>NC_062568.1:141961699-146961699 GCF_022837055.1 Prionailurus viverrinus
ACTATGTTGAATAGAAATGGTGAGAGTGGGCACCTTGGTCTCTTGTTGCTGATCTTAGAGGAAAAGTTTTCAATCTTTCACTGTTGAACATGATATTAGTAGTAGGCTTGTCATATATAACCTTTATTATGTTGAAGTTTGTTCCCCCCATTCCTGCTTTGTTGAAAGTTTTCATCATGAAAGGTTATTGAATTTTGCCAAGTACTCTTTCTGCATCTATTGAGATAATCATACGGTTTTCTTTAATTCTCCGAGTAGGGTTTATCACATTGATTGATTTGCAGACAAACAATCCTTGCATTTCTGGAATAAATCCCACTGGATCATGGTGTATGATCCTTTTAATGTGCTGAATTTAATTTGCTACTATTCTGTTGAGAATTTTTACATCTATATTCATTAGGGATATTGGGCTGTGCTTTTATTTTCTTATAATATCCTTATCTGGCTTTAGTATCAAATTAATGTAGACATGAGCTTGGGTGTATTTTTCTCCTCTTCAAAATTTTGAAAGAATTTGAGAAATATTATCATTAATTTGTCTTTAAATGTTTGGTGGAATTCATCAGCAAAATCTATTTTTCTTTGTTGAGAGGTTTTTCATTACTGATTCAGTCTCTTTATTCATTATTGGTCTATTCAAATTTTCTATTTCTTCATGATTCAGTCTTGGTAAGTACTGTTTCTAGGAATTTATCCATTTCTTCCAAGTTGTCCAATTTGCTGACAAATAATTGTATCTGAGTAGTCTCTTATGAATCTTAGTCTTTCTGTAGTATAATGTCTCACTTTTAATGTCTTCTCTTTCATTTCTAACTGTGCTTGAGGCCTTTCTGTGTTAGTGCGTCTAGCTAAAAGTTTGTCAATTTTGTTTATCATTTTAAGAAACCAACTACAGTAAAACCTTGGTTTGCAAGCATAGTTTGTTCTGGAAACATGCTTGTAATGCAAAACACTTGTATATTAAAGCAAATTTCCCCATAAGAAATAATGGAAACTCAGATGATTTGTTTCACAATCCAAAATTATTCATATAAAAATGATTATAATGCTATAATATAATACAAAATATTAAAGAAAATACAAAATATTAAGAAAAATAAGCAAATTAGCCTGCACTGACCTTTGAAAACCTTCGTGACTGGTGTGAGGGAGACAAGAGAGAGGAGGGTTATTGTGTAGGATGACTTTCACTATCACTAACAGAATCACTACTGTCTATTGGTTCAATTGAATCTTTTTCTTTCCATGAAACTTTAACAGGAACCTACCCAATGACCTAGAATGAAGCAAAGCATTCCTAAGCTTACTCTTGTGTGGAAAAGCAAAGGACTGTCAATAGGTCCTTTGAAGTGACAAAAAATATACTAGTACCATTTGTGCGTACCTTCCAATGTTTTGAAAAATCACTGATTTCTGCCAAACACCACACGGCCTGTGACTGAGCATCCAAGCATGGAAGATGATCACCCACAATCCCTCAGTGATAGAGAGAAAGAACTATTGGCTTGGTTGTTATCATGTGATGTTCAGTGTCATGATAACTCATATTTCAAGGCATCACGCATTTATCAAGTTAAAACTTATTAGACATGTGGGCTCATTTTGCAGAACACTCGCCGAACAAGTTACAATATACGAAGCAATCCAAGATTTTACAGTATTACTTTTGTTAATCTTTTCTATAACTTTTCTGTGTTCTATTTCACTTACTTTTTGCTCTAATCTTCATCATTTCTTCTGCTAACTTTGGCTTTAGTTTGCTCTTTTTTTCCTACTTCTTTGAGGTGTAAAGTTAAGTTACTTATTTGAGATCTTTCTCCTTTTTTTAATGTAGGCTCTTATCACTGCAAACTCCCCACTTAGAACTGCTTTTGCTGCATCCCATAAATTTTGCTATGTTGTGTGTCTATTTTTGTTTGTCTAACAATTTTTTTATTTCCCTTTTGCTTTCTTCTTTCATCCATTGTTTGTTGAGGAATATGCTTTTTAATTTCTACGTATTTGTGAATTTTCCAGCTCTCTTCCTATTGTTGATTTCTAGTTTGATACCATTGTGGTTAAAAAGATGCTTGATATAATTTCTATCTTCCTAAGTTTGTTGAGACTTACATTGTGACCTTATATATGATCTGTCCTTGAAAATATTTCATGTAGGCTTAAAAAGAATGTATATTCTGCTGCTGTTCGATGGAATATTCTATATATGTCTGTTAGGTATATTTGGTTTATAGTGTTATTCAAATCCATTGTTGTCTTATTGATTCTCTGCCTGGATGATATAACCATTTAGAGAGTAGGCTATTAAAGTCTCCCAACTATTATTATGTTGCTTTGTATTTCTTCTTTTATTTCTGTTAGTATTTGCTTTATGTATTTAAAAGCTCCAATGTTTGGTGCACAAATATTTATAATTATATATTATTGATTATCATTATGTAATGACCTTCTTTTTCTCTTATGATTAGTTAGCTTACAGTCTACTTTGTCTAATGTTAATGTAAGTATCCCTGCTTTCTCTTGGTTACCCTTGTTTCTTTTGCTTGAAGTATCTTTTTCCATTTCTTCACTCTGTCTTTGTGTGTCCTTAAAGTTTAAGTGTCACTTGCAGGCAGTATATAGGTTACTTTTGTCTTTTTATCCATGCAGCTATTCTGTATTTTTTATTAGTGGATTTAATACATTTACAATTAAAGTAATTTTTGATAAGTCTTCCTATTGACATTTAATTAATTGCTGACTTTTATAGATCATTTCTTCCTTGTTTTCTCCCTTATTGTCTTACTTTGTGATTTTATGATTTTTTGGAGCAGTGTGACTTAATCTTTTATTAAAATTTGTGTATCGACCACACTCTTCCTTTGTGGCTTACATAAAATATAGCATCCTATTTTAAGCAGGTAACAACTGCAATAGCATACAGAAACTTTATACTTTTACTTCTTCTCCCCTCTTCACATTTCAGGTCATTAATGTTACAATTGACATCTTTTTATATTATGTATACAGTAACAAATTATTTTAGTTATTTTAGTTTAATATGTTTGTTTTTGAACTTTTTAACTAGAGTTATAAGTGATTTATGCACCATCATTACAATATTAGAGAATCTGGCTTTGAATATGTATATATATTTATATCTGTTGGTGAATTTTACACATTCATGTTTTTATGACATTAATTATATTTTTTTTATTTGAGTTTGAAAAGTGCCCTTTAGTATTTCTTGTAAGACAGTCTTAGTGGTGATGAACTCATAAGCTTTTGTTTTGGGGGGACAGTCCTTATCACATCTTCATTTCTGAAAGACAGCTTTGCTGGGTATAGTATTCTTGGTTGACTTTTTTTTTCCTTTCAGTATTTTGAAGCAAATTTTTGACTTTCTACTGGCCTGCAGTTTCTGCTGAGAGATGTACTTATAGTCATCTGGAGGCTCTCTTTTGTGACAAGTCAATTTTCTCTTGCTGCTCCCCAAATTCTCTTTGTCTTTGACTTTTTATAATTTAATTATGATGTGTCTCAAAGTAATTCTTTTTAGATGCAACTTATTTCAGATCCTTTAGGCCTCAAGAACCTGGATATCCATTTCTCTCCCCACGTTTGGGACATTTTCAGCCATTATATCTTCAAATAGACTTTCTGGTCCTTTTTCTTCTCCTTCTGGTCTCATCACAATGCACGCACGTATTATTTTACTTGATGCTATCTCATAAGTACCACAGACTTTCTTCACTTTACTTTGTTCTTTTGTTTGTTTTGCTTTTTTCATTTGTCTCCTCTGGGTGACTTCAAATAACTTATTGAGTTCACTGCTACTGCTTGGTTCAGTCTACTGCTGAAGCTCTCTATTGAATTCTTTAGTTCAGTCATTGTATTGTTCATCTCTAGGATTTTTATTTTATTTATTTTTATGGTTTCTATTTCTTTGTTGAATTTCTCATTTTGTTCATGCATTGTTTTTCTAATTTTACTTGTCTGTTTGTGTGTTCTTATAGTTCACTGTACTTCTTTAGGAGGATTACTCTGAATTATTTGTCAGAAAGTCCATGGAATTCCATTACTTTCATATCAGTTATTGAAGTTTTATTAGTTTCCTTTGGTGTTGTCATGTTTACTTGATTCTTTATGATCCTTGTATCCTTGCACTGGTATTGGCGCATTTGAGTAAGTAGTCTCTCTTCCAGACATTAGAGGTTCATTTTGGCAGGGAAAGTCCTTCACCAGTGTGCTTTGCTTGGGATACTGGACTGGTTAACTGGTAGAATTTGTGGCAGGTACAGCTTGCCACTGGGGTCTCCAGTTGTGCAAGGTCCCTACCCACGTTCTGAAGTTGGGGGAGGGTTGTCACTGGCTGTTCTCTGCAGCTAAGTGAGCCTGCTGTCTTGAACTTCATGTTCAAGTGAGGCCAGTGAATAGGCACCCTAGTTGGGTAGGGATGCTGGTAGGGTGAGATCTTAGGCTGTATTGCCTGGCAAGGCAATGCCTCTGATTGGACTCTGTATTTAGGCAAGGTCTCATCTTGTGCATCCTAACTGGATAGTGCTACTGGCTGCACTCCATTTTCATGAGACAACAAGCAGGGTTTCACAGTGGGACAGACCCACAGGCTATGTCCCATTTGGTGCAGAGTTGCAGACTGCACTTCATGATTACCTAGGCTACTGGCTGTGCCTCTGTGTTGCTTAAGGTCACTTGTCTGGCTTTCTGGTCAAGTGGGGCCTCCAGCTATATCTCAGTGTTGGTTGAGGCTGGAGACTATATGCTTCATGGGTGGCATTACTATTGAGCTCTTTTGTTGGGTGGGGTTGAAGTCTATGCTTTGTGATTGGGCAGGGCCACTTGCTGGGCTTCTTGTCTATCCATAGTTGCAAGCTGTGCTTAGTAACTGGACAGGGCCATTAACTAGATTTTGCTGCTGGGTAGAGCTGTTGGCTGGACTTTACAGCTGGGCAGTACTTTAAGCTGAGTTCCAAGACTGTCTGGGGCCACTGTTCAGATTCTCTGGTCATGCCCAACATTTTGACGGGGCTGCTGGTTTGGCTGCCTGTCTGAGTAGGTCTATAGTATGGATTCCACAAATGCCCAAATTCTACAGCCAGGCAATCCTGGTTGAGTGAGATGGGAGTATATGCTTAGCTGTTGGGCAAGGTTTCAGGTTTGCTTCCCTGACTACTCAGGGACATATAATGGGCTCCACAGCAAGTATGACCCTTTGGCTGGAGACCCAAATAATGCAGAACACTTCAGCCAAGATCTCTGACCAGACAGAGCCACCAACTCAGCTCTGCAGATGTGCAGAATCACTGACTGGGATCTCTGCTCAGGTGCTACTGCAATCAAGAATGCAGTCCACCAAGATCTGGTGCAGGATGCTGTAATCCTTGCCTCTCTTCTCTGTCTCTATCTGATCCTTAGTAGTCAAGTCTGCATTCTTTCCCAATGATCCCCATGAGGTGAAACTTTATTGGGCTACCTTGGAAGCATTCTACAATACTGGGGGAGCTAAATGTGCATTTGGGATTTTTCTTTTCCTCACTGGAGAAACTATAAGCCAAGGGAGCCACTTGATGCAGTACTCTGCTGGTCTGAGGAAAGGACAATGCAATCAAAGTGAAATCTTTACTCTTACCTTTCTTCTTGGTCCTTCTGTATCCCTGTGATCTAGGAGAGTGCCTCAGCCTCACCCTCAGGTTCTGGGAGTTTCACAATGGTGGGTCTTTTATATGGATACTAGCTACTTGGTCTTCTTCTGAGGATGGCTGAATTCAGGAATGACTTATGTGACTATCCTGATGATGTCACCTCAGCTATGGAAATTCTGTCATAAAGCATTTGAAGGGGAACATTTTGTGTTATCTCAAACTTAGTTTGATTGGCTATTTCTGATTTTTATTCATCGAGCTGACATTATTCCGGTAGAGGAATGTCCTAATTCTAGAATGCCATAACAAGTCCTTTGCAGGCATAATTTAAACTATCAGGATCTGATATAAAATTGTAGTATTACTTCAAGGGAAATTCTAAATGTATTGGACAGATTCTCTCACCACAGAGCCAATAGAAGATGTAAATAAATAATGAGAACAGCTTTTTTCTTGCTTAAATCCTTAATTTATGATATTTGTTACACCTTCTAGATAAGGCCTCTCTGGATATTTTGTCTTTTTACTTTACTGTCCCCTCGTCTTTATCTCACATGTTTAAACATGTGTTCTCCTCCCAAGATTATTCTCTCTTTACTTTTCTAAGTATTCTTGCCTTTGAAGATATTCTCATATCTTGGGAGTCATTATTTATGACCCTACCATAAAATGATTTCTCTTTTTGCCATACCCTAGGGGTCTTATTTAGCCTTTTAAAGATATTTCCTGCCCCTAGTAATCTCAATTACGTCTCCAAGAACTAAGAAGAAGCCCTATCTGGAAGAATACAACAAATACCATAAATTAAGCACAAACTGGCTACCTTGCCATTCATATCATTTACCCATAATTATAATTCCTTTAGTATCTATTAAAATAATGCTATCTCACCTCTTCTCCAAAATAATAGATAATTATACCAATGTATTTCAAAGTGACATTTGAAGTTTGAGGATGAATCAGAAATGTCTCCTGTTTTTTAGCAATTGGCAAGTTGAGTCTTTTTTCCCTCTGGTTTTACATAAGTGGTAAAGTGTCCATTTCTATTCCATCCTGCTCTCTCAGTCCTGGAAAACTATGATAGGTGCTTCACTGCAGCAAATATAAAGCACTGGGGAATCACCCCCCAATATTATCTTCAAACTATTGGTCCAGGCACTGAACAATAGAATTTCACTTACATTTTCTCACAAAATCCTTCCAATAATCCAGTAGTGCTTTATTTTCCCCACTTTACAACTGAAAAATATAGACTCAGAGAAAGAGAAGTATAATTGCAGATGGCAGAGCTGACTCTAGCTCCTTTATTGTCTGACTTCTATGCCTCTAAGCCACACTACTCCATGAGGTGACCAACCTTGAGCTTATGTTTTGCCTTTTGGGGTTATTGACATTTTCATCTTTTGTAGAGGACTCATCAGGGCTGGACTCACAGAGAAGCCACGTAACAAATGCTGAAAAAGTGTAATTATCTTTCTGAGAATTCTTACCAAATTATTTTTTTTTATTTTTTTTTCAACGTTTATTTATTTTTGGGACAGAGAGAGGCAGAGCATGAAAGGGGGAGGGGCAGAGAGAGAGGGAGACACAGAATCGGAAACAGGCTCCAGGCTCTGAGCCATTAGCCCAGAGCCTGACGCGGGGCTCGAACCCACGGACCGCGAGATCATGACCTGGCTGAAGTCGGACGCTTAACCGACTGCGCCACCCAGGCGCCCCCCAAATTATTTTTATATAAGAAAGTCATTAACACTTAATAATACTTTAGCATGGATTTTTTTAATCACCTAGCTTACTTCCCCAGCAGAATCCTAAATGTTGGTGGGAAGAACACAGAACTAAATAAAAGGTCTAGCCATGCCATGGGATAACAGACAGGAACCTCAGATGGGGATGATGCAGCCTGACAGCTGGTGATGGGCAGAACAGAGATGAAAAAAGAGGCTCAAAACAAGACATAGAAAAATGATAAACACAGATTTCATCTGCTTCATAATTTTTCCCAGGAATAATCTTGCCTTGTACACATCTTTGGTGCCTTTTTTAGTAACAACACATGTGTGTTTCTTTTTTATTCTTTTTGTTGTTCTCTTTGGAATTTTAAATGTCTTTCAGCTCATAAACCCAATAAAAATACCATGGCACATTTTTTTCAAAAGAATTTTATGATCCAAGGAACTATTGCTTAATCAGACAGCCTGATGTTGGATTTATTTTTCACTTTAAAAACATTCTTCCTTAGGCAATGTCACAAAGATGCTACCTATTCTTTAAAAATAAACAAGACAGTGAGAAAAAAAGAAATACAATTTATTTTTCAAGAAAAGAAATGTTCTTCTCTCTAGAAGACTGGAAAATGAGAACTAGGTTGAAAAATAAAGCAGGGGAAGCATCAGTAACAAATTCCTAAATCTAAGATTTAGACTACTTTGAGCATAATTTTAAAATGTGTATTTTATGCTTGAATTCTGTGCTAAAGTATTCAGTTGCCTAAATGCATAACTCTGTATGGGAGAAGAATTTGGAAGCATCTGAGAAGAAACATCTGCCTGAGTTATGGTCTGTCATCCATTTCTTTAAAAATCTATCACTGTACTATCTAACATCTAAACAGATGTGAAGCTATGGAAGTTAAAAGTTGAATATGTAAAAATGAAATTGTCTTATTTTATCTATTAGGACAAAACTTGGTTGGATTTATTGAAGTGTGATTTTTTTTTCCCACCTGTATAGATAGAGTGGTATGATAATTAGGAATAGGGGAATATCTTAAGAAAAGATGAAGCAAAATAAAGCTAAGAAGCTTTTTTAATAGGATCTTACAAAGCAAAGTCAGAAAGATGAAAGGACTTATCATTAGTTAGAAAAGAATAATAAGGTATACATGAATCTTATTTCTGAGATAATTTCCTTGGAAACTCTAAAAAATAATAAGTTTGGAAATTTGAGGTCAGTGGCATTAAGGAGTAAAGGACTTATTTAAATCTTTGTCTTCTGAATGATTTTTATGACTCTGGTCTTAGGCTTGTTTGTTCTGAACTGTTCTGTCATAAAGCAACACAGAAATAGAAAGACCTCTGCACTGACCATTATGCAAGAATTGCTCTACCACTGTCCCTACTCTACCACTAAAGAGCTGTACATTGTTGGGTGAGTCCTTCTTTGGTTTCTCAGTTTACACATTATACATGATAAAGGGGTTGGAGCTGGGCAGAGCCTCCCAAGATGACTGTCAGGGAGGGATGCTGAATGGGCAAGAGTGTTTCTTCTATTACTATGTGAGTCAGAAAAAAATCTTTGTATGTATATCTAACATGAGATTCTGTATAGGCTTTCTTTGGAAGAAAAGGTTCTATAGCTTTTAAAAAAAAAAAAAGCATTAACTTAGATGCTCCAAAATTTTATTAGCTTCATAGATTGTGACTCTATAAAATGTATTTGTCCATTCATTAATTCAAAGAAAGTTTTGAGTACCTTCTATGAATCAAGAACTCTGCCAAGCAATGGGAATACCAAGGGGGAACAAGACTAGCAAGATTCCTGATCTCAGATTTTATGATATTGTGAACACTGACAATAGACTAGATCATTGCAGATAGCAATAAATGCAATGATGGAAACAAATAGGGTGATGAAAAATAATAGCTGGTTAAGAGAATAGAAGCCTATTTCCAATAGGGCACTGAGGGAAGGATTGTCTGGACAGGGGAGGATTCAGTTGAGACCTGAAGAATGAAAAAGAACCAGTCATGCCAAGAACTTTGAGAGATCACTCAAGGCAGATGGAATAGTAAGGGCCAATATCTGGAAGTGGGAATGGTCTAGATGTATTTGGAAAACTAAAGGGAAGCTAATTATAGCTATAGCATAGAGAATAGTGAAAAGTTTTTTGAGATGAGCTTGAAGAAATAAATAGGAAGCAGATCATGAAGGATTATTTAAATCATGGTACAAAGTTTGGTTTTTTATTCAAAGTGTAGTAAAAAGGCATTGAAAGGTTTCAGACAGAAGAGGAACATAACCTGTGATAGGAATCACTCTATAACTCCCAAACTTTGTTTACTATATCCAACATTATTGGCTGTCTCAATGAATAAAATAAATCCCAGGGGACAAAAATAGAACAAGATAATTTGAATTACAAGAACATGTTATGTGCTAAGAAAAGTCAAAGGGAAAAATAATGATCTTTCCAACAAATGGTGCTAAAACAAGTAGATACCTGCATGCAAAAGAATAAAGTGGGACCCTTATCCTACACACAAAAATTAACTCAAAATGGATCATAGACCAAAATTTAAGAGCTAAAACTATAAATGTCTTAGAAGAAAACATATCAGTAAATCTTCATGACCTTGATTTATGCAAAGTTTTCTTAGATAGCACCAAAAGTATAAGTGACAAAAGAAAAAATAAACTGGACTTCATTAAAATTAAAAGTTTTGTGCTGGCTGGCTCAGTTGGTTGAGCATTCAATTCTCAATCTCAGCTTAGCTCTTGATCTCAAGGTTGTAAGTTCAGGCCCCATGTTGGGCTCCACATACTGGATGTAAACCCTACCTACAAAAAAAAAAAAAGGAGGGATGGAAGAGAGGAAGGAAGGAAGGAAGGAAGGAAGGAAGGAAAGAAGAAAAGAGAAAGAAAATAATTTTGTGCTTCAAAAAACACCATCAGGGCAGTGAAAAGACACTCATGAAAAGGGAGAAAATATTTGCAAATCATATATGATAAAGGACTGTATCCAAAATATGCAAAGAACCCTTCCAACTCAGTAGCAAAAAGATAAGCCAATTGAAAAATTGAGTGAAACATTTAAACAGATGTTTCTCCAAAGAAGATATATAGTTAGCCAATAAGCAATTGAAAAGATGATCAACATTATTAGCCATTAGGAAAATTCAAATAAAACCACAACGAGATGCCACTTCACTTGACTAGGATGGTTTTAATAAAACAAAAATTAAAAATAAGAAAAAACAGAAAATATCAAATGTTGCTGAAGATGTAAATATACATTGCTGATGGGATATAAAATGGTACAGCCACTTTGTAAATCAATTTGGCATTTTCTCAAAATGATAAACACGGAGTTGCTATATGATCCACCAATTCTATTCCTAGGTATATACCCAATAGGATTGAAAGCAGAGTTCAAACAAAATTTGAATTTTGTACCTGAATATTTATAGAAGCATTTAATGATAGCCAAAATAACATAAATGATCATTCAACTGATCATTTGTAAATGTATATTAATAAAGGTAGTGTATCTATGCAATGGATTATTACTTGGCAATGAAAAGAAATGATGTACACTGATAGACCTTGAAAACATTATGCTTAGGGGTGCCTGGGTAGCTCAGTCCGTTAGGTGTCAGACTTGATTTCAGCTGAGGTCACAATCTCACAGTTCATGAAATTAAGCCCTACATCGGGGTCCATGCTAACAGTATGGAGCCTGCTTGGGATTCTCTCTCTTCCTCTCTCTCTGCCCCTCCCCTGCTTATACTTGTCCTCTCTCAAAATAAATAAACATTTAAAGAGAAAAGAAAAGAGAACATTATGCTAAGTGAAAGCAGCCAGTCAAAAAAGACCACATGATATATGACATGTCCCAAATAACGCATATCTAGACAGACAGAAAGTAGATTAGCGATTGCCTATGGCTACTAGGGATGGTGGTTGGGAGGAAATGGGAAGTGACTGCTTGTGGATACAGGGTTTCTTTTGGGGGCAATGAAAATGTTCTAAAATTGATTGTGGTGATGGTCACACAACTCATTGAATTGTATACTTTAAACAGGTTCATATATGGTATATGACTTGTATCTCAAAGTTGTTTAAAAAACAGATGTGATGTGGGGTGCCTGGGTGGCTCAGTCGGTTAAGTGTCTGACTTTGGCTCAGATCCTGATCTCGTGGTTCATGAGTTCAAGTCCCACCCATGGGCTGTGTGCTGACAGCTCAGAGCCTGGATCCTGCTTCAGATTCTGTGTCTTCTTCTCTCTCTGCCCCTCTTCCTGCTCATGCTCTGTCTCTCTCTCTTCTTCAAAACTAAATAAACATTAAAAAATTTTTTTAAATAGATGTGATGTGTTACTTTCAAGACAATACAGCTACTCTACATATTTAAAGTAATAGGCTGGAATCTCAACTCCTTCTATTTAATGAGTAGGCTCAGCATAAAGCCAACTATTCTCTGTCAGCATATAAAAGCATTCTTATGTTAGGAATTACTGAAGCAGTTTACTAAAACATGCTCATTTAGAAAATGTTGCTATTTTTCCAGTCTGCTGCAAGCCTCTAAGTACACAAATGAGTTGTGGTAGGGTTGCCTTTTAAAAGCAAATATTTTGCAGCAAGATATTTCTTATGCATTTTTAGAACAAGCACTAAAATAAACCAGCCTAATATCAGTGGAAGTTCCAACCCCATCCCACATCCCCCCCCAATCCACGTCCTCCCCTCCACCCCACAAAAAGAAGAAGCAACCTGTCTTTGAAGAGAAAAAAGATGTGGACAAAAGAACCAGGAGAAATCTTTCCGATTATAATGACAAAAGAAAATGCAATAGCTATCCCCTTTTTCACATATAATGTGTTCTTCAAATGTACAAAGGTTTACTGTGCAAAATGTTCCTAGTAGATCCATATGTTACATTTCTTAGAAACAAAAAGGTAGTATAAAAATGTCTCACTACTCTTCACCTTTTGTTCATAAACTTTGGCTTTACTACAAACTTTAGTACATGTTTTTTAAATTTCTTTAAATGAATGAATACCAAGTAGCCTAGGTTACTGTCTGATTAAGGCTAAATATTTTCAATTTGGGGCATGCATTCTATCATTCATTTGTTTATTAAATATTTATTAATCATCAGTTATATGCCAGGCACAGTTCTGGGTACTAATGTTAAAGCAATAAACAAAACAGACAAGGTCCCTGCTGTCCTGGAACTTAACACTGCGGTGTGGGAAGGAAACGTGAACAAGAATGATAATTTCTGAGAGTGATAAGTGCTGTGAGGAAAAGAAAACATGATAATGAGATAAAGAGTGACTAGGTAATAGACCACTTTAAATTGGGGTGGTCACAGAAGGACTACCTAGGGTTACATTGAACCAGATGTCTAAGGATAAGAGGCAGCCAGTCATGTGAATATCTAAGTAAAAGCTTTCTAGGTAGAGGGGACATTTAAATGCAAATGCTCTAAGGCAGAAAGGGCATTTATTAGATGCACTATTAGAAAGGGGCCAGATGGGGTGGGCGTGGGGGGAGAGGGAATGGCCAAGTAATTGGAATGTAATGAATAACTTGAAAACATAACATCAGAGAAATAAAAGGAGCCAGATCATATAGAGGATTACAGACCATAATAAGAGATTTGGAGATGATTCTGATTTCAATGTGCAGCCATTTGGAAGGTTTTAAACAGGTCAAGGGGTTTGAATTGTTAATTTCACTAAATGCTAATTTAGTGATCATTTGGGGAATTTTGAAGAAATAGACTATGAGGGTAAAAGTGGACTTAGAAGGCCGTGGCAGTAGTGTAGATGAAAAGTAGTATGGTTGGGAATGTAAGGGGACAATAGAGATAGGGGATAGTGATCCCATTTAAGACATATTTTGGAGATACAGCGGATTGTAATCACTCATTGTTTGGTTGTTGAGAAAGAGGGAAAAAATAATGAAGAATAAATCCTGGTTTTTAGCTGGAGCAACTGAACTGGTGATCATATCATTAAATATATTACAGACCTACAAATTGGTATTTACATATGTGGATATATGTGATTTCATTATTTTTGGTTTATTTGGTTTTCCTCACAAGCTCTAACTTACTGATTAGTGAGGAATGGTTGGAGGCTTGGGGGCAAAAGAAAATTTTAAACCCAACTCAGTTGAAAGCTTAAACAATTTGTTCCTGTAAATTAGTAGTCTCTGTAGGTAATGCTCAGACTCTTACAATGTTGCTTCTCAAATTTATCAGCTCTTGACCTCCCTCTTTTGCTCCTTTCCATCAGAGAGTCTGAGTGTCTGGTGATGGTAAGGATGAGGAGGCTTTGGATCTAGGTGCAGGTGTTTAAGATAGGGACATGGTAATGTCCCTTGTCAGTTTGCTTACTGCCTACCCTGCTGGCCTCTGATGATAATGTCTGCAGCTAGTAATTTTCATTTCCTTTCTGGGAGAGGTTCCCTCTAATCAGCTTCCACTAATCTGCAGATCCCTCTCAGGTCTTCTGGATTCTCATTCAGCTCTAGCCCAGGAAGTCTGCTCATCAGCCGTTATGACAGAGCCATGTCTTTCTAGAGTAATGACCACTCCCCCACCACACACATACACAAGCTCCCCAGGTATTTCTAAGTTGCCATCTACATCATATAGGAATCAAGGAGTAGGTTAGGAAAATTTAACAAATGTTCGTCATTTTGATTTTCCTGAGCATCCAAAGTGATATGGCCATAAACCAAGTGCTATCTAGAGAGAAGGTACCTTTCCTGTATCCTGAAGAGGTAGTGGGGAACAAGAGTCTCACTTTACCAAAACTCAGAAAGAGGAAAATCTGAACATCTAGGTCTCTCCCTCTCTTTTTGCGCTTCTGTATTCTCCTGGAGCCAAAAGAAAAACAACAACAACAACAACAACAACAACAACAACCTGGCTTTCTCTCTATTTCTCCTATATCATATTCTCATCCTTTTATCACCTAGTAAAAAGCCTTAGAGTTCTATTGCAGTAGACGGAAGGTGTGTCTTCTCTATAATATAGGACAGCTCTGTATGCTGGGTGCTCCAAGGTCAACTTGTGAATTATTAAAGTTGGAAACAAAGAAAACAGAAAAATTTTCTTAATACATATAACCCTTGGGCATATGACCCCCTCAAGCTATGAATAGGGTAAAGTCCATATATTCAAAAAGGCAAAATTGAAAAGCAATTTTGATAATTTTCAAAATACTGCCACATTATAGCAGAGTTGGAAAAGACAAGAAAGAGACAAGATTTAGGGATTTGAGGGGATAATTCAAGGGTTCAGTTTGAGGCACATAAAGTTTGAAATCCCTATTAGAAATTCAAAAAGATGTCAGTAGGTAGGATAACCAGAAGGTCAATGATACAGTCAGGACAGGTGACATAATTTTAGGAATCATTAGAATATAAGGAGGTGTTATATAAGGAAGCCGAAAATTCAGGAAGCATGCTGCCATATAAACAAAACCTTAAAATTTTTCAAGAATGAAAAAAGGTTGAGATAAAATGAGCCATTGGATTATTGGATTTAGCTATATGAAGGTTACATGGTGACCTGAAAGGGAAGCAATTTCAGAGCTGTGGTAAGAACAAAAGCCCAAATGAAGAGGGAATGAGAGGTAAGAAAATAGTGGCAATGAGCATAAACAGGTCTTTCAAAAAGTTCTGCTGTGATGGGGAAGTAAAGATTGAACTAGAAAAGTACATGAGACATTGAATGAGTGAATAGAAAGGAAGGGAGGGAGGGACACGAGGTCAAGGAAGGGTTTTGTTTTTGTTTTTTAATGAGTGCTATCTAGCTTATTTAATTGCTGTCGGAAATGATGTAGTCAAGAGGAAAAAAATGATAGTGCAAGTGTTAACAGAAGGCCATGAAGGGAACATGGGCTTTAGATACAAGTGAGGCACTGGCTTCAGACAAGCAACAGAGAAACTTCTTCCTTTGTAAGAGAAGGGAGGCGGAATATGTGTGTGCATAAGGAGGTATGTCGGTAGATCGGGTGTGGGAAAGAGGAGGTGGCTCTGTTTGATTGCTACTCTGTCTCAGTGCAGTATAAGGCAAGGTCATTCACTTGACACTGAGGCGAAAATGGAAGTTTGAAGAATGTGTAAGTCCTCTTACAGACTAATGACAAATTTCTCAATTATACACGTTTGTGAGAGACTTATCACTTTAATTTTTACATTCTCCACAAGTTTTTGTTGGTATTTAAATATATAAACACTTACAGCGATGTCTAAACTGCATGGTGGTTGGCAGATAACATTGCCATGCAGTAGTGTTGGCCGACACCTGAATAGTTGAATTCGTTGCACCTCATTGTGAGGTGCTGATATAATAAAGGTGTCAGTGACTTCCCTCTTGTGCAAGTATTGCAACAAAGGCCTAACATTTTTTAAAATTATACATTTAAGTCACATATTTACAAATTAAAGAATTAAAAATATGATCTCAATAAATGAAACAAAAAGCATTTAGTAAAATATAATATCCACATTGACTATCATACTTAATGGTGAAACTTCAAAGAATGAGCAAAGATCACCACTTTTCACCATTTCTATTCAACATTTACTCAGAAACCCAGCCAGTACGGTACAAGAGAAATAATCTACAGACAAATTATTAGAATTAAGGGGATTTTATCAAGATGCTAAATATAAGAATATACAAAAATAGATTCCATTCTTCTTCACCAGCCACAAGCAGTTTAGAAAACCTTAAATAATATTTACTGGGGGCGCGTGGGTGGCTCAGTAGGTTGAGCATCTGATTCTTAATTTCAGCTCATGTCATGATCTCACAGTTCATGGGATTGAGCCCTGTATCGGGCTCTGCACTGACAGCATGGAGCCTGTTTGGGATTCTCTCTCTCCCTTTCTCTCTGCCCCTCCCCTGCTTGCTCTCTCCCTCTCTCTCAATAAATAAATAAACAAACAAACAAAAAACTATAATATAATCATCAACAAAATTAAACAACTAGAAATAAATCTAACAAAAGATTTGCAGATTTTTGTCAAAAAAATTATGTTTATTAACAAAGACCTAAATAAATGGAGAGATATTTTATATTCATGGATAGGAGGACTCAATATCAAAAAAATTATCAATTCTCCCCTAAATTAGTCTATAAATTCAATACAATTTTAGTCAAAATCCCTATAAGACTTTTTTTATAGGACCTGATTAATGAAAAGTGATTTTAAAATTCATATGAAAGAACAAAGGACCAATATCAAAACAATTTTCAAGAACAAGTTACAAGGGTTGGGGCAGAGTGGTGTGTGGAAGGGAGAACTTACCCTACCTGATACCATAACTTATGATTGAAGCTAGAGTAATTTAATCAGTGTCATGTTCATTCACAGAAGACAAAGAGACCAATGGAAATAGAAGGTAACCTTGACTCAGAGCTTAGTATATTTTGAAACATGAAGTTTAATACATTGATCACAGATTGCAAATCATTAAGGAAAGGATGAAATATTCAATAAATGGTACTGGCCTAATTGGTTATCCAAATTGAAAACAAAATAAAATAAAACAACTCCTTCAAACCAGTGCACACACGCACGCAAAAGAATGAAATTCCAATTAAAGGCCTAATTGTGAAAATCAAAATGTTAAGCATGAGAACATTTACAAGAACATTTTATGACCTCATGGAGGGAGGGGAAGCAGTCAGGATCTCCTAAACACTGAAAAGAAATAAGACAAGAAGAAAATACTGATGAATATGACTCTTAAAATCACAAACTTATGTTAATCAGAAGTTATATTAAACAAAGTGAAAAAATATGCTGCAGGCTGAGAAGAGATCTGTGTTATATAGAATGAGCAAAATACAGGTATCAGGAATATATGTAAAAACTTTTATGGATAACTCAGTAAGTCCAGCTCAGGGGAATATTGAGCAGAATCACATATAGATGTGAAATAACGGTGTGAATAGATAATCATTCCTCCTTAATAATCAGAAATATGCAAATTGAAAACACAAATAAAATATCATTTACCACAATGAAATGGACATATTTGAAGTCTGATAGTACCAAGCTTTACAGAAGATTTGAAGTAATTGGACCCTGAAATATTGCTATCCCATATTGCTATGGGAATGGAAATTGACAAAACTACTTTGGAGAATAATTTTACATTCTCTTGTATACCTAAAGATGTACATATTCTACAACCCAGCAGTTTAACTTCCGGGACTATTCCATAAAAACAAAAACAAAACAAAACAACCACCTTTAACATGGCACATAGATGAGTTCAAAAGCATTATCTGTAACAGGACAAAAAAAAAAAAAAAACCACCAAAAATTCATCAGTAAGAAAGTGGTTAAATCAGCTGTGGTTTGATAAGAAAATAGAATCCCGTAGGATGAAAAACAGAAAGTGAGTAGATTAAAGACACTGATTAATTTCAAAAGCAAAATGTGTGTTAAAAAAGTTTCCAAAGAATGCATTAAGTATGCTTATTTAAAGTTTGAAAAGATGCAACATTACCACATACTGCTTGGAGATACATACAAATGGAGTAACGGTAGAAAGAAATGCTTGGGAATGATAAATTGAGGGCAATGGTTGCACCTGAGTGAGGGGAGAGGGTAATGTGTTTGGAAAGGTATGTGTGCATATGGGACTTCAATTACATATGTATCTTCTCTTTCTTACGGTGGGTGGTGGGTGCATGGGTATTTATTGTACCTTCTAATATCTTTTTATATACATTCAAATGTTATATAATACACTTGAAAAAGGCAGCAGACGTTAGTGAGAACTAACACTGAGCTAAATTCTTCAGTTTAAAGTCCGGTTCTTTTTAGCTTTACATGCACTATCTCATTTAATCTTAATAACTCTTTGAAGAGGTATTGTTGTACTTCTTTTATAGAACAGGAAACTGAGACCTTTAGAAGTTAAACAATCTACCTATGGTCATATTGCTGTGAGGTGACAGAGCCAGACTATGAAACTAGCAGTCTGACTTTTAAAAGCTCACACCATTACCCTCTAATGAAAGTTAATCTGCCTCTTTTTAAAAGTCCATATTAACCACAAAGAAATCTCAGGTTAGTGCAACTATCATTTTGACCTCTGGATGCAGCTAGAACTACAGCAATAGAACTTAACCATTTTGGCTTCTAAATTCAGTGACTTTCTGAGGCTAGAAGAGCATTTACTGAGGAGCATAGGGCATGAGTCACTTCCTTAGGTATCTGTTTATTCGTTCAACAAATATTTATCAAGAGCCTCCATAGCACAGTGGTAAACCACAATTTATTTCTTGTCTACATCATTTTTGCAGTTTGCCAAGCTTTGGGACACAAATTTGAGGTTTCCATTTTCATTTCCAAACTAATGCAAGGAGTGCTGTGATTAATTGTTGGCCGTTTCAGAACTTGCACCCTGGCTTACTGTGGATCTCATTTAAGCCTAATTATTGTTGACCTGCAAATTCACATGACATCTAAAATATTTTAGCCAATTTTACAAAAAAAAAGTATGTATTGAAAACTTTCAGTCTACTTTGTCTGAATAAAATACAGATTAAAATGAAAATACTGTTTTAAAGTTGAATATGACTACTTCTTTTTTCTCCGTCTATTTCCCTCTCTCCTTTTTTTCCACAGACCAAAGAAAACCTCCTTAATCTACTACTCCAATAAGATCTTGAGATTCTTCTTCACCATGTTTTATATATATATTTTATAATCCTATACATTCAACAAGATGTTGAACCCACAGTAGTAGCTCATAGAACTGCTAAAATTAAAATGGATGCATTGGGTTTAGTTTAATTACAGTCTCACTAATTAAAACGGTGATGAAACCAAGTAATTTTCTTCCTATAATAAAGAACAGTTTAATTTTGTCTATCTTGACCAGTTTGTATATGTAAGTTTTACTCATTAGTAACAGACCGCTAAATCATCATGACCTATTTTTAGATAATTATGCAAACACAATATTGTTGAAAAGTAACCCTCATTTTTACATAATGTTCAATTCAGTGATTATGTGATGTAAGTATTTAAATATGCCATCTAGTCCTTTCTTTAACAATTTATTTTCTTTTTTATATTGGACATTCAGGGATCTGAAGGAATTGTGGGAATTCCAGGACAAAGAGGTCGCCCAGGCAAAAAGGTAATTTTTTTTTTTTACATCTTTTTAAGGCCTCCTTTCTTCTGATGTGCTCCGAGCTCCATAGAATGCTGTGATATTTTTATTTGCATGAAATATATGGTAATAAAGAAATATAAATTTGGTTTTAAAAGGCACATTTATATAAATTAATATTTAACTCTACTTAGGAGTATTTATCGCCTTGATTATTTGAAGGCAACTGTCTCACTCTGTAGTTTCTGTGAAGATATTTGCCTTTTCTTCTCCTGTTTGCCAAAAATTCTTCAGTAGACTTTGGGCAGGAAAAGAGAGAAAAGGAAAATACTACACCATTTGTGTATTAGTAACAACTTTAGTAAAATGTTTAGGGGAAAAGATTATGATTGAGATTGTTTCTGGGTTTATTAGTACCATGTTTATCTAAATTGAAAAGGTTAATTATTTTATCTTTACCATATATTGACTTAGAAACACACATCCAGAATATGGTTTATATGTTTCTTTTATATCTTACTAAAATTAAAATGTATAAAATTCTGGAACATTATAATGAAAAATTCATCTCTGTATGGGGCCAATAATTTGTTCAAGTATGATTTTCTTATTCAAATACAACAGTTCTGAATATATGACTATAATGAGCTTCAAATCACACCATATCTAGTTCCCAAAGTCTAATTTTATCATTTCTACTAACATACACCCAGCCTATCTTTGTCATAATGTAGAGACAGGATTAGTTAGAATAAGAAGTAAGGAAAAATGAATGAGGTGAATTTTAGTAGCCATTCTTACCCATGAAAATAACCCCAATACTGAAGTCTCTTTTCATCATATTTGATGTTATATCTAAAATCAACATTAGAAGTGGGACAGTATAATTCTTTACAGTAGCCTGCATCCCTGGGAATTGTTATGAATACCAAAAACTTCCTTCCTGACTATGATCACAGTCTAGTTTTTCTTTGTATCGACTTTATTGTCTACAGCAGAACAGATTGGTTCCCACTTTCAGAAAATGAATTATAGCACTTAAAGTTGTTTAAAAGCAGCCATATTTTGGTGGTAGAGAATGATCAGTCAGCTTGATGGAAAACAGAAGATAACTAGTTTTCAGAAGGATGTTAAATGATATAAATATGTTATGGATTTTTAAAGGCAGACTCCAAGCCACTGAATATACAGAAACATACACTGGAAACTGTATACATTAAATAGATCTTTGTGGGATTGAAATTGTGTATAGAAGCAGGTTTCTTATACAGTCTTTGTTTTCTCATGATAACAAGAAATACATGCACACATGCATACATACATACATACCTAACAAATTCAAAATAAAAAAAAATGGTTATTGGCAATTCAACATGAACACCAGATTTCCCCTGCTTGTTTGGCCAAAATTATTTTTTTTAATGTTCTTTCTCCTAAATTACTTTCAGTTATATCTTTCAGATAACCTAGGTGGTGATGGTATGTTATTATTGTCAGTGGCAGTCTCTACCACCAGCTAGGTAAACCCAAGTTACTATTTACGGAATTTTGCTTACAGACTATCCTCCGGTGTCATTCAGGTATATGCTATAGTTAATTCATCTAGGTAAAAATTTATTTTTTCCCACTTTTCTCTCTTACTAACGACGTCCACAGGGTGAAAAAGGACAAATAGGGCCCACCGGAGAAATTGGAAGCAGAGGTGCTCCCGGACAAATTGGGGAAAGTGGTCCTAAGGGTGCCAGAGGAACGAGAGGTGCTGTGGTTAGTATTTGATTTATTTCCAGACCTGAGTTCACTGTGGATGGAAAAGAAATGTATCCATGTCCTTAAAGTTTCATCCCTTGATTAATTTTACAGAGAAAGCAATAGTTCCATTGAAAATAATCTACCTCCATGAGCTGTGGAGAATTGTAAGCATTCCACAGTACTTAAATGGCTTAGTGGTTTCTGGACATGAAAAAGGGAAAGGGGAAAAAACTCAAAATGGAAATAAAATATGAAATGAAGTTTTAAAAACTCAGATTATAACTCTTAACCTAAGTGGGAAAGTTTATATGCCTTGCACTTAAAATAAGAATTTAATATCTGTATGAAACTATGCTGTCAGGATTGGCATATTGTTTTTGAAAATTAGATTTACTTAAAAATGATTTTTCTTTATAAGCTTGGACTCTACATGCTCATGGAGATTTTTTTTTAAACCGGCTCTGATCAATATCTGTAACATCTAATAATATTTAATCTTTTGCATGAACTTTATATAGTGTTGGAAACAAGGGTAGCATTAATACTTCTGAACCTGTAATAGCAAAATTTTATTGCTAATATATTTGGACCTGTTTAGAAAGTCACAGCATGAGAGATGCATGAATTATTAAACTTAGTGTTTTCACTATTTCATAAGCTTATCTACAAAATGCATGTGTATTTCCTAGTCTCCGTTAAATGTCACAAATGCTAGACTTTTCACCAAAGCCTTCTTGAGAGCATTGTATAATTCATCAGTTGTCTGAGGAAAGTTTATCTCAGGCTCATTTGACATATTCATCTTACCACTTCAGGTCTTTCTTCCTTTGATTTAAATTACTAATATTTTCCTGATTTGGGCTTGTATGTTACAAAACTTTATTTAATATGATTAATTTTTAACAAACATGGAAACTAATCCAGAGTACTGCCTTCAAAGTAGGTTCCTACTTTGGATTTTGTCTAAAGAGAATATTCACTTTAAAAATATTGACACATGTTCTCCAACTGCCTCCCCAAAAGGTTTCGTCCAATATACACTCCCACCACCAATACTTCATGTTAACTCTTTTGATGTCTGACAATCTGATAAATGAGAACATGTGTCTCATTTTCTTTCTGTTTATATCTCCCTGATTACAATTAAGTGATTTTTTTTTCTGGAAATTGCCTTTACATATTCACTTTACATGATTTACATTAGGTTGCTGTCTTTTTCTTATTAAACTGTAATAACTCTTTATATATTTTAGATTACATATATATACATATATATATATATATATATATATGATGTTTATTTAGTTTTGAGAGAGAGAGAGAGAGAGACAGAGCATGATGGGGGAGGGGCAGAGAAAGAGGGAGACACAGAATCCGAAGCAGGCTCCAGGCTCCATGCTGTCAGCACAGAGCCCAATGCAGGGCTTGAACTCACAAGTCGTGAGATCATGACCTGAGCCCAAGTCAGACACTTAACCGACTGAGCCATCCAGGCGTCCCTTAGATAATATATTTTTGTTAAATTTGTTACAAAATGTATTATAAATACAATTTCTCTTAATGTCATTTAACATTTAGTGTTGTTTGTTTGATATCTTTTTGCTGGAGATTTTAATTATTATATACTCAAATTTGTCACTCCTTTACTTTACAGGTTTTATTTCTTCGTTAGAAATGCCTTCCCTACCTAAAGTATATAAAAATACTCTTCCATATCCTTCTTCTAATTCTTTTATAGCATTATTTTTATTCCTAACTCATATGAAGTTTATTATTTTGCTGTGAAATAAGTTGTAAAGAACTTGATTTTCTTTTTTCCAAGTAGATTTTCAGTTGTTTCAAAATCATTTAATAAATAGTCACTCTGTATCCCACTAAACTAAACTCTCAAATATTTATTGACCTGTTTTCATTCTCTCTGTTTTCTTCTGTCAATCTTTTAGCCTATTTTTGGGTTCAATACCACACTATTTAATTGTTATATTATTACAGTACTTTTGAGAAGAGCAAGTATTCCATAATTCATTTTTCTGAAAAGTTCAGCTCTTACTTTAATTCTCCCTTCCATGTCAACTTTAAAATCAGCTCTTCATTTTCCTTTAACATTGAATCTTTCAGTAGAGAAGCAGTATATGTCTTTCTATTTACTTACATCATCTTATATGTCCTTTAATAAAGTTTTGTTATTTCCTTTATTCTGTTCTTACCTCTATCCTGTTAGATTTACTGTTGGTTTCTTATGGACTTTATGATTTATGATGCAATCTTTTTTCCATTATATCTTTTTATTGGTGCTGTATAAGAAATCTACTTACTTTTATGTTTTAACTTTATATCCACTTAAATGATAGGTGGTTCTCATGGGTTCTTTGGGTAAATAATCATATTTAGAGCTTCTGGTTAATCTGATATTTGGTTAGGCATGAACCTATTCTGTGCCTTAATTTTCTCATCTCCTATTTAGTTTCAAACTTAAATAGGAGAATTGGTGTGGAAATTTTTGGTAGTATGAAAGGTAAGACGTTTTTAGGATTATTATTTTTGCTCTTTTCAGTTGTCTGAGTCACATTTTCAGTACTTTAGAGGCATTTATGAATAACCCTTAAATTATGTAGTATCCTCATCTGCAAAATATTGATAATAAGAGCAATAACAGAGTGATTATCACACATAAGTTGCCAACTATTTCTCCTTTGACAACTTTGACCAGAGCTGAAACTTTTCTTCATCAAAGCATCTGAAACTATCAATGAGTATGGAGTTCTCCATGATCCCATCATGATAATATCAAAAACTTTCAGGCTATACTCTAATATTCAGTGAGGCACATCTACCATAAACTTGGACCAGATATAAGGGCACCTGGCTGGCTCATTTGGTTAAGCATCTGACTTCAGCTTAGGTCATGATCTCATGGTTTGTGATTTCGGGGTCTGTGCCGGGCTCTGTGCTGACAGCTCAGAGCCTGGAACCTGCTTCAGATTCTGTGTCTCCCTCTCTCTCTCTCTGCCCTTCCCCTGTCCTCTCTCTCTTTCTCAAAAATAAGTAAACATTAAAAATATATATATACTATAAACTTTGACAGATACACATTACATTTCCAAGAACTTGCTGAAAACCTATAGGGTTCTGACAACTGAAAGTATTTTTCTTAATATGATTAAGAATATTCATCCAGAAGTAAACTGAAGAGACATTTTTTTGGTGGGATTTTTGTGGTTCAGAAGAAAAATAAGACAGAAGTTAGAATGTTATTTCTTGTTTTCCCATTTCAGACTAAGTAAAATATTATACTTCAGAAATTCTAAATTTTAAGTAATCAGAGTACAAGTGTAATGGTTCAAGCAGTTGGCTATTTTCTCTCTAATATTTATTTTGTTTTTTAGGGACATTTAGGATTGATGGGACCTGATGGAGAACCAGGAATTCCAGGATATAGGGTAATCATTTCTAATTGGAAATTAAAATGTGTGTATTTGCATGAAAATGGTTATATAAAGATGTCATTCCAATTATGCAGATTAAGATGAAATCTCACCCATAAACCTTGCTACTGAATTTAGGCTTCATCCCCCTAGAGAATGAATCTTGTTTTTCTTTCAGAATAGTGAAGTATCTAATGGCATGTCCTTGGTGGCATGTCCTTGGTGGTATTAGGTAGAACATGCA
This sequence comes from Prionailurus viverrinus, assembly GCF_022837055.1. NCBI lineage: Eukaryota > Metazoa > Chordata > Mammalia > Carnivora > Felidae > Prionailurus > Prionailurus viverrinus. The sequence continues at coordinate 141,986,642 of NC_062568.1, forward strand.
CAAATGATACAAAGAATATCTACTTTCTTGTCCTTTTGTTAGGGCCACCAGGGCCAGCCAGGCCTTTCTGGGCTGCCAGGACCTAAAGGAGAAAAGGTATGTGTGTATATTGACTTTGCAATCGTAAAGTTAAATATTTAATTTTTGTGTTCTTTCTGAAAGTGTGCATGGAAACATTTTCAAAGAATAAAAGAAAACACTTTTCAATTTGGGAAGTATTGCAAATTGTAGAAGGTAAATACCAAGAGATGAAAATTTAAGTCATTAAAATGTCTTCAATAGGTTGTTTCAAGATATTCATGAAATAATATATGGTAAAGTACTTTGTAATCTATAAAGCTTTGTAAACTTAAAATTAATTACTTATTGAAACAGATTGTGAGACTCTAGATTAAATGACCAGTATGTTTATAGTGAAATTTATAGTAAAATTTATAGTAAAATTGTTCTGGGTTAAGAATAACTATAATAATACTACTCTTAATTTGCAATATCACTGGAAACCTGAAACTTTGAACAAATTCCTAAACTGCTTTGTATGTAATTAAAGCTGATAGACACTTCTGAGAACCATATAGGAATTACAACTGTATAAAATATCCTGTGCTAAGTTTTATAGGTAAAGTTTTCCATTTAAAAAAGATAAAGCCAGATTGTAGATGTCATAACATATGAGACAATGATAAGCTACATATTTCAAAGTTTATTTTATTGATTTGATTTTGTTTGTAAATAATTATCTTCATTATAGGGTTATCCAGGAGAAGATAGCACAGTGCTAGGACCACCTGGGCCTCGAGGTGAACCAGTAGGTCTTTTTCTAAAATTATTTTGATGTTTCAAGATAAAATGCAATGAATATAATAGATTCATATGACCAATCACATCTTTTCAGGGAGTTTTATTCTGTTAGTTTCATAACATGGTTTTGTAGGCACATACTATTTATAGTTGTATTATCTAAATGTAAAATCTATTTATATCCAAGTCAAGATCCTTAGCATAGTATGTAGTTTAATTACGGTGACTTTCCAAATCTAACTTTCAGCATGAAATGCACTATAACAACCTTTTGCAGAGCTTATCAAAATACTATACTCTAGATATTTTAGGGCAGACATTTCTTCAATCATCAAATTCATGGGGCGCCTGGGTGGGTCAGTTGGTTAAGCATCTGACTTTGGCTCAGGTCTTGATCTCACAGTCCATGGATCTGAGTCCTGCATCGGGTTTTGTGCTAACAGCTTAGAGCTTGGAGCCTGCTTTGGATTCTGTGTCTCCTTCTCTCTCTGCCTTTCCCCTGCTCATTCTCTCTCTCTCTCTCAAAAGTAAATAAATAGTAAAAAAATGTTTAAAAAATCATCAAATTCAGATTTATTTCTGAGTATTAAAAAAATCTGACCTGTATACTTTTTTATAGTAATTTACATATAGTTACCAAATGACTTTAAAACTTAATCAGTTATTATAACCAATACCCTTTGAAGATCACTGGTCCATAGTCTTCTAATTAAGTATCTGAAGGTTAACTATAAACTCTGTTTTGAAAAGTTATTATAGGGGAACTTGGGTGGTTCAGTTGGTTGAGCATCTGACTTCAGCTCAGCTCACGATCTCCAAGTTTGTGGGTTCAAGCCCCACATCAGGCTCTGTGCTTACAGCTCCGAGCCTAGAGCCTGCTTCAGATTCTGTGTCTCCCTCTCTTTCTGCCCCTCCCCCACTCTCTCTCTCTCTCAAAAATAAACATTAAAAATATATGTTAAAAAAAAGAAAAATAGCTATTGTAGCTTTGATTATCTGAATGACCATCTCTATATTCATATTTTATGAAAATAATCTTAAAGGGCATATGTAAATTAAATAGGTAGAATAAAAGTGTTTAACTCATAGAAGTAAATATAATTGGTTTGATTTTCAATTTTCTACATGATATCATATAAGATTTTAAAAATCCTAGGGGTGCGTAGGTGGCTCAGTCAGTTAAGCATCTGACTTTGCTAAGGTCATGATCTCATGGTTCATGGGTTCAAGCCCCGCTTTGGGCTCTGTGCTAATAGCTCAGAGTCTGGAGCCTGGTTTGGATTCTGTGTCTCCCTCTCTCTCTGCCCCTCCCCTGGCTCATGCTCTGTCTCTTTTTCTCTCTCCTAAAAATAAATAAACATTAAAAAATATGTTTAAATACTAAAGCAGAAGGATCACATTATGTAGTTACTTCTGGTGCTTTGATCTGGCTCTTTCGAGATGAGTGAAAGTTATATTTTGTTTTAGAAATACAAAAGATTTTAGAATTATTCTGATTAAATGAAGCCATCTCATATAGAGGCATAGTTATCTATAAAATATATATAAGGTTTTTATCAAATATGTTCTAGTCTCTCTAAAGCCCTGACAGGGAAAAATATGGAAATAATGCAAAAACTGAAAAGCAAATGGAAACATATGGGCAAATAGTGTATAAAAGTGCTTGTTTTTTCCCCAGATTAAAGTACACCAGAATCAAAGAATGTCACTAAAATATAATAAATATATTAAAAGTCTAGCATAACAATCATTATTTTGTCTAGTAGACATAAAACAGGTGTGAAACTTAAACCAAGAATATTCTAAATCATTAAAACAGAGTCAGAGATTATTGTCCTTACATTATGTCAAATATCTTTACTCACATAGGAATAAGTTAAAATTTGTCGATCAATTGTCCTCATCAATTTTATGGTTTTCACAAGGATTTCAATTTGACTTTCTTTTTAGACAGTAGGTCCTTGTATGCAAAAATTGCTTTTCCAAGTATATTTTACACTAGATAATTTGAATAGTTTATCATATCAAAGAATTTATATTAGGAATATTTGAAAAAAAGTTAAAAGTGTAGGTTTATTAGCTACTACCATACAGATTAAAAATAAATAGATGCAATTTTTATTAGGTTAATTTATATCTTAAAAATTAAAAAGAATAAACAACAGAGTTTCTGATCAAGAATGTTAACGTAGGTAGCTATTAGATGCTTTTAAAAAGATCATTAAACAGTGTCTCCCAAAACAGCTCCCATCCTGCCACACTCTGCAGGTGGCCTTGCCCAGGACTGGTGTTCTCCAAAGTAGCTCTTGTTCCAACACACCAAACGAGTAGTTTTGGCCTGGACTGGCACCCTTCCAGAGTGGCTCCTGACAGGAACAAGGGGCAAGGCCCACCCATCAGTATGCCTACAACAGTCCTGGCCTGACCTCATAGCCAGGCATACCAGGGGCTATCCCACCCACCAGCACACCCACAGCCACCACAGCCAGACCTCTCAGCCAGCCATGTCAGGTGCCAGTCCTGCCCACCAGTGTGCCCACAGTAGTTGTGGCCAGTCATTGCAGCCAATGGGCCAGGAGCCAGCCCCACTCACAAGCATGCCAGCAATAAGAAGGCACAAAGAGACTACACAGGGCACTCCTGGAGCACCTGGTTCTGGTGACAAAGGAGGAGTGTGCTTCTAAGGCCCAACGGACACCTTCTATATGAGACCATTCCATCGAGACCATGAGACATAGCTGATCTACCTAATACATAGAAACACACACAGTGAGTCAAGCCTAACAAGGAGACAGGAGGACGTTCCAAATAAAATAAGACAAAACCTCAGGAAGGAACCAAATGAAACAGAGATAAACAATCTGCCTGATAAAGAATTCAAAGTAATGGTCATAAAGATGCTCATGGAACTCAGAAGAAGAGTAGTTGAACAATGAGAAATTCAACAAAGAGATAGAAAAATATAAAAAATAACTAATCATAACTTAAGAATTCAATAGCTGAAATGAAAAAAATATATATACACTAGGGAGAACAATGGCAGATTAAAGGATATAGACAGGTCAGCGATCTGGAAGACAAGGTAGTGGAAGTCATCCAAACTGAAGAGCAAAAAGAAAAAAGGTTAAGAAAAAGAGGATAGTTTAAGAAAACTCTTGGACAATAAATATCAACAGAAGTCTTATAAAGTCGACTTTAAAGCAAAGAGTGTAACAAGACAAAAGGAAGAAATAATAAATGAAAACTTCCCTAACCTGGAGAAAGAAACAAACATCCAACTGCAAGATGCACAGAGAGCTCCAAACAAGATGAACCCAAAGAGGTTCACACCAACAGAGAGTAAGTAAATTGTCAGAAATTAAAGGTAATGAGAGAATCTTAAAAACAGCAAGAGTAAAGCAACTGGTTACTTACAAGGTAACACCTAAAAGATCATGAGCTGATTTTTCAGCAGAAATTTTGTAGGCCAGAAAGGAGAGGCCTGATATACTCAAAGTGCTGAAAGGAAAAACCTACAACCAGAATACCCTTCCTGGAAAGATTGTCATTCAGAATTAAAGAGATAGAGAGTTTCCCAGACAAATGAAAGTTAAAGGAATTCATCACCACTAAACTGGGCTTACAAGAGAGGTTAAAGGGACTTCTTAAAATGGAAAAGAAAACACCATAAATGGAGGTTAAAAAAAAAATTATGAAAGAAAAAGGCTCATTGGTAAAAGCAAACATATAGTTAAGAGAGTGGATCAACTACTTATAAAGCTGGTATTAAGGTTAAAGGACAAAAGTAGAAAAAACAACTATATCTACATAATTACCTAAGGGATATACAAAATAAAAAGATGTAAATTATGGCACCAAATACACAAAACATGGGGAGAGGGGAATAAAAAATGTAGGGCTTTTAGAATGTGTTTGAACTTAAGTGACCATCAACTTAAAATAGACTGCTATGTACATAGGGTGTTATATATGTAACTCATGGAAACCTCAAACCAAAACCTACAATAGATTCACAAAAAAATAAAGAAAAAGGGATCCAAACATAACACTAAAGAAAATCATCAGATCACAAAGGAAGAGAGCAAGAGAGGAACAGAAAAGAACTACATATACAACCAGAAAGCAGTTAACAAAATGGCACTAAGTACATACCTATCAGTTGATACTTGAAATCTAAATGGATTAGATGTTCCAATCAAAAGACATAGGGTGACTGAAAGGATAAGAAAAATAAGGCCCATTTCAGGGCACCTGGGTGGCTCAGTCAGTTAAGTGACTTCAGCTCAGGTCATGATTTCAAGTCTGTGAGTTCGAGCCCCACATCAGGGTCTATGCTGACAGCTCAGAGCCTGGAGCGTGCTTCAGATTCTGTGTGTGTGTGTCTCTCTCTCTGCTCCTCCCCCACTCGAACGCTGTGTCTCCCTGTCTCTCTCTCAAAAATAAAGAAACATTAAAAAAATTAAAAAAAAAAGACCCATCTATATGCTGCCTACAAGAGACTCACTTCAGACCCAAAGACACACACAGATTGAAAGTGAAAGGATAGAAAAAAATACTCCAAGTGGAAATGAAAAAAAAACAAACCAGGGGTATCATATCAGATAAAATAGACTTTAAAATTAACACTGTAACAAGACAAAAGGAAGGGCACTACATGATGATAAAGGGTTCAATTCAACAAGAGGATATAACAATTATAAATATCTATGCACCCAACTTAGAGACACTTAAACTTAAAAAGCAGATATTAACAGACATCAAGGGAGAAATTGATAGTAATACAATAGGAGTAGGACACTTTAATACTCCACTTACATCTATAGATGGATCATCCAGACAGAAAGTCAATAAGTAAATAGTAACCTTAAACAACACATTAGACCAGAGGGACCTAATGGGTATATACAGAACAGTCCATTCAAAAACAGCAGAATATGCATTCTTCTCAAGTGCACACAGAACATTATCTAGGAAAAAGCACATGTTAGACCACAAAAAACATTTTAATAAATTTAAGAATATTGAAATCATATCAAGCATCTTTTGTGATCACAATGATATGAAACTAGAAATAAATACCAAGAAAAAAAATGGATAAAAAACACAAGTACATGGAAGCTAAACAACATTCTGCTAACTAAACATTAGTTTTGTTTGAAGACAAATGGAAATAAAAGCACAGCATCCCCAAATCTACTACAAACAGGTTTGCCAAGAAATTGGCCAACCTAGAAAAAAAAAAGATAAAATCCTAAACCCTTATAATCTTCCAAAACTGAATCAGGAAGAAATAGAAATCTGAACAGACTGATTACTGGTAATGAAAATGAATCAGTAACCAAAAAACTCCCAATAAACCAAACTCAGGGACCAGATGGCTTCACAGGTGAATTTTTCCAAACATTTAAGGAAGTGTTTATACCTATCCTTCTCAAACTATTCAAGAAAAATTAGAGGAAGGAATGCTTTCACATTCATTCTATGAGGCTAGCATTGTCCTGATACCAAAACCAGAAAAGACAGTACAAAAAAGGAAAGTATAGGCCAATATCCCTGAAGAACATAGATACAAAAATTTTCAACAAAATATTAGCAAAAAAAAAAAAAATTCAGCAATACATTAAAGGGATCATATTCCACAATCAAATAAGATATTTTCCAGGGATGCAAGGATGATTCAGTATTTGCAAATCAATTAACTTGATACACCACATTAACAAAATGAAGGCTAAAAATCATGATCTTCTCAATAGATGCAGAAAAAGCATTTGACAAAATTCAACATCCACTTATGATGAAAACTCTCAATAAATTCCTTAACATAAGAAATGCCATATATGGCAAACCCACAACTAGCATCATACTCAATGGTGGAAAGCTGAAAGCTTTTCCTCCAAGATCAGGAATAATAGAAAGATGCCTACTCTCACCACTTTTATTCAACATAGTACTGGAAATGTCAGCTATAGCAATAAGAGAAGAAAAAGAAAGGAAAGACATCCACATTGGTAAGACAGAAGCACAACTGTCATCATTTGTAGATCACATTATACTGTAAATACAAAATAAAGACTTCACCAAAAAACTATTACAACTACTAAATTAGGATACAAAATGAATATACAGAAATCTGTTGCATTTCTATACAATAAAAACAAATTATCAGAAAGAGAAATTAAGAAAATGATCTTATTTATAATTGAATAAAAATAATAAAATAGGAATAAATTTAGCCAGGGAGGCAGAAGGCCTATATTCTGAAAACTATAAGACATTTATGCAAGAACTGAAGATGACAAAAATAAATGGAAAGATACATTGTTTGTGGATTGGAAGAATTAATATTTTTAAGATGTCTATGCTATCCAAAGCAAGCTCCATATTCAGTACAATTCCTATCAAAATTCCAATAGTATTTTTCACAGAACTAGAACAAATGATCTGAAATTTGTATGCAATGACAAAAGACCCTGAATAGCCAAAACAGTCTTGAGAAAGCTGCAGGTATCATGCTGCCTGATTTCAAACTGCACACAAAGCTGTGGTTATCAGAACAGTTTGGTACTGGCACAAAAAGAGACACATAGGTCAATGGAACAGAATAGAGAGCCCAGAAATAAACACACACTTATATGATCAATTAATATACAATGGGGAAAATATAATCTTTTCAATAATGGGTGTTGGGGAAACTGGACAGCTACATGCAAAAGAATGAAACTGGACCACTTTTTTCCATTACATGCAAGAATAAACTCAAAGTGGATTAAAGACCTAAATGTAAGACCTGAAATCATAGAACTTCCAAAAGAGAACAGGCATAAACTCTGGCACATCAGTCTTAGCAGTATTTTTGTGGTATGTGCCTCCTCTGGCAAAGGCAATAAAAGCAAAAATAAACAATTGGGACTACATCAAACTAAAAAGTTTTTTACAGTAAAGGAAATCATCAACAAAACAAAAAGGCAAATGGGAGAAGATATTTGCAAATGATATATCCAGTAAGAGATTAATATCCAAAATATATAAAGAACTCCTACAACTCAACACAAATAAACCAATCTGATTTTTAAAATGGGCAGAGGACCTGAATAGGCATTTTTCCAAAGAAGATGTATAGAAGGCCAATAGACATATGAAAAAATGCTCAACATCACTAATCAGGGAAATGCATATCAAAACCCAGTGAGATTTCACCTCATCGCTGTCAGAATGACTAGTATCAAAAAAGAACAAGAAATAACAAATGTTGGTGAGAATGTGGAAAAAAAGAAACCGTCATGCACTGTTGGTAGAATATAAATTGGTGCAGCCACTACGTAAACCAGTATGGAGATTACTCAAAAAATTAAAAATAGAAATACCACAGGATCCAGCTATTTGACATCTGGGTATTTATCTGAAAAAAAAATTGAAAAACATAATATGAAAAGATACATACACCTGTATCTTCATTGTATGTATGTTCATTGCAGCATTGTTTACAATAGCCATGATATGGAAACAACCTAAGTGTTCACTGATACACAAATGGATAAAGAAGATGTATATATATACACACACACAAAATGTAATATTACTTAGCCATAAAAAGAGTGAACTCTTGCCATTCATGACAACAAAAATGAACCTAGAGGGCATTATGCTATGTGAAATAAGAGAGGAACAAATTGTGTATTATTTTACTTACATGTGGAGTCCAAAAAACAAAACAACACAAAACAGAAACAGATTCATAAGTACACAGAACAAACTGGTGATTGCCAGAGGGGAGGGTATAAGGAGATGGGTGAAATAGGTGAAGGGATTAAGAGTTATAGACTTTCAGTTATAAAATACGTAAATCATGGGGATGTGAAGTACAGCATAGCGAATATAGTCAATAGTATTATAATAACTACATATAGTGACAGATGGTGACCAGACTTATTCTGGTGATCATTTCATAATGTGTATAAATGTCAAACCATTATGTTGTATGCCTGAAACTATTATAATATTGTATGCCAACTGTACTTCAAAATATAAGAATAAATAAATAAAAAGATGATTAAATTGATCTTCTAATTAATGGAATTGATTACATGGCTGAATGATCCAGATTAAATCTTTTTCTATCATTTTAACATTAAGTAAAAATGCAAGTTAATTTGACATCATGTATAACATACTTCATCCATCTGAAAATTCATAATGTTTAAGTGGACTTCATTTCTTCAATATTTTTCCTAGCAAGATCATTATGAGATTCTCTTCAAATAATTCAATGCTTATGATGTTCTTAATGTTATTGATATTCAGTCTTTTGAAATATATTAGTGGAACTAAACAAATAATTATACATTTGGTTTCACATTTTTGGGGAAAAAATATGCCACACTAACTGTATTATCTGCATTCACAAATTCTTGGATCCAGCTGTGGAACTGATTGTTTTTGCATGTGGTCTCTGTAGGGTCCTGTGGGGGAACAAGGAGAGAGAGGAGAGCCTGGAGCAGAGGGCTATAAGGTAATTACAGCAAATTTCACACCTTGCTTCTAAATTGAATCAGTGTTCTCTGGTGGTTTTGCTCAGTTTCAAATGAAAATAAGCATCATTGAGTTATGAGTAATATCTTAAGGTTTTGATCCCAGAAGAAGCCTAGTTCTTTGTACTTTCTGTTCCTTTTTTTCTGGACTCATCTTCACCTCCTCCCATTGCTGCTTTTTTCTCATCATCAGATCTCAGCTGAAATATTACTTCGGGAAAGGCCTTCTCTTTCTGTTCTTCACTTTGCATCATATTAGATTTACTTCATGATATTTAGTGCCTATATTATCTAACCACTTTTTTATATACATTTGGTTTTTTGTTTAGTGTCTTGTCTTTCCCTACCAAAAAGTAAGACCCATGAAAATGAGACTCTTGTCTGGCTTTTTCATCATTATATACCCAATTTCTAGAACATAATGTTCCTGATGTATAATAGGAATTCTATAGAGTTGTCAAATAGGTGGATGAATGTCATTATATTCTCAAGCCTTCTGTCAGTTTTTGTCCTCTTCCACTCTTAGAAGGATTTTATGAGACCAACTTCATCAGCCAAAATTGTATTAGATTATGTATAGAATTTATTCCGTGTCATTTTTATTAGCATATTTATGTTTAGGATGTTCTCTATTCCTGTCTTATCTCTCTTCCCTTCCTGTTTATAGTGTCAGTTGCTAAACAAATTGGTCATCTGCTAACTCTCTCCCTATAGTTTCTATGTCATTCATTTTCTCACAACATTCTGTGCATACTCACAGTATTATCTAAACTTTATCTACATAAATCCTATCTTTCCTTCATAATCTAGTACAGACTCCCTTTTCCTAAGCTCATCCTAACAGTAATTTTTCCATATTCCTCAGTCCTATAATATTTATTATTTATAGAAGTTATTCAATAGAAATATTTTACCATCTTATGTTGCTAATATATTTGCTAATTATTTTTAAAGTGCAGATATCTTAGCTCCCTAATTTGAATATGACCTCTCTCTTTCTTCTACAATGTTTTGTTCTGAGTTTTGTACATAATAGTATATAATATGTATATAAACATAATTCATTTTTAATAGTGAATTGATGGGTTGTTTGATCCAATATACCCCTCTCCCATGTAAAATATCAGTGGCCATATTTGAAATGAAGACTTAAATAGCCAGATTGAATGGACAAGCTGGTAGGTAGGTAACTATCGTCAATATATTAATTTCCTTAAGCCTGAAATCTGAAAAATCAACTTTCACTTCCTAAAATTCTCTTTGAAGTAAATGTTGAAGGTCACTCTAAATGTTTGTGAAATTGTTGTGGTGGCCATCTTGTACTTCTTCTATTTTTAGAGAAACATTTTTTGAATGTCACGTATATTCTGTTTCCAATTTACATAACATTTGGATCTATAAGTGTTTCTTAATCCAAGGAATTCAGTGTATTTAGATACTTTTTGGGTTGAGAAGCCAACCCACTGCTTCCAGAAAAATTTGAAAAGCATCTTAAACTTCCTTAGCTTTTTTTTTTTTTTTTGCTTGAAAAACAACATGACTCTTTTTGTTAGTTCATTTTGTTTTTTTTTCATTTTTTTCATTTTTTAATTTTTTAAAATTTACATCCAAGTTAGTTAACATATAGTATAATAATGATTTCAGGAATAGAATCCAGTGATTCATCATGTACTTATAAGACCCAGTGTTCATCCCAACAAGTGTTCTCCTTATTGCCCCTTGCCCAATTAGCCCATCCCCCCACTCAAAACCCCTCCAGCAACCCTAAGTTTGTTCTCTATCTTTAAGCATCTCTTATGATTTGTCTCCCTCCCTGTTTTTATATTATTTTTGCTTCCATACCCTTATGTTCATCTGTTTCATATCTTAAATTCCACATATGGGTGAAGTCATATGACATTTGTCTTTCTCTGACTGAATAATTTCACTTAGCATGTTACACTCTAATTCCATTGCAACTGGCAAGATTTCATTCTTTTCCATCACCAAGTAATATTCCATTGTATATATATACCACATCATCTTTATTCATTCATCAGTCAGTGGACATTTGGGCTCTTTCCATACTTTGGCTATTGTTGATAGCACTGCTATAAACATTGAGATGCATGTGCCCCTTCAAAACAGCACGCCCCTTTGGATAAATTCCTAGTAGTGCAGTTGCTGGGCCTTAGGGTAGTTCTATTTTTAATTCTTTAAGGAACTTCAACACTGTTCCAGACACCAGTTTGTATTCCCACAAATACTGCAAAAGGGTTCCCCTTTCTCCACATCCTCCCCAGCATCTGTTGTTTCCTGAGTTGTGAATTTTAGCCACTCTGACTAGTGTGTCACACCACTGGTGTGAGACACTGGTGGTGTCTCAATGTGGTTTTTTGGGGTTTTTTTTGTTTTTGTTTTTTTTTTAATATTTTTTTCAACGTTTATTTATTTTTGGGACAGAGAGAGACAGAGCATGAACGGGGGAGGGGCAGAGAGAGAGGGAGACACAGAATCCGAAACAGGCTCCAGGCTCTGAGCCATCAGCCCAAGGCCTGATGCGGGGCTCGAACTCACGGACCACGAGATCGTGACCTAGCTGAAGTCAGACGCTAACCGACTGCGCCACCCAGGCGCCCCTCAATGTGGTTTTGAATTGTATTTCCCTGATGATGAGTGATATTGAGCATCTTTTCATGTGTCTGTTGGCCATCTGGATGTCTTCTTTGGAAAAGTGTCTATTCATGTCCTCTACCCATTTCTTCACTGGATTATTTGGTTTTGGGGTGTTGAGTTTGGTAAGTTCTTTATAGATTTTGGATACTAACCCTTTATCTGATAGGTCATTTGCAAATATCTTTTCCCATTCTGTTGATTGCCTTTTAGTTTTGTTGATGGTTTCCTTTGCAATGCAGAAGTTTTTTATCTTGATGAGGTCCCAATAGTTCATTTTTGCTTTTGTTTCCTTCCCTGTGGAGACATGTCAAGTAAGATGTTGCTGCAGCCAAGGTCAAAGAGGTTTTTGCCATCTTTCTCCTCTAGGATTTTGATGGCTTCCTGTCTTACATTTAGGTCTTTCATCTAATTTGAGTTTAATTTTAAGTAAGAAAGTGGTCCAGGAGCATTCTTCTGCATGCCACTGTCCAGTTTTCCCAATACCATTTGCTGAAGAGACTGTTGCTTTTCCATTGGATAGTCTTTCCTGCTTTTTCATATATTAGTTGGCCATATGTTTGTGGGTCCATTTCTGGGTTATCTATTCTGTTGTTGTGTCTGTTGTTGTGCCAGTATCTGTTCTGTCTATGTGTCTGTTGTTGTGCCATTATCATACTTTCTTGATGATTACAGCTTTGTAATACAGCTTGAAGTCCAGAATTATGATGCCTCCGGCTTTGATTTTCTTTTTCAGGATTGCTTTGGCTATTGAGGGTCTTTTTTAGTTCCATACAAATTTTAAGATTCTTTGTTCTAGCTCTGTGAAGAATACTGGTGTTATTTTGATAGGGATTGCACTGAATATGTAGATTGCCTTGGAAAGTATTGACATTTTAACAATACTTATTCTTCCAATCCATGAGCATGGAATGTTTTTCCATTTCTTTGTGTCTTCTTCAATTTCTTTCATAAATTTTCTATAGTTTTCAGTGTATATATTTTTCACCTCTTCGGTTAGGTTTATTCCTAGGTATATTATGGTTTTTGGTGCAATTGTAAATAGGACCGATTCCTTGATTTCTCTTTCTGGTGCTTCATTATTGATGTATAGAAATGCAGCCAATTTCTGTACATTGATTTTATATCCTGTGACTTTGCTGAATTCATGGATCAATTCTAGCAGTTTTTTGGTGGAATCTTTTGGGTTTTCCACATAGAGTATCATGGCATCTGCAAAAAGTGACAATTTGATTTCCTCCTCGCCAATTTGGATGCCTTTTATTTTCTTTGTGTTTTCTCATTGCTGAGGCTAGGACTTCCAACACTATGTTGAAAAACAGTGGTAAGAGTGGACACACTTGTCATGTTCCTGACCTTAGAGGGAAAGCTCTCAATTTTTCCCCATTGAGGATGATATTAATGGTGGGTCTTTCATACATGGCTTTTATGATCTTGAGGTATGATCCTTCTATCCCTGCTTTCTTGAGGGCTTTTATCAAGAAAGGATGTATTTTGTCAAATTATTTGTCTACATCTATTGAGAGGATCATGTGGTTCTTTTTTTTTAAATGTTTATTATTTTTGAGACAGAGAGACAGAGCATGAGCAGGGGAGGGGCAGAGAGAGAGGGAGACACAGAATCTGAAGCAGCTCCAGGCTCTGAGCTGTCAGCACAGAGCCTGACACGGGGCTTGAACTCACAGACCACGAGACCATGACCTGAGCCAAAGTCAGATGCTCAACCGCCTGAGCCACACAGGCACCCCGACGATCATGTGGTTCTTATTCTTTCTTTTATTAATGTGATGTATCACATTGATTGATTTGTGGATATTGAGCCATCCCTGCATCCCAGGAATAAATCCCACTTGATCGTGATGAATAATTCTTTTAATGTATTGTTTGATCCAGTTGGCTAGTATCTTTGTTGAGAATTTTTACATCAGTGTTCATGAGGGAAATTGGTCTGTAGCTCTCCTTTCTAGTGGGGTCTTTGTCTGGCTTTGGAATCAGGGTAATGCTGGACTCAGAATGAGTTTGGAAGTTTCTTTCCATTTCTAGTTTTTGCAACAGTTTCAAAAGAATAGGCATTAACTCTTCTTCTTTAAATGTTTCCAGGTAAAATTCCAGGCTTTCCCCTGGAAAGCCATTTAGCCCTGGACTCCTTTTTGGGAGGCGGGGGGAGATTTTTGATTACTGATTCTATTTCTTTCCTGGTTATAAGTCTGTTCAAATTTTATATTTCTTCCTGTTTCAGTTTTGGTAGTTTATATGTTTCTAGGAATTTGTCCATTTCTTCCAAATTGCCCAATTTATTGGCATATAATTGCTCATAATATTCTCTTATTATCATTTGTATTTCTGCAATGTTGGTTGTGATCTCCCGTCTTTCATTCGTGATTTATTTGGGTCCTTTCCTTTTTCTTTTTGATCAAACTGGCTAGGAGTTCATCAATTTTGTTAATTCTTTCAAAAAATCAGCTCCTGGTTTCATTGATATGTTCTACTTTTTTTTAATTTCTATATCATTGATTTCTGCTTTAATCTTTATTATTTCCCATCTTCTGCTGTTTTCAGGCTTTATTTGCTGTTCTTTTTCCAGCTCTTTAAGGTGTAAGGTTAGGTTGTTTATCTGAGATCTATCTTCCTTAGGAACACCTGGATTTCTATGTAGTTCCCTCTTATGACTGCCTTTTCTGCATCCCAGAGGTTTTGGGCTGTCATGTTATCATTTTCATTGACTTCCATGTACTTTTTACTTTCCTCTTTAATTTCATGGATAACCCATTCATTCATTAGTAGAATGTTATTTAATCTTCAAGTATTCGTGGTCTTTCCAATTTTTTTTGTGGTTGATTTTGAGTTTCATAGCGTTGTGGTCTGAATATATGATCAGTCTGAATATATGATCACGGTATGATCTTGATTTTTTGTTCTTGTTGAGGGCTGATTTGTGTCCCAGTATGTGATCTAATCTGGAGAATGTTCCATATGCACTCAAGAAGAATATATATTCTGCTGCTTTAGGATGAAATGTTCTGAATATATCTGTTAAGTCTATCCAGTCCAGTATGTCATTCAGAGCCATTGTCTCCTTGTTGATTTTCTGCTTAGATGATCTTTCCATTGTTGTAAGTGGGGTGTTGAAGTCCCCTACTATTATGGTATTATCATCAATGAGTTTCTTTATGTTTGTTATTAATTGATTTATATATTTGAGTGTTTTCACATTGGGAGCATAAGTGTTTACAACTGTTAGGTATTCTTGATGTATAGACCCATTAATTATGATATAATGCTTTTCTTCATCTCTTGTTAGTCTTTATTTTAAAATCTAGTTTGTCTGATATAAGTGTGGGTACCACAGCTTTCTTTTGGTGACCATTAGCATGATAGATGGTTCTCCATCTCTTTACTTTCAATCTGAAGGTCTAAAACTCTTGTAAATGACATATAGATGGATCTTGTTTTCTTATCCATTCTGATACCCTACGTCTTTTGATTGGAGCGTTTAGTCCATTGACATTTAGAGTGAATAGTGAAAGATACGAATTTAGTGCCATTGTGTTGCCTTTAGAGTTGGAGTTTCTGGTGATGTTCTCTGGTCCTTTCTAATCTTCAGTGCTTTTGGCCTTTTTTGTTTTGTGTCATCTTTTCTCCCCTCAGAGAGTCCCCCTTAAATTCTTTCAGGGATGGTTTAGTTTAGTTAACTCCTTTAGTTTTTGTTTGTCTGAGAAACCCTTTATCCCTCCTTCTATTTTGAATGACAGCCTTGCTGGATAAAGAGTTCTTGGCTGCATATTTTGTCAACTTACCACGTTGAATACATCCCGCCACTCCTTTCTGGCCTGCCACGTTTCTGTGGATAGGTCTGCTGTGAACCCGATCTGTCTTCCCTTATAGGTGAAGGACTTTTTTTCCCTTGCTTTCATAATTCTTTTCTTGTTTGTGTATTTTGTGATTTCGATTATGATATGCCTTATTGATGATCAGTTTTTGTTGAATCTAATGGGAGTTCTCTATGCTTCTTGGATTTTGATTTCTGTGTCTTTCCCCAGATTAGGAAAGTTTTCTGCTATAATATTCTCACATAAACCTTCTACCCCTTTTTCTCTCTCTTCATCTTCTTGGACTCCTATGATTTGGATGTTATTCCTTTTTAGTAAGTCACTGTGTTCTCTAATTCCTGTATCATGCTTTTTTGCATTAGCTTCCCTTTTTCTTTTTTCTTTCTTTTTTTTTTTTTTGCTTTATTATTCTCCATAATTTTGTCTTCTATATCGCTGATTCGCTGCTCTGCTTCATCCATCCTTGCCGTTGTGGCAGCCATCTGAGATTCCATCTTGGTTATAACCTTTTTAATTTTGTCCTGACTAGATTTTACTTATCTCTGCAGAAAGGGATTCTATGCTTTTTTCAACCCCAGCTAGTATTCTTATTATCATCGTTCTAAATTCTAGTTCAGACATCTTTCTTATATCTCTGTTCATTAAACCCTTGGCTGTCAATTCTTCCTGTTCTGTCTTTTGGGGTGAATTCCTTAGTTTTGTCATTTTGAAAGAAGAAAAAGAATTGATAAAGTAAAAAATAAAAATGAGAAAATGAGAAACAAAAAAAATACATAAATAAAGGAAGCTAGATCCTAGGTGTGTTTTGGTGGTTGTTGAAAAATTTTGATATAATAGAGAAACAATAGGAAAGAAAATGAAAAAAATAGTAAGAAAAGTTTAAAAACATAAAAAACGTGTATATAATAAAGTAGAATAAAATGAAATAAAGAAAGTGGAATAGAATACAAAGATTTGCAAAAAAACAAAAACATAGTAAAAAGACTTAAACATATTTTTTTAAAAAGAAAATAAAAATAAATTTTTCTCTTTCTCTATCCAAGAAAAAGAAAAGAAAGGAGAGGGGAAAAACAATTTAAACAAACACAGAAGCAAAAAAATAATAGATAAACCAGGAAACAGAATGAAACCTGAATGAAGTTACATCCAGTTTCCCCTAGAACTCAAACTATGAAGCACTCTATACTCCATACACTAAGCACATGGAGTGACTTGTGCTGGTCTTCTAGGGGGCTGCACTTGGAGGTCACAGTTGGGTGGGACTTGTTGTAACAGCTCCATTCTTCATTAGGTGGCACTGCTCAGCTTACTGGGGTGGATTGGTGTGGCGTGCATGCCCGTGTACATGGGCAGGGGCAGTGGAAATGGCTTCACCTAACTTCCTAGTTTTTGGCACAGGAATTTTGTGCTCTCACCGACCCATAATCAAGAAACCCTCCTTTGTCTCAGGCTTCTGTCCATTCTCCACTTATACCCTGTCCATGTCCAAGTCATCAGCCTGTTAGGCAGCACCTCCCTCCTGAGTTTTATCTCAGATGGGGATGTGTTTCCAAACCCCTCATTTCAGAGAACCCTGCAGGTTGGACCCACTCTGACCCTCTGGGGGAATGTCTCACTGAGCAATGGCCAGCTTGCACCAGAATGTGTTCATGCAGTGGTGCAGCAGCAGAGGTTCAGAGATTATGGCAAATCACAACATACAGCCAGCACCAGGTTTCACTGCACTCTGGTGTCTTTGTCCCAATATCAGCAAACGAGGCTGCTCTCCAGAGTCCGCTGGGACCTTTGCCTGTGGGGAGGCCATATGGCCTCTACCAAATGCACTCAAAGCAGAGGAACCCCTTCTCCCCTTGTGGCCCACAGACCCCTTGAACCTTGCTGTCTGCTCCTGGGGATTTACTCAAAACTAGAGCACTGCCAGGTATTGAGCTCCAGAACTTCCAACTCTGTGGTCCACTGTTTATAGATTCCTAATGGTATTGTAACCCTCTCCTTTCTCCCCAGCAGTGGTTTCTAAGAACAGATTTCTTGTTCAGTCCCTTGTCAGTGTTTCCACTCTTTCCAGCTACTTTTGGGGGGAGTGCTTTTCCTATATGATCCTAGTGTGCTGCACTCTCCCCCTTTTCCTTTGTTCTCTGTCCAGAACAACACCTCCTTACCCTCTGCAACTTTTTATCCCCCAGTTCACCTCTTCGCACCGTGTACCTGCCGAGTTCTGTGGCTCAAGTTATGCAGATTGTTGTGTTAATCATCGGATCAATTTCCTAGGTGTTCAAAATGGTTTGGTGCTGATCTAGCTGCACCTCAGCGATGAGACAAGCTGAGAACTTCTATGCTGCTGTGCCATTTTGGAAAACATCTTCCTTAGCCTTTTCTGTGCATAACTTCACACATTCGCAGGAAAATCAAGTTCTTGCAATATCTTCTTTTGGCCTCTACCAACTGTGAAATATTTGGTTGCTAAACTAGCAAATTTACTGGCAAACAAACAAATAGATATTCTTTTGGAAGAAGAAAAGAATCTCTTCATCTGGCTAACAGAAGAGAAACCCTGCCTGTCTTATTCTGAATAGTCACACCTTATTCAGAAATCCTTCATCAGAGAACTTCTTCCTGGGCTCACTGTGGAATCAATTTCTCCTTCCTCATTCCACAAATATTCCTGATTATGTTTTCAGTTGTCAATATTTCATGAGTTAGTTTGATCCACATCTTCCTTTTTGACTTATTCTATCCTATGTCCTTAGTCTTTAGAGGTCATTTTGTAATTTGTTGGTGGTTTTATTCTAAACAAGCCATCATGAACCAGGAAGCCATAATAATTTTATTACTTAGACATCTGAAAGCCATGAAATATCCACACTTGTCCCCTGCCAGGTTTTCCAAGCACAAGTTTGATTCATATAGGGGAACTGTGCTTTATTTATAGCTAGATTATTCTGTTGTAGCCTCAGGTGAAATTTTCAAATGTTTGTTTTTCTATCATTTTAAAGTGTATATACTATCATTTCACTGTGGTAAACTAATGATTAACATTATCGTCAACCCTTCTTTTAATTGTACTAAAATGCACACAATATAAAATTTAACATTTTAACAATTCTAAAGTGTACAATTCAAAAATATTAGTACATTCCCAATATTGTACAACCATCACACGCTACATAGTTCCAAAACATTTACATTACCCTAAAAAGGAAGCCTCATACCCATTAAGCAGTCAGTCTGTATTTCTCCCAGGCTTTGGCAACCATTACTCTGTTTTCTGACTCTATTGAGTTATCTCTTCTGGATATTTCATATAAATGGAATTGTATAATATATAGCTTTTTGTGTCTGGCTTCATTTCACTTAATGTATTATATTGTAATTGATGTTGTAGAATGTTTTAGTACTCCATGCCTTTCTATGACTGAATGATTATCACCAATCTTTTTAAAAATATTTTTATATTTACAAATGTTCTTACAATTGTAGTGAGCTCACAGTTATCTTTTGGGATTAAAAAATTGAATGATAATGTAGATTTTGCTTCCATTTTGCTGCGAACAGTTAGAAATTTTTAAAAATCTTGTTCACCATCTTTTGTTCTCTTTTCCTCTTGAAGAAACTGAGAATTACAAAAGTCATGTGTCTTGCTCATTATCATCAATAAATACTTAGTAGTAAGTACTTAGTACTTATTAGGAATCATTATACATGACAGATCTTATGTGTAATGCATAATAAAATCTCTGTCCACTCATCATATATTTGAGTGTCTGCCATAGGCCAGGAACGGAGCTAGAAGACATAAGTATAATACTGGATACCCCAGATACAGTACTTGCCTCTGTGGGCATCACATGTAGAAGACATATAATAAGAACATTTAATCAGCATAAAAACAGATATAGTAAATTATAGTTGTCATCCAGAAAACTATACATCCCAAACGTCAAGATAAATTCATGTAAGGCTTGAGAAAGAGAGGAAATATAGTGGGAATAAGCATATTATACTGTCAACGTCTGCTTTTTAAAAATATGAGCAGAAATATACAGGTACCCAAGATTAAATCAGACTAAATTTGTGTGAGATGAAGTCCTAGAAATACATGGAATAAATTACATTCTAGCTCAAACTCCATTTCACTTTGGTTTGGTCAGTTTTATCATCCTCCCCATTTTGATCATATTCTTTCTATGTCTTCAATTCAGTGAATGCTACCATCAGACATTAAGGTATTCAAGCCAATAAATGAATAGTCCTTCTCTCTATCTTTCTGTCCATCTCTGTATCTCTCTGTCCCCCTCTGTCTATTGCTCTCTCTGTGTGTCCGTTTCTATTTCTCTCCTTTTGTTTCTTTCTGTCCCTTTATCTCTCTTGTTCTCTCCCTCCTCTCCCTTGTCTCTCCTCTCATCTCTCAAATTTAATTGGCCACTTCTTTTGACCTTAGATAGCTCTGGAATCTAGCCATTTTGCCCTACTTTAGTTTAGGTTTCATCCTTTTTGTCTGAATTATTGTAATAGCTTCCAAACTAGACTCCCTATCCCTAGTCATAGCCCTCTCAAATCCATTCTCCACTTAACATGTTCTGTCAGATAAATATTCATTTATTCCCCCATGCTATCCACTCTGCCAGAATATCTTCTTTTTACTTTACTGCCTGGAACACTCATCCTTCAAGATTCAGCTTATCATCACTTCCCTTATAAAATCCTTGACCATCTAACTCCCCTTCACCATTTAGCCCATCCCACTACTAATATCATCAGGCAAAGTCAATCACTTCCCAGAACCTTGCCTACATAACTTTATAATAATATTTACTACATCATATTTAATTTTTAACATTGCAGAAAATGGCCTTTCTCAATTTTCATTGAAATAGACAGAACTAGAAGAATTACAGTGAAACTTCTAGAAAGCAAGTTTGTTTTTAGTGAGATTTGTATCCAGACTTCACAAAACCAGGAGAAGCTATTGGCTATTTTATGACCATTTTAAAAAGGTCTTTATAAAACACAGGCAAAAATGGTGGCAAAGTCACAACTGGCCATCATGATCTTGAGTTTTATAGTTTGCTCATCTGTTCACTCTCACTACGTTGTATAACTTCATCCTTTCACCAATCACTTCTCTCCTGAATTCTGCTTCATCAATGACTTATAATAGTTATATATACTTACACTGTATTTCCTCTTGACTGACCTGATTCTGTTATTGTTGACTCTGCTCATGTTTTGCTAGTAAGGCCATGTGTGGTAATGGTATTCTCTTTAGTTATGGCCATGTTCTATAGAAAGCCTTCCCAACAGTCTTTGTCTCTTGGCAATGTTCACTCTGTTAAATAATTCTTTTTTTTTTATCAGGAGGTTGAATCTTAAAACCACAAACAGTTGCCTCAAAGAATGCAAACAAAGAGAGCTTAAACTGATCTTTCTGTGAGATAAATATCATTAGTCTATATAGGCAATCCTTACTTCTCCTAGTCCAGAAAAAGGAGATGAGCCTACTAACTGTTTTTCCTATGGCATTCTTTCTGTAATACACAGGGTAGGAGGAAAGAAATTCTAAAGTGAAAAGGACAGTAGGGAAGGGGAAGAATGAGACTGCATGCAGAATTCTTTATGTATAATATGACATGCCTTTGGGTTGTTGCTAGTTTCTATTTACACACTTGAAAAGGGAAATGTGGTAGGTCAGCATTCCTTCCTAGGAGGACTAGGGTGATGACAGACTGCTGAATATCAAAGTCACTTGATGTGTCTTGGCATTATATACATTAATGACTCCCAATTTTCAATACTAAATTTATCCAAGTGGTATGAACTTAGTTTTTAAAAATGGAGACCATAGTACACTTCTACAATAGGAATAGGTTGAAAAAGGAAATTTGTTCTCAAACTTTTTATTTCTTTGGTTATTTACCGTCTTAGTTTCCTGACCAGAATTATTATAAACTGGGCGGTTTCAAACAACAGAAATTTATTCTCTCCCAGTTCTAAATACCAGAAATCTGAAACGATGGTGTTAACAGACCTTGCTCCCTCTGCAGTTTCTAGAAGAGAATTCTTCCTTTCCTCTTCTAGCTTCTGATGGCTGACAATGCTCCTTGTGGCTGCATAGCTCCAGTTTCTGCCTATGCCTTCACATGGCCCTCTTCTTTGTTGTTTGTATCTATCTCTCTCTTCTAAGGGTACTTGTCAAAGGCCATTCAGGATAATCTCTTTTTAAGATCATTAACTTAATGATATCTGCAAAGACCCTTTTTCCAAAAAAGATCATATTCACAGTCTGTGGGGTTTAGGGCATAGAGATCTTTAGGTGTACTACCATTCAACCTACTATGTTGACCTATGTACAAAACAAAACAAAACTTTACAGGCTTTCTCAATTGTCATAATATCCAGTGGCTATTATGTTCTGTAATATTTCTGAAAAAGAATCATAATTTTTGATATTTAAATTGAATTTTGTAACATTTTGCTACCATTTTAAGTGATACTACCCTATTCTCTGAGTTGCATGTCTCTATTTACTCTAATAATATAATCTTTTCTATTCCTAGGGTCACATGGGTATACCAGGACCAAGAGGTGCTACTGGACAACAAGGGCCCCCAGTATGTTTTGAGAACGTTCTTTGTGATTCTGGCATTGAAAAAAATTAATGTTAATATATCTTATTTGGTGTCTGTTTTTTATGTGATTTCTCTTTGGTTTCTTATTAAAGGGTGAGCCAGGTGACCAGGGTGAACAAGGACTAAAAGGAGAGAGAGGATCTGAAGTAAGTTGAAATTATTTAAGATAATTTGAAACTTACTGTTGGTTTGAGAGAGCAGGGACATAGGAGCTGCTGTTTATCATAACTTAAATGATCATTCACCCTTCCATAGCAAGGATCACTGTAGGCCTCTAATCAGAGTATTTGTCAATAATTGTGCTAAAACAAGATTATTGATTAAGTTCATGTGTTCTGACTGCCATCCACATTTCCCTTTACCAGCAGCCTTCTGGTAAAAATTGCTGAAGGTTGTCCCAAACTACTCCTCTTTCCTTGGGATTTCAAGCAGAAGTACCAATAGGCCTTAAGACCAGCATTGCAAAGTGAAACCCTATCAGTCAAACCTACTTAGTTGTTGTAGTAGAGTAGGGGGAGAAATAGTTTGACTATGTGACACAGACTCACAGTTTGTTTAAAACACTTTTTTTCCATAAGTCAGTTATCTGTTATCAAACAAACTAAAAATGTATTAGCTTATTGGATGCAGTCTCTTTCCCTGTGCACTGATAGATGTTGCCTCAACCTTACTGAAGGTTGTTGCCTTATAACTTGCTTTGTGATTTGTACCATCAGTTTACTGCTATCCTACATTTCATGGCATTCTGATTTCACATGCTATTGATTTTAAATAGAATTCTTTAAAAAATTTAGTGTAATTTTAATAATAAATTAGGTGAGAATGGATAAAAAGTAATGAATTTGAAACCACATTTCTCCTAATTTGTTAAGCAATCTTCACCCATACTTTGTGCTTCCTACTTAAAGGAGTAATAAAATTGAGTTGAATCTGATTTTACATAGGTGTTCACTCACCTTAAAGCCATTTTTAAATGGTCTTTACATCTACCTAATAACTCTTTGTCAGGTTCCTTAATAAATAAAAACTAAAAAATAAAAATATCCATGGAAGGCAAGCCTTAACAAGAGAAAACACACAGAGAGAAGATAATTGTCTCATTCACTTAGAATTTTTTAAAAGTTTATTTATTTATTTTGAGAGAGAGAGAGAGCACATGTGTGCATGAGTAGGGGAAGAGCAGAGAGAGGAGAGAGAATCCCAAGCAGGTTCTGAGCTATCAGCATATAGCCAGAAGCAGGGCTTGAACTCACGAACCATGAGATTATGACCTGAGCTGAAACCAAGAGTTGGACGCTTAACCATCTGAGCCACCCAAGCACCCCTCCTTCCCCGCTTAGAATTTTTAATACCAAAATTGGAAAAAGTAGTGGGAACAGCTAGGAACCTAGAATACTGCTACTGCCTTCTTGTGACTTGCATTAAGTGCCTAAGGATGCAAATGCTCCCCCAAGGTTTGATCCCAAAATTTCTCATCTCTTAGAATTAGTACTTTCATATTCTTAGTATTTTCTTTTTCTTTTTTGACATATCTCAGGAAGAAGAAATGTTTTGGTATTTATTAGTATCTGTTAAAATTATGCCAGTGAAAATCATATATTCTTACTAAACAGCTACATATCCAGCCTACGTGGTCAACTTACCCTGGGTATCAGAGCCAAAAGATTCTGAGAAGCCATGGTTTAAATTCTGTATAATTCAAGGGAATTAGTTCTTTCCTGCCTTGGGCAATGCTGACATACAGTTCAAGGTTACATTAAAAAGCGTCTTAGGCGCTCCTGCGTGGCTCAGTCGGTTAAGCGTCTGTCTTTAGCTCAGGTCATGATCTCAGGTTGGTGAGTTCAAGTTCATGATCTTGCAATAGGTGAGTTCAAGCCCTGCTTCGGGCTCTTTGCTGACAGCTGGGAGCCTGGAACCTGCTTCAGATTCTGTGTCTCCTTCTCTCTGTTCTGCCCCTGCTTGTGCTCTCTCTCTCTCTGTCAAAAATAAATAAACGTTTTTTAAAAAGAATTTAAAATACTAATAATTGCTACAAGAATAATCATTGACCATGTATTATTCACTAGGGACACCTTCAGTGGTCAGGTGGATCCTGTCCAATTACTGTCTTCTTGTTTTTGCAAAGCTTTAAATTTGTTTTTTAGATTTAGAAATGGCCCTTTAAAATCATCTGGACCACCCTCTCATTTTACAGATGAAGAAATTTAAGCCTCAGACAGATTGAGTTACCTAAGATCACAGAATCAGTTAACAGAACTAACAATAGAAACTTTATTTCTTGACTCCCAATATTATACAAAAGCCTGCTATTACTTTGAAATCTTTTATGATTAATTTTACTTAACCATCTAACTTATTCATTGGGCTCTCATTCATGACACAGTAGAGAGAAAGAACAAGTCAAATCCAATAGCAGAACCACTACATTTTCAAAAAGACTTTTGTAATTTAAATGTAGTGAACTGTCCTATAATGGCTTTCCAAGACTAAGACTCAAGCCAAAATCTTATTTTTCTTCCAAAACAAAATTCCAGATTTTAGTGAATTGAAATTTCTTGGTTAGAGAAAAAAAAGAAGAGAGAGAAAGAGTATAATTATTGCCTAACTCTAAATCTGTGTTTGTATTGTAAATCTGTCCTAACAAAGTTAGAACTAGCTAAGTATTGAGGTAACTATCCTTCAACTTCATTTAAATAACAGGTTTTGGACTATGATGACACATTTTTTAAATGTCCAGTATCAAATAGGAAAGGCAAACGATTTTTATTTGTAGTCTTTAGAGTGAGCATAAAATTGTGCTTTTTCTTTTGTCTGGCTTAGCTTTGGAAAACATGATGGCCTATTTGAAATCAGATCCATTTAAAACAGTAAAGTCTATTTATTGATTTATGAGGTACTTAATATTTAAATAGAATAACATGAGTAAGTTAAGTTTGAAAGTAGCATTAGAATACTTCTAGCTTTACTATATTTGAGTTCTGGGGATTAGTTGAAGAGTGACTTTCTTTTCCTTCTTATGATAGCAACTCAGTCATGTACCAACACCTCATATAACAACATATTATCTTTGTCTTTGGCCCAAATCTATAATTTCCTACAAATAAGAGACTACCTCTCCGTAGGATTAATGTTTAGTAATGCCTGGCTCTTAATTTAGTTATAAGCCAACAATTCCATTTTGAGATTTTTTTTTAATGTGCAGTTTTTTTAAAGTATCAGTGGTCTACACTTTATTGATCTTTATACATTTAAAATCTCCACTGTTAGACTATGGCTTTTCTAGCTGGCCTACTTCCTTTTAGTATGATGACAATAATTGTAATAAGGAAATCTTTCCTGATTTGAACATCTCAAAACAGCAGACATTACAGTTTTGTTATTTGTTAAATACTTTTTGTCTTCAATAGGCAGATTTTACCACAATTGTCCGATTACAAGTAGCAAAGTATACTTCAAAAATAATTTTTATAGTCATACTTTTTCTTTTGTGTTATTCTATTGGAAGCTGCTTCCTGATGCCCATCCAGGTCTGATTAACATCCTAGTTTTCATGATAACAGACCCATACATGTAGATTTCAGTGCACAACATTTAGCTTTTCTGAAATAATCCCCAACATAATGGTCATCCCAAAATGTAATCAGTCTGTGATGATATGTAAATCTCTTTGTTTTTATTTTGTTATATAAGCATTTGGAGTAAAGCCATTACTCACATGCACAGTATGTCTGAACCTTAAGTCACAAACTCAGGTATACTAAAATATAATTTTGTTTATGTTCTTTATGATGGAACTTAACATCCATCCTGAGTGCCCATCCTGCCTGGTGGTAGAAACCTAATTGGTAGAACATTCTAGTCAATTAACTGTCTTTAACTCCATCCATGCAAATATCCTGCGTTTGATTTAGAGTTTTCCTATTCATTCTCTTGTCAAGTCTGCAGTTACATTCTGGGTGGCAGTGGTGGGGAAGAGGAATGGAAGGTGAGTTTGGTCTTCAGTCATTTATTTACACCAGTATGCACTGAAATGCACATCATCCATCTAGGTCCTTAGTAGCCATCATCCCACCATGTTGACATCTACCTTGGCCCTCCTTGCAGAAGTTCTTTAATCCATGCTGGCATGTATAGCTATTTTCTGTGTACAGAAAAGGTACAAAGTCTCTTTTATATAGGCCTTTAAGAGCTATCTGCTTCTGTTCTTGGCCACGTGGAAATGTATTCTGCTAATCCCCATACCATGCTGGGTGCTCGTGGGACTCAGACTTTCTCAAGCCCACCAGCCTAGACATCCCAATGTAGAAATTTCTACTCTGCTGCTGACACTCAGTGCAGTTCATGTGGACTTCTAAATGAGGACTTTAGTCTCCCTAGCCATTGTCTCTGTGCCCAAATTCCCATACTTATCTGAGGCTATTATTGCTTCCCCCACACCAGGACTTGAGGGCAGAGTGAGGTATAAAGGGCCCTTCTCAGAGATTCCTGTCAGTGTCAAACAACCTTGCTTCTCTTATGCTTTTGTTTTTACCTTTCACCAACTTGAAGATATTTATATCCCCTTAAGTAGAAAAATTTTTCTCTTATACTATTATAATTCTAAATCTGTTCTTTATGGCATAAATTGTATGACTGGACTCCTTTGTCACCTTGGTTTTGATACTCAAATGTAGAGTTTTCATATTTAAAAATCATTTTTTTTCGGTTGAGCATCCAACTTTAGCTGGGGCCCTGATCTCACGGTTTGTGGGTTCCAGCCTCATGTCAGGCTTTGCGCTGACAGCACAGAGCCTGTTTCAGATTCTCTGTCTCCCTCTCTCTCTGCCCCTTCCCTTCTCATGCTCTCTCTCTCTCAAAGATAAATAAACATTGGGGGAAAAGTTATAAAATTTAATAAAAAATAAAAATTAGGCTTTCTTTTTAAAAATGTATTCTTCTCAAAATATTATATCCTTCTAAAATTATTACCTCACCATGAGTTTCAGAAGACTATGTTGAAATCCATAAGCTAAGGAAAAGTCTATTTTGAAAATCTAAAATCTAGAGCAGGTCTATCACTTTGCATAAAAAAAAATACTGTGAAGGAAAAAATACTCTGGCTAACATATTTGAATATTATCATAGTTCATATACTATTTAATTAGTGCTATTAGAGATATCTGAAATCACAATTTTTTCAGTATTTAAAATCTTGTAGTTTTATTTTATTTCTTTATTGTGTCCTAAAAGGTATATTTTATTTTAGAGAGCATATGTTCCAGATATTTCTTCTCCTTCAACTTAACTCAGATCATCTACTGTTTCATTTTCTGGTTTCCTCACCCTTAGAAAGACTTTATATTAGTGACCTTTTAAGTCAAGTAAAGTAGTTCTCCAAGTTGGAGGTAGAACTCTTGTTCCATATAGCTTCCCATTATCAACTTCTAACAAAGATTTTTATCTCTTATACAAAATGCCCTTTTTGCTGTTACTACATATACTATTTCTTCTTAAAATATTAAGTTCATTATCAGAAGATGTAATATGTTATGAAATTATTTACTTTGTTGTTCTCAAATTGAATCTTTGGCACAATTTATCTGAAATTTGAATAACTTAATATCCCGTTTTGGTGGAATTATCCTGTTTGTGACAACTTTTGATGACTTCTGAGAAATGTGTCTGGTAATGACAATATGCTTCTTTTTCTTATTTGTGAACTAGGTCACTCTTTTCCACATTTTTCTTTTTAAAATAATTTTAGGATATCATCACAATAATGGCATGATTTGCAAGGGCAAAATTCCTAACTATCCTGGCAGACCAGTTACTGCTGAATCAATTATGATTTAAAACATCTCCCACATGGAAAAACAAAGAGTTCCGTGGGAAATAAATATCTTTTCTTTGATTCACAAGTATGTTCTTGTCTATGCTTCCAGATAAGCACATTTTAGGCTATTGGTTCATGTCCCTTACTACACTGTGAGTGCCTTGAGATCAGTAACTTTGACTTTGCACTCCCAACAGAGCACAGAATACCTGATACGTAAAACTTGGTAAATGTTTACTGAATTAATAAATCACTTTGCCACTTTCAATAGGAAGACAAAGGCTCTGTCTGAAAAGGTGGACATTTATTAAATAATATTTGGTTCCCTTTTAGAGCCAGTATTTAAATTTTTACACCATAGAATTTGGAGCTAGATGGAAATTCATAGATTATCTGGTCAAACTCTCATTTTCAGATAAAGAAAATGACTCCCAGGGAGGTTAAATGACAATCTCAATGATATACAGCTGGTTAGTGGCATTACGTGCTGTGGCATCCAGGTCTCAGGGTTCTTTTCTATGCCTTCAGTTTAATTAAGTTTATTACAATTAATTACAGCTGTGCTTCACATTTTTAGGGTCCTAAAGGGAAAAAAGGCACTCCTGGCCCTGCTGGGAAACCTGGGATTCCTGTAAGTAATAGACCCTTTTCATCTTCCTTGTTTTTCTAAATAGAACTGGCAACTTCAGCAAGCAGAAAGGTTTGGGGCCAATTATGACAAGTGTTGGATAAATCAGCTTGTCTTCAAAAAATAATTTAAGCCCACGCTGGAACAGAGGGAACAAAATATGACCATGAGTTCAAAACCAAGCTTGCTGTACAAATACAAGTCTCAGCAATTGAAGGATGCTATTTTCCGGTGTTATGGAGCTCTCTCTGTGGACTCATGCTACTCTCTGATCATGAACCACTGAAAACAGGGAACTGGAAATATAACTAAATGATTGGTGAGAAAGGTCAGAGATCTTCAAGCATGAATAAAAAGCCTAAGCTGGATTGTAATGGAAGGACTCAGCCTCTCAGTTCCCTGGCAAGTAGAACAGAAAGTCTTAGAAAAGAATGTTTTAAATCATTTCATCACAGAATAAAGATTGATTTTACCTTAGCCATCAGCTTCCTCTAGGCAGGCAAATATGTGTTGACTGGCTTATTAGCAGAGACTTACTTCCTGCTGGTCTTCCCCAGCCAAGGGTGAGATGTCTACTTTGGGTGGCCTGTGTTGGCTCAAAAAAGAAGAGAAAATGAACACAAAATATAAGCACATTCAGACCAGAGATTCATATAGGTAATATCCACTTACCCAAGAGTAGAAAAAAAATGTTCAGACCTTTATTCAGTCATATAATCATCTATTTCAAAATGATAACAAAAAGAACCGTAATTTGTTTCTTGAGAAAATAATATGGCATGAGGTTTTGCAGATAGTAAATGATAGCTGTTTCCTATGCTGACAGATGCATAGAGCTGACTTTTCACCATAGCTGGGTAAAGCATGGGCCAGTACAATGGAAAGTATCAGAGAATTACACTAAAGCTGAAAAGCTTACACAGCACATTTTAGTTAGCTTGGTGGCATTTCTGTTTAGGGAACTTTTAAAGAGTTACCTGATCTGTGGAATCCAAAAAGGAATTCAGGAAACAGGAAAATTTACCCTGGGGCAGGGTATTAAACATGTAAACATCCACCTCCCAAAGGTAATTGTCATTTAAACATTTGTACAGCATCTGTCTATAATCCATGTAATTTAATTACCAAGGGTCTTCCAGGCCTACCTGGGCCAAAAGGCATACAAGGATACCATGGAGCCGATGGCATTTCAGGAAACTCTGGAAAAGTTGGGCTACCAGGAAAACAGGGACTTCCCGTGAGTAGAATGAATATCTCTTTACTTTTTATTTCTTATTTATAAGTGTCTTTTTGCTAGACCATATATATTTTAGCTTTCTTAGTTTTGATACTGTCTCAGATTAGCCAATCACTGCTTTAATAGTTGTTTTGGAATTATGTTTATGATCTCCAGGGAATGTCAATGAGTACATTCTCTTGCATATTTTATATCTAATAACTCATACATAATATATGCCATTTTTGCACATATAAAAGCTTATAAATAAGAACCATAAAGAAGCACAATTTTAGGGACTACACAACCCAACTGTGTTTTGAGTTCATCAAATATTTTAAGCCACCTTTGGAGCATTGAAGGCAGCTTTTGTACTACAAAGCAGAGTTCAGTAGTTGCAACAAAGACCAATGGCCTCACAAAATCTAAAATATTTACTCTCTTGCCTTCTACAGAAAAAAATTGTTCTGGTCTGTTTGTATTGTCACACTGTTCTTATTCTATGGCTTTGCAATGTGTCCTCATATTTAATGGGGCAAGTTCCCCTTCTTTACACTTCTACCCCATACATTTGAGATTAGATTTGCTGGGTTTCTCTAAAAACAAAACAAAAACTTGAATTGTCATTGGGTTTGTCTTGAATTTATAGCTTTATTGGGAGAAAATTCATAACTTACCATTTAGTTAATCAAATAGATGAAATATTTATTCTTACAATTTTCTATTGTCCTATAATGAAATATTTCCATAATAATAACAGCAAAAGTTCATATAATGCTAACTATGTGCCAGGTACCATGATAAAGTGTTTGACTACATCAACTCACTTAATCTTTACAATCTTATAAGATATATACAATTACGATCCTCATTTTATGCATCTAGAAACTGAGGTCAATTATACCTCAGTTAAAAAAAAATACATACATACCTACATACATTCTGAGGCACTGAGATTATCACTTTCAAGTGTCTCATAGCTAAAAGACAGCCTAACTCCATATTCTTTGCTCTTATCAATATGGAGTATTGCTTCTTAATAAAGACTTTGTGTATTATTTTTTATTTTATTTTCTAGTTAGTTATTACTTATTTAAAGAGTGTCACTAATTCAGGTTATATTCTATACAACTGGATTTTTTAAAATTTCTAATAATTTGCTTTTGTTTCTATTGGATTTTTAAGACAGATAATATCACCTTCAAATAATGGCAGATTGATCTCTTTCCTTACACTCACTTCTTTTTCCTTCCACATAAGTTGGTAGGGACCTTCAATACTATGTTAAACAGTAATAGCAATAGGGGACATTCTACTGCACAGATCTTAGAGAACGCATCTAAAATTTCTCCATTAAGAATATTTGCCATCTTAATTCTGTCTTTTCCTTGTCTTATACTGTCTTATTTCTTTTCTGTCTTCTTTTTTTTCTTTCCTGATTTCTATTGGATACACTAAATTTTCTTTTGCTGGTTTAAAAATTGCCCTTTCTCGGGGTGCCTGGGTGGCTCAGTCGGTTAAGCATCTGACTTCCGCTCAAGTCATGATCTCCTGGTCCATGGGTTCGAGCCCCACATCGGGCTCTGTGCTGACAGCTCAGAGCCTGGAGTCTGCTTGGGATTATGTCTCCCTCTTTCTACCCACCCCCGACTTGTACTCTGTCTCTCTCTCAAAAATAAATAAACATTTTTCAAAAATAAAATAAAAGTTGCCCTTTCTTTTTTGATTGATGTTTTGTACCAGTTGCACTGAACTTAAGAACCAAATATGTATATATTGGTATGTATTAACTGTATTGATTTGTTAAATGTATCACTATCTGTATTTCTAACAAAACAAGCACTTTTATGTCCTCTCATTTCCTTTTGTCTCTATAAACTACTCTTTGCCTCCATCACTTTTTGATATTGCCTTGATTTTACTTTTAGTTTTTATGCATTTACTTTCTCTTTTTATTTCCATTGCTTCTTTTTTGAGTAATAATCAAGCTATTTGATCACTATTACTTTCAATATCCCTTATAGAATCTCCTGAATTTGTTTCTATTATTATTTCAGTACTTCCTCCAAAAAGTATTTCCAGTCTAGGTATTTGTGAGACTAACCATTGAGGCCTCATATTCCTACAGATATCTCACATATATATGACAAATTCAACACTGTACTGGAGGTTCTAATCAATTAAGTAAGGTTCTAGTGAGGGTAATAAAAACAAGTAAAATGGAAGAAATAAAACTCTCTTTATTCATAGACAACATGATCATCTATGTAGAAAATCTTTAAGACTCTACAAGAAAAAAATAAGTAAATTTACCAGAGTTGCAGGTTGTTAGATCAGTATACAAATTTCAATTGTATTTCTATATACTAACAATTAACAACCAGAAAGTAACATTTAAAAAACAGTAGTGACAATAGTGCCAAAATGGGATAACATGACCACAAAAATGTGCAAATCTGTATGCTGAAAACTATAAAACATTTCTGACAAAAGTTAAAGTAGAGCTAAATAAGTGGCATATATACCATGTTCATTGATCAGATACCATTAAGACATCAATTACCTATACATCTGCAGTGTCTTAAAACGTTAAACATACTTATCATATGACCCAGCCTTTCTACTCTTAGCCAAAAGAAATGAAAACATGTATCTACACAAAAACTTGTCCATGAATATTCATAGCACTTATCTTTGTAATAGCCCTAAACTGGAAATAACCCAAATGTTCTTCAAGAGGTGTCTGGCTAAACAAATTGTGGTATGTATGTACAATGAAATATTAGTTTGCAATAAAAAGAATGAGCTACTGACACATGCTATAGCATGAGTGAATCTCAAAATATATATGCTGAGTGAAGAAAAAGAGACAAAAAAGGGCACATACTGTATGATTCTACTTATGTAAAATCCTAAAAATTGCAAACTAATCTGTAGTAACAGAAAGCAAATCGGGGGTATCCTGTAGATGGGAGTGCTAGACGTATGAGAAGGAGGGCTTACCAAAGGAACGCTTTTGGGGGAGGGGGCAGATATATTATCTTGATTGTGATGATGGTTTCACAAATGTGTGAAATCTTTTATGCAGACTTATCAAATTATGTACTTTGCAATTTATGTCAGTAAAGTGGCTTGATATGAGAGGGTAGGGAGAAAGAGAGATATGACACTGAAGAATAAGTAGGAGTTAATAAATTAGGAATGATTACTGTGAGTGAGGAAAGCCTGAAACAAACATTCTATGCAGAGATGACAGCATATACAAAGCTAGGAAGAACACAGTGTGTTTGAAAAACTAGAACATTAGCAATTATGGCTAAAGTTTAGTGAACAAGATGTATGCTGATACAGTTTGATGCCATTGAAGTACACAAGAGCCACATCATGTAAATATTGAAGGACACGTTAAGGATATTGAGCATTATCTGAAGATACTAGTACCCCGTTGAGGTTAGGAGGGACATTATCCCAATTTTCCATTTTTAAAGGACTCGCTCTGGCTTCATTATGGAAAATGGATTGAAAGGGGCAAGCATAGATACAGGCAACTAATAAGAAGACTATTGCAATATTTCAGGCTGCATATCTTCATGGTTTGGACTAGACTAGTGAAGTGGAAATGGAAAGAAGTGGGTGGATTTAGTGGTATTTTGGAGGTAGTTTTTACAGTACTTGATATTTGGTTAAGGGAGATAAGGGAAGGAGAGGGATGTCAAGGATAACTTCCAAATTTCTAACTTGTGCAAGTTCCTAACTTGGTGCATTATACTGCCCGTCATGAAAAAAAGCAAACAGTGAAGGAAGCCCAAATTTTATGGGTAACGTTATGACATTTAGGCAATTAGATATTCTGGCCTAGAGCTCAGAGAGAATGTCAGATATAAATGTGAGAGTCATCAGCATATAGAAATGTACTTAATCAGAGTCATGTTAGAAAGTAGATGAAATACTCTACTTTTGAATTTTGAAAAAAATATTTACAGAAATGAAGAAAGGGTTAAGACAGCCAGTAAGGGATGTTGGGAGAATCCAGAGACTATCAACAGTAGGATGTGGTTACTGTCCTTAGACCTGAAAGGTTAAAGGAAAGAAATAATGTCAAGTCGAGAGCCAAGCTGAGGGCTGGAGCTGTGGGAAAAGGGGCACCTTACGGGAGCTGTATTTGAACGTAACCTAGCCACTGACAGAATGTCAAAGCCAGGAGGAAATGGAAGAAATAAATATAGTACTCCTTTCTCCTCTAATATCCTAGAGATATGTACCCCATTGGCCAACCCCAACTGAAAGTGAAAAGAGGACAAGGGAACCCAGATGATAACAGTCCATGAAGGTCAAATTCCCAGGACAAACAGCAAGATAGAGAAGCGACAGTGAATAGATTTGGGGAACAAATGAAGAAAAATACAAATATTAAATAAACGATGGAAAGAAGGTCTGGTACTGAGCTGTAAGGATTTCTATCATTTAGAAACCAGGTAAAGAAAGAAGAGGAGACTACAAAGGAGACTGAAATGGAGTGATCGTAATAGGTAGGAGAAAAAGAATGTAATGTCATAGAAACTCAGGAAAAAAAATATTTCAAGGAAAAAGTCATCAACTAGATCTAATAATCCTGAGAGATTGTGATGGACATGTGTTTTATTAATTTTATTTTTTTGGTTTTTGGCTACTCAGCATTTTAACCCCATCTTATGTTTATAAATGTTTATGTTTACTCCCTTTTTGAGTCTTGGTGGGGGGAGGGCACCTTCTACAGAAGTCAGATTCTACATTTTCACTTCCCATTTCCTCCTTGAAACAAGGACACGGGCCTATGACCTAGGCCTAACCAATCAGTCATGTCCAGCTAGCCCTTTGGCTGGGGAGTTAGTGATACGCAGAAGCAGGGATAATAGAGAGATTCTATTCTAGTGGCAGTGGCAGTAACCCCAATAACACTCAGGTTCCAGGGGTGACTGGAGTCCATGTCTAGCAAGCTGCGGTGATGCACTCTGCAGTGTCCAAATTCTGGCTACCTAAACTTCCTTCAATTCTATGCATTTTCCGAACCTGGCTTTCTGGATTTGTCTGTGAGCTACTCACTACCTTTTCAGTAAATTTTCTGTTTAAATTATCCAGGATTAGTTTCTGGTATTTGCAAATACAGACACTGACTAGTACCAAAATCTAAAAAGATAAAATTATAACCACTATACTTTAGTATATGGAGAGCATCGGTAACATCAGCATATAACCATTTGATCTGATGCGGGGGATGCAGAAATAGGATTGCAGTGCTTGAGGAGAGTGGACAGTGAGGAAATCAAGATATTCAGACAATTCAATGGAGAAATTTGGCCCTGAAAGAGAAAGGAGGGCAATAACTAGAGATGAAACTGAAATTACAGTAGAAGTTATTTTTAAGTGAGAGAAGCTTAACCACATTTAAATGCTAGATAGACCTAGTAGATATGGAGACGCTGAAGACATAATGAGGAGCAAGGAGAATCTGAGTATGAATTAGGTAATAAAACATGCATATTCTAGCTCCACTTTGTAAGCTATTCCACTTCTAATTAGGAAGTCATTTTTAAAAAACAGATTCAGGGGCCCCTGGGTGGCGCAGTCGGTTAAGCGTCCGACTTCAGCTCAAGTCACGATCTCGCGGTCCGTGAGTTCGAGCCCCGCGTCGGGCTCTGGGCTGATGGCTCAGAGCCTGGAGCCTGTTTCGGATTCTGTGTCTCCCTCTCTCTCTGCCCCTCCCCCGTTCATGCTCTGTCTCTCTCTGTCTCAAAAATAAATAAACGTTAAAAAAAAAAAATTAAAAAAAATAAAAAACAGATTCAGAGCCACATGTCCCTTTATACATGACTTGTATAAAAACCTCATGGAATCTTATGATGAAAGGAGTTG
Source organism: Prionailurus viverrinus (assembly GCF_022837055.1). Classification (NCBI taxonomy): domain Eukaryota; kingdom Metazoa; phylum Chordata; class Mammalia; order Carnivora; family Felidae; genus Prionailurus; species Prionailurus viverrinus. The sequence goes on from NC_062568.1 coordinate 142,022,627, forward strand.
AAATGAATTACAATAATGTTGTATACCTCCCAAATCCATGAAGCTGAATGGTATCTGCTATTGCTCTTAGTAAGCAATTAGGTATCAGATCATAATTCATTATCTCCTACTTTTTAGCATTTTCAAAGAATAAGAAAAATTTCACATGCATACTTTGAATATCAGAATGTCATAAATATTGAAATGTTTTGTAGCCTTCAAAATAAAAACAAAATTAACTTTCCCTTGAGGAATCCCCTTTAAATAAAGCCCCAAGGTTTACACATGCCATTGGTATTTAAGAATACAGAAAAGTTTTCTGTAAGTATTTCTGCTCCCTGTAGAATATATGATATGAAAGCAGAATAATAGTTTTTATAAGGAACTGGTCTGTTCAATGACATTAGGTAACAATGGCCAAACTGGTCATTAGGTGAAATGATTTCTAAGTAATTATTTCTGAAACTTACTGTGGCAGTAGAAAAACTACTTAAGAGATAGTAACACAGTCTTTAAATACTAGCATATTCCCTGGAATATTTTCAACAACGGATAAGGACATCTTTCCATTGGTCTTTTTTTGTAATTTTTATTTTATTTTTTTAAATCATGGCACCGTGGTGTTTCTTGGCTTACCTTTAAAGACTGCTGGATTTTTCCACTGAGAAAAATATTTATTCTGGGATTTCTAGCATTATGCAACTGCCTGATTTTCCTAAACAATGTTCTTTCTTTTTTTTTGATGTGGCCAAGGAGTTAAAGAATTCTTGGCATATTCACTCCACAGTTTCGGTGTTTTTCCAAGGTCATGTGACTATAACTAAAGGATAGTATTGGGGAGACTCACAGTTGCCTGTGTGAATTTCCTTCTGTATAAATGAGTGTTTTGAGACTCGTCAATTTAGCACATCTGTAGTAAATGAGTCTACCATGCTGTTTTCATTGCGTTGGACTTCAGTAGTGCCTCAATCATTTATGAAAAAGGAAAACAACTTTTCCCTGCAAAGATCATAAATCTATTTGTCATCAAAATGAAGGCTTACCGGTCTTTTTATTTTTTTATTGCTGCAACTTATAAAATTGGTTATTGGAAAAGAGGGAAAGAAACAAAACTAACATCTTGACTTAAGACAAATCAAGGCCTTTCAATCTTGACTTTGCACTTTGTCAGGTGAACATAAGCTTAAGTGTTGTATAAAATGAGATGCTTGTCCTAAAAGAACATCGAAAGTCTTAAGTTTTCCACTTGTGGATTGTGCCCAGTATAGGAAGGAAAAACACACTTCATCAGCCCACTCATAATCCAAGCACAGAGTAGGAAGACCACCGTGGAAGCCTCTGTTAAAGAGCACCAGCAGCCCTGCCACCCATCTGGTGTGTTCTCTAGCCTGTGAGCTAGTCACACTAAAGAAACTTCTGTTTCTGAGAAGATACATTTCTTTCTTCACAGTATTTTGGAGAAAGAAACATACCTTCAGCAGATCCTGTCAACTCTTGATTATTAAGAGGGTGATTTCCAATTATGGTTTATCCTGACTGCTACTTTCTCTCTATTCCCTCTGCTGCTTGTTTTGGCCCATTAACTGCTCATTAGGAACTCTTCCAGAGCAGACAAAACACAGTCTGTTTGGCTGCTTATTAGCAACAAAATGAAAGATTTGCTAAAGGATGTAATGTTCCTAGTTGAGTCTCCAATGACTCTCAATCCAATAAAGTTCATAGTCTTCTTGGAATGTTGATCCTTCATGATCTGACCTCTGTTTATATTTCCAGTGTTATAGTCCACTTTTCTCCTCACATTTGCTGTGCATTTCAGTCATAATGGCGGCTAACAATTATTAAACACTTAGCCGTGTGAGGCACTATTCAAAGTGCTGAATATGGATGAAGTTTTTTTAATCCTCACAAAAAAAACATTAAGTAGGTAGAGCTATTATCTCCAGGTTACAGAAAAGGAAGGTGAGACTCCAAGAGACTAAGTAACTTGCCTGAGGTCACACGGACAACAAATAATAGAGCCAGAATTCAAAATCAGGCAATGTAGATTCAGAGCCTACCTATGTCCTTAACCACTATACTGTGCCCCTTCAGATATGCTTAATTACTTAGACATTCCCCCAAATTCTGCATATTTTCCTACTTTAATGCCTTTGTACATGCAATTTATGCCTTCTGCTTGGAAAGCTCTTCCATCTTTCTCTCTGACTTTAGGATGAATAATTTCTTGCTCTTTTAGGACTTAATTGAACGGTTGCCTCCTTCAGACACTCTTCTTTGGATTCTTCAGTCAGAGTTAAGCCTCCCTGCTCTGAACTTATGTATACTGTATACACTGCTTCCATCAGAGGATGGGTCATATGGCTGCTGATTACATATCTTCACATCTTTCTGCCCCCAAAAGATTGCAAACTCTTGTAGAATGGGGATCATGTTTTATTCATCTTTGCATCCCTAGCACTTAGCAGTGTCGGGCCTATAGAAGGAGCTCAGTAAATATTTGAAGAATGAATATTCTTTGCATAATAACAATGACTTCGGAGACTCGAATAAAGTTAGGATGTGTCACCTACTTAATGTCTTAAGCATCATCTATACCAGCAATACAAAAATACCTGACTCATATGGTTTTTCTGAGTATCAAAAGAGACATTCTATGTGAATGTCTATTATTGAGCTATTATCATCTTTCCATAGTAATAGATATTCGTGGTTAAGCAAACATTCATTCATTCAAAAATATTTGTTTAGTGCTTAATATGAGCCAGGAGTTAGAGAATAGAGCAGTGAACAAGATGGACAAAGAATTGCCTTCGTGAAACATACATGAAACAGCAAGAAACTTCTGACATTTGACCATTTTAGACCTAAAAACAATTCATAATGCAATATGGATCAGCCTAGTAATTGAGTAGTAGTCCATATATAAACAAATCAGGCAATTCTAAATTGTGCTAAGTTCTATGAAAGAAATAAATAGGGTTTTGAAATAGAACATGTGGGAAGTAGATTATAGATGGAGTAGACAGTGGAGGCCTCACTGAGGAAGTCATACTGGGGTATATTTATACTATATATCCCTTCAGAAAACTGAGCCAGGTATATACAGAATGAAGGAAGAACGCGCTATGTGAAGGAATCAAAATGGAAAAACCTGCAGTCAGGAAAGAATCGGCATGTTCACAGGATTCTGAGGATCAAATAAAATAGTATGGGTATAGATTTTGTATTTTTGAAATAAAAGATGGACATTTATTTCTTCATAGTAGTGTGAGCCTAGACATGTCTGAGAGCCAAAGCATAAATGAAATAACTTCTTTCAGTCCTTGTTAGTCCTGTGATTATACGTTCTGAGCTGAGTAAAGGAGATTTCGTAAGATACATTAATTTTGCCCAATATTAGAGTGACATTTGCACTGTCCATTTTACAAGACTGACAAACCACCAGTTGTTCTAATGGAAATGTGTGAATAATTTCTGTGAGGTAATACAATGTTGAAATGCCTACATTCATTAAGGCTGAACAAGGGTTAGTTTTGTATACTCTTGAGAATAACCTAAGTCAAGCTAACCTGACTTGTCTCAACCCTGCTCCAAGTTCCATAAGCTTTAATATGTTTAGAGATTCAAAACTAAAGTTATCTCCTAACTGTAGTATACAGCTCATTCATAAATCTTATTTCCAGCCTTTGGCCGCATTACTTATGACTGGCACTGAAGGAAAATGTTATGAATGCTACACTAGTTAGATATAATGTAGCCTTGCATATAATCACCTAATAATTCCTATCCCATATTTTTTAAACAGCCAATTCTTTCCTAGGAGGGATATATTTAGTCAACCAAATAAAATGAGAAATTCTTACTTAAACAGAAGTGTCTTTAGTTGCTTGGAGTAAAGGAAGCAAAGCATTACTTTTATTAACTCGTTGATTTGCTGGCTTAAACAAAAAATGCAGTACTTATGTTGCCTAATAATGCAAAAAAATTCAGGGCATCATACTTATTTTTTGCTCTATAGAAAGCAAATTAATTTTAATTGCTATTTTCTCACACAATAAATAACTACATAAATATAATGCTAGGAACACAAAGAATGCTTGGCAGTAGGGAAAGAAAAAAACTTTTTAGTAATTTTCAAGGTGCTACTTTAAAGGAAAACATCAACTAATTTGAAGTTTAGTGTCACTTTAGATTTATTATTCTGTTGTTGAGAAATCAATAAAATTAACATTAAAAATATTTATCTTTTCATTCAACATAGTTTTAAAGATGGCACCCCTTTGTTAATCTACTTTAAAATGTGGATTTCTATTGTTGCCTGTCTTTAGCAAATTTTATTTCTTTCTTACTTATTTCTTAATATAGTTGTTTCAATCCTAATGAGATTAAGGCAACTAAATTAAGAGACCTAGGGACATTCTCTGTGATGTTTCACTATTATATACAAACCAGTCAACACTGTAACAAAATCTTCCTCTCTCTCTCTGTCCTTCTAATGTGTGCAGATAACTCCATTTTCCTTTCCAGATCTTTCCATTCAATTCCAGATTGAAGGCAAATTTATACGTAAACTACTCTTTCCTTTACCCACGGGGAAGTCAAAGTAAAAGAAACGGAATCCCTCTTCTTTTCTTAACTGACATCGATTAAATAAAACAATACAACCATATTACCATGACAGTTTCTGATACATAGATGACAATAAGAAGTAACTCTTGTGGCTGATGTTATTGTTGTTGATTACTGACCCAAGTACTTGTTTCTTTAGAATATCAAGGATTAAGCAGTCATTGGTTTCAGTCCAATCAAAACTGACACTTCCTCCAGAGTTTATTGGTTTCATCATCTGTGAATAAATCAATTGTGGTTTTGTTTACATTTTAAAATTCACTCAGAATGACTTACTCTTTGCTTATTGGTGTTAGACAAATCATTTGGAAGACATTGGAAAGAATGCCTAGGCATAAGCATCTGTTTCTCTTGAAAGCAAAATTACTCATCCATCTTTGTGTTCATAATAAGAAATATTTGTTCTCTACTTGTATGAAACATTGTTTGGAACTTTGTACAGAACACTCTGCTACTATCCTCAAATTTCTCTCTAAGAAACCAACATGAACAGTAAATGACTTGGAACATAGTCATTGTGCTGTGCTAAATATGTGATAGCACTGCAAGTAAAGTTTCTAGTTTTCAGTTAACCCTACGGACTAGTTCTAGGGTCCTTTTTATTCTCAGCTAAAAAGACCTATTGACTTCAGGAGCGTTCAGCAGTGTCTGAATGTCCATTGTCCATGCGTTACCCAAAAGATACATTTTTTTTTTTTACTGTTAGCAAATAAAGGTCTTAAAAAGTGCCTAAAATTACAAGTAAAGTGCTAATGTTTCAGAATTTTGGAACATTGAGGTATCCTCAAATTGTCTAGGGTAATCTGTCATATTATATCCTCTCCCTGTGGCATCTATTAGTTCTATAATACATCCAAGGATAGGCTATTCACAGCTTTGCAAGACAATCCACTTTAAAAAAAAAATCCTTACATTTCACCTAATTTAACACTGGACCTAAGTCTATATATTAACCTAAGTCTGTATGATTTTTTTTTCCTTGCTTACATACCCTTCCTTCCATCTTTTATATGACCTTTTAGAATCTGCTTTCTCTGCAGGCCATTGGTTTCTTTACATTTTTCACCTTTTTTTTTTTGTTTTTCGTGGGGAGGGCACTATTCATCAAAATTTGTTTTTGAGACTTGCCTTTTCTATAAAGTCTTATTTCTATTAGACACCTGGCCATTGGTATGACACCTACGTCTTCACTAAACATTTTGAAATTTTATCTCATGGTCTCCGGTGACTGACTGGATTTGCTTTCATTTGCATTAATGAGTTCTAAAATGGCATCAAGTCCCGGGGCACCTGGGTGGCTCAGTTAGTTGAGCGTCCGACTTCGGCTCAGGTCAGAATCTCATTGTTTGTGAGTTTGAGCCCCACATCAGGCTCTGTGCTGACAGCTCAGAGCCTGGGGCCTGCTTCGGATTCTGTGTCTCCCTGTCTTTGTTCTTCCCCTGCTCAGCTGTCTCTCTCTCAAAAATAAAGATTAAAAAAAATTTTTTAAATGACACCAAGTCCTGAATCCAGGATTTGTGTGGCAGGGGGAAAGAAATAGGATGGATTACATGCATCCAGGGTCCTCAAATTCATGTGACAAGGGGAAGGAAATAGAGATAAGTGCACTTAGGTTAAGGTGAAAGCAATATGTAAGAACCATATAACCACCTGAAACTTAAGTCCACAATGTGGATCTCTCTCTCTCTCTCTCTCTCTCTCTCCCTCTCTCTCTCTCTCTCTCTCTCTCTGTGTGTGTGTGTGTGTGTGTACATGTTGTCTCTGCCCCACCTTCCTCTCTCTCTCCATCTCTCTTTCTGTCTCTTTGTCGCTACCTCCCCTCTCTCCCTCTCTTTTCTCACTTACTCCCCTTCTCTCCTTCTCTCTCTCTTCCCCTTTTTTGTCTTCATAATGGTTCCTTACATATATCAAGAACCACTAATGTAGAGAAATGATGAGAGAGAAAATGGCTAATGTAGATTGGGACAAAAAAAAGTTTAAAGGTCAACCTAGGAATATGAACCTATACTCTGTAGGCATCTCTCTCTATGTGTCCAGCATAGTACATGGCACATAGTGATATAGAATACATTTACATTCATTACTATAGTGAGTTTTGTGATCATGAAGAAAATCTACATAGAAAAGGTAATTCTTTAACTATGTTGAATTATTCACTGTAAGTAAGAAAATAAAAAGATATGTGATGATATAATTTGGAGGAAATAACTTGGAGAAAAAAGGAAAAATACTTTAGTATTATATTCAAAATTGGCTTTATCTTTAAATCCTATTCTCCCAACCAGGCCTTCTACAGGAATACTCTCTTTAGCAAATCATCTTTCCTATTACATTTGTAACTTTAAGGGCAATATCTTTATCTTATGATCCAGTTCTACTCTACTTTATCAGTAATTCCTGTTTTGATCAGCACCAAAAGTAATTTCCCCTATTCAGAATCTCTCTAGAATTTGCTTTCTATCTCTCTTCTCATCTGGCAATTTTTAAAATATTTCTGTATTTATTATAACTGTTTATATAATTACATTTTATCCTTTTCACTTAATATTAAGCTCCTTGAAAATAAAAACATATTTATATTTGTATTCCCCATATGGCTTCCTATGGTACCTTCCTTTCACATAGATGATATTCTATATCATCATCAATTTTTTGCTGAATGCATGAAAGAATGATTGCACAACCCAATTTAGTATCCCAGGAATCAACTGAGAAAGTAGTGGTCATCTAGAACAAAGGTCAACAAATGTTTTCTGTAAATATTGGTAACTATTTTAGGCTTTGAAAGGCAAGAGGCAAAATTAAGGGTTTTATTTAAGAACTTATGCAACAAAAGATAAAATAGATTTTCAGTAATTTTTTCTTCATGCAATTCAAAATAAAATTTAGCACAACTTTTTGTTGGTAATACAATTCTAGTAATGAGAAAAAATGGAATTATTTGTGGGAGGGAGATAACATTTAGCTTATTACAGTTCCATATCATCAAAATTTTCTTTTTATTTGTTAATGCTGACCTATAATGAGATTTTGCATGTTTTACATACTTCATCTTTGAAAATTCTTTTCACACAGATAGGTACTACCAAAGTCACAAACATATGATTTTAACTGTGCCTATTCATTGCTTGGAAGGAATTTATAAAATTCTGTTAGAATCTTCTCTTGATATTTGCCTTCTATTATGTCATTACATTGCATATTATTCATATCCAATTGGACTTTAGGTGAAACTTCTCAGCTGCACAGTTAAATGGATTTTGAAGTACACAAATTTCTTGCCTCTAGTGCTAAAAAATGCTACTGGCAGTAGCTGAGCTCAGAAAATCTACCCTCTACAAATTTATGTGGAAATGACGGTCTCACTGTTTTAATTCTTGACACCAATAGGAAATATATAAAAGTTGCTTCACATTACTTGTGATTTGAACATTAGTTGTCATCAAAATAACTTTACCACAAGGGGTGGCTGGCTGACTCAGCTGGTGAGAGCATGTGACTCTTGATCTTTGAATTGTGAGTTTGAGCCCCATGTTGGGCATAGACATTACTTAAAAAGAAATGACTTTACCACAGTACATGCTTCACAAATAGGCATTGCCTTGCCTTGTAATTTTAGGTTGAATTCATTGATAAACATTATAGGGTCTGTAGCAAAATCTAATTTCTGAAGTCACTCATTATTCAATAATAGAGGTTGAGGGTGGTTCTTCTCATTCAAAACAATTTCAATCTTGGTCTCAAAATATCTCAGGAAAACTTTATCCCTGCCAAGCCATCAAATTGCTTTGTGATAGGGAAAATGAGGATATTCAGGTTCTATTTTCACACAAAAAAATCACAGAATGGATGAAGTTTGCAAGAGTCAATGGAGTTCACTGTTGACACTACTTGTTCAACAATACATGCTAGATTCAAGTATTTTCCTCAGTGTAACTGATGGTGAATAATAAAATGAATATCCCTAGCTTTAAGTACTGTACATTTTCACAAGTTTTGTAAATTTGTCCAGTAAATCTTCGTCCAATGCTTTGCTATCAGTTTTATCACATTTTAGCCGATTCCATTTGAGGTTGTAGTGACTTAGTGCTTTAATGTCTTTGAAAATTTCCTCACCTATAGTCAATTACAAACTGTTCATATACGTTAATTCTTTAGTCACTTTAACACAGCATTGACTACCCAAATAAACAACTGAGCTGTAATGCTAACATCTGTCAGTTCATCAAGAGGCAAGGAAAACCATTCCAAAGCATTTACCTTGTTTTTTAATTGCTTATTGATGCTGCTCCAATGTCTTCAACATTTCAGGCCATTGTTCTTGCCAAAAGGCTAACTGAATCTTAAACAAGTTTACTTTGGGTACATGATTTAAGTCATGTCAGTAAGTGACTTTCCTTGCTGGGCTAACAAATGAACCACTCAGAAACTCTAAAAAAAAGTTTTTAAACTTTTTTAATTTTAATTGCGATATGAGTGACATAGAGCTTATATTAGTTCTAGGTATACAACATAATGATTCAATATGTGTATATATTGAGAAAATGATCACCACAGTAAGTCTGGTTAATATCCATAGAATTTTTTTCTTAAGGAAACATTAATCAGTTATTAGAGTTGTCATGCACACCCAAATATAATACAGAAAGTTAGAATACAATGAACATACTTTACACCTAGGCTATTTAAGTCAGAAGGTACTAAGAGACTGTACTGCCTCAGTATTTTCATTTTAAATACCTCAGACCATTATATTAACTATAATTAGAGACTTTAGGTAGGTAAAAACATGACTTAAATATTTCACTTATTTGGGAAAGAAGCCCAGGATAACTCTCAAACCTGAGCAGTGTGTCAACAGTAGCCTTTCAGAACACCAACGCCTCCTACAGTTACTGAGCCTCTGGATGAAGTTTTAGGAAATACCCCCAATTTTTATTTCTTACCTATGTTATTTAGGGCACCAGAGGCAGCCCAGGAAGAGCAGGACCAGCTGGGTCTCCAGGTCCTCGAGGAGCCAAGGGGCCATCAGGCCTTCCAGGAAGCCCAGGGGTTCCAGGCCCAAAGGTACTTTAACATTTTCTTCTGATGGATGAGGAGCACTACTAACATGCTTATTGTACCTGAGTTCATTGGCTAAATCACACAATGGTAAGATTAATCATTTTTTAAAAATTTGACCAATAATAACACATTAGGAAAAACAGTGTATGGCCTTGACATACTCATCTCCTGTGATAACCACAGTCCATGTAATTTGCCAGAACAACTCATTAACTCAGAACTGGCAATGCTTTGGGGCACTTGGGCAGTTCAGTCTGTTCAGCGTCTGTCTTCAGCTCAGGTCATGATCTCACAGTCTGCGAGTTCGAGCCCCACGTCAGGCTCTGTGCTGACAGCTCAGAGCCTGGAGCCCGCTTCGGATTCTGTGTCTCCCTCTCTGTCTGCCCCTCCCCTGCTCGTGCTCTGTCTCTCAAAAATATATAAACATTTTGGGCGCCTGGGTGGCGCAGTCGGTTAAGCGTCCGACTTCAGCCAGGTCACGATCTCGCGGTCCGGGAGTTTGAGCCCCGCGTCAGGCTCTGGGCTGATGGCTCAGAGCCTGGAGCCTGTTTCCGATTCTGTGTCTCCCTCTCTCTCCGCCCCTCCCCCGTTCATGCTCTGTCTCTCTCTGTCCCAAAAATAAATAAAAAACGTTGGAAAAAAAATTTTTAAATATATAAACATTTTTTAAAAATGCCCTTTGACTCATTCTGTTTCTTCTTCCCCCTCTGTCTTCTACCTTCTCAAAAAAAAAAAAAAAGAGAAATCTTATTACTTCTGGATTCATACTTTCTTAGATACACTTTCTATTCCTCTGAGTCTGAACCTAACCAACCAATTTATAAACCTGATAAGAGTAGAGCTTATTTCATAGAGTCAAAGTGATCGTAATTAAATCCTGCATTGAATGGAATGTTGTCACATGTCAATAGGCTTTCCAAACAAAACCTGTTTCAGAGCTATCTCAGTGCAGAACTGACCCAGACAACAAAGAGATTAGTCTAGCGTCTAAAGTGATTTCATAAAAGCCTAGGATTGAGACGTTGTCACCATCATCGTATTACCTCTTAACTTTTCATAGTTCCACTTCTAAAGAATGTACAGATATTCTGATCCATATGGGTAAACTGGAAATGACTCATCCCTTTCCACTAAAATTCAAAGTAGTTGAACAAATGCTAAAACTAGGAAAAGAAATAAGATTCCTCTCTTTAATGTGTGAATCTGCAATAAAAAAGATCCATATTTGTCAAGTCCCAAAGCTGTATCTTTGTCTTCAGACAGTGAAAGATAATTTGCTAATCTTAAAGAATCTTTGATCAAAGTCTACCAAGCTTCATTTTTCATTAACTTACTGCAAACTCTACCTGATTCTTATTTTTAGACATGGTGTGAAAGATATTTCAACTTTCACTTGAAAAACAAAATAAAAGTAAATTTAGAAAAGACTTAACCTTTGCAAATAAAATAATGGCGATTAAGTATATCATTAAGTGGAATTTTAGAGGAGATAAAGGGAATTTATATCAAAGGAACCTTGAGAAACAGGTAATAGAAATTTCTTAATGACAGGATTGAAAAGACAACCATGACAAAAACCAGGGTTCGCACTTCAGGAGAATCTGCTTTGTTTCTTGTATAAGCTGAATCATCTCTGTATGGTGAGAAGAACACAGCAAAATAACACCAACTCATATACAGTGCACATTCCGTCATATGTAATATACAACCCACACACACACCGCACATTCACCATTCTCTCGTTAGCCCCACTGCCTTCTTTCTAGCTTTTAGGTACCCCCTTCCCTCTTCTTTCCACACTTACGGCCATAATCCTTGGAATTTCCTTTCCCCACTGCTACACGTATTGTTCATTATAATCAAATATTACTTATGTGGAAAATATCAGTAGGAAGAATGACCATGCAGAATTTGATCTCCTGAGTGTCCTGTACTATACCTAAAGATGGACTTTGGGGCGCCTGGGTGGCGCAGTCGGTTAAGCGTCCGACTTCAGCCAGGTCACGATCTCGCGGTCCGTGAGTTCGAGCCCCACGTCGGGCTCTGGGCTGATGGCTCAGAGCCTGGAGCCTGTTTCCGATTCTGTGTCTCCCTTCTCTCTCTGCCCCTCCCCCGTTCATGCTCTGTCTCTCTCTGTCCCAAAAATAAATAAACGTTGAAAAAAAAAATTTTTTTTTAAAGATGGACTTGTATTTGGGTTTCAATTATGTTGGTAGGTTCTAAAGTCAAGATCACCTTTCTTTTTTTGCCCATAGGGCGAACAAGGACTACCTGGACAACCTGGAATTCAAGGTAAAAGAGGCCACGGAGGAGCACAAGGTGATCAAGGACCACGTGGAGAGCCTGGCCTTAAAGGGCAGCCTGTATGTGCCAACTCAGAAATTCACTAAGTATTTTTTTTCTCCAGATCAGGCCACCGTTGCACAATAATGATGATCGTATCTATTCACATTGCAGGGAGAACATGGTGTCCAAGGTTTGACAGGTTTCCAAGGATTCCCAGGCCCCAGGGTACGTTTACATGTTTTCTGCTATTCATCAGAAAGATGTTGAAATAACAGTGTTTAGTCTCTGACTTGAGTTTTTGTATATTTTAATCTGTAAAATTTCAGTTGGTACAGTTATATGTTTGAATTTTAAATGTGTTAATTTAAAATTTGTGTAGCTATAGATTTCCCTACCAATTTTATTGAATAATTTGCTTTTGTCTCCGTCACATTCCATTTTCCCAAACATTTTATTGTGAAAGTTTTCAAACATACAGCAAAGTTGAGAGAATGGATGAAAACCCGTATACCTATTACCTAGATTCTACCATAGCTTTTTACTCCACTTGCTTTATCATGTATCTATCTGTCCCTCTCTCCCTCTCTCAATTCACTTTGGTGTATTTCAAAGTAAATTGCACACTTTAGTACAGTTCCTCCAAAGCACTCAGCATGCACATCATTAACTATCCATTTACATTCCATATTTTCAGAGCCAACTCTTAATAAATTGTTACAAGATTATTTCACTTGTAAAATGTCCATATAGAATTAAAGATTTTGACTTTTTATTTTTATTATATTTTTAGGGTCCTGAGGGAGATGCTGGCATCATTGGAATATCAGGTCCTAAAGGTCCCGTTGGACAGAGAGTAAGTATAAAGTCATTGTACTTGCCCAGAAATTGTGTTTCTTTGCTGATTGCAGGAATCAGCATTAAGAACTCTGAAATTGATATACTCCAAATTAATAACTTAATAAAATGGCTTTTAAGATAGAAACCCATTAGATCACATGCAAGGGTTCTCAGCCTTTTTCAGTTCACATACTAATTTGAGCAAAAGATCCCATAGACCAACCATATTCCTAGCTCTTACTTACAGTACATATCAGAATTAATGTTGACACAGGATAATGTATTTATTAACTTACGCTCAGAACAAAAAATAAAGGGTTTCATGTTATCAGCATTAATATAACCAGAGACCAGAGACCACACCCATGCGCCACGTGGAGGAGGTTTGTCTATGGCCAGAGCTCCTCACCCCACACTTTGAAAAATATTTCCCCATACCAATGTTTCCCCAGCTCAGGGGTGGGTATCCCTAGAGAGTGATGAGGAACTGCTTAAAGAGTTGCGAAGATTGGGGTCCGAAGAATTCCAATTAGCTGGTCGGTGCCTGGAATTGCAAACTATAGCAAATATAAATAGGGATAGATAAGCCATCAGCAGTTTTTGTTGGTGTGTTTTTTGCTTTTTGGTTTTGTTTCTGTTTCTACTAACCAGTCTCCTAATTGATGAGATGATGTATAAAACTGAAAAGAAAACAAGCTATAAAACATCGAGCCGTGGTTTGCCTGCAGCAGTGGCACCCCCTAGGCTAACTGCAGCTGCTAGGGCGAGGGTGAAGAGAGCAGAGAGAGGCAGGAGAGTGGTCCAGAAGTAGGAGAAAGGAGTCGTGAAAAACCTCACAGCTGAAAACCACTGTCTTACACAAAATATTAAATGAAAAGTCAAATTTTTGAAATCTTGCACCCTTTCCCCAACTCTTAGCATAAATTCTTTTCGGTAATACAAAGGTCAGTGTTGTCATGGGACGTGGGTATTTAAAGACCCTCCTCAGCATTTCTTCAGGTGCAAATTTATTAATTATTTTTATGATTTCTGAAGAATTGTGGAAAGTTAGGGCTTTTATATAAAGCCCTATTCTTGATTATCCACAGGTGAGTTATATGTGGACCGGCTTCTCTACAATAAATAATTGCTTTGAAGTTCTTATATATGTTAAGTTCTCTACTAATTAAACCCATTCATTCTAGTTTTATTAAGTTCTCAATCAATTAATCCTTTCTTGCTTCTCAAAGAGAAGTTGGCTTCCTGCCTAGCATCTGTTCTAAGCAGAATCTTACAAAGTGCTGGGTCTCTGTCGGCCAGGGTCTGAGCCTATACTGCTTTGCAGCTCCAGAAACTGTATCAGTTCACCAATGGTAAAGTTCTGATAACTGCTTACAAATACTAATGCATAAATGCAGCTATCTCTTATTAAGTCATTATAGATACAAGTGAAAGTCATGATAGGTTAATGTTTTGTAAGAAACTATTATGTACCAGTGCTCAGTGTGTTACCCTTATATCATTTAATCCTCATAAAAACACTGCAAGAGATGCTATTATCCCCATTTTTCAAGTGGGCAAACGAAGTCTCTGAAAGGTAATTTGCTCAAGGCCATGGGTGGCAAGTAGAAGAACCAAAATTTTAATCCACAGCTGAATGACCAAATAATATGTTACAAAGTGGCTTGCTGGTTGCATAATTAGAATATAGAATGGATATTAAGTGGCTAATTCTTGCTCAATAATCAATAAATACTTGATGATTAAATAAATTAAATTAATTGAAGTAGGAAATCTGGATTAATTGTCCTCCATTTCAAAGATTATTTATGTAGTTAACTGGCACCAACCATTAAAATCATAACACCTCATCTTTCGGACACATTTAAATAAACATAGACAATTTTTTTGCCGTTTTGATCTTTGTTTTCTAGAGTTCATGAATACCTCTCCATTCTTTTAACAAATCATTCTAAAGAGTTCGATCACAGTCAAGTTCATTATGTTAAAGCTTTGTTGACTTTTTTTCAGTGATAAACCAGTCTAGGGCTTATATTTGATTAGGTTAGAAAATCAACTCTCTTTATTTGATTGTGGATCTTTGAGATTTAGTTACCATATTTACAAATTATCACTTAAAGTCAATCTTTGTGTTTAAAAGTGATTCTATTAGATTTACTTTTATAGAACCTGCTAATTTCTCTCATTCTAGGCTCATTCTAGTCCATCTATTGATAGACTCCATGACATAATGATCTCAACTGATAGTATTTTCTGCACCCTAGCAGGAGTTGGACAAAGAAATCCTATTAGATATCTACATTTAAGTGTTCAGGTTAAGTGTGAGCCAGAAAGACTGAAATTTGCTGCCAGTGGAATTGGGCATGGAGTTTGAGGGAAAATAACTAAAACAGGTGTTTTGTATTCATAAAGAAGCAGTAAGTCAGACAGAGAAAGGAAAATACAGTATGATCTTATTTATATATGGAATCTAAAAAATAAAACAAACCAACAAAACAAAGCTGAAACAGACACGTAGACATATGGAAACAAACTGTTGGTTACCGGAGGAGAGGAGGAGTTGGGAGGCCGCCAAAATAGGTGAGGGGAATTAAGAGTTACAGACTTCCAGTTATAAAATAAGTAAGTCATGGGGATGTAATGTACAGAATAGGAAATATGGTCAGTAATTACAGTAGCCTCTGTCTGGTAACAGGTGGTAACTAGACTTATTGTAGAGATCATTTTATAATGTATAAAAACATTGAATCACTGTGATGTACACCTGAAACTAATAGAACATTGGATGTGAGTTATACTTCAGTTGAAAAAAAAGATATGTTCCATGTTTAGTTTGGGAGGAGTTCACCAGATTGGGCTTATTCAAGGTGATCTTCATAATCAATAACAGCTTACGGTTTCAAAATCATTTTTCTCATTTAATTCTAATAATGGCCCTATGAAGTATGCAATCTTATGTAACAGATGGAGAAACTGAGGTTGGTCGCCTGTGATGCTCTGTGTTTCGTTCCCATACTTTCTCTCAGTTCCATGCTGCATGTCCCTTAGACATCTCCTTCAACATCTGTAAAGAAAGTTACTCAAAATTTTTGTTTATCATTCTATATAGTCTTATTTATGTAAAGTAATTTCATTTGTTATGAAATGACCCACATGTAAAATGGCATCATTGAAGTTATATCACTACATGAAAATTATAAGGCTGATTTATGTTTGTTAGAAATTATACAGATGTAATTCTCCCGATAGGAATCTATAATGTACAGAATTGTGTCACATGCTGCAAATCAAAAGTACTATGATTTCTCCTGATTTTATGATATTTTTTAGTATATGTGCTGCCGAAGCGAGCACTTATGATATTTTTTAAAAAAATTTGAATGATGCAGATATGGACTGTTTTACCATTGCACAAGAAATTTTCTAGAATTTTTCTTCTTTATACCGGCAGTGAGACTGACTGATGTTCTTTTACCCCAACAGGGAAACACTGGCCCCTTTGGCAAAGAAGGTATAATAGGCCCAACAGGTAGAACTGTAAGTTTGTTACAATATAGGTCTTCCTTTTCTTTTTCGTATTCTTATTTTTTCCTCTTTAATCCTATTTCTGGAGTAATTCAAAAAGGATCACGCTGAGTGTTTGAGAAGACAAGGGCAAAAACAGATGTTATGTTTTCATCTGGAAGGTGATTACTGAGAACTTAGAGATTATATGTGTAACGAGGAAGGTGTATATAGTGAGGTAGACACTTAAAACTGTGGAGTAGAGAAAGGAAAATAGAACAAGGGAGGTGGGTTGAGCATTATTAGCATAGAGGTGATCACTAACGCACGAAAAAGAATCCATGTTCTGAGGGAGAAAGTATAGCAAAAGGCAGCCAAGATTTGAGTATTTGGAAGTGTCCACTACAAAGTAAAGAGATAGTTGGTGGGAAAAACAGGAAGAAAAAAAAACAGGAAAACAGAAAAGCACAAGGTTCAGATAGATGAGTTTCAAGAAGCGAGTAGTTAACAGTGATCTTTAAGAAAATAAATTACAGTAGAAGATAAAGTACATACTTCGGTGAGGAAGGAACATTTAATAACTTTTGTCAAATTCTTAAAGAATTTAAACATTTAATAACTTTTCTCAAATTGTTACAGAAAACGTTTGAAGTAGGTGTTATTTGCATTTAAGACACAGGGAAAAAGATTAGGTTCATGGAGGTTCGCCTAATTATTCAAGGTGGTATAGCTAGTGAATGACATAGGTGATGTTTCTTCCTTCAAGAACAGTGCTTTTCTCCTCCTTTCAAGGTGCATCTGGAGAGGACTGAGGTAATTAGTAGATACCAGTGCCTTTATAAATTTGACAAATAAAACAATGGTTGGTGAAGTCATGGGAGAGTTTTACAATACCAACAGTAGTGTAAAAATACAAAACAAAGAACCCAGTAGATAGGGGCAAATTGAGACTTGGGGAGGAAAGGTGTATTCCCTGCAGGGAACCAATATTTTGAACGATTTCAAAGTGTTACGTAGAGAGACATAGAGTTTTAATATATAAAATGGAATGTTTCAGGTATTAAGTCCAACTATTCTCTTTGATAAATTAGGGAAGAATTTCCCACCAAAGTTGCTGAATTTTTGATTTTACAAATATGAAATGTATAAGTCAACACTTCTCTAGATTTTCAGCATTTACTACTCAGAGCTATATAGTCTACGTGGGAGACTTTAAGTGGGAGAATTCTCATATTTTGGTGGGTGGTTCTTCAATAAGCTAAGGAACACATACTGTTCTGATTACTCAGTGATTGTTCTGTTCTGTCAAAAATGTGAAATATCAATTGGTCAAGGAAACCATGATAAAGAAATGGCTCAATTAAAATACCTCACTGTGTTTTGTTTACAGATAGTTCTTAAAAGCCCTTGTAATATTCAGCATGCGCGTCAAATTTTTTCCATATTCTATTTTTTCCATTCTAAGAAGAAACTTCTAAGAAAAGTTCACTATGAAAGAATAAGCACTTGAGAGTGGCCAAAACTTTGTGGAAAAAAAAAAATAGTGGTGGGGGATGGAAGACTTGCTTTTGCAAATAAGGAAACATTACTTCAAAATCATTGTAAATGAAACTATAGGGTATTACAAAGGAATAAACAAATAGATGAGTTTAACAGGCTAGAGCCCAGAATTAGATCTTGGAATATATAGGAATCTAATTATAACAGAAATGGTATATCAGGATGATTTGGGCTGTAAGTTAATAGGAACCCTGAATCAAACTGGCTCTAATAATAAGGAAATTTATATCACATTAATGGAAAACCCAGAGGTAGGAAGGGCTTCGGATTTGGCTTACTTAGTGATTTTGTTATGTTGTCCAAGACCAGGTTCTTTCCACGTCTCTGCTCTATCATCCTGAATGTGATCTTCATAATTGGGCTTATAGAAAGATGACTACAATTTCTCAGCAATTACATCCAGATATAATTATCCAAAGTGAAAACTGATCTATAGCCCTATCTTGGGAAAAATTAAGTTTTTTCCAGAAGCCTTCCACTGCATTTTTCCTCATGTCCATTGATCAGCTACATGTCCATTCCTATACCGGTGACAGGAAAGGGAGATGGAATTACTTTAAGTCACAGCATTACTATAAGGAATTAGAACCCTATTTCACCCAACTTTTTTTTAATCTTTTTTAAAAAGACTTTAAAGTATAAAAAACAAATCTAGAAAGCTGAAGTATAGCTTAAGGGTTGAGGATACCTTTATTTGTTTATTTATTTATTTGTTTGTTTTTAATGTTTTTTAAATTTACTTTTGAGAGAGAGAGATAGAGCATGAGCAGAGGAGAGGCAGAGAAAGAGGCAGACAGAGGATCCAAAGCAGGCTCTGCACTGACAGCAGTGAGCCCTCTGTGGGGCTCAAACTCACATACTGTGGGACTGTGACCTAAGCCAAAGTTGTATGCTCAACCAACTGAGCCATCCAGGTGCCCCTGAGGAGACCTTTTGTATAAGAAAGGAAATCTGAAAACCACAAAAGAACAGAATATGTATTTGAATACTTGAAAATTTTAAATTTTGTATGGAAAAAGTTTCCGTAAACAAAATTAATATAAGTTGGGCAAAAATAATTGCAAAAGCATACAAGTTGATGTATAAAGAGCTCTTACAAATTAGTATGAGAAAGATAGAAACTCAATAAAAAATTGAAGAACAAATCCAAAGGGTCAATAATTATTTGGAAGGATGCTTTCCTAACTTACAGTCACATAAATGCAAATTAAAGTAATAATGAGATATTACATCTAACCTCTCAGAAGGGGATTAGGGAGAACAGTACTCATCATCAGTAGAAATGTGAATTATAGCCTTCATGGAAGGATATTTGTTAAAATATAAGTACATATACCCTTTGACCAATCAGTTCGACTTTGAGAAATTTGTGCCATAGAAATTAAGTACTCATAAATTATAGAAAGTTTTTTCACAGTACTGGCTATATTAGGAAAAAAAGTTTGAAATCACATGAATGTTCATCTGTAGAGGAATGGTTGAGTAAATAGTGGTCTAGCCATTTCATAGAATATTATGCAACTATCGAAAACAACTAGTTATATCTAGTTCAGTGGACTTGTGGTTGTTCATGCTGTATTGTTAAGTGTGAAAAATCTGATTCACAGAAGAGTATACAATATGAGATCAGTTTTATAAAATATTACCAATCACCCCATACATGCATTAATATATTTGTCAGTATTTCATCAAAAAAAAAAGTATGGAAAGGTATGTACCTACTTGTTAATACTGGGCTGGAGGTGAGGGAGGGTATTAAAAACAAGTTCTATAGAGATATCTTAAAAATTAGTTCTTGTGGGGGGTGCACCTGGGTGGGTCAGTCAGTTGAGCATTTGACTTTAGCTCAGGTCATGATCTCATGGTTTATGAGTTTGAGCCCCGTATTGGGCTCTCTGCTGTCATCTCAGAGCCTGGAGTCTGCTTCAGATTCTGTCTCCCTCTCTCTCTGCCCCTCCCCTGCTAGCACTCTGTTGCTCCCTGTCTCTCAAAAATAAAATGTTAAAAAAATTAGTTTTGGGGGACACCTGGGTGGGTTAGTCGATTAAGTGTCTGACTTCGGTTCTGATCATGATCTCACAGTTGATGAATTCAAGCCCTGTATCAGGCTCTCTGCTGTCAGCACAGAGCCCACTTCTGATCCTCTGTCTCCCTCTCTCTCTGCCCCTCCCCCACTTGCACATGTGCTCGCTCTCTCTCAAAGAAACATTAAAAAATTTTTTTAATTAGTGTTTGGAAGTTACTATCCTGGTTTAAAATTAGTGAATAACAGGGGCACCTGGGTGCCTCAGTTGGTCGAGCACCCAACTTCAGTTCAGGTCATGATCTCAGAATCTGTGAGTTCAAGCCCCGCATCAGGACCTGGAGCCTGCTTCGGATTCTTTGTCTCCCTTTCTCTCTGCCCCTCCTCTGCTCACGCTCTGTCTCTCTCTGTCTCAAAAATAAATAAAAACATTTAAAAAATGAGTGAGTAACAAGATAGGAAACACACAAAAAAGTAATATTAATGGTGAAATAATGAGATAGTATTTTTAGCCTGCAAGATTAACAAAGAATTATAGTACATGGCATGTGTCAAGACATACAGACTCCCATATTTTGCAGGTGTGCGTGCAATTACAAACACTTTCTGGAGGACAACTTTTATGGAGTACAAGGATATTTATCACAGGGTTATCATGACAAAAATTAGAAATAATCTAGTAGAAAATTCAATAAAAATATTATCATTTGTTAAATACCAAGTAAGCATTATAATTATCTAGAGACATGTGGATTGATATGGAAAACATCATAACATATTGTGAAAGTGTAAATTCAGGTTTTTGAAAAGATGAAGAGTATTATCTTTTTCAAAATAAAAAAATACATAAATAATTTCCACAAGGATGAAAACAAAAATATTAACAGGAATTTCTAAAACAGTAGGTTCATCTAACAGCAGACTACACTTTGTTGTCAAGTGTACGTGGAAAATCACCAAAATAGACTATAGTTTGAGTCATAAAAAATTTTGTACTAAACTTAAGAGAACTGAAGTCATACAAGATATGTTTTCTGGCCATAATGGAATTAAAGTAAATATCAGTAAATTGGAAAGATAATAAGAAAATCTACAAACACTTGAAAATTAAACCCCACACTTCTAAATAATCCATGGATCCAAGAGGATATCTCAAAGAGAGTTAGAAATATTCTGAACTGGATGAAAATGTATACAACATATCAAAATTTGTGGGATGTACAGAAGGAGGAATAGAAAGAGAAGGTGAAAAAAAAAGGCACCATCCTAGAAACAAGGTTTTCAAAGGCTAGGGAAGACAAAGATTAGAAGAATTTAATCTGGTAACTTCCCTTCTAAGTGGTTTGGTATTTGATTGTCAGATCAGCTGTTTTGATTTAAGTGCCTGTTATCCCTGTCTCACTCACTCCGTGGATAGTATGATAAATCAATAAACTGTTTTTGTTTTTTATTTTGTTTTGCTTTGCTTTACTCAGGAAAAGGAAACTAGAATTTATATAAATTTACTCAATATGTCTTGCTGGATAGAAAAAACAAAAACATAAGTTATCATGTTTCTGTGTATAGCCTCAACTACATTTGATAAATAACTATCAATAGCACTAAACTAACATTTCCTGTTTTCTTGTAGGGACCCAGAGGTGAAAAAGGCTTTAGAGGTGAAACTGTAAGTTTAAATTTATGGTTATATTATCACTTGTCACTAGGCTATATAAGTTCCATGAAAGCAAGGACCTTGTTTTATTATATTATTATTATTATTATTATTATTATTATTATGTCTCTGATACTTGTGAAATAAAAATAAAATTACAGTTTTTCGGAAGTAGAACTAATCTAGATAGTACATTACAGTGAAACCTGATAACCCCTAAACATATTTAAGAACCTGCTGATCAAATTCTTCCCAGATCACTGTGTGAAATGGCATATTTGCCTTGTCAGGCATCAGGCATTTGCCTTGTGAGCCTTCTTCACCAGTGCTGGAATAAGAGGACTGCCACATCGCCTCAAGGATATACCCACTGTGTTCACTCAGTGCTAAAGAGGTGCAAAGCAGAAGCATATCAATTGTTGTATATTTCAGCCAATTGGAAACAATTGTGAGAGGATGGGCAAAAGGTACACGTAGCACTTTCCAGCACTAAGTGGCTTACACTGGCACTATTTCCTACTTTTCTGGGATGCCAGTGCTTCCAGGTTAAAGAAGGTATTTTGTCAAGAAGCCACTTTCCCAGAAGAGATCCTGCTGAACTTACTAAAGCAGCAGCCATAAACAGAGAGCAGGCACAGGGTAATATGAGGGGGATTAAAACCAAGTGCAGAAGGCAAATAAGAATAAATTTAAAGGTTGCAGAAAAGTCTTGGCTTAAAAGATAATGAAATTGCATTGACAGCTGACATGGCTTGTCACCATAAGGTGTGCTTGGGGGCTCAGAATAAGTAAGTTGCAGTTATATTAATTAGCTGAGAAAGGAAATGTATATGGTTTCAGAGAGGCTAAGAACCCACAGAGGGCTTCAAAATAGATGTTTTTCTTTTTTTTAAGATACTATCTTTAAGTAAACTCTACACCCGACGAGGGACTTGAACTCACAACCCCAAGATCAAGAGTTGCATGCTTTACCAACTAAGCCAGCCAGGTGCCCTAAAATAGATGTTTTTAATTTGCAGAAATGTGGCCTTCCTATCTTCTCAGCAGTCTTGCTACAGCCAAAAGCAAGGATATCTGTACACAGTGAAGTCATATTTCCCAGGAGGAGTGGAAAGGGGAAAGGAAAAGTAGAGAGGCTTGGAATTAGTTCATTTTCTAGACTTGTCTGTCTCCAACTGTCTTCCTGACCAGTTCTCTCCAAGTACTGTGGCTGGAACGTCAGCTTTTGTCAGAGTTAGGAAACCTCAAGTACTTCTGACAATTTCACAGGCATTTCACGTGAAAGAAAATTCAGTGGCTCTGATGACTTGCAAATTCAGCAGATTATGCCTGAAATTTTAGGTTGCACTGATAGACATATGGCACCCAGAATAAAGCAGGTGGTAACACCAGTCAGGCCATCCCCAAAGGGGAACATGGACAAAATTAAAGCATATTCAGAGAAAGGCTGTCTCAGATCAGTGGTGTATCGAGGAGCCATGTCCTAGAAAAACCAGTTGAAATAGCTGGGATGTTTAACCCTTACCAGACTCTGCAACCTTATCATCCCTTTCCTTGTTCTCATTGCTCTCTCTTTGCTTCCTGGGTTTTGCACCTGCTTTTTCTTGCCCATGCTTTTTATCCCTGTAGTTCCTATTTATGAGGTTGTAATTAAGTTAATTTAAGTTAAGTGACATTTTATCCTCAACCCAACTGCCACCTGTGGACATAAGAACTAGTAGCCAGGACCTCGTACAATGCCTGGCAAGTGTTCCCCAGTCTTTTCTTAAATGTCCTCTTATCAAAGAGGCTTTTTCTGCCTAGCCTGTGTAAAATAGCAATGTGCCCATCTGCCTCGATTCCCTGTCTTTTCTAAACCTGTTTCTTTACCTGTTTTTTGCTTATTATATCTCTCCTCACTAGAATATAGGCTCCATGACACAGATATTTTACCTGTTGTTCGTTTTAAAGCTGTGTCTGCAACACCCAAGATAGTGCCTGTGTTGTATAGTTGGTGCTAAATAAATATTTAGTAAATTACTGGTGAATAAATCAGAAAATATTTGAGGTGTTGGAACATGATAGCTGTCTTTAAATATTTGAAAGGAAGAACACTGATAATATGAGTAACTCTAGAGAATAAATTTTAAATTATTTACTTACTGAATTGAATTTTCAGTTTCTGTGCTTAGCTCCCTCACAGACAGTGAGCTCCGTGAGACCAGGAAGTATGTTTGACTTGCCCTAATTCCAAGCCCATCACAGGATTTAACACATAATTAACGCAGAATAGATACTGTTAACTAAATGGATGGAATGCTGAGGCTGATTCCAGCTCAATATAATAATGAGCTGCTAATATAATAAGGCACTGCTTTAAAACAAGATAGTTTTACATGATAATGAATGCTTGTCTCTAGAAGCCTAATGACTATCTTTCTGAGTTACTGGACTGGTAGTTTTGCACTGAGTAGGGAATTAGAATTTATACCCTCAAAGTCCCTTCCAGCTGTAAGAGTTTATGATTCTACATAAAAGAAAAATAAGCAGATCCCCCATAAAAGAACAAAGAAAGGCATAGAACATAAGGACGAGTTCTTTAAAGCAGAGATTAGCTCCTGTCAAGTCTAATTCCTATTCTGAATTCACACACCTCTCCCACTCTTTATCACTAGCACTTTTGTCCAGATTGCCATGATGTCTCCTTGGATTCCTGACTTCCTAGTGTTCCTTCCACTTTTCTCCACTACAATCCGTTCTCTACACAGCAACTAGAGCGATACCATTAAAGCATAAACCAGATTCTATCGCTCTCCTCTTTAAAACCTTCCTATGACTCCTTCTTGCACTTAGAAAAAAATCCAAATTCCTTACCTTTCTACCATGCCCTACAAGAACTAGCCCTGGTTGGCCTCTCTAAACTCATGATGTGCCCCTTTCCCCTTGCCACCAAGCTGATTTTGTCTCTATTCTTTGGAACATGCCTTCCTTTTACCTAGAAAACGCAATCTGTTCCTCACACGATTGGTTCTTATCTCATGATTCAGGTCTCGCCTCAAATACCATCTTAGAGAAGCCCTCCATGACTGTTCAGTCTCACATTCCTGGTCATTCTCTTTCACAACATCCTCTTTTGTCTTCTTCATAGTAGTTAGCAGTATTTGAAATTATTTTTCTGTTTCCTCTGCTAGAATATAAACTCTAGGAGAGCAGGGAACTTTGTTTGATACATTGGTTATCAGTATCCAGAATAGAACCTGCTATGTAGTGGGTAATATTTGAGAAATGAATTAATAAATGAATAAATGCTGTTCCCTAAAATTAGAAGTTAACAAGTATTTTCAATTCTGGCTGGTAAAGTAGCATTTATTGAATTGATATACTTACTAGTCTTTTGCTCTGTTGATTCCCATAGCTCTCTTCATAAATAAAGTACAGACTCCTAGTACAAGGAAGGGGACACAGCAGCATTTAGTATGGGTAATAACATTAGCTGTTGAAAATGTGCCACATTAGCTGTGGCGCATTAGAATTTATTGGTTTATTCTGGTTTTTTGTTGTTGAATAACTGGTATTAAGTATCTTTTTATCATCTATTTTCTTTTGATTCCACTATGGTTTAAGGAACTTTATAAAAGTAATTTTTTAATTCCTAGAGATCATCTGCAATTAATTTACTCCATAAAATGTGCAATTAAACCATAATCTGGAAAAGCTTAGTAACATTACTTATACTCTCATTAGGATTTTTTTTCAGTATATTCTACAGGTTTGTTTTTAGGGAATGATTTAAATAATTGAATGCCTGAACACTTCTAGCTATTATATTTCCAAATATCCTCGAGGGGGTCAGCCTCAAATAATACCAGTACGTGGGGCATTTTTGGAATGAATTTTTATTAGCGAAGATCTATTGTATTGAGACAAATATGACACTCCACTCTTTTGTACAAAGATCAGAAACACAAGAATCTATCAAGCGGGCTTTGTAAATCTTATTTTTAAATGTTCCGTGAAGCTGGCATAAGAATTTATAAAGTGTGCCATTCTTACCAATTTATAAAGCTATGCCATTTTTTACCAAGACCAAATAATGATTCATGCCTTTAAAAAAAGGGCTACAGCTCATTAAACAATACATGAGAAGTATCCCTTTTAGAATACATGCAAAATATGAGGAAGAAAATTGATAAAACATTTGAAAATCACAATTTTGAAGTGAACCTTAGAGATTGATCTTTCACCAAATCTTGTTACAGATGAGGTATCTGAGATCCAAACATGCAACAACTCACTCAAGGAAATACAGTTAATTAGGTATAGAGACAAGACCAGAGCCCAGGTCTCCCGATTCCCACACCATTGTACATTTCTATTAATCATCATACCTCTCAAAAATAAGTTTAGGAGCAACTTGGGTAAGGAAGATGGTATATATAGACCCCTCACCTACATTTAGAATAGTCCAGCCATTTACATGGCAGATTCCACATGAGTCAACTCCTAATTTGTAGTTATCCTCAGTGCCTTACAATTCACTGATTCCTTCCTAATCACATTACTTCTAATAATATTATTTAATATTACTAAACTCCCAGTTAAACCCTCTAAATCAGTTGTTCTCAACCAGGAGCCATCCCCCCACCACATATACACCACAGTAGACATTTGGCAATTTGTAGGTCTCTACTTGGTTGTCACAACTGGGAAAAAAGAAGAGTTTCTAGTTACACCTACTGAGTAGAGACCCAGGATGCTGCTAAGCAATGGAAGCTTCTCAATTTATAACTGAGAATAAAGAAGCTCTCTGTACCTAAGCCAGCCTAAAGATTATGAAATTAAATCAAGATTGCCTTCACAAAAAGGCAAAGTCTAACATACTCAGGTTCAAAGACATGCACTTATCAATATTTTTTAAAGTGTAAGAAAAAATATGTTACCTTTGAAGAATCAAATGTAAATTCTGGGATTAAATGGAAAGAAAGTCTATTTCCAATGGTTGGGTTTTGACTATGGCCAAATAACCATCGTAATCATTTACATAAATTAGTTTCCCTTTAGGAAATTAACGTAGACAATCATGGTTTTATTATAAACTGCCTTTATAATAAACTGATTCATATACTTTTTTTAATGTTTATTTTTGAGAGAGAGAGAAAGAAAGAAACAGAGCATGGAGCAGGGGAGGGACAGAGAGAGAGGGAGACACAGAATCCGAAGCTCCAGGCTCTGAGCTGTCAGCACAGAACCCGACGCAGGGCTTGAACTCACAAGCTGTGAGATCATGACCTGAACTGAAGTCGGACACTCAACCGAATGAGCCACCCAGGTGTCCCTAGATACTTTTTTATATAGTAGCTAGAGAGAGTGAATCACTTTTTCTTAATGGTGGACTAAAGGAATAGAAAACTAATAAATGTTATATTGTTGAATAATATTTTGTTTTACTTGGCTAATTGCTTCATTCTAGACAGTTGTTTTCTTAGGGCTGTCTTGCCCTGTCTTGTTTGGTTTTAAGTATTTCATTTGATGACATTTGTGATGACTTGACTTGTTTTGTATAACAAGCTGAAAAGAAACCAATAAAATCTGCAGTAGAAATAGTTTCTTCTTTCTGTGATAATTTCTTCTTTCAAAGTCACAGATAAGATACATGTTTTGTATTGAACCAC
This sequence comes from Prionailurus viverrinus, assembly GCF_022837055.1. Classification (NCBI taxonomy): domain Eukaryota; kingdom Metazoa; phylum Chordata; class Mammalia; order Carnivora; family Felidae; genus Prionailurus; species Prionailurus viverrinus. The sequence goes on from NC_062568.1 coordinate 142,049,814, forward strand.
CAGTGAGATTTTGCAAATGTCAGAAATATGCTAAGTGGGGTTAAATCTCAATGGTTTACTTTTACAGTGTTGTTCCAGAATAGAGAAACTTACAGAGCCAAATTCATTCTGAACCTCTATATATTTAAAAAGCTATCTCTAGGGACTCCTGGGTGGTTCAGTTGGTTAAGCATCTGACTTCAGCTCAAGTCATGATCTCATGGTTCATGAGTTTGAGCCCCTCATCGAGCTCTGTGCTGACAGCTCAGAGCCAGGAGCCTACTTGAGATTCTGTGTCTCACTCTCTCTGCCCCTCCTCTGCTCATGCACCATCTCTCTCTCTCTCTCTCAAAAATAAATAAACATTAAAAACAATTTTCAAGGCTATCTCCAGAATGGCCTTTCTGTAATTTATCACATAGCTTCTGAGGTACAAGTTTTGTACATTCTTTACTTGAAATCATAATCATAAGCCATGCAAACTAAGAAATGTCCAGCAAGCATGGTACTGGAGTGCTCTATCCTTTTTAAGTTACTGTTGTTTGCTCTAGTTTTCACAGTATATTTAGAATCAACAGCTCTGGAAATAATTAATGTAAGTCAAGCATGACATCAACATTATTCAGATCTCAACTGAAGAGAGATCTTTTGTCATCTTTTAACCATAATCTGAATTTGGCTCAATATGGTTTTAACATTCAGTTGACCATCAAGTAAGTTAAATTTTGAGCATTCTTTTTTTTAATGTTTATTTTTTCTTTATTTTTGAGAGAGAGAGAGAGAGAGAGAGAGAGAGAGAGAGAGAACAAGCACATGTGCACAGGGGAGGGGCAGAGAGAGGGGGACAGAGGATCCGAAGTGGCCTGAGCAGACATTCTTAACAATGATTACTGTTGTTTCATTTTGAAAAATTTCAACATAACTTTTCACATTTTACTACATACATTTTAACTATTCTAATTTCTAAATTAATATGAGGTAATTTTTTTGCATTATTCATCCATTCAGTTGCAATTTTCAAACACCTACTATGAAGTAGACACTATTCTTGTTCCAGGAAACGAAAAGGTGACTAAGACACTCTTAAACATCCCTAGGGATTTTCCACTGTGTTGTGTACTAGGAAATGGAGAAGTGGTTAGTTGAGCATGAAGGAGGTGGCTGGGGATGGGTGAGCAAGGTAAGTATAGAGTTTTAAAGACATACTGGAAGAGGAATGAGAGTTACACAGATAGAGAAGGTAAGGAGGAGCATTCCTGGTCAAGGAAATAGCACATGCAAGAGAATGCATGTGTGAAAGAATTTTGAAGATGCAGAGATCCACACATAGTTGGTTATAGATGGGGTGTAGGACGTGTTGGGGAGAGTAAGTAGAGGTGAGGCCCATATCTTGAAGAGGAGGTAGGGGTGTACATTGATTAAGAACATATACTTTTGAGGTGCCTGGGTGGCTCAATCGGTTGAGCGTCTGACTTGATTTTGGCTCAGGTCATGATGCCAGGGTCATGGGATCTAGCCTTGCATCAGGCTCTGTGCTGAGTGTGGAGCCTGTTTGGGTTTCTCTCTCTCTCCCTTTGCCCCTCTCTCCCACTTGCACACTCTCTCTCTCTAAAATTAAAAAAAAAGAACATATACTTTTATATTCAATTGACTTCCATTTTAATCCTAGTTCAGTCCCTTATTTGCTGGTTGCCACTTTCTTCACTGTAAAATGGAAATGTATCATATGAGTTGGCATACAGTTAGTTCTCAGAAAATAAGCACACAACTTGGTATGCAAAAAGTTCTCAATAAATGGCAGCTATCACTTTTAGGAAGTTTACATCATCTCTAGACAAATAAAGAGCTATTGAATCATTTTAACTTAATAATGACCTGATTAGATTTCCATTTTATAAGCACAGTGTAGTTAGCATAGTAGACAGAAAAAAGTCAGAATGTCATATTAGGAGTCCAGGCAAAACATGATATCTTAGCTCGGACTGCTATAACAAATTGCCATAGACTGGATAGCTTAAACAAGAAACATTATTTCTCATAGTTGTAGAGGCTCTGAAATCCAAGATCAAGGTGCTGGTAGGTTCAATGTCAAGTGAGGGTCCTCTTCCTGGTTTGCAGACAAGGGCCCTCTTGCTATATCCTCATATGGTAGAAAGAGAGATCATCTCTCTTGTGTCTCTTCTTAGAAGGACTCCACACAAGGGTTCTACATGATCTAATTACCTCCCCAAAACCCCACAGCCAAATCCATCACACTAAAGATCAGGGCTTTAATATGTGAATTTTGGGGGAACACAAAAATTCAGTCTACAGTACATGATTAACACTAAACTAAGACTGTTACTATGAATATGGTGGTGAATTCAACAGTAGTAATCAAATTATAGGTGGATGTTGAAGGAAAAGGAGGTATCTAAGAACACTAAAATTTTCATCTTTGCTGATTAGGTGGATGGTATATAGAAATAACAGGAAAAAACATACTTAGGCAGTATTAACATTTTTAAATATTATATTTATAATATATTTTTAAAATGAACAAATTCATTGTCTAGTATCAATAAAACATGAAAGTAAATATCCAGCTTGTTCATTATTGTGTGTGATATTTGAGTGCAAAGAGCATATAGCTTCAAAATATTAAAACAACTTTGAATCTTAAGAACCTGCCTCACATGAAAGGCAGTGTTAGAGGCTGAATCTTGGTTGTCTTGTTTATACCAAACCATATGCATAAGATACATATTATACTTTATCTTCATGTCTTCTAGGGTCCCCAAGGGCCAAGAGGTCAACCAGGGCCTCCAGTGAGTTTATTTACATTTATATCTGTTTACTGTTGATGTTTATATGCTTGCCTGGTTTGAGATTATCTACTGACAAATTCTTTTTAAAATTTGTCATGTTATAGGGTCCACCTGGAGCACCTGGCCCAAGAGTAAGTTTTCTTGGTTTTGTTTACTTTATCTTCATATATTACATTAAAGCTTTTAAAGCTTATTCTAACTCCCTGTTTAAAAGGTGTTTCTCTTCCTTACCTCTGTTTCTTTTGCTAATCTGATATAGACCCTCCCCAGGTATAATAATGAAATCTAAGCCTCAGACTCAGACTTCTTGTCTTTAAAAAGGGGATGGTCTTACTTTCTTGGTGGATTTGAGTTTTAAATAAGAAGTAAAGGGATGTCCTGGTGGCTCAATCTGTTATAGCCATAACTATCCATAGACCTGATGGCTTAAACAAGACAGAGCAGAGCCTGCTTGAGATGCTCTCTCTCTCTCTCTCTCTTTCTCTCTTTCTCTCTCTATCCCTCCCTCTCCTTCCCTCCCTCGCTTCCTCTCCCCTGCTTGCTCTCTCTCTCAAAATAATAAAAAAAAATAATTAAAAAGTAAATCACTCAGCATAATGCCTGACATAATAAGTACTCAAAAAATACTAACTCCCTCCATTTCTTCCTGCTTCTAATTTCTGTCTCTCCTTTTTTTAAATGTTTTTCTACCAACCAGTAATCCACTTCTTAGGCTTTCAAGAATCCATCTCGGTTGCTGATGGCTGTAGTAGCCTTCAGACTTCTATATTTGCTTGTTATCTATAACAACCTAGAGCTTGCTACCCTTATCTTTGAAGCAATGCTTCTGTTGCCTCATTATCAGCTGGTATCTCCTGGCCTCTGATGTTCCAAGTTTGGTTTCCCATATGCTTTACATTCACTCTCATACCCAATAATCTATTTGTCTTCCTGCTTCCTGCAAGAATCTCCTTCCATCTCCAACCTCACCCATGCCCCACTCCTACAGCAGGCTTGTCAAATACAATGGTCCTTGATCAGATTGTTTCCCTAAAAAAGATCCACCACTGGCTACATTATCCCAAACAACGCCTACTCCTATGCCTTCTAGCCTTACTTATTTCCACATGCTGCACTGGTGTCCGTTGGGTTTCTGACAGTTCTAGTTGCTGGATCACTATGATCTATTCTCAACAGGCCAGAAACTCTTCATACCTCTTAGCTTTTTATCATGGTGAAGAGTAACTTTCAAGAAAGATGCCATAGGAAGATTATCTCCTTGGAAATAGGAGATTCATTCTCCATGATTTTTTAAAATTACTCCCCCTTTCTGGCCATCTAAACAGGGTCAAAACCTTCCCTGGCATGCACTTTAATGGGAATGCCTATATTTAATCTTAAATTACTCTCTATCTCCATTCTTCTTGGATCTCCACAAAGCCTGGGTTACAAATACCTTCATCAGTTGCCTTCCCACTCTATAATTATTTTGATATAGCTGCCTTCCTAAGAAAGGACAAGTCCTAAAAGATCATTGGCAAATTAGATGTGGTTAGTGAAAAATTTCACACTGAAATACCAAATTTTGTGGCACCATAGCCCTGTCTCACTTAGAAATGTTTGTATGTGTTCCTATACAGCCAAAATGAAGTAGTGTGAGAGATGTTTATTCTGAAAAAAATGTAGATAAGAATATATACTTTGAGGAAGTATTAGTAGGATTAAATAAGAAAATACATGTGTTTGTCATGTTGTAGATACTTAATAAATGTTAGTTTCTTTCTTTCCTTCTTTTATTCCTTTCTTTTTGCCTTCCTTCTTCTTGGCCAATATGAAAGCTGGTTTCTCTATATTATCTTTCTGGGATTTTCACAGTCTATTTTAAGGAAGTGACATTTTAACCCTGAGAAGAAGACTTCTAGAGCAGAAGTATAAATATCAATGGGAAAATACCTATATATTCTTTCTGAGGTCAATTTATGATCATATCTTCTTTGAAACTTCTTAATTCCTTCTCCTCATCACACTGCAAGGTAGAACCAATCACTTCCCCTTCTTATTTATACTCATTCGTTTTCATTCCAGTCTCTTTCTATTATTAGAGTGTGAACTCTCTGAAGGGTAGAAACTATTTTTTTTAAATTTCTTTTCCATTCACGCCCTAATGATTATCTATTGAATGAATGAGTGAATAATTGAGTCCAAAAGCAAGTTGTACCTCTTAGAAAATTACAGTGGGAATCCTCTAAGACAGAATATTTCATTTGGAAGGCAATAATGTCTAGAATGGAATAGCATCATAGACTTAGAGACAGACGTTCTCTTAGTAATTTATGTAGCATTTATTTCAGACTGACTTATGACTCACTAGTTAGTGGTTCCTTAGATCAGTTTAGTGAGTCTTATTCAGAATCATTTCTAAATTAAATTAAATTAAATTAAATAGAAAAAATATGGTGAATGCTTAATAGGTATGAGGTTTCTTTTAGAGGTAATAGAAATGTTTCAAAATTAAGTAGTGGTAATTATCAACACAACTTAGTGAATTACTAAAAGCAACTGAATTATACACTTTAAAAATGGTTAAAATGGTGAATTTTATTTTATGTGAATTTTACTTCAACAAAAAAGAAAAAAATCAGTCTATCAGCCCAAATAAGAATAAATACGGTTTTTTAAAACTTCAGTTAAATGTATGTATTTTTGTGTGGACCGTATCATGATGTAGAAATGTATTTCTTGCTATGGGTCAAGATAAGTTTGAAAACCTCTAATCCAGTTTAACTTCTTTTTTTTAAGACCTATGAAAGTAAAGTAACTTGCCCAAGTTTCTAAAGTAGAATAGCTAAAAGGAAATGTTTCAGGAAAAGGAATATATATTGATGGTACTTTTGAATTTGAGAATATTATCACAGTGATGGTCAGACCTTAGTGCACATGGGTAAGATATTTAGAAACTAGCAAATCTACAACAGGATGGCAAAGTTAACCAAAAATGATCAGTGGGGTAAAGGGAAGAACAAGATGAGTATGTGTGTTGGGACGGGGGGTGGAAATAGTAATCATTAAAAATAACTAGATGAGATAAGGAGTATTCAACTGATTTACAATTAGTGGCTCGACTGTGAAACCGGGTTTGGTGAATTTAGAGGCTGAAGCTGCTGGTGCAGTCTTTGATTCCCTGGAACAAGTGGTTACTTCCACTATGGGGAGGGGCATGACATGAAACCAGTTCCTATCCCATCAATGTTTACACTATCCAGGGATCTTAAGACTTCAGACACCTTTAAAATAACACTTCTCGGGGTGCCTGCGTGGCTCAGTTAGCTAAGTGCCCGACTTCAGCTCAGGTCATGATCTCGCAGTTCATGGGTTCAAGCCCCGCATCAGGCTCTGTGCTGACAGCTCGGAGCCTGGAGCCTGCTTTGGATTCTGTGTCTCCCTCTCTCTCTCTGCCCCTCCCCTGCTCACACTCTGTCTCTGTCTCTCAAAAATGAATAAATGTTTAAAATTTTTTTTAAATAACACTTCTCCTCAAAATACTAGAGTGCTCAGACTGGATCTACATTTTATTCAAATAAGTTGGGAAAGAATTGTGAAGATTTCATTCCCCCAGGGTATAATGAATCCTAGTTCTCCTCATTAGTGCCAACAATCTGATTACTTCCTATTGTCTGTCTTCTATTTTATGTGCATGTTTTTATAACTTTAAGTGATGTTCATGTGAGAATGTGTTCTCTCTAACAAGAGTACATGGAGGGAGCTACTGCTTTTGGATTCCTTCACTGCACCTACTGAGAGTTTTGCACTCAGATGTGGGTACTTAGATGTTGCTGAATGACTTTCCCAGCAGATCCTCATAATAGTCTCTCTGGGCCTGCCCTCACTAAAGACTATCCTTGGGAAAACATTCATAAATTCAACAAATTGAATGCCTACTATGTGCCAGGCATGAGCTAGGCTTTAGGAATACATTAGAAATTATACAAATATGTGTATTGCCAAGAAATTTCATGGGTGGCCAAGTTTTATGACATTTCTTTTCTCTAATGCCTGTTGGGTGGGGGGAAAGCCTTTTTCATTGAGTTCACATTTAATTTTTTTTAATATATTTATTTAAATTCAAGTTAATTAACATACAAGTGTAGTATTGGTTTCAGGAGTAGAACCCAGTGATTCATCATAACGCCCAGTGGGCATCTCAACAAATGCCCTCCTTAATGCCCATCACCCATTTAGTCCATCCCCCACCCGTCTCCCCTCCAGTAACCCTCAGTTTGTTCTCTGTATTTAAGAATCTTAATGGTGTGCCTCCCTGTCTTATCTTAGTTTTTATCTTATTTTTCCTTCCCTTCCCCTATGAGTTGGCATTTAAAGTTGCTGGTACCTTAGTATGCATCAAATACCATACTTTACACTATTAATCTACTAAAAGTCACTGTATTTGTCACTGCCACACTCAGAGAAAATAAAAAATGGTCATCTCACTTAAGAATGTCCTGCAGTTTGGGGTGCCTGGGGGGCTCAGTCAGTTAAGTGTCCAACTTTGGTTCAGGTCATGATTTCATAGTGGGTTCGAGCCCTGTGTCAGGTTCTCTGCTGTCAGCACAGAGCCTGCTTTGGAGCCTCTGTCCCCCTGTCTCTCTGCCCTTCCCCCACTTGTACTCTCTCTCTCTCTCTCAAAAATAAATAAACTTTTCAAAAATAATTTTAAAAAAGAATACCCTTTAGTTTATTCATCTAATTTCTCTGTTGATGAGTGTTTATTTCCAGTCTTTTGCTAATACCACCAGTACAAATGTCCTGTCCATATACATACCATTTTGCAGCATATCTATAGGACTAATTCCCAGCAGTAGGATGGTTAAGTGTAAAGGATAATGAGCATATTTATTTATTATTGTTAGTTTTGGTAAAATATACATAACATTTTAACCATTTTAAGTATACAGTTCAGTGGTATCCAGTACATTCACATTGGTTTTTGGGTTTTCTTTTTTTCCATTTTTAACATTTAAATTCAAGTCAGTCAACGTATAGTGTAGTATTGGTTCCAGGAGTAGAACCCTGTGATTCATCACTTTACACACAATACCCAGTGCCCACCCCAACAAGTGCCCTCCTTAATGCCCATCCCACCACCCACCTCCCCTCCAGCAACCTCCCGTCTGTTCTCTGTATTTAAGAGTCTCTTATGGTTTTCCTCCCTCTGATTTTATCTTATTTTTGCTTCCCTCCCCCTATATTCATCTGTTGTGTTTCTTAAATTCCACATATGAGGAAATCATGTGATATTTGTCTTTCTCTACCTGACTTATTTCACTTAGCATAATTCACTCTAGTTCCATCCATGTTGTTGCAAATGGCAAGATTTCATTCTTTCTGATCACTGAGATTCTGATCACCAGAATATATATATGTATATATATATACATATACATACATATAATATATATATATACATATACATATCATACATATATGTATATATGTGTATATATTCATCAGTTGATGGACATTTGGGCCTCACATTGTTGTACAACAATCTCCACCACCCATCCCCAGAACTTTTTTGCTCTTTCAAAACTGAAGCTCGGTACCCATTAAACAATAATTTGGAAACTACCATTCTGTCTCTATTAATTTGACCACTCCAGGAACATATAAGTACATATTTGTGACATATAAGTGACAGTGTTTGTCCTTTTATGACCAGCTTATTTCACTTAGCATAACGTCTACAGAGTTGCAGCATGTGTCTGACTTTCCTCTTTTAAGGCTGAATAATATTCCATTATATGTATACATGCCCCATTTGGTTTATCCAGGGAGATATTTGAATTGCTTCTGCTTTTTAGTTATTGTGAATAATGCTGCTATGAACATAGGTGTACAGTATCTGCTTGAGTCTTTCCTTTCAATTCATTTTGGTATACACCCACAAATGACATTGCTGGATCATATACTAATACCATGTTTAATTTTTTGAGGTACTCTATGCTGTATATTATAGCAGCTGCATCCTTTCACATTCCCATCCGCACTGCATAGGGTTCCAAATTCTCTACATCCTCGCCAACACTTGTTATATTGTTTTATTTGTTGTTGTTGTTTTTATAACACCCATCCTAATGGGTGTGAAGTGGCACCTACTTGTGGTTTTTATTTGCATTGCCCCAATAATTAGTGAAGATGAGCATCTTTTAATGTGTTTATTGGCTTATATATCTCCTTTGGGAAAATGTCTATTCAAGTCCTTCGCCCATTTTTGAATTGGATTGCTTATTTGTTGTTGTTAGGTTGTAGGAATTCTTTATATATTCTGGATATTAATCCCTTATCCAATACATGATAGAAATATTTTCTCCTTTTGTTTGCCTTTTCACTCTGTTGATAGTGTTCTTTGTACAGAAGTTTTTAATTCTAGTGTAGTCCAATTTATCTATTTTTATTTTCTTGCCTTGCTTTTAGTGTCATATCCAAGAAGTCATTGCCAAATCCAATGTAATGAAGTTTTTCCCCTGTGCTTTCTAAGAGGTTTATTGGTTTAACTCTTATATTTAAGTCTTTGATTTATTTTGAGTTAATTTTTGTATATGATGTAAGATAAGGGTCTAACTTCATTCTCTTATATGTGGATATCAATTTTCCCAGCACTGTTTGTTGAAAACTGTTCTTTCCCAATTCAATGGTCTTGACACCTTGATCAAAAATTATTTGACCATATATGTAAAGATTTACCTCTGGACTCTATTCTAGTCTATTGGTCTGTCTTTATGACAGTACCATACTGTTTTGATTACTGTAGCTTTGTAGTAAGTTTTGAAATTGAAGTGTGAGGACTTCAACTCCGGTCTTTTTCAGGATTGTTTTGGCTGTGTGGAATCTATACTCATTTATATTTACCTGTATGGTTATGTTTAGCAGTGCTTTTTATTTCTTTATTTGGATTCAAGTTTCTGCCTAGTAATCTTTAATGTCAGGCTGAAATTACTATTTTTCTAGGGAAGTTTTGTTAGTGATGAATTCTCTTAGTTTTTATTTATCTGGGAATTTCTTAATTTTTCCTTTATTTTGGAAAGATAGTTTTATTTGAAATAGCACTCTTGGTTGATGGTCTTTTTCTTTCAGCACTCTGAATATGTTGTCCCACTGACTTTTTACCTTTATGATATTTTTATGAAAATGTAGCTGTTAATTTCATTGAGGATCTCTTGGGTATAATGAATCTTTTCTGTTTCTGCCTTCAAGATTCTCTCTGTCTTTATCTTTCAACAGTTTGATTATGATGTATCTGTGGAAGTTCATTGATCTTCTTGGATGTGTAGATTAATGTTTCTCATCAAATTTTCATCCATTCCCTTTTTTAAATTGAGGTATAATTAACATATAACATTATATTAGTTTTAAGTGGTTCAGGTTCTCTCCATTTCTTATCTATTGTAAATAATGCTGCAGTGAACATAGGAAAGCATATATGTTTTCAAATCAGCATTTTTGTATTCTTCCGATAAATACCCAGAATTGGACTAGCTGGATCATATGGTAATTCTATTTATTTGGGGGGGATCTCCATACTGTATTTTACAGTGGCTGCACCAATTTACATTCCCACCAACAGTTTACAAGAGCTTCCTTTTCTCCACATCCTCTCCAGCACTTGTTATTTGTTGTCTTTTGATAATAGCCATTCTAACAGGTATGAAATGATAGCTCATTGTGGTTTTGAGTTGCACTTCCCTTATGATTAATGATGTTGAACACCTTTTCATAAACCCGTTGGCCATTTCTATTTTTTCTTTGGAAAAATGTCAGTTCAGATCCTCTGCCCAATTTTTAATTGGATTGTTTTAGGGTTTTGTGATTGAGTTGTATATTTTGGATATTAACCACATATCCGATTATATGATTTGCAAATATTTTCTTCCATTCAGTAGGTTGCCTTTTCATTCTGCTGATTGTTTCTTTTGCTCTGCAGAAACTTCTTAGTTTGATGTGATCTCACTTGTTTACAATGCTTTTGTTGCCTTTGCTTTTGGTGTCAATCCAACAAAAATTATCACCAAAACTGGTATCAAAGAACTTACCACCTGTGTTTTCTTCTAAGAGTTTTATGGTTTCAGGTCTTACATTCAAGTCTTTATCCATTTTGAGTTAATTTTTGTGTCTGGTTAAGGTAGTGATCCAGTTTCATCCTATTGCATGTTCCTGTCAAGTTTTTCCAATACCATTTATTGAAGAGACTGCCCCTACTTCATTGTATATTTTTGGCTCCTTTGTTGTAAATTAATTGGCCACATATCCATGGATTTATTCTGGGTTCTCTATTCTGTTCCTTTGATCTGTGTGTCAGTCTTAATACCAGTACCATACTGTTTTGATTACTATGGCTTTTACTACTAGCTTGAAATTAGGGAGCAAGATGCCTCCATCTTTGTTCTTCTTCTTAGGATGTCTTTGACTATTCAAGGTCTTCCTAAAAATTTTAGAATTGTTTGTTCTATTTCTGTGAAAAGTGCCATTGAAATTTTGATAAGGGATTGCATGACTCTGTAGATTACTTTGGGTAATATGGACGTTTTAACAAAAAACAAAACAAAATATTAATTCTTTTGATCCATAACCATAGAATATCTTTCCATTTGTTTCTTCTTGTTTAATTTCTCTCATCACTGTCTTACAGCCATTATTATTTCTTGAAATATTCTTTCTGCCCCATTTTCTCTTCTTCTTCTGAGGCTCCCATTATGCACATGTTAGTATTTTTGTTGGTGTTCCATAGGTTTCAGAGCCTCTGTTCATTTTCTTCACTGTTTCATCTGTATACTCTTCTGATTGGAAAATTTCAATAAACCTATCTTCAAGTTCACTGATTCTTCTGTCTACTGAAGTCTACCCTTGAGCCTTTCTAGTAAATTTTCATTTCATTTTTTGTACTTTTCAACTACAGAATTTCTATTTGGTTCTTTTCTATAATTTCCTTTTTTTTTTGTCATTGATATTCTTTATTTGTAAGACATCTTTTTCATACTTTTGTTTAGTTCTATAGACATTGTTTCCTTTAGTTTTTTTTTTAACATATCTACAATAGCTTTAGAAAGTCTTTGTCTACTAAGTACAACATCTAGGCTTCTTCAGGGACAGCTCCTATTGACTGATTACCCGTTTGCTTGCTTATGGGCCATACTTTAATGTTTCTTTGCATTTCTTGTAATTTTTTTGTCAAAGAGTGTACATTGTAAATAAAATAATGAGGCATTTTTGGAAATAAAATTGTTCCCCTCAACCCTGGGTTTATTTTTGTTGCTATTTGTTGTTGTATGTTATTTTGTTTACTGACTTTTCTGAATTTTGTAAAGTCTCTGTGCTTTGACATGTGTGACCACTTAAGTCTCTACTCAGCTTAGTGGTCAGCTAACAAGTGGAGAGAGATTTCCTTAAATGGCAGAACCAGTAAGTCTCCCAGTTTTGTTTTGTTTTAATTTTTTTTCAATGTTTTTTTATTTATTTTTGGGACAGAGAGAGACAGAGCATGAACGGGGGAGGGGCAGAGAGAGAGGGAGACACAGAATCTGAAACAGGCTCCAGGCTCCGAGCCATCAGCCCAGAGCCTGACGCGGGGCTCGAACTCACGGACCGCGAGATCGTGACCTGGCTGAAGTCGGACGCTTAACCGACTGCGCCACCCAGGCGCCCCTCCCAGTTTTTAACAAATGTCTCTGTGTATGTTGGAGCACCCCTTCATTGCTCTGCCAGGTGACTAAAAACTATGCCTTAGCTTTAACTTCCTGATTTCACAGAGACTGAAAGCCAGAGGAAAGAGCTTAGAGCCTTCTCAGATATTTTCTAAGCATATGCACAATGCTACAAATGCACATGGACTTCTAGATTTCCAGAAATATGTCAAAGCTTTTCAGATTACCTTTCTCTTGTAAGCTTTTTGTTAGCTTGTTGCTTGCCCCAACTGTTTTCCAGTGCTCCAGACAGCCACAAAGTTAAACAATTCCCTCTAAATGCTTTTGAAAAACACTCTTAGGGAAAAGGTATTTTGCACTGGATGAGCTGCGAGTCAGGTAAAATAAAGACAGCCTTGCAAATGGTGTCTTCTAGGTAACTACCAGGCAGGTCAAATAATAATAATTCACTGGAAATGATGCTTTAGAGCAACTCCAACCCCATTCTGCTCCCCCCATGACTTCCTGGCTTCTTGTTTTTACTGTAATTATGGGTTGGTATTTTTAGGGCTACCATAGAGCTGAAAAGAAAGACATGGGAATAGGGCAAATTAAAGTTCCATGAAGCTCACTGCCCTTACCAAGATTCAGATATTTTTCTTAAATAAATGCCCCCCAGATTGCTGCAAGCATTTTGTTAATTTCCATAGTCCTGAAAAACTTCATTCTGACATTTTTTCCAGTTTTCTCATTGCTTTTATAGGGGAGAAAATTCTGGGAGGTCATTACTCCACTGTTTCTGCTGTCTCCTAAATCTCCAATCTTGAGTATACAACTTTTTAGTAATCTCTAGAACAAAATAGAAGAACATATAGAAAAACACTTCTGCTGCATACTGAAGAGGATAGTATTTACCTCAAGGAAAAGCACTTGTGCAATTGTCTCAGTTACAAACTGAACTGGCTGCTCTTTTCATAGAACACCATATTTACTAGATAGACTAACAATATTATACACTCATGAGTATTCAGCAGATATTTTCTTTTTTTTATTAATTTTTTTTAATGTTTATTCATTTTTGAGCGAGACAGACAGAGCACAAGCATGGGTGGGGGCAGAGAGAGAGGGAGACACAGAATCCGAAGCAGGCTCCAGGCTCTGATCTGTCAGCACAGAGCCTGACGTGGGGCTAGAACTCACGAACCATGAGATGACGACCTGAGCCAAAGTCAGATGCTCAACGGACTGAGCCACCCAGGCACCCCTCCGCAGATATTTTCTTAAACATGAATGAATCAAGCCTCTCATTTCAAGGAAATTATTGACAGAAGTCGATGCCAATGATAAGTCTCAAACTTTCAAGCAAAAATAAAAATTGGGGAAAACTTCTATCTACCACTATGTGTTTGACAGCTTCCCCGTACTTCCACTTTTCTGAGATTGGTGATGGTGTTAATAAATGTAACTGTGTGATATTAATAATGAAATGTGGCACAATTTGGAATATCTGCATAATTCCATGACCCATTATTTTCTTTTTTTCTTTTTTATTTTTTTAATGTTTATTTTTGAGAGAGAGAGAGAGAGCACGCACGCATGGGGGAAGGGTAGAGAGAGAGGGAGACGCAGAACCTGAAGCAGGCTCCATGTTGTGAGCTATCAGCACAGAGCCTGTCGAGGGGCCCAAACCCATGAACCCATGAGATCATGACCTGAGCTGAAGTCGGCGCCCAAACAGCTGAGCCACCCAGGCACCCTGGTGAACCGTTATTTTCTAAATAATCAATGGGCAATGTTAACAGTAGCATGGGTAGATAAAAGAGTCTTTCACAGTTCAAGTTAGACCAGTAGATTTTAATATAAAAAAGCACAAAAAGTTCATAGACTTGATTTCAGATTTCAGATTTCAACTAACCCTTAAGAAATTATCATTTGTCAAGTTTGGTATAGTATCAAAGACTATCCACAATTATCCGAAAAGATTACTAAAATAATCCTATTTCCAACTGCATGTCTCTGCAGGGCCAGATTTTCTTCATATATTTCAACTAAAATAACATATCATAGCAAATTGAATACTGAAGGAAATAAGACAATCTAGCTATCTTCTATCAATCCAGACATTAAAGATATGTACGAATATATAAAACAGCGCCATTCTTCTCAGATATTTTGTTTTGGAAAATATAATTATTTTACTTTAAAATATTTGTATTAACATATAATGGGTTGGGGTGTGGCTCAGTCGGTTAAGCTCCCACTCTTGATCTCAGCTCAGGTCATGATCTCATGACTCTACACTGACAGAGCAGAGCCTGCTTGGGGTTCTCTGTCACTCTCTCTCTCTCTCTCTCTCTGTCCCTCCCCTGCCTGTGCTCACTTTCTCTCAAAATAAATAAATAAACTTAAAAAAATGTATAATGGGTTATGGGGCACCTTGGTGGCTCAGTCAGTTAAGCGTCTGACTTCAGCTCAGGTCATGATCTCGCGGTCCGTGAGTTCGAGCCCCGCGTCGGGCTCTGGGCTGATGGCTCAGAGCCTGGAGCCTGTTTCAGATTCTGTGTCTCCCTCTCTCTCTGACCCTCCCCTATTCATGCTCTGTCTCTCTCTGTCTCAAAAATAAATGTTAAAAAAAATTTTTAAAAATGTATAATGGGTTATTTTAAAGCAATAACACAAATTTGTGTTTTAATTTCTACTTTGGTAAATACCAAAAGTTATAACTCATGTAAATAAAAGTTTTTTAAGGCCCTTAATAATATTTAAAAGTGCAAAAAGTCCTAAACTGAAGAGTTTGAGAGCTGCTTATGCTATGTTTTCTAAGATCAAAGCCCTAATAACAAACCACCTGGAAAATACAAGGATGGCTATTATTTAGTACTTAATTCAATTGCCCATGTTTAGTGCAAATATTTTGGACATGCGACCCATGTCCAAAATCTGCTCATTCACACAGGCATGATGGTCGGAATTATTTAATCTGTGTAGGACCTTTTAGGCTGACCCTTTCTGCTTTTTGAATAGGTCATGCTTCTCTCTCTCATAGCTTTTGTGCAAGGCTGTTACTCTGCCTGGAAAGCTCTCTCACCCCCTCTCCTAACAATTCTTATTTATCTTCAGATCTCAGATCAAATGTCACTATCTCAAGGAAACCTTCCCTCATCTACTCCTTCCAAAGTTCTCATCCTCCAGATTTCATTGAAACCCCCTAATTTCTTTCATGGGTCCAAGCACTTCTTTTCTTTCATAGCACATATCACAATTTGTAATTGTGTGGTTTTAAGATTTGATTAGTGCCTTTCTCTCCCTTAAACTTCAGCTTCACAAGGGCAGTTTTCTTTTTAGCTTACCGTTTATCCTCAATATGTATCACAGTGTTTGGCAGTATATATGCACAGAATGAGTCAATTATTTTCCAATATGAAAACCACATGTTGAGGCAAGGAAGAGTGCATTTTATTGATTGTCCCATCATTTTAAATAGTTTTTCAAATTACCAGCCTTGAGTTATGAGAGATCTGTTGAAAACAGTTTTTATTGTATGGCCCTCCAAGTAAAAAGATATCTTAGGAACACAATCATTCTGAAGGAAATCAGATTGCTTGATTTGTGTACACAGATGCCATTTCACAGAACTTTCTCCCAACTGAGGCTTCTTAGTCTCCAAGCTTTTTTAAAAAATAAAATACAAAAAGACTTTTACTAATGGTTATGCTGAGCCTTTCTCTAAAAATATATTTTATTAAATGCAGGAGGAGATTGGATTCATGCTGTATTATTTCTTTTGGGACTAATGGTGCATTTTCCAACTTCAGAAATTGTTTTTAAGACCGCAGAAGTATCAGATTAAACGAATGTGGTGACTACCTCAGGACAGTAGTATTTTATTATATTTTCCTTCCAAGAATGTAACTGTTATAAATTACTACAGTTATTTATTCTTCACTTTACAATTTATTAACTGAGGGGGTCATATTTCATTCTTCTTCCATTTGAGTAACTTGTGTGTGTGTGTGTGTGTTTATGCAGCAGTGACAAATAGTTTTTCATTTGAGGGCTCTAGACTTTGGTCCGGTTTTAATTAGGAGACTTTCGAGATTTGGATGAAGGCAGCATATTGTCCTTCCAGTTATCCAGGCAAAATTTGCAGCATCTGTCTAACCATAAGAGTTACAAACCCCCTTCAGATAATAAGTCGAGTATACTTTAATAGCACTGCTTTCAGAATTTACAGCCCTTACTTTAGAGTACTCAGTGTTGATGTTACTGCTAATCTCAAATGGTTTTGTTTTACACAGAAACAAATGGATATCAATGCTGCTATTCAAGCCTTGATTGAATCACATGCTGCCCTACAGATGGAGGTAATATATCTGGCTTTATTTACATTGGCACTCTCAATACACAAATTAAACTGAAAGTTTTTCAGAGTCCAAAATGTGGCTTTATCTCAAAGATTGTATTTAAAACAGATTGAATGTAATGATACTACTTTTAAGGACAAAGTAAGCATTTTTAATAAGCAGAAATATATGCATGGGTTTTTTTTTAAGGAAAACATTTTTAAAAGGTGTAATATCATTTAAGGAATTTTTAAACAACGAATTAGATACTGTAGAAGAAAATAGTTTGATGAAGTTAGCCATTTCTTAAAATGGGATCTATCACTGTTACTCATTTTTCTTGACTAAACTCTATTCAATGTATAATTTCTTAAAAAATAATATACTACAGTGGGCATAATAATTGTTAAGTTTTATGTTAGCTTGAAAACTAGGCTTTTGGAGTGAATTTAATCTCTTCCTTAGGATCCAGTTTAATAAAATATACATAGATGGCTATATTTGAATATAAACTGATCTTTGCATCCTACTCCCAAGTCACCGCACACAACAAAGATACATTTTTCTCCTGCCTTGGTCCATGTTGATGATGAGGGTTCAATAATGCTGCTGGCTGCTCTGGGTTTTTGCTAATATGATTCCTGTGATGACTTGGCAGAACTACCAAAATACTGAAGTGACTCTAATTGACTACGGTGCAGAGATATCCAAAACCCTGAACTACCTTAGCAATTTACTGCACAGCATCAAGAATCCTCTTGGCACACGAGATAACCCAGCACGAATCTGCAGAGATTTGCTTAACTGTGAACACAAAGTATCAGATGGTAAGTTCTTGGTTTTCTCAAACTCTGATGTCTAATTCCATCATTTCAGTGTGTCTGAGATTGATGCTATATTCATTTTGAATCTTAATCGTTTTGATAAAACGCTTGTAGGAAAGCATTTTAATGTTATCAAAAACCAAATACTCTTAGAGGGAGACATGATTCTGAAGTCAGAGTATCCCTTTCTGAGGGTTCACATTACAAATGTCTTCTTCTGTGCATCCTTATTGATCCCCAACTTTTCTTACTCCACCCTAATTATAGTACTTGCTTACACATCGTGTTTGGAACATATCACATTCATGATAACAATTAAAATATGGAGGACTGACCTTTGGGTTAATAGGAGTACCTGTCGGGTCCGCCAAAGGTGATAAGATGAAAAAAATAGACATGGGAGAGCCCCCATCAGCACACCTCCTAAAATTATGGCTTTTACACAAAATGGAATTTAAATGCATCACTATAGAGTCAGTGAGTAGGAAGATGGTTTGGTATTCTTGGAATTTTTTCATTCATACACTGATAGCCCCAAATCCATTAACCAGAGGTACAAAAATGAATTTAGAATAGAACCATAAAGGAAAAGCTTTAAAGCAAGTAGAACAGTTCTATTTATCTAATGATAGATAAGGGAACCCTGTCAGCTGTAATATATCATTTAATTTTAATTTCTATTGGGTCTGTGGTCAGCTGTACGATCAATATTAGTAGTTAAATTTTTTGCTAAAAACTTATATGTAACAATGACACATATGCTGATTTGAAAAAAAAATGTTATGTTCTTCTATATGGTAACTAGTAGTCCATATTTTATTTAAATTACATATACACACATATACATCACATAACACACACACCCTTGTCCAAAAACATAAGCTTCAATTCTATAAGTGCAATGAAAATATTCATTTTATTTATATTAATAAAATGCTTAACTTCTATAGATATTTCCTGCCTTAAATTACTACAAAAACTAAACTAATATAGACAGTTACAGCTGCCTACAGTAATTCTGTTTGATTCTTTCCCTTATATAATGGCACAAACATGAAATTCTATCGAATTGAAAGTAACAAAGACATTTTAAGACATACAAATGACTGAAATCTAATTCAAGGTCTGCCTTCTTTGTAAGAAAAATAACTAAGTGGTATGGATTGCAAGGTATCAGAAAGGTTTTAACACCCAACAATATTTTCATCACTAGGAGATAGCAAATGCTATAGAGAAACACAAAACAGCAGGGAAGGGGGATATGATAGAAAATGGAGTGGGGGTGAAGTTTTCAAGTATAGTAGCTAGATAAGGCATCTCTGAGAACATGACATTGGAGCCATATCAGAAGAAGGTAAAGGTACAAGCTATAGGAAATCTAGAGAAAGAGCTTTCCAGGCAGAAAGAACAAATGCAAATGCAAAGGCCCTGGGACTGGAGTATATGTAGTATGTTCTAGGATTAACAAAAAGGCCAGTGACCAGAAGAGAGTGCATAAGGGCAAGTGGTAGAAAATGAAGTCAGAAAGATATCCAAAAAACCAGATTATATAAGATCTTACAGACTACTCAAAAGACTCCAGCTTTTATTCTGAATATGGTGGGAAGCCATTCAAAGTTTTGCAGCAAAGGAATGATAGGATTTGACTTAAATTTTTGAAATACTATTCTGGCTAATGTATTGCAAATATGAGGACAACAGTAAAAGAAACCATTGAGGAGGCCACTGAAAAAGATCCAGGTAAGAGATGACGGTAGGCTGGACTAGAATTAGTAGAATAAGTGATAAATGATCAAGTCTTTGGCTATGCCTTAAGGTACAGCCAGCAGTTCTTGATGATAATTTGGATGTGGGTTATGAGAGAAATAGAATGATAGAGGGTGACTCTAAGCTTTTTGACTAATGGATGGAAGTGTGGAGTTGCTGTAAGAGAGATGCAGAAGCAAGTTTTGGAGGAAAAATCAGGAGTTCGGTTTTAGATATATCTCATTTGAGATGTCTGTTCAGCATAAAGTAAGAATGTCAAGGAGGTTGGTGGCTATTAGAGAAAGGTTCTGGCTGGGGTAAAAATTATGACGTCATTTGCATATCAATAGTATCTAATGCCCCTGGACTGCTTACAACTACCTAAAGACTAGGCGGAGAAAGAAAAGCTGAGGTAGCTGAGGTCTAAACCCTATGCCTTCAGGCTCTTCAATGTTTAGAGATCAGGGAAATGAGGAGAAACTAGCAAAGAAAACTGAGAAGAAGCTATCCCTGATAGGAGGAAAACTAGATGAACAGTAGTGAAGAAAATTTTGCCTGAGGAAGGGATCGACTGGGTTCCTGAGAAAGGCTACTGAATTTAGCAGCATGATGCTCTGTGTGAGCTTCACAAGAGCAGTTAAGAGGAATAGTAGTGGTTAAAACTTCATCAGATTTTAAGAGAAAATTATAGAGCCAGAGAGTTTCCATTTCCAGTAATGAAGGAGGTAATTCAAATTGCCAGGATGAATATCTTTTAAAATTTGTTTTCAAGTTAAAAGCATCAAATAGCCAACAAAATAGTGAGGGAATTTTAAGCCAACATTTTGAAGGAGACAGCAAAGAAATGAACACAGTTAGAACTGCTTTTGCCCTGGGTGTGTTCTAAATACAGCTTTTGGTAGCTTCGTGGGGCTCGGGTCAAAAATTGATATCGGTGGCCCATCAAATGTGAGGATTTAGGTTTTCAAAGGGCTCCACTCTGAAAGTAAACATAAACTGGAAGAGACAAGACTATAGCCTAGCTTCATTCACATCATGAAGATAGCTCAGAGTCTTAAGCTTTGAACTTGGACTAAGATGATTCCAGACTGCTAGTACCCCCCATCCCATGTCTAACAGAAACAAAAGTCTTCTATAAAATATACCATCATCCTAGGGCTCAAATTATTTCCACAAATCATTTCTCAAAGGTAGTGCCCAGCACACAGTCAATATACTGAGGCATACCGGTTGATAAAACACCATGAATGAGAACTGGCAGAAACAGCAAGCAGAATTACACTCAAAAGAAAATTAAGAGAGGAAGAATTTGAAACTGAAGGTGTAATAGACAAGCCTTCCATAGGAACACAGTCGATTCACGATAATAAGAAGGAAGGCAGAATATATGTGTGCAAGCACAGATAGGTAAGGAGATGTGGTAGCTGGAGGTTCTGTAAGCTCCTTTCACATTGCCTCAGTTGCCTCAGTGACATTGAAAGGTTATCACTCAAGAATAAAGGTGAAGGGATGGGTATAACAAAGGTGAGAGAAGAAGAGAAGGTTTCAAACAGTTAACTAGGAGAGCAACAGAGGGAACTAATTAGGGAAACATGGTGTTGTTGTCTGGCAGTCTTACAAACATGTGAATTTAAAGTGAGTCCAGTCCACATAGTTGTATTTTTCTTCAGCCACATTTAGCTGTGCAGGTACAGGTGACAATTGGACTTCTATGAGGTTGGGATTTTATAAGGCAAGCACAATGAATTGTGGCAGGGCAGGTATGTTATGGAAGTCTCCAAGGAAGTAATTTCAGTAAATTTCTGTGGGTTTTACTTGGGTAGGGAGGGAATCGAACACATGATTATGAGAAATCATGAAAAAAATATTATCGATGGATTGTAGGTCCTGATAGGATGGAAGAATAATTGGAGTCAGGACAATAGAGAATGGGTTCAAAAGAGAAGAGGTGAAATAAGGGCAGAATTCTAGTTTGTAGATAATGACAAAGGCCAGGGTGCGGCCTGGGGAAGTTGAGGGTTAAAGTGAATGGGGCAGTAGGGGGAGCAGGGGAAGGGTACGAGAACATTGGCAGAAGAGTTCAAGGAACTGAGAGGCCAGGGTATTGGAAGTGTCATCCGTGTCACCAAGAATTGGGTCATAAGTGTATTTTATGACAGTAATAGCCATCCAATGATAAAATCTTCAAAGAAAGTGGCTTGCAAGAGGAAGGGGTAATGGATGATGTAATATAATGACAGTAGTTTTACCACGGAGTTGTTTTAGGAAAAATACAGGAAGAATGGTCCGGAGGTGGCAGTGAAGGGCAAGAAAGACACCTTCCCTACTCCAAACACAAAGATAATAGAGGCTGTGGCAGAACTTGAAAGAGCTGCAAGGGAAGTGCTGTGCCCATGGGAGAGCCAGTTTTGGGTTAGAACGTTTGGGCCTACAAAAGACATATTATGGTATGGTGCTTCATTTATAGCTCAACGTATCCTGAAAAAATTATGAAGTCTCTACCATTTCACCGTTGTACAGCATAATACCTGAATTCAAAGCATTCTTCCCCATATAACAATGAGAGTTTGGTTGATGGAAAACTTTTTAGAAGGAACTTATTGATAAGCTCACATAGTAGAAGGAAACGGTTTCTTGGAAGACAAGAGAGAGTAGTGAAGATTATGTGTTTACCTCATTAGATAAGACTAGAAGCCTGCTCTAAAACCTGGTAAAAAATCCAGCACTAATTTCTACAACCTTTACAAAATATCTGAAATTCTGAGGGAAAGATTAAAAAAAAGGGGGGGGGGCAGAGGATAGGATTTCATTCACCCAATTCTTCCATATCTTAATAGATCAGTAGGTCTTCAAATGTCCCTGGACCAGAGTTAGATACTGTTGAAATGCAGGTTCTCAAGGCCTGCCTCAGACTTAATGAATCAGCAGCTCTGGGGATGGGGTCCAGCTACCTCTGTTTTAACAGATGTTTCTAATGCCACTAAAATTTGAAAGACATTGCAACAGAGTCCCTACTTTTGGAGCCACCAATTCAGGAGGTATGCATTTTGAAAGATTAGTAGAGTTAGTAAAGAGTTGTTGAAGATGTTCTGGAAATCTAAAATAATGGACCCGAGGAAGCCCAGGTTGCGGTAGAGGAATCTTTGCAATAGGGTAAGAAAGACAAGGATTCCTCACTACTGAAGAAATGACAAGTACTGTTTGATTGTCTTGCCTTTTTAATGCAAGAAAGCAGAGCTATCTCTCATTCAAAAATTCTTAGTCTTTGCTTTTAGAATAAGGTGCTCCTGCAATATTCTGAGCCCGTTATTCTGGAACTCAGATGCTAGATCAATCCTTCTTCAGCCTGAGAATTTCCTGTAGACTGACTTTCAAGACTCCTTTTGATTCTGCTGAGCAGTCAGTGAAGGCAAAGGTTGGCAGGTTTACACTCGGTACAGGGACTTCAGTTTTTCTCACTTGCAAATCTGATGAGGAAACCACAAAAAAGATAACCATTTAATTGTACCTTTTCCGTCTGAAAACAAAGAATGTTTTATTAATTTTATGCCAATATTCATAAAGGTAATATTTTACCTCAGGGAGACTGAAGTTGTTTCCATTTAACATACATGTACATGTATATAGTATGTATTTTTTAAACTCTGTAATCACATAGAACAGACATATACACATATACCACATTAACTGCAACTTTTCTGTTAACTATGTAACTTTAGACGGTTCCTTTAAGCTGATGGTCTCATCTAAAGAAAGCAGTAGGGGGGCCTGGATCGCTCAGTTGGTTAAGTATCAGACTCTTGGTTGCAGCTCACGTCATGATCTCATGGTTCAGTTTGAGAATTTGAGCCCTGCATCAGACTCAGCACTGACGGCACAGAGCCTGATCGGAATTCTCTCCCTCGCTCTCTCTGTTCCTCTCCTGCTTGTCTCTCTCTCCTTCTCTCTCTCAAGATAAATAAATAAACTTAAAAAAAAAAGAGGCAATAAATTCAGCCATTATACCACTTTTCGTTAAAATTATAAAATGCCCTTAAATTGATAGGCATGTGAAAAATACAGTATTTTTGGTATCAATTTTATATAATGCTTGCAGATTTCATTCATTGACTAAATGTAAATATCTTTATAATCTTCTAAGTTTTTTTACAGTTAAGACTATAAAAATGTATATTTAAAGTATGGTAAGGGCGCCTGGGTGGCGCAGTCGGTTAAGCGTCCGACTCCAGCCAGGTCACGATCTTGCGGTCCGTGAGTTCGAGCCCCGCGTCAGGCTCTGGGCTGATGGCTCAGAGCCTGGAGCCTGTTTCCGATTCTGTGTCTCCCTCTCTCTCTGCCCCTCCCCCGTTCATGCTCTGTCTCTCTCTGTCCTAAAAATAAATAAACGTTGAAAAAAAAAATTTTAAGTATGGTAATTTGTAATGATGATTCAGATAGGTTTTGGTCTGGCATTTAAGTATTTTTGTGTTTTACAATAAATTAATAGGAAAATACTGGATTGATCCAAATCTTGGATGCCCTTCAGATGCCATTGAGGTTTTCTGCAATTTCAGTGCTGGTGGTCAGACATGTTTATCTCCTGTTTCTGTAACAAAGGTATGTATTGAATTGTAGAACACATGCGAGTACTTGCCCAGTTTCGGGGAACATAACTTTTAAAATTCTGTAACCTTAAATAATTGTGAATTTTATGAATGGAAGCAAGGTATCATTCTCTACCACATATAAGAAATTTTTTGTTTTTAAAAAGTAATTCTAGTGAATCTTGACATTTTGATGATGTCTTTTATGATTGACATATCA
Organism: Prionailurus viverrinus; assembly: GCF_022837055.1. Taxonomy (NCBI): domain Eukaryota; kingdom Metazoa; phylum Chordata; class Mammalia; order Carnivora; family Felidae; genus Prionailurus; species Prionailurus viverrinus. The sequence continues at coordinate 142,073,969 of NC_062568.1, forward strand.
TGGCTTACTCTACTGATTATGCTTTTTAAATTTCCTTTTAAAAATGTGGAACATATGTTTTTATGCATACATATACATTAGAAAATCCCCAGTGTTTGCAATTAGTAATCAGTTACCTAAAGTTTTCTGAAAATAATATCATTAAAAGAGGAATGTTGCCACAAAGCTTACTATTTTTGGTGAGTTAGCACAAAAGAACCTGCCTTAAATATCCATTGACTATTATTTAAAACTTCTTTCAAGTATAATAGAATGAATGAAAGTTAGTTTGGTATGATACTGGAGATTATAACAAGCACTTATAAAACCTAAAGCTTAGTTCTACACATAACAAATACTGAAGAAATCAAAACTGCATTTTTTTCTTTTTCTGGTTAAACCAGTTTGGTATTATTACTAAGAACTTATTTCTCATTGACAAAGAATGGATACACATGCCTATTGTATGTTTGGTCCATCATAAAGAGGCAGCAAGTAAAATGTGCGGTCTATTAATCTCTACACTGCTTGTTGTTAGACTACCCTTTCCTAAAATATCCCTCTTCATTAACCGGGGTGTTTCACCAGTTCATCTCAGTAGGTATTCACCATTATTACTAACCTCAAAGCAGAGGAAGGAAAGATTCTTCCATTCCTAGGGAATCCATGTTCCTCTGATGAAGATCAGCATGATAATCTTACTTGCAAAATATCTGCATGATCATACTCACTCCCCTGGCCCAGAATGTTTATTTGGGTTATCACAGAAGAAAGATGGGGACTGGGAAGGGTGTGCAAAGGAGACAGGAGTAGCGAAGGAGCTGCATTCCAATTCCTTCCTTGACTGAATCAGCTCTCCCATCTCTCCTATCTGTAAACTCAACCTGAGAAAGACTGGGCAGGTAGTGGAAAGAATGGTAAACTTGGAATCAGGGACCTGGGTTCTAGTTTCTATTCCTCTACTACCCTGGCAAATGGCACTCCGAGCCACCAAAGAGCCTACTCTGTGCCAGCACTGTGCTAGGTAAGGGACATGTGGCTCCTTAAATCCTTATAGCATCCCTGCCATGTCAGTGTTATACGCTACCTTACCAACAAAGAAACTAAGTCTTAGAAAGGTTAAATAGTTTACAAGCTTGTGACTCTCACCTGTAAAATAAAGGAAACTGAACTACTTAAACTCTAATGTTTCTTATGATGATCCTTCCATGTTTTCAGCCTCACTGACCTTCCTTTGCCTTTCTTCTCTGTTCCTTTTACTTTTTTGATTGTTGTTTTATTTTTTTCTTTCTCTGTTAGCTCATAACTGATATGTTTCTAATTTCATGTTTGGAAATTCATATAAATTCCTTGTAGAAACCATTTTTGTTCACTTATGTTATGACCATACCTCTGCTTGAATATTGCTAAAATAATAATAATGTCAAAAACTACAGAAAAATCTCTCGGGGCACCTGGGTGGCTCAATCGGTTGAGCGTCCGACTTCGGCTCAGGTCATGATCTCACAGTCTGTGAGTTCAAGCTCCGCATCGGGCTCTGTGCTGACAGCTCAGAGCCTGGAGCCTGCTTCAGATTCTGTGTCTCCCTCTCTCTCTGACCCTCCCCTGTTCATGCTCTGTGTGTCTCTTGTCTCTCAAAAATAAATTTTAAAAAAAAATTAAAGAAAAAAAAAAAAGGAAAAATCTCTTTCCTTGCCCAAGCCTGGGAAATATGCGATCAGACCTCCTTGCTCTAATTTTGCTCTATATTGTTGACTTTATTATTAATACTTGTTATGCATTCAGTCATTTCAATAAACATTTACTGAAGATTTGCTGTATGACTGTAATTGCGTTAGGGGCCGGCAACACAAAGAAGAAGATTCTATCCTGATCTTTAAAAGCTCTCATAATTAAAATTACTCAACAAGTTATTATTGCAACTTCTAACTTATCTTTGGAAATTCCAAAAACGATCTGCAAGGAAAGTATACACAATTTCAGATTTTTGTGGAAAAAATTATTAGTCAACAACTAATTATTAATGCATTTTAGATAACATTATAAAAATTATAACTTTTTTTTGTCACATCTAGTAGTCTAATGGTATGCTGAAGCCGGCTCATACAGACTCATCCAGAAAGAGTTGTGTCTCTTTCCAACTCCATGTCCAGTGACACCACCATGATATCCTGAAATCAGGCCTGGTAGGAGTGTTTACACCATGGAAATCAGAAAATGCTATAAATCAGGGATTCCCTGCTCCCCACCCCTGCAAAAGCCAGTGGTTCAGTCATACGCTGCTGACTGGCATTTAAATGCCAAGGAAAGTAGTTTTCTCAAGGCTGCATTCCAAGGACTTTCCTCAAATTCCCCCAAATTATAAGTTTATCAATTGCCACATCTTATAACCTGTATATTGTTTCTATGACATTAGTTGGAGTTTGGAGTTGGAAAAGTCCAGATGAACTTCCTTCACTTACTGAGCTCAGAAGCCACCCATATCATCACTATTCACTGTCTAAACACACCAGTGTGGACAAGTGCTCAGTCAAGTGGCTCAGGATTACCTATTGGCTTCAAGGGATGGAATGGCCAGATTTTTGAAGAAAACACTCTACTTGAACCTAAGGTGCTTTCAGATGACTGCAAGGTAAGGGATGGCACTTTTAGAATTGTTCGGTATAACTAACATTAAATTACAAGACCATAAAATTAAAATAATCAGAATAAGACTTTAATTGTAAACTGAAGACCCAGAAGGGTAGTAAGTTTTAATGTCCCCAATTTGTAATAAAATTACATTTTTCAGAATCATACATTTGCTTATATCTCGTCAACTTTTGTCACACACATTGGTCATCCATGGATTTTTATATGCAAAATAGGTGTTAATACATAGATTTAATTTTTGTTCCTCATCTTGAATAATTATATTACACCTAGATGGACAGAGCATATAAGTAGATTTCTTCTATTTATTTTCGCCACTGTGATTCCACATCTCATTATTTCATGGAAGACAGGTTATAGAGGCAAGTCAGTTGTATTTCATTTTGTTGGTCGCTACACCCGATACCAAATGTGGGCAGACTTGCAGATTGGCTGGCCCTACCAAACAATATTTGAATCATAGCCCATTTTTCCTATTAAAATTAAACAACAAATTTATGAAAAAATCTATAATTTTAAAAGATGTGGTATACAGCAGGTAGCAGCAAACTATAGTCCACAGACCAACTCCAGCTTACCACTAGTTTTTGTAAATAAATGTTATTGGAACACAGCCACATTTGTTCATTTACTTATTTTTTAATCTTTTTTTAATGTTTTTCATTTTTGAGAGAGAGAGAGAGAGAGAGAGAGAGAGAGAGAGAATGTGAGTGGGGGAGGGGCAGAGAGAGAAGGAGACACAGAATCTGAAGCAGGCTCCTGGCTCTGAGTTGTCAGCACAGAACCTGATGCGGGGCTTGAACTCAGGACCACAAAATCATGACCTGAACCAGAGTTGGCTGTTCAACTGACTGAGCTACCCAGGCACCCCTGTTTATTTACTTATTATCTATGACTGTTATCACACTATGATGGCAGAGTTAAATAAATGTGACAGATTGTATGGTGCACAAAACCTAAAACATTTATTACTAGCCCTTTACAGAAGAGTTTCCTGACCCTGTTATAGAGAATAACATCCACTTTATATACGTATCGTTAATGGTTTTAAGTAGCTCGGTTTCCTTTTCTTGTGTTCTAGTGATTTAACATCTCTTACCATTTCCAAGGGACTCTACTTTTTCACAACATTTTATTTTCAGACAAATAGGGCTTGAGTATTTGAAAAATGAGAGGCAAACATACAGCTCATCTCTATAAGCAGAGATCAATATTACCAACAATTTCATTTAACTTTTACAGTTTTTTTCCAGAAACTTTCAGTGACTCACTATCTCTGAAATACAATCCAAACTTATCAGGTCTTTGTTTAGCACTTAGGACAGTCAGGCCCCAACCTACATTTCTAGTGTGGGCTTTGATTGACTGTCAACCCAAAGCTAAGACCAAACCGACAGAAGAAGAAGAAGAAGAAGAAGAAGAAGAAGAAGAAGAAGAAATAATGACAACAACAACAATAATAATAACATCAATAATTCCTACTACTAGTTATCAGGGCTTTATTATATAGCAAGTACCCTGTATTACATACATTATTTTATTATAACAGCTTTGTAAAGAAGTCTCTCTTAATAATAAGAAAGTGAAAGCACGGAGAGGTTAAATAACTTGCTCAAGTCATCCAGCTAATTAGTGAAGACTAAGAAATAAACACCAAGTGTGTTTAACTCCAAAGCCCATGCCACACCATACTGGTAGGTACTTTAACTGAAAACTCATTTAATCCTCACAACTGTGTGAGGTTTTTATTTTTCACATTTTGTATGTAAAGAGACTGGTTGTACCTGGATTTCTATCAAAGTCTGTTCCAGGCCAAAATCTGTGCACTAAAACACCACGCTAGGCTTATTTTTGCAACCATCTTCTACTTTTCCAACTGTTTTTTGTTTGTATGTTTGTTTTTATTCATGTCATTACCTTTCTCTGAAATGCCTTCTCTCCCTCTCTAATCAAGTGGTAACGTTAGGCATACGTTAAAGCCCATCTTAAGTTCTGAATTCTGAACTCATGAAGCTTCCCCTGAGTACTTCAGTGGGAAATGAGGAATTCAGCATTCGCTGTCTACATTATTTATATTGTACTTCTGGCATATTGTCTTGTGTTATGTCTATTTGTTTGTGTTTCCCCTCTCTCCAATTAGATGTATAAGCTGCTAGTATTCAAACACCAGAACTAATTTATTCATCTTCATATTTCCCAAGCACTGTAAGAAAGTAGAGGATTGAATTTTATTCAACTGGGTCAACTGTACTTAGTGCTCAATAAATATTGCTCGAAAGACTTAACGAGTTAATCTAATGGTGTCTTACACACCGAACTCTAGTTCTAGTTATAACACCAAGCTGATGACTAGTACATGGAATTCATAGCTTAAATAATCTCTAAGGATCCTTCAAATTTTAAAATTTATATAATAATTCAGTAAATGAGGAAGTGAATAAACTTAATAAAAAGCTTCACAAAACTAGTCAATTGTGTTTATCTATTTTATCTTGTTGAATCATAATCATAAGGTGTTTTTGTTCCATAGTAAAATTTATCAGAAACAAAAGAGCATATAGTATATAAGAAAAACAGAGAGGCCTAGAAAGAGGAGAGGAAAGAAACTATATAAACGGTAACCACAGACTGGCAATAAAGAAAGCTAGAAGATGATTTACATAATTATAATTTGCTTCTGACTGAAGCAATTCGGGTTATTTCCTACCTAAAGTACATAAAGGTTGAGATAGCTCATTGCCTTTCATCCAAGAAGAATGCCCATCCTGAAGAATCAGTCCCACGTAAAGGAACACAGAGCAGATGGGTGTTACTTATATTAGGAATATATTAGGAATATTAGGAACAGCCTTTGTACCGATCCACAGAGAGCAGAAGCAGAAGCAGAAGCCTCATAGACTGAAAAATCAGAACACATACTGCCATTTAGAGAAAAGAATAAACCATGTCTTCAATTAGTCATAGTGATTGTTAACCACTGAGCACTTAACTCTGTGCCAGCACTTACTTTCTAGGGACTTCCTATTCATTAGCTCTAACCCTTAAACTAAGCTGCATTGTCTGACAGTGAAGGGCATTGTCTGCCGAGAATGATTGCTAATGACACAATTACCTATCAAAGCACTTTGTTCTTGTTTTACAGATTCAAGATGGCAGCTGGCATAAGGCAAAATTCCTTTTTCACACCCAGGACCCTAATCAGCTTCCAGTAATTGAAGTACAAAAACTTCCTCATCTCAAAACTGAAAGGAAGTACTACATTGAAAGCAGTTCTGTATGCTTTCTCTAAGGTTTCTGAATTAGTTCAGAATTCTTGCTGTTGGCCAGGTAATTGCTGCAGAGGGAAAAATATAGACAGAAAGATACTATCATTGTGAAATGCATGGAATAAAGCATTGGCTAAATCTTAAAGAATCTCAGGAAGAAAAGATTTCCTCCTAAGAAGGAGAAAAGGCATTTTTAAAGGACTATAATTGATAAAGTATTTAATTCTTTTAAAAATTATATTGATCTGTGCTTTCTTAGAGAATTCCCTAGAACTGAAAATTTATAAACATGGAATTCTTCAGGGTATCCTATATTTTTTGACTGAGAGCAAAGTACCCATTAGACAGCTGGAGCTGCAGAGCACTATGGAAGCAATACTGGCTAATGCTCCCAAATGTGCAATGCTTCTGTCTAAAAATTACAAGCCGCAGTCTAATATGTCTTATTTTCCCAAATACTAAGCTGTATTCAGGTCCCCGATGGGCATATACATCTTAGCCGGTGGTACACTACCTCTTACGTGTTGCCTTTTTGTGTTGCTTGGTGCTCTTTCTAAAACAAGGTGCTTGTGGCTTTCATAGACTATTTTATTTCTTTTTTCGTCTTTGTCATTCTTTAAGAGTGTATGTACTGGTTACATCAAGACATGTTTTGGTTGTTAGTACTTATTTTAATTTGTTTGGTTACATACTTAATAACAAGTGGAACATTATTTATGTGAAGTCCTTGTTCTATTTTAAAATTCTCTTTGTGGATATAGAAGCAAAGCCAGCGCACTGTAACCTGTGCTTATGCACAAGAGAATTGGGAGGTTTCTTTTGTTTTTATTTTTTAAATTGTTGTAAAAAATATTACAAGCCAGCTACATCCAGTAGTAGGTTTGGGTTAGAGTTTGGGGTTGTGATATACTATGTTTAAAAATCCATGATCATCTGGAATGATACTATGTATATATATATTTTGTAAAGTTTTAATTCAGCAAATCTTTTGAAATTGCTGCTGTTTTAAATTATAAAAACCATTATTTCTGCTTCATAGGAATTACATGTCTTGTAGTATTCATTGACTTTATTTCATTATTCTTAAATTTAATGTGTTGGGATCTAAAAGAATTCAACTTACCAGTCTTTAAAGCAACATTCAGGAAAAAAAAAAAGTCTTTAGCCATTTAAAATAGGCTCAGCCCATTCAGACTTCCCTTGTTGTCAGAGAAATGTTAGATCAGTATTAAAAGAGAAATATTATACCTTTTGGTATATAGAAAACTTATACATTCATTATAAACATATCTTTAGCCACAGCAAACCATACTTACTTATCTATAATAAAAATATGCTTTAAATCTTTTTTGGTGGTATTTGTTTTTCTTCTTCTGTGATCACGTCCTTTTTTATTTCAAGTTTATTTATTTATTTTGAGATGGTGGGGGAGGAACAGAGAGAGAAGGAGAGAGAGATAATCTTAAGCAGACTCCCAGTGCAGATCCTGATGTGGGGCTCAAACTCACAAACCATGAGATCGTGACCTGAGCCGAAACCAAGAGTCGGACGCTTAACCAAATGAGCCACCCAGGCGCCCCAACCATATCCTTTTATTACATATAATGGCTCTCTGGAATAGTCCTTCTGTACGTTTACATTATTAGAAAGCATCTGTTACATACTTATAAGAGGATTACAGGGCTTATTTCCTATTTGTACAAAGTAAAGTCATGGCACAGAATAAATACTCCCATATATGGTCAACTGATTTTCAACGAAGGTGCCAAGACCATTCAATGGGAAACAGATAGTTTTTGCAACAAATGGTGCTGGGAAAATTGGATATCCACCTGTAAAAGAATGAAGTTGGACCCATATACAAAACAACTCAAAATGGATCAAAGCCCTAAATGTAAGAGCTAAAACTATAAAACTCTTGGAAGAAAACATAGGGGAAAGTCTTCACGACATTGGATTTAGCAATTATTTCTTGGATATGACACTAAAAGCACTTACAAAACGAGTAAAAGACAAATTGGACTACATCAATATTAAGAACTTCTGTACATCAAAGGACACTATCAAGAGAGTGAAAAGACATCCCACAGAATGGGAGAAAATATTTGCAAAACATCTATCTGAAAAAGGAATTAATACCCCAGAATATATTTTTTAAAACTCCTACAACTCAAAAAACAAGCAATCCAATTAAAAAATGGGCAAAGGACTTAACAGACATTTCTCCAAAGAAGGTATATAAATGGCCAACGAATGAAAAGATACTCAACATTACTAGTTATTAGGAAAATGCAAATCAAAACCATAGTCAAATACCACTTCACACTCATTACGATGGCTATTATCCAAAAGAAAAAAAAAAAGGAAAATAACAAGGGTTGGTGAGGATGTGAAGAAAGCGGAACCCTTATACACTGCTGGTGAGAATGTAAAATGGTGCAAACATTGTGGAAAATAGTTTGGCAGTTTCTCAAAAGTTAAACGTAGAGTTACCATATGGCCCAGTAATTCTACTTTGTGTATTTACCCAAAAGAATTGAAAGAAGGGACTCAAACAGATATTTGTACACAAGTGTTCATAGAAGTATTATTCAGAATAGCCAAAAGATGGAAATAACCCAAATGTGCATCAACAGATGAACTGATAAACAAAATTTGGTGTGTACATACAATGAAACACACAATGTGAATGTGTTTAATGCAACTGAATTGTACGCTTAAACTTATCTAAAATGACCAATGTTATGTTGTACATTTTACCACAATTTTTTTAAATGGGGCTATGGCAAAAATGTCTGATATCCTTCTTGAGGAACATGGAAATGTTTTTGTTTTGTTTTAAGCTTATTTTGAGAGAGAGAGAGAGAGAGAGAGAGAGGATGCCTGAGGGGCAGAGAGAGGGGGAGAGAGAGAGAATCCTAAGTAGGTTCCACACCAGCAACATAGAGCCCAATGCAGGGCTTGAATTCATGAATCATGAAATCATGACCTGAGCTGAAATCAAGAGTCAGACGCTTAACCAACTGAGCCACCCAGATACCCCAGAAATTTTTTTTTAAGGTGTAAAGGTAGGTCGATTCTAAATGAAAGAAACCAGTTTGTTCTCTAATTTCAGTCTATGTGCTATACCTTTTGTTTCCCTCCCAAAAAACTTATTTCAGAGACATAAGTAGTTTTCCTAGATATCATTTAAGAAATATATATAGAAATACCTTACTTTATGGTTTTTTTTGTTTTTGAAATATTAAATTTAAAGCACATTTTAATTAACATAATCATGGGCAGTATAGTATGTATAGTGATTAAGAGTACTCTGTGGATTAGTTGTATGACTTTGGGTATATTATATATTCTTCATTGTCTCAGTCTCTTCATTGCAAAATGAGGATAATAAAAGTAAAATTCTGTATGAATTAGGGTGCTTAGAGAAACAGAATCAATGGGAGATATAGAGATAGAGACTTTATATATAATATACATGTAATATTGTAAATGTATAATATAAAAAAAATTTTTATTTTATATTTTTTACGGAAATTTACTACAAGGAATTGGCTTACACCATTATGGAAGCTGAGAATTCCCACAATCTACTGTCTATAACTAGAGATCCAGGAAGGCCAGTGATGTAATTTGGTAAAGTCCAAAGGCCGGAGAACCAGGGGAGCCAATAGCTTAAAATACAGTGTGGGGGCTGCAGAAGATGAGAGGTCCCAACTCAAGCAAGCAGACAAAGCAAAAAGGAACAAATTCTTCCTTACTCTGCCTTTTGTTCGATTCAGGCCTTCAGTGGATTGCATGATGCCCACTCACACTGTGGTAGAGGGACAATTTACTTCTCTAAATCCACTGGTTCAAAGGCTAATCTCACCCAGAAATACGCTCACAGACACACCCAGAAATAATTTTTAATATGGGCACCGATAGCTAGTCAAATTGATGCATACAATTAACTATCACACTTTCTCACTGGGTGGTTGAGTGGATTCAAGAAATTGACACGGGAAAGTATAAAACTGCCTGGCATAAAAAGCTGCTATCGTCTTCATCAGCAACAGTGTCATCATCAACATCATTAAAGATTTTAAGTGTTCCAATGATAAGCTCCATGATAGTTATCACCAAAGGACATTGTGATGAATTCCTTAATAAAGTTATTCATCTGTTTTAAAGCCAGGCCATCCCCCTAATTTGTTTTGTGACAATACATTTTATATTTTAATAATATGAAGGCTCTCTAAAAATTAGGTGCAACTGTAACAGTATACAATTACAAAATGTGCCTTCCTTTTCTCCCCATTTGTATATATTAATGTAGGAATTACAGTGGTCATTATAAATAAGTATCATAAATGTTGTTTGTAATATAAAACCAGAGCAGAAGGAATATTGGATTTAGATGCATAAAACATGAATTCAGTTCTAACCCTCTCACTCACTGGTTTTGAGTACTTGGTTAAGTCACTAATTCTCTGTTTCCTTATCTATATTCGGCAAGTTTATTTTTGTCTGCTCCTGGTTATAGGAAGTAAGTGTGTTAAAATCTCCAACTGTGATTATGTATATGCCTGTTTCTCCTTTTACCTCCCACATTTTTGCTTTATACTTGTAATTAGTTGCGTTCAAATTTACCATAGCTTTATCTAGAGGTATGCTGGTAAATGTTTAATAACTAGCTCTCTAGGGTGAAAAGAGAAACAATCCTTACTTCATAGTGTTAGCCAGTTTTTATGGTGTAAATTCTTGGGACCATACCAATTCTGTATTGTTTTTAGTGTCTACATAGTATATCTTTCTTCATATTTTTATTTTTAACCTCTCTTCATCCTTTTGTTTAGGCATATCTGTTACACTCAGCATATGATTGGTTATATTTTTGTTTATTTTTAATCTATTTTGAGAATTTTAGACTTTTAATTAGAGTATTTAGTCTATTTAGTTAATGTAATTACTGTTATATTTGCATTGAAACCTGGTATTTTGCTATTCTTTTGTATTTGTCTCATGTGTTTAATTTGTTTCTTTTCTCCTTCTTTCTTGCCCTCCTTTGGATTGGTAAATGAGGTTACATAAATTAGTACTTTTCTATTTTCCAGACAACTCACAGATATTATAAAACTTTAATTCCATCTATCTCTCAGACATTTTGGAGTGTTATTGTCAGTTATTTTAATTGTGCACATATTTAGAATCCTATAGGATATTTTTATTTTCTGATATTTTAAACTGACAATACTTATGTCGTTTTATTTACCTACTTATACATTCTTGTACTTTTCTTCCTTTATTCCTTGAATTTTCCTTCTGGAGAACTCCCTTAAGTATTTCTTTTTTTTTTTTTTTAATTTTTTTTAAGTTTATTTATTTTTTGAGAGACAGAGAGAGACAGAGCATGAGTAGGGGAGGGGCAGAGGAAGAGAGAGAGTCACATTCTGAAGCAGGCTCCAGGCTCTGAGCTGTCAGCACAGAGCCCAACGTGGGGCTCAAACTCACAAACTGTGAGATCATGACCTGAGCCAAAGTCGGACGCTTAACCAACTGAGCCACCCAGGCGCCCCAAGTATTTCTTTAACAAGTTCTCTGTTTTCTGTTTGTCTAAAAACAATTTTGTCTGTAGGACAATTTCACTGGGTATAGAAGTCCAGATTGTCAGGCATTTTCTTTCTAAGGATGCCTCTACTGTCCTATAATGTCATCATTTTTGTTGAAAAATGCTACCAGTTTGGGGTTTGCTTATTTGAAGTTTTTTTTTCTTTAAAGAGTGTTTTGTCGGGGCGCCTGGGTGGCGCAGTCGGTTAAGCATCCGACTTCAGCCAGGTCACGATCTCGTGGTCCGTGAGTTCGAGCCCCGCGTCAGGCTCTGGGCTGATGGCTCAGAGCCTGGAGCCTGTTTCCGATTCTGTGTCTCCCTCTCTCTCTGCCCCTCCACTGTTCATGCTCTGTCTCTCTCTGTCCCAAAAATAAGTAAACGTTGAAAAAAAAATTAAAAAAAAAAAAGAGTGTTTTGTCTACCTAAAGATAAAATTCTTTGTTGCATTTTTTTCTGCAGTTTGGGATGCATCAATCTAATGTCTCTGGCCTCTACTGTTTGTGTTGAGAAGTCATCATTCATACTGTTTTTCCCCATATGTAATATGTCATCTTCTCCTGCTTCTTTCAAGGTCACCTAAAATATGCTTTTATAGAGCCAAAGTTACCATGAAGCTAATAAATTTAAGTTTTAGGGTCCCCAAGTGGCCTTCAAAATGTCTTCACATGGGCATTTATGTTTGTAAAGTTTGCAGATAGTATAGTAATTTTTAGTTGTTTTCCATAAAGAGGACCCTAAATTGTATGAGCCTTAGGCTTCACAAAACCTAGATCTATCCCTGCTTTTTGCCTGGAATGAAACATATAAGTAGTTCTTTCTGTAGCAAATAAGTTTTTATTATTTGATGACTACAATAAACAAAGAGAAGGGATGTTGCTAGTGGCACAGAAATGGCCTGAGAAGTAGAAACATGGGGTTTGGCAGCAGGCACCTCAGCATAACTCATTTTCTGACTAAAATGTTAAGTTTGATCCTCCCATACAAGACTAGCAGTTTTTATAGCTTCAGAAATAAATGTAAGCTAAGCCTTCAATGTATTGTGCCCTGCCCTATTCAAGCATAACTTTTTCAACATGACCTACATAGTAATTGGCTCTGAAGGTATGATTAAGTCATTGTCACCTCAGCCTGGGTACACAATTATGCAATTTGGGGGTTTTGGATTCAGAGTCCTGGTATAATTCAAAGCTAAATTAGAAAAATGGCACCTCTAGAGAAGAGCGACCAGTGGGGAATCTGAGTTATCATCTCAGCTGTACCCAACAGTGGAATTTTAGGACCGCACATAAGTGCAAAGTAATCTCAGTAACAAGCCATCAAAAATAACTCGATTTTATTAGGTATCGAGTTTAGGACAAATTTAGAGTTGAAATTCAAAAAATTTCTAATTTCTTCAAGCAAACACTGGAAATCCAGTTTCATGAAAAAAAAACCATTCTTCATGAAGGGATAAAAATTTCTCTCAACTATTAGAATATAAAAACTTTATTTGTACTTTATTGATATTACATTCAATTTTTCTCACTGAAACAGTTCAATTTGTAAAAGAGGGTAAGCCATTAACTACCAAAACAAATGCCCAGACACGGTATAAAAGATTCAATTAAAATAATTTTTAATTGTTCCCAAATATTTCCTACACAATTCAGTATACCATAGAAAAATACTATATTTTTTGTCTTCCTACAATGAAAAAATAAAAAAATTTGAACAAAACTTAATTACTAGATATCAAAATGTTTTTGGTTTCATAGTTGGAATTGAGAAATTAAAACAATCAGACTCTATTTAGTGTTGTTTTATAACTAAGTATTGTTCTGGCTGGTAAAACTTGCTGCCTTCTGGGTTCAGGTGTTCAAAAGAAAATAAATTTAAAATAAATACATAACAAAATTTTTTTTACAATTTTTTTTTCTAAAATCTTTTTAGAAAGCTATTCCACATACTTCTCTGCTACAAATAGTTATGCCTTCTGTATTAGGTCCTGGATTCCTCTAATAGTAATGACCCAATTGTTGGATCCTTCTAAAGGCTCATCAATTATGATTGAACCTCCTGAATCATGATTTATTTGTTTCATCCAAATAGTGCCTTTGCCAATAATAGATGCAGCCAATTCTTTGGAAACAAATCATCTGTGTTGTAATAGGCCCATACAAATCACAGTATGTCATGCTCCCCTACTATAGAATAATCATACGCAGAACCAACCTATGGTTTCTTCTCTGATCACTTACTTCTGTGTCCCAATCTTAGAACCCAAGCTGAGGAAATGAATCTGGCTCCTGATCACCTATGGAATAAAGAAATTCAAGGCCTTTTCTGAAGGCCTAGAAGGCCACAGTGACTGGGCCTTTTATTACCTGTCATCCTGTTCACCTTCTTTATTCATCAGAGTCAATACATTCCAGCCATACCTAACTTATCTAATGTTCCCTGAAGACACTACATGTTTTCATTCCTGTGCCTGGTAAGTTCTCCTCCTTGTCCTCCTGGCCACCTCCTATTCTTTCTTCAAGTTAGTTTTCCTTGGGAAAACTTTCCTAACTTTCCCCATAAAGGAATGCATGCTGCTTCCCCTTTAGGTCATATTCTGTCGTCTACACTTGCTTAACTGGGGTTGTTATTGCTCTTCACATGCCTGTCTCCCTTCACTAGATGGTGATCTCCCTAAAGGCAGTGTATAGATGTTAATGCTTATAATCACCCAGAATGGCACAGCGTATGATGCAAATAGGTGTTCACATCCTTGATGTCTTCATGTTTTATTGCATAATGTGTACCAAAGACTATGCTCTGAGTTGGCAATTCAAACTGAGCAAAAAAGCAAGGTCCCTGTGCTTGATGAGCTTACCATCTAGCAGAGAAACTGATGCTAAGCAAATGACAATATTCATGAATATATTATTACAATGTGAAACAAGTGCTTTGAAAGAAACACACACACACACACACACACACACAAACTGTGACTTAGGTCCAGCAGAGAGAAGAAGGAGCGCCTAATGAATGCTTCCTTAGGAAAGCCGGGCCTACTTTTGCTGGCTGAAGGATGGGTAATTAGAGATGAGGTTGAAGAGAAGATATGGGTCAGATTATGAGGGATCTTTGCAAGGCCATAATAAAGCTTTAGTTCTTTATCCTAAGAGCAAGTTAAACATTAAAGTATTTTGAGGAGTTAGCATCAAGCTTATGATTTGCAAAGATGCTCAGGCTTGCAGGTTGAACAAAGAAGAGACACATATTTATTGACTGAATTAACAAATGAACTACCACACTTAGCTAATTCTTGAATATTTACATTATCTAAATCTCACCTAATTGGAATTTGAATTCTAACAACCTCTTCTAGTACAGCACTGTCCAATAGAAATACATGAGCCACACATGTAATTTAAAATTTTCTAATAGCCACATTTAAAAAAGTAAAAAAAAAGATAAAACAGGTAAAATTAATTTTAATAATATACATAACTAATATACCTAAAATATTTTTATTGCAACATGTAGTCAATATAAAAATGTTATTAATGAGATATTTTAACATTTTTTTAATGTACTGAATCTTTGAAATCCAGTGAACATTTTGTGCTTACAGGAAATCTCAATTTGATTAACCACATTCCAAGTGCTCATAGCCACTGTGGCTAGTGGCTATCATGTTGGTCAATGTAACTGTAATGCCTTCACCCACTGGTTCCCAAACATGACTACACATCATAAGTATACACAGAGACAGTAGTTAAAAGACTTTCCAGCAGCTGTCTCCATTTTAAGTACCTCTACAGAAAGACCCAGAAATCTGTTTTTTATCAAGCACACCATATTTGATGCTGATACAACAGTCCATGGAAAAGTATGTGGGAATTGCTGCATTGCCTCAAAGTTGTGAATATAACGAAACCTTTGTGAATATAATGAAACATCTTACATCCTGGAAAAAACTGAGTAATATCATGGGAAGCCCATAAGAAGGGTGTTTGGGACACCTCTGCAGTCATTTCAGAAAGTTACTATCATCCCTATTTTTTAAAGTTCTATCTGAGAAATCCAGCTCCTGAAAAGATAGCAAATCAATAACACTATTATCTCCTAGAGTCCCCAAGTCTAATCCTAAAGATGTTATATAAGTGAGAGGCTGCTAATGAATCTTGGAGCCTCCTCAGAAAGTCTGAGAAACCTGTAGAAGAGGGAAGTGAGTTGGGGCCCATTGCAGTGGGGAAAGAAAGGCCTAGAGTCATAGATGGACACTAATGGAGATGGAACAGGGGTAGAAGAGAGGAATAGTATCTCTGGGTGTGCTCTTGTCTACCCACATTACCCTAGGTGGATCACAGCCCACCCCAACTCGAGATGGGCATAACACAGCAGGGCCAGCTGAACACCTGCCAACGGAGGTGGCATAACATCAGGGAAGCTGATAACTATACGTACAGGTTGGGTTGCAACAGGTTCTCTTCCTTCTACCCCGGGTTCTGGGTAATACCACAGAACACAGTAGCTCTTGAGAGCAATGGCAAATGCAGGCGTACTGGGAGATGGCCTGAGGGGCATATTCTCCTCATGGATGAACAGATTCTTTCTAATGGAGCCCTGGCTATAACACCAGAAGCTTTCTACCCACTCTCCTCCTTACCCGCCACCTGGAAAAAAAATCAGCATCATAATCCAAGTCTCAGGATTTTGAGCCTCCCTTTCAAGTATGAATTACAGTTGAAGTTGCTGATATTCCCAAGTGAATATGAGATCACAGGGGAAAATATTAATGTATCTGAGGAGTATAATCCAAAATTTCTTAGAAAACTGGACAATTTGTACTAGCAGAGCAGAATTAATGGATTTTTTTTAGGTAAGAAATTTGAATGAGTAATGTCCAAAGAGATAAGGGAGAATATTAGCAATATGAAGCAATAATAAGCTGGATAAACTGCTGTATACATTTTATATATATTTGTGAAAAATATGGTGATTGAAATGAACTTAGTAGATGGACTAAGATTGGATACGATCAAATAACAAATCAGCAAGGTAGAAATTAGTTAGGGAACTCTCCCAGAAAGCATAAAGAACCCTGATAACAAAACCTGACAACATTACAAGAAGAGAGAGCTACAAACATCTGTCATAAACATATATGAGATCTCCTAAATATCAGCTTGTCTTAAAAAAATTAAAAGACAATCTGACAATGACATTGTTAAGTGACATTAAATGAATGAGTGACATTCCATTTTCATGGACTGTAAGACACACCATTGTTAAAATGCTAATCGTCTCCAACTGATCTACATATTCCACCCAATCCCTGTCAAAATTCCAGCAAATTCTTATGTAGAAATTGATAAACTCATCCTGACATTTATATGGACATGAGAAATACCAAGAATAGCCGACACATTTAAAAAATATATATTTTGGGGCGCCTGGGTGGCTCAGTCGGTTAAGCGTCCGACTTCAGCTCAGGTCAGGATCTCGCCGTCCGTGAGTTCGAGCCCCGTGACGGGCTCTGGGCTGATGGCTCAGAGCCTGGAGCCTGCTTCCGATTCTGTGTCTCCCTCTCTCTCTGCCCCTCCCCCGTTCATGCTCTGTCTCTCTCTGTCTCAAAAATAAATAAAAAACGTTTAAAAAAAATTTTTTTAAATATATATTTTGAGTATAGTGGGCAATGTTACATTAGTTTCAGGTGTACAACATGGCAATTCAACACTTCTATCTCTTATACAATCCTTACCAACACAATTTTGAAAAAGAACCAATGTAGGAGGACTTAATTACCCAGTTTTAAAACTAAACAAAAAATTGCAGTAGTCAAGGAAGTTTGTGGTGTTGGTACAAAGGTAGGCATATACATCAATGAAACAGAATAGAAAGTCCAGAAATAAATCCTTACATTTGTGGCCACCTATTTTTGACAAAATATCAAGGCAATTCAAAGGGGAAGGATGGCCTTTCCAACAAATGGTGCTTGGATCAGAAGAGAATTGTGAAAAATAAATCAATTAATTTGCACTATAAAAAAACTCAAAATGGATTATAAATCTAAAGGTAAGAGCTAAAACTATAAAGCTTTTAAAAAATATAGGAGAAAATCTTTGGGATGTTGGGCAAGCCAAAAATTTATTAGTATGACACAAAAAGCAGAATTCATTTAAAGAATTGATAAACTAGACTTCATTAAAATGTAAAACTTATGGTCTTTTAAAAGACAAAATTAGGAAAATTAAAAACAAGCCAGAATACATTTGCAAACCATACAAGGACTCAGTATTATCTATTGCTGTGTAGCAACTGCCCCGAAACTTAGCAGTTTAATACATTAAATATTTATTATGTCACGCAATTTTCTGAATGTGAGGAATCGGCGCAACTGTTGGCCAGAGCTACAGCCATGTCAAGACTCGACTAGAACTAGAGAATCTGCTTCTGAGCTCACTCACATGGCTGTTAGCAGGCCTCAGTTTCTTGCTGGTTGTTGCTGGGGCTGCTGTAAGAATATCGGACAAACTGTATGGCTTAAATAACGGAAACTTACTTTTTTTTTTAATGTTTATTTTTGAGAGAGAGAGAGAGAGAGAGAGACAGAGACAGAGCACAAGAGGGGGAGGGGCAGAGACGGAGAGAGGGAGACACAGAATCTGAAACAAGCTCCAGGCTTCGAGCTGTCAGCACAGAGCCTAACACTGAGCTCAAACTCAAAAACTGTGAGATCATGACCTGTGTTGAAGTTGGACACTTAACCAACTGAGCCACCCAGGTGCCCCCAGAAACTTATTTTCTGATAGTACTGCAGGCTGGCAGTCCAGGATCGAGTGTTGGCGGTTTGGTTTCTTCTGAGGCCTGTCTTTGTAGATGACCTCCTTCTTGCTGTGTCTTCACATGGTCTTTTCTCTGTGTGCATATATCCCTGATCTTTTTGTGTCCAAATTTCCCCTTCTAGATATACACCAGTCATACTGAATTAGGTTCCACCTGAATGGCCTCAGTTTAAGTCAAACACCTAATGGACTTATCTCCAAATATAGCCACACTTTGAGGTACTAGGAGTTAGGGTTTCAACATATGAAGTTTGGAGGGACACTTCACTGTTACATGAGCCCTCCTGGTAGGGCAATTCAGAACATGATAGCTTGCTTTCCCCAGAGTGAAGTGGGAAAGAGAGTAAGAGAGCAATTGCCTGAAAGAGTAACCACAGCCATTTTTCAAACCTAGTCTCAGGAGCAACACAATATACTTCTGTATGCTGTCAGTAACACAGACCAATCCTGGATAATTTGGGAAAGTTTTATATCATTAAGGAATATCTTGGTAGCTATCTACCCAAGATTTTTATCCATAATATATGAAGAACTACTATAATTTGACAATAAAAAATAACTCAATTAAAAATAGGCAAAAGATTTCAATAAATATTTCACTAATCCAGACAAATGGCCAGTAAGCACATGAAAAAATGCTCAACATCGTTAGTTATAAAAGAAATTCAAATTAAATTCATAGTGAGATACGACTATACAACTATAATCAAAAAGACCGACAAGAAACACCAAGTGTCGGCAAGGATGGAGAGGAACTGGAACCCTCATACATTGCCAGTAGGAATGTAAAATGGCATGGCTATTTTGGAAAACAGTTTGACCATTTCTTAAAAATTAAACATAAGGGAGCCTGGGTGGTTCAGTTGGTTAAGCATCCAACCCTTGATTTTGGCTCAGGCCATGATCTCAAGGTTCATGAGCTCAATCCCCACATCAGGCTCTGCACTGACAGTGTGGAATCTGTTTGGGATTCTCTGTCTCCCTCTCTCTCTGCCTCTCGCTCTCAAAAATAAATAAATAAACTTAAAAAAAATTAAACATAAACTTGCCATATGGCCTAGAAATTCCACTCCCAGGTATCTACTCAAGAGAAATGAGACTGTATGTGTGTGTGTGTGTGCGTATGTGTGTGTATATATATACACACACACACACGTATGGGAATGTGGAAACAATTTTTTTGATTATACCAAACCTAGAAACAATCCAAATGCTCATCAATTGATGAATGAACAAAATGTGATATATCCATACAATGGAATATTATTCAGCAATAAAAAGGAATAAACTACTGGGGCACCTGAGTGGCTCAGTCAGTTGAGCGTCTGACTTTGGCTCAGGTCATGATCTCATGGATTGTGAGTTCAAGCCCCACATCAGGCTTGCTGCTGTCAGTGCAGAGCCCACTTCAGATCCTCTGTCCCTCTCTCTCTCTCTGCCCTTCTCCACCTGTGCTCTCTCAAAAATAAGTAAAACATTTTTTAAAAAGGAGTAAAATACTGATACATGCTACAACATGGATGGACCTCAAAAACTTTATGCAAAATGAGAGAGGCCAGGCTCAAAAGACCACGTTGTATTATTTCATATGAAATTTCCAGGAAGTGGGGAGGGGAAGTACATCAATGGTTGCCTGGGGCTGGATAAGGGAACAGGGATTCAATGCAAATTGGAAAAAGGAAATTTGGGGTTGGGGGGGGTACTTGGAAATGCTCTAAAACTGGATTTGGGTGATGGTTGCACAACTATAAAATTTAAAACTAAAATTATTGAATCGTATGTTTATAATAGGTGTATTTTATTTCATGTGAATTATACTTCAGAGAAGCTGTTAAAAAGATGCATATGATAAAACAATACTATGTATTTCACAAAGACATATGTATATATAGGGAGCCATATCAAATGTATAAGAGTGAGGGGCAGGGTAATGACAGTAGGGATGTACAAATAGTGACAATATTAAGGAGAGGGTTGTCACGCATGAGAAAAATATGCCAAGGACCAGGAATTTGATTACCTCAACTTTGTCCTCCGTGATCTGAAAGAGAAAACAATTAAACAAAGCTATCATCAGCAGGACTTCCAAAATTAATAGTAGGATGAAGAAAATAATACTCATATTTGTAGAATGCTTTACTGTTTACAAAGCTCTTGCACATACATTGTCTCATTTAATTCTCAAAAGCTCTGTGAAATAAGTATAAATATCTCTATTTCATGAATATATTCACTGAGACTTGGAATGGTCACATAGCTACTGGCAAAGGAGATTTAAACCCAGGGCTTTCCCCTACCTCCCTTAATTGGCTGATCCAATCAGATTTTTTCCCCCAGATATTTGTAATTAGACAAGAGTCTCCATGATTTTATGCACTGAGGATATACAAGTCTTGGAGTTGTGGAGTGGCTGTATTTTTTAACAAGTTACATGGAGAAGAGAGACAATGTGCCTTCAAAGAAAGAAGAATGAAGCCAATTCAGTGACAAGAGGCCATGTGGCCACAGAGGCACACATTCACACCCTCGTAGCCATGGAGATGTGCCACCCAGACAGAGTGCAGTCCAGCTGTCAGCTCTAGCTGCAGAGAGGCCTCTTGCCCACGATCATGCCCTTTCTGGGGCAGACTGTATCAGATGACTGAGTGGGGCAAGATATAAAGTATGAGGCAGTTCTGCCTGAAGTGGGCCACTCTAAAGAGAGATGCTTTCTCTGAGCTGCGCGTCAAGTTCACCAAGGCTTGTCAGACCTGTATCACAATTTGAATGCTTCCTCTGGCCAATTCTGCTTGCTCTCCTTTCTTTTCACCAGTATTGATTCCTAATAACTCCTATCAGCATTTGTTTCTGAAATGCCCAACCTACAACACATCACAACGCATAGCCATACAAAATAAAACTCAGGCCTCCAGTCTTTCTGGTTCCTGCCTCTTGGGTGGACATAGCTGAAATTCCACTTGCTGGCCTTTATCTTAGGCTCTGACCAGAATGTTAATTTTCTGTTTCAGTGCTGCCACTAATAGCCACGTAATCTTGAGCAAATCATTTTATTTCTCTGACTCTTTGTTTTCTTACTTGTCCATGGAAGGGTCAGGAAAGGCCCTTCTAATCCTCCTTCTGCAGTCAGCCATACAGTTGACTACACAAAGTGTCTGCTGGGCCACTGAAATGATTTTAACCATCCTTAGTATATACTTTTTCATGACACTTCAGTCACAGCTAAAAGGCTTTCCTAGAAAGCACTCCCAGGTTTCTGGCTGTTAAAATGAACGCGACTATGATTTTGGCAAAGGGCCAGTTCCCAAAGTGGTTAGGGTTGCTGCAAGGTGATGCCTGGCACAGAGGCAGGAAACAGAAGTGATAGTACAGCAAGAAGATATAATCCTAAAGTGAAGGAGCTGGGCTGGTCCCACTATTCCAGTGAGGTGGAAAAAGGAGGGAAAGGAGTTTGAGGAACTGGATAGGAATTCAGTGACAGTTCCATATAACTTCTGCCTCCCTTTCTCTGTCCCTGTCCTGTCTCCAGCCTTGCATACAATGCCATGCTCTATGCTCCAACAACCCAAAGTTCTCACCTTCAAGACCACCCAAGTGTCACTTTTCCTTCAAACTACCATTCAACAATACCACCACAATCTCTGATATTTCCATTAAAACTCCAGTCCCACAGCATTGATTGTTTAACTTAGGTAACTGATTAGCTGGGATGCTACTGAAGAGCCTTACTTGCGTAACAATTTTTCCTCCAGTGACTGTGAAAAAAACACACAGATCATAAGAAGAACAAATGTAGGGACAAAAGTTTTAAAATCTTACAAAGTCTTTATGCGTCTGGTGTCTAATCTGTAGTTCCAGAACTTTCTTTGTGTTCTTAAATGGAAATCCAGATGGTTTTATTTTCTTGAGGATCAACACTCCTTTTTGTTGCTCCCATCTCACAAATCTTATCTTTAGCAAAAACCACAGGGATTCTTCCTGTCATTTCCGATTTCCCCAGTGTAAATATGTAATCTAGTCTGAAAATCCAGTCAGGCTTTCTTTGACTCCATGGGCATCTAGCACCTCTAAGTATCTCTGAAAAAGACTATCCATATGATTCCTCTGGAAACTTCTTTCTCACTACCCATCAAGAATATTTTACTAAACACTCCCAATTTACTTCAGGGATCCTTCCAGCACTGCTTAATCCCTGGTGCCCCAACTAGATTTCAAAATTATCTCCCTCCCTCCCTTCCTCTGCTCACTCAATCAAAATTCTCATTTCCTGACCAACTTGCCAATGAGTAATACAGCGAAATGCCCTGCATTGAGGAGGTAATACAAAGCAGCCTACAGGTGAGAAGTCATTTCTTTGAAGTCTCCTTATGCAGCAAGAAAACCATATCTCCTATGAAGTCTCCTTATACAATGAGAAAAACACCTCACAGACATGATGTGATGATTCCTAATATACGTAATAGTGTATGTAATAATAATAATTTTGAAAAGTAACTGTGGGTTTTGTTTTAGGATTTTACTTTTAAATAATCTCTACACCCAATGTGGGATATGAATTTACCACCCTGAGATCAATGGTCCCATGCTCCACTGACTGTGCCAGCCAGGCGCCCCTGTTTTTTGTTTTGTGTGTGTGTGTGTGTGTGTGTATTTTTTAGATCTGTTCTCAGGGATTGACCTTCTGGCCCAGTCTTTAAGTAGGGAGATATCTAGATCTAGATAGTCTTAAAGAGAAAATCCTGTAGGATTCTGGGAATGGGAAACTGGCTGTGTTGTGCACTGTTACAGAATTGAAGGAATAAAAGTTAATTTCTTCTTTCCTATCTGAAACCTCTCAGGATACCCTGTAACACTAGCCACCATATGTTGAGTTTATATCAGTAACTATTAGCTTATTTCCACGCATGATTCCATTTAATCTTCACAATAATACTAAGATTTGTAATGCAGTCGTCTCCAGAGTACAGGTGAAGAATGAAGCTTGCAGAGGCGTGACATTAGCTATTTCTGCCATTTTCATACAAGATTCATCCTTAATGCAGATCAGGGTGGGTCTTACCATCCCCAAACTGTCAGGGTTTTACACTGGTCTTCTCAGCCTGGCACCTCTGCTCTGTACGGAAAAGTACGGCCTCGCACAGATGAGGGGGGCGGGGAAAGAGGGCGGAGGCTGCCTCCCCCCAGGGGATGGGTTTGGCGAAGCCCCGCCTCAGAAGAGGAATCATAGTGGGCGTGGCCTCACTCGGATTCTCTCTGAGGCTCTTGGCCCAACCGCCGCAGAGCCGTAAAGGGCTCTAAGAGTCGTGAAGTGGAGAGGCACGGAAGCGTTGCTTTACGACGATTCGGACGGAAGCGCCAGGCCGGCGTTTGCTGCTAGCGGCTTTCGGGCTCACACGTGGGTGGTTTTCGGTGTTCCGGCTCTCAATTCATTCCTTTTGGCGTGGACAAGCCTCATTGAAGGACAGAGTGGCCGCAAAGGCCAAGGGTCGTGAGCTGATGAATATTGCTGTTGAAAATGAAGAGACGTTGGGAGGAGGTCTGCAGAGTGGAGCGGAGGGGTCGCGGCTACGGCTCAAGTCCGGTAGGGAGAGAGTCGGGGGCACAGCCGAGACCGAGGCCGGCCGTGTAGAGGCGGGGAGCGGATTGACAGGAATGGGGAAGACAGAGGATAGAGAAGGAACTGGGCAAAGGGTAGCGGAAATGCGAGTGGACCTAACGGTTGTGAAGCAAGAAGTTACGGACTGGTCAGAAATGGAAGAAGGGATGCTCGATGGCCGATGGGTAAAGCAGGAGGTAGAGGATGGACCTAAGGTGAAAGAGGAGAAACCAGGCACTTTGGAAGTGAAGCAAGAGATGAATAGTAGTTTTGTGGTAAAAGAAGAGAAGGTGAACGAAACAGATGTAAAGGAAGAGAAAGTGAAGGTGAAGGAAGAGGTAATGGACTGGCTAGATGTGAAGGAAGAGAAGAAAGCTACCATGGAGATAAAAGAGGAGGTGTTTGTTGGTCAGAACGTAAAAAAGGAGGAAATGATGGATGAAATGTGTGTAAAAGAAGAGAAGTATTTTCCAAAAGAAGAAGTGATGGATGATACAAAGATGAAA
The DNA here is from genome assembly GCF_022837055.1 of Prionailurus viverrinus. Lineage (NCBI taxonomy): Eukaryota > Metazoa > Chordata > Mammalia > Carnivora > Felidae > Prionailurus > Prionailurus viverrinus. The sequence goes on from NC_062568.1 coordinate 142,098,370, forward strand.
GAAGAACCTCACATAAATCCCCCAGTGGGCTTCAAGCGGAAACTGGCCATGTCCAGGTAGGACAGGGAGAAAGTCATCGGGGGAAATGCTGTAGAGTCCTCCGTTGTCTAGATTGAAGGAAATCTAGCAGCCAGATGTAGAATAATGAAAAATAAATGCAAATTTTGGTCCCTGGAGCCTGCCTGTTGGTGGTGGAGGGAAGGGGGAACTGGGAAGGCAGGGTTTTGTCAGATGACAACAAATACAGTGAAAATACTTCAGGCCGTTAGTGTCCAGTGGACAGTGTGGCCAAGTTAGGAAGTGAAAATTCTGGGGACCAGAAAATCCTTGGGCCAGATTCTGGTTTGACTTAATACGCTCTTGACACACTATTATTCTTAAAGAGATAGAGATAAGGAAAAGTCCAATAAAACTAACAATGAAAAAGTGGAGAAGTTAAAATTGGATAAAAATGCACTTGAAGTCACTCAGTTGTCTAATTTATGGGTTCTATGAATATTTACTGCTTTTGATTTAATTTCCTTACAGTGTGTGATCATGTGACAGCATAGGAAATAAAATTGGGACCGTTAACTGTTAGAACACAGTGGGCCAAATAAAAATAACTGTAGTTTGGTTTTCAGTATCCCAAGATCCTGGAAGAGCAATTAAAGATAGATGATGGTTAATAGTATTTCTAGGTTATTTTAATCCTCATTCTAAGTTGGCTGTGGAGTTGAGAAGAAAAGATGCAGCTGACATTTTGTAAATTTGACTGGGTCTTACATTCTTTTTCTGGTGTGTGTGCCTTTAAGTATCTAAATTCATGGATTGGACTTCTCATTAATGCGTGCACATACAATTGTTAGCAGTTTGCCAGGAATTACAAGTTAAAACGTTAGTGAATGATACCATTCTCTGATTGCAGTAGAAAAAAGAAGTCAAAAGTGAGATGATTTTTTTTTTTTTAATTTAATACGTCTTCTTGAATTACGTAGTACTGACAACATTGTAAATGTTATTTGGAGACCGTTTCTTAGAGGAGAATTTTCTAAGGATGTTAGACAGCTATCAAGTATTTTATCGGTTACTGGCATATACTTTATTCACTGACTACATGTCTGTAAATTGGTTGTGATGAGTAACTCACCATTTAATGTTTATGGGTAAATAAGTAGAATTAATACTAAGTTTCTCGTGGGCTTTTGTAGGTGTGAAACTTGTGGTACAGAAGAAGCAAAGTACAAATGTCCACGTTGTATGCGATATTCCTGCAGGTATATATGTAATTTCCTACCTTACTACCTCTCTCTATACCCTTCTTACCTCAGAGTATAAAAGTACCTCCTCTTTGTCTCTTCAGTTTGCCCTGTGTAAAGAAACACAAAGCAGAACTGACATGTAATGGAGTTCGAGATAAAACTGCATATGTTTCCATACAACAGTTTACTGAAATGAATCTGCTTAGTGGTAAGTCATCTTATGCATAGCAGATTGGTGATTCCTGGCCATTGCGTATGTCATTTGTTTATTTTTCTATTTTGAAATTTTTAGATTATCGATTTTTGGAAGATGTGGCAAGAACAGCAGACTACATTTCTAGAGATGCTTTCTTAAAAAGACCAATAAGTAATAAACATGTAAGTATTTCTTTTCATCCCTTACAGTTACAATTCCTTTTACTCAGCTAGATTCATTTTTAAACCTAATAAATGTATTAAGTGACTACTGTGATCCAGAGCTATTGCAGTTACTAGTGATACATCTGTGACCAGAACAAAGTTCTTCCCCTCATGGAGCTTGTAGTGTGGGGAGAGACAGATGAGGAGAGGCACAGCTATAATTTCAGATAGAGTTAAGTACCTGTGGAACATAAAGCACAGGAAATTAAAGAAAATGAAAATGGTGTTTGTTGGGAGGAGATTGTGAAAGTATTTTCAATATAGGAGTCAGGAGAAGCTTCTCAAGAGATGACATTTAAGCAGTGATCTGAATAATGAGAAAGAGGCAGCCACGTGAACCTTTGGAGGAAGACTATCCAGGTAGTGATAAAAGCGTAAGTAAAGACTGGCTTAGCGGGGGAGGTTGGTACATTTGATGATTAAAATGGGGACAGGGTGACTGAAACATAGTTGAGTGAGGGGGAGAATATTGAATATGAGGTTAGAGAAACTGGTAAGGGCTCCTAATACAGTCTAAGTGAAAATAGAAGCCATGGCAGTGTTTTGAGCACATTTGCTTTTTCAAAGAGCATTCATGCTGCTGTCTGAAAAATGAGCATTAGTGGGCAGAAGTGGAAGATTGAAAGCAGGGAGTCCAGTTACAAAGTTATCACTGTGGTTGAGATGAGAAATGATGGTGGCTTGCATAATACTGTTAAATTATGGGGAAGTGACTAGATTCTAATTTTGAAGGAAAAACTAACAGGACTTGTTTTAATATAATTAATTTTCATACCCTTTTATCCCTTTTTCATTCCTTCAGCAGTATGCAGAATTAAAGTTTACATGTTTGAAATACATTGCAACTGCCATTCTAGAAATTCTTTAATAGTGTTATTGAATCATGTCATGGAATTATGTTCCTTTTTCAAAGGCCATTTTGGCACTGGAGTTGCAGAATTTTATTGCTTTTAAAACACCTGATTTTATTGGTATTACTGTCCTGATACAGACTTGACATTTCACATATGTGAAAGGAAAATTATCATTCATCAGCATTTTTTCTCAAGAGTAATTAAGGGTAATTAAAATTCTGCTTAGGAGCACCTGGGTGGCTTGGTCAGTTAAGTGTCTGACTCTTGGTTTCTGCTCAGGTCATGATCTCATGGTTGGTGAGTTTGAGCTCCATGTCGGGCTCCTAACAGGCAGTGTTGAGCCTGCTTGGGATTCTCTCCCTCTCTCTGGTCCATCCCTGCTTGTGTGCGCGTGTGCACACATTCTCTCAAAATAAGTGAACTTTAAAAAACAGAACATAAAATTCTTCTTAAAAAATAAATTACTCTTTAAATTTTTTGTTTTTATCGTGAAATCTTGCATACATATAAAAAAAGGATAAAATAAGAATACACTGTTCAATGTATAATCATAAAGTGGACATCCATTAACTACCACCCAGGTCTAGAATTAGAACATTATCAACTTCAAAAATGCCCTGCCACTCCCTTGTGCCATTCCCTGATCCATTTTTTTCTTCTGAATAGTTTTCTAGTTTATGACCATATTACAATTTATTTATCCATTCTATTGTTCATGGACTCTGGGTTTTCTGTAATAACAACAACAACAAAAAAACCCTTAAAACTGTGAACACTTTTGTTAATGAATTTTGGGTTATGTGCACACCTGTTTTTTCTAGGGTTTACGCCTGGGAGTGAAATTGTTTTATTGTGGGGTGTGCACATCTTCAGTTTTACTGGATGTAACCAAAACATTTTCCAAAGTGGTTATACCAGTTTGGACTCCCAATGGTGTACATACCTGTTGTCACATCCTCTCCAATACTTGATATGGTCAGGGTTTTAAAATTTTTGTAAATTTGATGGCTATGTAATTTTACTGGGGTTTTTCACTTGCAGTTGTCTGATTCCTTATGAGATTGAGCATCTTTCAAATATTTTATTGGCCATTCGGATTTCCTCATGTGGAATTCCTGTTCAAGTCTCTTGCTCATCTTTTTATTGGTCAACTTTCTTTTTCTTACTGGTTTGTAGAGATTCCTTGTATTTCTTGGATGCCTGTTGGTGGTTGTATATGTTATAAATACTTTCTTCCATTCCCAGGCTTATTTTCACTCTCTGTAGTGTCTTTGATGAATAGATGGTCTTCATTTTTTAATATAGTCAAATTTATTGTACATTTCCTTTATTGTTAGTAGTTTTATGTGTTTATAAAGAAACTCTTTTATACTTTGAATTTATGAATCTCTTCTTCCATAATTATTTTCTAAAAGCTTTATGTAAAGCATTGCATCTTGCATTTATGACTGTAAACTACCTGAAATTAATTTTTGTGTATCATGTGGAGATCCCATTTAATTTTCCATATGATAATCCACTTTCTTAGCACCATTTATTGAAAAATTCATCCTTTCCCTACTGCTCTGTAGGACCTCCTTTGTCATATATCACACATCCATACATGCTTGCGGCAGTTTCTGACCTATCTATTCTATTCTGTTGGTCTACTTATCTATATACACCAATACTACACTCCTTTATTTGTAGGTGTTTTTTTTTTTTTAATGTTTATTTATTTTGAGAGAGAGAGAGAGAGAGAAAGATGGCAAGAGCAAGCAGGGGAAGGGCAGAGAGAAAGCAGGAGAGAGAACCCCAAGCAGGCTCCTCGCTGTTAGCACAGGGCCCAACATGGGGCTCGATCTCACAAACCGTGAGATCGTGACCCGATCTGAAATCAGGAGTCGGAGGCTTAACCGACTGGGCCACCCAGGCACCCCTCTTAATTGTAGTCTTTTGCTGCAACTAATTATCTCATAGAGTATTTCCTATGACTTTGTTCATTTTTTAGAGTATGGCTATACTTTAGTATGGGTATGGCTGTTAGTAATTCTATAAAAATGTGAAGAATCAGCCTGTTGACTCTACAGTCCCCTAAATTCTCCTGGGAATTTTGATAGGGGTTGCATTTATTTTATAGAGTAACTTGGGTAATTGGACTTCTTTACAGTATTAAATCTTGAAATCCTTCACTGTGTTGTATCTGCATTTACTTAATAGCTTTAATGTCTCTCTAATTTTCTCAGTGGAGATCTTACACATTTTTTGTTAGATTTATTCCTAGGCACTTTATTTTTTCATGCTTTTTTAAATAGCATTTTCTTTTTTTGTTCTTTTATCTCTTTGCTGGTATTTAAGAATGAGATTTTTGTTGTTATTTATTTTGTGTTATTATAATCTATGTTTTATAGCACTAAAATTTATCCCAGTGCCTTATCAGTAGACACCTTGAGATTTTTCAATTATATACATTTGTGAAGTTAATACATTTATTAAACATTTCATCACAATTTCTTTTTATCTTTCTGTCCTTATTCTTCTCTTTCTCTTGCCTTACTGCCTTATGTTAGGACTTCCCATTCAGTGTCAAGTACTAATGTTGGTAGTAGATATTTATGTTTTAAGCCCCAAGTCCACACAGTATGCAGTTAATCCCTTTGTCAATGAGTTGTGATAACACATGTGAAGTAGTATCTACTAGGCAAGCTCATCAGAGATTCACTGCCCAAGGTTTTTATGGGGGCTGGTCACATAAGCACCCTCTGCCTAGCAAGTGCCAAATTCCAGACTCCCAGAAGAAAAGGAAATCAAACCATATTGTTTTACAGACAATTCAGGCACAGTGAACCATACTTAGTATTTTAGGAAAAGTTTTATGTTAGTTTAGGGAACCATTTACCAGTCATTCAAATTCCCACACACTAGCCTAAAGATAACCGTCTCAGGCCCGCTATGTTACCTCTTCTGTACATACTGTTTTGCAACTCCTGATCATAGAGGGGAAACGTCCACAATTGCACCATGACGTTTGCTCTTAAATTTTTTCTGGAAATAATTTGATGACTAGATTATGGAAATTCTAGTCCTAGTTTGTTATCAGATTTTATCATGAATGGTAGTTATATTTTATCAAATACTTTTTCTGTATTTGATTATTTCATTTGTGTTCTTTTAATCTATAATTTTCTGATAATACGAATAATATTTTAATTGACTTTCTATTTTAAGCTAAACTTGCATGGTGTGTCATTATCATATCAAGCTTTTTATACTTTGCAGAATTCATTTGTATTATACATGTACATATACCTTATCCATGCATTCATTTTGTGTTTCTGTGCATTAGTGAGATTGACCTCTCATTTTCCATTTTGGTATTCTCAAGTTTCTGTATCAGTATGATTCTAGTTTCAGGAAATTATTTGGAAATGTTCCCATTTTATTCTTGGATGCATTCTCTAATATTGTAATTACTTCTTCCTTGGGAGTTTGGTAAAATTTATTAAGGAGCCAGTATGGGCTTAGAGTTTGGGCCACTGAGGTATATTCTTTACTATTTGTGGGACCGTGTGTAGGTTTTCTACGTCTTCTTGAGTTAGTATTAATAGATTACATTTTTCTAAGAATTTGTTCATTTGACCTAAATTTTCAAATTTATTGGCATAAGGTTCTTCATAAACCTTCTCCTTTACATGTCTATAGGAGTTATAGTAATTTCTTTTGTAGCATGGTTATTTATGTCTTTTTTTTCCTAGATCAGTTGCTATTACATGTTTTTTTTCTATTTTGTTAATGTGTCCTCTTAACTTTTGTTATATCTTTTTTATGTTAGCTTAATTGCATTATGATCAGAGAACATACTCTTTTAAGTTCATTCCTTTAAAATGCATCAGGACATGGGGCACCTGGGTGGCTCAATAGGTTGAGCGTCCAACTTCAGCTCAGGTCATGATCTCATGGTTCGTGAGCTTGAGCCCCATCTCGGGCTCTGTTCTGACAGCTCAGAGCCTGGAGCCTGCTTCAGATTTTACGTCTCCCCCTCTCTCTCCCTGTTCCCTGCTTGCCCTCTGTCTCTCTCTCTCTCTCTCTCTCCCTCTCTCTCAAAAATAAATATAACATTTAGGAAATCATATCAAATCAAATCCATCAGGACTTGTGTTTATGGCCCAGCATATGGTCAAAGTTTTAATGTTCTCTGCTTGAAAAAAATATATTCCGGGGCACCTGGATGGCTGAGTCAATTGAGTATCCAGCTCCTGACTTAGGCTCAGGTCATGATACCCAGGTCATGGAATCAAGCCCTGTGTTGGACTCCCGTGCTGAGTGTCGAGCCTGCTTGGGATTGTCTCTCCCTCTCCTTCCTTCCCCTGCTTGCATTACATATGCATGTGCGTGTGCATGCCCTCTCTCTCTCTCAAAATAAATAAACGTTAAAAAAAAATTCTGCAATTGCTGAATATAGTACTCTATATATACTTTTTAGGTCAGATTTATTAATTATGTTCAAATTGTTTATAATGTTACTTTTTTCTGTCTGTTTCGTCTATAATTTTTAGTTTTTTTTTTTTTTTTCAACGTTTATTTATTTTTGGGACAGAGAGAGACAGAGCATGAACGGGGGAGGGGCAGAGAGAGAGGGAGACACAGAGTCGGAAACAGGCTCCAGGCTCCGGGCCATCAGCCCAGAGCCCGACACGGGGCTCGAACTCACAGACCGCGAGATCGTGACCTGGCTGAAGTCGGACGCTTAACCGACTGCGCCACCCAGGCGCCCCGACGTCTATAATTTTTAAAGAGAAGTATGTTAACATTTCTCAGTAGATAAAATCAAACAGATCTGTGAGTTTCCCTTGTGGTTCAGTTTGTTTTGCTTTGTGTGTTTTAAGGCTAAATTATTAAATGCATACCTCACGAAATACTTCTTGGTGTATTTAACCTTTGGCATTATGAGGTAACCCTCTCTGTCTCTAGCTTTTTTTGTACTTTGACTAACATTTACAAAGCTGTATCAGTTCTTTGGTTGGTTTTTGTGGGGGCTATTTTTTTTCCTTACTTAAGGCCTTTCTGTGTCCTTATGTTCTGGATATAGTTGGTTTCCAGTTTTTCTCCCATCTGACAATCTGTAACTTTTAACTGAATCATTAACCTCATTTACATTTTAATAAAATTACCTGTATATTTGACTTTGTGTCACCTTAGTTTTGCTATTTGTCCCAGTTTTTTTTTTTCTTTTTCTTGTCTTTTGGGCTGATTTTTTTTTTTTTTTTTTTATCATTTGAATTTTTCTCTTTTATCAGTTTAGATAAATTTATCAGTTTGGATATGTTTATATATCAGTTTAGATATATACCCTTTTTCTATCCTTTCGTTGGTTAAGCTATACATTACAATATGCATGCTTAATTTGCCAATATCTGAAGTTAAGCAGTACCTGAACCAAATGCCTAGACAATGCAAAAGACCTTAAAACAGGAGTTGGCAAACTTTTTCTCTAAAGGGTCAAATAGTAAATATTTCTTCCAGGCCAATATGGTTTCTGTCACAACTACTCAGCTCTGCCATTGTGTAGCAAGAAAGCAGTCATAAACAATATTTAAACAAATGGGTGGGGGCTACATTCCAACAAAATGTATTTATAAAGATAAGTAGCAGGCAGATATAAGTTTATCAGCAGTTAACTTAAATTCCATTTAACCCTATACTGACTTTTCTTCCTGTTTTCAATTCTTTAAATTGACTTTTTAAAAAAATCTCCATACAGTAGTTACTGTTTTATTCAGCCAGTGTTTATTTGGGCTTATCTTTATATTTCCCACTTTCTTTGCTCTTTATTCCTTCTGTCATCATCTTAGACCCTTTATTCCTTCTGTCATCACCTTAGACCCTTAGAGATCACTTTTTTTCTGCCTCAGGTACATCCTTTAGAATATCCTTTAGAGAGGGTTTGCTGGTTACCACCACTTGGGTTACTTTGTAGATTTTTTGAATTTTTATTTATTTCCCATTCTTCACTCTAAAATGATTTTTCTCTATAGAATTCTGGGTTTAGAATTATTGTTCCACTGTCTTAGGGCTTCCATTGTTATTGTTGCAAAGTCATCTGTTGTTTTTAATTGCCTTTGAAATCTATTTTACTCTGGCTGCATTTTTTTATGTTTTCTGGTATTTGTACTATAATATGAACATGCATGTTTTCTTTTTCTTCATCTTATTTGAGAATTGTTAGATTTCTTGAATCTGTGTTGTATCTTTGATCAGTTCTGGGAAATTTTCAGCCCATTTCTTATTCCTTCTGTCTTCTAAAACTATCATAAATGTAAGTTAAATCTTCTTCCTACCTATCCTTTAACTTACTTGATTTTTTGTCTTTTTTTTCTCTGTAGTGTAGTTTTAGTTAGTTCTTATAAAAATTTGCTGAGTCAGTTTTTATAGTTTCTCTTCACTGCAAGTATTTTCAAGCTGTTCTTTTTTTTTTTTTTAATTTTGCATAACTGTTCTACAATCTGTGTATGATTCTTTTAGTGTCTGAATACATGGAGAATTCTCAGCTACCTCTTTTTTTCTCTTTTGGTCCCTGCTCGCTAACCTTTGTTTTCTTGTATTCCTTATGCTTGCTTATTTTTTATTGAGTGCTACTTTTTTTTCTTAAATGATTTGTGAGAACTTTTTTCAAGAGTAGGACACAGGCCTTTTATTCTGCCAGGTACCTGGGAATATTGCAAATCTGGGCCTATCCTAAATCAAGTTGAAAGTTTAAGATTCCCTTGACCACACAAGCAAAGCAAATCATTTCAGACCTGAGCAAGAACTGGCCCATGACCACAGCTTCTGATGAATTGTTTTTCCTCACCCCCTGCACCCTCCACTGTTCCAGTCATTCTGATATAAATTTGCTAGCATGCTCTGGGGGTAGGGTTTATTGCTGGTTCACCCTTACCTGAATATTAATTAGGCATATTCTGTGACTCAGCCTCATTTCATGAGGGGTTCCTAAAAGATTAGAGTCATAACTCCTACTCTCTTACTGAGAAAGCTGTTGAAAGGAAAAGCCTGTATTTGCCAGAATTTGCAAAATTTGCCAAAAAAAAAAAAAAATCTGGAGAATTTTCAGCCCATTTCTTATTACTGCTTTGCTTACCTGTCCTGGTTTTCACTTCTCGTTAAATATTGGTGTGTATTTTCTTGTTTTCTTGTTAGCTCTCCAGTGTTTTTTAAGGTGATTTTGAAATGTATTTTATTACATATGTGTCTTTCCCCCATTCTCTGATATTCTTAGATGTTTTCAGTGGGAGAGTTGGTCCTTATAATCATCACCATTACTGAAACCAAAGCCCTATAAGTTATAAAATTGCATGTAATTTCTTAAATTATTTCTCTTTTTAACAAGTGATAGCTGACTCTTCCTTTCCCTTGGCTTATGATTTAATTCTCTAACTCTTAGCATTGCAAAACCGAAAACTTGCACTTATACTTTGCCATTTGAGTGTTCAGGGAAGAAAACTTGATGATATTACTTCCTTCACTACTTTCTGGTACTGCCTAGTTCTGCTCAGCCAACCCAGATGGGTAGTGGAGTAAAACATGTCAGAGCCAGAATATTCACATGTCCCATTTTGTATAGCCTACAATAGTAGCTACATTAAGTTAAGCCTTGTAAGTAGGCAATGCCTTGGTTCCTCCCTTGAGTGAACTACCTGTATAGTTGTATACAGCCAAGTATGGTATCAAACCTCAGAAAGGGGTACATGGGTAACTCAGTTGGTTAAGCATCTGACTCTTGATATTGGCTCAGGTCGTGATCTTGCAATCGTGAGATCAAGCCCTGCAACAGGCTCTGTGTTGAGCTTGGAGCCTGCTTGGGATTCTTTCTCTCTCTCTGCCCCTCCCCCACTTGTGCAAGTGTGCATGCGTTCTTTTTCTAAAAATAAATAAACATCCAGAAAAAAGTTCAGTGAAAGAAAAGGAACTGTACAAGTAGCCCCTATGAATTACCAAATGACCTGTGTTTTTAAACATCTCATTAAATCCTTCTTTTGGCTTACAGAGCATATGATTAACAAGACAGCCTCCAGAATTAGCTATATCTGGGTTTTATTACAGGCTCTCACTCTCAGAAATAGGTGTATAATGTTGGCATCTCATTAACTTTCCTTCCTAAATTGAGGGTAGTAGTAGGTACCAGTCTCAAAGTATTGTGAGGATTAAATGAGATACTAATGTTCAGCACAGTTTGTGAAACATAAGTACTCAATAAATGTTAATTATTATATTTTGAACACTGTTTTATTCACTGTTGAAATTTAAGGCATTTTAAAATTATTTTTTCCATTTATTTATTTTTGGTTGTCAGATGTATTTTATGAAAAATCGTGCTAGAAAACAAGGTATTAATTTAAAGCTTCTACCCAACGGATTCACAAAGAGGAAAGAAAATTCAACATTTTTTGATAAGAAGTAAGTTTCTAACTTCATTCTTAGTATATTGGGTATTCTAATTTGATCAGGAACATCTTTGAAGGTTTGGTTTGATATAGAGCATTGCTGCCCAAAGTGTAGTCTGTGAGCTTTTTGTTACTGGTCTGTGGCAAGATGATCGCACAAATTGAAAATAAGCATTTAGAAATTTTAACTAATTTTATGTCATGTGAATAATAAAAATTTGGGCTTACAGTTTGTGTGTATGTGTGTGCATGTGTGTATCTGAGACCTAAGATACCATGGAAGTATTTCAGAGGTTTCAGGGGCAAAATGATGAATCAAAGCAGGACCCTGCACAATTTTGACCCAAGCAGTTTGGCATTTATAATCCTTTCTACTTAGGGAAATACAATTTCACTTGAAAGCCAATGCTGAAGAAGAGAGAGGCTTGGAAAACTTACTCTGTAGTAAATCTGAAGTATAGATGATACAATAGAGATTAACGTGCTGCTTTCTGAGAGTGTTAGGTCTGAAAGGTCCCATTAGTACAGAGGGGAACAGGATCCCAAAATATTACAAGTAGCCCACTAAATTATTAGATAATACTTTTCAAATGTCCACCTTCTGGATTTAGAGTAAAAAAATTCCTGAGTGAGTTCCTCCTTCCTTAGCCTCTTAGTAACTTAGTAACTGCAACTTAGTAACTTGCAGTTAAATTCTCTGGGCCGCATCTGCATGATGTGGGGGTTGTACTAGGTAAACCCTAAGGTTCCCTTCCAGTTTTACCACTTCATAAATTGAAAAGGCAAAACCATCAGAATTATCATTACTCTAATAGAATTTCCACCTTTTCAAAAAAATATTAGGAGATGGTGTTAGCCATTTATTTTTTTATGTTTCAAGAGGAATATTTATAAAAAGTAATTTTGCTTTTTCCTGGGTAGCTTTCCAGAAATAAAGTAATGTTTTGCATTTATCAAATATGAGATGATTCCACTGTGCATTTTCAAGCTGACATATTTAGAAATTGACATAATTTGTTTGAAATTTAAGGTAACTGGTTTATGTCTTCTCAAATATAAAATATATTCCTGTGTTATGAAGGAAACCATTCAGACTGATTGTTATGAGAGCTTAGTTCTCAGCACTAAAAAGCATGTACCCTCAATTGTAAAATTTGGGGGTCTCTATAGATACAAGAATGTATGTTAGAGGGTTTTTTTTTTTTTTTCCCTTCCAAAAATAAACATTCAGTATGTCTCTTGGATTTAGAACCCAAATTTATACTCAGTTATTTTGTTACACCTCAGATCTGTGAAGTGGCAAATTGGACTCTTTCTGCATTAATGCCTTTTGCTGGTGAATTTGCAATTGTCTGGGGTTGGTTTTCCTCAAATTTTTTAGTGTTTTCCCAGGAGGACATTAGCAACATACTTCATAACAGGCTTTATTATTTTTTTAATATTATTAAAAAATTTTTTTAAATGATTTACTGTCAAGTTAGCTAACATACAGTATATACAGAATAGTCTTGGCTTCAGGAGTAGATTCTCGTGGTTCATCACTTACTACAACACCCAGTGCTTATCCCAACAAGTGCCCTCCTCAGTGCCCATCACCTGTTTTCCCTGCTTCCCCAACCCCTCACACCCTATCAACCCTCAGTTTGTTCTCTGTATTTAAGAGTCTCTTATGGTTTGCCTCCCTCTCTCTTATTTTTTCCTTCCCTTCCTCTATGGTCTTCTGTTAAGTTTCTCAAATTCCACATATGAGTGACAACATATGATACCTGTCTTTTTCTGAGTGATTTATTTCACTTAGCATAATACCCTCCAGTCCCATCTATGTTGTTGTAAATGGCAAGATTTCATTCTTTTTCATCGCAGAGTAGTATTTCATTGAGTGTGGAATCACACCACACCTTTATCCATTCATCAGTTGATAGACATTTGGGCTCTTTCCATAGTTTGGCTATTGTTGATAGCATTGCTGTAAACATTGGGGTACATGTGCCTCTACGAATCAGCACTCCTATATCCTTTGGATAAATTCCTATTAGTGCTATTGCTAGGTGGTAGGGTAATTCTATTTTTAATTTTTTGAGGAGCCCCCCCCACGCTGTTTTCTAGAGTGACTGCACCAGTTTGTCTTCCCACTAACAGTACAAGAGGGTTCCCCTTTAGATTCAATTTCTTTGCTGTTTTCACACATGTAAAGTGGAGCTGATGGTAGCTATTGTGTAAAGTTGTGACCTTTAGTGTATTAATTTACCTAGCCACTAACTGGAGTGTAGGAAGAAATGAGTGTATGTAGCAATTGTAAAACTAATACATCATCATAAAAAAAAGTGTAATGGAAAAATAGCACCTATAAATTCTACTATGTGGATATGACCACTGATAACATTTCGTGTTTCTTCTAATCATGTTTTCTTCTTTTTCCATTAATAAAATACAACATTAAATACAAAGAGTATGCAAAGTTACATGGCTCTTTTCAAGTTCAAAATTATTAATATTTTTATGAATAAAAGGATACTTTTTTCTGCAGCTGCATTTGTTAATGCAAATCTGCCATATTTCTAAGTAGTGTATTCTAGTTATGACTACCATATTTATTTAATTATTACCATATTCATGAACATTTAGCTTATTTCTGGTTTTTAATTATTAGAAATGCCATAATAAACATTACATTAAACAATTCTTCCTTGAAGAAATTGCTTTGTGTGCTTACATGACTTTTTCTTTGCAATCAATCCCTAGAAGTAGAATTGCTGGATCAAAGACTGCATGCATTTAAAATTTTGAGAGGGGTGCCTGGGGCTAGCCGGTAAGGGTCTGACATTGGCTCCAGTTATGATTTCATGGATTGTGAGTTCAAGCCCCACATTGGGCTCTCTGCTGTCAGCACAGAGCCCACATCGGATCCTCTGTTTCCCTCTCTTTCTACCCCTTTCCTACTTGCGTGTGCACTCTTCTCTCAAAAATAAACATTAAAAAATAAAATTTTTGAGAGAGACTTCAAATTACCCTCCCCAAAAAAGTACTGCTTTGTATCTTCATCAGAAAGTATATGAGAATGCCTATAGTAGTTATACTTGCACTTTAACTGAATGTAAATTTTTCTTGCATGTCTGATTATTGGAAAGACTGAGCTCTTGAATTTTCTCTTTTAAGATGTGCCTTTTTATAGCTCATCTTACCCTCATAGGGAATATTTTCACCAGTCTGTTTATCCTTTAATTTGGTCTTACAGTCATCTTGATTCATTTTAAATAGTTGTAAAAATTCTGTATAGTATAGAGATAGGAAAATGGAGTGGTTAAGAGCACAAATTGGACCTGAGCTACCTAGGTTCCTATTTATGATTAGTCTTCTCTTAGCTATGTGATATTAAGCTAAACCACCTAACTTTTTTGTCTTAGTTTCTCATCTGAAAATGTGACTAGTAATACTAAACTGGGACTAAACCAGCTTTCAGTTCCATTTGTGATATATGAGAATACCTATTTAAACATCTTGCTATCACTGAGTTATCTCTTAAAAAAATGTTGCTAAGTTGATTCAAATGACATTTTTTAAAATTTCCTTTTATTTAAAAAAAAATTTTTTTTAACGTTTATTTATTTTTGAGACAGAGAGAGACAGAGCATGAATGGGGGAGAGTCAGAGAGAGAGAGGGAGACACAGAATCTGAAACAGGCTCCAGGCTCTGAGCTGTCAGCACAGAGCCCAACGCGGGGCTTGAACTCACAGACCGCGAGATATGACCTGAGCTGAAGTCAGACGCTTAACCGACTGAGCCACCCAGGCGCCCCAAAATTTCCTTTTATTTAATTGCTACTGAGATACGAAACATTTGACTACACGTTTCAGAGTGATATCTGAGTTCAAGTGTAAAATTTGACTTGCTGGAAGGAGGGGATACTACATCTTTTCAAAGGATTTATTTTCACTTTCCATGCCCCAGTAGTCTGTTTTTAAGAGACTCATTTTCAATACTCTTTTTCAACTTTCAGAAGTGATTAATGCTTTGACTCCGAGAAACCTAAATTTGAACATTGCCACTACCATTTAGTACACAGTAGGTGACCTTGGGCAAGCTTGAATTTACTGCATTGAATGGATTAAATGAAGTGATAACTAAAGTAGTACCTAGCACTGCTTCTCTTACCTGAAACCCTTGGGGATATGGTAAATTTACTATATTCACTTCTAGGAGGTCTGGGGCAGTATTACATAAACAATACTATGTCTACAGTGAAACATGCAAATATTTACATTACAATGGGTAAATGATTGTGAACTGGCTCAGGCAGGTTTTGCTGGCTAAGGAGTTAAGGAAAAAAATCTTCAAATTTCAAATATTTGGGGACTTTGTTACTGGTCACATGAGATTTCAGTCCTGTATACTAAGAGGACTATTATAACTCCTAAAGTATTAAATTGCCCATTTGCTTATTTAAGCAGCTTGAGTTACAGTTTAATAAAAAACTCAAATGGAACTTGTTTAAAATTAAACATTCCAATGTTAATTTCTGAACAGAGTGAAGAATTCTTTGTGGTGTTTTTGTAACTTTTCTGTGAAGTCTGAAATTATTTCAAAATACAAAGCTTAAAAAACCTAAATACCCTCATGTGAAGTGTGACTAATACTCCATAATTGTGCCTGAGTTACCTCTGTCGAACTATCAGTAGGTTATATAGCAAGTGTAATAGGTACCTTAGAAGCATAGGTTCATTGCAAACCCAGGTATCCTTTATGGTAGGAGTATTTGACCAGTATTTGACCAGTATGAATCTCCTAAGTCTCATATGCAAAATTGTGTGATGTGCGAATTTTTATAAGAATAGGAAATGTAATTTTCATGTTATAGTCAAAGGTGGAATATAACACTAACCAATCTGTGAGGTCAAAAATGTATTTAATAGTGATGAATTTTAGAGGACTGGTGAATTTACAGGAATGTCATAATAGGTAGCTTCAATGAATAAAGAAAAGTTAAGGGATGCTTATGTTAAGAATAAGTTGAGGGGCACCTGAGTGGCTCAGTTGATTAAGCTTCTGACTTGACTTCGGCTCTGGTCATGATCTCACACTTAGTGAGATCAAGCCCTGTGTCAGGCTCTGCTGACAGCATGGAGTCTGCTTGGGATTCTCTCTCTCTCCCTCTCTCTCTGCCCCTACCCCATGCACATGCACACACACTCCCTCTCTCTATCTCTCTCAAAATAATAAATAAACATTAATTTTAAAAAAAGGAATAAGTTAGGCTAAAGCAAGATTGACGTTCTCTCTTAAAAAATAGAAGAGCTTGATAAGGAAATGTGTCCAATAGAAGACTCACCTGCTTTCTCTGGAGCAGATCCCAGACCACTTCTTTAAAATAGTGACTCTTTCAGGGGCGCCTGGGTGGCTCAGTCAGTTAAGCGTCCAACTTCAGCTCAGGTCATGATCTCATGGTTTATGAGTTTGAGCCCTGCGTCGGGCTCTGTGCTGAAAGCTCAGAGACTGGAGCCTGCTTCAGATTCTGTGTCTCCCTCTCTCTTTGCCCCTCCCCCTCTTGCACTCAGTCTCTCTCTCTCTCTCTCTCAAAAATAAATACTAAAAAATAAAATAAATAAATAAAATAGTGACTCTTTCAGAGCTAACTTGTTTACCTCCTCTCTTTGTGGGGCATATAAACTTATGTTCACTTTCACTCATTGCTAATCAATTACTGTTGGAAGAAATATGAAAGATTTATATGAAGAAAACCTAAACTCTACTGAATGACTTAAAAGATTGGAACAAATGGAAAAAGGTACCTTTCTTAGGAGACTCGGTATTATATAAATAACATTTCTTAAATGAATGATTTTTATATCTGATGTGATCCTAATGAAAATACTAATTTTGTTTGGTTTTGATTTGTGATTTTTTTTGAGAAGAAGGAAAGAGTTTATAATAATATGACTTACGTTCATTTTGAAAAATAAACATGGAAGAAGCACCAGGAAAAATATGAAAAAGAGTAATAAGGCTGGACTCATTGAAATTTATGGAGTTCTAGTAAAATTTTTTAATGTTGACATAGAAATCTATAGTTAGCTTAAATTACAGAAACTAGATGTAAGGCTGTTTGGTACTCTAGCATCTGATGAAGGTAGCATTTCAAATTAATAAAGATAATTACTTAATAAATGGGGTTGAGTCAGTCAGCTTGCCATTTGTCAGAGGAAAGCTGGATTTTTAACTAGAATTTCAGGTGGATCAAAATCCTAAACTTGAAATAAAAAACACTAGTATATTTTCATAATCTTAAAGAGAGGAAATACTTAATCCAAAGCCATAAAGGAAAAAAATAACTAAATTTGCATAAAAATTTTAAAAAATTGTGTGGTTAAAAAAGACCACAGTAAATTGAAAAGACCAACAGGACAAAAAAAAAACTTTAACATGTATGACAAAGAGTGTTCATGCATTAATAAAAAAAAAGATTGGTACCTAATTAGGAAAAGGGGCAAAGGATAAGAATAGGTGGTCATGGAAAAATACATATTTACATGTGTCATAGAAAGATATGTATATATATAATACATATATGCTGTAATGTATATATATGCTACATATATGCATATATATGCCATATATAATATGTGGCACATAAGTATTTATTGATAATATCTAATATAATGAAAGTATGGGTTAGCCAGACCAATTTGCTGTTCCACTGTTGCTGAGAATATACTTTAGTGGTCATTTTAGAAGGCAATTTGGTAGTATTTTTCAAAATGTTATATATGCCTACTCAAGGAAGTTAGCCTACAGATGTATCAGTACAGTTTATAGAGATACATGTATATCTGTTGCAGCACTGTTTTTAATAGTATAAAAACTGGCAACAACCTCAAGTGTTCATCAGTATGGACTGAGTCAAATTGATAGTCTCTTCACAAGATAGAATTCTAGGTAACCGTTAAACAAAAACAAATTAATTGTAGAAATATTGTCATGGAATGATATCCATGATATGTTCAGTGAAAAAAAAAGTTTAAACAATTGTCTGAAAGATAGGAACCTCACTTTTCCTGTTTATATAAAGTTTGCGTGCAGTGAAATGCACAGATCTTAAGAATACACGTGTTGAGTTTTGACAAATGCATAGATAGGCATACCTTTTTTTGTTGCATTTCATTCACTTTACTGTGCTCTGCAGATACTGTGTTATTTACAAATTGAAGGTCTGTGGCAACCCTACATCAAGCAAGTCTACTTGTGCCATTTTTCCAACAGCATTTGCTTGTTTCATATCGGTGTCACATTTTGGTAATTGTCACAGTATTTCAGAATTTTTCATTGTTATGTTTGTCATGGTGACCTTTGTGATTAGTGATCTTTGATGTTTCTATTGTAGTTGGTTTTGGGGTGCCATAAACTGCACTCATGTGACAGTGAACTTAATTGATAAATGTTGTGTAGGTTCTGACTGGTCCACCAACTGGCCATCTCCCCATCTTTCTCCCACTCTTCAGGATTGCTATTCCCTGAGACACAACAATATTGAAATGAGGCCAACCAGTAACCCTACAGTAACCTCCTAAAGTGTTCAAGTGAAAGAAAGAGTCTCCTGTCTCTCACTTTAAGTCAAAAGCTAGAAATGATTAAGTTCAGTGAAGAAAGCATGTCAAAGCCAAGATGGACCTAAAGCTAGGCCTCTTGTGCCAAACAGCCAAGTTCTGAACTCAAAGGAAAAGTTCTTGAAGGAAATTAGAAATGCTGTTCCAGTGAACGCATGAATGGTTAAGAAAGCAAAATGACCTACTGCTGATACGGAGAAAGTGGTCTGGATAGAAGATAAACCAGCAACATTTCTGTAAGCCAAACCCTAATCCAGAGCAAGGTTCTAAATCTTTTCAATTCTATAAAGGCTGAGAGAGGTGAGGATGCTGCAGAAGAAAATTTTGAAGCTAGCAGAGGTTGGTTTGTGAGATTTAAGGACAGAAGGTTTCCCTGGAACATAAAAGTGCAAGGTAAAGTAGCAAGTGCTGTTGTAGAAGCTGTAGTAAGTTATCCAGAAGATCTAGCTAATACAATTTAAAAAGGTGATTACACTAAACAACAGATTTTCAGTGTAGACAAATCAGCATTATATTGGAAGAAAATGCCATCTAGACTTCCATAGCTAGAGAGGAGACCAATGGCTGGCTTCAAAGCTTCAGGGACAGGCTATCTTATTAGGAACTAATGCAGCTGGAGAGTTTAAGTTGAAGCCAAGGCTTACTTACCATTCCCAAAATCCTAGCATTATGCTAAATCTACTCTGCTTATGCTCTGTAAGTGGAAGAACAAAGCCTGGATAACAGCATATCTGTTTACAATATGGTTTAAGGAGTGTTTTAAACCCACTGTTGAGACCTGCTGTTCAGAAAAAAAGATTTTTTTCGAAATATTGCTGCTCATTGACAATGCAGCTGGTCACCCAAGAGCTCTGGTGGAGATGTACAATAAGATGAATGTTGTTTTTAGGCCTGCTAACACAACATCCATTCTGCAGCCCAAGGATCAGAGAGTCATGTCGATTTTCAAGTCTTACTATTTGAGAAATACATTTCATACATCTATAGCTACCGTATATAGTGATTCCTCTGATGGATCTGGACAGAGTTCATTGAAAACCTTCTGGAAAGGATTCACCATTCTAGATGCCATTAAAAAACATTTATGATTCATGGGGAAAAGTCCGAATATCAACATTCACAGGAGTTTGGAAGAAATTGATTCCGTCCCTCATGGATGACTTTAAGGGGTTCAGGACTTCAGTGGAGACAGTAACTGCGGATGTAGTAGAAATAGCAAGAGAACTAGAATTAGAAGCGGAGCCTGAAGTGAATTAGAAGTGGGGTGCCTGGGTGGCTTAGTCAGTTAAGCGTCTGACTTCAGCTAAGGTCATGATTTCACAGTTCATGAGTTTGAGCCCCACGTCAGGCTCTGCGCTGACAGCTCAGAGCCTGGAGCCTGCTTCGGATTCTGTGTCTCCCTCTCTCTCTGCCCCTCCCCTGCTCACGTTCTGTCTCTCAAAAATAAATAAGCATTAAAAAAAAAAAAAGTGGAGCCTGAAAATGCAGCTGAATGGCTACAATCTCAATAAAACTGTGGATGAGGAGTTGCTTGTTATGAATGAGGAAAGAAAGTGGTTTCTTAAGCTGGAATCTACTACTGGTATAGATGCTGTGAAGATTGAAATGACAGAGGATTTAGAATGTTATATACTTAGTTGATAAAGCAGTAGGGTTTAAGAGGATTGACGTCAGTTTTGAAAGAAGTTCTATGGGTAAAGTTCTATCAAACAGCATCACATGCTACAGAGAAATCACTGGTTGTTGTCTTACTTTTTTTTTTAATGTTAATTTTTGAGAGAGAGAGAGAGTGTGAGTGAGAGGGGCAGAGAGGGAGACATAGAATCGGAAGCAGGCTCCAGGCTCCGAGCTGTCAGCACAGAGCCATATGTGGGGTTCAAACCCACAAGCTGTAAGATCATGATCTGAGCCAAAGTTGGACGCTTAACCAACTGAGCCACCCAGGCACCCCAATTGCTGTCTTATTTTAAAAATTGCCACAGTGAGCCCAATCTTCAGCAGTTGCCACCCTGATCAGTCAGCAGCCATCAGTACTGAGGCAAGACCCTCCCCCAGCATAAAGGTTATGACTCACTGAAGGCTCAGATGATGGGCAGCATTTTTTTTTTTTAGCAATAAAATAGTTGTAAATTAAGGTATGTACAGGTTTTTTTTGACATAATGCTATTGCACATTTAATAGACTAACAGATTACCATATAGTGTAAAAATAACTTTTTATGCGCTGGGAAACCAAAAAATTCATTTAACTGGCTTTGTTGCAATATTTACTTTTATTATGGTGGTCTTGAACTGAACCCATGATTATTTCTGAGGTATGCCTATATCTGTATAACACGGTTCCTATGGATATGTAGAATATTACCATCACTCCAGCAAGGTCTTCCCTTGTTAGCTCCTCTCCTCTCCATAGACAACCTGTTCTAACTTTTTCCCTTGAAGATGAGTTTTGCCTGATTTAAAATTCCATATATGGAATCCTATAGCTCACCCTCATAATAGTTTAGCTGAATATGAAATATCTTGACATTTTAGTACTTCCATTCAGTTATTCCACTGTCTTCTTGCTTTTTTTTGCCACTGTTGAGAGCACTTTTTTATATATTTACCCCCCCCCCCCCGCCTTCAGTTGACTTTCAGATCTTCGCTTTGGTCTTTGGAGTACTGCAAAATGGGTCTTCATGTGATTTGTTTTTTATTTTTTATATTTTTTTAATGTATATTTGTTTTTTATTTTATTTTGAGAGAGAAATTGCTGGGGACGGGCAGAGAGGGAGAGACAGAATCCCAAGCAGGCTCCACACTGTCAGTGCAGAGCCCAGTGTGGGTGTGATCCTATGACCCTGGGATCATGACCTGAGCCAAAATCAGGAGTCGGACACTTAACCAACTGAGCCACCACCCAGGTGCCCCTCATGGGATGTTTTTTAAGTTTATTTATCTTCTTTGAGATTTGTGCTTTCTGAATATGACAGTTCTGGAAATGCTAAGGTATTATTTTAATTTCTTATTTGTCTTCGCTACATTCAGGGTAGTTTATTCAGGTAGTTTATTCCAAGTCATTCTCCTTAGCTGTGTCTAATCTTATTAGCTCATGCATTGAGTGTTTGTTTCAGTTTTATTTTTCATTTCTAGAAGTTCTGTTTCTTTTTGCAGTCTGTCTTGTCTTTTAGATAGAACTGTATTTCTTTCTCATGTTTAAGATCCCCTTTGTTTAATAATTTAGAATATTTATTATCTGTGTAAATAATTCCAGTGTCAGAAGTTCTTGGAAGTCTGTTAGTGCTGTCTGCTGTTTCTGCTGACTTTTGATTATGGTGATTGGTTTCCTTGTTGTTTATCTAAAATGTAGCCGTGAACTCAAGTTGAGACAGAAGGTGGTATGGGTTTACTTATGCCAAGATACTCCATGGCACCAATTCAGGACCCTCTTTAATTTCTTCATCTTAAGTTTCCCAGACTGTACTAGTAGGGATAATTTGAACCCCAGCCAGTTTGAGGAAACAATAGTTTTGCATTTTCAATTGAGATCTTTCTATTCCCTCTGCCTTTCTCCCTAGAGCCCAAACTAAGGTCAATAAGTTTCCTAGTTGTCTTCCTTTGATAGGTATGCAGGATTTTTCTGGTTTACCCTTTCACTGGTTTTATGGTCTGATTCCAGTTTAAGGTCTCTAGTTTATGTGGGCCCAAGATCTTGTCTTCTATCACCCCGTGGCTGTTGACAAACCTGTTACCAGGATTGGCAAAGGCTTTCAAAGCAGATCTAACTTCAGCATTCCACCATAGTCTTTAGTTCCTGCTTCCTTTTGGTTCCTGAAGATATCTCTTACTTGCTGATGAACTCAGTCTGTGTTTTATTTCTCCGGGATTTCTTAACGTATGCTATTGAGGTTTTCAGATTATCTTTTCTAAAATGTCCTAATGGTTTAAAATAAGCACTGGCCCCAGTACAAAGGTAAGGTCAGTAGTGGAAAAGAGATGGATCAGGAAGACATAGCAATTCTACTTTTAGAAATTTATCTGTTAGATATAATCATAGAAATGGAAAATGAAATACGTACAAGGATATTCAATGCAGTGTTGGTTGTAATAGCAGAAGAGTAGTATGAATCTAAATAATTCATTAGTGGACTATTTACACAAATTATGGTATGTATTTATAATGGAAAAAGAATGAAGCAGGTCTGAATGTACAAATATGGCATGATTGTCAGAAATACAGAGTAATGTTACAAATTGGTAACAGTGGTTATCTTAAGGGAAGGAAATTGGGTAGAAGGGGACAGAGATGGAAATTTGCTGTTTTGTACCTTTTGAATTTTAGACCATTGGCATGAAATGCTTATTTTGAGAATAAATGAATTTTTTTAAATAGTAATTTTAAAAGGCATTGATAGATGTGGGCAGGACCATTATACATTTTGAGTTGTAAATAGTATCTCTGAAAAGTATTCTGGTACTATCATATAAAAAATACACATTTTTATCCACAGTTGCCACTCTTTTTCAGTAGCGTTTTAGTTTTTGCTACAGGAAGCCCTGGATATCAAACCTAGAGATGTATTGGTTGGTTATACCTGGATTAAGTAGCATGTCTCATTTGGTCACATGAGTCCATCATTGAAGTTTTATTTTATTTCTACTTGGGTCTGTGGATTCAGCAGTGAGGTCACGAATGCATTTTGACTTACCAACTGGAAAAAAGAATTGGACTGAGAAGCCCCTTCCCCAAGAGCATTTTTAGGTAAATTCCAGGCTTGGGCTCTTTTGTGTGGACTAACCACCCATTTCCCAGAAAGGGACCCAACTTTTGACCTTCCTTTCTCCCTCAGTTTGTCTACACATTGCCTCTAAGCAACTCAGTCCTACTTACCATTCCTTTACAACTGTCAGTTTACAACTGAATTTTTAAGTCCCTTTTGCCTCAGGGTTCTTTAGTTGTCTATCTGTGGGTATCTCTTGGACTTACAGTATGAAGATAGAATTGTGCCCATTATTTAACAACAGTGTGAATTAATAATTGAGCTCCAGGGGCGCCTGGGTGGCGCAGTCGGTTAAGCGTCCGACTTCAGCCAGGTCACGATCTCGCGGTCCGTGAGTTCGAGCCCCGCGTCGGGCTCTGGGCTGATGGCTCAGAGCCTGGAGCCTGTTTCCGATTCTGTGTCTCCCTCTCTCTCTGCCCCTCCCCCGTTCATGCTCTGTCTCTCTCTGTCCCAAAAATAAATAAAAAACGTTGAAAAAAAAAATAAAAAATAAAAAATAATTGAGCTCCAATCCTGTTTTAGAAGTCAGCCACTAGATGTCTCTCTTGTAAAGAAAGAATCATGTACAGCTGACAAAACTTTTTTTCTTTGGATAACGTTACAGCATTCTAATTATATTGCAATAATATACCCATCTACCTCTGTATTAATGTCAGTAGCACTTTTTTCCCTTAAGCAATTATGTGCTGATCCACTTCATAAAGCACAGTATTTTGTTTGCATGATAACCTGTAAGTAGTATATGATTATACTTTACTGCAAACTGACTTTAGAAAAGAGCAAAGGAAAATGAAGTGATGGGTTTAGCAGTTGTGGTCATGGGGGGACAAGTGGATTTTGCAGTGATCTTTGAGGGATTACATAATAGGGACTCAGTACAAACTTACTCATTAATTGAAAATGTTTAGCTCTGTGGTTTCTCTGCCATAGCAGCTTTGGATATAGTTTGGTTGGAAGAGTTTCAGAGCAACAGCAGGGACTTAGGAAACAACAGTGTGAAAGACTAGAAACTTAATGGTTCCCCAAACAGGCATATACTTACTGGGGCCATGTAGACAGTGGTAAGGAAGTTTCTGTGACATAGCATCACAGAAGTTGTACTTTTCCATGATGGCAGTTAGGCAGCATTCATGGAAATAGAAAACAGTCTTGATCACCTTGGGGTCCCCAGACTGGTTCAGTTAGGGAAGTCCTTCCCTAGTCACCAGGTCTGCTTCTTCATGATGTGCTTCTAACATGTATCCCTTTCTGCTTCCTTCAGTACAGTATTTATCAACTATTCTCCCATGCAGGCCCACTTTGTCTCACCCTGGACTATTGGGGAACTTTCCCCACCTCAGTGTCTCCTTACCTCAGTCATTTGATGCACTGATGCCTGATACATCGTTATAAAATGTGTTTTTACTGTGATAGTCACTTGCTCAAAATCAAGGAGGAGTTAAGGATGTCTTGAGGTGAGAATATCAGATGCAAAAGGATGAAGTAGTAAATTTAAGACAGTGTATGTAGACACTAGGGTGATGTATGTCTAGAAACTAGGGTGAGAGGAGAGTTGGTAAGTGATAGGGGATGGACTGGAGAGAGCCCCACTGGGACTGAGCTTTGCAAGACTTTATATGCCAGGTTGGGGAGTTCAGACAGAGTCAAACTTTGAGCAGAACATTTTCCTGTTCATATGAGGGATCTATACTAAATATGGATCAGCCTACTCTGTCCCCACCCTGATTTCCTAATGTATTCAATGGAGTGTACCCAGGCTGGTTACCATGCCTAATCCTAGAATGTTTTCCTCATCCATTATTTTCTAGCCATCTGTGAAAATACACGATAGCTCATCTTCTCCATAATTTCTTTTTTGCTGCAGTTCCTATAGTACATATTCTCTTCACAGCTAATACAAAACACATGCCACATTTAGTGCTAGCGTTCGATTTTTAGTATGCATATATATCTACTCTCCTTTCTGCATTCTAGTGTTTCTTAGTAGGGGCTCTATTGGCATTTTGAACAGGACAGTTTTTTTGTTGTGTGGGACTTTCCTATGCATTACAGGAAGGCTAGCATTTCTGTTCTCTGCCCCCCTAAATGCCTAAAGTGCTTCCCAGTCTTGGAACAGTCAGAACTGCCCAGCCATTTTCAAATGTCCCCACCGCCCAGGTTGGTACCACTCCCAGTTGAGAACTGCTTTATTAAGTACTCAAATATTTATCAGTTATTTGAAGCAAAATGTGCTTTTTTATTTCACCTGCTACATCCATTTTCTTAATATACTGTCTTCTAAAGCCAGTACCACATACTTAACCTGTTTCCTATTATTATTGTGTAGTGGTGAAACTAATTTTTAAAAGAGCAAAATGTAATATATAACTGGAACTTCTCAAAGTATTTTCATAATGATGTGAGACATATAAAATTATGGTTTTCATTCTCCCCAATTCCAGTAATTTTAATCCATGCTAAGTAACTACACAGATCCTTTGTATTCAGTCTTCCAAAAACACTTATTATGGTACCAATCCTAATAAAATAGATGGATTATTTTTATGAGCAATAGTTATATTTATTCTTGAGACTTTAAAATTGTTCTTGAAATATATTTTAAAAGATTAAATGGCTGTGAGTGAAGGATTATGTAGATATTTTATACATTTGTTTTTTCCTTGAAGAGTTTCAAAATTTGGTAGATTTTCTTCCTGCTTTAAATTAAAATAAGGTTTTATAACTGACAGTGGAACAAAATGTTTTTTTCCTGAAATTCCTTTAGGTACTATATGCTGCTTCCGAATTTTGTAACAGTTGACAGTTTACAGATTAGTCTGTCTCCCTTTTCTACTGCTCAGAAATGAAAGATGAAACCTAGAAAGAAGAAGACTTTAATTATTTGTGTCATTTAGGATGCTTTATGTTGCTTGAAATAAAATACCCACTTCAAACTGTTTGAGCTATAAAAAGGTAAATTATTGGCTGTCATAACTCAATATCCATCCAGAGATAGGATGGATTTCAGAGTTCATAGATAAAATGACTCAATTACATCATTAACGGCCCATTTTTTTTGCTGATTCTCCATTGTATCTTCAGTGGTGTCAGCTGAATCTTCATGGTCATAGAATGCTCCTGGTAACAGTTTGAGTTGCAGTAAATATCCAGGAGTGCTTCTCTCCCAGCATTACTGAACAGGAAACCTGAAATTCACCACAATTGGGCCACCTAGGTCATCGGCCCAATCCTGAGTCACTGTGTCAAGGAAGATATAAGATAGTGGTTTTCTTAAGCTGACTAGTAAGTGCATGCCTCTAGAGGTAAGGAATGCATTCTATTCGTCAAAGTATGGTTATGGATTCGGAAGGAGGAGGATGATAAGAGATTGCCAAGGAGGCAATTAAAATGTTCACTATAACTCCTAAAAATTATTTCAAAATATGAAGGCAAATATTTAAAATAAAACATAACATATATTTGAATTGATGTTACATAAAAATACATAGTTTGTTGTTGAACTTTCATTTCTGGTAAGATCATAAAAGAATAGTCGATTAGAGCATAGACTGTGGAGGTATTGTACTGTCTGGGTTCAAATCCCAGCTCTGCCATTTCCCAGCTGAATAATGATCTTGGAGGAGGGACTTTTCTTTTTTCTACCTTAGAGTTCTCATGAAATAATGGTGTTCATTCAGAGTTACAAGAATTAAATGAGTTAATACATGTAAAACATCTAGAACAATGTCTGACATATTGAAAGCACTTAATAAAGCGTTTCTGAAAGCATTACTGTTATTACTATTACTACTTGGCTAGTGCTATCTGGTAAAAGGATCTACTGATAGACTTCATAACCTGTGGACTTTACTAATTAGTGGTGTAGCATTCTGAAGCATAGACATGTGGAAATTCTAGCTGTCCTTACTCCCATGGAGGGACTTGTTTTTAAAAATCAGAAGGAAAGGGGTGCCTTGAATAGGATTCAAGCACGGAGTCCACTTATCCTTTCCCCGTCCCACCTCTCATTCTTACAGTATATTGAGTATTCTCCCTCTGTATAGTATACATGAAGAACAAGGTGTTTTCATGTGAAAACTGTACTCTTCTCACAGTGATATGGAAGGAAAACACAGTGCCCAGGATTGGTGGTTGACCTACTGCCCTAAACAGAAGCCTGCCTTGGACTCATCCCAAATGCCTAGTGAGCCCTTAGGAGTGCTCTTCGAATAAATATTGGTTAGCCAGTAAGAGAGGGGGATGAAAATTGGTGACTTTTTTCAAGAACAAAAATAATTAAGCTCATTTAATTTCATATTAGAAATCTTAGTTCTTAGAATTCAGCCTTCTTATGTAACTCTTAGCTATAGCATATTTCTTGAGGAGGCTAGGTTTGAAGCTGTCAAAATGATTAGATAAGTAACCCTAGTTCTGGTTGGGTAATAATTTCTGAGATAAAAAAGAAACCTCTTAAAAGAACACTTCCAATAATGAAGATTTTTAGTTTTAAAAAGAATGTTAAAATTAGTCCTTTCTATGATTATTACCATCCTGCACTTTCCAGTGAAAACATTTTTGACTTTGCTGATTGTAAAAAATAGCAAATCATTATGTCAAAGATTTGTTTAATACAGACGTATAAAGTAAGAATGAAGTCCTTTCATAATGGCAGGAAATAACTAACCATAGTTAAAAGTTTGGGGCATGTTCTTCATACTTGTAAATACATGTATGAATATATATTTTAAACATAAATGCCATCATTCAATACGTACATATTTCTACTTCAATGCATAGAGTTCTGCCTCATTTTTTCATTCATTATGTAGATTTAGTATAGTTTAATCAGTTTTTGATGATACCCATTTAGATTTTTTTCTTTCTATTATAAAGAGTGGCACAGTGGACATGAACATATGTCATTACCCATCCAGTTATTTCCTTGGACTAAATTCCTGGAAATAAAACTGTTGAGGCAAAAATATGTGTATTTTTTTTCATTAAGAATATTTATTTTTTGTCTTTATGAACTTGAATGGCCAGAAGCTGACACCAGTTTATATTCCTATCACCAATGGAAAGTCTCCATTTCACCATGCTTCCCTAGTATTTCCCCAGTATTTCTGATTTTAACAATGTCTTTGTAAATCTGATAAGTGAAAATATTTCACTTCTATTTGCACTTCTTTGGTTATAAATGATCTTGAAAATCTTGTTTCAGGAGATCAGTGCCATTTAAAAGGATCGGATATCTGTGTTTGTTTTCTACTCTTCTTCCTTGGAATTATGGTAGCACTCCAAGATGAAAATTAACCATTTTAAGTCATGGAGTTAGAAGAATATGGGTATAGAACTTCCCTCCCCCCGTAAGTTTGTGTTACCATACACATATTACTTTCTTGAAATGGTGGGAGAGAATGATCCTTAATTTTAATAAGCATTAGCTGTTAAGTGCCCTGTATTAACTTGTTAAAACCGAGTATAAAATAACATTTATTTTCCTCTTTTAATACATGTGTTTCTCAACTTTTTTTTTTTGTTGCCTCCCAAGGAGCCCTTTTAGACATTTTCCTTCTATTTGCTCCCCCATGATATTTTGATACCACAGATATACTGTGTATATGTTTATGTGTAGTGGCCCTTTGGAGGGCCACAAACCATTGTAATATTTAAGATTATTTTTAACCCTCCCCAAAACAAATTTTTATCCCTTTTGGGGTGATGCTGCTCCTATTAAGAATGCATGATTGAGGGGGTAGGAGAAAAAGCTTTGCTATGCATGAGTAGTTTGCTTTTGTTTCATGGGACTCAGATCACTGTTATCTTACTTTGTCAGGTGGTCTATAGGGGAACATTAGGTTTAATAATTGCCATCATTACTTCACCAGTCTGTCATCAAACTCTAAACGTGTGCCATGAGGTGCCGAAGTTCCCTAGAATATTCAGGTACAGTATTTCCATTCTTGAGAACATTGATAATTTTGGCAAGGACACAGTGACATAATTGAAAGCATTTTGTTTAATTTAGGGAACAGTAGTCTTTATAGTAAGAGTAATAGTGTTTATTTTTTTAATTTTTTTTAACGTTTATTTATTTTTGAGACAGAGAGAGACAGAGCATGAACGAGGGAGGGGCAGAGAGAGAGAGGGAGACACAGAATTGGATGCAGGCTCCAGGCTCTGAGCCATCAGCCCAGAGCCCGATGCGGGGCTCAAACTCATGGACCGCAAGATCGTGACCTGAGCTGAAGTCGGACGCTCAACCGACTGAGCCACCCAGGCGCCCAATATAATAGTCAGTGTTTAAACCTCTATCCCAGTGGTTCTCATTCAGTGGTGATTTTTGCCTCCCAGAGGACATTTGCAATAATTGAAAACATCTTTGGATGTCACAACTGGAGGAGTGGGTGTTGCTGGGGTGGCATCTCCTTAGTCAAGGCCTAGAATGCTGTTAAACATCCTGCACAGGAAAGTGCCTCCTCTGTCCCCTCTTTACCCTACCCACCATAACAAAGAATTATCTGGTCCAAAATGTCAGTACTACCTAGGTTAAGAAACACTGTTTTATCCCATGATTCTACTCCTTATGCTGTGTTTTCATAAAATAGTCCAAAATATAAAAACAATTATGGTGGAGGGTGGGGGTATGCATACATAAAGATACTCACTAAAGCATTACTTTTTCCCTTTATAAAATGTGTTCTTTTAGAAAACTTACATAATACAAAAAAACATAGAAAATTATCCACAATCCCCCTCAAAAATAATGTTGAGATTTTGATGTATGTGTATTTTTATAAGTGGGACATGTATCACTGTGTAATTACGAAAAGTGGGAAACAGACTTAATCCTTTGAAGAATTTTGATGGTTACCAGAGGGGAGGTGGTTGGGGGGGAATTGAAATCGATGATAGCGCTTATTATGATGAGCACTGAGTCATGAATAGATTTAGTAGATCACTAAAATTGTACACCTGAAATTAATAGAATATGTTAACTATACTGGAATTAAAATTAAAAACTTAATTAAAAAACTTAATTCTTTGAGACTTAGGAAGTGATTTGATTGCCCAGTCAAGACTACATCAGTTTCAAGAACACTGAAGAGTTGGCAACTACTTTAAAGATTAATTAACTCAACCCATTTCAGGAATTCTTATACAATACCCTTCAACCTCTCTTTGTCCATTTGTTCACTTAAATCTTCTATTCTGAATTACTGTTTGCAAATGCCTTTTAACCTTAGAGTTAAAAAGTACAGTTATCCAATGAAGCTAGCTTAATCC
This sequence comes from Prionailurus viverrinus, assembly GCF_022837055.1. NCBI lineage: Eukaryota > Metazoa > Chordata > Mammalia > Carnivora > Felidae > Prionailurus > Prionailurus viverrinus. Next base: position 142,128,932 of record NC_062568.1, read on the forward strand.
TTTTTACTAGTAGAGGTAAATGATAGACCCATCCCTAGGGATAGTCTTTTATTATTTTTTTTTTTACCATAATTTAATATGGAAGAACAAATGGTAAAAAATTGGAAGCAGTCATAATGTCTATCAGTAGAGAATGAATAGATTTTGGCATTTTTCATAAAATGAACTGATCTGCATATATTATAAATAAACCTAAAGCATAATGTAAATGAAAAGCAAGGCATAGGATATTTAGAGTATGGTAAGTTTGAAGTAAATGTTAATATTACACAAAATACTATATTGTTTATAGGTATAATATGTATGTGTGTATGTGTGTGTAGAATATAAAACCATGGACGGTAAGAATACACACCCAAACTCAGGATAGTACTTACCTCTGATAATGGGAAGGGAAGGAGATCAAGAAACAGTAGCAAGTTGGATCATCAGCTATATCAATAACCTTTTATTTCTTAAAAGAAAAAAGTATTTTGAATAAATATGGCAGTTTGCAAGTTGGTTAAATCTTGAGTATGGGTACATTGTTCTTTATACTCTCTTTTTCTTTGTTTTTGAAATATTTCAAGATCACATTTTTTAAAAGTAAATATACTTTTCAAATTTGTTCACGTTTGAACTGAGGCCAAATATAGAAAGATTTTTATAGTAAGTTAGCAATGTGTATGTAATAAAATAGTAGTGAATGACTTCCTTACAATCAAAACTAGTTAACTATAGCAAAATAATTTCCAAGGGCTTTTCTCCCTTTGTTTTTGGAATGTTAAGTACTTTCTGATGGTATTTAGGGTCTACTGAGTGTTAAGAAAGATAAATGGTTCTTGAAATTACTCAAGCAATGATTGGGGTAACTTAATATGATTTAGAATTCTGCAAGATGACAAGTTCATAATCTTTTTTTCTCCTATAACTTAACATGGAAAAAACAAATATATTTAGAAAGAAACCATATTATACATCAGGATTAAAAAATCAATTTCTTTCTTACAAGGAAATGTGGAATCTCTGAGTCTCCCTTTTTTTTTTTAATGTTTATTTTGAAAGAGAGTGCACACAAGCAGGAGAGGGGCAGAGAGAGAGAGAGAGAGAGGGAGGGAGAGAGAAAGAATTCCAAGTAGGCTTTGCACTGTCAATGCAGAGCCCACTGCAGGGGCTCAGTCTTAGAAACAGTGAGATCCTGACCTGAGCTGAAATTAAGAGTCACTTGCTCATCTGACTGAGCCACCCAGGTATCACCTCTGAGTTTCTTGATGGTGATATGATGCTCTGCCTCTTTCATAGATAACGAACATTGCAGAGGTGTTTTCTTTTAGAAGAATTGTTTATTTAAAACCATTAACTTACATTTGCATTCAGATTTTTTTAAGGTTTCTTCCTCTGAGATTTTAGATATCTGGTCTTTAAATTAGTGAAGGGTATTTATGCCTTTGTTCAATCAAAAAAACACATATTAACATGACTTTCTTATATGGTAAGTGGCACTCTCAATGTAAGCATAAGCGAGCATATTTTTTCTAGCTAATGCCAAAAACTGTCTTGTTACTAAAGAAAACTTCCATAAGCAGATCTGTGATAACTTACCCTAATAGAAGGATTTTTACTTGATTTTATGGTTATTGTCTTCTGACAGAAATTTGACTAAATCATATGAATGTTTGGTGGGAGATATTTTACTAGACTGTATTAAAATAAAACTATTTGAGATTTTGGAGCCAGGCTGCTAAAGGATAGATTTATAAGTGAAGCTGGCCATTTTGCTTGACAGTGGGTTGTTACAAATTTCTCCTAAATAATGAAAACATGTAAAAACCATCATACAGTGAAAACATTTAAATTTCTGTATTGGATTCAGTATTTCTAACATTAACTTTTTTTAAAGAAGGAATGGTATATAGTGTCACCAAACTTAGATATGTTAAATAGAACATGGTCATTCCAAAATTAGACATTTAGTGAATTATTACTGTTGATCATGTATCAAACCAAAGTTTCGACCTGGAAGCAAAGGGACTCTAGCTCAGAGTGCATTCTGCTTAGCAACCAACTTGTCTACTGTTTTGCTACTGAATGCACGTACTCATGGCTAAGAAGTATCTGCAGCCAGCTGGTCGCAACTGGACAACACTTCATTCACCTAATTTCCAGACTAGTCAGGCAAAGACATCAGCTCATTATTTTTGGTCATGAGCAAATTTATTTGTAAACTTCAAGTAGTAGCACACTGATCTCAAAAGCCCCTGAACTGTGACAAATTGCCTTCTAATTCAGGAATATAAAGTCCTTGTAATTCAGAACTGCTGCACTTAATTTTGCTTTCCTTTTAAAAATCCTTGCAAGTATATTGTTTAAAAAACATAGTCTCTGAAATCCTAGAAAAAATAGTAGAAAAGATACGTTAAATTCTAGGAATACTTTTCAAATTATTATCTGAAAATGAAAGTTCAGGAGGTTTGATTTGTGCGCACACTTTTATTATCTACCTTGATCCTCATATGATTCTTTTTTCATTTAGAAAACAGCAGTTTTGTTGGCATGTGAAGCTCCAATTTCCTCAGAGTCAAGCTGTGTACATAGAAAAAAGGTACAGTACTACCAATGTTTACTAAGAACTCCTTTGTTTTTATTGTGTTTTTGTATTTAAAATAAACTGTTAACTTAAATGTGATATCAGTAAATGTATGTCAGTAGTAGAATGGATAACTCAGTTGTTGGTATCTTGATTCAGTGAAATGCTCAATACTATTGAAAAATGAATCAACTACAGCTACATCAACATGGTTGAATCTTAGAAATAATGTTGAATGAGAAGAGCAAATGAAGGAAGAATGCATAGAGTGTGATTCTACGTCTAAATATAAAACAGTGTAGTCTTTAGAACTATCTGCAGAGCTGGTAAAACTCTAAGGGAAATCATGATGGTGTTTCCTTCAGCAGGGGGAGCAGACATTAGGAGAAAACTGCAAGGAGACACAAGAGGGCTAAAAAACTTTCAATTTCTTAAGTTGAGTGGTTGTAGAACAAATGAAAAATGACCCAGAATTCTACTATGCAAAGATTACTGCTATTAACATTGTGGTATAGCCCTCAAAATATGTATACTCAAAATTGGAATTAATTTGCATAAAAACTTTTTATCCTACTTTTTTCATATTTGCATATTTTTAAGTGTCATTTAAAAACTTTAATGACTGTGTACTATTTGGTTCCTTCGGAAAATTTTCCAGTTGCTTTTTAAGTAATATACTGAGCATATATCCACATTTTGCATTAAGTGTCCTCTCTTTGCAACTGTGCTATGAATTTTAGTGAAGAACTTCCTTATTTGAAGTTGTATGCCAGACTAAAGTCAGGGAAAGGACTTCAATTTTTTAGATAGGGGTATGTAGCACATTGGTATATATGAAAATGTATAAATGAGGAAAGCTACACATTCAGTGTCTTAATTTTGTTTCTGTAGCTTTATAGTTCAAAACAGTGTGCATACTTACAGGAAAGTTGAAAAACTTGAGATATGTTATTTCCAGGGAGAGTAGTATCAATTTTTACCCTGGTCTTATGATTTAGAATGAATAAATTTGAACATGCACTGAAATTAGCATCATCTGAAACCTTTTTTCAGATTTTTAATTTCTGTAGCTTTCAAATATATTTCATCCTGAATTCATTCTTCCCATCTTTGAGCACAGGTGTGTGTTAAAAGAGGCTTCATGTTTTTATAATTGATTTATAGGGAGCTTCTCAAAATATTGCTTTTTAGGACTTTGTTAAGTGTGTCCAAGAAGCCTTTTTGAGCTTTTTTTTCTAAGTAATTTTTGCTTAAAAGGATGTTATATTTTGCCAAGAGTAAAATAAAAGGTCTGTGTTCAGTTATTTAAACAAAAAAGCCACAAGATTTAGTAATTCTAAGTTAACACCTTTAGTAGAAACTTATAAATAATAAGTTTTGTTTTTGTTTTTTTGTTGTTGGGAAGAGTACCAGATGATAAAACTATTAATGAAATCCTAAAACCTTACATTGATCCTGAAAAGGCTGATCCTGTAATTCGTCAAAGGTATGTTTCAAAACTCTTGTAATTTTCTGAAATTACTAAAAATATTGAGGTATTGGTTATGTGACTATTATGTAAAGCCATGACACTATTAGACTGTGATATACCAGTGCAGTTTACTTTCTGTGTCATTTCCTTGGTATTTATTCAAGGCTTTTTCAGTCACAGATGATGCTTTTGGATAGTAACAAAAACAGTTCTCAACACTTAGTATTCACTGTTTTCTAGATACTCGTTGAAGCAGATAATAAAAAATGTATGAATTAATTTAATCCTCACAATAACCCTTGAAGGTAGATTACTGCCTTCAATATGTCCATTTTACAGATGGGGAACCTTAAAGTGCTTAAGTGACTTCATACTGCAAATAAGCAGGGAAGCTGGGATTTAAACCCAGCCAGTGTGGAATCAGAGTCTGCACTCTTAACCCTTAAATCAAACTTCTTTAAAATTGAGTCAAAAACTCTGAAATTAAGAGTTTCCAAGTAACCCGTATAAAAGACAGACCCTGTTTCAGCCAGGTCTTCATAAAACTAATTAAGATACACTCTGCTTCATTTCCATGTAGCATGGACACAAATGGGCTAGAATAGCTAGGTCTGTCCCTTTTCAGCTGTGTGATCAGGAATAAGTTACCTAAGTTCCAGACCTTAATTTTCTCTACTAGATAAGGTTATTTGAAGCTTAAAAAAAAAAAAAAAAAAAAAAAGGCATATGTATATAGTTACTATACAGGGTCTAACACACAGTAGGCAGCACTCAAAATAGGAAACTCATATTAGAATGTGGATTAGTTTTCCTGAGCAGGAACCCAGTTGACTTTCTTTTCTCTGGATGATACCTGCTTGTTTTGGTTCCAGAGTAACCTAGTGTTTAAATTTTAAACTGAGTGGATTCTAAAATGTCTGACCCAATTCTAATTAAATCTCATGTTCTAGTGCCAATGAAAGGTTGTACCCAGACTGAACCAGAATCGTGTCCCATATCAAGCAGTGTCTTTGGAATATGTATAATAGTTGTATTTCTTTCCTTCTTATTATTGATAATCCAGTTGTCATCATTGGTCATACGTTTGGCAGTAAGACAAAGTACCTATCACTAAATTGGGTACATTTTTAAAAAAATAAAATAGCAAGATTAACTTAATTTACTGAAATAGATTTTTTTTTTAATTAACATATTGTATAGAGAGAAGAAAGGTAATATTTTAAAATTCAGATCCTTGGCTAGAAAATATCTTTAACCCCTTTTCTGTGCTTGGCTAGTTGAATTGTAAGTATTGTTAGCTACTCATAAATGTTTAATCTGTAGATACTGTCTTGAAACATATTAAAAATCAGTTTTGCTTCCTTCAATATGACATTTTTATTTCAGGTTGAAAGCCTACATTCGCTCTCAGACTGGGGTCCAAATTTTAATGAAGGTTGAATCTATGCAGCAAAATTTAGTAAGGTAAAATTATTTCCCTCCCCATTTCTTTAAATATTTTCAAATTCTAAAATGTAATTAAGTAGCTTGATTAGCTCAAGTAGCTAGTTATTATACCAGTATGACTTTCAAATTAAAATTTAAAAATAATCAGACTTATAGGATAAATTCAATTGAAAATTACTTTGGTTAGGGGTGCCTGGGTGACTCATTCAGTTAAGCGTCCACCTTTGGCTCAGGTCATGATCTCATGGTTCATGGGTTCAAGCCCTGCGTTGAACTCTGTCCTGACAGCTCAGAGCGTGGAGCCTATTTCGGATTTTGTGTCTCCCTCTCTCCCTGCCCCTCCCCGACTCAGGCCCTCTCTCTCTCTTTCTCCCTCAAAAATAAACATTAAAAACAATTATTTTGGTTAAAATATTTTAAAATAGCATTATGTACAATTAAGAGATTCTTAAATCCCATTTTAACTTATTTCAAGAAGTATTCTCTACAACAGTTCTAGTGTTCAAGTTTTTGCCTTTGGGAATACAAACATTTATGTGATCAACTGAGCATTGCATATATTGCAATGGAAAAAAACACTGCAGAGAAATGTAAGGAGAGCTGGGTTCTAACAAACTGTATTATTTGAGGAAGTTTTTTTTGTTTTTGTTTTTTGGGTTTTTTGTTTTTTGGTTTTTGTTTTATTTTGGGGTTTTTTTTTTAGAGTTTATTTTGAGAGGAAAAAAAAGAGAATGAGAGCAAACAGGGGAGGGGCAGAGAGAAAATCCCAAGTGGTCTCCGCACCATCAGCATAGAGTCCTACATGGAGCTGGATCTCATGAAACTGTGAGATCATGACCTGAGCCAAGAGTCGGTCAGCTGCTTAACGGACTGAGCTACCCAGGTGCCTCTTCCCTAGACTTGTTCATTTAGTATATTTACATGCAGTTCACGTTTTACTCCCTTCCTTCCCCCAAAAGATTTAAGGTCTCAGATGAGAGAAGGATGGAAAGTTTTGTGGGTTTTGCAGAGATAGCTATCTAGAGTTACAACATCCATGTTAACCAAAGTCCGTATTTTTGAAATTGGTAATCAAACGCTTATGTAATTAGAAATACTGGTGTAAAAGGTGCGTTCTTTCAGTTTTGCTTAGCAAAGTTTTAAAGTCAGTTTCATACAAATTCATGTTTAAACAAAACCATTTGCATTGTTCCCTTGGAATTTACCTCCAGTCAATCATTAAATATTTTTTCCTTCTTTTATTGTCTCTTACCTCATTCAGATTCAGTTCCTTTCTTAACATTTACCATATTTTACTTACTTAATTCATGTAAATGTTACTCCTATTTCATACCTTGGTGCATTCTTATTGAGTATACTATGGCTTCAGTCTCATAAGCCTGTTAAGAAAACACCTCTGAGGGTTTTTATGAAAAATGAAATCACTTTTTGGATAGTTGTCTCATCTCATCTTCTCTAGGCTGTGGAACTAATATATATTCTCCCATCTCTCCTGACAACCTGGTGACGTGTCCAACATTCTAACACTTCTGCAGCACTCTGAGCATTTGCCACCTCCTTGTCATAGACTGCCAGTGTGGGGATAACATGTAGATGGCTCCAGAAGGATTGTAGAAGGGAGACAGTAGTAGTGCTATCCATCAAAACGATTGCCTCATCATTTTTTTAGTTGTACTTATCTGACCTTGAATAATTATAAATAGTGGCCATTGGCTACTATTTTAATGGCTACATGAATCGAATTGTTTGTTTTCTTAGTTAATAAGCATGCATCAACTTGACCATGGTCACCTTATTTACCTAATCTGTTAGGCAAATAATTAAATTTCTTTACCAAAGCTAAAGAAAACAACCCAAATCATTTTGGTACAACTGCTAAGAACAAAAGGTTTGGGGTTCTCTTTTTCTTTTGTTTTAGTTTATTAATGGTTTTTGTTCTGTTTCTTTGTTGTTTTCCTCCATTACCTGAAAGAGAAGGTTTGCTGTATTTCCTTTTAAGTCAAGGCAAACTGGGGAGTGGCCAGTGAAGAAATGTGCCAGCTCACTAAGCCAGTCAAACTTGACTCTTGGGCATAGTATCTTCTTCCTCCAAAATTCAAGGAAGCCAAGATTGTATGTGTTAAAAGGTAGAATACTGAGCATTTTAAAGTTTCTAATACAGGGCAGACTGCTTGGGCCTAGATAGCATTCATTTTTAACTTGAAAATGTGTAACTCTAAGTGCTTGAAGAGGCAAGGAGGATGGAGATCTCCAGATGGAGATCTCAGCATATCCTAGTAGACCAGGGTCTTCCAGGAGAGTGGCAGAAATGCCTATAGCATGACATGATCCAGAGGGAAGCAGTTGGGGAAACCATTACATGGAGTTGTATTAGAAAGAAATCAGGATGCACAAGAGAACCAGAGCACGGGGAAATGCCAGTCAGATTGCTAAGGTTTATTTTAACAAAGAGGGTAAACCTGAACCCAAAAAAACATCAAAGAAGTCACTGAATTGAAGGTCAGATGACCTACTTCTAGACACTCAATTTCTTTGTGCTTCGTTTTCAAGGTCCTTTATTTTCTCTTATTTTATACCTTCTTTAGGAACCCAAGGAGGACCAAAGTTGGGCCTTGGGTTAACCTTAGTCCCCAAAGGGACTATCATTCCTTTGATAGCTTAATAAAGTAAAAGTTGAGTGTTAACTTCAAGGAATACCTAGAATTAGCTATTTTGATATTAAACTTGAGCTTATCTGAATAACATAAGTATTTTTACTTTATCTTATCTATATAGAAAACTTACCATTCAGATTTCCCCATTTGAGTTGTTTATTTGAACTCAGTGATCTATAAAAGCATCAAAGGATGGGAAGGTTATGGATTTAAAAATTGCCACTTTAGGGGTGCCTAGGTGGCTCCGTTGGTTAGGCGTCCGACTTCAGCTCTGGTCATGATCTCACAGTTTGTGAGTTCAAGCCCCACGTCAGGCTCTGTGCTGACAGCCTGGAGCCTGCTTTGGATTCTGTGTCTCCCTTTCTCTCTGCCCCTCCCCCACTCATGCTCTTTCTGTCTCAAAAATAAACATTTTTTAAAAATTTATAAAAAATAAAATAAAAATTGCTACTTTATTTAACTTTGAAAAGTGATGGCATTATTTTATGGCAATCATAATCTCAAACTCCAATGAAGGAGTTTTTATCCTAAGTTGGGATAAGGTACACCATATATTTCTGATTAAGTCAGCTTCATGATATAGTTATCCTAATTTCTATAAAACTTCCCAGTTTTCAAGTATTTTCTAATCATGAGTAATGAAATTAGATGCTATGAGGATACATTTAGAAATAGATTTTCATTTGATTTTTTAAAAATTTACTTATTTATTTTGAGAGGGACAGAGACAGTGCAAGTGAGGGAGGGGCAGAGAGAGAGAGAGAGAGAGAGAGAGAGAGAGAGAGAATCCAAAGCAGGCTCCACACTGAATGCAAAGCTTGACATGGGGCTCGAACTCACAAAACTGAGATCATGACCTGAGCTAAAACCAAGAGTTGGATGCTTAACCAACTGAGCCATCCAGGCACCCCTCATTTGATTTTTTTTATATTAAATATAATGTGTTGTCAAATTGGTTTCCATACAACACCCAGTGTTCATCCCAACAGGCGCCCTCCTCAGTGCCCATCACCCACTTTCAAACCCTCTCCCCCACTCCCCGTCAACCCTCAGTTTGTCTCAGTATTTAAGAGTCTCTTATGGTTTGCCTCCCTCCCTCTCTGTAACTTTTTTTTTCCCTTCCCCTCCCCCATGATCTGTTAGTTTCTCAGGATCCATCTATGAGTGAAAATATATGGTTTCTGTCTTTCTCTGCCTGACTTATTTCAGTTAGCATAATACCCTCCAGTTCTATCCACATTGCTGCAAATGGCCAGATTTCCCTCTTTCTCATTGCCAAGTAGTATTCCATTGTATGTATAAACCACATCTTTATCCGTTCGTCAGTTGATGGACATTTAGTCATTTGATATATTTTTTTTTTCCAACGTTTATTTATTTTTGGGACAGAGAGAGACAGAGCATGAACGGGGGAGGGGCAGAGAGAGAGGGAGACACAGAATCGGAAACAGCCTCCAGGCTCTGAGCCATCAGCCCAGAGCCTGACGCGGGGCTCGAATTCCCAGACCGCGAGATCGTGACCTGGCTGCAGTCGGATGCTCAACCGACTGCGCCACCCAGGCGCCCCAGTCATTTGATATTTTTAACTAAAGATATTTAGGGGTGCTTGGGTGGCTCAGTCAGTTGAGCATCCAACTCTTAATTTGGCTCAGGTTGTGATCTCAGGGTCATGGAATCAAGCCCCACATCAGGCTCAGCACTGAGCGTGAAGCCTGCTTCTCTCTTGGGGTGCCTGGGTGGCTCACTTGGTTAAGCATCTGACTCTTGATATTGGCTCAGGTCCTGATCTCATGGTCATGAGATTGAGCCCTGCATTGGGCTCTGCACATGGAGCCTGCTTGGGATTCTCTCTCTCCCTCTCTTTCTGCCCCTTCCCTGCTCATGCTCTCTCTCTCTCTCTTTCTCAAAATAAATAAACATTAACAAAAAGATTTCTCTTTCCCTCTGCCCTTCTCCCCTGCTCCCTCACTCTGTCTCAAATTAAAAAAAAAAAAATGTAACCACAGTATTTTTCAGATAATGCAGTCATTGATAGGCTGTACACTTAGATGTATAATTATACTTCTATCATTAAAGGAAAGTACATTCAGAGAACATCTAAGTAAGATTATTATAGGTTTTTAAATGTTAGACTTCTGATATAAGATAAGCATGCTAAAATAGGAGAATTTTATTATTTCCTAAAAAGTACTTACAAGGCAGAAGCATGTAGTTTCCTTGTGGCTGTTGATTTTAAATGTATCCTACGATTTACAGCATTCCAGTGACTCCAGAGTAAAGTCTTTTTAACCAAATACTTGATGTTGCCAGTTTCCACTGGTTGTGTTTTACATTCTTGGAGGGTTTATAACAGTTGTCTCATGATATATATACCTGATGAGCTAGAGCAGTCTTAAATGTTTCCCAGTTTTTAGCATTGCCATACATGACTTTTATTTTTAGATTTAGGGGATTATAGAATGCAAGTCTAACCCTAAGGAATTTGCTGCTGATGTATTTGAGAGTTTTCTTTCCAGAATACACAAGGTTTGGATTTGTGTTTTCTTATAAAAGCTAACATGGCTTCTTAAGTAAATTCATGTATTCATTCTCTTGCAAACACTTTGTGATACTCACTGTGGTCCAGGTATCATTCTAGACATTGGGGTGATGGCAGTAAGGAGAACCATTCCTGTCCCTGGGAGCTTACATTCCCAGTGGAAGAGAATTCATGTAAGGTGCTTGTGTTATTAGCAAGGCCTCTTTTTCTCCTCTTAACCAGCCCAGAAAGTAAATGACTGGTTTTGAAATAGAAAAGCCTATGTTGGTAATGCCAGGTACTTTCAGGGGCAGCCATTGTATTGCTGCTCACTTATGCTATTATGGACTGAAGAATTTTGAATACTCCGAAGTGTGATACTGTTCATTCAGTTGTAATTTTCCAAATCTATTTTTTGTATTTTACTTATTAATTGAACCATTTATTTTCCATAAAGAAGTTCAGCTACACCTTCTTTATGTTTACTTTGCTGCTTTGATGTTTATATAAGGTTCTAGTTTTGATAAAGGTGTGGTTTAAGCTGTTATGGGATAATTCTTTCCAAATTTACTCAGAAACCATTAATTAAGCACATTTAATCTTCTAGGCATATAAATAAAACTTGAGGTTGATACAAGAATGAATTGGGTACAGTTCTACAGTAGTGGGGGAACACAAACACAAAGCAAAGGTGACTGACTGAGGTTCCTGGCATGGATCTGTTTCTGGAGGGATGGAGATATAGGGCCCGGAGAGGTTTAGGGCACATTGAGCTTTAAGTAGAAGTGGCATTGTTTTTTGGAACATTATTTGCAAAAAGAATGGTCGTTTTATACTGTTCATTTGTTCTTAGTATCTATTCATAGTAAGATTATACATATTCCAGTAAGAAATAGTAATACTATCCTTTCAGATTACATAATCTGTGGAGAAGTAGACCTGATTTTACTTTAAGACGTTCCAGACTAGACTGTAAACCAAAAGTCTCACCATTGCAAACACTTAAGTTTATTAGAACACTGCTTCTCAAACCTAGCCCAAATTAAGAGATGTTCCAAAATAATGTTTTTGTTTTTATCCAAAAACCTACATCAAAGTAGACATTCTGTGAAGTCGAAATAATGTTATAAATTTGGTACAAACCTTAGAAAGTTCCTAAGCCACTTTTCCCACGTGAAAGTGGGGATCAAGGCAGAAATGATATTGCATTGTTGTGAAGATTACTTTGAGATGTTAGCTGCTTAGCACAGCACCTGGCACATAGCCAATAATTCTCAGTAAATACATATTATTCATGTATTAGGAGTTGCAGCATTCAGGTCAACATCTTTTAGAATTGACTCAATATAAGAGTTTTTATTATTGTTTTAATCCTAGAGATTACTTCCTTAGAAAAAGGAGGAAATCTGTTTAAAACAAAAAGTTTTATATAGCTAGCAGTTGACTATATGTTATACAGTACTTTTATTTTTAAAATAATGGCTTGTTTCAGCCATTTGGTATTTCTTATACTTGTGGGAAGTAGCCTAAGTTCAATATTAGCTATACTCCCAACAGGCCACTCACCATTAGCCACATGGGGGCAGATACCTAATCATGCTAGTTTATATTTCTTTTAACATAAATTGGATATTGAAAGAATATGAGGTTTGAGGAACTTGTGTACTTATGGTGTTATCAACCGTTATTTCTGTACAGTCACTCCCACATCTAGATACATTTTCAACCTTTCTCCCAAACTCCAAATCCTGGTTTATATCTATCTTCACCTACATATCTCATTAAATCTTAAACTGTTTAGACCTCATCACACCACATCTGTTTTTTCTGTGTGTGTGTGTGTGTGTGTGTGTGTGTGTGTGTGTGTGTGTGTTTGTGAAATATATATTAAATGGGTTATGTTCCTGGCATCTGGTAAGCAGTCAGCAAATGTTGATACTTACTCTGTGTTACTGGCACTGTCACTCTTGCAGTATATGAAACATAAGACCTTAGAGCCGTCTTTTACTTCTTCCTTGCCACCCTGTTTTACATGGTTGCCTCCATAATGAGTCTCCTCTATGTTCTCTCTTCTCCATTTTTCTGGGTTGACTGTATCCGTATCTGCAGCGGAGCCTATCCTTTCCCACCAACTAGATGTGATTTCCTTATCCTTTAAGCCTCAAAAAATATGTTGTGCTTCTCATAGTTTCCTGCAATCATGTTTTATTTTTTTCCCAATACAGTTTATCCTATTCAATGATACATTCTTTTGAAGACAATGACTATATTAGGCATCTTCCTGTTCACATTTCCTGCAGTGCTGAGTCATTGACTTTCCTATAGTATGAATTCAGTGTAAATTTTCTTAATAAGTAGTGTGTTAATTCACTTAAATATATGTGTGCTTCTATTTGCTAGATGTTGCTACCACTTTAATACCCAAAAGGAGGACTGAGACAACTTTTTCTGAAATGGCCAAAGAGTAAATGTTTTTGGCATGGTGGGCCATACTGTCATAATTGTCAACTCTGCTATTATAGCCCATAAACAGCTATAGATAATACATAAATCAATGGTATGGCTTGTGTTCCAGTAAGACTTTGTGCACAAAAACAGGCAGTGGGCTGGATTTGACCTGCTGACCATAGTTTTCCAATCTCTGCTCTAAAGGATTTGTATTGGTCATTTGTGACAATATCATTTAGTTAGCTGAGGGCTTCAATTCTCAATATGTAAAATGAGAGCAACAGAAAAAGAGATTATAATAACTCCCAGTGTAATTTAAAGTTCCTTCTGAGAAAGCAGTACCTGCTCAGAAGGCAGGCTTTTTGATAAATGAACTTGACCTAAAGTATCCTCGAGTCCCTTCCATGTGCCGGCAACAGTATGATACACAGGCCTCTAAAAGACTAGCCCTCAAGGAGCTCACAGTCTAGGAGAGAAAGTAGATATGTGGTAAATGCTACAGTAGATCTGCATTTAGTTCTATACTAAATGTACCAGGCATAACAGGTACCTGGAAAGGCCTGGACATTTTACATAGACACTCCAGACTTGTCCTATTTTTATGGAAGCACACCCCAATTGCCATCACTCTGCTTCCAAAGATTGGCACATGAAGTCGAGACTTTAGATTTTAAACCCAAGCCAAACTAAAGTATTATTTAAGTTTTGACTTAATGAACATCACAGAAGATTGTTACTCTTCTTGGGGATACTACCCTATTGTACATGCACAGATTCTGTTGTTTCATAGTGTACTGGTTGTATTTAATAATTTTTGGAACACCTTTTTCTTTCTTTCTTCCCTTTTTTTTTTGAAAAGCAACCAGCAAAAGTATGAGTTCTTTTTCTTGGATGATTTTATTTCCAGGCTGAGAGGATGTTTTTTAAATAAAAACTAAGATTACTTTCTTTGGATCTGTAACATGAAATGTTTTAAAAATCATTTACAGTGAAGTTAAAGAGGTAGGATACTTTTTTGTGTGTCACTTTAGAGAAATTTGTTTTGCCTGTGTGAAGGCCTCAAATGAGATCCACCTGACCTCTTTTACTAACACGCAATTCCCAGAAAGCAAAGACCTTTTCTACCTGAGAGCAGACCTGATGTCCAGTTCATGTAACTCACTCAGATTCTGACTTCTTAGATTCTCAACTCTGTCTGCAGGATACCACCTCTCAGCCTTAGTTGATTCTAAGAGCCTGGTCTCTTGCCCAAATCTCCTCATAGCCCTGCCACATCCCTCCTTGCTTTCCACCTGGCCCATATCCCTATTAGCCAGTATCCCTTCTTACCATAAACATTTCCCCAGCTGAGCATTTAACCTGTATTTCTTCTTTTCTCAGAACAGTGCTTCTCACATTTCAGTGTTCGTCATAATCATTTGAGACAGTTGTTGGAAATATGAATTTCCAGCCTACCCTCATAGCCTCTGGTTTAGTCAGTCTCACATAGGACCCAGAAACCGGCATTTTTTTTTTTTTTTACATCCTCTGCCTCTTAAGTTATGCCTGTGATCATACTTTGAGAAACACTGGCAAGGGTGTAAACTCCTTGAGGACGTTTTGGTTCCCATACAGTATCTAGCATATTTTCTGTATAATAAGCATTTGGTAAGTGTTTATTCAGTTGGATTATTGAAGCTGTATAAAGAAATAAGTAATTTGATTTTAAGTTGGATTTATTGAAATCAGATTCTGACATCTTTAAAGATATTAATCTTTATCCTTTGCTTAATTGAACCAGAAGTAGAAAATTAAATTATCTTATTTCAGGCTTACAGAAAATAATTGGGAAATGTACTTTGAAGATACTCTACATAAGAAATTTATAGTATGTGGTTAAAAGCTGGGACTTTTGGGGCACCTGGGTGGCGCAGTCGGTTAAGCGTCCGACTTCAGCCAGGTCACGATCTCGCGGTCCAGGAGTTCGAGCCCCGCGTCGGGCTCTGGGCTGATGGCTCAGAGCCTGGAGGCTGTTTCCGATTCTGTGTCTCCCTCTCTCTCTCTGCCCCTCCCCCGTTCATGCTCTGTCTCTCTCTGTCCCAAAAATAAATAAACGTTGAAAAAAAATTAAAAAAAAAAAAAACTGGGACTTTTAAAAATGTCCTGCTGTTAGAAAACTGAAGATCTTGGAAGTTAACATTATTTTGAGAATAATGGCACAGAATTAAATACATTATCAGAGAACATTAAAGGGATTCCAGCATGTCTGAGAACAGCATCAGCTGCTTTCAGATGTCCTGTGAAAATTGCAGGCTCCACTGCTGCCTTTTAGTTAGATCCCTTGAAAGTAACTGTGATGTTAGTAAATAACAGCAGCGGGCTCTCTAGATGGGATCACTTAAATTTTTTCCTTTTCCTTTTCAAATTCGATTCTATTAATGAGTACTGCAGAGACAAGTGGGGTAAATTACTTAATCTAAGAATCAGTAGTAAACAAATTTGCATGTAGTAGAAGACGCCGTCATCCATGCTTGCCCATCACATTAAGAGATGCATTTCCAGTAAAATTTTACTTCAATTGTTGTATGTTTGTGTTTTGACCAATTTTATACTAATTGTCAAAAATTACTCCATCCAGAAGAAATTGTAACATTTAAAGCATTAAAGTCACAGGTAATAAAATTAAATTTTTAGCTTACACACACATTTTTGATACAGAAAAGTATGAATGGGTAATCAATAAAAGATTTTTAAACACAAATGTATTATTCAGGATAAAATTCTTTGGAGAACTGGAGTGGAAATACAAGTTCAAGGAGAAGAAACCATATAAGATCTGACTGTTGAGGAAGAACTTGTTCATATTATCTTTTAAATGGATGATACTGATATCACATTGCTATGATATTTCGATTCGAGTGAATTTACTTAGGAGTGATGTAACATTTTCATTTTAAATCATCAGTTTTTCCACCACACGATAAATTCTGTTCTTTTATTTAAACTTGTGAATAAAGATTTTAAATGAAGTTTTAGATGTCTGTTTAAAAATATAAAAAAGTATCCTTGTTTTCCAAAACTATTTTAGGTCATAATATAAGCAAAAAAGTGTGAAGATCCTGAATAAGTTTTCCCAAACACAAAAAAATGTTTGCTGCAAGGGTGAGTTAAAATCAAGGTTAAATCTAGAGGCAAAAAGACATCTTTAGGAAGCATAGTATTACTAACAACCTCTTAATGAGTGCCTCCTACTGTTTTTTAGTGCTTTGGTAAGCATTTTGTATACATTATACGTATACATTATGTTATTCATGCATTATAGATTTTACACATATTATAATTTTACAGAGTGCTGCCTGCAGCTTTGTAACCACCAAATGGTGATACCTAAATCCAAACCTAGGCCTGCTTATCTCCAGTGCATTGGTATGTTCTCTGCAATATAGCACATGCCATAAATGGACATAAACCATGTTCTTAGATTATGTAAAACCACCCCAGTTCTTTGTTATACCTTTCTGGGATTGTTGATTATTTTTCATAGAGTCATGATCAAGATGAGTATGTGCTCAAAGTGGTCACATTTTGGTCACAGTTTGGATATAGACTCGAGAACAAAGGAAGCAAGAGATCATTTGAAGACTAGAAAGTGTTAGAATCAACCTGAAGAATGTCCATACATAATAAAGGAAATACATAGAGCACTAAATATTTTTATCAGAGAAGATATGTCCAGTGGGCTTTGTGTGGCATCCTGCTTGAAGCAGTTTTATGGTAAGAACTGTAGTTAGCTGTAGGAAAGCTGATGCTTACCTAGTTGCCACAGCTGGGTTAGTGTTTACAGGACAGATGCAAGCACAGCTATCCAAGTTTCAGTAGCTCTGACCCTGAGAATTTTAATTTGAGAGGTTGTACTGAAGAGTAGATCCAAAGTGATATGATGGTCATTTCTTAGCAGATTGTAAGTCTGCAGTTTCCATAGTGATGATCTCATTTCAAATATATACTGTATTGATTGTTGAAGAATTATGGGAATTATGTGAAACATAAAATGAGAATTTTCTCTAAAAGCTTTGGAAGTATATTTTAATTCTCAGTGTTAATCTAAATTTATACATTCTAGTTATATGGTAATTGGTAACCAACTTTATATACTCTTCGGAGGGAATAACTTGATTAGTTGAAATTTCTAGGTGATTTCAGATATTTCATATTAGCCAAAGAGCTTCAGCCTCCCCTCTAACCAAACCTCTCTCTCCTTTTTTAAAATTTTTAAAAATTTATTTTATTTTGAGAGAGAGAGAGTGAAAGCGAGCCAGGGAGAGGGGCAGCAGGAGAGAGGAATCTTAAGCAAGCTATAAGTTCCGTGCAGAGCCCAATGCAGGGCTTGATCCCATGACCCTGGGATCATGACCTGAGCCAAAATCAAGAGTTGGACGCTCAACTGACTGAGCCACCCAGGTGCCTAATTTTTTTATAAGTACCAAAACTATGAATTCTATATATATTCCCATATCTATTCTCCACTCAGTCCTGTGGACACCCAGCTTATTCCTGACTCTACCTTGTACATTACTTTCTTCCTGGGAAGCCTTCATCCTTCACCTCGAGTGAATACCTAATAGTTCACCACTGTTTTCCCAGTGCCTTGAACAGTATCTGGTATATGGCAGACCCTCAGTAAACAGGTATTGAGTGACAAATAAATGAACAAGCAAACAGTAGAGTGAAGGAACTCAAGATCTGCTTTATGCATTTCCGTATGTGACCCTCTGCAAGATACTTAATTTCTCAGGGCTTCATTGCCCTTAGCTGAAAGACCAAAGGAAAAAAAAAAAAAAAACAACTGGAGTAAGTTCTTGCCAACTCTAAAGTAATATAATTCTGTGGTATAGTTAATTCATGAACTATTTAACCTTTAACAAAAGTTTCTCTGAAGAAGCTGGTCACCATATTTTGCAAAGTGTTACTTCCTAATAAAAATTGAAGATTAAGAGTCTGTACTACTCATACTCTTACATTCAACTTAGTACCAGATGAAATATGTCTTGTTAACAAGAGTAAGGCTAATTAAAATTCCCTGTGTTAATTAGGAAAAAAATCCCTGAAGGAGGAGGGATTTTAAGAACCAGATAAAGGGGCGCCTGGGTGGCTCAGTCAGTTAAGCGTCCGACTTCGGCTCAGGTCATGATCTCGCGGTATGTGAATTCAAGCCCCGCGTCGGGCTCTGTGCTGACTGCTCAGAGCCTGGAGCTTGTTTCAGATTCTGTGTCTCCCTCTCTCTCTGACCCTCCCCCGTTCATGCTCTGTCTCTCTCTGTCGCAAAAATAAATAAACGTTAAAAAAAAAAAGAACCAGATAAAAAACAGGTAGCTAGGGTTAGCAAATGAAGTGCCTAGATATCAAAGGCACTGTGCAGCCTGTAAGAGCATCTTCAGGTGGATAAGGAACAAAGAATGTTTTTTTGAGTGTCTGCTTAGCTTTAGATTTCTATCATGACACTTTCCCATTGAAATGTGATAATTGTTTCTTTGGTGCCCTCAACAAACTGGGTTTTATTTCTATGACCTTTTGTTATCTAGCAGACTACCTGTATGTGGTAAACAATAAATATTTGAGGAATTAATTGATGAATAAGTGCTTACAGCGTTTCCACGTGTATTACTAATTGTAATAATATGTATCCTATCTACAAGATAGTAAGCTTAATAAGCTCTGAGAAATTGACCTACATAAAGAAACCAGTTTATACTTACAAAGCCTGAATTTGGACTTGGGTCTGTTTGTCTCTACAAGTTCATACTTCTCCTACTAACTAGTCTTGTCATAGATCATGAACATAATTCCTAAGTGTGTCATATCCCTGCTAGAGGTGCTATATAAAATCTTTGTGGAGTATAAAAAGTTATTACTGATACTAGTTTGGGCAAGTTCCACTTTAGAAACATTTTCAGCTGTTAAATTCACTTATTTAATCTTTACAAGCTAGATAACTTTTCCATGGTACTGATGAAGAAAGCTGAGCATCCTTAAGGAGTCACAGATCTTAAGGACCTTAAGAGCCTTAAGGATCTTAGGATTGGAGCCCAAGCCTCTGGATTTAAAAGTAATTGAGCTTCCAGTAAGGATCAGAAAGGACTGAACAAATGGCATCTAGAACAAGTAAGAGCCTTGTAAGACCCTCCTTAAGTTTTAAAATGTGTAATTGGTCACTTTATTTTACCACATCCCATAGCTGTCATACCATGGATAGACTAGAATCATTTACCACTGCAGTTCTGAACTATTGAGCTTTCTGAATGAGGAGGCATATGTCTACACTTGCAGAATTATAAAGCTGGAGTCATCTTGGTGGTCACCTCATCCAGTGACTTTATTTTTTAGTGGAAAAAGGTCTGTCACTTAGGGACTACTAGGAGATTGTTAAATTTGGAGAGTATTCATGTTTAGTTTCAGTATTTTGTAGGAGGAGAAAGGGAGATGATGTAAGGTGTGTCAGTGATCAGATGGGAAATAAAATGGTTTAGAACTTTTTTTAAAATTCTGTCTCCTTTTCTTTTGAGTTATGAGAAATTGTTTTTTAATCCTAATTTGTAGATAAAGTGGAGGAAGAAGTTTGAGAACTTGGCCAGTTTCTTTGAAAGTTAGTAACAGAGCCAGGATTAAAAGCATACCCTTGAATATCAAGACAACTTTTATTTATATAATGTCAATCACTGTAACACCTGTTTAGCCTACTGAGCCATGCTGGCCTTATAGTGCCCCTGTGAAGCTGCCTGTACGGGGTCAGCTACCAGGCCTGTGAGGGTAAGCAAGTGAAATAACAAGAGGAAATGTCTCAGAGAGTCCCTAAGGGTAAGAAAAAAAAAAAAGACAAATGTTGGTGTCTTAATCCTTCCAAACCTAAGTAGTTTGTCTTATGGTAGCAGAGCCGTTCTACTAATGGGAACTCCAGAGTTTGAGAAGATTTCAAAACGATAAAGCTGTCCCTTAGGATTCAATAGCTTAATGGCTTGCAAAAGAGCTAAAGACTGAATGTTATAGGCAGTGCCAAGCTGGACTCTACACCTTGCCTAAAGATAATAGAAATAGAAACATTCAAAGTACTTTTAGCCTCCTGGAAGTAAATGCGATCTAAAACAATGGTTTGAAAGTTGTAAGGCTATGTTTAAAATGTAAAATGCATTAGAAGGGAAATAGGCGTTTTCTGTGCTTACAGAATAAGTGCCATTCTTTGTTACTCAGAAAAAAACTGTTCTGAACTTTTGTTTCCATGAGAATGTGTTTTATTTTAGGTAAATATAAATATAAAGTTTTGTTTATGGCTTAAGTAAGTGAGCTAACAGTTTTCAAGTGTGGAAACTGGGGATCAAAGAAGTAAAGTAACTTGTCCAGAATCACAGAGCAGTAAGTGATGGTGCCAGGACTGGAATTCAAGTGTTAGACCCAAACCCAAACAGCCACTAAAAGTTGCTGTTTCGTTTCATGCAGATCACAAAATGTTACCCCATATGTGTTTGATAGCTTTTCTTTATAAACAGTTCACATAATTTACTTTTTAATCACGGGCAAATAGTAGACTAAGAGTAACCACCAGTAGTAGAAAAATCACAGAAGTTCAGAATTTCAGCTAAAAAGATTATCTAGTGAAGTCCAACCTCTTTAACAGACTGGAAAGCTGAGGCCTCAAAGCTTACTGACACTCAATAGCAAGATTGCTGTGATTAGAAGTTTGCGACATTTTAGGGTAAACACTAAGGAAAATTCAGTGATTCTAATCAGAACCATCAACATACCAGATTTTCACTGTATTTGAATAAAATATTTTAAAAATAATTTATTATAAGTTCTTAGAAATCTTTGTGCATGCTAAGTGCTTTGTAAAAGAAAGTAAAGTGCCTATTCCACACATAAAAGAGGGACCAAAATTTTTTTTAACTAAACAAGTAATCATTGTAGTTTTAAGATTGAAGTAGTGTATAACTTATTACATGGTGATTTTTTTTTTTTTTTTAATTTTTTTTTTCAACTTTTATTTATTTTTGGGACAGAGAGAAACAGAGCATGAACGGGGGAGGGGCAGAGAGAGAGGGAGACACAGAATCGGAAACAGGCTCCAGGCTCTGAGCCATCAGCCCAGAGCCTGACGCGGGGCTCGAACCCACAGACCGCGAGATCATGACCTGGCTGAAGTCGGACGCTTAACCGACTGCGCCACCCAGGCGCCCCTTACATGGTGATTTTTAAGTATCGCTAGGTGTTCCTGTGCTGGGAATGTATTTTATACTGTGTCAGCAAGATTATTAGGCTGTAGCTACCATGTGGCTTTTGAAGAATTTTTTTTTTTTTTAATCTTTGGAAATCTAGAAAAACCTAATGGGATTACACAGATTACCTAAAACGTTAAGTATACAATGAAAATTATTTCTCAAAAACTGAAATAAGTAGAAAACATTCCCATATTTGTGAAATGTCTCTTAATAGAAGTCTTAGGATTCAGTTTAAAATACACAGAAGATAATTCACTGCAAGCGTTTGTAGGCTACTACTTGAAAGTTTCCTATTTGAACATTCAAGTCATATTTTCTCCTTAGAAAATTTTGGTTATATCCGTTTTATATTTTACTTTAAAAGTTAATCTTACACTTTGATATCTAATTCAATCTCATTTTTCTCATATATAATTACTGCTAACTTTTAAAAGAACACTGCTTATTTCAAAGGGAAATAATGTTTAAAAGATGTGAAGCATTTAATCCTTGAACGCTGGAACCACTTTTAAAGTATCATAAGCACATCTGTGTTACATTACACAGGGAAAAGAATGTGTGCGTTCCGTGGCCTATGGGCACTAGGGTGGCTGGTTTAGGAAAACTGAGTAAGTTGGGTTTTTTTTTTTTTTTTTCAACATAAAAAATTTTCTGTAATTCTAAAACAAAGAATTGAATTCCAGGGGTGGGGCATGTGGTCATGCAAACATAAGTAATGTTTTGGTTTTACAGTTGTTCTGTCACTTGTCACCTTCTTCTGAAAAAGAAATCAGAGCATTTTGATAATAAGCCCTTCCATTTTCCCTTATTTGAAAACTATTCCATGGGACAGACTTGCAGAGGAATCATGCACTGCGTGTCTCTCTTAGTCAGCTGCGAGTTATGGTGCAAATAATTTATTACTAACTAGGAAATACCAAAGTTTGTGAATGATTTACTCTTCACAGATTCAAATGTATTGCAGGGATCACTTCATTCTTGATCACTTGTACTCCATCCAATGTGTTTTCTTGAGTGGGACAGAAAAGGATGGACTTAACAGCTGTCAGGCTGGGTATCACCTAGGATGTGTGTTTTGCATGTGAATATCATCTGGCATTGGTGGAGATGAAAGAGAAAAGGTTGGAGAACTTCTGCGCTACACTGGTGGACATGTTCTCAACTTTTTCCTCTTTAACGTGACAGTATTCACATGCCAACACATTCCCATAGGCAACTCCTAGTGAGCTAGCTGAAATTCTGCCGCTTCCCCTGCTACCCAGGAAAGCAAGCAAGGGGGAGAATGTTAGGGGAATGCATCTTTGATCAACTAAAAACAGTTTTTTTAAGTAATGGCTTGAGAGTTGCACACCATAAAGAATATTAGCATCTAATTAATTACCTGTGGCACATTTGACAGCTATGTCATATTACCATGACTGATAAACTCCGTATTTCTTAAATTTTGTGCTTTAGGCTCATCCAGAAACTTAAACTTGGTTTTTTGTTTTGTTGTTGTTTTTTTTTAATTTGAAGATAAAGGAAGGCCAAATTTAATTGTATGGTAATATAAATTTCTGGGAACGATTTATAATTAGAATGAGCTTGTTACAAAAGTATTTGTAGTCAGTTATTTTAACACCACATATTACTGAAAATTATCATGGGATAGGGTTTTTGTTTGTTCGTTTTTCCTTTAAAGGTCAAACTAAAGATATTTGAGGAATTTGAATTTTTAGCTAGTCATTCTTTTGTCCAAGAAGAATTCATCACACATTAAACATAGATATTACATAAAAGTTAGTTTTACTCTTTGTGATATGAAAATGACTTGTTCGAAAGCTTTCCTAATGTCATACTTGATATACTCTTGATTTTATTTTAGAACCTGTATAGTAATAGCTCTTTTACCTGGTTTTCTTAGAGATGTTATAAGGAAATAACTATTAATGTCATTAACATTTAAAAATTTTCTAGGGGCGCCTGGGTGGCGCAGTCGGTTAAGCCTCCGACTTCGGCCGGGTCACGATCTCGCGGTCCGTGAGTTCGAGCCCCGCGTCAGGCTCTGGGCTGATGACTCGGAGCCTGGAGCCTGTTTCCGCTTCTGTGTCTCCCTCTCTCTCTGCCCCTCGCCCGTTCATGCTCTGTCTCTCTCTGTCCCAAAAATAAATAAACGTTGAAAAAAAAAAAATTTAAAAATTTTCTAATGGAAGGGACTCTATTTTATTTATGGGTAACTTTGAATATTAAGGGTGTTTTTTATTTTTGTTTTTGTTTTTTTTTTATTGTAAGATATTACGAACTGGATCCTTATAAAAGTCTCCGTGACAATTTGAGGAACAAAGTGATCATTGAGTATCCAACATTACATGTGGTATTAAAAGAATCCAGTAATGACATGGAAGTTCTTCACCAAGGTAAGTGTGCATCTGTTTGTCCCTGTAACACTTAGAGTAACTCTAGGGAACCCGGGCACTTACGTGACTGTCTTTATTTCTTCGTATATGTGTTTTCCCACTGTATTTACACACTTAACTGAATTTGCTCTATAGCTACAGTTAATTCTGTAAGGAACCAAATGAATGACTGCTGATTCTGTCGTGTTTGAGAGCACATAAGCTTGTCATAATCAATTTAAGATGAATATGTTTGAATGGCTGTAAAAGGACATTCTTTGCCTTCTTGGAGTTCTGTGTGTTTTTGTCTTTTTTTTTGAGCTAATAGTCTTTAACAGTCTGTCCAATAACAAATAAATTTATTCTCTAGTAAAAACTCTCTCTTTAGGGATTCCTAAAATGAGGGATTGTAAAACATTTTTAGTATCCCATATTATAGAAAGGGATATATTTGAAAGAACATCATGTTAAAATTTGGACTGTGTTTAAATAAGCTAGTGCCGTTGCCTTGACCTTTATCTTTTTTAAAACCCCCTGGTTTTATTTTCTTTGATTTTGTTTCTTTGTCATTTTTGTGATTCTTTAAAAGTAGATACTGACCTTCTTTGGTGAGTAGTGGAGTTGGGAGGAAGTATGAAAACTGGAAATAGTACATGTAAAAATTTAGTATATAAAATGACTTACCCATGTTTGCAACTGCTGATTGAAGTAAGCTGTTTGTGTTGCCGAATACACCTCCAGAAAAAGGATGAATAAAATTCAGAAACTACTTTTAAAAAGGGAGAGAGGTTACTCAGCTTAAACCATTAGATACCACTTTCAGCTAAGAATTACAGTTATAGGACAAGTTTCATTGTAACAGTCTCCAGAGGACCATTGAATCCTTGGATTGGATTGAAATCTATTTTTTAAATAAAATTATTTGAAATATATGGTTTAGATTTATTGTTCTGCCAGCATCATAGGCTGTACTAGGCAGTAACCTTTGTTTTAAGGTGTTCTCTTACATGTGTATAATAGGTTTTTTTTCTTGGCAAAAGATGAATAGCAGAGTTTTTATTTTTCAAAGTGGGCAAAACTTTGTCAGTGTCACAATTTGACTTGGATTTTTAGCTAGCAAACATGAAGTTTCTGATAATCACTTAAGGGCCTCTAAATCCTTAGGTTAACTCTTGGCTTTATGTCTTTCACAATTTGAATGAAAATATCCAATTTTATTTTCTCAAATTAAATTAGAAGTGTGTTGTAAATGGCCAGTTTCGCTTTTTTTTTAAGCTGTGTAAAATCTTACTTTTTCCTTAATATAATTCACATAGCTCTCTAAATGCTGGTTTCAGGGAAAGATGTTTGGTAATGTGGGTTACTAGCCAGGGCAAACATGTCTGTGTAAATAAACATAGCACACACAGCCCCTCTTTCACCTTGTTTAGGAATGCACACTGAGGAAGCCTTCCTGTAATGAAGCAAAAAGAAAAGGCTACTTTTGTAGTATATTTGGAACCTGATTAAGTAAAATTTGCTATTTTGGGGGGGGGGGTATGTGATATTTGACTTATTTACAGGGAAAAAAGTGGTGCTTTCAGGATAGAGGATCATTTAGAGCTGCTGTAGCAAAAAAACTTAGTCTGACAGGATTTGAAGGACCATACCACTGTTGTCACATCAGAAATACACACACTTTAAAAATAATGCCAGGTCTTTTGTACGTACATATCTTTGTGTGAGCACTTAACATATCTGATTCTTTGTACATTCTCAACAGCTTTGGATGTTCGGCAGGGTGGTCCCTTAATGCTGGAGGAGGGTTATATAAGAACAGGGCATTTTCTTTGGAGAGCCTTGAAATTCTTTCTCTCTCCGGAGGAAAAAATGTTGGATTTTGATCTTGAGTTCAGAGCACAAGGTGTCTCTCTTCTAGTTTGGGAAAAATGTGTTTCTGGGCTGGGATTCAGTGGTTTTCACACTTGATCATTGTTATAATGTTTGTTACGGTTGTAGATTGCCATAATTTTTTTTTTCAAAAGTCTGCCAGTATTGATGGGCAAGAGGCAAGTTTTGTTTGTTTGCTTTCTGCTTTTTAAGGAATGTAAAAGGTTGACTGTAAAACGTTGAGCAGTTAAGGTAGCCCAGTAGATTGGGAATGTGGTGTGCTTGGTCACCATCTTTATCAGTCCAGCGGGAAGTGCTCAGAATGGTGTTACTTACTTCACAGATCCCTATTTGCCAACGTAAGTTAGTAGATTTAAATGACTTAATAAGAACATGCTGCATTTCAGTCTTAGGAAAAAAGAATGGAGTGCTATTAAAAGAAGAAAACAGGCAACTTCAAGAAAGCAAAGAGTTTTCCCCGAATTGCAATGCCAAATACTACAAAGCTCCATTAATTTAAAAATATCAGCAAAACATATTTCTCTGTTGTTCTAAGATAACTCAAAATTAGAAAACGTCTCTGCCTTTAGGAAGGAATCCAAACCAAGATTGATGACTTGAATTAGTGAAAATACATAGCACAGCAGCTACTCATGCATCAGTCCCTTGTTGGGCCAATAAATCCTTTCATCCATTCTCCTCCCCTCATTCCTCCTTCCCCCACCCACCCCACCCCCCCCCCCCCCCCACTTTTTCTTCTTCTCTTTCACTGTGTGTGTGATACAGTGGGGTAAGGAGATGAGAATGGACCTCGGGCACACGAACAGACATCTAAACTTTACAGGGCAAGAGTTGCTATAGTAAAATTTGTATAAATTGCAAAGAAAGCCAGAGAAGAAACAACTGACTTGTATTATCATGGAGACACTTGAAAGGACTCTGCTGGAGTTTGTAAATTTCCACAAGCATCAGGACCACATCTTGGATGGAACCTGTCTCAATGCTTTATTTATAAAAAGGATTCAGGAGACATCATCTTGGTTGCTGGGACAATCTGAAATCTAGGTAACATCGGCAAACCCCAAGGAACTCGGCGATTGAATATGAGGCAAGATCTAGGTTTATGATTCCAGCGTCACCTCCTATTAAGCTGTGGGCCCTTGAGCATTCACTTTACCTCTGAGCTTTATTTCCCTTATCTTTTTAATAGAAATAAATGGCTGTAAGCCTGAAGCAAAATAATCAGTATTTTAACCTTAACTTTCATAGTGTTTTAGTATAGGATTTCCATTTAGCTTCACTGTGCAATGAAATAGAGCTGTTATTCTGGTTCCCATTTTGCAGATTGCAAAACAAAAAGAGTGACCTGCATTCATACTGATTCAGCAGACAGGCTACGCTGGGAGGTAAACGTAAGGGGGAAAGATCTAGTTTCTGTCCATAAGGAATCTCAGCTTAGTAAGTGAATCATAGTCTTGCTGTAGTAAGGACAGCTCCTTTAAAGGAACTCCATTTCTGCTGTATGCTATCTTTCCTGTCAAAGGAAGGAGAAGGCGATTAGCTAGTCTTCTCTCAGCCTGCATTCACTCAGCATATACTGACCCTCAATTTTAAGTTAAAAAAAAATTATGGAAAAATTTATTCCAACCACACTTGGCCAGCCTATGTGATAATAGTGATCTTTTCAGTGGTACCAATATGGGATCATAACCACACTGTGAAGTGACCATTCCCAAGTCTTCCACAGAGTCAGGAAGCATGTTGCCTCACAAAATATAATTGCCACTCTCAGACATCGTCTCTTTATTGTGGCCAGAACTGTATATCCCGGCTGCCTGGAACATGACATGGTTTGTCTGTCCCCATGAGCGGTGCTGTTGGTATGCATCAGAAGGAAGGAGAGAAGAAGGAAAAACAGTACAAGCTAAACAGAATCAGTATAAACACTTGACTATATGTTTACTTATTTTTTTCAGTGAAAAGTGAATCTACCAAGAACATTGGCAATGAAAATTGAGCACTTCTTCTGGAGGAAGAAGGCGAAAATTCCCAGACAATTGCAGAGGACTGTGCATTGACTAGCTGTTGGATGACTGGGATATTATCAGCGGGTGGTTGAAATTTTTTGTTTCTCTGAAAGTAATTAAACAATCTAAACTAAACTAAAAATCTGAACTTTTTTTTTGAAAAAGATGTAGCCTCTTAGATTGACTTGTAAGGCCCTTATTCCTAAGAACTCTTTTTCTGCACCTGATCAGCATAGTGCTTATTTTAGTTAGGCCCAGGGTTTTAATATGCTTAATTCTGTAGGCTGAAAACTTTTTTGTTTGTTAGTTTGATGCAAGACCGGACCCAAGGATCACCTGTGTCTGCCGCAAAATTGGCATCCTTGTTAACAGAACCTCACTAAACATAAAGGCCGTGTGACACATCCTGTATCCACAGGAGAACTGATCTGTCAGTTGCCCATTTTCGTCTTTGAGATTCTTTGTAACTTATTCTCTTGACATGACTGAGTGGATCTTTTACTTGGTTAGCATCCAGTAGAGTGTCACATGTACAGGATGAAAAAATACTGTTAACTACTATTTCTTCTATTCAGTTCAGAAAATCAGTGGCTCCTCATCGTTTGAACCATCGGTGCTTACGAATTTGGGTGTCCTTGTTTGCACAGTGAGCTGTGTCTTATTATGAATTCTGTGCCTTTCATCCTGTTCCCATTTCACTCTCCTCATTACCACACAGGGGTGTTATGATGAGCAGTTTTATGCTGTTTTGAAACATCTAGCAATAACTAAAGAAAAAAAAACCACTTGGAACTCTTCAAAGTGTTATTGGAATGTATATGTGCATTTATGTATATACATGGCTTAATTTATACCTTATGGCAGCTCTGTATACATTATGATCTCACATATTGAAATTAAAGTTTCCTAGTTTTATTGGAATTTATACAGTTATGAAATTGCAATATGGCTATAAAAGAGTAAAAGATGATTACATCTGTGTTGCATCTGTGTATTTAATGGTTAAGAAAACAATGATAAAATTGGACATTGGTGAATTCATTTGTAGTTTATAATTGGAATAAGTTTTAGACCAAAAGGAAGCCAGAGACATTAATTAAAGAAGCTTGTGGAAAAAATAGAATAATGAGAGGATGAGCATAGGAGAACACAAATACGTGTAACTTGGGATCAAAACTGGAGAAGAGAATCCAAATACAATAACGCCACAAGACCTTTAGCCATAAAAGTAATAGTGGAAATATGATTCCTAGAAAATAAGGCCTTGAAATTTGAGAAATAGGTATACTTCCTCAATCAACTTCAGGAATCCTCCTGTGCAGTGAAAGGTTTGTGTAGAATTATGTTTTTCACACTATTTCTGGGGAGACAACTAAATGGGATTTCACAGGACTCATATTTAATCTGTAAGTGAAATTTGTTTTCTCTAAAGAGGCAAGAAATAGGATGAACTGGGGGGCTCAGTCAGTTAAACATCTGACTCTTGGTTTTGGCTCAGGTCATGATCTGACAGTTCGTGGGATTGAGCCTCACGTGGGGCTCTGCGCTGATAGCGTGGAGCCTGCTTGGGATTCTCTTACTCCTCTCTCTCTGTCCTTTCTCTTACACACACACACACACACACACACACACTCTCTCTCTCTCTCTCTCTCCGTCCCTCTCTCTCTCTCTCTCTCTCTCTCTCTCAAAATAAATAAACATTTAAAGTATTAAAAAAAAAGAAGAAGAAGAAGAAACAGGATGAATTCAATCAAATGCATCACAGAATTGTTCCTGGGATAAGTAGGATAAAGTACACAACAGGAATGTGTGATCTGAATATCCGGATGGAGAGCAATTTCCTGACAGTGAAATCTGTGATGACATAGTCTCATTTCCAAGAAAAGTATTGAATTCCATCTCTTCTAGAATTTAAATTGAAAACTGGACAACCGAAGGATTTATCCCCTGTCCAGTGTACTTTTCCCCCCTTGCCCAGGAAGAAATTGAAAGGGGGGAAAAAATCTACATGATGTAATTCATGCTTGCCATTTCTATAGTCTAGAATTCTATTAGATTTTTCAATTATAGACTGTTCCTTAGGAAAGAATTTAGTGTAGTTCCCGTAAATATAAGTATCCATTCATTTGATTAATATACATATTTATTCCCACAGGATTTACAACAAACATGTGTTAGTGAATAACCACGGCAGCTGCTTAGAGGGGGTGAAGTTGGAATAATTCACTGAGAGCCCTAGAAGTTCATAGTATTAAGACTTAATTTCTTTTTTTAGAGGGCCTCTCCGTTTGGATTCTTGACAAATTCGGATGAATAAACAAACTCCCTGACCCATGTTAAGTTCAACATCCTGCATTTTGTTCACAAATCACATTTTAAAAGTAGAAAAGCTTCACCTGGCCTTCTTTATTTTTTAAACAATGATTTCAAAGGCAAGGTAGGCCTTTCATAATTGCTAATTATTATGTATGGGATTAATAGCCATAAATTACAGTAAGCAAAGCTTGCACCTGTTCATATTATAAATAGGAATTAAAGAAAGTTACTATAATAGATATTAAAGATTCCAAAGTGTAGTTGAGCCAATTTGTTTCCCTGTAGCAAGTAGTGCTATTCAGGTTTCACGGTGTATAATAAGATGTTAAAGGCGTAACTAATGCCAACAATTTCCTTTATACATTTGGTTTAATTTGGTTGACGTATACAGTGTGTTCTACCCGATTTCATATTAGTCATTAAATTTTAAGTAAAGATACCCAGTCTGCTTTTATTTAACCATACACTACTGTATTAAAATTTATTTTCAAGTGGATCTTGTACGCTTTGATTTTTTAACCAGTCGTCTTTCAGTGGCAAGTAACAGAAACACAAGCTAGTGTAAGCATGAATGGCAACTTATTGGCTCATATACACAGAAGTCCAGGGATGACTTGGTCTAAACACCCTAAGAAGCCATCCTTCCATCTCCCATACATACTTAGCTCTGATTTGTTTTTTCCTGGGTTGGTTTTTTCTTTCAGGCAGACTTTCTCTTTGGGGAGGGAGGAGAGAATGGTAGACAGCACCCATGGGCAGTTTTGGCTTACATCATCATAACCAAAGCACGGCAGTGAGTTATGTAAAATTTGGGAAAGAACTTTGATTTTGCCCACATTGGGTTACATTCCATTGGGTTACATTCCATCCCTTAGCTGATGAGGAGAGGAGTTACCCCAAAGGAAGGGGAAATTATCAGAAAAAGGAGAAAGGGAGCAGGAGAGGGAAGACAGTTTCTGAGAATCCAAAACTAGCAGCGGTCCATTGTACCCTATTTGAGTTAAATAGCAAGAGGTTTCTGATTTGAAATAACATGAGTAAAATTCAAAACTAACCTGCAAACCCTCATTGGCTTTAACTAGAGATTTTAATTCCTGCTTGATGCCATTGCTGCTTTCAGTTGCCATGTTAGGCGTTGAAAAAATACTTTCCGTTTGTGTTTGACGTTATGTTGCTGCTGGTTTGATCACATGCGCATAGCACCAGTCCGTTGCCATCACAGATTTGGCAACTTCCAGTGTTGTCAACATTTGAGAAATTTTGCTATTGAAATTAGAGTTGAACTGGAGGAAAATACTTCAAAAAATGAATACTACTTAAAAAAAAAATAGGCCCTTAGGGCACCTGGGTGGCTTAGTTAAGCATCCGACATGGCTCAGGTCATGAACTCATGGTTCATGGGTTCAAGCCTTGTGTTGGACTCTGTGCTGACAGTTCAGAGCCTGGAGTCTGTTTTGGTTTCTGTGTCTCCCTCTCTGCCACTCCCCCACTCGTGTTCTGTCTCTCAAAAATGAATAAACATTAAAAAAAAATTAAAAATAGGCCCTAAAATAAACTTTTTGGGATCTTACTTCACTACAAAGTATTTTCTTTCAACTTTGGTCAGTGAAAGCTATCTAAAGTATGTGTGCATATGTTCTTTAAATGAACTATAATGTAAACATTTCCCATATTGGAGTGTGGTGGACTGCACTCATTTTGAACTTCATAACCAAATGTATCCTTTGGTCTTTGCACACAAATCTCTTGCCAGTTTTCTTTTCTTGCTGAATCAAGTACCAGAATCCTTACCCTTTATGACTTGGCCCCAACCTCCTGATTTTATAGCCTTCTCTGTCTCTCTCTCTCTTCCTTCCTTCCTTTTTTCCATCCTTTCTCCCCTTTCTTTTTCGCCCTTTGCCTCGGTCACACAAAACAACATAGAAGATACCTGTATGGACATCCCAGGTTTTTCCCCACCCCGATGTGCCTGCCTTTTTGCTCATTGTCTCTACAAGAATGTATTCTAGGGGCGCCTGGGTGGCGCAGTCGGTTAAGCGTCCGACTTCAGCCAGGTCACGATCTCGCGGTCCGTGAGTTCGAGCCCCGCGTCGGGCTCTGGGCCGATGGCTCGGAGCCTGGAGCCTGTTTCCGATTCTGTGTCTCCCTCTCTCTCTGCCCCTCCCCCGTTCATGCTCTGTCTCTCTCTGTCCCAAAAATAAATAAACGTTGAAAAAAAAATTAAAAAAAAAAAAAAAAAAAAAAAGAATGTATTCTACCTATTCTTTGAGATCTAGCTTAAGGAGTCATAGCTGTGATCCCCGCATGTGGAAGTCCTAGTTTTGATCACACTGTATGTGTCTCTTTATTGGCTGATGCTAATGCCATACTGGTTATTAAATGTTTGGGGTGGGTTTTTTTTTTTGTTTTGGGGGGGCTGGTTTTTTTTGTTTGTTTTGGTTTTTTTTGAGAGAAAGAGCATGAATGGGGGAGGAGCAGACAAGAGAAAATCTGAAGGTGGCTCCACACTGTCAGCGCAGAGCCTGACACGGGGCTTGGACTCACGAACCATGAGATCATGACCTGAGCCACCCAATGCCCCAGTTATTAAATGTTTTTAATATCCTATTAATAATAAGAGTAATAGCTAACATGTATCAATAGCTTACAAAATACCAAGCATTATTCCAAGCACTTAAAGTGCTTGGATCAGCATTTAAGATTTCTCCCAACAGTCCAGTGAAGTAGATGTGACAGTAAAGCCCTGCTCTAAGTGGGGGCACAAAAAATTCCGTAACATGACATGGGTTTGCATTATTGCAGGCTGAAAGAAATGACAGGTGAGCTAGTATACCTAGCTGTCCAGGAATTCCTACTGTCTAACTTTTTTTTTTTTTTTGATGTTTATTTATTTTTGAGAGAGACAAAGACAGAATGCGAGTGGGTTAGGGGCAGAGAGAGAGGGAGACACAGAATCGGAAGCAGGCTCCAGGCTCTGAGCTGTCAGCACAGAGCCCGATGCGGGGCTCAAACCTGAGCCGAAGTCGGACACTCAACCGACTGAGCCACCCAGGCGCCCACTACTGTCTAACTTTGGAGTCCCAAGTCCATTCTGTAGTTTGGCACCATGTGGTGGCAGATGTCCACTCAGGCTAAAATGTCAATGAGACAGTTTTGAGTCAGTCCTGTATCTGACTTGTCCTTCTAGGATAACAGAATGAGTCCAAAAATCTAGGTAGTCAGTGCCTGTTTCATCAACCTTATGTGAGATTAACCTGCCCTCTGCTTCCCCACTTCTGAAACAGCCTGAATTTCTTCCCCAGCTTCACCTTCCCTCTCCTATTCTTCACCAAGAGTTAAGAATTTGAGCCCACATGGCCACTTTTGAACAGGGGCTAGGTGGAGAATGGAAGTGGTCATGTTGATAGCATTGCTGATGGGATTTACTGTAAATCCATTTTACAGTAATGGATTACTGTAAATGGAAAACCCAAGACTCAGAGGTTAAAGCTTATTCTTAGGTCAAATTGTTAAATGAGAAATGATAGAGTTTGGATATTTTCCTTCACTTGATTCCTCTCTGCACCTGGGATTATCTTCCTATTTAATTATTGCTGAAATTCTTCTAGCCTTAAAGGCCAAGTCTGTGGTTGATTATTGCATGAGAACATAAGCACAGTTTCAGTCATGAAGTAAGCCCTCAATAAAGACTGGGCATTGAGGGGCACCTGGGTGCTCAGTCAGTTAAGCTTGGGACTCTTCATTTCAGCTCAGGTCATGATCTCATAGTTTGTGAGTTCGAGCCCCAATCGGGCTCTGTTTAGACAGTGTGGAGCCTGCTTGGGTGTGGAGCCTGCTTGGGATTCTCCCTCCCCCTCCTCCTCCCCCTCCCCCTCCCCTTCCCCTCTGCCTCTGCCTCTGCCTCTCCCCCTGTCCTGCTTGTGCTTTCTCTCTCTCTCTCTGTCTCTCTCTCTCTCTCTCAAAGTAAACATTTAAAAAAATACGTATTAAAAAAAAAAAAGATTGGGCATTGAGATGAGGTAGGAATAGGAAAGCACTCTATGTTGAAAATTTTATAAAAATTTTTAATTTTTATAGATTGATCTCTTTCAATCTACAGCAAAAACCCTGACTGATAGGATGATAAATATTAAGAGCTAAAAACCTAGAATTTAGCATGAGCAAGGCACTATTGTAAACATAACTGTTAACATTGAATCCTCACAATCCTGAAATAGGTACTGCTGTATTTCTTTGAATCTAAAATGCATTAATGGTAAGATGTACATTTTATGTAACTTTAAGAAAGAAAAAAAAAATACTGCCAATTAAATTAATGACCTAATGCTTTTTAAAGAACTCAATTTAGAATGTTTATACTTACATAAAGAGCTCTTTTAGGCATTTGATTTCAACAAATCTAAGACTCCATCAATTTGTACGACACACTATTTTGTATACCACCAAGAACGAAAAACACAGCTTAATTAATTGTGTGACACATCCTGACTTGAGATGGTGAAATATGAAACAATAGTGTAGAATTGATGTAATGTGGTATTGAGATAAATTTTTATATCATTCTATGCTCATATGAAAAGATAAACGTAAGTGAAATTAACTGGGTAAGGCATCCTGAAGCTTCACGACAATCAGGACAATGATTTATGAACCAAAATATTGAAAGGCTGCAGTTGTCCATTTGTGCCACCAGAAACAGCCACCAAGTCCACATTTGCACAGGCAGTGACAACTGCATCGTGACTGTGGCCTGGCCAAAAGCTATTTTAAGACTAAAGAGTTCAGAGATGTTAAAGTGTGGGCTCTAGAGTCAATTAGGTGCATCACCATCATCCCCCTTTCGTATGATACAAGCAAGAAACAGATCCAAACACATTAGTCACATGAAGAGGAAATAGGTAAACAAGGATTCAAACCAGGGCCAGGTGGGCTTCAGAGGTCACATTCTTAACTTTTAGGCCACATAACCTCCATGGGCTCCGTCTGGGTGATCAGACTACTTTTAACATTTTTTGGAAAAGGACAGTTTCTTTACAATTTGTGAAACTGCTTTTCTTGGAGGTTTTTCTCCTCAATGATGGACAGCAGGCTAAGTTTCTCCCCATGTGTTTAATGCCTCTTGGGTATTTCATCCATGTTACTCACATATTTTGCTGGTTTGGGCATAAAAACTTCAATCGTTTCAGTTTGTTTCAAACCAGCTGTTCATGCTAATGCCGGTTTCTTTCAGTGGATTCCAGGGTCTGGGTATCAAGTCTGTTCTACTGTCCATTATGAATTGTGAATTGTACACTACTCATTTGAGCACTGCTCAAAGCAGTTGCAGCAGACCTCAGAGAACGTGGCTCCCCAGGACTACCTGGGTAAGGGTCCCACGGGGAAAGGATGTAAGGATGCAAAGGCAACTGTCAATGATTATCACATTGACTTTATGTCAGGTTGCAGGGGGAGCATGTGCTGGGCGTGCTGGTGACTCCCAGCTGAGAGCTGTTGAGGCTTGCCTCTGGACAGGATAGACTTGGGGAGTCAGGACAACCACAGAGGAAGTATAATTTCGGAACCTGTTGGGAATTGGCTTCAGAAGTGGAAATGGGATGGTTGGAGGAAATCCGTGAACAGACCAGAGCAGCAAATGAAAGGCCTTGTAAACAGGGAAATGTGCATTTTAATTATTTTGTTTTGTTTTGTTTTTTCGTGTTAACTCTTAATTCCATAGAACTAAAGCCACTTTCCAAGGAGAGGGAAGTACATTAAACCATGTGATTTTTAAAAGGGAAATTTCTTACCTCCCGGAGGTAGATAATGCAGGGACTATCAAGTGGTGGTTTTGCTTTTTACTGCAGAAAAATGTCCCTTCTCCCAGGTTTCTGCTAAGCACTCTAAGTTATTTTTACTGTGAGAAGAGACTGTCACACCACCTCTTGGTATCATGATTTCTGTTGGCCCCTCAAACAGTCGATTCTAGGTTAAGCCCATATGGTATGAATCTGTGGTGAAGATGGTCTCCAAAGCCCAGTAACTTCTCATTTTTCCCAGAGCCCTGTGGTCCTGCTCCTGACTGCTGCTCTGTGTTCCTAAAGAAAAACAGTAGAGTCCAATCTCTGTTTTGAAGTTTCGGTGGTTGGTTGACCAGATGCTGTGATGCTGTGCTTCAGGGTCCCCGCCAACACAGAAGAGACAGCAACTTTTTCCATGTTCCTGACAGATTGGAAGGTGTTTTTTCACATTCTCTGCTTCAGATCTCTCCCTGGAAAGGTTGGTCGGTTGTTCAGCCAACATCTTTGGCCTCCGCAGCTACTGCAGCTTAGGAGCCTGTAAATAGTTCCTGCCACATTTGGACCCTCACAAACAAAACTTCTAAGCATTGGAAATGGAAAACTTGGGGTGGTGAGGAAAGCCAAGCGAGAGCGGGCATCCAGTCTTCCAGCTAATTAATTAATGGGACTCTGCAAGAAGGAAGCCACTGTTTGTGGCTGACCTGTGTATGGATAGTCGAAGGGAGAACAGGATCCAGATGTTCTTTTCTCACTTTCCTAAGTGGAAAGAGGAGCAGTTGTGAGGTGTGGTTTGTTGTTTTTTTTCCCCTAAGCAATCAGATTCTCTTTTTCCTACCAAACTCAGGTGCCCCTTAGGAGTGAGAGGGCAAGCAAGTTCTTTCTTAGTTCCTTTCACAGATCAAAAAGTACTTGCTTTGAAATTCTATAATTGAGCCCACACAAAAGTACTTCATTATCATCTGTAATCTCCAGTAGTCCCATTTTGTCTTCCTCCAAAGAGCAGTAATGAATCTAGAAAGCTTAGGCCAAGTGATGGTACAAGTATGGATTATATTAAAAGGTATAGTGAAAATCTGTTGTTTGCTCCCCAACGTGCACCCCCCACTTCTTTCTGGTAACCATACCTTGAGTTCTTCTTGGAAACTACCAGCTCCCCTTTGTTCTCAGCCATCTGGTTTGGATGGGATTAAACCCAGCCCTAGCTCCTGGGTGGGTTTTCATCAGCCTAAAGAGATCAGAGTGCGATCGCGTGTTTGGTTCCAACTGTGCAGGTGGCCTAAGCTGGTGCAATCTGAGGGAGCTACAGAACAGGCTGGGCATGGACTCTCCCGAGCTGTAAAAATGTAAGGCTAAAAGTGGGTTAGCCTGTTCTGCTTCCGTAAGGAGAGCCAGCCTGAAGCCAAGCCATCTATCCCTGTGGAGTGGTCAGATGCATTAGCCAATACATTCCTTTTCTGTTTCCTTATTCAAGTATTTGTAAGTTGGGTTTTCTGTCAACTATATCAGAATTTGAAACTAGGAAATGAAGTGTGGCAAGTTATAGGCCCTTGATTATGGAATTGGCTGAATCAAGACAGGAGAACCTCTATCCTAGGCTACAGTGTAAGGACTACATTGGTCCATAAAAGAAAAATAATCTTAACTTTCCCTTTAAAGATATTTTATAGCTGTTGCACACAGCACTTCTGTGACATCCTATTTGTAGAACTTGGCCCTGTGGCCACACCTAGTTACAAGGAAATGGAAGAAAGTATTTACTCTGAGTGGCGATGTGACTAACTAAAAATTGTGGATCTTTTTACTAAGGAGGAGAATTAAATGGGTATTGAAGGACATTGGGTATTGAAGGGTATTGAAGTCTTTTCTGTAGTTGGCCATTGGCAACTCTTTGTGGGACTGTAATAGTTGTCTAATGTCTATTGGGACCCTCAGTCCATATGTCTTCCTGGGCTGTAGCATTAAGGGACTTGAACAAAAAGTTCAGGCTGTAGGATGCACTGATTCTAGGTTGAAGCTTTGTAAATCTTACAAGAAAGAGATTTACTTTGAAACAAATGCCTCTGAAAATCAAGAAAGAATGAAATTCTTTGCTATAAGAAACACTTTCTGCTTGTGATGGGCAGACCAAGTATATGGAGCTCAGTAGTTTGGATTCTTGACTAAATGGAAAAGCCAGATTCCTTCCTACAGTTAAGTTAGTTTGAGCAAAACAAGGAGGAAAAGTGCGATAAAGAAAGATTAGGACCTGGAATAAGTGTGATCTCCCAAGCCTCTTCTAGAATCCTCTTGTTAAAGCCTTCCACCCTGTCCAAAGGGATAGCTATGCCTTTTGAAAAGATGCAGCTGGTGTGTTGCCTTCTGACAAAGGAACGTAACTGTTCCTCCCCTCTCCAGATCATTGCTTTGTATTGCCCCCAAACAGAGGCCAGTGTGGAAGCAGAAACCAATAATTACAGTCATCCCACACCTGTGCTGTAAATGAAACGCTATTAATCAACTAGATATCTACTTTTATTACTAACCCATGGAATTGACCAGTATATTAATCAGTGTTCTATAGAGAAACAGAACCAAAAGGGTATATCTAGATATAGATATATATATAGATATAGAGATAGAGATAGAGATAGAGATAAGAGATATAGAGATATGTAGAGAGAGAAGTAAATTTATTATAAGGAATTGGCTCTTGTGATTATGGAGTCTGGCAATTCCAGATCTGCAAGGTGAGACAGCAAGCTAGAAACCCAGGAGAACTGATGTTTCTGTTCAAGTCTGAAGGAATGTTCCAGTTCAAAGGTGGTTAAGGAAGGGAAAATCTTAGAGGATTTTTGTTCCACTCTGGCCTTCATCTGTTTGGCTGAGACCCACCCACATTGGGAGAGCTATCTGCTTTACTCAGTCTTCTAATTTAAATGTTAATCTCATCCAAAAATACCCTTACAGAAACATCTAGAATAATGTTTGCCCAAATATCTGGGCACTCATGGCCCAGTCAAGTTGACACATAAAATTAACCATCACAACCAAAAACACACAGATGGGAGCCAACTAAACCCATGAAGATTTGTATCAGAGAAATCCCCAATGACAAAATCAATTGCCCAATCCCTAAATCAGTCCTCAGAACCCCATCCCCCACCACACACACACTCCAGTGTTACACCAGCCAGCAGTGGCTGCTAAAGCTGTGTGGTCCTCTAAAGAGGTTCTCTTACAGAAATAATGGACAAGGGAGATCTTCTTGGAGAATGAAATTAAAGCAACCCTGACCTTCACTTCACTGCAAAATATAGGGAGTCTTTGCCATTTCTGTCCCAAAAGATTATAATATGTTATGAGGACTGATGGCCACTGGATGTTTTACATTCTCTGCTTTGCAATTTGGAATTTTTATTGGAGTTCTGTTTTCTCTCTTCTATTATATATAGGGTGTGGTTAGGCTTATTATTTACCCACAGATCACTGAACCATGAAGAGGTACTTAACATGATTTGTACATTGACATAAATATTGGACTTGGATCTAGCTTTAGTAACTGGATGAGATTTTATATTATCTCCCTCCGGGAAGGGAATGTGGCCTGTAGGTGTGGAAGCTGTGGGATGATGTTAGGTGGCCAGAGGTTGGACTGTCCAAAACTGCTTAGTCCTTCTACCCAATACCCCACATTTCCTTCAAGAGCTTCTTTTCCTCACTCTCAGCTGTATGGTTTGGCTGGGATTGATACTCCTCCCCATTCCACCCTCTCAGCCAAAGTAATTGGCTCAGGAATGGGCATGTCAGTCCATCTCAGGATGAGCCCCTGGATTTGTACTAGGAATGCTAGAACTCAATCTCTCTTCCTCACTGGGCTAATTTATGGCATCTGCGCTTTAGAACGGCTGTACCCATGGTCCACAAGGGGAGCCAGCCTGAGAATCAAGCTAGAAGCAGAATTGAAGAATGATCCTACTAACATTTACCTGTCATTTCTGCAGTCCTTCTGGAGTGCTTTCCTCTCATTTGCAACTGCCACAGTAACAAAAGTTTCCCAAGTGATAGAATGTGAGGAAGTTCACATGTGCTTGACATCTTTTTGAAACAGCTTGACATCTTTTCCAAACCACTCTCCCCTGTAGTCACCTCCAATGTGTGACTGAAGTCTGCAGAACCACAGAATCTGGGGATCTGACACCCAAAAGGATTAGAGAGAGATCAATCCAAGGCCTTCCAAGATGACTTAGGGGGTAAGCAAGGTGACTTTTAGTTGACTCATGAATATTTTTATTTTCATAAATATAATGATAATGTGAATCCTAGTAAAATATAAATAGCATTTTCACATCAAACTTGTGATTTCACAGGTTTTATGTAACGCTTTTACTGAAGGGGAAATTGAAGCTTTGAGAGATTAATGGCTTTTTTAGGGATTGCCCAGATGGTGAATGAAGGGTGAGAGATATTAAGTGTGGAATCTTATAATTGGGAGGGATCCTGGAGATCATGGAGTCGCTTCCCCACCCTTGCCCACCTCTGATGTCTGAATTCCCTCCACACCATCTCTCACAAGTGGTCATTCAGCCTCTATTTGAATACCCCCATGGATGGGAAGCTTATCACCATTGGAGGCAGCACATTCCGTTTTGGCAGTTCTGAGAGAAAATTCTCCCTTATACTGAGCCACGATCAGCCCCTTGAAATTTCTTTCCATTTGGTTCCAGTTCTTTCCCCTGAATCCACTCCTTATGTTCAAATGTTCAAGTCAGTTACTCTGCCCCCACTCCACTTCTCCCTCAACACACACACACACACACACACACACTACACACACACACTTCATGGAATGTGGTTTTGAATCACTCAATTATTTTCTCATCATTTTTGTTTTGATTTAACACTCAAATGTCTTTTTTGTTATTAAACCTGTGTGTCTAGAACATGACTTACTATGTGTGCAGTGTAGACTACATCAGAGTTATCCCACCTTTGTCCTGGACCTTATGTTTCTATTAAGGCAGCTTGAGATTACCACATCCCATGGTTGACCATTGAGTGACAGCATCCATCTTTTTTTTTTTTTTAACCATCATTCTGTAGTCAACAGGCTGACTAACTGAACCTTACTTAGTTCACGACCTATAGTTTATTCTTATACCTTTTCATTCCAGTCTATTGATGTTTTTATCTTGATTCTATCAGCAATTTATTAAAAAACAGAATACTAGAACATGAGGGCTTCCCTTGACACTTACCAAAAGTAGTTTCAGGATACATAAAAATGTAGCAAATGAATAAAATTATGAACTTATAGAATCTAATATCCAAGAGATTGATGTAGACTGTAAACATTAATGGATTTAACATAAATGAATGAATAACAAAGATTATTTAGATTATTCAACTTTTTAAATATAGTGGCCCAGCCTTGTCTACCTAATGTCCCTGCTGGTCAATATCAGAAGCAGGACATTGAGTTACACTAGTCAAAGGTCTCAACATGGAGTTTTTTCCTTGTTTCCTTGTTTCCTTTATTTCCCTGCTGCAGAAATAAACCTAGTTTGGGCCCTAGGAGCCAATCTAGTATACTGATTAAAGGAACTGGTTTGGGATTTCAAAAGAACTCATTTCAAACCCTGACTCTGTGTACTAGTTGTATATTCTCTCAGAAGCTATACAGCCTCTTTGAGCCTCAATTAACAAGGAAACAATATGGTACCCATCTCAGGCTTATCAGAACTATACAAAATAACACATATATAGCATCTGGCACATGATAAACATTCAGTACTGTGGCTATGGTTGTTTCTAAATCTGTTGATACACACAAAATAATTAGAAGAAATTGAAAGTAAAAATTATTTTCTCCATGAAGAAAGGAGCTGTCCATCATGACCACGAATGCTTTGGTTTGGTCAGTTTCTGTCCTGAGGTACTTCAATCAGGATACTCTATTAGTTTGGTAAAGAAAATTCCTAACCTTCTTAGGGCTTCCTGTTTTGGGAGCGTCGAGAGGTTTGGGGAGTAGCTTTGATGAAGGAGCCAGCAGAAACCAGCTGGAGCTGTTTGCTTCACGGCGGGCTAAACATAGTGCTATCTGCAAGGCACAGGAGTGTCTCCTCCATTAGGAGGCCACTCTGAGTGTCCTCTCCAGAAGTATCAAAGTCCTTCTAGAGTTGCCATTCTAAGGGCCTTTGAGGGACTAAAGGACTTAGGAATACAGAGACAGAATAGGAACAGTAGATGGGTTGTGTCTCCCCTAATGTGGGAGTTTTTTTTGTTTGTTTTTTTTCAACCTGCGATTTGCCATCCTACCTGAATGCAGTTTTGAATGTAAAGAAGTTGCTGGATGCATGTGTCTGGGCAGGCACAAGCGTCTAAGGATTGTGCTTTCAAACACTGATGGGGCTTACCAGAGTTGGGCGAGGGTGGCCTCATCTGATCTGAGGATTATTGTCAGGCAGGAGGGTTTTAAAAATTTAAATCCCAGTTTTTTAACATGCAGGAAAACACCTGGCTTCCTACCCTGTGAAATAGATGGCTTCAGTTGGCTTCCTTGTTTTTTTTTTTTTTTTTTTAAGAGTTTTTAGATGTAGTGGGTTATTTTCCTTCAGCAACAACAAAAGAGCAGTCAGTGCCTCTTTCCATCTATTGGCCCCACTGTTAAGACTGGCAAAGGCTCCCAGATTTATACCTTCTCGTGACCCCCTGATTTATGCCAACTCCCCCACTCGCTGCCATTCCTGTAGCATTCAGTGCTGCCTTCTTGAGACAAGGGTACTAACAGTTTTTTACTTGGAGGTTTTACAGTATTTAATTAGTCATTTATCTCTCGATATTCAAAGCTGGTGTGTGTGTGTGTGTGTGTGTGTGTGTGTGTTCACGCGCATGCACGGTTTTCCCTTTGCCACATTGTTGTGTTTCTTTTCCATTTGCACAAGGTCACATTCAGAGCTCTTCCTCCCCAAAGGGGAGGTTGCACATTCGTCACTTAATCTTCCTCTCATTTCCTTCTGTTAGGATCACATAGCCCTTCCTGAGGTATTACCATTTTTCCATTTCTTCTTTGCTCCCTCCTTTTAATAACTCTGGGAGACAGGGAGGTACCTTGTAAAGTTAATTTCCTCTGAAGCTTTCAAAGCAAAGGCATCTCTCAGCCCAGACACCACCATCCCTCTCCACCCCTCAGCGACGACACACTCCCCTCCTCAAAGCCTTAGTCACCCTGGGTTGTGCCCGCCGCTCAGGACTGTCCGTGCCCCAGCTTCATCTCTGGGGCACAGTGAATTGCTCTGTGTAGTGGCTCTTTGGTCTGGGCGTGGGGACCCTAGTGGGAAGAATCTCCCCATTTATTCGCTCTGTTCCCTCCCCTTTTTTACCTCTTCACTGTGCCTCTCCTTCCCCTTCACTGCTTTCTGCTTTTCTCTGGTACTTTCAGGACTCAGGGGCTGGCTGCCTGCCTGTCCCAGGGATGGCATTTCCTCTTCAAAGGTCTGTGGCCTCAGCCACCCAGCTCTACCAAGCACACAAGCCTTTGGAATTGCTGTGGCTTTGCTGCCTGCCTACTTGGAAGGCAAGGGCAGTTTTTTAAACACCCCTTTGGTTTCTTGGGGTGAAGCTTTCCTCAATCCTATTTTATTTATGTGAACATGATCTGTGGCTTTTTAATGTTTGCTTTTGAATGTTTGTGTTAATGGACTCAACTGAAAGCGTTTCCTCTTACCGGAGAGAGGGCCGGCACACAGCTGGGGGCCAGGCCGCTCAACTCAGGCGAAACCGTCCCAAGAGGAACAAGTTACCAGCCAAGGAAGTCTGGAGGCTCCAAGAGGAATTCACTGAGGCCTTCATGGGCAACAGCGGTCAGAGCTGGGATCATAGGCTAGGCCAACAAGGTTCAAGCAATTCCTTGGATTCACGAGGGCTAGACTGGAGACCCCTATATTTTTGTAAATGCGTTTTTTAAATTGTGCACTTATTTACCACAACTGTGTGTGGTTTTCAAGATGATCTTTTGCCCATATTCCCAGCTTTCTGAGTCTCTTCTTGGTTGTATTAAGAACTCCAGGTTGATCCCTGAATCATCTGTCTATAGGTGACCTGTCATCTGAATGTGTAGCAGAATCCCAGCTCCGCCTAATGTGCTCCTGTGTATTTTTCTCTTCTTGTCT
Organism: Prionailurus viverrinus; assembly: GCF_022837055.1. Classification (NCBI taxonomy): domain Eukaryota; kingdom Metazoa; phylum Chordata; class Mammalia; order Carnivora; family Felidae; genus Prionailurus; species Prionailurus viverrinus. The sequence goes on from NC_062568.1 coordinate 142,172,795, forward strand.
TGCTGGTACCTCAGACGGAAACAGAAACACAGACACAAAGGATCTGGTGGAATGCACAGTTTTTCCATATCCAGTGACTGGATAGCCCAGCCCTCACTGGAGTGAGGAAGGGAGGCAGGAGAGGGGTAACTGGGACCACACTGTGTGGAAGGAATTCAATCCTTAAATCTGCCGTGAGGACCAAAGAAAAGAGTAGCAGGGAGGGGCCTAGTCAGGGCTGGGCTGTCCTCAAGGGTGGACCCCACCATCCCACCACCACCAACCCATAGCCTGTATAGCCTTGGGTCCGTTGGCCCTGGAAATCTGTAAGCCCTTGAACCAAAGGTGGGCTACTTACCTGGACAATCTGTGTGAGGATATGGCATGATGAGGAACACTTCTGTCTCCAAACAAGCTGGAACTGAGCTGAGCCAAATGGCAGGTCTACCAGGAGTGTTGCCTAAGTTATTAATCTCCTCAAATGAAGGAGGTGGCTGTTGTCACACAGTAGAATAAACTGCAACAGAAAAGAATTGATGTGGTCCTCCACAGGACACAGAAGTGACAATTGAATCAAGCCAGGGTTTCTTTATTTAAACTATGAGTTCAATGTTGGTGACCCTCTCTGTTTAATTTACCCCCTCTCCTTGGGCAGCGTCTTCTAACTCCTTGACTTAATGCCCACCAGTAACTCCATATTCTGAATCTGCTGAGCTGCAAACCAGACAGCTAACTTGCCATGAGAATCACACATGTACTCAGTGTGACCCACAGCTAATTTGTCCTTTTCTCCACCTGCCTCCAGCTACCTCCTCCTGGGTTATCCATTGTCATCATCAGTCATCCAGTTGCTCATACCAGAAATAGAAGAGTTATCTTTGTCTCTTTCCTTTCTTAGAACCCTTCAATCACCTAATCCTGTTCATTCTACCTCCTAAATATCTCTTTACTTATTCTGTCCATATCTCTTTATCTCTTTGGCCACCAAACTAGTCCAGGCTATTGCTTTTTCTTATCTAGCTGCTTCCTTGGTCCTCTGTCTGTTGTCTTGACTTCTGGTCTTAACACTTGCAGCCCATTCTCTCTACATACCATTTTAGAACGGTGTGTCTAAAATGTAATCTGAGGGGCGCCTGGGTGGCGCAGTCGGTTAAGCGTCCGACTTCAGCCAGGTCACGATCTCGCGGTCCGTGAGTTTGAGCCTCGCGTCAGGCTCTGGGCTGATGGCTCAGAGCCTGGAGCCTGTTTCCGATTCTGTGTCTCCCTCTCTCTCTGCCCCTCCCCCGTTCATGCTCTGTCTCTCTCTGTCCCAAAAATAAATAAACGTTGAAAAAAAAATTAAAAAAAAAAATGTAATCTGATGTTTCTTGCCTGCCCAAAACCTTTGAGTAACTTTCTGTTGCTTTTTAGATAAAGCCCAGAGTCCACGTTCCAACCTTGCTTACTCTTTCCCTCATCGGTTACCAGGACAGAGACCGTGTCTTTCCATTTCATTACTGTTCCCTCAGCACGTGGAACAATGTCTAACAAAAGGTTGCTCTCTATAAATAGTGATTGCTGGATGAATAAATGAGTAAACAGAATTTGTATATATTTAAGGATAACCCAGGGAGAAGGGAGAATGATAGATCAATATTAAAACCTCTCAGGATAATTGTTCTTATTCTAAGACTTAAATATTTTAATCCCAGGGCTGGAAAAAGGGAAAGTTCTTGAACAAGCATTGCACAAAGTATGAGGAATAGGATGGTCTCCTTTATTCTGCTCCAAGGGCTCCCCTTTTGGATGTGAGGAGCATACTGTCTGTCAGATTATCTGTAGTGACCGTGGGGACTGGGCAGATTTACAAGGTGAAGGGAAGAAACAGCAATTGTAAAGTTTAGTGTAGGGGATAGTTTTGTTTGTTTGGTTTTCAGCTGACTAGCATCCATTTCACTTCCTTACAGTACTACAGTTTCCTTTTGAAGAAGGGTCTCTTTCCTGTTAGATTCAGTCTGTTGGGACTATAATGAAGAGGCTTTCCTCCCTTGAGGCCCAAGTCAAGCCAATAAGATCCTTTCTCCCTAGAATTAGTCTCTTGAGCACAGAGATCAAGAAATTTGAAACATTGGCTGTATGGAGGTGACCTCCCAGCCATACCATGCTAGCTACGAAACCACTATGATATTCCTGGGGCCCAGTCGTCCATTAATTAGCTCAGTGGTGGGCTCCCAATAGTTGTCTAATAAATTTATTTTTCCATAACTTGAACAGAGTTGTTTCTGTTACATGTACAAGTGTGATAATGGTGGTACAAGGGAACATTATCAGAATACAGTTCTGACATTTTTTAATGCTTTTGGCCAAAGCCATTACATGAATCCCAGAATAAACATCTGGTCCAATTTGACCTTGGGAGTTGAATTATGACCGACTTTCCTAACATGGAAACGTGGAACATTCATATGTGGATCTTTGCAGGGATCAGTAGCTCAAAATATCACTGTTTTGATTGGTTATCTCTATCTAAAAGAAATAAACCAAAAACCACACCTTCAACTTTGTCTTTTATTATAGCCATAGTAAAAGGAAAGACTAAAAATGATGATCAGCCTCACTACTGACCAAACACAAATCAAAATAGGTATCAAGCTCTTGTTAATCAGTTCTGCCAAAATTTAAAAAACTGGCAATATCCATTGTTGATGAGAATGTGAACAAAGGGCACTCTTTCATAGTTGCAGGAAGCACAGATTGGTCTTTCTTTCTGGAAGATAATTTGGCATTGCCTATCAATATTTAATGCGTACATATCCTTGACCCAGCAGTTCTCCTCTTAGGAAAAAAAAAAAAAAAAAGCAAAAGTATACAAGTATAAGAATATTTACTATGACATTAATGTGTACTATCAAAATATTAGAAACAACCTAAATGTTCCTTAATTGGCTGAATATATGATGGTGTATTTGTACTAGGATTTCATGATTTATTCAGAAGCCATTATACAAAGAATGTGGTAGGTAGGTAGGTAATAGAAGTAGAACCCAAATATTTTAGTGATTGCAAAAAACAAGTTACAGAATAATGTGAATTTAAAAATACTTTTAAAAAACATAAAGCTATACATAGACTTTATGAGTGTATGTGTGTGTGTATATATATATATATATATATATATATATATATGTAAATATGTCTGAATGTGCATAGAAAAGATCCAAAAGTGTCCATACTGAACAGTTACTGGCAGTTACGCTTGGTGAACTGGGGGAGAGAAGCAATGGAATAGGAGGGAGAGAAAGGGAAGTTTGATTTTATATTTTACATCTTTGGTGTTACCTGAATGTTCATTGCCTTTGCATTACTTTCATAACTTAAAGTTGGGTAACTTTGGCAATTTAAAAGAACAAAAAATGAATAAAAGCTACTAAAATGTAAAAAAAAAAATCAGAAACCAAGCAAAGTAACCTTTCCAGAGATTTTGACCCACTTGTCTGGACAAGAGTGTGGTCAATCCTAGTAGGTAGAAGCTGAGGGACCAACCATACCCAGGATACAGCCAAGTTTCTGTAAGAGAACCACCCAGGCAGGCCAGAGGAGCTCCTGGCCTTACCCTGGGCTGGGTGGAAATCAACCCCTACAGGAATTGGAATTGCGCATTTGATTGTTTTTATTGGCCCTGCCCTTCTTGCCTTGAATACCTCCTTCTTTTGTTCGTGAACGTTTAATTTGTCATCTTGTTTATGGCTGAAGCAAGATTCCTGTCTATCTAATGAACTTAATGATTCTGACGTGAGTGTCTAACAGACAGTAATTAGAACCTCTTTGGCTCACTGAGATGTCATAATACCACCAGATGCCTGCTTTTCATGCTGCCTTGTTTGGGCAGAAAGTTTATTTATTTGTATTGTACTTTATTCCAAAACACATTGTATGTGAAATACACTATTTTTTTTTAATCAGAAAATGGGGAATGAAAGAAAAATAAGGATATAGAATCAAGATTGAGCCAGGAGTGAGGCTGCCACACAAGCTACATGCTACCTAATGATTTATGTACTTAATAAGTAAGGGTGGGGTGCAGATTTGGTTCTGAGTTTCCTAGCGGCCAGTGCAAAGTGATCCTAATGGCCAGTGCACATGATCCGGTACAGAATTAAAGTAATAGTCTTGGTTTTCCTGAGCAATGAAAAAAGACAAATTTCTTAGAGTATAGATATATACATATACATACATATACATACATAGTGAGGACGTTGGCTGAGAAAAAAAGTATAGTCTATAGTCTCGTGAACTTCAAAGCTGAATCCTGACTAATGTCCATCAGCTTATGGACATTCCTCTTCCTCTTACTGTCCTCTTCCAAGGCTGCAGTAGTTTCCTTCTTTCAAGTGGAACCTTGAGTCACTTTGACCCCTTGAATTCTTGTCCCTCCTTTCCAGAGGGATGCTTGTCCCTTCCCCCAAAACCGTAAGCCTGGGGAAGAATGCTACTTTGTTCAAGTTATTCTTGATTATTTTGGAACTTCCTAAAGCTCCTGTCATGTGGTTCCAAGTTGAACCATAGTCACTTTAGACATGGTTTTGTTTCCACAATGATGTGTGTCAGCAACCACAGAGTGAGCTTCTTGTATTTTTGTATCAATATGATACCCTTTGTTTATTTGTTCCTCAGAGGTTTCACTTTCGCTTATGTAATGGGCTATGGCATTTTTCAGTCATTACCTCATGCTGGGATCTCCTTTTTCTTTGTACCTCCTGATGCGTCATAGTCTTGACTCTGCTCCCTTGGATCTCTTAGATACAATGCTCTGAGCTAGTGGGTGGGAGTGGGTGGGAGCCAGATTATATGATGACTTTTCCACCCTTCCCTCTCACAAGAGCTGCCTGGGTTTGTCACCAAGCCTTTTCTCTACTCAGTCTTTTGGCATCTTTCAGAAAGCATACTGGCTTAAAACTGTAGCCCCTACCAAAAGCAGTTGGTTTAGATGGGCCTGGAACACTCCAAGCTCTACTTCTGGGTTGGGCACTGGGCAGGCACATTCTCCTGAACTCTGGAGCTACAATGACTATTCCCACAGAGTCTGTAGCTGGAAGTGGTCAGTCTCCAGTGTGTACCCCTGTCCAAACCTATGTTATAGGAAGATCTTGAAGGTTTCAAAATGTCTCAAAATTCAACCAGTCCTTTGCTTGGGGCTCATTTTCCTGAACTCCATATTCTCATACACAGCTGTCTACTTAGAGGTGTAATAGGTATCTCAAGCTTTATATGCCCCAAACAGAACTCCTGCTTCGTGTTCCCACCTCACCCCCACCCAAGTGTTACTCTTCTACTCTTCTCCATCTTGGAAAATGGCACCACTCTTCACCTAGTTGCTCAATCCAAAAATAGGAATCCTGCCTGATTCTTCCTTTTCTTTCCTTCACCTTTAACATCACTTCAAATACACTGTTTCTACTTCCAAAAAATAGCTAAATCCAACCACTTTTCTCCATACAGACAGCCATCATCCTGGTCCAAGTTTCTGTCATCTTTTGCCTGGACAACTGAAATCTCTAAGTAGGCTCCTTGCTTCCATTCTTGCCCCCACTACACTCCATTCCCACACCACACAGTAGCCAAGGTGACAGACAACACTGCTCCTACACTTAAAACCTTCCAGTGTCTTCCTGCTGCTCTCAGGGAAAAAAAGGAAAAAATCCCATTCTCCTGCCCTCCTCTCAGATTACATCTCATACCATTCTCCATGTTACGCACTGATCCCAACACACTGGCTTCTTTCTCTTCCTTGAAAATGCCACATTATTCCTCACTCAGAGGCTTTGCACTTGCTATATACTTTGTTTAGGATGTGTTGTTTCACTTGACTTATCATTGAGGTCTCGCTTCTTTGATGAAATCCAATCTCAAAATATTTATTAAATAGATATATTTACTTCCTTCATCTCACTTCTTATAATCAAAAAGTATTTTAAGTATTAATTTGTTTACTTATTTATTATTTGTCTTCTTCATCCAGAATGCAAGGTCAATAAAGATAAGAATTTTGTCTATTTTGTTCACAACTGTATCTCTGGTGAATTTTTTAAATAAAAACTGACGTGTCTGTTCAACTTAACAAACATGTATTGGGCATGTACTAGATACCAGACACTTGCCAGATGCCTTAGATTCAATGATTAAACAAGCCTACTTCTTTTCTTTAATTCTGGAAATATTTTAGCTATTTTCTCTAAATACTGCCTTTCTCAGATTCTATTTTTTTTTATTCCTGACCTCTTTAACATCTCATTTCCCATTTCTTTGCCTTCTCTTTTTTTGCGGTAGCCTGAGTAATGTCTTTAGATTTATCTTCCAGTTCTCTAATTCTCTCTGTATCGGTGTCTATTCTACTTGTACTCATTTACTGTTTCTAATTTTAATAATTACATTTTATTTTCAGAAGTAGCTAGTGTTTTTCGCAATTCTGCCTGGCTTTTTTGTTTTTATTTTTTTAATGTTTATTTATTTTGAGAGAGAGAGCACAAGCAGGGGAGGGGCAGAGAGAGGGGGAGAGAGAGAATCCCAAGCAGGCTCTGTGCTGTCAGTGCAGAACGCAACATGAGGCTCAATCCCATGAACCGTGAGAGCATGACCTGAGCCAAAATCAAGAGTCAGACACTTAACCGACTGAGTCATCCAGGCGCCCCTGGTCTTCAAAGAAAAATTTTTTTAATGTTTATTTTCTTTCTGAGGGAGAGAGAGACAGAGCACAAGCAGGGGAGGGGCAGAGAGAGGGAGATACAGAATCCGAAGCAGGCTCTAGGCCCTGAGCTGTCAGCACAGAGTCCGATGCGAGGCTCGAACTCACAAACCGTGAGATCATGACCTGAGCCGAAGTCAGACACCCAACTGAGCCACCCAGTCGCCCCACCCCTGGTCTTTTTAGATTGTGTTTATTCTTCTTTCGTTTCCCCTTTCTATTGCTTTAAACAGTTTAATCAATTTATATTTGGTATATGATAACTGTTATATAATGTCTAATTCTGTTCATTGTGATTTCTACTGGCTTTCACTCATGGTAGCCTGCCTCTTAGTGTGGTTTCTCATTTTAATTGTAATCTCATGTTCAGTAGGACTTTATCTGTTAGACTCCTGTGAAACCTTTGGAACTATCCCTCCACAGAAGATCTGTTTGTGCCAGTTACCCTGGTATGCTACAAATCTGGGGACAATTTAAACTAATTTTACAGCTGAAGTCTCCCAGACCATGGAGATAGTCTAAATTCATATCCTCCACTTGTGTGAAGGAAAGACTGTGTTTTAAAATCTTACGAGTTCGGGGCACCTGGGTGGCTCAGTCAGTTGAGCGTCCGACTTCGGCTCAGGTCATGATCTCACTACTTGTGGGTTCAAGCCCCGCGTCGGGCTCTGTGCTGACAGCTCAAAGCCTGGAGCCTGCTTCGGATTCTGTGTCCCACTCTCTCTCTGCCCCTCCCTCGCTCATGCTCTGTCTCTCTCTCTCTCTCTGTCAAGAATAAATAAAACATTTTAAAAATTTTAAGGATTGTTTTAAAAAAATAAAATAAAATCTTACGAGTCCAGGCCAAGACAGATGAAGTTTCTCATTTTTCATTGTAGATAGGCAGGCTTTTTTCTCATCTATCCTTTTATTTCATATCTGTCCCTTTGTGAGTCTCACTTGTATGCAGAATTCTCTATTCCAACACTCCCTCTTTTGAGAACACTAACTTTGGTCTCCTGGCTCCCATAAAGCCCCAAAACCAAGCCTTAAAGTCACTTGGATAGATAGACTTTCCAAAGCAGCAAAGATCCAGTGGCAGTGGACCACTTTGAATCCCAGTCATGGTGTGTGTGTGTGTGTGTGTGTGGTGTGTTGTGAGGACCTCCCTAATTTGCATGAGAGTTTGCACATCTAAAAGTATATTTGTTATATTTTATCTACGATATCCAGATGTTCTGTCTTATAGCTAGAAACACAATACTCTGCCTTCTATGAACTGTGATATAGTTCTGGGAGACAGAAACATCCATTCATCCAACCGTCAACATTTTTATTGGTTTTTCTGTGCCAGACACTAATAACCAGGTACACATAAAAATATGCTGAGAGGCATGCCCACAGTGATATGAGGATATAGAGGTAAGAGAGACCAATTCTAATGGGGGTTCTGGAAAGTCTGCAGATAAAAATGTGTTGGAGCTGGATAATAATAATAATACCTAACTTTTATCTCAGGCTTTGTCTGGACCAGGCACTGTGGCAAGTACTTAAATGTGTGGTCACATTATCCTTACAAGAAATCATCAAATACGTGCTATTCTTAGCATCTCGATTTTACAACTGAAACATAAAGATTTTGAGTCATGTCCCCAGTAATTGGCAGTGCCTGGATATGAATTCAAGCAGTTTGAGTCCTGATCCAGGGCTTTTAGCTCCTATGCTATATTGTGCTTGAACAGACAGGATTTGGGGGAGGGCGTTCCATCCATACACTGAAGAAAATAATGCCTATATCATAGACTGTTGTGAGGATTATTTGAGATACTGTAAGGAAAACCACATGGTAAGCACTCTGCAAATGCCTACTTAGTTTTCTCTTTAACTTTGTACCATCAACTTGTCATAAATTCCTTTAGGGAAAGGGCAATACTATATACATGAAGATAGCGTCACTCCCACAGAACCTAGTATTGATAAGTGATTAATCCCTTTACTGATTTATTAATTGAACTAATGTATTACTTTGATAGTAGCTTCAGTACTTAGAATTGAATTGCCATACTGTTCTCAAAGCACTTTTATATCTATCAGCTCAATTTATCAGCACGTCAATTCTTGGAGTTAGGGCAGATATCTGGCTTAGGTGATAAATGTGAGCTTTTCTGAGATGGGAGTAGCTTACTCTTGGGAGAAGAGTAAATATGAACTATGTGCAACTGGATGAGAAAGAACCAGAAAAGACTCTGACTGTGGGGCTCTAGGCAGCCTCAGGAAGGAGGTACTGGCAGAAGGCCAGGCTTCAAATGATCTCTCTAGTTCTAATCCTGTCATCAGCCATCTGTGAGAGCCCAGATGTAAGGTATGCCCTCTCTTGGAGTCTTAGCTGCCTCACAATTCAGCCACTTGAATGCTTGAAGTGGTCTTGCCCATCACACGTTATCGTCGGTGTTCCTCTTTAGACTGAGCTCTGTAAGAGCAGAGAGTCCTCAATCGCTGGTTATAAAATCCAGCATCTAGAACATATCTGACACAGAAGGTGATCAAATATCTAGTACATAAATGATGTGTGAGTTATTTGGATAAAAAGGAAAGAAGAGAGGAGAAACGAGGTCAATGTCATAGATTCAGATCTAGGGAGTGGAGAGAGGAAGCAAGCAGGAAACAATGAGAAGGCTGAGCCAGAGAGATGGTCCTGCCAGAACGGGGCACTCAGTGAGCTAAGTACGGTCAAGTCTGATTATGAAGCACTTTAAGAGCAGGGGGCTTCCCCACTGGCTTTAATCACAGCCTGTCCTTTCCTTTTGTTTAGCCCAACCTTAATTTAAAGGGAGCACAAACATAAAATGTAGCACTGGCCCTTCCCAAAGGAACACAAATTCCAGATAGCTGAGCAAGCTGAATTAGTGGAATGTCTACCAGTGAGATTTTATACTGGTGAGGAATTGCAGAGCACTTTGTGAACATGGCCCAAATCAGCTTTCATCTGCAAAATAAGCCTCCATTCCTCTGGGGTTGCCTTTCTATCTCTCTTCAAAGTCCTAGGTCAACGTTCACCCTCTACACTGGCTTGAACATCTATATGCATATCTAGCTTCACCTAAAGGGGCAGTTTGCCCCTCCTCTTCACCCTGTTACTTCCCTTTCCTTCTCCTTTGCTCAGGGTCAACTTCAGCAAACCCTCCACATACCAGAAAAGCCACAGGCCACCAGGAAATAGTCTGTTCTTTTGTCTGGAATATTACAATACAGGGCTAGATTTGGCCCAAGGAATGGCATGATTAGATCAGCAAGTCAACCTGAAAATTATAGAAACAGGATGTGCTTACCCCCCATTACAAAGGGATGCTGTGGTTCTTTCCACTTGGTCGGATGACCCACATTAAAGCTTTCAGATCCTGGGTGCAGGTAGAGTTTTTGGAACCGACAAGGATGGGGATCTGAATGCACATCCCAGCGGGGAACCAGCTACCAGCTATAGTTCATCTCACGTCTGTAGTTCATCTCAACGTCTCCTCACCCAGCTATGAAGATGACCTAATTGTGTACAGACAACAGCAGTTGTACAGGGAAAATAATACAGTAATGCAAATATTCAAACCAAATTGGAAAAGCAAAGCAAGAAGGAGCCAGAAAACATTAGATCATTCAAATTGCAACCTGGCCAAGACAGCATCTGGGCGTGCACCCTCTGTCCAGCTTTTGTTCACATCCCATCCCTAATGCTTCTTTGCATTTATAGAATAATAGCTCGGTATTTGCACAAAACCCTTTGTGTGACTACATTCTAAAGAACAAAGTTCTCACAGTGTGCCTTCAGAAGGGTCAGAGTATTCCCCAGTGGAATGCTTTAATAGGCTTCCAGGTCAGAAAGGGCCTTTCTCTCTCTGGAAGGAGGGGTGGGGGAGTGATGTACCTTTGGCCAGCATATATGTTTTAATTGTGTGACCAGGGCAGCCTGTGCTCATTTTCCTTCCTCACTGGGTCATTTCCACCTTAGTTCTGAAAACAAAAAACAATTGATTAAAAAAAGAGCCTTCCTGACTGGAACCTTGGATCCTCTCTTTGGATTTGGACAAGAAGCAGGGATGTTCCCACTCTCCCCACACACTCCCACTCCCTCTCCTCTCAACCCTCATCCACCCCCCTCCCACCCTTTTCCTATCGTAAACCTGGTTCAAGTTCTGCCTGAGAGTCTGAGGTATAACCTGGTCTCTCCCGGTGCACTTATTTGGGTATCTCCGGTGAGTGGTCCCCACCCCTTCTACGAGAAAGTCACTCCTGCACAGGCTCTGGAGTCTGAAGCCCTGGGCAGAACCTGGCTCTGCCACTGCAGGATCTTGGACAGGACAGACTACCTCTGAAAGCTTTGGATGTCTCGTGGGTTAGAGCAGAATAATACTACCTGCCCCCTGGGTCTGTGAGGATGAAATATTATAAAGAGCTTCTCAGAGCACCCAGCACCTACCAAGTATTCCAGAAGTGACAGGTGTTCTTGTTATCCCCACTTGGCTGTCCCTCAACCTCCTACCCACCGCCTTAGTAGACCATCAGGTACCTCAGCACGAGTCCAGTGAGGAAGCAGCCAAGGAACATTTCTTCAGGTTTTAGCACCCGGTCATAACGAGCTTCTCTGGTTCCTGAATGTGCAACCCGGAAAATGGCATTTACCTGGTGCATTCCTTACCCCTTCAGCTAGTGAGTGCTGGACCTCCTATAGGAACAGGAGCAAATCACGGCACAACCCCACCTGACTAGTTGCTTGAGATGTCTCCGTCTCTGTGGCGTCTGCATTTGTCAGGACCTAGAAAGCCTTAAAAAAAAAAAAAAAAAAAAAAAAAAAAGGCCAGGGCTCTGGGGAGAAGAGAGAATCCGAAGGGAAAGCAGGGACGGCAGACAGACCGCCTTTACCTGAATCACTCCAGTGGATGCCTCCAAACCCAGCGGGTCCCCTGGAGGCGCAACCGGGGCGGAATAACCACACAGGTCACCACAGGCACATGGGTTCCCCAGCACCCTGGCAGCCAGGCGCCACGCGAGGTAGAGTAAAAGGAAACACAAGTCCTGGGTTCAAATCCCTCCGCTCTCCTTTTCCAGCCAGTCACTTAGGGCAAGTTGCTGTCTTCTGGGAGGGTGGAGGCTTTCATTTGTAAAATGGGGCGAATTTCACGTGCCGAAGGAGGCTCGGCCGGAGGATGGAATGGAACGCACCGCCCTGGGAGTGCGGAGGGAGCGTGGGGATGGCAGGGCTGGCCGTCCGCCTCGCCTCTCGTCCCCTGGCCCCGCAAGGCAGAAACCGCCCTCTCCCCACAGTCACACGCTGTCCTGCGGGGAGCGTCGCGGGGACACGACCTGGCCTGGTCGCCAGAGCCACTCTGGGTTCCGCAAGGGTCCCCGCGTGGGTCAAGGGGCAGCAGCGGGAGATTCTGGACGGGGACTGGCGCTCACGCATTGGGCAGTGGCCATTGTCCCGCAGGAGGCCCGCGCCCAGGGCCCAAGGATCACTGAATCGGGCCCCTTCTTAGTCACAAGTGTTGCAACTCAGTTTGTGTTCTAAGAGCATTACAAAGGAAAGAGAAGAAAAAATTTAAAGGAAAGAACCGTGTGTAGGTTTGTATTTCTCACCGTGGGATTCGGTTCAACTGTGTACTGGTGAAGGGTTTTTTTTGTTTTGTTTTGGGGGTTATTTCGTTTTTTGCTTTTTTTTTTTTTTAAATAACTTTTCAAGCTGTGTACTGCAGTGGATAAAGATTACACCATGTTTGTGTTGCAGTGTTGCTATGGAAGAGCATATGGTTTTATTTGGTGGAAATGTGCAGAGAAATTGAAGGAAGTCATACGCATGCACGGCAAATACTGGAATTAAGGAGGGCTCCTGACGATAACTGGGATACTGGTCCACCTGCTTGGGTGGTAACCCAGGAAGCAAGGGAAAGAGTCAGACAGCCAGAAGTTTAATCAGATCTGCCACTTGCTTGCCAGGTGACTTTGGGCAAGTTACTGGGCCCTGACTGACCTTGTTTTCTTCCCTGTCTCTGAAACAGAGAACATTACCCTTACTGTGCATTGCTCTTGCTAAGAGACAACAAGGTAACAGGTCATGAGCACCATAGTAACTGCTCAGTAAATGGTAGCCACCATTAGGGAGTGGTGAGGCAGTCGCATTTATGCCCCAAGGATATGGGTTCAGTCATCAAGCTATCTTTTGGCCTTTGAAGTTTGGAGCGCTTTGGGGAAGCCAGGGGTGTTCCGTGCTGGCCAGACTGGGTTTTGTGTACATTTGTCATCAGACTGGACAATTGCTGAAAAATGTATACCTCAGCTGTCAAGGGAATTAAAAAGGTCACCCCCTGCAAGCAGTAAGGTCTTCCTGAGTCTCAGCAAGTTGGCGACACTGTCGGGTGGAACAGTGCAGCCCTCTCAACATGTGGTTTTGAACCCCGCCCCCCACCTTCATGTTGTCAGCGCTGGTCAGCATAGGCCTCAGCACCTCTGAGAGACAGAAGACTCGTCTCCCAAGTGCTCACACCTGCTACCTACCCTGAATGAACCCTTTGGGAGGGAGGATGATTATAATTGTAATGTTTTAAAATCTTCCTTGAACTATTGAGGTTTAATTCATGTAGATCAAAATCTGCCAGGAAAATGCTCCACATGCACTTTGCATATGCATTCTGGAAGATTCACAGACCTGTTGAAAGGATGCCTCACACCATACCCCCAGCCCCTTTCTCGAGTACACGCACTAGAGGTTGGCAGAAGACGCTGAGAACCTGCGCGAACCTTTATCAAGTTACTGGATCTAACTGGGCCTCTTGTTTTCTGATCTGGAAAATGAAGATACTGGATTAGGTGATTGCCAAAGTCCTTCTAGACTCTAAATGGCTATGACAGTATATCATTCATGCATCTTGAATAGAATACAAGAGGTTTCTTTCAGCATTCTAGACTGTTGATGTTCTAACCTACGTTAGGAAACGATGAGAAAAAAGTCTGTATCCTCCCTCAACCTGAGTGTTCTAGTTTCTCTCAGCTCCTCGAAGGGCCTTCAAAAAGAAGCATCTAAAATACAGTGACTCACCCATGCTTTTCATGGGCATGGGGCCTTGCCCCAAGCCGGGGACTCCACAGTTGGGCAAACTGTTCCTCACCCTGTTAGGACATGTGTAGGGCTGATTGAATGGACTTTTGTCTTTGCCTCTTTCTTAACACCTTCATTATGACTGAAGTCACTTTTTTAAAAACGAATAAATGGTGGAAAAGGGAAGGGGGACCTAACCAATTTTGTTTTTAAACTACACACCATAAAACTGTGTCATCATTCTGTGTATAATTCAATTGAAGTGTTTTTTTCTAACAAAATTAAGGAACATATGTTCACTCATTCAGTGTACATAATAGAATGGTCAGGGTATGTGTTTAGACAGGAAATGTGTAAATCTCGTTTTATATATGTATTATTGCTAGAATCCTAAACGTGAAAAAAGTGTCTGGCAAATGGGTACTGTACCATCATTTCCTTAGTGCAATAAATATCGCCTCTCACATTAAAGACATTAGCAAGTTTAACTGGCTAATGATGTTCACTGTGTGTCTAATGGTAGGATTACTAATGGATCTCAAAGCTCATACCTTTTCCCCTTCTTTCTGACCCCCAACTATTTTGGTCTTAGGTTACACAACGGCTGAGGCAGGGGAATGAAAGTCAGCTCACCGGTTCTGCTCCCAACTGTGCCATCAACCAGGTGTGTAACTTTGGACCAGCTTTTTACCTCATCTGGACCTAGGTTTCCTCACATGAAACGCAAAGAACTCAGTCTGGAGCCATCTCTAAGATCGCTTCTGGCACTGACAGTCCAGGATTGTGCCATCCTCCAGCCTGGAGAGGTTATCTGCTGCCAGCTACTGTTGACTCTTGGAACTTCTGTTCCCAAGAAGCTGATTCCAGACTCTACCAGCTCTAAAAATCCTTGGCCCTTGCATTCTATACTGTTCTTTCTAGAATCAAGAGTGCAGCTTTTGCTCAGACTTGGGTTCAAAACCACGGAGTCAGTAAGAACCTCCTCCCATTTCAAGATGAATTCAAGAACCAGAGTCCTTCCTAGGGTAGGTAGATCATATTTCTTTTGTGTTTGCTCTGTCACCTGCTGTTTGCTTATCTTCTGTTCAATCATTCGGGGTGAACATTCCATTTTTTGCCCTCTTCAGATTCCAGCCAGTTGAGCTTGTAGGCCCCTAAGAAAACTTTCCCTGTGGGCATTTCTCATCTCTATTCTCTTTTTTTAGAGAAGTTTCCAGGAAGGAATGTGGAATACAGCCAAACAGAGTGGTAGGTAGTTATTCGGGAGTGGCCTCCCCTGGCCCCTGGGCCAGAGAAACAGCAGCCCCTGGTGATATAGACTAAAAGTTGACTCTGGCCCTGGCGGACCATCCTTTGTCCTTAACTAGCTGAGGGAGTATGTGCTCCTCCTTTGTACCTTTCCCCTTTGTCTGCAGTGGGTATATAGCACCTTTCAATAAGTACCAGACTGAAAAGTCACTAGAAACATGCCTTATACAGTACTCTTACTCAGCAAAGAAAATCTTTACGAAGAAATTAAATGGAATATTCTTTCTGGACTTGGATAAGGTTTGTTTTCAACTTCTCCCATAAGCTCTTTACTCTTCTTTTATATGCTTATTCTCTCTTTCTCTCCTTCCATGTTCTAAGTGAAAGCCAGGGGATGATTTCTGGATTATCTTGAGTTTTGAGTAAATTTTTGCTGCTAAAATGACTAAATGAGATCGGGATACCCTGCAGCCACTAATTGCTTACAGGTTGTCAGGTAGAGACGAGCTCTTCTGGGAGGCCCATGCAGTGAAGCCTTCCAGAAGAAGGCCTTTGTGGGGAGAAGGAACGCAATGGGCCAAAGGGAGAAGCATGGTATTATTGTGGTAAAGCAGAGTCTGCCATAGGGCACATCCTTTCCTCCCCCTCTTCTGCTGGACCCACTGCAGGCAGCATGTGGTGCTTGGGAAAGGCCTTTCTGGAAAGGCGAACCACAAGAATGTAGTCCTGCATGTTGCCTCCTGGGCCACTCAGGGCAGTGATGATTGGCCCCACGCGAATGTGCCGATTGGTTCTGCTGCTTAACAGCTCATATCTGGAAATAGATACTCAGGTCATTGCCAAACTAAGGATGGGGGAAGGTGGAGGACTGATTTGACAGGGATTTCAAATTCGTAAGTGGGCAACTCAAGCTGAACAGTGCGTCCAACTTTGCCCCGTTAGTATGTTGTTCCTACCTTGTATGTGACATTTCCTTTCCCAAACTGGTATTTTGCCCTGAATCATAGGGCATAAGAGTGCAAACAAACAGATGGTATACATTAGCTACATCTCTTTTCTTAGGCCCTTTGCTGATATTAGTTAAAGCTGCTTAGCTCTTTACTTGGAAGTAGTTTTGACTCCACTTTAGAAGTAACATTTGCAAAGGGAATGCAAACCAGTGCTTTGTCATGATTCCTCATGTTCGGGGAATTCGAGATTTGAGTTCTTGGCTGAGTGAAGGAGGCCTCAAAAAGCATGCCTTACCGAGCTGTGGCTGCAGAGATGCTGATCAGAGGGCAGGGCTCCTGGGCCTTTCTCCCCTCCGCTCGTTCCGATGCAACTTTCTGCACAGACCTCGACACGAGGCTGCTGGTTTTCATCACTTCTTCAGCTGGAGGTGAATTTTGGCTAGTTGCGGACTTTTTAAGGCATTTACAAAGCCACCGAGAGGAATTCAAGGGTCGTGAGGGAGAGCTAGAGAGACTGGGCACACCACACACAAGACCTCCAAGCAGCGGGGACCGTCTCGGCAGCAGCAGCAGGCCTTTAACTTATTCAAGGATATTGTTCCATGTCAGCTGCAGTTCAGTGACATGGATGAATCTCACCAGCATAAGGGGGCATGGAATGAGCCAGACACAAGAGTATGTGCAGTCTGATGCTTTTCATAAAAACTCTATATAAACAGAGGAACCTAGTCTGTTTAGAACCCAGAAAAGCGGATACCCTTGGTGAGGGGATGAGTAGTGTCTGGAAAGGAGCCGGAGAAGGATTTCCAGGGAACTGGTAATGTTCCATTTCTTGATCAGGGTGCTAGTTATCCAGGTGTGCTCAGTTTGTAAAAACTTACCCAGCTGTAAGCTTACAGTATATACACTTTTGTGTATGTGCATTATATTTCAATAAACAGAATTTACTAAGAAGCAGGTCTATGTACAGTGACGTGAAACTATCTCTAAGGTATATAGTTAAGTGGGAAATACGCAAAACAGCAATATGTAGAATATGCTATTCATGGTGTACAAAATGCATGTAGGCATAATTGTGTATGGAAGGATACTGGGAAGAGCGGCTGCCCTGTGGTGCCTGGAGACAGATGTAGGAGGAGAACTTGCTTTTTACTCTATGTCTTTTTGTGCCTTTTTGTATCATGTGTATGAGTATAACATTAAAATAGAGTTGAAAATTATTCATTAAAATATTAATTAAAGAAGCCATTATGCTAAGTGAAATAAGCCACAGAAGGACACGTGCTGTATGATTTCACTGAAATGAGGAACTTAAGAGTAATCCAATTCATAGAGACAGAAAATAGAATGGTGGTTGCCAGGGGCTGGAAGGAGGAGGGGGATGAAGAGTTTTTGTTTAATGGGTCCAGAGTTTCGGTTTGGGAAGATGAAAAAAAGTTCTGGAGATGGATGGTGGTGGCGGTTGCACAAGAAGGTGAATGTACTTAATGCAACTGAACTGTATACTTGAAAATGACTGGGGGCACTTGGGTGGCTCAGTCGGTTAAGCATCTGAGTGTTGGTTTTGGCTCAGGTCATGATCTTATGGTTCATGGGATCGAGCCCCGAGTCGGGCCCTGCGCTGTCAGCATGGAGCCTGCTTGGAATTCTCTGTCTCTCCCCCTCTCTGCCCCTCCCCCACTGGTGCTCTCTCTTACTTTCAAAATAAATAAATAGACCTTTTTAAAATGGCCAAAATGGTAAATTTTATGTTGTGTGTATTAAAATTGAAAAATATATTAATTAAGGCTAAGCAGTCATTTTTAAATGAAGGTAAATTTATATGTGCTGACTCAGTCATTTGCAAGCTGTGTGACCTTAAGAAGTTACCTCCCTGTGGCTCCATCTCTTAGTTTCCTATTCTAAGATAGTATTAGTGCCTATCTTATGGGGTGGTTGTAAGAACCACGTGAAAGAATACATGTAAAAAGCTTAGAATAGTTCTTGCGACATAAGTGCTTAAGAAATGTTATTATTATCATCATCATCATTTGTGGCAGGATTCTCTGTGTTATGCCTACCATCCCATTTATATTTTGGGGAAGAATCTGTACATGCGCACACAGGTGCCCCTAATGTGTGCCTGCTTGCATCCATCACATATCTTTCAAATACCTTCATTGTGCTAAGGGTTGGGTAGACAGTGGTGAGCATAGACTGTTGGGGCAGGATGGTGGTGGTGACAGGATTCCTGTTTAACTAGAGAGGTCACAGGAAATCTCTGAGTAGGTGACAATTCTGAGCAGACATTAGCAGAATACTGAAGGAGCCAGCTTTCCAAAGACTAGAAGAGCTTAACTGACAAGGGGGAAGTAGACTATCACGAGATCCCAAGTTTGAAGGCCTCTTGTATAAGGCGGAAAGTAGTATGAGAGGAGATTGGAATGCACATAGAAAATTCTAGAAAAATGGGGATTAAACTGTTAAGAGTGGTTTCTGCTGAGGAGTGGGTCTCAGGAAGGTATGGGGAGGAGGGTGTGGAGTGGAGAAAAGGAATTGTACTTTTCACCTCATTTCCTTCTACACTGAATTATTTGCCATAAGCATGTATTTTATTATTTTTTTAAAGCTGGTTAATAAAAAATTAAGAAATTTTAATGATTAATAGTAAGGAATCTAATAACCTTTCTTCTTTCAAGAATCACCTCGTCTCAACTCTCCAGTTTCTTTTCATGAAATGAGAGAGTCATGTAATTTGTATCTGCTCATTGGTCTGAAAATAGGGCAGACGTGGCCTTCTCATCTATTCAGCCATCTTTTTCTTTGAACAGGGAATACTATTCTTCAGTGCCTTTCAGTGAAATCCTTGAATCATCTCTTCCGTTGGGAGTATTTTTACTTAAAAAAAAAAAAAGGCTTCCAAATTCACGGAGGATTCTTACCTTGTGGTCACAGCAGTGACAGACTCACACGGAGGCAGGTGCCTGCCTTTTCCAACTGAGTGGAAGAGGAGAGGCAAAGAGGAGGACTGAGAGGCTGAAGTAGAAGGAGGAAATCAAGCACCGTGCCGGCCAGACATCCTCAAGGTCCCACAGGGCTGAGTGCTTTCCTTCCCTGTGGCTCACTCGGGGGCCCAGTGCCTTATTGAAGTTGGGCAGGAGTGAGAGTTCCCTGGGGTGCCTGGGTGATTCAGTCAGTTATGCATGCGACTCTTGACTTCAGCTCAGGTCATGATCTCACAGTTCATGAGTTTGAACCCCGAGTCGGGCTCTGTGCTGATAGCACAGAGCATGCCTGGGATTCTGTCTCCCTCTCTCTCTGCCCGCCCCCCCTTCGCTTTCTCTCTCTCTCTCCCTCTGAAAATAAATAAAAATAAACTTAAAAAAAAAAAAAGAGTGAGAGTGAGTGTTTCCCTGAAGAGTGTTCTGAAAGATAGAGAGAGGTTCACCTGGTGCAAACAGAATTCCAGCAATGGAAACACTGCTTGGACTCAACTCTTTGAATCAAGGCAACTGGTGATGTGTTCCAGCTCCCAGGCAGTGTTGGTGGGAGTTTTTATCTGGAAGTCTCCTGACGTTTTCAGTCCTCTAGAGGGAACTGGAATCAGAAAAGAGGAAAACAGAGCATCTGATCTGTGCTTGGCTTGCCTTGCTGATAAATTTCATTGCCTACATGGCAGCGGGAAAAATAAGGTGGACAACCAATTTGGAACTTGGCACAGGACTATTTGTATGCCCAAATGCTCATGCTCCAGATGTCTCTTCTCTGTCCGCTGTGTTTATTCTCAGTGCATTTTGATACCCGTTTCCATCCTGGAGAAGTACTGTAGTTGAAACTTTGTCTTTGGCATCTGGCCAGGTGCAACACTTGAGTTCCTTCTCTTCCCAGTCTTGGCACTGCCCTTCCACTGTATGTCTACCATGTCCCAAGTCCTTTTCATCCAGACAACTCTATACACAGGAGAAGACGCCTTCCTTTCAGGTTTAGCTCATACAGTCCTATTCCAGGAAGACTTCCTCTGTCCCCCATCACCTTGTTTAGAAAACTCACTCTTTGCCTACCATGAGCAATAGTAGCAATAATAAACTGGTATTTATCAAGTGCCTATTGTGTGTTGGCAGTGTTCTAAGTACTTTACGTGGATTAACTCATCTAACCCTTCATCATGACTCTCTGAAGTAGGTTATTGTCCCTGTTTACAGATGAGGAAACCGAGGCACAGAGACAAAAGCACCCATGGCTTCCTTTCTGCCCAGGATCTCTACTCTCTGACAAAGCAAGCTATTCTCTGTGCATTTAGATGGCCCCTGCCAAAGGGGCTTGGCCCTTGATGAATGATCTTCCCTTGATCTCCTTTCACATCCTGGGCAAAAAATGTGTCCCCATATTCTTCCTGCCAGCTCCATCTGTGAAGCATGTGGGCCGATGTTTGAATAAGAATGACTAAAGGGGAAAGCGATTTTATGAACTTCAGACTGTGAACTCAAGGAAGAGAGTGAGTCAGGCCTCCACATTCCTGAAATACTTTCAGGAGGCTCAGTGACCTCAGACAATAAGAACCTGAGGCAGAGCTCTCTGGACATCCTTGGGAGGCCCTCCCACATGGTAGAACGTGAGGGGAGACACTGTGCACCTGGTTCCTATGTGCACTGTGTGGGGCTGAAGATCATTAGCCAGAGCAGCCCAAGGCTGTCCAGAGCACCTCCTCGCTTTTGCCCAGGCTGTTCCCTCTGCCTGGCATGCCTTTCCCTAAGCTCTTGTCAGCTTGTCCTCAAAGGCTCAGCTGATGTGTTGCCTCCTCTGACCGCTCCAGGCAGAAGTAGAGGCTGTGCGGTCTGGCTCCACAGGGCTTTGTGTGTACCTCTCAGCCCCGAACTCCTGGTGCCTAGAGGAAATGGCTTTCAACATGTCTACCCTATACATAGTCACACATACTGAGCTTGGTGACAGCTCCACGGTTGAGGAAAAAGTCCTGTCCTGGGAGGTGGGAGATGTGGGTTCTAGTCCCATCTCTGGCCTTGACCTTGCAGTGTGAACTTTCACACCTCACATTCCTCATGAATTAAAACTATTTGTTTTGATCTGTCTCTCCCACAGATGGTCACTTCCCAAAGTGCAGGGACCTTTAACCCCTGATTTTGTTCTCAGTGGGAAATATGCACAATAATCATGGACAAATCTTTCTCTTCCACCCCTTTCCGTACCAAGTTTAACCCCCTAGTTAGTATGGCGTACAAACTATCATCCACTAAATCAAAAAAAAGGTGATTTGGGGGTGTCTGGGTGGCTCAGTGGGTTAAGCTTCTGACTTTGACTCAGGTCATGATCTCGTGGTTTGTGGGTTTGAGCCCCATGTCCGGCTGTCTGCTATCAGTACAAGCCTGCTTTGGATCCTCTGTGCCCCTCCCCCACTTGCACACTCTCTCTGTCCCTCTCAAAATGAATAAATAAACTTAAATAAATAAAATTTTAAAAAGACGGGTCATTTCTTTGTGTGCACGATTCGGGGGAACAGAGCATCCAGAAGCTGCACAAGTGATACCACACAAGTGAGTCGTGGAGAATGACTCAAGATGAACCACATGGTACTTCAGGAAGCCTTCCAAGATCTTTTGAGCGGAAAGGAGTAAAAAGGTTGTACCTGGAGCCCATCCTGTGGATGGAAAAGCTGAGAGAGTAGATCACAGGCACGAGAATTCCCTTAACAGCTGCACCCCTTTCCAAGAGGACCAGTCATTGAAGGATGGAATGAGAGCATCAAACTAAGTAGGCTGTGAGCCCTTGGCCTAAAGGCCAAGATTTAGATGCTCTAGTCCCTGATTCCTTGGGAGAAGTGCTTTCAACTGTTTCCCCACAACATTCATTAAACCTACGGAGATTGGCAACAGCACCAATGCCAAGGGAAAAGCCCTGTCTTAGAAGTCTCACCTCAGCTGTGACATGAGGAGATTGGGCTGGTAAAGAGGTTAGCTCAGGTCCTATGACTCCCAGCCACTTCTGCTCTTCTGTGTCATCTACATAAACATTTCTCCAGTGACCAATCTGGCACTTGCCCCAGCCTCTATTTTTGCAATTAACGAGGCTGTCACCTCATAGTTGCACTCTCCATGAGAGGAAGGAAAAAGTGTGGGCAAATGCAGGTACATATGACACATTTTCAATCAAGCAAATGGGATTTTTATTACCTAATGAGTTTAAAATCCATTTGCAAGCTAGACAAGGGAGGTCCTCTTCCCCATCCCATTCTTGCCTCCTTTCTTGCCCACTGGCCCATCCCCATCTCCTCCTGCCCCCATGGTGGTCTTTCCCTCATTCTGGCTGACCAGCGGAAGCTGCCTCAGGAAGCTCAGCTCTGCATCCTTACTGGAGCTGCCCTGGTTCTCCTTGCTGCACCTGCCAGATGCCTTCCACAACCTCCCAGGTAGTTAATGATCTCCCCTTGGGCAGAAGAGCCCTTTAATAATTTACCAGAGTAGATAAAGAAAAAAGCATAGTTCTCTACTTGGAGGCCAGTTCAGACAGTATGGATGGGGTTAAGATTGACTTCAAGTTCAATCTCAGCTTTCTTGTGTAGGAACCCTGCCTTATAACCATGTATATAGAATCTTATCAAAACCTTCAATTAGATATTTAAACACCCCAGCCTTACCGTGTGATCGGCACTTTAGGGCTCCTTCAATTCTCAGGGGAATATGTGTGTGTGTGTGTGTGTGTGTGTGTGTGTGTGTGTGTGTATAGACACCGAAATACTCTGGGACAAAATGAGATTTAAACATTTAAGGAACTCTAGAGAAAGAAAAGTTATTTTGCATTTTCTGACTTCTTGGGTTCTTTATTAGAATTTGAAAATCATTTTTTGCAGGGAATTATATATTTCACTGAGTCAAAAGTGCAGACTTTGAGAAACAGCATCGTACAGTGGTAAAAAACAAACAAACAAAAAAACGGCAACAACAACAACAAAAGAAAACACATGCTTCGGAATTAGAAACCTACCTTGAAATCTTATCTTCAATTAAATGTGAAACCTTGAGGAAGTTATTGAGATTCTCTGAACTTCATTTTCCTTATCTCTAAAATGAAAATAATAATTCTGTCCTTGGGCTGTTTTTCGGGAATCATAAATTTGTAAAGAATAACCTGGCACACAATAGACAATAAATGATGAGTCCTCCTCTTCCTCCTCCTCCTCATTGCCTATATCCAGAAAAAGTCCAAATTTGTAAAGCCATGAAAAAAAAAAGAACTCCCTCTCAAAAGTGTAACAATGAAACTTAATAAGGATAAATATAATAGACTGTAAGACTACGGATTCACTGGTGGCCCCCAGTGAATCACCTCCTGGTACCCAAGGAGGTGCAGTTCTCTCCTACATTGACCCTGGGTTTGACCATGTGACTTGTTTTGGCCAGTGCGACATTAGTGAGTCTGAAGTACTAGTGGGCTTAATAGGTGCTTGCACATCAGGACCATCCTCTTGGAACATCTCCTCTTAGAAGCCAACTGTTTGACTGTAAGGAAGCTCAGTCTAAACAACTGAACAATGGGGAAGCCACAAGATGAGAGCCCATCTTGGACGTTTCAGCCCCCACCCAAGCTCCTGGCTCAGTGAGTCACTGCATGAATAACCACCCAGCTGCACCTAGCCAACAGACAAAATTGTGACAAATAATAAGTCCTTGTTGTTTTAAGCCATCAAATTTTGGGAGGGTTACGCAAATGCCAAAGCCTAAATTTACATTAAGGAAAGGCAGTAACACAAGTAGAAGTGGTGGGTTATCCTTACAGAAGGTCATCTGAGGAGACCTTAAGATGTCAGTTAAAAATTATTATATTAATAAGTATTGACATACTGCCTAGAAATTAAATACAAGCTTAGCCTGCTTTCATTAAACCAATGAATCGGCTGATGGACCATACAGTTATTACAGCCTGGTTACCAGGCTCTGCGCTGGTATGTGGGGATACTAAGCAAGTGAAGACCCAATTCTCCTATATCATGTTGTCTCTCGGATTCTGAAACTTGTCTGCACTTGTGCTGGGGGCTGGAAAGGCTAGGGAAGAAGTGCTCACTATTTAGTAGGGAAAGTGGATTCGTGAATAAAAGTGCGCTTAGAGTCCTGAAGGGAGCTGATAGGCTTCCTGGCCTTGGCACTCGGGAGAGATCTAGAGGGCTCTGTGAATCCACCAATATCCCCTTTTTAGAGGGATCTTGACAAACTCAAGTGTATCTGGAAGCAAGCAACTAGAGAATGAAGACCCGAAGACTAGACCATGTGAGGAATAATTGTACCCACTGTAAATGTTTAAGGGAAAAACAAAAAAACAAACAAAGGAACAAATAGAAGAAAAGAAAAGAAAGGCTGGGAATGCAGGTAGGGATGGAGCACATAATTGAGAGGACCACATTCATTCCGAGGACTGCCAGGAGGACAACCATTAACCGTTACTAAAAGTTATAGGGAGAAGGATTTCACATTAGTATTCAGAAGAACAGCTCACACTTCTGGAGGCAGAGCGGATACCACCTCTGTGAGTGAGAAAAGCATGGGTCACTCCTTGCCAAGTTATGTGGGGGAAAGGGTTCTGGGGGTAGGTGGAGCCAGGAACCTCCAAGTCGCTCCCAAGTGTAGCGTCCCCCAGTTCACCTCTGGAGTTCTGTCATTTTTCGTCTGACTGAATACTATTAAGTAAAACAGATGGTACGTGCCCACCATTAAGGAGGGGGAGAATTGTCCACCAGCGATGACAGGAGACTGTGCCCAGAGATTAGGAATATGAGAATTCAAGCCTCAGAAACCCATAGCCGCTGCCTCTGATGTCTCTCACCACTTTGAAGGGATTATGAGAACTTGTGTTTTCCGGGGATTATTTGTCACACCCTGGGGGGAGACTCAGAGGAGCAGGTCAGGCAAATATGAGCCTGCAGATTTCGCAAGGATGTGACAGTTGAGGATGTACAAGTGAAGAGAACTAAGCAAGTATAAGGAAGCCATCTGGCATTTCTGACTGGGTAGTACAGCCTCGTTCCAGAACCACCACTGAAGAACCTAACTGGCTCTCTCCTGCTTCTCCCACCGTTAAGCCTACAAAACTATAGAGGAGAAGATCTTTTCAAGAATGTGGATCCGATTTCCCATCGGTGGGTCCTGTGGGTCCTGTGTCACCAACAGCACCAGGACTAGAGGTTCATAGGTCTGTGGGAAACAGGAGATGTGGGCAGTCAAGTTTAGGATTGCCTGGAGGCCTTGCGATTATGGATCCAGTCCAGGGATGTCTTTCACCTTAGTGTCACCGGCTTTGGATGGGAATAAAAGGAGATACTTGCAGAGTGCCCTCTGACCGACAGTTTCTTGGGTTCCCACGGTCTTGCACACCCGTGCCTTTGCACATGCTGTTCTCACTACTCAGCTTGCCCTTTCTCCCTTCCCCTTTTCTTTTTTTGTTTTTTTTTTTAATTTTTTTTTTCCCTTCCCCTTTTCTACCAAGACCTGACTTCCAGATTGTACTCCACGTAAAACCTTCTCCAACTCTCTGAGGCTGAGGCAGCCTCACACCTGCATTGTTTTTCAGCACAGCTTACTGTAACTAGACCGTGAGGCCAGGGGCTGCGTCTTGTTCATCTCTTTGTTCCCCGAAAGAAGTAGCACGAACCTGGAATGTCTCAGATACTTAGTACACAGGGGTCGGAGGTATGAAGCCCATTCCTCTCCCTCCGCACACATGTGGCATGCTCACATGTGCTATGTTCTGTGCAGGGTTCATGCCTGTGTTATCATTGTGGCCCATGTCTCTAAAGTTGGAATGCAACTCTCTGGTCAGAAGTAACTTCATTCTAAAGTAAACTAAACAAAGGAAAATGTGATTTCCATTTGCTCCATCCACTGCAGCGAAGCCCTGGCCTCTGGGGGAGGGGATTGGTCTAACTGGGACCGCCCGAGCAGACCAGGAACCCTCAAGGGAAAGAGGCCCGTTGTAGCAAAAACGCTTCAAGCTACTGACCCAGCACAAAGACTCTACTGTGGGGAAACTCAATATAAGGGTGTGCCTTGCTCTACGGGAACGCGATACAGAAAAATACAAAGTCATAAAATAGATAAATCTGGGCCGGTTATTGACTTTACAAGAGAGAACTTGCCAGCAGGCTCCTCTAAATAGCCAGCTCCCATAGTCCACTTAAACTGTGATTTTATTTTCAGAAGTTTGATATTACACACCGGTTTTCAGGAGAAACATAAATAGGTCCCCAAGGAGCCTGGCGTCACAGCGTGTCTGGCCAGCAGCTCCTTGACCAGGGCTTAAGGTGATCGGATCTTGAGTAAGTGCTGTAAGTGCTAAAGGCTCCCCCTCCACGTCTGCTCGTTGAGTCTGACTGTTTCCAAAGTTGGGTGTAATAGGAAGAAGCAGACCCAATCTGGACCTTCTTACCTCTATTCAAGTGGGCTGACTGAATGCTGTGAGGGGGACGTAGAATTTGTCTCAGCTAGTCCATTCATTCATTCATTCATTATCATCATTTATTATCAAGTTTATTGTGCACTTTCTATGTGCATGACACTGTGCTAGACACAGCAAAGTAGAGAAGGACTATAAGATGTGTTCCTGTTGGGGCACGTGGGTGGCTCAGTCAGTTAAGCGTCTGACTCTGGCTCAGGTCATGATCTTGCAGTTCTTGAGTTTGAGCCCCGCGTCGTGCTCTCTGCTGTCAGCACAGAGCCTACTTCAGATCCTCTCTCCTCTTCTCTCTTTGACCTGCCCCCCCCCTCTCTCTCTCTCTCTCTCTCTCAAATAAACATTTAAACAAATCTTGAAGAAAGATGTGTTCCTGCCCACTGAGAACTCACACACTACACTAGAACTAAGTCTAGTTAGACAAGCCCTTGGGTATCATCGATTCTAGAATGTACATATTTTTACGCTTTAACAGCTCTGTAATCAAGATACATTTGACTGCAAGCATGCAACTATGACATAGCTGGCCATAATTGGCTGGGTTTTTCTTAAAGGTATGTAAAATGATGTTGTGTCTTGCAGTCATCCATGTCTTAGATGATATAGGGTACGTGAAAGTGCTAAGTAATGGTTTAATACCACAGGACTCCAAGTGGAGTTTGATAATTGAAGAATAAAATTGGGCCCCTGTGTGAGTATACCTCGTGGATTTCCCTTTGCAGAGAATGTATATCATAAGTTTAAAACAATGCCCCTTTTCCATGGTTCTCCAGGGAAGCTGGGCTGGAGTGGCCTTGCCCTCCCTCCATTCTGGGAGTGAGGCGTGTGTAGCAGCCTAGCCCCGATTCCCTTGCATGCAGGTCACAGGAAAACCAGAGGAGCAAAGTAGCAGGGACAGGTGTCGGTAGCAGCCCTTGAGGAATGAGGACACTCTTCTTGATCCCGTGATTCGTAGACGCAAGTCCTTAGTGAACTGTACCCTCCGGGACCCAGCACTACACCTGACCTATAACAAACAGAAATTATAAACCACAAGGCTGTGTGTGCGTGTGTGCAACAGACAGATATAAGTGTGTGTGCAGATATAGGTCAATGAATGAATTTCTGTTACTGAGGCCAAAAATGCAATACAAAAACACTTCAGTGTGACTGCTAATCTTGATTTTTTGGCCCAAATTCAGAACAGTTTCTTACAGTCTATCTAATGTTACAGGGGATTTCTTCCCTTTCTTTTTTTGGCGTCACCATTCCTCACCCAAAAAAAAAAAAAAAGCAGTGGCTCCTGTTGCTGGCCCTGTACACTTGCCATGTTCCATTTATTTCAATAGCTGTGTTCCCACAACATGCCAAGAGACCTAGTTTCTTCTGAGATTGTAGAGAATGTACAGCTTCTAGGCAGATGACGGGGAAGATGACTGCAGGCGGGGGGGGGGGTGGGGGGGGGTGGGCTCAAGAAGTCCCTTGGTGCATATGCAAATACCCAGCATGCTTTAGACCAAATGCATCGACATAATAAAAAAATCCAAATCCTCTAATTCATTGATGCAGCACAGAACGACCATGAATTACTTATTCACACTTGCCTGTACAGAATGTGAGGACTCCTGGCTGTTTAGTTAATGCCTTTTCTCGACATTCACTTTGATTGTGAGTGCAATTATGACAGTTCTTTCGTGTCTGGAGGAATAGATGAGGTTATGGAGCCAGCATGGAGCTGTCCCTGTGGCCTTTTGCCTGCATGTCATATTACCACAGCCTTTAAAATCCTGGACAAGAAGACTGTGCGCAGCTAGTGGTAAGGATGAGCATTATTCTAGGAGGAACCGGAAGCCATTAAGGGACTGGCCTCCTACCGGAATCTGACCTGTGGCACAAACACAAGAGCATCAGATGGCAGTAACCAAGTTTTCCAGGTCGCTTCTCTCTGGGCTTTTTGCCTTTGCCACCGGGTCCAAATAGTCACTGGGGCTGCCTTGGGTGACCCACTGGTGGGTCAGGCCCAGGCTAGGTCCTGTCAGCCTGAGGTTATCCTGTCATATGGAGGCTGTTGTGTGGGGGAAGCAGACCGCTTTTGTCTCCTGGGGGTATGGTGCACTTCACCATTTCCAGCTCATATCTGGTGATGTCAGTGCTACCCCACCCTGTGCAGGCTGGCAGCTCTTATTACTGTGCGGGTGGGGGATTTCCAAAGGTAACACCCATGGAAGGGACAGGCGTGTCCCCATCACCAGGACAGGTCTCCTGTAGGTCCCTACTGAGGGCTGCTTTTCCTCTTCTCAGCCACAAGTGCAAAAGTGAAGATGCAAAGTGGCTTTTAGTGCTCAGGTCTTGTCTGAGGCTGTGCATTTGCTGACTCTGATAGTATTCGTAGGCTTTGAATACTTTGGTATTTTTCAACTTGGGACATAATTCCAAACAGACTCCTATTCATCCTTCAAAACTCTGTTCAGATACTGTGTCCTCTGTGAAGCTTTTTCTGACTACCATCCGAACTCTCATATTCTTAAGTTTCTGGCACAGTTACAGTGCACTAGAATTACTTGTATATATTACTATCTCTGCTAGATGTGCTACCCTTGAGACCAGGG
The DNA here is from genome assembly GCF_022837055.1 of Prionailurus viverrinus. Taxonomy (NCBI): domain Eukaryota; kingdom Metazoa; phylum Chordata; class Mammalia; order Carnivora; family Felidae; genus Prionailurus; species Prionailurus viverrinus. Next base: position 142,201,772 of record NC_062568.1, read on the forward strand.
ACTGTGTGTCATTATTTCCTTTTTGTTACCCATGTCTAGCTGAGCCATAGCCAATCAAGTGCATGTTTTTGGGTTTTTTTTTTTAATTTTTTTTTAACGTTTATTTATTCTTGAGACAGAGAGAGACAGAGCATGAACAGGGGAGGGTCAGAGAGAGAGGGAGACACAGAATTCGAAACAGGCTCCAGGCTCTGAGCTGTCAGCACAAACCCCGACACGGGGCTCGAACCTGAGGACCACGAGATCATGACCTGAGCCGAAGTCGATGGCTTAACCGACTGAGCCACCCAGGCGCCCCAGTGAATGTTAATAACTGAGTTATATTCCTGCCAAATATTTGTTTGTTGGTTTATTCATTCACACCTAAAAGTACTTTCTTCTCCTTTGGAAATGGTTATTGCTACATTATTTATAAAACTTACAGACATCAAAAAGGGCCAAGTATAAAATCATCAGTTAGGATGCTTTTAGCTGTAAGTAACATTTGGCTTAACAGAACCAGCTTAAACAGTAGGAGGTTTATCATCACACCAAGCAAGAGGTCTGCATTTCAGGTGAGCCCAGCTCTGGGTGATTCAGCAGCTTAGCGATCTCTTTAGAGACTCAGGGGCTTTTCACCTTTCTGCTTTGTCATCTTCAGTGTGTCAGTGATGCCTCCTCCCTGGGCTGGAGACAAGTTATGCCCAGGAAAGACAAAGGGCATTTCCTCTCCCAGTCTCTTTTTATTATCAAAGGCCCTTTTCTCAGAACCTTTCCCTACCCCCACAGGATTTCTCCTTGAGGATCACCAATTAGGACCTATCACTGATAAGAGAATGAGACTCAAGTTGGCTGAAGCCAGTTCTGATGCAATCCCTCAGGTTAGAATGGCAACAGGGGATTTCCTTTCCTGGTCAAATGAGAGAGAGAAAACTTGAAAATGAATTATGGCACACCAGGGGCTCCTGAGTGGCTCAGTCAGTTAAGCATCTGACTCTTTTTTTTTTTAATTTTTTTACATTTATTTATTTTTGAGAGACAGCACCAGCAGGGGAGAGGCAGAGAGAGAGGGAGACACAGAATCCAAAGCAGGCTCCAGGCTCTGAGCTGTCAGCACAGAGCCAGACACGGGGCTTGAACCCACAAACCATGAGATCATGACCTGAGCCAAAGTCGGTTGCGCAACCTACAGAGACAACCAGGTGCCCCCTAGCATCTGACTCTTGATTTCCACTCAGGTAATGATCTCACGGTTCTTGGGATCCAGCCCTGTGTCCGGCTCCACACTGTCAGTGTGGAGCCTGCTTGGGATTCTCTCTCCTTTTCTCTGCCCCTCCCTGCTTATGCTCGCTCTCTCTGTCTTTCTCTCTCAAAATAAATAAACTTAAATAAATAAATGAATAGATTGTGGCATATCAATAATACAAGGAAAATCTATAAAGCAATTATAGCGATTTTGGGAGAACTGCATATATCAACATTAATTGACTTTCAAGGTATAGTAAATGTAAAGCTCTATATATAGTCTAATCTTTTTTGTTCATAATAATAATATTAATAAATGCAAGTTAGTCACTCCCCCAAATCTGTGAATAATACACATCATGCACTTAAACGTATGTGTGTATGCATGTGCGTGGGTGCACGTGCATGTGTGTAAAGGGGAATGTTTCCTAGGGACCTTCATTTTTGACAGTCTGTATTTCTTACAATGTTCTTGCATAAGTATGCCTTCCTTTTGTTAAGAAAAAAACCCCAGACATTAAAGAGAACACTGTAAATAGCTAAGTATCATTCTGAATGCAAGAAGTCAATTAAAGACATAGGCTCCTTTCCAAGAACAAACTAATTTGGAATATAGGAAGGACCTCTCTCAAGTTTTGCTCATGAGCCCAGAGTTGAAACTCTCTCCATGAATGAGCAACGTTTTTTTTGTTTTTTGTTTTTTGTTTTTTTAGCTAGCAAATCTCCTTAACAGAAGATCCAAATTTTTACATGCTGAATCATTCTCTGTTTGCCGGAGAAGGGCGTCATCCTTGCAGCGGGATGCTGACGATCCTGACTCGCCTATAGAAAATTCATTGGCCCAAGTCTTCCCAGGAGCCACGTTGACACCAAAGAACCAGCCCCAACTTCCCTGTAACCCAAGTGCTTTCCTGTGTCCAAATGCCCCCATCAGAGATAAGCCTGAAGAATAAATCCTCTGAGGCCCACCTTCCACTCTGCTACTGGCTAGCTAACTATAACTACTTAGACGTAAGTTCTCAGTCTCTCTGGAGTTTATTGAATGTCTCTGAAAAATGAGTTTTATGTGACAGCACTTGAAGGAAGGACTTTGAGTCATTAAAAAAAAAAAAAAAATTCTAGAGCAAAATCCTGGCTATGGGTTGTGATTCCCCTTGGAAGGCTCTTTGGTCACTACAAAAATGGCTGGTTAAATTCAGCAGAGGTTCGGGATGCAGGGTATATCTCTGATCAACTCATCCGGTGTCGGTGGGAAAATGTGACATGATATTTTACGTGGAATGGGTATACTTCTACTCAAAAATACACAGACCGTTACCGTAGAAGGAAGCTGGGAAGTGACGGCATGTTTATAGCCCCATGGCCATCTGAAATGAATGACGTGGCCTCTCTTTTTCCTGTGCTTATAGCACGGTTCCCGTGCTAAACATTACTTTTCTAAGCACTTCCAAGGAGTGTTCTGGGTTGTGCCAGTAAAGAAAGAACCTGTGTTTTTTAAAGATCGTCTCTTCCCCGCCCTTCACCTCCCCCAACCGCACACGGACACATACGTGTCTCTTCTCCTCAGTCTGTGCTGGTGAACAGCAGAGCACGCTCTCTGAGGAAGCTGTAACACTGCTCTCACCATGCAGAAGCTGCCATGTAGAGAATGCAGTCCACTGCTGCAGATCTACGAATTTTTCAAAAGAAGCCAGAAGTTTGGACTTCTTTAAAAAAACTTCTCAGCTTTCAAATATTGGCAACAAAGCTCAGTTTTTATAAACCCTGTGCCAGTTGAACAAAACATTGTCTATTGGCCCAATCCTGCCCAAGCCACCAGCTTGGGAATTCTGCCCTGGGGCGATTTAGAACAAACTTGCTTTCTCTTCTCCACGAAGATCTGGAGATGTTAGAACACAGTTCTCATACTCCTTCCAATTTATTCTTAGTTGGTACTCATTCATTGACCAAAATCCTTCAAGGAGCTTAAAATCTCATGGGAGCAGTTAAAGAACGAGTCACAATATAGTGGTGTCAGTGCTACAGTGAGGATTTGCATGAAGGGCCAGAAGAAGGAGTGCTCTTTGTCTCTCTCGGGGAGTGTGCAACTGATGGATTGTGTCCTGCTGTATCCAGACAGATTTACAGAAAGCTTTTCTCTAGAGGTCTTATCAGGATCTCTCTCCACTCCCCCACCCTGAAGCCATCTTGACTAAAGTAGATCCTGCCTGTTCCGGAAGGACCTTGCGGTCAGCGTACCAGGAGCGTTTCTGAGAAGCCCACAAATCTGATTGATGTCAAATAAATGCTGGAGCCCTTCCCCACTCATGCATAAGCACAACGACAGGCCTGGGAACGTCTCGGGTATAACTAGCAAAGCTTTTCCCTTTTCTGACTCTGCTCAAATTCATCCCGTTTTATTTATTTATTTTTTAATCTTTATTTATTTTTGAGAGAGAGACAGAGTACGAGTGGGGGAGGAACAGAGAGAGAGGGAGACACAGAATCTGAAGCAGGCTCCACGCTCCGAACTGTCAGCACAGAGCCTGACACGGGGCTCGAACTCACGAACTGGGAAATCATGACCTGAGCTGAAGTCGTCTGCTTAACCAACTGAGCCACCCAGGTGCCCCATTCATTCCATTTTAGAGAGTGGACATGAGCTTCTTGCCCCCAAAAGGTTCTACTACACAGGTACTATGATGGCTAATTTTCTGTGTCATCTTGGCTAGGCTATGATGCCCATTTGTTTGGTCAAACACCAGTCTCAATGTTGCTGTAATGGTATTTTAAAGATGTGATTGACTTTGAATAAAGCAGATTACCCTTCATTATGTGGGTGGGCCTCATCTAATGAGTTGAAAGCCTTAAGACAAAACACTGAGGTTTCCCAAAGAAGAAGGAATCTGGCCTCAAGACTGCACAATAGAAACCCTGCCTTGTTTCCAGCCTGCCTGGCCTGACCTATGGATTTAACTTTTACCTGAGTTTCCAGCCTGCTGGCTTCCCCTAAGGATTTTGGACTTGTCAGCCCCCATAATCGCATGAGCCAATTTCTTAAAATAAATCTCTCTTTCTCTTGATGTGTGTGTGTGTGTGTGTGTGTGTGCGTGCACACACATATACATGTATCCTATTGGTTCTGTTTCTCTGGAGAACATTAATATGGATAACCTCTTCATGATACGTCTGAACCCAAAGTAAGAATATAAGCTGTTTCAAACACTAATGATCTGTAAGACTCTGAACCCAGGTAGTGTGGGTGTCTTTGACTTCTCTTAATGGCTGAGATGAGAAAGGTATCACTGGTTATTTCAGAAATTTCCAACTCAAGCACCAAGGCCTTTGAATAGTTTCTGACCTATGTATCTTTGAAAAAACTACTGAGATGACCACTCCTCCAAGAAACCTCTCTCATCCCAGCTTCAGAGAGTTGGTAGCTTTCCCCTCAACCATCCTCTGTGCCCTATTCTACTTCGTATAATGTATTTTGTGCTATGTGGTATAGACTACTAGTTCTCCCCTCTGTAGTAATAGGATCTCTGATTTTTAGCTGGGGACGTGGCAACCCAGGATAGGAACTACACTTCCTAGCCTTCCTTGCAGCTAGGTGAGGTGAATTGGGGAACAGAGGCCACACATGGTGAACAAGATAGCAGAAGCTTTGGCCCTCGAAAACTTAGGGCATCACATCAGCCCTGTACAGCCTACCTGGATTTTTCACATGACAGAGGAATAAACCTTTGTGTTATTTAAGCCATTTTTTATTTAGCTTTTTATTTGCAGCTGAACCTAACCTTAACTCATCTTTGCTTACATGTATGTCCCCAAAGTGAAGCAACCAGGCTTCTTCATCAACTAGTCCATAGCACTGTACGTGGAATATAGTGGTGCCAGGCAAGTGTCTATTGACTGGATGTATGAATAGAAGGACGGATGAATGAGGAACAACCTAGGGGAAAGCCCAAGGGGAGGTAGGAAGAAGACATTGTGCTAAGGGAGGGGTGCCTTCTACATAATGCAGTTTTAAGACAGCATTAATCTAAATTAATGAACATCTGCTTTATGCCAGGCACAGTATCAAGTGATGCTTTTGTAGTGGTGAAAAAGCCAAAAATCTCTCATCTCATAGAGGCTATTCTGGAAGGGGGAGACATAGTAAATAAATAATATCTGGTAGGCCTAAGGGCCGTGGTGAAAATAAAACTGCTTGATGTAATGAACTACTTTAGACTGGGTGGCAAGGGAAGGTCACTGAGAAGGTAACATTTATGCTGAGACCTGCATGACAAAAAGAAGTGTAGATTAAGGGACATTGAGGCAAGAGGGGCATTTGAGGCAGAGGAACAGCTAGTGCAGAGGCCCTGAAGAGGCACTGATGTGGCTTAGTTCAAAGAGGAAAAGGCAAGTGGGATTGTGGCAAGGGCGAGTGGGAAGAAATAGGGAGGGTCTAGGGCCTGTGTACTTAGTAAGGAGGGAGTTGAGTGTTATTCCAAGAGTAATGGGCAGCCATAGAGCTTTTAAGCCAAGGGTTGACGTGTTCTGATTCACATTTTTGAAGAATCACTCTGGTTCCCATAAGGAAAATGAATCTTTGCAGGAAACCAATGATGTTTGGGTTATGTATGCTATCCAACAAACAACACCCAAAACTTAGGGCCTTAAAATAACCGGTTAGTCTGCTCACTATTTTATGGGTCAGGAAATCTGGGAAGGACTCAAATGGCTATTTTATCTCTGATTCACAAGACATCAGCAACTGGAGCTGGACGATCTACTTCCAAGGTGGTTTCTTCGTGCACACGAAGATTCTCCCTGACCTTTCTCTTTCTCCTCATGTCTTCTTATCCTCTAGGGCCTGTCAGTGTGGTATGGGCTTCTCAGAGCCTGCTGGTCTCAGGGTCATTGTGCTTCTTACATGGAAGCTCATTTCTAAGAGAAATGAAGAGCTTCTAGTCATCGCCACAGTTGGAACTAGCACCACAGTACATTGCTTCCTGGATATTCATTGGTTAAAGCAAAGAGCCCAACCAGATCCAAGAGGGTAGAATAAACCCCATCCATGCAGTAAGGTCACATTGCAGAAGCGACAAAGATTAATTTTGTGGGGTGGAAGATATTACTGCAGCCACCTTTAGGGAATACAGTATGTCACAAGTGAAGCCACTTAAGTAATTAAGGGAAGAGATGATGATGGCTTAGCTTTGGATGTTTGCACTGGGCATGTGAAAGGGGTGGATTCCGAATATGTGAGCAGAATATCTGAGCGTCGTAAAGCACTAACAAATGCGTCTGGGTACTTGCTTAATTGAATTGCACTTTATAAGATTAGGTGGATAAGCGTTGCCCACCACCAATAAAGCTAAGTTACAAATAAATTCGTTCTATCCATAGGACACATACATCATTGTCATGCTTCACAATGCGCCTTGTTTTGAAGAATGAGTTATTTAGGGCAGGGATTTTATGAGGCCCAGATATCGGGCTATGCAGGAAGATGAAAGCATGGACCTATAGGCTGAGATCCAGGGATTGCCACATCCTATAACCATGAGTACTTCAGAGACGAAGAAGGGTCAAATAACATTACGGTTTTCAAAGGCTTCCTGGAGATGAGTGCATTGTGCATTTGCCTACAGAAAGACCCAAGTAGCTTTCACTTCATACATTCAGTTGCTTGAGGAGATGAAGTTTTTAAGGTACGGAAGTCAGTGCACCAAAGAGAGCATATGAAAAAGAATATTTATGGTGGAAAAAAAACAGCTGGAAGCTATGGTTCCATTTTAAAACAGGAGAGATCCATCCAGACACTTGCCCAGAATCACCTAGTTAATTAATGGCAGAGCTGGTGCTAAAAGACTCCCAGTTCCAGTCTGGGATTCTTGCCCCTGCATCACCTGCCACCCTGCTCAGAACACAGCTTTGTTGTGTCCTGTGGTCCTACTGGACCCTTGCTGTGGCTCCACTGACTTACAAATAGGATCCAGAGGGCAGGAGAAAAGACAGTGTACGAAGCAAATCTAGTCTCTCTACTGGAAAAATAACTCTAAAATATACTTTGCTAATTTTGACTCTGTGGCATCTCTTTGAGGAGTGGATAACACATGTGTTTAAGTGAAGATCATCACAGTGAGACCACTTACGGTGCTAAATGTCCCATAGACTATTTCTTAAAATTCACTGAATTCCTGAGATTCTGAGGTCACCCTATGACTCTCAGTTCTTACATCTCTATTAAAAAAGAAAAAAAAGAAAAAAACAGCTCAAGACCACCAGGGTCTTTTGGATTGGAAAGTAAGAACACAAATCTTTACTGTATGTGGAGGGGCACATGTATATTATGATGCATGTTTATATATGTAACTTCTATTTCATATGTGCAAATGCCTGGTGTTGGATTTTGTTTTCTCAGTACTTGAAGTAGGCAGAGCTCCACACTGCACGTAGATAAAAGTTCCATGTTCTAATTTGCATAATTTTATTCTCACCTACTTTGAATTTCTTTACTTTTTTTATAGCCAAATAAAATGGACATAATTTGTACCTATTTGTCTTCACTAATTGAGCACTAATTACCACTTTATGCATCACTCTTATTGTATTTACTACAATAAGGTTAAGGACCCAGAGATCCAGTATTTTCCCATGTCTGGTTTTATTTCACGTTTGAGCTTATTTGTATACCTATTACATCCTTACGCTCTTAAAGGATCTATAAAATATTGCTCCTTGATCTCTATGTAAGAAGCAATTTGCTGGGCTTTAGTGTTGGAGGAAAAGACCTCAGGATTGGTGCCTGGGAATGTGAAAATCTTTCCCGTGAATGTGGATGTCTGCTCAACAAGATTGCACCACAAAAACCTCACACTTTTATTGTTTCGCGTGTTACATTGCACTGTTAAGTTTAACTGCATCGGAGAAGGCACAGGTGGTGTTTAAGTTCCCAAATACCTTAAAATTTCAATGCCGCGGGCAAGAAACAGACAACTGGGTAGGCACAAGTTGTAATATTTCAGGCAAGACATTGCCAAAATCAGAAGAGCCTTTGCCCATACATTTTACCGTCACATTTCTATGAACCTTTATGCATTTCAGTAAGGCTTTTAAATAGATTCTTAGGCAGTGCTTTCCTGTAGGTCTTCATTAAGGCATTGATATTAAACTGTTTGGAAAAATCACTTTTTACAGGATCCCAAGAGCTGTCCCCCTTCTCTTTTAAAGCACTTTCTCGATACCTAAAAATTCAAGTACTTTCTTAACCAAGTGCAGACTGAAATATTTCACTATGGATTTGAACAGAAGCCAAGAGCGTCGATGAAAGGAAAACTTCTCTATAAAAGGTTTATTGTCAGTGCTTTCTAAAGAGGTAGATTCTTCTAAAACAGGCTACCAGCATTTTCACAAACATTGACGCAGCCTTCTCAACCTCTCCTAGACCTAAGATTGAGGTCCTTTTCTTTTAGGAATGCTCTGCATCTAGCCTTTGACCTTCTGGATAGCCAACTCTATCTAACTGCTCCCTCCTCCAGCAGCATAACGTATATTATAAAAAGGAAAGGGGGGATGGGGTAGCTCGGTCCTCACGCTATTGGAAAAGTACTTGAAATTCCTTGCATTCCTTTGCATTTAACGGCATGTTTACCTAATCACTGGCTTATTAGGATTAACACAAGTCATTGCTTCAAGCTCATTCAGTGAAAACAAACTGACTCCTATAGACTCCAAGACTTTTTTTCTGCTCCCAACTAAGGGTGGATCGATCTTTCGGTAGTTCTCCTATGCTTTCAGAACAGTATTGGGAAAATATAAAGTTATAAACAAGTGACCTTCTATAACACATTATCCAACCAGACTTAATCTTGCCCATGAATTTAGATATGGGCAGCCTGGGTTATGGACTGTTTCATTCAAGTTCCTCTCTTCTTCCAAGGTGACAAGCATAATAACCTAGTAATTTAAATGATAAGTGACCCTACTATACCCACCTTACAATGATGGAGTGATGGAGACCCTTAGGCTTTGAATTCTTATGAAAATAAAGCATTATTATTTTTTTTATTTTTTCAATGTTTATTTTTGAGAGAGAGAGAGTATGAGCGGGAGAGGGACAGAGAGAGAGAGAGGGATACACAGAATCAGAAGCAGGATCCAGGCTCTGAGCTACCAGCACAGAGCCCAACGCGGGGCTCAAACCCAGGAACCATGAGATCATGACCTGAGCCCAAGCCCGATGCTTATCCAACTGAGCCACCCAGGCGCCCCATAAAGCATTACTATTTAAATCACAAATTTAGCTTCAGATTCCTTGTGCTTCCTAGGATGCCTAGTGTTCAACATGTTTTAAAAACAGATTACTTTACATGCAGAGATTTTTCTCAACTGAAGATAAAAGCAGTCATTGTCTTACTTTTGTAGGTTAGTTCCCTGCTCTTATCCCAAGCTCCTAGAACAGTTCCTGGCACAAAGTAGGCACTCAAGTAGTCCTGGTTGAATAATCGAAAGAATGCATAATACACTAAGCTTTTGCCAATGACTTTGGATAGTCTCTGAAAATATTGAATGCCACACACTCAGATATTAGGTAAATATTTCTTTATTAAATGATTAATTCCATAAATAAATTCTTTTCACTGAATATAAAATTAAAATCATTTACAAATTATTCCAGTATTACATTTCCCTTCCCTCCCCAAAAGCTACATTTCGATAAATAAAAACATTCAGTCTTAAAACACCTGATTTCTGTTTGCAGTTTAGAGTGCAGATAGCTGCCTCTCCCGGTCACTCACAGAGTGTCCCCTTCAGGAAGGGATGGCACCCCCTCCCATTTACTTCTTTCAAAAGATGAAGGCTTTAACTGATCAACTAATCTTTTTTTTTTTTTAACAATTGTAGAACCAAAAGGAAAAAAAGCCTAGAGAAAAATATGCTTACCAAATAATTTACAAACAGAAAACAGAACGTCATCAACAGCACAAGCTCCAAAATGAAGCAGTAACGTGGGCTCCAGTATTATGAAGCAAAGTATTCTCCCGTCGTGGCTGCATTAGTGTCCGTCCATCTGCACCAGCACACCTGGCAGTTTCAAAATACCTTAATACTACTCAAGAATGAGCAATGCATCCCTTCTACAATGAGTCCCTCACCCCCACCGCCCCCACCCATATCTCTGTGATTCTGGCACTCTTCTCCCCCCTCGTTTGTTCACCCTCACGCTGGAAACCCAGGTGGCATTTAGTCCCTAAATTTGTGAATGTCATTGAACAGCCTGTAGAAGGGAAACACCGCCTCGTTGGCATGCGGGCAGTTGTAGGTGCACTTGCAGGACTGGATCATCATGACGTTCTTGGAAAACGTCTCCCCATCTTCGCAACGGAAGCGCATCTTCACAGTCCTGGTCTGCTGGGGCGTGCAGCAGCGGCCGTCCACGCACGAGCCGCAATACTTGGGCCGGTATTTCTTCACACTCGAACATCCAGCATAAGTAAACTTGACTGGTTCGGGGGATTTCTTGGTCTTGCTGCATTTCTTGCCCTTCTGTAAGAAAGAGGAAAGAAGGAGAGTTAGGAACAGTGTTTCTCTGTCTCGGAAGAGAGGTTCACATCTCGCCCAGCTGCCAGGCAACAGTCTCCAACAAGCACCACCGGAACTTACTTTCAGGCTGCTGTACATCTGCTGTCCACAAGGCCGCACTTCACAAATCCGGGTTTCCTTCACCAGGCGGCATTCAAGGTTGTCATTGGTAACTCGTGTGGAGATACCAGTTCCACAGGTCTTGGAGCACTGGGACCATGAAGTTGTTTGAACGATACATTTCTGGCCATGTAAAGAAGGGTTGTATAGGATTCGAGGTTCCATTCCAAACGCTAGAGACAAACAAGAGGGAAAATTTCTCAGAGGCATAATGACACCAACAGACTCAAGGAGTCGTTTCTACAAAGCTTCAAACTAGGAGTGTATTTCAGTACAAGGTCTTTCAGGCTCAGTCTCAACTTACCTGGGAGCCGCTTCAGGGAGCCGCCTTTTCCAACTGCAATTAATTCATTGTTCCTGGTTAACTCCACCTCCGAGGCATCAAATGCCAGCCCCTTGCCCAGGAGGCCATCCCGGTCGTCCGCGGGGTCCTTGGCACCATCCTCGTCACAGACCCACTCCTCACAGCACTGCCCGGTCACTTTGACTAGCCGGGGGTTGGGACAGCCCAAGTTGGGGAGAGAGAGTTCTTGGGGACACAGAGGAATGCAGCCCACAGCGCCGTCGATACATGTGCACTGATGTTTACAGTTGGGCTGGAAACTTTCCCCATTCTGGTAGATTCTGGAGTTATATTCACAGGGTCTGCCCTCTGATTGAGCTGCAAAGAGCACCGAAAGAGAAAGGGAAAAGAGGATAAAGTTAAGATTCCCAACCACGGCCTGAAACTCATACATATTTTCTGCTGTTAAATTCAATTTATGGTAAAGTTCCCTACAATTCCTCGGGGACTCCAGACCAGAACAATAAGTTAGTCAGGAATCACTTTTCCGTATGCGCTTTTCGTTGGGCCCAGACACACTGAATTGCATTCCAGACTGCTGAAATCATGTGCCTTTCTGCCAAGCTACCAACAACAAAGCATCACCATACATGGTCTCAAAATTACTAAACTTCTGGACTACGGGGACTATTATTTTTTTAAAGGGGCCAAACCACAAGCATCTTACCTCTGCAGATCCCCTTCGGAGCGGTGGAACTGGCGCCGAAATTGCATTCCAGCCCCTTGGTGTGGTCGCAGGGCTGCATTTTGCTGCAGTCCTCGTTGAGCTGCTTGGCGCAGACCTTACAGCAGCCGCAGCCGTCCCGGACCAGCCCGACTCCCGGGGCGCACTTGGGCGCCTCCTGGGGGCAGTGGCAGGCGGCGGGGCAGGTGGAGAGCGCCTGGAGGGGGGTGGGGGGACAAGGCACGCGTGAGACTCGGCGCGGTTAGCAGACGAGCCCAGAGAAGGGAGGGTTCCTCCGACCCTGTCCGCAGGGGGTCTCTGATCCCGTCCAACCCGGCCACCCTTGGTGGCTGCGGCTGCCAGCAGGCCCCCCGACGCGTCTCCAGGGGGGTTTGAAGAAAGAGCTAACCCGAAACGCCCCCGAACTTTTTAGTTTAGTTTTCTCTGCGGGGTGCAATCTGGGGAAAGGGGAAGGGCCTGGAAGAGCGGATGGGGAAGCGGAGGCAAAAGAACTCACCAGCCTGGCCAAGTGGAGAAGGGTGACGGCGAAGGCGAGCGTCCTGGCGGTGCGGGAGCTCATTGTGGCGCGCAGGAGTCCGGACGAGCGCGGAAGCAAAGACGCCGATACACGGGTGCGCAGCAGTCGAGGTCTGGTGCGTGGATCCGGGAGACGGGACAGGCTCCGGCCCGTGCGGCGGGGTGGCGGGCCCGGTGGCAGGAGGGCGAGGGCTGGGGCGGCGAGCGGGCTGCAAGCGTCCTTCTCTTGAGGTCCTTCCCGAGGAGGCGCGAAGGGCGCGGGTGCTGCTCGGGGGCGCTCTCGCTCGCGGTCTGCCCAAGCGTCCAGAGCCCGCCTTTTATACGGGCCGGCCGCGGCGCCGCGTGTTGCAGTGACGTCGGCTCTGTCTGCGCGTTCCAGAATTCTCAAACATCTCAGGAATGCTGGTTGGCGCGGGCTGCTGCCAAGCGCCTCCCCTGGCTCCGTTGCACCTTTTTTTTTTTTTTTTTGTCCTGGGCCCGTCTAGAAAACAATCTACCGTTTTTTCCACTTTAAATAATGACTTCGATTGGGAGGGCTCTTTCTGGCGTGATGGTGGTGATGGTGGTGGAAGGGGCAAGGGGGGGCGAGTTCAAAACTTTGCCTGGACTGGGAGGGTGGGAGGACCTGGGAGGGAGGAACAAAAGTGGTTTTGTTTGGTGATGCCGAGTTGACCGGGCAGCCTTGGAAGCCCTCACCCGGGAAGGCAGCGAGCTGTTTGCTTGTTTACAAAGAAGGTGAGAGTCAAGTTATCTATGGAGAGGCGAACGGGGAGGGGGAGTGTGTCTGTGAGCCAGGAGTCTATTTGTGGATTTCATAGAGGCATGCTCGAATCAAGTCCCAGCTTTGGTATGGTGTTTATTAGCCAAGTTAAGTGTATTGCAAATTAATACCCGCAGTGGCATTTATGAATGGGGGGGGGGGGTGGAATCAGCTTCCCCCACCGTCTGGCAGATTCCCAGGCAGAGGTCTTCCCCCTTCCGCCCCCCCTCCCTTTTTTGGTATGTCGTACTTGTTTGTTTTTGGAGGTTCCCACTTTAGTTCCAGCCCACTGCCTGGGTTGGAAGTCCGAGAGGAAACAAACGCAGGGAGTTCTCCGGGAGGCTGACTTCTACTTCCTCACGGATGCGGGAGACAGGGTAAGCCCTTCCAGCCTCCCTCCCCGGTCGGGAGGCGTTGCTAACTAAGCAGCCAGCCAAAAGCAGAGGGGACCACCTTGCAGTAATTTGTCCTGAGATCATCACCTGTATATACTGCAATGCCAAACCAGATTCCAGCACCGTTGGGCCCATTGGGTCTAAAGCTAAAAGTTTCGTGGGGTTTTTAACACTTTTCCTTGGGACCACTTAGAAGCCTCCCATTTCAAATGGATTGCAATGCTTTTCTAGCCAAGTACCGAGGAATACGAGATTTTCGGATATACTGTTCTGTAATAAAACTGTTAGCAGAATTTAAGATCCTGTTTTACCTGCAACACATGCCGTAGAAGACCCCCCACACTGTTTGCTTTAACATTATCAGTATCATTAGTGTTACTGATAAATTCTCCCTCAAAGTTTCAAAAACTATATTCTTGTGCAATGTTAATAAAAACACAAAGTAATTATGCCAGTCTTTTATACGTGCTCTAGAACTTTTCGTCCTTTCTAATGTGTTAGGGCTGTTCTTCACAATTTAGCAGTCTTGCTTAAGAAGTCCCTCAGTGCCAACTTTTCTGTGAATTACTCTGATAAGTACAATGAGAAGCTATTGCAATGAAAACATTATCCAATAAAGAGAACTGTGGCAGGAAAGAGTTAAGTTTCATTCATTCAAAAGTGCCCTTTCATAAGTCTAAGAGGCTTTGGCTTGTGGGAGTAGGATCTCTAAGGCTTTGTTGGAGGGTTTGGGGTGCATGGCTTACTTTTCAGGACTTGTCAGGTGTTATGCAAATAAAGAGGAAAATCTGGGCCCTACTTGGTACTCAAGACAGTCCATCCATTATTACTTAGAAAACGTTTTTTTCTTGCGTTAAATCTTCATTATCGTTTCCCTCTTAATGAAGTGACTGGGGATGGGGGTGAGTAGGCGCAGTACAGGGTGGGAGGAGGTCGTGGGGAGAGAATGGAGAGGAGTGTTCCTGGCTTCTGTTGTGGAGTCTTTTCTATTTGACTTCATGGTTGTAAGTATTTCCAGATGGTGAATCAGACACCAGACGTAACAATATTTCCATATTTGGGTATAGCAGTAGCCTGCGTTTTTAACATTTTTCTGCCTCTGTTATCCAACCACAAAGCATTCTTGACAGCTTCAAATGTTGTTAAATATAGACTTAATTTCTGTTCCCAAAGCAGGAAATTCTTTGGAATTCCTTGTTTTTCACGCAATCTGTCTATCATGATTTAAAATAAAATTACAATGGATGATCCAACTGGCCAGTGTATATACCTTGCTTGCTCCTTTATTGAGGGGGACGGGAGATATGCAAAGAGATTCAGTCTGCCGCACAGCTTTGAAACACAGGCCATTCCAGAGATTCCTTTAAAAATCAGATTAAAGTTTTCTAACAAGGGTGTGTGGGTTTGTGTCTGGGCTTCAGTTGGGGAATCTTGGAGGATGAGTTTGCCCTGGAGGAGAAACTTAGAGAACCTTACCATCAGCCGCCCATTTAAAGCTGCGAGTATGTTGGGGTGGGGGGGTGGGGGGGGCTGGAGCAAACCGGGCCAGGAGGTGGGGGAGAGGGAGAGACTGGAGCAACCTATGTGCACAGCCTTTCCATATACTGTGTCCTGGTGCGCCTGCTAGTAAACGACGGCATCGGACCAGAGGAACAGCAGCTCCTCACGTCCGGCTTCAGGACGGTCCAGAAACCCCAGACGTCCCGTCGCCTTCTCGCCTTCTTCGCTCAGGGCTACAGATCAGTTCACGTTGACAGATTAGAGGAAAATGTGCAAATGTTTATGGGTAAGTGTCTTCGGATGCTAATTCTGCATGTTTCTTTTGCTCTTTTTCCTCACTCCCTCCCTGCATGCGCACCCCATGATGGAATAACGGGCCGCCTTGTTTCCTTGTGCTGCAAGGCACAGAGAAGGAGCTGCTTGTTGTCTTCAGCAGCTCCCAGGTTTGAGCTGATGGGGACATCTCTCACTCGCTGCTGCCAGGGAATTTTAGGTCACCAAAAGAAGGGCTCACTGTCTGGCGGCAACTGAGAATAAGAATCACCCTAAAACTGACGACTCCGGTTTCCTAGCCCTAGACCAGTGGTTCTCAAACTTTGGCGTGTCTCAGAATCACCTGGTGGACTGATTAAAAGACTGATTGCTGGGCCCTACCCCAGAATTTCTTATTAGCTACATTTCTAACAAGTACGCAGGTGACGCTGCGGCTGGTGGTCCTGAGAACCACAGCCTTGGACGGTTAGGAGTGCTTCTAATAGCCGTGTGCATGTGCGTGCGTGTGCTCTCCTAGTCAGGTGCTCTCGCCCGCACACCCAGGCTCACAACTTACACCTGTTACAGCCACTTGAATGAACAGGACAATTTGTGGTGACGACGAAAGGCCGGCTTTAAGGTGGCGCCGCCGGGCCATCCCTTCCACCCCGCCGCGTTCCCCCACCCCCACCCTGGGGAGTGATGGCAGGGAGCGCCACAGGTAATCCGGCTGACCGCGGGAACTGGACGGCTGGCGCGCGGGGAGGGCCTCGGCTGCCCCGGGACCGCTGCGGAGACCGGGTGCGGGGTCCACGCGGCTGGGGGACCCGGGCTGGGGCGGTCCGCGCACCAGGCCGCTCGCTGCCCGCCGCCCCCTGCCGGCTGCCCGGCCCGCGCGCCCTGAGTCGCCGCGGAGGGCAGGACTCGAGGTTTCCGGCGCGCGCCGCCGCAGGACGTTTCCAGCCCCGGCCCATATTTGGTGAAAGTCTTTCAGGACTCCGTCATCCAGCTCCGGGGGGCGGCGGCGG
Source organism: Prionailurus viverrinus (assembly GCF_022837055.1). Taxonomy (NCBI): domain Eukaryota; kingdom Metazoa; phylum Chordata; class Mammalia; order Carnivora; family Felidae; genus Prionailurus; species Prionailurus viverrinus. Next base: position 142,218,147 of record NC_062568.1, read on the forward strand.
CGGCACTGGGAGCGGGTCCGGCGACGGCGCGGCCGCCGCGCTGCTGCTGAGTGCCTGGGCCTCCGGCCGCGGGGTCTCAGGCGCGGCGGGCGCGGGATCGAGCGCGCGCGGGAGACCGCCGCGGCCCAGGCCCAGCCCCAGCCCGCACCCCGGCGAGGGCCGAGGCCCAGCCCGCGCTGCGTGGGAGGCTGGCGCAGAGGGCGCCGCGGCCCGATTATGTCACTTTTCCCGTCCACCCCACTGTTGACTCTTCCTCCCAGCGGGGCAGCGAGTTGCTGCGTTGTGCCAGACTTAAAGGGTACGCCCAGGCGCGGGGGTGTGGGCTTGTGTGTCAGAGGGTGGCGTTTGCTCAGGCTTCGAGCCCACCCGAGAGAGAGACGTGGAATCGACTCTGGAGAGAAGTCCGGAAGGCCTGGGTCCTATTATCTCTAGAAAGGAGGGTAGCTAGAGCTCGCCTCTCGGTTTCTTTGGGTCTTCCACAGCCCCTTCCTCTCTTCCTCGTCAGTAAATTCCTAGGCGGAGGGGGGGGGGGGGGGGGGGTTGGGGGTGGGGGGGGGGCGGATCCCTGGAGGGGAAGTCCTGGCTCTGGCGTCCACTAGCCTGCAGCCTTCGGTAAGCTGTCCATCCTCTCTAGACCTTGTACCCTTCATCAGTATAAATTGGGAAAGGAGACCAGTAGGTGGTAGAACGGGAGCAACCCCTTTCAGAGCTAAATCTCTTGCCATTCTCTCCTAGTAATGACAGAAGCAAACAGTACCACTCTAAGTCAGGCACCGTTTTGAATGACTCCTGTATGTTGACTCATTTAATTCACCAGTGCCCCATTGAAGCAGATCTTCTTGTTAACACCATTTTCTCTCTAAAGAAATGGAGGCACAGAAGGTAAGTGACTCACCAAGACACTCACCTGGGAGGTAGCAGAATTGGGCCCAGGCGTCTTGGTTCCAACAAGCCTTGTACTTAAACATTGTGCATACTGCCTGTTCCCCATCACTTCCTTCAGGCATTCAGGCCTGTCCCCTTTCCTAGAACTTTACCTTTATTTAACTCTATCACAACTTACCCAGATATTCCAGGATAAATGCATCGGATAGAAAAATAGTTGATAAATTAACTGAAGCTATGGTAACCTCTGAGGAGGGGAGGGGAAGGGGTGTTGCATTTTAATGGGAGAAGCCTTAATGCACATACGTTCATGTAGTATGCTTTTAAGCACCTTGGCAGGCTAGTGGGAAAGACATCTAGGACCTTTGGGGTTCTTCTGATATCTCACAAGCCACATTGATCAAGGAGTCTCAACGTCTGGAAGAAGGCTTTCGCTGGTAGAAATTGCATTTGTCACAGAGATAAAGTTTTCAAGGTCACTTACTTGATTGTTCATCAGTCTGAGTGTTCCTTATGGGCTGAATATGCTATGAACCTGTTTTTTGCATTATACATCATGAGTATATTTATCTATATATCTGAGGACAAATTGTTTATTTCCATTGAACCCTGGATTTATTCAGAGCTCATGATGTGTCATGGCACTGTGGTAGGAATTAGTGACATCAAAAAGAACACTTTAACATTGATGTTCCCCTGGAGGATTCTGCAGTCTGTTGCTGAAGTAGGTACAAAGTACTGTGTGGACACGTCTCTGCATGGGGAGTGAGGGTGGAAATACTTGGAGTCTGAAAGGATGAGCAAGAATCTGTATATGTGCTGCCGAAGCGAGCACAAGATGAGCAAGAATCTGAAGGACATTTGAGACAGAGGGAACAGGGTCTTGACCATGCATGACGATGGTACACCTAGTGTGTCTGGACTACAGGATTCCTTTAGGGAACTGGCAGCAGGTCTGCTGGGACCTTCTACAAATGGCCTTACCTGTTATAACACTGGGACTCTGGCAGTCAGGAGCCATGTGAGGCTTTGCCTTGGTTTCATCATCTATAAAATAATGGGGTTGCCCTGGCTCAGGGTATGTGCACTACAGGGCTCACAGGGATCAGCCAGGTAAAAAAATGATGTTTCAGGGATTTGTGGTAGCTGATACTTGGCCTCAGCGTCGAGGAACCATGGTGATAGTGGGGACCAACCTTGGGGGTGCTGAGAAGTTGATAGGTGAAAATGTAGGTCCAGTGTTTGCCCATTTTCTCATTTTTTAAAAGATACCAGGGATCTGGATTTTTCTGTAAAGTCCTTTAATTTTTTACATGTTGGCAATTAATTAAAACAGTTAATCTAAGTTAAAACTCCGTCTAAGTTAATCCTAGGCAAATCAAGGAAGGCAATGTCTGGGCCCTGCCAGTTGTGATCTCTAAGATGAATGACCCTAGAGCCTGTCCTGCTCCAGCATTCTGTTACCCCCAGCCATTCAAAAAAACATCAGATAATAGCACCCTGGGCTCCATTAATTGTTAGACTGACTGGACTTTCATTTACTTAAAAAATAAGGGCTGCCACTTAACTCAGTTGTAGGAGTTTATACTTTATCAACAAAATTGGAATGTGTCTTTTTCTTATTTTCTACTTTACTTCCAAACACTACTGGATCTCCCTTTCTTCTCCCCCTGAATTTATGTTGTAAGCCGCTGGCATTGCCTTGGCAGCATAATAGGAAACACTTTTTTTTTTTTTAGGGCATCTGTATCCAATGGGAACTATATCTGTTTATTTCTTCCACCTGGCATCTGTCCACAGGAAGCCAGGCATTTCTAACCCCCTTACCTTACAGAACTTATTTTGTGGTAACACAGAAACATTTTGTTGGAACGGACTAGAAGGCACCTCTCCCACTCCACCCTGCAACCCATCTTCTAAACATGATTGAGCAATATGATATGTATTATAAATCACTATCAAATGGCTCCAGATTTAGGTGATTAAGAATTAACCTTCTCCTCTTGTGTTTTATTTCCAGAGATAACCTGTCTCCTAATTACCCACTTAAAACCGCACATACCACATTCAGAATTTAGAAAAGGTTTGATTTGGGCACAGTACTTGAGCACACAGATAGATCCTACAGAGAAATTGAAGCAATTTATTCTTGCCAACTTTTTGCAGGTCCAAAGATTAAATGAAAAGGAGCATTCTGGCTGTGGGGCTGATTATGTGAAATAAGACGTAAGACATGTTTAATGCTCAGCAGGATGCTTGGCACATAGTAAGTGCCTAATAAATTCCAATTACTGCTACTGCTAAGCCCCATCATTACCTTCACTTTTACTACAATTAGCATAGAATGAGCTAGTCTTATTCCCTAGAGAATATTCTGCATTCTTTAAACTAGATGAACTCAAGCTGTAAAAACATTTGATAAGTGGTATATAGATGAAGTGATTTAAAAAAACCCATGCAGCCCAGTTTTCTGGCTTGCACTGGAGCCCCAGTGACCATTTAAGAAAGCGCCCAGGCTTTGCCTATCATGGAATATCAAATTTGCCTACAGGCGATAGTGAGCTGAGGGGCTTTTGGCCTTGGTTTCCTCTCCTATAAAAAATAATGGGATTGCCCCAGCTCAGGAATCGTGCACTCAAGTGGTCCAGGAACCAGCCAGATACAAAACACCATGCCTGAGGAGTAATGCCAGCTGACACTTGGCCTCAGCATACAGGAGCCATGGGGATAGTTATACCTATGGGTCTGGGTTTTACCTGCCAAACACTAGGGAGTTGATACATATAGCTGAGTTAGTGATTTTATCTAATGTTTATAACCTTGTTGGCTATAGTATTCCATCTTAGGTCCGTTTAAATGATGAGAAAACTGAGGCTTAGCTAGAGTCAGTAACTGGTGAAAGGGCACAGAGCTATCGAGGGAGAGCAGAGTGTCTGTTTCTAAAGGCTTTTCTTTTGAGGGAGAACATGGGGTTTGCCTTCTGTGAAACCCACCTAAAAGTGTAGAAACTTGCCCTCAACTTCTTGACTTCCCATTAACAACTGACTGTGGTTGTTACTTAAATGTATTTCTTTTCTTTTTTTTTTTTTAATGTTTATTTATTTCTGAGACAGAGAGACAGAGCATGAGTGGGGGAGGGGCAGAGAGAGGGAGACACAGAATCCGAAGCAGGCTCCAGGTTCTGAGCTGTCAGCACAGAGCCCGACGTGGGGCTCAAACTCACAAACTGTGAGATCATGACCTGAGCCGAAGTCAGTCGCTCAACCGACTGAGCCACCCAGGCGCCCCTTTAAATGTATTTCTAAGTGTGTCTTGGGTTTATTTGGTTTTCAGTAATTGTGGGCCCCAGTTTCTTCATGAGAGGCTGGTGATGAATGAGTTAAACAATAAAAGAGGGTTCCCTCCACACACAGCCCCTTGCCTAAGCTTGCTCCTATTTCCTCTGAAGAAAAAGAGATGTGTCAGGACAAAGGAGGAACTCAGAGATTGAGAGATATTTCTACTGTAACTTAGTCATCACCATCAGTTTTGTTACTGGAGGCAGACAGACCTGCTCCCGCTCACAACCATTGGTCACCCTCCAACAGTTACTAAGCACAGAGCCCTCCAGGCACCCACTGCGAACACCCTGTATCTCTGAGACTTGCACAAAGTGTCTCTCAGCCTTGGATATGAGGGTGGGGTGGGGTGCCCAACATTATGACAATAAGTAAAAAGCAAAGAGCAGTTTGACGCTAGTCCTAGGCATTTAACAAAAAATCTTGAACCCCCTTTCCTTTGAGTAGGCTTTAGCTTTCAAAAAACAAAAACAAGACAAAACAACAAGAAACCCCACTGTTTTTCAACAATCTTTTTTGTAGTTTCTTTTTTCTTTCATTCTTTTAAAACTGAGATACAATTGACGTATGGCTTTATATTAGTTTCAGGTGTACAACATAAAGATTCAATATTTGTATATATTGGGAAATGATCACCACAACATATATGTATAGGTAACACCCACCAACACATATAGTTACAGTTTTCTTTCTTGTGAGGTGAGCTTGTAAGATCTCTCTTAGCAACTTTGAAATATACAACACGGTAGTATTAACTATAGTTACCATGCTGTACATGATATCTCCAGGATTTATTTATTTTATAACTGGGAGTTTGTACTTTGATCACCTAAACAGTCAATTCTTAATGGACAAAGATAATATGTGTTCAGTGCTTGAATTTCTGAGACCCTGGGAAAGACCACTGGGGAATTAGAAGGTGTAGACTATATACCAAAACACTGCAGATCCAGAAGATTGATAGTTCAGGTCAATCCTATAAATACGGTATGCATGCCAGACTTTGTGCTAGGTGGCGATACAAAGAAGAAGAATATCTAGACTTTGTCATCATGGCTCTCACAGCCTGGGAGAGATGTGGATGTTTATGCAAATAATACAATACATTGATTGGGGCCTCTGGATGGCTCAGTGGGTTAAATGTCCGACTTCAGCTCAGGTCATGATCTCACAGTCTGTGAGTTCGAGCCCTGCATCAGTCTGTGTGCTGACAGCTCAGAGCCTGGAGCCTGCTTCAGATTCTATCCCCTCTCTCTCTGTACCCCTCCCTTGCTCATGCGCTCTCTCTCTCTCTCTCTCTCTCTCAAAAATAATAAACATTAAAAAAAGTAATACAATACAGTAATTGGTGCTCTAGGTACAGTGCACCCAAATTCCTTTGGGGATACAAACAAGGGATGTCTAATTTAGAATCCCACCCTTTAAAGATGTGAGGACTTGTTCAGTCTGTAAATTTTCATGGCTGGGAGGGATCAGGCACAGTTATGCACAGGCACTAACATCCACATTCCCTTTGAAGCTGGCAATTGCAGAAAACATGCACATCTTCGTGAGACATTAGCTAACACCTAAAAGTGGGAACCTGAAGATGAGCCTCTTAAAATGCATTGATTACAAACAAGAGCAACCCTTTGGGTGCTGTTAGATATTCTTATCACTATGAATCTTTTTTTCTGAGAGGGGAGGGAAGGGAACTGACATTTACAGGACACCTGACAGGAGCCAACTGCCTTAAAGGTTATCTTTAATGTTCAAGAAAATCCTCTAAGGTGAACATTTTAACATCTTTCTAAGCTTAGTAAGTGGGCGTTCAGAGAAGTTAAGCAACTTGCCCAAGATCAGACAGTTAGGATGTGACCAAACAAGCATTCTGACCCAGTCCTGTGTGACTCCAAAACCTGTACCGTTTCTACATTTCTGCTGCACTGTCCTGACTCCCTGAATTTCCATTCCCTGTATGAGTGTTTGCTCCTTCTCTGTTTTCTTATATTATTACTACCTCCCCTTCATAGAGCCAGCCTTTCCCTTTCTCTTAGCACTTTCATGTTTATTGATGTTGAAGTCTTTGAGCCACTGGTGAGTCTAGCTTCTAAAAGGAGGTACAGACTAAAGTGAACGAGATCATTACCATCTTGTCGACATTAACACCACATCGTTAAAATCAGAGAGCAAGCATGGTGACATTAACCTTCACGTACATTTGCTTCCCTGCTTAGCACTGTGTAGAATGATTTAGAGGTATGTGATATGTGATTTCTCCTATCTGGGGACAGATGACAAGTTCCAAAGGATGTGTGTGGAGTTTAATGAGAAATAATGATGGAAATATGATTTAGGGATTCTGTCTTTGAGAGACAGAGGGAGGTCACCTGCATGGTTCAGTGGGTTAAGTGTCTGACTTCAGCTCAGGTCATGATCTCGTGGTCTGGGAGTTTGAGCCCCGCTAAAAGCTCTGTGCTGACAGCTCAGAGCCTGGAGCCTGCTTCATGTTCTATGTGTGTCTCTCTCTCTGCCCCTCCCGGGCTCACGCTCTGTCTGTCTTGCTCTCTTAAAAAGAAACATTAAAAAAATTTTTTTAAAGACAGAAGAGAAGTGCCATGGCAAAGGCTGCAATACAGTGCAATACAGGCTCCGTAAAGGCAAGATGGTAACAATAAAAGGTAACAGAAAGAACAAATACAAAGAGAGTGGAAACTCAGAAGGAAGCTAGATGACTATATGAAGAAGGTCCTGGGCCAATACACTGAGGCATATTTGCTCACACACATTCACGTGCTCCTGTGTTGGGGAAGGTAAGGATGGGAGAGTTGAAATGAGAAAATCATAGTGAATTATGACATTCCCATGGATTCATTTTCTTTTCCTGTTACCACAATTAATCTGGATTTCATTCACCTTTCTTTCCTCTGGGCTTTCTCCACCTTCTAGGTCATCTTTCTGCTATTTTGAATAGAGAAATGCTTTACTCTCAGTCCAGGAAAGGTGACCAGAAAGGACCTACTTTCACAGCTGGGCTGTTTGTTTGCAAGGGCTTCAACCCTGAAAGCACGGGCCACAGAGGGAGGTAGGGATGAGGATGGGAATGGGGGCAAACTCAGGGAAGACTTCTGAAGTGGCATAAATAAGAATTGAGACAATTTCCACTTGAAGTCACCTCTCCACTTATGAGTCATTAACCATCTGGAACCAAGTGCAGTTAATTTAGCACCACGCTGGAAAGCTTATAACGTGAACCACATTCCAGGGCCCGGGCATCCAGGTTTTAATCCTTTGTAAACGCCTCTCTTTTGGAACACAATTTGGTGTCAGTACATAGGAACTAAGAATTGTGCCAACTGGTGAGTCATCGCTCTCTGCTTTCTTCCAGAGCACTGTGGGAAAAGGATGGGCAGACTGGGTCAGATAAAACCCAGTCCCACCCAACCTCTCACTGAAGGCTGGAAACAAATCCATTTTTTAAATGTTTTTAAAATCTAATTGGACTCAGAAAAGAGATAATAAGCCTCTGTCCTTTGGTTTCAACTTGGATCTGAAGCCTTGTTTTGTTTTCTAAGTCTCTAGGCTATCACACTGGGTTATAACTTTTTTGTTTGTGCTTGCCTTTTAAAGGACATTTATTGGGGCAGTTGGGTGGCTCAGTCGGTTGAGCCTCTGACTCTTGATTTCAGCTAGGATCATGATCCCAGGATCGTGGAATCCAGCCCCAAGTTGAGCTCTGTGTTGAGCGTGGAGCATGCTTGGGATTCTCTCCCTCTCCCCTGCTTGTGCTCTAAATAAATAAATAAGCAAATAAATAAATAAATGGACATTTATTAAATCATTAATGATCGATTGCACTGTGGTAGGTTTTGGGGATACAAAAGCGTGGTTCCTGACTTTGAGGACAATACAGGCTAGAGCTGTGAGGGCATGCCTAAATAATGTGTGTGTAAATACTATGTAGTAAGTCTTTTCTTGAAGGTACAATGGGCACAATCTCTTCTGGATCTCTGTCTGAACATGGACCCATGCTAGGGATGAGGTTTTCTTATTGCACTGGACGGTGTTGCTCTTGGAATTCCCAGTGCTTCCTCTGCAAACTTGGAAGAACAAACTATATTTTTCTCTGCTTGAACTTAATTGACTATGCTTATGATATAGTATCAGCATAAGCCTTGGGAGTCCCCTAACACTCTCTCCTTAACAAAGGGTTGGATATTTTTGTCTTGAGTACCTTTCCACTTTTGGTTGGTAAGCTGTCCAGGTGTTTATAGCCTTTTGCGTAAACTTGTGTCTTCTGGTGTTCTAATGATAACAAGTGGATATGTAAATTAATTCTTGGCCTTGGCTGAAATGGTGCATGGTGAATCTAAAGATTTCTGTTACATAGTTTGAAACATAAGGCCAGTTCTTTGAAGCCTTTTTCTTAGGCAGTTGACCACAATGGGAGTGGACAAGAAGGGAGGGCATATTGGGTAAGAGGACTGTACTCCAGGATTCTATTACATTTGGTGACATTTTAGAAAACTGTTTAATTTGATTCCACTATTGTTTGTGACTTGCCATCTGGCATTATTTCCTTTCTTCTGTTTTCTTTGGCTTTAGTTTTCTCTTATTTGTCAAGTTTCTTAATGTGGAGGCTGAGGTCACTGATCTAAAGATTTTTTTTTTTCTTTCTATTGTAAGCATTTAGCACTCTAGATTTCTCTCTAATCCCGCTTCAGCTGCATCCCACAAATTTTGATATGTTGTGCTGTTATTTTCATTCAGTTCAAAGGACTTTCTAATTTCCTTTTTGATTTCTTTTTGACTTCTGGGTTATTTAAAAGTGTTACCCAACTATTTGGATATTTTTCAAGTAATATTATGTTACTTATTTTGAGTTTAGTTTAATTGTAGTCAGAAAATAAACTATGTTTAAGACTTGAATGTTCTTAAATATTTTGAGACTAGTTTTTGGCCCAGAATATAGTCTATCTTGAAAAGAATACCTATGCTGCTGTGGACAGAGTGTTCCATAAATGTCAATTAGGTTATGTGGTGTGATAGTGATGTGCAAGTGTTCTATAATCACACTGATTTTTGTCTACCTACTCTTTGGGTAATTAAAAGAAGAGTATTGAAATCACCAACTGCACTTATGGATTTTCTGTCAGGTTTTGTTTGATGTATTTTACACATCTGTTATTAGGTGCATAAACATTAAGGATTGCTAAATGCTCTTGATAAATTGACCCCTCTCTAATTATGAAATGACCTTCTGTGATAGTTAATTTTATGTATCAACTTGATTAAGCCATGGAGTTCCAAGATATTTGGTCAAACATTATTCTGGGTGTCTGTGAAGGTGTTTTTGGATATGAGTAACATTTGAATTGGTAGACGGAGTAAAGCAGATTGTTCTCCCCAGTGTGCGTGGGGTTCATCCAATCCCTTGAAGGTCTAAATAGGACCAAAGGCTGAGTAAGAAGAAATTCCTCCTACTACCTGAGTGCCTTTAAGCTGGGAATATCTTTTTTTTTTTTTTCCTGTCTTTGGACTTGAACTGAAACATCTGTTCTCCCTGGCTCTTGAGCCTGCTGGCCTTGGGAGCAGAACTCCACCATCAGCTCTCCTGGGGCTCCAGCTTGCCAACTGCAGATCTTGGGACTTGTCAGCCTCCATACTCCTATGAGCCAATTTCTTATAATATACTTTATTATATATTTTATATACACTTCTTTTTCATACATATTTATGTAATGTATATTACAATTATTACATCTTCTATCTGTACCTATTTATATGTATATCTCCTCTTGGTTTGGTCTCTCTGGAGAACACTAATACATTCTCTTTATCCCTAATAATATTCTTTGCTCTGAAATCTACTCCCAACTCCAGCCTTCTTTTCATTAGTTGTTAGCATGCTATATTTTTTCATCTCTTACTTTTAATCCATGTGTGTCTTTACATTTAAAGTGGGTTTCTTGTTTTGCTTGTTTATCCAATGTAGCAGGTATCTATCTTTTATTATTTTTTTAATGTTTATTTCATTTTTGAGAGAGAGAGAGAGAGCACTAGCAGGGGAGGGGCAGAGAGAGAGGAAGACACGGAATCTGAAGCAGGCTCCAGGCTCAGAGCTGTCAGCACAGAGCCCAACGCGGGGCTCCAACCCATGAACTATGAGATCATGACCTGAGCCAAAGTCAGACACTTAACTGACTGTGCCACCAGATGCCCCTGAGGTCTCTATCTTTTAATTGAGGTGTTTAGACCATTCACACTTAATGTGATTATTAATACAGTTGGGATTAATCTGTCATCTTGCTCTTCTCTACGTGTCCCATCTATTCTTTGTCTTTATTTTCAACTTTTTCTTCCTTTTTCAGACTAAATTTTTTTAGATAATTCTACTTTACTCCTTTCATTGGCTTATGGGCTATAACTTTTTGTTGTTTCATTTCAGTGGTTGCTTTTGGGATCACAGTATATGTTTTAAATTTATCACAGTCTACCTTCAAGTGATTTGATACTGTTTCGCATACAGCATAAGTACCTTATGACATTGCAGCAGTTCTCCCTGAAGCACTTCTTTTAATGTTTCTTGTGCAGGTGTGCTGGTGATCAAGTCTCTCAGCTTTTGTGTATCTAAAAAAGAAGTTGTTGAATTTTCATTTTCTTAGCTTTTTTATTTTGAAATAATGTTGACTCCAGGAAATTGCAAAAATAGTACTAGAGTGAGTCCCATGAACTTTTTACTGAGCTTTCTCCAATGGTGGCAGCTTATAACTGGAGTACAATAAAACCAGGAAATTCACATGAATACAGTACTGTTAACTAGACTACTGACCTTACTCAGTTTTTACCAGTTGTTTCATGTACTCATTTGTGTATTTTATCTTCATGTTTGAAAGTTATTTGCACTGGATATTGGACTTCTATGTTGGCAGTCTTTTCTTTCATTAAAAGATATCTCATTGCTGTGGCTTGTGTTGTTTCTGATGAGAAGTCTTCTGACATTCTTATCTTTATTCTTCTCTATGTAATGTATCATTGCTGTGGCTGCTTTTACGAATTTTCTGTTTATCACTAGTTTTAAGCAATTTGTAAGGTGCCTTGTGTAGTTTTCTTATGTTTCTTGTGCTTGGATTTCTTGGATCTGTGCATTTATAATTTTCATTAAATTTGGAAAAATTTTTCAGCCATTATTTCCTCAAATATTTTTTTGGTGTCACCACACTCCCCCTCTGCATTTAGGAGACTCCATATTACGTCACTTGAATTTTTTACCAACTCAGTGGAAGTCTATTTTATTTTAGTCTTTTATTCCTCTGTGTGTTTCATTCTAGATATTTTTTAATGCTATATGTCAAGTTTGTTAATGTTTCCTGAAAGACATATAATCTGTTAATCACATTTTTGTATTATTTTTACATTTATTGTACTTTTCATCTGAGACATTCTATTTTCAGTTCTAGAAGCTTGATTTGGGTCTTTTAAAATATCTTCCATGTAGCTACAGAGCATAGTTAACCTTTTTGTGACCTGACCTTGTTGAATATATGGGATGTAGTTATAACTCTTTTAATGTTCTTCTCTATGAATTCTATCATTATGTGTCAATCCTGGGTCTGTTTCTACTGAATTATTTTTCTCTTCAACACAGATCCTATTTTCCTGCTTATTTGAAAGCCTGACAATTTTTGATTGGATGTCAGGCATTGTGAATTTTATCTTCTTGGATGCTAAATATATTTATATTCCTAAAAATATTCTCAGATTTTGTTCTAGACCATAGATTACTTGGAAACAATTGGATCCTTTCAAGTCTTATTTGTAAGCTTTGTTAGGGATGAGAGCTGCATTTAGGCTAGGCTGAATTTGTCTCCACCACTGAAGCTAACCCTTTCTGTGTACTTCAACTGATGTCCCCTGACAAGAAGTTTTTCACTCTAGCTGGTAAAAACAGAAACTATTCCCAGTTCTATGTTTGTTCCCATAATTGTTCCTTCCACTCCTTTTAGGCAGTTCTTTCCCCAGCCTTGGAATAGTTTCCTCACCTGAATGCACCATTCAGTACTTGGTTGATGACACCAAGGCTGTGCTTTTCAGATCTCTGAGGCTTTCTCTGTGCAGCTCTTCCCTGTCCAGTGCTCTGCACTATATTCTGTAGACACTTTGGCTTCCCTATACACCTACCTCTGTCTGATCAACTCAGGGAGACTGCTGGACTCTGACTGGGTTCCCCTGCCAGTCTGGATATTCTTTTTAGGCAGTTAGCTGGGTTGATTATAGGTCTCATCTCTTATTTTCCCACTCTAAACAATCACTAGACTGTACTGTTTGATGTCCAATGTCTACAAAATGTTGTTTCATCATACATTTTGTCTAGTTTTATTATCTGTTGCAGGTAGTAAAGTAAATATGGCCATTGTTTCTCCATTTTAGCACAAAATGGAAGTTCTGCAGCTGGAATTTTGCTGAAGAAACTTTATTGGTTCCCTAGGGCTGCTGTAGCAGAGTATCATAAACTAGATGACTTAAAACAATATAAATTTATTCTCTCACAGTTCTGTAGGCTTGAAGTCCAAAACCAAGGGGTCAGCAGTGCCATGCTCCTTCCAAAGACTCTTCCTTGCCTCTTCTAGCTTTTGGTGGTTGGCTGCAATCCTCACTGTTCCTCAGCTTTAGATGCATAACCCCAATCTCTGCTTTCATCTTCACATGGCTTCTCCCCGGTGTGCCTATGTCTGTGTCCAAATTTCCTCTTCTTATAAAGGTACCAGTCATTGCATTAGGGTCCACCCTAATCCAGTATAATCTCATTTTAACTTGATTACATCTGTGTCTTAGTTCAGGGTGCTGTAACAGAATATCATAGACAGGGTAGCTTAAAAACAAACATTTATTAATCACAGTTCTGGAGGCTAGGAATTCCAAGTTGAAGGTCCCAAGAGACCCAGTGTCTGGTGAGAGCACCATTCCTGGTTTGCAGATAACTGTCTTCACTGTATCCTCCCAGCAAAGAGAGCAGGAAGGTATTCATCTCTCATCTCTTCTTATAAGGGCACTGATCCCATTCATGAGGTCTCCACCTTTATGGCTTAGTTCCCTCCCATTGGCCCCATTTCCCAATATCACCCACATTGGCAATCTAGGCTTCAACATGAATTTGTGGGGATGGGGGACATAAACATTCAAGAATTCAGTCCATAGCACTCTGTAATCACCCCACATCAAATAAGGTCACATTCACAGGTACCAGGAGCTAGCGTTTTAACATATCCTTTGGGGGGACACAATTCAATCCATAACAGAAACATTTCTTCTTCTTCATTTATATATATATATACATATACATATATATATATGTGTGTGTGTGTGTGTGTATACACATATATATATTTTTTAATGATATATACACATATATGTGTATATATATATAATACATATATAATAATATATATTATATATATAATTTAATGATATATATACACATATGTATATATATGTGTATATATATCATTAAATTTTATATATTTATATTTATATATTTATATATACATATATATTTACATGTATATATACATATATATGTATATATACATATATATTTACATGTATATATACATATATATGTATATATATATACATATATATTTTTTTTAATGTTTGAGACAGAGACAGACTGAGAGACAGAGCATAAGCATGAGCAGAGCGGGAGGAGGGGGTGCAGGGAAGAGAGGGAGACACAGAATCCGAAGCAGGTTCCAGGCTCTGAGCTGTCACCACAGAGCCCATCATGGGGCTGGAAATCATGAACCATGAGATCATGACCTGAGCTGAAGTTGGATGCTTAACTGACTGATCCACCCAGGTGCCCCAATATCTTTTTTTTTTTTTTTAAAGTAAGCTGTATGCCCAATGTGGGGCTTGAACTCACAACCCAAAGATCAAGAATCGCGTGCCGTACCAACTAAGCCAGCCAGGTGCCCCCTTCTTCATTTTTTAAAATGATATTTTAAATTTTATTAAGTTTTTTTTTTAATTTTTTAACATTTATTTATTTTTGAGAGACAGAAAGAGACAGAGCACAAGTAGGGGAGGGGCAGAGAGAGAGAGGGAGACACAGAATTCCAAGCAGGCTCCAGGCTCTTAGCTGTCAGCACAGAGCCGACACGGGGCTCGGCTGGAACTCACAAACCGTGAGATCATGACCTGAGGTGAAGTTGGATGCTTAACTGACTGAGCCACCCAGGCACCCCCCCACCCTGTTCTTATTTTGATTAAAGCATATTTTAGATAAAACAAAGATGATTGATCTTTGTGGAAAACTGTTAAAATACTCTGCATTGTTAGTTTATTTTTGGATGTCCTCAAGTATTTATGATAGTTTCTAAATCAACTCCATATTTATCTTTTCTTAAATATGATTTAATACAATGAAATTATTGCTTTAAAACTTCTAATATTGGCTTTAAAAAAAAAAAAGAAAGAAAGTCTTTATATATTTTTTGGCCTTCTGTTTCACCCTGAATCAAAGTGATTATTAGAGATTAAAAGGGTTCAAACTGGAAATTGTAGGAAGTCACTGCTGTGATGTTATCTTAAAAGTAGCTTCTTGCTTGAGGATTAAAATGTGTAGTCAATTAAGTTTTCATTATCTGGAGGGATTAGAAGAAATGCTGTCAAATAGGCTGACCCTTGATTCCATTTACAACTTCTTTTTAAAGGAAATCCAGAAAGGAATCACTCACATACTCATCCAGTCTCTAATAAAGTTTAATTCCATGAGCTAATATCATCAATGACAGAACCATGATCAAAATTAGAACAGGACTTATAAAGGTCTACACTGTAAATGGACTTTCCTTAGGGTAATAATCAGTGTTTAATCCATGTGCCCATGGATCCATAGGTTTTCTGAAGTGGAAGGGAATTCTGAGATCTCCATCATCATGCTTAATATGTTATACTATTTTAATTGTCTATGTGACTTTCTCCCCCATAAGAACCTTGAGAGAACAAATACCTTGGTACTTAACACAGTGTAATGTACTAGGTTTTCAGTAAATATTTGTTCAAGACAACAGGAAATAAGAAAGGAAGGACCAAACAAGTGAATGAATAAGGCCCAAAGAAGTTTAGCATCATGTCTATGGCCACATAAATAATGATAAGGTAGAACTAAAACTTGCTCTCCTGGTTCTCAAGTAGTTTTCTTTACAACATCTCCTGTATTTATTATCTCTTTGAATATTAGTTCTTTGTCTGCATTTTACAAATTTTCATGAATAATCATAGATAGCACTCTTACAATACTTAATATCTTCCTGGTATTTTTCTTTTTCTTATTTTCTTTATTTTCTTTTTTTTTTTTTTAAGAGAGAGAGGGAGAGAGAGTGCAGTTGCACTCATGCACCTGCACTTGCACATAAGCAAACGGGGAGAGGCAGAGGGCGAGGGAGGGCAAGAGTCTTAAGCCAGCTCCATGCCCAGTGAAGAGGCCTACACGGGCTCCATTTCAAGACAGATTCTGACCCGAGCCAAAATCAAGAGTCAGACACTTAACTGACTGAATCACCCACGTGGCCCACTCCTGGTATTTTTCTAAGTGCTTTCAATGTATCAAAGTCATTTGTTCTTTATAACAACTCTATAAGATAGGCATTATTTTCCCTACATTACAGGAAACTGAAATACAAAACACTTAAGTAATATGCTCACAGTCTCATGTCTAGTAATTGGTAAAGCTGAGATTAGAACCCAGGCAGTCAAGCACTCGAGTCTATGTATAAACCAAACCACTATGATATGGTCCTTGAAATAGAGTCCCATTTATCTTTTTGTTAAAGTTGTGTGAGGAAAAGTAAAAGAATACCTAATACAGAATAGCATAATACAAATTTTATTGTACAAAGAATGTATTTTTTAATGTGTTTTTATACTCAAGATGCTCATTTTTTAAAAATTTCCACTGAAAGATACAAAAACAATAGAGAAAAGGTTTATAAACTAATACTGAGAAGCAAATTAAGTATTCCATGGATAGTAGTTTGACAGACTTTTTATAAACAATTTTCTAAAAGTCAGAATTGATTTTTTGTTTCTCCAAGGGAGTTAAGACTTACTCTTCTTAGGAGCACGTGGGTGGCTTAGTCAGTTAAGCGTCCTACTTTTGATTTCAGCTCAGGTCATGATCTCATGATCCAGTCCTCCAAGGGCTCTGCACTAGGCACAGAGCTGCTAGAGATTCTCTCTCTCCCTCTGTTCCTCTCCTCATGCATGTGCACGTGCTCTCTCTCTCTCTCTCTCTCAAAAAAAAAAAGTTTTTTTTTTTTTTAAACAAAGACTTGGGGCACCCAGGTGGCTCAGTCGGTTGAGCATCCAACTCTTGATTTTGCCTCAGGTCATGGTTTCATGTCATGGGATCAAGCCCCACATGGGGCTCTGCACTGAGCATGGAATCTGCTTGGGATTCTCTCTCTCTCTTCCTCTGCCCCTCCTCTCCTCTCCCCACTTGTGCTCTCTCTGTCTTTAAAATAAATAAAAAACAAATAGGTTTTTTAAAAAAGACATTCTTTTTAACCTTTTCTGTATAGTTCTAAAGTAAAAGCCATTCTAGTGCTATTCATTTTTTTTTTAATTGCTTGCTCTAGGGTTTGCAATATACATTGTTAAACTTATCACAGTCTTTCTTCAAATAATGTTACACAGCTTCATGCATAATGTAAAAACCTTACAACAGTGTATTTCCATTTCCCTCTCTGATATTTGTGCTATTGTATTATATGTTTTATGTCTATGTATGTTTTAAGCTCCACAATGCCTTGTAATTTTTTTTGCTTCAATCCACTATCTTTTAAAGAAATTTTAAAATTAGAATAAAAGTATTTCATATTTACTCATGTATTTGTCATTTCCAATACTCATTATTCCTTTGTGTAGATCCAGATTTCCATTTGATATGATTTTCCTTTTGCTGGAGAAACTTCCTTAAACATAATTTTATAGCTCAGGTATGTTGATGATAATTTCTTTCTGCTCATGTTTATCTAAAACAGTTTTTATTTTGCCTTCATTTTTGAAAACTATTTTTGGCAGATTTGGAATTACAAGTTAACAGGCTTCCCCCTCTTTAATGCTTTAAAGATCTTATTCCATTGGCTTTTGGCTTGCGTGTTTCTGAAAAGAAGTCAGCTGTAATTCTTATTTTTGTTGCTCTCTAGGTAATCAGTCTTTTTTTTTTTAATGTTTATTTTTGAGAGAGAGAGAGAAAGAGACAGTGTGCACAAAAAGGGGAGGGCAGAGAGAAGGAGAGACACAATCCCAAGACACAATCCTCTGCACTGATGGTGGAGAGCCTGATGTGGGGCTCAGTCTCACGAACCGTGAGATCATGACCTGAGCCAAAAGTAAGACTCAGATGCTCAACCAACTGGGCCACCCAGGCACCCTTCCCCCTAGGTCATCAGTCTTTCCCTCTGGCTGTTTTTCATATTTTCTCTTTATCATTGGTTTTCAACAGTTTGGTAATCATGTACCTTGGTGCTGTTTATTTTTTGTTGTTGTTTTTAGCCTGCTTGAGATTCATTAAATTTCTTGGGTCTATGGGTTTTTAGGTTTGGTCAAATTTGGGAAATTTCTCACTATCAGGACTTCACATGTTTTTCTTTTTTCCTACTCCTCTCCTGAGACTTCAGTTTTACAGCTAATAGACTGCTTGCTATTATTCCAAAAATCCTGGAGGTTCTGTTCATTTTTTTCTTTTTTTAGTCTTTTTTTTTCTTTCTGTGCTTAATTTTGAATATATTCTAAATTGCTAAACCCTCAAATTCACTAATTTTTTTCTTCTTCAGTGTCTTATTGTTAACCTCATCAGTGAAATTTTTATTTCAGGCACTATATTCTTTATTCCCAGAAGTTCTATTAATTATTTAAAAAATATCTTCAACTCTCATTATATTTATGTTTTCTTTTAAATAATTGTATATCGCTGTAGTAGTTGTTTTAAATTTTTTTAATGTCTATTTTTGATAGAGAGGGAGAGAGAGAGAGAGAGAGAGAGACAAAGTGTGAGTGGGGAAGGGGTAGAGAGAGAGGGAGACACAGAATCCGAAGCAGCTCAGGCTGAGTTGACAGCACAAAGCCTGACATGGTGCTAAAACTCAGGGACTGCAAGATCATGACCTGAGCGGAAGTCGGACATTCAACTGACTGACCCATCTAAGTGCCCCTATAATAATTATTTTAATGTTATCTGCCTAGGATCATTATCTCTGTCATCTTTTTGTATTTATTTATTTTTGAGAAAGAGAGAGAGAGAGAGAGAGAGAGAAAGAGTATGCACGTGCATGTGGGGGAGGGGAGAGAGAGAGAGGGAGGAGAATCCCAAGCAGTCTCCATGCTGTCAGCATGGAACCCAGCTTGGGGCCCAATCTCATGAACTGTGAGATCATGACCTGAGCCAAAATCAAGAGTTGGATGCCCAACCATCTGAGTCACACAGCCACCCCTCTGTCCTTTTTAGAAAGTCTGTTTCTAATGATTATTTTTTCTCTTTATTCTGAATTACACTTTCCCCTTCTTGGTATGTCTGAGTGTTATAGATGTTATATTGTTCAGTTTCTGTATTTGTTGTCTTTCTTTGAATAGTGAGGCTTTGTTTTGGCAAGTAGTTAAATTACATGCAGATAAGTTTGACCCATTTAAGACCTTATACTTTTCTTTTTTTAACGTCAGCTCTGTCAGCACAGAGCCCATTACGGGGCTTGAACTCACAGACCGTGAGACCATGACCTGAGCGGAAATCGGACGTTTAACCGACTGAGCCATCCAGGCTCCCCAAGACCTTATACTTTTCTAAAGCAGGTATAGAGTAGCCTTCTACTAAGATGTGACTCTACTAGTGTCTATACTGAATGATCTAGAATGTCACTGCGGTCTCTCTATTAATCAAAATCAAAAGTCAGAGAGGCAAATCAAAAGGAATTGGCCAGGATGGCTTCACTGAGAAGGTAATGGTTTACACATAAGTGCTTTTCTTTTACTTTTCTTTATTGGATCAATGGGTGTGAATTATTCTAATAATATTGATATATAATGTCAAACTGCTTTGCAGGTCATAACATTTTATACTTTCACCAGTAGTTTAGGAGAATGCCTGCCTCACAATATCATTGACAGTATTGAGTATTATGTTCAGTAAATTATAGTATAATCTCTTGGAAGTAATATCATGCAGTCATTAGAATCATGTTTTTTGAAAACTAATGACTTGGAGGAAGAGCTCTTAAAACTGGTAATTGAACAAAAGCAGGATAAAAAAAATTACATACATTGAGATCTCACTATTAGATAAAGATCATTTATATTATTTGTTTATAGCATTTATCTGTGGATAATAGGATTATGAGAGATTTTTATATCCTCATTTTTTTAGTATTACCTTGATACTAAAAACTACTTTAAAACATGAGGTATCTGGTAAATGGGTTACTCCAAACATGGAAATACTTGACAGCAAGAAAGTCTATACACATAGAAACTATATACCCACCACAATCTATAACTGGAGTCACATCTTTCAGTCTCTGTATTCATCAGGAATCTTCTAAGAATGGAGCTGTCTGGGCCATCAAAAGGACTGTCCTAGGGTACATGGGTGGCTCAGCTAGTAAGGGGTCCAACTTCAGCTCAGGTCATGATCTCATGGTTTGTGAGTTTGAGCCCTGCATGGGCTCTGTGCTAACAGCTCAGAGCCTGGAGCTTGCTTTGGATTCTGTGTCTCCCTCTCTCTCTGCCCTTCCCCTACTCATGCTGTGTCTTTCTCCCTCTCAAAAATAGATAAACGTTAAAAAAAAATTTTTTTTTTTTAAAAAAAAGGGCTGTCCTGACAGCATCTCCCACCTAATTGTGAATTTATAAAAGTTATGTAACTGGTCAACTCCCTGTTTTGGGTTGGTTTTATTTGTTTTGACTAATGTGGACCAAATGCATTTTCCTTATCTCCCATTTTACACTTTAACACTGAGTGTATTAGTTTCCTAGGACTGCCATAACACAAGGTCACAGATTACTTGGTTTAAACTACAGAAATTTATTCTCTTACAATTCTGGAGGCTAAAGTCTAAGATCAATGTATTCCCAGGGTTTGTTTCTTCTGAGACATCTTCGCATGGATTGCAGATGGCCATCTTCTCCCTGAGTCTTCATATGGTCTTTCCTTTGTACGTGCCTCTGTCCAAGTTTCTTCTCATGAGGACCCCAGACATATTGGATTAGGGCTCACCCTAATGACCTCATATTAAATTAATTACCTCTTCAATTACCGCTTTATATTTCTAAATATCGTCATCTTATGCGTAGTGGTTAGGACATCAACATATGAATTTCGAGGGGGTACAATTCAGCCCACGATACTGAGTAAGTTTAGCTCTTCAAGCTCCTCATGGATGTAGCAGAGGCAGAAAACCCATTTCTTTACTCTCCAGGCATAATTTCTAGACCCCAAAGTGCCTGGTGGTGAATTCTGGCCCTCTCACTTAAGAGCAGTTATTTGATGTGGGACAAGACATCTAGGCTCTTTATACTTTGGTATCTTCATCTCTCAACGGGGGACAATACAAGCACATACTCATAGGTTTATTGTAGCATTCAGTGATTTAACTTATGTAGATCTTGAAGAACAGTGCTTGTCACAGAGCTGTGACAAGCACACACTAAGTGCTCAAAAAAGATTAGCTCTTACTATATTATTATATCAAATTATCTTATTGATGTAGCCATTTAACACTATATTTGATATAGGAGGTATAGTGATGAACACAAAAACTACTGCCTTCACTGAGGAGGGCTTTTTCTCCTGGATCTATGTGTTATTCTTATTTCTGGCGGGGCAACTTTTGTTCTTCTTTTAAAAATTCTGTGTAGAAATGTTTTTCTGAAGGATACCAAACAGGGAAAGCCTGCTTGATCTCTGCCCTTCCCTCACTGTGGGCACTGACTCATATATGATATACGGTTTGTAGGTTAAGGGAGAAGTAAAGTCTGAAAAAGAAACTTGTGGAGATAAATCCTGTATTTGCTTTATGATTATCTCCTTTTTCTCTACCCCTTAACCACACACACACACACACACACACACACACACACACACACACACTTATAACCTGTTAACTGTGCTGGATACATTTTCTAAATCCACGTGCTCAGGTTCTGCACCTAGATAATACTGTCTTATGAGGCTATAGTATCTACTCCATTAAGCAGTCCTTCTAGAATGCTTTGATGACTAAAAATATGGATGATGTATCTGTCTTTCGTACACCAGCGCTTGCACCCTTCTGTGGGAACATGTGCTTTGGGTACTTTTTCAAGCAAGGACTTGTACTGATCTACCTCATACATTAATTCTAGCTGGAATAATACTTGGGGAAAGGAATATGATCCCAAAAATAACCACAAGGAGAAGTGTGTCATGAAAGGTCATGGCACTGGGGCAGAGGATATTGGACAGAAGAGTTCTAAAAATAGGAATCGAGAGATCAAAGAACCAGCAGCAGTGAGGAACTTTTTTTGGCCTTGATTCACAGAAGGAGGAGGCAACACCCCCCAGCCCGCTCGTGCCTTCTGCTCCACCTGTCACTCACACCTCACTTGTGGAACTGAGGGGGCGGGAGGATGAGGAGCGTATTTTTCTCTCCTGGGAGCTGACTGCCTTTAAATCATGATGGAAAGTGTATTTAAATAATACTTTAAAACGCGTCAAAATAACTAACATTTTGGAGGATTTTACATTACATATTCCTTATATTGCAAGGAAAGTCGAAGCATTCTGATCAAGACTTAATTTTAGCTTTCTCCTGGACCAGATCTTTGGGTTTTACAAGTTAACTTCAATTTTTTATCACCTCCCTACACTATACCTGATGATTAATTGTTTGCAAAGCCAAGCACCAGATTTTATGTGCATGCACTACAAATTGGGTAAGTAGAGGGGCACCTGGGTGACCCAGTTGATCAAGCGTCTGACTTCAGCTCAGGTCATGTCTCTTGGTTTAGAGACAGTATATGTGTGGAGGTGTTTGCAAACTACAAGTACAAATGTTTCAGGTCGTGGGTTCAAGCTCCGTGTTGGGCTCAGTGCTAACAGCTCAGAGCCTGAAGCCTGGTTCGGATTCTGTGTCTCCCTCTGCCTTTGCCCCTCCCCCACTCTCACTCTGTTTCTCTCTCTCTCTCAAAAATAAATAAACATTAAAAAAATTGTAAAAAAAAAAAAAAGTTTGGGTAAGTAGGTTCGACCACATCAGATTTCATCAGCCACTGTTCGTGTTCTGTGAGAATGAGGCATGGGCGTATCTGGCTGCAAGTGAAGAAACTGAAATTTTAGATGTGCTGTCCGATGCCCTCCCCTTGTAAATATAGCTTTGACAATAATGAGGTGGGTAGGTTAAGACAGGTTAAAGACATGGAGCTCTTTGAATGAACTTTGACAGATGATTGTATTTGTGGTGGTAAGAATCAGAAAATTTGGGATAAGTCCCATAATCTTTCTAAAGGTCAATTTACTCAACAGTGAAATGAGCTTATTGGCACTTGGTTTAGAGACAGTATATGTGTGGAGGTGTTTGCAAACTACAAGTACAAATGTTCCTTTTAAACCTTTTAAATTCTTTGTCAAAGAATCAGTCTGTGCATTCAGGTGGAATCCACCCTTCCCTATTCAAAGAGCTTCTTTTTATTCATTTCAAAACTATTTACTTCACTCTAGTGTGCAAGGCACTGTGCCAGGCACCAAGATGCATTCAGAGATGAATCATACCCAGAGGCTGCCCTCAAGGAATTCAGGGTACAAGGAGGCAGATAAACCACTGGAAAATGCACTGCTTGATTTTTAAAATTTAGCTTCAAATGACAGCATAATTGAGCATAATACCACATTTTATCATATAAAAAATTTCTTAGGTTTTTATTTATTTAAAGAAAAGAGAGAGAGAGAGAGAGAGAGAGCACGACAGGGGAGGGACAGAGAAAGAAAAAGAGATAGAATCCCTGGCAGGCTCCACACAGCATGGAGCCTCTTGTGGGGCTCAAACCCACTGAGTCTGACACTTAACCAAGTGAGCCACCCAGGTGCCCCATAATACCACATTTTAAAAGTGATTTAGCCATCCCTCTTAAATATTTAATAGTAATGTACATGGTAATCAACATATATTTGTCTGTTAATAGACTAACACGTATGCCATTAGTCAAGAATATTGAAAAATGCATGTGAAAACAAAGTATCTTGACTCAAGACAGGCAGTTTGGGCTACTAACTGGCAATGCACTGGCCAGTTAGTGATTGATGATGAATGGCAATACACTAATCCCAGCCTTTGTTGAGAGATCAGTCTTCATTAGGCTCCCCAAACCAAAACTGACCCGAAAACAATCGATTCTGTCTGCTCCTAAAGCCAATATCTCCATTTTGTTTTGATTCAAGGCTTTTTTAGCCCGAATCCATGAGTGAAAGGCCCTTTTGTTTACCATTTTACTTGCAGTTAACAAATCTCTGACTTAATTCAAAAAAAAGAGCGAGAGAGAGAGAGAAAGAGGAAAGTTGAGATTTCTCCAGGAGACTGGGATTCCTAATATTTGTGTGAGGGAAATATAGTTATGATCCTGAAAATTATGTCATTTGTTTGGATTTAATGAAAACATGATATTTGGCTAATACAATTTCCAGCTATTTGAAAACCATCACAAAATCTGACTTTTGTAAAAGCCTAGCTTAAAACACATTCTCAATCAGAATTATGACTTCAAAAATATCCTTTGAATAAGAGTATGATAGATCTTCTGAAAATACAGGACATGGTTCTGATCTCCTAATAGAAGAAAGCTGCTTCAGGGATCAGAAATCTCACTATTTCCCTTTCAGGGTAACTATGAGGGCCTGTACATTGGTCTGGAGTTGGCCTCTCCTTCAGGGATTTAATAGGTTTAAATCAGTGTGAGAGATCTTAAATATGGTCTTTAGGAAAAAGAAGCTATTGTAAGCTCAGAAAAGAGGAATGTTTCATTTAGTGCTCAGAATAATGGTTGAAAACTATTTTAAATAGGGGGATCTGTGGGTGTTAACACTTAGCTAATGAGTTCCACAGAATGGTGGGAAGAGAAATAGAAGTACTGTGTGGGCAACAAGTGTAACCTTCAAGTGAAGATGCTTGTGGTATAGGCGCAGAGGCCTGGGTTATATGACGAGGACAAGACATACAAATCCCAGCCAGAATCTTCAGAAAGCCCCTTCACAGAGAGTCCAGCAGGCTGGGCCCGGCTCTCCAACCTGCAAGCCTCTGACTCAAATGTCTCAAAAAGAGAGCCCAGATCTATATCACATTTCCAATGATAGGCCATTATGGAGACCTGTGATGCTTCAATTGCCCATTGCCTCTCAGTAAACAGCCCCACCAGTAATGCTGCCAGTCCCTGGATTCAGTCAAATCATACAATATGTATTCATCAAGCATCTGGTTTCTATCATCTGCCAAGCAAAGAATCATCTCATGCCTCCACCTTCCACTTTGGGTTTTGATAAAGTGCAATGAGCTTCTGCAGACCTTGATGGAATACTTTCTACTGGTCAGATCAGCAACGCAGCCCTTAGCTGGTAGCCTCTGGGCCCCCAGTGGCTTCTGGCCTCATGTTCACAGGTAAGACCCGAGTCACTCAGTGGTTCTCACCAAGCACCCTAAATGTTTCTGGGAATCCCTAGAAGCTTTCATCTTGAATTGGCCAGTGATTATCACTCTTTCAGGAGACTTACCAGCTTTAGGAATAAAAAGCAGTGTGAAGATTCATTCCCTGGCTTTTCTGGTATTTATTACTATGTACCAAATGGCTCTAAAATTTAGTAAGTTAAAACAGTTCCCATTACACCTGAAACTAATATTACACTGTATGTTAACTAACTGGAATTTAAATGAAAACATAAAACAAAAACAAATAAAAAAAAAAAACAAACCAGTACCCATTCAATTATGTTTCAGATTCTGTGAGTCAGGAATTTGAACAGGGCTTAGCTGGGAGATTTTTATGCCCCTGATGAGACGGCTGAAGTTACTCATTGGTACTCAGCTGGCAGATGGGCTGGTTGAGAGGGTCTAGGAGGACTTTCCTTATATGCCTGGCACCTTGGTGGGAATGGTTGGAAGTACGGGATCAGCTGGGACTGTCTACTGGAACATGTACACGGGGTGTTTCACTTCTCAGGGTGGTTGGAAATCTTACATGGAGGTTGAGCCAGCATCCCAAAAGAATCAGGAGGAAGCTGCATGGCTTTTCCTGACCTAGCCTCAGAAGCATTACCTCTGCAGCATTCTCTTGGTTGCAAGTGAGTCATAAGGCCATCCCAGATTCGAGGAGAGGGAAATGGGCTCCCCCCTTTTTTTAAATATATTTTTTAATAATTTTTAAAATGTTTATTTATTTTTGAGAGAGGGAGATCATGAGTGGGGAAGGGCAGAGAGAGAGGGAGAGAGAGGATCCCAAGCAGGCTCCACACTGTCAGCACAGAGCCCGACACGGGGCTCGATCTCATGAACCTTGAGATCATGACCTGAGCCAAAATCAAGAGTCAGATGCTTAACCGACTGAGCCACCCAGGCGCTCCTGGGCTCCCTTTCTTGATGAGAGGCCACTTTGTAGGAGAGCTTGGAAATATTTTTGCAGCCCACCTTTGGAAAATGCAGTCTTCCACCTTAACCTCTAACTGTGTCTCATTTATTGCTGAACTGCCTTTGAATACCTGATACTGGTCCAGGAGTCAGTTACTATATCTATCCAGATGCCAACCTTCTTCTGACCCTTCTTTTTCTTCTCTCTAGTCAAGATGCCCACTCCAAAGAAACTTCCCAAAGACCATCTAAAAGACAAGGCAGAGTAAACTGGTGCTTAGTTGGAACAGCAAGATGATATGGGTCAAAAAGGGAGGAAGAATCATGATGAGAAGAATTAAAAGAGGCTTCATTGAGGAGGTAGCCCTTATGCTGGACTTTGATAGAAAATAGCATTTTGACAGATTGAGAACAGCAGAGAAAGGCATGTCATTCCCACCTGAACAAAAGCACGGAAGTGTAGAAAGGTATGTTGTATGAGGAAAAGCTAAGACTGCTAAAGAATTTGAGTTTCAGATTCTATAGCTGTGTTTTAGGAAGCTGTGTTTTAAGCTGTGTTTTATGAATATGACTCTGGCAGCAGTGTGGAGGATGCATTGGAGAGGTGAGATTTGGTTGGTGAGGTGGAAAGATGGCCAGTGTGTGTAGAGTAGTATTCTACCGTGTATAAATAGTATCCTTTCAAAAGGAAAGGAGATGGCTTTTTTTTTCTCCTGATCTATGAGAGAAACAGTAACAGTGACTCTCCAGAAATGATGGCTTAAACTGGTACAGTTCATCACTATGCTTGGACTTTCTGTCTGCAAATGCTTGTCTAGATGTGTCTGGATTGGATACTTGGTGAGACTAGTCATCCCCTTGGGATTCATCCCACTCACCCTCCCCCATCCCAGTGAATTTATGCCTCAGCAGCCCTGCAAACCTGCCTTCAGTTCTCATGATCACTTCACACCCTTGCCCTAGCTAAGAAGAGCTAAACTTTTCTGCTGCTTCTTCCATCATCCCCTCAAACTCGAGGCTGCAACCACACAGGACTTATCATTCCCTGGAATGCCATGGCCTATCTCAATGCCACATCTCTGTATATGATTTTCTCTCTGCCTAAAGAATTCTTTCTATCACCCTTTTTCCACCAGGCAAATTCCCTAGTCATCAGTTTATACCCAATTGAAACATCACCTCTGTGAAGCATGATGCACTAGGCTGCTACCTTCTGGTCTCCACAATGCTTATAACATCTGTCTCTTTATAGTGTCGTGTGCATTTCATGTATGTTTTGTAGATTAGATTGAGATCTTTGAAGAAACAGACCATGCCTTATCTTTGTATCACTAGCATCCCTCATAGGATTAGGTAGTCAATATATGTTACATGAAGGAAGGAATGAAAGTAGGAACTTCATCTGTCACTTGTTAATGTAAATGTTGTAAATGTTGGTCTGTGTTTCTGATCTAGAAATCCAAATCCCAACACTGAATGAGGAAGTAGTTGGTACCATTCTATGCAGAACAGTGGTATTTAAGTTTGTTCATAAGAAGCTAGGTTTCTGTTGACATAAGGTTACCGAGGTAATCTAGAAAATCAACCAGTGAAAACCAGCAGGTCCCAGAGTAGTAGAGCTCTATTCACAAACCTTGTTTATTTCTTACAAATAGTTTCCCAGAGGTATCATGAACAGCCCAATTGCGGTGCCTCTCACATCCCAGTAACTATTAACACTGGCAATTTCTTGCCTGATTTCAGAGCTTTGGAGCAGCCTGGATTCATCAGTAACATTCTTTTCGCTGAAAGGCTGATACTCACAGGTACCGTAGGTCATTGTCAACTTCTGCGGCCTCCCTTAAAAACCTAAGGTCACACATTCATAAAATTCTTCCTGACATAGTGTGGATAATAGTGGGGAACTCAGCTTACACATATACTAAGCCCTAAAGAATGCTCTGTGGGCAGAGCTCAGCTTACTTGGGAGAACTTTGTTTGCACAGGGTTTCAGAGCCTGGGTAGTTTCCGAGCCAGGGTAGATGGATGTTTTCCCTTTCACCATTACCCTGCCATGAACTGCTTTCTATAAGCACAGTAGTGCTCGCAAGTGGTTGGTGCTGTCTTCACTCTGGCTAGTGCTGCGTGTGCCTTCTTAAACCTCAGGTGAATGTAAAGGTACTCTTAGAGAACCTTTACATTATACCTTCTTTATTACACCCTTGGGTTGTTTGCTGGGGTTATTAAACAACAATCTGTAAGCTGTAACATTTTTTATCCTTCTTAGTAAAACATTTTGATTTAATTTTATCCATTAGTTAGTGCCCTCCCTGCCTCTCTCCCTTAATTTGATGTTTTCAAATTGTGTTTTCACTTCTAAGGTGACACATATGTGAAAATGATCATTTTAAGGCTTCTGGATTATGGGTAATTCATCCCAACACCAAATAATTCTCCCTTACAGTTGTCCTTTAAGGAAGGAGCTCCCCTATGCCATCAAAGGATCACTAGGGATTTGAAGCAGAGCAGTTGGTGAGGGGCACTGAAGGGAGAAGGGACTCTGGATTAGTCTCCTTGGCTTATGTCCTAATGCTGCCAGTTAACCATGTGACTGGACCCTTTCTGGGCCTTGACTTTTCTTGGAATCAGTTCCTCATCAGAGGTTTGATATAGATGAAATGAGGTTGCCCGTAGAAGATGTGCAGTAAAGATTGGTTTCTGTCCTTTCTTCCTTGACAGGTAGGCAGGGCTGGAGAGGGCAAACGAATTAGAAACCTCACACTGAAGAGTTAGAAAACAGTGTCAGTTGGGCACATCTAAAATTAGAATCTATAAATATGTAAATAGGATCCAACTGACAATTATTTGACTTGCAATTTTCGAGGCACACATCTATTATACCAGGCAGTGCCAATTTTGTGATTCTGTAGCTATACTTATAATCACCATTATTTCAAAAGATCCCTTGACTCTAAAGCTTCATTAGCATCATAAAAATTTCTATTCTAGAAATTAAAGGTCTAGACATAAAGGTCTGCAGGTTCCAGTGAATGGATCCCAAGCCCAAGGGTCAGTGATGTAAAATTTACCTATATTTATAAAATACTTCTTTGTCACTCCTCCAAGGAGATGAGGAAGAGTTCACGCTACTGAAATTTAATCTATATAATTAAATAAGAAAATAAGATTTCACTCTTAAATATATTAATATCTTCTATTAAAGCTTGATCAAAGATATTACTTTCCTAACTCCTTTCTTCCATCATTGATTCCCGAAGCTTTTGAAACTTGCGAGTGGAAAATGTGAAGTACAAAGAAAACACCATAAACATTTGGCTAAATACTCAGGAGTCAAACTTACAGAAACAAGAGAAAAGATGACAGCTCTTGATGATAGAAGCAGAAATCAAACATCTTTCATGTTCTACTTCAAGATCTAAGTCTAATAGAAGAGGTTAGATGAGTGGTATAGTCCCCAGACCAGCAACATTGGCACCACCCGGGAACTTGTTAGTCCTGTAAATTCTTCAGCCTCATTCCAGATCTACTGAATGAGAAATTCTGAGGTAGACTCAGCAATCCTTGTTTTAACACTCTCGAGGTGATTCTGCTCATGGTAAAGTTTGAGAATCATTAGACCAGATTTTGAAGAATAAAAGAACATAATCTTCAGAATGTCATTATAAAAATTTTACTGCATGCTTGAAGAGAAAAAATTACAGGGCTATATGGTCCTTAGCTAAATATACCTTTAGACTAATAGCTTTCTGGAAGCCAACACCACTATAGAATGATAGTTTGGGGAGGATTCAAAGGTCACCTTTTACAGCCTACCTCATTAATACAGAAATGCTTTAGCTGCCAAAGTGAGGTTATAACCTATGAATAGTCTGTGAAACTAGTTCCATGACATAGTTATGTACAGAGGAGATTGATGCCCAAGTATTTTTAGGGTACTCTGGGTTACACAAAATGAAAAAGTTTTCCTTGTTAAGTGTTACAAGAAGTGAACGTGTTTAATTTTGTTTAAGCCAGTGTTCTGCAGGACTTCTCAGAGCTTTTAATATGTGATGGTATAATTGTAGATTTCCAAAAGAAGATAGCCTCTTTTGTCTATGAATGGTTCTTCAGTTTATGGTGTTTCTCAAACTGGTGGACTGTGGAAAACTTTTTCTATAGAGCATCCCTTGGGACCAGAGTTGTGCAGAATCTATTTTGGGAAACGCTGATCTGAATTATAGAATGATAGAATTTCTTGCTTGGAGCTGTCTCAACCACTTGGTATCAACCAATTGAATCCCTCAGTTCTAAACACCTGGCTTGCCTAGAGTCACAGGACTAATTATCCTGGAGCTACTTTTAACTTCCTTTTTGTGCTGTTACCAACCTTCACGGATATGGGAATCTTTTTGTAAACATCAAAGTTCATGGATAAACACCCACCTCCTACATGGAAGAAAATAGGTATAATATTTTATACCCGTCAGTTAGATAGTGGCCTAACAATGGGTAAAACCACAAGCTTTGGAGTCCCAATTCCAGTTCCATTATTGACTACCAGTAAAACCAAAGGATGAGTTACTCAAACTCTACAAATCTGTTTCTTATGCATAAAATGGGGATAACTATTGTACCTCCCTTCTGGGCGGTAATAAGAGGCAAACAACATAATTTTTATAACATGGTTAGCACTGTGCTTGCCACACTGTAAATGCTCAATAAATATTAGCCACTGTTTCACTGGTTGATTGAAAATAAATATAATGGACAGAAGTTACAACTAAATCCACAAGGCCTTTATAGAATTTGTGTTTTATGAAATCAAAACGGACTGTACATGCCTTTGGGGGAAAATATTGTATAGAGGTACAAAGACATTATTTACAAAGTTTGATGTGCAAATCAATTTGCAGATTCTTTGGAGTAATTCTACAACATTTGAGGTTTACAGACTACACATTAGGAACCAATGGCCCGTGCCACCCTATTTTTATCTAAAAATAGACCGTCTATTTTTAAAATATTTACATGAGGAGAGAACCCTCGGCCTTCTTTGTTCTATTATCCTATGTTTAAATTGCCTTGCAGTTAATTTTTTATGTGTCTCTTTGGGCTTGTTCAAAACCCATTTCTTCTGGTCTAATCTTCTGCAGACCTGAACCGCTGGTCAGCATCTTCCTCACAGTGACATTTTACTCAGAGTAAAACCTCTTCCTAAAGAAACCACTCTAGGGGCGCCTGGGTGGCGCAGTCAGTTAAGCGTCCGACTTCGGCCAGGTCACGATCTCGCAGTCTGTGAGTTCGAGTCCCGCGTCGGGTTCTGGGCTGATGGCTTGGAGCCTGTTTCCGATTCTGTGTCTCCCTCTCTCTCTGCCCCTCCCCCGTTCATGCTCTGTCTCTCTCTGTCCCAAAAATAAATAAGAACGTTGAAAAAAAATTTTTTTTTAAGAAACCACTCTAGGGGCGCCTGGGTGGCTCAGTCGCTTAAGTATCCGACTTCGGCTCAGGTCATGATCTTGCAGTCTATGAGTTCGAGCCCCGCATCAGGCTTTGTGCTGACAGCTCAGAGCCTGGAGCCTGCTTCAGATTCTGTGTCTCCCTCTCTCTCTGACCCTCCCCCGTTCATGCTGTCTCTCCCTGTCTCAAAAATAAATAAACGATAACAAAAAAATTAAAAAAAAAAAAAAAGAAACCACTCTATCAGTCAGTTAACAATATTATATGCCCAGCACTTGAGCAGACACCTTTGGACAGATAGAAGACATTTGAAACCTCTTCTGTCACTTCAGGGAGCTTACTATATAGCGGAGGGAACAAATTTATCATTTGAGAGTATCCATGTGTTATACTGCTAATAAAGGCTGAAAATGCAGTTGATGTTCAGAAAAGGGCAAAATCAATGTGGGAAAATACTTGCAAAGCTCTGTGGAAGCAGAAGCTGTGTTTAGTGTGAAAATGCTAAATTGGGAATTGGGATTTAGGTTCTAATTACAGGCTTTGAAATGAAATGTGACCTAGAGCTAGATCTTAACATCTCTAGATTTATCCATAAAATGGACAACTGGATTAGGCTCTGCCTGCTGCCACTTAATGATGGGAGACCTTTATTCCCAAGGCACATTTTCACACTGAATGCTCACACAGACTCTGGGATGGGTACTGTTAGTAGTCCCATTTTTCACTTAAGGACACTGAGGCTCAGCAAGGTTATGTAACCTACAACTGTGTAGCTATATCTGGTTCCAGTACTCCTACCCAAATTTGATGTACTCTGTCTGCTTTTTGCTTAATCACAGGGCCAACCTTCCCTTTTGAGGGGATGAGAAAGGGTTTAAGTTGGACCTTCTGAGAGGGGGGGAGGGCAGAGATTGAGTTTCACTGTGGGTCTAACTCAATGCCCAGAGTACATGGTAATTTATAGTACAACTCCCTCCCTGACCCCAGAAAACCTATAATATGAGGTTATTTCTGTCTCCAAACAGCAGCATTATTATGAAGATCAGCTGAACATGAAGTGAGTTTGTTGCTTATTCATTAACCTTTTCCTTTGGAGGTATTTTTCTCTTTTTTCTTTTTTTAGTTCTTCATTTTGACATTGCGTTCTTAATTTCTTTTTTTTTTTTCTTTTAGAGAGTGAGAGAGAGTGTGAGCAGGGGAGAGGGGCAGAGGGAGAGAAAGAGAGAAAGAGAGAGTGTTAAGCAGGCTCTGAGCTGAGCGTGGACACAGGGTTCCATCCCATGACCCTGGGATCATGACCTGAGCCGAAATCAAGAGTCAGATACTCAACCCACTGAGCCACCCGGGCGCGCCTCTAAGTTCTTAATTTCTTATGTAAAGCTCTTCCTATCACCATGTATACAGACAGAACATTTTCTCCCCACCTCTTACATATCATTAGCCTGTAAATAATCACAAGCATAGTATCACATTTAGACTTTTAATAAAAGAATAACTACATTGATTTTCATTTGCTTCTGCCGCATTAGGAGTTCAGAATTCTGTGACTTTTTCAATCTCTATATTAGGGTTTTTTGCCTTTTGTCTTTGCTTGAATCTGACCATTTAGAGGTGAAAGAGCCCTTGACAGTCATCCTGAATTTCTACTGAGCGCTCACGCTGTTTCAGCTGTGTATTGTATTTGATCTGCTGAAAACCCCCAAAAGTTAGGAACCACTAATTGTCCCATTTTACAAGTAAGGATATTGAGTTGAAAGTCATTTGTCCAAAGTTGCATATTCATTCAGCAGAGTCAAGATTCAAACTCAGAGTTTGGCACCAAAACCTAAGCCTTTAAACTTGAGATTACACTTTTGCCTCTTCCAAAGGAATGAAGTGGGACATATGTAGGAGGATTGGTTACCTTTTCTCCTCCTCCTCCTCCTCCTTCTTTAGCTTGAGCTGATTTAGGTGGAGCTTATTTGAGCAATATAGGAAGATTCATTATTTAGGCTAGGCAGCAAGGGAAGGAAATTAAGAGAGGGAACATTTTGGATCTATACTTACGTCTCACACACACCTCTTTCCCGAAAGGAGAGTTGTTTCCTGACCAATTTTCCTAGTGAAAGAGGTCATTCACAGCTGGGAAAAGCAGGCCCCATGGCTGGCAGGATTCAACTGCCACTGTGATCCCAGTTAGTAGTAAGTTGGAGGAATGAATAGCTTTCTGTCATTTTTAACGTATTTTCATAATTGACAGGATGAAAATTAACCCTTATCTTTATAATCTTCAGGAAATTACTCCATTTTGTCACCTCCACTTTCTCTTCTTGTCGTGCTAAAATCACTTGTCTGATATTTTCTTTTCCTTTGCTAATAGTAAGCCTTTAAATTATTAAAGAAAAAGAA
The DNA here is from genome assembly GCF_022837055.1 of Prionailurus viverrinus. Lineage (NCBI taxonomy): Eukaryota > Metazoa > Chordata > Mammalia > Carnivora > Felidae > Prionailurus > Prionailurus viverrinus. The sequence goes on from NC_062568.1 coordinate 142,251,817, forward strand.
TGTTAAGGCTTCTGCTTTGCTGCTTCCTCTCTGGTGTGAGAGTTGGTTCACTTTTTGAGGTTCCCTCTCTCTTCCTTGGAAAGGTTCATTTTCTGTTGGGAGTCACTCCCAGCCCTGCTTTGTGCCTGTGAACTTGAAGGCAGAGTTTGGGCCACTGAATGAAGCAGAGGAATGATTGGGTGGCAGGGGAAGGAGGCTGTTGACTTCACTTAAAATATTTTTTGAAAATACCTCATATAATGTTAGGTTTTGTAATGCCCCTAGCTCATCTCTGACACCCCCCCCCTTTCAAATAAACATGAAGAATTATAGCATGTACAGAGGAAGTTAGAAAATGAACCCCACTGTTCCTATCTCCACAGGCATCTGTGCGGGTGTGACAGCGTGAATAGGCCCTTTGGGAATTCTAAGGGGAATCCTCTAGAGCCAGATTCTTCAACAGGGCAAACTTCCATCAGCTGTGTAAATAGTGTGGCAATGTGTGGAAGCCACAGGCAGTTTCCTGATAGTCAGCTACTGTGCCCAGGTAGTTAAAAGGATTCGTGTTCCATCCTGAGGCTTGGAAGATGTGAGTTGAGTCTTGTAGTCCCTGATGAGTGGGTGGGTAGAAATTTCCTCTTCACTTCATCCAGTGCGAAGGAAGGCAGTCTGATTAAGGTAGGTAGGGCTGGCTGCTAAAACCACACCTAAAAGAAAGCTTCTGGGTGTCTGACTGGAAAAAACTATAACTGCAGACTGAGGACAAAATCGGGCACACACTGTCAGAGAGTGTTGTGCTCTGAGGACATTGTGCTCTGAGGTTGTATATTTAGCTGCTCTTTAGAATGTGAATTTAGCACGACTGAGTGACTCAGTCACTTAAGAGACTTGATCTCAGTTTGGGTCTCAATCTCAGGGTCATGAGTTTAAGCCCTTCACTGGGCTCCCCACTGGGCCGGAAGCCTACTTAAAAAAAAAAAAAAGTGAACTTAAATGTAAATGCAATTCATGTATCTAGTTTCTTTTCCCCACAACATCTGAAAGCAAGCAGCAATCCTGACAGCCTTCTGTCCATCAAGCAGTGCCACCTGCCTGTGCCTGAGCCCCTGCTGGAGGCTGGTTTGCAGCTGCACTGATCTCGGCCCTTCCCCATGCAGAAGTTGGGATGTTTGCTCCAGCTCCTGAATCTGAAGTTGCTTGGGTTTTTGTGTACATGTTCTGCAGCCTTCACCACTCTGATGTCCAATTTTTGTTTGTTTGTTTTTTGTTTAGGTTAAACAAATGGGCATAGAGACAAAACAACTAGGTACAGGTAGTTTTCTATGTACATCTGTACATAATGCATTCCTGCAAATAGGTATAAATCTGCAAGACTCAAATAATAGGTTTACCTATTGTAAACAGCATCTTGGGACCAAAAAACTAAAAGTGCTATAAAATCCCTGAATACATCTTGTATTTAGAAATAATCTTTAATTGTGTGTTTCTAGAATTTGGTTTGTGCTCTCTCATTTAATTCTTTCCCTTCACCACTGGATACCTGGAGTCCTGGCTGAAGTCCAACTATCATCCAACTGAGGCAAAGGTTTCTCTGCTTTTGACTTGGCCACTGTTTTCCCATTTTCATCTTAATTGTATTCTTTGAGATTTATCCTTCTTATCGTAGTATCAGTATGTATTTTTCCATTGTCAGCCCCACTTTTATGAATGTGTATGGATAAAACCCATAAAAATGCTCAAATAATTACTTAGACAAGTACTCTTATGCAAAGATGGAAGCACCGTGCCCAAAGACCAACTATACCCTCTGTCATCCAGTTTCACCATAAGCAATTGAAGTGCTAAGTTTCTCCTTTCTTTAGTGTCCTCTCAACTTGCCTAAACCAATCTGGGAATTACTAGAAAACAAGATTGCATGTTGTTGTGGGTATGTTTTCTTGAAGTGATCAACTTTTTGGTCTTGGTGAGTGGTCTAGAACCACAGGAATTGATGAAAGACAGGTTTAGAGGTTTAGTGAGCATGATGAACAAGTTGGCCTTGTACCAGTCTAGGAGAAGTCTGTCACTCAGATCTCAGAGTATCCTTGATATATTGTTGTTTTCTTCAAAATAACAGAATGTTTGAATTGTTGTTGTTTTGTCATTTTTAAGGTTCAGCGTGTTAGACATGTAGATACAGTGTTGTGACTAAGAATTTAAGAGTAACTCCAGAGAGGAGGGAGGAAATGGAAACCAGTGTGTGAGGGAGTCTGGGTCATTCGTTGTCTTTTGTTACCACATTTATTGGATCCTTGTAAGGACAATCTGGTGAAGTATTATATTGAACTTCATCTCTATCTTAATATCACATAAAAAAAATAGATCTGAGAAGGAGTGTAGTAGAATCATTAACAACACAGACTTGGAAGAAAGAGAGTTTGGATCTCAACTTCAACACTTTCTAGTTGTGTGATCTTGGGTGAATATTTAACCTTGCTGACCCTTAGCATCCTCATTCATAAAATGGGAATAGGTATGCCCATCTCTTTAGATCCTTATAAAGATTAAACATATTTCATACATTTTTGTGAAATTACCCAGCGTTAGCCAATGAACATCAGTTTGTTTCAAAGATTGTCTTGGTGTCATCTGAAAACTTGTGTTTCCCCATTTCATTTTTAACAATTATTAGCCAAATAACAATCCTAATCTTGGTAAACAGAGAATGGAGGATGGCTGGAGGGCACACAAGTATACTTTGGGGTTAGACAAGGTGGGCCTGAGTATTGGTGCCATCATTTTCTCCCTGGCTGTGGGTGGCTTTTCATAAATCAATATGTTGGTTGAGGGTATAGATAGAGAACTGTTTCCTTTGAAAGATTGGGAAAACATTGATCTAGCCCTTGGATTCTCACATCTTATCACCATTTACCTGGATTTGTGATATTGAAAGATTTTCAGAAATTGAGCTATGAGGTTAACATAAATTGCCTATTTTCTTGCGACACAAATTCCAGCCAGATGGCTGGAAACAGGAGAACTTGAAGAGATTTTTTTTAAGTTTATTTATTTATTTTGACAGAGAGAAAGCGGGGGAGGACAGAAAGAGAGGGAGAAAGAGAATCCCAAGATGACTCTGTGCAGACAGCACAGAGCCTGACGTGGGGCTCAAACTCACAAACAGTGAGATCATGACTTGAGCCGAAATTGAAGGTCTGACACGTAACTGACTGAGACACCCAGCACCCCGTAAAAGAGATTTGAGAGGATAGAGAATTCTGATTTCCTCAGAATCTGAGCAGTCATGGGCTGAGGTAACATTTTAAAGTCACACAGATTCCTGCATGCCCACACTTAGGCTTTCAGAATCATTCATTCTTGGTGTGTTTTCAAAGGTCAGGGCATACCAGCACTTTGTCAGACTCTTTCATAAACGGTCTCCTATTTAAAAACACCAGTTTCTCATCTGAGCTCCCTTGTACAATTATGAATAATGTTCAAGGTCTGGAATAAGGAGATCTGTATTCAACCCTAACCTCTGCCATTATTATCTATATGACCTTGGGCGAAAGTATTCTTTAACAATGCTGAGCCTCAATTGATCCATTCCAACAATGTGTATATTAATACCTACATCAAGTTGTTTTGAGAACTAAGTAAGAAAATGTGGTTAAAATTGTTAGCAAGCTCTACTACTGAAATGATGAGTTTTAGTGGTAGATGGTCACAGGATTCTGCTATATCCTGTAAAACATAAACAAACATGGGTGCCTGGGTGGCTCAGTTGGTTGAGCATCCAACTCTTGGTTTTGGCTGAGGTCAGAGTCTCACAGTTTGTGGGTTCGAGCCCTGCATCGGGCTCAGTGCTGACAGCCAGGAGCCTGCTGAGGATTCTCTCTCCCTTTTTCTCTGCCCCTCTCCTGCACACGCACTCTCTCTTTCTCTCTCAAAATAAATAAACACAAATCTATACAAAATCACTTACCAATTTTTGAGACGGTAACAATCAGGAATGCAAACAAATGCCTATGAAGTACTTTTTTTACCTGTAATACTTTCCTATGAAATGCCAAGGCAAGGGCCAAGAGCACAAAATATTTAGGTTTCCCACAACAACTTCCCCTCCAGGCAATGGCAAGAACAAAATGACAGTAAATTTCTACTTCAGCACACAAGCATTTCTTCTTGTGTTTTTTTGTTTTGTTTTGTTTTGTTTTGTGTGTGTGTGTGTGTGTGTGTGTTTACTTAGAAAGATTGTATATTTTTTAAAGGAAGGTTGGTTTAGCCTAAGTTCTGCAGAGCCTCCTTCAAAAAAGAGTTTTAATCTTAGAGAAATAAAAAGGCTATCACTTAGAAAAAGTGCAGCTGGGTAGGCCTTTCAAGTTGTGACTTGATTATGGCAGGAGAATTAACTTTTCTTGAAGTACCAAACCTCCTAACTTGGCTGGGTAGTGGCAAAATGCTTGGGGACCATCAGTCTTCATTTGATCATAATGAATGATAAAGGGAAAATCACAAATGTGCTCTGATTAGTCGTCCAGTCGATAAATATTTTCTAAGAGCCTATCATATGCAAGAAGTTGCTGGTTTTTGTAGGGAGGACAGGAGGATGTCTTTGGGGGTAATTGTTTAAAGATACAGGAGTTACAGTCTGGATCTCAACGAAACTTCCATTCTAGTAGAGAGATAAAAGTACACATAGCCCAATCACAAGGTACCAAGAGTAGTTTCATAGGAGAGGATAAAATGTATGATCGTTCAGAAGAATAAGAGGATGTTCTCATTTAGGGAATCAGGAAAGAGTTAATGGAGGAGAGGTGGTGTGAACCAGGCTGTATGGACATATGGAATAAGGAGGAATGAAATTCCTGGTACAGGAGAAATGAAGGTCAAGGTGTACGAGTGGGTAGACGGAAGGAACCTAAAGACAAAAGAGGGAAATAAGACTAAAAAGTCGAACCCTAGGCTTAGAAAAAGGGGGCCATAGTAAATTGGAAAGAGCATTGGCTTGGCATAAACTGGAATAGTGGTATATTTCCTTTTTTTCAAAGGGTCACATTTTTTTCTTATTTTAATGTTTTTGAAATCAAGAAAAACCTAACAGTCAATATGTATATTTAGTGTAATACTTCTTTATCACCTAAAAGAGGTTATTGAATCAATGGTATATCCACAATTGGTAGAAATATTTTAATATTCCATGACTGTAATTCTCTATTTCATGCACACTCTATAAGCTTTTTGGAGAAATAAGAAAATGACACATGCAAAATACTTGTCATACAGTGTGCTCAGTAAACTGACTATTTTTACAAAAACAGGGTTGAACTAAGTTTGACAGGCAAGGGAGAAGTCCAGGATTTCAAAAAGGGAGAGACAGGAAGAATCAAACTTTGACATCAAAATCACCTTCCAATATTTTCAAGAACCAGTTAGGGATGGAACGAACCTTCTTGGGACCCTATTCCAATAGTCTAGGCAAGAGGTAATGAAGGGTTAATCAAGGAGTGAACCAGTGACAGTAAGTGTGACCTTTGCCTTGCCTGAGAGATGTTATCACCAGGACTTGCCAACGGGTGGGGTGCATCACAAGGAGAGGTAGTCGTGATTGAGAGGATTGTACTATTAGCAGAAATAGAAGACATGGGATATGATATTGTACTTTGTAAGGAAAAATATGTGTTTGGTCATTTAGATAACCAAATATCTATTTCTCATATAGTTGGTCTTCACAATTCCTGACTCATACCTCCCCAAACCTTTGGGATTTCCTGTGTTGAGAGAGACAAAGGTGTCTCTTGTTATGTTAATGAAATGACTTTTCTGTTTCACCTAAGGAGTGGGACTGGTTGCCAGGAGAATCAACCTTGTGATTGGAGGCTTGGAACTTTCAATCCCACCCCCAACCTCTGGGGAGGAGGAAGCCTGGAGGTTGAAGCAGTCGCCAGCTGTCAGTGATTTAATCAATCATGGCTATGTAATGAAGCCTCCGTAAAATCCAAAGAGGAGAGGGTTCAGAGAGCTTCTGGCTTGGTGAACACTTGGGTGTCTGGAAGAGTGCACACCAGGAGAGGACGTGGAAGTTCCTCGCCCTGTACTCATACCTTGCCCTACCCATCTCTTCTGTCTGGCTGTTCCGGAATTATATCCTTTTATAGTAAACCTGTAATCTAGTAAGTAAAATGTATCTTGAGTTCTGTGAGCCACTCTAGCAAATTAATGGAACCCGAGGAGGAGGTTGTGGGAACCTCTGATTTAGAGCCCATTGGTCGGAAGTGCAGATAACAATCTGGACTTGTGTTTCGCATCTGAAGTCCAAGGTGGGGGCCAAGGGAACTTCCAATCTATAACTGGTTGGTCAGAAGCACAGGTAACCTGGGCTTGCAACTGACTTCTGAACTGGTGGGGGATGGAGGGAGGGCAGTGTTGTAGGACTGAGCCCTTACCCTGCGGAATCTGATGCTGTCTCTGGGTAGATAGTGTATGAATTGAGTCAAATTGTAGGACACCCAGCTGGCATCCAAGAATTGCTTGACAGCATTGGGGGAAACCCCTGCACCCACACACATGGTGAAATTGGTGATCTAGAACATTTTATGGGAGAAGCAGCAAGTGCGGAAGCAAAGCTGATATGTTTGATTTGAGACCCCTTGAACCCAGCTCCAGATGGAGATGTCCAGGGAGCATTTAGAAATTCGTAATTTCATTTTGGAAAACAGAGACTAAAGATGTCATTTTAGAATCATATTCATTCAGGTGATGGTTGAATCCATGGAGGCAGATAAGATTTGTAAGGAAGGGAATATACAAGAAAAAGAGAAGAAAATTAAAGAATGGAGACTTTAAACAGGAACCAGAGAAAGAAGAATTTGAGCATTTGGAGAAGAACTGGAACAGTACCATGAACCTGAATCCAAAGAGAAACAGTGCTAAACATGAGCATACATTCACAAAGTGGTATGAATAGATACTTTTTTTCTCTTTCTTTTTCTTTTTGTAATTGAGATATAATTGACATATAACATATTGGTTCCAAGCATATGGGTGTGGTTTGTGGTGTGGTGACTATATTAATACTATATTGTATATTTGAGAGTTGCTAAGCAAATAGATACTAAAAGCTTCCATCACAAGACATGCCTCTTTGCACACCTGACTTGTCTTTGAGTATCTCTTGGCGTTTGGCTGTCATCTTTTTCCTGCTTTCACTTCTTTCCTTTTGCTTCGATTCCTGAGCCCTTTTCATTTTGACCTGCATTTCTGTGGTTGCTTTAGTAGCTTTGAGGGGTTTTATTTTATTTTTTTTCCCTCTTGCTCATATGCTTGTGGGAAAATGCAGAGCACAGACTTTCTAAGGCAGACCCTTAGGGTAATCCAATACTGATGCTTAAGAATGTCAGAGAAAAATAAAACTAAGCCCACCTGGGCAAAATCATGGAGTCAAGCCTCCGGTGTTCCTCTTTTATGGCAATTCAACACTAATAATAATAATAATAATATGACCATCTGGTTTAGGATCCAAGCACAGACCTACCTAAATTCACTTTAAAATTTCCTGGAAAAGATACTCTTGCTTGTCACACAGAACCTTCCCACTCCTCTTCAGTTCGTCCCATTGTGTTGATAGTTCTACTTCCATGTTGTTTTATACAGTAATCAGTTCTTTCTTTACCTTGCCATTCAGGGTCCTTTAAATAAGTACATATCCACAGAACCCATTTGAAATTTTGAGAAAGCTACCCCATAGCTTATGTTGAATACATTATAATATAGCCAAATGTACTTGCAGAAAGTGCTAGTCTATATCTGCCATAAAGTTTTATACATCAATAGCCTGTTGGCAGAGCATTTAGTTCTAGTGTTGGAAACTTGTAGGCATGGAGTAGGTTTGGTTTTGATTTTCCGGCTAATGGGAATTGTGATGTGAGTGTTCAGTGCAGCACCAAATATGTGACTCTGTTAATGTGTCAGTTTTAACAGCAAAAGCAGAATTGGCTTTACCAAAGGGAAAAAGAACACACATTTATTTTCTGTGTGTTTTTTATTTTGTTTGTTTTTTCTAATTTTAACAATGGTTTTGATAGCTTTAAAAAATGCTCTTGTTGGGGCACCTGGGTGGCTCAGTCGGTTGAGCGTCTGTCCAACTTCGGCTCAGGTCACTATCTCATGGTTCGAGCACTGCATCAGGCTCTGTGCTGACAGCTCAGAGCCTGGAGCCTGCTTCAGATTCTGTGTCTCCCTCTCTCTCTCTGCCCCTTCCACGCTCATGCTCTGTCCCTCAAGAATGAATAAACGTTAAAAAAAAATTTTTTTAATGCTCTAGTTGACTAAACCAAATTAAGACTTTTGAATGAGAGCAATTAAAAGATGTCAGGCCCTTAAGATTATAATTTACTGAGTCTGGGCCAAGATTGGGGCATCTTATTTCTAAGAAACCTCCCTAATTTTCTGATACACACTAAAGTTTGATGATCCTTCTTTTTCTGAAATAAGTTCTAGACTAAGGTACAAAAACCTGAATGCAAGTAGGGAACTAGCCAGTAAAAATAATAATAATAATAATTATTATTATATATATTTAAATTAGCTATATATACTAAAACCTCCAATTATTTGTAGCTTATATAGATATGCACTAAAATAATTGAGTAAATCCTGTAAAAGAAGGACATGTTTTTGTGAAAATTTGTGGAAGAATGGAGAACTTTCAGAAAACTGAAAGAGAGCCAATATCCTATCTAAATAGTTTTGAAGGAATAGACGAGATCCAGCCAACTGCAGGCTGTGTGTTTAATTTCCATTGCTGAAAAGAACACACAGCACTGGGAATATTGTCATAATGTTGGTTTGGTAAGTGAGCAACTGTTCTTTAACCCGACTTAGGCAGAGCAGAAGGAAATGGACTGAAACCAGAACGTGAGGGATTTAGGTTAGAAGGTAAGTTTTATGACTGGGAGGAATATTGGAACAACTTCCTAAGAAGCATTGTGCAACCTCTTTCTCTAGAGGTCTTTAAAAATAGGACAGATTTTTGTGTCTGATTTAAATCTGGTGCTGCCCAAAGCTGAAGGAAAGCCAAAGAGCTTTATTTTATGCCTCATATATATTTTGAAGACCTTTTAAAATCTATTTCCTCATTTCAAATATTGGAAACTAAGGATTTGTGTTATAGTATGACATCATTGATTTTTAAAATATTCTTCCACCTTGAGTAAAGTTTGCTATACAAAGATATATGTCTTTGTGTCACCTATCTATCTATCTATATGGATTTAGATAAATATCTCATATATATGGCTTCCATCTCATTTCCATGGGGAAAGAAAAAATTGCTAAGCACATCCACTCCCACCCCACCTCCTTTTTTTCTTTTGCTTTGGCACACTATGTTGTGTATACATGTGACCAAAAACAGAGTTCAAATGAGTAGTCACAGCAACCTTTTCTGGCAGGCTTTGGCAAATCAAGTATATGCTATATAATGTACAATAATTATACATGAAGAAAAGAGGCAGAGGGCCCAGAAGCTCTTGGCAGCTGTGCTGTCTGGTTAGAAAAGGAAGCAAGTTACAGAGTTTGGACATTCAGTTCTGAGACGTTATTCCTGAGTCAACAGGATTTTAATTATGTATGTGGCTTAGAAGAGACATTTACGCAAGAGGAACATATTGTTGTCGAATGTGTTTGTGATTTTGCTCCTGGTTCAGAATTGGAAGGAAGCAGAAAGTAATTTCTGAAGGTACATAACTGAATTGAAGGAACATAGAATAACGGATACCTCTCGTACTGGCAGGAAAACAGCCAATATCCTGGCTTTCCCTTCCTATTCCCTCACTCAACACCGTACCTTGTCTTTTATAGTTACCCTTTTGCAAAAAGCAACAACAATTAAAAAATACACATATTATCACAAGACACTTATATATTTCAAGTCATACTAGTTAGAAATAAAGGGTGTGTTAAATATAACCTCATCTTTGAACATCTTTTTCTTCTGTCATAATGTTGAGGTCACTTAAAGTGTTTATAAGTTCATTGTGTCCTCATGTTTATTTTAGTCTAGTTTTGGAAAAAGTTGAAAATGTACTGCACTGAAACTGAAATGCTGCATGGGGAATAGGAAGAGTATTCTGAGTTATGTGGATAAGTTCTCTTACGGATAGAGTAGAGAGGAGCAAGGAGCCTGCAGAAGACAAAGATTTTAGCTTTTCTGAAAGTTAAGCGTTGCTTCCTGTGACTCTGTTCACTGATTCATTCACTGATTGGTTGATTGATTGATTTGGTCATTCAGTATTTAGTGAGCACCTACAATACGTCAATTCTATCATTTAGGCTTATAGCAGTAGACCTATGATTATCCTTGTTTGTTTTTTTTTTTTTAACTTCTCCACGCCCATTCATGTGTGCAGTAATGATAATGACATTTTCTGCTTTTAATAGCTAACAGTTCTTGAGCAATTACCAGACATTGTCCTACGGGCATTTTATAAATTACCTTACTTAATTTTCACAGCAAGCAATCTTATGAGATGGGTTTTGTTAACAACCTCATTTAAATAGGAAGGGCCTAAATACGGGGAGGATAGGTGTCTTGCACAAGGTTATATACCTGATGAGTGAACCAGGGCTTTTGGACTCCGAGCCTTTTTTTTTAACCACCATCCTGTACTGCCTCCCAGGATTATTTATGCTATGATTTTTTTTGCCATAGAGATTTTCTTTAAGTACACATTCTCAAGGCTGCCTCTACGCCTCACTGAAGGACCATTTTTACCTTCTGTTCTCATCTCTTTTACATCATTGAAAATCTGTCTGTAATTTTTTAAATTAAAACTTTTTTTAATGTTTATTTTTGAGAGAGACAGAGAGTGTGAGTGGGGGAGGGGCAGAGAGAGAGGGAGACACCGAATCCAAAGCAGGTTCCCGGCTCTGAGCTTTTAGCACAGAGTCCAACATGGGGCCTGAACCCACAACCTGTGAGATCATGACCTGAGCCGAAGTGGGATGCTTAACCAACTGAGCCACCCAGGTGCCCCCATTTGAGGATGTTTTTAAAGAAAAAACAATAAACTGTGTGAGTTCCCAATTGTTTTAGATTTTTCAGCACTTAATGCAGTCTCGGTTCTCTCTTAAAACCTTACAAGGTAACCAAATCAATGTGGCATATGTGTAAAGGTTAATGTAAAGTAAATGACTTTAGAATAAAAAGTGACGTTTTCCTCAAATGTCCATATAGAAAAAAGCAATCCTTGCTTTGAGTGTGAGTAACTAAAAATCCTAAAACCTTGTGAGCTTCTTTGGGAAAGGGAAGAAAAGTGCAGAATGTATCTCTGTGTATACAGTATTGGTTTCCTCCAACTTAGTAAGAGATTATAAGATAGTCTTCAGCTAACCTAGAAATGACAACTATGATTTTATAAGCATGAGAACTCGAATCATGTTTCTTTAATACCATATTATTCAGTTATACCTTCCAAAAAAAATCCTTTTAAGATGAGCCAGATATGCCAAAGCAACATATCATCTTAGAGCAATTGAAGGTTTTAGGGTTTCCCCCACTGGAATCCTATTTCCAGTTGACAGATTTTGAAGGTTCCCCCAGGGTTTTAGTAGATGTTATGTACCTTTTAATGTAGGGCTTGCAAACAGCAAATGATCACTTTGTTAGAACCTGGGGGGTTCATACTTGGCTTTGCTCTGTGCACCCCAGACTTAACATGTAAAATGGCTGGGGAACATTTAAAAACCAGGTTCTCTATTTCATATCCTGGCTCCACCACCTGCTAGATGGTTGTGTGATACTGAGCATACTACTTAAACTAGTGCCTTGGGTTTTGCTTCTCTAGGTTGAGAGTTACATCAGGATTTATCTCATAAAGTTGTTGCCAAATAAGATAATCTGTGGAAAGCACATGGCAGAGTGCCTGGCCCATAATAAATACCCAATAAATGTTCGATTTTAGCCATCCCAGCAGTGGTGAGATTGAAGGTGATGTGTTGAACTCAGTTTTTTGTTTTGTTTTGCTTTTTTACAAGACCTTCATAGAATTATTTGATATTCACACTGTAATTTGTAGCTTCACGGCACTAAAAACCTCAAGGGTTTTTGGTATTTTTAGTTGCTCAAAGAAGAAAAGATTGTTTTTCTCTATATGGACATTGGAAGTAAAAGTCACTTTATAATCTAAAATAATTTATTTTACATTAACCTTTACAATGATGCTATCTTGATTTGGTCATATTACAAAGCTTTTAGAGAGAATCAAGAGTGCAAATGGATAGTTTTGGACATCTAGCCTCTGCAGCTAGGAGATTTGGTTAGTGAGGTATGCAGATGGAGACTATGGGGTGTTTAAGCACATCAGTGAATGGCATGGACTCTGGATTGGGAAAGGTTAGAGCGTCCTGGATCAAGTGGAAGGAGATAGACCTGTGATTTTTCCCAAATTGTTAACAGGTGTGGCCTACAAATGACTCCCTAGTCAAACAAGTATGGAAAATCCCGGGTTAAATGTGGTTAAATGGCTTTCTTTATTGTAGAACCAATCAATAATCAGCCTTAATCTGGATTCCAGCCCTGTCTCTTGAGACCTGTGTGACTGAAGCAAGTTGGTTAACTTCTTCTGTTTCCCCAGTTGCAAAATGGGGACCGTAATAGCACCTTCATTGGTTTATTATGAGTTAAATGAGTTAAAACTTGGTGCCTGGCTTATAGGAAGCTCTATATAAGTGTCAAGTCTTATTAATGGGTGGAAGGAGCATAGGAACTGGTATCATTAAATCCCAGCTGTGGACTTTGGGCCACAAAATTTAACATCTTCGAGGCACTAAAGAGTGCAAAATGAAGGAGCAAAAATACCTCCTTCCTCAGCTCATTGTGAGCAGGGTCATATACACAAGAGATATTGAATATATAAACTATAATACAGTGTGACATGGTAGGTATACCATAATTGGCAGGTCTCTATTGGTTTCATTGACTAAAATACATAAACACTGGGTTGATGGCATTGAAGATCTGCATAAATCAGTAGAAAGCAACTTGTGCATTAACATGCAACTTTTGCACTAACATGTGGAGTATCCTGAGCTTCTGTCTTTTCCCCATTGTTCAGACACGTGAGAAGTTGAAATGGATCTCTGTCAGTGTTGACTATGTAGTGGCTTCGGGCCTTAGGAGTCAGGGTTGGGAGAGGCCAGAAGTGCCTGGATTGTGGGGCAGAAATAGCCCCTCTAACTGCAAACTGTTAACTGTAATATTCGGCATTACATTCAAATAAGATTTCACTGGTCAAATAAATTTGGAATGTCCTGGATTAAACATGGGTAAATAACTTTATCGTAGAACCATTCCAATGCTTTGCTGTGCTAATCTGATTGTTGGATACAAATTTGGAAATGTTAGAAAAGGAATGCTGTTTGCAGAATTTCCTAAATCAATCCTTTTCTTCTTTCCCCATAAAATGTCTTGTGAGACTGAAGAGCCTTAGAATGCACTTGGGAAGAACTGACCTGGGCAGTCCTGGGGCCATTGTGTCCACTTCAGTCCCCAGAGGTGGCTAATGGCCTGGAATGTCATTCAGGCTTTGTTGTTATCAGCAGGATTCAGCCTCAATTTGTTTCTAGTAATGAGGCAGCAGCCCATTTAAACCTGTAATAGGTTGAACTATATGATGATGATATTTGCTTGTCTTTGACCTACTAAAATAACAGTTTCATATAATTCAAACTCATAGGATAGTGACTTCCCTTTATGTCCACCTGGTTCAGAACCTTTCCTAACCATACCAGAAGGAGAGTAGTTAGTGTCTAGGAACTGGATTCTCCTGCTTTGTACCTTCATTTAATAAATCTTCATGGAAAGCCTTTTACAGTTGACCTTGAACAACACAGGTTTGAAATAATTGGGTCCACTTACACACAGATTTTTTTTATATAAATATAGTACAGTATTGTAAATGTATTTTCTCTTTCTTACCGTTTTTTTCAAGTTTATTTTAAGTTTATTTATCATGCACGCATGCACACGTTGGGGGTAGGGGCAGAGAAAGAGGAAGAGTGAGAATCCCAGCACAGAGCCTGATTTGGGGGGGGGGGGGAGCTGAACGGGGGGAGGGCTTCATCTCAGGAACCATGAGATCAAGAGTCGGACACTTAACTGACTGAGCCACCTAGGCGCCCCACTTTCTTACAATTCTCTTAATAACATATTCTTTTCTCTAGCTTACTTCATTGTAAGAATACAGTATGTAATACTGTAACATACAAAATGTGTTCATCTATGTTATCCAAGAGGCCATGGTCAACAGTAGGCTATTAGTAGTTAAGTTTTTGGGGTATCAAACATATGTGGATTTTTGACTGTGCAGAAGGTCTGCGCCCCTAACCTCCATGTTGGTAAGAGTCAGCTGTGTACGTTTCAGTGCTGTCCATAGCAACTTATCTATAAAATATTAGCTTCCTCCCTCTTATTTTAGCTGGAAGGGGCTAGAGGCCTCCTGGAAGGGAACTGCCTGCTGGCTTTGGAGATAGTGAGCTGCCCTGAAGAGTGATTGGCACTTGCTTCACACTAGTCTGGCTATATAGAGAAGGCTGACTCTTGGAGGGGGCTACAAGTTAAAGTGGGTGATTAATTTAAAATTCATTTAGTCATCTCTTCTTTACCTCATTCCTTTGTTATGAAGTACCCAATGTGCCTAGTTCACTGTGCTAGTTTGGAGATGCAACAGTGGACAGGAGAACACCCCTGCCTGCCTTTTGCACCAAGAGGCTAGAGGGAGGCAGAGGTCAACAGGCATTGGGTGTGGTGGGCAAATCAGGGGAGGCCCTGTGAAGAAAGCCAGGTGGGGGACGGAGGATGGAAAGGCATGTTGAGAGCTCTGTAGTCATAATTCTCTGCTCTGGGTGGGGACGAAGTTTATAGTGTTTCCACCTCACCTGCCACTAATGAGAAGTCCCATTCAGTAAGGTAATTGTCAAAGGGTCACTCTTATCAAAAGAGTCTGTCCGTCTTGATGTCCAGGGAATCCACCTTGTGGTATTTGGGGTTTTAACATACCTCTCTCTCAACACCAATTTGTTGACTCTATAGGCAGCATCAAGAAAAAGTACCAGTAGGGTCCATTTTAATTCACATTACGCAAAAATCTACAAATCAGATAGGTTAAAGGGAAACATACAGTCTTTTCAGTGTTGTCAGCTTACTGGATTCTGACCAGTCCATCAATTTTATTGACAAGTACTGGACCTCCATATTAGGGAATCATCAAACACACTACAGACAGAATCTCCATATTCACACATAGTCACCACAAAATTTCTTTAATTATTATCCTTTTTGGGTAACTAATGTCTGCTCTTGTCTTCAAAAGTCAAATTTATAGATCAATTCTAAAGAATCCTCAAGGGCTCAGAGCCATACTCTGCATTTATCCTTATGCTGGATATGGCCTTTTCATAATTCTAAATGAGCTAGTAGAAATCTGTTATAATAAAGGCTAGACTTACTCTTAATTTTTTATTCTATTAAATATCATTATCTTTTTTTTAACATTTTTACTTATTTTTGAGAGATATAGTGAGAATGAGTGCAAGTAGAGGAGGGGCAGAAAGAGAGACACACACACACACACACACACACACACACACACACACACACACAGAATCTGAAGCAGGCCCCAGGCTCTGAGCTGTCAGCACAGAGCCAGACGTGGGGCTCAAACCCACGAACCGTGAGATCATGAGCTGAGCCAAAGTCGATGCTCAACCAACTGAGACACCCAGGCGCCCCTGTCTTTTCTTTAAAAAAAAAAAATGGGGAGTAGGGAGGGGTCAGAAGCCTAAAGAAAAGAGGTAACTTAATTTTTAAGTTTGAAAGGTTGTAAAGAATCTTATTCAAAAAGAAGAAAGGAATTGCATACTATTCTCATTTTTAAAAAGGTAATGTGCTTCAAAATATAACATGATAATGATCATATTAACTTAAAGATACAGTCGTTTTATTAGCACTCACTTATTTCCTTAATTCATCTCAAATTGATACCTGTATTATTGCCTTACAACATTTTATTTTCTTTAATAGAATTATGAAATTATTTGAAGGGCCAAGTAAAATAGTATTTCTCAAACTCCAGGTTATGACCCATTAATGGGTAGGGAGGGAAATGAATAAAATGAGTCATAATTGATATTTTATACAAATTAAGAAATAGAATAGAAGAGAAAATACCAGAAATGCATTCACTTTGTAAGGGTAGGTTTTGTTTTGTGAAATTTTGTCTAGTGCATGTGTATGGATACACACATATGTATGTGTGTATATATGTGTATGTATATACACATACATAGACATATACACATACACATACACAGACATACACACATACACATACATACACACATGTATATACATTTGCACATATATGTGTATATAAATACCATATAAACATATACATGTGAGTGTACTGAATGAAAATTTTAAATGTATCTCTTATTGTGGAATGCACACAAAAAGTTTCAGAGAAATCCTGTGGTGAAGAATATTCAAAATAAAAAGTAAAAAAAAGAAAATGACCATGGTACCCTACCCACTAAATATGATTTTAAATGCTAAATATCTTTATTAAAGCAATGTCTTCAGCCTTAGCAAGTTTACAGTTCTAATAAAAAAAGGCATTCAGGCAAAATGTATTTTCATCTATGGGTATGTGTATGCATGCATACAGGCACCTACCTATAAATAGAATTTCTAAAACCTTCAAATATATTTAAAACTTTTAAAACATATTTAGAAATGGGACTTCCTGATTCTATGAATAACTGTCGTTAATAACGTAAAGTCAAAGGTGCAGTTATGCTGATATTTTAACAACATTCACACACTAAGCTAAAGGCCAGTATGAAAACAAATTGCAGGTAGTTGCTACTTTTCTCGTTGAAAATTTACAGCCTATTTAGCACCTACCCTGTCACTTTAGCCTGGAACGATAGTAGGTGGTCTGTGTGATGCAGTTGGAATCCAGAGAGAAATTCTGAAACTGAATTTAATGGTTGAGAAGAGACAGTCTTATCCTTCCTCTTAATGATTTCCCCCCTGATCTGCCTCTGATCTGAACTGGTCTTCCTGAACGTTGTAATACTGCTCTGCCCGTTCTTCATCATGGACCATATAGGCTTCCCGGGAACTCTCAGGACGAAAAACATTCCAGACATTCCTTAACACAACGTTCCTCAAAAGGTTGGTTTCTTAGGATCCTGTGGAAGCGCTGCCCGCGTGGTTCACAGAGGCCGCCGCACAGGCCTCTTTCAGGAGCAGATGGGCCAGACAGCGGCAGCTGTCTCTGCTCTGAAAGACTCGCCTTGCTCAACTGGAGCCCATCAGACTCGCCTTTAGAGGGGTAAATGAGGACACTGGGATTCTCGGTAGACAAGAACCAGTCAGTGGGGCCGAGTTTCCAGCAGCACAAGGAAGCTACACATAGATTGTATATCTTGGTGTGATGTGTGTTTTCTTTGGAAAGAGGAATTTAAATGAAGTTTCCTATAGCAAAGTCTTGGCCCCCCAAATCCAAGAGTCTCAGAGTTACTTTTAATGAATTCAAGAACCGGTAATTCTACACTGGAACTCTTCTTAGCTGCCTTTCTTACACAAATAATTACAGGACACACCATTTCCTTCTTTTTCCCTATTAATAATTACAACTCTGCCTCTCCCTCCACCCTCCCTCCCTCCCTCTCTCTCTCCTCCCTATGCCTCTCATACACTTCCTTTGAAGTTGTCCAAGTCTCCTTTTAGACCAGGGACAAATTGATATCAAATGTTCCAGGGTTGAAGGTTTCTAAGGATGAAAAGACAAACCCAAAAAACATCTTTTACCTATGACTGGGTCCCTTCACATTCTTTCCACCTGACTGACTGTTCACGGCAACCCCTGGGGGGGTTGATTTGCCTATAACTCTCCTCACCCAACTCAGCCCCTCTTGGTTTCCACATTCCTTGATAATTACAGCCAAACCCAGCATCTTTCTCAGAAACACAAAACCCTAGTGCAACATCTTACACACAATTCTTCCATGAAATACGAGTTCGTGAGTGTTACAGGATGCACTCACATACCTGGACCTGAGTGATCTGACCAGCGGAGTTTGTCCTGAGGCTCTATTCTTTCTCAGTGACCCATGAGATGCTGAACAAATTAGAGGTGTTCTATATTCAGCATATGATTGACTGCCGATGAAATATGACTCAGAGCCCAGAGGTGCAGTACAGAACGGGATGATTAAGAAGCTGAAGGATCATTTCACATTCCAAATGTATAGTATGATAGCTAGAGGAAATTGTATCAGCTTCAGTATAAGTATTTTTCTCTTCTCTTGTCTTCCCTCCATGCAGTTGTGGGCTAAGGCTCCTGGAACATGTTGCTACAATGAGAGTAAGGTGGGCAGTACTGTTTTCCTGTAGCACGTATAAGATACACATTTCCATCTTCTTTGTTTCCATATTTGTTAATCACTTTCCTGGGTCATTTACCAGAAGGCCTCCTGACTTTGGAATCTGTGGCAGAATTTTCAGCTGCCAGCTCTAAAACAAAGAAACCCACCTAGACAAATCCTGTAAGATGTCATCATCTAAAAATACCCCTTAGTGGGTTATTGAGAGCAGGAAATGAAGCACAGATAGCAAGTTCACACTGACTTGTTGAAGTCACTATGGAGCGTTTACAAGGATCCCACAGATGACTAAAATTAGTTTATTCTGCACAGCATTATCCACTGCTGACTCAAGATGGTGATACAAGCAGTGTTAAGCTGTGAGCTCACCAGGAAGCTCATTCCCTAAAATTATTCTCTGGCTGGGAAAGACCCCTAGGTCACATCAGTGGTTGGAAGATGGGACATTAATAGCAACTTGTTCTGCCATCACTCAGAAACTGTGTTTTCCTGTTGTCTCCCGTTCTCTGTTTCTTGCAGATGTAGAAACCTCCTGATCAGCCTGTTGTCTCTCCGTGCTCAAGAGTATGGGATGTGCATGTGTGTGTGTTTGTATGTGTGAATATCATTCTTTTAGTTGTGTAATACAATAATTAGAAAACACGGAGACTAAGTGATCTGGGAAGGACCATCCAGCAACTCACCAACACTCAAAACTGAGTGTCCTATAATTTCAGTCCTGTAATTTTCAAAGACTTTTAGACATACTGAGCCTTTGCTGTTTCTCCTATAAAGCAAAATGCAGGCTCTAAGAGTTGCCTTAATGTAGGTGGTCAACTGATTAGAAACATGTTCAGGTAGGTGTAGGCAGAAAATATACAGACACATGTGCTGTTGGGGTGGTTTTTCTGTTGTGAGAAAAGGTTTTCTGTTTAAGGGCAAACTTATTAAAATGAAGCTGCATCCACACTCTACTAAAAGTTACCATCTTTGTTGATTCACTCAAGAGGTCGGTTCAATTAAAGAAAAAAAAAAGTCCTACAAATCAACTCTTTGAATTGGCTAATCAATCTTTTTTTTTTTTTTTAAGTAGCTCTGGCATTTCTATATCAGCCCATACCCTGTTATGTTCTCTCTTCATGGCTGATTTTATATTTCTTTTCATACGGATTTTTTATCGTGTTCATTTCAGGACCCAAATAGGTATTCTTTAGTGTGTACCAGAGTCATTTTGGTTCTAAATCATTCTATTTCTCTGTAGGTGCTCATTCTCGGCCACTGATAACTTTGCCCCATCTGTTTAATCCATTTTCTGGTTTATTAAGTACTGGGATTATTTCTTTGGTGACAAAGCCCTCAAACTATGCATCACTGATTTTCTATTTTTGAAGCCCTGGAATTTTCCTTGTTGGGACATTGAGTGCTTCATTTCTAATTAGGCTTTCCTTCTTACTCATATTTGGCTTTGCTTTATCAATAAATTACACAACCAATAATTGGGAACAGGATTTCAGAGTGTGCTGCAAACATGAGTCCCAGTGATTTGTGGGAAAGAAGGAGCATTCAGGGAGAAATGGGATTGGATTGCATTGCAGGCAACAGGGCTATCACATTGGAGAATGTAATGGGAAGTTGTTAATTTTTTAAGCAACAACTGGACTCAGGTTGGTAGTAGTTGTATTTTGTAGCCAGACGAAAGTTTTTAGTAGAAACTTTCCCATTTTGTTGGCTATTTCCTTTAAAATAACCTTTTGTGGGGCGCCTGGGTGGCGCAGTAGGTTAAGCGTCCGACTTCAGCCAGGTCATGATCTCGCGGTCCGTGAGTTCGAGCCCCGCGTCGGGCTCTGGGCTGATGGCTCAGAGCCTGGAGCCTGTTTCCGATTCTGTGTCTCCCTCTCTCTCTGCCCCTCCCCTGTTCATGCTCTGTCTCTCTCTGTCCCAAAAATAAATTAACGTTGAAAAAAAAATTTTTTTTAATAAAATAACCTTTTGTATGAAAAAGCATCTTTAGAAAAAGCCATTGGACCCGTTCAGTTGTAAAACCAGGGTTAAGCATAACACTCCAGAAGTGTTTTCCAAGATCCAGTCCTTGTTTGAGAGAGAGAGAGAGAGAGAGAGAGAGAGAGAATGAGTGAGAGGGTGGGGGGAGGGGCAGAGAGAGTCTCAATCAGGCTCCACATGCATGGAACCCGACATGGGTCTTGATCTCGTGACTCTGAGATAATGATCTGAGCCAAAATGGAGAGTCAGACGCTTAACTGACTGAGCCACCCAGGCGCCCCCAAGATCCTGTTCTAATACTTCCACCTCCATGAAGTTTTTCCTGATCCCCCAGCTCAGAACCATGATTCCATCCTCTCAGCTCCCAGGCACTCAGAGATAATCCCAGTAAGACACTTAGCACAGAGCATGGTATAAAGAAAGCATTCAGCAGGTTTTCATTATTACTGTCTCTGCTTCTTTGTAGCATGTATCACCTTCTGCTGGAAGGTCCAAATCATCATTTTATCCTCAATGTGATTTGCACTTTCTGGATACTTGCTAAGCATGTATTGAATGAATAACAGATTTTCAGACCTACTCAGGTATCTTTGTATGCCCAGGCCTGATATTCAGTAAACACATTTCACTAAGTGTGGTGATAATGAATGTTCATTGAATGGTTATGAACAGAAACTTCCATTGTAACTTTTGAAAGGCAGCCAAAGTTCAGTCTCTGTGTTCACAGGGTTAACTTTTCTAATCTCCTTTTAGTGCCAAAGACATTAAACAACAGCTTTACTTCTGGGCCCAGTCCTATAAATAACGTGCTGGTTATTTAAATAACTGGCTTCATCGGCACTTCCCATGGGTAGAGTACAATAATTATGGCTAATACTTATTGGGCATTTGTTTTGTGCCAAGCTATGTCCTGAGTACTTTATATACAGTCACTCATTTCCTTCTGCAAATTGTTCTAAAGGTGAGGCACTGAGGCACAGTGAGGTGAAATCCCTTGCCCCAGGTCACGCTCTTGCCAAATACGGAATTACAGCCAGAGAGCTGGGCTGTAGTTGGAAAGTTATGGCTTTGATGGCACATATCACCCTGTTTCCTGCAAAATGCTAAAATCAGAGCAAATGCCAGAATCAGTCCAGCCAAGATGCTGCTGCACAGAAATTTAATGTCTCTTTCAAATATATTTGAACTTTCAGCTATCTTCTTTGTGGCAGGTGTCCCAAGGAGAGAGGGGAAGGAGGGCCACAGACGCAGTTGCTTTTAGAGTCTCAGACCCCATATCTTTGCAGATATCTGCTCTACTCCATCAGTAAGCACCATCCTGCCTTATCTTCTTCCACATCCCCTTGTAATCTCATCTCTGCCAGCTCTTCCCTGGGCTGTGAATTTTCTACTTTTCTCCCCTCTTTCAACTGTTTGGGCCCTAGAAATCATTTGAGATGCAACTTGGATGGCAGTTCTTGCTAGAAGCCCTCCCTAACCATCCCAGACAGGTGTCAGAGCCACAGCAACTCTCTGAGTACCACCTGTCCTGGCTTCTTGTTCTGTATTATAAAATTGTTTTAATGTTTATTTTTGAGACAGAGAGAGAGACAGAGTGCTAATAGGGGAGGGTCAGAGAGAGAGGGAGACACAGAAGCTGAAGCAGGCTCCAGGTTCCGAGCTGTCAGCACAGAGCCCAACATGGGGCTTGAACTCCCCAACCGTGAGATCATGACCTGAGCCGAAATCGGACGCTTACTGACTGAGCCACCCAGGTGCCCCTTGTTCTATGTTATAATTGTTAGCTTAATAGTCTCTGCTACTAGACTGTGAACTCGTCAGGGTGGGGACCTGTCTTGTTCACTGGTATCCTGAGAACCCAGCACAATTCTGGGCGCATATGTGTTTGTTGAATGAACAAATAAATGAGTAAATAAAAGTGTTCCTTTGCATGTCCACTCCACTCTGAAGTATTCCATAAAACAACTACAGGGACCATGCATTTCCACATTCAGATGCCCAAGACTGGCTGGAAGGACACAGCCAAGAAGAACAAGTTAGAAATGTTATTTCTCTGTCCCTACGTATCAGAGAAAAAAAATCTCTCACTGCCATCCAACCTAAGTCCATAGGAGTAAATGATCTTTAATCGGGGGGCTGGGGGGGAGATGCCTGAAAAAGTTGTGGCCTGAAAAAAATGTTTCAAACAGCATTTTTATTAGTCTCCACTGTGGGCTTATTGTGTAAATTATGTGTGAGACAAATGTATGATAGACTCAGTGGTAATTACTTGTTCTCAAATGTTCAGTTAACCACGCCTCTTAATCCTACATACAGTAGCTTAGCACAGAATTAAATTCTGCCCTTTAGGCAGGATTAGCATTTGGAATTTCTTGTTTCTGTAGTTTAAATGTTTTTATCCCAATATTTGTACTTTTCCATTTAGAATAAATGCACTGAGTGTGTGTGGGGAAATATAAATAGCATGGAATTTTTATGATTCAACTCATCATCCTTATTGGTTTGCAGTTGATTTTTATGGATACTAATTTTTTTAAATTACTCATCTGTAATTAGTTACAGAAACAGAGAAAGAATTGCTAGACCACTCTCTTTCTAATGAATCTAGCATCATTTCTTTGCCAATAATCAAGATCTTTAATTTTATGAAGGAAAAAAAATGTCTTTCAGCCTTTGCTCTCAAAATGCAGAAACTTTATGGGACAGTGTTATATAACATAATTAGGGAGAAAGGTTTTTCCCTGCTGTCATCTATAGCAGGAATGGGAGAAAAAATGTTGACCTAGTTAACGGGAATCTCTACCCCATATCAGTGGTAGTACTAATCTATTTATTCAACATCCATTAATGTTCACTGTGTGCCTAGAATGTACTAGAAGTTGCTATTTACTAACCATGTAAAAAAACTAAGACATGGTCTCTATCTTCAAGGAGCTTAATAAACAATTGCAATCAAACAGGAAAAGTCTTATGTGAAAGTCTACAAAAAGCATAGCAAGGCTTTAGGAGAAGAGTGTGAACTCGCTGGGGAAGTCAAGACTGTGGATTCCTATCTGAGCTGAGACCTTCAGGAACAGGAGTCTGCCAGACATCAGAGCCAGTGACTGAGCGATGGGGGAAGGTATTCTAGACACAGAGCTAAGACAAATGCCTCACTGGAATCTTTGGGGCTTTATTATCAGTAATACATGGCCTATGACCCACCTCACAACTCACAGAGACGTCAGTGTGAGGCAACCCCACTGTGAGTCCAACTTTAAGCATAGCAGGAATCTGTTCAGATTGTCAGAGCAAGAGAGAGGAGGAGGTCACTGTGGCCACAGTATGGTGGGGAGACTATGGGAAAGCTGCCACAGTATTTGGGCAAACTGGGATGAGGCCAGATCTGGAACAACGGTAGAGGGAATCAGGATGTGAGCAGTGATGAGGAGGCAGGGGCAGCAGGACCTGGGGATTGACCAGATGGGTCATGGGGCACCCTCTGTACTGTAAGCTACAAATCAGGACTGACTCAAATTTTCTGTTATGGTCATAGCCATCTACATCCCCTCCAATAAAAATTAGGTTGAGCCTTTCATTCAAATTAGGCAGAAAGCTGAATGTAACCCAACAGTAGAATATTTTATGGCATTAAGCAGAATATTTTCAAAATAGATTGTCCTTTTGGAGGGGAGGATATTTGTCCATGTTAATCTATTAAATAATTACGTCTAACCCTAAAGAGATAACTCCACTTCCACTAACACTTCCAACAGAGAATGAAGGGAAGCTCACTCCTGGTCTCCATCAGCATTCCCTTTTTCTCTTTCAAAGCACTTCATAAATACTGGCTTCATACTTTACATTTTTACCAAGTCTCCATTGAAGCCAGCAAATATAGGGGAAAAGGTGATTATCACAGTCAGTGTAAATCTGTGATGTCAAATCTATTTTCCTGGTAGCCTAAATTCTATTTAATTGTGTATTGACATTTTTCTGTGCATATGTTCATGTAAATATCTACATCTGTTTTCCTAGCTCTTCAGAATTTGGAGAAGGAACTTCTGCTCCAACCACCTTATTCTACCACTGTTCCCCACATTCTGCTGACGAGGCCTCTTCTATGTGCCTCATATAGGCCATTTTCTTATTTGAATTATTCCTTCTTAGACATTTATGAACCTCTCCTCCTTCAGAATCTGTCTCAAAATTAAATTTCTCTCTGAAATGTAATCACTTTTCTGATTACTTCTTTGTTTCTTGACAACATTTATGGACTGTATTAAATTTGCATACATGTTTCTGCTTAAGTCTTCTTAAACATTTTCATACATATTTTAGGCATTTTATTATTTTTTCTTTTTTAAGTTTATTTATTTTGAGGGAGAGAGTGAGCGTGCACACTAGTGGGAGAGAGGCAGAGAAAGAAGGAGAGGATCTCTCTGTCAGCACAGAGCCCCATGTGGGGCCTGAACTCATGAATTGCAAGATCATGACCTGAGCTGAAGTGGGATGCTTAACCAACTGAGCCACCCAGGCACCCCTGGGCCTTTTCAAACAATATTATCCTTAGCCTATTATGAGTGTTCAATAGGTGCTAACTGATGGACAGAAAGTAGAAATACATTTTCATCTGTTTACCTATAAAACCTTAGATTGTTTTTTCTAGAACACAAAATACATGTACCATCAGGACAGCATCCCTATTTCTGACTTCTCCATGAAGTTGTTTAAAAAAATTTTTAAACATTTTATATACACAGAGAAGTAAAGAATATAACAAACCAGAACTTTAAAAGGCACATATCCTGGAGTACCTGGCTGGCTCAGTCAGTGGAGTGTGCAACTCTTGATCTTGAGGTCATGAGTTCGAGCCCCACATCAGGAATAGAGATTACTTAAAAAAAAAAAAAAAAGAGGCAAACATCCTGTCATATATGTCTCAGACATTTATTTATACTAGAAAGAAAATATTACAGATATAATTACTATCCCTTTACAACCCTTTTTTGGCATCCATCCATTTTCCCCCATGTAAGTACAAATAACAAGTATTTATCTTTTTACTTTTTTTCTTCTTTAAAAAAAATGGTTATACTGTACACTTCTATAGCTGACTTTTCTCAAATACATCATTTGAACATCTTTCTATGTCCGTAATATGGCTCTATCTCTTTTTCACTGGCTACATAGCAGTGGTAGTGATAGCTAACATTTCCTGAGTGATTACAATGTGCCAAGAGTCTGTCACATCTTTAGTTTACAAGAACCACATGTGGAAGAAGCTCCATTTTGGAAATGAGGAATCTGAGGCTTAGAGAGGTGTGACAGGTAAAATAATGGCCCCCCAAGATGTCTATATCTAAATCCCCGGAAACCGTAATGTATTACCTTACATGGCAAAATGGACTTTGTAGACGGGATTAAGGTTGAGACCTTGAGATGGGGAGATTGGTCTGGACTGTCTGGGTGGGCCCAGTTAAATCACTTGGGTCTCTAAAAGTGGAACCTTTCTTGGTTTGAGTTAGAGTGAGAGATGATGACAGAAGCAGGGTCAGATGACACCACAAGCGATTCCATGCTCTGTGGCTGTTTTTGAGATGTAGGGGTCTATGTGCAAGGACCAGCAAGAAGACTCTAGGAGCCAGGGGCAGGCCTCTGCCAACAGCAAGCAAGGAAGCCAAGACCTCAATCCTACAATCACACGCATGGGACTGAGCTCTGCCAATACCTGAATAAGCAAGGAAAGGGATTCCCTCTTAGACTCTATAAGAAGGCCCCAACACTGTCAACACACTGCTTTTAGCCCAGTGAGACCCATATAGGAATTCTAACCTGTCAGACTATAAGATAATAAGTTTGTGTTGCTTTACACCTCTAAGTCTGTGGCAACTTATTATAGCAGCAATAGAAAATAAATATAAATGGCCACAACTAATAAGTTGTAGTAAAATGGGAACTCAGGTGATCTGACTCCAGGGTGTCTGTATATATAGCTGAATCAGTATTTATTTATTTAATCAGCTCATGTTAGTGGACATTTAGATTGCTTTCAATTTACAGTATTTCAGACAATGGGATAGTAGATTTCTTCATATCTAAGTAAGCTCTACTCACAACGTGGGGCTTGAACTCACAACCCCAAGATCAAGAGCTGCATGCTATACTGACCGAGCCAGCCAGGCACCTCAAAAGATTTTTTTTTAAGTAAGCCCTTGGCCCAGTGTTGGGCTTGAACTCATGACCCTGAGATCGAGAGTCACGTGCTCTACTGACTGAGCCAGCCAGGCACCCCAATTTCCTCATGTCTGTATTTTCAAACACTTTAATTAGAATTCCTATAGGAAAATTTCCTACCAGTGAAATTATTGGGTCAAAAGATAATCATATTAAATATTTTTCTAAATACTGCCAAATTGCCTTACAGAATGTTCCCAGTGCAGTTCTTAGACAAGAACTGAAATCAGCAGGAAAAGAGTGAACAAAAAATAGGAATGGATCTGGCTTATTGTAACCATTTCAGCAAAGAACTGATGAAGGGACCACGTAACTGAAAATGCCTTTCTCCTTCATTTTAAGCAGAGAACCTATCTGTTCCAGAAGAGTCCCTCTGGCTCTTTCTTTTTCATGTGTATTATGGATAAATTCATTTTGTGCTTTTATTTCTGGGTCTTGCTTTGGCCTTTGAGGCAATAAAGATTGACGACAAAAATAAATAGCCTTTTTAGTAAGTATCTCTTGTTCTAATGATCTATTTTAAAATGCTCTATTACTTCAGTTGAGGCTAGAGTTTCCCTTGTGCACAAATAGATACTTGAAAACAGTAATCGCATTTCATCAATTTTAAATGATAGGCTTCCCAGCAGGGTCCTGGAATCCAACTTTTAGAAAAAATTACTGATTAAAGAAAATTAACATAGCAACCTGTTCAAGTGTGTGGGCTCTGTGATTAGCTGATATGTTATGGGAGTCACTGCAGCAGGGCCCCGTCAGGATTTAATGGTCAGTTCCTCATGTGATTCTATGTGAGAAAAAACCTCTTCACATTTTTCACATTAAAGGATCCTGGACTCTGAAAAATAAGTCTTTTTTGCTGGAGATAACTTTTACTTTCTTCGGCATCTTAATTCCATTCTTTTATCTGGAAAGTGGTCTCTGTCACTCTTGGCTGGTACCAATGCTTTTGTGGAGTTTATAGGTGGCATAACACCCTTTCTTCCTCCCCACCCTTCTTTTGTCTCAGAACTTTGTTTTCTCTTGCAGATTTTGGTTTTCTCCTTAGGCTGTGATTTTTTATCTTCAAAGTTGTGAAATAATTTGACTCAATTGTTATGTTTGTTTTTTGCCCTTGTGCCCAGCTGCTAGATCCTGGGGCATTGTAATAAACATCCTCTTGGCTGTGAAATGGAAAGATGTCTAACTATTGATGTTCATTTATTTACTCATTTATTTTTGATTCATTTTTGCCTAGGAAACCAGAAAGGAAAATCTGAATTCTGATAAATGTTAGGGTATTGTAATGAACAATAACACCTCTTATTTGTTGAACACTTACCATGTGCCTAACGCTACTCATTTTTTTGTAAATGTGTTAAAGTCCTCAGGGCCATTCTGTGAGGTAGGTGCTATTATTATCCGCATTCCATTGTTGAGGAAATTGAGGCTTTAAGCAGTTAGACAACCCGCTGAAGGCTATATAGTAGTGAATGATAAAGCTGAGACTCAAACACAGGTTTGTTTGACCAGTCTGGGTTCTTAACCACTATACCAGAATGTTCTTTGGCATTTCAAATCATTTGTAAGCAATGCTTCCAAGAATGTTTTAAAACCAAAAAACCATAGCAAAAGAGCTACTTACTTTGTGGTGAAGTAGAAAGAGTATTGGGATAGGAGTCAAAAGGTTGTGTCCTTACTAGCTGAGCAAGTCCACAGGCAGGTCCTCAGGTCTTTCTCTAGCTCCTCCTTTGGCCTTTGTTTTCCCATCTGTAAAAGCACCAATCTTCTAGCATCCTAAAAAAAAAAAAAAAAATCGACTTCCTCTTTAATTTCCCCTTTTCTAAGATAGATGAAACCTGCCGCTCCGTCATTTGTGACAGTTAAGGCTGGTATCGGA
Organism: Prionailurus viverrinus; assembly: GCF_022837055.1. Lineage (NCBI taxonomy): Eukaryota > Metazoa > Chordata > Mammalia > Carnivora > Felidae > Prionailurus > Prionailurus viverrinus. The sequence continues at coordinate 142,280,297 of NC_062568.1, forward strand.
TGAGTCATTCGGCACAGGGCTACTTGTCCTGAAAAAGAAGGAAAAAGCAATGATTAAATGCCCTCCCCTCCACCTCAGCAGAGAGCAAAGCTAAGCATAATGACTCAAATTCAAAGCCTAGAAAATCTTGGCGGAAACAGGGTGGATATGTTCTGTCTCCAATTTTCTCTGTATATCCATCGTTGACCATAGAAATGTGGGTGAATGTGTGGCTCATCGTGTAATCATCAGCTTAAACTTGCTCAAGCTGTTGTCGAGTAATAATGCTACCAAGTTGTCTCTGTCCAGTCAGAAATGAGACCTAGCCATAGAGAAGACTTCCTAACTTTCTCAAACATGTATCATCACATAGCTTTTTTCTACCCTATGTGTTATGGGCTGAATTGTGTTCTCTTCAAATTCATATTTTGATGTCTGAATCCCAATTTGTTACTGCCTTTGGGAAACAGGGCCTTTAAAGAGGTAATTAAGGTAAAATGAGGTCCTATGGGCTCTACTGCAGTGTGACCAGTGTCCTTATAAGAAGAGATTGGGACACACAAATACAGATGAAGGCATGAATGACCATGTAAGGGCACAGGGAGAAAGTGGCCATCAGCAAGCCAAGGAGAGAGGACTCAGAAGAAAACAAACCTGTTAACACCTTACTCCTTGGACTACTAGCCTCCAGACTGTGAGACAATAACGTTCTGTTCCTAAAGCCACCCAATCTGTGGTATTTTGTTATGGCAGCACTAGCAAACTAACACAGGATATTTTAAATCCAGGACTGTTTTTAAGGTTTCTCCTTTACTTCTCAGAATATCTTCACCTTTATGTTTTTCTTTCTTTCCTCCTTTGCTTGAGTTCAATTTGCTTACCCTAATAAGTCATACTTAGGTATCAAGCTTCATCCATGAACTGGGGTACAGACATTTCACAGATGTTAACAGTGTTTGAAGAATACTTAGTGTTAGATTACTCTTGACTGGTACTCTGAATATAGCTTACATTTCTACACCTATGTGAAATCCTTGACGCTGACTCACCTGTGTGTGTCACTTCTTAAGCAGATTATTTAATTTTACAACTAATATAATAAAACACTGAACTATGTACAATTGAGTTCTCATCCCTCACCCATAGCCCAGGAGTGTTTCCATTTTTTCTTACTTCCTATCTCGGTAAGATGGCAGCAGCAGTGCCATCCATCTAAATTCAGATTCTCAATCTAAGAATTTAGGGAGTCCTTGTTCTTTCTTTTCCTTACCTCACACGTGCAACTCCTTATCCGCTTCTATTCATCCATCCTTTAAAATATCTAATGGGAAAGTATTTGTCATATTAAATTATAATATTAAATTTTAATGAAAAATATCAGTATGGACTCATGAATTAAAAATATACATGCATACAGCACCACTATCTGTCCATCCTGGTTTTGTCTACTAGAAGAATATAGAAGCAATGATACCCCTTGAACAATAAATACATCTAGACCCACATTTTGGTTTCCATCGTTAACCTACTAAAAAGAACAATGATCTTTGGAGAAATCGCTGATTCTAGTTGTTGAGCAGGGAAACTATACGGTGAACTTAGGATATCCTGTTATCCTAGGAACTAAGGAAATGCTCAGTGATTTATGGGGGCATGTTAAAGGGACACAAGAGCTAGTTTTAAAGGGCTTCCACTAGACACATTTGGACAATTTGAAGATGACTGTAGTTAACTGCAAAACATTGAAAATATAAAAATCCATGAGTGTATAGTGATACCCAAAAAGTAATGGAAAGAAGAAGAAAAACATTTACATCATTAGAAGTAACAAATCCTTGCTCTGAAATTGATAGTAAAAGGGAAAGAACTAAACATTTACTTTGTCTTTTTGGGAGAAATATGTATATCATCATCCTAGTTGATGAGGGAATCTTACCTTTAGAAAAGAATGCCGTAGAAGAAGTGATATTTGAAAGTCACTATTTTGCAACCCCCAATGAAATAATATTTCAGAACAGGATATTCACACAATGACAAAGTATCATCACACAGGTGACTTACCAATTGCAAAGGAGCAATCTGGTGGGTCACTAATTTGGCTATACCAATAATATGGGATAGCCTTGAATTGTATTCCTTTTGATGTGATCATTCACAGAATGATTCCATCTGTGATGCAGATGAAATTCACAAAATCATTTATGAACTATTCTTGCCAAAAGTGTTAAACTCAATCTAAGCCTTTAGACCTAATTTCAAATATATAGGAATTACAGGAAATCAAAGAACAATGAAATTACAGGAGACCTACAGAGGAATCCGTAAAGTGAGATATTCTATAAGACAACTTTTTTGGATTCTTCCAAAAGTCATTATCATCAGGGAGAGAGAGTAAGAAGACCTAACAACCAAATACAATATATGAACCTTGATTGACTCTTGGCTTGATAAAAACAGCTAAACATTTTGGGGACAATTGGAGAAAATTTCCATATGAGTTATATATTAAATGACATGATATGTGATATTAAAAAACTAATATTAGTTTTCTTAGATGTGATAATGATATTGTGGTGATATACAAGAAAACTTATTTTTAGGTGATGCATATTTGAGTTATTTAGGTGTGAAGTGTCATGCTATCTATGACTTTCTTTCAAAATACATACACACACACATACACACACCTACACACATGTGCACACACACATATATATATACATATATACACGTATATGTGCATACTGTTATCATTTTGCCATATTTGCTTTATTTTTACACACACACGTATACGTGTATACACGTATATGTGTGTATATGTGTGTGTGTGTGTGTGTGTGTGTGTGTGTGTGTGTGTAAAAATAAAGCAAATATGGCAAAATGATAACAGTTGTTAAGTTGATGTTGAATCTGGGTAGCGGTTGGTATTCATTGTACTATTCTTTCAATTTTTCTGGATGTTTAAACATTTTTATAAACAGTTTGGGAACATGTTTAAACCTCAGCTCCTTTTATGCCTCTGCCCCTTGCCTCAGTCTTCCTCACCACTCTTCCTACTGCAAGTCTTCATCATGTCTTTCCTGGACTATTGTGGTGGCCTCCTGAGTAGTGCCATAATTCGGTCTAAATGCCTCCAAGTTATCTGCCAAAGAGAGTCTCCTAAAAATCAGCTCTCACTAATTTCCTACCCTGTTTCACTCTCCCCCATCACCCACATGGTAAAGTCTGAAAACACTTGGCAAGCAAGATTCCAGACTTCTCATACCACATTCTCGTTCAAGGCATTTTCCTGCCACCTCGTATCCTGTGCTCTGTCAGGGGTCACAACCACAAATGCCCATAGGGAGGGCTGGGAATAACACAATAGAGGGTGTGGGGTTTGGGGTGGGCTAGGGAGAAGAATCTCCCTCTAAAGGAGGTAGCTATTATTCAAGATCAGTTGAATGTGGGCCCAGTGTTGCTAAATCTTTACGTTTCCAGTAAGTCAAAAATAAAGGTTTGTGTACAAATTCTCCCCATTTTAAACATGGACAAGTAGTTTTTTAAAAAACATTCTGCAGACTTAAAAAAAAAAAATTGTGGGCTGCTGGGCATGACTCCTGCATGACTGAATGCTCACTTTTTGGCATCGACCTCTGTGTTATTCTTCCTTCTCCTTTGTCTAGAATACTTTCTCCATCCTTTGTCATCAAAATCCTGTGTATCTTCCAAAACCCAGCAAGCAAGGCCATTCACCTTCCCTCACTCCCCCAGGCAGAGCCACTGCTCCTTCTATAGAGTGACCTTTTGTACAAACCGCCATTCTAGGACTTGTAATGGAATTACATATTTGATTGTCTGTCTTCTTCCACTGGGTTCTGAACCCTCATGATTAACAGCCAGGTTTTACTTATTGTCTCCCTAGTGCTGCTCCTGGAGTCCTATATATTTCAGCATCTGATGAGCATCTGTTGGTTGAGTTGCCTCTTAAAAGTAATGCTGTAGAAGAATTTAGGACATAGCTTCTACGGCATCCAGTTGGAAATGTACTTAAGGATGTCTATGAATCAATAAAAGAAAAATTATTGTTATATCCCAAGTAAGGCTGTCTTCTGAGATCATTTGTCTATTGCAGGAAATCAGGTAAACACATTTAGTTTTTTTTAAAAAAAATTCTGAAAACAGGATTCTTTCTGACTTTTTAACCCAAGAGAATGATAATAGGGTTTTGTTTTAAGGATTGCCTTTCAAAGGCAATCTTGGCTAAGATCAGGCCAATGAGTCTAGGCAGCTTTGGTAACCTATAAATGCTCCAAACCTGCTCGAATTCTTGTAAGAACTGAGTGGTGAGGTGTGTGCTGAATCAAGTCACCGCCTCTTCTTGGGACATCAATTTTTATCAGTGCCCTACATACCCAATTCTCTCCTTCTTGTCTCTTTCATGGCTTTCTTTCCTGCAATGCTTGCTTACTTTTATTCAGCATTCCTTTCAAAATCCAGCTGAAAACTTACTTCTTCCAAGGAGTCTCTGATAAGTGCCCCCAGCCTTAATTGTTCCATTATGTTATATTCTCCATTTATTCTTTATGTTGGGTATGTCATATTCCACTGTAGACTATATAATTAGAATAATTATGTTAAGAATAATATAGTAAGAGTCATTTGAAGACCATTGTTAAAATAATAGCTTCCTAGACTCTTCCCTGGAGATTCTGATTTGGGGGACCAGGCATGGAGATAAGTACAGGTAATTTGTATTTTTAACAATGGCCACAGCTAATTCTTAACATCAGGCAACTTTGGGAAGCATTAGCCTCATCTTTATAAGGTTGGATTTGGAGTCAGACTGTTCAGGATTTCAGGCTGGGCTTTTAGCCTTGTAGCTCTGTGCAACATTAGACAAGTTACCGTGTCCAACAGCCATGTATTTTTAATCCACAAAATGGGAATGATAATCATTATTATAGTCCTGTTCTGGAAGAATCAAATGATTCATGTAGAACATTAGCACAGTGCCTGGAACATTCTAAGAGCTCAGTAAATATTGACAATTATGGTTATATTTGCTTTTAATTTGCCTGGTTATGTAAATAGGAGTCAAGGTTTGGATGATGGTTTCTTTGGTTCTTCTGTAACACTGTGGTGATTTAGGGTAGGGTGACCCAGAAGATTTTATACTACCCAAAGACTGTTGTCAAGAGCCTGCCAATTTTTATTGCCCCAGCAAGGTATCACCCTTTGTTCTCTAATTTTACCTGTCATCTCCATTAAATTATAGAAAGGTCTTTGAGGCCATTGACCTTGTCATCTACTTTTATCACATAGTAGATCCAGATCCTGCACGATGGGCTATCAACAGAGAGAATTATCTAATAGAACACACACTTATTTCCTGGAATTATAGAACCATCATTTCTTATGTTACAACAGCTCCTAGTATGTCTTGGGGTCTTCTACTCCTGCTCCTTTATGATTAGTCCCTACACAGCAGCCAAAGTGATCACTTAATAGTGTGATCACAGAATGTCATTCCCTTTTGAAATTTCCCAGTACTTCCCACTGTATTTAGAATAAAATCCAAACTCCTTACTGTAGCTTTGAAAACACTACCCGACCTGGGCTGGGTTTTCTGTCTGACCTCATTTCCTGTCATTCATTACCTGGGTTATTACGTCCCTATAAATTTGCTGTCCCCCTGCCTGGACTGTCTTTTTCCCTAGATCTCCATGTCATTCAGCTGAGATGTCACTTTCTCAGAGACCTTCCTGTACCTCCCTATCCAATATTTCTCCTCTCATTAGTTTCTTTCCCATTATCCTGCTTTATTTTCTTCAGATTACTCACTACTATCTGATATTGTACTTACTAGTAACTGTTATTATTTGTTTATTGTAGCCTCTGTGAGATCAGGCATCTTGTCTATCTTATATTTTTAGCACTGGGGACAGAACCTGGTACATTTCATGTTCTCAGTATATATTTGGCAAATCAATTAGTGAGACCTAAAGAACATCTATAGAGTTCAGTAGACTTCAACTTTTTAAAGCAGAGGACTCGTACCAAAGCATAATATTTGGTTTTAAATTATTAATCTGTGTGTTTATTTAGTTCTTTCCTGACAAGCAATAGGATTCTATACACACAACAAGTTCTAGCAAATACTTAGCAGTTTAATGAATCTTTGTTCAACAAGAGCTACCACCAGGGGGAAATCAATCCTCTGACCAGTAGCTGTAGATGGTGAGAAAATCTGGCTGGAGGAGAAACAGGCCCAACCTCAGGGGACAAGGGCAGGCAGGAGGCCCTGGGTGTTCTGGCAGCCCAGCATCTCCAGGGCTTCCCCTCAGCTCTGCAGAGAGAAGCAGTAGGAAGCAGGAGAGGTAGGGCCATCATTTGGAGCATCCAGAGGAGAAGCAACAAGATAGGGCTCTTTAATGCCGGCCTGGACTGCGGAGAAAAGCTGGAGCAGCCCTGGGCCAGTGGCAACAGCACTGAAGAAAATATGGCAGCAGTGGTGGTACCATAAGGACAATATCTCAGAGAGGTACTGACCTGTGAGGCTGCCTCCCACCAGGATTAAGCCATAAAGGATTGGGAAGGAGGCAATGGATGCAAGTGGCAGTGAGGAGGGCACTTGACCCCTCACCCTTTCCCAGGTGACAGGAAAGGGTTCGGGTACTTGGCATTCCAATAGTTAAGTATGTGTGATCTCTGACAGAACTATTGGTTTTGTTTTTATTTGGGTTTTATTTATCTTTCAGTATCATCTTCAGGGATTAAACATATGCAGAGATGACAGAAATGTTAGGGTTAACAAGCAAGGACTTTAAAATAGTTTTTATAAATATGTTTAAGGATTTAAAAGAAAATAAAGACTCAACTGAATAGAGGAAAAGTCTCACTAGAGAAATGGAAACTATAAAAGAAAACTAACTAGAAATTCTAGAACTGAAAGTTATCTGAAATGAAAAAATATCACTAGATGAGCTTAACAGTAAATTCCATTCTAGACACAGAAAAAAATTGTGAACTTAAAGACAGCAATATAAACTATTCAAACTGAAGCACATATAGATAAAAAAGACTAGAAATAAATGAGCAGAGTCTCATTGACTTGTAGGGTAATATGAGGTGGCCTAACATCTGTGAAACTGGAGTCTCAGAAAGAGAGGAGAGGGTGACTGGGATAAAAGATAGATAGATAGATAGATAGATAGATAGATAGATAGATAGATAGATATAGATAGATAGATATAGATACATATATCTATATAGATATATATATATCAAGAAAAAGCTGGAAAAAATCCAAATTTGATGAAAAATATTAGCCCGTGAGTTTTATAAGCTCAGTGAGCTATAAGGAGGATAGAAATAAAGAAAACCCCTTCTAGGTACATCATAGTCAAATATCTAAAACCAAGGACCAAAGAGAAACATCTTAATAGCAGCCGGGGGGGGGGGGGGGGGGAACTCCTTCTGCACAAGAAGGGGAACAGTATCTGACTTTTCCACAAGCCAGAAGACAATGCAATAACATCTTTAAAGTGCTGAAAGGAATAAAACCTGTTAACCTGGAATTAGAAACCTAGTGAAAAGATCCCTGAAAAATGAAGGGAATAATAACAGTGAGAGCAAGAGCAAGAAAGAAAAAAAAAGGAAGTAAAGGGAAAGAAAGAGGGAGGAAGAAAGAATGAATGAAAAAGAAAAACATTGCCAAATAAAAGCTGAGGGAATTTGTCAACAGTAGACATGTACTTTAAGAAATGTTAATGTCTTCAGGGTGAAGGAAGTGATACCAGATGGAAACTCAGATCAACGTGGAAAATGAAGAGTGTTGGAAATAGTAAATATGTGGATCAATAGAAATTTCTTTTTTCCTTGCCTATTATTGAATGAGTGTCACTCTTAATTATACAGCTAAGTTCTTAGTGGACATTGCAGTTGTCTGGGAATCAGGAAATCTAGGGCCTGGGCATTTCTATGACCTTAAGTAAGTTGCTTAATCTCTTACCTTGCTTGGATCATGAATCAAGTAGAATTCTAATACTTGATATTTTTCTCTTTTTGGTAAGCATGCAATAAATAATTCCTTTTATCGCTGCGAAACACCTCCAAAGGGCTATCTACCCATTGCTTCTCAAATTTAGTGTGCATATGAATTACCTGGGAATCTTATTAAATTCAACTACAATTGATAAACTCATTGTGGTATTGGTAAAAGGACAAATAGGTCAATGCTATAGAATAGAAATATATTCTTTTTTCCCCTTTTACTTCTAACCTGTTATTCTTTATACTTATACCTTATATTTAAAGCTTTTCTTTTACAAACTGTACATCTGTATATAAACAGAGATGTTTATATACACCTGTCTTATAAACTCATTTTTGTCTTTTTATTCACTTTTATAATCTCTGCCTTTTTTTTTAATTTTTTAAACGTTTTTTTAATTTATTTTTGAGACAGAGAGAGAGCATGAACAGGGAAAGGGCAGAGAGAGAGGGAGACACAGAATGGAAAGCAGGCTCCAGGCTCTGAGCCATCAGCCCAGAGCCCGACGCGGGGCTCGAACTCACGGACCGCGAGATCGTGACCTGAACCGAAGTTGGACGCCCAACCGACTGAGCCACCCAGGTGCCCCTATAATCCCTGCCTTTTAATTGGAGTGGTTAGTCTAATTATATTTAATATCATTGTGGATGTTGAACTTGTATCTGCCATCTTGCTATTTGCCCCCTTCCATCTGTTTGTTTTGTCCCATCTGTTTTTACATTCCTTTGTTTCCTCCTTCCTCCTTTTGGATTTGCTGAGAATTTTTAAGTATTCTACTTTATCTCCTCTATTGGCCTAAAAGCTGTACATCTTTGTTTTATTTTTTGGTGGCTGATCCTTAACAGAGTCTACTATGATTTCACATTATATCACTACACATGTAATATAACAAACTCATGAAAGAATACTTCTTGTTCCCCAGCTTGTCCTTTGCACTATTGTTACATGTCATACTCCTTCATATGTGAAAGCCCCACAGTTGTTACTGTTTTCGATTTACATAGTCAATCATCTTTTAAAGAAATTAAATAATGTCAATATTAGAGCAGTCCTGGGAAACCTTCTAAGTTTACCCTCTGCTTGCTGCATTTTCCAAATGTGGTGTGTAAAGTCCTCTACAGCCCCTACCCGCTGGGTTCAGGTGAAGTGACCCTTCAGTGAAGTCACCTCTGCTGACTTCTGAGGGTCTGTTCCTCAGAATCTCTTCAATATTCACAGTAGGAAAAGAGGACAGCAGGGTGCTTAAGAGGAGGGTGAATACTGACCAGGAGATGGAGAGGATAAAACCCCATTAAGTCTGTATCTTAAAATCTCATTAATCTTCACTTTTTATGAAGTATAATTTGAAGAGATATATTTCTTTTCAGAAAGCAAGTTGTGAGGCACTTGGGGGTTAGTTAGTTCACCCGGCGGGGGGGGGGGGGGGGGGGGGGGAGGGATGCTGAAAATCATACTTGAATTGTCAGTAATTCCAGAAAGCAAAATTCAGGTACTAAAGAGTGAGTGGGTAATTGAAGTCCCTGGGCAAAGAAAGATCTTTGCTTCTTCCCAAGGTCATCTGGTATGGGAGTAAGAGGGTTTGAAGAAAATGTGTCATTGATGATTTAATAATATTTGACGTGAGAGATTACATTTCTCTAATTTCATTTTTTTTTTACATAGAAAACCCAGACTGCCTTAAACCTGCTAGTGATATATGTGGGTTAAAATTGCATTGAACAACATTGCATACACTTTCTAATCACCTCAACGTTTTTGAGTACTGTGTATCTCCATTAAAATATATATTTACATTATGCTTTAGATTTATATCTCCTTTTGACACTCTCATGTTTTGTAAGAATAGAAATCTTGTCTAAGGCTTCTCTTTAATGGGAATAGAAACCTTGCTAACATCTGAATCACGCTGAGCATAAAAAAGAAAAGTGGGGCCATCTCCACACTCAGTCCCCTTTCCTGGCATAGAATGACAGAGTATTGATGTAAAAAGGACTGCTTTTTTTTTTAATATTCAAAGTGTTACTAAGTGCCGTGGTCCTTCATCTTTGGAAATATTGTGGCTTTCAGGGTCACTGGCTGTGTGTCATATTCCAGCAGAGAGCACAATGCATCAGCTGTGGATTTTCTTTGTATTCTCAGTGTTGTTCGTGGCTGTTTCTTTACATAATGGGCTGTATGACACCCTTCATTTTTAAAAAGCCCTTATGTTTATGATCACTGTATCAAGTTTTTGGGTCTGTGGCTAGCCTTGCACAGTCACCGGCTTGAGCTCACAGGAAAGTGGGCATAGTTGTCAGTGCCATGATGCTGTTCTGTTAGGTTAAATAAAATGTAGAAACTGGTGGTATCCAAAAAACTTCTGGTAAAAGCATTATCTTGGCAGCAGGGAGCTCCTGGGTGGCTCAGTCAGTTGAGCATCCAGCTCTTGATTTCGGCTCAGGTCATGATCTCCTGGTTTGTGGGATCGAACCCTGCATCGGGCTGACAGCATGGAGCTGCCTTGGGATTCTCTCTCTCCTTCTTTCTCTGCCCCTCCCCCCTCTCAAAATACACAAACATTAAAACAAATTTTCTTATTTGAATTAATGAAGAAGGAAATATATGCTGTGAATAATGACTGTTAAATAGCCTTGGTTTTTCTGTAAGGAATGTCCTCAATGTTAGCACCTGCAGTAGGATAGCATGTGTCATATTGGTTTTATAATATTAGTATTTGTACAGAACGATGGCAGGAAGACAAAGTGGGTTTTATTCCTTACCGGTTATTATTGGCTGATGATACTCCTGTGAAGGCTTATGGTATTAGGTGAAACCATGTGAAATCATTGTTTATGTAGGCAATTTTATATGGTAGGAAATAAGAAGTATTTTAATTACTTTTCTCCGTATCATTGTGAGTCTGCTGCAAATATTTTAAACGAATACATATATTTAAACTTGAAGGCAAGATTTCTTTGTTCTCACTCTTGCTGTGTTTTTACTCTTTGTCAGTGCCTTCTTGCTCTCCAGGAAATGGAGACTCTGTATACAGAAAATCTGACATTTGCCATTCTGTAGCCCACTTGAAAGGTAAACAAGTAAAAATACGAATATTACTTACTCAGTTGTGGGTTAAAGCCATCTTCAGATCCTTCTAACAATAATTTAAACTTCTGGCAGTTCCTTTATGAATTCTTTTTTCTGTAGAAAAGACAATTTCGTCACAGGAATATATTACAAGTATTAAGATATCTTTCCCCTCCCCCCTGCTCCCATATTTCTCCATTTTCAGTTTCACCTATACAAAACAGGAGCTCTGGTAGCCTCTGCTGAGACTTTTCGGTAGAAAATGCTTTGAAAAAGAAAAGAAAAGAAAAGAGAGAAGCAGCTATTTTGAAGACTGACTTTCTAAAATTATATTTAGGTAAGCTAAATTTTTGATGTCATCCCTTATAGCTGAAAGTACACACATTTGATTTAATCATGTTAATCAAAATGTATTTGCATTCAAGTGCTCTTATATATCAGTGCTTCTGGATGGATTTAAATTATATTGACAGAAAACATCCATTTCCTCACGTTTTCAAATACCAAGCAGGTTTCAGAACCTTGGTCTACAGCATGGTTGTTTTGGGGGAAAAAAATGTAATTCGGCCAAAGCTGATCTTGTTTTTCCTTTATTCTTTAAGCCAGAAGCAATTACTTTTCATTTCAGGATTAAGCGGCTGTAACATTGCCATTCGTCGCCGAGGCTCCTGGTTTCAGCACGTCTCCTTGGTTCCCAGCCAGTCCTGGGTGTTCAGGTAGCAGCTGTGGCTGGGAGTGCCTCTCCAGCCCGCATTCCTTGGCTATGAATTCTGCAGCCCTGTTTATCTGATGAAGACCTCCCCATAGCGAGTTGCTCATGACACTGTCACACAGACCTTAATGGATGATATGGAAAGATACTGAATTTTTTTCCTCCAGGAATGCCAGCCAGTCCTGAATGCCAACCAGTCCCTTCACTTTGGCTGATCACTGCAGAGGCCTGGTGCTGAGGTCTGATGAGACCTGTTCCACATAAACCAAATTCTAACAGGATGCCTGCAAGTCCTCTCTATGAGGCTGTCACGCAAGCCTGTTCAGAGAATTTTCGGCAATTACACTTGCTCAGACATTGATTCTCACTTCTCTGCACTAATTATTTACTTCAATTTTTACTTTCAATCTATAAATGTTAGCACTGTCAGCACTCATAGACCTGTCTTCTTTCTCTTGAAACCATGACTTTACTTGGGATAGCTTGGGATGCTTTAGAGCATGGCTTTCTCACTATGTCATGTGTCTTCATTTTGCTTTCCCAAACCAGACTGTAAACTCCCTGAGAGAGGAGACTCTGAAAAGTGGTAATATCTTATATAGACAGATACACAACAAATAACAAGAACAACATTTGGACAAAAAGACTGTTGTTGCTCTTAGTAGTGGAGAAAATTTGCCTTAACATGTTCAGAAGACTCTCGATCGGCTGCTACAACATATGTCTCTTCTCCTTTCCCCTGCCTGCCCTCTGCTGGAACTGCTAATGAGCAATAAGAGGGCCAAAGCAGGACGTGGTGTGGGAAACATGGGAAAATAGGGGCTTGTCTGACTGAAAAGCAAGTTGAATAACTGTGATTTGTCAATTCACAACCTAGATCTTTGAAGCTCCTCCTTACTTGCCTTTGGGCAGCTAGCAGTCTCATTACAAGACCCTTTATTGGTTCAGCTGTGCGTGGGAATGTGATTCTACCTAATGGCATGAGATGGACCAAATGACCTTGTATGTCTTCCACTCTTCTTTGCTTGTTTCACCTCTCTGTCTTGCAGTCATCCAATAGATGGCAGATAGCTGAGCCAGATAGTGCCCCGTCCCAAACATAAATGCCCTCCTGTTTGCCAAACCCTCAAAACCTTCACCACCTTCACATATAACAGGCTTTTACGAGGATCTGGCAAGACTGCCGCTTCGGTAATGCAATGCCGAAGGTAAGCTTGAAACTCTAGACTGGTTTCCTGTTTCGAAGGGCAGCAGGATGTGACAGCTGCGGAGGCAGCCCATTTGCCCTTGGAGAGAAGCAGGAGTGTCTGATCACTAGATGACCTCTCCCTCCTGCTGGCTCAGGGATGGTGTGAGCAGTCCCACTCTCCCTCCTGCCCTTGGTCAGATGGTGAGATGTTATGAAAAAAGGGAGGAAAACATGTTTTTTTGCTTTTGTTTTATTATTAAAAGAGGCACTCTCTGAAGAGGCAGAATCCATTAGCTGAATCCATTTCAGTGTCTATGGTTAATTAATTTAGGCAGCTTTAATCCACTTTTATTATGTAGCCTTTAAGAGCAATTCTGGTAAATGTCCATCCCATAAATACTAGCACTACTTTATATGTATGATACCCTTTTTTGGAAGGGTGAATCTGAATTATTATCCAGATATTAACTTGCACACAACTCTGTCTAGACAATGCAAAAATGCTTCCTCAGGGGCGCCTGGGTGGCGCAGTCGGTTAAGCGTCTGACTTCAGCCAGGTCATGATCTCGCGGTCTGTGAGTTCGACCCCCGCGTCAGGCTCTGTCTGGGCTGATGGCTCAGAGCCTGGAGCCTGTTTCCGATTCTGTGTCTCCCTTCTCTCTCTGCCCCTCCCCCGTTCATGCTCTGTCTCTCTGTGTCCCAAAAATAAATAAACGTTGAAAAAAAAAATGCTTCCTCATAGTTTGAACATTGTTCAATACATTTTGAAGTGGGGAAAATGGCTCAGATATGAGACTTCACATTTTAAGTCAGTGAATAAGTCAGTCTGTTTGCTTCCCGAAACATAACTCTGAAAATCAGTCTTATCATACTATGAACTGAATAATTGATTTCCGCATTTCATTCTGTAAATTAAACGCTAGACTTTGAATTACTAGAAGAAATAGCACAGTTAGCCAATAAGGCTTTCTTATAAAATGACAGCATTTTAATTTAGTGTATGCATTAGCATTTATTCATGGCTAAGATTTCATCAATTTTCCATTTAAAAAAGATGTCTTTGAAAACAACAGTAGAGAAATGCTGAGTTCCAAAAGCAATGTTGTGAAAGGCAGCAGCTCTAGCATTTTGGGCATGTGTTTAACTTAATTATAGTCAATAATTATGTAGCTCCAAGCATAAACCCACATTTTTAAAATTTATTTATTTTGGGGGGGGGGGCGGTGGTGGAGAGAGAGAATCCCAAGGAGGCTCTGCTCTCTCAGCACAGAGCCCAACGCAGGGCTCCCTCTCATGAACCGTGAGATCATGTCCTGAGCTGAAATCAAGAGTCAGACACTCAACCAACTGAGCCACCCAGGTGCCCCTAAACCCACATATTTTTTTAAGTTTATTTATTTATTTTGAGAGAGAGAAGGAGAGTGCAAGCAGGGGAGGGACAGAGAGGGAGGGAGAGAGAGAATCCCAAGCAGGCTCTGTGCTGGAGCACAGAGCCTGACACAGGGCTTGATCTATAAACCCCAAGGTCATGACCTGAGCCAAAACCAAGAGTCACAGGCTTAACTGACTGAGCCACCCAGGTGCCCCTAAACCCCCATTTTTTAAGCATCTGCCTTATGAACTGACTTTCTTGGAATGTCAGAGTTTATAAAAGAAAATAGTTAAAGTTTAATGAGAGGTGTGTTGTATTTGTTCAAAATTATAACAATGTCTGATATTTAAAATATTTATTTTGCTACTTTCTATGCTACTTTTGGTTTTTAAATTTGTTTACAGTAGTATGTCAGTAGTTGGCTTCAGATTAAATGAATATTAGTACTTTTTGATAATTTTATTATTTGCTTTTTGAAAATATTTTAAACTGAAAGTGACTTCAAAATAGAAGCTTTAAGAATTCCTACCAGCAGTCAAATACTAATTTTAAATCATTTATTCATTTCATTCATTCAACCAAATTGTATTTAACACATAACAGGACTGACTTACCCATATGCAAGATAGGCATAGCACCTGGAGCCCACAGGACTTTTAGGGGCCCATGCAAATGTTTTAACTTCCTTTAAAATCAGAAGGAAAAAAAAAAAGAAATTTTAGGTCAAAGAAAATGTTTAGAGAACTAATCTATTCATCTTTTTTTACCAATATGGTCATAAAATACAATTTTCAATATTTTTTATGGTGGAAGAAGTTCATGCAGGCTAACATTCCCAGGACCCACAGAAGTACTACTGCAACGTGTGCCAAATTCTACCTATACTAGATTCTAGAGATAAAAAGATGAGTAAGACACAATTTCTACGCCCAAAGCGGTATAGTCTAATGAAGAAAATGGGCATATAGCAGACAGTTCATAAAATGGTTTCCTTGAATTTGTTTGAAACAGTTGTTACAGCTTGAGGAACACAGGCATTTTTCTACAAAATGTCATTTAACATGTAGCCCTGGTCTTAACCTTCTTTCAGTTAACTTATACAAAAATAGGATTTGCATACTTCAATGATACATAGACACCATGACTATATGTTTGTTTCTTTTAAACACTAGTGATACCACCATCTGGATCTGTAAGCGAAAATATTCATATTTTACTAGCAACTTCATTAACAGGGCCACGAAGGAAATGCCAGGTCCTCCATATTGATGGTTCAGTGAGGAAATTAGAAATGTCTCCCTAGCATAGCAAAGCTAACTTAGCTTATATCTTTTAGAGTTTTATTGAGGCTTCAAAAATGGAGCTGAATCTTGGCTATACTTTCTGTCTTCATAAAATGTCTCATTTATATAAGATTCAGCTTTTATTTTTTCAATTACTACTTCTAATGCCATAATTGGAGTAGTCAGAATGTTCTAAGCCTAAATCTTCCTTGCTAATATTTGGGCCCACTTCCACATTTTTTTTGTTGCCAATTGGAGAACGAGTTTTGATCACTCTTTATTTTTAGGGCAATTTTACCTGCATTATCTTATTATACACATGCAAATGCTTTTTGAATAAGTAGGGCATCATAGGACATTGGAAAGAGCACAGACTCTGACAGACCTGGCTATGGATCAGAATTCTGTCACTCAAGCTATATGACCTTGGTCAATTCATTTCACCTCATTGAATCTCAGCTTTCCCGTCTGTAAAATGGGGATTGTTATGCATGTGTTACAAAGTTGCATTAGGAACTAGACTAATGTATGTTAAGCATTAGGCCAGTACTTGGAATATAGTGGATGCTAGATAAGTAGCTGCTATTATTATTTTCCATGTTTTACAGATTAGGAAGCTGAAACACAGACATATTAAATGGCCTTGGCCAGCTTTGGGGGGATAAGGTTCCCAGTTATTATCGGAAAATTGCAGCCTGACTTTTGATCAAGCCTCACTGAGAATGAGGTTGTAGGACACACAGAAAAGTTCAGAAGCAAAAAGTATAGAAAAATCAGTAACACCAAAGCAAGCAAATAATCAACATGTATTTATTGAGCACCTTGTAAGCATATGGTATTCTGTGCACAAGTTGGGGTACTTTGGATTGCAAATGGCCAAATCCCAACTTGCACACACAAAAAGGAAAACTTATTGGCTGGTGTAACCCAAACACAGATCACATAGAGATGTCTGAATTCAATGTCAGGAACACTTTTAGGGCTTACACTCTCTATTTCTGACAAGAGTTTCTATTTCTATTTCTGACAAGGTTATCTTTGCAGATAGCTGTCTCTATGCCATGGGGAACACGGCTTCCAATAACTTTGGTCTCTCATCTTTTCCTAGAAGCTCTTCTACCAGCAAAGAAAGAGGATTTCTTCCCATTTGGCTCCAGCCTGGAAACAATCCCAAGAATGACTTGTATTGGATCAATGGAGGTTGCATACTCCCTCCCAAACGGCACACCAAGCCAGGAAGATGGGGTAATATGATTGGTCCAATCAGGAGTTCATGTCAACCCTTATCATTAAGGTGTTGGTTTTATTTTTTTCTCTTCATGGAAGGAAGTTTATTGGAGCAAGCAAAGATAGTAACCTTTATCTTATATGAGATGTAATAAAGAAATTAATATTTTAATGGTAGAGTTGGTTTAAAGAGCCAAAAGACTAGAATCTCAGGATGTCTAGCTAAGATACTACAGGGCCCAGGTGGACATGTCATGTGGATTTTTCAGCCAAAAAGGGAAACTTACCATATTTTTTGCCTCCCAATGTATTAGCTCATAGAGTACAGACTTAAATTTATTTCTTAACATGCATGTCTTTTAATGGAGAAAGTTACAGACACTTGGGTACTATCTTAGAAAAAGCAGAACTCTTAGGGGCACGTGGGTGGCTCAGTCATTTAAGTGACTGACTCCTAATTGATTCTGGCTCCTATTGATTTTGGCTTAGGTCATGATCTCACAGTTGTGAGACTGAGCCCTGATTTGGGCTCTGCAATGAGCATGGAGCCTGCTTGGGATATTTTCTCTCTCTCTCTCTCTCTCTCTCTCTCTCTATCTCTATCTCTCTCTCTCTCTCCCCCTCTCCCTCCCTTCCTCCCTCCCCCTCTCTCAAATAAATAAATAAACTAGAAAGAAAAGAAAAGAAAAAGCACAACTCTCTGGAGGGTGGCTGGAGGCTGGACCACAGACTGACTTCCTGTCCTTTGAAAAAGTCCTGGGGGAAATGCATTATTCTAACAGCTTGCTTAATGCTTTTGCTTCCTGTGGAGAGGGGTTGGGGGTAGGAACTCAAAGCAGACTTATAAATTGAGTTCTATAGTGGAGGGACTTCTCCAAAACTCTCGGCTGGGTTTATTTAAGACACTGAACTGTTTGCTGTTGGCTCCAGTATTTCAGTGTCCACTCACTATTTCATTCATAGGAGAACATGGTATTATATTAGAGATATGGGGAGATCATGACTGGGAGAAGAGACTGTTTTGACTTTTTATGCCAAAATCAACATTCCCCGCTCATGTCACAGGAGTCCCAGAGCCTCCTGTCATCTGGGCTCTCCATTCAAGGTTACCTTGATTACTTTCAAGGCTTTAGTCATGAATCTTTCTTAACTATTTTTACCTCAAAATAGTGTCTTTAACAACTCACTGTTGCTTTTTTCTGTGTCAAAATTAGAAGTATCCCAACTGTTTTCCAGCACCAAATTCTTTCCTCTTTCACCTCTCTGGGAAACTAACTCCATCCATTATGCCAACTTCTGTTTACATCTTCGATTACCCCTTTGCTGCACCTTTCTCCACACATCTACCTACAGGACTGTCCCCTTGAGATATCATCAAAAGAGATAATGAATGTGGATGTACTCTATAACTGTAAAGTGTAATATAAATATGGAATAACATAATTATCCTATCTTTCTTAACAGTCATCTCAAAAAATTATCAATGTAATGTATTTCTTGACTTTACTTTCTCACTATCAACTCATTACTTAATGTCTTAAAATCTGATGTGTCGTAATGTGTTGAGGATGGGAGGGCGGGGGCAGGTGTCCATATCTTTGAGTCTTCTTCCAGTATGTGGCACATTTGACTCTGCCCTCCTCTTTCAGTGTCTGTAACTCACTGCTTTGGTTCACCTCTCTGAGTACTCGTCTCTCTCCTTTAATGCCCATCTTTTTCCTTCTGCCTCTGAATGGGAGTTGTCTCTATCATTCTGTTCTTGCTCCTACTTACCCTGCCCCCTCTCTTTTGTTCTCAAAAATACTTGTTAAAACAAATCTCATCTCTGTCTCTTCCCTTCAACCTGTTAAATGCCCACTGTAACTTTAACCTACATATCTCACTAGCCCCAAACATGAGGTATATAAAATAAACTCTTACCCCCTGCTAAATATCTTCCACCCTATCTCAGCCAACAGTGTTACTTTTTAGTCACCTAGGCTTGAAACCTTGGTTCCTGTTTTGATTCCTTGCTCTCTTATTCCTGAATCCAATTTAAGCTATATTTTAAGAACATATTATTCTGTTCACCTGTCTTCACTCTGTCTCTGCCTTCTGCCTTCTCTTTCTTCAGGCAGTGATAGTTCAGGCTGCTGGGATAGCACACAGTCATATTTTGCTTTTGGTAAGGTTGTCTAGCAGTATTTTGTGGCCATACTTTTTTTCTCTTCCTCATTCTGGATTCTTTCCCTTTTCTGAACTGAATAACCATTTGAACTTTATTCATAAAGATCACTAAATATTTTTCTACACTAATACCTTTCTCAAAACCTAAATATATACTAACATGTTTAGAATGCCCTGTATAACATGTCTAGTTAAGTAACAGGTGTAAGCTGACCATTGTTTATAAGCATTGACATGAAAAAAATACATTTCATAGCTATGTTTTATTAGTATAATTTGACATCTTCAAATGTAGTCAGTAACTTCATATTAGGATATCATTTCAACCATATTTAATTTAGAAAGCTAAAGTTTGGAAGATCTAATGATGGGCTAGTAAATGTATATTAAACATATTGCTTAAGTTTTTATACATTTCTAGCAATCATCAGCATATAATTCCAGTTTATGTGTAAACTCATCAGAAATATCACTTCAATCTCTAGGACTCATATCCTCTTACTTTATTTCTGCATATCCTATTAATAAGGAATGATTAAGGACAGCTTTAGTTTTCTCAGTTTCAACCTTAAAGATGTATATGGTAACAATAGCATACTGTGTAACTGTTAAAAAAAAAATCGAGAAGCTCCTTATGTGTTTATATGGAAAGACCTCTGTTATAAACTGGGTGTGTCTCCCCATCCCCCCAATTCCTGTGTTGTTGAAGGCTTAAACCTGAATGTTATGGTGTTTGGGGAGTAATTGGGGTTAGATGAGGTCATAAAGATGGGATCGCATCAGGGTGGGATCACTGCTTTTATAATAACAGACCTGGAAGACATACTGTTTCTCTCTCCCTAGTGAGGACACAGTGAGAAGGTGGCCATCTGCAAGCCAGGGAGACAGCTCTCACCAGAACCCAACCATACTGCCACCCTGACCTCAGATTTCCAGTCTCCAGAACTGTGAGAAAATAAACTTCTGTTGTTTAAGCCGCATAATCTATGGGGTTTTCTTATGGTCGCCCAAGCTTATTGATACAATCTCCAAGATTTATTTGTAGGTAGGGAAAAGGGGGTGCCAAAAGAGTGTACCGTTGGGATGAAAAAAAAAGAAAAGAGTGTATACTTGTACTGGTTTGTATATCCATTCTAAACGTCCTGGGAATAAATGAGAAACTAATAATGTTGTTTACTTTTTTGTGGGGCTATAGGAACTTGTCAGAGGACGGGGTGGAAAGGAAAATTTGCTGTATATCCTTCTCTATCTTTTGATGTTTGAACTATGTGTATGTGCCACCACTTCAGAAAACTAAATAAATAAAATTCATTTAAAAATAATAATAAAACCACTTGGAAAAACAATATTATATTGAAATAAGGAAAATATGGATTATATTGAAAGAAAATTATTGATTAGCAGAATAATTACGGCGAGGTTGACGTTTGAAGATGAAGGAATATGAGCAGTTATATTAAATTGCTTTCTTGGGCCGTTATTTAACAATTGCTGTGATCATGTAGACAGTTCTGTCTACTGCCCTTTCCTGGGATCTGCATTGCTGACAACAACAGAGCTTGAAGTACCCCATGTAACACGCATTTGATTGGAAGATGTTGGCCATGGGTCCTCAAGTACTCTCTTGGTCGTCTGTCTGGGAGTAAAGCCTTCTTCAGCTTCCCTCAATTGGTGGTCCAGTATTCAAGGACAACTCCTGAGAGAAGGACCAAGCCATTCATTTGAAAGAGGCCAGTGTCTCTTCTGTGGACAAAGATGTAATATCTCTCACAACTTACCTTGGCCAATTAAACATCCAGTTGTTCTAGAGACATTACATCATGCTACTCCTAAGTGTTGTCCTTAAATATAATGTAATTCTGGTCATTGCTTTTAACTTCGATCAAAGATTTCTTCTCCACTGGTCATCTGGCCTATCTCTTTATCCCCATTGACTGTTTTTTAAGTAAACTCTATGCCCAACATGAAGCTTGAACTCATGACCATGAGATTGAGTCACATGCTTTACTGCCTGAGCCAGCCAGGCACCTCCCCCCCACATTGACTCATTTTGAGCTGTTCTGCCATGACCCCAAAGTACCTTTATTTCTGTCCCCACACCTTCATAAATGTCATTTCCATTGCCTGAACTACCCTTCTATTTGTTTCTGTTGATGAAGTTCCCCTAAATGGAGTTGACTGTTTTTCTTGACATCACCCTAAATTTTTGAACAGCAATAATATTCTCTATGTGCTTTTTACTTCTTGTCAGATTCAAGAAGTTTGGGGGCCATAGCATATTCATTTTGCTTCCCCAATGCTGGCATCCAGTAGGCATGTGATGGTTGAATGAATGAATAAATATACACTCTGGCCGAAATGTTAAAGACAAAAATGTCATAGTAGCCTATAATAAAATTCCAACCAATGCTTAGGGAAAATGTCTCACAGGAGGATTCTAACTCTCTGCACTGCGATTGTGTTATTCAGGTCCTGATTGACTTATAAGAGCTGAATTCTGTTAGGACCATTTTTCCATTAGCCTTTTGCAGGGGGTTGGGGGGCTTTCAATTTTGTGGATATTTTGTGCATGTTTTGAAAACTCTGCTGGGCATCCCCCTACTAAGGCATCTCTTTGAGGATTTCCTCTGTTTAAGAGCATTTTATTTCTAACATTTTAAAGTATAGATGGCAGCTCTCATTCCAGTGGATTTTCATCCTTATCTCCAGAAAACCATATTTTGTATGCTTTGTGGCAAAGTAAGTTATGCATCTATAGAAGTCACCCCGTGGAAGTGAGCCTTTGGATAGAAGGCTCAGCTCCACATTTGCTTGCCAGAGAGTAAGAGTGACAGCAAGGTGATCTCTGTCACTTTGTAGTAGGTATCTTTCTCATGTAATTTTCTCAAAGATGCTCTTTTAAAATATTGAGATATTTGCAGAAAACAAATCATGAATATTTTCTAGCTAAAAGAAAATATTCTTTTGCTACCTTTTGGAGGGTTTCAGCTGTGTCAATATGGTACTAGGGAGACAGATATTAGAATTAGGCCCATTATCTTTTGTTAATTCAGTTTACCCTGGACAAAGTAAATTAAATGCTTGAACTCCAGCTATTGAGACATGCTTGTATAAACATGGCCTCATAATAATTTGCTCTCAAAGTTCATTGACTTTTAAGTGTCTTACTGATGCTGCTAAAATGTGTCCATTTATATATCTAATGTATTAGCATTTATTTTCTATATTATCTTGAAATCTCGTGTATAGCATGATGAGTGTAGTTAACAAAACTTTATTGTATACTGGAAATTTGCTAAGAGACTAGATTTCAGGTGTTCTTGCCACACACACACAAAAGAAAATGTGTTTGGGGTTGCCTGGTGACTCAGTCAGTTGAGCGTCTGACTTCGGCTCAGGTCATGATCTCAAGGTTCATGAGTTGGAGCCCAGCATCGGGCTCTGTGCTGACAGCTCAGAGCCTGGAGCCTGCTTCGAATTCTGTGTCTCCCTCTCTCTCTGCCCCTCCCCTGCTTGCTCTCTCTCTCTCAAAAATAAATAAACATTTTTAAAATTTTATTAAAAGAAAATGTGTTTGGAGATGAACATGTTTTTTAGGTTAACTATAATTATCTCACTATGTATATTTATATCAAACATCACGTTGTACTCTTTAAATATATACAATCATTATTATTATTCTTTTTTAGAGAGAGAGAGAAAGAGAACATGAGCAGGATAGAGGAGCAGAGAGTGGGGGGGGGGGGGGGGAGAGAGAATCTTATGCAGGCTCCATGCTCAGTGCAGAGTTCAACACAGGACTTGATCCCACAACCCTGGGATCATGACCTGAGCCAAAATCAAGAGACTGAAACTAAACCAATTGAGCCACCCACTCACCCCTATACAATTGTTATTTTTTAAAAAACAAGATTTGCAATAGATTGCAGAAGATAGAGGAATCCAGCTGTCCTCCATTTGCAAAAATGTAAAATAATGCCACTCAGTATATATTTTTTGTTTTGGAGATTATGGTTACTTTTTCATAAAAATACATTATTTGTGTTCACTTAAAAAATCCAAAACATTTTCTATAATGTTTTATATTATAGTATTTTATATTATATATTTATATATATATTATAATATATATATATATATATATATATATATATATATATATATATATATATAATATATATATAATATAAAATTTATATTATAATATTTTATATTATATATAATGAGCACCATTGAAGTCTGAGTCCGATATACATTTGAGCACAATCCTTACACTTTTCTCCATATAAATAGCACATTTGTTCTTAGTGACATGTGGCTGAAGGCAAAACTTAAATCCAACAGAATTTGCTGGATCTTAGTTCTGATGCCATTTCTTGCAACCTTTGGATATAAAAATGACAGAAGTCTTGGAATATTTCTCCCACTCCAGAATTTTAGTTATTTTGCAGTCACAAATCTGCAAAATCTCCAGATTTTCCCTCCTCCAGGAAAGAGAGTCTTAATTAAATAATTAAGCCTTTTAAAAAACAAGCAGCTCCCTGTGGATTGCTTTTATAATTGCCTCTACACTCCTCAACTAAAGGTCTACCTAAGCGAACTGCCTCATTTGTTCTCAATATAACATTTTACCAATTTAATTCATCCCATTGTTTACTATAAAGCTCATGTGTCTCTGTTGTCATCATCTGTTCAAAGCCATAAGGTCCCAGAAGAACCAAGTATCCTTAATTTATTTTCTGTGGGGCCTAACCAGGATTATGTGATATTAAACAGGTAATAATTATGTTTAATGTGATGGTGATAAAGACAGGAATCTATAGTAGGCTGATAAAATATGAATTTAACATGAAAACAGACACTTATTAAAGCTCTAGTGCTTTTTATAGCACACAGTAGTCTATCAGTGGCTCAGAAGAATTTAGTATGATGTGAAAACATGGATGAAAAGGTGCAAAATACCCAACTTCCAATGATTCATAGGGTACATGTGTCCCTTAAGTTGCTCACCTGCCTTTGCCCTATGGCCATGTTTCCATTTTTATGATTCCAGCCAGAGAAGGCATAGAGGAGGTCAAATCAGTGAATTCTCTAAATAGTGATAGTTCTGGTAATAACGTTACTCCAAGAGGGGCACCTGGGTGACACAGTTGGTTAAACATCCGACTTTGGCTCAGGTCATGATCTTGCAGTTCATGAGTTTGAGCCCCGTGTTAGGTTCTGTGCTGACAGCTCAGAGCCCGGAGCCTGCTTCAGATTCTGTGTCTCCCTCTCTCTCTGCCCATCCCCCACTCAAGCTCTGTCTCTCTTTCTCTCTCAAAAATAAATAAACATTAAAAAAATAATGTTACTTGAAGAGAAGGTGGTAATGACTGCTAAATCATTATTTTGAGGGATTATTGTAGAATTAGATCTTGATGGAATTAGATCTGGCATTAATAAATCAACATTCATTGAATGTTTAGTTGGTAGAAACATGGAGGAATTCCTTTTTCTGTCAGAGGCTCTGTATGGCAAGTCTGACTGTGGAAGATCTTGTATCCATGGGAGAAAGTCAAATGGTTGATCTCCATGAACTAGCTGAGCTTGGAGGAGCAAGCCTGAAAGACAAAGTAGTTTTCTAAAAATGAAGGATTTAACCTTTGTTCTAGTCCTTTCTGTCAGCAAGAAAACTGTCAAGGTTGATTTCAAATAAATCATCATCCTTGGCATTTCCCCCCCAAAACTGCCTCTCTGTCACTTCATAGAAATCGCTACTTGTCCTCAGTTGTATGTAGTATTAGCTCAGACATTGCACACAATTCATTATACCACAGAAATTGAAAAAAAAACCACATCATATATTATAACATTATAATATAATATAATATAATATAATATAATATAATATAATATAATATAATATATTTCCCCTGAACTGGCTATGTATCAATAAATTCAGGAGTATTAGAGTTAAGGTCTGAAACCACAGCCACTTTGTCACTTAGCGGTCAGTGTTCTTCCAAGAGAGATTAGGAAGTGTTTAGCTTAGAGACAAGCTTTAAAAATTACTGAGAAATGCATTTTTGCCAGGTCTATTAATATTAGTTCTACTTAGATCATCATATTTCTTCACATCTTTTAGATGTTTGTGAAGTGTGTTTATGATAACATTTCTTTCACCTTTAAAACAACCTCAGACCTCTTAAGTACATGTGTCTTCAAGACAGAATTAGAGCATTTTCACTCCTGGAGTGCATGTATCTATGATCAGATATGATCACATGCTCTAACAGTGAATTGAAATCAGTTTTATGACTCCTACCATCAGAGCAAGTGCTGGGCCTAACGAACTGGGGGCAGAGAGGTAGATGACCAACACCATCCTGCATGGGGTGTGGTGCTGAGCCCCCACATTTCCCATCCGGGTCCACAGTCTGCAATTCGGAAATCCAAATGGCTCTGGAAAACGGGACTTTTTAGTAACAAATTTGGTGGCCTAGACTCATGAGAAGCCTTAGAGTTCTTATTCTAATAATCCCACCTCACTAAATGGGACTATCAATATGTTAGATTATGGAGTGCTGGCCCAGGCCTATTAGGGGTGTTATGTAAGTGCATATACTCACATTACCTTTCTAACTGCGCCCCCCCCCCAAAAAAAAAAAGTCTGAGTTTTGAAACACACCTGGCACCAAAGATTTGTATCAGGAATTGTGAGCTGTACCTTTCCTTGTGCTAAAGTCTTTAACACAAAATCATTATGGGCAGTCGCTGTTAAATCCTCTTATCACCTGTGTATATGGGTGATTAGTTGCTCTTACAGAAAACTATAACACTTATCATAACATACTAATAGTTTGTTTTCAATCTAGTATCTTCTGGACTAGACCGACAACTCTTCCAGAGAGAAACTGCCTTTAAAAAATAACGTTTATTGTTTATTTTCTGATTATAACACAAATGTATGTTCCTTGATGAAAATTTGGGAAGTACAGAAACATGTACAGAAAATAAAAATAATATATAATCCCACATATTAAGGACAAAGTTCCTATTATATTTCATTATGTTTTTTCCTATGCATATTTTTAAAAATAAAACTGGGACCATACTAAAGCATATTCTTTTTTCCCCCCAGTTTTATTGATATAATTGACATACAGCTCTGTGTAGGTTTAAGATGTATGGCATAACGACATGTGTGCAGATTGTGAAGTGATTATCCACAATAAGTTTAGTTAATGTCCATAACTGAATGGATGGAAGCATTATTTTCAAAATCTTTATTTCTAGTGGCTGCAAGGTATTCCATAGGTATGGAGAACCATGATTTACTTAACTACTGCCTTATTGGAGGACTTCCTACTCGTTCCCAATTTTTTAAATGAATAGAGAAACAGTTTATTTCTTTTTTTTAATTCTTTTTAACATTTATTATTTTTGAGAGTCAGAGATAGAGAGCAAGCAGGGGAGAGGCAGAGAAAGACACACACACACACACACACACACACACACACACACACACAGAATCTGAAGCAGGCTCCAGGCTCTGAGATGTCAGCACACAGCCCAACGTGGGGCTCGAACCCACAAACCATGACATCATGACCTGAGCTGAAGTTGGTTGCCTAACTGACTGAGCCACCTAGGCACCCCTAGAGAAGCTGTTTCTTAAACAGATTATTAGGCACAGTGCCTAGCACTTCCTCACTCAATAAAAAAGTATTGAATTGATTAAAGCTATTTTCATCTACTAAGATCCTAGCACAAATAGGCTTATTAGGTTTAATCAGACACTTAGGAGGAATCTGAAAGAATGAACTCCAGAGCGAATATATTTTGATTATGAAGGGAGCAGTTTAAGCCTGACTGAGAGAGGCAGTGCAGGGATAGGAGTTGCTAACAGTGTGTGGGGTGGGGAGAGGAAGCTTTGAAAAACTTCTAAGATGAATTTTGACTATGTCACAGTTTGACCCACTGAGGGAAGTGTTGAACCATCTGCAATGGTTTCATTCTCCCATGCTTCTCAACAAGTGGCTGTTTTGTCGCGTGTTTCTGTTTTCTCTTTTAATTGCTCATAGTCGTTCCTTTGAGGGCAGACATGTGCTCTTTGAATTTAATTGAATGTCTGCTTTAGAATAATATGACAAGGGGAAATAGCATCTTCTTAGATTCCAGTATGTGTTAAGATGGGTATCGTCATTTCTGGAAACTCCCAAATCAGATCTATGTGATGTCTTCCAGGAAATGTAATTAGGCCAGCTCAACAGGACTCTCCCCCAAGCAAAGTCAAGCAGATGGAAGCCGGAAGCACCATTTTCACTCTAACATGATTGAGACAAGACCCAGCAAACTGGACTAGCAATATTTGATGGTCTGCTGGTGTTTTGATGATATTCACATGGGCTCCTCCAGAATGCCTGTTCCCATACCATGTAGAACGAACACTTTTTTGATTTGGGGCCAAACCTACTCTACATTCAAAACAAGCCTTTTTTGATTTGGGGCCAAACCTACTCTACATTCAGATTATCTGAAAACTGTCAAAATACTCAATAAGCAATTAATGGTGCAAATACTGGAGCACCTGGGTTGTTTAGTTGGCTAAGCATCCAACTCTTGGTTTCTGCTCAGGTCATGATCTCACAGTTCATGAGTTTGAGCCCAACATGCTGACAATGTAGAGCCTGCTTGGGATTCTCCCTCTCTCTCTGACCCTTCCCCACTCGCGCTCTGTCTCTCTCAAAATAAATAAATAAATACACTTTTAAAAATGGTGCAAATACTAGTTATAGTAATGCTAGCATTCAGCAAATTTGTTTAATTTAATTAAGCATTTAATTTCCTTCTGGTGTTTTTTATAAAATAAAAGAGGGAGGAAAACTAATCTCAGTTATTAACTACTTAAAGCTTTTCAGTTACTACCTCTTGGGCTATAGCAAACCATGAATCTTTTAAAAGCAAGACACTAGGGTGCCAGGGTGGCTCCATCGGTTAAGCATCCTGCTGTTAGTTTTAGCTCAGGTAATGATCTTGAGGTTTGTGAGATTAAGCCCCGAGCCCTGCGTAGGATTTTGCACTGGTTGCACTGAGCCTGCTTGAGAGTGTCTCTCTCTCTGTCTCTCTCTCTCTCTGTCTCTCCTTCTGTCTCTGACCCTCCCCTGCTCATGCTTTTGAGCTCATGCACTCTCTTTCTCTCAAAATAAACTCGAAAAAAAAAGCAAAGCACAATTTAAATTAAAATAAAAATTGTTTAAACTTTCAAAAGGCAATGGAAATACAATTCCTTTGAAAGGGTATTTACTTTCATATTCCTTAGAATAAATATTATAAGGTAATATAAAGCTATATAGAATACAATATTACAGAGTGATATAAATCCTGAGGACTATTCCCCAAAATGTTAGCCCATTCATCATCAATTGACATTCATCACTCTTTCCTGACAATGCCCAGCCTCTTCCCTTGATCTCCACCTTACCAGTCAATGACCATTTCTGATGAGGATCAGAATATTACAGTGAGGCAGTCAGTATTGTAAAGCTCAGGAAATATTAAGTCAAAAGGAAGGATACAACTAAAAGGATAATCCCTAACATTAATTAGGATGTCAGAAAGAGTTCTTGGCAAAAAGTAAATTAGAATTGAAGCATCTTTCTTTTCTTCTTAAAGATGCATAAAAATACAATTCTGATTTTTCTATATAATATGCTTATCCCCTTTCCCCCTAAAGTGATGTAGCTGTCACATGATGTATGCCCACCAGGGGCAGGGGGCAGGGAGGGAATGTTTTCCAAGGTAATCTTGCTTTTGTTTTTCTTTCTGTATTTTTGAAAAAAATCTTTGTTTAAAAGCCCAATTTTTTTCTACTTCTGAGTTGGCAGATGACATAGTTAATTAATTTTTTCTCAGTTATAAGTACATTAAAAGTAATTTAAGAACTGAACAGAGAATTGAAGCCCCCATGTTAGGATATAGAAGCATAAAATATCCTAGACTATCAAATTATTGATGATCTGTGCAGCATTTTATACTGATGCATATATTGATTTGATGGAATGTTTAAATAAATTCTCAGGAAAATTGAATAAGTAGCTACATGTATGACCTGTATGAACACCAATTTCCATTTTTCTCTAGCTTTCACATAGAAATTGAAATTATACATATATAACAGGGATAGTGTGAATCATGAATCACATTTAGAGTTAGATAATCTTGGCATGACTTAGTCTTGATTTACATTTAAACTATACTTGTATCTGTGATATCACCAGGATGTATTATATTTTCTGCAGATGTTTTCTTAGGGTGATTTTTCATGCTGTTTTCTCTGAATCTGGGTGATTCTCATGTGAGACATCATTAGGTTTGTAGGGAATGCTTTTCTAGTTGTAAAAGGCTGTAAAAGAAGCCTGAAGGCAGGTTGCAAACCATTGGCAAACTCCCCATTATTGAGGAAACACACTTAGTGGAGCCCTTAACCTTATATGAGCCACCCAGCTGGGCACTGACACTCAGTTTCCTCACTTTTAAAGTGAGTTAACACTATCACCCACATTCCAGCTGTAGTACATGGATTTCTTTTCTGTTTCCTCAAACACATTAAGCTCCCTCTCACTTTTTATCTTTGCTAATATGATCCCTTAGTTTGGAATATTCTCTCCAATCTTAGTTCATACTTACCCATCCTTCAAGTCTCATCTCAAAATTCACCTCCTCAGGGGAATCTTTCTTGATCCCCCAGATATTTCTGTCATTGTATGTTCAGGGAAACCAGTCCTTTGCCTGTATAGCACTTATTTTATAAATATTTAATTGTATGATTGATTAATAGTTATCTTCCCTGCTGGACAGTAGTAGTATCCAGCACTAGTCAGTAAATAGTGCTAGTTGCATAAGTAAATGTATATGTATGGACCCTGATTTTAATTCAGGAAGTGAAAAAAAACTTCAGGAAATTGAAGGCAAATTGTCTAAAAAAGTTATATAAGTACTTTCCGGAATAACAGAACTTGGAGAATAAAAATGTGGCTGATTAATAATGGGCACTCCTTCCATCAAGAGGTAGTGTCTATTTCTTTTCTGTTTGATCTGGACAGGACTGTGACAGCTTTGACCAATACAGGATGACAGAAATGATGCCATGCTAGTCTCATGTGTAGCCCTTAAGTGGCGAGTCCCCCCCCACACACACACACTTCTTACCTCTAGGAAGCCAACTATCAATTAAGAAGTGAGACTACTCTGAGACTACCATTCTGTGAGAAGCCCAAGCCACTGGAGAGGCCCTGGAGGAAGAGACTCAGAGGAGAGAGAGGTCAGACAACACTGAGGCATTGGAGATGTGAGTGAAGAAGCCATCTTGAAAGTACATCCTCCAGCTCCAACTGCCCCAACCAATTCCACATGGATAAGACATGAACCACCTAGATTAGCCCTTCCCAAATTCGTGACTTACAAATCATTGGCAAAATAAAATGATTGTTTTAAGCCACTAAGTTCCAGGATAGTTTATTATGCAGCAATAGATAACTGGAACAAAGAATAAGAAAAGCAGTTCATGATGATGAGGAACTGAGGAAAGATGATTCAGAGGAGAAAATGTGTAAAGGGTAAAATAAGGAAATGTGTAACAAGCACCTCAGAAGTAAAAGTTCAGGTAATGGAGATGGTGAGGCTTTCTCCATAAAAACCACTGGAAGTTTGCAAGCTACTCATTTATACACAATGCAGGTCCCAATTTAAGAGACCTTCTACTATAATTTTATAATGGTGCTGGCAAGTAAAAAGTGTGGGGAAATAATCTGACACCATTTTTTACATGACTTTATAAGGATTGTCCCTGTATATCATCAAGCACATGGAATATAAACTAGTTCATTTAAAATGCAACAAATTTTCACCCAATATTCAACATAAGTTTCCCATTTGTCAGGGGAAGTTGGGCAACAATTTTGTTATAATGAGATTTGGCCCTGGAATGGGTATATAAAGCTTTACCCAACCATGAATGGAATGAGGAAAAGGAAAAGGAGTAACCTTCATTGAAAGCTAATTATTGTCAGGTTTTGCATATTTTTTTTTCGTCTTCTTCTCCTTCCCCTTCTGGTTCTTCATCATCATCATCACAGAAGCTGATAATATTTGTTTATCAGTGCTTACTCTAACTATATTCTATAAAGCTTTATTTACATGGATCATCTCAATCTTTTAAAACCATAAGGTAGGTGTCTATATTGATTTTATAAATTAAAAACTCAAAGCTCTGTGTGTTAAGGTGATTTATCAGGATTGTACAGAAGCCAGGATTTGAACAAAGAGCTATCTGAATACTGACTAAACCAGTGAGAAGGACGGGGAGTACATGTGTCCTAGTTTTTTTTTAATGTTTACTTATTTATTTTGAGAGAGGGGGGATGTGAGCAGGGAAGGGCAGAGAGGGAGAGGGAGAGAGAGAGAGAATCCCAAACATGTTCCATGCCACCAGCACAGAGCCTGATGTGGGGCTTGATCCCATGAGCCATGGGAACATGACCTGAGCTGAGATCAAGTCAGATGCTTAACCAACTGAATGACCCAGGCACCCCTAAGATAATTTTACTTAATCCTCTTAATACCCATCTAAGATGAGTATTACCATTCCTGTTTTGCATACAAGAGTCTGAGGGTCAGAAAGGTTAAGCAAACTGTGCAAGATCACACAGCTGTAACAGAGCCAGATTCAAACTCAGACCATGAACTCTACTGCACAGCAAGTAGCAGGCATCTGGAGCAAAAGAATCATAGATTCTTGAAGCTGGAACAGGGCCTGGTATAATTCTCTTATTTTATAAGAGCTGAAAACCATTCTTATAAAGGTGGGCTGATGGAAATACGGAGAGGTGCATGCTATCCATTGCTTTAATTAAGCCATTCTCTAAACACCTGAATTAAGGACTCGGCAATAAAAAGATGTGTCTGTCTGCCAAGAGATCCTCAATTAGCAAGTAATACAGTATTGTGATGGGAGTGAAAATGGATGTAGGTTTACCACATCTAGCCTAGGGGTTCGGGGTAGTCTTCTTACTGGGGGTGATGCCTCCACTGAGTCTTAAAGGAGGATTAGGAGCTACCAGAGCAGGGATGGGATCAAGCATGTTCCAGGTATTAGAACACCATGTACAGAGGCCCACATAAGACAAAGGAGGGGGAAGTGACCAGAATGAGGTTGTGGAGGGGTGTTTTGCAGGCCATGATAAAACATTGGGACTGAATTCTGAGAGTAGGAATGGCCACTGGAGGATTTAAGCAAGAGTGTCATGGTCAGATTTGCATTTTAGAAATACCATTCTGGATAGGACTGTTGCAATAGTCCAAAAGACCAATAATTATATTCTGGACTAGGTGGTGGCAGAGTAATTGGAGAGACATGGGTGGATTTTGAGCCATTTTATGAAGACTGATCTGTCAGAATAGGATGGTTGATTAAATGTGGAAGCAAAGGAGAAAGTTAAGCTAAGGATAATGTTCAGATTACTGGCTTGAGCAGCTCTCTGAGTGAATGAAAGGGGAGACAGATCCTGGGAGGAACATGATGAATTCAGAGGTGGGCATGTTGACTTTGGATTTCCTGTGGGACAGCCAAACATGGGTGTCTTCTAGGCAGTTCTGATGCTCAGTGGAGATTGCAGAACCAGAAATGAAGGTCTGGGCATTGTTGGCATTGAGAAGATATTTGAGTCACGGGTGTAGATTAGCTCCCACAGGAGGGAGCATATAATGTTTGAGGAAAATAGAGTGAGGGTAGACAACTCTGGGAAACACTAACATTTAAAAGCAGTGGAACAGAAAAAGAAGAAGGAGGAGGAAAGAAGGAGGAGAAGACAAGGATGAGGAGGAGAGGAGGAGAAGCAGCAGCAGCAGCTATGAGAGAGCAGTACCACTGACGCAAAAGAGGAAGCAGGAAAGAAGACTCCTAGGACATGTGTGTTCTGATGTAATGCTAAAACAGGTGTGGATTGATACCACAAGAGCAAGCATGACCATTCCCTGGAATCACAGCTTTAGCAGTTCATTGTTTTTCATCAGGGAATGAAGCAACTTAATTTCATAAAGAAATGAAGAGGGCTTATCAAAGCCCTGGAGTGTGTGTGTGTGTGTGTGTGTGTGTGTGTGTGTGTGTGTAACAATTTCAACTAGAGAAATGCTTTTCTTTTCTTGAACACTTAGATTGCCTAAAGTTTGAAAAGGCTTTTCTTGCAATCTTTTTGTGCCCCCACAGACATACATTTAAGTATGAAATAACCATACAAAGTAGTTCTGGAAAGACAGTGTTGCAAAAAGCTCTGAGAAACAGAAAATAAAAGGAATTATAAACGTTCAGGACCATAGTAACCTTTGCAAATCATCATAACACATCACAACTTGTTCAGACTCAATACACTTACGTAGTATTCTGTACTGTTGAGGATACTTTGATTATCCCATTAGCTCCTAATGTGGTTGTAATGAAGTAGATGACTCTGGCATCAATGGGTTATTACGCTGCTAAGAGAAAATAATAAACAGCATAAGAGAGGAATAGAAAGGGTTACAGAGGTTTAGAAAGGGGAAATGTTCCCTGTATGGGAGGGGGGAGGGAGAAGAAAAAGTAGAGCTTTGAAGAGCCAAGAGCACCTATTGACTGCTTACAGTGTCCCTGTTACCGAGGTAAGCACTTTATATGTTATCTCATTTGAAGGACTTGGGTATTTGTCACAGTGCCTGGCACAAGAGCAGAAGAGCTATATTAGTGGTTATCATTAATTGAATACTTCCTGGTGCTGGTCACAATAAGACCCTTTGTACATGCTATCACATTTCAGCCTCAAAACAACCTACAGATTAAGGTATTATAACTCCCACTTTACATATAACTCCCATTTACATAGAAGTTTAAGTGAGTAACCCAACAAAGCTCCCTGGTAAAAAAAAATTTTGAAGAGAATGTTTAATAAAGAAAATGTTGTTAGAGGTATGGGAAGGTTAAAGACAACCAACAAGGGATGTTGAATTATCCAGGGACTAGCAAAAATGGGAAGCCATTACCACCTCCAGATGTAGATCATTTAAGGAACACCGTTAAGCGGTTCAGCTGACTTGCAGCAAATTAGCTGCTTCTTTCTAGAAAATGGGAGTTAGGAATTCTAACTTTGCTGCCTTCATTGACATCTTTACATTAAACACATATGTAATGGTTGTTATGTTGGGTGGTTATGTTATGCTGGATCCCTTCTGCAACTAGTCTGATCAACATTCACAATTCCAGGAAACACTTTGAAAAACTGGAGAAAGTGGATGGCCCCAAACACAGCCTCCTTATACATTAAATATTGCCAAATGCTCTTTCTGAAAATGCTGAATTGACTTTTTTTTTGCAACTTGTTTTTAAAAAGTATTCAATGTCATGTGCTTAAAAGTGGGTTTTGAAATGTGTGCTGTTTATTACTTCCATGTAAGTAGTTATCAGAATCCAGCCAGAACCTGGAATCACTCAGAAGGGGCCACCAGACAGAAGCTATGATTATAGAAGTGTGTGCATGGTACAGGACCATGAAAAAGTAGGAAGAGAGTGAGAGGAATCAATATGTTGACCTCTGTCTCCTCTTTCCCTCCAGTCTCCTGTAAGTGCCTCCCATTGGCCAAAGCCAGCAATAACGGATCCCAGGTGGTACAGTCCATGCAGGTCAGTCCTCCAGGACTTAGAGCAAGACAGAAAATGGTGGAGCATGATTCTAGGGCACATCAAGTTTACACAACTAGAATGCGGGAAGGCCAGGAGCCAAAGTCAGGTTTATCACACCTTAGTCACTGCTTATATATATTCCTCTACCACACATTGCAGGTGCTTGGTAAATATTTGTTTAGTGAATGAGTTCCCATATGAAAGTTGAAGAAACTGAAGTTAGGGGGCTACACATCTTGACTTTAGAAACCAGAGCCCTGACTACCCGGGAACCATCTCCCAGTCTATAACTTACTGCCTGCCCTCTTGACCAAACATCATTTACTCCTTGGATGTCAAGGAAACTCTGTAACAATGTGTGCCTTCCACAGTAAACCTTTTCACATAAAATTTGATGATTGCTATGTGTAAACACTCAGGACTTATTCTCAGAATATAGACTTATGGATGGTACTTACTTGATCCAGTATTCCTTGCACTGGAATGGTCAAGGACACCCTTGAGCCCTCATTGTCTTTTAGAATTCCCAAACACCCATCCCTAATGAAAGTAAATCTTGGGGTGCCTGGGTGGCTCAGTCAGTTAAGCGTCTGACTTCAGTTCAGGTCACGATCTCACAGTTCATGGGTTCGAGCCCCACGTTGGGCTCTGTGCTGACAGCTCAGAGCCTGGAGCCTGCTTCACATTCCGTGTCTCCCTCTCTCTCTGCCCCTTCCCTGCTCATGCTGTGTCTCTCTCTGTCTCAAAAATAAATAAACATTAAAAAGAAAATTAAAAAAATTTTAAAAAAAGAAAGTAAATCTTGAATCTTCTAAAAATAGAGTAAGAAAGGACTAAGGCAGGAATGTCTGTTTTAATCCTGAAATAATTGCTATCTAAAATTGACTTCAAATGTACGTACCAGCAATATTATCAATGGGAAAGAAAAGTTGCCTTTGTATCAGTGTCCACCTGGAGAACAGAAACAGCTCTAGGTATTTCAAAGGAATTAAACCAATTTCAACTGGTTATAAAAATCTGAAAATGTGTGGAAGAGCAAAAAGAACAAATTGACTATAATAAATCCTACATTCTCATTTATGATTACATCTCCAGTGCCTAGCACTATACTTAGTATGTAGCAAGGGTTCAATAAATATGTACTGAATCTATGACTATACTTGTAGGTGAGACTTGGTCTGTCAACCTAGGAAAGCCATGGATTCAATTGGAAAGCATTAGGATACCTGTATGACTCTGGTAATTCAGTGAATATGGATATGTGGTTTGGCCTTTGGTAGGAAATCACATTCAAAGCCTTCTGTTCACAACCTGCCAATGGATAATATTTATTAAACATCTACTAGATGCTAGATACTATTCTGGGCACTTTTCTAAGTACCTTGCATTATTAATTTACCTTCATAGTAGCTCTGTGATAATGAATTCATTGTTTCCCATTCTACAGATGAAGATGAAACTGTGGCAAAGAGCGCTTTTTTTTATGTTTATTTATTTATTTTGAGAGAGAGAGAAAAGAGAGAGAATGAGGGAGGGGCAGAGAGAGGGAGATAGAGCATCCCAAGCATGCTCCATGACAACACAGAGCTCAATGCAGGACTTGATCTCACAAACTGCAAGATCATGAACTGAGCGGAAATCAAGAGTCAGATGCTTACGCTACTGAGCCACCCAGGCACCCCAGACAAAGAGGTTTTAAGTAACATGTCTAAGATCATACAATGAAATAGCAAAGCCATACTTCCACCCACAAAGTTTCACTCTAGAAGCTACACTCAATCTCCATGTCATTTGTCTCTTCATTGCTCAAGTGAGGAAAGCTTATTCTACCATTCTACCTTTATTTTCCATTTTTCCCATTGTGCTCTGAGGCAGAACCCAGCTAGGTGTTTCTGCAACCTGTTTCCTCTTCTTTCTGGGCCCACAGATTTTACTTCCTAGTTTTTCCCTGGGATTACTGTAGCTGTGTGACTGAATTCCAGCCAGAGGAACATGAGCAGAGGTGATATGCATCACTTCCTGGCCTGGCCCATTAACCCTCTCGCATATGATGCTGTATGTGCTTTCCCTTCCTTTCAGCTTAAGGAAGGTAAGCATGGTGAGCTTGGATGCCATATTTTGAAGTGTTGGAGCCACAAAATGGAAGAAGGCTGAATCCCTGCATGTTTGGGGGAAAAGAGTCAGGAACCAACCAGGAACATCTGTGTTAGATTTAAGGGAACAAAAGATAAACTTATGTCAACTTTGTGCCGCTATATTTGTTGGGGGTGTTTGTTGTAGCAGCTAGAGTTATCTTAACGAATATATATGTGAATTGAGCTGATCTGTTATCCCTGGAACATGTGTCTCGCTTCTGCACATACTTTTCCTTAAAATCTCATTCTCCCATTCCAGTTATTCACATCCTTAAAGTTATTCAAGGCCTAAACCAAGACCAATTGCCTCTAAGCAGCTCTCTTCCACACCCATCAGCCACAGTGATATCTCCTTCCCTCAATGCCTATATCACTTTGTTGTCTATGCCTTTCATGTGCCCTTGTCATAGCTTCAATTTTGGATGTCTTGTTTTCCCAATGCGGTTGTAAGCTCTTCAAGGTCAAGGATCATGTTTTTATGCTTCTTGTATGTCTCTGAAGTATGTAATACGGTGTTGAGCCTTGGGAATTTTCAATAAATATGTGTGGGGAAAATGAATTTATAGATGCATTAGGCTCAATAAAATCTGCTTTCCTAAAAACGACCCTTCATTACTTCAAGCAGGAAGGCATGTAAACTATAATTTACTGGAGTTGGTGTTTTTATTCTTTTCACTGACATATACATTCTAACACTTTTTGACAACTGCTTAGAGGAGACAGAAGGCATGCTCATCAAATTTCAGTTGACACAAAACTAAAGGTAATAAATAATGCACAAGATGACAGAATCCAAAGTAGGCAAGTGGGAATGAAGCAGATAGCATTTAATAAGGATAACTACAAGATTAAATTTTTAAAAACCAACAGCCCAGGGGCACCTGGGTGGCTCAGATGGTTGAGTGTCCGACTTCAGCTCAGGTCAAGATCTCACAGTTTGTGAGTTAGAGCCCTGCATCAGGCTCTGTGCTGACAGCTCAGAGCCTGGAGCCTGCTTCGGATTCTGGGTCCCCCTCTTTCTCTGTACCTCCCCCACTCACGCTCTGTCTCTTTCCCAAAAATAAATAAACATAAAAAAAAAAAAGGCCAGCAGCCCAATTTCAGTATGGAAAGATATAGCTAACAGAAAAAACTTTTTAAGTTTTAATTGGCTGCTGGGCTGACATGAGCCCAGGGTGGTATACAAGACCCCACACTAAGTTAGGCTCCAGGCACCAAGTGGCAAAGTATTCAGGTTTTAACAGGGCACTGGCCATGAATTAACGTCACTAGGTGGAGGCCAATTAGAAGCGGATGTAGCATCAATGTTGGGTAAAGGAGGGAACGAAGGGCAACGTCAGCGCATGGGTTAGCTTTCAGCTGTAGCATTAGTGGGAATCTCCTGTCTAAGGCCGCCATTAAGTGATTTCTGACACTAAGCTACCTGGGGCCCCTAAGAGTTTTGCCCCCAAGTAGGTCTTAAAGGTTTGTTATTTTACTTTTGGCCACACTCTCCTGTGTCAGGGTCAGAGCTGCCCTTCACTTAAGACACTTCACTTTTGAAGCTGAGAAGTACGTCATCTGGGTAAATTCGAGTCAGCTTTGAGACAGGTGAAGAGAAAGCAAATCACATCTCCTCCAGGCTCAGTTGGGACAATCATTCCAGGATCCTCAGATCTGCTTCCAGAAACCCACATTTGCTAAAAACTTGCCAGAATTCTGGCAAGAAGCCTATGGCCTAAGCCTTAGCACTGGATCATTTAAAAAGTGAATACAATCTTAGGCAGTGCTAACAGAAGCCTAGCATCTGGAACAAGGATCCTGCTGTCATCTGTGCTGGTCACAACACACAGGAAGAATTGTTTCTATTCCAGATACCATGATTTTTTTTTCTAAATAACATTTTATTTATTTTTGTTTTTTTTAAATATGAAATTTATTGTCAAATTGGTTTCCATACAACACCCAGTGCTCATCCCAACAGGTGCCCTCCTCAATACCCATCACCCACCCTCCCCTCCCTCCCACCCCCCATCAGCCCTCAGTTTGTTCTCAGTTTTTAAGAGTCTCTTATGCTTTGGCTCCCTCCCTCTCTAACCTTTTTTTTTCTTCTTCCCCTCCTCCATGGTCTTCTGTTAAGTTTCTCAGGATCCACATAAGAGTGAAAACATATGGTATCTGTCTTTCTCTGCATGACTTATTTCGCTTAGCATAACACTCTCCAGTTCCATCCACATTTATACAAAAGGTCATATTTCATATAGCAGCACTTTCAACAATAGCCAAATTATGGAAAGAGCCTAAATGTCCATCAACTGATGAATGGATAAAGAAAATGTGGTTTATATACACAATGGAATACTACGTGGCAATGAGAAAGAATGAAATCTGGCCAGATACCATGATTTAAAGGGATACAGGCAAACTGGTGTGTGTCAAAAAGAAGATGACCAGAATGTTAGAAACCAAATCACTAGTTACTTTTTGGTGGTTCAGGCTCAAGGCCTAGAAGGGGTCAAGATGGTGGGTGGGAGGGTGGTGTCAGGCAGTGTAGATATTAGAACTGTCTTCAAGTAATGTGAAAGAATACTAGCCTATTAGGTAAGGCTAGAAGATAGAACAGGAACCAGTGGGTTTTAAGCCCAAAATGAAGATTTTAACCATTATAGCTCTTCAAAAGTAGAATACGCTTTGTAAGTAAGAGAGGTTTAAAATGTTTTAAGATCTGGGGCACCTGGGTGGCTCAGTTAGTTGAGCATCTGACTTCAGGTCAGGTCATGATCTCAAGGCTCCTGAGTTTGAGCCCCATGTCGTTGGGCTCAAAGCCCTGAGCCTGCTTCAGATTCTGTGAGTCCGACTCTCCGCACCCCTCCCCCCACTTGCGTGCGCACTCGCTCTCTCACTCTCTCTCTCTCTCAAAAATAAACATTAAAAATTTGTTTTAAATAAAATGTTTTAAGATCTGATGATTTTCATAGATGTTCTAGCTGGAATTCAGGACCACTGGGTGGGAAGTTAGAGGATTTCTGATGTCTCATTCAAATCTATTGTTCTATGATCTAATCATCTTTAAATTAGAAATGTGCTACAGAATATGAGGAAACAAGATTATTACCTGAGATTATTTTGGAGCTAGGGTCTGGGTTTTGAAGTGGATCTTCCCCTCAAAAGAAACAGAATTCATGGATGATTTAATCTACGATACGCAAGAGGAGAAAAATAGACATTAAGTGCCATTAAGAAGAGAAAGACACTCCCTAAGGTGTATGGAAAAAGAAACATTCAACAAATACCAGGAGAAATTGCACGGAGCCTGTACAGGCGTAAGGGGAAGGCCAGGGAGAAGGCTGAAAACCTTTTCCAGGGATGAGAAGTTGTGATACTATGTAGTCTGACGCTGCGCAAGGTGAGCGCTTCTCTGTAGTGGGGAAAGCGAGCTTGGTCTTTGCCTCCCCTAGTCTGCGGCCCCTGGAGACAAACACACCAGAATCACATTGTTCGTGACAACGGACTGTCCTTGAAATACTGTGAGTTTCTATATGTCTGTTTTTCTCTACGTGTGTTTTTGGACTCTTCCTCTTTCTCACAGACGGGAAGAAATGCACTCTTTTTATAATCGCGAGTCTCACCTGGGGTGAGGGGTCATTGGCGGACTTGGGTACGAAGAGAGAGAGATTCTCACGCCAGGAAGTGGGGGTGGTACCACGTGCTGGGCAACCTGGGACCAAGAGAGTAGGGAGAGAGGTCAAAGTATTTAACCACAGAGGCATCATCCTATCCTTTGCCTCTTGACCCCCGAGAAGCCCTCCAGTC
This sequence comes from Prionailurus viverrinus, assembly GCF_022837055.1. Classification (NCBI taxonomy): domain Eukaryota; kingdom Metazoa; phylum Chordata; class Mammalia; order Carnivora; family Felidae; genus Prionailurus; species Prionailurus viverrinus. The sequence goes on from NC_062568.1 coordinate 142,320,941, forward strand.
ACTCTGCCCAGAGCACTGCACGCTCTCCACGTGCGCCTTGGGGCTGATGTGAGGCGTGCACCTGCGGCGGAATACAGGTAACGTCAGGGCCGGGTCCACCGAGGTCCACCGAGGTCCCCCACCTGCGCACGGCTCGCTCGCTCCCCGCTCCCTCCGCCGCCTCCGCGAGCCCACTCCTCGTGCGGTGCTCGCCACTACAACCCCCACCTAGGCTGCCGCAAAACCCGAGAGCGCCGGGGTGGGCGCGCGGGCTGCGCGCGGGCCGGCGCCGGGAGCTCTGGGCATGCTCAGTCGCGCGGGCAGGGCTCCGGGCGCGAGCGGGGCTCTTTCTGCATCACATTCATCTGCTGCCAAGGGAAGCCGCCGGGCGCTCACAGGCTCTGCGCGCTGCCCGCGGGAGGACCCGGCCGCCGCGCCCCCGCCGCCGCCCCGCAGCCTCCTGGAGCCATGGCAGCGCTCGGCCACCCCGCCGCCTTCGGCCGGGCCACCCATGCCGTGGTGCGGGCGCTGCCCGAGTCCCTCTGCCAGCACGCGCTGAGGCGCGCCAAGGGCGACGAGGTGGATTTCGCCCGTGCCGAGCGGCAGCATCAGCTCTACGTGGGCGTGCTGGGCAGTAAGCTGGGGCTGCAGGTGGTGAAGCTGCCAGCCGACGAGAGCCTCCCCGACTGCGTGTTCGTGGAAGACGTGGCCGTGGTGTGCGAGGAGACGGCCCTCATCACCCGACCCGGGGCGCCGAGCCGGAGGAAGGAGGTGAGTGCCCGCCCGGCCACGCGAGGGGCGCGGCCGGGGACGCGCACCGGTCCCTCCCCCGCCGCCCGCGCCCCAGTTGCAAGCGGAATCGCGGAATTGGCCCCCGGGCTAGTTTAAAACTTCTCATTTGGGGGAGAGGGTGTGTCTGAGAGAGAGAGTCAGAGAGAGAAAGAGAGAGAAGTTCATTGTTCGCGCCTCCGGGCTGTCGGCACAGCTTGGGTGCCTCCAAGACGACCCGACTGAGTGTGGTTGTGCGGACTCCGGCAGGTGGGTGGGGTGGGGAATCCACCTCACAGACATTTTTATTTGGAAAGATTAAACAGTGGCAAAGACGATGCAACTCGGAGCGTTTCCGAGGGAGCAGGGGCAGGGAGGGTGGCTGTTCCAGGCGGGCGGGCGGATGCCGGGCGAGGACTCCCGGAGGGGGTGGGGGGCAGCGCCAGTTGGTGACACTGAAGCCCCTAGCCTTGCCTAGGGTTTTCGGACCAGCGCGGGGCAGATGAACTAAGCGGGTGTCGGCGCCCACAGACCTAGGGCGTCCCGAGTTACTTTTGAGTGGTGAGGAGTGAGTCCAGCAGATTGTAAGGAGAATGGTTTGTTGGTGAGCTGTGAATAATGTGTTCGTGAATAGGCTAGGTGTGAAAAGCTGTACTCAGGGTAGAGTGCTGGGGGTGTGTGTCTGTGTTTAATTAGAAATGGTTGTTTCACAGATTCCATGATCTTTATTCTCTGTGTTTTTAAACTTCTAACAATTAGAGCTTTTTGTGTTCTCAAGGAAAAGAGACTCCTCTAAAATATTGCAGCTTGGGAAAATGGCTGTGATTGCTTTAAACCCGAGGTAGGTTGGTGGAGAGAGACAGAGTGAGAATGGATTTTAAAAAGCCATCTGGCCTGGGATTCCCCTTATTGCCCGGCTAAGAGCCCAGGCTCAAGACTCTCCGTTGCTATTGCATCGAGTGGCATTGCAAGAAGCTGGTGTTTTCTTTCATATCTGGGCGGTTCGGGATTTTTTCTTCTATTTTGTCTTTATTCAATTCACATTGGAAATGCCCCCATAGAGCTTATGGTTAAAATATGCTTGTTCTAAGGGCGCCTGGGTGGCTCAGTGGGTTAAGCCTCCGACTTGGGCTCAGGTCATGATCTCAAGCCTCGCATCAGGCTCTGTGCTGACAGCTCAGAGCCTGGAGCCTGCTTCGGATTCTGTGGTTCCCCCTCTTTCTGCCCCTCCCTGGCTTGCTCGCTCTCTTTCTCTCTCAAAAATAAATAAACATTAAAACAATTTTTTTTGAATATGCTTATTCTACACATGCTTCGCTAGTTAGTTGATAGAACCATACATTGGCTGAAAGAATAAGCGTATTCCACTTAATTCTTACTGAGACAATTTATCTTTTTTTCCACCCTGCCTTAGCAGAAAACAAAAAGAGTAATGGGTCTTTTTCACTTTACCTTTTTATTTTCTTTGCCACACCTTTGGGTTTGTGAGATGGCCCACTCTATTTTTTTTTTTTAATTTTTTTTTCAACGTTTATTTTTTGGGGTCAGAGAGAGACAGAGCATGAACGGGGGAGGGGCAGAGAGAGAGGGAGACACAGAATCGGAAACAGGCTCCAGGCTCTGAGCCATCAGCCCAGAGCCTGATGCGGGGCTCGAACTCACAGACCGCGAGATCGTGACCTGGCTGAAGTCGGACGCTTAACCGACTGCGCCCCCCGGGCGCCCTAAACTGATAAGCATGTAACGCCATTTGAATACTAGTATATCCTAGGCCATATGACACAATTGTGGTTTGTGCTTAAAAGAGTAAAAGATTTCAGAAACCTTTTCAAAATCGTACTCATTTGATGAAAGTAATCCAATTTCCTGTCAACATACTGTCACATATTTAATCATCCATTTCATTTTATTCCTGTAATAAAACCTTCCCAAGTTTGGTCTTCCCAATGCTAAAGTGGGCAGTGATCTTTCTCTGTCAGTTTTTGAGGCATACATTTTGGAACGGCTTCAGTCTTATATCAGTCTGGTGGCCCCCTGCCAGAGGCCACATGGTGTAGTGGGTAGGATCATCAGACTGCATCCAGTTCTGTGGCCTTGGGTAGTGTCTCTTGCCTCATTTTTCTCACCTGAAAAGTGGACATAATAATACCTATTTCATAAAGTGGTTGTAATAAATTTATTAATCTATCTGAAATTTATAGGATAGGACATTTCATGAATGCTGGTTATTATTCACTTAATATTAGGTCATGGAAGAGTTGCTTCTTCTTGAGCAGTGAGAAGTCTACTATATAGTGATGTGACATTACAGTGACATTTCTCCTTCCCAGGGTGAAGGGGAATCATCTGCATACCTTAGGATCCATCCTAATCTGCTTTGTAGCACTTCCTCCCAGCTTGAGTTTCCTGCAGGTACATGTGGTCTCCCAAAAACACCTTTGCCATTGCACATGATCTGAATCAGCAGAGTAGCAGACCTTCCAGCTGGAGAGAGAAATATGGGCAGTTGTATTAGATGGGGTGCTTCTGGAAAGCAGGGCTATGCAGGGTGACTAACACTCTTTGAAACTGCTCACAATACCAGTTTACTGCCTTAGTTGTTGAGTGAATAAATGAATAAATGAAATCCTAACTAGCCGATATTAACAAGCTGATACTAATTACTTCAAGGCCTTCTTTGTACTGTTGTATATATTTTTCATGCGATACTTGACTCTCTAACTGAAATTCCACAACGACTAAGGCATTATTTTAAGATTATTGCCACTGATATCCTTGCCTTCTGTCTCCTTATTCTCTATTCCATTCTTCACACTGTGACTAAGCTGGTCTTTCTAAAACTCAAATCTGATCCTGTCCCTGCTACGATGAAACTTCTTGAGGGACCCCTATTAAGCTTTATGAACCCATTGAACTGGACTCTCTTGCTTTTCCAGCTTCAGTTGCATCTCTGACCCTACCCCAGGTGCCTACCAACCCTTTGGCTCAAGCCAGCTTCTTTCACTAAAGCTCACCATGCTGTTGCTTTTCTAGGCATACATTTCTCCTTTTTCTGGGACATTCTGCCTCTTTCCTCTTCTCCATTTTACCTAGCTGTTCCTATTCAGGCAGCACTTCTCAGCTTACTGGTATCATTAATATTACTAGCTATTCTCTCTCGGGTGCTTGCCATCTGCCAAACATTGTGTCAGATTTATGTCACAGGTTTCACTGAATGCTCACATCAACTCTTAGAGCTCAGTGCTATCACTATTCTTACTTTCAAGTTGATGGAATTGAGGCTTAGACGGATTAAATCATTGGCCAGGATCATAGAGTAGAACCAGTGAAACCAGGATTTGAACTCAGGTTTGTAGGACTCAAGCTCTAGTCACAACCACTGTGATACTAGACAACCAAGTCTAGGGTTGGCTCTCCTTTTATGAGCGCCTATGACTCTCTGCACTCCCTTCTGTGGTATTTGTCGTACTTTATGATAATGGCCTGTTTTACCTTTCTGTATCCCTCCACTGTTATGAAAACTGTCAGGGCAGGGATCACATCTACATTCTTCAACATTTTATAACCAGGACCTTGCACACAAGAGTCATGCAGCAAATATCTTTTTGAACAAGTGTGTCCATGACTTTAGGTCAACCTTAGATTTCCCTCCTTATGACATATTTGGTGTTTTGCAAGCATTCTCAATTAATAGAGCCCCAAAAGTTTCATTATAAGTGCAGGTGACTTATAACTGTTTTACTCTTCCTCTCCTTTCCCCTGACTCTGTCTCTTATTATTTTGCTTGTTTTTATAAAAATTCTGAGAAATCCTTCTTTATCAAAGCATCATGTTATATTTAATGACTTTTCTTTCTTGGAAGAAAGGACTGAGAACCGAACTCAAGAAAATAACCCTCTGTGAAAGCAGTGTTTGCCACAATGGGACCTCCCAAGATTAATAAAACACAGACACTATCTGCAGGAAGCTTAAGTTTTAGTGAAGAAAACTGTGTACAGAGTCAGCAAATAATGTTAAGTGTCTCATAATTCTGTGTCTTCATGAATAGGAATATTTTAATGTTTAATACTTTAAAGACAAATAAATTAGCTTTTAGAACTAGTCTTTTTTTTTTTTTTTTTTTTTTTTTTTTTTTTTTTTAGTTTTTGAGAGAGTGTGTGTGTGCATGCTCATGTATAAGTGGGGGAGGGGCAAAGGGAGAGGAAAAGAGAGACTCTTTTTCCATGCCCACCATGGAGCCCGACCAACACAGGCTCCATCTCGTGACTGTGAGATCATGACCTCAGCTGAAATTAAGAGTTGGATGTTTAACCAACTGAGCCATCCAGGCACTCGGAGAACCAGTCATATTTTAAATGAATCCAGCTTAATTTCTGAAGGAAAAAAAGTCAGTTTACAAATGTCAATGTCCTGTAAACAAATACCTAAGAGCTAATGTAAGACAAGTGACAGGGTGTGAGAATTGGGTTTTTAAAAAATTAAAAATTTTGGATAAATTATACACTTCTGCAATACCAAAATGAAAAGGTGTAAGAGGATAAATATGCAGTGAAGTCGTCTCCCTGCTCTTGTACCTGACTACCTGGTTCCCTTTCTTAGAGGCAACTTTTAATACCATTTTCTTGATTTTTCCTTCTAGCAGGTTTTTAGTACCTAATAAATGATTAACTGACAAAGGCTACTCAAGCAAAATTGTAAAGTATATCCTGTGCCCCTTAACCCCTCTTTGAGAGTTATTTTATCCTTTACCAGGTTCAAGGATTGGTATGTGGAATATTTTGTCTAGGAGAGAAAAAAACAGAGACTCATTCTCACAGTGTGAGAATGGCTTTAATTATCCTTTCCTGGACCATTTGCATTTTTAGGGACCTCTTTAGGAAGGCAATGCATAGCACAGTAATAAATCTCAAAAGTGGAATTAGACATTAAGGTAGGGCAGGGAGGTATAAATGGAAAGAGTGAGCAATACATATTTCAATAGAAATTCCCCTTTTATTAGAGCACTTAACTGTTTGGATCTACGTATTTTGGCCCTGGGTATATTCTTTGGTTAGGCTAAAAGCATAACCCTTTTGATCCCAGAGGCAAATTGAATATGAAGCCAATGTCTAAAGACTAGCTAACATGTGCCAAGTTATGTGTGTGTGTGAATTGCAAAACATGGTATTATTATTAGCCCTATTTAAAAGAAGGAAACTGAGGCTTAGGTAACCAGAGTTAAGTAAGTTGTCCAAAGACACACAACTAATAAGTGACAAAACTGAGGTTTTTATGAAAATGTGAAGGTCATTTTTGCTTGAAGTGCTTGTAGCCGGTTGTGGTTAATCATAACAGAACATTAAATCAATACAAAACAACTACCTGAATCCCATTTTATACAGCTAACAATACATAATCTCAGTTGGATATTAACGAAGTGAATGTTTTACTTCCGTCATCTCATAAATGAGAGTAGATTATTTTCATTTTAGTTAAAAAATAATTATCTGGTCATTTACATGAAACCCCAGAATTATTTTATTTTATTTTATTTTTTTATTATATGAAATTTATCGTCAAATTAGTGCTCCTCCCAAAAGATGCCCTCTTCAATGCCCATCACCTACCCTACCCTCCCTCCCACCCCCCATCAACCCTCAGTTTGTTCTGTTTTTAAGAGTCTCTTATGCTTTGGCTCTCTCTCCCACTCTAACCTCTTTTTTTTCTTTTGTTTTCCTTCCCCTCCCCCATGGGTTTCTGTTAAGTTTCTCAGGATCACATAAGAGTGAAAACATATGGTATCTGTCTTTCTCTGTATGGCTTATTTCACTTAGCATCACACTCTCCAGTTCCATCCACATTGCTACAAAGGGCCATATTTCATTCTTTCTCATTGCCACGTAGTACTCCATTGTGTATATAAACCACAATTTCTTTATCCATTCATCAATTGATGGACATGTAGGCTTTTTCCACAATTTGGCTATTGTTGAGAGTGCTGCTATAAACATTGGGGTACAAGTGCCCCTATGCATCAGTACTCCTGTATCCCTTGATGAAACCCCAGAATTGCCTAGGCACAATTTGTCCAGAATTGTGTTGTTTACCAGGAGGCTGGACGATTGCTTTTTTTAAATGCACACATTTCCTCAAACTTCTTTTTAACATCAGGTGAGAAAACTGCCCTAAGCCATAATTAGAAATTACTCTTACTCTCACCAAGATGGAAGGTGAATGTGCTGGAGGCTCTTTCCATGGCAGCGGATTAATAGTTCGTGATAAACTGTCACCTCCAACTGGATAGAACAACTGCTCCTTTTCAGGATGTTTCTTTTTTGACTCTACTTGGCCTTGGCAATGAATGTTTGGAAATTGATGTCTTGGAAACTGGAGTACATCTATTATATAATGCAATCTATTCCCATGCAGTTGATCTTGAAAGCCTTGAAAATAAAGAACGTAATGATGAGTAGGGAGTGACTTCTATTAGATACTATTAGCTGAAAATGAGCTTTCTGCAGAGATTCCTAGAATCATTAGAGAATCGTTATAAAACTAAGAAGGCAGAGATGGATCCCTATAATTCAGATATGCTGGAAAATTGCTTTTGCATGTATTTAAATTCTTGTTGAGCTCATATTTCTTCAAAATTAGTTTTATTAGAGTAATGATGTGTATCTATCCATTACTATATGCCTCAACACAGAAAAATGTACTTAAGACTTTCGAACAAATAGATTTACCTTCCATTGATTTTGCCTCATAAATAAATTATTCATGGCCTCTTATGAATCTCACTATAAATTTGGAGATGCATGTTTAAAAACTGAGTGCTGGTTGTTACTTATTTTACTGGCATTTGCTGTTCAACTCTGTAACCACTTCAGAAAGCCTCATTTTCTAACTGGACATGTGGTAGAGTTCATTCCCCTGCTCAAGGGGTATCATAATTAAAGTTAAAATAACTGAAATTTTAATGAGAGAAAGAGAAGTTTCATTCGTATCTTGTATAGAACATGGCGCGTTGTTCATTCCAGATAGTCAATAAATATTTACCATAGGGGCGCCTGGGTGGCGCAGTCGGTTAAGCGTCCGACTTCAGCCAGGTCACGATCTCGCGGTCCGTGGGTTTGAGCCCCGCGTCAGGCTCTGGGCTGATGGCTCGGAGCCTGGAGCCTGTTTCCGATTCTGTGTCTCCCTCTCTCTCTGCCCCTCCCCCGTTCATGCTCTGTCTCTCTCTGTCCCAAAAATAAATAAAAAACGTTGAAAAAAAAATTTAAAAAAATAAATATTTACCATAAATAAATCCCGTGTTCCATCACAATGCTCCCCTCACCTTTGAAGTTAGCTTTTATTGCTTTCCCTAAACTGATATGAGGTATTAAATCTGTTAGAGTCCTCAGGTCCATTTCATAAGTAGGCACTTTTCATCCAAATGGACAAGCAGGAGTAGTCTCAAACAACAAATCCCATTTAAAATGCATGCATATGATGCCATCCTAGTTCACTTCATCATTGTCAAACAGTTTAATAATGTACATTGTCTTCCTGAAGCTGAGTGCTGAAGGAGCAGTAGTATCACATGGAAAGAATAAATCATCAGACTTTAGACTCCTGATTCTAAATGTTTAGGTCATCCAAGCAAGTATGACCAGAGGAAAAAGCACAGCAGACTAAAAAGATGAAAGTATACATTATTACAGGGTCGGTTTAAATCACTGTGGGCAAATTTAACTTAGTTTATGTTAGCAAATTAAAGAGAATACAACCTCTAAGCTGCTTTTGCAAGTAGGTGCGCTCATAGGAGTAAATTGTCATTATAGTGAAGATGAATACATCAGTATGTTGCTTTATTTGAATATGTGTGATTAAATAAACCTTTGCCTTAATTAAAAATATGCATTTGATTTCTTTGTTCTTGTTTAAGAAATATTAGAGTTTTCTAATTTGTTTACAGGTCCTGTTCAGATGGGACATGGAGGGTGAGAGAAGGATAAGAGATGTGGAAAAATTGATGGGGCAGTGTTGATAACTTACATTTGTGAGATGAGATGAGGGTTTGATGAATAAAAAATACTGGTTTTTATTCAACCTGAAACATTATAGTTGTCCTACTTAATTAACCAATCATATAAACTCATGCCTTGCTAATGATGATCCATTATGAGATGAAGCTGAATTATGAGTGCATGATTGCATTAAAAATGACTGTGCTTTTGAAGGTAGAGCAAGAGTAGTTACATGACTCCTGTATGTTTATGCATTCAACAACTGTCTCCTACATGCCAGACCCAACGTTTGGTGCTAGGGAGACAGAGATGAATTAGATCTCACTGCTGCCCTCAGGATCTCACAGTTCACCAGGGATGCAGATGCTTGCAGAACAAGGTGGAGAGATTTCACGACAGAGTTTTCTCTGGTGCTATGGAAACTACGAGGAGGTATATCTGACCCACACCAGGACTTCTCAGAAGAGATTATTGAGCTAGAAGTAATGGGAGAAGTCAGAAAGGACAGCCTTCCAGAGATAGGGAGCACTATGAAGTAGAATGAGGGTGATACTCCAGTAAAAATTAATTTCATTAATGTTGAAAAGGATGCAGGATTGAAAAAAGCCCACCTATGCCCTCTCAGAACTTTGAGATTTTGGATCTGTAGCTCCAAGTTCACCAAGAGAACTATATCCTTAACTATTTCCTGTTTGGGGCCTAAAGGGATTTGGTTCCCTAGCACAACCTATTCCTAATTGTCCACTTATTTCTTGAGGTTGCTAGCATGCCATTTTGCAGACGCAGTAATTTTTCCTCTTTGGCCCCAAATTTGTCACATTAGGATGTATCAGGCAAATATGACATCCCATAGTATATAGATATATGTAACATTATCCAGTCAAGATAAGAGAAAACTATTTCCTCTTTGCTGTCAAAATGTGGTTTTATTTACAAATCTCTCCATCTTGGCAGAGTTGAATTTTGTACATGCTGTGAAAGGCAATGTGGTAGGGATATAACGCCATCCTAGAGGTTGGGGGATGCCGGTTTTGACTTTTTGCCTTGATTTGAATATCTAGTATTCTTTACAATTTGGAGATGCTCTGCTTTCTTTCTGGATCTCAGGTCATGTTGAGATGGGACATGGTGGGTGAGAGAAGGATAAGAGATGTGGAAAAATTGATGGGGCAATGTTGATAATTTACATTTGTGAGGTGAGATGAGGGTTTGATGAATAAAAAATACTGGTTTTTATTCAACCTGAGACATTATATTTGTGCGACTTAACTAACCAATCATAAAACTTATGTCTTGCTAGTGATACTCCATTATGAGATGAAGCTCAATTTACTCTGTTTCAAAAGCTCAGCTTCCTTAACCATTCATAACATACTTGAAAAGTAGTTTTTTTGTATAGAAAGCTTTAGATAAAAGCCATTGGAAGAGTATAATATCCCTAGACCTACACAATTTCTATCATCCCATGACTTTCATCAGTGTCTGCCAGTTGATGTGTCTGTGGCAAACGTGAATCAATGGCCTGAAGAAATGAAGAGCAAGTGGATATGAAATATGTTCTGGAAGCTGTGTTTTTTGCTAGACATGCCCATGGCAGTTCTTTCCTATAAACTCTTCTTACATATGTGTTGACTTCCACTCCTGGTGCTACATTTGGAGCTCTGTTTTCTAAATTTTGACTTTTGTCTTCCAAAACTGCATGTTATTTTTCTGAACAAAGAAAGAAAAAAGATACCCATTTAAATGTAGCTTTTCTGTAGTTACCTATGTATAATTTTTAAAATGTAATTTATTGTCAAATTGGTTTCTGTACAATACCCAGTACTCATCCCAGCATGTGCCTTCCTCAATACCCATCACCCTCTTTCCCCTCTCCCCCAACCCCCATCAACCCTCAGTTTGTTCTCAGTATTTAAGAGTCTCAATGGTTTGCCTCCCTCCCTCTCTGTTTGTAACTATGTTTTCCCCATCCCCTCCCCCATGGTCTTATGTTAAGTTTCTCAAGATCACACATGAGTGAAAACATATGGTATCTGTCTTTCTCTAACTGACTTATTTCACTTAGCATAGTACCCTCCAGTTCCATCCACGTTGCTGCAAATGGCCAGATTTCAATCTTTCTCATTGCCAAGTAGCATTCCATTGTATATGTAAACTATATCTTCTTTATCCATTCATCAGTTGATGGACATTTAGGCTCTTTCTATAGCTATGTATAATTTAATATTGTTAACAGTAAGATATTGATGTAATTATTTTTAAAACTTGCAGATATGCTTGTGGTAAACTTGGACATTCTTTGTCTGAAATCATTCAAAGAGCTAAAATTAATAATCTTGGTGCAGTTAAAAGATACTAATGGAAGAAAAACACATCCACTTTATTCTCTTAATTGTTACTTTTCTTTTTTTTTTTTAGTCCTAGGGAACCATCATTTTACAAAGAAAGAACTATAGTTCAGCTTTGGGTCATATTTTAGGTCACTTGTGATATAAACATATTTTCCAATTCAAGAGCTTTCTGTGGAGAAATTATAATCTAGTGGTTTATTTTGAGGTAGTGAAACCATTTTGCTCTTGCTTTTGGTATTCTTCTGACTTTTCTTATGCCATCTTAGTCCTCTAGCAGGGACCCAGGTTTTCCAGCTCCTCATTCTGCAAAAAATACAGTGTTGAGAGAGAGAAGTACCCTAGTCACAAAGGGTACTGATTTCATTTTTACATTACGCTCAAACTAAGCATGTCTAAAGCTTTCAGCCTCCCCTAGTCTCCAAGCTTCCCCAGGCCACCCCATGTGAGTAGTTTAACAATGAATAGAGCACAGCTACAAGACAAGGCTTCTTGTATAGTTGTGTGTGTGTTTTCAAAGTGCTGCTCTCCAGCCATCATAGAGGGGTCATGAAATCAATTCAGTGGGTCATGACCAGCCCTTTTATTTTTATTGTAACAGAATCAATAGAAAATGTCAGAGTGCACTGCAACATAGTAGGATAAATACAGTGTCCTGAAACTTTTTTCATTTTGATACATTTGTGTTTGTATGTATACTAATTACGTATATAAAATACATTCCTTGCTGTAGATAATTGGCAAAAAAAAAAAAAAGTGAAAACCCACTGTATCTCCTTTCAACCAGATTGCACCTTTCAGCCTCTTCATAGAAATTCTGGAGGACCATGCCTGTTGTCCAGTTGGGATCTGGGAATCATGGCAAAAATCCCAAATGTTTATGTATATCAAGTCACATTTTATTTCCATTTACCTAGGTTAGAAATTGAACCTTCTGGCTATTTGGACCCCTGTCCAATCAGGGGAGAAAAAAAAAACTTACTTGAGGAACATGAGGAGGAGAAAGACTGTCAACTCGACCATTTTCTAGACACTGATTCTGCCTCTCCTTTGGTAACATTCTAAGCCAGTTAAGGGAAGGTTACATTGATTAAAACAGGCAAGCATGGTTTCCATTTGAATGGGCACCTTTTTCATTTTTTTGAGAGTGGATTCTGTGGTGGCAGCACAGAACTGAACCACAGAGTTCCTTGCGTCCAGAGGGGTGACTCCTGACATTTTCCTGCCAGCAGCCTCCAGGTGAAAGCTATCTGCATTGACCCCAGGAAGCCTCAGTGTCTAATGTCAGGATTTCCATTCCACTAGAGATGGAAACTCAGAACACTTTTTTGTTATTGTTGTTGTTGTTCAAAGAACCCCAGAATATGTCAAAACACAGAATGTCCTAAAACATAATTTTAATGTTCACATCATTTTCAGACCACTGACTAAAGGCCTAGCAGGGACCTTGAAAATCACTCGTTTCACCATTTTTATTTCACACTTGTGCAACACTGAATAGGTGTAAATCCAGCCTTTACAGAAGAACGCCCAAATGAAATTTAATTTTCTTCCTCAAGTAACCCATTTCAGCAATATTTGTGAGTGTTGGTGCTCATTAAGTATGAGTCATTTGGACTGACATACAGGTTTGGGTTCATTCTGACAAAGTGTATTTGGTTAGGAACAAGTTAGTCTGTGATTACAGGAAAACGGTATCCGATTTTCAATGGTAAACCCCACCCCCACCCCCTTCACAGCTGAGCAGCCTAGTCCTGAGAGTGGAGTGTACTCACACCTGCTCTTTTGTCCCCCTCAAAAGGAGTGCTGTCAAGATTTCGGTAAGGGAATGATAATAGAGGCAAACAGTGTGTTGCTGTGACTGGAGAAATTGTGTGTTTGTAGAAAAGGGGCTTGGAATTGTGCATCTTGGAACTATGTTTACGTGAGAAAAAATGGGTAGTGCAATTGTCATGTCTATGACAACATTTTTCTTTGTGAGCACTGAGCTGGATAACTGAAGCCTCGGAGTGGTTTGCAAGAGAACTGAGGACGAATATTGCTTCTAATCTGATCCCCAGAGAGAAGCTTCTTGGTGAGGGGGAGAAGGAACGGGGATTTAGGCTGGAACACTTTTTTGAAAGTAAATGACGAAAAACATACAAGACATTGCCCGCTGGCCTCAACGTGGCTGAGGGCTCAATTAGGATTCGATCCACGCTCCCTGAAAACTCTTGCCTGCCCTGAGGTCAGCCTAATGACTGGAAACTCTGCAAATGTAACAGCTACTGTCCCTTGGACTGTTTTCAACACACAACATATGCACATACAGTTTATACACACTCAGTATCAAGTTGGGATAAAATCAGTTTTCTAACAATGTCTTCCTTGTGTATAATGCTTAGTAGTGATGCAGATCATCAAAACCGATTAGAGAGATTCTTGAGTTACATTATTTTGGTGGACCACTATCCAGGAGAAATATTTTTTTTTAATGAATTCTGCTTTTTCACTGGGCTCTCTCAGCCCAGGATCACCTCCATATCATCCTTCCTTCCTCTTGATGTCACCCCTTTTTAGAGCTGTCAATGGAGGAGAAAGGGTGTATGCAGTTCCTGAAACTTTCTTACCCTCCCTTACCCTCCTCTTGTTGGGGAGTTCCTTTAACACCATGGATTTATCCTCATATTCTGGGTCTGGATAGTGATTTTCATATTGCAAGTTTCAACTCATAGGTGGATCATAAAGTCCACCTAGCAGGTCACTCTACTTTTTGTTTGCTTTATTGCAAACGAACTAGAATTGAAAATACCGGAGCACGTTCATTACCCATAAGACAGCCAGGTGTCTTTTCATTTACATACATACAAATATATACATGTTCACTAGTGTGTTGTGGGTTGTGATGTAAGATGTATTTGCCATTGAAATCTGCTTATCTAGGAGACCAAGATAAAACTTTAAAAAAGTACTAAAATTACCTTTTATTGATAGTCTTTGCTGTTTGCAGCAACAACAGAATTTTGGCATGTGTCAGAGGCACTGACTTTCATTGAGCAAATAGGCTGTTTGTCTCCTTTTATTACCTAGTAGGAAGGTAAAGCCACTTGTGTAAATGCAGTGAAATGCAGGAGATGGAAAGGAAGGGAAGAAAAGTAAACAGTGTAGATGGTAGGTTTTGAGTTCTTCTCAGTAAGTAGGCATTTCAAATATTAAGGACTCCTTCACATAAATGCTATAGAGTATTTCCGTATTCTTAGACGTATCTTCATTTGTACACCAAATTATGATGATGTGTTATTACAGGCCAGGATGGCGGTTGTTTAGAAAGCACACCTGTTATTAAAAAAGCCACATTAGGGACGCCTGGGTAGCCCAGTCAGCTAAGTGACAGACTCTGGATTTCGGCTTAGGTCATGATCACATGGTTTGTGATTTTGAGCCCCCACGTTGGGCTCCACGCTGACAGTGAGGAGCCTGCTTCAGGATTCTCTGTCTCCCTCTCTCTCTCTCTCTCTCTCTGCCCCTCCCCACTCACAGTCTCCCTCCCTTCCCCCCGCCCCAAGAACAAATAAACATTTTTAAAAAAAAAATAAAAGGGCCACATTAGAACCCAGTGCATTTTTATGTTTTGTTGACCCCAGCCTCACTTCTACCAATTCTGCTTTCCCATGCCCCGCACTGATCTGCCCATCGGCATCTTCAGTGTGCCCCACTCCCTAAATCCATCATCACTTGAGGTGTCAGATCATCTCAGGTGCCTCAGTCATTGTCATTCCCAACATGCATACCCCTCACACAAAATCTGGTACCTAGAGACATGTACTTTTAAACTGCCTCAGGAGGCAGACTGATTCCTGTGACATTCCTTGAGCTGTGCTTTTTCCTCCTTTCCATTGCCTTCAGGGGTGGAAGAGGACAGCTATGAATTTAAATTATGGTTCCACTGCTTATTAGCTGTGTAGCCTTGAGCAAGTTGAGCTTCAGTTTCATCCTCTGTAAAAATTGTGGGGGGGGGGGGGTTGACCATCTGTAACTTTGTTAGGATGCCTATATGCATTAACATGTTAAAGTGCCTAGCAGTACTGTGCACAGAGTAGCTCTTCTGTCAGTGATAGTCCCTCCTCTTATGTTATCTGCTTTCTGTATTTCTAGAGAGCTGTCAGTCATTTAAGCCCCTGAGGTGGAGACTGTGCTTTACTCTTGCTACTTTCCACCCTGAAACTAAAGATCTCCATCCCTTTGGCTTCAGCCTTGCTGCCGTAACCCTTTAGACAATAAGACTCTGCCTAGCAATTGGGATTTGTGGCTCTTTTTGCACCTCTATGCTGGCTTAACCTGAAACATGTCAGAAGGTTTGGAATACCATTAGAACATATGCTTGAGCCTGCTTGGGCAGCTGGATCAATCCCCCAACACCTATGTGGCTACTGTACAGGCAGGTCTGATGAGGGCACTAGCTTTCTCTCCACTTCACTTTTGTAGGAGTAAGTCATCCTTAACTGAATCAAAAGATACTGCCCTTTCCATAATGCTTCTTCATCCCCTGATCTTCTAGGTAAAAGAATACTTAGAGAATCTCTTCCTTTCAATTTACCATTTGATCCTGAACTACTCATTTATGGGTGTTTAGATTTGAATTCACATTTCTAGTATCTGTATATTTAATATGTTTTCCATTTTTAAGGACTTTAAATTTTTATTTTATTAAATTTTTTATTATTACCCTTTTTATTGAAGTATATTTAACATATAATTTTATATTTTAGGTGCTACAACATAGTGATTCAACAACTCTATATATTGCACAGTGCTCAAGAAGAGAGTAGCCACTATACAACATTATTACAATATTGTTATTATTATTTTTATTTTAGAATAGTTGACACACAGTGTTACATTAGTTTCAGGTATCCAACATAGTGATTCAACAAGTCTATATGTTATGCTATGCTCACCACAAGTGTAGCTACCATCTGTCACCATACAGTGTTCTTACAATACTATTGACTGTATTCCCTATACTGTACCTTCTTTCCCTGTGAATTATTCATTCCTTAAGTGGAAGCCTGTGTCTTCCACTCCCTTTTACCCATTTTGCCCATCCCTCTACTCTCCTTTCTGGCAAACATCAGTTTGTTCACTGTATTTATGGGTCTTTTTCTGCTTTGGGTTTGTTGTTGTTGTTGTTGTTGTTCATTTGTTTGGTTTTTTAGATTCCATATATAAATGAAATAATGTGGTATTTGTTTTTGTCCGACTTACTTCATTTATCATGAATGATACCCTCCAAGACCATCTGTGTTCTCACAAATGGCAAGATCTCATTCTTTTTTTATGACAGAATAATATTCCATTATATATATACATACATACACACATATACGTTATATACATTATACACACACACACACACACACACACACACACATCTTCTTTATCCATTCATCTGTTGGTGGTGACTTGGGTTGCTTTTATATCTTGGCTGTTGTAAAGCTGCAATAAACAAAGAAGTGTGTACATTTTTTTTGAATTAGCATTTTCATTTTCTTTGGGTAAATAGCCAGTAGTGGAATTACTGGATTATATGGTAATTCTGTTTTTAATTTTTTGAGGAATTCAACTGCTTTTCACAGTTGCTGCACCATTTTACGTTCCTGTCAACTGTGAAGCAAGAATTCCTTTTTCTCCACATCCCTGTCAATACTTGGTATTTCTTGTCTTTTTGGTCTAGCCATTCTGATATCTTATATTGTGGTTTTGATTTGTATTTCCCTGATGATTAGTGATGTTGAGCGTCTTTTCACGTATGTGTTGGCCATCTGTATGTCTTCTTTGGAAAAATGTCTGTTTAGGTTCTCTGTCCATTTTTTTGATCAGAGTATTTGTGTTTTGGTGTTGAGTTATATAGGTGTATATCTTGGATATTAACCCCTTATCATATATATAATTTGCAAATATCTTCACCCATTCAGTAAGTTGCCTTTTTGTTGTTGATGGTTTCCTTTGTTGTGCAAACCAAAATAAAAAGCTTGAGCACATTGAGCATGATGTTAGCTGTGGGTTTTTTATATGTGGCCTTAATTATGTTGAGGTATGTTTTCTCTAAACCCACCACTTTTTTGAGAGTTTTTATCATGAATGGATGTTGAATTTTGTCAGATGTTTTTTCGGCCTGTATTAAGATGATCATGTGATTATTATCCTTGATTTTGTTGATGTGCTACATGGATTGATTTGCAAATATTGAACCATCCTTGCATCCCTGGAATAAAATCCACTTAATCATAGGGAATGATTTTTTTAATGTGTTGTTGAGTGTGGTTTCTTAATATTTTGTTGAGGATTTTTACATCTATGTTCTTCAGGGGTATTGCCCTGTAGTTTTTGTTTGTTTGGGGTTTTTTTTTTTTGTGGTTTTGGGGAAGTTTTTGGCAGTGTCTTTGGTTTTGGTATTGGGGTGATACTGACCTTATAGAATGTATTTAGAAGCTTTCCTTCCTCTTATGTTTTTTGGAATAGTTTGAGGAAAATTGCTATTGACTCTTCTTTAAATGTTTGGTAAAATTCACTCGTGAATCCATCTGATCCTAGACTTATGTTTTTTGGGAGTTTTTTAATTACTGATTGATATGTTCACATTTTGTATTTCTGATTCAGTTTTGGAAGATTGTATGTTTCTAGAAATTTTTGCATTTCTGCCAGGTTGTCTCATTTATTGGTGTATAATTTTTTGTGACAGTCTCTTATAATCCTTTGTATTTCTGTGGTGTTGATTGTTACTTCTGTCCTATTTCTGATTTATTGATTTATTTATTTATTTGGGTACTCTATTTTTTCCTTTAAGAACTTTAAAAATTCTTCTTTCATTGCAAGGTGAAATTACACCTGGAAATGAGTCTTGGTTTCACTTCTCAGTTATATCATCTTTGGCAATTCACAAGTTTTAGTTTCTACTGAAATATTTCTTCTTCCTTCCCAAGGATGTTGAAGACCAAAGTATACTGAATACTATGATGCCTTATACAAATGTGATTACACTAGTAACATTGTTATGGTAAATGATAGACTGTACATAAAGATTACAGTAACTTTATTACTTATGGACTAGAGATGACTAGCTTATTCTGAAGATGTCTCTGACTAGATCTGAGCAGTGTCACTTGCACTGTGACCACTAAGCCCTGATACCCTTTTAGGAGGAGCCCTGATAGAGGCACTCTTAAAAAGCTTTAGTCAACTCTAAAGACCCAGATCTACTCTGGAAACTCTGAACTCAGGCAGATAAACTTTGGGTACAGTTTTGTCATTCTGTAAAAAAAGATAGCATGCCTCTTATTCATTTAATTGTTGAGAGCCTGCTGTATGTAAAACTGATAAAGTAAACAAATATGATGCCCACCCCAGTGGAAACTTATCAGGGAGTCTAAGTGGGGAGATAACCATAAAATAAACAATCACAAATATATGCATATTTAAAAACAGTAAATACTGTAAAGGAAAAGGATGTTTTACTTCATAAGGTTGTAAAAATAAGAGACCTTTGCTGGAAAGGACTTGAGTATCAGTTTTTACATACACCTCTTATTAAATAGTAGGTAGTAAATGTTCATTGATCAAATGATAAATAACTGGTCTAATATAATGTTACCAGAGATACTCCCTCAGGCAGGAAAGAAGTAGATTGGCATTGAGGGGGCACCTGGACTAGGAAGTCTTAAAACGTCTCTACTTAAAAGCTGTGTAGCTAAGAGCTAGCAGATGATTGCTGTGGACTTTAGGATTCCCATCTGTTAACTGGGGATAATGCTGCTCTTTGTCATCCTCTATTGTCTTGAGCTTTAAACAGAGAAGTGGGGGTGCCTAGGTGGCTCAGTTGGTTAAGTGTCTGACTCTTGATTTAGGCTCAAGTCATGATCTCATGTTCATGGGATCAAGCACCATGTCGGGCTCTGTGCTGACTGTGCAGAGCCTGCTCTGGGTTCTTTCTTTCCGTCTCTCTCTGCCCCTCTCCCACTCATGCATACACCTGCACAAATGTTCTCTCTCTCAATAAATAAATAAACTGTAAACTTAGCACCTGTAGGAATTGGGCCACAGCCTGCCCTGCCACAACATCACAACATCTGGAGATGGGTCCCTAGTCCCACAGTCCTCTCTGTAGAAATCTTAGAACCAGCTCTTGAGGGAGTCCCGTAGCTTGCCTGATGTGGGTCTCAGACCTTTGATAGCAGGATCTATAGCAATGGCACTGCGTATGGCTAGCTTTTTGCCACGTGTTAAAGGATTACCTATTTTATGGAATTTCTAGGGAGAGCCCTCTGTTAGACCCAGGAGACTAATTGTGTGAGAATATGCACCCTATTAAAGAGTTTGGGAGCTAGATGGGTTTCAAGAACACATGTAACCACCACTTATTGTGTACTATGCTTGCTGCTTTGTCTACCCCACTTCATCTTACCCATACAGTTTCCCCCATTTTATGAATGGAGACACTGAGGAGAGGCTATATGACTTGCTTAAGGTCACATAGTTACTAAGCAGTGAAACTGAGATGGACAGCCTGGTGTTTCTGACTCCAGGGCCTGCACATTTGGCCACTATACTACAGAAAACACACAAGCAGCCATGCCAACCATTAGAGGATTTGGGTTAGTGAGACCCTCCCTGTTGATATAAAAACCAAAGTCACAGGTTTGATATCTCCAAAGGGCAATTGTCTAATCCACCAGTGAGGGCACCGAGAAGAATGAGAGACAAGGGATTCTGTGGCTGAAGACAAGGTTTCAGCTCAGCAACTACCTATCCTTCTATCCCTCTACCCCCTAATCCATGAGGCTAGCCCAGAAACCTTGCCCACCTAGGAGAATCACAGAATCTGACCAGCATCTCCAGCCATGGACTTAGTCTGGGCTTGATATTTGTTGGCAGGGTTCCTCACCAAATAGTTAAGCAACCCATGGAGAACCTTGATCTTAACTTACAAACACAGAAAGGCATGCTGAGTAAGAGTCTGAATAGGAATCCTAAGATGGCCCCAGCTCAAGGAAGGAAACTCCCCTGCCTCTCTAGAGTAAAAAACAAGGGTTAATTCTATCCATACACCCACACTAACTCTTGCTCAGTCTTCCTGGAGACAAATCAAAGGAAAAATTATGTGAGTTATGCATGGAAGAGACAGATTATCACTTTTATTGACACAGATGTTATTCTAACTCTGTGTGTGTCTCAGCTGACCCCAGGTCAACAATACAAACAATAATTAACACAAGCAGGCTGCAAACCTGTCTCATTCCTGTGCACCTGAGTTTTAGTTGAAGGAGCAGGGATACACATAGAAGCATGCCTGGATCTTACTGTCTTTGTATCTTAGAAGAGGGAGGGTAGGATGACATGCCTGGCTTTAGGTTCCAGCATCCCTTAACCCCATTAACTAAGACACTTGACTTCTGTGATGGCTTAGTTAAGCCATTGGCTCCTTACCCTTCCTCTCTCTCCAGTCTTGCTTTTGGGACTAGTGTAACCCA
This sequence comes from Prionailurus viverrinus, assembly GCF_022837055.1. Lineage (NCBI taxonomy): Eukaryota > Metazoa > Chordata > Mammalia > Carnivora > Felidae > Prionailurus > Prionailurus viverrinus. Next base: position 142,341,530 of record NC_062568.1, read on the forward strand.
TATTTAATAAAATGAATACATTACCCACACTGTACAGCTCTGATTTTGTTCTTTTGAATATTCCTTCTCCCCTCTGTAGAGGACTTGAGACCTGGCCTTGTACTCCATCCCCATGGGGACTTGCCTCTGGACTGCTCTGACTTCTGCACCCCGCAGTGTCTATCTCTCCACCACCATCACACATTTTTCCTAACCCTCGACCTCACCACCCACTTGTTCCTGCCACCATGCTTTCTGGATATCCATTCTGTCCACCTGCGTAGATTTCTACCTACCAAATGTGTGTCTCTTCGTGCCTGGAACTAATTTTCAGGTTTATAGGTTCCTTCCAGTGCAACCTGCCTTCTCCTGGTTAATCCTTTCCCCCACAACAAACAACAGCATAATAACATTTATCATGTGTTTATTGTGCATCAGCACTTTAAATCCATCGTTCTCATCAGCAGCCTTGGTCTTGTTCCTAACTCTTGGAGCAATCTGGCTATTAGCTGAGGAATTAGAAGACTCCTTAGTCAATAGGTCAATAGTCAGTAGTGAGTCAACCTCATCATTTCTGCTGTTGGCCTTGTTCTGACATGACCCTTGCTTAAGTTGTGCCCCAGTTCCATTAACTGCATTTATATATTGATACCCTTTGCTGATTTCCTGCCTGGATCCCCGGTGAAAGACTTCAAGACTGACCTACAGTCCTATATGGGAGGCCTCCTTAAGCTAACTGCCAAACCGTTTGGCTCCATGTTGTGCCAGCCTTCTCATATATCTGCCTGGTAAATGTCAGGCCAGACACGAGCCTGCCTTATGCTGGGGTGAGCCCATCAGCATGCTCCCTTTTGCTGGAGTCTCTGATGCCACTGCCATTATGACTCTTCTTCCTTCTGCTCACAGTTAGAACCATCCCTGGTCACTGGTCTTGCCCTGGGGGACAATTCTACTCTCTGGACCTCAGATGGAACACATGCTCTTATATTTTAAAGTATCTGTTAGGTCCAACCTATTGGGAAGTTTAGGGTAACATGACTTAACTAGGGCACACTCTTAATTTTCCTTCTCCCTTCCCACCTCCTATAGTAATTAGCTATCAATAAATGCTACTTTTCTGACTCAATTTAACAAATCAGTCTGTTCTTGGAATTCTCACTAAACTGACTTTAGTATGATTTAGTAAAATGGCATTTGCTGGTAGGAAAGTAATGTTACAGTGTTTAATTAAGCAGATTAAAATGTGATATCTCAATTGTCAAAACTGTTTTTGTAGATTTCCTGTGTTTTCTGTTGTTTTCTGTAAAAGAAAGATTATTCACATTATTGTAATTCCATACAGTGCAAAACTAGAACAAAGGAAGTGATGCAAATCCTTTAGCAGAAAGGTCATTTGAGTCATTGGAGTGTCCTGAACCATAGAGGGCACTTAGAGCCATTGTTGATGCACAGCACATTTCTTCAGATTATGACACCACTCATTTATGTAGAGGTTTTTCATGTGAATATTGACACTTGAGACATACACTTGTAAACAAAGGCAGGTAGTGTGAGGAGGAAGTGAATCCTTTGTAGAACTCTAAAATAAGCCAGATCCTCAGAACATCTCACTCTTAATAATTCCTGACATTCTTTATCTTTTAGAACAGAGAGGATGGGGAGAATTAAAAAGTAGGATTAGCAATGCTAGAAACGTGAATTCTGATTGATAATCCAGGATAACAACTTCAAACTAACAGATCTTGATGTTCTCACAAGAAAGGATGATGAAGATTCTGGCTCCCAATCACAATTGGTCGATATTTGTTGCTGAACACAGCACTGCACAAGCTCTCCATGTCTTCCTTGGGTTAGAGAAAGTGATGAATTCAGGGGCACAGCTGGCTTGTTTTGATGATTGACTGTGAGGAAAGAGGGTAATTTTGCAAAAGAGAAATCTTTCCAGAGTTTCCATTGAGGATTAGCCTGTTGAAATTCAGAGAACAAAGGCCATGTAACTTTTGGTTAGCATTTTGCATAACTCAGAGTGACTAAATCTACAATTCCTGGTAACTCAATTTGAATCTTTGGCAAGTTTTGGAACTAGATAGGGAGCTATCAGATCTACCTCCAGGCTAACATTAGCAATCATATTACTGGGTCAATGATTTTGCATTCTAGTCAGATTATTTAGATTGTTAAAAATCAATCATGTCTGCTGAATGAAAAAGGAGGAAATTGTAAGAATATACTCAAACTGAAATCCCAAAATCATTTGGAACATGGAATTCCTCTTTTCCTCATGCTCTCTATTTTCTCTGTGGGTCTGCTGTATCCTATCATGTTTTCTAATAACTTTAGCTTGCTTGTGGTCCAGAATTACCTTATATCCCCTTAACGTAGCTGCTGTATCAATGTAACTCAAATTTCTATTTCTCCGTTTCCAACTCCCAAAGGGGGAGTCTCATGGCCCATATTAATTTTTTGAGCCAGGCAACCAAGTAGGTAGGTAGTTGGCCAGCCTGAGAATAGACTAGTTTTGTGTCAGGTGCCCATTATTGGTTCATTCAGCTGTGTTTTAGGGTCAAAGACCAGAGTAGGTTTGCTCAGAGCAGCAGAGTCTGTAGACAGGGCAGATTCAGGCATATAAATAGGCAGTGGTTGGTGTCTCATATATGACTAGCTACCACCTGCTTTAAGTGAATCTGAACACTAAACTGTAGTGAACGAAAAGTGCTCTGGATGAGGAGACCCCAGTCTGGTCTTTTTTCCTTTTGAATTTTTAAATTCAATGAAGATGACCTCCTTTTCTCTCCTGGTGAAAGGTGGCCTGTCCTATATGCCTTCTCTCCTGCCTCCAAGTGAAAATTAAAACATAATATAAAAAACTATTGCTGCAAAGAGAGTGGCAACTGAGAAGGAGAAGAGCAAATGGGAAGAGAGAAGGAGAGAGTGGGGGAAGAACTGACTAGAGATGGGATCTTCACTTTGCACCCATAAACTTAATACATTTCCATGACGCTAAGCCATAAACTAGATGATTAGGGCTGACATTGGGAGGTTTGAAGGAGATGGAGAGGGAGGGAGATGGAGTTTAAATAAGGGCGGAAGAATATGAAGGAGACAGTTTGGGATATGGGGCCTTAGTAGGTGGAAGTTCCACCTTGGTGTCTTTGAAGTGCGATTGCCAAAGGATAGGATGAAAGGGGGACTAGAAACGAAGGTGAACCAGTGAGCAGGGCTGGCTTTCATCTTTCCCTCTTTCTGAAAGCACTCCAGGAGCCAAGTTCATGAGCAATCTCTAGGGCCCAGGGCTCAGCATGAGTGTCTCAATTTCTAACCAGCCCCAAAAGAGATGCACCAGACAACAAGCATCTGGGTATTCCAGACATCTTTACTGGGCTGTAATGTTCCGGTTTGCCATTGTAACAAATGGCCAGAGTTGCAGATGACATTTAACTGTTGGGAATGATTTATTTGACTTTAAAATGTAACCTGATCTTTTCAATTAGCATATCCCCTTTGGGAAGAAGAAAAGAACCTTTTTATTCTTTGGTTTATCTTCACTTGCTTTTTTTTAAATTTTTAAATTTTTTTTTCAACGTTTATTTATTTTTGGGACAGAGAGAGACAGAGCATGAACGGGGGAGGGGCAGAGAGAGAGGGAGACACAGAATCGGAAACAGGCTCCAGGCTCTGAGCCATCAGCCCAGAGCCTGACACGGGGCTCGAACTCCCGGACCGCGAGATCGTGACCTGAGCCGAAGTCAGACGCTTAACCGACTGAGCCACCCAGGTGCCCCTTTAAATTTTTAATGTTTATTCAATTTTGAGAGACAGAGAGAGACAGAGTATGAGCAGGGGCGGGAACAGAGAGAGGGAGACACAGAATCCCAAGCAGGCTCCAGGCTCTGAGCTGTCAGCACAGAGCCTGACAGAAGGCTCGAACCCACGGAACCTGAGCTGAAGTCAGGCACTTAACTGACTGAGCCACCCAGGCACCCCTTCACTTGCTTCTAACATTAACCATCTCTCCTAATTTGATATCCCATGGTCTGGCCTGCAGAACCACATATATCAAGCTTCCTAAATATTTGGTCTTGAATGCAGGGCTTACATTGCACATATCAGTAATCTTTTACCTTTCTTTCTTGGTGATTAAAAAACAGGGCCTACTGAACTCCTGAACTCATTCTACTAACGTAGCTCAGATGCCTTATTCCTTGAAACTTTCACAGATTCTTAGAGTTATTGTGTCCCCTATACTTGGGTCAGCACATACACTCTTACCGTAGTTACCTATTTGCATGATGTTCTCCCTCAGTAATCCATGAACTTCTTTCCTGTATCACCACTTCTCATTTTTTTCACTTCTGAGCTTCCAGCCCTGAGCACAATAACTGGTACACAGTAGATGCTCAATGAATGTTTATAGAATTGAGTAGACTGTGTTCAATACAGTTTAGCATGCATAATATTCTTGGGAGCCATTCTGTAAGGCCATGCAATAGGTGACAACTTTGATGTGGTTGGAAGAACAAAGGAGTTGGAATCAAGACACCTGTGTTCAAGCCCTCACCTTGTTCTTTATGGATATGTGGCTTTGGTCACAGTCTCCATGAACTTTGCATGTAAAATACAGATAGTGATTCCTGCTCCTCAAGGCTTTTGTGAAGAAGAAATTTTAAAAAATATGAAAAGTCTCTGTAATGTTAAAGTGCTATATATAAACATGATATCATCAAAAGATAACATCCTTCTGAAAATTCAGAAAATAATCCCCCTTAGATATGTGATTCAAGACAGACCTTTATTCTGTAGCAGACCAGCTACCTTTATTCTGTGTATAGACCAGCTCTGTAGCAAACATGTCATAAAGTTAAAAGTTATACTGTTGTGAGATTAATAAATACAAAGCATCTAGTATAATGCCTAGCATATAGTAATCATTCAGTGAATGATAGCTATCATTACTGTTTTCACCCCTACTATTATTAGGATAATGTAGCATTTCCTCAGCTGGCTGGCTCAGAGGAAAGCAGTTGGGCTATCAAAGAAGGGTAATGAATCTTCAGTCCTCATACAGTTCTATAACCCTCTATTTCTGAACGAGCATCTGATTTCCTGTCTTCTTTAAACTCTAATTTTCACTTGTGTACTGTAGGATGGCTTCAAGCTCAGAGAAGAGGAGCTCTAAAAATTCAGGTGAACATAGCTATCCTCTTGAGCATGCACTTTAATTCTCTCATTATCTGTTTGTCAGATAGCAGAACCTCTACTGAGAATGGCAAGGCTATAAAAATGTCTGCATTTATCTACAAAGCCAATATCCTACTTTATTTGGAAGTTGAGGTGGAGATGGAGACCTTTCAAGTACTTGATGCCATTGAGCCTTGTTAATTTGTGAAAGGGTTTTGTACTTGCCCTCTTTTTTTTTTTTTTAACCATTCTTAATTTTCCAGTCCTACTTTCTTGTTGGCTTCAAATGTGCTCACGAGAGTCCTGCCAGCTTTAGTTGGAAGGAATATATTTCCGAGCTTAGTTGGACATCAGTTTTTTTTGGGCCCTGCCCAGACTTTTGACAGAGAAGGTAGTGTTAAGGGGGTTGATGGTGTCTAGACAGTAAAATCAGAAACTGTGTAATTTATGTTCTATTACAGACATCCACTTCCCGGATTGGAAAAAGGAAACTGGTTTTTATCTAAGGAAGTTACATTAAAACCAAAGCCCCTGGGTATTTCTGACCTATGAAAAGTTGAAGCTTGAATAGTTTTATATAACATTCTTTAGTCCCTTCAAAGACAAGAGTTATTGAGAGTATTACTGTGTAGATGAGAAATAAAACTTCTAAGTTCCAGGAGACAGTTTGTAGAACTATATAGTGATCCTTTGCTGCTGCTTACCACAGGTTGAATCCCTATAAACTCACAGTGCGGTTTAGGTATTGCACATCAGTTTTACAGGGATGTGGGAAAGTTAGAGAGGAGAAAGGCTAATAGCCAAAGATGATGGAGTTGTTCAGACCTGTAAAGAAGATTGCAGATCTGACTCAGGAATTTAAAAAAAAAAAAAAAACAAAACTTTGCTTTAAAGAAAAAGCATGCTCTTGATTAGGAAAAAATATAATAGAAATTTAAAACGTCTTAAATCCACAGTATTTTGTGTTTCTTTTTAGATTACTTAATGCTCAATGATAAACTAATAATGTTTATAAACTAATGATGTTTATCAGGTACTCAATATTCAGTAATGTCAAAAGTAATGGGATGACAAAAATCTTAATAAGCTGGGCAAAATCTATGTGGAATTAAAGGATTTTAAGGCCCATGATAGCTTTTGTTTTATTTAACCTGGATAATTATCCAGGTTTTTAATGAAATCTCTCCATTTTTTTTTTCAGAAAAGTATAAACTCCTCTATGTAGCGCTATGAGACATTATATCAAATTCTGCTCTCTGAGCTGTTCAGAACACATGCATTTAAAATGCTGTAGTCTTGGGACACCTGAGTGGCTCAGTCAGTTGGGCGTCCGACTTCGGCTCAGGTCATGATCTCACGGTTCATGGGTTCGAGCCCCACGTCAGGCTCTGGGCTAACAGCTCAGAGCCTGGAGCCCACTTCAGATTCTGTGTCTCCCTCTGTCTGCCCCTCCGCTGCTTGCACTCTGTCTCTCGCATTGTCTCAAAAGTAAATAAACATTAAGAAAAAAATTAAAAATAAATTTTAAAATAAAAACATTTTAAAAAGTAAAATACTATAGTCTTATTGTTATTTTTTTAATGTTTATTTTTGAGAGATAGAGACAGAGCATGAGCAGGGAAGGGGCAGAGAGAGAGGGAGACACAGAATCTGAAGCAGGCTCCAGGCTCTGAGCTGTCTGCACAGAGCCTGACGCAGGGCCCAAACTCACAAAATGTACAATTGTGACCTGAGCCAAAGTTGGACACTCAAATCACCTCAGCCATCCAGGCACCCCTAAGTTGCTTCTAAATTTTACATAGAAAGAACTTTTTAGTATGTAGTAATTAGGTAATTAAAATTTGTTTGGTTTTTTTTTGTTTTTTTTTGTTTTTTTTTTTTTTTCCCAACGTTTATTTATTTTTGGGACAGAGAGAGACAGAGCATGAACGGGGGAGGGGCAGAGAGAGAGGGAGACACAGAATCGGAAACAGGCTCCAGGCTCTGAGCCATCAGCCCAGAGCCCGACGCGGGGCTCGAACTCCCGGACCGCGAGATCGTGACCTGGCTGAAGTCGGACGCTTAACCGACTGCGCCACCCAGGCTAAAATTTGTTTTAAAGAGCAGATCATTTCAGAAATTATATATTAATATTATATATTAAAATTAGATATCAGAAAACAGAGAAGAGTATCAAATGTGTAATGTATTGATTGCTACATATTCATGATATGTGTAATATGCAGAAATCTCTGTAGCAGCCAGAGATTGTGATAGAAGCCTTTTCCACAGCACCATAGCCCTTTGGGAGGAAGACTTGGAGGGTGGTAACTGCATCAGATACTTGGGAAGCTCAAGTCAGTTGTTCAACATGCCACTCCAGTCTGGGATGTTTAGCTTGTCAGCTTCCCAGGGTGAGAGTCTACACCTTCTGCGGTTTCCATGGTTCTGGCACAGTGGTGAGAACGTAGAGGACACAGTGGGAAATTCTCAGTTAATTGGTGGAATTGTCTGTGTAGAATGTGTTGGTAACCAGCATACACTGGAACATTGTATCCCACCACTGCTAATTATGGTCAAATGCAATTATCGGAAAACTGCATAAATAATAATAGTAATAACAATAGTGACCATTAATTAATGGTAATAACAGTTACCATTAATTAAGCACTTACTGTCAGCTCATTTAATCTTCCCAACAACTTTATGAATTTGATTTTATTTTCACAGTTTTCTAGATGGGCAAGTTGAAGTTAAGTAACTTGACTAAGAATCACAAACTTAGTAAAAATTGGAGTTGTTTAGATTCAGATTTGTCTGTCTTGAGTCCAAAACCTATCCTTTTCATTATCATCCCATTCTAGAACTTTTTATTCATCTTTCCCACTAGCTTCTCATAAGTTATAATTTGGCCTACCCTAGGGTGCTCAACAGAACTTTCCAGATGTCCATGTTTCATACCTCACAGCTAAAGACCCTTTGAAAATCTTCCACCATCATCCTGATCCTTGTTCTGATTATTTCATGCTGTGTAACAAACTATTCCAAAACTTAGTGGCTTAAAGCAATAACAGAATTTAATTTGCTCATGAATCTGCCGTTTGGGCCGGACTTAGAGGGGATAGCTTGTCACTGCTTTGCTTGGTGTCAACTGGGGTGGCTCAAAAAGGAATAAATAATTATTTACAATTCTGGCAGTTGGTACTGGAAAGACTCAATAGCTTCTGGCTGCCACAGCTGAGGCTCCACAGGCTTCTCTCCCCATCCGTATATGGATTTGCTTGTGTCCTGTATGGTGGTACCAGAGTTGCTGGGGTTCCTATATGTCAGCTGAGGACACCTAAGAGACAGGGCGACAGAGAGAGAGAGAGGGAAAGCCAGATGGAAGCCATATTGCCTTTTTTAACCAAGTCTCAGAAATCATGCAATATCACAGTTTATTCGTTAGAAGTAAGCCACTGAGGCTGGCCCATATTCAAGGGAAAAGAAATTAGATTTTACCTACTGCTAGAGGAATATCAAAGAATTGGTGAACTTGTTCATCATGGTACCATGTGCCTTTCCTAAGTAGGTTTACTCCTATCTCAATTCAAGGCAGTAGGGCTGGGCCTGGGCTCAAATGTGCAAGAAGTGCAAGTTGTCAACAACATTCATTGCTTTGCCTCTTTTAGAGCCTCTTTTCCCACCAGTAATAGCACTGTACAGCAGTAGAGCTCCTCTGCTCTCCCAAGCCCGGAACTTTCCAGCTCTCCCACTCCACACCCATCCTCATCTCCATCCTAATACTTATCTAGATGATCAGTTCACCCAGGATAGTGAAGCCCAGAGAGGTGCTTGGCACCATTACCAACACAGCCAACAGAACTTATACAGTGTCAGCACCGCCTGGTGCCTGAGCCAGCTCTGACCAAGGTTCACAGTGTGCCTGTATTGCTATAGCACATATCTGCACATCACCAATCATACATTATTGCTTCCTCATCATTTGTATTAATGATCTTTCCCAAGATGTTTCTGCCAAAACCTTCATTACCCACATTATACCACACTTTTGTGTTCTCTGAACACATGTTGAACTAAATCAACATGGATGGCATTAATAGAACACACTAGCTCTAGTGTAGCAAACACCTGTTTGATGGCATAGGAAAGAGTGGGTTCACCTTCCTAGGAAGAGTACAGTGGTTGTAGAGACAAAGCAGGGGTTTTCTTTGGCTGTCTTAGTGATTTTCATGTGCTAGAAAATAAAATATAGTATCTCAGTATTTTCATAAATCTTGCTGCATATTTTTCTCAGGTTTATGAAAATGCACTTCTAAAAATTAAATTTAAATACTAAAAGCTTCTTACATCTTTGAGAGATAATAGGGAATATTATTTTATGTGCTAGTAAAATAAATTATTGTAGTTTTTTTCTGGATCTCCTCTGCCTTGTTTCCAAAATATCATATTTTCATTGTGTTCTTGAAGTTAAAATAACCTGCAGGATTTATAGTGTGAAGGCCAAGGACTCTGTACCTTGTTTCTAATCGTCTTATCAGTTGCATAGCAGTCTATAAAGGCACCAGCAAAGTACATTTTTTGATTTTAAAATATGGTGCATCATTTGGGGAATGCAGATGTGGCCCTTAACTCCTAATTCTGAGGTTACTTCATCATACATGAGCAGTGGGGTCTTATGCTGCTTAATCTTACTTCCATAAGTAGCTGTCTCCAATCTTTGGTCTCCAGGAGGATATAGTAACCTGTACCAGGGATCCTGGTACATTACTGCATGCCAGGTTATAGGGCTAAACTCAGACACTGTTGACTATGACAATCACCAGTGGTCATTTAGGGAGTGTTTACTGTGTGCCAGTGACTTGAGAGTTCTTATCTCACTTAATCCTTGGAGACAGTTGTTAATATCTACATTTTATAAGCATCAAAACCAAGACTTCAAGAGGTTAAGTAATTTGACCAAGACTGCACACTAATACATGCTGAAAACTTGATTCTAAACTGGGCCTTTTTTTTTTAAGTTTATTTATTTATTTATTTATTTTGAGAGAGAGAGAGAGAGTGTGAGCAAGTGGGGGAGGGGCAGAGAGAGAGAGAATCCCAAGAAGGCTTCACACCGCCATCAGTGCAGAGCCCAATGTGGGGCTCAAACTCACGAACTTAAAGATCATGACCTGAGCCAAAGTCAGACATTTAACTGACTGAGCTACTCAGGCTCCTCTAAACTGGGTTTTTTGACTCCCCAGCTCTTGCTTTTGGCCTAATTACTACAACCATTGTTTGCCATTCTTTTCCCCCCCTCCCATTACCTTATTGAAATTCAAAAAAGTCTCAGTTGCTAGAGGATGCTATTGCTGTGATATGGAATTCTTTTCTCTCATGCACTGTGAAGTACCATGTATAGTAAGAAGAGAATGCAAATAGACATCTGAGAGCTTGCAGAGTTTCTGTTTGCATGTGAATCAAATGAGCCTTGTAGGACTCAGTGACATTGTGTTACCACATAATGAATATCTTTATATAATTGAATTGAACTGACAGGAAACATTGGAATTGATGACCAGCCCTAAATTGAGACTGTGCAGCAAGAAGGAAGGACCCAGGCTGCCTCCCACTTTCCTGTGTTCATTGGTCTATTTTATGAGCAAGCTTGTGGAGGGCTTGTGTAGAGCTCAATGAGATGATATACAATGAGATACGGGAAGAGCAACCGTTATAAATGGAGTAACACTAAGCAAGAAATGCCTATAAAATTGCGAACCTAGAGGGTGAAGGGCACTGCTTGCATCTCACATGAAAGCTACTGAAGAAAGGAGGGAGGAGAGACTCCCAGAATGGTACCCCTGTAGAAACAGTGACAATCAAGATTCAGACTTTGTCCACTGACTCTAAAATTGGTGGCAATGAAATTAGTTTACTCCACAAGTTCATGGTAGTTGAGGTTCTGATGACAGTTCCCTTTTGACTTTAGATTGTGTTGTTATCCAGCCAACTCTTAAAATAAAACTCCTACTTACATGAGGTCAATGTGCTAGACACTACACCATAGTCTACTGGGATTAAGGGTAGGAAAAAAATAAACAGACAAATGTAGCAGTGATAAGAATTATGACTGAGAGAAACACTGAGCACAGTGGAATGGGGGCCCTTGTCTAAAATAGATAGGTCCAGGAAGACTTACCAGAAGTGGTGACATCTGAGACAAGATGAGCATTTATTTGCTTTTTAAGATAATTTTATTGCTTTTAGGGGTGTGTGTATGTGTTGTGTATGTTTGTATGCATTTATCCCAGATGAATGAAAAACCTAAAAAAAACTTATGTAGTGCTGTGTTAAATAAGAATGAGTGGTAACAGTGAATACCCTTGCTTTGTTCCTGATCTAAGAAAGAAAAGTATTGTTTAGCATTGCTTTAGCTGTATCCCCCAACGTTTGATATTTTATATTTTCACTTTTGTTGATTTCAGTGAAGTCCTTTCACTTCTCCTGAGACTTCCTCTTTAACCCATTGACTATTTAGAAGTGTGTCATTTGGTTTCTACATGTTTGAAGCTTTTCCTGTTATCTTTATGTTACTAATTTTTTGTTTGATTCCATTGTGGTCAGAGAACACACTGCATATTTTCAGTTCTTTTAAATTTGATGAGGTTCGTTTTATGGCCCAGGATATATTAAGTTTAACATATCTTAGTATATGTTCTATGGGCACTTGAAAAGAATGGATATCCCACTGTAGTTAGGTGTCCTATAAATGTCAATTATATGCTGTTTGTTGATGGTGATGTATTCTTCTGTATCCTTGCTGTTTTATGTCTTATTGTTCTATCAGTTGCTGAGAGCAGGATGTTGAGTCTCCAACTATAATTGTTGATTTGTCAATTTCCCTTTTCAGTTCTATCAGTTTTTGCTTCACATACTTTGCCACTGTGTGGTTTGGTGCACAGCCATTTAGGATTGCTGTGTCTTCTAGATGGACTGACCCTTCTAGCATATTGTAATGTCTCTCTCTGTCTGTGTTTCTTGTAGTTTTCTCTGCTTTGAAGTCTACTTTATCTGACATTAATATAGCTACTATTTTCTTTTGACTAAGGTTTGCATGATATATCTTTTTCTTCCCTTTTATTTTGAACCTACCTATATCATTATGTTGGAAGTGAGTTTTTAGTGGACAGCATATAGTTGTGTTACTTATTTTTTTAATTTATTTTTTTAAATTTACATCCAAGTTCTTTAGCATACAGTGCAACAATGATTTCAGGAGTAAATTCCTTAAAGCCCCTTACCCATTCAGCCCATTCCCCCTCCCACAATCCCTCCAGCAACCCTCTGTTTGTTTTCTATATTTAAGAGTCTCTTATGTTTTGTCCCCCTCCATGTTTTTATATTCTTTTTACTTCCCTTCCATTATGTTCATCTGTTTTGTATCTTAAAGTTGTCATATGAGTGAAGTCATATGATATTTGTCTTTCTCTGACTGACTAATTTCACTTAGCATAATACCCTCCAGTTCCATACACATAGCTGTAAATGGCAAGATTTCATTCTTTTTGATTGCCAAGTAATACCCCATTGTGTGTGTATGTATGTATGTGTGTGTGTGTGTGTGTGTGTACATATATATATATATATATATATATATATACACACACCACATCTTCTTTATTCATCCATTGATGGACATTTGGGCTCTTTCCCTACTTTGGCTATTGTTGATAGCACTTTTATAAACATTGGGATACATGTGCCCCTTCGAAACAGCATACCTGTATCCCTTGGATAGATACCTAGCAGTGCAATTGTAGGGACATAGGGTAGTTCTATTTTTAATTTTTTGAGGAACCTCCATACTGTTTTCCAGAGTGGCTGCATGAGTTTGCAGTCCCACCAGCAGTGCAAAACAGATCCTCTTTCTCCTTATCCTCACCAACATCTGTTGTTGCCTGAGTAGTTAATGTTAGCCATTCTGACAGGTGGTATGAGGTGTGAGGTCGTATATCTCACTGTGGTTTTGATTTGTATTTCCCTGATGATGAGTGATGTTGAGCATGTTTTCATGTGTCGGTTGGCCATCTGGATGTCTTCTTTGGAGAAGTGTCTATTCATGTCTTTTTCCCATTTCTTCACTGGATTATTTGTTTTTTGGGTGTTGAGTTTGATAAGTTCTTTACAGATTTTGGATAGTAACCCCTTAGCTGATATGTCATTTGCAAATATCTTTTCCCATTCCGTTGGTCGCCTTTTAGTTTTGCTGATTGTTTCCTTCACTGTGCAGAAGGTTTTTATTTTGGTGAGGTCACAATAGTTAGTTCATTTTTGCTTTTGTTTCCCTTGCCTCCGGACGCGTGTTGAGTAAACAGTTGCTGTGGCCAAGGTCAGAGAGGTTTTGCCTGCTTTCTCCTGGAGGATTTTGATGGCTTCCTGTCTTACATTTAGATCTTTCATCCATTTTGAGTTTATTTTTGTGTATGGTGTAAGAAAGTGGTCCAAGTTCATTTTTCTGCATGTTGCGGTCCAGTGTTCCCAGCACCACTTGCTGAAGAAACTGTTTTTATTCCACTGAATATTCTTTCCTGCTTTGTCAAAGATTAGTTGACCATACGTTTGTGGGTCCATTTCTGGTTCTCTATTCTGTTCCATTGATCTGAGTGTCTGTTTTTGTGCCAGTACCATACTGTCTTGATGATTACAGCTTTGTAATACAGCTTGAAGTCTGGGATTGTGATGCCTCCAGCTTTGGTTTTCTTTTTCAAGATTGCTTTGGCTATTCGGGGTCTTTTCTGGTTCCATATAAATTTCAGGGTTGTTTGTTCTCACTCTGTGAAGAATGCTGGTGTTATTTTGATAGGGATTGCTAGTTCTTCTTTCCAAAGATTTCAAAATTCCTTCTTTTATTATTACCTTTTTACCTAGAGAATCTGGTTTAGCCATTTTTTAGGGTAGGCCTGCTGGTGACAAATAATCTTAGTTTTCATTTATTTGGGACTGTCTTGATTTTCCCTTTATTCCTGAAGGACATTTTCATGGATATGGGATTCTGGATTGACAGTTATTTTTTTCATCATTTGAAAAATGTGTCATTTCCTTCCAGCCTCCATAGTTTCTGATAAAAAATTCATTGTCATTTGAATTGTTTTCCCTCTATAGATAAGTTGTTATTTCTCTGGAGCTGCTTCTAAGACTTTTTTTTTCCTTTAGTTTTCAGAAGTTTGTCTATGATGTATCGTGGTTTGGATTTTTTTTTTTTTTTAATTTATCTTGTTTGGAATTTATTCACCTGCTTGAATCTGTAGGTTTATGCTTTTGCCACCTTTAGGAAGTTTTCAGCCATTATTTCTTTGAGTGCTTTTTCAGCCTTGCCTTCTTCTCTCCATCTGGAATTCTAATGACAAGAATATTATAACTTTTCTTAGAGTCAGTCTCACAGGCTCATTTGGTCCTTCTTTGTATCTTCTGTTTCTTTGATGCAATTTTCTATTTTCTCATTTGTTTCCAGCATGTTTGTAATTGCTCACTGAAGTATTTGGTGCTGGCTGCTTTAAAATCTTTGTCAGGGCACCTGGGTGGCCCAGTCAGTTGAGCGTCCAACTTCTGCTCAGGTTATGGTCTCGCAGTTCATGAGTTTGAGCCCCACGTCGGGCTCTGTGCTGACAGCTCAGAGCCTGAAACCTGCTTCAGATTCTGTGTCTCCATCTCTCTCTGCCCCTTCCCATTCATGCTCTGTCTCTCTCTGTCTCTCAAAAATGAATAAACGTTAAAAAAAAATTTTAAATCTTTGTCATATAATTCTAACATCTCTGCCATCTCAGTGTTGGTATCTGTTGATGGTGAGTATCTGTTTAATGTAATTAAAATTGTGGTTTTCCTTGTTCTTAGAGTGATGGGTGATTTTGAATTGAAACCTGAACCTTTTAGGTATTATATTATGAGACTCTGGATTTTATTAAACCTTCTATTTTAGCTGGTTTCCTCTGACATTCCTTTGGCAAGGGAAAGGTGAGGGCACTGCTTAATTATTGCCCGGTAGGAGGTTTTGTATTGGCTTATTTTGCTCAGTATAACCTTTTGAAATTACTTCATGCTGTTGCCAGTATTAGTAGGTTGTTCATTTTTATTTCTGAAAAATATTATGTTACATGCATCGTATGCCTCAGTACCTTTGAAAATTTTTCACAGTTTTTTTCTCATTTACTGTTTATACATTGTGTTTATTGTATTGAATCTGTACATCAATTTTGGGAGAAATGTAATCTTAGCAATATTGAATCATACAAAGAAGACCCAAATGCATATTTAGGTCTTATTTAATGCCTCTCTGCAATATGTTGTAATTTTATAGTCTCCTTAACTAGTTGATTTTTGGGGGTTCTATTATAAACGGTATTTTTTATTTATTTTCCAATTATTTATTGCCAATACAATAGTCCCCCCCTTTTCTGTGGTTTTGCTTTGCATGGTTTCAGTTACCCAACAGTCAACCATGGTTCAGAGGTAGATGATCCCATTTCTGACATATTATCAGGTCATTAGTAAACTAGCACTATGTCATACTGCCTGCATCATTTACCTCACTTCATCTCATCACCTAGGCATTTTATCATCTCACATCATCACAAGGAAGAGTAAGCACAGTATAAGATATTTTGAAAGAGAGAGGGATATTTTGAGATTTTTGAGAGGCAGAGACCACATTCACATAACTTTTATTATGATCTATTGCTATAATTCTGTTATTTATTACTTGTCCCTTACTGTGCCTAATTTATAAATTAAACTTTATTATAGGTATATGTGTATAGGAAAAAAACATAACATATATGGGTTTTGGTATATTCAAGGTTTCAGGCATCCACTAGGGATCTTGGAACATACCCCCATGGATAAGGGAGACTACTGTATATAGAAATACAGTTGATCAATTGCATCTGCAGTCTTGCATCTTTTATCTGCAGCCTTGCCAAATTAACTTATTCTCGCACTTTTGTGTGTGTACTTTCCACATACATGATCATGTCATCTGAAAAAAACAAGTTTTACTTCTTCCTCTCTGAATGATATGCTTTTCTTTCTTTCTTTCCTCCCTCCTCCTTTCTTCATTTCTTTCTTTCTTTTCCTTCTTGTTTTTATGAGAGAACATGAATGATTTTAATGATATTCTTATCAAAGAATGGTATAAAATATAGAAGAATGAGATTTTTTTTTAATTTGCTGTTTTTTTCTCTAGCTTGAGAATTTGGCACAAGGTTTATGTATATTATTTATTTGCCTAGTTGTTGAATTGACAATACCTGCGAATATCCTTATAATTCTGTATGTTAATTAGATTTGTGTAGAACATCCTAATTATGTTCTCAGTCTGTATACTAGATGTATATTATTGCAGTTATCCTTGTTGTTTAGCATTAAGGACAGGAATCTCTACAAATATCAACCAAATAATGCATTTTTCTGAAGTCATTAAGGGGAGGTAGATTTCATATGCAGAGGTCAAGAAAAAAACCCTCTCTTCGTCCCTTCAGCCAAGCTCAAACCCATACTTCTCCTCTGTCGGCCCAGGTCCCCTGCCAGGTCTTTGGTGTTTTATTTCCTAATTGTACCTCTTCTTGGTACCTCAGCCATTCCATGAAAATCCCTAAGTGGCACCTACAGGAACTTAAAAACAAAAACAAAATTGAATATTGTATACACACACACACACACACACACACACACACACACACGTCTGGCATCCTGGCCCCAGACCAGTTTTGTTACATAGATTTGTATCACACAGTATAAATATCAGTGTCACAGAGTAGATCTCATAGTTTGGAGTCATCTTCTCTGAACCAATAAGTTTAAGCCAAAACTGAATGGGGAATTATAAGGTCTAGAGTATTGTTTGTTTTACTGGTTTTGGTTTGTAGGAATCAGCCCAGGTCTTGATCATTTCAGGCCCCTAATTTGCTTTCACCACATTGTACCTTCAAGATGCTAAAATACCAGAATGAAAAGTGAAAAATTCTGTTGTTTTTATAGATGACTTAAATACTGAACATTTGAATTAACTAATAGAAGATTGAATGGGTGAACCAAATCATCAAGTAAACTATAATTCATTTGTATTTGCTTCTGGAGTGTGTCATGTGATATTTTCCTGGGAAGATTCATATTCTTAATTATATTTGGTTTACAATAATATTAAAATAACCACATTTCCTGAATACAATTCAATTGTGCCATTAAGGGATATGGTGTTCCTTTATCATTCCAGTTAGGGTAGAATTTACTGGAAATAAAAATTGGCCATGAATAATCCATACAAAACAAAATAGATTTCACTATATCTAGAAGCCTCTATACCAACAGAATTTACATTATTTCTGTGTGCCAGTGTTTCTCAGAATCCTAGCTTTGGGAGGGATATGGGGTGCCTTCTCACTGGTTTAGTATAGGTTAGCCAAGGGTCTGCTTTATTTCATGCACTGTGTTAGCCCATGGGGAAAGGGAAATGGGAGCTGGAGGAGAGGTCATGCCCTCAAAGAGTTCTCTGTTTGGTGATGCTCAGTCTGTCTATCTTGAGCCTTTGCTTGATCATCCTGAATAAAGCACTGTTTTCTTTGCTGTCCAGGCAAGCAGGAGTAAACAGGCAAGCTGGTGGCTATTTGTGTTGTCTGGGGTTACTTGTCTTGAGTGTGCTGCAGGAAGCTGGTGGGGAACAGACCATTCCCACTGCCTTCTCAGATATCCGTTCACAGACCTGGCAACAACCCTACCCTTCTTGAATAGTGTTTGTCTCTGAGAAAACATCTGCATAGGCAATAATATCCCTCTCCTGAGCCTTGATTCTAAGAAGTCTGGAAAGGCAGATGGATAACTTAAAGGGTCTTGGGTGACACAAACTACTTGGGCTCTTAATATGGGTAGACAAGGTAGTGGCAGTTAGCTAGGACTCAGCTAGTTAAAATCTAACTGCCAAGTAGTTTATAACCTTCCCCAACCAGTAAGACTGGAATAAGGGTTGGTGCTAAGAATGCTGTAAGGGTTGGGCCTCAGTACCTCGGCTTATAGTTCTTTCATTCGTACTCAGATCTCAGTGTTGGGGGAGATATATGACAGCTGAAGGACAGCCTTTCCTACCCCCTCCCTCATCTAGGATATTTGGGAGGACAATTCATTAGGAAATACTTAAATGTTTATGAGGTGGGAGGGGTACTAAAAAGAAAAAAAAATATGCCCAAATATTAAGGACCCACCCCTGTTATGACCTTTTCTATCCCATACACTTTTTCTCACTCTCACTTCCGTAACATCCTTAGAGAGAAACAAGGTATTCCACCATGTTTATTTGTTTGTTTTCCAAGAGCAGTTGACAACAGACAGTCATGTAAACACACCCAGTTTAACAATCATGTAAGGAAATAGATGACTATTCCTGTCTGTCCCTTTGAGCTGGCCCTGCATGGACTGGCAGGACACAAGCATTTTGCACATGTCATTTCTATATAGAGGTCTTACAGCTGTAAAATTCTTCTTTGAATCCAAGTTACCATATGAACCAATTAGAATAAAACCCCCAAACAAAGTTCCGTAACTAGCTTGTTTGTTCTGAGCAGGCTTCTTGATGACTAGAAGTTTTGAGCTTCACATAAAAAATTTCAGAAAATCATTAGATTTTCCAACATGCCATAATATAGAATGCCCTCTTTTCTAACTTGCTTTCCGTTGTCTCTTGCATTTAAAGAAACAAAACTGAAAACAAAACCAGAACCACAAGAACGATAAGCTCTTTACACACTGCAGAACCAAGTAGGGTTTAAATAAGAATTGGAGACCTGTATTCTGTCTTATGTGTGAACGTAGCATGTACTTGTCTTTGGTTAAATGTGAAATGGAAACTAACTAGCTATGATCCTGAGAAATTTACCTAACTTCTCTGAGCCTTGTTTGCCTCAGCTGTAAGATAAGGAACTTGAACTAAGATCATTCATAAGGTGTAGTAAGAAGGTTTCAAAATTTTAGCCCAAGTGAGTGTGCAGAGAAAAATATGTTTTTCAACACTTTTAAGATATCAGGTAACTTACTGATAGCCAGTATTAAATTAACAGAACTTGTTTGAGTAAACGAGTAGCTAGTTACCAAGTTGTAAGTGTCTAGTATCTTGGGTCTTAAGCATTTGGGGATTTCTTGATCAGTGGCTATGCAGGTACATAGGCAATAAACTGACATCTAATTCAGTAAATGTATATTCAAGGACTTCTGACTGCATGGACTTACTTACTCTAGGAGGTGAATAATGACATCTTTAATCTTTAATGTCAGCTTTGATAGTTTATGAAGCCCTTTCATGAGTTGTCTCACTTGATTTTTATACCAACACTATGGAGTGGAGAGGGCAAGTATTATCACCATTTTACAGATGAAACTGAGGCTCAGTGATGTCGCATAGAATCCTAATTTCAATCTACTGTTCCTGGGTTCCAAGGATACGAGGGATGGAAAAATATAAAAGGCAAACTTTTTTGAAAAATAACTATCTGATGATGATGATGGCAGTTAACATTTAATGAGCTCTCACTGTGTGCCAGACATTGTTCTAAGTGTTATATATATATTAACTAATTTAATTCTCACAACAATCTTATGAAGGAGATACTGAAATTATTCCTACTAGTGATAAATATAACGTGGAATTGAGTAGGGCAGGATTTCTTTTAATCTGCTTTGTTCACTGTTATAGCCCCAGCAGTTAGAATAGTGCCTAACACAAAATGGACACTCTGTAAATATTTTTTTAATGGTTATTTATTTTGACAGAGGGAAAGAGCACATGTGAGCGGGGGAGGGGCAGAGAGAGAGGGGGACAGAAGATCCCAAGTGGGCTGTGCACTGACAGCACAGAGCCCAGTGTGAGGCTCAGACTCACAAACCATGAGATCATGACCCGAGCTGCAATCAGATGCTTAACTGACTGAGCCACCCAGACACCCCCGTAAATATTTTTTGAAGGAATGAAAGTTTCTGAATGATTTGAATGAACGAGTCTCTGTTCTTCCAACAGAGAAACTGAGGCTTGGAATAACTGGGTAACTGTTCTTGACTAAGATCACTCAGCTGAAACAAGGTAGATGCAAGATTTGAATTTAGCTAATCCAGAATTCTTTAAGGCCACAAGCTATCCTTGTATTGAAACAACCCACCAACTATACTAACTGTATGTGCTTTGGGGGAATTTTTAAACTTCAAAAATCATAATAACTTTACTTATCCTTGGATTTAGGTTCTTTGCAAAGAAACATTTAATTGATGTAAAATCCTAGATTTGATATAAAACCCTTATATTGTATTGATACTGATCAGGCTTGGAAGACAGTTGTTTAACTGAGTATTTTGATATTTCTGCTTAAGAATGCATTCTCTAATTAAATGTGTGATGTTTTGTTTGTGTTGCCTGAGGCACTCATTACAAACTGGGAAAGTCTAGCTCTGGTTTATCCATCATAGAAATATAAATGTCTGAGAAATGGTGTGACTAGCCACAGAAGCTTGAAATGGGAGGGTGTTAGTGGGTGGGGGGATGGGTATGATTGCAAGTTCAGGTTAGTTAGAATAAAATACTTAGGAAAAATTGAATTACTAGAAGGCTGCCAGCTTGCAAAGATGAACCTGTGAAAATCTAGAAAGGAAAATAAGACACGAAGTGATACATTACCTTTGAAAAGTACAAATGTAAAACATACAATCCCAATGTGAGATTTTGGCTTCACAGTGAAAGAATTGCAGTGTGAAATGCAATGCCTAACTTCACCCAGTAGTTAATGTGACATGACAGCTCACCTGGAAATGAACTGTAAAGAAATGCTTAATTTAAGAATTATATTGTATGATTTCCATAATCGAAATGTTAAAAACTTTTTAGCAGAGCATAAGTAAATGTTTCAGTAAAAAAAAAGTACTCTTAAAGTATACTCTTTCCTTACAAATAGCATGCGACAATAGACTGAATGATAATTTTCATTATTGTTTGCATAAAGCTAATGTAATTCTTACCCATTTCTTGTGTATTTACACTTGCTTCTTGTTTTACATTGATAAACTAGAAAGGAAAGCCAAAGATGGATTTCCCTTTATTTTGCAATGTTTTCTAATCATAACACTAATATATACATATTCATTGCAGAAAATTTGGGAAATATAGAAAAATTTAAAGTTTTTAATATCAGAGCTTAGAAATTTCCTTTAGAGGGATAGTGTATATGCCTATGTTCAGTCCTTTAAGAAATCAAAAAAATTGGTATTTTCTAATTATATACCCATGTGAACTAAAGAGGAGAGAGATGATGGTACTCATTTTATATTTGAAAAAATGGAGATGCTGGCCAAAGAAAGAAAGAAAAACAAGTGGAGTTTTAAAAAATTATGCAAGAGTCGCCTTGTGGCTCCTTTGGTTAAGTTTCCAACTCTGAATTTCACCTCAGGTCATGATCCCACGGATCATGGGTTCAAGCCCCACATTGAATGCTGAGCTGCCAGTGAGGAGCCTGCTTGGGATTCTGTCTCCCTCTCTTTCTGTCCCTCCCCCCCCCTCTCTCTTTCTGTCTCTCTCTCAAAATAAATAAATGCACATTTTTAAAAAATGAGTTAAGTACAATATTTAGCACATGTTCACCTTATATTTGTGAGTCATGATAAAATAAATAAATAAATAAAAATCATGTTCGCTAGATATCTGCATATATAGAGAGCTGCTTTTCTGTACTTATAGCTATATTATGTGTTGACAGATATCACTTTAGTTCACATGTGCGGAGTAAGACGTGGGTGTATCAGTTTGCATCATACATACTATACCCTAGTGTCATTAGTCTCATAGTCTCTTTTCCATCTTGATCCCAGTGTGATTATTAACCTTCAAAAACAAAATAAGGGGTGCCTGGGTGGCTTAGTTGGTTGAGCATCGGTCTCTTGATTTCAGCTTAGGGCATGATCCCAAGATCATGGGATTAAGCCCCGCTTTGGGCTCTGTGCTGAATGTCGAGCCTGTTTGGGATTCTCTCTCTCTCTCTCTCTCTCTCTCTCTCTCTCTCTGCCCCTCCCTCTCTAAATAAATAAATAAATAAATAAGTAGACATTCAGAAAACAAAACAAAATAAAAGCAGAGTACCAGCCCCAGTTAGTTTAATTGGTGAATTCTCTTCTAGTCAACATTTTAGGAAAAAATGACACCAATTCTCCATAATCTCTTCTAGAAAATAGAAGCATAAGAAACACTTTACAACTCATTTTATGAGGTCGCCATTACCTTAATACCAAAACCAGGTAAAGTCATTACAAAAAGGGAACTCTATAGGCCAATATATCTCATGAACATAGTTATAAAAATTCTCAACAAAATATTAGCAAATTGAATCCAACAATGTAGAAAAAGAATTATACAGCATGATCAAGTGGCATTTATTTCAGGTATGCAAGGATGATTCAGTATTTGAAAATCACTCAGTATATTCGGGCATCTGGGTGGCTCAGTTGGTTAAGCGTCCAGCTTTGGCTCAGGTCATGATCACACAGTTCATGGATTCGAGCCCCACATTGGGCCCTGTGCTGATAGCTCAGAGCCCGGAGCCTGCTTCAGATTCTGTCTCCCTCTCTGCTTCTCCCCGGCTTACTCACTTGCTCTCTCTCTCTCTCTCTCTCAAAAGTAAATAAACATTAAAAAAAAAATCACTCAGTGTAATCTACCACATGAACAAGTTGAAGAAAGAAAATCATATGATCATATCAATACATGGAGAAAAAGCATTTGACAAAATCCAACACTCATTCATGATAAAAGCTCTGAAAAACTAGGAATAGAAAGCAACTTCCTGAACTTAATAAAGAACATCTACAAAACAAAACAAACTTAATGGTAATAGCCTACATTTTTTTCCCCTAAGATCAAGAAAAAGGCAAAGATGTTCTTTCTCAGCTCTGCTATTCATCATTATACTGAAAGTTCTAGCTAGTGCAGTAAAACAAGGAGATAAAAGATACACAGATTGAGAAGAAAGAAATAACAGTGTTATGTTTGCAGATGATATAATTATTATTATCTAAGGAGGAAAATCCCAAAGAAACCAAAAAATAAAAACAAAACTCCTAGAACCAATAAAGGATAGCAGAGTCTTGGCCACAATGTTAATGCACAAAAGTTAATTGCTTGCCTATATGCCAGCAATGAACAATTTGAATTTGAAGTTAAACAAAAAAAACAAAAAAAAAAAAATTTACAATAGCAAAAAAAAGAAAGAAAAATGAAAGGAAGGAAGGAAGGAAGGAAGGAAGGAAGGAAAACCTACATATAAATCTAATAAAATATCTATAGGATCTATATGTGGAAAACTACAAAATTCTGAATAAAAAAGTGAAAAAAGACCTAAGTGAATGATTCCATGTCCATGGATTGGAAGATTCAATATTATTAAGATATTAATTATTCTCTAATCTACCTAAATATTTGATGCATTCCCAATCAAAATCCCAGCAAACTATTTTATAGATATCAACAAACTGATTCTAAAGAATGTATGGAAAGGCAAGAAACCTAGAATAACCAACACAATACTGAATAAGAAGAACAAAGTTGGAGGACTCACAATACCTGATTTCCAGACTTACTATAGATAATAGATAATAGAACCCAGTAGGAAGCCTAGAAATAGACCCACACAATTATAGTCAACTGATCTTTGACAAAAGAACAAAAGTTATTTGTCTTAGTGGGTTGCCATGACAAATACCGTACCTTTGGTGGCTTAAACAACAGATGTCTATTTTCTCACAGCTCTAGAACTGTAAGTCAGGGTGCCAGCATTGGTTCAGTTGTGGTGAACTGTGCTCACACAGCCTTTCCTCAGAATGTGTGTGGAGAGAGAGAGAGTGCAAGGTCTCTGGTATCTCTTCTTGTAAGGGCACTAATCCCATCATGAGAACCTTATCCCCCAATAATCTCATTAAACCCGCATAAAGACCCCATCTCCAGATGCTACCACATTGAGAGTTAGAGCTTCAATGTATGAATTTTAGGGATATGCAATTCAGTACATAGCACTATTTAATAGAGAAAGGATAATTTTTCAATAAACAGGATGGGAACAGTTGGATGTCCACAAGCAAAAACTGAACCTAGACATAGACCTTACATTTTTCATAAATATTAACTCAAAATGTAGAATGTAAAACTATAAAACTTCTTGAAGAAAATATAGGAAAAAACATAAGTGACTTCAGTTTGGCAACAAATTTTTAAGTACAACACCACAAGCATGATTCATGAAAGAAAAATGGGATAAATACACTTTATTAAAATTAAAAACTTGTGCTTTGTGAAGGAAACTGTTAAGAGAATGAAGAATAAGCCACAGATGGGAGAAAATACTTGCAAAACATGTCCAGTAAAGAAATTGTGTCCAAAACATACAAAGAACTCTTAAAACTCAACAATAAGAAAACTGACAACCCAGCTAAAAAGTGGGCAAAAGGTCTGAAAAGACTCCTTACCAAAGAAGATATACAGATGGCAAATAAACATATGAAAAGATGCTTAATATTATTTGTCATTAGGAAATACAAATTAAGATGAGATACCACTACCTACCTACTAAAATGGCTAAAATCCAAAACACTGACAGTGCCAATTACTGGCAAGGATATAGAACAACAGGAACATTTATTTGTTGCTAATAGGAGTGTAAAATAGCACAGCCATTTTGGCAGTTTCTTTCAAAGTTAAACATAATTTTACCATATAATCCAGCAGTAATGGCCTGGGTATTTACCCAACTGGGTTGAAAACTTATGTCCACACAAAAACCTGTATGTAAATGTTTATAGCAGCTTTATTCACAATAACTCCAAAGAAGATACCAAGATGTCCTTATTAGGACCTTTTTATGATATATTCATATAAAGGAATGTTAGTCCTCAATATGGAGACATGAACTATCAAGCCATATAAAGCCTTGGATGAATCTTGAATACATACTGGTAAATGAAAGAAGCTGGTGTGAAAGGGCTGCATGCTGTATTATTCCAATTATTTGACATTCTGGAAAAGGTAAAGCCATGACAGTGAAAAGATGTGGTTGCCAGAAATTCCAGGAGAGAGGAGGAGGGTTGAATACATGAAGCACAGGACAATTTTATGGGGCAGTGAAACCCTTCTGTATGACACTATAATTATGGACACATACACTATGCATTTGTCAAAACCCATAGAACATTGCAACACAAAGAGTAAACCTGAATGTATGCAAACTTAAAAAAATCCTTTAGGAGATTGGGAGTCCCAGGATGGAAAACAGTATGATTAAAACAAACAAACAAAAAATCTAACCATTATAAGGTATGAAACCACCTCACTGAAGGAGGTGGGGGGAAGAGCTGCTGACCTGTGTAATTTTGGAAATGTGTGGAATCTGTAAGATTAAAAGCAAAGCAGGGACGCCTGGGTGGCTCAGTCAGTTGAGCATCTGACTTCGGTTCAGGTCATGATCTCACAGTCCATGGCTTCGAGCTCCGCGTCGGGCTCTGTGCTGACAGCTCAGAGCCTGGAGCCTGTTTCAGATTCTATGTCTCTCTCTCTCTGACCCTCCCCTGTTCATGCTCTGTCTCTCTCTGTCTCAAAAATAAATAAACGTTAAAAAAAAAAAAAAGGCAAAGGAAACAGTACATACACACTGAACCATAGTGGACAAAATTGTTTGCCTTGAAGATGCAGGTTAACAATTCTGGTATTTCTATACTGGAACTGAGCAATTAAGTAAATGGATGGCAGTTGGTAGAAGCTGGGTTTCTCATTGTTGGAGAGTTTACTGGTAACAAGAAAAGCTAGAATGATCTCTATGGTAATAGATCAGAGTTGGAGACATCAGTATGAATTCATGTTTAGCATAATATAAATACAGATGGTTACATATAGAAATATTTATAGATATGTGTATATACAAGAGCTAATATATGCAAATATATTTTTTGCTCCTCAGCTGAAAGGGTCTGGAAATAACAACACTCCAGCAGTAACAAGCATACTTAGCACCCAGATCTTGGTTTCTTATACTGTTCTCCTATAAAAGGAACCAGGACTCTTTGGAGAAATATCTGATTTTAGCACTAGATCAGGAAATATACAAGATGAATCTGGAGCATCTTATAGTGCCAGAAAGTAAGGAAGTACTTTTAAAAATGCACACATGGAGGGATGCTTGGGTGGCTCAGTTGGTTAAGCATCCAACTTCAGCTCAGGTCATGATCTCATGGTTCATGAGTTTGAGCCCGGAGTCAGGCTTTGTGCTGACAGCTCAGAGCCTGGAGCCTGCTTCAGATTCTGTGTCTCCCTCTCTCCCCTGTTAATGCTCTGTCTCTCTCTCCAAAATGAATAAACATCAAAAAAGTTTTTTTTAATAAATAAAAAATAAAAATGCACAGTGGGGACGCCTGGGTGGCTCAGTCCGTAAAGTATCCCACTTCAGCCCAGATTATGATCTCCCAGTTCATGGGTTTGAGCCTGGGCCTGGCTGTCTGCTGTCAATGCAGAGCCCGCTTCAGATCCTCTGTCTCCTTCTCTCTCTGCCCCGCCCCTGCACGCATATGCAAGTGTGTGTGTTACACATGTGCACACCCTCTCTCAAAAATAAACATTAAAAAAATGCACACAATGATAGAGTGTGTCAAAGGGATACAAAAAGCAGTTGAAAGAGCTCTCAATGGCTAAAGATGGAACAATTTGAGCAACAAAGTAAATAAAACACTATGGGATTATAACCCAAAGTATAAAATAAATATCCTTGAGTCTGCACTGATATAAATAAATGATTGAATAAATACTTGTGGGAGAAAAGACAAATCTCCCATGCAGAAGAATTCCAAATAATTTATGTAAATACTCTGCCTTCAAGGAGATAGAGCAAAACTTCCCATACCTTAAGTGTGACTGTACAAACTGACTGTCTTCCAAAGAAAGGGGAGAAAGTAACTTCACCAGGGAGAGGCCTGACAAACACTGAGCCAAGTGATCAAGGTCAATACCAACAGTGATAAGTCATGCTGATAGTATGTACACTTGATAAAATGTAGCACTTTGCCTCAGCAGTCCTGCTCCCCCAGACCCATAAACCCAGTCTAATCATGATAAAAACATCAGACAAATCCAAGTTGAGGGACATTCTACAAAATACCTGACCAGCCCTCTTCAAAAACACAAAGGTCATCAAAAATAAGGAAAGTCTAAAAAATTGTCACGGCCAAGAGAAGCCTAGGAAGACAGGGTGACTAAATACAATGTGGTGTCCTGGTTGGGATCCTGAAACAGAAAAGTATGGGTTTTAATAATTAAAACTCTGCCAGTATTGGTTCATTAACAGTGTACCAATATACAGTAACAAATGTGCCATGCTAATGTAAGATGGTCACAGGGATACATGGGAAATGTCTGTATTAGCTTCACAGTTTTTTCTGTAAATCTAAAATTGAACTAAAAACAAAGTTTGTGGGTTTGTTTTTTTGTTGTTGTTGTTGTTTTTAATGTTTCCAAGACTTCCTTGCTGTTGCGGCTGTCCTCAGGGTCACTACATTGCACAACTCCAAGAAACACCACTCATATAAAATTCAGTGCGAATGGTTTCCCCTAGAGTTGTGCTAGGCTGCAACTTCAACGGTTTTTTTCCTAAGAAAACTTATCATATTTGCCATGTGTCAACTTATGTGTTCCCAGTGAAACTTTCCCTCCATTGATTATAGATCCTGTCCCACTGGTTTCCTCAGAAGGGGAAGGTTGGACTGGATCAGTGACCAACCTTTTTCACACGGAGGTAAGGAAGGCACTTTCCCTCTTGTTTAAGCAGGCATCAACCCAACTAAATGTGAGCAAGGGAAGACGTAGCCAACTTGGGTAGATCTGGTTGGCTTCTCCTGTCCTGGCCTATGATCTATACTCCACACTTTGACCCACTTCTGACCTTGGTTATGGGGTAGGAAGCACAGCATGGCAGACATGACGATCCTGGTGCTTCAACCTCCTGAACCAGGAATCAACCCAAATGGGTCAGGAAAGCCCAGGGCATGTAGTAGGAATTGTGTTGAAAGTGGCAGCAGAAGCATTTTTGAATAGAGAAGGGCTTTTCCAACATCCAAAGAAATGCTACATTTTCTAGCCTGCTTCAGTGAGAACCTGAAATACAAAAATTGTTGTTGACTACTCTGAAACTTGGGCATTTAACTGAGATATGCAAATGAAATATTCAATCCCTATGAAATGTGAGGCCTTCCCCTGGCATTTAGTCCATAAGTTGTGTTCCACCAGATTTTATAGCATCAAGTTCCCCCGTTCGAAACCAATGGTCTTTCATTTACTTTCTTGTAAATTATAAACCAAATTATGTAATGCAAACCATATAAAAAGAAATTTATTTTTTGAAAGAACTTCATACATTTCTTATTTTACTGAGGTTTATTGGTCCTGTTAATGAGACAGAAGAAAAATTGACCTTTCGTGTTTTTGCTTTGTTCCACACTGAAGGGAGACCTTGAACTGTTAGGGCAAAAAGGCAAAAATACTTGACTTGGGCCAACTTTTTTAACAGAGTAGGTCCTGTTGCTGAGATAAGCCTCTTGCTAAATCAAATGTGTGTTTTTGTGTTTGGTCTTGGATCTTATCTGCCTGCAGCAGCAGCAAAGCTTAATAACAAATGAGGTTCAAAGAGGTGAAGCTGCTGTCTCAGCCTCTTACACCAGTGTTTTCAAAGAGTTCTGTAGATTTGGTCATTATGCTCATCCTAATCAAACTCTTTGAAAGCTTATCTTCTGCCACCGTTTCCTACAGTCTTTCCGCAAAGCAACCATTATTTGCCATGATTAGTAGAATGGTATGTGGCGCATAAATGTACTTAACAGTTAAATGTCTAAGACATTGTTTAAGACCATCTTTTAAAGAATCTCAGTTTGGCATGATTTTTTTTTCTAGTTTTAGTTTTCAAATTGGAGTATTTTGCAATTATTTTCCACGCATTGCAGTTGATTTCCTAAATTTGCTCTTCAGTTCATGAGGGATATGGTTTCTATCGCACAAATAAGTTAAGTAGCTGCCATTTGGTAATATAGGTAACAGAGATTGTTTTCTTCTTTTTGTGCTGGGTAATTCTATTTAAAAAAATTTTTTTAACCTTTATTTATATTTGAGAGACAGAGAATGTGTGAGCAAGGGAGTAACAGAGAGGGAGACACAGAATTCAAAGCAGGCTCCAAGCTCCAAGCTGTCAGCACAGAGCCTGACATGGGGCTCGAACTCATGAACCACCGTGAGATCATGACCTGAGCCGAAATCAGATGCTTAACCGACTGAGCCACCCGGGTGCCTCTGGATAATTCTATTGATTACCGGAAGTGTTATGTATATGAAGGTTGATAAAGAGGAACATTTTTAGGGCTGTAAGATCTCCCTAGAACAAGATAGGATTCACAGTCTAACCTTGGTTTTCTTCAAAGGTCCCTGTTGGCTGGAACTCTCAGAAAATATGATTGTGCTCCTCGGTCAATGAAATTGTAAAAGTGATCAGGAGCCCTGTCCTGAGGAGGAGGGACTGTCTACATTTGGAGTGTCTGAGGTGGTAATGTTGAGACTCAGACTGGCATGATGTAGGGATGGGGACCAACATTCCTAGAACACAAGCAGAATGAGCCCACTTGCCTCTCTGTGAGTGGGGCTCTTGACCACAGGCCTGGCTCCCAGTCCCCTTCCTCTCCTCTCCTCCCCCTCACCCAGCAGAGGTCTGACCCATCCCTGCGAGAAGGCAGCTGTCCTTGGCTGGAGCCAGCTCTTGGCTGCACGCTGTGCTCCACACAGCCTTCCAGCCCAGCCAGCTTGGCTACAGACGCCTCAGATTTCATCTCCCAACTAAAGACAGTTCATACACTAAAATCAGATTTTCTCACCTGGTAATTTGATCATTTCTCAGTTGGTAGATTTCATCCATAAAAATTGTCTTCCTGACAATAAAATAAAATCCAATGTTATCTAGCATGGTGTTACATGTAGGAACACTACCCAGTGAAAGCTCTTGAGAAAATGAGAATTAAAAACAGCAGTTTAGGGGTACCAGCCTGGCTCTGTCAGTAAAGCATGCAACTCTTGATCTCAGGGTTATGAGTTTGAAGTTTATGTTGGGCATAGAGTTTACTTAAAAAACAAAAAAAGTTGTGGTGCCTGGTGGCTCAGTCAGCTAAGTGTCTGACTTTTGATTTAAGCTTGGGTCATGATCTCACGGGTTTGTGAGATCGAGCCCCACATCAGGCTCTGCATGAACAGTGTGGACCCTGCTTGGGATTCTCTCTTCCTCTCTCTCTACTCACCGCTTCCCTGCTCTCTCTCAAAATAAATAAATAAACATTAAAAAAAAAAAAAAGAAATCAAAACTTAAAAGGCCCCTGGATACCCCTCCTCAATCACAGTCCTCCCAACAGAGGTAACTCCTCATCTGAATTTTATGTTAGCCCATTCCCTTGTTTTTCTTTATAATTTAATCACCTGTGTATTTTCCTTCAAAACAATATAGTGTTTACTTTTGTCCTTTTTGAACTTTACACAAAGAGAATCACAACTCTGTATTTTTAGTGTGATTTCTTTTGCTTAACACTACTGTGTGCTGTATTCCAGTATATGAATATATCAAATGTATCCATTTTACTGCTGATTTACATGTGAGCTGTTTCTAGTTTCTTGCTATTGTAATGAGCAATCCTGCAGTTAGTAGTCTTAAACATGCCTTCCAGGCCACATGTGCAAGAGATTCTCTCAGATTGATACCTAGCTGTAGAGGTGGATTGTAAGGTATATATATTTCCAGCTATACTAAGTACTGCCAAAATGTTTCCCAAAGTAATCATTGCTATTTATGTTCCTACAAGCAATGGATGAAAGTGCTTATTGCATTACATGTCCTCCAACATGTGATATTATTTGATTTTAATTTTTTCTAGTGTAATGAGTAAGAAATGGTATCCCACTGTGATTTTCATTTTTATTTCCCTGATCACCAGTGAGGTTGGATATCTTTTCATATGATTATGGGCTATTTGTGTTTTCATTCATTCTGTTCGAGTACCTCTCATGTGCCGGGCACTGTTAGTGTCTCCTACTTCTTTGAAATTTCTGTACCTATTGATTGCCCATATTTTCATTTGTGTTGTTTTCTTTTTTCAAAAGAATTATTTATATGCTGTGGAAACATCCTTTGTTGGATACATGTTTTGCAAGTATTGCTTCCAAGTTTATGGCTTGCCTTTTTACTCTATGGTATTTTTTGATGAACAGAAGCTCTTAACTTTAATATAATCAGATCCTTTTTCTTTATATTGTTTTTTAAAACTTTAGAGTTTTGCCTTTCAAATTTAAGACTTTCCTACTATTTGAGATGTATTCTTATACATTATATGAGGAAGGGATCCAGTTTCTTTCTATCTTTTCCCCATATGGGGAACTAACTCATTGTGACATTATTAATGAGTGGTCTCTCCTTTACCTACTAATCTATAGTCCTCTTTGTTATGAGTCATGTCTTTATGTATATGTGTAGGTCACTGTTCTATTTGTCTTTCTCTGTGCCAGTTCCACTGTATCACTGTATGCATTACTTACCATTTAAAAAAAGATAATACAGTTGATCCTTGAACAACATGAGTTTGAACTGTATGTGTCCACTTATACATGGATTATTTACAGTATGGTACTGTAAATGTACTTTCCTTATGATTTTCTTAATAACATTTTTTGTTCTCTTGCTTACCTTATTGTAAGAATATAGTATATAATACATATAATATACAAAATATGTGTTAATCAACTGTTTAGATCGTTGGTAAGGCTTCTGGTCAACAGTAAGCAATTAGTAGTTAAGTTTTAGGGGAGTCAAATGTTATGCACAGATTTTCAGTTGCACAGTGGGTCAGCACCCCTAACCCTCACATTATTCAAGGGTCTACTGTAACTATTTTGGAAGTTAAATGCACAGTACATGACACATGTGAAGCACTCAGCAGATGTCATCTATTATTATATTAGTAGGGAACACATTTTGGGGGAGAATATATTTCAATATAGTTTTTCAACAATATCCAAAACTCTGTAGAAAATTAGTGAATGTTCGGTAGAAATTTTTTTTTGCATTTGATCCAAGTTACCTGGCTGTCCAGAGACTGAAGAAATACACGTGCTCTGGGGCGCCTGTGTGGCTCAGTCAGTTAAGCAATCAGACTCGATTTCGGCTCAGGTCATGATCTCACGGTTTGTGGGATTGAGTGCCATGTCGGGCTCTATGCTGACAGCAAGGAGTCTGCTTGGGATTTTCTCCCTCTCTTTCTGTCCCTCCCCTGTGTGTGGGCACGCTCTTTCTCTCAAAATAAATAAACATTAAAAAAAAGAAAGAAAGAAATATACCATCAGTCATTGTCTTTGCCTTTTTCTGAAGCATGTAGGAAAAGGTGAAAGGTGAACTCTCTAGATTCTCTAGTTATCCTCACTCAGAGTCTCTTAGGAAGGCTAAATGAAGGAGGCTTTACTTTAGTAGTTTGTTTCTTTTTCAGAATTGAGTTTTGGAAGAGAAAATGATGTGAAAGAATATAGAAGCATATGCAGGGGAAACTTCCATTGATAAATATCTACAGCATCCAATTTTCTACACCTTGCTTCTATTCCATACTTTTCTTATTATAAACCACCTCAGAATCTTTATAAAATAAACCCATTTATTTGATGAAGAAGAAGGAAGTGCCACATTTTAACTGTTACTGAAAGAAATGTTCTTTGCTCTGTTGGTCTTGGACTTCCACAAAATACTTGATTCCAGATGTTAAATTGTTTTTTCAGAAGCCTTGTTAAAGTGCCAGAGCATTAGATTTTTGAAGGCATTTCCAAACCCCAGCTGATTATCACAACACACAGGAATCCAAACTTTCAAAGCTCAGCTTTGGCTCTGAAGTATATCAGCAGCTGCAAAAAATATGTGCAAAGGCACAGGTTCACAGGACTGAGGTTCAGTATCCGTATATGGTAAAATTATAAGTAAATTTCCTTTACTTCCTGGTTATCAGAGATTCAGCTCAGTTGTTTAAAAGGCTCTAAATTTCCTTGATCCTATAAAAAATAATTGTAGCTCAATAATGGTAATAGTCATGTAGCAAGGTGGTATGTGGATTCATTCCGTTAGCTAATGTCATATGGGTTTCTCAAAACTGCTTTAATTTTATTTTCCCACCAAAGCATTCACAGTGATGAACTTATTTTACATCTTACTCCAGCTATATATTTCAGAATATATTAACAAAGTCACCTTTCCTCCAATTATTTTATACATATTCACTATTTGTGTTCTTCTTAAGAGGCTTGCTTCATCATTCCCTAGGGAACCAACCCAAGAATGGAGAAAAAGTCCTCTCCATTCATCTTATCTCCCTCCAGCGTAAGGCAGAGGGATGGATCATCAATAGAGGCTGGAACCTGACGAGGTGAGGAGGGGAGTTTAGGAGAGAACCAAATGGAGATGTTTGAGCTACATCTCTTAATTGTGTTCCAACAGCAGACTGATGATCTTTGCATTCAAATCATTTAACAAATAGCGTTAGAGCGTCTAGCATAATATAGTAGACTCCACACTCAATAAATTGTTATCATCAGATAGAGTAGAATTATAAAGACAATCTATAATAAATGAGAGATTGTCCTGGGCCCTAAAACAAAATGTTTCAAATTAATTAAAAAAATATATATTATTATTATTATTATATATAAATATAAATATAAATATAAATATAAATATAAATATAAATATTCATTCTATTTCATACCCCTGGCACTACACCTGGAATTTGGTATAAGTAGGAATTAAAAAATCAGTCCAATGCCTTTCTCTCCTAAATCCCACAAGTATATTCTACATTGGCTTTATCATTTAGGAGGAAGTCCTGATGCTATCAGTGTAGAACATTCCTCCAGGCCTGGGTGGGGTAGAAGTTCTGCTTTCATCCCTTTCTAATTCCTTTTCCAGCTATTGATTGGCTTCTGCAGTGCTAAGGGCAGAGGTGTCAGCTGATCTTTCTCTGATTTCTTAAGATTCCTCCCTTTCAGAGCAGAAGCCAGCAGGACCAGAATACTTCTAAGGAATCTTCGGCAGCAATCTCCATGGGGAGCCTCAAAATGAGAGTGAAACACAGCATTTACCCTCAAATGGCTCAGCAGTTGTCATCATGGCAGCTATCAGGAGCTACAGATGTCTCTTTCACAGTCTTTATATTTAGGGCCCAATAGAATTAATTGTCTGCTGTCTTGGCATCTGGATCTAGACAGATGTACACTGAGCAGCCATTTTGCTAAAGGCTGGGATGCTGAAATGAAAGACACAGTGATAGCATGATGTGATAATCAACACTGCATCAATCCCTGCCCCCGCCCCCAATCAAGGTCCGCATTTACTTTGTCAGGCAAAGGAGCATTTTACTTAAGGCAGGTCCATTACCTTTCTAATGGCTCTTCCAGTGGTGTGAAGTCTTTTCTTTGTCTTATTTGACCTCAATACTTCTAGTTTGTTTTTAAAATCTTAATTCTAAGCTACTTATTGCAATTGTGCCAAATGTTTAATTCATAATTCTTTGTTCCAGCTCCTCTACTTTGTGAAGGTTAACTATTTATAAAACCATGCCAAAACAACAACAAAAACTCCAGCCTACCTTTCTTGAAGCAATAATTCTATTCTAAAAAAAACATGTGAAAATTTAATTCAGATAATTTATAACAGTTTACTGCTGTCTCTTAGACTCCTCCTCTCTGTCAAACTGCTATTGGTCTGTTTCATGGATAATGGGTGTCTGAATATTTTCACATGCACTACAGTGGTTTTTGTGATGTTGTAATAACTTGTGGGCTAGACCAAGACTGGCTGGTCGAGGTCCTGGCCAGACACACTTAGTCAGAGGACCTATGAAAAATATAGTTAGAGTTGGATCTCACGACATCATTTCAGCCCCATAGGCGATATCTACAACAGCCTAACCCCACTTTGGTGGTGACTCTACACTGTTATAATATCTCCCTCACACATCAGAGTGTCTGCTCCTTGTTTTGGTCCGTATTTCCAAAGGTTGTTATACCAGAAGCAAGGGGATATTTCTCATTGGTTTGCTTGCTTCAGTGTTCCATCAGAGAAGCAAAGACTTAATTATTTATGAGATAAAGTTAAGTAAAATCGACAATCAGAATATCCTTGGGACTAAGCCATGCCTACCACTGCAAAATTATCTTTTAAAATGAATTTAACTTATGCGTTCTAAACTGAATCATATTCACCTAAACCTAAAAATACTCATATAATCTCACTTTCCCTTTTCTGAAAAGGAGATTAACATTAATTTTGAGGAAATTTTTTCAGATCTATCTTTTCGTAATCTCTCCTGGTATACACATAAAGAGAATTGTTATGATTAAATAGGCATTGAAATGGCCTAGTTAACTTTTAGTACAACATTTCAAGTAGGGAGCGAAGACTAGTGAAGCTATGAGTTTTGACCAATAGCTTGGGTTCTGGTAAAAACTTTAGCATATGGCCCTCAAAATTGGTTTTAACCAATTAAGTAGCATTTGCTATACACAAAGTTGAAAGCTCATCTATGTATTTCAGTAATGCTGTTACAGCATGAAATGCCATCATAGCAGTGAATGCAAACTGCTCTGGGAGCACAGAGCTAAATACCTGCTGTGGAGTTAAGTAGCCCTTCACAAAAGGTGCAGTGTTTGAGCTGGGTCTAGAATGAGGAGTTGGGAGTTCCAGATGGAGAAAGGTGAAAGATATTGTAGGCAGTATGTGAAAAAGCATAGAGGTGTGACAGAGGATCTCTGCAGACCAGTAGGGAAGTTTGATGCGACTAGAAATTTAAGTGACAGGAGAAACACTGGGAGGTTACACTATGAATGCCAAGCTGAAATGGTGGTGCTTCATCCAGTATTATAGTTTAATGGGAAATAATGAAGAAGGTGTTTTATTAGGGCAATGATGTATCAGATCTTGATGTTTGGGGATATCTCCGTGTAGATTAGAAGTTCAAAACACCAGACTCAGGGAAACCACTTACAGCTCCTACAGTTGTTGATGCCAGACATGTTGTGATTCTGGACTCACAGTGACCATGGGAATGTAGAACAGGAGACGAAGTTGGAAGGTATTTAGAGTTAGGTTATTAGCTCTGTGATAGCAGAAATCATGTGTGTTTTATTGGATTTTGCCCCATAAAGCTCTCTGTACCTGTTTTGTGATCCCAGAGTCGACAAGACCCCTTTCTTCCAAGATCCCCACCCTTTCCACTTTACTACTCAGTTTTTACTAGTTGGTCCAAATTGTTCAGTATAGTAACCCCACTCATTGTTTCTGCTGCTGTCAGATATATAGACTTAACATCAATGAATTGAGTAAATAATTAAACTAAATATCCTCACTCATTTGTACTTTTCCATATATTTCTGTTTCATTCTGTTTGTCCATCTAGCCTATGCTGGAAGAACAGCTACATTTTTAGTGGATGTGTGTAATTAGCGCAATCAGAAAGGAAGGTACATATTATGAGATACTTTTTAGCCATTTTTAAAATGAAGTAGATGTACAAATATGGAAACATTTCTAAGAAGTGTTTTTTTAAAAAATGAATTTATAGAATAATGTGATAATACATTAAACAGAGAAACCACAAATCAAAATTGTAGATCTTATTTTATATGTATATATTATTACCCAGATAACGGTATGAAAAAGAATACTCCAAATTGATAACGGTGTTTACCTCTCAGAGAAAGACCAGAAGTAGAGGGGAGAGGTGAATTTTTTGGTTAATCTTTACATTTGAATATTCCCCTCCCTCCCCTAAAACAAATGCAAGAAAGAGGGAGAAGGAGAGGAAGAAGAGGAAGAAAAGGAGGAGGAGGATGGGGGCCCCTGGGTGGCTTAGTTAGTTAAGCATCCAACTCTTGATTTGGGCTCAGGTCATGATCTCAAGGTTCCTGAGATCGAGCCCTGTGTTGAGCTCTGCCCTGAAAGAGCAGGGCCTGCTTGGGATTCTCTCTCTCTCTCCCCTTCTCTGTGCCCCTACCACACTCCTGGCTCTCTCTCTCTGTCTCTCTGTCAAAATATATAAACACTTAAAAAAAAAAAAAAAAAAAAAAAAGAGGAAGATAAAGTAGCCAGAGCAAAATTCTTTCAAAGCAGAAAATTCCTTGTTCTGTACTTATGTTTGTCAAGAGCAAAAGAAACTGAGAAACATGACTTTTTCCAACACTAGGAGAAAAAAAGAATTTGATTTCATGAATTATTTTCATTACTGAGGCTGAAGTTGTGATTGGTGAAGTAGTGCAATGAATCTGATACCCAATTTTAAACTAGAAAAATCCATATTGTAAACCTGGACCTGCCTTTGCATAGCTATGAACTCAGGCAAGCAATTTAAATTCCATGTGCATTGTCTTCTAACTCTAAAGCAGGAGAAATAATACCTATTTCTAAAATGGATGTTGGAAGAGACAAATGACAAATGCAAGCAAAAGAATTTAACTCTTTTGAATTTTATGTAAGCATAAGATAGGATGTTCTGGTATAATCTCTACCTATATACATATACTGACAGACACTGGGTATCTGTTGCATACTGTTTACCAATTTTAAATGTGCAAATTATTGTTTAAGATAATCTTGCATAATCCTTGGGTCAATATTACGGAAAAACTAACAATCAGTTCTTTCAGTTTTCTGATTTCAAAAAGCCTCTTTTCAGATTTAAATTGAATGGGCAACCATTATTTCTAGTGCTTAAAAACACAGTGGCATCCCCTTGGAAATCCCTAATTAGTAGTAGCTGTGGTCTAATTAGGTGAAAATGATAATCTAAGAAAGTCCATTGATTGTTCTAAAAGCAAGATATTGTCATTCAAGCATATTTCCAGATGCCAGTGAATTGCTGGAAAGCTGCAAGTTTAACTTTCCGCTCTGATAGAGTTTTAAAAGAGGTCAGAGTACGTTTTACCATAGTGTCTAGCAATGTGAGTTTGTGCAGACCTTTTGGCAGACATTCCTGCACACTCAAGCTAAATCAATGAATCATCCATTGTTGGCCGGCCCCGCTCTCAGTTGCTAAGAGATTTTTCAAGCATACTGAGGCTGCTTCATTCTACATGGTCTGTAAAAAGAACAAAATGTATTAAATTTGTAAATGTCTCCTCTTTCCTAATTAAAACTTTGCCCAGGACTTTAATATTTGGGGCAAAGAGAAAGTCAGTGTGTAGCTGGAGGGTTTCTACTGGGGAAAAAATAGGAGAAAACTTCCTGTTAATAGCTCTTCAGAACTATGTGTGTGGAGGAAATGGAAATATTTAAAAAGTGGACACAGACACCAAAAACAAAAACTCAACTAGGAAGGTCTAAACTCTTTTAATGAAAAATTGTGTTTGTGCATGTGTGTGTGTGTGTGTGTGTGTGTGTGTATTATTATGTTTCAAATGAATAAGGTTTTTTTCCGGTTTTATTAAATGTACTTTAATTTTCATTTCTCTGAATCATACAGACTTTCTTTCTAATTTAGCCTATAATTTTAAAGCTTTGATGTAATAGTTTTTAAATGTAGAAATTTAAAAATACCATAAAAATAAAATGTAGTTTTTTCAACTTACTATTTATGAATGTATAAAGTTTATTATGTTTTATATATATCCTTACTGATATTTCAAGTTTTAAAATATATAATAATTGTTTTCCTTATGTTCTTTTGGGACTCTGATAATTTCACATTATTGAGAATCCCATAATTTATCATAGAGACTAGTGATTCATATGATGAGAGGAAAAGGATGTTTGGACTACAGATTTTAAAAGAGAAAGAGAAAGAGAGCATAACAAATCTTACCTTAAAAACAAGCTATTTTTTTTAATTTTTTTTTAAGTTTATTTATTTTTGAGACCTAGAGAGACAGAGCATGAACGGGGGAGGGTCAGAGAGAGAGGGAGACACAGAATCAGAAACAGGCTCCAGGCTCTGAGCCATCAGCCCAGAGCCCGACGCGGGGCTCAAACTCACGGACCGCGAGATCGTGACCTGAGCCGAAGTCAGACGCTTAACCGACTGAGCCACCCAGGTGCCCCCAAAACAAGCTATTTTTAAAGTTATTGGATTTGAGTCTGTTCTTTAGTTTCCCAGGATAAAATGCTATTCCATAAATCTCTCATAAAAATGAAGCTTTGGAGATAAGAATGTGGGCTTTGAAGTTGGACAGGCTTGAATTATGATCCTGGCTGCTCCATGTTCTAGATGGTGTGACTTTGGGCAAGTTACCTTCTTTGGGCTTCCACTTCCACATTTGTAAAATAACATAACAAAGTACATCACAACAGGTTGCTATAGGATTCAAGTGAGGAAACGTCATAGCCTTGTCACATAGTGGGTACTCAGATTTCAGCTTCTCTAGAACTGTTGGGGACTGGTTATTGATATGCTCTTAAATGCTCACAACCAAACCTTGTTTGTTTTAAGTTGGCAATATTACTATTTGTTTTACTTCTAATTTCAACAGAGATGTATTCAGATGAGTGGATGAGAACATTGATCTCATGTTACGGAGCTTGGGATAAGAGCGCATGAAAAGTCTTACGCCTTGGCCTTCTTTCTTGCAGAGAAACAAAACGTTTGTGATTCGTGGCTTCCTGCCTCCCCTCTCTCTATGAGGTCCTCTTTTTGTGGACCCCACCTTCTTTCAAGACCTCTATTCCAACATGCCATCTCCAGTTTACTATTCACTGCTATAAAGCAGGACTTCATCGAGGGCACTTTCGTTTTAGCCAAAAACCAAGTATTTCCCCAGCCAAATGCAGAGTAAGGAATGAACTGTACCTTAGTACTACTACCAGCCCTGTTCTGTTGACCCAGAACATTACTTTTTAAGACTTCAAAGCAAGCTTACAGAAAAATAAAGACTGACCCTATTTATGTGTTTAAACTTCCTGACACCTGTGTTTGTGTAGAGGAAATAACTCAATGTCTGTACTAACAATTTGATGACATACACCCTTTATAGAACCAAGTACATTATTTTTACAGTAAGTTTTTTTAATGTCAGGGAAAAACAGTATCTTTTCCTCAGGTGTTTGAGTGTTTTCCCTCTGTAGTCTTAGATACAGTTTTAATCCTATTTCTTTTAGGTAATCTTTGTTATGCTTGATTGTAGATCAAATGGAAACGAACCCATTTGGCCTATCATTGAATTAAACTGAAGAGACTTGCTAGCATCTCTGCTCTCAGAATAATATGAAGTGGCAGCTGTGTAGAACTGATAGAGAATCTGGTAGCCCCCACATAAAAAGAGAAGTCCTAATGTAGCTGAACAGTATCCACAAAAGAACGTGTCTGTCCCTGCCCAGAGAGGATAAAACAAAGGTAAATGACAGAGTGAGGATGTAATGCTTAGGCTGTCCTAGGGCAAATGGTAGAGCTGGACATTCCCTGGCAAAAATGAAGCAAAATAAAACCCAAAGGAAAGAACTTCAGGTTTAATGCATAAAGAGATTATGGTCCCCCAAAATAAAAATTTAAAAAACCAGCATAAACTGACTTAAATTGCAGGGGTGGCATTCAGTAAGCACTACAGGGTAAAACTCTTGTGGTTTCCTGTTGGAGTTTCACTTTGCAAATACTTTTCATACAATTCAACTTGAGAGAGAGAGAGAGAAGGAGGGAGAGGGAGAATTTCCCTCACTTTCTAAATCATGGCTCAGTAGTGTGTTATAAAACACTGAGAACGGAAAAGCCATTACGTGGAATATAAAGAAATACTTGAGTCTACAATATCATTGAACTCTTGGATTCAGTTTCAGCAGACATGTTCTGTATTCCCACAAGAGTCTGGAAAATTAAGTTCTATTTTTTTCTGTCTGGAGTTGCAGTTAGTGTTATTATTTGCTCCATGGCTCAATCCGGGTCAGACTGTTCTGCAGTAACACAGGTGGATGTTAAAACAGGGAATCTGTTGAAAAGATTGTGGAGGAACTGCTTCCCTAAAGCAGTTTTGGATGGCAGTTTGGTGGCAGTCAGCTATGGTAAGGACAAATGAAGCCTAGCAGTACCTTCTAGAATGGGGTCTTGCAAGGTTTGTCACCTGCAATCTTTAGGGAGAAGTTTCATGTAAAATGGGTCTTTAGGACCAGGTGGCATCCTCTAAGAAGTGGATCCTAGAAGTGGAGGTTGTTGAATTCTCTTAATATTTGTGAATTGTAATGTTGTTCTGCATGTTTCTAATTAGCCTTATTTGTGAAATACAATACGCATTTCTTAAAGGAAAATTCCATAAATCTTTTGTGTAGGATTTAAAATATTGTAGAAATTTACTGTTAAAAACTAGTTATAGAAAGATTTCTTATCCTATTGAAGGTAGCAGAAAGAATATAGTTATGATTTAAGGTATAGAAATTGTTTTGTATTACATAAAGTGTTTTATTGTCAGCAATTACATTGTTAAAATGTAACATGTAAATTTTGCCAAGGGTACATATATCTACTTGTAAGCGATCACACAAGGGAAACTATATTTTATGTGTTCAGCCCATTGAATTATTTTTCTAGTAAACAACCTAACATAAAATAGACTGAAACATCCATTTATTTTAGCAACTATGTTAAATTACAGATTAATGGTCCAAAGTAAAATTTGAACTGATTTAATACATAATTCAGCATTAGGGGGGAAAATAGATCTTTTTCCAACTGAGAATAGACATTTTTTTTTTCTTTTGTGACTAACTTATTTTCCCCTTAACAGGTTTAGGACATGCCTGAACCACAGCCAGCCTTAAGAATCCCTTTGTTCAGAAATGTTCAGTGTTATATTGACTAAGGAGCAACTTGGGGGTTGAAAAATAGATCAGTGTTTCAATTTCTGACTTTAGACTATTTTTAAAGTGCGGAGAGTTCCAACTGAAAAATTGCAAATGCTCCAGGACACTGTGCCTGGAAATAAGATTCCTGAATAGTAGAGCTTGGGGATGTTTAGGCGGCCCTTACAGAAATGAGCCTTCAAATACATTTTAAGTACACGGTGTCTCGCACGTTTTGAATGGTTCTTCTCAGATTTTTCTTGGATATAATGATTTCATTTTGTTTTGCTTCTTTTCTGTAATTCTATTTGTTAAACCCAGGAGTTTCCATGCCCAAGGGAAAATTTTCCTCAAACTTGCTATCATTCCTCTCCAGATCAAACCCCAGAAGCCCTAGGGAGGGTCCCAGCTCACTGCCGACTCACAGATTCCCTTCTTATCACTTGGAACAGACACTCCTCTGTGGGCACATACACTGCTGTCTTAAGAGAGCAGATATCTGTTGAGGTTAAACTAATATTTTTTGGAGCAAAAACAAGAATCCTGAGATTTTTATTGGTTAATTGTGTTTTCTAGAAATGGAACTTGAGGTCAGCTGTATTTACCAGAAAATCCAGAAAAGCATTTGATATCTTGGTATTTGTAAGAAATTACAGATTTCAGAAGAAAATATCAAATTAATCTGAGTCTGAAACACTATGGGAAGTTCATATATACTATCTTTTCAAAATATTTTGTCAATAAAAAATTTGGATGGCAGTCTCATTTGTTATTAGGTGAAAGACGGGATTGAGGAGAAAAAAAAATTCACACTTAGACCCTAGCTGGAAAAGAGAAACAGGAAGTGATTTTTTTAAAAAAATGACACTTTCAGGGAACATTAAAAAAGAACTAGGTACAGAACAGTTTATGAAAACATTTTCTTTCAAATAAGATAATAGTGTTTCTTTTTAAAAATTTATATGTGGGGCGCCTGGGTGGCGCAGTCGGTTAAGCGTCCGACTTCAGCCAGGTCACGATCTCGCGGTCCGTGAGTTCGAGCCCCGCGTCGGGCTCTGGGCTGATGGCTCAGAGCCTGGAGCCTGTTTCCGATTCTGTGTCTCCCTCTCTCTCTCTCTGCCCCTCCCCCGTTCATGCTCTGTCTCTCTCTGTCCCAAAAATAAACGTTGAAAAAAAAAATTTATATGTAACAATATCTGATTCTATAGCTAAATGAAAGGAATTTTAAAATAGCTCAAAAGCTGCTTCTCTTAAAATTCAAAGTAAAATTATATTTCAGCCTCATTGCAACCTTTTTTCCTTAAGGTAGTTATGAACCATGCCCTTCTGTATATGCTTTAAAACTGTCGTTAGTATTTTGGATATATTTAGTAGTTCTTTTCTGCCCCATGAAAAGTGAATAAACACAAATAAAAAGAACCTGTTGGGGCACCTGGGTGGCTCAGTAAGTTGGGTGAATGACTTCAGCTCAGGTCATGATCTCACAGTCTGTGAGTTCGAGCCCTGCGTTGGGCTCTGTGGTGACAGCTCAGAGCCTGGAACCTGCTTCGGACTCTGTGTCTCCTCTGTCTTTTCCTTCCCCCTGCCCCCCTTGTGTTCGCTCTATTCAAAATAAATAAACATTAAAAAAAATTTTTTTTTTTAAAGAACATGTCAATAATGGAGGATTTCACTTTCAATGAATTTCAAGTTTTCACAGTAGTCTCTCTTCTCTCTTAGGAGCTCTAGGCCTGTGGAAAAAGGGAACATTGTCATTTTATTGTCAGATGGCATCAACACAGTTTATTATCATAGGTACTTTTAAATACCCAAAGGCAGTTTCTACACAGAAATTTACTGATGAAAGAGTAGCAAGTTAGTGTTCTGAGAAGTATTGACTTTTCAGCTCATTGTTCTAGAATTGTATAGATAAAACTTTAGAAATCCCAGATATTTGCTTTCTGTGTCTTTGAAGAGTATAATCGCATTGTGGGTGTGGATGATGTCTCTGCTTACATTTTTATGTTTTCCATTTTTGCATCCTCATGCTGCTGAAGGAATAGAAGACAGCTTAGTAGGATATATAAAATACAAAGTAGAATCAATCAGAATACGGATAAAGGAAGAAAATAAGAATAATTGCCATCGGGAAGATCCAGGATGCAGTTTATGATACACATGGTCTAGACACTGTTACAGATGGGCTACAAATTCCACTATAAGCTTTCTACTGCCAGCAGTAAGAGGTGGACCTTGTAGGTGATTCAGTCTGAGGACACAAAGATGCAGGCAAATCAGTTAATGAG
Organism: Prionailurus viverrinus; assembly: GCF_022837055.1. Taxonomy (NCBI): domain Eukaryota; kingdom Metazoa; phylum Chordata; class Mammalia; order Carnivora; family Felidae; genus Prionailurus; species Prionailurus viverrinus. The sequence goes on from NC_062568.1 coordinate 142,385,844, forward strand.
AACTGATAGTGTTCTTACTACTAAGCTCAGAATTTCCTCTTGGGGCCCCATGTGACCAGAGTGTGATGAGGTAAATACCATCATCTATCACTTTTCTGTGGTAGGTGCAACTCACTGAGTTCAGTATTACAGTAGGTAAACTCTCTTGATTTGGGTGTACATTTTAGTATTTCTGGAAGAGTAGTAGACTGTGTGTTCTTCAGGCAGTCCTCCCTGATTGTTTTTAATAAATTGTGCCAATGAGCACATGATTTTATTATGAAAAAGTAGCAGAGATACAGCAAAACAAAGCCAAGATTTTCCTGAGCAAAAATTTTGGGTTTACTCAGGCACATGGACCAAAAAACAAGAACAAAAAACAAAAGTAGGCCTTCACAGCTCCCTAGTTCTGTTCCATTATTAACAGGGCTGACATAAATACCATCTCTAAAAACTGTGAGGTCCTATGGGGCGCCTGGGTGGCTTGGTCGGTTAAGCGTCCGACTTCGGCTCAGGTCATGATCTCACAGTCCGTGAATTCGAGCCCCTCGTCGGTCTCTGTGCTGACAGCTCAGAGCCTGGAGCCTGTTTCAGATTCTGTGTCTCCCTCTCTGTCTGCTCCTCCCCTGTTCATGCTCTGTCTCTCTCTGTCTCAAAAATAAATAAACGTTAAAAAAAAAATTAAAAAAAAAAAAACAACTGTGAGGTCCTATATCTACACTCCTTATGACCAAAATAAAATCTCAACAAAACATGTATTAAACATGTCTTGAACTTGGGTGATACTGTCTCCTTGCATTGACTTCAAGATGAACTATTTGAAAACTGCACCCCCAGGCAACTAACAGATTTAATTTCTCCCAAATTATTACTTATAAGACATATAAACAATGGAATAACTTTGGATTTAGGATATTTGAGTTACAAATATTTGAGTCGTTTTTTTTTTTTATTTTTCTGTTTTGGTAATTATAGGTTATAAGCTTGTCTTATCAGGCCATTCCTAGTGAGAGGTAAAATAAACCAAATCAGGAAGCTTGGCTTTCTGCTGTCTATAGCACAAGAACAAGAATCTATTTCATCCAAATAGCATCCTCTCTTTCCTAAGTAAAAAGTTGCACGTGGAGTACAAAATTCAGGAACTCTTTATTTCTTTTCCTCGTGTTTCCTGAAAGGAGCCCATTGCACTGAACCATTCTGGTCCTCTGATCCTTGTCAGCAAGTTGCTAATCCTGTTGTTGGTCAGCCACATTTTTTAGTGGATTTGCAGGTCACTTTACTCAAAGTAGGAAGCAGATTCTACCTTTCTCTCTTTGCTCAGCAAAGCATGCCCCTGTGTTTCCTCTTTCCTTGTGGAATGTCTTGGGACAGGTGGGTGAGGTGAATATTGGTGCATTGGGTTTTAAAATGACATTGGCCCAGCTCATGGATCAAGTTGTTCTCAGTTCTGATTGGAAAGCAGGAGACCTTGCCAGTTCTACGGTTAGATTCTTACCAGGGGACTCCATATAAAGTTCATATCTGATCCCCATTTCCCTTTGTTTCTTCCTAATTAGCCATAGTGTGGAGAAGAGGATGGGGTAGTAATTGATACCCCTAACCGCTTGCAAATAAGGCAAGGACACTAAGGTAGGATTAGGCTTGACCAGACCTAGAAAAGTATGTGACAGTATATTCTTTTCTGTCCTTTGACTTCAGATGTAAAGTTGGCCAGAGTTTCGGGGCACCTGGGTGGCGCAGTCGGTTAAGCGTCCGACTTCAGCCAGGTCACGATCTCGCAGTCCGTGAGTTCGAGCCCCGCGTCGGGCTCTGGGCTGATGGCTCGGAGCCTGGAGCCTGTTTCCGATTCTGTGTCTCCCTCTCTCTCTGCCTCTCCCCTGTTCATGCTCTGTCTCTCTCTGTCCCAAAAGTAAATAAACGTTGAAAAAAAAAATTTAAAAAAAAAAAAAGTTGGCCAGAGTTTCTTTTCTCTATGGTAAGTAATAAAGATATTTCTTGGGGTTGTTGTTGTTGTTGTTGTTGTTGTTGTTGGAAGTTAAAAGGTCTAGAAATGTCAAGTTCGGTTACACATTCTTTTGCCATTACTGCTGAATTATATTAGCATAACTGTAATAGAAATTTTAGGTATTTTACTCCTGGTGATCCTGCTACCTGAAATATCCTCCTTAGGCCCTCCCCGCTTTCATTTTCCTTTTGGAGGGCTAATTCCAACTTTAGCTAGAATGTGAGTTCTCTGAGGTCAAAGAGTTCATCTTAATCATTCTTGTATCCTGTCGGTTCATTCATCCCTTATGTATATATTCATTTAAAACAAACAAACAAACAAACAAACAAACAAACAAAAAACAACTAACTTGTTGGCATCTCCAGTGTGGTAGACTTGCACCAGGTCCCACAGTGATGTAGCCACCAACATGAGAGCAGAGATGCTGCCCTCACAGTTTCTGGTAAAGCCCCTCATGACAAAAGGATTTCAACTGAGTAACTAAAACATTGAGCACAGGGCCTCATGGCATCTGTCACTCAGACACATCTATTCAGTGGATGAATCCATCAGTAGTGATGGAAGTGGCACATAGTCAGTGTCCTGAGTTTTTTGTACGGATCTTATGGATTCCAAGACTAGAATTTAACACAGAGTGAGTAATTAATATTCAGTAAATAACATTTACTGTGGGTAGGGCACCATGCTAAGTGCTTTATATATACCATTTTCTTCATCACAAAAACCCTGTCAGGTACAAACAACTTTTAATGTCCATTTTACAAATGAGGAAACTGAGGGTCAGAATATAAGTAACTTGCCCAGTCAACTAGCAACTATCAGAACAAGGATTCGAATGGAGTTGTTCAATTCCAAAGCTAGTGAACCTAAGCATTTTGCTGTACAACTTCCCAGGGGTTATCTATTTCTATTCCTTTTAGTGAAACTTGGACCAGTGGGACCTTAACAAAGAAGCCATCTATCAGTCAGGAGACCAAATATTCCACATTAAAAGCAGATAAAAATAGCTTCATCAGGAGCACAGTGAAGGTCATGCTTTTTTTCTTTTTTGTCATTTTTTCAGAGAGCCATTGATGGTCTTAGAGTGGTAGTATATACCAGGACTTTCCTGAATGCTACATCCAGCTAAGCTAAAGAGGAGTTGCCTATGGATTCTTATAATGAAATTTCTATGAATTTTAATATAAAATGTAATTTTATAGTTTACTAAGGGATCTAATGATTCTGGACAACACATTTAGAAATGGAATAAGGGAGGGGGGAAGTGAGACAAATTAAATATATTGTTCCCTCCCACTGTGCCTCCAACTTTACTTCTTAGGGGAAACAGTAAAGATAGGTTAAAATTATGTAATTACTTTTCATTCAAACCATGCAGATTATTTCCATAGTCTCATAGTTTATGACATTTACTGTCTATATAACTTGTATTTACAGAGCTAATGTTCAAGAAGCAGTTTGGGGTTTTTTTTCTTAACAATAGTAGCCACAGTAACAATACCTAAAATTGTTTGCTGTGTGCCAGGCTTTGTGCTGAAGCTTTTACATGCATTATTTCACTTTATCATCCCCGCAACCCTAGGAGAAAGTTATAATCTCCACTTTAAAAACAAGGACCCAAAAGTTGGACAGATAGAGTAATAGCTCAAGGTCAAGGAACCAAGATTTGGAGAGGTTGAGGATTGTCTCAGGGTAACCGACCTAATAAGTGCCTGATTCCAGTGTCCATGGACTCAGTTACTCTACTGGCCCATCCTCTTGAGAGGTTAGCCTGACTGCTGGCTAAACTGCCATCAGGTAAAGCCTTGCAGTCCATACATAGGAGTTTCCCAGGGCAAAGTGATCTGGAGAAGAGAATGACCCATTTTCCAACTTGATAATACTCTCGTAAAGTGGTTTTTAAAATGAGATAGTCCTCCTAAAAGCAAATTATTAAGGAACACCCATCATTGAAATTATATTTAATACCTATTTACTACTTATTTTCTTCTAAGAGGATCCTGGTTTCCTTCTCCAGGCCTGAATTTTATGTTTTTTCCCAAGCCATTCTGAATTTTTGTTTGCTTCAGGTTAGAAAAGCTCCCTGGGTATAGCTGTGGTTCGATGTTTTCAGCTGCTTTGCTCTGTGCTGATGGTTTTGACTCCTTCAGTAAAGGTACGCTGGCCTACCATGGCTCTCTTATATAGGAGCTCAAATAGATATTGCAGAGGAGAAGAATAACAGCAGTTATGAATTGTGTTTCTGGGTCTCTGTAAATTTTAATATAATGGTTACATTTTCTTATTAATCATTTTGCTACAGGTTCATCTCCTAAACACACTCCAGAAACACACTGCTGCATAGTTTCAAATGGCCTTCTTAATTAGTTTCCAAGCTCTATTAGAGTTAATAGCTATATCAAAGCATAGCACTTAAAAAAATTTTTTTTAAGTTTATTTATTCTGAGAGAGAGAGAGAGAGAGTGAGAGAGAAAGCACACACAAGCAGGGGAGGGGCAGAGGGAAGGAGAGACAGAATCCCAAGCAGGCTCCAGGCCATCAGTACAGAGCCCATTGCAGGTCTCAAACTCATGAACCGTGAGTTCATGACCTTAGCTGAGATCAAGAGTTGGTCACTTAGCCAACTGTGCCATCCAGGTGCCCCCCAGAGCATAGCATTTTAAATAACATTTAAATAAATCCTAAAGGAGTTTTATCACACTTAGTAGTCTGTTCCCTTTCATGCCATTGTCACCAAAATCATCAAGAATCATTATACTTGTTCTTACAGAAGTATTTTCTAGACCACCCATTTATTTGTTAAAGGGGAGGATGTTGGTCCTCACTGCTTTAATGAGAAAAAACAATCACTTGAGTTAGGAGAAATTACAGAATGTTGTCACATAGGTTCAGGTAAGTAAAGTTACAATATTTTAGTGTCTGGGCTTGAGCCTTTTACTTCTAGCCAGTAAAGCCTCCAGGAATTTCTCTTTTGCTGTAAACAGTTAGAAAACTGGACCAATTATGTGAAACACTAGTTTTCAGACAATGTACAAGAAGAAGTATAGGACTGTGATCCTTAAAGGGATGGAAACAAATGAAGTGAGATGTCCGGTTGCCCCAGCTCACTGTCTGGAGTCAGTTTCCAGAGAGAGGGGGAACAGAACAGAGCCCAGGGATCTTGCTGAGTCCACAGGACAAAGATCAGAGTATGGGGAGATCAAGATGGTAGAATTTTCAGGACGAAGTACTGGGGGTGAGGGAGCTTCATGAAGAGAGCATTCTAGACATCTGCAGAATTGTTCCTTCAGTCTTGGGCTGCAAATTTATTAGTCTATGCATACTTAAGGGCAACTACTTAACACTGGAGAGAGAAACACTAGAAAATAGACCAAAAAATTCCTGGAACTCACAATACATGGGAATAGTTCATATTCATATCAGCCAGCATAGAGAGATCTCAAAATATGTATATGAATGAGAGAGACAGACAGACAAAGGAGAGAGTCAGTAGTGCAAAGGGATCTTATGATCAGGATTGGAATAAATGGCCAGAGAAGTCAACATGGACAATGTAACCAGTGACCAGTGGGAATATGACCATTTCAGCTATGACAGTGCCAGTGATCAAGAATCTAGGACCATGGTGACATGATTGTATATCCTGGAATATTCCAGCACAAGACTCTCTATAAATGCTCAGTGTGAATGTTGCCTAGAAAGAAAGGTGGCAGGGTGCCCTAGTGGCTCAGTCAGTTAAGCGTCCGACTTTTGATCTCGGCTCAGGTCATGATTTCATAGTTTGTAAGCTTGATCCCCACATCTGACTCTGTGCTGGCATTGCAGAGCCTTCTTGGGATTCTCTCTCTCTCTCTCTCTCTCTCTCTCTCTCTCTCTGCCCCTCCCATGCTCTTTCTCTCTCCCAAATAAATAAACTTTGAAAAAAGAAAAAAGTGGAGAAGAAAAGGAAAGACCTAAATTTAACTTAGTTTGAATTTTAAATGATTAAGAAGTTACTGGATTTGACTACATGTATCTGAATTGTTTTCTGTCTCTAGAAAATGTGTTCAATTATAGGAAAATAAAATCATTTATATATAACAATTTGTAGTTTTTAAAATTGTCTACTGGCATATCATTTAATGTCATGGGACCTGATTGATCATCTCTGAAATAGGGAAAATAATATCAACCTCATACAACTGAATAAGATTTCAAAGGATAATTTATGGTGGGGGGGGGCATTTATACATTTAGAAGAAAATTTCCAGTGTGAATGTTAGGTAAGCTTAGGTTTTCTTGGGTTATTTTGTGGGTTTTTAAAAATTTTTTTAATGTTTATTTATTTTTGAGTGAGAGAGAGAGAGAGGCAGACTACCAGGGGGAGGGGCAGAGAGAGAGAGGGAGAGACAGAATTGGAAGTAGACTCCAGGCTCTGAGCTGTCAGCACAGAGCCCAACTTGGGGCTCAAACTCACAAACTGTGAGATCAGGACCTGAGCTAAAGACGAACGCTTAACCGACTGAGCCACCCAGGTGCCCCAGGTTATTTTGTTTTTTATGTGAGCTCTACACCCAGCACAGGGCCTGGATTCATGACCCCCAGATTAAGAAAGAGTCTCATGCTCCATGAGCCAGCCAGGTGCCCCCAGGCTTAGGTTTTTAAACCAATGTGATTTCTGTTATTTCAGGAGGCTTGCTCTGGCTACCATGAATATGATAACTTGAAGAAAGGAAGGCCATTAGGAGGAGACCAGTTAGGAGGCTTTGTTCAGACAACAGGGAATGAGGCCATATTTAGGAAATTGCCGTGTTTTGGGTTCAAGAGCCATTCCAATGGTACAAATGTGAAGAAGGGTAAGGAATTAGGGAGGAGTCAGAGATGACTCCAAGGTTACAGGCTTGATGACTAGGAGGGCAAGGATGATATTAACTGCGTTCAAAAGTAAGGATGTCAGCAGGTTTGAGAAAAAGATGAGTTCAGTTTAAAGCACACTGAACATTGAGTACAAAGATGCCCTCCAGAAAAAGAAGTCAACAATATTGTAATGGTTAAGAGTGAGGGTGTGGTGTGGCTCTGGAGGCAGACTCTTGGAAAAGTTACTTACGCTTTCAGTGCCTCAGTTTCCTTTTGTGGAGAACAGTGGTGAAAATAGTGCATACTTCATGGATTTGTTAGAAAGCTTGAGTATAAAGTCACCCAGGAGGAATACTTAGAAAGGCACCATCTTTGAATGTAGCTACTTTGGCCACTGTTGGTGGGAGGATGGTACAAAGGGCATGAAGAAAGGGCACTTCCCACTGCTGTGGATGACAAGAGATACAGCTCTGAACATTTAACTAGCTGGTGACTTTGAACAAGGGATTCAGCCAGACCTCAGTTCATGTGTGAAAATGAGGGATTAGGTAATTCTCTGTAAGGCCTCTTAGAGCTCTTACCATTGTGTGATTGTGTTGAGGCTGAAAGTAAAATTTGTCACAGATAAACCATAATGGAAATAATTTATTCACAGATAATGGAGCAGTCAATGGTGTTCATCGCATTTTTGAGTACCTGTGTGTCCGTAAGTCATATTTTTGCATTTAAAGCACATTAGAAATTTAAACATGGTAAAGGTAAAAAGCTTTTTGAAATTTGCCTCTGGAGATTTTTTTTTTTTAATTTAGAATTTCAAGTGTGCATTGTTCTAGTGGCTTTTCTATTTACCTGTCACTGTAAATTTTCTGCAGAGTTTCTGGTAAATGTATGGAGTCTTCTCCTGTTATGCTTGGCTTAGTGATGTCACAAAATAGCTGTCTGGACGCTTACTTCATCTGCAAGAATAGGGTTTTTCATTTGCCAGGATTTTCACTTGTTAAAAAGGGTCTCAGTCTCCATAGACAGGGTATTAATTTGCTGTTTTTAGATAAGCCTTCTAGAGCAGAATGCAATCCTCTTCCCATTAGGTTACTAGAAATTTTTATTAATAGAAACATGCTAAGCACATAAACAAAGTTAAGATTTGCATGTGGCATACACAGGGGAAAGTTTATGAAGGAGGAGCTATAAGGAAAAAATACCAAAGAACTCCCTCTTAATAGCTTATACCTCCCCTATCATTTTACCTTTTAATAGGGGAGGTTTTCTTCACCCTTATTTTCTTTAACCCTTTCTGGTTTTCAAAATCTGATACCTACCCATATGTATTGAACAAAATCATTTTTCACTTATGTCCTTTTTAAATTACAATATGCAAAATATGGCTGAAATAATAGGATGAAGTCCAGTTAAGTCACCTGTAAAAATCAGCCTAAATTACTTTATTATCTCATATTCATGCTGAAAACTTTCTTCATATGACACATGTTTAGTATTCACTTTAGATACATTTTCAAAATGTTCGGCTATCAGAATAAGAAATCAAATACAAAAACTGTATCACAGTTTATACTACATATTTTCCAGTTTTTCATGTGAGTAGGCTTCAAATATTAATAAGAGGAAGAGAGGTTGTTAACTTATTTGGGAAGCCAGATATTCAATTCTCAGATTACTCAAAGGTCTTATTGTACATGGGTGTGTATGTATCATGTATGTATGTTGGCGAGGAGGGAGTTATGTTTTGCTTTGGGAAAGAACCGTTTAGGGAAAATCTGGCAGACACTGTAAATAGCTATGATTTAAAATTTTTTCTTATCAGTTGAAAAATACCTGGGCCACTAACTGTGCATTGTTTGGAAACTTGTAAAAATGTGCCCACCTGGATAATGTCACAGAGGGCTATGGTCCCCACTCTTGTCTTCCGATGCCAAGCCACATGTATTCTGTAATCTTGGTTTTGTCAGATGACAGATGCTTCCTCCTTTCATGCCACAAAAAGTGAAATTCCAGCTAATATGAAAACTTTATAAATGAAGTCTGGTAATTGTACTTGAGTCTAAGAAGACAATTTAAATTTATATGTATATATAATTAATTATGTATTAATTATTTTCAAACTGTTTAAGTAGAAACTATTTTACATTAGTAGTCTTAACATTGACTTTTTGTCTTAAAAAATTTTTACTGAGTCAGGAATCTTGTTATAGTGTAAACATGGGCCTTGGGTCCTAAGTCCTGCTTTTGCCCCTATGACTGAGAAAAGTTAATTAAACCTAATGGAACTTGGTCCCTTGATCTGTATGACTGCTAAGACCTCTTCTGATTTTAATAGTCCATGATTCTATAAGTTATATGATGTGCTAGTTTCTTTCCATTTAATTCTCCAGTTCAGAAATTTATCACACATATATCTGCATCTAGCTTTGACATCTATTAGGTGATCTATTAGGTGATCAATAAATATTTATTAAAGTAATGGTATGTGTATTTTGCTGTTTCTGATGGGTTATGAAATTACTGTAATTTCACAGCTTTTTATATCGGGCTGTTACTCATCTTTATTTTTGCTGAATGATATTATTGCTGCTTTAACATTTACTTACTCTCTACCATAGTTTTGTGCATGATGTAGAGTTGTTTTTATGTGTTTCAGAGAGGAAGCTGGAGGAAAAACTCTTTCACTACACCTAATCTTAGTCAACCTAAAAAGATAGATACAAATACTATCATAATCATAAAATAATCCAGAAAGTAAAGTTTACTTTTATTCAGCTTGACTTTACTAGTGAGGAAAACAAAAAACAAAACAAAAACATTCTGTTACTGGCCAGTTGCCCTATGGAAAGAAATTGGAGATACCCATCCTTTCTTCTAAGGCTCTTAGATGGATATACTGAATAGAAAAAAAAAAATACTACAGGATATAAATTGTTTCCTGTTTAATGTAAGAGTTTTTAAATTAAAACATTTGTTCCCTTAACTTTGATTTTTTTTTTCCATCATAGATTTTCAATCAGTCTTTAAATGAGGGATAAACTATTTAACTCAGTCATCGGATAGTACACACAGTGTATTAGTTCTTTAAAAATGCCTAGTTCTACGGGATATATATTCAGCTTCATATATTTTCAGTATTTAACACTAACACCACAGTGGCTTAATATCCCATTTGTAATGCAGAGAGAGTTAATGAGTTATGCTAGTAAAAAGCAAACTTTAAAGCATTTAATACATTTCATATTATTATTTGTTCTGAGAGACTAACTCAAGATTTATAGGGTTCAATTTTGAACCTCAGAATAAATAAAGAGAAGGGAAGCCAAAACTTCCCTGGTGTTGAGGAAAAACCCTTGCTTTCTAACTTCCTATGAATGGCAATATTGTTCCCCACAGTATAGGGGAGCCAGGACCTTGCCATTCCATACTAAGGCTTGTTTTTATTTTTAAGGAATGTCGGAAAATTGTGGAAATGAATGTTTTTTCTTTTTCTTCTTTCCTTAATACCTCATGGATCCTGACCTTTTCCTTTAAACTGGTTTAGTATGTGTTTCCTTTAAAACTGGTCACTGACCCAAAAATAAGTTTTTCTTTTTCCATGATCTTCTCTAAAGAATTCTGTTAATAGCACACTAAACTGGATTACAAACTTACTGAATAAGTGCTTTGAATTCTGGGCAACCTTGGAATAAAGGGCACAGAAAGAGTAATACTGCATAAAACAAAATTGAGCAAGTTAGTATAAAGGAAAGGAATGCAACTGTATGGTTGATGTGATCAACATCTTCTAGTAGGTTTATTAGCAATTTAATGGAATATGGTTATTCAAGCATAATAATAGCCTCAGTTGAAATGTCTGCTCTGCTCTTTTTCCCATACACTTTGGAATGAGTCGAATGTGACAGTTGAGCTTTCAACAAGCTTCATGAATTTTAAATCCTTTTGAGTCATAAAATGGGTTACATGGCATGTAGTCAGTGTGGACAAGGAGTTGGCAGCCTCGCTGGGTGTTATGGGATATCAGGTGTCTTCAACATACTGAGGACCTGGGTTCACTAGGTGCATTCAGAGGTCTGCTCTGCATATCCACAAAGAACAGAGGACCTCTTTCTGTCCAACATTTAATAATTAATTATTTTGCAATTGTAAAGTTACTTTCCCAGCAATTGGTTCAAGACTTAAACTTCATGTCATCACAGAAGAAAATCTTTACTACTGTCTCAGAACAAATTATTTTGGGGCAGCTAAATATTTCTATGTTTGTTTCCTTCTCCTGTCTGATTCATGTGTATTTAAAGAAGAAAACCTCTGTGAATTGTGACATGGATTTGTACCCTCAAATTTTAACACATATCCTAATTGGTCCTAAAGTTATTCTCAATTTCTGTTACCACTGTAAAAATCTGATTCTTTGCTTAGGGATAAAAGTATTGAAATAATCTGAAATTCAATACAGGGAGCTTTACTATTTGTATCTGGAGCTACCTTACAACAAAAGTCTGTTTTCCGAAGATAATTTTTCAGGAAGTCCATTTTAAAGCAATCTCAACTTGAAGTGTGAGTTCATTTTTAAACTACCTTATAACAGTGCCCTATATTTTATTTAAATGTGGCATGTGGGTTCTTCTAGTGTAATTTTATAATAGCATGAGGAAAAAACCAATTTCCTTAACAATTTCCGATAGGAAATTTTGGAAGTTTATGTGACAGATTATTAGTAGTGGTATCTATACATGGTGTTGGGATTACAAGAATTTTTAATGGTTTTATTTTTACTGATCTGTAATTTCTAATTTTTTCTGCATAGAATGTGTGGGATGGGATGTACTACCTTTTTCATCTTGAGTCTAGGGAGAGTGGGTTTTACAGAGACCACTCAGAGTTGATAGATATTCCCTGTATTTGGGAAATGCCCTGGGCACTGGTCTAGGAGATCTGAAGAGCAAGAAACTCAGTAACTAACGGCTTAGATACGGAGCCAAGAAATTGCTGCTTTGTTGGGCACAGATACACTGCCAGAGTTTGTGGAAGTGTTTTCATGGACTAGAAATGTAGGAGCTAAAGCTAGGCTGGGGCTGTTTCAAGTCCAGTCCAGAGGTATAGATAGCTTGGTATACCAAGCAAGGTAGCCCCACAGTGAGAGGCTGAATGGAGCAAACCACCAGTGAACTAGGGGTTGGTAACTCAGGCAAAAAAGACTTCTGAAATGTGGCTACAAGTGGTCTGCTCTTCCTTACCCAGAGTCACATTAGTACTTGAATGTTTAGAATAGTAGAAAGCATGCATTGACAAGCCATGTCCTCTATGCATAGATCTGCCTTGGCATCTGCCTCGGCAGTGATTACTACAGTTGTAGATAGGTAGACAGAGTTTTAGGCATTCAGCTTTTTCCACCAGTGACAACAATCATTATCCACTGACCAAGCAGGGCCCTAAATCATTTTTGCATATTTCCTTTTAGCCTTTGTTAACAATCATACTTATAAAAAAAATGTTGCAATCTAGTTTTTTGCATAGTCTTCTAACTGCTAAATTTATCCATGTTCTTATTCTTAGAAGTATCTCTTCGTTTCTCCCTGGGTATTTATAAGGATATGCTTCATTCAGTTCATTGCACAAATTCTAAATGACATTAGTCACTAAAGACACAGTATGTGAAATTACGCTCTTAAGATCTGAAAGAGTTAATCTACTTTTCAGAGTTCCTGAGGTACTATCTGAGAGAAGCTGAAGCAACAAGAAAATCTGGCTAACTATATAATGTCAACAAGAAATACTTAAGGAGTATATTTGCATAATACTAAAATACATTTAACTTTGCGTTTAGCATAAACATTACTGTGTTCACTTGGTATTTACTTCAAGATCCGAGTGTCAACTTATGTGATACTAAATGTAGTTCAGATACATTCGAAAACTTTACAAACTATACCCACTATTAAACAAAGTGGTTTTTGCCAACAGATTGTGTGCTTTGTTAGACTATAAGCTTTGTACATTTTATAATAAGCACATTCCTGTTGTGAAATGGAATGCGTCTGATCCATAATAAATCTAGTTGAGAGACAATGGAACTTAGCCAGCTCAGCCCTGGTTCAAGGAAAAAGACAATAAATAGGGGTAATGACATTTATGAAAATCTAATTTCATCATGCACTGCCTCATAAGAAGAGAATCTAGATGGCATTAAGGTTATTGTACTTTGAGAATTACTCAAAACCAGATACAAAGTGCCTTCCATCTTATAGAAGGGACTAGTAGCTATTCCTCAGATAAATGTTTTATTTAAAAGTTAGTTAATACTCAGTGATAATTGGAAACATAAATAAACTTTTTCTTAAAAAAAAAAAAGGAAATCATAAGGATAAGAATTCTACCATATTTTTCCCTAAAACAATTTGGGAAAGGCAAAACTCACCAGCTAGACAATAATTAGTTTTCCTTGGTAAAACGTTGACTGGAATGTTTCTATTAGGAAAATATTATCAAACTGTTCCAGTCTCAGTCCAGCCAAGGATGCCCAGATTTGATAACAGAGAAGAAAAATTATTCACTGTTTTTGTTACCACTATGTTAAAATTTGGACAGCTGTCAAAAACAAGAACAATTTCTTGAAACTAGCCATTTTGTACAACTATGGTGGAAATAAGCCTTTACTTAATATTCATAAGCATACAAATATTCAGCTGGTGGTTTTTCAGTAACACATTTTAAATAAGCTCTAGGAGAAGCAAATGTTTGAACATATGACAAAGGGTGAATATTTACAAAATCACTTGCCATGCTCCAGCCAGGAATCAGAAGGCAACTTCTCAGAATGAATTACTATGTCCTCTACTAACAATGACTGGAGCCTGTCACAGCCATTGCTAATGAAGGCTTCAATCAAAACACATAAAATAGTCTAGGACTAGGAAGGAAAAAAGAAAAGCAGTATTCCCAAAAAAAAAATCATCCCAGCATTCCAAAAACCATCCTGAATATTGTGTTCAAACACTGGGCAATGTGGTACAGTTAAAAAAGCACCAGCTTTGTACCAGTTGTGAAGAAAATTAGTTTCAATTGGTAAAAAATTAGTAAGTACAATACTTTTAAAAGGTATTCAGCCTTATTCATTTTTAGCACATACAACAGTCATTTAGAATATACTAATGGTTTCTAAATTATATCAAACCAGATACAAATCACTTGAATAATTGAATAAGAGTATTTTAATTAGCACAGCAAGCATCCATTTAGTCCTATAGTTGCTTTGGTATGAATTATTTTGGACTAATTGATCTAAAATGTGTTTGAAAGTTGTTCTTCCTATAGCCTTGCTAACTCTATTTGCTTAATGAACTTCACCCTGTCGCCTGTTCAAAGTGATCACAATTCCAAAATTGATGGTTTCTGAAAGAATGAAATCTTATACCACTGTTGTTTTATAGCTTCCACAAAATTGAATCTAACAAAAAACATACCGATGTTTAACAAGTATAGCACTTGAAGCCTTAACATACATTACATCCAGAAAGTTCATTTCAATCCACATGTGTTCCAGACCCTTTATCCTGGTGGTATCTGTGCAGTCATAATGTATGTGCATTAAATAGTCTTTTCCTGCCAAAGGGGGATTATTCCTTCCGTTGCTGCAAACAGCCACCATATTGTGCAACAGCAGTGGCTCAAAAATATCTCCAAGAGTCTGTTTCTTGGAATACAGTTGTTAAGAGGAATTGTCAAGGCCAGATTTCTCACATCACTTCCTACAGAACATAGTTTGAGATAGTTCTAATTTCCTTTGGTTTAAATACTGTTTTTAATGGGGGGTGGGAGGGAGGAGAGGGTGGGTGATGGGTATTGAGGAGGGCACCTTTTGGGATGAGCACTGGGTGTTGTATGGAAACCAATTTGTCAATAAATTTCATTAAAAAAAATAATAAAAAAAAAAAGACAAAAATAAATAAATAAAATTAAAAAAAAAAGAAAAAGAAAAAGAAAAATACTGTTTTTATGTCTTACTTCCAGTTCTGACTACCCTCCCAGAAGTCTGGATTAATATAGTCAAATGTGTTGATCTCTCCATATCTAGAATATCTGGAAGATATTTCAGAATCAACTTAGCTAAAACAGAACTCATATTTTCTCCCTAGATTTGTTCCTTTCCTCTGACTTTACTGTATCAAAAATTAGTACCATCATCCACCCAATTGCTCAAGACAAAAATCTAAATAATTTTTGATTTTTTTTTTTTTGCTTCACTCCCATATCTAATCTATCAGCAAGTCCTGTCACCTCTCCTTCAAAACACATTCCAAATTCTTCCCATTTTTTTTGTCTCCACTATCATCACCTTGTCCAAGCCACCATTATATTTTGCTTAGACTACTACAAATGCCTCTCAGCTAAATTCTCTGCTTCCATTCTTGCCTTCCAATACATTTTCCACAAAGCAGCTAGCCAGAATTATCTTTGTAAATTAGATTATGCCACTCTCCTCCTTCAAATTTCCAGTGGCTTCTAATAACACTTAAAATTCTAACCCTTTATGCTAGTTTACTAAGTTTGGTATGGTCTGTTCCCTGCCTACATCCCCAGTGTTATCTACCACCTTGCTGTATTAGTTTTCTAGAGTTGCCATAACAAAGTACCACCCGGTGGCTTAAATAATAGAAATTTATTTTCTCACAATTCTGGAGCCTAGAAATCTGAGATCAAGGTATGGGCCAGGTTGTTTCTCCTGAGGACTCTCTCTTTGAGTTGCAGATAGCTACCTTCTCCCTATGTTTTTACATAGTGTCACCTTTGTACCTGTATACTTCCTAATCTCTTTTTATAAGGATACCAGTCATTGGATTAGGACCCACACTAATGGCCTCATTTTAACTTAATTACCTCCTTCAAGGCCTTGATACAATCACATTCTGAGATACTGGGGGTAAAGACTTTAACATATGAATGGCAGGGGGTGGGGGGAAGAGAGTTCATCTCATAACACTTGTCCTATCCATTTAGCTCCATACTGACTATCTTTCTGTTCCTTGAACAAGTTAAGCTTGTTCCTATCTTAAGACTTGCACTGGCTCTTGTTAGAACATTCTTCTCCCTGATGGCAACAGTGTTGGTCCTCTTGGTCGACACATACATGTCACATGTTCGGAAAGGCTATTCCTGAGCTCCCAATCTAGCCCATTTATTTTACAGGCATACTTCAGAGATGTGGCACGTTCAGCTTCACATCACAATACAGTAAGCCAATTGAATTTTTTGGTTTCCCAGTGCATATAAAAGTTATGTTTATATTATACTGTAGTCTAATAAGTGTGTGATACCATTATGTGTAAAAAATATGCATACTTTAATTGAAAAATATATTATTGCTAAGAAAAAACTGCTAGCCATCATCTGTGCTTTCAGTGGGTCATAGTCTTTTTGCTGGAGGAGGATCTTGCCTCCGTGTTGAAGGCTGCTGACTGATCAGGGTGATGGTTGCTGCAGGTTAGGATAGCTGTGGTAATTTCTCAAAATAAGACAGAAATGAAGTTTGCAGCATTGATCGTCTCTTCCTTTCACCAACAATTTCTCTGAGCATGTGATGCTGTTTGGTAGCATTTTATGGACAGTAGAACTTTCAAAATTGGAATCTATCCTCTCAAACCCTGTGTCTGCTTTATCAACTAAGTGTATGTAATATTCTAAATCCTCTGTTTTCATTTCAACAATCTTCACAGTATCTTCACCAGAAGTAGATTCCATCTCAAGAAACCACTTTCTTTGCTCATCCATAAGAAACAACTCCTCATCTGTACAAGTTTTGTCATGAGATTGCAGCCATTCAGTCACATCTTCAGGCTCCACTTCTAATTCTAGTTCTCTTGCTATTTCTACCACATCCACCACCATTACTGAAATCTTTAGCCCCTCAAAGTTATCAATGAGAGTTGAAACCAGCATCTTCCAAATTCCTGTTAATATTGGTATTTTTACCCTTTTTCCATGAATCACAATGTTCTTAATGGCATTTAAAGTAGTTAATCCTTTCCAGAAGGTTTTCAATATATTTTGAAAACCTATTTTGAAAATATATTTTGGTCCCATCAGAGGGATCACTATCTTTGGCAGCTGTAGCCTTACAAAATGTATTTTTTAAATAATAAGACTTGGAAGTCAAAGTTATTTGTGGATCCATGAACTGCAGAATGGATGTTGTGTTTCGCAAGCATGAAAACCATATTAACCAATTTGACAATAAGTTATATTAAAAAAATAATAAAATTTTAAAAAATGTTTCTTCACTTTTGAAAAAGAAAAAAAAAGAAAACCATATTAATCTCATTGTCCATCTCCATCAGAGCTCCTGGGTGAACAGGTGCATTGTTAATAAGCAATAATTTTTTTAAAAGAGTCTTTTTTTCTGAGCAGTAGATCATAGTAGTGGGTTTAAAATATTCAGTAAGTCATGTCTTAAACAGATGTGCCATCATCCAGGCTTTATTGTTCCATTTATAGAGCATGGGCAGAATATATTTAGCATAATTCTTACGAGCCCTAAAATCTTCAGAATGGTACATGTAACTGGCTTCAACTTCAAGTCATCAGCTGCATTGGCCCCTAATAAGACAGCCTCTGCTTTGAAGCTTTGAAGCCAGGCATTGACTTCTCTAGCTAAGAAAGTCCTAGCTGACATGTTTTTCTAGTAAGCTATTTCATCTGCACTGAAAATCTGTTGTTTGGTGTAGCCACCTTCATTAATTATCTTAGCTGGATCTTCTGGATAACTTACTGCAGCTTCTACATCAGCACTTGCTGCTTCATCTTGCACTTTTATGTTATGGGGAAGCCTTCTTTCCATAAACCTCATGAACCCACCTCTGCTGGCTTCAGACTTTCCTCCTCCAGCTTTCTCACCTCTCCTAGCCTTCGGGGAATTGAAGAGAGTTGGGGCCTTGCTCTGGATTAGGCTTTGGCTTAAGGGAATGTTGTGGCTGGTTTGATCTTCCATCCAAACCACTGAAACTCTCCATATCAACAATAAGGCTGTTTTGCTTTCCTTTCATTTGTGTTCACTGGAGTAACACTTTTAATTTCCTTCAAGAACTTTTTCTTTGCATTCACGACTTGG
Source organism: Prionailurus viverrinus (assembly GCF_022837055.1). Classification (NCBI taxonomy): domain Eukaryota; kingdom Metazoa; phylum Chordata; class Mammalia; order Carnivora; family Felidae; genus Prionailurus; species Prionailurus viverrinus. Next base: position 142,403,768 of record NC_062568.1, read on the forward strand.
CTAACTGGGTGGTACAACAGGCCTAGCTTTCTGCCTCTCTTGGCTTTAGACATGCCTTCCTCACTAAGCTTAATCATTTCTACCTTTCTATTTAAAGTGAGATGTGTGATTCTGCCTTTCACTTGAACACTTAGAGACCCTTGTAGAGTTATTGATTGGTCTGATTTCAGTATTGTTGTATCTCAGGAAATAGGGAGGCCTGAGGAGAAGAAGAGAAACGGGGAAACAGCTGGTCAGTGGAACAGTCAGAACACACAGAACATTTATTAAGTTCACCATCATATATGGTGCGTTTCATGGCTTCCCAAAACAATTACAGTAGTGACATCAAAGATCACTAATCATAGATTACAGTAACAAATATAATAATTATGAAAAATTTTGAAGTATTATAGGAATTACAAAAATGTGACACAGAGACACAAAATGAACAAATGTTCTTGGTAAAACAGCACTGATAGACTTGCTTGATGCAGGGTTGCCACAAGCCTTCAATTTATAAAAAAATGGAATAGAAGTGAAGCAAAATGAACTACCATAAAAAGGGGTATGCCTGTATATCACATTCCCTGAATTCTCTGCCTAGTACCTACTACTACTTAATATTTTTTCCTATTTATTATTTATGATCTATCTCTTCATATCCCCACCAGAATATACACAAACATCTTCTCTCTTCACTGATGTGTTTCTAGGACCTAGAATAGTGCCAGATGTGTTAAAAATGTTGAATCAATATTATTGAATGACCAGAAAAATGAATGAAATTATTAGAGAAGGTAAAGAGAAGAGTGGCAGTTCAGTTAGTGATTATTGTGACAAATAGATCAAGGATGGTTTTCTCACTTGGGGGTCTTTAGAAATAAGATGAATCTGCTTACCCTTGAAATGTTGTAAGAACTGTCTAGAAGAGGTCACCTCACCTTGCTACTATGCCTGAGCTAGACAAAGTGGATATTTTTAAAGGAAGCATAAGTTTATTATAACATTTCTAGAAATTATGTGTAACTTGCAGAGTTTTTCAGCTACTCATTCACTAAACATATGGAGAGTCTATTGTGGCCAGATCTTTTGTTAGTAGAGTGCCCTGGGAAACATGGCAGCACACAGAAGGCATATGCAACCCAGCCAGGGCCTGCAGTTGGCGTGGGCCCAAGGGTCTCTTGGAAGCCTTCTAAGGCAGCTTAATACCTACAAGGTATTAATTGTGTTCTGGACATACAAAATATTTGTCACGGTTTACCCCTGTTTGCCTTTATAATGGCAGCTTGCAGCTTCTCTGAATTTACAAGAAATTATGGGCCCTTCAAGCTCTATGTCTGGTGCTTATTTTGAATGGTGTGCACAGCAAATTTTTATGGTTCTTGACTTTTGGGAAAATTCCTTTAAAATTTTAGAACCTTGTCAGTTCCCTAGTTTTTAACATACTAGATTTTGCAAACCTTTTGGCAGCTGACACTTATTTTTATTTGGTATTTGGTGGTAAATCATATTTCTGTTTGTTCTCTGCAGATAGAATGTCAGTGGCTCTTAGACATTCAGTACATTATCGTCAACAAGGAAATGGGCCACTTGAATTAGTGCATTATATGTCAGGAGAGTGACAAGACCAGCGGAGCTTTTGCCTTGTTTTTCATTTTAAAAGTTAAATGTTGCTTCCAGGCTTCTTCTGGGAAACTCTCATGTTGGCATCTTTATCAAGGGGCCTCTGTTTTGTGTGTGTGTGTGTGTGTGTGTGTGTGTGTGTTGAGTTTTGGGTTTTTTTTTTCTTTTAGCATAGTTGACACACATGTTATATTAGTTTCCGGTGTACAACTCAGTCATTTGACAAGTTTATACATTATGCTATGTGCACCACAAGTATAGTTACCATCTGTCCCATTACGTCCCTGTTAGTGTCATTGACTCTTCCTTTCATTCCCATGACGTACTCATTCTATAACTCAAGGTCTGTATCTCCATCTTCCTTTCATCCATTTTGCCCCATCCTGCCACCTCCCTTACCTCTGGCAACCGTCGATTTTTTTCTCTGTATTTATAGTTCTGATTCTGCTTTTTGTTTATTCAATTTTTTAGGTTTCGTTTATGAGTGAGTGGAATCATACGGTATTCGTCATTTTCAGTCTGACCTATTTCACTTAGCATAATTCTCTCTAGGTCCATCCATGCTGTTTCAAATGGCGCAGTCTCATCCTTTTTTATGGCATGTTTGATTTTGTGTGTGCACGCACACGTGCATACCACATTTTCCTTATCCATTCATCTATTGATGGATACTTAGGTGGCTTCTATGTCTAGGCTATTGTAAATAATGCTGCAATAAATGTAGATGTGCATATATCTTTTTGAGTTAGTGCTGTGATTTTCCCTGAATAAATATCCATTAGTGGAATTATTGGATCATATGGCATTTCTATTTTTAATTTTTTGAGGAACCTCTATACTGTTTTCCACAGTGGCTTTACCCTTTTACATTCCCACCAATAGTGCACAGGGTTCCTTTTTCCTCCACATCCTCACGACACTTGTTTCTTGTCTTCTTGATTTTAGCCATTCTAACAGGTGTGAGGTGATATCTCATTGTGGTTTTGACTTGCCTATCTCTGATGATCAGTGATGTTGAGCATTTTTTCATGTGTCTGTTGGCCATCTGTATGTCTTCTTTAGAAAAATACCTATTCAGGTCCTCTGCTCATTTTTAATTTTTTTTTAATTTAAGTTTTTATTTAAATTCCAGTTAGTTAACATACAGTGTAATGTTAGTTTCAAATGTACTATATAGTGACTCAACACTTCCATACATCCTCTGATGCTCCTCACAAGTGCACTCCTAAATCCCCTTCACCTATTTAAACCAACTCCCCTCTGGTAACCATCAATTTGTTCTCTATAGTTAAGAGTCTGTTTCTTGGTTTGCTTCTCTCTCTCTCTCGCTCTCTTTTTCCCTTTGTTCATTTGTTTTGTTTCTTAAATTCCACATACAATTGAAATCATATGATTTTTGTCTTTCTCTGACTGACTTTGTTTAGCATAATATTCTCTAGCTTCATCCACGTTGCTGCAAATGGCAAGATTTCATTTTTTATGGCTAATATTCCATTGTATATATACCACATCTTCTTTATCCATTCATCAATCGATGGATACTTGAGCTCTCTCCATAGTTTGGCTATTGCTATGTGTAGCCCTGTATCCCTTTGAGTTAGTATTTTTGTATTCTTTGGGTAAACACCTAGTAGTGCCATTGCTGGATCATAGGGTACCTCTATTTTTAACTTTCTGAAGAACCTCCATATTGTTTTCCAGAGTGGCTGCAATGGTACCCATTTTTTAATAGAATTATTTGGTTCCTTGATGTTGAGTTGTATAAACTCTGTATATATTTTGGATATTGACCCCTTATCAGATATATCATTTGAAAATATCTTCTCCCATTCAGTAGGTTGTCTTTTTGTTTTGTTTGTGGTTTCCTTTGATGTGAAAAAGCTTTTTATTTTAGTGTAGTCCCAATAGTGTGTTTTTGCTTTTGTTTCCCTTGACTTAGAAGACTTATCTAGAAAAATATTGCTATGGCTTATGTCAAAGTTATTACTGTCTGTGTTCTCTTCTAGGATTTATATGGTTTCAGGTCTCATGTTTAGGCCTTTAATACATTTGATTTTATTTTTGTGTATGGTGTTAAAAGTAATCCAGTTTCATTCTTGTATGTGCAGGTTTCCAGTTTCTGGGAGGGGCCTTTGAATATCTATAACTTTCCAGATAATGAGAGCACTCATTCCCAGTTTTCTTCAGAGATGTTTTGTTTTAAGATTTTGTACCCCCCTCCTTCTTTTATAAATGTTTTTATTTTTATTTTTGAGAGAGAGAGAGCATGTGGAGGGGCAGAGAGAGAGGGAGACACAGAATCTGAAGCAGGCTCCAGGCTCTGAGCTGTCAGCACAGAGCCCAATGCGGGGTTCAAACTTGTGAGCCACGAGACCATGACCTGGATTGAAGTCAGACGCTCAATCGACTGAGCTACCCAGGATCCCCATTGTTTTGTTTTGTTTTGTTTTGTTTTGTTTTGTTTTGTTTTGTTTTGTTTTAAGTAGGCTTCATGCCCAGTGTGGAGCCCAACACAGGGCTTGAACTCATGATCCTGAGGTCACAAGTCGGATGCTTAACTAACTGAGCCACCTAGGTGCCCCTTCAGAGCTGTTTTTAATCTTTCCTGCGTACTCTGGCCCTATCAGTTTTCCTTCTGCATTTCTGCCAAACCTTTGCATTCACATGTCCTCCAGATCTGAGCACTGGTTCAGAGATGAGAGTGTCAGAACATCAATTTCCCACTCTGACATATGGAGCTATAACAATTATGCTTAATCTAAAGAATTGAGGCAGTATAATACTTCTTTTTGGCTTTAAAAGTTATTATTTACAATCTGCTTTCTTCTATAAACAGGATGGTCATAGTGTCACTAATGGCATTTAGTCAAAATTCTTGTCAGCCACAATAGCAGTTATTATCAGTTAAGATAACACCTTACATAATTGTGTAATTTGTTGAATGGCAAGTCAGGTGTATTTCTAGAGAAAGAAAAACCCTCCATTTAACAGTTGTTTCTACATCAGAACTTAATGAATTTTAGTAATGTAGACTATTGTTATGAACTCTTTGGATATTGCTTGTCAGGTTTGTTATATAAGTAAATGAATTGTTTTTAGCTGCAACTAACAGAAACTCAATTCAAATTGATTAAGGAAATGAAGAATCTCATATGCCAAGAATTTCTGTGCTCCAGAGTTGGTTGATTCATCAGCTCAATAATGTCATCAAGGACCCAGGTTCTTTCCATCTTTCTGTCCTGTCATCCTTGATGATGGTTGGGCTCTCAGACTAGCACCAGTCCCATGTACCATATCCAGACAGACAGTATCCAAAGGAAGAAGTGAGATTATGTTTCTTTCTGTACCTCCAGGAACTGTCAACAGACTTCCTCTCAGTGGCCCAAATTAGGTCATGTGTACCAGTCCCTGGCAAGAGGGATGAAACTACCTTGACTGATTCAGACTAGGAGGGATATGTTATTATTAATATGAGATAATCCATGTAAAATCAGTTAGCACAATGCTTAGCACTTAGAAAGAGCTTAATAAATTTTATTTATTACTAATGATGATAAGTCTGTGGCATTAATATTGTAAAAGACGGCCAGAGTTATGAGTGATTAAGAGGTAGATTCCTCAGCCCTTGGGGTTACTGATTCTATGTTGAGGAGATAGAGAGAGGTGACCAGTACCACCTATGTGTAGTAGGTACACCTGGAAAGGCCATCTACAATGCAGGGTTGTAGTTTAAGGCTCAGATCTTTAGAGAGAGCACAGACGAGGTCCCTACTCATAGGAAGAGATTGGGATAAGTTACTGCCACAGGACTCCAGGGAAAAGAACCAAAGTCACACCTGGGTTTATAATCTAATGTGGAACAAGGTATAAAGAATGACTTAATGCTGAGCCTCAGAGGATTGGCCTGGAGCTTGTTAGATCCTCCTTTTTTAGATGACAGTTGATCCTGGTAGGGATGAACCCAAAGTTGAAGTTTCCTATCCTCCAAATGGTTAGTATAAGAAAGTGTGCAGAGGTTAGCAGCTAAGCAGGCCCTGATATGTGTTTTCTCATAAGAAAGGCATTATTGACGCTCTACATGTGTAATTATTATCGTTGTTGGCAGGTAATTAGCACCTTGGGTTACTAAGAAACAAAAAAACAAAAAAACATGAAGTATCATAAGTTAGTGTTGATACTCACACACCTTGTTTTTTAGATACAGCTTTTCCCACTGCAGCAGAATCCTTCTGTTGGCCTCTGAGGGTTTGCATCCTTCTCAGATTTTTTCATCTACTTTTGGGTTTCCCATGTCTTCCCACCGCCCTCCTCCCCATCCATATACTCAGCTTCTTGCTTCTGATTGAATTTGGTTAAAATCTAGAATACATTATTCATGAATAACCATCTGGAATGTTTTCAGTAAACTATCTTGGAGGGAAATAAAATTACAGTTAAAGTCACATTTATGAATGCCAGAAACTGTTTTGAGACTCCAACTCTTTGAAATGTAGAGCTGGAAATGACTTCATTTTTAAGCTGACCTGTATCCCCTCATCTTACAAGTATGGGAACCAAGATGCTAAATATTGTGGTTAATTTTTAGATCTTGTCACTAGAGATAAGCCAATAAGTTTAGAAGTCCATATCACAAGATAAACCAATAAGTTTAGAATTCCAAGAAATCAATGGTAAAAATGCAATGGATATTAATTGTCTTTGGGAAATGTTTCAAGAGATCTTATTCGTGTAACAGTTATAATTATCAAAGCTCAAAAAAAGGAAAATGAACTAGGTAGTTATAAAACTTTCACACATGTTGACCACGAATATCATGAGTTCCCAGAATAATCAAAGGATTAATGACATTTACTTGACTCTTCCTGATAGCTTCTGAAGATTTTAATGCAGTAAATAATTTCCAGCTCTGTTGACCATATTCTTAGTATAGTAAGGCCTTAATTAATTTTTCATAAGTTAAAGTGAGCTGTTTGTGATCTGAGAATTATCCAGAAACCTGTTTGGTTTCTAAGGAAGAATTCCAGATGACCCACCAGCAGGAAAGATAACCATTATAAACATTTTTATTTCTTAGTTTAAACGTTACTTCCTCAAAGTGACCTTTCTTGACCCCTGAATCATGTACCCTTCTTATTTCTCAAAGCACACTGTTGTTTTCCTCCATAACCCTTATCATAATGTGTAAACTATATGTTGATTTGGGTGAATCTTTAATATCTGTTACCCTAAGGGCACTATATAGCAGGAGTCATGTCTATTTTTTGATGACCGCTCATTACTGTCTATTGTGGTATCTAGCTCAGAGCAGATACTCAATATTTACTGAATGAATGAAACTGAGAATGAGATTGGGATGGCTCAAGGCACATTTGTGTTCTGCATTACTACTTAGGTATATACTTCTGTCATTTTCATTTCTATGAGCATGTATTAGATTTGTAACTTTAAAAAAACAGTATTGCAACTTGCTTTCTATATTTTAAAATCTAACTGTACAACATTTTAGTAAATATTGGATTAAGGAAGTTGGTGGATCTAAAACTTTCAACTCCGTTAAAACATTTTCTTTTTCTCAGGAATTTCTTAGGAACATCTTAAGAACTTTTGCATCTTATTCTGAATAAACAACTTAGAGATAAGTTCAACATTTTGCTTCTGACCAAAGGCCTTTATAGATAAATTTTTAAAGTAAAATGTTTAAATTAGGAACTTTCTGTATTAGTTTTCCATTGCTGTGTGACAGCTTACCATAAATATAACACTTAAAAGAACACCCACTGGGGTGCCTGGGTGGCTCAGTTGGTTAATCATCTGACTCTAGATTTCGGCTCAGGTCATAATCTCATGGTTTGTGAGTTTGAGCCCCACATCGGGCTCTGTGCTGATGGCATGGGGCCTGCTTGAGATTCTCTGTCTCCCTCTCTCTCTCTCTGCCCCTCCCCCACTCTCACTCTCTCGAAATAAACAAACATTTAAAAAAAATAAAAATAAAAGAATACCCACTATAATATTATCTCTCAGATTTTGCAGATTGGAAGTCTGGGTGTGGCATACCTGGTTGTGGTTGTTGGCTGGGCTCTGTTCTCACCTGGAGCTTAGGTCTTCTTCCAAGCTCATTCAGGTTGTAGTCAGAATTCATTTCCTGTGGTTGTAGGATCAAGGTCCCTGTTTTTTTGCTGGCTGTTGACTACGGGTTTCTCTTAACTCCTAAAGGCAGCTCTGCGGGCATATCTCTAAAGGCAGTTCCCAACATGGCTGTTTGCTTTTTTTTCCAGACTAGTAGGACATCTCTCTGACTTCTTCCATCTCTGACCTCTAAACCCCCGTTTAAGGGCTCATCATATTAGGTCAGGCTCACCCAAGATAATCTCCTTTTTAATGAACTCAAATCAATGGATTAGAGACTCAGTTGCATCTGCAAAATAACTTTACCTGTGCTATAAAAATGTGCCTAATCATGGGAGTGATATCTCCTCACATTTATAGGTTCTTTTAACACCCAAAGGGAGAGATTTGCACATGGTATATACATCAGGCAGTGGCAGTCTTGGGTATTGTAGAATTCTTCCTCCATAGTTCCCAATGTGGTAAATTCTCAGAATCTTTCCCAGTTGATTGAATTGGTTTGAAATGTGTGTGGTGACTTGGTTTGGAGTGTATCTTCATGTCTCTGTGCTTTTGTAATCTCATTGTAATTAAAATGCTTTTGTTGACTGAAGATTTCTCTACAAATAACTCCTTCTCACAATCTGATCTAGGAATTGGAAAGATGAAGTAGTGGTTCTCAAAATTCATTAGTTTATATATATGCTTAGGAAAACAAAATTTAGGATAGGATCTTTAAACCAAACCTAAGTTCACATTGCTGCAATTTGTAGCCTGTCCCTCCTACCCCCGTTCCTCCAGCATGTCTGAGTTCACATTTTTGTTCATACAAATAGAGTAAACATAATCTGTTTTTTTTTTAATGTTTAGTTATTTATTTTGAGAGAGAAAGAGAGCAGGAGAGAGGCAGAGAAAGAGAGACAGAGAGACAGAGAATCCCAAACAGGCTCCACAATGCGGGGCTCAAACCTGTGAACCGTGAGATCATGACCTGAGCTGAAACCAAGAGTTGGACGCTTAACGGACTGAGCCACCCAGACACCCTGAACATAATCTGTTTTGTTTTTTTTTTTAATCTTTTCTTTTTTTTTTTTTGAAATTTTTAACGTTTATTTATTATTGAGAGACAGAGAGACAGAACATGAGCATGGGAGGGGCAGAGAGAGGAGGAGATACAGAATCCGAAGCAGGCTCCAGGCTCTGAGCTGTCAGCACAGAGCCTGATGCGGGGCTCGAACTCACAAACTGCGAGATCGTGACCTGAGTTGAAGTCAGACACTTAACCAACTGAGCCACCCAGGCGCCCCCATAATCTGTTTTTAAGAGTATTATAAATGCTTACAATGTCTTCTAATATTTATTTTTGTCTGACTGCATAGTAGATATACAAATTATCTTATTAGTGACAAGTTGTATAGGAGAGAAGAACACAAACTGCAGAGTAAAGTTCTCTAAATTCATATCTCAGCTCTGCTGCTGTAAGACCTTGGTCAAGTCACCTACCGTGCTTCTGCTTCCTTGTCTCTAAAACAGATAATTCTTGTACGACTTTTATTGGGTTATGAGGGTTAGATTATTAAAGATGAATTCTTAAGATAGTGTCTGATACAGGAAGACTATACAAATGTTTGCTTTTATCATTGCTAAGTAAATTCCTCCTAAGAGTTTTGTCCTAAAATTATAGCAGAGGATTCCAATATGTTTTTATTTAGGAATTTTTCAGACTCAGTCATTTAGTATGTTATGCCTCTCTCTGATCTTTTTTTTTTTTTTTTTTTTTTTTTTTGGTAGTTCTGGTTAGTTTTAGTAATTTAATTAGCACACGTGGGAAAGTTAAGGAATAAACCACTGAACAAACCTCAGGCATCCCAAAGTTGAAGGGTGGTAATTAATATGCAGGCTGTCATTGGTGAACATTCCTGATGTGGTTTATACATTCTGTTCATATTACTTAGTGTTTTAATTGTACTGCACCTTAGCATTCTAAGACCCTAGTATACAGAAATGTCACCCATCTCTGAAATGAAGAGGTCATTGAATCTGGATCCTCTTAAATAGGATCTTGTAATACCAAGTGGACTTGAGTGTACAAAGTTGGAAAACAGAAGGCATGAGCTTCATTTCTGATGTGGGCTGTGCTTTGTGTGGAGGCTTCGGGAAAATCATAATCACACAGTGCAGTGAATAGGAACACAAAACAGGAGCATGGGCTCAGAAAGCTTGACTCAGCAAGTCAGTCAACTTCCTTTAGCCTTAGTTTACTCATATGTAAAATGGGTATACTGATGCCTGCCCTTACTTCCTTTTCAAGTTAATGTGAGCATCACAACAAATATTTCATTTTATTATCACTATATATTCATAAGGTATATCTGCTCTGCTGGCTTGTTAACTTCCCAGGAACAGGGACTATGGTTTGGTGTTTAAATATTTGTAGCCGGGTTAAAAAAAAAAAAAAAGTTGGCATCTACTAAAAGTTTGCTGAACTGAAATGTTGACTAACTGAGAAAAGATATATAAAAGTATGACAGAGACTTGAGGTATTGTTATAAAATCAGCCAAATGTACACTAGTCCAAGTGGCCACAGGATCAAAGATGTGCTGATTGACAAAGAACATTAAAGTGGCATAAACAAATGGAATGTGACCTTTTGAGTGTGACCAGGGACAACACAGTGTAACTTTGATGTATCAACAAGTTTCAAGCCAGCTGTGCCTTGACATGATAGAGGCATCACATCAGCTTCTTGAGTGGCTTCCTCAGCATTATCTATGACTACCAACAAAGCTATGTTGCTGCTATTCAGCTCTTAAGAGCTAGATAAGAGTGTGAATAGGATGACAGTGTAATTTTAAAGCTCTTATAATACGATGAGTACTTGGAACATTGAAATGGGCACTGAAAACCTAGTGGTGATAGCACAGCTCCTAGCACATGGCAGGTCTGGGGGGAACAGAGTTATGTTGGCCACAGACAAGCCAATGCCAGTGTCCTCATTCGTGGTCATAACATCTGGCACCCCACTGAGCAGAGCAGCTAAAGGAAAGCAGCTTGGCAGACAGGTCGGTGCAGACTCTTAATGGGACTGCAGCACAAAACTGTTCATCAGGCCTTGTGAGCACATTCACCACATCCAAATGGAAGATATGAAACATCAGAGTGGTCATTGTTGAAAATAGGCAACAAAAGCAACTTTGGACAGGGCCAACGTGAAAATATTGGCATCTACGTAAAGAATACTGAACTAATGACAGTGCTCTTACAAGCTATTGGGAGTATAAATTCCCAATAAAATGTGTAAGGTTTTATAATTATTTTAGTATTTTGTATTTGGGGGAAATTTTGCAAGAAGAGTTGGGATCAAATGGTATGTTTGTATCTTTTATTTCTTTTTGAAAGGTGGCCAGAATCCAAACCAAGCACTGAGTTAATTTAGGGCAAAACAATAACATTAGCAGCTACTGGTTTTGACCACAGTGTGCCAGGCAGTGTATATTAGCTTATTTGTTACATAATTCCTGTTAGAGTGGAAGCACTATCCAATTTGCGGATTAGAAAACTGAGGCTCAGGAAGTATAATTCGTCCCAAGTTGCATACCTAATAAGTGGTAGAGCCTGAGTTCAAATCCCCAGTTCTTTCCATTCACCATGAGAACCCAAAAGGAGTAAGATGAGAAGACAGGAAGATGATGTAAACATGAAGGACACATGAGGGAACAGAAATGAGGGCCATGAAAGAAGGTAAGAGAGTAGAACACAAAGGGTAAGAAAGGGGACCAGGCATTGAGAAGGAGTGGGAGTTCTTTCGATTGAGTCCTTTAGAGTGGTCATGTCTTCAGGAACTGTCATCATTCTGTATCATCTTGGCTGATGCCCCTTTGAGTCCTGTGGGACAGCTTAGCAGACAGGTCCACTTACCGCCTTATCTAGTACATCCAGCAGGGCGGTTTTAAAGCAGAGATTAGACAAGAAAGCTACCACATAGCCTGACAGCTTCCAGGAGCTGGAAAGAAATTAAACTGGAATGATTCAAATTTAAATGTGTCTTCAGTGTATGTGCTCTAACTTTACGTTGGCTTTGCAGAAAACACGTGCCGTTTTAATTCACTGGAAATCAGGTGGAATCTGTCATGGGGTGAAACATAAGAAATCTGTCCAAATGTAAGAAAAAGCAACAGCTTCCTTTTGTGCATCAGCTTCATAGTACAAGTATGTGTCACTCGGTCCACATAAGCTGATATTCACCAAAATAATAAAATTCGCATCTAATAGTCATTGAGCAATTCTAGTGTGCCCAGCGCGTTACATGTATTTAATCATCAGGAGGAGCCTAGGGGATTGGTACTATTCTGACCAACCACCCATTTTAAAGATGAGAAAACTGAGGATCAAAAATTAAACAAGCTATCACTGGCTAATAAGTAGCTGAGCTGGGATTTGAATTGCAGGCCCTTGATCATAACACTACACTATGAAGTGCCTGTGACTTGTGTCACCCCATGATGACATGAGTACTCCAAAAAAAGAGAGAGAGAAGGAAAGGGAGGCAGAGAGGGCACTAAGAAAAGAAGGAGAAGATAATGACCTCAAAACTAGTACCAGCTCTGAGGAAGACATGTGGGTTGGATGGTTGGAAGCCGTAGAGGTGATCTGAACCTCTCTGTGGTCAGAGAAGGAATCTATAGTGAAGCAAAGGGTAGGAGGAGCCAAAGGGGGGCAAGAAGAAATGGGAGTACAAAGTAAAAGAATGAAACCAAGTACACGCAGAGTGTGAAGGGGAGGAAGAAAGTTCTTGTAAATCTTTGGAGTATGAAAATAATGTAGTTAGATTTTAAATTAAAGTTGTTTCTCTGATTTACCCTTTTATTTCCAATTTCATGGGTGAAAATGACCTATTCAGCTCAACCTTTAGAATTAATACTGTTTGTCTGACAGTTTCTCTGCACCCTGAGTAACACTAAGTTCCACCCTGCAAGGTTAGCATCTCAGTAAAAGGTGGGTGTGCTGTTTAGTTGGGTTTTTTTTTTTTTTCCTCCTGAAAGTTGATTAAGTCAACATTAACCATGGCTATGTAACCACAGAATGGGCAGTTTCTTTGAAGGCTCATGGTTTGGATCTTTTCCTGCAAAACTTCCCACTTCTATAGCTATATTTAGTGTGCTAACTGCCTGAATAACTGGCTTGCTATGGGTCCCTGTGTCACGGCAATACTGGGCCTTGTTTGCCTCCAAGTTTGTTTTGTGGAACCATGATGTTTGCAGTTCTCAGTCGACAGCCTCTGGGTTCAGCCTCTCATTTCTTCTCCAGAAACTTCGCTGGAGTTAGCATTGCTGATTTGATGCCATATGGCTCTATGATTCTCAGAACCATTTACTTAATATTTAATAAATTTTTAAACTTGTCCATACCCTTAACTTTGAAAGTAATATGATATCATCAATGTTTGTATCCTGACGACTTTGTTTATATAGATGTGACTGAATATTTAAGGAGAAAAAAATAAAGTACTGGCCTTGCGCAAAAGCCAGTTTTCTCATGTTGGTGCAGCTGTTTTAACTTTTAAGAAACCACAAGCATTTTATCCTCTAAAACTTTAATTTGAAAGACACAGGACTTTTAAAGAAATACAGTGTTTCTGAAACTGATATATATTAGCCTCCCTACTTCTGTTCTCTTTAAACTCTTAAGAATTGAATAAAGTTCCTGAGTTGATATTACATATACATTTTTCAGAAAAATACATGTAATTGCTGTATTCCTAGTAATCTTTGAAATGTTAAGTTATAGTAGAAGCAGTAGCATCATAAGAGAGACAAAATGTAACAATAGCTGCTTCATTCTCTTGACCTCTCTTCAAGCCCAGAGAATTTTCCATAGACCCAAAGGGAGATGCCAAAAGGAAACAGTTGTGTGTTTTCTTGGGTTCACTGTAGCCCAGCAAGCCCTGGTAATTGTTATTTGGCTTCTTTTTTTATGCTACAGCAATGATTCTCCTTCCTGTTACATAGAAAAACCTATTCTCCTGTTAAAAGAGAACACTAGATGTGTTTGTTACAACATTAAGACCGTTTGTCCATGGAAATAATTTTTTATTGTTCTGAGTCACTCTGGTTTGTGGAATTTTTACGTGAGTTCCAGCACAGGGATGAGATGATATATTTATTTTAATTTGTATCCTCTTTTTTTCTTGACTGCATGAATGTCAGGCTTGTTGTCAGAATATCCCCATATTTTTATTACTTTAGAAGTTACACTGCTGTAGTTGTGTCTCCTAAATTCTTCATTGACAATTCACTCTGTGTCCTGGGCATGCTGAATTTTGGCAGGACTACCTGCTTCTCTCAGTGTCATGGGATCTCTTGTTTTTCCATTAGCCCCATTCATGTTGTCTCGACATATGTCTTTACCATGTCAAAGGTTATACAGACCTTCAGAAATACTTGAATTGTTTTGTTGAGTGGTGGCTGGGTGACTCAGCTGGTTAAGCATCCGACTCTTGATTTCAGCTCAAGTCATTATCTCACGGTTCATGGGTTCAAGCCCCAGGTCCGGCTCTGTGCTGACAGCAGGGAGCCTGTTTGGGATTCTCTGTCTCCCTCTCTCTCTGCCCCTCCTCCACTCATTCTCTCTCTCTCTCTCTCTCTCTCTCTCTCTCTCTCTCTGTCTCTGTCTCTCAAAGAAGTAAACATTTTCTAAAAATTGTTGAGCAGCTGGAAAGACTTGAATTAAACTGTGAACTTCAAAGGGCATTTGTTATGCCTTAATTTTTTTTTCTTGCATTAAAATAAACCTCACCTAGAAGTATTCCCTAACTCAGCTCAGAATATCTCTGCTTTAAACTATACCCTGGAATCATAGAAAGCCCCTAAAATTCATTTTCAACTATTCTTTGGTTTGATTGCAATTATTGTATGTGTTAATCACCTCTAGGAACATAGGTTAAATTTAACTAACAGTTCAGATTTACAGAGTAGTCTTAGATGTTCTGACATTTTAGAAAATATTTGAATAGAAAATAATGACTATCCTGTGGGCTGAGATTTCAAGTTACTGGTTATTGTCATTAATATTTCTTCCATATATTACTCTGTGTGTATGCAATTCTGACTGACTTACTAACTGACTAACTGACTGACTTAAGATTTAAAATTAAATCTTGTACTTTCTGGCAAGAATTTGAGGATTGGGTGTTGCCTTCTACCTTTTTTGACTCATATGTCCTAACTAGTCGGCCTCCAAAAGAAAAAGGGGCTATAATACTGACGTGAGCATAGACTAGACAGAGACAAATTGGACAATTTCTAATAGATAATTTCTTCTCTTACAATAATTTCTCTTACAATAGATAATTTCTTCTCTTTGGTCATGGCTGGTCCAAACTATACTACCTATATTCATATATTCGCAAGGGTTTATGTGTGTGAGTGCGTGCACACGGGAGCATGATTCAGCATTCATAAGTTTTAGGTGATTTGTTTTCTTGTCAGAAAATGGTAGAATATTAATCTGAATCACTTTATTTTCAACAGGTTGACATGATGAAAGAAGCGTTAGAAAAACTTCAGCTCAATCTAGTAGAGATGAAAGATGAAAACGCAACCTTAGATGGTGGAGATGTCTTATTCACAGGTATTCTAGTCCTTACTTTCTCCTATCCAAAACTATTTCTGATACCTGGCTTGTATTCACTTGTTTAACTATAGGGTTTTTTTTAATTACCAAAGTAAAAATGCCAAATGCAGAGAAGCTGGAACATACAGGAAAGCACAAAAGAGAAAAAAAAAAACCAAAAATGACCTTTCATCCAACATTTGGGTGTATGTCCTTTTAGGACCTTTATATGCATGTAATATTTGCATATTTTTTACAAAAATGTTATCAGGGTGTACCTATCACTTCATAGGTTGCATCTACTACATTCTACAGGGTGCATTGTTTTGCATTGTGATATAATATCTGGTTTGTATTTAAAAGATTCTTAATTCAAGATGTGTCATTTACACATAATTTTCTTCCTGGACAGCAAGATGAATTTAAGTAATTTTCAGTGTAAATTGATTTGGCTTCAGTGCCAGATGAATAATAGCAGAACTCAGCCAAGTATAAACAGCTAATACTATTATTGATCTAACTAGAATCAGTTTTTATAGTGGGTATAATATGGCTGCTAAAAAAAACAGTAATTGTAGCATTTAATCTTTCTAACTCTTTTATGATCGTGTTATTGTTTTGCAAAAGTCATGTGCTAAAATTTGGATCCCCAGATTGATTCTACTTAAACTGACAATTTGTAACTTATAGTGAGAGTTTACTTTCACTTGAATGTCAGAGAATAAATACCTGTTTCACGGATGGATCCCTACCAGCAAGGACTGGTTCCTTGGGAATGTAGCCCAGGTGCCCCACTGAAAGCATGAAGTTTCTCAGAAGTCTAAGGTTTTAGCTGGTACGAATTTTATTTATTTTTTTTTAAAGACTTTTTTTTTTAATTTTTTTTTAACATTTATTTATTTTTGAGACAGAGAGAGATAGAGCATGAATGGGGGAGGGGCAGAGAGAGAGGGAGACACAGAATCGGAAGCAGGCTCCAGGCTCTGAGCCATCAGCCCAGAGCCTGACGCAGGGCTCAAACTCACGGACCGTGAGATCGTGACCTGGCTGAAGTCGGACGCTCAACCGACTGAGCCACCCAGGCGCCCCAGCTGATATGAATTTTATATTGAACCCCTTGTATATAGGCCAAATATAGCCATCTTCATTTTAATGCAAAGATAATATTTTGTATTACATTTTGATACAATGAATTTTCTTGGAGAAGAGCTATTTATCCTGTGACATTTGAGGAGTTCTTTGCTCAGTGTCACATACCTTTAGGTGGAGCCACTGTGTTGCTGAGCTCCAGGGGGCACCTTTCTTATCACAAGCTTATGCATAGTACCCCCTGGAGTTGTGCACTGCACAACCTGTGCTACCACTGCCTCTGGGGCATTGTACGTACACCCATTGAGCCATAAGAATACAGAAAAGGGGGTCAAGGAGGCCTACGCCACATTCTCAGCCCTGGCCATGTCTGAGCAGACTCAGGCATTCTTTCGAATCTGCCTAGTAAGTTCCCCTGAGAATATTCTTTGTGCCTCCCATTGACGGCACTTTCATTCTTTTTGGCAGCACAGAACAGCCTGTTTCTCTTAGAAAATAGGCTTTTGTGAGCAGCTAGATGTGTAAATCACACTTCTTACAATAAAACTCTTCTTTACCAGAACACAGCCATATAATAAATAATGTGTAAGCAGGTACTGATAATATTTGAAGTATGCTTTAAAACAAGCTGTGCTCACAGCCACCTAGTTATCTCACCAGCTGAACTGAACAGATTCCCTGAAATTTTCTCAGTGTAATGGCACAGTTTATGCCCAGAACCTCTTCCTCTGGTCAGAGGTCTTTCCACAGCATTTCAACCTTAACGTTTTTGCCCCAACTTCTAATTAAGCACCTAAGCATCGAGGCTTGCCTCTATCACTATCTGTAAGCACTTTTTTTGGTAACATTCAATCCTTAAGTTAATATCTTGAAAGTTATTTTATTCAAAACTGAGATCCTGTTGGGATATTAGATCTTTATCTGCTTGGCACCTCATTTACACCTGATGTCTGGTCCTGCCTTCTATTTCCTACCTCTCAATTAGTTTTTCCTTTTTTAAATTGTGGTAAAATATATATAACATGAAATTTGGCATTTTAAACATTTTTTTAAGTTTCTTTATTTATTTTGAGAGAGAGCATGAGCAAGAGAAGGGCAGAGAGAGGGACAGAGAGTGAGAGAATCCCAAGCAGGCCCTGTGCTGCCAGCACAGAGCCCGACCTCACAAACCATGAGATCATGACTTGAGCTGAAACCAAGAGTCGGACACTTAGCTGACTGAGCCACCCAGGTGCCCTTCAATTTTTGGATTCAGCAGAGTCAGGTAGCACTTTCCACATTTTCTGGGTCCTCTTCCTTCTGTAACTCAGAGTTTCATTAACAATTGATTGGAGGGTACCTGGGTGACACTTGATTTCAGCTCAGGTCATGACCCCAGGGTTCCAGGATGGAGCCCTGTGTCAGTCTCCATGCTGGTGTGGAGCCTGCTTGGCATTCCCCCTGCCCCCTCTCTCTCCCTCTCTCTCTCTTTCTCTCTCTCTCTCTCTCTCTCTCTCTGTCTCTGTCTCTGTCTCTGTGCCCCTCTTCCCTGCACACGCTCTCTCTCTCTCTCTCTCTCTTTCAAATAAAAATTAAAGAAAAAAACAAGGAACTAAAAAACAAACCAAAAAAACCCCACAACTGATCAAGAAATGACAGAAGGAAAGCAGCTTTCCCACTCCAGTTCTGCTGAGAATCTTGTCAGTCAATCGAGCAGCTACTGGAAGAAATTATTTCAATCCTATTTCTCTTAAATAATCATGAACCTACCTCTACTTTTATTTTTCTATTTTTATGGAATATGGAGCAACTAAAGAAGAGTTATAAATGTTTATGTACAACTTAAAGACTAATGATAAAATGAGCACCCGGTGCCTGCCACCTGGCTTAAGAAATTGCCAGGACCATAGGAACCCCACTCCTCCTCTCTTTTTTTTTTCCTCTTTGTTTTGCTTGTCTTACAGGTTTGTATGATTAGAGTCCTACTATAGGAACTATTCTGTGATTTGTGTGTTTTTGATTCAACTTGGTGTGTGTAGCTAGTGTCTTCACTGCTATATGGTATGCCATGGAAAAACTACACCACGATGAATTTATTCATTTTACTGCTGATGTATATTTGAGTGTTTTCCAGTTTTTGTCTGTTGTCTTCAGTGCTGCTATGTACATTCTTGTGTGTGTCTCCTGGGAATGTGTATAAGAGTTTCTCTCAAGTAAACAACTAGAAATGGAGTTTCAGGTGATAAACTTTTTACTCCAGTGAAATGTGTGTGATTTTTTTTCTTGCATCTACTGATGTGATTAATTGCACTAATTAATTTTCTGATATTGGTTAGTCTTGCATCCCTGGGGTAAAGTCAAACTCCATTGTGATATATTCTCTTTTTACTACAATGTTGGATTTAGTTTGTTAATTTTTTTTTTCAAGACTTTTGTTTCTGTGACCTGTAATTTTTCTTGCTTGCTATCTTTGTCTGGCTTTGGTAAAAGAGTTGTCTTAACCTCACAACATGTATTGGGAATATTTCCTATGTTTCCGTTCCCTAGATTCAGTACTATTTGAATTGTTCATTCCTTGAACTTTGGTAGAACTTACCTAGAAACAGGCCCTAGTTTTCTCTGTCGGGAGATTTTAAACTGATTTAGTTCCTCAAATGATTGCATGACTGTTGAGGGTTTTCTGAGTCAGTTTTCGAGAGTTCTGTTTTCTAATACTTTGTTTTTATCTAACTTCTCAAAATGTGGGGTATAAACTTATTCATATCTTCTTACTATCTGTTTTAAGCTTCATAGCACTATAGCTATGTCCCCTTTTCATTCATAATGTTTATTTGTGCCTTCTCTTTTTTCTTTTGTGTCTGAGATCTGTTGATTTCATTAATCTTTTCAAAGAACCAATTTGGGGTTTTGTTGAATCCTCTTTCTTGTATATTTCTTTTTCTCTTCCTGTTTCTATCTTTAATTCCTTCCTTCAAATTTCTTTGTTTTTATTCTGTTCTTTCTTTCTTATATTTCAAGCTAGAACTTTGTCTCTTTAATTTTGAAACTTTTCTCATCTTTAATGCAAGTAGTTAAAGCTGTTGTAACTTTCAAGTAACTTTCAAGTACTGCTTTAGTGGAATCCTTCCTGTTTTTATATATATTTGCTATCATTAAGTTTTAAATGTTTTCTGATTTCCATTACGATTTATTCTTTGACTCATTTGTGTTCTTTAAAAAACGTATCCATCATTATTGCAAGTTGCAGGGACACCCACCTCATTACCCTGATAGTTCATAAGGGAAGGAAAGATTCAGGCATTTAGCTGTGTTTCATTTATGCATTCTATTTCAAGTAAACCAAATACTTGGGTAAGAAAGTTTTTCTTTTTAGAATTCTAGCCCATAAATGTAGATTCCTAATAAACTAATGGATCTGTGTAATGATGGTCACACGATGTTAAAACCTTTATATGAGAGCTTGACAGAGAACTTTATAATGTAGGAATCAGGGTGACATTTATCAAGCAGAGAATTTTTTGTTGGCCTTTCCAAAATACCACTGGAACACACAGATTATTCTAGTATCACTGAAAACGTGGCAGTCAGTCATGTGCCTCATGATGTGCTGCAATAGTGCAGCCCCACCTCAGAAGTAGTCCTATCCAAAAAAAATCTTTTGAACAAGGACCTAATTAAGCATCTACATGAAACTATCAGTTTACTGAAAATACAAAGGATAAAGGAACATTTTCATGTTAGATGATACACGAGGAAGCAACCAGCCGAATCCAGGCTGTAGGATCATCAATAGGACAAATGACCTGGCTTCTTCTGTAAAAGAATAAGGTGAGAGGGTGAGTTGATACAGAAAAAAAGATGACATAAGAAACGTAACGACAACAACAAATTTTTTTTTTTAATCTTGCAGTTCTAGAAGTTATTACTTACATCAGAAAGGCCATTTAGGGGATATAGTCTACCATACTGCTAGAAACAGAAGTCCAACTTACTTTTTAAAGAGACAAGTTTGCTTTTCTTTGTACTTTGCTACCTTAGTCTTTTAAAATAGAAATAGTATGCAAGCCCCATTATAAATTTGTTTAAATTTGCTTAATCCGTTAGATGTTTTTCCTAAAAATTGTGTATAAATCTAATTTATAAATCTATTTTTGTCTTAAAAGAATTAAAGAAATTTGCTTTTTAAATTTCAGCTGACTTTTTTAGTAAAGTGAGTAATACTTTTGTCAAATAAAAGACCCTTTCCCTTAGTTAAGTTTTGATCTGTATGTAGTGAGTTTTCTCAAGGGACAACATAAACATACCATTACAAAAACAAACAAACAAACCAAAAAATACATGTCAGTATACCACCAAGGAATCTTCCCATCTTCCAACAGAATAAGCCATTAACTTGTCATAACATCATTTGACCTATGTCATTTACCTATTTTATAAGGACATCATGAGGATTAAAGTTGTAACATTATAAAGTCTATCAAGCAATTCTTTTTACATGGTTTCTCTTCTTATACTTTACCCTAATGTTCTGGATCAAACTATATACTGATTTCAATTTGAATATTTTTTCACATATTATGTATAATTCTTTTTCAAAGTATTCAGGGAGATTAAAAACCCCCACAATTATATATTGCCTAATGCAATCTACTATAATTGTTTGCTTGCCTCTAAGTTGGAGACCATTTTTATTTAGGGTTTTGCCTTCTGAGAAGAATATTTATGGAATTTCAGAAAAGCCAAATAAGTAGAACGTTCCATTCTCCTAAACTGTAGTACTTTGTAGATAGGCATTTTGATTTGAAACGAAAGATAAAAGTTTTAAGGACATCTCTTAGAAGTCAGACCTGAAGACCAGTCAGCCCTAAACTTGCTTTACCCAGATAGTTTCTTCAGCCTTTACATCATCATTATAAGACAGGGAATCCGACTTCATCACAAATGCCTAGAATTATTAATTGGGGGTGGGGGGAGGAGAAGGAAGCATTCCTCACATGCCATTGCTATTACTTAATTTTTTATTACACATTAATATGTTTAATTCTATTATTTCCTAAGTGAAAATTTTATTCTTTTGTTGTGGTAAAATATACATAATATAAAATGTGCCATTTAGCTATTTTTAAGTGGACAGCTCAGAGACATTAAGTACATCCACACTGTGTTGCAACCATCACCACCATCCATCTCCAGCACTTTTTCACCTTCCCAGACTGGAACTTCATAGCCGTTAAACACTGACTTCCTAGTTCCTCCTCCCCTCAACTTCTGGCAGCCACTGTTCTACTTTCCACATCTGTGAATTTGAAAAAGGTTTTTCTAAGGACAATATGGGTTTGCAAGCATAATTCGTTCTGGAAACATGCTTATAATCCAAAGCACTTGTATATCAAAGGGAATTTCGAGAACCATTGGCTCAGTTGCGATCATGACATTCGGCGTCTTGTACTGCTCATATTGCAAGACATCACTAGTTTATCAAATTAAAATTTATTAGAAATGTTTGCTCATCTTACAGAACACTTGGCAGAACAAGCTTCTTGCAATCCAAGGTTTTACTGTGGTTTGAAATCAGTTTAGTGTAAAGAGAGCAGGGGTCAGAGTACAAGCAGAGCTGCCTTCTGTGATAGGAAAGAACTGTGTGGTGCTTTAAAGTCATTATTTACAAATAAAGAAATAGTGTGCCGTCACTGGTGCCACATACTCACTATGTTCCATGACATTTATTATAGGCAGAGAATTTTTTGTGGGCCTTTCCAAAAGGACAAATCAACGAGGTGCTGAAATCTTGGCTGATACTTTTAAGGTAGGTAAAGGATAATTTATGCCCAGCATACAGTAATTATTTAATAAATATTCATAGACACATTGAATCAGTATGTCACGAATAATGGTATCTATATGTCACCAGCTTTGCAAAATAATGCCTAATATTTGTACATTTGCTAGAAGTTTTAAGAGTTATCAAATTCAAATTTCTCAATAAATAAGCTGCATTGGCCCACCATAGCCACAAAAGACAAAGTTATCATGGACGTCTTCTGTTTTCTCTCAGTGTATAATCATGCAACCACCTGGCAGATTTCCTGGCACAATAAATGACTTCAAGAAAATTCTGGGGACCCAGCTAACTCTAACATGAAGTGTAGATTTTTTGGATTGGAATCAAGGATCACTTGTACTCGGGTACCTATTATGTGCTGGAAGCTGTGCTAGATATCGCACATACATCCTCTCATGGTCCCTTTACTCTATTGATTATTAATAGATTGACTCATCAGATGGCTTAGGAAGGGATATAATCCCCAAGAAGCTCTTTCCATCTTGAGGGTGTGAGGTTCTAGTTTGCACAGGATTTTCAGACATATCCTTCCAGAGTAGCCCACTCCGTAGATCAAGCAGCAAAGCTAGGTGTTGACACAGTCACACATCTGAGAGAAGTCTCTGCACTTTCTTCTTAAAAGTAGTCTTTATTTAATTGGCAATACCAAAACCTACAGGTCCCAGTTCTTCTTCCAGATATTCAGGGCCCCTGGCACCCTCTTTAGAAATAGGCATATTTGGGGCAGGTTTAAATCGGTTTTAGAATTATTCTGCAATGCCAAACTGCTTGTTTCTATTATACGCATAGGACTATGCAGTCTCCACAGTCCCGGTGGCTGATGCTTTGCATTTGAAGAGTTTCTGCAGCATGGCTGGGCCTAACCTAATCGCAATTGGATCCAGTGAATCTGCACAGAAGGCCCTAAAGGTAGAAACAAAACTATGCTTCTTAATGCAACAGGCAATGTCTACCACATGTTTTTTTCTAATTCTGTCTACTGGGCGGGCAGCAAGCAGGATTGGGAGGAAGAGAATAGGCTGGTACTGGAACTTTCTCAGATATACTATCGTGACCTCAGATTCATTGAGAACCAGCAACACCTAAGTGTTGGAAGAACTCATCACTGGTGAAGCATTCTTACTCATCCACCAGGTTTCCTAGGAAGGCCGTGATTCAGACAGAATAAGAAATACCAAACTCAGGGTGTCTGGGTGGCTCAGTCGTTTAAGCATCCGACTTCGGCTCAGGTCATGATCTCACCGTCTGTGAGTTCGAGCCCTGTGTCAGGCTCTCTGCTGTCAGTGCAAAGCCTGGAGTCTGCTTTGGATTCTGTGTCTCCCTCTCTCTCTCTGCTCTTTCCCCTCTCATGCTTTGTCTCTCTTCCTCTCTCAAAAATAAGTAAACATTAAAAACAATTAAAATAAAAAAAATACCAAACTCATCACAGTTAATTCCTCCTGAAAAAAGGAAGGCATGCAGCCAGTAGCACTTTTCCTGAGTAAGATAGTTGGTACACAAGGGGTTCTATTATTCTTACCCTTTTGTATGTCTGAAATATTTGATAATGATCTTTTAGAAAGGCACGATTGGGAAGTACATAAAAACCATAACTTCTTTGTTTGCATTTAGAACACTGAAATTTTAGGACAGGAATTTGTCTCATTTCACAGGTGAGAATAGGAAAGCACAGAAAAATTGTGATTTGCCCAAATCACACAGCTAGGTCAATAGTGGAAGTCATTGATAATGAAGAAAACCTTCCACTGCTACAGTGCTTTATAGTCCAAAGACCCATTCCTTCTCTGTAACTAACAGCCCCGTGAGATCATCTGGACGCTCTTTCAGGGCAAAGACTATGTCTGTTTTGCTCACTATTGTTCTCCTTCGTGCTTGGTCCATGGTGGGCCCTTAATAAAAATCAGGTTTGGGGCGCCTGGGTGGCGCAGTCGGTTAAGTGTCTGACTTCAGCCAGGTCACGATCTCGCGGTCCGTGAGTTCGAGCCCCGCGTCGGGCTCTGGGCTGATGGCTCAGAGCCTGGAGCCTGTTTCCGATTCTGTGTCTCCCTCTCTCTCTGTCCCTCCCCCGTTCATGCTCTGTCTCTCTCTGTCCCAAAAATAAATAAATGTTGAAAAAAAAAATTAAAAAAAAAAATCAGGTTAATGGATGAATAAATAAGTCAGAGAGGCGATAGTATCTCCATTTTGCAGATGAAAACTAGATCAAATGACTCACCCCAGGCCCCGAGGCTAGCACTAAATGGTGGGCTGGCATTACCACCCCCTCCTCATGATTTACTGAAGGACTAAAGAGAGAAGTTCTTCTCAGGCAAAGAGAGGAAGTCTGTGCCCCAAGGTGCACAATTAATTTTTGTGCCCTTTTAGGTCTTTACTTGTCTACCTGAGTGCTAGACTTGGCGCAGTTTGTCTCAGAAGAAATCATTGCCTGCCATTTACTGAATTTTCCCCCTGCATTTTCTGCAGCTTCTTCAGCCAGCTCTGCTGGCCTTTCCATCTTCCTTTTCTCATACCATATCTTTGATTGTATTTCTAGGACTTTAACAATTGTTGCTAAACAACCTGCCTCAGAACTTGAATTTGGTGGCTTTTTCTATGCTCCCTTTTTTGTTCTGCTTCATCTGGGTGGCTATGTCAACTTTACACATAAAGAAGGTGGTGCCTTGAAAGAAAGTATTTGATGGATGGTATCACTCAAAGGATCTAGGAAGATTATTTTTCTCCTCAGGGTCTAACTGTGGTGTTTATCCATGGCAACTGGGTTGGTCAGCACATGTCTGAAATTGAGTATAAGGGAGGGAGAGGGCTGAAACTGGTTTATACTGTGCTCTTGTGTTAATTAGCAGAAGGAACCTCTTCTGGGTAGACAAATTACAAAAAGTAGCCCCATCTGCCATTCTGGGTAGACTAGATCCCTAACTCAAGTAGCTTGGTCCCTAATTCAGATAGGTCACTTACTCAAATAGTCTGGAGAAGCAAACATCTAACAAATTAAGAAATAATACAATTATGGTTAACTAACAAAACATTCTATGAAGTAGTCCTGACTGCTTTCACAAGACAGGATGGAGCTCCTTGAAGCCTAGATATTGGGAGAAAACTTCACAGACAAAAATGGGCCTAGATGTGGGTCTTAAAGGATTTGGCAGGGCGGGATTCAGTGAGACAGTGTGCCAGGTGGGGACACAGTATAAGTAAAGACTGAGCCAGACACATACAAACTAGTCTAACCAATGAAGAGTTTTCCTGTGAGCTCCGGGAGATACAACTGGATGGAGCAGATGAAGTCTGAAGAAGTAGGGACTTAAAAGTGAGGAAGAAGATGAGCTTTTCTCCATGAAACATGGCTTTTGAACATGGGCTTCTGAAGAGAAGGGTTTGTATTGCTTTAGAGATGTTGAACCAGCATTCCTTTTGAAAAAAAAAAAAAAAAGATGAAGGGGAAAGACCTTGCAATCCGAAAAGAGGACCACTGATAACCTGGGAAAAGAAAGCCAAGCCCCAAATCCCATTGTATGCCTTAGTAACTCACCACCTTTTTATTCTCCCTTCATCTTTCCCTTCCCATTGTCAAGTCAAGTCCTCTAAGGTCACATCTTTTAAGGGCCTCCTATGTGGACTTTACAGTCCTCCTTCCTGTAGAGTCTATTTGAGTTAGTGTTAATAATGATGCTCACTCTATACTTGAAACCTTCTGTGTCAGAAGCTATAAATAATCCTCACTAGAAAGGCATTCACTCTTTGGAGATCATGTTTTCCATCAGCAAATGTGCTTCCTAAGCCACAGGCCTGTAGAGTTAGCTAATGCCTACCTGCCATGTTTCTAGCATCAAAAAGATTCTCTTATTTGTAGTGAAAGCAGATGGACAAAGTAAGAATAGTGAGATCTCCATGCAGGCATGTTCTCAGGTCGGAACTAGGTGGGTTGGTGAAATTCAGATTTAGTGAACTGAACTGTTTATTTATTTGAGAACAGTTTTGGCTTCTGTATTAGAAAAGTCAATAAAATTGATAGTGTGGCAAGTCCTACTACTAATTTGGAGATATCAATACTGATATAGATAGGCAGAAAGACAAATGGATAGAAACAAATAGATCATTTGCACATAGTGAACACATTTTTTTCCATTTGACAGGTGAAAATACTGAGATCTGCTGAAATAAAACATTTTGAATACAGTCTCGGGGTTTTGGAATCAGATTTCCTGGGCCTTAATTTTCTTCCCCCCAGTTGCCCACCTCACTCTATACCTGTTCTTTTTCAATTGGAAAACTTTTCCCAATTATTTTGCCATAAAATTATTCTGGCTAGGCTTCCTCTTTCTCCTTTCCTCTCTCCAACTACCCACTACCTCTTCCCATTTTTTTTTGCTGCAGTGTCCAGGATCTGACCCATCAGGAAAGATGTGAGTTGGTCCCAGATGTCTGTTTTTCCCTTGCAAATCTTGATGTCTCTGTAGAGAAGCCTGTGGCCATTTGGGCATCTCGTTGAAGGGCATAGCACTTAAACAGGTGAATCATGCCTTCCTGTGCCACACACTGAGAGCTTGAATACTTCCCACATCTGTCACTGCTTGTGGAATACTTGCCTCCTTCAGAGCCAGAAAACTATTTCTTACATATTCATGCAAAGCTGAGAGCCCAAGGGTTTCTGGTTAGACTTATTGCATTTGAAACACTTTGTAATGGGTTGCAATCAATTTTGGTTAATGAAGTGGGATCTTATGGAGATAGTCATCATATCTGTCTAGGTTGTAGTAGATTTAACGGTGTGTGCATTGTATATTTAAATGAAATCATCAGTCTAGGAAGACTTGAGCAACTCTCTGCTAAAAAGCCAGAACACATTTAATACAGGGCACATTTAATACACATTTAACACAGAGTATATTTACTGAAAGGAAGGAAAAAGGGATATATTATTACTGCATTTTCCTGTTGATATGGCCAAGGTGCTGGAGGTTAGGTTGATTTGAACAAATATCTAAAGACATTTAACATCAAGTTTTACCCTTGAAATACGATTATCTAAGCAAAATTCATCTTTAGAGCAACCTGTCCATTTTACAGTTTTTTCCCCATACTTTCCATAATTCTGCTCATGCCTTTGGGCAATTATACCTTCATCCTGCCCTTCTAACTGCAAGAGAATTCAATCACCAAAAAATACGTATTCTATTATTTCATTCATTTACAGTTAAACAAAAGACAAAACTTTAAGAGGTAAGGGAATTGTGGTCCAGTGGGCCATTTTGTATTTATAATTTTTAAAGTTACAGAATTATGTATATAATGTATTATTGGAAGTGGGCTGAAATTAAGTTACATAAAGTAATTTTCCAAAATCTAGGCCTAACCCTTAAACCCTTACTTTACCTGCTACATGATTCCTGTCTTTCCTGCAGACAAGCTTGTTTTTTATTTTATTAATGAAGAAAGAAAAGACAAACTTCATACCCCTTGAGCAACATCTTCCCATTTTCCCTACCCCCAGCCCTTATACACCTTAAATATATACAAGTTTTGTCAGTTATACCTCAATAAAGTTGGGGAGGCAAAGACATGACAACAAGTAGATTTGTGCCACATCTCATCCATTTTTTTTTTCTAGATCCATTCCAAAATCGACTTGCTTTCCAGGAACCTGGATTAATTACATGGTCTCTGTCATAGGAGGACATACTGTAATTCCTGCCCTCTGGAGGGACTCACTATATTGATTTTTAACTCAATCTCCTTGGTGGCATTCAGTCCTCCAGTCAATTAAGGGGGGGTGGGGGGGAAGTGGAGAAAGGAAGGAAAGACAAAGGGAGGGAGGCAGAGTAAGAGGGAGGATGACATTTAGCTGAAATTTTCCCAAAACTAGGGAGATGAAGAAGCTCAAACCTGGAAGCCCCGCGGAACTGACAAGCTGGGGGGGGGGGGGGGGGGGGGCTGTGCCATCTGCTGGCCAGGCAGCAAGTCACCAGGAGTGCTGTCACCTTCCTAACCCCTCAGGGAAACCAGTTATTTGCTCCTTTTGGCATCTACAATTTTGTTTATTGGCCTTTTTTAAAATTCCATTCTTTTGTATCACAACAAATTATTATTTTTAAATGCTTTTGATAGAAGTACTAAAAGGATGTGGTAAGAAAAGAATTATGAGTTCACCACTCCTTTTTTTGGTCCTTGTCATGTAAATGGAGCTGAAATATAGTAAGTGGAAATCCAGTAGACTTGTAATTTTAAATTAAGATGCTCATAACGTATCTTGATGGAAATGTCTTTTGGTTTCTTATCTACTTCCTGAAATAACTAACTGCATTTGTAAGATTTCTTGAATGAGGACATGGGCTGCTTCGCAGAGAATTTAAATTCCATAGCACGAAGCATGTTTTTTCTTTTGAATGACTAACTATATAACAGAGGTCACTCAGACAGTATTTCCTCTCATTTTGACTCAGCGTCAGCATTGATTTTTTGTCCAAAAATGTCCATGTTATTTTATAGATGGTCACATAAAGAAAGAAATGGAAAAACCCTTAATGTGTTTGGATTTTGTACGTTTTTTTATTGCCTGGAATTTCCTTTGATGATAACTGGAACAACAAATAGCAAAAACCAAAAGGCAGAATGAGACCTAACTAGTATCAACAGGGTGATTGAAATGGAAAAATAAAGACTTTGCATTTCTAGTTGTTGTTGTCACAGGGAATTATGGTGTGTAGCCACAAGATTTCCTACTTTGGGTCTCTTCTGTGAAATATATGCTGACAGTCCCATTGTAGGTTTAATTTAGTCTTATTTGGTTGTCTGTTCTAGTTGTATTCATGAGACCCACAAAACAATGACTTAAAAAAAAAATCTACCATGCCTGAATTAAGAAATTAACAGAAAACCAAATCGCCTCTGAGTTTGTAACAACTGTTTATGCTTTTTTCCTGGCAGCGGTTGCCTTATCTGACGATATTCCCAGAGCTGTATGCCAACAAGGCTGGGGTGGCCAAAAGAAAATACTTTGGCATGATAGGGCCATAAATAATCTGAAGCTATGAGACCAAACAGCCATGCTGAATTTCAGCACTAGTTCCAAGGCAGGAAGAAGGCAAAATTAGCCAAGTAGGAGAAAGGGAATAATAATAGGGTTTTATTCTCTTGAGGTTTCAGGAAAATTTCAGAGGAAGAAATTACATTTAAAGGACCATTTATTCTGTCCATTATACGATGGGACATCAAAAAATACTCAATAGACTTTATGGGATGTTATAGGGGGAAATCAAGCATCTGTTGTGTGACTGAACAAATGTCCTCTGAATGGGCCTTTGAATCCAAGACTCTTGCTTACAAAAGAAAAGGCCTAAGTGACTTTAAATGAGTGTTTTCTAATGAGAAGTGTGGTTTAAAACCACCTGCGGAACTTTCTGAAAACACACTGCCCTGGACCTATCCCAGAGAACCCTAACATTCTGGGTCTGGGTTCAAGCCCCAGCATCTGCATTTTTGAAAAGCTCCACAGATGATCTAGGAGCACAGATGAAGTTGAGAGCCACACTGCCCTCATGGATTTCTGCAACTTCCAAAAGCACCTAGCTTAGAATCCTGAATAACACACACCTGAAGAATCCAGCCACTATGCATTGTAGGTGCAAAAGTATGCATTCTGCGTAGCAATAAAAGTAGAGAAAGTGTCATGATTAAAGCCATCAAAAGCTAGAAACCCCTTACCTTTTTGCTGCCTGGAGTTCAACATTGCGTAACTTAAAATATAACACCTAACTGGGCAATAGCTTGAATGCCAATATTTAATCCATTTGGCATGCTAAAATTCCTTATTAAAATATTCCAAGTGACCAAAAAAATCGCTGTTATCATTTTCTGAGGGCAGGATATTTGCATTTGACTCACGTTTCTGTACCCCCTCCCCCAACACACACACACACACACACACACACACACACACACACACACACATCTAACAGGACCTGATCTCAAGGTGTGAAGTTTTGTGCCAAAGAGGCAAAAAGGTTAAACTTCACACACCATTACTGATATTAAAGAATGTACCTTTGAAAATAATAGTATGTTGGGACACCTGGGTGGCTCAGTCGGTTGAGCGTCCAACTCTCAGCTCAGGGCATGATCTCTGGGTTCATGAATTCTAGCTCCACATTGGGCTCTCTGTTATCAGCCTGGAGGCTGCTTTGGATGCTCTGTCCTCCTGTCTCTCTGCCCCACCCCACTGATACTCTCTCTCTCTCAAAAAAAAAAAAATAAGCATTAAAATAAATAAATAATCATATGTTGATTCTAGTAAAGAAGCATAGTTGTCCAAAGGTCCAAATGGCTATGAGAACTAAGCAGATAACTTTGTTATCTTGGGTAATCCATGGGTTGTCATTCTGGCTCTGCCACCAACTCTCCCCATGGGTGACCCCTGTCTCCTGTACTCAATCTCATTCTAAACAAAGTTGAATCAGCCTCACTAGAGAATGAGAGCTTCATTCTTTTCCATTGGAAGTTTCAGGGTAAAGGACTGTGTCTTGAACATGTGGATGTGCAAACACCTGGCAAAAAGTAGGACCAGAACAGGGATAGTTCCAAAGTGGGTTGACTGTAGACTCTTTGATCACTGTGACATTGTTCTTTCGATGGCTGTGGGTGATTGAAGACTTGTGCTTAGCTGAATATCTTCATGCCTGTTTGAGGATAGAAAACCACAGCAGACTCCAACCTAATTCCATCTTTCTTTGAGGAGGCATCAATGGCATCCAACTATCAAATTGGATATCTAACAAACATCATTTTGTAATTTATACATAAAAATCTAATAGGAAAAAAAGGTGAAGCTCCCAAAAGCCCTTGTTACTGTCCCTTTTGCAGAAAGGCTTCTTTAAAGACAATTGAAAAAATAAAACCGGGGCAGAGGAAAAGAGTCACAGCTGAGCTTGAAGCTTGAGCTTCCTATTGCTGGATGAGCTTCCAGCAACTCTTTATTGAGGAGCAACTATATGAAAGATAGTTCCCCACACACAGGAGACACTGAGATGAGTGAGAAACAGTCTCTGCCCTCAAGGTCCCTCCAGCCTGATTGAAGAAATAGGGCAGGACATGAAGATATAAATGCTGTCACAGTGTAACATAAGATAAATGAGTAATTAGTACAGGGTCCTCATAGAGAGGATGGGAGTACTAAGGGGGGAGTGATCACAGGAGGTAGGAGTCAAAGTCTGAGTAGACCAGAATGAACAGCAAGCCTGCCATAGAGAAGGAGTGGTTATTACGAACAGGAGAACTAGGGAAATGTCTATTTTATGATCCATAGACAATGGCTGGACCAAGAGCTGGGTGCAGGGAAAGAAAGTTAAGTTTCCAGACATAAGTTGGGGCTGGTCCAGAAGTCAAAGAGTGAGGCATTTCTTACCTGCAGGCTGTGGGGAGGCACTCAGAGTTTTTCGCAGAGGTGTAAAAGCTGAAGGTGGTGTTTCAGAAAAATCTATCTGGCAGTATGCCTGTGATGATTTAACAGGGATAAAGATTAGGAGGAATAAAATTAGTTCGGTGCCATCACACAGTCCAGAAATAAAGAAGAGGAGGTCTGGACGAGGGAAATAGCCATGAAAATAGAAAGGGCTGTACAGAAGCTGAGTTCCATTTGGAAAAGTAATAGAACACTGTGACTGAGGGATGTGAGGAGCATGGGAGAAAAAAGGAGCCGATCAGCACTTTGACAGATATTTATAGAACTCCTACTCTGTACCAGGCATTGTACTAGGTCCTAGGGGACAATGATGAACAAAATGACTTCAGAAATGACTACCAGATGGGTGACTTTGGTGGAATTTTGGGAAAAGAGTTCCAGTTCTCCCTATCTGGGAGGACCTATCATGAGGACCATGAACTCAGTCCTCCCCTTCCATGCAGGAACAAACTATAGAAGATCAGTGGGCAGAAGTATGTTGCTGGATTTCACTGACCTAGATTCACATTTTGGGAACTGAGCTATACTCAGACATATTCAAGTGACAGTGGCTCGGGTAGACATCCGATGTCTAAGCTCGTAAGACACTAACGGGGTTGGCTCCCATTTCACTTTCCATTGGCAGCAGTCTGTGGCTCATCCAAATTTGGAGTCTCTGTCCTTTACTCTTTTCCATTTATTTATTTTTTTATCTTTATCTACTCACTCTCAAGGCACACCAAAAAAATCACTTCAATATTTACATGCCCTCCATCTCCAGCAGTGTCCTGTTGTTTTTTTGGCTGAAGTGAGTTGGCAAGAGACTGGCCCCCTCCTTTGAAAAAAAAAAAAAAACAGGATGATTTCTGTGTCACAGGCTGAAATGATGCATCACAGCACGGCCTATGTGATACTCTGGGCCATGCCAACACCAGTACCCTTAATGTTGAAGGGATTAGGAAATGTATCAGTTGAGCTAGTAGGGAGGATGGTTGAGTTTTAGGTTACTGTTTCTCTGTGGAAATCACATGTATTACATGCCTTAGGTGTTAATGAGTATCCTATTGCTTGGCTGAAGGTTAATAAAGCATATAGTAAAATATAGACCCTAAATTAGAAGTGACATGTTACCCATGAATTATTCTCCAGCCTCTAAGGAAACCATCCATACCACCTCATATAATACCAGAATTAGGCCATCCTTTGAAATAATGACATGCAAGAGAAACAAATTAAATTTGCCACCACCTTCCTGCAAAACCATTCCACTAGTGTTTCTAGTGCTATTAAAAATCACTATCTCTCCTTATTTTTATCTTTCAAAATGTCATATTAGTCCAGCAATCTGTAAGAATATTTCTAGATCTGGGGCACGTGGAGGGTTTAGTTGGTTGGGCATCTGGCTCTTGATTACGGTTCAGATAATGATCTCATGGTCATGGGGTCCAGCCCCACATTGGGCTCTGTGCTAGGCATGGAGCCTGCTTGGGATTTTCTCTCTCCTTCTTCCTCTGCTTCTCCCCAACATGCATGTGTGTGCACACACTCTCTCTCTCTGTCTCTCTTTCTCTCTCTCTCTCTCTCTCTCTCTCTCTCTCTCTCTCTTTGGGAAAGAAAAAGAATATTTCTAAACTTACTTTTCATTTATGATCACTGGATGCTGCAGTTGAGGCCCACTATTACTCAAACACTATCTGTCTGCAGATGTTAAAAAAGGAAGCTTTGGAAATATGTTACAACAGCCATTCCCTTTTAATCTCTTTCTGAAGTGGAATTAAGTTCAAAGCTGTGACCACAAATCCAGAGGTGGCTCATCATACAGAGTTCAACCAAAAAATAAAAAAAATAAAAACCAAAAAATGGCAATTGGAAGCTAAATGAAAGGTGTTGAATCTATTACATCTCGTGCACATTTTCTAGTCACTCATTTGTTTTTCCATCCATACTCTGGCAAGTGATAAGAGCTCAAGATAGCTCACATGTAGTTGTAATATCAGTAGCAGTAATAATACCTTTTCGGTGTGAAAATCATGTTAATTTAATTTGAGAAGTCTAAGTTACTGGGTTTTAAACTTTAGTATGCCCAAGGATCACCCAAAATGCACATTTGAATGCACGTCACATTCCTGAGGTTCACCAGGAGAAATTCTGATTGAGCAAGACTAGGAGGATGGAGCCCAGGAACCACTGCATGGTTTGGATGCAGGTAATCCACAGATCACACTGTGAGAAACACTGGCTCTGTCTGGAATCCACAGAGTGAACAGAAAATGCCACCTGCTATCATTCAGAATAATATCACATTGAGTAGAAATAACTGGCACTTCAGAGAAATAGCTCTCGTGGGAAAGAAAACAATGCAGAATTCCACTAGATGATTGAAATACAAATGCTTATGAACAACTAACTTTTCTCTAAAATGATGTATCTTTTTAGTGGGGGGGGGGATGCTTACAGAGTAAAAGATACATATCATGTGTTACATCTGGTGCCTTTCTCTCTGTTGATAACACTTGCCTATTAAAAACAATGTATTGGAAGCAAGTTCTGATTCTCATTAGGCGTAAAGGCCATCAGACTTGAATAGAAAAGTCTACATTTCTTCTGAGCCCTACCATCGTCTGGCTTGAAAATAAACACGATACTAAATTCTTCAATTAGGAATAGTGGAAGGAGGAAGGAAACCCAGATCTCTGTTTGAGTAAGAAGTTTGGTCCCATCCTTCAGCTTGTTAGGGAGAATTTGAGAAGGGCTTCTGGAGAGCAACCAAAGCTGATTAAAGTCAGAGATTCAGTAACCAGTGTTGATTGCACAGGATATGGCACAAGTATTGATGGGCAACTCTTCATTGCTCTTCACTAAAGGTTGAGCTCTGAGTAAGTGTGTCTTATAGGAAATTGCCTCTGGAGACTTTAGGAGTATTTTAATAGTTACTGAAATGTGGAAATGCATTGCTAAAAGATTATTCATTCATTCAACATTTAACAAATGTGTATTAAGCATCTACCATCCGCCAAGCACTGCTGCAAAACACTGCACAAACGGCCAGTGGTGTAACTGTGCCTCTCTGGAAGCTTTTCAATAATCGTCTGTCCTTCTGGGATGACTTGGATACTTTGACTTAATCGAATTCAAGTAGTATGTCAATCACCCAAGGGATCAAAATATATATAATGGAAAGGTAAAACTATGTATGTTACTTTCTGAATCAATCAATGACTCTCAGCTAGTGGCCTTTTCCAGCTTCTTATCCCCTCCTTCCTTTTAAATGAGCACATTGCTACTTGGAATAGTCATTTCTCAGCTTCCTTTGTACTAGTTATAAGAATGAAACTAAGTATTACCAATGAGATAAAAGTAGAAGTGCTGGCTGTGAAATCCAGGATCTGGACTGAAAGGGAAGAGTTGTACCCTTTTCCCTTTCCTGAATTTTACTGCTTGAAAAGGGGATGTGATGGTTGGAGCATCCAGCAGCTATTTTATACCACGAGGACAAGGGCTAGATCCTAGGTATGGCAGAGCAAAAAGCTAGAAGGACCCTGGACTCCTGATGACACTATAACCTCAAAACTCCCATATCAGAGAGAAATAAACTCTTTAAAGTCTCTTTGGAGAGCAGGTAGTTTCTATTATAGCCAAATTTAGCCCTAATTGATGAAGGCTGTTCGTGTTCATTAGGCATTAGGAGAAAAATTCAAGCTGTCAAAACAACAGAGATTTATTGGTCCCCGTAGTCTAAAGTAATGCAGACTTGACAGTAGGTTTGATTGATCTGCTCAATGATGCCATCAAAGAACCAGATTCTTTTGTCTCTCTTCTTCACCTTACACAGATGCACTTCACCATAAAGCTGGCTCCCATTCAGGGCAGCACAGTGACTGCCAGCAGCTTTCTGACTACATGCTTGCTCACCTGTATTCAGGAAGAGAGACATTAATCTTCTTAGAAAAGTAAGGACGCTTCCTTCGGATCTTGTCCATTCTTATTAGTCTGAATTGGGCTTCTGCCCATCCCTGAACCACTAACTATAACCAAGGGGTGAATTACACTGGAGCTACAATTCCCTGATTGCACAGAGGCCTGCTGAGACACTGCAGCAAACTCACAGGGGGGCCCCATGGCCTATTTTAAATTTTCAAAAATAGCACAGATGTACCTGTCAGACATCACACACAATTCTACTGTTAGATTGCTTGGACCTAACTACTTAATAAACAAAAAGTGTTAGGGTATTCTTTGGACAGGAGTATTGTGTTTATTTTGGTTGTGATTAGGTTTTGTTGGCCTCGAGGCACCATGAAAATATTACTGAGACACGACGCGTTCTGAACCAAGAAAGGAGTCCCTGGCCTAGAGTCAAGGGTAGAAATAATTTCCCCTTATTATGTGGGCTACACTGGGCTGTGTGGATATGCAAATGAAAAGTGGGGTAGTTAGGAAGATAGCAAAGAACAGATGTGGGGGAAGCAAATCCTGAATTGCCCTGAAGGAGGGAATTGTCTTTATTTAGGAACATACAACTCCTTTGGGGTGAAAGGTGGGATCCTTGAAGGCTTGGGGTCGCCAGACAATACAGCAAGAGAGAAAGCAAAAACAAATGTCCTTTGTTAGAAGCACTAGGAACGTGGAGACAGGGAGAGAGAATTAAAAAGGGAGTGAGGAGTGACCTGAGGCACAAGGCAAGGTTGGCAAGTCTTTGAAGAACACCAGAGTTCTCTATTCTAAGTGTTCTTATTACTGCAGTACTCCAACCTGCCAGACTTGAGAAAAATCTATTACCCTATGTGAATAAGATTTTTTGAGGCAATCAAAGGAAGCCTGAGGTCCCTGTTTATGTTGCCATGGTTTAAAAGAAGGGTAGCACCTATAAAATAACTGTACCTCTGAATGGATCTAATTCACTGGAAGCTAGGACGAGAGATAACATGAGAATATAAGCTGCCTCCTTTCCCCTCTCACTCTTTATTTACCCCCAAGATTGGTAGAGATTATGGAGAGGGCACAGAATACTGGTTCTCGATCCTGTCTACACAGTAGAGATACCTGGGAGAAGTGTTTAAATAGAAATACTGTTGTTTTGTCTCCCTCCAGACCAACTAAATAAAAAATCTCTATGGTTGGGGTCCAGAAATCTGTACTTTTTAAAAAGCTCCCTGGATGATTTTAGTGTGTAACCAGGGTTGAGAACCACTGGTTCTCTATAATGTTACACAAATCAAGGAATAAGGTGCAAGACACTCTTATCTAGATCTTGTAGAGAAAAGAGACCCCCTTAAAGTGGAAGTGGAGGAGGAGATAGGGGAGGAGTTGATGTTGTTCCTTCTTGTCCCACTTAAATTCTCTCCACCAAACTAAGACCAGTAGAAAAGCCTGGACTGAGGCAGGAGAGCTAAGATCTAGTCCTCACTTTGCAGTTCACTAATTTTGTGTGCTTTTAGGTAAGTCAGTTTTTCATCTCTCTGAATTTCTGTAAGGGGCACCTGGGTGGCTCAGTCAGTTGAGCGTCTGACTCCGGCTCACATCACGATCTCCGAGTTCAGGAGCTCAAGCCACACGTAGGGCTCACTGCTGTCAGTGCACAGCCTGCTTCACATCTTCTGTCCCCCCATCTCTGCCCCTCCCCTGCATGCACTCTCTCTCTTTCTCAAAAATAAATAAACATTAAAAAAAGAGGGAAATGGGCTTGATAATTTCCAAATTCGTGCCTAGTTCTCAAACTTATGATTCTCAGTAGTCTATAAAATGACACCACTTCCCCAGCTGCTCAGATTATTTTATCAACATTCACTGTCTGACACTAGCAAAGGCCATATCCAGAAGGAAACAAGGTTTCTCCCCCACCCCATTTCAAAACATAAAACTTGAAACACAGAAAGCCAGGTAACTCCCCACACAAGAGTAGGAAAAATGAGGATGGCTGTTTTCTCCATTAGCCATGGTTTGGTTGTAGTCATTTACAGGGTATTTTGGTTTCTGGGAAAAGATATATGGGGACAACAGCTGTTTTCTTAAACACTAATCTCTTTCTTTTCAGGGCTCTTGTTAATTCAGAGGAAGAATTGAAGAGTAAATAGTATACTTATTTGGAAATTTGATTTCTTTCTTTTTCTGGTTAATTTTCCTCCTCTTTCCCATAACCATCTGCTCTTTTCCTAAAATATAAATAAATTTGATGACTTTATTCTAAAAACAGTGGTTTTCAACCAGAGGCAACTTTGCCCCCCAGGGGACACTTAGTAATATCTGGAGATATTTTTGTCACAGCATGGTGGGTGGGAGAGTGGATGCTGTGGGCGTGTAGTATAGTACGTAGAGGACAGGAATGCTACTAACCGTCCTACAGTGCACAGGAAGCCCCCATAAACAAAGAATATCCAGAGTGCTGAGGTTGGGAAACCCAGTCCTAAAATATGAATGAGATTTGTCCACCCTATTTCACAGAAATTGTGATTTCTGAGCACATGATAGTTAAGGTGCTTATGCCTGATGAAGGACAGCAGTGACTCCTGAACATCAAGTAGCCTGTGCTAGCAAGAGTGTTTTTCAGGAGCCAGGAATTAAGTAGCTATATACAGTACCAACGTTTATTAGATTTTTGTGTAACATACTATTTTCAGGTATTGGAACCACTTCATACACATGGGCAAAAACGTAATAAATATGAGATGATTATAGAAACTGAGTAACAAGGCCACATGTAATTGCCTTCGTGGGTACAGAGCCTCTAGAGATTTTCTTTTTGTTATGTTTATCTACTTATTTTGAGAGAGAGAGAAAGAGAGTGCACGTGTGGACTTGCATGAGTATGGCAGGCACACAGAGAGAGGGAGAGAGGGAATCCCAGGCAGGCTCCATACTGTCAGCGCAGAGCCTGATGTGGGGCTTGAACTCAACTAACCATGAGATCATGACCTGAGCCGAAATCAAGAATTGGATGCCTGAGCTACCCAGGCGCCCATCTCTAGAGATTTTCATTACCAGCCTTTGGAGGAAATGGAGTTGGAGCTTCTGGACCTGTGATGTTCCGACTCCTTTACTGACAAATTCAATGGAGAGTAAGCAGATTTTGTTTCAAGTATGTATGTTTAAAAAAAAAAAAAAAAACTGAAGGGGACGCCAGGGTGGCTCAGTTGGTTAAGGAGCCAAGTTTGGCTCAGGTCATGATCTCACAGTTCGTGAGTTCGAGCCCCGCGTCAGGCTGTGTGCTGATAGCTTGGAGCCTGCTTCTGATTCTGTGTCTCCCTCCCTCTCTCCCCCTTCCCTGCTCGTGCTCTTTTTCTATCAACAATAAATAAACGTTAAATTTTTTTAATTAATTAAAAAGATCTGATTAATCCATGTCACTACCATATAGGAAAAAGGAGACAAGTAAGATGTGGCAGAGAGGGGAGAAAGAAGACTTCAGTCTTTTTTATTAGCTTTATTGAAATATAATTTCCATACAATAACACTTAATTTTCATACACTTCACACTGTAAATGTACAATTCAATGAGTTTTGACAAAAGTATATGGTTGTTTTAAGTTCACTAGAATCTTAACTTTTCATAGTTGATTCTTTTACAAAAAGCTTGTGTTTTATGATTTTCTTCATAATTAGTTTTTTTGTTTATAATTTAAAAATATGTTTCTAGAAGAACTGTCTGAAATTATATGCTCCTACCTCACCTCATTTTGTAAAAGTGGCTTACAAAGATGCATGAAGGATAGCATAATAACCAGAAATAAAACAGAAGATTTAAAGGGAAAACAATGATTTAAATCGGTGCCAAGTTTAAGAATGCAGACCATGGATTCTCATTTCATTCTTGACATATAGGACAATCAGACTTTAGGCTTCCAGTTAGTATGAAAAGGGGAAAGCCTTTCCACATTTTCTTGGCATGTTTGAGAGCATCAGTGAATTTAGGCTCCTCTTTAGCAAACCCAGTTGCCACCCTTCCAAGAGTTCTTGAGTGTCATAAGCCCACTGAAGGTTAATCCCCAATTGTTGTTTGCCATGAGGAAGCAAAAGTTATATGAGCCAAATTTTAAAGCTAAAGTTATCTGTGTCATTAACAAAGAGGCAGTAGGGCTACTTAAAGTAACTTTAATGAAAGCCAACTCATACTAACATCCAGGAACCAAGTCTTCTAAAACTGTGAAGTCTCCTGTGTAGGGCAGTGGTTCGCTGGAACCACCTCCTCCCAGCTTATGAGAGCCAATTGTTAAATTTTCAGAATTTTGCCAGCTGGTTGTTAAACACAGCCATTATTAAAAATTAAGTTATGTAGGGGTGCCTGAGTGGCTTAGTTGGTTGAGCATCCTACTCTTGATTTTTGGCTCAGGTCATGAGCTCACAGTTTGTGGGTTCAGCCCCTTGTTGGGCTCTGTGCTGACAGTGGGGAGCCTGCTTAGGATTCCCTGTCTCCCTCTCTGTCTCTGCCCCCCCGCCCCCCGCCCTGCTTTCACTCACTCTCTCTCTCAAAATAAATAAATAAACTTAAAACATTAAATTATGTGAACTTAAAACTAAATAAATTATACTAAAAACAATACTAAAAACTTATCACTTCCTAATTCCTGTACTACATTTTACCATTCATTAGCTGTGCTCTTAAAGGTTATTTACATCTGTTGTGTACATGCATGTTGGTAATATTTGATAATGGCATGCCATTGCATATCTCTTCCCAACTCTGTATTCAATAATGTTATGTTGGTAACTGGGAATTGGCAACAGTGGGAATGTGTGCATCACAAAAATCAACTTAATTTAGCTTTTTATTGATTGTCCAGACATAAGAAACTGATGGAAGAAATTTTAATCCCACAGATTAAACTTAAAAGTGTGTCACCTGTATAGCCATTACAGTGAGGGAGTATTCTTCCAGTATTCAAAAGCTATTATGTAATTCAGCAAAGAAGTCACCCATATCATCAACAAACAAACGAAGTTCCAATGTATGTTTTCATTGTTTCACTTGTCTCATTAGGATAAACAAAAATATCAACCAATAGCCATGTTGGAACTACACTGGTTTGTCAATTGCAACAATAGGTTGGCGTCAGATGCACGAGCTCTGCAAAAAATCAACAGAAGCATTCTGTTGTGAGAATCAATTGGCAATACAAAATTTACAGTAAGGAATATTAACTGTTTTATTATTATTTATAAATTGTGTGCTACCTATCCTTTATACCAGTAAAATTTATAATAAACTTATGTGGGTATATTATGCATATATTTTCCCCTACATTTACCAACACACTACTTCCTGGAGCTAAAAATCTCAGAGTACCGAACATACATTAAAGATTTTTTTTTAACCACCTAGTCTAAGAGTATACATTCAGGTAGAGTGATATAACTGGAGGTCCCAATGATGAATTTCTTCATCTTCTTCCAGAAGGGGGGCGGGGGGGGGGGAGCTCTTTCATGAGGACAGAATCTTCTCTAACCCCTAGGCAACCCTTTCACAAATGGGTTTGTGCCCAGCAGACTGGGCAGAGGATTTTGAATGACTCAAAGCAAAGCAATCACAGTTATTGCAAAAGAAAATTTAAATGTATGCCCTGCTGATGAGATAACTAAGGAATATTTACTCACACAGAAAATAAGCATTAATCCACCAGTGCTAGGGTCAGAGTGAACAGGGCTGATTCTGGATGTCATTGCAAAGTGTGTGTGTTTGGCCATTTCTTATCTCTCACTTTAGAGCCTGCCCCTCTGCTGCTCTAGAAGCAATAATGCCTCTTTACCCACTGTTGTTTTTTTTTTTTCTATCCCCAAAGGCTCTACTCATCTTTCATCTACTTAAAGAACATAACAGCCAGCTTTAAAGAAACCAATCCATGGAGTTCAGTAGCGAACTCAGATGGCTTCAGGAGCCAGACCTTCTCCATCTAAAGTGCATTTAAATGCAAACTGTAAAAAATATATGCATGTTAAATAAGTTGTATCTACAGGAAAAATTAGCCCAAAGGCTACCAGCTTGTGAGCTCAGAGTCTAGTCTTTTTTTTTATTTTATTTTTATTTATTTTGGGGCACCTGGGTGGCTCAGTCGGTTAAGCATCTGACTTCGGCTCAGGTCATGATCTCACGGTTTGTGGGTTTGAGCTCTGCGTCAGGCTCTGTGCTAACAGCTCAGAGCCTGGAACCTGCTTCTGATTCTGTGTCTCCCTCTCTTTCTCTGCCTCTCTCTCTCTCCCTCAAAAAAACTAAACATTAAAAAAATGTTTTAAATAAAAAATACATATTTATTTTGAGAGAGAGGGAGCGTGCATGTGCATGCACCAGCAGGGGAGGGGCAGAGAAAGAAGGAAAGAGAGAGACTCCCAAGTCGGCTTCACGCTGAGTACCTGACTCGGGGCTCGATCTCCTGACCGTGAGGTCATGACCTGAGCCAAAATCAAGAGTCGGACACTTAACCAATTGAGCTACCCAGGTGCCCCTCCGAGTCTAGTCTTTCAAGGGATGTTGGAGAGGTGGTAGTTTGACAGGAAAAAGGTGGGAACTTGGAGGTTGAGGTACCTAGACTTGAATCCTGGATTTACTGTCTTAACATGTGACCTTGGACAAATTATTAAATTTCTAAGAACTTTGGTTTCCTCATGCATAAAAGTGAATTGTTGTGAGAAATAAATGAAGAATAGATGAACCACCAATAAATAGAAGACAGCTCAATAAATGCTGCAGTTGTTTCCTGCTATCCAGTGACACAGGGAACCTGAAAGATCACCAAGCCTCCAGTACCCAAGGGAGTTAATTTTCGAAGGTGAGATTAGGGTGCAGGTATCTGGGGAAGCATAGTCAGGGCATGACTTCGTACCCAAAGAGGCAACAAGATATATCTTGGATACAACATACAAGGACTAGACTGTGGGAGATCTGCTTCTGTGACAGAGCTAGTCTTAGAGAATATATGGGCAGGGGTCAGAAAGGAGATAGGATCCCAGATTTTGCCTTTTGGAAGGGGTGCTTTGGTCTGAATTTCTTTCCCCTGCACCCCTGAAATTAGAAAGTGAGGACTATAACTCACCCAGAGGCTCTCCCTTGTTCCTCCTGTGTATACGCTTCTCCCCAGCCCTTCACAGAGCTCAGAGCGGTCCTCCCAGTGTGGGAGTTTTTCCCAGCCTTCCACAGAAACCATTGTTTTTGAGGATCCCTTCAAGAAATGGTTCATACAGTTTCTGGTTGTAGTTTGAATAACAGAAGTCTTTCATCCCCATATTCAAGTGGGCCTTATGATCTGAAC
This sequence comes from Prionailurus viverrinus, assembly GCF_022837055.1. Taxonomy (NCBI): domain Eukaryota; kingdom Metazoa; phylum Chordata; class Mammalia; order Carnivora; family Felidae; genus Prionailurus; species Prionailurus viverrinus. The sequence continues at coordinate 142,446,670 of NC_062568.1, forward strand.
AAAAGGAGCAGCTCCAAATAGGAGAGAGAGTTGTGGAGAAAATGGCAGCTAGCTTCGAAAGGAATATTTGGCATTGAAAGTTGGCCCAGCTTTAACTAAAAAGAACCATGTCACTTCAGTTTTAGGATATGTACAGCCCATCAATTCAGAGAGGATGTTTAAAAGACAACCTCTCTCAGGTTCTGTTCATTTTGAGTTGATCCACTGTAAGACTATAAAAAAAAAAAAATGAAAACATAATAGTTCTAGAATGTTATCCATAGTTATATTGACCCAGCCTTAAAAGGACTGCCTGGGCTTAATGCCTGGTATATTGTCAGCTCTCAATAAAACCTTGATGGATGTATAAACAAATGAGGGATTTTAGGTATCCAGTAGCAACAAGTAGTGGGCTTGAACATCATATATCATACATCTCAATAGAATCTATAATCTGTCCCTTTTAATATTGACTGTTTTGATACATTGAGATGGTACATATGTATATTTCATAAAAGATCAATTGTGAGCCAACCGTGCTCTGAATATTTCCTAAACATCTCTAAATACCTTCTATACACCTTTGCTTCAGTATTTGACCAATAAGTCCTAAACCGTTCTGTGAAACAACATAGCCCAAGAATTTTTTTAAGTAATTGATGTAATACAAAGAAACCATGAGTAACAAGTGGGAGAATGTAGCTGTCTTCCAGTCCTTTGAATGAGAAAATTCCCAGAAACGTTAGGACTGACGGAAATGCCTGGTTGTTAATGCAACTAGCCATGCAAATTCTCTTGGGCTGAAAGCCAGACATTTCCCACTCTATTTTGTGACAGCTCTACTCTGGGGAGCAAGGCCGATTCCTCCAACCCCACAGCTGTGTAACAGACCACGGTGATGCAGCCAAGATGGTCTTCAGAACCATTTCCACTCTGCTGCGTGCCTTCTTCAGTAAGGGGGTGTCTGTAATAGAAGTGAAGTTGACTTTCTTTTTACTGCTGGCATCGCCTTCGTGTGCTTGTCCTGCTTTAAATTATAGATTGTCATCTCCTAAAGGCAGAGTCTGCAACTGAATTATCCTTGAGTGTCTTTCTCTTTGCCACCTCTCACTGCCATCGTGTCTAGCGCAAAGGGGGCCTCCGAAAAGGACTGTTGGATTGAACTAAACACCATTTGTGTCCAATCCCAATAATACTTACTATGTTTTGCACAAAGTGGAATAATTATTTTGGGAAATGGCAAAAGTCAGAAATGGCACATTAGAGCAGGGACTTGACTTCCCACATCTTCCAAGCCATGTAGGACTCATAGATATTAGCCAGAGTCTAGGGTCTCTTGGGAATTTAGAGTGTCTATAGAGGGTTTCGGTGCTTTCTCCTTTCCCTTCTGGCTTGGGACACAGTGAGAAGCAGGAAGTACATCCCCTGGGGTTCAAAGAACACTTTACACAGCATTCTGGAGCAGTACACCACCTCCACCCTTTTAGGAAAAATGTTGGCACATAGAACTAAGCAGCCAACAGCCACATTCTCAAGATATTTGAAATGATGCTCATCTTTTAACAAAGGCTTCTGTGCACCCACAAAGAGGAAGCAAGATCTCCTCCCCTCACTGTGACTGCATCTTCCTCCTTGGGAGCCTGAGCTCTCTGAGGCGATGCCCTGCCAGGCAGGCCACATGAGCACATCCTCACAGTGCTAGTTCCAACAACAGAGGAAAGATGTTAGAGACATGGTCTTCTGAATCTTTTTCTGTGTGTTCCCCTCCAAATGGGGAGCTGCACACCCTGCCTTGTGTGTATATATGTATTTCCTGAACCCAGCTATAAATAAATGGCAAGCTTTCTTATTCAGACAATAGCAACATATATGAGAAAGGAAAACAATCACTCTCACAGGAAAAGAGAAACCTGTTCTTTGTTCCAAAACACAGAAACTCTTTGTGTTTAGAATCAGAACCTTTAGCTTTTTCAAGAAAAAAAAAACAATGTATTTTTTGTTTATTACTTACAGTTACCACTTCCTAAATCCTTTTCATTTAGAAAGACTACGCCTGGCATTGCTTTTGTGTTTTCTCCTTTCCACAGTTAAACAGAACCACTCACTGCTCCAAATGGGACCTGTTCTATTATTAAAAGTCATTTCTTTTGGCACATTTTTAACCTGTCTTAAAATGATAACCATGGGACCTTGATAAATTGATTGAAAAACTTCTCCTAAGGTGGCTTTGTTAAGACATTTATTTTAAGAATAACTCTCAGTAGAATTTATTGGTGAGTTACTTTATCTATTCCCAGTATTAAATTATTTCCCCACCAAGGGTGTTATTATTCCTTTCCTGACAGTAATGAAAAAAAAAAAAAAATGAAACTATCCTCAAACAATGCTATGTTGGCTACTGGCTCCGATGTCAGTAATTTTGAGAATACTCCCACCAGAAGCTATAAATTATAAATATAAGGTCCGGAAAAGAGAGAAACACCAAAGAGTGAGGAAAAGCAGTGATTACAGTTTCAAATAAATGTCAACAAAGCAAACACATAGGCACCAAGGGGGCAGGATTGTTCACTCAGGGAAGTGAGAGTGGGGGATGGGAGAGAGGGTGGAAAGAGATGGAACCCAAGTAAATAAAGCACACCACGAAAGGAAATCTACAGTCTCCATTACTCAGAAGAAACTGGGCACTTTCTGAAGTAGGCACAACCTTGGAGATTTTAGTTTGGTCCCTCACTGATAAACAAGAAATCAGCACTGATAACGAACCCTGATAACACTTCCTCTGGAATGTACAACATTCCATGTTTCTACTTCATTGTCACCACCGGACATGCATGAGTCAGACTGCGAGGTGGGAAAATTGGCCGGGCTGCTCTTGGAACCATTGAAGGTATAGTCAGGCCTATCGGTGTGATTTTGCCATGCTTCTTTCTCTTTCAACTCATCTCAGGAGGGATAGGTGATTTCTTTACCTTTGGATAAAGAATGCAGCGAATCATCTGTAGAGCAGATGGAAAACCAACTGGCAATTATCTAGTGCTTATGAATGGTGGGAGCAACTAGCCTAATGTGATAGACTAAAATGGGCTGCCCACAATTCTCCCAGTTGATTAGAAAATCGGGTCAATGGAAATATTCAGTTTTCTGGATTTTGTTTTCTTTGTGTCTGAGCTTGACCAGGTAACAATGGCTGTACATACCATGTTTTTTAAGGATCTTTGGGAAGTCCTTGAATCACTGAGGTCCCACTTAGTAAACCTCTGGCCCAGGGAACTGTCTCCCAGTGGTCTGGAAGAAATCCTAAACTTCTCAGATAAACTGTATCTAATCCACATGAAGGATGACAGTCAGTTCTAACCGTAAATGAGCAGACTAACCATCTTGGCCCACCTTCAACAACACACAACAGAGATTCAGATGTCATGCAGTCCTATTCCCTGCACCCAGAAAGAAACATGCTGGCCAGACTGACTAAGAGAAATTGATGAGAAGTTTTATAAATCCTAGTTTTTGTCTTGCATTTAGAGTTGGCTCCACTTACATCTTGAAGAAATCAAACTGCTTATTGAGCTTCTGGACTATTTCACTAAATCACAGGTCACAAACTGACAGAGACATGTATGTGTTCAGTTTGATATACATAAGGTTTTTTCTTTTCTTTCTCTGTTTTAATGCTTTCAGGTCTAGTTTGCCCCAGGTCCACCACTTCCTATTAGCTTACATCCAAAATCATTTGGGTTAGGACCACAGGGTATAGTGTCCTATTGTACAGCATAAGGAAAAAGACAAACATTGGCCTCACTGGTTTAGCCCGGTTCACATTAACAAATGAATTGTGTTTCTTTTTCTGGATGTAGATCGTACCTCATTTTTATACATGCAGTTGTTCACATACATAATTGTGAACATCTCAGTATACTCTTGAAGTTTGCTATATCCTTTGAAAGGGGTGAAGAAATGAATCAATTAGCTGCAAGCATATTTTGATCTCCTTCTAGATGCCAAATGACTTGCAAGAAACAAAAAGGGAAAGGTGCACATTTATTACACATTGAATATGTACTAGGAACTTGTGCTAAGCACTTTACAGACATAATCTCTTTTGCTTTGTCTTTAAAAATAACCTTCAGAATTACTCTATAGGAAATAGGTATGACATTGTCATCCCATTTTACAGTTGAGGAAAATGAGCCTTGGAGAGCTTAAGTGACTTGCTCAAGGTCACACAGTTAGTGTATAGCAGAGCATAGATTCAGACCTACCTCTTTCTGATTGCAGACTAGAAACTTGACCCCTACTTGGCTGGTCATGCTGCCATAAAATACTATTAGCTTATTAAGGGCTTATTACTATGTCTCATTATATACATTATCTTCATGTACTTTCACAATAAGTGTATCAAAGGCTATTATTATCCCAGTTTTATAGTGAGGAAACCAAGAAGTCAAAAAACAAACAAAAAGCTTAAATTTACATTTAAAGCCTAGAGCTGAGACTCAATCCCAGGGGTCACTCCAGAGTTAATGGTTTAATGTGCCCCCTCCCATACAGTGAAAGCTACTATTAATGTGTTTTGAAAGCAGCCAAAAAGAAAGTCTGCATAAGATGTGTTTACATAGAAATTCATAATAGAAGAGAGCTACTTGGATATGCATTGTTTTTCTCTTAAATAAGCCTCTCCATTTTATTTCTGGACATACCCACTTTATAAAGAGGGCTAAGTTGAATATGTTTTTAATTTGCTTAGAGTAGTTACACTTTAGGAGTGTGTTTAACTTCTCATTTTTATACACTTTTTCTTCATTTTTATTTTTTAATTTTTATTTCATTTTTGAGAGAGAGAGAGAGCATGAGCTGGAGAGGGGCAGAGAGAAAAGGAGACAGAGAATCCAAAGCAGGCTCCATGCTGTCAGCACAGAGCCCAGCATGGGGCTCAAACCCACCAGCCGCAAGATCACAACCTTAGCTGAGGTCTGACACTCAACTGACTGAGCCACCCAGGCACCCCAGGAGTGTCTTTAACCTCTTAAATGTCCACATATCCAAGTAGATCTAAGATTTCTCAATCAGGGCTCTAGAGAAGAATCAACCCATCAGATGACACCCTCTCTGGATCCATCCCTTTAGGGAACAATTTAAATTAAAAAGTGCAAAAGAAATGTCCAGTCAAGTCCTATAACTATACCAAACTGTACCATGTCAGAATAGGATTACATATGAAAGAAGAGTTAGTGATACCACAGGACAATAAATAATAAGTACCAAATGAGTACAGAAAAGGAGATGTTATAGTAGTTTATAGGAAAGCGAGATGTGCTGCAGCTCTGGAGGTCAAGAAAGAGAGCAAAGTAAGATGATTAAGAAAGGTTTTGAGTTGCACAGATTTGGGTTTAAATCTACCTGTATGACTTCGAGCAAGTTATTTGACTTCTCTATCAGTCCTGTTTGTTCATCTATAAAATGGGAATTTTGAGACTAGATAATAAATTTTCAATGTTTTCCATGGTGCCCTGCTTGTTCTTATTGTAGTATAATTGTTTGCCAGTCTCCTCCATTAGCCTGTAACCTCTGCAAACACTGGATCTGTGTCTTACTCATCTTTGTCTCTCAGCCTTTGATATAGTGCTTAAGCTCATCCCCATTGCTGATGTTTCCTTCTGTGCCAAGGATATTCCATTATCAGATTCCTCTTGCTCTTTCCCGGCTCTTGGCATATTCCACACTAGGAGAAGTGAGCAGTTGACCTGATTGGTGGGTCAGTAGGAGCTTACCATATGCCACCCTTCACGTGGTCTTTGGAATGAATTTTCTGCAGGGAACATGCTGTGCTGTCTCTTGCACTCTTCCATACTGTGAATCTTTCTGTCCATTGCTGCCACGAGTGAGTGGTCAAGGCTTCCGAATTCTGAGGCCTAGTAATATGAAGCACATTTCCATGCAAATAGTAAGGGATAAAGGGAGACCTGGCTGGAAAGGTAGATCAAGCCAGATTGTGGAAAAGATACTGGTATACCGTTATGGCATGACATTTCAGCAAATTCCTTATAATGTATGGATATTGATAAAGAATGGAAAGAGTCTGCATAGCGAAGCCCAAAATATATTTAAGTTGTTGTGGGGTTGTTTTTTTGTTTTCGTTTTGTTTGTTTGGTGTTTGGATATTTTTGTAGTGAGGTTGTGGTTGTTTTTTGGGTTTTTGTTTTCATTTTTTTTTGAAAAGACGAGAATGAGATCAATTTTTAAATTTTGTGCAAAGTTCATTTTTGTGATTTTTTTAAACTATTTTTATAGTAAGGCATTAATAATCCCATCATTTGATGAATAGACCTGTTATATCAGGTTTTTTGTTTGTTTTTTTTTTTTAACCAGGTGTGGTCTAGGGACCATCTGCCTCAGAATTACCTGGAGAGGTTTAGAATGCAAATTTTCTGTGCCTCACTTCAAATCTGACAGACCAGAATCCCTGGGGATGAGACCTAGTGAGACCTAGGTCTTTAAAATCACTTTAACATTTTCAAGTGATTTTTATGTTTATTGTATTAAGGACATCACCTGTAACAGGCAGGTTAATTCAATTTAAATGTATCTACCAGAGGAAATTGGGGGGGGGGGGGGGGGACAGTTATTACTAAATCAGATTATTGACCAGAATGATTACCACTAGGGACCCTTTTTCCTATAGAGCAGGGCAGCCCTTCTTACTCAGCCAAGAATATCATCAAAACCCCCACTGGGCCTTTGTATATATGTCCATTTCATGTCTTAGTGATAGATCTTATGAACAAAAACAAAAAATTATGGACAGTTTTAAAACCTTTTTAAAATTACACACAAATGCACACTTTCATAAAACAAAGCAAAACAAGAAGAACCCTTCCAGCTCTTCCAAAGAATCATAGCTTCATCGAGTTTTCCTCCTGGGATTCTCAATGACTGGAGGAAATAGGCAGGAACTTGACAAGAACATTCTTAGGCATCCGTTGCAAGCTTATTCCCACACACTGCCTTCCTTCTGTTTGAAAGTGTGGGGAAATGCTCTGCTTAAACCTGCTTTGTTTCTCTTTATAGATCATGCAACAGATGAGTGACCACCGCTATGACAAACTCACTGTGCCTGATGACATGGCCGCGAACTGTATATACCTAAATATCCCCAACAAAGGCCACGTCTTGCTACACCGAACCCCAGAAGAGTATCCAGAAAGTGCAAAGGTAAAAAACCCTCCTTCCTGGCCACTGCAGCTGAATATGCCTCCATGACAGTCTTCCTGCCTAGGGAATTTTTTCATGATGGAGTGACAAATAACAGGCACTTCCTTTTCCTCTATACACATCAAATCATTATGAAAGCAGAAAGGATAATATAGGTCACAAGGAAAGTTTGATTTAACTCACGCTTCTCATTCATGTCATTGGTCACTAATGTGTGCACAGTAGTTGAGGTGATTGTGTCTGGTATTCAGAACTTTTCAAATAAGTACTTAGATCTCCCAAGTCTGTGCTCCAGCTCTGATTACACATACCTCCCCACACTTAAATACCCATTAAGCATAGATACGTACAATTGGATGGTCAACTCGAATTGTTTTCGGACAAATGTGAGCTGCCCTTCCTCAGAACGTCATTAGCTTCTTATGGCAGAGAAGTATGAATGACCCAGAGGTGGGCGCTCATTGTCAGGGCTACAAAAAGAAGGGCTTTGGGCTGCACACCCCAGGTAGCAAAGGATAAGAAAAAGCAAAAAGAAAATATACTTGCAGTCAGGCACGTACCTGTCCCTCTCAGAGCCTCTGCATTTATGTGCCAACAAGGGAATTGTCCCTAGATACGGAATTCTTTCTGGTGTTAGAAGATGTTCCTTTGTCTTTCAGGGCATTCTGCCAGTCTCATTTGTATACTTTAGCAACTGCAGTTTACTTTAACCACGGAGACACAGCAGTGCTCATCCATAGACCCTCCACATGTCCATATCTGTTTTAGGCATTTCAGCATCTTCAGCTCTGCCTGAAGGAATAAGATATTCATACTGAGCATTACACAAGAGCCTTTGATAACCACTCATCTTTTTTTACATCTAACTTAAAATTTTACATCTTTAAACATTTTAGAAAATGTTTTGGCTATCTTTTAAATATGTGATATTGTGTAATTACTAGGCTTATCTTAATTAGTCACCTTCTTGGCAGATTAAAAGAAAATGGTGGGGAGATACATAGATGATTTCTCTGTTTCCATGGCGGAAAGTGTGATGCTGAGGAAACTATAGGACCCCTTACCTCATACTGGGGCTTAACCAGCTCTCAGATGAATAGTGGGTCTCATATTTTATTGTGCTTCAGGTTTGTTAAAAAAGCATGTTCCTAGATCTAGAATCTGCACCCTAGAATCCTAGAATCTGCAATACCAACAAGTACCTAGGTCACCGCACTCACTTGGAGAAACACAGCTCTGGATCGTTCCTGCTTCTCCAGCCACAGTGATCATCTGACAACCAGACGATGATTAACCTCTTCCGGATTCAGTCCTGTGTCTATCAACAGTAACGATGATAGCATCCATGTTCACTGAGGCTTCCCCTGCTCCAGGCACTGGGCCAAGTGCGTTGTGTGCATTATCTTATTGATTCCTTACTGCGGCCCTGGGAGGGCGCTCTTGCTGCTCTAATTTTACAGAGTAGTAACCCAAGGCTAAGAGGGGACATGGCATTTTGGTTGAAGTCACACTTTAGGTGGTGAGTTGACAGAACTGGGTTTGGAGCCCAGCTCTGGCTCCAGCACTCTTAATTAACCACTGTACTGAATTTTAAGGAGCAAAGTGCTTCCTGAAGAAGCATGGTAGATTGCTTTTAGACAGTGTGTTTTCAAGGGATTTTGTTGTTGTTTTTTTTAAAATGTGCTTTGTTTGATCATCAGAGAACAATCTGTGGACTGTTAATTTGAAGTTTTGACACATGCTTTCTATTAGTGTCAAAAGATGCTATAAAATTCACACCTGTAATTTAAAAGTAGTTTGACCTGAAATACTTCATTTAAATTCTGTTTTGTCAGGTTTTTCCAGTGGTGTTGGTAAGGAAAGAAACATTAAAGTACAGTTAAGAGGGTTTTAAAGTGTGGAGAGGGAGAGTACTATTGAGTCTGAAAACACTGCCACCGGCTTTCACGTATCACTCAATCTCCCAGTGACAACGGCAGAGTGAAGGCATCTCTAGTAACAACCACATTTTTGACACATCTTTGCCTTTGAGGTTAAAGCATAGAGCTAGTGGTTAACCAGTGCTGCTAGCTCCATCAGTATGGCTGTGGGCACATATGTGGTCTAGATTGCATGTACATCTTGGGGTTACATGGCTGAGATGCCTAAACTTGCAAGCCACATTAATTCTCTGCACTAGGCAAGGAGGTGGGGGTAGGGTAAGACAGAGGCAGAGGCACAATCCTTCTTCTTTACCTTTCCTTGATTCCTGCTGCAGGTTTATGAGAAGCTGAAGGACCATATGCTGATCCCCGTGAGCCATTCTGAACTGGAAAAGGTGGATGGGCTGCTCACATGCTGCTCAATTTTAATTAACAAGAAGGTAGACTCCTGAGTTGAAGTCCCTCCCTTGTAGCCAGCAATACTGCACTCACAAGGCCGATAACTGTACCACTCCTATCGTGTTCATTGACAATCTACTGTGCCACTGTGCTACTAACTCTGGTTTACAAAAGTCTGATTCCAAGTTTGCTTCATTCTGCACCCCCCCCCCGCCCCTTGCGGTGGTACCTAAGCCGTGGGTTTTGCTAAATGAATTAAGCAATCTAGAAAATATAGAGCTAATGAATTATTGAACTGTGATTAATAATAGTAAAGAAACACTCATTTTAGTGTTTGTATTATTGGTGTGAAATATATATATGATGTTTAGTTGCCAATATATGCTAAAGGGTATCTTCTTGATCAGTCAGATAGGCTGGGTTGTTTTGTGTTTTGTTTTTTGTTTTTCTCTGTATCATTAATCATCTTTGGTTCCTGAAAAATTCCCTTGTTCCTGGATCCTCTCCGTTTCCCTCTTTTTTTTTTTTTTCCTCTGAACTCTGGAAATTTTGTTTCCAGTTATTTTCTTTTGCCTTTCCCACTTCTATTACCTTAGGTAAAATCCACTGTCTTGCCTTCTGGATACCTTCCTGCAGGCCTCCCCCATCTGCCACATCCGTCTCCTCTGGCTCGTGGCTAGGTATTTGCCCACCACCTCCATTCTCCCCAGGAAAGGCAGACAGGTCCCTCAGCAGAATTGTGACCAAAATCAGAGAGACTATTTGGGAAGAGTTAACTACAAAGAAGCATGTCCTGATGGGGTTTGCCCCAGATAACTAAATTCCATAAGTAGGACACCACAGCTAGGAAGGTAAATTCAGCTCCATAGGGTTGCTAGGATCGTAGATCAAGACACTTGGAAACACCATATGGGTACAATGTCTTAGGAAGTCTTTTAAGTCACATTCCATGAATTTTTGCTTTATCACCAGCCATTTACAGACCTTGGGGAATACTCTTATTTATTCCATCAGCTCATTTCTATTCCCACCCCCCACCCCCCGCCATCGTGACTCACCCTATTTCCAGCCTTCTACCCCCCTGCAATTATCCTGGTCTAACGACGTTATTTCTTTCAAAAGAGACATTGCATCTAAAAGTGATTATTGATGGTCTAGTGAGAGCCAGATGGAGCATGTACAGGAAGTGATCCGCTTGGTGCTTGAAACCGCAGACAATGGACAATTCTACTTTGAAATATCTATGATTATGTACTGTGGAATTCAATTAACACTTCTTTCCTCTCTAGCTTTTAAATTACACAACCTAAAACTGATGCCAGTCTCTTACAAAGAACAATGCCGCAGTGAAGGGAGAGATCATTGTCTTTTACTTAAACCTGAAAGAAACAGCCTCTTAGCAGGCCAAGGAAAAGGTACTTTCCAAGGAATGGTGACTGATCCAGGCATGTTATCAAACTTCCTAGTCATCTCCACCTTTCCGGTATTGCCTGTAGCTTGTTGTTCAAGATTAACAATCAGGGAGATTAAGAAATATGACTGAAAGTCTTGCTCTGCTTACCTATGTATTTCTAACCAACCATTTCTTAGGTTTAGTGACCAAATGGAAGTGATAAGCCTCTGAGAAAACCAAGGCATCTGTAACTACTATCTGTCTTTTTCATTTATTTGATGATCTAATGCCAGGATTTGAAGAATTCCTTTCCTCTCCTTTTTGCTTAACTTTAAATTCATTTCACATGCAGATATATAGCATCCCATGAATGAACCATATCTTAGTCACTGTCATATTTGGAATCGTCTCATCATAGGTGAATAGTATGTTTTTACCAGAGAGAAAATGAATGTTACCCACATGCTCAAGTTAATAAGGAAAAATTGTCTTCCACAATTATGGTTGCCCTTTTGGGTTAAATCTGGCTCTGAGCTGGCAAAATCAGAACTTCTCCCTGGAAGAGTTCAGCATCTCAGAAACAATCTGGGGAAAATTAACCTAGTCAGCCACATGAGGCTTACTAGCAAGTGGCATATAATTTTTAATATCCTTACTTCTGTCATCCCCAACTGAAGAACTGTATTATAGTCGATTGCAAGTAGTTAGATTTTTCTTCTGAACAATCTGTTCTGCAGAAGGCTGTTTTCCACCTTTCCTTTCCTTTGCTTGTACTCTTTGCTCCTCTGTCTCAAGAAGTCACTTAGAATCTGTGTGCCCCTTCTACAGAATCTCATTCTATGCTATGTCAACTGACTAGGCTGTCTTCTTTAGACTCCCTACATGATGATGTGAAAACCCAAAATATCTGCAGCATAGTAGTAGTATTTTTTGATGTTCTCGTAAGCATAATGTTCTCTTTTCGGAGGAAAGATAACCTGTTATTACATAGGTTCCCCTCTGGCCCGTTGTGATTTATAAGGATAAATAAACTAACAGAAGCTGCTCTTTGACATTGTGAAGACAATAGGAATTATATTAAAGTAAGGAAAAGTTGAGTCAGAATTACTTGGTCGGTAAGATTCAATCTAATAGGGGCAATATAGAGAAAGTATATTATTTAGCATTATTTCTTCAACTCTAATGAATCGCTATAGAAATCAGCAGGCAGATCTCTAATGTGTATTGATTGCTCTTTAAGCTACTGTGAACAGATTACTAAGGCTATCTTCTTTATCTCTAAGGGGGAAATAGTCTGTAGATGAATAATGTGACTTATATAGAGTTGCATGTTAGTCTTTGTAATTATTTAATCTTTAACATTCTACAGAACTCAGACATGATTTCAACATGGTGTTAGATGTGTGCATTTTGATTTGCTGACCATCACATTCCAGCCAATGTATGGTTATCCACTCTGTGTGCCAAAACCAGTAAATGCCTTTCACGGCTCTTTAGTCCAGAGAAGTTCTGCACTGATTTTGGTCTCTTGTTGTCCTGATCCTACAAGTATACAAATCACGATGGAATAAAGTGTGAATTGTACTGTGACCAACAGCATGTGTCTCTTTTTTGCAACAAAAACTGCTGTAGTAAGTGAAGTCACCATTGCCTTGCTGTCAGAGATGGGAAGTTTTCTCTGTTGTCCCATAATTAGAAATATTGTACCTGTAAATCCACTGCCATCAAAATCTTGGGTTGAAATGATATTTGAAGTGATATTTCATACTTCAGGCACTAAAAAGTGTGCATGAGACCCAGGCGAGGTTAGGAGATCTTGATTTCACATGTGCTCCTCCTTAAGGCTTCCTTTGTTCCCTTTCACTCCTAACTGTGGTCAGCACATTATACGGTTCAGTCATGGAAACCATGCAACAATTTTTTCCTGTGTTCATGCAAGAGTTTGGTTTTGGTTTTTGTTTGTTTGCAGTAAGCATCTTTTAGGAAATTTGAAGATTTTTTAATGAGTCTTTTTTATTTCCACCAATTTTTTTTCGAGCTGAAAGCAGCTTTATTGTTTTCCTTTTCTGATTGTAAAAATAACCACTCACTGTAAAAGTAAAATTCAAATAATACAAAAGAAACTATAAAAATAAAAGTAAAGAAAAAATACCCAAAATTTCATAACCTAGAGATGCTCTTCTTAATATTTTGAAGAATATCCACACATCTATAAAGAGGTACAGATATAAATGTGGAATAATTTTACATAATTAGGCAGTTCAGTAGCCCGCCTCCACTTAACAATAGATTGCAGGCATCTCCCCATGTCAATAAGTAGAGATCTACATCATCAATTTTAACAGCACTGAATATTCTATGATACGGTTGTCGAAGCAGTTCTTTCTAATTTATATGGAGTGTTATAACACAGATGTTCAGTATGCCCATGTTGCTAGTAGCCCGGGGTCTTCAAGCCATCAAAAATGTGCTGCTTATGAGGTTTCACATACACCCAGAGTCAGTTCAATCTGGTGTCTTCTCGTGGTAACTAAATGGTACGTGCCCTTGCTCATTAGAAGCACAGAGTAATTAAAATTCCTTGGAGACGTCATTGTTGTACCATATCTTCTCAACTTGATTAGTTCTCCCTTATCTAGGCCAGCATTGAAATGGCATGGAAGCTAAAAAGAAAATGCCAACTACCACCCTGGCACATCTGCCCAGGGCCCCCGTAGGCAATGGAACCCTCCACCTAAGTGCCAGAGTACTTACTCCTCACAGAAGAGAAAGAACTTTTTAAAGGAAGAGTTGGCAGGGCTTGCCTGACTGATCTTCCTCCCAGCCTTCCAGAAGAATGGCAGAAGATAAGAATGAGAAAAATCCCCTCTCGTGACAAGCTACAGATTCTGGAATTGGGACTTTTAGCTGAATGAATAATGCTGGCCAACAATATTTTTAGACAAGTGAGCACATATTTAACAAATTGCACACTGCCAGGCTCTGGGGTGCAGCTCCTGTCTTTCCAGAGCTGGCAGTGTGGGAGGGCCAAGGAAGACAACACAAGATCACAAATGATTATGACACAAAAGAAGGTAGGGTAAGAACTAAAAAGAACAGCACCATGGTGGTTCCCAAGTAGGGGAGACCTGACAGAGGAACCAGGGTTTGATCTGGACTTGGAAGGACAGCCCAGGCTTCAGTAAGCCAAGATGGGAGGCCAGGTATTTGAGGATGAGGAAAGAGCATGAACAAAGGCATGGAGGTGGGAGAGCATAGTATGCACTTCAGAAGTGCTTCTCGTGGGGGCACCTGGGTGGCTCTGTTGGGTTAAGCATCGGACTCTCAATTTCAGCTCAGGTCATGATCTCAGGGTCATGAGATGGAGCCCTGTGTCAGCATGGAGCCTGCTTGGGATTCTCTCTCATTCTCTGTCTCTCTCCATCTCTGTCTCTGTCTCTGTCTCTGTCTCTCTCTCTCTCTCTCTCTCTCTCTCTGTCTCTCCTTTCCTGCCCCCCTCTCAAAATAAGTTAATAAACAGTAAAAAAAAAAATGTGCCTATCGTGTACCAGTTAACTATGCTAGACCCTGGGGGCACAATGGTGACAGGACCTGCTTTGCTGGAATTCACATTCACAGAGGAAGACAGACATTAAACAAGGGATGGCAGGTGTGATGAAGATTGTAGAAGGAGAATGGGGTGTGCAGAGCAGATGGTAGGGGTAAGCAAGTAGATTTGTTGGGCTGAAACACAGGGAAATACAACAGTGAGACCATGCAGGTTGGGATGTCAAGAGTCTTGCCTGCTAAAAGGGGATATTAGACTGAATCAACAGTCTGTGAGAATCTCCTGAAGACTTTGGGGTCAGGGAGTGATATTACTGCATATGGCAGCATCATATAGGATGATGGGGACTGAGACTGGCATTTTGCTGAGTTTAATTTCCCCTGGTTTAATTTGTCATTTAAATATCTCTTCTCACCACCAAAATGGAGCCTGAAAGCCAGGCAATTATCTCTCTATATGTATTTTCTCTCCTGAAAAACAGATTAATAACACCTTTCCCTCCCAACTCCAAAGGGACATTTTCAACACAAATGAGATAAAAAGGACTGAAGAATTCTTTGGAAGAAAGGTATAATGTAAATATCATTATCATCATCATTATCCTCATTAACTCCTATCACAGCAAGTCTGGATCCCATCAAAATGTCATCTTCTATTTGAAACATCAATCACTGCTCCAGAAATAACAAGATTTTCATCATTGATGCCTGTAAGCTAGCCTGACAGCTTCCATGGCAAATTCACAGGTTTCCTTGGTAGCCGACATGGCTGTTCTGAAGACATACTTGCATGAGGCAACTGTTGGCAAATCAGAATGTTCCCCATCTCCCTTCCCCCTCCAAACATTCATTTCTAACTCAGTGAAAGCTGGCCACTTATAGCACAAGATAACTGAGGTTATCAGCCTTTTAGGAGAATGTGTAAGAGCCAAATATGCTACTGTCACTATAAATAAGTACAAGATTCAAACCAGTATGCCAGCTAACCTCTTGGTAAAATATAGCTTGGGCTGGCTTGTGACATGAATGCCTAAAAGTAATGTTGGGTCTCTAGGTCTTAGGAAGCCCCCTCTGTTTATAAATAGAAAGTTTAGTCATCTAGCTATGAATACAAAGAAAGAGTTTCAGTGAATTAACATAGACCTAAGAAAGTAGCTTGCTTTTTCCTATGCTTAAGTTTTAAAAGTAATTTTTTTAAGTTCCTGCTCATGGACAAAGAAACATATTGATTAGCTAGGACTTTGGGATAGAACTCATAGGATGACAGCTCAAAGCTAAATTAGGAAACCATGTGCTATGTGTTGAAATTTTCCACTATCTCTCAAGGGTGCAAAAGACTCTACATACTTCACATTGATGCAGGAAACGTTCAGGAACCAAACCACTTCTGATTCTAAACGACAGCCAAGCTATGTAGAAATGTTACCTCTTCTACTTCTGGAAAGAGCTTGTGGAATAAACACATTTGTGGATGCAACAGAGGCTTCAAATTCCAGGGCAGGACACGAACAAAATCATCTGTCTTGTTTACATGGGACCCATGTGAGCATATGAGGTCCCCTAGAGTTAATTCTAGGACAGCAACATGGGGCTTGCTTCCTTTTTTAGGCTTGATAATAATTAGGGGAGACCAAAGGAACATTGCTATCATGGAAGGATGGTAACAAGAAGTTTCTCTGACAAGAAATAGAATTCACCCCTCCTTAGATCAGATAAAGAGATTTGAATGATGGTCTGTGTCAAAGGTATGGATGTTCAGGGTAAAAACAAGGGGTGGTGACACCCAGAAACCAGCTGTCAGCAGCACCCTTATGACCAGCAGAACAAGGACAGAAAATCATGCTACTGCATCTGAGACAGAGAAAGAAGGTCCACAGCTCCAGCCAGAGATCAGGTTCCAGAACAGGGAATCCAACTTCAGCCTCTCTTTCCACTCTCTGATCTGCTGGTGCCTCCAATGACTGAACAAAATGGCAAGATGGCCAGTGGGGGAGCCCAGGCAATGCCGTCTTCAGAGGTGAGCCTCCGGGGCCATAGAGCTGGCAGAGAAGGGCAGAGAAAGGATCTGGAAAGGGTAGAGGATATTCAGCACAATGCCACACTATGAAAATGAGCTCTTACCCCTTCAGAAAGGGCCATCACCAACTCTGTCTCTCAAGGTTGGCATTTAAATCATTTTTCTTGGCAAATTGCTCAGGCACATGCCAGTTCTATGGTCTGGTTCTCCCTCTCAACATCAGAAAATGGTTGGAGCAGAATCAACAGTAGGACAGGAGTCTGCATAGCCTGAGGGTGAGAGTACATCACATTCCAGACCCATGAGTCCTGGACCTCTTTAGTAAGCACTATGTTAATTCTAAAATTAGAGCAGTCCCTTGGGCACCTGGTGTTCAAAAACAGCTAGGTGCCTTTTTACAGCATGCTCATGACCTGCTGGTGACATAAAGTTGTTTAGGATTCCAAAGAACCTATTTTCTGTTTCCCCTTCTGTTTGTACACACAGCCAATCCCGCTAGGCTCAAGCTGTGTTTGGCCATGGTTATGTTGTTCCTGGGGATAATATTCAGATATTCAGTCTAAACTAATAGCAGCTAGCTCCCCATTCCTGGAGGTGTTCAAGCAGAGACTAAAGGACCACATCCAAGAGTGGTTGTAGAGAGATTACTCAAGCAGGTAAAATCTAATATAGATAACATCTAACATCTTTTACCACCTTTCAATTCTATAATTAGGTTTTGTGCTGTTCTGATCCTTGGTGACTTTCCTTCCCACTCTGGGCCCTACCCCCCCAGTCTCTTGAACATATGAACATTGTTCTCATCTATTAAATAACAATAATAAAAGTTCCATGTCTACCATGATTGCATGAGATCCATGGACTGACTCTCCAACAAAACTGAGGACCATTTTTTTTTGATGGGTCATTTTTTCCAGGTTTATTCAGGTATAAATGACAAAATTGTAATGTATTTAAGTTGTACAGCATGGTAATTTGATATATGTATATATGACGAAATGATTCCCACAGTCAAGTTAACACATCCATTACCTTTACACAGATAATATTTTTTAGTGAAGTACTCAAGGCCAACTTACTTTTAGCAAATATCAAGTATATAATACAGCATTATTAACTACAGTCTCCAATCTGATCAGTAGATTTTTTTTTTGAAGAATAGTTGACACAGATTTTTTTTTTAAGAAACATTATCTGGAAATGGTTGTAAGTGCATGAATCAAGTGAAGAAACAGTCAAGAAAATCTGCCCAACTTGGTAAGATCACTGAGAATCTATGGTATTTGCACGTTTCTTCCTCCCTTCCCAGCTCAGTGAGAGAGACCTCCCACTCTAGACTGAGAGCTAAGAACACAGAGCCCTTTCTCCCCACAGGTGAGAGGAGAGACCTCTCCATTTCTCACCTGCCCCAGGCCACCTGTTGCTGAGATTAAATTCTGGGCAAGTGTGGCTGCGAAGTTGGGCTCCCCTCTTCCTCCCAACCTCAATTGTATGGGACAAAGGCTCTATGTTGAGCACTGCACCAAGAAGAATATGAGACCTCAAACACCCTTCCCCCAGCTAATGGGATGGGGATTCTAGCCAGAAGAGGCAAGCCAGAAGAACTGAGGCTACAGTCCCCCCTCCACCAAACATTCATCAACTAAAGCAAAGGCCTCAAGTTCAAGTCTAAAGGTGCTCTCAGCAGAAAAGCCTCTCCTCTGCTATCCCGCCAGCTGCTCCCTTGAGGGGTATTCAGGAAACTTCTATCTCCTTTAAAAAATAATAAAAACTAAAGGCACCCTCAAAAACAGTGGAGGTTGTCATGAAAAGCAGTTGGGAGGAGATTGGTAGATTACTTGGAGATCCAGGCTAAACTTTAGGCAGCTAGCTTGGAAAGGAAGAAGTACACCTGTTCACAGATAACATGATCTTGTTTATATAAAAACCTAAGGAGTCCACTAAAAAATGGTTAGACCTAGTAAAAAGAGTGTGGCAAGGTTGAAGGATACAAGACCAATATCAAAAATCAATTGCATTTCTATATACTTGCAATGAACCAGCTGAAAGTGAAATTAAGAAAAAAGTATTCCATTTACAATAATATCAGAAAGAATAAAATACTTAGGAATTAATTTAATAGAATAAGCACAAAACTTATACTCTGAAAATGATGAAGTATTGTTAAAAGAAATTAAAGAAGAGTTAAATAAGTGGGAAAATCTCTCATGTTCATTGATTAGAAGACTTAATAGTGTTAAAATGGTGATACTTCCCAAATTGATTTACAGATTCAATGCAAAACCTGTTAGAATCCCAGCTGACTTCTTTGTAGAAATTGACAAACTGACTCTAAAATTCATATGGATTTACAAGGAGTCCCCTATAGACAAACAATAGTGGGAAAGAAAAACAAAGTTGGAGGATTCACACTTCCCAATTGCAAACTTCAAAAGCAACAGTAATTAAAACAGTGTGGTACTGGCATAAGTATAGACATATAGATCATTAGAATAGAACTGAGATTCCAGAAATAAATCCATGTTTTTATAATCAATTAATTTTCATCAAGGGTGTGAAGACTATTTAATGGGGGAAAGGATAGTTTCTTCAACAAATGCTGCTGGAACATCTTGGATACCCACATCAAAAGAATGAAGTCGGACTCTGCCCTCACACCATATATAAAAATTAACTCAAAATGGGCCAAATATCTAAGTGGGAAAATATAAAACTCTCAGAAGAAAACATAGGAGCAAATCTTCATGACCTTGAATTTGGCAATGGCCAAATACTTTAGTTATGACACTAAAAGCATAAACAACAACAACAACAAAATAGATGAATTGGACTTCCTCAAAACTGAAAACTTTGTGCTTCAAAGGACACTATCAAGAAAGTTAAAAGATAACTCACCAAGTGGGAGAAAATATTTGCCAATCACATATCTGATAAGGTATTACATGTAGAATATATAAAGAACTCTTAAAACTGAATACCAATTTAAAAAAAAAAGATAACCCAATTTTTAACATGGGGAAAGGATCTGAAGAGGCATTTCTGCAGAGAAGATATACAAATAAGCAACAAACACATGAAACATCATCAGTCATCAGGTATGTGCAAATCAACATCACAAGGAGATACCATTTCATACCCATTAGAATGAGGAGAATCAGGGGTGCCGGGGTGGCTCAGTTGGTTAAGCATCTAACTTTTGATCTCAGCTCAGGTCTTGATCTCGGGTTTGTGAGTTCAAGCCCCACATTGGGCTCTGCACTGGGCATGAAGCCAAGTTAAAAAAAAAAAAAAAAGAAGAAAAAGAATGAGGAAAATCAGAAAGTCAGATAAAACATTTGCAACAATGTGGAGAATCAGAACCCTCATACACTGCTGATGGAAATGTAAAACACAGCCACTTTGGAAAACAGTCTGGCATTTCCTTAACACGTAAACATTCAGTTTCCAAATGACCCAGCAGTTCCACTCCTAGGTATATACCCAAGAGAAATGAATACACATGTCCACACAAATATTGTGTACCTGAATACTTGTAGCAGCATTATGCAAAATAACCAAAGGGTTGAATCAACCCAAATGTATACCAAATGAGTGGATAAACAAAATGTGTTAGCTCCACACAATGGAGTATTATTCAGCCATTAAAAAGAATGGAGTATTGATACATGCTACAACATCAATGAACCTTGAAAACGTTAAGGGAAAAGAAGCCAGTCACCAAAGACTACATACTGTATGATTCCACTGATGTGAAATTCTAGCGTAGGCAAATTTGTAGAGACAGACTGGTTGCTTACTGGTTGCTTAGGGCTAAGAGTGGAGGAGGAGGGGAAAGTGAGAATAGAGGAAGTGACAGCTGGGAATAGAGGGTTTCTTTTTGACAAAATGAAAATGTTCTAAAATTGTGGTGATAGCTGCATGTAACTGAATATGCTTAAAACCCCTGAATTCACTTTAGGTGGGTGAATTGTTTGGTATATGAATTATATCTCAATAATACTATTTTTTTTAATAACAATAATAATATTATTCATATCTCAAAAGGTAGTTGGGAACATCAAATGAGAGAATTTATGTGAAAATACTTGGGACCCTATGCAGTGCCATACAGATGTCTGTAGCCTTTTATATTCTTGAATGAGATCAATCAGCTTTTCACCAGCACCTGTCAGTACAAAACTCATAAGCTGCCATTCCTAAAACTACCTTAGCCCCCAATTAGATTTCCTTTACTTCAGTAGTTAAAATTCATGGACAAATTCATTCATTTCACCCTTGAAATCGCTCTGCATAATAATTGCCGTGGAATGCTTCTTACCATCACAGCCTTTTTAAAAGAGGAAATAACATTTCTTTTATATGTTTTCCTAAAATTCAGCTCAAGTGTGCATAATTACCACTCATCCCAAGTTCCTCGTTGTGTCAACCATGAAGTCTGCATAGTGTATATAATAATTTGCTAACTGGTAATCATTCCTTTCCCCTCAAGTTCCCAAACCCCTCATTATATTTTGGCCATCACTATGCTTTTCTGAGCTGCGGTGAACAGCAGTCTGAATAAAGCAAAAGGAGATGAGATATTTGCTCGAAGTGGTGAGGCTGAGAATAATATTGAAAGAATCTGGTTCTTGGCCAGGTGAGCCTATGAATGCAGCATCACTGCACCATTTTTAGACAGGAGAAGGAGAGAGAAATCAAGTTACCCTTTCTGGCGGCATTTTCTTCGCTTGGCTGATCTGGCCAATCCTGCAGTCTAAATAACCCTAGCTTCCTCATGCAATTATACAGCCTTGGGGCCCAGTCATGTTTCATTTGGCATGCAAGCAGCTGATGCCCTCTTGATCTCTTTTTTTAAACTTTGCAAATAGTATTTAATGATAAGAGCTTTTTTAAAAAGCTCTATGTGCCTAGCCTGGTGCCAGGAAGTGTTATGTGCCTCCTCACAAGTGCCCTATGAAGCCGATGACAAAACTGAGGCCCAGAGAGACTTAGTCACGGCACAATGTCACGCCACTAGTGAATGTGGCACTAAGGCTCAAACCCTGATTCTGTTTGAACAGTGTGGCCTGTGCTCCACAGCATTATTCTGTGCTGCACGCTGGAAAACCAGTACCCTAGTAAAATTTCAAAATTGTTACAGATCAAGGCATTTTCAGAAGGCAAAAAGTTTTCCTCTGATTTTCCATATTAATCTAGATCTGGGAGTATGTATTGCCCCTCTCTCCCAGAGACATCCCTTGGTTGAGACTTAAAAACAAAGGAACCCTAGACATCTTTGGTTGCAGACAGCAGGCTTTGTAGAAAAAGTGTGGAGTAACAGCACCCTCAGGTGGTCATTTGCATTTTCTCATGTGGCCTTTAGGCAAGGAGACCTGGGAAGGAGGCTGCTGGAGCTGACCTGGTGGCCCTCCTGGTACACATGACCCCCAAGGACCTGGCTGTGGGCCTGACCTGGGCAGAGTTCATGGCCTGGGCCCTCCCACTTTGACTGAAACCAGAAGTGCAAAGTCCCAACAGAGGTGTTTAAGATCCATGCAGACCTATATGAAGTCTGGAGGCTTTGTGGCCAGGAAACTGCCCCCCTGCCACCTATTCCTTGGCCCATATGTGCATTTCTTCCCACAAAACACCAGCTCCAGATGAAGCTTTGTTCCCTTGCTGGGGGGAAAAAAAATCACCTACCCTGGGGTAGAGGTAAGACTTTAATTTTTTTTTTTATTTTTTTAATTTACATCCAAATTAGTTAACATATAGTGCAACAATGATTTCAGGAGTAGATTCCCTAATGCCCCCTACCCATTTAGCCCATCCCCCCTCCCACACACTCTCCAGTAACCCTCTGTTCTCCATATTTAAGAGTCTCTCATGTTTTGTCCCCCTCCCTGTTTTTATATTATTTTTGCTTTCCTTCACTTTAATTCTTTAATTAAACAATTAATCACTTTAATTCTTAGTAATTATTCACATCCTCCTGTGAAATATGTAGATCTGACCCTTCCCTGATAACAAGTGTTTTAAGGAAAAGAGAAGAACCTAAAGATAATGAGAGCCAGGGATTGGTGAGAAAAGCAAGAAATAGAAAGGGAAGGGGGGGAAGGGCCCAAGAAGACAGGAGAGGTATATCCCAGACGCCTCTGCAGTCTGCCTCAGTCCTCATTGCCCCAGGCTTCAGAAGCATGATAAACACTCAGAGGCAGTGTGTTCAATACACAAGACATTTCAATGGCTCCCCACTGGGCTCCCATCATTGCTTGGTGTGTAGTCTGGGCTCTCCAGAGAAACAGAATGAATAGACCAGAGAGAAGTAGATACATTTACTATAACAAATTGGCTCGCATGATTATGGGGCCTGAGGATTCGCATCCACAGCCAATGAGCTGGACACTCAGGAGACACAATGGTATCTGTGTTCCAGTCCAAGGCTGAGGGCCTGAGACCCAAGACAGTCGATGATGTAAGTTCCATTCTGAGTCCAGGTGTGAAGGTGGGAAAAGACTGATGTCCTAGATCAAAGACAAGCAGAGAGAGAGAGAGAATTCTTTCTTACTCAGCTTTTTATTCAATTCAGGGCCTCAGTGGGCTGAGGCCCATTCATATGGAGAAGGGCAAGCTGCTTAACTCAGTCTACGGATTCTAATGTTAATCTCATCCAGAAACATCCTCACAGACACACCCCAAAGTAATATTCAACCAAATATTTGGGCATCCCATGGCCCAGGCAAGTTGACACATAAAATTAACCATCCCATTTGGCAACAGCCCCTGTCGGCACACCACTTTTTGGTTGTCTGTGCCCAGGCTGTTCTCACCTTAGACAGTAGAGGCTAAGAGCAGAAACAGCCTTTCCTAGCATCTTACCCCCAGTGTCTGACACATAGCAGGTGCTCCATAAATATTTGGTGACCCAGGAATCATTGAGTGATCCCCTTCTTTGAGAAGGGGCAGGCTTTGCTTTTCACTTGGAGCTGACCAAAACCACTCTCACTTCTTGTCTAAGTTTGAGAACAGGTTGTTACCAATTGGTATCTTTTACGTTCTCTTCAGGTTTCAGAAATCTTTGTTTGTAAAATCCCAGCCTTGCCTGTTGTCACCACAGCTACCCAGAAACTGTCAAAGTCCCACAGGACCCCTTAGGGAAAGCCAGGAATACTGTGCAATTAGTGTAATCCCTAAGCAGCCAGCAACAGCACCACGGGCCCTTCCAGGGGAGAATGAAAAGCCTGATTCAATGGAGACTCATAGCCCATGAGCCTGCTGAGCTAGGAGAATTGTTCTAATGCTGTGAGACAGGTTTCTAGAACAATTTGGAAAAGGGTGAAGAGACCCATCTTCACTTCATCTTACTTGCTGCAAGTCTCTGCTATTCAGGAAATGCAAGAAAGAGAAATCTACATTTTGGGTTTCTGTGTCTTAGTTTTGCTTGTGGAAAACAGTGATAGTGGACCCAAAGACTCACAAAAGTATGGGAGCCCATCAATCCCCAACACCTCAGGCAGGATGCCGGGCTCAAGGAAAACCAAACCCCCAGCGAGTCACAACTACTGGCTGCTCACAGAAGTGGCACAGGGTAGTAGTAAAGACTTAACCCCTAAATCACAACTGCCCTCTAATCAAGAGTCTATCATTTGCTGGTTTGGACCATTATAGTGGTGACACCAAAAGGTAGCTTTGAGGGGCTTTAGCCACCCATGATCTCCCTCAGATTTCAAGCTATTCCAAACAAAGGCAACAACCATCATTGTAATGAACAGTTGAAATATACTTGATCTTATGTGACTATAACCATGTAAGAAAATGTAGGGTTTTTTTTATACATGAGCCAAGTTAATGCAGTGTGCATTTTACACAAACACAGCTGCAAGACAAATCCCCTATCAGTCCCCCCGACATCCCAAACCAGGTCACTACCCTAAGCCAAATTCTGGAGCCAACACCAGCAAAGCATTTGCTTTCTGTAAGACTCAGTTTCTTCCTCTGTTAAAATAGTAAAAGTTGATATAGCTATTGAGTACTTTCTGTTTTCCAGGCTGAGCTAGATATTTTTGTGAACTTTCTTATTTAATCCTTACAACAACAGTACAAAGTCAGGCCTTTCCTCTCTGTGCCTCAGTTTCTCAGGTTGTAAGATAGACATATAATGCCTACTTCTTGGGGGTAGAGTAAAAGGTAAAAAGTTACTTGTTCATCTCAGTTAATTTGCCTCATAAAATACTCCATTCCCATATTACTGTAATTTCATTCTGGGTTCTGTGCTAACTGGTCATCTCCCAGCAATGATGTCAAGAGTCAAAAGTTTATTCCATTCTCCATATCTGGGTGGTGGCTACCTTTGGGCTCCCAATCTGGCACCCTTTGCTCCCTTCTCAGTGGCTTCTTCTCAGGAATACTTCCCTCTTGAGCAACTTTTTCTCAGACAGACTCTTCCTCACTGAATTGCTGCAAACATAATCAATTATTGGGGAAAAATCGTATAATATTGTCCCTGATATCTCAAAGTAAATCATTATACTCCATGACTCTGTAGCTTTCTCTCTACCTATTTCATCCCTGTCTTCAGCAAGTACTCTCCTTTCCTTTTGCTAACTCCTTTCATTAATCCTTTTATTAAAGTTATTTTATTTTATTTTATTTTATTTGAGAGAGACAGAGACAGTCGGAGTGGGAGAGGGGCAGAGTGAGAGGGAGAGAGAGAATATCAAGCAGCCTCCATGCCGCTAGCACAGAGCCAGATGCAGGGCTCAAACTCACAAAACTGTGAGATCATGACCTGAGCTGAAACCAAGAGTCAGACACTTAACCAACTAGGCCACCCAGGTGCCCTTCCTATCGTTAATCTTAATGTTTGCCCAGTTCCTCCTAGAGATTTCACGTGTTATCTGATGCCAGAGTTGGATTGGAGAAGTCAGCCTCCCAAAGGCTCAAATGTTTTTTTTGGTTTTTTTTTAGAAAATGGCATTACACCTACCTTGTAGGTCAGTAAGAGAATTTTAAAAGATATTACACATGTTCCTATTCTGTGCATTTTTAATATATCAGAGGTGCTCAATAAATGGAACTTTTCTTCCACCCTTATCAGGCCTGTCCCAGAAAACCCCAAAAGGACATGTGTGGAAAAAATCTAGCTCTGGTGTGCCGGCCCTGATTTGAGAAGGCCCAGAGCCAGCACAACAAAGACTTTCAAGGCCCAGTACCTGAGTCCTGGCAGTGTGGCCTCACCCAGTAGTATAAGTGATTGTTGGAATCTGATGTAGTTAGAGACATAAAAGACAATCATCTCACATCTCTAGATCTTTCTACCTGGCAGATATCTCTGAGACCACCAAATATGACTATGCAGTACATAGCCAGGCACAGCTGCACACTGGGGGCCTGGGCATCTCTGTGCCCTGCTCCCCCGGCCTGGTCTAACCCATCTCCTGTCTCCATCTCTCCAGCCCCTTCATTCTTCCCATTCTTCTTCCTCTTGCCATCCTTTCCTGTAAATGGAGATTGTATTAATACCATGAGGTTGTTAAGTACATCAAAGTACATGTGTCTAAAAATGCCTTGTTAACTGTAAAGTGCTATACAGAATTTATGTTTCCTTGTTTTACTTTTCAGTACAGGAACTAGCCTGTATGTGTCACATACCATCAGTTAAAGTGCTGGTTTTAGTTGGGGGTGGGAGGTTGTTTGTTTAGTTTTAGGGTCTTTGGCTTTTTGTTTTCTTGTTTTTGGGTTCTGGTTTCTGTGCACATTCCAGTTCCTAAGGGAATTGGTGGTATTTTAAAAACCTAGCTGGCCTCCCAGTGTGGCTGAGATAGAGACATGATTCTCTGGAGAAATAATTCACACTGTGCAGCTTGCTACATAGATTTGCTCAGGTGAGAAGTGGTTCAACTACAAACTCACACCTGGCACTTGGAGTGTCTGTCCTTGTGACTTTTGACTTGGGGATTGGATCAGAAACCACAATAGGATTCCTTTGTCCTAACATAAAGACTTGCCCCTCCAAATTGGCAAGTTCATAGACTTCTAACTGAATGTCAAATGCAGCGGCTCTAGAGGACCCTTTAAGGTGCCCCATGATGAGGGAGCATGAGGCAGGCTGAGGGGTAAAGCACAAGCTAGCACCCCCCTCCCACTCCACGTGGGATCTGTGTGATATTTCTTGGACACTCCCAGCTACCCAAGAACAAAGGAGAGGGGTTTAAGTGCTTGCCATGGTAATGTGGGAAACTAAGGCAAATGAAAAATTAAATTCTCTTACTGCCTATAGCCCACTGACAAGTCCTTGAAACCAGCAGAGTGACCTCCCTCTGAGGATCTCAGCTGCCTTGATGATGACACTTTGCTAGGGGCAAAAGAGACCCTTAGCTTAACATTATCCCAACCTCAAGGATCCTGTAAGTCAACTTCCTTTATCTCAGCTGCCCCAAGATATATGCTGGCAGTCATACTCCAAGCTCATGGCCCCATGATATACATCTAAAGAGTCTCATAACTGAGGTTTTATTAAATGGTAATAAATGGCATTTTCCTAGCAACAACTAGCCCCTCAAGGTCCTGGAAACCTTGCTTCCAAAATTCCTTAGAGATTTACTCTATCACTGACCACCTCCCAACTTGAGGGTATATAACGACCCCAGTGTGGCTCTTACTGCCCATGGCTCCTGTCCCCATGCTTTAATAAAATCACCTTTTTACATCAACGACGTCTTCAAGAATTCTTTCTTGGTCATTGGCTCCATACCACCCCAATATCATCCCAAAATTTCATCACCCCACAGGACCCTGCTGGGGACTCGGTAACAATGCTTTGCTTCCCAGCCTGAGTTCTGAACCTATTGAGAAATAATACAAAAGACCAAGTCATTGGAGACCAAAATGTCTCATTTATTACTGATATAGCTTAGGTTGGAAGATCTGACTTGTATCTATTGGCAAATGGAACCTTAGCTCCAGGCTGGACCCTTTCAAGGCTGTGCTGGAGCAGAGGGAGCCTCTCCCAGCAGGGTGGGGGCAGAGCCTGCCGAGAGTTGCTGAGCAGAGCATGTGCTCACAGCAGAGAAACCTGCTCCCTAGAAGAAAGAGTGAGGCACTGAGCCAAGCTCCCATTTTCTTCCCAAATTCACCAAGTAGAAGGAACCCTGCCATAGACTAATTCTAGTCAAGGACTACTCTTTTCTTTCAAAGTCTTCTTGAGGCAAATGCTTGTAGAATGACAATTTCCTTCAAGAGGTTACCTTGATCTATTCTATTCTGTTCTATTCTGACACAGTAATTAACACATCTCCATTCCATGCTCTTTCTGGTGTTTACCACAAACCCCCATTGTGTTCTGGCATTCACACCTCCCTCCACTGCAGTCACTTCTTCCGTTTACCTAACACCCAACACCCACTCACCACCAGCTGTAGTCTGAAGGCACGCATGACATAGTGGCTTGAGTTAGCATTTCCTCTTAAACCGTTTAAATGATACGACCTGTCTGTCTTTTGTCCTTACATAGGCAGGTTCTGTCGGTGGTTTCCATATTTTTGGACTCCAATGTCAGTAGTGTTACATGAGCCCACAACAACAATAAATGGAAAACCTAATCATTGTGGTTTTTCGCCTAAGTTTGTTCCATTTAAATGAGTCATACCATTAAGTAAATACACAGTTTCCTTTAAACCCTTAATCAGTTACACAAGTACCAAAGAGTTCACTCTGACCCTGTGTTGTGTGAAGGCTTTTTTTCCTTGTTCTGTAAAACTTTCATTCTTGGATTACACATTTTCAGGGACGACTGCCAATTCCTTCCTTTCCCCTCTGTCCTTCTCTGATCATTGTATGTGTATATTTTCATGTCAGCATCCTGGTCCTGCAAATAAAAGCCACCTTTCCGGTTTTTTCAGCAAACTGAATCAATTCCAATTTTCTGCTGGGCTTCCCCATTAGTGTTTGGTGTGGGTGCTTTGCTGGATTGTTCCAATAAGCTTCCCACTCTGTTTCAAAGGCATCTAAGGTAAAGACCAATATGCTGGAAAGGAACTGAAATTTCTGAGTTTCAGAGGCTGGTCTTCTCCTGTGGGCCCCAGCAGCTGGGCAGGTGTCTAAAGGGACTTGGCAGGTAGTTGCACTCTCCCCTGTGTTCCCATTATCTTCCCAACAACACTTTATACTTCCTTCTGCTATGTACACACCATCTGTATTTTCGTGACTTACTCCACTTTCTCCTTACCTACTCAGCAAATCTGCCAAAGCAAAACTCTGTCCTATCCTTTGGGTCTGTTCCAGCTAGCTCCTGACTCCTAGCGGGAGCTCCGTTACTATTTGAGGAAAAGGGAAAGAAAAAGAAAGAAGTGAGGAGCTCAGGAGGGGACCCATGCATATGCTAGTACCCCTTTCCAAAAAGCTGTCTCCACACATTTTCTCCACATGTCTCCACACATGGCCAGCTCCTTCCTTTCTGTCACTCCCATGTCCGTTCAATCTCACCCCCTCAGAGTGACCGCACCCTTCCTAAAGGAGCCACCAAATAGGCACACATGGACATATACACACAGTTACCTTCTGTCTTCCTTCCCTGATTTATCCACTTTTGGCTCTTCACTATCAGAAATTATTTTAGCTGTATGTTTAGTTATTGTCTGTCTCCCTCCACTATGATGTAGGCTCCAGGAAGTACCTTAGCTACAGTATCTAAAATAATGCCTGGCATGTGGTAAGTGCCTAAAGAGTTCCAATTAAATGAATAAATAGAGAAAGAGAGGGAGGGAGGAAGAGAATGTCTCCCCTCCCCCTTGCTCGATTCAATCAACTTTTCAATATAGAGCAGTGGGAACCTCTACGGAGAAAAAGGAAACTGTTCTTCTGCCCTTTGCTTATCTTCCCCCTGGCTCTTCAATGTAGACTACAGGGTCCAGAAAACCTCTTTGGTGGGAGAACAGGTGAAGGAAGTGAGAAGCGTCTCCAGCCATTTATCCTTCAAGATGCAAAGAAGAATACAGGAAGGAATGTGGCGTCCAGAGATACGGAGCTGTCCTGGAGACATTCCAGCCATGTGCTGCCCGTGTGCAGTAAGGACCTGCTGAGTGTCAGAAAACGGGGAACATGGTTTGCACAGAGAGCCACGGGCATTTTCGGTACGTCTCGGCACCCATGAAACAGGTGGCACACTGTGGCCTCGGAAAGGCCAGGGGCCAGAGGCTGTGATGCTGTTGCTCGTCCCACTGCGTTGTCAATCTCTCCTTCACTCCGTGCATCTGTTTCCTTCTCTCACTGCAGACCTGTGCACAGGAGCCAAATGTGGCTGCTTGGGAGCCCCACAGACCCATTTCCCAATTCCAGGAGGAGAAGCTGACAGGGCCAGCTGGAGTCAAGTGTCCACATCCCTTCTCAGCAGCTGTGGGGCAGGCTCACGTTGTACGGGCGTGGCAGCTGGAAGTGTTCAGAGACGGTGGTCTGTGGCTGAGGAATACCCCAAAGGATGCTACCAACTTTTTTTTTAATGTTTATTCTTTTTTTGTTTGTTTGAGAGACAGAGTGTGAGCAGGGGAGGGGCAGAGAGAGAGAGAGAGAGAAACAGAATCCGAAGCAGGCTCCAGGCTCTGAGCTATCAGCACAGAGCCGAACGTGGGGCTCCAACTCATCAACCATGAGATTGTGACCCGAGCCAAAGTCTGAGGCTTAACTGATTGAGCCAACACCCAGGCGCCCCTCATCTTTACCTTAATCAACAGGTGGTATGCTCCAGACTGATAACATCTGAGAAGCAGTTTATTGTTGTTTCTTTTCAAATGTCCAGATATTTTCCATTTGTTTTCTCTGTCATTAACCCATAATCATCTAGCACTGGGAGCATAAAATATAAAAGGTCACCCTATGAAATGTGTGCTGGGTCACTAGGGCATTAAGCACTTGTTTCCAGTGTTAGTGGATCTAAAGCAGCAATCATAAGTCAATGACAGAGAAATATTTACTGACTGAACATAGCCTAAAGAAGCCACATGTGACAGAAATCCTGTGGGCAACTTTCCACCTTCCTCTTTCATTGATTCTGGGGCCTGAGAAAACAACTCCTGGAATGTACCCACTGAGTGCAAACCACCTCAACAGAGTAAGATAGTGTATCCTGAATGCATCCAAAACACATTTTTCCATGGGCAATTATGAGGCCAGCTCACATAGCCTTATACCTCCTCTTTCACTATTTCTGACTCATTCAAATGGTTTTCTGGCTATTTAGCCCAGGGGTACGTGATACAAGATGACCCTCGGTGAAATCATACCTTGGGTGTTTTGAATACTTGATATTGTGTGTGTGTGTGTGTGTATTTTGTTTTTTTGTTTTGTTTTTTGAGCGAGAGAGAGTGAGTGCAAGCAGGGGAGGGGCAGAAAGAGAGGGAGAGAGAAAGAGAGAGAGAGGGAGAGAGAGAGAGAGAGAGAGAGAGAGAGAGAGAGAGAGAGAGAATCCCAAGCAGTCTCCATGCTATCAGCTCAGAGTCCAACTCAGGGCTCCATCCCATGAACTATGAGATCATGACTTGAGCTGAAATCAAAGAGTCAGACACTTAACGGACTGAGACACCCAGGAGCTCCACTTGTTGTTAGTTTTCAATTGATTGACCTTTGAGCAAAGTTGTTCCTTTATTGTGGAAAGTCTATTCAATAGACTGGGGTTGTGGGGAGGGTAAAACATGTTGGCTTCAAGGAGAGAAATTGCTGTGCACGTTAATGTAAGATTTGTCATAACTGGGCAGAAACATATCTCCAAAAATGATGATTCCTTTGGAGAATGTTCCTGCCCTAAGTGTAATGCAGTTATGTGTCCACCACTGTCCTGGCTTGTGGAGAGGTTCGGGGCCAGTTCTGTCTGGTTCCATGCTAGTATGCACCCAAGTACTGCTCCGTGAAGATCCCTCTAGGTGACCAAGACTTCAATCCTGGAGCTTTTAAGTGTCCTGGGCTATTGGAAATGGGGCTTCCCACATAGTATGAGGGAACAGCTAAAGGAAATCCTGGGGCACAGGTGGTCGCTTTCAGACCTAGCTAATCACAGTAATTCAAGCCAATGATCATTCCTCACCACAGGTGAACAGGACATCTAATCTAGGTGCTCAGGACAGGTGGAAGTCTCCAGGGGTGTGAGCTGATGAGCTGGGAACCATGTTCCAGTGGAGTACAGGTATCTCTCTGTCCTTGAGGTCCTTCCTCTCCCCCATCTCCCAACCTATGGAATCTTTAGTCTGGGGACAGAGCTCTATTTGCAATTGTGCAGCTATGCATCTGGCTCTTTCTGTCTTATACCTGTACCAGGGACTTTTGAACTTAAACATTACTAATTCACCTCCTTTATTCTCTGCCTCAAGAGTAACATCCTTCCTCTAAAGCACTGGGTGACTCATATCTAGTTTTCTGGGCTGGAAGGAAGATCCTCAGGGTGCAAGAGAAAACGAGAGAGGGCAGAGTTAGAAGGATTGTGAGGGTTGAGGGGTGGTGAGAACATGAAAATAATTCCTTAAAATGTTCCCCTCTTCCATATGGGTTAGGCATTGTGCCCATACCATAATGCTTGTTACTGGAGTTTTCTGTTCTTGTTCATATGGTTTCCTGCAGGGTTACAGGACAGATAAGTGGACCTGACCCTGAGGAGAAAACAGGGAAAGTGGCTGGATTTGGCTTGGGGCAACACAACGGGGGCTGAACCGTGGCTGTCCTGCTGCAGAGTTGACTAAGGGGCCAGATCTTGGGGAATGTACTGATATTAGGCTTTATCTCCTTGTGCTTTTTGAAGACCATAATGCCAGGCCTCGCCTCCAGCAGTGAAGGTATGTTTCTCCCCTGAAGGGATGTCATTTGAATTATTTCTTGGGTAAGCTGACCTAGAGCTGAATGAAGGGGACAAAAATAAGCAAATACCTCCTCCTTTTCCCGGGGGTGTATCAGGCCCAGATTCTGAGGATGAACACAAGTGAAAACCTCCTGTTTGGGGAGGTGGGGTTTGTTGGTTAGGATGGCCTTGGGAGGTAGAAATGAGAAAGTGTACCCCCAAAATGCCTTGGCACCCACCACACCTTACCGGCTCCCTACTTAAAAGCTTGGAAGCACACCCTGCCATGCATGTGGCAGCCGGAAGTACCAAGGAATTAACACCCCCAGGGGAGTGTCCGGCCAGTGGTGGTTTGGAGCAAGTGGATAAATATACCCAATTTCTTCAGTCCTCAGGACAATTCTGAGGCATGTCTATACCAGCACTGTCCAGCAGAAATGTAATGTAAATCACATGTGTAATTTTACATTTTCTTGTAGCCACATTAGAAAAGAGTGAAATGAGAGGCACCTTGGTGGCTCAGTCAGCTAAGTGTCTGACTCTTGATTTCAGCTCAGATCATGAACACACGGTTCAAGGGATCTAGCCCCAAGTTGGGTTCTGCACTGACAGCACAGAGTCTGCTTGGGATTCCCTCTCTCTCTCTCTTTCTCTCTCTCTCTCTTCCTGTCCCTCTCTCCTCACCTCTCTCCCCCTCCCCTGCTCATGCTGTCTCTTTCTCTCAAAATAAATAAACATGAAAAAAATTTTAAAACACGGAAAATGATATAGGTGAAATTAGTTTAATAGTGTATTTTGTTTAACCCATATATCTAAAATATTATCATGTCAATATATAATCAATATAAAATTATCAATGAGATATTTTACATTTTTGGTAGGTTAAAAATCCAGTGTGTATTTTAGAGCACATCTCAGTTCTTATTAGGCATATTTTTTTTTCAACGTTTATTTATTTTTGGGACAGAGAGAGACAGAGCATGAACGGGGGAGGGGCAGAGAGGGAGGGAGACACAGAATCGGAAACAGGCTCCAGGCTCTGAGCCATCAGCCCAGAGACTGACGCGGGGCTCAAATTCACGGACCGCGAGATCGTGACCTGGCTGAAGTCGGACGCTCAACCGACTGCGCCACCCAGGTGCCCCTGATTAGGCATATTTTAAATGCCCAGCAGTCACACGTGACTAGTGATTCTCATATTGGCCAGGCCAGATCTATACTGTCTCCCAAAGGTTCCCAATGTGACTGAGCCCCAGCTGCCTACAGTGGTAATCTTCTTATGGATGCACCCTATTGAGACTTCCTTCCCTTGGCCCTTCCCTTCCCTGAATGACTTCTCCAGTCTCTTACGAATGCTGCCTGAGTTCATCTTCCAAATGAACCACTTGCACTCATATCCGTGTTTCTGAGTCCGCTTCTGGGGACCACAACCTAAGACGTGATGGATCTAAGCCTACAGGCTCTAAACGTTAGCTACATTCCATATTAGTTATTAAGTTGTCCTCAATTTTGAACTTTCCTTCTGTTATTTTTTTTTAATTTTTTTAATGTTTATTTTTTGGGGGGAGATAGAGCCGAGGGGAGGGGCAGAGAGGCTGAGACACAGAATCCAAAGCAGGATCCAGTCTCCGAGCTGTCAGCACAGAGCCTGACGCGGGGCGTGAATCCATGAACCACGAGATCATGACCTGAGCCGAGGTCGGACGTTTAACCGACGGAGCCACCCAGACGCCCCTCCTTCTGTTATTTTTACATGCAATAAATACTTGCTAAAAGTTATAGCAAGGTGTGTTCTGTGCTGTGACAACCTGGGGGAAAGGGTCTGCTGTTCCTGAGCCTGAAGAGCAAAAGACAGAACAGTGTCCCCTCCCCTGAGGCCAAAGTGGCGGTAGCAGTGTCAGTACCCATGGGGATAGCTATGCCCAACAGGGGGGCAATTTCACGCAAGTCACCAGCAGCAATGTAGCCAAGTGACAAGGAGGCTGGCATGGAAGAATACAAGGGACTCATTTGCTTTCACACAAGATGGTGCTGGGGACTCTCAGAGAGGCCAGAAGACAGTTTCTAGCCACCAAACCAAGAGAAGGGTGTCCCAGCTACCACAATTTTATATTTAAAAGGAAATTTAAATTTTTATAGGCATGGGTGGTAAAGTATGGACACCTGAGTGCCTTGTTAGTTAAGTCTCAATTTGCTGGCTCAATCAGGATGACTTCAGAGACTCCTCCATCCATGCCTCTGAAAGTAACAAAGAAAAACAGGTTGAGATGCAGACTCCGGCACTGGTTATAAATTCTGCTAGAAGAGGTGCTTCCTTCTAGAAGAGGTGCATTCTTCTAGGAGTCAGAGCATGACTTATGATGTCAAATAATACTAGACACATAAAACAGCCCTATCAGGGTATGGAGCAAAGATGAGAGAGCAATTTTATGTCAGAAAGCACTGAAGTATCCCTAGAAGAAACCTGACCCCAAAATGTCCACATATATTAACAAAACCTATTGTTTTGTATTTACCTAATGAAAACAGAAAATTCCTTCCTGCTTATTTGTACTCCATCTCCGATTCTCTTAGGCAGAATGGAACTAGCTGTTTTCTGGGCATATTTCCAGGCATATTTTTTTCTCAAGCCATCATCTTCACCAAATACAGGCCAATACATTTTAACTTTGGTGAGCCAGACATGAGAAATGACCAAAATATCTTACAGAAGACTAGTCTAAACTTGGGGCTTTATATCCTTACGTCCTAAAACCATGTGCTTTCACTATCTTTTCCAAAAAATGAATTTAAAATGACAATGGTAACACTTTTGTGGCTTCCACAATACACTCTATTCCATTACTCTCTCTAAGGTCACAAATGAGCTCCTGTCCCAATACCTAACCAGGGATTCTCGTTCTACTTGAATTTTTTCTGCAGCATTCAACATATTGAACAACATTTTCTTTGTTTATTCCATTTCAACAGATATTTTTTATCACTTACTATAAACCAAGCACTGTTATAAGCACCTTAGATATATCAGAAAGTAAGACGAAGACCTGTGCCCTTCTGGAGCTCACAATGTAGTATGGGGAGACATCATTAAACCATAAGCCTCCGTTACTGATAGTTTTTAGAAGTTGGACACCAAAATACCCTTTCTGAACAAGCAAGGAGAGGTCGTAGGCTTTGGAGGCTGGAGAATATGAGTCAGAGGCTGGAAGATGACAGAAAGCTGTGGGGCAATGTGTGATTTTCACCTAAAGTATCCCCAAACAGTAAATTCCTAAGCATCACGAGATGCCAAGTGTAACTGGATTTCTTATGGACAGCAGAGCTGGGGTATTGCTTACATCTCGACCTGGCGGTTCCGCTGATTCCCTCAAATCCACACCCTCTCTCCCACCCCTGGTACCACTTTGTGAGTTTGGGGCCTCAACCCTCAAGCTGCTCTCCTCCCAAGCTCTAGTCTTACTCATCTCTATCCTGGCCCCCATAGTGCTTCCTGAGGGATCGTTCCCTAAAATACAAATCCTGTCACTGCCTTTCTCCTGAATCAGGCCTTCCAAGATAATATGCTTGCCAAAGATCCTTTAGTAAAATATACACTAAGGGACACAGGTTTATTGGTCAATAGAATCGTACTTGCAAAAAGCACAATGGAATAATTCTTTCTCCCAAAGCAAGAGTGAAATGCTCTTTCTGTTTAGAAAGGTCGACACACTTTTCACTGCTGTAGGAATTATCTCAGAACAGCACTAATTCTGAGAAACTGTGGATGGTTGACAGAGCTAAGCTAATCTTGACAGCAACCCCGATAATCACAAGTGGTTGTTTGGGGGTTTTGAGAGTTAGCACCAAGCAGTTTAAAGCGTGTGAAGCTGGTTCATTGCCCATTCGCTGAGAAGCTGCAGGTTACTCCTCACATCTAGCAGCTTGACGTGACTGAGAGCTGAGTAGGTGTGCAATGCCCAATCAGAAACACAGGATCAAGTTTTGCGTCTGCTCTGAAGGTGGGTCCAGAGGGTATGGGTGCTGCCGAGAGAGAACCAGCACCTAGAAAGGCAGCCTGTGGGCTGAGTTTCCTCAAGGCAGCATAGTTGGGGGAGAAACCGTATTGTGGCTGAGGGGAATCAAGGTCATCATCAAGAAGATGCTGACAAGCATCAGATCTGAAGGATGACTTAATAATGACAGTATGTCTCAATAACAAAAGTGATCATTGTTAATATTTACTGCCCATTTGGTATACAGAAACTAAGCACTTGGGGGCGCCTGGGTGGCTCAGTTGGTCTAGTGTCAGTCTCTTGATAGCAGCTCAGGTCATGATCTCATGATCCGTGGGTTCGAACCCCACATTGGGCTCTGCACTGACAGTGTGGAGCCTGTTTGGGATTCTCTCTCTCTTTCTCTCTCTCAAAATAAATAAATAGAGCTTAAAAAAAAAGAAACTAAGCACTTTACATGCATTCAATCTATGAGATAAGATGTTGCTCTTTCTTATCCTTTATATGTTAGTATTTCCCAACATTCCACCTCTATTCCTCCTCTCTTTACATATTTAAACTTTTCTACTGGGTGGATGAGAAACTTTGGGCCTATAGCAGTTAGGAAACTTGCCTGAACTTGAACAGTAAGTGGTAAAGGGATGACTCAAGGCCAAGTGAAGTAAGGCTGAAAATCAGACAGTGAGGTGTGAGTCAGAGACCACAAGATGGAGGTCAGAATGGAGGACAGACAAAGGATGGGTTGAGGCAAGTAGGTTAGAGCTAAGGTCAGGAAGTTCCAGAACACGGAATTCTCCTTTAGCCGTGTCTTGGTGTGCCATCGAAATGAGAATGGCTGCTGAGGGGAACTCTGCAGGACTGGATGGGGATAATGGAAAAAGTTTGCCGACGTAGAGAAGAATGATTATTTTATTTTGCTTTCATTTATTCTGTGGTGGTAAGAACACTTAACGTGGCATCGACCCTCCTAACAAAATTTTAGGTGTATGATACAGTATTGTTAACTATAGGCACAGGGTTGTAGAGCAGATCTCTAGAACATAATCATCTTGCATAACTGAAAGTTTATATGATTGAAGAGCCGTTAGCCAGACATTCAACGTGTATTTATTGAACACCTCCTGTCTTAGTCCACTCAGGCCGCTATAACAAATTACTACCGACTGGGTGGCTTATAAACAACAGAAATTTATTTCTCACAGTTCTACAAGGTGTGTGACCGAGATCAGGCTGCCAACACGTCTGGTTCTGGCGAGAGCAGACTGCTGACTTCTCACTACATCTTTACACGGCAGAAAGAGCAAGGGAGATCTCTGTGGGGTCTCTTTTACAAAGGCACTAATCCCATTCTTGGGGGCTCCACCCTCATGACCTAATCACCACCCACAGACCCCACCTCCTAGCACTCACATTGAGGGCTAGGATTTCAACACATGAGTTTTGGGGAGACATGTTCATTTAATAACACCTACTATCTACCAGGCACTGTTATAGAAGCAGCATTGAAAAAGTAGATAAAATGCTGGCCTTATTGAAGCTACACTTTAGCTAAATAACAATAGATTAAATATTAATCAATAAAAATAGTAGATCTGATGTGGTATGCTATCACAGACAGTCCTTTCCAAGGAAAAACCCCACTGGAACTGGATTTTCAAAAGTAGGGGAGGGTGACTTAGTCGGTTAAGCGACTAACTTCAGCTCAGGTCATGATCTCACAGTTCATGAGCTTGAGCCCTGCGTTGGGCTCCATACTGAAAGCATAGAGCCTGCTTCAGATCCTCTGTCTCCCTCTCTCTCTGCCCTCTCGCCCACTTGTTCTCTCTCTCTCAAAAATAAATAAACATTTAAAAAAAATAAATAAAATAAAAATTAGGGGAAAGATAAAGAAAAAAATAACTTCCTATCCTGCAGGCCAGCCCCCTACCTCTGTTTAGCAAAGATTCTCAAGGTTCAAGTGGCTCTGGCAGTAGGAACATGGTCTCCCAGAGGCTTAGAGTTGGTAGCACTGTCAAAATCACTTAGGCAAACCACCTTGCCTTCCAGTTTGTGAATTCCCTCATAGAAAAAGTTATCTGGGGTAAGTATGCTTGAATACCTTCCCAGAAAGAAAACTTAGTATTTATCAACTCAGTCCACTCCAGAGAAGTTCAGTTTGGATCTGGATCCCTGTTTTTCAAATGATGCTCTGGGAAGCCCTGGGTATCGTTCCACTCTGGGCACTCATATGCTATGCCTTCACTAACCCTTCCCAAATTATGCCTGCAATGGAGCCCCACCTGGAGTTTGCAAGTACCATCTTCTTTCTCCTTCTGTGACTTGTATTTAAGCCCCTTCAATGTTACCCATGGATCTTCGTGTCTCATGGATCTTCAG
Source organism: Prionailurus viverrinus (assembly GCF_022837055.1). Taxonomy (NCBI): domain Eukaryota; kingdom Metazoa; phylum Chordata; class Mammalia; order Carnivora; family Felidae; genus Prionailurus; species Prionailurus viverrinus. The sequence goes on from NC_062568.1 coordinate 142,485,299, forward strand.
CAGGATCAGGCATTCTCATTTACAAGATTCCTTACATATACCCCAAGGTGCCATCTGACAGAACTACAAACCTCTGAACTCATGTGAAGCTGTTTTGTTATCTCTTCATTCACCAGAGGAGGGTCCATTTGTAGAAACTCACTGTAGACTAAGAAGTCTTCTTACTAGAATCCTGAGCTTCTGCTCAATAGTGTTGATGCCACCTTCTGGAGTCATGCTCCATCACTTACATCCCTAGGCCTTGAGCAGTGGACCCATTCCTTAGCCTCCTCACCTTGGCAGGATGTTCTTGTAAGGTAGCAGTTCAGGATCTATCAAAAGCTGGAGGACTCTTTTCCTGACAATCTCGGGATGCTCTCTTTCACATGTAGGGAGTTGGACAATCCCACCATAAATTTCTTAGCTTTTCTTTTTCCTGCCTCAGGCACAGAGAACAGACCTAAATGCATTATATCTTTGGCCTTGCCCCAGGGAATGGTCTAGTATCCTAGCTCCTCTGAATCACTGCATCCTAAAGCAGTTAGCTCAGTCTGCAGCTAGCAGTTAAGAGCACTGGCCTTGTGATCAGACATGTTGAGTTGGCATCCTGATTCTGCTACTTGGTAGAGGAGTGCCTTGGGCAAATAATGTTTTCTAAGCCTCAGATTTCTCCTCTGTAAAGTGAGGGTAATAAAGCCTACCTGAAAGGATTGTTAACAGGTATTAAATTGCAACAGCAGATGTAACGTGCTTGGTTCAGAGTGGGTGCGAAATAAATCGATAGCGAATATTTCTTCCTAGGTATTTGTATGCCTGGGAGATCTAACCGCTCCCTCAAGATCTCTCTGCTGGTACATAGGATATTGCCTCTCCTCAACTCTATTTAAGGTACTTTGTCCCATAAACATGTAAGCCTCTAATACCAAATTCCTGTTTTTCCTCCCCAAACAAATCCCCTCAGCACAAGGCAGAGGGACTAATCCCTTCCTTCAGGTTCCCTCATCAACCCCAACAATGTCCTAGTCTCAGGGTATACTTATGAATGTCCTCCTAGTATTTGTTTAGGCCCATGCTTACCTGCACCCTCCTGGTCTTTCTTTCCTAAACTGGGAGCCACTTCTGGGACAGACTGCTTGGAAAGTTCACAAAGTTCCTGAGCTAAACTGTCTGAATTCCACTACAGATCGTCTCGCCATTAAAACCCAGAAGTGTCTGGCTCAGAACTGGCCACTTTTTTCCTCCAACTATTTAGAGGAAATGTGTAATTCACAATCACTTGGAATAGAATTCATTGCTCAACCTGGCACCTGGTATCTGGCAGAAAGTGTTGGAATAAATCATTAAATAGCAGTTAAAGTGCCATCTATTAAAGTCCTCTTGTCCAATTTAAATATACCTCAGTCAAAAATGGTTTCCTCTTCCCTCCCTCTGCATCCCTACGATAGTTATGGGGATGTTAGTTAGTTAATGAATGCTTATTAATTGTTCTCACGTCAGATAGCTGATAATTGACAAATTTAGAATCCAACTGTACTAAGTTGAATGATGTCTTCCCAAAATCCATGTCCATTGGAACTTTGGAATGTGACTTTATTTGAAAATAATGTCTTCACAGATGCATTCGAGTTAAGATAAGGTCATACTAGGTTAGAGTGGGCCTAAATCCAATGATTAGTGTCATTATAGGAAGAAGGAAATTTGGCGGTGCCTGAGTGGTTCAGTCAATTAAGCGTCTGACTTCAGCTCAGGTCATGATCTCATAGTTTGTGAGTTCAAGCCCTGCATCAGCTCTCTGCTGTCAGTGCAGAACCTGTTTTGGATTCTCTGTCACCCTCCCTCTGTGCCTCTCTCCCATGCGTGTGCAGTCTCTCTCTCTTTCTCGCCCACTCAAAAAATAAATAAACATTAAAAAGAAGATGAAGAAGGAAATTTGGAAACAAAGATACAGTAGGAAAACAGAGAAGGCCATGTAAACACGGAGGCAGAGATTAGAGTCATGTTGCCAAAGCCAGGGATTGCTGGCAACCACCAGGCGCTCAGAAGAGGCGAAGCAACAGTCTTCCCTGGAGTCTTCAGGGGAAACATGGCCCTGCCAATTTTGAACTTTTAGCCTCCAGACCTGCGAGAGATGAAATTTCTGTTGTTTTGGTGGGTGGTTCAGTTGGTTAAGAATTTGACTTTCAGTTCAGGTCATGATCTCACCATTTGTGAGTTCAAGCCCCACTTCAGGTGAGCTTGAGCCCAGTTTCAGGGTCTGCACTGATGGTGCGGAGCCTGCATGGGATTCTCTCTCTGTTTCTCTCTCTCTGCCCCTTGCTCAGTTGTGCTCTCTCTCAAAAATAAATAAGCAAATAAATAATGTTTAATAAATGAATAAAGATAAATTTCTGTTAAGTCACCCACTTTGTGGCAATCTGTGACACCAGCCCTAGTCCTAGCCCTAGGACACTAATACACCAGCCTGAGTCTGTCAGTGGCTAACTCTTCATATTTAGCCACTATGACATGCTGTCCTGCGTCTGCAGCACCTAAACTGTATCCTTCATGGTACATTTCTCAGATGCCTCGTATTTCGCAGTAGGAGACAGATGGTGCACCCAGAACTCAAGGTGGGGATGGAGGGGGGTGGGGAAGAGGTAAAATGATTGCAAGGTAGAGAATGGGCAGGGCTATTTCTTGGAAAGGGGCCCAAACTTGATTACAGTCTGAACCTGTGGTTTAGCAGAAAAGGGGAAATGCATACGACTATGAAGGAAGTATCGTGCACTAGAAAGAAAGCCAAGACTGGAGACTGCAAGGCCTGCCATGAACCAGCTCTGTGATCAGGCACATGACATTTAGATGTGGCTGCTTTGACACAGACTATTCCACTTGGGAACATTGAGGCATGGCCTCAAAAACAAAATATTAACCTTTCAGCTTAAAAAAATTCCCAAGCTCCTCATCCATTCCCACTCAGTCCCCAATCCTCTGTCCATAACTCCTGCTTCTGACATAGCAGACACTTAACTTTTGAAGAAAGAACTGCATATGGAGGATAGAAGGAGGTTAGAGGTGTCAGAAATGAAATAATGGTCAACAACAAGAAAAGAGATATATAGCAAGGGTCATGAAAGAAGGCTCAAGAATCAGAGATGTCACTAACATTTGGTAATCAGTAGCCGTAACAGAAGCAAATGTGGCAAAATATCAGTATTTGTCAAATCTTGGTAGTGAACATAGGTGTTTGTAGTATTTTTCTTTAAATAGTGTGGTGTGTTTTAAATGTTTTCTTTTTACAAAGAACAACAATAGAAGAGCAACCACCTCCTAATGGCTGGACCAAAATGGATGTGTCAAAGCAGCATCATTCAAATTCAAATCCCTTTACTTTGATGGGTGCTAAATCCCCACCTTTGCGAGCAGAGCTTGTATAGTTGTGGCAAAACAGTTCATTCCCACACACGCTTGGATCAATACGTTGAAAAGAAGCTGTGGAAATATAAATGAAAAGACATTTCCTTGGGTTCTGTGCTCCTGCTCCTGAGAATTTATGCAAGGGAGACGATCATTCAAAAGAAAAAAGGATAGGGTGCCTGGGGTGGCTCAGTCAGTTGAGCATCCAACTCTTGATTTCATCTCATGTCATGATCCCAGGGTCGTGGGATCAAGGCCCACATTGGGCTCCATGCTGAGCATGGAGCCTGTGTGAGATTCTCTCTCTCTCTTTCCCTCTGCCCCTCTCCCCTGCTTGCGCTACAATAAATAAATAAATAAATAAATAAATAAATAAATAAATATAATAATAATTTTTTTAATTTAAAAAATAAGAAAAAAGGATGGAGGATAGGTAGATGAAAACATTGGGGACAAAATTGTTAATAACAATGAAAAACTGGAAATAAAGTAACCCTGGGGGAGTGCTCACCACTGTTCCCACTCTGGTCGTGCCACCTTTATCTTCCCCTAGATCACTGTGGTAGCCTCAGGCTGTCTCTGCTTCCACCCTTACACCTACAGTGTACTCTCAGCGGCCAGAGCAATCCTTTTAAAAGGAAATGAAATCGCGTCCCCACTTGTCTTCCAAAGGTTCCCAACTCCCTCGCTGCTACTACCCCTGGCCTGAGCCACCACCTCCGGGGCCTGGATTTCAGGGACCGTGCCCTCACTGCTCTCCCCCTTTCCATATTCATTCCTTCCCCTCAAAGCAACAGTGAAAGTGTTCCTTTTTCAAATCATAAATCGGATCATGTCACTCCTCTGCTCAGAACCCTGCAGTGGCTTCCCGTTTGACTCAGAATACACCCATATGACTCAGAGTAAAGTCAGAGTACACGTTCAGAGCAGCACACAAGGACCTCATCTCCTGCCCTGCCCTTTTCATTGGCTGAATCCTTTTCATTGGCTGTTTCCTCTACTCATAATGTTCTTTCTCCATATGTCCACATGACTCGTTCCTTCGCTTCCTTCAGGTGATAACTCAAATCTCCCCTTCTCAGTGAGATCTTCGCTAACCACCGTATTTTAAATGTTACTACTCCAGCACTGAGTGCTGAGTAATGTATAGAATTGTTGAATCATTACATTCTACACCTGAAACTAATATAACACTGTATGTTAATTTTACTTGAATAAAAAAAAATTAATATTACCATTCCAGACACTATCATCTGACTTTTCTGTTTTGTATTTTCTCTTAGCATTTATCATCTTCTAACATAATAAGATAACTTTACATATCATTTTTCAAGTGTCTATCTGGCCTGCCCCAAATACATGTATGCTAGAATTAAACTCCAGGAAAAAAAGAATTTTTATCTATTTTGTTCATAGCTATTTCCCCAGGACCTAGAACAGTATGTGGCATATAGTTGACGTTCAATAAATGTTTGTGAAATGAAAGCACAAATGGTTAAGTAAATTGGGTTATACCAAGATGTGGGAAGATTAAGCAATCAGATAAAATTGTACCCTACTGTGTAACAATATAGAAAAGGACATATGATGTAACCTGTTAAAAGCTTATGATGCAATGTTATGTGATCAAAACTACATTGATATGGGTTTGGCAACATTGTTCTTTTCTGGTTCTTTTGTTTCCCTTCCCTTAGAGTTTTCAAGAGATGCCTGACTAGCTGTCTCAGTGGGTGGAGTATGGGACTCTCGATCTTGGTTTGTGCGTTTCAGCCTCATGCTGGGTGTAGAGTTTACTTAAAAAAGAAAAAAAAAATTGCTGGAGTTCCCAAGTTTGCCTTTGGTCCTCTTGTCATTTCTATCTACCCTCACCACTTCAAATACTATAGCTTATTTAGCATGTCGTCCAAACCACCGTCTCGGGCCCAGGCTGTTTTCAGCTTACCCACATTATTCATTACTCATGTTGTTTTGTATACACCTCTATTGGTAGTTAGATACCATTCTGGGAATAGCTATCAGTCTGTTGCATAAAAATAAGATAACTCTTCCAGGATAAGATGACCAGAACATGTTACTAAGAACTCAATAAATGAGTAATACAAAACAGTAATAAATTTTATAGTTCATACTGTGTGCCAAGTACCTCTAAGAACTTCACATATATAGTATCATTTAATTCTCACAGCAGCCCTGTGAGAGGTGTAAGGTAGACATGTCTTTATTATACAGATGAGTAAATAAGGAAATAGGATTATAAAAAACAGTAACCAAAAAGTATGCAGACGTTAAATTAAGTATTAAAGCGGGGGAGGAGGATTATGAGTGTTTTTTGTCTTTCAAAAAAGTTCTTTAACATTGTAGTTAAGCTGCGTCTGTGTGTATTGTGTACGCGTATGCGGGCGAATCTGTACGCGACCAAATAAATTAACTACTTTAGTGGGCAAACACAGCAACCGGATATTGTAGGGCAGGGTCTGGGAAAAAGGGAGGAACCCAGAGGTACAAACAGGTCGAGCCCGCCTCCACCAGTGAGCAGCCTGCCGAGGCGGGGGCGGGCGGCAGGAGGAGCAACGGGCCCCACCCACGGAAACGAGTCCTTACCGGGAGGCCAACCGGCCTCTCCTTGCAAATAGAGTGCGGGGGCTGTGGGCGGAGCCACGCCTGAAAGGATCCAGGGGCACCGATTGGCTGACGCAGAGATGGGGCGGGCTCTAAGGCTGGCCCAGCCTCGCGGAGGGGAGGGCCTGCGCGCGAGTCTCCTGGAGAGGAAGGAACCCGGCGCTAAGCGCGCTTTGAAACGTAAAAGTCTACAGCACCCTGGGCCCTAGAGGCGGAGCCGGAAGCTCTACGGGTTTCAGCACTGAGCCCCTCTGTTTTCGAAGGGGCAGCCCTCTTCCTCTAGCCCGGGGCTGCCTCCCCTCCTCCCCCTTCACCCGGAGGCCGAAGCCCCCAGCCTGGCCTGGTGGTGCTGCGGCAGCTCCCGGACCCGGAAGAAGCATTAACTCTCGTCTCCGCCATGGAGCCCACCGCGCCGTCCCTCACCGAGGAGGACTTGACAGAAGTGAAGAAGGACGTGAGTAGCATAACCTGGTCCAGATGCCGCCGAGGGCCGGGGGTCGAGGGGGGGCAGGGGCAGGCTGCGGCCCGGCGGGCAAGGAAAGCGGAAACCCGGAGTGGGAGTCCGAGTCGGAAAAGAGCCTGCGGGTCAGAGAAGCGGAAGGTCCAGACACCGCAGGACTGCTGGGAACCCTACATCGAGGGCCTTGGTGGAAGTGATCCCCCGTGACCTGTTAATCTACGTTTTAAATCGCTAAAAGCAGGGCTTGGGTTTCTGAAACCTTGTCCAGTGGAGCGTTTCTTCGCAGTCAGCTGTTTGCCCACTCTTCACTCTTCCTCTGGTGTTTTTTTTTTTTTTTTACCCCCGCTGTACTTTGGAGCTGCGTTGTTGGGAATCGACTGCCCAGGTTCATCCTTGAGTCAGACTCCTTAGGCTGTTGGCTCAACCTGGAGCAAAGTCTGTTAAAGGATCCCAAAGCAAATATGTGAAACTCTTTTATAAAGGGGGTTGGGGGAAGCTCAACAGCTGAAAGCACAACCTGGAATTCCCCTAGTAGGCAAACGCCCACATATTTAAATTGAGGGGGGGGCGGTGTAGTCGAAAATTAATATACAGGTAAATGCTGAAAATACTCAGTACCTAAATTAGTCTCTTTTGCTTGGATGTTGCAGAACTGCACACATCTTACTACTTACTTGCAAAGAATGACTTTGTTAAGGTATTTCTTGTTCTCTTTTGCTTTTAATTGTTTTGCTATGTGAGACCTATAGGAGTACCACTAAAATACTTTACATAATTTCAAATTAAAAACAGAAACTCAAAAAAAAAAAAAAAAAACAGCCAAAACAGAAACTCAACAGAAAATGAGTTCTGGTTTAACACTGCAGTATGTATACAGAATCATCTTTGTGAACTGGACAAAACAGCAGATATTTAAACGTTAATCTACCTTAAATTCTTCCCCTTTCCCTCCCTTGAAAGGTTTATTACACTGAACTCGCAATTACAATTGGTATGACTCATCAGTAGAAGGAAACTGGCTATGACTGGGATTTGTGCCTTGGGTTCCTCATTCAGATATTTATGGAGCACTTACTGTATGGATAAAGTACGGTTCTTGGGCCTGGAAACAAAAAAAAAGGACAGTTAGGCCTCTGCTTTACATTCTATTTGAGATAAGACTGGGACACTGATAACTACAATACCTGAATGTTGTTTTATATAAAATTTGTGCCAGTAAAAACAGGAATGTCAAGAATTAAGCCTTCAGTGTTCCAGGTTTTTTTGTCACACACTTTGCAATGTTTCCATTTAATCTTTACAGCAGCCTCTGAGGGAAATAATTATCGTCCCCAATTTACAGCTGATTAAAAAAAAAAGGGTTGTGAGAGGTTAGGAGTGGGCATAAATATAAAACCTGTACACAATCACAGATATGAGGAGTGTCTCCCAGGTCTTTATTCATTTTTTTCCTATCAGTTCATTGATACTATCCATCTCCATGATTTCAATTTATAGCTATATCAGAAATTCATAACCTTGAGGAATCATGAATGGGTTTCGGGAAGTCTATTAAAAAAAAAGTATGTGCATATTTTTTTCTTAGAAATTTTTTCATGCTATTTTCAAAACGGTTGATGGCTTCAGAAGGTTTTAAAATTATCATACACAGGGGTGCCTGGATGGCTCAGTTGGTTAAACATCCGACTTTGGCTCAGGTCATGATCTCATAGTTTGTGAGTTCCAGCCCCACGTCGGGATCCATGCTGACAGCTCAGAGCCTGGAGCCTGCTTCAGATTCTGTGTCTCCCTCTCTCTCTCTCTGGCCCTTCCCTGCTCGCTTGCTCTCGCTCTCTCTCTCTCTCTCTCTCTGTCTTGATAATAAACATTTAAAAATTAAAAAAAATAAAATTTTCATACACATATTTGGACTTCCTTATCTGTCAGCTCTAGGTGCTTATTTGCAAATATCTGCTGGAAATCCACTTCTTTTTTCTGCACACTCAAAAACTGAACTTTTTATTATCCCTTCCCCAAAGCTGCTTGCTGTCCCTGCTGTATTCTCTGTCTTGATGGATAGTGTACCACCACCCATCCTCCTGGAAAATCCCACTTTTTCACTGTGCTCCTTCTGTCCCCACCTCCTGCCCCCATCTAGTTCTTTACCTCATCTTTTTGGTTGAATTTAGTTCTGTTTCATAAATATGGATTACATGCTGCTGTGAAGCATGGGTGATTCTAACAATTCAAAAATTAAAAACTAAGACACAGTCCCAGTTTGAAAAGCTTGATTTCTTGGAAGGAGGGAGACGGACATAAAACGATAATCTCCAATTACAGGATAAGTGCAATGTATTTTACATTCATCTATAACACTACTTGACATTCTGATAAGTGCAAGATATACAGAGTTGAACAAAACATACCTGGTTTTTGCCTGCTTCAAACATACAGGTCGTTAGGGTTGAAAACTAATAAATATATGATTACAGATTAAGCTAAGTACTATGAAGGAGACAGGTGTTGAGACAATAGCAGGGGGGAATCTACTTGCAATAGGATGGTCAGGGAAGATTAGATTTAAATTGGCTGCTGAAGAATATGACAGAACTGGGGGAATAATTCTATTCTAGGCAGAATAGAATTTGCAAAAGACCTAAAGCAAGCAAGACCTTGATGACTTGGGGAAATTGGAAGAAGGCAGAAGGCAGCAGGTGCCCTGAGGTGAAGTAGAAAGGTGGGCTAGAGCTAGATCATAAAGGGTCTTAGAGACGGTAATCAAGTGTTAGGATTTTTTCCCCAAGTATAGTAGGGACCTATTGAAGAATTGTATTTTTAGTCTTCTTGCGTATTGTATGAACTGAGGAGAGCAGAAGTGAGAAGAGGAAAACCGGTGCGGAGATTCTTAGAATTTATATAGTTGAGAGCTAATGGGTGATTTGGATCAGGGTGAAAGCAGGGGAAATGGATGGAACAAGGGAATTCCAGATGCATTTTTGAAGTAGAAATGATATCACTTGGTGATAGATTCAGTTGAGAAAGAGAGTGGAATTAGATTGGTAAGTGAAAATGTCAAATCAGCTATTAGACCTACAAGTCTGAAGATCAGAAAGGAGATCTGAGCTAGAACTATAAATGTGGGATTGAATGAGTTCACCTAGGAAGTTGAGAGCTGGAAGGGAAAAGGGAGATCATAGGGGAGTTTTACAAAGTGAAAGGTTACAGCCACAGAGATGAGAATGAAGCCAGGAGAGTGTGGTATTCCTCTAAAACAAGAAAAGAGTATTTTAAGGAGGGAGTGGTCAACTGTGTCCACCCTATTGAGAAGTAAGATGAAGACTGGCAAGTATCAGATTTGACAGGAGGTTACTGTAGCTGAGAAGAGTAGTGAGACAGAGTGGAAATGAATTGTGGAGTCCTGCTATATAGAAAAGTGAAATATATGCACAGGATGCTACAAGGACAGAGGAGAGGGGTGCCTAACTCCGTCTAGGGAGTTTAAGCAAAGCTTCCCGAAGGAGATGCCCACTGTGCTCAATCTTAAAGGATAAATGCGGACTTTGGGTATGAGAGGAGAAAACAAGACAAAGGTAAAAACACAATGAACTGTAGAGTGATAAACAGCAATTTTAGATAGAATATGATGTACCAGGACACATGGAGGTGGTGATAGATTAAGCTGGAGAGGTAGGCAGGATCCATACTATGAATTGCCCTGTCTGCCATTATCAAACAGCTATTATTTATTGAGTACTTACTGTGTATTGGGAACTGTGTCAAGCCTTCATATTCACTTAGTCCTTCTGAAGGTTCTGCAAGGGAAGTGTTTATCACTATTTTTTCAGTAAGGAACCCAAAGCTTAGAGGGGTTAAATAACTTACCCCAGCTCTTACAGGAGTATATGGCAGATTTAAGATCCAAACTGAAGTTGGCCTGATCCAGAGCCAAACTCGACCTCTCCACTGTTCTGCCATAGTTGAGGAACTTCATCTTTTAAGTTGGTGGAACACACTATTTTAAATTTTTACAAAATTCACTAACAGTATTTCAATATTAGTAAAATTCATATGATACTTTTTTTCTTGAAAAACTGGAAGATCTAATAGATGTGTGAAGGAGACATTTGAGCGGGAGGAAAGAACTAGGAAGTACAGCTAGGTGTCTATTCTTAATAGTCCATGCAGCATATGATAAAGACCTGAACTAAGGCAATGCTTATAATAGAGATGAAGTGAAGGAGCAGATTCAATAAAAATAAGGAGTAAATTGGCAGGACTTGGTGGATGGGTGATCAGATATGGCAAGTGAGTGAAAGACAGGAAGTCAAGGATGAGTTGAAGGTTTATTTTATGATTGGATGGGTGGTGGTACTCCCAAATTAGTTAAGAATATCAGAGGAGGGGCACCTGGCTGGTTCACTTGATTAAACATGAGACTCTTGATCTCAGCTCAGGTCTTGATCTCGGGGTTGTGAGTTCAAGCCCCGCTTTACAGTCCACACTGGGAGTGGAGCCTACTTAAAAAACAAAAAAAGAATATCAGAGGAAAGGGACAGGCAGAGGTAATAAATTTGGTTTGGGACATGTTGAATTTGAAGTACCTTTGGAGGGGCGCCTGGGTGGCTCAGTCAGTTAAGCGTCCAACTTCAGCTCAGGTCATGATCTCACGGGTGGTGGGTTCGAGCCCCACGTCCGGCTCTGTGCTGACAGCTCAGAGCCTGGAGCCTGTTTCAGATTCTGTGTCTCCCTCTCTCTCTGCCTGTCCCCCACTCGCGCTCTGTCTCCCTCTGTCTCAAAAATAAATAAACATTAAAAAAAAAAATTTTTTTTTTAAATGAAGTACTTTTGGAATGTCCAAGTACCTTTGGAAAGTCTTGATTGCATATACAAATTTGGGAATGATCAGCATCTAAGTGGTAAAAATGACAGCAGATGGAGTTTTTCAAGTTCAGCTTTTTTTTTTTTTAATTTTTTAAAATGTTTTTATTTATTTTTGAGACAGAGGCAGAGCATGAGCAGGGGAGGGGCAGAGAGAGAGGGAGACACGGAATCCGAAGCAGGCTCCAGGCTCTGAGCTGTCCTCACAGAGCCTGACGCGGGGCTCGAACTCACAAACTGCGAGATCATGACCTGAGCTGAAGTCGGACACTCAACCGACTGAGCCACCCAGGGGCCCCTTTAATTTATTTTTTTTAAGTTTGTTTTAGAGACAGTGCGGACACCAGTGGGGGAGGAGCAGAGAGAGAGGAAGAGAATCCCAAGCAGGCTCCACTCTGACAGCACAACTGTGATAGTGCAGCTTTATCTCATGGACCCTGAGCTCAGACCTGAGCCGAAATCAAGAGTCGGTCACTTAACCAACTGAGCCACCCACGTGCCCCTCGAGGAGTTCAGCTTTTAAATCTATTGTCTCCATCCCCACAGCTTAAATTCATATACTCAACATAGCTTATGTAAAATATGGCAGCAATCTTCTTATGGGTCTCCCAATTTTTGCTCCCCCCAACCCCCAGTCCTCTGCAGAAGTTTTTTTATTGCTTCTGATTTATAAACCTTTGATGACTCTTTTGGCTACAGGGAGATGTATTTTCCTCAACATGTTATAACAGTTCTTCCCTAATCTGACCTGTTTTCCTTTCCAGCTTCATTTCTCACCACCCTCACATGCACCCCTCATCCCAACTACCCTAGTCTTGTTAGTGTTTCCCTCTGTGCACCTTCATGCTACAAGTATAGCCTCTGTAAACTTCCCAGGTCTAGAGGTACAGTTAGTTGCTTACTCTCTGCTTTCCCAGTACTTGTGGTTTTTTTTTGTTTTTTTTGTTTTTTTGTATTCTGGGTCTTTTCACATTGTTTTATAATTACTGGCTTGAGTTTGTTATGTATTCTCCCAACTAGACCATGTGCCCTTTGTATGCAGGATCCAAGCCTTGTTCATCTTTGTATGCTCAGCACATAGCATAGTAGGTATTTAGATATACGAAATGTTTGTTGTGTGAATACATAAATGAATGTGGGAATTCAGTGGCCTGAGAACTATAGGAACCCTTCACCTAGCTTGCTTTCCTGCCACCATGTACTAGATAGGGTATTTCTAAGATCTTCCATTCCCTTTAGCTCATCATGATACCTGTGAGTCCATTTAGTCATCACTGTCTTCATCGCTAACATTTATTGACCACTTACTATTTACCAGGCACATTTCTAAGTATTTTACATGTATTTATTTCTCATAATATTCTGATGAGGAGACTGAGGCACTGAGGAGTTAACTTACCCAAGATCACATATCTAGTAAATGAAGGAGCTAGAGTATAGTCAGCAGAATCAGATTATTAATGCTATTTATTGGGACCCACATCAGTTTTCTGCTAATTAAATTTCCTGAGGCACTTCTCAGATCTAGGTTTTCTGTGATTTCCTTTTCATTTCTTTAATTCCTTCCAACATTCACTATTTCTTTAGCGTTTGCCTCCCCACCCCCACCCCTTCTGCTTTCCTTCTCCCAACTGACTCACTGAGTTAGTCTTTCCAACTGACTCCAAAGATAGATACATTATGAGTCCTTTTAGTGCAGGGTTTCTGTTGTTGTTATTATTATTGTTATTATTATTGTTACTGTTATTTTGTTTTACTCTAGGAAAATGGAAAATTAACAAACATGAGAAAGTTATAAATTATGAGACCTCACTAAGCTCTCCTCTTTGGTCCTGACTAATCTCGGATTCCTTGTTAAATGGTAACTAAAATGTATGGAAGCCTCTGCTCTCATCTGTACCCCTGAAGGTGGAGGCACGCAGCAGACCTCCCTATTTCCACGACCCAGGCCCTCTAGATTCACCCCCTCCTCATAATAGCCTGGTCTCGGTGTGTAGGTGTGAAGATGAGATTAAAGCAGCATAGAAACTGAGCAATGTTTAGTCTAGGACCTACTTCTGTCCGCTTGGCCGTTTGTCTTAATAACATAGATCTTAGTAGGCCTGAGTTTCTTGACTTCAGTACGTTTTCTCCCACCAGTTAAGATTCTAATAATAGTCACCTAATAATCAGCCACCTATGTGATTTCCTCTGGTGTTTAAAAAAAAAACAAAAACACTGAAGCATGGTTTGTATCTTTTAGGCTTTAGAAAATTTACGTGTATACCTGTGTGAGAAAATCATAGCTGAGAGACATTTTGATCATCTACGTGCAAAAAAAATACTCAGTAGAGAAGACACTGAAGAAATTTCTTGCCGAACATCAAGTAGAAAAAGGGCTGGAAAATTACTAGACTACTTACAAGAAAACCCAAAAGGACTAGATACGCTGGTTGAATCTATTCGGCGAGAAAAAACACAGAACTTCCTGATTCAGAAGATTACAGATGAAGTGCTGAAACTTAGAAATATAAAACTAGAACATCTGAAAGGTAAACTATTTTAAGTGGCCAAGAATTCATTTAAATGTGACAATGCCTTCATTTATTTGTAATGTTTATTGAATTTTAAATTTTTATTTACTTTTGCTATTTATTTACTTTTTTTTTTTTTTTTTTTTTTCAACGTTTATTTTATTATTATTTATTTTTGGGACAGAGAGAGACAGAGCATGAACGGGGGAGGGGCAGAGAGAGAGGGAGACACAGAATCGGAAACGGGCTCCAGGCTCCGAGCCATCAGCCCAGAGCCTGACGCGGGGCTCGAACTCACGGACTGCAAGATCGTGACCTGGCTGAAGTCGGACGCTTAACCGACTGCGCCACCCAGGCGCCCCACTATTTATTTACTTTTGAAAGAGAGAGAATGTGAGTGAGCGAGGGGCAGAGAGAGAGGGAGAAAGCGAGAATCCCATGAGGTGCAGTTAGAAACAGGAAGAGAGAGCATAGGGCCCGGAGCAGGGCTTGAGCTCACCCGGTGCGGGGCTCGAACTCATAAACTGTAAGACCATGACCTGAGCTGAAGTCGGATGCTTAACCAACTGAGCTACCCAGGTGCCCCTGACAGTGCTTTTAAAAGTAAAATACAGAGGTTCCAGGCTGGCTCAGTCAGCAGAGCACGTGACTCTTAATTTCAGAGATGTGAGTTCAAGCCCCACATTGGGTGTGGAGCCTACTTAAAATTAAAAAAAAATTTTTTTTCTTGAAAAATACAAAACAGAAAACCCAGAAATGATCATTTTGTTTTTATTCAAAAAGTTTCAGCTTCAGAATTACATTTGATTTACATTGTTTTTACCTTTTATCATGTCATTTCACTGGAAAAGTGGACGACTATCACTCAGTGTTCTGAGTGTAATGAAATCTGAGTTCTAACTGTAATGAAATCCCGGTATACGCAGGAGCTGGTTTCTGAAGTCAGCAGAATGTCAGTTCAATCTATTCAAAAATAACCGCTGAAAATGCACATCACACACGAAGAACAATATATAGACGAAGTATTTTTATAGTAAGTCCAACTCTGATAGTTCTTCTTCCACCTGCTGATCACAGAATGAAGTGGGCGGCATGTTTATAAGAATCATGTTATAGAAGTTATCTGTAATTTTAAATACTAGAGTCACAGTCTGGCAAGACGGGAAGGGTGTGGGAATGGAGGTTGATTAACAGCTTAGCAAATTTCACCGCCCACATCGCACCCTCACCCCGGAGTACACCCTGACCAATTGGAATACTTCATAGAATTGCCCGCACTGTTTAAATCCTCCTCTCCCCACAAACCCCATCTCTCTCTCTCTCTCCCGCTCTCTCTCTCTCTCTCTGTGCCTTTCTGCAGAGCACTTGAGATAAATGTGCATGTGATATAGCTCTACTCCAGCTGTTCTAGGCACTGGGGATACAGAAATGAGTAATTTAGGACTCTGCTCTTAAGAAACTCACAGTCTGTTAAGTCCATACTGGGACACACTGGAAGTCTTCCCTCCTGAGCACATTTAAGAAGATCATTTAGGGGCGCCTGGGTGGCTCAGGCAGTTGAGTGTCTGACTTCGGCTCAGGTCATGATCTCATAGTCTGTGAGTTCGAGCCCTGCATTGGACTCACTGCTGTCGGCACAGAGCCTGCTTTGGATCCTCTGTCCCTCTCTCTCTCTGCCTCTCTGCCTCTCTCTCTCTCTCTCTCTCTCAAAAATAAATAAACATTAAAAAAGAGAAAGAAAGAAAAGAAAATTGTTTATATAGCATGGAACAGAAATGCTGAATGTATTGTGAAGCTGAAAAGCTAGTGGGGGAAAAATGACATATAAATGTACTTTATAGACTTTGCGATTTCCCATAAAATTTGTCAACTCAGGATGTTCTGTGCCTGTAGACAGGTTAAATATTTGCTAAGCCGAACAGATAAAATTTGTTTGTGTTCATTCTTTCACCCTGAGGCTAATTGATACCTATACCCATTGGATATGGTAAAATTCTTTGGTCAGAAGAGCCACTATCATTTAAACTCTAAGGTTGGGAACCAGAACATTATTTAATGTGAAGAGACCTGGGTTCTAGTTCTCACTTTCCCATGAAGTAGTTCTAGAATGCTGGGCATGACTTAACTCTTTGAGGCCTCTATTTTCTCGTCTCTGATAGTGAGAAGCTATCCCAGGGGACCTCTAAAATTCCTTCTACTTCTAACACCCTATGACTCAGGAATCTATAATTGGTATTAACTCATAGAATTTTAGCATATGCCCTGTTTACAGTTTGTTTCTTACTGCGTTTGTGCCAGAATGCTAAAGAATATTAGTTGTGAAAGCTATTTCTTACTTTATGAAAAATTTTAGGGGCTACATAATTTTTTCCAGGTCATTCAGTAGTTAAGTGTATGAGTACACAAATTAAATGTGATTTACAGCATGTCATTTAGCTTCTTTGAGATGACTTCCTTATCTAGGAAATAAAAAATAATGGTGTACTTCATGGTTGTTGGGAAAAGCAAATGAAACATGAAACGGATTATGACAGAATTTATAAACTGCTATTTAAATTTTTGGTTGTGTGGTAACCAGCTTGTAATCTTTCAAAACTTACAAGATGGGTATGGGCTGGAGTTTTTTTTGTATGTTTGTTTTGTTTTGTTTTAGTGACTTTTTCATTTACATCTGAATAATTTTATTGTAGGACTGAAATGTAGCAGCTGTGAGCCTTTTCCAGATGGCGCCACAAACAACTTCTGTAGAACAAATTCAGATGAGAGTAATTTCTCTGAAAAACTGAGAGCATCCACTGTCATATACCATCCGGAAGGAGAATCTAGCACAGCCCCCTTTTTTTCTACGGAGTCTTCCTTGAATTTGCCTGTTCTAGAAGTGGGCAGAACTGACAATCCCACCTTCTCTTCAACTACGCTTCCCAGACCTGGGGACCCTGGGGCCCCGCCTTTGCCGCCGGAGCTGCAGTTAGAAGGAGGAGGAACTTGTGCAAACTCTAGTGAGATGTTTCTTCCCTTACGATCACGTGCTCTTTCGCGTCAGTGACTGAGATTACAGCCTTCTAATTTTTTTTTAATAATGACAAAAAATATTTGAAAGGATATGAATCTTTTTATAGAATTGCTATAATGACTTAACATTTGATATGCGTCTTTTCAAATGCAATGGAAGCATACTTTGTAAATAGAGTCTTTTAGAATAAAAGAAGCATACTTTTAGATAGCTAAAGAAAATCATGTTGATCATGTAATTTTCAGTGTTTTCTGTTCTTTCCATTTTTGAGGTATCTTGAGTGTGTTCACATTTTTTATGTTTTAAGACTAACAGAGAACATTGCTCTGTTTGAGAGTAGAGTCTCAGGCTGGGAATAATGTCTCAGTGCAGTTGTGCTAGAAATTTTCGAGGTCTAATAGTCCTTTCCAATTCTTCAGTAAATTTTCAGATTAAGCTATTTCTGGATGGAATAAAGCCAATCACTGACAGGAAAACTGCCAGTATACTGAAAAGAATCTCTTTCCCACTCAGTTGGTCTTAGGGACACTTACAGAGTCCCCCTTTTTTTTTTTTTTAATTATTTTATTTTATTTTTGAGAGGGAGAGACAGAGCACCAGCAGGAGAGGGGCAGAGAGAGAGGGAGACACAGAATCAGAAGCAGGCTCCAGGCTCCGAGCTGTCAGCACAGAGCTCGACATTGGGCTCGAACTCACAAACCCGTGAGATCACAACCTCAGCCGAAGTCAGATGCTCAACTGACTGAGCCACCCAGGCACCCCACAGAGTCCCCTTCTAATGTGGGGTGATATCAGAGAGAAATGTTGAGGTTGGAACCACCAAAGATCTCAATTTGCCAAAATACATTTCTTACTCACCTTACTAATAGTACCTTCTTAGGATTTTCACAGTCTTTGCTTATCATTTTAATTCCTACATAAAAATCTTGACAGAAGCCTGCTATTGCATATAATTTGATGAGATTTAAAAACGTTTTTCTGTGCTTTTCATTCGCTTTTAATGAAGACCACTATACAAGTTGAAATAACTAGGACAGTGTGTGTGTGTGTGTGTGTGTGTGTGTGTGTGTGTGTGTGTGTGTGACAGTTCTGTCTTTAATATTGTTTGGAACAAGTGGCCATTAGCCTTATCTGTCTTTTTGTTACATAACAAAGTTTGACTAATTTTACACCTTTATAAATTTTATGCTGTCACTATTTTTATTTAAATTATAATTCTATTTTCCTGATTATATGTCTCATATATTTCCATTACTTTCAAAAAGCAGAGATGGAATATGCTATTAACAATAAAAGGTTTTAAATTGTAGTGCGGATGTTTTGGAAGTTTCAAGTATTTCATTAGGAAATAAATACCTAAAATACTTTTTTATATATGCCAATTTTTATACACACATTACTTCAGGTTGTGAGATCAAGTTGCATTTCTGGATAGACCAGTGAATTTATCAGTCATGAAGAAGATTGGCATATTGGCTTTAAAATTTTTTTCAAGCCTGGATGATTTTTGTAGTGTAACATTTTCTAAGGATTATAGGGAAACATCTCACCTTCAGCAAGGCATAATAGTAACATTACATTTGAAGAAATCTCTTTAAAAAGCAGAAGCAGACTTTTCATTCATTAATGAAAATAAAAATTTGATATGTGGTTACTTTTTAAAATTTAAGTAGAATTTACTCAGATCGAAAAAATTTGGATATGCTGTATCACCTACATTTATGGTTTATAACACTGAGTTTTCTTTCAGACTGTTAACTATAAAGATAATAAAATTAATGTTTTAACAAACCTAGCCTTTTGGGCTTTCTGAATCCTGTGATGTCAATTTTCTTTTCTTCAGACACTGAAAACCACCTATTGCCATAAATGTATAAATTAGAATGACAGATTGGACAGGTTGATGAATGCAGCAATGACAAAGTTACTTTTTACAGATACCATATTATCACTTCATACAAAGACAACAATTCTGAGCTCACTTTTTAATTTTTTTTTTAATTAGTAGCCTTTATTTTTTAGAGTGGTTTTAGATTTATAGAAAAATTGAGCAGAAAGCACATAATTACCATATACCCCATCTTCCTCTGTTTTCCATTTTCACATCTTGTATTACTGTGGTATATTCATTAGAACTGATGAACTAGTTTTAAGACATTATTAATAGCTCACGTTAGGATTCACCCTGTGCTGTACAGTTCTATAGGCTTTGACAAACGCATAAGGTCATGTATCCGCCAGGATAGTATCAGACTAGATAGTTTCACTGTCCTAAAAACTTCCTGTGTTCCACTTACTCATCTCTTCCTCTTCGCTCCCCCTTCCAACCCTGGCAACTACTGATGCTTTTATTGCGTCTCTTTTATTTTTTCCAGAATGTCACCTGGTGGGAATCACATAGCATGTAGCCTAAGTTTTCTCCATGTCTTTTCGTGGTGAGCACACTTGCATGAGGTAATTACGCATCTTTGGTCAACATGTTACTCTTGGTGCAAGGTCAGACACTGGCATATTAGGAACAGGCTATGATAATGGCAATTTTTTTTTAAGTTTTTCGGTTCTGTTTGGGAGTTTTGGATTTATTTTGATACATTTTTTTACTTTAAGTAATTTATCAATCTTTTGTGCTTAGTGATTTTTGTCTCCTGTTTTAGAAATCTTTGCTTATCTTGGTGTCATGATGATATCCCGTTTTTTCTGGAAACTTAGTTGTTTTAGTGTCACCTTGGCTATATAATTCATTAAAAAATGATTTCTGTGTATGGTATAAGGTGGAAGTTAAGTCTTACAGGTACTGTCTTATTCCCTAAGCAATATAAAAGGGACAGAAAGTTCCAGGCTCTGGCCTTACCTTGTATCAGTGGATAAACATACCCACTTTTGACTTTGAGGAAAAAAAACCAAGAAACAAATTAGTCTGTAGTTGTTCAATGTAATCTCATGAAGGCTTTCTGAAAGCAGAGGTAAAGTAAACTCAGGATAAAGTAAATGAGTCAAAATCACACAGCTATTCAGGATTAAAATCCAGGACTGTTTGGCTCTACAGTCCATGGTCTTCCCACAACTCCACGCTCTTAGTGAAAGGCAAAAGAAAAAAGTGTTTCAAGAAGGAGGCCTACCTTGTTAAAAGGTCAAGTAAGGGGGCGCCTGGGTGGCTCAGTCGGTTAAGCTGCCGACTTCGGCTCAGGTCATGATCTCGCGGTCCGTGAGTTCAAGCCCCACGTCGGGCTCTGTGCTGACAGCTCAGAGCCTGGAGCCTGTTTCAGATTCTGTGTCTCCCTCTCTCTGACCCTGCCCCGTTCATGCTCTGCCTCTCTCTGTCTCAAAAATAAATAAACGTTAAAAAAAAAATTAAAAAAAAAAAAAAGGTCAGGTAAGAAGCAGCTCTTGGACTTGATCACACAAAGGCTGTTGGTGGCTCTGATAACAGGGACTCATGTTAAACTGGGTACCCCAACTCCAGAGGCACTCAACAGTGAGCCGGTTTTAAAAGCCACAGGATAAATGTGATAATCTTAGCGTCAGTTTCACTCAATAATAAATAATTTTTTAGTATTTTTTATATATTAAAATAAAAGCTGTATTAGGACTAGTATATAAAATTTGCATACATTTTCAAGATATTATACTGTATTTCCCCCAAATTTTATGCTCATGGGGTTCTGGGCCACACTGTATCAGCTTTACCTACAGAGGAGCTGGAGACAGGTCAGCCACGTTAAGCAATCAACTGTCTATGTAGACTGAACCCCAATTAAAACTCTGGACACCAAGGCTTGGATGAGCCTCCTGGGTGGCAATACGCCATGCATACCGTCACATAGCTTTGCCGCAAGAAGTTAATACTGTCTACACCTCAATGGGGTGAGGACATTGGAAGCCCTGTGTGTGGACGTCTCCTGGACTCCACCCTGTGTACCTCTTTCCTTGGCTGATTTTAATTTGTATCCTTTTGGTGCAATAAACCACAACCAAGAGTAAAACAGCTTTCAGTGAGTTTTGTGAGTCCTAGCAAAAACTTGCAATTGGTATCAAAAGGGAGGATGCATCAGGGAAATACAAATCAAAACCACACTGAGATAATACCACCTCACACTGGTCACAGTGACTAAAATTAACAACTCAGGAAACAACAGATGCTGGCGAGGATGTGGAGAAACGGGAACCCTCTTGCACTGTTGGTGGGAATGCAAACTGGTACAGCCACTCTGGAAAACAGTGTGGAGGTCCCTCAAAAAATTAAAAATAGAATTACCCTACAACCCAGCAATAGCACTACTAGGAATTTATCCAAAGGATACAGGAGTACTGATTTGTAGGGGCACATGTACCCCAATGTTTATAAGCAGCACTATCAACAACATCCAAATTATGCAAAGAGCCCAAATGTCCATAATGCATAAAGAAGATGTGGTATGTATATATATAATGGAATACTACTCGGTGATGAAAAAGAATGGAATCTTGCCATTTGCAATGACGTGGATGGAACTGGAGGGTATTTTGCTAAGTGAAATAAGTCCCTCAGGGAAAGATAGATACCATATGTTTTCACTCATATGTGGAATTTGAGAAATTTAACAAAAGAAAAATAAGTTACAAACAGGGAGGCAAACCATAAGAAACTCTTAAGTACAGAAAATATACAGGGTTGATGGCAGGGTGCTGGGGTGGGGGCAGGAAAAATGGGTGATGGACATTGAGGAGGGCACATGTTGGGATGGGCACCAGATATTGTATGTGATGAATCACGGGAATCTACTCCCGAAGCTAAGACTACACTGTATACACTGTATGTTGGCTAACTTGACAATAAATTTTCTTTAAAAAAGTGAGGATGGTTTTGGGTACCCCCAAACTTTGCACGTTAGGGCCATCATTTTCCTTTGTCAACACAGGTACTTGGATGGAAAATTTTGAGAAAACCCATCCAAAACTACACACTCATAAATTACTATATATTCCACATTATTTACTGATCAATGAAAGGCACTGAGCTGGGTATCAGGAATACAAAAATGCACAAAACCCAGTCCAGCTCCTCCTCTGGGAAGGAGTGAACAAGACAGACATAGCTCTGCCCTCTGGAGCCTACCTCCAGCAGGAACAGCAAGTTATGAATGTGTGTATCATCTGAATGAGCAGGCATCCTTCCCCGGGTACCGTACACATTCACAACCAACTTTTTCACTTTCATTTAAGTATCATTCCCTCTTAGATCACCAGGAGAAATAAAAGATTTCTTGTTTCAGTGGTGACTAGGTTATATCATTTACTAAGAGAGGGAACACAGGCAGAAACAAGTCATATGAAAAGACAAGTTACTGATGCAGTAATTGAGTCTTTGAGGCTTCATCAGGAGGCTCCACATGGAAAGTTTAAGAGCCAGGTGGAGATCTGGTCCAGAGCTTCGAGTGAAAAATTGCGGCTGGAGACACAGATTTGGGAGTCACAAGCATAGGTAGCTAATGCCATGTAAAGAGATGGGCTGATTTGCAACTTTGTAACACCCTCTACAAAATTATATTGTATTGTTGAAAGATGGCATAATATGTTGGGACACACCAGCGCTTAAGGGCCACAGGGCAAAGTAAGAATGGAAGGAAGCTGACAATGAGAAGCCAGAGAGTTTGAGACCCGCTGAATCGTGGATGCAATCAATCCAAGACGAATTTCATTAAAGAGAGTTGTTCAGAGTCCACTAGAAATGAGGTCAAGCAGGAGAGGATTTAGTTTGTGACGTGATAAGTCCACAACCCATAGAAGTGTTCCAGGACGACTGAGGGAGGCAAGCATACTGAGAGTAATCTTCATTTTGAAGAATCGATGTAGTGGGATCAGAAGAAATCCTGGTGTCTCTGAGCAATGGCTAAGGTGAAGCGGCAGTGAAAAAAAAATTCTTATTTCTTGTCTGCCTTTAATAAATTCTTATTGAAAGCTGAGAGCTTTGTTGAGACCACTGGTTCAGGACCCGCCTCTTCTCAGGGTTCCTCAGGAAGGAGCATAAGCAGACCCTGCTCGGCAATGTGCGCGCCCCGCCTCCATCCTAAGACCCTGGCCGAGAAGCAGGAACGCGTCGTAGCCGCTGGGGGGCGCAGGCCCCGAACTCCTCTGCGAGAGTTGGGGCGGAGCCAGCCGTGGGGCGGGCCCTTGGAGCAGCTTCCGGTTTCCGGCGGAGCCCACAGTCGTCGCTCGCAGCCGTCATGGCGGCGGAGGAGAAGGACCCCCTGAGCTATTTCGCGGCTTATGGGAGCAGCAGCTCAGGCTCCTCGGGTGAGGAGGATAACAGCGAGCCGGAGGAAACAAGTCGCAGGGCCCCAGATCCTGCGAAGTCGGCGGGAGGCTGTGGGAACAAGGAGGAGAAGAGGCTGCCGGGACCCGACGAACTATTCCGGAGCGTGACTCGCCCGGCCTTTCTCTACAATCCGCTCAACAAACAGATAGACTGGGAGAGGCACGTCGTTAAGGCGCCTGAGGAGGTGAGGTTCCCGACCCGATTTCCCGGTCGTAGTCCCGGCCTCCGCCCCCTTCCTCCTGAGCCCTCTCCTGGGGACCGGCAGTCTGTTCCCCCACACGCAGTCACCTCCTGCGGGTTGCCGCACCGCCCCCTCCCACCTCCAGCCCTGGGGAGCCCGGGTCCCCTTCCCCAGCCTGGTGGGTGTCGGACCGACCCGCAGCCCCCGCCCCCTTGTGAGGAGACCCAACCTCCGCGCTCGGTGCCCCGACCCCGCGCTGCGAGGACTAACGGTGGTGACTCCCCCGCCCCCCCCGCTGCAGCTTCTCCCCGAGACCCCTTCCCTTTGACGCCGAAGTGCCTGCGGTGCTGCCTCCAAGACAGTGTCTGCTGCAACCTCCTGAAGGGGTCAGCCTTGCCGTAGTATCTCTGAGACTGGATTCTTCTTTGGTAATTAAAAGTTATTAGCTTTATTCATATAGGGAACCCTTTGGCTTTCACTTAACAGTATTGTGATTTTGATGGAAAAAAAAAATGTGTCTTTAAACCTTAAGAAAAAAAAAAGTCAGCCTGAACAATAAGCGAACGGCAGGGAGGTGCATGTGCCCATACGGATTGTAGGAACCTCGGTTCGTCACGGTGCGTCTTAATGTGTTTGCTTAACAGCCTCCAAAGGAATTCAAAATATGGAAGTCAAACTATGTACCACCTCCGGAGACCTACACTACTGAGAAGAAACCTCCCCCTCCAGAGCTGGATATGGCAATAAAATGGTCTAACATTTATGAGGACAATGGTGATGATGCCCCACAGAACGCTAAGAAAGCTAGGCTCCTGCCTGAAGGGGAGGAAACAGTGGAATCAGGTAAGGCGAGTCAGACTCCTGTGATAATACCTTTTGGTCCCTGTGATGAGTTTTAAAAGGAGACACTTAATGAGTGAAATTTAAGTCTAGCGGTTTAACAAATTAATTATGGTGTATGACTATTATTTTTTGCTGTATTTTTTGAGAAAAATCCTATACGGCTTGGAAGTGAGGTCTCTGAAAGCTCAACCGGTAGTATTTACTGTGTTTTAGAAAAAGATCATGTTAGGGGCACCTGGGTGGCTCAGTGGGTTGAGCATCCGACTTCGGCTCAGGTCACGATCTCGAGGTCCGTGAGTTTGAGCCCCGCGTCGGGCTCTGGGCTGATGGCTCAGAGCCTGGAGCCTGCTTCCGATTCTGTGTCTCCCTCTCTCTCTGTCCCTCCCCTGCTCACACTCTGTCTCCCTGTCTCTCAAAAATAAATAAACGTTTAAAAAAGAAAAGAAAAAGATCATGTTATTCAGGCTTTGAAGCAAAATCCCTAATATCCCAACCAATAGTGTATGTGATTTATGGTGCCTTATTACAACAGAGTCAGTTAATGCATGGATTCTTTCTTGTGATTGCAGCTTTGAAGCACTGAAGGCTTCATTTTATATTAAAGCAGTCGTGATTTGAAGCCAAAATTAGCGTGACAAAGTGAGTTTAATTGAGTATCCCTGCGTGGTAATAGGAAGATAATGACTTAGTTGTTTATGATATCATAATTTCATCTCTTACTTAGAGTGTAAGTAACCACAGTAATCTCTGCTTACACACTTTTACCCTAACCACCTCTCAAATTCCATCCTTCACACTGCAGCTAGTGATCATTTTCTAAAAGTCCTATCTGATTATGTAACTCGCCTGCTTAAAACCCTTCACCAGTAAATAGCATAGAGTCAAAGCCTTCTGATGGCCCTGCCTTTCTCTCTACCTGTATTTCGAATGGTGCTTTTTCTAGCACTTTAAGATCTTAAAATTGAAAACTGAATAGACCATGCTATCTTACGGTTCCATGCCTTTCAGTATATGTTGCACATTAGTCTGGAATGTTCTTCCCTCCCTCCTTACCTTTGGCTGGTAAACTCATTCATCCTTCAAAATCCAATTCAAAGAAAACAATGTCAACACCTTCAAAGTATTTGTTCCTCTGTACCTTGTATGTGCTAATGCTGTTGATTGTATTTACCATTCTTTAGGAGATGATTTGTTCATAAATCTGTCTCCTTTATGAAAAGGAGTTCCTGTACAGTTTATAGTACATTTTAAATACTCAGTGGATGGGTGCCTGGGTGGCTCAGTCAGTTCAGCATTAGACTTCGGCTCAGGTCATGATCTCTTGGGTCTGTGAGTTCGAGCCACACATCACACATTGGGCTCTGTGCTGAGAGCTCAGAGCCTGGACCTGCTTCGGGATTCTGTGTCTCCCTCTCTTTCTGCCCCTCCCCCACTCATGCTCAGAGGTCTCTCTGTCTCTCTGTCTCTCAAAAATAAATAAACATTAAAAAAATTTTTTTTGATACTCAGTGGATAATTGTTGAATTATACTAAGTTTTTATGAACGGGCATGCCAGTTAAACAAATTTCTGATGGTTTCATGAATCAAGGGCTACTTAGCTCCTTTTACAACCAGGCAGAGTGTTTTAAGAGAAAGGATAACTGGTAGTTCTTCAGTTTTGATTCTACTTGGCTTTTCTGTTTCTTTTACTGATGTCACAATGTGGATTAGAAGTCACTAATGAAGGCATATCTTCAGTAAATATATCCTTTTAGAGATGCCAAAATGAAGTTGGCGTTTAAAAAACTTCATAGTAGGGTATTTTATGTAATTAATAAAAACACTTTTGCATAAATAATGTTCAATCCTTACAACACCTTGTGAAACCACATAGGGAAATATGGAGATGAGAACTTCATGTGACTTGTCCACAGTCACAAAATTAGAAAATGCCAAGATGCAAATAGGTACTTTCACACAATTTTTAGAATTCATTGTCCTTAGCAGCCTAGTACAGAAATGGTACATGATTCATTGTTACTATTTTATAGACAAGGAAACAGTCTCAGATTAAAGAATTGGCCTAAGCAAATTCGCACAACTAGGAAGAGGCAGAAAAAGAAAAATTCAGGTCTTTAAATGGAAATGGTGCCTCATTAATTTGGGGTTTAGTCTCTTACTGTTTTGCAAGCTGTAGTGCTTGTAGCTGTTTTGTAGAAAGTAAGACCACTAAAGTTGATACTCAAGAAAGGTACTATAGGTTGGTGCTCTGTCTTTGTTCCTATATGGAAACAGTGAGGGTTATATAGCAGGACAAAGAATTGTCTTTTTTCAAGCTTGCTTATTGAGTTCAGATAGATAATTCAGAGTTCAGTTAGGTATTGAGCTCAGATAGGTGTGGGAATATTGTAATTCCCATAGATGATATCTGTTCTTTTGATTATATGATAGTCCTCCAACAGCAAGTGTATATGTATACAATATCAACAGAATCATAAGGTTAAAAGTTTAATCCTGGATCATAAGGTTAAAAGATAATCCTGACATCTTTATTCTTTTTTTTTTTTTTTTTTTAAGTTTATTTTGAGAGAGAGAGAGGGAGAGAATCCCAAGCAGGCTCCACGCTATCAGCACAGAGCCTGTTAAGGGGCTTGATCTCACGAACCGTGAGATCATGACCTGAACCGAGATCAAGAGTCGGACACCTTACCGACTGAGCTGCTTAGGTGCCCTGATCCTGAAATTTTTAATTTGGACTCTAATGTTGGTTAACCATTCAGAATCCCATACCATGTTCACAGAGTCACTATAAAATTAATCATTTTTTACCTGTATTTTTTTAACTTATAAAATATCTTGTTTAATAAATTCCATTCTCTGAAATTATTTAATTTTTAGGTTATTAAATTATTTTTACTTTTCCTTCTCATTTTTTTAAATGTTTATATTTGAGAGCGAGAAAGTGGGGGGAGGGGTAGAGAGAGAGGGAGAGAGAATCCCAGGCCGGCTCTGTGCTGTCAGTGCAGAGCCCAGCACGATGCTGGATCCCACCAACTAGGAAATCAGAACCTGAGTGGAGATCAGGAGTTGGTCACTTAACCACTTAACCAACTGAGCCAGCCAGGTGCCCCCTCCTTCTCATTTTTTGGACTTTAGCCTTTTTTTTGCCAGTTAACTTATTTCAGATTTTTTCAAGTTTTTAAAAATATTTTATTTGTATTTTTTTTAATTTTTTAAATATTTATATATTAGAGAAAGAGAGAGAGTGCTAAAGGGGAGGGGCAGAGAGAGAGATACAGAATCCAAAGCAGGCTGTAAGCACAGAGCCTGACGTGGGGCTCAAACACACAAACCTTGAGATCATGACCTGAGCCAAAGTTGGACGCCAACCAGTTGAGCCACCCAGGTGTCCCAATGTTTATTTTTTGAGAGAGAGACAGAGTGTGATTGGGGGAGGGGCAGAGAGAGGGAGACATAGATGAAGCAAGCTCCAGGCTCCCAGCTGTCAGCACATAGCCCACTGCAGGGCTCAAACCCAGGAACTGTGAGATAGGACCTGAGCTGAAGTCAGATGCTTAACCAACTGAGCCACCCAGATGCCCCATTTTTTTTTTTTTAAAGATCTGGGAAAGATTCAAAACTCACCAAGTCTTGCTACTTGCCAGCACTTCTTGTTTGGTAATTGTGAAATGCAGATCACTAAGGCTTAGATATTAATTGTAGCTTTATTGACGTGTACTTAATCGTGAAATCCTAGCTAAAGTAGCTAATGCTTTCCTTTTCTTTTTTTTTTTTAAAGAATTTAGAAAGTTCATATTAATGTAAACTTATTTACCTCAGGTGGCATGAATTCCATATAGAAGAATTGCTTCCTTACTAGTGCATCATCTGTGATACATGGCACAGACTAGAAACTCACTAATCTTGATAAATGAACATTTCAGGGTGGTTTTCTTTTTTCCTGTTCTGGTTTTTAAGGTGATGCCTTGTTTTGTCACTAGGTGGCACTAGCTCTTCAAATTACTGATAGGAAATCATTTTTCGATCCTCGGTAGTTTGTGTTTTTGTTAATTCAGTAAATATAATTGACAGATTAAAAGCAGAACTGTCTCAGGATCATCTTTTTAATATGTCAACAGTGGATTTTATAGCAGAGTTAGAAAGTAATTTCAGTTTTTATACTATTGAAAATAATCTCAAGCAATGATGATGATTAAATAATTTGAAAAAAAACAAAGGCCTTGGAGTATTCGAGCTGTGTGCCACATCAGTTGGTTTGTACATTATTTTTGTGTATATATGATAAACTACTGATTAAAACCCTCGTTTGTAAATTCCTATGATGATTCAATTAATTTTATTTTATCTTACTGCCTATAATATAAATATATATATGTAAATCCATAAGTGCTTTATGAAATATAGGAATAACATCGCCATACTGAGCTTGAAGATGAATGCAGATGAATCACCTGCAGTTGTTTCTAATTATTCTCCACATCAACAAAGGAGATATTCTGAGTATGGTACAGTTAGGAGAAGGGAACTGAAGGCTTAAGGTTGTAAATGTATTTCCTCCATAAGGAGTTTAGGGTGTGATATCAGCAGCTTCCCCAATTTTTTATTTTTAAAAAATTTATTTATTATTAATATTATTATTATTATTTTATTAAGTAAGCTCTACTCCCAACATGGGGCTTCAACTCACGATCTCAAGATCAAGAGTTGTATGCTTTACTGACTGAGCCAGTCAGGTGCCCCTGCTTCCCCAGTTTTTTCATATAAAGGCCCCTTTCAACATCAAAATATTTTATAGACCACCATATGATAGTTGTTGAACTTTCGGTATCTGTTGATTGAGAAAGTAAAGCCAAAAATGCAATGAGTTCAGTAATGTGCTTAAAATAAATGTATATTTTAAAATTAATTCCTTCTACATAGTATTCTATCTAAATGGAGTTCTTAAAATAAAGCCACACATTTGTTCAGAGAGAATACAGTTTCAGTGAAACATCTACCTGTGAGTGCTTTTTAAATTTCAAAATAATAAGGATGGGGGTTGTAAATAGAGAGGGGAGTTGTTCTGTGAGGAGAGAAAGCAGATTTGAAAGGAAAGAACAGCTGATCACTGCTTAAACAGTGTCATGGTTGGATCGATACTCTTGGTAAAAAGAGTAGAATGTGTTCCATTGTTACAAGGTGTAGATTATTTAAATATATACAGTATATAAGCTGTAGAATATAGTTGGGATAGCTTTTTTTCAGAACAGATCTGGTTTTCTCATTTTAAAGTACCTGAATCCAGCACTAACAGGTCACTTGTGAATTTTGTGTAACACTACAATTAATTTCTTATTTCTACCTGCACTTTAAAATCAGAGATCTAAAAGTTAATTTTTGGTTTTTATTAGGATACTGAAAGAAACATAAGTTGAAGATAATGATTTTGGTCTAAAGTGAATGAAATTTTAATACTTAACTTTTTTTTTTTTTTAATTACTGATTGAAACTTTTCCTTTCCTGTTTAAAGATGATGAAAAAGATGAGCATACTTCTAAAAAGCGCAAAGTAGAACCAGGAGAACCAACAAAGAAGAAAAAGTAGAAAATGACAAATCACAAGAATTTCTGGACTGCGAAACTTGTTGAAACGGTTTTTTGGGGCAGATTAAGTTG
The DNA here is from genome assembly GCF_022837055.1 of Prionailurus viverrinus. NCBI lineage: Eukaryota > Metazoa > Chordata > Mammalia > Carnivora > Felidae > Prionailurus > Prionailurus viverrinus. The sequence goes on from NC_062568.1 coordinate 142,515,110, forward strand.
ATATTTTAAATTATTATGAAACAACATCTCCATGAAAGTACATGTTAATTAATAAGTATTGCTATGGGAACTTTCCACTGTAGAATTCATTTTTTTATTTAAAACTTTATTTAAAACTCAAGTGGTGATTTGTGATTGTGAAATTGACAACACTTGGAAGCATTCTTGCTATCACAGAGTTGGTGACATACTTTGAAAGTTTTGTCACATGTCGACATGCCAATGTTCTATGAACCTTTTATAAAGGAATATATTTTTAAAGTAAATATATTGTAATGTACTGTGAACTTGTAGGGTGCTTTTCAACAGTGTTTGTACAGTGTAAATAGATCATGGAAATAAAATTACTTATTCAATATTGCTATTATTGCATAACATTAACATTTGAATATTTGTCTGTGACAAGTAACCTCTTTGCCACATGGTGTTTTAATAGTAGGTATTACCATTTAGGGAGTGCCTCTTGTGTTCCAGGTGCTTCGTGGGTGCTTTTTCTCTGCTCTTCAGACAGCCTGGTAAAGCAGAGATTAGTGGCTTCATTTTGTAATAGAGATTAACTTATTCAAGTTTCCATAGCGAGTGAGCAATGATTTTGTGATTTAACTCAGGATACTTGACTTCCAAAATCATCAAATTAAGCCACCTACCCACCACTTAAAATTTAGTTGTCTTCTAAAGGAATTGCACTTGTCCTCTCTTCTAGGTACTCTCTGTGGTAAGTAGGGAGATCTTCCTCTTCCCTGATTGTATTACTGCACCTTATCATGTAAGTCTTATGTGATGGTTTTTCCTTAATTTCCCTGTTAAATAGTTTGCTGAAGATAAGGATTCTGTATAAAGAATTGCCAGATGTAGCAAACAAAAATACAGGATACCCAGTTAAATTTGAATTTTATAGTAACAACATGTTTTTGTATGTGTAATATTTGGGACAGCTTACACTAAAACTTTATCTGAAACTCAGATTTAACTGAGTATCTTGTGCATTATCTGGCAACACTACTTCTATTGCATCATCTTTACATGGTTCCTATTTTAATGCTTTGCATATAGTAATAAACAAGAAAACAAGGGGTGGTCAAGAAATGAATAATCTTTGATTTTACTTCTACAGTCCAAAATGCAGTGCCCTTATTTGTAGCATTTTAAACTATAAAAAGGAGAGGTTATACATTGTATCAGTCATTTCATGATTCGTAATGCCTTTAAGAGACAAGACTTAATTACAGGACCTGCACATTCAGTGTATAGGAAAAAGACTTTGGTCTTTGAGTTAAAAAAAAAAAAATCCCCAGTCCAGTTGTTTTTCTCAATACTGGAAACCAGTATTTGAAAAGCTGTAAAATTTGTTTAGTTAGAACATGGATTAAGTAGACTAAAATTTGTGAAAGTCATTAAAAAATACGATACTAGCCATGGTGTTTTGTGGAATGAGGAAGGAACATAACTGTATGATGGCTTCAGTAGATCTCAGACTTAAAAAAACTAATTGTATAGCTGCTTATCCTCTAGGTTTATAGCTATATGATTCCCAAAATTGAAGTAATTTGTAAAGCAAGAAGTTTTTAGTTTAAAGCCTTTGTATGTGAATAATATGGAGGGCTATGGTATCATATTAAGGAATGGCATCAAGTGATAAAGCATGACTCCAGTATGACACCAAACTAAACAAATAGAATTATAATTCTGAGGCTGTGATTCCCAGATCTGGAGAAGTCTGTAGTCTGGATACATGTGTTAGTAGAGCAGATATCTCAAGAAGCTACCGAAATGCAAGATTTAAAAACTAGCATGAAGGCACAGCTCATACAAAAACAAAACAAAACCAGCAAGCCACTGTCTGGAAATCTAACCTCTTTATCACCCATTGGTTCAACTCCCAGCTCTCGTTGATTTGTTTATGACAGCAAAAGCTCATTAGATCTGTCCCTATTGGTGCTTTGAGCCCCCCTTCTAGAAGATAACCGAATTGGGGTGGCGGGGAGGAATAAATACCACTTTATTAGAAGAGGGATTGATACTTTAGACAGGACAGGTAGTGGCTACACTTGTGAGATCATTACGTAACCGGCTGGGAGATGTATACCTATGTGAGTACAGGTCAAGGTAGTTCTAATTTAGGAAGAAGGAGGCTAAATATTTTTGAGCAGTCTGAATCTGCCGTATGTGTTTCATTGGGTTTCTTTTCAGAATATGGCCAAAAACAAAAGGGGAAAGGGATCTCTATCCAAGTTGTTTCTTTTTTTATAGAGAATCCAGTCACTTAATATTCCTGATTGTTTCCTCATCTTTAAGGAAGTGAAGCCACATCAGGCATAAATGGCTTTCTTTTGTGCAAGGATAAAATTTGAGAAGAACTAAGCATTTGTGGGTCATATTTTAAAATTCAATGTGTGAATAGCATTATGGAGTTATGTGGAAAACATTCTAACTGGAATCGAAGAACATTACTGAGAAAAATTGACACTGCTTTTTAACCATTAAAATACAAATATTACTGGAACTTATTTGCAAACTTGCAACTTCCTAGTTTAAACCGTTAATGCTTGTAGTGCTTTTGAGTTCACAAAGTTGAATCACATAGTACTTTATTTTCCAAAAACCTAATGAGGTAGGTTTTATCATTTCCAAATTACGGAAATTGAAAAAACAGACCCAGCCAGCTATAGCAATATACCCACAACTATGCTTAGTTAGCTTCAGGATCTGCAATCGCATTCCATGTAAGGTTTATGGAGTACCTTTTGGTGTAAAGCATTGTGTTAGGAACAAAGGGTCCATCTTTAAGCAAAGTCACGTTTGTAGCCATTAGGAAGAAGGACATGCAGGGACTGAGTCTGACCAGCTGAGCACTTCAGTAGAGCAGTAAGGACCTGCTTGAACTAAGGCATCGGGAGAAGAGACAGGGATATGAGGAATAATACTGCTCAGCTGGATATAAAGGCAGAGTGAAATTTTCTTTTATTGCCAACTCTACATATATTTAATTAAAATATAAATGGGCTAATGCAGGTTTGAACATGACCTACATATAAAACATGTTGCCACACCAGACACAAAGCCCTACTAGAGATATTTTTAAAATATAGTTATTTTTACAGGTATCTGAATAAACTCAGCAACTTTGAATAAATCAAATTTTTGACTAATTAAAACCATAGCTGGACTTTAAAATATGTCATTGGTGGTATTTTGGATGTTCGTGTTTTTGTGTCCATATTGAACTGCTCTATTTTACTACTCCATTATCACTTAGTACAGAAGTTCCAGGCATTCTTAGAAAAAAAAAAAGTGGTAAATTCCCAGCAAGTGTTTTGGACTTTTCATTAAATTCTAAAGCTTTCTCTTTTTTCTTTACACAGTTTTCCCAATATGAAACATGGCATTGCATTGTAATGGAAAAAAAAAAGAAAAAGATACCAAGAAGCATTTGTATGTATAGTCCACAGAAGAGGGACTCTGCCTGTTCTGTCATTGACTAGAACAATGCCTGGCACATAGAAGGCACTCGATATAACTCCTAATTGGTGATGGTGAACTGAATTTTCCCCCTCTGGTTTAGGGGTGATCCTCCAGAGGCTGTGTTTCCAGTTATATAGGCCAATAAATCTTAACAACTTAAACCAGTTTGAGTTCAGTTTTGTCATTTTCCATCCAAAATATCCTAATTGATGTGAAACTCTACTCCCTTGGTCCTGGTTCTCTTCTTTATTTCTTCTCTCTGGCTCCTTCACTTCTGGTTGCCCTCGAATGCCAGTGTGGCCTATGTTGTTGCCTTCTCGTTGTCTACACTGGTTCTTGACAATTTCAGCCAAGTTCACGACTACCACAGTAACACTATGATGGTTCCCTACACTGTATTGTTTGTCAGAATGTTCTTGTAAAACCCTAGATTTGCGTATCCAGTTGTACATCTCTGCTTGAGTCTCAAGGGCCACTCACATTATGTATGTCCAAAACCAAACACATGGTGTCAAAACCCATACCACCTCCTATATTTTGTTTCTGGCTGATAGAGTTACCATCAACCCAAAAATCTGCCCTCTGCCTCACATGGGTTTAGGTACTAAATTCTAAGGGTTTTCTCCCCTCGTTCTCACATACTTAATAATCCCCCTCTAATGAGTCATTTATAATTTCCCAGGTATGCTAGTTTCATAATTCTGTGTTCAGTTGTACCATTTGTTTAGCCTGGCCTTTCTGATTCTACTTAGCGAACTCCCTCTTATTCTCTGAGATAAGAATCCAGGTACATATTCCTTCTGTGCACCTTGCTCTTTATGTCTGCTTCTGCACCTGTCCATTGCTGTTGTCTGTGCTCAGTACTAAATAACTGACATTAGCTGAGTACTTAATGAAACCAGTAACCAAAGGGTTAACGGGACTACTCACAGCTGCAGACTAATAAGTGCAGCTGCAACTTTTTACTCAGACTTTTTTCATACGCTTTTAAGTCTTTCTGACACTCCCAAGAGGTGGATTTGAGGCTTGCCCTCCAGTCTCCTTGTTTGGCTGCCTCTCAAACCCCCTCCTTGCTACATACTCAATGATTGTCTTTCCTGCGAATTGGGCGGATGAACTTGGATTTGATTACATTACTATGTGCCAGGCATTGTTCTTGGTGCTTTACATGTATTAACTCATTTAATTTGATGAGGTAGGTGCTAGTCCTAGCCCTACATACCCCGGGGGAGAAAACTGAGGTACAGAGAGGTTAAGTGATTTGCTCCAGGTGGTAGAGCTGGGACAGCGGGCAGTCTGGCTCCAGACCCAGTGCACTCCTGCTGCTGCACTGGAGGGGAGGAAGGAGCCCCTGAATGAACCCATAGATTGACTTATTAATTTGTATGTGTTTCATTCAAAGGATGTCTTATCCCTAGAAGGCACTCAGAATACAAATATTTGGAGAATTAATGAATCCCAAACCAGTTCACTAACCAGAGACATAGCATTTGTTTAATGCTATGGAAAGTCAATAAATACATGTTTTAGGAAGATTGATGTCTATTTCAATGACTTAGTAGCTTATTTATCACATATTTGGAGTATTTTAATTGAAAACCTTAAAGTAATAGGGCTGGGGATATACCTCTCTCCCTCCAAAAATATTTTTTAGCTTTTCAGCTCTTTTTCAAAGTCTACAGTTTTTTAAGCAAAGTGAAATAGCTGTAAGTCATAAATTTTGCCTCAAGTATTTTTTCTACCCTTTCAAATGATAGCTTGAGTTTAGAATCATCGCACCAGGGTGTGGGAAGGCCTCCAGAGGCCCTCCAGTACAGCCTTGCCAGAATATAGGATTGTCTTCTCTGTGATCTTTGTCTCTCATTTCTAGGTTCACAGATGAGCCCACAAAATGACAGGTTTACAGGCTGGATTTGAAAAGTCATTTCCTGTGTGTCTGTAATATTTTGGTTCCCAGGGTCTGGAACTCCTGTTCCTTTCCCTGTGTTTACCATTTTCTGAAAAAGAAAAGAACAGAGTGTTTGGTGCATATTATTGAAGTAAAAGTGCAGCTCCATTCCTGGCATAAGTACCTGTCTCTCTTTCTAGTGGGACCAAAATTCTAGCAACCTTCTCTAGTGCACACTGGGGAACCTGCATTAACATTTTAAATTTAGAAACTGCAAAGGAGTCACAAAAGTCACTTCCCGAGAAGGAGGTGATTTGCCTGCAAGCAGAGTTACAAGCAAGAGCCAACTTGGAATTAACTCCTCTGAGGCTCACATGCCAGGAGGAACTTAAGACCCTTTTGCTAGTTTTTGCTGGTTTTCAGTTTGGACACACACACACACACACACACACACACACACACAGGATTTAACAGTCAATAGAACCTTCCTTTCCTCTTTTTACCAAGTTCTGCCTCAGGCCTTCCCCTCCAACCCTCTCCTCAACTGCAAAAAGTGGCCTACTTAGTAGTAAAATTTCTTCCATAACATCTGGAATCCACATGTCCAAAATGTAAGGCATAAACTCTTCGTTTTTTTTTTTCTTTTAATTTAGGCTTAATTACTTGAGCTCCAAATCCTGCCTGTCCCTGCCTCCCTCCATACCAAACTAATTAGAACAATTATCTGAGCCATCCATGGCTACCGATCTGTTAAAGCCTGTTATTGAGGTTAACAAATGAGAGGGTTAATTTCTCTAGATTGCTCCATAGTTGGCGAAGAAAGATAACAAGGCTTTACATTAGTAGAGTGCTTCTGAGTTTTCAAGCTATTTTTTCTCAACACCAAACTGCCACCCAGGAGAAGAGCTTACTTTGGGGTTCCAGCCTGTCTGGAGGTAAGTGACTTAATTCAGAACTGAAGCACTTGGAATTCACGACTCCTTGTGAAAGAGGGTCTCTCCCCGCCCGGCTGCTTCAACTGTGTAAAAAAGGTTTTGATGTTTTTTAAAGGAAATAGGATTGCCAGGTAGTAACCACTGGTGCCAACTTGGAGCTGTTGACTTAAAGCCTTAAACAGTAAGCTGCTTTTTATAGATAATTAGACCAAGGCCCTGTATATTTTTAACTTAAATTCATCCAGTCACTTTGGCTAATTATAAATTACCCAGGTTTTTCTATTCTTTTTATACATTTGTTTCCCCTGTAACAGTAGCAAGGCTATCCTATGTCAGTCTTACTGGGTAGCTAAACTGGAGTTCTTTTTTATTTTATTTTTTTTTTATGTTTATTCATTTTTGAGAGACAGAGCACAAGTGGGGGAGGGGCAGAGAGAGAGGGAGACACAGAATCTGAAGCAGGCTCCAGGCTCCCACCTATCAGCACAGACCCCGATGCGGGGCTCGAACTCACAAACCACGAGATCATGACCTGAGCCAAAGTCGGATGCACAACTGACTGAGCCACCCAGGCACCCCTAAACTGGAGTTCTTAATGTAATCTTTTTGCCCTGGAGGTTTTTTTTTTTTAGATCACATAGCCTAGTGTTGAATTTTCTTTTCTTTCTTTCTTTTTTTTTTTTTTTTTTAAAGCCCAAGAGAGTTCGTTGAAAAAAGGATTCGGTTTTCCTAGTATTACCACGATTTCAACTAATTTTTCCAACAGAGATTTGTGAAAATGTGATAAAAAGCGATGGGGAACAGGTTTTCAACGGCCTCACTTAAGTGCCAAAGGTAAGAAAAAAAATCCTTACGTCACAGAAGCACAGAAAACAAAAACTTACATGTTTTCTTCACTGCAAATATAGTTTGTCTTTTTTCAAGGACAGGATCAATGGTTACACCAAAAATACAATAACAATTGAGTATATTCAAGACACATTGTTCCAATTAATTCTCATAACATTGCTATATAAATTGTTTTAATAGTAATGTTCATTCAAAAACATTTATTTTTTAAATTTATTAGTATTATTAAAATTTTTTAATGTTTATTTTTGAGAGAGAGAGAGAGAGAGAGAGCATGAGTGGGGGAGGAGCAGAGAGAGAGAGGGGGAGACACAGAATCCGAAGCAGGCTCCAGACTCTGAGCTGTCAGTACAGAGCCTGGTGTGGGGCTCAAATTCACCAACCATGATGTTTAACTGACTGAGCCACCCCGATGCCTGTCTTCATTCAAAAAGAACATTTCTGATTATGAAAATGATACATGCTCATTGCGGAAGTTCTGGGAAAAAAATAAAATGAAATAAGAAAATAGAAATCACTTTTAGCAGAGACATTCACTGGTAACATTTTGATACAGAATATTTTCTTAGAGAGTTTTTTTTTCTATGCATATATGCACATATTCTAAACAACATAGATATTCCATATTTTACTTCACATTAAGCATTATCAATTCCATTAAAAATTCTTCAAAAACCTATTTTTATTTTCATTTCTCTAATGGACATTAAAATTATTTCTGTATTTTTCACCACGATAAATAACGCTAAGATGACTATTTTATAATTATTTTGTTGTAGAATTTGATTATAGAACTACTTTTGTAAGAATTTGAGTCATATGTAAAGATCTAGTTTCCTTGACTTAATGCCCTTAACCTCTTGAGACCACATTTCAACAAATATTTTAAAAGTTTTTGTACATCTCCCTGAACTCCTACACATTAAGTCTCTTGCCAGAAACCAGCTCTTTATAACAGCAATTTGGCATTCCTAATATGTCCTCTTTTTAGCTGCTCTGAAATACCACGTTTCTTTTTAGACTGCTCCCAAAAGCTACTCAGATTCCAAAAAGCTACTCACCAGGCCTCAAATTGAGAACCTGGTTATTTTGCCTTCAGCAAAAGGAATTTGTGGCCACTCTGAACTAAAGACAGATTTAGAGGTGGAAAAAGGACTGCGGGTGGGGGGCGGGGGGAATAATAAAGCAGACTGGGCTTTCCCCCCACCCCATTCTACCTTATTGACCATGTAATTGCAATTAACAGAGAAGGACCTTAGGTGGAGCCAAAGGATACTGGAGAAATCCCCTCCGCACTCAGGCAGGCCATGCCTCTCAGATTCCGCCAGGCAGCTGGCTTGCCTGGCTGCGGGAGACTTCCAGAGCCAGCCAACCTAGGAGGGCGAGTGCCAGGAGGCACCTCCTCTCAAAGAAAGGAAAGAAAAAAAATGCCTTCTTATCATGGTTTGTGGAATTGGGGAAATTCCACAACCAGAGCTCCCAGTAAAGCTTTACCAGAGGCTTACAAACAAAGCAGACTCCCAAGAGAGGAGCTCCCTGGGAGAAGTAGCATTATCCTCACTCTCATCTTGTCACTTAATCACACTTATATTGTTACCTCACCGCTGGGCACATCTTTTCTTCCTCACTGGATTCGGAGCTGCTGGAGAGTCCGCAGGCCCTTACAGTTCTCGTGGAACAAACTCGCGGACCCAGCCCAAAGCAATACAGTTACAAGTTGCTTAATAACTAATTGCATACATGAACCAACACTTAGCATCTTAGAACAGTGCATTATCAGGTCTTTTCCTGCCTATTTTTTAATACCTTTTTAAAAAAATGTTTATCTATTTTTGAGAGAAAGAGAGCGAGCGAGTATGTGCAGAGACAGAGAATCCCAAGCGGGCTCTGCCCTGACAGCAGAGAGCCTGATGCGGGGCTCGAACTCACACGCACTGTGAGATCATAACCTGAGCCAAAGTCAGATGTTCAACCGACTGAGCCACCCAGGTGCCTCTTCCTGCCTATTTTTGATGGGGGATTGAGCAAAGTAACCTGGTCCTGGAAAGAGGACCAGGAAAGAACAGTTCACCAAGGTCTTTATTTCCCTGGGCTGGTTCTGAGAAAGTGAACCAAGCCCAATTCTGATTCCTGTACTTCAGTGAATCCAATGATTGATAATCTTCAATTAACTGAGATCCTCTCCCACTTCCTCAATTTTGAGGGAAAGAAATAAAAAATAGGGATTTTTATTTTTTCTTAAATAAATAAAACCATTTCTCAGTGTTGGCCATGGACTAGGTATAAATCCATCTCAGTCTCCTAAACCTTCCCCATCAATGTTTCCAGAAGTTTGTTCCAAGAAAACTGCTTGCAGATGCTCTGAGAAAAGGTTTCCACAAAGTCTAGGATTCTTCCCTTCTAGGTATCCACAATGAGCATGAGTGTTACAAAGGTTGTTAGGTGTCATTCAGTTAAGAAGCCTCTGTCTTCTCTACCCCAGAGTCTCAAACTTACCAGAACTATTTTGAATAGAATCAGAATTATTTTGAAGAGCAGCTGGTAAAACTTTATGGAATGAACTTGGAGACATGCTGCTCTCCGCCAGGTGGAATGACAATACTCATTTGGGTTTACAGTGGGCGGAGGGGGGAATTGGTCATTGATTATTCAAGGAGTATCTTCAGTAGAGACTATTTGCTAAATTATTTTTCAAAATAGCTGTAGGTTCAAAGATATTTTTAAAAGAAATGCAAGTTAATACTACTAAGGGATACTATTTCTCACTAAGTAGGTTAGAAAAGTTACACTTGACAATACACTCCGGTAAGGATGTGAGGACACAGCATTCTCATACAATACAAGTAGGAGGGCAAAGTGATCTAAACCCTATGATGAGCAATTTGGCAAAAGCTGCAGAAATAACAAAAATATTTACCTGTAGACCCAGAAATCTCACTTCTGGGAATTTATCCTTTAGTTATGCCTATATATGTACATTATGATAGATGTACAAGGTTATTTATTGAAACATTACTTATAATAGCAAAATGTGGGAATGAATTCAAATGGCATGGGGGACTGGTTAAATAACTATGGTTTATCTACACAATGGAATAGTATTCAGTAGCAAAAATAAGGAAAAAATAACTTCTCTGGATGGATATGGAAAGAGATCCAGCATATACTATAAAATGCAGGATGTAAATTTATTTTATACACAATATATAAAAATGGAGGTATGTAAACATGTATAAAATGTATTACAAAGATATATATATATATACACATATATATAATGCTACTGTTTATTTTTTGTGTAAGAAAGGGGATAAGAAAATATCTTCATCAAACAATGGAATGTTATTCAGCACTAAAAATAAAATCAATGAGCTATCAAGCCATGAAGACATGGAAAAAACTTAAGTGCATGAGGGAAGTCAATCTGAAAGGCTATATACTGTATGATTCCAACTGTATGACATTCTGGCAAAGGCAAAACTATGGAGACAGTAAAAAGATCAGTGGTTGCCAGAAGTTGGAGTGAGTGGGAGGGATGAATAAGTGGAACACAGGGAAATTTTAGGGCAGTGAAAATACTCGATATCTTATGATGTTGGATACATGTCATTACACATTTGCCCAGACCCATAATGTACAACACCAAGAGTGACCTGGAAGGAATGTGAACTATGGACTCTGGATGATTATGTCGTGTCGATGTAGCTTCATCACTTGTAATAGATGTACCACTCTGGTGGGGGACGTCGATAAAGTGGAGGGTTATGGGTATAGGTGGGGCAGGGGGTATACGGGAAAAATCTGTACCTTTCCTTAATTTTGCTATGAACTTAAACCTACTCTTTAAAAAGTCCTTTAGAAATATATAGAATCACGTGTGCTCGTGTTTGTATGAGGTAATACTGTAACGACACAGAAGAAACCAAAATAAGTAGTGCCCTGTAGAGGACAGGGAAAGTTTGGTGTGACAACTAGTGACAATGTTGAACTTTACCTAAGCCCTGTGCTCCAGAACACCGTGAAAGCTAAGAAATCCCCCAACCCTTTTGCGTCCCAGGAAATAGCAAAGGACCCTCCTCCTGTCTGAAATAAGACCTACTTCATCCTTCCTCCCATAAGACTCCTGTGGATGACTCCCTTGTTGACCTGCTCCTTCCTTCTCTTTAAGACATCCCTCATTAACGAACACTCTCCCTATTATAATAGCCGGAATAAAATTATCTCTTTAATTATCCAGTGCCTTTTCACAACAAGCATGGGGACAGAGGTCAAAGACTTCTTGGGGTAAACCTTTTCCTATCATTTTGATGTTCAAATGATGCGACTGCATGGGCCACTTGAAAAATTTCTAATTTAATTTAAAATACAAAACAGGCAAAAGATACTTTTGATAAACGAGTGGCTAACTTGAAAGCGCCATTAAAGAATACCTCGGTCTGGGGCGCCTGGGTGGCATCATCCATTAAGCTTTTGACTGTGGCTGAAGTCGTGATCTCACAGCTCCTAAGTTCGAGCCCCACATCGGGCTCTGTGCTGACAGCTCGGAGCCGGAAGCCTGCTTCAGATTCTGTGTCTCCCTCTCTCTGCTCTTCCCCCGCTCACGCTCTCTCTCTCTCAAAAATAAATCAACATTAAAAAAAAATTAAAAAAAAAAAAAAAAAAAAGAATACCTCAGTCTGGCATCCCCAGTTCACTATTTCAGGAAAGAAGTATGTCCTGCTCTTCAGCCTTCTCTATTGACCAACGAGGTGCTGGCTTGCTGACACTTTGCAGGCTTTTCTTTCCTTCTAAGTACATTTGTAACGAAAGAACATGGAGAGAAAGGAAAAAGAGGGAAAAGGCAGGAAGCTGTTCTGGCCTCTCCTGTATAATTTTTGAACCTGTGGTTGATAAAATTCCTTAGTTTGAACCCATAGTCTTTCTTCCTACCACAGAAAAAACAAAAAAAGTCATTTTCTCTTTTTTTCCTCCACGTATTCCTGTCCTTTGGGTCTTCTTTTGCCTTCCGCCTTCAGTTTTAATTAACGTTGTGGAAACCTGAGCTACATGTCCCTCGTGCATGGTCACTTCCTCCCAGTTGCTGTGGCAACTTGCATGCGGTGGCCTTGCTTTGAAGACAAGTCATAGGAGGGGGTACTGCAGTTCCCTGGAAGGGGACCTGGATCAATGGGTGACCAGGAGGAGCAAACTTCCCTGGAGACCTGGACCATTCATACTAAAAACTGTTACATGAGAGAAAAAGAAACTTCTTTTATAAACCATTGTACCATTAACTTTATTCAAATGGACACAGTTTCTCCTCAAGGGAATTGAAAGGGTTGCATTAGATAATCTCCAAGAAGCTTCCCAGTGCTAATTTATGTGAATCAAAGGCTAATTTTGCCACCTTAAAGGGTCAGAGAGGCTTTGAACCATAGCTGTGTTTATAGAGCATATCATCATGTGCAGCTGAGAGGCATTTGCTACTCTAGAGCCTAATGGATAAGACCTGAACTTTGGGTTCAGCCTCATAAATCCAGTTCCTGGCCTTGCTCCTTACCACCTGTGACCTTGGGCAAATTGCTGAGGCTGTTTGAGTCTCACTTCCTTATCTATAAAATTCAGATAAACTTAGGAACTGTTTCACTACCTGAGATAATCCAGGAGAAGTTCCTGACTAATAATAAACACTCAAATTGTAGTTGTTTTTATCATTGTTGTTAACGTTGTTGTTATCACGACCTTTGTTAAGAACGTACACCCCAACTGTAGCAATTTTGCATGGGCCAATCTTATCCAAATTCTGCTTACCTGCTTTCTGTCATCATTTTAAAGAATTAATGGACAAAAAACATCGCAACAGATTGAAATCACTGTGAAGAGTGAGGTGAATGGATGTGGTAGTGGTATCTACTCTTTGCCTGTGTGTGGTTCTCTCCTGTGTCCTGGGAGTATGGGAGACTACTGCCCAGCCTTTTTGGCAGTTGGGCGAGACATCGTGACTAGTTCTCGTCAAGGGGCAGTGAGTCAAAGTGATGGATATAAATAACATCTGGTGCAAGGGATTTCAGAGCATATGGGAATTCTCCCTCATCTCTTTCCCTAAAGCCACTGGTTGATCCAATAGCGTCATACAATGATGGAGCCCTCGTCAACCTGGGCCCTTGAATGACTGTATGGAGCAGGTCTATTTCTCACCCTCTACCTCTAACGCACATTGGACATGTGGAATAAGAAATAAATTTGTTGTGCTGACACTGAATATGCTATCACGTTACCTTTATTCCCCCCTAAAATAATAAGTAATGACCAAGTTGCTATAATATTCAGAATACTTAAGCTTTTGCACTGAAAGGTCAAAGGGCCCACATTTGCCAACTATGATGGTCCCTGCTGGAAATTTCCATGATTAAAATACCTAAAGCGATTTAAAACATAGAAAATGTTACTTCATTAATGGAAGTATGGCAATAGAAAGTTTCCAGGAGTGATTAATATAGAAGATCTATGTTTAGAGCCCCTAGTACTAGAGAGAAAAGCTATTATTATTTCTTACTGAGCGTATTGAGATGATTTTTTTTAATGTATATGCATTGCCTAGTGGTTAAGAATACCCTAACTCTGGGCACCTGGGTGGCTCAGTCAGTTAAGCCTCAGACTCTTGATTTCCACTCAGGTCATGATCTCACAGTTTGCGAGATCTGCCTTGGGTTCGGCACTGAGAGCACCGAGCCTGCTTGGGATTCTCTCTTTCCCTCTCTCTGTGCCCTTCCCCCATGTGCTCTTTCACACACTCTCCTCAAAATAAACAAACTTTTTTTTTTAAAAAAAGTATACCCTAATTCTTACTCTCAATTCAGACCGCCTAGATACAAATCTTGACTTCAACTTCTTGTTTTGAGCAAGTCACTTAATTTCTCTGGCCCCCAGTTTCCTCGTTTATAAAGTGGTTTAATACACCTCACTTATACAGTGTTATAAGGATTAAATGAATTAATATATATAAAGCTCTTAGAATGTACATGACACATAGTGTCTTATATAAGTATTGGCTATTATATTGATGTTTTTTTTTTGTTTTTTTTTTTTGTTTGAGAGAGAGGGCACAAGTGAGGGAGGGGTAGAGAGAGAGGGAGGGAGGGAGAGAGAATCCCAGGAGGGGCAGAGAGGGAGAGAGAGAGAGAAGCAGGGCTTACCCAAAGCGGGGCTTGAGCTCAAGCTCACAAACCGTGAGATCATGACCTGAGCCAAAGTCCAATGCTTAATCAACTGAGCCACCCAGATGCTCCCTGATGATTATTTCTAATAATTGTAATGATTTCTGAAATTAGGAATTATGCCATGGGGTGCCTGGGTGCCTCAGTCGGTGAAGCATCCAACTCGTGGTTTCAGCTCAGGTCATGATCTCACAGTTTTGTGAGTTTGAGCCCCATGTAGGGCTCTGTGCTGGCCAGTAGGGAGCCTGGCTGGAATTCTCTGGGTCCCTCTCTCTCTGCCCCTCCCCCACTTGCACTTATCTGTCTCTCTCAGGATAAATAAATAAACTTTAAAAAACAGGAAAAGAAAGAAATTACACCATATTACCCTGCCGTAAGAATAGGCTGATAAGTCATTGACACAGACTAGAGAACCCAGAAATAGATTCAGGGCAGGATGGCTATCCACTTGGTTTGTATGTTGTCCCTGCAGACAGTCTCTGTTCCGGTCCATCTGTGTCCATCCTGTTTTTGCTGTTTATATTTTAAATATATCCCTGGTCTCAGGACATAGAAATTTAGTATATGGCAAAATGTGGTGCTTTGACTCAGTGGTTAAAGATGATTTACGTCACATATATTGCTAACAGACACCTTGCTATATGTTTGGTAAAATAAAGGGAGACTGTTACCTTATACTCTACAGACCTAAGTTTCAGATGGATTTGAGACTTGATTGTAAAAAACTGTAATAATGGAAATGTATCTCTACATGTTGGGAAGACTTTTAGCAGGCAATCCAGATGCTATAAAATAAAGATATGTAACTACTCAAATTAAAAAAAAAAAAAAGAACCATAGTGTGAAAAAAAATTTAATTAAAAAACATATAAAAATATTTAAAAAATAGAGTGGAAAAAATACCACAAATTCGACAGACAATGATAGATTAGGCAAACTATTTCCTAAATGTGTGAAAATGAAGGGCTACTTGTTTTACTACATAAAAAGTTAAAAAAAAAAAATTAAAAGAAGAGTAGCCTAACAGAAAACGGACAAAGAATGTAAACAGGCAGTCCATGTAAGAGCAAGTCCAAGATTTGTGTTCGCCACTAAATACAGAAAAAGATGCCAAGGTGCCTGCCTCATGAGGAGTCAGGGAATGGCAAATTAAAGTGACAATAAGATATCTCTTTATAGACTTCAGATTGGCAAAAATAAAAAAAGAAAGATGACAGTTACTGTTTTCAGAAATATGTGGAAAGGGGCACTCTTATACATTGCTAGTGAAATTGTGAATTACTACAGTATTTTGGAGAGCAAATTACAATTTTATATATGTATATATAATTTTATATATACAATTTTATATAATATATATTTATATATCTTTTATATATATACTTTATATATATATACTTTATATATATATACTTTATATATATATATACTTTTCCTAGCAATCTTACTCACAAGAGGAATTTTCCCATTTAAATAAGAGCACCAGTATGAAAGGTTAGATAAAGGGGCATCTGGGTGGGTCAGTTGGTTGAGCATCCGACTTCTGCTCAGGTCATGATCTCACAGTTCCTGGGTTCAATCCCTGGGTTGGGCTCTGTGCTAACAGCTCAGAGACTGGAGCTTGCTTCAGATTCTGTGTCTCCCTCTCTCTCTCTCTCTCTCTGCCCCTTCCCTGTTTTTGCTCTGTTTTTCTCTGTCTCTCAAAAATAAATAAATAAATGTTAAAACGTTTTTAAAAAAAGGAAACACGTACAAGGATGCACCCTTGTTTGTCATTGGAAAAAATTTTTTAAGTGCCACAATAAAGATAACACATATAATATCCCATTGACATAAGTTGGTATATAGATATGTGAGATGCAAAAAAGGATGGGCACCAAAATGTTAACAGTGGTTATCTCAGGCAGGTAATGAGATTTCAGATCATTTTTATTTTCTTCCTTATATGGTCATATATACATATATATATTTAAGTTTATTTCTTTATTTTGAGAGAGAGAGCATGTGCGAGTGGGGGAGGGGGGTGAGAGAGGGAGACAGAGAATCCCAGCAGGATCTGCACTGCCAACGCAGAGCCCTATGTGGGGCTCCATCCTGTGAACTGTGAGATCATGACCTGAGTGGAAATCAAGAGCCAAAGGCTTAACTGACTGAGCCACCCACGCACCCTGTTCATACAGTGTTTTTAGAATTTTCAAAATGTATTATTTGTATAAACAGAAAAACATGAAACTATGTTCATTGCATGAAAAATAAACGAATGAAGATCCTTAACAAACTTTGGGTAAGTAGATATTAATTTAGGGAGGAACTTGAAATGCTGCCATAGACTTAGGTAATATTGAATAACTCATAACTTACTGAAATTTGATTTAAAACAATAAGAATATTTAAGTATCTTTTAAAGATTTTTTTCCAGTTTTCTACCTGAGACAATAAAATATAGCAAAAACCTCAGTTCACTTAAACGGAGATTTTGTTATTGAGAGAGAAACTTTTCACTGTAATTCAAAAGAACAGTATTTGTTAAAAGATATATTTTCTTTGCATACTTTTAATAAAATCTTTTATTTTTCTTTCTTCAATGGCCCACATCCTTATATCCTGATGTTTACCTCGTATTTGGAGACCAGCTAATTTAGTGGTTTTATTTCCCCACGCTGCTTCTTTAAATTTGAGTATGGTACTCTATGGTAATCAAATGACTACAACAAATTTACTGTTAGACCACTTTGTTGTGACCTCAACACAAAGCATTTACGGTATTTTCAGTTATCGTCTTGTGAGTCCATTCTTGTGTATGTGTAACTTCTTTTCAACAAGTAAAAAGCTGCTCATAAAAGTTAAATCAGGGGCGCCTGGGTGGCGCAGTCGGTTAAGCGTCCGACTTCAGCCAGGTCACGATCTCGCGGTCCGTGGGTTCGAGCCCCGCGTCAGGCTCTGGGCTGATGGCCCAGAGCCTGGAGACTGTTTCCGATTCTGTGTCTCCCTCTCTCTCTGCCCCTCCCCCGTTCATGCTCTGTCTCTTTCTGTCCCAAAAATTTAAAAAAAAAAAAAAAAGTTGGGAAAAAAAAAAAAAAGTTAAATCACAACCCTGGAAGGAACACTACCTCTTACACCAAAAAAGAGGTATAATAGGGAAAGGACAGTTAGCAGTGAAAGTGCTGTCAGAACAAACCCATGAGTGATTAGACACAGTGAGATAGGGCACTGTTTCAAATAGCTAAACTAGACACATATACCACATTTTTTCTCCTTTCTGGCTCCCTAGGGCTTCTACATTCCAGCCCGCTTACCATTGTCTACCCACTCAGTCTTTTCTTTCTTTGAAACATCTTCGTGGTTTTCTTGAGTCTTATGTTCTAGCAACTTTTCTTTCACAAGGAGAGGCTTATTGGTATCTGGTTTTAACAAATGTATTCTCTCTTCACTGACCACTTTTTTAAAAATGTTTGTTTATTTTAAGAGAGAGAGAGAGAGAGAGAGAGAGAGAACACACACACATGCACGTTCAATTGAGCAGAGAAGGGGCAGAGAGAAGGAAGAAAGGGAATCCCAAGCAGGCTCCTAGCTGTCAGTACAGAGCCCAGTGTGAGACTTGAACTCACTAACCATGAGATTGTGACCTGAGCCGAAATCAAGAATTGGACACACAGCTAACTGAGCCACCCAGGCGCCCTGACCACAGTTTTGAAAACCAAAAGGTATAGACCAAGCAGAATTTCTGGAGCACTCTCTATTCCTCGAGAGGAACGTATTAGTGTGGAACCCTAGTCAGGTCAGCGCTAGACAGCTCCATTCCTAGTCTGGCCAGAAGCCTCACTTTACTATGGCTGATGTGTAGGGCACTCCCTTGCTCCCTGACCGAGACCCAATCTGCCTTTCTAGAGGCAAGAAAATTTATACTAAAGTTAAAAAAAAAAAAATCTGCAATACCTATCCAATAGGGAAGTTGTGAAACTTAAACCATGTTTTTATAGCACTTTCCAACCCATTGCTGAAAGAGCTGCGGAAATCCAATGTTAGTCTTTTCTCTATGGCTATTGTGACTCATAAGATTCAGTGATGCAACAGATAAACAATAATCAAGATAAGTTTGAGATCTGATATGCCTTAAAGAAGGAAAGAATTGTCATCTATCTCTCCTTAACAAAAATCTTATTCAAGGGCTCTCTGTAATGACGGGGTATCAACGCTTTCTCAAATCAGAGAGTCTGTTCTGATGTTTTTGAACATTCTAGCTGCTCTCTGCAGTTTCCTTATTGACGAGGGCTAGCAGGCTTTCCAAGAGGGTCTTATCTGCAAGCTGCGGCAGTGGCTCAGGGAGCTGCCGAACAGGTTCAGTGGGATCGCACAGCTGCCTGGGAGCGGGAAGCCAGACTGGGTGAACTCCCTGCTTTCTTCTTTCAAGGCCTGCAGGCTTTGACCTGTAAATAGGTGCCTAAACAGGGTCTAATCTATCACACAAATATGCCTTAGCAAGAGTGGTAATGCCCCTTATTACCTGGCTTAGCAACAATCCCAAGACATCTATTTAGAGAAGAGCTTGCATAAATTGCTATACTTGAAGCTATGCCTGGTATTTCTATAAAACCCTCTTAAGAAATAGTATAATGATTCAAATTTTGTTTCTAGCAGCCAATGGGAACAAGTCCCTTCCTATGACCCCAGCTCTCAAGAGCAGCCTTAAAATGGCAAACCAACACTGTGCCCTTGATGGGTGTCCTTTAGGCTGAGCTTAAGTATTCAGTTCTTGGGGATCGTGTTTTTACTCATGTGAGATGATTTTTACCATCTCTACCCACCATGATATGATCTTAACGCTTCCATTAAAAAACATATTTTAATTTTTAGGGTTCAGGGAGTATGTTTTTAATTTATGAGAAAAACTCTCTAAAATTGGAATGATCGTGGACATTCATGGTTGGAAAGTAAATTCCTAGCTAAGATTTGCTCTTTTATTGCTAAAATGGAGACAGATTGGGTAAAAAAAAACGAGAAGTGCTATGAATATGGAAATTATTATTATGAAAGCCATTGGTAGGTTATTCGGGAGGAGAGTAATTAGGACTTTCATTCAACAAATATTATAAATATTTTTAATATTTCCAGCGGTTAGCACTTTCTAATAACAAAAGCCCTTATCAGAATAGCATTTTTCCTTTGAAGTGGAGGGTAACAACTGGGTCATTCTGTTCTGTCATGTCAAGTCTCAGCTAATTACCGTGCATGATATAAACTATTAAAACATTATCTTCCTGGGTGTGCATTTTATTGATTATGTTAATGTTAATATTCTATAAAGCAAAACAGAAGTTATATTTACAAGTTATTTTATTTTATTATTTTTTTAATGTTTATTTATTTATGAGAGAGAGACAGACAGACAGAATGTGAGTGGGGGAGGTGCAGAGAGAGGTGGGGACACAGAATCCCAAGCAGGCTCCAGGCTCTGAGCTGTCAGCCCAGAGCCTGACACAGGGCTCAAACTCATAAACCTCAAGATCATGACCTGAGCCAAAGTAGGACACTTAACTGACTGAGCCACCCAGGCACCCCTACAAGTTATTTTTAAAACATTTGGCATTTAATATGCAAAGCAAGATACCCTCTTCTTAAGAGATATATTTTAATAGAATTGTCTTCATTGTGGTGGAAAATAGTTAATTATCCAATGTTAAGCAATGACTTACCCTTCTTTTTTTAAAAAAGACAGTCTTTTGGAAGATGGTATTTAGGGGTTCTTATACAAGTTGGAAGAACTTTACATTTGCTCTCATCATTAGCTTTGTGATAGAGGGAGGTGGCAAGTATTATCAACTTTTCATGTTTAAAATAACTTGCTACAATTTCATTTTGTACTTATTAATTTTATTAAGTAATCTCTATGCCCAATGTGGGGCTGAACTCATGACCCTGAGATCATGTAGATGCTCTACGTCTATGGACTGAGCCAGCCAGGGGCCTGAAAAGGTTAAAAATAAAAATTTTTATATTAAATGAACAACTTCGAAGCAGTTTATTTTGTAACAACCTGAACCAGTAGATGCCCTATTTATTTATCCTACTATAAATAACTACAAGGTTTATTAGTGATACCATATTATGGACACTATGGATTTCTTAGAATGTCATCCCAATTTTAGAAATCCCTTTTTTCTCACAGTCTCAGTCTGACTTATGTTTCTATGTCAAGACTACTGCCTTTTGGCTCACTCCTTTTCCATTTTTCCTTTCGTTCATTCATGCATTCATCCCCCAACTGTTGACCATGCTCCATGCTCTGATAGAAATATTTGAGGAGCACCTGGGTGCCTCATTCGGTTAAGTGTCTGACTCTTGATTTTGGCTCAGGTCATGTCTCACGGTTCCTGAGATGGAGCCCTGTGCTGACAGCACAGAGCCTGCTTGGGATTCTCTCTCTCCCTCTCTCCGCCCCTCCCCTGCTTGCTGCACGTGCATGGGCACTCTCTCAAAATAAATAAATAAACTTAAAAAAACAGTAGTATTTGAGCTGAAACTTGAAGAATAATTTGGGTTTTGTCTAAGCTTGTTCCCTGCCCCCACGGATCCTGCCTCATAGTCAGGGGGATAGAAAGTAGACAAGTAAAATATATCAATAAAAGTGACAATTACAGTTTGTGATCCCTGTTATGACCAGACACTCCTTTGTTGCAGTGGCATTTAAGCTGAGACCTGAAGGATGAGCCTCAGCCAGGCATGCACTCTGTGCAAAGAGGAATCCTCGTGCAAGGTCTGATGGGGAAGTGCTTTGCAGGTGTGAGAAACAGAAAGGTGACCAGCACGGCTGGAGGGGGAGTGGCAGAGAAGTGTAAGAGGATGGAAAAGCAGGCCCAGCCCGCATCATTCAGGCCCTCATAGGCTGAAGAAAGAAGTTTGGGATGTACTCTATGAGCAATATGACCTTAAAAAGCTTAAGGAGGGGAGGGTCAGGTGAGTGTGGATGGGAGAAGTGTCGCGTTCAGGGTCAACAGATAGTCAGATGCAAAGATACAGAGTTATGAAAAAGCGTGGCACGATTGTGAAAATCCAGGAAAGAGGATCACCTTTAGAATCTTGTATGGAGATGAATATGATGACTAAAGCAGTTTTCTGCACCAAACGAAAACGAAAAGCCTCTTAAGCCTCCAGTCAAAAACGAAAGCCTCTTAAGTCCAAAGCCTTGGAACATTGCACTATGCCAGTGAAAACAAACCCCTATTTTTGAAATTTACTTATCATGCTCAGAGGAGGGCAACTTTGATCCATTGCTTATCTTTCAAAAGACGGAACAGTATCATTCTCTTCCTTTTCTTCGGCCAAAGGGAATCAGGATCCGTTAATAATCCTTCTACGTTTTATAGACTCAGAAATGTCTGCCTCTCTAAAGTTTGCAGGAGATAATTTATGGTGCAAGTGTCCATTTCTATGTGTCAAAATTGCATTACCAAGATGGAATTTTATATTTCTAGGATGTTTCAGTGTTCTGAGAGAAATGCATTACATTTTTGTAAATAACCTTTCATTTAATTATGAGTTCAATTTCAGCCTTTGTACTTGCTGTTATTCATCTTGCTGATGTTGATGAACACCTGTTCCACATCTTCCCGAAGGGAGATTTCTAGTGGGCTCTTCACTGCTTGCCTTTTTAGTTATAGCTCCTCTTCCTAATTCCTCTTTGCCTTTCTGTCTTGGCCTGTAACTGACTTGTTCACTTCTTTCCTCGGAAGTTTTAGCATACCAACCTCCCTGTGTTTCACCAAGAGCTGTTTTGGAATGTTTACCCAGGGAATTAGTTTATAGTTTGGCTCATTCTTTTGTTAGCATAATGCTATGGAATGAAATCTTTGCTTCCCTTCAGCCTTGACAGGTCTTGGCAGTAACTGCTACTTATTTCATTCTGATTTCCATTTGGGAGAAAAGCACTCACTTCTCTTTTCATACATAGTCTTGCTTCAGACGTTCCTCCCAACAGGATGTTACAACTCTTCTTCCTTTTATCCAGGAGCGAACCCTCTATTCTTCTCAAAGCAGACCTTTTGCTGTTCCCAAGCAGATTCTTTACTTTCCTAGCTCTGTGCCTTTCCTCATGCTGTTCCACTAGCAGGGATGCCTTTCTACTCATTTCTATGAGCCAACATTTGCTTCTTGCCTCCTTCACTAAGCCTTTTCAGAATGCTTTAATCAAAGGTCTTTGTTTGGCTTCTCACTGGGCATTTTTCCCAAGCCCATGCAATGACCTGTTCAAATTTCCTGAGGACAACAGCCAGAAGCCACAAAATCATTCGGTAAATGGTTAAGTAGTGATTAGAGTGGGGAGAGCATGATGGAAGGGTCTAACATAGTCAATCTGCCAACAACTGCCAGACATTTTCCCCCCTTGGACAGTTGTCATACTGTCATAGTGTAGACTAGCTTGATGGAACGTTAGACTCTTAGCAGTTGGTAGCCGGGTCGGCCCTGCCGAGGGAAAAACATCCACCTCATTCTACCAGATAATCTCACTGAAGGAATGAAGGAAGAGCAACAAAATCAGTATATACCCAGGTAAATACAACAGACTATTCTTTTCCTCTTAAGTTTTTCAGAATGCATCTGATGGTTGAAAGTAACAATTACAACATTTTCTGATAGAATTTCAATGTGATGTAAGAGATAAGATAATTATAATATAAAGAGAGGAAGAGGACCTGTATGTTGGTAGATTTCTACATTCTACTTGAAGTGGTAAAATATTGATTTTAAGTGGACTATGCAAAGGTAAGCATCCATATGATACCTCTAGAGAAACCACCAGCAACAAAAAAAGTTACACAACAGATAGAGTTAAAATCACCATACGTAAGTTGTAATGGAATACTAGCGGCGCCTGGGTGGCTCAGTCGGTTAAGCGTCTGACTTCGGCCCAGGTCAGGAATTCTCAGTTCGCGAGTTCAAGCCCCACGTCGGGCTCTGTGCTGACAGCTCAGAGCCTGGAGCCTGCTTTGGATTCTGTGTCCCCCTCTCTGTATGTTCCTCCCCAGCTTTCACTCTGTCTCTCTCTCTATCTCTCAAAAATAACTAAAGATTTAAAAAAAATGGAATACTAAAAAGTGCTCAGAACCCTGAAAGAAGGGGGAAAAGGGAAAACAGATCAAGAGAGGGAATACACAGAAACTAAGTAATAAGGAGCGCATGAGTGGTTCAGTCGACTGGGCATCCAACTCGGGTTTGACTCAGGTTATGATCTCACAGATCGTGGGTTTATTGGGCTCATGTCAGGCTCCACCCTGGCAGTGCAGAGCCTGCCTGGGATTCCCTCCCCCTCTCTCTCTGCCCCTCCTCTACTCGCACACTCTCTCCCTCTCAAAATAAATAACTACAAAGCTTTAAAAAAGAAAAAGAAAAGAAGTAATAAAACGGTAGACCTAAATCCAAACATGTAAGTAATTTTCTTAGATGTAAATGGCATGAACACTCTACGTTTCTTTCTGGAATTATTTTTCTTCTGCCTGAAGAACTTATTTATTTAATTTTATTTTTTTAAATTTACATCCAAATTAGCATATAGTACAACAATGATTTCAGGAGTAGATTCCTTAGTGCCCCTTACCCATTTAGCCCCTCCCCCCTCCTACACCCCCCCTCCAGTAACCCTCTGTTTGTTCTCTGTATTTATGAGTCTCTTATGCTTTGTCCCCCTCCCTGTTGTTGTTTTTTTTATTATTTTTGTTTCCCTTCCTTTATGTTCATCTGTTTTGTCTCTTAAAGTCCTCATATGAGTGAAGTCATATGATATTTGTCTTTCTCTAATTTCACTTAGCATAATATCCTCCAGTTCCATCCACATAGTTGTAAATGGCAAGATTTCATTCTTTTTGATTGCTGAGTAATACTCTATTGTATATATATGCCACATCTTCTTTATCCATTCATCCATCAATGGACATTTGGGCTCTTTCTGTGCTTTGGCTATTGTTGATAGTGCTGCTATAAACATGGGGGTGCATGTGCCCCTTCAAAACAGCATACCTGTATCCCTTGGATAAATACCTACTAGTGCAATTGCTGGGTCGTAGGGTGGTTCTATTTTTCGTTTTTTGAGGAACCTCCATACTGTTTTCCAGAGTGGCTGCACCAGCTTGCATTCCCAAGCCTGAAGAACTTTCTTTAAAAATTATTTTAGGGGCGCCTGGGTGGCTCAGTCGGTTGAGCGTCCGACTTCAGCTCAGGTCACGATCTCACGGTCAGTGAGTTCGAGCCCCGCGTCGGGCTCTGGGCTGATGGCTCAGAGCCTGGAGCCTGCTTCCGATTCTGTGTCTCGCTCTCTCTGCACCTCCCCCGTTCATGCTCTGTCTCTCTCTGTCTCAAAAATAAATAAACGTTAAAAAAAAAAAGACCTTTAAAAACAAAAAAAGAAAGAAAACAAAAAAAAAATAAAAATTATTTTAGAGCTGGTATACTGGCAATGGATTCTCTTAGTTTTCCTTCATCTGAAAATGTTTTTATTTCACCTTTATTCTTGAAGGATACCTAGATGGGTATATGTTTCTGAGTTGACAGTCTTTCAACACTTGAAAAATGTGCCACTTCCTGATCTCCATGGCTCTGATGAAACATCTGCAGTCATTTGAATCATTGTTTGACTAAACGTAGTGAATCATTTTAATCTGACTGCTTTTAAAGATTTCTTTCTTTGTAGTTTTCAGTAAGCTGATTATGGTGTCTGGACATAGATTTCTTTGGCTTTATCCTGCTTGGAGTTAGCTAAATTTCTTAAAAGTCCATGTTTTATCAAGTTGGGGAAGTTTTCAGTCATTACATCTTCAAATATTTTTTCAGCACCACACTCCCCTCCTTCAGAGACTCTGGTGACATGAATGTTAGACCTTTTGTTATTAACCCACAGATCCCTTAAGCTCTGTTCATTTTTCTAAAAATATTTTTTCTCTGTTGTTCAGACTGGAAATTTTCTATTGATGTATCTTCATACCCATTGATTCTTTTTCTGTCATCTCTATTCTTTTGATCCTATCCAGTGATATCTTAATCTCACTGCTTTGAAAGATTTCTTGCTTTGTAGTTTTCAGTAAGCCGATTATGATGTCTGGACATAGACTTCTTTGGCTTTATCCTGCTTAGAGTTTTTCCATTTGATTTCTTTGCTGAGACTTTCTATTTTTCCATTTAAGAGTGTTTGCAATTGTTTGTTGAAGCACTTGTATAATAGCTGTTTTAAAGTTTTCATCACATAATCCCAACATCTGTGTCACCATGGTATTGATGCCTATCATTGTCTTTTCCCATGCAAATTAAGATTTTCCTGGTTCCTTGTATCCTGAGTCATTTTGGATTATATCCTGGACCTATTGAATATTATGTCAAATTCTAGGTCTAAATGGTTATTTAAACCGAATAAAGAATGTTGATTTTTGCTTTTTTTAACAGACAATTGATCCGGCTAGGTTAAGGCTGCAGGGTTCAACCCACCTTATGGGGGCTGTGGTGCCAATATCAGCTCAGCTTTTCCAGGCTTTGCAACAGAGTTCAGATCTGTCCCACCTCCAGGCTGTCTCACAGTCACTTTGGGATATGGGTGGTGGTGTATCCGTTAGTTTAGTTCTCAAAGTCTTTAGTATGCTGATTAAGATCAGATCCACACATGCATAGCTCAGTGGTGAGCCCAGGCATACATAGAAATTCTGTCTTTGTCTGCTCAGGCTGCTATAACAAGAATACCATAGACTGATCTACTGGGTGGCTTATACAACAAACATTTATTTTCACAGTTTATTTATCACAATTCTGGTGGCTGGGAAGTCCAAGAGCAAGGCACCAACAGATCTGGTGTCTCATAAGGAATCGCTTCCTGGTTCACAGATGACCATCTTCTCACTGTGTGTCCTAACATGGAAGGGGTGAAGGAGCTCTCTGGGGTCTCTTTTATAAGGGATCTATATCCCATAGCTGTGTGACCCAGTCACTACTCAAAGGCCCCACCTCCTATTGGGGTTACATTTCAACATGTGAATTTTGGGGAGACACAAGCATCCAGTCTATGGCACAATCTCTCAGGCCCCTCTTATTTTCTGGGTGCTTCCCATTTTGGTCCTTGAGCCACCAACATGAGGCTCTCGTTATCTCACTCCACTGCACACTACTATTACTGTGCTTGCATCCAGGGCCAACCATCAAGAAAAGTGGAGAGAAAGAAAAAGGCAATGGAAGTTTGTCCCATTCTCTTTGAGGCCACAGCTCCACCATTCAAAGAGAAAGGTTTCCCTCCTTTAGACCTCTGCATCACCATCACAGGAGTGCTTGGGAGGCAGAGGGCAAGAGAATAGAGAGAAGACAAAACCCTAGGGATTTCTGTACTTTCTCTGGGCATTAGAAGTTCCCTTTCACCTCCATGAGAGAGTGGAAGGCCTCTCCTGAAACTCTCCCTTTGGGGACCCCAGTGTCATTTCTAAGTGTGAAGCTCAATTGCATTCAGGTCAAGGAATACTAGAGAAATAAAAATAAAAGGTAAAGTCACCACCAGTTTGGTAGTATTTTGAACCCTGGGCCTCCCAATCCAGCTACTATTTACTTTTCAGAGTCCTTAAAGAGGTGCCGTATGGATTCTGTCCATGTTTTATAATGAACATTTCATCCACAACCCTAGTTGGACTTTTTGCTTGGCAGATGATATTTTATAGTACTTGTCATGACCGCATTCTAAGGGGAACTACCTAGACCTGTGGGAGTGTGTCAAGTTTTCATTAATACATTTTATCTGAGAAAGGAATCTCTTGTTTCTCCCTGTCTCTAGTATGTGGACCAAATATAACCGTGATTCATCTACTAAATATGCATTTATTTAATTTACTCCTGGGGTAAACAGAGACATAAAACTTCTTATACCTCCAGGCAGTCTTGACATATGCATTGAACTTTGCTAAGGAGCTTTGTTCCCTTTTTATTTGAACAATCTTTGGGTATGTAATTATGAGGTTGCTGACTGGTGTGCATAGTTTTAAAAAAAAAGTTTTCAGATAAGTAAACTTCTCTTGCATTTAAAGGAAAACACTTCTTTTCCCGCCCCCAGTGTAATTTTACAGAGATCCTGGTAAAAATGACATTCCCTATTGGGTCATTAAAAATTTTTTTTGCAAAATAAGTTTTTATTTTTTCCTTCTTCAGACATGTTGGATCAAATACACTAGCAAGTACCATGTCAATGTTTATAATAAAACACCGTACTCTAAGATAATTGTTCTGTATTACTAGAATATTATTTTAATACTTCTAATAAGGTTGTTGAAATATTGAAAAACATGGTTTTCCAGCAGCAACTATCCCTCGTGTTGAAGTGTGGGGGCGGGGGTATGTTTTGGGGTGGCTATGTTCTTTAAATCTTTTTTTTAGATGTTTATTTATTTTGAGAGAGAGAAAAAGAGAGAGAGCTGGGGAGGGACAGAAAGAGAGGGAGACAGAGAGAATCCCAAGCAGGCTCCGCACTGTCAGCACAGAGCCCGACACAGGGTTCAGTCTCACCGATGGTGAGATTGTGAACTAAGCCTGAATCAATAGTGGGACACTTAACCGACTGAGCCACCCAGGCACCCTGAGTTTTTCTTTTTTTAAGTGGCTCCACGCCCAGCACAGAGCCCAATGCAGGGATTAAACTCACAATCCTGAGATCAAAACCTGAGCTGAGATCAAGAGTTAGATGCTTAACTGACGGAGCCACCCAGGCGCCCCTAAGTTATTTATGATCTTAAAGAAAGAATCACTTTCATTAGATTAAAAAATGCCTTTAAAAATAAAAGGATTTGGACACCTGGGTGGCTCAGTCAGTTGAGCAGCCAACTTCAGCTTAGGTCATGATCTCAAGGTTCTGGAGTTTAAGCCCCTCATTGGGCTCATTGCTGTCAGCACAGAGCCTGCTTCAGATCCTCTGTCCCTCCACCCACTCCTCCTCCAGTCCACTGCTCATGCTCTCTCTCTCTCTCAAAAGTAAAAATAAAACTTTAAAAAAATTTTTGTTAATGTTCATTTTTCAGAGATGGGGAGACAGAGCACAAGTGAGCGAGGAGCACAGAGAGAGGGAGACACAGAATCCCAAGCAGGCTCCAGGCTCTGAGCTGTTAGCACAGAGCCCAATGTAGGACTCGAACCCACAGACTGCAGGATCATGACCTGAGCTGAAGTCAGATGCTCAACAGGCTGAGCCACCCAGGTGCCCCTAAAATAAAAATAAGACTTAAAAAAAATTAAGGGATTTGTATTAGAAGTTTGGAAAACTAGGCTTATATCCTTATAAGGTCTTAATAGCCATGATTGAATGGTTCTCAGCTACTTATCTGAATGTGGTTGTAACCATGTCTGTTCTACCTACTCCCAAAGACTTTTGGTGAGAATCAGACTAGGAGATAAAGAAAAAGCACCTCACATTCATAAAACTCATGAGACTCATGCTGATACTGAGATTATAATAATGAAAAATAAGGCAAGAAAAGGACATTTCATTATCACCATTGACATTAGCCTATTGGGTCATAGGGCTAACAACACATTATTTAAAATTAAGATAGGGAACTTCCCTTTTATTTTTTTAAGTTTTTTTTTTCTTTTTTTGGGGGGAGGTGGGGTGCTGGGGAAGAAGGGCAGAGGAGAGAGAACCTTAAGCAAACTCCATGCTCAGCATGGAGACCTTCACAGGGCTTGATCTCACAACCCTGGGATCATGATCTAAGCTGAAATCAAGAGTAGGACACTCAGAGGACTGAGTCACCCAGGTACCTCTGAGCTTTCTTTTAGAAACAATGTGTAATATTTCCTGAAGGTGAGCAGTTAAAAACAGGCAACTAGTATATGTGTTTGGGTTGCCCACCCAGAGTTAGTCTCTATAGTATTTTTTTTTTTTAATGTGAAACTCACTTCCCTGGCTAAAGGGTTAAAAAAGGAACAGGACACAAGGATGAGGCAGTGGTTCTTTGTCATTCTTCATTCCTTGAGCTGGGAAAGCAGTTGTTTCCTTTTAATAGGCAGGCATGGTTCTCTGGTTGCTATACATGCATTGATCCACTCACTGAGAGGACCTATCAGATTCCAGTGGGCTCTAAGTTTGGATGCTGTTGTAGATGTGTGGCTTTAAGTTGTCTTTGCATGAAATTCTTCTTTAGTTTTTTTTTTTTTTTCCAGAGTAATACTAAGTTTTTATAGGGTACTGGGCTTCCATTGACCATCACAGGATTGACAATGACTCTGTAGACTCTTATCTTAATTCAGAAGCCACTTATATTTGTTGAATACATAGACTTGAGGGCTCCATTGAAAAACTAGGATGTAATATGTGAAAGCATTTTTAATAGTGATTCCCCAATGAAACAGCTTTCAAGTTATTCTTATTTGCATGTCTAGGTACACCCAGGAAAACTGTCACCATGATTCATCTTAAATGAATCAATACAAAATGATGATTTTGGGGGCACCTGGGTGCTCAGTCGGTTAAGCATCCGACTCTTGGTTTCGGCTTGGGTCATGATCTCGAGGTTCGTGGGTTGAGCTGCATATCAGACTCCACGATGACAGTGCAGGAGCCTGCTTGGAATTTTCTCTCTCCTCTCTCTGCTCCTCCTCTGCTCATGCTCTCTCTCTTAAAAAAATTTTTTTTAATTAAAAAAAAAGGATTATTTTGTTTACTCTGGTGATAAGATAGAAAAATCTTATTCTTTATCTTGAATGCATTATTAGTGAGAGAGAGAACTTTATTCACCCTTGGATAAATTGTTTAGTAAAAATGGTAAGAAGGTGTGTTTTGTGAACAGGAATGTGACTTGAGACTGGTGTCCAGACTTCAAAAGATGGGTAAAGATGTGAAGTGTTGGGCCCTGTGGGTTCAAAGAATAACACAATCCCAGACTTCAAGGAAAGTATAATGCAGGGAAAAAATTTCTTTGGTGATTACTGTTGTATGATTAATAACTGGAGGCAGAACTTTTTAGGGCAAAGACATTGTCGTGACTTCATGGTGTGATTTATCAGTATTCTCATAAATATACATCAAGCTAAATATTTTAGAATTTTATTTAATTTAATAAATTAATTATTTAATTTAATTATTTATTTAATTAAATAAATTTAATTTAATTTACTTATCTCTCTAACCCTTTGAAAACATGTTAAAAATTCTTTTATTCTAGAAGAACCTACTTGCCTTAATCTGCTTGGGCTGCTGTGACAAAATACAATAGACTGGGTGACTTAACCAGTAAAAATTAACTTTCTTAAAATTCTGGAGGCTGCAAGTCCGAGGTCAGGGTGCCAATGCAGTCGGTTTCTGGTAGGGTTCTGTCCTTGGCTTGTAGAGGGACTGCCTTCTCACTGTGTGCTCAGACTGGATGTTTATGTGCCCCCCAATTCATATGTTAAATCTTTTTTTTTTTTTAATGTTTATTTATTTTTGAGACAATGAGAGAGACAGAGTGCAAGCAGTGGAGGGGCAGACAGAATCTAAAGCGGGCTCCAGGCTCTGAGCTGTCAGCCCAGAGCCCGATGCGGGCTCGAACTCACGAACTGTGAGCCAGAGTCAGACGCTTGACTGACTGAACCACTCAGGCGCCCCACATATGTTAAATCTTAATGCCCAACATATTTGAATGGTATTTGGAGGTGATTAGATCCTGAAGGTGGAATGGAATTAGTGTTTTTGTGTGTGGTGTTTTTTTGTTGTTGTTTTGGTTTTTGCTTTTTTTTTTTTTTTTTTTTTTTTTGAGAAAGAGAGAGCTCCAGCAGGGGAGGGGCAGAGACAGAGAGAGAGAATCCCAAACTGGCTCCATGCTCAGGCCCCGCCCCCCCCCCCCCCCCCAATCCCATGACCTTGAGAATATGACCTGAGCCAAAATCAAGAGCTCCAGACACTCAATTGACGGAGTCACCCATGTGCCCTTTTATAAAAGAGACTCCAGAAAGCTTCCTTACCCCTTCCTTCATGTGAGGATATGGAGAAAAGTCAGCCCTATATGAACCAGGAAGTGGGCTCTTGCCAGAAACCAAATCTGTTGGTGCCTTGTCTTAGACTCCCCAGCCTCAAGAACTATGAGAAATAAATATCTGTTGTTTATAAGCCATGCAGTCTCTGATATTTCTGTTATAGCAGCCCAGAGGCACTAAGACAGCTCACCTGGACTTTCCTTGGTCTGCCAGAGAGGAATCTGCTGTCTGGTGTCTTTTCTTATAAGAACACGAACCCCATCAGACCGGGGTCCCTCCCTCACGACGCAATTACCTCCCAAAGGCCCCACCTCCAGATACCATCACATTGAGGGGCCAACATATAAAATTTGGGAAGACACAACTATACATTCCATACAGCACTTGAAATGCATTTCTTGGAATCTACCATTTCTACACTGAATGGACATTTCTATCCTTTTATATACTACCTTCCCTTTTCTTGTATGCGTCATAATTGATGCATTGCCGCGGTTTAAATTAGAAACCGAAATACAATTTTGGTTTTTCTAAAGGAAAACCATGGGGGTATTAATAGTTACGTGTGCTGTTATAAAAAATGAGGTTGGGAGGAGAATAATATGATTATTTTGCATAATTTTGTGTAATAAAAAGAGTCTAGCATACTTGCAGGATTACCTGAAATAGCTAAAAAATAAGTGCATAGCTGAGGTTTCCTCTTTACATATAATTGAATTATCAGAAGATGATTTTTAATCTGGAGAGACATTATCAGGGAGTTTATGGTTTGTTTTTCCCCTAAATTGGTTCCCTGCTATTCCAAAATGTTAAGTAATATGTAGCTCCTTACTCTGCGCCTGAGAGAAAATCCTCCAGTAAAAGACTACAAAAGGCTAAATATGTGTTTTCTTACTTACCTTTTTCAGTTTAATTATGGTTTTCTCAGTAGTTTCTTGCTTGTAAGTAATGCTCTTTTGTTTTGTTTATATGAAAGAACTATGAGTTTCCAGTAGGAGATGAAAGGAGGTTATTTTTTTTTTAACTCTTTATTTTGAGAGAGAGAGAGAGAAAGTACACACCCAGGAGATAGTGCCAGTAGGAGCACAAGCAGGGGAGGGGGCAGAGAGTGAGAGGGAGAGAGAGAATCCCAAGCAGGCTCCACAGTGTCAGCCCAGAGCCCAATCTCAGTCTCACGATTGGCCAAATCTCAGGAACCAAACTGTGAGATCATGACCTGAGCTGAAATCAAGGGTTGAACACTTAACTGACTGAGCCACCCAGGGACCCTTAAAGGAAGTTATTTCTAAATGCTGAAAATGGTTTTGGTTTTTTTGGTGGAAGTGAGAGGTTGAGGTTGTTTATTTAATTTTGTAAGGGTAGATTTGAACCCGCTTATTAACTGATTAAAAAAAGTAAACTTTTTTTTTTAATACCAAGCCACTTGTATTTATTTGTTGAATATGCAGAAAGTTCTATTGAAAGAGTGGGATTTGGTATAGAAAACATTTCTGACAGTGAATATCCAAGGAAACACATTTCAAGTTGTTTTTATTTGCATCTGCAATCTTCTCTTAAAGGTTAGTTTAAAATTTTTTTTCTTTTTTTTTAAGTTTATTTATTTTGAGAGAGAGAGAGAAAAAACATAAGCGGGGGAGGGGCAGAGAGAGAAAGAGAATCTCAAGGAAACTTCATGTAGCCCTAAGTTCATGTGCAGCCCGAAGAAGGGTTCAGTCCCACGAACCATGAGACCATGACCTGAGCCAAAATCATGAGTGGGATGCTTAACTGACAGTCACCCAGGCTCCCCAAAACATTTTCTTTTTCATTGACATTTCCCATGATTATTAGCTGAGAGAATATTTAAAAGGGCAGGAAAATAATGTTCTTTGGTTTAAAACATGGTGATATAATTTGCTTACCATAAAATTCACCATTTTAAATGTACAATTCAGTGGTTTCTAGTATATTTACAAGGCTTTGCAAACAACACCACAATATAATTTGAGAACATTCTCATCATCCTAACAAGAAACCTCACACCCTTTAGCCATAGCTCCTCATTCCCCCCTTGTCCCAGCCCCAGGAAACCACTAATCTTTCTCTACTGATTTGCTTATTCTGGACAGTTCATATAAATGAGATCATACAATATGTGGCCTTTTGTGACTGACTTCTTTCACTTAGCAAAATGTGTTCAAGGTTCATTTGTGTTACCTCTTTTATTTCTCTTAACAATACCCCATGGAAAAATAGCAATCAATTTTACCAGGGAGGAAATGGAAACATATATATGTTAAGTTGCTCTTGGGCATGAAAATCACACATTCACTCAACAAATATGTACGGAACATCTATATATGCCAGAAATACTCTATAAAGTAGGGTTATGGCATTTGGGGGTGGTGGTCATGTCACATAAATAAATAGACATCTAATATAATATTAACTAGTAATAAGTACAATGAAGAAAAATAAAGCAAAATGAATGGATACAAAGTATCAAGGGTATTATTTTAGGGAAAGTGATGAGGGAAGGGTTCTCTGAGGAGGTAACATTTGAGCTGAGACCTGAAGGGAGGGAGGGAAGAAGGCACACAGAGGGAACAGCAAATGCAAAGGCTCAGAGGCAGGAGTGTGTTTGGTGTGTTGGAGGAACAAGGAAGCCGGTGTGACTGGAAGGCAATGAGAGCAGGAAGGAGAGGAGAAAGGTAGGCGGGCAGAGAGTCGACCTCGGGCAGGCACAGATGCAGCATCATCTGTCATAAGAAGGTGGCAAGTGGAGTAGCAGAGTGCAAATAATGCCAGCTGGAAGATCTTGTGGTGGGAGGATGAGACAGTTCTCTCCTGAAAGTTTCTGTTATTTCAATGTAACAAAAACAAAAGTGATAACAGACTGTGAGGAGGGGGTGGTGGTGTCAAAGAGTTGAGAAAGAGATGAGAATGAATGGACTAAGGATATTTAGTAGAGTTTTCTGGCAGCACTGAGGGACCACTTGAAGTCCGTAACATGTTTTTCTCCAGCCACATAAGTCATCCAAGTATCAATGTGAAGTTCGTTGTAACCAGGGTTGAAGTTTCGCCAAGTAGGACAATGGGAGAGAGGGACAAGAGACCTGAGGATGTGTGTATAAAAGGACCATGCAATCTAAACTGGGAGGAGAAAGGACAGAAGACGAGTGATTGGCTGGAGGGGTTTTGGGATCAAAATATTGTGGGAGACTGAGTGGCGGCAGGAGTGAGCTAGAAAATAGGAAGTGGTGTTTAGAGAGTTTGCAGTTATTGGTTATGACAAACTCTAATGTATGACTCAGACTGCATGGCTGAGGTGGGTGGAGGATAAGATTATTAGAAAAGTTAAAAAAAAAAAAACAGTAGGTCAGGGTATTGGATGGATCCATTTTGTAAATAAATCACCAATAGTGATGTCAAGAAAAATGGCAGAGACTTAGTGAGGCAGATGCTAGAATGAAGGAAGGGGTAGTTGGCAAATGACTACAAAAAGCAGAGGCAGCAGGTGGTATAGTTTAATGTCATGTATTTCAAATGAAAAGTGGATTTTCGGAAGGAAGGAGGAATAATGAGCTGGAATTTGCAAAGACGAATAAGAACTCGCCATGATCTGTGATTTTGGGGTGTATGACTGATTAGGATTAGGATTTGAACTAGGTCTATCTGATTTCATATAATTTCTATTATGCCACTTCAGATTTGGATTAGAATTACAGTTCTTAGACCTAGATTTCAATATTCTCTTGCTATCCCTTCAATGGAAATCATTTGGCTACCCTCAAAGTTGTGTTGCTTTAAATAGTTGCCAAGATCTATTTTAAAAATTGGATTCCTGTTAAAACAAACAAAAAAACTCCATACATTGCAATTGGTTAATAGGTTGAAGAAACTGAATCTTCTGGCCTCTTGTTTCCCATAGTCTGGATTTTATAATTGCATCCCCATGGTGTTATTTAACATGCTCCTCTGTTCTCTGCAATTCCTGAAAATTGGTAGTCAGATCTTGAGGCTGATCAAACCCAGGTTCATTTTTGGTAAGAATACTTCACTTGACCATAGGCCATGTAATGTCAGGCCAACTCTCTGTGATGTGAATAGCCATTGGTGATTTTTGTGTAGCTCCATAATTAGATCTAGTATTTCATCAGAATGAAAAATGTTGATATTCCATCAATTCTTTTAATTAGATGAACAGCTTTGAGAAAAAGCTACTTCCTTCCATCAAATATGAGTAACTCTGAGATAAAAGTCACTTAGGAGGGAGGCTACACCATCATTGAACCTCTAAAAGCGGCTTATCTGAGAGCTCCTATGGTTTTAAGGATGTATATACTTTGCCTTTAATGTATTTAATTGTAGTTTGTCCTACTTTAAAAGTTAGACTACATTTACAGGATGCAGTTGCACATTGAGGCTTAATATTTGTAGTTATATGGGAATATATTATAGGATTTAGTTCTAACACCTTTGAAGAGGACTGCACAGAAAAGCACTGAAATCTTCAACAAGCATTTTTCCACTGTTCAGCTGCATTTCACAAAAGCTCATAAAATATTAAACTCTTCTGAAAGGTGACCAACTAAATAATTTATGAAAGCAAAGTTTCAAGTCAATGCAAGTACTATTATAGCAAATGTGTATTCTGTTTTTCTTGACAGGGAAACGTTCTAGGGCTGTAGGCTATAGTGGTTTTAGAATCAGATAATAGGGTTTGAATCTCTCTTCACTTATTATGGTGACCTTGAGGAAGTTACTCTACATATCCTAAATATATAAGAGAATCTGAAATAGTGTATATCCTAAAACATTAGAAAATACATATGTATTTGGCAAAACCCTCCTTTTTATTCCTTTGGCTAAGGTAGGGGATAAAGGACATGACCAATTACCAAATATTGTTAATTACAAAAAAAAAAAATTAACAGTAAAAAATGCTGTATTGAGAACATGCCATCTTTGATTCCCAGGGCAGTGGCAGTGTGGTCAGTGTTAGGGTAAAACACTTTTTAACTCAATATTGATGGAACTGCATGGCAGACCAAGCAGGTCTACACCAGGGGATCCCTAAAGGCAGTTTAGGGAGAGAGAACAGGGCAAATGCCAGAGTTAAACCTGTCTTTGGTTCCACTAAGAGTATAATGAAGACTGAACAGCAGTGAGACAGAAATATACTCTAAATTGCTTAGAAAATAACCATAACATACCTAGACATTTCTCTTGTATTACTGTTAAACTTAGTCCTCTGTCTCAACCTGCCCTGCTTCCCACCCCTTTTCCCAGACTGAGTCAGTACTACCCCATCCCTAGGTTGGCTTCCTGCCTCACTGGAGCCCGATTATCCCACAGTTGTTTCATCTTTTGTGACTGTGCCGACATAGTTGTTAATTCACAGGATATCAAAATGATTTCCACGTCAGTGAGAAACAAGTACAAACACTGGAAAATGTATTCTCACCATTTAATTTACATAGAAATATATGAAATTGAGATAACCAAGGGAATAGGGCAAAACCAAGGGAATAGGGCAAAAAATCCTCTGTTAAAACAGAGGATTTTACAAAGTATAACTTACGTTTGTATCTTGTCACTGTCTTAATTATAATATGTGTAATGTAAATTCTGTGGGTAATGCCTTCATAGAGTTACATTTTTATAAACTTTTTATCGAAGTGTAACACACATACAGTACAGTGGGATTTGCATTTTTAAGGTCATTAGTGTCATATAGCCATGACTGCCTTATTAAATTGTTGTGACCCTTTAAAACACCTCTTAAAAACTGTGAATTTATGTGATAGAACATCCTCAGCTTCAAAGTGGCATTAAGTTCAGTTGTGCAATGCAGCATCAGACTTAGTTCTGAGTAATGTGTAGAACAATGTGTAGTATTTGTTATTGGCCAATGTATTTATAATTTGTGAACTCAACAAATTGACAAGTTGAATTAAAGATGAAGTTCAATCTAGATCTTCAAGGTTATATTTCTGTATTCATTTTTACACATATATACAATTTACAGTACTCTTAACAACTCTGTTAACTTACAAAGAATAAAAAGGTTTTGCAGCCAAGAGTTGGAATGGAAACAATTTCTGAGATAGAGATCAAATTGTGTTTATAGACACCATTATTGGCAGATTTACTGTCAGTCATTTCCTGTGGGAATATTTCACTGGGACATAATTTTATGCCTTGATTATTCATTAAATAGCCTTTACTCCATGGAACAGAAATACCTAGAATTAGAAATAGTAATGCATGCAAATTATAGTTTAACATTTCACACTATTTTACTAGATGAGGATTAAGATTATTTAATAAACGACTTCTTATTTATCACTGAAATAATTTTAAAATGACACTAATACAATATGGACTAGTGGAGAGAGGCAACAGACTGGAAATGGAAGCCGTTTGTTTCCTCTAAACTAAAACTGACATTAATTTAATTTTTTTTTCAACATTTATTTATTTTTTTGGGACAGAGAGAGACAGAGCATGAATGGGGGAGGGTCAGAGAGAGAGGGAGACACAGAATCGGAAACAGGCTCCAGGCTCTGAGCCATCAGCCCAGAGCCCGACGCGGGGCTCGAACTCCCGGACCGCAAGATCGTGACCTGGCTGAAGTCGGACGCTTAACCGACTGCGCCACCCAGGCGCCCCAAAACTGACATTAATTTAAAAATATTTATCACATACATATATAAGATGCTATACTTCTACTCTGTGGAGAATACCAAAGCCCATTATAAATAGTCTCTGCCCTTAAGGAGCTTATGAATTTTCTCGTACCAGAGATAAGGCATGCTTTGTATAAAACAAAACCCAACAAATATACTATGAGTGGATATGACTAAAGTACTCTTGGAGTTGGGAAGGATGAGAGATCATGCCTCTCTGGAATATCAGAGATGACTTCAGAGAGAAAACAGTTGAGTGGAGTCTTAAAAAGATGGAAAAGATTTCTGCAAATAGAGATGCAAGTAAAATTATTCCAGGAGGCAGAGACTAGGTACTAAAGAAGGTGGTATATATATCAAACCACATTTCGAGACTGAAGACTTTGGTGGGGAAAGAAAAACTTACATAAACATAGTTGGAAATGGGGTTAGAACTATATCTTCTTTTTTTAAAGTAACCTCTATGCTCAACGTGGGGCGTGGGGCTCCAACCCACCACACTGAGAGTTCCATGCTCTATGGACTGAGCCAGCCAGGTGCCCCAGGACTAAATGCTATTATTTAGTTATGCAAGCATTCATTTATTCAACAAACATTTCTTGAGTTCTTATTATGTGCAGGTACTGTGCTGGGAGTTAGGAGTACACTCATGAGCTGCTCAGACAAAGGCCCTTTCTAACATGTAAACATTAAAAAATGTAACTGAAATCAGGGGTGATAGCAACCCTGATTCTTCCCGATCAGGGATAGGTCCAGTCATCTGTGGCAACTCAAGGTACTCGGAGTTACACAGAATACAGGATTTAATGTTTTTGAGAGAGAATTGGTATTTCCAAATAAAGTTGTTTCCCAATTTCAACCCAATCGTTTCTCAACCAAGTTTAATTAAAATGCAGCGTTAGCAGGGTGATGGGGTGGGCACTATTTTTGGTTGATAATCAGAATTGTGTTAGCATGCATTCATTAAAAAAAGAAAAACAGGGACACACGTGTGGCGATATTTTGGACAAAAGGATTCTTCTTAACTGAACTTCGCTGCAAATTTCCTTTAAATAGCTAGCTTCCGGGGTCATTAAAATGATTTGGAACGTTTCTAGAACACATTACACTCAGTGAGATACACCTGTACTCACACCGGGTCCGTCAAACCCATCCTTGTTTTCTCTCAAGCTAGAACTTGCTGTAATAGACACGCCTCGTGCACTGGTGGCAATGGGGAGGGAGGGTGGTGAAGGCGACGGGGTGGCAGGTAGGAGAGCACTTTCCCTTTCTCCAAAACTTTACAGGCTTCCAGCCCAGACTCACCTGCCTGCTCGTTCTTTTTCTGCCTCACCTCTCACTGTTACCCCCCTTCCCCAACGCTCCGACCGTAGCGCGCTCCGTGCGCTTCCCCTTGCCTCCCCGCGTCTACTTTAGCTCACTCTCGCGGGCCTCCCTGCCCTGCCCTCCGCCCCGCCGCACGCCGAGCGCCGCGCGCCCACCCAGGGAACGCAGCGCAGCCGCCCGCAGACTGCGCGTCCCGTCGCGGCCCGAGGCTCCGGGGCATGCGCTCTGCGGCGCCGCCGCCCTCCCCCACCCCTTCCCGCGGCAGAGTTATGCCAAGTATGTGAGGAGCCCGCGAGGGCCAGCGCCGGTCATGGGGAGCCGCCGCCGTCGCCGCCGCCGCCTCCGCGAGCGCAGATTTTTCCCCAACAGGGCTCCGTCCTCCTCTCGCAGCGGGGGCGAGCCTGGCTGTTGAGGCGGAGGGGATGGCGGACCCTCTGAGGAGGACGCTGTCCAGGCTCCGTGGGAGGCGGAGTCCCCGCGCCGCCGGGGGGCTCGGGCTCCGGGCGGCGGCTGCAGCTACGGTGGCGGCCTCCGCGGTAGCCGAGGGAGCCCCGGACGCCTCCTCGTGCGAGCACGCCGGCGGAGCCCGGCCGAGCCTGGAGCGGCCCCCGCCGTCGCCTCAGGCGTGGGGCCCCGAGGCTCGGGTCCCGGGAGGGCGCCCGGAGCGGTGGGGAGCGCTCGGGCCTCGGCCGCGCGGCGGGAAGGAGGCCGTCTCTTCGGGTGGCGGGCTCACTCGCGCCTCTCTGCGTGCTCCGCCGGGCTCCGAAGGCAGCGGAGAGGACGACGCCGAGCAGGAGGACGACGCCGACTACTATGAGAACGTGCCCGGCGGCTCCCAGTCCGCGCCCGAGCCCGAGGGGGCGGAGGCGGAGCGGTGGCCCCCGCCTCCCCCGGCGGCGGGCTCCGCCCCGGGGGCGGAGGGCGGCCGCCTGGAGACAGGCAGGCTGCAGACCCAGTTGCGAGAGGCCTATTATCTGCTGATCCAGGCCATGCACGACCTGCCCCCTGACTCGGGCGCGCGGCGGGACGACAGGGGTTGGGCGGATCGCGGCTGCCTTGTGGGAGCCCGGGCTCTGGGCCAGCCGCCTTCCCCCTGCGGCGCTGCGGACCGCCGAGCCTGCCCGCGAGACTGGCAGCGGGGAGGCGGTGGCCGCCCTTGGCAGCAGGTGTCTCCGCCCCGGTCTCCTCCGAGGGAGTCGGGGGGAGGCCGCCTGCGGACTCCTCGGATGCGGCTGTCCTGCAGCAGAAGCCTCGAGAGCCTCCGGGTGGGTGCCAAGCCTCCTTCTTTCCAGCGGTGGCCGAGCGACAGCTGGATCAGGTGCGGCGTGCGCGGGGACCTGGACGAGCCCCCGCCACGTGGAGGCGGGATGGACGGCTGGAGCGGAGGCAGCGCCCCGGCCGCGGCCCCCTCCGGCCTCCGGCCTCCCTGCTCCAAGGACCCCGGCCGCTCCACGGGAAGCCCCTTCAGGGATCCTGCGGGGTCAGCTGTGGCACGCAGCCGCAAAGGAGATGGCCAGGAGGGGCTTCCCTTCCTCAAGCCTCCTGCGGTGACAGTCAAGAAGCTGCAGAAGTGGATGTACAAAGGACGTCTGCTGTCCCTGGGAATGAAGGGTCGCTCCCGTGGGACATCCCCCAAAATCTCTGGAGCGCAGGCGAACCCTCCAAATCTGGGCGCCTTGAAAATGCGTGAAAGCCAAGTCCTCTCCGTGCCTCCAGACCAAAGAATTACGCTAACAGGTAGGATACTTTGCGATCAGAATGCTAACTCTTTGAGCCTTAATGTTTACCAACTGGGCTTCTGTCTTAAGAGACAAGAATAAGGTATGCATTTGCAGACAGGTACGTGCCGGTGCCAAAGTAAGTGACACGTAAGTGGCAGCTAGCTGCATGCACCAGGTTACTTAGTATAATGCATTCGCTTGTTTTGTCTCCCCACTCCCCTTAAAAGACAGTGGCATGAGGAACTTGGGGTTTTTGTTTTTTCTTCCGTAAACCGGCGTGCATACTCCTGAATACTACACTGAGTAAAGGTTAAGTTCATCGCACGCTTTTTGTAAGAGTTGGGCGGTGCTGCCTTCATTTTTATTCTTTGTGGCTCTAGGCAAATCCGTAGACTTTGTGGAGTTTGTGAATTTGAATTTGATTCAAGGGAGACTTTATGGGCTTCATAAACTGTCATTTTACTCATTACACGTTTTCTTTTTTCTTTTCCGTCTCTCTCCC
This sequence comes from Prionailurus viverrinus, assembly GCF_022837055.1. Taxonomy (NCBI): domain Eukaryota; kingdom Metazoa; phylum Chordata; class Mammalia; order Carnivora; family Felidae; genus Prionailurus; species Prionailurus viverrinus. The sequence goes on from NC_062568.1 coordinate 142,556,616, forward strand.
AGGCCCGCGTGCACACAACAGACACACAACCAAACCCAAAAACAAACCAAACTACCAACCAAAATTTCTTTTTAGTCACTAGGATTTCACGTACTTCACCTCTCCACCTTTCCTCCCTTCTTCCTTCCACAACAACAACAAAAGAAAAAAAAAACAAAAACCCAACAAAGTGAGTAATCTTTTTATTGTGAAAAAATAAGGGCACCAGTATTTTAATCAAGAGAAAGATGTCTAGTACTTCTAAGAAAGTGCATTCATTTAAAGTCATGTGCGAACTTAAGTATATTTGGTAATTATGTTGTCAATAGTAAAAATTCATTTCTGAAAGAAGGACAGTACTTTCAAACTGAGTCCAAAACAACACGATCCTTTGAACTACAATTTTATTTTTTTTTATTTTTTATTTTTTATAAATTTTTTTTTTCAACGTTTATTTTATTTTTGGGACAGAGAGAGACAGAGCATGAACGGGGGAGGGGCAGAGAGAGAGGGAGACACAGAATCGGAAACAGGCTCCAGGCTCTGAGCCATCAGCCCAGAGCCTGACGCGGGGCTCGAACTCACGGACCGCGAGATCGTGACCTGGCTGAAGTCGGACGCTTAACCGACTGCGCCACCCAGGCGCCCCTGAACTACAATTTTAAATACAAAGACTTTTAGTGAACAAAAAGACATATATGTCATTAATTTAAAAAATATTAAATGATGACATATAAAAGGATTCACAGTACTTAGCATTTTCTCTGGTAAGAATTACAAATCCTCCAGGACTGGGGTTTATACACATTAACTTTGTTTAACCAATAAATACAAAACTGGGGAGAAACAAAGTTCACAAAACTTGTAATCGCACAGTGAGGACAAATCAAATGATTCATTTAAAGCATATACAAACTTGAAAAGGGTTTTTTTTTTTTTGAGTCTATAAATCTCTAATCCATACCTGTCAAAATTTATCCCATTTCTTTATCCTATTTATCCTCAAATTTATTCCATTTCTTTTTTTTAAATATTTTTTTAATGTTCATTCATTTTTGAGAGAGGGAGAGGGGATGAGAGAGAGGGAGGGAGGGAGGGAGGGAGAGAGAGAGAGGGAGAGAGAGAGAGAGAGAGAGAGAGAGAGAGAGAGAATGAGAGAGAATGAGCAGGAGAGGGGCAGAGTGAGAGGGGGAGACATAGAATCCGAGGCAGGCTCCAGGCTCTGAGCTGTCAGCACAGAGCCCGAGGAGCGACTCAAATTTACAAACTGTGAGATCATGACCTGAGCCAAAGTTGGATGCTTAACCAACTGAGCCACCCAAGTGCCCCAAACTTATTCCATTTCTTTTGAATAAAGGATAACAGAATGTACATTTTTTTTTTTGTAAAGGGAGGTGTACTTGCTAAGTTCACATTAAAAAAATACGTATTTGCAGGAGTAAAGTATTTGTAATCTTTATATTTTATTGCTACTGTATCTTTACTTCCCATGATCTTGGTTCAGTTAACTCTTTGTAAGATCGTTAAATTTCACCCATAACAAAAATCTGCATAAAATTTTAGTCAATTTTTTTTACCCTTTTGTTGCAAAGGAAACATTTACTATGTGATGGCTTTAAGATCCTCAGTTATAGTGTAAATAAACATTCAAGGATTTTTAAAGTAATAATAAATGTAATAATGCTCAAGAATGAATTCATTGATTCTTTTCATTGAGAAAGTAATTAAGTTGAAGTAACTGTAAAATAAATTAAAATGAAACATTAGAATTACGATGTGATCGTATTTTAGGTATTTTACAAGAAATCTAAGCAAATGCTTGAGTTATTTCTGGTTTAAACTTTCTCAGATGTTATTTCCTTTCAAATCATCTTTTAGGAAAGATATAAATAACTTATGTAATGTTTACATATCTGGTATAGATTTGGAGAGTTAATCTTGTTTTTTTTTTTTAACTATTTTTCATGAAGGTTAGTTGAACTTATTAAAACCATCTGGATACTTTATGTGGTTCTCATAATCCCCCTGCATATCCCCCCCCCCCCCCCCATAACACCTGTCATTTAACAACAACAAAAGAAACAGGAGTCAAGAAGTTTACCCAGGGTGGCACAAACTAGTATTATATGGTTTGTATATATTAGTGTAGGGATTCAAACTATTATATGGATTCAGACTCAGGTCTCAATGACTCCAAAACCCCTATTTATATGAGGTTAAACACATGCTAAAGTTCCTTAGAAACCTGATCCAATTAATTATATTAAGTTGCTTGAAATGAGGAGATGAATGGAATTTCAACAAGGCTTAGAGGGTAGGTAACTACCTCAAAATTGCAAAGAAGATGGGGGAATTCTCATAGGGTTTTTTTTTTTTTTAATGTTCATTTATTTATTTTGAGAGAGAGAGAGTGCTCTCGAGGTGGGAAGGGGCAGAGAAAGAGGGAGAAAGAGAATCCTAAGCAGCTTCTCACCTTCAGGGCAGAGCCCCACGATGGGTGGAGATACAGGTGGGGATGAGGGTCTGGGATGGGTGTTGGGCTCAACCTCAGGAAGGGTGAGATCACCACCTGAGCTGAAATCAAGAGTCCCAGGCTTAACCCTGAGAGCCACCCAGGTGGCCTATTAAGATAATTTTTAAGTGAATATATCTATTTTTAGGCCTGGGTGGCTCAGTCAGTTAAGTGTCTGACTCTTGATTTTGGCTTAGGTCATGATCTCACTGTTCATGGATCAAGCCCCACCTTGGGCTCTGTACTGATAGCACAGAACCTGCTTGGGATTCATATTCTCTCTCTCTCTCTCTCTCTCTCTCTCTCTCTCTCTCTCTCTCTCTCTCTCACGCATGCGCTCTCTTTCTCTCTCTACCCCTTTCTCCCTCGCTGCCCCTCCCCCACTCGTGCTTGCTCTCTCGGTCTTTCAAAATAAAAAAAAAAAAACTTAAAAATAATCAGTATATCTATTTTAAACCTTCACCTTTAAGTGTTTACTTTAGTTAAGATTGATGTTACCTGGATTCTACCTTTTTTTTTAGTAAAATCTTTTTTAGTGTTTATTTTTGAGAGAGAGGGAGAGAGAGAGAGTGTGAACCCAGAAAGGGCAGAGAGAGAGAGGGAGACACAGAATCTGAAGCAGGCTCCAGGCTCTGAGCTGTCAGCACAGACTCGGAGCTCAAACTCATGAACCATGAGATCATGACCTGAGCCAAAGTCAGACACTTAACTGACTGAACCACCCAAACACCCCTCTAGAGTTTACTTTTAAATTCTGTTTTCGGGGTGCCTGGGTGGCTCAGTCGGTTAAGCATCCGACTTCAGCTCAGGTCACGATTCGAGGTCCGTGAGTTCGAGCCCCACGTCGGGCTCTGGGCTGATGGCTCGGAGCCTGGAGCCTGCTTCCAATTCGGTGTCTCCCTCTCTCTCTGCCCCTCCCCTGTTCATGCTCTGTCTCTCTCTGTCTCAAAAATAAAAATTAACATTAAAAAAAAAATTAAAAGAAAAAAATCCTGTTTTCCTTTTTCTTTTTTAAAAAATTTTTAACGTTTATTTAGTTTTGAGACAGCACAAGCGGGAGAGGGGCAGAGAGACAGGGAGACACAGAATCCAAAGCAGGCCCCAGGCTCTGAACTGTAAGCACAGAACCTGACTTGGGGCTCCAACTCACAAACTGCAAGATCATGACCTGATACGAAGTCAGGTGCTTAACCAACTGAGCCACCAAGAGCCCCTAAATCATGTTTTCTAAAAAATTAATTGGGCATTCCAGATGAAGTAGTTCATTCTAGATTGTATAAAGGTGTTAAATACACCAAAAGGTTTATATCACACTTTTCTATTCAGTATTATTTATGAGAATGTTTTCTTTCAAGGTGAAGTTAAAGAATTTATAACAGAATAATTAATGGGATGGAGATACCTAATCTATCTAATACTTGGGTATTTTGAAAATTTTTGAGACCACATAACAATCATTTTTAAATGATTTGGAATGATTTTAAATTCATTTTGGAAGCCAAAATGATGTTTTGTTTTGATTTCTGTCTGCTACTGAGAACCTTTAAAACTTTAGATAGTATAATAATGCCAATGATTTGGTGTTTTGGGTGTGATGTTCACAGATTGGCCAATTTGTACTTAATTGAGATGATTATTTAAGAAATCTAAAGTCATTACACATGATAAATATTGTCAAGTTTCTGCAAGCCGTAGATTACAAAGGAATTTTAATCTGTTTGCCAGCTATACTTCATTATAAGTCTTTATAAATATATTTAATTAGCATATAGTACTCAGGAATAAATTCAAAGGCACTAGGTTGAGCTATTTCAGCCTTTTATTGCCTTAAAAAATAATTAGCCTACCTTGACTCTACTTTTGCTGCTACACGATCTGTGAAAGAAAAAAATTAGGGCATGTAACTTGTTAATATTTTGTCTGAAAATTTTAGGTAATTCTTTTAAAATAGTATTAATTGGTGTGATTTCATGCATTATACTTTATTAGGTTGAGATTTATAATGCAGATTCTCATCTATTTCCTGAAGTATTTGTAGCTCTAATTTCTTTATGATCTACATGATCTTTATGAATTTTTTCAACAAATTCTTTTATGCATTAGCCCTATTCATGATTAGTATCAATAGGCATATAATGTTTGGCTGTCTTCTAACTTTAAATCCCTCTCTGAGAAATTCTGCCATTATGGCCCTGGAAGCAAGTTCAGATGTCTTTTTTTTTTTTTTTGGAAGAGTGCCACAGAACATTGAAGTTGCTGGTGGCAGGAAAACTCTGAGAATTACAAATTCAGCAGAAAATAGTGTGTTGATTTGAAAGTCCTACATTTGTAAGTGGAATTTATTTTTTGAGAATCACTAAGGTTATTTTTTAGACCTTTGCTACTCAAAGTGTGGTTATGGAGCAGTGCTTTTCAAACTCTGAAAATCTTGTTAAAATGTGGATTTATAGGTGTGGGGGGTGGGACCTGAGATTCTGCATTTTAACAAACTTCCAGTGTAGATGAGGCTGTTTGGTATGTACTTTGAGTAGCAAGGTTCTAGAGTTCCCAGTGCCCCAATCACCTATCTTGATACATTTATTAAAGTTTTGAAGAAGCATTCTACTTTATTCTGATACTTGATACTTAAACTAAATTCTATTAGAACAAAGCAGTTGAGGTCTTTCAGCTTCAGTTTTATTATGTATATTTATACTTACTGCTTACATGTGACAAGTTTAAGCAGTTCCCTTCATATTGGTCTTATCTTGCACCAATAAACATGAGATTGTGGAATCTACTAGAGAGGAGTCTATGTAGTATGCTGGTTAACAGAATAGAGCCTCTAGTTGTCTGATCAGACCCCATCACTGACTAGGCTTGTGACCTGGAACAGGTCACTCAGCCCTCAGGTTGCTGTGAGGATGAAAAAAGATAATCTATTTTGTACAGTGCTTGGTGCTTAGTTAGCTGTTACCAAGAGAAAGGTAATCAGGCTTTGTGAGAATACTACCTTGCCCAGATCATTAGGATTCTGGATAGAGAGTGAAGTGATCAGAAGGTAAGGAGTACTGCCTTGAAGAACACTGGCAATTGAGCTAACACACACCTGTTTAGGGACACTTACTTATCCTGACCTTCTTTTGTGCATCTTTGTCTTGCTGTTCCCTCTTACTTTGTGGAACTGCAAACAGTCTCAGAGTTTTCTTCTCTACTGTCCCTAAAGCTAGCTAGCACACAGCTTTTTTTTCTTAAGGGTTTTGTTGCTAGTCACAAGGGAGGAAACGTAAAACAGAAAAATAACTTACTTCCTTTTCATTGTACCCATCTCCCCACTTAGATGTATCTGGAAAAGAGAAAGGCACATGTATATAAAAACTCATGTACAAACCTAAGGCTTGTATTTATTCTAGTCATTTCATCTGGGCTGCCAGGTTTGACTCTAAGCAGGATTGCTTGTATTTATTTAAATTCTAATACAATGTTGTAAGAATTCTTTTATTTAGGATTTTTTAAGGAGATGTAAGCAAAAGCAACAAAGTTTGTTTCTGCAGTAGGGCTTTTTTAAATGATGAAAAGATGTCTGTATATACTGTACAATTTCAGTGAAGGTTGAAATCCATAATTTCTCAGTTTGCTGATGATTTTGAGGTGGGGCACTAGTTAAATGTTTAGTAATAGTAAGTCATTTGATTTATTATGAAATAATAGTTGAGGACAAAAAATTGGCTTGAGTAGTTCACTACTATGTAGGATATTTTTCTGAGTGAAAAACTTAATTGCCACTTCTGCATTCTCTTACGGATTTTCAAAGTAAAGTTATTTTAATTACTCATTTCATTAATTATACCACAACATGTATAATTATAAGAGAATAAAGACATTTTTGACTTGCAGCTTTGCGAACTTATTTTGATATCTTTTTTTACTTATATTTTCTTTTCATTGTGACTGTGTGTGAGTGAGTGAACATAGCTGTAGGTAAAGCTAACAGGAGCTAAAGATAATTTAAATTTATGCCAGTAGGGTTTAACATTAATTTTAGCATAAAAGGGAGTAAATGGAAGATTGCAGATAGCTTTCTGTGTAATTTACATTCATATGCATCTGTTTAGTTACCTGAGATAAAAATGAAATGTTTAAAATTAGGGTCCTGAATGTGTTGCTTATATTCAGTTTTAATAAATGAATGAATTTGGCCTTTATCAGAAATCATAATGATGTACCTATTTATCTCTAAATTTTAACTTCAGTATCATGTAGTATATTGAATTATTCAGCAATAGCAGTCAGATTATTTGGTTTCAAGTTTTTGTGGTCTGTAGTTTCATGAAAAATAGTTGCATTGTATCTCATGGTATAATTATTCCTTTTAATATTACACATTTATTAAATACTTATATCAATAGATATATCAATTTGCTTAAATACGGGTTGCTAGTAGCTTTGTTTTTGTCATTACAGTTCCTTGGAGTGTAGTACAAGTAAAAGCATGTTTATTTTTTTAAATGTATGTCAAAAACTCAATAGGACTCAAAATAATTTAACTATATAAAATTTTGGATCTGCTGAGAGACATCTGAGAAAATGATAAAATAATATGTGACTCCTAGCTATCATGAGTTATATAATTTTATACTTTTGGCTTCAAATTTATAATTGTGTAAAAACTACCAATAATGTCCCTTGATCATCTGAAATGCTATTAAATAATAGGGGACTTGGGCTTAAATGTGAAATAGATTTGGACTTTAGTACACTTGGCAAAAAGATGTTACCACTAACAACCTGGAAGCCCCAGTGATTCCTGAGTATGTGTTGATTTTCAGTTCTTAAATCAGTTCTTTAATTTTAAAGGAGACAGAACCAAAGAAAGACTTGAATCCTCACGTTTTTCATTAATTAAATTGAACTAAATTAATTCAAGTTATTTATCGAATATTCGTTACATGTTTGCATGTTAAATCCTGGAGGGTAGAGGTGTGTATCTCTTTTCTAGTAGCCCAGGTGTATTGCTACAAACTTTGGAGTCATAAGAGTTTATTTTGAGTACTGCTTCTTCCATTTATGAACCAGTTGATCTTGGGCAAATTACTTTTCTGAGTTATATAGTTTTCAAGATATTTCCACCATTACTCAATCCTTATGAGCAGTTAACTGGATTGATATTATCACCACATTCAGAAAGGGTTACCTGCTTTCCTACCTTTGGTGGGTAGCATGGTATAGGGGAGACAGGTGAAGAGCATGGATTTTAGTATTAGATTGACTTAAATTTGAATACTACAGCTAACACCTTGACCATATTCCTCACTTTTTCTGCCTTATGGGAATAGTCATTTTCTTAACATTGTTGTGGAGGTTAAGGGCTTTCTTACTGCTTTATCTCTCATTCCTGGCACATAATAGGTACTCAGTTAATATTTGTTGAGTAAGTAAATGCCTGGCATAGTAGACATTCACGGGAACTTTCTTCCCTTTTGATTCCTAGTTCATTCCTGCCTCTGAACTAGATGAACTTGAAACCCAGTTTGTGTTTGAGATATTTTTAAAAATTATTATTAGCTTTTTTAAAAATTAATCTACTTGGTTGGGTAATATTTAGGATGAAAAAAGACAAGTTTACATTTTTTAGGGGATTTTTTTTTTCAGTAGAGGAAGGTTACTGAAAGCCTTGATTATGCATGAACCTAACGTTGTGGTTGTTTCTAAGCTCCTCATAGTTTAATGTGTTTTTATCACTCTGTTACTAGGCTTTCTTATTTTATTTGCTAGAATACAAGATGAATCAACCATATATACACGTGAAGTAGCAGGACTATAATTCCATAATTTAGAAACCTTTAGTATGATCTTAAATTTTTAGAAATGTGGTTCTGTTTTAACTTTCTATGCCTAGTGAATTAGTGTTATGGTATATATTTAGCTTATTGACTGTAATTGAAGCCTGCTTTATGCAGTTCTTTGGATGTGCAAAACATTTACCTCTCTATGTGGAATTGATGTTATGTGTACATTTTTCTCAAAAAAATCTTATCACATTACATTAACACAAACACATATCAAGCATTTGATGACCCTCATTGCACTATGAATTCCTTAATTCATTTTTTTTTTTTTTTTTTTGAGAGGGTGAGAACACATGAGTGTGGGAGGGGCAGAGGGAAAGAAACAGACAAAGAGAGAATCTTAAGCAGGCTCCACATCCAGCACAGAGCCAGACTTGGGGCTCAATCATTTGAGCATGACTTTTGATTTTGGCTCAGGTCATGATCTCAGAATCATGGGATCTAGCCCGTACCAGGCTCTGTGCTGAGCACAGAACCTGCTTAAGGTTCTCTCTCTCTCTCTCTCTCTCTCTCTCTCTCTCTCTCTCTCTCCCACTTGTATTTTCTCTCTCTCAAATAAGATAAAAAAATTTTTAAAAAGAAAAATAAAATTATTCAAAATATGAATTAAAGTCATACTGTGTACAAAGCATTCTATATAAGCTTAAGTGTGTTTTGCGTGGGGTACGTCTTTGTTAGCCCAAATATATTTATAAAGACAATCTTACAGTTTGTTTATTCATTTTCTTAGAATTCTTATGTCACTTTTACTAGTAGTCTAAATAATAAAAATTATTTTTAGTGAAAAAGCCAAAATGTTTCTTGTTTCATTTTAGTCTCCAAATGTGTAATACTACTTTTCCTTCTTTTTTTCCTTTAAAAATATTAGTTTTTTCTTTTTTTTTTAATTCAAATTTTAGTTAACATATAGTGCAATATTGGCTTAAGGAATAGAATTTAGTGATTCATCACTTACATACAATACCCAGTGCTCATCACAAGTGCCGGTATGGCCCATCTCCCACCCACCTCCTACTATCAACCCATAGTTTGTTCTCTGGTCATTAAGAGTCTCTTGTGGTTTGTTTCCCTCTCTCCTCTTTTTTTTCCCCCTTCCCACATGTTCATCTGTTTTGTTTCTTAAATTCCATATATGAGTGAAGTCATGGTATTTGTCTTTCTCTGATTGAATTACTTTGCTTAGCATAATGCATTCTAGTTCCATCTATTTCATTGTAAATGGCAAAATTTCATTCTTTTTAGATAGCTGAGTAATATTCCATTGTTAAAAATAGTATTTTAATAACTGATCTCAAGTGACTGGTTTTTCCTGGTATCCTAGGCATTACGTTTTACTTTCTTCTTTTTCTTTGAAACAGATTTATTTGAAAATGTCTATGGGTCTTCAGTGAAGAGAAGAGAACTTGAAGATCTGAAGGATAATATTGGAATCAGAGGTCATAAGCCACTTAACAGCATCACTGTGTCAAAGAAACGCAATTGGCTATATCAGAGTACTCTGAGATCTTTTAACCTGGAAGAAGAAAATAAGAAATGCCAAGACATAAGTCATTTATCCATCTCACCTAAACATCAGTTATCACGACCTTTCCTCAAATCATCTGAAGAATATTGTACATATGTGGTGTGTAATGCTACAAATTCTTCATTATCAAAAAATTGTTCTTTAGATTTTAATGAGGAAAATGATGCAGATGATGAAGGAGAAATATGGTACAACCCCATTCCTGAGGATGATGATTTTGGTATATCAAATGCCTTGAGTTTTGGTGAGGCAGACCCTGCTGTTCTGAAGTTTCCTGCTGTTAGTTTGAGAGTATTGTCTGGTCCAGACCTAATGAAAGCAGAACAGTACACTGAAGGCTTGCTGTACTCTTCAGAACACAGAGACAAGGTTCATACATCACAGTCAAATGAAGTGAATCCTGTTGAGTCCATCCACTCCACAGAGCTCGTGCGGCAGTACAAGCAAGGGCTTGGACACAAGACACAAGAAAGAATAATGGTAGAGGAGAGTCTCATGTTGAAATCTCCTTTTGCAGGTAAAGATGGTCACATGTTTGCCTTCTTCTTCCATTCAATTCTTGGACAGTAGCTAAAACTAAATATAGATGTCTATGGTAGCTATGTACTTTTCCTTACAAAGTGAGTGTGTTTTCATAAAAATAAAGAAAACTTCAAAAACGTTTACAAATATTTGTATATAGATGGTGGTTTAGTTATTCCTGTCACAGACTTGATTTTGTAAGGGGTGAAGATGCTGGGGTAGTTCTACACCAACTGTTAGTGTGTCTGTCCTTAATTAGTTTCTCTTAGTTGAAAGAGTGGGATCATGAGGTGCAGAAGAGAAAGATACATTTCCTTTTTAAATTTTTTTAATGTTGGTTTATTTTTGAGAGAGAGAGAGGCAGACTGCAAGTGGGGGAGGGGCAGAGAGAGAGGGAGACAGAATCTGAAACAGGCTCCAGGCTCTGAGCTATCAGCACAGACCCCGATGCGGGGCTTGAACTCACAAACCGTTAGATCATGACCTGAGCCAAAGTTGGATGCTTAACTGACTGAGCCACCCAGGCGCCCCAAGATATATTCTTTATGTAAATCTAATTTTGCTTCATTCATTCATTCATTCATTCATTCATTCATACCTAGCCTGGCTATAGCTGAAAAGTTGTATAGTCCGTGTATCAGTAGTTATTACTTTACAGTTTCATGCCTACATTTCCTCATGAACAAAGGAAAGGAAGAAGAGAAAAAATAAATGAGAGGTAAAAGTAAAGACCTCGCAAGTAGGTGGGTGTTGCAATAGTTATGGAACCTAGAAAAATAATTGAAGTTTGATGCATATTAGGTTGCACCATATGAAATTGACAGTTTTTGATCTGCAGAACACTATATGAAATAGTTCAACCTAATGGTTTCTTTCTTCCTTGATTGCCTTGAGTTGTTGATGTGCTTCTTTTAAAATTTGGTCCCAGACACACTAGGAAATAGCAGAGAGCATATTTAGTTGCAAATATCAAATGTTGGCTAGAAAGCAGTTCTGTTTTATATCAAGTTGTTTTAATTTATAAAATTTCAAATGATACAGAATATTCAAAGATGTGGCGTATAACAGATGCTGTCAGTAGCTTGTCCTTATCCCTTGGGATTTATTATTTATTTAGATGGGACAAGCCTCCATCCAAACATCAGTATCTGCATCTCTGCTTGAGGATTCTGGCAGGAGTGTTAGAGAACTTCTCTGCAGGAAGCAGAGTGACTTCCTCTGAGTCAATGAGTGACTGTTGGAGTGCCCACCAACCAGAATTGGTGTAGAACCACCTCAGCTCTCTCATGCCCTGGGTGTCATAATTCTATATTATTTCCCAGAGTTTTCTCCTGATATTGAACATGAGTTGCCTGTAGTAGTAACAGGCTTGATTGTTCTTGGATTTGCCCCTGAATTTTCTCACTTCTTGCTGATAATTAGGTGCTTTACAAATAAATTACTTGGATTTGAATCCTTTTCTCAGGGATATGTGGAGGTGGAATAAATGTTATATGATAAGAGAAAAAGTGAGTTAAATAACAGTGTATACTATATTATGTCAGTTTGAAAGAAACACTGAAAAGTTATACTAGAAAAGTTAAGTATCCTCCCCCCCCCCCCCACCACTGCCATGTTAGGATTGAAGGTAATGAAAAATTTTGTGAGTGGGGCACCTGGGTGGATCAGTCGGTTAAGCATTAGACTCTTGATTTTGCCTCAGGTCATGGTCTCACAGTTGTAACATCGAGCCCCTCGTCCGGCTTACACTGACAGCACAGAGCCTGCTTTTTTACATTTTTAAAATTAAAAAAAAAAAATTGTGTGTGTGCATTTCTAATTGTAGACTGATTTTTCAGAAGAATTTGTGGGGGTTTTTTTTTTTTTTTTGTAAGCTAGATGGAAAGAGGAATAAATGCTTTATGAAATAATAGTTTGGAATACAGGTTGTGATTGGAGTGGTAGAGAAGGTTGCAGGAGTATGGCAGAGAGTGATGGGTTTGTATGGTGCAGGAAAGGCAAGAGGGCATAAGAATAACAGCAAAGTTAGAAAGCCAGTGTCTAAAGTTACACATATTTTGATTTAAGTTGCTGTCTTCAAACTTTATTATTTTATGTTTGTGGCAAATTGTGAACCTAGAAAGACTAACATATTATAAAAACAAAAACAAAGACTTGAAAGTAGGGTAGAGCTGTTATTTATGTTTTCTCTCTCTGTTATTCTTCTTTTTAGCATCTTATTAAAATATAATCACAGTCCTAAGTTGACTAAAGGAAATATTTAGTTTATTTCTTTGTCATCATTTTGTTTTAGTTTGATCAGAAAGGTTACCTAAAGTGATCTGTTTTCTTTAGCAATATTAACAGAGTTGTTGAGGGGTGTCTGGGTGGCTCAGTCGGTTAAGCATTTGACTATTGATTTTGGCTCAGGTAATGATCTCAGGGTTGTGAGATTGAGCCCCATGCTGAGGGTGGAGCCTGTTTGGGATTCTCTCTCTCCCTCCCTCTCTGCCCCTCCCCCTCTCGCTCTTGTGTGCATGCTCTCTCTCTCTCAAAATAAATAAACAACAAAAATGAGAACTGTTGAGAAATAGGCAAAGATAATGGTTGAATTTCAAAATAATTTTCTGATCAAGAAATAAAAAAGCTTGAGTATATTTAGTATCGCTGACAATTTTTTAATCATTCTAACACAATTATGACTTGTTATTTTGTTTATTAAGTCCCATATGTATATTTATGTTTTATCTAGTTGCGATCATAGCAGTCTGTTTTTGGTGATTTTGTTTTGTTTGAGAAAGGGAGAGCATGCCCCTTCCCCCACACCCCCATGTACAGGGGAGGGGCAGAGGGAGAGGGAGAGAGAGAATCTCAAGCAGGCTCCCTGCCCAGTTTGATGCCTGACTTGGGGCTCAATCACACGACCTGAGGTCATGACTTGAGCCGAAATCAAGAGTTGAATGCTTAACTGACTGAGCTCCCCAGGTGCCCCTGTTTTTGGTTTTTGATATTTCCACTTGATGTTTTCATCTTGTATTGTTACATGTAGATTAACATTATTGTTTGCCAATTTTATAGTATTTAATAGGGTTGATGTGTCCTAATCTATTTGACTGGTTATGTTGGGTGTTAATAGATTATTTCCACTACTAGAGGAGTGATCGTCATCGTGATCTATTTCACTTTATTTGGATTAATTACTAGTATCATTACTGGGTTTTTATGGCTGGTAACTATTATAGTAATTCCTATATTATATTTCCTAAAAGGTTTACCACTTTACAGGCAACTGACAATTGGTTGGTTGATTAATTGATTTACTCTATAAACGCTCAATTTCTGCTGTGTGCCAGTTACTGTTCTAGGTGCTTGAAGGAATGTGCCAGTTTCACTTGATTCTAGCCTGGTTTATGGATTTACAAAGATTTTCATTTTGTACTTTCCCTGTATAGCTAGTCTGTGATTTGATTAGTATAATTTTGGTTTAATTTTAAGCAATTATTGAATTTGGTAGTATTTCAGCTCTTGGGTTTTATAAAAACAGAGCATTTTTATTTTAATAAGTTTAGTCTTGTCTGAAGTAGAAATTGCTAACATACACAGTATTTCATTTTAATAGTTAAAGACTTCAGTAAGAATAATGCATGATGTGTAAAAAAAGTCAAAATGTTAAATTAACTCCGTAATACTTTAATAGAACCTAGAGCAATTTAATATACTGGATAGCTTTTTAAGCCGTTGACAAAATAGATTGTAGACTACAGCAGGACTCTGATTACTATAGAATGTTTTAGGCCAGTAAACCAATAGAATTGTACTACAATTTACAGTACAAGGGAATGCTTTGTCTAGTTTATCAAATATTCCATTTCTTATTTGTTATTTACCAGAAAAGCCCCGCAGGCATACTTAAAATAGTCCTTTCTCTATAAAGAAACCACTTCTTTGTTTTTAGGACACATAAAGAGGGATGGAGGGAGATTATATTAGCACTTTAAAAGAAAGGTCATTTAAACTATTGATTTTGAAATGAATTAATACTCTCTTTTGTTATTTTAATTGTGAAATGTAGTATTTCATAGAGTAACCTCTGATATTAGGGTCATTAGAGATCTTTATAAGGAATAGTTAGAGGAAGTGTGAAAAACTCATTTAAATTTTAAATAATTTAAATCATAGATTGTTTCATTCATTCATTCTTTTTTTTTTTTTTTTTTAAGAAGCTCGAGGCCCAGCCCCAAGATCAAGAGTCACATGCTGTCCTGAGTGAGCCAGCCAGGCACCCCTAAATTGTTTCTTTAAAGAAACAGTTTAAACTTACATAATAGATTTTAGAAGTTATTTTCATTTTGCTTTATTAAACACTTAAATAGGAACAGTTTCACATTTTAAAATAAAATTGATTAGTCAGTTTATACATTTTTTTTTTTTAACTGAGGGATTGAAAGTTTAAGGTTGAGGGGCCCCTGGGTGGCTCCTCAGTCAGTTAAGTGGGTTATGCGTCTGACTCTTGATTTTGGCTCAGGTCTTGAGTTTGTGAGTTTGTGAGTTTGAGCCCTGCGTCCGGCTGGTGCTGACAGCCTGGAGCCTGGCTGGGATTCTGTCTTTCCCTCTCTTTTCCCCCCTTCCCTCCCTCCCTCTCTCCCTCTCTCTAAATAAATAAGTAAATAAACAAACTTAAAAAAAAGAAAAAAGAAAGTTTAAGGTTAAATGGAATATTTTATTTAAAAGCAAACATTTATTTATTTTTGAGAGAGGGAGAGGGAAGGGTTGGGGGAGGGGCAGAGAGAGAGGGAGACAGAGGATCTGAAGTGGGCTCTGGGCTGACAGCAGAGAGCCTAATGCGCGCAAACTCATGAACCATGAGATCTTGACCTGAGCTGAAGTTAGATGCTTAACCTACTGAGCCATCCAGGTGCCCCTTAACTTACTAATAATGGTTAAGAAGCCACCATTAAAAATCAATTTAATGTATATGTATAGACAGAAAAATGTTTAGAAGGATGGAAGTACTCTAAAGTACAGTATTTAAGAATATAGGCTCTGAAGGCCTATGCTTAGGTTTGAATTGTACCTGTTTCTGCCACTTAGCTGCTTTGTGATCTTAAACAAATCAGCTCTGTGCATGAGGTCCTTGTCTGGAAGATGGGATGCTTGTGGTATCTTGACTCTTAGGGCTATTTCAAGAATTAAATCAGAATCTGTGCATACTAAGTGTTAAATTAATTTTTCATACTTTGTCTAGCTCAATAAATGTTGGCTAGTGCTATAAATATTAACAATTTACTGTTAAACTACTTTGGATATTATTTTCACCTCACTATTTATAATGACTTATCTCTTAATAGCTCAGTTTAGGCTATTTGGATTTCTTTGTGTCTTTTAAAAACTTTTTATTGTAAACCTGGATAATTTTGACATTCAGGGGGGAAAAAAGCTATTTTTGTGTGGAGAAAAAAATCAAAAACATTTCAATGCTTTACTCTTCATGAAAACTGAGAAGATAACAAAACTTATTTATGTTTCTGTACTATTACTTAATATATTGAAATTGCAAGGAAAGGCCCTAATTTAGCTTTTGAAGTTCCAGGGAATTATTGTATATAAATAATAAAAGAAAGAAAATGTCTTTATAGTTTTTAAAATTATTCAGTTAGCTTTATGATATTCAATATTCAGTTATTCTTTTTTTCTTTTTTTTTTAAGTTTTATTTTTTAAATTTACATCCACATTAGTTAGCGTATAGTACAACAATGATTTCAGGAGTGAATTCCTTAGTGCCCCTTACCCATTTAGCCCATCCCCCCTCCCACACCCCCTCCAGTAACCCTGTTTGTTCTCCATATTTATGAGTCTCTTGTGCTTTGTCCCCTCCCTGTTTTTATATTATTTTTGTTTCCCTTCCCTTACGTTCATCTGTTTTGTCTCTTAAAGTCCTCATATGAGTAAAGTCCTATGATATTTGTTTTTCTCTGACTGATTAATCAATATTCAATTATTCTTGATTAACTGTGTTTCATTCTATGTATAATCTTTCGTGATATGTTCTGAGGGAACATCGAAGAAAGAAAGGGCTCTTAGTTGTCAAAATTATAAACTTACTTGTTTTTTGGGGTGCCTGGGTGGCCCAGTCATAAAGCATCTGACTTGATCTCAGCTCAGGTCTTAATCTCAGGGTGGTGAGTTCAAGCCCCATGTTGGGCTCTGCATTGGGCATTAAGCCTACTTAAAAAAAAAAAGTAAATAAATAATAATAATAAGCTTGTTTTGTTTTTAACTTTTTTAAAAAAAACCACTGCTATGTGATAAAATTTAGTTTTTAGAGAAGTATAAACAAATGTTCTTTTATTAGAGTAGGATTTCTTTTTTCTTTTTAAAATTGGAATAGGATTTCTAAATAAACACTCAAATAGATAATATGCCAAAATAAACATCAAAATAGGAAGCTTTCCTAGTTTCCTCTGATATCTACTGTTCATGGTTATAAAATAACATACTCCCTGAATTATATTGCAGTGGGAAAGATTTAAAAGGAATATATATTACCCTTCCTCCAAACCTTTAAAGTAGAAAAGAAGATGGAGATGAAGATGCTTCTTTCCACCCTAAGCCATTTGGAAATCCCCACCCCCCTTTCTTTAAGATTTTATTTTTATGTAATCTCTACACTCAGCATGAGGCTAAAACCCACAATCTCAAGATCGAGAGTCACTTGCTCTACCTACTGAGCCATCCAGGCACCCCTGGAAATCCTTGATATTGTGTTTGAAGGTGGTAATGGAGATTTACCTAAACTTGTAACTTACTAAATCTCCCCAGTGTGATAAAACAAGGGAGAAATTTCTGTCCATGGGAGAGTCTGTTTAGTTGATGATTTATAAAGTAGGAATCAAAACATATCACCTTATAATATCTTTTTTTTTTTTTTTTTTTTTAAAGGTCCTGGGATCCTAGGTGCTACAAATAAGACTGAATTGGGAGCTACTGAATTATCTTCTCCAAGCCCTAGCCCTGTGAAAAAAAGCAGTTCAATTAACTGGTCTTTCCCAGATAAAATAAAATCTCCACGAACTGTGAGGAAACTTTCCATGAAAATGAAAAGGTTGCCAGAACTTAGCCGAAAGCTGAGCGTTAAAGGAACTTTGAATTACATGAACAATCCAGATAATACTCCTTCCTTGTCTAAATGTACCTGTCGAGAAATTCATCATGCCAATATTCTACCTTCTGGGAACACAACCACAGCTGCTAAGAGGAATGTCATAAGTCGGTACCATCTGGATACCAGTGTATCTTCTCAGCACAGCTACCAGAAGAAAACATCTGTGAGTTCCAAGTATTCCTGCAAAGGTGGTTACCTCAGTGATGGAGATTCACCTGAACTTATAACTAAATCTAGCAAACATGGATCTGACAACAAATTTGGAAAGGGAAAAGAAATAATTCCAAGTAGTTGCAGCAAGAGTGAAATAGACATTGATGCTTTTAGACATTATAGTTTTTCTGATCAACCTAAGTGTTCTCAGTACATATCTGGGCTCATGAGTGTGCATTTCTATGGTGCTGAGGATTTAAAACCACCTCGGATAGATTCAAAAGATGTCTTTTGTGCAATTCAGGTAGATTCAGTAAACAAAGCAAGAACAGCTTTGCTCACATGTCGGACAACATTTTTAGACATGGATCATACTTTCAACATAGAAATTGAAAATGCGCAGCATTTGAAATTAGTAGTATTCAGTTGGGAACCGACTCCAAGAAAAAATCGAGTGTGTTGTCACGGAACTGTTGTTCTCCCCACCTTATTCAGAGTGACAAAGACACATCAGTTGGCTGTCAAACTTGAGCCTAGAGGTCTTATTTATGTGAAAGTGACTCTTCTGGAACAGTGGGATAATTCTCTTCCTGGACTGGCTATAAATCGAGAACCAGTAATATTTGGTGTTGATATTCGAAAAGTTGTAGAGAAAGAAAATACAGGACTGATGGTGCCACTTCTGATACAAAAATGTATTATGGAAATTGAAAAGAGAGGCTGTCAGGTATTATTTCAGTTTCTCTACTACCTCCCGATGTATTTATCTACCTTAATTAATTAAATTTATAGTAGGTCTTGGGGGAAGGGATTCAAGGTAAGGTTAAAAAAATCTAATTTAGACATTTTCTCATTCCTATTTTTAAAATTTATCCCATTATTGTTTAGGGTATAATTCACATCTTCACCTACATTGTCAGTGAGCAATTAAGAGCATGCTAGATGGTTCCACAATTTATGTTGTGATGCAGAGTTATGTGGGTTTTATACCTCGCTATCAGGATTGCTTTACAATGACATTCCTAAGAAAAGCCAGAGCTATGATAGGCAAAGACTAATTCATTTAAGGAATGTTTCTGCATGGTTTGACATTCCTGTGGTACAAAATTCCAACAGTGAATCTTAAAACCCTGCTGTACTCCTAAAACTAACTCCCTGTCCTTGTTCCCTACTCTCCCTCATCCCACACTTCAGAAAGCATACATAAGCTTATTTGTCTCTGAACTTTGGGATAGTGTGGAGGATGAGGAGAGGTCCTACTAATAACATGTCTCATTCTCTCTTCCTTTTAAGTGAGAAGGTAAAATAAAATAAAATAAAATAAAATAAAATAAAATAAAATAAAATAAAATAAAATGTAAAAGCAGCCCATTAAAAGAAACAAAAACCCTGGTGTTATATATAATAAGATATGTAATGTTAACCAGTTGTAGACCTTATCTTCTTTCATTAATACATGTGGACTGTGACAATGAGAAACAGCATATCATTCAGGATGTTATTCTGAGGTGCAAGTAATAGTTTAAATTCAAAAATTAAGCCTAAAATTAGATATTCTGAAGTATTTCTGCTTTAATACTATCAGAATTTATGACATTGATTAAAAACATCAGAGGTAAATGTCAACGAATCAGAATTATGATTTCTTTATGTGTAGAAAAGAGTTTTAAAATAACTCACCTTGAACCTTGATGTGGAAACTACAGAAACAGTGTAAGTTAGTGGGGTTTTGTATTAAGATGCAGGAAACTTGGGTACCGGTTTCTCCTCCATTATTAATTAGCTGTGTGATGTTGGGCAAGTCACTTAATCTCTGTGGGCCTTATTTGCTTATATCTATAAAAGTAGATGCAGTAGTTTCCTGAAGGTAAGAGGTACATCTGAGCTTTTGAAACCTCTTCTCTATTATTCAGGTAGAGTTTATATTTTCTATATGAGAATACGGCTTTTAGTTTCCAGTCCAACTTTTGGTCCAGTTACTTTTTCTTAAGGTTCTCTGTTTTTCTCCCATTTTTTTTTTTCAGGCAATATGTAGAAAGGTCAGAGATTAGGCCAATTTCAAATTATTAAACAAACTTTTACAACTGAATTTTAAAATAAGTAACTCCAATAGCACTGTACTTTTACAATCTATTTTCTGTGATAGTTTATAAAGAATGGGTATATAAAACTTATAATTTTTTCATGAGTTTTTATTTATTCAATTTGTTACAATCAATTATAGTCATTATTCTTTGAAGCTTAAATTATCCCAGGTTTGGCTAGGGAGTGCCTCTTGCAACTAGCTACTGATTGCTTTGTTATATCCCCAGTAGCGTTTGAGCATTTCTTTTCTTTATGACTAAGACTTGTAATTTATTTTAAATACCCAGAAAATATTTTTAGCAATGCTTTTTATTTCTATACTTAAAGTTTAGAAATAGTTATTTTAATAAAGAATTATTTCCTGTGAACTAAAAAATAAAATTTATAGTAGTCCATTTAGAACTGCAATTTTTAAACACGTTTTTTTGTTTGTTTGTTTGTTTTGTTTCTTTTGCTTTTTCTCTCTCTCCCCTGCCCTGCCAGAGAAAGAGGCTTATTGTGTCTGTATTTTACAGACTAGCACACTGCTTAAATTTTGGTTACCTTTTTAGGCAGTAATTATTCTTGTGTTTGTTATCAGGAGCGTCAGGTTTTAACAGTCATACAAAAATAGTTTGTGGCATCTTCCAAATGCTTTGAAGGCTATTACCACCTATCCCCTGCTTTCAATGGGAAAAATTACGATGGAAATCATACTCCTGCTTTATCCAGTACAGATTCTATCCCTGATAGGGGCATTAAGCATGTACTTGAAGTGTTTAAGAAGTCAGCCTCTGAAATTAGGGGTATATCCTAAAGTGTCTTTTCCTTGAAATCTCTGTATTAGATCTATCTTCTTTTATTCACCTTTAAAAATTACCTTTGTATTTTCAGCTTTGTGGACAACATGTTACCATTAATTTATTACTTACTATTGAAGTATTGCTTTCTTTAACTTGTTCTAGGTTCACCTCCTTCACCAAGTTCAAGGGGATACATCTTTATTATGGGATTTTGTGACACTTAAGTGTGCCTACACCAGAAGGGCTCCACTCAATCAAATTAGTTTCTTCTAATATGATAGCATTTTCTTTGATCCTGTTAAAATTTTAGTTTCATTTTCTGGATCATCTGTGGTTCTACCATGTCTTGTGATGATGTGACCAACATAAGAGATGCTATTCTCAATGCAAATGCACTATGAATTTGTGTAAGAATAGGAAATTTCCTTCTAAGTACATTCCTTAGTTTCCCATATTACATCGATCCTTTTGAATGTAGCAGCACCTTGCATTACCTTCTCTCAGAAATAGTTGTAGTTTCCTTAGTATCTTTCAATTAATACTTAATAGCTTATCTCAACTATTTTGGATAATATTTCTCTATGTCCATTAGTAACATTTTCCTATATCAAGACCCACCTTTTGTATTCTGTCAGTTATGTAATGACTTGGAGAGGTTTGTATCATAAGTACATTTTCCTATATCAAGACCCACCTTTTGTATTCTGTCAGTTATGTAATGACTTGGAGAGGTTTGTATCATAAGTACACCTGGAAATTTCATTTGTGTACTCCTTTTCCTAGATTGTTTATATGATTTTAAAGTGATTCCTTGTTCAAATCTTTGGGGATCCTCACTGTTTGTTTTTACTTTTTTCTGTCTTGAAATAATTTCTTTATAACTTCCTTCAACTCAAGGTGATTCGGCTTCCTAAACAGTCTTTGATGTGGAAATATAATCAACAACTACGTATTTTTCTTAATTTTCTTGAAGGGGTTTTTTTTTTTTTTTTTTTTTTTTTTTTTTTTTTTTAACTCTGATTGCTTAATCAGTCATGTTTTCTCTTTACAGATACAGTGCTGATTTCTTCTCAGTGACTTTCTGGTGAACTTCCTAAGACTTAGTATTTTATCTCCTATATGAACTGTGTTTAAAAAATGAATCTTTTTAATGTAGGGTGGGTGGTATCTGTGTATCTTATATACATTTTGAACTAAAGGTTTAATTTTAATTTTAATATATTTTAATTGAATTTCCTCTGTCCCTTTATAATCAATTAACTTAGTAAGTTAAAAAATTCATTTCTTCCTGAGGATCTTTTTTTTCTTCTAAAAAGGTAACTTCACACAAACCGTATATTGGAATTTTATTTCAATGGTGTTACTTTTTTATGGATAAATAAATTGAGTTTAAAGAGATTAAATAATTTGCCCAAATTCACTAAGCAAGGAGTTACAGAGTGGGACTATATGAAATCCCAAACCCTTGTTTAACCACTGTGCTGCATTTCTTCTTCAGGGAAAAGATGTGAAAAGGCATGACCTTGGGGCATGGAGATATTGGTTGAGCATATAAGACTAAAGGGAAGGGCTTGTATCTTAAGATAGTCAGCATTATAGAAATCATAGTATATTGTCTGAATTTAAATGAAAGAATATAGAATGTTTTTATTAAACTGATGAATATAGTCTATGGTGAGATTTCAAAAGCTGTTTGAGGTATTTTTAATTAAATGTCATTAGAACATATTTGATTACCAAGTTTATGTGACTTAAATATTTTGTGCTGTTATATCTTCTCCTTATCAAATTTATCATAATGTGGCCATAATTTTATTTCTAGGTAGTAGGCCTGTACCGATTATGTGGTTCGGCAGCAGTCAAGAAAGAACTTCGAGAGGCTTTTGAGAGAGATAGCAAAGCTGTTGGTCTGTGTGAAAACCAGTACCCAGATATAAATGTAATAACAGGTAATAAATAGTTTTTATTCTCTATACACATTCTGGAAAGAATACATCTGTAGGAAAAGGACTTAAAGTACTATTTTGTAGCCTAAATTTAATGGGGTTTTATTCTGAAGTCTTATTTTCCTTCCTTTACAAACATTGTATTATTTTCTGTGGGGAGGTAGTACCAAGATATGGTCCTTGCCCTCAAACAACCAATAAATATTGGGGGGAAAATACGACCTATGTTAAATTAGCTATTACTAGGTAGCAGAAGGAAAAAGGTACATTTTCTTCATAGAAGGATAAATAAAACACCATCAGAGTTCAGTTTGATTGTCGCCAGGTCATGTAAAGGGCATTGACTATTTGGATAGAGAATTCAGATTTATTTACTAGGCAGAGGGGACCCATCAAAGATTTTTTTATTTATTTTTGAGAGACAGAGAGAGGCAGAGCATGAGCAGGGGAGGGGGAGAGAGAGAGAGAGATACAGAATCTGAAGCAGGCTCCAGGTTCGGAGCTGTTTGTTAGCGCGGGGCCCAAACTCACAAACTGCAAGACCATGACCTGAGCTGAAGTCGGACCCTCAACCGACTGAGCCACCCGGGCGCCCCCCATCAAAGATTTTTCAGCAGGGGAGTGAAATCTTTAGAGAGATAGTCTTCAGGAATATTAATCTGGCAACTCTATGTGACGGATTGTAATTAAAAGAAACCAGAGGACAGAAGACCAATTAGGAAGCCTTAGCAGTAGTACCAGCAAAGAGGTGATAAGAGCTGAAGGAGTCTTGTAGCAGTAACAATAGGAAAGAATAGAACTGAAAAGATATGAAGAAAGAGAGGGCCCAGACAAGCATGACTTTGACGCCTTGTTGATTTGGTACCATTTGCAGAAACTAAGAAGCTGAGAGGAGAGCTACTGCTTTTGGTGGAGAAATGTGAAAAAAAAAAAAAAAAAAAAAAACACAAAAAACTATGAATTGGGTTTTGTTTCAAACTTATATACTGAATTTGAGGTACTAGTAGGTGATCTACATGGATATATCAGGCAAAGTAGAAAGTGCTCATCTACAGCTAAGGAGAGGATATAGTAAAATTTACCAAGTGGTGAGTATATTCCAATATATAACATTGGAAATATACTTCTAGTACTCCTGAGACGTGGAGGTGGGAAATGGCAATGTGCGGGTCATTAGCATATAATTGTAATTAACACTTTGTGATTGTCGGTAAAGTTTGAAGAGACAAGATCTTTGAGGATCTCCAAACTTTGGAGGCACGAAGACAAAGAAGATCCAGCTGAAGAGATTGAGAGGATAGGAGTCAGAAAGTTTGGGAAACGAAAGACAATAGTTGAAGGAAAGGTATGAGGCAGTGTCATTTGATGGAGAGATCATATAAGATGGGAACAGAAATAAGGCCTTTGAATTTGGCCATTATGAGATTGTTTATCACTAATCGATATCTTCAGGGACTCTTGACTTATAATTCCGTGTTTTTGTTGTATTTTATTAGCAAAGTTGTCAAGCATATATAAAAGTAGAATACTGTGACAAACCCTCTATATCTATTACCTGGCTTCCATAATCAACCCATGACCATACCTGTCTCTTTTATACCCCTCATTTGATTCTCCCCTAGACATGGATTATTTTGAAGTATATCTTCAGTATCCTATCCTTTCACCTATAGATGGTTTGGTATGTATCTTCAGATCTTCTTTGTATTTTGATAGTTCTTTGTCTTCCCTCTACTGGTAACTGCCATTTTTTTTTCATGCTGTAATATTATTTATCTCTCTAATTTGATTTGTCATTTTACATGCAATTAATTGCCTCGGAGAGAATTTGAGGAAGGTTCAACCTTCACATATTAAAGAGGTTTTTGTTGGTTGGAATCCTTTAAAGCTTACTTTTAGGATTGAGGCTTTTCAAATAGTTGAGATTCCCAATCTCTGAATTCTGAATGACTATATTTTCATGTATTTAATATATACTCTTAGATAATCAAAACTTTGATCCTACCATTTTAATTCTAACAGACAATAAATCAAGGAACTTTTTCTTTCTTCTAAATTTTAGCAAACCAGAGATAATGGTTACTTTTATTTTTGTAAAGGAAGAAAGCTTATTCTTTCTACAAAAAATGAATTATGTCTACAAAAAAGAAAGTAGAATTTTTCCCTTAATAATATGTAATTAACAAAATTAGTAAAGACTCCATTAAAGAGAGATTTTATAAATAGCAGTTCCCAGGAAATTACACTCTATAACTAAATGAAATATTTAATCGTGTTGAGGCATTATCTTAAAAAAATTGTGCAAATATGTATGAATTAAAAAGATAACATGACGTGGCTTGATTTGATTATTTGTTATAAGACAAGGTCCTTAGTTAGAAATTTGCAGCATGTGGAGATGATATGAACAATAGGTCAATGAATGTTAGATTTGTATCATTCGTTTCTAAAATTGAGTGTCTCCATAGTTTATGAATTGGGTATTTTTTTGCTCTATTGTTTATACTCTTTCATTTCAGGAAAGCTGTTTTTCAAAAGAACCTAGAGCTATTTTCTTTCTTGATAAAAAAAAAAAACAACAATGAAATGATGTAAAAGTTGTCTGACAAATATCATTGAGATTACAATGAATTATATGCAAGGTCTCATCATGTCTCAGTATAAAGGATATTGTTGATTTGTAGAATTTGCCGGTAATAATGTTGCCTCATGTGTTCCATTTGAACTCAAATTTCTAAGTAAACTTGAAATATAATTAGCAATTCAGTAGTTCTAAAAAAATGAGATATTAATGAATGATAGAGTTTACTCACAGTTTAATGTTTATTTTATTTTTGAGACAGAGAGAGACATGAGTGGGGGAGGGGCAGAGAGAGAGACACACACAGAATCCGAAGCAGGATCCAGGCTCTGAGCTGTCAGCACACAGCCTGTACTTTACTCACAGTTTAATGTGTTATTAGTAGTTGGTTTGTCTAAAACACATAATGAAGTGCTCTAGACAACCATATTTTTCATGGGGTACAAAATTTAAGGTATGAAATCTATTCATATTTGTTTATAGCTCTTATTTATCAAAGGAACAAGAAATTAGAAAAGTAAAAATATTTATTATTTAGTGATTATTAGAAAAGAATAATAATCTTTCCTTCCTCCTAAGAAGGAAAATCCAATTTGAATGTATCTTCCCTTTATAAAATAGACATCATATTGCAGGGTTATACAGTCACTATCTAAGTTCAATACTTAGACATTCATTTGACCATGACTTTTCTAATTTTAATTCTTTTTAAATTCTTAATTCTTTTATTTTGCCTCAAAAGAAAACTTTATCAGCAATAACCCCCAAATTATCTTTAATTCTTTTATTTTGCTCAGAAGAATACTTGATCGGTAATAACCCCAAAATTATCTTTAAACCATTAATAATTTTCTTCATTTATGTATATTAAATATGCATTCCCCCCACCATGCATATTACATGTTCTCTGATCTCTGGCACATTAACTTTCAAATTATTTTTGTTTTTCTTTACCTGCATTGAACATAGACACCTAAATTGTATAAATACTAAGGAATGCAAAACACTGAGGAATAGTAATAGATTTAGCAATCAAAATATACTGAGGCAGTATAGAGAGTCCACTTAATCACTTATCCTTCCCTATCTAGAAGTTAATTGGTTTACTTACTAAATATTTATTGATGTCATTTACTATATGTCAGGCATTCTTCTAGGCACCAGGGACAAGTGAACAAGATGAACAGTATCTCAGTCCTCATATATGTATTCTTGTAAGGGAAGAGAATCAGTAATCAATGAATAGTAAGATATAGTAACTTATGCATGATAAGTAGGGCAATGGGAATGATACTGATTGGAGGTAGTAGTCAACTTGGTGACTCCCATGGTTGGAGTGATCAGAGAAGAAAATTGATACGAGAAGTGCCTTTTGAGCTAAAATCTATATAATACAGAGTTAACCATTGGAAGATTTGGGGCTAGAGTTCTAGGTAGAGGAACAGAGTGAATTTTGCAAATTGAGAATTAATAAAATATAGGTACTACGGACCAGTCTCTGAGAAATAGAAGTAGTTTTAGTTATCAGAATGCCTTTTTTTTTTTTTTTTTTTTTTTTTTTTTTTTTTTAGTGTGATGATACCTATTTTATCATGGGGATGAGTAGAATTTTCCTGTGTTGGTCCTTGTGCCTAAATGAAGGTGAGAGGCATATGGTTTCATAGTATCTAACTATTACAGAGCAACTTAGATGTTAGCCAAGAACCCCTTCTTTATTTACCTATAATTGCCTGCATTTTCTTCAGGTACATGGTAAAAGATGTACTATGTTGCACTAAATAAATTTTTCCATGTAAATTTTCCCCAAGTCTCCCTTACATAGTTTCTGTAGCATTAAAGACTGTCACCACAAACTTGTTATCTTATGGTTTTTATGTCCCCAAAGTATTCGAAAATGTTAAGGTTGGGGGCGCCTGTCTGGCTCAGTTGGTTAAGTGTCTGACTCTTGACTTTAGCTCAAGTCATGATCTTGTTTGTGAGTTCGAGCCTCCCATCAGGTTCTGCACTGACAGCACGGAGCCTGCTTGGGATTCTCTGTTTCCTCTCTCTCTGCCCTTCCCCCACTCATGCTTGCTTGCTCTCCTACTCTCTCTCTCTCTCTCTCTCTCTCTCTCTCTCTCTCAAAAAAAAAAAAAAGATGTTAACCTGGCAGTATGGCTTAAGATACTCATATCACTAACTTTTTGGGATAAGGTCATATAGGTAACTTCTAGATTGATAGGTAGTTACATAGTATATGTCACCATATAGTAAAAATACCTCCTTTCTATATCATTTTATAAAATCTTTTAATTTTTCTAATGAACTTAATTATTCTATATATAGAATTTTCTAATGTCTACATACAGAAAAGGAGCGATAACTTTTACTTTGTTGAACATAATGTGCATTGAACAGACTTTAAATGCTTAGTATTTGTTAGTAATAATTCTCCCTTATTTGCCCTCAAATTATAGTGAAGTAAGTAATCTTGAACTTGTGTTAATTTAAAATTTCATTTATATTAATGGTTGCTTAGTGTATTAGACAAAGGATAATGGTATTTGAAATATGTGTTTTACTAAACTATAACATTATCTTTTCTGGAGATCTTTTAGGTTTTAATTTAATTTAATTGCATTATAGGGTGAGTCTCAAACTGCCAGGGCATATTAAGTTTCGTTAGAACTAACAAGTCTTGCTTTTTGTCAAGGAACACACATGGAATCTTTTTTATTTTTATTTTTTTAAATCATGCCCTAGAGGGTTGGTAGCTGTCTTTATTTGGCAGCTACAGAAAATTGGGTTTTCTCTTTCTAACTGTAACTCAGTTGTCCTCTTTACACCACATGTTGCTATTCGTTGTAGATAGGTTTAGACTGCAAAACTAATGATGGTAGTAAAAAAAGTCACATGATATAAGTTAAGGAATGGGAATAAACAATTACTACATGTCTACGGTGTATAAAATGCTTTATTGTTATCATCACTGTACATCTAGCATGTATTGATTGTTGGGATATGTCAGGCTCTTTATACATATTCTGTTTCTTCTTATATGTCAGTTAGAAGTCTGGTCAATATACTCTTGGTTTCCCAGCACTATTTCCAGATTGTTATCTTTTCACTGTTGAACAGAAACTTATGCTCTTCTGAGAATAAAGCTCTCTAAAGTTTCATGGTGCATACCTACACTGCCTGTCTTTCCTATTTAAGATTATCTGCAGAACTCTTGGACATTCCCATTTATTCAGTGAATACTTTTTTAAAGTTTTTTTTAAATTTTAAAGAGAATGAGCAGGGGAGAGAGGGAGAGGGAAAGAGAGAGAAAAGGTGAGGGAGAGGGAGAGAGAATCCCAAGCAGGCTCCACATTTAAGGCAGAGCCAGATGCAGGGCTCTAGACTATGACTTTGGGATCATGACCCAAGCCAAAATCAAGAGTTAGATACTCAACTGACTGACCGAGCCACCCAGGCGCTTCCAGTGAACAATTTGGATATCTTACCAATGGTTATATTTCAAACGAAAGTCCTGTCTTTGTCCTAAGTGATTTTAACATGCAAATGACCCATCCAAAATCTATTAAAAGACTACTTTCTTTCCATTGGATTGTCTTTACAACTTATCAAGAATTTATTGACCATAAATATGAGGGTTTATTTCTGGACTCTCAGTTCTGTTTCATAGATCTGTATGTCTATCCTTATATCAGCACCACATTGTTTTGATTAATGAAATTTTATAATAAAATTTGAAATTTGGAGGTGTTAGGCTACCGATGTTCTTTTTTTTTTTAAGATTTTTTTGGGCTATTTTGGCTTTTTCATACTAATTTTAGGATCAGCTTGTAAATCTCTGTGAAAAAGCTACATAGGATTTTGATAGGTTTTATGTTGAATCTATAGTCAGTTTGGAGAGTATTTTCATTTTAACAGTATTAGGTGTTGTGATCTATGAACATGGGATAGCTGTCCATTTATTTAAGTTTTTAAATTTTTTTCATAAATGATTTTTAGTTTTCAGAGCACAAGTTTTGTATTTCTTTTGTTAAATTTATTCCTAAGTATTTAATTATTTTGATGCTGTTGTAAAAGGAATTATCTTCTTTTTTTTTTTTTTTTTTGGACTGTTCATTTTTAGTGCATAGAAATACAGTTGAGGGGCACCTGGGTGGCTCAGTTGGTTAAGCATCTGACTCTTGATTTCTGCTTAGGTCTTGATCTCACCATTGTGAGATAGAGCTCCCATGCTGGGCTTTGCACTGAGCATGGAGGCTGCTTAAGATTTTCTCTCTTTCTCCCTCTGCCCTTCTCCCCATGTTCTCTCTCTAAAATAAAAATTAAAACACAATACAGTTGATTTTTGCATATTGATCTTGTACTTTGCTAAACTCAATTATTCTGTTTTTTTAGTGGATTCCTTAGGATTTTCTATATGCAAGATTATGTTACCTGCAAATAGAGATATTTTTACTTCTCTCTTTCCAAGGTGGATCCTTCTTATTTCTTTTTCTTGCTTAATTAACCCTGGCTAGAACCTCCAATGTAATGTTGAACAGCAGTGGCGAGAGCTGAACATCCTTATTTTGTTCTTGATTTTAGGAGAAAAGCATTCAGCTTTTGACCATTACTTACGATATTAACTGAGTTTTTCGTAGATCCCCTTTAGCAAGTTGAGGAAGTTCCCTTCTATTCCAAGTTTTTTGGGTGTTTTTATCATGACAGTGTGTTGAATTTTGCTCAGTGACTTTTATGACTCTGCTGAAATGATCGTGTGGTTTTGTCCTTTATTCTATTGATATAGTATATTACATGAATTGGTTTTCAGATGTTAAGCCAACCTTTGCATTCCTGAGATAAATCCCACTTAGTCCTGATGTATATTCTTTTTTTTTTTCCTTTTTAATATGTTGCTGGATTTAGTTGCTAGTATTTTGTTGAGGAGTTTTGTGTCCTACACGATATTGGTCTATAGTTTTCTTGTAATGTCTTTGTCTGGTTTTGGTGTCAGCATAATACTGGTCTTGTAGAATGAGTTGAGAAGTGTTTTCTATTTTTGGTAAGAGTTTGTGAAAAATTAGTATTAGTTCTTCTTTCAGTATTTGGTAGTATTCAACTATCACTTAAACTATCTGGGGCCGGGCTTTCTTTTGTGCGAAGTTTCAAAAATTACTAATTCAGTGTCTTATTATAAATCTCCTCAGGGGCACCTGGGTGGCTTAGTTGGTTAAGCATTTGACTCTTGATTCAGGCTCAGATCATGATGGTCTCATGGTTCATGAGTTCCAGCCTTGCATTGGGTTCTGCACTGACAGCACAGAGCCTGCTTAAGATTCTCTGTCTCCCGCTCTCTCTGCCCCCACCCTGCTCATGCTCTCTCTCTTTCTCTCTCTCTCTCTCTCTCTCTCTCTCTCTCTCAAAATAAATAAACTTAAGAAATTGTTTAACTATAAATATATTCAGATTTTCTATTTCTTCTTAAGTCACTTTCAATAGTTTACCTCTTTCTATGAGTTCTAGCTTTCATCTGAGTTACCTAATTTATTGCCATATAGTTATTCATAATATTCACTTATAATCCTTTTTATTTCTAGAAGGTTGGTAATGATGCTCTCTTTCATTACTGATTTTAGTAATGTGAGTCTTCTTTTTTCCTTGGTCAGCTTAGTTGAAGGTTTGTCAATTTTGTTGATCTTTTCAAAGAAACAAATTTTGATTTTATTTTGTCTATTGCTTTCTATTATCTATTTCATTAATTTCTACTCTAATCTTTATATTTTCTTTTCTTCTGCTCACTTTGAGTATAACTTCCTCCATTTTTTCTATTTTCTTAAGGGAAACTGAAATCATTTATTTGGGACCTTCCTTCTTTTCTAATGTAAACACTTAGTGCTATAGATTTCTTTCTAAATTCTAAACCTCATCCCACAAATTCCCATGTGTTTTGTTTTCATTTTCACTCAGTTCAAACACTTTTTAATTTAAAAAAAATTTTTTTTAATGTTTATTTTTTGAGAGAGAGAGAGAGAGAGAGAGACAGTGTGAGTGGGGAGGGGCAGAGAGAGAGAGGGAGACACAGAATCTGAGGCAGGCTTCAGGCTCTGAGCTGTCAGCACAGAGCCCGATGTAGGGCTTGAACTCACCAGCAGTGAGATCATACCTGAGCTGAAGTCGGATACTCAACCAACTGAGCCACCCAGGCGCCCCTTTAAAAATTTTTTTTTTAATGTTTATTTATTTTTGAGAGAGAGAGGGAGAGGGAGAGCGAGGGATCGGGAGGGGCAGAGAGAGACGGAGACACAGAATCCTAAGTAGGCTCCCTGACACAGGGCTCAAACCCACGAACCGTGAGATCGTGACCTGAACCTAAGTCAGACACCCAACCAACTGAGCCACCCAGGCATCCCTCATTTTCTGATTTTCCTTTTTCTTTCTTCTTTGATTCATGGATTATTTAGAAGTATGTTCGTTTGTGTCAAAATATTTACAGAATTTTCCAGATACTTTTTTATTATTAATTTCTCATTTAATTCCATTATAATCATAGTACATACTTCATGTGACTTGAATCTTTTTGTATTTATTTAAACTTATTCTAAGGTCAAGATATGCTCTTCTGTGTGGTAAATGTTTCATTTGAACCCTTGAGAAGAATGTGTGTTCTGGTGTTTGGAGATGTAATATACTATAATTACCAATGCAGTCAAGTTGATTAATAATGTTGTTCCAGTCTTCCATGTCTTTATGTGTTTTCTTTCTTCTTGTTAAGAGAGGCATGTTGAAATCTTCAATTACGATTGTGGTTTTGACTCACCCATTTTCTACCTCCCGTTTTCCTTTAAAGACTTACACATGTATTAGGTCACTGGTATTTGTTTTACAGCTCACCTATATTCTGTTCATTTTTCCAGTCTTTTTTTTTAATCTCTCTGTTTAATTTTAGTTATTTCTATTGCTGTGTCTTCAAGTCATTAATCTTCTCTGCTAATATTAATTTAACTCATTGTATTTTTAATCTCTGACATTTTAATTTTCACTATTAGAAATTTGATCTTTTTTTCAAACATTCTCTCTACTTGGCATGTTCAGTCTTTCTTCTAGCTTCTTAAACATATGAAATACCATATA
Source organism: Prionailurus viverrinus (assembly GCF_022837055.1). Classification (NCBI taxonomy): domain Eukaryota; kingdom Metazoa; phylum Chordata; class Mammalia; order Carnivora; family Felidae; genus Prionailurus; species Prionailurus viverrinus. Next base: position 142,588,778 of record NC_062568.1, read on the forward strand.
ATAACTGTTGCAATGTCCTTGTCTACTAATTCTATCAGCTATGTCATTTCTGGGTTGGTTCACAATTGATTTTTCTCCGCATTATAGATCATATTTGCCTGCTTCTTTATACACATGGTCATTTTTTATTGGATGTCAGGTGTGAATTTTACCTTCTTGGGTGCTAGATATATATATTTTTTAATTTTATAGACACTCTTGGGCTTTGTTCTAGTATACAATGAAGTTACTTGGGAACCGTTAGATTTTTTGTAGGTGTGCTTGTAAGCAGAAAGAGAGCAGCTTTTTTTTTTTTTTTAACTTTTTTTTTTCAACGTTTATTTATTTTTGGGACAGAGAGAGACAGAGCATGAACAGGGGAGGGTCAGAGAGAGAGGGAGACACAGAATCGGAAACAGGCTCCAGGCTCTGAGCCATCAGCCCAGAGCGTGACGCGGGGCTCAAACTCACGGACCGCGAGATCATGACCTGGCTGAAGTCGGACGCTTAACCGACTGTGCCACCCAGGCGCCCCAAGAGAGCAGCTTTTAAATAAGTCTTCTCTTTTTATATTTCTTTGATTCACTACTGAAGCAAAACCCTTCTTTGCATTCATATTAGTTTCCTATGGCTGCTAAGTGCCACAAACTAGGTGATTAAAACAACAGAAATGTATTGCCTCATGGTTCTGGAGGCTGGAAGTCCAAAATCAAGTTGTCAGCAGGATCTTGCTCCCTCTGAAACCTGTAGGGAAATTCTTCCTTGCTTCATCGTAGCCTTTGTTTTTTTGCTGGCGATCTTTAGCATTCCTTCATTTATAGATGCATCACTCCAGTTCTCTGGCTTCACACAGTTCTCCCCTGCTTCTTCAAATCCTCTTGCCTTTTTGTATGTCTGTCTCTGTGTCTAAATTCCCCTTTTATAAGAACACCAGTCAGAATGTATTAGGGCCTACCCTACTGACTTCATTTTAACTTGATTATCTCTGTAAAGATCCTGTTCCAAACACGGCCACATTCTGAAGTGCTGAGGGATAAGACTCAAATATATGTTTGTGGAAGACACAATTCAAGCTGTAACAGTACTATACCCAAATATCGTAAGTTACGAAGTTTTTCACTTTGGTTGCTCAGAACAGGAGCTATTTATTCCCTGCTAGTATAAGCTCCTGAAATTGTTCCCTTTAATCTTTTTGGGTGGTTCCTTTTCCAGCCTTGGTTACTTTCCTCACCTGCACATGCTGATCAGTACTCAGAGACTCAGGGGGATTCTTGGAAATCTCCAGAGGTGTTTTTTTGTTTGTTTGTTTTTTGTTTTTGTTTTTGTTTTTGTTTTTTTGAGCAGCTATCTACTCTCTAATACTCTGTCCTGCAAGCTCTAGCTGCTTTGACTTCCTTAGTCTTCTAGCTTCCTCTCCTCAACTTAGCTGGACCTACTAGCTACCTGTGTTTGCACCCCCTCACAGTGACTTGGAAAGGTTTTCGGGCAATAAGGCAGTTATGAGCACACCTCATTAGATTCCCATCCCTTAGGGATCACTATCCTTCTTTGACTGATGTCTAATATGTTGGACACAGTTTTTTAATTTTTTTTTTCAGATATTTTATCTGGTGTTCCCAGTTGTTACAGGCAGGAAGTTAGATCTGGTCCCCATTGCTCTGTGTTGGTTAGAACAGCTGTTTTTCTGTTTTTCTGGCCCCAGTGCAAGCTGCTTTGAAATACTGTGTTGTGGCTTTAAACTGATTGAGGAAGCTTTCTGTATACTGAAAAGATCTCAAGGATATGATGTTAAATGAAACACCAAGAAACAGAACAGGACATGATATGCACTATCTATTATGTAACAAATGATAATAATAGTAATACATTATTTATATTTACATAAACAAACATGGAAGGATCCATAAGAAACTAATGAATCATATTACTATCAAAATTGAAAAGATTATCAGAAGGTGGTGGGGGCTCCAGGAGGTGGCATCTTGCACTGTAGTTCACGCTCAGTCATGTCAGAGCCCAGGTCATTGGATGCCAGCCCGGGGTCCCCGGCCATGCACAAGGCAGGGTGTTGAGGCATAGGTTGGAAAACGAGGATACTCAAACCAGACAACTGCAAGATGCTGTCACAAATGCGGAGAAGCATTTCGGAGAGCTGTGCCAAATCTTTGCTGCTTATGTGCGGAAAAATGCCAGACTGTGAGACAAAGCAGACCTACTGGTGAATGAAATCAATGTGTATGCCTCTACAGAGACCCCAGGTTTAGAGCAGGGCCTGAAAAAAATAAAGGAGGGAGGGAGGGAGGGAGGGAGGTAAGGAGGGTAGGAGGGAAGGAAGGAAGGAAGGAAGGAAGGAGAGAGACAAAGAAAGGAAGAAAGCAGGGCCTAAAAAACGTTTCTGATTAGTTTGCCAAACTTCAGTATTATCAACAAGCAGAGGTTGAAAGACTTGAAGCCAGAGTAGTTGAACCTTTGAAAGCTTATGGAACCATTGTGAAAATGAAATGAGAGGATCTCAGAGCAACATTAATAGCAATGAATTGGGAAGCCAATCAGTTAACTCAGAAGGAATACATATTATTGTATCCTTTGACTTTTGATCTTTTTTGTTTGTTTTGTTTGTTTGCTTTTTAATGTTTGTTTATTTTTGAGAGAGTGCAAGTGGGGGAGGGGCAGAATGAGGGGGACAGATGATCGGAAGTGGGCTCTGCTCTCATAGCAGCGAGCCCGATATGGGGCTTGAACTCACAAATTGTGAGATCATGACCCGAGCCGAAGTTGGATGCTCAACTGACTGAGCATCTGACTTTTGATCTTTAAAAAAATGTTTTGTAAGGCAGAAACTTAATTGCAGAGAGCCACAATGGATGCTACCTGAACAACTCGTCATCTGGAGGAAACTATTGACAATTTTGAAAAGCAGAAAATAAAGGACATAAAGACTATATTTTTAGAATTTATCACTATTGAAATGTTACTTCATGGCAAAGTTTTAAAGGTCTGCACTGCTATCTACCAATTTATACAAAACATTGATGAAGATTTAGAGGTTTTTCGAAATTGTCCATATCAACCAGATTTTTCATCCTGTTTAGATATTGTCAGAGCAGATCCAAAGTCATCTCTTCAAAGATCACTGTCAGTTAAGTGTGTATCTGCAATAGGACAGATAACTAATAAAGGATCAACAAGCAAAAGATGATGATGAAGAGGATGATGAGGACTTAGATGTTACAGAATAAAATTAGTTTTCTTAAGTAATTTCACATTTCATTTTTCTTTTTTTTTTTTTTTTTAATGTTTATTTTTGAGAGAGAGAGAGCAGGGAAGGGACAGAGAGAGAATCCCAAGCAGGCTCTGTGCTATCAGCCTGACACAACGCAGAGTCTGACACAGGGCTTGAACTCACCAACTGTGAGATCATGACCTGAGCCAAACAAAGTCAGGCGTTTAACCAACTGAACCACCCAGGCACCTCTCACATTTCATTTTTCATCTTAAATGACTTGGAATCCAGAATTACTACTTTGTAAAACTTTATACTGGCTTCACAGACCTTAAACCTCAAAATGAAGTCCTACTGGAAATGAAAATTAAAGGAAATTTATGCTGACCAAAAATGAAGATTTTAAAAAATAATGCACACCAATCATTTCAATATCCTATCTAGCAGTATGTGATTTTTGAATAGGTTCCATTAAAAAAAAAAAGATGATATATTTCAAAAGTATTTTATATTAATGCACTATACCTAGTTGAGATTGCAATATAAATACTGTAGATGAAAAAACCAAGAGATCTAACACTTCCACTTGCTTCTTTTGCTTTCATCACCAAAAAAGTGTCTTTAGTCATTCTTATTAAATACAAATTCTGTTCCATAAAGTCTTATCAAAAAGATAGGGTTTTTTTTCTGTACTGTTTTTCCCTTTTACTACAACCTGAAGTTTCCTTATTTGATGCATAATTTACTTTTCAACAAGAATGTAATTACTTTTGATTAAAGGTAATGGGACACTAGGATATCAGTGTCTTAAAACTAAAGCATAAATTTTAGCTTCACATAAATGTGAAAACCATATTCAGCCTGATTCTGGTTTTAAAATGAAGATGCTATTACACTAAAGCATTATTACACTAAAACATATAAAGCAGTACTACAATTTCTGGAAATCTGTAATTTGGTGGAATGTGGCCTAAGAAAACATCATGGAAAACCATAAATCATTACAAGTCTGTAAAAATTTTACTAAACCGCCATCTAATTAATGAAAGAGTATATACTTTTATTTTTGAAAATAATCAATTTGCTACAGCCTTTCAGTAAGTACAATACTTGTGTTTCTTTGGATGAGAATTGTACTTTTGTTATTTCATGGATACCAGTCAGGCATATAAAAATTACGAAATTCATAAAATCATTTGGGATAACCACAAAAAGCAGTCTAAGTTCTCAGTTTAGCTGAGAGCATGTTCTGAATCGATATTGTTTAGTTTTAGGTTTTTGGTGTCCGAAAATCTCCTGTTCTCCCTTGTGATCACATTGTAGATTTTAGCTACTGCCTTACCTACCTTGCTTATATGTAACAACCATAAATCACACTTTCCTGTTTCCTCTACCGTAGGTGATCTCTCTTAGTTCATGACCGCTGTGGTGTGTTTGGAATTGACTTCCCTCGCTCTTGTTATAGTGACAAGTGTGATGATTTGTGTTCTTGGCTTTTGGTTTTATTATTTGATATTAAGAATGATTTTCCCCCTCATACAACGCTGTAGCATTTGAGATTATCCAACCACTCATAAATATGTTTAAGACACATAAGAGTATTAAAGGGGAAATATATATAACTCATTTATTTGCAAGGCCTTTTGACCACTTCTTTTCCTATTGAGGTATAATTAATGTATAACATTATATTAGTTTCAGGTGTACAACATAGTGATTCAGTATTTGTATGTATTATGAAATGATCAACACAAAAAGTCTACTTAACCATACATAGTTACAAATCCATTACCATGAATAGTTAGAATTTTTTTTTTCTGTGATGAGAACTTTTAAGATTTACTCTTGTATGTCAGTTATGCCTCATTTAGAAGAAGAAAATAGAAAACATTTAAAATTTATTCTTTCCCAAAATAAGTTACTCCAAATTTATCAAAATTCCCAACCCCACTTTAAAAAAATCTGATGGCGGGGCGCCTGGGTGGCGCAGTCGGTTAAGCGTCCGACTTCAGCCAGGTCACGATCTCGCGGTCCATGAGTTCGAGCCCCGCGTCGGGCTCTGAGCCGATGGCTCAGAGCCTGGAGCCTGTTTCCGATTCTGTGTCTCCCTCTCTCTCTGACCCTTCCCCGTTCATGCTCTGTCTCTCTCCGTCCGAAAAATAAATAAACGTTGAAAAAAAAAATTAAAAAAAAAAATCTGATGGCATAGCAGGAAGATGTGATTTCAGTTTATGCAAACAGGTATTTTGATCCAACCTTCTTTGGATACAACCCCAAAATCTACAAAATAATGTAAGGGAGAATCCTGTTTCTCATCAGTAAATAAACAAAACAACTTGCAAATATACAACACACTATTATGAAACATGTTGTACATGGACAATTGGTATTCTTTACCAAATAAGAGTCTAGAAATTAAAAATCCATGTAATTGGAATAATTTACAATTATATTAGTATGCCTTGCTTTCTCAGCTTTTGTTTCACATGCATTTATAGAGGGCCAGAATCAATAAAGTATATGTACTGCGAATTGCTTACTTTATGAGTAACAAACCTAATAATATGTATGATAATTGGAAATTATGTGTGTGCATTTTTAGCATGGTTGCAAAACAAGAAGTCAATTACCAAAGCAATTTATAAGAATACAAAATGTTCACTAGCATAATAGTTTTTTGTTGCTTTTGTTATTTTCAGAATATTAAAGGTTAACAATACTTCAGTTAAAAATAATTCACCACAGTTTATTTTATTTTGAAGACCAATTGCTATCTGTCTTTGTTTTCTAAAGGTGTTCTTAAGGACTATCTAAGAGAACTTCCTTCTCCTCTGATAACAAAGCAGCTTTATGAGGCTGTAATAGATGCAATGGCAAAAAATCCTTTGAAAATGTCATCAAGTGGATGTGAGAATGACCCAAGTGACTCTAAGTATACTGTTGACCTGCTTGATTGTCTGCCTGATGTTGAGAGGGTGAGCATCAGTGGTATACCTTTTTCCCTGAAAGCCAGCTAATGAATATATACTTAGCTCCAGAGCTACAAATAGTTTTTCAGCTGTTTCACATTTGTGGCACTTAGGAGTTTAAGCTCTGCCTTTACTAAAGGCTCCTTAAACAGCATAAATATAGATGACAATTTTATCTTTTCTGTATATAATTTTAGTCTAGGCACAGGTACTTCCTATATGTTTTTAAAGAGTATGGCTACCTTATTAAAATAATATATGCTTATTATAGAAAAATTGAGAAGATATAGTAAAGAAAATGGAAAATTGCAATTATCAATAACCAAAGGCAACAATAATTAACGTGTTAGTTAATTAACTATATGTAGTTAATGTATTTCCTTTTAGTATTTGAAAAATACGGTAACTGTTTCAGTGTACATGGCTTAGCCTTAAGACTTAAGTAACCCTCACCACCACCATCGCTTTCCTTCTTGCATCTTCCCATTTACCTCCTCACGATCTAAATCTTGGGACCAGTATCCTCAGGACCAGAGGAGATAAGAGGGTAGCTGGGTCTGCAGAACCAGTCTCAACCTAACTTTAACTGTTGTTCCTTAGAACAAAAGAGAAAATAAGAGAGAGATGGCTGAGCTTGTCCAGATGAGGTCAACTTTGCCTATATTTCTTATTATGTGAGGGTAGAAAGGGCAAGAGTGAATGTGTGAAAATATTAAGCCCCAAAACTTCATTCACCTTTACTGTCCCCTTCCCTGTGCTCGGTCCAGTTAGATTAGTAAGTATACTCCTGTGGGTGAGAAGAAGGGAACAACTACAAAGAAATAAGCAGAATTAGAAGGGTGGAATGAAGGGGTAGACATATTCCTTCTTCGTTGCCAGGTAAAGTTTGATTGCCAGGTATCATTTGACTTACACGTGAGGAAATGAGTGGAAATTTAAATCGCCTGCTCCAGTTATATAGCTTTTATGAGTGCTGTAGTCTGTCACCTGAATTTATAGGTCTTTCTGGTCCTAAAGCTCTTGCTATTATCATCCTTTCTAAAAAGGCTTCATAATATTCCATTGAGTGGATTTGACATAATTAATCACTATTCTCTTTTGTATAATATTTAGGTTTTGAGTCTATTTGTATATATTTTTATGCAGAGATTTCTTTTCAGTTAGAATTACTTATTTGGAGTAGAAATAATGGAATTGTTGATTTAAATGATGTGAACATTCAAAGGCTCTTTTTTTTTTTAATTTTTTTTTAATATTTATTTATTTTTGAGACAGAGAGAGACAGAGTGTGAACGGGGGAGGGTCAGAGAGAGAGGGAGACACAGAATCTGAAACAGGCCCCGGGCTCCGAGCTGTCAGCACAGAGCCCGACACGGGGCTCAAACTCACGGATCGCGAGATCATGACCTGAGCCGAAGTCGGACGCTCAACCGACTGAGCCACCCAGGTGCCCCTCAAAGGCTCTTAATATGTTTTCATATTACTTTTCAAAAGGGACACAACAATTGCACTTTTTGGCTCATCTTTATTTAGTAGACAAAAAAATATTTTACTTTAAATTGTATTTCTTGGTTTGCTATTGAGATTAAATCTAAGATATTTAGCCAGGTGTGTGTGTGTGTGTGTGTGTGTGTGTGTGTGTGTGTGTGTCACAGCATGGTATGCTGAAAGTAGCCTTAAGATGTCAACATATGTAGAATCCCACTTGTGTTAGCAAATGTATAGTGAGTGGAGATGAAGAATGGATATTTATTATTGACATTGCTTTTATGATTCATATATTTGATTTGTTTTGATTTCAAAATATTAATTACAGTCTCCTCTAACTTTTCTTCTTTCTTTATTCCTTTCTTCCTCAGCCGAACATTAGAAGAATATTTATTTCGGCTGTCCTTATTTCTTCACCACCCTTGACTACTCAACACATTGTAATCTGGCTCCCTACCCTATCTTTCTGGACTTATTTTTGCCAAGGTTACTAATGACCTTCTGATCACTGAATCCATTTTTTACTTTTGGCTCTAAAATTAAGTCATTTTGATTTTTTCTTTTTTAATAATTTTTAAAATTACAGTTTTACTTGGCATTCATTTCTTTAATACAATTATGAAGAAGAAATTATACACTCATTTTATTTGTTAAATGATTGATCACATGCCAGTACTTCAAAAACATCATATTTCTTTCCATAATTGCTTAGACCTAAATAACCTTCCACCCCTTACTAGTTTCTTCAAGTTTTAAAAAATATTCTTTTTGGGGGCACCTGGCTGGCTCAGTTGGATCCTTGATCCTCAGGATCGTGAGTTCAAGCCCTATGTTGGGTGTGGAGATTACTTAAATAAATAAAAATACTTTAAAAAAGTATTTTTTTTCAACAAAAAAACTTTTTTTTTTTCATCTCTAGCTATTCTATTCTTTTTTCCATGGTTTGTCTACTTAAAGTATTTGTTAGTTAAGCACATTGGCCTTTTTCCTATCCTGTATCATGATAGACCCTGGCCACGTTTGAAATTGTTAGCTTCCTAAGTTTAAGGTTGGCAGTCCCCTGATTATGACTAGAGGATTTATCTGTTCTTAAAGATAAACACTCTTACCTAATCCCTTTTCCATCACAGCCTTTGCTATTGTCATTTTAGAGGAGGGAAGAGAAGAAAACGTTGATGTATATTTTCCTAGGGACGCCTGTTGAAATTTGGAATGCATTCATGAGCCTTTATAAAGACTATACATTTTAACCATCTAATCGATCAAATTATGTCATTGGAACCTAAGGGTCCAAGCTTTGAAACAATCTTTTGAAAAGTAACAGAATGTCTGTTTATATTTTCTGCTGTAAATTGTGTCCTTAAATTTGCTCCTGTGTATGACTTTACTAAGTGAAATGTAATTTAACTTAATTTAGGCAACCCTAAAGATGTTGCTGGATCATTTGAAATTGGTGGCTTCTTATCATGAAGTGAATAAGATGACGTGCCAGAACCTGGCTGTGTGCTTCGGACCAGTGTTATTAAGTCAGAAGCAAGACACTAACCATAACAACAGAGTCTTTACTGATTCAGAAGAACTTGCAAGTGCTTTGGATTTCAAAAAACATATTGAAGTTCTTCATTATTTACTTCAACTCTGGCCAGGTAAATGATTCTCTGGAAATACTTTTCTCTTTCAAGGACAAAGTGTTTGAATTAGCTAATCACTAAATATGCCCATATATGATTGCAGAAAATATTTCCTAGATTTTGCTTTTTCTGTTTAAATTTTTTGCTTTTGCTGATAATATAATAGACCTATAGATCAATGTGCACATTTTGGATTTGGTCAGATCAGGATTTGTATCCTGGTTGTGTTACTTATTAGCAGTCTGGTCTTGGGCAGGTTCTTTAACATCTTAGAGCCTCAGTATCGTCTTTTGTTATATGGACTTTAATAATGTTTATGGAATTTATAGGAGGGTTAAATAAGGAGTTACGGGGGCACCTGGGTGGCTCAGTCGGTTAAGCGTCCGACTTCGGCTCAGGTCATGATCTCACGGTCCGTGAGTTCGAGCCCCGCATCAGGCTTTGTGCTGACAGCTCAGAGCCTGGAGCCTGTTTCAGATTCTGTGTCTCTCTCTCTCTCTCTCTGACCCTCCCCCGTTCATGCTGTCTCTCCCTGTCTCAAAAATAAACATTAAAAAAAAAAATTTAAAAAAAAAAATAAGGAGTTACGTATGTTAAGCTGCTCAGTGCAGTTCTTGTCACAGAATAGGTACTCTGTAAATATTAACTTCTTTAGTCCTTCAATCAGTTTTTCTTCCTGACATTTTTACTGTATTCATGGTCATTCTTCAAATTACCCAGGCTTGACTTGACAGTTATCTTTGATCTTTCCATCTTTCTTATCCATTCCTTGTTCCAGTCAAGAACAAAAAGCTGACAGTTATTTTCCTACTATATCTCTTATATAGTTTCAGAGCTAAAAGGAATACATGTTTAATTAGATGTTCTAATGCTGTATTTAGGTTCCAAATTTTTCTTATCCTATAGTAATGCCTGCTTCCCTTCCCTACCCTGCATAGTACCAAACATGAAAGTACTTAGGAGCTCTATGTAGCATACAGTGGTAAAAGTGGTTGGCTCCTGGAGTCAGGCTTGGATTCAGATCCATTGTGGCCCAGGCACGTACTTTAATTCCCTTCAGTATGCTTCTCTATAAATAGCGCCTACCTCAGGGTTGTTGTGAAGATTCTGCAGATAAAGCATCAAAGATAGTGACCAAAGTGTTTTGCATAAAGTTAGCTCTTCGTTACTCTTTTAATGATACATGTAAGGATGGACCAAAGTGCAACAAAATGCTTGATTTAGTCTTAAAATACATCTAACTAATTTTAAAAAGTGGATAAAAAACTTCAACTTTTAAATTTGGAAAGTTAAAATTTTTGCTTTCTTTCACACACAAGCTTAAAAGTCATTTCTAATGTGTCTTTTAACTGAATTGGTATATATAATTAATTATTTAAAAATCCTGAATCAAGATTCTTTGGCTAATTGGTTTGATTTCTGCATTTGGTGCCCAACATAAGGGATCTCTGAGGCTAAAGTTTTAAATGTGTTTTCTATAGTTTTTCCTACAACTGCTTTAATTGTAATAAACATCAGGAATTGGGAAAGGAGCCATCTTTGTTCTAATCACAAAATAAAACTTGCTTACCTGGAGAGATAAACACAGTTTACTATCAGTACCTGATTTCTTTATCATTACTTCTGTGTCAGAGGTTAATGTTATTTAAAAATAACTCCTCTAAGAACCTGAATACACATTTTTCCAAAGAAGACAAATGGATGGCCAACAGACACATGAAAAGATGCTGAACATCACTTGTCATTAGGGACATGCAAATCAAAACCACAATTAGATATCATCTCACACCTGTCAGAATGGCTAGCATCAAAAAGACAAGAAATAACAAGTGTTGGTGAGGATGTGGAAAAAAGGGAACCCTTGTGCAGTGTTGGTGGGAATGTAAATTGGTGTAGCTGCTATGGAAAACAGTATGGAGGATCCTCAAAAAATTAAAAATAGAAATACCATACAATACAGTAATTCCACTATGGGGTATTTACCCAAAGAGAATGAAAATACTAATTTGAAAAGTTTATTGCAGCTTTACAATAGCCAGGATATGGAAACAGTGTAAAGTGCCCATCAGTAGATGAATGGATAAAGAAGATGTGGTGTATATACTAATTATGGACTATTACTCTGCTATTTAAAAAAAAAAAAGCGATCTTGCCATTCACGACAATATCAATGGACCAAGAGGGTATCATGTTAAGTGAAAGAAGTCAGACAAAGGCAAATACCATATAATTTCACATATATATGGAATCTAAAAACCAAAACAAATGAACAAACAAACGAAAAAACTGGAAACAGACTCATAAATACAGAGAACAAACTGGGGGTTGCCAGGGAGGAGATGGCATGGAGGAAGGAGTGATATAGGTAAAGGGGACTAAGAAATACAGACTTCCAGTCTACGGCCGTACCACCCTGAACGTGCCGGATCTCGTCTGATCTTGGAAGCTAAGCAGGGTAGGGCCTGGTTAGTACTTGGATGGGAGAAATACACACTTCTGGTTATAAAATAAATAAGGTCACGGGGATGAAAAGTATGGTATGGGGAGTATAGTCAACAATCTTGTGATAATGTTGGTGACAGATGATAACTACACCTATTGTGGTGAGCACTGTGTAATGTATAGAGTTGATTCACCTGAAAGTGATATAGCATTACATGTCACCTATACTTCAATTAAAAAAAACATCTGCCTCCTTTTCTATAACCTGTACTTTAGTTATAGTACCTCAGACAAAGGGCGGAAAGATGAGAGTAAATACCAGTTAGTTTTGCCCTCTAAATCATTTGTTTTTGGATTCAAGAGAAGGCAGACATCAAATAAAAGTAGTGTAGTGACTGTGCGTGAGAAAGTTGATAGTGATACAGAGAATGAGCCATAGCGCATTAACTTGGTAAATGCCCATCTCTATGTGTTAGATAGAAGGTTTGACTCCTTGCTATGCATATCTTACATATTTTTGTTTTTGGAATTTCCCCTACTCTGGAGGTAAAAAAAAAGAGTTGGTTCCACATTTCTCCCATCCACCTTCGTTTTTACTTTAACTTTTGTGTTAATTTTTGTTTTTTCATTTGGGGCAATAGTGAAATTTGCTTTGAGCTTTCCATTTGAAAAATCTTATCTTCAAAGTGATCAGTTAAAATCCTAGCATATTGGCACCGAGAGGTAAAAATCATCCTGCCAGTGGTATTTCAGATTGTCTTCTGCCAAGCCCTAAGGTTCTTTGGAAGCAGCTTTGGAGCCAGATTGGCAACAGGTGAGGGAACAAAATGGAAACACACTTCCCTTTTGATCAAAACAGTTTTTGTTTCATCTTTTATATGTATTGGATTTTTATAAATTGTTGCTTTTTAAAAATGGTCTTGCTGTTGTAAGAAGAATATTGAAATATACTGATAGGCCACTCTTTCTCTTTATAGAAGGGGAAATAGCTTTAGAGAGAGTGTAACTCCTAGACTAGCTGTTTGCTGTATCACATTTTCTATGATGAGTAAATTTTGGGCAGGTTTTTTTGGGAAAAAGCTATCAATTTTTTCCTATTCCTTTTTGTTTCACTTTTCTCACTAGATTAAGCTTTATGAGGTCAGGGACTATATTTTGCTTACCCTTATACACCCAAGTCCTAAGACAGTGCTTGGCACTAACGAGGCACTCAATATATTCTATTAAATAAGGCAATTATACTCTAGACAAAAGGCTAATAATATTAGGTGATGGTTGAAAATATAAATCCACCAGTAGAAAGCAAGATAAGAAAATTAAGATTCTTAGTACATACCATTACATTTTGAAACATTTTCAGCAACTTTATAGATTGCATTTTTAATTTTATTCTGTTGAAGACGGACAGTCATAGTACTAGAAAAACCAGAACTTTTGGGGTCAAAATTAGCCAGTTTCTCTGCATTTTTAATAGGAAAGCATTCCACCATCAGTAGTTTAAAAAGTCAGTGAGGTTGATTTTTCAGAAATTGAATTCTTAGTCCAAAAGATATAAAATATTACTATAATTGGTTTCTTAAATCCTTTCCAAGAAAATACAGAACAATAATGTTTGAATAGGGATTTGGTTTAAGTAACTGGCAACAAAACAAATCTGGGTTTTGAAGGTGAATGTCAGAAGATGGGAGCACGACAAGACAGGCTCAATCCAGAGTCAAAAATGCGTTACTTAGGGGCACCTGGCTGGCTCAGTCGATCGAGCATGCAACTCTTGATCTCGGGGTCATGAGTTCAGGCCCCACGTTGCCAAGTCATAGAGCTTACTTCAAAAAGAAAAAAAAAAGTTTTACTTTGGTTGGATCACAAACCAGATTACTTCAAGGTTAGCAAAGTACTGTAATGAAAACAACAGGCATGCCACTTAAGCACTAAGAACAGGAATAGCAAGAAAATGAGGGAGAAAAGCCAGGAGACTTAGTAGAGATTAGCAGCTAGAGGAGAAAAAGGAATATGAATAATTAAGCAGTGGAAAAAATCAGCTATTTATTCTGCAGTTGCTTCAGTTAATGGCATGGGGCATTCTATATTAATACTGTTATTAAATATCAATTTAAGGTAAATATCAGGGGCACCTGGATGGCTCAGCTGGCTAAGTGTTGACTCAGGTCATGATCTCTCAGGCGTGGGATTGAGCTCTGCTTTGGGCTCTGTGCTGGCAGCACAGAGCCTGCTTGGGATCTCTCTCTCTTTCCCTCTCTGCTCCTCCCCCACTCATGGGCACACTCGCATGCACTCTCTCTCAAAAATAAAACATTAAAAAAATAAATATCAGGCCTTTGTTTTCCAGAAAATTTTAGCTCAAGAGATTTTAGCTATTCATAATTATATATAATAGCCATCATAAAAATATAGACAAATGGAAATGTTAGAGACATACCTATAGATAGTTATCAAGTATTTTAATAAAATCTAAAAAATTATGTAATCTCTGAAAAATGTATTTTAAGTTTATTTTTGAGAGATAGAGACACAGTGTGAGCAGGGGAGGGGCAGAGAGTGAGGGAGATACAGAATCAGAAGCTGGCTTCAGGCTTGAAGCTATCAGCACAGAGCCTGATGTGGCTCAAACTCATGAACTGTGAGATCATGACCTGAGCTGAAGTCAGAGGCTCAACCGGCTGAACCACCCAGGTGCCCCTGAAAAATGCTGTTAAGATCACTGTAAGTCTGCAAAACTAGCACTATATACAAGTTTGTATTACTTTGCAATTACCTTGTTTTGTACAGTAAGGAACAAGCATTCGTTATATGTTGGAGAGTGTAAAGTGGGTGTGTTATTACTGATAATATATTCATACTGAAAATAAGTATCTCAGTGAAAGAAAGTGTACATGAAGAGGCATTTATTAGTGGAGAATAAGCAAAAAGAGGAAAGTATTACGGGTAGTTTTCAAAAGCTATGCCTCAACATTCAAGTCCATCTTATATACAGAAGAACCGTAGGCAAATGTTTTGTTCAATATGCACTAAAGGGTAAGCAGTGAAGCCTTGGTTTGTCATGAAGGTATGTGTATATCTGTGGTAATCTATATGGCCAGCACAATGCATACTCTTAGAAGAAATTAATATGAGGAATGTTATTTGAGATTGTTAGATATCTAACTAGAATGGGAAAATAAAATATCTGTACTATTTTCAGGCAATAAATGAAGACTATTAGTAGCTAATGCTGTATAATCAAACTCAGGTAACCAGTGGTCAAATTTAGTATTTGTGCATTTTATCAAAGTGAAATTTGGGCTGCTTAGTAAAATAAATTATGACACAGCTGCTAATAGAATTGCAAAAAAGCACAAAGGTTAGAGTGAGCACTTTAGATGTCTTTGCCTCATTTAGATGTTTGCAGAAGGAGGAACTTTTTGTTTTGTTTTTTTACACCAACATGCCTTGCCTGCTTTTTGCTCTAGCTTTTAATATACAAGAAGCTACCAGCTTAGCTACTGTTTGAATTACAGCTAGATAATAATTAACTTGCACAGAAAGTTAATCAGCATTGGAAATTTTATTTGTTTGGGGATGTTATGATATGGCATGAATTAGCACCATTGACCACTCTACTAGCTTCTGCCCCTAATCTTGATTATGTCTGGTTAGAAAAAAGTAATTATGGAATGCTTTTTTTAAAATAGTGTGCATGTTTTGTTTTTAATGCATGTTTGTAGTTGATTATTAAATGGCTTATCTTTAGCTCTGTTTTTTAAAGGCCAGTTGGATGGCTGTGACTAAGCAAATTTATTGTTTGTTTCTAGCGCAACGTTCAACTGTCAAAGAATCAACAGATAATTTGTTCCCAGAGCAGAAGTCTTCTCTAAGTTATTTGAGGAGGAAGAAAGAACGACCTTGCATGTTAAATTTGAGTGGTACTGATTCATCAAGAATACTTAGACCGAGACAAACCAGATTAGACAGTCCAGTTAGCAATCGGTATGCAGGCGACTGGAGCAGCTGTGGAGAAAACTACTTTTTAAATACAAAAGAAAATTTAAATGACGTAGATTATGATGATGTCCCTTCAGAAGACAGAGAAAACGGAGAAAATTGTAGCAAAATGTATGGACCAGATATAATGATTGAACAGCCAGTACCCTTGTCCGAAGAGTACACATTTCAGACGTATTTGACAATGCAGACAATTGAGTCTACAGTGGACCGAAAAGTCAATCTCAAAGATCTACAGGAAAGTATTGATACTTTGATTGGAAATCTGGAGCGTGAACTCAACAAAAACAAGCTTAATATGAGTGTTTGAGATTGAGAGGTTTTATTTGCTTTTTTGTAATGTTTTAAATTTTAAATCAATCTTTCTCATTTTCTTATACCTCTCACAATGGTTTTATTTTTTTACTTTCAAAAATTCCATTAATTTCTAATAAGTTCATGTGATTCCATTAAAAACGCTATCAATAATACAATTTTTACTTATCTCAATAGAAAATTTTTCTTGGGGCAAAGATAACTTGGACTTGTGGATATTTTAACAAATATGGCCAATTCTGTGGAGATGACTTTTAAATGCACTTACAAGGTTCAGATAAGTTATTGGCCCCTCATGGTTTTTGTACTTTATAGGAACTGCTCTTTTGTAGCTGAAACAGGTGTTTCTTTCAGAGGAACGTGGTAGCTGCTCCGTCTGGTTTGCGGTGTGAGCCCATGTACACTGCAGCATCCTTTGATCATATTTCATTTGCAATGCAAATGCTGCTCTAAAAAACTTTTTATAAATAAAAGTAAAATTATACAAATATTAATGTATTCTTATTAGCGTTCAGTAATTATTTAAGCTTATGAAAACTAAATATTTTTATAAACCTGAAATGTGTATATTTATAAGTGCATATATGGATAGATGTTAGAATGAGAGGAGGCATGGGCTACAGAATCACATGTATCTTTAAAGTATATATGTCATGAGGCCAAAATTATTAGCTTCAAATGTCTTTTTCAGGGAAAGAATATTTAAGTTAAAGGAGGAGTTCTGTAGAAACACTTGAACCAAAACACTAGAGGCATCTGAATAGAAATAATAGACTTTCTTTTTTTTATTCACAGAAAGTCACAGTATCCCTAGTGAGAAGTCATCTTTTAAATTGAAATTCTCTAACTTCTTAAGGGATTAAGTGCCCAGATTTCTGCACTAGTGATTTACACTTCAAAAATCTTTACCTATTCTATGCATTTTTATGTTCTGCTTTTTTAAAACAGAGTAATTGTGCTTTAAATGTATTATTTATTTGTAGTAGTACATTGATAACATTGACTTTATAATTGCCCTCATATGTATCTAAAGAAATCTTGCCGGCATAGTCCATGTTATTGATTTTTAAAAATAACTTATTTTGGCTAAGTGTATCTACCAGATAGGCATTATAGCAGTCACAGCAGTGTTTGAAAAATGTAAATTTAGAAGACTTTTTATTAAATTGGAATGTATTTTTTTAAACTTTTATACCCACAGAACATGTAATTTTAAAATTATAAATAAAATTTGAATTACCAACTTAAAGATGTAGCAGCCAGTAGAAAACACTTCTTGATGTTTTTCTAAATATTAAAGTATTTAACTATTTCTATGTTAAATATACACTGATAAACAGAACACCTTCTTATTTAATTTGAAAACTCAATTGTTAAAAAGCCAGATAAATAATTATTTTTATATGAAAATTTCATTTTTTAAAGCTTTGTATAACAATTCAGAAGAATACCAAAAGAATTTGTGACAGGTATATATCTAGAGGAAACAGTCAAAAGAAATGTACTTTAAATGTTTTATAGGAAGACTTTGTTTGCTATATCATGTATATTGTATGAATTGAATAAGTTGTTCCAGAAATGTAAAAGTTTTATTAAAGAATTATAACCTTGGTGTCATGCTATTAATTATCATCATGATTTTAAGGATCACTTATTTTAATGTCATTGTTTTTAAACATGTTAAAGTATTGGACAATCAAATGTTATCCATAAATCCATGTAACAAATCCTTTTTGTGCAGAATTGAATTTTCCAGAATCTGAAATACCTTAAAGGCCAGATTTATTTTGTTATATAAATTTGGATGGGAATAGTTTCATCTCTGCTGTCTTAAATAGAAAATACTAAGCATTTATTTTGTCTGGATCACCGAGTCCTAACTGTAAATCTCTTTTGTTGACTTTGCTGTGTTTAGTAGTGCTCTGTAATTTACGCCTTTACTTTAAATGGCTCTTAACTTCAAATCTTTTTTGGGTTTTCATACCTGCTTTTTATAAACTCCTGGGATCTCTCTACACAGACTACCAGCTGTCATTCCCTTCTAAGTCTACTTGCCCCAATGTTTTTTAGGACTAAAAACAATCTTAATTTTAGTGCATGTACCTGAATAAAATTTCAAGCAATCCGTATGGATAGAAAATAAAAAGTAAAAGTGTGCCTCCCTGCCATTCACACCAATCCTGCTTCTCAGAGGTAACAGCCACTTTTTATTCTTTAGGTAGCTACTATCTCTACCACTTGATCTAGGTTTACTGTGCCTGTTTCTCGATTTGTCATTTAAGTAGTATCTGTTGATTGTTCATTATGAATATTAAGGAATGTCCATTCCTCCTCCCCATTTTATATTCTTTTGGTTTCCTTTATAACTAGTAATCTTTATTTCTTGATCCATCTGTATTAAACAATGTCTCTTGGCTTGCTACCATTGTGGAAATGACCAACCCTTTACTTTCCTTTCAACTCATTACTGCCTTTTACCTCCTAACTTCTCTAAGTTACACAATTAGTTTACTAATCAGTATTAATAGATGTATATTATTTGGGGGAACTATATTTGACTTAGGTTTTTCCTTTATATGTTTCTAAAAACAACAAATCAATAACTAGCCATTATGTGCTGGATTATGCAAAAGCATTTACTAGTAAGTCAGGTGATTTTGTCTCCTACATATCCAATCTTATGTCCTCAGATCTATGCTGACATATGCAGAATATTCCAAGCTAAAGGTCAAATGAGTTATTTTACCTGCTAGCCATCAACTCTTCCAAATCATGTTGTGTATTATTTGCTTCAGAATCGGGTCATGCCTTGGGGCACCTGGGTGGCTCAGTTGGTTGAGCACCTGACTCTTGATTTCGGCTCAGATCATGATCTCACGGTTTCTTGAGATCGAGCCTTGAGTAGGGCTCTGCGCTGGCAGTGTGAAGCCTGCTTGGGATTCTCTCTCCCTCCCTCCCTCTCTGCCCTTCCCCTACTTGTGCCATCTCTCTCAAAATAAATAAACTTAAAAAAATAAGAATTAGGTAATGGATTTTGCAGATTTTTATTTTTTCCTGGAGTAATTGCTTTTTTTTTTTTTTTTGACCAAAGTAAAATGCTTTCTTTACTGTAACAATTATTTTATCATGGTATTGGATTACCAAATTTGTTCAGAATGCTTTTAGCTCTCATCGTGGGATTCTTAAAGTATATGCTTGCCTTTATTTATTTTTCTTTGACAGAAGAAAAATATCTTCACTCTAACCCTGAGATCATCTTAAGTTTTTAATTCAACTTTATCGAATTTGGACAAAGTGGTTTTTAGCTATCATCCTAGGATATGTTTTCCTTGCATTCCTGTATTTGATTTTGTTTTACATCTTTTTTTTAAATTTAGTGTTTTTGCTTGCTGAAATCTATAGGTACTTCCCCCCACATATACACCTCCTGCCACCCCTCATATCTCCCCCACACCCCCACCACACTCACCAACCCCCCACACAAGAAGGGTGCTTGAGAGAGAAAACTTGGAGTCCTTGCATGTCTGACAAGGCCTTCATTTTCCCTGTACTTCATTTCGATTTGGATCTACATTGCCAGGTTCTAACTCACTTTCCTCGAGAATGTTGAAGGCATTTATTATCTTCTTTTTTTTAATTTAATATTTTATTTATTTATTTATTTATTTATTTATTTATTTATTTATTTATTTTGTAAGTTTATCTTTGACAGAGAGAACGTGAGTGAAGGAGGTGCGGAGAGAGAGGGAGACAGAGGATCCAAAGTGGTCTCTGCGCTGACCGTGAGCCCAATGGGGGGCTCAAATCCATGAACCATGAGATCATGACCTGAACTGAAGTCAGATGCTTAACGAACTGAGCCACCCAGGCGCCCCATTTTTAAGTAATTTTTACACCTAACATGGGACTCAAACTCACGACTTCAGGATCAAGAGTCGCATGCTCTACTGACTGAGCCAGCCAGGCACCCCCTTCTCTGTTACCTTCTTACATCCAGTTTTGGAGTAGTCCAGGCAAGAAAGATGGTAGTTTCAGATCAGGGAAGTCAAGCATTAGAGGTGGTGAGAACTGGTTGTATTCAGGATATGTTTTGTAAGTAGGAGCCCAAAGAATTTGCCAGTGGACTGTGAGAGAGTCTGTGAGTGAGTGAATAAGGCCTGAGCAGCTGAAGGATGTAGTTACCATCAAATGAGATTGTGGTGACTCTACTGTATTTTTTAAATGAGCTTCTTGTAGTGGAAGTTGCTATTATTAATGTAGTGTTTATACTGTCCAGTTTAACTGTAAGTACTAATGCTTTGGTACCTGGTAATGATGCTCCTAGAGTCACTTTTAGGGACTTGGAAAGTGATAATGTTGTGTTATGTTTAATAATAACAAGTTTTAATTTGAATCTTACAGACCTGAGGACGTTGGTATGAAGAGGAATGCTCTTTTGCTCTTTCCTCAGCCCAGTGCTCACTTACGTTTGATAAGTATTGAAGTACCAGAAATCAGAGTTCTTGGTTGCTTTCTGGCTCAGCTAAAAACTGACTGGCTAATTCAGGCAGAAATGGGACTAATTTTAAAAAGTTTCAGAGGGAAGACTTTTAGGATGCTAAAAATGTTTTATAATTGGATCTAGGTGGAGACTTCACAGGTGTTTACATATCAAGTTCCATACTTAAGATTTTTGCCCTTTATATAAGTCATACCTCAATATTTTTTTTTTTAATTTTTTTTTCAACGTTTATTTATTTTTGGGACAGAGACAGAGCATGAACGGGGGGAGGGGCAGAGAGAGAGGGAGACACAGAATCAGAAACAGGCTCCAGGCTCTGAGCCATCAGCCCAGAGCCCGACGCAGGGCTCGAACCCACAGACCGCGAGATCGTGACCTGGCTGAAGTCGGACGCTTAACCGACTGCGCCACCCAGGCGCCCCCTCAATATTTTTTTAATGAGGAATCTGGAGGAATAGACTTGGAAAATAAGCAGAGCTAAGAGAGGCTAGGTGATCAGAATGACAGCAACCAGGGCTGACTGATTAGGGTGCTGCTGTTCTCACCACTGGCACCAAACACAATCCCGTGCACACCACTGGAATTAGTTTTGGGTTTTTTTTAACTGTTAAAAAATGTTTGTTTGTTTTTGAGAAAGAGAGAAGACCGAGTGGGGGAGGAGCAGAGAGCGAGGGAGACAGAATCCGAAGCAGGCTCCAGGCTCTGAGCTGTCAACACAGAGCCCAATGAGGGGCCCGATCTCGCAAACCTTGAGATGGTTATCTGAGCCAAAGTCTGACGCTTAACCAACTGAGCCACACAGGTGCCCCTGGAATTAGTTATAGTGCATCGTTCCTGATTCAAAGTCCCTGACAGAAGCATCAGACTGTGCCCCAGCTTCCAGGTGTCAGGGAGGGAGCAACTAGCTAGCATCCTTTCCTTGGAATTTACACAACAGTAAATTCTATGAATTTAAGAAGGGGCTTCAGATGCCAGGCCGCCTGACAGTGACAAATATCACACTTTCCTGTCTTCATCTTACCCTATTGCCCCCAAACTGGGGTCTTTCTCTCACTCCCCTTACCCAACCCATCAACAGTTCTTTGCTACATCCTGAAACTGTGCACTTACTTGTGTCACTACTACACCCTAGACCCAAGCCACCATCATCTCTCAATCTCTTACTGCTTGTTTCTTCTCTTTGCTATCACTCTCCTCTCTCCACACTCACAATCCATCCTGTCCACAGAAGCCAAAGTCATCTTTAAATTTTTTTTTTTCAACGTTTATTTATTTTTGGGACTGAGAGAGACAGAGCATGAACGGGGGAGGGGCAGAGAGAGAGGGAGACACAGAATCGGAAACAGGCTCCAGGCTCTGAGCCATCAGCCCAGAGCCTGACGCGGGGCTCGAACTCACGGACTGCGAGATCGTGACCTGGCTGAAGTCGGACGCTTAACCGACTGCGCCACCAGGCGCCCCCCAAAGTCATCTTTAAAAAAAAAAGATAAACTGCTATATAATTTCTTCAGCCTCTTCTCTTCAGCCTGAATTTCTTCAGTTCTCTTCTCTAGCAACACTGGGGACTTGATTGCTGCCTTAGGATCTTTGCACTTGCCATTTTCTCTTTGTGGAGTGTTCCTCATCCATATTTGACTTGAGTGGTTATTTTTTTGTCATTTCACTTGTCTGCTCAAATGCCACTTCAGAGGCTGCCTCTGAAAACCCAATCAGTAGCCTGCCTTGAAAACTGGGGGAGGAAGAAGGTAGAGATTTGTCGCTTGGAACAAGTACCAAATAGTTATGGTACTATTTGATTAAACGATGGACAGTTATAACTTTAGAAAATGTTTACCTTTAAACCAAATTTAGGAAGAAAAACAAAAAAAAAAGCATATCTGCACCCTTACATATCTAGTTCACTGCCATCTGCCTAAGATTTGTAACAGAAGATGTTCAGTTAATTATTAGTAAATGAATGAATACAAAAGGATTCTCAGAGAATGGTTGCCCTTTTGTCAGGAAAAGATTAAGGGCCATGAGATGCAATGTGTATGTAATTACTCAAATATTTACTGCTGAGCAGTAATTATTTGTGGTTAAGAAAGTTATCTTTTTTTTTTTTATGACTGTGTTTCTTGTAGAAGGGGGAACAGCCTTGGGAAAATTAGTAACTTAAAAATTTAGTGGGTTGGTAAATTTTAGGCAATAGTCTTTTGTTTTGTTTTGTTTTTTGCTGCAGAATTGCAATGTTTCAATAGAAACAATTGTTTAAATATTATGTATATGAAAAAAGTGTTTCTCACCATAAGGAAGGTTGGTCTCTGAGAGAGCTTTTGTTAAAGTGGGTCATTTATTTGTTTACAGAAATCATGAGCAAAAAAAACATCCTGATTCATTTTAGTGTGCACTTTTTGCTAGAACTGGAAAAACCTATTTTCCATGTTAGTAAAAGAAAATATTTTCATAAAGTTGAATGAACCCTATAAGTAAGACTCTTATTAGAAAGAGTCTGCTATTAGAATAGCAGAGACAATTTGGGGGGACAGACACTACATTTAATGT
The DNA here is from genome assembly GCF_022837055.1 of Prionailurus viverrinus. NCBI lineage: Eukaryota > Metazoa > Chordata > Mammalia > Carnivora > Felidae > Prionailurus > Prionailurus viverrinus. The sequence continues at coordinate 142,611,869 of NC_062568.1, forward strand.
TTTTTATTTTTCTCAATGTCAGGTGTTTGTCTTAAGCAAGTGAGAAAAATGCCTACATACTTCCCCTGGATGGGGTTAACTTAATCCTTATCTGTTTGATAAGGCCACTGGCATGCTTTTAAGTCATTTGAGTTAATCTGGGTTTTTTGTTGTTGTTTTGCTTAACGGAGGTATTTATGAAGTGAAAACTTGGTGTTGGCCTCAACATTCTACATACTTCTTTGACTGGAAACTCCTCTAAGGAGAGTTTAAAATTCCAACTTCAGAAAAATACAATGATCATTAAATTCAGAAAAGGGAAAGCGCCTCACATTCAAGACATTTTTGTGAAAGTTAGGAGAGACCGCAAGCCTGCAGCTCACTTTTTCTCATAGCTGCAGATACTGAACAGTGACCCCTTGTTCTTGACCTTTGTTCAAGAAAAGGGCTGCAGGTTGCCAACATTTGCAGTCTCTTTTTGACTAACTTTCCCCTGCCCTGTAGCCATTGTAATGCTCTCGTTTTAACCTAAGGGCAAATTTGAATCATTAGGTAAGTGACAACAGCTTGTCTAAACTGGTAGATAAGAAATGTCAAAGCATAAGGTGCCATCTGTCCCAGGTTATGAATCTATGTTTGATCTGTACTCAGTGTCAAAACTCACCTGTAAAGTCAACCAAACTATAAAGGAAGGCATGTTAGTGTCTTTTTCCATTGACATCATTCGTTACAAACGTTTTCAAATGTAAAGAAAAGTTGAAAATTATGCAGTGAATGCCCATATATCTACCAGCTAGATTCTATAATTGTAAGCCTTTTGTTATATTAGTTTGATCATATATCCATCTATCCACCATTATCTGTCTTAATTTTTGATACATTTTTTTTAAAAAATTTTTTTTTCAACGTTTATTTATTTTTTTGGGGACAGAGAGAGACAGAGCATGAACGGGGGAGGGGCAGAGAGAGAGAGACACACAGAATCGGAAACAGGCTCCAGGCTCCGAGCCATCAGCCCAGAGCCTGACGCGGGGCTCGAACTCATGGACCGCGAGATCGTGACCTGGCTGAAGTCGGACGCTTAACCGACTGCGCCACCCAGGCGCCCCTGATACATTTTAAAGTAAGTCACAGACTTCAGTTTACTTCACTGTAAGTGTCATTTTGGAAGCCAAAAAAAAAAAAAAAAAAAAAAAAAAAAGATGAACCTGTGTGATTATAATTAACTCCTAAAAGAGTCACAAAATATGTGAATTTACCACAAAACCTACATTTCATCATGGTTAGAGAGATCTAACATGGCTATTAATAGCCTCTAAATTAACGGATATTTTGGGTATCTTTTGATCTTTTCCATATGACTTTTAGCTATCCCAGACTACTATCATTCACAGACAACCTTCAGAATTTCTATCATATTCAAGTACCATGTGTAATATTTTCTTATTCTCTCTAAAAAATTTTATTTTCAGTTAAATTTATTTTTAGAGTACAACTTCATATTGCTACCATAAATGGAAAACCAGTATGATTTGTCATAAACAAGTTGGCCATATTTTTTTTCTATACACAAAAGTAAGTTCATATTGTATACCTTGGCTTGCATACTAAGGGAAATACCAAGTTATAGCCCCCATCCTTCCCCCTTTCCTTTCACAAATATTGGGGCACAAGAAAAGTCAAATCTGCTTTGGAGGTTAGACACACAGATGATATTAGGCTGTTCTCTTTTTAAGGGACAAAAACACTACATCTAGACTTGCCTAAGTCTCATCTTGAGCTGACAATGGTGAGAGAGAGCAGGGTGAGGAAGGGTCTGTCTGAAGCCCATCTGAGATTGTGTCCCAAGTGGAACACATTCCTCATGAGCCCTGTGTTTGTCAACCCCAGCTGCTCTGCAGACCCCACACTGGCAGGAACAGAGCCAAAGCCTAATCCTTGCAGCTTGAGGTTTGGGGACCTATCAGAGCCATGGCTCTGACCATATTTTCTTTTTCATTTTGTTTCCTCTTATTGTTTTAACCCTCTCCTACCAACCTATCTTCCCCAAAGCCCCTCTATGTTAACATAGGTGTGGTAGGAGACCAACAACATACCTATTTTTCCTTCCTGAAATTAGAACCAAGACTTAGGAGCCAGACATATGGAGATCAAAATACCAGATTTACCACGGATGAAGGTAAGCTCTAGAATATAACTTGGGTCTGTGACCAATTAGGCTTCTTCCTACATTACCTGTGATCCGATCATTCCCACCCAATCACTGTAGAGTTAGTTAAAAACAAGCCTCTCCTGGCAGGGGTACAACTTTTCAGTGCTAAAAAACAAAAAACAATTAAAAAATGTACATATTACAGACAGGCTGGCCCTGTGGGTAAGAGAACACAGAAGGCTCCCAGGCAAGCAAGCTCAAGTCCTGCTCAGTTTACCAGTCAGATGAGTCAATCTTTGTGACTTGGAGAACAGTTAAGTCAGGGAGGCAGAGAAAAGCTGGAAGCGATCCTCCCATACTCCTTCCTCTTGAGAAATGAAGTTACCTCCCTTTTACGGAAACAGGAGAGGTACAGGATGTTATTCCCTAACAATTACCTTCTATTGCTTCCTCCTATAGTGACCAAATGTCACAGGATGAACTTTGGGATCCTTTGTCAAATGGAACAGGAAATAGAAGTGTGTATTGGCAGCCAAAACCAACATGCAAGGATTTTCCAGGTAATTGCTAAGCAATGGCTGCCATTGGGCATCCTGGTCAACGGGCAAAGTGGCCAAAATTGGGCATATTCTTGCTTCTCTTGATAAAATTTTTTCCTCCTCAATCTGCTGTGGACATGTGCCAGCTCTGGTGCCTTGAGCCTCAGGTACCACGACCAGTCTTGCCTTTTCCCACTGTGCCCAGTAGCAGAATCTGCCTCCTCCTCTGCCTATGAGTAAAACTTACCTTCCATTTGGTTCTGTATAAATACGCAGTCTTATCATCTGATTAAGACACTAGGGTGTCGGGGTGCCTGGGTGGCTCAGTTGGTTAAGCCCTGACTCACACGGTTCAAGGGATTAAGCCCCACTTTAGGCTCCATGCTGACGGCGCAGAGCCTGCTTGGGATTCTCTCTCTCCTCTCTCTGCCCCTCCCCTGCTCATGCTCTCTCTCTCTCTCTCTCTCTCTCTCTCAAAATAAATAAATAAATAAATAAATAAATAAATAAATAAATAAATAAATAAATAAATAAATAACATAAAAGCATTAATGATGGTAGGGTTTATTTATACTTTATTTTAAAATAGGAGTTTATTAAATGTAAAGAGTATGCGTATGAAAATATTAGAGAAACTCTTTTGGTTTCTCTCTGTTTCTTCTGTTAACTCTCAGCTCCCTGGATGCTGCTGCTATAGTTGCATGTCATGTTTGCTTCCAAAAGACTGCCAGGTTTTTTATTAACCATCTCAGTTGCCCTCATCTGCTTAAATCCTCAGTCACCATGGAATATCAATTAAGCTATATCCATAGTGCAATTACACAGGGCCTAAGTCACAATGGGGTTGAACTCTAGTAAATCACCTAGCGGAAACTTTATAAAAGTCAGAGTAAGTCAGAATTGCGTGTGTAAATTAACATAAATATACATACAAAGGCCAAAGCAACCTTGAAAAAAAAATAATGACTTTGGAAGACCGACACTATCTGATTTTAAGATGTCTTTTAAAGCAACAGTAATCAAGACAGTATGGTATTGGTGTCAGGATAGACAAATCTACAGACATAGTGGAGTTCAGAAATAGACCCTACATATATGGTCCACTGACTTTTTAAAAAAAATTTATTGTTGAAGTATAATTGAAATGCAGTGTTATATTAGTTTCAGCTGTACAACATATTGATTTGACAATTCTGTATATTACTCAGAACTCACCACAATAAGTGTAGTCACCATCTGTCACCAGTGTTATTTACAATATTGTTGACTATATTTCCTATGCTGTACTTTATATCACCGTGATTATATTTATTTTATAACTGAAAGTTTGTATCTCTTAATCCCCATCATCTGTTGTGCCCATCCTCACCGACCCACCTCATCTCTGGCAACCACCAGTTTGTTCTCTGTATTTGAGTCATTTATTTGTTTGTTTTGTTTTTTAGATTCCACAGATAAGTGAAATCATACGGTATCTTTCTTTCTCTGATACACAACTGATTTTTTACTAAGGCAATACAGTGGGAAAAGGACAGTCTTTTCGAGAAATAGTGCTGGAATAATTGGATATTTATATGCAAACTCCCCCCAAACCAAAAAAACATTGATCCATATATAAAAATTATACCATACGTGAAAATCAATGTGAAATGGATCATAGATTTAAATGTAAAGCCTGGAAGTATAAAACTTCTAGAAGAAAACCTTGGTCATGCAAAGATTTCTTAGAGAAGTCAACAAAACATAAACTATAAAAAACCAAATTGATAAATTGAACTTCATCAAAATTAAAAATTTCTGCCCTTTGAAAGACACTATTAAGAGAATGAGAAGATAAACCACAGACCAAAAGTAAATATTTGCATGTATCTGGTAAAAGATTTGCATCCAGAATATATAAGGAACTCTGAAATCTCAATTACTAAAAGAGCAAAAACAAAGAAAACCCTTCAAGAATAATGAACAACATATGTGAATAAATACTTCATGAAAGAAGACATGTGGATGGAAATAAACACATGAAAATAAGCTCAACATCATTAGTCATTAGGGAAATGCTAATTAAAACTGCAATGAGATACCACTACACACCAACTAGAATTGCTAAATTTTAAAAGTGATCATACTAGTGAGAATGAGGAGGAACTAGAACTTTCATACACTGTTGGTGGAAATATAAAATAGCATACCTACTTTGGAAACATTTGGCGATATCTTAAAAAGTTGAACACATATACACCATATGAGCCAGACATTCTACTCCTAGATATTTATCCAAGAAAAATGAAAACATAGTTCATAAAACAACTTGCACAGAAATGATCATAGAAGATTAATTCATAGTAGCCCCAAGCTGGAAACCACGAACCCAAATGTCTACCAAACAAATTGTGGTATGTCCCTACAATGGAATACTATTTAGCAATAAAAGGTAATAGAATATTAATACACAAAACAAGAACGGATCTCAAAAGTGAAAGAATAAGACAAAAATAAGTTCATACCATATGATTCCATTTATATGAAGTTATAGAAAATGCAAACTAATCTATAGTAATAGAAAGTTCTGATTGAACTAATATAATGCATGTTTGGATAATGGTTACATGGTTACATGGGTGTATACATAATTAAAAATTAAGTTAGCTGCACACTTACAATTTGTGCTCTTCACTGTTTGTAAGTAATAGTTCAATAAAAAGAAGGATAATAAAAAATAACGAAATGCATGTTTCCTGTAGTAATTCCAACAATACAGAAGAGCATGTAGTTGAAAGCCCATTCTTCCAAGCTCCTCTTGTCTTCTCCTCCTCTCGTACTTAAATGCAATCCCACTCACCAGAGGTTTCCAAAATTCACAGTGTGATATTTATTAAAGACTTGTATCAAATTTTAAGATACATTTTTACTAATTTTACTCTGTTTTATATTGTAATAATTTGAATACATAGCTTATTGTCTTACTGGATTATATGCATTAAAAGCAGAAAATACAGTATGCTCCTTTATAATTCTTTTTTTCTTTTAATTTTTTAACATTTATTTATTTTTGAGAGACAGAGTGTGAGCAGGGGAGGGGCAGAGAGAGAGGAAGATGCAGAAACTGAAGCAGGCTCCAGGCTCTGAGCTGTCAGCACAGAGCCCAACGCGGGGCTCCAACCCAAACCATGAGATCATGACCTGAGCCAAAGTCGGATGCTCAACTGACTGGGCCACTCAGGCACCCCTGCTTCTTTATAATTCTTAAACAAAGTAGGGATAGAAATAAATAAATATCCTATTTTGAGGTAATTGCCATAGTTATGGACACATTATAGGTAACTAACATTCACTGTGTTTCAGACAATCCATAGGGAGTTTTCTATGTTCTATTTCACTTAATCCTCACGAGAACCAAAATGAGGTGGTTTTTCCAGTTACCTACTGCTGCATAACAAACCATACCAAAACTTAATGGCTTTAAATAATGACAAAATTTACTTTGCTGACATGTTCACAAACCTGAGTTTAGACAGGTCTTGGCAGGAATAGCTCATCTCTGCTCCAATCAGCAACAGCCAAGGTAGCTTGACAGCTCAGGCCTGGAATTATCTGAAGGCTTGTTCATGCCACATGTATGGTGGTTGGTGCTGGTCACTGGCTGAAATCTTACTTGGGGTTGTCAACCAGAACACCTCCATGTGCCCTGTCCATGTAGCCTGGGCTTCCTCACAACATGGTAGCTGGGTTCCTAGGGTGAGTTTCCAATGAGAGAGCCAGGCAGAAGCTGTATCTGTGTCGCCCTTTATGACCTGGGTTCAGAAGTCATTCAGTGTCATTTCTGCTGCATTCTATTCTTTGAAGAAACCGCAAAGTCACAATTTCAAGGAGAGGGGAAATAGAGGCTATCTCTTGATGGGGGTATGGCAATGTGGGATGGGAAATTTCGCTGTGGCCATTTTTGAGAATTTATTTTGCCACAGCAGAAACTTGTCAAGGTTAAATTACTAAAGCTTGTAAGGGACTGAGTGCTCAGAATTGTCTCTAATTCCAAAGCTCTGATTAGGATCCAGATAGTTGTCTTACTTTGTGACTTTGAAAACTGGTTAGTATCACGTTGTCAATTCCTGTTATAGTCTCTAAAACAAATTCTTATGAGCACTGTTCATTTCCTATAGGAGGAATACATATAAATGAATTTTTAATGTATGTGGATGTTGTTGCACTGCATTAGATGTTAATTCATTTTAGGGCATTTTGAAAATTCTTGGTAGCTTTATTTACTCATGGAACAGGAATAGCATCTTCCAGGAAGCAGAGGTGAGAGAGAGCATAGAATGTGTGGAAAACAGTGTGGACTGAAATGTCTGAAGGGGAAGTAGAGAAGCCAAACCTGTAAAAGAAGGGCTTAAAAAGCAAGCAGGGCTATGTTATCAATAAAGAACTTGCACCCTATCCTGAGGGCAAAAAGGGCCAGTTGAAACGTTTTAAGGAGGGAAATGATGGGGTCCAGATTTGATTTTTAAATGACCACTCTAGCGTTAGTGTTGACTATCCAATAAAAGCATGGGATTTGGAGTGATATGCCAATCTCAATTCACCTGCTTACTGAACAAGCTGGAATTTGCTTGGAATCTAGTGTATGGTTTATAGATAGAGGTATTTTCCAATATAAGAAAGTTGTGTTTTCTTTTGATATCTTTAGTTATGGCTGTTAAAATGTTTCTAGTGTCTTATTAGATGTGCACAGATTTAAGTCCAATTCCTGATTTCCAACTAACTGTTGTGCACATGCATTCTAATGAGGCTGAGTATTCTCTAATCCACTTGCATTCATCATGATGGGCTTGGCCATAGAGTGGTGACAAATAAACCCTGATACATCAGTTGTTTAATACAATAAAGGCTTATTGACTGCTTGTGTAAAGTCTGAAACAGGTTGAGAAACTTTACATTATAAACATGGCGTCTGAAACACGTAACAGTTGGAGGCTTTCACAAGATGAGGTAAAGCCAAGCCCGGAGGTGGCTTCTATCCATTTCTACCCATGTTCTGTTGATTAGAAATCAGGCACAGGAGGGGCACCTGGGTGGCGCAGTCGGTTAAGCGCCCGACTTTGGCCAGGTCACGATCTCGCGGTCCGTGAGTTCGGCCCCGGGTAGGGCTCTGGGCTGACGGCTCAGAGCCTGGAGCCTGTTTCCGATTCTGTGTCTCCCTCTCTCTCTGCCCCTCCCCCGTTCATGCTCTGTCTCTCTCTGTCTCAAAAATAAATAAATGTTAAAAAAAAAAAAACTTAAAAAAAAATGGCTTCAGGGGACACGTGGGTGGCTCAGTCTGTTAAAGTCTGACTCTTGATTTTGGTTGAGGTCATAATCTCACGGTTGTGAGATTAAGCCCCACATCAGACTCCATGCTGGGCAGGAAGGCTGCTTAAAATAAAATGTCCTCTCTCTCTCTCTCTCTCTCTCTCTCTCTCTCTCTCCCTCCCTCCCTCCCTCCCTCTCTCCCTCCCTCTCTCCCTCCCCCGCCCCTGATCGTCCCCTCTCTCAAAATAAATACATAAATAAAATTAAAAAAAAATATATGGCTTCAGGTTGGAAGAACTATTTTGAATTGACAGGGAAGAATGTGAAATCTCCTATTTTGCATTTTCTTCCCTTCTCTTCTTTAAGAAGAAAGAATAAAAAGAGCCCAGAATATTGCATGTACAAGTGACTTAGAGAAATCTTATCTTCTGTCCTTTTAAGTTTGGAATATTGGTATTATTGCAGGGAAACACAATCAGTTACCATACTGCATATATTTTTAATGTCATACTTGTGAATAAGAGAGCATTTGGAAGCAGTTACACTTATTTATTTTTTTTTAACCATCATTTCCCCAATAAACTTTTAAGGTTAGTTTCTTTGGTGTTTGGGATTCTACTCTGATGGTGTGCAGCTGTTTTACATGGCCTGTGACCCTCAAACAGCTCATCAGCCATGGAAGGAATGAATTCATCACACAGGGTTTAATTTGCCCTTCACTAAGATCTTTAATTTCCGCCCTGGGAGCCTTGCTCAGTTACATGGTATCTAACCTGGTGATGGCAACCTAGCAACTAGGTGGAACGTGGCCTACCCCAAACAACGCTCACGGGTAGAGGGCACAGGGAAATGTTAATTATTTACAGTGGTGGATTAGTGAAGCTGTGGGAGTTTACCCAGGCCACTGACCACCATCTACTGGAGCCAATAGCTTTTTCATCTGAAGTGCACCCAGATGATATGGTTATCTGAGGACCCAAAAAATATGCTCGTTTAATTATACAACATTTCTGGGTGGGCAAAAAGCAGCTTATAAAGCTGAATAATTAAATTTAACCTAAAAAATCAAGTATTATTAGAATGGTTAATTTTCTAAGTAGCCATAGCATTTTAAGTTGTGCAAAAAATAGAGCTGCTGTTTAAATTTTAAATAGTACGTCCAACCTGTCTGGTCTCATATTAAAATGGTCAAGGCTAATACTGGACTAGGTGTGCAGAATCACTGCTTACAGCATATTTGAGTGTGAGAGACGTTAGCATTATTGTTAACAATATTAAAATCAGAGATTATTACATAGGACCAAGAAGAAACACTATGTTTTCTCTGGGGTGTGTGTGTGTGTGTGTGTGTCTGTGAGACAGAGTACCTGAAGCTAAACAAGAAAAGGAGGCAACACTTATTAAGCACCCACTGAGTGTCAGTTATTTATAATTATCCCCTATTTGCAGGTGGTATAACTAAGACTTAGGGGACAGTGCAGTTTGCCTAGGGTGATGAGGCTGGATCCCAGAGCCCTTTTTATTTTCACTACAACGCATATCAGATCAAAAGACTGAAGTGCAGAAACAGAACTTACCACAGGGCAGTTAGGAAGGAGTGGGCAGCCGGGGAAAGGACTGGAGCCATGGGGACTGGAAGGAGGCACACCAGTTAGCTCCATTTTCACTCATACCTAGTATTCCCACATCTTCCATTATAGGAGGTTAGCTTCTCAGCTTGAGCCCCAGTGTGAACTGAAGAGCCCTCGGAAAGAACTCATCCCAGAAAAGGGGGAGACAGCACACTGCATTGGCCTGAGTTCCAAAGCCTCGGGGTCCGAGAAAGGTGAGCATTCTGAGTAGTCTGACCCATCCCATCCCAACCTTTTTCCTTCCCTCTCTCCTTCCATACACATCAGACTTGCAGTGAGGTCTAAAGGCTCTCCCTGGCTTCTTTCGTTCTCTCTACCAATAAATATCCTGTACATGTAGTCTTACCTTGGCGTTAGCTTCATGCTGAACCTGAACTGACACAGAGTCATTGTCCCATCCCCTTTCCGCCATGTTACGGGCCATTAGGCAGCTCTAGTATATTGAGAGAAGGGAGCCTTGAGTGCCTGCTGGTTGTAGGCTTGTTTTTGAGCATATGTGAGTCCTTCATCCCAGGAACTACAGGACACACCTGGGGACACTTTGAGATACCAGATAAGTGGGTGGGGCAAGATCCCATGAAACTTGGGCTGTGGCTGTTTGTGTGACCCCATTGGTGGCCATAGGCTGGTGAGATGATGAGGAAAATTAAGGTTATAAACACACAATAAAAATATCATACTGAACTGATGATAACTGCTATCATAAGCAAGATAAACATGAACCCCATGTTTAGTTTCTATCACAAGAATATTATAATCATGTTGTACATGTAAATTAGGCAAAATAGAGGCAAAAATTTGCTGCTTTCTGTATGCTAGGCACTATACTAAGCTCTTTATTTGATAACCCTAAGGCAGACGCTTATTCAATATCCATTACTCCCTTCTTCTATGCTAATAAAATCCTCTTTTGTTTGAGAAAACAATGAACCAGCCCCAGCTAATGGCTTATGTCACACAATCATGACACTCCTGTTCTCCATGGTCCCAGCTTCTTCTGCCCTGAGAGGTGTCCACACAACTCAGTTCTGTCCAGGAGACCTGAGCAGAAGTCTGCTGGGGTGGAGACAGAGGACTGAGTCATGAAAATGCTTCTCCTAGAAGACTACAGTAGCAAATCCCTCACCCTCTTCAGATCTTTGCTCAAATGTCACCTTCCCAGTGACACCTACCCTGAACACCTGTTTAAAATTGTAGAGCCAGGCACAGCATAGGACTCAAAACATTATGTTTTTCTTTGGGGCAAGACATGAAAAAAAATAGGGAAAATTGCCAGAGAAAGTGCAGAAGAGCAAGCACAAATGCCCCGGGACAGGAACATGCCTTGTATGTTTGGGGAATTGGAGGGGGCTGGCATGACTGGGGTGCTGTGACATAGGTGAGGAGAGAGAGATGAAACCAGAGTGACAATGGACAGCCTGATCACACGAGGGCTTGCCGGTCCCAGTAAAGCCTTTGGCTCATGCTCTGAGTGAGCTGGGAAGCCAAGGAGGAGCTGAGAGGAAGAATGACAGCCTCTGCCTTTCATTTAAAAGTGCTGTGTGGAAAGGGGCAAGGGCGGAAGCAGGGAGAACAGTTAGGGAGCTACTGCGAAAAGCCAAGCTGGTGATGGTGGTAGCTTGGATCAAGGTGGTAGCAAGGAAGGAGAGAAGTGACCAGGTTCTAGATGTATTTTGAAGCTGTTGTCAACAGGATTTGCTCACGGATTGGGTATGGATTGAGAGAGGAGAAAAATGATGTCTAGGTTTTTGCCTGAGCAACTGAAAGCAAGGTAATTAGGAGAACTACAGTGAGAATGGGTTTTGAAGGGAAATCTAGGCCCTCAATTTTGGACATGTTTAAATTTGAGATGTCTATTATATATCCAAGTGGAGACATTAAATAGTCAAATGGATATACAGTTCTTGCTTTTGTGGGAGAAGTTCATGCCAGGGATATAAGCAGTATTGGAAGCTGTGAGATTGGATGGATTTACATAAGACATAAGTGTGGGTCAGAAAGCAAGCAAGCAAGCAAGCAAGCAAAGAAAAAAAGGGAGGAATGTTGGGAGGGAGGAAGGAAGGAAGGAAGGAAGGAAGAAAAGAAAGGAAGAAAGAAAGAAAGAAAGAAAGAAAGAAAGAAAGAAAAAAAGAAGGACAGGGAGAGAGAGGAGGGTTGGGAGGGAGGGAGGGAGGAAGGAAGGAAGGAAGGAAGGAAGGAAGAAAGAAAAGGAAGGAAGAAGGAAGGAAGGAAGGAGGGATACATGAAAGAGAAAGAAAAATAGTTCAAGTGCAAGGATGAGCCTTGGGACATTCCAATAATAATGATACTAACATGTGCTGGGTACCATCACCTTATCTGCAGGTGCTCATTTACCCCTTGTAAAAATGTTGCAAAGTAAATACCCTCACCTGATTGGATAGTAGGGGAATCTGTTTCACAGAGATAAGTCATCTGTCCAAAGGCACACAGACGGTTAAGTGCTATTATCTACCTGACTTTGGAGATAAATAACTTTGAGTTTAATGTCCTCCAGTAACTTAAAAACTTTGGCATCATCCTTTGTCTTGTATTCCCCATCCAACCAGCCTTTCGGGTCTATTTTCACAGTAAGGTTCCGTACAGCATGTGCTAATCCCTTACCTGGAACCACCACTTATGCCTCCTAATAGGATTTCCTGCCATTCACCTCTCCCCACCCTAATCCATCCCTTATCTTCCTAAAAATAAAGCTGATTGTGTCACCTTCCTGCTTAGCCCTTCTATTAATTCCCCATTATTTGCAAACTATAATTCAGCCTCTTGAGTTTAGGTTCTGGGAACCTTCACAATCTGCCTCCAAGCTACTTTTCCAGTCTCATCTCCTGCTATCCTCCCTGCAAACTCACCTCCCATGCCAGTTACTTTCCTGTGACATTGAACCTCTGGTTGAGACACACCAAGCTCTTTTGCAACTCTGTTTCACATGCTGTCTCCTTTTTGTGCCCATAATGGTTAACCATCCCCCCCCCCCCCCCCCCCCCCCCGCCCCAGTACAACATTGACTGGAGGACGGACCTTGGGCACTGTGTCTTGTTCCACATCGTGGAAGAAAACTTTCAGTTTTTTGCCTTTAAGGACGATGTTACTGTAGGATTGTTTTAGATTCCCCCTTCTTTTTGTAACTGCTAAGAATTTATTGTTGTTTTGTCATGAACAGATGTTGAATTTTATCACGTGTTTTTCTGTGTCCATTTGGTATCATAAATTATCTCCTTTAATCAGTCACTGACTTATTTTCTACTGTTAAATTAACCTTATATTCTTCGGGTAAACCCAACATGATCTTTATGTAGTATCCTTTCTTTTACATATATTTCTAGATTCCATTTGCTAATACTTTATTTAGCACATAGCCCTCCCATCTGTCAGGGGCCTGGGGAGAGCAGTGTTTGGAGGGGCAGTCAAACCAACTTGATAATTGGGAGCAAAGTTTGATTTCCATTTCTCTCTGGGATTAGGGGCTCTAAATGGATGTCAAGGCCTGGGGGTAAAGGGGATGTCTGAAGCTCTGTGTTACTAGAGGAAAATGAAACTTTCATTATTGGTAACCTTCATATTCAGTACAAAGTTCGGTACACATTCAATCCAAAAATCAAAACAGATCTTGTTGTGATAAATCAAGTTTTAATTTTAGTGAAATAAAAGGCTAATACTTACAAATAAACCTATTCAATGTTTAATTTGCTAGCTCACCTTACATAAAAAATAATGAATAAAAAGAAAACAAAGTCCTACCAAGGCCCCAAACACCCCTGCAGAAAGCCTTTCTACATCAAGTCCATGAATGACATCATCTCTGGCACTTTGATGAGGCCGAGGTTGATGAGGGTGTTCTTTTCCAGTTCTAAGTAATTGTCATAGTCTGCTTTCAATTCAGCCTCCATCTGTTCTTTTGACTTCTGATATGTTTTCTAGGGTGAAAAACCAAATCATGCCAATAAAACATTGACAGCTAGAAATACCAAAGGAAAGAAGGGGTTAGTTTTGAGCAGTTGGCCTAGCTGCTGCTCTCTGGGAGGGGTTTGTGGGAGGGCATCTCTGGCACAGGAGGGAGAGTAGCTGCTGGCTCCCAAGGGGGAGTGGCAGAGATAGAGTGGAGAAGTGTGTGCACATTTCCGTGACTCAGGAAGCCTCCTGCTGGAGGCCAGTTCTCCATCGTGGCCTGCAACTCTTCTCTAGCAGTGCTCCCATGAAGGTCTCCTCATGGAGAACTGAGAAGTGGGTAACACGTGGCCCTTTGACACCTCTCTCCAAAAATAAAAACAAAAACCCCTTTTCTAATCTTCTTCCTCATGACTCTTGGGTCCCTCGTGTAGCCTGGAGTGTAGATAATTGACTAGAGGTTGCAGAAGTCTTTTTAATTCCTCCCACTGCCAAGTCCTGTGTAGGTGGCATAGCTTATGGATCACATGGAAACTGCTACTTTTTCCAGCTTTGGGTCTCCAGCTGAAATTTCAGTTAGAAAAATTCCCATTTTATGTGCTGTTAGAGCTGTGATTGCTATTATTTTTCAAGAGGTGAGCTGTATTCAGACTCGGTGTTTGCAAAGAGATAGGTGTATGGTTTTCTTCAGATTTGTGGATCAATGTGTACAACCCAATCCCTGGCAACGGCAGGGCATTCATTCAGACAAGCCTTGCTGGATGGATGTGTGTTCTTCCCGTGCCTTCTGCAATAATAGCAGCGAACGCTTACTACCGTTTTCTCTGTGCCAGTTCCTGGCTAAGTGCTATAAACATTTTAACTCATTTAATCTCTGCTACAGTCCTCTAAGGTTGTTACAGTTTGTTCCCATTTTCCCTTTTATCAGCAGTTGCTCCTTAGAAGATATTTCTCACAACATTAGTTGTTTTTTCTTGGTGACAATTTTCATGTTCTAAATGTAACAGAGGAGCCCTTTTAAACCCATTCACTTATCCCCAATCTAGTTCCAGAGAAAATTTGACAAGTGGTAGCTCTACTTAAAAGAGCCCCAGGGGTGCCTGGGGGTGGCTCAGTCAGTTAAGCGTCCAACTCTTGATTTCAGCTCAGGTCACAATCTCACCATTTATGCGTTTGAGCCCCTCATCAGACTCTGTGCTGACGGTGCAGAGCCTGCTTCAGATCCTCTGTCTCCCTCTCTCTCTGCCCCTCCCCTGGTCTTGCTCACGCTCTCTCTCAAAATAAATAAACTTAAACAAAAAAAAAAAGAGGGTAATATGTCAAATGGAAATGAACTCAGTTACAAGAAGTTGGAGAGGTTTTGGAAACTCAAGCACATCATTAGACAATTTCAAGATATGATTATTATAATATTTAGGTGTTTTACAAGTATTTTATATGCAAATTAATTTTGGATTATCCACCAGTCTACTTGCTTCCACTGATGTGGATAATTAGGAGCTGTCGCTATGGTATTTAAACACTGACAATAATCATGGATAATTGCTGGCGTAAAGTAAGGGTGTCAGGTTATTTTACACAACAGAATTTCAATCGGTATTTGTGAGTGTGCAAAAGAACAGAAGAAGGCCAATTTTCTGTAGCAAGGGAAACAAGGGAAAGTTAATTAATTGGTATTCTTTCATGCCTTGTGACCACTAAACCATGTTTTTGAAATGAGGCCCTCTGTTTTTATTACACTAACATGTGTCTAGCAATAAGTGATGACGTTAACATTAAAATTTCCACATGCTCATGCTTTTAATTGAGACCCAGGGTCTCGCATGAATAACAGTGTTGGAGGAGGTTATATATTTGGCTATAAGGAATCTATAAATGGGATCAGTGGTGAAATTGCTGGTGACAAAAGGCCTAGGAAGGGAAGGAGCAAGAGAGAAGTAGAAATACAGACTGAGATGACCCCTCGTGACAAAGAGAGAAGAACTGAATTCACAGACTATTTCAAGGCCCCACTCCCAGTGGGTGAGGGGAGACCAATGGAGTGACAGAATTCATATCAAACAGAGGCTGGGAAACAGGAAGGTGAGGGGCTTCAGAGCTTCGGTTTCCTTTCTGGTAGAAGGATGTGTCCTCTACCAAATTCTCCTCTATCTCAAACTTTGTAGCTCCCATAAATTGTATTATAGTAAAATTCATATCTATCTGTCTATATACTGGTTCCCATTTACTGAAAGTCTGCTATTTGTCAGGTTCCTGAACTGAAAGCCTAATCCTAAAAGGTAGTTATCAGTATTCCCATTTAAGTTTATTTTATTTTATTTTATTTTTTCAATATATGAAGTTTATTGTCCAATTGGTTTCCATACAACACCCAGTGCTCATCCCAAAAGGTGCCCTCCTCAATACCCATCACCCACCCTCCCCTCCCTCCCACCCCCATCAGCCCTCAGTTTGTTCTTATTTTTTAAGGGTCTCTTATGCTTTGGCTCTCTCCCACTCTAACCTCTTTTTTTTTTTCCTTCCCCTCCCCCATGGGTTTCTGTTAAGTTTCTCAGGATCCACATAAGAGTGAAAACATATGGTATCTGTCATTCTCTGTATGGCTTATTTCACTTAGCATCACACTCTCCAGTTCCATCCATGTTGCTACAAAGGGCCAGATTTCATTCTTTCTCATTGCCACGTAGTATTCCATTGTGTATATAAACCACAATTTCTTTATCCATTCATCAGTTGATGGACATTTAGGCTCTTTCCACAATTTGGCTATTGTTGAGAGTGCTGCTATAAACATTGGGGTACAAGTGCCCCTATGCATCAGCACTCCTGTATCCCTTGGGTAAATTCCTAGCAGTGCTATTGCTGGGTCATAGGGTAGGTCTATTTTTAATTTAAAAAAGTTTTTTTTTAAATGTTTATTTATTTTTGAAAGAGCACGCACGACAGAAAGCATGTGCACGAGTGGGGGAGGGACAGAGAGAGAGGGGACAGAGGATCCGACATGCTGACAGCTCTGAGAGCAGAGAGCCCTATGCAGGGCCCGAACTCACGAACTGCGAGATCATGACCTGAGCTGAAGTTGGATGCTCAACCAACTGAGCCACCCAGGCGCCCCGGTATTCCCGTTTCAAGACAAGAACTGAAGCCTGGCAATGATACGAGCCTTGCTCCAGATCTCATAGCTAGTAGTGGTGGAACTGGGATTTGAGCCCACGTGTCTTGATTCTTTCTGTATTCCCCTCTTTTTGCGCTACCTGTTTTTCTTTTTATTATTTTTTTAAAGTAATCTCTGCCCCCAGTGTGGGACTCGAACTCACTACCTGAGATCAAGAATCTGATGCTCTACTGACTGAGCCAGCCAAGTGTCCCATGTAGGACCTGTTTAATGTATTTTTTTTTTTTTTTAAATTTTTTTTTCAACGCTTTTTATTTATTTTTGGGACAGAGTGAGACAGAGCCTGAACGGGGGAGGGGCAGAGAGAGAGGGAGACACAGAATCGGAAACAGGCTCCAGGCTCCGAGCCATCAGCCCAGAGCCTGACGCGGGGCTCGAACTCACGGACCGCGAGATCGTGACCTGGCTGAAGTCGGACGGTTAACCGACTGCGCCACCCAGGCGCCCCTGTTTAATGTATTATTAACCAGATGTTGAAATTCTATATAATGAAAGATGCCAAATTTTGAATCATTATATCTATAAATCGTATTAGGTGCTTTTGTATCTAAAGGACTTGGAAATAATGGAAAATTTCAGAAACTTAAGTTGAATAGAATCTAGGTAGTTGTTCAATTGATAGCTATCATTCCTGGCAAACTAGGAAATCAGAGAAATACCCTCTTGACTCTCATGAGAACAAGAGAAGAATGTGAAGAGGCATAATTTTCCTACTGAAACTGTGGAATAAGCCAAATGTACATATTTCCACTGGGGTTAGAGGATGGCAATGACTTTTGTTTCTGAAATTTCACTTACGGTTTTTTTCTTCTCACGTTCCAGCTCCATTTCCTTCTTTTCTTGTTCACGAATTTTCTTGCGCTGTTCTACATATTCCAGATGCTTGACTTCTCTTTCAAAGTAGTAGCTCATACTTGATGCCTGTTAGAAGCACAGGCCCGTGAGAGGGGAGCCCACATGGAAGTCCCCATATTCTTCACAGGCCTCTAGAAGAATTCCTGCTACTTTTAATTCATTAGGTGGCTTGCCTGCTTTGGGATACTGCCCATAGGCCCATTGCCAGAAGAGCGAGCTCAATGTGGGGGCTACTGTGCTTAGGTTCAGGGCCCTGCAAATCGGAGGATTCCATGAAAGGAGTGGGGTGAGAAAGAGAGAGCAACAAAAAATTAGTATTTTGTAAAAGAAATACTCAGGGATTGATCTTTTCCCTTTTCTTGCTTCTCACTTCTAAACCTGAGGAAAGGTTCATATCATCAACCAAACTTGGAAAACCCAGATGAGGTTATCAGTATAAACCCTAAAGGGACTGGAAGCAGAGCTGAGTTCCTGGTCCCCTGGAGGACTTAGTGTGTGCACATTAAGAACAGAAGCAGCAAAGTCAGGAAAGAGACCTTGGGCAAGGAGGCCAAGGGAGGGAAACTTTCTGCTTGCCAGGAACTAGGCTGATGTTGGGACTTATAATGGATTGCAATCTCTATATTTAATGTTGGCTGTATATATATTTATGTATTTCTATTCTCTGATTTTCTTTTTATCTCCCAGTATTAACATTACTTGAAACCTTTGGGTGGTGCCTATAGAGGGGTAGAAGACTGCCCCCTCAGCCATGCTGCCTGCAGTACAACAAGTTGGGGGGAGATGGGGTAGAGGTGGATGATGGAGAGTTGTATCAAAATGTTAACTGGGCCTCCAGGAAGGGCATCACTAAAATAGGAGTCCTGTGCTTCAGTTACAACCTGAAAATGATATCTTATGAATCCCCAAATCAATTCTTTGCTTTAAAAATGTTTTTAATGTTTTTATTTATGAGAGAGAGAGAGAGAGAGAGAGAGCGAGCGAGCAAGGGAACATGATCAGGGGAGGAGCAGAAAGAGAGAGAGAGAGCCAGAGGATCTGAAGCGGGTTCTGTGCTGACAGCAGAGAGCCCACTGTGGGGCTCAAACTCACGAACTATGAGATCGTGACCTGAGCCGAAGTCAGACGCTTAACTGACTGAACCACCCAGGTGCCCCAAATCAATTCTTTTCTGAATCTGGGCTTCATTTACTTACCTTCTCTTTCAGCACATTTGTTTTTTTGTGGTTCCAAGCTATGTAATTCATACAACAGAAATACATCCCCTTATTTTGGATTGTACGCTTCTTTTGTTTTCTCACAGAGCAAAAATGCTGTCATTTCTAAACATTTCTAAAACATGCCTCAGCAATATCTGGTCACATAAATCCTCAGAGCCAAAAGTTACTAACCTCATTGGCGGAAGGGTGACTTAATGTCCAAGGAATTTCCAATATATGCAGTGTTCCATAATAATCAGCTATGGCTATAAATTGCTGCTTAGCTGAAAGATCCAGAAAATGGGGGAGAAAACAACTCAGCAGTCAGAAATCCATACTGGAGGTTAAACGGGAAATGTGTTTTGGTGTTGTGGTCTTCCAAATGACCTGCTGTGGTTACAGTAATCTTGGCATCTTCATCAGACATTCATGACTGAGGACCATATTAACATATAAAAATCATCTTTTCCAGTTGATGAAATGAAAGTGGAGACCCTGAGCCTTTGTCAGCCACCCTGCCCACTTCAAATCTTGTCTTCTTGGTGCTTATGTAAGGAGTGTGGCTCCTCACTGAGGTTGACCCTCTGTGTGGCTGGGCCACTGGGCAGACTTGAGAAGTGGAGATAACACAGGGAAAGATTTTCAAAGAAAAATCACGAAGCCAATTTTCACCAAAGACTCAGTAAGGGCTAAAGGATACCACTATAAACACAAAGAATGTTTTCAAGAATTTTAATTTTCTATCTTATCATATGTTTTTTTTTCTTTTTCTCATTCTCAGAAGGTTTGGTTTAAATTGTTAAATCCTAGACTCATAATCCCTGGATATGTACAAAAGCATTGTTTTGTAGCAAAGATGAAAAAAAAAATACTCTGATGACACATATGACTAAGCAATAGCTGGACTGTGACATTCTAGAAATTTTGAAGACTGAATTTCTAAATGTAATATTTCAAAGAGAGAAATGGGTGGAAAGACAATTTTATGCCTGTACACCTTTGGGAACAAAGGGAAACTTTTATTATTTTATTTTATTTTATTTTATTTTATTTTATTTTATTTAAATTTTTTTTTTCAACGTTTATTTATTTTTGGGACAGAGAGAGACAGAGCATGAACGGGGGAGGGGCAGAGAGAGAGGGAGACACAGAATCGGAAACAGGCTCCAGGCTCTGAGCGGTCAGCCCAGAGCCCGACGCGGGGCTCGAACTCACGGACCGCGAGATCGTGACCTGGCTGAAGTCGGACGCTTAACCGACTGCGCCACCCAGGCGCCCCTATTTTTTTATTTTAGAGAAAGAGAGAGCATGCTCGTGGTTGTGAGGGGCAGAGGGATAGAGAGAGAGAACCCCAAGCAGGCTCCATACTCAGTGCGGAGCCTGATGCTGGGCTCTTTCCCATGATCCTGGGATCATGACCTGAGCCGAAATCAAGAGTTGGACACTCAAATGACTGAGCCACCCAGGTGCCCTGAAACTTCTTTTAAAAGTGGCAAATATACGGGGTTTACATAGAAAGTAGTGCTTGGGTAAAACAAAGAAATTAGGACAAAGGATATCAATTCCAGCTTTCCAAGGAAACATCCTCGAAATTCTGCTTGCTTTGTTATACATGTTTTTTCCTCATAATTAGTTTAAAGGTTAAAGTTTAAATAGATAAATGACCCCAGAGAGTCATTTGATCTCATGAAAAGAATTGCTTGATATTGTCTAGGGAAAAGCCCCCAAAATTATAAAATATTGAAAATTTATGGCATAATGAAAAAATAAAGATACAAGAATGATTCCATTTGGGAAAAAAAGCAGCAAAAGGTAGCAAAGATTTATGGATCATCCTGTCTGACCTGGAGAAGATAAGAATGGTCTTCATTATGTGGTTCAAAATCGGCCTCTGCTTGTCATACTAAATATGCCTCAGAAATAATCATTGATGAAGAAAACAATGAGAGAAACTCAGGTTGTATCCAAAGTTTGAGTGCAAGAGGAAAGGGGAAGGAAGGGAGGAGAAAGGATGGGGTGGGATGGACAGAAAAACAAAAGCCTGAGAAAAAAAGATCGGAGACTTTCCAGATGAATGTCAAAATGTTCCTGAGTTACCCCCCAAGAAACAAAATAACTTAAGTCATTTAATCAGAATTAATATACCAGTAAAAGTCCAGGGTTTGATGTAGGTGATCATGGTTATGCAGATGTTTTGTGACTGGGCTGGCTCTTGGGTTTTCTCCAGAAGGTCCCAGATATCGATGTATCCATCTTCTCGGCCAATATAGAAGACTCCAGGCCTTGTCAGGGACCAGTGGCCTGCTGTGTACCTTTTTGGTGCACAGCATGACTGAAGGAGGGGTCCAGTCTTTAAACAAATTTTTAAAAAGACACATGAAAGCTTTTGTTATTACCTAATGTGTATTCATAATGATTTCCTTTAAGTACACTCAGGTGGCTATGATCATGGAATAGCAGAAATTATGCCCACTCAGAACTCTCATTTCTTTTTCTTGTAGGGTTTTACATAATGCCAACTCTTTTCCTTCCTGTGTATTTTTTGATTTTTTTTTTCTTATTTGAGTTGCTTTTTTAGAAAAGATCAAACCTTCCAGTCGAGCCTGAGATTGGTGGATGTTAGATAAATAAAGGTTATAAGGAAATTTTGCTTATGCCTTTATTTTGCTGTTGGGTATCTGTTTCCCATGGAAACAACTTTGGAAGCCAGAAAAAGAGCAAATAGAAAGTCAGTTCCAGCTGTGCGCTGCATCCAATGCCTTATAAATCCTATTTGGAAAAGACTTTAGACCAGCAAAGCATTACAAGATCATCTTCTCTTTTCTTTACCATGGATAATTTGTCCTCTTTGGGGGGTTTTCATACAGAGAAAAAATCAGAATGTGCTTTCTTCCCACTGTCCTGCTCCACTTGGCTATTAAGTGTACCCATTTACCTCCTTATATCTGAAGAGACTAAACTAAACCATGGGGCTGTTTCCTCCCGTCCAAGACATGTATAAGAAACTTTCTTGTGGAGAATGAAGAATGTCTCAGATTCATGGACTCCTTAGAGGTGACACTCCAATTCTGTTCTTGCCCACCTCACCCAGCTCCTTCCATTTCTGTGGGTAACCAGTTCCTGACCCCTGAATAGTCTATGGACAATCTTGCCTAAATTTTCTTTTTCTTTAATTACAAAACTGATACTTTTTCACTGTAAAAAAAATTGAACATATGGAAGTACATTGGTATAAAGTAGAAGTCCTTTTGTGGATGGTTGCTTTAAGTAGTTTACAATTATTTCAACGACAAACTGATACATATGTTCACACAGTTATTTGTGTAAGTTAGAGTTTGAGAAGTGAAAGAGTTAGGTCAAAGAATATGTATATGTATATTTTATCACTTTATTTAAAGAATATATATATTCTTGGGGCTCCTGGGTGGCTCAGTCGATTAAGCATCCAACCTCAGCTCAGATCATGATCTCGCAGTTTGTGAGTTTGAACCCCACACTGGGCTCTGTGCTGACAGCTCAGAGCCTGGAGCCTGCTTTGGATTCTGTGTCTCCCTCTCTGTCTGTTCCTCCCCCACTCATGCTTTGTCTATCTCTGTCTCAAAAATAAATAAACATTAAATAAAATTTTTTAAATAAATAAAAAAATAAAAAAGAATTTATATATATTCTTTATTAAAGAATATGGATATTTTTATTCATTTTATTCAAAGAATATATATTCTTTGCTAAAGAATATGTATTTGTATAAATATAAATTTATTATGTGTGTGATTATTTTTCAAAGAATATATATATATTACAGCTATGAAATAAAAAGTATATATTTCAAATTTTGATAATCTTTTTTTTTTTTTGAGTTTATTTATTTATTTTGAGAGAGAGAGCATGAGAGGAGAAAGGGCAGAGAGAGGGAGAGAGAGAATCCCAAGCAGGCTTTGTGGTGTCATTGCAGAACCTGACTTGGGGCTTGAACCCAGAGTCATGAGATCATGACCTGAGCTGAAATCAAGAGATGGATGCTTAACCGACTGAGCCACCCAGGCACCCCAGATTTTGATAAATCGTCTTAAATTGCACACTGAAGGAACATGCCATACTGATTTTCACACACCCTTGCTTCACTGGATTTTATCAGTCTTTCCAGTTTTTGGCAATTTAATTTCTATTTGCCTGGAACCAGGCCCTCTCCTAATCCTGGCTGCCAGAGTTCTGGCACTGGCCCACTGTGGCCCATGCATGTGTCTGGTCTCCTGGCAACAGACAGACACCTTAGCTTGCTTACTCCCCCATTCTAAACCTGTGGACATATTCCTGGTGCAGAAGCAAAGTTCACAGACCCAATGCTTCTCCTTGGACTTCAGACAGTAACTAGCATTCCATCGTGTATTTTAAGGGGGAGGAAAACCATAAAGCCAATCAACCGCCCACAATACATATTGTGAAGAAAAGACTGTTAGATCTTAGCAAGAGACGTAAATATTGTTTCCTTCCCTCAGGAAAGAAAGGCAAATTGTTGTGTTTTCAAAGGGCTTACAGTGGTTCTGTTGACAAGCTGGACCCCAAGCCATCTGTTCTAATTTCTCTAAAAAGTGTCCCCAGGGCTCTGTTATGTCAGAACAGTCTGTTGTTCCCATTGTCTTTCTCAGTAACAAAGGACCACACACCCACTCTTCCATTTTTCAGGCAACTTACCGTAATACCTTCTTTCCAGATGGCCAGGTTCCATCCTCCAATGGTGAGGATAATGTCCTTGTAAAAAGGTGACCTCTGAACAGTGTGGACAGCTCCATCATGGACGGCGTAAAGGTTCACTGGCTTCTTTGCTGTTGGGGTGGAAAAGGCCATTTCATCGTTAATAATAGTGTTTACATTCCCGCGTGATGGATGGTCAGGCCTCCAGTAGACAGACAGGTCCTGATTAATGGGCTCCAAGAGTAGATAACCAGAGGTCAGTTGGGGTAAATGAATCTGTCAAGGGACAGCTCTTCCTCTTTTTATGGAAAGTCCAGAGAATTTCCATCAAGGTCATTTTTCCAGTTCAAAGGAATACTTCATGTTCTTATTTATTTATTCATTCATTCATTTCGTTGCTCAAAATATATTTGTGGATTGCCTATATGTACCTATAGGTACTGTAGATGGCTGGGTAAACAATGGTTAATAAATGAACGTGATACCGCCAGCATGGAGCTTACAGTCTAATGGCAAAGACAGATACTCAATAAACAATATCCAATATCCAATAAACAAATACCAAAGTATATAATAAAAATACGTTAAAAGTGTTATGGGGGGGAAATTACAAGATAGATAACAAGGGACATCCATAATTTGAACTGAATGATCAGAAAAGACTTCTCTGAAGATGAGTCCTTTAGTCCTTTGTAGCACTTTGGTATGGGAACATTTTAATGTAGAGGAATATACCAGACTGGGGGAATAGCACACACTGAAGTCCTGTGGAGAGAAGTGCTTAGTGCCTTTATAAATTTGAGGAAGACAGTAAGACTGAAGTCTGGTAATCCCAGCATGAGACATATGAAACAGACAGGGACCAGGAGGGTCCAGACCATGCAGGCCCTTGTAGGACAGGAGTTTAGATTATATTCTAAGCATAATGTGTTTCAAAAAAGGCCTTTAGGCCCAGAAGACAATCTGACTGATTTCCAAAGATCCTCTGACTGCTGTGAAGAGAATGGATTAACAACAGGTAGAAGAAAAGAGGAGACCCCATAGGAAGTAGTTCTGGTGAGAGAGCATGGTGCTTGGATGAAGGTACATGGAGAAGAGTGGATGATCAAGAAATATTTGCAAGCTGGAATTGACAAGACTTAGAGATGGCTTGAGCAGGATGGCTGAGAATGACTGGCTTCTGGCAGGAGCAACCAGCTCAGTGGGGTTTCCATTTATTGCCACTAGGAAGACTAAAGGGGAAGCAGGTTTGGACATTAAGATCAAGAGTTCCCTTTAGTCTCTGCTCCAACCCGGGGGTCCTCCTTTCCCCTAGGGTGTCTACCCCACCATTGCTTGGGTCTCCTCTCTCCCAGGCCTGGCTGCAGAGCTGGCTCCTCCCCACTCCTTGCTGCCCACACCCACCTCAGGGATGGCCACAAAGATAAGAGCCTATCTAGGCCAAACCATGATGTCTGACTACTTTATATCCAAATCATGAACTTATTGTGAATCCCATCATATTGATAGCTATGTGAAAGCTGGATTTTTTTTTCTTAGTACCCCATGGAAACATTAAGCAGAAACACACACACACACACACACACACACACACACACACACCCCTACTGAATCTTGCTCATAAAGTAGAATTTCAAAGAGATATTTGTCCACTCATATTCATAGCAGCATTATTTGCAATAGCGGAAACGTGGAAGCAACCCAAGTGTCCGTAAACAGATGAGGGAATAAACAAAATATGACACACACATACAATGGAATATTATTCATCCTTCCAAAGGAAGGACATTCCAACATATGCTACAACATGGGTAAAACTTGAGGATATTCTGTTTAGGGAAAGAAGCCAGTCACAAAGATACTGCACGATTCCACTGACGTGAGGTATCTACAGTAACCACACTCATAGAGACAAAACATAAATGGTGGCTGCCAGAGGCTGAGGGGAGAGGGGAATAGGAGCTAGTGTTTCACTGGTGCAGAGTTTTAGTTTTACAAAATGGAAACAGTCCTGGAGATTGGTTGCACAACAATGTGAACGTACTCAATAGTACATTATAAACTTAAAAATAGTTAAGATGGTAAATTTCACATTTATGTATATTTTGCCACAGTCTAAAAATTATATTATTATTATATCTTTTCCTTCCCTTTGTCCTTTTAAGGACCTTTAGTTCCATTTAGCAATGAATAGAGCTGTCCTTAAGTTATTAACTGGAGTACCAGCGGCCCCAGGCCAAGTTGCTATGAGAAAATTACAATAAACAAAGAAGTAGTTTCCAGAATCATTATCTAATGCAGGATTCAGGACAGTGATGTGATCAAGAGCATAGAGCGCCTAGGTTCAAACCCTGGCGATGCTACCCCATAGGGTTGCTGTGAGGATTAAGTGAACTAATCCATGGAAGGTACTTGGAAGAGTGCCTGAAACATGGCATGTGCCCATTTGTGAGTAGAGCACATGAAACAATTATGTCAATTGTCATCATTCACCTGCATTTTTTTTTTTCTGGCTTGTCACTTAGATCATCTGGAAATTTTGTTTGATTTGGACTTCTTTATCACACTTATCTCATTCAGGGTAATATATCTTTCAGAACCTTTTTCTTAGAAGAGGAAATTCTCCTTCCTGCCTTGTTGATAAGAACATGGGGTTCCTAGCAAATCAAGAAGGACTGGGTCCCAGTAACGGCCTCATCTTTACTCAGGTACACTCCACGGTGTTTACGAAAAACATTAGGCTGGTAGCTCCTAAGGAAAACACTGCCAGTTCACAGAATGTAATTAGGAAAGCAGTGCACAATTTACAGAGTCTATACATTGAATTTTTCTGAATCTAACCATTATTCAATGGGAACAACAGTGTTGTTTGGCTTTCCATGTTACAAAATGCTTGACTGATGATTTTAAAGTATTTTAAAGTATTGTGATGATTTTAAAGTAGACTTCAAGTAAGTGGTTAAAGCTATTTCCCGTTTTTTGTTGTTGTTGTTGTTGTTGTTTGTTTTTGCAGTGAACTATATGTCAAGAAATTAAAAGCAACTCTTCTTCTTTACTAACCCACATCCCATTGGTCACAAAATCCTGCCATGGTGACTGCCAACTCTCTCTTATATTTCCTCTGCTGCACATCCCTGTTACCATGCCTGTACTTAGTCCTCTCCATCTCTCATCTAGATTATTGCTGGTGGTCATCCTACTTCTACTGTAAGTCACACCAATAAATTAATCCAGCTTATGCTTTCCTGCCAGAGTGATTTTCTGATTATACTGGTGGCACCAGGATAAGGTTCAGAGCTTATTAGGCACTCAAGGCTCTTAGCCATTTGGACCCAATTGTCCTTCCTGGTACCTCTCCTGCTGCCCTCTCTATGGGCTATGCTTTGGCTAGGAGATCACCCTGTTTCCTAATTGTCCACTGCTCTTTTGGGCTTCCGTGTTTTTGCATTTATTATTCCTTCTACTTAGCATGTCTTTCTCCCACTGGAAAATTGCAATCCACCCTTTAAGATCCAGTTCAACTATCTCTCTTCAGTGGAGCCCTTTCTTAATAGCACAAGAGAGTTCGTCCCTTTCTGGGTTCCCATATCACTCTGTGTTTGCTTCTAACCATAGCACTAATGACAGTGTAATGTCATCATTTGTTTATATTTTTGGCTTTTCTAATAGATCATGGAACTCCTCTGGGAGAGGATAATATCTTGTTCATCTTTTTTTTTTTTAATGTTTATTTCTTTTGAGAGAGAGAGAGAGAGAGAGTGAGTGCTCACACACCTGGGCAGAGGAGGGGTAGAGAGAGAGGGAGAGAGAATCCTACACACCATGAGATTATGACCTGAGCCAAAATCAGGAGTTGGATGGTTAACCAACTGAGCCACACAGGCGCCCTGATATCTTGTTCATCTTTGCATCCCCAGTGTCTGGCACAGATTAGGTTATCATTAATGAATTGATGAATGAATGAAAGTAAGAAAGAAAGAAAAAACAACATCAGTAAGTTTCAAACATAAACTCTTGGGTTTCTAAGTTTATTGTCATTGGTTATTCTATAAATGGAATAAAATCCATTTAAAATAAATAACTAGCCCTTTTTGTCAGGGTTCACCTCCAAAGCAGTTTAAGAATCTGACTCTATGGTAAGACCCCAAGAAAGTCTCTGAGATCAGATACAACACCAGTGCATCACCAATTCATGGCATCAAGGTCTCGATTTGTGTCCCAGCAGGGCAGTAGAGACAGTTGCCATGTGCATGCAATATGTGCACAATTAATATTCATGACTTATTGAATAAACAGATACATGAATAAGCATACAAGTAGCTGAATGTAATTCATTGCATCTGATATATAATTTTGAGTTCAACTTTTAAATCATGGAATTCAAAATGAATAGAAAGTGGAAAATCAGTCTCAGTTCTGCAAGCATTTGACCTTTCCTTGGGTCACATCTGATTCTCTCTCAATGCCCCACTCTTACCACTAACACACATTTGGGTTTCTGGCCGGAAGTTGTAGGTCAGAAAACTGGGAGTACTTTTGTTTCCAGGTTAATATGGCTACCCTGGAGGCAGTGCTGGGAAAGCAAGCCTTCCCAGGTCTAAGGCAGACTCCACTCTGCCGAGCCAGACTCAGTAGATAGAAGTGGAGGGAGTGAAGTTTGAGGCAGAGACCTGAGACCCAGAAGTTGTCCCCTGCAGGCTGTATCTCTGACCTCCGACTCCTTTCAGTCACTCACATGCCCACTGTCCTAACCTCCGGTAGGACTGACCAGTACCCCTTGTGCAAACCTAGCCTGGCTGCTCCACCTCACTGCTCCATGGTAGTCTAGCAGTCCCAGCAGCTGCCTCTTCCTGTGCTTATGGTTATTCCACATTTTGAAGTGTGGCTCAAATAAGTTTTCGTGCCAAGATAAAATCCAAGCCTTTAAATAAGTAGTTGTAATTGTAGCAAACCTCAAGGCTCTGAGCTTTGACAGGGAGCTTAGCTTACTGGGGAGCCTGAACTCTTGATTCCTGCTCAGAGCTATGCGTGGCCCCCATATGTCTGCTCAGCTGCCCAGAGTGTGGGGCCCTGGGAACGGAGGAACACATGGACAGCACCAGTCCCGGCCTGAGAGCAGAGTCCTACTGCTGCTTCTTCATACTGTTCTGAGGTTGTCAAGATCATTGTAAACTTAGCTTATAATTTCACATCGGTTAGTATTTTTCATGTAGATGAGCTACCAAATTGTTGAATTATTAAGACAGCAATTAATTAAAAATTAAGATATTTTAAATTATCTTAGTCATTTAAGCATCAATAGATCAGTACTCCTCAAATTTAGAGGTGAAAACAAATTACATGGTGAATCTTATTAAGAATCTATATTTAGGGGCATCTGGTTTGTTCAGTCAGTTGAGTGTCAGACTCCTGATTTTGGCCCCAGGTCATGATCTCCTGGTTGGTGGGGTTGAGCCCTGTGTCGCCCCTGCACTGACAGTGCCTGTTTGGGATTCTGTCTCTCTCTCTCTCTCTCTGTACCCCTCGTCTCTCTCTGTCAAAATAAATAAATAAAAACTTTAAAAAAATCTATATTCAGTTCCAGCAGGCGTAGGGTAGGGTCCAAGTTTGTGCGTTTCTAACAGACTTCCCAGTGAGAAAAGTGCTGCTATCGGAGGCCCTCGCTTAAGTAACAAGCCCAGAGACAGGACCTCAGGTGCCTGCCCTTCTCCCATTAGCAAGGCCAGGGTTACTCAGCACTTTGTTCAGAGGAATAACTTATTCATAACACAGGAATCATCAAAACTTACCCATCAATCGGCCAGTTTCAGGGTCTCTTTCCATTTTCCAATCTGTATATATCACTCCACCTTCCTAAAAATATTACAGGTTCCTGATGAGTACAAAGACAACCGAAGGGACTAACGATCTCATATTCATGTGCTAAGATGGACTGTGACCCAAACAAAAACAAAGCTGCAGGCTAACATAATCAAATGATAATTTGACACAGTGCAGGGAAGGCTTAAACATTTTTTACATTGAACAAAAAAAGGAATTTGTTACATTTTTATTTATACATAGTGAAATGGAGAACACAGGCATTTATGGAGATAATCTATGTTACACAAGTTCCAACTACTGAGTTCTTAATCTTTTGTTAATTGGAAATTGTCCACTGGACTGAAAGCTCCAGGGAGGGATCTGGTGTGACTTATTCAGTGATTTGTTCTCAGCATGATACAAAGTCAGTATTTTAAAAGTTTTGTGGAGTAAGAGGAAAAAGGAAATATAAATTCATAATATGGTGTCATTACCTTTTAAAATTGAGAACAGGAAGCGAAGTTCCACTTAAATAACATAACTAGTAATAATATATATTCCAGCTCTACTTATGGCCATTTTAAGGAGCGGGGAAGTCATAAGAACCTGGTGTAAAGAAGGGACAGAAACAACCACACAAATGGAAAAGATGCAGAACTAGTGAATGGGAGAGGTGGGAGAGGTTTAGAGAAAAACATTTAGTCTCATGCCTTTTCTTATAGAAGGAGCACAGAGACTCAGAGAGGTGAAACAATATACTCAAGGTCGCCCAGATGCAGTCTCCTAATTCCAATGTTTTTCTCACTGGATAGTAAGAGGAAAACACAGAGAAAGGTGTATAAAAAGAGGGGTTGAGAGGACTCGAAGGATGGCTTGGGACGTGTAGGCGAGGGAGAGGAGAGGGGGAAACACTGGAGTATGCAAAGTGAAGTATGCTCCCTGGGGCCAGGGTCTACTCATTCACTCCTCTGTGCTTTTGTTCATTAACTCATGTAACAAACAAGGACTGTGCTTCGTGTTGGAAATTCAGAGTCAGAAGATAAGTCTTCCCTCCATTCATGCTGCTCAGAGTCTGAGGGAGCAGAGACCAGCAGACGTCTGGTGCATACGCCTAGCCTGTTGCCCGTGGCACATCACCCGCAGTTACCACTGATTGAGTGCATAGTGCTTGCCAGAGTTGTTAGGAGCTTTCTGTATATGACCCAGCCCTTGCCAGAGTCCTATAGGAGAGTTATGAGTACCTCCTGGGTCTCACAACTGATATGTGGAACACTGAAACCAAACCAAGTCAAAGAGGAATAGAATAACTTGCATCAGGTTAATAAATCCATGTTAAATGCCCATTATATCATTAGCCACCTAGCTGGGAACCTTCACGTCCTTCTCCATCCAGTTACCTGGTTCTGAGAATTCTACTCCTCCTACCCCTGTGTTGACATTCTTGGCCCACTGCTCATGCCCTCTTCATCTCTGGTTGGCCCACTTGAAATCACTGCCTCTCCGGCCTCTGCACCTCCCTGGCTCCATTTCCTCCTGCTTCAGCCCTGTCCTGGCCAGTCTAGATCCCAGAGGGGGTCTACCTCATTCTCTCTAACCAAAATCAGCCACGTCAAGAGTTGGTAGAAGAGCATTCTACTGGAATGTCAGCCCATGAGGTAGGGAATTTTGTCTGTCCACAGATATATTCCTGGGGCCAAGAACAGTGCCTAGCATATAGTAAATGCTCAATAAATATCTGCTGAATGATGGGTGAAGTTAATCCTTTCAAGGACAAGGGCTTGAAAGGCAGGGAAGAGTTTGGCATAGAAAAAGAGAAAAATCAGAGCAGCTGGAGAGAGAGAGAGGGAGACTGGTGCAGACGGGGGTGTAGAGATAGGAAGGAGCTAAGTTATGCAGAATCTTGTAGGCCACACTGTGAAGAGTTTGGATTTTATTCATGGTTGAATGAGTTGTCACCGAATGGTTTAAGCAGAGGATATCATATTTTAATTTCTATTTTAAGATCTCGTGGTCATTCGTTTTTCTAAAGCTGTCATCGCCCTGCTTTAAAAACTCTGGTGTGCACAGAGATAATTCTATGATTCTACTTACATGAGGTGTCTGGAATAGTCAAAGTCATAGAGCCAGGAAGTACAATGGGGGTTGCCGTGGGCTAGAGGCAGGAGTGAATGGTGAGTTATTGTTTTAATGGGTACAGAATTTCAGTTTGGGATGATGAAAACATTCTGGAGATAGATGGATGCTCAATGATATGAATGTATCTAATAGCACTGAATTAAACACTTCAAATTTATTAAGATGGTAACTTGTTACTTATATTTTTCCAGAATTAAAAAAAATTAGAATCCCAAGTTACAAAAATTGACAGCCCAAGTTATAAAACAAGTATTTGTTTGGTAAGTCCCCCATTGCTTGCCAAATGAAATTCAAATTCCCTAACATGGCAGAAAAGGCTCTTTGACTGGATCCCAACCTAGCATTCAAGGTATAGCATTCCCTCTTGCACAAATGATTCCACTGTCTCCAGACAAATCCCAGACTCCCATAATTCCAAAGCATTGTTTAGGCTGTTACTTCTGCTGGGAATTGTACTCTCATCCTGGTATTTCAGATGCCTCCTCAACCTGCAAAGTCCTAGCTAACAGTCTGGATTCCCCAACCTCCCCTGTCCTCTTCCCGTGGCTTCTGGATGGGCACTGACATGGGTAATGCTATTAATGTGTTTGCTCCATAACTAGGCAGTGAGTGCCCGGTGGACAGGGACTATGCTGTTGATTCATGTCTGACCCAGGGCCTAATGCTGTGCCTGGTGGGCATTATGCTTCTGAGAACTGGTGTAATCTAATCTTCTCATGATACTAAAGTATGAGCTCAGACTGCATTCCAGCGAGACTGATCTATGGCATCTTTCCATGGTTTAGGAGAAAAACCCTTTATTTCAGAGAAATAGAGTCATGAATGAAGATTATTAGGACTAAGTGAGATATACTTTGGAAAATACCTGGCACAGACCCTGCTATATAGAAAATGTCCAATAAATGTAAGCTCACTTTGGCTATTATAATAAGTGCCAAAAAATGGCAGCCATTATCATTATTATATCCGGTTGTTACTTTTGAATTGAATGAGTTTTGTACTGTCTTTCCTGCTACATTTTGCTAGCTAACAAAGCAATAAATTTTCTTAGTAAATCTCTAACACTTAGCATGGTTTCTTCCATATGGTGTAGGTGTTCAATAAATATTTGCAGGTTGATCAATAAATCATTAGTAAAGAAGGTCATGCTGAATTTTATAGATTTTTTTCACATTTGTCAGAAACATTTTAAATATGAATTTATGAAGCATGAAGATTTTAAAAATTCAATTCAAATAAGTATATTAAAATATGAAAATGGTATAGATATTGTAAGCCTTCATAAAGCAAATGTACAATAGAGGTTATAATGAAACAGAGTAGATAAGTGGTTGCCAGGGTCTGGGGGGTGGGAGAAACAGGAAGAGGTTGGTAAAAGGGTACCAACTTCCAGCTGTATGGTTAGTGAGTTCTGAGGATATAAGGTAAAACATGGTGACCACAGTATAACACTGTATTATATAATTGAAATCTGCTAAGAGAATATAACTTAAATGTCATCACACACATACACACACACACAGGCACAAAGATAAATATGTGAGGTGATGGATATGTTAATTAAATAGATGGGGAGGGAAGGCTTTCACAATGTATATGTACATCAAATCACTATGATGTACACTTTAAATATCTTACAATTTCATGTCAATTATGCCTCAATAAAACTGAAATTAAGGCTATAATAACATATATATACACATACACACACATATATATACATATATACATACATGTAAATATACATACATAACATGTATAAATAAGAGAGCAGATAATTCTAACTCACCTCTGTTCCAACAAAGAACTTTGTGCAGAAGTCCTCTATAGGCTTGAGATTGTTGGCCAACGCACCTTCCAGATCGTGGTATGGGTTCATCTCTCCTGCCTTCACTACTTTGCTCTGGGCTAATATTTTGTCTTTCAGAGGAGTATGAATAGAAGGAGCACATATTTACAGTGAAAGATCTTTTAAAATATAGTTAGTTTATATTTTCTGCCCCTTGCCACACACATCTGCCCCATTCTCTCCCCAGTGTGGCGGGCATTAAGTATGAGCATCTTTAGACTTCTAATTTAGCAGTGGAACGTGTCTTTCAAACCAAAGCATATGCAGGAACCCTTGCATGTGAAATCTACCAAAACCTGCATTGCTGTGATTAAAGGGTTTCCTGGTGGGAAGGAGGAGACCCCTCCACCTACTTTCAGGGGCTCTAAAAAGTTCCACAGCACCCAGTTTAAAAAACAGTTCTACATTATTTATATCATTTCAGAATTATTTACAGTAAAAATTGGACATAAAATATATCCTCTGGATTACATTACTTTTGATACTCTCAGTAAAACTCTCTACTGAGAAACTCATGTCATTTTTATTCATTTGGCATTGTATGGAATTTTTTCAAATAACTCATAATTAGACTTTTAAGTATCAAAAATGATCTAACTTCAAAAAATAAATCCATCTAAAATGTATTACTTGTTTTCACAAGCACAGCACATGCATGGAACATAATTTAAAGTTTTCTGGTTAGCTCATGTTTATTACTTAAGAACACCAGGGATTGTACCGCATTATCGCTGTAACTACACATGCAAACAGAGCATAGTTAATCTGGAGGCTAGGGGCGCCTGGGTGGTTCAGTCGGTTAAGCGTCCAACTTCGGCTCAGGTCATGATCTCACGGTCCGTGAGTTCAAGCCCCGTGTCGGGCTCTGTGCTGACAGCTCAGAGCCTGGAGCCTGTTTCAGATTCTGTGTCTCCGTCTCTCTCTGCCCCTCCCCTGTTCATGCTCTGTCTCTCTCTCTCTCAAAAATAAATAAACGTTAAAAAAATTTAAAAAAAAATCTGGAGGCTAAAATTCCAACACCATCTGGGCCTTCTTTCTTTTTAAAACAAAAGTCTTTTTAAAAAACAAAGATGTCATCTTGTTTTAAAACAAAAGTCTTTTTATGAGCTAAAATTAATAAATGTTATTTACCGAAGCTTTGGAAAATAGAGGAAAGCATGAAGAAAATAAGAAAAATCATCCATTATCATATTTTCCAGAGATAACCACCATTAAAATGTCTCCCTACAATTACATTTCTGTGAATATATATATTCTGTGAATATATAAAGGATTTTCTTTTAATTGGGCATTTTAGCTTTTATCCTGTTTTTCTATTCTCTTAAAGATATTATCTTGGGCATATTCCCAGGTCACTTATTAGTTTTTTTTAAAATGTGACATTAAATTTCTAGGAGAGGTGGTAGAGAAATATATCCTCATCAAACCCTACTCCCCACATCTTAATACATCATCATCTAGATTATATCAACCATGGGAATACTAACAAATGAACAGAAGAACCAACCAACAAACATATAAATGAAAACTAAAATAGAAGAAAACCTCAGCTACACTAAAAATATATATACCATTAAAAAAAACCTGTAACATAATTCTGGACAAAAGTGAGAAACAATTATGATTTTGTTGGTACAATCAACCAGTGCTTCCTTTGTTAGGGATCTACATGCTTTGGGCAGTCTCCCTTCCCAAAAGATAAGACATCAAAAACAAGTAACAAGGTAAGCCAAACATGAAACCGGACTTGTAAATAGCTGTATTACAAAGTGCCAATCAACATGTCAAGAAATAACTAGGTACATTTAATCACATTGTTCTTACTAAAAGATATTATTCATATACATTTAACATGAGGAAAAAGGCATTTTGTATCCATTTAGTGTATAAAATTAAAATCATTAAAATATTTCAAATTCATCACTCTCATTTCAATGTCTGTTTTTCTCTTTCTAAATAATACACATTAATATATTAGTAGAGTAGAACGTGTATATAATTGGTAAGTAAATACATGTTTGTTGGCAATATGTGCTCAAAAATTTTTCTTGATGGGATGCAAGTTGGAAAAGTCTGGAGCCCTCTGGTCTAACAAGGAGAGCCTGATCCAGGGGTCACTACCAGTAACACAAAGGAAGAGGCAAAGGTGAGATATGCTATAACGGAAGACCTAATTCTCCTAAGTCAGAGACTGGATGTAGGGACTGGAGGAGAGAGAGAGGGATGACTCAAGTTGTGATCTGGACACACGGACATTGAGGGAGTAGGTTGGGTTTAAGCCCAAGAGATAGCAAGAGGGAAAGTGGGGGATTCTCAGCAGATTAAGAGTAGACCCAGTTACTGAAAGGAGTGAGGAACGTGGAAAGCATACCGCTGAAATTTGAGTTTGAGGCATATCCACGCTGAGAGGGCAGCAGAGAAAGAGGGCAGAGGAGAGAAACTGAAGAAGTATTAGGAAAACCACAAAAACCAAGGCAGGAGCTCTGAGAAAAGGGGCTACGTTGATAGTGTTTAATGTGGTGGAGTTAAAGAGAATGAAGCCAGACAAAAATGTTGTCATCAACTGTGTTTACTTAGACTTGACTGGAATAACTTGCATATTTATTAAAATCAACGTCATCCCCGTGGATTTTCCACCCATGGATTTCCATCACCAGGGCCCAGCATAACAGTAGCAGCTAACACTTACTGAATGCTTACTACATGACTACATGCCAGGTACTGAACTGTGTGCTCTACATGCACCATTTCATTCAATTCTCGCAATAACTCCTAAGGTAGTTAAGAATTAATTCTCCTTCAAGGATGATAAAGTGAGGCTCAGAGAGATTAAGTAGCTTGCCCAGGCCTCATATACAGTGGCTTACATTTATTGTGGGTTGACAAAGAGCTGTTCTTAGAGCTGTATATATATTAACTCATTTTATCTTCTCAATACTACATGAAGTCGTTACCTTCATTATTTGCTTCCATTATCTTCATGTATCTCTTTTCAAATAATTTTTTTGTTTGTTTGTTTGTTTGTTTGTTTTAAAGTAAGGCACAGAGAGGTATAGTAATTTGACCTGGTCAAATAATAAATTGTGGCTTTGGGGTTTAAACCCAAACTCTGGAATCTACATCCTTAACCACTATGCCACAGTGCTTAGGAGAATATAACGGAGGCTCTGAAGGCAATTACAGAGTAGGAATTCCAAAAACTTTTAGAGCAAAGTCTTCTGCAACAGAATAAACAAAAAGAACATCTTAAAGTGACTACTCAGAAGGGCAGATTAAGGATCTAATATGGCAGGCAAAAGCCAAGTAGCCTACAGCCACTAGGTGGCAACAGAGTACCAGACAATGCTCCTGAGAGTGCTCCCCAGGGTGTGCCAGTGGAATAGCTGAATTTGTGATTCTTGGTGGAGAGGAGGGGAAGGAGAACCAATATAGACAATACACAGAACATGGTCAAGAAGCATATGACCATGTGTATTCTAGTCAATAGGTTCAAGTCTGGCCAGAGTAGGTGGATAGCTGACAGTGTGTCGTAAGGAAATTCAAAATACCATAATGAGATCTCAAGTAAAGTTCTGAGAGCTGGCCATCTACACAAGAGGCCAGTCACAACCCACGGTAACTGCCTTTAATGATAAGAGGAGTGTGTTAGCAAGATCCACTGAGATTACCAAGTGAAATTTAATTTTCTCTAGGACTTGTGGTACTGCCTGTCAACACAGACTTCTGAACACACGTAAAGGGACACAGCCAATTAAAGTCTCAGCTGAGAATTGAAAAACATGTTTGTCCGTTCCCTTTATGAACTGATTTAGCCAGATTTATCAGGTTAAATAATATTCTAAGAAAGAGAGATATATTTCTCTAAGACATATCCACAAAAAAAAAAAAAAAAAAGAAAGAAAGAAAGAAAGAAAGAAGAAATATCCACCAAGTGACTTTGTCTGTAAAGAGAACATTGATTTGATGGGGAGTATTTCTGTTTGATGACATTGGGGGCATGCTTCAGGGTTTGTTTTAAATAGGTCATTTCTTAAGTGGATGTAGATATGTATCTATCCCCCCAGAATGTAAGCTCCATGGAAGCAGGGAATTGGCTTTTCCCAGCTATATCCTCAGAGCCTGTCACTTTGCAAGAGTTTAATAAATGTTTTGAATAAACACAGATATAAATATAGAGATAACAGTGTAAAAATTGTCCTTTAAAAAATTAAGATATTACAATTACTAAATCACAGCCAAGTGGAGTTTATCCCAGAAATGCAGGGCTAGTTTAACATTCGGATATTAAAATAATTTACCATATTAATAAGCTTAAAAAGAAAAAAAGCATGATCATCTACAAAAATGCAGAAAAATCTTTTGACAAAATCCAACATTAACTTGTGTATAAAAGGGAACTTCTTTAACCTGATAAAGGCTTCTACAAAAACCCTACAGTTAATATCATACTTACTTGTGAAAGACTAAATGCTTTCTCCCTGAGATCTGGATTAAAACAAGAACGCTCTCCCCTAGAGGTTCTAGCCAGTGTAATCAGGTAAGGAAAAAAAATCATACAAATCAGAAAATAAGAAGTAAAACTGTCCTTATTTACAGATGACATTATCATCTATATAGCGAAAATCCAAATGATATTATCATCTAGAGAACCTAAAGAAATCCTCTACAAATAAGCCATGATAACTAATGTGCTTTTAGGAAGACTGAAGGATACAAAATCAATACTCAAACATTAATTGTATTTTTATACACTGGTAATGAACCATCAAAAATTAAAACTTTGAAAGTACTATTTACTAGAACACCAAAAAATGTGAAAGACTTAGAGACACCTATCACAAGAAGCAAAAGCCCTGTACACTGAAAGGTATAAAATATCAGTGAGAAATTAATGACCTAAATAGATGGAGAGATATACTGTACTTATGAGGTAAAAGGCTTTATATGGCAGACACCAAATTCTCATAATACTGATTTACAGTTTTGACACAATTCCAATCAAAGTCAGAGCAGGCTTATCCAAGACAAAAGATACAATATCCACATGGGAAAGAAAAACCTATAATGGTCAAAAACTATTTTGAAAAAGAAAAAAAAAGTTGAAAGCACTAATTTCAAGGCTAATTACAAAGCTACAGTAATCAAGACAATGTAGTATTGGTGTAAAGATAAGACATACAGATCAATAGAACAAAACAGAGAGTTCAGAAATGGACTCACACATATTAGGACAGGTGATTTTTGACAAAGGTGCAAAAACCATCCAGTGGAGAAAAGACAGTGTCTTCAACAAATGGCACTGGAACACTACACGCAAATGAACTCCAATCCATACTTTGTGCAGAGAAAAAAATTATCTCAATACAGATCATCAACTTAGTTATAAAACTCCTAGAAAAAAAGTAGCCCAAGCTTGGGTTAAATTCAAAACCAAAATCATGACCCACAAAAGAACAAACTGATAAACTGGATTTCCTCAAAATTAAAAACTTCTGCTTTTCTAAAGACAGTGTTAAGAGAATAACACTTAATATTTCATAGACTGGGAGAAAATATTTGCAAATCACATATCTGATAAAGGACTAGTATGCAGAATATATTAAGAGCTTTGAAAACTCTGAAATAAGAAAACAAACAGCACAACTAAAAAATAGATCAAAGATATGGACACTTCACCAAAGAAGATAGGTATACAAATGGAAAAAAATACATGCAAATATACTCAACATCTTTAGTCATTAGGTAAACGCAAATGATATATCACCACACATGTTTTAGAATGGTTAAGGTAAAAAGACTAGCCATATCATCTATCCATGACGATGTGGAAAAACTGGAACTTTCCCTCACTGCTCGTTGGAATGTAAAATGGTGCAACCACTTTGTAAAACACTGTGGCAGTTTCTTAAAAAGTTAAACATACACCTGCCATATTATTTAATCATCCCATTCCTAGGTATTTACCCAAGCAGATAAAATCATATGTCCATACAAAGACATGTATATGTATATGTATATGTATATGTATATGTATATGTATATGTGTATGTGTATGTATATGTAATAGCCCTACACTGAAAAAGACCCAAATGCCCATCAACAGGTGAATGGATAAACATGTGCAGTATATCCATACGATGAAATATTACTCTGGAATAAAAGGGAATTAACTATTGATGTATACAACAACATAGATGAATTCCAAAATCATTATACTGACTGAAAGAAGTCAGACTCCCCCCAAAATGCATATACTCTTTGAATCACATAAAGTTCTAGAAAATTGCAAACTGGTATAGTGAGAGAAAGCAGATCGGTGGTGGTCTGGTAGGTGGAGGTGGGGGAGGTGCTGGAGGGAGGTGTTAAAAAATGCATCTTTATGTGAGTCACCTTTAGGAAGTGATGGATATGTTCATTTTCTTGATTATAGTGATGGTTCCATGGATTTTTAATTTGTCAATACATATCAAATTGAATAATTTAACATGTACATTTTATTGTATGTCAATTATACCTCAATAAACTTGTTAAAAGTAAGAAAAAAAGCACACTTTAAAAGATACAGTAATGTCCTTACTAGTAGTTGGATAAAAGCAGTAACATCCTCATGATCATCTTTTTTCATTAATTTAAAGAGTAAGGTATTTAATGAGTTACTCTTTACAAGTTACATTAACCTCTCTCAGTTTTGGTTTCCTTAATTATAAAATGGTAATGAAAACTCCCAGTTTGCAGGATTGTCATGATCATTGGCATCTGTTTTACTCATTGTTACACTCCTGGGGCCTGGCATAAAATGAGAATTTTATAAATAACTGTTAAATGAATGAAACCATGTGCAATATTAGCTAGCACAGTACCTGACTCATGGCTGAAATTCAATAAATTATAGCCAATAGCTGAATACAAAGAAGTGGAGAAGAGAACCCAACTTCGATTCCCTCTGGAATCTGGAATTTGGGCCTTTGCAGGCCCAAATACATAAAAACATGAGATGTTTTAATACTGCTTAGAAAATGTCCATAAAAATATAATGATTCCTTTGTTTGTTGGTTGGTTGGTTTTTAGCATGAGGTCTTGAGTTATATCTATGAAACACACAGCTTCAAAGTGAGTTTTGCCCAAGCTGGGCATTAGATATATATTTTTCTGAGATATTCTATCATTTAACTGAACATTCAACAACTTATAAATGGAAATCCTTTTGATAAGGCAAATATTTGGAAAGTACTTCAGTTTCTAGTGATTCTTGTACATTTCCATTATGCATTGCTCTCAGGGTGGGATATTCATGCATACCTTTATTTTAATAGCTTTGACATTTATATGTGTACCCTTCAATTATTTCAGCAAAGGTGTATGGGTTGAGATAGGTTAAAAAGTCAATTGTTATTTCTCTACTCTGTTTTATGGTGGTGCTGTACAAATATTAATTTTTCTATTATGTTCTGACTGGGAATGGTAATTTATTTCTTACATTTCATAACTTATTTTGCTAGACTTGAGATATGTTCCATTTTATACAACTATTCTTTGAGCACATGCATACTTATTAAGACAGTTTTGTAAAAATTTTTTAATGAGTTTTCAAACATATATAAATGTACTCAATAAATGTTTATGAAACTAAGCTGAACTGAATCCTGTGAAATCTTTGTGTGTATATAGGCAATTTTAATGTGTTGGCTGTAATTATTAGAGCCATTATGAAGTTCCATATTGGAGTGTTTGAGTTTCTGTATTCTTTTTACAAATCAGACTATCTTAGCAACCGTCTAACTCACTGTAGACATAAGGAACCACTAATACTCAAACTATTACATGCCTTTTTAAAAATGTTTTTTAATTTATTTATTTTGAGAGAGGGAGGGAGAGAGAGAATGAGTGGGGGAGGGGCAGAGAGAGGGAGGCAGAGAGGATCCTAGCAGGCTCCACACTGTCAGTGCAGAGCCCATCTCGACTTAAACTCACCA
Source organism: Prionailurus viverrinus (assembly GCF_022837055.1). NCBI lineage: Eukaryota > Metazoa > Chordata > Mammalia > Carnivora > Felidae > Prionailurus > Prionailurus viverrinus. The sequence continues at coordinate 142,653,040 of NC_062568.1, forward strand.
ACCCAACCCTGAAATCATGACCTGAGCTGAAACGAGGAGTCAGCCACTCAACGGACTGAGCCACCCAGGGACGCCCTCATGCCTTTTTAATAAGCAAAGGCAGTTACCTTGTGCTTTGTAAAGGAGATGGTCCTCACTCAGGCTGATCTTGGTTGGGCAGTGGTCTAAACTTGTTTCACCTTTAGACAGCCTTATCTTTTGGGAGAACATATAAGAAAGATTATTTCTATATATCCTGTGGGTGATTTATTCTTGCTTTTCCCTTCTGCCCCTAGATGGCTGTTTTCCACCTCCCTCCCCTTGTCCCTTTTCCATTCTCTTTCAGTTTTCTGGTTGCTTTTCCCCAGGGATAGTGTCTAAACCACAGTTTCTAAAACCTTGTGACCCAAGGGTGCTTGTCCAGGAGCTCCTTTCCAAATCCCAGGCTCGTGTGTTTAATTTCTGAAAATATTGTGTATTCTGTTTCATAATCTATCCTTTTTGGTTTTAATATAAAATAAGGGCTTATTCTCCTGTTTCCTAAATCTTTCAGTTAAACAAACCTCCAGAAGGTTGTGTGGGGTCTTTTCATCTGCCTGGCACTGCTGAGTCCATTTGGGGACACACATGCCCCTGAGCTCCAGAAGTGGCCCTGAGTCTGCACCAGAACAGGATATTTTTCCCTCACAGCATCTGCCCCACGTTTCTCCATCAGGATGTTTGTCTACATGCTTACAATTACTCAGGTGAGTCTTTGCACATTTCTTTTAAAACTATTTATAGCTCAAGTAAATCCTACCACAGAAAATTCCTAACCCTCTCTTTCTAATTTCTAATCCCTAATCCCAGCTACTTCAGGAATATTCTCATCCCTCTGTGCTCTCTCTTCCATTTGGAGCAAATATATAATAATGTAATGTAATGTAATGTAATGTAATGTAATAATGACACTTGTACAACAAAGGGAAAAAAGTATTAAGTTTGGAATTAGAACTACACATTCTAAAAAAGGAAAGTCATCAATATCGAAAGCTCATTCATACTTTCCATACATATTCCATCCACAGCTATATCTTTCTCAAATTAAAATTGCTTTTCTTCAGGCTCTGCTTTTCAAGAAAAGTGCAAGCAATTTCTCTTTCAATTACTTTCAGTTTTGTTTGCTCATGGGTATTAAAATACTGTTTCCTACTAGATGCGAAACATGCAGAATTTTGCCTACATTAGGGGCAAAATTAGCATTTCTAGCTAACGGGAGAGCCTACTGATTTACAGAGAACTGCTCATGCACATGAATGGTTATACAAATCATTGATAAGTTGCAGCTTGCTAATACATGAACAAATGTCAATCTTGAGTTCACAAAAATTGTGATTTTGGGCTTGACCTAAGCAGGCATCATAATAATCCTCAATGAAAGAATCAGTTGGTTAAATGAATACATAAATTATAAAGTCTTATGCTAACTTGAGCTTCTCCACTTTTTGAGTGTGTGTATATATGTATGCAAATGCATGTACACAATGTGAAGTATATATAAGCCAATAGAATGGACTAAACTGTGTGTTACTCACCTTAATGAGGGGTTTCCAGGAGAGATCTAGATGCAAAAAAGTAGATGGCACATCAAAAGGAATTTCAATACTTTCTTCTTTCTTTTTCTCTATTGGTGGTGGGGTTAAAGCTTTCTGTGATCTGATATCCCAAAAACATATTGTGCTTTAAAAAAAAATTCACATGTTATTTAATATAAATAAGAGGTATAGCCTGAGAACTACCATACTTCCTGCTGTTACACATTAGCAATGTAATCATGGCTGTATTATAATACCTCTGAAAGTAAGATTTTTATGAAATGCCACTGTTTTGCATCTTCTAGAAAATTATACAGTTTATAAGGTTATTTCATGACTTTGCTAGTATTAACACAAATATTATAGGAGAATTGAGTTTGGAGACTGACACCATCTTTTTTTTAACATAACAACTTTATTGAAATCTAACTCATATAGCACAAAATTCACCTATTTAAAGTACACAATTCAGTGGTTTTCAATTTTTCACAGTCAATTTTAGAAGATTTTTGTCACCCCAAAAAGAAATCTTGTACAGATTGGCAGTCACTCCTCATTGCCCCCAGCCCCTCCCACCAGCCCTAGACAACTACTCATCCACCTCTTGTCTGTATAGACTTGTCTCTTCTGGACATTTCACATAAATGGAATCAGAATATGTGGCCTTTTGTGACTGGTTTCTGTCATTTAGCACATTTTCGAAGTTCATGTCAGCACACCATTTCTTTGTATTGCCAAATAATATCCCATTGTATGGAATATACCACAGTTTATTTATCCATTCACCAGTTGATGGACTATTATGAAGAATGCTGCTCTGAACATTTGTGTATAAGTTTTGTGTGGATTCCTGGGTACATTTCTCTTAGGTATACACTGAGGAGTGTAATTGCTGTGTTATATGCTAACTTCTGGGTTTGATCTTTTGAGGAACTGCTAGATTATTTTCCAAAGCAACTGCATCAGTTTTACGTTCCCATCAGCAATGTGTGAGGATTCAAATTACTCCACATCCTTGCCAACACTTGCTACTTTTAGTCTTTTTTATTACGGCCATCCTAGTGGGGGAAGTGGTGTCTCATAAAAATTAATTTAGATTTGGGGCACCTGGGTGCCTCAGTCGGTTGAACCTCTGACTTCAGCTCAGGTCATGATCTCACAGTTTGTGGGTTCCAGCCCCATGTTGGACTTTGTGCTGACAGCACAGAGCCTGCTTTGGATTTTCTGTCTCCCTCTCTCTCTCTGCAACACCCCCCCCCCAATAAATAAACATTGAAAAAAATTTTTAAATTGATTTAGATTTACATTTGCATGTGCTTTGGAAGTAATATGTAGGAAATCACTCTCTAATCCAAGGTCATGAACATTTATGCTTATGTTCATTAACGTTTTCTTCTAAAAGCTGCATGGTTTCACATCTTACATTTAGATCTTTGTTCCATTTTCAGCTAATTTTTGTATAAGGTGTGAGGTAAGGGTCCAACTTCATTCTTTTGCTTGCACATATTCAGCCAAATGTCTCAGCACTATTTGCTGAAAAGATTAGTCTTTTTCCATTAAATTGTCTCAGTACTCTTGTTGCAAATCAGTCATCCATAGACATATGGGTTTATTTCTGTACTCTATGATTTCTGTGTCTGTCTTTATGCCAGTGTCAGTACATCTGTCTCTATAGTTATAACTTTGAAGAAAGTTCAGAGATCAGGAAGTGTGAGTCCTCCAACTTTGCTTTTTATCAAGATTGTGACTTTGGCTATTTTAGGTCTCGTTGTGTTTTGTTTTGTTTTGTTTTGTTTTTGCAATCTTTTTTTATTTTATTTTTAATTTTATTTATTTATTTATTTTTAAATTTACATCCAAATTAGTTAGCATATAGTGCAACAATGATTTCAGGAGTAGATTCCTTAGTGCCCCTTACCCATTTAGCCCATCCCCCCTCCCACACCCCCTCCTCTAACCCTCTATTTGTTCTCCATATTTATGAGTCTCTTATGTTTTATCCCTCTCCCTGTTTTTATATTATTTTTGTTTCCCTTCCCTTATGTGCATCTGTTTTGTCTCTTAAAGTCCTCATACAAGTGAAGTCATATGATATTTGTCTTTGACTGACTAATTTCACTTAGCATAATACCCTCCAGTTCCATCCACGTAGTTGCAAATGGCAAAATTTCATTCTTTTTGATTGCCAAGTAATACTCCATTGTATATATATATACCACATCTTCTTTATCCATTTATCCATTGATGGACATTTGGGCTCTTTCCATACTTTGGCTATTGTTGATAGTGCTGCTATAAACATGGGGGTGCATGTATCCCTTCAAAACATCACACCTGTATCCCTTGGTTACATACCTAGTAGTGCAATTGCTGGGTCGTAGGGCAGTTCTATTTTTAGTTTTTTGAGGAACCTCCATACTATTTTCCGCAGTGGCTGCACCAGCTTGCATTCCCACCAACAATGCAAAAGAGATCCTCTTTCTCCGCATCCTCGCCAACATCTGTTGTTGCCTGAGTTGTTCATGTTAGCCATTCTGACAGGTGTAAGGTGGTATCTTATTGTGGTTTTCATTTGTATTTCCCTGATGATAAGTGAAGTTGAGCATTTTTTCATGTGTCAGTTGACCATCTGGATGTCTTTGGAGAAGTGTCTATTCATGTCTTTTGCCCATTTCTTCACTGGATTATTTGTTTTTTGGGTGTTGAGTTTGATAAGTTCTTTATAGATTTTAGATACTAACCCTTTATCTGATATGTCGTTTACAAATATCTTCTCCTCTTCTGTCCGTTGCCTTTTAGTTTTGCTGATTGTTTCCTTTGCTGTGCAGAAGCTTTTTATTTTGATGCGGTCCCAATAGTTCATTTTTGCTTTTGTTTCCCTGGCCTCTGGAGACGTGTTGAATAAGAAGTTGCTGAGGCCAAGATAAAAGAGGTTTTTGCCTGCTTTCTGCTTGAGGATTTTGATGGCTTCCTGTCTTACATTTAGGTCTTTCATCCATTTTGAGTTTATTTTTGTGCATGGTGTGAGAAAGTGGTCCAGGTTCATTCTTCTGCATGTCGCTGTCCAGCACCACTTGCTGAAGAGACTGTCTTTATTCCATTGGATATTCTTTCCTGCTTTGTCAAAGATTAGTTGGCCATACATTTGTGGGTCCATTTCTGGGTTCTCTATTCTGTTCCATTGTGATCTGAGTGTCTGTTCTTGTGCCAGTACCATGCTGTCTTGATGATTACAGCTTTGTAGTGTAGCTTGAAGTCTGGGATTGTGATGCCTCCTGCTTTGGTTTTCTTTTTCAAGATTGCTTTGGCTATTCGGGGTCTTTTCTGGCTCCATACAAATTTTAGGATTATTTGTTTTAGCTCTGTGAAGAATGCTGGTGTTATTTTGATAGGGATTGCATTGAATGTGTAGATTGCCTTGGGTAGTATTGACATTTTAACAATATTTGTTCTTCCTATCCAGCAGCATGGAATCTTTTTCCATTTTTTTTGTGTCTTCTTCAATTCCTTTCATAAAGCTTTCTATAGTTTTCAGTGTATAGGTTTTTTACCTCTTTGGTTGGATTTATTCCTAGGTATTTTATGGTTTTTTGTGCAACTGTAAATGGGATTGATTCCTTGATTTCTCTTTCTGTCGCTTCATTGTTGGTGTATAGGAATGCAACCAATTTCTGCACATCGATTTTATATCCTGCAACTTTGCTGAATTCATGATTCAGTTCTGGCAGTTTTTTTGTGGAATCTTTAGGGTTTTCCATATAGAGTATCATGTCATCTGCGAAGAATGAAAGTTTGACCTCCTTCTGGCCAATTTGGAGTGAAAGTTTGACCTCCTCTTGCCTTTTATTTCTTTGTGTTGTCTGATTGCAGAGGTGAAGACTTCCAATACTATGTTGAATAACGGTGGCGAGACTGGACATCCCTGTCTTGTTCCTGACCTTAGGGGAAATCTCTCAGTTTTTCCCCATTGAGGATGATATTAGCATTGGGTCGTTCATATATGGCTTTTATGATCTCGAGGTATGATCCTTCTATCCCTACTTTCTTGAGGGTTTTTATCAAGAAAGGATGCTGTATTTTGTCAAATGCTTTCTCTGCATCTATTGAGAGGATCATATGGTTCTTGTCCTTTCTTTTATTGATGTGATGCATCACGTTAATTGTTTTGCAGATATTGAACCAGCCCTGCATACCAGGTATAAATCCCACTTGGTTGTGGTGAATAGTTTTTTTAATGTATTGTTGGATCTGGTTGGCTAATATCTTGTTGAGGATTTTTGCATCCATGTTCGTCAGGGATATTGGTCTATAGTTCTACTTTTTAGTGGGGTCTCTGTCTGATTTTGGTATCAAGGTAATACTGGCTTCATAGAATGAGTTTGGAAGTTTTTCTTCCATTTCTATTTTTTGGAACAGCTTCAAAAGAATAGGTGTTAACTCTTCCTTAAATGTTTGGTAGAATCCGTCTGGAAAGCCATCTGGCCCGGGACTCTTGTTTTTTGGGAGATTTTTGATTACTAATTCAATTTCCTTATAGGTTATGGGTCTGTTCAAATTTTCTATTTCTTCCTGTTTCTTTTTTTTTTTTTCAATGTTTATTTATTTTTGGGACAGAGAGAGACAGAGCATTAACGGGGGAGGGGCAGAGAGAGAGGGAGACACAGAATCGGAAACAGGCTCCAGGCTCTGAGCCATCAGCCCAGAGCCTGACGCGGGGCTCGAACTCACGGACCGCGAGATCGTGACCTGGCTGAAGTCGGACACTTAACCGACTGCGCCACCCAAGCGCCCCTATTTCTTCCTGTTTCAATTTTGGTAGTGTATATATTTCTAAGAATTTGTCCATTTCTTCCAGATTGTCCATTTTATTGGCATATAATTGCTCATAATATTCTCTTATTATTGTTTTTATTTCTGCTGTGTTGGTTGTGGTCTCTCCTCTTTTATTCTTAATTTTATTTATTTGGGTCATTTCCTTTTTATTTTTGATCAAACTGGCTCATTGTGGTTTTAATTTGCATTTCCCTCATAGGTAATGTTGAACACCTTTTCATGTGTTTATTGGCCATTTGCTATTTTGGGAGGAGAAATGTCTATTGGTAATCTGCTTACTTTTACATTGGGTTTTTTTGACTTTTTGTTGTTGAGTTGTAAGAATTTTTCATATTCTGGATAGAAATTTCTAATCAGATATATGATTTGCAAATATGTTCTTCCATTCTGTGGGCTGTCTTTTTTTAACTTTTCGATAGTGCCTTTTGAAGCACAAAAATTTTGGTGAATTTCCATTTATCTTTTTTCTTTTATTGCTTATGTTTTTGGTGTCATGTACAAGAGATATGATATATAAATATATATTATAAATATATAATATATAATGTAAATTAATATATCATATAAATATATGTATATTTACACAGGCAATGTTGGATTTAATGTGCTTTGTGCATAGTAAGCATCCAATAAAGGTTATTTCTCATCTTTTTTCTCCTTCCTTACAGATTGACTATAAAAATCAAATGAGATAATGTATGCGAAAATTCTTTATAATGTTCCACACATTACATATAAAGTATTATTTTTAGTGTAATGAACTTAGTAACACATTTATAATGATACTTGTACACTATTTTAGTATAAAAGTGCCTTTGTGTTAATTATGTGAAAACATGTGTTGAGGATGGCAAAGAATATGCTGTATTAGCTCCCTAATTTCTATCACTGAGGTTATGAAGAAACTGATTAATAAATTTAAGACATTATTAAAGAATTTAGATGTGTAAGTTAAAGTATTTAGATAAACAGATAGTAATTCAAGTAAGACTAACAAAAAATATTCATTTATGTGACTTAATATTAATCATTTATTCATCTTAATAATGAACAGTTAAAATTCATGAAAGTATTAATCATTTTTATGTTGTCAAAATATAAATCCTTGGAGAACACCACAAATGACACAAAAAAATCTGCTTTAAACTGTAACTATAGTTGTTTTAAAACTGTTTTTCCAAATTACAAAGATCTTCTTAAATCTCATTTATAGCATTAATTTGCATTACCCATGAAATGATTTTGCTAAATACATGTACTTTCTGCTAAATACATGCTAAATACATGGACTTTCTGCATGAATCAGTCACATATTCTTTTTCTTTTATTAATTTATTTTTTAAATTCCAACATAATTAATATATAGCGTTATATTAGGTTCATGTGTACAAAGTAGTGATTCAACAATTCTATACATTACTCAAGGCTCACTAGGATCAGTGTGTTCTTAATCCCCTTCACCTAGTTCATCCATCCCCTCTCCCTCCTCCGCTCTGGTAACCATCAGTTTTTCTCTATAGTTAAGAGTGGTTTTTTGGTTTGTTTATTTGTTTGTCTCTTTTTTTCTTTGTTTTGTTTCTTAAATTCCACACGAGTGAAATCATATGATAATTGGCTTTCTCTGACTGACTTATTTCACTTAACATTATGCCTTCTAGATCCATCCATGTTGTTGCAAATGGCAAGATTTCATTCTTTTCTAGTAGCTGTGTAATATCCCATTGTTTAGCCATATTTTTTATTAATGGAACCTTATTTTATTTTTTTAAAGTTTATTTATTTATTTTGAGAGAGCGAGAGTGAGTGTGAGTAGGGAAGGGACAGAGAGAAAGAGAGAGACAGAGTTCCAAGCAGGCTGTGTACTGTCAACACAGAACCCAACTTGGGACTTGGTCTCATGAATCCTAAGATCATGACCTGAGCTGAAATCAAGAGTCAGATGCTTAACTGACTGAGCCACTCAGGCACCCTGGGACCTTATTTTCTCTTATTCTATATTATAAGACCTTGGCATGGCTGAAGTATAAAGATTAGAACTGGTAAGTTTTCCAAATAACTAAAAGTTAGCTTTTCTAAATGCATAAACTTTTTAAAATAACTTTTGAAGGAATTATTTCTAGACTCTTCTAGAATATTTCCAAATTCAAGGGCCATCATTATAACCAACAATCTTAAATATAAAACATGTAATATTTTAAGTCTGTTCAGTGCTTCTAGATGTTTTCCGAGGCTACCGAACAACAGTATAGCTTTGCATTTTGTTGTTTATAATCAATATCATACCATAAACACTTCTCCGTGAAATCAAAACAATTTTAATTGTTGTGTAAATATTTCATATGACCCTACTGGTGGCCCTTTTGGGCAATAATCCCCCCACCCCCATGCCCTTTTACTTTTTAGCAGGAACATTCTAATGGTCCTTTGGGGAACTGCCCTTCCCCATTGCATGCGGTCAGGTTGGAGTTGTCACTCAAGGTGCCCTACCATTACCTCCCTGGCCAAAGGGGTGAATTTGATGGAAAAGAAGCCATGTTAGAACTGATCCAATCAGATGGAAGGAGCTAGGCATTCATTCCAGCTACCCAAATCCATGGGGTTTTTTCTGAGGCCTGAGTCTGCTCTTTTTTTGATTCCACAGTATCATTACTGACTACCTATATATAGTATAGGATATTGGTGTATGTACACCTCACTATATGTATAGTGAGTTACTGGTAGATAATGTGTTTGCCTTCAAAGTCTCATTTTCTCTATCCATAAGTATTTTTCAGGGTAGTTGTAAATATAAAAATAGTTAACTTATTAGTATTGGCATAAACTTCCAATAAATTGATTTTATCCCCTTAAGTTAGCCATAGTCAATTTCTTTTGCTTGCAGTCACAGAACCTTACCCAATATGTGTCCACAGGATTAATCATGTCTTCCTGACCCTTTGCCCATGGCTGCTGTTAATGTTACATATACCTTCATCTTCCACTGCATAGCTGTCAACTTCTATGACTTAAAGTGTCATTTATTCTATTGGGGTTAAAGCTTTTTGGAATGGACAAGTTTTGCCAGTATTTGGATGCTAGATAAATAATATCACTCTTCATATTTCCTACTTCATTGTGAATTTTTAGTTCCAGAAATTGGGAGATGTGATTTTATTTAAATGAACATTCTCCAACATAGTTATCAAATTGTTTATTTAAAAAAACTTTTATGAATATGCAATAAAAATGTAAAACTTCTGGGGTGCCTGGGTGGCTCAGTCGGCTGAGCATCCAATATCAGCTCAGGTCATGATCTCATGGTTCATAGGTTTGAGCCCCATATCAGGCTCTGTGCTGACAGCTCAGAGCTTGGAGCCTACTTGGGGTTTTGTGTCTCCCTCTCTCTCTGTTCCTCCCCTGCTTGCATCTGTCTCTCTCTCTCTCTCAAAAATAAATAAAGATTAAAAAAAATTTTTTTTAATGTAAAACTTTTCCACTTTCAAAAAGAAGCTTTCCCAATTAACTGTTGTAATCTTTGTGAGATAAAATTGAATGTAAATTTACAAATATGAGAATATAAAGAAGCAGCATAACTATGGATAATGTTATACAACATTAACAACCATGAAGCCTCGTTAATTCTTTTTACAACATATTTGTATCTATAAAAATATTTTCTCAACCAGCAATAATCTCTTCTGTCCTGTTATTATATCAGGTTTAATTGCTACAATAAAGATTATTTAAGGAACAGGAGACGATAATGATTTTAGAAGCATCTAGGGAAAAAAAGGATATATAGTATGAAAACATTTTAGGTAATGTTTAAAATAAGACTGTGATACTGTGAATTGTAAGGTACATAAATTTGATCTTCCTCCAGGATTCTAGCAGAGAGCTTCTAAAACCCTTGGAATTTCCTAGATGTTTGAGGGTAGTAAAGGTGTCTTTTGTTATGTTAATGAGGCGACCTTTGGAAAACACCTAAGGATGGAGGCTGGTTGCCAGTGGAGGCAACCTTGCAATTAGAGAGTTGGAATTTTCAGTTCATCCCCTGAATTCCTGGGCGGAGAGAGGTGCGGGAGTTCAGTCACCAATGGCCAATTATTCTATCAATGGTATCTGTGTAATGATGCCTCCGTAAAACTCCAAGAAGACAGGCTTCAGAGTTTCCTGTTGGTGAACACATGGAGACTGGGGACAGTGAGCACCAGAGAGGGCATGGCAACTCCTAGCTTTTTCCCCATACCTTGCCCTAAGCATCTCTTCCATCTGACTGTTCCTGAATTACATCCTTTTATAATAAGCCAGTAATCTAATAAGTAAATTGTTTCTCTGAGTTCTGTGACCTGCTCTAGCATATTAATCCAACCTGAAGAGGGAATCTTGGGAACTTCCAATCTACAGCATGTCAGTCAGAAGTACAGGTAACAACCTGGGCTTGTGACTGGCGTCTGAGGTGGCAGGGGAAAGGGGGTGGCGAGGGTGGGGGGTGGAGAGAGCAGTCAGGTAGGACTGAACCTTAACCTGTGAATCCGGGCAGATAGTGTCAGAAGTGAATTGAGTTGTAAGACACCCAGCTGGTGTCCAGAGCATTGCTTGCTAGAACTGTGGGGAAACCTTCCTCCCCACCCACCCCCATGTTGAATTGACCCATGAACACTAACAAAGACCTACCAATCAGCCGAACATGTGACAAGTTGACAGCATATTCCACTTCGATTCTCAAAGACAGAACCCATTCTGTTAATCTGTTTTTTAAAAACATAAGAAGTAAATTCCTTGTACCCAGAACAGTAATGACTTTTCTCATAGCTTTTTACTCTTTCAATATTTTCAGGTTTTAATTTTTATTAAAGGAATATAACACTGTCACAGAAATTTGGAGAATAGGTTTTAAAATAAAATATAATTCTGCCACATATTTTTTCCAGTCTTTTTTCACAGAAACATTTTTACATACTTTTAATTAGCATGCGTAAAAATTTCTGTCCTTAGATTTTTCAGTTGATATCATTTGAACATTTTCCTATGTACTCATAAATCATTTTAATAGTCTTATAACATGTAGATGGTGTATCATAATTTGATGATCCATTATAATTAGAATCATAGGCTCTTTTGTTTTTTACGATTAATGGTGGAATGAAACAGGAGGTTTTATGAGATTGTTAAGCAGATAAGGTCAGTGGAGAAGACGCTTAGTGTTACATTAGATACCCACAGCCACCTAGCACAGTTAATGGCTCCTCAGGGTCCTAGAAGGTCCCAAATTCCAAGCAGCTAGCTTTGAAACGAGGTGAAAGGTTGTGTGGCAATCTATGAAAGTGCTGCTCTTGAATCCATAGGGAAACATGACTTTCCCTGGTTCCCTACTTTCCTGATGAGCAAAAAGTAAACAAAGGCAGGGGCTCTAACAGCAAATAAGCAGTGAGAGTAGGGGTGGGAGGAGGGAGACAGGTGCTGTATTGCTGTGGCCAGTAGACGGCACAGGAATTAAGACCCTGGAAAGCTGGCTGAGGCCACCACGCTCTGAACCCTCTCAGGTTCCCAACTGCTGCCAACTTCTACTCAGATCTGATAAGCAACCCAGAGTCTGTGCGCCTCTCCCTCTGCTGAACCTTCGCTGCGGTATGAAGTACAGGGCGAGAGCCCAGAAGCGTGCTCGCCTGGGCTTTTATGTTTTAATGATTTTAAAAACAGCAACAACATAGTATAATATTATAGACATTTGGAAAGTAGGTTTTAAAATCAAATATAATTCTAACCTATATTCTTTTCCAGTCTCTTTTCATGAATACATTTTGACACAGTTTGTTAAGATGTGCATATAATTTTGTATCTTGAGGCACGAGTTGGATTATTTCTTTTTTAAAAAAATATTTTTAATGTTTCTTTATTTTTGAGAGAGAGAGAGAGAGAGGGACAGAGCATGAGTGGGAGAGAGGCAAAGAGAGAGGGAGACACAGAATGTGAAGAAGGCTCCAGGCTTGGAGCTGTCAGCACAGAGCCTGATGCGGGGCTGGAACCCACGAACCATGAGATCATGACCTGAGCCGAAGTTGGACACTTAACCGACTGAGCCACCCAAGCGCCCCTGAGTTGGATTATTTCTTATGAATATGAATTCCCACAATTTGAATTACTGTTCAAAACGTTGAAAATTTGGATGATTTAAGAACCACATTGACTAATTGTATTCCAAAAGTTTTATGTTGGAACCAGCAATGTTAGAGTTTACTGGTTTCACCATTGCATCCTTTAAAATTTTTTTTTTAAACGTTTATTTTTGAGACAGAGAGAGACAGAGCATGAACGGGGGAGGGTCAGAGAGAGAGAGAGGGAGACACAGAATCGGAAACAGGATCCAGGCTCTGAGCAGTCAGCACAGAGCCCGATGCGGGACTCGAACTCATGAACCGTAAGATCATGACCTGAGCTGAAGTCGGACACTTAACCGACTGAGCCATCCAGGCGCCCCTCACCATTGCATCCTTTTTAACACAGGGTATTATTATTTATTAAATTTATTATTTATTATTTATTACTTATTAAATTTTTATTGAAAAAATAAATAGGTCCAGAATAGTATATTATTGTTGCTTTATGATTAATTTCTTTGATATTAAAAAGCCTGAACGATTTTCGTGTTTATCTACTAATTGTATATAGTTAGTATACAGTATATTGTATATAGTTATATTGTATAGTATACAGTATATATTTTATTTACTGGAAATTTTGTATTTACCATATTTGAGACCAATATTTTCCATTTTGTTGTTTGCTTTTTATTTTTTAATTTAGAAATTTACACGTGTATGTTTTGAATTTCTTTCAACATTAATTAGCTTAGAAAACTGTCCTCGATCTAGAAATATGCTATTCTATGATATTCTATTTTGATGTATTACATTTTTCCTGTGATTTGCTATTTTTATTTAACTTTATAATCATCTGAATTAATTTGTATATATGGTGTGAGCTGAAATGAAGTTGGGGCCGAGAGTTCCTTCCATTACCATATGTTAAACTTCTATAGGTAATAGAAACTATCTGGGCTGTTTGTTTTGGTCCATTATGAGTCTTAAAAGTATTGTTTGTTTGCATAATCCATTTGAATACATTGAAAGGCGAATTGCCTTTTATAACTTTACTTTCTCATCATATGCTTTGATATTCTGAAAGTACACGGGAGACCCTCAGGGTCTCCGAGGGAGACATCTGGGGAGCTTACCAGTTTCCAAATTCACTGACACCAGACTTGGTGAGTCAGGTACAGAACTACGAAACCAAACTGCACTGCGGATGCTGGGCAGTCAGCTGGACTCACTCACTGCATGACCAGTTCTCACCTACCAGTTCAAAGGTGCCTTGGCAAAATAGCACATTATTATATGTCACAGCGCTTCAGAGTCGCCTGCTCCAACTAGCTGAAATCACCACTTATTTTTTTATTAAAACATTTTTTTTAATGTTTATTTATATTTGAGAGAGAGAGACAGACAGACAGAGCTTGAGCAGGGGAGGCGCAGAGAGCCAGAGACAGAATCCGAAGCAGGCTCCAGGCTCCAAGCTGTCAGCACAAGAGCCCGACAAGGGGCTCAAACTCACAAACGGTGAGATCATGACCTGAGCTGAACTCGGATGCCCAACTGACTGAGCCACCCAGAGGCCCCTGAAATCATGACTTTTAAACCCACAAAGGCTAAGGGTATAAAATATTTGCACTCTATTTTTACATATCAAACTCTTATCTTCTCCACTATTGTAGTATATCAATGTTGACACCATCTACATCGTTCAGTGGTTTATAAACCATTGAAGTTGAAGCTTTGGCCTTATTCTGATCTCCAAGTCAGGTATTGGCCACGCAACACTGACACAACCATTTGACGCCTGCTTCCTGGTTATTTCATGATTTGAATGTAAGTGAATTGTTGACTTGAATAAAATCTTTGAATGAAGATCTTCCGAGAATGTACAGTCCAGCAGGAGAGAATTATGAAACCATCCAGACTCACCTCAAATGTGTCAGACAGCCAGTGTATATCTGTAATTACTTTCTTATGACCATTTTCTATCGAGGAGACTGCGCAGTGTCTGATATACATCGCTTCTTTATTACTGTCTGGTTCAAGGAGAAACATGGGCTGGAAAAACGTCAAGAGAACATTACGTGCTGCTTTCACAGAGCTGATGAGTGAATTCATACTTTACTAGTTATTCCATCTACAACTAGTTAACTTGGAGAAATACTAGTTCAGAGAAAAACATAAATTAGTGTTTCTGCATATCCTATATTAAGGTAATAAGATTATGTACTTTCCCTTCAGCTTAATCTAAGCTTTCAAACTTAACAAGAATTATTGACCCACCCCCTACAGAATCAGTGAGATCCCATTTCCGAAGGAGTGTTTTGTGCACGCACAGAAGGCCATGTCCCGCCGTGTCTTGGTGAGAGGACTGTTGCTGCTCAGGCTGAAGAGCTGGGGTAGAGCTGTGCAATATGGTGGGTCCGTACTGTGTAGGGAGCCGAGGAATCTTTCCTCAACCCTCTTGGCAGCATCCACAGCTTCGCAAAATCACAGGATATATTATCAGAAAGACTGTAACCCCTTCGTTTCACACATGAGAAAATCAATGCTTGCTGGGGTGAGAGGGCCTGTCCGAACTCACAGGACTATCGTCCGGAGCCTATATGCATGGCCCTTCTGTCCCGTGCTCTCTCCACGACATCATTGTAGGCAAGTCGCCTGGTCCCTTTATTTTATTTGACAACAAAAATAACCTACCATCCTCAGATAGACCATGAGACTTGTTTTACTGACTTCTTAAACAAGGGCCTACATAAAGGTGATTCAGAACATGTCCACAAACAGATGTGAAGGCGTGGGAAATAATACTTTTTCCTCCCGCTCTGTTGAGACTTTGTTTAGCTTGGCAGTTCTGTTATGTGCTTTTTGATGAACTCCTGAATCGGAAAAACTTGTGAGGGAAAAGTTCTAAAAAGCTAACCTTGAGCGTGGCTTTTTTACTTCTGCTACCTCCTGTCTTGATGTTTTCTATGCGATCTGCATGTGCAGTAATATCCCACAGGACAATCTAAAACAGAAGTAAATGTTATTACAACATATTTCCAGGAAATAGCTAATTGGGTTTTAAAGATTTTTTAAGACCTATTGGTATTGGCATACAATCCGATAAATCAATGACCCTGAAGGATAATCAAATTTAGCCTCTATCCTTAGTAAGTCAGCAACTTTTAATAGGGAAAAGAATGTTTTCTCCTCTAAAAAGTATTTTTAGCACTTTGATTTTGGTGCTTCTGCTTGTGTTAATAAAGGCTAGTAGTTTTTTTTTTTTAACTCCAAGATGAACGGTATGTAATTTCCTCTGCTTTGGGAAGACTTCTTCCTCTGTCTTTGGGAAAGTGCTGTAATTGTGGGGAGAGATGCTTTACCTGTTCTTCAGAAGCACAGATACCCAATTGTCCAAAAAGGCTAGAAAATGATGATTTCTTAATTGGATATTCTAGCCAACTCCAAATTTGCGTATACACGGTTCATCATTTTTGGAAAAATGAGAATAAACTGGAATGTGCAACACTAAATTAGAATAATTTTCAATGATTAAAAGTCATTTCAACACACTAAAATGTTAAAATGTCAGGATTACAGAATTGCAGGTTATTTTATTTTCATCATTTGCTTTTCTAAAATATTCTCTTTTTAAAAAGTTTTTATTTATTTCTTTAATCTCTATAATCTCTACACCCAACCCGGGACTCAAACTCACAATCCTGAGATCAGGAGTCCAGTACTCTTCTGACTGAGCCAGCCAGGCGCCCCTTTTCTAAAATATTCTTAAACAAAGTCCTATCACCTTCATAATGAGCAACTGAAAGCATTTCAGGATTTACAGGGCTCTGGGTCATCATTCCGACCACCAATTATTGTTGAACAAAACTGAGGGGGAAATTTTATTTTCCGGTTGTTTTGGTTTTGGATAAATGGTCATGGATGTTGTAGACATTTAAAATTTCAATCACAAGGAAGTTTTCCTAGCCGCACAACAGAAGACCATATGCCCTTAATGGTCACACTCACTGGGTCACAGTGAATTTAAATTATGATCATAAAACAACTTTAAGATTATTGTTTTGCTTTATTAGAGAAACAGGCAATTGGAAGACAGGATCTAAATTTCACATAACTTAGATAACTTGAAAGGAAAAGAAGAGAGGCTCCTAGGTGTCTCAGTCAGTTAAGTGTAGGACTTCAGCTCAGGTCACGATCCTATGGTTCGTGAGTTTGAGCCCTGCGTCAGGCTCTCTGCTGTCAGCACGGAGCCCGCTCCAGATCCTCAGTCCCCCTCTCTCTCTGCTCCTCTCCCCGCTCCTCTCTCTCAAACAATAAATTAAAATATTTTTTAAAGAAAGGAAAAGAAGAAAAAAGCAAATATGGTATCAAATTATACATATGTCAGTTCAGTAATAAATATATGTTTTTCCAGTGAATTTCTGTTCAAATTCTGGACCAGTGCCTGACTGCTATCACCAGGGAAATGTTAGAAGAGGACTCGTAACCAAGAGGTATTAATATTAGCTTGTGTTTTTTGGTCTTCTGTGGAATCTTGTACGACGTTCAGTTCTATTCCAACAATACAAACAGATTTGACCCGATTTTGTTGCAGTTATAAGTAGATTATCCGGGACACTGAAAGCCCTGATACCATGTCTAACACATCTGTATACCCCAGTTTTTGGCACAATATTGGCATGCTTTCCTTCTGCTAAATTGGCTCCTTATGTTGTTTTTTTTTTAAAAAACCTACCAATATTATCTTAATTAACAAATAGCTGGGGAAAAAAATCCATAAATACCTGCCCATTTATGCAGCCTCCAGCAATGATATTAGGGTCACTCGGACAGAACTTGAAGCAGAAGATGTCATCTGGGCTCTCCAGCATTAACTAAAGTAAACCCCCCAAATTCAAGACAGAGTGAGAAAACCTATTAAGATCATAGTGAGAAAATAATATTGAGACAATCAAAAGTTGAATTTTATAGCTATCTATAAGAAATGTGGACATAGAGTCTATTCCCAGAATCCTACCTCTGGATGGGAAACTGCTTTTGCTAAATTGTATTGTGCATGTTGGCTACGTGTATGAGAGAGCTATATTCTCAAGGGGCCCAGGTCTTCCCTTCCTCCACCTTCCATGGGTCATTGCTGGGAGATGTTTTAACTTTTTTATAAAGAAAAAGACTAAGCTTAGTGTTTCTGAGAAGTATGAAGGTAAGCTCTGTGAGGACAAGATATTTGTCTGTTTTGTTCCCCGCTGTCTAGCTGGCCTGGCACAGAGTGAGCACTCAAAAAGAAAATTCGTTGAATGAGAAAAAAAAAAAAGGTGTTGGCCACTGATAATAGTTCAAATTTTAAAATAATACCAAACACAGAAGGTGAACAAACTCAAGTGCCTGGAGGGTAAGAAGGAGGCCCTGTAAGGAATAGGTATATTAAATCTCTTTGGCACCTGTGTTAATATGTTACCACCAAGCAAAATCCTTGCATGGTTACTGTTCTTCTTTAAACAAAACCATCAGAAATATGGGGCCCTGGGGTGCCTGGGTGGCTCAGTCAGTTGAGTGTCCAACTTCTGCTCAGGTCATGATCTTGCAGTTCGTGAGTTCGAGCCCCATGTCAGGCTCCGTGCTGACAGCTCAGAGCCTGGAGCCTGCTTTGGATTCTGTGTCTTCCTCTCTCTACCCTTTCCCTGCTCATGCTCTGTCTCTGTCTCTCAAAAATGAATAAATGTTAAAAAAAATTTTAATAAAAAAGTAAAAAAAAGAAAGAAGGGGCCCAGAGGCCATTGGTTTGCCACCCCTGAGCTAAAGGTTTCAGACTGGAATTGGAGCTAATCATCTTTGTTTATTTGACACTCTGTGGATTCTAGAGAAAACTCTACTTCCAAAATAAATTAAAAAAAAATTCTCCTATAGTTTTGATAGAACAAAACAAAAGAAATCATTTGCATTATTTCTTTAATAATTTGCTTGTTTTTTAAAAAGCTAGTCTTTAAAATAGAGGAAAAGGTCCTTCTTTCCTCCTTTTTGCCTGAAAGTTCAGCCACACTTCCACATTGTGGACTGGTGAGTAATTCTACTCCACTAGAAAATGTTAGAAAACCCCAGTGAGAGAATGGCATCATTTTTGTGGTAAGTAGGCTGGCAAGAAAGAACCAGGGATCTGCTATTTTGACCTCAAGGTCTATAATAATTAAAGTATCCCAATCTATTATAGTAAAACTGCCTGAATTCAGATGAATTAGGGAAGAAGGAAGGGAGGAAGGCTAGGTTTTATTAGGGAAAGACTTAGTTATATAATACTTTATAGAAACAAAATATTATATTTAAGTACATTAAAAAAACCTTAATCTAACACTATAAAGCACCCTAAATAAAACTGTTTTTGAGCAGATGACAGAAACAGAACCCTGTGGGGCAAACCCAGGCCTCAGCCTTATTTGGGTTGATTTGTGCGTTTGGTTTGGTTTTAGTTGAACTATTTAAAAGTTGGGAGATTTCACTCAAAATTTCTGATCTGGATTCCTTTGACAAGTTCAACACCTGGCAACAAGAGAGCTGAAGAGTCGCTGTGCCCACAGATGGGCTGTACGCTTTCTGGGGCCATGGTCCCCACCCCCGCCCCGCCCCCCTGTGTTTCCCACACAGGTGTCTGTACTCATTACCATCACCTACTGGTGATCCTCGGAACTGAGGAAATTCATGTGAAATTAACATTTATTTGCATTTGAACAAATAGTGTTTAAAGGAAGCCCATAAAAGAGTTTGCTTTTTAAGAATGGTTTAACGTTCCTCTTAAAATCTTTTTTGAAAATAACATACTGATTTGTTCAATAAACTGACTGTAAACTTTAGTCTTGCTCAAATTGATGACAAATTCTGAATCGAAGAAAGCCTAACTTCATAAGGGCTTACCATATTAAGTAACTATAAAGTACTTTGCAATTAAAACCGCTAAAGATAAACGTGAACATAGTATTTGATATTTTTAGACTATGTGGGCAACTCTCCTCAATTACCTGAGGATGTATGGGATCGGAGAAACTCCAGAAAAGAATTAGTGATGGCTGCAGCAATAATTTACCAGAAAAGTGGACTCTGTCTTCAAGGGAGAGTCTTACAGCCACTGACACAGCTATTAACCCTGATTGAGACACAATTAGAAGTTAAAACCTGCAGCAACTGTACATGGAGAGGTGTTTGTAGGTTTTATTGCTCTACATGGTCACTATTCATTTCCACTTTGATGAAACAAATATATTCAATAAGAGACCAAGAGTCTCTTTGAGCTCTACTGTGTAATACGGCGCCAGTTAGCCACATGTTGCTAATTTAGCACTTGAAAGGTGGTCAGTCCAAATTGAGATGTACTGTTAGTGTAAACAGTAAACTTCAAAGATTTAGTAAGAAAAAAATTTTTTTGTGAGAAAAAGGCCAATGTGGGGGAGGGGAAGAGGAAAAAAGAGGGAAAGGACATTTTTCTCTGCTTAGTTGCATTTGCACATGAGGCTACCCCCCCTTGGCTGCTGAGTGATTTAAAGGAGGTGTGTTTGGGGTGCCTGGGTGGTTCAGTTGGTTCAGCAACCTACTTTGTAGCTCAGGTCATGATCTCAAGGTTCGTGAGTTCAAGCCCCACATCGACTGGCTGCTGTCAGTGCAGAGCAGGCTTTGGATCCTCTGCCCCGCCCTCTCTGTCCCTCCCCTGTTTGCACTCTCTCAAAAATAAGTAAACATAAAAAAAAAATAACAAAGGAGGTGTGTTTCCTTTCTTGCCCTGTAATCAGAGAGGAAGAGTATCAGGAGGAATGGAGCTAGCCTTGGGAGTCCCAAGAGGCTGAGGCAAATCCAGATTCAGCATTTCACCAGCTGGGTGACCTGAGACAGTCACTTCCCTGGTGTGAGCTTGGTTCTGTCCTTGTAGAGGCCACAGTGAGGTGCTGGGAGAACACAGGACTGCAGGATGCCAAGAAAGATCCCGGCAGGTGCACTCAGCAATTGGAAGTTGTCTTACTGAAACTGAGATACTTAGGTAGTGTGTAATTTTACATATAAAAGCAAAAGACTTTCCTTGCCCTCACCAAAGAGAGCCACAGTCACAGTCATCTCACCATAGATAGTCGGATGCCATGAGATGGAAGTGACCATATTCTCTGTTAGGTTATGAAGGTCGGTAAAGGACTGGTACTCTTTCAGGTGGGTATCAGTTTTGTCTCCAAAGGTGCCTTCTTCTTCTGCCAGGCACTTCCAGTCATCAATAAATGTGTTCATGATTTCATTTTGCTGCAGGGCTATTTCAACACTATTTTGTTAGGACAAAACACACACACACACAAGATGTTGGATTATAGTATTCAATGATAGGTCTTTCGGCAGTTCCTCCTACTTCATTCATACGGAAAAAAACCAAAATATCCTCAATTATACTTGGTAACTAATGATTACCCCCATGTGAAATATGTGACTTAAGAGAAAGAAACCTCCTGTCTGTGTGTTACTCAAAACTTCTAGTGCCAGGATGTTGTTGGCTGATGGTCTGGAACACCTTCACCATCTGCAGACGCTTCCCAGCCAAGGCTGTGCTCTCCCGGGCCAATGACTGAGCTGACAGCTGCAGGGACACCGTGCCTGCCAAGCTCTGCTTCCTGCAGGACTTCTCCAACAGGCTGGTTCCCTCTGGAGCTTCCTGCCGGGGTGGACTGCGACTTTGCTGAAGCTTTATTTGCCCAATCCTGCTAACTTTATTTATTATTACTTTTTAAAGTTTATTTGTTTTTGAGAGAGAGAGAGAGACAGACCGTGAGCAGGGGAGGGGCAGAGGGAGACAGAAACCAAAGCAGGCTCCCGGCTCTGAGCTGTCAGCACAGAGCCCGATGTGGGACTCGAACCCACGAACCTCGAGATCATGACCCGAGCTGAAGTCAGACACTTAACCAACTGAGCCACCCAGGGGCCCAACCAATCCTGCTAACTTAAAAAATTTTTTTTTTGTTTTTTACACAGTGGGACCCTCAGTAAACCTCTGTTTTACACTCGGTCTCATTTGCTTCCTGAAAAACCCAAACTGACAGAAAATGCCATTTTCTTAGCCATGTTTGGTACCAAATGATCATATGTACTAATTTGTATACAAATATATTATTAGGATTTTATATATATATTTAGGATTATACATTAATCAGGATTATAATATATACATATCGTATATATATTGTACATATATTGTACACATATATATATAATGTATATAAAATGTAAAACAAGTAAGATTCTCAAGGGAAGCTTTGGAATTTAGAAGTATGCTGTATGTGCATCTGTGGTGGTGGTTTTAGTTATCACAAAGTCCTGGAGGCACGAATGTGTTTTATTCCATTGCTAAACCCGCAATACAGGAGACAAGCCCTAAAATGAAGACCTATCCTGCTAACAATGCTAATATTGACCCTTTAAGAACATTCTGAGTACCAGGCTCATATATTTTTTTTTTTCAATGTTTATTCGAACTGTGAGATCATGAGCTGAACCCAAACTGGAGGCTTAACTGACTGAGCCACCCAGGCGCCTTTAGGCCCATCTTTTAATAGCCTAGGGCCCTGGCTTGACAGGCTCCTGTCTTAAAAGTTATGATAGGAGCTCCCAAGTTGGTGAAGGCAAGAAAGTGCCGGGAGGTTGGCAGGCCCCCCCTCCCCCCCTCCCACCCCTGATAACTTGTCCTATGCAGCTCTTCCATTTGGCTGCTCCTGAGTCGCATCCTTTACGATAAACTGGTGATGGTAAGTGAAGCGCTTTCCTGAGTTAGATGAGTCATTCTGGAGAAGTATCAAACTCATTATAGCTGGCTGGTCAGAACTATGTGTAGCACTCCTGGGACTTGAGATTGGCAGGCTGGTGAGACTAAGCCCTTTAACTTGGGGAGACTGCACTAACTCCAGAGAGTGTCTGAGAGTTCGAGAGTTGGTGTTGGAAAAGATACCATGTATTTGGTGTTGGGGGAAAATAAAACCCTTGTTCGGGGCCAGAGGTGGTGTCAGGAAGAACCCTAGAGTCCCATTTTCCTACTTCTTCACATGTTTAGTGACTTTACATATTTAACGAAACTGGACATTATAAATGATGTGTTGTAGAGACTCTGGGTTCTCTTTTGTTCCTCTGAAAAGTGGAGTTTGTTCTATAATGTAGTTAACTTGGCTGGACTCAAACTCTAAATTCTGTGCTCTCTGTGTAGAATAGTAGCTGAAATCTCTGCTTAATTTTTCAGCTTCTAGATGCTGGTAGTTCCTTCTGGACTCTCCTGGGGTTTCCCCTAAAAATGAGTGTGTTAGTCTGCAGCCTAGGATCTTGTTAGACTTTTTGTGTGGAACTGGGGTCTCAGCTTGTCTGAGGCTACCACCTTTCCATGACTTCCCCCTGACCATTTGGTTATTCTGTCACCAACAGACCTGTATAAGCCTACGGGTTTCTGTCACTTGAGCCTCCTGTGGATTAGGCAATACTTAAAGAAAAAACACTGCAAATGTGCACATCTTATCCTTCTCCCCTCCAGTTTCTGCTTACTTTAGGTCACTCTCTTGAGCCTTCAAATAGTTGTGTGTGTGTGTTTCTGTGTAACTCTTGTTTTCTAGATCTTATAATTATTTTCTGTGAGTTTGACCAACTTATTCCACCATTACTTAGTCACTTGTTTATTTTTTTATTTTTTAATTTTTTTAACGTTTATTTATTTTTGAGACAGAGAGAGACAGAGCATGAACGGGGGAGGGGCAGAGAGAGAGGGAGACACAGAATCGGAAGCAGGCTCCAGGCTCTGAGCCATCAGCCCAGAGACCGATGCGGGGCTCGAACTCGCGTACCGCGAGATCGTGACCTGAGCTGAAGTCGGACGCTTAACCAACTGAGCCACCCAGGCGCCCCTAGTCACTTGTTTATAATATGAAACTGAGGTATGTTCTTGAAAGAAGTAGTATTATAAACAAACAAAAAACGAAACCAAAAAATAGTTACTATAAGTTTCTGTCATGTTTATTGCTCCTGCATATGCTTAGGTTTGAAAACCCAGCTCATTCACATGACCTCTGGGACTCCCACAATTAGAATGCCACCAGAGGTTTTACCCTAATGACTGATAGTCCAAATAGCTTGTTTTTTTAGTAGGTGTGGTAAGCTGAAAGAGTGGCTCTTGATTATGAATGTTCCAAAATAAGAAAAAAAAAAAACCCTCTGGGGTGCCTGGGTGGCTCAGTGGGTTAAGTGTCCAACTTCGACTCAGGTCATGATCTCGCAGTTCGGGAGTTCAAGCTTCATGTTGGGCTCTGTGCTGACAGCTCGGAGCCTGGAGCCTGCTTCGGATTCTGTGTCTCCTTCTCTCTTTGACCCTCCCTTGCTCACGCTCTGTCTCCCTCTCAAAAATAAAAAATAAACACTAAAAAAAAAGAAAGAAAATCCCCTCCTTTATTTAGACAATTAAATATAAACTCAAAATATTATAATAGATTCTCCTAAAAATGTAATTAAGCAGGATAACCATTTAATACCCCTGCCGTTAAGAATTAACACTACTGTTCACTGCTTAATTGAATACTCTTGGTTAAACTCATCTTCCCAATGATGCTACCGGCATCATCATGATCACCTGGAGTTTGCTGAAAGTGCAGTCACAGACACCACCTTGAATTTACAGAGTCAGAGCCTGCAGTCTAACAAGATCCCCAGGTGATTCATATACACATTAACGTTGAAACACCCTAGGTAGGGTAGGTTCACAGCCTGGAGCTTCAAGTAGAAGCGTTTATTAGCATCTTCAAACTCTTGGGTTTGGTTTTGTTTTTTGTTTTTTTCTCTGTTTCATCCTGAATGAGAAAGGAATTTCCAAGAGAGGAGCTACAAGCAGGGGCCTTTGCTCTGGCTTCCTGATTCTTCCCTCTTAGCTCAAGTTAGGAAGTAATTCACAAGGGAGAAGTGAAGACAGCATCTTTTCGCTGGTTTCGTTTTTTTTATTTCCCTGCACCCCAGTACGTGGTTTCTGAGGGTGATGCGGTGAAGGCTGGCAAAACCGTAGTCTGAGTTAAAGCCTGTAAGTACTTTTCTTTTAAAGGGTTTCTCTCTCCCCCCGCCCCCACCCCCAAATGAGCTGTTTCCCAGTTGCTTGAGAATTCTTCTGTCTCCTTTCTTATCATTTCTTTCTTTTGCAAGATACTGTTTCCCTCAGGTTTGTTATGAGTAAAATTCAGAAAGAACTCATTTCTAAAAGGGCACTCTTCCCAGAACAAAACCAGGCTTATATTAGCCTTTAAAAAACTGAATAAACCTTAAACAGTTTTAGAGTGGGAAACCTGACAGTGATATATGTACATGGGTTTATTTATTCTTGACCAGGACTACTGTAATTCCTATAGCCAATTTTCCTCTTTTTTCTCATGGTTCCGGCTTCTCCTTCCCACATCTCAGGGAGGGAATTAGGAAGCTGTTCACTATCCCTCTCTAAGCATGGCAACCGAAATAAAAGAATAAAGGGTCTAAAGATAATGCACAATGTCGATAATTGAGAATTGGCTATAGCCCACTTATACCCTTGAGATGGATTGTACATAGACTTCTCATTTTTAATATTCTTAGCTGGAAAAATTTTAATCACTAAAATTTGAAACGGGGAAAGAGAGACCTTAGGTTTTCTTGTGTGTTTCTCATTGTCCCATAGGGAAAGTACAGCATGCTTCCCATAAATGAATGAGTGGCAAATAGTTAATGCACTCTCTGTTCTTTTGTTTTTGTTGTTTTGTAGCTGAGCAGAAATACATTTAATTATGTTGCTAGACAAGAAAAGGAGGCTTACTTCAAAGTCAGGCATAGCCGCACCTGATTTTCATTTCCCCTCATCAAGCAGCAGAGTCCACAAAACAGCAACCCCCTTTTAAAAGTATTGAGCCCCTGGCAATTTCGGGAGGTTTCATGGAATTATGCCTGTAGTGTGTCCCCCTAGCCTTGCCATGAGATATACAGGATGTAATTCTACCAGTTTTTCTGTATCTTTAATATCTTCTCCAGAGACCTGCTAGAACTGAAATTCTGTGAGGAGAAACTGTGTTCGTGCCTCTGGGTTTCTGGCTCTTTGTTAAAAGGCATTGTATTTGCTTCGCTGTCCTCAGCTTTGATTCCATAGTCCTGGTGGCTGGCACAATGACACAGCAGGCAAGCCAGCTAAAGTGTATGACGAGTTAGCAAGGGACAGTCTGTCCAACAGCTGTTAGTCATTAGGCATTGATGGAACATCTCTCTTTCTCTCTTTGCTCCACCTTTTAACAAACTTCACAAGAAGCCTTGACCCAGAGTAAACATAGCTATACATATATATTTTGTCTAGTTTAATGCACTCTCTTTGCATCATTGGGGAATTTTTGAACCAAACTCCCCCTAGACACAGGACACAATTTTTGAGAGTTGTTGGAATTTTCAGGACATTTAAACAGTGGGAAAATTAATGCTGTTTTCTTAAAAGTGAAAAAGAAAAACATGGGCTGTGTATGAACTTGACCAACAAATTTTTAATTTTGGAAAGAAACGGAAACCAACCTACAGGGTACCACTGGCAGACCTGTCCACCACTGGTTCCGCTTCTCTGAACTCCAATATTGACTTGAGAACTTGTCAAGCTCTTTCTCTGATTTAGAAATCCCAGGTTCCTAGTAACTGTGTGTGTGTGTGGGGAGGGGCTTTCTGAAGACACCTCTCTCAGATCCACTAAGAGTGGAATCAACGCAGGAATTAGGGGTGAGGAATAAGATGTACAAGGGTACATCTGAATCGACTTCAGGTTATTAACAAAGATCAGCATCGTCATGAACAGTATATGTCTCCTCATCTTTGTAATCATACACAAGTAAATGAAGCAAAGAAGGGGAGTAAGGAGGAGAGAAAAAAGACTTAAATAAAAGAACCATGGTATGGGGTGCCTGGGTGGCTCAGTCGGTTGAGTGTCTGACTTCAGCTCAGGTCATGATCTCGTGGTTTGTAGGTTCAAGCCCTGTGTTGGGCTCCGTGCTGACAGCTCACAGCTGGAGCCTGCTTCAGATTCTGTGTCTCCCTCTCTCTCTGCCCCTCCCCTGCTCATGCTCTGTCTCTCTTTCAAAACTAAACATTGAAAAAAAAAAAAACTATGGTAAATAAATAATTGTTAATTTGCTGTTAGGAAAACATCCCCACACACCCAACTGTATACATCTCCCAGGTCCACACTGGTGACAATAGAAAGGAAGGAAAGACTGAGGATTTGTCATATGCCCATGCATATCTGATAACTTCATATTTTCTATTGAGACACCATGTATGGAGTTGCTTTTAAGACCTATCACTATAAGTACACATACACATTTTATGTTTTATTTTAAAATTTTAAGATACAATTTTTACCTTATAGATGCATTATTAAGAAAGTCAATCAAAGACTTGGATTGTCCGAATATCTCTTTTTCCTCCTCTGAAAATTCTCTTGGATAATATTGTGTACTGGCATTTTTGGGATATGCCCTAATACATTAAAAGATGATAGAATACCAAAAATTAGATCAAAGAAAAGTAAATATAGATTGTGACATGTCAAAGGTTTCTTCTGTGACAATAATAAGATACTATTTTATATTTAAATTCTACATATTGAACTTTTTCTTTATCATAGACAGTGGATATTGACTGCCTTTTTGAAATACTTTGAATATTTATGTATTTGTTTCCAACATAATCAAGAAGTGTTTATTTTTTAAAATCTTTATTTAGATATTTTTAACTTATGGAAAAGTTGTAAGAAGTCCCAAACACTCTTCACCCAGATTCATCAGTTAACAATTTGCCACATTTGTTTATCATTCTCTCCCTATTTGGTTCATTAGATCAGTGTTTCTTAACCAGTACAGTCCTACCCCACCCCCACCCCATGGGAACATTTGGTCACATCCAGGAACATTTTTGGTTGTCACAACTGGGATGTGCTACCTGCATATAGTGGGTAGAATCCAGAGATGCTGTTTAATACCCTACAATGCACAAGACAGCCTCCCACAAAAGAGATTTATCCAGCCCAAAATGTCAGTAGTGTTTGAGACTCAGAAATTCTGCTCTAAATATACAAAACTAGAAACAATTTGCATTCCAGCAATGATGGTGACATGATCTTCCTCCAGTCTGCCCTCAGTGCTCACCTCCACCCTTGAACATATCATGCTGTTGCATTTGGGCACTGGCAGTCTCGCCCACTAGAGTGATCTTTCGGTATGGGGTTATAGAAAGGTCGGATGGTACAGTCATTCAGAGTGTGCACTCTGGTGATAGGCTGCCTGGTTTTGAAGCTTGGGTTTATCACTTACAAGCTTTGTGACCCTGAGCTAATTATTTAACCTCTCTGTGTCTGTTTATTCATCTCTACATGAAACTTTTAAAGTACATAGCACATAGAAGCATTGTAAATTGAATGTGTTAATACATGCAAAGTTTTTAAAATAGTGCCTAGCACATTTTAAGTGTCGAAAAAAGCATTAGGTTATATTTAATCTGTGTTGAACAAATGTCAGTGAAACATCTCTGTGAGAGTAATCAAACAAGGAATAAAGAGAGTTTTGCTTATGTTGAATAAATCATTTTTTCACCTCCTAGTTAGCTCAGTATCAGTAGCAGAAGGCAGAGTGATAGAAAGAAAGAATGTTGGTATTGGAGCCAGAGAGACTTGGGTTCATATCTTAGCTTCACCTTTTTTAATTTAAGTTTATTTATTTGTTTTGAGAGAGAGAGAGTGTGTGTGTGTGAGAGAGAGAGAGAGAGAGAGAGAGAGAGAGAGAGAGAAAGGGAAAGAGAGACATAGCGCAAGCAGGGGAAGGGCAGAGAGAGGAGAGAGAATCCCAAGCAGGTTCCAGCATTCAGCGCAGAGCCCCATTTGGGGCTCAATCCCACTGGGATCATGACCTGAACTGAAGTCAAGAGTAGGACACTAAACAGATTGAGCCACCCAGGTGACCCTTAGCTTCACCTTTTCATTTCTAGCACATATTAGTATCTTCTGGATAGGATTAAGTAAGAAATTTTATGGCACCTGTTGATCTCAGCAAAGAGGCACCCTAAGAGTCGCTCTTACTTTAACATGTGATTTGTTTTGTTATTTCTCAGCAGATCTGTTTGTGATTGCTTCAGATTTAAATTATGTCCCAAACATTGAACTTTCATTTCTCACCTCACTTTGCCTCGGCTTCTTTATTTGTAAAATGGGGATAGTGCCTACTTTAGAGGGCAGCTGTGAGAACTCAGTTGCTGTATGCCAAGCACTTAGAAGAATACCCAGAACACTGTGAACATTTGCTTTCACTGTCATTCCTCTTTGAACCTCACCATTGACCTTTTTTTACTTCTATCACAATCCTTTATCTCATCCTCTCCACCCCAAACTAGCTACCCTTCCTCATTTCCTGATCTTCCTAAGGAGAACCAGCATTCTCCCAGCCACCTAAACTGAACATTTTGATTCTTTTTTTTTTTTCATCTTATTGGTCAAGACCTTCCCTTACTTCTCATTTATTTACTCCATCTGTATCACTATAGCTGTTTGCTTGTATCGGTCTACATTCAGTGAGCGCCTGCTAAGTCTCAAGTCCTATGATGGGGTTCCTGTTGTTGGAAGTTCACTGTCCTTTTCTGAGTCTGCCTCCTGAGTCTACCTCGGCTGACTCATTCTTGTCACTTTTCTGTTCCCTGGCAGAAACATAGAAGTCTCTGGCTGGCTTGGCTTAGCGTATCACCACTCTCCTTCCTGTCTCGCCCCCACATCTTGGTATTTATGAATCTCTGGTGTCCTAATTCTCTGCCCAGACTTGACTACTGATCCTGTCTTTATTTTTACCTCCTTTAATTCTGACCTGTCTCTTCACCTGACTGCCTTGTTTCTGGCCCATTTCTTATTCAGACCCCTGGGATCTATGTATATGTGCCCTGACTTTACCAGTGCATTTTTATGGCTTCTGACTTGGTTTATATAAATTTGAAAAGCGTGTTTTTTAGTTCACTCTACACTCCTGATTCCTGATTCTCCTGGTCATATATTTCATATAGGATTTCAGCATATTTCACAGCTCTCCTCTTAACACTGAACTCGTCAGGCATCTGTTCTGTACATTCTTCTTTAACTTGATCCATCTCTTCCCCCTTCTTCCATTCCCTGTTTCCCTCCATCTGATAAATGGGTTTTGGGAAATGTCCTAGGAGTTGAGGATGTGGAAATAAATAAATAAATCGGACAAAGTTCCTGTCTCATGGAGCTTGAATTTTAAGGCAGGGGCAGGAGGGAAGGTGAGAGAAGAATGACAATGACAAACACATATCAAGTGGTGATAATAACATGAAGAGAAATAGAGTTAGGGGGTAGATAGTAACGGCGGTGGTTGCTTTTATAGATGGCCCCCAACTTATGCTTCCTTCCACGTGTGATTTTTTCTTTCCTACAGGATGGTGTGAAAGCAATATGCATTCAGTAGAAACTGTACTTTGAATTTTGAATTTGATATTTTCCTGGGCTAGTGATATGCTGTTTGATCCTCTCTCACGTGATGCTGGGCAGTGGCAGTGAGCCTCAGCCCCCGGTCAGCCACAGGGTCATGAGGGTAAGCAACCCATACACTGACAGCCATTGTGTACCCACACAATCATCCTGGTTTTCACTTTCAGTATTTAATAAATTACATGAGATAGTCAACACTTTATTATAAAATAGGTTTGTGTCAGATGATTTTACCCAAATGTAGCCTAATGTAAGTGTTCTGACCACATTTAAAGTAGGCAAAGCTATGACGTTTGGTAGGTTAGATGTGTTAAATGAATTTTCAACTTAGGATATTTTCAACTTACCATGGGTTTGTTGGGACATAACCTCATCATCTGTCATGGAAGATCTGTATACAGGAATTTCAGAGAATGCCTCATTCAAGCAGAAATCTGGATGAAGGAGGGAATGAGCCCTAAGGATGTCTGGGAAAAGAGTAGCCTGGAAGCTATGAGTATGCTTGGTGAATTGAAGGAACAAGGAAGCCAGTGTGGCTGGATTAGATGAGGGAAAACAGGCAGAGAGAATCTAGACCATGTGCAGCCTTGTAGGTTCCTGTAGGATGGGAAGCCATTGAAGGGTTTTGATCAGTGACGTTATCTTACATTTTAAGAGGATTACTCTGGCTCTCTATGGAGAATAGAATGCAGAAGGGAAAGAGTGGATAGGAGTAAGCCAGTTAGGAGGCATTACAATAACCTAGGCAAGTGGTGAAGATGGCATGGTCCAAGGTGATAGCAGTGGATATATTTTGAAGATAGACCCAAGAAAATCCAAAGTTTTGGGTCTGAGTAATTACAAGAATATCATTGTAATTTACTGGGATGAGGGAAATTCAGTGAATCTCAGTTTTGGAGTTAAAAGGAAAACATTTGTTGTTGGGCATGTTAAACTCAAGAGACATATTAGAAATTCAAGTAAGTAGATAAGTAAGTGAGTTCAGGTAAGAAATTGAGGCTGAAGGCATAGATCTGGGAGTCATCAGCAATAACAGACAATAGATTAGTATCATAGGACTCTATAAATTCACCCAGGGATTAAGTATAGTTAGAGAAAAAAAACATCAAAAGGAATAAGCCTTCGGGTCCCCTAATATTTACAGGCTGGGAGGAAGGGATCCAGTAAAAGAGACTGGGAAGGAGCTGCCAATAAGTTAGAATGGGTACAATGAGTGTCATCCATAACACTTAAAGCACTGGAAAGCTGTGCTTTAAGGAGAAATGGTCAACCACGTTAAGTAGTGCTAAGAAGTGGAGAAAAAGAAGGTCTGAACATTGGATTAGGCAATCAGACAACTGGAAGTCTTTGGTGACCTTGTGAAGACTGGCATGGGCTCAAAACAAAATGGCTGAAGAGAGAGTGGAACTAGAGAATATGGACAAGGAAGAGTTTTGTTATAAAGACAAGCAAAGACCTTGGAATAGCTAGAGATGTCAAAAAAGTTGGGTTTTGTTTGTTTTAATGATGGGAGTTATGGCATTTTGTATTTACACATGTCTCCTTTCCACCCTTTCTTCCGTGCCTACTGCCACCATCTTAATTTAGACACTGGCCACATTTTGCCTGTTTAACTACAATGGTCTCCTACTTGGCCAATGTTCTCAACTCCAGGCTTTTTTTCCCTCTGCTCTCATCTTATGCTTGACTCATCTTATTTAAATAGCCCTATCATCCTGCCTCTCCCTTGCTTCAGAACTTTCCAAAGTTCCTTACTGTCTGCCACAGGGAATCCATTTCTCTGTCTGCCTCTGCTACTCACTCTACTCTCCCCAGGCTGGTGTCCTTGTTGTCCCATGCAGACTCTGGTCTTCCCACCCCCTTGAACTGTTCAAGTCTTTTTTAAAAATTTGGGCTGTTTTTCCTTTCCCCATATCTCTAAACCATATTCAGCATCTGTGGCTTATCTTCCATAAATCTAAAATTATTTTAAAATAAACAGTATTTTTTAAATCCTAAAAAAAAAATGCATGGTTTAGCTAAGTATATTTTCAGACTTATACAACCTTCAAAGACTAACTCAAGTCCCCAAAGCATTCTTTCAGCAATCCATTTCACATCAGTTCACTCACTGGATTAATTTTAATGAAGAGTTTGATGTGTGAAATGATATGGGTAGTCTCAAAGTGCTCTGGATCCAAGGCAGGCAGACAGGGAAGCAGAGGAGTACAATGTGGGTCATCAGCGCTACAGTAAAGATCCCTCTAAACTCTAGCGGGGACCCAGAGGAGGGAGAGATCAACTCTACCAGATGTTTCCAGGAAATCACAGAGGAAGGGGCACCGAAGTGGACCTTGAAGGGTAGAGAGGTATTCTCCAGGTTCACCATTTTATACAGAGAAGCAGCATGGGCAAAGGCAGGGAGATATGGAAGAGCAGATATTCTGGGAGCTGGAAGCAGCTCATGGAGGTAGAGCATAAAGAGCTTGTTTCAGAACAGGGGACAAGGCTGGAGTGGCAGGCAATGCCTTGTAATGGAGGAAGGAGGACCTAATGCCATCCTAAGGGCTCTGGATGTGGTGGGGTGCTAAAGAAGAGATTTAGGCAGTGACATAACACAATCTGATTTGATATGTAAGAATGACCACTTAGGTGGTAGAATAGAGCAGTGAGGAGACAAAGGCGAGAGAAAACCAGGGCCCCTTCTCTGGTTGTCTGGTTGTTGATTATTAACAACATTAGTTATTTTCCCACTCCATAGTGGTTACAGTCTTATATACTTGTATCTCGTTTTCCTATTGAGATTTTAAAAGGTGTTGATGAGTAGATCTTCCTGAATTGAATCACTCTGTGAAGACCTAGGTCATCACTGTCAGGCCGTTTCTATTTATGATAAAGTCTTTCAAAAATAATCACAGATGTTGCTAGATTTTACTGTACTTGCCTTTGAAAATATACAACCCCGTCACATACTTACCATCTTGTTTGAGTACTTGTGTCCTTGACTTTGGGGACGACTTGCATGCCAACATCTTTCTCAAGTTGCTTAACAATAAAATTTTTATCTGGGTAGGCTGTACATTCAATATAGGCATCTTTTACGCTGGAAGCATTTTGGTCCCTGAACTTAACTGGCGCACCAAATTCACTTCGTTTTCGAGAAATCATGTATGTAATCTGCAACATGTGTAAACAGTAAAAGGAACATAATCAAGTCCCTGGAAAAATGGATGTGGGGTAGACAATACTGGTGCTCTGCTCAGATCCTCTAAAATCTCTCCCTCTACTTTCTGTTTACCTCTCCACTTCTGTGTTTTCCATTTCCAGGGCCACCACCTGCTGTTCTTCTGCAGAGCACTGCTCTGGGGCTACTGGGACCACGTTGGTACAAAGGTACAAAGAATAGTGACTGCCAGTTTACATCTTGACCACTGTTGGACTGGCAGGAGACATATGGAAGCCCGTCTCCTTTACTTGTGTTTGAGACAATTCAGGTGTAATTTACACCCAGAGTTCCCTGAGGGGTTCAAGCTAAAGCCTTTCCTCTACTGGACTTTTGCCTGAGATAGCATCCTTTGTAGGACTTCTGCTATGTCCGTGTCCTGCTGCTTTTCTTATTCTTCTATGGAACTTTCATAATAAATCACCCACACGCAAATGTTCTTTTCAGGGGCTGCTCTGGGTATGCGTAGGGCTGCCATAACCAAGTGCCACAGTCTGGGTGGCTTAAAACAACAGGAATTTATTTTAACTATTTTCATAGGTGTGGAGGCTGGAAGTCTGAGATCAAGGTGTTGAGGGGTTGGCTCCTCTTAAGGGCTCTGAGGGAGAATCTGTTCCTTGCCTCTCTCCTAGCTTCTGAAGATGGCCAGAAATCCTTGCTGTTCTCTGGTTTGTGGATATATCACTCCGGTTTCTGCTCCCTTCTTCATGTGGTGTTCTCCCTGTGTCTCTGTGTCTTCGCATAGCCATCTTTTTAATAAAGACTCCAGCCATATTGGATTAGCGTCCCCCGGTTCCTAAATAGGGTCATATTCTGAGGTAGTGGACATTAGGACTTCAGCATATCTGTTTTGGGGACTACAATTCAACCCATAATATCCACATATCCAAAACAATAACCATTCTTCTATCAAAGGAAAAGCCACATCCACGCTGGCAAACATAGCAAACCTTACAGATCCCTCAGGAATAAGTGTTGTTGAGCATTACAGAGAGGTAATGCACTGAAGATCATATCAGCCCTCTGACCTGCTTTGTAGATTCCTTAACCGATTCTTCATCAATTTCTTTTTCACTGCCCAAAGAAACCCATGGTTTAGAGATAGGTGGTTTATAAATATATAAATCTTCAGAAGTATGCTCTTTATATTCTTCCTGTTCTTCTGGTACTTCTGGGCGCTAGAGTAAAATAAATAGCACTCTAAAATACATGACCCAAAGTAGATTATAGCTGCATGCACCTATTCTGCAATAAACTTTACATTTGTATAAATCCATTAAGCACTTGCTTATTTTCTTTTGTATTTGTTCATGTTTTTCAATTAGGAGAAGAAAATTAAACAAAAGGGAAAAAGCCCATTTAATCTTCACAACAGCCCTGGAAATAGATCCTGTTGGTGCCACCACTTTGTGGACTAGTGGTTCAGTAACTTACCCAAAGTCGTGGAGATGGCAAAAGGAGAGCCAGAAATACGGGTCAAAGAGTAGCCAAGAGCAATATTACTCCAGATTCATTGTTTCTACTCTCACTGGGTCAATGAAGGGCACATAAGTAGAGTACATGTTACTCTGAGATATTTGATTTAGTTCATCTGACATTTATTGCTTACCTACTCCAGGTACCTACTCTAGGCCCCAGGGAAAGAGAGCAGAACAAGAATAATCATAACCATGTATAGATCTCCCCCAGAGGTATTTCTTTCTGACAATCAACAAAATGCAAGGACTGGGGGTTTGCTTACATTTAAATAGTTTTCTTTGCCTTCTTCTGTTCCAATAAGATAAAAGTTAAGTCCATATCTGAAGTCTTTGTCATAAACAACCAGAAGGTCATCTCCAGGATATTCCTACAGGAATATAATCAAAAGGGAAGGTCAGTTTTCATTCAGGTTATTCATACACAAAACTGTTATTTTTCTAATCAATCATGAAAGATAGCCAGAGTGCTAATCTATGGCTCATAATCCCAGATTGCACACTTATTTTATAGAAATTAACAAAGCTCTTAAAACTAAGTGGTTCTAGGGAAATTTACCATGCAATTTTATTTCTAATGGGAAAAAAAAAGCATTCCTTGTATTTGGTATTGATACTCTGTATGTTTGGAGACATATCAGGACTAAGATTATGAATAAAAAAATTAAAGCAACACCTGGGTGGCTTAGCTGGTTAAGCATCTAGCTCTTGATTTCGGTTCAGGTCATGATCTCATGATTTGTGGGATTGAGCCCCGCTTTGGGCTCCATGCTGAGTGTGAGGCTGCTTAAGATTTTCTCTCCCTCTCCCTCTGCCCCTCCCCTGCTTGTGCTCTCTTTCCCTCTCAAATTAAAAAAAAAATTAAATCTGTATGGGAAAATAAGGGTAGATTCCTATTCTAGTTGAAATTGGGAGGGATGAATTTTTCTGGGTGTAAAGTAATAATCAGTCACTGATAGGTGTTTGCTTTTCACAGATCATTGAGCAGGATCCCAAAGGAGGTATGGACAACCTAGCATTTGCTCAAAGTAATGGAGGTGGGGAATACCAGATTTGAACTCAACAGGCTCTCTAACTTTTATTATTATGTATCAGAAGCCTCTTGGGTGGGACTGAAAAATAAAGAGAGATGTTGTACTTACCTGGATAACTTTTTTGACTGGGTAGAAATCAGACACTGCAGCTCTGTTTTTAAAGTCTGCTAAAATATCTTCTTTTTTGATAAGTTTATAAGGTTTTTCATCTGTGACATCTTCATCTATTCGGCAGTTAAATATTTCCTGGGTCTGGGTAGTTAACACTAAAGGATAAATTTCTGGATGACCTGGGGAAGGAAAAGTAGACTTGGGACATTAAATATTACCACTTAAGATATTAAGAGGCAACATGCAATTGTTTGCTTTAAATAATTGTCTTGGCCAAAATTTTGAAAGGCTTTTTTTTAATGTTTATTTATTTATTCTGACAGGGGGCAGAGGGGCAGAGAGAAAGGGAGAGAGAAAATCTGACAGTGCAGAGCCTGACGTGGGACTTGATCCCACAAAATTCGAGATCATGACCTGAGCTTAAATCAAGAGTTGGATGCTCAACTGACTGAGCCACCCAGGTACCCCTCATTGTTCTTTTTTTTTTTTAAGTAAGTATATCCATTACAGAAAATGTAAAATAAATAAATAAATGAAAAGAAGAAACTAACAATTACCTGGAATTACTACCTCTCAAGTGAGAACGTCTGTTAAGAGTTTGCTCTTTTTCCCCTCTCTCAATCCGTCTTCTCATTGTCTTATCCTTCTTATCACCATCAGCTTCCACAGTCCCAGTCTCAGCTCTGCATCTACCCCCAAAACTCCTTCCCCCAACCCCACCTTCCCAGGGTCCCAGAGCCCACTCCCTTCTTCTCCAGATCCTACACACTTGGATGTCCTGACATCTTTTCTCCTACTGCTCAACAGATGTGCCAACAAGGGGAGAAATGCATGTGGCCTCTAAAATGGAGTTTGGGGCTTACTTTCCCATAGAAATATTTATCGCCCTGCCCAAAAGAAATACTTACCCCCCCATCCTAGTGGCTCTATGATACAATTATCCAGGTAATTTAGGAGGGTTTTAATGACTGTGTGCATAACATTGATGATATGTGGAAATATATTCCAAATAGCAATCAGTTGGTACAATAAACATTTGGAATACAAGTTGTTCACAAATTAGGATCAAACTGCCATTTTTATCTCCCTGAGAGTTGGAAATGGGGGAAGCTAGGATCCAAAGTAAGGTCCCTGCACTCAGTACGATGCTATACTTTCTCTATTATGTGTGAACACAGAGCACTGGAGAGGGTCCTGCTCCTTCCTCCACACGGTCAGGGAGGTAACAGAGATTATATTCCATAGGATGCAGTGAGCGGCATTTATTTCCCTAGAAGCCTGATAGAGCAAGAGCCAAAGACAGACTTCAGCTCTATGTAACTCACTCCTCAGAGTCTTACTGTGTGTACAGGGAAGAGCCCTAACAACACAGACCGTAGCTGATACATCAATTGCCCTACATATTGAAACACAGGTAATTTAAATAACTACCATGTATTGGTTTTTTTACATTTTGGTTGCTGTTTACTTTTTAAAAAGCAGTTTTAGGGGCGCCTGGGTGGCGCAGTCGGTTAAGCGTCCGACTTCAGCCAGGTCACGATCTCGCGGTCCGTGAGTGCGAGCCCTGCGTCAGGCTCTGGGCTGATGGCTCAGAGCCTGGAGCCTGTTTCTGATTCTGTGTCTCCCTCTCTCTCTGCCCCTCCCCCGTTCATGCTCTGTCTCTCTCTGTCCCAAAAATAAATAAACGTTGAAAAAAAAATTTAAAAAAAATAATAAAAAATAAAAAGCAGTTTTATCGAGATATAATTGGCAAACAATAAACTGTGTATGTTTAAAGTCTACAATTTGATAAATATATGCATATACCCATGAAACTACCACCACAATCGAGCTAAATATGCCCATAATCCCTAAAAGTTTCTTCCCGTCCCTCCCTCTGTATCCCTCCCCCTTACCCCTAGGCAACCACTGATTTGTTTTCTATTACTATAGCTGAGTTTGCTTTTTATGGAATATTATAAATATAATTACACAGTATGTATTGTTTTGTTTTGTTTTATACAGAGCACAAGTAGGGAAGAGGGGCAGAGGGAGAGAGAGAGAGAAGAGCAAGAGAATCTTAAGCAGGCTCCACACTGAGCATGGAGCCCCATGTGGAGCTTGATCCCACTACCCTGGGATCATGAGCTGAGCTGAAACCAAGAGTTGGACGTGGGGTGCCTGGGTGGTTCAGATGGTTAAGTGTCTGACTTAGGCTCAGGTCATGATCTCGTGGTTTGTGGGTTCCAGCCCCACATCGGGCTCTGTGCTGAGAGCTCAGAGCCTGGATCCTGCTTCAGATTCCGTGTCTCCCTCTCTCTCTGCCCCTCCCCTGCTCACACTCTGTCTGTGTGTGTGTGTCTCTCTCTCTCAAAAATAAACATGAAAAACAAAAAAGAGTTGGATGCTTAACTGACTGAGCTACCCAGGCATCCCTACATAGTGTGTAATTTTGTTTATCTTCTTTTATTCAGCATAATTATTTTGAGTTTCATTCATGTTGGTGCATTTAGAAATGGTTCATTCCTTCACATTTCTGACTGGTGTGCCATAAAAGAAAAGATCAACTAGGCAAAGATTTCTTAAGATTTATGGCTTTGGATGTTGTATCTAGGATATCTTTGCCTAATCTGAGGTCACAAAGATTTTCTCCTATATTTTCTTCTAGAATTTTTATAATACCTGGTTTTATAATAAGGTCTATGATCCATTTTGAGTTAATTTTTGTATATGGTATGAGGTACAGATTAAAGATCTTTTTTTTTTTTAAGTGTAGATATATAGGTGTTCCAGCATCATTTGTTGAAAAGACTATCCTTTCTCCACTGAATTGCCTTTGCACTTTTTTTTTGAAAATCTGTTGACCGTATATATGTCAGCCTACTTTGGGAGTCTTCATTCTCATTCATCAATCTATTTCTTTATCTTTATGGCATCTTTTAAAAATAGCAGCAACAGTTAACATGAACCTTCTTTGCAACATCCCCATAAAAGGAAGTGTGTGGGTACCACCTAATTTAAGTTCTGTAACCATCTCCAAGGTATTGCTACCTTGTTTTTCAGATGAGAAAGCAGAGACTCAGAGAGGGGAAGTCACTTGTGACCACCCAGTTATTAAGTGGAAGAATTATGAATTGAGACAGGTCTGATTCCAAAACCTGTACTATTAATCACTAGTGGTAAACAGAATAGAGCCACCCCCCTGCCCCACCCCCTAAAGATGTCCATGTCCTAATCCCCGAAACTTGTGAATATGTTACCTTATATGACAAAAGGGACTTCCAGATGTGATTAAGTTAAGGAACTTGAGATGAGGAGACCACTGGGCCCCTGAGAGGGACCCAAGGTAACCACAAGGGTCCTTATAAGAAGAAGGCAGGGGGACCAAAGTCAAGGAAGGAGATGTGACAAAGAGGCAGAGGTCAAAGAGATAGAAAGATTAGGAAATGCTATCCTGCTGGTTTTGAAAATAGTGGAAAGTGGCAACAGTCGATGAATGCAGGGGGCTTTTAGCTGAAAAAGGCAAGGAAGTGGATCCTCCCCTCAAAGCCTCCAGAAGGAACCAATCCTGTTAATACGTTTCCTTTAACCCAGTGACAGTAATGTCAGACTCCTGGTTTCCAAAACTGTAAGATAATAAGCCATTTAAATATTCAGTGTTTTAAGTCAATACATTTGTGGAAGTTTATTATAGCAGCTATAGACAATTAATACACCACTGATACTCTAACCTGTATTAAAAAGCATGACTTATAATTTGGGGTAAATTATTTAACTTCTGGGAATCACAGCATCTCTGTCTCTGTAATGGCCATAAACAATGCCTACTTCACAGAGATAAACGGATGAGAGGGGTGTGCCTGGCACAGAGCTGTTGTTCTGTAAATGTTAGCTCCATGTAAAAACTACATTTATTCTCCAGGAACCTCTAGACATTGCCCTGTAGACCCTTAGGCAACAGTTTTTTAGTCTGTCTGTTGATCCTTGGTTCTTAGAAGGAAAGGGAATCCTAATTCCCTGAGGCATGAGCCACAAGCCCTGAGTGACAGTTGACAATGTCAGGACCCCATAGCAAGGAATTCAGAGGGATCCTTATGTTTCCCTGAGGAAGATCTGGGGG
This sequence comes from Prionailurus viverrinus, assembly GCF_022837055.1. Taxonomy (NCBI): domain Eukaryota; kingdom Metazoa; phylum Chordata; class Mammalia; order Carnivora; family Felidae; genus Prionailurus; species Prionailurus viverrinus. The sequence continues at coordinate 142,692,939 of NC_062568.1, forward strand.
AAGAAGAGAGATGTTCTAGTATAAGGTAAATCAAAACCTATCCTCAGGTCTCACTGCTGTGTACTGAGGTGGTTTTTTTTTTCTCCTTAAATAAATCCATTTTTTCTCCTTAAATAATCTATTTTTTAGTCCATTTACTTTCTGCTGAAACCCCGTCATACCCCATTCTCATGTTTGTGGACTTTCTTACCAGTTAATTCATGTAGTCAAGAAATATTTACTGGGCAACTACTATGTGAAAAGCACGGTGTTGGTAGTAGGGTTGGACTATCTAGAGGAAGAGACAGAAATTAGGCAGATATACTCAGAAATACTTAAGTACAGATTGTGACAAGTGCTATTTAGGAGAAAACAGGGTGAAAGTAGAACTTAGAATGAAGAGAATGGGAGTGGTGGTGGCCTATTTAGATGAGAAGAATAGAGAAAGCCACTTATTTATTCAACAAATCAGCAAATATTTGTCGAATGGTTATTATGTGTCAAGATCTGCTGAGCAAGAGCGTTTCTGTTCTCCTGGAGTACTTGTGTTCGTGTGTGTGTGTGTGTGTGTGTGTGTGTGTGTGAGAGAGAGAGAGAGAGAGAGAGAGAGAGAGAGAGAGAGAGAATACCCCAGGGCCAGCCAGGTGTGTGTGAAAATAGGTTATAAATGCATAAACAAATAAATACAGCCCATCTTCATTATTCACAGATTTTATATTTGCAGATTCACTTGCTAAAACTTATTTGTAACCCCGACATCAACAGTCGCAGTGCTTTTTGCCATCATTAGCGGCCATGCTTATAGTGGCAAAAACTTTGAGTTGCCTTATGTGCGCGGTCCCAGCCGGGGTCAAACACGGTGATGCTCTGCCATCTTGTGTCAGCTGTCAAACAGTAAACAGATGTCCTTCCCGCTGTCTATTTAGTGCCACATTCTTCCTATTTTTGTGCCTTTTTAATTGGCAATTTTTGCCAGTTAAAATATCTCCCAAGCGTAGTGGTAAAGTGCTGTTCAGCATTCCTAAATGCAAGAAGGCTGGGATATGTGTTGTGGAGAAAATACGTATATTAGATAAGCATTGCTCAGGCACGGGCTGTAGTGCTGTTGGCTGTGAGTCCCATGTTAATGAATCAACAATATATATTTAATAAGGTGTCTTTAAACAGAAACACACATAAAACAAAGTTATGTATTGATTGGCTAATGAAACTGTTGTGACCAAAAGTTGACAGGAACCTCTCTGTATTTACACTAGGAGCACTAGCTCAGTATTTGCTAATTCAGTATTCGCAGCAACTGTGCAGAACTTCCAAGAAAAACAAGACTCAGCTGTACTTTAATTTCAGCCTTAGGATAAGTGCCAAGAAGGCAATAACATGGTGCTAAGTGAAGGAGAGGACAAGAAAGGCCTCTGGCAGGAGTGGGATTGGAGTCTAGATCTGAATGATGAAAAGGAGAGAGTTGCATAAAGATCTGGCAAAAGATCTATCCAGGTATCAGGAGCAGCAAGAACAAAGGGCCTGAGGCAGGAATAATTTTGGTATGCTCTGTGCTAAGCAAGGCTGGTGGGCTGTAGGCAGGCAGGTGTGGTGGTTGGGAGTGGGGAGAGGATGGAGTAATGGTCAGAGAGGAAGGTGGAGCCAGGACCACTATAATGATAGAGTAAAGCCATGGGAGAGTTTAAGCAGGAAAGAGACCTGGCCACGTGGTGTGCAGAATGGATTGAAGGAGGCTGAGTGGAGGCAGTAATAGCAGTTAGGGGCTAGGGAAACAATTGGAGTGAGAGATGTGGGGGTCTGGACTAAGGTTGCAGAGGTGGAGATAATTTGAAGCGGATGGGATTTACTTTAGAGGCGGAATTGACAGAAGGAGAATGTTTAGATGGGCAAGTGTTAAGGGGGAGAAAGGCGTCAAAGATGACTTCCAAGTGTCTGGGTGGTACATTCATTAATTCAGTAAGTCATTTATTGGGCAGTGTGCCCTGTTCCAGTGCCATTTACTGTCAGCTGACATCCTCTCACCATCTCCCCACCTCCCCCCCTCTACCAACCTGGCTCAAGTCTCCACCATCTCTTTCCTAGATTGCTGCAAAAGCTTCTTGACTGCCCTCTGCTTCTGTCCCTGACGTTCTCAGCTGAGTAGCCAGGGTGACACTTTAAAAACAAGTCAGGTTAGGGGCACCTGGTTGGCTCAGTCGGTTAAGCGGCTCAGGTCATGATCTCACAGTTTGTGAGTTCGAGCCCCACATCAGTCTCTGTGCTGACAGCTCAGAGCCTGGAGCCTGCTTCAGATTCTGTGTGTGTCTCTTTCTCTGCTCCTCCCCAGCTTGCACTCTGTCTCTCAGAAAGAAGTAAACATTAAAAAAATTTTTTAAATGAATTAGAAAAAAAAAAAAAACCAAGTCAGATCCCATCACTCCTCTGCTTAAATACCGCCAATAGCTCCTACCCTACTTGACCAAAAGAACCCTCAGAACAGCCTTCAAGATTTTAGATCTTCCTTCTCCCTAACCCTCACTGTTTCCTCTCTGTTTGTAAACATGAAGTGCATCACCCAAGTCAAAACTAAGAGGAAAGTTTCAACAACAACAACCAATACAAAAGGTCCTACTGGAATAAGATTATTTAGCCTCTGAAAGAAGGGACAGCATTAATTTGGTTGGCTAAGTTCTAGTTTATTTGCTTAAAAACCAGCCTCTTTACTTGAAATAGTGGAATCTTACCATGAAGTACAGATAAATATTGCCCATGAGCCAGAGTCTTAAAAAATATTATTCTAATAAAAGCAATAGCTTGCAGACTCACAACACTTTAGAGTCTCTTTAGTAACCACACCATGTTCGATTTGTAAGGGACTGCTAGGCTCAAGTCTATTTCTGTTTGAAATTCTCTCTTCCACTCTTACTGTTTATTCTTTCTGTAACATTTTTAATTTTAGATTCTAAATGACATAATTTTAGCCCACGTGTATCTTCAACACGTCGATTTGTATTTTTGTTTGCTTATTGCATTTTAAAATATCATAAAACTAGGAGCATAAATTCTAAATTATACTTCCACTTACCCATGCTCTCCATAGTAACAGGTTCCACTTCTTCTCTGTCTAGAATATAATGAAATGATGTCAAATTTACATTTTTGACACAGAAGCATCTTAATTTATCACAATCTTTTACCAAGCCTCAAAGCACAAAACATAAACACAAGTACACAGTGAAGTTTTAAACTATTTTATAAATGCTTAAATAGAATTTGAATAATTATCTTTTTTCACAGAATTATGTCTTCATGAAATGCTATGGCATATAATGGATGTTGCAATGAAATGAATTAAAAGAATAAATGTCTATACTCTAAATTCCATATGTGTTTGACTTTATGACAGCGAACATATTTCCTTATTTGATACAGAAAACCACAATCATTTTGGCTGCTAATATATATACAGATTCTAAATCCATAAAAAATCCCATTAATGCAAAAACAATCCTACCAGGTAATATCTGTTTGGTTTTGCTCCGTTTTGTGTTTTTGTGGCCACCAGCACTCTTTTGTTTTTGAGATTTTGGAGCCATGGTTCTGACTTAGGCTGTATAAAGAGATAATGTCATTAGTAAATTGTTTTACAGTTTCAAATAGTCAGCATTACGATTTAGTAAAACATGAGAAGAATATGTTTTCTAAGCTTTACCTTTAGCTAAATCAACGTGTATCTTCATAGGATGGGTGTTCTGTGACCAAAGGTTTATCGCAACAACAATCTTACTGGTAAGGTCTTGCCATTCCAAGGGAGCCATTCAGCTGAAGCAAATGGAAGTGACCTGCCAGCCCTTCAAGGCTTCAGCCATAGGCCCTGCCATGGAAGCATGATGGGGGATACTGGCCCCCCGCCTCTCGCTGCTGTTCCCATTCCAGGGAGTTAGTGTCTGCTGCCCTCTGCCCAGCTCCCCACCAGGTGCCTCAGCAACGAAGGCAGGCTCAAAGTCCACAGGCCCACAACATACATACATGTTCATAATTTTTAAAATTTGTATCATTTAAGCAGTACTTTATCCTAGCATGTGGACCTCTACCCACTGTGTCCTTCTTTGTGCTGTCAGAGAGTGCCTCCAAAGGTTCTCTGTGGAACTGATCATCAGTTTTGGCTGAGGTCATTTGCTATCACATCAAATCCTTGTCATCTCAATGGTCACCCCTGTCTCATCTTGTTAGATGGTTAGGAGTACAATTTCAGGAGCCTAAGCAGCAAGGTTGAAAAACAGACTTTGCCTTTTAGCAGCTGTGTGATCCTTGGCAAACTAAATACCATCTGAGTCTCAGTTTATTCATGTTTGTTTTTTTCAAGTTTATTTATTTTGAGAGAGTACGTGCACATGCGAGCTTGATCAGGGGAGGGGCAGAGAGACAGGGAAGGAGAAAGAATCCCAAGCAGGCTCCTCCTGGTCAGTGCAGAGCCTGATGGAGGGCTCAAACCCATGAACTGCGAGATCACAACCTTAGCTGAGATCAAGAGTCAGACCCTTAAGCAACTGAGCCAACCAGGCGTCCCTTAGTTTATTCAGGTTTAATGGGGATGATGACAATAAAACCTACCTCATAAGGCAATTGTGAACATATAATGAAATAAAATTGCATTGACCTTGACTCAGTCATGTCAATCAGACTGGCTTGCCTTGTTTTATAAACAAACACAGACTGAAAATTATTTCATAAACCCCAGTCAGAATATCCTGAGTTTCATTTTCTTTCTAGTTCCTTGATTACTAAATCTGGTCCAAAGTGTGGGTTTGTGTTTGTGATATACATTTTTCACTTCAGACCCTTCACATGTATTTTTTCAAAAGGTAATAGTGATAGCTCACGTTTGTTGAGTGCTTACTATGTGCCAGGCACAGTTCTAAGTACTTCACGTGTATTATTTATTTAATTTGAATCACCCTTTTAGGTAAGCATTTTATGAAAACTGTTCTCTTCATCCTCATTTTATAAGATGACAACAGAGGCAGGGAAACTTGCCTGAAGGGATACACAGAGCGTGAGCGGTAGAGTCAGGGTGAGAGCACCCCCAGTGTGGTCCCAATGCCCCCAATTTTCATCTTTGCACAAGACTATCCCTTGGGTTTCAGTGGTAACTGTTTGCTGTGTTTCATCACAAATGAAATTCTTTAAAATCATTGCCCTTACCTAGAAAGGTGTGATGTTATGATTTAATCAGCATTTTATGATTCTGACAACTTGGGAATTCCTACTTTTTAAACCCCCTGCAATGAATGGTTCTGATCCAGCTTTTTAGACTGTCAGGTATCCTCAATCCCACTTCTCAGCCTCACTATAATTTCAAATCTTGGACCTAGTACTTTATTCAGAAAATTCTTTATCAGTGTACCCCTCTCCATATTTTATTCCAGCACCATTTGACTTAGAATACTCAAGCACGCCTGGGTGGCTCAGTTGGTTAAGCATCTGATTGTTGATTTCTGCTCAGGTCATGCTCTCACAGTTTTGTGAGTTCGAGCCCTGTATTTGGGCTTTGCACTGTCGGGGATTCTCTCTCTCAACCCCTCTCTCTGCCTGCCCCCCATCCCCCACCCCCGGGTTCAAGGTCTCTCACTTTCTCTGTCTCTCTCAAAACGAAATAAGTAAACTTTAAAAATAAGATACTCAAAACTCTCCAGATACCAGCTGGACTCACCCTAAGCACATAGACAACACACATACCATCACCACCACCACCACTATTCATTCCACAAATATTTATCGAGCAATTTAGATGCACCAGATGCTGTCCTAGGTGTTAGGAATACAGCAGTGAACAAAATAGGCAAAACCCTTTCTCTGATAGAGGAAAGAGAGCAAACAAACGAGCAAAATCATCAGTATTTTAGACAGTCATAACTGTTACAGAGAGAAGTCAAGTAGTAAGGGGAGAGGAATTGTAGGAGTAGGGAAGTTGCAATTTTATATTGGACTATCAGGGAAGACATCACTGAAGTGACATGGGAGCGAAGACCTAAGAAAAGGGGGGGTGGGGTAAGCCAGAAATGCAGATATCTGGGGACAAAGGGTGTTTCCAGGCAGAGGAAATAGTAAGTGCAAATGTTCTGGGGCAGAAATATGCTTGGCACGTTTAGAAAACAGCAGGAAGGCCATAATGGCTGGAACGGAGTGAGTAAGGGAAGACCAGGAGATGAAGTTGGTCAGAGAGGTGATGAGGTAGGTACACAGTAGTCAGCTTTGCGATGGCCATAAGTCTCAGTAACAAGCAGCCACAAATTTCTTCTTTGGCTCTGTGTTGTGACTGTGGGTCAGCTGCTGCTTCAAGTCTTATTCTGGGACTCAGGCTGGAGGAGCGGCCCCTGTGTGACAGCCTCTACTTTCATGGCAGAGTAGAAGGCGAGAGAGCTCCCCGAGCTGTGTAATGCCTCCTGAATAAACAATCTGTTTATTGTGGCACTGGCACACTGTCCTCTCTGCTTATATTCCACTGGTCCAAGCAAGTCACACAGCTAATCCCGATAATGGGGAGGAATGCACACATGATCCTTGTGCGGGGGAGGGAGGTAAGAATTGGCGCCAAAATAGTTGTGGACAAGTATGTAACATGCCACAAAGGGTCTGGGTCATGTGTAAGGACTTTGCTTTTACTCTGAATGGGGGGGGGGGGGTGCGGGGAGCTATTGGATGGTTTTGAGCTGAGTTTCTTTACCTGATCTGAGTCACATTTTAACAGCCCTATGGCTGCTGTGTTGTGAAGACTGCAGCGAAGAAAGAGTTGAAGCAGGGATTCCAATTAAGGAACAGTCAGCAATCCAGGGGAGAAGTGATGGCAGCTTAGATCAGGGAGGTGAGTGTGGAATGGAAAGTGATTGGGCTCCGCACATATTTTGTAAGTAGAGCCAATGGGATTTGCTGACGACTTGGATATAGAGTCTAAGAGAATAAACAGGACCAAGGATGCCTGCTACAAGTTTGACCCAAAGGATTGAAAGCATGGGACTGCTGTTTATTGAGATGGGGATCCCAGGGGAGGAGTAGATTTGAAAGGGAAAGTCAAAAACTCAATTTAAGGCATGTGAAGTTAGTCTGTAGACTGCGAACTCCATAACTGGCACAGCGGACATTCTAAAAAAATGCTGGACTAATGATTCCTTGGTGCCCCCTTTCCTTCTGCCCTCTTAGCATATGGATTTCCAGTCTGGACAAAAGGCTTTTGCCTGAGATCTGTGGAATCACCTGTATGCATGCTGTTTTAGTTTTCTATTGCTGCTCTAACAAATTATCAGAAACTTAGTGTCTTAACACAAAACTCATTACCTAACAGTTCTGTAGCTCAGAAGTCTGACATGGCTCTCACTGGGCTAAAATCAAGGTGTCACAAGACTGTGTTCCATTCATTCTAGCATCTTATGGGAGAATCTGTTTCCTTGCCTTTTCTGACTCAAGAGGCCATTGGTATTTCTTGGCTTGTGGGCCCTCTTCCTCCATCTTCAAAGCCAGCAACGGTGGGTTAGATCTCTTTCACATAGCATACTCTGACCTTTTCTTCTCCCACTTCCACTTTTTATTTATTTTTTTAGTGTTTATTTATTTTGGAGAGACAGAGACAGAGCATGAGTGGGGGAGGGGCAGAGAGAGAGGGAGACACAGAATCTGAAACAGGCTCCAGGCTCTGAGCAGTCAGCACAGAGCCCGACGCGGGGCTCGAACTCACGGACCGTGAGACCATGACCTGAGCTGAAATCAGACGTTTAACTGACTGAGCCACCCAGGTGCCCCTCCCACTTCCACTTTAAAAAAAAAAGTTTATTTATATATTTTGAGGGAGAGAGAGAGAGACACAGAGAGAGCGAGCAGGGGAAGGGCAAAGAGAAAGGGAGAGAGAGAATCCTAAACAGGCTCCGTGCTATCAGTGTGGAGCCCAATGCTATGCTCGAACTCATGAACAGTGAGATAATCACTTGAGCTGAAACCAAGAGTCAGATGCTTAACCTGAGCCACCCAGGTGCCCCCCCACTTCTACTTTTTTAAGGACCCTTGTGATTACACTGTGTCCATCGAGTTAATATAAGATACTTTATTTTGTGGTCAGCTAATTAGCAGTTTTAATTTCATCTGCAACCTTAATTCCTGTTTGCTAAGTATGTTAAAATATTCACTGTTTCCAGGGATTAGGAGATGCCACGTTGGCATTAAGCTTGAATATATAGGTATCAATCTAACACAATCATCCCAAGAAATAGTCTAAGTAATCACATGTGCCCACTTTTTTCAAAGGCTGCTATTAAGCGAACTGTGGGTAATCTGGTTCAGTTTCCAATATGCAGGGGAAAACAAAGTCAATTTCCCAGCAGTACATTAGGTAACAAAACTGGGTTAAACAGTAAATGTGTGTGCTTCCTTACCAGAATAGCTCATTTACTATTTTCACAAATATTAACTACTGTGTCTAACATATCGTCTAGTGACCAAGGAAAAAAGAAGACCAGGTTGTTCTATAGGCTTTTAGGTCCTAATTATTCTTAATTAAAAGCACAGTATCTAAACTGCACCATAGATGCAAAAATTCATTAGCTGAGGCCAGCCTGTTGAATACAGTCTAAACTGAAAAGAAAATTATTTACTTTGGGAGTAGCTACTTTACATTGTATTTGCGTCTCAGGCAAAATTTCATAGTTTATTTTAGTCACTTGAAATAATAGAAACCCTACCAATATTGTGTCAAGAAAACAAATCCGTTTTAACTGAAGATCTCTAGATGAAATGTATGAAGTACTCTACGTCACTTCAAAAGAGACACTTATTTATTCGACGTTAATTTCTTATGCAGATTTTCTTTTAAAAAACAAATCCCAAATAAAAGACGTTACTTTAAAGACGCGAGACAGGACGGCGGCTCGCCGCCAGGGGGAGCCGGGGCAGCCGTTGCGGGGCGCGCTCTCGAGCTGCCGCGGCCCAGGGTGTCCCGTCTGGGTGTCCTGTTGGTGCCCACACGCGGAAGAGGCGGTGGTGGTTCGCGGTGGCCACGGAGCGCGTTTGAGCCGGGACCCGGCCGAGGTTCTCCGCCCACGGAAATGAGCCGCCAGGCTGCACCAGCATTCCCTGCTGGAACCTCCAAGTGTGCGCCGTCCCAGAGGGTGCCTGCCCTGACTGGCACAACTGCATCCAAGAATGACCGGGCGGGTCTTTTTGAGTGTCCTGTCTGCTGTGGTTACGCGCTACCACCCATTCTTCACTGTCAGAGTGGCCATCTCGTTTGTAGCAACTGTTGCCCAAAAGCTCCCATGTTGTCCAACCTGCCGGGGCCGTTGGGATCCCCTCGCAACTTGGCCCTGGAGGAAATGGCCAGTTCCCGCGCTTTCCCCCTGTAAATATGCCTCTCCTGGAGGAGCGATACCTCTGCCACACACACAGAAAGCAGACCATGAAGAGCTCCGTGAGTTTAGGCCTTATTCGTGTCCGTGCCCTCGTGCTTCCTGCAAATGGCAAGGCTCTTTGGATGCTGTCAAGCCCCTATATGATGCATTGGCAAAGTCCATTACAGCCCTACAGGGAAAGAATATAGTTTTCCTTGCTACACTGGTGCTGTTGACGGGGTGATGATGCAGTCCTGTTTTGGCTTTCACTTCATGTTAGTCCTGGAGAAAAAGGAAAAGTCCGACGGCCACCAGCTGTTCTTTGCACTTGTATAGCTGATAGGAACACGCAAGTAAGCTGAAATGTTTGCTTATCGACTTGAGCTAAACGGTCCTAGGCGGCGATTGACTTGGGAAGCGGCCGGGTGATCTATTCCTGAGGGAATTGCAACAGCCATTATGAATAGCGACCGCCTAGTCTTTTGACACCAGCATTGCACAGCTTTCTGCAGAAAATGGCAACTTAGGCATCAATGTAACTATTTCCATGTGTTGAAATGGCAACCAAACTTGTTCTGGCCAAGTGTTTAAAACCACTGCATTCAGTTTTACAGAGAATAAGGCACCCGTCTGCCTGCCAACCTGAAACTTTTGATAGGTGGAAGCTAGACACGTGAAGGTAAATAAAAAGGCTGTTAAATACAGGAAACAGTTGCATGTAATAACACTAATTAAAAATAAGTCTACAGTAAACCACTGAAAAAGTATGTGTGTGTATACATACATTATACACACACACACACACACACACACACTCAAGATGGGTACCTTTGTATTAAGAAAGGAAGCACTGTAAAATAATTCTGAATTTGTGTTATAGATTGAGTGTACTGTTGTACCGGGTTTTTGTTTTGTGTGTGGGCACCTGAGCTTGTGTGTGTTTCTTTATCTGACAAGCCATGATGAGCGCTCTTGGACCACTGCTTTTCCCTTTGTGAGTCAACACATAGTGCTGCTGTATGTGTATATATTTTGTGCGTGTATTTGCTAATTTTTATTCTAGTTTTTCATTATATTTGATTTTCTTTTCTGTAATTCAGGTTTTTCTCACCTTTTTTGTATCTTTTTAAAGTTAGTGTCTTTGATATGCATAATTGCTTATGGTAAAGTTTCTACATATGTGTTCAGTATGCATTTTCTTTTCCCCCATTAATCAGTTCATTAGAAATATTTATTTAAAAATTTTTTTAACATTTACTTATTTTTGAGACAGAGAGAGACAGAGCATGAACAGGGGAGGGCCAGAGAGAGAGGGAGACACAGAATCTGAAACAGGCTCCAGGCTCTGAGCGGTCAGCACAGAGCCCGACGCGGGGCTCGAACTCACGGACCGTGAGACCATGACCTGAGCTGAAGTTGGACGCCTAAGCGACCGAGCCACCCAGACGCCCCTCATTAGAAATATTTTAAATTCAACTCTTTTTTGAAGATACGAATTCCAGAAAGGAAAGGTAACATCAGAATAATTATCAGAAGGTATTTAAAGCAGTTATAAGATGGTCTCTGTCTCTTCTCTCTCTCTTTCTTTGTCTCCAGTCGAGTCATATCTTTGAACTTATTCCTTGAAAGGTTAGGGTATACTGATTTTTTTTTTTCATACTGGAAAAAAAAATCAGGCTTTTTTTCCCTTCCAAATATCTTGGGCAAATCACATGCTTAAAACTTTTTCCTGTATTTATTGGTTTTGCAAAAGAAGGCATTATCTCACACAGTATTTGTAATCAAAAGCAAATCATTTGTTTAAAAAAAGGCAGTTTGCAAAAAATGTGGTCTTTTCTAGTTCTCATTAAAAGAATATCTGGCAAATTAAAAAAAGATGTTACTTTATTTTTTTAATGTTTATTTATTTTTGAGAGTGAGAGAGACAGCAGGAGTGGGGGAGAGGCAGAGAGAGAGGGAAACACAGAATCTGAAGCAGGCTCCAGGCTCTGAGCTGTCAGCACAGAGCCCAACATAGGGCTTGAACTGGTAAACCATGAGATCATGACCTGAGCTGAAGCCAGCGTTTAACCAACTGAGCCACGCAGGCGCCCCCCAAAAAAGATGTTACTTTAAAATTACAGCAGGTCTTACTAAGAACTTTTTATAAAATTGCATATTTCATGGAGTGAATATGCTATATTATATTTTCCAGCTTTTCACATTAAATCGACTACTAAAAGGTCATAAGAATTTTTCAATACAGATATTACTTTGTTAAGGTGACTCTGAAATGCTCACCACATTTAATTCTTGTTGAGAGATGCAGAAGAGATCCTTCATCTATTCCTAAAATAAAAGATTCACCTACTCCAGTAGCCTGTATCACATTTGGTTTCAAAGCCACTATAGCTGACAGAATTTCAAAACAGAACTTGTAAACTATAATACTTATAAATATTTAATTGTTCCATTTAAATATTTTTGAGCTAAAACTGCTTATATGCTTTGTAAATTAATCCACCCATTCCAGAATATCATTTTGCTTCTTTTCCTTTTTTTTTTTTTTTTTTTTTTTTTAAGATTTCACTTTTAAGTAATCTCCACACCCAACATGGGGCTCAAACTCACAACCCCAAGATCAAGAGTCGCATGCTCTAGAGACTGAGGCAGCCAGCCAAGTGCCCCAAGGACACACTTCCTACCTTCCAGGTTAACAGCAAAGGCATTAGGGAGTGGCAAGCAAGTACTGGGTAAGTCCCCTGGGTAATAGCTGAAAACCTGTGATGGTGCTTTACTGACTCGGAGGAGCCTTGCATTTGGAGCGGTCTAGGACATGGTTCCAACTAACTTTCAAGACTTGTTCATGACTGTATCTTTTTATGATGCTTCTATTCAGGAAGATAACTACCGCAGATGAAGAGATAAGTGGCAAATTACAAATGATATAACGCAGCGATTTGAACAGTTATTAAGCTTCCTTTCTTCTTTCTGTTCTGCTGAGACACATACACCTGTTTACACGTTCTCTTTTGTCACCTGTATGTATGTGTGGCTTGCTCCCAGCTGTGAGATCTTTAATTCTGAGAAGACCTGTAGCACTGGCACCTTCTCACACCTTAGAAAGTATTACTTCCCCAGGTGTACTTCAATTAGCAATTAGCTGACCTTATCTGGGTGGTCATCGTCCTCTTTTCTCTTCCCAAACTATTTGTAAGCTCATCATATGCCTCCCCCTGCTCCCCTTTTTAAAGGGATTTAGAATGAGATCCAAGACTAACATCTTGGGAGGCTGGTAAATGTCTCCAAGAACTGCTGCTTCTTGGTCAGTCTCCACGAAGACCCTGACTTAGCTTAAAGGTTCTCCTAGGCTCATCACCATCTTCTGACAAGTTCACAACTTCCACCCTCCAGACGTAACTGTTCCTATAGTGTTTCCCATTGGTCTACTACTCTTGTTCTGTCCTTCCAGCTTACTTCTACCTCTTTCCAAGACTGGATATTTACTTATTTAAGTAGACGCTCTCCCATCACTTCTGCCTTTGAAATTTCTCCTGAATTCTATGCCCTCCTCACCACAGCCTCCCCTGGTTCAGGCCTTCCACGTGTCCTCTCATACCAGTAGTTCCTAACTAATTTGTGCCATCAACCCCTTTGGCAGCTTGGGGATGCCTATGCTTCAAACAAAAACATGAGATTACAAGGGAGACAGTTATCAAACTATTTTAAAAATTATGATATAATAACTCCTGTGCTTCTTCATTAACACATTAAATAATAAGATCTACCAGTGGTTCTAATTACTACCTTGACTTTGAAGAAGGGATGAGCATAAGTAATACATCTGTAACATCCATAATACAATATGAAAAGAGCCGTAATTTCTTTTGGTGACAAAGTCACATGTCGTGCCAATACTGCTGTGGTTTGTTACCAACCGCATACTTTTCAATAAGTGGTTAGTAAATAGGTAATTTATTTTTAATCCACGGAATCCCCTCCTCCCACAGATTAGGAACATTTCACTTGCTTCAATGCCTCTGTTTCAGCCAGAACAGTTATTCTCAGGGCAGGCCTTCAGAGCTCTCTTTCTAAAACACAGATCATAACCAGTCACTTCCCTGTGTACTGCGGAATACAATGTGGGTCCCAACTGTCCACACTGGCATTCTCCTCCAGGAGTGTAGGAATGGAGCTCATTAAAAAAGCAAATTTTCTGGACCTACAGTGATTCTGCAGTCTGAGCCTAGGACTCTGACTTTTAAACATAACTATAAAGTAGTCTTGCACTAGTGGTCTGCAGATAAGACTTTGCAAAGCGGGATCAAATCTAAACTTGTACACATCACCTGCAACCCCCTTCACAGCCTGCCTCACCACATCCTCCTTCCAGTTTCTACTCACAGGATTACTCACGTCCTCCAAATAGCCCCCATACCTTTCCATCTTCCTCTCTGGGGACCCCCTTCCCTCTTCACCCCTCCTGCTCCCCACCATGCATACATTTCTCTGCTTAAATCCTACTCATTCTTCAAGTCTCAACTCCAGTGTGACCTTCTCTCGGAAGCCTCCCCAGCTTTCTCACTCAGGCTGAAAGAATCTCGTTTTCCCTGACACTTTTTTTTTAGTTTGCTTATTTTGAGAGAGACAGAGAGTACAAGTCAGGGAGGGGCAGAGAGAGGGAGGGAAAAAGACTCCCACACAGGCTCCGCACTGTCAGCGAGGAGCTGGAAGCTGGGCTTGAACCCACCAACCTTGAGATCATGATCTGAGATGAAATCAAGAGTCAGTTGACTGACTGAGCCACCCAGGCACCTCTCCCTGACACTTTCTAATCACATTCTATGTAATTATGCCAGGCCTCCACAAATGCAGAAGGCCTCAAACTCAGAGCTTCCTGAAAGATTGCTGTGAATTCATTCAGCAAGCAACACACACCATGGAGAAGGAGGGAGAAATTATTGAGCAGCAATTAGGCACGGGAGGTCATAAGAGGAATCTGACAAGGCCCTTACTTTCAAAGGGTTAATGTTCTCCCATTCATCTTCTTTACTCTTCATCTACTCTAGCCGATTTGTAATAGTCCTGAAGTCACTTCTCTAACTACGTCAGCCCACGCTAATCTTTTCTACTTTCATCTCTGTGCCAGAATCATGCTGTTTTCCTTTTTATCTATCTATCTATCTATCTATCTATCTGTCTATCTATCTATCTATCTAGCCAGCCAGCCAGCCAGCCAGCCAGCCAGCCAGCCATCATTTATTGAGCTCCTAGCATTGCGCTGCAATGTGCTAGACAATGTGATATACTACCTGTGAACAGCCCTAGTACCCGCCCCCACCGTTCTTAGAGTGTCGTTAACTGCTCTCTCACTGCCATTTTTGTCTCCTGGTTAGGCTGGAAGTTCTCTGAAATCAGGGAACGTTTTGTAGTTTTTTGCAGTCTTTACTGCATCAAGCACATCACTGGCCCAGCGAGTGTTCCAAAGCCCAGGGAAGAGTGAGTAAAAGACTTGTTTTCCACGCCTCCTTTCCCATTCAGATAGGAAAGCCTGATTTCCCATCAGAGTCCCTTACCTGATACTGCTAAACTGAAGGGGAAAAAGCCTCTTTGCAGTACCCTGGAGAAAGCTCCTTTGGGAGCTGGAGATGGAAGTTTGACTCTCCTCTCAGAAAAGCAAGTCCCAAGACCACAAACAGCAGCTCCCGGCAAGCTGTTGCTATGACACATCCGTTGCTAAGAGAAAGAGGCGGTGCCTCTGCTGAGATCGACAAGACACCACCACCAATACAGTGTCCGCTCCCTGGCCCGCTCCTTAAGAGCAGACTTGTGATTGGTTGCCGTAATGTGGACGTCACGCATCTTGAACTAGGGCCAGCTCAGTTTTCCACAGGCCGGGAAGGAGTTGTGCGATGTGGCTTCCTGTAAAGAGGGTGGTGGCTTGGCTTGACCCCAGGACGGTCAGCCTTGCCCTCACCAGGTGCAACAGTACCCAAAGATGAATCCGTCTAGGGTGTGATCTCTAGCAGCAGGGAGTAAGGCTGGGAGGAAGATTGAGGGCTCCAACCCCCTTAGGATAGCTCGGCTTCACCCATCGGCGGTTGGGGCAGGGTAGCGGTCCCAGGAATCTGCCCTAGATTCCGATGTGAAAGATAAAATCTGGCTGGATCGGGTGTCGTGAGTGTCCCAGAATTCTGATGTGTTACATTTTCCTCTTGCCAAATAGTTTTTGTGTAGTTTGACTCATGCTGGAAGTCTCAGGGGGAGAAGATTAAATCCCTTAGTAACTCTAAGGTTCATTTTATCTGTGGTTATGGGTCCTACGGGATTCACACAGTGAAGTTCCTCTCCCTGAACGTTGTTTCCCTCTTTCCGTTAAAAAATAATTAAAACTGCCTAATTTGTAAGCTGGCAGAATTTAATAAAGTAATACAATTGACTGCAGTAATTAGTCCAAATTGATTTCTTTAAAAAAATACTCTTTTAAAAAAATGTTTATTTATTTATTTTGAGAGAAAGTGGACATCCATATGTGAGTGTGGGAGGGGCAGAGAGAGAGGAGACAGGGAATCCCAAGCAGGCTCCACACTGTCAGCACACACCCCCATGTGGGGCTCAATCCCATGAACCATGAGATCATGACCTGAGCCCAAATCAAGAGTCGGAGGCTTAACTGACTGAGCCTCCCAGGTGCCCCCAAACTAATTTTTTACAACCAATTTAAATGAAAATATTTAATTGAGAAGAGGCGTACAGATTCATGACATTTGAGAAAATGATCCTATGACTTCACACGGTGTATAGAAAGATCATATATATTCTTCCAAATTTCTGAAGAATTTGTTTTGTGAAATGCTAATAAATTTTACTAAGGAAGTCATTTTTAAAAACTAGGAGGAGGACTTATCATGTTGACATTGTGACAACCTTTCCCCAGGCTATTCTACACCCTGACACTGAAAGATTACTCTTCCTTGGGCTCAGGGTGAGTCTTCTTTTCTTACTCTGTACTCTCCTGTTGGCATATCTGGTCCCCTTAGCTTTTGCCATCCTGCAAAGCACATCAGTGACTTTCATTTCTGTATTTTCAGCCTTATACATCTTTTAAATTTCTTTCAGACCTGATTTTCCACTACCTACTGGACATTTTAAAATACATATCTAGCTTAGTTCATGGTGCTTAATATTTGCTAGATGAAGATATTAAATGAATAATTTCTGTGCCACAGGCATCACAATTTAGCAGAGGCAAAAGTCAACTCATTGTCTTTCACATATCTTTGAGGTACTTTTGGAAACTTTTCCCCCTCTATTTTCTACCTTAGGTAATAGTATCCATTGCTCATGGGTTTGCGAAGCTAGAAATCTAAGAATCACTCCTGACTCCCAGTACTCAACAGTAAACATGTCACTAAGTCCTGTCATTTTCCTTTCCTAAATTATCTCTCAAATAGTCTCTTCTTAGCCATCCTCACTGCCTCTGCCATATCTCAGGAAGGCCCCATTTCTCACCTAGATGGTAGTAATAGTCTCTTGATTTGTTCTGTTTCCTCCTCTCAAATTGATTTGCCAAGTTGCCACGGTGTTCTACAACAGAGATTCAATCTTGACATCACCTTGCCTAAATATTCTCAATTTGGCATATGAAACCCACTACAAATATAGTCCTGAAAGATGCTTTAAAGATATCTAGGAGATAATGAGTTATTTTTCTAACCTCATTTCCTGTCTCTCTCTTCTGTTCGACCCATGTTTTAGTCCAGTGCTTCTCAAGTGAAACCCCTAAGAGCCAAGGGGCCTGAAACCACAGGGTTTGATGATGATAGGCTGATGATAAGAGTTACAGCTTGAAACAGACTTCTGAAATCGGGATGTATTTGTTTCATATAAAGAATGCATGGACTTTTTGTATTCTTCACAAATATATTCATGTTTATTTTCATGCTTATTTTTTTATTTATGTAAATAATCTCTACACCCAACGTGGGACTTGAATTCACAACCCCGAGATCAAGAGTCTCATGCTCTTCTGACTCAGCCAGCTAGGTGCCCTTTTTTCATTTTTAAAATGTCTGAAATCTCTATTCAATGCTGTATGTCAGTCACATTTCAACAAAACTGGGGAAAATGTCTAAAATTAACTGTTAACTAAAATTGACATGAAGTTGAATAAACTCAGAGAAGCCCCAGGCAGCTGGGACACGCTTGTCTTGTGGTTTTCCATAGCCACTAGCACACTGCTACACAGGCCCAGGGATTTGTCCCACGATGAGAGGCAGGGGGCTCTCTACTGCTCCCCCCATATGCCACGCCCTTTAATAACTGTGCTTCCATTCATCCCACACCTCTACTTCTATCTCTACCTCAATCTGTAGTGCCTTTCTTCATCTTCATTACCTGGTAAACGCCTATTTATTTTTCAAGACCCAACTCAAATATCACCATCTCTGTAAAGCCATCCGGGCACCCAACAGAATGAGTCACTCTTTTCTCTGTTTTTCCATTATAGCAAGTATGACTTGTTTATATGGATTCCCTCCCCCCCACCCCCGCCACTGGATTTCAGGGTAGGGATAGTATCTCATTCCTTTATATCTCTATTGTTTAGCATGGCAACATAAAATATACGTTGAATTATTTAATTGATTATTCTTGAGAACAAATCTAGAAAAAGCTATCTAACAAAAGACTATCAGGCTGATCTAACAAAAGTGTCTTTGCATTCTTCCAAAAAATTTCCTTTTCTTAAAAAAAAATTCATAATCCTTTGCAGTCAAATTTAAGGAAGTAAAGATCATAACCTTGTGATTTGGATGAGACATCAAGCCTTTTTGTCATGTTTTCTTTAGAGATACCCTAAGGGGATGACCATCGGAGGAATGAGTCATAACTCATGATACCCAGAAAGTTAGAAATTAAGTGGAAAATGTTTAGTAATTTCTTCATGTTACAAGTTTAAATTACAAATGATTGACTGAATATCTGTTCTTTCATGGAAGTGCTCAGGAATGAAACATTCTTATGGTGACTAGTGAACGGATATACTCTTCAGGAGATGCTGAATTAAATTTGCCTAAAATGTGAAGATATTTAAAAATTAGTTTCAGGGGCGTCTGGGTGGCTCAGTTGGCTAAGCGTCCGACTTCCGCTCAGGTCATGATCTCGCGGTCCGTGAGTTTGAGCCCCGCGTTGGGCTCTGTGCTGACCGCTCAGAGCCTGGAGCCTGTTTCAGATTCTGTCTCTCCCTCTCTCTCTGGTCCTCCCCCGTTCATGCTCTGTCTCTGTCTAAAAAATAAAAAAATAAACAACAACAGCAAAAAATTAGTTTCAGTCTTACTAGTTGAGTACAAATGTAATGAGTCAAGAATTTGTAGCTGAAAATACTTCTCTGATTATTTAAGTTCATTTTGATAAGTTTCAGATTGGATTTACCGAAGGGTAATCTGACAAATTAGATACAAGGTGGCTCTTTGCTAATTGTTATTTTAGTGAATGACCCTCCTACCCCTTTTTAAGAATTTTTTTAAAAGAGCCCAGAAACTAGGGGTTGAAGACCCTGAATAGGAGTCATTATTTTTTTTTTTTTTTCCTGCATCAGTGTGCCTGGGAGGGAGGGAGGGTAGGAGGGAAGGAAGGGGTCCTTGTTTGAACCCTAAACTGCTGGGATTCCAACCAAACCAAGTAGCCTCCAACTGATAGTCTGAGAAGCGCTTAGTAGACATCTCAGGCACATGTTCAAAACGCACTCCTATTTTCTCCCCACCGAGCTGCTCGTCCTGCAGTCTGCTTCACCTCAGTTGATGGCAATTCCATCTTTATGGCTGTGCAGGCAAAACCCAAGAGTTGTCCTTGACTCCTTTGCTTTCATCTCTCGTCCTTCTGGATATATTTTTAACATTGCAGCCAGAGGGATACACCTTTAAAACATATGACAAAACACGCCAGTCGTCTGCTTGAAACCCTCCAATGGCTCCCATTTCACGCTACGTGAAAGCCAAAGTCCTCACAATGGCCTACAGTTGTGGTCCAGCATAACCCAGCCCCTGCGACTGGCCTCATTTCCCACCAGTCCTCTCTGTGGTTCACACTGCTGCAGACACACTGGCCTTCTTGGGGTTACCCGAACATACCAGGCACACGTCTGCTTTACGTTGACTGTTTCCTCTGCTGGAATACTTAAAGTAGGTATCTTTCAAGGTTTTCGTGAAGATTAACTTCTCAATGAGGTCTATCTCCACGCTATCTGAAATGGCATCTTCTCAACATTCCTCACTGTCTCTCTATTTTTTTCCCACGGCATCTATCACCTTGTGACACACTCTATAATGTACTAATTATGGTCATTGACTGTTTTTGTCCGCTCAAATGTAAACTTACAAGGGCAGAATTTTTTTTGTCTTTTTACTGCAGCATCCCCCATGCCTGAATTTCTGCCTGGCATATAGAAGATACACCACATATGGGGCGCCTGGGTAGCTCAGTTGGTTAAGCGCCCAACTCTCTCTCTTGTTTTAAAAATAGGATTGAGGATATTTTCATTTTTTTAAATTATTTTATTTTATTTTTTTGAGATAGAGAACACATGAGCAGGGGAGAGGGGCAGAGGAAGAGAGAGAGAGACAGAGAGAGAGAGAATCTCCATGCACAGCGTGGAGCTGGACAGAGGTACTCAATCCCACGACCTGACCCTGAGATCATGACCTGAGCCAAAATCAAGAGTTGGAAGCTCAATTGACTGAGTGTCCAACTCTTGATTTCAGCTCAAGTCATGATCTCACAGTTGTGAGTGAGATCAAGTTCTGTGTAGGCTGTGTGCTGGGCAGGGAGTCTGCTTAGGATTCTCTCTCTCCCTGGGTGCCTGGGTGGCTCTGTGGGTTGAACGTCTGAGTCTTGGTTTCAGCTCAGGTCATGAAATCATGGCTTCGTGGGTTCGAGTCCCACATCGGGCTCCACACTGACAGTTCAGAGCCTGCTTGGGATTCTCTCTCTCTCCCTCTCTCTCTCTGCCCCTCCTCCACTCATGCTGTCTCTGTCCCTCTTAAAATAAATACATAAACTTTAAAACAAAAAAGGTTCTTTCCTTGTCTCTGTCCCTCCCTACTCATGTATGTGTGCCCGTGCATTCTGTTTCTCTGAAAAATAAATTTAATAAATAAATAAATAAATAAATAAATAAGATATACCATATAATATTCAATAAATTATTTGGAACAGCTACTTTGGAGAAAAATTTGAAAGTATCTATTAAAGCTGAGAATGTACATAGCCTATCATCTAGCAATTCTACTCCTGGATATTTACCCTAGAGGAACTCTTACATACATGAATGAGGAAATGGTACATCGATGTTTACTTCAGAATTTCGGTGTGATGGCCAAAGATAGAAATAACCTAAATGTCCTTTAGGTGGGAAATGGATACTGTTTTTATTTAGTCAATAAATTACCATAAAGCTGCTAAAATAAACAAACTTGCATGGACATAGCTTGGAACCAAAATGGAGAGGTAAACGTTGCAGACTACATACAGAGCAATGCCATCTTTGGGAACAAAAACACACAGGAGTGATTTCTATTTATTACGGGTATGTGTATGTGAGAAAATAACTATGGCGGTGATTTATACCAATTCGTGACAGAAGGTTACACTTGGGGAGGGATGGTTAACTTTATAATGTTTTATTTCTTGTAAAATAGAAAGACTGGAAATAAATCAAATGACCTGTAAAATTTGTTGAATTTGGGGGCCGTGAGTATTTTTATTATTTGTTGTGCTTTTCTGTATTTGCAGTTTTCTTAAAATTAAAAAATCTTCTAGACTGTAAGATCTTTAAGAGCAGGAACTATGTTTTATTCATATTTCTATCCATAGGACCTAATATTCTTATTAGAATGTACAAGATTGTTGGGGCACCTGGGTGGCTCAGTCAGTAAAGCGTCTGACTTCAGCTCCGGTCATGATCTCGGGGTCTGTGAGTTCAAGCCCCACATCAGGCTCTGTGCTGACAGCTCAGAGTCTGGAGCCTGCTTCCGATTCTGTATCTCCCTCTCTCTCTGTCCCTCCCCCACTCATGCTCTGTCTCTCTCTCAATAATAAACATTAATTTTTTTTTAACGTTTATTTATTTTTGAGACAGAGAGAGACAGAGCATGGACAGGGGAGGGGCAGAGAGAGAGGGAGACACAGAATCTGAAACAGGCTCCAGGCTCTGAGCTGTTAGCACAGGGCCCGACGCGGGGCTCAAAGTCACGGACCGTGAGATCATGACCTGAGCCGAAGTCAGACGCTTAACCGACCAAGCCACCCAGGCGCCCCTCAATAATAAACATTAAAAAAAATTAGAAAAAAGAATACAGAAGATTGTTAAATATATGTGTTGATAGGTAAACATTTTAATTTTAAAAGAAGAGAAGGAATTAAGGGGGAAAGATGAGTATATAAAGATATTAAGAGAAAGGTGAAAAATATTTGGGGTTGACATATGTGTGACTTAACACTCATGCTACCTGAGAACTTCATCTGGACTCTGATACCTTGAAACAGGATTTTGGAGACAGTAAGAAGATAAAGACGTGAAAAAGCTCTCTTTTATCCACCAGATGCAAAGAATACTGTAGGTATTCATTAGTTACTGTGGTAATGTTTGCCAATTCCCAACAGATATTAACCTGTGGGATTCAGGAACAACACAAAAATGAAATTCCTGAAATCATGTTATTTTGTATTTTTCCTAACACTTTATTTACATGTTTTTGAAATATAATGAGTAACCATAATAATGAACAATGAATCATTTTCCTGTGATGGGGTTATACTAAAAGTTCCAGAGCTTTATTATTATTATATTTATAATATATATAATATATATATAATATATTATATTATTTTTTAAAAATATATAATAATAGGGGCGCCTGGGTGGTTCAGTCCGTTGAGCATCTGACTTTGGCTCAGGTCATGATCTTGCAGTTCGTGATTTTGAGCCCCCGTGTCAGGCCCTGTGCTGACAGCTCAGAGCCTGGAGCCTATTTCAACGTTTATTTATTTTTGGGGGGACAGAGAGAGACAGAGCATGAACGGGGGAGGGGCAGAGAGAGAGGGAGACACAGAATCGGAAACAGGCTCCAGGCTCTGAGCCATCAGCCCAGAGCCCGACGCGGGGCTCGAACTCACGGACCGCGAGATCGTGACCTGGCTGAAGTCGGACGCTTAACCGACTGCGCCACCCAGGCGCCCCTCCTGGAGCCTATTTCAGATTCGGTGCCTCCCTCTCTCTCTGACCCTCCCCAATTCATGCTCTGTCTCTCTCTGTCTCAAAAATAAATAAACGTTAAAAAATAAAAATTTAAAAAAAAAAACAGTGGAGTCTTGATTTCGGCTTAGGTCATGATCTCATGGTTTGTGGGTTCGAACCCTGAGACAGACTCTATGCTGCTGATGTGGATCCTGCTTGGGGTTCTCTGTCTCCTTTGCTCTCTGCCCCTCCCCTGCTCTCTCTCTCTCTCTCTCTCTCTCAAAAATAAGCATTTTTTTAAAAAAAGATAATAAAAGCATGGTGTAAGGTTTATTATTATTATGAATAATATTGGACAAGATTGTGTATTTCAATTACATGCAGCAGTGATCACTACTTATTACAGACATTTCATTAGAGAAGTCATTAAAAAAAGAAAGCATTAATGCAAAATAAATTCTAAATAAAAATCATTGTTTTTAAATGTTTTTAATGTTTGTTTTTGAGAGAGAGAGAGAGAGAGAGAGAGAGAGAGAGAGACAGTGCGAGTAGGGGAAGGGCAGAGAAAGAGGGAGACACAGAATCCGAGGCAGGCTCCAGTCTCTGAGCTGTCAGCACAGAGCCCGACACGGGGTTCAAAATCACGAACTGCGAGATCATGACCTGAGCCGAAGTCAGATACTTAATGAAATGAGCCACCCAGGCGCCACTAAATAAAAAATCATTTTTAAAAATAAAAAATTAACACTTAAAAAGTTATTCTTCAAATGATAATTTAAAACACATAAAATATTGTCTTATCCAACAGATTTGATCTTTGTTTTGTGACAAATATTCCAGATAAGGAAAAATTGCTCTCATTCTGTGATGTTGGTTTAGTTTTTTTGTTTTGTATGTGTGTGTGTGTGTGTGTGTGTGTGTGCGTGCGCGCGTGTTTACAGAGGGAGGGGTGGGGAGGAGAAGAGGGGCAGAGAGAGAGAGAATCTTATGCAGGCTCCACATTCAGCACGGAGCCGAAGTGGGGCTCTATCCCACGACACTGGGATCATGACCTGAGCCGAAATCAAGAGTCCGATCCTGAACCCGACTGAGGCACCCAGGCACCCCAATGTTGGTTTAGTTTTATGAAGCACTTCCAAAAGCATTACCCAGTTGGGCATTAGGGCATATGTTGCTTTATATAAACTCATTTACTTTTTCGGCAGTGAAAATATTTTGTCTGTTTTACAAAGAACTATATCTTTTAGTACATATTCTAACACAAATTGCAGCAAACATGATTGGACTATATTCAAATAATGTAATACTTGGATCTCCTAGCAAGATCAACCACATACATGAAAAAAAAAGAAAGAAAAAGAAATATGTTGACATTACCAATTTAGGGAGTTATTTTTCTTACAAAACTTGGTATTTCTTGAAATACCATCCATAGGATTAGCACAATGTATTCTATGTATATAAACATATTAATGTTTATTTTATTTGCAACAAGTACTCGCCAGTAAGGCCAGGAACACATGCTTACAACATGACAACAATAACAAGCAAGATGGATTAGATCTTCACTGCTGCCATCTAACGTGCTCTTGTCATGCTTTCCAGAGATGTTGACCTTCATCTTTGACTGTACACGTCAGCATTTCCTGTCTTCCTTTTGATTTGATGTCAGTACATTCCTTTGAGTCAATAATATTATTATGTTGATTGTTGAGGTTTAATTTTCCTCCCTACGTTGTTTTGGCCCCTTTGTCAAAAATCAAATGACCGTACACAGAGAAAAACAGTACAGCATAGGGAAAATAGTCAATAATATTGTAATAACATTGTCTGCTGACAGACGGTGACTACACTTACCACGGTGAGCACTGAGTAATGAATAGAATTGTAGAATTGTTATGGTGTTATGGTGTAGAATTGTATGGCGAAACTAATACAACATTGTGTGTCAACTGTACCTCAACAATAAAAAAAATGGGAGACATAACCGAGTACAAAATAAGTGAAATACTAATTTCACATTAAAAAAGCAAAAGAGAAAAGGGGAGAAAAATAAATTGATCATATATATGTGTGGATCTATTTCTGGATTCTTTCATCTGTCCCATTGTCTATGTATATTCTGTATGTCCATAGACTCTATATGTCTCTTTTTATGAATACCAAACTGTCTTGCTTATATAGCTTTATAATAAATCTTAAAATCAGGTGAGGCAAGTTCTCCAATTTTGTCCTTATTTTTAAAAGTTGCTGTGGTTAGGGGCACCTGGGTGGCTCAGTCGGTTAAGCATCTGACTCTTGATTTTGGCTCATGACATGATCCCACAGTTCGTGAGATTGAGCCCCGTATGGGGCTCCACACTGACAGAGTGGGACCTGCTTAAGATCCTTGCTCTCTCCCTCTCTCTCTGCCCCTCCCCCGGCTTGTGTGTGCGCGCTCTCTCTCTCTCTCTCAAAATAAATAAATAAACATTTAAAAAAATTGCTGTGGTTATTCTTGGCTCTTTGTGTTTACATGTTAATTTTAGAATCAGCTTGTCAATTTCTACAAAACAGCTTTTTGGAATTTTGATTGGGATTGGGTTGAAACTATAAATGAATTTGGTGAGAATTATATTAATAATATTGAGTCTTGCAATCCATGAACATGGTTGATCATTTCATTAATTTAGATCTTTCAAAAATATAAAAACAGATCAATAGTTACAGGCACATAAAATATGCCAGGCAAAGTATTATGTGCTTTATATGTATACTATTAAAATTTATCATTCCTTTCATTTGGCAGATTATACATAGAAGGAAATGGGGAGGTGGAGAGACTCAGTAATTCCCACAGTCAGCTAGTAAATGGTATAAAAGGGAATGTGGGCCCCCATTTGTCTGACTCAACTTTCTTCAGTTTATTTAACTCAGCTCCAACTAGGGTTAAGTGAGGGTCATCATTTATGCCTGTGAACCTCTCCAAAGTTGAGATTGTTCCTGAACAATCAGGCATTTCAAACTCCCACTGTTATGAAGACTTCACTGTTACGGTAAGGAGATAGTGTTAAATCATGTGAAGGCATACAAGACATTAGAGATTAAATTATATTTTCCAAATTGCACTTGAGAATCAAGTGTGCCAATTGGGCACTTTTGAATATCTATCTTGTTCACAGCACCTGGGATTCAGGTTTATGAGCAGCATAAAATTCTTGTACTCCATTGCAAGAAAAGATACTTCTGTTTATAAATTATCGATGCAAACTGGTTTAGGATTTGAAGAAAGGTTTTATAAAATGTATTAAAAGATCTGACAGCTCTTGATATAATTTGGGGCAATTATCTGTTATGGATATTCAGTGACTTTTACAAATTTATCCATGGCAAAAAAAAAAAAAAATCAAAACCTGATGCGGTTGTATTTAAAATTAATCAAAGTTCCTGATCTCTTTCTGACAAGTCAACTTAGGTTTAATTTTTAAAAAGAATTCGTGAAGAAAGAGGTTATAGTAGAAGATCTACTTTTAAAGAAAAAAAGATTGGATGACACTTTATAAACATGGTAAGGCAGACTTTATTTAGGACCATCCTGATAGTTACAGGGACCCCTGCAATGGGATTTTACAGTGGGGAAAGAGAGATGAGGCTGAACTGGTAATACAGCATGGGCAAGTGGGAATTGATAGCCCAGGAGCAGGACAGGGGTCAGTGAATGGAAAATTACCAAGAGAAAACAAGATCAGGGGAGTTTTGGCTAAACCCACCTAACAGGACTCTCGCTGAAAACGGCCAGGGTGACCAGACTTCATGGGGGCTGGTGGAGGATGAGGAACACAATTACATACTGAAGATGATCAGATATTGGGGGCGGGGGTGTTGGTTAAACTGACTTGGCAAGGTTCTTGCTAAAACTGGATTTTACAAAAAAATGTAATCCTAGGCACAGCTGAGCTTAGGAGGTTTAGCAGTCTGGCTAATGTTTGGCCACACAATCTTCATCACTACCTCAAGTATGTTCAGAGTCCAGCTTTTATTTCTTCTAAGAGCTTTCCAGGGCTCTTTCTGTCCCCAGCACCCAGCCTAGTGGAGTCTAATTAATTGCTTACAAGCAATTCTACAAAGCTGGAAGGCCTAGAGAGGGTAAAAGGCTCAGGCTTGAAAAGTCTTACAGGGGCGCCTGGGTGGCGCAGTCGGTTAAGCGTCCGACTTCAGCCAGCTCAGGATCTCGAGGTCTAGGAGTTCGAGCCCCGCGTCGGGCTCTGGGCGGATGGCTCAGAGCCTGGAGCCTGTTTCGGATTCTGTGTCTCCCTCTCTCTCTGACCCTCCCCCGTTCATGCTCTGTCTCTCTCTGTCTAAAAAATAAACGTTGGAAAAAAAAAAAGTCTTACAAATTTCACGATTTCCCCCGTTTGCAGACCTCAGAATGGACAGCTGCTGGAGAGCACTGAGCACTCACCCGCAGCCAGGCCCTTTACACCCATTCTCAGGTCTACCCCCGCCCCACAAGCGTGTGAGAGCCTTCGGCCAGGAGGGGAGGCCCCTTTGCGGTCGGAAGCCTGGAGCCCACGCACTTTTTTGCACCTACCTCGCCGAAGCCCCTGAGCACTGGAGAAACCCGAGTAGGGCTATGCGGGTTGTTTACAGGAACCGGGAGGGGCGTGAAAGGGTGCCCGAGACCCGGACCGCTCCGGGCTCGTTCGGAGGCCTCCTTCGCACCACCTGGCCCGCTGAAAGACTACCCAGAAAGGGCGTGGAAAAGAGTGGGACAAAGGGGAGGAGGGTCACGAGTCAAAGCGGCGGCGGGGAGGATGCCACCGCCGGCGACTCACGGCCTCCGGGCTCCAGTTGGACCGGGTTAAGCAGAGCCTCAGAGGCTTCTAGAGCGGCGCGCGAACCTGCCGCTCCCCCTGCAGAGCAGAAGACCTGACACCCCCCTGCCTGACCCGCTGACAGCGCCAACCCCCCCCCTCCCCAGGTGAGTCGAGCCCGGCACCGCCCGGAGGCATCAGGTGTCGTGGGAACGGCGCCCGCGGAGTGCAGGGAGGGACCGCGATGTTGGGAGCCGTCGGTGACACACTGCGAGAGGGTCAGGACCCTCGGACGTCGGCGCCATGGAAGGGACGAAGGTGGGAGCGGGGTGCGAGCTGCAGCGGTTCCGCACAGCGCCCGCTCGGCAGCCTGCCCAAGGTCAGTGGGGTAGGTGGGGGGGCCCGGCTGGGGTCAGCCCGCACCCCAGCTGCGCGGGCGGGAGGCTCTGCCGCGCAACCCCCGTCCAGGCCTTCGCCCACCCGGAAGCCTGAGGCAGGGACCCCGAGAGCTGAAGCCACCTGCGGCCAGAGTCTTGCCCTGGAAGAGCTGGGGAGGGGTTTGCCGTCTGGGGGGCGGCCGGGGGCTCAGGGATGGTCCAGAAGTTGCGCAGCCAGCGTCTCGTGACTCGAGTGGCCTTTACTAGCGGCGTGGGGGGCGGATGGAAATGGGGGTGCTCAGCCGGGACCCCTGCGCGGGGCGAAAGCGGCCTCCAGCCAAGCTGGGCCGTCCGAAGTTGCTGGTGACGCGGAGGCCTGGGAGG
The DNA here is from genome assembly GCF_022837055.1 of Prionailurus viverrinus. NCBI lineage: Eukaryota > Metazoa > Chordata > Mammalia > Carnivora > Felidae > Prionailurus > Prionailurus viverrinus. The sequence goes on from NC_062568.1 coordinate 142,721,038, forward strand.
AGGGCGGGCTGCGGCTGCACCTGCCAGCGCAAGGTCAGCGGGGACGCTGCTGCGGGGGTGGCAGGGGTGAAGAGAGGAGTTTTGAGTCTGATGGAGTGAGACAGCGCTTCTGAAGAAATGAGGTTGCGTTCCTTTGTCAACTGACGTTTTTACTATTCACACATATTCCCTGGTTTTCTCTCATTTTCTGCAGCTGAATCCAGTTAAGCGTCTCATCTCCGTGAATAAACAGCCTCTGTGTGTCAGTTTGTAGATTGTAAGAGCGCTTCTGATACCGCGGATAGGCTCTCTCCTGCCGGGCGTCTCCACCTACCCCGCCTCCTGCGCGGCGCCCCCGGGTGGCTGTGAAGGGTGGTTGGCGGGCACTCCTTCCGCGCCTCGGGGTCCGGACACCTGGCACTTTTTAAAGTGCACCCCAGGAAGGGCTTGTGTGACTTTGGGAAAGCCAACGTTTGCAGCAAGTGTAGCGGCCAGTCCTTGTGAATGAAATTCCTTGCTTCTGGGACAGCTTGGTGCCATAAATTGATTGCCGTTGTCTCATTTTCTCTTTGTTCCTGTGGGTTGCTGTTACACGGCGTGTCTACTTGAAAGTTTACTTTTCCCTATATCAAAATAGAAAGGGCTTAGTGTGTCCTCAAGTCTGTAATTTACCAACATGCACTATTATTACCTGCTTCATTACTAATGGTTAGTCACGTGAGAGTTGTGATGAACATAAAATCATGTTCCTTTTCAGTCCCATTGATGAAGTCTCTAACTGCTGGTTTTTGAAGAAGGAAATAAAATGTTCTTGAATGAAAATCTTAAGGGATTAATAGCTTTTTTTCTCTCCCCTACGTCTTTACCTGAGAGTTTCCGTACTCATACTTTGACTGGCATTTTAAGACGTAAGAACAATACTTGAATGAGTTCGATCATAATTATTGCATTGTGAAGGTATTGCATATTGTATTTTCACGCCATTGTAAATAGGCTTTATGCTTTGCTGACTCAGCAGTCTTCTTGTTAATCTTTTTATTAATCAAGATTTTTAACAGCTTCCCCGTGGCTAGTTTTTATAGCCAATATCTATTATTTGGAGCTGTTGGGTTTGCTAAGAATGTTTGAATCAGAATCAACTGTGGGATTCTATATTTGGAAAGCAGTGTAATACCTAAACAGTGACTTGTTAGAGGTTGTATTACTATAGTTTGGTTTAATCCCTCCCCCACCTTGATCTCTGAGCAGAAGTCACTGTAACAGCATCACACAGAGCCAGCCTTTCTCTTCTACATGGAAGAACTCTACTTTGCCAGGTGGTTGGGGGTATTTTATTTTGAACAGGTTTCCATAATATTAATATTGGTCAGAGTGAAAATCCAAGATAAGCGCCTGCTTCTGGAGTGATGTCTTTGTCATTTTGGATTGGAAATGCTGACTACAAAGACAATAAAATTAGCCCCATCTAGTTTCAAAGAGATAAAAGAGATAATAGATACGAGGTACTTTGAAAAGTAAAATGTGCTACATATATATAAGGCCCTCAATAAAAGTCAAATGCAAGTGATATGGCTGATTGCGATTTGGACTTAAATTAAGCTCCTGCATTCCCCTTCGTAGAACAGGTAAGTTTCCTGAGCCTCCGTTGCCCCTTAAGAATCTTGTTGCCTGTTCAGGAAGCTGACCTGGCTGTTTGGGCCATAGGGGGAGTGAGGCTGCTTGCTCAGTGTTGGAACCACTGCTAGGGCTTTATTTGCATTTGTATTTAATCAGAATACATGAGGGTAGGTATTGTTATTACTATTTTGCAGAAGAGAAAACTGAGGCTCAGAGAGGCTGAGTGACTTATCTAAGGTCACAGAGGTGTCAAGTCGTAGAACCGATTTTAGACACCAAACACGGTTTTAGTTCTCTGCACCACATCTTGCTACCTTTAACTCTGGTTTTAAACTTATTTTGATAATATGGTGAAACGTTAAGTATCACTGCACAGGGGTGCCTGGGTGGTTCAGTTGATTGAGCGTCTGACTTTGGCTCAGGTCATCATCTCGCGGTTCACGAGTTCAAGCCCCACGTCAGGCTCTGTCCTGACAGCTCAGAGCCTGGAGCCTGCTTCGGATTCTCCGTCTCCCTCTCTGTCTGCACTTCACCTCTCTCTCTCTCTCTCTCTCTCTCTCTCTCTCAAAAATAAGCATTAAAAAAAATTTTTTTAAGTATCACTGCAGGAAAAATGGCCATATCTTCATATATACAAAATTTTGCCTGTTATTTCAGGGTCCACCTACCTTCTAAAACCATTACATAGGCTTGCAGGTCACCCTGTTCTAACTACCTCTGTCACGGAATGAGGCAGAAAATGTATACGTACTATATATATGTACATACAATCATTTACTAATAGGAGTGGCCCTTGAGGGCAGTAACTTTCAACCAGGTGAACATTTACTTAGTAATTGAAACAAAATTCTAATTGATTCTGTAAATATCTAAAGTGCCCTTTAGAACAATGGGGCTTAGTCGAAACCAGATCTTTTGTTTGGGCTTCTTCAACTATCCTGTGATAGCAAAGAATATAAATTTATACCTTCACTTATAGAATGTAAATAGTTTTTTTTTTCCTCTCCCTAGAGATGGCAAATCCCGAGGTTGTAGTCAGTAGCTGCAGCTCTCAAGAAGAGGAAAATCGCTGCACTTTTAACCAGCATACATCGCCCTCTGAGGAGCTTCTGTTAGAAGACCAGATGAGGCGAAAACTCAAATTTTTTTTCATGAATCCTTGTGAGAAGTTCTGGGCTCGTGGTAGAAAACCATGGAAGCTTGGTATACAAATTCTAAAAATTGCGATGGTGACTATACAGGTAAGCGTCTCAAATCATGAGTTTAGTGAAGGCCTCTTTTAGTAACAAAAAGGAGCATGGACAGTGGTTTTTCATAACTTTGAACTGTATGTATAATGGAGAACAATAAATTAGGAAACATACAATCTTTTTGTTAATTTTTATTTTTTTATTTTTTTTCAACGTTTTTTATTTATTTTTGGGACAGAGAGAGAGCATGAACCGGGGGGGGGGGGGGGGGGGGGGCAGAGAGAGAGGGAGACACAGAATCGGAAACAGGCTCCAGGCTCCGAGCCATCAGCCCAGAGCCTGACGCGGGGCTCGAACTCACGGACCGCGAGATGGTGACCTGGCTGAAGTCGGACGCTTAACCGACTGCGCCACCCAGGCGCCCCAGAGACATACAATCTTAAACCCTTCTCCCTTCAATATTTGTGAAAGAAGACTTTGGGTTTTTTTTTTTTTCCTTAATTATTTTCCTTCTCATCTTTCATTAAATTACAATTTTGGTCACAAAATGGAATCAGTTTTTAGGAAAAGAAGATTTTAATATTCGGTTTCCAATAGAGAAGCTGGAGGTTTTTAAATCATCCATGAAAACTAGCTGTTGCCCAACCAGAGGATTCTTTACCCTCCTAGTTAGTTTCCTGGGAATTTCTCTCTTTTCAGAAATTTCAAAGGTTTCTGTTAAGGCAAGTATCTGGATTCTCACAGCCCTGTGATCATGGGAACCCCAACACTGAACAATGTGGAAAAATGTGGAGTTAACTAAAAATGAGTGGCATACACAGTGAAATATGAGACTTCAATTTAGCAGAGTTTGAATCTCATTTCCTCGTCTTCTGTTGACATTTTTGGGGAAAACCATATTTTGCAGTTCTTTTTTTTTTAGACGTTTATTTATTTTTTTGAGACAGAGACAGAGCATGAACGGGGGAGGGTCAGAGAGAGAGGGAGACACAGAATCCGAAACAGGCTCCAGGCTCTGAGCTGTCGGCACAGAGCCTGACACGGGGCTCGAACTCACAGACCGTGAGATCATGACCCAAGCCGAAGTCAGATGCTCAACCGACTGAGCCACCCAGGCGCCCCTGCAATTCTTTATATATACTGGTTATGATTTACTCTTGTGTGAAGATATATTTTCCTACTCGTAAGAGTAATGATCTCTCCTTAAAAGCAAAAGAGCAAAATTAAAAGCAGATATTAACAGGAAAAATAGATGTGATAGATTTATTTTTATTAATACTTAACTTGGTGAAAAAATGCATATGTAAATAAATAACAAGTATTCAAGGAAAAAAAACTTTAAAGCCCTGAAATGACTAATCTTAACTGATTGTTGGGCACAAATGCTTAAGGTTAGAAGCTAACGGGATTTCTACAATCATATGAAGTTGGTAGAATTTTTGCCTAAATTTCTCACACTTATGTAAATGAAACTAACATTTGAGTGACTACTCTCTCCCAGGACATTATTTCATTTAATTATAATAACACTCCTACTGGACAAAAACTAGCATCCTTCATTTTACCGAAGAGGAAACTGATGTTTATAGAGTTTTTAAAAAGCCACATGAGTAGTCAGTGGCAGAATCAAGAGTTTAGAGGCAGGTGCTTGCTCTCTCTAATATGTCACCATTAAAATGGGTGTTCAATTCTCCATATAATATTTGGCAAGTTGGAATTGAAATTCTTCCAGGTGATAATACAGTGCATCACAATAGTGAAAATTTTTATCTGTGTTGTTTCTGATAAGTAGAGGGAAAAGCCTGTGTCAGATGAACATGAATATCTTCTACTTAGTATGATTGTTACCACTTGAGTGTTTGCTATATTGGGGGCTAAGCATCATCATGTTCAATTCTTAAGTCAGAGGTAAGTAGTGGTATCCCTATGTCCATGGGTGAGAATATTGAGGCTTACTGAAGTAAAATTGTCATAGTCAGGAAACTAGAAGAGGAGAGCTGAGATTCAACTCAGATTTTATTCTAAGACTTGTGTTCTTAATTACTCCTAAATCTTTTAGGGAGCTCATCTAACCATCCACTGTTTCCTAGGGTGCCCAAGAGGAAAATTGACCAGTGGTTTAAGATGTTAAGCCTGTTAGTAATACACATATAAAAGGCATTTAGGGACGTTCTTAAAAGGAACTGAGAGTTTTTCTTAATTGTGATGTTTCCTCAATCTGTACTGCAGCAACCAAGCAGAGGTGACGTAAAAACTTTGTGACTGAGCAAGTGTGACTTGGTGACAGATTCCCACTTTTCAGGGGAGAGAAGGTGGTCTTTCTGTTCACTTGGAGATTTTGTGTCTGCAGCAACAAGAGAAAGGTGTCTTTGATGACGGGAACCCTACTAAAATTTTCCCTTTCACCACTACCTGGCTTAGTCTCTGAATTACAATGGCTCTCTCTCTGCCATGGGTGCACCTTTGAGGGCAGGGACTGCTGTTTTCACATCGCATCGTCTGGACCCAGCTCAGTGCTCGCGTGAGGGAGGTACTCATGTATTTGACTGCATCGGTAATTGGTCTTTAGGAATTCTCTGGAGGCTTTTCAGTCATCAGCTTCATTAGTTGTAAAATCCCTAGAACATCAAGCTGTCATCTTATTGGGATTTAAATAGGATACTTGGCTTAAAGAGGCTCTTCAGAAACGCAAGTCCAGTTAGGTGGAGGGCACTGACATATGTGGGGTGGAGGACATACATCATGAGGAGAGGTGAAAAGAGAAAAGATTGCTGTGCTTTACTTTTTCCCAATAAGACCCTGGACTACTTTGTGTAGCATGCCAGGGTGGCTAGAGCTTGGATTTAGTCTGTTGGACTTGGGTTCAGATTTTGGCTACACCCTTGCTAGTGATGTGACTTGAACAACATTATTTAACTTCTTTGCCTTTATGTACCCATCTATAAAATGGGTATATTAGGAACTGGACTGTGGGATTCGTATGAGGAAAGCTCCTGGTATGGCACCTAGGTGCTCAATGTTGTTCCCTTTTTCCATATAAAATACACCCTGCATTGCTCTGGGATCCAGAGTGTATGTTAAAGTGTATGTTCTAAAGTTACAGTGTGTGTGTGTGTGTATGTGTGTGTGTGTGTGTGTGTGTGTCACAGAGTGAGAACAAGTGAGAGTGAGCAAGAGAGAGGACATGCAAGAGAGCAAGAGACTGAGATGGTTTTGGAGGGAAGAGAGACTTTGGGTACATAAAGTTTCAGCTCTGACTGAAAGAGCTTATGTTAATACCACAGCAATGCAGTTAAACAATGATTTTAAGCATGAATAATTGAGTTTCATATAAAACTGCTGTCAATCCTTCATGAATATGTAAGGATATGTTTGTTAATATTCTTTAATTTAGAGGTCAGTCGAGAGGATATTTTTATTTTTGGCCTTATTGTCACAGTTTTGGTAATTGAATGGTGACAATTAAATATAATAGTTTGATTGGAGGATTTAGATTTATTTAAGGTATTTCTTATATTGCATTGTACACCTTCTTCAAAACCTTCTTGATGTCCTGCATAAATCATTAAAAATCTTTTTAAAAATTTTTTTGTTTTTATTTTATTTTTGAAAGAGAGACAGAATGTGAGCGGGGGAGAGGGTAGAGGGAGGAAGACACAGAATCTGAAGCAGGCTCCAGGCTCCGAGCTGTCGGCACAGAGCCTGATGCGGGGCTCGAACTCACTGACTTGAGAGATTATGACCTGAGCTGAAGTTGGATGCTCAACTGACTGAACCACCCAGACGCTCGCCATTTAAAGATCTTTTACTTGCCCTGTAAGCCCCTGGACTATCTGCCTCCAGTTTTTCTGTTGACATTTTTTTCTTGGTGGTCCTTCGATTGGATTATTCTGGGATCCTCAATGTCCCCCACCAAAGTGCTAAGTTGTACTCTACCTTCTTTGTCTTTTCCCTGAGCTCTTCAAATGTCCTCACCCAAGTTATGCACATACTTCAGGGGTTTCCATCATTATTTCTTTCTTTTTTTTTTTTAATTTTTTTTTCAATGTTTATTTATTTTTGGGACAGAGAGAGACAGAGCATGAACGGGGGAGGGTCAGAGAGAGAGGGAGACACAGAATCGGAAACAGGCTCCAGGCTCCGAGCCATCAGCCCAGAGCCTGACGTGGGGCTCGAACTCCCGGACCGCAAGATCATGACCTGGCTGAAGTCGGACACTTAACCGACTGCGCCACCCAGGCGCCCCCCATCATTATATCTTTCTTAAAGAAACTTTCCCATTTCTTTAGCCAGAGTGACCTAGCTTCTCTAAATTCCTAAACAAGGACTTCTCTAAAATAAAGCTTTTAGTGGTGGGGGCAACATCCTAAGTAAGATCATACATGAAAATGTGCAAAGCTACTTTCTTTCATTTTATTTTTATTTAAAAACATTTTTTTAATGTTTATTTTTAAGAGAGTGAGAGAGACAGAGTGCAGGTGGGGGAGGGGCAGAGAGAAAAAGAGAGAGAGAGAGAGAGAGAGAGATGCAGAATCGGAAGCAAGCTCCAGGTTCTGAGCTGTCAGCACAGAGCCCAACATGGGGCTTGAACTCATCGACCGTGAGATCACAACCTGAGCCGAAGTTGGACATTTAACTGACTGAGCCACTCAGGCGCCCTTATTTTCTTTCATTTTAAAACTAGAAGCCCACCTTCTCTTTAGGGTCAAATTAATTAACAGCTACAGAAACTTTAATTTCTATTGAATACATTCAGGATTAATTAAACATTGAATCTGGAATAGATAAATTGGTCGTTATATGGAGACCTTTTATTTCATTGGTTTTTCACCCTCTTTTCCTTTTTTTTTTTTTTTCTTTGAAGCTGGTCTTTTTTGGGCTGAGTAACCAGATGGTTGTAGCTTTCAAGGAAGAGAACACTATAGCATTCAAACACCTCTTCTTAAAAGGATATGTGGACCGAATGGATGACACTTACGCAGTCTACACGCAAAGTGATGTGTATGATCAGATCATCTTTGCAGTCAACCAGGTAAATCAAGTATGTGCGTTCCTACTTGGGAGAAAGAACAGCCCGGGAAACTGTTAGCAATGTATATAATAGAAACTGACATTCCAGTGTAGAAGGGTGAACATTTCTGTGATGATAGGTATAAAACCATTTTTAAATTATTTTTAAAAATAGCACCATCAATCTTCTGTGAAACTAAAAACTGAGAAAAACTTATTGTTTAGTGACAGAGAGGCAGAAACTTTAAAGGCTTCATTAAAAGAATCAGAGCTAGGGGTTGGCATGAGTGCTTCAAAGATTTAAAATTATTAACCGTAACCCTGGTTGTAAGTACTCATTAAGTCTTCAGAGTTTATACTTTCAGGGGCTCTTAACCAATAATGAGAATATTAACTTTGCAGAGCATATATAGCAACTAAGATCTGAAGGTTCATTTAAAAATTAAGTAAGGCCTTAAAGTCATACATGACAATGATTTTATTGTAACATTGATTAACTGCCAAAAAAAGTATATTATTAAAGTGAAATCATGGCTCCTCATTATCTAGAGACAATCTCTGTACCATGAGGTAGCAAACAGCCAGAATGAAATATGTATTTACGGCACCAAGGCTTTCTGTCAATGGCCAGAAATCTATAGTAATAGAAGGAGATTGAATAAGTTATTACACAGGATTCTGGGTCTGTGTGAAAAATTCCTCTGTCAAGGCAGAGCTGCAGAGGTTAAGTGAGGACAGACGCCCAGACCTGATTAAAGCTCCACAGAGGCCACAGCCACTTGGGGGCCCCATCGGTCAGTCCCACAGGTCACCTACCTTCCAGCCATAGTCCCACACACCACATTCCTGCCCCAGAGTCTCTGACTCCAGCTCCAGGGCTGCCCTTTAGCTGGACACAGTCCTACCACTTATCTCTGACCACCCAGCTCTCGCACAGACTTCCACAAAGAGTCTTAGGAGGACAGGAAGGCAGTCCGACCACAGCATATCCTATAATGTTAGCAGGTCACCTGCAGCCCTGCACCTTGGGTCTTTTATGTTTCAAGGTCTTACAAGGTTCAAGACTTACAAGTTTCTATGGTCAGGAGGTTCAGATCTTTAGGTAGCTCCTGTGAGGATTGGCTCACAGACAGTGGGCACTCAGATGGGCCCGTACTTGTATGACTCGACTTCATGACCCCTGCTTGTTCTCCAGCTTTCCTTCTCATCACACCCCCCACCTTGCAGGCACGCTGGTCTACTTGGGACCTCACTACACTCAATATCTTTTACCCTTCGTTTTCATTTAATGGACTTGTTTACCTTTTACACCTTCCCACCCCCAAAATAAAACTACCAATTTGGCTCAGAGTAGCTTTAGCAAGGCGTAATACGCTTATTTCCTCGAATAGAAAACAAAAACCTCAAAACTGACTATCTCTACGTCATACTGTTTGCCCCCTACATGTAGGACGTAATGCTACTTAACAGCATATGCAGCTTACTTTTTTTTTTTAATTTTTTTTAACGTTTATTTATTTTTGAGACAGAGAGAGACAGAACATGAATGGGGGAGGGTCAGAGAGAGAGGGAGACACAGAATCTGAAACAGGCTCCAGGCTCTAAACTGTCAGCACAGAGCCCGACGCGGGGCTCGAACTCACATACCGCGAGATCGTGACCTGAGCCGAAGTCGGACGCTTAACCGACTGAGCCACCCAGGCGCCCCTGCAGCTTACTTTTATTACCGTGGATTTCTGGCTCCTTTTCCCAGTCCCGTGGCCAATGGAGAGCTTGGTGCTGTAATTACATATCCTGTCCTAGCAGTTTACCATTTCACTGTAAATTAGCTCTCATAAATGAAGAGCAACTATTGCTCTTCTGCTATAAAAGTGTTAGAATATTTTTTACCTTATCATGAATTTGACAAATATTTGAGCACCTCCTCTATGCCTACTACTGTTTTAAGTGCTGGGGTTAGAGCAGTAGCCTTGATAAATTCCTTGCCCTGTGGAATTTACATTCTAATGAAGGAGGTAGATTTTTTTTTTCTTAATTAATGTTTGTTTACTTTTGAGAGAGAGAGAGAGAGCATGAGCGGAAAGGGACAGAGAGAGAGGGAGACCCGGAATCTGAAGCACACTCCGGGCCCTGCACTGTCAGCACGGAGCCCGATGCTGGGCTTGAACCCATGAACCGTGAGATCATGACCTGAGCCGAAGTTGGATGCTTAACCGATTGAGCCACCCAGGTGCCCCAAAGGAGGTGGATTTTAATAAGTTTAACCCAAACCATTTGATTTCAGATAGTAATGAGTGCTATGGAGTAAAATTCAGTAGCACAAGAGGGTTAACAGTTTCTTCGAGGTGGTCAAAAAAGGCCTCTCTGAGGATTCGAAGTCTGGGGAAGAAGATTCCAGGCTGAAGGAGTAGCAACAGCAAAGGCTCTTGAAGCCAGAATACATTTAGTATGTTTGAGGAAATACAAAGGAGGGGAGTGTGGCTGGGCTAGATCTCTTAGGGCTTTACAGGCTCTGAAAAGGAGCTTTGGAATTTATTCTCAGAGAGACCGGAAGCCATGGGAGGGCTTTCAGTGGGGGAGAGACTCTAATATTAGCAAAGGCTAATATCTGTTCCCTCAAGTATTTAGCATCTGTTTTGTATCAGATAGTGTTTTTGATACATGGATACTACAGTGAGCAAATAGACAGAGTTGAGGAAGTCATATTCTAATAGGGAGAGACAGGCAGTAAATTAAGGATACCGTTTGTCAGTTGGTTATAAGTACACATAAGTGTGCTGTAAAAAAAAAAAAAAAAAAGTAGCAGCAGCAGGCAGAGTGAATGGGTGGAGGTGGTCAGGAAAGGCCCCCTGATAAGTGACAGGTGGGCAGGACAGCCCAGAGTGTAGGGAGGCAGACTGCAGCCATCTCAGGGAGGAGCCCTCCAGGGAGAAGGGACAGCACGAACAGAGTCTGGAACAGGTTCGTGTTTTGGGTATCACTGTCCTAACGGCTTTACGTGCATTAATTCACTTATTCCTGTAACAATTCTGGGCATTCTTTTTTTTTTAAGTTTATTTATTTATTTTGACACGGAGAGAGTGAGCAATGGCCAGAGAGAGAGAGAGAAAGGAAGAGAGAGAATCCCAAGCAGGCTACACACTGTCGGCACAGAGCCTGACATGGGGCTCGATCCCATGACCCTGAGATCTTGACCTGAGCTAAAATCAAGAGTTGGATGTTCAATCAACTGAACCACCCAGGTGCCCCAGCCGTCCTGTGAGTTCTATATGGAGACTGGACTGTGGTGAGAGGCGGACGGGAAGCAGGAAGACCACAGCAGTAGGAAGAGATTCCGTTTGTCAGGGTGAGAGGTGAGGTGGTGTGGACAAGGCGATGAGAGGCAGTCAGATTTGGAAGATAATTTGAAAGTAACGCATGACTTTCTGATGGGCCGGAAGTGGAGTTTGAGAAAAAGAGAGTGAAGAATAGGTTCTAAGTTTCGGCCTGTGAAGCTGATTGGCTTATGGAGTCACTGATTGAGAAGGGCATTTTCATGAAAGGAGCTGGTTTTTCCGTTTGCACGTTTGCATTTGAGATACCTCTTAGACACCAGAGGTGCCGTGCAGGCAGATTGCTACCCATGTATGCATTTGGGTGGAAAGGTCAGGAGACGTAAATTTGGAAGCTATTGGCGTACAGATCTTGTTTCATTGTGGGGCTGGTTGAGATCTCTTACCGAGAGAATGTGGGTGAAGAAGTGGAGGACTGAATCCAAGGGTGCTCTGACAGCTAGAGGTTGGCAGGAGCAGGATTCAGCAAAGGAGACTGAGACAGAGAGCCTGTGTCCCAGAAGTCTAGGGGAGAAGGCATCCTGCGAAAGGGAAGGCACTCGGCTGCATCAAACGCTGTGGGAGGCTAAGTTAAATAAGAACAGAGAACCATGCCTCAGATCTGGTAAAATGCCGCTGGTGGCAGCCTGGACAAGGCCCAGCTCAGCATCTATCCCCCTAGGCCCAGGTTACAAATGATTCTTTCACTGATTTTAGCATTTTCACATGCATTTTTATAGTAGAATTATTTATCTGTGTGTCCATCCCACTAAATCCAAGAGATGGCTACCATATCCCTATCTTCATATCACTTCTTGTGCCAAACAGCATTGTTCATAGTAAGCTCTGAAACCCTTTTTTCTTCTACAGAAATGCATTCAGAGTTTGAGTTGATGGTTATTCCAAAGTACCATAAGATTCTCATTGGTAAAATTACATTTGTTTGTTTAGAGGACTCCCAGGACGAGGGAATATTGCTGTGACAGTGACTAAACTATTCTTGCAAAGATAAAGATGAAACTATTTTTTTAAGTTTTGCAAGTTAGCTTGGAACGACTGTATCCCCCTTCCTATATTAAAGCAGCAAAGCGGAACTCTGATCTTACGAGAAATAGTTCAAAGATAAAGTTTGTATTCACACTGAATGCACAGATCAGTTCCTGAACATAGTTCTTTAAAGAAGGAAAGAACCGCAGAGATGACGTGGGTTAAACCTTGAATTTTGTAGACAAGGAACCAGAGGCTCAGAAAGTTTGTGTCTTGCTCACAGTCACAGACATGAGACTTGAGCCCAAAACTTGAGTGCTTTTTCTGGCTGCTGTCCTGGTGCACATTAGCATGTCGCGTACTACGCATGTCAGTGTGAATGTGAGTGTCTCCATCCAGAAAGCAGGTTGGGATCTGCCCATTTCAAAGACGGGCTGGGTAGGGAATCATGGCTTCATTTCTGCCTGGCTGGTGTTCCCATTTTCTGTTTCTCTTTTCTGTTCAAGTACTTGCAGCTGCGCAGTATCTCGGTGGGGAATCATGCATATGAGAACAAGGGTACCGAGCAGTCTGCTATGGCGATCTGTCAGCACTTCTACAAGCAAGGGAACATCTGTCCTGGAAATGATACCTTTGACATTGATCCAGAAATGGAGACTGGTAATGTTCTTCAAAAAACTAGAGCTTCTATTTTTTAACTCCTTGATTTATACTTAAAGTTAGCAATTTTGTCTCTGAAAATGTTGATTTGGTCTGTACTGTTAGGTCATAGTGAGAAACTACATAGGAGTTATCATGTGTCAGGTACCGTCCCAAGCCCTTTACTGTAACTCATGATTTTTTTTTTAAAAGCAACAACAACAGACCAATAAGGCAAGGTGTATTATTATCCTCATTTTATAGAAGACTAAAGTATGGCTCAGAGAGTTGAGTGATATATTCCAGATGGAGCTAGGAAGAGGCAGTGCTGAAATCTGACCCAGGCTGTCTGTGCTCTTAGCCACTATATCCTTGACCTCTATATAGCACTGCCTCTTATGCTGGATAAGCCAGTTACATAGACTTATACTATCCTTAGAAGACGTTGTACTTGCAAATTTGTGATGTCTATAAAACTCCCTCCCCTCAAATGCACTTCACTATTTAGTATCTTTGTGGGTCATTTCAAGGAGAAACCAGAACCAGAGTTTAGAATACAGTGGCTTATTCTTATTAGCAAAGTTCTATTTACAGTCTGTACCTAAAACATTACATTTTCAAGTACTTTTTTTTTTTTAATTTTTTTTTTCAACGTTTATTTATTTTTGGGACAGAGAGAGACAGAGCATGAACGGGGGAGGGGCAGAGAGAGAGGAAGACACAGAATCAGAAACAGGCTCCAGGCTCTGAGCCATCAGCCCAGAGCCCGACCCGGGGCTCGAACTCACAGACCGCGAGATCGTGACCTGGCTGAAGTCGGACGCTTAACCGACTGCGCCACCCAGGCGCCCCTCAAGTACTTTTAACAACAGCCACTGGGAGGTTTTTTGGAGAAAGATAGTAAAGGATTACAGTACAGATTAGTGAAAACTTCTAAAATGCTGTCTTCCCTTTTTTTCTTAAGTTTATTTATTTATTTACTTATTTTTGAGAAAGAGAAAGAGAGAGCAAGCAGGGGAGGGGCAGAGAGAGAGAGTAAGAGAGAGAGAATCCCAAGTAGACTCCATACTGTCAGTGTGGAGCCCGATGTGTGGATCCCTGCCGATATGGGGCTCAAACTCATGAACTGTGAGATCATGACCTGAGCCAAAATCAAGAGTCAGAGGTTTACATGACTGAGCCACCCAGGTGCCCCATGTCTTCCTTTCCCCCCCCCCCCCTTAAGTATAGTCTAGTATAGAGGGGAAAATAGTATTTAAAAAAAAATAGATCCTTTAAACTTAGAAAATTTTGTTTTAAGTACTCCAAGTTCTTCAAACTTATGCTTAGGATACAAAAAAGGGAGAAGGGACTCAAAATTTAGGCTTCCAGATTCAGGAAGGAAGATAGCATTCTACAGAAGACTCATGAGACCGAATTCATGTCTTCTGCCCTCCACCCACTCCAGAAATGGTGCATCCACTCGTGTCTTGAAAAACAAATGATTCATTGTAACTGAGGGGTACTGACTTTTGGCTTTTAAATCTTAATTCAGAAGAATAGTAGAATCTGAATAATCTAGTCTTAAATGTATTATCCTTTCAAGATGCAGTTTTACTTATTTATTTTAGGCTATCTACAGAATGTTTTGTTCCTTTCTATGGCAGAATGTTTCTTTGTAGAGCCCGATGAACCTTTTCACATTGGAACACTGGAAGAAAATAAACTCAACTTAACACTGGACTTTCACAGGTGAGGGAGGCAGATGGGAGTATAACTTATATTTGTGTGTGCATGTTTTCACTGCACTAAAGGCTCCTCTGTTTCCTAGACTCCTAACAGTGGAGCTGCAGTTTAAACTGAAGGCCATTAATCTGCAGACCATTCGTCATCACGAGCTCCCTGACTGTTACGACTTTACTCTGACTGTAAGTGTGGGCTGGGCTGAATTTGGCCCCTGTCTGAAGGAAAACTGTTTGATTTAGTTACATGTTTCATCTGCTTGTATTGAAACATGATCAAATATACAGGATGTTTCCACTTGAATGTGCATAGAAGAAGCATTGTTAGGGCTGGCTCTATTTTGTTGTGGTCATTTACTTGTTAATTATCTATCTTCTGTACCTCAGTGTAAGTTCTGTGAAGGGAGGGACCTTGCCTTGTTCAGTGCAGTGTCTCCAGTCCCAAGAACAGTGCTTGGCACAGGGTAGGTGTTCAAATACAAAAGGAGTAGAGACTTGTAGGTCCCGTGTAGTTGGCTCTTGGCAGTCTGTGGCTGTCTGCGTATGGCCATTGCCAAGGGTTCTTGCCGCTGAGTCTCCTCGCCATAGATGTGTGCACATTTTGCTTATTGGTCGCAGTGCCTTCCTTGGGCTGCCTCTGAATGCTCTGGCTTCTCCCCCTTCGGCCCATCTCTGTTCTGTATATTCCAGTTGCCAATGGCACTATTAACGCTCTCTGGAGAACATAAGATGCCTGCCAGGTGAGTTCATTTCCTCATGAGGCTCGGGGTCAGTACCCCAGTGCTATCTGGGGCATATGCTGAACAGCATTTGATGCAGCTTGCCTTCACTCGATCCAGATTGCTATGACTTCAGCAATAGTTTGTACCAGAGCTGTGTCCATGATATTCAACAACTGGCTATGAGAAATCAAGTTTTTTAAAGAAATTTCAGAATGTAGTATAATTAGTCATTATGCATATCATTTAAAGGAAAAAGCACAAATACTATGAGACTATTTTGAGTAGGCTACAAATTTTGATCCCAATATTAACCAGGAGGTTATGAATTTTCAATATTACTTGATTTTTTTTTAAATTGAGCTATTCTTTATCCACAGTCTTTTCTTTCTCCTCTCTCTTGCCACCTCCTGCACCGCTCTTTTTTTTTTTTTTTTTTTTACTTTTTTTAACATTTTATTTATTTTTGAGAGACAGAGACAGAGTGCGAGGGAGGGGAGGGGCAGAGAGAGAGAGACACAGAATCCTACATAGGCTTCAGGCTCTGAGCTGTCAGCACAGAGCCTGATGCAGGGCTCGAACCTATGAATAGTGAGATCATGATCCGAACCAAAGTCAGACAGTTAACTGACTAAGCCACCCAGGTGCCCCAGTCCTGTACCACTCTTGAACTGAGAAATGGTACTTTCAGAAGCTTTATAATCCTCAAGGCTCAGTTCAACTGACACCTTCTTCAGGGACCATTTTTACGATGCTTCAGTTAGGGACACATTCTGTGCTCGCAACTCCAAAGTTTTATTTTTGGTTTTGTTTTTATGTTTTGTATGAGCTCACCCACCTTCTCCTTTGTTTTAGGCTTGTCTAGATTTTTATCAACTCTGCTAGATTGAAAGCTCCTTGAAAGCAGGAGTCATTCTCCTAATTTTTTTCATCCCTCAAAGAACACAGTAGGTGCTTCAAATATTTGCGGAATGGATGAATGAAACATTTGTAAAATGCAGGCTCTTTCCCATGACTCAATACAGTGGAGAGAGCAACCTGGCTGGTTAGTCACATGCAGATGTTATATTTTTGCCACTATTGCAGATTCATCCCAAGCTCTCCCTGTGCATGGTGGATTTAGCAGTGTGTTTCACAGAACTGTAGTAGAACTTACACCCTATAGGGTAGTTTAATGATAAAAGCAATTAGTGCAACTTTATGGTTTAAGTAAACATGAACTGGGGCAGTATATGCCTAATTTAAAATGCAGGAGTTTTGGGGTGCCTGGGTGGCTCAGTCAGTTAAGCGGCCGACTTCGGCTCAGGTCATGATCTCGCGGTCTGTGAGTTCGAGCCCCGCGTCGGGCTCTGTGCTGACAGCTCAGAGTCTGGAGCCTGTTTCGGATTCTGTGTCTCCCTCTCTCTGACCCTCTCCGTTCATGCTCTGTCTCTCTCTGTCTCAAAAATAAATAAACGTTAAAAAAATAAAATAAAATGCAGGAGTTTTGGTATCAGGCAAGCCTAGATTTTAATTATAGCTCACCAGTTGCTAGCTATGTAACTTTAGGCAAATTACTTAATTGGTTTGAGTCCTAGTTTTCTCGTTTGTAAAACAGAATTAATGCCCACCTACCTAACAAAGCTGTTGCGAAGACATCTATGTATCTATGTATCTATATATCTATCTAGTATACTGCGTATATATGAGATATGTAAGGGCCCTCCCTAAGTATCTGGTATATAACAGATATTTGATTCATGCAACAGCTATTTATGAAACCTTTCCTATGTATGTCTGTAATTTGGTTAGAACGTAAAAGCAGGGCATTAGCAGTCACTCATAGCAGTTTAGTGCATTCTTGCATCATGTGTTTTGAGGCTCTTTATTAGGTGCACAGGCATCTAGGATTCTTGTGTTAACTTGATGAACTGACTCTTACATCATTATGAAGTGGTAATTTTTACCTCAATATTAATTCTTTGCTTTAAAATCTACTTTGGTTGATGTGAATATAACCACTCCGGCTTTCTTTTAATTCGTGTTAGCATGGTATATCTTTTTCCATCCTTTTGATATTAACCTATTTGTCTTATGTTTAAAGAGGGTTTCTTATTAGGCAGCATAGAATTAATTCTTGTTTTTTTTATCCAACTTCATAATCTGTACCTTTTAGTTGGAGTGCTTAGACCATTTAAATTACATGTGATTGGGGCATCTGGGTGACTCAGTCAGTTAAGCATCCGACTTTGGCTCAGGTCATGATCTCACGATCAGTGAGTTTGAGCCTCGCATCAGGTTCTATGCTGACAGCTCAGAGCCTGGAGCCTGCTTTGGATTCTGTGTCTCCCTCTCTCTGCTCCTCCCCCCGTCACTGTCTGTCTCTATCTGTCTCTCAAAAATGAATAAACATTAAAATTTTTTTTAATTACATGTGATTCTTAATATGATTTCTCTCTTTTTCTGCCTGGGTTCTGCCTGGAGTGAGTATCTTTTGGATATTATTTTTAGCTAATTTGTTGGAAGCTTGCAGTCCAACATGAAGAGAAACAGAGTGATCAGACTCACTAAATTTATCTGAAGCCTTACATCTGCAGTAATGTCTGATTACCCCGCATGAAGAAGCTTCAGTAAAACTCATTTAAATGACAGGCTTTTGAAAAAATGTTTTTTCTTTAGGACTTGAGACAGGAGGCACTAAAAGCAAAGCAAAACAAACAAAACCCACACCTGATCTCCTTGTCTTGCTTTCCCTGTCCCTGCATGGGGACAGGGGAGAGAGCCGGAAGGGAAAGACAGACTGGGGAAGGTGTTCTGACATGGCTTTGTCCTACTTGGTGCCCAGTGTCCTGAAATGGTGATCCCTGAAGCAGGACATGGCTGTCGGCTCCCTGTCACCACTTCCTTTTTTCATACATATGGTTCTAGAGTGAGTAAGGATGAAAATGAGGCCCAGAATGAAAATCAGAGAAGCGCCACCCGAAATGTTTCAAGCCTGAAATAATGAACCTCTGTGTTTGTAAGAACTGCAACAGCGCTAACAAACTATCCCTTGCGGCACCTGGAATAGTCAGTTAAGTGTCCAACTTGGTTTGGGCTCAGGTCATGATCTTGCAGTTTGTGAGTTCAAGCCTCACGTCGGGCTCTGCACTGGCAGTGGGGAGACTGCTTGGGATCCACTTTCTCCCTCTCTCTCTGCCACTCACCTGCTCGTGCACTCTCTCTCTCTCAAAATGAATAAATATATATATAAACTATCCTCCGCCGAGTCCCTAGGGAGGGAGGGAAAAGCTCACTTGGAGCAGCTCTTGTTCATACCAAGAGGGCATCTTGAGGTACTTAGAGTGGGAAGGAGAGAGAAGTTCTCCTGTTTTATAAGTTGTCCAGGGCTGGAAGACTATCCTAGAAATACAGGATTTCAGAGACCAAAAGTTCTCACCAGAAGACCTTGTTCAACCTTCTCATTTCACAAAGAAAAAAAGGGCTCTTCCCAAAGTTGAATAGAGTTACAGTTGACACGGGGATGAGAATCTGGGTGGGCATCCTGTCACCCTGAAAGATGTGTGTCCTAATTAATGCATAGAGACATCTTGGCTTCCAAAACTATAGGTATGTTATTGACCCTTTTCCTGTTTTTCACAGATAACATTTGACAATAAGGCCCACAGTGGAAGGATTAAGATAAGCTTAGATAACGACATTTCCATCAGAGAATGTAAAGACTGGCACGTATCAGGATCAAGTAAGTGACGACTTTTACTAGTTTTCAAAATTGTTATTAAATAAAAGGGTTATTAAACTACTGGGATATGTGGAGCATCAAAGGGAACAACTGGAACATTGCCAAGTCCCTAAGTCTCTGCAAATAGATCAACTTATTGTAGGTATCTGATGTTCCAGGCAAGACATAAATTATTAGTACTTGAGATGACTTTTGCTGACTTCTACATGTGTCCTCACTGGCCCAGTTCTTACAAAAAAATGCACGCACCCCCCCAGCAAAAAATCACATATACCCGCCCTAATATTTATTGAGTGCTTACTACATAAGGGCTTCCTCCTACATTTTAATATTTTAATTTTTATTATTTTTTTAAATGTGTATTTATCTTTGAGAGAGAGAGAGAGAGACAGAGGGTGAGCAGTAGAGGGGCAGAGAGAGAGGGAGACACAGAATCTGAAAAAGGCTCTAGGCTGTGAGCTGTCAGCACAGGGCCCGACGCGGGGCTTGAACTCATGGACTGTGAGATCATGACCTGAACTGAAGTTGGGTGCTTCACTGACTGAGCCACCCAGGCATCCCAGCGTTTTAATATTTTTAAACTATCCTTGAGATAGGCAGCATCCCTGTTTATGCAAATGAAGAAACTAAAGCTTAGAAGTGAATCTTGGTGCCCCTGGTCATACAGTGAGAGAGACATCAGGAAAGATTTGACCCTGAAGCATCCCTCACATTATATTTAGCTTCTATATAGGTTAAAAAGTAAACTACATGAAGAAAGGGTACATTCTTGGAAATATGGACATGAGTTCAACTATAGACTGAGTACCACTGAGAATTTTGGGACTGAACCAGAAAATGGACTGTAAAGAATTTATCTCATTTTCTAGCCCCTTTGGTATGTTGTGCTGGACTTAATGATTAGGTCCGGGATTCTCAGATTCTGGCGAGCGAAAGAGTCACCCCAGCTCCCTGCAAGGCCGTCCCCGGGTCTGGGCTGGGGCCTAGGAATGTACAGGTCACCCTTACTCATGCCACATTTGGAAAATCATTGCTTTAGGGGTAACTACTGGTTGAGTCACAAAGGTCAGAAGCAGTAATGAGATATTAAGAATAAACGATATGGGGGCACCTGGGTGGCTGAGTCGGTTGCATGTTCGAATTCGGCTCAGGTCATGATCTCGCGGTTCGTGGGTCTGAGCCCCGTATTGGGCTCTGTGCTGACAGCTCCGAGCCTGGAGCCTGCATTAGATTCTGTGTCTCCCTCTCTCTCTCTGCCCCTCCCCTGTTCACATTCTGTTTCTCTCTCTCAAAAATAAGTAAATGTTAAAAATGTTTTTAAAAATGACATGAAATTTCTTCATTCTAGTATTTTTTTCACTATTAGGTACTTCAAATATATGAGGCTCTTAAATCACAATTTTATTTCCATGACAAAATTGTTTATTTGAAACACAAAGTTGTTTTGTCATCTGTAAACATTGCAATACTTCTCCACAAACTTTAGAATAGGAAGCATGAGAGTATATGAAAGTATCTGGCGCAGGCTTTCTCTCAAATGCTTGTTTCTTAGTTTTTAAGCTTTTCTAAAGTAGATGTAGACATTTTAGTAACAATTAGATGCCCCTTGGCCAATATAAATGGGATGTTTTATTACTGAATTTTTTTCAGTAGATTTTTTTTAAAGTTTATTTTGAGAGAGAGAGCACACACGAGCTGGGGGTGGGGCATGGAGAGAGAGAGCCCGAGAGAGAGTGAGAGAGAGAATCCCAAGCAGGCTCTGCACTGTGAGTGCAGAGCCCAATGCAGGACTTGATCTCATGAACCACGAGATCATGGCCTGAGCCAAAATCAAGAGTCTGACGCTTAACCGACTGAGCCACCCTGGCGCCCCATTACCGAACTAGTCTAAGTGCTTGTTATTTTTTTTTACCAGTAGGGGGCAGTCTTGTCACTCAGGTCTCACCTGAGACCTCCTGGCCCCTATCATGCTGTACGAATGAGCCTCTCCCCTCCATCACCCATACCAGCAGTGTGCTTCTTCTAGAGCCGTGGTTTTTGAGCTCTAGTGTCATCTGTAAGAGCTTGTGAAAATGCAGTTTCTGACTCGGCGGGTCTAGGGTGGGGCCAGAGTGCATTCCTAACAGTGCCCAAGGGATGCCACGCATCACTAACCTAGAGTGACAGAGGCTGGAGACAGACTGCAAAGATTTGAATCCTGGTGCTGCCACCTGCTGGCTGCATCACCTCGGGCAAATTCCCCTGACCTCTGTGTGCCGCATTTTCTCACCTGTCCAGTGGGGATAATCACACCCCCGCTTGCTGGGGTTGCCGTGAGGATCAAATGAGGTAATACCTACAAAGTGCTTAGGACTATGGGTAGCGTAGCACTACCCGTTAGCTATGGTGCTTTCTTTTCTTCGCAGCACTTACTCCTGTCTGAAAGCATTTTGTTCATGTACCTTGTTTACATCCCTGCGTGTCTCCTGGCAGTAGAACAGAAGTTCCCCAAGGTCGGGGGCCTGTGTTGTTCACCACTTGTATCCTCAGCATCTAGAAAAACTGCCACACGGTGGGTTCTTGGTGAATATTCTATACCCAGATAGGTATGTTTTAATAGGGTGTGCAGGAAGGCTAACTGTATTAAGGACAAAAGACCACAGGCTTATAATTAAAGATCTCTTATTGATGGCAGTAGTAATTTCCAAAAGAAGGCGTTTTATTTTTTTTTATTTTTTTTAAATTTTTTAATGTTTTATTTTATTTTTGAGAGACAGAGAGAGACAGCATGAGTGGGGGAGGAGCAGAGAGAGAGGGAGACATAGAATCCAAAGCAGGCTCCAGGCTCCGAGCTGTCAGCACAGAGCCCGATGCGGGGCTCGAACCCACAAACTGCGAGATCGTGACCTGAGCCGAAGTCGGATGCCCAACCTACTGAGCCACCCAGGCACCCCCAAAAGAACGCCTTTTAACTTTCTTTACATACTAATGGGAAGAACACTTACCAGGACCTTTTCTCTTTGTTGTAATTGTGGAAAGAATGTCTGAATTATCTAAATTACTCTAAAAAGCAGTGTGAAGGGTTCAGATAAAATTTGAAAATGCTTCTGAAGGAAACAAAAAGACTTGAATCAATGGGAAACACATCATATTTTTGGACAAGAGATTTAACATCATGTATATGCCAATTCTCCCTAAATTAACTTATGAATGTGACATGATCCCCCACCCCCCTGCAAAAGTACCAGTAGGATTTTTATTGGAATTTAACAATCAGATCCTCAAGAATATATGGGGGAAAAAAACAAGTAAGAATAGCTAATAAAACACTAATGAGAGGTATTTGTCTTACGCATTAAAACACACAAAAACATCAAAAGGGTAAGATAAGGTACTTGAATACCTACAGTAATTTAATACCTGATAAGGATGTCATTGGGAATGAGATTTGCTCTTTTGATCGGGAAAAATAAAAGATAATTAATATACAATGGTGGAGAAGACGTGGAGATGTATGTAGGTATGTAAACTGGCAAGATGTTTTTGAAGGACAATTTCTTAGAATTTCTTTCTTAGAAATATGCATATGCCTTACCCCAACAATTTCGCCTTTAGATATTCGTTCGCCTAAAGAATCACTTGCACCCATGCACAGAGAGGACTTGAAGAATTGTTTGTAGCAGGAAAAAACAGATGGCAACCTGAGTGTCTTTACAAAGAGTATGCATCTATATTGTGGTATGCCATGCAGCAGTTAAAAGAAATGAGGCTAAAAATGAAAGAAAAAAAAAAGTAGAGGTCACCATATGAATGTCCCACAGTATAAGCAGGTAATGCTCTTTCCTTCCAGTTCAGAAGAACACTCACTACATGATGATCTTTGATGCCTTTGTTATTCTGATATGCTTGGCTTCGTTAATCCTGTGCCTCCGATCTGTGATTACAGGACTTCAGCTTCAGCAGGTAGGGGTTGCTGCTTGCTAGAAATGCTGGGGACATTGTAATTGACTGAGAAATTCACTGTGCCTCCCTCTTTCCCCTAAAGGAATTTGTCAATTTTTTCCTCCTCCATTACAAGAAGGAAGTTTCTGTTTCTGATCAAATGGAATTCGTCAATGGATGGTACATCATGATTATTATTAGTGACATATTGACAATTATTGGATCAATTCTGAAAATGGAAATCCAAGCTAAGGTAAAGTGGTTTTTGGTTTTTTTTTGTTTTTTTTTTGTTTTTTTTTTTTTTTTACTATTTATGCCATTGTTAGTATCAGATTGGCACTAATATTTTCTCGGAATGTGAGAATTTGCAGAGTAAATGGTTTCTTTCAAACATGGTGTTAAGTAAACTTAAAATCAATAACGATAAGTTTCTTAAGTCTTGTCAGGCAATCTCTTAGGCAGAGTTTTTCAAAGGTATATACAAGCCTCTGAGTCAGTCATTTGGGTACCTGGTAAAAATACTCCCATGTTACACTGATCAAATCTGAGCTCTAGGGGTGCGCCCGAGAATTCTTAGCCGTCCCAAAGTAAAGAAGGTAAGAGGTGGGTTTTTTTGTTGTTGTTTTCACAAGAAATGCTAGAATCTTCAACAACAACAAAAAGAGTAGGGCCCTGGGTGAAAGTGAAGCCAGGCTACCACTGTGTGAGTGATGACAGTTGCTGCCTTTTTCTTACTTTCCCCGTTGATAAGCTACAAGATTTTCCATTCTAAGTTAGGATTAACCCAGCCTAGAGATCACCCCCCCCCCACCGCCGCCGCCAAAGCAAAAATCAAATTAAAAAAACCTGATACTGTTCAAACTGACCTTGTTCAAATTTATATTTTTCTAGCCCTGGCTTCAACTGAGTGTGAGGATGAGCCACCTGGGGAGTCTGCTGATTGAGATTCCCGGTCAGAAGCCCCACATGCAATGGCTCAGATGAGATAGCAGCGTACTTCTCCCTCATGTAATAGTCAGGGTGGGTTTCCCAGGTTGGCAACTCACTCAGCTCCACGCGGTCAGTCAGGGACCCACGTTCCTGCCACTGAGTTTTCCTGGAGCCCAAATTGTGCGGTTGATCCTGGGTCACCTCAGGAACAGGTTGCCGCGTGTGTGGGAAGGGAAGGGAAGGGAAGGGAAGGGCAACACGAGACGGCGGCACGGCGGTAGCTTTTCCAGTCTGAAAGCCTTGGCAGTCTTGGTAGTCTTTGCTCTTGTTCACATCCCACTGGAGAGCGTTTAGTCACATTTAACTGCAAGGGAGCTGGGGAAAACAGCCCAGGCATGTTCGCTCCTTGGAAGGAGCGAATGGATTTAGGATGATATGGAGTCCCTATCATTGGACTGGGGAACAAAAAGAAAGGAGCACAGGAGATATGCAGCAAATCTTTATTTTTACCAGCCTCAACGATCATTAACCTCATTGAGCTCTTAATGGTGTCCAGCAATCTTTTTTACATTTTTCTAGGCCGTTCACTCCCCCATCTTTCAGATGATCGTTTCACGTTTTTATCCCTTCTGGAAACTCTAAAACCCCTGCCCCATCCTCACTGTCAATTGATGGCCTTCTTTCCTAGTTCACAAAACCACAGATTAAAAAAAAAGAAGAAGAAAAGAAAAAGAAATTCTATAAGGCTCCACTTCATTTATCTACCTGCCGGCATCAGTGTCCATACACTCTGCTTTTTCTGTTTCTGTGGATATATTATTTTGGCTACTCTCCATGGCCAACCCCATGTGCCTCCCAGATGCCAACTCCCCTCCCCCCCTTGCTTACCTAAGAACTTAGCTCCAGCTTTTCTTCTTCCTTTTCCCCATGCATCATCAGTTTCCCGTTCTCTACCGTGCCATTCCCAATAGTATGTGTGTTCTTTCTCCTTTATAAGAGACAAAATCTCAACCTATTCTCTATCCAGCTACTTCCCTATTTTTTTGGCTCCCCTTTACATAGCAGAAGACCTTAAGCGTAGGTACCTTTGTTCCTAATTCTGTTCCTCCTATTCTCTGTTACATCTGCTCCAATCCGGCCGCCCTACCGCCCTACAGAAAATGTTCCTTCCGATGACCTCCAGTGTTGCTGAGTCCAATAATTCATTATGTATCCTCATCTTGACCTATCAGCAGATTTTAACACTGAAAGCATTCCTTCTTTGTTGACGCACTTTTCCCCTGAGCTATCACTTACCTGGTTTCCATCCTAAATCACAGGCTGGTCTTCTGACTTCCTTTGCTGGTTCCTTCTCATCTCTCCAACCTATTAAAGTGACAAGGCCTCAAGGTGCAACGTTTGGACATATTTTCTTTTCTGCCACGGTCTTGGTGCTCTCATCCTGTCCATGGCTTTAAATAGTACCTCTCTGCCGATGATTTCTAAATCTGTGTCTTCAGCTTGGAATTCTTCTCTGAACTCGTCTCAGATATTCAATTGTCACCTTCATATCTTCATTTGGACGTCTGCTTGGCACCTCAAATTTAACATACTCGGTGGTGTACATATACAATGGAACACTACGTGGCAATGAAAATGAATGAAATCTTGCCATTTGCCACAATGTGGATAGAACCGGAGGGTATTATGCTAAGTGAAATAAGTCAGTCAGAGAAAGACAGTTATCCTATGATTTCACTCATATGTGGAATTTGAGAAACATAATAGATGAACATCCAGGAAGGGAAGGAAAAATAAGATAAAAACACAGATGGAAGCAAATGATAAGAGACTCTTAAATACAGAGAACAAGCTGAGGGTTGCTGGAGAGGAGGTGGGTGGGGGATGGGTTAATGGGTGATGGGCATTAAGAAGGGCACTTTTCGGGATGAGCACTGGTTGTCATATGTAAGAGATGAATCACTGGGTTCTACTCCTGAAGCCAAGACTACACTGTATGTTAACTAACTTGAATTAAAAACAAAACAAAACAGGGGCGCCTGGGTGGCTCAGTCGGTTGGGCGTCCGACTTCAGCCAGGTCACGATCTCGCGGTCCGTGAGTTCAAGCCCCACGTCGGGCTCTGGGCTGATGGCTCAGAGCCTGGAGCCTGCTTCCGATTCTGTGTCTCCCTCTCTCTCTGCCCCTCCCCCATTCATGCTGTGTCTCTCTCTGTCCCCAAAATAAATAAACGTTAAAAAAATTAAAAAAACAAAACAAAACAAAAAACAGAACTCCCCAAATCTCAATCTCCACCTCCACAGGCCAAACCTGCTTCTTCATGGCTTTTTTAACTTCAGTTAAATGGCAATCCTTTTCAGGTGCTTAAGACAAAAGCCAGGGGCACCTGGGTGGCGCAGTCGGTTAAGCGACCGACTTCAGCCAGGTCACGATCTCGCGGTCCGTGAGTTCGAGCCCCACGTCAGGCTCTGGGCTGATGGCTCAGAGCCTGGAGCCTGTTTCCGATTCTGTGTCTCCCTCTGTCTCTGCCCCTCCCCCGTTCATGCTCTGTCTCTCTCTGTCCCAAAAAATAAATAAAAACATTGAAAAAAAAATTAAAAAAAAAAAAAAGACAAAAGCCATACATTTATCCTTGACTCTCTTCTTTGACTAATCCCCTCTTCCCTCCATCTAATCCAAGAGGAAATCCTATCAATCTACCTTTAAAAATCACCTCATCACCTCTATCATTACTAGGCTGGTCCAAGCCACCATCAGCTCTCGTCCCTATCATTGCAATTGCCTTCTCACTCTTTGGACAGTCTGCTCTTAACCATAGCAGCCAAATGGTATCATATCCTGTTCAGAGCTTTCAAATCTCCCCAGCCTATCAGAGTAAAATCCAAAGGTGTTAAATTAGCCACGAGGCTCTAAACTACCTACCCCCTTACCTCTGTGACTCTGTACTCTCCCCCATTGCTCACTGCAGCTGGACTCTCCATCTTTTGAGGCACCCTCCTGCTATGGGGCCTTTGCATTTGCTTGTCTCTGTGCCTGGAACACTCCTCTCCTAGCTTTTTGCTTGGCTGGCACTCTCTCACTCCCCTCAGGTCTCTGTTCAAATGCAACTCCTTTTAAAATGCAACCCTGGAGGCATTCTTTTTCGCCTCCCCTGAACTTTCTCCTCAGCACTTACTGTCAGCTAATGTAGTGAGAATTTCATTAATTTATTTCTATTATCTCTCCCCCCTCCCACCGCTAGAATGCAAGCTTCCGGAAAGAAGGAAATTTTGTGTCTCTGTTCACTTCTTTGTCCTTAGCACCTAGAACACTGCCTGATTGATTTCTATTAACCCCCCCCCCAACCAAATATTTTTTGTCCCAATGAATTTCTGTTACATAATCTGGTTATTTTTTTCCACTCTGTTTTAGAGTCTAACAAGTTATGACGTCTGTAGCATACTTCTTGGGACTTCCACCATGCTCGTGTGGCTCGGAGTCGTTCGATACCTCGGTTTCTTTCAGAAGTACAACGTAAGGATTCCATGGATCTCCATGCTGTTGGTATTTCTGTCTTTCAGAGTTATTGCACTGCTTTGGCTGAGGGACAAGGGGATTCTAACAGCCTCTCTTACTTTCCTAGCTCCTTATTCTGACCCTTCAGGCAGCGCTGCCCAATGTCATCAGGTTCTGTTGCTGTGCCGCAATGATTTATTTAGGCTATTGCTTCTGTGGATGGATTGTGCTGGGGCCTTACCATGATAAGGTACCAATAAACAACGTTTTCCTGTTACTATCAAGCTCCTAAAATAGTGCCAGTTATTCTTTTAAAATGAGCTCCTTCTATTTTGTGACTCAGCCTGAAAATGTCGAAGGTCGTATATCTGGTGCCATGTTTGTGAACTGGTAAGGTGTGACCAACTTGAGAGAAAAATTGATTCACTCAGCTACTTCACCTCCTTTTGCGGACTATATCAGATAATTATGTCTTTATTTTATTTTATTTTATTTTATTTTATTTTATTTTATTTTATTTATTTTTTTACCACCTATGAGGTCAAGATAAGTCAACTTGATTCATCAATATAAAGAGTCAGCTTTTGGGGGGCGCCTGGGTGGCGCAGTCGGTTAAGCCTCCGACTTCAGCTGAGGTCACGATCTCACGGTCTGTGAGTTCGAGCCCCCGCGTCGGGCTCTGGGCTGACAGCTCAGAGCCTGGAGCCTCCTTCTGGTTCTGTGTCTCCCTCTCTCTCTGCCCCTCCCCCGTTCATGCTCTGTCTCTCTCTCTGTCTCAAAAATAAATAAACGTTAAAAAAATTTTTTTTAAATAAAGAGTCAGCTTTTTAGGCAAGACTTTTGCAAATGTGATTTTATTAAAAAGGGAGTATAGGGAGGAACTTGAAGAAATCTATGCATTTTTTTTTTTTTTTTGTTACCAGAGTCAGTCCTGATTATAATACCATTATCCCAAATGGAATGAACTTTAAAATGAGAAGTATGAGCATGCATGGTTAGGACTTGGGTATCTCTGCATAAGTGTTTCTAGGATCTCTTTCCATGTAGGCAGAGGGAATGGTCAGACTTGACTCAGAAAAGCGCCGAGGGTGCAAACCAGCAGCTTCAATTCAGGCTGCTCCCCTTAAGGGGAGCACAAAGAAGGAGCTGCTTGTTCAGGAAAAACAGTAGGCATTATACAGGTTGCGTGTATCACATAGCAAATGCTTGTAATTACTGCAGGCTAACTACATAGTTTACAAGGATACCTGGTCCATTATTTTTTAGTATAGTGTCATGAACAATCTCCAGTGGGAAGGAATGTGGAATAAAGTGAACTTTTTCTCTTTTCTTTTTCCAGTTCCGTTCTCTGAACATGGTCTCCGAGTGCCTTTTCTCTCTGATAAATGGAGATGATATGTTTGCCACATTTGCAAAAATGCAACAAAAAAGTTATTTGGTCTGGTTGTTTAGCAGAATTTACCTCTACTCATTCATCAGTCTCTTTATATATATGATTTTAAGTCTTTTCATTGCACTGATCACTGATACATATGAAACAATTAAGGTAGGTTCATCAAGAGCTTAAGTAGCAGCATTTTTCCAGAACTTGTAGAATGGTAATAAAATATGGTACCTAAGAGGGAGGAGAACAGCTAGAATGTTAATTTTTTCAAGGTGGAAAAGAAAGACTTCAGTTGTAGATATTGAGAAACAGAAATGAAGAATTTGAGTTTGTAGAATATTTTAGGTTTTGTGTCTAAGTAATTGTGCTTTTTTTTCAAACGAGATTTCTAAACTCGTATTAGAATTATAAAGACCAGTAGGCATTGGGTAAGTGAACCATACGGCATTTCAAAATTTGATGGGGACCATTTAAAATCCAATTTTCATAAGGAAAAATTAACCTCTTGGTTTGGAGTGTACTGTGACTGAACCCAGACTCTTGGCAAGGACCTGCCTGGGACTATCCTGAGGCCTGATCTCCAGAAGAGTGAGGGGATTGATATGTCAGGTGCTAGCCATGTAAGCTTTATATGTGTTAGAAAAGCTGATTTGAAAAGCTATTATTTATATTGTCCCTCACATGGGATATTTTAAAAGTTATTTTGAGCCCTTTGAAATATGGAAAAGCAGGCTAAATATCGCTATATATTTAAATTTCTAATAACCTTATACTATTAGGTATACCATTGACATAGACACTTCCACTTGGGGACTTTCTGGGTATGAGAAGGGGTACTGAAACATGATATCATATAAATGGCCCCGGGGATAAAGAGAGGGTTAGTAGGAGTTGATGAGTTGATAATTATGAATACCTTGCTTGTGAAGCCAGGGCCATGACTTCATTTTTACTGACTTAGATTTCAGAAGCTGATTGTCTTTATTAATACTTGCTTGGCAGATGTGTGCTTAGAGTCACCAAGGCCACTGAGAAAGAATATAGTTGTACCTGTCTAAATCCTGCCCCACTGTGCTCTAAAAATTCACTGCCTTCAGCTCTTCATGCAGAGAACTATATGTTATTCAAGGGTGGTAGCCAAGGTCTCAAAGGTAGTAATGTTAGTTAATAACTCTTGATGATACAAGTCTGAGACTCACAGTTTAGGTGTTTACCTTTTTCCATGGGCCCAAAGCACCTGTCAGGTGGGCAAGTGATGGCTGATCCTCTCTGGTCAGGACATGCTCTAGAGATCTTAGACCCTGCACTGATGTTAGTACAAGACCCTTAAACCTGTCTATCTGAAAGAGAGACTCCCAAAGGGTATATAGAATGGATTCTTCCTGGAAGGATGGCTCAGACTCAGATTCAGCATGCTCATTTTGGATTGAGCCAGACCCATAAAAGAGAGCCCAGGAGGACACTGCAGAATTCTAGACTGACTTTTCCTTAGCTAAACCTAAGAATGTCTCTAGAGGCTACATCTCCCTGAAAATACTTGAAAGTGACTGAATTATCCCTTTAGAAAGATTCCCTCTCTTGACAAATGATCCATTTTGAATGTGGAATAAAGCTGTTTTCAAGGGACTTATTAATGAGAACTTTTTTTTTAAATTCTTCTGTGTAGCATTACCAACAGGATGGCTTCCCAGAGACTGAACTTCGTACATTTATAGCAGAATGCAAAGATCTACCCAATTCTGGAAAATACAGATTAGAAGACGACCCTCCAGGTTCTATATTCTGCTGTTGTAAAAAGTAGCTATCAGACTAATCTGTGCTCTAGAGGGATATATAATATATAGCTGAGTGGGGAAACTGTATGGATATTTTAAGATCAGGTACAGTATATTTGAAGACTATTACTTTGAGCAAACCAATAGCTATAATTTATCAAGAACTATTTATATTTTTAAAAGCAATATTTAATGTCTTTTGCAGCTTTATATTGGGTTTATTTTTTTAAATTAACTTGGATGAGAGAAGCCATTGGGTTCTTGTTATTTCTTGTTTATTTTGCCATAAGCTTTAGAATATGTTCTCTATCCCCCTCTTCAGCTCTTACACTCTTGCTTCCAGCTATTTTTACTGGATTGATTGTGTCATCAGTGGAGAACAATGCCTAGTCTGACTTCATAAAACTCACTAACTCTGGTCTTGACCACTCTCTGGGGTTCATCCCTGAGAGAGAGGGGAAGTGGTTGGTATATATCAGTAATTATCTTATTTTATTTTATTTTATTTTATTTTATTTTATTTTATTTTATTTTATTTTATTATTTTAATTTTATGTTTTATTGGAAAGAGAGAGCGAGCAAGCGAGCACGGGGGGAGAAGGGCAGAGACAGAGAAAGCAAGAATCTTAAGCAGGCTCCATGCTCAGCATGGGGCTCAACTTGGGGTTTGACGTGGGATTATACGTGGGGCTTGATGTGGTGCTCAGTCCTTGGGATTCTGACCTGAACCAAAATTAAGAGTCAGTAGCTCAACCAACTGAGCCACCCAGGCATCCCTAATCATCGGATTTTAAATTCTTCTCTTGGGGCGCCTGGGTGGCTCAGTGGGTTAAGCGTCTGACTCTGGATTTTGACTCAGGTCATGATCTCACAGTTTGTGAGTTCAAGCCCTGCCTCAGGCTCTCTCCAGTCAGTGCAATGCCCTCTTCAAGGATCCTCAGTCAGTCATTCTCTGCCCCTCCCCCACTAGCTCAGGCATGTGCTCTCTCTCAAAAATAAACATTAAAGTACTTAAAAAAAAAAAACTTAGAAAACAATTATGGTCATAACTTAAAAATAAGTAGAAAATGTATGCCTTAAAAGACGAAGAACAAAGTCTACATTCCTTGGATACTGCTGATTGGAATTTTAGGGATTTTTACAACCTGTATCTTTGTTTTGCGCGCTATTCATTCAAATAGAAATGAACTTAATGATGTGCAATAAAGGTTTTCTCAAAGCAAACTTTTTTTTTGTAAAGAAAACTGATTTGTTAATTTTTAATTTTAAGGGCTAAATGAAGATAGCCTTGAGACACTGAAGTCTTATTATTTAATATAATGAGGATCATAATAACGACTGCAGGCATTGAAATGTGAGGTTTTATAATAAGTATAAGCTATTCTTGCAGTATTTATGGCTTTTAAGAAATGGAAAATCTAAGTCTCTGGATCCCCTGGTGTTTCACTTGCACATTAAAATTTGAGCTACTTGGAGTTCCCTATTGCAACTATTTCTTCCCCTACAGTATTTGATAAGAATTTATTTACCGTTTGTTTTTTTAAAATTTTTTTTTCAACGTTTATTTATTTTTGGGACAGAGAGAGACAGAGCACGAATGGGGGAGGGCAGAGAGAGAGGGAGACACAGCATCGGAAACAGGCTCCAGGCTCTGAGCCATCAGCCCAGAGCCCGACGCGGGGCTCGAACTCACGGACCGCGAGATCGTGACCTGGCTGAAGTCGGACGCTTAACCGACTGCGCCACCCAGGCGCCCCAGCCGTTTGTTTTTTTAAATAATGCCTTTATAAAAAAAATAAAATAATGCTTTTAGACCTGTCAGTAATATGTGCATCACCAATTATAGCTATTATGTGCATGTATGTCTTTTCCGCTTTATGAAACGAGGGAAACTTCTCCAGATCAGGAAAGTGATTCAAGGGCAGTGACTGTGAATTAGATCTCTCTCAGTGTAGCAGTGTAGTGAGAATAAAGATTTTGGAAACTCAAAGATCTGAATAGAAATCTTGGATCTACTACAAATTGTGTGGGTGACCTCAGGGCAGCAACTTAAACCTCTCTGAACCCATTTCCTCATTTCAAAAGCAGATGACAGTACACAGAGTGCTGAGTGTTCAGTGAGATAACATGGAAATCAACCTTCGAACCTAGTGGGCACACAGGGTTACTCCTGGCCCCTTGAAGCACAGAGCCCTTGCACATGGTAAATGTTCTTAATAAATGCACTGTTAACAATGAATTTTCTTTTTAACTACCCACTGATAAGTTATTCAGTAGAAATACTGAAGTTTTCTAAAACTTCTACTGAAGTTCTAAAATTTCTACTGGAGTTTTCTAAAACTTCAGTATTTTGGGTAGTTTGCTGATACAAAAAAAGTTATTCCAGTTTACAGTCCACTTCTAAAGGGATTGTTGTCCCTGGTGGAGTGCTAGAATTTTGAAGTTAATAGGGCTGTTCCTTCATGGCAAGCTTTTCTTTGAATTAAAGGCTTGAAAATTCTTTACTATAAAAATTGTGTGTGTACATACATACACATAATATTTCCTACTTTCCATATACTTCCTCCAACACTCTGCAATCAAGTCACCGTCTGCCTTTTTCAAGGGGGTCCACATCCTCCCCACAAGAACACAGAGTTCCATTTCCTCTCGTTTTCTTATAAAAAGGAACCTAACCACACCACCCTTGCACCCACCTGCGGGCACTGTACTAGCTGGGTAAACGGGATCTTCCAAGCCTGTCTGCACTCAGTGGGCACCTCGATTAAAGGGACTCTAAGTCATTTTTGCCTTAAAAGCGACTTGCAAAAGAGGGTTAATTATGTATATTTGTTCGCATCATTCTGTCCAATTACATTTACCTGAAGACTCACGTTACAATAATTACTTGGCAGAATATTCCTTGCCTTCGCTAAACCCAGAAACCTTTACACACTCGCTGATCCAAATCTCCTGGAAGTCGGACTTTCTCTGCTGCTGCTATCACGTGAAAAGAAGGAAGAGGGCTCCCCGGAAAACAGGCTGTTGGCCGGGTCCAAACTGCCAAGTTAATATCACCCAAAGCAGAAACATGACATTTGGACAAATGCCGGAGACCCCCACCTTCTAAGATTCATGCCTGGTTTCCCAGGCCGGTTCCCCTACCTTTCGTGCTCTGGGAGGGAAGAGCAGAGGCCGCTGCGAGCGCAGGCTTACAGAGTCCCGACGCTCGGGTCCTGCAAGTCTGTGCCGCCCCTCTGTCCCTCCCGGGGTCACAGGGACACGTACTCCCCGAGCAGGGGGTTCGCTCAAGCTCCCCCACGCGAGCGAAAGGCGATTCGTTTTTCTTTCCCTTGCGCGTCGGTAGTTTTAACATCTCCGAAACATGACTCTTGTCACAGAGTTTTGTGATCGTACACTTCAGAATACAAACACGTTCCAATGAATGAACTTAACCGAATGAGCTTGCCAGTTTATGTAAGGTCCCAGAGGAAAGGACCATGTCTTTCTTATGCTGGTGTCCACAGTACCCAGCACTCGGCTTGGCATTGTGTCCTGAACGCATCAAAATAGAAATGACTGCAGAAATGCGCAGAATGGGTGCAGAAAACAAGAGGGAGGGAAAAAAGGCTGGGGTCGCGGGGAGCAGGGAGTGCGCGGCCCCGCCGCCTGGGGGCAGTGTGGAGGGCGCGCGGGCGGCACCAGCGCTCCACAGTCGGGTTCCCTTCAGAAGGCGCTTCTCCCTAGCCGGACCTCCCGGCAGACACCCCGGACGCGCAGCGGGCTGGCCGCAGCGCCCGGCACACCCGAGACTCCAGCGCGGGAGCTTGGGGTCGGCACCCCGGGGCCGAGGCAGGTGCAGCCGTCCCACCCTCGGTCTCCTCCTCCTGCCGCACAGGGGCAGCACCATGCCTTCCGGCGTGGAGGCTCTGGACCTGCCGGCGTGGAACGGAGCCTCAGGCCTGTCCTGGGGGCCCCGCCACAGGTCAGTACCCCTGCGGCTCTCGGCTCCCGCCCGCTTGGAGCGTCCTGGGGGCCTCCTGCCTTCCGCGGGCCCTCCCCGGGGGCCCCACCGCCGGCCCTCCCCGGACTGCTTTCCTCCTGGGGTCTTCGAGCGTCCCTACTCCGCTGCTTCTCCCACCGCCCCCGCCTGGCTCCGCTAAGCTGCCTCCAGCCCCCCGGGGCTCGCAGAGGCCCGCGGGTTTACACGTGGAAAAAAAGTACCCCGGGGCCCAGCTCCCAGCTCGCGCTGCCCGGAGGGAAGCAACTCGGCGGAGGTGGTGACTCGGGGGCGGGGCGGGAACGCCTGGCCACGCGCCGCTGGGCTCCCGGCTCGCACTTCAGCCTTGCGGTCCCGCCGACGCGCGGCCGGAGCTGCGCCCCGCCGTCCCCACCCCCGGGCCCGGGTCTGCGGGTCCCGGGGGGCTGCAGGAAGGGTAAGAGAAGGGAGCCCGCCTAGCAGGGCTCCAACTTTAGGGAAGGCGTGCGTGCCCAGGAGGGCTGAGAGGCGTGTGCACTGAACGGGTTTTCCAGCTCGGAATCCCCAAAGCCGTGGAAAGTTTTGAAGGCGGAGACGTGGCCCGGCAGCCTTATCGGTTTCCCCAGGTCGGGACGCGGGAGAGAGGATCAGGTGTTTTCAGGCTAACCGTCAGGTGAGGCGCCTGAGCGGTATCCTTCAGGATGTCGGATTCTGGAGGAACTCTCATCAAATGGATGGCTTTGCTGTTCTAGACTAGAGCTTTCTTGCTGCCTTGGGCGTGCTTATATTAGCTGCTTGCAGTTAGTTAAATAAGGCTGGGCTGTGCCTTCCGGAACAAACAGGCCTTTTCCTCAGGTGGGAGGGTTACAGTGTGGTTAACCCCAATTCCTCTACCTTTATGAAAAGGAGCACAGTTCAGCCGGATGGCGCTGCCGAGGGGCCCCGCCTCCGTGGTCAAAGCCGCCACCACCCAGCTGCCTGGCTGAGCCCGAGCCCTGGGGGTGAGTACCAGCAGGCCTTGGCTCCCCCTCTGCTCACAAAACAAATCCAGTGGTGGCCTTTACATTTTCTCGAAATAGTGGAGAGACTCTCCTGCGTTTCTTGCATGGCGTTCTCAGTATTACAAGCGGACTTATGCTAGCAAGGAAAGCCAGACTTTAAGAGAATTTACTTGATCTCTGGTGGCTGTCCAGATGACTTCAATTCCAAGCAAGCGTGGTG
The DNA here is from genome assembly GCF_022837055.1 of Prionailurus viverrinus. Taxonomy (NCBI): domain Eukaryota; kingdom Metazoa; phylum Chordata; class Mammalia; order Carnivora; family Felidae; genus Prionailurus; species Prionailurus viverrinus. The sequence continues at coordinate 142,756,615 of NC_062568.1, forward strand.
TGTGTGTGTGTGTGTGTGTGTGTATGTGTATATGTGTGTGTGTATATATATATACATACATATATGTTTTTTAAGACCTTTGAAAGGCTAGGTTTGAATTAGAGGACATAACTGTGGTACAACTTTGACGACTGGATACATGCAAATGTTACACCAAAATGACCATCTCTCTTAAATGTCGATTTTTAATGGGACAGATGGGCAGAAGTGATACATTTCTTCCACTGCCTTAGCTCTAAAAGCCCTGTCCTAAAAGGTGGGGAGCACACGGACTCCAGGTTTCCTTACTGTCTTCTGCGTGGACTGATACACAGGCTTGTGCTTATGGTGGGTGTGATGTATATAATCTGTGTTGTTGTTGTTTGTTTTAAGTCTTTAGTCCGGTATTTTTCTTAGCACGTTTCCTTCACAGCTTAACCATTTGTATCATATCCAGGGAGTATCTCCAGAGGCTCCCATTCTTACACTACAGGACACACACTTGGCCGTGCACACAAATAGCTTTCGAAGGGATTTACATTTGAAATCTGTATATCCTGGTTGTGCAGGACCAGTGGGAAACAGAGGCTTGTGTCATTGTAAACTGAGAATGGAAGAAGGGGTCATCGAGAGAGGGCACGGGAAAGGTGGTCTAGCTGTCAAGATATGAATTCGGATGTTTGATGTTCAAGGGACCGGCTGCATTGTTCTCTGCAGAGGTGGGACGTGGGCTTCACACTTTTGAGAGATGTTCACCACCTCTGTGATGTGCTAACCAAACAGCCCAAGCTAGGGGGAATCCAGTAGCTTCTTCCGTTTGAGTCAACAGTCTCAAGATTTTAGCTCATCTTCCTCTTCATACTTCACATTGCGTCAAATAAGCTCCCACTACCAGAAACTTGCCCTTCTCCTTTAGCAAACCTTCCTTAAACCAGGGCTGTGGCCTGGACGCTTTAAAAACAGACATTGAGGAGGGCACCCGTTGGGATGACCGCTGGGTGTTGTATGGAAACAGATTTGACAATAAATTGTATTTAATATTAAAAGAAAAAAAAAACCAGATACATTTCCCACTCTTCTCCTGAGCGTTGCCATGCAGGGGTCAACATAATGGTGCCAATTTGATTTAATCTCCTACACTTAAAAATCGGTAAATCCTGCAGTGTTTTAGGAGGCCATGTTCTTTTCTCCCAAGGAAGAGCATATTCAAAGTGTTGTTTCTGGAGTGCCTGGGTGGCTCACTTGGTTGAGCATCCAACTTCGGCTCAGGTCATGATCTCACGGTTCGTGAGTTCAAGCCCTGTGTCAGGCTCTGGGCTGACAGCTCAGAACTTGGATCCTGCTTCGGATTCTGTGTCTCCCTCTCTCTCTGCCCCTCCCCCCACTCATGCTCTGTTTCTCTCTCTCTCTCTCTCTCTCTCTCTCTCTCAAAAATAAACATTACAAAAATTTAAAAAGTGTTGTTTTTAACAACAGAGTAATAAGTATAAGAACTCATAATGAAGCAAGGAGGAAGAGTAATGGAGACAAATTTTGAACAGAATGGCAGAGAATAGAGAACTCAAAGTCAGCAGTGATCATATTCACAAGCTAATCTCTTCAGGCTCGGTCTCTTCACTGATGTGAAGTGAAACCCAGGATTAGACAGTTCTTAAAACTTAGTAGAAAAACAGGTGACTTCTTGTGGCTACAGTTTTCAAAGTAAAATTAGCAGCCAAAGAAAACCCTTTTGGCCATGAAAGATAAAAGTGGGATCTCTCTAGCCGAGGTTGGGCTGTTCTTAGCCACAGCCAGGAGTCTAGGTTCCACATGTGAGTTCTGAAGAATGAGATCACCCTTCAGTGAGCTCTTACATCATGATTATGGGCTTCATAGAGAAAAATTTTATTTCCAGACTTCATTCTTTTTTACTCAAACTGTAATATTCTTTTCAGGATCAAATGTTTAAAGCCAGGTTTTGGTTTGTTTACTTGTTTGCTTTGGCAATCATGGCGGGGTGTTGCGCGGGGGGGTGGGGGGGGTCCCATTTTCCTTAGATGACCTCTAGCTGAGCTTTCTACTGTGTTTGACCTTAGGCCCCTGCCTCTTTTTCCCTGGTGTGACAAGACAGCTTTGGAGGCGGGGGTGGGAGGTTGCCAATATTCCTGTCCCCTCAATAGGGGGATGGTTTCCTTCTCCTTTGAAGGTTGTCTTCTGTTATCTCTCCTTGAATACATCTGTCAGGCAATAATTGGTGACTAGTGAAGCCAAAGGTTCTGAAAAATTGTCCTTGCTATAATTCCAGAAGGCCCATAATTTAAATGGTGGGCTTTAAAAAATTATATCACCTAGAGCAGCTAGAGGGAATTGTCACAGATAGGGTGAACCTAGAGATTCCCCAGCTGACACTGAGGTGGGCTTGTCTAAGAATAAGGTAAAGTGATTCAGTGGTTTGAGGAGAAAGTGGTTACTTATGGCTTTATGGCTTTTAATTTTCCCTTTCCTTTGGGAGAGTCATTAGCATGACCCCGTTAAATGGGGATTTTGTTGAAATGTTAGAGAAAGCCAAATGTGAAGGCTGCCGTGATTCCTCTCATCTTCTCCAGCTGTAAGTGCTTTTGGAAGCCTGTATTGCTGAGAAATGGAGTTTTGCTTTACTTATCTCTGACCTAGAGAGCTGATTGGTCAGGATTTTCAAAGGGGGCGTGACTTGTTCGGAACCAGCACTTTTAAAATGTGCAGCCCTACTTCTGCTTTCTTGCTGGCCAGAGGCAGCGAAGTGGTGATGAGAGGGGATTTTATAGGAACTGGGTGGCATGGCCGGTCGTCTTTAGGGAAATTCCTGAAAGTTGTAGCATGCACATTTTTTATGAGTGGCTCCAGTGGGAAATGAAAAGCCCTACAGTTTTTCTTCTCCAGTGCTTCTCAGGATTAGAATGACCATGTCATTTATGTCCTGAGAGCTATGCTTACACGGTAACCAGAGTTTCTCTCTTTTTCCCCTCCTTCCTTTCCTCCCTCCTTTCTTTTTCTTTCTTCTCTCTCTCTCTCTCTCTCTCTCTCTCTCTCTCTCTCTCTCCTTTCTTTCCTCCTTGACTTCCTTTTATTGGAAGTCCCACAGCATCAGCTATCTGGATCTATTCCTCTGCCTCCCTCTCTCTCTCTCAGCACAAATCATGAGAAAATCAGTTCATTATAGGAATTGGAGTGGAAGAAAAAAAAAACGGATGTATATTGTTGGGATTTTTCTGAAGCCTTCCATCTGCCAGGTTGCCCTGTGACATTCACTCCCTGGGCCAGCATGGTCATTGCTGTAAACACAGTGAAATTTAGTCTCTGCCTGACTTCCCCACTTTCTATCTCCCACACAAACATCAGGCAGAGAAATACTGGATTACCTGGCATGTATTATTAGATTCCTTTTTTACATAACTTGTTTTAACTCATGATAACTCAAGAATCCATATGTTAATCACCAAAAATCAAGAAAATATGGAGGACTTAAAGAAGAAATTTGAGATTATATGTGACACTACTGCAAAAGAGTGCCAAGATTTTTTTTTTTTCCTTTCTGGTTTATGCACTTCTGGACTTGAAAAATGGAGTCTCAATATATTTATTTCGTAACTTAAAAGAATTAACAATATGCATAGACATCTTTAGGTCAATACAATGTTGCCAGTAGGGTTACAGTGAACATTTTTGTAGTCATCTTTTTGACCGGCACTTGTTCTAAAAAACTCATACCCCCTTTGAAAACTCATTTTGAAGTTCACTCCGTTTTCAGCATTTGTTGTGCAAATCCACAGAGGTTTGATTCCTAGATCACAGATACTCTTCTGGATACCGAGCCTGAGTGCCCTTCAAAAATGTACATTTCTATCAATACAGTCTTGTTCTCAGTTTTGGTAAATGAAACTTAAGATAGATTTTCACCAGTCTGGCTGTTAGTACATTTTCGTTGCTGTTCAATTTTCACTGTCCTGTTCAGATCCTTGGCCTGTTATTACACTAGGTTGTCTTTTTTTCTTCTCATAACTTGGAGCTGTCTACAGATAATAGGTCATAAACTTCTGGCTGTTTCAATAGATTGCAGACTTTTCCCCCGTTCTGTCTTTTAACGTTTCAAAATCTTAAATGTTTGTGTTAAGATCTGTCAGTCTTTGGGGCGCCTGGGTGGCGCAGTTGGTTAAGCGTCCGACTTCAACCAGGTCACGATCTCGCGGCCCGTGAGTTCGAGCCCCGCGTCGGGCTCTGGGCTGATGGCTCAGAGCCTGGAGCCTGTTTCCGATTCTGTGTCTCCCTCTCTCTCTGCCCCTCCCCCGTTCATGCTCTGTCTCTCTCTGTCCCAAAAATAAATAAACGTTGAAAAAAAAATTTAAAAAAAAAAAAAAAAAAAAAAGATCTGTCAGTCTTTTTCATTGGCTTCTGACATTGGCTTGTGTCATCCTTAGAAAAGTATGTCAAATCATATTTTAAAAAATTCTCTCTTAGGCTTCGACCGATTTTATTTTTTAAATGTGTCTAAGTTTTACTTTTGCACTTGGATTCCAGGAGGATTCTCATTTTCTCTCTCCCCAGTGGATTCCAAGTTTTCATGATAACAAGTCACTGAAAAGTTGATTCTTTGGAAAGACTTCAGGAATATTAACTGAAACAAAATAGGGTTTCTCTCAGCAAACCAGGCAACTAAATTACCTAAAACACTCTCACGTGTCTTGGCCGAGCAAGCCTTTTCAGTATAATTTTAATTCAAAATTTCCTATCAGTGTTTTAGGTTCTATATCATTGTTGTTATATTGTTTTTATTATGTTTGTTGCTGTTGTCATTATTATTATTTCATCTTAACAGATACTGGCCAACACAACGTTCATATAGTCAAGGTTGTTGTCTCATTCATTGGCCCATTTCTTTTTCCTAAAAATTAGTCATCGAACACCTGTTATGTGTTAGGTGCTCTGCCGTATGCTGGGGGATGTAGCGATCACCAAGACCTGGCCTTCAAGAAGTTCTCTTGTAGAGAAGACCAATAAAGAATGTGATCTCAATCATAAAGGAAATTAAGTGCTGAGACAGGCAGTAGGGAAGGATGAGAAGGAGCCAGACGTACAGAGAGTTGGGGGCATCAGTAAGACAGGTGAAACAGCAGATGCAAATGGCCAGATCAGGGACTGTTTCAGAGCCAGGAAAGAGGATGTGGGGGAGAGTGGGTATGGGAAGGAGGGGGCAGGAGACTTTTAGGCAATGATAGGAGGGTTGGATTTTAGTTTGAGAGCAGGGGGAAGCCACTATGGAGTTTTAAGCAGGGCAATGATATCTGACTTGTGCTTTTAGCATTACCCCCCAGGGGTGCCTGGGTGGCTCAGTCAGCTGAGCGTGGAACTCTTGATTTCAGCTCAGGTCATGACCCCAGAGTCACAGGATGGAGCCCCACATCCGGCTCTGTGCTGAGCTTGGAGCCTGCTTGAGATTCTCTTTCTCCCTTTGCCCCTCCCCCGTTCTCATTCTCTTTCTCTAAAATACAAAAATTAAATAAAAATAAAAAATAAAAATAAATTAAAAAAAAACCATCACCTCTGGCTACCATGTGGAAAAGTGGGAGGCTGTTGTTGTTGTCAGAGAGATGACAGAACTTGGACCAGGAAGGCTGCAGTGGATAGAGAGAGGTGGGACCAACCCAGGATATGCTTTGAAGGAAGACTTGATCAATTGGATGTGTGGATTGAGGAAAAGGAGAAGTCAAATTATGGCTCTGGAGCAAAGTTCCTATATTTTACTACACATTAGAATTACCTGGAAAGCTTATCACAAATCTTGATACTTAGCTCATAACTGGGCCCCAATTAGATCCAAGTATCTAGGGGCTGGAAGCAAGGCGCTGAAACCTTTTAAAAGTCCCCAGATGGGGGCACCTGGGCTTAGTCAGTTAAGCATTGGACTTTGGCTCAGGTCATGATCTCACGGTTCATGGGTTCGAGCCCCATATCAGGCTCTGTGCTGACAACTCGGAGCCTGGACCCTGCCTCGGATTCTGTCTCCCTCTCTTTTTCTGCCCCTCCCCTGTTCATGCTCTCTTTCTCTCAGTAATAAACAAACATTAAAAATTTTTAAATAAATAATTGCCCCCAAATGCTTCTAGTGTGCAGCCAAGGTGGAAAATCACTGATAGGGGGAGTGGTTATGGCTGAAGCATCTGGATAAATGTGTGTAATCACTGTGCTGAGCAGATGGGTGGAGAAGGGGGTGGGGGTTGGTGTGAGAAATCTATTAGACGCGTGGGTGGAGTTTCAAGGAAGAGGTTGGATAAGGGAGTCTGTTCAAAAGAGAGATTTGCTGGAGTTGCAGATGTGAAAGTCCACATCATGTGGGTAGTATTTAAAGCCACAGGACTGGGTCTCGAGAAAGGAGGACAGAGGATAGAAACGCCCTGGACTGTGTCCTGAGGCTCTCTGGCACCCGAAGTCCGATGGAAGAGGAGCCAGCAAAGGAGGCTGAGAGATGCCCAGTGAGGTAGGCAGAAGAACCAGGGGAGTGGGATGTCCTAGAAGCAGAGGGAAGAGGTTGCCCCGGGGTTGTACTGGTCAGCGGTATCAAAGGCGGCCCAGCCACTAAGCTGCAGCCTGAGAAGTGACCATTGGCACCTGCAGCCGGAGAGGGTTCACTGGGGTAGAACAAATAGAAACTAAGGGTTTGCTCTAAAGAGTCTGAAGACCCTGAGGAAAAGAAATGTTGGATTCATCCCATCAGATAGCTTTACTTGTTTTTTCCTTCTCATTTTATTTTTTTATTTTTTTTAATTTTTTTTTCAACGTTTATTTATTTTTGGGACAGAGAGAGACAGAGCATGAAAGGGGGAGGGGCAGAGAGAGAGGGAGACACAGAATCGGAAACAGGCTCCAGGCTCTGAGCCATCAGCCCAGAGCCCGACGCGGGGCTCGAACTCACGGACCGCGAGATCATGATCATGACCTGAGCCGAAGTCGGCCGCCCAACCGACTGAGCCACCCAGGCGCCCCACCTTCTCATTTTAATAACATGACCATTTAGAAGTCTCCCGAATTTATGGACTAGGATTCTGTTGTCGGCCAAATTATCACACATTTCTAAATAAGAGAAATTGTGTTTGAAATACTAGTTTATTTGAACATGACATTTTTTTCCCCTTCATTCCTATCTTCCAGGCCGTTACTCCTTTTATTTAAAAATGTTTCATTTATTTGTTGTGGGGAGGGAGGGGCAGAGAGAGAGAGGAAGACAGGATCCCAAGCGGGCTCCTCACTGCCAGCACAGAGCCAGATGTGGGGCTCGAACCCATGAACCATGAGATCATGACCTGAGCTGAAGTCAGATGCTCAACCGACTGAGCCACCCAGGCGATTACTCCTTAAGAAATATTTAATTCAGGGATCAAGAAGGAACACTGGACAGGGGGGGGTCAGTAAATTGGATTCTTTTGGGGGCAGGTTGCAACCTGAGGGCACCTTAATTGCCTCATTCATAAAATAAGGAGATGGGAACAGATCATCCGCAAGGTAGAGGATTTCCAACTGGGTGCACATTTGAATAACCTGGGGAGCTTTTTAAAAGCCCCAGTGCCTGGGCCGCACCCACGCCAATTAGGCCAGAATCTCTGTGGATGGAGGCTGGGCTTCAGTGTTCTTCAGGTGCCCCAGGTGACTCAGTGTGTAGCTGAGTTTGCAAACAGTGGCCCTAAGTTCTTCTCTAGCTCTGATATTGAAGTAGTCTATTCTTGGGTCTTAATACATTCCCAACCCTCAACAAACTCAGGAAAAAGGGAAGACTGGATACCAGGTAGGCAATTAGCAGTGTCTGTCAAAGGAGGTCTCAAAATTTACCTTCTGGGCTTCCTTTCACAGGATGGGACTGATGGATACTCTCCATAAAAATGAGGGAGCAAAGGAATTCCAGGAAATGTGGATTCCAATTTGGGAAGGAGGTGAGGGGAATTTCCAAGTTGATGGCCCTGAACAGGAATTAGGAAGCAACCAGTGTAGGTTGGAGCAGGAGGATGAGGCTCCAGGAACGATGAGAAGAAAGAACTGGGAGAAGAAAGAATTTGATGAGTTGCCCAACTTATTTGATTATCTTGAAGGGAGCTGGCAGATTCAGCCAGAGTTTGGTGATGGAATCCCAGCTGGTCTGTTGAAAACTGAGCAAATGGGGAAAAGGGGCAATTAACTCCAAAAGCTTTTTCTTACAAGGAGGAATATAAAATCACAGTGTACTAGTGGCTCAACTGTGAAACACATATGCATATTCACTTCATAAATTTTGAGTATCCAAAAGTTTTATTAAAATTTTATTGAGATGATGAGCGGGGAGGGGACAGGTGTATGCTTGCTGGTGGGTGGGGGACAGATAATAAGAGCTAAAATCATCTTTTCCATGGGAGGATGTAGATTGATAATATATAAAAGAGAAATAAATAGTGGGGCAGCATTATTTAGAAATATTAAAGTAAATAACTGAAAAGAAACAGAGAAAAGAATTTGCCTCTAAGGAGCAGAAATCGGGGGGGGGGTGTTACATAGTTCCTTTAAAATTATGTAGAAGAGGGGTGCCTGGGTGGCTCAGTCAGTTAAGCGTCCGACTTCATATTATACAATAAATGCAAAGGAAGCCATAAGTGGGATTTAGGCAATATTGACATGATACAGTTTATATTTTAAAAAGCCCACCCTGTGCATCAATCTGATATTGTATCTCTGGATGGGAGGTCGTATGAAGTATACGATGTCATCTATGATATATTCCAGGCAAAACTGTTTAACTTGAGTCTATCAAACCTTTGCATCTAACAAACAACTTGGCATCATGATCTCACCTTTGGTGAGCTGGAGCCCCGCGTTGGGCTCTGTGCTGACAGCTCAGAGCCTGGAGCCTGCTTCAGATTCGGTCTCCCTCTTTCTCTGCCCTTCTCCTGCTCACACTCTCTCTTTCTCAAAAATAAATAAACATTAAAACAATAAAATAAAATTATGTAGATGATTAAGTTTGGCGAGGGAAAGATGACATTCGGGAGGTAGGTGGGACCAGACAATGCAGAGCTATATAGATGTAGGTTCCTGGTGGTACTTACTGTTCCCTGTGCTAAGGGTACAGGAGGCATAGATTTGGGAAGTGGTTCACCTGCTTCTGCGGTCCCATCCTGTATGACTAGTAAGAGATCATTGTGAATTAGGAAAACAATTCTGTTCTAGTGCCACTGCATCAAAACAAGATACCTCAACAGGGATGTCTGTCAGGATCTTGGGGAACAAACACCAATTTCTCCCAAGCTAAGGAGTTTGTAATATCAGCAGTGGTAACACAAGAACATCCACATGTATGGTGGTGGTGTGGTTGGAGCTCTGAAACACTGGAGAAGTAGTCCCAAATATTTTTTTTTTTTTTTTCAACGTTTATTTATTTTTGGGACAGAGAGAGACAGAGCATGAACGGGGGAGGGGCAGAGAGAGAGGGAGACACAGAATCAGAAACAGGCTCCAGGCTCTGAGCCATCAGCCCAGAGCCTGACGCGGGGCTCGAACTCACGGACCGCGAGATTGTGACCTGGCTGAAGTCGGACGCTTAACCGACTGCGCCACCCAGGCGCCCCAGCCAAATATTTTTTTTTTAATGTTTATTTATTTTTGAGACAGAGGGAGACAGAGCATGAGCAGGGGAGGGGCAGAGAGAGAGGGAGACACAGAATCTGAAATAGGCTCCAGGCTCTGAGCTGTCAGCACGGAGCCAGACGCGGGGCTCGAACTCACGAACTGGGAGATCATGACTTGAGTCGAAGTCAGACGCTTAACCCATGGAGCCACCCAGGCACCCCCCCAAATATTTTTGACAATTTCCCCCATCAGTTAAAAGAACATCCCCCCTCTCTGAATGTATGTTTGTATATTGTTTGTAGAACCATATTCTATAAAACAGGTAAAACAAACATTTTAAAGGGTGAGATAGGATATTAAAATAAATGCTAAATGCAGTGCTTTACATCATTATGACTTCATAGTGTCATTACCTAATAACTTGGGGTATAACACATACATTTAACAATAGTAGCTTTGGCCGATATTTTGAATAGTTTTCTTGATAAATCTGTTTCTTTTTTCCAACTTCTTTTCAGATCATATTTGTTTTTGAAAAAATTTTTTAATGTTTATTTGTTTTTGAGAGAGCGTGCAAATGGGGGAAGGGCAGAGAGAGAGGGAGACACAGAATCCAAAGCAGACTCTCAGCTCTGGGCTGTCAGCACAGAGCCTGACGCGGGGCTCGTGAACCGTGAGATCCCTGAGATCATGACCTGGGCTGAAGTCGGACGCTTAACTGACTAAGCCACCTAGGCCCCCTTTCATCTTTTTTGAACTCATGGAAAACAAAGTTTATATTAAGAGAGTATTTGTGTCTTCATTTTCTTGATGCTAATGTAGGCCCTCATTGGTTCCAGTGAGTCTCATTTTTTTTGTAAGAATCTTTATGTCTCTTGCCCACCTTGTGAGGGTTGACTAAACTGGATAATATACTCCAAAAATGCTTAAATGGGCTCACCTAAACCTTAAGTGGTAGGAATATGCTGAAAACCAGTGAGGCCACCAACATCAACCCCCTACTTTGGGATCTTGCTTTCTCCCCGCCCCCCCCCCGCCCCCAGGTTGCCTTGCATACCTACGTGAAACACAGGCATTCTGGCCAAGTGAGGGCAGCTTGGGTATGATACATAATAATCCATATGATAAAACTCATAAATTTAGTGGTGCCTGGGTGGTTCAGTCGGTTAAGCGTCCGACTTTGGCTCAGGTCATGATCTCACAGTTTGTGAGTTCGAGCCCCATATAGGGCTCTGTGCTGTCAGTACAGAGCCCGCTTTGGATCCTCTGATCCCCTTTCTCTCTCTCTCTGCCCCTCCCTGACTTGTTCTCTCTCTCTTTCTCTGTCTCAAAAATAAAATGTGTAAAATTGTAAATCTTCTCTCTTTGCTAGGTTAATACAGTTAGTATTAAAATGTGTAAAATTGTAAATCTTAACTTCTCTCTTTGCTAGGTTAATACAGTTGGTAGCCCTAACCCTTTCTTCTCACATACCAGTGAATAGTCCCTTGTGTGCACGCACCCCTCTTTGGAGGCCACTGTAATAGAAAACAGTCTTTCATACCTCTTTCTGAGTAGGGTAAGAGTCATGCAAACTGAAAAACTAGCGGCCTGGGCTGGTTAGCTTATTTGCTGAGCCGATCGTGGTAATGGGAACAAGGTACCATCACTGAACTTTGTGTGTGTATTTTTCTGAGGCAAAGGCCAAGAGCCTTCACAGGTTCTCACACGGGGTTATGACCCCAGCGAGGTTAAGAATTGCTGGTACCTTGTTTTCTTTTGCTTTCTGAAAAAACTTCAAGCTTCCATAGACTTTCTTAGTCATTGATTTGTTAAAGCTGGAATTGCCCTCAGACACATGATAGCCTTAAAATTAGGGGACATCACACAGTCTTGAGCATCTGAGGGAAGAGTAGGTTTTCTTAATAACAGACGGGAGCTTTGATGTGCTTCTTCTCTGACTTCTCACCCATAGCACTAAGACTCAGGCTTCTTTCTCTCCTAAGTCCTCTTTAGTTTTCCATTCTAGCCCATCGTGTGGGTGAATTTCCATTCTATTCTAGATTTTGTCTTTATGCTCACCAATATGGTGCTTTTTTCCTCTGCTATTTTGGTCTCTAACAGTGCCACTTATTAAGCTTAAATAATCCAGATCGTGCATTTCCTATAGTTTAGTGAAACATAAATAATTCATGAATCATGATTACTCTTATTTATCTCATGCAATTTCACTTTCACAAACCCACAGTTGGTGGGTCAGAGTGCGATCTTCACTGATTTCTCTTCCTTGACTGATTTCATGGTGCAATTTCTCGTCCCCTGAATTGCCTTATGAGTTATGAGTCCCGTTCTCTGTTCTTTTCTCAACCTGTTGCTGATTTTCATCATTTGTGATGGAGCTTGCAGTGTTTTTCCTGCTGACTTAACTCTTGCTTGGACAGTCGTGATCGCGGCTTCAGGCTTCCGGTACCAAGCACCCAGTCTGAGCACAGGAGGGTGTTGGATGATTAAGTGGCAAATGCAGGGATGTTTTGGTCTTGTGATATCGTCTTGCCTCTTTTGTGTTTTTAGTTTTCCTTCTTTTTCACTTTGCATTGGTTGTTTGTTTGACACCCTTATATTTCTGTTATAGGATGTCCACTTGTATCTGAGTGTGTATTTAATACCCTTCACCGAACAGGGAACTAGGGCAGATCTACAGATTGGGAAGAGGGGTGCAAGAAAAAGCTCTCAGAAAAGTAAAGTTTAGAAAGCTTGTACGTTTACATTATTCTTGAGATTCTAGAATTTCTTTTTTTTTTTTTAATTTTTTTTTCAACGTTTATTTATTTTTGGGACAGAGAGAGACAGAGCATGAACGGGGGAGGGGCAGAGAGAGAGGGAGACACAGAATCGGAAACAGGCTCCAGGCTCTGAGCCATCAGCCCAGAGCCCGACTCGGGGCTCGAACTCACGGACAGTGAGATCGTGACCTGGCTGAAGTCGGACGCTTAACCGGCTGCGCCACCCAGGCGCCCCGGGATTCTAGAATTTCCAAGCCAAAATATCATCACCTTTTCTTCCAAACTTCAGATGTTGTTTCTAAACCTAAGTTGGACTTATTTTTTTTTTAAGTTTATTTATTTATTTTGAGAGAGAAAGAGAGAAACAGACCATGCGAGCTGGGGAGGGACAGAGAGAGAGAGAGAGAGAGAGAGAGAGAGAGAGAATCCCAAGCAGGCTCCATGCCACCAGCACAGAACTGGATCCAGGGCTTGATCTCACGAACTGTGAGACCACGACCTGAGCCAAAATCAAGAGTCAGACATTCAACTGACTAAGCCACCCAGGAGCCCCAAGTTGGACTTACTAAAAACAGCCATCTCATCCTGTAACTTTATTATGCACATTAATTTTTTTTTCTGTATTTCTATCATTCTATCCTCTGTTGATTACATTTGGCTACTACTACTCTTTATTTTACCAGATGGCTCTGTATGCCTGAGGGGGAAGTTCTTCATGCCAGCGTTTTCATTTTTCTTTTTACCCTTCACATCGCTAGAAGTCTTACAACTGCTCCGTAAGCAAAAAACTTCTGGATGGGTGGAGTAATATCAATAATTTAACACAATAAGTGATTCTGATGTTTGTTATCTCTCTTTTTTTTTTTTTTTTTTTTTTTTTGCCTGTGACTTATTTTCTTAATAAGGTTTCTTAGGATAATGTTAAAGTCAGTTACCATTTTTTGAACATTTAATGGCCAGGTAGTCAAAGAAACCAGCAGCTGAAAGATTTGTTTGAAGCCACTTGAAGCAATTGGGGCACTGTGTTCTCTCTGTTCCCGGGGTGCTCAATGGAGATTTCACTTACAACAGGGAACACATTTTATGGTACTTTTATGTGTTCATCTCTTTCCCTTCCATGGAACTGATCTCTTGGAAGGCAGGAAAATGTCTCTGGCAGAGCTGGGCCCACAAGGCGTTCAGCGAGTATTTGACCTAATGCCCTGTGTTTCACGCCACTGTTTTCAAGAAGACCACGTCTTCTTTCATCAGCGTGGTGTTTTTCACACTAGAGGCCAGGGGTGTATGTGGGAGAGGAGTTTCCATGCCTTCTTCTGAGGGTTTATCACAACTTTTCAGATGCCCCTTTTCGTTTAATTAAATGAAAAACAAATTACTGTGAATCATCAGGATGAATACGTTAGCAATATGGTTCTGCTAAAGCAATGGTGGTTAACTCTAAATTCAGCACTGCTCAGACAGGCCCACGAAAACTTCTTCTGGTGTGTTCCAGGGGTCTGAAGGTTCGTGGTGGAGGATGAGCTGTCAGGATACCACTTTCTTCTTGGAAATGCCTCCCTCAGTGCTCTTTGTCAGGCATCCCTGTGGCACTTACCCCTCTGTGTTATGATGGATTTCCCTCTGGCTCTGTGTCCCCCTCTTCCAGAGTTAGCCCATTTCCACAGTGCTTTCACACTATGGTGCAACACTCACTGAGCTATGGGATAACCTGGGAATACGCGTTCGTAAGTCTTTCTCTCTTACTGGACACTGAACATCAGCAGTTCGGGGATCCTCTCCAGCTTTGAGTCCCGAGTACCCAGCTCTCCCAGCACAGTGCATGGTAAGGTGGTCAGATCGAATCCCGAGGTAACTAGAATGGATGCAGGCAAACACATTTTAAAAGGTCTCCTCATTCTTTTGAGATGAGACTCATGTGGTCATTGATTCTTCATTTCTGAAAGTATTTTTTGTTTTCCCCAAGTTGGTCTTAGAGGTATTTGTACCTATTCTTGTCTTTCAATATGCTGAGCATGAGTCTTCTAACCCGTGTCTGATTCTGATATACTTGGTTTCTGTTTCAGCTCCCTGTTTCTTTTTCTTTCTTTCTTTCTTTTTTAAACATTTTTATTTATTTTTGAGACACAGAGTCAGAATGAGCACGAGCAGGGGAGAGGGAGAGGGAGACGCAGAATCCGAAGCAGGCTCCAGGCTCTGAGCTGTCAGTGCAGAGCCTGACGTGGAGCTCAGACTCATGGACCCTGAGATCATGACCTGAGCCAAAGTCAGATGCCCAAATGACTGAGCCACCCAGGCACCCCTCTGCTCCCTGTTTCTAAGTAGGCTGTTCCATATTGCTTGGTTTCCTCATGTGCTTGGTTATGTCTTATTCCCAGCTGATGGATGTGTTTTCCAAGTTATTTGTTAGAGTGCCCGAGTCCTAGGATGAACCTCCGGAGAAGTCTGGGTGAGTTTGCTGGGAGACGGAGGGCAGTTTCAGTCTGAAACCAAACAAGGTTGGATTGGTGTTCCCTGGCTCATCCAGGTGTGAGGCGCAAAGGGCTGTGTTGTGGACATCATTTCTCAGGATGGGCCCGTTTCTTAAATTTCCTTTTATTTGAAACTACTTTGGCCTTTTTCTGTAGTGCTCTAAGCTTGGGGACAGGCAGTTTTAATGCTAGTTATTTTTCTGATAAGGTGGTAGCACTTTGGAACCCCTGTCTACATCTGAGGAGGATCTCCTAGCAGGTCTTGGATGGATTTTGGGCCTTGAATCCTGGCTCTTCACTCCTCTTTCCCAGGGCTGCAGACTGAAGCCTCAGTACATGTGCCCGCACTTCTCCAGGTTCTCCCCAAGACTAGACCAGGCGTTCCTTGCTCTTAAAAATTTTTAAGTGTTCTGAGAACCATTTTTACAAGTTTACAGGTTTAGAAACTTTATTACAAGTTTTTTTTAATTTAAATATATTTGACATATATCATTGTACAAATTTCAGGTGTTCAGCATGTTGATTTGTTGCATGTATATATTGTAATATAATGGCCACCATAGCAATAGTTAGCTCCTCTGTCCCTCAGAGAATTATCATTTCTTTAAAAAAAATTTTTTTTTTTACATTTATTTATATTTAAGGGACAGAGAGAGACAGAGCACAAGTGCGGGAGGGGCAGAGAGAGGAGGAGACACAGAATCCGAAGCAGGCTCCAGGCTCCGAGCTGTCAGCACAGAGCCCCACGCAGGGCTCGAACTCACAAACTGCAAGATCATGACCTGAGCCGAAGTCGGACGGTTAACTGACTGAGCCACCCAGGCGCCCCTATCATTTCTTTTTTGTGGTGGGAATAATTTGAAGATCTAGGCTGTTAGCAAGTTTGATGTTTATAATACAGCATTACTGTTTATATTCACTATATCATGCGTTAGATCTCTAGGACTTATTGTTCTACTTCTAATTCTTCAGTCTTTTACAGGTACTTCCTCTAACTTCCCGCACTCCCCAAAAGAAATATGCATTTTATCCAGCATCGGACTTCTCTCTCTTCTTTCTTTTTCTTTCCCTTTCTTTCTAACGTCCCTCTTCCTCCCCTTCCTTTCTTTTTCCTTTCCCCTTTCTTACATTCTTCCTCCTTCTTTTCCTTCCTTCCTTCCTTCCTTCCTTCCTTCCTTCTTTCCTTCCTTTTTTTCCCTTCCTTCTGCCCAGCAGGTGAATTATGAATAACTTAGCCTACTATTTCTGGAAATAGAAGGTCTAAAAATCAATTTAAAAACAGAAAATTATTAACTGAGTATAAGCCTTAAATGGTCTTAATATAAGCCTTAAAATAGTCTTTCCTTTTTAGTCTTCTTTAAAACTTGTTAATTGGGGTAGATAATGTAGATCTGAAGTCAGTATAAAAATAGGTCATTCAGATATTTCAGGTGAAAAGATGCCCGCAAATGACCCCCAATTATAGAAACTTCCCTAGAGATGAGTACCTTGAGTGATTGGCTGAACTTAGTAAAATTTATTCATTAAATTTACCATCAAGACACTTCCTGTTGTGAGAAACGGAAGTCTAACTTAAACTAGCTTAAGCCCCAAAGAGTATTTATTAGCTCAAATTGCAAGTCTTGAGATGAATGGCTTCAGGTACAGCTGGATCAAGGAACTCAAGTATTGCCATTAGGCTTAGTGTCTATCTTTTGTCTGTTCTGTGTTAGCTTCACTCTCTGACTTGCTCTCTTAGGATGGCAAGGTGGCTTTCACAGACTCCAGACTCACAGCCTTTGCTTTAAGTCTATGATCTGCAAACTTTGTTGATTATGTATCCAATGGTAAAAGTTAAGCACATGTTCTCCATGTGTTTATGTTTATTTATAAATTATATGCCCTTATATACCACTGTTATTCCATGTTGTATTAATTATTAGTAGAGTTCAGGTTTTTTTAAAGGTAAAGAATAAAATAGGGGCACCTGGCTGGCTCAATAGAGCATATGACTCTTGATCTCAGGGTAGTGAGTTTGAGCTGCATGTTGGGTGTAGAGTTTATGTAAAATAAAAGATTAAAGTATAAAACGCATTTAAAAAAGGAAAGAATAAAATAGAAGTACTAATACTTTCTATACTTTCTAGTGGATTGTTTTGCACGCCCCAATTCGACAACGACTTAGTGGAAGGATGGCATTTCTCCCATCAGATATAATCACAGTCTTGTGACCATAACTCATTGGTTCTTTTTGGCCTAGCTTGAGTCACATGCCCATTTCTGAGTCCACTGTCCTCAAAATAGTAAAAGAAAACTTTACTAATGTAAGGTGACACAAATAATTGACTAGGCATAAACAGATACTATTTTAACTTTTTAAAGGTATCTACATTTTGAATCTTATACTCACTGCTATATAATCAAAAGAAGGGGCATAATCATTGAGTACAGCATTATAGGACAAAGATTCTCTATTTTCATGGCAATATAATTCCATTAGTCTTTGCTAAATTTCTGTGGTTTCATACCTGGAGTATCATGAAACTATATCCCATCTAGTTTTTGTTAGTGTTCCAGTGACAGGTGAATGCTATATGTTGAGAGGTAGGAACTGATGAGTCTTGCAAATAAAATCCTGTTCTTACAAATTTTTTGAGAATGGCTATTTTGAACAAGATGAAAAAACTATGTGGAAAGGCAGGTGAGAGAGGGTCCTGAATAATTTTCAGATTTCTGAATGAAGAGAAAAGGAGGTTACTGTTTGGAGAGAGAATTTTGCTTGTAAGAATGGGTAAAGAACACGAATGGAAAGCATTATTCAGAAACTGTCTGATGAACAAGATGTTCTGCTAATTTAAAAATTGGTCTTGTGTGGCAGAAATGCAATGGCTCATCTTGATTCTGAGGTGAAAGAGGAATGTCTGCGGGAAGACCTGAAGTTTTATTTCATGAACCCTTGTGAAAAATACCGAGCCCGACACCAGATCCCATGGAAGCTGGGACTGCAGATTTTGAAGATAGCCATGGTCACCACGCAGGTAATTCACATTATCAGTTTGTTCGGGGATTTTTTTTTTTTTCCCCTTACCACAAGGTGAAACAGTTTTCAGGTGTTCCGCCCTTAACTTTTGTTCTGAAAAGTCCACACTCAAGTTCATAAAACTGTAAAATTATGTTGACTCTGGAGGGCAGAGGGTAGGTTGAAGTTCAGTTTTGATGAGGACCTTGTTTTAGTAAGGGATTATGAGGCAAATACAGATAAATCATAGATCTGTATAGAATAGTAGACCTGTATGTCTGTGGGGGTGGGGGTGGAGTTCTGTATCCGAGTGAAGCACGTAGACTGGCAAAATCTGCTCAATCCCAGGTGATGGTATCCTTCGAATTTCTCATCTTCATTCAAATACACTTTTGAAATCCGCATTTTTGACTGTTCTGTGTTGGGATTTATCAGAACGCTGTCTCCCTTCCATCAGTAGCTAAGTGCTTTAAGTAAACGCTTACCCACCTCCACCCCATCTAGCAGGAGCACACAAAGGCTACACACTGGGATCTTCTGTTGAGTTTCATATTTTTTTAAGTTATTTATTTTTGAGAAAGAGAGAGAGAAGCCCAAGCAGGCTCTGGACTGTCAGCACAGAGCCTGATGCAGGGCTCAAATTCACGAACCGTGAGATCATGACCTGAGCTGAAATCAAGAGGCAGACGCTTAACCAACTGAGCCACCCAGGTGCCCTTATATCCTTGAGACTTAATCACCAGCATCACTACAGCCATCAAAGTTGTCATCTAGTTTTTGAGACTGTGGTTTGGAACCAGTTTTTTTTTGGGGGGGGGGCAGGCGGCCTCTCTAGGTAACTACATTTAAAATGCATACCCTTTTAGAAACTCTACTGATTTGGGGTATTTGGTTCCATTGACAATAATCATTCTGTTATCCATGTAAAGATGTTTATAAAGATGTTATTTCTGGAGGCACCTGGGTGGCTCAGTCGGCTGAGTGTCCGACTCTTGATTTCCGCTCAGGTCATGATCCCAGGGTTGTGGGATCCATGCTGAGTATGCAGCTTGCTTGAGATTCTCTCTCTCCCGCTGTCCCTCTCCCTACTTGCTCTCTCTCTCTAAAAAATAGAAATTAAAAATTAAACAATATTTTTTAAAAAGATGTTATTTCTGGAACACGAAAATAAATACCTTGCTAAAAATACCTTCATATAGTCTTAGAGATGAGAGGAAGTTCCTGCTGTAACTGAAGTTGCATCTTTATTCTGTGATCATAAAGAGGGTATTTCACTGTATAACATGCTTTCAGTGCATCAAGTTTTAGGGTAACCAAGTTGCTTTAAAACAAACAAGCTTAAAAAAACCAACAAAATTGAGATACAGGGCCACTGTTAAATGTGTATGCTTGACTTTCTCCATTTAAAATTATTTTTCATTTTAAGTCTTGGTCTTGAAGTCTTAATTTTGGCATCCTATAAAGTGGGTGCATTATTAGTATTACATGGAAGGAGGAGAGATAATGTCCCCTGTTTCATTTGGTTAATTTTAATTGTTTCCCACTTTCTTCTCTGGCCAAACCAGCTTTCCATTCAGCTTCTTGGTCTATTAATGTTACTAGAACTCTAGCTTATCCAGGCACAGAACATCACCATCTTTGACTTACCTTCTTTGTCCTGGTATCTATTAAATCCTCCGGATTCTTCCTTCAAAACCGTGTCAGCTTATGTTTTGCCACACTCACTATCTTCTCTCTCTGGCACAGACTCTTCTCTTGTTCATTTAAAGTATGTTTGAAGCACAACCTGTGCTGTGTATTCTGTTGGGAATACAGCTGTCAATACGTTACTGTTGCTGAGATGTAACACGTGGTGTAGCCTTCTCCATATGCCAGGCACAAGTGCTTTATGTGTGTTAACTCATTTCATCCTCACCGCAACCCTGTGAGGTGGGGTCAGTTACTGCAGGCTTCTTGTGGATGAGGAAATGGGGCCAAAGAGAGGAAGTAACCTGATTGTGACCATTCCGTTGGTAAGTTGTAGAGTCGGATTGGAGCCCCTTGGTCTGACTCTGCAGTCTGCATTCTTATTCTCAGATTGTTTTTATTACAGACATGGGTCCTGTTCTCATTGTGCAGTCTAGGAATACAGGCAAGTTAACCAGGCTGCTTCCAGACTTTGTCTTATACCTCCCTTTCTTATCTACATACATACCAGTCTGTTAAATGCTAATATCAAATGAATTCTTCTTAGAATGCCTTCATTGGGTCACTCTCCTGCTCAGAAACTTTTGTGGTACCCATTTCCTGCAGAAGAAAATCTTGACTGTGTAGCTTGAAATTTAGATTTCCACAGTCTCCTTCAACTTGCCCTTCCAATGGGCTTTCCTCTTTTGTTTCCTGCCCAGATCCCAGCCAGGTGGATGCACCCAGGGATTCTCATCCCTGCCCTGTTTGCTCCACCAAATCCAGAGTGGACTTTTCTCCATCATCTTGCAGGTGCCATTGGAAGTCCCCCACCAGTCTTGCCTGACCACTCAACACGTGGCTTTCCTTGGCACACTAGTCCCCCTTGCTGTCTATCTCACTGCTTTCACTTTTAGGAGACTGTTTCTGGGAACTGATGGTTTACTTATTGTGTGAGTGTACCCTGTCTCCCCTGACAAAGTTGAGAGGGATTCAACTCTTGCTCCGCTGGAGGATCATTCTAATAAGTTTTGCTACCTGGGTGATATCTAATTGGAGCAGATTTCTCAAATACCTTTCTTTCCTTCAAATCCCACTTGTCCTTCCTTCTCTTTTTCTGTCTCTTAATACTCCATCCTCAAGTCTAATGAGATGGGTGGCATTTTATCAGGGTTGATGAGAAGGAAACCTTTTTTTTTTTTTAAAGACATTCCTATTCTGCGTTCTGCAGTAATTTATAACCTTCAGAGAGATGTTCACATTCTTTTGCTTGTTCTATGCTTTCCCTCCCATATTCTTTGTACATTATTAGAGCAATATCTTTTTTTTTTTTTTAACCTGGTACAGAATATTTTCTCCTACACTCATTTCACAATCAGGTCTTAAATTCATAATTTTGCCAGGCTGCCCTTAATGTGTAAGAATTTTTCTGACTTATATCATAGTTTCAGCAAATCTTAAGGGCTAGTTGGTGGGGCTATTTTTCTGTCAACTATTTGACCAATCGCGTCATCTCCTTACTCTTGCTCCATAGGGAGGGTAGGGTTCTGCCATAGCAGGACTGGGACTTATGATCTCCTCCCTAGGGTTTCTCTTCTCTACTAAGAGACGCTTTGAAAATCCCAACCTTAACCTGATGCTGGGCCACATAGGTGGATCTTAGCTTGTTCTCTGAATAATAGAATGGAGGAGATTTCTTGTTCTTGATGCCAGATGGGAGTGGTTCGTGTTCTCTCATTCCCAAAGTTGAGTTGATGAGCTTGGAGTTTAAATAAGGCGGTAGCTTAAAAAGGCAGCAAATAGTATGCCACATTCTCGGTCAAGTTATCCATTCCCCACACTGTGTGTGTGTGTGTGTGTGTGTGTGTGTGCGCGCACATGCATGTTTAAGCTTCAGTCTGAGTGTGGGAGGATTGGGTTGAATATCCCTGCTTCTAGAGTGAAGTTGGCAGTATCTCCGTTTGAGAAGAAGGGTGGCCAGGTGGTCAACAGGATGAACGTGGAAACCTAATAGATGTATTTGTATCCTCATTCTGATACCTTCTAGCTGTTCCAACCTGGATAAATTCCTTGACTTCAGACTTCACGTGTGCAAAATGGGATTATATTTATCAATGGATTCAGTATTTGACTCTGGCATCGTGATGGGTACTATTCCAGTTCCTGAGTAGAGGGGAAGAAAAGAAAAGAAAAAAAAAAATCCTGTCCTTGTGGAGCCCAGTGTAATATCCTCCTCATAGGGCGTTGGATAGTTAAGTAAAAAA
This sequence comes from Prionailurus viverrinus, assembly GCF_022837055.1. Classification (NCBI taxonomy): domain Eukaryota; kingdom Metazoa; phylum Chordata; class Mammalia; order Carnivora; family Felidae; genus Prionailurus; species Prionailurus viverrinus. Next base: position 142,778,351 of record NC_062568.1, read on the forward strand.
AAAAAAAAAAAAAAAAAAAAAAAAATTAATTAAAATGTAAATTTTAGGCACAGTCCCTGGCACTCAATGGTAAGACCTGTTATTCAACACTATGCAACTTGATCTTGCTCACATTGTATCCCAGCTCAGCACAGAGTAAGCAGTCGGCAGACTTTGATTGAAAAACTTAATTCATGTGTGTGTATACCAGTTTTGTTTTTTTTTTTTTTTTTTTCATTTGTGTATCAGTTGTTAGTAAAACTTTGAAACAATCATGTGTGTATGGGTTCCCTGGTTTACTTTCGGCTTTCAAAAAGCAACCTGACCTTTTCTGGCATCTCCTACGGGCACCACTGACAGATGTCATGTGCTCAGAAAAGCCTTTAGTTTTCCATTGCCTGATTTCCAGCACAGGTTGGATGAGGTGGGGCTTCTTTTCTGATATTTTCCTTAGACTGGCTGGGCTTTAACAATTGCTCAATCCTTTGACTTAGTATTTGAGGAATGTGACCTGGTGAGGCTCAGATACTAATGAGTGTCATCTAAGTACATTCTCAAACAGTAGTTGCAATTCTGGGAAGCTAGCACCTAAATTCTTTTCCATAAGAAGAGTCCCAAAGACAAATTCTTCAATGGAGGGAAATTGCGTAGTGTAGTCAAGTGACTTTGGAGTTAGACCTGGCTTTCATTCTAGTCAGGTGCCTTAGGGCGATTTAATGTGGCTCAGTCTCAGTTTCCACATTTGTAAAGTGAGGATGACCACCTTATCTTGTGTTAGCAACTGAGATAGGGCTTGTAATGCAGTTAGTAAAGTGCCTGGACTATAATAATTGCTGAAAAATGGTAGCTGTTATTTTTAATTATTCAGCCTTTCCAAAAAGTCAGGCAAAATTTAAAAGCTAAAAAATAAAAATCACTAAAAAACAACGTGTACGTTGGCAGATGCAGATTAACGTTTGTTTCACCTGAAAGATTCATGAGTTGATGTCTTGTTCAGAGCCACGCAGTCTGTCATATCCCACCATGGGGTGACAGCAAATAACAGAAGGGCCACAGTCATCTAGTCGAATTGCTGAAGAAACCAAGTCCCAAGTCGTTTTGGGTATTTGGTGGGATGAAGACTTGGGGCAAAATTTTTGGACTTGTATTGTCTTCAAAGCAGATGAGAAGATGAAGTGAGTAGATGGGGAAGGATGTGGGGGACAGGACTTATGAAGGTTTGACTTCTGCCATTGCATGTGTGTGCACGTGCATGCGTGCATGAGAGGGAAGGAGAGATTGTTGATGTGTGTAGCTGAGTGTGTAATTTCCTGGGTTTTTTTGGTAAACACTTACTGCCTGCTAATTGTCCCCACTTATTGGACTCCAAGAAAGGCAGGGAGAATACATTCCCTCCTGATAAAGAGAGAGAGCCCTTGGTGCCCACGCTCAGGCTGGGATACAGCATAAGGGAGAATAAGTGAGAGTTTTATCCCCAGAAGGTGGGTGCTTGGTGACAGTGAATGGGTTTGACCTCAGGGAGGTAAAACAATCCCAGTGGTAATTTCCTCTAATTTTACACTATTTTGAATTGCTGATATAGCTTGACGAGGTTGTTCTTCTTTGGGACTTGTATTTTGACACTAATGTAGTTAGTAAACACCAAAGCAGTGAGATTTTTCTTGCTGATGTTTTGGGGGGGGGGGGGATGATAATAAGAATGCATTTGCCTGCCCTGGTAAATGGTAAAAATTAGATCTTCCTATTTGATTTCCTTTTCTAGCTTGTTCGTTTTGGTCTAAGTAACCAGCTCGTGGTTGCTTTCAAAGAAGAGAACACTGTTGCTTTTAAGCACTTGTTTCTGAAAGGATATTCTGGCACAGATGAAGATGACTATAGTTGCAGTGTGTATACCCAAGAGGATGCCTACGAAAGCATCTTTTTTGCTCTCAGTCAGGTAAGAGTTCTGTTGGGAATGACTTACGCTTTAAGAATATGTTGACACTTGACCTTGTTGTTTTAGCAAAAAAAAAAAAAAAAATATATATATATATATATATATATATATATATATATATATATATACACACACACGCGCACACATATATTAAAATATTCTAATTTAAATTTTTCAGCCTGTCAAAAAATGTTCATTGCTATTTCTCCAGCTACATTTCCACACAATACCTTTTGCCTGCGTAACATTTTTCTTAAAGGTGTATGTTTTTTATTTGTCCCTTTATTCCCACTACTTTTGGGAGATTACTCCAGTTCAAATAGCCAAGAGTAGATTTATAATCTCAGAAGATTTGATGAATGAGGTACCAAATGTAAGATTCTAGGATCTCGGTTTTGATGTCTTACCATTAGTAAGCCTAGCTGAATCTTATGAATATGGAGTAGGATACGATATAGTTGTATCTAAGCAGGTATTGAGAAACCAGATTGATGGACCTTGAGGAAAGCATTTAGGAGAGAGAGATCGTTAATCTTATTTTTTCTTTTTCTCATTCAATAAATATTTGGGGGCTTAGTATGTACGAGTACTGTTCTAGACACTGGGAAAACATCATGAATACAATGAACAAAAGCCCTGTTCTTATAGAACTTAATTCTGGAGGAGAGAGCCACACAAATGAAGTGAAATAGGTAGCCACTGAATGCTAGCTGCCTGAAAACACCACCTGGAAAACATGTTGGTAAAACTGAGCTTGTTGACGGAAATACAGGAGACACTCCCTTGACTACTCATCAGTGCCTTGGGTGAAGAGGGCAAAGTCCAAATACAGATTTTGAAGTCTGATTTAGGGTGAGTCTTTCAATGTGAGGGGAGAGCTCTATTAGAATTGGCTAAAGACAGGATGCAGTGGTTTCAGATCGGTGGACACAACAAGGTGAGGGTTTGTGGGGAGAGGGGCATGGTTTCAAAGAGTCTTGGAATTAATTAGATTAGATCTTCAAATTGATGATCGGTCTAAATGAGTTGTTTTGGATGTTCCTGAAATAAACAATAGAGTTATTTGTAGCTGTTATGTTCCTGGACAAAAGTTTCCTGGAATGATAGAGACATGTTAATGAAGCCCTGTTAGTGCAGATAGGCCGATGGTAGCGTCCTGTTGACGAGAGCTACTGTAAGTTCATGTAAGATAATGTAAGTTGTGTTCATTACTGTGAGCTGTGGGGTGTGGATGGCTTGGGTCCTGAGTGGTATGTCAGCAAGTGATAACTGCTGTGAAATAAAGCAGAAGAGGAGACTGGCAGTGCCTGGTGGAGCCTGTGTGCTGCTGATGGATGTTTGCAACTTGCACTGGGTAGTAAGGGAAAGGCCTGGCTGGAGCGGTGATATTTGACTCAAGATCTGAAGGAGTGAACCAGCAGTTAGATAACACAGGGTTCTAGGCAGAAGGAACAGCAAAGGCCCGGGCAAGAATGTGCCTGGTGAGCTCCAGGAACCGCCTGGAGGCCAGTGTGGTTTTCTAAGGTGGGGGTTGGAGCCAGGGGACAGTAGTCTGCTGTGACGTCAAGGCACCTCACTTTGGCTCTCAGTGAGGGGGGAGCCTCTGTCGGCATGTTTACTTGAGTTCTGAGTTCCGTGAGGCAGGGTGTTTCCTGCCCAACCTGAGAAAATCACCCTGTGGTATTTTACACGGGGGAGTTCCATTGAGGACTTTGATATACACAATTTAAAATAGCTAAAAGTGTATTCCATATGTTGTAACTTCTGATGAAACTCTTAAAAGCTCATAAGTATTTTTATTTCACTATTTTTAATAGTATCATCAGCTAAAGAACATATCCCTGGGGACCCTTGGTTATGGAGAAAACGAAGACAATAGAATTGGCTTAAAAGTCTGTAAGCAGCATTACAAGAAAGGGACCATGTTTCCTTCTAATGAGACACTGAATATTGACAGCGACATTGAAATAGGTAATGTGGTGATAATTTCATTTATATGCCTTTATCATCTTCTGTGGTAAGAACAAACATCCCCTCGTGTGCTGACAGCTCAAATGGATCAACTTTGCTTCGCTAAGCTAACTAACATAGTTGGGGCTTTAACACATGCCTGCAAAGGGCGCTGCCTCAGGAAACTGCAGGTTTACTGCCATAGGACCGGGGAGCACTTATGGAACTTCTTGGTACAACTCAAGATTGTTGGGGGGGGTGGAGGTGGGGGGGGGGGGTTGAGGTAAATGCACAGGTGTTTCCTGTTTGTTAAGGTTTTTCCCTCCATGAGGAGGCAATTAGGCTTTTGGAAAAAAAAAATAAGAGTCTATATTTATAAATGAAATAATGCATGTTAAAATGTTTGGTGCTCTTGCTATTATATGTTAAATACATTCATGTTCTTCAAAGATGAATTGTGGTTAGCAACTCATTTTCTATTTTAGGAGATGACTTGGCAAAAAGTCAGTATCTAATCAAGTAGAAGTATTTTGTGCCATTCTGTTAAGAATTTAAAAGCACATCATATGTAAATGCAAAGTGGTTGACTTAAGACTCTGGAGGGGGGGTGGTTGTCATTCATTTAACAAATCTCTGCTGTATACTTACTGTGCCCAAGGCACTTCCTGTTTTATGTACTGGGGTTATGTGCTACAAAGATTGATCAGTCGTGACTCCTCAAGAAGTGAACAGTTCTGGAGGAGGGGTCCTAGGAGCATTTTAATTGTGAAATGGTTTTATGAAAAAGAGAGTATCGCACGGTTCATTTGACCATACTTCCTACAATCCAATTTAGGGCACTTTGGTAAAATAATAGAAGAACACCTCTATAAAACAGAGGTTCTGAGGGATGCCTGGGTGGCTTAGTCGGTTAAGCGTCTGACTCTCGATCTCAGCTCAGGTCTTGATCTCAAGGTCATGAATTCAAGCCCTGCGTTGGGCTCTGCACTGAGTGTGGTGCCTACTTCAAACCAAACAGAGGTTCTGAGTCTGTTTCCACAGGCTTCCTGTTCAGAAACTCTTCATGAGTAAATTTGTCCCATGCTCTTGACTCTGAAGGAAACAGACCATAAGCCAGGACTATCAAAGGTCCCAGGTGGCTTTCAGAGATCATCAAGGTGTCAGTGGCTTGGTTCTGTGGCCAGCAGCCTTGAAACGCCCCTTGTCCTCTTAAAAATGTGTGACTTAATTGAGATGCATCTTACCACTATTTTCCAGTGATTCATATGCCATTTTCCTCAATTGATTTTTCTTGGAAAATTGATGAAAGAAATGTGGCCAACGTCAGTCTCAGTGGCTAGGCAAGACAGGCAGTGCCAGACAGCAGGATTTATTACCTGACCACTGGGCAGTAGTATCCTTGTTCATTTTCCTTCTATCAGAATATGAAGTAGTTTTAACCAAATGGAGAGAAGTTCGTTTTTAATTTGACTTTATTTTAAGAGGGACTGTTTTAGCAAGTTAGTTGTATTTTTGACTTATTAAATGTAACTTGTCAAAGAGAACCTTTTGACATATCTATTCAAAAGATGTAAAGAATATTCTTAAAATACTTGATACCAAATTTTAGACTTTCTTTTCTCAGACACAATGGAGGAAGCCTGCACATGATCGAAGTAGGAATTGAGTTAGACTCCATTGGTGAGGCAATTGGTGAGTTTGTATAGGTGAATTAGTTCATTGGTTCGTTGGTGAGTTTGTATAGGTGAATTAGTAGAAGCTGTTCTAGATTACCTTTTCATGAGTTTTGCATCATCTTTATTATTAAGATAATCATCCTTTGGTGTGCTCAGCCTGTATGCCCACTTTCCCTGTGGGTCTATATTTAGTTGCATGATTGAATGTGCATTTCAAGCTAAGGGTTTCCCTTAATTCATTCTGTGGACATATCTTGCCTCTAGACCTGTAGCTTTATAGTTTAGCGTCACTGGGGGGACTGTTACAAATCCTGCTTTTAAAAATGTTTTTACAACATTTAGATGGCTATCATTCTAATACAATAGTGCTTCATTTTCTGTAACACAGCTTTTGAGTTTCTTATCCTGTCCTTTCTACATGTTCTCAGCATGAGGCATCATGACCATTTCATCATTTTCCTTGTTTTTTATTTTTCAACGTTTATTTATTTTTGGGACAGAGAGAGACAGAGCATGAACGGGGGAGGGGCAGAGAGAGAGGGAGACACAGAATCGGAAACAGGCTCCAGGCTCTGAGCCATCAGCCCAGAGCCCGACGCGGGGCTCGAACTCACGGACCGCGAGTTCGTGACCTGGCTGAAGTCGGACGCTTAACCGACTGCACCACCCAGGCGCCCCCATTTTCCTTGTTTTTTAAAGAACATCTATAATCTGCCTTCCCTTTATCTCTGAGAAGGTTGTTATTTCATTCGCTGCAGTATTCTGCTCTGTAAATCAGGTTCTTTGAGCGATGAGGCTGCTACTCTAATACCAGTTTGTTTCCTTTGAGGTTTGATGTTTTTCTTAGGGCTTTTGCCATCTTTAGGGAAAAAAACCCTCAGTTCTTAGGTTTTGTTACTATCAGGTGTTTGGTGGTCTCATTAGCAATGACTGTGACATCAGGTCAGCCGGCCTTCTGAGAGCTCTGAATGTGTATTTAGAAAAAGTGTAACTCCAGAACTACAATAACAAAATTTGAATAACCAAATAGACTTTTATAAGGTGAATTTTACATGCAGTATAAAATTAACAACTGCTGTTGTATTTCTCTGAATCTAAGATGCCATCAATGTTTTTTAAGACTCCTCTGTTTTAGAGAGGGAGACAAACCATAAGAGAAGAGACTGTTAAATACAGAGAACAAATGGAGGGTTGCTGGAGGGAGGAGGTAGGGGGATGGACTAAATGGGTGATGGGCATTAAGGAGGGCGCTTGCTGGGATGAGCACTGGGTGTCATATGTAAGAGATGAAAATAATACTAATAAAAAAAGACTCTTCCATTTTAGAAATATTTTAAAAGTGAAAAAAACAAATATCTTAGATTGAGTGAAATACAGGAGAAAAAGACCTAGGACAGTATCTGGCATAGAGATTTTGAACATGCTCCTTCTCTTTTTGGAGTATAGCCACTTGGCTCAAGTCAATTTAGTTTAAATGTTTTGTTTTCTTTTACTTTATCTTCAAATGAGAATGGTAAAGGTAGAAGGACCTTAAGTATCATCAGCCTGGCCTTCATTTTACAAGTGAGGAAACTGGTGCTCAGTCACGCTAGGTGGCTAAGCCAAGGTCATATACTGATCAAGTGATGGTAGGTCTTTGCTGCTCCAAAGCCCAGTGGGAGAAGATGCTTAAAGAATCAGCCGTCAAGTCTACCAAGATTCTAGAGCACTTTCTGAGTACCCGGCACTGCAGGAGGCCCGGCGTTTCCATTTCAAAGGCAGCAGGAAGGGGCAGCAACAGTCTGGGCAGGAGTCAGGCAGGCTGGCTTCCCACCAATTCTGTGTCAGAGCTCTGTGACCTTGAAAGGCGCTCACTGTTTCTAGACCTACTTGCTTTTCCTGCCAAGGTGTTGAGCTACACAATGATGAGACTATTTTTATGTGAGGTTCTTGGAATCATTCTTTTATAGTTAACAGCTCATAATTTGTTTTTACTTAAATAAAACATAAGTTTCTTTTCTCTCTTATTTTGGAAAGCATCAGACTTAACAGAAAAGTTGCAAAATAGCACAAAGATTTCCTTGTATCCCTTCATCTAGGTTTTCCGAAGGCTACCGTTTTACCACACTTGCTTTATCATTCTTCCAATGTATAAATATTTCTCCTGAAACGTAGAAGAGTAAGGTACAGACATGATGTCTCTTTACCTGTGTAATAGGCCAGTGTACATTTCCCCAAAACACAAACATTTTCCTACATAACCAACTTCACGTTCAAAAGCATGAAGGAACATGGATACGGCACTAAAATATACAAACGTTATTCACATTTCATCAGTTGTCCTATTCTTTATAGAAAAAGAAAACTGCCCACCCATGCCCCCCACCCCCACCCCATGTGCCCGTCCCACACACCCCCTGCCACTTTCCTGGTCCAAGATCACATAATGCATTTAGTTGTCAAATTACTTTACTCTCCTTTAATCTGGAGCAAAATAAAGTTCCTTAACTTTTATTTTTAAATGACCTTGACATTTTAAAAGAGTAGAAAATTCCTCACTGGATTTTTCTGTTTCTTTATGACTTGATTGAGGTTATGCATATAAGGCAGGAATACCACACAAATAGTACGTTATTTCAGGAGGAGCATGATGTCTGTTTATCCCCTTACTGGTGACATTAACTTTGATCACGTGGTTAGAGTGGTAGTTCCAGATTCTCTCCTGGAAAGTTACTGGTCTTGTTACAAAAAACACGGATTTTGTGGAGAGATACTTTAAGTACCCTGCTTCTCAGCACACTTCGCCCCACTCCTTTTAGCATTCGATTCTTGCCTGAAACCGTCTTTCTTGTTTCCTTGCCCTTAGATTGTGTTCACTTAGACCTCTCCACATACCCTCAGGAGTGGAAGAACTCGTCATTCTTCAGACTGGAATTTTATCGGTAAATACCTTTTTAAGTCTCACTTCCCAGGAGACAGGGATGGGGAAAGCAGAGTAGGGTAGTAAGACTATGATAATTTATATCTTGTAATATTTTTTTTATTCAGGCTCTTACAAGTTGAAATTTCCTTTCACCTCAAAGGCATTGACCTACAGACGATTCATTCCCGAGAGTTACCGGACTGTTACGTCTTTCATAATACGGCAAGTGTCTGTCTTTCTGAAGCTGGTTTTTATTATTTTTTCTCTATTCCTGTTGTAGATGCCAAGTGTAAAACACACCAGCCTGTATACATGTGTAGATGCAGTGGTGTTTAAAACAGCTTAATGACACATTCTAGCATTGTTGATCCAGAGACCATTATTTTGGAAAATGAAGCAAGCCCTTTCCAGCCTTTTAAAGCCAGATTTCCGGGCTGGAAAGAGGAATTTTCAAAATTGGCTTTGACCTCTTACTCCCCTAATACATTAGAAAAAAAGTTTATGACAAGTGTTTTTTTTTTTAATTTTTTTTTTTCAACGATTATTTATTTTTGGGACAGAGAGAGACAGAGCATGAATGGGGGAGGGGCAGAGAGAGAGGGAGACACAGAATCGGAAACAGGCTCCAGGCTCTGAGCCATCAGCCCAGAGCCTGACGCGGGGCTTGAACTCACAGACCGTGAGATCGTGACCTGGCTGAAGTCGGACGCTCAACCGACTGCGCCACCCAGGCGCCCCTATGACAAGTGTTTTAAGTGTCTAGGATGTTTTTCCTATTTTCAAAGGAAGGTCTTTGCAACTATTGTAGCGAATGTTTTCAAACCTCAAGGCAGAAACTGCCCCCTTGATCTGAGGGCCAGTCTGCAAAGGCTTAGTTGTTGCTTCTTTTATTTTGGGAGAAGGTATGTGCAGTAGAAGAGAATGTGTTCGTATCTATGAGAATAACTTGCCTCCCCATTTCATGGGTTTCATGCTTTCTCTCCCTCCTTCCCTCCCTCCTTCCCTTCCTCCCTCCCCCCTTTATCGTGGGACAAAACTGAATGCTGAGCTGACAGTTGTTTGTGACACCCTTATAGCAATTCAGAGGAGTGCTCCATTCAACAACAATCAGTAGATACATAATGAGTCCCTCCTACGCACCAGGCATTGCCCTGCTGAAGAGGTGCAGTGGCCCTCAGGAAGCTTACAGTCTAGTGATAGACGGGAAAACAAATAAAGAGATAAAAGTAATTATAAGTCTTGAGATGTGGTGAGGAAGAATGTCTCTGGCAGAGAAGAGCATGATTAAGCTCCCTGGGATGACTTACACATTACAAAACACATTACAAAATCCCCAAAACTCCTCAGGCCAAGAGCTCACAGGGCTGACTGTGTAGGTGATCTGTAATTAAATCCCCAAGTGCCTGCACATCTCTACACATAAGCCACGTTCTATGTAATCCAAGAATATCACTCGGACCAAACCAGAGGCTGGAGAATTAAACCTGCAGGCCCCATTTCAGTCCCTATGAGCTGTGAGCACACCTCCGCTAAGCCTGGCACACACGGGGCCTCATTCTCCCATAGGAAAGCCCCCAACATACTTCTCTCAAGCCTTAAGATACTCAGCACGTATCGCTTGTAAACCAAATGACAGAAACATAATGTGGAAGATTGAGGGCATTTGGAAATCTTAAATTCAGCCTGGAGCTTGGGAGCAGTCTGTCACCTCTGAAAGCATTATACGTAGCATTTGAAGCAAACAGAAAAATAGTTTCCAACCCTAGCAAAGACCTAGAATTTCATACCCAAAGGAGTAAGTTGAAGCCAATGCTTTAAAATTCCATTCAGTATCATAAATGAGATAATTGTATTCTCTTGTCAAAGACTGGTGAATCTTGTTTTTGTTCCTGGGACTAATGGTTGTTGTTTTGCTCCAAGATTTCTCTGAACCTGAATACGACTCAGTACGATGGATTCAGTAGATTCCACGTATTTACCCTTTGGATCATATTCTTTCATTAATAATAGAAACTTGTGGGGCGCCTGGGTGGCTCAGTTGGTTAAGCATCTGACTTTGGCTCGGATCATGATCTCACGGCTTGTGAGTTCGAGCCCTGTGTCGGGCTCTGTGCTGACAGCTCAGAGCCTGGAGCCTGCTTTGGATTCTGTGTTTCCTTTTCTCTCCGCCCCTCCCCTGCTCATGCTCTCTGTGTTAAAAGTAAGTAAACATAAAAAAAATTAAAAAAAAAAAAAAAAGAAATCACATGATGAGAACAATTTCATCAGTACTATTTTTTTTTATTTAAAAAAAATTTTTTTAATGTTTATTTTTGGGAGACAGACAGAATGGGGGAGGGGCAGAGAGAGAGGGAGACACAGAATCTGAAGCAGCCTCCAGGCTCTGAGCCGGTCAGCACAGAGCCCCACGCGGGACTCGAACCCACGAAGCACAGGATCATGACCTGGGCCGAAGTTGGACGCTCAACTGACTGAGCCACCCAGGCACCCCAGAATTATTTTTGAATCAGCATGCTGTTCGGATGCCAGTGATATTTGAAGCAGAGTTTATCTAGTATACCATACTTTCCGCTGGGCGGTAACCTTTCCATACATTTGTGTCTCCAGATTACCTTTGACAATAAAGCTCACAGTGGCAAGATCAAAATCTATTTTGGCAGTGATGCTAAAATTGAAGAATGTAAAGACTTGAACATATCTGGATCTAGTAAGTATGTCCCATGCTTGCCCGTTGTGAATTATGGATGATCTTTGACACTCATTTTGGGATTCAGGATGTTTAAATGCTTTATTTGGATGGCTATAGGAAGAAAGAGCTCCCGAAAATTATCAAGCATTTAACTCTGTACGGAATATCCTAAAGCCTTGCCTTTTTGTTCAATTCCAGTAGATGTTGATTGATTACACACCTTAAGAGAGAAGGGGTTCCGGGTCGTTAGGATCACTGTTTCTGGGGCCAGACTGCCTGGGTTTGGGTCTTGGTTCTGTTCGCTATGCCTGTGGTCTTGGACAAATCACTTAACCAACCTCTCTATTTCTAAGTACCTTTCTCTATAAAATGAGGGTGATGATAGTGTCTGCCTTCCAGGATGCTGAGTATTCAGTGGGTTCATATGTCAAGGAAAGCACCGAAAACAAGAGTTGGCACATAGTGGTTTCTGGGCACTATGGAAAAAGGAAGAAAACGCCTTAGTGAGTGAGATCGACCGGCTTGTAGAATCTCTGATGTGTCACGAATAGGAATAAGTGGTGGAGGTGAAAAGGGATGGGGATAAAGAAAGCAAAGGTTAACTTTGGGGGCAGAGGGAGAAAATCTACCAGTGATGGTTGGGGAGGTTATACTTGGAGCTGAACCTTTGACAGCAGGGAAGGATCAAGGCCCTCAGAGCTCAGAGAGCAGCCTGTCCAAACATTGGGGGGTTTACTCGGTGGTTACTCAGAAAACACGTCTTCGTCCGTAATGTAAAGTGGACTCTGTGGAACTTCTCACAGAGGGGTCAGGATGGTGTTGATGGATTGTCAGTATTTTTTCACTTACAAGTTTCGTTGAACTGCGTTTGCCTCAGACAGGATTGTCAGGACAACGTAAAATGTGAAATGCCCATGGTTTTTAACTCTTTTAGTTTTGTTTTAATCTAGATTTGTCTGTGGGCCTGTTGCTTTTTCAGTTATACGATCCATCTTAAGGATTCTGAAGGTTGGGTTTCAGTATTTCCATTAACTGACTCAAGGTTTTGGTCCGCGTAGACAGTTTTAGTTTCTTTCTGTTTGAAAGCGGTTCCTCTTTCCCAGCACACACGCTGCCTCCCACAGAGACACACGCAGATCAGATGCCTAGTCCGGTATAGGTTCAGCTATTTTATGTGAGAAAAGCTAACTTTTGTCACGAATGAAATGTGGTTTGGAACAGTCATTATGACTGAAGCATTAGTCAGTCAAACGTGTTTCCTTCCTCCCCACAGGGCTGCTAGATGTCGGGGAGTTTTCCTTGCCTATTACTCAAAAGGGAAGAGTTCTGGCTCCCTTCTGTGGCCAGTGAAGAGAAATACTAACCTCACAGACCCCTTAGTAGGAATACTGACATCTGAGTTTCTCCCAGAGCCGTGTCTTTTGAAGAAATCAGATTCTGTTACTAGGAGAATATGAATTTAAAATAAAATGATGTGACATGAAACCCTTAAAAAGTTGAAGTTTGGAAACCAGCTGAGAAAGTGGATCCCCCCCCCCCCCCCCACCTTTGTCTATGGAAACTGTCTGCCTGGCTTTGGGGGATGTGGGACAAAGGCAAGGGTGACATCTAGTGGAATCTTGGTGTTATTTTCCGAAAGTTCTGAGGCTCTTTCATGTCCATTCACTTACTCTGAGGCTTTTCTCTTCCTCTTGTCATTACCTGTGTTACCACAGGGCGAAATAACGAGGGGTTGTCCATTTTCACATAGAAACCTCATGTTGCCTTTTATGACTTCGAATGCTCGTCCCCAAGTTTGCCACCAGTCTTCACTTTAACTGGATTTTATAAGCGTAGCAGGTCAGGCATGAGGGGCTGGAGGAGGTAGGTATTAGTGGGCAAGGTTCCCCACTGATGGGTGATTTCCCAAGTGTTTCAGGGAAAGGGGGTGTGGTAAATAGGGGAAGCCCTGGGTGAGAGCGGCAGTGTGTGCAAGACTGACTCCTTAGGACCTCTGGGAGGACTGGGTGGGGTGTAGGACTTCCCCAACCGGGTTGGCAAGGGCATCTCTCTGGATTAGTGTTCTATAAACCAAGTTTGAGAAATGTTCCTGTGGGGGTAACAGATTCACTGGAGTAAGAAAGCAATTGTGATGTTCATAAATAACTTTTTGTAACATGCCAACTAGTTTTCTCAATAGGTGAAATTAAAACAGAATATGAGAGAGCGAAACCAAGAAACAGACTCTTAACGATATAGAACACACTGATGGTTAGCAGAGGGAAGTGGAATAGGTGATGGGGATTACAGAGTGCACTTGTGATAAGCACAGGGTGATGTATGGAAGTGTTCTATATTGTGTACCTGAAACTAATGGAACACTGTATGTTGACTAACTGGATTTAAAATGAAAACCTAAAAAAATAAAAAAAATTAAAAAGGTGTCTGAAGTTAGTATGACAAGAACAAACAAACAATATAATACTGGTTTCTGTGTTAGGAAGGATGCTTTATCCTTCTAGATCTGGGCCTCCATTTTCCTATTTATAAATAAGGCCCAGTATAAGAAATCATAGAGATTTTGTTCTAGTTGTATGTCAGAAAGGAAGGTATGAGATGCTCTCCTTGCATTTCATAAGGCTTTCAGTCCCATATTCCCAAGAACTGTACCTATTTCCTCCATCTTATTCCATGGCCCAGATAGATAGATAGATAGATAGATAGATAGATAGCCCTGATAGATAGATAGATAGATACCCCTGATGATAGATAGATAGATAGATAGATAGATAGATAGATAGACAGACAGACAGGCAGGCAGGCACATAGAAAGATAGGTAAATGATAGAAAAAGAAAGAAAGAAAAGAAAGGAAAGAAAGAAAAGAAGAAAGAAAAAGATATAAAGAAAAATATAGCTAGATAGATACATACATACTTATGTACATACATAGAAAGATAGATTGATACACAGATACATAGAAAGATAGGCAGGTAGATACATAGATAGATTGGGTAGGTATGTAGAAAGAATGATACATAGATAAAAAGATAGATACATAGAAAGAGAAAAAAGAAGGAGGAAATAGATACATAGATACGTAGAAATACACACACATAGAAAGATACATAGATAATAGAAAGAAAGATGGAAAGGAAGGAAGAAAGAAAAAGTCTGTCTTCGGTTCCAGTTGTTTTCTTATCTACTTATTAGATGTTATCACAAGATAATTTAAGCTTCTTCACTATAAAACGGCTGAAAGTAAATGTAAGTGCTAGGTGCTAGGTACCGTTGCAGCAAGCACTGGGCATAAGTGATCTCACCTGATTTCCTGACAGCCCATGAGGCAGGCCCAACTGCTCCCCCTACTGCAGTGGAGGCGTCTAAAGCTCAGCACGCCTGGATAATTCAGTCAGTGAATTGCACTTACTCTCTGCCTATGCCCTTAACACACAGGATGAGCTGTTTGCCCTCAGACACTCTTGCTGTTGTTGCTCATGCCCTTGCATTACTAAATCCATACACACTTGGTCTTTTTGTTAGATGCCTTTTCTGCAGAGGTGTCGCTGTGGAGTGCTCCGATTTATAATCCCCTCTGAGCACGCCACTGAAGTTCACCTGCCCTCAGTCCCATTCCCTTGTCCCATGGCCCTTCTCAGTCTACTTTTTGAGCTCATCTCTTCATAATGCCCCACCTTGCTGCCCCCTCCCCCCCCCCCCCCCCCCGTCCTTCCTAGTTGTGTTTTCCTCTGTGGTCTCTCTCAGTGGCTATGTCCACACCCGTGGCTTTAGCTGCCACCAAGTTTTCCTCTCTCGTCATGAATGTCCAGACTGAGCTCAGCTCACCAAGACAGAAAAACCGGAGTCATTCCTGGATGGTCCTTCTCTCTTCTTGCTTAGCTCCCTCTGGAGACCAGGTTGACTCTTGGTCTCTCACAGCTCTGTGCCTTCTCCTCTCCCTCAGCCCTTCACAGGTTCTAACTTGGATTATTCAGTAGTCTTCTCATGTTGTGCCAGTGCTCTCCATTTATTCATAAACACACTGAGGCATTACGAAAGCACAGACACTGTAGTGTTGAACAAGCACATACAGTCCCCGCTTCCTAGGGTCAATCATTTAGTGGGGAAGGTAGGCATCAAATGATACACAACAAGAAGCACTATGAATGCGTGCTGTTGTTTGCCTGGGACTGTTCCAAGTGCTTTCATATATGAGCTTGTTTAATCTTCACAACAGCCCTATGATGTAGAGTTTTTTTTTTTTATTCTACCTATTTTGAGGGGGGGGGGCGGTGACAAAGGATGAGGACCCTGAAGGACCTTCCCCAAGGCTTCACAGCTTCTGAGTGCAGAGCTGAGGTTCAGAGCCAGCTCATCAGGCTCCAGAGACTGTGTCTTTCCTTTTTTGCACTGTCCCTGTGTGCCTTGCTGTGTGTGCCATCTTAGAAGACATCGTTACGGGTTCAGTGGCCATCACACAAAGAAGAATGAAAGGAGCTATGAGTATGTATACTTGTGGAGAGTGCTGTGAGAATATAGGAGGGGGCTAATAAAGATGGGAATTTAGGGAATTATCTTCCCTAAATATTTAATCTGAAATGTTTAATATTTAATCTGAAACTCAAAGCTGAAAAAGAATAATCTGACTTGTATGGTGTGCTCCAGGCAGAGGGATCAGCACTTGAGAAGTCCCTGAGGCAAGAGGGCCAGCAAATCTGGTAGGAGCAGGGACAGAGGAAGAACAGTGTCGCATCAAGGTAGAGAAGGTGGGGGAGAGCACCGAGGGGCAGGTGACGAAGCTGCAGGCATGGGCAGGGGGCCAGGTACTTGGAATGCTACCATCAGGTCTCCGAGAAGCAGAGGTTACAGGTACATCTTCCTCCAGTACATTGCCCCATGCTACTGTGTAGTCTGTGACCACAATTTGATTACTGCTGTGATTCCATTCCAAGAGGTGGTTTTCTCCATGTGCAGAAGAACTGGGACAGTACATAGTACACAGTAAGGTCGAGAAACAGAAGGGGGGATTCCGGGGGCACCTGGTTGGCTCAGTCAGTGTAGTGCCCAACTTTGGCTTAGGTCATGATCTCACACACAGTTCGTGAGTTCAAGCGCCACGCCGGGCTCTGTGTTGACAGCTCAGAGCCTGGAGCCTGCTTTGGATTCTGTGTCTCCCTCTCTTTGTGCCCCTCCTCCACTTGCACTCTGTTTCTCTCTCTCTCTCTCTCTCTCTCTCTCTCTCTCTCTCTCTCTCAAAAGCAAATGCACATTAAAAAAGAAAAGAAATGGGGATTCTGAGGAGCAGTGTTTTGAATTGTTCCTTCATCAACGGAAAATTTGGTATTGGTATTTTTATGAAAAAGAACGAGTTTTGCCTCTTTTGAATAGAGCCCAAATGGACCACCTTCTGTTGGGTTCTATTCTATAGGAAATATTTTTAGTACATTTAGCAAAGAGTTTATGTTTTTAAATGTATAACTTAACATCAGAGAATGTTTTACCCTATTTAAAGACTTCTAAATGAATGCAGTGTGATTTGTTTCTGATATTTAAGCTTTTATCATTTGAACTTTTCAGACTGCCATTTTGTTTGAGAATTATTCCCAAGTAAGGTGTGTTTAACATTTGAATTCTGTTTTTGTTCCTCAGTTCAGAAAAACACCCAGTACGTGCTGGCGTTTGATGCATTTGTCATTGTGATATGCTTGGCATCTCTTATTCTGTGCACAAGATCCATTGTTCTAGCTCTAAGGTTACGAAAGGTAAGTGTGTGTTCAAATGTTCTCTCTCCCTTCTAGGCCCTCATCCTGTTTGTTCAGACAGTGGACAGTTGATGTTGGGTCATCCTGCCCTTTTTGGAGCTCTTGACTAAATTAGATTCCTTTGAACGATTGTCCCCCTACAAGGCATTAATCAACCTGAGGTGTGCAGGGTGGGTAAGGCTCCTGGCATGTCAGGTGGGATCAGATAATTATCCTGCTTAAAACTGAGCTGCTAAGCATAGGTGCACAGTGGTGAACTCTGAGGCTTTTGAATGTTTCCAGAATAAACAAGACCCTCTTAAATTCAGGCGTGATCTTAAGAACAGAGTAATAGCATGTGTGGGTTTCATCTTTTGTCTTCAAATCAGAGTTCCTTTTGACAGGGAGGCATGGTAAATGGGTTATAATGAAGCACAGAATACTTTTTTCTATTTTTAAAAATAGTTTATTCTCTCCTGAGTTTCATTTTACCTTTTTACCCTCAGAGTTCTTGTGAATACATACTTCAGCTCCCCACAAATCTTATTCTGGCTTGTTGTATGTGTGTAAATGCAGACTGGGGTCAGGGGTAATACAGGAAGTCGTCATTTGTGGATACCATCCGTGGAGCAAGAAAATAGTGTACAATCTATTTTTCTTACTCTTTTTTAAAAAATGTTTATTTATTTTTGAGAGAGAGAGAGAGAGAGAGAGAGAGAGAGAGAAATGAACAGGGGAGGGGCAGAGAGAGAGGGAGACACAGAATCTGAAGAAGTCTCCAGGCTCTGAGCTGTCAGCCCAAGCCCGATGTGGGGCTTGAACTCATGAACTGTGAGATCACGACCTGAGCCAAAGTTGGACACTGAACCAACTGAGCCACCTGGGCACCCCTATTTTTCTTACTCTTGACCTTTGTCAACTTTCTTTGTAAATAATCTGCTTCTCTTACCTGTCCCCCAAGCCTCTTGATATTCTCCATCTGAGGTCGTGGTCCTGGGTCTTCCGAAGTTAGGGGGCACCATTGGGAGTCACGATTGACTCCCACCGTTGGGACTACACACTCTGGAACCAGGCTGCCCAGACCCAAATCCTGCCTAGCCTCCCCATGCCTCAGTTTCTTCTTCTGAAAATAGACCTGATTCATAGGGGAGTCAGATTGAATGAGTTGATAACGTGTAAAATACTGAGAATGTACTATGCGTTAGCAATTATGACAAGAGTCTCTTGGTGTTAGAACATAAGCATTTGATGTTTGAGTTAACTTAGCAGGTACTAGAATGCTTACTTACTTTTAGGTGCAATAGATTATGGGGGAAAGTGGGCCGTAATCCCCACCCTCAAAGAGGATCTGTCAGGTTGGGAAAGGTAATGCCATATCATTTTACAGGCGAGAGCACTGTTTTGCGCTTGTCTTCTCCTTCCAGAGGGCAGTGTGGTTTGTAAGAAATGCTTTTTAAAATGTTTGCCGCAGAGATTTCTCAATTTCTTCCTGGAGAAGTACAAGCGACACGTGTGTAACGCCGACCAGTGGGAGTTCATCAATGGATGGTATATCCTGGTGATTATCAGCGACCTAATGACGATAATTGGATCCATATTAAAAATGGAAATTAAAGCAAAGGTGAGGGCAACCCATTTTAATGTTCTGCTCTTTCTTTTCTTCTGGGGGACCCCCGGCACGTTGAGATATAAAATCCTTATGGAGACTACTTTGAGTCTGATGTTTTCTCGTTTCTCACATCCATAAAACCATCTCATATCAGATGCCTGGGTTATTTCCTCTGACTTGATTCCTCATCAAGGGAAACTAAGGAAACTGTTGTTCTGTGAAAGATGATATCCCTAGGAATATCCCCCAGGAAACTCAGCATCTTCACAATAGGAACTGAGAAAATTGGCTGTTTGGGTGGGCTTCATTTTTCTTTTTTTTTTTTTTAAGTTGCAGAAGAAACAGCTGGCCCATGAACCAATCATGGCAAGAGCCAGTGGCGACTATCCATGACTGATGGGTGCGCTTGGAGGGGACTGAGGACAGGAATACTGAGTGACCACTAGGCACCTGACACCTTCTTGTTGTTAGTTGATTTAATCCCATGACGACATCTTGACCCCCCCCTTCATCTGGCTCTTCTCCCCTCCTTACTGTCAGTCAGCAGATGCTGACCACCTGAAGTGCCTCCCTCCTCTCCACCCTGACTACTCTGGCTTCCTTCACGATATCTTCCTCTCAGGCCTATACTACTATAGCATATTCCTTTTTTTTTTTTTTTAATGTTTATTTATTTATTTGGGGGTGGGGAGGGGCAGAGAGAGGAGCGGGAGAGGATCCCAAGCAGGCCTCGCACTGTCAGCACGGAGCCTGATGGGGGTCGCGAACTCAAGAACTGTGAGATCATGACATGATCTGAAATCAAAAGTTGGATGCTCAACCGACTGAGCCACCCAGGCACCCCACAACAGTCTTCTCATTGGTTTTCCTGCCTTCCTACTTATATTCCTCAGATCCATCCACCCCCCTGTCAAACTAATTTGTCCAGAAGTGTCTAAATCCTCTCTGCCTCACAGGGCCCCAACTGGGATGAAGTGTCCTCCTTTCAGCATGGTGTCTGGGGAACCCATCATCTCGCTCTGCCTCCCTCCCTGTCCTAGGTCTCCCGGACCCATCAGTGGTCGTCTCTAGGACATCCTGCTGGCTCTTGGCCTGTGCCTCTGTTCAGCCTTTGTCCATTGACCTGCAGTGTCCTCTCAACCTGCCCTCCAGGCCCGGCTCCATTCTGGAGTCACCCTCTGGAGAGCCCTGTGTGACATGCCAGGCATTGTGGCTCTTTGTACTTAGTATATTAAATTAGAACTGTGTTTGTGTGTTTGTCTCCTCAATTAGACTTAAAAGTCCTTGAGAGAAAGAACTGGGTTAGCAAATCATGTTGGAGCTTTCTTTCAAAAATAGGTGAATGGTATTGTTTGATATTTAACAAACACCATTACTTTATACTCTTTAATGCCTAGGTCAGTAGTAAAGGCAATTACTGTTTCCAGATACTGTTTGAACAAAAACTCAGTTCAACCAACTCAAATACTAAAAGGAAATGTTTCTCATTTGGAATTGTGCTCTTTTCTTCTTCAGTTTACGGGCTCTTAGTATCACATATAGAGAGGCAGTCAGTCCATTCTTTTCCAGTCAGTTTAAAGTGAGGTTAATACCCTGAACGGAGTGGAGTGTTTTACTCATGTCTATTTTTTTTTCATTCTTTAGAATCTCACCAATTACGACCTGTGCAGCATTTTGCTCGGAACGTCTACGCTCTTTGTCTGGGTTGGCGTCATCAGATACCTGGGTTACTTCCAAGCATATAATGTAAGGATGTGGCATCGGGTAGGGCACTAGGATTGAGACTCATTCCTTCTTTGGGTGCCAGTCAGCTACTTTTAAATTCCCTCCTGTTGGTTTTTATTTCAGGTGCTCATTTTAACGATGCAAGCCTCACTGCCCAAAGTTCTTCGCTTCTGTGCTTGTGCTGGTATGATCTACTTGGGCTACACGTTCTGTGGCTGGATTGTTTTAGGACCTTATCACGACAAGGTGTGTAGCACTAATCCTTGCTTCTATGAATTAAGCACTCGGGGCTCTTACAAGTGGGTCCCAGCACTGGCACGTACCCTCGACCTCAGTAAGACCTGTCTTTGCATTGGCTTTCTTTCCCTTTCCAGGATACTGAAGTGACTTCAGGATATCAAAGCAAAAACTATAGAACTGTAACTAGAGAGTGCATTTCTCTTGTCTGGGGCTGGCTTCAGGGGGCACATATTAACCCAGCTGATCATCAAATGAGAAATATTTGGGCGTGAGGTCACTACAGTAAAAATGAAAAGTAAATGAGGAAAGTTATTACAATATCCTTCTAACGTAAAGCAGTAAGGTTTTCTTCCAGATTCATTGAGGAGAATGAAGGTGGACAAAGACTTCCCAGAATGACCCTGTTAGGTTTATGATTAAAATGATAACACATCTTGTCTTTGTAGGTGGTTTTGATTACAGTGTCCTCTTTGTGCCTTATTAAAGATCAGTATCTGAATTCTAAACTAACACTGGGCTTCACTCAGTAGCAACAGCATCGTAGGGACATCAAAGTTAGGTTCAGATGTTCTTTTAGAACAGTACATTTGATAGATGCCTCAGGAAATGAAATTAGGTAGGCCTTTTGGTATACCAAAATAAGTAAGAGGAATCATTGCATCTTATAGTTTTTCTTCCATGGGTCTCTGGCAGTTGGAACAACAGAAACAACACAATGAAAAATAATAGGCAGCTATTACTTGATGCTTGTATGTCAGATACTGTGCTAAGCATTTCTGTCTCCTCTTGTTTGGTCTCTATAGCCCAGGCTACAGGTTTCTTGGCTTAGTGCAGAGGATTGTGTTAAAGGGTATAGAACAGCTCAGCCTTCAGTTTTGACCTTGGTAGTTGCATGAAACAAAACATATGATCAAATCTGGTTCGCAAACTACTCACAAAAAGCGAGCGGTCCACAAAGCGCCAACTTCCTGTGTTATCATACTAATGTAAATCCTAGCAACTTGACACACAGGCAAGCTTTCTCCTCTTTAAGTGTTACATTTAATATGTCCAGGGAGAATGACTGTTTTCCTTTTTGAGAAACTGTGTAATTAACAAAGTGACAATCCCTGGGTTAATAGTAAATCTTGATAATATTATTGCTCTTCCAATTCCATGGCACTGCTTTAAAGGTGACTCATGAGTAAAAATCGTAGTTTAATACAATCTCTCAGATCTGGAGTACTTACTATTTAGCGCTCAGGAAAATTTACATTTCTCTTTCTCACTTACGTCCTGCTCTGAATGCTTATCAACATTCTTGTCACTAGGGGGCAGTGTTGTACTGTGCGGAATAAATACTGAGCCTAAGAATTTCTGCTTCAATTCTCTGGTTTCAAGGCCTCAGGATGAGTGAGTGGTTCTTTTCTCCTTTGCCCTCCATTTCCTCTACCCCATCATTACTCTGGAAGATGCTTAGATAATGTTGCTTGGATTTTACTAAAATAGCTACCATTCCCAAGCATTATATGTTAGATAGATATAGTGCTCAAGTTCTTTACCTCTTGCTGTCAACCCACCCAGCAGCCCTGTAGGGGAAATACTACATTTCTTTTACCTAAAATCAGGATCTTAAGATGTTAGATAGTTTTCCTGAGGTTACACAGCTAGTAAATATCAGATAGGATTCACACCCAGGTTTGTGTGACCCCAATCCACGTGCTTTGACCAATGCCCTGAGGGCTGTTCTTGGTATTCTCTAAAACAGATCATTACAAAAGAGCATTTGGTTTGACCCATGAATAGATCAACTGTGAGAGGAGAGCTACTTAATCAGTCCTACTTCCCTCAATGTGTCAAGATTACCTTGAAGAAAATGATGTTATTTGTTTTGTGAGTCTGAGTGTGTTTTCCTATGTTTGGTTCTGTCCTTTTAAAGAATCCAGGTGAGAGTGGGATTCTCTGGACTAGCACTGTTCAGTAAAAATATGAGAGCTCCAAATGAGAGCCACATGTGTATTTCCAAATTTTCTAGTAACCACAGTAAAAACAAACAAACAAACAAAAAAACACAAAACAGATGAATTGATTTTAATTATATATTTAATCCAATATATGCCAGAGATTACTTTAGCATGTACTCAATATAAAACATTGAGATATTTTATACTCCTTTTTTTTTTTCTATACTTTGAAATCTGGTGTGTATTTTATCCTGACAGCACATCTCAGTTTGGACCAACTGTATATCAGGTGCTCGGTGGTCACGTGTAGCTAATGTCTGCCATATTGTACCTTGCACCTCTTGACTTGTATCTCCCTGTTAATGTCTGCTGTCCGTTTCTCCCCCAGAGGACCAGAGGGATGAGGGTTGTCTCTAGGGTTGCATAGCAGGTCCGTTTATGGCATCTATCTTTCATCTCTAGCCAGACTGATACATTGGGGAAATGGATAGTTGAATTAACTCAGTGAAGGCATTAGTCAGTGGAGGGCGAAACCTTCAGTGGTTCTGGAATTTTGCGTTTTCCTTCTCTATTTTGCTGCTGCTTCTTTGAATCTGAAGTTCAAAATGTTTACTGCCCCCTGTGCCCCTCCCTCCCCTGCAAATTAATCTAAACGGTCAGAATTTTCAGATTCTGTCAGCATCTCTTGAATCAGAAGACCTTGAGAATTACCTGAAGTCTTGAAAAGCTGGGCGCCACAACAAGCATTTTCTAGGATTTCTAAAATCCTTGGGTATGGAAGCTAACTCTTCCTTTAAACGAACAAACAGAACACTGTAAAGAGGAGGTATCAGGAGAACTAGACTTTCACAGGCTCTTTGATTGGCAGCAGGACTTCCATATTCTAGCTTCCTGTTTTCCTGTTAGACATTGGATTTCAGTGGTTCAACTGAAAGAGAGTAGAGACCCAAGTTCTGGCCAATGTTGATTCCAGCACTAATGGACTTTTGGCACAGCACCCTTTCAAAATGTCTGGACGCAGAGGACCACAGACTGTTGATGTTTAATAATTGAAGATGAGGTTTGGGAGAACATTATGCTACTGTGGCTCTTGCATTTCCATAGGACTTTTTCACCGTGAAGAATAAATCAGTGTTACATTGCACTGTCCCCATTTTACAAATGAGAAGACCAAGGCACTGAAAAAATGCTGGACTTCACTGATGCCCTGGGTAGAAGTTCGGTAGAACCCATACGACATCTTCAGTCTTTCAAGGCTTCTCCTTTTAGCCAAGCACCTCTCTTATTCAAAACAGCTGTTAGCCAGTTAAATCATCTCACCTGAATGCTGCATGAGGTTCTCAGTACCAGCTCTTAAAGCAATTTTTTATGCCCTTCTCTGTAATAAGCCACTGTAGGTAATGTTTTCATTCGAATGAAAGTTCTCTGCGGCTCAATCACAAAGTGATCATTTGTGGAACAAGTGCTTGAGTTCACACAGTGGTCTCACAGAACCTAGGGGGGGAAAATAACCACTTGATATTTATTAAGTGTCTACTGTGTACCGAACATTGTCAGGTTCTTCTAGACTGAGTTCTTGGAGGGCAATGACCGTGGCTTGTTGCTCTTTGCATTTCCCAGGTCTAGCAGGGTGCATAAAACATGGTAGAGGCTCAGCTAGTTCTCAAAAGAACCAAAGCAATTCCATATAAATGTAGTCCTAGGCTGGAAGCACATTAGGAGCTTAGTCTCCTTACCTTGGATATTATTTAACTTCACTTCTACTATGGATTTTGGCCACTGAAACCGAGTGTGGTTCACAGCCACTTCTCCAGGTACAAAATGGCAGGATGTGTACCATTTGTTTTATTGGTTCTCCTTTAAATGTTTGGTGGGCTAAAATACATCTCATGTGCATAGAGGAGAGGGAGATACAATGGTTGTGAATAACATTCATATTGAAGCAGATATCATATCTAGGCTGATACTAAGTAACCGCACAAGAGACACAAAAGACTAAGGAATGAATTTAAGAATGTACCCAACAACTATTTGCAGCTTTGGAACCTGAAGCACAGACTGTTACGGGTTCTTGAAACTAAAGAAAGGAATTGACTAGATTCCAAAAGAATTATTAATGGTGCTGGCAGAGTTGTAATTCATGTCTATAGAAACCAGGTTTAATTTCATTGTCTTAAGGATAGCGGTAGGGATGGAAAATATTGACTCTGAGAACTGCCCATCTTACTGTTAGATAATCTGCATATTGTTCAGTGATTTTGCTCAAGTGAATATTCCCTCCAGATCTTTGTGGAGAGCAACTTCAGAGTTTCTCTGAATTGTTGCTGATGTGGTAAAGGCACGGGCATGATCTTTGTTTGGGCTACCTTTGTTACTCTCCCTTGGTTACAAGCTTTACCCTTTTACCCTGTGGATTTGGACATGGAGCAGAGAGGTTAGGACATGGTGTGTGTTATCTAGTTGGGACATGGAGAAGTGTATAAAACCAATGAGGAGACAAGCTAGTAATTTACTCCATGGTTCTTACTGATACAGAGAACAGGGAAGGGACTGGAGCAGCCAGTGTAGTCTGTCTGGAAGTAGACTTTGAATAGCCCTTCAACATTGGCTTAGTGGGATACAGGGATGGGGCCGGGGAGAAGGAGGTGGAGGAGGACATCACGTCAGGTGAAGAGGACACATCCGTGAGGAAAAGAGAAAGAAGTGGGCCTGGCGTGTGGGAGCAGACAGACACAGGATGCTAATATTGACGAGGAGAGAGCAAGAGGCCACGTGAAGAAGAAACTTACCCCAACCTTCTTGGTTTGGATTTTTACTTTGCATCCTGACTTTGTATATTATTATTATTTTTTTAATTGAACAATTTTTTTAAATGTTTATCTTTGAGAGAGAGAGACAGAGTGTGAGCAGGGGAGGGGCAGAGAGACAGAGAGACACAGAATCCCAAGCAGGCTCCAGGCTCTGAGCTGTCAGCACAGAGCCCGACGCAGGGCTCGAACTCAAGAATTGTGAGATCATGACCTGAGCCAAAGTCGGATGCCCAACCAACTGAGCCACCCAGGTGCCCCTGGTTTTTTTATGTTTGTTTATTTTTGAGAGAGAAACAGAGCATGAGGGGGGGAGGGGCAGAGAGAGAGGGAGACACAGAATCCGAAACCGGCTCCAGGCTCTGAGCTGGCAGCACAGAGACGGACGCGGGGCTCGAACACACGAACCATGGGATCATGACCTGAGCTGAAGTCAGATGCTCAACTGACCAAGCGCCCGACTTTGTATATTCTTAAGCAAGCGAAATGACCTGGAGTCTATAGTCTATGAAGTTTAGATTTTACTGAAGTCTGGACTGCAGGATGAGGAGGTTGGAGTAAAGACCACTTGCTTGGAGGTTTTCATAATAATCTGGGTGTAAGTGTTGACATCAGAGTGGATCAGAAAAACATCATAGGTGCAGGTAGACCTTAGAAGATTGAAGAGAAGGGAAGACTAATCAATTCAACACAGTTTTAAGCATTTGATGGTTTTGGCGTAACTGTTCTTTGGTAGGAGACTGGAGTCATTGACAGAAATAGGGAATTTGGAGGGAAAGGACAATTTCTGGGTTAGGGGGTGGGAGGTTTTACTTTGTGGAATGTGATGTAGTACCTGGACCTCTGAGTTGAGGTGTCCTGTAAACATTCCTCAGGGACTGGGCTGTCCCTAGAGCCAAACTGACTCAGTGGACATGTGCCCCTCATGCTAAGGACAGAATTTGGTTCAAAACTCTACACTAACTTGTTCCATCTGTGTTTTTGAAAACTGTATTGTCTTTTGCCTGTTAGGTCATTATTGTTCTTTAGATAGAAGCTTTTACATTCCACTGATGTTTAACCCCCTGACCCTAGAGATGTTTGTTTATTATGCACCTGCTGTTGTTAGTCGCTGTGGCAATAGGTTGTTAACCACTTAAAGCCAGGAGGGCTGCTGGTGGAATTCCACTCTGCACACGCTCAGCTCCTGAACTCCAGGTGTATGCCTCCAACTGACTGCCTAATATCAGCATTTCTCGCTGGCTCCTCAGACTCGCCTCATCTAAAACTGAGTCCCTTAGGTGTCTCTTCCCAGACTTATTTTCATCTTCGTTTCCTTCTCTTTCCAGTCTCCCCTGGGTTCCTTGCAACCCCCAGCTCCCGCACTCACCTCTCACTGGCCTCCCTGCCCCTAGGCTTATCTCGTTCTAGGAGATCTTCCGTGGGCTGTGGTTACCTTTAACAAACACAGACCAGCTTGTGTCACTCTTCTGGATAGAGTATTTTTACTGGTTTCAAGTTGGCCTGTAGGAGTTTGAAGTGTGTAGAAGACCAGAGGTTGCCCTTGCTGTGTGACTCCAGCCACTTCCCAGTAGAGCGCTGTTTTCCCCTATGTCCACTGATAAACGCTCCCCTTCCTCCTCTCATTGGTGAACTACTCAGCCTGCGGGCCATAGTTCTGAGGGCCGCTTTGCTTACACAGCCCACCCCAGCTCTACCACAGGGCATTGTGTATCTTGGCCTGTCCACTATTAGCATGGGAGCCCTTCGAAGGCATGAGCTGTGATCCTTCATCTTTTGACACTTTCCCACTGTGGTGATCTTTGTTTTTAATGTGCTATAATTACCTGGACCTGTGGTTGGAAAGGCTACAGTGAAACACTCCGTGTGGCAAAACTTTCTCGAGCCCGTGCTGTGTCTCAGCCACTTCTATCTTACTGGTTGTAGAGTACACAGTTCCTTCAGAAAGTGGTTTGGCAGACATGCATCACTTAGAACCAATAATAGGAAAAAACATTATGCTAAGACATGTTTATTACATTGTCCTATTATTGGGATGTCTAGTGACAAGGAAATAGTTAAATTTGACATCCAAGGAAAGGCCTGTTACATAAAAAGAATGCTTTCTAAGTGTGAATAACTCAAGAAATGTTAAGTAGAAAAAAAATCAATATCCAAAATTCTTAGATGATGTGACCACAAGTATATAAAAAGTTCAAAGGAGGGGCGCCTGGGTGGCGCAGTCGGTTAAGCGTCCGACTTCAGCCAGGTCACAATCTCGCAGTCCGTGAGTTCGAGCCCCGCGTCGGGCTCTGGGCTGATGGCTCAGAGCCTGGAGCCTGTTTCCGATTCTGTGTCTCCCTCTCTCTCTGCCCCTCCCCCGTTCATGCTCTGTCTCTCTCTGTCCCAAAAATAAATAAACGTTGAAAAAAAATTAAAAAAAAAAAAGTTCAAAGGAAGAAAAAGAGAGAAATACTAAGATTGTAAGCGTCGAGGAGAGTTTTGAATAATGTTTTCGTATTGTGGTATATTCTAGATGTTTGAAAATGAATTAGTTATTGGATAAAGGGTTGTTATCCAAAATCTATACAGGACTTATCCAACTCAACACCAAAAAAAAAAAAAAAACCCAAATAATTCAGTGAAGAAATGAGATGGGCAGAAGACATGCAGAGACACCTTTCAAAGAAGACATTCAGATGGCTAACAGACACATGAAAAAATGCTCAACATCACTCATCATCAGGGAAATACAAATCAAAATCATGGTGAGATACCACCTCATGCCTGGCAGGATGGCTAAAAGTAACAACTCAGGCAACAACAGATGTGGGCAAGGAGGAGGAACCCTTTTGCACTGTGGGTGGGAATGAAAACTGGTGCAGCTACTCTGAAAAATAGTATGGAGGTTGCTGAAAAAATTAAAAATAGAACTACCCTACGACCCAGCAACTGACTACTAGGTATTTATCTAAAAGATACGAAAATGCTGATTCGAAGGAGCACATGCACCCCAGTGTTTATAGCAGCACTATCAACAATAGCCAAATTATGGAAAGAGTTCACATGTCCCTTGACTGATGAATGGATAAAGAAGATGTGGTATACACACACACACACATACACACACACACACACACACACACATACACACACACACATACACACACACATATATATATATATACAGTAGAATATTACTCAGCAATCAAAAAGAATGAAATCTTGCTATTTGCACAACGTGGATGGAACTAGAGTGCATTATGCTAAGTGAAATAAAACAGAGAAAGACAGGTATCATATGATTTCACTCATATGTGGAATTTAAGAACCTAAACAGATGAACATAAGGGAAGGGAAGGAAAAATAAGATAAAAAGAGGGAGGCAAACCATAAGAAACTCTTAAATACAGAGAATAAACTGAGGGTTGATCGGGTTGCAGGGGATGGGCTAAATGGGTGAAGGGCATTAAGGAGGACACTTGGGATGAGCACTGGGTGTTGTATGTAAGTGATGAATCACTGGGTTCTACTCCTGAAACCGATACTACAGTGTATGTTAACTAACTTGAACTTAAATAAAGAAATTTTAAAAAATAAAATGAATGTCACTTAATGATAGTGACAACAGCATCAGCAAAAGAAGCTAACTAGATGCTTCTCTGCTTTTTTGGATATTATGTCTTAAAAATTTCTGGTTTCCCCCCCTACAGTTTGAAGATCTGAACACAGTTGCTGAGTGTCTGTTTTCTCTGGTCAATGGTGATGACATGTTTGCGACCTTTGCTCAAATACAGCAGAAGAGCATCTTGGTGTGGCTATTCAGTCGCCTGTATTTATATTCCTTCATCAGTCTTTTTATATATATGATCCTCAGCCTGTTCATTGCACTTATTACAGATTCTTATGATACCATCAAGGTAAGTAATCTTTGCTGCCAAAAAATGACTACAAATTCTATCTGGATTGGAACATAGGAAAATACTACACTTTTTACTTAAAATAGGACAATAGTATTTTGATTTTGAGACTTTGTGGAAAAGAAACTTTTTAGGTGTTGGAAGTTAATTTTATTTTTTTATTTTTATTTTTTTAGTGTTTTATTTTTGAGACAGAGAGAGAGAGACAGAGTATGTGTGGGGGAGGGACAGAGAGAGAGGGAGACATAGAATCTGAAGCAGGCTTCAAGCTCTGAGCTGTCAGCACAGAGCCTGATGCAGGGCTTGAACTCACAAACTGTGAAATCATGACCTGAGCCGAAGTCGGATGCTTAACTGACCGAGCCACCCAGGTGCCCCAATTTTATTTTATTTTTTAAAGTTTATTTCCTTATTTGAAGAGAGATACAGAGAGAGTGCAAGTGGGGGAGGGGCACACAGAGGTGGGGACAGAGGATCCGAAGCAGGCTCTGTGCTGACAGCAGAAAGCCCGATGTAGGGCTCAGGCTCATGAACCGTGAGATCATGACCTGAGCTGACGTCAGAATCTTAACTGACTGAGCCACCCAGGTGCCCCTGGAAGTTAATTTTAAGTATACATTTAGGGCATTGTCCCTGTTGCCCTGACCAGGGTGGGTGGGTTTAGAAGTGTGCTGGAAGAGAGAAAGGAAGTGGGTCGGGATGGGCCGAGCATGGTAAATCACATAGTTGGGCTGTCCGTGTTGGCAATGGCAGGTACAGGTGTACCTGCCTGTTCTGGAACTTGAGCTTTTGAATAAGTTTGAGTGATGAGGGGTGACTGCTGTCGTGACAGCCTGTCCAGATATGGACACACTGCTAACACGGCATGACATAACCATGTGTGTGGTGCGAATTTCCTTTAAATCATGAAAACTGAGCCTTTTGTGACTGCTGAGCGTCCTAGCTTCTGAAGCCGTCCTGTGGGTTCTGTATCCTTTCAGACTGGACCTGTTTAACTGAGTTGTAGCTTGAAGCAAGCTCTGTGCTGCCTAGTGTGGCCGCACCTCCACAGCAGATGGTTGTGCTTGGAAAACCCTGTTTCAGGACCAGGGGTTCATGTCAGTGCCTTGGGGTTTTGTCCTCTTCCTAAGCCCTTCTCAGACTAATTCGGAAGAGGACAGTCTATTGGAAATGCTTCTGAGCACTCTGAGTATGGCGAGCTGAGCGCTCCCGTGGGAATGGTTGTTTGGCTGTAGCAGCAGGGCTGGGCATGGAGACAGGAACCGCGTACTCCTGCCCTGTGGGTTCCTGTCTTTGATGCGGCAGTGCCCCTGCCCCATGGAACGCGCCAAGCCTCAGTGACTTCAGTAAGCATGAGGTAAGTGGGAAGACCCCTCTGCCTTCTCCCCCACTAAGTGACCAATTCCTACAAAAGTAGAGAAAATAGGGCACCTGGCTGGCTCAGTCGTTTAAGTGTCGGACTCTTGATCTCGGCCCAGGTCGTGATCTCGTGGTTCATGAGTTTGAGCCCCGTGTCGGGCTCTGTGCTGTTAGCATTGAGCCTACTTGGGGTTCTGTCTCTCCCTCTCCCTGTCCGCACCATCCCACTTGTGTGCTGTCTCTCAAAATAAATAAATAAATAAATAAACTAAAAAATAAAATAAAAAGTAGAGGAAATAGGGATTACTTCCCTGAGGGCTCTACATTGGCAGTGAAAGAAAGGGGAGGTCTTATCTGGTCTTAAAATTAGCATTAAAATTTTAGACTTTTGACTATTTCCTTCATTCCCTTTATTAACACACCCCTCCCTTGCCCAGCCATGGCTTTCTTTCTGGGGTTTTTGAATTGCTTTCCGTTCCCATGGTGGCCCTGGCTTAGCTTTCTGGGACTGACAGATTGATGCCTCACTGTTAATATCAGTTCTTGGATCGGAGCTAGCAATGTGGGAGAGTTTTATTTTAGCAAAGGTGGGTTTGATGTGTTGACAGAGGGAGCCATTTCTCATGCTCTGCAAATAAGGTAACAACATTATGTACTTTTTAAAGAAATACCAACAGAATGGATTTCCTGAAACGGACCTTCAGGAATTTCTGAAGGAGTGTGGTAGCAAAGAGAAGTATCAGAAAGAGGCCTCACCCTTCTTGTCCTGCATCTGCTGCCTGAGGAGGTCAGTATTGTGTTTAATCAGGTCTCCATGCTCCTGAGGTGATCTTCTCTGTGGCCTTAACAACGGGTTCTTCCAAGGTTTACCCTATTCTCAGAGATCAGCTTATTGTGGGAAATAATTCATCTTTCATTTTCTTTCCTCCCACTGAAACTGGCTTTAGAAATGAATTGTTTCTGGGGCGCCTGGGTGGCGCAGTCGGTTAAGCGTCCGACTTCAGCCAGGTCACGATCTCGCGGTCCGTGAGTTCGAGCCCCGCGTCGGGCTCTGGGCTGATGGCTCAGAGCCTGGAGCCTGTTTCTGATTCTGTGTCTCCCTCTCTCTCTGCCCCTCCCCCGTTCATGCTCTGTCTTTCTCTGTCTCAAAAATAAATAAACGTTAAAAAAAAAAAAAAAAAAAAAAAGGAATTGTTTCTTACAAAATGGGGTAGAAAGCTACATGACGTGGTTGAAATCTCTAGGGAATATTATGAGACCCTAACAAGAAGGCCTGAGTTATGTCCGCTAACGTCAAGAAGGTGAACTCTGAGGTGGCCAAATAAGAGGTCAAAACTCTTATTTTTAGGAGTGGAGCTCTAGGAATGTCCACGGCCTTTCCCTTTCCACAGTATTTGGTATAAATAACCTTTCTTGAGCTGAGCAGAGAACCTGCTTGAGAGGAGGCTGTGCATAGCTTTGGTTGGGAACACATATCAGTAGCTCTACATCGACCAACTGTGCTTTGCTGGCATTCGGCAGGACACTTATGCAAATGGTCTACACCTCAGTGGCAAAGCATCCACTTAGTGGTTTGTGGGTAAAATAGGGGTCACATGAGGATAGTTTTCTTAATTGTGCCCTTATTTATTTTCCTCTGTAGTCACAGGTGGGGTTGTTGACTGAAAATATCCCCTACCCATGTTTTTCGAGAAGAAATCTCTAAATCAAATTCCTGAAGGGAGATGGAAGAACATAATTGCTACTTTAAACCACAGGATGTATTTTCTGTTAATCGATTCATACCGCATCTTGGGATTTGAAATGATATGAGTGAGCGTTTCCAAAGAATGTCTGGTAAATATGAAATGAAGTCTTCTGAGAAAAGTTCAGTTTTTTAAAATCACATTTCTTCCTCTCAGAGCATTAAATTGTTGCCGTGGAAGCTGGGATAAAGGGAAATTAATTTTCTTAATAGGCAGTGGCTTCCTAAGAGGCACCTTATGTAAGGAAAATCTCTCAAAGTTGTTTTTTCCAATGTGTATTTAACTGTAAAGAAAAAATCATCATTAGAGAGTGTAATTGTGAATTCTGGAAAGTAACCGATAAGTTTTTGGTATTTGATTTTTGGGCTTTGGTGTGCATCACAAAAGCCCCAGGAGGATGTTAAATGTTTTCTTGTGCAGCCACATGGAATGAGCAAAAGGTTTAAGGGAGGGACTAGAAAACGTCTTGGTCGGATTGGGTCTGAGAACTGAGAAGAAGAATCAATATCAGCAGATGGTCCACTGTATGGCATGCGAGGGGCTGTTGAGAAGATGCCTGCTTCACAGGAGGGTCTGCTCATCATGACAAATGAAAGAATTCAGCGGACGGAGGGAGTCTACCAAGGAAGTCAGCTGAAGAACTAAAATGTTGAAAGTTTTGAAAAAAGAGGCTATCAAAAATAAAAACAGAAGTGGTTGTTACCGAAGATGGTCATGGGTGAAGTCAGCTGGAGAAGTTTTAGTTGAATAATCAGATCAAAGCTTGATCTGATTGGACCCCTGGCCAATTGGGATGGACCCTACAGAGAGTAAACGAAGGTCACGGGACTGATGCCGGAAATGGATGGTCCTGGGGCCATGAGAATAAATGATGACTTTGACTCCATCAAAAAGTACACCTGGAGGTGTTTAAAGGTTAGGAACCTAAGAATGGTAGAAATTGAGGAAGGCCATAAAGGGAGAGTAAATATTAGAGAGAGACCTGAGGGAATGTGGGGAGTAAGGGCATCTCAAATATTGGTGTGTAGGTCCCCTTTCTGGTGCCTATCACTGACACCCCCAACCGACAGCTCCGTCTCCTGCAGAACACAGATGGGGGTCACTTTTTTAATCAAACAGGTCCAGCAACCACAATAGACTGATTTTCCTTCAAATTGTTGACAGAGTCTCTGGACTGATTATCAGAACACCTGGCTTTCTGTTTTGGACCCTTCTGGTTACCAAATGTGTCCCATGATCTCTCCTTAACCTCTTGGTCCTTCCAGTGCCATCAGAGTACAACAGATGACCTCTGAAACCAGGTCTCATGTGATGTGATTCTTTGGAAAGATACACCTGGTTGGACAAATACAGAATTAACCTTTCCCCTTCTCCACTGCAGCAAAGGGAAAAATCTGTTGTAGCCATTGAGTAGCCAATTGTAGCCATATGTTGTTGTCATGTGACAAAGCCGTTGCTTTGTCAATGAAAGGAGACGCAGGGTCCTTTTACATGGACAACTCCTCAGAATTGCCAAAAGCATCTAGTCAAACCAAAAATAATGTACATTGACCTTCTTACCTTTTCTTCTTCTTATATGTCGAACTCAGTGTGTCTGTAACCTATGCATGCCTGACTGCAGAGTATTCCTATTCCATCCCACAGATTCTGAAATCATTGTTTTCTCTTTCCTCTTTCCCCTTTCTGGTACAGGAAAGGAAGTGATGACCACTTGGTACTTATGAACTAAAATCTTCCTGCTAAAGATAATCAAGTTTCAGGCCTCTTTACCCTGTGACAATGCAGAGGGCCCCAAACAGCTCGGACCAGCACTTCCAAAAATACTGACTTATTTAATTGTGGAGCAGGAAAGAGGACTGTTAGCTGGTTGAACACAACTGAAATTCCAAAGTTCCTTTTATAAACTTGGATGATGAAGCATAGACCACGGTCAACTACTGGGCATCAGTGCAATGGAGCAGTGATAATGAAATTCTGCGTTGAACTTTTAACTTATGACATCACAATGTTGGGATGGAAAAAAAAAAAATCACATTTCAAAGTGTGCCAAAACAATGGCACCTAAAGCCATGCATTGAAAGATAGGTGTTAATCGTTCAATAAGGGTTTGTTTTAAAAGTGATTTGGGATTAGAAGACATTTGCTAATTCATGGTGTGTACAGAAATGAAGTTGGTTCCAATACTCAGTTAGAAATTGCAAGGTGGAGAACTATTAAGCCAACTAAAGAACACACTTAAATCAACAAAAAGACCGTCTTGGCCTGTTTTCCTATGTTTGTTTGTTTTCCAGCATGACAGGAAGCAACTGTTGGCATGGTGGGATGAATCATGGGGTTCGGTGGGTTGGTTCAGTGGGATGAACTGGAAACAGTCATTTGTACACCTTGTCGCTTGTGCTATTGTTGATTATACACACATGACATGGAAGTGAAGGGTACAATGGTCACTCATTTTAACAACTGAACTCCACTATGGTGGCAATTTGCCCTTGTCAAGCAAGGAAAGATGGTATTTTTTTCCCAAATAAATTTATTTTTGTCACAACAAGTGGAGCTCCTGCTTTCTTTTTTTTTTAATGTAGTATTTCTTAATATCTACCTAGCGCAAAATTCAGATCACATCTCTATGACCTATCTGGTCTCCGGAAGGGGTTTCTCACTTTCCTAAAAGCAATGAAGGAGATATAGGGGTTAGTATATAGAAGTTATCCGATAAATATTTATGATAATAACTTGAGATTAAGATTACTTCATGTATGGATTTATTTTGTACTTTTGTATTTTAAATTTATTAGAGAAGAACAGAATTGGAATCAAGCAGAACCCTCATCCCAATGCTCTCCCTCTTTTTTCCCTGCCCTTCCCTGTCAAGCCCCTACCAGATTTTCTTTCTCATACCCCTTTTCTCTCCCCTTGTCCCCACATTTTCTTCATGTGCCTGCACCAAACCTAGCCCAGGAAAATCATTCACTTAATACCATTAAAACTTGTAGATAAATGACTCATGTCTATACACAGAATACTTTGCTAAAATGACCATCTTAGGTCTTCCAAAAAATGTCAAGAGTTATATTCATCTTTTAAACTAAGGATTATTTAACTGGCGCTTCTCGGGTCATTCCCAACACTCCCGAATCAGGTGTGCAATCCAATCACTTACTTACTTCTGAGTATACCCCCAGTATTTGGTTTGTCTCTGAATCGAATTGCTGTTAAAGCCCTTCTGTAATCTGCAGCTGTGACTACCATTTGAATAGAAGATTAATGATGGTCTTTCATGCTTGCGTTTTCTTTTATTGGCTTTCATGTTGCCTTTTATTTCTTTTCTCCCTAGCTGGACAAAACACTTTCAGGGAGAAAAATCTTTCTCAAGGTTACCCTATATCTGTGGAAACATTGTTTTCTCTCTTTTTACTAATTGTAAACAATTGTCATTTCACCAACTGTATTATCTGTTTGGGTTTTATTGAACAATGTTGTTCTCGTAACTCTGCTTAATGGACACATCTGGGACAAACCATTTTCTCTTCTACCTAGGCCTCTACTTGGAGAGTGCACCGTGAAAGGTAGGAGACATGTTCTTTCTGGTTTTGCTGGTTTCATTCAGGGATCTCCAACTTACTAGAATGTACCCTGTTGGCTTGCAGTGCACCCCCAAAGCCAGAGACAACAGCCCTGAGCTTGTTGACTTGGGGTGGTAGAGAAGAGCATGGGCATGGGAGCCATCTGGACAGACTCAGGTGAAAGTCCAAGCTTACCCTGTAGCTTTGTGGCCTCGGGCAAGTTACTTTCTGCTTCTAAATGATGATGATACACCTCAACTGTGGGATTCGCATATAAGTCAGGTAACTCAGGCAAACTTGGCATTGACCTGGCATCGAATTGAAACCTGAGCTGTTCTTCCCTTTTGATTTTTCTGTCACGTTTATAAGTAGGTTCCATGGGACTAGGGAATAGTAAAGATTTAGTCTACATCCCTTCTTCCTGGACTCCTGTTCTCCTACTGAGTCTCCTTGGACGGATCATACAGGGCTTCAGTTTCCTCATCTGTAAAATGGGGACTGTGCGGATTGAGTGAGTGAAATATGAAGTGTATAGAACTCGGCATGACTCGGGAGTGCATGGTAAATAGTAGATCTTTAAGAAGCTTTTCCTAGCATAGTCTACAAATGTACAGATCTATTTCCCTGGGCTGGCCGGGAAAATATTTTGTAGTGAGCTTACTATACACTTTTGGTGGACTTTGTTCCAGTTAGGGCTCTAAGTGTGTAAATATCCCATATGCAGCCATGTGCTAGAGGCAATGATCAATACAGCAGCTGTCAGAACTCACACTTAGTTGTGCCGAAGTGGAGCAGATGAGCAACCTAAATGCCCTTCCATCGGGGGCAAAGCTGTCAGTCCCGATGGAGGGTTAAAGTCACTGAGGTGCACAAGCTGTCACAAACCTCCAGTGCCTTCACTCTCAGCGAGCCCTTCTGTCCTCTGCTAGGAGCCCACTGCCCCAACCAAATTTTTCAGAAGGTGCGAAGTATAGGCTAGCTTGCTTCTAGGCCACCATGGAGGACGTGGGATGGCAAATGCAAAAGGGTGAGAGGAGGTTTTTCGGAGAAGCTCTTCAGGAGATTCCAGTCACTGCCCCCAAACCCTGCTGAGGGCCCATATCATAACAAGGGTGGGAGGGCCCCTTGGCTGTGGGGAGGCCTACGCTCAGAATCTCAGGTTGAGGAGAAGCACAGCACCCCAGCTTCTCACCCTAGGGACAAATAGCCAGTCACCTTCCAGTGCCTGAGGGCCTCCTGTAAAAGTGGCCCAGCACTGTCACTGATGGTCAGGGGCCCCGGAGTCACTAGGGAAGTATGTTCGGTGAACTGCTGCTGTGGTCTCGGCCATGGATGGCTCCTGCCAGTATAAAGACCTGTGATGTTTAAAGATAAGACTCCGGTTCCCTGAAGAATTCACCTGGGGCCGCCACTTATCACAGGAACTTTGGATGACTCAACTTCACTTTACTACTAATCAGTTTCACCTTTATTTTCATGTAAGTTGAGCAAACTTTATTTTGCTCCTCCTCAAAGTTTGGACTCTCACCCATAACGCTGAGTCTCTCTACCAAGTCCAGAAGTTCACACTACTTGTAAAACATACATGAAGCAGCTCTTGTGGGACAGAGTGATTGAGGACCTCACAGATGAACCCCCAAGCGCGGTGTTCAGACATTAGGCCCTTAAGTGAGGACAGTGAACTATAGGCATGGGAAAGGGAACATGATGCAGTGAGTTGGAGCAAATGCTGAACACTTCTGCTTTCCCGTTCCTTCCACTTGAGATACTTGATACTCATGCTATGCAGCTTTGTGGCTGTGTGACCTATGCATTCACAAAGGACCCCACACCTGGCTTCATGCTTCGCCCTCACAGTCTTGCAATTCTTAATGTTTTTCGAACAGCCCCCCGCCCTGCCACCAAGTCATGTAGTAAATTCTCATGGTAGTACAGTGTAACTCATTGATGATCTCAGTGATTAAAGCATGGCCTTTTAGACAAAGGCTAGGAGCCCAGTGTCATACTTAGTTCATAAAACAATTGAAATTTAACAAAAGGAAAGAGTGAACCTGAGTTGGAGTGGCTTTTACACTGATGTGAGTGATAATCTAGTTGTATTTGTGGGATGAGGTGAGCTTAGGGTCCTCCACTCTGCCATCTTCCCCAGAAGTCTCTAAAGTAGCTTTTTTTTTTTTTTAACTAGGCTCCATACCCAACATGGATCTTGAACTCACAACCCTGAGATCAAGAGTTGGATACTCTAATGACTGAGACAGCCAGGCATTCCTAGAGTGGTGATTTTTTTTTTTGAGTTTATGCATTTTGAGAGAGAGAGAGCATGTGCAAGAGCACACACGAGCAGGGGAGAGGTGGAGAGGGAAAGACAGAATCCCAAACAGGCGCTGAATCACCAGCACAGAGCTCTGCATGGGGCTCGATCTCACAAACCGTGAGATCATGACCTGAGTCAAAACCAAGAGTCAGATGTTTAACTGACTGAGTGGCTCTGGCCTACTGCTTATCTCACAAAGATGGAGATTAAACTTCTGTAGTTGGTGATGTTGGTCAAGGTTGTTTCCATGTTGCATTGGTGGGTTGGATGCTGGGCTGCTCACCTTTCTCCCCATGCCTCATTTTCTTATCTCCATTTCATGTTTTTCCATTGACAGAGTCAGGGTAGTTCATCCTCTAAACTCAAGTTATGTTTGCCCAGTTACCATATGTCCTGTGACCTTGCCCAGCAAAGTCCCGTGGGACCTGCTCCACATACTAAGCAATCAGATGCTCTTTCCAAGCTCTTTGCAGCCATTTGCTGTTAGAATGAAGGGCCTGTCTTTGAATGAGAAGCTGTAGGATTGTTAAACATGCTGTGTGTTGGAGAAAATAACATATTAGCACTGGGAAGACATCAAGATGGACCAAATCTCAAAATAGACATTCAAGTTGTTAGGGAAAACAATACAACTTATGGCTGTTCTACCGTGGGCTCATTTACAGCAAATGCTGCTGCAAACCAGTGGGTAAAAATGGTGGCAAATGTCTCTCT
This sequence comes from Prionailurus viverrinus, assembly GCF_022837055.1. Classification (NCBI taxonomy): domain Eukaryota; kingdom Metazoa; phylum Chordata; class Mammalia; order Carnivora; family Felidae; genus Prionailurus; species Prionailurus viverrinus. Next base: position 142,817,120 of record NC_062568.1, read on the forward strand.
TGCCATCTGTCTCTGCCAGAGAACCAGGGAGTGAATGAGAAGCTAAATTAGTCACATACAACATTTCCACACCATCTTGTATAACAAGGACAGCAAAACTCTGACTTCTTAAAGACCCCTGGGAGCTATTGGCTGTGGTGAATGGGAGAGACAATTTATTAGGGTGATGTATGTTTCTTAGTTTCTAATGATACATAAATTATCCCATGAGCCATGATACATATGGTTTAAAGAGAATTTTAAATGAAAGCAATTTTTTTTCTAGCAACACTAATTGCCTAGCGGCAGTAAATTACTCATCCCCCACTGCCTGTGGGCTGTGGTCATTATTCTCTCCTCGAGGTTGAGCCGATGTCCCCCAAGAGGAATGTTTGCTTTGACAAAGTGAATTTACATCCTCACTTGTGAGCCTGCCATGCTGGGTCTACCAGAGGAGAGAGTATTAATAATGCCATTTGGACCTAGCACTCTGTGTTTGTGCCATCCTGCATGTGTTATCTATGATAGCAAGACAGTGAGTTGGGTCTTAGCTCTTGGTTGCCTTTGGGGGAAAATCAGGGAGGTGTTATCAATATTTAATTTTCTCCAGCTGGGGGTTTTGAGAGGTAGACTTGGCTAATAAACATGAAAGTTTCTTAGATGACAAGTTAAGCAAGGGACGTGCTAAGCACTGCTAATTTGGGGAAAGGAGATAATGACATGATGTGCAGATGGAAAAGGGTGATGCTGTTAAAGACCATTAATTCCACATATATTTGTTGATTTCCAATACTGTGCTAGGTACCAAGGATGCAAGGAATGAATGCCATGGTCTCTGGCCCCAAGAGGTTTGGTGTCTAGTGGGAGAGACAATAACATACAAAGCAAGGATAGCACAAGGGCACCCCAAGTGCTATATAAGAGCAGAATAGCAGTAGTTCTTGCCTGTCTGAAGTATAAATTAAGGCCTCTTAAAGACAACTAGATGATGTTAACTGAGACTTGAATAATACATTGTGCTTGACCAGATGGCCAAGGTGGGAGTGGGATTGGGGTAGGGCTTTCTGGATAAAAGCAATGATAGAACAAAAGCATGGACATCTGAGGGAGAAGCAAGCCAGTTAAGAAAAATGTTTTGGGGTGGTTAAAATGTGGGTCATGTACTGAGGAAAGTAATAGAATACAAGACCGAGAAGTGACAGGCAAGGCCACAGGGACTGTGAGCACCATGGGGAGCTACAAGACCAGAAAAGGCAGAACTGCGAAGGATAGATTAGAGTTGGGTGAGATAAGTAGGGAAATTAGTTACAAAACTTCTGCAATCATCCAGATAAAAACAACAAAACAGTGAGGTCGTTTCCCTGTAATTAAACACAAAGAAGAATTTGCGTGAAAACTGTCGATAAGGAATATACCAGATCTCACGTATGTGTTTTATCTATCTGCGTGTGTGTGTGTATTTTTTTTCTTTCTTTCTCAAAAGACATTTCTGCTAAATACCCTGTCATTTTCTTGTGAGTTCATGCTTTTGGACTATGCATTTAGGGGGGAAGGTCTCTTTTCATAACTCCTATTACAGAGAAATACATTTATTAGGCTGAATGGCTTTAATGCATATTTCTATCCCATGGGCATTTCTCCTTCCACATATTTAAAAGAAGCGTATCCAAGACTTTCTGTTTCTGCATCATCCAGCTCCACCTACCGTACACACACACACACACACACACGCACACGCACACGCACACGCACACACACTGAAGTACTGTGACCTTAAGGCCGGCCATGGTTTGTGTCTATAAAGGTGGCAAGATATGTGGGTGTAACCACTAACAAAGCCAGACTGACATCTGTAGTCTGAAGCTTACAGATTGCACAGAGACTTTATGAAGAATCCATCCTCCTTACCCGCTACCCATGACCACCATCAAGATTTGGGTGTGGGATCACTAAGTTTCAGAACTAAGTGTGGCTACCTGAAATTGACGGTCTTACAGGTAAGTGCTAGAAGGTGCTTTGACTTTATGACTCTCTTAGGCAGGGGCAGTGTGTGGGGACGTCAAGGGTTCAGGGGTGGGGAGGTAAACTGATTAAGAGGCTCAGAGAGAGGACTGTGTTGTGCCTACCCCCACTGCCTTGATTTGGGGGGTGGTAGTGAAATGTGGTCATATTAGAGGAATGTTCCTGGGTCAGGGTAGACTGAGACTGGGGGTTGGGGGGGGGCAGGGCAGGGAAGGTGGCATGGCCCATACCTCATAAATGAAGAAAGCATGGAGTTCTATAAATGCCTGAGTGCACGTGGGGCTGATCTGCCTGTTTCCTTCCAGAGCCCTGCAGAGAAGGTCAGTGGTTTATGCCAAGACCAACCCCAGTGATACCTCCTTGCAAGCTCTGACTCCAGTAAACCAACTCTGTGACTATTGCAGGTGGTAAACTCGTAATACTTCCTTACTATGTGGAATATGTGAGGCAGCAGGGTGGTAGGAAACCCCATTAAGAGTCTTCTCACCTCCCAACACAGTCAGAGGAGTCCAGCTGGGCATCGGTGGTGAGGGAGAACGCTCAAAGATTGGCAGGATGATCATGGATCTATGCCCAAAGGGGTACAGTGGGCAGCTGGCACAGACTATATGCTCAGAGGCCAAACCATGGTCTTAAGACAATGCACACCAGCACCGTGACCCTGGGTGACCAGCAGGACGCACTGTGGGGAAACTGCCACGCCCACATTCTTGGACAGTGAGGCCACCCAACCCAAGTCTGATCTCTGGGGAAGGTGCACTGGAGCTGCCAGCCAGACTGATGTGGAGATTGCTTCCCATGTCCTTTCTTGAGCAGGTCTTGTTCCTGGAACAGACGGAGGAAGGGGTGAGTGGGTGGATGATGATTCTTCTACTAGAATTTTATTTCCCTGGCATAAATGGTTCCATAGTCCACCTGGAAAAGATGAACATAAGGGAAAGGGATGACAGGCAGATGAGGGGAGCTTGGGTGTGAGTGGCCGTGGCTAGTATGGTACTGACATGACGTCACCTCTCTCATACTTTCTAGGCTTACAGGGGCCCTGACCTTTAACCCTTCTACAAAATACTCTGTTTAAGCCTCCTCATTTATAGGATTGAAACAAAAGAATTGGCATTTATTGTTCTGACTTAAATTTGAAGCGACCAAATGGGATAAAACTGAACGCAATAACATTTCTTCCCCACTGGCCTTTTCAAAGAGTGGCAATTCACGTTCACAGCAGGCAGCTCAGAGGGTAAGTTATTGAGACAGAAATGGGCACAAACCAAATAAGCTAATATTATCAACCAGTATTATCAGGAATGTGTCTTAAAAAGATGATTATTCAGCACCTTACAACCATATAGCCAAGTAAATACCAAATGGATTAAAGATTTAAATGTGAAAAACTAAGCCTGTAAAAGAACTAGAAAAAAATATAGACGAATATTGATCTGATATAAGAAGCAGAGAAGGGCTTTCTGAGTTTAAAGCTATCAGTAAATCATAAAAGAAAAATCAGATGAATTTATTGCATGAAAATGAAAAATTTCAGAGAATTAAGGACGTAAACAAAATCTTAAAAGCATACTCAGAAGGAAAGAATTGCAGTCTATACAACTGGCTTAGTGTCCTTGCTGTGTGAGGAACCATTACAAATTCCTGGAGAGTGAGCCCCCAAAGGCACAAAATTTTCTGTGTCTCTGTGTTTCACGTGCACAGCAGGGTTCCTGGTGAGTAGCAAGCGTTCAAAAAATAGTATGTACTTTAAAAGCTATATTTGGTTGAATGCCTACTATGTACATGTAGTATCACTACTCATTCCAGCAAACTTAACAACTTACGTATCTGAATTTCCATTAAACCAAAGAGAAAACTGAGCGCAGAGTAGGGGGCAGAGCGTGGCTTCAAATCTGGAGCTTCTGACCCCACAGTCCTCTCCCATCTTCCCTTCCTGCTGCCTGCCTTCTAAATAATGCTTGCTGAATAGAATGTAATGGCAGAAAATTAAGTGTAACCTGCTTAATGAGAAATGTGGCTTTTATTTATTTATTTTTTAAATTTTTTTTTTCAACGTTTATTTATTTTTGGGACAGAGAGAGACAGAGCATGAATGGGGGAGGGGCAGAGAGAGAGGGAGACACAGAATTGGAAACAGGCTCCAGGCTCTGAGCCATCAGCCCAGAGCCCGACGCGGGGCTCGAACTCGCGGACCGCAAGATCGTGACCTGGCTGAAGTCGGACACTTAACCGACTGTGCCACCCAGGCGCCCCAGGCACCCCTTATTTTTAAACAACACCTTGTTAAGCAGCATTCCTTGAATTCACACAATGCTGGTGCTAATGGAAAATAATCTTATATCTTTGTAGGGGGAGTTGAAAGCTCCATAGAAATTCCCAGCTCTAATACTAAATTGCCAAGTGATTTAGACAATTTGTTAAGCCGCTCCAAGCCTCAGAACACTTATCTGTAACACAGGGATAATAAAATTGAGAATACAGAGAGGTTAAGTAACTTGTCCAAGGTCACATAACAGTAAACACCAGAACTGGGACACAGACCCAGGCAGCCCATCTTTAGAGCTGAATAGTTCATAAGGTTGATGTAATGTCTAGGAGATAATGGGTGTAAGCAAGCTTTGAAAAGGATAAACTGGACACATTGGTGAATGGAGGTAAAACTTAAGATTTTAAGCCGTGTGTGTGTGTGTGTGTGTGTGTGTAAGAATTATGAAAACCAAAGCTTGATAGAGATGTCTCAAATGTCTGGGTATGTCCTTCTTGAACTACTGTCTGTCTTTCAGTTGATAGAGCTTAAAATGTGTGTTTGGCAGACTGACCATCCCCTCGCTCCCACTCCCTCTACATAAGCCAGCATGTTACTACTGACTAATGGGGGCGCCTGGGTGGCACAGTTGGTTAAGCGTCCGACTTCAGCCAGGTCACGATCTCGCGGTCTGTGAGTTCGAGCCCCGCATCAGGCTCTGGGCTGATGGCTCAGAGCCTGGAGCCTGTTTCCGATTCTGTGTCTCCCTCTCTCTCTGCCCCTCCCCCGTTCATGCTCTGTCTCTCTCTGTCCCAAAAATAAATAAACGTTGAAAAAAAATAAAAAAAAAAAACCTGACTAATGGATCAAAGTCAATATGCCCACAATTAGAATCTTAGCTAACGGTCTCCTTTAAAAAAAGAAAGAAAGAGAGAGAGAGAGAGAGAGAGAGAGAGAGAGAGAGAAAGAAAGAAAGAAAAAGGAAGAAAGAAAATTAAAATAAAGCAGATAATTGCATATAATGGGGTGGAGTCTCTGGCAAGTGCCATAATGAATCCCCATAGCTGTGATTGAAGTATGATAGCCACCCCAGAAAACTTCGACTCAGCACCTCTGTCATCTTGCTGGCCAGAAGCCAGAACAGCCGCTGTTAACAACGTGTTTTACTATCTCTCATGTACTTTTCATGTCTCAGTTCAGTATTTGACCATTGACGAATTTGGCGGTTGTACCTGCAACTCAATTCATGTACCTTTCAGAAAATGTCCTTCATATTCTCTTTATCTCTAACTGACCTAATTTATTTTTCTGAGCCATTTGAGAGAAGGTTGCATATACTATGCCCCTTTGCCTTACTACACGAGTATATTTTTTCTATCAAGCATAGCCTCTTATATAATCACAGTACAATGATCAAATACGGGAAATTTAACATTTTAACATTGATACAAAGCTTTTATCAAATCTTACAGTGCATAGTCCAATTGCATCCATTGTCTCAATAATGTTCTTGCGGGCATTCTTTTCCCTCTGTTACAGGATCCAATCCAGGGTCACTACTGAGTTTAGCTGTCATAGCTCCTTTAGTTTTCTTTCATCTGGAAAACCTCCTCAGCTTTTGTCTTTCGTGGCACTGAGGTTTTTGAAAACGACTGGTCACTATTTACATGTAGCCCCTTAATATGGATTTGTTGATGCTTTCTCATGATTAGAAATCAGGCTATGCATTTTTGGTGGACATACCACGGAAACATTGAAGTGTCCTCCTCGGGGTATTATATCCAGAGGCAGATATTACTGGTCTGTCCCTCAAGGGGTGATATTTACTGATTGCCCAGTGAGATGTTGTCAGGTCTTTCCATCACTGTGGTGGCCACAAAAATGCATGGTCTCACTCTCCTGCTCTGAGGAGCCTGCTGGCCGCTGCCTCAGCTGCCCTCCGCTCAGAATCTGCCCGCGCCTGCCTGGAGACGTGTTTTCCACCGACTGCTCAGGGCCAGTGAGGGGATGCAACAGTGGTCCTAAAGCTGGCTCGTTTCTGCCACGCAGGAGACCCCGTGCTGGACTTCCTATCAGGGTCACTGAATCCCTCTCAGACCTGGACTGTATCTAAGACTCTCCTACCCGACACTCCCCCTTTTCCTCCCTCCTTCGTGGGGTCAGACCCACACTGCAGCCCGACCGCCCTCCTGGCCTCCTCCAGCTTGCTCCCCATTTTCCCTCAGGGGAGCCACCCCACAAATTCTCTTGCATTTCTAGTCCCATCTTGGCAATCTGCCTCTTGGAGGGTCTGAAGTAACACAAAGTAGTACCGGAAAAGATGGTTGAAAAAGGGGTGGTAAGGTGGGAGATTTGGGCCTGGTTTACTCATCCCTGGTGGGTGAAGAGCATGCTGTCCTGAGTGGTAGGTGGGGCATGAAGAGTCCCCAGTACAAGGCAGTGGCCCAGTTGCCAAGGATCTTCCTGGTGGTGACCTGGAAAAGTGTCCTGGTGGGGGGGACTGCCTTTGCAGCTGCAACGATCCAGGAGGATTCCAGCAATTAGAAGACATGGCAAAAGGGACGCTTACAAAGACTGTAGAGTTGTCTCATCGCTTCTAAGTTGATTGACACTCCACAGAGGGATAAGAAACTGTGGGCTGAGCTCAAGTAGTTAAGACCAAGTGTGAGAGCAGAGGTCTTGGAGGTAGCCTACGTAGAGACCCTGATCCCCTGCAATGCAAGAGCACGCAGACCAGGCTGTAGACTGAGGACCTGTTCAGTAGACTTCCTTGCCCCTATTTATTTATTTTTTATTATATAGGAGAAAATAGAGGCTTGGAGAGATGATACAACTCAGCTTTCTTCGCCCAGATTTCTGACAGTAACTCAGCTTTCTTCACCCAGATTGCTGACGGGTCTGTCTACCTCCAACAGCATTTACACTTTCTGCCCATGGCTGTGTGTGGATCCATGGATTCTACAGAAGGAGAAGGCCACGGCTTTCTGGAGGGAACATCGCTATAGCATATCCACTGCCTATCCTTGCCTCTTCCCCTCTTCACTACAGTTTTGACTGCATTGTTTTTCTTGCCGGAATCCTGTTATCGACCTCTAGAATTCAGCGTTACCTGCATAACAGTAATGGATCCCACTGTGAGAAGGCATAGCAAGATATTCTAGTCATGCTTACATGAACTACAGAACCCATTATTTAGAAAAAGCATGTCCTCACACTAAATACTGAAGCGAGTTTTCCTTGTCTTTGGGTATACATGTAGCCATAGTTGTGTGTATGTGTCTGGTGAGAGAAAGGTAAACACTGAAATCTGTTTTGCTGGGCCATGATTTGCTAATATTAGTGTAAATATATAAATGGGAGTAGGTTTTACTCTTAAAGCACAATAACAGAAAATTGAGATTTTACAGGCATGTTCGGGAAATGGTGGGTAAGGCATTTTAATACTAACAATTCATCATAGGACCATGGATTCATAGTGATGTCTTACATTTACATAATACTGCAAGGTCTGCAAAGGGCTTTCCCATATATTGTGTAGTTTTATCCTCATAATAACCCTGTACTAGGTAGAGCAAGTTTTATTATCCCTTTTTTTTTATATAGGGGGAAATTATATTCTTTCGCAAACAGGAAAACTAAATAAAGAAAATTAATTGAAATGCCCATGCATTATGAGAAATGTATCTGAAACCTGGCATAAGAGGAACTTAGTTTTTGAAACTGCCTACTGTTCTAACTGAAAGTGTTCATTTCTTTTATAATATTTAATATTTAATATAGTTGCTAATACACTGGAGTCGGTGTTTCAAACCTGCAGTGTTTCCAGCCCTCACTTAAATCTATAATTCCTTTTGCTGCTCTTTGCAATAAGGATTTAATAAACACAATAACATGAGTGCTCAACGTGAATCCTTTTCCTTTGACATTGCTGAAAAATTTAAGTGACTTTAAACCTTTTAGATTGCCATGGGGTTAATTAAAAAGGAGAGAGAAAAGAACAAAATTTAGTCACTTACATCTAATTTATTTGTGAGGTGGGATCGAAGGTGTTATTATTTCTTCCCAGTAGGAGTACTTCTGTAAAGATTGCAATGGAAGTGGTGATAACACAGTTTTATTGGAAAAACTTTGCTTTTTTAGCAAAATAACTCCTTGGAAAATTATTTCCTTTCTATATGTGGTGATTCTCTTTATCCCAAATACCACTTTTGGCCTTATGGTCTCTTTTGTTTGATATTAATAGTTACACAGGCTTTTTTTTTTTTTTTTTCGGTTAGTATTTTGTTAGTTACTCTGTATTTCCTCTCATTATAATTTAAATATATCTCATTCACACGGCATGTAGCTAGGTTTGTTGGGTCCATTACAATCTATATTAATGGAATTGTTTTGCTTACATTGTTTTAATGATGCATATATTTGGACTTATTTCTATAATCCTAATTTTTGTTTTCCATAAATCATACTTTTTTTTTTTTTTCTTGTTTCTCCCCTGCCTCTGTCCTTCTGTTGGATTAGTGGAATTTTTCATGATTCACTTTTACTTCTTTTCGTATGTGCTCTTAACTTTTTTTTTTTTAATTTTTAATGTTTATTTATTTTTGAGAGAGACAGTATAAGTGGGAGAAGGGCAGAGAGAGAGGGAGACACAGAATCCAAAGCAGGCTCCAGACTCTGAGCTGTCAACACAGAGCCTGATGTGGGGCTCGAACCCAGGAACTGAAGCCAAAGGTAAGCCAGAGCTTAGCCAACTGAGCCACCCAGGTGCCCCTGGGCTCTTAACTTTTCAACTCTTCACCTGACTTAGAAAAATATAAAGTTAATCAAAATATCTCAGCTACTCTTTGCTCTTTTTCTCTGGATCACTTTCACTCTCTAGACACTCTCTGTCTTACGTGTTTTTCTTGTCTAGTATTTTAGTTCCTTTTTCCAGCCTTCTTCCCTCGTTGTTATTTTTGCTTCATATCTGGTACAGACAATGTTTCCTCAGATTTACTCATGTTTTTACCACTTACCTTAGTAAAAATGCTTTTGGCGGACCACTTCTTTCTGGGTTCAATTTCCTTCTTTCTTTAGTAGTTCTTTTAATGAGTCTTGGTCTTCATCTGAAAAATCTCTTTACTTCACCCTTAGTTTTCAACCATTCTTTACCTGGAAATTAAATCCTAGGTTGCCCCTCTTTTCCCTCGACACTTTGGTAATGGAGTTCCATTTTCTCCTGGTCTTTATTGTTGTTGGGAGAAGTATTATAAGCCTAAGTAGTCTGTCTTTTCTCATGGACTGCTTTTAAGATTTATTCGTCTTTAATACTTCACTGTGTGTGTATTTCAAATTTTAATTGTTTGAAGCAGTTGTGGTTCTTGAATCAAAAAATTCATGTCTTGGGGCACCTGGGTGCCTTCAGCTCAGGTCATGATCTCACAGTTTGTGAGTTCGAGCCCCACATCGGGCTCTGTGCTGACAGCTCGGGGCCTGGAGCCTCTTCAGATTCTGTGTCTCCCTCTCTCTGCTCCTTCCCTGCTCACACTCTATCTCTCTCTCAAAAATAAATAAAGATTTAAAACAATTAAAAAAAATTCATGTCTTTTTCAACTCTGAAAATTAGTCATTAGTTTTTTAAAAATATGATTTCCTTCTCATTCCCTCTTGTCTTGCTTTCTGAAACTCTGATTGGAAATATGTTGAGGGGCGCCTGGCTGAATCAGTTGGTGGAACATTTAACTCTTTATCTCAGAGTTGTAAGTTCAAGCTTCATGTGGAAGGTAGAGATTGCTTTAAAAAAATAGAATCTTAAAAAAAAAAAAGAAAGAAGCATGTTGAATCTTCTCATTCATCCCATTCCTTCATCTCTGAATCTCTCCTATTTTCAATCCCCTTTTCTCTTTGTGCTACAGTCTAATGAATTTCTTTAGATATATCTTTGAGTTCGTTAATTCCCTCTTTAGCTGGTTTTAAGTTTTTGTTTATTGGTTCATTGAGGTTTTTTTTATTACAATGACTCAGTTTTTCATTTCTCGTTTCTTTTGGTTTTCTTTTTATATCAACTTATTTTCTTTTTTAAAAAAATATTTATTTTTAGTGGGGGAGGGGCTGAGAGAGAGGGAGACAGAGAATCCCAAACATGTTTTGTGCTGTCAGCGCAGAGCCTGATTTGGGGCTCGATCCCACAAACCATGCGATCTTGACCTGAGCCAAAATCAGGAGTTGGATGCTCAACCAACTGAGCCACCCAGGTACCTCCAACTTTTTTCATTAAAAAAAAAAAATGTGATGTTTATTTATTTTTGAGACAGAGAGAGACAGAGAGTGCATGGAGGAGGGTCAGAGAGAGGGAGACACAGAATCTGAAGCAGGCTCCAGGCTCCAAGCTGTCAGCACAGAGCCCGACGTGGGGCTCAAACTCACAGACCGCGAGATCGTGACCTGAGCCGAGGTCAGATGCTCAACCGACTGAGCCACCTAGACACCCCTAAAGTACCTACTATATTTTCAGTTTCTTGCATGAGCTAGACTCAGTAAGATGTGGACAGAATATAAATTTAATCTTTTCCCAATTGCCCATTTAAACCCGGTATGTAATCTGGCCTTTTTCTTACCTTTTGGGTGAAATCTTAGGCAAGTATCATAAATGTCCTAGTTATTCTAAGATAATTAGGCATCTTGTGATTACTTTTAGAAATAAGAACAATCTTGTTTCAGTAACTGTGATGCCCTACCTGGTATAATAATTACATTTCTGAATTTCATTTAAACTTAAAATTTCTCTCCTTCTAAGGCTTGAGTTTTTCCAGCTGGGAAACCCGAGGTAGGAGAGGGGAACTTGGTTGTCTTTGCTTTTCTTTTTTCTGTCTGTGCCCCTTTACTCCATTGTCTTAGTTTCTAACCTCTCAGGATCTAGTCTAGAAGGAATAGCAGTAAGGGGACATTCTTTTTTTTTTTTAATTTTTTTTTTTCAACGTTTATTTTTATTTTTGGGACAGAGAGAGACAGAGCATGAACGGGGAGGGTCAGAGAGAGAGGGAGACACAGAATCGGAAGCAGGCTCCAGGCTCTGAGCCATCAGCCCAGAGCCTGACGCGGGGCTCGAACTCACAGACCGCAAGATCGTGACCTGGCTGAAGTCGGACGCTTAACTGACTGCGCCACCCAGGCGCCCCAAGGGGACATTCTTATATGGCTGGTGCTATCTTGTCTGGCTTTGGGATTCTGAATAGCAGATATTTAATAGTGGTCTCTTTCTCTCACAGGACACTTTCCTGGGTTTCTCAGTGATTACTCACTTCCCCAAAGCCCCTGCCCCCCGAAAACCTTTAGGAAAGTATAGCTGCAGTTTCCGTGAGTGGGCAAAGCTCATAGTGAGCTCCCATGGACTACTTTGCTCTCAAGGAGGCCTCTGCAGCCAAATCCCCTTCAGACCAGCCTCAGGCTGACAGCACATTGTGTGGATCTTGTTTGGTCATGGAAATACTAACAGCTCTGGGCTGCCATGGGTGAAAGTGCAATGTGCTCCCAGGCCCTCTTCCCTTCTCTTCACTGCCCCCAGGGTGACTTGGGCACAGCTCCTCATTCCAGTCCTTACGCCCACCAAAATTCTAGGATAGTGTCCCTCAACCTTTAATGCACATACCAGTCACCTGGGGAATACTATTAAAATGCAGGTTCTGGTTCAGTGAGTCTGGGGTTGGGGTTGAGATTCTGCATTTCTCTCGTGCTCCCAGGTGATGTCCATGCTGCTGATCTGTGGACCACGGCTTGAGGTCCTAGGCTTATACGTCAAGTTCACTGAATGGTGTTCTCATTGGCTTGAGATGACGCGGAAGCACTTTTGTCCTTTATCTGGAGTCGAGGGAGATAAAACATCTCAGTCTCTCAGTAACATTTTCCAAAGAAATCCCCTTGCTTGACCTCTTTCACTTTCACCCTTCTGTAGTCTGGAGGGGACAGACTGCCTGTGTAGGGAGGAACAATTTCACAGTCACTTACTATATGTTGCGCAATTGTGCTCTAGCAGGGTCATCGTGAAATACAAGGTCCTGGTCTATTTTGTTCTGGGCATTTGGGACTTTAGTTAAATCTGAAAATGAGAGGAAACCATTAAAGCACCTTATTAGAATCATTTTATTTTTTATCAACTTAAAAATTGTTATGGAGGGGCGCCTGGGTGGCTTGGTCGGTTAAGCGTCCGACTTCGGCTCAGGTCATGATCTCACGGCCCGTGAGTTCGAGCCCCGCGTCGGGCTCTGTGCTGACCGCTCAGAGCCTGCAGCCTGTTTCAGATTCTGTGTCTCCCTCTCTCTCTGCCCCTCCCCTGTTCATGCTCTGTCTCTCTCTGTCTCAAAAATAAATAAACGTTGAAAAAAAATTGTTATGGAAACTTGAGAATATATCCAAATGTAGAGAGAGTCATAACTAATACAGACTTTCAGTGTGAAGATCAATGAGTTCTGAGAAATGAAGATATAGAACATTTTACCCCCAGAAGTTCTCTTGGGTTCTTTTCCAATGAATCCTGACACTCTGATTTCTGTCACTATACCTTGGTTTTGTACTTTTTAGAACTTCATGTAATTAGAATCACATACCACGTCTAGAACCTTTCATTCAACCTAACGCTTTTTAAAAAAATTTTTTTCTAATGTTTATTTATTTTTGAGACAGAGACAGAGCATGAACAGGGGAGGGTCAGAGAGAGAGGGAGACACAGACTCTGAAGCAGGCTCCAGGCTCCGAGCCGTCAGCACAGAGCCCGACGTGGGGCTCGAACCCACGGACCGCGAGATCATGACCTGAGCCGAAGTCGGACGCTTAACCGACTGAGCCACCCAGGTGCCCCTCAACCTAACGCTTTTGATATTCATCTCAGTTGTTATCAATAGTTGTATATCAATAGTTCTTTTTTTTTTTTTTTACTGTGCCAAGTAGTATTCCATTGTGTATTTATACAAAAATATAGTCACTCATCTGTTGATAGACATTTGTGTTATTTCTAGCTTTTGGCTATTACAAATAAAGCTTCTCTGAATACTACGATAGAAGTCTTTTTGTGGACATGTGTTCTTATTTCTCTGGAGTAAATAACTACAATTGGAATTGCTGAGTCACAGAGCAGGTGTATGTTTAAACATATAAGAAACAGACAGTTACATTTTCAAAATGGTCAGACCGTTTTAAACTCCTATTGGCAATATACAGGACTTTGTACCCCTATTTGGCATTTTTAGTCTTTTTACGTTAGTCATTATTGTGTGTGTATGCAGTGGTATCTCACCGCAGTTTTAATCTGTGTTTTACTGATGACTTTTGATTATCTTTTCATGTGCTTTATTAGCCATTCGTTTATATTCTTCTGTGAAGTATCTGTTCTAGTAGTTCCCCCATTTTTTTTTTCTAATGTTTGTTTATTTTTGAGAGAGACAGAATGCGAGTGGGTTAGGGGCAGAGAGAGGGAGACACAGAATCAGAAGCAGGCTCCAGGCTCCGAGCTGTCAGCACAGAGCCCGACGCGGGGCTCGAACTCACGAGCTGTGAGATCATGACCTGAGCAGAAGTCGGACACTTAACTGACTGTGCCACCCAGGTGCCCCTTATTTCATATATTTTAAAGGTCTGTTATGGAATGTGTTGACTCTTTTATTATCATGCAATAACCTGGTTTTTTTCTAATAATAAGCTCATCTTAAAAAATTACTACAGGGGTGCCTGGGTGGCTCAGTTGGTTGGGCGACCGACTTTGACTCAGGTCATGATCTCACACATGGTTTGTGAGTACGAGCCCACGTCAGGCTCTGTGCTGACAGATCAGAGCCTGGAGCCTGCTTCGGATTCTGTGTCTCCCTCTGTCTCTGCCCCTTACCCACTTGTGCTCTGTCTCTCTCTGTCAAAAATGAATAAATGTTAAAAAAAAAAATTTTTTTAATTACTACAGTATACTGCCTCTTTAATTCTCACTGCCTTTGGAGGTAGGTACCTTTGTTCCATTTATAGCTGTAGTGACTGAGTGAAACTGGCCAAGACTGTGTAGCTAGTAAATATGGTGTGGAGCATACTAAAATTTTTGAATTTGACAGCAAATCTTAGAAGTTATAGATGCTTTGATTAATACAATCTTCTATGATAAAGTCCTATAACATGTCTTATTTTTATCGTTTTGGTTTTCACAACTTTGTACTTGATGTTTATTCCTACATACATGGGTCATTATTCTCCTTACTAATATTCATACCTTCCTCTCATTGTTATTTGCCTCCACTACATCCATTCCTACCACAATACAACATAATGAAAATAAATCATATCCTGGTAATAAAAAAAATAAGATTTGAGACTCTTAGAAAATCATCTATGATAGCAAAATAACTTATCATGACATTTTCTTGTTTGTAAGTGAAATATTTATTAATAATTGAAAAGCCAAGCATAACATCACTTGATACAATTATTATAATATGCTTCCATAAAATTACAAAATCCTATTTATTTTATACTCTATTTTGTATTTTAAATATTTCTCATTTCAAACTTTATCATATTAAAAAGAAGACAAAACTTCTTAGTTCTTGATCTTCCATTTTAAATGAATCAATCCAGGGGTGCCTGGGTGGCTTAGTCGGTTAAGCGTCCGACTTCAGCTCAGGTCACGATCTCACGGTCCGTGAGTTCGAGCCCCGCGTCGGGCTCTGGGCTGATGGCTCAGAGCCTGGAGCCTGCTTCTGATTCTATGTCTCCCTCTCTCTCTGCCCCTCCCCCGTTCATGCTCTGTCTCTCTCTGTCTCAAAAATAAATAAACGTTAAAAAAAATTTTTTTAAATGAATCAATCCTCTGTTTTAAGTGCATTAAAGGTTGACAGTTCAGATTGTTTCTAAAGTGCACTTGTGTCTTAGTCTACTGTTATTATTCAAATTATACAAAAACATTAAATATTAATCTGGGCAGTATCTATCAAATCCAATTGAAAAAATCAATCCCAGAGATGAGAACGTCAGTGTCATATTACAGCTTTCTTTTGCACAACAAGGAGAAAAGTTTACTGCATAGAATGCAGAAAATTCTAACAAGATTCATTTGCAACTATTTCCTTTCTCTTTATCAGGTTTACCAGAATAAATATTTGTGCAGCTGAAAGTGTTGCTAATAGCACGTTCTTGGTGCCTGCCTCTGGCAAGTCATAGCTTGAGCATTAGGTTTGGGAGAAGCTAGCCTACTATAGAAGGGGTTATTATCGTCCACACATGGCTTCAGCATTGAGCGTCCCCTCAGCACCCCACATTGTTGAATATTTGCAACCTCCATGACACTCTCTTAAAATATCCTGGTGGAGTGTGTACACATTTCTCAGGCCGTGAACTTCTGAAAAAACATATAGGTACTTTTCTTTTTTAATTTTTTTTATCTTTCTTTATTTTTGAGACAGAGACGGAGTGTGAGCAGGAGAGGAGCTGAGGGGAGGGAGACACAGAATCAGAAGCAGGGTCCAGGCCCTGAGCTGTCAGCACAGAGCCCGATGAGGGGCCCGAACTCACGAACCCTGAGATCATGACCTGAGCCGAAGTCGGACGCTTAACCGACCGAGCCACCCCGGCGCCCCCATACAGGTATTTTTCTAAAAGCGGATCTCAATTCTATCTTGAACCTACTATTTCTATCTCTGACAGAGAATTTAATCATGTTACTTTTCAGGTAAACTCGGGCAAATGCAGTGGTCTTGGTCATTTGAAGTTTATACTTGGGCTTCTGTCCCTCCCATTTTTTTTTCCCCTGTTGCGGGATCTAAGATCTGAACGGACTTTGTAGTGTTCAGGTGTTGCGGTGGAGTGGGTGGGTACTGAATACCCGGTTCACGACATCTTTTTGAGAAGTGATCCCCCCTCATAACCATGCTGATCTCTGTCCCTGCTGCATCTGCGGCCAATATTTCCCTTTCGGTACTTTTCTGCGAGGAACTGACTGTAGCGGTGGTGTTCTGCATCACTCTGGGGCCCGCGGAAAACTCAGAGAGCGGATTCGGTTCCTCCTGTGTTTAGCTGTGCCACTCTTACCACTATGGGAACAGTGTTGCTGGAGCACGGGGCACGTAAGCATGAATGGTTCCCGTTCAAGTCTCCCGTGGACAGCAGGGCACAGTACTCTCTGTGTGCATTAGTCAGGATAGGCTAGGTGTTGCTGTGATGACAAATGCTCCCCAACTCTCAGTGGCTTAGAAGGACAAAGGTTTATGTCTCACTTGTATGTCATTCTCAGGTCAGCAATGGTGCTGCCTTATGCCCTCTGCCCTCCGGGGTCCAGGCTGATGGGGCCGCCTCTCTCTGGGACACTGCTGCTATCAGGGCAGAGGAAAAGAGAACAGAGAACTTTGTGTTGGCTAGCACAGCTCACACTATCAGCCAAAGCAAGTCAAATGGATAAGCAGAGAGGTTTATTTCTCCCCCAGGGAGGGGCGGCTTGTGTTTTTAATTAATACAATCTACCACATTATTCCTGGGTTGCTAACTCAAGGGAGGATCTATTTTTCTATAACAGCTTAGTCTGAGGAGTGGTGAGGGGTCAGTAACCTCTGCCCAGGGGTGCCTGGGTGGCTCAGTCGGTTAAGCCTCTGACTTTGGCTCAGGTCATGATCTCTAGGTTAGTGAGTTTGAGCCCCAAGTTGGGCTGTGTGCTGACAGCTCAGAGCCTGGAGCCTGGTTTGGGTTCTGTGTCTCCCTCTCTCTGCCCCTCCCCTACTCGTGCTCTGTGTGTCTCTCTTTCTCTCTCAAAAATAAACATTAAAAGAAAGTAAAAGGAAGAAAGAGAGAAAAGAAGGAAGGAAAGGAAAGAAAAAGAGAGTGAGAGAGATAGAGAGAGAGAGAGAGAGAGAGAAAGAAAGAAAGAAGAAAGAAACCTCTGCCCAAGTCTATCAGTGTTGCTTCTCCTCCAGCTCAAATTCTTCTGTCAGGAAACCTTATCTAGTCCTCAGGGAGGATGGTCTGGTTCTCCCATCTGTTTTCTTCTAGTTGATTGCTTCTGGGTAGGGGGCGGGGGAATTTATGTTAAGCTTCTTTCAGCATGCAGCCCTTTGAAACTCGGGAGAACACATCTTTTACAAATCACAAATCACATGTCTATTTTTTCTGCTATGAGTTTAAGGAAATCTATTTAGGAACCCAGGGGTTGAAAACTGGTTTCTCTTATTCTTTCAGGTTTTTTTTTTTTTTTCTCTGAAAGTTTTGTTGTTTTTGTGTCCTCCTTTATTAAATGCTCTCAGGAACAATGCTCAGGGATCAGAGGGGCAATAAAGGTAGTCAAAGAAAACCTCAGTTATTATCTCCAAAAGTAATTTCAGCATAACTGTAAAGAAAGTGAAGCAGTTGCTAAAATAAAGCCTGCTCGGAGGAGGAGAGATTTAGGGCGTTGTTTTCCTGAGTGAATAAAGCATGCTTGCCTCGGTCGTGGTAGATGACCATTTCCCATCCCTGGATGTCCAGGCTCGGTGTAAAGGATTTTTGTAAAGGACTTACAGTGCTAGTTTCCTAGCTTTTGCTTGGGACCTCTCCTTTGAGAAGTACAGTAGCCAAGCTAACAGGTATGAGAGATCAAAATTCCAGTGAATCCACACAAAATGAGTAAAACAAGAAGCTAATCCTCTCTACTTAGATTCTGGTTTCTTAGATCATATAAAATTGAACAAACCCTCAAATCTCAACTTGACTGTATGCTTTTCTTTTTTATAGTTATACATGGTTGAAAAGGCACGGGCCCCACATGACTATAAGAATTTATCACTTCAAATGCTATTTTTAGAAAATTTGGATTACAAATGTTATATATGTTCATTGCAGAAAACTTTGAAACTACAGGAAAGTGTATTAAAAATGTATGTAATCTCACCTGCCTATAATATCTATAATTAACATATAGGGGTATTTATTTGTGGTAGTTTTTCTTTCATACAGGCAAACTCGTGTTTTCAAAAGAAGAAAACAGATTTAGTTAGTTTTGTATCCTGCTTTTTTATAAAAATTTAATATGAAATGTAATGGGTATGGGGTTTCCTTTTGGGGGTGGCAGGCATGTTTGGGGACTGGACAGAAATGGTGGTTGCACAACACGGAATGTACTAAATGCCACTGGGTTGTTTATTCACTTTAAAATGGTTCATTTCGGGGCGCCTGGGTGGCGCAGTCGGTTAAGCGTCCGACTTCAGCCAGGTCACGATCTCGCGGTCCGTGAGTTCGAGCCCCGCGTCGGGCTCTAGGCTGATGGCTCAGAGCCTGGAGCCTGTTTCTGATTCTGTGTCTCCCTCTCTCTCTGCCCCTCCCCCGTTCATGCTCTGTCTCTCTCTGTCCCAAAAAAAGAGAATAAATAAATAAATAAATAAAATGGTTCATTTCGTGTTATGCGAATTTTGCTTCAGTAAAGCAAAAATAAGAAAACTCAAACAAAATAGGCACATTAAAAAATTGAATATGAAATGATGAGTATCTATGTCATTATATATTCTTTGAGAACATAATTATTAAGGCTGGATAACATTCAGTCATACGGGTGTATGATAATTCATTTGATCAATTTCCTGTTGAGCTTTTAGGTTAGACTTTTAGGTTGCTTTTAACATATCGGGTGTATAAATAATGCTGAAATGTTTGTATTTATATTACAATCTTTGCATGCTTCCAGGGTGTCTTTGGGATAACTTTCTAGGTATGAATGCTGGGTCAAATAGTGTGAACAAATGGTGTGGGTTCTTGATACATCATAATTCATCATACCCCAAATCCCATAAATTGTAATGGGCACCACTATTTTATGTGATACTAAAAAGGAAAATGATTCCAATTAAACACAATGCCTTCTTATCACTTATACCTTTTATTTTTATAATTATTGAAAGAATTTTCTGGACTTATGTAAAGACATAATTAGCTTATATGTTTATTCTTGTGTATCCAGAAAGGAGAAGCAAAAACCCTGGCCAAGGTATTCATTCCTAAACTTCCTCATTCTTTGGAGTCACTTTTTGACTCTGTGTGGTCCTTGGCTTGAGTGCACCAGAAGCTTTTGGAAGCAGCCTATTTTAAAATGTGCTCCAGTCTTTGCTCTGGGATTTCTTCCAACAGCTGACATCCAGTCTTCAAAACTTGGTTCTTCTAGGCAGCCGATGGCAACGAAATCACAACTGCTGCCTGGCTGACAGTGATTGTAAAACACATCTCAGTTTAGAGATACTAAAATGTGAAAAAAATGTATTTCTGAGAATGAATGGAATATACTATATTGCAAATTGTCCACCAGAAAAATTTCCCCAATTTGTATTCCTACCAACCCACCTGAAGTTACCCATTTCTCTTATACCTTAGTTAATATTGGCAATCTCTATAATCAAAAACCTTTGCCATTGGGTAGGTGACAAGTAGTATACCATTTTCATTTACACCTGTTTTACTATTAGATCAGTTGAAATGTATCTTCATATATTTTTGGTCATTTGTATTTCTTCTTTTCCATGCGTCCATACACTTGACTTATTTTTGTTTTTTGTTTTTTTTTTTAATTTTTTTTTCAACGTTTATTTATTTTTGGGACAGAGAGAGACAGAGCATGAACGGGGGAGGGGCAGAGAGAGAGGGAGACACAGAATCGGAAACAGGCTCCAGGCTCTGAGCCATCAGCCCAGAGCCCGATGCGGGGCTCGAACTCACGGACCGCGAGATCGTGACCTGGCTGAAGTCGGATGCTTCACCGACTGCGCCACCCAGGCGCCCCGACTTATTTTTGTTTTGATGTTAATCGTTTAGTTTTTTACATGCCTCTCCATCTCAGTAAGTAATGTAGGAAGAGTGTTAACCTTTCATCTATCCTATGTCGCAAATAGTTTTTTCCCCTAGTTTTTAGTTTGATTTTTAAATTTAAATTTACAGGACTATTTTATTATGTGTGGCAGTATTTAATTTGCATGCAGTCAAGTTAGTTAATTTCTTCTGTGATTTCTTCCCTTGCTCTTATGTTTAAAAAAGTTCATCACAGAGACACTGGGGTGGCTCAGTCGGTTAAGCATCTGACTCTTGATTTCAGCTTAGGCCATGATCTCTCACGGTCATGAGTTCAAGCCCGGTATTGGCCTCTGCACTGGGCATGGAGCCTGCTTAAGATTCTCTTTCTCTCTCTCCCTACCCCCTCCCCACCTGCTCTGTCTTAAAAAAAAAAAAAAAAAGTTCATCATAAACTTGAAATCAAATAAATATTAATCTTTATTTTCTTCTAATTGTTTTATGATTCTTTCTCCTTTTTAACAAACTCTTTCATGCATATGAGAATTACTTTGATAAGCATCTAACCTTATTTCTTCCCCAAAGGTCAATGAATTATAGTAGGGCAATTGACTGAACAAGCCTTCCCTTTCCTACTGATTTAGCATGCCAACTTCTTCAAATATAAACATTTTTATACTTACTATGATCTCTATATGGGATAGCTATTCTCTAATGTTTTGTCTCTCTAGTTTTATACCAGTGCCATATTGTTTTAATTATTAATTAAATTCACCATATAATTTAATCAACAGAAGTAGGCTGCTTTTGCAAATGAATTATGCCTGGATGACAGGTTTAAATCTGGGTCCACATGCTAAGCAAAATTAGTCAGTTGCTAAGCGAAATTAGTCAGAGAAAGGCAAATATCATATGACTTCACTCATATGAGGGCTTTAAGATACAAAACAGATGAACATAAGGGAAGGGAAACAAAAATAATACAAAAACAGGAGAGGGGGGGAGACAATGCATAAGAGACTCTTAAATATCGAGAACAAACAGAGGGTTACTGGAGAGGGTGTGGGAGGGGGGATGGGCTAAATGGGTAGGGAATCTACTCCTGAAATCACTGTTGCACTATATGCTGCCTAACTTGGATGTAAATTTAAAAATAAATAAAGAGAAAGTAAAAAAAAAAAAAAAGAAAGAAAGAAATCTGGGTCGAGGGGCACCCTAGTTGTTATGTTTTTATAACATATTTTCATTTTTGCTACAAGATTCCCATCATGACTTTTGTTTTCAAAATTGGTTACTCTTTTCTGAAGCATAAAAATATGCAGAACTCAGTAGCGATGAGATGAAAATCTAAGGATTACTTTTGAATGATTCACATAAGGCATATGAGATGGTTTGCCCAATTTAAATGAGTTTGATTTTTAACTTTGGTAGTTGTTGACTATTTCTGTGACTCTTTATTGCTTTCCACTTGGAGTTACATGCAATTGATGAGTACTCTACAGGGCAATCACCTTGCTTTTGCACAGGCTTTCCTCAGAACCTTCTAGCTAACTGTTATTTCAGGTACCACTTACATCTCTCACATTATAGTTGCCCTTCACTTTCTCGCATTATTCATCTGCTGTAGGCAGCTTCATTGCTAATTAGTACAGATGAGCAAAATTTAACAGAGATTCAGTTCAGACTGTAAAAAAAAAAAAATGAAAAAAATTAAAAAAAAGTTGAGAAGGACAGTCTGTGAATTCCTGCCCATGCAATCAGAGGTCCAAAGCAAGTAGGGGCCAGAGGAACATGGGCCTCTTTCCATAAAACCCGAGGGGGAGAAGTCTTGCCTGAGTCTTGTGGTGTCGCTTCTCACTATAGGAGGGGGCAGGCTGGGTTTTTAGTTTTATTTGTTCATGTATTTATTTTGCAGCATTTATTCCCTGCCAAGGAGACGCTGGTGGACATAGCTTCTCCAAGGCAATAATTGCTCCTTCAGCCATCACAATTCCTTTCCATCAAGCACTGTGGAGTGCACCTCTCTTCCCCTTATAGAAACAATGTTATACATTTTTGTATCTCCAGGAACACAAAACACAACACTCTGAACCTAGGGAGCTGATCAGCAAATGTTTGTTGAAAGAGTTTTGAATGACTTTCTAGCCTGTGATCTTTAGGGCCAAGTATACCCTCAGGCTTGACGTTTGTCATTTTTGATGTCAGCTTTAGTTTTACTAATAAAAACATTTTGGTGGAGAAGTGAGATATCATAGACCCTACAAAGACTTAAAGAAGGTTCTGGCTTCTTTCTAAAAATGAGAATTTGGGGCCACACGTCTCTTTTTACTTGTCCTTTGCCTCTTGTCCCCTTTTTGTCCTGTTCCTGCCCATAGGTCTACAAGCTGGATGTTCTCCCAGCCTCTTTCCCTCTGCATTTCTTTTCTGGCTCACTTTCTTGCATTCCCCTCAGACCTGACCCACATTTGTAAAAAAAAAAAAAAAAAATCATCTAGCTAGAATGTCTGGTTCCTTTTGCAAAAACAGCTAACCATAATCCCTTCTCCTTTTTTTTTTTTTTTTTTTTTTTTTAGGACTCATGCATTAAAGGTAATCACATATGGCTTTACAGAATCCCTGTTCTCCTTTCCAATGCTCAAGTTCAGGAAGTTCCCAAGTTACAACATAATTTATGTTTCCCCAGTGCCTTTGCTAATTAAATTGTTTGGAACTTGGAAAAAATTTCCAGTAAAAGAAGGCTTTAACTGGTGTTTACAGTTGCCAGTTTAGGGTTACAACGGCTTACTCACTCAACACACGACACATTAGCATTTACTAGGTGCTGGTGGTTGTCCTTTCAGCTCTGTGCTGTTGGAGTTGAGCTGTTCACTCCCCTGACCTTGTTCTCATATACCATCTGCCACGTTTTTGCTTATTCCAGTAAACAGGCTCTTTCTTAACACTAGCTTTGCAAGTTGTAGCCCTCCCTATACCATTCATCTGCAAGGCAACACAGGAATTTTCTGAACACCCAAGTGAAGCAACAGTACTCTGCACATGTCAACCAAAATTTAGCCATATCCCTGTGAAGATTTGAGGTACAGAGGATGTCATGCCCTATGGGATGAGGTTCATCCCATAACAAACAAAACATTATCTTCAGAGAAAGAATTTCTTTGATGGTAGGGGGCAGGTTACCATATAGTTTGTCTTCTAGGATATGGTTCCTAGTTGACATACAGGAAGTCCCAATATCAACGTTGAATGAACAACGAATGAATGAATGGCCAAGGGCTACAAGAAGATATCTGGGCACATGCTGTCAGTGTTTCCCAAGGTTCTGAAGCATGAGTAGGAAGGACCTCACAGTATTTCTCTCTGGTGAGGTCACCAGGAAGGTCCAACGTTCAGCAAGTCTGTGACTTTGTTTTACTTTGCAGAGTGCAGAGAGAACAAAGTCTTGAGGACATTGTTTTACTTTGCATCTTTCTTTACCAAAGGTGGGTCAGTGGTGGCTTTATATTTCAGCTTTGAAAAGCAAAGTACCCAGGACTATTTACCCCAGGAGGTTAAGAAGCCTCTTATAAGAACTTTAAGTTGTTGTTGTTGTTGTTGTTGTTTTTAATTTCCTGTTTCAACAAAAAGGTGCCTAGGAAAGGCTCCAGGCCAGACGCACACGAACATCCTGGGCCTCTGGGGGCTGCCCGCACCCTGGGGTAGCTTTGAGGTTCAAGTTTTAGAGCAAGCATTTGGCCTGGCAGTGAGCCTGCCTCCCCTGGGAAGGTGGGTGTGGGCTGCACTTACCCAGAGCCACTCCAAACATATCTCTCCCCGACGAGCGAGGAGAGACAGAGGGACAGCGCTTTAATACCGGGCTCCGAGGTATGGCTCTGTAAGCCCTGTGGGTCCTAGCCGACTTCTAGTGGGCACCATCACTCCTCCAGGCCGGCCACCCTCCTGGGGACCAGTCCCAGGCAGGAGGGGATCTGTAGGAGAGCCCCTGTGCGCCGATCCGTGCCTCGCCGGTGGGGGGCGCTCTCTCGTGGGAACAGTCGGACGCCAGGGGCAGGACGGGGCAGGGCGGGGACGCGGCCCCTCCGCCCCCTCGGCGCCACCCCTCGCTCCGCCAAACTTTCCTCGGGCTCCGGGCGTGTAGCAGCTGCCACTGGAGAGGAGGGGCGCCGCTGTCGGCCCGTCTAAACCTTCACTGCTCCCCGCTCCCGGCCGGAGCCCGGCACCCGGTCGCCTCGTTGCGCTCGGCCCCGAGGGCATGCAGCAGCCGCAAGGGCCCCCGCTCCCGGGCTCGGCGGCGGGCGAGCGTGAGCGGTGAGTGCGGGCGCCGGGCGCGCGGGGAGGGTTCCCCGGAGCCAGGGCGGCCGCTTGGGGAGGCCGAGGCGCACCTCCGCCGGGCCCGGCACGCGGTCTTTCGGGTTTGCCTGGCGTCCAGCCGGGCCCCGAACCTACTCCAAGCACCTGGGACAAACTCCGGGTGGCGCATCTTGCCCGCCCCCACTTTTTGTCTTGGGGGTGAAAAGCAACCGGGATGCAGGATCCGCGTTGCATGTGCTGTGGGCTGGTGGGCTGGGCGCCGGGAGCGCGACGCAGGCTTCGCTCTGCCTTGGCACAGGTGCTGCTTTTCCAAGCCCAGCCTCACAGCCCTTGATGGTGAACTGAGTTTTTCCCGTGGAGCCCAGGGATTTAACCTTTTTCAGCCTCGGGTTAACGCCCGGGACGACGGTGTGGCAGGATATAAAGCTCGAAGTCTGCAAGGCATAAAGATTCGTGCAATCGTTGCTATTAACAAACTGGTAACACTGGGGGTGGGGGGGTGAGGGGTGGTGCTTGGTGAGTTAATGAAGGTCCCCGTGATCCCCCTCACCAACGGAAGACAAAAGTGCTTTGTTCTGTAGCAATGTTACTTTATTGCTTTCCCTGAGCAAGTTGTGACTACCCAAAATTGCTTAGAAGTTTCTCAACTTGTAATTGGAGTAGTGACTGAATATTGGCACACAATTTAGTCTTATAAAGGTAATCATTAAAACGGGCCTCAAAAGCAATTTTTAACTGAGTAATTTCCACAGAATATGTCCCTGTCATTTGTTATTGTCATTGCAACACATTTCTCCCTCCTCACTCCTTTGCTGCCCAGAGTATTACCTGGTCTTGGAATGTTACTTTAAAAGTTAAGGGCCACTTAGCTTCTTAGGGTAACTACTTATGTTGTTGTTGTTTTTTTTTTAATGAGTTGGATGATGAAGTAAATGCCAGCTACAAACAGATGATCTCTTCTTTACCAGCGAGTTATTAGTCTATGCATTGCGTGGCGTTTCATCAATGCATGGACTTTTTTATTGTTAAGGAGAGTTGTTGCACTTTCTGGTGAACGATCTATCAGTAGTTGCTAACCCTGCTTTCCCTGAAACTTGGGACCCAATTTTGTGTGGTCTGAGTCCAGTGAGTTAGAATTTTTTCAACTAGAAGTTATACAGTTAGAAACACACAACTTTGGCTCTGTTAACATCATGCTTATCTAAACAAACAGGACCATTCTAAAAAGACCAGCAAACAAATCCTGCCAGTGAGGTTTATGTACTTGAGATAAGCTTCCAGAGTTGTCTCTTGTGCCTTGAGACTATGGAGCTAGTATCGTGTACTAGGACATGTTAGATCTGGACTTCTAAGCTGCTGGCCATATCTTCTATTGACCGTCACTACTGCGTAACTAGAAAAGTAGATCATTTGGGCACATTTTTTGTTTTCTTTTTTCATCTTTCACATTTAAAACTTTGTGCCTTTGATTTAAATATAAATGACACATCCTGTCTTCTAAATCTGACAAATGCATAAATCAGCTACCAGCCCCTGTATGTTACAGCAGATCTATTTTAGGTATCTGGTTGTTGCATAGGATGTTTGGTAGAACAGATATGCCTGTGGTTTCTATGAATGAAGACTGATCTCAGAAGACATAGAAACATGTGATTGTTTCTGTCATGAACCTATCTGAGAGTCTATAACATGTTCATGCTTTCCCTCATTTTTCCAAAACCCACACACAGGACAAATGCACACAGAAGTGTAGCCAGGCAGCAGTCGAGGCACATCCTGCTCAAAGTCTTGCACACATGCCCAAGGCTGACTGCTTTGCCCCCATGTTTTCCATCTTTTTGATGAGGGGGCAGAAATCACCATAACTTAAGTCCAACCTCTTATTTCTTTGGGGTGGGGCAGGGGGAATTGCTGTAACTCAAATGGGAATGACTATAACTCAAATTACCTATTAGCCATTCTCCTTGGAGTGTACATTAGTTCAGAATGCTTTCTGGTCTGTGATTATACCCAACAGAGTGGTTAAGTCTGATTGCAAGCTTCTAAATGGCAGAGCCAGGGGCCCAAGGCATTATTAATGTGGTGTAAGGAAAAGAGCAGGGCTTTGCCGTCAGACCAGCCTTTGTTCCTGGCCAGGCTTTGTGACCTTGGATACTTGCTTCACTTCTCTAAGCCTTAATTTCCTTGTCTGTAAAAGTGAAGATTATGTCCACCTCCGAAAATTAGAAGAGAAAGCACTCAGCACAGTGCCTGATATACAGGAAGTGCTCCTTAAATGCTGGTTGCCATCTTTTCCTCCAAGACTGATATTTGTCTAAACATGGGTGCAAACGCATGTTGTTCTGGTGAGAGTGCCAACAGAGATTCCCGAGCTGTAGGTGACTTAGAGATGTTCCACCCACTTCCTTGCTTGCTTCCTTCCTTCCTGGGTCCTTTGTTCTTCTTTCCATCATTCCTCCTGCAGGCACTGAGCCTCCTCCTCTTTGGCCTTGCTGATCATTTGTTCCTCATCCTGAATTCTGCATGTATGTGGAGGAGTCCCCTGGAACTTAGTCCTGCCAAGGATGGGA
Source organism: Prionailurus viverrinus (assembly GCF_022837055.1). Classification (NCBI taxonomy): domain Eukaryota; kingdom Metazoa; phylum Chordata; class Mammalia; order Carnivora; family Felidae; genus Prionailurus; species Prionailurus viverrinus. Next base: position 142,843,988 of record NC_062568.1, read on the forward strand.
GAGGTGGAGGTGAGGGGCGGGGTGCTGTCTGCAGAAACCCTGAGAGTTGACCGAGTTAGGCAGTTGGAGAACATGGGTTTGGTTCTAGTCCCAGCTCCACTTTGTGAGGTCTTGTGACCTTGGATAAATCGCCTGTCATCCTTGGATCAGTTTTCTCATTTACATAACAGGGATAATAACTCCTTTTCTACCTACGTGCATGTGTTGTGGGTGCCGTTAAGCCGTCTCTGTGAAAGAGCTTTGTGCCTGTGAGGACCACATAAACGTTGGAATTAAAGAGGCAGGGCCTCCAGATGTGGGACACCCTAGGCAGGCTGCATGGGGGTGGTAGGGTCTCCATACGGGTGTTGGGTGTGCTAAGTGCTCATTGCTGCAGTCCCTCCGGAGCCTTCTCTCCTGCCCTCCCACGTCGAGTGAGACTTCACGGAGGAAATCCTGCCAGAGGTTGCGAAACTGTGCTATGGGGAACACAAATTTCAGGACTGAGATGACCTAACACTGTGTGATCGAAGGCACAAGGCAATGTTCCGAAGAAGCAGTAATTCCCTCTTAGTATTACCTGTACGGTCTGCTCATCTCAGTTCTTGGTAGACAAGAACACAGAGCTAGCTAACCAGCCAGTGAGTCAGAAGAGCATGGCCACGCAATCACCAGACATGGACTTGGGGTGCCTGATGCCATCCTCACTGGCATGTGCCTTCTTGCTAACTTAGGTCTCTACGGTTCGCTCTGCAAAGCACTGCCCCAACTCAAGGCATTTCCACCCCACAGACAAGCTAATTATTGAATTCATTCTGAAAGATGTGTGGTGCTCTGCCTGATCTGCCTGGTGGGCCAGGTCAGTAGTGCCCAACGAAAGGAGGGTCCTGATTTCCTGGGTTGCACTTGTCCCTCTTCACTCTTGAGGCTGATGTCCTTCTCCTTATTCCTCTTCTCCCTTCATCTGCTGGCCCTGCCTCTGCAGCACTTGACCCCTCTCCTCCTGTCCTGCCGCCTGGTACATGAAACTCCTTCCTTGCCTGTGACCCCTGACATCACCCAGCTCCCATGGACCTTGCCTCCTCTCCTTAGGTGTGAATCACTCATACACCTTAGGCTGGGCCAGACTAGGTGTCACTCTGGAAAACAACTTGCCCAGTACAGCCTGCCCCACCCCTTTCTAAAGATGTTAGCCCCCCTAAATACTCATCAACTAGTCCTGTGTCTTCACCTCCAGGAGGTGCTCCTGGCCCTGGCCTTGACTTAGCCCTGTGCAGATTCTGTGACATCATCAGGGATGGCTTGGCAGATAGCAGGGCTGGGTTGGAGGGCACCTTAGTCTCTGTGTAAGTGCCACCCGTTTGCCCAAAGGCCCTCCAAACAAACAAGCAATCTACACAAAAGCAGTGTGCTTGCTTTGTAAATGAAGCTTTGAGGCTTCCTTGGTCTCCCGTTACAGATAAGCTGCCCCAAAGCCCTTCCTCCACAGAAATTCTGGAGCTGCTCCCAGATCGACTCAGATCATCTAAATCAAAGGTGGGCAGTGGAGTCAGTCAGAGGCATTCACTCCCCAAGGAGAGCTAAAGAAATCCAAAGTTAAGCCCTTGCCGGTAACTGGTTATTGAAGACCGAAACAAGAGACTACTTTTAGAACTCACCGACTCACGTGCCTCCTGCCCTGGTTGATTTTTAGTAGGTTAGTCCTTTGAATGGGGGCCCTTTCCCTGGGGTCATATGGGTCTGACAAAGAGAAAATAAGTATAATCATATCCTATATCCCCATGGCATTTGAATTGGTTAGAGTTCTCCAAAGAAACAGAACCAATAGGGTATAAATAGATGTAAGTGAGGATGTTTATTATAAGAATTGGCTCATAGGGTCCTAGAGGCCAAAAAGTCCCATAACGTGCCATCTGCAATCTGGAGAACCAGGAAAGCTGGTCGTGTAACTCAGTCTGAGTCTGAAGGCCTGAGAATCAGAAGCACTGATGTCCAGGGACAGGAGAAGATATAAATCCCAGTTCAAGCAACAGGGAAGATTCCCCCTTCTTCTGTCAATGGAAGATGACATCTACTCACATTGGGTGATGGCGATCTTTAGTTCACCAATTCAAGTGCTAATCTCTTCTGGAAACACCCTCAGGGACACACTCAGGTAATATTTTATCAGCTATCTGTGCATCCCTTAACCCAGTTATGGTGACATGCAAAATTAATCATTGTAACACCAAATCAGGAAATTGATGTCGGTACAACTCTACCATCCAGTCTACAGAGCCCACTCATATTTCTTCAGCCATCCCCCAGATCACTCTTTTCTTGCTTTATCTAGGATACACATTACATTTATTTGTCGTGTCTCCTCTGGAATAGTTCCTCAGACTTAATCTGTTCCTAAGATCCTTGCATTTGTACAGGTCTTACATGCTGTAGGATGATTCTCCAGCTGGGTCTAGCACGTGTTTCTTCAGAACCAGACTCAGGTCATGTGACCTTGGCAGGACTTTGCTCTTCTTGGTTTATCACATTAGGGACACAATGTTGGGGCACCTGGGTGGCTCAGTCGGTTAAGTTTCTGACTTCCCTCAGGTCATGATCTCACAGTTCGTGGGTTTGAGCCCTGCATCGAGCTCTGTGCTGATGGTGCGGAACCTGCTTGGGATTCTCTCTCTTTCTCCCGCCCTCTCTTCCTCCCTCCCTCCCTCCCTCCCTCCCTCTCTGTGCTCTTCCCTGCTCGTTCTCTCTCTGCCGCTCAAAAATAAATAAAGGAAAAAAAAAAAAGGAAGGTACGCCATGTCAAACTCTCGCTGCTGGAATATTGGCCTTGAGCACCTGCTTATGTTGGTGTCTGCCTGCTCTCCTCGCCTTGAATTCACCACTTCTTTCTTTGAGATTTATTGGTGTTTGTGGGGAAGTACTCTGAGGTTATGTTAATAGCCTGTTCCTCATTAAACCTCCACCTACGGCATAACCGGTCATTGATGACTTCTGCCTGAATCAGCCACCTCTGTGAAAGTTGCCACATGGTGATTCTGTATTTCCATCACTCCCACGTTTATTCATTGGCATTATACTGTAAGGAAGAATTTTCTTTCTCCCTCCTGTATTTACTCATTTATGTTAGAAAGCATTCATGGATTCCTTTTGTATCCAAAATGTTGAAATCTGTTACCGTCATTATTTATTTTGATGCTCAAATGGTCCTCATTTGACCAGTGGAAGCCCCTCGAAGCTGGCTCCTGTGTCCTTTTGATCTCCCCATTATTCACCGAGCATTTTAAAATGTTCTGGTACCACAAGATATTCCAGGCTCACTTTGTACTTTCCCTGACCTAGTTAGTCTCCCTTTTGGTAAAGAATGGTATTTAGAAACTAAGATATGGACGATTGATGTGCCCATTGTTACTGGAGTGTCATTGTTTTAGGCCTCTTGGACGGAGCTAGGAAATATATGTATATACATATGCACGCATATACACTCGTCATTTGTCTACATTAGGCCATATGTTATAACATCATGAATTCATAACAAATACTCCAACTCCAATCCAACACCCAGGGATCTTTCTACTTTTACCCCTTTATATCTTTGTACGTATATTCTCTGGCAGTTAGAAACTTGTGTCTAGCTTCTACTGAAGCCTATCTTCATTATTTTTACTTACATTTTACTTGTTTTTACAGCATTTTACTCTTAGTTGCCCATGGCCCAACCACAAAGGCCATGCTGCCTCCTCTGTGCCTGACTCTGTCCCCACGGCCTCTTGTCCTTGGCTGCCAGGCCTGCTAACCCATGCGCCTAAGCAGCTTTGTTATCAGCCTCCAGCCCCTTTGCTCACCAGTCTCTGTTGCTCCCTAACGTGTTGCCCGTGCCTTGGTGCCACTCCCCAAACTGCCTCTCATCCTACTGCATTCTCCCTCACAAGCTGAGCCCTCAGTTCTGGGGAAGGAAGAGAAAAGAGAAAGCAAAGGAAGCGTGAAGAAGATGGGAATGAAAGCAAAGATCGAAATAGTATAAACAAAGCTTTTGATAACATATTGCCAAATCGCACTCCCCAGAAGTTGGATCAATTTACGTTCTCGCCAGTATGTTAAGGAGATGCCATTTTCCCTCTAGCTTTGCCAACACTGAGTTTTGTTTGCCTATTTAAACGTCAATCTGAGAGCCCTTCACTTTTGTCTCTGTTATAGCTCACACCATATTCAACTCATGGAAGTACTACACTTCCAGTTCTCATCTCACCCTTTAGATTGGGGTTTCTCAACCTTGGCACCGCTGACGTTTTAGCTGCACAATTCATTGTTGTGGGGGCTGTCCTGTACCTTGTAGCATGTGTAGCAGCATCCCTGATGCTAGTAGCACTCCCAGTTGCGTCTGCCATATAAATGTCTGCAGGTATTGGGAGATGTCCTGGGGCAGGGGTGTATGGAGGATTAGCCTCGGTTAAGGCACCCACTGCTCTAGATTACGAGCTTCCTGCGGGCATTTGACCTCTTTTTTTCTTTTTAAATAATTTTAAGTTATTTTTTGAGAGAGAGAGAGAACATGCAAGTTGGGGAGGGGCAGAGAGAGAGAGAGGGAGAGAGAATCTTAAGCAGGATCCATGTCAGGCGCGGAGCCCAATATGGGGCTTGATCTCATGAACCATGGGATCGTGACCCGAGCTGAAATCAAGAGTCAGATGCTTAACTGACTGAGCCACCCAGGCGCTCCCATTTGACATCCTTGTACGTGTTTGTACATCTTTGCCTGTCTTCTGCATATAATGAGCACTGAGGAAATGTTAACTGGACAGGGATGAGAGGAATCAATGGTTGGGTAGAATTCACTATGATAGGACAGTGGAACTTACCCATTACATGTTTGTAACTCTCCATGTATGCGAATTCCATGAATATCTAACAGAGGGAAAAGAAAATGAATGTCCACAGGACTAGGTCATTACTGGTCTTTCTCAGTTAATTTCCAGTCTAATTTCTTACAAGTCAGATGATTGAATTCTGTGGTCTAGTTCAAATGGTAGACTCTATTGTGTTGATGGGGAAAGTACAGTGCTGTTGGAGAAGGTGTTTCTTAAGTTAGATCATTCAGGGTGTTAGAGGTAAATCCAGTTGCTTGTTTTTCTGAACTTTCTCTGAAACAGGCAAACTGACTAATCATTGCTATTTTTTGTTATGTATTTAAAGTTTTATTCTGTCATTTTCATTTCATGGTATGGACTGTTTCCCATAAGCTTTTGTCAAAACTTATAAGTAGAGGTATGCTTACAAATTTTGTTGCTGTTTACCATAATCATATTCTGTTTCTTCTAGAATCAGTAAATGTTTGCAAAAGGCATTAATGTCATTATGGAGAGCAAACCTGAATATTTCATGTCTCGTGGGGGCATAGAATTAAGTACCGAAAAAGGGCTCCATTAATCAGTGTGGTCCAAGGACCCTGGGCCAGAAGGATGAGTGCTGGTGAGAGAGAATCAGTCTGTCCCAGTTTTAGTTTTCTTCTCTGGAACGTGGAGAATGCTACCCTGCCCATCTCACCACAGGATCAAATGGGAAGAGATGTGAACTCACTTTGAACACTTCTTCTGGACCTGGAAGTGGGCCGAGGTCTTTCCATTGGCTATTTCATTCACTTTGTCCTAATCACCCAGTGGCCCAACAAGGTAGAGCTTGTCTCCCCTTTACACCAGAGGAAATGGAGGGTCAGAGAGGTTAAGTAACTTTCCCAAGGCCCTATTGATAATGGCTGTAAAGGAATGAATCCTAAGTGTCAGATTTAAATCTGCCAACAGTCTTAGAAATTAGATACTATTATTATCCCTATTTTACAGATGAGGAAATCCCTTACTTAGCTTGCTGGTGAGTAAGACTTCAGACTCAGGCCATGTAGCTCCAGAAGCCATGCTCCTTTGCATGTGGACATCTAGTTTCCCCAACACCATTTGTGGAAGAGACTGTCTTTTCCCCATTGTGTATTCTTGGCACCCTTATTGAAGGTCAGTTGACCATACACGCATGGATTTATTTCTGGGCTCTCTATTTTGTTCTGTTGGTCTAGATGTCTGTCTTTTTGCTGGTAACATACTGTTTTAATGACTATAGCTTGGTAATACTTTTTGAAATCAGAAAGTATGCAGCCTCCAAATTTGTTCTTTCTCCAGATTGTTTTGGTTATTTGAGGTCCTTTGTGTTTTATATTAATTTTAGGATTTAAAAAAAATGCCACTGAGATTTTGATAGGGATAGTTCTGAATCTTTAAATCACTTTGAATAGTATGGACATTTTGACAATATTGAGGCTTCTTTTCTGTTAACATAGCATGTCTTTCCATTTATTTGTGTCTCTTATTTCTTTTATTGATGTTTTGTACTTTTCAGTGTATAAGTCTTTTACCTCTTTAGTTAAGTTTATTGCTCAGTATTTTACTCTTTTTGATGTTGTAAATGGGAATGTTTTCTTAACTACCTTTTCGAATTGTTCATTGTTAGTGTATAGAAAGGCAATTGATTTTTGTGTGTTAATTTTGTATCCTGCAATTTTTCTGTATTCACTTACTAGTCCCGACATTTTTGTGTGTGTTTGTGTTTGCATGCAACCTTTAGGGTTTTCTGTGTATAAGATCATGTCATCTGTGAATGGACACAATTTTACTCTCCTTTTCTCATGTGGGTGCCTTCATATCTTTGTCTTGCCTAATTGCCCTGGCTGCGACTTCCGGTGTTATGTTGAGAAGAAGTGGCCAGAGGCTACTTGTCTTGTTCCTGATCTTAGAGGAAAGGCTCTCAGTTTCCCACTGTTGAGCATGATGTTTGCAATGGGAGCCACGCTCTTTGTCCACTCTGCTCACCTGCTCACCTGTTGGTGTTTGAACCTAGACGTGAAGTCTGGGTTCTTTTACCACACCGTGGTGTCTCTGCTCTCCCTCCTCTACCTCCTTCTCCATCCCTGCCTCCCTGCTCTGTCTCGGGCAGCAGCAGAAGGAGGTGGCAGTGCCTGAAGCCTAGTCACCGCAGCACTGGGCACATTCTCAGGCAGGGAGAACTTCGTTCCTGGCCTGTAGTTATTTTAGGGTAGATATAGGATGACTTTGTCATCACTCGTTGTTAAATTGAGATGTTAGAGCACAAACAGTTAAACTTCCAGAATGCTGGCTGTATATTCCATTGATTTTTTTAAGAAAATTTGAGTTATCTGACTTTCTTAGGAAGTACTATTTGCCATTGTATTACTTCCTATGTGCTAGGCATCTTGCCAATCACTTTGTAAACATTGCTTTAATTTAATCCTTCACCATCCCCATTACAGTCACTGTAGTTATGGTGCCATTTTTATAGAGAAAGGAAAAGGCTCTGACTGCATCATCGGTGTGCCAGGTTAGAGCCATTTGTGAGTGTGACGAGTCTACATCTGACTCAGGTCCAGCCGATGCTGAAGCTTCCACTCCTTCCCCGTTATTACCCAGCCCCTCCTATGTGACATGGCCCCCCATGCTTTCCTTGAAAGGGTTTAGTTTATCAGACGCCCCTGGTGTGGCCTTTTCTTATCTAATCTCTCTTTTTTATATACTCGTCATAGAATGTTCCTTTCTTTCTTTATTCTGACTGACCAACATCTGGTATATGATGGAGGAGGAGGGACAAGAAAACCACCTAAAAATAAAACAAGCTCCCATTCAGAAGAACAGGAGACACGCAACAGTCACAGGTGCATAAAAAGAATGAAGCCGTGCTGGGCAGGAATTAAAAGCTCTCTGCCCTGGCAGTGGGGTAATTCTGTGGGTGGTCCCTGCGTTTGCTCTCCAGGAGAGGCCTCACAAGGACCCTGACTTTGACTTTGTTTCCTGTGAAGTTTCTTCCTTGTCCGTCTGTGGCCGTATCTGAAATGGGTGTGGGAGAGTGTGCTTCTTGGGGAAGAGTGAACAGGGGCCTTTCCAGGCCCAGCTGTGGTAATACAATACCTTAAAAAGTTCCCTGGCTTTCTGGTCTGTTCCATTAACCAGTTACCACATCCGCTTGGTTCTTGACCAGGTTCTTAAGCTTGCCTTATTTCCTACCTTCTGTGCTTGGCCCACCTCTGTCTTCCCCCTTCTTTGGTCTCTACCTTGAGATCCTCTAAAACATAGCCATGGGCAGGATGGTGCACCTTTACTCTGATCTTTACTGTAGGCCTGTCTTCCTTTGTTTCACTGGAACATCTTATTGACAGACCTTCAAGAAAGGCTCTGAGTGGTGATACCGTTTTTTGCTCTCTGGGGTCACAGAAGCAGTTAACTTTCCTAATCCTCCAGTTTCAAGATGGTGTCCATTCCTGTACACCTACTTACAAACAATTCTTGCCTGAGCTCATCTCTTTCTTGTAATGCTTTGCTAAAAGCTGCAAGGAAGGAACAGCCAATGCATGTCCACATTCTATTTCATTCCAGCACCTTCACCTAGAGCTGCGGGCTTCTTGGGCAGAGTTTCCAATACACAGTGCCTTGAAGAAGACAGAAGTTTATTTTTCTCTCTTGTTGACAGTCCTGAGGTGAGTGCTTAGGGTTTGAAGGGTCCCTTTCTTCTTGTTTTCCCACCATCCACGAGGGCAATGCTTCTCAAACTCTCTTTGTGTAAAGGCTGGTTTTCTTTCTTTCCAATACAGCAAAAACCAATAGTTGTGTTTTGTGAGCCACTGATCACGCACTTTGTATTTCACAGTAATGTCAAAGTGCTGTAAACATTTCCAGGTGTTTATTTGTGATTTCTGTACTTCTCTCCTTACTGATAGAAACTTGTCCTTGCACTCTGTTGAATCATGCTCCTTTAGCGCTCTGCCCTGGTCTGAATGCTTAGTGCCGAATCACAGAGCTGACTGTGTTCCCATTTGCAGGAAAGTGAAAGAGCACGGAGGAGCACACATGGCATGTTTTAGGGCTAACCTGGAAGTAGCTCACTTCACTTATGTTCACATTCCATTGCGAGAACTTAGTCATGTGGCCAGCCTGGCTGCAAGGAGGCGGGGAATGGAGTTCTTTCCAACTGGAAAACGACTTAGCAGTCTGAGCCATAGAACATAAGCTAAATACTGATACAAAAATAATAATAATAATAATCCTGGGCGCCTGGTGGCTCAGTCGGTTGAGCAACCAACTGTTGATTCTGGCTCAGGTCATGATACCAGGGTTCTGGGATCAAGCCCACATCAGGCTCTGCACTGGGCATAGAGCTTGCTTGAGATTCATTCTCTCTCTCTCTCTCTCTCTCTCTGTCTCTCTCTCTCAAATGAGAAAAAAAATGAAATAAAGTCATGAGAGCAGTGTCAGGGCAGTATACACTTATGGGCAAAGGAGCTAGAAGAATGAGTCTAGTGTCCTACCACACAGAACAGGACTTCTTAGAAATGGAATCTAGGGTCCGGCCAGTCCTTCTTTGCAGCCTGAGGGTCAGAGCCCTGCTGTATGGTAAGGTTAATAAGGGGAAGTTTGCTGGAGAAGAGGCTAAGAACCATTCTCTGGGGGAATCCCAGCCAGCATAGACTCAGGTTTGCAGCCGAGTTAGAATCCCCAAGGCTATATCCCAAGTGCTGGAGCAGGAGCAAGTTGAGAGCCTAGAACACTGCAGTAGTTGGGACCCAGTGGGGCATCAGGGAAAAGGTGGCCCTGCTAGTCTACCCTGAGCCTCAGCAAAACATCCAGGAAAGAGAACATACAAGGGCTTGGCCAGTGTGAGTGGGACAAAGTCTGTCCGATTACAGACCTCTCTGCCAACTTCTGTGTGCTGCACCACGGACAACTTGTGAGGCCTGAGACCACCATCATTCTATCTCCCGGCACTAAAACCCTGCTGTTTAAACTTGCAGCTGTAGTTTTCACTGTGGTCCCGTTATCTCCAAGAGCTGAAAGGAAGATGAGAGTTCCAACCTACATATGTGCTGTCTTCATGCCAACTTTCTTCTTGTTTATCTTGAAGGCAGTTTGGGAGCTTAGAATGAGACTGTGTGAGAGGTGTCGGGGCTTGAGATCATTGTTCAGGAGTCATCCACATAGAGAAGATCATTTAAGTAGTAGTAGTTCGGGCGGGAGAAAGTTTAAAGGGAAGAGAAGGGGAGGCTGAGAACAAGTCTAGGAGTACGTATACTGCAGGACTGATGGGAAAACGGGGCAGCGATACAGAGGGCTAGGAGAAAACACCAGGAAAGAATGGGGTCACAGAGGCTCAGGTGGGGAGTATCAAGAAGGGGATGACTATTTGTCAACTTCCACAGTGGACCAAAGGGAAAGAGGATGGGAAGGAGAGGATTGGGGAATTAGTAAAACTGAACACATTTTTATTTTGTGCTGATTATGAGCAAATACTTGTTTGTGTCTCGAAGAACAGGGAGGCAGGATACCAGCTCTGCTCCCAACAGGTTTGGAAGTGACGTTAAGACAAATAAATTGTAATAAAGTGTGTTGAATGCCATCGAAGAGGTACCTAGTATTTCTCCGCTAAATTTCTTGGGAGAATACCTGTACTTTCTTTTCACTCCTGTATCTCCCGAGCATTAGTCAACACAATGTGATCAAGTTTCCACCTCCTCTGCTTCCCACCAGCTGACTGAAACTGACCAACCCATGAGCCAAACATTTGTTGTGTATCTGCTCCATGCCCCTGTATTGTGCGTCCGGTGCGCAAATTTAAGTAAGAAACTGTTGCAGCCCTTGAGAAGCTCACTGTCTGGTGGGAAAGGCTTACTCTGGGGTAGAGGACACGCCTACAGTGTGACCCCAGGAGTCCTTCCCAACAGTGGCTAAAAGGAGTCAGAATCTAGCGAATAAAAAGTCAGTTCAGGAAAATCAGTGTGTATGTGTAGGAAAGTTCCAGTAGTATGGATTTGTCTTAAGTTCCAGAAGCAAGGATTGCTTCTCATCTCCACCAGCCGTGTTTGTGTTCGTATTGGAGGGAGCAGGTGGAAGAGCGAGAGAGAGGAGAATTCTAGAATAGGGACGACTCTCAGTGCTTTTGAGCCTCCAAGCTTCTGTGCCTAGTCAGGGACTATGTTAGGCTGGTGTCTCCAGAGTCTAAAGATCATCAGGAGCGCCTGGTGGTTCAGTCGGTTAAGTGCTCAATTTTGGGTCAGGTCATGGTCTCCCAGTTTATGAGTTCGAGCCCTGCATCAGGCTGTGAGCTGACAGCCCGGAGCCTGGAGCCTGCTTGGAATTCTGTGTGTCTCTCTTCCCTCCCCTGCTTGTGCCACCCCTCTGTTCTCTCTTTCTCTCTCTCAAAACTGAATGCACGTAAAGATCATCTACCAGTGTAGCATTTCCACCAAGGCTGCAGGCCATAGAGCTTCTGGGAGAGCAGCACTTCCTCAGGATTCCCCACAGCTGGCCCTGCCACTGGGGGATGGATCGGTGGTGCCCACCCATGTGTCACCCTTGTCATATGTCTGCAATGCCTTTGCCTCGCATCAGGCAGCAGTGCCCCCTTGGCTCAGGTTGTCATTACCCTCCCCTGCCCTCCACTGATTGTAAGGGAAAGTCTACTGATCCCCTTCTCTGCAGCATCTGGTTTCAAACCTGGCTAATCCTTAGCCCAACTTCACACTGATCCATGCCATCTGTTTCCATGGTGTGTAAGACCAGCAACACAGGTAGAGCTGGGCTGGGTCCTGGATTACACTGAAGGACATCTGTGAGGTAGACTCCAGAATGCAGGGATCCACTGGAATCCAGTGCCATCACCTGTGTTTTCTATAACCCCTATTGCCGTGGGTAAATCACTCGTTTATTAAGTCCCTATGCGTGGAGAAACTTAGTAGGGTTCTGGTGCATGTACCCAGTAGTAGGGTTACTGAGGGCATCAAAAGAGTTGTGATGCTGGTCCATGCCCTCGGGAATATGATTTATTCCTCTTTCCTTCTCTGGGAGTTGTTTGTTGGATTCACAATGTTAAGAAATGTTAATATTACTAAATATTACTAAAAGATTTAAGAAGCTCCATAACATATTAAAAGCTTGAAAATAACCTGTTTTTGTCATGCTACAGTGTACTTTATTTATTTATTTTTTTTTTCAACGTTTATTTATTTTTGGGACAGAGAGAGACAGAGCATGAACGGGGGAGGGGCAGAGAGAGAGGGAGACACAGAATTGGAAACAGGCTCCAGGCTCCAAGCCATCAGCCCAGAGCCTGACGCGGGGCTCGAACTCACGGACCGCGAGATCGTGACCTGGCTGAAGTCGGACGCTTAACCGACTGCGCCACCCAGGCGCCCTGCTACAGTGTACTTTAAATGACATCTGTATCATCAGCGTTCCACAAGAAACAGATGATACGGTCACACTGGTAATTGGAACAGGGGAAACGGTCACTTGGTAACTGGCAGAGGGCAGAGTTCACGGAAACCAACAAGAGATGGTGCGGTGCCAACCGAGAGCTGGAAGCAGCAAGGAGCAGTCAAGGGGACTGACTCAACCTGAAAGCCAAGGGGAGGGGGAGGCTGTCTGACAGCAGCTAACCAGGCCAGTCCACGGCAGCCCGGCGGGGAAGGAGCAGGGACCGTCAGTGTCTCAGCTCTGCCTTCTCCCGCCTCACAGTCTCTTGCTGTGCCTCTTCGTTGGCTGGAGCTGGAGGGCAGGGGAGCTGCTGATGGAGTCCTGCAGGGTAAAGAGCACAAGGAGAAGGCTGGAGCGGGGGTTAGGGGGGCCCACGGATGAGATCAGGCATATCGCCCAGATGCCTTTTGTATGCATTTCCATGACCAGCCACCTATGTGCTCTAACTACCAGACAGGCCCTGCGGGGTGGGAGAGGGAGGCAGGTTGGGGAGGGCTGTGAGATTCCCACTTGAGTGACGAGTGCTGCTCCCTGACCAGGGCGTAGAATCCCTGCAGGAGACCCTCTGGCTTATCGGTTTAGCAGTAGTGGTGCTCTCTTTTAGAACCTCCGAAGCCTTGGGGCGCTTGGTGGCTCAGTCGGTTAAGTGTCCAACTTTGGCTCAGGTCATGATCTTGGGGCTCATGAGTTCGAGCTCTGTGTCGGGATCTGTGCTGACAGCTCAGAGCCTGGAGCCTGCTTTGGATTCTGTGTCTCCCTCTCTCTCTGCCCCTAGCCCGCCGGCACTCTGTCTCTCTCAAAAATAAATAAACATTAAAAAAAAAAAAAAAAGAACCTGCAAAGCCTTGATTAAAACAACTCTTACCTACTATAGCCACATGCTTTGGAAATATGATTTTCCTTTCTATACAGAGTTTTAGAATTCAGTCAGGCACTAACCTGGGCTGGCGTCATCTCCAGAAGCACAGAGGGGCCACACTGCAGATCGCTATGGACCCATCGCTGGTGACAGTGGGGGAGTATTTGGAACAAACTGTATAAAGCAAGAGACTCTTGAAGATCCATTTTAGGACTGGAGGCAAGGGACAGGGCCATGCAAAGGAGTGAGCAAGGGAATGCAGTATTGCAGTTAGGTTGAGACAAACGGTTTGGACCAAAATTTTGTCTGTTGTGGGTTTTACATCTAAAGAAACCTAATCGCCTTCTTCTTCTTCTCCTTCTTCTTTTAACGTCTTTTTATTATTGAGAGACAGAGACACAGAGCGTGGTCAGGGGAGGGGTAGAGAGAGGGGGAGACATAGAATCCGAAGCAGGCTCCAGGCTCTGAGCTGTCAGCACAGAGCCCGACACGGGGCGGGGCTCAAACTCACGAACTGCGAGATCATGACCTGAGCCGAAGTTGATAGCTTAACCAACTGAGCCACCCAGGCGCCCCTCAGAAACCTAATTTTCTTCTTGTGGAAAGTCTTTGCTATAAGCAGGAACATTGAAGTTTCTCAGGATATATTTTCACAGTGACAGGGTTCTTTGTACAAGATACTTCCTTTAGCTATAAATGTCTACACTTTAAATTATGGCACTTTCCTCCTCCAAACAGTAAAGCATATGATTACATAATGGTCTAAGGATTATTTGCTGTGTGATAGAACATGTTCATTATGTGTGAACATTCATTTTAATCATTACGCTTAGCATCTTTACATTTGAGAGGGTCAGAGGACAAAGTGTCTGTCATCTTTCTAGCCTCGTGGATTAGATGGCACTAAAATTGCATAATAGATAAAGCAAACAATGAAACATTCACATTCTATTTGGACAAGTTAAGTCAGGGAATCTGCTGATCACATAAAACCCACATCTCACTTCTTTGGTTTAGTTCTGCATGTTTTGCTTTCCTGTTTAATCGAGAGGTTTAAGACAGACTTCAGTCATCAGCGACATCTGGGGAACAATACATTCACTCACGGTTGTTTAGTAAACAAGTCGTAGATAGAAGCACTGTGTATATACCGTGGCCTCTTATGAATCCGCCCACTCGATGGAGAGAGAGAGCAGGGGTCGAACCAGCTGCCATACAGCAGACAGTCCTCCTTACCTAAAGGGCTCAGAAGCGTGCAGTGGCAGAGGGACATGTTTATTCTGCCAGGCTCCAGCTGTAGCTCTCCCCCGCAGGTCACCACCGCTGGGCCGAGCACGACCGACCGGAGCCACGGAAGTTTGTCATTTCCCAAATGCACCCCGCGTGTGTCTGCCCCTCCTCTGTGTGGCCACTGCCTGGGAACTATACCACCAGTAGAGGCCCTGGGTGCATTGTGGAGGCCTTGTTGTGTGGAGACGGAGGGTCTAAATCAGAACAATTTTGTATGCCCGACTTTACTATTCCTTCTTAAGAGATACTCAATCACAGACAGTATCCATTTAAATTGAATCTCAAACAAATTGCTTCTCCTCTGTGTGTTTTACCCTAACAGAGTACAGCAACTGTTGAAACGTGAGCTTTATTTATCTTGAAATGACGGAAGCATAGTGAGGTTGATAACATCCTCTCCTCTCTTTTTTAAAATCTATTTTATTTTTAAATGTGAGTGTTGTAATTTTTTTTAATGTTTGCTTTTGAGAGAGAGAGAGAGACAGAGCATAAGCGAGGGAGGGGCAGAGAGAGAGAGAGAGAGGGAGACACAGATTCTGAAACAGGCTCCAGGCTCTGAGCTGTCAGCACAGAGCCCGACGCGGGGCTCGAACTCACGGACTTCGAGATCATGACCTGAGCTGAAGTTGGGTGCTTAACTGACTGAACTACCCAGGCAGGTTCCCTTTTTTGTATTTACAGAAACACTGAGCAGATAGTATAGAGTCCCCTTGTTATACTTCTACTCCCGCACACCGTTCTTTCTATTATTTGCATCTCATCAATGTGGTACATTTGTTATAATTAGTGAACCGATATGGATATAGCATTATCACCTAAGCCCGTATTTTATTCAGATTTTCTTCGTTTTTTACCCTAATGTCTCTTTTCCATTCTAGGATCCAAGACACGTATTGTATTTAGAGGTTCTGTCTCCTTATGTCTTCACTGTGGCAGTTTCTCAGATTCTCCTTATTTTTCTTGACCTTGACAGTTTTTGAGGAGTCCTGATCAGGAATTTCGCAGAATGTCACCCACTTGGGATTTGTCTGAGAGTTTTCTCGTGATGAGACTGTAAGTTGTGGGTTTGGGGAACAGTAGGGTGCCATTCTTAACATATATCAAGATTACAGATTGGCAACATCACTTACCACTGTGGCTGTTGACCTTGATCACCTCCGTAAAGTCATTTGTCAAGCTTCTCCACTGAAAAGTGATTCACCCCTCCCCACCCCCTGCCCTTTCCCTGCTGTCCTCTGGGAGGAGTTATGTTCCCCTCTTTTAGAGTAGAATGTCTGTGTAATTTATTTGGAATTCTTCTGCATGGGAAATTTATCTCCTCTTTTTCATTTGTTATTCAGTCATTTACTCACATCAGTATGCATTAAGAATGTTTATTTTATACACTGGTTTATAGTCCAATGCTGTTTTGTTTTGTTACTCAAATTGTTCTAGCTTTGGCCACTGGGTTGCCCTCTCTTTTGAAGTTATGTTCAAAGAGGAGTCATAGTTTCTGATATCCATACACACAAGGGAGAGGTCTCAATTGTGGGACTGCCCTGCAGACCACCCTGTTCAAGGGTGGTGAACTCTACTCCTCACACCTCTCAACCACTGGGGCTTGGAGCCAGGTCCGTGGAGAAAATAAGAGAGTTGTGAGATCTAAATTAGAGGGTACACAGAAGAAGAAAGTAATAACGCTTGGATTGGGTAAACAGTTACGGGCACACGGACATGTATGCACAAGGATTGCATTTAGTTCTACATTTAACAAGTGTTTTACGGAGTGCCTACTGTGTGCTGGGCACTGTTCCAGGTACTGGGGATGACACACCCTAACAACACAATGTCCTTGACTTCCTTCTCATGAGAGGTAGACCATAACCCCAGTAGATGGTGACAGGTAGTCAGAAATGCTGCAAAGAAGAATGAGGCAGGACAGAGGGCGAAAGCTCAGCAGGGTGGCGTGAGGTGCTCCTTTAGAGAGTGGCAGAGGAGGGCTGTCTGATGCAGTGACATTTGAGCAGGAATGAAGTGGGGAAATGAGCCTGTGAGTATGTGGGGGAAGAGGCTTCTGGGCAGAGGGAATAGCAAAGTCCAAAGGCTTTGAAACTAATGGCTAAAATGAACCTCAGGGATCACATGTGGACTTAAATCTCCCATGCTATCCTGATTTTACTATTAACATGAATTATTAAAAAGAATTCAGTGAGCAAACGTGATTGCTTATGCAGAAGTGGTCTCGTTTCTGGCCATTAGCACAGCAACTGACCTAACCTCCAACTCCCATCTGGCTGGGGTTTCCAGAGGGGAGCAGACTATTCCACATTTGCAGGCCTCAGGAAAAGGAAATATGCACAGCACCCACTGACCTCGTTCAGGATGCCCCCTGTTGTGTCCTAGGAGGAAGGGGGAGCATTATTGAAAGCCAGCTAAAAGGCCAGCAGCACCGTGTCTTATGAGATGTAGCCAGAAATCAAAGCTGCTTGAGTGGTTTTCAAATGTCTTAATTTTCATAATTGTTTCCACATTATGGGCTAGCTGAACATTTTTTCAGAGAATCAAGTTTGGGATGGTCTAAATGAAAGCTTTGCTCATGAAGTTTTCATTTGGATTCCACATATAGACTTCCTAAGCCATCATTTTATGAAGTCTTAAATTACTGAAGTTTGAAGTTGTGGTAATAGCTCCAAAGTTTAACATCTTTTGTTTGGGGGGTCGGAACTAGCCAAATCCTCTAAACCTTTGGTATAAAAGAGAAGAAGAAAAGAGGGGGGAAAGGAAAAAAAAAGCAGCTGGGGATTTGGCAGAATTAAAGCTTCGCAACATTAGTCTTGAAATTGACCATGTTGTGTGGCCCACTTCCCATAAAATTTGAAAACAAATTTTCAGAAAAGTGCCTTTTCTGTGCTTCTCAGGGCTGTTAAAGCAAAACAAAGAAACCCAGGCTATTTATAACGCCTAGATTTTTTTATGGTACAGGGCAGTCTTTGAATGTGTCTTGATTGGATCATTCTGTTTTGGTAATTCTGTAGTGATTGTAAGTGTGACTGTAGTTGTTGGGTGTTTTGTTTGCCCGTGGAGACAAAGTGGACTGGCGTCCATAGGCGTGCGGGCCTGGGAACACAGCTGCCTGAACAGAATCCAGGGTTGTCTCTTACTAGTTGTATGACCTTAGGGAAGGGCGCTTGAGTTTCCTCACCTGCCAGATGGATGTGATAGTATGGGCGTCACTGTTGGGAGGATTAAATAAGATGACCCACCAGGCACAAAGTAATCACTCAAATATTAGCAGTTAGGAATAGTAGTAATGACGTGGACATAGGAAGTTAACTAACCCAAGAACAGAGGTAAGTAGTTCTCTAATGGACATATTTAGTGCATGATACGGAGGTCAGCAATGGTGTTTGACCCTTTCGTGTTAGTGGGAGAAGAGTGTAGGACCGAGATTTATTCGTTCCTCCCACAAATGCTGATGCCACAGATGTGGTCGGAATTGGCAAGATCCCTGTTCTCCTGGAGCAGAACAGTCCAGTGGTGGGAAATGGACCATAAATGATGCATAGACACGGAAGAAAATATGTAGCAAATGATAGATGCCGTGGTGAAGATAAAACAGGGCTCTGTGGTTACTTTGGAGTCTTTGGAGAAGGTGTCTCTGCGGAGGAAATGTTTAGGCCCGGATCACAGAATCCTATTTTAAGCGTTTGAGAGAGTTCAGGAGATAATAAATTGATCATTTGTTATGAGCTCATTAAATTTTTTGGTAATTTCCAACTAAGAAAATATGATCTGTCATTAGTATGTACTAGGGACCATCAATAAGCTTGCAGCATATGACGGGGGGAGGAAAAAAAATCAAAAGCACTAATTCACAAAACTTCCAGTTATTCAATTAAAAAAATTTTTTTATATGTTTTATTTATTTTTGAGACAGAAAGTGACAGAGCATGAGCAGGGGAGGGGCAGAGAAAGAGGGAGACACAGAATCCGAAGCAAGCCCCAGGCTCTGAGCTGTCAGCACAGAGCTGGATGCGGGGCTTGAACTCACAAATCACGAGATCATGACCTGAGCCGAAATCAGATGCTTAACCAATTGAGCCCTTCTAGTTATTCATTTTTGAAGCTCTGGGGTGATTGCATTAGGAAACGTTTTACAGGAGAGATGGGGAAAGGGATGTCCTGATTTGATTAGTTGTCAATGTCTGAGGTTTTACGGTTATGTGACATTTGAGGCAGGAAACCATTTTATTTTCATTATCACTGAAAAACTCTCAAGTGTGCTGTGCTGGTGAGAGTAGCAATAATGAACATAGCGAATCCTTGAGGCTTTTCCTTTGAACGTGAATTTTGATTTTTCACAGCCATATTTGTCAAAGAAAGGTAGGATACATTAAGTGGAGTGTATGGTCCCAAGGCAGAATTAAACTAGCATTTAAAAGTCTCTTTACTTATTTATTACAGAAAATGTAGACCAGAGAAAAAACTGGGAAGAATTTTTTCTAAGTGTTTATTTTTGAGAGAGAGTGCTGGCAGGGGAGACAGAAAGAGAGGAGGACAGAGGATCTAAAGCGGGCGCTGCACTGACAGCAGAGAGCCCCATGTGGGGCTGGAACTCACTAACGGTGAGATCATGACCTGAGTCAAAGTCGGACACTTAACCAACTGAGCCACCCAGGAACCCCAGGAAAGAAATTTTTTAAATGATCCCCGATTCTACCATCCTTAATGAACTATTTGCACTTTGAGATTTTTTTTCCTTCTATTTTTCTGTATCTTGAAAGGATAACTCAAGAAATATATGTGTGTAAAGTTTGAGAAATGTAGATGTGTACATTTTTCTGTAGTGGGCTTTTAAAATGAATAAATCTTTTTATTTCCAAAAAAAGAAAAAAAAATGTATGTGTGTGCATATATATGAATATATATGTATGCATGTGCATACATACTTATATAATTATTTACAATTAAGATGATGGCATGTGTGTGCTTTTTCTCATGGTAAAAACAACTTCATGGTAAATACAATTTTCAGTGGCTGTACAATATTCCATCCTAGGGAATCTTTTTCATAGTTTCCCTGTGTGAACTTTATTTGCTCTCATTGTTGGTTTCTCCCAAAAGTAGGGTTTGAGGCTGGGAGGTAGGGAGCTGTTTGGTGAGAGTTCTGGTTAACCATGTTTTTTTCTGTGGTTTCTCCCTCAGCGTGGTAAGACAAAACTACTTCTCAGTCTCAGGATGATTTTTGTTGAAATATGTTCTACGAATGTGCCATTTGGGGTTTGATGGAAGGAAAGTTGAATTTGAAGATTTTTCAAGTAAAAATCATTGAGGTTTTAGGGTATCATATAATTACAAATTCCACCATATTTATGAACCAAAACTAAAATGTTAAGACCCCTTCAAGAGGAAATTCAGGAAATTTAAAGTGTTCTTGGTGGTATCTTTATCCCAGTGTCTTTCTGACCTATTAATTGATATTGCTGATGAGTTAGTCAAGGATAACATAACTTTTAAATTAGAAGTGTGTTTCTCTTGGGGCATCTGAGTTGGTTAAGCATCTGACTGGGGCTCAGGTCATGATCTTGTGGTTCCTGAGTTCGAGTCCCACATCAGGCTCTGTGCTAACAGCTCAGAGCCTGGAACCTGCTTCGGATTCTGTCTTCCTCACCCTCTGCCCCTCCTCCACTCATGCTCTGTCTCTCTCTCTCTCTCTCAAAAATAAAGAAACATTTAAAAAATTATATATATATAAAAATAAATATGTTTCTCTTAGCTATCTAGAGTATATAGCAAAATAAAGTACATAAGTTATTTTTTATTAGTGAAAGAACACATAGTAATTGCACCATTAAGATTCTTCATGTTCTTGAATGGTTTGTCTTGAATTTCCATATACTTTTAAAATTTTTTTTTTTCAACGTTTATTTATTTTTGGGACAGAGAGAGACAGAGCATGAACGGGGGAGGGGCAGAGAGAGAGGGAGACAGAATCGGAAACAGGCTCCAGGCTCTGAGCCATCAGCCCAGAGCCCGACGCGGGGCTCGAACTCACGGACTGCGAGATCATGACCTGGCTGAAGTCGGACGCTTAACCGACTGCGCCACCCAGGCGCCCCGAATTTCCATATACTTTTAATACTGTTGAAAGCTGAATTTTCTCCTTGAATATTTGAATTGAATTACACTAGATTAGTGTCTTCAACTCTCATATGCAACTGGTGGGATTAGAAATACGATGAGTTTGACAATATTTATCAGAAACCTTTAAATAAACTTATACCCTTTACTTCATGAAGTTGAAATCTGTGGATGAATCCTAAGCAATCCTCTTGGGCAAACTACCTGTTGGTGGTGGGTCAGTTGGGCTGCTTCCATCCAGAGGGGACCTTCAACCCCGACTGTGGGGGTGCCTTTATAAAATAAATAAACAAGGGTTTGGTCCTTTTCTTTAAAGAAAGAAATCCTAAGCAAATAGTTGGCCAAGTATGTAGAGATTAATGTACAAAAGTGCAGCCTTGCTTATAGAGGCTAAATATTACAGACAACTGAAATGTCCAACATGTAGGGATTAAATAAAGTGTGTCATGTTCATATACTGGAACCTTATGAAGCTATTAAAATTATATATTTTTAATTGGGGAAAATTACCATGATACAGCATAGGTATGTTCGCCTGTTGATGGAGTTGTCTGCTGTTGGCAGTTAAACATTGGTGAATGTCTGCCAAAGAGAGTAGTTTTTCTTTTGTGATTAAAATTGAGTCCCCTTTCCTTGTAATTGAAAGACACTAGAACCATTTGCCTCTTGAGACCATTGCCAGTTTGTTTATTTTAAGCATATAAAATGATATTTTACTTCGTATTTGCTATGACAGAGAAGTAGGTACCTAACTCATGTTAAAGTATCATTACACCATTAAAATATAAATTAAAAAGGAAACCCAGGGGGTGCCTGAGTGTCTCAGTTGGTTAAGTGTCTACCTCTTGATTTCTGCTCAGGTCATGTTCTCACAGTTGTAAGATTGAGCCCTGTGTCAGGCTCTGCGCTGAGCATGGAATTCTCTACCCCCCCCCCCGCCCCTCCCCCCTTCAAAATAAATAAAAACTAAAAACAAAAAAAGACAGTCTAAGATATATTTCTGTTTTGTGCCATTTCAAATTGGTATCTGCTCTGCTTATCCTGATTCTGGATATGGTATTGGATTACAGCATTTAGGGATTTCTATCAAGCTCTCACTGTTAGAGCCACATCATTCACACCAGTGGACTGCTAGTGCCTGGGCCTACTGGATCTCTGGTTTTCCAGCTAATACATTGCAGCCTCAGTCCTTGAAAGGGAGCCCATAGTCATCGTAGCTCTCGGTTTCCTGGCTTTCAACTCCAGCTTCCTTTGATGGGACCCTTCATGGCTGTGGCCAGACCACTGTGAGGCAGAACACCTGTTCTCTCTCCACCAAGCATAGATGGATAGGGATCCTTAGGCTCCTCTCAACCCCTCCTTGGCCAGAATCCCTTAGTTTTGGTGTCCAAGAGATCTTGTCCTGAGAGCAGCGTCTTCTCTGCCTGCCTGATACCCCAGTTTGGGGCCTACTTTCAGACATATGTCCTGAGGACTCACCCTCACTTGGCAGGTATGTTCTTACATCCTTGGAAGTCTGCCTAACCTCCAGAGCTCACACCACCCGCTGCGTTGAAAGCCCAGGGAAGGAAAGTGATTTAAACTGATTGAGTCTGAAAATCCAGTAAGCAGATCCCCACTGGTATAATTTGAATTAGGACAATAAGGAAGAAGTGAACAAAAAAAAGTAAGGAGGAGTACTGAGAACAAAGTCTTCAGCCCTGCATCACATGCTTAATAAGTGAGTGTTGTTATTACAGCTTGAGACGAAAAGATGGCAAAAGGAGGATCAGGAGTAGAATCAGAAGTGGTACAAGACCGATCTCTTGGGGAGTCCATTTGGTCGTGTGAAGAGTATCTCAGTACTCATTATCTTGGTGAGAATGTGCCTGGCCTTACCAACTTGCCCTTGCCTAGTGAACGGAATCCATGAGTAAGGAATGAACTGGAAACCACCAGGAGAAAGGATTTACGTGCTGTGTTGTCGTTGTTACTGGTGCAGAGTGGATATTGCAGGGCTCAGAATATCTGATCTGTTGCTGATCCATGATCATTCATTCAACCAGCCAGCCATTCAGGAAATACCGGTCATGAGGGAGCCAGGACAGGTGGGTCTTGAGATTTTAATGGTGAACAAAACAGCCGTAGACCATCCCTCACTGAGCTTGGACGTAGCCTGGGAAACAGACAACAATTACTAATGCAAGATAAATGTTGTGATAGGAGGTCAGGGGTCAGAGTCCTGGAGCAAGGGATATTTACACCGGGATCTGAAGGATTAACAGAAGTTGGCTAGAACACGGGGCTTAGCAGTGGCAATTGGTGGTTTAGCGATTGAATTTGCAAAGAGTGATGTTTGTTTCTTCTTTAAATTTCTTTCTAGGATGTTCGGTTCTTCTCCACAATGAATGAGTGTTACTATGATAAGCGGATGGACTTTTTTTATAATAGGAGCAACACAGACACTGCCGATGAGTGGACAGGAACGAAGCTTGTGATTGTTTTGTGTGTTGGAACATTTTTCTGCCTGTTTATTTTTTTTTCTAATTCTCTAGTCATCGCAGCAGTGATCAAAAACAGAAAGTTTCATTTCCCCTTCTACTACCTGTTGGCTAACCTAGCTGCTGCAGATTTCTTTGCTGGAATTGCCTATGTATTCCTGATGTTTAACACTGGCCCCGTTTCAAAAACTTTGACCGTCAACCGCTGGTTTCTCCGCCAGGGGCTCCTGGACACTAGCTTGACCGCCTCTCTGACCAATTTGTTGGTTATTGCTGTGGAGAGGCACATGTCAATCATGAGGATGCGGATCCACAGCAACCTGACGAAAAAGAGGGTGACGCTGCTCATTTTGTTTGTCTGGGCCATTGCCATCTTTATGGGGGCGGTCCCCACACTGGGCTGGAATTGCCTCTGTGACATCTCTGCCTGCTCTTCCCTGGCCCCCATTTACAGCAGGAGTTACCTCATTTTCTGGACTGTGTCCAACCTTGTGGCCTTCTTCATCATGGTTGTGGTGTACCTGAGAATCTACATGTATGTCAAGAGGAAAACCAACGTTTTGTCTCCACATACAAGTGGGTCCATCACCCGCCGAAGGACACCCATGAAGCTAATGAAGACGGTGATGACTGTCTTAGGTAAGAGAACCAAGGGAGCCATTATTCCCATTCATTCAGCAAATATTTATTGAGTGCCTAGTGTATACAAGGTGCTTGCTAAGTGAATGCAGTAGTGAACAAGAACAGTCATAAATCCCCAATGTGCTTGGTGTTTACACTCTTGCAGGGGAAAACAAGTCAAGTATTGTAATGGGGACAAGGAAAATAATTTTGTAGTACATTTGAATATAAATATATATTATATTATATTATGATTTATATTAATTAATATATAATATACAATTATATGATTTATTAATTAAATTATATATGTATAAAATATATAATTATATATAATTAAATTATATTATATTTATAATTAAAAATTATTAAATAAGTTGATGAGTCTCATTGGGAAAAATAAAGCAGGGCAGGAAGATAAGGAGGCTAAGCAGGTCTAGTTTGCAGTTCTAGCTTCCGCTGAAGATGACTTTTTTTTTTTTTTAATTTTTTTTTTTTTCAATGTTTTTATTTATGTTTGGGACAGAGAGAGACAGAGCATGAACGGGGGAGGGGCAGAGAGAGAGGGAGACACAGAATCGGAAACAGGCTCCAGGCTCCGAGCCATCAGCCCAGAGCCTGACGCGGGGCTCGAACTCACGGACCGCGAGATCGTGACCTGGCTGAAGTCGGACACTTAACCGACTGCGCCACCCAGGCGCCCCTGAAGATGACTTTTGAGCAGACGTGAAGGTGGTGAGGAAGCGAGCTATGTGTGTGTCTGGGGGAGGCCATCTGGGCAGGAGATGCAGTAAGGATAGGAACCCAGAACAGCAAGGAGGCCAGTGTGGCTGGAGTAGAGCAAGTGGGGAGAGTGGAAAGAGAGGAGGTCCAGGAGCTGATGAGAGGTGCTAGGGCCACTCAGATCACATAAGGCTGTGTAGTTATCATAAGGACTTAGGTTTTTCTGAGTGAGATGAGAAGCCATGGGGAGGTTTTGAACAAGGAGGTAACATGATTGGACCTGCATTTTAATGGTACCTTTTTAGATGCTGTTTTGTGAGGGGCAAGGGCAAAGGCAAGAAAATATAAGAGGGCAGGCATTTCAGTACTCACAGAGGTGATAGTGACAGGGACGAGAGGGCAGTTGGGAGGTAGTGCCTTGTCAGATTCTGGATGTTTTGTAAAGATCGGGGTGACAGGATTTGCTGATGGATAAGGTGTGAAGCACGGTGACAGGAGGAGGGAGGGTGGGGCGTGTCATTCATTGAGATGGGGAGGCTGTGAAGGAGGAGGTTTGGGGGGAAGATCGGGAGTTTGGTTTTTAGAATCGTATTAGACATCCAAGTGAGTTATTGAATCAGGAGTTCAGGGATTAAGTCTGGACTGGAGATTCACTGAGAGTCATTGAGGGAAGAGATGGTATTTTAAACCAGAAGAGTGGATAAGCTCACCATAGTGGGGTGAATGTGGATGGTGAACATGCAGAAGAGGACCAAAGAACGATCCTGGGGGCCCTCCAGTGTAGGGAGGGTGGGGAGGCAAGGAACAACCAACAAAAGAGCCCTCCAAGGAGTAGCCAGAAAACCCAGGAGAATATGGCGGCCTAGAAGCTGTGAGAACAGAGCCATCAAGGAAAGGGAGTATCTGCAATGTGAATATTCTTGGGAAGTAGAGTGAGATAAGGTCTTACTAGGCTTAGCTTAGCAAACTAGTAGTTTAAGAAAAAAAAAATTTTTTTTTTTAATGTTTATTTGAGAAAGAGAGAAAGAATGTGAGCAGGGGAGAGGCAGAGAGAGAAGGAGACACAGAATCCAAAGCAGGCTCCAGGCTCTGAGTGGTCAGCACAGAATCTGTTGTGGGACTTGAACTTACAAATCACGAGGTCATGACTTGAGCTGAAGTTGGACACTTAACCGACTGAGCCACCCAGGAGCCCCAGCAAACCTAGTAGTTTTTAGGTGACTTTGAGAAGATCAAATCTGGTATAGCCTGATCAGAACAAAATGAATAAAGGGAGAAGAGGCCTTAGGACAGCAAATTTGAACAGCTCTGAGGACTTTGGCTTTGCACTGCGAGCCCTGTCCCTAGAAGAGGTGTTTGGGTGCAAAGAATTTTCCTTTTGTTTTGTTGTAGTCTGGTCGGCTGCCCTGTCGTTCTAGTCCGGGTTACAGGTGGAACTGGTGCTGTGTGGGCTCACAGGCCTTGTCTTCTGTCAGACAGGCCATTTCTCACCATGTGTGGTGGCTGCAGCAGCGAGGACTGTTGTTGAGAGACCCTGGAGTATGTTCCCGTCAAGTCCCAGTACGAAGGAATTATGAAATGAATTCTTGGGAAACAATTCATATTAGAGGATGTAGGGAATCTGTCGTATGGTATGGGAGTCATCGTGATGCCTCCGGGTCCTGAAATTGCTAGTCAGATATGGAAGTCAGCAGATACATAGCGTGATGGTTAAAATGATTTCAAACTGAGGGTTTGTTTTCGTTAACAAATATTTATATAGTACTTACTATGTGTTAAGCATTGTCCCAAGTGTGTTGTAGATACCATCCTGTTTAATCCTCATGGCGATCTTGTGATACAGGTGCCACTGTTATCCCCATTTACCAGATGGAGAAACTGAGCAGAGCTATATGCCCAAGGCCACTCAGTGATGGATAGTGTCACCAGCACTCACCGTGTGGTTTGGCCTTCAGAGCCCACATGTGTAACACTGTACTCTCCAGCCAGTTTTGATTTATTTGGACTTTTTACTGGTTTTCTCTTTATTCTGTCTTTTGCTTTCACCCCCTCATTCTTCATTTCACCCCTTGATAAGAATGTAGACTAAAAGTAAGAAAAGGAAGGAGTCATATTAATCAGTTTTTCCACCCTTGAACTAGATAGGGTATTGATGTTTTTGGTGAAGAGTGATGTTCAGTATTTGTTGGGATCGTCAGTGAATTCTGCTATTTTCCCTTCTGGATTTGCAAGCATCATTGTTTGTTTGGCCATTTGTCTTGAGAGGTTACCTGCCTGATTAAAGAGAAAGCTTTCTGTTTTCAGCTTATTATATATCATCTACAGTCTGTAATCCTAGGTGGGGAGAACGGGACTCTGTAGGATAGTGATGGTCACTAGCTTCAGGTTTGAATGTAACTTTGTCTGGAACGGTTATGGAAGGGTGAAATACAGGAGCTATGTAGTTTTGGCAGGTGTGGTGTTCGATAAGGGAAAAAAACAGAATAAACTGTGAAATTGCTAAGTAGGATAAGAGAAGTTGTGGCACTTAGATGGAACAATGTGGGGGAATTGGTTAATGGCGGGAAGACAGTTTGGTGGCGAGGACCTGGGGAAGTTCCTTAGTGGTGAGACAGAGGGATCTGGTGGAAGATGAGAAGTTTGGGGACAGAGGAAATGAAACTGAAGAGCTGGGTAGTATGAGGTTTTTAGACTTGGAGATCCTGATTTCTTTGGATTGCAGAAGATATGGTTTTAGCCACAACTCTGTCATTTCCTACAAGGGTGATACAAAGCATATTATTAGCTCACTTTTTCCTGGTTAAATTTCATCATGTGAGGTAGATTAGATGATCTTTAAATTCTTTGCAAGTTATAAATCCAATGATCTTGTTATAACAACAAGTGACCAAAGTCAACACAGAATTCAGTGGGTTGACTGTGTATCAAAGCACAGTCTTTTTCCATGAAAGCGTTTATCATAGTATCTCCTCAGGGAGGAAGATACATGTAAGAATTCAGTTGCCTAACACAAGCGTCTCCCAAATAATAGCATCTCTGAAAAATCAGCAGTGGTAGCATCTGTCATCACTGTAGTCACTGGTTCTATGTATGTGCAAATTAGTAGCTTACTACTTATTTCTGTAATGATTATCTGATTTAATCATTTGGACTTTTCTGCTTGCATTGATATATATGTTGTGGGAAAGATTAATATAAGATTGGAGTTTCTTTTCAATATACCCTCTTTTAAAGATTACAAAGTCAGTCAATTAATATATATTAACTGTTGAACAGCATCTAAAAGGCAAAGAGTTGCATGAATTCAGTGAGCTGAATCTCATTTCAGAGAAGGAAGATGGGATGGACAAGTGGAGTTTGGGGACGGCTTCTCGGAGGGCTTGGGATGTGATCTTGAAGGATGGGTGGGATTTGAGTGGGCGAGGGATTTTAAGTAAGAGAAGTAACAAAATCAAAAGGACAGTAGAAACATCTAAAGCTTGAGTAGTGCCACAAGGAAGGCCTCGTGGAACACTGATGCATGTTGTGGTACAACAGAAAATAGCTCAACCGTGAGTCAGGAAATTTAGTTGGCCATCCTCTTTGGAAGGAGAGAGGTAGACCAGGTGACCTTTGTGTGTATTTCCAGCTTTAATTTAGTATTTTGGTTGCATACAAAGCATACAGAGCTGGTTAGGGAGCAGATTTTTTTCCTTGTTGAGGAATGTGATGATAGTGTGAATTTTAAATCTGTATATGAGTGGAAAGGCATCTAGGCATTGTGTGCCCATTTTAGCAGCCCGGAGGCAGAATGCTTGCTCATTTCAGGGTCATAATGTGTGATGAGCCCTTCACATGAAAGAAGTTGCTTATTGAATGTTCTCATGGAAGAGACATTGCGGACACATGATCCCTGCTTTCCACAGGGCACCAAGGCCTTGCCTAAGAGAGGGTCATGTATTTTGAAATCCTACTTGTTAACAAGGCTCATTGGCTGTAGCAACCAGACAAATGCACAAGAAGCCCCCCATGAAAACCTGTCATTTATTGTCAGACAATACGCCATGTGAACTGTGAATACAAGGATGTTATGTTTCCTGGGAAATGGGCTGGATTTTCTTCTATTTTGCAAAGTCTTAAAAAGTAAAAAGGAAAGAAGTCTGAGGGTATTGTGAACCATACTTTTGAAATCTTCCATTAGCCTTGTCTCTTAGGGTGGTGTTTTTCAAACCTCAGGTTGTGACCTGTAATGAAATCAATTAGGAGATTGTAACTAATACTTTGTGTGTGTGTACAGGATTGTAATATAAAACGTATTTTCTTTTTTTAAAGTTTATTTATTTTTGAGAGAGAGAGAGCACAAGCAGGGTAGGGATGGGGAGAGAGGGAGAGAGAGAATCCCAAATCCCAGCTTTGTGCTGGCAGCACAGAGCCCAACACGGGCTTCGATCCAGTGAACCTTGAGATCATGACCTGAGCTGAAATCAAGAGTTGGATGCTTAACAGGCTGAGCCACCCAGGCACCCCTAGAATGTATTTCTTAACATGGGTTATGGTCAAGTCTGCTTGAAAAGCCCCGGTCAAGGTTTCTTTTCCAGCCAATAATGACTGACATCTTTTAAAATATAAGAAACATGATGGGGGCACCTGGGTGACTCAGTCGGTTAAGCCTCTGACTCTGGTTCAGGTCATGATCTCCCAGTTCGTGAGCTTGAGCCCCATATCAGGCTCTGTGCTGATGGCTCAGAGCCTGAAGCCTGCTTCAGATTCTGTGTCTCCCTCTCTCTCTGCCCCTCCCATGCTCCCTCCCTCCCTCCCCCTCACTCTCTCACTCTCTCTCTCTGTGAGTGTGTGTGTCTCAAAATTAAATAAACATTTAAAAATAAAAAAAAAATACAAGAAACATTATGGCTAAAGGACCTTGAAAAAGGTTGTGGTAACTGAAACAAAGAGCTGCATGTTTTTCTTGTCATTTCTCCCTCCTACCTCTCCACTTAGGTCAGTGCTAAATTCCTCTTGCTTTCTCTCAGGGGAGAGAGGAAAGAGGCGAAGGTGGTAAAGAAACAGTGCTGGGGGTTCTCATGCTGGGAGGAAATAGGTGAAAATTCAGTCCATCATGAGCCTTGCTAGAGTACTAGTAATAAGCATACATGATGTTTCTGCAGCACTGTGTCTTTTTCAGGGATTTATTTATTTTTTTAATGTTTATTTATTCTGGAGAGAGAGCAAATGGGGGAGGGGAACAGAGACAGGGAGAGAGAGGATCCAAAGCAGGCTCTGCACTGACAGCCGTGAGCCGATGTAGGGCTCAAACTCATGAACCTCGAGATCATGACCTGACACTCAACCAACTGAGCCACCCAAGGTGCCCCTTTTTCAGCATTTTAATACATGTTCTCATTCAGTCTCAGGGAAATCCTACAAGATAGGTGGGGAAGATATTATTATTCTATTTTTCTGCCTCCCTTAGATATGCCTTATACTCAGCTATAATTATTTGTGGTTTGGTTTGTTTGTTTGGGATCCTAAGCCTTGTGCATGGTGGAATACCTTCCCCCTTATTCTGTCTGGGAAGCTCCCTTTCATCTTGTAAGACTCAACTCAGGGGCCTGTCTTCTCTGAATCTTTCCCTGCCCTACCTAGGTAAATCTGCTTACTACCGCCTTTGGGCCATCTCTATTTTGTCCGTACTTCAGCCAATCCATTTAATTGTTCCATGTTCCATGCCTTCATCTCGAACTAGAGTGGTGCCTGCTTTGCAGTCGGGGATTGTACCTTATTTATCTACCTTTACGTATCAAACGTGTAGCACACTGACTGGAACATATTTGTTGAGATTATAATAGAATGAGTGAGCGCGCCTGGGTGGCTCAGTCTGTTGAGTCTCTGCCTTTGGCTCAGGTCATGATCTCACGGCTCTTGAGTTTGAGCTCCGCGTCAGGCTCTGTGCTGACAACTCAGAGCCTGGAGCCTGCTCCGGATTTTGTGTCTCAGTCTCTCTCTGCCTCTCTCGCTCTCTCAAAACTAAGTAAACATTTAAAAAAAAAAACTATAATAGAATGAGTGAATTAATGAGGAGATTGAAGTTAAGGGAAGTTAAGTGGCTTCTCAAGAGCTACAACTACAAATAGAAACCAGGTTTCCCCGCATCCAGCCTGGCCTTTGGCAGGCTCTGGCCGTGATGTGCCTGTGAGTGGCCAAGGAATGGATGGGTCTCCCATTTTATAATATGGGAAACAGGGGTCTTGGAAGGGTGAGTGGTAGTGCTGTCTTGGGAAGAGAAAAACAAATGAATACTTTTTGAGCTCCTACCATTAGGAGGTCTGGGTGTTACCTGCTTTGGGGATTTGATTTCACTTACCCCTCATAACAATGCTGTGCAGATCTGTTTTGTTGATAAGGAAATTTGGATGGACTTAAGCGTCTTGCCCATAGACCCATATTGGCAAAAATAATAACAGTTAACATTCAGGATGTACTATATGTGGTTCTGAGCCCTTGGCACATTCTGTTCCATTTAATCTTCATGACAGCTCTTTGAGGGAAGTCCTGTTATTATTACTAATTGAAGAAACTGAGGCCCAGGAAGTTCAGTTGCTTGCCTAAAATTAGTAGCAGAGCTGAGAGTCAAGTTCAAGCAGATTGGTTCTAGGACCCCACTCTTCAAGGTTAATTAGCTTCACATAAGTGATAGGGATAGAATAACATCAACCCTATTCATGAGGTTTATAACTTGTGTCTCCCTTGATTTCTGTTTATGTCTGTAAAGTCACTTGAATTCTCAACATTTAGCTGACTCTTGATTTTTTCTAAAGATTTTGCAGTATGGCAGTGACAGTTACGACTATCTCTCTGCAGGGAATGAGAGCCGCACGCTCTTGAAACTTTATGCAAGATGTAGATGGCAACACCAGGGGCCTGGGAATAGGGAAGGAACCAGATTTAAATCCTGGCTTTGCCACTCCAAGTTATGTGACCCTGAGCAATTTACACAACATCTGTGACTTGGCTTCTTACACATGGGGATGATATCAGTGCCTCTGGCATGGCAAGGTTTTGAGGATGCAGTGAGATAATGCACATACAAGCACCTAGTATAGTGCTTGGCACATAGTACGTGCTCAGTAAATATTGGCTATATTGGCTTTAGTTTGACTCTGAAGAGCCTGGCCCTGCATTTAAGCAGAGTGCCCTTTTCCCCAGTAATGTCACAGGTACTGTGGAGAGGGAGCCCGGAGGCCTACTGTTGGTGCCATCGTGATAGCAGGTTTTGTGATGTGGACAAGTGGTCGGGAGGAAGTTGACTGGGTATGTTTCTTCCCAGAGACTGCCTGACAGCTGGCAAATAGCATCAGCTCAGTTCCCGGAGACCGAGGCCAACCTAAATGTGTGGTCACCACAGAACAGAAAGGCTCTGAGTTTGCATTATTGGTCTCTGTAAACACCGACCCCCACCATGAAATGCTGTTAATGATTCCTATCTCTGACAGATGATCTTTGCATTAATAATTCATTTAACTTTTGCAACATTTATGAATAAAACATCCTAAGTGAGACCCTGACCACTAAGTGTTAGCTTAGTAAGAATCCTGTAATACAGCACCAACATCTTTGTGTGTGATCTAGAAGACATTCCTCATAAGAAACTGTCCCGTCTTGCTAATGAATCCTACCAGAATGCTTTCTTAGTCAAGTACTGTTCCCACCTATACTAGTGCTGGGAAGTTTGTTCTTCATCTGAAAAGAGCTGAGACCAGAAGCTAGGCCTTTTGATATTATTTATAGGTTTCATCAGTGAAATATCCTTGCTCAATTAAAACAAAAAAAGTGTATCTGCTCCTTCCCTGCTCGTACTCTCTCTCTCCCTCTCTCTCAAAGTAAATAAAAATGTTTTAAAAAGTGTACACACATGCATACACGCACAAGCACACGCACACACACAGAGGCCAGGAGTCGAGAAGAGCTAATAGAGTCCCAGGAAATTCTAAAATATTTGTTCTCAGCATTAGTAGCCTTTCCGTGGCTTCTGCATCACAGAAGCCTGCTCTCAATGTTTCGCTGCCTTGCATGCCTGAGTTATCAGATACCTGTTGAAAAAAACAAAGTTAAACCTTTGCTTTAAGAAATGTTGAAATGATCAGATGGTTGGCATGCAGTAGCCCTCTTGTTGCTGTGCAGTCATATCAGACAGAGAATGACTAATTCTTTTCAGAGTCAAGCCATCCAGGCACCAATACTTAGTACATTGAGTCCAGGGGTGTTCAAACTTTTGTTTTAAAACAGCTAATCAAAGGAGTGCCTCTTTTGCAGAGACTTGATGTGTTTCCTGGTATTGCAACAGGTGCCTTGGGGGAGAGAGGCGTTTGATTCCAGGGCAAGCTGTAAGTGATCAAGTGGCTCTTGGTTGTTGCCCTCCCACAATACTGTTTGACCCACCCCCTGCGTACTGAGCAGGGACATGGTGATCGGGAAGACCTCACTGTCTGATGTTACAGGGAAGACAGCTTCAAGTTAAACCCCATCCTTGTATGCCACTGAATCCCACTCCATCCCATCTTTTCAGATTGCCTTCATTTCTTTTTTCTTTTCTTTAAATCAGGCTCTTTTTAATTAACGTTTATTTTGGAGGGAGGGAGGGAGGGAGGGGGGGAGAGAGAGAGAGAGAGAGAGAGCGCGCGTGCACACAAGTGGGGGAGGGGAAGAGAGTGAGGGAGACACAGAATCTGAAGCGGGCTCCAGTCTCTGAGCTGTCAGCAGCGAGCCTGATGCTGGGCCTGAATTTACAAACCGTGAGAACATGACCTGAGTCGAAGTTGGACGCTCAACCGACTGAGCCACCCAAGCGCCCCAGATTGCCTTCATTTCTTAAGACCCCTCCCTCTGAGACATGTTTAGGGGTCTTTTCCTCCCCTCTGCCTCTGTCTATGTAGCTGTTTGTTGTCTCCAGTCTGGCTCTTGGTTCTTTTTTTTAACCTCCCACTTGACTGCTTCAGATGCCTCCCTCTGCAGTCAGATCAAAAGTCATTTTTTCCAAATCATTGTTCTCATTTCCAGTATAATCAGTGCCCTGCCTTCTTTCTTCCATTTCTTCCATACACCCCTTCGGTTCTGTGACGCTAAATTCACTCCGCTTCTTATATTCCCCAATCAGACTTCCTCATTCACAACTGTTTTTCTGGCTTTTTTTTTTTTTTTAAGAAACCTGAGACCTTCCTCTTCAGCTGGAACAAACAATTATTAAATATTTCCTGAGTGCAAGGTACAGAAACACCTCTCAAATTCTACCTTTGTGTTTTCCTCCAGCTTTTATTGAGGGGTAATTGACAGAGCTGGATATGTTTAAAGTATCTGACATGATGACTTGGTACTCATACACATTGTGGAATAATTACCAAGATAATTTGCACATCCATCTCCTCATAGAGTGAGATTTTTTTTTTTTTACAGTGAGAATGCTTAAGGTCTACTCTCAGCAGCTTTCAAGTACACAGTATCGAATTATTAACTGTGGTTGTCATGCTGTGCTTAGAATTTACAATTTTTATAACTGAATACTTGTGACCTTTGACCTACGTCTCCCCATTTCCCCTCCCCCCTGATAAACACCATTCTAGTCTCTGTTTCTATGAAATAAGCTTTCTTTCCTCCTCTCCTTGGTTTTTTTTTTTTTTTTTTTTTTTTCCTTAAGATTCCACATATAAATGATAGCATGCAGTGTTTGTCTTTCTCTGTCTGGCTTATTTCACTTAGCAGAGATGTTCCACTACCCAACTACATCCAGTGCTCCTGCCAACACCCAGCCAGCCTCCTAGAAGGTTTAGACTTCCAGATCTCAGTAATACCTTCCCTTAGGGCCTCGATTTCTGCCAAAGGAGAGTGTGGCCATGGCATGTTATTCAGACCATTGAATGTCATACCTACACCAGTAGGTCACATCACTGGGCTGACACCTGGAGTAGCATGGCAGGTACTGACCCATGGTAGAATTTTATCAAGTGCATGTTAACATTGTTTGTATCTTTAGAATTTCAGCTGGGGGCCACTGCATTCGGTGCGTAGCCAAAGCAAACTGGTTGGGTGGGAATTAGGAGTAAAGGTACTTGCTGGAATCATGGCCTCTCAGACCTTGGGAGCAACACAGAAGCTGGGATAAAGGGCAGGTGAACCAGAAGTATTGGCTGGGGGACACCACAGGTGAGCAGCGCATCCATCTGCTCTGACAGCTTTCCCTCTGTTCCAGCCACCCACTCTCCCTCACCACCAGATTGTCGGTATAACTGCAGAGTGTGACAAGGAAAGACCCTGTTACCTTGAAGAATCAGTGTCTGTTGAGAGATGTCCAAGTTCACCTTATAAATCATTGCTAGTATTATGGCCAGCGCTCAGGACTTCCTAGTTCCTGCTTCTTCTAATGGGTCTCCCTTCTTGCCTTGGTGAAATATACCTGTCATTGGATGCCTATGTTACCATGATATATGCCAAGAGTTGTTTGTTTTCATCAAGTCAGAGAGTTCATGGCCCAATACAGGGCCTGTTTTATCCTTTGATTTTCTGAACAGGAAGAGATTTCTGGTTTTTATATTTCCTCATTGTGAACATTTACCAAGTACCTACTGGGTTTTAGGCAGTATACTACTATAAAACGTGGCCTCTACCCTAAAGGCATTACGAATTTGTGCCTGATCTGATATTTTATGGTTTTCAGGAGGTGACCAGGGTTTATGAATCGACAGTTGGGTCGTGTGTGAGATAAATTACACAGAGGCAGATCTGCTCTGTTGGCTTTTGTATGTAAGACTTAAGGGGAACCCTGTTTATAGGCTGATCTGGGGAAACAGGAAGGTTACCCCCAGAAAAGATAACTAATAGGATAACTTAAGGAACAAAGAAACATACAAAAGGGCCAAATGAGGGGCCCAGGCAAAAAATGATGTGGGTTTGGATGGTCTGTGGGGGCTTCCTTGTAGAGGCAGGCTTTGAGCCAGCTCTCAGTATGGCAGGTGGAGAAGAGAGGGTGAAGCATTGCAGATAAGTGGAATGACAGGATAGAAGACAGACATATCTCTATCTATATATCTATATCTGTATATCTATATCTATATCTATATCTATATCTATATCTATATCTATATTTGTCTCCAGGGAAACCATACTGGGGCCAGGAGTGGGAAGGAGAGAAGGGCAGACTGATTTCTGGAAAAAGGGGTTTGCGTAGTAATGACAGTCTTGTTTGAGAGGCATACTGGGGTCAGAGTGGAAGGCCTTGAATCTTAAGATGGTGTGGACTTTATTGTCAAATGTCTACAGAGGCCAGGAAGATGATTTTGGTCCATGGATTGGGCCTGGGGTAGGTACAAGGCATTAGGGAGGGGTGGCACCTGTGGCTAATGGGATAACTTCAACTTTTGTTAAAGGACTCCACAAGCCAAATTATATTTGTGGCCCGGGCCACAGCTAAACTGCCTTATCTGGCAATGGAGAGCCCTTGAAGAGGCTTGAAGGCATTGATGGGTTGAGAGGAAGGTAGGAGTTGCCAAATGCAGAGTTTTAGAAAGATAGGAGAGGGTTGAAGAGGGAGAGATCATTTAGGAGATTGCTGGAATTGGCCGAAGGCTCTGTGGGTGGTATAGCTCAGAAGCCACAGGGAAGGCAGAGCTGGCCCCTTCCAGAGTAGGATGGTTCAGCTGTCCGCAGCAAGCCAAGTAAGTAAGTGCACACCAGCCAGGAAGAACAGCCGGGGAAGCCCAGCAAGGAGAGCAGACGGGGAGCAGACCAGTGGAACGTGAGCTTGCGGAAATCTGGCAAGAGGCAGAGATCCGATAAGCAGATGGCCAAGGTCAGAGAAACTTGGAAGCAGGAAGCAGAGATCCATCCTGGAAACCAAGATTCAGGGGCAGGAATTCATCCTAGAAACTAAGGCTTCTTAAAGCCTTTGAGCGTTGCCCTTCCTCAGCTCCCAGCCGACCTCACCTTCCTTGCTGGCTCTAACCAAGAAGATAGAAGTCACCTGACACAGATGCTCCTGTTACCCCTCCTTCCACCGTCTTAGCCAACCTGCAAAGGCCTCCATTCTTACCTTCTAGCTCTCTATGAGAGCCCATTACTCCCAGCCTCCCCAGGAGCCTATTCTCAAATTCTTGCTCTCCTGTGTATTTGACCATTAAATTATAGCCCCTGACCTTACATGTCTTTCTTAACTACTGTACTGCCTCTCTTCTTCCATTTCTTATCCAATTTTCTTACCGCCTCAAACCATGGTAATCTAGCTTTGCCCCTATTAAGATTGTGCCAATGAAGCCACCGTTGCCCTCCTAACTGCCTGTTTCAGTGATCTGACTGGAACTCCTTATTGCACAGCTGATTCATGCCACCTGTTGATGGCATGAACATCTCTGTGTCTTCAGTTCCATCTCTGTCTCTTGCCAGTCCCTCCCATCTTTGGCCATCCCTGAAATGCCCTTGTTCCTGTCCCCTGTGGCTGCCCAAGTTCTCTTAAGGTGACCTTCCTCCTGTGGCATGGACCAACGCTTCTCCGTGAATGTCGCCCGAAGCTGTGTCTCCATCCTTGGGGCCTCTGTCAGGAGATCCAAATCTCTGTCTCCAGCTGCCGGTCACGCACACACGCCCAGATGCCCCACGGGCACTTCAGACTTCACATTCCCCTCTAAACCTGCTCCGTGGGTTGTATTGCGTGTCTATGGTGGAGGTCCCATCTGCCTTGCCTTCCAACCTGGAACACTTAGTATGGTCATCTTTCCCACCATCTAGATCCCATTAGTCACCAAATCAGCCTGAGTGGTATCTCAGATCTTATTACATCCCCTTAAACTAAGCCTCACCATCCTGCTTACCAGGATTCCCTCCTCCCAGCTTTGCCTGCCCCAGGCCTTCCTACATACCACCAGCTGAGGCATCATCCTAAAAAAGCACAATGAACTCTGTTTAATCTTTTCTTGGCCCTTCTTAAATTCCAGATAAAGCCCAAATTCCTGGGCTGGAATTGTGAGGCCACTTTCACAATTCTGGTCCCAGCCTTCTTTTCTGAACATCCCCCTCCCATACAGCCCAGGCTTCTGTTGTGCCCAGCTTCTCACCATTCTGCAGGTGGACAGGTCTGCTTGATGCTCCTTTTGGGTAATATTTCTTTCTTTCTTTCTTTTTTTTTTTAAATATGGGTGCTAGAGATAGACCCCCCCCCCTCTGTTTTTTTCATTCTTTTTTATTTTATTATTTATTTATTTATTTATTTATTTATTTATTTATTATTTTAAATGATTATTTTTGAGAGAGAGAAAGAGTAAGTGAGCACGAGCAGGGGAGGGGCTGAGAGAGAGGGAGACACAGAATCTGAAGCTGGCTCCAGGCTCCGAGCTGTCAGTACAGAGCTCAATGCAGGGCTTGAACTTACTAATGCGAGATCATGACCTGAGCCAAAATTGGATGCTGTAACGGACTGGCCACCCAGGTACCCTCCCTTCTTTTTATTTTTAAAGTAATCTCTACCCCCAACATGGGGCTCAAACCCATGACCTTGAGATCAAGACTCATATGCTTTACCAACTGAGCCAGTGAGGTGCCCCTCTTGGGTATTTTTAGCATGGCAAACTCCTGTCTATCTTTTGAGATCCTCCTCTGGGACACTTTCTGACCCTTTCAGAGTTGATTATCCAGTGCTTCTACAGCCTACTATTTATATGTGTAAAAATATTTAGCCCATTTCATTATAATTTATTTGCTGAATGCCTGTATCTCTTACTAGATTCAGCTTGTCAAAGATCGGACTGTATCTGTCTCCATTTCTGTTGTGCCTGGTGCACAGTAGATACTCAACAAATGTTTATATAGTGATCTAACAAACATATTCACCAGATGGTCCTAGGACAGGACCTGAGCAGGTGCCCCAGCCTCTGTCCTTGTCCTAGTCATAACCACAGGGATGGTCCTACTGCTGCTTAGGATGCTTCTTATCCTATGGTATCATGACATGATTTGCTTTCTGGAATGCAGGCGCCTGGTGTCCTAGTTCTTACCAATGGTCTTTTTGAGCTGGAGGCATTTGAAGAGGGTACCAAGTAAACCTTAAGTGAGTGACTCAAGGCCTGAAAGGAGATTTCTTTGGTATAAATGGGATTAGAGGTGGAGAAGTCTCCAGAGAGCTACATGGTCATTATGGCTTTAATTCTGTCCCTCGAGGGTTAGCTGGTGACTTGGGAGGCTGTTACTTCAGGGTTGCTGACAGGACTGGCTACACGATTCGTGGGCCCCTTATTTTAAAAAGGCAGGAAAAAAGTACCGCTTAAAGGCACTAAGATCTCAAGCTCTTTCCTTTCTTCTGGATGTCTCTGCTCACACGCATGTTCTATTGTCCTGTCAGATGTCACTTACAAACAACAAGTTCAAAGGTGAGCTTACTAAGGATTTCAAGATGGAGACAGCAGATCTTGAAACAGAGCTCAGGGCCCTGGTGAACACAGGCTGTGTGTGACTGTGCAGGCCGCACACACACCAGGCTAGCGCGGCTGCTGACTATAACCTCCTGACCTTAACTAGCCCAGGACCACTTGCAGAGACTTGAATTTATCCTCCCCCAGGATTATGAGGGCCAGCCTTGTGTGTTGTCTCGATCCATCTCCTCAACTGTGAGAGGTGTTTTCTTAGAAGCTTCCTTGTCAGGTGCCTGTTTCCAGGGCAAGGCTCCTTATCACCAGCTTGCAGCACCGACAGGGAGGTAGACGGGCTGTGTGGCTGAGACAGTCCCAGGAGCTCGAATGTACAGCTCATATGTTACTGGGCTCTCAGAATTAGACTCACCAGTGAAGCAAGGACCCACCTGTGTCTGTTGTCAGCTGGGTCCAAGACAAGACCTGTTAAGTGTTTTATCCAGAACAGTCCCCTTCATGACTGGGCTCACTTAAGAACACCACAAATGGGCCTCATGTGAAAGGTCAGAACTTTTTGTGTGACTTGAACAATTCCTCCGTGGAATATCAGTGTTTTCCTTCCCAGGATGTGTTCCAAGCTCCTGGGTCCTGGGACTCCTTATGGTTAGGCCTGATGTTCTGTTGGGGGCTCTGGGCTCCAATACTGAGTTTACTTTGACTGGAAACATGTGGCAAAGTTCTGGTATCTGTGTGGCCACTTGGATGTCCTGCTATGACTCCAGGGACACACAGCAAACTTGTGAAGCCCTCTGAGAGGAGTTCAGTGCTGTCCGCTGCGGCTGGGGCATTACTGGATGCTGAGGCGGCATAGCAGAAGCAAGTGATTGTGGGCTCTAATTGAGTCTCTGTGGCTTAGAAGCTAAGACTCTCTCTTCAGTAGCATGGAATGGAACCTCAGAAGGACATAGAGGTGGTCCTACAAGAGGCTAGTGCTCACTTATGGGGTAATAACTGGACTCTCCTCCATTTGCTCTAACTTGGAAGGAAATACTGTTCCTTTTTTTGAAAAATGTTTATTTATTTTTGAAGGAGAGAGAGACATAGTGTGAGCAGGAGAGGGGCAAAGAGAGAGACACAGAATCTGAAGCAGGCTCCAGGCTGTGTGCTGACAGCTCAGAGCTCAAACTCATGAGCCATGATATCATGACCTGAGCTGAAGTCAGATGCTTAACCGACTGAGCCACGCAGGTACCCCTGGTTCCTTTGTTTTAAGGCAGCTTGCACTTTAGAGAGGTAGCATTGACATGAGCCTAGAGAATCTTTAGGCTTCCTGATTCTTCTTTGCTGGCCTTTATATAATAAGGGATTGTGTAGACCCTTCTGACTGGGGGAGTCTCAGGATGTGGTCAAAGGGGGACAATGCCAAGGACCAGCCACTTGATTCTGGACTTATATCATTGAGGGGGAGGACAGTGCTAGCCTGAGGGTCCCGCAGGAGCAGTATGGAAGTTCTTAAGTTGAGGGCTTTTTTGAATTCCCTTGAGTTTAGGAAGGGGAGGTAACATAGGGGTCTCAGTGATTGTGGGGTAGAGGGACTGTGGTCTTCAGGATCCATGCAGAAACTTGGGGCTCCTGAGCTGAGGCATTCTCTGGACTTGGCTCTGCAGCCCCTCTGAAGCACCTTGGGCTACCCTCTGGGGACTTACGGACCTCAAGAGGCTTCAGGGCCTCAGGAGAGAGCAGCCATCTTGGATCATTCAGAGACTGGTGTGACCAGACACTGGATGTTCAGAGAATACAACTGAGTCAGTACATGTGGGGCTCATGAGCCAGAGACAGCCTTGGACAACAGAAAAGAGAGTAGACTAGGGTCCAAGGGTTCTGTGAGGGAGTCCTCATTCTCTTAAGGTCCTTTGAAGACATATCGGAGTATATTAATGATGTTCCATAGTTATCGGTCAGGGGAGCAGTAGGCTGAGACAACCCTTTATCCAGTGAAAGAGAAAGCTTGGATGCAAAGCTCACAGCACTTATGTCTCCACAGGAGATAAAGGTCTCTGGCATCCCTGGGCTCCTCTTGAGTTTCCTAGAGAGCTCTCTGGGTATTCACTTCACATGGGAA
Source organism: Prionailurus viverrinus (assembly GCF_022837055.1). Classification (NCBI taxonomy): domain Eukaryota; kingdom Metazoa; phylum Chordata; class Mammalia; order Carnivora; family Felidae; genus Prionailurus; species Prionailurus viverrinus. Next base: position 142,884,835 of record NC_062568.1, read on the forward strand.
ATAGATACGCGGAGACCTAAGGGGACAGCCGGCCCACTGGTCCCTCGGTCCCCTGGATGGAGCTTCTCCAACACCTGCAGACCAGGGAAGGGTCACAAGGTGGTGACAGAAAGTAGTACAGGTGGGAGCTGCCACATTTGCATGGAAAGCACGTATTCCCTTCAGCCTGGCACTGGTCCAAGCTCTGTGGCAGGTGAAAGGCTGGGGTGGCTGCCAGGCTGAGGCCAGGGCTGTCGGATGGTGCAGGCGAGGCAAGGACCTGGCTGGATCTGGGCAGGCTCACAAAGGTCTGTGCCTCCTGTTAAAGGCATTGCTGAGGGAGTGCCACAGACAGATCAGGGTAAAGTGGCAGGTCCTATATGACAGCACAATAGCACCCTAGAATAGTGCCAGCAGCCACCAAGGAAGGGTTGGGATCCAGGCAAGAGAGCTGGAGACAACAGATGCCACTTTCTCCAACAGCCGGCTACAGGAAGCCACCTTGAAATCAGCGGTTGGAAGTCAGGGAAGCTTGACTGCAGGTAATGGGAACCTGGTCATTGACCTGGACTGCGCTGGGGACCAGGATGGGTGCGGATGCATCCTCTGGAGGGACACAGGTCCCTGGGAGACTGAGAGGAGTCAGGGAGAGACCTAGCCTCAGAAGATCTGGAGTACTGGTCAGGTTACCTTGGAGACCTAATTAAGGGGACTAGAGTATAAAGCAGAGACCAGGAATGTGGCCGAACTGAGACTGGGGGCTCCTCAGAGTCTTCCTGATCAGAGGTAGGCTCTAACTGGTTCCCAGTGCTTGGTTTGGAGGGCTGCAGAGAGAGGGCCCAGACTATTCTAGAAATGAGGTTTCAGGAGGTAGCGTGGTGCGTTGTAGCAGGATCACCCGGGCAATGTTTTCAACACATACACAAGCTCTCCCTCCCCTCCTGCACACGCGCACCGGTTTCTGCCTTAGTGGTCTGCTGGTGGAGCCCTGACCTGCATGTTTTGGAAGAAACTATCCAGGTCCCGTGCAGAAACACTTCACAGGCAACGGTAACTATGGTGGCAGTGAGAAAACAGGAAAAATAGATTTAAAGCACATTAAAAGGATAGATGGCTCAGGAGGGTGAGGCATATCAGGCATGAGGGGAACAGCAAAAAGGATGAACCCAGCTTCAGAGCTTTACACTTGGATGACCCAAAGAACAACAGCAACAAAAAAGGGTGGTTCATAAACAAAAGAAGTTCAATGAAATAGACCCAAAGCAGAATCTCTGATATTCCTAGAGAACATAAAATAGCATTTTTAGAAAACATTTGAAAAATACCCCCAAGCCCCAGTCTCTAGGAGAATAAACTACAGGGTATTCCCTCACATTTGCAGATAGCACACTGTAGTGGCATAATTTGCTCTGAGGGGACCCATCTATTTAATACTCTCTCCTGCCTCTATATCATAAAGAAAAAACAAATTTTTTATCATTGTCTTGTTCTCTTAGTTATTAGGAATAAGCTATTTTGTTAGGTTGAAATTAGCCAGTTTGAATTTGTATCAGATCTCATTTGCTCTGACACAAACAATCCCTTTGTGGGTAATGAAAACAATTTACTGGTGTGGTCTGAAGGAGAAAACAATATTACTCAAGCTATTAACACCAGGAGACTTCTCACTGACCTCCCAGAATGACCTGCAAACTGTGCTTCCAATATTATTGCACTCCTGAGGAAGCATGGAATGAAATCTTGCCCAAAAATGTTTTAGAGGGTGCTTCATGTGAGAAAATCATGAAAGGAAGGAAGGAAGGGGGGGAGGGAGGAAGAAAGGAAGGAGGGAGGGAGGGAGGAAGGAAAGGAGAGGGAGGGGGGAGGGGGAGAGGGGGAGGAAAGAAGGAAGGAAGAAAGGGGGAGCTGAGTAAAGGAGAAAGAAAAGGAAAGGGAAGGAAAGAAGGAGGGAAGGAGAGGGAGGAGGGAGGAAGGAAGGAAGAAAGGAAGGAAGGAAGGAAGGAAGGAAGGAAGGAAGGAAGGAAGGAAGGAAGAGAAAAGTAGCTATAAACGAGAGGGGAGACAGGGCTTCTAACATTAACCTGATGACAAGGTTTACTAGCTCCAGCGACACATCTTCAATATCAGTGTCGGAATTGGGCACAGGAATCTGTTGCGGCAGTATCTTGAAAAGAAAGATTGCACGGGGTTCATATTATGTTTTGAGATTCTCTAATTAAAGACTGGAACTTTCAAAGAAGGGCAGACAAGGCATAGCTTTTCTAACCTTAATTCTCTGTGTTAGGCGACTCATTTTAGAGCAGGGACGGCTGCAACTCATTTGTGTTTATATTGCACAAGGCATTGCACATAGTAGGACTCAAGTGATAAGCAAAGAAGTCTTTATTGCTGTGAAACATCTCTAGATGTTTCCAAGGAAGAGAGAAGAATTACTATTATTTAAAAAATAATACCTAGAATGTAATCAGTAGTCTGGTGTTCAGTTATGTAGCTGAAACGTCTTTAAAATGCCTTTTTTTTTTTAAACAGGAACATTTATCTGGGAATGTTTTTTGACAATCTTTGATGATCAGTGAACCTACTATCTTGAATTCGTTTATTATATTACTAGATGCATGCTAGTGCTGGGGAATTGATAGAACTTTGTGATGATGAACTAAAATTTACTTGCCAAGGGGTGCCCGGGTGGCTCAGTTGGTTGAGCATATGACTTCGGCTCAGGTCATGATCTCATGGTTCCTGAGTTCGAGCCCCGCGTCAGGCTCTGTGCTGACAGCTCAGAACCTGGAAACTGCTTCAGATTCTGTGTCTCCCTCTCTCTCTCTGCCCCTCCCTGCTTGCACTCTGTCTCTCTCTCAAAAATAAATGAACATTAAAAAAATTTTTTTTTAATTTGCTTGCTTGAGGCTGAGGAAATTGGGTCCCACCCACCTTATTTAGAAATGAGCCCTCTTATTTGAAGCCTTGGCAAGGATAATAAATAACTTTTAGACCCAAGGCTGCATGGCACTGGTAGAATATGTTGTCCTGCCTGCTTGTTTGTATATAATGGTAGCATGGCCATAACAAGCAAACTTTTAGAAACTTCCCAGTGAATGAAGTAGCCTTTTCTGTAGTTTGGTAAAGTCACTATCCCTGCTTTTTTCTAAAAGCCTCATTTTTCCTCCAAGCGAAGGCATGTTTGTTTTAGCAAAGCCTACATTTTCTCTTCTTCTTTTTAAAAATCTTGACTATTTATTCTGAAGAGGTTTTCCTAAACTATTATGGCTGGGGGTATATAAAAGCATTTACTGGAGCATAATTAAAGGGATTAATTGGCCTTGGACCAACACATTTGCAGGATAAGGAGCATAACAGTTTTTTTCACGGCAGTTTTATTTCATTTTGTAGTTTCCAGGGGTGCCTGTTCCTGCTCCTGACTGTTCTGGTGCCTTTCATATGGGAGGGATCATGGTTTGCAGAGCCCTTTCCTCTATCTCCTGTCTGGGTAATTCCTGGGATAGAGTGAAGGTTTAAAGGTGGCATAGGATTCTAATTCTGCTGTCCGAGGGAGAAATTTCATTTCTTTCCACCCATTTCCTTACCTGTAAAAGTCCTACCACAAATCCCTCCTAGAGTGTATTCTTAGGAGTAAATGAAAAACAATGCTAACAAGGAGCTTCAACAATAATATACATAGCGGCTGCTTGAATTGACTTGGTAATTTCAAAATGTTCTCAAAACTCACCCTGTGAATTTGATTTAGCTGCCCAATAACCCCAAGCAGCAGGCAGGACAGAAATTCCTAGCCTCGTTTTATGGCTCAGGAATAAATAAACCCTAGAGAGGTGACAGAACATGTTAATCTAAATGTCCAGACTGGAGCTCAGAATGTAAATAGTTTTATAAATATTAAAGTGCTTTGGCTCCAGAATTTAAATGTGTTTAAAGCCTTTATTATTTTTGTGATAATGAAAGTAGTCCTTGCTGGTTGCTGAAATTTACACATTATAGAAACTTATGATTTAGAAGGTAAAAGTTGCCCTCAGTCCTCTCTTTCAGGAAGGACAGAACCACTGTTAACAGTTTTGATGTGTCGTTTTGTTATAGACCCTTTCCTGGCAAATAAGTGTGTGTGTGTGTGTGTGTGTGTGTGTGTGTGTGTGTGTGTGTGTGTGTACTCACACACATAATCATGATTTTTGTACAGAAATGTGTTAATATTTATAATAGTTTGCCAGCTTGCTTTTTTCATTTGACAATATATCTTGGATTTTTTTTACATGTCAGTATCAACATATCTAATTCCCTTCATCCAGTGTATAAGAGTATATAGTACTCCATACCAAATTATTGATTATTTTATGGTCTATTCTGATTTTTCATTCTCACAACTAATGCTGCAGTGAGCATCCTTATGGGTACCTCTATACTGTTTTTGTGGACTATATTATTCGAGAATTAGTAAATCAAGAAAAGGCTCTTTTAAAATTTTGTCAGATATTTCTCAATTGTCCTCCAATAGATTATCTCAGTCCACACCCCCCTTCCACATAGTGCGGTGTCTTTCTCCTTATGCTTTCTGTCAACACCAGGTTTTTATAATTCATATATACCTTCAAATGAAGCATTTCTGCTTTAGCACAAGACATTTGAAAGGGTGAAGCTCTCCATCCATCAACCCTTGTCAGGAAACCAAGCGCAGAAAGCATAGGGGACTAAGTGAAAGCTGACGGGGAGATGAACATATATTAAGCTAGAAATTGAGATATTCCGTTCCCATTCATTCATTCTTTCATTCAAATAGTGTTTACTGAGGGCTGTTTTGGGCCAGGTTCCATTCAGGTTCTGGGAACAGAGAGATGAATAAGACGAAGTCCCTGCCTTCATGAGTTTACATGCTCATGTGGGTGAACCATAAGCAGATGAATTAGAATGTAATGTCAAATAGTGTTAAGATCTCTGATGAAAAATAAAGCAGGGGAAGGGATAAAGAGTGGCAGGGCAGAGACAGGGGAAGGGTAGGCTACTTTAGGCTGGGTGGTCCTAGAAGTTTCTCTGCTGACGTGACACCTGAATCGAAACCCACATGCAGTGAGCCCAGTGATGATGGGGGACAGTTCCACTTAGGCAGGGCTGGTGACAGCAAGAGCAGAAGCCCTGACAGAGGAGTCATTTGGCAGATTCCATGGCCTCAAGCCTCACTGACTCTTGATCTGCATCCAGAGGATAACTGGGCTACTTACTTTCTTTGCAGAAGGCCAGGTTCAAGTGAATGGGCTGGTGAAATGCTTACATGTCTTTAGGAGGGTGGTGCTGTTAGTGTGGACTAGAATTTAACCCCTGAAAGCCTTCGAAGTCTCTTCCAGTGTCTAGCAGATGTGGAGCTCCTCACAGCCTCTTTCCCTAGCAAGAAGACCGCCTGTGTGAAACTGATTAACATATGACCCAGGCCCACAGCACCTCCAGCGTGCAGAAGCTTAGGCCAGCACGCTCATGACTGACAGGTCCTTCTTCCTACATCTTTGCTTCCTAAGAACCCAGCTCACTATTAAATGTGTCTTAACACAACTGAAGAGAAAAATCATAATTTAAAACTAAGTTAGTTGGAAGGCAGTCACAGAGAGAAGTGTCCACTCCCTCCTGTGTCTGAGGGTGGATCCCCACCCACCTTCCTTCCCACTCAGGGACCCCAGCATTGGCTGAGAGCAGTGGCCAGGGGACTGAGGAGTAGCTGTGTGGAGGGGAAGAGAGGACATGATAAAAGAAGGCGGTTTTAAATGTGAGGGCAGAAAAAATAGAATTTTCTACAGGCTAGGGCCTCCATAGGCACTGAACTTTGGGCTCGGTCCTGTCATCCACCCAGGCTTGGCTTAATTTCCACAGCGTGAAGACCCAAGATGGGAGTTTACATTCTCCTCAGCACTTGGTCCCCCCTTTTTGACCTCATCTTGTAAGGAAAGGACGAAACTGCCTTGCTGTTCAGCTTACAGAGACTGAAGTGTTGCTTCTTGGGTGTTTTACGTTTCCTGTGCACTAATTTCTTCATGTCTCAACATGTAGTGAATCTTTTTTTCTTTGCTCTCCTCCAAGAGTCTTATGCAAGAAGGCTCAAACAAGAAAAACCTCCTTGTGAACAAAACAGCACCCCTGGAAGACTTTGAAATCCATGCCAAATATGATACTGAACTTGAAATTCAAACATAGGACTGTTATTATTATCTTCTGCTTCTAAAGGAACTCCCAAATCTACCCTCATTTACCTACATAAAGAAAAAAATGTGCTGAGTCATAAGTACTTTAACAGATAATTTTTTTTAATGACAATTTTTAGGAGGGCTATGAATAAACAGACTGATGAGGTTTACAATCTGCATGAATGTTGTACATTTTATCAAAATGAAAACTCATCTACTTAAGTGTATTTCTTTAATATATCTCTTCAAAGTTCTAATTTATGAAGCTAAAGGAGACCTGAGGCAAATGATTTCTAATTCATTTATACCATTAAAAGCACATGGGTAGCCACGCACTATGTTTTTGTTTCTGTTTTTTGTTTTTCTGTTTCTAAACTCTCTGGGAACTTTTTGGCTTTTGACCGTGGATTGTACTTCTTTTGTCTAAGACTCTAAAATTACAGCAAACGATTGATCTGATAGTGGTGGCTGTGACATATCTGGAAGAAACGATATCTTTTTCAGTTTGGGGCCCTGTACTTAAATTTGGAGTTCCATTTGTGTATTAACTATACTTTTGATTATAAAAACAGGAACCAACTCTTGTCGTTTAGGTGAAAAAGAAGAACAAAAGGTCATAGAACCCTAGGGTGTGTAGATAAACATGCCCAAGGAATAGCCTGGAACCAGAGGTTGAAAAGCCCTGTGCTATCCAGGAAAGTCTGTTCATTTTTCATCTTAGTTTCTCCTACGTGCTGATTTTAGTCTCACCTCCTTCTGCAAACTGCTTTTCTTTACCCCCACCCCTGCCACTACTTCTGTTTATAATGTACAAAACATGGCAGCCACATATATGTCAAGGTCTCTGTCTTAATCGCCTTTACAAATTTTCTAGGAAGGGACTCAGTGGCCCCAGCCTGGAATCAGATGCCAACCTTTAGACCATTCACCTCTGGCCAGAAGATGCTGTCTAGGAAGGGGATTTTAATCGGCCCTTTATGGATCTGGTGCTTCAGAGGAACTAATTTTGGTCCAGAGTAGAATCAGATATGCCAGGAGCCTCACCTGCAGAGCCATGTGGCTGGAGGGTGAGTGTGTATGACAGAGAGACAGGCAGACAAAGACAGTGAGAGACAAGGGATGTGATACTTAAATAGAGAGAGACCAAGAGATTAATTGAGAGGGGTGTGCAGCCAGAAGCAGTCACCAGAACAGAGGGAATCTGCTTACTGGTGTCCATTTTAATCCCACAGCATGAAGCCATGCACACCCAATGGCATCATAGTGTAGAGGTATAAGCTTGGAGATTGACAGAGCCATTGAAAATTTTCTAGAATCTCATTGTGGCTTCATCTATTTTTCTTTTCCACTAAAGGACAAATTCCTCTTCAGTGAAATCCAGGGGTTCTCCAGATTTTTAGTCGTAATGGGGTTTTGTTGTCTCAAACATTTAAAAATTAAACCAATAACGGGGTGCCTGGGTGGCTCAGTCGGTTAAGCGGCCGACTTCGGCTCAGGTCATGATCTCGCGGTCCGTGAGTTCGAGCCCCGTGTCGGGCCCTGTGCTGACAGCTCAGAGCCTGGAGCCTGTTTCAGATTCTGTGTCTCCGTCTCTCTCTGACCCTCCCCCGTTCATGCTCTGTCCCTCTCTGTCTCAAAAATTTAAAAAAACTTAAAAAAAAACTTAAAAAAAAAATTAAACCAATAAGTAAAACAAACATTTGTCATGAGGTACCATTGGCTGTTCTTGCAAACCTCTCAGGCAAATAAAAGTGTTCATGATTTTGCTGTTTTTTGTTTTTTTTTTAATTTTTTTTTTCAACGTTTATTTATTTTTGGGACAGAGAGAGACAGAGCATGAACGGGGGAGGGGCAGAGAGAGAGGGAGACACAGAATCGGAAACAGCTCCAGGCTCTGAGCCATCAGCCCAGAGCCCGACGCGGGGCTCGAACTCACGGACAGCGAGATCGTGACCTGGCTGAAGTCGGACGCTTAACCGACTGCGCCACCCAGGCGCCCCGTGATTTTGCTGTTTTTTAAGTTGGATTTAATGTCTGTCACAAATATGGGAAATGGAGTTTTAGGAATTCACTTTTCACATGTGATTTAGAAAGAAAAGATATGAACTTCAATGAATACTTTACTATTTTCATTGCCAATCATTGCCAAAGGGTGGATTGCTGCTCAGAACTAGGGGATAACGTTAGAGTAAAAGTTCTGGTTGCTGTTTCTTCACTAGGAAATTCCTGTGAGCATTTAAATGGGTTACAGACGTGGGGACCGAGGCTTTGGATTGCTCAGCAAAGGGTCAACTCTGAATAAAACTTTTCTCCATTTCTGTGTCTCCTGTGGTGAAAACTAGCCGCTGTTTTCAGCAAATGGGGCCTTCATTTCAGTAATCTTGGAACAGAGACAATGTTCCTAACAAGGAATGCAATACTTTAATTGTTTCACAAAATCCTGTCACGATGTGTATTCCTTTGGTTCTATCTTTTCTTAGAATTTTTTGTTTTAAAAAGACATCGGCTTTTCTTTTAAGGGCACACAACTAAATCCCCTGTCAAAGTCTGAGGATACAAGTTTTTTTCACTGTCAGCAAGTAATTTGTTCAGGGAATTTTCTCCATAAAACAGTTTCTTTGGTCCTAAACATTCTCACAAATCTGAGACGGTCCTGTTAGTCTTATGAAACATTTCCTGGTAACTTTCTTCTAGATTTGGCCCTCCCATGTAGGAGTTTATCCTTTCTATAATAAAGTGGTGTGCTCTGAAAGTTCTGGATCGTTTTCTCTTTAGACTTGGTGAGGAGAATACTCACTCATGTACTGTTGTCATTACTGTTTTTTAAAAGCCTACTGCTGGTTTGTTTTGTAAGGAATCCTTCAGCTCTGTGTCTCTGACGCATTGTAACAAGTCTTTGGATGATGATATTTAATTTTAGAGCTAGCATATATTTGAGGATTGTCACTTGATCTTGGTCAGCTCCTCTTGCCTGGAAAATTGAGCTAATGATATTCATTCCATTTTACAAGTGGTTTGAGGCCCTTCATTAACATGAATGCTACTAATGGCAAACACTTATATAATGATTACATGTGCCAGGAACTCATCGAAGCACTCTACAGATATTAACTTATTTAACTCTTATATGAAGTATATGTTATCATTATCCCCATTCTAGACAGAGCAGTTAAACAACTTACTCAAGGTCACACAGTTAGTAATTGTAAGAGCTGAAATTTGAATGCAGGCAAGTTGCTTCTAGAATGTATTCCCAACCCATATACCATATTGCCGAGGATTGTCATCATTTATTAGTTTGGCAGACATTTATTGAGCTTCATCTAGGAGACCACTAAAAATCAGACGTGTCTTTTTCCTTTAGGACCTGTAGTCTGTGGAACAGAAAATTGGGGAAATACATAATAGTAAGTTTTATGATAAACCCAGGGGGCTCGGGGAGCACTTAGAAGTACATAACACAGCTTTGAGAGATCATGCAAGCTCTATAAAAGGGGAACATGATAATACCTACCTCAAAAGGTTGATGCGAAGATTAAATAACTAAATGCATGAAAATGTTTTGAACAGAACCCCTCACATTGAATGTAAGCTGCTATTTTTAGTAAGCCAAGTGCTGGAAGCTGTGGAATTTTGTGAAGAACTGGGCTATGGATCTGTGAAGCGTGTTGAAGGCAGAGGAAGCTGCGAGGACAGAGACCCAGAAATGAAAGACAGCATGGGCAGCTCAGGGCACTGCAAATAACACAGAGGGCAGAGTAAAGGGTCAGAGGAGCAAGGAGTGTGGGAAGTCAGTCAGGGTGAGGTCATGAAGGACCTACGTGTCAGGCTATGTACTTTGGACTTGTCCTGAAGACTTTTAAGCAGGGAGTGGCTTCATCAGACTTGCATTATATTCAGATTGCTGACCACATTTTGGAGAATGAATTAGAGGGGGTAAAGACTGGAAGGCCATTTGGAAGGTTATTATATTAATCCAAGCTACAGATGATGGTGATCTAAGAGGCGGGTTGGATGTTTGGAAAGAAATTAATGGAATAAGGGACATGAATGAGGCAGAACTGACAGTACTTGGTGACTGTTGTCATGTGTTCTATGAGAGAGGGAAGTCGGGGATGACACCCAAATTTCTGTCCTGGACAACTGAGAGGAAAGCGATCCTATTACCTGTAGCTCGGATCATGTAACCTGTATATATGAGCACAGAGTCTGGAATCATTGAGAATGGGACCACAAGAGATGGTGGAATTTACAGTGAAAGAAGGTGATCTACAGAGGAATCCATGGGAGACCTGACATCAACACTGGGTGGCACAGATTTCTTAGCATTCCTGCAGAGAGGCTAATAACCAGACTGTTGGCACAGGTTTGGTGGCAACAGTGATCCTTATCCAGAGATCCCTTTTGCTCCAAGGATCCGCATCTTGTCCCCTGGCCTCCAGAGTCTTCCCTGGAGGGAGGTGAGTACAACTTTTTTCTCCGGGAGTTGGCCTGATGCTCTTTATACCCCAGTATGTATTAGACCTGTGTTTTACAGAGCTCTGGTGTTCTAGGGAGATTTTACAAAATCACATCATATTATATCACGGGGGACCTTAGAGGCCATCTTGTTCACCCATCCCAGGATGGTATTTCACAAAGAAACATGATAGCACAAAATTACATGTATTGTAAGGATACCATTTCTGAATCATTTTTCTTCTAGCTCCAAATAATATTCTTTTCATCCTAGTTCTTGTGCAAATAGGAATGCAAGTTTCTAACCTTTGATTTTACTGTGGCCCAGCAAAAATGTGGTATGTAGAGCCTCACTACCCTCCTGTTTCCATATCTGATTACAACTGTTAGTATTCCCTTTTCCATGACAATTGACTAATATGAGGTGTGTGTGTGTAATATATATGTAATAGCGACTTTACTAATGAATCATATTGCCATGTTTCACAGTGACAAACTCCTAAGTTTGGCATTTCACATATTTTCTGTTGACTCCATCAGAATTAATGTCACCTTGTTTTTCTCCTAGAATGGGAAAGGACCCCAGGTTCTTTTTGCTGGCCCTAACCTAGCTCAGAATCTGCAGAGAAGCACATCTGCTGACTATGTGGAATCAGCCTAGGGGAATTTTCTGTCTTTCTTTAAATAACTGAAGTGCTGTGTTCATATAAAGTGAGTTAAAAAAAAATTTTTTTTTGATGTTTATTTCTTTTTGAGAGAGAGAGGGAGACAGAGCATGAGTGGGGGAGGGGCAGAGAGAGAGGGGGACACAGAATGCACAGCAGGCTCCAGGTTCTGAGCTGTCAGCACAGAGCCCGACATGGGGCTTGAACTCATAAACTGTGAGATCATGACCTGAGCTGAAGTCGGACACTTAACCGACTGAGCCACCCAGGTACCCCTAAAGTGAGTTTTTAAATTAATAACTGATAGAGTGTTTTTCTTTCAGTGATAGAATTATCTTTTTATTTTTTTTATTAAAAAAATTTTTTTTATATTTATTTATTTTTGAGAGACAGAGAGAGACAGAGCACAAGTTGGGGAGGGGCAGAGAGAGAGAGGGAGACACAGAATCCGAAGCAGGCTCCAGGCTCTGAGCTGACAGCACAGAGTCCAACATGGGGCTCGAAATCACGGACCATGAGATCATGACCTGAGCCGAAGTCAGATGCCCAACTGCCTGAGCCACCCAGGCACCGCAAGACTCACTTTATTTTAAAATCCTCTGGGATTACTTAGGGAAGAACAGGACTCTTACATCTCCTATAACTCTGCTACCTTAGTATCTTTTTCACTCTTCTGAGACTCTTGAGTTCGATTTTGACCATCTTTAAACCTGGAGAACAGGGTCAGTACAAGGATGGCCAACACATCGAGTCTCACTCTATGCCAAGCACTTACCTGTATACTTCATGTGTAATCTGTCATTTGGCCCTTAGGGCAACCCTAGGAGGTGGTATTCTTATTATCTTTGTTACAGGTAAGGGAGCTAAGGTATAAGTGGGTTAAATAAGTTTCATGACAAGTACCCAAGGGTACCTAAAAGCAAGTGGTAGGTCTTGGATTTGAACCCAGAAGTCTGTCTCTAGAGGCCAAGCTGTGAAAACACATTCATATTATCCCTCTGACCAGTGCCATTGTGGATTTTCCAAATATTAGATCCCAAAAGGTCTTTCCTAGAGCAATAATAAGAGATAATGATCATGACAATGACCCTGTGCCTAATGCTGCACTGAAAGGCCTTATATTCGTTCTTTCACTTGGGCCTCACCAGCATCATGATGGGGATTTTATTGCCTCTGTTTTACAGATGAGGAAGCGAGGCTTAAGTTTAAGTAGATTATCCAAGTTTACCAAACTAGTAAATCCTTCAGTATATGTGTATCATTAGGTAACAATATCGGGTAGTCATTGTACACAATAATAAACACATTTGTTTCAGTAAAATAAAAAGGTATGTTGAAAGAGGAAGCATTTAATGTTTTTCCTGGGGGTGACTAAGGGATAAAAATGGCATTTGTGTTATTTGAATATTATGATGCTTTTAGTTCCATTGCTGGAGTGACACGGTATTCTGGACTTTTTTATTTGCCCTTTATTGAATTTAGGGTGTTTGGTTTGTAAAGAGACGGTCTAATTCAAGGAGTCCTCTAAACTTTGAGCGATCTTTCTCATTATCTATATGTGATTTAGATGTTTCTTCTTCACTGATTAACAGTTTATAAATTATTGATTGTTGTTTACACATTTGGACTTACTAATCTCATTTGATTACTAGGATAGTAAAAGTAGCTTTTTAAACAGAGGATTCTTTCAACAATGACATAATGTGGCTTATGTGACTTCTATGAGTTGGATCAACCCAAATATGGAAAAACGTGAACTATAAGAAGAGCTGCAGATTCCTCTGTTCTAGATTATAATAAACCATCCCAATTCAGAAAAGGAGTCCTTAGCTCTCCAGGTACCTGTGATGATAACATGGCTTACAGTTCCTTTGGGTGAGATGCACACTGGGAGTTGTCTCAGCTTTCTGTTCTTACAGCACCAAGGTGCCTGATCTCAAAGGTGTTTGGTGTATTTATATACTAGGCATTTAGCCAGGGGCTGGGGGACAAATGAAGAGTGTTCTTCCTCTCTAATAATTCCTGCATTTCCATTATGCACCCCCTTGAGTTCTCTTCTCTCCATCAGGTCTTCAATCACCCCAACATGTGGGGATTTCTTCTCTGAGTTTCTGTATTATCTCCCCATTCCATTCATTTGCTATGTGTCATTTACTGCCTTAATTATTTTTATCTGTGAGCCCTTTTTGCCATACCAGAGAGCAAACACTTCAAGAGCAGGAACTGCATCTTATTTGCTTAACTCTTACTGCTGAAATGAATAAATGTGTTAATGATTACAGGAAGACACAAGAAAGAGAAGAGCTATTAAAGATGGCGTCTCAAAAATCCTATATAAAATTATAGCCATGCCCTACACAAATCTTTTCTTTTTCTGTTTTACCCTGAAAAAAAAAAAAAAAGAACATTAGCATTTTGTATAACTATTCTTAGATGGGGAGGAAGCACATTTATGATTGGCAACACAGATTGGAACCATGATCATCATCCTTGTCCATAGGAGAGTGTGAGGACTGGTTAGGTGATACTGCATTGTTAGCACAGATGGTCCTCACATTTAAGTTTGCTGCTTGCTTTCCAGGATAAAGTTAAATAAACTAAGTTCAGTCTAATTTTCACTGTCTTAAGAGGGAACTCTATTCCCACCCAATGGCCTGGAATGTTCAGTCTTTCTCTAAAGGAAATTTTTAGCAGCAAAAAAGATTTTTATCTTACCAACTCTAAATTAAATATTCATATATAACATAAAACAAGTGTATGTACTTAAAGTGTGCATGTATACGCATACATCTGTGTACATACATTATACAGGGTAAATGGAGTAAGACATTCTATGTTTTAAGGTTTAACTTAGTTTATTTTCAAACACAGAGTGTAAGAGGTATATGGAATTGTGGGAAAGGAGTGAAGGAAGGGTCTTGAAGAAATAACCAGAAGAAACAGATGCACCTCTAACCCCCTTTGCGGGAATTGGAGGGGCCTTAGGCAAGGCAAGGCTCACACTTTGGGTGGAGACTGTTGGGAGTTATTTCACACATTAGCAAGGGTAAAAAGGGTATAACTGGTCAAGAATGAATCAATGAAACATCACTGCAAATCAAATTGCAGTAAGCCTAGTAATAATTACCTACAAAGTAACCAACTATATATGGGTGAAACGGGCTTTTAAGAGTAATTCAAAGCCACATATATCAGTTGTGCTCCTGGCAAAGTTTATTATCAATTCCAGCCAACAAACTTGCACAGTTTGGGAAAAGGCTATTGAGTAAATTCATAAGGAGGGTCTCCTGAGGTGCTGTAACCTTGAGCTTACCTTGATGGCACAGAAACGTGATCAGGGCCGATTGCCTGAGATATGTTCTGTCTGAAACCAGTACATGGGGCTGAGTCATTTTAAGTGAAAACCCAGCAGAGAGAATATTTAATTTTCTCTTATGTCACCTCTGGTTACTGTCTGTGACATTCCAACTCTCCTTGCTTGCTTGCTTGCTTGAAAATTGAGCACCTACTAAGCATCCAGTCCCAATCAGGTGTCGGAAATCCAAGGTGATTGTGGCAGCATTTCTGCCCTTCAGGTGCTCTCAGTCTAGCTGGCCATGGAGGGACAAGCCATTCATGGTGTCTGATTTGACAATAAGCATGTGGAAAGTACCATGGAAACATGGAATGGGGAACATCTGACTCAGCCTGTGGGGAGTGTCTGGGGAAAGCTGTGAAGAGCAGGTGACAAATGAGCTGGACTTGAAAGAATAAGGAGGAGGTCAACAGGCAGTAAAGGTGACAGAGGCAAGAATATGAACAAAGCATAAGTGTCACTACTGATTGCTTCCTTCCCCCCTATGGTCGGTCCTCTCTCTTAATTACCAAGAGGTTCAGATACTTAATACCTGGCAAGTCCAGTTACACTCAGAGGTTGCCTTTTGCACAGAATCAGAACATTAGAGACCTCCCAGCCACAAGAAGAGACAGCTTGACCAGGAACTTTTCTCCCTAGGAATTGCATAAGGTACTTCTGGACATCCCTGGCTCTGGCGACATTCTTTCTCCTGAGATGTTACCACCTTCAGTCAGATTTCAGTAAAGGTGTTGCAGGTCCAAGGACCATATTATCTCTTTAAGGTGACTTTGGTTTAGGGCTTAATTCCAAGACCAAGTATTTTTCTCTCATTTCCAGATTCTTACAGGATACCTTAATGTCATCTGCATGTACTTCTTACAGTGTCTGTCTTTCCTTTCAGTGTTATCTTTTTTTTCTGTTTCCATTTGACATTTACTAGTGACTTTGTTCCCTTTAAGTGATTTCCCAACATTAAAAAAAAACTATTTATTTTTTAATTTACATCCAAGTTAGTTAGCATATAGTGTAACAATGATTTCAGGAGTAGATTCCTTTAATGCCCCTTACCCATTTAGCCCATCCCCCCCCCCACAACCCCTCCAGCAACCCTCTGTTTGTTCTCTGTATTTAAGAGTCTTTTGTGTTTTGTTCCCTTCCCTGTTTTTATATTCTTTTTGCTTCCCTTCCCATGTGTGCATCTGTTCTGTGTCTTAAAGTCCTCATATGAGTGAAGTCATATGATATTTGTCTTTCTCTAATTTCGCTTAGCATAACACCCTCCGGTTCCATCCACATAGTTGCAAATGGCAAGATTTCATTCTTTTTGATTGCCGAGTAATACTCCATTGTATATATATACCACACCTTCTTTATCCATTCATCCATCGATGGACATTTGGGCTCTTTCCATACTTTGGCTATTGTTGATAGTGCTGCTATAAATATTAGGGTGCATGTGCCCCTTCAAAACAGCACACCTGTATCCCTTGGATAAATACCTAGTAGTGGAATTGCTGGGTCGGTCATAGGGTAGTTCTATTTTTAGTTTTTTGAGGAATCTCCATACCGTTTTCCACAGTGGCTGCACCGGCTTGCATTCCATCCTTCCAGTGTTATCTTTTGCACATATTCTACGTAGGTCCTCCTACTTTACTTTGCTGTATACATAAGCCACCCATTTCCTCGTATTCCTTCTATCAAACTTTGCAGATTTGCTCAATGCTGACTAGGAATATGTTTCCAAATATTTTTTTTTTCTTTCTCTGATGGCACAGTTGATCCATTATAATAAGTTATTAGGTTGTACTTTACCAAATATTTTTTCTTGAATAGAGGCCTGACTGGTAATGGTTTTTCATAATTTCCTATAGGTCTATCCCATTCGGTATTACCAAATTACATTTCACATGACTCTACAGAGTCTATCAGAATTAAAGACTTTTCCTTTCCAACAGAAGGATCCCTAAGAAGCCATTCTCTTAGTGGATGGTCATCAAATGTTTGGATTAGTGGATGAAAATTAAGACTTGGGTTTGTATAGAATCTGGCACTTTGCACATTTGCCCTGAGTAGGAGAGTCTCTTGGAGTATTTGTTAAACATTCAGGTCTTTGGGCCCCACTCCAGACTTAGAACCAGAACCTCCATAAAGGAACTAGAAAGTGCTGTATACATGGAATGTGCCTGCAGATGAATTCAGTGGGCAAAGGCCCCACTTTCATGTTTACTTTCCAGTTGGGGTGATGGGCAGTTAGTAAATCCGTCAGTCAACCAGCCAACAAATAAAGATCAGTGCAGAGAGTGATACAAGGAGACCAATATTTTAGGGAATGGCTGGACTGGGCACGACTTTATTTGTCACAAAGGAAGACCTCTCCAAAGGGCATACTTGGAACTGAGAACTAAACAATGAGAAGGAGCTGGTGAAGTCAGGACCAGGGAAAGAGTTCGTGTCCATCTTGTTTACTTCTGTGTCCTGGGTAATTAGCACTAACATTGGCTCCTCTTGGGGCTCAATAAATTTTTGTTGGATGATACACACACACACACACACACACACACACACACACACGCACACACAAACACACACATACATATGTATATGTTATATATATATACACACACACATGCTCTTGTGGGGAGGAGAAGTGATCATTTGGGACCTTTTGGCTCAGTGAGTATAGTACATCCTCCTTTCTTTACCTGTTCCTCTTGCGATTAATGTAAAACTAGTGGAAAATGTTTTTTAATTAACACTGCGATAATAAACCTCACGTTTTACAGAATTGACTTTTATTGGTTCTCCTTCAAGGTTTATGACATGGTTTTACCATTTCATGATTTTCTCAGACTCTTACTGTGCTTTTTTCTATTGAGCAAACTATCTGAAGGTAACATGGAGTGAAACTCCTATTAAGAGATTTGTTAGGGGGCGCCTGGGTGGCACAGTCGGTTAAGCGTCCGACTTCAGCCAGGTCACAATCTCGCGGTCCGTGAGTTCGAGCCCCACGTCAGGCTCTGGGCTGATGGCTCAGAGCCTGGAGCCTGTTTCCGATTCTGTGTCTCCCTCTCTCTCTGCCCCTCCCCTGTTCATGCTCTGTCTCTCTCTGTCCCAAAAATAAATAAACGTTGAAAAAAAAAAAAAAAGAGATTTGTTAGGAGAGGCAGTCTTGACCTTCTTGTTTTTCAGCTACATAGGATCAGTCTGATGGCATTTCTCGCAGTAGAAATCTAGTGCATGTAGATATATTTGTACCCAAAATAGAAACAAAAATAGCTTCAGTGAGAGCTTTTTATAACAAAAGATATGCTCCTAGCGAAGAAATAAAGACGATAATGAAAGATATAAGGAAGAAGGTAAATAGCACTTGGCTCATGCTGCCTGGAGATTATTTTCGCTAGGGTATTTGGAAATACTGTATATTTTGTGGTCTTTTCTAAGTGCACACATGTTCATACACAATGCATGCTTAACTTCTTTTTAATCAGAATGAATTCCTACTATACCCATAGTGTTTTGTAACCTGCTTTTTTTTTTTTTTTTTTGTAAATTCAACAATACATTATGAACATCTTCTACATTGGTAGTATTATTTTCAGTACTGTTATTGTTTATATCAATATTATTGTCAACTCTTTCAGTGTTTCAACAAGATTGTTTTTAATATATCAAAAATATTGTTTATGTTGAAAACAAGGTAATAATAGCTACACTGCCATAGGGTATCCTTAACATCTCTGTCACTTTAAAAACTCAGTCCATGGTGACCCTGTAGAGAACAGGGTCAACTTCAACTCTTGTGAAGACCCTCAGGCAGTATGCTCTTACAGTATCTTGTGCACACCCTGCTTGGTAATCAGTTACTCCTCTGTCTCCTTTGTCTTGCTATTCCCAGTGATCAGCATAGTGCTAGCATAGTGATTAACATAGCGCATGACACTTAAGTGCTCACCATACATTAATTGAATAAACATTGGTATCTGAGAGCATTCTGGGCGTCCCCACCTAGACACCAGTTTCTGCTGGAATCATGTAACATGCACCTTAGATTTACCATAAAATTCTCTCTCTCACTTGGCACCGTAGAGAGCATCCGTCTTTGCTTTTCTGTTCAGTTACTTGGGACTACACATTGGCCATGACTGAAGGAAGCTCTGCGTGCAACTCAGACAATCAAATGTGAGGGCCAAAAGGAACCTTGCAGGTCATTCTAGTCCAATTCCATTAGTATACAGGTAAAGAAATTGGGAGCAGAGAAACATAACGACCTTTTAAGAAGCATACTGTAGGGTCTGGATTCGGATTGAGATCCCTTAACTCCTTCATGTAGCGAGCTTTTGGTAAGTACTGTATATATGGTGCTTGGCTAAGCACTGGGTATCCCAAGTTGAATAAGACACAAAAGGGATCTTGAGGATCGGCTAGCAGGGCAGCCAGATGCGAATAGGACCGAGCATCATAAATCGTGTGTGTGTGTGTGAGTACGCGTGCATGCGCGTGCACAACAGCGACTGAAGTGTTCTACCGGATTGTGTTTATGAATTGCCTTAGGAAGCACAGCAGGGGAAATAAGCAACACTGAGTAGTCAGAACTACCATTTTCTGGGGAGTTTCTGTGTTGGACACTCCATGCATGATCTCATGACATTTTCACAAAAATCCTGTCAAATCAGTATCATTCCATAGCTCAGAAACTGGTAGGAGGCCCAGGAAGGTGAATGGATTCGCCCGTAGTCAACTCAGTGTCTGCTTAATCTCCAGCCTATCCTCTTTTTACTATAACAGGAAGGTTAAGTGGGTTTCCTCCCAAAGGCAAATTCCATCTGATTGCTAGAGGCAGCTTAGAGCTGTGCTGTGAAGGAAGGATTGGAGGCCATATGTGGATTCAGAAGCAGGTATTGTGGTGGATTAATGATGGCAGCCAGGGGCATAGGAAGGAGGGTGACGGCTCTTGCGTCATGACGTTGTAAGTCCTAAGCTATAACATGCTGTTGCTCTTCCAGGTCCAACTTTCTCTAAGTCAAGTGCTGCTCCTACTAATTCCTGTTCCCTTCCTCTGAATTCAGAATGGTATTTTGTGCCATCTGGTATTTCATCCAGAATCTCATATTCTACGCAAGTCAACTTTTTTATGCAGTGTCCCATACTTTAGAAAATGTTCAACCCTCGTTTTGAAAATGTTCAACCCCATCAAAGATACTCCTTTAACGTCCTCTCAGAACCCCGCTCCGTGCTAATGACAGTTTGTGTGATAAAATATTCTATGCCTGTAGCTTAATAATGTTAACATTTTTAGGTAGGGTGCAACAGAGACCTTTCTAATCTGAAGGAATGACTCCAGCAAGAATTTCAGATCCTTGGGCAGACTAGTTGGGATCTCTCCATCTTTAAAGTCATACCAAGCAAATAGCTGTCACTCTCTCAATACACACAGCTGACCTCACACCTTTTCTTAGATGCTAGAGAGTTCTTGATATACTAGGGAGGTTCTGAGGTATTGTTAGTCCATACATATTATGCTTAAAGAGGAGTCTGGAGGTGGAGATGGTGTTTCTTACTTATTCAGTTTATGATTTCCAGCTGTGGCCCAGAGTTAAACACTAGAATTAGGTCTAGGCTGTGGTTCTAGCTGCTATGTCTCTCCTTTAAATTTTATCTTGTAACCCCTGGGCACTGAGATTTTCAGTTTTCCAAAGCTGGCCACAAATTTAAAACAAGTGTCTAAAACCAGTTGTTAGAGTCAAAAGGCCAAGCAGAAGTGACAATAGTGTTAAATGAATCATTTGTGGAATGCTTAACTGCTCGTCTTCTATTTGAAGAGTCTTAGCGTTTTCTTGCTTTCTGTAGTAAAAATAGGTTTACTGAAAGTATATATTTTCATTCCTTTCACATATGTGACAATCTATTTTCTGAATTATTGGATTTCTGAAACACTGTGGCTAAACGAATATGAATTTAGAGTCAAACCACATCTGGTAGTGTTAGTTTGAAATCATTGAACAAATTACCTGATGCCACAAGAGCATTCCCACTTAAATACTCTGTTAATGTGTGACTTGAACATTATAACACTTCTGACCAAGAATAGCTTTTTACCTTAAAGTTTTTACTTTTAAAATTTCTTTGCAAATAAGAGGAGGGCCTCCCTTGGATGAAGTTCGCAACCTGACTTTTATGTAGAGTTGTAATTTTCTATTTTAGTAAATCAGACAGCCCTGTGGCTTACTAGGTTAGCATTATTGCCTGTGCCCTGCCACTTTTTCCTGGACTGAAAACAAAGGATAACAGACTGAACATATTTAAAATACATCCTCCTGTGTGATGAGATGAGTAGTCCATGTGCCAAAGCGCAACAATTCGGTGTGAGTGATTGCTTTAATTGGTATAGATGTTTTATTTGTGTGCCGCTCACATGTCAGGATTTTTTTTTAATTGCATGTGTGATTTTTTTTTTTTTTAATTTTCAATGTCTGTTTATTTTTGAGAAAGAGAGGGGGAGAGAGAGAGAGAGAGACAGAGCACCAGCGGGGGAGGGGCAGAGAGAGAGAGGGAGACACAGAATCCAAAGCAGGCTCCAGGCTCTGAGTTGTCAGCACAGAGCCCGACGAGGGGCACAAACTCACAAACCATGAGATCATGACCTGAGCCAAAGTCAGATGCTTAACTGACTGAGCCCCTGCACGTGTGAATTTTTAAACAGAGGAAAATATGGCTACAAGCGTGACTAGCGGAATAGAAAAAACTATGAGTCCTGAAGAACAGGTTTCATGCAACTTGAAGTCTTTGTCTTCTGCACATCCTGTCACGAAAACCCCAAGAATGTTGAACTATCTTAAATATAGTCCCGTGAGGGACCCTTCTTCTTAGATGGACTGGTGTTCTTCCTTCCGATGTCCTGTGTAATGTGGGGGTGAAGTATTAACCGGAAGGTTTTTTGAGGTATTTTGAAAACTTCCAAAGAAGAGAGGAGGGCTGTTATAGACTGTCTAACATGATATTGATTAGGGACTTGGGAAGATCTTTTATTTCACTTGTCACCAATATTTTCATTTGTAATTCTATCTTCCTAAGTGTTAGACATTCCTTAATTTGATATTTCTGATTACCTTAAATTGCAGTCATTAAATATCATTTCAGCACTGTAATTGCATATTCTAGTATATGATTCACTGTACTTTAAAAATTAACATTGAACTCATGATACTGGTTTTTGAGTATGGCACTGAAACTAGTTTATTTAATTACCAGAGGAAAGCTCATTTATAGTCTAATTGGACAATTAGCGAGTCTCTTAAACAGGTACTGAAGGAACATAGTGCCTCATTAAAATAAAACCTAATTGCTTCTTGTCAACGTAACTGACCTGTCACTCGGTAATAGAAGGAAATTAGATTTGTTATGCAAATGTAATCATCATGAAAATGTTCACTCTTAGTAGCTGGCACATGGTAGGTGATTGCTTAGTAAATATTTATTAATGGAAGGACATATGGCCAAAGTTGCCACCTACTGCTGGTGACTCCCAAGTCAACATTTCAATTTGGAGCTCTCAAGCTGCCGACTGCCTTCTACACGTCTCTGGCTGGAGGAGCCACGGGTAGTCCACACACCAGATGCATATAAAACCGGACCCTGTCTCCTTCTAAACCTGTCCCTCTGCTGCCCCCTCTGACTGGTTATCAGAGCCACATATGACCCAGTCACCCAGATTCTTTCCTCTCCCTCTGTTCTCATATCCAGTCCTCCTGACCGTCTGCTTATAACCATCTGCTTCTGTCCATCTCCGCCAGCACTGCTCTTCCCATCCTTACCATTCTCGCCTGAATTGTAGCCAGCCTTCGGGGGAGTCTCCCGGCCAGAACAGTGGGTCTCATGCTTGTTACAGTAAAGCATTCCCCAGGGAGCCGGCTCAACCTGAAGATGCCCAGATCTTACTTTCATCAGTTTCTCACTTGGTAGGTCTGGGGAGGGCCCAGAAATCTGAACTTTGAAGAGCCCCCACCCCTGCCAGGTGGTTCAAATGCGGACTTTGAGATCCACTTGTCCATCCCCAGCACTGAAAGCTTCACTCTAAAATTTAAGACGTATCCGTGCTCCTGATCAAAAACCTTAAAGGAACTACCATTCTGCAGCAGTCGTTTTCAAACAGCAGTCAGTGGGACTCCCAGGGGTGCCTCAGTGTGTGTACATGTGTGGAGTGGGGGTCGTAGTGTGAAGAGGTGCATGGGTTCTGCTGTGAAGGGCTTTACTCAACTCCTTCTCACCCCCTGCTGCCCATCTCTGTCTTGAGTCAGAGGAGTTTGGATTTTGAACTTTGACAAGAGGTTTCCTTTGGGAAGTCTGACTTGAAAAAAAAACACTGATCTATAGAAGTGGGTTTTCCTTTTTTTTTTTTTTTTTTTTTAAATCAGGACCCACAATAAGAAATAGTGTGCATTCTATATTATGGCCCAGTTCACACACACATTTTTGTGTGTAACTGAAACAAGTTTCATGAAACATACCCTTACTATACTTGCTGCACTCTGATGTTTTCTGTTCTGTGCCATTTCATCTTTTAGAAAATTGCTGGTTACAGCCCACTAAGTTGATTTCACAGCTCGCTAATGAGTTGCAATGGAGTCTGAAAAACCTCTGATCTAAGCTTTCTCAATGGGATTCCTTTATGAACCACAGAAAGTAGAGATATTTCTAATCTTCCCAAGGATGATATATGACTCATACCATTCTAGGCACTTGGGAGAGAAATTAGTTCATTACTACAATGGACACCTGAGGGCAAAGGCTTATGGGGTCTGATCTTTACAATAAATCCCAACTCCTGAGTGTTTCCCACAGGGCCCTTGCTCAGAGGTGCCTGGTGTGTGTATATGTATTGGGGTGGGGGGTGTGTTATGAAGATGACAGTGAATCGGCAACATGGGTCTGGCCTGTGTCATCTGTCACACTTTACCCATACTTCCTCAGTCACAGCTCTGGGTTAAAACCATTCTGAACTATTTGGAACTCTCCCAATGCATCATGCTGTTCTCACCTCTGCACTGCTGGTCTTGACCTTCAACACCCAGCTCAACTGGCTGCCACTTCGCCTGAGACTTTCCGTGACAACAGTCAAAATCATCACACATAGCATCCAGGTTCCCTGCCTGTCAGCCTGTGAAGGCCGGGACTGTACAACCATTCACAACAGCAGATGTTAACAGCTCGTGCAGTACCTGGCCCTGGGAGGGCTCTTACTAAATTTCAGTCACCTTCAACTGACTCCTCTCTGCTGAGCGTGGGGCTTCATACTTAGTCCTGAGAATACAGACTGTGATGAGGCAGATCCACATGCTTAGAGAGCTTACAACAGGCCTGAGAAAGAGGGCGTGTGTATTAAAAACTACCTCCAGGGGCGCCTAGGTGGCTCAGTCGGTTAAGCGGCCAGACTTCAGCTCAGGTCATGATCTCGCCGTCCGTGGGTTCAAGCCCGGCATCGGGCTCTGTGCTGACAGCTCAGAGCCTGGAGCCTGTTTCGGATTCTGTGTCTCCCTCTCTCTGACCCTCCCCCATTCATGCTCTGTCTCTCTCTGTCTCAAAAATAAATAAACGTTAAAAAAAAAAAAAAAAACAAAAAACTACCTCCAGGATAGCCCAGTGCCCAGGGGTTTGCATGAGGGAGTTCGCCCCAGGTTCAAATTATGACTCTTGTATTTGTTGGCTTCTGGACCCAGGACAAATTCTTGAGCCACTCTGAACTTCAAATCACCATACGTAAGCTTGGGATAACGGTAAGAGTGGCAACCTCACAGGGCTGAGAGTGTTAAATGACCGGTGTGTGTAAAGCCTTGAGCACACTGCCTGGCCCAGAGCTCTCGGGAAATGTTAGAGTGAATGAGGCAGGCAGTGAGCTCGGTGCCACGTGGATGTTGTCGGTGAAAATGCCACGGGAGCTGAGAAGAAGGAAGGATCACTGCGGGCTGGATGAAGGCGGAGGTCCATGGAGGAGGCAGAAATTGAGCTAAGCTTAGAAAGAAAAGTAGACCGTGGATTAGGAGGCAGGAAGGCATTCCCGGCAGGGCAAACCAGAGGGCCCATAGAGGCCAGAGGAGGACTGTGCACGCCTTGCCTGCAATCCAGCTTTGCTGCTAGTGTTTGCACGTTTATTTACGTATAGGATGTGCTCAAACATTTTTCCAAGTGGAAGCTGAAGATATTCATGTGTAGAGGTGCTTATTTGCTTATTTTAAAGAAATCTGCCCCCCCTCTCTCTTTTTAGTTACTTTTTGCTATGTATCTGTGAAGTCTACAGTTTTGCTCACGGGGTCGGCTTGATTAAACTCTTTGAGTCAGCATAGAGAAATGGTTTGCAAAACCGGCTGTGCACAGTTACCCCCCAGGGAACTTTTGAGTCCTACAGATTTCCACATCCCACCCCCGACGTTCTGACTGTTGGGTCTGATGTGGGACCAGGGAATCTGCATAATCAAAAACCTGCCCTGGTAATTTGGATGACCAGTCGGGTTTGGGAACAGTTAACTCAAAGTACTCATCTCCATAGTTTTTAGCCATACTGTCTGATCATTGTGTCCAGGAAACAAACAAGTCAAATTTGTTTGAATTTTATGAGAGGTTGAAATTCCTAGTCTCGTAGAATGTGGCAATTTTCTACTTGGAAAAGAGTTCAGAAGCCACTTAACCATCTCTCTCAATTAGGAAAAATCCCTTCCCTTTGTATATCTCAGGATGGTCTAGGCAAAGGAGGTAGTCAGCTGAGGGAAGGCTCTCTGCTCACTGAAGAACCGGTTCCCCTGCTAAATAGCTTCATTACTTAGAAAAAACTATTGCATCCAAATTTTGCCCCTTTGTACTTTTCCCTCTGTTTCAGGGTGACCTTTTGCCATGGCGCAGGATAAGTCTGCACTTTCTTTTTCTTTTCTTTTTAAATGTTTTATTTACTTTTGAGAGAGAGAGAGAGAGAGAGACAGAGACAGAGTGCAAGCTGGGGAGGGGTAGAGAGAGAGAGGGAGACACAGAATCTGAAGCAGACTCCAGGCTCTGCGCTGTTAGCCCAGAGCCCGACGCGGGGCTCGAACCCACAAACCGCGAGATTGTGACCTGAGCCAAAGTCGGACGCTTAACCGACTGAGCCACCCAGGCGCCCCTGCACTTTCTTTTTCTACATGATGGTCTTTCAGGCTTTTGAGGCGGTTAGCACATCATGTCTTTCCTAAGCCTTTTCTTCTCCAGGGGGAACATACTTGATTTTCTTTCTACTGGTTCCCAAATAGGCACCTTGGATCCATTTCTATTTGTTAATGCCTGATTTAAAAAAAAAAAAAAAAAAAATGTTTAGGACTTGTCCTGACCTCTCTTTGAAAACTCTGATTCCCAGCTGGCATGGTCTGAGCATTGAGTTTAAATACTCAAAAAACATTTGCGTTAGCTTTTTCTTCCAAAACTTTTTGGAATTTGATAGGGGACTGACTGATCTATATTTCCCAGGGTCCATCATCTGTCCCCTTTTTAAGGAATAGGCCAGTTGCCCATCTGTTTGTTTTTGACATCTCCTTCATTCTGTAGGAATTCTCCAAGATGACAGATTCCCAAGGCCAAAACCATTGCCAACATGTTCTTCTCCTTTTAAATTGTTTTGGGGGCCTCATAACTAGCTGTCGACCTACATTAACCGCCTCCCCCGCCAAAGAACAAACTGCTAGGTAAACCGTGCATCTACCCTGAGATGTGTTTGGTGGGAGAACTTGGCTGCCGAGTGGAGGAGTCAGGAAGCGGCGTGTTTCCCAGGCTTACTGCCCTGTGTGCAGCCATCACCTCAGACGGCATGCCGAAGCACGGGTTCTCTGGCAGCTCAGGGCGTTTCGGCTGCTCCAGCAAAGAAGGCTTGCGTTCTGTTGTTCTTGGAAACAGTATAAAGAAAAGGTCAGCAGATTTTTGTTTCTTCTTACTCCTGCGGCCAGCCTATATTTTTGTTGGAATTCTTTCTCCCTTCTTTCCCCCCGTCCCTTCCTCCATTCCTTCTTTCTTCCCTCCCTCCCTTCTTCCCTACTTTCCTTCCTCCCTTCTTCCCTCTCTCCCTTCCTTCCATCCTTTCCTCCATCCTCCCTTCCTTCCTTTCTCCCTCCCTCTCTTCCTCTCTGCCTTCCTTCCTTCCTCCCTTCCTCCCTTCCTCCCTGCCTGCCTGCCCGCCTGCCTGCCCGCCCGCCAGGAAATCTTTATGCTAGCAAACCAAAGAATGACTTAATCATGACATATGCAGCTTCACAGTCAGACATGACATACCATAAATGAAGCTTCACAGGCTAAAACTACCCTTCTGCCTTCCCCATCACTCTAGTAATAAGATTCTGTGTCCATTGCTGAACAGCCTAGCATGTGGACGAGAGCACAGGCTCTGGTACCAGGATGCCTGGGTTTAAATCCTGGCTCTTCCATTTATGAGCAGTGTGGCTTTGAACATTTTACCTTGCTTCGCTATGCTCCAGTTTCCTTGGGTTTAAAATGAGAGTAGCATTGGTATTTTTAGATAGTGTTAATAATACTAATAGGGTTGTCATGAAGAGTAAATGGTTAATTCATATAAAATTCTTATAATCATTGCTCAATGATAGGTTTGGCAAGTGTTGATTGAATGAATTATTTTATGCAATTCAATACAAAGGGAGAATATGTATGAATCACTGCATTATGACAAACAAGGCATCACTTTGGAGATTTATTTAGAGTCTTCAGGTCCCCTGACTAATCTAAACCAGAGTTTCATGCTGGGGGAAAAAAACAAAAAACTTTTGTGATTTAAAAAAAAAAAAATCCCATTTTAAAAACTGTTTTCAAGGGTATCTGGGTGGCTTAGTGGTAAACGTCCTACCTCAGCTAGTTTCATGATCTCACGGCTGGTTGGTTCGAACCCCACATCAGGCTCTGTGCTATGACAGCTCAGAGCCTGGAGCCTGTTTCTAATTTCGTGTCTCCCTCTCTCTGCCCCTCTTGTGCTCATTCTCTCTCTCTCTGTCTCTCTCTCAAAAATAAACATTAGGGGGGGCGCCTGGGTGGTGCAGTCGGTTAAGCGTCCGACTTCAGCCAGGTCACGATCTCACGGTCCGTGAGTTCGAGCCCCGCGTCAGGCTCTGGGCTGATGGCTCAAGAGCCTGGAGCCTGTTTCCGATTCTGTGTCTCCCTCTCTCTCTGCCCCTCCCCCGTTCATGCTCTGTCTCTCTCTGTCCCAAAAAATAAATAAACGTTGAAAAAAAAAATTAAAAAAAAAAATAAATAAACATTAGGGAAAAAATGTAAAAAAACAGTTTTTAGGAAAAGATGTTGGCAATTTACTTTTATCCTTTTTTGTCATGTGTATGTGTTTGTGTGAAATATATCATTCAGACAAAATTATATAAGATATATCTACAGTACAAAGAATAACACTTAAAAGAATAAAAAAAACAAAAAACGTAAAGAATACCTGTGTACTTGCCACCCAGTGTAATAGAACGTTACCAAGATCTTTAGGGTGGCCTATGTGTCCTACCCCAGTGACCCTCTCTCCTATAGAAATAACCGTATCCTAAATTTCATGTTAATCGTCTTGCTTTCCCTTTTGGTTTTACCACATATGGATGTAATATTCGACATCAAATTGTTTAGGTTCGCCTGTTTTTTAAAAAAAAACAATACCACAATTAACATTGAATTTGATTATCAGTGTTTTAGATTCATTTCCAGTATCTTCTTTTATTCTTTATTTGTCCTACTTTGCTATGTTTGACCGTATCCACTCCCCCCCCCCTTTTTTTTTTAATTGAGATCTTTTTTTTTTTTTTTCCTTTCCTTTGGTTCCATTCTTCGCCTTCCATTGGTTTGGAAGTTATATACTCTATTAAATTTTGACATGCATATTTAACAAAGCATAAAGTTAATCAATATTTTTCCCTCTTTCCCATTAACGCAAGGACCTTGGAACCCTCCTACCGGGATTTCTTTGGAATCATGCAATTTCACACAGAAAGGAGTCTTCACCTCAAAATTGGCAGCTACAGCTTTTGATGTCTGGTTTTTTTAGTTCTTGTCCTTTGACAACATAGTAATGCTCTCTTGGGAATAGCAGAGAACAAAAAATGTTACCGTTATGGGAAATAGAGACCGTTGGAGCTGGATGGGGCCTTAAAGATTATCTACACTAACATTTTTCAAACTTTCTGACAAAGCCCAACAGTCAGAAATAATATAGTTTACTTCATAAGCAATACACACAGAAAACATAGTATGTAAAACTGAAACATTGCATGAAACAGAACTTCCCTTGGTCTGTACATACACTCTGAGCTGTTCCATTCCATTCTTTCATTTAAAAATCCCCAAACTTGTCCAAATCCATTAAATTGATTGCATGCCCACGAAGATGTCCTGGCCCTAAATTTGAAAAACCCAAAACTTGCCTACAGTCCTCAATTTATGGCTTAGGAAACCGAACCCCAGCCAGATGACATGGGTCTCCCAGAGTCGTACAGTAAGTGAATGTTAGGAGCCATTATCTGATCTCTTATCTCCAAGGTCTTTATTCACATATGTCAGCCAGACCAAAAATGATACAGGAGGGAATGAAAAGGGAAGCCTTGGTGAGCTGGAATTAGGAAATGGGGACTTAAACCCTCCTGATAACTCCTAAACATCTAATATGGCAGATGTCTTTGACAAAGCATCTGATGATAATCACTACTTGGCGAACCCAACTCCATGTTGGGAACCACTTTCCATTACTTCTGACCCCTCACAACCACCCACACAGTCAGGAGTGTTATCCTTCTTTTGTACACGAGGGAATGGCCCAGAGAAGCACAGTGATTCGCCTCATTCATGGAGTTCATAAAGAGGAGCTGGGCACACCTGTCTGACCCCAAAGTTCATGGCATTTCACAGCCTCACCCGGCCTTTTTACAACTCTTGACTTGCCTATTGTATCTCTCAGAATGAAGATAAAGTGACAAGAGGGATACAGTCTAGGACTAATTCTAACCAGTAGGAATAACTAGTTGGTGATATGATTACAGACTTGCTTGTTTATTCTGTCTCCTCAGTAGCACTTTAGCTCCCGGATGCATAGTCCTTGCCTCATTCAGTGCCTAGTACAGTTCCTGGCACATTGTTAGCTCACAATGAATGTTTATCGAATGGATAAGCAAGAACATTTAGAAATGATAAGGACTTCGGGGAAAAGAAACCATATGGAGAATAACTGCCAAGGTTCAAAATTAGATGTTTGATGGTGACCTACTTACTTATAAGCTGTCTGATGGTGAGCTGGTTACTTCTCTTGTGCCTCAGTTTCCTGGGGATGATAATAGGGTCTACCTCACAGTGTGGTTCTGTGAATTAATAGAGGAAAAGCATTTACACCAGCGCCTCACTCATAGTAAGCATTGTATAAATGTGAGCTGTCACTGTTATCTGAGGTTATGGCAACTAAGGGAATTTTGAACCTAAGTCTCATATTTTAGGAAAAACATGTCAGAAAGCTTAGTGGTAAGCTAAGTGTGATCAGATATCTGGCGACTCAGAAGAGATTACCCTTCGTGTGCACTTGGTGCTAAAATTGTGCTAAATAAATTGGCTGCAAGCACATTTTTATGTCATCATGAAACAGATTTCTTTCTGACAACAAGAACAAAAACCTAATCCAGAGCAGAGTATTAAGTAGGTGGCCTATGAATATATCAAAAAGCAGACAGTGCTTTCTAACTGTCAACATAGTTTTATAAAGAATACAATTTGTGAACAGGTGACTTAAGAGACCAGGAGAATGCCACAGATGCAGTGTGTCTTATTGTCAGGAAAACATTCAGAACATCTGATTTAAATTCCTAATGTTTATTTATTTTTGAGAGAGCACGTGAGTGGGGGAGAAGCAGATTGAGGGGTAGACACAGAATCCGAAGCAGGCTCCAGGCTCTGAGCTGTCAGCATAGAGCCCGACGCAGGGCTCGAACTCACGAGTGGCGAGATCGTGACCTGAGCCGAAGTCGGATACTTCTCCTACTGAGCCACCCAGGCGCCCCAGAACATCTGATCTAGCAAACAGCAGAGGTGTGAGGCCTCCCCACACAGACTCCTGGAACTCGGCCTCGTTTTCTCCTCTGCAAAGTGTGTGTCATGACTGCAGCAGCCTTCTAGTGTGGTTCAGAGAACTGACGGAGAGAAGGCACGAGTGGTGCTTAGCAGGAGGGAGGTAAATGTGAGCCCCTAATTAGGAGCCCCGGGTAAGCCGATAAGGAGTTGAAAGAGAACGTGGTTAATAGGCAAGGACGTGCCCAGCTGTTTGCCTCTAACGAGCCCAGGTCTCAAGTGCTCAGAGGAAGGGTGGAAGTTTGCTTTGCAGTTGTCAAAACAAATCCTTAAGGTCCCTTGATGCCGCTGACTGAAGGCCGGGTGAGAAGAAATCTAAATAAGCAGCCCGGCTTCCTTTTCTGTCACTGCAGGGGCCTTCGTCGTGTGCTGGACCCCGGGCCTGGTGGTTCTGCTGCTGGATGGCCTGAACTGCACGCAGTGTGGCGTGCAGCACGTGAAAAGGTGGTTCCTGCTGCTGGCGCTGCTCAACTCGGTCATGAACCCCATCATCTACTCCTACAAAGACGAGGACATGTACAGCACCATGAAGAAGATGATCTGCTGCTTCTCTCAGGAGAGGAACCCGGAGAGACGCCCCTCCCGCATCCCCTCCACCATCCTCAGCAGGAGCGACACGAGCAGCCAGTATAAGGAAGACAGTATCAGTCAAGGCACGGTCTGCAACAAGAGCAGTTCCTAAGCTGTGGGTGTCCCTGTGCCCACCCAGGCCTCCTCTGGGAGAGGAGCTGTTAAGAATGGCTGCCTGCCTCTGACAACACCCACCTACAGTGTTATTTGAGGTCTAAATTAATCACTGGCAGATTTTTTAAAAATCACTTTACATAGTTTAAAAGCATGAGCAGTAAAGAGGGGACACAGCGCGTTTAGAGAAAATGCACAAAAGAGGGAAGACAGCACAGCAGATTCCTGAGTGATGTCCTGTGAACCACTCAGAGGACCATTCTGGGCCCTGCCGCCATCTTGTAGCCATTCTCTTTGTGCTTTAAAAGGATGTTGTTCAAGGGCTTAGACCAAGATAAATAACGATGTTACTTGAGCCACTTGCTATAGCTGCTTGGAAAGACTATGTAGTTCTCTCTGCATGCATTTAAAATTTTTTAAATGCTTCAGCTATATTTGTTTCCTCAAAGAAACCGTGGCCAGTAGCTAGGTGTTCAATAGGAATCTCAGAAAAACAAATCAGTAAGGGCTCCAGATTAGACTTGATTTTTAAATGAAAGAACATTCTGAGGAAGAAGATTTACTTAGAAACAAAAAAAAAGGGTAAATGTTAGAAACTTCTCTTAGAGCAGGAAAAAAGGCCTTGATGTGATCGCCGAAGTGTGCATGGGTGTGTATACACATCTGTGTGTTTATACATTTCTAATTTGTAGTTAAAGACCTCAAGGACAGTGGTAGTGAAATAAATTCACTGGCCATCTAGACTTTTCAGTCTAGAACTATAGCTGTAGAAATGACCTGTTGTGCTCTAAAAGAAAAGACAAAGAGGTGATTCATTTGCAAACAGACATACAGCAAAGTAAAAGGTATATTGATAAGTGGGCCTGAATTCCTTTCATATAGGACCATATATGAGCTTGACTTGAGTCCTTATTTTCAGTTAACTCCATACCACTGGTGGCTTGTCGGATTTTAGTATATGGAATAATTTTCACATTTCATATTTTGCTTACAGTTATTGACATATTTCTGGTACTTGTCTTACATATGGACTGAATTTTGATCTGAGTTCTCTTTTAAAATTTTCGCCTTCAAATACGTAAGCAACATGAAAGGCAAGTCAGTAAGAAAAATAAAAAGCTTCAGACACACGGGCTACTGACCAAAGTTTTTTATATAAAGCATTTAGAATATATTCTGATTTTAAAATAAGAATAACTTCAAGGCAGATATTATAATATTTATGTAGTTTGCAAAAGAAGTTTACATTTTTTTTTGCTATTGTGATGTAACATTTATGTGCAAGAACTACTTGTAATAAAAGGATTTGAAAAGTCATGCTTTTAGATATAATGGCCTAAAATAGAGTATTATGATTTGAGGTGTAGATGTCACAAACTCCATGTAGTAAGTGGAGTATATCTGAAGCTTATATCAAGAACACCTATAAAATTAAATAAAGAATTTGTTCTCTCTTGTTGAGGTGCATTATTGCTTTGTATTTTCTAAGTAAAAATATAGTCTGTGGTAACTATAACACACATTTCTATTGCAGAAGAAAAATCAAATTTGCCATGAAGTACATACTCTCAATGTTTTATGTAAGCATCTCGAATCTACAGCTGGCCAAAGGGTGGAGGATTGAAATTGAATCCCAGTCCCTGAATAGCTACTAAGGGATCTTTAAAGGTTTCATTTTGAGGAAAGCACTGTTTTTAGTACCCTGCAGCAGAATGTAGTGTTCAGAATAGTGTCTGGAGGGGATCCAAGTGTGGGAAATTCGTGATGGAAATATACAGCTTTTGTTTTTATGTGCACACTCATATCTCAGTGATGGCTCAAGAGTAGAGAGGTCATGTATATTTGGAATTGACAAGTGGCAAGGGTCACAGGGCTCCCCTAGAGCATGGCAAGTGCATCTCTTAGTTGGAGAAAAAAACGAAGAACCAACGCTTTTCCCCTCAAGCCTAGGACCCCAAGCTTACCTGCAAGTCATTGAGATGATGGTTCTAAAAGTTCGACCTAGACCTTTTCAGACCAACCCTTGACTCAAAACTTGGGTTCCTCCCTAGCCAAACAGGATTCAATTTCCTTAGATTTGTAGCACTGCCCAAGGTGTTCACATATCTCTGTGTTGGTGAGAGGATTTGGTTCTTTGTGAAGCCTGCCTGCTTGGAAAGAGAGCATTTTTGGAAATAAATTGGTGAAATTTTTTGGTGAAATATTTTTTGAAGTGAGTGGTAGACTTGGGGCCATAATGTGATCTTTAGACGCCCTAAGCACTGAGATGATTATGGCCTCCATTTGTGTAATTCCAAAGACAAACAATACTGAACCACAGAATAAATGTAAACCTCTAACAGAGCTCTAATTGCCCTCACAATCAGCCCTTTGATGCTTTTAATAAACACTAACAATCAAAATTTAGAAATTTCGCTGCCCCTGTTTTACCAGGCATACTGATCGTGTGCACAGCCCATGATCGGATGACTCAGGATCCAGGATGAGGCGAGGTCAATTGTATCAGCATCAGGTAGTGGGGGGTAAGGGAGACATGGAGGCAGGTGGTACAGCTGTGTTCTTCTGATGCCACCCCACACGCTATAGGGCATGTCATGCCCCAAGTCTGTAGACTAATTTCACAAGGTCGAAAGTATTTTGTGCTTATTAGCCCATTAATTCTTCAATCATTCAGGGTGGGGGAGAAGAATGCTTGGCCCTCTTTTAATTGATTGAATAACCATAATGATGTTAAGCCTGTGAAGACACCGTGAACGTGACTTAACGAAAATCTCAAGCCCTGTTAGAACCTGGAATAAAAATAACCAAGGTGTTATTCTACATGATGATCCATCTCACGGTGAACTAAAAAGAATTTAAAACTCGAAAACACAGATCTGACTTCTGGGATGCTTGTCAAAGAATTATATCCCATTGGTGGACCACTAAATGTGATATTAAATTGGAAACCCCTAGGGCTCCTTCCAATTTTACACACTGTCTTTCAGGCATAGGCATAGGGGTTAAAATCACTTGACCTGAAAATTTTTTTAAGTGAGGAAAATTTTATTTCGTGTGAGTGATGCTCTCCTGAACGCATCACTTAATGTAAAACACTCATAATTTAAGACCAGTTTTCACAGAATAGTGTTAGAATGGGAGATGCTGTTGCTGTGGGGGTTGGGTTTTTTGGGGCCCTAATGCTGTATTTTATTTTTACAGCATCCTCACCAGTGCTTTTTAGAGTGTGCTTGCTCCTAAATTAACAGATGGCAAACTATTAATGGCAATGATTACGAGTTCAGAGTGTTTTATCATAGATTACTTCTGAGCTAAAGGTTTAATAGTGCAAGCAATTGCATAATGGTCACCAAAATCACACGTGGAGGTTCCAGGGGACATCGGTAAGAGTGTGGGTCACTGTATACAAGGCAGTGCCTTTGCATGCCAATCCATGAGCACAGTTTGCGATTCACTGGGGTCAGCCAGTCTTGGGATATGCAGTTCTTGCCAGCTTTTTAGAGAGTTGCAATTTTGTACAGCCAAACTTTATAAAAATTTTCTATATCAGCAACTTCAAGTTTGCACAATTCAAATTTGCATAAACCATCTGTGTTGTATTTGTTACTGAGATTAGAGCCTGTACATTCTATATTAGTATACGGTTATATTGAAAAAAGTAGGGAAAACTGCTATCCCTTCCTCACGATACTCGCATCTGTTGGAAAAGCATCTGATACCCTAATTTTGTTAGAACTTTACTACTATCAGGAAACTGTACTAATGTATATGCATGTCCACAGTATGGTTGGCACAGAGTTCTTCAGTTCACCACCCGTGCAAATGTACATGACAGCCATCTTAAAGAAAGCGCTAGATTGAAATTCAGGATACCTGGGTTCTAATTTCTGCTCTACCCTAAATGGTCAATGAAACTCTATATAGGATTAATTTACCAAATGAGGGGCTTAATGATCCATAGGGACATGTTTAGCTCCAAAATTCTATTATTCTATACATCACCTCCCAGATATGAATCATGGAAAGACCCTAAGTCTTTGGATTCTTTGAATTTCACTCCTGGTGTGGGTATTTCAAAGAGAAGGAACTGTGCTTTCATTTATTACAATGGTTCTCAAGCTTTAGTGTACGTAAGAGTCACCTAGGGAGACCATCTAAAATCTATGAGATTAAGGTAGGTGTGAAATGTGTAATTGTAAATCTATTAATATGGGGGGAAAGGATTTCTGGAATAAAACTGCTCACCAAAATGGAGAACCTTAGAGACCTGATGGCCTGCTTATGTGTGCTAAAGTGAAACTTAAATGTGAAATGTGTGAGCTGGTGTTTACTCCAAGGCAAATAGAAACATTTATTTTTACACTTAACCAACATCTTCGAACATTTCCTAGATGCTAGGGAACAAAAAGTCCTACCCTTAAAAGAATTAACAAAATCAGGGGTGCCTGAGTGGCTCAGTCGGTTAAGTGTCCGACTATTTTTTTTATTTGATAAACGTATTTATAGTGAAATGATTACTACAATAAGGTGAGTTAACACGTCTATCACCTCACAGTTACTTTTTTTGTAAATGTGGTGAGAGTATTGAAGATCAACTTTCAGCAACTTTCAAATATACAATATAGTATTTTTTGCATGTTTGTTTTGAGAGAGAGTGCAAGTGGGTGAGGTGCAGAGAGAGAGAGAGAGAGAGAGGGAATCCAATCAGGCTCCATGCTGTCAGTGCAGAGCCCGACACAGGGCTTGATCTCACAATCAAGTGAGATCATAATCTGAGCCAAAGTCAAGAGTCAGATGCTTAACTGAGCCACCCAAGTGCCCCAACAATATAGTAAACTATAGTCACCGTTCCTATTGTATGCTAGATCCCTAGAACTTACTCATCTGACATGTGTAACTTTAGACCAATATCTCTTCATTTCTCCCACCTCCTGCCCCAGGGAACCACTATTCTACTCTCGGTTTCCATGAATTCAGCATTTTTAGATTCTACATATAAGTGAGGTCATATAGTATTTGTCTTTGCCTGACTTATGTTACTTAACCTAATGCTCCCAAGGTTCATCCATGTTGTTGCAAAAGGCACGATTTCCTTTTTTGTGGTTGAATAATATTCCATTGTGTGTGTATAAGTGTCCAACTCTCGATTTCAGCTCTGGTCATGATCTCTTGGTTCACAAGTTCAGGCCCCCCATCAGGCTCTGTGCTGACAGTGTGGAGCCTGTTTGGGATTCTTTCCCTCTCTCTCTGCCCCTCCTCTGCTCACATTCTTTCTCTCTCTCTCAAAATAAATAAACTTTAGAAAAAAAGAATTAAAATCATAAACATATATGCAAATAATCCAAGAGAAATCAAGTGAAAGGGAGCTGAAAATGCTAAAGAGAGACATGAATGGATGTAGCCATCCTCAAAGTATCACTTGGAAACATTGGTAATGTTGATGTTATATTTTTAAGGTCTTGACTCTGTTGTATAATTCTTTTAAAATTTTTTTCAAGTTTATTTATTTTGAGAGACAGAGCACAGAGGAGGGGCAGAGAGAGAGAGATTGAGGGAGAGAGAGAATCCGAGGCAGGCTCCACACTGTCAGTGTGGAACCCAATGCGGGGCTGGAAGTCACGAACCGTGAGATTGTGACCTGAGTGAAACCAAGAGTCGGACGCTTAACCGACTGAGCCACCCAGAGGCCCCTGTTGTATAATTCTTGATGTAGAATTCCCCAAGACCTGGGGGAAGAAAAGGAAATCACATAAAGGGGCTACTTTTGGGGTTAAAATCAGTTTACAGCTTGTGGGTTAGGGATCTGGTACTGGTAATCTAAATTAGACTTGTGTTTCTCTTAGGTGAATGCCTGATCACAGGTTTATATAAATTGGGAGATGGGACCTATCAGTCAGCCTTCGGTTAGGAAACCAGAAACCATTCTAGGTACTTATAACAGGAAGGTATTTAAAATAGGCAGTTAGGTACTTATAAAACAGTTGGAAGGGCTAGAGGAGAAAAGGTAAGGGAAGCCAAGCCCATAACTGGCTCTCAGGTCGGTAGCTAACTTTCTGGGAATTGCTGCCACACATGGGGGGCTCAAACTTTTGGACATGCCCCCTGAGGCAGGTAATTTGTGACACACAGAGACCACTGCAAAATCTACTGCTGCTGCTAGAGGAAGAATATGGCCTCAGCTTCCCTTCTGCCTTCCTCATCTCTCATAAA
Organism: Prionailurus viverrinus; assembly: GCF_022837055.1. Lineage (NCBI taxonomy): Eukaryota > Metazoa > Chordata > Mammalia > Carnivora > Felidae > Prionailurus > Prionailurus viverrinus. The sequence continues at coordinate 142,922,457 of NC_062568.1, forward strand.
CTTCTGGCACTGGCAGAATCTAGATTAGGGTATTGGCTGGCTTTGTATTCTGGGAAGTATAGTTCCCAGGCTTCCAACCTTTCACATTCAGGGGAGATAGATGAGATTTTCAGTCAGAAAAAGATTTGCAAACTGCCAATCCAGGAAAAAGGAAGGAGAGGGGGCTTCTTAGCTTCTGAGAATTCCCCCTTTCTACAATATGGGTCCTTTGTTTTTTGTTGATTAAGGGTAGAAGATAATAATATAGTTAGTTCTGGACTAAGAGGTGAAAATGCACTAAAACATGAAGTGTTGGTACATATAATTTACAGGTTCCTGTAAGATCTTATGGATCTTCTGAAGGCTGAATGGGAATGAGACCCCCCCCCCAAAAAAAAACCCATAAAAGCAGAGTTCACCTATTATTGGCTCTTCATTATCCAAACCTATGCTATCAAAGTTGAGAACATGAGATAGAAAATATTGGTGTCAGAGTTGATATACAAACACAACAAAGATAGCTCTATTTAATCTCTCCTTCAGGTCCAGATGGTGTGACTAGAAGAGGATCTTGAAACAGGCCAAAGTAGGTGTAAGACTCAGATTTGTGAGGTCATTTCAAAGTCAGAACTCAGTGTCTGAACCGATGGCAAGAGATCAACCCCTTTCTGGACTAGAGCAGTCCTAGATCTGCTTCAGAGTCTGTGGTTTGCCTGGTGGAAAGTAACACCGAATTCTCTTCTTTTGACAGAAATAAGGGCCCGGTACAGGCATCTTTGTGAGAAAGGTATAACCTAGGGATTATCTTGATTTTACAAATGAGGGGAAACTGAAGACCACAAGATTGAATGAGTATGTAAGATACACAGTGACCAACTCAAGGATCCAACTTAGCTATTTAAAGTTCTTCCTCAGCTTTTCTTCTCTATTCTGAAAACATTGCTTAATAACTGTATATGACTTCAGAATCAAAGAGCCAATGTTAATTAATAATGGGTTAGCCATTTTAGGGCTTAAGAATGTTTATGCTCTTTGAGCAATTCAGCTTCTGAGAATGCATGCTAAAGAATGGTTCTAAATTAAGAAAAGGCTTTGTGCACAAAGGTGGTCAAAGCAACATTTACAACACTGGAAAGTTCTAAACATTTTAAATAGTAAATGTAAAGCATTGTGGTCAAGTGCATGGATTCTGGAATCCTATTGCCTACATATCTCAGCTTTTTCACTTGCTACAAGCTATGTGACTTTAGGCCAAGATCCTCTTTGGGCAATTGCATCCATCATAGGCTTGTTATGGAGATGAAAGAAGTTATATGTCAAATATTTAGCATAGTACCTGGCACTGTGTATGTGTATTTATTGTTATGTATGCAATGCTATTTAACATTCTTTTTTTCTTTTTTAGAGAGGAGACAGCGTGTGCACGAGTGAGTGGGGGAGAGGAGCAAAGGGAGAGGGAGAGAATCTCAGTCAGGCTCCACACTCAGTCAGCACAGAGCCTGAGGCAGGGCTCGATCTGGACCCTAGAATCATGACCTGAGCTGAAATCAAGACTGGGACACTCAACCAACTGAGTCATCCAGGCGCCCCAATAAATTAACACATTTTAAATTATCAGTTTGGTTTATCTAATATTGAAAAACATGTATGATGGTGATTTGCCGATGGACTGGATATGGTAACAAGAGATGCATCTTAAAGAGACTTCCAGCGTTTGGGTCTGAACACTACAAGAGTAGAATTTCTTTAAAAAAATTTTTTTTAATGTTTATTTATTTTTGAGAGAGGCAGAGACAGAGCGTGAGTGGGGGAAGGGCAAAGACAGAGGGAGACGCACAATCCCAAGCAGGCTCCAGGCTCCAGGCTGTCAGCACAGAGCCTGATGTGGGCTCAAACCTGCAAACCACAAAATCATGACCTGAGACGAATTTGGATGTTTAACCGACTGAGCCACCCAGGTGCCCCATTTTATTTCTTTTTAGACAACAGTTTTATTGAAAGTTGGGAGCAGAGCTCCCTTCCCTCCCAGTCAGTCCTGGCCACGTGGGCCTCAGGGTCCACATACGAGTCCTACAGGCAGAACACGGGTTGGGGGTCAGCGGCCAAACACACGCACATGCAGAGTGGCGAGTGTTGAGGCCTGGGTTTCACGTTCTTCACGGTGACTAGTGGGCAGTGAGGTGAGTATCCCAGCAGCCAAAGTCGCAGGTGATTTTCAACCAACGCCGACCAACCCCCCAGCTACCACCCAGCAAAGCGTTCAGGCAAGGGGTCTGGGGCACGAGGAGTAGACCTACCCACAGCCTCCAAAAGTAGAATTTGTTTTTACTGAGATGGAGAAGTTGGTAGGAACAGAAGATATGGGGATAGGTGGGAATCAGGAATTCAGTTGTAGAGTGACATTTGATGATGCCAAGACAAAACCAGGTGGAGGTGTTGGGAAGGCAGCTGGAGAAACAAACCAGTCCAGGCTGGAGATGGTAATCTTGGAGTCACCGGTATATGAATGGCACTTAGATGTATGGGGTTAAACTAAATCGCATAGACCGTGAGTGTGGATAAAGCTAATAAAAGGTCTGAGAACTGACTCTTAGGGATTTGCAACGTTCATTTCAGAGAAATGAAGAGTCTGTTAAGAAGACAGAAGGAGCAGCCAGTCATGTAGGAAGAGAGCGAAGTGACAGTGAAGACCAGAGTCATCAGTCGTGTCAGATGCTACAACGTGAGGTTTTGGCCTTGGAGGTTTTGGTCACCTTGACAGAGGTGTTTCAGTGCAGTGGGGGGGGAATGAAAGCCTGCCTGAAGGGAGTCCAAGGGAGCCTGAGAAGAAAGCACTGGAGACAAGTGAGGACTAGCTAGTTTCAAATTGTTGCTCTTTTCCTAAAAAGGGACCAGCAAAGCGGGACAGTCCCTGGAGGGACATGGGCAGTGGTGGGGGAACTTATTTTAAGATGGGAATTATTACAGCGTGTAGTTGCAGGTGGGGATGATCCAGTAGAGAGGGAATCCGTAATGATTCGAGAGCGTTGTGGTGATGATTGCTGGAAGGAATGAGCTCCAGGATCTAAGTGGAGGATCTGGTCTTTCACAGCGACAGGGACATTCCATTCACAGTAAGAGGAGAGAAAGCAGGGTATGCATGCAAGGAGTTGGGACATGTGCTGATGGGGTGCGTTCACGGTTTTCCTCCTATCTAATCAGTGAATGCTCCAGATCCTTAGCAGAGGGCAATGATAAGGCAAGAGGCGTTGAGGGGGGTTGAGCGGAGAAGAGGAAGTGAGACGTCCCTGTTGAGGGGAGTGGGACAGTGAGTGGACCAGGGAGCTCAGTAGGACCGCCAGACCAAGCCCACCTAGTGACGCTAGTGAGCCCAGATTTAAGACCATTCAGAGAGTTCATGTATTTCCCTTTGGCCTGTCTTTCGGCTCAGCTGCAGAGAGCTGAACTGTCTGTCAAGCAATGTCTGGGCTTCATCCCAACCAATTAAATCAGAATCTCTGGGGCTTGGACCCAACCATGGCGTGTATGTGAAGTGATTGCCCTGTGCAGCCAGGGTTCAGAACCATGGGTTAAAGCAAAAAGGTAATGGGAAGGTTCACAGAAGAACCTGAGATCCAGGACATCCTGCTGTGAAAAATTCAGTGTCTGTTTAATTATTTAAGTGTGGGCTAAAAACTTAACTGAGAAAAGGAGCCCAAGAGGGGGAACTAACAGTGAGTGGCTACAATGGGGTAGAAATTGTGCTGTGCGCTTCACACGCTTGGTCCTGAAAAAGATACGAATTAGATAAGAATCTTGGAGTTAAGAATTTTAGCCTCTGCTTTATAGTAAATGAGCTGAAGCTCAGACAGGTGATGTGAGTTGCCCTCAGCTCCCCTGCTAATAAGCAGTAAGAGCCAGGATTTGGATCTGGACCAATTTGCTCCCAAGTTGTTGCTCAAGATTTTGTGAAAGATGTGAGACTTAAGCTGTGTGTTCAAGTAGTAGGAGCATTTTGATTTTGGATGTGCAAGAGGGCTTCCCAGCTGGAGGGACACTCTGAGAAAAAAGACCCGAAGGCAAGAAAGAACATGATGAATACAAGAGATATTCAGGGAGACAACACCTCCTGCGGCGGGTGGGTTGAAGTAAATAAGAGAACAAATGATTCCACCAACCAACAGATAAATGAGTTGGGGGAGTGTCTGTCCTCCGTGGCCAGACAGCTGGGCAGGCTGCCAATGTACTTGGGGCCCAAGGAAGCTGCATCGCAGAATTGCTAAGCAAATGTTCCCTGCATTGTTTGTACAATTCATTATTTTTAAAAAATGATAGCTGTTGGGCTCCATTGAGATAAAAGATGGCCTCTGAGTATAATCTCATTATCATCTGTCACCATGGCTGGGGAGCTTTATGTGTCCGCAGAATCTCAGAATCTATATTTCTCTAGCTTTAATCTCAGGGTCGATATCCCAACACAGCACTGCTCATAATAAATAGCTAGTAGTAAATGATAAAGTAGGCTACTGTGTTTTATTTTATTTGGCTTTCAAGCCAATCAATTTTATAGCTGTCTGTTTGAGGGCTGAAAAAAACTTCTGGGGACAGCAAAGAATCATATGAAAAACTAGAACACGCTGACAAAATGAATCTTTATCTCCCTGGCTTCTCCCATGGAAAGACGCCCTGGGTAGACTGTTGATTATGCATCTAATAAGGCAGCTGCTCATGGAAATGATCCTTTTGATTGGTTTGCAGACTAACTCGGTTTTATGCCCCTTTGGCCAGTGATATAGCTTCTCATATACACTTGTGTGGTATATTCACTGATGACATTGGTTTGCTTGCCTTCTGTCAGCGATTTTTTTTTTACTTTGAGAATATGGAAAATCATAATTCATGAAATGGTAGCAAGAGAGAGAGAGAGAGAGAGAGATGAAAAATAGAATAGCATCTGTCCTCAACAATACTGCTAATTAAAAAGCAGAAGTTACCCCCTTTCTGCCTAGTATTCTTCTTGGAGCTACATGTGGTTCAAATAAGGTGGCAAGTGTCTTCCCTGTCCTGGGGTAGAAAGCCTACACTTTTGAGGGGTTTTTTTATGTTATAGGGGAAAAAAAAGAAATATCAATGATCCAATAAAAAATATGCCATACACTCACCAAAAAAGGCAACTTCTACATGTAATTGCTGTGCTTGTCTGCGTTTCAGTTGCTGACCAAAAAAGTCCATTTGGTTCAAGTTGTTCATCAGTACAGCAAGCACTTGATTCATTCATTCTCTGAGCAAACTTTTGTAGAGTATCTAGTGTGAGCCAGACAGCGTTCTGGGTATTGAGAAAGATGTCAAGGGAAATACGATGGACCCTGAGTTCAAAAACAGCTTACACTAGTGACTAAGGCTCTTCCACTAGATAATCATGGGACAAGGAAGGGGTTGCCATCACTGTCCAAAACGTATGACCAGAGTTATGACTATTCAAAGTGCCATTTGGGTTGCCTTTGTACAGCTGGCAGGGTACGGTACGAAATCCATTACTGCCATGGAATCAACAGGATTTTCCTAAGAACCAATGAACGCGAGGGCATTTGCATGTGATGTGTATATTTTGTGTAGCTTATGTAAATGAGTTATAGGCACACTTTACAAAAATTATCATTACTATCCTGAGGTGTATTTCTTGATTTTTGTTTCCTTTACTATTTTTTAATTTTTAAAATCCATTTGATTCCCCTGTGGAAGTCTACGCAGAAAGGCAAAAGATGTTTAGCTAGAGAGGAAGAGTCAGGGGAAACTGGGAGAGCTGCAGCAGATGTAACCTAGACTGCTAAGGGGCTCACTGTCATCACACGAAGGACATTCCCAGCGTCGAATACAAACTGGAGCACCGTGCAGGACACGGCTCCTTCGCTTCCAAGGCAGCATGTTCTCTTGATTGCCCCTTCTCCGTCTCTTTTGCTGGTTTCACTTTTCTCCCTGGCATCTTAATCATGGCAGGGTCCACCACTGGTCCAGCTCTCTTTTCCTTCTCCCTTCACCCTTGGTCATATCATCAAGCTACATGGCTCTGAGTAACCATCTATATACTGGCAACTCCCAAATATATATCTATACCCAGGACCTCTGTCTCTCTCCAGCTCTAAACTCATATAGAAAATACCCCTTCAATGTCTAGTAGTCATTTCTTCCGACCCCAAGCTTGCTCTACGCATAGCCCTCCCCATCTCAGTCCTTCGGGTTGCTCAGGTCAAAAATCTTAGCGTCTTCTGTCACCTCTCTGTTCCTCGCCACCCACACCTAATATATCAACAAATAGCGCTTTTCAGCATAAAAGCAAAATCTGACCACTTCTTACCACCCCCAGTACTATGTCCTGGTCTTTTGTCTGGATTCCTACAGACCCGCTGATTAGTCTCCCTGCTCCCCCCCTTTCCCCTCTTACTATCTATTCACACTGTAGCCAGAGTGATCCTTTCAAAATTCAGGTCAAATCACATTATCCCTCTGCTCTTGGCCTGGCAATGGCCTCCTGCCTTATTAAAGTGATGCCAGTGACCTTCATTATTTAGTCCTGTCACCTTTCTATCTTTTCCCCTTCCACTCCCTGGCTCACTCACAGCACTCCAGTTACACTGTTGTCTTGCTTGTCCTTGAACATGTCAGCGATGCTCCCACCTCAGGGCCTTTGCATTGTTGCTTCCTCTGCCTGAAATGCTGCCTCGCAGCATTTCTGCGTATAGCTTACACCCTCATCTCCTTCAAATCTTTACTCCAATGTCTCCTTCTTCATGAGATCCTCCCTGACCACCCTAACCAGTTTTCAACCTACCCCACTCCTGGCACTGCCCTGACCCCTTTCCTTGCTCCATAAGGTTCCCCCCACTAGAATTTAAGCTCCATGAAACAGGAGTTATTGCCTGTCTTGTTCAGTCATCATCCCAAGCACTTAGAACACTGCCTGGCAAATAGTAAGTGCTCAACAATTATTTGGATATAAATAAAAATGAATGAATATATAATACACAGGAAGGAACCTCCTTTTAAGGAGTATTTCTATCAATACCAGATATCAAATTTGTGTTCAAATAGTCCCTAAGGGAACATGGAAACACTCTTCTGAATAGTTATCAGACACACAAGTTCTAGTATTCCAATCACTAACACTTTTGGTGTGTTTGTTATAAACTGGGCCCTGTGAGAAATACTCTACACGCATCATCTCTTTTAGCATTCACAGCCCAGTGAAGTAACTTGGAATGATGTTACCTCCATTTTATATCAGGGGTGCACCGGCTCAAAAGGACTAAGGAGTTTTCCCAAGCCACCCAGCTCACACATAGAAGAGTTTCTTTACCACTCTACAAGGCCACCTCCTTTCAGTAAAGACCTAATGTCGAATTGGTTCTTTGAGATTCATTTTTCAACAGTTTGTTCCAAGTCCTAAGAGAATCCCTAACCTATTGTTTGAAATTGGCAGTGGAAAGATCTGAGAAGTATGACCAACTAGCCAGACAGAGCCATAAGACAGACACAAGACTCATTTGGATACTGTTTTAATAACCCTTGATACTGATGATTCTAACAGATTGGAAGGATATGAAAAGAATCCAGGATTCTACCAAGTATAAATGTCTTCAGAGATAACCTGACAATATATTTATATATGTTAAGAGTCAATAAATGCAAAACGTAATCAACTAAAGTGTGTAGTCTGGGTGGGAGGAGGGTTAGTGCAGAATTCTGGGAGAAGGTAAAGAAATCCAGTAACACAGAATGTGAACGCAGGGCTGCGAATGATGAGATGAGCTCGGCTGAAAGGCACTTGTAACCTTGCTTTAAATAGAACTACTCTGTTCCAGTAGTGCTGTTCCCAGAGAGACACTCAGTTACCACCTCTGGGTGTTCTGAGGATCCACTGGAATGGCAGCCTCTTTGTGTATAGAATGGGTTGAATGGTTCCCCCCCCCCCCCCCAAATGTGTCCACATCCAAATCCCTGGAACCTATCTATGTTCCCTTCTTTGGAAAAAAAGATCTTTGCAGATGTAATAAAATTAAAGATCTTGAAAGAAGACCTTCCCCCAGTGGGCCCTAAATCCAGTGATGAATGTCCTAATGAGAGATAGAAGAGAAGACACACAGAGAAGGTCATGTGAGGCTAGAAGCAGAGGTTGGAGTGGCTTGGCTTCCATAAGCCAAGGAAGACAATGCCTGGAGCCACCCAATGTGGAAGGGCCAGGGAGGGATTCTCCTTTCAGGCCTCAAGAGGCAGCAAGGCCCTGCTGACACCTTGATTTCAGACTTTCAGCCTCCAGATTGAGGGAGAATAAGCTTCTGTTGTTTTTTTTTTTAAAGAAATTTTTTTCAACGTTTATTTATTTTTGGGACAGAGAATGAACGGGGAAGGGGCAGAGAGAGAGGGAGACACAGGATCGGAAACAGGCTCCAGGCTCTGAGCCATCAGCCCAGAGCCCGACGCGGGGCTCGAACTCACAGACCGCGAGATCGTGACCTGGCTGAAGTCGGACGCTTAACCGACTGCGCCACCCAGGCGCCCCAAGCTTCTGTTGTTTTAAGCCACCCAGTTTGTAGTAATTTGTCACGGCAGCCCTAGGGAACCGGTAAAATGCTTAAGTATCACTCAACTCCAGGCTGGTTTAGATGTAAGTATGGGTGTGTTTAAGGAAGTCAACACATTGTAAATATTTTGTGTGAGGGAGAAGCATACATTTGGTATATCATGTGCCCGTAATGTTTAAGAAAATTTGACCTACTATTAAAATGAAGAGAACTTAAACTCTATAACATATGAATAATTGCTTTAGATTTTTAAGTTATACTTTTACTAAGTTTATACATACAGTATTGAAATAAAAGAAATTAAGGGGGCGCCTGGGTGGCTCAGTTGGTTAAGCGTCCGGCTTCGGCTCAGCTCAAGATCTCGCGGTTTGTGAGTTCGAGCCCCGCGTCGGCTCTGTGCTGACAGCTCAGAGCCTGGAGCCTGCTTCTGATTCTGTGTCTCCCTCTCTCTCTCTGCCTCTCCCTCGCTCATGCTCTGTCTCTCTGTCTCTCAAAAATAAATAAACATTAAAAAAATTTTTTTTTAATTAAAAAAAAAGAAATTAAGGTTAGCCCTCCTTGTAAGTTTGACTTATTAGTGTTCTGTGTTATTTGAGCACTCAGAAAGTTATATTAGTTCAATCAAAACATTGAAGTAATAAAAAAATAGAATGCATTGATTTATAAATACAATTTAAAATGCTTGAAGGTGTTAGCTTAGAAATAGGATCACATATTATTCAAAGGCCTTTAACATAGTTTAAATATATATGACAGGCTATATATACTATACAGAGAACAGTCAGATTTGATGCAGAACTTAAAAGCTTCAGGAAAAATTAGTTTTTTTAATCTGTAACCTTAATAAATTGAATATTAATTTTTAAAAACAATGTTAACCTCTGAATAGTTTTTACTGCCTCAGAACCACTCGAGGGCACCAAAAAGCTCACATTTAATAGAAGCGACATAAAAGAAACTTTCTAACTGTGTCATCCTTCAGGAACAGGGCCACGGGAGGCAGCCATCAGGAGTGAATCAGTGTCTGGACAGTGTGAAGGTGATCTGTGCTCTGGTGGGAACAGCAGAAGGCCGTGAACTTCGCTGGTGGGTGCCTTTGTTCTGACTCAAAGTGTTCCTTGACACGCGGAGGAACATCAGGTCCAAAGGCCTCTAGTGACTGAACAGATAACGTGAGTTCCCTCAAAGCTCGGCACCACTCATCCCTGCCTCTCCTCCCCAAGACAGTGCAGTGAGTGTGGCGTTCAGGCAAGCATTCGATGTTCTCTTTCTTTATTAGTTTGATTTGAGGAACCAACTCTGTCCCTGCAGAGAAAACTCTAGAATGATCATGTTGAAATGGTAGCCATTTCTGGGTGTAGTACTTAATGTACTTAAACACCCCCTCATTGCTGCATGTATCATTGGTTTCCTTACGTGTGGCTGGTGGTCCTAACATTTCCATCTGCTTCGACGTTGGGCCTTTGGTCAGGTCCGAGAGGTATGGCCCTGAGCACGTGCTGTCATGAACCGAAATACAGGGTGTTGGTCTTCGCTTTATCGGTAGTCTGAAGAATCACAGTGGGTGACTGAAGGCCTGTAACGTGGAAACCATAAAGAAACAGAAATGATTTTGTATGAAGAAAATGAAAGGGGACTTGATAATGGTCTTAAATGTATAACCAGTTTTAAGACTATCCTTAGTTCTGTCCACTTTTTTTTTTTAACGTTTATTTATTTTTGAGACAGAGAGAGACAGAGCATGAATGGGGGAGGCTCAGAGAGAGAGGGAGACACAGAATCTGAAACAGGCTCCAGGCTCTGAGCCATCAGCACAGAGCCTGACTCGGGGCTTGAACTCACGGACCGTGAAATCATGACCTGAGCCGAAGTCGGACGCTTAACCGACTGAGCCACCCAGGCGCCCCTATCCACTTCTATCTTATATTCACTTGAAAGTTCTTGGGCTGCTCCGGGGACTTGTAGAGGACAGCAAGGTGGAGGAAGCAAGGTGGTGGGAGGAGCCTGGGGCTCACATTGCCAAGCTGGCATCACTCAGCAAGCCCTGCAGACAGGTGTTCCCCAGCGCTGGATGCTGTCTTGACCTGGACCGCAGAAAGCTTAGCACTCTTTCTCTTCTCTGGCCTCTACTTGCCAGTTCTAGAAAAATAAGAAACACCCCACTTGCCACCTTCCACTACCGTAGTAAGAGAACAAGAACGCTGGTTTTTATTGGGTTGAATCAGCAGGGTGTTTTTGTTTTCATCTCCATGGACATGACTCGGTCGGAAATCAAAGCACAGTAAACCAGCGTTTTTATTACATCTCGTTGGAAGTTGTCCGTGAAGCCTCTTTTGAAAAGTTCAGTGTCCAGTTCTAGCTGAGTGATGGGGAAGAGGACACATGTGACTTCTCTGTGAAGTCTTCCCCATGCCTCCTCCTGGCTCCCCCACGTGAGCTGGTTTTGCTGCCATCTTTCTTCCATTGATTTGACAAACACTGGTTTGGCACTTGCTATACTGGGGACATAAAAATAAAAGGTTTAGTCTCGGATCAAGAAGCTTTTAGTAGAGTCAAGCGAGAGAAAAATAAACAGATCACCCACGGAGTAAAAAAGAAACATAATTTCATGGAAGCGGCAGGGCTTCTGCGTATCGTCATGCAAGGCGTGCACTGCACAACCCTGGAGGGGGGTAGGGTGCCTTTCACACTGCAGTCAGGTGAAGGCACAGCCACCTGTGGCAGCTCTGGAGGCAGATAGGAGGGGCCGCTAATCTGGGCAGATGAGGAAGAACAAAAGGCGGGAAGACGCCACGGCGGTTCCTGTGTTCACATCTTTCTGTAAGCCCCTTCCACCCACAGTGTGGCCAGACCTGTGACTTCATTTTAGCTAATATAAGTCAGCAAAGGTGATAGGATGTCCCTTCTAGATTGTTACATTGACTAGAATGCCCCTGTTGCTAGGAGTGCCTCTCCTTGGCCGGCTTTGAGGAAGCAGGCTGCCTGCTACGAGCTTCCCTAGGGAGAGGGCAACTGGCAGGGAATTGCAGGCAGCTAATAGCTGACAGCCGGCAAGACCCTGAGGCCTTCAGTGTGACAGGCCACAAGAAGCTGAATGCTGTCAACAACTACAGGAGCTTGGAAGTCTTCAGATGAGAACCCAGCCCTGGCTGTTGGCCCGACCGCAGCCTCGCGAGAGACCTGGAAGCAGATGATCGATCCAGCTACGCTGTGCCCAGACCCCGATTCCACAGATGTGAGAAAATAAATGGGTGTCGTTTGAAGCTGCTCATTGGGTGGTGATATTGTTATGCAGCACTAGATAGCTAATACAGAGGGTTAGGGACAGCAGCTCAGGTCACCTATACACTATGTTCCCATGGCGCTTTGGAAAATGCTCAGAAGGGTGGAGGGCAAATGTCCGTCTTCCCTCTTGAAGCCATGGACATTGTCTTATTCACCTCTGAGCTTCCTCATCTATGAAATAGGGTAATAACAGTACCTACTACGTAGGGCTGCAAGTTAGATAATTTAAGCAATGTTATTAACACAGTGACTGTCTTAGTAAGTGCTCATTAAATACCACCTCTAAGCCTCCAGGGCTTAGTACAGCACCTGGTTCATACTTTATAAATGTTTATTGCATGAATGGTTCATTGCAAGAACTGAAGGACCGTATATCAGCACCTGATGGCAGTAGGAAAAGTATCAGCAGTTTGGCCACCGTCCCTCAGGGTCAGCCAGAAGGAACCAGAGATGTACAAAACCATGGTGTCAGGGTGACTAAGCAAACCCAGACAGGAAGAAGCCTAGTCAAGGGAGCTTCTGTTGGGAACTGCTTTCTGGTTCTGCCCACTGCAGACACCAGATTTTTGACCGGGATAGATATGTGGGTTTCAATCAGTTCTTTTATTCAGGTTTTATGAATCTACACTTTGTGTCGAGAGCCATAAGCGGTTTACATGCCTATCTGTAGGCACACCTCATTTTATTGTACTTGGCTTTCTTGAGCTTTGCAGATACTGTGATTTCTTTGCTTACAGATTGAAGGTTTGCGGCAACCCTGTGTTGAGCAGGTCTGTCAGCGCTGATTTTCCAACAGCATTTGCTCACGTCGTGTCCCGGTGTCACATTTTGGTAATTCTCACAATGTTTCAAACGTTTTCATTATTACTTTCTTCGTTACGGTGATCTGTAATCAGTGGCGACAGCTCACTGAAAGCTCGGATGATGGTTAGCATTTTTTAGGCAATAAAATATTTTTTAATTCAGACATGCACATTGTTGTTTTGGACATAATGCTCCTGGACACTTAATAGACTGTAGGATGGTGTCAACATAACTTTTGTATGCACTCGAAAAGCAAAGAAATTATGTGACTTGCCTTGTTGCAAAATTCATTTCATTGCAGTGGTCTGGAACCAAACCTGCAATATCTCTGAGGTGTGCCCGTGTAAGAAATATATGAGAATCAGCAGATTCTGAGGTGACTTTTTAATTCCTCCTTTCTACGAATCTGATAATAATCTTTAATGCTCCCCTTGCTACTTCTTTCATTCATTATGCATTCATATATTCCACCCACAAACATTTATTGAGGACAGCTCTATGCCAGTCTTTGGGTTAAGCACTTGGAATACAACATTGAGTCAAACAGCTGCTCACGGTCCTGGGGCTCATTAATGACACATCCAGTTGGAATCTCTTCTGTATGTTTTGAGCACCCCACCCCCACCCTGCACCCTTGCTGTTTGTGCTGTGCTGGCGTGTTCTACTTTTATTTGGGGGTCCTTAGTCTTCTTTGCAGTCTTTACCCTTTGCTTATGCACTTGCATCAAGAAGAGTCTTCATGTATTGAGTCTTCATCAATTAAATTCTGTGTAAGGTTCTTCTCCCTCCAGTAAGCTTCTCCCCATGGGACTAGGCAAGTGATTTTGCAACTAATAGCCTCTTTAATCTGGATGTTCTCTGTGATCTCTTTTCTGATGTTTTCTCTGAGGAGCTGGGGAGATAAGAAGGCCCTTTGATGGTTAAAAACTCTTTTATTGCTTGGAGCATGAGCTTAAAGTGGGTCAGGCATTGCGTAACACCCCGCACTTATGGACACTATGGAAAGAAGATGGTAGGATACCCTACCTAACTGAGCCAAACAGCTCTATTTAGTGGCAGCTTGGGGGTGAAGTAATGACCAACAGGAGCATGGTGAGCAGTAAGGAGAAAGCCCAGCCACAAGAAGTTTGATGTATCTTCAGGTGGTCACGGAAGACCAGCACCTCGACACCTCGGTCTCACTATTGCTGATTTTTTAGCAAAAGCTTTGGATCCACCAAGTGGAATTGTGGACAGCGGCAGCCTTGCTTTAAAGTTTGTTGTCTGCTTTTAAAAAACCAAACCATATGGGGCGCCTGGGTGGCTCAGCCGGTTGAGCGTCCAACTTCGGCTCAGGTCATGATCTCACGGTCCGTGAGTTTGAGCCCCGAATCGGGCTCTGTGCTGACGGCTCGGAGCCTGGAGCCTGTTTCCGATTCTGTGTCTCCCTCTCTCTCTGCCCCTCCCCTGTTCATGCTCTGTCTTTCTCTCTCTCAAAAATAAATAAGCGTTAAAAAAAATTTTTTTTTTAAAAAACCAAACCATAACTTGAGCAGCCATGAACCCACCACACAACCTAAGCAATAGGATGTTATCAATGTCATTGAAGCTCCCTCTGAGTAGGGTTGCCAGATTTAGCCACAAACAAGCAACAACAACAAAATACACCCTATTAGCTTTACATTGCAGATGAACAATAAATAATTTTTAGTAGAAGCGTGTCCCATGCAATATCTGGGGTATAATTATGCTAAAAACATTATTCATTATTTAAATTCAAAGTTACCTGAGCCCCCCTCTTTTTATCTGGCAACACTGTCTTGCCAGTCACAGCCCCATGTCCCTTCCCTGACAGATAATCATTGCTTTTCAATTTGGCTTTATCATCCCTTTGCTATAGAGTTTATAGCTTACCATATACATATGTATATGCATCCCTAAACAAAATATTGCTTTGCTTGTTTTCCAAGTGTATTAAAATGCCGTCTTTCATGTATTCTTTTCCTCTCAACATTCTATTTCTGAAATTCAGTTATGCAGTTGCTTCCTTTTTACTGTTACAACCATTTTCTGAATCTACCACAGTTGATTTGTCTCTTCTCCTGTTGAGTTGTGTTCAGTTTTTTGTTACTACACACTGTGCTGGCTCAAACATATCATCTGATGCTCATGCGCAGAAGTTCCTCTAAGGCATAGTCCTAGGAATCAGAGGACATGGGCTGTCACAACTATACTAGAGGTAAGTGTTTTCCTCAAAGTGATTGCATCACCCAGTACAAGTATTTTGAAGATCGCATTGTACTACTTAAAATCTTCAGGCTTTATCCAGTCTGGTAGGTATAAAAATGCCTCTCACTGTGATTTCATTTTGCTTTTCCTTGATTACTAATGAAATTAAGCCACATTTCGTATATTGATTGGTCATTCATGTTTCCTCTCCTGTGAAAAGCTTTTCATTACTGTTGCTCATTTTCTCTTGGGTTCTTTGTGGGGTTTTTGCTGATTTTTAGGTCTTCTTCCTGGATCCTGTATACTAATTTTTAGTTAATTCGATGCATGACAAATATACCTTCTCAATTTTTAGTTTGCCTTTTTACTCTCTTTCCAGTGTTTTTTGATAAAAGGAAATTTATAATTTGGTTTTCTCTAATTTATCAATCTTTTCTTTATGGTTTGTATTTTCTGGGTCTTGTTTAGAAAATACTTCCTTACCTAAAGTCAAAATATTTTCCTGGGGCACCTGGGTGGCTCAGTTGGTTAAGCGTCATCTAACTCTTGTTTTTGGCTCAGGTCATGATGTCATGGTTCATGGGATTGAGCCCCACATCAGGCTGTGCTGACAGTGTGGGGCCTGCTTGGGATTCTCTCTCTCTCTCCTCTCTCTGCCCCTCCCTCTGCTCACATGCATATGCTCTCACTCAAAATAAACATTAAAAAGTATATTTTTCTATATTGACACAAATTTTTTTTTAACGTTTATTTATTTTTGAGACAGAGAGAGACAGAGCATGAACGGGGGAGGGGCAGAGAGAGGGAGACACAGAATCGGAAGCAGGCTCCAGGCTCTGAGCCATCAGCCCAGAGGCCGACACGGGGCTCGAATTCACGGGCCGCGAGATCCTGACCTGAGCTGAAGTCGGACGCTTAACCGACTGAGCCAACCAGGCACCCCGACACATAAATTTTTTAAGTTTATTTAATTATTTTGAGCGAGAGAATGCAAGCGGGGGAGGAGCAGAGAGAAAGGGAGAGAGAGAACCCCAAGCAGACTCTGCGCTGTCAGCACAGAGCGTGACACAGGGCTTGATCCCACCACCTGTGAGATCATGACCTGAGCCAGAACCAAGAATTGGATGCTTAACCGACTGATCCACCCAGGTGCCCGACACATGAAATTTTTAAGGTTTTTCTTTCCACATTTAAATCTTCATTTCACCTGGATTATAGTTTATATATGATGTGAGAGAGGAATCCAATATCTCTTTTTTCCAATATGGATAAACTCTTGTTCCCCCACTGTTTATTGAACACCTCATTCCCTTGCCATCCAGCTGCTCTAGAGTGCCAGTAGATCAGTTTTCATATATTTATGGATCCATTTCTGGGCTTACCATTCTCTCCTTTGATCTATTTGTCTATCCCGTTTCTAATATCACATTGTCATAGTTAAGTCGATTTATCAATCTTGCTATTTGGCAGAGCTACCCCATCTTACACACACACACACACACACACACACACACAAAGGCGTGCACAACCTTGTTCTTACTCAAGAGTATCTGAGTACTTTGACTCTTCGTGGGGCTTTGCTTTTCCGTGTAAATTTTGGAATCGGATTAATGAGGTCTGTGATAAACCGCTGAGATGCCGATTTGAGTTGCATTGAATTTGGGGAAGGTCGACATATTTATACTGAGTCTCTCTACCTGAGAACATGGTAAATCTCTCTGTTAGTTTTGGTCTTCTTTGATGTTTTTCTCCATAAAGGTCCCTTTATTTTATTATAGTGTTGTTTCTATTGTAATGGTATCTTTTAAATTACATTACTATAATTTTTATGGCTGCTGTCTAGAAATGCAATTGGTTTTATATACTTAGCCACTTTGCTAAGTTAGCTCCTCAATTCTAATAATTTGGTTATAGATTCTTTTGAATATTCTCTATAGGCAACCATATCAATCTGCTAACAATGATTGCTTTATTCCTTCTTTTCCAATTTGTATACCTTTTATTTATTTTCCTATTTACGTTTTAGTCATGAAAATCACTAGAATAATGTTGACTATAACAATGGCATTGAGCGTCTTCAACTTGTTCCTGGTTTTAAAGGGAAGGCTTGTAAGTTTTACCGTGAAGGATCATACCTGCTATACGTGTTTGCTTTTGGCTTTTATCCTGTCAAAAAGTTACCTTCCTCATTATAATCTTCAGAGTTTCTGTCACAAATCAGGATGCTTTTACTCAAATGCCTTTCCCTGCATTTACTGAGATGATTAAATGTTTTCCTCATCTGATCTGTTAATATAATACATTAAATTAATTGTTTTTGTAAATTAACCCAACTTTGCATTCCTGGGATAAACCTAACTTAGGATGATGGGTCATCTTTTTTGTGCTCTGCTGGATTGGTAATAGTTTGTTTAGAATAGTTTGTTTTTTGCAGTTTTACTTATGATTAAGTTTAACCTATAATTTTCCTTTCTAGTTCTGTTTTGTTTGATTTTAGGATCACTGTTATACTAATCGCATAAGATGAATTGGAAGAATTTAAGATTCAGTTGTAATTGAAGCACCAAGATTCAAGATACGAACTTCCAAAGTGAGATGGTAGGCCAAGATGCCTTTTCAAAAGACATATCTAGGAATTCGTTCCTTGGCATTAACCACCCCTCATCCTCTCAAGCATGTGCATGGCTTGAGAGAGGGAGTATGATGGAAATTTTGCAAGAAAATTTCTTTGGCAAACACTGCTGTTATGAATTGAGACAACTGAAGAGGGATTCGGTAGTTCCCCTTGGTCCTTTGCAGTGAGGGAGGTCTGGGGGGCCTGTGGCTGGCTCTCCTCTGAAACACAGGAAGCAACAACAGGGTTGGCCTGCTGCTTTGCCGATGGAGTGAAAGAAAGGTGTGCCTGGGCTTGAGTCAGTCTGCATTCCCCAGATTTGCCTGGGCAAAGGATCCATGAGTGTTTCCTTGGCTCAAGTACAGCCAGATGCACACAAAGGAGCTGGCACGGGGTCATCTTATATGGTCTCAAGTAGAATTGGGTCAGTTGGAGAGGTGAGCAGGCTTCATTACAGGAGAAGCTGGATGCTGCTTTTGGGGGCATTAAATGGGGGTTAATAAGCAACGCCCAGAATAGAGTGTATTCATTTAGATCAAAGGAAATCAGCAGTGATGGGGTAAGAAAAGAGGTTTTGCAAAGTTCACACGAAAGCCCTCCACGAGAGAGAGAATCCGCTTCAAATATCCAGTAGGTCCAGAGAGAGCAAAGCACTCTGATAACAGTACCAGTTAAGTAAGGACTTTCTCTTCTCCTCCTTCTCCATCTCCTTAACCTGGAGAGGACCAGAAACAGCAGTCAGGGAATGGGGGTCTGTCATTTAGGAAAAGCCCACCCTTTCATTCTCTGCTCTGTGATGCTAGCGCCACAGCCCCGTAAGCTACATTTCTGCTTTGCCAGCTTTTCCCCGTTGGGCTCTGCTGCTCAAGGTACCGGAGGGGGACTGGAAGGCTGGGGGAGCAGAAGGGCTGTGCTCCTCCCTGCCTCCTTCCTGTCTGGTCCTGTGAGTGTCACAGCGTCTGACCCCATCAGGGGCAGTTCCTCCCATGGCAGCAGCCAGTTCATTCACAGTTTCAACAAGACTTGTAAGGCCAGGCTGCTCACATCCACCCCTTCTATCCCGGAACAGGACCACATCCACTTCAAAGTTTGAGTCTGGCCTCATGGGCTCCTTCTCTGAGCTCAGACACACCAGCACCAACCAAGTATCACTTCCTCCTCAGGGTCGAGAGTTTCAGCTCTGCAGGCTTCCTTGTCTATGCTTTGAAGTTTCAAGAATGCTAACATCTTTCTTTCATTCCCTTAGCCCTGGGGATGGTAGCTGCTGTTGAAATCGTGACACTTAAAGATACCTTAGAAGTTTCTTCTTGTCTCATCAGTCACCTGGTTAGTGACTTCTGTTCAGTTAATTTTTTACATTATTTTTTTCTCAAATCGCTGGTAAATTTTCAGTCTCTTATAGATGGTGCAGTGGTGGTGGTGGGATAGGGGTGGGGGTGATTGAGAAAGGGGGAGAGAAAAAGAGAAGACGCTGACTCCATTTCCTTCCCCCAAAACAGGTGGTCAGTCTGCCACAGCCTCTGAGTTGGGGGAAGAGAAATCCTAACTTTTAAACCGAAAGCCTATCTTGTATTGTACTGGTCATTTTACGTTACTAATTTGAGTCTGGGTTTGTGTCTATAAGTAAATAGAGACATTTCTATTACTCATTAATAACCTTAAAAGTCAAGGGGCTTGCCTGAGTTTTCATCCAGTGTCAGGGGAAGGATTACCTTCACTGAGAAAATTTAAAGGGACAGTAGGAGACAACCACTTATTTGATGACATCCCATGAATCCTACTTAATTTAACGTGCTGGTTATAATCTGAGGCTGTAATTGAAATGTCTCCTAGAACTCACAAGTAAAACTCTCAAAGCCTAGGATTTCTTTCATGGGAAGATTTCTGCTACTGATTATGTAGGCAGCCTATTTCTTTCTGGTTTTTTAATGTTTGTTTGTTTATTTGTTTGTTTCTGAGGGTGAGTGAGAGAGAGCATGAGCAGGGGAGGGGCACAGAGAGACTCCCAAGCAGGCTCCCTCACTGTCAGCGCAGAGCCCAATTTGAACTCACAAACTGTAAGATCTTGACCTGAGCTGAAATCCAGAGTTGCCTAGGCACACCCTATTTCTTTTAGAGTCAGTTTGGTAAGTATTTTGGGGGGAATTTCCATTTAAAAGGTACATCTTCAAAGTTATTAGCATAAGGTTTTTCTATCTTATATTTCTATTATATTTGTGATCTTTGTGTATTCTTCTTTTTCATTCCTAATGTTATATATGCCTTCTCTCTATATATATCTATTTAAATGTTTATTATTTATTTTTGAGAGAGAGAGAGAGAGAGAGAGAGAGAGCATGAGCAGGGGAGGGGCAGAGAGACAAGATGACACAGAATCCAAAGCAGGCTCCAGGCTCTGAGCTGTCAGCACAGAGCCTGACTCAGGGCTCAAACTCACAAACTGAGATCATGACCTGAGCCGAAGTCAGACGTTTCACCGACTGAGCCACCCAGGTGCCCCTATTTGTGTCTTTATTCAATCTTTGCAGGGGTTAGTCTCTTCCAAGACCCAGTGTTTGGTTTTGTTGATCATCATTATTGTATCTGTTATCTGTTTCTTTAAGGCTATTATTTCCATCTTTTTACGTTCTTTGGGAATATTCTGTTAGTTTCTCCCTTCTTACATTTAATGCGTTTCTTGCTCATTTTAAACCTTTCTTCTTTTTCCAAAGAAACATTTAAAGCTGTGTGTCTTCTTTTATGTGTACTTTGGAGACCTCATCATCACCCTTTGCCACATCTTATTTCCCTGATCTGAGTGAGTTCACTACTTACCGTAAATTTTGGGCATAGTGTCATGCAGGTCTTATTTTTCAAACTTTATAATATTATTTCGTTCTGTTGATGTTTTTCATTCTTAAATTCTTTATTGAAGCATAATACAGAAAATATAAACATATATACATACTGTACAGAAAAATGTACATGTCATAGTTATGAAGCCTGCAAAAGTCTCACCCATGTATCCTTTGGTTAGGATTTAAACACGGAGATAACGAGCAGTTTTTTGTTTTTTTTTTTACGGACTCGAAAATCCATACAAAGATAACCAACTTGAAGTGTACAATTTAGTACACTCACAGTGTTGTAACAACTACCACCTCTATCGAGTTCCAACACGTTTTCATTACCCCCAAAGGAAGCCCCGTACCCGTTAAATAAATAGTCAATTCCCATTCCCCTCTCTTGCCAGCCCCTGGCAACCACAATCTGCTTTCTATCTCTGGATTTTAAGTGTGCTTTTAAATTTCTGGATGGGTAGAGACTTTACGTTATAAGTTTTACTGATTTCTAACTTAATTGTGTTGCAGTGTTATGGTACTGGTTCTTTGAAATTTGTGAAAATTTGGTACTGCTTTATGCCCTAATTCATCATCAGTTTTCATAAATGTAATACGTGATTTGGGAAAGAGAGTGTATTCTCCAGTGGTTGAGTGCAGTGCTCTATATAAGTCCTTCACATCACACTTGTTAATTATGTTGTTCAAAATCTTTATAACTATTCTGAATATTTTTGGCTGTTTGATCTATCAATTACTAAGAAATGTGTGTTAAATCTCTCACTCTAATCAAGGAATTGTCAGTTACTCCTTGAAACACTGTCAGTTTTTTGCTTTCGCGATAGGCTTTTCAGGTAACACAGAGAGGCACTAATCAAAGCAGAAACTTCAAATGTGCCACATTTGCAAAAAGACTATCAGCTGCCTCAGTCTGTTCTGCCAGATTAACCCAATTTGGTCGATGTCTTCCCAGAACAAGGTGGCCCTTGCTGTCACTCTATGTCCCACCCCCTCTCTTTTCCTTCCTCCCATTCCAGAAATGCATTTATTTAAAATCAAAAGAATGGCCTAAGATGGAGATGAACAAAAATACTCCAGATCCTTGGGACTTCCTTATTTCATTTCAGCAACAAAGTTAAAAATGTCTGTCAGTTGTCGTTTCCCTAACCACCATCCCACTTCACGGCTTGCCATTTTCCTCCGGGGTCACTGTGCGCCAAAGGCAGTATTAGATCGAGGGTGGGACAGGCACTGTTGGCATCTCACGTCTGCGGATTCCCCAGGGTTGTGCTGTCTCTTCATCGGGCAGCGAATGATGAATTGTGAGTCAGTCCACATTGGGGGAAGCCTCTATCATCCCACAGCTGAACTCACTCCGTTCATTTGCTACCTTAGAACAGGAAAGAGAAGCATATGTAGCAAATCATTGGGCTGGGTCCAGCATCTTTATTCCTCATTACCTTCTACATCTAATACAATTGCTCACTGAAATAACTACTGTCTTCACCTGGTGGCACCATTCTATTTTGCTTATAAGACAGGCTGGCAGCAAAACCTCTTTCACTGAGCTTGGATTCATTTCCCTTAGCAGATGATTTCAATAACTTCACATCATTTTTCATCTGGCAAGTCAAGGGAAGCCAAGTTTTGAGAGAAATAAAGCTTGTTCCTTGGAGTGGAACCGTGCCAGGGAAGGTGAAACAACTTCATTTTCCACGCGGACATGTGGGCCCTTCTAGTTTTTGCGCAGAGAGCTGCCTGGATTTGCTCAAATCAACTTGTGGTGCTCATACTAATTGGTTGTTTGAAGCGGGCTGTCCAGCTGGCAGCCGTTTGGGCCGCTAGAATGGCCCTGGGGTTGCTGATTCACTTCTCTCCCAAAGACTGAATGGCCTATTATTTGAAAGGGAGGACGGAGCCAACCCAGTTTGCCCTGGCTTGCTGCGGGTGACCTAGGAGGCAGGCCGCCTCTCCAGGGTTTCTCCTGAACTTTGAAGAAGTCGTTTGCACCTTAGTGCAATAAACTAGTGCCTCAGCTGGTGCCCTGGAGCCTGGAGGTCAGAGACGATCGGGAGCCCGCAGGGACAGTGGATAGTGTGAGACAGAGACACAAGGAGAAGCTGGGGTGTGTGAACCGGTCAGCCGGGATAGTTTACAGTCCTCTGCATTTGTCCCCTCACCCAGGACCCTCCTCCTACTCATTTTCCTGAGCTGAGAAGCAGTGACAACGAAAGGGACTGTGGAGCGGATGATGCCAACTATTATGGTATTTTGTATTTTATATGTGGTACTTTAATATTCATTTGTAGAGCCTTGTAGAGCCAATCAATGCATAGAGATATATTTACTGGGTGTCTGCTATTTGCAAGGAATGGTGCTAAGTGCTGTGAGGGAAATATAATAGAAATCTAAGATCACTGCCCTCACACTCCTTTTAGTCTAATTAGGAGGCCCAGATGTAAGCACAAAACATTGAAGAACAATACGAGAGTTCAGTGAGACCAACGTAATATACATAAAGAAAACGCCAAACTTATTTCTCATAGCAGATAAATTTCTATCCACCTCTAGAGGTATTAATGAGTTGAGTCCTCAGCAGAACTATCTCTTAATAATAATGAACATATGCAACGTTACTGAGAACTTACCAGATGTAGAGCATGTGTAAGCAGTCTACCCTTTGTTTTATTTCACCTTTAGAAAAATCATTAAAATGTAGCAAAAATCTTTTTTTAATGTTTTTAATGTTTATTTAGTTTTGAGCGAGAGACAGAGCATGAGCAGGGGAGGGGCAGAGGGGGAGGAGCAGAGGCAGAATTGGAAGCAGGCTCCAGGCTCCGAGCTGTCAGCACAGAGCCAAACGCGGGGCTTGAGCCCATGGACTGTGAGATCATGACCTGAGCCGAAGTCAGGTGCTTAACTGACTGAGCCACCCAGGCACCCCATGACAATCTCTACATTTTTTTTTTTTTATTTTTTTATTTTTTTTTATTTTTTTAAAAAAATTTTTTTTTCAACATTTATTTATTTTTGGGACAGAGAGAGACAGAGCATGAACGGGGAGGGGCAGAGAGAGAGGGAGACACAGAATCGGAAACAGGCTCCAGGCTCTGAGCCATCAGCCCAGAGCCCGACGCGGGGCTCGAACTCACGGGCCGCGAGATCATGACCTGGCTAAAGTTGGATGCTTAACCGACTGCGCCACCCAGGCGCCCCTCTACATTTTTTTTTTAATGTTTATTTTTGAGAGGGAGAGAGAGACAGAGTGTGAGCAGGCGCAGGGAGAGAGAGAGTGGGAGACAGAATCTGAAGCAGGCTCCAGGCTCTAAGAGCTATCATCACAGATCCCAATGCAGGGCTTGAACTCACAGACTGTGAGATCATGACACTTAACCGACTGAGCCACCAAGGTGCCCTGACAATCTCTACATTTTAATTGGCATGTTTAGACTCTTTATATTCAATGTAATTTTCAGTGTATTTGGATTTAAGTCTAGTATCTGCTTTTTATTTCTTATTTGTGGCATATATTCTTTTTCCTGATGTTCTACCTTAATTTATTAAAAACATTTTTTTTAATGTTTATTTACTTTTGGAAGACAGAGAGACAGAGTGCAAGCAGTGGAGGGGCAGAGAGAGAGGGAGACACAGAATCTGAAGCAGGCTCCAGGCTCTGAGCTGTTAGCACACAGCCTGACACGGGGCTTGAACCTACGGACCGTGAGATCATGACCTGAGCCTGAAGTCGGACACTTAACTGACTGAGCCACCCAGGCCCCCAAAAATGTGGAAAAAATCTTAAAAGTGAAACATGATTCGGGTTTAAAACTAGATGTTGCAATAGACATTTTGAACTTTAGCCTTGACCCAATTGATGTCAAAGCCTGGAACTAAGATTCTTCTTTATGTTGTAACATGATTCATGTTGCATCTGAGAAGCTGACCCAGGTCCAGGCCATAATTGGGATATAGACCCACACGTGTATAAATAGGACTATGTCCTGCGAGGACATGCTGGGGCATGTTCCCAATTGTGGCACTGCATGATAGGGGGTTAAGGGCAGGAGGCAGCAACAAACCCTTGTTAATAGGAAAGCTTCATGAAGAGAAAGAATTTCAAGAGAAGTAAAAACTCTATTTACAGATTAGGAACTAAGGTAGAGATTGACATTCTCACCCTATAAACATTCGACCCCATATCTCAAGATTAGATATCCATTATCGAATTCGTTTAACCAAGGAGCAACGTGAATCTCATACGGCCGGGAACATCTTGGAATACCAGAGTATAAAAACCATGATCGTTATAAAGGCTCGACTCTTCAGTGTTCTCAGGAGGCTCCCTCTGGGCAAGTACTGGAAGGAGCAAATAAGTTGTAAAACTGCACCCATCACCCGTTTCCTTCAGACTCTTGTCCTTAATGACCAAGTCAGGCCCCATCTCCTTCAGGAAGATTCCTCTGTGCTTCCATTTATTGCAGTGGCGTTTCTGGGTGTGACTGAACCCTAGACTCTGTGCTCCCTAAGGATAGAGACGTGTCTTATTCATTTTGTATCCCTAGCGCTTGGCAGAGAGGTTGGCACATAATAGGTGCTCGATAGATGCTTGTTGAACTGAACTGAAGAGGAAAGGGTGGTTGGGGTCCCAAGTGAGGGTCTGATGTTCAGGTTCCCCTGGGAGAGATAGGGATAGGGGGAATTGGGGCTATATGGGTGTGAAGTGACTCCCAAGGAGGAGCGTGGTGTGTCACAGATTACTCGGCATCCCTTTCCATGGGAACCTCTGCTTTCCGTGGGCTAACCTCCATGCCCACTGGAGATATGTCCTACTGTAGAGAGGCCGTGTAGACCTAGGCCCGGCCCTCTTCTGCACACTGGGGGAGGGTAAAAATGAGAATAGGTGTTACCGACCTAAGTGGATTAAAGATGAGGATGGGGAAAGAGGGAGGACGGAGGTCTAAGTCACAATCTAAGATGCTATGGTGGGTTGTGACCACCTGTACAGCAGTTATTATGAGGAAGCCCAGTGTGGAAAAATGGAGGGACAGAATCCCCGAAATCCCGTGGCTCGCTGTCTGCCAGCAGTTAACAATAAGAATCACAATGAGAATAATAAACACTTACAGAGGGCTTCCTATCAGGGAGGCACAGTTCTATGCACGTTATTTATTTACTAGGAATAGCTGGGGAAGAAGAGGTCCAGGTCCGTGAAAGGGCTCTTCGGAAACATGCTCACTACTCAGAGAAGGAATTGGCACAGTTTCAAACATCTCCTCAGGGGAGGGCAAGATTAGAGTGAAGAAGGCACATGTGACCCTGAGGTTGGCCTCGAAGAATTAGAGAAGCCACTGGCCTGTGCCCCCGACCTGACACAACAGCTAAGCCTCCAGTAGGGGGGGCCTTTGGGGACCTTTTCCGCCATGCATCCCTGTGAGCTTAGGGCGGATCCTTTGCAGGGGCTCACCCAAGCCCTGGCCCCTGGAATCTGCCTGTCAGGATTAAGCGCCCTGCTGGGGAGAGTATAAATATGGATAGAGCATGGCATCTTTAGACATTGTACAAGAGCAAAGGGACAACCAGGTCCAAATGATAATATTTTGAAAAGCCACAGGGAGCTTCTGCTGCTGTTGGGTTGGAATTGTTCCTCTCTCACGTGATTAAAGAAGCCCTTGTGGGTTTTTTCTTTTCCTTAGAGACGTAGCAGGGTTTCCCCCCTCCTACTACAGCGCGGAACGATTTCTAAGGTTTCTAAGTGCACTGCATTTACATTTACTGCTCGTTCGTTCTCTAAATGAAAGGCAGGCTGAAACACATTAATGAGCCTCCTGATTACTGCAGCCCTTGAGAAATTAATTAACGACAATGCAGCATACACTTAACATCCCTCCTACTCTCCGGGACCGGTGCGGAGCTTTCATCCGCACCCAACCAAGATCACCACGTATCTTCAGCCACGGAGCGGAGTGGCCTTTCCTGGTACACTTTGGATTGCTTTCCCTAGGGAATGCCGTTCCCTGGATAATTAAGTGATAGCATCTTTCTCACGGCCTGGAATTTTCCTCCCTAAACCTGGTCCGTTCCTCATAATAATGGCCAAAGCTTAAATGTTGCTTAATTTGTCAGGGACTAGTGTGTGTGTGTGTGTGTGTGTGTGTGCGCGCATTTGCTTATTAAATTTCATAATAATCTGGGGTAGGTACTACTATTCTCCATTTTACGAAGGGTGAAATAAAGGTACAGAGATGGCAATTAAGTCACCTGAAGTCACATAGCTAGTAAGTGGCAGGGCCACCATCCGAACTCAAAGGGATTGGCTTAAAATCCATATCGTAACCACTAATCACATCCACAGCTACCCCATGCATATTTGTATTTGGGGTCATTTTGGGCTTGTTAAATCTAAAATGTGCTTATTGAGATGTTTTCTCACTCATCTGGACTCAGGGTGCTTTCAGTTCCACTTCTGTCTTTTTAAAAGTTATTCTTGGGGCGCCTGGGTGGCTCAGTCGGTTGGGCGGCCGACTTCGGCTCAGGTCACGATCTCACACTCCGTGAGTTCGAGCCCCGCATCGGGCTCTGAGCCTCAGAGCCTGGAGCCTGTTTCAGATTCTGTGTCTCCCTCTCTCCCTGACCTTCCCCCATTCATGCTCTGTCTCTCTCTGTCTCAAAAATAAATAAACGTTAAAAAAGTTATTCTTTTTTTTTTTTTAATTTTTTAAAGTGTATTTATTTATTTTGAGAGAGTGAGAAAGAGCACAAGCAGGGGAGGGGCAGAGACAGAGGGAGAGAGAGGATCCCAAGCAGGTTCTGCACTGTCAGCGCAGAGTTCAATCCCAGGAACTGTGAGACCATGACCTGAGCCAAAACCAAGAGTCAGATGCCTAACCGACTGAGCCACCCAGGCGCCCCTGGAGAGAGATCTTTCAGTGACCTTGCTTTGCCTCCCCAAGGCAGTGGAAGAGCCAACACACAAAACTACTGTTTGGGTGTGGATGAATTCCAGGGCGATTTTATAGCCTTCAGGCTTTTCACATCTAGGAGACAGGAATTGAGCTCCACACCAAGCTCTTTGTTTGTGTTTTCTCTTCTCTTCTGGGGAAGGATGAAGGAGCTCCTTCACGAGAAACATATTCTCCTGGGGATACTCTCTTGTCACTGCTGAAAAGGGTAGAAAGAAGTAGGCATGATCATTCCTGTTTTGTAGATGAGGACTCTGAGGCTCTGAGAAAATTACTGATTTATCTGCTCAGGATCAGGCAGATTTTTTTTTTTTTTTTTTTTTTTGGTCTGACTCTGCAAAATTGCAGAGTTACTGATTCCAAATTGGTATTCTTTCTACCAAACCGCACTGTGTCCATGTGGTCCTGCTAGATGAGGCATTCACCAAGATGGCTGTCCTCTGATAATCACTTCTGATCTCAGGGCTAACGTAAGAACAAAGCAGTCTTACATTTCTGAGCTCCACATGCCAGGTTCTTGAGAGAGCACTGCAACTTTGTGGCACCCCTAGGAAGCCCGGGAATAAAGGTGGGAACAGAGTGGCATTCGTGGGCATCCTGGGAGCAACCACATTTGCCTTGTAAAAGAGAAACAGCGGGGCGACTGGGTGGCTCAGTCAATTAACCGTCTGACTCTGGATTCTGGCTCAGGTCATGATCTCACGGGTTTGTGGGTTCAAGCCCCAGGTTGAGCCCCACTGCGCTGTCAGCGCAGAGCCTGCTTGGGATTCTCTCTCCCTCCCTCCCTCCCTCTCTCTCTCTCTCTCTGCCCTTCCCTGGCTCATGTTGTCTCTCTCTCTTTCAAAAATAAATAAATAAACTTAAATTTTTTAAAAAAAAAGAAGAGAGAAGCAGCAAAGACTCAAGAGACCACCCAAAACGCAACTTTGTCTGGACAATGTTTCTAAGTAAGAGAGAAAACAATCATACAAGAAAGCGGTTTGCATGATGAGCAAAGCATCTTCCGTGCAGCTGGCAGTCAAAAGTATTTCCTCCACACTAAACCCTGTGGGTCTGGGAGTGCTCTCCACTACAGCAGCATAGGGCACGATATCTTAAAGGTTAGGAACGTGGGTGTTTGGACTGAGACCAGACCCAGGCTCAAGCCTCAACTCTGCCATGTCCTAACTATGTGATCTGAGGCAAATTAGGTCGTGCTTCAGCTTCTGTTTCCTATCTGTAAAATAGAATAATTCTACCTGGGTCATAGGACTGTTGTGACAATTAAATGAGACAATGCATTAAAGCAGCACAGGGTGTATGTAAAGTGCTCGATTACATACATAGTAAGCACTTAACAGTAGCAGCTGGTTTTAGTGTCTGCCGTGCTCTTTGCCAGGTTCTTCCTTTTGCTGAGCACCTGCTGTTCCCTCTGAAATGCTCTCCGTTCAGGACTCCCTGTTCAAAGGGCGGCCTCGTCAGCAGACCTTCCCTGGCCACCCCACCCAGAGCAGCCCATAGCCTTCCCCTTTGCTTTATGCTTTCCATGGCACAGATCACTACCAGCTGCTATATTATATATTAATGTGTTTATTTGTTTCTTGTCTGGCTGCTTCCATAAGAACATCAGCCCCATGATGACGGCAACCGTGTTGGGTTCACCTCTGAGGTCTCGGTGCCTGGAGCGGTGTCTGCCGTGTGGAGGGGACCGTGTAAATGCATAATGCAGGCAGCTGAGTATAATGCATCCCTTCTGAACAGATTAGGATTCTAGATAATGATGCAGCCTAAAACCAGATGTCAGGCACGGGCGCTGTTGTTTATGTGGGACAAGCCTCCAGCAGAGTGCCCGACAAGGCCTGACCCGCTGAGGCGCTGAGCTGTGCTCCAGTGAGCCCTGCGGCCCTGAAGAGCAAAGCAATCCAGGCTGGAGGGGATCTGAACCGGCTCAGCCATTTTCTTTGCTTGGAAAGTTATAGCCTGAAGTGACTGCTGCGGGAGCTCCCCTCCCTGGTCTGCTTCCCGCCCTTCTCCCTCCCTCTCTCCCTCCAGGAGTCATTACCGATAGTGCAGCTTCCTCAAGGAAAAAGAGCATGTCTTAAAAGTAACCTGTGGCCATGGATAGTTTACTGCTTTTAAACTCGCGAATTATTTTTTAATGGCAGCACACAGCTCAGATCACGGTTTTCAGTAAGCAAAAACAAAAGCAGGTTTTGCTCCTGGCTCTACCTGGTGGCTGCTGAGATGTAGCAACCTGTGTCCCTGATGTTATGGCCCCGTGGATGGCACCTGCTGGGGAGACATGATGGGGCTATGTGAACAAAGAGTTTCTGTCTAGGGGAGGCCAGAGTAACCAAGGGGCAGTGAACGGTAAACATTCCGGCACTGCCTCACCAAGGTTTCACACATCCCATTAAGATCCGGATAGAGAGTGAATTGGACATAATAAGGCACCTCAGAACCCCTAGTGGAGACTGATTTAGAGGCTCCTTAGAAGAGCATGGAGTTTCACCAAAGTGCAAGGCTTGTAAATTCTAAGTGCTTTCGGAGATTGCAATGAGCAGATGTGTGTTTCCCAAAGCCTGCCCAGAGCAGGGACATTAAGCTACAGGGAAGACTAAGTTAAATAAAATAACAAATAGCAAAAAGGAGAGCATGCTCCTTGAACTCCTTTGACCTTGCAATTCCGATACTTCATGTTAGAACTGAGCTTCTTTGTATCCGCACTGAGCAGTGAGCTTGGCAAGGTAAGGATTCTGGAAGCCGTCTTTGGTCCTTAGCTGTGAGTTATTGTCTGTGGTGTAGACATTTTTCTCCATGTTAATATATATGCTACGTAACGAAACTATCTACGGTAACTCTGCTGGATAGGGTGCGTGAATGAATGCAATCATGCATTTGGGTGCATGGAGACCCCAGACTGTCACTGATGATGTGAGGTAGGCCCAGAAGTGCTCAGGGCAGCTGTTTTCCCTTAGCCATACCATGTGAAATCACAACTCTGTGGCCCGCTGACAAACCTAGCTGGATTTCCTGGGCCTTGTTCAGGTCTGTGGCTATGGATGGGCTGCTGCTTCTTTTGATTGATTGATTGATTGATTGTAGCCCGAACTTAGAGTATTTCTTAAATAAACATAGCTCCTTTTTTTTTCAACGTTTATTTATTTTTGGGACAGAGAGAGACAGAGCATGAACGGGGGAGGGGCAGAGAGAGAGGGAGACACAGAATCAGAAACAGGCTCCAGGCTCTGAGCCATCAGCCCAGAGCCTGATGCAGGGCTCGAACTCCCGGAAAACATAGCTCCTTTTGAAGAAAACATCTGTTTGGGATGTCCTGGGCAAGACCATGCCAGAGGACTGGCCTTTCCTCAGACGGCTATACTCTCTTAGGGACAAATAGAGCTCCCACTGTGGGAAATTAGGATACTGACAATCTTGTCCTACCCATCTTCTTGGAACTTGGACAACTTGACCCATGCCCCAGATGTTGGTCCCCCACCAGGCTGGGCAGGCAGACATCCGGGACCACGAGGCCTGAAGCCTGGCACGCGGATTTAAGAGTATACAGAAGAGCTCCACGTTGTGACTTTCATTTCGAAAACAATTGCAGGTGGTGGGGGATGCTTTCCCCACCCTCTTCCCTTCATCTCCTTACCCACAGAGGAAATACTGGCTCCTACTCTGTGCCCTCCCCACTGAACACAATAATTACTTCTAACTTGTCACCTGTAACACTTTATGCTGATTCCCCCTGCCCCCATATCTCATATCTCCTCTTGAGGACCCACAGGGCTCCCTGAGGCTGGCACAGAGCCTGGAACATAGTATTCGATAAAACCTTGTTCACTTATTTGTCCGAGGGCCCTTCCTCCTGAGGATGGCAGGGAGTGTTTATAGGCACAGGGACAGCCTCTGCCTTGCAATAAAATGCAGAGAAATGCATGAAAGAAGGCCAGGTGTAGAAAGAACTCTGACATGGTCGCTTGGATCAGGAATCCTTCCAAAAATGTCCATACCCAATCTCGAGAGTAAGGATGGCTCAGGTTGTGGGGATGCAGCTTAGCCTAAACAATGGCGTGTTTGCTCCTGCCCCACAAGGACCTCCATGGAATCCCTGGAGACAGAAACTTAGGGCCATGTCTCCGCCGATGGAGAACAAATTCACCTTTGACAAGTAAACTCCCTCAGGACCCAAAATATGTTCGGTTACTAACCCTGTGTCGATAATCCTGCTATGGAAATAAGCATACCGTGTGTTGCAGGCTTCTGGCCTCTTGGCGCTTCCTTGATTGAAGAATGTAAACCAATGGTGGCAAAGAAAGGAATAGTCTTGCAGGAGAAAGACAAGGCACTTTGGAGTGTGAGTACCAACGGGGTTTCTTTTATCGTTGGACTTCTTGGCCAGTCAGCCTCCGGGCCCGTGAAGGCTGTTACTTTGTGAGATCAGAGTCAGGTGGGAGCTGGGTGGGTCCTGCATTTGACCTAAGGAGGATCCTGGGAGAGGATGTCCGGAGGCGGACTCTAAGGCGTTTTGCTCCAGGAAACCCAGGCCTTTCCCAAACCTGAAGCCAGGATCCAGAGCCCCTTTTCTGAAAGCTCTGAGACATGGCTTTGGTTATTATTCTTCACTGTGGAGTTACCTGCCTGCAAAGAGAGGTGTGTGTGTTGGGGGGAATCCCATCTACACTGCCAGCCAGGCCCAGGCCTTTCCTGGAGACGGTTCGAGGCCCACAGAGCTTGAGGAATTCTGCCCCTCCCGCCCCCACCCCAGCAGCACGGCTTTTTACCTGGGACTTTGGCCACTGGATGCTTTTTTAAAGGGTAGAATGATTTCGTTGCAAACAAAAGGGCATTCAGGCTCCAGGGCCTGGGATGGGCCCCCAGCCTCCTATGCCTGGAGCCAGACCAGACAGCATCCTCCACCCAGGCAGCATCCTCCCTCCTGGGCCCTGTGAGGAGGCTCCATGCACAGCTCAGGACAGGTGGCTGCCTCCCAGCGGAGAAAGACTGATAGACCGCCCCAGGCAAGGCTGCTCTGTGGGAACAGAAAGCCCAGGCATCTGCTCCTGGCAGAAGTTCCAGGGTGCCCCCACATCAGGGCCCTTGGTGTGCAGTCAGGGGAGGCTGATAGGCTGAGTGCTCACTGCCAGCCGAGGAACACAGAATGTTCCTTCACAGTACAGCAGGTCCATCTGGGCGGGGAGCCCCTCCACAGTGGACCTCGCTGGGACCGTGCCTTTGCCATTTGGAAGGCCACAGGCTTCCAATTTGCCATTTGGAAGGCCATCGCTGTTCGCTGAGATGCCCCTCTGTGAGGCCAAGAAGGCTGGCCCCATTGTCCCGCTGCCCTCCACTCCCCTCCGGATCCTCTCCACCTGCTACCTGTCACTTGTGCAAGGCATTATCTTTCAGGAGTCTCTCTTGGGACTGGCCAGGAGGAGAAAGGAGGACATGAATCTTTGGAACACTTATGAAAGGCACCTGGCCCATCTCCTGTCGAGGGTTACGCTCTTCTCTCCTGCAGAAAGGAAGAAACACATCTATGGAGTACCCACAACTGCACGGGCAGAGAGCCTGCTGTCACAGCCATTAGTGTCATCATCATCATCGTCATCGTCATCAAAGAGCATCTTCTAAGCACCTGATTGCCAACAACCAATAAAGAGGGAGACCAGGTGGGAAGTACCTGAACTTGAAGGGAAGAGGCCTGGATTCCCATCCCAGCTCTTACTTCCAAGGAGCTCTGTCACTCTGGGCACAAGGGGCATGGTTCCCCTTGCCCCTCTCAAATTCGTCACTGCTATCACAGATACAGACCTCACCCTCCACATTTCCCCAGCCCATGCCCACTGCAGGCATGGCTAACCAACCACTATCCCATGGAGCCTCAGAACATGGCCTCAGAAACCTTCACACAGATCTCCCAACAGCCATTGCTCACTGACTTGAAGGGCGCTCAAGTTGAAACCTATTAGCCATTGCTGTCCTGAAGGAATTTATAACCTGAGAATGGAATTCTGTACCAAGAACAGGCCAGGTCACTCAGAAGAAAAGAAAAACAAAAAACTTAAAAATCAATAAAGCAATAAACCCACCTGAACAATCTGGACTAGCCAGGTGAATGATACTTAGTTACTAGGCAAAAGTAACCTCACTGAATTGTTTTGTTTGGATAGATCCAGGGTTAAAGATATTGAAACACACCCCAAATCAGAAATGCGCTCTCTTTATTTCACAGATAAGGAAATGAAAGCCTCAGTGGTTGTGACTTCCCAGGCCCCCCATCTTGGTGGTGGCCACATCAAAAACCCAGCTTTTCTGGTCCCCAGCCCCATGGTCTCTCTACCCAGTGACCACATTGTCTTGCTTGGCAGGGGAAACACACACATACACACATGTGCACACACAGCTATTTAAGGTACAGGCAGGGGCGCCTGGGTGGCTCAGTCGGTTAAGCGTCTGACTTCGGGTCAGGTCATGATCTCGAGGTCCGTGAGTTCGAGCCCCACGTCGGGATCTGTGCTGACCGCTCAGAGCCTGGAGCCTGTTTCAGATTCTGTGTCTCCCTCTCTCCCTGACCCTCCCCCGTTCATGCTCTGTCTCTCTCTCTGTCTCAAAAATAAATAAACGTTAAAAAAAAATTTTAAGGTACAGGCAGTTAATGGTTCTCAATAGTGTTTGTGGTGAAAATTAATGAACCAACGGCCCCTCATTGAGACCATGAAAAACGAATTTCCAAGCAGAATTGAACAGGGAGTCAGAACTCCTTTGTTTTATTGTAACCCTGCCACTCCCTATTTGCATACGTGAGGAGAGTCACCTAACGCAGTTTTGTCCTTGCTTTTCTTGCCTGTATGAAGGGCACCAACAATGCTGTTTGTACTTGCCTCGCCAGGATATAGAAACTAAAAAGCAAAAGATTTGGAGCTTTTGGCTCCAGGTGATCTGCAGTTACCGTGAGAGGAACGATGAGCCGTCAGGTAGTGGCTGTCATTCTGGGATTAATGGCAACATTTGGCAAATGCCAAGATGTGTGGGATAAGTGCACCACAGCCCAAGGATGACTCAGGTGATTCAGCCTGGGGTCAGGCTGACTTCAGAAGTGATCTTCATTTAGATGAGAATGTCAGGAAAAGGGAAACTCCAGAGGGACCTTCCAAATGGGAAGGATCGCTGTTCCAGGTCAGCAGGAGACCCAAGGGGTCCTTCCGTCCTCTTTCTGCTGCAGATGTCTGGAGGAGGGTTCTGACAGCGGGGCCAAGGCTCAGGATGGAAGCACTACATGCATGCTTAATGAGTGTTAACTGGGGAGCAGCCGAAAGCATAAGGACCAGCGGGTAACAGATTAGCACACAGGGAGCAACCCAAACACATCGCCTCCCGATTGCATTTATCAGAGCGCCTCTCTGGGTGTTCCTGACATCGGGAGCCTGGCTTTGTAACCACATGCCCACCACACCACAGCCTGTGCCATAGGAAGTAGCAGTGTTCGCACAAAATATCTTCCTAGGACATGAATTAAATATGTGTTTCTCCTTGGTCTGGCAGTTTGCCGCACTCCTGCAAAGAAGGGCAGAACCTGCTTTGTTCTCTTGCTTCAATTGAGGCGAGACCTGAGAGCAGAAAGCCTTTTAGGAGAAAGAGTCCTCTGGGTTGGCCACTAGATGGCGCCAGAGTTCTACCAATGAGCCTGGGGATGGCCCAAGGACCTTTCAGGGAAATTCTGAAAAGGAATTTATAGTTTCCAAGAATTTCAAAGGAGGATGGGGCCTAAGAGGTCATCTGGCCCGACCCTATCATTTTAAGACCAGGTAAGAGGAGCTCAGAGAGATAAAAGAGCTTGCCTGTGTAAACAACCAGTTAGTGCAAATCTGGGATTAGAAATCAGATCTACCTCTGGATCAATCTCGTTCAGTCACACCACCATGTTTTCCTTTCTCTACCTATGCTGTCTTGGATTCTTAGCCACTACTAACGGAAGCAGGAAGTGTTACAATATTGAGGATTAAACACAGGAGGGACAGGAAGAGAGTGGAGTTGCTAGGTCTCTTCCCAGCAGTATAGACTAACCCAAGGGCCTGGGCCACAAAGTACGGAAAATTTGTCTGTGGTCCTGCCGACCCAGGCTCACTGTCTGGGGATACTGTCATCCTGTCCTGCTCAGATAATGACGCTCAAAGGCAGATGGGATCCAGCCTGAAGACCTCAATTGTAGCTCCACTCTGCTCCCACTTGCCAAACTCAGGTCCCTATTCCTAAGCCTTGGTTTCCTGGCTTACTAAAGCAACATGGCAAAGAGAGGGTAAACCCCGCCATCACGTTTCCATCCAAGACCATGGGGATCCGAAAAGTGAACCTGCCCTGGCATTTTTTTCTATGTTCTTTATTACTTTACATATCCCCTACCATTTTCTGGAAAGGAATTAAAGCACACGAACCATAGGATATTTCACAGAGACCAAGAAGTATTTGATGATGATGATTCATTCAACAAAGTCAATCCAAAAACACTTATGCCAAGGTTGTTTTTATATATAAACCTACTTTATATGACATTCCATCAACCAGAAATCACATTTATCTGGCACATCTGCACTTTTTTTCCCAAATAGTAATTCATGTTTTTAATAAATGAGGCATATACACTAGTAGAGAGGCTCAGAATACAGGATCCACCCTGTGTAACACTGGGAATCATGTAACCTCACAAATCCACATACTTCTTATCTCTAAAATTGGAATCATATTTCGATTCTAAATTATCTTATAATGAGAGTGCTACTGAGCATCCAGATCTTGTTTTCTAAAACCATTCTCCAATGAAAGGAACCAGGGCCCATTGGAAGAGTGGTTGATTGTAGAACCGAGTTAGGGAAAATAATGGAGAAATCTGGAGCAGTTGTGTGGTGCAGGGAAATAAGGAAGTAACCTCGAAAGGACAATAGCATGTCAAAAAGGCATAGGAACTAACACGAAAGAGCTTTCAACAGCCAGAGCTGTAACAGTTTGTGAGCAAAATAAAGAATGGTAATATTAGACTATAGCTCATAGAATGAAATAACTATGAGTCAATACAAATATAAATAAATCGATGAATAAATAAATGGGGAAGGGACAGATCTTCTTTGCAGAAGAATTAGAATTATACACGAGGGACACGAGGGACATAGAAAATCACCTTAAAACACCACAGGCAAGATCCACAGATGGATACTAGAATTACATGCAGAAGTTTGAAGGGAAACACATTATTTGAGTAGTCTCAAAGCATCTCTGCCAAGACACTTAGTAATTACAAAGAGAAAACAATAACTTCACAGTGCGGAAATCCAGCCGACATCACCTTCTCCAAAGGATCGTGGTCAGCATCGCCAGTATTAAGACATACCCATATTCTCTGCCCCCTGGTATGATTGAGAAGGACAAATCACTGTTTAAAAGAATGTATGCATTTAAATTCAAGTTAGTTAACATACAGTGTAGTATTGGTTTCAGGAGTAAAACCCAGTGATTCATCACTTTCATAGAACACCGAGTGCTCATTCCAGTAAGTGTCCTCCTTAGTGCCCATCACTTATTTAGCCTATCCCCCCACCCATCTCCCCTCCAGCAACCCTTAGTTTGTTCTCTGTATTTAAGAGTCTATTATGGTTTGCCTCCCTCTCTGTTTTTATCTTATTTTTCCTTCCCTTCCCTGTGTTCATCTGTTTTGGTTCTTAAATTCCACAGATGAGTGAAATCATACGCTACTTGTCTTTCTCTGATTGGCTTATTTCACTTAGCGTAATACACTCTAGTTCCATCCACGTGGCACAAATAGCAAGATTTCATTCTTTTTGATCACTGAGTAATATTCTATTATATATTATACCACATCTTCCTTATCCATGCATGAGTGGATGGACATTTGGGCTCTTTCCATAATTTGGCTATTGTTGATAGTGCTGTTATAAACATTGGGGTGCATGTGCCCCTTTGAGCATTTAAAAAAATTTTTTTTAATCTTTATTTATTTTTGAGAGAGAGACAGAGTGTGAGCAGGGGAGGAGCAGAGAGAGAGGGAGACACAGAATCCAAAGCAGGCTCCAGGCCCTGAGCTGTCAGCACAGAGCCCAACGCAAGTCTCGAACCCACGAACCGTGAGATCATGACCTGAGCTGAAGTTGGACGCTCAACCAACTGAGCCACCCAGGTGCCCCATCTAATGAGCATTTTTGTATCCTTTGGATAAAAATATCTAGCAGTCAATTGCTGGGTTGTATGGTAGTTCTATTTTTAGAGGAACCTCCATACTGTTTTCCAAAGTGGCTGTACCAGTTTTCATTCCCACCAACAGTGCAAAAGGGTCCCTTTTCTCTGCATCCGTGCCAATATCTGTTGTTGCCTGAGTTGTTAGTTTTAGCCATTCTGGCAGGTGTGAGGTGGTATTTATGGTTCCGATTTGTATTTCCCTGATGATGAGTGATGTTGAGCATCTCTTCATGTGTCTGTTAGCCATCTGGATGTCTTCTTTGGAAAAGTGTCTGTTCATGTCTTCCGCCCATTTCTTTACTGAAGTATTTGTTTTTTGGTTGTTGAGTTTGATAAGTTCTTTTTATAGATTTTGGATACTGATCTTTATCTGATATGTCATTTGCAAATCTCTCCTCCAATTCCATTGGTTGCCTTTTAGTTTTGTTGATTGTTTTCTTTGCTGTGCAGAAGCTTTTAATCTTGATGAGGTCCCAATAGTTCATTTTTGCTTTTGTTTCCCTTGCCCCCAGAGACATACATGTCTAGTAAGAAATTGCTGCAGCTAAGGTCAAAGAGGTTGCTGCCCATTTTCTCCTGTAAGATTTTGATGGTTTCCTGTTGCTCATTTAAGTCTTTCATCCATTTTGAATTTATTTTTGTGTATGGTGTAAGAAAGTGGTCCAGTTTCATTCTTCTGGATGTTGCTGTCCAGTTCTCCCAGCACCATTTGCTGAAGAAACTGTCTTTTATTTCTATTGGATATTTTTTCCTGCTTTTTTGAAGATTAGGTGGCCGTGCATTTGTGGGCCCATTTCTGGGTTCTGTATTCTGTTCCATTGATCTATAAGGACATATCACTTCTAAGGCAGTCTTGATAAAAAAAGTATAACCTCAAACTAATTCTAAGAAAATGTCAAACAAACCCAACTTGAGAGACACTGCAAAAATAACTGCCTGGTACTCTCTGAAGTATCAAGGTCATGGAAGAC
The DNA here is from genome assembly GCF_022837055.1 of Prionailurus viverrinus. Taxonomy (NCBI): domain Eukaryota; kingdom Metazoa; phylum Chordata; class Mammalia; order Carnivora; family Felidae; genus Prionailurus; species Prionailurus viverrinus. Next base: position 142,960,884 of record NC_062568.1, read on the forward strand.
TAGGAAAGACCAAGAAGCTGTCACAGACAGGAGGAGGCTGAAAAGACAGGCCAACTAAACGCAATGCGCAATGTGGGATCTTGGATTGGAGGCTGGAACAGAAAAAGGACATTCGTGCTCCTGGCAGAGAAAACAGCATAAGTAAAGAACATGGGGCCAGACAAGACGTGGGCCCCTCCACCTCTGGTAGGAGGGGGCCTGGATCAACCTCTGTTACCCCATGCTGTACAAATATGAGCACTTTTTAACATGTGCCATGATGGCAAAGAAGTTTGGCAGCACTGAGGTTGAGGACCAGACCAGTGGTGAACCTTTTCACTGCCCCTCCTCCTTCCGTCATGCAGATTGGGCAAGGACCAAAGGAGCCTCTGAAATTAGTAATCCTGATCAGGCTGGGCCGGTGTGTTCTGGGGGAAGACCCCACACATCTGTAGGCTCCGGTTTGGGCCTAGTTTCATTTTGGGGAGACAGTGCAGAAGTTATTTAAATATACAGTAGGAAAGACTCTGGGATAAAACACATCTGTGTTCAGATTCTCCTCAGAGCTATGTGATCTTGTGCAACTTACTTAACTTCTCTGATCCTTGATTTCCTCATCTGTAAAATGAAGATTAATAATTGCACTTACCTCTTAGGGATGTTAGCTGGAAGGATCGAGTGGGACATGGTAAGACGGCTCAATTAACAGGTTGTTTGCTTCTTTCTGTACCTGTCTTTGGTGGTGTTGGCAATTATGGCAGGTTACCCCGGAGGCATTAGGCTTCTGTCTTAAGTGAGAGTACCATCAAGCTGAATGGAATAGCTCAGTCTGTTCTGATTGATACACATCACTAATGGGGTGCCTGGGTGGCTCAGTTGGTTAAGTGTCCGACTTCGGCCCAGGTCATGATCTCACAGTTTGTGAGTTTCAGCCCCACATCAGGCTCTGTGCTGACACTCGCAGACTGAAGCCTGCTTCAGATTCTGTGTCTCCCTCTCTCTCTGCTCCTCCCCAACTTATGCTCTATCTCTCACTGTCTCTCAAAAATGAATAAACGTTAAAAAAATTAAAAAAAAAATACATTACTAACAACACCACAAGTGGCGTCTCTGTGCAGGGAATAGATAATAAACATTAAAAGTTCAACACTGGTTTAAGGGAGAACAAAACCCAAAACAGATCAGAGGTCGGAACTCAGATAGATCTTGGGGGTGAAAGAGCAAAGTAAAGATGAGACAAAGCATATACTGACTGTTTCTAGTCTACATACATCCTCTCCTACTTCCCTAATAATGAGCTCAAGTTGTGTGCAGGGTGGCAACACACCAGCCAAAAGACTACATTTCCCAGCTTCCCTTGCAAACAGTTATACCCAAATGACTAACTTCTGGCCAATGAAATATAAATGGACGCTACTGGGTGGAACTTCCAGGAAGGTTCCTTAAAGAGGAAAAAGAGTTGAGATGCATTCCTTTTCTCTTCCTCTCTTCCCTCTGCTTTTTATCTGGAATGCAGGCTTCATGGCTGGAGTCGTGACCAATCTTGGAACATAAGGCAGCCTCAAAGTGGAAACCACATGCTAAAACAGAAAGATAGAAGAGCTTCAGTTCCTGCTGACACCACAGAACCACCAAACCAGGGCTAGACCACCCACCTCCAAACAATATATTCATTAAACATTATTTCCAGTCTAGAATTAGCAATAAATAGAAACTCCTTACTGATACAGGAGTACGGAAAGACACGAGCTAGAGGAAAATGTGGTGACTTCTGTTGACCATCACAATGTAAAAGTTAGAGGATGAAATCTCTTCGGTGGTCTTCACCTGCAGAATTTCAATGCACAAGAAAGAAACCTTGGAGGTAAGAATGGAGTGAAAGCACACACACACACATACACACACACATCCTGATTCATTTGCATAGATGAGGGATAGCAGGCTATGCAGGAGAAGAACAAGTGATAAAGTGATATTGTCTGGGCTAATTGATCAGAAGCACGGTATGAGCATCTCGCATTGTTCCTCAATCCTTGCTTCAACATCTATTCCCTAATTTAGCAATCTCTTTAGCAAATGAGACAATAACTATAGCCATAGACATCAGATTATCTTGGCTCGTTGAAGTCCCAACAGAAGTTGGTTATTGTGAACGTTTCTTTTTTTTTGGGGGGGGGGGAGGAGAGGGCAGTCCTGTGGGTATAATAAAAATCATCACTTTTACTTTGTAGTAAGCAATTTTCTTAAGACTCCTCTGTGCAAGTCATTTCTTTCCTCTTGGATAAAAAACAGTCCTATTATATAAAGGACTTGTGGTAAATTTAGGTGTTCCATCAAAGCAATAGACAAGTTTGCTCATGCTGGGCTGGGAGAATACTCAATTGCATTCTTAGCCTGGGTAGAAACCTCACTGGGTAGATTGTAAAACATCGCTGGTTACAAGTTTAAAATAAAAAATGCCAATTCCCATAAGAGTCTGATGTTCAGGTTTGGTATTATACAGACAAGAAGCTTCTAGGCCTGATGATGGGTAAGAGGGTATTCTGCAAAGACTCTGGGGTTTGATTACTTGCCCATCCATCCATCCATCCATCCACCCAAAAACATTCACTTAGGGCATCCTACATGCCAGGCATGGAGCTTAATGATGAATTAGACACATCCCCTGCCCTTGGGGAGCTCCTATTCCAGGAGCCCAAATAAGGATATAAACCACTCAACAAATGTAGTCGAGCCTCTGAGACCTCACTGTATTTCTCAGCACAAGCATAAATTAGTGAGCTAGAGATATTGAAAAGTAGGAAGTTAAAAAGCAAATAACTATAGATCCTAATTTCCCCCATGTATTGATTATTACTATTTATGGAATGATAGTTTTGTGCTAGGCACTTGACACGCACTATCTCAGTTAATCTTTACAATGATCCCCCCCTGAGACAGACATTTGTATCAGCAAGAAGTTTTAAGTCACAAGACTTTGGATTCTATCCAAGTATTCAGCTCTCAGTGGCCTAAACCTTAGAGTCATTTAACTGTCTCACGAGGGGAGAGGTGAGCAGTTCCAGGGTAGTCGAGCTGCTCAGTGGTGCCAGGGTGATGGGTGAGAATTTCTATGTTCTCCTGACCTTCTTTTCATGGTGACATGGGTATAGCAGCCCTAAACATCGCATTCTCTGCATCCAACACAGAAAGAGAGAAAAGTAAGAGAAACTCCTCCCATGTCTTTTATTACTGAGAAAACTATTTTTCCAAGCTCCCTGGGAGACTTCCACTTTCAGCCCATTGGCCAGAACCGTATCATCTCCAGCTACAAAGGGGGATGGGAAAACATGTGTCTGTTATACTCCGCTCTTGTGTGAGGCAGGCAAGGAAGACGGGGCTGGGTGTGTGCCATCATTATCTCTTTTTACAGACAAGGAAGCCGAGACGTGGGGAGTTTTTACTTATACTTGCTCTAGTCACACAGTTGGAAATGGCAGAATTGGGATTAAAACTCAGGAAGGTCTGGTCTGGAGCCCAGACTCAATCACCCACATCTGCTATACAAGACTGCATCGAGTTTAATAACTTTGCCCATTAATTGTATTTCCCTGCTCTTTCCATTAGCCTTTCATTGAGGTCTGATGTTGTCCATTCTTTGTATAAGGCAGGAGGCATCTGCAGTGTCTCCCCAGCATCATGATGGAACGGAAGTGACTGTTGAAATAATAAAATCCCTGGGAAGGGAGGAAGTGAACAGATGATAGTGACATGAGTGTGGACCAGGCAGTGTGGTGACAGTAAATTCAGCACAGCAGCTAGAAAACTGCCGTGCAGGCAGGGATGGCTAATAAATGTTTGCTGTTCAGCAGAAGTTTTGCCACTGAAATGAAGTTTAAGGTGAGGGGCAGATCTTGGCCATCCAACAAACTGGCTTAGCATGTAATGTGCTCAAGGTACATTCAATTTCAGTGATTTCTCCTCCCCATAATTTTTAATTCTGCTTTCATTGGGAAATGCATTTTAATTTCTAAAAAAGTATGCCAGGACTCAAATGCCCCTTAGCCATGGTGATTCAGGGGTTTCTTCTAGCAAATGGGTAAGGAAGAATGAGTGGGAAAAATAACTCATTCACTGTATCTGCCAAGCCCCAGGCGAGGAGCCAAACTTGAGGCATCACAGGGAAGAGCCTGGGGGGTGGGGGGCAGGCTCAGGAGTATGGGCACGGAGGGTCCAAGCTCCTTGTGAATTGTCTACCTGGAAGGTGCAGAAGTGCCAGGTTATTCCAGGAACCGCAGCTCAGGAGTCAAGGTGACCATGAACTAGACGGGACCAGTGGGAAAAGTGCTAGAATAAAGAGATGCTAGCCACACAGTCCAGCTGGTAAAGAAGGCCAGCCATACCATCCCCTGGTCCCACCTGGCTCACCTTCACCCTGGAATTTGTGCCGTTCTGGGTGCTGGGTGGGGGAGCGGGTGGACGTGGTAGGCGGAATAATGACTCCCCAGAGATACCCAGTCCTAACCCCAGGAACCTGTGAATGTTACCTTACTGACGAGAGGATCTGGCAGATGTGATTAAGCTAAGGATCTCAAGATGGCAGGATTGTCTTGGGTTATTCAGGTGGGTCCAATATAACCTCCAGGGTCCTTATAAGGGAAAAGGGTGCAGGAAGAGGAGGCTCAGAGAGAGAAGATGACGTTCTGCTGTCTTTGAAGACGGAAGAAAGGGTCATGAACCAAAGAATGGAGGCAGCTTCTAGGAGCTGAAACACAGGAAGTGGATACTCCCTTAGAGATGCAGCCTTGCTGACACGTTGATTTTAGCCAGATAAGACCCGTCATGGACGTCTGACCTCTGGAACCGTGAGAGAATGAATGTGTTTTGTTTTAAACCACTCGGTTTGTGTTGTTTGTTACGGCAGCTACAGGAAACCAAGACAGGAGCAAGGATCCAGCTGCATGCTTGTAGACAAGGATGGTATGGTCAAAGTGCCGTGGATGTGGCAGGGAGGGGGTCTGTGTGAGGACACAGCCTCAGCTGCCCTGTGCCCTCTGTGCTCCCCTCCATTGCCGGCTACCTTTGTAAATTATCCTTGCCATGCCAGACCCTTTCCCCCAAGCATGTGGGAGACTCCTGATTGGAGCCAGGCACCCACCTCTAGTCTCTGTGCTGGAAATACACAAAATAACTTCTTTCAGGGCTAAAGGGCTGATAACTAAGCTTTTGATTTCGGAGCTTCTGCCCATTTCCTGGGTCACACTGAAGTGCCCCAGTATGCTTCTCTTCCAAAGTGTTTTCCTTGCTCTAGTTTTAAACAATTCAGCTAATGGGACCGTTCTTCCCCCCCCCCCCCCCCCCGCCCCCCGCCCCCGTCTCTCTCTGGCTTCCTGGGAGTCTTGGTTCATTACATCCATTAGCACTTCCCTGTTTCTCCCCCAGCAGGAGATTTTCAAACGCATTAGTTCAAATGGCAGCCGCCTCCCTTCCAGCAGAGTGTTGGCATCTTGGACCTTTTCTGGTGCCCTCCGGTGCACTCCCCTCTCCCTTGGCAGTGGAGACATCCCAGGTGTCCTCTCTGCATTGTGAAACCTGTTTCTGGTTAGAGAAAGCTGTGTGCCCTTGGGCTTTACAACGAATGCATTCCTTTGCAGTGGTCGTTCCCTGCTTGGGAAGATAATCACTTTCAGAGCCCATGGAGAAAGTGGACAAAATACCCAGGATGCGTTAAACCTGCTTTCAACCTTAGCTCTGGAGTTTTCCTTGTTTTACCTGAGTTGACTGTGATCACAGGGCCCTGCATGCACTGCCTGACTCAGGTTAGACGCCTCATTCGGAAGTGTCTGAACAAAGGGGACTCTTCTCCAGCTTCCGGCACAAATTCCCGTGCTGTGGGCACCCAGTCAGATAAGGATGGGCAGAGGTAGATCTGGTTTATTGCAAGAGCCATTTTGCTCTCTGAATTGCTGGATGAAAATCCGACCATGCTTCATTGTTAAGCATCCAGAACACATTATTAATTCAATGTAGAGGACAGCATTAGGCAGGATTGGCTATGCAGATAACCAGCAGCATTGGAGGTTCAGAATATTGAAAACTAAGATTTCAAATAATAATAATAATGCCTTCATAATTCCAAATGTCAGTGGAAGATACTTACGCCAACTGCATTTTGTTTTTAAGATCCTTTTCTCATTATTTAGCTAGAACTATGGATGATAGAAACTTTTATACAAGAGGAAGCCTCCACGAATCTAGGGGCCAAATGTCGATGAAGTCCATTGGAAGGGAACAGCTGAAAAGCTGGCTCCTGACAACCATGAACATATTACAGTGACCAAAAAATATATACAAACAACCAGCATTACGTTATATTAACAACAGCAACAAAAAGAAGTATGTGTCCTTTGGAAGCTTCTAGTGAAATATTTTTTTTAAATTTTTATTAAAAAAAATTTTTTTTTTAATGTTTATTTTTGAGAGAGAAAGAGACTGAGCACAAGAAGGGGAGGGGCAAAGAGAGAGAGAGAGAGAGGTAGACACAGAATCTGAAGCAGGCTCCAGGCTCTGAGCCATCAGCACAGAGCCCGACTCAGGGCTCAAACCCATGAACCGTGAGATCATGACCTGAACCGAAGCCAGAAGCTTAACTGGTGCTGACCCCAGGCACCCCTGAAATAATTTTTAAATGGCATGCGTGCTGCCACCCACTCCTGTGACAGTGGCAGACATCAGTAATCAACCACCATACTTTTCCCACTAGACCAAACTGTTGCATCAAAATCCTTCTCTGCACCATCAGGGGACAAATTTTGCCATGCAAGATGAAACTCCAGTCTGCAAATTAGCCCCCCATTAGAAACTTCATTCAAAATCCCTTTAGAATCTGAGGCTTTAGCTCAGTAGGATGCCTACGTGTATAGAGCAGTGTGCTAGGCACTGGGGCAAAAGGAATACAAGGGATGTTTTGTTGAGCTAACCAGAATTTGTAAGATAGGGAATATCTTTCTGGGAAAGATAATATTTCAGTTGGCCCTTTAAAGGGAAAGAGGGAATAGAGACCATAAGAAAGGGGCAAGAGTATAAACATCCAAGAGGATCAAAAGAATGCTCCTGGCATAATCCAGGTCCCATGAGGATGGGGTAGGAGATACGACTAGGAAAACAGGCTGAAGTCATTCTGTGAAGGGCTTTGAATGCCATACTAGGAGTTTTCTGAAGCAAATGAGAGCTGATGATGGTTTGTGAAGAGAGACCCAAAGCTATCTGTGTTTTAAAAGGTAACTCTTGAGGTGACTGGGTGGCTCAGTTGATTGCACGTCCGACTCTTGATTTTTGGCTTAGGTCATGATCCCAAGGTCATGGGATTGAACTCCACATTGGGCTCCATGCTGAGCATGGACCCTGCTGAAGATTCTCTCTCTCTCTCTCTCTCTCTCTCTCTCTCTCTCTCTCTGCCCTTCTTCCCTACTTATGCTCTCTCTCTAAAACAAAAATTTTTTTAAAAATTTAAAAAAAGAAAAAAAGGTAATTCTTCCTGCAACATACGGGTAGGTTTGCACAGGGTGGACCTAGAGAAGGGAATCAAATATCTTAAAGGAAATGATGTAATCCCGTCATCTCCCTCCTTCCCTCCTGACATTACCAAGCCTATGGTCAGCTCATTCTTGGATCGATAACGTTGATCTAGATGCCTCTTCCCGAATTGTGGGAGTGCCTCTCCTGCTTCCATTCTCCCATGAGTCTGGAGGCTGCTGGTGACCTGTTCTACCCTAGGCTCACCCACCAGATTGTAAGCTCCTTGAGAGCAGGGACCTGGAGAAGCCCCTTGCCATGCCAGAATCAGCCTCTTCCCCACCCACAGCTAATGCCCCACAGACATCTGCTGAACTAATTCACTGTAGGGTCTTCCTCTTTTTATTACATACACCCCTACTGCACATTCTGCCCCCGCGGAGCAGATCTTGCTATTTTCCAAGCAGGAAAGCCTATTCCCAGGCTCCTCTCTCTAATCCCCTTCCACCTGAATGGAAGCTGTCTTCCCTCCACTCCCACAGAAACCCAGTTCACGCTCTTCCTTTCTAAGAAGTCTATTCTGAACAACGTGCAGACCAGCCCCATCATTCCAGAGCTTGGGCTTTATGAGTGCACGGTGCACGCTCCTTATGTGCCCCTGCCCACAGGGGAAGCTTTGCTGCCCCTTTGTTTCCGAAGGCTTTGTTAGCTCAGACTCACAAAATGTTATAACTAGAAGCAGCTGCACACAGCCACCTCCACTGCAGTGTGGTGGAGGGACTGAGGCCCTAGTTTACCCCGTTTGTGAGTGGCAGAGTCAGAATTAACTTGGTCTCCTGACCTCTCCACCATCTATAAAAACTCACAGCTGTCTCTCCTATTCACTGAGTACATGATCCGTGAACTTTCTACAAATAGTTCTTAATGGAGGTGACAACCGTATATAGATTACCGACTTTGAAAGAGACATTTTTTTTTCAGATAAAATCCATTTTACACTACAATGGCGCGGAACATGATTTTCAGTGCTTCCGAAGGCACTTGACAGTCTTGTCTCATGGTGTTTGCATAGATCCCATTGCTGTCGCGGTGTTGGCAATGGGGTCCCTGCAAATTACCACTGCAGGGGTAGAGTTTCTAGAAAGGCCGTCTAGATGAGGTAACCACTATAAAACACCAACCACAGGCCTGGCCTGGTCTCAAACTGGTTTACTTTGTTGTTGTTGGTGGTGGTGGTGGTGGTCTATCTTCCTGTTTCCAGATACTGCAGCTCAGGCCTAAGATATACCATTCACCCCAAAGGGTCCAGAAGATACCTGGGCTGGGGGGACTGGACTGATGGTTGACTTTCACTTAAGTCCCAGCTCAGAGCCAGGGGCAGTGCTGGAGACTTCCAGATCTCATTTATTACTCTCAAACCCAGCGAGGCAGGCATTGTCTGTGATTCAGGGGGACTTTATTACCTTGGTCGCACGTCAGGGCCTAGTTGTCAGCTACACGCTACTCTTGGGGAAAGTGTTATAAATTGTACCTTGTATTCATTTGTTTATCTTTGCATTATGCCTACTGTGTTAGAACATAAATAATTTGCATTAATTGGTTTCCATAAAAGGGGTTAATAATAGTTCCTACTTAATAGTGTGGTCATGAGAATTAGGTGAGGTAACATATGAGATATTCAAGAACAGTGTCTCACATGTGGCACCCACTCAAAGTTTCTCGTAAACTGTAATTACGATAACGGCAGTGGTTGATATTGTTTTGGTTTGTTTAATGTTACATGTTTTCTTTCCTTTTCAACACGAAGCTAATTTTTTCTAATAACAAAAGTAACACAAGGAAAACATGAGACTAGCAATAAATCTTACTAAACACTGTTACTACCTTGGCTAGATTATTTTAGATCCTTTTGGTATACATATGCATGTAAATGCAAGTACACATTCAGAACGTGTTTCCAGGGGCACCCGGCTGGCTCAGTTGGAAGAGCATACGTAGGACTCTTGATCTCGGGGTTGTGAGTTTGAACCCCATGTTGAGGATAGAGATTGCTTAAAAAAAATTAAAAAAAGAAAGAAAGAAACTTTCAAAAAAAAAACCCCACTTATTTCCAGAACATTATAAGCTATCAAGAATTTAACCCCCAAAGTACCCATCCATTGGCCACTTATTCATTTATCCAACAGCTATTACTGAGAATTGATGTGCCCGGCACTGTTGGATAAGGTGTTGAGCAAGGCTGTGCTGCCTTCTCAGAACTTTCAGACACTTTTCATAGCTTGAAATGAGTGACTTTGAGAAGCATGTAGGATTTTTGTAAGAGAAACAAGCCTGGCTGGCTGATGGCAGAACAGACTTGCAGGCTCCTTCATTGGATACTCCTCAAGAGCCTGGAGGAAATTCACCCCCACCCCAGTGTGCTTCTACTTCAGCACCCCCCCTTGTCACCCCCCGCGTGCTCTCATACCTCCCCTATCTCTACCCTCATGCACTCATACCTCAGACCTCCCTTCTCCCCACCCCATGCACTCACACTTTAGCCCTTCCCTCCTCCCCACCCTCCAAGCACTCACACTTGGGGCCTCCCCTCCGCCACCCCTGCCCTCCTCAGCCCTCCTCTCCCCCTCCCCTGACCTTTCAGCCTTCCCCTCCCCCCACCTCCAGGCCCTCACCTGTCAGCCCTCCCCTCCTTCCCACCCCTCCAAGCATTCATAACTCGGACCTCCCCTCCCCTCTCCTCCCCCTCCTTGCCCTCACACCTCACTCTCCCCTCTCTGCAACACACACATTTATCAAGGCGGTAGGGTTGGCCATTTTTCCCACTGACTTTGTGAGAAGAAAACAAAGGTCTTAATTTTTATAGGGGAACATGATCGTCTCAGCGAAAAGCTCATTCACTGATTAAATAGAAGAAAAGCAATAGGGGTACTATTTACTGCTGGCAATTAATCAGACTTAACCCATCTGGTCGAGGCCAGCACGCGTACCCAGCGGTGTTCAGGGAGCCATTTAGGCACTTGGAGCCCCCACCAGGACTGCCGGTAAACTCTGCCCAGATTGCCGGGGAAGGAGTAGTGGGTGTGTATTATTTATGTTCCCCTTTCAAAAGAAACCCAACAAAAGAACAAAGCTTCCCTTCTGCTGGCAATGTTAGCAGCTCCAGCATATGGCGCTCCCTGGCTCTTTCTGCTGAGGAGTGGGCGACGGGGCTGCGCGAAGGTACCGCCGGCAGCCATCTGCTGAGTGCCACCTTTTCACTCTGGGCTGAATTCTAACTGTGAAGCAGCACCTCAGGAAGGAGGGGCGGGGACGAGAGTGGCTTGGATGGAAGACACGATTTTGTGACAGAGGACATGTGCTCGTCCAGATTGCCACTCATCGCGTACGTGGCCCAAGTCCATTCTCCAGGAGAGGCGTGAGGTTGTGTGTGTGAGAGGAAAGATGCTGAAGGGCAGGGGCGGAAAGAGAAGGGGAAAGCGGGGAGGCAGGGGACAGGGAGGCTTGGACCCTCCGAGTGAAGCGATTTGTAGGTTCCTGGCCACCGTTTCTCTGTCAAAGATATTTTCGTATCTGCAGCCTCTCTCACGGATGTTTATGAAAACAGTCACAATGAAACCAGCCGCGATGGGTGAAGACTGTGTTTCAGGAGTGACTGGGGCCACACAATTAACGTGTAGTTCAATGTGGCATAACAATAATCCTTTTGTGCTCAGGGTTCTGAAATGAAAGACCTGGAGAAATCCATGCAGGGCTTGTGACATTAGCCTGGCCCTTTTTGTGCAATCAGCTTTGCTTCCGTGGCCCTGTAATCTGACATACAGCAGAGAAGAACGCAGCGGTAGAAGTCACAGAGCACTGAGCTGGTGTGTGTGTGTCTGTGTGTGTGTGCGCGCGCGCGCGCGCGCGCACAATTGCTTGAGGCAATTAAAAATACTTACAATGTGTGATTTTAAATGTCGCAGACTGCATGCTGTTGTGCCCAGAGGGACTTGCCATTGTCTAGGCACACTGATGCTAAGAAACATGCATAGACACGTGCACATTTTAAAAACCAACACGAAACACTTATGTGTCCCTGGAGATGATAAAATCCCCTGACGACTGGTGTTTTCTTGGCTCAAATTCTGAGCAGTGGAATTTATTACCTTAAGCTAAGATTAACTGGGTTGTGTCAGAGGTTTTTTTTCCCCCTCTTTGTTTCTCCTCCTCCTGGAGATCCAGGAATCTTACTGACTTACTGAAACTGTCACCTCACACCTGTGATAGTCATAAGACGAGCCCTTTTCTTCTTGCCCCCAGCAGGCCCAGAGACCAGAGCCTTTCAAGGGTTGCTAATCCCTCAGCGAAGACAGAACAGGTGGAGATGGCATCTTCCTAAGTTAAAAAAAAATAAAAAATAAAAAGGAGGAAAAAAAATTAGAGGAATTTGAGCACTGACATTTTCTAAAGGGTATTTCTCTTTTAGAGTAGAAGTGACATGATGCTCCCTGGCCTTGGCCTCTACCTTCTTCCCTGGAGGAACTCCCTGGAGGGTGGTGCAGGGACCCTCAGCCCTTGTATGTGGGATGCCCTGGGAAGTATCCCATTTCTGCTGCTGGGAGGGGAAATCTGGTTTCTGTTACTTCTATTTCTGATGTGCCCTGTTCCTGACGTTTGTCTTGGGGAGCTCGTGGAGCTGCCTTTCTTCCCAGCCAACGAATAAAATCTGAAAGTATAAAATTTAATTTGCAGGCAACAGGAGAGAAGGAGGAAATGCAGTATTTGTGTATCCTCATACGTATTCCCTAATATTAGATCCAAGTTTGGTCCCGGAGACAGTCCGTGTCTCCTGTAGGGACGCTCTACTCCACAGTGAGATAGCTTTGCCACTTGGATGAGGCTTTGTCAGAAAATGAGCTGTGCTTCAGATCCCAGCGCCTCAGCATTGGGGGAACTTCAATCCCTTAAAGCAGGGGTCTGCATGCTTTTCCTGTAAAGTACCAGATAGTAAACGTTTTAGGCTTGACAAGTCAAGAAGCAACATGTAGCAACAGTTCTCCCTGAAAAGCTAACAGACCTCTGGACATTTTTACAATTTGCATGTTAAAATGTAAAAGACATTTTTTAGCTCTCAGACAATACAAAACATGTGGAAAGCCAACATCTGCAGTCCCCTGGCAGCCTCCCTGTAAGTGACTGTCCCCACTTTGCTTCCACCTTTAAGCCATAGGACACTCGCCCCCTCTCAAAGTCACCCAATCCACTGAGGGGCAGCTAATAGTTTGAGAGAACACTTCTTTGCATTGACTACAACTTGCCCTCCTGCCTTTTATCATTGAAGAATTATGTGAAGAACCGATTTTAATCATTTTAAGAACTGATTTGAATTCCCAGACAAAGCATTATTATTATTTATTTATTTATTTGTTTTATTTATTTTTGGTGAAAATCACCTTCTATTATTTATTCCCCTTCCTGGCAGCCATGTTGTAACCTTTTCTTAGTGTGTTGGGGTCCTTATGAAATAAATGATTGAGGGGCTGCTGGAGTTTGTGGAGCTCTTTGCGCTGATACTAAATGTGCCCGCACCGCACTGCTCTGCGAATTCATGTTTCTTTTTTCAGTTAGTCATCCTGATCCCTTATTATAGGGATTTCACCCATGTCCTTTCTCATCATTGTCTGTGTGCCTACTGAAGCAGTCCCCCCTCCCCCCCCCCCAACCTCTAATTAAATGCTTCTAATCTTCCAGTGGACTCACCAGGAGAGAACAGAGAGCCTAGGAGCCCTGGGGCCTTTGGTACTTGACTCAAGTACTTTCATCAATGAAGTATTTAAACCACTCAGAGGCAAATTCTTCCTCTTTCTCCCTCTCTCTTTGCCTCCCACTCTCCCTTAATGCCAGCTAGGTTTTTCAGTAAATGTGAAAGTTTGCCCAAAGTGTTGACTGCCATTTGTGTAGTTTGCTGATTATGAATTCCTAAGGGCAGTGACTTTCTTTCTCAACATCTTAGCCTTAGATCCTGGTCCAGTGCTTCATTATTAGGAAGATTAGGATAATATATAATATGGTTTAGTAACCAAAAGAAATCAACCCTCAGGGACATAACAGAAATGACCAGCTTCTGGTATGCTATCTATTTCCACAGATCAGTCATTGACTGTCATGAAACCCAGTATGCAATATATGTAATGCATATATATGTAAATGCAATATGTGTATGCAATATATGTAATGCATATATATGTAATGCAATATATGTAAATGTGACCATGCTGTGCTGGTCCTGCTGCTATACTACGTTCAGGGCTCCAGGCTTGGCTGTGTGGATGTGGTCTCTGTTTGTAGCTCCAGATTCTGGGAGGTAACGGTGAGCTTTAACTAATTACACCTCGCATCACCCCCAGGAGGTAGGTAATGATTATAGATGTGCTTGGCTGAAGTAACTCTGAATGTCTTAATAATCACTTAATAGAATCTTATCATGAGAAGCAAATTGCATTAAATGGGCAAATGAAGTTGACTGTGAGAAGCAGAGTTAGGAAATAAAATGCTATGGGGGTTTTTATATGGGAAAAATCCAATTAGCACCTTTTTAAAACAGTTGGCCCCATGGCTTTTTCATATCCCTCACAGTGCCTATCACAGGGTTATGCCCTGAGTGAATACTTTCTCAATCAATGTGAAAGAAATTATAGGTAAAAAAAAAAAAAAAAAAAAACGTAGGGGGGGGTGTTGTGAAGGGTACGTGGGGGATGGGGATGCAGGTGTGAATGCCATCTGAGATCCCAATTCTACTTAGCAGCAACTAGCAAAATGATTTGATGGTGAGGCCATTGGGACAAGCTTGACAAAAAAGAAACACTTTTTCCCCTCATCTTACTCTTCACCACAATGGCTATTATGCAACATGCCAACCAGGTAAATTGTGTGTACGTGATGGATGTGCCCTTCATTTATCCAAATCTGGGAAACCCTAATGTTGAAAGAGCCAAGCCTGGGTATCAAGGCAGGAAGATCACAAAGTTGGTGAAGAGAGAGCTCAGGTGGGGTAGGGTCCATGTACACACCCTAGGGAAGACGGCTGGAATTGTGTCACACTGGAAGATAGGGAGACCTCATGGAAGCTTCAGTGACACTCTTGTGATCCTGAAGATAAAGAAGGCAGGTGAACCTTACTCAAGTGAATGATTCTGGGGAGTATCGTGGTCAGTAACAGAGCTGGGATTTCAAAACAAAACAAAACAAAACAAAACAAAACAAAACACAACCTGGAAGGTGGCAGAAAGGCAAGCACAGAATCCAGACAGCATGTCCAGGATATACAGACCCAGCATGGTGTGTAGGGAGATCAGCATGAAGTGGCAGGGGGTGGGAGAGCCAGGTTCAGGGGGGCAGACAAAAGGAGCACCCAGAGAAGGAGGTCTGTGCCTGACACTCAAACTGGACCCCAAGTTAAAACTGCACTCCAGAAATAGCACACGGTCTCACTGAGTCCTTAAGCCTAGATTGTGTATGTAGACATATATACGCACATATATTTACGTATGTATAGGTAAGTCTATATATCTGGAAAACTCTCCAAGAGAGTCCTCCAAGAGGACCTCCTACATAGAGGTGCGTAGAAAGGGGATACGAAGAGTGAGCCTTCGTTTTTCCCACACGCGGTTCTGTGTTATTTGATTTCTTCCTTTTTCCAAGGAACACGCCTTCAGGTAACGCAACTACCACCTACTCTGTTGAAAAAATAAAATGGGGAGGTAGTGGAAACACACGCCACTTAACAGAAAGGGCGCTGGGGCTTTGGTCTTTGCTCAGAGAAATCGCCTCCCTTTTTACTCGAAGCACAAGACGGACCCTACAGCTGCTTCCTAATGTTGAAGAGGGTTCTGGGATTTATTTTTCTCACAATGCAAAAAAATGTTTACCTTTGCCTTTCTCCTGGAGGCTCTCACAGCTCCACCTCTATTAGGAGCCTTTTTTGTAATCATTGCTTGCCAGCATTTCCTTTACTTAGCACTTCCCTTGCCCACTGCAGGGATGCCCTCCTGCGCCGCAAGGCCTCTCTAAATCAGCCTTGTTTCCTCATTCCTGAGATGGAGGTGCCGCTCTGGCCATTACCGCCTAATGGCATGTTCTGTTGCTTATGTTTGTCTCATATCTGTGATGGACAGACCTCGGGGATGCATTTTCACGTCATTCTAATTGAGCACGGAACATTCTGTTTTCCTGCCTTGTCGGGGTGACTAATGAGACAAAACAAGCAGGTGCGATGAGCAATCAGGGTCGCTCTCCTCGTATGGAGGACTGTTGGCCGCAGAGGGCAGAGCAGCAGAGGCGGTGATGGGCATAGGGAATGAAGAGGTGACGCAGGCTTGTCCAGCATCACCCAAAAACTGGAGTTGCCGGCTGCAGACTCCAGGCCAGCGCTGATTCTGTCCGCGACAGCTCAGCAATAACAGCCTAATGGGTTTTCCAGACCTTGCGAGGGGTGCTCAGATGTGAATCACCGATGCTTCCAGAATGCAGTTATGTCTCTCAGCAGTGCAGATTTCTGCTGACTCCTTGGGGAATTTTAATAACATGTCATTTAACAAATTAGAAGGTGAAGCAAATTAAATACAGTAAATCAAAGCAAAGCTTGACAAACAAAGTAGATGCAAGCAGATCTTTTCAAAGCACGCAGATTTGAAAATGTAAGGTTTCCAAACCATTAGCAAAAAAGGGAAAAGTTACCATAGCAACTCCCAAAGTCTGCCTAGCTAGCTAGCCTCGAAAGCCTTCAAATGCCCCGCCCTGTGCAGGGGAAGAAGTGGGAGATGTTTGAGGACAGTAAGAACAGTTTTTTTTTTTTCTTTTTAAGTAGAGGAAATAAAGAAACAAGCTTGGTAGATTACAATTCACCTTTAAATGCCAGAAACAGCCAGCCCTCTAATGCAGATTTCAGGAAAACAGATGCCTTAGGTAATATGGTGACTGATCACTTGGTGGCGCTGTTGTTCCACTCCTGGGTTTTGCAGCGGCTTGTCCCTAGCTAGTCCTCCCTTCCCAAGCAGGTGCCCTAACATTCTGTGAGCTGCCCTAACATTCATGTATTCACGACATATCTATAAAGTAGGTCTGCCAGGTGCCAGAGACTATGTGGGTTTCTCGGGTAACTTAGTGAACAGAACAGTTTGTGGAGCTCAGAGAACAAGAGAGACAAGTGATGAAATGAAATAATTGCACGTTGTGGTCAGATCAGGCTCCTAAGATAGAAAATAATGGTGGGCAGATGCCTTTATATAAACTGGTCAGGAAGACTTTTCTATGAGTTTGTAGGCTGCACCCCACCACCTCCCACACGCTATGGGATGAAGGAAGAGAACCAAGCAGAGGGACCACCCTGGTTGGAGCATAGCCGAGAAAAGAGGACGGTGGGGAAGGATAAGCAGATAGGGCCAGATCATGTGGAAACTTTTAGTCCTGGCAAGACCTCATTGCAGGTTTTATTCTTAGGGCAAAGGGAAGCCTTTGAAAAGTTTCAACGGTAGAGTGAGGTTATTCAACCTAAATAGTTTGCTTTTCACATTGTGTTGTAATTCCCATTTGATCACCTTTGCTTTAGATATATGTAAACACTTGGGAAAAAACATATTCAGTAGTAGAACATTTCACATTTTTACACAGCAATGTTTTTTAAATAATATAACCTCTAGGATATAAAGCTTAAAAGTTTTGCTGGTGGGGCAGAGTTTAAGAAGCTGGACAGCAGCAGACAAAATCTATGGTGAGAGAGCACTGGGTTTGGATGAGTCAGAAAGCTGAGTTTGCCACCCCTCCTCACAGCACTTCTCATAGTATGTTGTCATTACTCTCTGCCTTGTCTTCTGCCCCTTTAGACTCTGGGCTTCTAGGCAATAGACACACACTAGAGACAGGGGTTCCCTTGCGCATCTTACTAACCAGTGATTAGCATGGGAACACAGTAGACTCAAGCACTGGATGGATGGAGGGACTGATGGAGGGATGGATGAACAAGCAGAAGGTAAGAGATCCCAATTCGGGATAAGTGAGACTTCAGAATTTTAGCAACGCTTTCTCAAAGATAAATCAATTTCAACTTCCAGGTACAAGACAAAGCATTTCTCTGGCTTCCTTGCGTATGTACTAAATGTCAATTGAACACCTACTATGTGCGGGACACTGTGCTAGATCAGGGACACAAACATGAGTAGGACATCGTGACAGCCCCCAAGCTACTTACAGTCAATAAGGGACATAAGACCAAAGCATAACTGATCCACAGTTTAGCCACTGTTATATACACAAAACGAGGGGTGGGTTAACGGTGGTAGGTGTTGAGAAGAGGAAAAGAGGATTCTCAAGGGTCAGAGTTAAAGAAAAGCCGCATGAAAGTGACACTTGAGTTTCATCTCAAAGGATGGGAGGTTTCCTCCAGGGATGACAGAGCTCTTAGCCTCCACTAAGAGCTGGAATTGGTGGCTTTTTCCTGAACAGGCCCCGCTGAAGGAAAAAAGAATGCAAACCTTCTCCTACCCCACTCCCCATTTTGTGAGCTCAGGGTGCTGCCTTCCCAGGGTGCTGCCAGCCCAGCTGCCCAGAGCACAAGCTGCAGGCCACCATTGAGGAGAAGGTTCTGGGAAAAATGTTCTGGACTACAACTCCCAAACCTCCCAAGCAGTCTTTGTGGCTTACTGTTAGAGTCTTCAGCTGAGGACACTCTTATGTTTCTACTGTCACATTTTTCCAACTGCAGATCACATGCATTCATGGGTCAGGTAATCGATATGGCGGTCCTCAACATACAATGTGAGCAGCATTTAAAAAAATGGGATAGAGGGGTGCCTGGCTGGCTCAGTCAGTAGAACATGTGACTCTTGATCTTGGGGTTGTGAGTTTAAGCCCCGTGTTGGGTGTAAAGTTTATGGTAACCCACTCACATGGTGCTTTCGACCTTTTGCAGAACTGAGGAGAGAGCTCCCAATTTAAATGTAGATCTCCTCTAGGGCCCATGGATGTATGTGTACATTAATGTCGTAATTTAGTGGAATCAGAATACTCTTGTGCTAAATGTGAACATTTTTTGAAAACAGATGCCTTTTTTGGGGTACCACTAAAATATTCTCAGTCCTCCATCCTGCGTGTGTGCACACATGCCCCCCTATGACTGGCAAAAGAAGCTTTATGTCAACACTCTGAGCAATATCCCTCATCAGGCAGGAAAATACAAGTCAACGTACCACAAAAGGTTTGAGGCAGGGAGTCAGCCAGAGCTTCACAAAGTCACAGAGCCTTTTAAAGTACCTCCATTTCAGGGGCGCCTGGGTGGCTCAGTTGGTTAAGCGTCCATCTTTGGCTCAGGTCATGACCTCATGGTTTGAGCCCCATGTCCGGCTCTGTGCAGACAGCTTGGAGCCTGGAGCTTGCTTTGGATTCTGTGTCTTCCTCTCTCTCTCTGCCCTCCCCAACTCATGCTCTGTCCCTCTCTCTATCTCAAAAATAAACACTAAAAAAAAAAAAAAAAAAATTTAAAGTACCTCCATTTTGTTAGAATTGTTTACAAATATGTGACTACTGCCAATAATACGTTTTAGTCAGATTCCGATTTCTACGTTATTAGTGGCTCATAAAAGCCTTCCAGTGCAGGTCATGAAACTGTGGAAGTACAATTAAATGTGGATAGACCCAAATAATGTATAGCTTGTCATTTAGAGCTCGGGTCACACTGAGAATTCAGCCAGACAGTTTTCCCCTCTAGGATGGGATTGTGGAGAATAACACATTTAGAACAAAGAATGAAACTCATCCTTTCCCAACCAAAGGAAGGCATGTTAGTGATTATAACACAGTATAGCAATGCAGGTAACATCACATGGCCATCTGAAAGTGGTTGCCCCTCCTTTATATAAGATCCGAACCAACCTCAAGAATTAAGTGAAATTTATCATATGCTGTGTGAAACATGGTAAAGTTTGGACTGGAGGTGAGCCCCCCCCCACCCACCCAAGCGTGTGCAGACAGGCAAGTCCTGGGACTCCCTATAGTTCTTACATTGTTTCCACAAATTGCAGACAACTTGCAGCCCGTAAGTTTCTAAAAGGAAAGCGGAAATTGGTCTTTCTTCTGTCAGGGCTGGCTGTCAGTAAGCGACCAACACTGGGGAAATGGATTCAAATGAACATGTAGTCGCTTCTTCACATGCTCAGATTTCCTAGAAATGTTATTCATTCCAGACAAACCAGCACTTACTTTTGGATATGTCAGCCCCTGTTTAGGAAGCGTGTGAGGTAATGTAGCTGTAGGTACAGTGACCGCAAAGATTAGGTTAGAACCCCTCAAGGCGGGTCAGGTCAGGGCTGGAGGCCTGGAAAAAGCCATAGCTGGCAGGCTGGGTCAACCGATCTCGAAGTCTATGTTCTCCACCAGCAGCCAAGGCCACCTCTGTGCCAAGAATCCTGAGACTTTCTGTAGGAGGTTCAGGGAACAGTTTAATGCAAACCTTTGGATCTTAACAAACTCAGGCACCACTTGGCTTCATCATAGAGGACCCCTGGCTCACCTGCTTACTGCTCACCATCACCAGAGTTCTCAGTTGACCTAGATAACCCACACTTATACCATGGCCTCAAGTCTCCATCTGGATCCATCCATGGGGGGTTTTGGAAGCCCACTGGTCTCAGCAGATAAGGCAACAGCCTGACTCATTCTAGACCATCTTTCATCCAAGAGCCTTGGGAAAGTGAATGTGAGGGGTGGGGAAGTCCGAGTTCTCTCTCCCGCTTGATGTAAGGAAATATTTGCTTGTCCTTCATGAGTAGGATTGCTGATGTAAATATCCTGAAATGAAACCACAGGTAACTGAGCAGTGCTGACCTGACTGTGACAGACTCATAAATTTCCCGTATATTATGTCAGTCAAGGCAAAACATTTTTTTAAGATTTTATTTTTAAGTAATCTCTACATCCAATGTGGAACTCAAACCCACAACCCCCGAGATCAAGAGTCACATGCTCCACTGACTGAGCCAGCCAGGCGCCCCCCCGCCCCCCCCCAGTCAAAACATTTTTGTCACAAAATTTAAGCTGAGTAAATAAAAACTGGATGAACTGAAGCTGAGTGAATCTTAAACAATCGGTTGTTTTCAGCCTGTGGTGGGAGTTCACTTGTGAATTCTCATGTAACTCTTCTTTCAAATTTACCATTGAAATTTAAGATGTGGGCACCTGGGTGGTGTCGGTTGAGCCTCCAACTTCAGCTCAGGTCATGATCTCATGGTTTGTGGGTTCGAGCCCCATGTCAGGCTCTGTGCTGACCGCTCAGAGCCTGGAGCCTGCTTCGGACTCTATGTCTCCCTCTCTCTCTGCCCCTCCTCAACTTGCGCTCTGTCTCTCAAAAATGAATAAACGTTAAAAAAAATTAAAAGAAAAAAAAAGAAATTTAAGATGTTAATATGTCATAGCAGGATGCTTGACTGGGAAAGGTGGAATTCCTAAGGACCTGATTCCCTTTTATCTCATGGTGGGAAAGGAGGGTTGTGTTCTGTATATGGCCATCAGCATACAGTCCTGCTTTCTCCTCACCCTTTCACGCTGTCAGCATATTATAGACAAACTGGTGCTTGCAAACAGCTGCAGCCTTTGTTTCAGGGGCCCTCGCCAAGAGTCCCTTGCCAGGGTTTCTGCTTCTTAGGACAGTGTCCTGACTTTAGCAGCTGGGCAATGGGTGGGGCCGAACGCTTCCAGATGGCGGTACTGACAATGTCTGCACCCCCAGAGTGGGTGGCAGGGGCCTGCAGGGCTGCCTCAGACTTGCTGGAGCTGCAGGTTAAACTAACAGATTCCCAGACTCCACCTGAGACCTGCTGGCGGGGACTCTGGGAGCAGGACGGTCCCAGATGGGGCCCCGGGAGCCCATGCCGCATGCCCAGCACACACCACCTGTCATTCTTATTCCAACTGAAATTTGAAAACTATAGTCTGCGGGGAATCTTGCCTGGTTGCACATCAGAATCTTTCAGGGGATCTTTGAAAAACACCGGTTCCCAGGTCCTACCACATACCAACTGATAAGAATTCCACAAGAATTTGCTAATAGCACTCCAGGTGGTTCTAATTTGCAGACAGGGCTGAGAACAAAGCAACTCCTGGAAACAAATTATAACAGTTCTCCAGGTACCTTAGGAGAGTAAGTTCCTGTCCTGGTCCTCTCCTGTGCCCTGAGGCAAGTGTGGGATGAGGCCCTGGGTTTTTTTTTTTTTTTTAAGTTTATGTATTTATTTTGAGAAGGGGGGGGGGCTCCTAAGCACATACAAGTTGGGGAGGGGCAGAGAGAGAGGGAGAGAGAGAGAACCCCAGGCAGGCTCTGAACTGTCAGCACAGAGCCTGATGAGGGGGCTCGAACTCACGAACCGTGAGATCATGACGTGAGCAGAAGTCGGAAGTTCAACTGACTAAGCCACTCAGTCATGCCCCCCGTGGTTCCTTTTGACACAAAGTGGGGTCATGTCAGGGATGGCAGGACAAAACCATAGGATTACTTCTGGGGGCAGATAGTTTCTTCCCTAGAATCCGCATGGTGCTCTCTTAGCTACCAAAGGCTTTCTCACATTATGGAGGAACTATGGCAAGGCTCTTAAATTCTTCACACGGCTACAGAGCAAGAGGACCAGTGAGAATCAAGTTCCTGAGAAGATGTGCACGCTTAATCTTAATAACAACATTGGGATGCAGAATTTGCATTTGATCAAGGTAATTTTTTTTCTTTTGGGTCTTTTCTGTCCAGAGTAAAATATTAGAAATAGATGTTTTCCATATAAGGAAATTTTTTAAAAATGGTTTCTAGAGAAAGTAATATAAGTGGTAAGCAAAAACTACCAGTCTTAAAGAGACTCACTTTTGGAATCATTCTGACTTTTAACATTTAAATCCCTGAAGTTCTATTAAGGATTCACAGAATCCAACAGCAACTGGCTTACATGAGGTGCTTATATAATACAATTTCTTCAGTATCTCCATAGTTACTACCCAGAAAATATTTTTTTGAGCTAATTTTGACTAAATACCAGGCACTATGCCAGGCTAGGAGTACAAAATTAGCAAGACAGATCTCAGCCCTAAGGAGAATGGGGAATGTAGATTAGTAAACAAAAAATAAATAAAAAGCAAGGTGATGTTACTACTGCTGATAATATTCGGTGCTATAGAGTTGAAGGAGCTATTCATAAATGCCAGTCTGCATTGGCCAGTTTGAGCTCAGTTTTGAAGGGTGAAGAGGAGTTTTCCAAGTGGACCCGACAGGGCACTCCAAGCAGAGGAATGAGAGGTTCAAGAAGTATAGACGAGGGGCACCTGGGTGGCTCAGTCAGTTGAGCATTGACTTTGGCTCAGGTCACGATCTCATGGTTGTGGGTTCGGCCTCGAGTCAAATTCTGCTCTGATGGTGTGGAGGCTGTTGGGATTCTCTCTCTCTCCCTCGCTCCCTGCCCCTCCCCCACTTATGCGCGTGTGCTCACACACTCTCTCTCTCTCTCTCTAGATAAAAAAATAAACTTAAAAAAAGAAGTGTAGATGAGCAGGTCACCTTTGGAAACCCATGTGCATTTGTTTCTATTCCTGCTTTTAAAAATCACCATAAACTTAGCAGCATAAAACAACACCTATTTATTATTGGGTCGTTCTGGAGGTCAGAAGTCCAACGTGAGCTAAAATCAAGGTGTTGCATTCCTTTCTGGAAGCTCTAGGGGACAATCTGTTTCTTGGCCTTTTGCAGCTTCTAGCCACTGCCACCTTCCTTAACTCATGGCCCCTTACTCCATCTGCAAAGCCAGCAAGGACAGTTCAAGTCCTTCTTATGTCATCTGTCTGACCCTTTTCTCATCATCATGGCCCTCTCTGACCACAGCCGGAAAAGGTTCTCTGGTTTTAATGACTCATTAGATTAGGTTGGGCCCACCTGCTTCTCATCTCACGGTCCATAACTTCAATCACATTTGCAAAGTTCTCTGTGCCACTTAAGGCAACATATTCACGAGTTCTGGAGATTAGGGCAGGCACAACTTAGGGCTCCGTAATTCTGTCTCCCATACCGTGCATCAATTAACCAAGTGACTTTGACAGATAGGATAAGTAGGAGCTAAATCGTGAAAGGCCCTTATATGTCAGGGTAAGGAGTTTTCAGTTTATCCTTTGGGGACCAAGAGCCCCTTTAGGTTTTAAGCAGGGGGTTTCCCTCTTAGAGGTCTCTTTGGCTATCCTGACTGATCCTAAGAACCGATGGGGGGATGCTTGTTACTAAGACTGTATGCAGGCTTGGGGATTCGGATTTAGTAGGTCCAGGGTGAGCATGCAGGAACGTGTTTATGACCAGTCGGGTTACCAACACATGACTAGAGAGTTGAGTATATAAGACTGGAGGTGAGAGACCAGTAAGGAGGCTCTGCCATCAGTCCTGGGGAGAACTAACAAACACATAAACTAACACAGTGGACAGCCCTGCGGATGGAGACAAGTGGGTGGATTTCAGTAATATTTAATGGGGAATTTGGACAGAACTATTGGTAATCTACTGGATGTGCTCTGGTTAATCGAAAATGCATATTTTAGAGTCAGACAAATGTGAGTTCAAATCCTGGCCCTGGCTGCCACCAACAAGCAGGTGGACTTTGCTGAAAGAATGTCTCTGAATCTTAAGGCCTTGACTATTAAATAAGGATAATAATATAAAATTTACCGAATTGTTAAGGATTAGCGATAATGTATCTAAGGGGCTCAGAAATGGCCACCACTCTTTAAAAAAAAATTTTTTTTAATGTTTATTTATTTTTGAGAGAGAGGCAGAGTGCGAGCAGGGGAGGAGCAGAGAGAGAGGGACACACAAAATTGGAAGCAGGCTCCAGGCTCTGAGCTGTCAGCACAGAGCTCGACGTGGGGCTCGAACCCACAACTGTGAGATTATGACCTCAGCCAAAGTCTGACGCTTAACCGACTGAGCCACCCAGGTGGCCGCCACTATTATTATTGTTATGGTGGTGATTGATAGTGATATATGGATGTAAATAGTGGTGGTGGCTGACAGAGAAGAATAAAGATAACTCGTGGAATGCAGGGCTTGGATGGCCAGATGAGTGGCAGGGCCATCCACCCACATAGAAACATAGGAGGAGAAGCAAGCTGGGAGCGCAAGGTGATGGGTTTCAGTTTTGAACACGTTGAGTTGGAGATGAGGGTGAGATTTTGGGTGGAATGTCCCGGAAGTAGTAAGATATACAGATTCTGAATCAGAAAAAAAAAAGAAAATCTGGGTAAAAGCTATGGTGGTTTTTCCATGGACCTGAAACTTGTAAAAGGTGTCTTTGAACATGAGCCACAAAACTGTAGGAATTAAAAGAACTACTAATTCATCAAAGCCTTTTTACTGCTTAAATCACTTTGTGTATTGTAATAATGCAAAAGTAATTACAACGTTCCTGTTAAAGTAATAATACCCTGACAATTGAAAGGCGTGCTTAGACAGCCACAAGGCCCTAAACGTTCATTCCGAGCCCTCACAGAGCTGTTTGGTTTATGATTTTACAAGTTGGCTGGAAGCGGGGTCATGCGGAGGTTAATAGACTGAGCTGTAATTCCTGCGGGATCGCAGCCGAAGCCCAAGTGTGGGTTTCTGCTTCCTGCTCTGGCGCCCCATTCATTTTCTCGCTTTGTTAACCCAACACTGGACCCTCCTTGCGAAAGGACTGTCTGCGTCATTAGTGTGCCCACCTTGGGGTCTGCCGATGTGACTCTGCTTCCTGCAAGAGCTTCACAACGTCCACATCTTCCGTCTGTGTACTTGGCAAGGGGTCAGTGTACTGTTTCTCACTGGCAGCTGCTGATCTGAGGGTGAAACACTGCTGTTTCTGGGTCCACTGAGTCCCTAAGACACATTGATCCTTGAGAGTTGCATTTCATATCCATACCCTTCTTCTTCTTTGTTTTTGGTCTTTTTAAAAAATTTAGTTAATATACAGTGCATACTGGTTTCAGAAGTAGAATTCAGTGGTTCATCCCTTAAAACCAACACTCAGTGTTCATCACAAGTGCCCTCCTTAATCCCCATCACCCATCCAGACCCTTCTTTTCATGCTCAAAGCTTCCGTAGTCCATGGTGAAAGTCACCTAGCAGATAGCCTCATCTACTTCTCCTTCCCGTCCCTGTGACCCGCCACCAGAAGAGTTCAGAACTGGGAGTCACGATTCCTAGGGAAAAGTGCCTGCCTCCCTACCTTCCAGTTGGGTGACCTGGAACAAGACACTTAACCTCTCTGTAGCAAGATGTGCTCATTCCATAACCTGAAAATTTTATTTCAGATACAAATCCCTTGTTCAAATGAAATCTGAAGTAGAAGCCAAAAATAGAAAGCAGGGAACAAGGCAAAGTGCCCTAGAGAAGTGGGGATGGCAGTCCCAGGGCGTTCATTTGCCCCAACACAGCCGAGCCCCCAAGGCAGGCCCTGGGCATCTTTACAGAAGGCACTGCAGGAGGTCCCTTAGTGTGCTTTCATGGCGTCCGCTTCCAAAATTCTGCTCATTGCCCCTCCTTACTGAAACTGATCAGAAGCTTTCCAATAACCCAAAGATCATGTCTAAACTCATTAATTTTTCATGTAAGGCTCCCACAGCCCGAGTCAGACTCATCCTTCTGACTTTAAATTCTATTACGCCTGCCACGGCAACCCTCTGGTCTCACGACTGTCCCTAAATCTCACTTACATTGTTCTGTCTTTGTACTCAATTCCTCTCCCTGACTTACACCCTGTATTAGTTTTCTGTTGCTGCTGTAACAAGTTGCCATAAACTTAGTGCCTTAAAAATGTACATTTATTATCTTACAGTTTGAAGTCTAAAGTCCGACATGAGTCTCTCAGGGCTAAAATGTAGGCGTTGGTGAGGGCTACTTTCCTTTCTGAGGCTCTAACAGAGAAGCTGTCTCCTGGCCTTTTCTAACCCCCGGCGTTGGCCCTTTTCTCACTCCTAAAAGCCAACAATGTCACATCTCTCTAGGCCTTTCTTCTGTACTCACATCTCCTACCTCTCCTCTTCTGCCTCCCTCTTCCACTTTTAAGGATCTTTGTGATTACACTGGGCCACCAGATAATCCAGAATAATCACCCCACCTCAAGATCCTTAATCACATCCCCGTCATCTAACGTAATCACAGGTGCCAGCATTTAGAACAATTTTGAGGGCCATGGTTCTGCCCACCACACAGCCCAGTGCCCATCCGTGCACGTCCTGTATGTGAGTAGCAGGCTTTACTGAGGAAGGGGGAAGACCACAGAGGTCAACAGATGCTTCACTACAGCCATGCAAACTCCTTCAAATTGACTCCCGGACATCATCCTGTGGGCTGTCCCACCACTGAGGGTGGTTCTTTGACCATTTTATGCACAGAGCATTTGCCTCATTCTGTCTCTCCTCCACACTCTGACACCTCCCCCCTTTGCTTCTCTTTCTTCCTCTTTTCCTCCCCCAAGGATTGACACTGAGAACTCCTGATTCTTCTCACTCCGTGACACAAACTTTCTCCACTGCCAGCTTCCAACTTCAGCACCCTTGAAAGGGCTCAGCTGAAAAACAAGGCCTTCATCTAATGAGAGCTACCTCCTTAGAATATGAGTGTGGTTGTAAATCCCAATTTGTTCCTCGTGGGCCCATGATACCACATGTGGTCCGTGTTATCACATGATAACATGTTGACCTGCCCACAGACATGGTGCCAGTACCCTTGTCGGTGTCATGTTTGTACATTTTCTCTTTTTTTGATGAAAATATCTCAGGAAAATGTCTCAGGAATTATGGCTGGCTGGGGCAAAAGAACAGAAACTGGAGTTGATGCTTTCCCTTCTCATAAAAGGAGAGACTGTTCACGTGAGTGATGAATCTAAATGAAAATGTGGAATTTTTAAAGAGTGGTTAAAAACTCTAAGTCACATCCCTCTTTGGTGCTAAAGTATTAACCCTCACTAGATTGTTAGAACTTGAGGTTGGAAATGATATTTTATTCAATGTTGTGTCCCCAGCGCCCCGGTATAGTGTGCACATAACTGATACTTAATGCATTTTGATTGATATAATTAATAGATATAGTATAAAATCTGTTATTTATAAACATGGGTATATATAAATTTCCTCCCACACAAATGTAGTCCTGTTTTTCTCACTCAGAGGAGAGGTTGCCCTCTCTTTGTGCTCTGGGACATTAGAGGGTGGGTTGTGTTTCTCACCATCAGGTGAGAATTTTGCAAAGGCAGGTGAGTAGAACAATAGATAAAACCCTTCACGGGGAATGTTGGAATACAACATTGGCATAATGGAAGGAGTGTTTTAAAGCCACACATTAGTATTAACATCTGTGCAAAAACAAGCTTTCAAACTGTGAACCAACAGGATTTATGGCAGACTATTAATGTTCATTCTGTTCCTGAGTTAGAGAGATGTTTATTCTCAACAGTGAGTCACTCACAGACATGAGCTCCAAGCAACAGCAGTCTGCAGCATCCCAATTAACACAGGGGAGACAACTAAAAATTAATTCTCACTCTTGTAATTAAGTACAGATTTTCCTCCGTGTACAATGGGGTTACCAATAAACCCATTGTAAGTTGAAAATATCATAAGTTGAAAATTCATTCAGGGGCGTGTGGGTGCTCAGTCAAGTTGAGCGTCTGACTTTAGCTCAGGTCACGGTCTCGCAGCTTGTGGGTTCGAGTCCCGCATCAAGCTCTGTGCTGACAGCTTGGAGCCTGGAGCCTGCTTTGGATTCTGTGTCTCTGTCTCTTCCCCTCCCCACTCATGTTCTGCCTCTCTCTCTCTCTCTCTCTCTCTCTCTCTCTCTCTCTCTCTCTTAAAGGTAAATAAGCACTAAAAACAATTTTTTTTTAAGAAAATGCATTTAATACACTTAACCAACCAAACATCATAGCTTAGCCTAACCTACCTTAAATGTACTCAGAAGACTTACATTGGCCTACGGCTAACCAACAACATCTATTTTATAATAAGTGTTGACTATCTCATGTAATTCACTCTACTTTAATCTCACTGTACTGAAAGTGAAAAGCGGGATGGTTGTGTGGGTACAGAATGGTTGTCAGTCTATTTGTTGTTTACTCACATGATCGTGTGGCTGCCTGGCAGCTGGGGCTGCATCACGAGAGACCGTTGTACACATATCCCTAGGGAAAAGATCAAAACTCAAAATTAAAAATTCTAAGCACAGTTTCTACCGGAATACAAACCATTTGCACACCATTGCAAAGTTGAAAAATTATAAGTCTAACCATCATAAGTTGGGGATTTTCTGCGTAATATTTTACCTTTTGCTTCATATGGTTGGCAAATAATACCCTTTTCCTACATACAGTTTGTAAACAAAATTTGAAACTTTCCTTTATATAGTGGGGACCATCAGGAGAGGTCTTCAGTGGGAATGTGAGGGCACTGCATGCCTTTTCCAGTAACATATGCAGTGATTAGGAGGGCCCTTGCATGCCCAGGAAATCATGGAGAACAACAAAAGCTTTCAGTTCTAAGAGAATGCAGCTAACTCCTCATTATTTGTGCAGAGAAAGGTTAAAGCACGGTTACATCTCCCAACCTCATGAGGTAGATTAGTTTCATACTTTATCACTTGTGCCCACCCAAGCAAAATGGACCAATTTTGAATACCACCTTCATTCCTCAATAATTAGCTATTTATTGGGGTGCCTGGGAGGCGCAGTCGGGTAAGCATCCGACTTCAGCCAGGTCACGATCTCATGGTCCGTGAGTTCGAGCCCCGCATCAGGCTCCGGGCTGATGGCTCGGAGCCTGGAGCCTGTTTCCGATTCTGTGTCTTCCTCTCTCTCTGCCCCTCCCCCGTTCATGCTCTGTCTCTCTCTGTCCCAAAAATAAATAAACGTTTGAAAAAATAATAATAATAATTAGCTATTTATTCATTCATCCATCCAGCAAATACTCTTAGTGTCCCTGCTGGCATCGTAGTTGGTGCAGTGACAGAGAGAGACACACTTGGTGATGAGTATTTAATCCAGGACAGGGGGCAGTGAAGAGGTACACATTACCTAAAACCTGGGTCTCAGTAGATGAGTAGAGAAAGGGTTGGAAAGTGGCGGCCGGGGGCGGGGGTACCATTCCACACAGCAGGAGCAGGAGCCAGCAGAAAGGGAGAGCTAGAAGTTGCAGGGGAGAAAGAGAAATGACAGATATAATTAGAGCAGGAGAAGGTGAGGAAAGTTTGGGTTCAAGGACTTAGGACCGTTGATTAACAACGGAAGATTAACAACGAATGGAAGAAAGTATTTTTGCCTAATCCTTTGACCCTAGTAAAGATGCCAACAAGCGGTACAATAAACAAAAGTTGTCGGTAAAAACCCAGGGAGGGAACTGAGTGGAAGGATGGAAGGAACTCCTGGGCCCCACAAGGAGGCAGTCCAGGGATGCTTCACCTGCAGGGATGCTCACCAGCAGGGAGTACCAGCAAGGGTTGAAGGAACAATTTGAGAGAACCAGGCACCCACCCTATAAAGAAGGGGATGACTTAGCTAACAAATTCAAGCACAACATACGGGATTGGTTCAAGAACCACTGGGCCAAATGCTGTCCAGCTGGGATATGGAGATAGGGAAGCCACCCCCAACCTGGTGAGTCCCCAGCACAAGGACTCCAGCAAGGGGGTCTGGTGGCCTCCGCTCTGGTTCCAGCCTCTGACTTTCTTAGAGTCATAGACTATAAGTCAGATTCTGAAACTTCTTCTGGTCCCAGACTCCATCAATCTTCTCTTTCAGAGGAAAATATTCCAGCACCAGGATAGATCTGAATTTATAGACCAGTTCATCTGCTGAAGCATCCTGTGCCTCGTTGAGGGAACCATGATGAAGCCCTATGACAACGGGGTATGTTTGACAGATTCATCCATGGTGTTGTGTAAAGCTGTGGATTGTTCTTTTTCATTCCTGTTTAGTGTTCCACAGTGTATATAAACCAGAATGTACCCTTCTTCGGGTGACAGATGTATGTGAGTGTTTCCATTTGGGGTTATTACAAATAATGCTGCTCTGTGAAATTTTGCACCCGCCATTTGACTTACTTGGGTCAAATATCTGTAGTGTGTCTGGGAGTGGAATTGCTGGCTCATGGGTCATGTGCATATTAAGCTTTGGTAGATTCATACCGTCAGAGATTTTTCTACAGTGATGTCACCAATTCTACATTTTCATGAGCAATATATGAGAGCTTCCATACTCTCAACCAACATTCATAATTGGGAGACTTAAATTTTTGCCCATCTGGTGACCATGTGGTTTTCACTGTGGCTTTCATTTTCATTTCCCAAATGAACGGATCCCTTTTCATGTGCTTATTGGCCATCAGGCCTTCCTCTTACATGAAGGGACTTTTCAACTCTTTTGCCCATTTTTCTAATTAATTTGTATGAATTCTTTATGTATTTTAGATACTAGTCCTTTATGTGTTTTATGTATTGCAAACATTTTCTCCCATTCAGTGACTTGTGTTTTCACTCTTTATGATGCCTTTTTTTTTTTTCAACGTTTATTTATTTTTGGGACAGAGAGAGACAGAGCATGAACAGGGGAGGGGCAGAGAGAGAGGGAGACACAGAATCGGAAACAGGCTCCAGGCTCTGAGCCATCAGCCCAGAGCCCGACGCGGGGCTCGAACTCACGGACAGTGAGATCGTGACCTGGCTGAAGTCGGACGCTTAACCGACTGCGCCACCCAGGCGCCCCTTTATGATGCCTTTTAATGAACAGAATTTTAAAATTTTAATGCGGTCTATATTTCAGTGCTTCTCAAACTATCTATGGCAGACACACTTTTAGAAGGTCGGGGGGGGGGGGCTTTAATTTCCAATCAATCACAGACTGATATTCCTATGAAATACAATAAAAATCGACAAATACAAAAGTTAAATAGAAAACACAGACATTAAAATATTTATAAAAGGAATTAATATTTATATAAAAGAGGGAGAAAAAGAATTAAGGGGTGTAAAAGTTCCCAAACCAAGTGAGTGGTTTCAAGCTCCTTCACAATTACCTTTGTCTACACACAACCCTAAGACCCATGGGCACACACTTCCCTGGCCTGGCAGCCACAGAGTTCTGGCCCGATCGCTACCAGTCAGGGGGAGTGGTCCGTGAAGGCTTTTGCCACATCCTGCTCTGGTGTAGTCCTACTGCTGAGTTCTCCACACCAACAGCTCAGTCTTTACCTCAGTCATTGGTGGGATCGGACCTTGCCCTGTAGCATCACTCATACCTCCTCGCTGAGGCTCGCCTTTATTTGAGCCGAAAGAGATTGTCCAACTTTGAATCCCGTGCCAGTTCTCTGCAGATTTTGCCTGTGCGATGACCCCCATCATAAGCAGAAGAGTGATTATAAGTACACATCCTCCCGCCAGAGGGAAATGAGGTGCTACTACCTCAAAGGATCCCACGTTTACAGCTTTCTCCTCTTCTTTGACGGGCTTCTGGTGACAGAGTGTATTTCTCAGGCAGTTGCAAAGAGAAAATGGGAGTGTAGAGGCAATTATTGTTAAGAATTAAGCCAATCCTTTCTGCTCTCTCCACTCCCCACACATGATTTAAGTACTGGCTTAGAGGACTATAATGTATGCAGTCATTTCCCGTAACCATGACAAATAACTACCATAAGGTCAGCATTATTTGGCTTGTAAAATAAAATTCCAGAGGGGCGCCTGGGTGGCACAGTCGGTTAAGCGTCCGACTTCAGCCAGGTCACGATCTCACGGTCCCGGAGTTCGAGCCCCACGTCGGGCTCTGGGCTGATGGCTTGGAGCCTGGAGCCTGTTTCCGATTCTGTGTCTCCCTCTCTCTCTGCCCCTCCCCCGTTCATGCTCTGTCTCTCTCTGTCCCAAAAATAAATAAACGTTGAAAAAAAATTAAAAAAAAAAAAAAATTCCAGAGTGAGCATGAAGCTACATCTTCATAGCTCAGACAAAGAAGCTAAGGCCCAATTTAAATAATGTCATTCAATCAACAATAATTTCTCAATAATTTTTTTATTGTGAAACAAAACAAAAATACAGAAAACCATGCAAAAGAAATGTATAGCTTTAGTGAAGTGTTATCTACCAAACACCCTTGTAGTTATCACCCAGGTGAAGAAACAGAACTTTTCCAGCACTCCAGGCATCCTCTCATGTGCTCTGACTTCAGTAAAGTTATAACTTCCTACATTTCTCCCAAAGCGACCATGCTGTTAACTTTGTCCGAATAACGTCCTTATGGTTCTGTATGGTTTTTCACCCAAATGCAGG
Source organism: Prionailurus viverrinus (assembly GCF_022837055.1). Lineage (NCBI taxonomy): Eukaryota > Metazoa > Chordata > Mammalia > Carnivora > Felidae > Prionailurus > Prionailurus viverrinus. The sequence continues at coordinate 142,993,678 of NC_062568.1, forward strand.
TCCTTAGACACTGTAATTTTGTCTCACTCATTTAAAAAAAAAATCGATGTATCTCATTTAGTCTATAGCTTCTCTTCTAACCCTTTCTTTTCCTTTCGCTTCTATTCAAGAACCCTGGACAATAGACCTATAGCAGTGGCTCTCAAACATAAGCCTGCATCAGCTCATTACAATACAGATTGTTGGACCTCCCTTCATGAATTTCTGATTCAGTAGGTCAGAATGGGGCTTGAGAATTTGCTTTTCTAGCAAGTTCCCAGGTGATGTGGGTGCGGCTGGTCTGGGACCACACATTGAGAATCACTGGCCTATGGAATTTTCCACGGTTATAATTTTGCTGATTGCATCCTTATGATGCATTCAGTATGTTCCACTGTCCTCCATCTCTTGCGGATTGGGTGCTGGATTCAGAGCTTGAGCAGATTCAAGTTCTCTTCCTTTGGTGAGAATAAAAATCCTGTGCTCTTTTATCGGGAGGCACATAATGTCTGGCTGGCTCTTTTTTATGATATTAACAACCACTGATGTTCATTTCCTAGATTCATTAATTCGCTGGTAGTGGCAAATTAGTGACATTCAAATGATATAATTTAGTTTTCATCTATCAGCTGGAATAATTTTATAAAGCAATGCTTTCCTTTTCTACTATTTGGTTACACAATGATAAAGTTCATACAGGAAAGGCAGGATAAATGTTTGATTCTTTCCATTTATTTACCAGATTTCAAGATAGTAATAAATTGTTTCCCTATTATCCTCCAAAGATGACCACTTATTTTTATATTTTAAAAATATCATTATGAACTCATCAATTCAAATATATTTTATGTGTCGCAATACACGGTAGCTATTATCATACTGAAGCTCAAATTACTCCCTCTTTGGCCAATGGAAACCTCTTCAAGTTGGTTCAGAGTCTTTTTGACACAACCTTGTAGTCTTTGACAGACTCCTTGCTATCTGGCATACAAGATGTTCCAGGCTCAATTTGTATATTTCTTGCACTGTACCTAAAATCAGCCAGTTCTCCAAGAACAAGAAGCCTTGATTTCTTGAAATAGTATTTCAAAACAACAGTCTAAACATTAGGGGTATTCATAGGTACCTGGGTTGGTCTATGTTTCTAGGGCTTTCAGTAGGTACATATAGATGTACACACACACACACACACACACACACACACACACGTTCATACTGACATTTTCCATTCACGTATCAAGACTATAAATTTCAAGACTCCTTTCTTTCATATAAGAAATCAGATTCTCGGGATACCTGGGTTGCACAGTCAGTTAAGCAGCTGACTTCTGATTTCGGCTCAGGTCATGATCTCATAGTTGTCAGACCAAGCCCCAAGACCACGCCCTATGTCAGACCAAGAATGCCCAGCATGGAGCCTGCTTAAGATCTCTCTCTTTCTCTATGCCCCTTCCGTGCACATGTTCATTCTCTCTCTCTCTCTCTCTCTCTCTCTCTCTCTCTCTCAAAAATAAAAAAAGAGGGGTGTCTGGGTGGCTCAGTGGGTTGCGCATCCAACTCTTGACTTTGGCTCAGGTCAGGTCCCAGGGTTCGCGGGATCAAGCCCTGCGTTGGGCTCTGTGCTGAGTGTGGAGCCTACTTAAGATTCTCTGTCTCTCTCTCCCTCTCTCTCCCTCTTCCCCTCTCCCCACTGTCTCTCTCTAAAATAAAAATTAAAAATTAAAAAAAAGAATTCTGGTTCTCAAGAAGACAGTGAATGATAGGATTAGAATAGCTCATCAGTATTCACTTGCTCTATCCCACATTAGAATCTCAGAATAACAATACTGACACTCTCACTACCAATTGATTACTGAAAATAGGTACACATTTTTTGTAATTTTATCCCTATTCTCCTTTCTTTTTTTTTTTAAGAATAGTTGCTTTATATCCACACTGTCACAGCCTACGACCATGACATATGATGTTCTCTCCATATCAGCCCTCGTTTAGTCTCAGTTCAACAGGGAATGACATCTTCAGTGCTTGCCACCAGTGCATACTTGGAAATCCCTGGAATCATTTTGGCTAGCTCACGAAGGGCTCAGGGAAACAATATTCCCTGGGTTCTTGCATGTTGATAACAGGTTGTGCTTTTCATACTCGAAAAGTCATTTTGCCAGATATAAAATTCTTGACTCTCATTTTCTATCTCTGAGTATCTAAAATATGTCATTACTCGGGGCGCCAGGGTGGCTCAGTTGGGTAGGCGACTGACTTCAGCTCAGGTCATGATCTTGCAGTTTGTGAGTTCGAGCCCCACATTGAGCTCTGTGCTGACAGCTCAGAGCCTGGAGCCTGCCTCGGATTCTGTGTCTCCGCCTCTCTCTGCCCCCTCCCCTGCTCACACTCTGTGTCTCTCTATCTCTCAATAATAAATAAACGTTAAAAAAATTTAAAAAAATAAAATAAAACAAAATATGTCATTACTCAAATTTCTATGGCAGGAAGTGCTATTGTTGAAAAGTCTGAAGACAATCTATTTTCGTAAGGCACTTGCTCTTTTTTACCTAGATGTCCAAACATTTTTTCTTTTCCTTTAAAATCTAGTAATTTTACGTGCCATGTTGGTCATCTTGGGTTGATAGTCTCAGTTAAATGGTAACCTCTTTCACATCTTTGTTTCCTCAGGATTTTCCTTCTCAAATTATAGTTTTTAGTATTTCTTCTCTTACACTGTGTTTTGCTTCAGTGACTCTTATTATCTGTATAGATTTTTTTTTACCTGTTTTAAGTATTTGTACTTTCTCTCCATATCTTTTTGATTTTTAACATTTTTCTCTTTTTCATCTTCAACTTCTCTTAAGGCATATTTTTGTGTTTATTTTCTTCTGTGTTCTTCATAGTTCAGACTTCATATCTAAAATGATTTTTTCTTTTATTCTTTATACCAACTTCTTGAGTTCTGTCATCTTGCTTCTGTGTATGTTTTCTCATGTACGTTCTTTTCTGTATGTATTGTAGCCTGCTTTGAAATAATAAGCTATAGTTTTAATTTATTTTTGAAGGCACTATCTTTCTTTAATGACTGCAGGGTATAATTCTGTTCCTTATTCTCTTTGTAATTGTAACAACTTTCTTTGGGATTTAATCTTGATTCCTTTCTGTGGCTCAGTTTTATTTAATATTCATTCAAGATAGCTTTTCTAACACCACAGAGCTCCCTCTTCTGTTTACTTTTTTCATGTGGGGTTTAGAAAATATGAAGGTTTGTTTTCTAAGATCTCCTGGCTGTTTCCTTCCAGTATTTTTATCTGTACCTCTTTCCTTGATCTCTCTTGTTTGCATCCTGCTCGACTTTGATTCCCCTTCTGTAAGTGTCTCTTCAGTATAAGCCCCTGTTCTCTTACTCTGCGGAGTCTAGAAAACCACTGAAGAGTTTAAGTGACACAATCTAACTTATGTTTTAAAAGGATCCCTCTGGCTGTTCTGTAAATGGAGAGTGCAGGGAGAATGCTGAAGGAAACAGGGAGACCAGTTAGGAAGCAATCACAATACCAGTACTGACAAATTTTACGTGTAAGGAAACTGAGACACAGATGGTTACAAGGTTTCCTTTGCTATCCCAAAATAGAGCGTTCCTATGAGAACTTCCATAAGCCAAAATGCCATAAAATGAAGAAGCAATTACCATTCATTTATATGGAAAATTTTTTGAGCATTCCCAGACCCCAAAAATAACCTCTCTTAGGCTTTTCTGATGCTTCAGGACACATCTTGCTAACAGATGCAGAAAATAAATTGAGATAAAGCACAGATGCTCACAGATACACTTCAAAACTGTGCAGCTTGATGCTGAGATGCTGAGTTTAGTTCCTGGGGAAGGAGCTTGGCAGGCCACTCTGCCTCTCTGGGTGCGTGCTGCCTCTAGAACAGCTCGCTGCAAAATAGAAGCTTAGTGCTGCTTTCGTTTTTCACTTTCTCATGCAAAAGCAAAAGTGCTCTTCAAATTTCTTTCAGTTAGCAAAAATAGGTGCTAATGGAGGTCTTTTGTAAAAGCATAGTGGTGTAATATGAACTTTCAAGAAGCAGGGGATGCCATGTAACTTTCCCTCGTCTCACAGCTGGTAAGTGGCAGACATGACATTCAAACCCAGGCATTTTCACTTCAGAATCTGTAGTAAACATCTGCCATTTGAGGCTGTTCAACATGTCTCAAAACCCCTGTATACATTTTGATGGCTTTCCACGTTGTAAGTCCCAAACCAGCATTTCCCAGATGCCCTTGTGGCTACAGTGCAGATGTATGTAACTTGGGTTTCACTGATCAGATGCACCCAAATTTAACAAATAATATAGGATGGTGACTGGTTAAATTTTTCACCAGTTGTTTTTTTTTTTTTTTTAGTTCATTTATTTATTTTGAGAGAGAGAGAGAGAGAGAGAGAGAGAGAGAGAGCCTGAGCATTTGCACGGGGGAGGGGCAGGGGGGGAGAGTGAGAATCCCAAGCAGGTTCCACACTCAGCATGGAACGCAATGTAGGGCTAAATCTCATGACCGTGACGTCACCACCTGAGCCAAAATCAAGAGTCAGAAGTTTAACTGACTAAGCCACCCTGGTATGCCTCATTAGTTATTTTTATTGAGCTCTAATTCATATACCATAAAATTCACCCCTGTAAGTATACAATGCAGTGGTTTTCAGTACATTCACAATGTATGTGGCCACCACCGCTGTCTGATTTTAGAATATTTTCATCACCCCCAAAAGAAACCCCTTTCCCACTAGCAATCATTCTCCATTCTCCCCTTCCTCCAGCCCTCCGACAGCACTAATCTCCTTTCTGTCCTCATAGATTTGCCAGTTTGGATATTTCATGTTAATTGTATAATACGTAATCAGTACTTCATTCCTTTTTATGGCTGATGATATTCTATTGTATGGATATGCCTCATCTTGTTTATCCATTCATCAGTTGATAGACATTCAGCTTGTCTTTACTCTTTGGCTGTTAAGAATAATGCTACTGTGAACCTTCATGGACAAGTTGTGTGTTCACGTGATTTTAACTCTCTTAAGTCAAATTTGAACTTCAGATAAATAATGAATATTTTAATATAAATATGGCTCAAATATTGCATGGGGCAAACTTGTATTTTGAAACTATTTTCTTTTTTTTTTAATTTTTTTTTCAACGTTTATTTATTTTTTGGGGGACAGAGAGAGACAGAGCATGAACGGGGGAGGGGCAGAGAGAGAGGGAGACACAGAATCGGAAACAGGCTCCAGGCTCTGAGCCATCAGCCCAGAGCCCGACGCGGGGCTCGAACTCACGGACCGCGAGATCGTGACCGGGCTGAAGTCGGACGCTCAACCGACTGCGCCACCCAGGCGCCCCGAAACTATTTTCTATTTATCTAAAATTTAAATCTAACCTGGAATTCTGTATCTTATCTGCTTACCTTACCCCAGGGAGCTTTGGATAAAGAAGTGAGAAATACGAGGGCAATGCTAATAGTGAATTCTATCAAATATTTAAGAAAAAAATAATACTAATTCTATGCAATATCTTTCAGAAAATAGAAGAGGGGGAACACGTCTTAACTCATTTTCCAAGGCCAGCATCATTCAGACAAAGACATTACAAGCAAAGAAAACTATGGGCCAATGTCCCTCATAAGCATAGATGCAAAATTCCTCAACAAACGTATTAGCAAATTAAATCCAAACATACATTAAAAGGATGGTAGATGATAACAAGACCTTGGGTTCCTCAGTCTCAGCCATATTTCCCCCACTGGGGTAACCCTGAAAGCACCTCTCTGGAATTCAAGAGGGTCCAGGATACATGGTTCAAAAATCACTGCTCTAGGGTTCAAATTCTACCCTTAGACCAAGCTATAGAGAGTGACATACTGAAACTAGATTATTTTGCTCCTTTGTAGAATTTTTTTTTCAGAAGCAGTATTTTAAGATACCCTATCATAAACAGTGGTGTGGAAATCATAAATGTACGTAGGGTGTACCTATTTTAGTAGGAATATTGTGAAGGGTCTTATCCATGACATTTAGTGTTTGTAGGAGACTCAAAACCAAGGAAAACTACATTTTTCTCTGGAACATTAAGCTTTTCTTTTACTTTATCTTGTGGAACATTCTAAATCCTATAATAGATTGGATTTCTCACCTTCTTTGCCACTAGAAATACTAGAGCCAGATCTGTGGCTCATCTCTAAAAAACATAAAAATATATGTTTAACATTTTGTGTGCTCATCTTACCTTTGACTTTGTTGTCCTCTTAACCTTAAGAGTCTCCTCTTAAATTCTTTTCCAAAACCCCAGCCAGGGTTTCTTTTAGGGGTGTATTAATGACAGCAACTTCCAGGATACTTGACAGCTCAGATGCAGAAAACTATATGATATTTTAAATGACTGTTTTGAAGGGAAAAAAAGATGTGTGATGTTATTGAATTCCAGAATTAGAATGTCAGGCTCACAGCACAGAATTAAATCCTGGAGCTCCCTGCTATAGAAGGGTACTCTTTCTCTTGGTTAGTAGCAAATTAATGGCAAATTCTAGTCCCTCTGGAATGTGAGCAAATTTTAAGAGGGGTGGTAATTTCAATAAATACAGTTTTACTGGAACTTTCATGTATCTCTGTTAACTTTTCCTTAAAGCCAGGAGTGATATGATTATTGTTAAGAGGTAGCTACGAGTTTTGTACCTTGTTTCCATTTTTAAGGAGAAAAAAATCACTCCAGGGATTTTGGCAAAGCCATGTACATTCCCTTTATCCTAGAGTCAGTCTGCGTTAAAAGAGTACACAAAAATACAAACCCTGTGATGGTTAATATTATATGTCAACTTGGAGGATATTTTCGAATGGGATTAAAATTTAAATTGGTGAATGTTTTAAAGCAGATCACCCTCCTTAATGTGGTAGGCCTCATCCAATCAGTTGAAGGCCTGAATACAACGAAAGACCAGCCACCTGGAGACAAGAGGGAATTCTCTAGGCTACCAGCCTTTGGACCGGAACTGCACATCAGCTCTCCTGGGTCTCAACCTGCCAGCCCGCAAATTTCGGGCTCACTGGCCTCCATAATTACATGAGCCAATTCCTTATAATAAATTCCTTTTCTATATATACACATACCTTATTTGTTCTATTTCCCTGGGGAATCTTGAATAAGACAAAGCTACAAACAAACAAACCAAAGTAGTGTGAGCTACTTCAGAAATATTGAGCTGTGAATTCTACTTTATGTCAATAAAACAGTGAGAAATAGCATATACAGATGTATTTTTCATTTTGATAGAGGAGAAAAATAACAAATTCTTTCAACATACTTGCAAGACTCAACATGCTTCCAGAATAACCTTGCAGGCACATTACTTGAAATACCATTGCAAGGGTAACATGCAAGTTTTGTTTAAATAGCATATCAGTTAGAGATTGTGTTTGGTTATAAGTAATTGAAACCTCTAAAAACAGTGGCTGGGACAGGATGTAAAGGATGTAAAGGGCACCAGGGACCCAGGCTCCTCCCAGCCCCAGTGCCCTGCCACCTTCAGTATGAGTGTCATGCTCATGGCCATCTGCTGGAAGATGATAGTTTCACATCAACTATGGCCTCCACATACTAGAGGAGGGGTAGAGTAAAGAGCTAAAATTGCCTAAACTCACTTCCTTTTATGAGCTTTCTAGAAGCCCTGCCCAACAATTCTGCTTACAACTCTAGCCTAAGGCTAAAACCATATCTCTTCATCACCCTTGGCTACACAGAAAATGCAGTTGGGTTCACTGTCACCTTGAACAAAATTGGAAATCTCTTGGTAATAAAGAAGGGGAGAATAGACACTAGGTAGGCAGGCAGGAGTATCTGCTACTCATAATATGCTCAGGAACTATGAAGTCGTTTCTGGGATTTGAATTGTTTGGGTGTCCCTGTACCCTCTGAGGGCCGAGAGGAAATTAAGTTCAGCTTTTGTCAATTCCCTGGTTACCTTCCTTTGGACATATCAGTCCCGAGAGCACTCTTTAGGGGAAGTGAAATGTCATCAGAGAATCAATGTTCTGTGTCTTGCTTCAGAGTGCCCAGAAGGAGATGGCTAGGAGGGAGATGATGTGGGGTAGGGTGAGATTCACTTCCTGAGCCAGTTGTGGGATCCAGCTTGGGGAGCTAATGGATATAATCTGGATAATTTCTAAACTTTCTAATTATTTTCTATCTCCATTGTAATGATCTAAGAAGAAATTATTTTGGATATTATATATTATATCAATAAAACTTCTCTTATGATAGTATATAGTTGAAGAACATTTAAATAGAATCAGACATTACTTAAGGAAGTATTTCTCAGCTTGCAGTTTGCAGACACATTCTTAGGGGCTGAAGCGCTGTTTTCCTTTGAGATTCTGTATCGTACTAAAGTTTGAGAAACCTGTTCCAGTCGCTTGGAGCAAGGGCCTTTGACAAGGGACCTGGCATTGGTATTGTCTATTGGCAGCTTAGTGCAAGCAGTTTCCTTGGAGGTGATGCTGAGACACTCAGCCCTGGTGCTAAGGGCCAATGCTTCACAAAATGGTGAGTCAACAGGCACTTTAAGAGCACTGTTGATGGGAGCAGGTCCTGTACCAGGCATGTGGGGAGCTGCTGTTATTAGCAGGGAGCTTCCTAGGACATCTTCTGCTCCTTGTGTCCGCTGTTGCGGAAGGGAGCCACCAGGGGGCGAAACCTTGCTGACAAGAACAAACCAACCCTGAGAGCAGCAGGTAAAGTCAGGCTGGATGGGAGGGGAACCCACAACGAGGTTACTGAGGCCGTGGACTATGGTCTGTCTGATTTATTGCTTAATTCCCAATATTGGGCTCCTGTCTTGGTATACATTATTGACTGGGTATTTTGGAGAATGGAAGCACACAGAATGAACAAATGAATGAACTGTGACCAGACAAAAATGACCAATATTCGGATTCACAGTCATTCACCATCCCCTTTCCTGAGGATTCGTTTTCTGCCTGCTTAGCTTCTTCTCCTCCCCTTCCACCCTCTGAGGAGATTTTTGTCTTTCACAAACTTGTTCTTTGGGCTTCTATGATGAAAAATAGGCAGAGAGGGGGGAAAGGGGAAGGAATGTGGCTTACCCAGTGCACCCTCTAAGTGCAATTCCCTCTGCTCTTCGTGCATCCTCCTTCCTCCATCAGAACCCTGGGGGATGCTCACAGAGTTCTGCGGCCAAACTCTGATTTCTTTTGAGTTGTCCTCTATCCCCAAAATATGTATCCGAATGGTAATAAATAAGAGATAGTGGACCAAGAACTAAAATAATCTAAATAATGTAGTGCTGGTGGGTAGATGAGTTTGAGGGTCGGCTTGAGGAGAGAGCCATGAGAGTTGTGACAGGATGTAGGAAGTAGCTAGAAAAGATGGCGATTTGAACAAGTGTCAGCATATGATAGGATCCCATTTAATGTTCTTTGAGAGATGCTCTCCATCTACCCCCCTCCCTAAAAACCAATAGCATTCTCTTTGGCTCTGCTTCTTGAATGTCAAGACTCCTATGATAGTAAACCATATTAATCCCTGGGTTTATAAGGATTTCAGAGTAAATAAATGAAGAAATAATAGGAATGAATGAGGAGTGATAATGTTTCTCATTGTCTTACATTCTAGTGTGAGTCATCCTTGACGTAAGGAGAAAAATAGAGATCGTTAGCTTCCTCCTATGGAGAGAAGATGATTTTCTACCAGGTCACTGAGGTCAGGGAAAGCCTGGAGCCCAAAGAAGCTCTGGGAGAGATTCAAGACAGGTGCAGCAATCTCAAGTTACAACTGGGACCTTTTTTCCAAGGAAGGATGTACCTGGGGAAAGAGATGTATAATGAGGTCAAACATTGAAAGGAAACCTCCAACAATGGAATAGCTATTGTGAAAAGAACACAACAGGACATAATATTTGTTTTCAGTTCTGTCTTGACAATTCCCTGCCTTCAGAGAATTTCCTGATTAATATTAATTATCTCCTTCAACTTTCCTTCCTTCATCCCTCCCAGAGCTCAGTATAATAGCAATAGGAACAATAACAGCCTTTTGGATGAGGAGTTGGCAAACTTAAAAAAGGATAGAGCCATGTGGTCATTTAATGGTAGAAAAGAAAGGGGAAAGGGTGAACAAGTGTGGATTTAGGGGAAGGAGTTGTAATCAAATCCTGATTCTTGTTAGGGGATGGATATGGCTCTTCAAATTAAGTGTTGGGAAATGTAAGTATGGAAGGGAGCGGTTTGTGTATTACAGTCAAGGGGTAGACTGAAGTCAACACTAGTCCTATTGCAGTCACACAGCCTCTGAGTCACTCTTCCTGTTCAGAGAATTTCTGCATTGTAATCCCCTCTTCCTCAAGTCACCCTTGCAGCCTTCCTTGCAGCTCAGATAACCTTGCCTCAGTTCTATCTAGGCAAAACTCTTATTTAGAAGTGAGGAAAATGAAGTTCAGGTACAGAAAAGAATGGAGTCATTGGTGAGCCACTGGTGAGGTGAGTGTGGAAACATTCCACATTTAAAGGGCAGCCATCGTAAGGTTCCTGGCATCATATGTCCATCCCAATTGGTGTGAGCTGTGGTGTTTTCACTAGGGAAGCCACTGTCGTGTGGTTTCCACCTTACTCCTGACTGCATCATCTCTGATACTGACCCTCCGAGCTACCTTGTATCTTTCAATATCCTTTCTAAAAGAGTGTTTCTGCTTAAACTAGCCAGAATGTATTCTGTTACTTTTACTAAGATTGCGATTTAATTCAGGATAATAGATAGACAGAGATTATATATGTATCCACAAATACACATATAGACATCTTTATACCTAGATAGGTTAAAAAGGAAGCTTTAGTTATAACAAACATGATTTACTTATCTGAAAATAGGTTCCTCTCAGTTGTCAATTTTCCTTTCTTTTGTAAAGAGAACTTCTTTTCTTAAGATAGTTGGCTTCTATAAATATCAAGAAAACTTGAATGATGTTTGGATAAGAAGATGAAGCACTGAACTTTATAAACTAAAGATGTGGATTTTTTTTTTTTTTTACCTTTAAGTTAATTCTAGCACATCAAGAAGGGACATGGCTGAGGAAGTGGTTTATACCTCCTGCTCACACCTGACATCTTGGCCATGGCCCATCCATCAGTTTTGGGTCAGGGCTACAAGGCCTGTTTCAGACATCCTCAGCTAGGCTTTTGAGTTGGGATAGGATGTGGGTGAGAAAGTGAGAACTGAGATGGTTAAAACTGCCCCCTAAATCTAGTGATTTTTCACTGAGAGAGAGTCATCTTGGCCATGCAGTCATGAGTTGCACAAGACTAGCATGAAAGAAAGAGGGAGAAGGAAAGAAGGAAAGTCGTTGCTAAGACACTGTTGGCCAGGAAGAAGGCTAGAGAGGGTCCATTTGTGGCTCTGACACCCATCTTACCCACAGGACCCAGCCAAGCCCATCTTGGCAAGGGCAGCCTGGACAACAGAACCAAACATGCCTTTGGCCTTCCTTCAACTCTTCTAGCATTTACAATTGTGTTAGAGGTGAACACTCAGTCCCAACTGCTCATGTGCCCACAGAGGGAAAAGAATTTCCACTCCACTATCCGGAAGAAGAGAACAAAATCAACTTCCTTCTGCGCCTTCACTACCTCCTCCTCCAGGAAGGAGGAGGACTTACCAAATCAGTGAATTTAGTCATGGAACTGAGTATACCTGATTTCCTCTCTCTCTCTTTTTCCTTCTGAGCTGCCAGCCACCAAAGGCTATGTCTGTCAGTTGCCCTGTCAGTTGTTGTAAGTTACAGGGCTTGTTCCTGTCTCAAAAACCCAAGATTGCATGTATGAGCCAGTGACTTGATAGATAAACTTTTAGAAAAGGAAGGATTTGGGCAAGTCCACGTTGCCACAAATCTGAAGCCATTTTTGTGTCTCCTGTATCTTATTTCATAATTCATTTGAACTTTGGCAGGACCTAATACAATGACAGATGTGGGGAAGGGAGGAACAATAGTTATACCACTCACAGCAATGGATCAACTTGACTGACATAATATCTCTTAACCCATGCTGTTCATACTGACTAATAAAGAAGAGACCAGGTGGCATACTGTGGCATGCCAGAGTTCCTGAAAGATGGGGATATCTGATTACTTCCTCACAGATGATGAGAAAGGAGTCTAATGTTAACCTTCCAGTGGCCAGAGTTTCTAATTCCAGTCACAGAACATGGCTTCCTGTGTATCATCAGCACTAAAGCAGAATGAGAAAAATCCCAACCGACTGCACTGAGAAGATCCATGAACTGCAGGTGATGAAGACAACTATTTAAGGCCATACTCATCATCAGATATAATATAAACTTGGCTTTTGGTGGTCTGTTTACAGAGATTTGAAAAGACAGGGAAAGATGTCCACAGTGCGTATGTAGGAAACTAGAATGCTAAGTCTTTTCTGGCCCTATAAATAGATTTAGTAAAAAGAAGAAAGACATGAAGTCTAATCCTTCTCCAATTAAGCTGGGAAAGATCAAAAGAGAAATTCCAAACTATGAATTTAAACTCTGCAAGATCGGAATCCTGGGAAGATGGCGGCATAGGAGGACACTGGGCTCACCTCGCGTCCTGCTGATCACTTAGATTCCACCTACACCTGCCTAAATAACCCAGAAAACCGCCAGAAGACTAGCAGAACGGAGTCTCCGGAGCCAAGCACAGACGAGAGGCCCACAGAAGAGGGTAGGAAGGGTGGCGAGGCCGTGCGCTCCACGGACTGGCGGGAGGGAGCCAGGGCGGAGGGGCGGCCCGCCCGCCAAGCAGAGCCCCCGAGTCTGGCTTGCAAAAGCGGAGGGGCCAGACGGAATATGTTCTGACAGCAAGCGGTACTTGACATCTGGAAGGTTATAAGCTAACAGCTCTGCTCAGAGAACGGGAGGGCTGGAGGACAACGGGAGGGAGAGTTGAGCCCCGGACGACAGAGCTCAGCTTGGTGGGGAACAAAGATGCTCGCCAGTGCCATCTTCCTTGCCCATCCCCCAGCCAAAATCCCAAAGGGAACCAGTTCCTGCCAGGGAACTTGCTTGCAGAGCAGAGGGCAAACACCCAACGTTGTGCTTCTGCGGATCCATCCCTCCAGCAGGTCTGACTCCCTCCCGGTGCCGCAGGGCCCCTCCCGAAGTGGATCTCCAAAGGAAAAGCGAGCTGAGCCTGCCCCTCCCGCCCCCGTGCACCTTGCCGATCCACCCCAGCTAATACGCCAGATCCCCAGCACCACAAGCCTGGCAGTGTGCAAGTAGCCCAGAGGGGCCACGCCACCCCATAGTGAATCCCGCCCCTAGGAGAGGGGAGGAGAAGGCACACACCAGTCTGACTGTGGCCCCAGCAGTGGGCTGGGGGCAGACATCAGGTCTGACTGCGTCCCCACCCACCAACTCCAGTTATACACCACAGCACAGGGGAAGTGCCCTGCAGGTCCGCACCACTCCAGGGACTATCCAAAATGACCAAACGGAAGAATACTCCTCAAAAAAACGTCCAGGAAATAACAACAGCTAACGAACTGATCAAAAATGATTTAAACAATATAACAGAAAGTGAGTTTAGAATAATAGTCATAAAATTAATCACTGGGCTTGAAAACCGTATAAGGGACAGCAGAGAATCTCTTGCTACAGAGATCAAGGGACTAAGGAACAGCCAGGAGGAGCTAAAAAATGCTATCAATGAACTGCAAAATAAAATGGAGGTAACTACGGCTCGGATTGAAGAGGCAGAGGAGAGAATAGGTGAACTAGAAGATAAAATTATGGAAAAAGAAGAAGCTGAGAAAAAGAGAGATAAAAAAAATCCAGGAGTATGAGGGGAAAATTAGAGAACTAAGTGATGCACTAAAGCGAAATAATATACGCATAATTGGTATTCCAGAGGAGGAAGAGAGAGGGAAAGGTGCTGAAGGTGTACTTGAAGAAATAATAGCTGAGAACTTCCCTGATCTGGGGAAGGAAAAAGGCATTGAAATCCAAGAGGCACAGAGAACTCCCTTCAGATGTAACTTGAATCAATCTTCTGCACGACATATCATAGTGAAACTGGCAAAATACAAGGATAAAGAGAAAATTCTGAAAGCAGCTAGAGATAAACATGCTCTAACATATAAAGGGAGACCTATAGGACTCATGACCGATCTCTCTACTGAAACTTGGCAGGCCAGGAAGGAATGGCAGGAGATCTTCAATGTGATGAACAGAAAAAATATGCAGCCGAGAATCCTTTATCCAGCAAGTCTGTCATTTGGAATAGAAGGAGAGATAAAGGTCTTCCCAAACAAACAAAAACTGAAGGAATTCGTCACCACTAAACCAGCCCTACAAGAGATCCTAAGGGGGATCCTCTGAGACAAAGTACCAGAGTCATCGCTACAAGCATGAAACCTATGGACATCACAATGACTCTAAACCCATATCTTTCTATAATAACACTGAATGTAAATGGACTAAATGCGCCAACCAAAAGACATAGGGTATCAGAATGGATAGAAAAACAAGACCCATCTATTTGCTGTCTACAAGAGACTCATTTTAGACCTGAGGACACCTTCAGATTGAGAGTGAGGGGATGGAGAACTATTTATCATGCCACTGGCAGTCAAAAGAAAGCTGGAGTAGCCATACTTATATCAGACAAATTAGACTTTAAATTAAAGGCTGTAACAAGAGATGAAGGGCATTATATGATAATCACAGGGTCTATCCATCAGGAAGAGAACAATTATAAGTGTCTATGTGCTGAATATAAGAGCCCCCAAATATATAAAACAATTACTCACAAACATAAGCAACCTTATTGATAAGAATGTGGTAATTGCAGGGGACTTTAACATTCTACTTACAGAAATGGATAGATCATCTAGACACACAGTCAATAAAGAAACAAGGGCCCTGAATGATACATTGGATCAGATGGACTTGACAGATATATTTAGAACGCTGCATCCCAAAGCAACAGAATATACTTTCTTCTCGAGTGCACATGGAACATTCTCCAAGATAGATCACATACTGGGTCACAAAACAGCGCTTCATAAGTATATAAGAATTGAAATTACACCATGCATACTTTCAGACCACAATGCTATGAAGCTTGAAATCAACCACAGGAAAAAGTCTGGAAAACCTCCAAAAGCATGGAGGTTAAAGAACACCCTACTAAAGAATGAATGGGTCAACCAGGCAATTAGAGAAGAAATTTAAAAATATATGGAAACAAACGAAAATGAAAATACAACAATCCAAACGCTTTGGGATGTAGCAAAGGCAGTTCTGAAAGGAAAATACACTGCAATCCAGCCCTATCTCAAGAAACAAGAAAAATCCCAAATACAAAATCTAACAGCACACCTAAAGGAAATAGAAGCAGGACAGCAATGACAGCCTAAATCCACAGAAGAAGAGAAATAATAAAGATCAGAACAGAAATAAACAATATAGAATCTAAAGAAACTGTAGAGCAGATCAATGAAACCAAGAGTTGTTTTTTTGAAAAAATAAACAAAATTGACAAACTTCTAGCCAGGCTTCTCAAAAAGAAAAGGGAGATGACCCAAATAGATAAAATCATGAAAGAAAATGGAATTATTACAACCAATCCCTCAGAGATACAAGCAATTATCAGGGAATACTATGAAAAATTATATGCCAAGAAACTGGACAACCTGGAAGAAATGGACAAATTCCTAAACACTCACACGCTTCCAAAACTCAATCAGGAGGAAATAGAAAGCTTGAACAGACCCAAAACCAGCAAAGAAATTGAATCGGTTATCAAAAATCTCCCAACAAATAAGAGTCCAGGACCAGATGGCTTCCCAGGGGAGTTCTACCAGACGTTTAAAGCAGAGATAATACCTATCCTTCTCAAGCTATTACCAAAAATAGAAAGGGAAGGAAAACTTCCAGACTCATTCTATGAAGCCAGTATTACTTTGATTCCTAAACCAGACAGAGACACAGTAAAAAAAGAGAACTACAGGCCAATATCTCTGATGAATATGGATGCAAAAATTCTCAATAAGATACTAGCAAATCGAATTCAACAGCATATAAAAAGAATTATTCACCATGATCAAGTGGGATTCATTCCTGGGATGCAGGGCTGGTTCAACATTCACAAATCAATCAATGTAATACATCACATTAATAAAAGAAAAGATAAGAACCATATGATCCTGTCAATTGATGCAGAAAAGGCCTTTGATAAAATTCAGCAACTTTCTTAATAAAAACCCTCGAGAAAGTCAGGATAGAAGGAACATACCTAAAGATCATAAAATCCATTTATGAAAAGCCCACAGCTAACATCATCCTCAATGGGGAAAAACTGAGAGCTTTTTCCCTGAGATCAGGAACACGACAGGGATGTCCACTCTCACCGCTGTTGTTTAACATAGTGTTGGAAGTTCTAGCATCAGCAATCAGACAACAAAAGGAAATCAAAGGCATCAAAATTGGCAAAGATGAATTTAAGCTTTCACTTTTTGCAGATGACATGATATTATACATGGGAAATCCGATAGACTCCACCAGAAGTCTGCTAGAACTGATACATGAATTTAGCAAAGTTGCAGGGTACAAAATCAATGTACAGGAATCAGTTGCATTCTTATACACTAATAATGAAGCAACATAAAGACAAATGAAGAAACTGACCCCATTCACAATTGCACCAAGAAGCATAAAATACCTAGGAATAAATCTAACCAAAGATGTAAAAGATCTGTATGCTGAAAACTATAGAAAGCTTATGAAGGAAATTGAAGAAGATATAAAGAAATGGAAAAACATTCTGTGCTCATGGATTGGAAGAATAAATATTGTTAAAATGTCAATACTACCCAAAGCTATCTACACATTCAATGCAATCCCAATCAAAATTGCACCAGCATTCTTCTCGAAACTAGAACAAGCAATCCTAAAATTCATATGGAACCACAAAAGGCCCCGAATAGCCAAAGTAATTTTGAAGAAGAAGACCAAAGCAAGAGGCATCACAATCCCAGACTTTAGCCTCTACTACAAAGCTGTAATCATCAAGACAGCATGGTATTGGCACAAAAACAAACACATAGACCAATGGAATAGAATAGAAACCCCAGAACTAGACCCACAAATGTATGGCCAACTAATCTTTGACAAACAGGAAAGAACATCCAATGGAAAAAAGACAGTCTTTTTAACAAATGGTGCTGGGAGAACTGGACAGCAACATGCAGAAGGTTGAAACTAGACCACTTTCTCACACCGTTCACAAAAATAAACTCAAAATGGATAAAGGACCTGAATGTGAGACAGGAAACCATCAAAACCCTAGAGGAAAAAGCAGGAAAAGACCTCTCTGACCTCAGCCATAGCAATTTCTTACTTGACACATCCCCAAAGGCAAAGGAATTAAAAGCAAAAATGAACTACTGGCACCTTATGAAGATAAAAAGCTTCTGCACAGCAAAGGAAACAACCAACAAAACTAAAAGGCAACCAACGGAATGGGAAAAGATATTTGCAAATGACATATCGGACAAAGGGCTAGTATCCAAAATCTATAAAGAGCTCACCAAACTCCACACCCGAGAAACAAATAATGGTGAAGAAATGGGCAGAAAACATGAATAGACACTTCTCTAAAGAAGACATCCAGATGGCCAACAGGCACATGAAAAGATGCTCAACGTCGCTCCTTATCAGGGAAATACAAATCAAAACCACACTCAGATATCACCTCACGCCAGTCAGAGTGGCCAAAATGAACAAATCAGGAGACTATAGATGCTGGTGAGGATGTGGAGAAACGGGAACCCTTTTTCACTGTTGGTGGGAATGCAAATTGGTACAGCCACCCTGGAAAACAGTGTGGAGGTTCCTCAAAAAATTAAAAATAGACCTACCCTGTGACCCAGCAATAGCACTGCTAGGAATTCACCCAAGGGATACAGGAGTACTGATGCATAGGGGCACTTGTACCCCAATGCTTATAGCAGCACTCTCAACAATAGCCAAATTATGGAAAGAGCCTAAATGTCCATCAACTGATGAATGGATAAAGAAATTGTGGTTTATATACACAATGGAGTACTATGTGGCAATGAGAAAGAATGAAATATGGCCCTTTGTAGCAACATGGATGGAACTGGAGAGTGTGATGCTAAGTGAAATAAGCCATACAGAGAAAGACAGATACCATATGGTTTCACTCTTATGTGGATCCTGAGAAACTTAACAGAAACCCATGGGGGAGGGGAAGGAAAAAAAAAAGAGGTTAGATTGGGAGAGAGCCAAAGCATAAGAGACTCTTAAAAAGTGAGAACAAGCTGAGGGTTGATGGGGGGTGGGAGGGAGGGGAGGGTGGGTGATGGGTATTGAGGAGGGCACCTTTTGGGATGAGCACTGGGTGTTGTATGGAAACCAATTTGACAATAAACTTCATATATTGAAAAAACAAACAAACTCTGTAAGATCACTTTCATTAGATTTTTGTATTTGCTAGTCAAAAATACGAAGAGGGTAAAACTGGAGGCAGATTTGTTGCCTTTTCAGGGAAGGAAGAACCAACTGCCAAAAATGGAGGAAAGCCATAAATCTGGGCAGTGGCCTAGTGGAGAAAATGGGAAACAAAATAATCGATTGCAATTTAGTCATTGTATTAAAGGCTATGATGGTATCATAATGTGTGTTACCGACACTGTATAGAGTCACCTAAGAGTGACCCAGTTTGACCTGCAAGGGAGCCCTGACTTTGTGGCAAGGTACCTAATCTGGGGGAGAGAGGAAGACCCTGAGTCAGCAAACCATCTCCCCCTACCAGACATTCTGTGGTTCCCCTTGTGCAGACTGGGACATGGTTCCCCAATTACTTACAAACACCATAGGGAGGTGCTTTATGGCTCTTAGTCAAAGCAGCTGCTTTTTCTCTCATTTATACTTTTTCTTGCGTAAATTTGCATGGACATAGTTTTCATCTCCTAAGAGGTTTGAATAGAGTGTGTCCGTCAAAAGGGGTAATCCTTATACTACACTTTAAGTATATGAGAAAAGGGATTTCTTCTTGTTTTTGTTTCATATATTGAATTTTCAAGATCACTAATCCCCAGAAGAAAGCTCACCTGAACACCCACTTTGTTTACGTTTCACGTGGAAATAGTTTTGACCCTTAACTGTTGAAACATTATGCCATAGCAAGAAAAAACTCCCAGTAATTTCTATAAGAGAATCTTTCTTTTTAACCAGCGACCTGATTCAACTGGCTACAAACCCCGTAATTATCACTAATTAACAGAAATGTAACAAAGAACGTTTCAGCTTTTCATTTTGATGGAGAAAATGAGCGATCTTTAAAGGGAAAAATAATATTCTTTACCTTCGGTGAGCTAGAAATTCTGGGAATACGTGAGATTGTGAAGTAAGGTAAATGCATGACCTTTTGGTCCCTTAACTGTTAGAATACAGTGAGTTCTTTTTCTCTTGGTCTTTAACTTATGTTAAAAACTATAAGTTCAAGGAGATGTTTGTTGTGAGCAGGGAGTTTCTAATGGGTCCAACGTGTAACCCAGCCTGAGTGTATGCCTGTTTAGACAGTGCCTTTGTAGTGGCAATGTTTTCAGCTATGGCAGCAGAATTTCTTTATCTTTGTAGGTCACCGGATTTGCGTTAGAATGATACTTTTAAAATTCATTAGACCAGTAATAACGCATTGGCATTTAACCTGATACTCAGATAGCACAATGCACTCTCCCCACCGTGCTCTGTTCACACAGTTACACACCAATAAAGGGCCTTTTCACTCTATTCTTTGCCTGTTAGCTGAAAGCCACCGTTTTTTTCTTAGTCACACATCTCCTAACTACACATTCTTTAGCCCATGATAACTAATGTTTCTGGCCAGAACCCTGGTTTAATGGTTTCCCAAACTCATACCCATAGACGGGTCAGGTTGGATTAGAAGACAAAGCACAGCCATATATTCCTCAGTCTTGGTTGTGCCTGAGCTCATAGCACAGTGCCTGGCACCCGGACACTCGCAAATATTTATTTACCGCATGCACGAAAGGGTAAATCCATGCAACCGCCAGCATGGCATGATTGCTAAATGTAAAGCAAGGTGAGATGGCTCAGAACTAAAAGAACAAAATTTACTTTTACTGAGCTTCTATTTTGTCTTCCCAAACAAGGCCTTCCTCAAAACATGCACCTCCACCCAAAATTAGAAGTGCAGCAATTAGCGATTGGTTACATTTCTATGTGGTTACATTCTATGTGGTTACATTTCTCTGGTCTGCCCTTACTAGTTTTGTTGGAACAGGTTTTACATCTTTTTGGAAAATACTGAGGCAGGAATCTCCTTTGTACCTACAAGCCCACACTGACGAGTTCATCATTCTTTTGAGGGCTGAGCTGAAGGCAGACACCCAATATGATCCTCGTTCTGAACATTCTGAAACACAGCCAAGGCTGTCTTAACTAATTATGAGAATTTGAAAAGGCTAAGTAACTCAGCTATGTGTTTTTTTTTTTTCCATTCATACATTGTTGGAATGGAAGGAAAAATAATTGAAATACTTATGGACATCTTCCCCCATCATTTCCCTTCCCCCATTTAGTTAGCTACTCTTTCTCTATCGCCTCAGAGAAAGAATATGACTGGAGGAAGCGGAGAAGAGGGTAACTTTTTTCAGTATTTGAGTTTTATTTATTTATTTTTTTAATTTTTTTTTTCAACGTTTATTCATTTTTGGGACAGAGAGAGACAGAGCATGAATGGGGGAGGGGCAGAGAGAGAGGGAGACACAGAATCGGAAACAGGCTCCAGGCTCTGAGCCATCAGCCCAGAGCCTGATGTGGGGCTCGAACTCACGGACCGCGAGATCGTGACCTGGCTGAAGTCGGACGCTTAACGACTGCGCCACCCAGGCGCCCCTCAGTATTTGAGTTTTAAAAGGGCACAGAAAAATATGTAAGGGAATATGGTTGAGTAAGAGCAAGGGCTCCCGAGGTTGCAAGAGGAGGCAGTGTCGAAAATGATAGATCTGTGGGAAACTGTCTTCCTAGGTCTTGAAGAAATGAGGCCCTGCATCAGCTCCTGGCCTCGGCCTGGACTGGAGGGGGGCAGTGGAGGGAGATGAAGCTGGACAAAACTCCAACTAAGTTTTTAAGGTTCAGAAGAAGAGACTGGTGTCTTCTCTCCCAGGGAGAACCTCAGAAAGTAGGAAAATCCCAGGGAAGAAATGGTCTTGGAGAAACTCACAGATGGCTCACTGTGGTGGGAGAAGCAGTATGAGTTCCAAGGGCCTGAGATTGACCTAGAAGTAGGCTAGTGACCCACCCAATATGAAGATGGGGAAAAGAGAGGACACAAAGGTGAATGGGTTAAATGGGATGATGGATGTCTCACCAGATGGGAAGTGCAAACAGAAGACCTGAGGGTCAGATAGCCGCCCCCATCCCACACCGCCTGCCTCCAACACTTGGATCTCTAGACACTCTGCAACTTAGATACAACTACAGGGAAAATTTTGAGGGTATCTTAGGACTGCCTGAGGTTCTTTTCTTGATTGCCTTGATAGAAAGTGGGATTAAAAGAGACATGTTCAGTTGTACAAAAATAAAGCTCTGGGGGTGCGTGGCTGGTTCAGTTGGTTAAGCATCCGACTTCTGCTCAGGTCATGATCACACGGTTTGTGGGTTCGAGCTCCACGTCAGGCTGTATGTTGACAGCTCAGGGCCTGGAGCCTGCTTCGGATTCTGTGTCTCCCTCTCTCTCTGCCCCTCCCCGTCTCACGCTCTGTCTCTCTGTCTCTCTCTATCTCTCAAAAGTGAATAAACGTTACCAAAAAAATTTTTTTAAATAAAGCTCTGTTTCTTATACACTTGTATTTGTAGGCTAAGATTTAGAACCAATACATTTAAGAAAATAAGAATTGGTTAACACTTATTTTTTTTTAATTTTTTTTTTCAACGTTTATTGATTTTTGGGACAGAGAGAGACAGAGCATGAACGGGGGAGGGGCAGAGAGAGAGGGAGACACAGAATCGGAAACAGGCTCCAGGCTCTGATCCATCCGCCCAGAGCCGGACGAGGGGCTCAAACTCACGGACCGAGAGATCGTGACCTGGCTGAAGTCCGACGCTTAACCGACTGCGCCACCCAGGTGCCCCGCACCTGTGAAGTCTAAATCTCATGTGTTTTACTGAATGAGAATTCCCCACTTTCACCCAACACTGTTGTCTAACCAGACATTTATTTGCAGATGACTCACCACTTGTCTCAAAAATCTACATTTAAACACAGATAAACATTAACACACCCGCAAAGCATTAATTTGTCTTGGCTTTTGTGTCCTACTCCTGTGTTTCTAATTTCATTTTGTTTACCAGACAATGTCTGGTGCCCTGGGATCTTCGATATGCTAATCTGTTCCCCATTCACCGTGGGATTGAGGTCATCCCTCAGGGAACAGGCTTTCATCTGATTAGACATATTGAATGGCTGATTTATTTCCATTCTGGTCTCCGTGGAGAAGACAGACAGCAGGCTCTCCCTTGGGAGAAGGTGGGGCTGGTTCTAGACAGCATTTGATACACTCACAGCTGAGAACTCTTGAGAACAAAGCCAGAGGGAGGGAGGGTGTTGTGTTTTATTCAGAGCAGGTAGTTGCAGTGTAGTAATCAGATAAGCTGTCCACAAGCTGACGTATTGTAGTTCACATGTGTGAACGCTGAAAGGTACTATTATTATTTTAGCTTTGACCTTGTGGGTGACAGCAGCATTGACTTCTATCCACTCATTTGGCCTCGAAGCTCTATTATCGCTAATGCTCTTCAAAGCCTAAATGAACTGTTATGTAAGGCATATATGTGCTAGTTGGCTAAATACGTCCTTAAACTGGCTTTGTTATAAATAATCCCCAGTTGCATATAGCTTCAAATCTATGTTATCTTTTTGGAGAGTACAGTTATTTTTATTGCATCTGAGTTCTGGTTTATAACAAGCGAATTTGCAAGCAGAAAAAAGCTTAGAGAAATGAAGACCCAGAACCATGTGCCTGGAGAAAGCACATTTTGTGATTGAATGTTAACTTTTGAAGGAAAATGTTGGTGCACTCAGAAGCAGAAACTGGTAAACATTGCTGGATCCACCAGCTAGGAGGGCTATCAGAAGGTTGTTAGTCCATCTAAAACCATTGTGAAAATGCCTTTAAAGATTGGAGCGGAATGGAAAGGATGCTGCTTGGGAGGAGGGGAAGAATTCTTAACTTCACAGGCGTGGTGGTTTACAAAATGCTCTGTCTTACATTTTCTTACTTGAACTTCATGACCACCTTGTGGAGTGTGATACTGTGCCCACTTTTAAGAAAAGTAAATGAGGTAAAGGGAGAGTAAATGACCTGCTCAAAATCAAAGTCAGTAAGTGGCAGCATTTGAAAGTAGGTCTTTGGATACCATCTGCATGTCCCTACACTACAAAGCCAAGGCCTTTGCTTCCTGGGGCTCTGCCCCGTGCCCTTCCCATTGCTTCCCAGTGAGCTGTGAGCTGCCTTTCCTGGTTTCTGTAAAGATGACAGAAAGTGGCTTCTGTCCTTACTTTCTCTTGAAATACAGCTTATTATCAATCTGTTGACTTAGCAAGGTATGCTTGGCCAAGTCGTTTCTCCTCACTGGGCCTCACTTCCTTAATCCTTAAGATTTCGTCTAGTTGAGAGAGAGGGGGACAGAGGCTGTGCTGTGAAGCTGTGCTGTGAGCACAGAGCCCGATATGGGGCTCAAACTCACAAACTGTGAAATCAGGACCTGAGCCAAAGTTGGATGCTTAACCAACTGAGCCACACAGGCTCTCCTCTATTTTTTTTTTTTTTTAATTAAAACTTACAGCTTAAAGCAAATGTAAATAATAGCTACCATTTCTTGAGCACTATTTGGAAGTAGGTACAGCACTTAATCTCTTACAGGAATTGTTGCTAACCCAGGACAGCTCTGCAATATTACCTATATTTTATGGTAGGCTTCTAAGCCACAGAGAAGCTAAGTAGCTCTCCCAAAGTCTAAACACCCCATCATCTCTTTCCTGTACCATTGAAATAGCCTCTTTTTTTTTAATGCTTATTTATTTATTTATTTTGAAGTGGGGGAGGGAGGGGCAAAGAGAGGGAGACAGAGAATCCCAAGCAGGCTCCATGCGGTCAGCACAGAGCCCAATGTGGGGCTCAAACTCACCAACTGTGAGATTATGACCTGAGCTAAAATTAAGAGTTGGATGCTTAACCAACTGAGCCACCCAGGCGCCCCTTTTGTGATAGCCTTTTAATTGGTCTTCTGGTTTCCACTTTGGCATCACTACTTCCATTTTCCACACAACACTCAACAATAATCTTGTTAAAACTTTAACCAGATCAGGTTCCTGCCCTGATGGCTTCCCATCCCGCTTAGCCATCCAGAGTTCAAACTCTCAACCACTTTCCTCCTCTATACGCTCTGGTATTTAGAATAATGGCCCCCCAAAGATGTCTATATTCTAAATCCTGGAGCCTGTGAAATTGTTACATGGCAAAAGGGACTTTACAGGTTTGATTAAGTTAATGAACTTGAGGTGGAGAATGGCCTTTTGGCTTACCCTGGATTATCTGAGTGGGCCCAATGTAGTCACAAGGGTCCTTATGAGGAAAAGAAGGTGGCAGGGATGGGGTGGGAGACAGGGAGAGGTCATGGAGGGATTTGAAGATGCTAGGCTGCTGGCTTTGAACGTAGAAGAGGGAGTCACAAGCTAAGAAATGCTGGCAACCTCTAGAAGCTAGAAAAGGCAAGGAAACAGGTTCTCACTAAACCTTATGGAGGAAGTGTGGCCCTTCTGATACTTTGCTTTCAGCCCCCTGAACCCATGTTGGATTTCTGACCTCCACAACTATAAGATAATAAATGTTTGTTGTTTTAAGTCACTAAGATTCTGGTAATTTGTTATAGCAGCAATAGGAAACTAATACATACTTTATATACTAATACATACATACACATCAAGCTTGTTCTGGCTTTAGGGCTTTTGCATTTGTTCACTCTGCCTGGAGTCCTCTGCCCTAAGATTTTAGAATGACCACCCCACCTAAGGCATCCTGCCTACATGGCACTCTCTGTCACATACTTGGTGTTATTGTCTTAACTAATTTGTTTTCATTTTGTCTCACCCAACAGCAGATATAAGCCCCATGAGAGAAGTGTCTTTATCTGGCTTTATTTGTTGCTATATCCCTGATGTCTAGGACATTGTCACACAGTGTCCCTCTGTCCTACTAGAGGCAGACAGTAAGTGATTTTGGAGGAGGGTTAGCAACAGAAGTAATGGAGCATGTACATAAACTCAGGTCAGTTCACTTCTAAATATTTATAAGATGGAACTATTTTTAAGCCACCTCCTCTCATTGTAGATGATTTCTTCTTGAAACTTGCCAAATTTGGAAATGAGGGAGAAGTGAAACACATTCAGAAAAAAAAAATCTCACCATGCCTTTGTCTTCATGGTTGGCATTTTGTTAGTCACCATGGAAGACTTCCAAGAAGGGAAAAGGACTAGGATTCATTTTAGAGGTCCTCGTTGACTATGACACTCTAAGATCTTTACAGTACATAGGTCATCTTTACTGTATACAGAGCAAATTCAGTATTTATATTTTACATTTATAATTAGAAAACTTGAATGTCCATTTAGTTTCTTTCCAAGAGGCCAAATAAAAAAAAAAAATCAAGTGATTCCTTACAAATAGAGATTTCTCTTTTTTCCAAACTCCCTTGTGAGAGTATTAACAGAAATATTAATATCATGCGTTTACATAGGGTAACATGGCTCTTCTAGAACATGTCTTCTGGCATTTGCCTGGGAAATATGGGAGTCGGTGGTTTATAGATGCCAATGAATTGTCCTAGGGTATCTCCAAAAGCTAGAAAATGTTAACAAGTGGAAGTGTTGCTTGGCCCTGAAGGTCTGGGCAGGAGTCTACACAGGCATTCCCCAATCTCAGACCATAGTGGTTGACCTAAGTGAGGGGTGCGGGGTGGGGGGGGGGGAGTGCAGAAAAGAAGGGGGAATGGCCCCAGGCATATAGCACTCTCCACTGCTAGCTTCCCAGGGGAAAGAGTACTTTCTCTTTCTCTGTCCTTCCATACGAAATCCCGTGAATGGATATCATTGGGTTCTCTACCTGTCCCTTAACCAACTGCTATGGCCAGAGGGTGGGGTACTCTGCTTAGTCAAGATCAGGTCTCATGCTCACCTCCAAATTTAGGGTCAGAATCAATGCCCCTTAACTGCTTCAAGGAGACCTAAGGAGAAGTGCTTTCCTAAGAAAAACAGGATGTTGTTACCAGAAAAAGAAATCAATGCTGGGCAGGCAAAAGCAACATATGTCCTCTACCTTCCCCAATTGCTAAAGGTGGAGTTTCAGCCACCAAGACTTGAATAAGGGAGATATTTTTGAATTGCTTTTTTTGGGTCCTCAGATAACACCATGCTACCACCAACCTACTTAAAAAGCATTAAAGAGCCATCTGGTCTGGGTTTGACTATTCTATCCATATTGCTTGCAGTTCTAGTTTAAATCCCTTGGCTTGTAAATCAGGTAGCAACATTTAAATATGCTGAATTCTGAAAATGCTGGGATTATAAATAGTTCATCATCTCTTATAATTGCAAACAGCAGTTCTGAGAACTTTAGCATCTCAAAACCTCCAGCAGGGTTTATGGGTTTTCCTGTTTTATTTTGTTTGTTTTGTATAGTTTAAAAAAGAGGATGTTTCGTTTAAAAAAAAATACTCTTATACTAAACAAACCATATAGCAAGACTTTCTGTACAAATAAAACTCCAAATGCTTATTTTTGTTTGTTTCTTCTTTTTTTAAAGTAATCTCTACACCCAACATGGGTCTCCAACTCACAACCCCAAGATCAAGAGTTGCACGCTCTACTGACTGAACCAGCCAGACACCCTTGCTTATTTTTGTTCCTTAAGACTATGTTCGTTTGAATATTTCAGAATGTATTCATGTTTTTGGTTGCCTACCCTAGTTTTGCAGAAAGTGAGTTAAATTTAAAGTGTTATTTCTCATGCAAATGAAAAGTGAAGGCTATTAATTGTATATTTTTGAAGTGCTTTTTTCTGGGTATTGCTCTGATTTGGATATGCAGTTCATGTGCTGCTGATTTGCAACATATAAATTAGATCCCTCTTATCATTTTCTAAATTTTACTTTATAGGGCCCTTGCTTAATATTATTTCTTAATATTTTCTTTTTCATTATTTATATCTTATTGGATGAGGCTTTGAAATTTATTTCACAGGCTCTACTTTGGTTATGGAATACATTTGTAATCTAAATATGCTGCAATCATGTCTTCTATGATTTGCCTGCCACCCACTTTTCCAGGTTCCAATACCACCTGAAGAACTATATTATAGGTATCCGTTGTTTTCACTTATCCTTCATCTCTTTTTCTTTAGTAAAAGCGCCAGCTTTTTCACTGCTCCTCCTCTACTCCACGTGGATCTGGTGGGACTGCTGATTGTGGTAATGCTGCCTTGCTGAGGATTTTAGTAGGCGATCCAGGCTAGGCTAGTTGACCACATTCCTTAGAAACAGTAATTGGTCCAAGGTGGCCACATCATCTAAGCTGAAACAATCAAAACCTCTTCCCAGCACTTTCTGGAGTAGATACCATTCTCATCTCTCTTTGGTGACAAGCAATCAGATGTCACCCAAGAGCTATGTGCATCCATGTTCCCTGCTTGATGGAGAAATTTTGTCTGCAGTAGGATAGAATGAGGTCAAAGCTACCAAAGGAGGAAGAGGTGAGAGAAGGAGACAAGGAATGCAGACAAATATCTTTTCAGGACAATATAATGGAAACAATAATGGGCCAAGAGAGGTGAGCATATATTTAAAGAATTAATTATAGTGCAAGACCGTGGACTCTAAGCTAGGTAAGGAGGAAAAGAAGGTCTGGGGAATGGAGATAAACAGAGTGAAAGAGCAGTAGGGTCAAATGAACAAAGTGCCTAGTGGAGGAGAAGAATTTTTTGAGCTGAGGTGTGAAGAGGCATGCACTGAAGTATAGAAGTAATATGCTTGAAACTGAGATGACTGAGGGGGACAGTTATAAATGACAAGGTGTAAGGATAACTGGCTTGGTGGCTGAAGTGATGTGGCAGAAGAAAAGATCACTGCAAATAAAGAGATTGGGGAAGGAAGAGGCCATGAGATTGGATAGACCATTCACTGTAGGAGAATGGCAGAGAGAAAGATAGTGAACCTGCTATTGAAATCTCCAAGAACTGTGTGGGAGTGATCTGGAGGACAGGAGAGGGCCACAGAGCAAGGGGGTCAGAAGAGAGGTGCAGTCTGATGGCATCAGTTTCAAAGCAGTTGATGGGGGAGAGCAAGAAAGGGACAATGGTTTGGAAGTGGCAGGGAGAAGCAAGAAGTCTGCCTGGACCACCTTCTGGCCTGGTGGTACATGGAGTGTGAGAGAAGATGGCTGCCACTCATGAGTGCTGCAGGGAATTCAGTGTCCTCAGAGAAAAGCCAGGTTTCCCCCAGAGCCAGAAGGTGAAGAGACTGGTCAGAGAAGAATGTGGGTATAGGGGACTTTCTGATGACAGAGCCATATGGGGATTCGAATTTGAGTGATGAATTTGACCTGGGAAGCTTAGGCATCTTGAGTTCACTGAGATAAACATCTAGACAAGACAGGGTGCCCTGGTGGCAGCTTAAAGGGAGGGGATAATTAATTCTAATTATTCTTGGAACTTGACTCAGCCAATTCTTAGATGAGGAGGGAATAAGAATTCAATTCATTGGAATCCAGTTGATTCTATAATGCTGTTCATCCTTTTTCCTTAATAGCTCAAGTTGGCCCTCTTCCAATCCCCACTGATTCTGTACTGACTTAGGTCTTCACTACTCCTTCCCTGGGTTATTACAGTTGCCCCCTAATGGGTTGCTCTCACTGATCTTGCTTCTCTCTAATTCATTCTCCATATTTCTGCCAGAAGTCACTCATTTATTTCTAAGTCATTCATTTATTTTTTTTAAGTTTGTTTATTTATTGTGGGGGGTGGGCAGAGAGGGAGGGAGAGAGAGAATCCCAAGAAGGCTCTGCACTGGCAGCTCGATCTTACCAACAGTGAGATCATGACCTGAGCCCAAACCAAGAGTCAGACACTTAACTGACCGAGCCACCCAGGATCCCCTCTAAGTCATCCATTTAATCAGGTACCTTCTCTGCTCTAAATCCACTGAGGGCTCTTCTAAATGCTGCAAGATAAGATCCAAACTTCTTAGCATGGGGATGCCCCTCAAGGAGCTGACCCTCATTCTGTCCTGCGGCCTCATGGGCCCCAATTCTCCCACAGGCTCAGGCTGTTCCCTTTGTCTGCAATGCTCAGTCCCCCATTTTCATTTGATTATCTTATATTCATTCTTTTCAGAGAGAATTCAAATCTTTGAAAGAATGTACAAGAAAAAGTGGCAATCCTGGCTGTTCTGAGAAGGGAAACCGGGCAGCCTGGGGGGGGGGGGGGGGGAGGGAGGGTAGAAGGGAAACCTTTCCTAGCATTCCCTTTTGTACATTTTGGATTTTATACCATATGAATGTATTGCCTCATCTTTAAAAGTAATGCAAATTAAAAAAACAAACAAACAGTTAAAGCATCAATAGACCAAATAAAAGATACATGTAACGGGGCGCCTGGGTGGCGCAGTCGGTTAAGCGTCCGACTTCAGCCAGGTCACGATCTCGCGGTCCGTGAGTTCGAGCCCCGCGTCGGGCTCTGGGCTGATGGCTCGGAGCCTGGAGCCTGTTTCCGATTCTGTGTCTCCCTCTCTCTCTGCCCCTCCCCCGTTCATGCTCTGCCTCTCTCTGTCCCAAAAATAAATAAACGTTGAAAAAAAAAAATAAAAAAAAAAAAAAGATACATGTAAGTGTTTCCTCCTCTGTGAAGTCTTCCCTAACTTCACACTTCCTCCACTGAGCTATCACTGTGCTTTCCATAATCCTCTAGCACAGCGTTTATCATTCTGTATTGTAATTATCTGCAAACAATTAAGCAGTCTTAATACTCTCAGAACCTAGAAGCTCCTGGAAGAAAGGGACTTGGTCTTACTCTCTTTTGAATCTCTGGCACCTTCCACAGCTCTGGTACATAGCAGGTGCTCAGTAAATGTTTGTTAAATTTATGAGTGCGTAGAACTTCTGTGTGGAAGGGGAACCAAAGATATGGAAATAATCCTGATCATTTTATAAATGATGAAATGAGGCCTAGAGAAGTTACTTATTAAGGATTGGTAGCAGAAGAAAATGAGAATCCAAGCTCTCTGGGGTCTCATTTTGGCCCTAGAATAAATTACAAGATTTTCTCTTTAAGATCGTGAACATGGTGTGAACTGTATCCAATTTGACCTGAGGCCCTGGATTTTCAGGATATTTCTGATTTTCAGTAAACTACCGGTTTAATCTCCAAAGGACACTTTGGTCTTAAATTTGGTTTTAGAAATCATGTAACCTGGGCACCTGGGTGGCTCAGTTGGTTAGGCTTCCGACTTTGGCTAAGGTAATGATCTTGAGGTTTGTGGATTCGTGCCCCATGTTGGGCTCTGTGCTGGCAGCTCAGAGCCTGGAACCTGCTTCAGATTCTGTGTCTTCCTCTCTCTCTGCTCCTCCCCTGCTCGCACTCTCTCTCTCTCTCTCTCTCAAAAATAAATAAACATTAAAAATTTTTTTTAAATAAATAAAAATAAACATTTAAAAAGAAAAAAAGAAAAAAAAAGAAATCATATAATCCAAGTAGTTCATAGGCCTGGCTTATATTAACAGAAAGTTCACAAGAGAATTTTGTAGTACATTTCTTTATCTTAAATGTGCTCTTAAAAGTTGTGTTTTATGTTATGTTTTCTTCAAACACATAGTGTGGTAGGCAGAGCCATACACAGTGTCCTTAAAGATGAAAGAAGGGCATAGAAAAAAGTGCCCGTGTCAACTCAAAATGGTATATTCAGTTCTCATTTGTTAACATTTATTTGCTGAATGTCCAGGGCATAAGCGCAGTGACCAAGGGCATTTTATTTTACATAGCAGTCATGTTTTTATGTGTAAAATGGTATTGTTAATGACTACCTGGACCAGGTATTAATTACCCTAGGGAGATCTTCTCGGGCTTCCAGATCAGTGGTCTTCAAACTTTTTGCTCATATACCTCCCTGAAAGAATTTTGAAAAACTTGTATCCCTCCCACATATTTGAATAAAGTTTATTTATTTTGAGTGTGTGTGTGTGTGTGTGTGTGGGAGAGAGAGAGACAGAGAGAGAGAGAGAGAGAGAATCCCAAGCAGGCTCTGCACTATCAGTGTAGAGCCCGATGCAGGGATCGAACACACCAACTGCCCCATGACCTGAGCTGAAATCAAGAGCTGGACACTTAACTGACTGAGCCACCCAGGCAGCTTCCCTCCGACATTTTTATGTTACCACTTATAATTTTTTATCATAAATTTGTAAAGGGTGTGGTTTCCAGCATAATGCAATTCATGATATTTTAACATAAAGTTGTGAGGTGTTTTTAAAGGTGTCCCAAACAGCAACATGCAGAAGGTTGAAACTAGACCACTTTCTCACACCATTCACAAAAATAAACTCAAAATGGATAAAGGACCTGAATGTGAGACAGGAAACCATCAAAACCCTAGAGGAAAAAGCAGGAAAAGACCTCTCTGACCTCAGCCATAGCAATCTCTTACTTGACACATCCCCAAAGGCAAGGAAATTAAAAGCAAAAATGAACTACTGGCACCTTATGAAGATAAAAAGCTTCTGCACAGCAAAGGAAACAACCAACAAAACTAAAAGGCAACCAACGGAATGGGAAAAGATATTTGCAAATGACATATCGGACAAAGGGCTAGCATCCAAAATCTATAAAGAGCTCACCAAATG
Organism: Prionailurus viverrinus; assembly: GCF_022837055.1. Classification (NCBI taxonomy): domain Eukaryota; kingdom Metazoa; phylum Chordata; class Mammalia; order Carnivora; family Felidae; genus Prionailurus; species Prionailurus viverrinus. The sequence goes on from NC_062568.1 coordinate 143,025,677, forward strand.
CCACACCTGAAAAACAAATAATCCAGTGAAGAAATGGGTAGAAAATATGAATAGACACTTCTCTAAAGAAGACATCCAGATGGCCAACAGGCACATGAAAAGATGCTCAACATTGCTCCTCATCAGGGAAATACAAATCAAAACCACACTCAGATATCACCTCATGCCAGTCAGAGTGGCCAAAATGAACAAATCAGGAGACTATAGATGCTGGCGAGGATGTGGAAAAACGGGAAGCCTCTTGCATTGTTGGTGGGAATGCAAATTGGTGCAGCTGCTCTGGAAAAGAGTGTGGAGGTTCCTCAAAAAATTAAAAATAGACCTACCCTATGACCCAGCAATAGCACTGCTAGGAATTTACCCAAGGGATACAGGAGTACTGATGCATAGGGCCACTTGTACCCCAATGCTTATAGCAGCACTCTCAACAATAGCCAAATTATGGAAACAGCCTAAATGTCCATCAACTGATGAATGGATAAAGAAATTGTGGTTTGTATACACAATGGAGTACTATGTGGCAATGAGAAAGAATGAAATATGGCCCTTTGTAGCAACGTGGATGGAACTGGAGAGTGTGATGCTAAGTGAAATAAGCCATACAGAGAAAGACAGATACCATATGTTTTCACTCTTATGTGGATCCTGAGAAACTTAACAGAAACTCATGGGGGAGGGGAAGAAAAAAAAAAAAAAGAGGTTAGAGTGGGAGAGAGCCAAAGCATAAGAGACTCTTAAAAAGTGAGAACAAGCTGAGGGTTGATGGGGGGTGGGAGGGAGGGGAGGGTGGGTGATGGGTATTGAGGAGGGCACCTGTTGGGATGAGCACTGGGTGTTGTATGGAAACCAATTTGACAATAAATTTCAAAAAATAAACATAAAAAAATAAAATAAATAAATAAATAAATAAATAAATAAAGATGTCCCAAAGAATTTAAAGCCCACAGTAATTTTTACCCAACATTATTATTTCAATGTCTATACACTAGCACTCCTTTAACAGTTAGAAAATTTAAATTTTTGCTTTTTATTCTTGAATTCATATTTTCACTCCATTTTCCCCACAGGATGGTATCTTATTGTGTATTTTCATGCATGAAAAATTTTTCTTGATCATTACATCATTCTTCATAACAGACATTTTAACTATATATTGACATCATTTTACTTCCAGTGACTCTCTAGGTTCTAGGTGTTAAAAATGTCTCTGGATGGAGTTATCATTAAAATTATTAGTAGTACACAACTGATCAAAGAGTGGCTATATTACAAATTGATAACTACCGTGAAACGTTACAAAATGAGATTTTATTGAAAATGCATGTGTTGGGGCGCCTGGGTTGCACAGTCGGTTAAGCGTCCGACTTCAGCCAGGTCACGATCTCGCGGTCCGTGAGTTCGAGCCCCGCATCAGGCTCTGGGCTGATGGCTCGGAGCCTGGAGCCTGTTTCCGATTCTGTGTCTCCCTCTCTCTCTGCCCCTCCCCCGTTCATGCTCTGTCTCTCTCTGTCCCAAAAATAAATAAAAAAAACGTTGAAAAAAAAAATTAAAAAAAAAAAAAAAGAAAATGCACGTGTTAATGAAAGGGATTTCAAATCCTGTGGATTTGTGGATGAATATATTTATATTCTGCTTGTATGATTGGGTTCTGCTTCAATTCTATTCAATGCCTTTGACACTGTATAGATAGAAACGCTGAAGTACTTTATCCACAGAAATGAGTAGATGGAAATGGGAGGAATTTGCTGTAGCAGTGTTACTCAGTTCTTCGAATTCTCAATTATATGCCAAGAGTCACGTGATGATTTATCGTTTGAATTACTTGTAATGCTCTATCAGGCAACAGTTCTGTTCATCACATTCCCTCTTTCTCAACACTAACACGGTCTTCAGATTTCCTGTGTTTTGTGAACCTGGGGTTAGTGCACCATAGGAAGAAGTGGGGTGTGTGAGAATGACTTTCTTTTGTTAAGTGGAAAAATGGCAATTAATTAGAGAGACTACAAGCCAGTTCTCAGGCAGATACATTTGAAGAAAAGTGTGGAAATGGAGGGTGTGGAATTGATTCCCTTCAAACTATCCATGTTCTGTACCACATGGACAGTCTTTGTGTCTATAGGCAGAGCGTGGTTACCTCAGTTTAAAAATTTACCCCTGGGGTGCCTGGGTGGCTCAGTGGGTTAAACATCTGACTTCAGCTCAGGTCATGATCTCACAGTCCCTGGGTTCGAGCCCCGCGTCGGGCTCTGGGCTGACGGCTCAGAGCCTGCAGCCTGTTTCAGATTCTGTGTCTCCCTCTCTCTCTGCCCCTCCCCCACTCATGCTCTCCCCAGTCTCTCTCTCTCTCTCTCAAAAATAAACGTTAAAAAAATTTTTTTTAATAAAAAAAACTACTCTTCACTAATTAGCAGCCTTTTGAACAAAAATGATTGGAGAGCAACAGAGATAAGGCAGTCCTAAATAGGTTGGTAATGACATGGTGGTTAAGAAAAGAGCCCTGTGAACCCTAGCTCTGAAATTTACTTGCTGTGTGATCCTGGGCAAATTATTTAACCTCTCCCTGGTTAATTCCTAATCTGGAAATAAAGGCAATAATGATATCTACCTTATAGGGTTGTTTTGAGGATGAAATACATTCATATTTAAGGCTCTGACAACAATGCTTAACAAGTAATAATCATTCAATAAATCATTAACATTAATACTAGGAAATTATTAAATCTTACATACGCATAAAGATGATAACTCCTAAGTAAGTTAAAAACTTGATATATACTTTGCTATGACTGAAGTGAACTGCTTTAATTTGTAAATTAAACGCAAACTGAAGTTTCCACAGCAAGTATGTGACAGAGCAAAGCATATATTTTTGCTCAGGGTTTGCATAGTCTTAACATTCAGACTCTGCTGCCTTTTGAAACACAAGTGCACCAAAAATAAATGAAATAGAGAGTGTGAGTTGTAAAGTTATTCTTCCAAGATCAAAGAATGGCCTATGTTAGGCAAAGTTTATAATATGCTTATTTCCAGCATAGATTTCCAGGACTGAAAAGTGTTTGATATGTTCTCTTCTCATCTTCTATAACCACAGAAAATTTCCATTATTTCCATCTAGAATGCCACCCCTCCCCACTACACATATACTTATTACTAAATATATCATCCAACTTTCAGTCCTAGAGGTTTGGGGATTTTGCCTTGCTACTGTTACCGGGGCCTCAGGCAGATCATGTTCATCAGTTGTATCTTTGTTAAATAAAAATTAGAGGGTTTTTTTCAATATTATTTTATTTCTCTAGTATTGCTAATTGCCTCCCCCATCACCCCATTCTAAATTTGGGTTTTATGTTTGATAGCATACACCATAAGTTGCAAAACATAACAAAGAGCTTGAAACCCCTCATTTGAATAACATCGACTTCAGGAACAGCTGTTAAGATAAAATAAATCCAAGAGAGCTCAGCAACCAAAATGCAATTGCTTTTCTCTTTAAAGGGACAGGCAGATTCACATATGATTTTCAGTCTTAAGCTGTTACTTTAAGGCAATACCATACTTTAATCGATATCAACGTTTTTGAAATCTGAAATTTTATATGGGCAGTTTACCCAGCATATAGAAGATTCTCTTCCATTATATTTCAACTTGAGCACTTATGTGATGACATCATTGATAGAGGTTTATAAAGCGAGAAATAAAATCAGGAGGCAAGCCTCCAGGTTTCTTCCTCGCTAACAATGCAGGAAAAGAAACTTTGTCTGGCAAAATATAAATAATGAAATCAAAAGGAAATTTAAAAGTAAGGTGAAATTGAAATGCTAGTTGCAGAATAAAAGGATATGAACTGTTCAACACCTCAGCCTTCTGTAATCCGATTCATATTAGAGAAAACTCTTCATTAAAATAGTTACGGAGGGGAGCCTTCGTGCCTCAGTTGGTTAAGGATCCAACTTTTGGTTTCAGCTCAGGTCATTATCTCATTGTCCGTGAGACTGAGCCCTCCGTTGGGCTCTGCACTGACAGTGTGGAGCCTGACTGGGATTTTCTCTCCCTCTCTCTGCGCCTCCCCTGATCATTCTCTTTCTCAAAATAAATAAACATTTAAAATAAATAGATAAATAAATAAATAAATAAAATAGTTATATAAAAGTCTGGGTTTAAAATGATGATAGGTAAAACCCTTTTAAGGATAGCCAGCATATTTAAAATACTATCTTATAGAATGGATAAGTGATAAAGCGATTATTTGTTCTACAAAGATGTCATTTACCATACAAAAAGATTTATCATAATTTTCTTTGAAACACCTAGTTTCACTAGGAGCTTTAGAATAAAATTTGATTTCTAAATACATTATTTACACACGGCTTTTCCTGGAAAATATCTGTAACATAAAGCAAGTACTAGGAAAAAAAAAAAAAAAACATAGTGTGGCCTCAAATTTTCAGAATAACAAAAAATTTTGTGAAAAGTTATATTTATCAATATGTTATAATTTTTCTGGCCTAATTAAGAAAGAAAATATAATGTAGAAAAATGTTAATATCCTAGATATATATTATAATTCAAATGACAGAAAGTTCCATATTTTTGCTACTTTATTTAATTATTCCACTCAATCAGTCCTTTGTAAATAATTCCCATACTTCATTTTTCACTGACTTTTTGCTCACTTGACTGTTTCCACTTGTGACACTTGAGTACATTTGTACCAATAAAATGAAATATCATACCCTCAGATTACTTTATGAGAATACTATCAGGATGCTTTGGGCTGCAAGGAACACACAGCCTAACTAGTAGTGACTTAGACCACAAAGCATTTATTGTTTACTAAACTCAATGTCCAGGGGAAGGAAGCCTCAGGCTGGTTTGGGAGCTCAGTAATGTCAATATGGAGTCAGGTGGCTGGGCAGTATTTCAGCCCAGAAAGTCTGACTCAAGAGCCTGTGATACACTCTACTTCTTCCCTACAGGACTGTCATTGTCCTGTGTTCCTGGGAGATTCTGAGTTCCTGTTGTGAACAGGGACCTTATATCCCTCAATGCTTGGTCCATGGTAATCATTCAATAAATATTCACTGAACCATTAGGGAAAATTTCAAATAAGAGGAGGGAGACTAGGACTATGTGAAATAAAAGGGTGCGTTGGTGCAGAATTAAATCAGAACTGTTCAAGTCAAGGCTGGATTTTTGTGCTCTGTGGTTTTTAAATAGGTTTCAGTATAACTAAAAAGCATTTGGGGTCATTGATAGTCCCGCCACCCCCACTTCCTTGGAGGGTGTTTTGTTGGCTGATCGGTGCTCTGGGTTTAAATTTGCAAGTTTAGAAGAGTAGAATGAGCCAAATTGCTCTGAGAAAGGCTTAGAAGTCACCACAGTTTGCAAGGTTAGCTTTGTGCATGAGTGTGTATATGTACTGGAGGGGACGGGGTAGAGGGCCCGAGTAAAAACAAGGTGGCCGAAGGAGAGACCCAATAGGAGATATGTGTGATTGGTAAGTTTTAATCTTTTTATTTTGTTGTTATTTTTTAAATTCCAATACAGTTAATATACAGTGCTATATTAGTTTCAGGTGTATAATATAGCAATTCAACAGTTCTAGACATTACTCAGTGCTTATCATAGTAAGTGAACTCTTAATCCCCTTCACCTATTTTACCCATCCCCCCACTCACCTCCCCTCTGGTAACCATCAGTTTGTTCTCTATAGTTAAGAGTCTGCTTTTTGGTGTATCTCTTTTTTCTTTGTTTTATTTCTTAAATTCCACATAGGAGTGAATTCATACAGTATTTGTCTTTCTCTGACTGACTTATTTCTCTTAACACTATGCTGTCTAGATCCATCCATGTTGTTGCAAGCTTTCATTCTTTTTGTAACCAAGTAATATTCCTTTATATATATATATACATATATTCAGTAAAAATATAAAAAACGTTATACTTAGTATGAGTAGATACTAAAGAAGATGAGTTTGTGTCAACGACTTATGTTAATGTGATCCAAATGTTTTATATCAGAATTCAAGACAGTCCCTATTAATGCTCAAAATGCTTGCCCATTGTGTGTGTGTGTTACACGCGTGTTCACTGTATTTACTAAAGGAGGTATGTTTCTCTCCCAGAAATAAAGGTTTTGAGAACTACTCCAGTTGATATCTTACCACCTTTCTTGATAATATCTTATAATTGTTTGTGTGATTTATGCATAATCAAGTTTTGCATGGCATATTTTTAAATTAACAAATTGATTTGGGGACAAATGGGAGAGTTGGAAACCAAAGTGTTAGAGCTTAATAAATTCATCAGGCATTCTTGCTCAAAGAGAACCCTTTCACCAAAAAAAAAAAAAAAAACTAGGGGTGCCTGGGTGACTCAGTTTGTTGAGTGTCTGACTCTTGATTTCAGCTCAGATCATGATCTCACGGTTCATGAGATTGAGTCCCACTTTGGGCTCTGCACTGACAGTGCGGAGCCTCCTTGGGATTCTCTCTGTCTCCCTCTCTCTCTGCCTCTCCCCTGCTTGTGCTCTCACTCCCCAAGTGAATAAACTATTTTAAAAAACATTAAAAAAAATTCTAGAGCAAAACACTCAGCAGACTAGACAAAAATCTAAAGCACTAAGAATGGAATACCTGGAAGATTGTCAGGCATCAGGTAATTGTACGCTGTTCTGTATGTTTGTATGTGTCAGAGTAGGGTGGGACAGGTAATGTGAAGGGACAGTTTTCTTTTCTGGAGATTTTCACCTGAGTGGAGATGAAAGGAAAAGGGCACCACAGCGGTCTGTTTCCCTGCAGATGTAGCCAGGACTTTGTAAGTGGCACAGGACTCTCATTTCAAGCCAGACTACAAGTGGCCAAAATCCAAAGGGATTTGCCAGGAATGAATCATGTTTGGAAATGCGGCATGATGTAGAGATTCAGTCAGATAGCTAAGGGAGCCAAATCCAGCCAAGTATAAGGCCACCTTTTAGAAGTCAGAAAGCAGAGCTGGTGGCTGGTCTCAGCTTTTTGTCAAGCTTGCAGGGTGAAGATTGCCACAGTTCTCTCTCCTCTATGGAGGACTCCCAGACCACTGAGCCCACAAGGAGGACTCTGAAGTCTTTGGGCCTTGGAACCTGTCCTACAGTATTTTGCAGTTAGTTACAAACAGCCTTAAATTGATCTTGTAAATAAAATGAGGCCATGGGTAAGAGAATCGCTAGCACAATATCCAGTAAGATTTTGTTTATCCACCCTGCCACCCCTGGAAAGATGGTCTTGGCCGGAACACAGAAATAATAAAAGTGTAGCCATTAAGAGGTGACTCAGCCCCTCTTCTCATCTGTTACAGCCTACAGGCTCTGACAAGAAATATTCTCCTCTAGGTCCAGAAATGGTTGCTGTTATTGAAATAGTCCAGATGGTATGAATTACAACAGAAAGGCTTTATAAGTTTGTCCATTATTATCCAGATTTGAATATACACATTAGTAGAAGCTGTGTGGCCTGAATGTTTGCTGTGGTATTTGAAACAGTGGTTTCTAAGGCATGTGTATGAGTAAATAGGGAGTAGATTATTAATTTAATACATATACTAAAGTCAGAACCTATTTATTTCTGTAAAATAAAAATATTTTAAAGTTATAATAATACATACTTGTAAAAATTCATGTATAACAGAAGCTAATAAAATGTAAAGCAAATGTTCCCTCCCTCCTATCTCCCTCCTTCCCTCCCAATCTCACTATTAATAGTTTGGTTAGCAACCCTCCAGGGCAGGCATGGAGGGGCTGCAAAGGCGAACACAACCAAGATCACTGTCTTCATGAGGCTTCCATTCCAGTGGCGGGGGAGACAGACCATAAGCAAGGAAACAAGTAAACAAATAGAACCAAGCCCAAAGAAAGATTACTTTATATTTGAAAGTGGGGTCTGAATGATGGAAAAGAATCAGAGTTTAAACCCTTGTGGGAAGAAAACTGAATGGCAGGTTCAAGGGACAGAGTGCCACAAAGGGCACCACTGTGGCTGGGACTTTGTGTGCCATAGTGAGATTACCAAGAGGGGGATGGGAGCCAGATCGTGTGTGTATAATTGGTTAGGAAGTTCATGTCATGCTAAATACAACGAGAGGCCATTAAACGTTCTTAATCGGGGGTGGGGGACAGAAAGGATCTGATTTTCATTTTTGAAAAACTGATGTAGTAGGAGCATGTAGTAGGGGCAATGTCTGTAGTCTGCAGACATTTTGGAAGAGGTTCATTCACACATAAACACAAACACATATACATTTGCAACTTGTTATTGGTGTACATTTTTAGAACTCCTCTTTGCAATTAGGTTCCGAGTCAGTTTACTGTCTTAGAAAATCAAACACATCTTGTTTTTTGACCTTTATCTACCCAAATGCAGCAACTTAGTTGGAAAACACAGGTTTGGCATTTTAGCATGGCTCCAGAATGTGTTCATCAGATTTGGCTCTGAATAACTTTTGGATTGTCTCAAAAATCAGGTTTATTCTCAAAAAAAAAAAAAATTCTTTTCAATAAATTCAGTCCCTACTGGTGTGATACCTTTCCAGCAGCATCAATGGAATAGGTCATGTATACAGCCTGCCAAAGTGATTACTTTGAAACGAAAACCACTCATTTGAAGTTATGCTTATTTATTCACCAAATAAATATTGAGCACCAACAACTAAGTACCAGGCACTGTTTTAGGCACTGGGGATACATCAGTGAATAAGCATGTGAGGAGTATGCAGGTATGCAGAGCCCTACTCAGTGATGTCTGGGTTCTGGGTTGCTTTTCCTGAATTCTTTTTGTTTTTCTCTCACTATTGAGGGATATACCACAGCAGCTCCAAACACATCTTGCTCACTGGAGGATGGCCAAGGCAAGAGGTAAGGAAAAGAATTCTTATGGGTTCTCAGGGATAAAACTCTTCCTCCAAGTCCCACACCCTCTTACTTCACATTATTACTCACCGGAATTAGGTCACATGCTCAGGTCCTAAACCAGTTAACAAAGAGGGACAGAGTATCAAGACAGGTTTAGACCAGTTCTCAAAGTGTAATCTTAGGAACCCTGGAAGGAGGTGGCGATCCCCAAGACCCTTTCAGGAAGTGTGCAGTCAAATCAATTTTAATCATAATGCTACAATGTTATTTGCCCTTTTTACTACCATTCTTTTATGAGCGTGTAGTGAAGGCGACCTGAAATAGTGCAACAGATTGAATTCAGCAGATGGAATAATCAAACTGTCTTCCATTAGGCCAGACATCAAAGATATCTGCAAACTTTTAAATTAATATCACTCTTTACTATATTGGGGGAATATATACTTATTTTCCATTAAAATGTGCTATTTATGTTAAGATGTAATTTTTCTTTTTTTAAATAAACATTTTAAATTTCTGTTTTAATTTCTAGTACGGTAAGTGTCAATATAACCTATATAAACAACAGCTCTTTGGGCCCCTCTATCATTTTTAGGAATGGAAAGAGTTTCCTGAAACCAAAAAATCGAAGACCACTGTTTTATTCAGACTGACCTGATTCATCCTTGGGGGTGGGGGCACGTCTGAATTTCCAGACCTCAGCCTGACCCAAGCCTTCTTTTCTTAGAATCCAAGTCTGTTAGTGGTTAGGTCACAACAGGGTGTGCCAGAGGCTGCTTTTTGAATTGCTTGAGCTCAACTCTTATACCTGTTGAAGAGTGAGCACTCCCTTTTTAACTGTGAGGGGAAATGGCCAAAATGAAGCCTTGGTATTTCAAGGAAAAACTGTCATATTAAGTTGCTTCTTAGGATGGGGAGGGGTGTGGGATTTTGAGGGATGGATAGTTGAAATTTCAAAACCCTTCTTGGGAACAGGACTAAGCCCCTCGCCCCCGTATCGGTAGCCTGGGTTAGGGGATAGGTAAGTAATCTTTGGTGATAATTGGTTTCTTCCTCCCCATCAGCCCTGCGCTAATAGCGAGCTTGCAATGATGGCCCCTAACAGGCTATTTGGCTGTCATTCACCTATGCTTAACAACATCTAGCCAGCCTCCTGATGGCTTAGGCCAAAAGCAAAGAGGATTTCATTGGACTCTGAAGCTGTCACCATGGTGTGCTCACTTTCTCGCCTTGATCTTTCATCCAGGATTGGGGGTCTGTGCGTGTACATTGGGGGCGGGGGAGGTGGGAGCACTACACCCTCCCTTGTTCTTCAGTGTTAATATTTGTTTTTGTCTCAATTATTTAGGTTTCCAAGAGCTCTCAGGAGCCTCCTTAAAATACCAAACCTGTTTCTCTCCTCTTGAGTAAATCCATTGGCTCCACTAAAAACAAACAAAATCCATCAAAGCACATCTTTGTGTTTTTTCTAACTCCGCTCCTATGCCTGCGACTTCACCATCTGATCTCTTTCCTTTCCCCGGCCCCTCTTCCTCCCTGGAGAATTTTAGGCTGCTATGGAAGAGGGGAGGAGCTGGTTTGACCCCCGCTACGGGAGCAACACAGGCATTCATTTTCTCTGCACATATTTTGCTGAGTGGGTGTGGAACATTGCTGCATAAACTTCTAGTTCACGAGTGCCATCGTCAGTTTTCTCGCTGTCTTCTGCCCAGGTCCGTTTCTTTGCCCTAATTTTACATGTAACTTTCCCCGGGTTGGGTTGTTTGCATCCATGATTCCCAACGCTTGAACCTCCCTTCCCCTGGGCCTGACCTAATTCTGGGTGCCGGCTGTTGTTTGGTTTATTTCTCCACTTTTGCCAGCGCACGTGGCTCTTTTGGGATGCTTCATTTTTGCTTCTAGGGTGGGTGTTGGGGTTCACTGGGGCTCGGAACACGTGCCTTGAAGCAGCCACGACCCGCTTCCCCCACGGAGCCCAGGGGCCCCAGCCCCGCGGGCGTAAGGAGGGGGCGGGGAGCAGGGCCCGGGTGAATCACAGGGCGTAACAGGTGCCGCAGCCACAGCTGCGCCCGCATCCCTCTCCGGCTCTAGGGATAAGGTTTTCTTTTTCTCTAGGTTTTTTTGGAGGGGGTGGAGGAGACTCTGGGGGCCAATGCAGGCCGCGGTTGTTCATCGCCTAGCAACCGGAGGAGCCAATGGGAGGCGGCTGAGCCTGCGGCGCCGGCGGCGCGGGGGCGGGGTGGGAACCTAGCGAACCTGCCCAGGCTGGGGGTGGCCGCGAGGGGAGGAGCGGAGCCCGGCCAAGGGCGGGGAAGGCGGGAGCCCGAGGCGGAGGCGGGGCCGCCGGCGCGGGGCGCTGCGTGCCGCGGCGCCTGTGCGGGCCCCCGGGGCTGCGAGAGCCGGCTTAAGACAGCGAGCCGTGCCTCCCCCGCCGCTCTCGGGGGCGGTGACGGTGAGAACTCTTCCCCCCACCGCCACGCGAACGGGGATTGTGACGCGCCCGCCCGGAGAGGGGCGGGGGCGCCGGCGGGGCCTGGGGTGGGCGCCGGCTGGGAGCCAGAGGGCGGGTGCGGAGGTGAGCGCCGGCACCTGGCTCGGCGCCCCGCTCCTCTGCGAGAGGCTTGGCGCGGCCGTTGGGGCCGTTGGAGGTGGCGGGCGAGCTTTGACCCCGGCCGTGGCTGGAGGAGGAGGTGGGAGGTAGGTGCCAGCGCGGGTCCGCTCCCGCTAGCGGTCGCAGCGCTGCGCCCCCGGGAGGAATGCGGACCGCGGAGCCCCAAATCCTCTCCCGGATGGAGAGAGGGTGGCGCCTGGCGTGGGATGACGAGCGACGTGGGGGAGGAGGGGATGGCCAGTTTGGGGCTGCGGTGTGTCGCTAGCGGAGGCTGCGGGGCATGCGGGCTTCGGGATTTGTTGGGGCGAGCCGCAAGAGGCAGTCCTTAGAATGAGTTACTGACTGAGCGGCCCGTGGCTGCTGCGGGGGAAGAGATCCCCGATGGAGGTCTAGTTAAAAGTCAAGGGGAAGAGCTTACATCATCTAAAAGGCAGGCAAGTGTGAAAATATTTTGGTGTAGAATTTTAACCGTAGAGAACGGTAAGCCGAATTGTGAGCTCCCTGCCCGCTTTTGAGCCTATGCTAATCGCCCTGTTTTGCAAGCCCCTTGGGCCCAAGAAATGGAATCTGCTAAATAATTTGTTCCTAGCACGTGTAATGTGGCGATCTTTAGATTATTACCTCATTTCAAGGTCCGTAGTTGTGATTGCCAGATTGTCATTACTTGCAACTCTGATACAGTTCTTGTAGAATCTGAGAGAATCGAGATTTCCCTTTCGTGGGTGGGGCATAATGGGGGAGAGGATTAGAAGAGGCACTCCTCCAAGAGTGGATCTAAACTGAGTGGAAGCGGCCTGGAGTTTGAAATTGCTAAGGCTTCCCTAACACAGATTAGAGTCTGGCTGTAGAGTTGGTGGTGAAAGATGGATGCCTTGGAACATTGCATGGCTCAGGAGGAATTGGTTTACTCTTTAGGTAGAAGAAAATTCTGGTAGCTTGATCTTGAGCTGAAAGGTAGGTATGACTTGACACATTTAGGAGATTGAATAAAACTTGAAAAGAGTGAGAGATCTGGAGAGTGACAAAGATGCTTTTAGAGTTAAACTTGAAGTCAAGCTATCTTGAAATTTAGAAGAAGTTAGAGGTAGATTTATGAACTTGGATTCAGACAGAACTTCCATCAAAACTCCTCTCCTATAGCTATCATAACACGGAGGCCTAGGAATCTTATGTTATTCAAACTAAACAAGTAAAAAAGCTAATGACCAATTTGACCCACTGTTCTGTTTGCTGTCAGTGAAAGTTCCTCAAACAAAATGGTTCTTTGAAAAGAGGATTAGCAGCTCTTTTCATAAAATGAAGGCTCATTTAGTGACTTTGCGGGGCCTCTTCAGCCAAGTCGTTTTATCCCTTCCTTCCCTCCTTTTTCCCCATCTGTGCAATGAAGATAATAAAGCCCTAGGATTAAGTAACATGGGTGAAGCAGCTTGAAGATAACTGCAAAGACTGTTATTCTATGCTGAAATGTGAAGATCTCTTCATAACACATTGTGCCTTGTGACAAGACTTGTTAAAGTACGTTCTGTTCCAGGCATGCCGAGGTGGCATATATATGAGAACTAAAACGTTAACTGTTCAGATGATTTGTCAGAAGCCTCAAGACCGGCACAAAGATTGTATATACTCATGGGTTCTCCTAAAACCCGACCTAGCTGCTCTTTGACAAAGCAGGTTTTAAAAAGGTGGACATTATAAAAGTAGACAAAAGTATCCTTATATGTGTAGTATGTGCCTACAGATAAAAAGGTCAAAGATATTGCCCCACAAGTGTGTGATTTTAGTTCGTTTCACATCCTTAAATCGGAGCCAGTCCAAAGCTTTTTAAGTAGTGTTTCTTTTCATACATTTTACGATAGCTGTGAATATGCCTTGTTGGTTTGTTGCGCTCAAGACACAAAGGGTTTTGATACTTTGAGGGGCTTTTTGTGTCTTTAGTGATGGTGATTATGATTAGCTGGTAATGAAGGTAGATGTTAATCTTGAATTCAGAGGTGACCTAGAGAGGTGCACCATTCACTATTGCTAATGGAAAACAACCTAAAATCATTATTTTTGATAGTGGGTCAGTAGTATACACAGTACCAGCAGATGTACTGAATTATGCTTTAATAAACACTGAGCTGCTGCTTGCCAGACCTAAGGATAAAAAAGATGAGTGTTGCCTTGAGGAGTTTGTTTTGTAGGAAATTAACAGTGTAGGGAGGGAGAGAGCAAAAATAGAAAAGAAAAATTGCAACTAGGAATAGGCTTCGGAAAGGAAAATTTCGGCTGTGTTTTGACAGAGAAGGAGTTCACCTGGTAAGTGCATGGTGTCACTTTCTGCCCAATATACTGTTGGGGAAATACTAGTGGATTGGTTGTTGGAGTCAGGTGGGGTGTGTTAGTGATAAGGTTAGAGAACAGAGCTATGACCTTTGACCAGTAGATGCTAGGGAGTTTTTAAATGGTTTTGTTTTGTTTTTTATACATTTTTTTTTTAGTGTTTATTTATTTTTTGAGAGAGAGACAGAGTGTGAGCAGGGGAGGGGCAGAGAGAGAGGGAGACACAGAATCCGAAGCAGGCTCCAGGGTCTGAGCTGTCCGCACAGAGCCTGATGTGGGGCTCGAACTCAAGAGCTGTGAGATCATGACCTGAGCCGAAGTCAGACGCTTAACTGATGGAGCCACCCAAGCACCCTGCTTTTAAATGGTTTTTATCCAGGAGAATTATACTAGATTTTTAGAAGGGTATTTCTGCCAAAGCCAGTAATTTGAATGATCTGAAAATGTTCTGAATGTAGATAATCTAAATAGAATCTAAGAGACCTCAGCCCTACTCAACAGTTAAATATAGTTAAAAATAGTTTTTGAAGCCCCCAGAAACTGTAGGAAAGAAAAGTGATTATTCATAGAACCAATTTTTATCAAGGATGTTTTACTTTCAAGATTGGGGGAATAGGGATACAAAGATAAATAAGATATAGCTCCATTTTCAAGCAACTTGTAGTTGGTTAAGAGAAATAAAATTATAATGCAGTACGGAAACTAAGTGTCATTAAGGGCTGTTAAAAAACAAAGGCCCTAGCACTGTAGGATTCCGAGATGAGAGAAGACCCACAAATTGTGTTTTAAATGAAAAATAAGTTCTTGGGACACCCGGGTGGCTCAGTTGGTTAAGCTTCTGGCTCTTGTTTTCAGCTCTGGTCCTGATCTCAGGGTTGTGAGCTTAAACCCCTAGTTGGGCTTCTTGCTGGGTGTGGAACCTGCTTAAGATATTCTCTCTCTCTCTCTCTCTCTCTCTCTCTCTCTCTCTCTCTCCCTCCCTCCCTCCCTCCCTCTCTCCCCCTCCCCTCTCCTCCTCTCTCCCCCCTCCCCCTCTCTCCCCCCTCCCCCTCTCTCCCCCCTCCTCCTCTCTCCCCCCTCCCCCTCTCTCCCCCCTCCCCCTCTCTCTCCCCCCTCCCCTTTCTCTCCCCCCTCCCCTCTCTCTCCCCCCTCCCCCTCTCTCCCCCCTCCCCCTCTCTCCCCCCTCCCCCTCTCTCTCCCCCCTCTCCCTCTGCTCCTCTTCCCCCCATCCCCATCTCAAAAAAAAAAGTTCTTAAGTAGAAATTAAGCTACAGCCAGTTAGCCAATAATATTTACAGCTCTCATCTGTTAATTCTTGCTTCCTATATTGCCTTCCCTCCCTCTTAACTCTCCTGAGTCGAATTTTGGTTTTGACCATTCTGCTACTACTTTGACCTTGGGCAAGTTATTACTTGACCTTATCTTCTCTGTCCTTAGTCATCTCATTTGTAAGTTAGGAATAATATATACTTCATGGAGTTGTGATTAAATAATATGTTAATATCCATAATGGTGCCTAGAAAAATAACTTACATTTATTATTTAGTATTTCTATTTGATATAAAAATGCTGCAATTGAATAATAACTAACTTAAGGACAGAATGTTTTTATTTTTTTGAGTTGCTAGCAGATCTGTGAGCATCTAATAAAGTCTCCACATGTAAGGAACTCAGTTTTCACATTCTGGGAAACTAACCTTGAGTAAATGATTTATTGTCTCCTTTTCATATTTGCTCATCACTTTTCTGAAATCCAATTTCTTCACCTTTGTCATAAAGTCACTAATTGCCAAATCCACCATATTTTATTCAGATCTTGCCCTCTCATGGCCTTTGCTGCTGTTCATTACCCCCTCTTCTTTAAAAATTTCTTTTCCCTTAACTTTCCTAGAGTCCACCCCCTACCCCAGTATTTATCTCCCCCAGTATATATCCAGGTTCCCTTCACTCACCTGCTACATGTTAATGTTCTTTAGAGTTCTTTCTGCTGCCTCTCTTTTTCTGTACCACATATGTGCTGACGACTCCTAAATCTGCCCTGATGTCTTTTGATCTCCAGGCCCTAGAGTTTATCCCCATTTGAATGTCTCATGAGGGCATCTCTAAACCCGGTAAGTTCTACACTGAGGTCATTATCACATACTTAACTACACCTGATTTTATTAATCTTCTTCCTCTGTTCTCTTTAAGTGACACTGTTACCTGTCTAGCACCAAAGACAGATTTTTGCATGAGAATAAATGCCTCCCTTTTGTATACTTGTCATCGCGTTTGTCAGTCCAACTTCCGAAGTGTTTATCTGTCCTTCATGATCCTCATCATCATGGCTAAGTCCATCAGCCGGACCCTGACCATTAATTGCGTAGTTGGCTATTAATATTTTTGTGCGAGGGCTGCCGAGAATGGAACCTTAATGTTTTGGAAACATCGAGTTGGGATGAGATTGCTAGAAGAATATTGCTCTAAAGGAATCCTAACACTACATACAATCATGTACAGGGTTTTAATGAGTGGCCAGTAGCTACTTAAAATCCAAGATGAGTACTGGCTATTGCATATGCCTTTCATCTGAGAGTTAGTCTAGGTTGTAAAGGTCCCAGTCTTGAGTGTGTCAGTCCCTTGCCAATAGATTGTCATCTGCTTGTCTGTACTTTCCTGTCTAAAATTTGGCACCTTCAACATTATTCTTTCTATTCTGTATCTAAGTCTTAAAAATATCCCCACACAAAAGATCTAGAATATAAAATGCAAGAAGACATCTTAGAAATCGTTAATAAGTAAACCCGTCATCAGCTGTGTTATTTTATAATGAAGAGATGGGCCTGCAGAATTCATATCATTTGCTTGGGATACGTGTTGAGTGTCAAGAGGAGGCCAGGATCTGTGAGGCTTTGGAATCATTAATAGCTAGTTTTTATTCTTACCTTCCATATTATTAAATAGCTGGATTTTCATTCCTGCTCCCAGGTTTGTAACTGGGCAAGTTAGTTTAATCTGTCTCAGATTCTTCCATCTATAAATGGTGTTCTGTCTGCTCCTTTCTAGAGCCATGGTAAGGATGGCATAGCTGATGAGCCACTCGGCTGAGAGTTGTTCTCTCCTACTGGTTTCTTGTAATTAACTGGCATAGGAGTTCCAGTTCTTCACTCCCTGTCCATGCATCCTTTGTAGATCTGTATGGCTTCATAGATCTTTGAAACTATAGCCAAAACTGCTTGTTTTTATACTTTCAGGGGGAGGAAGAATCACTAGCTATCCCCGCTTTAGGAGTTGTCAGGCTGAGGACCCAGGGCTCTTGGTGCCTCATAGCCAGACCAGGTAGAATTTAGTGTTTGACATATTTGAGGGACATTATATATTTAAAAAAAAAATTAAAGGACTTCAGATACAAAGAATTAGTTATATTCTTGGTTCAGGACACATTCTCATAATTAGTCTATTTATTTAGTTTTGATGATAGGCACCATCTAACATAACAGTAGTGCCTTGACAATAACTTCTGTATAACCATATAGGCCCTTCCAGCCCTTTTCCCTACCTGTCTCACCTGAGGCAACCGTTTACTGAATCATATATTCATCATTCCCTTGGTGTCTTTTAAAATACAGTTTTATGGCATCTACGGGTTTTCCAAACACATACACAATTAACAACTATGTTACGTGCCCTGTCTTCTGAGACTTGTTTTTCACTTACTATAATGCAAAATTCATCCACGTGGTATTGCTGAGACTCCTCTATGTTGTGTGTCTCTGGGATTTTCTGATTGCTGCCTAATACTCTGTTTTGCATATATGCCCCACTTTTTTTTTTCATTCTGTTGCTCTTGGGTGTTTGGGTTGCCCCAGGGTTATGCTCTTGTGCTACTTGGCTCATATAAAGAATGTCACTATTTATGTTCATGCCCCTTTGCACAGAGATGCACAAGTTTCTCTTGGATTTATACCTATAAGGGGACTTGCTAGGTTGTAGAGTATATGAATGGGATATATGAATTTCAGCTGCCAAACTTTGTTTTTCAAAGGTGCTCCCTACCTTCCAAGGTTTGTTGAGCCTTAGCCAGGCTGTCTAGGACTGTTATTTTCAACCCTCATGTAGTACTCTGGAACACTTTTACATTATTCTCGAAATCCATTCTGTAGCACCCATAGGTAAGAATTCCTTTTTGGTATTCCATATTCTAAGTGCATAAATAGAATACTAACTTAACACTGAAACACATTCCGTAGAGTATAAGCCACATTCTCAGACTTTATGCATCAGAATCCCATGGAGTTTCTGTGAAAACACTGATTTTCTGTGTCCCACTCCCAGAGTTTCTGAATCTTTAGACCTGGAATGGGACTTGAGAATTTGCATTTTTAGCAAGTTCTAGATGCTACTGATGCCCATCCTGAGACCACAATTTGAGAACTATAACCAATAACTGAATTTGGGCTGAATCATTGAGAAAGCTATTATACATGATTACACTATTACAAATTCATGAATTATGGTGGGTTTTTTGTTGTTGCTGTTTCCATTGCCTTTACTATGTGTTGTTACCGTAATTATTTTAGGAATAAAATACCGATAAATGGTAACTTTTTTATTTGGACTTCTTAGCTCACTTTCAACCTTACAAAGTAAGATAAATTTTAAAACACTGCTTCTCTTTTGTTCTTAACAATCCTCTTGTAAGAATATGATTGTTGCTTTCCTACATGTATACTGGAAGAATTTGAAATTGGTATACTGTCTCTAAGTTATCATGCTCTTTTAAAAAAAAAATTTTTTTTAATGTTTTATTTATTTTTGAGACAGAGAGCATGAGCCGGGGAGGGGCAGAGAGAGAGAGAGACACAGAATCAGTAGCAGGCTCCGGGCTCCGAGATATCAGCACAGAGCCCGATGTGAGGCTTGAACTCATGGACTGTAAGATCATGACCTGAGCCGAAGTCGGATGCTTAACTGACTGAGCCACCCAGGCACCCCTAAATTATCATGCTCTTGATTTGTACACTAGATCACCTTGCTGCTTCTATGAGCTGGCACCAATCAAGATTGAATTGAAAGCCATTCTGAGATGCACTATGGCTTAAATGTGGGTTCTTGTCTGTCATCATACTAAAGTAGCATACCTCACACTAATATGTCATTGAACTTAATTGACATTTATTCAGCAAATGTTTTACTGGATCCTACCATGGCTCATTTATGATACATCATAGCAAAGCAGAGTACAAACAGTACAATGCCAGGCCTCTTGACCAGTAGGTCAGTTTAGGTAGTGGGAGACAAGTTTCATTACAGTGAGATCTGTGTTGTAAAAGTTAATGCAAAGTGGGGGCACCTGGGTGGCTCAGTCGGTTAAGCATCCAACTTCAGTTCGAGGATTGGAGCCCTGCATCTGACTCTGTGCTGACAGCTCAGAGCCTGGAGCCTACTTGTCTCTCTCTCTCTCTGCCCCTTACCTGCTCACTCATGCTCTGTCTCTCTTTCTCAAAGGTAAATATAAAAAAAAAAAAGTTAATGCAAAGTGACCTGGAAACACAAACAGAAGGGAATGGCAGTTCCAGGAAAGCTTGGCAATTTGGGGTCTATATTCACTAGATTAAAAATAAAATTTTGGGGGGTGCCTGGGTGGCTCAGTCGGTTAAGCATCCGACTTCTGCTCAGGTCATGATCTCGTGGTCTGTGGGTTCCAGCCCCGCGTCGGGCTCTGTGCTGACAGCTCAGAGCCTGGAGCCTGTTTCGGATTCTGTATCTCCCTCTTTCTCTGACCCTCCCCTGTTCATGCTCTGTCTCTCTCTCTCTCTCTCTCTCTCTCTCTCTCTCTCTCTCTCTCTGTCTCAAAAACAAATAAACATTAAAAAAAATTTAAAAAAAAATTTTTTTAATTGCTATAACATGGAATGTTTTGTCTGTGCTTATATACTTCACATCCCAGTTGCTCAGTTGGAATAATTATTATCTTACTGTAATGTAGTCTCAAGGTGACTTGGCAGAAAAGTGAGTACTTATGTTTGTGTTCAGTTTGAAAAGCAGCTCATGTACTGTGTTTTCCCTCCTCTCTTATAATAAAGACAGTAAGTTGTAATAGTTAATGTGTTGGACTACTTGGGTTTGAATGTTGGCTTTGTCACACTCTAGCTGTGTGACCTTGGGCAAGAAAACCCTCTGGGTCTCGGTTTTGTCATCTGTAATGGGGTGGGGGAAGATAACTATTTGGGCTGTTGTGAGATTGAATGAGTTATTATATTAAAATGCTTTAAATTTTTCCTAGTTAATGGTTTATCCTTAATAAATTGTTACTGTTGTTAGGGGCACCTGGTGGCTCAGTGGGTTAAGTGTCTGACTCTTGGTTTCGTCTCAGGTCATGATCTCACAGTTTGTGAGTTCAAGCCCCACATCAGGCTCTGCACTGACAGTTTGAAGTTTGCTTGGAATTCTCTCTCTTTTCCCCTTCTGCTCTTTTTTCTCTCTCTCAAATAAATAGATAAACTTTAAAAAAAAGTTAATCTTGTTAGAATTAGGTAGAATCTCTTTTGCTAAACATACGGTTGTGAAGACCATGTGTGCACATTTTTATAAAGAGGAAATTTTGGTATGAATAGCTGTACTCAACTCCATATTAGGTCCCATGAGAAATGTAAAAAAATATATAGTTAATAGACTCAAAATTCTTTAAAGGTCACCTAGTTCAGCCTCCTCATTTTGCAGATGTGGATACTGAAAACCAGAGAAATGATGACTAGGTCAAGGTTGCTCAGTGAATGACAGAAGTGGCCCCAAGAACCTTAGCCCCTGACACCTGGTCTAGTGTTTCATTAAATCAAACTATACAAATACTACCTAACTCTAGGAGAAAGGTCTAGAAAAGTTACAAACTGTTACTAACATGACAATCCTGTGGGATGAGATGGCTGGGTGTAGGGAGGGGTGGACCCTACCTCCATTCACTTCAATATCCTGTGCAGCTTCCTGAAGTGACACTGTCCTGAAACACACTAACAATTCGATTGGGGAGCCATGACCAGAACAGATAAAAACATAAGCAGTGCAAGTCAGTGTATAATGAAGTATCAGGTGATGGGGAATATCTCTAAGTACATACCTTATGTAACTTAATAAACTGCTCTCCTGACGCAAGGAAGTACTGCTGAGTCATAGAAGATCAATAGAGTAAGAGCATTCTTTTTTGAAAAGAATCTTCATAGTTATAAATCCGTGTCAACCTATTTCCCTTCTTTCTCCTACCACATTGAGATTATAACTGAGCCAGAGGGATAGTCCCTTTTGCTAGGTGTGCCAGTACTCTGTCTTTACTCTTCACAGCAGTGCAGTGGGGGATGGTCTTCCCTGATGGGCTAGATCCCCATGGATATACTCCAACAAAGCAGGGCATCATTGTGAAGACTGCGTCACCGTTGCTCACTTGAACGTGTGAATAGGTGGGATAGGTGCTAGAAATGTAACTGATTGGTGGAGAGAGCTTATCATTTGTCTAAGTTGATGTTTCCACTAAAGGGTAGGGATGCTACCATCTGGGATTGATGTGGGAGTACTTCCTCATACATTATCTCATTAATTGTGCATGAGCCCACTGTTTTTAAAGATACTACAAAATAATCCATGCTCCTAAAACACTCCAGCTATATCAAAATGTCCTATTAAAGAAGTGAATGGAGGTAGGGTCCACCCCTCCCTACACCCAGCCATCTCATCCCACGGATTGTCATGTTAGTAACAGTTTGTAACTTTTCTAGACCTTTCTCCTAGAGTTAGGTAGTATTTATATAGTTTGATTTAATGAAACATGGTGATCATACTATTGATATTATCCATACTGGGTTTTTTTTTTCAGATCTGCTGTACATGCAGATCTTCTTGAATAATCCCAAAGTAGCCCATCTTTTGGCTAAACTATCTGTATTGGCATTTAACTGCTTATTGACGGATGTTTAGATTGTCTCCAGTTTGTTGTCATTATGGTATGCTTGCTCATTTGTATGATGGGATATGTAGTAATAGAAGCGTTTTACAGATTGCAAATTTTTACAGACTGATAGATCGCCATCTAAAACTACAAACTACTGACCGCTGCTAAAGTTCTGTTTCCCTTACATAATTATCTGAGTAGCTGTAGGACTTTTGTATAATTTCTCACTGGTTTTTGCCCAACAGGGCTGCTTGCTTTTGTTTGTTAAGATACTGCAGATGTTTATCATTGTAATTGCCTTTTAAAAACGTGGATTTTTTTTTCATCATTGTAAGGAAAACACATTCACTTACAGAAAACTTGGAAGACACAAAAAACTAACGATTATGCATAAGATCTGTGTGTAAATGAAAGGGATAAAGTCTGGCTCTTCCCCCTCCCTTTTCCACTCACAGGTTGTTCTTGTTTTCTAGTTTTTTTCTGTTATAACAAATTTCTATCTTTATAGAGCAGAATTTATATCTATCTGTATATACTCATATAGTTTTGGGAGTTTGTTTTTTTTTTTTAACGTTTATTTATTTTTGAGACAGAGAGAGACAGAGCATGAACAGGGGAGGGGCAGAGAGAGAGGGAGACACAGAATCTGAAACAGGCTCCAGGCTCTGAGCTGTCAGCCCAGAGCCCGATGCGGGGCTTGAACTCATGGACCGTGAGATCATGACCTGAGCCGAAGTCAGACACTTAACCGACCGAGCCACCCAGGCGCCCTGGGAGTTTTTTAAAGACCAAATAAGGTCATGTTAGATAATTGTTCTGCAACTTTTTTTTTATTATTAACAAAATATCGTAAAATCTTTTCAAGTTAGTAAAGTAATAATAGCTAACGTTTATTGAGTACTTACTGGACACTTACCATGTAACCAAGACCTTATGTGAAGCCCTGCACATGCATAAACTTTTAATAAGGCTATTAAATAATTTTTAAAACTAAATATATTTACCCATCTAATAATCTTTTGAGACTAAAGACTCTATACTCTCCTTTTGCAAATGAGGAAAATGAAGTTCAGAGATTTCTGTCCAGGGTTTGTGGGTGGTGGAACCGGGGTTTGAAACCCGGTGGTCTGGCTTTGGATCCTGTGCTCTTAACCATTATACCATACTGTTACTCATACTGCAGCAACAGTTGGTTCAAGGGTGTATATAAGAAGTTTAAAATATAGCATGTTGTTCCCTGCTTCCGAAGCTACTAAGAGGGTGGCTTTCTAATGGCAGATTCTGGCTTGGAGCTTCACCAAGATTGTATCCCTCAACCCAAAAGGATATGCATGAAATATTTGACCATAATTTGTGTCTTGACACTACTTTGTGCAGTCTTTGCCCAGTTGGAGATCTGGATTAATGAGTGGTGGCCTTTAATAATTGTTAGGAGTATTGCTTCCTGAGCCTTTCATCCACTAAAGCAGCAGCATGTGTTGGTTAAGAGAATGGGCTCTGGAGTCTAGGGAGGGGGTGGGTAGCCTTTCTGTGCCTTAATTTCCTTATCTGTAAAAAGGAAATGATATAGGATTGTTGTGAGAATTGACATCATATGTAAAACATTTAGAACAGCCTCTGGCACATGTTTGTTAAATCAGTTCCTTAACTAGTAGCTGTGCTGTGCTTAGTTCTTCTCCTATTATGTCATTAAATACCCACAACCACCCTCCAAAAAGAGAGTGCTACCCCGTTTTCCAGGTGAGGAAACCAGCTGGAGAGACTTGGTCAGGATGTGATCCTAGTCTGTCTGGCTCAGGCCTGTGAGGCTTTCCCTGTTGGCACTGTACTCCCGAACCCTCAGGCCTCCTCGTAGCCACAGACTCAACAGAAGGGATGGTTAAGGGAATGCCACGTTTGGAGTTTCAGCCATCCAAGTATCTATTCAAACTTAAGTTATGAGGAATTTGTTTCTGTGGAAAATTTCTATACTTTTAAACTGTGCCACTCAGATGAGTTACTTTAGATTTTAAATTTGTAAAAGATAGAATTTCTAAGTTGAATTTGGTGTGTTTCTACACTGATATGCAAACCTCAGTGCTTTTGTGTAAGGTAGTAGAAGTATTTATAATGGAATTTAAATCTGTAGTCTTCTTTGGAGCAAAAATATAGATAGTAGTATTAGTTTTTAAAGTAATAACGTTTGCTTTTTGAGAGTAATAACATCTATTTAAAATATGCTGATAACTGAATTTTTAATTTTTATGAGTGAATTCGTAAGATAGGACGAATACATAAAGACATAGTTTTAACAATTTTCTTAACCTGACAATTTGGTGACTCTAACTTTGTGAGATATTAGCGAAGACTTTAATTAGCTGTTTGTGACAAATCCTGTGCAATATTTAGAAGCCTAGATGGTATAGTGAGTGTTACTACATTCCTGTAATGAAAAGCTATTATTTTCTGACACTTGAGTGAAGTTTTAGAATTCCGATTAGGTAGGCAATTGCACCTTCTCAAGCTTGAATTTCAAGTGAACTTGAAAAGAACACTTAAAATATTGTACTGTGTGAAGGGAATCTTGTAATCAAGATACTACTTATGTTTCTGCTGAGCTCTTTTTCAGTTGGTAGTTGTGTTAGAGATTTGGGGGATGAAGAGAGTAATACTTTTCTCTGAAGGACTCACATCTTTTGCATCTTTTCCGTTGCTGTTTTCCTTTGCTTCCCAGAATGAACATGTTAATTTATCATCAGTTTTTGAGTATTGTTCTGTCTGTTAAGATTAGTGGAGGGAATACAGGAATGTAAAAATTGTAGTACGTGAGAGTCTAGCTAGGAACAATGACACAAATTAGTAAGTATACAGAGGACCTAGAGAATAGAGTTTCGTGAGCTGTGTGGAGGGGATGATGGTGGTTGTTCTGGGCTTTGAAGAAGCGTTAGTTTGGGGTTAGGTGAGAGACAAAAGCCCAGGTGGAGCACACAGGTTGGAAGTGAGTGGGCCAAATGTGGGATGCAGTTCATTTTATAAACATTTATTGAGCACCTGCTTTGTTTCAGGCACTGTTTGATACAAAGATCCCAACCCTATAGGAAAGTTCATAACTTCCTGTAGACGTTCATAAACTAGTCGTGGGAGGCATCTGCCTATAATAATATGGACAGATGAATTGCACTAGATGATATTGTCGTAAAGGTGATTGTTGCACTTGTCGTATATGATTTCACTTTAGTTATGTTTCAGCTAGAGACATGTAAATTATGGGAGGGACGCAAAATGTATACATATTTTTTTTTACTTGCATTAGTCGTCTATTGCTGCATAACAAATGACTCCAGAACTTCACAGCTTAAAACGACAGACATTTATTTCCCAATTTCTGTCCATCAGGAATTTGGGTGCCTTTGGCTCGGGATCCCTCGCTAGGCTGCTGTGAAGATGTTGACCAAGGCAGCAGTCATCAAGGTTTGACTGGGAGAGGATCTACTTCTAACCTTACTCCTGTGAGTCTAGGCAGGCCTAAGGTCTTCACTGGCTATTGGCTGGAGACATTGAGACATCAGCTCCTTGCCACATTGGCCTCTGCTCACAATATGACAGAAAGAGGGATCCAAGAGGCAGTGGGTGGTAAATGATCCTAATCAGAAGCCACAGCCTTTTTATAACCCAAATATGGAAGAGAAATCTTGTCACCTCTTGGTGTATTCTCTTTGTTAGAAGTTAGCCACTGAATCCAGCCCACATTCAAGGAGCAAGGGCACCCAAAGGTGTGCACACCAGGAAGCAGGGGTAATTGGGAGTCATCTTAGAGGTTGCCTACTCCCAAATTTTGCAAGTGATTATTGTATATTGAGACCCCCAGAGTCTTTTGTATAAAAGGAAGAGCAATAACCAGCCAAGGAACTTTTCTGATGGAAACTAAACAACAACAAAAAACAATGGGTGTAATTAACCTGAACTACAAATGTTTTTGCTAAACATCTACAAACTTTTGGTTTTGATGTTGTCTTAATATTTACTCTAGAATACAAAATGGTAAGATGAGTGATTCCACCCTCGTTAAACTTTCTATAGAACTGAATTCATTTCTGAGAATTGTTTTTAAATCTTTTGAAAGCAAAGTATTTCTAAATGAGGAAAAAAGCTGTTGTTTATGGCATAGCAGAAAAGTTTATGCATATGCCTCAATTTAGGTAGTAGATATGTTCCTTTAAGGACTGTATGCTCTGCGTAGAATGATTTCAGGTGAACTATGGGATTCATGCTCTTTAAGAAATTTGATGGAAATCTTTTTTATTCTATTCTACTTTTAACTCTTGTCTTTCTGTATATAGAGGTTTGTGTGAACAGTGTGGAAAGGTTACCTGGTGACAGAGTGAAAAGAGCAGTTTTGAAGACAGATTTGTGTCCAGGCTTCACAACCAACCAGAAATGTGGCCTCAGGCAATCCTGTTGGCCTCTCTGAGCCCAAGTTTTCTGTCTGTAATATAGATACATATATATATGAAAGAAAATGCTTTGACATGAAGAATGATAAACTTATGAAACTTACTAAAATCTTCATTTTTCATAAAGGGTACAGTTAATTTCAGATGTCTTACTATTTCCCCATTTTCTGTTAGGATTCTAACCTAGAAAATGCCACTAGACAATTCTTAAGTTCTGCATAATAATTTTACCCAGGAAAGACTAGAGTACCCTTGCTTATTTATACCCGAAATATGGCATTGGTACTTTGGCAACATATTAAGGAAGCCAAAGTAGTTCTTCAGAAAAGAGTAAGGTAACATTTTTACAGAAATTACTGCAGTTTTGCTGAAATTAGTAAGATTTTTTGTTATGTAGACTGACTTACTGGAATGTACATTGAGAAATACTTGGAATCAAGAAAGTTTTTTAGATGTCTATATATATGTTACCCACGAGGAGGGAATAAAACTCTCTGATGTAGAGGGTAGGAGAAAGAATTTTTGTGGATTACTTTATAGATGTTTTCTTTCT
Source organism: Prionailurus viverrinus (assembly GCF_022837055.1). Classification (NCBI taxonomy): domain Eukaryota; kingdom Metazoa; phylum Chordata; class Mammalia; order Carnivora; family Felidae; genus Prionailurus; species Prionailurus viverrinus. The sequence goes on from NC_062568.1 coordinate 143,052,401, forward strand.
TTAATTTATTTCAAGGTTATTCCTCAACAATTTTAGATGAATGAAAGGACCTTTACAGGATGGTTAAATTCTTCAATCTTCAAGATTTGCTCATAAAATTCATTCATGAATTTCATCTGTCTTGGAATCCAGACAGCTTCCCTAACCAGTGGTATATGGAGAGAAATGGGGGTTGCAGTTTACTTGAATGTGAAATGATTTACTGTAGACCATTTCCTTTTCTCCTTCTATAGTGAATCTATAATAACAATGCTAGTATAGCCAAGTTTGTTCTTATGTGACTTGTCATGGGTGCTCAAGGTTCACTGTGTAATGATTTGCTATGACTTGATTTATCTATTATGTGGAACTTTTCATTGTGTGTTTCAGCACTTGGCTTTAATGGGGTCCTTCTTGGCTGCTTTTGAAGCTTTCAAAGTTGAAATACTTGTGATGGTGTTAGGTTTATGCAGAGCAGAGATATTCCTGTTAGCTTTTTTCTTTATCTTTTGAAGTTAATACTAATTTATTATAATATCTTTATAAAAAATAGTTGGTATCCTTACTGAAATTTAGCTGTGGTTGAGCTAGAAATAACTTGCTTAACTTATTAGTCTCTTGGTTTGGGGATGTATGTTGATTAATAGTCTGGTTGGGTAACTTCTTTTATTACAAGCATTCTGGCGTATAATTTGGTGCATCATTGAACAGAAGAGGATACTTAGAAACTTTTAGATTGTGTGGAGTCAGATACTGTTGGTTAAGTTCTTCTTTTGGTAGAGCTTCAAAGTGGAGTTTTGGTTTTCATTGTGAACATTTAACTAGACCTGAATATTTCACAGTTGGTTGTTTCTTATTGTTTTTGTTATTTTAATTAACAAATTCACTGTCTAAACCTGTAGACAGTGGACAGAGCTACATTCACAGAAGAAGAATAACTGACTTAAATTACAATTTTAAAGAATGGATGTATAGCAAACATTTTGGTGTTTGATCTTTCTGTTATGTATGAAGACAAAAGGTACTTAAGGCAGTATTGTGTCTTATTTTAAAAAAAACAAAACAAAAACAGGAAGGGCTTGGGAAAGTGCCTATTTTCTTCTGATATGATGCCTCCCCTCTATGTCATGATTACAAAGAATTAACCCACTGACAAATGTGTTTTTATGAGGATATCTGCCTCCACATTTTCTCAGGATTTGTGTTCAACTTTTATCATTAAGAGCAACAGTGCCTTTTGTTATATAGATTATGGAATCTCCTGTCATTTATCTCAAGCAGTCCAGATCTGTGTCCAGATGATGATGATGGTGATGGTGATGATGACAACTCATAGTAATTATGTGTGTCCCATATGCCGAGTCGTGTGCTAAGTACTTCTTTATGTGCTTGAGCTCACTTAATCCTCAGGGAAAATCATGAAGTAAGCCATTATTATGTCATTTTACCAGTGAGGAAAGTAGGGCTTGGAGAGGTTAAGTAACGTAACCAAAGCAGAGCTGGGCTGGTATAGACGGGTTTATTGTCCCTTAGATCCTGTTTTGTTTATGGCTGCTAGCTCTGAAAGCAAAAAGTGAAATCATTGTCTTTCTTGGTGCAGACCTTTATCCTGCTTATCCTGTTCCTGAAGGCACCCATTTAAGGACAGAGGGAAGTGCAAAATAGTTCAAGGTGCTCTTACTAAGGCACATGAGTAGAAAAATAGCAAAAATTGGTGCCGGATTGGGTAACCACCTGTATGTGTGTGACATTGTAACATGTAATACAGCACATAACATAATTTGCATTAGTATGTATTATAGGCTGCTGTTATGACCTAGAAATCATCCTTGATGATTTCTCTTCTGTGTATTTTTAATCCCATCTTCCAAGTCCTGAAGATTCTATCTCCAAAACACATCGCTAATTTATCTACCTGTGTCTATTTCTGTTCAAGCTGTAATGTAAAAGTGTCTTCTTGCCTGAACTCATGCAGTAGCCTCATATCTTCCAGCCTCCATTATTGCCCACCTGCAATATATTCAGGGGGTAGAGTAGCTGAGGTGATCTTTTTCAAAGCCTAGAGAAGATCCTGTTGATTTACTGCCTAAATGCCTTCCATGGCTTTGCATTGCTACTTTGAGAAAATCTACCTTCCTACCATCTGTCCTTGTGTACTTCAGAGATACTGGCCTTCTTTATGGTTTTCATTCTTACCAAGTTCATTTCTTCTACCTGGGCTGGAACATCTTGTGGCTGACTGTGTATCATTTAGGTCTCAGTTTAAATGTCAACATTTCGATGCAGCCTTCCTTGATGAATCTAGATACCCCCACTCCAGGACTCTCACGTTACTGTGCTTAGCTTTCTTTATAGTTCTTATCACTCTGTGTTAGGTTAATTTATTGTCTCGTTATCTATTTCTACCCCCCCCCCCCCCCCCCCCAGAATGTAAACTTGAGAGCAGGGCTTCCCCTGTGCCTAGAAGAGGGTGCCTGGCACACAGTAGCACAATTAAAAATATATTGAATGAATGAAAATTTTCCTCTCATTTCAGTATTACATTATGAATATTTCCATAATCTTAAATATTCAGAACAGGCTGTGAACTCTTTGTTTCATAATCCAGATCCGGCCTTTTATTTGGCTTATTAAAAAATGTTGTTTGGAGTGTAACTTACATCCAGTTAAGTGCACAGATCTTTAGTGTACAACTTGAAGGATTGTACTAATGTGTATACTTGTGCAGCCATCTCGGATCACTGTGGAAAAGGCTCTTTCACATCCTCCTTCCAGCCACTGCCCCTTCCACAGGGTACTTGCGTAATTTTCTAATTAGCTTCTAACATTAGGAGATTTCACAAAATTTCATTTGAATTTTTTTATGGTGTAGAAGTATTTATTTCTTCCATTTTTCTTTATAAAAAAGTGGAAATGATGGTAGGCTGAAACTGTTATATGAAAGGTTCTTATACTTAGTCCACTTCATTCATACATATTTCTGGCCTCTCATGTATTTGTTAACCACCCTAACTCCACATGGTTGTGTTTAAAGGTGTTCTGTTGTATAAATGTGTCATTTATTTAACCAGTCTCCTGTGGAACATACAAGCTATTTCTGATTTCAAGAACAACTTGTAGATGAATCCTTGTACAAATCTTTTTTCTTTTACTTTCAGGTTTTTATTTTAATTCCAGTTAGTTAATGTAGAGTGTAATATTGGTTTCAGGTGTAGAATCCAGTGATTATCACTTAAATACAATGCTCAGTGCTCATCAGAAGTGCCCTTCTTAATGTCCAGTACCCATCTAGCCCATCCCCCCACCCACCTCCCTCCATCGCCCTCATTTTGTTCTCTGTAGTTAAGAGTCTTTTTTCCTATTATGCCTCTCTCTTTTCTCCCCTCATGTTAATCTGTTTTGTTTCTTAAATTCCACATAAAAAATATGGAACGTTTCACAAATTTGTGTGTCATCCTTGCACAGGGGCCATGCTAGTCTTCTCTGTATTGTTCCAATTTTTGTATATGTGCTGTTGAAAATGAGCATAAATCATTATTTTATCAGGGTAAAACTTTACAAGTAATTTTTCTAGGTCAAAATGTGTTTTCATTTTTAAGATTTGGTACATATTGCCAAATCACTGGTAGTTGTATAAATTGATGTGATCTTTGTGGCGAGCAGTGTATGGGAGTATGCTTTTTTCTACATCTGTGCCACCATTGGGAATTGCAATTAAATTTTTTTTTTTTGCTAATATAGTTAGTAAAAACAAAAAATGAGAATGCTATCTAAGAAGTTTTTCTTTCTCTTATCTGTATAAATGCTTTGTACTTTATCTTAGGGAATATAATATAGAAATATCTATTAGTACAACAATGCTGTACCTAGATTTATATTCTGAGTCAAATCATGTACTGTGTACTTCGTATATGAAAAAATATGAATACTTTACTAGAACTCTTTATTCCTGATTCTTTTTTTTTAATTAAAAAAAATTTTTTTTATGTTTATTTAGTTTTGAGAGAGAGGCAGACAGTGTGTGAATTGGGGAAGGGCAGAGAGAGAGAGGGAGACACAGAATCCGAAGCAAGCTCCAGGCTCTGAGCTGTCAGCACAGAGCCCCATGTGGGGCTCGAACTCATGAACCGTGAAATCATAACCTGAGCCAAAGTTGGATGCTTAACCAACTGAGCCACCCAGACATCCCTCTTTACTCCTGATTCTTAAACACACATACACACACGTGCATACATGGACACAGATTATCATTCTGCTCTACCATGGGAGTGCAGGAGTAAATAATGCAAAATCCTTCTTTTTACACATTGATTTTATATTTGCTTTTATTTTTGGTTAAATGCTGTTATTTTATGATTTGCTTTTTAAGGAGATGCCTACATAGAAGAGTGACAGCAGCTGGACTGAATGTTTCACTGCTGAACTGGTTCCTCAGGTATCCTGGCTCTGGTGATTGCTATGGGAGAGTGGATGACTGTTACAGATCCAGATCTGTCTTCAGGTACCTGAGTCTAAAATAAGTATAAACTAAATCAGTAATTGTAAAGGTGGATTTTTAAATGAAACTGTAAAATGATTTACCACAGATATTGAAGATGTGACTAGAGAGAGACATAAATAATTGTAAAATATCTAGATTTTTATTTTGAGAAAAATTATCTGGGAAAGCTAAGAATTGTGCCATACTTAAGTGGGGTTAAATGCCTTTGACGGATGATGAGTTTGATTGTTACTGTTTTTGAGAGAAACGTTTATGCATTTGAAATGAGTTTATTGGCTACTTCAGTACACTTTGATTTATTCCTTTAATATATAAACTTTGACATAGGTGGTTTTTTTCTGTTATTTTTTTTTTTTTTTTTTTTAATTTTTTTCAACGTTTTTTATTTATTTTTGGGACAGACAGAGACAGAGCATGAACGGGGGAGGGGCAGAGAGAGAGGGAGACACAGAATCGGAAACAGGCTCCAGGCTCCGAGCCATCAGCCCAGAGCCCGACGCGGGGCTCGAACTCACGGACCGCGAGATCGTGACCTGGCTGAAGTCGGACGCTTAACCGACTGCGCCACCCACGCGCCCCTTCTGTTATTTTTATAAATCTGAAATAGTATAAACTAAGAATCTATTGTATCTTAACATGCCTCCTAAGGGCACTTGATAGTTGTATCTTTTTGAAAAAAAAAGTACAGTTGACTCTTGAATAACATGGATTTGAGCTTTGTGGGTCCACTTATACAAGAATTTTTTTTTGATAAATGTACCATGCTGCATATTTATTTTCTCTTATGATTTTTTAAATAATACTTTTTTTTCTCTAGTTTTCTTTTTTGGAAGAATACAGTATATAATACATGTAACATACAAAATATGTGTTAACTGCTTATGTTATTCGTAAGGCTTCTGGTCAACAGTAGGCTATTAGTAGTTAAATTTTGGTGAATCAGAAGTTATATACAGATTTTTCAGCTGTGTTGGAAGTCAGTGCAGTGTTCAAGGGTCAATTTTGTGTAGTTTTCTTACAAAAACCAGCTTTGTCTGAATTTGAAAATTTTAAAAAATATTTATATAATTCAACATCTTTGGTAACGGAGATAGTTTTCTTTGCATGTGTTTTATAAATTGTTTAAGTAAATACCTTTTATTCTTTCAGAAAGCAAAAATATCTGTCAATATACCTCAGAAACAAAGATGTCTCCATCAAGTTTATACTCACAGCAAGTGCTATGTTCTTCAATACCTTTATCAAAAAATGTGCACAGTTTTTTCAGTGCCTTCTGCACAGAGGAGAATATTGAACAAAGTGTTTCATATCTTGATCAGGTAAAAAAAAAATGTTTTGTGAGAAGAATAGCATAAATCATGTTATATAATAGAACATATCAAAGTTATGAGAAAAACACTTGTTAAGCACATGTATGTTGTTATGTATCGGCCTGGGACTTAAACACACTAGAAATGCAGAGAACCACCGTGATCATCTAGTCTGGATACATGGTAAATGTTTTTGTCAGGAGCAGGTTGGCCTGCACATCACCCTAGGGGCTCTTCCACTTGGAGTCTCTCCCTTATTTTACTGCTGCAGAAACCTGAGTGCCTTGCTCCAGGATACAGGCAATTGCAGAGCAGAGACTAAAAGAGCCCAGTTCTCTCTGTTCTTTGTCCTTTGGGATATTTACAGTTTTCTTAACTCAGGGTAGTTTTTATGATTTCTCAGAAAATATTTCTGTCTTTTGTTTCTATGCTTAGTTGTCTGATAACCAACTTTGAGGAAAACATTTTCTCCTACCAGGAATTGACTACTTTCGGTTTTCCTTCATTATATGAAGAATCCAAAGGTAAAGACACAAAGAGAGAATTAAATATAGTTGCTGTTTTAAATTGTATGAATGAGCTACTTGTACTTCAGCGGAAGAACCTTCTAGCTCAGGAAAATGTAGAAACACAGAATCTGAAACTGGGAAGTGATATGGACCATCTACAGAACTGCTATGCAAAACTTAAGGTAGAAATTGCATGTCAACCTGTATTTCAATAAGGCAGACGTCTCATAAGCTAAGCCAAATGATAACAATGTTTTCTCTTTAATATTTTTAGGTCTCTGTACATCCTACGGTGCCTACAGGCTAGAGATTATTTTGACAGGGGAGCTGTGGTGGGCTGGAGGGGGTAGTTGGTATACCCTCCAGGTTATAAAAAGGCTGTGGGTTGTGGATAGTACTTTAATTTTAATCAGAGAGGCCTATGGAAGGTCTTATGAATTAGAGTGACTCAGAGTTGTAAGCCTAAGAAGGCAGTAATTCTGCATTAAAACTTTTTATATCTGGATAACCTTGGCTGAGTGTTTTTTAAGTAGATAGTGAATAATCGTGCAATGATATTGATAACCGGGGGCTGTTTAGCCTTTCCCCTAAGGAGTGGTCGCTTATTAGGACAGCCCAGAGTATAGAGTGTTTTCCAGGAAGTCTTCTAATTCAGGGTTTGACCTGGGCCAAAATCAGGTATTTCTCTGTGGACAGAAATGTGTTCAGTGGCAAAAGTTGCTGATCTCTCCTAGTATATGATTCATTCAATTTGTGGAGGAGAATTTATTGAGTATTATGTGTGCTAGGGTCAATGGGTTTATAGAGGAGTGAACCCCAGTCCCTGCTCTCAAGGAGATTGTAGTCCAGTGGAAGACGATACATGGAACTAAGATTATTTGCGTCATTAATTGTTCTTGGAGGTAAAAGGAGGCTTCACAGAGACTTAACACTGATCTCAGGTTTGAGGAATAAGTAGAAATTTGCTAATGTTTGGAAAAGACATTCTAGGCAGAGGGTGCAACCTGTTTAAAGCATAGAGGTATGAGAGAGGATTTTACTTTTAGGAAACAGATAGTAGCCCTGTAGGAGCTGAACTATATGGTTATGATGAAGACGGATAGGTGAGGCTGGGACCCAGGCGTCAGATGATGTGAGCGCATTGTGCAGAAACCTGGAGGCACCAAGGAACGTAAGCAAGAGAAGGCATCGTGGGCATCATGTAGAGATACCAGTCTGGCAGTAGGGTGGAGAAATTATGGGAGAGGTGTAGGTTTGTGTTTGGGGTGGAAGTAGGGAGCCTAGAAGGCATGGTGGAAAGGACAGCTGTTGGCAGGCCTTAGCAGCTGCTAAGGCCAGAAAGGTTTTGCCAGTGGAGATGGTAAAAGGGAGATATTAAGCAAACTTAGGAGGTAAAATGGGTAGAATTCTATGAAAAATTGAATTTGGGGAGTAAAGAGAGTGATGAATTAAGATACCAGCCAGGTCTCTGTCAACTTTACAGAGGATGATGGTATGATTTACTGAATTAAGTGATATAGCAGGGGGGTGTACAGATTTGCAGGGATGATAGTTCAGGTAAAGCACTGATAATTACTCAGAGTGAATCTGATTTGACATATGTGGGACATGTCAACTGGCCCAGTGCCTTTAAGTTCAGCCATTCCAAATGGTCTGGCATGATAGGAAGCTTTCAGCACTCCAGAGAAAAAGGTGCCAAAAATTCTGACAGCCTTAGTTATCCAAGTTGTATTCCTAAGTTTTATAAATTCCTAAATCCTCTTGAGATCCATTGTTAAAGAGATTGTGCAAGTTGTCATTTATGGTCACTTATGCCATAAGTTGAGTGGGTTTTCTATTTTATAAGGATAAGAGGCTTTTAAAAATATTCCAATGGTCTCATGCAGAACTTGGCACATTTCCTCACGGAACGTGTGGAATGAATTCAAAGTGAGCATCTTATCCCATACTGATTCCAGCAATGCTGCCGTTCCTCTCTGGAGAAAATCTTCAGACGTTCCCACTTGCAAGGGAGAACTAGTATTGTGCTGAGCCTCACTTTTTTTGACCTGAAGGGTTGTTGCTTGCTTGGTCACCCATCTTCTTTAGACTTAGCTCCAAATCACTTTGGTTCTTTCTCAAAGAGTGTGCTATAGCCATGTTACAAAGTACTAAAAGGAAATTTTAAAAGTGTCCAGTGGCAGCATCACTTGAATAAGTGAAGAGCCTTTCAAGGGGTCCACTTCGAAACTCTTTTGTCAGATACATACAACATTTTGGAATTTAAATAAATTTATAACTTTATAGTATTGTTTGAGAATAATCGTTTTAACTAAACATTTTGTGTGCCATTGAACTGCAGTTTTAGCTAACGAACCCTAGTATGTGTACATTGTTTATACTGTTCTTCTAAAAATTCATTTGCTCTGAGTCCTGTGTTAATTTTAATCAGGATTGCATGTGGATGTTTTAGGAACAACTGGAAACCTCCAGGAGAGAAATGATTGGGCTTCAGGAAAGAGACAGACAGTTACAGTGCAAGAACCGGAATTTGCATCAGCTACTGAAAAATGAAAAAGATGAAGTGAGTTGTCAGTTATTGAAGACAAAGTTTGAGTGATTTTTTTTTTTTTCTTCTTTGATTTGAGGTGACCATAATGGCTACCTTAAAACAAGAATCATTAATTCATCCTTTGTCAAATTGGTATGGTGGACCTCTTTCTACACCACTGCAGCATATTTAACTGAGGTCAGGAACTCTCTGTGTCATCCCTGCTCCAAGAGGATTCATTTGGTTTAGTGTAGTGGTCCATAGCTTGTGACAGCCAGTGTCCTGTAATGTCTGCCTGGACTCAAATGCATTGATATTTTTTCCGAGGGGCAGGGGTGCTTTAAATGCAGATCTTTTATCCTCTGCTATATCTCTGTTTAATATCTGGCATCCCTCTTCTTTATCTTAAATCCATTATTCATACAGTCAAGCAGTTACTTGACTAAATGGACACAAGAGTTATTGGTTTTTAAAAAAAGGAATTCACATTTAAAAATCTTACTTCTGATTGCTAATGATACCATAATTATAATCTCACTTCTGCTATAGTGGTTACTTAGTATTTAGATCTATAGAGTTCATGCATTTGAAGTTATTTTTTAATTTATATATGAAGAAACCATTATGTTCTTACTGCTCTGCAGTTTTTGATCCCTGACCACTTGATAACTGTAAAAATACAATATTTTCAGTGTTGTGTATGTTTTTTTAAACTATAATTAAGGACTTCTAAGGGAGCATATTTCATTAATGACCTTATAGTGATTTAGACAGATTTTATCATATTTGACTGGTAATATATTCCGTTGGTGGATAATGAAATATCTTAGTTAAACTGCAAGATTGCTTATACATTTTCTTGAGTTATTTCCCAGAAAAATGTTGACTTGATGTGCTGATTACACTTAAGTGGTTTGAATGTAGTTAGTCTTTAGTAAGGATTGAGTTAAACGTGATCATCTTCACCAGAGATTAAAAATGTTATTATAGAATAGAACATGCTTTCTATCAAGGGTTGCCTGAGAAACCATAGTAGATCTAAACATTGAACAGTAGGGCATGGCATATCGTGGGTACTCAGCAAATATTTGAACTAGATTCTGTCTGCTATTTGGGCTTACTCTAATTTGAGAAGTGTTTGTGATCAGATAAATGAACCTGTTTAAAAACAAAACAAGGGGCGCCTGGGTGGCGCAGTCGGTTAAGCGTCTGACTTCAGCCAGGTCACAATCTCATGGTCCGGGAGTTCGAGCCCCGCGTCAGGCTCTGGGCTGATGGCTCAGAGCCTGGAGCCTGTTTCCGATTCTGTGTCTCCCTCTCTCTCTGCCCCTCCCCCTTTCATGCTCTGTCTCTCTCTGTCCCAAAAATAAATAAACGTTGAAAAAAAAAAATTAAAAAAAAACAAACAAAAAACAAACAAAAAAATAAACCTGTTTACATGCTGTGATGTGCTATGGCTAATTTGTCACAGATTTATAGGGAATAAAGTGGTTCAAGTAAGTAATGTAAGGAAGTCACTACAAATGATCAATTGATTCTTGTTTCAGATGAAGCTCTGATCACTTTAATACTTCTGTAAGAGTTTCTGGCTTCTAAATGATCAGACTCTAAATGTAGAGTAAAGAGGGTAGAAAAAGATAATTTCGAAAGTTAGGAGTTCTGGAAGTTTCAGAATTAAACAATAAAAACTTTGTGGTTCACTTAATGATACTTTTCAAAGTGATTTCCAGTGGTTATTGAGAAGAAAGAATAATCCTAGAGTAAACTATTTTATGAGGAGGTGAATGCTAGGACTTCTATTCTCTTTTGAAATTATAAATTTTTTTTTTTTAACGTTTATTTATTTTTGGGACAGAGAGAGACAGAGCATGAACGGGGGAGGGGCAGAGAGAGAGGGAGACACAGAATCGGAAACAGGCTCCAGGCTCCGAGCCATCAGCCCAGAGCCTGACGCGGGGCTCGAACTCCTGGACCGCGAGATCATGACCTGGCTGAAGTCGGGACGCTTAACCGACTGCGCCACCCAGGCGCCCCTGAATTTATAAATTTTAACTGGGGGATTGTCAATCATAAAGGGACTCATTTGATGGAAAATGCTTTTTTCAGGTACAAAAATTACAAAATATCATTGCAAGTAGAGCTACTCAATATAATCATGATATGAAGAGAAAAGAACGTGAATATAATAAATTAAAGGAGCGTCTGCATCAACTTGTTATGAACAAGAAGGATAAAAAAATAGGTAAGAAACAACTGGCTGAGATAGAGCAAAGTAAATGCATAAGCTAATATGCTAAGAAAGAAATGTGAATAGATGGAGCACAACAACCCATGAAGTGTTATTTTTATGCCTTATGCATAAAATGTCTCTAGACGGTATATATCCACATAAACTAGAAATTGAGACAACTCGTTAGTGAAAAGTAAATAATTTTGCTTTGCTTCCTTAGTTGCATTTAAGAATTACATATTTTTTTAATATGGCAGTTGTGGTTCCATAGAGAAAAAACTAAGCCAGAGGATATTCTAATCTTCTATAGCAAAGAACTGATAATATGAAAAGGCAAGATGAGTTTCTGAGTACCAAAAAAAGTATATGATTTTAGAAATAACTTTGCAAAATTATTCTTCACATCAAATCATCTATGTCATTTCCTTTCAATGTAGCTGTGCATATTTGAAGCAGCTGGTCTAAAGAAGGGACTGTGGACATTATGCTTTTGCTTGTGCCTACGTTTTTTTTTTTTTTTTCTTTCTAGTGTTACTCTTTTGAAAATTAATTTACAGCTTACATCATCCAAGCATAATTTCAGGTACATGACATAGATTACAAAGTGGAACCATGCACACAAAAGTCGAGCTACATGCAAGGTTTTACTGGGCTGGTGAGATGCAGAACAGGAAATGTGTGCATTTATTTATCGAGGAGTGGTTCCCACGTGGGCTGCAGGTTGTCCTCTAACCTGCATGCTACAGTAATACCCTAAACCGTGGTTTCGGAAACAGAGCTCAGTTGGACTTGCTGACACGACAGCTGATGAGCAGATGTCCCAAGCTGTCACCTGGTGGGCCATGTCCGCTGTCAGCAGGCAGCTCACTATTGACTCAGTTATTCAGCTATTTTATTTTAAACATTACTGAAAAACGGAAGTGTGGTAAGCTATTAAGACAAGGTGGGAAATCTTTAGGTAATCAAACTTAAACTTCATTGGTTAACCTCATGTTCATCCGTGAATTAAATAAAGAGCAAGATGAAATGCCGGAAGTATGAAGTGTACTAATTAGAGAAGTTTATTGAAGATTTAACTCTGGTAACAGAGCTCTTATTTGGTGGGAATCTGGCTGTCTCCTAGTCCAAACCTAACTGGAAGTGGTATTTTCATAATGATTTTATCAAGCTTAAAACTACAGTAACTTATTGTCATCTTCTTTCCTTCTTATGCCAACTGCTTCCGTCTCCCCCTAGGATAGAAGAGAAATTAATACTGTCAGGGGCTTTGGCTCGTTTGATGATGATGACAATGCGGGGCTTGGCAGACTTATTCTATAAAGGTTCTAATAGTAAATGTGTTCAGGTTTGTGGAGTCTGTGGCCTTTTGTCACAGCTATTCATCCCTGCACTTGTGGTGTAAGAGTATATAAACAAACGGTGTGGCTGTGTTGTAATAAAACTTTATTTCAAAAATCAGGCATCTGGCCTGCAGGCCATAGTTTGCCAACCCCGAAGATAAAATTAATAATGATAATATAATATTTATCAAGTACTTTAAGTGTTTTAACAATATCTTTTACTCTTCACAACAACTCTTTGGTAGATATTTTCATTATTCCCACTGTATTGATGAAGAAACAGGCTTAGCAGGTAAATAACTTGTCAAGATCTCAGTGTTTATCAGTAATGGAGAACTGGAACTTGAAATCCTGGACTTTCTGAGCCCAAATCCTAATCTGCACCAGGTTGACTTAGGTCTCCAGTGTGTTTATAGTGTGTTAGGGTTTTATACACTTAAACATGTATGTTAAGAATTGGTTTTGTTTTGCATGTTCATGTTTGTAGCTATGGAAGTTTTAAATTATGTGGGGAGAGCTGATGGAAAAAGAGGCTCCTGGAGGACGGGTAAAACTGAGGCCAGGTAAGTTCCAATTTAAATTGATACATTTCATCAGACTTTTCTTTCTATAACTGCATTTTCATGCTGACAGTTTCTTTCTCAGGAATGAAGATGAAATGTATAAAATTCTCTTGAATGATTATGAATATCGTCAGAAACAAATCCTAATGGAAAATGCTGAACTTAAGAAGGTTCTTCAGCAAATGAAAAAGGAAATGATTTCTCTTCTTTCTCCCCAAAAGCAGAAACCTAGAGAAAGAGCAGATGATAGTACAGGAACTGTAAGTGGCTCTTTCCTCTCTAATACAGTTTTGGATTGCTAAGTTGAACAATTAAAACATTAGATAGGTATTCCCAGTGGGGGACATTACTGATGTTTTGGACAGGACACTCACTGCTGTACTACCCCCAATCACTGTGACAACCCAAAAAATTGTCCGATATGTTTCTAGACATGCCCTGGGAAATGAGGGAGATGATTTTCCAAGGACTTGATCTGTGCCCACAACACTGTGTTAAGCTCTTTATGAGCATTGTCTCGTTTCATTCTTATAATTTGATGCTTTTCATATTATAATTATCCCCCATTTTATAGCTGAGCAAACTGAGGCACCTTAGTCTAATTAACCTAGTATCACACAGGACAAAATCAGGATTTAAATCCAAGTCTGCCTTACCCCAGAGTTCATGTTTTTAAGTACTGTGCTGAATATCCTCTAAATAGTTTAGTTTAGGTGTTACATATTTAAGTATGCTTTGCTTTCCAGAGAGTGAAACATTCATTAACTTTGGGAACCAGCTAATCATTCAGTCCATAAATTTGTTGTCTGGTCCCTGGAAAGAAAAGGCTAAAAGGACTTTGACTTTTTCTTTTGTCTTAGTTGGGGCTGTTATAACAAACTACCATGGACTGGGTGGTTAAAAACAACAGAAATTTATTTCTTACAGTTCTGGAGCCGGGAAGTTCAAAATCTAGGTGCCCATAGGGCCAGTGTCTGTGAGAGAGGTCTTCCAGGTTGCAGATTGCTGACTCCTTGTACCCTCACATGCCCAGAAACAGGAGGATTGCTCACCAGAATCCCTTTGTAGGGGCACTCCTCCCATTCTCGAGGGCTCTACTTTTCATGGCCTGATCACTTCCCAGAGGCCCCACCTCCGCATACCCACACATTGGGTGTTAGGATTTCAACACAGATTTGAGAGAACACATTCAGTCCATTGCATTCTTCAGAAGCTCTTCTGGGGAGAAGGGGCATGTAGAAAAGTAACTGTTACACTTGTTAAGAGCTATAACGGGGTGGTGCAGTGTGCAGAACAAATCAAGTGAGGCAGTCAAGGAAGGCATCAGAGAGCAAGTGAATTTGAGGTGGTTCTTAAAAATAAGTAGGTGTATGTTTTGGGAGTAGAAAGCATGTGATGCAAGGGGAATGAATGATACGTGCAGAGGTCTGAAAGAACAAGTCACATCATGGTGAAAACTTCTTTTAACTTAATTGCTTTCCATGTTTAAATTCTGGATTCAACCAAGTGACTAAAAATCTGAAAATAGCAATGTTGATGGAAAATGCTAATTGTCAGCAAGTCCATCAGAACTTGTTTTTAAACCTACATTTGGGGACTGTTTACTTTGTGGTGTCACAGATCAGTCCTGCTGATAAGTCTACCTTCTTCTACCTCTTATTTTCTTTCTTTTTTAAAAAAAATCATTATCTGAGGCACCTGGGTGGCTCAGTCATTAAACATCTGACTTCAGCTCAGGTCATGATCTCACAGTTCATAAGTTCGAGCCTTGATTCTCTCTCTCTCTTTTCTGCCCCTCCTGGGATGCTCTCTCTCTCTCTGCCCCTCGCTCACTTGCACACATGCGTTCTCTCTCTCTGTCTCTCTCTGTCTCTCTCTCTCTCTCTCTCTCTCTCTCAGAAAAAAAAAAAAAATCATTACCTAGATGTTCTTTTTAAACTCTCCAGTTTGGGGCGCCTGGGTGGCTCAGTCGGTTAAGCGGCCGACTTCGGCTCAGGTCATGATCTCTTGGTCCGTGAGTTCGAGCCCCGTGTCAAGCTCTGTGCTGACAGCTCGGGGCCTGGAGCCTGTTTCAGATTCTGTGTCTCCCTCTCTCTGTGACCCTCCCCCGTTCATGCTCTGTCTCTCTGTCTTAAGAATAAATAAACGTTAAAAAAAAATTTTTTTTTAAATAAAATAAAATAAAAAAATAAACTCTCCAGTTTGGGACCTTCTTGACCTTTATATTGAGTTAGCCTTTTCTCTCAAAGTCTGTCACTTTTTGGTTCGTTGTGAAAATCCACAAATGCTTTCCCAGAGCTACCATAGTTTCTGTTACTCCTGTAGTTTCTTCAGGTTTTGGCCCAACCTTTACAAACAGTACCAGCTTTCAGTCAGCAAGAGTAAGTAGTAAATCAAGGAGACCTTCCTCAGATATTTAAATTTCCCTCTCCTCACCGCTACTCATCCAGTGGGTTAGTATCCTGTGTAATTCTTAATAATGCAAATGTTTAAGTTTGGAGAAGTACCCTTAATTAAGTATATTTCTTGGTTTTAAAAGGTCTGTTTTTCTAGATCTTTTTTCTCTTATAATTTAAATCAGTCCTTTTAAGGATTTTGGAGCATTTTAGTAAGGGAGTAAGGTATAACCTTAGAATGCCTAGGTAGCCTTCAGGTTTCACTTATTAGTTATTTTCTTACTTAATTGTAGCCAAAATATATGCCCAAGATTCAAGGTAACTTTTTGTTTTCATTTTGTGGTTTTAGCATTTAATTTAGTCTGGGGAGTGTAAAGCAATTATTATTATTAATGTTTTAAGTAATGGATTTATAGTATTCTGGTATGCTTTAACACATAGAAGGTATAGCTTCTTGGAAGAATTACTGGCAAGTAGCTCCAGAGGATTGATTGGCAAGAAGCAGAGTCATAGTGAGCTCCGCGCTGGGCCCTTCCCCAGCCTGCTTCCCCTGGGAGACCTTGACTTTGGCAGCCATTGCTGACCTCACACTATTGATACAGCTCTCCACACTGAGTCACTCGCTCATTCCTGCTGCATCTGCATGCAGGAACAGCCTAACCAGCATTTCTTCTCATCTTCTGTTTTTTCTTTTTTTCCCCCAGCAAGATATTTACTGTTCAGTTTAGTAAAGTAGATCTGTCCACTTTCTTGGATGTTAATAATAAAATAGGACCATGCAGATTGTTATGCAGACATATATATACCTGCATATATATATAATATATGTATATATACCTGCACATTATATACATATTATTATTGTCTAATATATATTATTGTTTATGTAGCTATAGATTATTTCGATATATTTTAATACTGTTTTCCTATGTTCTTTATCCTGCTTTGATTCTGTGTGATCATATGTCCGTGGTTGCTGTATTTTCCTATGATTAATGTGCTGGTAGAGTAAAAAGGAAAATAATCTCTGGTTTTATTTTTTTTTATTTATTTATTTTTTAATTTTTTTTTTCAACGTTTATTTATTTTTGGGACAGAGAGAGACAGAGCATGAACGGGGGAGGGGCAGAGAGAGAGGGAGACACAGAATCCGAAACAGGCTCCAGGCTCTGAGCCATCAGCCCAGAGCCTGACGCGGGGCTCGAACTCACGGACCGTGAGATCGTGACCTGGCTGAAGTCGGACGCTTAACCGACTGCGCCACTCAGGCGCCCCTCTGGTTTTATTTTTTAAAAATTCTATGAAAAAAATAGGATTCACAGTTACTTTTTAGATAACTTCACTGGTTTATTTATTTAAACAGCCTAGGACTGGAGATAAGTTGATCTAACTTCAGATCTCCATTCTGCCTCTTGGCTGTGTGATATTGGGCAGTGTGTCTACTTCTGAAAGCCTCATTTTTCCCACATTATAACATGATTTGAGGGTTAATTAACATATGAGAGCATCTAACACAGCACTGGACAGGTAATGAATAACTTCCTCACACAGCTCCTTGACTCTCATCACTAGATTCAAATTCACATTTGAAGAGACTTGAATTGGACAATTTCTATCTTAAATGTTAGGTCACATATGCTTCAGATATGGTGCAGAAATGATTTTGATAAGGATCTCTGATAATTACTACTGCCTGAGTATCTAGAGCCATTTTAAGATACTGGTCTTTCCCTTTCACCTCTCTCGCTTGTAGGTTATCTCTGATGCTGAGGAAGATGCTGGGGAACTGAGTAGGGAGAGTATGTGGGACCTTTCCTGTGAAACTGTGAGAGAGCAGCTTACCAACAGCATCAGAAAACAGTGGAGAATTTTGAAAAGTCATGTAGAAAAGCTTGATAACCAAGGTAACTTACTGCCTCAGTGCATGCAAAGTGAGTTGACACTCAGCTCTTAATTTCAGTCACTTAGAAAGCCACGTTATGGGCTCAGCTGTGAAGTACTCGAACTCAGTTTGGTAGTTTGATAATCAAGCTTCTATCTACTTCTAGAGGTGAGGTTTGAACCCCACTGAGAAAATACTTTGCCTTCAGAGTGAATCTTTCTCTGAGTGCAGTATACAGTTGAATGAAGTGAACTGAGTGTCTTACTAAATCTTGGAAATGAAGAATTATTAATCATGATGTGGTATAAATATAAACCTGTTGCTTATTATTTCTAGATACTTGCATACTTCTAGGTTCCTAATAATTTATTTTTAAATTATTTTCAATATAATAGAGGTTTAAAGTATCAATTAGGAAGTATATGAAGTAGAATATTCAGGTTTCTGCTCCCTATAGCTAACACTCAACAGTTTGGTGCATATCTTTCTTGATTTTTCTGTAGGCATTTACAAAATTTATTTAAAAATATATAAAAAACAGGACACCTGGGTGGTTCAGTCATTTGAGCGTCCAACTCTTGATTTCGACTTAGGTCATGATCCCAGGATTGTGGGATCAAGCCCTTGTGTTGGGCTTCTCTTGTGCTCTCCCTCAATAAATAAATAAATATAATAAATAAATAAATAAGCAAGCAAGCAAACATGAAAAAAATATATATATGTATATGAAAAACAAAAACCGAATACTAGGTATTCTTTCTACACTTTTTTTCACTTAAGAGTGTATGTATTATTTTAGACACCATTTCCTGTCACCATAGATAGTATAAATTTACATTGATGAATGTATTCTTAACATTTTATATTTTTTGAAGGTTGCAAGCTTCTAAATCAAGAAAATTAAGGTTTCTGCTCAGTAAATGAAGTCTGTTGAAAGAAAATTTATTCTAAAATGTCAGAAGTCACAAACTCACTGCCAGTTGTCTTTAGTAGTAAAGACTAATCAACAAAATTCTGTACCAAAACTAATTTACATGAGATTTTGTTGATTTCAGTCCCAGTCTATTAGTAAATAGCAAGTATATTTGGACTTTTTATTTGTTGAATTTAATATTGGAGAGCAAGATTTGTAGTGCTGCATTGATCTTTGAAGAAGTGTTGAAAGTAGTTTATGAATTTGTTATTTTTCTCCTCTGTGAATATAGGTTGTCCATTTTTAATTAGGACATAATCTTGAATAAATACAGATTACAAATTAAATGTTCATAGTAGAACTAGTAAAGATATCATTTGAGTCCAAAAAATAGTATGAATTTGTAGTTGTCCTGAATCCTTTATAGTTGCTTTGCTTTTTACATTTTTTCATGGTGGTAAAATACCATAAATTTAATTTTATTATTATAGCTTATGAAATTTTTAGAGAGCAAAGGGAATAGGTACCTTTTAGAAAACCTGTTGAGATTCTAGAAAAATTCTGAGAGTTTTTTTTTTTTAATTGTTTTAACATTTACTTTTGAGAGAGAGAGAGAGAGAGAGAGAGAGAGAGAGCGCGCGCGCACCAGGTGGGGGAGGGGCAGAGAGAGAGGGAGACACAGAATCCTAAGCAGCCTCCAGGCTCTGACCTGTCAGCACAGAACCCAATGTGGGGCTCGAATGCACCAACTGTAAGATCATGACCTGAGTTAAAGTCGGACTGTTAACTGACTGAGCAACCCAGGTGCCCCATAAACTGAGTGGAGGCTGTAAAACCTATGTCAAATTACTGGTTTTATGTTAGTTTCAAAGGTACACTTAGAAGGTTTCAATGATGAAGACGTAATCTCACGACAAGACCACGAACAAGAAACTGAAAAACTCGAGTTGGAAATTCAACAGTGTAAAGAAATGATTAAAACTCAGCAGCAGCTTTTACAGGTAAACGTGAGTTACCTTTTAAAGCTGTTTTCCCCTGTAAAGGGCCAGGATTTTACTGAATCTTAACTAGATTTTTATTCCTTTATTTCAGAAGATATGTAGTATTTGACATTTTTCTGCTTTAAACTAAGTTCTGGGCTTACTAACAGGGACATTACGTACCATTCCTGAGGCGGGGCTTTGCCAAGTGGAAAATGAGAGTCCTCCATTGACTTGCTGATTCTTCATCATTTCTGTCCTTCCCCAAAAGTTTGACCTGCCGTCCCTTGCTTTAACTTGGGGTGCCGCGGGGACCTTCTGGAACTTACTATGTTTTAAAATTTAATAGCAGCAGCTTGCTACTGCATGTGATGACGACACCACTTCACTGCTTCGAGACTGCTACTTGTTGGAAGAAAAGGAGCGCCTCAAAGAAGAGTGGTCCCTATTTAGAGAGCAAAAAAAGAATTTTGAAAAGGAAAGACGAAGCTTTACAGAAGCGGCTATCCGCCTAGGATTGGAGGTATCTTAAACAATTAGCTTTCCTTGTAGAGCTTTTGCAAGTTCTGGGGAGGCCCGGCAGAATGTATCGAAGTTCTGCCTTTCATTGTTTTTTTGCCATCCAGTTGTTCCCTAAAGTATTTCACCAGCGATCTTATAAATAACAAACTGGAAAGGATTGTAAGCATGTGAACTATTATAGAAGGGTGTCGTTTTGCCTTTACCAGATTTGGGAATTGAAACTTTTCTTTTTAGAAAACTCTAAGCATCCGTTATCCCCTTCTGGTTGGCTTGCTACTGGTCAGTGTTTAGCTTCACACAGGAGATCTCTCTGGGACATTTGTTATCTTCCCACTGTCCGTGGGCATCAAAAAGTAGTACAAAAGTTCTCCCTCTCCCCCTCACCCAGGGATGTGTGCACACACCTTCTACAGCTTGCTTTTTGACTTAACGATATATTAACCTACATATTTCCCTTTCAAAAGTTACACAAGTAATGTGTGAACATGGTTTAAAAAATAACTCCTACAAAAAACCACAAACTGAACAAATGTCCTCCATTCTTACCACCAGTTTCATTCCTCAGAAGTCACCACTGTTTGAACTTCGTAATTCTTCTGAGAAGTACTGTTTTAACCTTAGTGTATTTCAGCCTTTGTTTTCTTGATAACAATCTATTGATTCCCGGCTATGAAAGATAAGGAATGTAGTGTCCTTACCGCAGCTCCCATCTATGCTGTTGCTCATCTCTATATATGACTTCTTCATACATACTTCATACTTCATACTTCATACTTTTTTAAAACCACTTTTAAAAAATGGTTTCTTTTGGTTGACTTTTTTAAATAATATGTTTGATGCTTCCATTTCACGTGTGCTTGACTTGAGGCAGTACCATATCCCTGCAATGAAAGATGAAGACATTCTTGTACTTACCCTTGTTCCCCTTCTCTTGCCCTTCTACTTCCCAAGTTTTGTCTATGGTTATTATTTCTCATCGTTGGGTGTTACCACATTTGTCCTCTGCCCTACGGTGTAATCCAGGTGTATGTACTTTAAGGTTGAGACTTAAAAATGGAAAGAACATTGATGACATCATGATTCTGTAAATATTATTCATTCTGTAACCTACTAATATGTTTGATCACATAGAAAATACTCTATATTAATAAGACTTTGCCACCTTGGAGAGAATCTTTCGTGTACCACTGTGTAGTGAATCTTTTGACTTTCTTTATAGCTTAGGATTTCCTGAATCACATTCAATTTGTAGCTCACACTGTCTACTTTCTTGGGTTCCTTTTTCAATTTGCTGTATTAGCTTCTTGAGTAATTTTTTGGTAAGTATTGTGTGAGTAAAAAATATTCTGAATTCTGGGATATCCAAAAATGCACTCATATGTGATTGTTTTGGCTGCATATAGAATTCAGTTTCCCATTATTCCATTTCTTCTGCTGTTTGGTTTTGCAAATAAGCAGCCCGGTTATCATATAACCTACAGGCAATACTTTGTAGATACCCTGTGCTTTATTTTTTTCCTTCTCTTCTTCTTTTCTCCTTTTTATATTAAAGTTCCAAAATTTTATGAGGATATATCTAGGTAATTTAGCCTGAAGACACTGTATTTCTTCAATTTGGAATATTTTCTTTGATTCTGTATTTTTTCCCTTGCATTCTCAAACATTCCTATTAGACAAATGGTTGGCCTTCTGACTACATCCATAGATTGACTTTATGTCCTGAATTTAAGGGTATTCTCTCACCTTTATGTTGTACATCACCAACCTGATATTCAGCACCATCAGTGTTAACTCTTCATTTCATCCAAGGAGTTTTTATTTTAGAATTTATCTTTCAAGGCTTTGGTGTCCTCATTTTTTTTCTTTTTGTAGAGCATTATATTATTTTACAGGTGTTCATAAATCTGGTCATTTGTGTTAGAATATTTTTTCGAAAGGCTCTTGAACTGTTACCTATAGTCAGGTCTCTTTATGTTGGCTCTTTTTCTTTCATGCTCTTCGTTTTCTTCAAATGTCTGGGGACGCATGATTTTGTATTAGTGTTTATGAATGAAAGATATATGCTTTTAGCTGACATGGGTTTCCTCCACACTTGTGAAAATTGATCTTATCAATAGCTACCTTTCTCAGAAAATAAAATCCGTTTGCATCAGCATTTTCTCCTGTCTTACAGGAACCTTTTTCTGAATCCCTGTATCCGTCCTATTCCGGGAGATCCTCTAGCTACTTTTTGTACCACTCCCAGTTCTCTGCAGGACAGTCTGTCTGCCTCTGGTCAGTGGGGCCAGTGAAGGATGGGAAGGAAGCACAAGAGACCTGAGGGATGAGGGAGAATTGAGGATTATCATTGGCTGTTGGGAAGGGGAAGGTCTGACGTGTGCCCTCTTGTGGTTTAGTGGTGGTGGCTGCTGGTGCTGGTAGATGGTTGGAGGCTGAGAGCGATGCCTGGTGAGGTCATAGCTTCTTTTTCTCACGTGATTAATTTACAGTGGGTATTTTTCTGTCATTTGTAATTTTATACTTACAATGTTCTGTGTGTTCAAAAATTCTAATGTGCTATCTTTTTTTTTGCATTATCCATTTGAATTTGTTTAAAATAGATGTGAAAATAACAGTTGGTTTTTAGGTGAGATGGGTAAATTTTTATTCTTTAAATATGATTTTCTTAAATGAAGTTTTTCTTAGTTTTTTAGGTTAATTCATTTGACTTACAAAATATAGATGGTAGCCAGAAAGCAAACACCAACAGCTACAGAAATCATGGGAAGTGGCACCGGTGTGAATGTTGAAATACTGATCAGTATTTCTTTGGTTTGCTTGTTATGACAGAGAAAGGCATTTGAAGAAGAAAGAGCCAGTTGGTTAAAGCAACAGTTTTTAAATATGACTACCTTTGACCACCAGAACTCAGAAAATGTGAAACTTTTCTGTGCCTTCTCAGGAAGTGAGTACTCCATTAACCCTTTAATCTGAAAATGCATGTCAGTAAAATACTTTAAATTATTAATATAAAACTTTGGGGATCACCAAATACTTAAAAAAAATTCTTTTTAGTTTATTTTGAGAAAGACACAGCGTTAGTAGGGGAGGGGCAGAGAGGGAGGGAGGAAGGGAGGGAGGGAGGGAGGGAGAGAGAGAGAGAGAGAGAGAGAGAAGAGAATCCCAAGCAGGTTCTGCACCATCAACGCACAGCCCAATGTGGGGCATAAACTCACAAAACCGCAAGATCGTGACCTGAGCCGAAACCAAGTCAGGCACTTAACCACCTGAGCCATCCAGGCACCCCTGGAGATCACCAAATATTTTTAAAACTAAATCCTTCTAGATGTTTATGGAATATGCATAAGAGATGGCAAGATTAGCAAGACTAGAGTCAAGGGCTTGAGTGAACACCCACATTAACTTGTTCTATCTCACACCTCACTACCCTTCAGGTGATCATAGTTAATTACCTTCACTATATTTGATACCTCACCATAGGGACTTCCTTTTTTTCTTCTTTCTTTTAACAGGTTCTGATCGGGACAGTCTTACAATGCACTCAAGGCCACGGCAAAAGAAGCCTCAGAATATGTCTAACGGGTCTCCAGTTTGCACATCTAAACTTACTAAGTCTCTTCCCGCTTCTCCTTCTACTTCAGACCTTTGCCAGACACGTTCCTGTGCATCTGAACATAGGTATTGGTCTATGGGTGATCTTTGCACATATCTGTACCATTGCTAGAGTTGCACTGCTGAGGGAAAGGTGGCATATCTGTAGTGTTAGCAACAATAGTGGCTTTGGAGAGGAATTTAGTAGATTGATTCATTCTACAAGTATTTATTGGGTAGCCATTATATAAGGACAGTGTTAGGTGCTGGGAATGCAGTAGCAAACAAAGTAGATCCTGGTCCCTGTCTTCTGGGAGCTAAAAAATTTGTTCCCTATCCCCAGGAAACCCACATACTTCTTTTTTTTTTTTTTTAAACTTTTTTTTTTTTTCAACGTTTATTTATTTTTGGGACAGAGAGAGACAGAGCATAAACGGGGGAGGGGCAGAGAGAGAGGGAGACACAGAATCCGAAACAGGCTCCAGGCTCTGAGCCATCAGCCCAGAGCCTGACGCGGGGCTCGAACTCACGGACCGCGAGATCGTGACCTGGCTGAAGTCGGACGCTTAACCGACTGCGCCACCCAGGCGCCCCAGAAACCCACATACTTCTATTACCTGATGCATTTTCGTATTTTTCTCTGTCTCAAATTGTTAAATCATATTCTAAGGTATAATATCAATATTCTACCTCAGAGCCTGTTCCAAGATTAAGTAGATAGAACATTCCTAGCGACAGAGGAATAGCAAAGAACAAAGGGATACCTTGGAAAGTGTGGTGGTGATCTTTCCTTTTTAACCAAAGCAGAGGACAGTGGCATGAGGACGTGCCAGTTTGGTAGGTGCCCCAGAAAGCAGGGGCACACTTGCCTGTGGTAGTGAGATACTGGTGTGGAGCTAAGTGTTGAAGAAGCCTACTAGCCCTTGGACCAAGAATTGTTAAATAAATGAATTTCAGAACAAAAATATGAAGGTTAAAAAGGATAAGACACTGTACATATTGTTGAGTTTTAAAAGGTTTAAGACTCTAAATATTGAGGGGCAAAAAAGAGCCTGGGGAAGAGTCCTCCAGGCAAGTGTAGGGACCCCTGAGGTGTAGGACACTGGTGTGTTTGTGGAGGGCAAGTGTTGTTAGCTAGCAAGACCAAGAGGTAGGAGGTAGTTAATAGTGGGAGGTAGGCAAGGATCACATCCTATAAGGTCCTGGGTGAGTAGGGTTAAAAAGTTTATTATGCAAGAGTTCAAATATATACCAATGTAGAGAGAATAAGGTCATGGTGCCCTTTATAGCCATCACCCGGCTTCAACAATTACCAAATTATGACCGTGTTGTTCATACATAACCCCACTCTGCTGCCCCCATACACATACACACACCGGGCAGTTCATTTGTAAGGTTTTTTGTTGCTGTTTTTGTTTTTGAGAGGGAGCACGCATGAGAGCAGGGGAGAGGGGCAGAGAGGCAGAGGAAAAGAATCTTAAGCAGGCTCCACCCTCAGCACGGAGCCCAACACGGGACTTGATCCCACAACCCTGGGATCATAACTTAAGCCAAAATCACAAGTCAGACATCACGAGTTAGACGCTCAACTGACTGATCCACCCAGGTGCCCCTCATTTGTAAAGTATTTCAATCTCTATTTGTAGGTCAGATACTGTTCTAAGGGCAACAGATAAAGCATTGGAGATTTGTAAGCAGTGGAAAATATTTGTTTTGAAAAGATGACTGTTTTATTGTTTGGAAAACAGACTGTAGGAGTGAGTCCTGTAAGTCAGGAGATGCAGTTAGGAGACATTAATGGAGTCAAGGTGAGGTGACGGTAGTTTAGACAAGGGTCATAACATGAAGGTAGAAATGACTGGATTTGGGATATATTTTGCTTTTCAACCAACGGATTGACTAATGGGGGGAGTATCGGAAGTGAAAGTTGAATTTACAATCAAAAGATACTGTAAGTTCAGAGTATTTTCTTATACGGAGTGTTATTAAACTCCCAAATTTGACCAATTAGAGTGCTCTATGTAAATAACACAAATTCTAGTCGCCATTTTCAAATAATACATTCTAAATCTGAGAGAGAACATAGCATTTGTCTTGGTTATTTTTATGTATCTAAAATTCTTTTAAATCTAATTTTTAGTTATGAAATATTTGACATAACATTCCTTGAAGACATTATTTTGTGTTTAGTAAAGATAAGTCCAACATTTAGTACCTATATAATAGGGCGTTATGAGATTTCAGTGATGATACATATAAAGCATTTAAAACAGTACTTGGTCCATTATAAGCCCTCAGGCTATAAACATAAAAATATATGTAAATATAAATGGTTTATAAAAGTACTTTTCTGTTTCATATATTCCAAGGGGTACACTAAAGAACATCAGTGGCATAGAAATAGAACTTTGGAGCATCAAGAAGCTCCATTGAGCTATTAATATTTGTGGTTACTGGCCTCTGAATGTAAAACACAGAAAAGAGTTGTGTAACTAGTTTCAGGAGAGAAGCTGTTGAAGCTTGACATAGTTCTTAAAATTTTAAGTTATTTGGAAAATTTGGACTCCTTGCTCCTGAAGCACCTTAGATCTGGGTTTGTAATAAGATGATTGCCACATCGAGGTTGAGTTAGTAAACCAAAGTCTCAAAAAATGCACATTTAGGGGGGAAAAAACCCTGTTTTTGGGAAAAAAAGATACTCAGTTGATAAAAATATATTATTTGTTGGCTAAACCCCTTAGATTCGAAAGTAATCATTTAACCAGCTATTTTTGTTTAGAGATGGTCACAGAGCATAGCTCTCAGATTGTGTCATTGAAGGGTAGCAGCTGTGTCCACATTCAGAACCTAAGAGTGTTACTCCCTGACACTTACAATTAATTCAGCACTGGTGTATGCACTTAATGTATGTTAACTCAGTTCCATCCAACCCTGTGAGATAGATACTATTATTATTTCCATTTTACAACTGAGGAAGCTGAAGAAACAGTGACATAGTAAGTGGTTCAGCTGGTGTATGGACCTAAACCATCTGACTTCAGAGTCTGGACTCCTTACTACTTTTGTAGGCACTCATTAAATAGCTGTGTGGGTAAATGGGTGGGTAGAGGAAAACTTGCGTGTACAAATGGATATGTATATAAAAAAAACAGATTACAAAATAGTGGCAGGAAGATGGGGACATGGAGGGACATTGGCTTTCAAAGCCCACGTGTCCTGTATCTGACTTAGGCATTAGTTGGGTAGAGCGCTTCAGCGTAAACCAAAGAGAAAAATAAAATAAGTGGGTAAACAGAAAAATAATACATGGATAGATATGATAAAAGTGATAAATTAGGCCATTTTGAAACATTTCTTTGTTCCCTATCTGTGTATCTTCACAATTGACTTAGCATCGGACAAGGGAGCAATCTGACTTTAGACATTCAAGCCTAGCTTAAGTATAAAAGAAAGAGGAGATGGTTATTAAGATCTGCCTTTCTTTTCCTAATAGTTCAGTCAACGTACTGAATATAACTCCTGAAGAAACTAAACCAAATCAGGTTGGAAGAGAATGTGCAAATCAGAAGTGGAGCATGGCGTCGAGACCTGAGTCACAGGAAGGTTGCTATAGTGGGTGCTCCTTGACCTACACCAACTCCCATGTGGAAAAAGATGACTTACCTTAGACGTGTGGACTGGAACTGTTTTCATTAACACGTTCATCAGATTTCACATCTAAGTTGAAACAGGGTGTGTCATAAAGTCAGTCATCTCTACTAATTTAAGGTGGTCTGAGTTGTTTGTTTGGACTTTCCTGTTCCTCCCCCAAAGAGCTAAAATGTTAAATCTATTTAAAAGGATATAAAAGCTTTGGATAATGTATTTTTAGTAACAGAAGCATCTGGTTCTGTGAATAAAGGAATGTATATGTTTGGTCGAAAACAGAAGCACTAGAATGAGTTTCCTCTTATAGGTATTAAAAATAGCACTTTTAGGAAACTGATTATTGTAAATGTTTAATTTTGTCTCCTATATAGTTGGCATTGGAAGTTTAGCCTTTACTTGAATGTATACTGTAGATTTTTAACAAAGCAAGTTCTATATTTATTATGTTTAGTGTGATTTGAAATTTCCTCTTTCATATGTTTTAAATAAAGTGAAATTTATGTATGTTTTGTACATAGATATACATGATTATGTTAAGAGGCTTTAAGATTTAAAAATTTTACACATCCATAATTATAGTATTTCATGCCAATAAAATTTTTTTAGTGGTATTCTGTTTACAGATGTATTAGAGCCATTGCCACATTATGTTTAAGAATTTTTTGAATGCATCTGAGCAATAAATACTCAAAAGCTGTTCCATGAAGCTGACTTCTTCAGATAATTAACATTACTGACATTACATTTTTGAGATTTCTACAGCAGTAGACTTTTATATATGTAGGATATTATAATTTTTCAAAGGACTTTTGATTATAGGATAATAGAGGCAAGATAAAAGTACCCTTGAATAAAACAAGTTAAGAATATCCGTTTAAGATACGTGGGATGATAGAAGATATTTAAGATATCAGAATGGTGATCTTCTCTTTACTAGATGGGGACTAGCACTGCAACATCTGTACCAGCTCGGGCTTTGTATAGTTGCCAGTAATTTTTAAATAATTTTTCAATGGAGTATTTGCCACAAATGATAAAGAAATCTGACAATGTAAAAAGCATCAGATTTTATCCAAATATAATACTCTGGATAAACTTGTGTCATCTCATTTCCAGAACTGATTGCATGTTTCTTCTTGTTACCGATGATAATAAATGTAGGCCCAGGTTCTTTCCCAGAATTTGTATCAAAAAGCTTCAGTGCCTAACCCTGTTTGTCTTTGTACATAGAAGCCTATACAGATCCCAGTTCTAGCTAGATATTGTAAAGCTTATCTGCCTTCCCATTTTCTAGTAGTTCAACCACTTATATACACTCACCCTGTTATGGGTGTTCCATTTAAATCCATCATGCTAAGAAAAGAAAAAGTCTTATTTTTGTCATCGTTCACTAGATCTAAGAGTTTGTGTAGCAACCATTTTTTTCAGGGCTGATAGAATATCTTATAAGACAGCGAAACTGCTTGTAACACAATAGCCACATTTATAGTCTCAAAAAACTGGCTCTTAGAAAGCAAAGCAGTCACTGCCTTCTGTTCGATGCATGGTCACTTCTTCACAGTTTAAAATATTAGAAATGATACAAAATTTCTGAGATTGTACCATATTCCAAAGGAGGAAACAACTGAGATTTTTTTTTTTAAACTATTGAGCAATAATATGATCAAAGAAAGGCAATCAAATTTAGAAATAGTCATTGATCCATTTATCAAGAATTTTTTTGGCAGGAGTTTCCATGATCTACTTTGCCAGGAAAGAACATTTTAATTTTTAAAATAAATCTTACTGCAGAGAATAATGCACTTGACAAAAATGGATTTCTACAAAGCAGCATCTATTTTTTATTCTGTTTCCATTCTAAGCTGGTTGAATTCTCATATTGGAAGGAACAATCTCTTGAGACTTATTTTGAAATAAAAGGTGTGAAAGAAACAGTAAAATGAAAGCCAGGTTCCTTACGTTTTTAATAAAAATCTGCATAGATCTGCTAGACATTGTAGCTTTTACCGAACAGCATCAGTTTTTGCTTTACTGTAAATTGCAACTTCCAGCGATTCCCAATCACGCTTAACTTCCCCGATGATTGGAATGCCTTCTGTGTTGGAAAACTCCTGACTTCACACATACAACTCCTAGAATTTTGTTTCCCTTCCCCTTCTCTAGGTATTTGCAAGGTACTAATAATTCAACTATGCTTTGGTCTTACATTAAGCCATGATTACATGATGGCACCACAGGGAGCCTCAGCTTCAAAGTCCTCCTGATAAATGTTTTCTTGTTCATCGATATGTAACTGAAATCTTGTTTGTTTTTACATGGCATATCCATTTTGAATTTTCAAAGGACAAAAACGGTAAAATTTAAGAGAAAAATTTTATTTCCTACTCTTAAACTTTTGTATCTTGAATTTATGATGATGAGAAATTTAGAAGAAGAATCATAGCAGAAAATTAAGATTAAAGTTTAACTTAATAAGTAGGTTTTTTGTTTTCTTGTTTTGCTTTGTTTGTTGAAGCAATGTATTAAAATGTTTAGATGCACAGAATAGTCCACAGCAAATTGTTTTCCTTCTGGTGCAATTAAAAACAGTTGTTACTTGAAAAGAGTTCCACGTTTCCTACCTTTGCTTACCAGACGTGTGTATAGGCTTGTGGGAACACGGCTTTTGTAGGAAAACACATTCCATGGTGCATGATGAGAGTGCCCCAGGAAGCCAGGAGAGGTTGTGTGTGTATAACCAGAACGATGTGAGCTAGGAAGCCCTTCATGCGATTGCCCTATTGTAAAAATCTTCAAAGTATGTTTCTAGGTTTGGATTTAAGGTAAGTATGGGTCATGAAGGCTAGTAAATATATTTTTCCCTATATTTGCCCTTAATTTTTTTCAATCTTCGTAAGCATTTATGAAGTACCTGTTGTATTCAGGGCTTACTCTACTACATTCTTAGATACTGGGGTAGGAAGACAGACTAAGTGCACGCACTCTGCCACCAAGAGCCTCTGAGCTGAATGGAAGTCTGGCTATGTAAACCAAAATTATAATAAAGAAATAGCACTTACTGCTATTCATTCAGTCTCAATAAAACTTGGACTGGTGGTTCTGTTGCAGAACCGTGTATGTCCATTTCACGACAGTGACGTGGCTGGGCTTCTAATTAAAGAGTCTGCATGATTTCCTATGGGAAGTACTGTGTAATTAATACCGTTTTGTTTTGCTGGGTTTCCATTTTTTTTTTTTTTTTTTTACAATCAAAATACTGACCTGCAAAGCGGTGTAAGATTTTCTGCCCACAGACCATTTAGTACTATGTAATAGAAAATGCATTTGCGGGGCGCCTGGGTGGCTCGGTCGGTTAAGTGTCCGACTTCAGCTCAGGTCATGATCTCACGGTCCATGGGTTCGAGCCCCGCGTTGGGCTCTGTGCTGACAGCTCAGAGCCTGGAGCCTGTTTCAGATTCTGTGTCTCCCTCTCTCTGTGACCCTCCCCGTTCATGCTCTGTCTCTCTCTCTCTCAAAAATAAATAAACGTTAAAAAAAAAAAAAAAAGAAAAGAAAATGCATTTGCAAAGATTTGGGACATGTTGATAAGGGTCCTGAAGTAGGTCATTCTGGTCCCTTTTCTAAATATAATTTTTCAGGCTGGATATAAAAGTGGAGTGGATAAATTGTTATTTTGATAATTGATAAGTTATTTAATACCAAACTATAAATTGATTATTGATTAATTATTGACAAATTGATATTTGATGGATTATTTGATTAATATAAAAACTGTTTCACTTGACTGGTTAAGATTGTAAATTTTTAACATTTACACAAAACTGAATTCAGAGGGGTTCAGAAGGTTTTGGAAGGTTTGTGATTAGACGCTGGTAAAAGGTCCACCTCAATATTGATATATTTAAGATTTAGAAATACTTGTACCCAGTATAATGCTTAACACATGGTAAGATAATTTGTTAATGAGACATAAAACACTAAATTAAATGTATCACAGTACTTCATTGTCAGGAATACACTATAAAATGCTTAAGAATGTAAGAACCTTGTTTTATGATTGGGCCGGGGGGATGGGGTCCTATTTCCAACCCCATCTAGCTTGATTCTTAGCACAGACTATTAGACCATCTTACAAATAAACACTAAGTCGGTATGGCTCAATACAAAAGCTTAATTATTGGTCAACATGAAATTCTTGTTGATGTGAATTGGGTAGTCTTCCTCCATCTTTAGGTATGCCATCTGGAACTCATGGCCTCAGATGCTGTCAAATCAGGAAAACCACAGTCTAGCAGGTGGTCGTGGATGTTTTTACAGACCAGACCTGAAAAAGACCTGCCTTCTACCTACATTGCTTTGTCCAACACCTAGACGTCTGGAATCAGCCTCACTACCAACAAGACTAGGAGGTATAGAAAATGCAGCTATTTGATGAGCATTGATGGTTTGCTACCTAAGGCAGGTGTGTGTGTGTGTGTGTGTGTGTGTGAGAGAGAGAGAGAGATATTTCATCCATTCAGTCATTTACTTCAAAAAATAACCAGCAAAACCTTTTACCTGGTGCAAGGGGTTTATTGCTGATTATTAAAGTCACATATTCTTAATTTTGGAAAGGAGTGTATTTTAAGGAATGTATTTAAGGCTTCTTTTATACTCTCTATAAAGAGAGTATATATTTTCATAATATAAAGTTTTAAGGAATTCAGATGGTAGTTTTACACAGTTACTAAAATATTCACATTGCACAGAACATTCACAATTTCTTTTGATTCCTTGAGAGAATATTAATCTTTCTGTTTTCGAAGAGTTAATAAGAGACTCAGAATCTAAGATCATGTAGCTAGTAAGTGGTAAAATTGGAACTTAAAACCCAGATTTTTTTTTTTTTTAATATTTAGTTTTGAGAGAGAGTGCGAGCAGATGAGGGGCAGAGAGAGAGAGGGGGGCAGAGAGAGAGAGGGAGACAGAATCCCAAGCAGGCTCTGTGCTGTCAGCAACGAGCCAGACACGGGGCTCAAACTCACGAACCGCGAGATCATGATCTGAGCCGAAATCGAGTTGAATGCCTAACCAACAGCCATCCAGGTGCCACAAAACCCAGATCTTTCTGAGCCCTAAATTTCCAGCTTATTCCAGACTGCTACAGGACCTTTTGGTATCCGTTTTTAGGTGAAATTACTCGATTCTTTACCCATAATTCGCCACTCTATAATTTTCTGCACTAAAGTGTTGGTCATTCATTCCCAGTGCAAGGCTCACTCTTGTTTTTGTGAATGGTTACCATGGCAGTCCCATTCAGAATTGGACATTTACCTTTTCAAGACAGGGGCATTAAGGATCTAATTCAAATAGCTCATCCCATGTAAACAGAGTAGAGGCCACTGAGGAATCCCAAGATATACCTACACGGCCTGCTTTTTCTGCCGTCTTTGTTCACTCTTGGCAGTGTTAGTGTTTGTGTGCCATGTCCCTCTGTGACTACAGTCACAGTGACCAAAAACACTTCTATTGTGCACAGGTAATAGGTTTTTTATTTATTTATTTTTTTTATTTTTGAGACAGAGACAGCATGAGCCTGGGAAGGGCAGAGGGAGAGAGAGACACAATCTGAAGCAGGCTCCAGGCTCTGAGCTGTCAGCACAGAGCCCGATGTGGGGCTCAAACTCACAGACAGTGAGATCATGACCTGAGCTGAAGTCGGACGCTTAACCGACTGAGCCACACAGGCGCCCCGGTAATAGAGAGTTTTTAAATGTCACTGTATGGTGAAACGTGGGGCATTTGTGGTTACAAATTTGTGGCACCGCAGTTACAACTGGCGGTGGTGCAAAGCAGTGGGAACATCACATATGGTCCCTCTTCCAACTTCTCGGCTGCCACCTTAGCATGAAAGCTGTCATAGTAGGCAAATAAATTAAAATGATTGCATTAGCATAAAACTTTATTATGGTCCCGGAAATTGAATTTCATGCATTTTTACATGCCTCAAAATACTCTTCCTTTGAGGGTGGCAGTAGTGGGCTTGACCAGGCATGGGCTTGACCAGGCACCATCCCAGCTGCTAGAATGGTGTGCCAGGGGCATAACCAGCAATTCCAATCCCATCACGGCAAACTCATATTTGACCCTGTAGATAAGTGATGGAAACCCAGTTGGAAGTAACTGAGGCAAAAGAATTTGGCAGCTTATAAACCACCGAAGAAACACTGGTGACGTGCCCCAACAGAACAGGATGCCAAATCTGCAGTTGGAAATACAGGGCAAAGGGTCCCTCCCATCAGGAGAAGGAGCTGGCAAGGCCTGTGGAGGCTGCCGGAACCTCAGGCCCATGGGCAGACTCCAGTCCCCACAGCATGTGAGCAGAAACCCAGTCTTAGGGACCAGGCCAGTGTTTCTCATCCACAGCTATGTGGGAGAAATCAGTGACAAAGTATTCATGCTCGCAAATGAATTCCTTTTATCGGTGCTTCTTAGAGCGAATTCGAGCTTATCCCTATTGTCATTCCCACACACTTGAACTTCATTACGTTTCTTGAGAGCAACAGAGGCTGACTGGAGAAAACACAGTAGCCTGGGCAAGATTGCTATCAAGAGAAGACCACTGCAGGAGCCCACATTTCACCACCTCAAAGACTGGAGCACATACAATGTGCTCTCAGGCTACCAACGGGCTGCTGGTGTTGGTCAATTTGCCCCAGAACTAGATGGTTCTCAAGCTACATGTTGAAATTCGTCACTTCTGCCTCAAAGTCATAGAATATTCTTCCCATTGAGGTTTGGAAAGAGTCGTCCAAAGCTTTTTGCTTAGCCTATATTTTCTCCTGGAATTCCTCAGAAAGATGGTCTGACCCATTGCTGGCTAACCATGGGCAGTAGGAAAGAGGTCTGAAATGAGGTCACCAAAGTCAGGATATTGGGATTACATTATTTACTTTC
The DNA here is from genome assembly GCF_022837055.1 of Prionailurus viverrinus. NCBI lineage: Eukaryota > Metazoa > Chordata > Mammalia > Carnivora > Felidae > Prionailurus > Prionailurus viverrinus. The sequence goes on from NC_062568.1 coordinate 143,086,231, forward strand.
TGGAAGCTGCCTGTGCACGCTGCCCTCTTAGGAGACACCGGGGCAAAGTAAAGCGAGAAGAATGGGAGCAGTGGTGCTGATGGCAGATGACAGAAGCAGGCCGGAAGATTGTAGCTCTAAAGTCCACTTTGTGCTCTGTCGACATGAAGAGGGGAGAACAGGCCTATCTCTTCAATCACCTGTGCAGAAATCCTGTCTTCAGCTCCCCAAAGCTGAGTGTGTGTTCAGAGGATGAACTATTGTTACAGAATTGGCTCAATTTAATATCTGGGGAAACGGAGCTAACACTGGTTCAGTTTGGTGAGGCTCTTTCTTTCCCCAAGGGCAGGATTATATTTCATGACATCTCTGTATTGGCAGAGTTCTCTGTCCCAACCATTACTGCTCCAACTAGACAGGAAGCTCTGGAGAGGAGGGTCTCTGAGAAGCCTGCAACAGAAGGGCTGTACCCCAGGGGTCCTGCAGGGTGGCTTGAGCTCCAATCCCAGACAGTGCTCTTTGGAACTGCTCCTTGAACCTGTGGACCCAGGGACAGGAACTGCAGCCTGCAAGATTCAGCCCTGGATACCCTGCATCACTTGCCTGGGGAGTTTAAAAACTCTCTTCCTTCACACCTGGGGACTTACTTTTTCTCTAAGAGAAGAACCTAATGTGAAAACTCTCACTCCTTTGTTTTGTTTTTGTTTTCTGTTTTGTTTTTCTTCCAAGATTTTGTTTATATTCAAATTAGTCAACATACAGTGCAGTATTGGTTTCAGGAGCAGAATTTAGTGATTTATCACATATATACAACACCCAGTGCTAATCACAAAGTGCCCTTAATGCCTGTCACCCATTTAGCCCACCCCCCCCCCCCCCATCAACCCTCAATTTGTTCTCTATAGTTAAAAGTCTCTTATGGTTTGCCTGTTTTTATCTTGTTTTTCCTTCTCTTCCCCTATGTTCATCTGTTTTGTTTCTTAAATTCCACATATGAGTAAAAGCATATGCTATTTGTCTTTGACTTATTTCACTTAGCATAAAACATTATAGTTCCATCCCCATCGTTGCAAATGGCAAGATTTCATTCTTTTTGATGACTAATATTCCATCGTCTGTGTGTGTGTATACATGATGTGTATATACAATGGAATGTATGTGTGTGTGTGTGTTTGTGTGTGTGTATCACATCTTTATCCATTCATCAGTCGATGGATATTTGAGCTCTTTCCATAATTTGGCTGTTGACAGTGCTGCTATAAACATTGGGGTGCATGTACCCCTTCAAATCAGTATTTTTGACTCTTGGATAAGTATCTAGTAGTGCAATTGCTGGGATGTAGGGTAGTTCTATCTTTAACTTTCTGAGGACACTCCACACTGTTTTCCAGAATGGCTGCACCAGTTTGCATTTCCGTAAACAATGGAAATTCATCCTTGCCAACATTTGTTTTTTCCTGTGTTGTTAATTTTAGCCATTTTGAAAGGTGTGAGGTGGTATCTCATTGCAGTTTTGATTTGTATTTCCCTGATAATGAGTGATGTTGATTATTTGTTCATGTGTCTATTAGCCATTTGTATATCTTCTTTGGAGAAGTGTCTGTTCATGTCTTCTGCCCATTTCTTAACTGGGTTATTTTTTGGGTGTTGAATTTGATAAGTTATTTATGGTTTTTGGTGCAACTGTAAGTGGGATCGATTCCTTGATTTCTCTTTCTACTGCTTCATTTTTGGTGTATAGAAATACAACAGATTCTGTATGTTGATTTTGCATCCTGTGACTTAGCTGAATTCATATATCAGTTCTAACAATTTTTTGATGAAATCTTTCAGGTTTTCCATGTAGAGTATCATGTTGTTTGTGAAGACTGAAAGTTTGACTTCTTCCTTGCCAGTGTGGATGCCTTTGATTTCTTTTTGTTGTCTGAATGCTGAGGCTAGAACTTCCGGTACTATGTTGAACAACAGTGGTGAGAATGGACATCCCTCTCATGTTCCTGACCTTGGGGGGAAGCTCAGTTTTTCCCCATTGAGGATATTAGCTGTGGGTCTTTCATAGATGGCCTTTATAATGTTGAGGTATGTTCTTTCCATCCCTACTTTCTTGAGGGTTTTTATCAAGAAAGGTGCTATATTTTGTCAATTGCTTTTTCTGCATCTATTGAGGGAATCATATAGTTCTTATCCTGTCTTTTATTAATATGGTGTATCATGTTGATTGATTTGCTGATATTGAACCACCCCTGCAGCCCAGGAATGAATCCCACTTGATCCTGGTGAATAATTCTTTTAATGCACTGCTGGATTTGATTTGCTAGTATCTTGTTGAGAATTTTTACATTGATGTTCATCAGGGATATTGCTCTGTAATTCTCCTTTTTAGTGGGGTCTTTCGTTTTCAAATCAAGGTAATGCTGGCCTCATAGAGTGAGTTTGGAAGTTTGCCTTCCACTTATATTTTTTGGAACAGTTTCAAAAGAATAGATATTAATGCTTCTTTAACTGTTTGGTAGAATTCCCCTGGGAAGCCATCTGACCCTGGACTCTTGTTTGTTGGGAGATTTTTTATTACTAATTCAGTTTCTTTACTGTTTATGGGTCTGTTCAAATTTCCTGTTTCTTCCTGTTTCAGTTTTGGTAGTGTATGTTTCTAGGAATGTATCCATTTCTTCCAAATTTCCCAATTTGTTGGCATATAATTGCTCATAATATTCTCTTGTGATTGTATTTCTGAGGTGCTGGTTGTGATCTCTCCTCTTTCATTTGTGATTTTATCTATTTTTGTCCTTTCTCTTTTCTTTTTGAGAAGTCTGGCTAGGGGTTTATCAGTTTTGTTAATTCTTTCAAAGAACAATCTCCAAGTTTGGTTGATCTGTTCTACTGTTTTTTGTGATTTCTATATCATTTATTTCTGCTCTAATCTTTACTATTGCCTTCTTTTGCTGGTTTTGGGCTTTATTTGCTCTTCTTTTGCCAGTTCCTTTAGATGTACGGTTAAGTTGTGTGTTTGAGACTTTTATTCCTCCTTGAGAAAGGCCTGTATTGCTATATACTTCCCTCTTAGAACCAACCTTTGCTGCATCCCAAAAGTTTTGGACTGTCATGTTTTCATTTTCACTTGGCTTCCATGTATTTTTTTATTCTTTGATTTCCTGGTTAACCCATTCATTCTTTAGTAGGATGCTCTTTAACCTCCATGTATTTGTGGTCTTTCCAAATTTTTTTCTTGTAGTTGACTTCAAGTTCCATAGCAGTGTGGTCTGAAGATATGCATGCGATGATCTCAGTCTTTTTGTACTGGTTGAGGCCTGATTTGTGACCCAGTATGTAGTCTGTTCTGGAGAATGTTCCATGTGCACTCAAAAATAATGTGTATTCTGCTGTGTTAGGGTAAAATCCTCTGGGGGCGCCTGGGTGGCGCAGTCGGTTAAGCGTCCGACTTCAGCCAGGTCACGATCTTGCGGTCCGGGAGTTCGAGCCCCGCGTCAGGCTCTGGGCTGATGGCTCGGAGCCTGGAGCCTGTTTCCGATTCTGTGTCTCCCTCTCTCTCTCTGCCCCTCCCCCATTCATGCTCTGTCTCTCTCTGTCCCAAAAATAAATAAACGTTGAAAAAAAAAAGATTAAAAAAAAAAAGGGTAAAATCCTCTGAATATATCTGTTAAGTGCATGTACTCCAGTATGTCATTCAAGGCCATTGTTTCTTTGTTGATCTTCTGCTTAGATGATCTGTCCATTGCTGTAAGTAAGGTGTTAAAGTCCCCTACTATTATTGTATTATTATCAATGAGTTTCTTTGAGTTTGTTATTAATTGATTTGTATATTTGGCTGCTTTAAAGTTGGGGACATAAATATTTACAATTATTAAATCTTCTTGTTGAATAGACCTTTTTATTATGATATAGTGCCCATCTTCATCCCTTATTATAGCCTTTGGTTTAAAAAAATTTTTTTTTCAACGTTTATTTATTTTTGGGACAGAGAGAGACAGAGCATGAACGGGGGAGGGGCAGAGAGAGAGGGAGACACAGAATCGGAAACAGGCTCCAGGCTCTGAGCCATCAGCCCAGAGCCCAACGCGGGGCTCGAACTCACGGACCGCAAGATCGTGACCTGGCTGAAGTCGGACGCTTAACCAACTGCGCCACCGAGGCGCCCCTAGCCTTTGGTTTAAAATCTGACGTGTCTGATGTATTCCAGCTTTCTTTTGATGTCCATGTAGCATGATAAATGGTTCTCCACCTCACTTTCCATCTGGATGTGTCCTTGGGTCTAAAATGAGTTTCTAGTAAACAGCATATTGATGGGTCTTGTTTTGTTTTTGTTTTTGTTTTGTGGTTGTTTTTTTTTTTACCCATTCTGATACTCTGTCTTTTGATTGGAGCATTTAGCCCATTTACATTCAGAGTAATTATTGATAGATATTTACTTAGTGCCATTGTATTACCTGTAAAGTTGCTGTTCCTATAGATTGTCTCTGTTTCTTCCTAGTCTTTGTTGCTTTTGGTCTCTCTTTCCCGCTCAAAGAGTCCCCTTTAATAATTCTTGCAGAGCTGGTTTAGTGTTCACAAACTGTTTGGTTTTTGCTTGTCTTAGAAACTCTTTATCTCTCCTTCTATTCTGAATGAAGCCATGCTGGATAAAGCATTCTTGGCTGCACATTTTTCCCATTTTGCGCATTGAATATATCATGCCACTCCCTTCTGGCCTGCCAAGTTTCTGTGGACAGGTCTGCTGCTAACCTCATGTGTCTATCCTTTAGGTTAAGGACCTTTTACCCTAGCTGCTTTCAGAATTCTCTATCATGTATTTTGCAAGTTTCACTATAATATGTCTCGGTGTTCATCTGTTTTTATCAATTTTTCGAGGAGGTCTCTACGCCTCTTGGGCTTGAATGTCTGTTTCCTTCCCCAAGTTAGGGAAGTTCTCAGCTATATTTTGTTCAAATAAACCTTCTGCCCCTTTTTCCCTCTCTTCTTCTGGGATGCCTATGATATGGATATCATTGTGCTTTATGGAATTGCTCATTTCCCTAAATCTATATTCGTGATCTAATAGTTTTCTTTCACTCTCCTTATCAGCTTCATTATCTCCCACACTTTTATCTTCTGTATCACCTATTGAATCCTCTGCGACTTCTGTCCTCATTGTGATCACATCCAGTCGGTTTTGCATCTCAATTGTAGCATTTTTTTAAAATATTAGCATGAATAGTTTTTAGGTCTTTTATCTCTGTCACAAGGGTTTCTCTGGTGTCTTCTATGCCTTTTTCCAAGGTCAGCTAGTATTCTTATGACTGTTGTTCTAAATTCTTGTTGAGATATATTATGTATATCTGTTTTAAGTTCATCCCTGGCTCTGGTTTCTTCTTGATCTTTCTTTGGGGGAAAATTCCTCCGTCTTGTCATTTTGTCTAGGTTCCTGTCTTTTACATGTTATGAAACCTTGCTATACTTCCTGATCCCGAGAGTAATGCTATATTATGAAGGGGCTCTACACCATCCAGGGCCTGGTGCTTCAGGAAGTGTCTCTGGTGTATGCTGTGTGCGCTCTTCTGCTGTGATGTGGCTGCTCTTTCCCTCAAGCCAGTCCTCTGCAGAGCTCTCCTTGCTTGCACTGGGGAGCGATTGGACTTGAAATGGGTGTGTTTTGGTTTTGAAAACTCTCACTTCTAATGTGAAAACTCTCACTTTAGGTGAATGACTTCGATAAATATGTGAAAATAAAATCCCCAACAGGATTCTAAAAGAATTCTCCTTTCTCGGGGTTTTTTTTTTTTTTTTTCTCCCAGGGATGGTGTATTCATTCACCTTGTCCTGTCCCCCAGCAGTCATCTCTAAATGATTCCACTTCCTCTGTTCAAGTCTGGGGAACCTATCTCCCCCTGCCCATGTACATCCAAGGGGGCAGAGGACAGTGCCCTGGCAGTCTAGTTTGGCCCCCAAAAGGGGTTGGTCTGCCCTTTTCTGATAATAAAATCAAATTCAGCTAACAGGAGGATGTGATTCTCTTATGTTTGAGTGTGTGCTGTATAAACAGCCAATGTATGCACAAATAAGGAAAGGACAAGGCAAACTGTGATTAATCAAAATATTCTTTTTTTTTTAAAGTTTATTTTTGCAGAGAGAGAGAGACAGAGCATGAGTGGGGGAGGGGCAGAGAGAGGGGGAGACACAGAATCCGAAGCAGGCTCCAGGCTCTGAGCTGTCAGCACAGAGCCTGACGTGGGGCTCGAACTCACAGACTGAGATCATGACCTGAGCCAAAGTCGGATGCTCAACTGAGCCACCCAGGCGCCCCATTAATCAAAAGATTCTCACTGCTTGGTCAGGTCATCTTCTCTGATATCATGTATATGTATCCAAGTCTTACAGATTGCTTCCGTGTCCTAACCTAGCTCAGTGCTCAGTTTCTGAAGCTGATCAAGAAAGCAGCAGTGTGCAGACAAGAAGGTGTTTTGTGTCAAACTGACCAGTCAGTATTTATAAAGTCCAGGTCAGAGTGTCTCTCCAGTCTCTTAGATGACTACCAGTTCTGAGACATACAGAAAGAATCTTAATTTCGAGTGACTCATTTAACATAGAAGCAGCCTATTAAGTTGTCTATTTTGAAATTTCAGTGTATAAAATTTTTAAACGGCGTCTAAATGAGTGTTCAGCTCTATTATGGCATGTGAAGAACATTGTTTAAAAAAAAAAAGATTCTAAATGCATAAAGAATAATGGGGTCATCCTCCCACTACCAAACATTTAGAGCAGAGCCTAAGATCCTCTACCCCTTTCTCCGTGTCTCCTACATGGGGACACTCACACCCTGGAACAATTCCAAGGGAACTCTCTTTTCCCATCTCCTGCTGGAGATGGGTGCAAGGACAGGTTGGTTATGGACTATATTCCAGTCCTGGGCCTGTCATGGCCAAGCTGTGTGCCTTCAGGCGAGTTGTTCAACTTCTCTGAGCCTTGTTTTTTCAACTGCCGAAAAGACGATTCCAGCACAGTCCTTGATTGACAAGTACGAGACACTGCCACTATGGTGGAAGGATCATCTAGTTCAATGTTGAGTCATGTCTCTGTCAAGCTGCCCATACTCCTCACTCAGAGGTTTCAACATTAATGCAGGAGAATCAAACATAAGGAGGTACAGTGCTTTCAAGTTGAGAAAATTTGCAAATGTAGCTTCAAGGCTCATTTGGGCCCCACAGCAATCATGGAAACACAACCTCCAGGTAACATGACTATTCCCTGCTAGAGATGAACAAACTGAGATTAGGTGAGGTCAGGTAATCCACTCCTGAGCACAATGCTAACATGTAGCATAAGAAGAACCCAGGCCTTCAACTCTGGGTATTATAGATTTTCTCTTATTCTCCAAAAAAGACAGGTCAGACCAGGCATGGCCCAGCCAGTTTTATGAGTGTCAAGTAGGTGGTGACTTTTACTTCCTAAAGGCTTTATTTCACCCAAGCAGAACTAGAAGGGGAACTCGGTCCTTCTTTGTGTTTCCACGGGGAAAACTCTCTACTAGGCATTGCTGAGTAATATGGATCTCATGAGATTTTATATCAGTTTGAGGGGAGATGAAGGCCTGAGGATTTGACCTTGTGCCCCGATGCCCCACAACATCCTCAGCTCCACAGACTAGTCTCTTACAATCCCGTCTCTCTGCCTCAGCCTGGGCCAAGTAGTACAGAGACAGGGAGGGAGTTTACATGTGATGTCACATGTAAGCACTGAAGTTGATTCTCTACTCCCAAACCAATGACTGTAACCAACATCCAGTCACACCCAGGAGAGAGGGACAACTTCAGACTTCCCATAAAGAAGAGTTTTGCTTGACAACAGATGTTGGCGAGGATGCAGAGAAAGAGGAATCCTTTTGCACTGCTGGTGGGAATGCAAACTGGGGCAGCCACTCTGGAAAACAGTATGGAGGTTCCTCAAAAAATTAAAAGTAGAACTACCCTAGGACCCAGCAATTGCACTACTAGGTATTTGTCCAAAGGATATAGGAGTGCTGTTTCGAAGGGGCACATGTACCCCAATGTTTATAGCCGCTCCATCAACAATAGCCAAGAGCCCAAATGTCCATTGACTGATGAATGGATAAAGATGTGCTATATATACAATGGAATATTACTCGGCAATCAAAAAGAATGAAATCTTGACATTTGTAACAATGTGGATGGGACTACAGTGTATTATGATAGGTGAAATTAGAGAAAAACAAATATATGACTTCACTCATGTGGAATTTAAGATACAAAACAAATGAAGATAAGATAAGAGAAGCAAAACTAATATAACATGGAGAGGGATGGGGCACCTGGGTGGCTCAGCCGGTTGAGTATCCGACTTTGGCTCAGGTCATGATTTGTGGGTTTGAGTCCCACGTTGGGCTCTGTGCCAACAGCTCAGAGCCTGGAGCCTGCTTCGGATTCTGTGTCTCCCCCTCTCTCTGCCCCTCCCCCTCTCATGCTCTGTCTGTCTCTCAGAAATAAGAAAACATTAAAAAAAATTTTTTTTAATTAAAAAAAAAACAGGGAGGGAGACAAAACATAAGAGACCCTTAAGTACAGAAAACAAACTGAAGGTTTCTGGAGGGTTTGGGGCGGGAGGATGGGCTAAACGAACATTAAGGAGGACACTTGCTGGGATGAGCACTGGTGTTATATGTAGGTGATGAATCACTGGATTCTACTCCTGAAATCATTATTACACTATATACTAACTTGGATATAACATAACATAACATAAAAAAGAGGAGGAAAAAAAAGGAGTCTGGCTTGGAGGCCCAAATGTAGCAGGAAGGGGGTGGGGATTGTTTGAAGCTACATTTGTAAAGCAAGCATGCTGTTTTCATGATGGGACAAAGTGTGTGGAGGAAAAAGAAGACAAAGTGACCAAAGAGACTTCAGCATTCTTCCAGGTGCAAGAAATGGGCCCGAGATACTCCTGCTCTCTGGGGCTCACAGCCTAGAGGTGGGAGATCACACAGGATGAGCCAAACAACATGGAATAAGCTTGGGAGAAGGTGCCAGGCAGGGGCTGGAGCCGCACCGCATGACAAAATACTTAGAACCTTCTAGTTATTTAAAGCTAACAGTGAGACCAATTTTCCTTTCCTTCCCAACCTCACTGGCCACCACCATCTACTTCCCTCCTGTAAAGGGGCAACTTTGGCTCATGTGAAAAAACAAGCTTCCTTAGGACCAGAATAACTGGTTTATCAAGCCAAGAAGCAGCCAGGCCTGGTTTTTAAGGGCAGAAGGCCCTTCCTCTCTTGTCTTTTGGTCTGTCTTCTCTTCCCATGGGCCAGTTCAACACGAGGCCTGACTCCTCAAATAGCATTAACCAGTTTGTTTAAATACACACTCACCATTATATATAATATTGGGAACAGAAAAAAAGACCACTAGAAACACTTTTAAACACATGCTTATCTTTGAATGGTGAGATTACAGCTGTTTTATTTATTTTCCTTATGAGTTTCTGTGCTTCCCAAATTTTTATTTACAATGAATAAACATTACTTTGGACAACAGAAAAATAATTGGTGTTGCAAAAAAAAAAAAAAAAAAAAGCCAACAGGAGTGGAGGGAAATATGAATACACAGGCAAGGAGGTGAGAAATGGAAACCCAAACCCAAACCAAATCTTGGAAAACCAGGGCAGGTCCCTGAAGGGTGCAAGTTCTTCCGCATCCCTGCTAGACAAGCCTCCGACCCCTCCTGCTGCCGCGCGCCCCGCCCCTCGCGGGCCCGCACCTGCTCCGCCAGAGGGCACCCTGGGACCGCCGCCCGGCGTCCTCGCCCCAGCAGCTAGATCTCCTGCAGGGGAGAGTCGTCCTCCCACCGCCGCGGACCCACCAGCGGGAAGGCGGGACACCCGTGCACAGCGAAGCAGGCTCTGTACACAGTGGTCATTGGCGCACCACACCTCACCCCGCCCGCAGGTAAACACAGTCCCGCGCAGCTCAAGGGCCGCCTGCGCCCCCGCCCCCGGGGCCTTTCCAGCGGCCCGCGGGCCCGGGTTGCCTTGGGCTTCTGCGCTGGAGTCTTCCTCCTGGCCCTCGCACCAGCCTCCTGCTTGGAGGCAGGGGAGCCCGGCCGGGTCACCTCTGCGCCCCCAAGGCACACGCGGGGCGGGGGAGGTGCTCGCGACTGGACTCCACCGCTCCCAAGAGTGATTGCTTTGGCTTTTGCCATTAAACAAAAATTAGGGGGGCTCCTGGGGGGCTCAGTTGGTTAGGCACACGACTTTGCTCAGATCATGATCTCGGTCGGTGGGTTCGAGCCCAGAGCTGGGCTTGGTGCTGACAGCTCAGGGCCTGGAGCCTGCTTCTGGATTCTGTGTCTTCCTCTCTCTCTGCCCCTCCCCTGCTCACACTCTCTCCCTTCTCTGTCTCTCTCTCAAAAATAAACATTAAAAATTAAAAAAAAAAAAGTTAGGAAAGTAAAACATAGTAATATGTCGTTATGGCAAATCCAAATTATGTGTATATTAAAAAAATCAGTCTCCCTTCACTACCACTTTACCAACTCTCCTCTCCATAAATAACTAGTAATAGGTTCTTATAAATGCACTTCTATACGTGTAGTAAGTATATCGTTGTGGAGATCTGTATGTTTGTCCATGCGTCCATTCGTGCCTGGAAGATGGATCAAAATGTTAACCGTGGTCATTTGTCGGTGGTAGAATTAGAATGATTTCTATTTTCTCCGTGTTCTGCAGGGAAAATGTTTGAGGCAGGGGAGTCGTTACCATTTTTGAAACCCCTCCCCTCTTAAGACTGTCCTCACCTGCACATAAACAGACCTAACTCCCGCTGGCAGCTCTGAGACTCTTTCGTGGAGAGACTGTCCTGGCTTCACCAAGCAGCGCTGTGGGTCCCCTAGTAACAACTTGAGGGTTGTGTCTCCGTGATTAATGACTATGATGGACTAGCCTCGGCTCCTGCCTACATATTTACCAGCTTTAAGAGCAGATTCATCCGGAAAGTGTGGGCTGCTGGTTTCTGGGAAATAACAATAGAATCCCAATGATAGTTTTATCAAAACACAGTGGATTAAGAACCCATAGGAAGGGGCTTTTGTTTTTCTTTGTGATTCTTGAAAAGCGATTTTGAAAGTTTTCTGTGATTTTGGAGGCCCGAGAACCCAAGTTCTGAATTCAAGCTTGTTCTAACTAACGCTGACTCTTTATTGTCTTTGAGCGTCATGTGGTAATTACAAGTTTCCTCCTTTCTCCTTCCTGGTTTCTGAAAAGCAGAAAAGGGTTTGGTGCTGTGTTCTAAACACATGGAGCCTGACCAGGTCTTTTGAGGATCTTTGTGAGGAGTAGATGTGTAAAGCCAAGAGGCTCCCCTTCAAGAGTGCCTTTCAAGGGTGGTCGGATTTGAGTTCTGTAGATGTAACCAATTTATTAAAAATACATATATTTTGTTTATTAAACATTTTTGTTAATGTTTGTTTATTTTTGAGAGAAAGAGAGCACGATCAGGGGAGGGGAGGGGAAGAGAGAGAGATACACACACAGAATCCGAAGCAGGCTCCAGGCTCTGAGCTGCCAGCACCGAGCCCGACATGGAGCTTGAACTCACGAACTGTGAGATCATGACCTGAGCCAGAGTCAGATGCTTAAGCCACTGAGCCACCCAGGCGCCCCAGCGCTATTGTTTTTATAAAAGAAAGGACGCATTGACATAAAAGGGACATGATCTCAGAATAAAGGACTGTCTTAAAGAGTAAACTTTGCTTTGTAAAACGTTTTACCGTATTTTCTTTAATTTTTCACGTTTCCAAAGTGAAAGTGTCACCGGCTTGCATTTTGCCCATTTTCATGTGTTAGCCACTAGAGCATAAGACCTGTAGTTCAATCTTTATTTGATCAGAGCTTTTCTTTCGCTATTTTAGGGCAGTCATGCTGAGTATTAGTGAACATTGTTAAGTACATGGAGGTGAGAAGTAGTAGACATTTGGGTGAAATTATACTAATTAGGACTTCACACTAATCCTACGATCCTATACTAATCCTGGATCCAAACCTTCCAACTTAGACAAGTGTACCACCATTTAGTATTTCAGGTTTAGATTGCTTTTGTTGTTTCTGTTGGGTTTGGACTTTTAGTGCTTGCTAGATCATTGAAGGTCCTTCTACTTGGATTCTCCTCAGTTGAAGGCATTTTGCTAATGATCACCCAAAGAACTGAGTCTTTTGATACCATATTCTTTGGCCTAAAGTATTTTCCAAATTAGAATCAGCGAATTTCAAGGAAACAAGTTTTGCAAGTGGGTTATACTAGCCAGCTGCTTAAAAGCAGAAGGGGAGGGGAGGGGGGAGAGGAGCAAGGAGTGAAGGCAGAGGAGAGGGGAACAACAATAAGAATCAATTAAAATGAAAGGGATGCTGTATGCCATTTTTTTAAACCTTTTCTAGAATTGAAGCAGATATTAGGACCAACAGTCAACCTCCCATTTCTTAAAAGCCATCAGGCCATTAAATCACCCTGCGGTTGAAAGCAGTTTGTAGACGAGGCGCTCTCTGATCTGCATCCCTCACCACACGTACCTCAGCCTGCTGATGTTGCCCAGCCCTAGACCTGGTGGCATAATGACAAGGCAGCTCCCTGGATGACGAGGGAGGCAGGAGGTTTTCCGGGCACAGGCTCTACTGTATTACAGAGTAGTAATGGAAACCACAACCTTCAATATGACTTTTCCCCCCGAACCTAGCATTAGCTGGTGTTAAAGTATTTCAGCCAGGGAAAGCAAAAGCTTTTAGTGGTTTTACCTTGTCTTGAAAAGGAGAGTTTGACCCAGGTCCTAGATGTCTGGGAAAAGGATGCATTTGCAACTTCAACTCTCTTGAGCTTCAATTTCCAAAGAACCTTCCATCAGAATAGACTTTGCAGGGAACTCACACCACATTGGCACTCTCCAGTCTTCATCCTCGACTCTGTTCCCTCATTGTTTTCTGGTCAAGCCATCCCAAACTGTGTCTGCAGCCGTCCCATAGACGCACACTCCTGAGTTGGCACTTTTATCCCTGACTTGTTTCCAGAGCTCCAGACGTATTTTTGTGTCTGCTGAATGTCTTCTACCCAACAGGCGCCTGCAGCTCAGCATCTTCCAGATCAAACCAATCAATTATCTCCATCACTGGGAGCAGCCTCCTTCGCCTTCTCTATCCCTTTCTTTATTTTGGTGAGCCACATGGTCATTTATCAGATTGTTCAGGCTGAAAACCTTGGTGTCCTCCCTCCCCCCATTTCCTAATTGTCACCAAGGTCCATCCTCCTGTACCCTAGCGTGTCTCACTCTCCCTTCTCTTTTTCTCCACCTCACTGTCACAGCCCTGGTCCAGGCCTTCAGCAGCTCTCACCCGCACTGGGAAACTGCCTTCTAACTGATCTTGGGGTCACAGTAGCATCTCACCAGAAGAGCTCGCCTGCACAGCTGTCAGAGGATCCCTGGAAAACATTGCTCAGTTTCCATCTGTCTCTCGCTTAAACCTCTCTGATGGCTCTCATTGCCAGTATGATAAGGTCCAAACTTCTGGTCACACCACACATCAAGTTCTTCCCATCTGGTTCCCGGCCATCCCAGTGTCTTCCTGGGACACTCTCTACCATGTGTCATGCAGGAGAGACTATGGTCTGCCCCCCCCCCCCCCCAATTTATGTTCTCTCCTGCTTCCGGATTAAAATAATGACAATTGCTGAGGCTCCTGGGTGGCTCAGTCAGTTAAGCATCCAGACTTCGGCTCAGGTCATGATCTCGTGGTTGTGAGTTCGAGCCCCGCATCGGGCCCTGTGCTGACCGCTCAGAGCCTGGAGCCTGCTTCAGATTCTGCCCCTCCCCCACGCGCACTCTCTCGCTCTCTCTCTCACTTTCTCTCTCTCTCTCTCTCTCTCAAAAATAAACATTTAAGGGGCGCCTGGGTGGCGCAGTCGGTTAAGCGTCCGACTTCAGCCAGGTCACGATCTCGCGGTCCGTGAGTTCGAGCCCCACGTCAGGCTCTGGGCTGATGGCTCAGAGCCTGGAGCCTGTTTCCGATTCTGTGTCTCCCTCTCTCTCTGCCCCTCCCCCGTTCATGCTCTGTCTCTCTCTGCCCCAAAAATAAATAAACGTTGAAAAAAAAATTAAAAAAAAAAACATTTAAAAAATATAATGACAATTGCTAATTCCTGTTACAGTCTTTCTTGCAATTCAGTGTGGCCAGGTGACAAAGTTCTGGATAGTGGAATGAAGCAAAAGTATCATGAGAAAGTTTCCAAGAACTTTTGCAGGAGGACGTGACCTTTACCCCTCCTCTGTTCCCCCTTTTTCCATCCTACAGTCTGGAACAACAGTGTGACGGCTTCCATCTTGGACCATGAAGATGCGGGGTGCACCCCAGGGAAAGGAAAGCAGCAAGCCGGGAGGTGCCACGGAGCAGAATTGCCACAGCCCTGACTGCCTATATCTGGAATTTTCAGTGATAGATGAACTTCTAACTTAGTTGAGCCACTGTTATTCTGAGTCTCTGTCCCTTGCTGCTGAGCCTAAGCCTAACCGACATCGAATCTGCTAGCAGGTAGAAGATGCTCTAGGTAACCTCATGTTTGTCTTTTCCTTTCTCTGCGCTCCAGAGAAGCCAGCCAACCCCGTGGTCTTTCAACTTTTCACCCTTTCCATAAACGTTTATTGCCAGAGCGTCTTGGGTTTCCGATGTTTTGGTTTGCATAGACACTTTTTGTCCCAGGTGACCTCCAGTGATCATTTAAATAACGCTTTTGCCACTGCACACCGTAGACAGGTGGGGTTTGCAAACTGTATCTGACTGGCAGAGTTCCTTCCGGAACCATAACTTCAAGGCATTCTGGAAATGTGGCTTCGTTCCCAGTTCTGCAGAACAGGCAAGCACACCGGGAACGGCTGTGGCGTGGGTCAGTCCGGAGTATCCAGCTCATTGTTCTCTGTCCAGCCCCTGCGACACCTCTCCCTTCCATAGACGTCCTTCCGTAGACTTCCCAAGGTGTTTCATGCCTCCTTTAGGTCACTTCTGCATTTTCCCTCTGCCTTGAATCTTGCCCTTCCCCCACCCTCACTTCCTGTGGGTTTATGCTCATCTCCTAGGATCCAAATCCAGTGCCACCCTTGGCAGAACGAGTGGGTCCCGCCTGCTGTGCGGTCTAAGTAGCACTTCGGACATCCTTCGGAAATTGTCCTGGCTGAGTCATGCTCCCTGGCTTACAGCTCTCTCTTCTCTACTAGAGCGTGAGCTCCTCCGGGGCTGCGTTATCAGCACCCGTGTGCCTGTGCCCTTCTCTGCATTCCTCTTTGTATTCTCGGGCACAGGGCAGGCACGGAGGGAATAGTTGCTGAACTAGTGAATACTGATGAGGGCTCCAGAAAAAGCTATCTCCTCCCCCCAGACCGTTTAGGGTTGACAGTACGGACTCCCGAGCACAGAACTGCTCGTGTAGTCATCTCAGCTCCTCCACGTGCCGGCTGAGGGCATCTCGGGTGCCTTATGTAACCTCCCTGTTGAATGAGTTCAGTAAACCCTACAGGGTTCTTGTGAGGATTAAGTAACAGTTTCTGTGGCGCACTTAGCACACAGTACCTGGCCCACAGATAGAACTCAGCAAACACCGGCCATTATCGTTTCGTGGTTGTCTCTTTCATGCTGGTTCCCTCTTCTCTCCTCTGTCTGTACTTTGCTTTTCAATAACGTTTTTTTTTTTTTTTTAATTTTTTTTTCAACGTTTTATATTTATTTTTGGGATAGAGAGAGACAGAGCATGAACGGGGGAGGGGCAGAGAGAGAGGGAGACACAGAATCGGAAACTGGCTCCAGGCTCTGAGCCACCAGCCCAGAGCCTGACGCGGGGCTCGAACTCCCGGACCGCGAGATCGTGACCTGGCTGAAGTCGGACGCTTAACCGACTGCGCCACCCAGGCGCCCCTCAATAACGTTTTGACGCAACAAACATCTTCTGAGCCCCAGGACTGTGCCAGGACAAACAGTCGTCGTGCTGGGGAGCACGCTGGCTTTGGGGGAGGCAGACACATAAACCCTGAGCTGCAGCAAAGCTGAATGATGGAGGTTCTCCCCAGTTTTCATGGAAGCACAGGGAAGAGGAGAGGGCAGGTCAGGAAATGATTCACAGTTGACGCTTGAAACGGGAGTGGGAGGGAGAGGTACTTGCTGGGCAGTGAGGGGAGTGTATAAAGGTGTGCAGATGGCCAGCACAGTGTGGCCTGGGGAGCTGCCAGTGGTTCAGAAGACTAGGCCCACGGTTCTCACACTGGAGCATGCATCACAATCCCCTGGAAGCCTTGGTAGATTGCTCGGCCTCTTTACCAGTGTTTCAGATTTATCAAGTCCGGGGTAAGTGCATTTTTTTTTTTAATGTTTATTTATTTTTGAGAGAGAGAGGGAAAGAGAGAGAGAGACTGAGCCGGGGATGGGGAGGGGCAGAGAGAGAGGGAGATACAGAATCCGAAGCAGGTTCCAGGCTCTGAGCTGTCAGCACAGAGCCCGATGCAGGGCTCGAACTCACGAACCGTGAGATCATGACCTGAGCCAAAGTAGGACGCTTTACCCACTGAGCCACCTAGGCACCACTGAGATTTTGCATTTTTAATAAATTTCTTTGTTGCACTCCTGTTGCTGGCCAGGGACCTCCTCTGGGTGGGGGCGAGGCACAGGGATGGTGGGAAGAAGAGAGGACTTAAGGCACCAGCTCAGCAGTTTAGTTTTTTTTTTTTTTTAACTTATTTATTTTGAGAGAAAGAGACAGAATGAGCAGGGGAGGGGTAGAGAGAGGAAGAGAGAGAATCCCAAGTAGGTTCCGCACTGTCAGCACAGAGCCTGATTCAGGACTCCCATCTCTTGAACCATGAGATCACGACCTGAGCCGAAATCAAGGGTCGGACACTTAACCAACGGAGCCACCCAGGCATCCCAGGAATTTAGATTCTATAACAACGGTGACCGCCAGAACTATGAAAGCATTTTAAGGGGAAGAGCATCCAATCAGATCGGTGTGGCACAAGTAGGTTTTAAGGGCACACGACTTCAGAAGGGAAGGCACGTGAGCAGTTGAATCCCGGTGAGTTGTGGGTGATCTGGGCCATGCTGGGCATGGAGCCCAGTCTGTGCAGAAGCCCCAGCCTCCCAGCCCCGGCCTCTCTCCCCTTGCTGCTCTTTTCTCCTGCTCACAAAGGAAGAGGTGCGTCCCTCTTTTCCAGGGCCACCATGCTGTCTCCTCCGGACAGAGCGTCTTCCAAACATCTTCAGTTGTTCCCTGACCTCTTCCTGTTGGGCGTAGTTGAAGCCAAACCTTCAAACGCCCCCCAGCTTCTAGAGTCACACTACCCATCGGCTCCTTTTGGCTGCTATTCTTGCTACAAAATTTATTTATTCTGTATTTTGGTATAGTTGATATACAATGTTCCATTAGCTTCAGGTGAGCAACATAGTGATTCTACACGTTTATAGAACATGCTGTGCTCACCATCTGTCCCCATACAGCGCTGTTAAAGTACCGTTGACTATATTCCCTGTTGTACCTTTCATCCCGGTGGCGTATTCATTCCGTAGCTGGAAGCTTGTACCTGCCCCCTCCCCCGCCCTCCCCCCCCCCACCAATCTGCTTCACCCATTTTGCCCCCCCATCCAACCTCCTCTTTTCTGCCAACCATCAGTTTGTTTTGTAGTTGTGGGTCCGTTTCTGCTTTTTGTTTGCTTATTCATTTGTCTTTTTTTAGAGTTCCTGTATGGAAACGTTGATAACTTTATTTCTTTAACCAAAAACTTCTCAATGAATGCTCACCACCTGCCCGATTTCTTCACCCCAGGACTTGACTGCCTCAGTCTCATTTGCACCTGCCTAAACAATGAAAGGCAACTTGTTTTTCTTGTTTGCTTTAATAGCATCACCACTACTCCCACCAACATGTCTTTTTTTTTTTTTTAAGTTTTACTTTATTTGAGGGAGACAGAGAGAGTGTGAGTGGCGGAGGGGCAGAGAGAGCAGGGATAGAGAGAATCCCAAGCTGACTCTGAGCCGCCATTGCAGAACCCGAGGCAGGGCTCAAACTCCCGAAACTGTGAGATCATGACCTGAGCTGAAACCAAGAGTCGGATGCTTAACCAACTGAGTCACCCAGGTGCCCACCCCAACCTCCCCGCCACCAACATGTCTTAAAGAGAACCCACATAAAAAGCTCTGACAAAAATAGTTAAAAAATGTGGAAAATGCCTGAACAGAATTGAGTTTTTAGTCCTCCAGGCCTTTGTCAACCTTTCTACTGCAAAACAGCTTACAGGAAATCTGTATGTGGCGGGAATATTTTATTGTCCCTGAGTCAGCCGACACAATCCGATTTGTCTGAACTGATGAAATCAGAAGAAAATGGAGACTTATGTTAAGTGTCATTCCACAGAGACATTATGTCTTATACTCTCCTGGTCTGTGTACAGCCAGCCCAGTTCCTTAGAAACACGATTTCTTCACCTTCGCACTAATGATGGTAAAGAAGTGGTCATGAATTGTCCACCATTTGTTTCTACATTCTAAATTTTTTAAAGGCTTGAAATAAAAATGGGGCCTTCGGGGGCTTGGGAGCAGAAGCAAAGACTGCTCTTAAAGGTTCTTCATTAACAGTTCTGCACTGACAGTGCCTGGGATTCTCCCTTTCTCTCTGCCCCTCCCCAACTTGCTCGCTCTTGAAATAAATAACCTTAAGACAAAACAACACAAGGGGCGCCTGGGTGGCTCAGTCAGTTGAGCGTCAGACTTCGGCTCAGGTCATGATCTCACGGTTCGTGGGTTCGAGCCCTGTGTCGGGCTCTGTGCCGACAGCTCAGAGCCTGGAGCCTGATTCGGATTCTGTGTCCCCCTCTGTCTCCATCCCACCCCTGCTTGTGCTCTGTCTCTGTCTTTCAAAAATGAATAAACATAAAAAAAAGTTTAAAAAAAAGGCAAAACGAAACAAAAGTTTCTTCATTCAAATGTTGTAAACAAAACACGAAATGTTCACTGAATCCAGTTCACCCTCTTGAATGTGTAACAGAGACTGGCTTCCTTCCTGAAGAGGCTGTTTTCTGAGTGTTGCTTATAGCCAGAGATCTCACTTTTCTGTTTTGAACTTTCCCCCTTCTACTGGACCATTTCTCTTTTTGCTGTAAATCCTTGAGGCCTTATAGTCTTTTCACAGGTACCTTCCAACAGTGAGGGAGCTGAAATATCCCCCAAATAAATTTCTGACTCATAATGCCAATGAATCTGAAGAGCTGGGAAGTTACAGAAAGCAGGCAGAGAGGCCCTTCTCTTATTAGTAAGTGTTCCCCTTTAAATGTTTCTCCTCCGCTTTCTTCCTTCTGTGGCTTTGCAAAAATCAACAGCTTTCTCAGCTGTTCGTGTTCTTCCCTGGGAGCAAAAGTGAAGACTCTATTTTTCTAGTCCAGGAGAGCACCAGCAACTCTTCCCTGTAAGCATCTTCTTGGGTGAAGGGCTTCTCTCTTTTTTAAGCCAGCAACTTCCTCTTTTAAACACAATTCTGGATTTACTCACTGTATTTGTTGAGAGGACACAGAGCAAAAAGCCTGTGATCTTAACCCCCAAGCTCTTCCTCCCCAGAGAGCTCCCAGGGAGGCGGGAGGAAGGGTAAGAGACTCCCCGGGAATCCGTGCTGGGAGAGAAGAACCTGGGCTGCGTTCCTGGAGGGAGCCCCGGAAGCCCAGTGGGGCAGGGGTGGAGGAGGGGTGGGGAGAGGACAGGGAGGTGTTTGCCCCCCTCCAACTCTGGGGACCCTCTCCAAATCAGAAGAGAAGATCGGTCACATTATTTTATACTTGAGGCAACCCAGTGAGATCCACGTGTTCATCTTTCTGGTCTATTTGTTCTCTCAACTGGAAAGAATTTAGAAGTCTGAAAAAACTGCCAGAATATTGTCTCCTTCACTCTGGCTCCTGCCAACTTAATTTGAAATTGGCTTTCTCAGTTCTCTCTTTCCCATCTGGGAAGAACCCAGACAGATTTCTGCCTGCAGATGGTAAAACTCTGCCCCACATCCACGCGAGATCTGCTTCTTCTAGTCCAAATTAGGAGGTTGGCTCAAAATGATGTTGGTGACCTTTCGGGCCACACTGGGGATTGTCCCAAGGGCAATTAGACGGCCGCCCAGGGCCTGATGGTTTTCCTAAAGACTTGCAGTTTTTCAGAAAGGGCGCGGTAGGGAATTGGAGAGAAACTATAATAAGAGAAAGTCTGAAATGTCCTGGAACGTCTTCAGGTATGACATCATGGAAGTATTGCCAGTTCTTAGAAAGTTATCCCAAGGCTGAGCACACTATAGGCTCAGTCAGACACTTGCTAAATATTTATAGGATGAATGAATAAACACACTGCTAGAATGAACTAAATAAACACTCGATAAATACGAGGGATGTTCTTTATGTATTCTTTCATTTGTTTTGATCGAAAAATATCTTAGCCATTTCCCACAATCTTGTTTTCAGATTCAATCTTGTTTCCAAATTGATGAATACAATGGCTGCTGGCCCAAAGACCCCTTCCCACCATCAGCAAAGGTGACTGCTACGATGGCATTCCATCTCTCTGTCCCTGTTAAATTTGAGTATACCAGTGGGAAGGTTGGAAAACATTTCTGCCCCTGAAAATATATCAGACACTATCGTGTGCTGAGGATCCTACAGGCTGCATGTGACTATCAAGAAAACAATCAATCTATGAACCGCAGAGGTGGGTGTGAACACCGCTGCCCTGGGCCTGTTTACGTTCCTCCCAGCTGCCAGGTGAAGGCGATCAGATGGAAGGCGGAGATGGCCAGGTGTCATTCCTCTTGGCTGCCAGATGGAGGTGGTCAGGTGACATTCCTCCCAGCTGCCAGCTGAAGGTGATCTGATGGTTTTCTTCCTTGTTTGCAGTCGGCATTTCTGGAGTTTGCCCCCCAGGTATGCCATCCAGGAAGACCACGAGCATAACGGGGTGATTGTAGGCAAGACCGAAGATGTCAGCCCTTGCCAAAGGAAGGTTATGGAGAGTGGTGGGGTTGTGTACATGAATGACCTCCCAGTCTACACTCAGGTGGGTCCCAGGACCAGAGCTCCTCAGCACCTTCCCCAGATCAGCACCGCAGGGGTCATGGAACCCAGTGCCTACTCTCTTGAATCAATGCCATACTGAGTTGCTCAGTGGTTTTCTTTTCTTTAAAAAACATTTTTTTTTTAAATTTTTTGTTTATTTTTGAGAGAGACAGACCGCAAGCAGAGGAGAGACAGAGAGAGGGAGACAGAGAATCCAAAGAAGGCTCCAGGCTCTGAGCTGTCAGCACAGAGTCCAGTGCGGGGCTTGAGCTCACAAGCTGTGAGATTCTGACCTGAGCCGAAGTCAGACACTTAACCGACTGAGCCACCCGGGCACCCTGCTCAGTGGTTTTCAAACTGTGATCTGCACGATCTGAGATATTCTGCCCAGAATGAGCAAAAATTCAAGCATTCCCACTTCTAAACTGAAGAGCTCTACTTTTTTTTTTTTTTATTATTGATTTTGTATTTTAGGCTTCCATGCTTTTATTAGAAGGGAATGCTGCATTCTTCAAGCAACAATGATAGCCAGTGAGGCCAAGGATAAGGGGTCTGACGGTTCTAACATAGGACCCTGTTTCCTATAGGCACTTAACACATGTTCATTAGATTGAAGAAGCACCGCTTTCTCTGAACTTCATTTCCAAATTGAAACATTTAGGACTGAGTCTGCATTCTTGTGACTTTCACTGCAGGGAAACTGAAACCAACCTGAAGTTGGACCGTGTTTATTTGCTATCGTCTAACCCAACCAACACCTCTTGTTTACAGAACACCCAGCTCATAGGGAGCACTCAATGAGTGTTTGTTGAATGGATGAGTCAAATGTAAGATGCGTAATCCTATGCAAGGGACTTGCCCTCATTTGTAAAATGAGCCTAAATCCACCTTCTTTGTAGTTTGTAGTGAGGATTAAATGGAAGAAGATAGGTGAGTTGTTTAGCACATAATAGGATCAAGAAATTTTATTCTATGCTCTTCTCTTTCACATAAGCAATAGATATACCCTGCGTGTACTTGAGGGAGGTGATCTCATAAGTGAAGAACCAGGCGGTGAAGAACATGCTGGTGGCCAACAGCAGCGTAATTGGAGGGGGAGGACAGCCAGGTGCACCGGGCTGGTATGTCTCCTCATGGTCTCCGGCTCTGTTTTGCTGGCAGAAAAGGATCGTCCACCATTCTGCCCTGTCTGGGTTTTCATCTGCTGCTCTGGACCTTCTTGCTGTGGTTCAGGCAGAGGCTGTGATGACATCAGGAAGATTGGCCAGAATGATCCTATCAAAAAGTAAGCTCTGCATGGGAAACATGGTGGCCAAGACAAAAGTTGTCTTTCGGTGAGTTGTTTTTATTTTATTTTATTTTTTTAACGTTTTTATTTATTTTTGAGACAGAGAGAGATAGAGCATGAACGGGGGAGGGGCAGAGAGAGAGGGAGACACAGAATCGGAAGCAGGCTCCAGGCTCTGAGCCATCAGCCCAGAGCCCGACGCGGGGCTCGAACTCACGGACCGCTAGATCGTGACCTGAGCTGAAGTTGGATGCTTAACCGACTGAGCCACCCAGGCGCCCCTCGGTGAGTTGTTTTTAAAATCTATGCAACGTGAACAAAGGGGAGCATTGCACAGAAAAAAAAAATATATGAACACACAAATAACCTAGTGCATGATCTGTCTGCAGATAGTAACGGGACCCGTAGAAAAGTGACAGTGATTTCCTTACTCCATAAAGGCCTCTTCCTGCTCTAGGCACAGCCATTCTGAATGCTCAAAATGGACCATGTAATTTCCACCTTGTTTAGGGCTTCCCCTGCATTAAAGCTGGCACTTTTTGTCATAATCTAGGTTTCAGCCTAGGGTGAACGGATATACATTATAAACGTAGTATTTCCTTCCTACTGAGCGTTGCCATCTTCAGACAGCACACATCACTGTCCTTCAGTGAAACTTTCTGCCTCTCAGGGCTGATTGCACAGACTGTACATATACACTTTAATGTTACTTACTTCAAGGTGAGGAGAACTGGGGAAGAATTTCCTTCTAGTCCTGAAAGATTTCCTAAGAGTTTTAAAGACGTTGTGCTTTACTCATAGACTTTGCATCCAGTCTGGATGTAAAAATTGCTCCTCTCTATGCACTGTGACAACAAGAGTGGTTTTGTAATTTGAAGGGGAGAGGTTAGCATCACTACTGAGATGGAGGGTGACATGTATATTTCAGATACGATGTAGGGATCTAGGTGTGCGGTTTAAGTTGGGTCAAAGTGCCAGTAAAATGTTAAATTATTTTTATATGATATTCTTTTTTTTTAAATGTTTTTATCTATTTTTGAGACAGAGAGCGTGAGCAGGGGAGGGGCAGAGAGAGAGGGAGACACAGAATCCGAAGCAGACTCCAGGCTCTGAGCTGTCATAACAGAGCCTGGCGCGGGGCTCAAACCCACGGACTGTGAGGTCATGACCTGAGCCAAAGTCGGATGCTTAACCGACTGAGCCACCCAGGTGCCCCTATGATATTCTAACATATCATCCGTTTCCTCTCTTTGAGTTGATGTTGGCACACCACCGTAATGATATCTGTCAACAAACTGACCTTGAGCTGCATAGAAAAACACACAATAGCTCTGTCTATGGGATCGACATCAAGATAAACAAACAAAGCATTTCGGGTTGGGCATGTCCCCAGCATAAAATGGACTCAAGGTATGAGATGTTTTCTAGTTATACTCCAGTCTTTGACAAACCTCATTTGGTTGCTGTCCAAAAGACAAGCAGTGAACCTTAAGAGAAGCCTGCTCCACAACTCTCACGTCAGAGTGGTTAATGACCGTCATTGTCAAGTCCTTATTTCCTACACCTTGGCATAGTGGTGTGCTGATAAAATGCCGCTCAAAACCAAAAGCCAAACCCAAATATCGCTTGATCGATTTGTGATATTTGCCAACTTCCATAATGTAAATACTCCTGCTGTGGCTGATTTTGAGCTACCAACGGTTGCTGGTTTGCAAAATCCCTGAATACTTAGCAGTTAGATCTGGTGAGCTGTCACAAGGTGCCTCTGATGCACCTTTGTGTCTGTTTCTCTTCCATGCTCTCCTACGTCTGGGGCTTTATACCTGCTCTTACTTCTGCCTGGAATGTGCCTGTGACCCTACTCCTTACTCTGCAGTCTGGCTCTTCAGTTAATGTTGTTGGAATCCTTAAGGGAATTAAACAGTGATACAAAGCACTTGGAAGAGTGCCGGTTGTACAGTGAATGCTATTTAGGGGATGTTTATTAATATTCTTTTCCTTTAGTGACCATCAAGACTGAATTAGGCATTCCTCTTGTGTGTGCCCCGTCTGCTCTGTTTCTCCTCCTGTGCTACCCGCCCCAGACTGCGTTGTACTGGTTTCCTTTCTGGCCCTTGTTGGGTCAAGCTTCATAATGGAAGCACTGACCTCGTTTTCTGTTGCATCCCTGGCTAGCATAGTGCCTGGAAACTGGAAGACACTCGATGTATACTTGTTAAGTAATAACCTGTTAGGGCATTGAATCTGTTGTTTCCTACCAACTTAAATTAGAAATTAAGAGGGTAAGGAGCACCTCGGTCGCTCAGTCCATTAAGCATCCAACTCTTGGTTTCGGCTCAGGTCATGATCTCACGGTCCGCGGGTTTGAGCTTGGTTTCCGCTCAGGTCATGATCTCACGGTCCGTGGGTTTGAGCCCTGTGTCGGGCTCCATGCTGATAGTGCAAAGCCTGCTCAAGACTCATGCTCTCCCTCTCTCTCTGCCCCTCCCCCCTCAAAATAAATAAATAAACATTAAAAAAAGACATTTAGAAGGTCAGTGTGCATGTCAGAAATGATTATGAGGAAAGGGTGGAGGGGAAGATACAGTGATAGCTAAAGAAGATGTATTTTCTCGGGCTGTAGTAGGCTTTATTTGTGCTGACAGAAAGGGTGTTCCATTGATTGGAGTAGCCAAAGTAGGGTCTGATTCAGTTTGTGGTCTTCTGGTGCTTCCATGGACAACTGCATTATCATGGAGGGTAGTGACTTGTTGGGCATCATAAGAACACTTGTAAGTTCAGGAACTCTCTTTCTATTTAAGACCCTTATCCTGAGTGTGTGTCTTTGGCAGGGAAAGGTGGTAGGGAGAGGTTGTCTCTAAAACAGCTCTAATGAAATCCTTTTTTTTTTCCTTTTTTTTTTGATTGACTGTAAGTGCTTCTTAACCACTTTGAGGTTACAGATTCCTTTTAAGAATTTGATAAAAGCTTCTAACCAAAAGAATGCTCTGTGTACGTAAATACATAAATCTTACACACAATTTATTTGTGTACTTCCAAAGAACCCCAGTGTAATGCTCCTGTCTTCATGCATTTTGTCTGATTTATCTTCATAATGTTTCTTTGAAGTTGGTAGGGGTGGAAACAAAAGAGTGATGAGTTCATGTGCCCAGAATACATAATGGTAGCAATTGCATAAT
Source organism: Prionailurus viverrinus (assembly GCF_022837055.1). Classification (NCBI taxonomy): domain Eukaryota; kingdom Metazoa; phylum Chordata; class Mammalia; order Carnivora; family Felidae; genus Prionailurus; species Prionailurus viverrinus. Next base: position 143,111,773 of record NC_062568.1, read on the forward strand.
TGATTAGGATGGCATAAATAACGTCACCTGGCCATCCGGAGTGACTACTGGAAATTGAAGTGCTATTTTAAGGGAACTTGCTTTTATTATGAGGTACTATCTTTTATTTTTTTATTTTTATTTTTTATGTTTTATTTATTTTCGAAAGATAAAGACAGAGTGTGAGTGGGGGAGGGGCAGAGAGAGGGAGACACAGAATCCAAAGCAGGCTCCAGGCTCAGAGCTGTCCGTCAGCACAGAGCCTGATGTGGGGCTTGAACCCACGGACGTGAGGTCATGACCTGAGCCGAAGTCAGACGCTTAACTGACTGAGCCACCCAGGCGTCCCCATGAGGTAATATCTTAAACATTTAATCAAGTCCTGGAATCTTCTGCAGTTTCATCTGGTCTGCGCCATGTTGGGAATCATCATAGTCATTCTTGTGTTCATTACTCACCGTTGCAAACAGACAATTGGATGGGTTTTAAGCTAGCCTGAGACCCAATAATTACCTAAAATTCTATCCTTTCAGTTGTATATTATGTAAGAGCTGGACTCCAAACACAGACATTAACAATGAGATTCTCTGAACTTTCTCATGTTTCTGCTAATGGAGGGTGGGGTGCGGTAGAGGAGGCTAACAAAAACCAGTTACTCTGTATTTCCAGTACATTTGGAAAGCCAGTTTCTTTTCCTAACTTTTTCTTGCCCATGTGAATAGTTTAATGCATCTCTATTCCCCGGAGACAAACTAGGCCAATGGAAACAAGTCACGTCATCTCTAAAAGGAGGGATTAAGTTTGTAGTTTCCAGTGTCTCTTCTGTTCAAACATCCCATGGTTGTCTGAAGCTGTCTTGGAGACTCTGGGGATGCAGAAAAAGGCCAAGCAGGATTAAACACGTTCTTCAGATAATCAACTGTTTTCACTTTACCAATTAAATATGAAAAACTTCTGGGGTGTTGGGTGGCTCAGTCAGTTAAGCATCTGACTCTTGCTTTTGGCTCAGGTCGTGATCTCAAGGTTCCTGAATTTGAGCGCCACCTTGGGCTCTGTGTTGGCAGTGTGGAGCCTGCTTGGAATCCTCTCTCTCCCTTTCTCTCCGCCCCTCCTTTGCTCTCTCTCTCTCTCTCTCAAAATAAGTAAATAAACTTAATATAAACAAACAAACAAACAAACAAACAAACAAACTTCTGTTCTCAGTCTCTTGCCAAGTTTCACAAGAACAGTGAGAGACTTATTTCTAACAATGCTGTAGACAAATAGAGGTTTGAGAAATGAAATACTAAGCCTTATATAATGACACATATTTCAGGAAGAAAAATGGGATATTCTGAAACAAAATATCCATGTGAATGACTTTCCAAGGGCAAAAATATAAAGAACCTCTTCACCAGCATCAGAATATTTATTGGGCAGGAGTCGACAATGTTATAAGCATCTTGGGAGGTAAGTGTGACTTGAAAAAAACAGCAAGATCATCAATGAGTACAGCACCATCAAGCTTCTTTTCTCTAGGAGTTAATTCTACTTGGTTAAAAGTTTCATCTAGGATATAATTTTGAATGCTGTCGGGAACAACAGAAGGTTTCTTTCCTAAGCCCAATTCTTCTAAATTCCTGGAGACAGAATTAATATACAAAGTACATTGTACACCCGTGTGTTTGTGGGGGTGGGGTGGGGGAGGGGGGCCTGGGGCCGGGGAGTAAAGCTTGTTCACTCACATGTACCAGATATCTGAGTTAATTCTCTGTAGGTCCTGTGTCTTACTTTGTAACAGTAAACAAATTACACTTAAGAATGGGAAAATCTTAGATGAGATAATGGAATTATCTGGAGCTTTGGCTAAACAGCTTGAAAGGTTTTATTAGAGCTGTTTTAGAGATAGCTTACCCCTATCTTCCTGCCCGTGCACATACACGTAAGATAAGGAGCTTGAAAAAATAGGGAGAGAGCCCCTGAGTATACGCCAAACCCAAAACAAGGAATGATATCCCCAACAAAGGGGTAAGTCCCACACAGGCTGTGATGGCTCCTTATCTCCACGTGAGGGAATGCTCCGGGCCCATGGTACTCTTCAGCAGCTGTGCAAGGGTCAACAAACTGCTGCCTTTCCCAACACAGATCTATCTCTTCCTAGCGGTGTTGGCCAAGTTATTGACCCTTGCTGAGTTGTTTCCTCATCTGTAAAATAGGAGATAGAAATAATAATGTCAATAAGAATACCTACTTTGTACAGTTTAAGGATTAAACATGATAATGAATATACGGGGGGAAAATACATCAGTATTATGCCTAGCACATAAGTGCTCAGTAAATGGTATCAAAAAGTCAAGGAACCGAACTTCAGTCTGCCCATGGTACTGTGTTCCCTGGGTGGGAAGGAAGTGGAGACATTCAGTTACCCATTTCAGAAACATTTATTGAATGTCTTTTATGTATCAGACACTATTCCAAGTGACAAGACTTCAGACATGAATAAGAAGAATCTCTTCTTTTTTTTTTTTTTTTTTAAATTTTTTTTTTCAACGTTTATTCATTTTTGGGACAGAGAGAGACAGAGCATGAACGGGGGAGGGGCAGAGAGAGAGGGAGACACAGAATCGGAAGCAGGCTCCAGGCTCCGAGCCATCAGCCCAGAGCCCGACGCGGGGCTCGAACTCCCGGACCGCGAGATCATGACCTGGCTGAAGTCGGACGCCCAACCGACTGCGCCACCCAGGCGCCCCAAGAAGAATCTCTTCTGATGGTTAAGTTAAGCCACTCACCAAATAAATGTAATGTTGGTGTTGATGAATGCTTGAAGAAAAATGAGGCCAAGTAGGGTGATTTCATGTGAGAAAGAGTATTAAAGAGAGGCTGATCAGGAGAACTATGCGGAGGTAACAGATGCGCAGAGACCTGAAACAAGTGGTGGGAAAAGCCTCGAGAAGCTTGAGGAAGAGTGTTCTAAGCAGAGGGACCGGCGACTGCAAAGGCCCTGAGGGAAGAACAAGGTAGGATGTCAAAGAGTGGGAAGAAGCCACTCAGCAAGAAAGACTGAAGGCCAATGACAAGCAAAAACCAGCAGTCTAGAGCATTAGAGGTCCTGGTAAAGACTTTGGATTTAACTTGGAATGTGTTGGATAATAATACAATGAATATGACTTACAATTTTGAAAGATAATTCTGGCTGCTTTCAAGGGGACAAGAACAAAAGCGTTCAAATAGGGGCTATTGCAGCACGTTTGGAAAGAGTTGATGCTTATTTGGACTAAGGTATGATGGAGGAGGTGAGAAATGTTTAGGGGGAGAGCTTGAAGTTGATGGGTTAGACATGGTATGTGGGAGAGAGAAGGGGCTTTGCCTGAACAGTCTGGTGATTGGCTAGGGAATTACTGAGATGGGGAACATTGGAGCAGGAACAGGTGTGGGGGGAGGGGGGAATCAGGAGCTCATCTTCCACAGGGTGAGTTTGAGATGCCCATTTAATGCCCAAATGGCAGTACGAAGTGGGCCATTAAAAGTGCAAATCTGGAGCTCAAGTGAGAGATTAGAGTGAAGATATAAAGCTGGGAATCATAAGCATATAGATTGTATTTAAAGTCATGGGATTGATTGAAATTATTCAAAAAGTGAGCATGGATTAAGAAGAAAAGAGGTCAAAGAGGGAGCCCTGGGACACTCCAGCACAGGGATCAGGAAGATGAGGGCATCCTGCAAAGAAGGCAGGGAAGGAATAGCCACATCCCCACTTGACAATAGAGATACTGAGCCCTGGAATGGGCTCCTTTCTGGCCCACAAGTCCCCCCACCTTCATCCCAACCTTAAGCCCAGTGCAGCCTTCTCTTCAGCCAGCAATGCATTTAAAGGGATTAATCCAGAATCAGTTTAGGACATTGTAACACTCTACACATATTCATTAAATAGTATGTACAAGTGGATGAATAGATGACTATTGACAGATTTTATTTTATTCCTCCTTAAATACTTATTTATAAATATTTACTTGCATTTGATTTTTCTCCCTGGAGAAAAAATTGCACTTGCTTTGTTTTAAGGTCTATCAGAGAAAATTTTTGCTGAAGCCAGAAATCTTTTCTGTTAGCTTTTGATGGCATAAGCCTTGGAGAACTTTATAAAGTAATAATGAAAACATTTGTTCTTCAAGAAAGGCATATGCAAATTTTAAATCTTACAATTTCACTGGATAAGGTATTAGAGGTACCATATATTCCTATTCATTTACTGATTTCATTATGAAACCAAAACTTATGTAATGCTTATTTGTACAAAGAGCTGCATGTAGGATATGGTAATTGATACTCCAGTAAGAACAGTAATGAAAATTAGTAGTAATATGTGTTCCGTCCAAAGGCTTTTACATGCATTTCGTTTTTTGTTTTTTTTTTTAATCTTTATTACTGAGAGACAGAGAGAGACAGAGCATGAGCAGGGGAGGGGCAGAGAGAGAGGAGGAGACACAGACTCTGAAGCAGGCTCCAGGCTCTGAGCTGCCAGCACAGAGTCCGACGTGGGACTCGAACTCACACAAACTGGGGAGATCATGACCTGAGCCCAAGTCGGACGCTCAACCGACTGAGCCACCCAGGCGCCCCGCATTTCATTTTTGTTCATGATTCCCAAGGCATCCTGTGAGAATCATACTGTTATTACCTGTTTTGTACAAAATCAAAATTCTAAGAGTTAAATAACATTCTTGTAGTCAAATGATTAGAATTGAGCAGATTCGAACCCAGCTCTGTGTGTTGACAGAGCTTGAACTCTTTTTTTTTAATGTTTTCAATGTTTATTGATTTTTGAGAGAGAGAGACAGAGAGAGAGAGAGAGAGAGCACAAGCCACGAGCAGAGGAAGGGCAGAGAGAGAGGGAGACACAGAACCCGAAGCAGGCTCCAGGCTCTGAGCTGTCAGCACAGAGCAGGATGCGGAGCTCAACCCCACAAACCGTGAGATCACGACCTGAGTCGGAGACACCCAGGTGCCCTAACGGAGCTTGAACTCTTAATCACTCTGCTCTGGGACCCCTTTTCAGTAATCAACATCATCATCTTATTCATAGCTTAAAACTGAAGACATCATCAACAAGCTTGACCAACATAAATAAGCATGTGTCTCCAAACAAACAAAAATACATAACAGTGAAATTCTGAAATCCACATTGAAGCAAGAGGAAAAACCCATTCACGTTTCTATAAAAAATGGTAACATTTTCTGTAACATCTCCTGGAAAGTGCAAGCCCCAAACTGGGACTTGGGTCTCCCAGCAAAGCGCAAGGGCAACGCAGAGGCTGCAGGGAGGCGCCCCAGCAAGGACCCTGGCAGCCCCTGTCCTGGCGGGAAGCGCCGTGGAGGCCTCGGCAGCAAGAGGGGAAGCAAACACACTTGGAAGAAAGCAAAACCCAACACAGATGGTCTTGGGCGATACGAGCAGTGGTACCAGAGCCCCGATAGCGGCGGTGCAGCCTCAGCGACATTATGCACGGAGCCAAAGGAGCAAAAACCCTAAGGGACAGAGAGAGAGGAGGAAGAGGAAATTCCCTGGCATCTTCACAAAGGCAAGGGACTAACGTTGGTAGTAATCATGCCACCAAATTCAAGGACTGAACTTCAGATATCTATTTGGAATATGCTAAAGAGACACAATGATCTGAATCTGTGACTGATCATCCGCTGGATGTGTTTTAATAGGATCATACATACTAAAGTGCATTGTACACAGCAACATGGCAACTGAAAATAATTACTTATACTATTGCTATTGATGATATAATAGTGATCACAAATATTATTAGTAAATAAATGGGTGATTTAAAAAACTCCATACCAAAGAGGCTTTTGTTATTTTGCCATTATTAATTCAATATGTAATTTAAATGGCCCTATTTTCTATCTTTTTGTTTCTGTGGATAGTCACCATATAGTAAGGTTCTTACCTTGCCAGAATGACCAACTGGTTGTTATCTAATAAATCTGAGCTCAAGGATGTTGTTAATCATTCTGTTTATGATTCCATTACTTCATTTGCCCGGGCCCTTTGCTTTCCCATAATGATTCTTCCTGTCTTCAGAATTCTTAACGTGATCATTTTAATTGTTCCCCGTTACTTCCTATTTTAAATTTTGTTAGATGGCATTTAATAAGGCTTCAGTTTTGATTGTAGAATGGACGGTTTTTAAAAATTTTACTTGGCTCTGTTTCTTCACTTAAAATTACAGCAGTAGGGTTTTGTTTCCCATCAAAAGGTATCCTACATAGCGTATTTCCCTTGGTTCAAAGATTCCACTGGAGAGCCACCAATTAATTTCAGATTGTCCCACACATATAAGGTAGGTCTTACTCCTCTACCAATTCTGAAAGAACACATCTTCCAATTGTGTGAATTCCAATCCTGAAAGAACACATCTTCCACTGATGAAGAAAAAAAATCTCTAACTAGGGTTGCCCGGGCAATAGAGATGGGATTTAAGGAATGCACAATTATGGCCACGGCTGTCTGGTTCTCGTTCATACTAGAACAACTCATGGTACTTTTTTTCTTGCACTGGAAAGGAATATTAAAAAACAAAAAAAAAGCTGAGAGCCAGGGTTAGATAACTTGTGATTTTAATCAGAATTTTCAACTATAAAAAATGAGAACTTGAAAATTGGGGTTTGAAACAAAAACAGTTATGACATAATATTGCAAAATATTCTTATCGCTTAGTAAAGGCAAACTATAAATTATAAACCTTTTTCCACACATTTGATCTTGTATCAAGTCAAAGCCCAATTATTTCTGAGCAGTGGGTCTTTTCAAAGTAAGAGATTGCACTCTCAAAGCTTTAAAAACACCCCCCTCCCTGATACGTACACATAAACTGTCAAAGAAACATTTGCAGAGAGTCAGAGACATTTCTGTAAATCCTATGAGAAGATTGTGCATCCTAGTGTCTTCTTGAAACATATTCTGCTTGCTTTGGGATTCAAAAACGAGAGATGTGAAAAGCAAGGAGAGGCAAAGCAGCAATAATAGCAGCAGCCCCCAAAGGAGCAGCAGCCGCAGTGACACCTCTGTCCCTGTTGGTCTCCACTGTCTGGCAGCTGCTAAGTGGACACCTTTTTGGTGGCTGTCCATGCATGCAGACAGAAGTCTTTTTTTTTTTTAAAGCTTATTTATTTATTTATTTTGAGAGAGGGGGTGAGGGAGAGAGAGAGAAAGAGCAGGGGAGGGGCAGAGAGAGAGGGAGAATCCCAAGCAGGCTCCAAGCCATCAGCGTAGAGCCCAATATGGGCTCAAATTCACCAATCGTGAGATCATGACCTGAGCCAAAACCAGGAGTCAGATGCTTAACCGACTCGCCACCCGGGTGCCCCTGAGAAGCCATTTAAAAAAGTCAGGCTTTACAGGTTGTCACGTTTTTCCTAAACTTCTCTCATTGGAGTACACGCAGACACGTTGCTTCTGAGTCTCTGCATTCAAGATGGACTGGCTCAAATAAGGTAGGATTTTAAGAGATGAATGTAAAATTCTTTTTTCATGAAACAAACTGCATGGATAAAAATGAAAGAGACCTGGCTGAACAATATTTCCTGTCAGACAGAGCAAGGAGTTTTAGTTGATCATGAATTTATTATGAGCTAAGAGGTATATCACTGCCTAGAAAGCTAAGACATCGTTAATGCCCAGAAAGCGCCCATACGAGGTAACAATTTTGCTGTATGCCAGACCATGCCCGACCTAGAATGTACAGATTAGCTTTGCACCACATCCTTCAAGTTCATCAAAAAAGGTTATGGGTGATGGGGCACCTGGGTGGCTCAGTCGGTTGAGCATCCGACTCGGCTCAGGTCGTGATCTCGAGGTTTGTGAGTTCGAGCCCTGCATCAAGCTCTGTGCTGATGGCTCAGAGCCTGGAGCCTGCTTCCGATCCTGTGCCTCCCTTTCTCTCTGTCCCTCCCCCGCTCATGCTTTGTCTCTCTCTCTCTCTCTCTCTCTCTCAAAAATAAAAATAAAAAACAAAACATTAAAAAGAGGTTATGAGTGAGATGGCAAAAAGTCTGGAAACTATGTTATAGGAGGAACAGTTGAGGGACTTTGATTTATTTAGCCCCAAAAAGGAAAGCTTTGGAAAGCAGAAGAGGAGGAGATACTGGTTGCTCATCTTCGATGCCTGAAGAGTACCTTGTGGAAAAGCTATCATAGTTGCTCTGGAGGTTCCCAAGGGAAAACCTAGGAACAGTTAGGGTCATAGTAGACAATTTCCAGCTCAAAGTTAAGAAGCTTTTTGTAATTACTATTTTCCTTAAGGTATGCTGGGCTGCTTACTCAATGGAGTGGTCACCTTGTTATATCTGGAAGATCCCAGTAAAGGCTGAACGCTTTTGCTTATAGGAGGGGAAGATGGATGTAAGATGGGACTCTGAGAGTTTCTATTCACAGTGTGGAAAGGATGGCTCATGGAGAGTTTGGAAGCCATCCTGGCCCATGCTGCACCCTCTCGTGGTGGAGTCTTAGACTGTGTCACCCTAATGGTGACCCAGTTTTCTCCATCGCTGCGAAGCAGACTGTGGTCTTGTTATCTAATTTAAATTACCATCTACCAAAATCACATTGCTATGGTTGTTGAAAACAGCCCTAGGAGGCTGTGTTCCGCCATCTGAACTGATGATTCTTGCTTGAAGGTGGTGAGGGATGAGGCTCCCAGGCATCTGACCAGCCTGAGCCTTGTTCTTTTTGGGGATGGAGACTGAATAGTTAAGATCCTGCCTTTGGGGGCGCCTGGGTGGCGCAGTCGGTTAAGCGTCCGACTTCAGCCAGGTCACGATCTCACAGTCCGTGAGTTCGAGCCCCGCGTCGGACTCTGGGCTGATGGCTCAGAGCCTGGAGCCTGTTTCTGATTCTGTGTCTCCCTCTCTCTCTGCCCCTCCGCCGTTCATTCTCTGTCTCTCTCTGTCCCAAAAATAAATAAATGTTGAAAAAAAAAAAAGGGGCGCCTGGGTGGCGCAGTCGGTTAAGCGTCCGACTTCAGCCAGGTCACGATCTCGCGGTCCGGGAGTTCGAGCCCCGCGTCGGGCTCTGGGCTGATGGCTCAGAGCCTGGAGCCTGTTTCCGATTCTGTGTCTCCCTCTCTCTCTGCCCCTCCCCGATCATGCTCTGTCTCTCTCTGTCCCAAAAATAAATAAACGTTGAAAAAAAATTTAAAAAAAAAAAAAAAAAAAAAAAGATCCTGCCTTTGGAGCTACACTAAGTTCAAATCCTAGCTCCACACATTACTATCTGTATGAAAATGTTTAACTTCTGATGCCCCTTCCTCTGTAAACTAGAGATGACACTAGTTTGAGTCTGTCTCGTGGGTTGTTGTGAGAATTAAATGAGCAAAGGGGTATTACCTACTGTGAACAGAGCCCACTGCTACTTTCATATTTAATTTTTAATGCAGGCTGACACCTGCATTGAAATGTTTACTCGAGCTAGCCTCAAAAATGATTTCAGTACGTGGAAACACCACTTAGATTCAACCCTAAGGTGTCATCCCACCAAGCTGTAATCAGTTCTTGAAAAACAAATCGGGTTTAGAAGACCACCTAAATATTCAAGTTCCAAAGGACAGGATCTATTGAGGCAGTGGTTCTCAGAGTGTGGTCCTTACATTGGCCGCATCAGCCCCAGCTGGTGCCTTGGTCCTCTCAGGCTGCTATAACAGAGGTAGCAAGGACTGCGTGGCTTAAACAACAAACACGTATTTTTTACAGTTCTGGAGGCTGGGAAGTCCAAGAGCAAGTCCCTGGCAGATTTGGTGTCTGGTGAGAGCCCGCTTCTTAGCTCAAAGATGGCTCTCTTCTCATTGTATCCTCACAAGGCAGCAGGAAGGTGATGGGACTCTCTAGGGTCCTTTCTATAAGGCCACCAATTTTATTCAGGAGGATGCCTACTTCATGACCTGATTACCTCTCAAAGGCCCCGGCTCCTAGTGCCATCTCCTATTTTCTGTACCCCTCTTAGTCTTTCATGGCGTGCTTCCTTGTTTTGGTAAAACACATTCTCTAGCGGTTGCTTGAGCAAGACTGTATGATAGGTAAATATTTTGACGTTTGAAATGACTTTCCCACTTGACTAATAATTTTAGGTGGAAACCATACTCTTTTAGAATTTCAAATGCATTCCTTCATTGTCTTTGAGCTTCAAGCATTGCTGTTGAGAAATCTGATGATATTCTGATTCTTGATCTTTTGTGACTTTTTTTTTTTCTCTAGAAGCTTTTAGGATCTATTCTTTGCCTTTTCATTCCGAAACTTCAAGTGCTTCAGTCCTGGAAGTTTTTCTTGAATTACTTAATTGATGATTTCTTATCTGCAGGACTGCTCTCCCAATTTTCTTATCTTTCTCCTGGAAGGACATTAGAGAATTTACCCACTCCAAAGAATGAAACCTCCAGACTTCAGTCGAGATGGGAGAGAGATAGTTGCCTAGAGACATAAGCCTGGAGAAATGATCTGCTTGTTAAGCAGCTTTCACCATGTTCCCCCTTATTTTCAGACAGCCTCTCCCTATTCCCCCTTTGCTCTAATTCTTAAATTTTTTTTTCAACGTTTTATTTTATTTTTGGGACAGAGAGAGACAGAGCATGAACGGGGGAGGGGCAGAGAGAGAGGAAGACACAGAATTGGAAACAGGCTCCAGGCTCTGAGCCATCAGCCCAGAGCCTGACGCGGGGCTCGAACTCCCGGACCGCGAGATCGTGACCTGGCTGAAGTCGGACCCTTAACCGACTGTGCCACCCAGGCGCCCCCCTTTGCTCTAATTCTTGAGGCACCTCTTGCAGTTCTGGAACATTTTAAGGATTCTGTGGTTTAAACTGAGTTGTTTCTCAGCTTTCCATACTTTTGGGGTTTGGGGTACTTACCTCTCATGCTTTCCAGCTTCCAAAATGAGGTTGCTGTCATCTCCTTGTCCTTGTGGGCTTAAGTTTTTACTGGAGTTTAAGCATGAGAGGAAGCAAAATTAGATGCTTGTATTCAGAACAAATATCTGTATCTTAAAAATCTCTTAGCCATTCACTGGGGGGACATGATCAAAAAAGATGTTAACTGCCAGTTGACCCATGAGCTGGACCCAGGTGATTGGAGGCTCCTCACCTGAGCCCCTGTCCTTGGAATACAGGTTCTGCTTGCCTTTCCTGCTCCCAGAGGCTGCTCCAAGGACATAACCTTGAGGTGGTGATGTGGTGGTAAAAACATCTGCACGGTATTATGTGCCTGAGCCCAGTTAGGGCCTCTTGATAAGCTTTTTAAGATGTGGAGGGCAGCCACAGGGATCCATTTGTCTTGCTGTGCAAGACGAGCCTCGTATGTAAGTTCTCTTTGCTGTTCTTAAAACTGCCACCTACCAACCTGGAGTGGCTGCCTCTGTCTTTGGTCTCTCCCTGCCCTCTGTGCATGGGGGCCGGTTTCAGAGCACCCCAGGAGAGCTCCTGAGACGTGAACCTACAGTTGGTGGCAGCCCTCACTGTTTTCCATGTCCCAGCTCCTGAGGCACTGACCACCCCCTCTGGCAATCTGGAAGCTGATGCCCCCTGTCTCAGGTACAAGCTTTAGCTAAAGACCCTGCAGTAGATACAGCAGACTGGGTGCACAGAAAGAATGGCCAACACGAGGCCCAGGTGGGATGGTGTATTGCCAAAGATGCCAAAAGTGCCCTTGAAGTACAGTGACATTGCTAATGAAGTGACAGGCTATCCCGTGTGTTCTAAACAACACCCAAGGCAACTGCTGAAAGAATCTGGGGCCATTCACTGGAGTTCCCAACCAGTGAGGGACTGGCCAGTTGATCGTGTTGGTCCCCTCCAAGTGAGAGTTCTAAATATGCCCTGGTTTCTGTGGACGCAGCATCTGGCCTGACCCAAGCCATCCCCTGGAGCAATGCAAAACAGGCTGCCACCATAAGGAGATTAGAGAGAGTGAGTGCCATTTATGGACACCTTCATCAGATAGCAACTGGGGTCGGGTGTGGTGGTCACATTTCAGAGGTCATGCTGTATATGACTGGGCAAAAAAAAAAATGACATTAAATGGAGGTTTCATCTCCTCTATAATCCACCAGCGGCAGGGTTGGTAGAAAGAAAACATATTAAGACAGCATGTTAAATTGTTAACAGATAAAACCAGGTGGAATAATACATTTGAATACTCAGTGAGCAGGGCCAGTTGCCCCATATGCCAGACTGGGGACCCCTGGCAAGGCCCCCAACACGAAAAAGGTGTGGAAATGACGGGAAACGGCCGTTGCCCCAGCTCTCCACTGTGGATCAATATGCTATCTGCTGAGAATGCCGAGCCCCGTCACCCCTGGGAAAGGAATGATTTACTGGAATCTGCAACAGGGCATACCGCCAGGGCTGGTGAGTTCCTTCAAATTCCTGGGTGAGGAGAAACTGCCCAGTCTCCACCGGGGTCCCCTTGTCTTGCCGCAAGCCGGACCTGTTGAAATGTACTGTGTCTGAAACAGAACGTACAGCCTGAGAGAGAAGAGAAGATGGGGGTTCCTCTTCTGGCAAATCCTGTCCTCAGTCTATCTCCTCACACCTCACAGCACTGCCCCCCAGGGCCAACATGTGTAGTGTGCACAACTGAGTCAGGTTCTTAAAGCTGCCAGCCTCCCTCTCCTCAAGGCCAGGTAGACACTGTCTTTCACTGGTTTGATTATTTGGCTACTGTCTTTGCTCCCTCCATAGGCCTGGAGGATGTTATAGCATACACAGAAGCCCTTACTAAAAAATTCAGTCAGCACGCCCTGAACGATAGCCAAAAAACCACAACCAAAACCAAAAAAAAACCTGTCCTTACTGAACACTTAAATGACTCTAGTGAGAAAAACTGTCTTCTTTTTAAAAAAAATTTTTTTAGTGTTTATTACTTATTTTTGAGAGAGAGACAGAGTGAGAGCAGGGGAGGGGCAGGGAGAGAGAGGGAGGCACAGAATCTGAAGCAGGCTCCAGGCTCTGAGCTGTCAGCACAGAGCCCGACGCGGGACTCAAACTCACGAACCGTGAGATCATAACCCGAGCCAAAGTTGGACGCTTAACTGACTGAGTCACCCCAAGCAAAACTATCTTCTGAAATAGGATGTCCTTGGACATTATTACTACCTCACAAGGAGGTGCCTGTGCCATTATCAAGCCAAAATGTTCTGAGCTCATACCTTATGAGTATGCTAATGTAGATCTTTATCGAATCACATGAGGACACAGGTGAAAATGCCCTGAGTGATCCAACCCCAGGCTAGAAGATTGAATAAATCAATGGCTTGGATCCTAGGGCTCTTAATAGAAAGAGGTGTCACTAATTTGGGGAATTATTGTCTTAATCTGTGTTTTCTCTAACAGGTGCCTGTATTGTTGCTGTGGCATCCTCCTCCGATGCAGCAGATAGCCATCAAAAGAGGCACCTCTACGTTAATGAAACCCCTTGCTGACCATTCAGGCATGTGAGATTGTAAGAGCCTGTTACTGAGGGTGGCGCATTGGGGAATGTCATCAAAAAGACATGCCCGCCCGCCCGTTGACCTGTGAGCACTCTGAGGCTCCTCACCCGCGCCCCTGTCCTTGGAATACAGGTTCTGCTTGCCTTTCCTGCTCCCAGAGGCTGCTCCAAGGACATAACCTTGAGGTGGTGATGTGGTGGTAAAAACATCTGCACGGTATTATGTGCCTGAGCCCAGTTAGGGCCTCTTGATAAGCTTTTTAAGATGTGGAGGGCAGCCACAGGGATCCATTTGTCTTGCTGCTGTCCCAGACGAGCCTCGTATGTAAGTTCCTTTTGCTGTTTTGTTAAAACTGCCACCTACCAACCTGGAGTGGCTGCCTCTGTCTTTGGTCTCTCCCCGCCCTCTGTGCATGGGGGCCAGTTTCAGAGCACCCCAGGAGAGCTCCCTAACCCGCACCATTCCAACCATGTTGCTCAGTCATCTCTTTCAAAGCCCCCTGCTTCTCATTTGGGGGACTGCTTCCACATTTATACTGCACGAGGAGTACAAAGGCCACGACACAAAGACAGGGGTAGAGTGCTGAGGGGGTGTCTGTGAGTTTGAGGGAGTGATGATATTTACTTGATTGAGTCAGCAGGTCTGCTGGGGGCATGAGGCACTGGCTTGCCAGGGGAGATGTTCACCGCGGCCTTTCTCCTTCACCCAACCTTCATGTCCCCAGTGGCCCAGACAGCTCAGCCCCTCCCACGCCATCACCTCTGCCCTGAGGCAGGGTCCGCCTTGCTGAGAGGCTGGACCTGAGCCACCAGTTGGAGGAAGGTACTCCTGCCGGGCAGTGACTGCCGTCATGGCCCTGCCGCTGCTCTCTCGCCTGTGCCTCCTCGCCCGCCGGCCACGTGGCATTCCTGGGCTCGCTCTGCTGCCGCTGCTGGTGCTGCCACTCTGGGCAGGGGCCCGCTGCCCTTGCCAGGATCCAGCGTTGTGCCAACCCATCCGCCACCACCCTGACTTCGAGGTCAGTGCCTCTCCCCTGCCCCTCCAGGTCCGGTCCTCGTGGCCCTGTAAGAAAAGCAAAACTGAGCCCTAAGAAGAGGTGGTGTGGGTGTAGTCACCCACCTTGACCACTCCCTGAGGGGCCTGCCTTCAGCCGATGATGAGGAAACTCAGAGAGGTTGAGTAACCTCCCAGGTCTCACAGTTAGTGCCTGCCCGAAAGAGGCAGGCAGGCATTCAAACCCAGGTCTGACCTCAAATGCAAATTTGTTTCATTGCCCTGCTGTGCCCTTCGGGTGGCACTCTGGGCACACTAGCAAGGAAGTAGGATGATGAGGTATTTCCCAAGCAGCACGTTCCATCGTTTTGCAAGAAAATGAATATTTAGTTTGAAAGAATCTCAGCCCTACAACAGTACATTGGAAGGCAGGATGTTCTGCTTACCTTTGCTTTTCCCTATCTACCAGCCCTTTCTGTTAGGTACCTCAAAACAACCCAAGAAGGGCGGTAAAAATCGGTCTTTAATTTTTCCTTTCGCCCACCTAACAATGTCTAAGGCTTTTGGGAACCGTAATCAAACACCCTTTGGCAGGCAGGATGAAAAACCACGTGACACCTAGAGTTTGATGACTCCTGGTTCAACTCCTGTTGAACCAGGAAAAACTTAGTCCTGTGAAAATCAGAAGGAAACCTCCTTCGGAATGGAGTCAGGAGGCCAAGCAGGGGGAGCTCTCACACTCGACCACTCCTTGTCAACGAGGAGAGCTGGGGCACCTCGCCTGTGGATACCACTCTACTACCCTAGCAGGGGGAAGAAAGGCTTTCTTCCCCCCCTGGCAACAGCCCAGCCAATGAGACGTCGTTACAACTTAGCCAATGAAAGGCCACTATACTTCAGACTCCTAGTTTACTCCGATTGAGTGTTTTTAACAGCCTTCCTAACTTCTCCTTTTCCTCCATAAAAGAGTACTTTTTTTCTCCTTTGTTCTGTGGATCTGCCTATGGTTTTGTGGTAGCCTGTTTGTCCTGGTTTGCAATTCTCTGCTATTCCCGAAAAAACACTTTTTTTTTTTTTTTTTTTTTTTTGCTGGTAAAATAGCTGGCAGTTTTATTTTCAAGGTTAATATTACTTAGTGAGCAGAAGTGGGATCTAGAGAAGACCCCCAACAGCTCTGAAGGTGGTGAGCAAATGGGTGCTGGTGCTCAGAGAGCCTGGGTTCACGGCTTTCTCGCCCAC
This sequence comes from Prionailurus viverrinus, assembly GCF_022837055.1. Taxonomy (NCBI): domain Eukaryota; kingdom Metazoa; phylum Chordata; class Mammalia; order Carnivora; family Felidae; genus Prionailurus; species Prionailurus viverrinus. The sequence continues at coordinate 143,127,446 of NC_062568.1, forward strand.
CCTGGGGTTTGAGGGTAAGTTTTATCCTGGATTTTGAGCTCCGTGCTTTGTGTTTGAATTCTCCAGGCATTATTTGGGATTTGTTTTAAGGCCTTGGGTTTTGTTTGTTTGTTTGTCTCTCTCTCTCTTTTTTTTTTTTTTTCTTTGTATGAGAATACTCATTTGGCCTTTGCTGGGACTCCTGCTTGGAACCGGACTGTTTCTATTGGAACTGTGCTGGACTTTGGTTTGATTCCTTTTGGAACCAGGCTGTATCTATTAAAACTGCTGTTTAGAAATTTTTCTCTTTGCTCTAGAGAAAAACCTCCATGAAATGGGATTCCAGTCATCAGAATGCTTTGAGGGTTCCCCCCCCCCCCCAGACTCTGGCTGGTTTTGTTTTAAAACAATGGTCCCTCCCTGCACGCATTTATAACTAAATGGACTGACTTAACCAAAATTTAGAACATCAATGGCTGTTCTGGGGAATTTCGATCTCCCCAAACTTGTTTTACTCAAAATTAAATTAGAAAGCTGAGGCTCTAAAACAAAGCAAAAAACTGAATGGAATGCTTATATTAAATTGTACCCTGAGGCTCCCAGATGTTTTCAGGATTCTAAGTTTGCCTCTTTGCAAGATACTATTTCTAATCTAACTGAGACAAACCAACAATTGAAAGGAATCAAAATGGCTTCTGAGGCCCCTTTCCCCTCCCTCTTTGCAGACAGGAATCTCTCTCCCCTCCTTCCTCTCCTGAGCCTGTTAAAACCTTCCTCTTTAAAGTTAAGTCTTTTGAGGATCTAAATAAAACCCAAGTTTCTTATTTTCCCTGGACTAAGACCGAATTGTGTGTGAGTCATGAAGTTTCCTAAAGTGAGTGGCGACCCCCATAAATTTGCTGAAGAATTTAGCATCGTTTTTCAGACTTAACTTCATTTCTCAGATTTATATTAATTAGTTCACCTGCTTGGTGGTGAGGACCAGGCCAAAGATTGGATGAAACTAGCCCCGAGGTAACATCCTGAAGGTGATTTAGAGAAACCCCTAACTTTTGGCAAGAGGGTAGAACACTCACTGGAAATCTCTACCGAGCAATTAGGGTAGCTTTTGTTAAACCTGCTAATTGAAACAAGATTCAGGCTTCCACACAGAAGCCTGATGAACCTGTTCATGACTATTTACAATCAACTCCAAATTGTATTTTAAGAATTTTTTCCTCTTTCTTTAGATGTTGAGTCTACCTGGGTAGCATTTAGTTCTGTTTATTAGTGGGCTTACCTGGGATCTTTCTCTTTTAGTTAAAAGGATCAGGATGAAACAGGAAACTTACCATTACAGATTTAGTTAATTTGGCAAATCTGCTCGCTCACATCGAGTGAATTAGATGAATCACCTAAAAGACTGCTAAAATTCTCAATTTTCAACTGCAGCAAATGAAGCCCCCTAAACAAAATGAAAAAACAAACAAACAAACAAACAAAAACCCCTTAGTTTCTGTTGTTACTGCAGAGAGCCAGGACATTGGGGAAAAAAGATTCTTATGAATTTAAGTGTTGCAGGTACCTTCAGCCTTCCAGTTGGTCTTTCCAATGTCCTCTTAATTCCCAGTGACAGAGCTCCAAGGAATTATAGGGGCTCTTCTCAATCCTCCCTCTTTTTTTTTTTTTAATTTTTTTTTTTCAACGTTTATTTATTTTTGGGACAGAGAGAGACAGAGCATGAACGGGGGAGAGGCAGAGAGAGAGGGAGACACAGAATCGGAAACAGGCTCCAGGCTCTGAGCCATCAGCCCAGAGCCTGATGCGGGGCTCGAACTCACGGACCGCGAGATCGTGACCTGGCTGAAGTCGGACGCTTAACCAACTGCGCCACCCAGGCGCCCCTCAATCCTCCCTCTTAATTGGCTTCAGAGAAACCACTGCCCAGACTGGAAATGAAAATCTCTCTGTTCTTATTGACCCCAGAGCTACACTCTCAGGGTTTAACCCTATTGCTACAAAGCAGTGCCTTTGAGCACTAAAACAGTTAAAATAGTGGGTATCTCTAAAAAACCTCAACAGGATCCTATTTCTGAACCTTTTCCCTTTTGTCTAGGCCCTTGGAGACATACCCTTTTTCTCCTTAGTTATTCCACCCCTATGCATTTATTGGGCTGAGATTTCTTAGATAAGTATCATGCCAAAATATTTCCCAAAAGGGGGAAATAATTCTTGAATTTGACGATAGTAATAAAAGCCAATCAGGGAAATTAAATTAGCTTCTATTGGCTGAGCTACCCTCCTTTTTATGGGCAAAAGCCTCAATTGACATCGGCAAGATGCACAGTGAACCTCCCATCAAGATTCAAATAGATCTCTTAAACCCTCTCGTATAATTAACACCCTATAAATAAGCCTCTCAAGGAGACATCAAGCCCATTATAGGATATTACAAGGCTTGGGGCTTCCTTATCCTGCTCTTGGCCTGTAATACCCCTCTTTACCTATGAGAAAACCCAACGTCTGAGGATGGAGGTTTGTCTAGGACCTGCCAGCAATAAATAACCTTGTTATTCCTTGGCACCCTGTGGCTTCTAACACCCACATGCCACTAACATCAATTCCCACTGATAGCAAATTCTTAAGTGAGTAATTGATCTATGCGGCATGTTTTTAGTACTCCAGCTGGTGAGGATAGCCAATATCTTTTGGCTTTTACTTGGAAAGAAGGGAAATATACCTGAACAGTGATGCCCCAGCGTTTCTTGAACAGTCCTTTTTACTTTTCATGAAACTTAAAAGCTGATTTGGATGTGATAAAGTTTTATGCAGACTCTATCCTGTTAGAATATGTAGACAATTTGCTTTTCTGCTCCTCTTTTCAAACTTCTTCACAGGAAGAATATACCTGTTCAAACTTTTTTAATTTTTAATGTTTATTATTTATTTTTGAGAGAGACAAAGTCACAATGCAAGTGGGTTAGGGACAGAGAGAGAGGGAGACACAGAATTCAAAGCAGGCTTCAGGCTCCAAGCTGTCAGCACAGAGGACGACGCAGGACTCGAACCCACGAGCTGTGAGATCATGACCTGAGCCAAAGTCGGACGCTCAACCGACTGACCCACGCAGGCGCCGCCCCTTTTTAAATTTTTTTATTTTTATTTTTAATGTTTGTTTATTTTTGAGAGAGAAACAGAGAATGAGTGGGGGAGGGGCAGAGAGAGAGGGAGACACAGAATCCAAAGCAGGCTCCAGGCTCTGAGCGGTCAGCACAGAACCAGATGTGGGGCTCAAACTCACAGACGGTGAGATCATGAGCTGAGCTGAAGTTGGCGGCTTAACCGACTGAGCCGCCCAGAGGCCCCTCAAACTTTTGGACTTCAAAGGACTTAGTCTACAAAGAAAAACTGCAGTTTGCTCAAACTCAGGTTTGATCATTGAGGCACCTGATCTGAGAATAAGGACTACATTTGCATCCAGGCGAAACCCCTCATGACTGCTTGGTGCTGACAGATTACCTTTGAATCCCTGTGGCAATTTATATGAAACTGCTGTGAGTGCAGGTTTTTCATGGTTTACTGACTGATGGTTCTTACCTAAAGGATAAACATGATGAGTATGATACTGAATATCCTAGTGCAACTCCTTTTGAAGTCCTTGAAGCAGCACCTTTATATTTTGTATACTTCAGCACAACACGCTGACCCCTATGGCTTTACTTGAATTTATACTGTAGCCAAGGGTAAAACCACAAGCATTTATACTGTTAGTTGGTATGACTTTGGAATATTATGGAAACAATGGGTTGTCCTTACTTCCAATGGAAACAGAATTTAAAATAGCTCCTATGTCCAAAATGTATTAGATGCCATATTTTTGTCGACCCACCTGATTCTTAAGGTTCCTGGGCATTCCAGACTCACTCCCTGTAGGCCAAAGTAATCCAACTCACTGATATTTCTGCCAAAATTGCTACTCTCAAGGAAATCAATAGCCAAACCTCTGCCACAGCTCAACGGGCTGTTCTCCCAAATGATAATTTTGGAAAAATTGGTAAGAGATGCCTAATAGCTGGCCCTAGAGAGGGAAAAACAATATTGGCTCCATAATAATAATTGTTGGCTGCATAAAAATAGAACCCTGGTTTGAACCAAATAACAATCTGGCCTTACCAGAAATTCTAAAATTTCCCGTATTTCCCGCTGTACATGCATTGAACCATGCTGACAGAGGATGGCATTTATGAACCAATTTTGGTAAAGAAAAGTTAATGAGGCTGTCCAAAGTGCCTACTATCTAGAGAAACCTATTCCTACAAATGGATTTTATACAACCTTCCCTCTCATGGCTAAATGTGTTTTAGTAATGGTTTGTATGTTTTCTCACTGGACCGAAGCTTTCTCTTATAGACAGGCTAATGCTTCTGTTTGAAAAGATTATACCTGGGGAACCCCTCTCAAACTTCACAGTGATCAGGGAATCTGTTTTACTGTTTTACTATTTTATAGATGTGTTTTAATTCTGTGTGGTTTGGCTGGTTTTACAACACTTCCATTGTGCATACCATCTTCAAACAGCACTATTTAGACCCACCTCTCAAAATTTATAGAGATCCTCCAAATACCTTGGCCTAAAGCACTGCTGTTGGTCCCTCTAAATCTCGGATCCACCCACACTGGAACTCTGAGGGTCTCACCCTTTGTAATAGCACAGAATACCCAGTGCACTTAGCCCCTGCCTCCTCTGATCCACAGTTAATAAAAGGAAATCCACTTCAGTATTGTAAAAGTCTAATTGCTTCTGTTAAAGATAACCATACTTTGTTGTTTTTTAAAAAAAATTAATTCCAGTATGATTAGCATGTAGTGTTTATTAATTTCAGTTGTACAATACAGTGAGTCAACAGTCCTATACATTACTCAGTGCTCATCATAAGTGTACTCTTAATCCCCTTCACCTATTTTACCCGTCCTCCAATCCCCCTCCCCTCAGGTAACCATCAGTTCTCTATATTTAACAGGGTTTTTCTGTTTTCTCTTTTTTTCCTTTGTTTCTTAAATTCCACATATGAGTAAAATCATATGGTATTTGTCTTTCTCTGATTTATTTCACTGAGCATTATACCCTTTTTTAAATTCATAGGCAATGGGCTCCTTTGGAGCTCAATGGAGCTCAAGCTCCTTTCCATTGGTTCTCACAAAGTATGCTTCTCTGGGTGGGGCAGGCTGGTGGCTTTCATCAGTTGAACCCAAGTACCTTTGGCTTCCTTCTTTTTCTGATCATTTTCCTTCACACACTGTAGGAAGCTATCTCAGCTCTTTGAGTGCTTAATATGCTCACTACATGCATTAATTCTCTTGGTAAGAATCTTGCCCTCGTTTACAAAAATGCCAATAACATGCTGGCTAACTGTAGACTCTTCCAGGTTTGCCATGGTAACGTTTGTGGGGTGTTCTTTTTTGAACAGTGCCCATTCCCTTGATGTCCACAATATCACCTTTCTCGTAGATTCCTATGTATGTGGCTGAGGGAACAACGCCATGTTTTCCAAAAGGTCTAAAGAACATATAGCATGCACCTCTCCTTTTTCCCTTTGTGTTGGTCATTTTGGTGAATTACTGGAAGATGGTTGTTCTGGCTGAAAGGCAGCATTATACCCTTTAGATCCTTCCATGTTGTCACAAATGGCAATATATCATTCTTTCTGATGGCTGAGTAATATTCCACTGTGTGTGGTGTGTGTGTGTGTACACACATCTTTTTTTTTTTAAGTTTATTTATTTTGAGAGAGAAAGAGAGAGCGCACATGAGCATGAACAGGGGAGGGGCAAAGAGAGAAGAAGAGAGGGAATCCCAAGCAGGGTCCATGCTGTCAGTGCAAGGCCCGACACTGGGCTCAGTCCCACAAACTCTGAGATCATGACCTGAGCTGAAACTGAGTCAGATGCTCAACTGACTGAGCCACCCAGGTGCCCCCCACCCCCCACACCACGTCTTCTTTATCTATTGATGGACGCTTGGGCTTCTTCCGTAATTTGGCTATTGTAGATAATGCTGTAATAAATGTTAAGCATGCACATATCTTTGCAAATTGATGTTTTCATATTATTTGGGTAAATACCCAGTAGTGAAGTTATTGGATCTTATAGTAGCTCTATTTTTAATTTTTTTGAGGAACCTCCATACTGTTTTTTAACAGTGGCTGCATTTCCACTAAGAGTGCATGAAGCTTCCTTTTCCTACACCACCTCACCAACACTTGTTGTTTCTTAGCTATTCTGACAAATGTGAGGTGATATCTCTTTATGGTTTTGCTTTGTATTTCCCTGATGATTAGTGATGTTGAGCATCTTTTCATGTGTATGTTGGCCATCCCAATGTTGTCTTTGAAGAAATGTCTGTTCATGTCTTCTGCCCATTTTTTAATTGGATCATTTGGGATTTACGTTGAGTTGTGTAAGTTCTTTATGTATTTTGGATACTAACTCTTTATCAGATATGTCACCTGCAAATATCTTTTCCCATTCTGTAGGCTGCCTTTTAGTTTTGTTGATTGTTTCCTTCCTTGTGCAGAAGCTTTTTATTTTGATGTAGTCCCAATAGTTTATTTTTGCTTTTTTTTCTTGGCTCAGGAGACATCTAGAAAAATGATGCTATGGCCAGTGTCAGAGAAATTACTGCCTGTATTCTCCTCTAGGATTTTTATGGTTTCAGGTCTCACTTGTAGGTCTTTAATACCTTTTGAGTTTATGTTTCTGTATGATTTGAGAAACTGGTCCAATTTCATTCTTTTGCATGTAGCTATCTAGTTTTCTCAACACCATTTGTTGATGAGACTCTCTTTTTCCCATTGCATATTCTTGCCTCCTTTGTCAAAGATTAATTGTCCGTATAATTGTGTGTTTATTTCTGGGCTATATATTCTCTTTCATGGATCTATGTGTCTATTTTTTGTGCTATACCATACTGTTCTGTTTTGATTACTACGGCTTTGCAGTATATCTTGAAATCTGATATTGTGATACCTCCAGTTTCGTTCTTCTTTTTCAAGATTGCTTTGGCTATTTGAGGTCTTTTGTGGTTCCAGAGAAATTTTATTATTCTCTTAGTTTTATGAAAAAATACTGTTGGTATTTTGATAGGGATTGCATTAAATCTGTACATTGCTTTGGGTAGTATGGACATTTTAACAATATTGGCCCTTCCAATCCATGATCATGGAATATCTTTCAATTTTTGTTGTCTTCAGTTTCTCTCATCAGTGTTTTATAGTTTTCAGAGTACAGGTCTTTCACCTCCTTGGATGTTTGTTCCTAAGTATTTTATTATTTTTGGTGCACTTATAAATGGGATTGTTTTCTTAATTTCTCTTTTTGCTACTTTATTATTAGTGTTAGAAATGTAACACTAATGTTACATTTACATGTAACACTAATGTTACAGTGTTAGAGAAATGTAGTTTCTCTATGTTGATTTTATAGCCTATGATCTTACTGAATTCATTTATCAGTTATAGCAGGTTTTTTGGTGAAGTTTTTAGGGTTTTCTTATATTTAGTATCATGTTATTTACAAGTAGTGACAGTTTTACTTCTTTATTACCAATTTGGGTGCCTTATATTTCTCTTCCTTGTCTGATGGCTGTGGCTAGGACTTCCAGTACTATGTTGACTAAAAGTGGTGAGAATAGACACCCTGGTCTTGTTCCTGATCTTAGGGGGAAAGCTCTCAGTTTTTCACCATTGAATATGATGTTAGTTGTGAATTTTTCTTATATAGCCTTTATTATGTTGAGGTACTTTCCTTCTAAATCTACTTTGTTGACAGTTGAATGGATGTTGTACTTTGTCAAGTGCATTTTCTGCATCTACTGAAATGATCATATGTTTTTATCCTTTCTCTTGCTGATGTGATGTATCACAATGATTGATTTGTGAATATTGAACCATACTTCCATTCCAGGAATAAATCCCACTTGATCGTGAGGAATGAATTTTTTTAATGTATTGTTGGATTCAGTTTGCTAATATTTTGTTGAGGATTTTTTATGTCTGTTCATCAGACATATTGGCCTGTAGTTCATTCTCTCTCTCTCTCTCCCTCTCTTTTGGTAGTGTCTGCCTGGTTTTGGTATCCAGGTAATGTTGGCCTTATCGAATGAATTTGAAAGCTTTCCTTCCTCTTCTATTATTTGGAGTAGTTAGAGAAGACTAGATATTAACTGTTGTTTTTTTTTAATTTTTTTTTTCAACGTTTATTTATTTTTGGGACAGAGAGAGAGAGACAGAGCATGAACGGGGGAGGGGCAGAGAGAGAGGGAGACACAGAATCGGAAACAGGCTCCAGGCTCTGAGCCATCAGCCCAGAGCCCGACGCGGGGCTCGAACTCATGGACTGCGAGATCGTGACCTGGCTGAAGTCGGACGCTTAACCGACCGCGCCACCCAGGCGCCCCAATATTAACTGTTTTTTAAATGTTTGGTAGAATTTACCTGTGAAGCCATCTGGTCCTGGATTTTTGTTTGTTGGGCATTTTTTGATTACTGATTCATGTTCATTGTTAGTGATTAGACTGTTCAAATTTTCTATTATCTTCTTGATTCCATTTCAGGAAGGTATAGGTTTCTAGGAATTTAATCATTTCTTCTAGGTTTTCCAATTTGTTGGCATATAAGTTTTCATAATATTCTCATAATCCTTCATATTTCTGTGATATTGGTTGTTATTTCTCCTCTTTCATTTCTGACTTGGTGTCCTCTCTTTCTTTCCCTTTCTTTCTTTCTTTCTTTCTTTTCCTTCCTTCCTTCCTTCCTTCCTTCCTTTCTTCCTTCCTTTGATAGTTCTGGTTAAAGTTTGTTAATTTTGTTGATCTTTTCAAAGAACTGGCTCTTAATTTCATTGATCTGTTCTATTGTTTTTTAGTTTCCATTTCACGTATTTCTAATCTTTATTATTTTCTTCCTTCTACTGGTTTTGGGTTTTGTTTGTTCTTCTTTTCCTAGCTCCTTTAGATGTAAAGTTAGGTTGTTTGAGATTTTTGTTCTTTTAAAAAAAAATTAAAAAAAAATTTTTTAATGTTTATGTATTTTTGAGAGAGAGAGTGCAAGCAAGGGAAGAGCAGAGAGAAAGGGAAACACAGGATCTGCAGCAGGCTCTAGACTCTGAGCTGTTAGTACAGAGCCTGATATGGAGCTTGAACCAGGAACTGTGAGATCATGACCTGAGCCGAAGTAGGATGCTCAACCAACTGAGCCACCCAGACAACCTCCCCCCATTTTTTTTAAATGTTTGTTTATTTTAGAGAGAATGAGAGAGAGAGAGAGAGAGAGAGAGAGTGTGAGCAGGGGAGGGGCAGAGAGAGAGGGAGACACAGAATCTGAAGCAGGCTTCAGGCTCTGAGCTGTCAGCACAGAGCTGGATGTGGGGCTGGAACTCATGAACCATGAGACCATGACCTGAGTCAAAGTTAGATGCTTAACTGACTGAGCCACCCAGACCCCCTCTTTCTGAGAATAGCTTTTGCTATATCCCAAAGATTTTGGATGGTTGTATTTTCATTTTCATTTGTCTCTATGAATTTTTAAATTTTCTCTATAATTTCTTGGTTGGCCCTTTAATTGTTTGGTAGTATGTTGTTTAATTTCCATGTATTTGTGGTCTTTCCAGATGTTTTCTTGTGGCTGATTTCTAGTTTCATAGCATTCTATTCAGAAAAGATGCATGGTAAGACTTCTATCTTTTTTAATTTATTGAGATTTGTTTTGTGGTCTTACCTGTGATCTATCCAAGACAATGTTCCATGTGCACTTGAAAAGGATGTGTATTCTGCTGTTTGAGAATGGAATTCTGAGTATATCTATTAGATCTGTCTGGTCCAGTGTGTCACTCAAAGCCACTGTTCCCTTACTGATTCTGTTTAGATAATCTACCCATTGATGTAAGTAGGGTATTAAAGTCCCCGCCTATTATTGCATTACTATTGATTACTTCCTTTATGTTATTTACTGCTTTATGTATTTGGGTGCTCTCTTGTTGGGTGCATAAATGTTTATATTTGTTATATCTTCTTGTTGGATTGTCCCTTTTATTATTATATAGTGTCTTCTTTGTCTCTTGTTACAGTCTTTTTTTTTTAAAGTCTTTTGTCTGATATAAGTATTGTTACGTCAGCTTTCTTTTCTCTTCCATTTTCATGATAAATGCTTTTCAATCCCTTCACTTTCAATCTGCATGTCTTTAGGTCTAAAATGTGTCTCTGTCACCCTATATCTTTTGATTGGAGCCTTAAGTCCATTTACATTCAATGTAATTATTGATAGGTATGTCCTTAATGCCATTTTGTTACTTGTTTTACCCTGTTCCTATGTAGTTTTTCTCTGTTCCTTTTTTCTTTTACTGTCTTCCCCCAGTTTTCTGGCTTTCTTTAATGATATACTTGGATTCCTTTCTCTTTATTTTTTGTATGTTTCTGGTTTTTTATTTGGTTGATCTGGTTACCATTAGGTTTATTTATAACATTCTTAGGCATATAGCAATCTATTTTAAGTGGATAGTCACTGAAGTTTGAATCCATTCTGAAAGCACTAAATTTTTACTCCTCTCACCTCCATGTTTTAGGTATATGGTGTCATACTTTACATCCTGTTAGTTTGTGAATCCCTTGACTGATTTTTATAGATACACTTAATTTCACTGCTTTTGTGCTTCCTGCCTTTTAATTTTTTTTAATTTTTAAATTTTATTTAAATCTAAGTTAGTTAATAATAGTGTAATAATAGTTTCAGGAGTAGAATTTAGTGAGTCATCACTTAAGTATGACACCCAGTGCTTATCCCAACAAGTGTCCTCCTTAATGCCCATTACCCATTTAGCCCATCCCCCTCCAGCAACCCTGTTTGTTCTCTGTATTTAAGAGTCTCTTATGGTTTGCCTCCCTTTCTATTTTTATCTTATTTTTCCTTCCCTTTCCCTGTGTTCATCTGTTTTGTTTCTTAAATTCCACATGAGTGAAAACATATGACATTTATCTTTTTATGACTGACTTATTTTGCTTAGGATAATACACTCTAGTTCCATCCATGTTGTTGCAAATGGCAAGCAAGATTTCATTCTTTTGATCACTGAGTGATATTCCGTTGTATTTATATACTACATTTTCTTTATCCATTCGTCAGTCAATGGGCATTTGGGCTCTTTCCATAATTTGGCTATTGTTGATAGTTCTGCTATAAACATTGGGGTGCATGGCTTCCTGCTTTCCTTGCTCTTCCCTATGGTCTTTCCTTTCCACTCAGAGTTCCCTTTAACATTTCCTGTGGTGCTGGGTTAGTGGTGATGAATTCCTTTAGCTTTAACCTTTGTTTGGGAAACTCTCCTTCTATTCTAAATAATAGGCCTGTTTGATAGGATATTCTTGGTTGCAGATTTGTCTCTTTCATCACTTTGAATGTATCATGCCACTCCCTTCTGGCCAGCCTGCAAAGTTTCTGCTGAAAAATTAGCTGATAACCTTATGGGATTTCTTGTGTATGTAACTGTTTTCTCTTGCTGTTTTAAAAATTCTCTGATCATTACTTCTTGCCATTTTAATTACTAGGTGTCTTGATGTGGACCTCCCTGGGTTGGTTTTTTTGGGGGACCCTCTGTGCCTCCTGCATTTGGATATCTGTTTCTTTCCCCAGATTCAGGAAGTTTTCAGCTAGTATTTCTTCAAATACATTTTCTGTTCCTCCTGGGATCCCTATAATGTGAATGTTATTATGCTTGATGATATTGTTGATTTTCCTTTATCTTTCTTTCTTTCTTTCTTTCTTTCTTTCTTTCTTTCTTTCTTTCGCCTCCTGGTTAGCTTGAATGCTTTCCATTACTCTGTCCTCCAGGTTGCTGATCCAGTCTTCTGTTTCCTCTGGTTTACTATTTATTCCCTCCAGTGTGCTTTTTAATTTCTGTTATTGAGTTCTTCATGTCTGATTGGTTCCTTTTTATGTTTTCTGTCCCTTTGTTGAGGGTCTCATGAAGGTCCCTCCACTTGTTTCCCAAGTCCAATGAATATCTTTATGACTGTTACTTTAAATTCTCTATCAGGCATGTTACTTATCTCTGTTTCAGTTAGCTCTCTTGTGGTTTTGTCCTGTTCTTTCATTTGGGATACATTCTTCTCTGTCTTCATTTTGACTAACTCTTTGTGTCTGTTTCTATGTGTTAGGAAATTCAGCTATGTCTTTTGCTCTTGGAAGTAGTGGGCTTATGAATAAGAGGTTCTGTAGTGCCCTGCAGTGCAACATCCTTTGTTCACCAGAACCTGGCACTTCTCTCCTATGTGTGTTGCATGCACCCTACTATTGTGGCTGAGCCATGTTTGCCTTCAGTCCAGTCATCTGCAATGGCTCTTTTTTGCCTGTTGTGGGAAGGACTTAGTCCCTGTGTTGTTAGTGCGCCAGACTGGGGCTGCCTTTGGCTTGAGTTGAGTTTGACCAGGTGTTTGTCAGGGATGCAGTAGCATGGAACTACAGGGTACTTGTCCTGTGTTGTCCCTTGAGAAGTTTTCTTTGGTGGGTGGGGCAACCAGATGTCTGTCCCTAGCCCACTGCTGGGCCGTGGTTGTGCTGGTCTGTGAAGTTATGTTCCTCTCTCCCCAGGGCAGGAGTCACTTTGGAGTGGTGCTGGCCTCTGTGGGGGGTGCTTGCACACTGCCAGGTTTGTGGCACTACTTTGGATGGGCTCTGAGTAAGGCTGTATGTACTGGGGGGTCTGGTCTACAGGAGAACGTGGGGGCAGGGGTGTGTTGTGCCAGCAAGGCCTGTGCTGGTCCAGAGTGGGAGAGGATCTGCAGCCATCCAGGAAAACTTCTGAGGCCAGCCAATTTGGAGGGGACAGATCTACAGAGACACGTGGGGGTGGGGCATGCTTTTAGCAAGCTAGGTGGAGAGTGTTCCTGCTGCATTGTTTTCTGCCAGTGTCTGTGTATCTAGGCAGGGGGAGGGAAATGGTGCAGGCCAGCTCTTTTGTTGAAGTCTCCCAAAGATCTCTGCCCTTCCAGCACACACTCTTGAGATTATTAAATAAATCTCCTTCCTGTATACCCCTGGAATTTTTCAAGTTGCTGCTCTATGCTGGATCTCAGTGGGGCTGTTTGTTGTGCTGTCTCTTTAAGGGACAGTTTCCTATTGCCTTCTGGCTCTCAGAGCCAAGCCAGCTGATTTTTTAAGTTCAAAGTGTTAAGCCTCTTTGATTGTAAGAACTCCGGAAATTCAACCCTCCCGTTTTCAAAGCCAAATGTTTGTGGGCATTTGTCTTCCCAGTGTGGGTCCTTTGTGCCTGTTGTGGGGTCTACTCCCCACCCTGATACCCAGACCTGCGGCATCCCTCCCTCTCATGGACAGTCCTGTGGGTCAGTTTGGCTCCTGACCACATCAGTGCTTCCTAACCTCCTTGATGTGGCCTCTTCTTTACATTTGGTTATGGAGTCTGTTCTTCCAGTCTTTAGGTCATCTTCTGGGTTCAAAAATAACCATACTTAGGTAGAGCAATCTTTTTACCATGCACCCTTAGGAGAAGGTGACCTGAAACATCATCACATCTTGCAACCTGGAGATTTTATTGGGAAAAAAACAAAAAACAAAAAAACCCCACCTCCATAGAGAGTCTTCTACCTCATTGGAAAGGCCCTTCCTTATCAGGAACTGCAAACCAAGCCTTATGCCACAAAACTCCAGGGAATAGATTCACATGACATATCTAAAGAAAGCACCAAACCATGACCGGACCCGCATACATCTAATGACGTGAAAGTTAAGATTTCCTGGAATTAAAGCGGATGGCATCTGACAAGACAGCTTTCCCAAGATGTCTGGACCAGGCCTGTATACCTTTTTCTCACCGTTGTGTCTTCTTTTTTTGTGGGAAGACAATACCTCATCTGTATTTCCCAAGCCCTTGTGGAAGGGGGAACCCTCTTCTTTTGATTATAGCTTTTTGGAAAGAGCCTTATCATGCTCCTGGGACAAGCTACTTTTTCACTTTATTTTTGAAAGGTAGGAAGTTCAGAATTCACAATTTCATCTGAACTATTAACTGACATTGGATTCTTGTCCAGATTCATGGTTTCTGAGTTTGCAGCCTTACAGATTCTTTTTTCTTTTCTCTTTTCTTTTCTTTTCTTTTCTTTTCTTTTCTTTTTTTTCTCTTCTCTTCTTTCTTTCTTTCTCTCTCTCTCTCTCTCTCTCTCTCTCTCTTTCTTTCTTTCTTTCTTTGCTTATTTATTTATCTTGAGGGAGATAGCATAAGCAAGGGAGGGGCCGAGAGAGGGGGGAAAGAGAATCTCAAACAGAACCTGATGCTGGGCTCAAGCTCATGAACCATGAGATCATGACCTGAAACAAAATCAAGTTGGATGCTTAACAGACTAAGCCACCCAGGCGCCCCCAACCTGTATTTTCAGTAACACATTTGGTTCCAAACAGTCTTTTGAGATAAGAATACTATTTTAAAACATCTTTCAAGTTGTGCTGTTTTACGAAAAATTCGTCAGCCCTTGCTTCAAGTTTACACCTACACTGTAACTTCTCAAGATGCCTCAGTTAATTCCTTTACTGTGGGCTTGCAGTATTTATGATTCTGTTTTCATGGTTTCTTTTTTTTTAGTTTTTAAAAAAATGTTTATTTTTGAGGGGGAAGGGGCAGAGAGAGAGGGAAACAGAGGACCCAAAGTGGGCTCTCCACTGTCAGTGCAGAGCCCAATGTGAAACTTGAACCCCAAACTGTGAGATCGTGACCTGAGCCAAAGTCAGACGCTTAACTCAGCCACCTAGGTGCTCCTATTTTCATGGTTTCTTTAAGTGGAGCCTTCCAGGAGGCATACATGACTCCACCTCTGCCTACATAGGAAGAACCTTTCTCCCCTAAATTGGAATAAGTGTCAGTAAATATTTCTGTGGCTACTTCTAGACCTAGTGTCCTGGTTTAGAATCATTATACAATTTGGAGTTGTTATGTTACTTCCTCTTTGTATAATTAAATTTCATACTTTGTGGCCTGTTGGACTTTTAAAAAAATGTTGTATCCAGTAATGTGATGCTGGCTCAACTCTTCGAGATTATTTCCAGTAGTAAGGACCTTGAATGGATACAGACTTTAGGTGGGAATACCTGAGTTTCTCTCTCCTAATCTTTCTTGTTACTCAAATGTGGCCTGAAGTGCTTTCCAACTATAGCAGTATTTTCCCTCTAATACAGGCTGTGACAATCAGGGAAGATCCTTCCAGGTATTAGGGACAAAATCACTAAATGTGGAAAACTTGCCTCTTGATCAGTGATGCTTCCAAAAAAGGATCTTGATCAAAAGTGGGAAGTGTGAAAATTAATAAAAAGAAACCTCATTTAGACTGGAGTTGGGAGACTGGCAGAGGGAGCTCTGATGTCCTACCTGTCATCGATTGAAGACCCAATGGGGAAGAGCAGAGGTACCCTGCACATGGATACTACTTTAGTATCTTAGCAAGAAGAAAGGATTTCCTCCTGCCCCATTAATGCCCGAGCAATTAGACTGTCATAACTCAGCCAACCAAACGCCACCATACTTTACAATAGGATTGCTCTTTACACTGTTAGCCATAAAAATAAAAACTACCAGTTATTTTACCAGCAAAAAACTGCGTTTAGCTGGGACAAGCAAGCTATGGCAACAGCACTGGTAAATCTGCAGAACAAAGGAGAAGAATGCTCTTTTATAGAGGAAAGGAGGAAAGTGAGAAGGCTGTTATAAACACAAAGTCAATCAGAATATACTGGAAGCAGTTTTTTGCTGGTAAAATAACTGGTAGTTATTTTTATGGCTAACAGTGTAAAGAGCAATCCTATTGTAAAGATAGGGACAATTTCCAGTTCTTAATCTAACAGATTTTGAGGCAAGGCATTTAAATGCCAGTAAAAAGGCATATGTACATTGCTTAAGGTAAGTAAAGGTGGTAAAGTGTTTATAAAGAACCTACTCAGTGTGGAAACCTAACATATGAAAGACTTCCTGTAGCGCCCAATACCTCTTCATGGATTGGGCAGTGTATGTGGGCATTTGGAAAATCAATTATGCAAAGAAGAAAAATTTTGTTCATTTGTAAGTTCATGGTTTTTTTCTTTACTGACCTATATTCTTCAAACACAGACTACATTGCTCTTTTTTCCCTGATACTTTCAGTTGATTCATCCAGCTATATTTTTAGGATTTGTATTATGTCACAAGCTTTCAGTATTTTTAAAAACAAATTCAATCTTAATTATTGGAATTAAAATAGGGGATAAGGATTGTGATGTAAATATGCATCTAAAAACTCCAAAAAATAAGGGCCATTCCAATTTCACATTCTGTAATTTTTATTTTAGTGGGAAGTTACCTAGGAGAAAAATGGATTATACATAGTTAATTCTGAAAACAGAAATGAAATAATGAAATGAAATGAAATAACAGAATGAAATAACAGAAATGAAATAATTCTGAAAACAGAAATGAATAGAAATGAAATAATTTTTTTAAATTGAGAAAATTAAGAAATGTCTGTTTTAACTATTATATCTCCCCTCCCCCTTCCATTCTCCTCATAGTGGCCCAGTGATTTTTGATCTCTCCCTCTTTCTCATATATTAATGCAAATTTTAAGTCCCTCCCCTGCTTAAACACTCTAGTGGCTTCCCATTACATCTCAGGGTAAAATACAAAATTCTGAGTATCTACAAAGCCCTACTTGATCTTGCCACATTGATCTTTTGGTTCTCTCCTGAGAACGCTCTTTTTTTGTTCATAGGTAACCTTCCATCGTGTCCAAATCATTACCCAGATTTCAGTTTTCCCCCAAAGTGTGTAGCTCTACCCTGCCCTACGAGGGTAGCAGGCCCCCTTCATATGGTGTCATGGCCTCTTGCATTTCCATGCAGCCCTTGACACGATTGTAATTGAACAGCTAAAGGACCTGGTTTCTTTAACTTCTGTCACTAATGTCTAGCGAGGTGCATCCCCCATACCTTATTGGAATTCAATAAACATTTGCTAAATCAGTGAATTAAAACTTTATTTGTAATAAAATTATCAGTGAGACTTCTGTGCTTCTAGAATTATCTGTGAAGGGAAAATACTGGTGAAGCATAACATCCACCACCTTAGAACTTAACTTGAGGACTTCTTAAGAAGTTTGTTTCACCAAAAACCATTTGTAGTAAATGCAATCATCTGGTGCATTTGCATAGAGCCAGTGGCTCCAGCTGCTGCAGCCAGAAACTTCAATATGAATCAACCTCCCTTTCTTTTACTTTACTCATTCAATCATCACAGAATTCTGTTAATTTTGCCCTTAGGATCTTCCAGATCTGTTCATTTATCTGGCGTATCTCTGCTGCTCCACAATTTTAACTGAGGTCACCTTCATCTTTTGCCTGGATTCTTCCAACAGCTTTCCTGTCAGCAGTGCTGCTTCCAGTTTTAGCCTCTCTTCCCATTTCAGCTTAAGGAATTTTTCTAAAATGCATATGTAAATGCATACTTAACATGTATACATTCTTTTAAAACCCTTTCTCTCAGGATAATATGCTAATTTCTCAAGAGGGCTTATAAGGCCTTTCATGACTTAACCCTGCCTAGATCTCTTTGGTTCTTTACTGCTGTCTCCTTCCAAATCCTAGGTGTCAGCTATACTCAATACTGAGTTGCAGAATCACCATGCTTTCTCTGCCTCTAGGCCTTGGCTCTTTCCACATTTCTCTCTAGCCCAACTTTCGAGGCCTGGTTAATTTCCCCTGCCACCAATGATACTGGGACACCTATGTCTTGTTCACTGTTGTACTCTCATTGCCTGGTATATGACCAGTGTTTAATGTTATTTTGGGTGGTCAGCATTGTAATCTCTTTGATTTAAGCAATGATGCTTATCTTTGTTGTTTTGGCAGGTCTTTGTGTTTGATGTTGGATATAAAACTTGGAAATTTTATGACTGGTCACAGATTACAACTGTGGTAATTTTTGGAAAATATGATCCAGAACTTATGTGCTATGCTCATTCACATGGAGCCAGAGTAGTGCTAAAAGGTGGGTAACAGTTTTTCACTAGATGTGTCCAGCCAATTGGTAAGTTTACTTGCATTTCTTGTCATCCTGACTTTCCAAAAAATTCCCTTTTCGTGTTTATCTGGTATGTGCTTTATCATCCTAAAATTAATCTCAGATACTGTTTAATTCATTTCACAGATAGTTATTTTTAAAGAATTAAATAAACCACTCTGATTTTGAGCAAAATGTGAATCCTAATTAGCCTGATGACTTTTAGCTAGTCAGTCCACAATTTCTACTTCTAATTTGAGAATGATTTTACTAGTTATTCATAATGGTTATTTTGGAGATTGAGTAATGACTTTCTATTTTGGTATATTATTTCTCTATTTGGAAAACTTAAATTGGGGGCTTAGTATTCCAAGATAATAAGATGTTTTAAGGTGTTGTGAAATAAATTCCATTAAACTATGAAAAGCACATATGCACAAAAGATGTATATTTCTTCCGTAGGAGATATACCCTTAAAAGATATAATTGATCCTACTTTCAGAGCATCCTGGATAGCTCAAAAAGTTAAGTTGGCCAAAGCACAATATATGGACGGAATGAATATAGACATAGAGCAAGAAGCTAATTGTTTTTCACCTGAATATTATGCATTAACTGCTTTAGTCAAAGAAGCCACAGACTCTTTCCATCGTGAAATTAAGGGATCACAGGTAAAAATTCATTTGCTACTTTTTGGAAACTCATTTTCTCTATCAAAATGTACTCATGAAGGTATGACTAATAGAATCTCAGCTTTATTGAGTAGGAAAGAATTTCAGCACATATATCCTAAAAATATTTTCTGGAACTTTTGAGGTTCTTAATTAGAGAAGTTTTACAGAATTTTAAAGTGCTAAATCTGTTTTCTATTCATAGCACAATACAACATTGAGAATGCCCGACCTACTTGTCTTGCAGCAAGGTTAGAGATATTAAATAGGCAACTGGATTGGCAAGAATCAGAAAGTGCTTAGCCATCCAGGTCCTGCTTTCATCAGTGCAGGACGGAAATCCCTCTTGTCTAAGAGTAGAGGTAGTTTGGGGAAGTCACTTGCTTCATAGGCTCTGATTACTTGCAAACTGAGGTCCAATAAGTGTCAAAGGACTAACTCTATAGAACTTGACAGAGCTATGGCAAAAGGCTTCCCCACTGCCATAGTGAGCATGATTAGAGCAGAAGATCTTTTAGCTTTTTGCTAAAAGAGCAAAAGGCATATTTACAGGCAATATATAGGTAACAAAAGATAATGTGGCCCTGGATCAGTGATCTCAAACCTGGCCTCCTAAGATAACCAAGAGTATTTAAACACACATACACTCTCTCTCTCTCTGCAATAAAGCAAGTTAAATGAATTTTTTTTGGCCTTCTAGTGCATATAAGTTATGTTTAAACTGTACTGTAGTCAATTATTAAGTGTGCAATAGTATGTTTGAAAAATAATGTAAATACCTTAATTAAAAAATACTTTATTGCTATAAATGCAAACCACCATCTGAGCTTTTCACCAAGTTGTAATATTTTTGCTGGGGGAGAGTCTGGCCTCGATGTTGATGGCTGTGACTGATCAGGGTGTTGGTTGCTGGAGTTTGGGGTGGCTGTGGCAATTTCTTAAAATAAGACAGCAGTGAAGTTTGCTGCACTGATCAGCTCCTCCTTTGATGAACAATTCCTCCGTAGCATGCAATGTGGTTTACTAGCATTTTATCCACAATAGAACTACTTCCAAAATTGGAGTCAATCCTCTCAAACTCTGCTCCTGCTTTATTGACTAAATTTATGTAATATTATAAACCTTTTGTTGTCATTTCAACAATATTCACAGCATCTTCACCAGGAATAGATTCCATCTCAAACCACTTTCTCATCCACAAGAAGAAACTCCTCCACTGTGAAAGTTTTACATGAGATTGCAGCCATTCAATCACATCTTTAGGCTGTACTTCTAATTCTAGTTCTCCTAATGTTTCCACCACATCTGTAGTTACTTCCTCCACTAAAGTCTTACACCCCTCAAAGTCTTCAGTGAGGGTGGGTATCAACCCTCCTGTTCCAAACTCCTGTTAATGTTGATATTTTGTTTTTTTCCCATGAATCACGAACGTTCTTAATGGCATCTAGAATGGTGAATCCTTCCCAGAAGGTTTTCAATTAGCTTTTCCCAGATCCTTCAGCAGAATCATTGTCTATGGCAGCTATAGTCCTACTAAATATGTCTCTTAAATAATAAGGTTTGAAATTTGGAATGACTCCTTGATCCATTGACTGCAGAATGGATGCTGTGTTAGCAGGCATGAAAACAAAATTTATCTCATTGTCCATCTCCATCAGAGCTCTTCAGTGACCAGGTACATTGTCAATGAGCAGTCATATTTTGAATAGAAACTTTCTTCAGTAGGTCTCAACAGTAGGCTTAAAACATTCACTAAGCCATATTGTAAACAGGTGTGCCTTCATCCAGACTTTGTTGTTCCATTTATAGAGCACAGAGTGGATATAGCATAATTTTTAAAATTTATTTATTTTTTAATTTACATCCAAGTTAGTTAGCATAGTGTTATAATGATTTCAAGAGTAGATGCCAGTGATTCATCTCTTATGTATAAATACCTAAGGCTCATCACAACAAATGTCCTTCCTAATGCCCCTGCCCCATTTAGCCCATCCTTCCACCCACAACCGCTCCAGCAACCCTCAGTTTGTTCTCTGTATTTAAGAGTCTCTTATGTTTTGTCCCCCTCCTTGTTTTTATATTATTTTTACTTCCTTTTCCTTATGTTCATCTGTTTTGTATCTTAAAGTCCTCATATGAGTGAAGTCTTATGATATTTGTCTTTCTCTGACTGACTTATTTCGTTTAGCATAATCTTCTAGTTCCATCTACATAGTTGCAAATGGCAAGATTTCATTCTTTTTGTTTAGTAATACTTCATTATATATATATATGTGCCACATCTTCTTTATCCATACATCTGTTGATGGACATTTGGACTCTTTCTATACTTTGGCTATTGTTGATAGAGCTGCTATAAACATTGGGGTGCATGTGGCCCTTTGAAACAGCATACCTGTATCCCTTGGATAAATACCTAGTAGTGCAATTACTGGGTCATAGGGTAGTTCTATTTCTAATTTTTTGAGGAACCTCCATACCATTTTCCAGAGTTGCTGTACCAGTCTGCATTCCCACCAGCAGTGCAAAAGAGATCCTCTTTCTCTGCATCCTCTCCAACATCTGTTGTTGTCTGAGTTGTTAATTTTAGCCAATCTGACTGGTATGAGATGATATCTCATTGTGGTTTTAATTTGTATTTCCATGATGATGAGTGATGTTTAGCATTTTTTCATGTGTCTGTTAGCCATCTGGATGTCTTCTTTGGAGGAGTGTCTATTCACGTCTTTTACCCATTTCTTCACTGGATTATTTGTTGTTTGGGTCTTGAGTTTCGTAAGTTCTTTATAAATTTTAGATACTAACCCTTTATCTGATATGTCATTTGCAAATATCTTCTCCCATTCCGTTGGTTGCCTTTTAGTTTTGCTGATTGTTTCTTTCGCTGTGTAGAAGCTTTTTATTTTGAGGAGGTCCCAGTAGTTCATTTTTGCTTTTGTTTCCTTGCCTCTGGAGACGTGTTGAATAAGAAGTTGCTGTGGCCAAGGTCAAAGAGGTTTTTGCCTGCTTTCGCCTCTAGGATTTTGATGACTTCCTGTCTTATGTTTAGGTCTTTCATCCATTTTGAGTTTCTTTTGTGTATGGTGCAAAAAATGGTCCAGGTTCATTTTCCTGCATGTTGCTGTCCAGTTTTCCCAGCACCACTTGCTGGAGAGACTATCTTTATTCCACTGGATATTCTTTCCTGCTTTGTCAGAGATTAGTTGGCCATGTGTTTGTGGGTCCATTTCTGGGTTCTCTATTCTACTGATCTATGTGTCTGTTTTTGTGCCAGTACCATATTGTCTTGATGATTACAGCTTTGTAATACAGCTTGAAGTCCAGGATTGTGATGCCTCCAGCTTTAGTTATCTTTTTCAGGATTAGTTTGGTTATTCAGGGTCTTTTCTGGTTCCATACAAATTTTAGGATTGTTTGTTCTAGCTCTGTGAAGAATGCTGGTGTTATTTTGATAGGAATTGCATTGAATATGTAGATTTCTTTGGGTAGTATTGACATTTTAACAAAATTTGTTCTTCCAATCCATAAGCTTGGAATATTTTTCCATTTTTTTTGTGCCGCCTTCAATTTCTTTTATAAGATTTCTGTAGTTTTCAGTGTATAGATTTTTCACCTCTTTTTTTTAAACAAATGGTAGTTTATTAAAAAAGAATCAAAAACTCTAAGTACCAGCATATACATTGTACATATTTAAATGACTCACAAGAATTAAGTTTTTTTCTTATACATTAAGATCATACCACCTTGCTGTTTATCAAAAGATGTTCAAGGAGAAATCTGACTCCAAACTGCATACAGGATTGCCATCTTAAACAGACCGCATTTCAAACATGCAACACCACCACTGATAATAAAGCTTTGGAATGGGTGTTCATTCTATTATTCGACTACAAACAGGATAGAAAGCAAGATCAGTTGAGAATTTAATCTAAAATAGAATGGCAGCTGTCATTTTCTGCACCAGCACTCCTCACTCCTCTGCTGCCATCTTTAGTCAAAAATACTCCTTGTCGATCTTGAAGAGTTTCCATCCCTCTTCGCTGGACAGATCAGAAGCACCTCTTTTTTTGTAGAAGTTGATCAATGGTTCATTCCATTTAGCTACCAAGAAGTGCATGCTGCTGCAGCGTCATTTCACGGCAACCTGGCTTAGGTTCTTCAGAATTTCTGATCCTATGCCAAAGCCTCTATAATCACTCATTCCGAAGAAGTCCTCAAGATGCAACAGTTTGCCAATCCACGGGTCATAGGTAAAGTAGCACATGGCGAAACCAACAAGTGTCCTTCCGGAGACCAGTGCTCCTTGGGCACTTCTGCAACCAGGCAGTGGTAGAAAGGGTGCTCTCTGAAACCATCCTCTAGTAGATCTTTTTCAGTTAATATTACTTGCTCTTCCATATATTCGTATTTGGCCAGTTCCTTGATCAGCCGCAGGATGTCACTGCAGTCTGCGTCAGTGGCCAGGCGGATCACGAATTTAGCCATTTTTGTCTTTTGCTTTTCTTCCCTTTGCGGACCAGGCCCCTGTACTTGAACAGCAGGAGGAGGTGGTTCCGCATTCATCTTCCGGGAGCATCCTTTTCTCAGTCAGGCTGGCACCATGACCCGGCGAACCTTTGCAAGTGATGAAAAAGCTTCATCCCACCGCGACTAGCGCTGCAACTCACCTCTTCAGTTAGGTTTATTCCTACATATTTTATAGCTTTTGTGCAATTGTAAATGGGATCGACTCCTTGATTTCTCTTTCTGTTGCTTCATTATTGGTGTATAGAAATCAACTAATTTCTGTGCATTGATTTTATATCCTGTGACTTGGCTGAATTCATGGATCAGTTCTAACAGCTTTTTGGTGGAGTCTTTTGGGTTTTCCACATACAGTATGTCAGACATGAAGAGTGAAAGTTTGAATTCCTCCTGGCCAATTTGGATGCCTTTTATTCATTTGTGTTGTCTGATTGCTGAGGCTGGGACTTCCAATACTATGTTGAATAACAGTGGTAAGAGTGGATATCCCTGTCGTGTTCTTGACTTTAGGGGGAAAGCTCTCAGTTTTTTTTTGTCCATTGAGGATGATATTAGCGGTGGGTCTTTCATATATGGCTTTTATGATCTTGAGGTACGATCCTTCTATTCCTACAGTCTTGAGGGTTTTTATCAAGAAAGGATGCTATGTTTTGTCAAATGCTTTCTCTGCATCTATCGAGAGGATCATGTGGTTCTTGTCCTTTTTTTTTAATTTTTTTTTTCAACGTTTATTTATTTTTGGGACAGAGAGAGACAGAGCATGAACGGGGGAGGGACAGAGAGAGAGGGAGACACAGAATCGGAAACAGGCTCCAGGCTCTGAGCCATCAGCCCAGAGCCTGACGCGGGGCTCGAACTCACGGACCGCGAGATCATGACCTGGCTGAAGTCGGACGCTTAACCGACTGCGCCACCCAGGCGCCCCTCTTGTCCTTTCTTTTATTGATGTGATGTATCACATTGATTGTTTTGAGGATATTGAACCCACTCTGCATTCCAGGTCTAAATCCCACTTGGTCATGGTGAATACTTCTTTTAATGTATTGTTGGATCTGTTTGTTTAGTATCTTGTTGAGGATTTTTGCATCCGTGTTCATCAGGGAAATTGACCTGTAGTTTTCCTTTTTAGAGGGATCTTTGGTTTTGGAATCAAGGTAATGCTGGCTTCATAGAATGAGTTTGGAAGTTTTCCTTCCATTTCTATTTTTTGGAATAGCTTCAAAAGTGTAGGTGTTAACTCTTCTTTAAATGTTGGTAGAATTTCCCTGGAAAGCTATCCAACCCTGGACTCTTGTTTTTTGGGAGATTTTTGATTACTAATTTGATTTCCTTACTGGTTATGGGTCTGTTCAAATTTTCTATTTCTTCCTGTTTTAGTTTTGGTAGTTTATATGTTTCTTGGAATTTGACCATTTCTTCCAGATTGCCTATTTTATTGGTGTATAATTGCTCATAATATTCTCTTATTAATTTCTGCAAATTAATTCTCTTATTTATTTCTGCAGCATTGGTTGTGATCTCTCTTTCATTCTTGATTTTATTTATTTGGGGCTTTCCTTTTTCTTTTTGTTCAAACTGACTAAGGATTTATCAATTTTGTTAATTCTTTCAAAGAACCAGCTCCTGGTTTTATTGATCTGTTCTGTTTTTTTGATTTCGATAGCATTGATTTCTGCTCTAATCTTTATTTCCTGTCTTCTGCTGTTTTGTTTTTTTTTTAATTTTTAAATGTTTATTTTTGAGAGAGAGAGAAAGAGAGAGGGAGGGAGGGTGGGTGAGGGGAAGAGAAAGGGAAACACAGAATCTGAAGCAGGCTCCAGGCTCCCAGCTGCCAGCCCAGAGACTGATGCAGGGCTCAAACCCATGAAATGCGAGATCATGACCTGAGTGAAGTTGGGAGCTTAACTGACTGAGCCACTCAGGTGCCCCCTGGGTTTTATTTGCTGTTCTTTTTCCAGCTCTTTAAGGTGTAAAGTTAGGTTGTGTATCTGAGACCTTTCTTCCTTTTTAAGGAAGGCTTGGATTGCTATGTACTTCCCTCTTATGACTGCCTTTGCTGCATCCCAGAGGTTTTGGACTGTGGTGTTATTTTCATTGGCTTCCACGTAATTTTTAATTTCCTCTTTTTAACTTCTTGTTTAGCCCATTTATTCTTTAATAGGATGTTCTTTAGTCTCTAAGTATTTGTTATCTTTGCAAATTTTTTCTTGTGGTTGATTTCAGGTTTCATAGTGTTGTGGTCTGAAAATATGCACAGTATGATCTCGATCTTTCTGTACTTCTTGAGGGCTGATTTGTGTCCTGGTATGTGATCTATTCTGGAGAATGTTCCATGTGCACTCAAGTAGAATGTTTATTGTATTCTGTTGCTTTAGGATGAAATGTTTTGAATATATCTGGTAAGTCCACCCAGTACAGTGTGTCATTCAAAGCCATTGTTTCCTTGATTATTTTCTGTTTCTATGATCTGTCCATTGCTGTAAGTGGGGGTGTTGAAGTCCCCTACTATTGTGGTATTATTATCAATGAGTTTCTGTATGTTTGTGATTAATTGATTTATATATTTGGGTTCTTCCATGTTTGGAGCATAAATGTTTACAATTGTTAGCTCTTGGTGGGAAGACCCCGTAATTATGATATAATGCCCTTCTTCATCTGTTACAGTCTTTATTTTAAAATCTAGATTGTCTGATATAAGTATGGCTACTCCAGCTTTGTTTTGGTGACCATTAGCATGTTAGATGGTTCTCTATCCCCTTATTTTCAATCTGAAGGTGTCTTTATGTCTAAAATGGGTCTCTTGTAAACAGCATATAGATGGATCTTGTTTTCGTATCCATTCTGTTACCCTATTTCTTTTGATTGGAGCATTGAGTCCATTGACGCTTAGAGTACTGAAAGATATTAATTTATTGACATTATGTTGCCTATAGAGTTGGAGTTTCTGGTGGTGTTCTTGGTCCTTTTAGTCTTTGTTGCTTTTGGAATTTTTTTTTCCTTTTTTTTTCTCCCCTCGGAGTGTACCCTTTAAACTTTCTTGCAAGGCTGGTTTAGTTGTCACAAATTCCTTTAATTTTTGTTTGTCTGGGAAACTTTTTATCTCTCCTATTTTGAATGACAGTCTTTCTGGATAAAGAATTCTTGGCTGCATATTTTTCTGATTCAGCACATTGAATACATTCTGCCACTCCTTTCTGGCCTGCCAAGTTTCTGTGGATAGGTCTGCTGCAAACCTGATCTGTCTTCCCTTGTAGGTTAAGGACTTTTTTTTCCTTGCTGCTTTCGTGATTCTTTCCTTGCCTGAGTATTTTGTGAATTTGACTATGATATGCCTTGTTGATGGCCGGTTTTTGTTGAATCTGATGGGAGTTCTCTGTGCTTCCTGGATTTCGATGCCTGTGTCTTTCCCCAGGTTAGGAAAGTTTTCTGCTATGATTTGCTCACATAACCCTTCTACCCCTTTCTCTCTCTCTCTTCATCTTCTGGGACCCCTAAGATTCAGATGTTATTCCTATTTATTTATTTATTTAAAACATTTATTTATTTTTGAGACAGAGAGAGACAGAGCATGAACGGGGGGAGGGCCAGAGAGAGAGGGAGACACAGAATCTGAAACAGGTTCCAGGCTCTGAGCTGTCAGCACAGAGCCCATGCGGGGCTTGAACTCACGGAGTGCAAGATCATGACCTGAGCCGAAGTCGGACACTCAACCGACTGAGCCACCCAGGCGCCCCTATTCCTTTTTAATGAATCACTGAGTTCTCTAATTCTTATATCATGCTCTTTTGCCTCAGTTTCCCTCTTTTTTTCCTGCTTCATTATTCTCCATAAGTTTGTCCTGTTGAATCTGATGGGAGTTCTTTGTGCTTCCTGGATTTCAATGCCTGTGTCTTTCCCCAGGTTAGGAAAGTTTTCTGCTATGATTTGCTCACATAACCATTCTACCCCTTTCTGTCTCTCTTCATCTTCTGGGACCCCTAAGATTTAGATTTTATTCCTTTTTAATGAGTCACTGAGTTCTCTAATTCTTATATCATGCTCTTTTGCCTCAGTTTCCCTCTTTTTTTCCTGCTTCATTATTCTCCATAAGTTTGTCCTCTGTATTGCTGATTCGCTGATCTGCTTCATCCATCCTTGCTGCCATGGGAACCATTCAAGATTGCAGCTCAGTTATAGCATTTTTTTATTTCATCCTGACTAGATTTTACTTCTTTTATCTCTGCAGAAAGGAATTCTATGCTTTTTACAACCCCAGTTAGTATTCTTCTTGTCGAGATTCTAAATTCTGGTTCAGACATCTTGCTTGTATCTGTATTAAGTCCCTGGCTGTCATTTCTTCCTGTTCTTTCTTTTGGGGTGAATTCCTTTGTTTCTTCATTTTGAAGGAAAAAAAAGGATTAATAAAATAAAAAAATAAAAAAATTAAAATTAAAAACTTAAAAACAGCACACACAAAAAATCAAATAAAGGATGTTAGATATTAGGTATATTTAGGTCTGGTTGTTGAAAGAAGTTTGACGTAATAGATCTAAAAGAAAAGGGAAAAAAAGGAAAACGAAAATTAAAAAAAAGAATACAATAAAATAGAATAAAGTGAAATGATGAAAGTAAAATAGAATTTCAAAAATTTACAAAAAAGTAAAAAAAAAAAAATTAAAGAAAAATCTTTTTTATAAAAACGGATAATAAAAATAATTTTTTTCTTTCTGTATTCAAGAATAAGAAAAGAAAAAGAAAAAAAAAAGAATAGAGGGACCAGCGAACAGAATGAAATACGATTGAAATTACATCCATTTTCCCCTAGAAGTCAAACTATGAAGCACTTTATAATCTGTAAACTAAGCAGGTGGAGAGATTTGTGGTGTTCCTCTAGAGTGCGGTTGGCCCAGTTGGGCAGGGCTTGGTGTAATGGCTCTGTTCTCCACTAGATGGCACTGCTTAGTTTACTGGGGTGACACATGTAGGCATATATGCCCTTATGCAGGAGGGGTGAAAATAGTGTCACCCAGCTACCTAGTCTCTAGTATCAGAATTCTGTGCTCTCACTGACTGGCAATCATGCACCCTTCCTTTGTCTCTGGCTTCTGTCCACTCCCCACTTCTACAGAGTCCATGACAAAGCCGTCAGCCACCAGGGGCACCTCCCTCCAGAGTTTTATCTCAGATGGGGCTGTTTCCAAACCCCTCACTTCTGAGGGACTGCGGCTTTGACCCACTCAAACCCTCTGGGGGATGGTCTCGCTGAGCAATGGCCGGGTGCCAGCCCGCCCCCTGGAATGTTCATGCACCTGTAACTGCTGCAGATGCCCAGAGACTGCAGCTGGGTGCCAGCCCACCCCAGAAAAAGTTTTCATGATCATGTAGCAGCAGCATTTCAGGGATTATGGTAAATCACAACACACACCTGGTGCCAGGCTTCACCCTTAATGTCCTTGTTCCAACACCAGCGAATGTGGCTGCTCTCCAGGGTCTGCTGGGACCTTTGCCTGTGGGGAGGCCACACAGCTTCTACCAACTGTCCTCCCAGCAGGGGAATCACCTCTCCCCATGTTCCCTGAGGACCTCTCGGATCTTGCTCTCTGCTCCTGGGGATTTGCCCTTCCCACCAGAGCTCCGCCAGGTATTGAACTGCAGAGTTTCAGACTCTGTTCTCCCCTGTTTATAGAGACTTAATGGTATATAAGCCCTCTTTCTACTTTCTCCCCCCACCCCCCTCCCCCTTTTTTTTTTTGGCTTGCAGTCCCTTTTTCTCTTTTTTGTTCAGTCCACTCTTTCTCCTTCTCTCCATCTGCTTTTGGGGGTTGGGGGGGAGTGCTTTTCCTGTACTCTCCCCTGTCTCTGTCCTCTCTCCACAAGAAAAAACAGCTCCCTACCCTCTGTGGCTTCTGTCTCCCCCCAGTTCATCTCTCCATGCCATGTAACTGCCAAGTTCTGTGGTTCAAGTTGTGCAGATTGTTGTGTTAATCCTCAAATCAGTTTTCCAGGTGTGCAAGATAGTTTGGTGTTGATCTAGCTGCAGTTCAGAAATAAGAGAGGCAAAAAAAGAAGTTCCATGCTGCTCCAGCATCATGGCCCCCTCTTCCAGGTTTAGCATAATTCTCAAGGGCCCTAGAATTTTCATAATGGTGAATGAGAATTGGCTTCAGCTTAAAGTCACCAGCTATTTTAGTCCTTAACAAGAGACTTTGTCTGTCCTATGAAGCTTTGAAGTCAGAAATTGACTGACTTCTTTTCTAGCTATGGAATTCCTTAGATAACATCTTCTTCCAATCTTAGATAACAGCCTTCTTCCAATAAAGGCTGTATTGTCAATCTTGAAAATCTATTGTTTAGTGTAGCCACCTTCATTAATTATCTTAGCTAGATCTTCTGGATAACTTGCTGCAGCTTCTACATCAGCACTTCTTGCTTCACCTTGCACTTTTATGTTATGGAGAAAGGTTTTTTTTCCCTTAAAACTCATGAACCAACTGCTGCTGCTTCAAACTTCTCTTTTGCAGCTTCCTCACCTCTCCCAGCTTTCAAAGAATTGAAGAGTTAAGGACTTTCTCCCTGGATTAGACTATGGCTTAAGGGAATTTTGGCTGGTTTGATCTTCCATCTAGACCATTAATGCTTTCTCCATATCAGCAATATGGCTTTTACTTTCTTATAATTTTTACTTTCTTACAATTTTTACTTTCTTAAAATTCATGTGCTTACTGGCGTAGCACTTTTAATTTCTTTCAAGAACTTTTTGCTTTCACAACTTGGCTGTTTGGCACAAAAAGTTTAGCTTTTGGCCTGTCTCAGCTTTGACATGCCTTCCTCACTAAGCTTAATCATTTCTACCTTTTGATTCAAAGTGAGAGATATGTGACTCTTCCTTTCACTTGAACACTTAGAGGCCATTGTAGAGTTATTAATTGGCCTAATTTAAATGTTGTTGTGTCTCAGGGAATAGGGATGCCCAAGCAGAGGGACAGAGACATGGCAAAAACCACTGGGTTCAGTCAGAACACACACAATATTATGGGTTGTCTGCCATTTTATATGGGCATGGTTTGTGGCACCCTGAAACTATTGCAATAGTAACATTAAAAATAACTATTCAGAAATCAGAAAAATAATAAAAAAGTTGATTTATTTGATCCATTTGTTGTTTAGTAGCATGTTGTTTAGCTTCCATGTGTTTGTTTTTTTTCTTTTTTTTTTTTTTTGGTAATTGATTTTTAGTTTCATTCCTTTGTGGTTGGAAAATATGTTTGATATTTCAGTTTTCTTGAATTTATTGAGACTTGTTTTTGTGGCCTAACACATCCTCTATCTTGGATAATGTTCTATTTGCATTTGAAAAGACTGTGTATTCTGTGTATACACACGTCTATATACACATACCCACACAGATATATATATACGTTAAGTCCATCTAGTCTGATGTGTCATTGAAAACCACTGTTTCCCTGTTGATTTTATGTCTGAATATCAATCCATTGATGTACGTTGGGTTTAAAGTCCCCTGCCACTATTATATTACTGTCCATTTTTTCCTTTAGGTCTGTTAAGTTTTGCTTTATGTAGTTAGGTGCTTCAGTGTTGGGTGCATATTTACAACTGTTATATCCTCTCATTGGACTGATGCTTTCATCATTATGTATGCTCATTTTTGTTTCTTGTTATAGTCTTATTTTAAAGTCTATTATGTCTGAGATAAGTATTGCCCCACCTTTTTCTTTCCTTCCATTTGCATGGGGTATTTTTCCATCCTGTTACTTTCAGTCCATATGTGGTTTTAGGTCTGAAATGAGTCTCTTGTAGGAACACATCAATGAGTCTTTTTTTTTTTTTTTAACCATTCTGTCACTCTGTCTTTTGATTGGAATATTTAGACTATTCACATTTATAGTAATTATTGATAGGTATGTACTTACTGCTATTTTGTTGTTTTCTGATTGTTTTGTAGTTTTTGTCTTCTTGCTCTTTTTGTGATGGGTGACTTTTTAGCATTATGTTTTGACTTCTTTCTCTTCATTTTTTGTGTATCCATCATAGATTTTTGGTTTGTGGTTACCAAGAGGTTCATATGTCTTAAGTATATGGCAGTCTATAAGTTGGTCAGTTATGTTCAAACACATTTTGTACGTAGTTCATTTTTCTCCCCCTCATTTTATGTATGTTGTCTCATTTTGTATCTTTTTACTGTGAGCCCCATCACTACATTTTTAGATATAATTGATTTTACTACTTTTGTCTATTAACCTTCATACTAGCTACATAAGTGATTGTTCTGCCTTTATTGTATTTCCTTTTACTGGTGAAATTTTTCATAATTTTCTTCTAATTATGGCCTTTTTCTTTACATGTAAAGAAGTCCCTTGAACATTTCTCGTAACTGTGGTGACAAATTTCTTTAACTTTTGTTTGGGAAACTCTCTCTCCCCTTCAATTCTGAATGATAACCTTGCCAGTTAGAGTATTCTTGGAAGTTTTTCCCTTTCTGTGCTTTGACTAGATCATGCCAGTTCTCTCTGGCTTATAAAGTTTCTGTTGAAAACTCATCAAATAGCTTTAACCCTTGTATGTAACTAACTCCTTGTGTTGCTTTTAAAATTATGTCTTTAATCTTTAACACTTTGATTATAGTCTTGTTGTGTACCTCCCTGAGTTCATCTTATTTGGAACTCTCTGATTCTTGAACTTAGATGTCTGTGTCCTTCCCCAGGTTAGGGACATTTTTGGCTATTATTTCTTCAAATAAATTTTCTGTCCTCCTCTCCCTCCTCCTCTCCTGTTTCTCCTCCTGGAACCCCTAGAATGTGAATGCTTATTCACTTGATGTCCAAGATATTCCTTACCATATCCCCATTTAAATTTTTTTTTTCTTTTTGCTGTTCAGGTTGAGTGCTTTCCATTATCCTGTCTTCTAGATTGTTGGTCCATTCTTAGGTATCCTCTAATCCACTCTTGATTCCCTCTTGTGTATCTTTCATCTCCGTTACCATATTCAACTCTGATTTTTTTTTTTTTTTTAAGTTTCTGTCTCCTCTTAATGTTTTGAGTCTATCCATTCTTCTCTGGTGAGCATCTTTATGACTATTACTTTAGAGTCTTTATTGGGTAGATAGCTTATATTCATTTCATTTAGTTCCTTTTCTGAATTCTTTTGTTTGAAGCATATTCTTCTTTGTCATTTTGCTTGACTTTCTGTGTTTGTTTCTATGAGTTAGGTAGAACAGCTATTTCTAAACTTGAAGGAATGGTCCTGTGTGTGTAATCATCCTATGTGTAGACTGTGTGCACCTGGTAATTTTGGCCAGCTGGCTGGAGTGGTGGCTAGCATGAGTTCCCCTGCAGGGTGGGGCCACCCTGGTGAGATGGTCAGAGTTGAAGTGGGCATAGGCTAGGACAGTCCCAGGGTTCTTTGTGCAGAGGGTGCCTTGGCAGGACAGGTGAAGCTTAAGTGGGTAGACTTCTCAGGACATTTGTGCATGGGTACTCTTGCAGGGTGGCTGGAGTCGAGGCAGGCACAGGCCAGAGTGTCTCAGGGTGCTTTTCTGGGTGGAGAATGCCCTGGCAAATTGCCTGGAGCCAAAGCAGTGCAGGCCTGGAAAGTTTTAGGGTGTTATGCACCTCTGTCACTTTGGTGAGACAGCTGTAACTATGGTAAATGCTGACCAGGGTTGTCTTACGTGCACCGTATTCGATCTGCCTTGTGGGATGGGTAGGGCTGGTGTGGACTAGGAGCCCAGGGCTTACTGAAGTGGTAAGCTGCCTTGGGTACCCACCCAGGCCCTGCTCCTGTTCATCATGTCCAGGTAGTGAGGGAATGTAAACCCTGGTGCTTGCCAACCCTTCTGACCCCAAGATTTCTAGCAGCTCCCCCACTTTTTGACAGAGTTCTAGGGCTAGATTTTGTATATTCTAATTGATTGAATATTTATTTATTTATTTTTGAGAGATAGAGCACAAGTGGGGAAGGGGCTAAGAGACAGAGAAAGAGAGGAAGACACAGAATCTGAAGCAGGCTCCAGGCTCTGAGCTGTCAGCACAGAGCCTGACACGGGGCTCGAACCCATGAACAGTAAGATCATGACCCGAGCCAAAGTCAGAGGCTTAACCAACTGTGCCACCCAGGAGCCCCTCTAATTGATCTTTTATTAAAAAGTTGCTTTTTCCCCCTGTACCCCAAGGCAGACAAATCTTCTCAATGGTCTCCCAGTAGATATCCCTCCCCACTGCAAGTAGCAGCATCAGGGGGGTGGGGACTTCCTTTGTACCCGTGTCTACATCTCTCTTGCTGTCTTCTAAGTGGTGTGTTTCTCTTCTGTTGTGCAAAAGCTCTTCAGTCAGTCGTCAGTTCTTTCAGAGGAACTGCTCTATAAGTAGGTGTAGATTTAGTATGTCTGTGGAGCAGGTGGTTTCTGGGTTTTCCTACATCACCATCTTGGACCTTCCCTCCTCAGACGAATACAGTTTAGATCAAGAATAGCAAATACCTGGTACACAGGCCAACATAATCCTCTCCTCACAAATTTTGTTCTCAGAAAACGTTTCCTTCATTTTCTAGATTGCTGTTACTAAGAGATTAGAGTTAGTGTAAGGGAAACAACCTCTTTGCTAGCCCAGATTATGCTACAGTGAAAGGGCACGGAGGAAGAAATTGAGCAGACTTTGCAATAGGAGTATCTATTTCCAATTTTGAGGGGCAAGTAGAACAATTTGGCCTATTATGTCAAATTCATGTATCAAAATTAGTGGAAGGTACAGTTGCTAAGGCATGCCAGATTGTGGAAGGTCCAGAATGTCAGACTGAAGCATATGCATTTTATTCTGTATGTGGTGTGTTACATGGTAGAAAGTGGGGAAGGTTATTCCATAGTAGTATGTATAATAGTCTAGAGGAGAAATGGAAACCAGTAAATACTAATCCAAGTCTAATAACTTGAGATTTATAGTTTGGATTAGGATGATGGCATAACCCTAACACTCAGGAAGTTTTCAATAAATATTGAATTAATTAATGGAAAGAAAGAAGCAGAACCAGTTATGAGAAGCCACCCAAAGGAAAATGGGAGATTAGTTATGGGGTGTGAGAGAAGTCAGATAATAGCTCTAAAGTTCTTAAACAGGCCACCAAAAAAAAAAAAAAAAAAAAAGACAAATAGAGTCTGGAAGGAGAAATGAGGTTTGGGGAAATGATGATTAAGATTACAGAATTATGCTCTTTTATTAATGTGATGTATCACATTGATTTGAGAATGGATAAAGAAATTGTGGTTTATATATGCAATGGAATACTATGTGGCAATGAGAAAGAATGAAATATGGCCTTTTGTAGCAACGTGGATGGAACTGGAGAGTGTTATGCTAAGTGAAATAAGTCATACAGAGAAAGACAGATACCATATGTTTTCACTCTTATGTGGATCCTGAGAAACTTAACAGAAGACCATGGAGGAGGGGAAGGGAAAAAAAAAAATGTTAGGGAGGGAGCCAAAACATAAGAGACTCTTAAAAACTGAGAACAAACTGAAGGTTAAGGGGGGGGGGGGGAGGGAGGGAGGGAGAGGATGAGTGATGGGTATTGACGAGGGCACCTGTTGGGATGAGCACTGGGTGTTGTATGGAAACCAATTTGACAATAAATTTTATATTTAAAAAAAATTCATTTTGCCTATATATAAAAAAAAAAAGATTACAGAATTATGGTCCTAGAATTAAAGAGCTAGAAATATACCAGAAGAGTTCTTCCCACACAATGATTTTTTTTACAGGTAGGAAAACCAATTCAGATGTTTTTAGAGACACAGACCTAGTTATAACAGAGCCAAAACTAGAACCAAAATCATTTTGATTTGTCTAATATACGAATGCTGCTTTCGCAAAAATAGGAGATTAACCATGACAGGAAATCCAGGTAAAAATAGTCTTTCTTTTTTCTGAGGGGGAGAGAGGGTGCAAGTGAATGAGGGCAAAGAGAGAGAGAATCCCATGAGGGGCAGGGAAACAGAAAGGGAGAGACAGAGAAGTGAGGCTCACACGAAGCAGGGCTCAAGCTCACTGGATGTGGGGTTCGAACTCACTAACTGTGAGATCATGACCTGAGCCGAAATCAAGAATCAGATGCTTAACCGACTAAGCCACCCAGGTGCCCCAGGTAAAAGTACTAATGCTCAGGAGAGGTAAGGACTTCTACAGTGGATTTGAAATTTTCCTTTTTAGAGGTGATCATTTGGTTTCTCTGTTACTATAGTATAGCTCCATTTTATAATAGGAAGCAGTGATAAAATGGGATTGGATGTGTAAAAAATTCACTTTATAACCTATTTTGCTGTAGTGCTATTGAGGAAAGCTTGTACTTATAAAGCTGAGATTCCATTATTGTTAATAGAGAATTACAACTCTTTTTAGGACTTTGTCAAAATTCTATAACAATAAATTGGCCAAAGTGTAAAAATTTTAATTGCATTATCTTAATTTTTGTAATAATTAATGTGTTTAATGAGTATCTAAAGGAAAAAGAAACCTTTAATGATGCTTTAGAACATTTGTCCATATATAAAATAATGCAAATTAATATCTGGTTAAGGCAATAAATATTTTAAAGAGACTCATCTTTGTTGAAGACTGGCTTACAAAAATGAAAGGTAATTCATCATTCAGGTTTTATTTGAATATTCCCATAAAATAACATTTAAGTGATTTGTTCAACATTTTGAGTTGATTAGTTTATCCCTATAGCCATGAACCACTTTCTTTAACTGTAATGTTGGATTAAACCTATCATGTAACATAACTGATTATTAGACTCCCAACCCAGGACAGTCAACTTGTACCAAGAGATGACCTATCTAGCCCACACAATATTTTTAAAAACTTCTGTACTTGAATTATTTTAGTTGTGCTTACTCTTTAGTTGCTTAGTGACCCATCTACACCCTATTGTCATTACGTCTATTTCAATCAGTTGAGGTACCAGTCTAGGCTCTAAAGACATTTAAAATTCCTCTTCTACACAGTGCCCTGCTCCTGGTCATTGTATCTGTCCAAATATATGTCTGGGTTAACACATCTGGGTAAAAATATCTTAGAACTGTTCTACTTCTATAAGCATATAGAACCCTATGTTCATATATGTAAATAGATCTTTTTTTCTTGGGTAGTATGAAGCAAATATATATAATAAAAAACTGACATAATCATATTTGATCATGTTACATAAAATGGTACGTGTTTTTCCACAGGTAACCTTTGATGTAACTTGGTCTCCAAAGTGCAAAGACAGGTGCTATAATTACACTGGAATTGCAGATGCTTGTGACTTTCTCTTTGTGATGTCTTATGATGAACAAAGTCCGGCCTTGTCAGAATGTATTGCAGCAGCCAATGCTCCCTATAAGGAGACATTAACTGGTAAGAATCCACAAAATGATCACTTTAACATTAAGGTTATTTTAGTATTTCTAAATCATTTGTATACCTTTTCCATTTGTAAAGCTTTCTTGAAACATGAGTATCACTTAATTTGGGGAGCTTTCAAGTTTACATAAAGTTTTCACTTAATTCTTCTAAAAATTTTGTGGGATATATTATTAATCCTCTATTATAGATGGGATGATGAGTGTTAAGTTCTCTTTGTATTGCTACTAAGTATTATTTAGTTGGGGCTCAAGCAGGTGTTCTAACTTCAAGTCAAAACTTTTCACCCAAAGTTACATAAAGGAGATATTTGCTTATCTAGAATTTGACATGATATTTTTGTTGAAATAACCAATGTTAGCTAATAGCAAAGATAGTTATAATGTGAGTAGCTACTGTGCATGATTGATAGAGGACTGTCTTATTTGGCATTTATTATTAGCACCCATGCTATATCACTATTAGAATTAAGAGTACTTCTGATCTATCATTCATATCACATCAGCCAATTCAATAAAAGATTTCTTGCTATCTTTTGGACTCAAGTGAAATTTTCTGAGATAATTGGCCCTGCTTTAAGTATTGATTAATAAAAAACGATTTTTCAATTTAGAGAGAAAAATCTTAGAACCTAGCCTCATCATGTCCAAATTAATAATCTGATCATATGCATATGCCACTTATAATTTGGAAAATAACTGTTAAAACTACAAAGTAGTTCATTTTTCCAAACTGTGTTTCATAAAGGAGATAATTGTGTCCTAACAATATTAGGCTCATTATCAAATATGTTTGTGAAATAAGGCATACTGTACCCCTCTCTTGGATATTTAACAGTACACAATAAAGGCTCTTAAAAACAGCAAATTTACTTCAACTTTCTGATAATCTTGGAACATCTTTGGGTGGGAAAACATTTTGCAGCATTGGGCACAACAGGGACTGACCAGGAATCTGTTCATATTTCTTTGTTTCCTAACTATAGATTGAATACAGAGTAATTGGGGGACATTTCTTGTCTCTAGCTGTAATTCATACTTATAGAAAGCACAATTGTTCCATGTTATAGAAATATGCTATATGAAATTCTGAGGCCATCCCTGCCAGAGAGTTATATCATGTCTTAGCAGTTAATACACAATTAACATGCTTTCCTGAAATGTGTCATTCTTCCTAGAAGTAAATTTTATGAGTTTTTTGCTTTAATTTGATCTTGTTTTAAATGTGTTCTAATATTCAAAACAAATCACTTATGTCATATTAGAGAAACACTCTATTGGTATTTTGCATAAATGTACTTGTTTTTTCAAACTTAGCTTCCGAATGGTTGAATAGCTTGTATAAACCCATTAGTAGAATATAAAGAAAAAAATATGCCTTTTCCGTCCCAACTTGATTAGGGTATGATGACTACATCAAGATCGGCATTAACCCTGAGAAACTTGTAATGGGTATCCCCTGGTATGGTTATGACTATACCTGTCTAAAGCTATTGGAGGTAAGAACAGATTATTTCCTATATGATTTTTTTCTCTATTATATTTTTGGAGCCTGTTTTGTATATGAACATAGTTTGAGACTAAAAAGGTAGCGTTTATTTAATCCCATGGAAGTTTCTGAATGTTATATATTTTCTTTTTACTTTTATTAGGTATAGTCAGGTTATTTATAGTACATATTTTATTTTTAATAGTTTTTGATTACATTTTCTGATTGGGTTTCTAAGACTTGCTTAACTGATAAATGTATAACATGAACATTTTATATTTCTAGGATCATGTTTGTACCATTCCAAAAGTCCCTTCCTGGAGGGCCTCTTGTGGTATTGCTTCAGGACAGCAGGTGCCCTATAAAATAATTATGAAGCACGTAAATAGTTCTATTTCTGGAAGCCACTGGGATAAAAATCAGAAGGCCTCTTACTATAACTATAAAGTAAGACTTTTCACAAGTTATGAACATTCTATTTTCATAACTGCATGTTTTCATAATTACATATTTGATACTAAGAATTTCTATCAGTTTTCTTTTAGGGTACAACATAGAGTTTAGATGAGTAAACTTGTAATCAGGTACTTTACTTTCTAGCTGAGCAGTTCAACTTATGCTAATATAACTTCTTTGCATGGGCCACTTGTCATGTTAGATAAGGTTATAAAAACATGCATATCACAAACAGGGTCTCCTGTAATAATTGACAGCTATGTATAACTGTGGCTTTGGGCCAAAATAGGTTACCACTCAGTAAGCCTTCATTTCAAGGTAGCCTAAAGGTTCTGATGAGGCTGTTTTTTATAGAGAGGCATGAGGCTGAGAATAAAGAATGCATCATCATGGAATCAGTGGAAAATGGTATAAACTATGTGACACTATACAAATTATATTACAAACAGAAACTTGAAGAAGTAGAGGAAATGACAAGAGCAATTCTGTCAGGTAGTGTTTGATAAATAGTAATTGCCATACAAAGAGGCAAAAGTAATATTTTTCATAATTTACCTTTAATATAATACAAACTTTTCCACACACCTCAATTACAAGCCATCTTTGAATTTACTTTAGATTCTGTTACTGTAAATAAAAGGAGCCCTAAAATATGATGTAAGTTGATTCCAGTAGGAATTTACTTAATAATGGCCTGGTCCCAATTTATGAAAAATATTTAATAAATTTTGCTATACAGGCATGTACATATGTATCAATTATATAGAAAGCTTTGGTGTAGAGATTTCTATACCTTTATATACCCATTAAACTAGGGTATATTATAATCTTGTCTTTGCCAAACAGTGTAATATTTTACACTCTGGGGTACTATTTTTTGTAGTCCCTGACTTATTTTTTTCCTTAATGAATACGACAAATTCTTTAAGGTTTTACAATTCAGGAAGCCTTTTGATAAACCTTTTGAAAGCCATTTATTTAATGGCACTTTAGACAACAGTTTAGCTATAAAACGGTTTTGTTCCTCTTTTTCATTCATTGTAAAATTCCATAGCAACCAAAATCAAGTTTCTTGTTGTGATTGAAGAGAATCGTTTTTGCTTTCTTATGCTGTTTGAGCCATAGCAGCCTCATCATGCACTCGACATTCCCAAAAACATATGTATGCCTTAATCATGAATAGATCAATTTTACATATGCTCAGTTTTTCATCCTTCACTACTTTGAGGCATTTGAAATTTCTTAACAGTACCAAAAGGACTCAAAGTACTCACTAAATAATGGCAAAGAGATATGTGTCTTTGGATTCATCCCTGAACCTGCAAAAATAAATATTTCTATATTTACATAGAGGTTGCCTTTTAATAGTGAATCACAGTTTAAAATTTTAAATATATAAAATATGCTTGTAGTAAATGAGCCTACTATACTTAAATATGCCAGTTTATTCATTTACCAAGTGACTAATGTCCTGCAAAGTAGTCCTAATTCCAGTGGTGCTACCATAAATAAAATTATTACTGGCATCCATTGAGAATTGCCTTTAAAAGTTTCCCAGATGTATATAAAAATCAGTATAATTATTTAAAATCAGTTGATTCTATTTTTTATTTCCTATCTTTTCCCCCTTTCCTTTACCCTTTGCCTAGTTTTTCTGTTCCTTTTCTCTTTCTTTTATCCAATAGCTTATCTACCTTCTAGGAGAGACTGTGTTAGTACTAGAGGCAGTTGATGCTGAGGAGGACTTTAAAGGGTGGAAGGTGAGCATAAGACCATTTTTAGATTTTCTCATCTACAAAAATGTGTGTGCATAAGTTACCCATGGAATCCACACCCGACAGGCTCTTAAAATCAATTCTGTAAGACCTGGAAAAGGAGATATTTTCCTCACCCATTACTTTTTGATATGACTGATTCATCACAGATGAAGTCATCTGCTGAGTTCTTAATTAGGCACATTTCCAGGAACTGTAGAAGAAAAAAAAATACATAAACTGGCTTAGAGGACCAGAGCAGCGATCCTCCTTAACCGTGTCTGCATATCAGAATTATCTAATGGAATGGCACAACACAAAACAAATGTATGCCCTGTCATCAGCCCTGAAGATTTTTTTCATGTGGTGTGGGTCCCAGTAGTTTGTATTTTTTAAAGCCACACAAGTGCTTCAGATGTACATCTTGGTTGATAATCATCAGATCAGACCAAGGAAGGAATAGGACTTTATATAGAATATATTATGAAGTTCATTTGTTCTCTTCTGTTGTGAACTCACCACAATCATATCTAGAAAGTACCACATACAGAATCATGGAAGCAGAAAATATTGTGCCCTAAAATCTTTATTTCATTGTATCATTTTTTGAGTCATTGGATTTAATATTGTGCTGAATAGTTTAATTTCTTCTTCTAGGATTCTTCTGGCCATTTGCATCAAGTGTGGTATGATAACCCTCAGAGCATTTCTTTAAAGGCAGCATACATACAAAAGCATGGCTTACGAGGCATTGGCATGTGGCACGCAAATTGTCTTGACTACTCTGGAGATGCTGTAGCCAAACAGCAAACCGAAGAAATGTGGAAAGTCTTAAACCCAAAGCTGTGACAGATGAGCATCTTTTGTCAAACTAAGATTTAGAAAAATGATCTGTATAAATAGATCCGTTTCTTGAAGAAATGAAAATGTATACATTTTTGTCATATAATTTAGTTATATTTAAAAGCAATTAAAAGCAGATAAATGCTTTGGTTATCTAAAAACAAAGGTAAGAAGTCAACTTGCTATATTTATTCTTCTGTGTTTAATACTATAATTAGGAAAAATTGTTTTCATAATTTTATTGCTGATTTTTAAAACATGTATAATTTGAATTGGAAATTATTTGCTTAGACTAGATTTTTTAAAACCTAGTCTTTGAGAAGCAGTTAGCTCTGTACTTTTTGTTCCAAAAATTTTTCTGCTTCCTGATTTCATATAGTAC
Organism: Prionailurus viverrinus; assembly: GCF_022837055.1. Taxonomy (NCBI): domain Eukaryota; kingdom Metazoa; phylum Chordata; class Mammalia; order Carnivora; family Felidae; genus Prionailurus; species Prionailurus viverrinus. The sequence goes on from NC_062568.1 coordinate 143,169,001, forward strand.
TCAAATTCTCTGAAAGCCTCCAGAGGAAAAAATAAAATATAAGTCATATTTTGAATTAGTATGTTAGAACTACCTAATATTTTTTACCTAAATTATTTTTATGAGGTTATAGCAGAAACTTTCAGGAAAATCTTAGTGTTGAACATGATTCTATTAATATTCCTTCATTTATGAACATCTATAATTTCTTTCCATTGTTAAATTTTTTTCTATATGTGCATTTTTCCTTTAATTATTTAAAGACATTGGTTTTTCAACTTTTTTCTCTGCACAAAATCTCTCTAAAAGATAATTTTTCTAAATGTAAAGAGGTCTCTGTTCTTTTCCTCAGGGCAATTGTGTTACACTTATTAAAAATCTGCATCCTTGAACTCTGGACTTACATAAATCCTGTCTTCTCTGTACATTTCACCCTCTTCCCTCATTTGGAATAAATGATGATTCAGTCACCTGTTATTGAGAATACTTCCTGTTTATCCAATTATTTATGACAGAGTGAAACCAACCATTTTCCATAGTATTTGTTGAATTACTATTGTCTTTGTATTTCTAAAATTTTAAAAATTTGAATTCTTAGATACTAATCTCTATCATAGCTCTGGATGTAAATTCAATATCCCTATTTATAAACCATAATTTCTAGATTGCTTTTAATCAAATACAATGAATAAATGGTCTGTATTTAAATGCAGATAGATTCTTTAAATCATATTTTAATAAATATGAAATATTGCTATTAAACTTTAAGACTATTTTATAAAATATAGTACTGTAAAATGTGTAATAGACTTAAAAACTTCAAAAATAACCAAATAGCTAGTGTTTAGCTTTTTTACATCTAATAGTTCCTGAAACATTTTTTGAAACCCAAATGAAAAGCGAAAAAAATATATAACTTATGATTTATATAAAGTATCGCACCAAGGAAAACAATGGTTACATTTGTTTGGCAAATAAGTTTTAAATTAACATACCCAATTGAGGCTGTACAGATGTGTTATTTTTCTTCTGTGCCAGTTCAGTTTTCAGCATGCGTAAATCTGAAACTGCTTGTTTTCTCACCTACAAAAACAATTAACTTTCAAAAATTAGCTTTCATTTTACTGTTCTAAAATTCAGAGAGTCCTAATTGAATGCTGCTAGTAAAAAGATTCTAGAACTGGGCTATTCAATACAGTAGCTACTTGCCACATATAGCTATATAAATTAACAAATTATATGAAGATTGAATATCAGTTCCTCAGTCACACAACAAGCTACGTTTCAAGTGCTCAATATCCTTATGTGGCTAGTGGTTGCTGTATCTGACAGTGCAGATATGGAACATTTCCATCACTGTAGAACAATGGACAGTGCTCATTCTAGAAAGGGGTCATTATTCATGTCGTAGAGCTATTTCTGATAAAGAAATGAATTTAGAGCATTAATTATATATACATGAAAATAATCAGAATGAGAGACTTACCCTAGAATGGGTTTAAAAAAAAATTGAGCTCAGAGAGCTAAGTGGTTTGTGAGACTTGCATATATTAGAGTCATCCATAAATAAATTACTTTTAATATATTGAGACTCTACTGATTCACAAGGTCCTTTTGCTTTAATTCTTAGTGAAATTTTACTTTGGCCTTGTTATAACAGGCATCTTTTCACAGGATTTACTTCTTGCATTTTTCTCACTCATGCTCTTGGTTAAGGTAATGACTTTAAGACAATCTGTACTATCTTTAGGCTTTTGATAACCAAAATTAAAACAATTTATTTCAAGATAAATGTTGTCTGATTAGGAGAAATGCAAATTACCTTAGCTTCCATTATGAGTTTCATTTTGTCAGTATCCAGTTTTCTCTTAAGTTGGTCAATAGCATGCTGTACCTCAGTGATCTGGATTATAAGGTAATTCTGTATGAAACAAAGACATTTAGTAAATTCATTTTTATTTATTTTTATTTTTTTAAGTTTATTTTGAGAGAGAATCTCAAGCATGCTCCACGCTGTTAATGTAGAGCCTGATGTGGGGCTTGAACTCACAAACTGTGGGATCATGACTTGAGCCAAAACCAAGAATCAGATACTTAACCAACTAAGCCACCCAAGTGCCCCTATTTATTTTTATTTTTAATTGTCTTGCAAACTATCAAGTGATAACAAATACCAAAAAAGCAAATCATAAGAATAACCTATTGCATAAAATAAACTCATTGCTTTGGAGTAAATTAGAATTGACCTTTTTCTCATGTCTTAGGGACCACATTCCCTTCTGTTGTATTACATTTATTCATGTTTTATAAAAATAAGTAGATATGTGTGCAAGTTGCCTTTGTGGTGCCAATTTAATGGTAAGAAATATTACTATAAAAGGAATATACTAGGTTTAAGATACTAGCAAGGCTTTTGAAATTGTCATAACAATTTATCAGCTGAATTGGATAGTATTACTTTAAAATATTTAATAATTAAATACTATATATAAGAAAACCTATTTAATATAAGAAGCTTTTTTAGTTATTTTTGTTCAGAAAAGTTTATGAGGTATAATGGTCAACAAAAACTATTTAAAATTTTAAGCTGCCTCTGTGGAAAAAAATTGTATATTGAACTTGATAAAACAAAAAAATCAGCTATGCAAGATAATTAGTATCAGCTAAGATGGATAATCCATTACTTGAGCCTATTTGAGTTTTACATTAGATTTATCTAAAATGGTAAACTTTTACTCATAGAAACAGAGAACAGATTGGTGGTTGCCAGAGGGTAGAAAATGAAGGGAAATGGGTGAAAGTGGTCAAAAGGCACAAACTTGGGGTGAAAATAAGTTCTGAGAATGTAATGTACAGCATGATAACTACAATTAACAGTATTGTATATTTGAAAATTGCTTAGGAAATAGACCTTAAAAGTTCTCATTACAAGAAAAATAATCTGTAACTGTGAGATGATGGATGTTAACTAAATTTATTATGGTAATCATTTCATAATACATACATAAATAATTATGTTATATACCTTACTGAGATATAATTGGTGTATAATATTAGTGTAAGACTGGAGAAAAGTTTTATATATTCTTCTTTAGGAGGCAGATAGCCCTACTTGCCATTGGCAACTCTATTGGTACCATGAGGACAAGCAGTCTTATAATGAAGCCAATGCTGAAAATAATAGGTAAGGAATGCCAGAAGCACATAGTCCCTTAAAGATCTCATTAAGCTCCTAATTGTATCCTCTCAGCACCCATTACATGAGATCATAAATTTTCTTATTGGTTAAGTCAAGTTTTTGTTACCCGTAGCCTAAAGCATTCTACCTATGATAATACTAGCAATAATAAAACATGCATTTTGAGTAGAACTTCTCTAATAGAATGTGAACACATTTAGTAATAAGTACCTTAGAGTCTGTGATGTTTGCCAAATTCTTTGGTCTCATCTTAATGTCCCTGGCTTCAAGCTGCATGAGCAGTTTTTTATAGTAAAGTTCTAAATCTTCTCGAAGTTTTGTTAAAACCTCCTCCAACGATGCTGTGATTTTCTTTGTTTCAAAGTATTTTTTCTTCCAATCATCACAGGCTACAAAAAAAGCAAGGACTATAATGTGAGTCTGACTAAAGGATTAAACTTTTCAACTCGGAAAGGACCTTTGAGTTAATTTAAACCCTTCTACTCCCCCACTCTTCCTTCCTCATATGCTGAGGAAATTAAAGCAAAGACTGAAATGTTTATTAGATAATAAAAAGATTGGCCTACAAATATAGAAAACAGTGATGAATCCAGGAACCAAACCAAGTTCTTTAAGCTTGTAATTATTTCTGAAAAATCTTGATTAAAAATACTACCTATAGAAAAATGTGTATATTTATTTTGATTACTTTTTCCATAGTCTGATTCCAAATCATAATTAAAACAATGAAGAGAAAGGCATAATATTTTTTCATCCCCTTAAATGACTTATGTTTTATAAAATAAGCTGATTCTGATTTATCACTTATTAAAATTATTCCAAATATATCCCCAAATGTATGTAGGGCAGAATTTAAGCCTGAGCCCTGTAGTTGAGAAAATTAGAAATCAAATACTGCCAATTTAGGGAATCATTTTGACCCAATGAGATTCTAAATACAAACTTAACAGGAACACAAACTGCATGCTACTATATCAGAATATGCTTATGCTTCTCTTTTAAAAAATTATCAAAGAAATGAAAACCCCAGATATAAAAGTTGATTTCATTAAAATTCTACAACTTTATGGGATTTTAACTCAAGATTTTAACTATTTATTTCCCTCATGTCCTATATCTAATCCCTCAGCAAGTTCTATTGGTACTACTGTAAAATACTTCCAGCATCTGGCACATTCTGTCTTCTTCAATGCTATGTCCCTAGTCAGTGCACAATCATCTTTTGAAAGTGGATTATGTTTCTAACTGGTCTCTCTGCTTCCATTCCTGCCCCTCTATGGGCTAGTCCATACAGCAGTCATTCTGATGTTCTAAAAATATTTTTAAAGTCCTATACATCTCTAAAAATCCTCCAATGGCTTCTCATCTTAGAATAGAATCTAAACTCCTTAAATTGGCCTGTCTGTTCCTTGGTGAGCTTTTGATTTTATCTTCCTCTACATTCCTCCATATTAAGTTCCAGCCACACTGGCCTTATTTCAGCTCCTTAATACTGCAAGTTCACTTCCATCTCTGGACCTTGACATTTTAGTGTTCCTTCTGTTTGGACTGGTTTTTTTTTTTTTTTTTCTCTTATCTCTTTAGATGCCTGCCTCCTTATTAATCACATCTTAATGATATCTCCTCAGTGATGCCTTCTTTGAAAATTCAAGCTAAAACATTTTTTTCTGCCCCATCACTCTTTGCTCTTTTAAAGGGACTTTTGAGCTCTAATCAGGAGCTGATATTGTCTTATTTGTTTACATCTATCTCCTTGCATTAGAAGAAAGCTCCTTAAGGGCAGGGCCATGTTCATCTTGTTTACTGTATCCTCAGCATTTAAAACAATGCAAGGAATTGATGCACATAGTAGGCTTCCTACGTATTTGATAGCTGATACATGCCTTTTATCTTGAAACATTCCTGTTGAAATAGAAAGTAATCATTCTCATTTTAAATGTTTATTTTTGAGAGAGAGCAAGAGAGCACATAAGCAGGGGAGGGGGCAAAAAGAGAAAGAGATACAGAATCTGAAGCAGGCTCCAGGCTCTGAGCTGCCAGCACAGAGTCTGACGCGGGGATTTGAACCCATGAGCCATGAGATCATGACCTAAGCCAAAGTTTGACACTTAACCAACTGAGCCACCTAGGCACCCCTGATATTCTCATTTTATAAACAGAAAAAGGAAGACACAAAGAGGAGAAATAACTTGTCTACATAAATCACTGATCTGGTATTAGAATCCTGGTCCTGTGATTTCTAATCCATTACTCAAATTTGTCTGATAAAATCACTTTTAACAGTACAACAAAAACTTAGTCATTGCCATCATTTCCAGGATACCACTTAATAAGGTAGAACCTGCAGAAATACCTCCTGACATTGCCTATAACATTCAGTCAGTTCTAACACTGAAGTAATAATTTTGCTGTAAATTGAGAATCCTACAACCAGTTAATTCCATATATACCTTTTATTCATATAATCCTCCAATACCACCCAAAATGCAGTCTTCTCAAATCCTTTAACATCTCTCTACCCTGGCTTGTTTTTCCATTTCTACCTAGTCCTAGTAACACTTGTTTCTAATTCTGTTGCAGGAAAACTACCTATTTTTCTACTTAACTTCTCTTATTCATTCATTCATTCATTCATTCATTCATTCATTCAGTTTGGCAAAACAGACACACATACCACAAAATTAAGCATGTAGAGAAGACAAGGGATTCAGGGGATGATTCTAGAGTAATATCTAAGCTGAGATTGAATGATTAGTAGGAACTAGCCAGGTAAACTGGGAAGGGGTGGGTAGAAGGAAAAGGAGATGTAGATGGCAGAGGGAAAGCATGTCTGAAAGCCTACAGCCAAGAGGAGGCACACTTCAGATTTAAGCATATTTAACAGTTTTCTGGGAAGCCTTTCTTGATCTCTTCCATCTAATTTAGGTGTTCTTCTTCTGTACTCCTGTGCATACAATTCTGTAATTCCTTTATCATAGCATCATCAGGATGTATTGTTACTGTTTTCTTATCATTTCCCCAATGGACTATAAGCTCTTTGAGGGCAGAGACAAAATTGTGTCTGCCTATTATCTCCTCAGCCCCTAGAACAGTGGCTAAGTTCAGTAGACAATACATACTTATTTAGTAAATGAATAAAGGAATGTTATAAAAAAATTTGAACTTAAATTTTAAAAAACCTTATGTAAAGTATGTTAATTAATGACAAAATAGTGATAAAAGATGTAATAAATTTTACCGTGACATTGCTTCAACTTGCTTTGCTCAAATAGTTTTTCAACTTTTTTAATTAGTTCTTCTCTAATTCTTTCCAGATATCTTCTTTCTTTCTTTACTTGTTTCAGTTGTTCAATAATCTTCTCTCCTAAAGGATTATAACCCGTCAATGTCCAAAAGCTAAAAGTTAGGAGTGTAAAACTTAAAAGTGCTTAAAATAGCAAGAATAAATTTTACCCGCAAATAGTATTAGTGATTAAATATATGCAGTAATTAACATATAATTCACATTCTTTAAAATAATTTAACATTTTTGTAGTAAAATACACATAATAAAATTTACAGTTTTAACCTCTTTTAAATGTACAGTTCAGTGGCATTATGTACTTTTATGATGCTGTACAACCATCACCACTGTCCATCTCTAGAACTTTTTTATCTTCCGAAATTAAAACTCTGTACCTATTGGACAATAATTCCCCATTAATATTTTTTTATTAAAAAAAAAATTTTTTTTTAAATCTTCATTCACTTTTGAGAGAGAGACAGAGCGCGAGCAGGGGAGGAGCAGAGACACAGCGAGACACAGAATCTGAAGCAGGCTCCAGGCCCTGAGCTGGCAGCACAGAGCCCGACACAGGGTGCTCAACCGACTGAGCCACCCAGGTGCCCCTCCATTAATATTTAACTTTACCTCACAGAGTTATTTGTACTTACGGTATCATCATACTTACTTTCAATCTGTAATAAAGAGATATCAGTTATTACTGGAGAAAGAGCAGGTTGACAAGGAAGTGAAGGAAAATCAGTAAGATCTGGTAGGGTGATGCACTCTTTCTTACTTATCTGTAAGCAAATATGAAAACCAGTAAGATCTGGTAGAATAACAAATTTTTCACCTGTCTGTAAGCATGTGATAATGTACAACAGCAATGGATTTTTTTTTTTTTTTTACTTATATGGTGACAAAATCCCAAATCTGTATTTATAACTATAGATTCTCTCTTGTGCTTCAACTTCTCTATTCCACCATTACTTGGACATTATACACAGGTACTTCAAACTTAAAAGAAAAAAAATCCATTATTACTTTGTAAACATGATTTCTTTCCAAGATTTCTTATAACTTTAACATTTTTCTAAGATTATATTCATTTTTTTTATCTTGAGCCAATTTTGATAACTTATGTCTGCTTAGAAAATAAGAAAATTTATTGCATTTTCAAAATTTAGCATATATTTTATTGGCTCTGTATTTGTGTTTGTGTCATTTTTATCTTTCTTAACTTTTGTGTTTCTACCCTTTTATGATAAACTACCTCGAGCCTTACCAATGTGGATGTCTCTCCCACCATCACTTCATAGATCTTGAGTTGTTTTCAATTCTGCTAGTTTTTTACCTCTGAGTTATTAGTGTCTCCTTCTATCTTCATTAAGCCCTTACTCCTTTGTTTTACTGTTCTTTTTCTGGTTTTTAATGTTATGTTACATTATTAACTTATAAGTTCAGTCTCCTACAGAATAATGGCAACCACCTAAATTACAATCTCTCCACATATCCTTCCAATTGCTATAAAAAGAGAGCAAATAATAACTTAACTTATTTATAACTTATTCCATAACTTATGTCTACAGCATAAGTAGGACACAAAATCCGTTAATTTACATATACTTTAATTTGCATATAACTGGGGAAATAAACACCCTAGACCAGCAGAGTGTGCTCAGGAGCCCACCTCCAAGCAGATGTGGACTGCTTAAGCATTAGAGGCCACTATACAAAGATAACACAAGAAACATCAACCATGATTTAGTCTGGAAGGAGGGGGCTCCACATGCATAGGAGAAATCCTGAGAGTAAGGATAAAATCTTGTACATCAGAGCACTTTTGATGAGGAGGCCAAATGAAAGGGGATTATAAAATGTAGGGGGCCCGAGTGGTAATTATGGGAAGACAGCTTTGAAGAGAGGAAAATACTTTGGAAGAGATATTCCCTCAGGGATAGCTGGTAAGAGAAAAGAAGAAAGTGGCCAAGATAACAGCTCTGCTGAATTAAGTTAGTAGAAAAGAATTCAAAGAAAACAGACCCCAAAAGCCCCATTTATTTAAAAATAAATAACTGCATTTCACTATATGAACAGAAGAGGGAGCATCCAACCTAAGAAGCAAAAGAAACCACCAACACAGGGCTCCCTGTTCCTCTATAAAAATAAGTTATTAAACAGAAAAATTAACACAAATAAACATGAACAATATCTACAAATTATTCAAGCATCCACACAAATTTACATTTAAAAAAAACCTTCACAATTGAGAACTAAAACCAAACAGACAGCCATGAAGCAGAGAAAAACTTAAACAATACTTCCAACACAGATTAAATATAAATAAACATTTGCAGATACCACAGACACAATAAATCAAGAATTTTAAAACTCAGAATAAAAATGGAAAAACAGGAAGATGTGAAATGGAAGTTGGCTAAAGTGAAGAAAGAAATTAAAAAACAAAATTGTCTCAGAAATGAATAAATTAGCAAGTACCCAAGAAGCAACAAATATGACCAAAAATACAGTAAGGATAGTGGAGAATACAAATAAAGATGCAAAGGAAATGAAACATAAAAAAAAAGTGAAATAGATCAGAGAAAAGATAGCGTATATAAAAGGTAAAGAAAAAATGAAACAATAGATCTGCTACCTAAATTATTTTCTGAAATTATAATTTTAGGAAATGCTCTTGAAATATGTCTGGATTTTCATACTGCAAGGATCCACTGTGTATCCAGAAAAACCTGATCTAGAATTCTGAGCTAAGATTCAGCCGGGTAAAACTAGTACATGTTAAATGAATCCTCTGGCCTTCCAGACAAATATACCCAAGCTAGTTTACAAAGAAAAGAAAACCAGGCATCACACTTTTTAACAGTAACATATAAAACACCAGTAGAGCAACATTTTAAAGAAACTCAAGGGAAAAAAAGATGTAAGCCAAGGATGTGACATCCAATCAAGCTATCCTTCAGGTATCAAAACTTTAGACAATGATGAACAAATTTTGTAAAGGGCCAGAGAGTAAATAATTTAGGCTTTGTGGGCCACATATTGTCTCTGTCATGATTCTTTTCCTTAAATTCCTTAAAAATGTAAAAAACCAGGGCACCTGGGTGGCTTAGTCAGTTAAGCATCTGACTTCAGCACAGGTCATAATCTCACAGTTCGTGGGTTCGAGCCCTGCATCAGGCTCTGCGCTGACAGCTCAGAGCCTGGAACCTGCTTCAGATTCTGTGTCTCCCTCTCTCTCTCTGCCCCTCCCCCACTTGTGCTTTCTCTCTCTCTAAAATAAAATAAAATAAAATAATATTTGTAGGTCCAAGGCCTTACAAAATAGTCTGCAGGTCCTAGTTTGCTGATCTCTGCTCTAGACAAAATTTTAAATGTGGAAGAAGAGAATATTGTAGCTAGGAGCTTTTTCTAAATTGAACTTAATCCAACCAAGAGATGACTGAAAAGTCTTCTGTAAAAGAACTAGCAGTGTGTTGAACATATTTAATTACAGATCTGAGACTAAAACAAAGGTGAGAGGTTAAGTCTAGAAGTATGGCATATAAATGTTATATGCTCTGACAAAATAGAAGTAACACAACTTAAAATACATTAGAGAAGAAAGATTTTTTTGATTACCCTGAATAGGACAGATCAGTGGATAGTTTTAGAGGTAACAAATGAAAAGCAGAAGCATAAATTTTAAAAAATGGGAAAAGAACACTAGTACACTAACATAAATGTATTAGTCTAAACACTAGAACAAAAATACAACCTTCCTAAAACATGAGGAGAGGGGAAAAGTACAAATAAACCACATAGTAACTCACAGTAACTGTAACATAAAATGACAAATCTTAAACACATCAGTCCTATCAATAACATAAGTTGACATAATTCATCTACTAAATAAAAAATATTTTCACACACTCTCACAAAACAAAACCCAACTCTATCTGGGCTATATGTAAAAGACATATCTAAAACAAAGCAATTCAGAAAGGCTGGAGGGAAAAAGTGTGAAGGAAGATGAGGGTATATCAAATAAATGTATGCAAAAACAAAGTACAGGTTAGTATCTTGATATGCAATAAAGGAGAATTCAGACCAAAAAAAGCACTTAAGGAGTCAAAAAAAGGATACTTCATAGCACAAAAGTGTTATTAGTATTCACATAAGAACAACTTTGCGCCAAGTAACACATAGAAATCTAAACAAACCAGAAACCACAGGAGATACAGGGATAAACAGTAACACACTAATAATAGGAGATGCCAATACACCATTGCTATATATGCAATATACACAGCTACCTAGCAAGAGAATGTGGGAAAAAATAAGGATAAGAAATACTAAGCAAGGTATTCAGCAAGGTAGACTATAGGCACAGAGTAGGGGAAGATACTTGCAACATAAATAAGCATCAAATAAATATCTCTAGAGTATATTAAAAACTTATACAAATCAGAAACATATGACAACCCAAAAGAAACACTTGAAAATGCACTTCCAAAAAAAGTTACCAAACTGAAGTCCATAAAAATATTAAAACATGATCAACTTTATGGGTAACCTGGGAAATTAAAATTCAAACCACAAATAGCAGTAAGCATCCACTAGACTGACAAAAATTTTAAAGCATGAAGATAGCATATTTTATTAATATCTAGATTTTATTAAAATCTAGCATATTTTATTAATATCTAATTGTCCTATTACGATAGGACAATTATTGCTGAAGATGGTGTGCCTTTTGCTCTGAAACCCAAGAGCTCTGAGCTGTGATTCGCCTACAGGACATGACTCAGACTGCACTCAGTACTCCAGCACTTGATCAGCTGGACATTAAAACACAAGTGGCAACATTGTTTGCAATGTCTCTCAGATCACCTTGTGAGCCTTCACTTCCTTTGGGCCCAAAGTTGGCGGTCTTTTGGATTACTTGATTCAAAAAAAAAAAAAAAAAAAAAAGACTGGAGCAGTACATCCAAATGTGGCAAATCTCTCTCCAAATTCCAAAGAGGTCCATCAAGTGACTCATTCTCAGTGATAAATGGGGCAAGATATAAAAACCTGGCTTTCACTTTAGGACATACCTCAATATGTTCTATCCATACCACAGTATACCCAAAGATTTCACTGAATTGGTAGGCTCCTGAATTTTTTTGAGGCTTATCTCCCATCCTCTCACCTCTAAGGTTAGAAAACTTAGACATTTTAAGCTGCAGTTTTGTTTCAATTTCAGTATAAATATTATGTTGCAATACCCCATTTAAACAAAAAATATTTAAATCATACCTGATTGTTCTCTGTTCTAATGGTATTAACTCTATCATCTTCATTTTTCCAAAGAAACAGACTTAAAGGGAATGACAAATTTGAAAGTCATATTAAAAAATGATTCCATGAATATTAGCTTTTCACATTTTATCTTATTTGACATTCTGTAAACACAAATGTAACATTAAAGCCTCAAAAAGCCTGAGAACATTATATTTCAAGCTCATAAACTACATTTAGTATGAGTACTAGCTAAACTCAAATCACATTATAATATCTATAGCAAAGTAACATAAAAATTTTGGAAACACATTTTGTTTGTAATTCTTTTGTGAATGATTGTTTATAAAATCCCTTCTATTAATTTCAAAAGACTGTATGAAAAACTGTTGCCTTAAGTACTGTAATTCTCCATGAAATGATACCATGTGAAACTCAAGCATACTGATTAGTTTCCCCATAACCAAGAATCTAAGTGAGGTAGAACAACTAACTCTAAGAAAGGCAAAGACAAAATTTTCTGTCAGTAAGCTGCTTCTGATGACATAAGAATTATAATAGAAATAAATTTAAGCAACAATTATTCCTCATTATTAAAGATTAGAATCAAGGTAATTTTAATTAAAAATCACTAATTTCACTCATATATTTGTTGTAATTAGAAGTCCTTGTAACAGTACCCTGGTTATCTCATTCTTTATAGTTTAGATTATGACATGTAGAATCAACATCTATACTAGTTACCTTTTTTTGTTTCTTAAATCACTATTTGATTCTTCTGATGATCCTGGCACTTCAGAATTTCCAATTTGATTTTTTCCAGTTTGGTTTCCTTTTGGAGTGGCTTTTCCCCCTGCTGATGGTCATGTTCATCCATGGCAAATAAAGTTAATAATATTAAGAAAATAGTAAAATAAAATTTTATACAAATATGTATATATATGGACATACTCTTATCTTGTCCTGTGTCCTTTTCCATGAACTCTACTACACATGATATAAGGCAACAGTTTCCAAAGTAAATTTCATAAAACAGTTTATGTGAAAGGAGAATTCTTTATGTCAATTCAGTTTGAGGAAAAGAAAGGATTAAGAAACCCTACCAGGAAAACAATCACACACCCCCTTGTAGGATTTCTCTGTTTTTATGTACAATGTGAATCTACAAGATGGGGGTAAGTTAGGTTTTACTTAAACTTAATTGTCTTTAGAAAGCTTTGGCCAAAAGCATCTTTTGAAATTGTATTGAGGAAACTTCTCTGGAAAAGGCTGGTGTAAATACAGAGCATATAATGTCATTTGTTATTTCACATACATTTCTATTTATAAAACCTCCCTTCATTTTAACAGAATTTCCCTATATAGGAAAACTATACAATGTCTTTAAAATGTTAACATTAATGTTCTATATGATCTATATGAACAAAAGATCCATGAACCTCACAATATTAATGCAGATATTTTTCCTTTGGATAAATCAAATTTTTTAATTTTGAAAAAATTAATGAGTCATGTTAATATTTGAAAAGCCATTTTACAAGAGTTGCCACGGAATTTTGCAACCTGAAGCCTGTACTGGTTTAATTTTAGTCTAGCTGCTATATTTCCCAGCTGGTATATTTTAAATAGTCTTTTAAAGACAATAAACAGGGATTTTCTAAAGGATATATTCAATGCAAAATGAACAAAAACCAGATGTATCAGCTGCTTAAAGGTTAATAATAAAATACTACTCCCCCCCCCCCCACCAAAGAAAGAAAAAACAGTGAAAAATTCATTAGATTCTAAGTAATTTTGATAGGGATCTGGCACATGTATCTCATTCATAGTAACAGTCTAGAGCATGATGTACCGCACCATTCATACCTATGCAGTTTAATAACATAAAGAAAGCAGGCCTATTCACTTTTGAAAAAAATCAAAATAGTGTCTTGAGAGCTACAGTAATATATGCATAAAATGTTATAGATTCACAGAAAGGGATATGATAACTGTGAAACTATGTTTTGAACTATGAGATGTTTGCCTGGCAAAGAAGAGAGCAAGAAGAATTTAAGCAAAGAAAATGGCATTTGCAAAATACACAGTACAAATATATGCAGCATTTTTGGCAATAGTGAAAAGTTCAGTGTGACTCTTGCATGGTGTTGTAAATAAAGCATGGGCTTTAGTCAAACACACAGGAGTTCAAGTCTTGGCACTGTCACAGCAGGTGTGACCTCAGCTAAGTTATTTTTTTAACCTACATTTCCTTATCTCTAAAATGGCACGGTGCATGGAAAGCACGCAGCACAGTACCCAATCCTTAGGAGTGTCTTGACTTCAAGTTCTGATTTCTGTTCCACTGCATTTCATATTTCAGATCTTTATCACCTCAATCTATTCTCCATAGTGTCACCTAAGTGGTTTTGCTAGAATTGAAATCCAATCATGTTACTCCTATTAAAACAAAGCAGGAAAGAACACCCACTGGAGAAAAGACAGTCTCTGCAACAAATGGTGTCGGGAACATGCAAAAGATGTAACATGGTACATGGTAACATGCAAAAGAATGAAACTGGACCACTTTCTTACACCATACACAAAAATCAATTCAAATTGGATGAAAGACCTAACTGTGAGACAAGAGAAACAAACCCTAGAGGAGAACCCAGGTAGCAACTTCTTCCGACATGAGCCATAGCAGTAACTTACTAGATACATCTCTGGAGGCAAGGGAAAAATGAACTATTGGGACTTCATGAAGATAAAAAGTTTCTGCACAGCGAAGGAAACAATCAACAAAACTAAAAGGCAGCCAACAGAATGGGAGAAGATATTTGCAAATGACATATCTTTTTTTAATTAAAAAATGTTTTTAAGCTTTATTTTTGAGAGAGAGAGAGAGAGAGAGAGAGAGAGCGAGCATGAGTGGGGGAGGAGCAGGGAGAGGGAGACACAGAATGTGAAGCAGGGCTCAAACCCACAAACCACAGGATCATGACCTGAGCTGAAGTCAGATGCTTACCCGACTGAGCCACCCAGGTGCCCCTGCAAATGACATATCTGATGAAGGGTTAGTATCCAAAATCTATAAAGAACTTATCAAATTCAACACTCAAAAAACAAATAATCCAGTTAAGAAATGGGCAGAAGACATGGATAGACATTTTTCCAAAGAAGACAGATGGGTAACAGACACATGAAAAGATGTTCAACATCGCTCATTATCAGGGAAATACAAATCAAAACTACAATGAGACATCACCTCACACTTGTCAGAATGCCTAAAATTAACAACACAGAAACAACAGATGTTTTCGAGGATGCAGAAAAAGGGGAATACTCTGACCCTGTTGATGGGAATGCAAACTGGTACAGCCACTCTGGAAGGTGGTATAGAGGTTCCTCAAAAAGTTAAAAATAGAACTGCCCTATGATCCAGCAATTGCACCACTAGGTATTTACCCAAAGGACACATGCACCTCAATGTTTACTGCAGAATTATCAACAATAGCCAAATTATGGAAAGAGCCCAAATGTCCATCAACTGATGAATAGAGAAAGATGTTGTGGTATATATATACAATGAAATATTACTCAGCCATAAAAAAGAATGAAATTTTGCTATTTGTGATGATGTGGTTGGAGCTGGAGTGTATTATGCTAAGAGAAATAAGTCAGAGAAAGACAAATACTGTATGATCTCACTCATATGTGGAATTTAAAAAATGAAACAGATAAACACAGGGGTAAAAGAGAGAGGCAAACCATAAAAATCTTAACTATGGAGAACAAACTGAGGGTTACTGGAGGGGTGTTGGGTGGGAAATGGGCTAAAAGGGTGATGGCCATTAAGGAGGGCACTTGTTGTGATGAGCACTGGATGTTATATGTAAGTGATGAATCACTAAATTCTACTCCTGAAACTAATAATTACACTATATATTAACTAACTAGAATTTAAATAAAAACTTGAAACAAACGAAGTTAATATGGCTTCCCATTGCTTAAACATTCCTTAGTTTTGGAACCAAGGGTCTTGCAGTTCAAGTTTCTACCTACTTCTCCAGTTGTACTTCATGGTACTTCTTCCTCCCCTTTATCCATAAACTATAATAATTATAATAATAATAAGAAGAATAGTATTACTACTAATAACAGCTAAAAGTCACTGAACCAATTACCATATTAAGCAAATCCTGAAAACCCCATTCATATCATGATCTATGTGAAGGAAGCCTTCTGGAATGAGGCAGTGAACAATCTGCATGGCCAAACATTTGCAACCCTGGGTTTGAAGTCTGAATATAAAGGGTTCTCAATGCCATCTTAAAGAACTTGGGCCTTAAGTAGTAATCAACGAGTCTTCCAAAGGTTTTTAAGCAGACAGATAAATAATCCAGCTTGTAACAACAAGAATGATGCTGACTGCACTCTGCAGAATAGACTGGAAAGCAGATTATAAGCAAGGGGGCTACAATATGGTTTTTAAGGTTCCTATATATATATATATATATATATATATATATATATATATATATCTACAGTAAGGATTATTTCAAAGCTTAAACAACTGGAAGAGTGATGAAACCAAAGAAGTCAAGAAAGTACACTAGTTTGGGGGCAACAGTGGAGTCAAGTATTAAATATGTTAAAGTTGAGGCATGTCAAAAATGTAGAGGTGTGTAGCACAGACCCATGGGAAAGAACAGAAGACAACTAATGGAAAGAAATACCCACTTCAATATGAAAATGGGTAAAGCATTACTCTTTCCTCCTTCATTAAAGGACTTGTAAAGCATACTATGCACATTATTTTAAAAAACTTTTTTTAATGTTTATTTTTGGGAGAGAGAGAGAGAGAGAGAGAGAGAGAGAGAGAGGCAGAGAGAGAGGGAGACCCAGAATCTGAAGCTGGCTCCAGGCTCTGAGCTGTCAGTACAGAGCCTGACGTGGGGCTTGAACTCACGAGCTGTGAGATCATGACCTGAGCCAAAGTTGGGTGCTTAACAGATTGAGCCACCCAGGTACCCCACTACGCGCATTGTAACTGTCTATATTTGATAATGTAATGTTAGAGTTCAGATATTTTGCATTCTCATGCACCACTAAAGAGTAATTTGGTATTTTAAAGAAACTATACAACTACCACCAACAAATGGAAGTGTACATATAGGAAAAAAATTAAGGAACTTTATTCACGTCACACATAAAAATTTGTTCCAGGTAGATTAATAAACTGAATTGGAAAAACAAACCAAAACATGTTTGAAAGACAATACATGACCTCAGGGTAGAAAAGGGGTTAAAAAAAAAAAGACATAAATAACACTATCCATAAATGAAAATATCAATAAACTTGACTATATTAAAATGTAAGAACTGCAGTTCCATTTGTGCTCAGGATTATAGAAAGATGAAACAATGCTCCCACTGGAACAAGAAGAAAAGGCAAATAATCAATAAAAGAATAACTTTTCTTGAATTCATCAGAGAATTATAGTTGTGGGGAACTGAATTCCAATTCCCTCCTAGGAGAAAATGGTTTCATCTTTGGCAGAGCACAGGAGGAAGTGGTAACTGCTATTAAAAGAAATAAGAAAACAGCTAAAATTTTAAGGAATTATAAAGGCCAGTGTGGGCTACGAGGATAGTTTGGAATCTCTGGGATCTTCAGACACAAAGGGAAGTCAATACTTAATAGCAAATTCCCTTCCAGGTGCGTGTATCATATGCTCACATGAAAGACTAGGGGCAGGGCAGGAGACCTGGCAGGAGAGCCATCAGTGGCAAAAAAGTATGACATTCCATCCTTCTCAACACTCTTCTTTCACACAAAGCAAAAGCCTTAAGCCAATTGGGGAGGAACTGGAAACTCTTCCATCTCAGGACCCAGGCAAAAATGTATTGGTTCTCAAGGAGGAACAGAGGCAAAAGCCATC
This sequence comes from Prionailurus viverrinus, assembly GCF_022837055.1. Taxonomy (NCBI): domain Eukaryota; kingdom Metazoa; phylum Chordata; class Mammalia; order Carnivora; family Felidae; genus Prionailurus; species Prionailurus viverrinus. Next base: position 143,186,645 of record NC_062568.1, read on the forward strand.
TGCTTTGGAGGAAGAGTAGTGACTCCCCTTTCAACAATATTAGCTTTGAGAAGTCTTACCACTGAGGAAGGAGTGGAAAACCTCATCACCAGTCCTAGGCAAAGCCTGAAGGAAGGGTAGAAGCAAAAGCTGTAAGGATTATCTTCGCCCCAGGATCATGCACTGATACAAAGCATTGGTTTACTGCCACTGGGTTGGGGGAGGGGGAAGAAACTCTCTCCTAAATATAAAAAATCATTTTTCCCTTACTTTAAAATTCTTTAAAAGATAACAGTGTAAAATAAAAATGGTAAAAATGTATTGTGGAGTTATATACAGAAGTAAAATATATGACAACAGCACAAAGGAATTGGGGGAGAAAACAGAAGTAATACTGCTGTAAGGTTCTTAAATTATATATGAAGTTGTATACAATTTGAAAGTAAACTTCAAATTTAAAGGCGCACTGTATATAGTTTAGAGCAAGAGTAGTAAACTTTTCCTTAAAAGGCCATATAATAAATTTTTCAGGCTTCTGGACCACTGAGTCTTTGTCACATCTCCTCAAATCTGTCATTGTAGTATAAAAACAGTCACTGAAAATATGTAAACAAAATGGTATGGCTGTGTTCCAATAAAAGTTTATAAAAAACAATCCATAAGGCATGGATTAAAATAAAATAAAATAGGGGTGCCTGGTTGGCTTAATCAGTGGAGCATGAAACTCTTGATCTTGGGGTTTTGAGTTTGAGCTCCATATTGATATTATAATATTAATATATTATTAATAGAGATTAAAAAGTTTAAATCTTAAAAAAATAAGTATAAATATAGCAACCACTAAAAGTTTTCTTTTTTAAAAAAATTTTTTTTTAATGTTTATTTTTGAGAGACAGACAGACAGAGCATGAGCTGGGGAGGGACTGAGAGAGACACACACACAGAATCCAAAGCAGGCTCCAGGCCCTGAGCTGTCAGCACAAAGCCCAACACGGGGCTTGAACCCATGAACCACGAGATCATGATCTGAGCTTAAGTCAGACAGTTAAACTGAGCCACCCAGATGCACCTAAAAGTTTTCTAAAATGAGAAATAACTAATGAGACAATAGCGGAGATAAAATTGAATCACAAAAAACTTCTCAATCAAGAAAGAGGCAAGAAAATGGAACAATAGAAGATGGAAGAAATGATGGATTAAAATAGCAAGATGGTATATTTAAGACAAACCACATCAATAATAATTACAATTAATGTAAATGGTCTAAATACCCCTAGTAAAAGATATAGATTGCCAAATTGGACTAAAAAGTAAGATCTAAATACATGCTGTCCATAAGAAACCCACTTTGGATATTCAGTAACAGATAAAACAATGGAGAAAGATATACCATGCAAACACCAATCAAAAAAAAGCTAGAGGGGTGCCTGGGTGGCTCAGTTAAGCCTCTGACTCTTGATCTTGGCTCAGGTCATGATTTCACAGTTCATGGGATCACCCCATCAGTACAGAGTCTGCTTGGGATTCTCTTTTTCCCTCTCTCTCTGCCCCTCCCTCGATCACATGCACATGCTTTTTCTCTCTCAAAATAAATAAACTTAAAAAATAAAAGCTAGAATAATTATATTAATATTAGAGCAATTAACCTTTAAAATAAAAACTATTACCAGAAATAAAGAGAAACATTGTATAATTACATTGGGGTCAGTTTATCAAGAAGACATAATAATCCTAAATGTCACTCATCTAATAACAGCTTCAAATATGTAAAGCAAAACTGATGAAGAGTTGATGTCAACACATTTCTTTGTAATTTTAGAGCATGTTGACAAAATTTAAGAATTCCTTTCATCAAAAGAATCATAAAGAGAATAAAAAGAAGCCACAAACTAAAATCTAGAATGAATTATATACAAACATAGAAACACACACACACACACATGCATGCACACATATGGTGGAAAAAACTTATATGTATATAAAATGGAGCTATATTTAAAAGAAAGAAAATGGGCAAAACATTTGAATAAAGGCAAATCCAAATGGCCATAAACATATGAAAACATGTTCAACCAAAGAGAACCATTAGAAAAGAAAAGTAAAATATTTGGAATTAAAAATTCAGTGTAAGGATTTAATAGCAGATAAAACACAACTAAAGAGAGAATCAGTAAAATAGATTTGGAAGAAAAATCTGCAGAAATTATCTACAACTTAAAGCAGAGAAACAGGAGACAGAAAATATCTGATAGGATGAAAAGTTATGGTTCAATAGGAACTTTCAGACATTGCCAATGGGTACAACCACTCTGGAAAACACATGGGCATTATTTGTAAAGCTGAATATGTGCAAACAATGCCAATGCTAGTTACATTCTCTGAGCTCCTCATGGACCTATACATTTAAGAGTCATGTAGAAGAATGTACATATTTGTAATATCCCTAAACTGGCAATAAACCAAATATCTATCATCAGAACAAATAAATTATGGTATAGTCTTATAATGGAATATTACACAACAATGAAAAAAATAGTATTATATGTGAAATATGACTGAATCTTATAATGTTGAGCAAAAGAAACAAGTCAAAAATAAAATACTTTCAATATGAGTCCATCTAAATTAAATTAAAAACATTCAAAACTAAACTATTGTTAAGAAATATATACTTAGGGGCGCCTGGGTGTCTCGGTTAAGCGTCCTACTTCGGCTCAGCTCATAATCTTTCAGTCTGTGAGTTCGAGCCCCATGTTGGGCTCTGTGTTGAAAGCTCAGAGCCTGGAGCCTGCTTCAGATCTGTATCTCCCTCTCTCTCTGCCCCTCCTCCACTCACACTCTGTCTCTGTCTCTCAAAAATGAGTAAATGAAGACAATTTTTTAAAAAAATAAATACATATTCAGTTGGTAAAACTATAAATAAAAGCAAGAAAAAAATTATCTCAAAAAATCAAAGTAATAGTTCATTGGGGAAGAAATAAGATGTGACAGAGAAAGACACACAAGATTGGAAAGTGCTTGTAAGAAAAAGAACAACAAAAAATACAGCCTTAGAAACAGCCATTAAACTTCTAAAAAATAACAGGACAAATGCACGAAGTACTTAAAAAAAATGTTGCTCGCAGCAGTATTCATAATAGCAAAAACACTAACACAGGGTTGGATACATAAATTATACCACAAGGAATTCTATAATGATGTAGATCTATATTTATTGATATGAAATGTTTATGACATATTCTAAAATACAAGAAGAAGCTTTAAGGGTTCATATGTGCCCTCATTTTTAAAAGCCAAAAAAATATTTATTATATACAAGAACTGAAAAAAAAAATAACTGAAAGAATATATGCCAGAACACTAACAGAAGCCATCTCTGGATGGTGAAATTATTGTTATCTTCTTTATAGTTACTGTTATATCTAGAACTTTTTTAAATGAGCATATGCTGGCCTCTTATAAAGTATAATTAAACTTTTTGAAGTGAAGCACCAAGATATTAATACCATTTAAAAACTACACTTTCACAAAATTCAAGGGTTAAATATTCTCACCAAAGATTGTTTTGGGTTTTGTGCAAATATCATAATTCAAGAATCTGGCCAGTAGCCCAGGATATGAAATATGACACTACTCACAGCTTTATGTAGGGCAATCACCTACTTCATCAATCACTTGACCTTGTACTTTTCAGGAATACTGGGATTCCACTCGGAATTTTTTTCCCAGGTATTTTTTCCCTTTAACCTTTTAAGTGATATTATGACTGGAAAGCAATATTTAACACTGTAGTAGAGAGAAGACTCGATCAAGAAGGAAGTAAAGATTCTCACTGAGCATCTTGCTGCCATCAAATAATAAAGTAGGTGGATCTCATCCACATTTCTCATCAGAAATAGTAAAACACATCAGAAGAGTAAATACTAAATGGACCTATGATTAAAGAAGGTGTTAAGTTTGAGTTATCATTGGATATAGCATAAACTTAGAATATAAGAATGGTTATAATTGAAGATGGAGAAAAATGTTAGTGGTTAAGAACATCTATATTTTGCAGCTGTAATGGATGTTGCCATTAACTGGGGGGTGGGGGTCATTTCAGTTATAAATATTTAATATATCTGCTTTTCCATCACAGTTTATTTCCCATGGGCATTATTTTTTTCAATAGGTTCTTAGACAATAGTTCCACCTTTATATATTTGTTTAATTATCTACCACTTTTTAAGAACTGAATTGATGAAAGTAATCAGATAAAAATTTACAATTCTTTGAAATACAAATGTTGTCCAGCATTAAAATTGTTTTGCTTCTGTTTGATACTATTTTCGTGGCTAAGATCCTTCTCACTTATAGTAATAATACCAGGGTTCTATGCAGTAATCACTTCCTTTCTCCTTCAGCCTTAACTATCTGAAACTATTATAAAAGAAGGTAGTGGAGTTTATTTATGTGCTATAAGTATTTTGACTTGATTTTTAACATAGTACTTAAGTTGCGTTTTTTTCTCTCACTTGGTGAAACTATTTTTAAAAATCCCCCAATGGACTTGTAGCTTTCCTTTTATACTGCCACATTTGTAAGGCTAGATTTGCCCAGAATTTGCTCACCGACCTGACTACTAAAATGTACTATAATAACCTCTTTGTTTTTCCCATTCCAGTTGAAATCACCTTCTTCTCGATTCTTGTTAAGAAGCTCTTTCAAAGTGTTTACTAAAAAACTGGGATCTGTTCCAGGTTCTTCCTTCACCAAAGTTACACTAACTGGTCTGTGGATTATTCCATCAGCCTCAGCAACACCGGTATTAGTCTGCCGCTCATCTAAAGAAACTGTTGATGCTGAATAAATATTTCCTAAGTGATCCATTATAGGAAGCAAATATAATTCTGGCTGAAGAGCCTAAAACACATAGGAAATTTAAAAAATTAGCTTGTAATTTAAAAAACAGTTAAGTTAAAAAATTAGCGTAAGTTTAAAATGTCACATTACATACATATGGAGGAACAAATGACTTGAGTTTCAGTTCTGATTCTTGCTTTGCCTTCACCTAGAAACAAATAAATGAGGAAAAAAAATAAAGCTTTTGTATGTTTTCAATTATTTTTAGTCCAACTTTTTTTTTTTGCAGAAGGCACATATCTGTGACATACAAATCAAACTTAAAAGCTGATAACTGAGGTTAGAGTCTAGAAAATGTAGAATATAATCCTATTTCTATTCGCTGTACAAAACATAAAAGAAATTCCATGTCATTTAGTGATAATGACTATGGCTATCACTTGCATGGACTCACTATATGCTAAGCACTATTCTAAGTGCCCTACATGTAATAGCTCAGTTAATCTCCACAGTTCCATGTGATGGGCACACGTTTTAGTTCACAGACAACAAGAGTGAGGCAAAGAGAAGTTAAATAACTTGTCCATGATGTTATAACTAGGAAGTTTCCAAGTTGGGACTCAAAACCAGGAAATCTGGCTTCAGAGTCCAAAGCTGTATACTTTATTTCCTAAATATATAACCCATGGTGTTCATCTGTTATTCATCCATCCATCCATTCATTCATTCAACAAATATTGAGGGCATACTCAGGCAGTATTCTCTATGGTAGGAGATACAACAGTAAACAACGCAGAGTTCTTGCTTTCATGTAGCTTCTATTCTACTTACGAGAACAGATGTTAAAGAAACATGATTTAGAACAGTGATATGTGATTTATGAAAACAAAAGAGTGATGGAATACAGAGTAATTTAAGAGTAAGAATATCTAAAAAGTAGGTGGTCAGAGATGGCCCTTTGGAAAAGATAATACTTGAGCTTGAGACTTGAATTATGAAAAGATGAAGCAAGCTATTTGAAAATCAAGGGGAAGTAATTTCCAGGCAAGTTCAAAGAACATAAATCAGAACAGAGTTTGCTATATTTGAGGACCACACAAAGATTTTTGTGGTTAAAATGGAAAATCAAGGAGAAAAATAGCAATAGATGAAATCTAAGAAGCAGCTTATTCCTTAGGCCCTCCATATCTCTGGCCTAACCACGGCAAGTCTCCTAGTTATAAACCCTGCCTCTAGTCTCTTAAGGCTCTCATCATGTCACCTTTTGATCAAAAACTCCAATGCTTCAGAAACAAACAAAACTCATTAATCTGGCATTCAAGAACTTCAACAAATGACTTTACAACTTGTTCTCTACTATTTCTTTTCACACCATGTTCCAATTTAAAAAAAGAAAAACTCCACTCTTTCTTAGCTGCCTGCTTTTTCCACTTTGCTGCTCATTCTATTTTCTCTTCTCAGAAAGCTTTCCCCACCCAACATCTTTGCAAGATCAAGTATTTATCTTACAAACTCCAAACTGAATATATCTCTTCTTTGTCAAAGTTCTCCATCTCCCCTCTTCTCCTGCTGGATGTAATCCCTTTTTCTTCTGAATATACAAAATATGCTAATTTAATTTCTCTCCACCACTACACTGAATACTCTTTAAGGGAAGGATCCATATCCAATTCTTTTTTCTCATTTTGTTTGTAGAAAAACATCAATAAATATCTGTTGAAAACAGTAAAATATTAGAAGAATTTTGGAAGTTCACTTAAATTACCTTCCAACCTAGGATTCTGTGATTGATATTGTGTAATTTTAGATATCATGAAAAAGAATAAAAAGTTATGAGAACTGTTCTTATTCTTCTTTGAGAAAAACTTAATGAGTAAATTAAGAATCTACCATACTGAATAGAACTCAAGTGACAAAAACTTCAAATCTAGCTGCTGATCCTGAGAATTCCACATAGAAAATTCCTTAATAGTACTACTTTGGAGGGAAATGTTTATTTTTTTTCCATTATCATTCATTATTTGTCCATAAACATTTAGATGTCTTTAAGAGCTAAACACCTTGCTAGGCACTGTATAAATACAATAGTGAATAAAATAAAGTCCCTGCTCACAGGAAGCTATAGTCTAATGGCAGAGTCAGATGTTAAGTAAATAATCACATAAATACATAATAATGACATAATATGTTAACCAGAGTGGAATAGGAATATACTGACTTTTGTTTAAACATGGAAAGTCTTGATTAAAGAAAGAAACCTCATGTTGATATGAGAAACCAGAAACTTTTGAGATCCAATGGCTTAAGAATTAAGAATTTCAGCTGGAGAAACTGAGAAAAGCCTGCCATTAAATCACAGAAACTACAAATAGGATTGTTCAACAGATAATAGCTGAAACCCCCCAAAATATATGTACATATGCTGGAGTCCTATCATTTCACACCAAATGAAGCTAGCTGTGCCCCAAACAATGAGGATCCATTTCTGTCCAGAACACAAGTACTTACTTAAAATGTTTTTAAACCTATCATTTAAATTTAAAAATACATATTACTTATACAATCACATTTTAACTTTGTCTTCCTTTTCTTCCCAAGGAAACACACACCTGAAAATATCCCCATCATTTTAGTGTCCAATAATATGCTAATAAGACCCATCTTTTTTTTTAATGTTTATTTTTGAGAGAGAGAGAGAGAGAGAGAGAACGAGTGGGGAAGGGGTAGAGAGAGAGGGAACAGAGGTTCCAAAAAGGGCTCTGAGCTGACAGCAGTGAGCCAGACGCAAGGCTCGTTCTGAACTCAGGAACCTTAAGATCATCACCTTAGCCCTAGTTGGTTGCTCAACCAACTGAGCCACACAGGTGCCCCACAACCCATCTTTTCTTAATGATCTATGTATTTAGTTATACTGTCATTTCATTATGATTGATATTATTTATCTCATATTAAGAAGCTGAGTTGATAAGCATTTAAGAAACATAATTTCTTAAGGTATGCTTTCTTTAATCAAAAAGAAAAAAATAAGAAAACTTACCACAGCTAGATTATTTCCAATGCATTTCAGAAATAAAAATTTTTCTGCAACAGCATCTTCACCAAGGAACTCACCGAGACGCTCTCTCAGGGCTTGTAAAGTAAGGTGAGGAGATACTCTGAAATATGACATTGCTTTATAATGTAAAATGAAATAGGTTTCAGCTATACTATACATTTGATAACATTAGTCAGCTATCTCAAAAATAAATACTAATTTAATATATCATATATGACTTAATATATTGTGGTTTTATATTGCCTGGCACTTTGTAAAACTTCAGGAAATTTTAAAAAATGATTATACAAATAAATACTGTTTATAAAAGCCCCTTCTCAGGGGCGCCTGGGTGGCGCAGTTGGTTAAGCGTCCGACTTCAGCCAGGTCACGATCTCGCGGTCCATGAGTTCGAGCCCCCGCGTGGGGCTCTGGGCTGATGGCTCAGAGCCTGGAGCCTGTTTCCGATTCTGTGTCTCCCTCTCTCTCTGCCCCTCCCCCATTCATGCTCTGTCTCTCTCTGTCCCCCAAAAAATAAATAAAAACATTGGAAAAAAAAAAAAGCCCTTTCTGTACTGAAAGGAAAATGCTTGCCTATTTTTCTCATCCACATCTAAATGGTATTATTTTTTAAAAATCTTTGTTATGGAACTTACATATTTTTTACACATATATTAAAGAATGATTTACCCACAGATAATTATTTTGGAAGTTTGACAAGATTAGCTGGTGCTTAAAAATTTCTTTGATGATCAAATGTTGTCAGACCCTACACTTTTGCTCATTTAGGGATACTTCATCACTCAAAATCTAAAATTTAAAGCCATCATTTATGCTATTTTTTTGAGTTCTTGTTATTCTAGGATCTTATGGGAAACATTATATAACTAATTCATTCAACCAACAAGTATTTACTGAGCACCCAGTATGTGTCAGGCATTGTTCTAAGGAATGGGAATATGGCAATCAACAAGAGAGACAAAAATCTCTGCCCTTACAGACTTTACAATCTAATGATGGGAAAGAAAAAAATTAAGAAAATAAGAAAAACATATAAATTATAAGACATTGCTAAGTACTATGGAGAAAAGTAAAGCAGAGAAGGAAGCATAGCTACAATTTAAAATATAGTGATCAGAGATCTAAACAAAAAAGTAATATTGGAGTAAAGACCTGAAGATGAGTGAGATAGGATACATAAGGGCTGAAAGAGCATTCTAGATTAAGAGAACAGCAAGTACAAGTGTCCTGAGGTCCATGTCTGATGTGTTCCAGAACAGAACAGAGACTGGTATGCTTGAAGTGATGTGGAAGATAAGGAATAATGTCATGTATGCTTCTATGAATGTGAAAATACACATACATGTAAATGTACACACACATATACTTATATTCTGTTTCTTTTTGAAAAAGTCATTGTGGATACGCTGGTTTAACCACTATTCACAGTTTTCAACAGGTTTCTAATTTCAGATAATTTCTCTCTATATTCTTTTTGTGTGTAACCACAGTAATATACCAGTTATACCTTTTCTGGGTGGCAGTATTATGGTTAAGTGACATCTGTTCCTCCAGTACATATTAACTGTTATATAACATTATTTGTTGATAGTATTAAGTTAGAAACTGGATCCATAACATGGACCAGAATTTTTCACTTATAACCTAAATTTCCAAAAACAAAAAACAAAACAAAACAAAAAAAACCCAAAAAAACAACCCATTTTTCTCTGCAGAAAAAAAAAAAGAGATTGCTTTTTCAGGCACATCATAACATGACCACAAAATACTTGCCTTATAAATCCAGCTGAAATGAATTTGTTAACAACTTCTATTGAAATGGTATTTAGCTTATAGTTCCATGATCCTTCAGGGACATAGAAAACATGAAGTTCCACCAACTGAATAAATTGAGAAGACATCAGTTAAAATATTTTTAAAATGGAAAAAATCAGCTGATGTCCTCTAGAATTTTAAAGTTAATAATCATAATTGAAATAAAGATGGAATACATGTATCCTTCTGAACAAACACAAAAAGGAAAATGAAGAGCCAAAATTTTAAGTTGGCTACTTGGCACTTACAGCACATCTTCTCCCTAGAAACAATGTCATAGATGTGGTCTTAAGGTACCATAACATCCCCGACATACAGTGTTCTTTCTGTGGCTTGAAGTAAGAGTTGCAGACCACCAAGATCAGTTTTCTGATTACCAACCTTTCCCTCTCCCTTGATCCCCACCTACTCAGTTCTGTTATAGTGATCTTGTGGAATCCTTACACGCTACATATTGTCTCCCTAACATTGTTGTGATGATTGCTAGTTCTCAGCAACTGCAACTGTGCAATTCTCAACTATGGTCTGGGAAATATTTTTGTTTCCCAGAATTCTAGGAAGAACCTATTCCTGACAGTGATGGGGGAAGAAATGGTTGTTCTTGTGTAGGGCATGTCTGCCAGCTTAGTTTATCTGTACTTTTAATACCATTTTCGTGGGGGCACCTGGGTGGCACAGTGGATTAAGCGTCCGACCCTTGCTTTGGACTCAGGTCATGATCTCATGGGTTCCTGGGTTTGAGCCCCACATCTGGCTCTGCATTAACAGTGCAGGGCGTGCTTAGGATTCTCTCCCTCTCCCTCTCTCTCTCTCTCTCTCTGCCCCTTTCTCGTGCTCTCTCTCCAAATAAAATAAACTTTAAAAAATTAATACTATTTTCTTTTTTTTTAAACATTAAAAAGCTATTTTTAATGTTTATCTATTTTTGAGAGAAACAGAGCACAAGCAGAGGAAGGGCAAAGAGAGAGGGAGACAAAGAATCTGAAGCAGGCCCCAGGCTCCAAGCTGTCAGCACAGAGGCCGACATGGGGCTGGAACTCATCAACCACGAGTTCATGACCTAAGCCAAAGTCAGACACCCAACCGACTGAGCCACCCAGGTGCCCCAATACCATTTTCTTTTCTATTAATGTTTTGTTAGACCTAAATTAGAATCCTTCCACTTAGATGAATATTTAGATTACCACAACAGAAACAAAACAATTAGAGCAAATATAGTCTTATCTTTTTTTTTTTCCCAACGTTTATTTATTTTTGGGACAGAGAGAGAGCATGAACGGGGGAGGGGCAGAGAGAGAGGGAGACACAGAATCGGAAACAGGCTCCAGGCTCTGAGCCATCAGCCCAGAGCCCGACGCGGGGCTCGAACTCACGGACTGCGAGATTGTGACCTGGCTGAAGTCGGACGCTTAACCGACTGCGCCACCCAGGCGCCCCTAGTCTTATCTTTTAGTCTAATGAAGTTTGTTATTCATTGCATATTAAAACTCAAATGATTATACTTTACAGTATTAAATATCTGAGTAAAACTTTAAAAATTTGATTATGACCTACCATTAATATTAGTAATTTTTATAGGAGATAAAATTGGTTCTTGAACTGAATGTTTTGCTCAAGTTGTTTTTATAGACCAAGTAAATTACTTCTATACATTTGATGTGTGTATAGATCTGCTGTAGTTTGAAGTTTGCCATATGCTGTATTTTGAATACCAGAGCATTTAAAAGATAATTTCCTAACTATACTATACTATTCACAGCTAACACTACACTATACTATTTTTTTTAAGTTTATTTATTTTGAGAGAGAGAGAGCGCAAGCAGTGTAGGAACAGAGAAAGAGGAAGAGAGAGAATCCCAAGTGTTGGGCTTGAATTCACGAACTGTGAAATCATAACCAGAACCAGAATCAAGAGCTGGACACTTAACGACTGAGCTAACTGGGCACCCCTACACTATACTATTAATACTATAATATTTAATAGCTACATGATTAAATATTTGTAAAACTTTCAGAAGCCTTTAGTAAATATGACCTTATCCTTTATATAAATGCATTAATATTTTACAGGAGAAAAAATATTTATTGAACTAAACATTTTTACTTTGTTTTTATAAACAAAGTAAATTCTGTCAATATTTCTATAATTCATGAACTATAAATCAAAGTGCCTGTATAGATTTAATTCCATAATTGAGTAGGCAATACAGAGAAAATATAGTTAAAACATTTCTTGGACTTTGATACATTTTGTGATATAAAATAATTTATAGTGGATTTGTGTTTATTTATTCCCTCAACAAATATTTACTGAATGTCTACCATGTGCCAGCACTGGTCTAGGCATTAGAGATATGTAGTGAGTAAGAAAAAGATCCTTGCTTGTGCATAACTCTACCTTCAAATGAGGCAACAGGACAAGAAGAAGAGTGAGGCAAGTGAGGCACTGACCTCAGATGCAAAATTTAAGGCTGCAACAAAACCTCCGTAATCAAGATAAATACATTTAAAAAAACCCTATTCAATGTAAAAACTTTCATGATAAGCAAAATATCAAAAATTTAAATAGAGAAATTAATACTACTATTACAGCCTTAAGCAAAAGGAAAAATATGAACCTCAATACATGTTTCTTAAAAGAAATACATTTCTGGGGGCACCTGGGTGGCTCAGTTGGTTAAGTGTCTGACTCTTGGGTTCAGCTCAGGTCATGATCTCATGGTTCATGGGTTTGAGCCCCGCACTGGGCTCTGTGCTGACAGCTCAGAGCCTGAAGCCTGCTTCAGATTCTGTGTCTCACTCTCTCTCTGCCCTTCTCCTGTTCATGCTCTCTCTCTCTCAAAAGTAAATAAAACAAAAAACAAACAAAAATTCTTAATGGTTAACTTTTTCCAGAATAACAAAGTAGTTGAAAAAATACTGAGAATTTTAAAAGTATATACTAAAACTCACAACATTATTTTAAGGTTAAATATTCTATTTATACCAAAACATGAATTTATTATAATTTTACTTTTCTGGCTTTCATGGAAGCAGCTCATCAATAATATTTTCATCAAAACTACTAACCATTAAAAATACATTAAAAGGTATATTTATAGGCACATATTTTTGCCTTTTGCCTCAGGTTCCAAAATGGCCTATCAGATTCTGTTTCTCTTTAAAATGCTATTAGGATTTCTTCTGCATCAATTTTTTCATTAAAAAAACTTGTATTGAATTATTTATCTTAATTATGGAGGGTCTTTTGTGTGTGGGGGGGGGGCTTAAATTTTGCACCTCAGGCAAGTGACTCATTTGCCTCAGACTAGACCCAGGTCTGTGAGGCACACAGACAATAAACAGTAAATATAAAACACTGATAAGTTATATAGTACATGAGAAAGTGGTCAGTACTGAAAAAAAAGAATAAGTAGAGCAGGGTGAGGAAAACTGGGAAGATAAAAGAGGAAGTAGGTTTCAGTGTTTTGTTTTGTTTTGTTTTAATTTGAGAGAGAGAGAAAGAGAGGGACTCTCAAGCAGGCTCCAACACAGAACTGTGAGACCACGATCTGAGCCGAAATCAAGAGTTGGTCGCTCAACTGACTGAGCCACCCAGGTGCCCCAGAAAAGGTGAGATTTAAGTAAAGACTGCAGGTGAAGAAGAAATTAGATGAGTGAGGATGTAGAAGTAAAAAGTTCCAAGAAGAATTAAAGCAAAGGTCTTAAGGTGAGAAAGTGCTAGTGTGATTAAAGCTGAGAGAGTGAGGGAGAGAGTAGTAAAAGATCAAGTAAGAAAAATGAGGAGGACAAGGAACAAATAGGGTCTTCCAGGCCACTGTAAGCTCTTTATCTTAGAAAATGAGAAGCCAATTCAGGGTTTTAATAGAAGCACATCTGACATTCATTTTAGATTCTTATTTTAACATGAAAAATTCTAAACATACATACAAATAAAAGGAATACTACAAACACCCAAATACCTACTACTTAGATTCAAAAGTAAACATCATGCCACATTTACTTCTTCTCCCCCCCGCCCCCCACCCAACCTCTTTTTTTAAAGGGGACTGCCACATGCAGCACCTTATTTGGATGTGTCTGCAGTCTTGGAAACTTGACTACCCTGCCTTCTACAATCGGACCTTGAGAGCTTGTTTGGAGGTTCTAGCAGGGGAGCAGAACTACTTGTATACCCTTTGACTGAAGAATGATCCTCCTCTATAGGGAAGGTCGTCCTCTTCAACCCAGCACACAACTTTTGGAGGGACACATATGGAGTTGTGAGAGAGAAAGGGGACACCCACCTGTCCAGCCAGATCAGTCCAATCAACCTTGGTCATCAATGGGGTGACAGATGTTACAACCAGATTGTCCTCAATCCTCTCTCCCTCCCTTAACAAACCATTCAAAGTAATCAGACATCATGAAAATATAATCCTAAATACTTTCGCATCCATCTCCTAAAAATAAGGACTTGTCTAATTTTTCACATTTTCACATTTAAGAAAATTAACAGTTCCTTAATGTAAAATAATATCCATTCCACATTCAAATTTCCTTAATTGTCCATTTGTTCTCAGAATGTTTTTCAGTCTAGAATCCAATCAAGGATAACACACTGCATTGGGTTTGTCACATCTTTAAAAATCTTAATCTGCAAATTTTCCAGACCTTCTCCCCCACCCCCTCTTAATGGCATTAACTTTTTAAAGAGACTGGGTAGTTGTTTTAAAGAATGTTTTGCATTCTGAATTTACCTTATTAACTCCTTAAGATACATTTAACTTAATTCTCCAATTCCTCTCTTTTTTTAGTATACTATAGTTTCTTTTTTTAATCTTTTTTTTTGTCATGAAAAGTGTATCCTGTAATCTCCATCTCCTATTTTCCTCATTTCACCCCTTGTTTCTATAGTTTTTGTTTTCTATAGCTAAGAGTCTGTTTCTTAGTTTCTTTTTTTCCTTTGCTCATTTACTTTGTTTCATTAAATTCCACATACAAATAGGATCACATGGTATTTGTCTTTGACCTATTGTGCTAAGCTTTATACTGTCTAGCTCTATGCATAGTGTTGCAAATAGAAAGATTTCATTCTTTTTAATGGCTGTATAATATCTCATTGTATATGTGTGTGTACATACACACACACATATAATCACTTTTTTTATATATGTAAAATCACTCCTTTATCCAATCACCTGAGCTGCTTCCATAATTTGACTATTGTAAATGAAGCTGTAATAAACACAGGGGTGCATGTATCCCTTTGAATTAGTGTTTTTGTATTCTTTGGATAAATACCCAGTAGTGAGATTACTGGATTGAAGGATAATTCTATTTTTAATTTTTTTGAGGAATCTTCATAATGTTCTGCACAGTGACTGCACCTATTTACATTCCCACTAGCACTGCAAGAAGTTTCCTTCTCCACATCCTCTCCAACACTTGCTGTTTCTTGTGTTTTCGATTTTAGCCATTCTGACAGGCATCAGGTAATACCTCATTGCAGTTTTGACTTGTATATCCCTGATGATGAGTGATGTTGAGCATCTTTTCATGCCTCTGGTGACCATCTGGATGTCTTCTGCCCATTTTTTATTAGATCATTTGTTTGGGGGGTATCAAGTCATATCAGTTCTTTATATATTTTGGATATTAACCCTTTACCAGATGTCATCTGCAAATATCTTTTCCCATTCCATAGGTTGCCTTTTAGTTTTGTTGAATTGTTTCCTTCACTGTGCAGAAGCTTTTTATTTTGATGTAGTCCCAATAGTTCATTTTTGTTTCCCTTGCCTGAGGAGACATATCTAGAAAAATATTGCTATGGCCAATGTCAGAGAAATTACTGCCTAGGTTCTCTTCTAGGATTTTTATGGTTTCAGGTCAGGTCTCACATTTAGGCCTTTAATCCATTTTGAGTTTATTTTTTATGTGGTGAAGGAAAGTGGTCCAGGTTCATTCTTTTGCATGTGGCTGTCCAGTTCTCCCAACACCATTTGTTGAAGAATTTTTTTCCCCATTGAATATTCACTTCTTCTTTGTTGAAGATTAACCATATAATAATGGACTTCTGGCTTTCCTGTTCTATTCCACTGATCTATGTGTCTATTTTTATGTCAGTACTATACTGTTTTAATTGCTACTTCTTTATAATATGACTTGAAATCTGGAATTGTGATTCCTCCAGTTTTGTTTCTCAAGATTGCTTTGGCTATTTTAGGTCTTTTGTGGTTCCATACAAATTTTAGGATTGTTTGTCCTAGTTCTGTGAAAAATGCTATGGGTGGGGCACCTAGGTGCCTCAGTTGATTGTGCATCCGACTCTTGGTTTTGGCTCAGGTCATGATCTCACAATCTGTGAGTTTGAACCCTGTGTTGGGCTCTGCACTGGTGGCGCAGAGACTGCTTGGGATCCTCTCTCCTCTATTTGCCCCTCCCTCCTGCTCGCTTGCACGGTCAAAATAAATAAACATAAAAAAAAATTGAAAGGGGCTTATAAAAAATTGCTATTTGTATTTTTATGGGGACTGCATTAAACCTGTAGATTGTTTTGGGTAGTTTGGACATTTTAACAATATTTGCTCTTCTAATCCATGAGCATGGGATGTCTTTGTGTCTTCCTGAATTTCTTTTATCAGTGTTTTGTGATTCTCACAGTACAGGTCTTTCACCTCTTTGCTTAAGTTTATTCCTAGATATCTGAGTGTTTTTGGTACAGTTGTATATGGGATTGTTTTCTTAATTTCACTTTCTGCTGCTTCATTATTAGTGTGTAGGAATGGAACAGATTTCTATACATTTATTTTGTATCCTATGACTTTGCTTGAATTCATTTATGACTTCTAGTAGTTTTTTTTGATGGAGTCTTTAGGGTTTTCTATATATGTCATTTGCAAATAGTGAAAATTATGCTTCTTCCTTACCAATTTGGATGCCTTTTATTTATGTTGTCTAATTATTGTGGCTAGGACTTCCAGTACTATGTTGAATAGAAGTGATGAGAGTGGATATCCTTATCTTGTTCCTGACCTTAGGGGAAACGCTCTCAGTTTTTCACCATTGAGTACGATGTTGGCTATGGGTTTTTCATATAAGGTCTTCATTATGTTGAAGTATGTTCCCTCTAGACCCACTTTGCAGACAGTTTTTGTCATGAATGGATCTTGTACTTTTTCAGATTTTTTTTTTTACATCTATTGAAATGATATGGTTTTTATCCTTTCTCTTATTGATGTATCATGTTTACTGTTTTGTGAATATTGAATCACCCTTTCATGTCAGGAATAAATCCCACTTGATTATGGTGTATGATTTTTTTAATGTATAGTTGGATTTGGTTTGCTAACATTTTGTTGAGGATTTTTGCATCTATATTCATGAGATATATTGGCCTACAGTTCTTTTTTTTCTGGTATCTATTTCCTTTTGATATCAAGGTAATATTGGCTTCATAGAATGAATTTGGAAGTATTCCTTCTTGTATTTTTTGGAATAGTTTGAGAAGAATAGGTATTAGCTGTTTAAATGTTTGGTAGAATTTGCTGGTGAAGCCATCTAGTCCTGGACTTTGTTTTTTGGGAGTTTTTTGATTATTGATTTGCTTTCATTGCTGGTAATTGGTCTGGTCAAATTTTCTATTTTTTCCTGCTTTAGTTTTGGTAGGTTATATGTTTTTAGAAATTTATTAATTTAATTTATCCAATTTGTTGGGTGTACAGGTTTCCATAATATTCTGTTACAATTGTTTGTACTTCTGTGGCGTTGGTTGCTATTTCTCCTTTTTCATTAGTGATGTTGTTGACTTGGGTCCTCTCCTTTTTAATCAGTCTTGTTAGAGGTTTATTAATTTTGTTGATCTTTTCAAAGAAAAAGCTCCTGGTTTCATTATTTATTTTTGTTCTATATCATTTTTTTTTGCTTGTGTTCACTGCCTTTATTACTAATATTAAAAAAAAATGTTAAAAAGAAAAAAAAATCATTCTCTGTTCTCCAATGGCTCTCATCCTTCCCTCCTGCCCACACAATTCCTGATCCATTTCCTCGAGGCCAGTTCAAAACTGAGCCTGTACACTGCCATTTTCACAGAAAACAACCAGTGCCAGGGATGGAGGGAAGAAAGTTAGATGCGGGTGACGGTACTGTCCAGGTTCTACCCAAAGGTAGGCTGGGTGGAGATTCACAGAATTCAGATGAAAGGGCTGGTGGCCTCACAATGACATAGTCTAACTAAAGTGGGCTGGAGAGGAGAGGGTAACCCCTCAGAAGCTTTAGAAGATGTCTCATGGGCTTGTGTCAAACCCAGAAAAACCGACCCCAGAATGGGGAGACCAGGGAGGCTGTCTTGCACAAAGTTTCACAATTCTCCCACATTGGGAGGTATGGAAAGTCTAGAGGGCACGAAGTCTCACTCATTTTGGCAGAAAAACTTAGTCTAGTGTTGGGAAGTCACAAAGCCACGGGCAGAGAGAGGCTACATACAAGGGGATGAACAGTTTCACAAAGCACTGTGGTCAGACCAGACCAGAGCAATGGGGATCATGCTACTGATGCAGAAACTACAAAATCCAAAAGCAGGGAGAGTGGCCTTTCAGGGAGTAACTGCACCAGTCATCCATACTTGACCCCAGGTCAACCTGGTGAGTTTCACAGAGCAACTGGCAACTTTGTGGGTAAGGGTTGTCACATAAAAAGGACTCAAGCAGCTGGAAGGGAATGGTATGAAACTGCTCCAGGGCTCTCAAGAATCGAGGGCAGTACCGGGGGCTAGGTGGACAGATGCATAAGAAACTGCACCAAAGAGGTTTCCTGTTCAGCAGTGAGTTAGTGAGGGGGAAGAGGATCTAGGAGGCAGTTGAAGTGAGCAAAGATGGGGTCCTGAAGACAAGTCTCTAGAGGCTGAATCAGACAAAAGACCACACACTGGGCACCAGTGATGAAACATAACTCTGGACCCCAAATGGGAAGGTCACAGATGGGGGTGGGTGTCACTGTCTGAGGGCAGTGGGTGGAACAGCCTCACAGTAGCCATCACAGGGCCACAAGGAAATATATGGCTGTTAGGTTACAGAGGGCTCCCTTCAGCCTCGATGGAAAGGCACAGTCTCACAGAGGAGATCCATTGACACCTGGATGGCAGAAGGCACAGAGGTCCTCATATCGACAGTGACCCTTTTTGGCAAAATGTCAGCAGACAGGGTGGTAGGATTTGTTTTCCATAACCTGGGGGCCATACTTGGGTGGGTAGGTATTTTTGATAAGAGACCAACTTTTGACCTTCGAGGATTTCTCTGCTCTTTGTGAAAGCCTCCCCTGAAAGGACCTCCATGGCTTGGTCCAGGAAAAAGGCTCAGTATTGGCCCTCCACCAACCACAACCACATGGGCCACACCTGGGGCCTAGGCCTCCCCAGACTGGGCCTCTGCCCCAGGAAGGAGGTGGGAGACTCAGCAGTGGTTGAATCATTCATTCCCTTGACCCTGGAAGACCTCTGTGAAGAGCTGACTTAGAGTCACCAGGCTTTCCAGTGGCCATGGGAGTAAGGCCCAGAAGGCTGGTGGTCCAATGGGACTTCCATGCTCCTCATCTCCAGTCTCTTTCCACTCTGGCAGCTGAGGCTGCTGCAGTGGTGGCTGCTGCTGCTAATTCTGCTTCTTTTGTTTCAACATCATGGTTGTGGCAATGGCTGCCTAAATCATTTATTTCTGCTCTAATCTTTATTTCCTTGCTTTTGCGGAGTTTGGGTTTTGTTCTTTTTGTAGCTTGTTTAGGTGTAAGGTTGAGATTTTTCTTGCTTCTTGAGGTAGACCCGTATTCCTATAAACTTCCCTCTTAGGACCACACTTGAGGAAAAGACTTTGGACTATTGTCTTTTCAATTTTCATTTGTTTCCATGTAATTTTTGCCTTCTTTAATTTCTTGGTTGATCCATTCGTTGTTTAGCAGCACGATATTTTAACCTCAATGTATTTGTGCTCTTTACAGATTTTTTTCCTGTGGTTTTCTAGTTTTAGAGCATTGCAGTCAAAAAAGATGCACAGTAGGACTTTGATTTTTTAAAATTTGTTGAGACTTCTTTTGTGACCTAATCTATCTGGAGAGTGTTCTGTGTGCACTTGAAAAGAATGTGTACTCTGTTTTAGGATAGAATGTTCTGAATATATGTTAAATCCATCTGGTCCAGTATGTTATTCAAAGCCACTATACCTTTGTTGATTTTCTATTTGGATGATTTGTCTGTTGATTTAAGTGGGGTGTTAAAGTGCCCCATTATTGTATTATTATCAATTATTTCCTTTATGCTTGTTATTAACTGTTTTATGTATTTCTGTGCTAAGTTGGGTACATAAATATTATTATATAGTGTCCTTTCTTGTCTTGTTACAGTTGTTTTAAAGTCTTATTTTTCCAATGTAAGTATTGTTATCCAGGTTACTTTTGACATCCATTTTCATGATAAATATTTCTCCAGCCCCTCACTTTCAAGCTGCAGGTGTCTTTTGGTCTGAAATGGGTCTCTTGTAGGCAGCATATTGATGGGTCTTGTTAATTTATCCACTCTGTTACTGTATGTCTTTTGATAAGAGCATTTAGTCCATTTACAAAGTAATTATTTATAGGCATGTATTTATTTCCATTGTGATTTGTTTTATGGTTATTTCTACAGATTTTCTTTGATCCTTCTCTTGTTCTCTTTTATAGTGTGTTGGCATTCTTTAGTGATAGACTGGATTCCTTTCTCTTTATTCTTTGCATATGTATTACTGGTTTTTGATTTGTGGTTATTATTAGTTTTGTATATAACATCTTCTGCATATAGCAGTGTATATCAAGTTGATGGTCAGTTTAAGTCTAAACCCATTGTTTATCCCCTCACCCCATTTTAGGTATATGGTATCATACTTTACATCTTTTTATTTTATGAGTCCTTTGATATTTATGATATCAATATTATAAAACAGAAATATTTATTTTTACTGCTTTTCTGCTTTCTACTTTCCATACTCTCACTTATGGTCTTCCCTTTCCACTCAAAGAGTCCCCTTTAATATTTCTTGTAGGGCTGGTTTAGTATTCATGAACTCCTTTAGTTTTTGTCTGAGAAACTCTTTCTCTCTCCTTTTATTCTGAATTATAGCCTTGCTGGATAGAATATTCTTGGTTGTAGATTTTTCCTTTCACCACTTTGAATATATCATGCCACTCCCTTCTGGCCTGCAAAGTTTCTGCTGAAAAATTCACTGATGGCCTTATGGGGTTTCCTTTGTATTTAACAGTCTTTTTTTTTCCTCTTGTTGCTTAAAAACTTTTTTCTTTATCACTACTTTTTGCCATTTTAATTACTATGTGTCTTCATGTGGAACTCCTTGGATTGAATATTTAGAGAGCTCTCTGTGCCTCCTGGATCTGGACATCTATTATCCTCTTCAGAATAGGGAAGTTTTCAGTTATTATTTCTTCAAGTAAATTTTCTGCCCCCTAACCTCTTCTTCTTCTGAGATCCCTTATGACTATTATGCTTGATGGAGTCACTGAATTCCCTTGCACTATTCTCAATTTGCATAATTTTCTTTCCTCTCCTTTGCTCAGCTTGGTTACTTTTCATTACTTGTCTTCCAGGTCACTAATTTGTTCCTCTGCTTCATCTAGCCTGGTATTTATTCCATCAAATATATTTTCAATTTCATTTACTGTGTTCTTTATCTGTCTCTCTCTTTTTTTAATCTCTTTGTCAAGGGTCTCACTGATGTCTTCAATCTTTTCTCAAGTTTGGTAAGTATCTTTATGATCATTACTTTACATTCTATATCAGGCATATTATTTTTAACTGTTTTGCTTTGGTCTCTTTTGGTGGCTTGGTCCTGTTCTTTCATTTGGGGGTATCTATGCCTCCCTATTTGTCCGACTTTCTGTGTCCATTTCTCTGTATTAGGAAAATCAGCTACTTCTCTTGCTCTTAACAATAACAGTCTTATGAAGAAGAGGTCCTATAGTACCTTGCAGTACAGTGTCCCCTGTTCCTCAGGGCCTAGTGTTTCAGGGAATGTTTCCTATGTGCATTGCATGTGCTCTGCTGTTGAGTCTTAGTATCTTATTTCCTTCAGTCCAGTTGTCTGCAGAGGCTCTCTTTGCCTATTGTGGTCCTCAACAGGAGTGGCATACATTTTAACATGGTGTGTAGTAGTCAGCTTGTGAAATGGGATCTGCCCCTCCTGCTCCCAGAAATAAGGCCCTGCCAAATGTATGTGTCAGCAGATTTGGTGTTGGCAGGGTTTGCACCAGTATTCTGGGGGAGGAATGTGCAATGTGGGGACTGAGGTAGGTGTGACTGGGAAGGGCTGATCTGCCAAAGCATGAGGGGGCAGGACTCAGTGCAAGCAAGTTAGGTAACGAGTGTAGGCACCACCCTGGTTCCCACAGGTGGCCAGTATTTATTCCAGAGGAGGGGGAACAGGGAAGGGAAATGGTGCCTGTCTGCTCCTTTTCCTGGAGGCGTCTCTCAGCAATCCCTGTGTCTCTGGGTCACACGCTGTGATGACAAATCACTCACCCTCCCACTTCCCCTGACATGTCTCAAACAGCTGGTTCTACCCTGTGTCTTCATGGACTGTTTGTTGTGCTCTTTATGGGTGGGGCTTTCTACAGCCCTCTATACTCTTCCAGAGTAGAGTATGCTGATTTTTTAAAATTCCAGGCTTTAAGTCCCTTTGGTTGTAAGAACTCAAGAAAAAGGCAAATATTATGGGGATTCATCCTCCCTGTTTGTAGGTGCCCCAGTGTGAAAGTCTGTTTTCTGCCTTTCTCTACACCTCTCCTTCTCCACCAAAGATGGCCATAGTCCCTTTTGCTCCTAGACCCTGTCTTTGCCCTTCCTACCTCCTTCGATGTGGCCTCTTCCCTACCTTAGTTGTAGAGTTTGTTCTTCCAGTCTTTCTTAGGTAGTTTTCTTGGCTATTTACAATGATGTGTTATCTAGTTGTATCCTTGGATGAAGCAGGCTTAGGGTCCTCCTACTCTACCATCTTCCCAGCCAACCTTGTTCAACAAGCGTTTTTGAAACAAAGACTTCCCTCTTGTAAACAGTTAACTGTGTATAGTCTTCAACTGACACAAATTAGTCAGCTGGGGGCAAGAATACTTTATAAATGGTGCCCTGTATTTCATTTTGCCTTTCAATAGGACACATACAATGTTCTACTTCCAAAGTTTACTATATTCAATAACTATTAAAGGGTTAATACAACAGGCTGTAAGGGACAAGAAAATGGAACCTGTTATGATGCTATCTGAATAAAGTGTGAGATGATGGTGGCTCATTCCAATGTACTAGCAGAAGTGATGGGAAATGGTCAGATTTTCATATAATTTGAAGCTACAGTTAGTCCATTGGAAGTGAAGTTTGAGAAACAAACAAACAAAAATGACTCTAAGGCATGTGGCCACAGATACTCAAAGGATGGATTTGCTATCACCTGAGATGGAGAATGTCATGGGGAGAACATGTTTAGGGGAGGGAGAAAAGATCCATAGTTCAGTTTGAGATATGCTAATTTTAAGATGTGTATTGGCCATCCATGTGGGATGGAAGCTGAAAACATGAATCTGCAGTTTGGGAAAGAAGACTAGATTGAGGATATAAATTTGGGAATCCTTAGCCTAAAGTTGGTATTTAAAGCTATTATACAGAATGAGACCACCAAGGAATGAGTGCAGATGGAGAAGAAACAAAGAGCTGGCCCCTGAAATTCTCCAGTATTAAGTGATCAGGAAGAAGAAAACCCAGCAAAGAAGACTGAAAATGAACAACAAGGAAAGCAGGAGGAAAACCAAGATGTGTATGCTAGAAGCCAAGTGAATTAATTATGTTAAATATGAGTGATCAACAGTGTCAACTGCTGCACACAGATAGACCAAAAATATGCAGGATAAGAATTAAACAACAGATTTAGTAATGTAGAGGTGAATTTAACAGCAATTTTGGTGCAGTAGTGGAGTGAAAACTTGATTGGAGCTGGTTTAAAGAGAAAATGGAGAGAAGGTACTGGGGGTTTGAGAAGGTATGAAATAGTTGTCTAGAACAGTGGAAAAGTAAATGAGTGAGTGGAAGACAGTCTGCCTATCAGCAAAAGGTTCCAGTTGAGATTCATGGTCCTGAATTTAAAGTGAGAACAATGTTCATGTTGGTATATTTTTCTCCAGCCACATTCCATTGTAGGTATAGGTATAGCATAGGTGAAGAATTAGATTAACCAGGGTTTTTGTTTTGCCAAGCAGTATAATGAAATGAGAGAGGGCCAAGGAGTCAAAAGTATCAGAAAGAGAGTAATCCAGATCGTTCTATGGTATTTAAACTCTGGAGGGCATCAAAAGGTGATGAATAAGACAAACAGACAAACAAAAACAAAAAACAGGTGATAGGATCAATGCACTGGGAACCCAATAAAATCAGAGTACTTAGAGGAAATGAACTACAGATAAAAGAACTGGGATAAAATAATTGTAATCAGACAATGGGATACACAGTGGAGTTAATATCTAATACTTTATATAATCCATATTTTGCTTTCTCAGAACTTTTCAAAAACAATATTAAGCAAGCTTTTCTTATATTTTCTTATATTTTAGTTTACAAGATTTTCTTACCTCTGATGAAGAAGGTCGGCTTGGACTGAGGGACATATTCACCAGTGTCTGAATAGGGTGATTATCAGTTGGAATTTTGTGGGGTGTTTTACCTTTCTTCATTTAAGTAGTATATGTAAAGGTTATAACAGATTTTTGACTTGTTTAAGATAGCATTCCACTCAATTCTGGTCTCTGATTCATTCAAAAAGTGAAAAGAAAAACACAAAAGGCTTTAAAATACACTGAAAATGAAAACTTAGGAATGTACACAATCTCATAATTTAAAAAGACCTATTACTAGTAAGTCTGTGTGTGTGTATATACATATATATATACACACATTTATATATGTATACATATATATATATACATATATATATATATACATACACACACATATATATATATCTTCAATACAACTAAATAAATTGTTAAATTACATTATAAAAGACTTGTGACCAGGGCATATTTTAGTATTCTAAACAATTAATTTTCTCAAGGTTGAAAATTAAAGTTAAATATATATGGTATTTTATATAAAGTAGAAATATGTTTCTGGAAGTATAAAGACTAAATTTGTGCAAATGGCTATACAATGATGAAAACTGTTTTACCATAAACATTTCTTCCTGGGCTTGGATATCTCAAATATAACATGAATAATTATTCCAGATGAAAATGCCAGTTTTTAAGTACTTTAAGCTATGTTTGTGTTGTTTCCTGTATTATTCTCAGAGGATTTAAAACAGTTTACAAGAATCCACAATAACATTTAAATTATATAATAAAAATTGAAAAGTAAGGTAGCTGAATTACTCTAAACAGGAATTATCAAAGTAGGACAATCCTTAAGTAAAGGATGTGATACCAATACCAGAACAGAAGCCTTTTCAAGATTTCAAAGCATTGCACAATCTTGATTTATATTAAAACAGTAAGTGCAACAAAATTTAAAATTTCTGTTATTTGGTATTGATTACAGCTCTATGAAATCATATCAGAGACCACTAATTATTCTAATGGTATCAAAATTAAAAAATTATATCCTGGGACATAACATCTTTTAAATCAAGTTAGTTTCACATATTACTTCCTATGCAAATTTCTTACAATAATTAAAACTTAAAATGTTTTGTTATTTTAACCATCTCAAACATTATTTTAATTACATTAGTATTTTTTTTTAACTATTTAGATATTTCCATTTCTATACCTACCCAAAGGCTCTTTCTGCCATTGTACTAATATCAGCCTATATTATGAACCTAAACACAACTCAGATACATATATGGTAATGTCTTTATTATATAAAAATTATTTGTAATAACCTATAAGAATTACAGTCCATGGGCATGCAAATTGCTACTGATGTGAAAACTGGGAGGCTAGGATTGTTAATTTCTGTGCATGCATTAAAAGCTTGTCATTTTTGGGGTGCCTGGGTGGCTCAGTTGGTTAAGCTTCTGACTCTTGATTTTGGCTCAGGTCATGATCTCACGGTTCATGAGATGGAACCCAAGATGGGCTCTGCACTGACAGCATGGGCCTGTGCACATGTGCACATTCTCTCTCAAAATAAATTAACATTAAAAAAAAAAACTTGACATTTTCATTCAGAACAAATTTTTAATTAAGCAAACTCAAGTCATTAACCAAGACCTGCTTTAATATTGTCCTCAGGTAAACTGCCCCATTACGTTATCCCTTCTAAAGGTATAGCAAAGAAGCCATATTTTGAATGATACCTCCATTTTGTCATTTCTGACTGGATCAATGCTGAAGACTAAATCCTGGACAATAAAATGGCATTGCATATAAAGATGAGACCTTAGAAATTAGAACTGGGAGAACTCAAGATTCAGAATTCTCAAAAATAGATTATCATTAGTCAATTATGGGTTTGAGAGGGAGTAAGTGCTCGTAGATATATCACCTGTCACTTTGATCTGGTCTGTACTTTAAAGAGAATGACCTATCGTACTTTCTCTGCATTACTCCAAAAATCATTTTGGGGTAAGCAGCAGAACTAAAAATCAAGCTTAAAAATTTCTGACACTTGATGACCTGGTGTTGAGAATCCAGGGTACTGCCAGCCCAGGCCTACTTCAGCTCTAGGCATCCCACTGGGGTGGCCCCGATGCAGCATGCTACAAAACTCCCAGTCTGTGCCCACTCCAGCTCCGGCCAGCCAGCCAAAGTCACCAGGCACATGCAGTCTACACATGGATGGTTCCTATACAACACCATTCCTTCAAGACTGGGATAGATTGCTGTTTCACCTAATTCATAGAAACATACACAGAAAATGAAACAACATGAGAAGACAGAGGAATATGGTTTCAATGAGAGGAATATTTGTTTAAATGAAAACAAACCACAGAAAGAACTAAATGAAATGAAGATAAGAAACCTATTTCATAAAGAGTTCAAAGAATGGTCAAAAAGATGCTCACCAGGCTGCAGAAAAGAGTGAATAAATCAAGTGAGTTTCAAGAAAGGGATAAAAACATTCAAAAGAACCAACCAGAGTTGAAGAATATAATAACTGAAATGAAAAATACACTAGAGGAAAACAATAACAGATATAGGGAAACAATAAGAGATTCAGTGATCTGGAAGACAGGGTAACAAAAAGTACCCAAGCTGAACAGCAAAAAGAGAAAAGAATTAAAAAAAAATTTTTTTTAACGTTTATTTATTTTTAAGAGACAGAGCACAAGTGGGGGAGGGGCAGAGAGAGAGAGAGAGCAAGCAAGCGAGCAGGCAGGAGAGGGGCAGAGAGAGTTACAGAATCTGAAGCAAGTTCCAGGCTCGGAGAAGTCAGCACAGAGCCCACGCAGGGCTTGAACTCACGAACCGCAAGATCATGGCCTGAGCCAAATTTGGCTCTTAACTGAGCCACCCAGGCGCCACAAGAGAATAGAATTCTTAAAAATGAGGAAATCTTAAGAGAATTCTGGGACAATATCAAACATACGAACATTTGCAGTGTAGTAATCCCAGAAAGAGAAGAGAAAGAGGCAGAAAATTTATTTGAATAAATAATAGCTGAAAACTTCCTCGACCTGGGTAAGAAAACAGAGAAGTAGGCCCAGGAAGCAGAGAGAGAATCCCAAATAAGATAAACCCAAAAAGGTCCACATCAAACCCCTAATAATTAAAACATCAAAAACTAAAGATTGAGACTTTCAAATATAACAAGAGAAAAACAACTAGTTACATACAAGGAAAACCCCATAAGGCTATCTATCACCCGATTTTTCAGCAGAAACTTTGCAGGCCAGAGGGAGTGGCATGATATATTCAAAGCACTAAAAGGAAAAAAAAAAAGTACAACCAAAAATACTATATCCGGCAAGGTTATCATTCACAATTGAAGGAAAGATAGAGTCTCCCAAACAAAAATTAAAGGAGTTCATCACCACTAACCTTACAAGAAAAGTTAAAGGGACTTCTTTAAGTGGAAAAGGCCATAACTAGAAGAAAATTATAAAAGGATATAATTTCACTAATAAAAGCAAACATATAGTAAAGGTAGTCAATCATTCACTTACAAAGCTAGTACGAAGGTTAAACATTAAAAGTGGTAAAATCAATTATATGTAAAAAAAAAAAAGTAGTTAAGGAAGTCACAAAATAAAAAGGTGAAAAATGTGATATCATATACATAAAACGTGAAGGGGGAAAGAGTAAAAATGTCATGCTTCTAAAATGTGTTCAAGCTTAAGCAGCCATCAACTTATCATAGACTGCTATATACTTAGGATGTTGTATATGAATTTCATAACCACAAACCAAAAGCCTGTAACAGATACACAAATATAAAGACAAAGGAGAACATTAAAGAAAGTCATCACAAGGGAAGAGATCAAGAGAAGAAAGGAATAGAGAACAATAAAAACAACCAGAAAACAATGAAGAAAATTATAGTAAGTACATACCTATCAATAATTACTTCAAATGTAAATGGACTAAATGCTCCAGGTAAGACACAGGGTGACAAAACGCATATAAAAAAAAAAAAGAAAAAAGAAAAAAAAAACAACCCTCCAAATGCTGCCTACAAGAAACTCACTTCATACCTAAAGACACAAACTGAAAGTAAAGGGATAGAAAAAGATATTCACACAAATGAAGTGGGAAAAAAAAAAGCTAGGGTAGAAATACTTATATCAGACAAAATAGACTTTAAACAAGGACTGTAACAAGAGACAAAGAAGGGCATTATGTAATGATAAAGTGATTAATACAACAAAAGTATATAACAATTGTAAATATCTGTGCACCTAATATAGGAGTACTTATATATATAAAAGAATATGAACAGACATAAAGGCAGAAATTGACAGTTATATGATCATAGTTGGGAACTTTAACAACACCTCACTTACATCAATGGATAGATCATCCAGACAGAAAATCAACACAGAGACTGGCTTTGAATTATGCATTAGACCATATGAACTTAACAGATATATACAGAACACTCCATCCCCAAACAGCAGAATATACATTCTTTTCAAGTGCATATGGAACATTCTCTAGGATTGATCATGTTAGGCCACTAAACAAGTCTCAATAAATTTAAGAAGACTGAAATAAAATCAAGCATCTTTTCTGAACACAAGAATATGAAACTAGAAATCAATACAAAAAAAAAGGAAAAAATACAAATGTAGAGATTTGAAAACATGTTACTAAACAACCAATAAGTCATAAATCAAATAGGAAATCAAAACCAAGAGATAAATAAAAATGGAAACACCATGGTTCAAAATTTTGGGGATGTATCAAAAGTAGTTCTAAGAGGGAAGTTTATAATGATATAGGTCTGCCTTGAGAAACAAGAAAAATCTCAAACAATCTAACCTTACACCTAAAGGAACCAGAGAAGAAAGGAAATCCTATCAGAACAGAAATAAATGAAACAGAAGAAAAAAAAATCAGTGAAACTAACAGTGAGTCCTCCGAAAAGATACACAAAATTAATAAACCTGTAGCCAGATTCATCAAGAAAAAAAGGGAGAGGCCTCAATAAAATCAGAAATGAAAGAGAAATAACAAGCTTCATTACAAAAATACAACGAATTATAAGAGGCTGCTATGAGAAATTATATGCCAACAAATTGGACAACCTAGAATAAATTCATAGAAAAACATACAATCTTCCAAGATTGAATCAGAAAGAAATAAAAAATCTGAACAGGCTGATTACTAGTAACAAAATTCAGTTGGTAATCAAAAAGCTCTGGGGCACGTGGGTGGCTCAGTTGCTTAAGCATCTGACTCTTGATTTTGGCTCAGGTCATAATCTTGAGGTTTTGAGAGTTCGAACCCCACATCAGGGCTCTGTGCTGACAGTGCAGAGCCTGCCTGGGATTCTCTCTTTCCCTCTCTCTCTGCCCCTCCGCTGCTCATGCTTACTCTCTCTCTCTTAAATTTAATAAATAAACTTTTAAAAAAATTATTAAAAAAACACAACTATTAAGACTACACGAAAATAAAAAACTTTTGCACAGCATTAGAACCATCAACAAAATGAAAAGACAACCTACTGTATGGGAGAAGATTTCTCTCTTTTTTTTTGTAATTGACATATCTGACAAGGAGTTAATATGCAATATATATAAAGAACTCCTACAACTCTACACCAAACCCACAAATAATCAAATTAAAAAACGGGCAGATGATCTGAATAGACATTTTTCCAAAAAAGACATATAGATGTCCAACAGACACATGAAAAGATGCTCAACATCACTAATCATCAGGGAAATGCAAATCAAAACCACAATGAGATATTTATTACCTTACACATATATAAATGGCTAGAATCAAAAAGACACGAACAAGTGTTGGCAAGGATGTGGAGAAAAAGAATCCCTCATTCACTGTTGGTAGGAATGTAAGTTGGTGCAACCACTGTGGAAAGCACTATGCAGGTTCCTCAAAAATTAAAAACAGTGGGGCGCCTGGGTGGCGCAGTCGGTTAAGCATCCGACTTCAGCCAGGTCACGATCTCGCGGTCCGGGAGTTCGAGCCCCGCGTCAGGCTCTGGGCTGATGGCTCGGAGCCTGGAGCCTGTTTCCAATTCTGTGTCTCCTTCTCTCTCTGCCCCTCCCCCGTTCATGCTCTGTCTCTCTCTGTCCCAAAAATAAATAAACATTGAAAAAAAAAATTAAAAACAGAAATGCCCTATGATTCAGTAATTCCACTACTGGGTATTTGCTCAAAGAAAACAAAAACATGAATTCAAAAAATATATGCACCCCTATGTTTATTGCAGTATTATTTTATAATAGCCAAGATATGGAAGCAACCCAACTGTTCGTTGACAGATGAATGGATGAAGAAGAGGTGGTTTATATAAACAATTGAATACTACTCAGCCATAAAGAAGAATGTAGTTTTGCCCTTTGCAACAACATGAATGGAACTAGAAGGTATTAGGCTAAGTGAAATAAGTCAGACAGAGAGAGACAATCACCATATGATTTCACTTACATGTGGAACCTAAAAAACAAATGAATGAGCAAAACACCAGACCCTTAAAAACAAAGAACAAACTGATGGTTGCCAGAGGACAGTAGGGAGATGAGTGAAATAAAGGGAATTAAGAGGTACAAACTTCCAGTGATAAAATAAGTCATCGAAACAAAAAGTACAGCATAAGAATACTGCCAATAATATTGTGATAATATTGTTTGGTGAGAGATGGTGAGTATGCTGATTGTGATGAGCACTGAGTAATGTATAAAGCTGTTGAATCATGTTATACACCTGAAACTAATATAACATTGTATGTTAATCATACTTCAATAACCAAAAAACAATCTGATTAAAAAATGGGCAGAGGACCTGAACTCACATTTTTTTTAAAGACAACACACAGATGGCCAACAGACATATAAAAAGATCTTCCAAATCAATCATCACCAAGGAAATGCAAATCAAAACCACAAGGAGATCACTTCACACCCCTCAGAATGGCTAGTTTCAAAAACACAAGAAATAAAAGTGTTGGCAAGGAAGTGAAGAAAAAGGAACTCTCCTGCACTGTTGGTGGGAATGTAAATTGGTGCAGGCATTGTGGAAAACAGTATGCAGGTTCTTCAAAAATTAAAAATAGAAACACTATACCATCTAGTAATTCTGCTACCTGATATTTAGCTGCAGAAAATGAAAACACTAATTTGAAAAGATATATGCACCTCTATGTTTACTGCAGCAATATTTACAACAGCCAAGGTATGGAAGCAACCCAAGTACTCATCAATGGATGAATGTATAAAGAATATGTAGGGGCACCTGAGTGGCTCAGTCGGTTAAGCATCCAACTTCGGCTCAGGTCATGATCTCCCGGTTTGTGAGTTCGAGCCCCGTGCCAGGCTCTGTGCTAACCGCTCAGAGCCTGGAGCCTGCTTCAGATTCTGTGTCTCCCCCTCTCTCTGTCTCTGTCCCTCCTCTGCTCACACTCCATCTCTCTCTCTCTCTCTCTCTCTCAAAAGTAAATAACACTAAAAAGTTATTTAAAAAAGAACATGCAGAATGTCATTCAGTAATGTAATATTACTCCTCTCTAAAAAAGAATGAGACCTTGCCCTTTGCAACACGGATGGGCCTAAAGAATATTATGCTATGTGAAATAAATCAAAGAGTGACAAATACAATATGATTTCACTTATACGTGAAATCGAAAAAATAAATGAAGGAACAAACAAAACCGGAAAGAGACCCATATACAGAGAACTTACGGTTGCCAGAGGGAAGGAGGGTGGGGGGACGGGCACAATGGATGAAGGGTAGTAGTAGGTACAAGATTCCACCTATGGAATGAATAAGTCTCTGGGCTAAAAGGTACAGCGAGGAATAGAGTCAACGGTACTGTGATAGCATTGTATGGTGACAGTAGCAGCCACACTTGTGGTGAGCATAGCATAATGAAGAGAGTTGTCAAATCACTGTTCTACACCTGAAACTAATCTAACATGGTGTGTCAATTATACTTCAATTAAATTTAAAAAATTCTGGATAGATTTATTACTTCATTATGAAATGGGGAAACAGTGCCTCAGCAAAGTTTAAATGGCTTTGGCTTGCAGGAGGGGGTGGGGAGGGGTGGTGGCGGAGAATACCAAGGTAAGTGGTAGAGCCAGAATTTAAACCTTGGTTTTTAACCCTAGTTATTACATCTGTTGTATGAATTAAATAAACTACTAAAGCACCCTGTACATTTTTGTAAAGTGATTTAAACTGTTTAGTAAATAATGTTTTATTTGTCAATTAGAGCAAATTATATGTGGATTTTCTCACTACACAAAAAATCTGAAATGTCTCAGTGATTAAATTATTCACGTTTATAGAAAGAAAACAGTAGTGTATTCCTTGATGTACTTTAATCGTTGAATAGGAGGAAACACTTATCCTAAGCGCTGTGACATAACAAATAAGTTTCCATGGGTGAGACATTCATTGGCTGAGCCTATTTTGCTTGATTAGATACTACTGTTTCTCTCTCCAGCAACTCCTCTGAAGGTCAATTTCAAGCAGCAGGTAATAAGTTACCACTGAAATACAAAACAAACTTTCCGGAAGCACAAGAAGTTGTTTTATTTTTTAAGGTATAATAAGCGTTAATTCCCCAAGTGAAGTGGATAACAAGATGAGACGGGTGTAATCTTCTGCAAGTACTTTGGCTTCTTCACCACCTCTTCGAGAAAACCAAGAGATAAGAAGCGAGAGAAGCCAAATCCTGAGAAGACGCACTTTCCCCTAGCGAACCAGCACCCCTGCTCCCCGCCGCCCCGCTTTCCTCGGTCAGTTACGGCGACCTCCGAGCTCTAAAGAGAGCTTTGGGCCTCAGGGGGGTCTGAGGGCCGGAAACTGGCTGAAGACCGGCCGCCCCACAAACTCGGGTAGCGTTTTAGAGACGCGTCTCTAAGGAGACGGGGTGTCCGTAACTCGCGCCGGCTACTTCAGGCTCCTACTCCTCGGCTGGGCCCTTCTCTTCCCACAACCTCTGCCGCCAAGGCCGTCAGGAGAACTGGAACCTCTTTGTCGCCTGTCCAGCAGGCCTTTTATAAACTCCTTCAAGCACCCGCCTTTCCTAACCAGTCCTTTTCAGGTTCCCCTCGAGTGTTGGCGGCTAATGAGGAGCTTTTTCTTTACCTCTCCTAAGTCGGCCTCTCGGGAGAGGAAGATGGGCGACGGGTCTCGCTGGCGTCCCGCTGCTCCTCTGCCCAAAGCGCGCTCCTCCCCTTCTCACTCCCTCCTTCCCCTCCCTCCGGCTCCGCTCCTGCGTGGGGAGAGGAGCTGGAACTGAGAGCCGTGGAGGACACGCATGCGCACCGCGGGTGGAGCCGCTGGGCAAAGAACCGGAAACTTAGAGACAAAGTTCGGAGCCCCGCCCCCCGCCGCGCTGCCCCGCCGTCAGACCCCGCGGACCCTCTACCGGACCGATTCCTGCAACGACGAATCTGCCCGGCTCTCGCGAGCGCCATGTCGGGTTCCTCCAGCGTCGCCGCTATGAAGAAAGTGGTTCAACAGCTCCGGCTGGAAGCCGGGCTCAACCGCGTGAAGGTGTGCGGGGGCGGGCGGGCGGACGAGGGGGAGGGGAGGGCGGCGGCGGCGGATGGGATCGGGCGGCCGAGGTGGCTGGGGCGAGCGGCACTTTTGTCCCGCTCCTGTTTCCTCTGGGGAGGACGCGCGCTCGGCGGCGACGACCCGATCCGGGAGGGCCAGCTTTAGAGAAGTAGCGGCGCGGATCGGCGCTGTTGTTCGGGGGTCGGTTAGTGCGCCTTTCCGCGCCAGGACTTTCCAAGGCAGGCTGGCCCCGGGGCTGAACCACGGCTTTCCGCATTCCGGTGGCCCTTCTCTCTCCCTCCCTCCGCCGTGACTCCGCGGCTGGCTTGGGCAACAGCTGCTCCTCCGAGCGCCGTCCGCACCCTTCTAGTCCTTAGCTTACCAGACTCCACCCTTTATTTTCACTGGACAGAGTTTTACCTGGCTTTTAATTCAGAACAGAACCTATTTGCATGTCGGAACGTTCCCAAACCCACTCCTTGCCAGCTCCTCTTATCCACCGAACACATACTTGAAAACGAATTTTTGCAAACGCAAACTGTAAGTTAAAGAAGCATGTTTGTTTTCGAAACGTCCCCGGTGCCTAAGGTTACCACTGGTGTGTTCTGTACAACCTCATACAAAGCGTGCATTTCATACTTAGTTGGCAGTTTACTGTGTCTGACCTTGGAAATATCTATTGGTTTGCATACCTTAGTGATCAGAGTGGACCATTCTTACTTGTTTTGCCGTCTAGTTAATACTGACCTTGTCTTGGGGCATTTACCTTGCGGGGAGAAACCTTTGTGTGTGTTGGCAGGACAACCTGACATTCAAGTGCTGTTCCAAGTTTCTCCAGATTTTTAAAATCCTAAGTGGATTGGCTTCTTTCTGGTGCAGGACATCTTACAAGTGAAACACTTCTTGTAATTAAAAAAAGAAACAAGAATATAAATCATGCCCTCTGTTGAAAGAAGCAGCCACTTTTCAAGATGACTTGATTGTGTACTCATCTGGCTCAGTGTTTACTTCTCCCTGAAATGTTTTATGGAGTAAGATAGCCTCCCATTTACCTACTTCCTTAAATAGAAATGTCAGGGACCTAGCTTACTCAGTTGTGGTCACCTCAGGAGGGAAGGGAAATTCCCATCAGTTTGGTGTGGGATTCCCCTCCCTGTCCTTTAAGTGCTGTAGACTACATTGCTGTTTGGAATCCATTTCTCTCATCTCCAGCTTCTTAACTCATCTCAGTGATTTATGGTCAGTCTCGGTTGGATTTAACTCTGAAACTTGAAATCCTATGTTTCTTTTTATTTTTTTTATTTTTGGGACAGAGAGAGACAGAGCATGAACGGGGGAGGGGCAGAGAGAGAGGGAGACACAGAATCCAAAGCAGGCTCCAGGCTTTGAGCTGTCAGCACAGAACCCGATGCAGGGCTCGAACCCACAGACTGTGAGATCATGACCTGAGCTGAAGTAGGCAGCTTAACCGACTGAGCCACCCAGGCGCCCCGAAATCCTATGTTTCTTAACCAACCATTACATTATCACGCATGTGCGCCTTTATCACAGGTTAGAGTGGCCCAGGAAAGAAAAAAAATGGGAGTGGGATGCAAAAACAAAAAAAAGCTGGCTGAAAGTAGTAAGTGTTCATTGGGGGTACTTAGTTCCTTGTCTCCAAAGAAAATGAGATGAAGGCCTCAGATTAAAGTACTCTGAGGGTTTTACTATGAAAACCCCAGCTACTCCAGTGACTCTTCCAGGTGATGCCTGCCTCTTGGACATAATTCTTCAGGAGGCTTCTGTTCTGGAGCATTAAAGTCACCACAGGTGGCTTTGGTTTTAGAGTTATTTCATCTCCTACTAGGGATGTAGCAAGGAGGGGAGGGCGTCCCACCTTGGGACTTTAAATGAACTTTTAACTCTGTTGTAAAGTGTGGTTGGTTTGATTTTATTTTGTGCACCTATTTTATCCATGACTCTGTGCTAGATGCTTTTTTTGGTGATATTTTAAACTAGCACGAGTTTACTGTTAAACCTTTATGTTTAACCACAGTTGATAGAAATTTTCACAAATGCTTGACAAACTATACCATATGTAGGGTGACCATGCATTGTATTGCCAACCAGGGCACTTTGGAGAGTGAAAGAGGGCACTAATAATTATGCCAGGATTATAAGGTTTCAATCTCCTGGATGGTGATTATTACTGTGCTTTAGGGGCTAGCAGCTTGTTTGAGTTTAGAGCCTTTGTCTCAGTTCACCCACTGCTTGGAATTCTCGCTGATGGTTGTTTCTCACTGATAGTTACTTGGCTGGATCTCGTCATTGAGATGTCAGTTTAAATGTCACCTCCGGGGCGCCTGGGTGGCTCAGTCGGTTAAGTGTCCAAGTGTCCGACTTCAGCTCAGGTCACGATCTCGCGGTCCGTGAGTTCGAGCCCCGCGTCAGGCTCTGGGCTGATGGCTCAGAGCCTGGAGCCTGCTTCCGATTCTGTGTCTCCTTCTCTCTCTGCCCCTCCCCCATTCATGCTCTGTCTCTCTCTGTCCCCAAAATAAATAAACATTAAAAAAAAAATTAAAAAAAAAAAGTCACCTCCTCAGAGACACTTTTCCTTAGGTCAAGATCTAACCACTCTATTTCTGAATAGCTCCTTGTCTGTATTTTCTCCTGAACTGTCACCTCCATAACAGGAACCTGGCTATTCTTATGTATTCTCAGTGCCTAGAAGTATATTTGGCACATAGTGGTGCTTGAGAAGTTTGTGAAAGGGAATTAATTAAGTTGGAAGCCTGCCTACACTTTAGGCAGAAAGTTGTCAGATACTTTATCCTTACTGCTAGTTAATGTGAATGAAACCAGGTTTTAAGATTGTGTAAAATGATACCTTGCATTCCCCACTTTAGCTACACCTTCTCTTGGTGGGTAAACAGGGTGGCCACTTGTAGCACTTGCTAACAGGTATTTACATATTACTTTACACAGTTGCTAACCTGTGGATAAACTGTTGTGTAAGTGGATAAAATGCTGTGTAATGTACAAACATTTCAAGGTTTGAGATTCATTTTGGGATGATGTATCCTTTTACCAGGTAAATGTCTGGGTTACAGCAGTAATCTGCAGGATTTCTTAGAGTATTTGTGATGCTTTCACCTCCCTTTCAAATGCCCAACTGAACTGGACACCTGCTCTCACCCTTCTTGGGGATAGTTAAAACTGAAAATAAAAGGATTGTTTTTACCATCTTCCTAAACCTCAAGACTTAGGATCTTGTATTCATTTGGAGCATCTTTTATTCATGTTCTACATCTGAACCGTTCAGTTCACCGTTCTGGTATTCTACATCACCTAATCAGAATATATACAAATCATAGGTGTTTAAGTGATACCTAATTCCTTAAGTGCTGTTTGAGTGGCATTGGATACATATATGAAAATTAAATCACATTTAAGCAAATACACTGCTGCTTAAAGGCAGGCTGCTTGGTGAAGTGGCTAAAATAATTCAGTGTTTGCTATCGGCTTTTCAGTTACATGACACTGAACTGTCCAGTTTTGTAACATGAAACAGCAGATGGTACATAATGCCAAAACAATGAACTGAGTGGTTCAGATTTAGAACATGATGTTCATTTTCTCAGTAATATATATGCTTTCAAGACAGTTAACACCTTTTGTTTGCATCTTGTGTACTGCTTTTAGTAAAAAACAAGATGTTGAGTAACCTGAAGGTTGAGTACCTCTGAAGTTTATTAATAAACTACCCAGATGGGTTTTTCTTTGCAGATGTACTAAATCATTTGATGCTTTTAATAAGCAAGCAAAAGAAAGCATACTATAAGCTAGTCCACTGTATGTGCAGTGTTTTGACTATGGTGAGCTCAGTATGACTCTTTATATGTCTTCTTTTGAGTTAAGAGAAGTGTTTATTGCGGGTATTTCAAAGATTTGAGAAAACCTTCCTGAAAACATTCTCACCTCCTCCCACTACCCCCTCCTTTTGTCTTGTACAGGTTTCCCAGGCAGCTGCAGATTTGAAACAATTCTGTCTGCAGAATGCTCAACACGATCCCCTGCTGACTGGAGTATCTTCAAGTACAAATCCCTTCAGACCCCAGAAAGTCTGTTCCTTTTTGTAGTAAAACGAATCTTTGGTAAGTTTCTTTAATATTTAGGGTTTGTTTGTTTTTTTTAAACTGCAGTGTTTATGGGGACAACTTTGAATACGTGTACTACCAATTGATTTGGATTCTGATGTCATTTCTCTAATAGAAACCAGCTGTAGCACAGCATAGCAGAGAATTAATTGGGAATTGGGAATGCAAGAGAAATTCAGGATATAGTTGAATAGACTGACATGGTTGTGGACATTTGTAGTGGGGGATAACAGGTTTCACTCTTTATTCTTAGGTAAAGATACAACAAGAGAGAAATGAAGTGTATGAGAGTTCATGGTGGCAGGCAGTGGATTTGATTTCAGATTTCAGGATGGGCTGGTTTAAAGCATGTATCCATATGTTAATCTGTAGCTTCCATTTCAAGTGTGTGTGTGCAAAATTGTGTAATGTTAATCCAAGAGAGATTTGACCAAAAAAACATGCTGTGGATAATTTAATATGTAATCCAAGGGTGCTGCTACCTTTTATAAATTCACAGTACTTAAGTCAGAGGGTGTACTCATATTGACCTATGAGAAGCAACCAAACTAATAGTGTTTAAAAAAAAAAAAGACTATGGCACACACCCTTTACAAACATTCTAACTCCTCAAAGTGCAGGAAGCCAGCTTCTTAAAATACCATGTTACATAGTTGGTGCCCTCCCTAATTAAGCTTTGTGGATTTGGGAGTATCCAGGAAGTCAGCATGTTTCCAGTAAATACAATGATTGGTAAAGATTTTGAAACACCAGAAACCACCTTTGAGTAACAGGTTTTCCATAAGGAAGTAGCTTTTTTTTAACAGCCTAACATGTTCGTATTTAATAGTTAATAGTTCTTTGCTTCAGCAATATTAATTCTTCATGGCAGTTTTTGGGTATTTCATATTTTTATGGCTTATTAAAGATTCTTTTTAAACCTCTGTTCCCCATTGTATTCACTTTATAAAGTGGTTTATTTTCATTTGATATAAAATACTGTTAAGAAACGTGGCTTCTTACCTGGCTGTTAACAGTTTCATTTTGTAGGAGTCTGCAGATAAGTGTTTAAATGACTTGCTCAAAATTATAATATAGCTAGGATAAGAACCCAGATTTCAAAGTAAAATAACAGCTACTAATCCTGGCAGTTTAATAAAACAGGTTTATGGATATGATTTTAAACACCTTGGGCCAAGAAAAGGATGTTTGGATGTAAAAGTATTTCTTCTCAAACTTGAATGTATCTGCAAATTACCTTGTTAAAATGCAAATTCAAATTCAGTAGGTCTGAATTCTAAGGGCTGAAGGATTTTTTTTTTTCTTTTTAATGTTTGTTTTTGAGAGTTACTGCACACAAGTGAGGGAGGACAGAGAGAGAGGGAGACAGAATCCAAAGTAGGCTCCAGGCTCTGAGCCATCTGCATAGAGCCTGACACAAGGCTTGAATTCATGAACCATGACGTTGGATGCCCAACCAACTGAGCCACCCAGGCATAGGGCTGAAGCATTTCTTACAGATGCCCAGGTTATACAGATGTTGGTGGTCCTGGGCCCACACTGAATGGCCGGGATACACAGATTCTATATTTGAGTCTTTATATTTACATCTTTTAAAAATATATAGTTTAAAGAGAGACAGCATAGATAACTTAGCAATAGGTTAGAATACAAGGAAAATACAAAGACCATGATCAGCAGACCTAGAGACAATCATTATTAATCTAGATTTCCTTTTAAGAGGAAAAAAAATTTATATGCTGGTTTACAGACAGTATGTACAGTTTTTATTCTGCTTTTTAAAAACCTTTATGGATGCCTGGGTGGCTCGGTTGGTTAAGCATCTGACTTCGGCGGCTCAGGTCATGATCTCACGGCTTGTGAGTTTGAGCCCCACTCAGTGCTGACAGCTTAGAGCCTGGAACCTGTTTCGGATTCTATGTCTGTCTGTCTCTCTCTCTCTCTCTCTCTCTCTCTCTCTCTCTGCCCCTCCCCCTCTCATGCTCTCTTTCTCTCTCAAAAATAAAAATTAAAAAAAAACCTTGAACTTTATTTCATTAAAAATTCTTTGTAAATGAAATTTTTAGTGGCTGTATTATACATCATTAATACAGCTTAAACATCATTAAACATTGCTACACTGAGGCAAATATCTTGGTACTCCTATGTATAGTTTACCTGTTTTCTTTAAGGTAAATTTCTAGAAGTAAGATTATTCAGTAAGGAATGACATTTAAAATTTAATAACACTTGCTAACTGGGAACAAACTTTCCACATGGAGCTCAAGAGTGCTTTCTCTTGAGCCCTTGCCAAACAGACCTCAGCCTATTTGCTACTGTTTTCTACTGATCTAGTTTTTTCTAGTTTTTCTACTGATCTAGTAATTCAAATGTTAACTGACTGAGGTTAAACATTTTTTTCACCATTCTGTTTAAGCCTCTTGAACATTCTCGTTCTAAGACAATAGAAATTTCCAAATAAGTATAGAGAACCATGTATCTACCATCCTGAATTAAGTAGTTTACCTTACTAATTTTTAAAAAAAAAATTTTTTTTTTTAACGTTTATTTATTTTTGAGACAGAGAGAGAGAGAGAGACAGAGCATGAATGGGGAAGGGGCAGAGAGAGGGAGACACAGAATCGGAAGCAGGCTCCAGGCTCTGGGCCATAAGCCCAGAGCCCGACGCGGGGCTCGAACTCACGGACCGCGAGATCGTGACCTGAGCTGAAGTCGGACGCTTCACTGACTGAGCCACCCAGGCGCCCCGTTACTAATTTTCAAAAAGAAATAAAAGACACTTTTTCTACCTTTCTGTATAGGTAACTTACTCTGAAGTGGGTATACCCATGTTTTGACTTTTTACTACGTTTCTTGTGTTTTGTAGTTTTAAAACAGTTACTGTTTTTTAAGGACCAACTATTGTTTGAGATTTGTGTTGATCCTTGTAGATTGTTTTACCTGCTCTCTATCTCTAGTATTCAACGTGTGTATAAACCTCGGTTTGTTTATCCATTCCCCAGCCGAGTTACATTTAGGCTATTCCTAGTTCTTCCCTCTTAAAACACCACGATAGTCAACATCCATGTATGTTTCACTTTATGTATAGGTTTATCTAGGTAAATGTTAAGTGGGGTGTCTGTCCAGTTGAATGGGGGCCCCCACATGTGAGGCAATGATCAGGTGGAAGTTGATGGTGAGGGAGGTGAAAGAATTTACCCAAGACAGAACAAAGGAGATAGAAATTTATTGCATACACCATAAGGGACCGGGAAGGCAGGACAGCAGAAAGGCTTGTGCCATGAGGCAGTGGGAATGGAATACACCTTAGGGGGAGCTTTGGGCAGGACAGCAAAGGAGAGGCTTTCTGCAGTGAGGAAGCAGTTAGGGGCTGTTTTTAAAGGGAGAACATGAGGCGATGTATGGAATCTTCCTTTTTGGTAACTGTGCCTAGTTGTAAGTAGCCCATTGGTTAGTTAGGGCCTAAGGATATTTTAATGTGGATCGCCTGATGGGCCTGTGTGTATCCAGGCAGGGGATCCATGTGGGCACTTTTTACATTCCATGGCTCAAGCCTGTTTGCCTAAAAGTGGCCTCTACAGTAAATAGAAGTGGGATTGCATCTTCTACCTTAGTAGAATTTATCAAACTGCTCTCCTCAATGCTATTGCTTATTTTCTAGGGATATTCAGATTTTTCTGAATTTAAGAGATTTTTATGTTAACTTTTAAAAATTAGGATATAGAGTATATTTGGCAGTGATCTTGGCAAGTTAATCTAGAAGTCTGTTTTTTATAAACCATGGGTGATTTGTACTTCAGAGTGGTTGTGAAAATTAAGAGAAAATTCTATTTTATATACCACAGAGATCTATTTCTCATTTTTTCCCTTGAAACCCTGTGATATGTCTGCTTCCTAAAAGGCTTGGTTTAATTGAAAGCATTGTATAAGCTAACATGCAAATGAATGCCCTCAAAGTAATAGAAGATGTATTACTTTTCAGAAAAAACTATTGTGTTTTGGTCCTTTCCCCTAATCCACTCTTTTCTTTTCCATTTCAGGTTTTCTAAACCATTTTTCATGAACCAGTGCATATTCAAAGGAGAACTAAATTTGGAGCCTGTATGAAAGCTTATCCCTATAACACGTGCCATACTATATAAACTTCTACTTTCGTCAGTCCTTAACATCTACCTCTCTGAATTTTCATAAATTTCTATTTCACAAGGGTAATTATTTTATATACACTGGCAGCCACATACAATAAAATACTTAGTGTAAAAGTTTTTTGGTTAATTACTGGTACTGAATATACTATGTATTAATTTGTTTTGAACACATAAGATAATGGCAATTTCTCAATGTCATTAAGAAGAGGTTTACGTTTTAGGGCTTGTTCTACAGCTCATCTCACATAATTGTATACCATACATATGAAAGACTGTTAGAGAATTAAACATAAGTTGCAAACTTTTTTCTTTCAAGGTCAGGAGGAGGCTGCTAATACTAGTTTCTACACATGAGTTATTTGCAGGATTAACTTTGTTTTAATGAAAGTTACTTAATAATGAGAAATACTAAAAAACTCCCTTGTGTAGGGTATTACCATTACACCTAAAAATTAATTACTTAATAGACTGCTCTCCTAATAAGGACAGTAGAGAGAAGACATGGGAATATTAGAAGATGTTAAAAACTTCAGAGTTTTACACAATTCTTGAGTGGAATATTACAGTACGATGTAATGAGGTACAAAGTACCAAGAAAAATGGAACTGAAGATTAGCTTCAGTAATTTGCAATTTTGCCTTAAGTCCTTGGTAAACCATTTTGCTTTAAAAATTTGCCATTCTGAAAGGCTTAAAGAAATATTAAAATATCCCAGAAACCTGGCCTCCAAAGATGTGCCAGATCCAAGTTTATTCTGGTAGAAAGCCCCTGGGTTACACAGTATCTACCAAGGACTGTATTTTTTCTCCAGACCGAATGTTCCATGAAAGTACACATGAGAAACTTACTTTGAATCTTGATTACAACTTACTCACAATACCTAGAAATAAGAGAATTAAATTTTAGGACTCTTAAACTGCAATTTCTAAACTCACCAAAATGACTTTTATTTGTATTTGCTACATAAACAGTGAAAGATAATTCATGGCACTTGTCCAGACATGAAAGGTTTATGAAACCCAACCAGTAGATGCCATTTTGAAAAGATGCCAGAGTTGAAATCCAAGAGGCCCTGTTGTAGCACAATCCAATACTATTCCTTCAGTACTTTATAAATGGAATTTTCTTCTACTTGTATCCATTTCCCGGGGCTGAAAATTCGAAGGAAAAAAAAAAGTAAACAATGCTAAAAAAAACCTCTGGGTCCATCTCTGAGACTGAATAGTCTTTAGAAGTTACTGTTCTAATATGTATGTGTGTGTGTAATGATATATAAAATTTTAAAGTAAGTACTTAGGTGAAATATTGCTTATTAGAAAAGAGATGGGTTTTAAAATATTTAAGTTTTCATTTAGGACTTAAAGTGATCTCCAAACTTCTATGAAACCTCTATAGCAGTTTTCATACATACAGCAGAATCATAACGCTTATAAACAGTGCTAGGCCCCTGAGTTGCTGATTGATTAGGTCTATGGCCCAACAATTTGCCTTCTAACAGTGGTGGTCCCACTTTGAGGACCACTGATCTAATTTAGGATACTTCAAATGAACCAGTGTTAGTCATCAGACCCAAATACCTTATCAGAGATTGGTTCTTTCAAGCTCGTGGAGGTCAGAAACACAAGGTATAAGCACTCAAAGCTTAAAGTACAAAGTTTCCTTCTCATTCTATACTTTTGAAATGATAGAAAATGGCTCTTCAAAGAATAAGGCACATACCTTATGGACCCATTCATATTCTCCATACTTAGAATCAAAGGTTCCTTTCTGAAGAGATCTTAATTTTAAGGTAAAACGTGGTCCAAGTTCCTGAATTCCCACTTTCTTTTCACTCTTGAATATGTACCTTCAAAGATAAAGAATTAGGGAAAACAGTCTGAATAAGCCAAATGTAATTTCTTTAATATGACAGTTCAAAAGATACTTACTTCTCATCTACAATACTTGTCACAATACATTAGAAAACATTTTATGTTGAAAATGTATTTCATAATTGAAATCAGAGTCCATGGAGTTAAAGAACCTTCCTCACCTGTGAAATCTGAAGAAGATATAGTCCCGTTGATTGTGGAATGTGGCAACTTGCCTTCCAATAAACTGAGGATTATGGGGAAAGAGAGATGCAAACATACGTCCCACAGAATGACCCAGCCGTGTTGTGAAGTTATTCAAAATTATTTCTGGTACGTGTTCTGTAGGGTCTTTACCTCTTCTCTAGAAAAATTATGAAAAAAAATCACATTAAGGAATTAATATCCTTATTGCAAGTTCAAGTTTCAGAATTTACCTGACAAACTGATAAACTTTAAAGGTATCTTTCTTAATGATCAATTACCACAGATAACATCAATTCCATGAAATATAATACTTCTAAAATAACTTTAACATGTAGTGGCTGTACCAAAAAGTCCTACTAGAAAAGAAACTGGTTTCAGAGTAATGAAGGCTATTATTGCCTGTCTGCCATAACTCAATTACAATCTGATAAGAAAACTACTGGTAGATAAAACTTGCTTTAACCAGGAAAGCAAAGGCCATTATAAAAGCAATTAGATCTATATATGTTACAGAGTTTAATCAAAAACTGCAAGGAGACCAATGCCAATTAAGGAACACGTAAAACTTACCTTAATTTCTTTAC
Source organism: Prionailurus viverrinus (assembly GCF_022837055.1). Lineage (NCBI taxonomy): Eukaryota > Metazoa > Chordata > Mammalia > Carnivora > Felidae > Prionailurus > Prionailurus viverrinus. Next base: position 143,231,450 of record NC_062568.1, read on the forward strand.
GCAAACGAACACTGCTCATTTTAAAATGAGCGGTTGGGCCACTGGGCAAGTGACTTAGAATTAATCCATCTGTTCATAAAGCTAAGAACACTGAACTCGGTTATTTAAATCTTAAATTGCATAAGTAACTGATCCTGTGTATGTGCAAAGCCTCCTAAATTCTGTAGCTAGATGAACAGGTAGATACATGTATTCCTCTGGGTGAAAAGAAATTTTCTTACCATACCTAAAACTAAAGACCATAAGTCAACCAAATATTTCAGAAAAATAGATTATATTAGTCCCCCTATAGTAGTCCCACTTTGTCTCTTCATGGTATGATAAATACCTCATCACTCTCAAGAGGGTATGTTGCATATTCAACAAAGTAGGTTTCTTCAAAGAGCTTATATACACTACCCTAATAGGAATGATAGACCGGATGGAATTCTAGTATAATGTTCAGGCCTTAAAACCCTAAAAATGCATACTTACACATTTGTATGTACATTTTTTTGTACATTTGTAAGTATATGCAGTCAGCTTTGAAATACTGTCCCATAAACCAGAGACTTGGCTCTCTTCTTAAAATCAAGGTTATTAGTGTTTCTCAAAAGACCAGCTCTTACTCTTGGGATTACTGTGCCACAAATTAGAATCAACTATTTAATAACCATTTACTGATTGTCTACCACAAACAGACTTGGTGCTAGACACTCTCAACTACAAATGAAGTATAAGAGCCCTACCTACAATCAGCAGGGGTAGCGGTGCTAGGGCTTTAAAAGTCTGGAATGCAGCTAGCTAACATAACATTCCTCAAATTTTTGTAACAACTTGATTTTTCCAAATACTGAACCTTAAAAGGAGGTCATAATCAGACTACTTATTTCAAATCTAACTGCACACAGTTTTACAAAACAGAAGTTTCCATTTTTGATAAAGGTATCAACATTCTCCCATTAACCCAGATTAGAAACTATGGTTATCTTCAACTTCCTCCTTCTTCCCTTCCTTGCCAAATCCTATTTACCCTCATAAATTCCTCACTTCCATAACTTCCTCTTCACCCTTACTGCTATTGTTAGTTGAGGTCCTTGAGATTTTCCAACTAGATTAAAACAGGATCCTTGCTGGCCTAACGTCTCTCCCACCATTCCAAGTACATTTCTAATACAGACGGTAAATCGAATTTGTATAGTAGGCTATGGGATGTGACTCATTGTATCTGGACCACTGTTTCTCATGTGCTAACTGAAAAACAAACTAGATACCTTGAGTCTTGATAACTGTACCTAATTTCAGAATACTCTCACAACAGCTTATCTACAGAGTAAAAACATCACTGTAACACTCTGTGGCCCCAAACCACCTTTCTAATCTGTATGCCTTCCCCATGTTTCCTAACTGGTAGACACTGACAGTCTTATACACCATACATATTAATCCTATCATGTACTTTTGTTCATGCTATTTGAAACACCTGCAATATTTAACTCCTCCATTAAGGCTCACTTCATCAGTGAATTCCTTTATGACTATTATTTTATATATCTGGGTGCTCCCATGTTGGGGGCATATTTACAAATGTTATATATTCTTGTTAGATTGTCTCTTATATTATGATACAGTGCCCTTCTTCATCTCATTACACTCTGTTTAAAAAGTTTGTCGAATACAAGTACTGCTACTCTGGCTTTTTTGACATCCATTTGCATGATAAATGTTTCTTCATCCCGTGTCTTTCATCCCAAGTCTTTCATCACTTGAAATCTGCACGTGTCTTTAGGTCTAAAATAAGTCTCTTGTAGGCAGCACATAGATGGATCTTGTTTCTCTACCCATCCTGACACCCTATTTTTGTTTTGCTCTTTAAGTAGGCTTCATGTCCAGCGTGTAGCCCAATGCGGGGCTTGAACTCACAACCCTGAGATTAATGAGTCACACACTTAATCAACTGGGCCACCCAGGCACCCACTCCCCCTATGTCTTTTGATTGGAGTATTTACTCCATTTACATTCAGAGAAATTATTGACAGATATGCATTTAGTGCCATTTAATACTTGTTTTGTCATCGTTTCTGGAGATTTTTCCACTCAGTTCCCTTTAATAATTCTTTCAGGGCTGGTTTAATAGTCACGAACTCCCTTTAATATTTCTTTCAGGGCTGGTTTAATAGTCACAAACTTCCCCATTTTTGTTTGGGGAAATTCTTTTATCTCTTCTATTCTGATAGCCTTGCTGGACTATTTTTGGCTGTAGGTTTTTCCCATTCAGCACTTGGAATACATCATGCCACTCCCTTCTGACTTGCCAAGTTTCTGTTGAGAAAGCTGCAGCTAGCCTTATGGGTCTTCCCTTGTTAAGTCAGGGATTTCTTTTGTCTTGCTGCTTTTAAGATGTTTTTATTAGTATATTTTGCAAGTTTAATTACAATGTATCTTGGTGTTGGACTGCTTTTGATTTTGATCAGAGTCTTTCATTTTCTCAACCCCAGTGAGTATCCTTATGATTGTTGCTTTAAATTCTCCAGCAGACATGTTACTTATGTCTGTTTCACTTGTTCTTTCACTTGGGATTAATTCCTCTGTCTTGGCATTTTTTTTCTAGGTCTCTGCCTTCTTCTCTGTGTTAGAAAAGCCCTTTAGGTTTCCTGCTTTTGAGAGTAATGGCTTTATGAAGAAGAGGTCCCATAATGTCCAGGGCCTGGCACTTGAGGGAATATCTCGTGTGTGCTGTGTGCGCTCAGTTGTGTTTTGGCTGCTCTATCCTTCAGGCCAGTCATCTGCAGAGGCTGGCCTTGCCTGCAGGGGGCAATGTTTAGTACTTGGCCAGAATGTGGTCAATTTTCACTAGGTGTGCTCTGATCTGCTTATCAAATGAGACAAGATACTACTTCCACTAGAACTGAAGCCCTGCGGAGCAATCAGATAGGGAGATGTGGTATGGGCGGGGGTTTCTGTTGGTTTACTGGGGAAGGAGCTTGTGGCCTTGGGACTCATGCAAGCTTGACCAAGAAGGGCAGTACTGTTATTAAGGCTTACTTCAAATGCCACCTCTTTTTACACAGTTAACATTAAGCTTTAAATCTCAGCTGTCACTGTTACTTAACTATATATAGCACTTGTCACTGATTTGAGTTATAATTATGTAAATGACTTTCTTCCCAACTAATCTGTTAACTTTTGGAAGATACATTTGTTTCTGATAAATACTAGTGCCTACCACATACCAGATGATCAGTAATGTTTGAATTCCTTCTTTTCAAAATTTCCTTCTTTTCAAAAATTCATCACAGGTTCAACTTCTTGAGGTACAGCCAAAAGTATTTCTGGATCATTTGCACAATGAAAAAAATCACACTCATGGGAGCTAAGAGAGGTAAAGGTAATTTCTTCCAACCTAAATCAACACTTCCAACCTAAATCAAATCTGCAATATCAAACAAATTGCAGATCCCCAACTTTCTAGGACATTGCAACTCAATTGTGGTTTCTGTCAAAACTACAAAATCCAAAATAATCCTTTCCTACGTACCCACATTGTACAAAAAGCTTTACTTATTCCTAACATAAATTCCTAACTAATTCCTAACATAAATCCTGAAGAATAGGAGTTCATTATCCCTATTTTAGTAACAATGAAAAGAGGTTGAGAAAGGTTAGGTAGATAAGCTCAAATTTCAGAGCTAGGTGGCAGATCGTAACAGGTGGGACTACACCTGTGCCCAAGCCCTAATGCATACAGGTATTTTGTTATGATGACTGGGGCAAAAAGGACATTTAGTCCCCAAAGGCCAAGAAAGCAAAACAGCCTACAAGCTGCCAAAAGTATAGGACAAAGACGTACCTAACTCAAATTTCCATTTAGAAATAATCAATGGAAGATGTTAGGTGTCTCCAGGAAAAACTTCCGCGCTTTCTCCTATACCATAACATTTACTAAAATGCTCACAACAGGACTAAGGTATTATGCCTTAAGAAACATAATACCTTAGGGGCGCCTGGGTGGCTCAGTCAGTTAAGCGCCTGACTTCAGCTCATGTGTGATCTTACCATTTGTGAGTTTGAGCCCCGCATGGGGCCTGTGCTGACAGCCCAGAGCCTGGAGCCTGCTTCAGATTCTGTGTCTCCCTCTCTCTCTGACCCTCTCCTGCTCACACTCTGTGTCTCACTTTCTCAACAGTAAATAAACATTAAAAAAAAAAATTTAAAAAAGAAACATAATACATTTAATGTGGTCTTTGTGGGAAACCTGAAGATTTAGGTATCATTTCCTATTTTAAAAGATGAGGAAACCAAGTAGCTAAGAAACTTGACAAAAGTCACACGTAATGAAGTCTGTATTTAACATTACATCTGCCTGACCCAAAGCCACCAGACTCAGTTTAGATAGTTGACAAAGCTCTTTTCTAGAGTTAAGTTGAAAATTTACAAGCCACTCCCACCATTTGGCACTACTCTTTTACACAGCAGCCCTTCCGTATCTTGTCATGCCCCATATTCTAATTTCCCAAAGGCTGTACATCCTCAATTCTCTCAAGTTTTCTCCAAGTGTCATCATTAGGGGTCATGATTTGTTATTTGTAAGCCCATGTTAAGTCCCTAGGAATCATACACCATTTCTATTATGCGCTTACAAATTAGTCTCCCTTTAATTATTTGACATGTTTTTTTCTGGATCATGGCATATATTAACCAGCAGTCCTCTTTCTCCCTCCTTCCTCCACTTGCCTGTCTCATATATCTTCCCCCAGAGTAGCAAAGTCTCCTTTACAAGTTTGTGCACATAGTCTTTGAAGCCAGGATATCTGATCTTATTCAGAGTTTCTAGGCCTTATCTTACAAACTTTTTATCCAAGATGGACTTCCAGGGCCCCCCAGCAATCTCCTCATTAGTCTTGAAGACCATTCTCTGTTAACAGAGAACACAAAAGCAATTTAGGAGGTCTGCTTTCCTAGCTTGTTTCACCAATAATTTGCCATTAACTCATTACTATATATCAATTAGAAAAGAAAATGAAATATCTCTGAAATTATAAAAATCAACATCCAGGCAGGATTATACTGATACAAACTCTATTCATTAGGACTTTTAGAAACTGCTGCATAATTCTATACTCAAAACTTATAATCCTGGGACACCCATACACACCTGTGTGCATATATATATTTAAGTGTATAGGAGAAGCAATCTCATATTTGGATTACTTCATTAGCCTGGTTATTTCCTTAATATAAATTTGGTCTGTGTACTGATGGTATCTTAATCTAATGGTTAACTTACCCTACAAGGTGTCCAATATGGTAATCAGAAAAATATTAATACATTTTGAGTAAAAAGACAATACAATTTTATAAGGAAAAGAGAACATAGCTTTCTAAAGGCAATAGATGGTGTAAGTGAAACGCAGTATCCATATAAAATAGCTCAGATAAAACAAGGATACAATGTTTATTCAACTGATGAATACCTGCTGGCAGCCTTAAAATAATGATGGTTTTTTTAACTGCCAAAAATAAAAGAGGAACACAGACCTTGCCACTTTATTTTGGGAGGTAGTTTTAAGAAGGCAGCAACTACATTTTTAAAAACAGACCTCTTCTGGAATAGTTAAGTATTCAAGAGATTTTAGTTATTTTGGTACATTAACCCACAATCCAAGCCAAATTATAATATGGCCAAAAAAACATCACATTACAAAGCTAGCTTTAGTCTATTTTGGTCTCTAGAAAGCAACTCGTACAAGTGGATAACGTCTTTAACTTCTATTGAAAATAGTAAAAACCATAAAAGTTATCTAGATTTTTAAAAAATAGCTTTGACACCATTTTTTTTAAAGCAGTGTTCATTGATTAAAAAAAAAAAAAAAGTTATCCTGGCAACAGGAAACTCCTGTCCCTATTTTTTATGAATCCTTAATAATTTTAAGAATTTGACCCATTCAACTGATCATCTTTAAAATTAGTGATCTCACAGCCACAATTTGATAAATAAGTAAAACAACAGCAACAACAAATATAGGCATTCTTTATATGATCTCATTTCTGCAAACAGGAAAAAATACCTTGGTTTCAAGTGACACAGTCACCTAGGATCTGAGACTCACAGAAAAAGGATAGAGTATTCTTGGCATCTGAAACAGTAGTAAATACATAAAATGGGCTCATTACAAAAATGTAATCCTGTGATACCACCTCTGGTAACATAAAATCTAGCCATATCAAACTACTTGCAGATCCCCAACTGGGTCTGCTCCTTAATGCCTCTGCCATTACAAATGGTCTCTCTGCATTGGGCACTCTTCCTCTGCCTTATTCACCTCATTCGCCCATATTCACCAAACTGAGTTAAGCATTTTTTCCGGTCAAGTCCTTCCTCCCTGATATCCCCAGGGCAGATTTTTACCAGAGTGTGCACTGTATCCTGTATTTCTCTTTAACTGTACTACCCACTCTACATTTTTGTTAGTTTACATGTCTATTTTCTCCTACTAGATTATGAACTCCCTAAAGCTCTTGTTTATCTCTGCACCTTTTACTAAGGACTAAAGTAATGTCTTGGCTATAGCATTTGCTTGAATATTTGCTAAATGAAAAAAATAGTTTATAGATTCTTGGATAGAGATACATAATTTTCTTGTTTAAAAAATTATGTTCTTTTCATATAAAAATGATTACAATACTCTAATATAATACAAAATAATAAAATATAAAGAAAAATAAATAAATTTAACCTGCACTTCCCTTTGAAAACCTTCATGGGTAGTGTGAGGGAGGGAGTGAGAGGAGGGTTATTGTGTATGACAACTTTCACTATCACTAAAGGAATCACTGCTGTCTTTTGGCTCAATGGAATCTGTATCTGCATGGGGGCCATTGTACATGCTTGCATGGATGTTGATTACAGTGCAGTATCAATAAACTCTTGTCATATACTGTAAAAAAAAAAAAATTATGTTCTGAAAGTTATAGAAAACATTTCCTTATTCTTTTAAATATGTTTTAAAAGGGGGTGAAGGTGAGACAGGAAAACTTTAATAAAGAAAGGATACTTGGTGTTTTACGATCTTCATTAATAACGATCAGATCTGTGAAATCTCTTGAAATGCACTGTGGAATAATTTTTTTCAGAGCCAATCCCCTTCTGTAATAAACATGTGAGTTTGGTATAACTGTGGAGAGTTGTTCACAAAGTCGTACTGTTCTCTGCAAAACAAAATAATAGAAATCTTCTGAGGTGAAAAGGAATAAAAATTTTAAGTTGGTATACATTAATAAGGAAAGGAGCAATGATTGATATGTGTTATTAATAAAGAGCAAGGGTAGGGAAAAAAATGATATCTGAACAGTATTTAATCCTTTATCAAAGACTGACCATCCTAAAGCAGTGGTTCTCAACTGGGGGTGATTATGCCCCACTAGAGGACATTTGACAATATCTAGAAGCATTTTTTGGTGGTTATGACTGGTGGTAATAGTAGGGGACAGCTGGTAATGGTATCTAGTGGGTAGAGGCCAGGGATACCGCTAAATATCCTCTAATGAACAGGGCAACCCCCATAATAAAAAACTACCCAGCCCCAAATGCTAATGGTGTTGAGGTTGATAAACCCTATCCTGAAGAATCATGCTTAGAGAACCTACATCACATCACCAGTATTCATTTTATTTAGCTTACTCACAGGCATTATCTATTAAATTACTAATTAACTCAGATCTTCTGAAAAGAGTTCTTTTAAATAGTCTAAGTAATGTAAGAAAATTAAGAATTCAATAACTACACTGATAGATATGTTTACCCCATGAGGTCTATCTGATGTTGTGATGAGAATCTTGGGAGAAGTTTGTCTGTTGAAGTAAGAAGCAAATTCATCTGTAGCTTCATCATAAGCAACCTGTGAACAGAACAAGGATAATTTTATATCAAACACTCTACTGGGCCAGAATTTTAAAAGTAGCTCCAGCAGGATCCTATGACACTGACCTCCTTCCTGGCTGATAGGGGATTTGAAGACAGCCAGGAGGGGCTTATATTAATGGTGACATAAAGAGGTTGGGTGATTTTCTACCTGTAGAATACAAGTATAAAACTGGAAAAAACTGTCAAAAACAATTTCAAGACACAAACTGAGCTGTGTTTTTTCTTGAAAAATGGCTAGGGCTGTGGGCAAGAACATCAGGAATCTTCCTTAGAACTATTCCATTTCTTCCATCAACATGGCTACAAAAATAGTAACTTTATCAACTTCGGGTCTGATGGTAGGCAAGAACCAGCAAACTTGAATCAAAGGTGGTAAACTGGATTTGAGGAGAGGTGGGTTTGAAAACCCTAGCTTTGCCAGTCTAAAGTTACTGGGCCAGTTCAGGGTAGGTGTGGATCAGCCAGAAATTTAAAGGAGAGCTCTGGAAATGTAAGAGCCATAGAGGAGCTGAGATAATCTCTCTACAAATCCCTGGCTGACAGCTGAACTATACATAGGACAGACCTAAAAAACCAGTGCACACAAAAGGTGAGGGAGACTTGAAAACTGGTTGCAACTTTGAATGCAGTCCTCAACCCACAGGTAGCTCAGTTGATAGGGGCTCAGAGGCTCAAGGTATCTCAACACAATCTCTGCCCGAATCACTGGCTTATGATTGAGCCACACAAACACAAGGACAATCACTCAGGAGGCAGGTTAAAAATAACAATAAAACAAACAAGTGGAGACACAGTGCTGTTAAAGGAAATTCAACTTTTTTTTTAAATTTTTTTTTTCAACGTTTTTTATTTATTTTGGGGACAGAGAGAGACAGAGCATGAACGGGGGAGGGGCAGAGAGAGAGGGAGACACAGAATCGGAAGCAGGCTCCAGGCTCTGAGCCATCAGCCCAGAGCCCGACGCGGGGCTCGAACTCACGGACTGCGAGATCGTGACCTGGCTGAAGTCGGACGCTTAACCGACTGCGCCACCCAGGCGCCCTGGGAAATTCAACTTTTAATGTTTGTGGGCCTTGCTCCTGGGCTCCCAAGGAAGTTATACTTTTACCAAGGTCAGAATGACTTCGCCAAACTTCAGAGCCTGGGATCTATTTCTACCCCAAGCAAATAACCTAAAAGAAATACTTTAAACCAAAGATAAGAGTAAAAATCTCCCGGGGTGCCTGGGTGGCTCAAGTTAATCAAGTGTCCAACTCTTGATTTTAGCTCAGGTCATGATCTCACGGTTTGTGGGACCGAGCCCCACTTAGAGCTCTGTGTTGACGGCACAGATCCTGCTTGGGATTCTCTCTGTCCCTCCCCCACTCATGCTCATGCTCTCTCTCTCAAAATAAATAAACAAACCTAAAAAAAAAAAATTTAAGGAAATCCTACAAGCTGAAAGAAAATGACACCAGATGGTAACTTAGATCCAAGGAAAGGAAAGAAAAGCACTGTAAATGGTAAACACGAAGTTAACTATAAAAGACTTTTTGTGTGTGTTACATGTGTAAATTTCTTTTTTTAAAAAACAATGAGATATTAAAAAAAATTTTTTTTAACGTTTATTTATTACTGAAAGACAGAGAGACAGAGCACTGAGCAGGGGAGGGGCAGAAAGAGGAGGAGACACAGAATCCGAAGCAGGCTCCAGGCTCTGAGCTGTCAGCACAGAGCCCGATGCGGGGCTCGAACTCATAAACCACGAGATCATGACCTGCGCTGAAGTCGGACGCTCAACTGGCTGAGCTACCCAGGCGCCCCAACAATGAGATATTTTAAAGCAGAGATTACAACACTGGATTTATAACACAGACAAATGTTATATATGACAACAGCATGAACAAGAGTGAAGGAACAAAGCTATACTGGTGGAAACCTACTGTATTTACCAGAATCATGTCAGTATGTGCTGGAAGTACACTGTGATAAATTAAAGATGCATGCTGTAATTCCTACAGAAACGACTAAGAAAACCCTTAAATATATAACTTAGAAGATTAAGAGGTATTAAAATAGCATAATAAAAATACTTTTTTAATATAAAAGAAAGTCAAGGAGGAACACAATAAAGGTATAAAATATAGTGGGGCACCTGGGTGGCTCAGTTAGTTAAACGTCTGACTTCAGCTCAGGTCATGATTTCACGGTTTGTGAGTTTGAGCCTCGTGTTGGGCTCTGTGCTGACAGCCCAGAGCCTGGAGTCTGCTTCAGATTCTGTGTCTCTCTCTCACTCTGCCCCTCCCCTACTCATGCTCTGTCTCTGTCTTTCTCAAGAATAAACATTAAAAAAAAGTATTAAAAAAATATATAAAATGTAATGAAAAAAAGTAAAAGGGCAGATGTAAATATGACTACATCAATAGTTAACATTAAATATTAATTGTCAGGGGTGCCTGGGTGACTCAGTCAGTTAAGCGTCTGACTTGTACTCAGGTCATCATCTCACAGTTCATGGGTCTGAGCCCTGCGTTGGGCTCTGTGATGAGAGCTCAGAGCCTGGATCCTGCTTCGGATTCTGTGTCTCCCTCTCTCTCTGCCCTTCCCCCACTCACACTCTGTCCCTCTCTCTCTCAAAAATAAATAATAAACATTAAAAAAAGTTTTTAATTAAAAAAATACATACTAATTGTCAGACTGAATAAAAAAAGCAACATCTGTGACACTTTATTATTATTATTTTTTAAATGTTTATTTTTGAGAGAGAGTGAGAGAGCAGGGGTAGGGGTGGGGAGAGAGGATCCGAAGCAGGCTCTGCACTGACAGCAAAGAACCCAATGTGGGACTCGAACTCACAAACAATGAGACCATGACCTGAGCTGAAGTCTGACACTTAACTGACTGAGCCACCCAGATGCCCCTGTAAGTGACACTTTAAATTCAAAGATATAATCTGGTTGAAAGTAAAAAAGAAGAAATGAAGAAAGTAAAAAATGAAAAAAGAAGATATACCATGCAAACAGTAACCATAAAAGAGTTTAGGTGGCTATGTGTATATGAAACAAAATAGACATTAAGAAATATGGCTATGGACAATCGAAGGGATGGGACAATATGGGACACTGGATTAAGGGTCAATTGAATAAGAAGAGATGAATAATTCAGCAATTATAGTTGGAGGTTTCAATACTCCTCTCTCAGTAACTGATAGAAAATTCAGCAAGAATATAGAAAACATGAACACCACAATCAAACAACTTAAAACAACTCTTAATATACTTCAAAACAGCAAAATATACATTTTCCAAAGGAACACAGAACATTTTCAAGAATAGATCTTATCCTAAAACACAGAACAGTTCTTTACTTGAAAAGGACTAAAATCAAACAGAGTACGTTCCAGAACCACAATAAAATTGAATTAGAAATCAACAGCAGAAATATATGTGGGAAATCCTCAAATATTTGGAAATTAAACAACACACTTCTTGATAATCAATGAGCCAAAGAAGAAATAACAAGAGAAATTAGAAAATATCTTGAACAGAATGAAAATGAAAACACAACAAACATATCAAAAGGTATGAGATGTAGCTAAAGCAGTGCTTTGGAGGAAAATGATAGCTTTATCAGATTATATTAAAAAGAAAGAAAGTATAAAATCAGTAATGTAAGCTTCCATTTTAAGAAACCAGAAAAAGAAGAATAAATGAAACCTTAAATAAGTAAAAGAAACAATATAATAAGAACCGGGGGAAAACAATGAAATAAACATCAAGCAAAGAAAAAAAAAAAAAAAAAAAAGAAATTACCAGAAGAAATGAACAAATCTCCCATTAAAGGAGATACTTAGATTTGAATAATAATGAAGAAACACATCTTAAAACTGTGGGATATACCAAAAGTGGTACTTACAGGGAATTTTGTGGCCCTAATTGCTCACAACAGAAAGGAAGAAATAGAAAGGAAGATGAAAAATGAGTTAAATAAGAAGAATAAACTCAACAGAGTAACAGGAAATAAATTATAAAGATAAGGAGAGATATAAATAAATTAGAAAACAAAATTTCAAGAGATGATCAAAGAAAAAAGTAGTTTGAAAAGAGTAACAAAATAGATGTATCTCTGGTGAAAAGCCCAAATAAATAATATTAGGAATGGAAAGGGACATTTTTGCAGTCTCACTTAAAAACATAGATGTACATATTCTAAACAAAGTACTGACAAACCAAAACGTGTAAAAGATAAAACACTGTAATTAAATTGTATTTACCCCAAGAATGCAAAAGAGATTTAACATTAGAAGATCCATTTCATTTCCTACATTGGTACTATAAAGGAGAAAAACTACATATTTATCTCAATATTTGCAGAAAAAGTACATAATTATCTCTATTTTCAGAAAAAGGATTTGATAATGTTTCACATTCATTCTTGATAAAACAAACACCCCCCTCCCTGCAGCAAAAAAAGAAATAGATTTTCCTTAACATATAAGGAGAATCTACCATTAATGACACAAACATTAAACATGGCACGTTAGAAGTATTCTCTTTAAAACCAGGACCAGGGCATAGATGCCACTATTGCGTTTTCTATTTATTTCACGTTATGCTGGAGGCTCTAGTCAGCACAAAAGAAATAAATGATTAATGGATTGAAAGTTATTTGTAGAAATGATTAGCTAAACATGAAATGAAAACAATATTTAGACAAATTATTGGAGACGAATCTAGGTGATCTACTGTTTAGAAGATCACAGTCCAAAAATCAATTGTATTTTTATCAATCAGCAAATAAAACAATTCTCAATGAGATGTTGTTATTTACACTAATAAAAAACATAAGATAGCCATCAATAGCTCTAACAAGATTTATATGTACACCTTGCATGAAGCAAATTATAAAATTCACTGAATTACATTTTTAAAGACCTAAAAAGAGCAATATATAAATAGATCCCCTGAGTGATCTGCTTTAATACAATTTTTATAATTTTATATGGCAGACCAAAGGTCCAAAAAGAGAATGAACATTCCTGAAGAGAGAGATTTGAGGATGGAGGTGGGGAGGGGCATCTTGCTCTAATAGATAAACTTACCATGAAGATAAATAATTATAAAAATAAAGAAGTGATACAGTGACAAACTGACCAAACTGACCAATAGCCCAGAAAAAGGCTGATATTTTGTGTGTATATGTGGCACGGTGCTTGGTGCACTGACAGATGCCAAGTTCCTAAAACAGATCCCAGTACACAGCAGGCAATCAATCAACATTTGCTAGAAGACTGACTGACTGGCTGAATGAATGAATGAATGAATGACTATGTGAGGAAATAGGAAAGAATGTCAATAATTGTATGGTTTGAAAGCAAACAAACATAACCAAAACCAAATTCCCTGCACACACAAAAAAAATTTAAAACTTGATTCTCTCACCATACTGTAACAAACTATTTAAAGGGAAATGTGAAAAGTGAAAAGTGGATGATTATCTTGAAACCAAGAGTTTTATGAGGACACAAAAATATCAAATGTTATCCTTATATCAAAATTTCTAGTACTATAAAACTCTATAATGAGAAATGCTTTTCAAATGATATTAAAAACAACAGAAGTACTATAAATTAAATGACAAAAAGTTTACCTGGTCATAAAATATAATACATTTCTATAAAATAAGTAGAATCAGAGTTTTTCCTATAGCATTATTGAGAAATTCAGTTATGAAACAATCTATAGCAAATAATATACCAACATTATAGCTGAATCAGTCCATTACACAACTTCACCAGCCAGTACTTTAAATATCAACATATGAACAAATAATTTGTCAAATGTGGTCATCCAAATTTATTTAAGACTTCCAACATTACCTCTTCATCATTAGGGTCTACTATAGTTTCATCATGTACTCGCTGGTTGTCAATGGTCTTTGGTATAGGCTTTGGTGGAGCCTAAATTAAAAAAACAACAACAACAAAAAAACCAGATTAAGTTTTAGAAGGATTTTACATTAATAATTTTGCATTTGGGTTAGGGAAGAGTAACAGAAATCTGTAAATATTCCAAAGGCTCAATCTGTTCCTCATTTCCATTGCTGTATCAATCCTAATAATAATACTGAGTAAGAGGTTTTTTTTTTTTTTTTTTAACTCTAAGCAGAGACCTAAACATACTGGAAGAATTGCTAACTGAATGAAATGGTCTAAAACCATTCAGAAGTAGCAGAAAGAAGAAACTGTGATCAAAGTAATTATACACTAAGAAAAATATCAAATAGATTGGAAAAATTATAGTGGACCCTTGATCAACATAGATTTGAACTGTGCAGGCCCACTTATATGTGCATTTTTTATAGTATAATACTATAAGGGTATTTTCTCTTATAATTTTCCAAATAATATTTTCTCCAGCTTATTTTATAGTAAGCATACAAGGGCGCCTGGGTGGCTCAGTTGGTTGAGCGTCCAGCTTCAGTTCAGGTCATGATCTCACAGTTTGTGAGTTTGAGCCCTGCGTCGGACTCTGTGCTGATGGCTCAGAGCCTGGAGCCTGTTTCGGATTCTGTGTCTCCCTCTCTGTCTGCTCCTCCCCTGCTCATGCTCTGTCTCTCTCTCTCTCTCAAAAATAAACATTAAAAAAAAATTTATAGTAAGCATACAGTATATAATACATATAACACATAAATATGTGTTAATTCACTTTATGTTATCAGTAAGACTTCAGGCCAATAGTAGGGTGTGGGATTTTCACATGTGCTGGAGTGGAGTTGGTATTCTGCACCCCAACCCCCATGTTGTTCAAGAGTCAAATGTACAAAGGTACATATATATGGAACTTTGTTCCAATACTTTCAGAAAGCTCTTCAGAAATAAATAACAAGGGTTGCCTGGGTGGCTCAGTTAGTTGGGTGCCCAACTCTTGATTTCAGCTCAGGTCATGATCCCAGGGACTAGGGATTGAGCCCTGTGTGGGGTTCTACGCTAAGCATGGAGCCTGCTTGCGATTCTCCTCTCTCTCTCTCTCTGTCCCTCTCCCCACACGCATACATACATGCACACTCTCTCTAAAATTAAAATTTAAAAAAACACCAGAAGTAAATAACCAAAGCTACAAATCTATCTGCTGAACTCGTAATTCCAGTTTGAGGCATTTATGGTAAGGTATGAAAGAGAGAAGCAATTTATGAACAGCAAATACAGCAAACATCCAAAAACAGGGTAAAGACTGTGACACTTCAACATAATGGAATATTGTTAGAATTGGCAATCATGTATACGCAGCTTAGACGAAAAAAACTGTGTAAATGAAATGCTACAGAGCAGGAATACAGAACTGTAAGCGTATACTGACTAAAACAAATTCAAAACATATGGTTTTGAATGTTAGCAGAGATAGGAAGAAATAAGAACTGCTAAACTCTTCAGGATTTCATTTCTTATTACTCTATGAAACAAATATTAAGTTTTAAGTAATTTTTTAAAGGAGGAAGTTCTAGGAATTCATTTTTTCAGTCCAAAAACAAGAATGGTGATATATCCAAAGGTGATTGGCATATTTGCTATAACTGGCTGATTACTGAGAGTTAAAAGAGAATAACTGCTGATAGAATTCTGCAGGTTAAAAGTCTAAAACTGGCAATTTCATGTGATTTAACCTAGTCCTATTAAGAGAAGGCATGAAAAGGCAGAGTGTTTAGTTTGCATATAATCTTTACATTTTTCATTTTCCTCAAAAATGCTTATCATTCCTTGGTACCTTATCTTAAGAGACAGTAGAGGAGGAAGAGTTGTATGTTCTAAAAATTTTGCAAGCACAAATCAAAATCTAACACTAGCTATAAATAAAATGAAATTAAAGGAAAACAGCTTAGTTGTGGATGTATTTAGCAGTCCTTTTAAAAATTTTCAGTAGACTTCATTTCTTATCAATATCACAAAAGTAGCCAAATCGTTTTTGGATGTATTATCTTTACTCTCTTCTTTGCCATAGTCCATCCAAGTATCTCACTTTCCTCCCACTTGCCATTCTCAGTCTTCAAAGGATTAATATCCTCTGTATCAGCTTTCATTCCTACACACCTCAATCCTACAACAGAACAGGCTGCATGCATCCTGCCTTTCCCCAAGAGCCTTTGCTTCAAGTCACAAAAACTCCAACGACAGGCCTAAACTGGGAAGCTTCCCCAAAAGCTTTCCAAAGTCAGAAAGATAAGTCCCTATCTCTCAAACACGTAAAATTAAGTAAAATAAGCAAGTTAAAGTAGACACACCATTTACACGAAATTTTGAAAAAAATGCAAAACATCACTACTGTGTTCATTGTTTAGGGACACAAACCTAAAGATAAGAAAGAAATGCATGGGAACAAGAAAATGGCAATTTCATAAGTGGTTAGCTTTGGAGGGGAAAGCAATCAGTAAGAAGCATCCAAAGGACTTCGAAAATTATTTGCTAATGCAATGTTTTCTAAGCTAGGTAATGAATGGGAAGGGGTTTGTTATTTTATTTTCATATCTTTTATACATTGGAAATATTTTATAGTAAGTTTTAAAAGAAAGCGATACAACATAAACATAAGGGAGCATTACTCAACATAAGACAGAAAGCAGGTGGCCAAAAATGTTATTTACCTTATCACCAAGAGCTTCTCTCTCTTTTTTAAGTTTTTTCTTAATTGCCAACTTTTCCTAAAAGGTTTAAAAAAAAACAAAACAGAAAAATATTGAGAAACCATCAGTTATATCACAAACACATACTGAAACTACACATTACTAATGCTACGGCCAATCTCAGCAATCTTTGTAACGCATTAAAGCAAACACCCTGACACAGACTTTCATACCAAAGTTATTGTAAACCAAATAAGCTGGCTAATCAATAAACAAAGGTCTTTCTCCTTTAAAAAATTGAAATTGGCAAGTATGAATATTTAAAGTTTGCCTTTTTACCTTTTGCTTTTTATCTTACTATAAAGCCTCAAATTAAGTGAAAATGTGAAACGCCCATCTAAAACTAGTTAATACGTTTTTGTGGCTGTTTTATTTTGCATTCCTAACCAGTTGCATTCTAAAGAAAACCATGATGGCTATGCCGGTTGCTTCTCTTGGAAAATACTACAAGTAAATGAGAATGGGAGATGCGTTTTCAGATTGCTTCCAATAAACCATGAATAATTTAGTTATTCATAAATTTTACAATCAAAATATGCTTTTAAAATTATTAAGGACTTGCAAAGTGAGTTACATTTGTACTGTAAATTTGTACCTGCTGGACATTTCTGAACAGAATGCTCACTTACACACACAGAAAGTGCTCTCCCGGGCACGCCCTCCCCCCCAACGCCTGTAGACCCTCCATACATCAAATCTCAGATTATAGTGTTAAGAAGTCTTCGAGGAGGCCCTTCCCGCAAACGCGCTCACCAGAATGAGTTAGATTCTCTACGTACTCCAAAAGCACTCTGGCGCTTATGAGTAAGGCACTATTCAGGGCCTCAAAAGATGTAGTATCTAATAAGAGGAGACAGGCAAGTAAAAAGAATATTATGTGCGGGAACTTTTATGATGTACAGGAATAAACAAATGCTTGCTTCCGAGTGCAACATAACCACAAATAAGCACTGTGATCTTGAGCTTTATCTCCTCGTATCTGTTTATCTCCTAGAACAGTATGAGGACAACGCTACAAATATTATTACCAGAAACTTCACAGAAATACTTTAGGTAAGAGTTGCTGCCCAGGAATCAGAAAAGCATCACTGGATTCACGTACTGCCTGTATTACAGGCTCTAGAAATTTGCCAACGTTAGGTGCACGGGTCGAAGCACAGAGATGGGAGACTTTCTCTTTCCAGGTCAGGACGGGGATTTTTTTTAATTTTTTTTTTTTTCACTGCTAGGAGAGCGGGACTTCTTGCTTTCATTCTCAGCCAGGGAACGTAGGCAGGGGCTGGAAAGAGAATCCTCGTAAAAGCTGAACCTAGACAGAATCCCCAAAGCAGTGCGAGGGGACCAGGGCATCAGAACGTCAGCGTCATCCTTCTCGATTAATTACCGCCTCTGGGACGCCAAGCCACGGCCACCACGCAAGTGCTATTCCCTTCCCCACTGTCGTGCGCGCGCGCGGATGCAGCGCATGCGCCCTGCAGCCTCAGCCCCGTCATACCTTTCGCTGCTGCTGTTTCCACCGCGTGAACATTAAGTGTCGCCGTTGTTTGTTCTTAATTTCCGAAATGCTGAAGCCTGGGGGAAAGGCAGCCGTTTTCGGGGGTTGGACCCCGCTTTCCGTCGCCCCATCCTCAGCGACTGCGGCCTCTTGAGGTTCTTCGGCGGTTGCTTTCCGCTTCAGGCCTTTCTTTCCTTTAGTGCCGCTCTTATCCCCGGCCTTCGCCATGGTGTTTGCTCCGTAGCGTCTGTACGGAAACGGAAATAGCTTACCCCTCCGACTCCCTTACCTAGTCTTTTACTTCCGGGGTCAGGAAGTTCTTAAAGAAAAATGTGGACTACTTTGTGAGCTTCAGCAGTTTTAGAAGGTGCTGAAATTTAGTTTTGAGGAAAGTTTAGGGGGGCTGCCCAGCTGTATGAATAGTGGAGTGATGAGTTGGCAGAAGTCTTTATTAAGCATCTGCTATCTGCCGAATCCTCAAAATACTGAAACAAAACAGTCTTTGCTGTATAAAATTTACATTCTACTGGAGAAAGACCTGAAATGAGCACACAAATAGTGTGATGAGCTATAAAGTAACACATGGCAAGGAAAAAATAGAACCGGATAAAGGAAGAAGAGAGGGTAGAGGGGCAGTTGCAGCTTTTAAATAGGATTGTTAGAGAAGCCTTCTGGAAAAAGTTACATTGAGCAAAGATTTGACAGAGGTAACAGATAAACTATTCAATTATTTGAGAAAAGAGCTGCTCATCTGAGTAAAGCTTTTATCTAGGAAAAAAGCTGTCCATGCAACGGAAACATACAATTCCAAGACTCCTAGTCTGCAGCAAGCATGGTACGTTTGGGAAACTGTGGAAGCCAGGAGTAATATGAGAAAGGAGGACAGTGGGTAGGGGAAGGGTTTAGAAGTAAGAGATTGTGTAAGATTTTGTAAGAGCTTTGGCTTTTATTTTATGTGAGATGCACATTTCCTGGAGGATTTTGAGAAAAGAAATGACACGATTTGACTTACATTTTGAAAGTATCATCCAAGCCCTTCTTTGGAGAACAGACTTTAGGGGAAGGAAAGTGAAGGAGGGGAGAAATGACAAGTGGCTTGAACCAGAGTGGTTCTAATGGAGGTGGTGAGAAGTGATCAGATTCTTTTGCAAGGTATAGTTCCTGATGATTGAATGAAGTGCATGAGAGAAAGAGAAGAGTTTAGATGACCCCAAGACTTTTGAACTAAGCAACTGGAAGGATGGGGCTATCATCATTTGAGATGAGACAGACTTAAGGTAGAGCTAATTTGAAGGGTAAGATCAAGATTTCAGTTCTGGAAATAATTGAGTTTGAGACACTTAGTAGTCAACTGATTGTTGTTGTTGGTTGGGATGTATGATTCTGCAGCAGGAGACAAAGGTATGGACTAGAGATAAAAATGTAGGAGTCATTGGAATATAGATAGTATTTCGAATCATTACAGTGAGTGTGGATAAAGAACTGAAAAAAAGAAGAGGACCAAGGACTGAGCACTGGAACGATCCTGCATAAAGAGCTGGAGAGAAAAGGAGGACCCACTAAAGGAGAATGAGAAGGGAAAATGAAGAGAATGTCATAAGAGCCAAGGGAAGAAAATGTTTCCCCAATGGTTAAATTTTTCTGTATTCTTCATTTTAATTTCATGAAAATTAAACAGAGGCAAAATACTTCCTTTTGGTTTACTGTTAGGAGTTAGTTTTCCGGAAACTGCCTTAATTTGAAATTATATGTTTAAATATTGACATTGAATGTTTTGATAATCCAATATTTTGATGTCCATACTGCATTTTTTACCCATTTAAGTTCTTTTACGCAGGATGTTGAAAACATCAAAACTTCATCTTCCAGAATACAAAACCTGCTATGAAGTCACAAGTCCAAAATTGTGATTAGAAAACTAAAGCCAGCATATTTAGATACAAAACTGAATTATGCAATATAATAGAAAGGAAAAGATGTTGAGCTCTAAAATTACTGACATACTTTGGTTTGGCTGCAGTAAGTCATAAGATTTTATGTAACATCTAAAGAGGAACAATCAGATCAAGAACGAGAGGAGGGGGAAGTAAGAGGAGACAAACCAAACTTTATCTAAAAAATATAGACTGCAAAAGTATTTTGGAAATGTCTTCTAGTCTTAATATTTTATTTCCCTACATATAATATATACTTTCCTCATAAGAACACAAAATAATCCTGAAATGTATTATTGTTTTTAATGTTTATGTATTTTTGAGAGAGAGAGTGTGAGTGGGCGAAGGATAGAGAGAGAGAGGGAGTCACAGAATCTGAAACAGGCTCCAGGCTCTGAACCGTCAACACAGAGCCCGATGAGGGGCTCGAACTCAGGAATGGCAAGATCATGAGCTAGGCCAAAGTCAGATGCTTAACCAACTGAGTCACCTAGGCACCCCAATCCTGAAATGGATTTAGATAATTGTCTTAAGTTTATTCAGAGGTACTATACAAATGAGATTAAAGGTGATTAATATAGAGACTTCCTATTTTTTCTTCATGGCTTATTTGTCAAAACAGTTGTGTGAGTTGAATGAAAGGATTTCTGTTATCAGAATAAAATCCATATTCTGCAGAAGTCACAAAAGTATGGATCAGTTCTGCCAATATATATTTAAACTGCTCAATAAAGGAACAGTGTGAATGAGTACGATTGAAACAGTGGGCTCAGGGCGCCTGGGTGGCTCAGTCGCTTAGACACTATAAAATCTCAATTAAATCACATAATCTCTGTGAGCCTCAATTTCTTGATCTGTAAATGGGGCTAATTATATTGTCATATAGGTTGTTGAGATAATGTATGCTAAAGAAACATATCCAATAAATGCTAACTAGCTGTTTTTATAATTCTGGGTATAAAAGACTATGACAAACAGTGTGGAGAAAAAAGATATCATGATTGCCCTCAAGTAGCTTATAGCTTAGAAAAAGTTGAAGCATAATTCTAGTATATGTATTAAAAAGTGGTTCAAAGGGGCGCCTGGGTGGCTCAGTCTGTTAAGCATCCGACTTCGGCTCAGGTCACAATCTTGCACTCCGTGAGTTCGAGCCCCGCGTCGGGCTCTGGGCTGACAGCTCAGAGCCTGGAGCCTGCTTCCGATTCTGTGTCTCCCTCTCTCTCTGTCCCTCCCCCGTTCATGCTCTGTCTCTCTCTGTCTCAAAAATAAATAAACGTTAAAAAAAAAAAAGTGGTTCATGTTGAGTGTTCCTTTACTTGATGTCCATTTCGGCCATTTGCTTTTTCTCACTAATTGCTTCATTGTCTGATATTCTCAGGGTACATTCCCGATATAGTATATGTTGTTTTAAAATGAAACAATTTAAATATTTAATAAATATGTTTTGCTTATCTGTATTCATTCTGACATATGAGATACCCTGAAATAGAACTCTTGGACACCAGATGAATTCAATGATCCAAACTAACAAATGACCAAGAGTCTGTTCACAAAATTGGATCTATTATTTTACAATATGACTTAAGCTCTTTGTATCACAAAAATTATTCCAGAGGCACAAAATATTAATCCATTGCATAAGAATAAGGGGTACCAGTTTTGGGATTGGAAGATGTTTTATTTATAATGTGGTATAAACGTTTGACAAACCTTTGTTTGACAAACACTAAATTAATGCTTCCTGAACTTGAATTATGCCATATAATTTGTTGGTAAGAACTGTTAAGGAAAAAACAAAATGGGGGCCACAGTTTGAAAATATCTCTAGACTAACCAGCACTCATAGTCACATAACCAACACTTAAACTATTCTGATTTCCCCCAAATACTGACTGACCTAAAGCAAAACTTGAGCTTTTTTTTCAAGTCAGTGTCACTTTGTAGCTTCCCAGCTAATCAGCTGCACACAATTAAGCTTGCACAGTGCTATTACACTAAAAAGACTAAGTTTTTAGTTACCAAACACATTAAACAACAATGTACTCTCTCATTCATGCTTTATAAACTGAGTTGTAACTGCTAAAAGCTGAGCTCCTAACCCCTTTTAGCTTGAAATCTCTCTGCGAAGAGTTTTGTTTCTTGCTCAATAAAATGTTCATATCAAACAAAGCTCTCAGAAGTTTCTTTTGACAAAAACAATAGACCTATTACAGAAGTAGCCTGTCAACTGTGGGTGCTTTCATTGGTACTCAAGAGCTGTTATTGGCCCTTAAACTACTTATCTCAAGGAATTTTGAGAATCCTCTTTTTTTTGTTTATTCTATACTTTAAGCTGTCTACATGATTAAGGAGGTTTGTTTCTCGGGCTTTACTGACCAGGAAGTTGGTTGAAAAGTTATTACAGGGATTCATAGTGTCAATAGGACTGTCACAGTGGCAGCTTTCCTGTGAAAGAAGTTAAAGTCAGCAAGAGTATAATCAGTACAATTTTGTGAGATGTTAGAACCACACCCCCTCCTACCTGAAACTCAATTAGTGACTCAAACATGAAGATTTTTCAGATATCAAAGACCTGAAGAATAATTGTATGGTGAATGCCGTCATCTTGGTATACTCCACACTGTGAAAGAGACATAATGCGTGTGCTACCCTTTCCAGAAACTAGAAATATATTAGGAGACCAGAAGTTTTCTTCCAGAAATAAGTCTTCAGATCATGCCTTTGGAGTAATTTCTAATCATTTCCTTGAGGCATTTAACTTTTTTCAGCATATTCTAAACTCGGCCATGATGCAATAGGATACAAGGGCAGTTTTTACTATATTTCCCGAGTGACTTGATGCTAAGCAATAAGGTGAGCTATTTGGATAAACAGATTCTTTTCTGCCTGTTAATATTTCCAGAGTGTAGGGGTGCCTGGGTGGCTCAGTCAGTTGAGCGTCCGACTTCGGCTCAGGTCATGATCTCGCGGTCTGTGAGTTCGAGCCCCACGTCGGGCTCTGTGCTGACAGTTCAGAGCCTGGAGCTTGCTTCTGATTCTGTGTCTCCCTCTCTCTCTGCCCCTCCCCCTCTCATGCTCTGTCTCTCTCTCTGTCAAAAATAAACACTAAAAACATTTAAGAAAATATATATTTCCAGAGTATATATAGTTCCACATGTGTCTTACCTGGTGATACACATTCTTTTTTTTTTTTTTTTTTAATTTTTTTTTTTCAACGTTTATTTATTTTTGGGACAGAGAGAGACAGAGCATGAACGGGGGAGGGGCAGAGAGAGAGGGAGACACAGAATGGGAAACAGGCTCCAGGCTCTGAGCCATTAGCCCAGAGCCTGACGCGGGGCTCGAACTCACGGACCGCAAGATCGTGACCTGGCTGAAGTCGGACGCTTAACCAACTGCGCCACCCAGGCGCCCCTGGTGATACACATTCTTGACCCCTACTTGACCAGGGAAAGCAACACCACAATCAAATTGCAGTTTCACTACACTAAAATATCATCTCCTAAAATGATTTCTGGTTGTTTGGGTCATCAAAGGAGCTTTTATGTATATCTTTGGAATGCATATGGTGCCTCTGGCTTATGTTTCTGATAATGGAACAACCATAAATATAATTTAAATAACAACCTGGAATGGCTTTTATGTGTCTAAGAACTTTTTCTGTTGTTTCATTCATTCAGCACATACTTATTAAATCATACTTCATGCCAGATCCTTTGGTTCTAGCAGTAAAAAAGAAACTATTCCCTTCGATCAAACAACTCCACCTGGGAGAGACCAACAATTACACAAGCAAATCCAAAAAGTAGAAGAGGTTCTATGACTTCTACCTTATTGTGTAATCAACACCAAATTTAGAATGATACCTTCTCATGTCTTCTTCAAAGAGCCGGATTAGATGCATTTGTACGTCCCTCGTTGGTAGCTGAGAATATATTTTCCATAGAAATTAGCCCAAATGTAATGATTAGATCACCCACACTAGAGACATGATTATTCATTTGTTTCTTTTGTTTTCAGCTGTTTAACTTTTCTCCATATTTATGTTTTAATTTTCCATAATCTTAGAAAGAATTACTATGTGAAATAAAATATTCCCTACTATACATTTCACAAACATAAAGTATAGCAAACATTGGGCACAATTATCAGAAACACAATATTTAAAATGAAAGGTTATGAAGCATAGTCCTTGGCTTAAGAGTAGCAGTTCTCAAACTTTTTGTCTCAGAACCCCTCTAACACTCTTAGAAATTATTGAGAACCCCAAAGAGCTTCTGTTTATTTAGATCATATCAATGTGCACCATGTAGAAATTAAAACTGAGAACAAATTAAATATGTATTCATTTATCTAAAAAATAACAAATTCATTATATGATAATATACACACTCTATGAAAATGACTGTATTTTCAAAAACAAAAAAATTAGCAAGAAAAGTGGCATTTTTTACATGCTTTGCAAATTTCTTTTATGTTTGGCTTAATAGGAAATAACTTGGTTTATACCTACTTCTGCGTTTAACCAGTTGTGACATACTATTTTGGTTTAGGTACATGAAGAAAATATGGCCTCAAAAATGTATGTGATTGGGAATGGAAGGAATATTTAAGAGCTTTTTCAGGTAACTGTGGATATTCATCTTTAATATTACACCAAAAATTGAGAAGTTTTAAGTTTCTTAAAGGTTAGTTGCAATGTGTAATCTGAAATCATATCAACAGGCTATATGTACTCTATCACATTAAAATCTATTGGTCTAGCTTTCATTTTGAATGGATTTTTTACCCATGCATGACTTTGTAACATCATGCATTATAGTGGTCATTTGGAATATATTGGTGCACTGAGTTGTGCATATCTTCCAAAAGTTGACACATTTCATTATACAGTATTAAAAAATCACATTTGTTAAAATCACCGCTAATCTCATCAGAAAAGTCTTCAAATACTGGCATTGGTAAGCTGTCCAGCTTACGGTGGTGGGCAGAGGTTACCCGAAATTCTGATTTTCACTGAATGGGGACTTCCTTCCACCCCCACCCTGTGAACCCTCTGTCACTGATGGCAATGCAGGGGGATAGAAACAGGGGTTCAGGAGAGTCATGTGTGATAGGAGCCTCTTCTTGATGTATACTTCCCAGGGCTAGGTCATCTCCTTGTTACCTTTTTTTTTTTTATCTGTGGACCCTGAAAGTTGGCTGACTTTTCCTTTGCCACCATTAGTTAGCAAGAACAACCTTATCAGAAACCCTGAATATATTTGGAGTGTACTTGCAGAGGAATCCAAGGAGTGCTTTGTAGAGGTTCTTGTACCCTATTAATTTGTGCAGGATGTAAGCTACCAACCCACCATATGAAGGATCCTAAGGCAGGGTCTTGCAGGATACAAAGTTTGTACTATTTGTTGCTTCTGACAGAGGATTTTTTCTCTTCTGACCCACTGTGAAAAAGAATGTGTTCTCACATCTTCTCTTCTTGTCCTGAGGCAATCAGCATACCTTTTCAATTTTTCTGAAGTTTCCTTTTTCTTTTTCTTTCTGTAGCAACCAGATGAAATAGAAATAAAATGCACCTTATCCTTTATCTCTTTACACTCTAATAGGGATGATGAGGTCTTATATAATGTTGGTCTATGCCTTCACAAAAACTGAAAAATTGCTAAGCTTCACTTAGAGGAAGTAACAAATGTCAGTAGCTTTCCTGGAATTTCCATCACAAGAGTCAGGAAGGCTTCTGGGAGAGAGAGAGGTAAGGATATGGAAGAACAGTTTGAGGAACTGAAGATATGTTTATGAGATCAGCACTAACATTACTTATTGATACAAGGGTGAAAAAGTGGAGATTAGGGATAAAAGACCTCTCAATAAGTAATGTTTCCAAAAATTTCCACCATGTGCCAGTACACCCCAGGAGATATTATTAATTTAGTTTCCTTACAATTATCCCTCAGTCTGCTGAGTGTCCAACTCTTGATTTTGGATGAGGTCATTATCCCAAGGTCATGGGATCGAGCCCCGCATTGGGCTCCCTGCTGAGCGTGGAGCCTGCTTCGGATTCTCTCTCTCTCTGTCCCTCGGCCCCTCTCCCCTGCTCACACGTGTTCCCTCTCTATCTCAAAACAAAACAAAACACTGCTGAAGAGAGTGTTATATCCCTCACCCCTATTAATTTCTATTAAACAAGGTAGAGGTATTGTTTCAGGCCACAAGTTTATGGTTCATTTATAATGATATTTTATTATTGTTATAAACAATATTCTATTATTTTTAAAATGAAAGCATTAATTGAAAGGAAGACTGAATGGTAAACACCAGTTTGGAAAACTAATATATTTGTTTTATTTTCTGTTTTAGTTCTTGCACAGATATGGAATGAGATTCAACAGATTCCCTATCTAACTGATAGACAACATATCAATTTAGGGACCTATAATTATACCTTGTCAGAACAAAATGACTGTATTCTTCTTCCGGGCAACTACCAAAGAAAGTGATTTTCAAAGTGTAGTATCAGGACCAGTAGCATCCACATCTCCAGAAATATTGTTAGAAATGCAGATGCTGAGAATAGCCCAGACCCTCTGAATCAGAGGCTCTGGGGGTGGGACTCAGACATCTGTGTTTTAGAAAGCCCTCCAGGTGATCCTGATGCATACCCAAGTTGTACACCCCCTGGTCTTGATCCATTTTTATCTTCTGATTCCCTTCAGCTGACTATTTAAAGTTCTGTTTCTCTAGTGACTATGGTAAGCTTCCCTAACTGGAAACTCAATCAACCTCTATTTGTGTCTTCATGTATAAAAATGTAGGTGTCCACCCTATATGATACCAAAAGAATTATTCTCATGGATATTTAAAAAAATACCCAAGCAATTACGGTAAAGCTCATATTGATGCAATCATCATCTTTAAGTAAATAAAAAAGGGATAGTGACTGATATAAAATCATGCTTATTTCTTGCCAAAGTTAGTTGAGAACCTAGGACTGTGGTATGCCCAGGTAGCTCTTGGGCTTTCAGTTTACTTTTTACTGTTCACATTAATATTTTGACATGGATTAGCTTCATTGCCCAGAAATGGCTGATTTTTAAATCTCAGCAGTAAGACATTAAAGTCTCTTTGCAATGTGGTATATGGATTAAATCTTGGAACTGAAAAAAGACATTAGCAGAAAATGAATGAAATCTGAATAAAGCCCAGAGCTTAGCTAAGAGTAATGTGTCACTGTGGGTCCTTAGTTTTGATAAATGTATTATGGCAAGGTAAAATATTAAGATTGGGTAAAACTGGATAAGGGTGTACAGGAACTCTCTATATTATTTTTGCAATATGTCCATAAATCTATAATTATTCTAAAATAAAAAAATATTAAAAAAAAAAAACAACAACAACCCTGACTGACCCTTCACTTAACAAAGCTGTTCAAGTATGAGCAGATAATAGAAATTAAAGAACTCTATACCAACCCAGGCTGCCCATTTGTTAGGTGGAGCAACATTGTTTAATTTGTTTTCTTGGGATGCCAGCAAAGGGATGACTACTAACAATCACCAAACATATTTGTTAAATATATAGGACAGGCAATTAAAGCAGGAAAGGTGCTTCCTTTACTCTTCATTCCTTGAACTTTTATGTATAGTTTCTACTTGAGTACTTTGTACTTGGTGATATGTTGTTTTAATAATAATCCTCAAATCATTTCATGGATGACTGTTCCCATCCACCCCCGCCCTCCCCCAGAGCACTTAATGCAGTGTGATGCAGGAAGTAGGCATTCAGAGCTCAGATTTCTCTGACTAACTGACTGACTCAATGTGCTACCTGTAATTATATTTTAAAATTTAATCAGGGCAGTTCTAGGAACTCAAGGGGATAAAGTCAAAATCAACTATTCAAGTTAGGTTTGCATAAATTGTCTAGAATGAAAAGACTTCATCAAAACTTGTCAAAATGCAGAATTTGTCAGTGGCAACCAGAATATCAAAAATTTAAATCATCCATATGAAATACACTCAAGACTGAAGGTGAATAGTTCGTGTGAAGTTAACACTTCTAAAATAAATTTTGGGATGAACAGAAAGTTACCAGTGTTACTTCTTCCATGCTTTCTGTTTTAGTGCATTTTGTTTTTTAAGGTAATCAAGGATCACAAATATTATCTTGGTCTGGCTGTTGATCTGTCTTGGAAAATGCCTGTAATAGAAGGAACGATTTATCTCTCTGATATTCATCAGCAGTATCTCTGTAAACGAAAGCCAAAGTTACTTTAAAATATCAAGAATTATGATACATCTAACCTTACAGATTCTCCAAATGTTTCCAATATATCATTTCAGACCTAAAATTCTTATAAATACATACAAGGCAGGAATTATCACCATTTTTCCAGTGGGAAAGTGGAAATTCAAAGAGATGAAAGACAACACTCAGATTAAACTACAATTTATAGTACTTAGGCCATTGCTCTTTCAACTGATCATGTGTCATGCCCTTAGATCAGTATTACTTAGAGTAAATTATTAAATGAACACAACCCTATACATCTGCATATAACTGCATATTCTTTTTCTTGACTCAGCTGGTAGTGTTTAGGAACGAAGCACTTGATAACATGTGGACTCTTTAAAAGGTTGATGTACTGAATGTAAGAGTCATATGTGTTTCTCACTGAATTTTTTCAACCCATTTGTTTCTTGCATTTCTGGTGGAGCTTGATACAATTTTGGCACAAGGAGAGGTGCCTGGCTAGCTCAGTCAGTTAAGCGTCCAACTCTTGATTTCAGCTCAGGTCATGATCTTACTGTCTGTGAGTTCGAGCCCCATGTCAGGCTCTGTGCTGACCTCATGGAGCCTGCTTCAGATTCTCTTGTCTCCCTCTCTCTGTGCCCCTCCCCCGCTTGCTCTTTCTCAAAAATAAATACACATTTTAAAAAACAAAAAATAATTTCAGCACAATGAAATTAAGCCAAAAACATATACATTTGATATATTGTTTCCCATATACTTAATTAAACTAGGAAGACTTATTTTGGGGGTTCCCAATTATAGAAAGTGGGAAAGAATAATCTTTGATTCCCTGAGGTGAGGTAATAAATTGAAAATTATTTGGTTAACACAATTAAAAAATTCGTGGTCAGAGGCCAGGAGAGTTATAGATTTTTCTTCCAGATTTCTTTCTCAGGAATAAAAAAAAATTTTTTTCAGGAATAAGACTTTACATGGTTTAAAATTTGAGTTGCTAAAAGGAGGTTTAACTGTTTTTGAACTGTGAGGAGACTATGCTTTCTACAAAATGAGGATGCACCTAATGTACTTGACGTGGCTGATGAAAGACATGCCTTGCAAGGGCTTCTGTACAGTTCTGTGATGTGGGAAGGACCACTTTTGACACTACCTTAGCAATGTTCCCACAGCCTCTTGGTGTTAGGGTCCCCTCACTTGGGGTGTGGCCCTCTTGGGCAGTACCAGCAGTTTATTCAAGTTTGGATTTCTTCTCTGGTGTCTTCTGGGAAATCTAAACATCTTGTCACCCTAACTGGTGCTACTTCTTTTTGTTCTCCAATTCTTGTTTTTCTGTTGCTCAGGGCTTAGAGCAAATTAGCAAGTCCATTGCCTTGGTAGATGTCCAACCTAGCAATGAGATACTTGTATCTTTTTCTTGAAGGGGTTCTTATCTTTACAATTAATTTGATTGAATTTCCTAACTTGGCTTGTGGGAGGGGAAGAGACACATCATTTGCCCCCAGGGACTCCCTTCATATTCCGTGTGTGTGTGTGTGTGTGTGCACCTGCGCGCATGTGTACACGTGGGTGCATGCACGCGCAAAGCCAGTTCTGTTGCATCTCATTAACCCAGTGGTTATCTTAAGATGATAAAGTTTCATCGATGCCTGTCTTCTTCAGCTTTGGAGATTTGGAGGGAATTCTGAAAATACAGGGAGAGAATAGTTTGCCATCCCGAAACATTG
Organism: Prionailurus viverrinus; assembly: GCF_022837055.1. Lineage (NCBI taxonomy): Eukaryota > Metazoa > Chordata > Mammalia > Carnivora > Felidae > Prionailurus > Prionailurus viverrinus. The sequence goes on from NC_062568.1 coordinate 143,261,408, forward strand.
TATATGGGAGATAAGGGAGAAGAAAGTCAAGGATTATTCCCCATTTCTGATCTAGAAAATGAAGCGATGGTGAGACAGTGAGAAATTAAGAAAGGACCAGCTAGTCAGGGTAGAGGGGAGGCCCAGGCTTTGATTTTGCATATTTCAAATATGAGGTACTTTTTGAAAACCTAACTGGAATTATAAGGTAGGTAGTTGGACATATGGCCTGGTGCTCCAAGAAGTCTGAGCCAGAAGTAGAAATTTGGGAGTCATTTGGTATATAGATAATAATTAATGCATATAACCAACTAGAGAGGATATAACCTGAGAAGAACAGTAGGTCTAGGACTGATCTTTAAAGAACTCCAACAGTTGAAGGTTGAATAGAGGAGGACAATTGGCAAAAGAGTCTGAGGAAGAATAGTAGAAGAAAAACAAGGAGGACCGAAGAGATGGGAGTGTTTCATAAAGAGAGTGTCATCACTGTGTTGAATGCTGCTGAGAGATCAGGTAAGGTGAGGACTAAAATGTCCATTGGGTTTAACAACCTAGAAGCCATTGGTGACTTAGTGACAGCCATTTCAGGGGACTGGAAATGGAAGTTAGATTGAAGTGGGTCTAAAAAGCAGTGTATAGTGAGAAAAGGAATACAGAGCACATAAATCCTTTCTCAGTTTGTTTGTGGAGGGGAGGACAGCAACAGGGTGGTAGTTAGGGGAGGAGGTAGGGTTGAGGGAGGATGTTTTAGAGGTGAAGAGACTGAGTATGTCTGAAAGCTGATGGGAAGGATCCAATACAGAGGGCATTAGAAATTGAATGAAGAAGAAGGTAGTTGGGGAGAGAAGGTAGTTGGGGTGGCATCCAGAGCATAAGAAGAGGACCAACCTTAGGAAAAAGACTAGTGAGAAAGGGGTTGGGCAATTTTACATAGATGCGTGGATTTCTGTTTGGGAAATTGAGTTTCTGACCTACTGAGGTAGTAGAGGTGAGGTCATATGGTGAAATTTTAGCTAACTGGAAATAGAGAGTATTCATTATTATTGGTTTGTCATCATCAGTGGAAGCCTTTAGATTTCAAATTCCATTTGACTTACGGCATTTCCCAAGGTAACATGTCTCACTCCCCCTTCAAAACATCCTCACATATTGTTCCAAACATACTAAAATAGCACAGTTATTTTTCCATAGCCAGTAACCTCATTTCACTCATTCATATACATCCTAACAAAGCTAAACCCTAAGAGATTAGGGAGAAGGAAAATATATTTCAGTGATTTCCAAAGTCTTAAGGCTTAATTATCATTAACTAAGCTTTGACCCTGGACCTTACAGCAAGTGCTTATTTTCATAAGTATAAAAATACACAATGTCCTTTGTCAATTTGTAATAAAAACTACAGGAATAAGTTTGGATTTTTAAGCATCTTCCCATAGAAACAAAGTGACCATATGAAAACTCCTAAACAAACTTATAATATTTCTCATTAAATAACTTTTACTGAGTGACCAGCATGCTTAGAAAACCAGGAAAACCAGTTTTATCTAACAGTAGCTTCACCTGGACTTATAGACTTAGGTGAGTAGATGAATTGTTTAAATTCCCTTTAATGAAAGTCAGTTTGGGAGTAAATGAGTAGAAACTCTCAGATACATGACTGATTAGTAAACCTTGTAACTCTGATCCTAGGAAACAAGACTGACTGAAAATGTGAATAGTGACTCATGAATTAACTGGATTCATTCATTAGTTCTAATTCCCCACGTTAAGTGGGGCAAAAATTGTTTTTCAGCAAGTTCAAGACCTATTCCTGCCTTCCTTCCCAACTGAAAGATGGCCCCCTTTCTTTTTTGGCCACTCAAATGAAGTAATTCCTTTGGACTCATGTTATTATCTTCCAGTTACAAAGTTCTTATGTGAGAAAGTGTATTCAACCATGCCTTTGGTGGATTTGGATTTGTGTTTATTCTCTTTGCCCCCATTTATTTATCAATTCCTTAAGAGTGATTCTCAGTTATAGTGGTTTTGAATGGTTTCTTATGTCCTGATAGTTACTTCACCAAGAACCTGAATCCTACCATGATGAACAAACTCATATTTACCTGCATTATGTTATTATACTTCTCATTTACTGTATTATTTTAATGACCAAAAAATTATGATAGGAAGTACATCTTATTGCATTAATAATGGCAGCTAACATTTCTTCAGCAATTTTCACATGCTGAGAAATGTTCTAAGTGCTTTACATCTCTGACTCATTTAATTTCCTCCACAATTCCATGTGTTGGGTACTATTGTGAGTTTCATTTTTATTTGAGGCACAGAGAGGTATTTAAGGCACAGGAAGGTTAAGTATCTTGCTGAGAGTGACTCAACCAGAACCTGGATCCACACACAGGCACTCTGGCTCCTGCATCCATATTATTAGGGGCTACGCTATAAAATGATCCACTAAATAAAACCAAGTGCTTCACTAGTAATTAAAAATATGGTAGGGTCACCTGGGTGGCTCAGTCAGTTAAGCATCCAATTCTTGATTTGGGCACAGGTCATGATCTCATGGTTCGTGGGTTCAAGCCCCACATCCGGCTTTGTGTTGAGAGCATGGAGCCTGCTTGGGATTCTCTCTGTCCCTCCCTTGCTCTCTCTCTCTTTCTCAAGATAAATAAACTTTAAAATTTTGATAATATTTTAGAGTATGAACTTTACTACTATATATCTGAAATGAAGATAAATTAAAATTGCAAAAGTAATATCAGCAACTAAAAAGTAGGCAGAAAGTGATGCACTGTGCTTGCAAGTGAACATGGACATTAAGGAAGAATTTGGGGATTCTAAGGAAAACGTTATGTCCTACCTAAACCACTTTTCTCTCCCCACTGGTAGTCTGCATACCCCTAGTAGAGAATTACTGCTTCAGTCAATATGCTGCATGACTCCCTACTAATGTCTTCTGTGTATGATTCCATGCAGAGTGGGCCCTTGGTGAATATTGGTGTCTGATTGGAAAATTCATTAGTTCGTTCAACAACCATCTGTTCAGAACCTCCCCCCACCAAAACCTCATAGATCTGCAGGAGAGATAAACATATACACAAATAATTACAACACAGTAGAACAAATTTAAAAATAGAGGCAATGTGCAAGACATATAGTGGGGGTACCAAAACAAAGAAGAGAAGTGGTGGGGGGAAAAGGATGACAGGAATAAGAAGGTATCTGGGAGGCATTTCCAAAGAGGAAGTATTTGAATTGGGTGAATGGTTCTCCAGGCAGACAAGGGATAGGGAAGGGCATTCTGAGAAGAGGGTGTGACACGTATAAAGACCCATAGATATGCAATAGGATAATGTGTTCAAGGAACTGTCAATCCCATAGTATTATGAGGACAGAAGTTTCAGGGAAAGAAAGGAATTAAAGATGAACCTGGAGGAAATGGCAGGTCCAGAAGAACATGAAGAATTTGGAACTTTACTGGAAAGAATGGAGAGTCAATAAATGGTTGTAAGCAGGAAAGTGACACGATGTATTTAATGCTCAGTCAAATTGAGCTCCAACTCTTCCAATTGATTATCACACATGAATAATGTATTAAAAAGTAATCAAGTATATGAGATTTTTGTATATCTAAAGTGGCCATCTATAGTGGGCCTGCCCAGCATCCATTCTTTCCTTCTTTCATTTTTTATAATAACACCTCAACTTTTCTTTGGTGGGGTGGGGGTGTTTAATCCTCCCCCAATCCCTATAATCTTCTACAATGAGCAAACAAGTTTCATACTCTCTTTAGCTGAAAGTTTAACAAAGGATCTGAGTAAGCTTCCTCTTTTTCTCCAGGAATTTAAATTTTGTGAAGAATGACCCAAGGATGAGAAAAGATTGTAGTTGATCCGCTTGGTGTCAGCACCCTGGAGGAAGCCCATACTTCCCGTTATTCAGACCACCACATTTACTTCAGTCCTCCCCTTTCTGAAGCTGGGTGCTCTCAGATTGTTTTTGATTCTTTGAACTCTCCCATAACCCTCCAATACATTCCATTTTTGCTTGATGGTAATACATTCTTTTTGCTCAAACAGGTGTAGTTTGCTTCCAAGTGAAGGACCTTGATTTATACCTAGCCTGTGGGGGTGATCTGCTTACCTTTCCCTACTGAAAACAGCTGGAATTCTGTCCTAAAGTTGCTGTACTCTTACCAGTCTAGACACAGCAGGCAGCCCTTTACTCTGTGGATCTTGCTGCTGGACCAATATGCTGGTGAGAAGGCAGACTAGGTTCTCTTTGCTCTCAGAACCTGCAGACCTCCTCCTCTCTCCTTCTCTTCTCCCCCCAACCACCAGCGTGGAACAAAGGGGATCTCTACTTGTGAAACTCTTCTTCCCTGTTTGTTTCTGGCCAAGACACTTTTTTCATGTTTAGCATAGAGACTTTCATCTTCTTCACAAAACCACCATGTTCTCCTAAGATCCTGGAAGAGTAATGAAAGATTTACAGGCCTTTTCTACTTTTGGCTTTGCCCCAAAGCTACTCAGAGGTATAAACACATAACTTTTTATGTACTTGAAATGGGAAAAGGGTTGGAGGTAGAAGAAGAAAGAAGAAAAATGAAAATACACAGAAGAAGAAAAGAAGTCCATACTTCGAAACACCCCAGTGGTTCAATAATAAAAATAGTGGGAACTTTCAAGACATCTTTACTACCATTCTTTATTGTATTTTTTCTTTGTATATTTTGTTTTACTTAATACTCATGTATGGAGAGTGTACATTTATTGCTAGACGTATTCGGTTGTTCTCTTGGGTCTGTAGTGGCTCTTTTTAGTCAGTATAATGCCAGCAATGATTAAGCCTGTGTCCAAAGATGAACAATCTTTACTCATTTTCCAAATCACCTGAAAGAGCTCTTGGAAGACAAGCTTCCTGTCTGAGTGTTTGGGGCACAGCCTGTCCACCTTAAACTTTGACTTTCAGGTCACTGGCAAGGTGGTGTCTTAGTCATCTTTTTCATGCACACCTCCAGACATTGTCATTCAAAGCTTCCTGTATACATTTATGTAACATCAGATCCAGATGGGGGACTATATCATGGGGCAATAAATGACTGTATTTTCTTACATTTCATGACTAGAATTTGTAATGGTGGACTTTCTTTCCTAAGGCTCCACCTCTGCCACATTCTGCAATAATTCTCACCAGCTTGCACAGATCTTCTCATAGAACCAGCGTTCAAGGAAGAAAAATGGTTCCTCCTCGAATCGCGATCACACTCCCATTCTCCATTCCCGTAGCATTGCTTTCTTCGACACAGAAACTCTGAGCCCTGTCATACATACAGGCTGGAGGCAAAGAGGAGGAGAACAGGCACCAAAAGGGGGAAAAAGCCAAGAAAGGAAGGTGGCGAGAAGGATGAAAAATTTGAAAGAGAAGGAGGACCCAATACTCTCGAAATATTTTGAAAGTTTTCAAAAGCAGAAGATTAGAAGTAGTCAACAAAAACACAAAAATATCACTTATGCTCCTCTCCTTCTGTTATATCTGCACCCCCACCACCATCCGTCTCCTCCCCAAGCCTTTCTCATGCAAGCCATTTCAGCAGATACAGGAACACTTCACAGAAGTCACAATGGTTTTGCACTTGTTCTTCCAATGTACATATTAGAGCTGTTTCTCATCATTACTTGGGTTCTTCTAGACAGAGAACTGCTTCTGACTGCTTTCTCATTACCAGTAGTGAATAACCTTCTTGCAGAGGCCTTCCAGGAAGGATGACCCAGGAAGAGAATCAAAGTTTGAACTCAGCTCTTGTTGTCATTGTCAGGATGGAGCTAGCTTGTCCTCTAGACCTTGTAATGTCATTGTCTATTCTTGTTCATGTTTGTGTGTATATGTGTGTGGGTGTGGGTGTGGGTGTGGGTGTGTGTATGATTTCTTTTCATCTGTATATTCTCAGTATTATTTTAAAACTTTTGTTTGACTCCTGCCCTTTTCTTTGGATGTGAATGTAGCTGATTGTAATATAAATGGTACTTTGCTCAAGAGTGATGGCAAAGAAAAGTCAAATCCATTCCTTTTAGTATAGGCTTTCCTTCTAAGGAGAGGCTACATTGAGATGGAGGTAGCATTATTTATGCCACAACGGTTGTGTGATTGTGGTGTTCCAGTATTTTATTGTTTTTTAACTTTCCGATATAATAATAAATATCTTTCTTCTTTCATCTAGTCACCTTAGAAGGGGATGGTGAGAGGCGGCTTCATCCAATGATGGTATGTCTTTCTTTGGAGATGTGTTTTAATAACCACCTAGGCTTTGATGTCTACGTTTCCATGTTTGTTGCCATTCCTTGATGCTAGAGGTGATTTCCCTCATAACCTTTATCCTCATAACTTTACTCCCCAGAGGCAAAGGACACGCTTTGTGTCTAACTGCATTATGAAATACCTGGGTTTGTCTGACCCATCCCTCCATAGGCTGCACCACCCAGGACACTATGAAAATGAAGTTGCCACGGACTGGAGGTCAGTAGTACTCTGCTGGGTTCAGAAGAGCTTACACCAACATGGAACCTCAAAGGCCAATCTGTAGAGGGTCATCTCTGAATCTGCTTGAAGTAAGTTTTCAGCCACATTATTACTTATTTTAGTGTTGGTTTTGAGATGCTACTTCATTTGGTTTCCAAAAATTTGATGCGCAGCGTGGAGGGATAGACAAAATAGGTGAAGGGGATTAAAAGGTACAATCTTCTAGTTATAAAATAATAAAGACTCGGAGATGTAGTGTGTAGCATAGAGATAAAGCCAATAATATGTAAAACTTTGGGACAGATGGTAACTAGACTCATTATGGTGGTCATTACATAATGTATATGAATATCAAATCACTATGTTGTACATCTGAAACTAAAATAAGGTGGTCTGTCAATGATTCTTCAATTAAAAAACAAAACAAAACAAAACTGATGCTCCGTATAGAAGCAGGAGATGTCTAAATGCAGGACTTCACAGAATGATGGTGATCATTAGTAGGCTCTCCCTTTTTCCTTTGTTGATATTTTGACTCAGTGCCTTGGGAGAAATACTTCCCAGGACTTAACTCCATTTTATTTTGTAGCACTATAGCCAATAAGAAAAAGTTTTGAAGGGGAATGGAAATGAAATTTAAGAATCGATTAATAAAATACATACATTTTAGGTTTTACGTGGCTCACTGCTCATCTTTGTACTATCATCAATCTGATTCTCATAGATGACCCCAAATATTATTCATTCAACAAACATCTATGAAATCAGGCACTTTGCAGATAGAGGGAGAGATTTTTTTTAAGTTCACAATAACACAGTTTTACTAAATGTTTGTTCCATCATCAATATTCAACTTCAAAGATGCACAGAATTTGCGGAGAATCATACAAACTATGGTTAAGAGGGAGAGATTTCAATCAGAACGTCAGTTCCATGAGCACAGGATTTTTGTCTATTTCATTCATGGTCCTCCCTAACTGTCAGAACAGTGCCTGACACAGAGAAGTCATTTAATAAATATTTGTTGATGAATGAATATTAGTGTTTTTTTTTTTTAAAGAAACTCATTTTGGAGTAAGAGTTATACTAAGCACATTTGACCTGGAACCGTAAATAGCGAGCAGCAGAAGGCCCAGCATTCAGAAAAATACTCTGAGGAAGACTTGAAGCATCCAGGTGTCAGAGAAGGCACACTCCTGTATGTTCAGGAGGGCAACTATTTCACGTCCCAGACTGGTTTTGCCTCAGAGGTTAATTTCATCGCGATTTTACTCTTTCGGAAGGTAAAAAGACTTTGAACTATAAAAACAATGAATTCATTTTATTCGTTAGTTTTTTCTGTGTGCATTTAGTTCTTGTCTCTAAGGAATTCCAAGAGAATCTTCAGATGGTTATATTAAACCTGGCAACTCAGCACAGAGGTTGTGAGCAGAGGCAGCCCTTAGGGCAGGCAGTGTGGGCTTCTGCCCAGAGCTCCGTAGGCAATGCCAAGCGGACTCTCGCTTCAGTCTCTGTGTCTGGATTTTGTATTTGCTGTTCCTCTATTTCTGTATCCTTTTAGATCCAGTGGTAAAGACAGGGGGTGGGTGGAGGACTTGGCTGGCACCCTCTCTGTTAGCCACTTTCTTACCTGTCTACCTTGCTCAGGACATCTTTTTTTCCTCTTTGCTCTTCCAGCAGCATAGTCAATGTGGGAGCAAATGCATACTTGGCCAAGGGCATTCCCCAGGTAGGAGGGTACTATCGCCTCCCATTTGTAGTCTCAGGAGCTAAGACTTGAGAGTGACTTTTCCTGGTTACACTGTGTTTGCAGCCGCAAGACCTGAAGTTCTGTCTGAGGCTTGAGCAATTATACTGCTCTATAAAAAGCACACAACACAGCCTAATACTTTTATGTTGCAGTTGAAGTGTTATGGGATTTCATTTTATAAGAACCTAAGTCCAACACATAAATCTCTCTCAGGTCAGCGAGCCTTTGTATTTTGTTTTTGTTTTTGTTTTTGGTTTTTTTCCTTTTCTCTCTTGTAACTCACTCTGAGTTCATCCAAGGCAAATATTTCTAAACCGGTCAGTTGGTTGGAAAAGACACTATGGTGTAGTGGGAAAACATAAGACTGTGAATCAGAATCTCAGTTCTAGATTGGACTCTGTAGCTAACCAGCTGAGTCTAGACTCTGTGCCTCATTTTCTTGGTTTATAAACTAAAGGAATTGTGTGAGATGAATGGTAGCAGCATGTTCAGCTCTGATGTTCTGTTTGAGCTCCAGACCCTTAATCCCTCCTTTCTAGCTTCTTGAATAATGGAATATAAAGTGTGGGAAAGAACGCTGCCATCGGTTAAGTTAATGTTAATGTTAAGTCTGAGCTAAACTGAATCTAAACAACCTACTTAGTGTATAGAGGAAGAAGAACCTAGGTGAGAACAGAAAACTCAAGTTACTTACCTAGGTCACACAACTAATTAATAACCCAAACCTGACATTTTTATCAATCAAGAATTTTTTTGTCAAAAAATTTTATCTTTTTTTGGTGGTGGGGGTTGGGGTGATAATGTGTGGAGAAGAGACAGAAGTTTTCACAAAAAGGTGGAACTCCTGTTTCTGCTAAGATGGCTTCACCTTTTAGGACGCTTCTTGTATATCTCATGCCAAAATATTGGTGACTGTTGTGCAGAGGTTTTGTTGGCTGCTTAAGGGTTAAACACAAAGAACCCTACTCTTTAAGAAACTAATACACTAAGGGGTGCCTGGGCAGCTCAGTTGGTTAAGTGCCTGACTCTTGATTTCCCCTCAGGTCAGAATCCCAGGGTTGTGAGATTGAGGCCCAGGTCAGGCTCTGTGCTGAACACGGATGGAGTCTGCTTGGGATTCTCTCTCTCTCTCTCTCTCTCTCTCTCTCTCTCTCTCTCTCCCCCCCTCTGCCCTTCTCCTCCACCCCCCCCCCCAATAAAAGTAAAAATAAAAGAAACTAACACCTTAAAATGTTTTTCCTTTTGGGGCACCTGGGTGGCTCAGTTAGTTAAGCATCAGACTTTGGCTCAGGTCATGATCTCACCGCTCCTGAGTTCAAGCCCCGTGTCGGGATCTGTGCTGATAGCTCAGAGCTTGGAGCCTGCTTGGAATTCTGTCTCCTTCTCTCTCTGCTCCTCCCTGTTCATGCTCTGTCTCTCTGTCTCCCTCTCAGATATAAATAAATATTAAAAAAAAAAAAAAAGGAAGAAGAAGAAGAATGAGGAAGCCTAAGATTCTCTAGGCTCATGCCGATGCTACCTCTCTAAAGTGCAAGGTGCCTTAAAACAAAGGAACCAGGGGCGTCAGGTGGCTCAGTTGGCTAAGCGTCCGACTTTGGCTTATTAGTTTGAGCCCTGTGTGGGGCTCTGTGCTCACGGCTCAGAGCCTGGAGCCCCTTTGGATTCTGTATGCTCCTCTTTCTGCCCCTCCCCCACTTGTGCTGTCTCTCCCTCTCTCTCTCAAAAATAAACATTAAACATAATTTTTTTAACATTTTTCCTTCTGACTTGACTTTTAAAATCATGTTCATCGTTCAAATAGTAAAAGAGCTCAGAAAAATCTGTTCAGAGGAGCAAGAACCGGAAGTTTCAGTTCAGCCTCTGCATGAGTTTTAGAAAATCTGATGGATGAGTAGCGTGAACTAGTATAAAAATGACAACTCTGTGCCACATAGTTTTCCTGCTCTGGAGTGAGTGTTGTCTAAATATGAACTCATCTTGCTCTGGGAGGCTGGCTTTTCCTGACTTCTCTCTTTGATCAGCATCACTATTCTCCAAATTACTCACAGTTTCAAACCTTAGTCATCCCTGACCCCTCCCCTTTCTTTGATAATGTTGAAATAGTCACTAAACTCCATGGATTCCTTTTTTTGCAAAATGTCTTACATCGGTTTTTCTTCTTCATTCCTATTATTTTTCACATGTGTCACCTAAAGTCATATTTTGTGAGCAGTTAAGCACATAGCTTTGGAGTCCGGCAGAACTGGGTTTGAGTCCTAAGCTCTGCCACTTCCTGCCTGTGTGTCATTATTTAACCTCCCTGACCCTTAGTTACCTTCCTTGTAAAATGGGGTACACAGCTGTATGGGCCTCAAGGGGTTGTTGTGAGAATTAGCTGAGAGAATGTATGTAAAACATTCAGTAGAATGCCTAGCACATAATCAGTGTTGAACACATAATAATAATGATCACTGCTCAGCACTCCTAATTCATTCTACTTTCTGCCCTCAGGTTAATCCTCTTAAAGTCCAGCTCTGACTGGACTTTACTCCTGAAGAGATGCCTAATCACAGGGTGATGAAAAGCTGTCCTTTGCAGTTGGACTGCCTGGGTCATCATTTACTAGCTCTGTGATCTTGAGAAGTTTCTCACCTTCTCTCTGCCTCGGTTCTCTTATGTACGATGGGGATAATCATATCTACCTCAAAGGGTGATTATGAGGTTTATAGTATTTAATATTAACAGTTCATATTTCAAAGTACCTGGTACATAATCTGTTAATATTAATTTTTGATAAATAAAAACCTACGTTGGTTTATTTGCTCTTTCATAAGCATGTTCTATAGTCATTTCTCTGGTGTTACCATTCCTTCTATCCAGAATGCAGCATGGTTAAATGGAAAGAGTACTTGCAGCGCAGGGAAAGTAGATTTCACTTACAGGCCAGATTTGACTTAGTAGTTGTAGTTACCTGGATTACTTGCAAAGTATTCCGAGGCTTTGTCTGATCTCAGTGTGTGATTGGCCAGTTGTGTCCCCCACGGGCCCTGAAGGGAGAAGTGGAGATAACATCCTTACATTTTGCACAATAAAGAAGTCATAGTCGTTTATAAGAATCTCAATGCTTTCACAATAAAAAATATACGGTTTAGGGTGAAAAATAAATTTTCTTAACACTGATGGCTAAAGGAAAGAATTCTCCATGGCTCTTCATAAACAGTGTATTTCTAACTGCTTTATATATTGGAATTCATTTAGTCTTCACAGCATTCTCTGGGGGAGGTACTATTATGTTTTCAACCTCTTTTTACAGATGAGGAAGCAAAGGTACAAGGAAGTCAAGTAACTTGCATGAGATCATGCAACTCATAAATGGTAGGTCTATGATTTGAAACCTGGGAAGTCTAGCTCTGAAATCTACACCTTTGGCTGTCATACTAAACATTATTCTTGTTTGGGGGGTTGCTTTTTAAGTAAATCTAAATTAACTTTAAAAAGAAGGTAACTTATGCAGTACTTTCAGAGAATTAATTCTAGAAAGGCCCAAATCTTGGTTCAAATGTGTATCTCTCTGATGGTTTGGTTTGATACAACAACAAAATTGAGAATATCTTGAGCAATGGATTCAGGCCACTCCCTAAGAGGGCACAGAGGTTTATCTGCATCTGACCATGGTGAGTGGCTGAGGGGCTCTGAGCACCCCCCCCCCCATTTTAATCAGGGTAGCTTTATTTATTTAAAAATTGGGGTTCTGAATATGATTTGCTTTGAAGAAAGCAGTCTTTGCCTTTAAGAAAGTGAAAAATCACTAATCTAGAGAAACAAATGGATAACATATTTGGGGGCAACTCTTATTAAATATTATTTCTGGTCAGTAAGCTGCCAGTGTGAGTTTGGCAACAACGTGTGCAAAATTATAGTTTTGGAAAGAAACTGGAGTGCAAATAATGTTATGGTCAGATACATTTTTTTTTCTGATACATATTTATTGATGGTCTGTGGCACAAAGGGCAATGATAATATTCTCTAACAAAATCTGGAGTACCCAGCTTGGACTCACATAACAGTCACTGGGATGTTCCTGTACTCACTGGGTCATTCCTTGAATTCTAGTGATTTATATGTTGAAACGAAGTATTAGGTCTCCATGTAAACACCCAGTTTCTTTATCTTTATTGTTACTGAGGAGCACATGTTTAAGCTCTTATTCTTGCATAATAGAAGTATTATATTTGGCTTCAATGGATTTTATCTTATTTCCACTGTTCAATTTTTTGAAAAATCCTGCTTTTTAATACTAAGGTGTGCCCAGGTTATCCTGATATTGGAACAGTTTCCTGTAATCTACTTTTCATCAAATTAAAGCACATGTCAACCTTGATTTGGAGTAGAGGAGAGAACTGAAAAGGAGGAGATAAGCAACAAATGGAAGAGTGCTCCTTGGATTTACTCCTAAGAATCCAGGGAAGGCTCTAAACATACCCTGCTCCTCTCCAGGACCAACTTGTCAGAAGGCAAGTCATTGGGTTACCCTGGGTCCTGGATTAGGCCTTTAGGCGTATACCTCAAAAACGTCATGTCTTCAAATAAGGTACTATTCTATTAGCAACCAGTATCCTAGGAAGCAGGATTGTGGTGCTAGTTATTTAAAACATTAAGTAGCTTGTCTGGTCTTGGGACGTATTTGTATTATTATCCTGTAGTGGATTTTCATTCCTAATTATGGTTGGCTTTAGGTGGGTGATACTTATAATCACTTTAGTTTGAGAAGCACCCGTCAACTGGGAGTAGGTCATGTGGGTTTGGGAGAATGCCGATAGCAGCGGAAAGCCAGACTGGTCTTGACGTTCTATGTAGAAAATGTACCAAAATAGGAATCCACATAGGGAATAACTGAGAGTTGATTTTACAAGCAAAACCCATTACTCTTGTTGATTTGTGGCTTTGTTCAGCCGTAACTCCACTATCCATGCCATACCTTGGCAATATCTTTATCTAAGAGTGGAATTAAGATTCTGATAGAGCACCAGGAGGGAAATCCTCAGTGCTCACCACCAGCACTGCCAACAAAGCCCTGGATAGCTGCAGACTTAATTTAAAAGAAGACTTTACTTCCTGCTGAAACAAATTTAACACTTGAAAATTTGTAGAATATAAATGCCTGCTTTTGTTTTTTCATTTAAAGTTACCTTTCAAAGGCATTCTTGAAACAGAATCTTATAGGAGCTCCTGTGGAAGGCAAAATCGTGATCTGAAACAAGGTTGTGTTGAGTGAACATTCAAACAAAGCACCTTCCAGTGGGGTTTTATAAATGCATTTGGGTTGGGTTTCTTGCAACAACTTTCATTTAGAAGGGAAGAGTTTTGGAGAAGTTGAACAAGTAGTCATATGGAAAATTATGTTCGTTCTTTCTGTAGTGGTTTTGGGTGTATGTTGATGATTCATATCCATGACTTAGCTAAGGAAGTAGAACCTTCAGTTTTTCTGAGCAACACTGCCTCCTTGTGTAAGATAATTACTGTCTAGTCCATTAATTTATATATTTTTTTTTTGGAAGGCATTTTCATTTGAATTAAGTGGCTTAAACAATCCAAACCAGATAGGGTGCCTCATTGAAGAAAGTCTCTTTGTGCCCGTGTTTGACAGTTTCCATTTATAAAACCAACCATCCATTTCTCTTTTTTTCAGGTACAGTTTGCCCAATTTGACATTACCTATATTTTTTGCTTTTACTCCTAATCCCTTTTATTATGCCTCTAGAGTGATAGAAAGGAATAGAGAAAGTGGATGAAATGCAAAGCAATATTTTTTCTACTTATTACATCATCTTTGGAAATTTTTGTGGGAAGACAGAAACCCTTGGATAAATGAAAAATATTTGCTAATCAGAAGCTTCACATTATACAGGTGTTCTAACTTTGTCAAAAGCAGTTGATCCAGAGTAGTAAAGCCTAATGAATTTAAGTCACATATTTTCTCACCTTTTTTCTATTTATTCTTGGTTCAGGAGCTGGTGCTATTTGACTTCATGCAATTCATTCAACAAATATCTATGCATATCTGTTAGATACCAGGCACTCTTTTAAGTTCTGGGAATACTGCAGGGAACAAAACAGAGAACTACCCTTTGTCTCATACAGCTTATCTCCTAGTGAGGGGACAGATAAAAAAGATACTAACGTAAACTATTATTTTTTTTAATATTTATTTATTTTTGAAGGAGATAGAGACAGAGCACAAGTGGGGAAGGGGCAGAGAGACACAGATTCTGAAGTAGGCTCCAGGCTCTAAGCTGTCAGCACAGAGCCAGATGCGGGGCTTGAACTCATGAGCCTTGAGATCATGACCTGAGCCCAAGTCAGACACTTAACCAACTGAGTCACCCAGGTGCCCCAAATATATATATTTTTAGATGGTGATTAGTGCTAAGGAGAAAAAATAAAACAGAGAAAAGGGGTCAGGAATGTCCAGAGTGAGAGTAATATTACAGTGTTAAATAGGGGAGATGTTAGGTACTGAGGAGGTGACATTTGAGTGAAGTTGTGGAAAAGCAGAGCAAATTACAAGGATATTTTGGATAAGAATGTTCCCTGCACAGGTAACAGCAAGTGCAAAGGTCCTGAGCAGAGTGTGTGTGTGCCTGGCTTCTGTAAGGCCAACACGGCTGGAACAGAGTGAACAAGGCACAGGGTCATAGGAGATGAGGCCAGACAGGATCTTACAGACTATGTAAGGATTTGGGGTTTTAGGCTGTTGTAGGATTTTAAGCAGAGGAATGAGGTCTTCTGACTTCTTTTTTATTATTTTTTTATTAAAAAAATTTTTTTATGTTTATTTCTGAGACAGAGAGAGAGCATGAGTGGGGGAGGGGCAGAGAGAGAGGGAGACACAGAATCAGAAGCAGGCTCCAGACTCTGGGCTGTCAGCACACAGCCAGATGCGAGGCTCAAACTCACAAAGCGTGAGATCATGACCTGAGCCAAGGTCGGTCGCTCAACCGACTGAGCCACCCAGGCGCCCCGATTGACTTCTTTTTTAAAAGGATAGAAAGAAAGTAGATAAGGGTGAAAATAGAGTGGATGGCTAGATGGCTGGAATTTAAAAAATTTTTTAATGTTTATTTTTAAGGGGTAGGAGAGGGACAGAGAGAGGGGGAGACACAGAATCCAAAGCAGGCTCTAGCTTCTGAGCGGTCAGCACAGAGCCTGACGCAGGGCTTGAATCCACAAGCCACAAGATCATGACCTGAGCTAAAGTCGGTTGCTTAACCAACTGAGCCACCAGGAGCCCCAGAGATCTTGATTTTATAATCATCCCATCTATACTGGAATATGCACACCCTCATGAACCAAGAATTTGTTAGTAATGTACTTGTCATGATCAAGGTTTGTCATTAATAATGAGTTACCATATAATATAAAAGTTGAACACTAACCAGGGAATAATTTTTAAAAATACTCAACAGTTGGCTCAGCAGTAATCACCAACGAGATTGTTAAATGAATGATTAGACTTATGAATAGAAATGTAAATATGATTCTAATTAACATTCTGTGTTTGTAGAAACTTTACCCATTTTCCAAAATTTAGGACATTTAGGAGTAGTCCCTCCTTGACTGTGTTAATCTAGTCTAAAAATTCCAACTAGGAAGTTCTTTTGATAAGAAATGGAATACAAACATGCTTTCTTTTCTTTTATGTATGGAAACTCAGCCTTCACACCTGTTCTACTTTCCAGCAAAGTCTTTATTTGCATTGCCATTGTTTGTGTCTTCCTAGAATTATTTGAAATGCACTGCATTGTCACTGTAGTCAATCAGTTTATTTTTTTGTAATTAATTATTGGAAAACTTTAACACTGCTATGAAAAGTTTGTCTCTGAAAGCAAACAGTATGTGTGTGCTAGCATACTTCCAGAAAGGGCTTAGCACATTTTTAGATATACAGAGATCTTTCCACAACCCTTTCACACAGGAATCATTGATTCTGGGTATTAAAGTGTATAATAATAATGATGATGTTCAGCTAACACTGATGTGGGGACGCTCAAAGATTCACCCTGTGCTCCCAATGAGACTTTATTGGTGATCTCAGGTCAGAAAAGACTTCAAAAATCCCATGGCTTTATACTCACAAAAATTTTTCATTATCTGTTCATTCGGCATATACTTATTCAACACCTATTACATGCAAGCTGCTGTGGAGAGAGTACAGATATTCAAGAATCAAAAGAAATAGCCTAATAAATGTATGAATTATCTTTAATCTATACTTTTTTTTTTAGATTTAACCAAATTTTATTTATTTATTTATTTATTTATTTATTTATTTTTTAATATATGAAATTTATTGCCAAATTGGTTTCCATACAACACCCAGTGCTCATCCCAAAAGATGCCCTCTTCAATACCCATCACCTACCCTCCTCTCCCTCCCACCCCCCATCAACCCTCAGTTTGTTCTCAGTTTTTAAGATTCTCTTATGCTTTGGCTCACTCCCACTCTAAACTCTTTTGCACCAGCAATCTATACTTTTCTACTAATAATAACTTTACCACTGACCTTAGGCTTTACTGTTCATAAGCTAAAAATGAATCCTTGTCACATAAAATATTACAAATATAGAATGTTACCTTTTCTGTATTGACTCTGGATTTGAGAATCGCTGTCTTCTCTCTTCCTCAGATTTAGAATAGACAAGGATCTAATATCTCTATCCTTCACTTCCCATCCATGCCCAAAGTTCTTAAACATCTATTTCATCTTATCTAATCACAGTCGCTGATTTCCTCTGATTAGCCAAGCTTATTTGTTTGACACAAACCTTGTATTCAAACCTCTGAGGAATTTCTCTGTCAATTCTAGGAGGGATTACCACCTGTGTCCCCTTAATTATGTTTCCTTGGATACCAAAAAAAAAATTCAAGCTTTTTGCCTAAACTGTGTTTAGGGCCAGTTTTAGCCAAAGTGTGGAATTTTCCTAGGTGCTCATAGCCTTGCTCAAGGCTCCTCTCCCTTGCAGGCTCTTTGAGCCCCCATGATGTCCCTCCACAGTTTGTGCTCCCCCCTTTGGATCACTTGATAGGTCCTCTTCCTCCCCCAAGCAATCTGAACCTCTCCTAGCTGCTGTTCTCCTTCAATTCTCCATCTAGAATCTTTTAGGATAGATTATTGAACAAATAAACCCTTGTGGATCTCCTCAAACCTCAGCAAATCACCGCATTCCACTTTGGGGGTAGTTGCTCTGTAGATTTATAATCATAGCTTATTTTTAAAACTAGAAAGAGGGGCACCTGGGTGGCTTAGTTACGCATCCACCTTCGGCTCAGGTCATGATCTCGTGGTTTGTGAGTTTTAGCCCCGCATTGGGCTTTCTGCTTTTAGCACAGAGCCTGTTCAGATCTTCTGTCTCCCTATCTTTCTGCTCCTCCCCTGCCTGCACTCTCTCTCTCTCTCAAACATAAAATAAACATAAATAAAATAACATAACATAACATAACATAACATAACATAACATAACATAACATAACATAACATAAAATAAAATGCCTGGTCTCATCTGCAGCCCATTTCCCTATTGGGTGTTTGACTTTCTTATTTAAAAAAATATAATCACTAAAAAAAAAAATAAATAAAACTAGAAAGAACCTTACAGCTTTTCCATTTTTGTTTGTTTGTTTGTTTTTAATTAGCACGACCTTTTCTTAAAAGAAGCCTTACTTGGAAATCTAGTGTATAAAAACAAGTAAGCATAGAGCCGTGCCAGACAGAATGGCAATCAGTCCCTGGCCTCCCCCAGCCTCTCCCCCTCCACATCCCAGAGCAGCCCAGAGACCATTGAAACACTCTGCCACAAAGACCTCTGAAAATGGCCTGGTATGCTAGATGGGGCTTGCCCAAGAGCTTCATTTTGTACTTCTTCCAGCCTCTTGGAGGTCTGATCTCTGTTCTAATGAAACTGAGGCTGTTACTTACCTGCCCCCAACTTACTTGGAGAGCGAGGGGCCAGCCCCCTAGTGGTCACAGGCTTAACACCCTTCTTGAGCGTCATGAGGCTAGGTTTGATGGAGAAGGGTCCCTGAAACTATTCCAGGAGCCTGCACCTCAGTGCTAAGTTTTCACTCATTAGAACATTGCACTCTTAAAAATATTAAGCAAAAACAGAGACTTGTGAAAATGTCCTCCTTTCCAGTGACTTTGGTGGGAAAGCGCTTTCCTGTGAGTTTACAAAGACACCAAACATTTCACATTCTCACCTCAGCTTTTGACCAGCAAAATCCAGCTGCATTTCCTTTCAGATCAATTATCTTTGTCCTCGGAGGAATCTAAGCTTATTTTCATTACTTTAATGGAAGTGGAGGGAGGATTGGCACGAAGCTGATAGTGGTGATGGGCTTTTGGAAAGGTCCACATTAGAGAAGAACATATTGTTTTATTTGCGTGGTCCACATGACAATTTAGGACAGATAGAAGACAATCAGGAAGGCTTGATTGTAGGCAATTTCCTTCAGCTTAGGTTCTGATTTAAAAATAAGGGGCACCTGGGTGGCTCAGTTGGTTAAGCATCCGACTCCAGATTTCTGCTTAGGCCATGATCTCAGGGTTTGTGAGTTTGAGCCCTGCATCCGGCTTTGCACTGACAGCAAGGAGCCTGCTTGGGATTTTCTCTCTCTCCTTCTCTCTGCCCCTCCCCATCTTGCACACATGCACACTCTCTCTCAAAGTAAATAAATAAACTTAAAAAAGAAATAAAATGAAATCTTAAGTTTAATGGTGAGGGAAGAGGAAGGGAATAAGGGGAGGGCTCTTTTGTTTTTTCGTGCTTGTAATTAGATATTGTCATCCCATTAGACCACACCCTTCTGGCAAGGCAATGGGGTAGTGGAGAAAGCACGTGAACTTTCAAGTCCTTTTTTCATTTCTTTTTTTGTCATTAACTTATGCTTTCTCTTCCTTCCTTTTCTTTTTCTTAACAATTTGTTTTTAGGCTCCTAAAACGTGCTTGGTGTTGTTAGCTGCCGGGGGCATAACACTAAATCATACTTTATAGTGCTTACAGCCTGGGGAAGATTCGAATTCCATCTTTACCATTTACTCCTGAGCATTCTTGGGAAAATCACTTAATCTCTTTGAGCTTCAGTCTCATCTTTTGTGAAATGGGAGTAACTTCTCACAGAGTAGCAACAATTAAAAGGGAATTAAATGAGATAATATATACAAATTACCTCCACAGAGTGCCTGGTACATAGTAGGAGCTTAAAAAATTGGAGCCTATTATAGATTCCCATCTTTGTAATCACTATAACCTGATATTTAGGTTCATCTTGCAACATTCCATGAGAAATTCTCTGAGGGTTTTGGTATTTGGCTCTTAGTTTCATTCTGCCTCATAGAGACTCAGGAACATTGCCCTCCAGTAATTCATAGACCAACAATTGCTTTATCCCAGAGATCCCAAGTTATCAAAACCCCTTTCAGACTCCAGCTTCTGTCCTTTAACCTCTAAATTTACTCTCCCATTAAATGGGTTTTTCTGTCCCTTTGACGTCTCTGGTCTCTGGATCTCATCTTATTTTCCCAAACTGTCAGCCATACCCCTCCACCCTCCACCCTATCCCTTTTCTTCACACCATCTTCATTTCCTCTCATGTTCCTCCTGCATACCACAGCCAAATATTCACTGCCACAATCTCACCAAGACAATACTCTTTGTCCATTGCATTGGCCGTGGCAACCTATAACTCTGAATCATCCTACTTATTTTTTTTTCTCATGCCTTTGGTTTACGTGTAACTGCTGGAGAAATGCTACTCAACTGTGTTGATGCTCATCTCCTTCAGTTTATATTTGCTGTCCTACTGTCCCCTCTGTACTGCCCAGGGTGTCTTTTACAAATCTTTAATAGGTTTGATTTTCCTTTTCTCATATAGCAACTGCTCTAGCACAGAACCTTTACCTGTCTCCTTAGACCCTCATCTCAGTGTGGTCCTCTGGAAATCACCACTCCTGACCACCATTCAGAAGGCACGTCCTTTCCTGCCGTCCAGCTGTCCCAGAAGAAGATGTATTCTACTCTTTTCCAAGACTCAGTCTGTGCTCTTGATCCTTTCCCCTCCCAACTTCTCTTGAATCTGTGAACCATTCATTCTTCTCTCCTCTGTCTTTCCCTCTTCACCGGCTCTTCCTCATTAACCTCCACACATATTCAAGTCAGCTGGTCTTAGGGAAGCTTTTCCTGCCCCACTCTCTCCTGTGGGCACCACCCTGTTTCTCTCTTCTACTTTACTGCCAAATTTCTCCATAGTGTTGTTTGTCCTCAGTACTTTTACTTCCTCATTTATCATTCAAATGGTCACTCAAATGGGGTCTTCCCCTCCACCACCGTACTCTTTCAGGGACACCAGGGACCTCCTAAATAACAAAGCCAATGGTTTCTTTAAGTTCTTATACTTCTTGGTTTCCCTTTGGTTTTTGACACTGTTGACTTCTCCCTTCTTGAAATTTTCTCCTCCTTGGTCAAGCTGATAATAGTTTCTCTTGGCTTTCCTCCAAAATCTCTGAGGATTCTGTCTCAGTTTCCACTAATGGCTCTCCTCTTCTGCCCATTCTTTAACAGTTGGTGATGTTCCCCAAGTTCCCATGCTGAGCCCTTTTCTCTTCATTCTATTTTCTCTTTTGATGACCTCACCCACACCCATGACTTCAACTCTGACATAAAGGTTGATGATTTTCAAGTCTGTAACTTCATTTCCCAGCCCCTCTCTTGAACCCTAGTCCCTCTGGTCATCACTGACTGGATAGGTTACAGGCCTTTCAAATTCAGTGAGGGGCATCTGCCCCTCCATAATCTGACCACCCAATCCTTACCACTTATCATTTGTCTGGGCTTTCAGTAATTTCCATGGTGAAAGAAACTAAAACCTTTGTGGAGTTCTGTTTCTTGCCCTCTTTCCTCTATTACAATCACCTGGTGATGAGCAAAAGTTACTGGTTAATTTTATAAGCAGTTCCCTGCCTCAGGCCTTTTCAGAACCTCAGATGTCACCCAAAGAGCTGAAATTATCACGGTGAAAAAGGTCTTACTTTCCAGACTCACTCTGAGTTAGAGATGAAACAAAGAAATAGCCCCAAGCAGGGAGAAATCTGGCACCTGGTCAAAATTTGCCTCCTCTGGTCACACCCAGCAGGAAAGAAAATATTCAGTGTTCTTTCAGTAAGTTTATAATATCCTTACCAATTTTGCATTTAAAGTCTTAATCTTTTTACTAAAGATGTCTAATCGCCTTTGTTTTTAGTGGTTTTTTTTTTTTTTTTTGGTTTTGTTTTGGCTTGAAAAAACAAAAGAAAACAAAAAAACAACCTGGCTTCTTGGTCAGCAGGGGGAGCACTACTACTTTGCTCTGGCAAGATTTTTACCAAGGCAACAACTATCTTTAATATAGACCACATCCTAGCAACGAGAAGGAAAAAAACAATGATACAATCAATACATTTGCTCCCTCGTGGTTGCAATTGTTAAAAATAGCTTTTTTTTTTCGCCTTTGTAATTCAATAGTGTTTGCTTAAGAAGATGTCATCTGCTGTCTTTTCATCCTCTCTGTCTTGCCTTTCGGTCACATTCCAATTAGAGAGAGAGAGGTGTTTATTTAGTCCAGGAGATAGGCTTTTAAATGGGTCACGGAGGCTAGTGTTACAGCACCTGGTCAGCATTTAGGCAGTGTCTATGTGACACAGAAACAGACACTGATTTGCTCAAACTGGCCAATACAGTGAAAGAAATCAGTCAAAACCAGATTTTTGTCTAAAATGACCTTTTGTTTGAGTGAATGGATTCAAGGAGATCGCAATGGGGACGCGGTGTCCTTCCCACACTCAGCTGGAGTGAATCCTATCAAGCAAGGGTGCCAGTGCCGTGAAAAGGAACAGTCAGACCAACTTCTCATCTGGATTCCGCTCGTGATCACGGATGATATATTTCACCCAACTCTTTGTACTATGATTTCTTCTTTTATTAATCTCACAAACGTTTTATGAAGAGGAAATGATATAATAGATTTGAAAACATCTTGAAAGATCAAGAAATAGCTATGCAATAATTTACACTAAAGATCTCATTTGACATGTATAGTGCATGTGCACTCCACGTGTGTGTGAGTACATGCATGTGTATGTGTATATGTGTGTGTATATGTGTGTGTATATATATACATATAGCTAAATAGATATATTTATATCTCTATAATAAAAAATATGAAATCTCTCTTTCTGTATATGCAATCTATACACACAGAAAGTAAACAGGTGAAGACAATTTTTTTCTGAAAGTGTTACACTGTTTATAATAATTATTCATTCCACCCACTCACTAAGAACAATAATAGCTTACAGGCAGAAATAATAAAGAATCCAGGACTCTTGATAAGCATTTACTTTCTAAAATTCTTATCTGGTGAGAAGAAGTTTGTATCTCCTATTTCCCATGCTCAATTTATAAGGAAAGAATTAACGATGATGCTTCAACTAAAGCTTATAATACACACCCATCCTTATCTAATAATACACCTGATTAAAACACTGTGTCAGTTCACTTTTCCCTTGTCTTATTTGTACCTTGAATAGAAGCATGGCATCAAAATTTTTTGTAAGCATTTTGAGGGAAATAAGTGGCAAAAAATATACATGATTCTGAATAAAGAGAAATCTAGTTCAATATGATAAAAAAGCATATATTTTATTCACTTAGTTGCTAAAATGGCTGATTTTTTTCAGTAAATCTTTCTCTTTTCCCAAACGACAACAAATAATTCAATATGACATTAAGATTGTTATTTCTGAAGGTAGTGAATTTTAAAGAAACAAATAGAACAGCTTTTATTTTTACCAATATGTTCTTCTACCAAAGAATGCAATTTGAGCCATTTGATCTATGGCTGGTTAACTCAGAGGTTAACCTAACCTGAGAGGTTAGGTTTACTCATTACTATGGCCACAGACACATCTCTAATCTTAAGTATTCATTCATCCTACCAATTATTATTGCTGTCCAGATCTGAGACCAGACAATGAAACGTCATCTGAAGAAGGCAAAAAACCATCTCTATCAATAAGAGGCACCCAACTCTAACTGTTTTCAGTATCATCTTGGGACAGCTCTTCATAATTATATTTTATATTTACATAGTACTTAGGAAAGATCGTAGGTTGAAGAATGTTAGGTTTGTTAGTTGAACCCTATAGGAAAACTGATATCATACCAGACAAAAAGCTAAAGTGCAGTGGAAAATATCCAGGACTGGGAGGTAAACATGCAGTATTTGAATCCAACTCTTTCATTGATCACTTTTCAGCACTTAGACACGTCACTTAACATTTTCCAGCCTTGATTTCTTTCTGGAATTGGGGAGAGAAATACCTACCTCCCAGTTTATTATATGAATTAAATAAGATAATGTATGCGTATGTAAACTACTTAGCATAGGGTTTGGCACAAAATAAGTAGTCAGTAACTAGTAGCTATCTTTATCCTTCTCGTCATTAGTATAAATCCTACTGAAGAGGTATTGTGAGAATTAAATGAATATGGAATATGGACCACGTTCTTTCTTGGGTTGAAAATATTTTGTATAGTATTAAACACTAAATTTATGGAAGGTATTACTCTCTTACTAAAAGGAAATGATGCTAAGAAAATTTAAATGATTTCTTTATTAATTTAAAAGTCACTTGGCATGTTATGGTGTATTATGCACAAAATACTGAGATAGGTATCAAAAAGTCTTATATAGGACTTTCTTTTCTGGGTAAAATGTAATAGGTCACAGAAGATCAACACTCCTCCTAGTACAACAACTAGGATAATGTATAACTGGCAAAAAATTGTACTTTAAACACATCGGGTTGCTATGGAATCACTGAGGATTACATAAACTAAAATTCCAGAGAGAGTAGAATGCTTTCCAAAGTGAGATGACACCATCTGATATTTTTTCCGAAGGGCCTTTGCTGATTCAGAGTGTTTGATGAGGATGTTGCTTAGGCAGAGAACCTCTGCTGGGGCAAAGAAAAATCAGTAAATGTCTTTGCAGTTATAAAGGGATGATATGACAAATAGGGATGGTGTGACAGATAAGGAGGAAGATTCAAACACGTGGCTGATTTCCCCCATAACGTATTTGTGGAATTCTGGCACTCTGCAGGAGGCTACAGAGCTAGGGTAAAAGCTTCTAAGAGACAGACTTCACTCTTGAAATGCTTAGGAAACAAAGACCCTTTGGGGTCTTTGAACCTTGTTTCAAAATGCTTCTAGTCTCTCAAGACATTCACCGGAGAACAGCTGAAGTTGTGGGGGACAGGTAGGCTGAAGAGCTGGTCTGGAACTTCTGAAGGACAGAGCAGGATCTCCTACAATCTGTCAGGGCTAACGAGATGAAGACTCTTAAGCTCAGAAATACAAGGCCAGGAGAGCTAGGCCCAAGGAACAGGGGCTGGTCACAGGTAGAGCAAGCTTAGTTAAACTGCAGCACGGGCCCAACACATCCCAATTTCTCGTGTAACTGAAGGAGCCAAGCCCTTACCCTCTCTGCCTAACAGAGAAAAGGGGGGACCTTCCCTCATGAAATATAACACTTGGACTCTCTGGGATATTTTTGTGTCTAATCCTTGGTATAGGATATAAAACTAATAGACGTGATGAGGCAATAAAATGTGGGTAATGATCAAGGGAAAAGACAGATAATAGAACCAGGCCCACTGATTATCTGGATATTGAAAATAGCAGTCAAGAACTGTAAAATAATTCAGAGCATAAAGGGGAAGACAACACAGGAATCAACAATTCCAATACAGAACAACAAATTATTTATGATTTTGCTATGATTTGTGAGGGAGTGTCCTCCATCAAGAGAAATTATCCTGTTTCTCTGCCCCTTATGTAGGGTGGTGGTAAGAGAAAGGGAGGGATGGTCTTTGGCCTGCACAACAGGACCAGGATCTCAAGTCTTGGGTAGTGAATGAGAATAAATCCAGATTACCAAATGCAAAATTCCAAAGAGAAGCCCAGGAGTATAGCACAAAGTTCAGGAATCAAGACCTGAAGTGTGAAGGTGAGTACTGAAGCAGTACCCTGATCTAACATCCAGTAAAGCAGCACACAGGAGGCAGTCTGGAGGAGATAGATATAAGAGGTATTAAGGAAGCAGAATCAAGAGGAAGTGGTAATCCTTTGGATGAGTAGAGGAAGGAAAGAGAAGAATCTCTAATGTCTCCAAAGTTGGGTTACTGGATGAGCAGTTCCCAAACAGGAAAAACAAAAGAGGGGCAGGTATGATGAGCAGAAAAGAGTCTTGAATATAGGACATTTTAAGGACATATTGCCATTCCAATAGAGATATTTACTGCACTGTTTTACACACTCACCTGCACATAAACACACACATAAGTGAGAACTTTGTCAATAATATATATATGGGTGTCATCAAAGCAATAGTGGATAGGACTGCCTAGGGAGAATGTTTCAAGTGAAAAGAGATCCAGAGATGGAACCCTGAGAAATATTGACACTGAAGTGGAAAGGGAACTTGAAAGGAGGTAGGAAGAAAATAAAGCAGAGCAGTATCACAGGGACTTGGAGGAAATCATGGCTTATGAAGGGGGGCACAGTGAAATGTGCAAATAAAAATGTGTAAAGATAAGATTAAAACTTTAAGTAGAGTGCACTGGAAATTAGTAAGAGAAGATTCCTTGGACAAGTGGCCAGGAGATTCAGCCCATTCCTAAAAGTTTGATTCTGAAGGAAAGGCAAGGCATAGGTCAATTCTGGAAGAGCGTGGGGTGATGTAGGGCCTAGGCAGGTTTGTTTCTTTTGTTTTCAAAGTGGGAGAGAGCTAAACATGCTTCTATGCTGAGGAGAAAGATCTAGTTGCGAGCACGTGGCTGACAGATAACGTGGGAGGAGATAAATAATGGCATCAGGTTCTAAAGGAGGTAGAAAGATATGGGATTATATTTAAAAATAGGTATAGCAGCAGCTGGGTGGCTCAATAGGTCAAGCATCTGACTTCAGCTCAGGTTCTGATCTCACAGTTCGTGCGTTCAAGCCCTGCATTGGGCTCACTGCTGTCAGCACAGAGCCCACTTTGGATCCTCTCTCCTTCCTCTCTCTGCCCCTTCCCTCCTGGTTCCCTCTCTCTACCTCAAAATAAATAAATAAAAAAGAAATAGGTATATATGTGTATATATATTTGCATATCAGTAAGCCTATATACGATAAAAATCAACTCTCTCCACGTGGGATTTTTAATATGGTAACATAGAATATAACTAATATTTTAAGTGGAGGTACTATTAATAGCCACATAGCACAACCCAAACTTACATGGTGACTTAAACATTTTATTTTGAAAACTGATTTTTCCAAAATGCTTTACTTTGCCTTCTTAAACAAAATGTTCTGAACATAATTTGACCTTTTCTTGATGATTCATTTTGAACATCAGTCATTGCCCAATGCTATAATGCTGCCATGCCCTCAGGAACATTTGAGATCCTCAGGGCTGTTAGCCCAATACTAAGTGGTTTCAGACAGCTGTAAATTTAGAGATGTTCTGTCTTCCCACCCTGTCATTTGTCACTTCTCTGCTGTTGTCAGTGCGTCCTGACTCCCTGCTTCTCATGTGTTGCCCTCACTCTGTACACGCCTGCTGGCTGAGGGCCTGAGAGCAGCTCCCACCCCCCAACCCCAAAGCACACACACAGAGTCAGGACAACTTGTGTAGCTTCTCAGGTGCCTTCACGCGGACCCCTGACCCCAAGGATCTGGGCCTTCCCGTCTCGGGGCCCCCACGCAGGCTTCGGGTGGGAGCTGAGGAAGCTGCAAGTCTGACTTCTTGGATATAGGGACACACCTGGCAAGCCCCGCAGCTTGGATCGGCCTCCCGTTGGTCACCAGGCACTCTTCTTCCTCCTGGAGGTGGAGAGATAGACCTGAGTCATCAGGCGGCTCTCATGAAACCCTCATCTGCATATGGTCCTGAGCGACTGGGCCCTGCTGTAGATGAGTCACGAAATGACTAGCGTTTTATTTCTGTTTTTGTTTTCCTGTCAACGGGGCCAAATTATTTGGTCCCTGGTAGAAGTGGCTAGATTTTTATAGCTTCTTTTCCAGCTCTCTAGGAACCCGTTAACCCCTGGCAGATTACCCTTGAGTCAGAAGCTTTGTCTAACCCTCCTCTTCCTTTGGCGGAGCAGCCTACCTGCGCGCACATGCGCACGGAGATAGAGGCAGGTGCTCATTGCTGCCGCTTCCCTTGCAATTGGGTCCGTACGTTGACATCCATATTAACTGCAGGGATGGTTTGACTCTCTTTTCTCTGGCTCCTTCCTTGTTCCTGAGGACTCCCATAGATAAGAAGGAGCTGGCAGTCAGGGTTTCAGAATTATGAAGGAAACCACAACGTCACTCTGAAATATGCCATTTTGGCAGAGGGTTATTTCGAGCTAAAGGCACTTGAAAAACAACAAGTGCAGGAAGGATGCTTCTGACCTTCCCTTTTCTTCCTAAAAGCAGATGAACTCGCATGTGAAAGATGTTTTCCCGGGAACAGGAGGAAAGAAACATTCTTATCACCAGAATTGGGTAGTCGAAGCTGAGAGAATTCTGTACAGATTGTTAAAATGATTATTTCCTTCCTTTAACCTTCCCATAGTTTCTTAGTAACTCTTCCACAATTGTCTCTAATGATCAACCTAGTATAAAAGCATTTAGGTTTTGCCACTTTTTTGGGTCTTTGTTTCCTTGCCAGGACTCCCATGTCACATAAAACATACTAAATAAAATGTGTGTGATTTTCTCCTGTTAATGTGTTTTATGTCAGTTTAATTCTTAGACCCAGCTGAGGACTCTGGGAGGGTAGAGATAAAGTTTTCCCTGTCTTTCAATTACCTCTGGAATATGATTCCTTTGCCTCTGGAGGAAGTGGTCAGATTTTTCTGTTGTCATCTCCTTTAAAATATCTAGTAAAACTCTAGATGCAGAGGCTTGTATAGTTGCACATCAGGCACAAACATGTAAGTGGAATCACACTTACAGAGGCACCTATGATGCAATCAAGGCTATTGGTAGCAACTGCCAGTGGGTTACTCGGCAGTCAGTTGTCATTAAATTATCAATGGCAAGTGTTGCTAGCCAATGCGTGCAGTGATTGTTAAATCGTCAATAATGAGATCCTGGAGCCTGTAAAAGTGAAAATAGTTTCCTGTTTCTCTCTCCCCAAAGCAATTTCTTCCCTTGGGTGTTACGTAATAAAGCTTTATGGGAGCAGTTGGTTATGGTGGTCAAATCTACTTCCAAGTAGGAGAGTGAAAAATTAAAATTCCTAAGAACCACTTACATTTGTTAAAAAAAATGATACCATGTTTTGTGTAAACAAACAAATATATAGATATATGGATACATATAGATATACATAGATATGTGTATACATAGATACATAGAAAATCCTTTAAAAAATGTACGTAAGGGTATTAATCGTAGTTTTGTATGGGTGAGGACAGAAGTACTTCGAAAAATATTGACTGGCTTTATAAGGAATACTTTATATACACTCACACAAAATACACTCATTTTAAGCATACAGCTTGAATTTTGACAACGTATACACATTTGTAATCACCAGCCCAATCAACACAAAACATTTTTATCTCCCCCTGGAAGTTTCCTCATGCCCCTTCTAGTCAATACCACCTCCCCCAACTGCTCTTTTGCAGCGCTTTGTACTTTCTTCCTTTTGCTTATCTGTGTATTGGAATGTGCTTCAGTGAACATATATCTTTTTTTAATAAAGAAAAAACTTATTTTATTTTCTATTCTTTTTAATTCCCAAATTTAATTAAGACTGTAAACGTTTGAAGATGCTCAATGAACCCCAAACAGAAGAAACAAAGTTCAAAACCACATAAAACAAATCATTATATGGTTTAAGAGTATATACATACGGTAAAAACAAAGAAAAACAAACACAAGATTAACCAATATTCAGGATAGTGGTTACCTCTGCGGAGGATGAGGAATGTGGTCAGAGGGCAACACAAAGCTTCAAATGTATTAGTATGTGCTGCAAAAATGTATTTTAAAAGTAAAAATATTTAAAACTGAATCACTAAATTCTACTCCGGAAACCAAAATTACACTATGTGTCAACTAATTAGAATTTAAATAAAAATTTGAAACAAAAAAGTTAAAAAAAGAAAAAAAAATTAAGCCTCTGATTGAAAATAGGAAAGAAATGCCAAAAAAAATTATCTATAAGGCGAAGTCATTTCAAAATTGATGGCTGTATTTCTCCCCCATAACATATGCATCAAAGTATGGGATTTCCATTGCCTGTTTTGCTCCCTGAACTCTAAAGGATTTCCCTCATCCACCCACCTACACACACCCTAGTCATTTAGCTGACCCAGAGTTGCTCAGAACAACCCATTTCCCCCAAATCAGCAGCTTACCCTTCCCCTCGTGAATCAGTAGCCTCTAGAGGTTACAACAATCTTTTCACTCCAAATGGAGAAAAGTGAGACAGCCCCCTTTTTCAGAAGGTGGTACATATGTGACATTCCTACCAACTGATTGTTTAGGACAATCATTTACATTACTCCTTCTCCTTCAATTCTGTTTGAAATACCTTCCAGTCATAGAGTGATAATTAAACATAGTGGAAGCTTCACACAGTCCAAACATAGAAAAGAGATTGCGTTCCTGAATGTCTCTCCTGCCGAACCACACCAAACATTTTGAGACTATGGGAAAATGACAAACAGTAGTGAATGAACTAGACAGGATCTTGGGATTAGGGGAATATGGTGCAGACCTGGGAAGCTGGTGACTTCCCTGCCTACAAATGCTATAAAAAAGATCCTAGACTAGCTATGGGGTACACAAGGCACTTCCATTAAAGCCAAAACAAATGATCAAATATTTATTGAACACCTGCCTGCCTAATATCCAGATACAAAGTCTTCCTTTGTACCAAAGTACCACGTACGCTTCAGATGATGCAGCCTAGAAACCCTGAGCAGAGCACCCAGTTTTATTTAGTTAACATTGCCTTAAGGGAGTAGGGAGACAATGTCAACTGCCTGCTTTCCTTGTGTAACAATGTCACATATATTACTACTCTTCTTAATTTTCTCCATCTCGCAGATGAGGAAATCAAGGCTTTGAGGGTTTAAGTAGATCCCCCGAGGCTGCTTGGAAAGTGGCAGAACTGGAATTTAAGCCTCCAAAGCCCTGCTCCCCTGAAGGGCCTCATGCCTGTTTACTCTGCAAATAATGGCAGCAGCGCCCTTTAGTCTGCTTGTTAATGTTGCACTGAAAGCATTTGCGAAGAATTTTCATGCACATTGGTAGGGTTTATGCCTGTACTTCCCCTTCCCTGAGAATATTGCATTCATTTCCTCCTGATTTCCTTAAGTGTGAGATAAAGTAAAAAATGGCTGGCTTTTATTTGCCTATTTGTTATTGAAAAAACACTATCACCATGGAGAAAGGGAGCAATTCAAATAAATGGCATTCTGTATTCCTTTACTCTATTGACACCAACCTGTTAAACTGATTTCTTCATGGAACCAAGTTGTGGTTTGAATGCACTACAGGCAGAGCTTTTGCTTTTCCCTCAACCTCTGGAGTAATAAGATTAATTAATATAGTTAATATTTGTTGTTCAGATAGTTTAAAATGGAAAATGGGGAAATTTTGTATGTGCTAGGCACTAAGTGTTTTACATAGATTATCTCATTCCTATTATCAACATTCTTGTTCTCCAGTTTAGAAAGTGGCTTAGAGAGGTTAAGTAATTTGTTCAAGGTCACACTGCTGGTAATTGCTCAAGATCGACAGAGTCAGGTTTCAAACCAGGGCTGTGTGATTTCCGAGCTGTTATACCGTACTATGCTACTTCCCAAATTTGACTGGGCTCTGAAGGGGTAGCATCCTGAATTCATTCAATAACGCTAACATATTTAATATTTCTTTCAAAAAGCTTCAGAAGAAATGAGGAAAAACAACAAAAATCAAGCAGTGTTAGAAATAAATGAGTCAAGTGCAAAGAGAAGAAAGGGAGACCAGTTAACAAGGAAAAGGGCATGAAAAGGGGTTAGGCCAGCAGGGATCTTGATCTCTAACCATCACTGCCTAAAGCAGGGAACTGTATTGATGCTTCAAAGGAGATTCAACAGAGACTGATGAGACATTTTAATTGTTTGGCTGGTGTGTGGCTTCTGAAAGACTTTTGTAAAGAGAAATGTCAGGAAGGGTGGGAAGAATGATACTAAGGGATGGGCTTTTAAAGTGATTAATTGGAAAGAATGGCATTCATTTGTATGTCTAAGTGCTGGCAAGATGGATAAGAAATCATTTTAATCCCTTTATGGTGCTGTCTCATATAGGCCTGGTCACAGAAGGTTTAACAACTGGTCTAGATGGAGCGTGATTCTAATAAGGTCATAGCCATATAGGCCCTTTTGTAATAGAAGACATCTTTTGCACCTGACCACGATCAGCTGGCCACCTGCAGGATAGTGGTGACAAAGGAATCTCAGTGAGAGACTGTGTGTAAATCCATGATCATCATTACACAAAGGCTTGTATTTATCTTGCCAGTGTTCAGTGACGGGATCTTTTCATGGTACAGAAGCAAATATTTATTGAGTACCTACTAATTTAGAAACGAATTCCTGGTAGATTGTTCTTTTCTTTCTTTTTTAATGTTTCTCACATTGATCTTTTCCTGTTTCACTTGTTACCATCTTAGGTCAGGACCTCATCTCTCACATCAGGATTATTGTCAGATCCTCCTAAAATGGAATAGAATAGAAATAAACTGTTTTAGAATGGAAGGGACATCATTTAGTCTAAGTCAGTTTCAAGGCTCAGATCTTATCAGAGACTAACTTCATTTTTTCTCAAGTTCCCAAAGCAGATCATCTTCTTGAGTTGAGCCTAACTCCTCGTGGTTCTCTCCTCAGGTCTGCCTCTGAGACTTTGCTCATACTATTCCTTTCTCCTAGAACATCTTTCTTTCCAATTCCAGCTGTCGAAATTCCACCTGTCCTTGAAGAGCCCTTAATTTCCACCTTTTCAATGAATCCTTCTTGACTCTTCTAATCTTCATTAATTACCCTTCTCTGAACTGTTAGGGAAATTATAATGCATCCCTTGACTTAGTGCTTAATTATAGAATTTCAGCATTGAAAAGGACTTTAAGATCATCCAGTTCTACCTCTCAATCTGTGTGTGATTCCCTCTATCACAGCCTTCCCAGTAAACTTTTGCTCTGCACTCAAACGCATGTCTAGGCAGATTTTGCCATCTTTACATTCATTCATTCAACTCATATTTACTGCACACCCAGTGCTCCAGACAGGGCATAAAAGACTGGGAATTCGACAGTGAACTGGATGTAAAACTCCACTTTCCCTCATGAAGATCATATCATATAGTGACAAGTGACAGAATAAAATAAATAAAGGGTGTTGCATTAGAGATGCTAACTTAGGGTGGCCAGAAGAGGCCTCTTCTAAGAAATTACTTCAATGCTGATGGCCTCACTGATGAGAAAAAGGCAGCCATGTGCACATATGGGAGAAAAGTTTTTCAGACAGCAGGAACAGTAAAGGCATGCCTTGAGGAATGGGGGTGAGTTTAGAGAGTTTGAGGAAGAGGAAGAATGGCAGTAGGTGAAGTGCAGTGAGTGGGTGGGGGAAAGGTGGGAGACTGGCTGGAGAGTGAGCCTGGGGTGTATGCTGTAGAGCTCATGGGTCAAAGCAAGAGGTTTGGATAACACAGCTTGTATTTAATTTGAGCTGAATATGGCTCACTCTATTTTCTATTCCTTTGTCCTGACTCTGCCTCTAAATGTCATAGGGAACAAATGTAGACTATCCTCCACAGAATATATATTTGAAGAAATCTATCCTGTCCCCAGTGAGTCCTTTTAGGGATAGACATTCCCATTTCCTTCCACTGTTCTTTCTGCTGTCTCAGGAACTATACTATTCTGACCAACGTCTTCTACTCATCCTGCACTCTGTATTCCTTATAACAGTGATTATCTAGGTCACCAACACATGATAGAGGTTGTCTATTTCCTTATCCTTTCTAATACATGTTCTACTCACACATCTCAAGATTTTATTAGCTTCTTTTTCTCTTTGCAGCCAGTTATAATGACTTTTTGGCCAAAACCCTGGATCGTTTTCTATATCATCTGCTACTAAACTGTACCTCCCCTCAACCTATACCTCTGTGATGGCCATCGTGCAGGGTTGTTTTTTTTTTTAATTTGTTTTAATATTTATTTATTTTTGAGAGAGAGCGAGACAGAACGTGAGCAGAGGAGGGGCAGAGAGAGAGGGAGACAGAATCTGAAGCACCCTCCAGGCTCTGCGCTGTCAGCACAGAGCCCAATGCGGGGCTCGAACTCACAGATTGTGAGATCATGACCTGAGCCAAAGTCGGACACTTAACTGACTGTGCCACCCAGGTGCCCCCCTTTTTTTTATTATTATTATTCAAGGGAAGAGTCTTATATTTATCTTTATTGTGTTTAGTATTACTTGGTTTAACCCATTACACCAACCTTTCAAGGCCCCTTGGGAGGCAATTTTATCTGCTGGATCTGCTATTCCTCTTACCTGCTGGTCATGTACCAATTTAATAAATGTATTTTCTGAATACTCACCAAATTCATCTAAAAATGTTTATGGAGCAAGGCTAAGCAGAGACTTAAAGTATAATATTTATAAGGGCAGAGACTGTCTTCTTCATTGTTCCTTTTGCTCATCACAGGATCTAGTACAGAGTATGTTTGATGGAATAAATTGGGAAAAGTGCTTGGATATAACACCATGAACCTCCTTTCACACTGACACAAATCCACTATTACCACCCTTTGAATAATGCATAAGTTCAATGGACTGTATTCACATTCACCCAATGTTATCATCTTGACCATAAGGATATCAAGAGCGACCTTTGTTTTGTTGCTGCTCACGTATATCATACCTGTTGCAATCTTATTATCCACTGGCCTTAGAACTTTTGTAGAAAAGGGAAATGACCCACAGAGAACCTAGTGCATGCTCACACCTGCAGATTGTCTAGTTGATGGCTTTGTAAGTGCTTAAAATTTGGCCCTTTAAAGAGGCACACGGAAACATTCCGGGGATTATGTTTAAGAACACATGTTCCATCTGATTTTGTATATTAAAGTGACATTTGTCTGTCTTCTGTGTTTACTTAATGTTCTCTGGTCTTTCAGTCATTTTCACTGTGATTTGTTGAGCTTGGAAACATGAACTCATTGTAGGGAGCTGTGTGCTCTCTTAAGATTGCTTTGCAGAGGTCTTGACTTAGTTCTCCCTGAGCACTTTTTTTTTTCTACCTTTTTAGTTTGAATACCAAACTAAGCATCTTTACCAAAAAGACAGAAATAAAAGAGACAAAGGTTTTTGTTTTTGTTTTTGGCATTCACAAACTCCTGTTAATTCCAATGTAAATTGTGATTAAATGTAAGTACAAAACTTTTTTTGTTAGCCTTAGCATTTTTTTTGCAATAAGTTTCATAGTACAGTTTCACATAATTCAGTGAACAGATTGGTGCCACTTTAAAGAATTTTTCTTGTTCAATGGGCTTTTTCTCCCATGTTTTAGATGTACCTGTTATAGAGGAGATTGGTAGAAAGCAGGCTGTGTAATTACATTGTTCTCTCCCTTTCTTCCTCATGGAGAAATCACATAGTCAGAATTTCTTTTTGATGATTTCTCAATCTCTTGAGCTATATATCCTTTTAGAATCTTTTGCCATGGAACCATATTATTTTCTGTACCTCAATCTCATACTACCTAAACTTGAACTACATTCAACTTTTCTTTCCCTGATGATCATCTGGGGACACTTTTCTCCTGGGGCACCATTACTTTCATTTCACCAGTGAACTCCTCCTTGCTTGCCAGTCTTAGGTTCTGAGTTGAAACTTCTCTGGTCATTTCATCTCCTCTTTGGGAAATGACATAGTGTATTTAGCCAAAAATTAGCCAAAAATTGTTTTAGCTGAATGAGACTCTTAGTAAATGTCCAAATATTTGAAACTATAATCAGTACTCTTTCTTATTCTTCCCTACCAAATCCTTCCTAATTCTTCCTGTGAATGTACATTTGTCATGTCGTGCTACAATCTCAAGTGTACCTCCTCTGTAACCCAGCTTCTGTGTTAGTGTGTAAAACATCTGAGATTGCGGGACTTTGAGAGTTGTTTAATGACCCATTTCTCAGTCATTATTTTAATTGAAATGATTTGACACTACATTCACAACTGTCATTCTTATTTCTATATAACTTAGATGAGAATTGTTTGCCTGCAAGAAATAGGTACATATTCAAGCCAACTTAAACTAAAAATGGGCTAGTTAATGGGAGAACAGAGTCATATGTCATAGAATATGGGACTGGGAGAAGAGCTGGGCTCCACAAGGAACTCATCTGACATCTGGACATTTGGAATTGATATCATTCTGTGCTCCTTTGATCTCGAGGTGAATTTGCACCCTTCTCTGCTTCAGCAAGCACAAGGCAGACAATGGTGATCTGATCTCCAATGGACATGACCCTCCAGATCAAGTGCTCATACCCCAACACTCAGTCTTGATACCCCTACTTCAAACTCTTCTCTGAATCATATTGCCTTGGAATGCCATAAGGCTTATTTTCTTTTGTGTCACAAGCTCACTCAGTCCAGTCATTTGGAGCTGGAGAGGAAAGGGTTGCATGATATAGACTGGGGAAAATAGCTTTTCTAAGAAGCTCACACCTAACCAGGATGGGAAGGCACAGCAGACATTATTTAGAATTTCGACGTCAGGATTGCCATCTTCCACCCTAATTATTGCCATATGTCTATTTCTGTGTTCAATTTCTTTTCTCTGGAATTACATTAGGTAGTTTCCAGCCAAACACAACCTAACACTTGTTTGTAAAGCACACTCCCATCTTAGACATGAGTCTTTAATTCCAGTATTTTAAACCATGGTTTAGAATTTAAATTTCATTCATCGTTATCTCCCATATCCTCCTCTTCCTCCCAAAGGGAATCAATGAAAACATCCCCTATAATCTCAAATGTTTCAGTTTCCTTC
Source organism: Prionailurus viverrinus (assembly GCF_022837055.1). Taxonomy (NCBI): domain Eukaryota; kingdom Metazoa; phylum Chordata; class Mammalia; order Carnivora; family Felidae; genus Prionailurus; species Prionailurus viverrinus. The sequence goes on from NC_062568.1 coordinate 143,297,819, forward strand.
CAATGACATTATAATTCTGAAGATACTCCCCAGTGTCTCTATAGGAATCAGCATGACTGGGTAACAAGCCTCGGCATATGCTTGAGAAAGATAGTGATACTAGTTTCTTTAGTCTGTTGTAGCTGCTTCTAGCACATCACAATCATGCTACACACAATTGTAGCACAGCGTGGTAAATGTACTTTCACAGGAAGCCATAGGAAGGATTTGATGGGAAAGAATAAGAAAGAGTACTGACACAGTTTCAAATATTTGGACATTTACTAAGAGTCTCATTCAGCTAAACCAATTTTTGGTTAGTTTGTGGTTAAATACACTATTTTATCTCCCAAAGAGGAGAAGAAATGACTAGAGGAACTACCAACACCAAGCAAGACACATTCTTTCCTCCCAAGGTCAGTATTTGATATTCTTGAACTACTGAGGCTGTTCAATTCCTTTCCAGCATTTTTTCCTTCCTCAAGGAAGGTCTAGTCACTTCTCTGCTCCGCTTCAGTGGAAAGCACATCGTTAGTGTGCATTGCCAGTGGGCCAGCAACTTCTTTGTTTTCTCTCTGTCACATTCTTATACTCTTTATTGTACAGATTCTGATTTTGATTCTCCTCTTCTTTAGATTCTTCTTTTGAGCTTGAGATAAAACCACTTTTCTAGAAGGACTGGATTTACCTTTTGGAGGAAGCTCATACCTTAGTGTATATTTTCAGTCCAATAGAATTTCTTATTCAATTGACCTTTGCTTTCTTTTTTTCATTTTCATTAATTCCTATCTGTGCTGTTGGATTAAGATATGACCCTTTTCACCATTAAAGTCAGGATCTTGTACTTTTTGTTTGTTTGTTTGTTTGTTTGTTTGTTTTAAGTAGGCTTCCTGCCCAGAGCAGAGCCCAAAGGGGGGCTTGAACTCACAACCCTGAGATCAAGACCTGAGCTGAGATCAAGAGTCGGATGCTCAACTGATGGAGCCACCCAGGCACCCCAGGATCTTATATTTTTAGTTTCTCTTTTAATCCTATTTTATTGGAATTATTTATACTCAGATACTTTATGTGAGAATAAAACATATTTTTCAAATCTCTTCATACATTCAAGCATGTAATTTAGCCAGCTAGTATTCAACAGGCCTTTCTTTAGCTTATCTTTGCTTCCGACGGGAAGACAAACTTAGCTTTTTCTCTGCTTTTCATTGAACTAGTGCCATCATGTCCCATGAATTTTGGTGGTATTAAGACATCACATATATATTATCCTATAATGCATCATTTTCATTTATTGTCTCTTGGAATATAAGTAAAGAGCATAGCCTTAGAGGTCAGATAGACCTTCTATAATGTTGGGTAAGTTACTGAAGCTTTGTAGACCTCAGTTTCCTTGTCAGTAAAATGGGGATAATGATTCCTACTATGTAGCATTGTTATGAAGATCAAATAAGAAGATGTGGGTTGACTGTTTACTACATAGTAAATGCTTAATAAGTGTTGGCTTTAATTATTGTGATTTCTTTTGTTAAATTGCAATTTTCTTGAAATTGAGAAATATATTTCAAATTTTCTTAAGCAGTTAGTTCTTAATACAAGTTTATTGCTGTTTATTTATATAATAGTCATATTTAGGGATAAGAACTCCCAAAATGAAACACACTAGAATTAAGATTGTTAGATTTGATTATGGCTTCTTTATTGACCCCAATTTGGTGGGTTGTTTTACTTCTTTCTCCTAATCTGACTTAACAATTTTTTTTTGAAAAATATTACTCATTTCTAAACTTCCTCTTGTCTTTTCTAACTTGGGAGGGAGATTCATATTCAAATTCCACCAGTATTTTTAAGTGTCAACCACACCAGGCTTTGTGCTAGGTGCTTAAAAATATCTACACATTGTTTCATAGATGAAAAAAACAAGGCTTAGAGAGTTCAAGTGAATATCCTAAGATCATATGATTAGTAAGGAGCAACTGCAAGAATAATAAATAAGACTTAACCATAAACCAGTGAAAGAACTCTAAGAGGAATATGACTGAGTAGCATGAGGTACAGAAAGAGATTTTTTTTCTTCAACAAGGGATGAGTAGAAGAGTCAGAGAAGTCTTTGTGAGGGAGATGAAGTTAATCTAGGAGATGTTCAGTCAATCCATGAAGAGTCAAGAAGATTTTTTTCTTCCGTTTCTTCAATTCTCACTTGGCTATGTATAATGATTTATGCTTATGGCATATAATTGCCAAGTAGATAAATTTTCACTAAATGGAAGATAAAATGGCGACCACGGTAGAAAAGCATTTTATTTGATGATTTGTGACTATAAGTATATTCAAAGGCTTTTAGTATATAAAGAATGGATCTAATGGAAGAAGACCCATTGTCAGTGCTGAAAATAATGGTACGTATGTCCTTTCACCAAGTTTAGTTACAGTTCTCATAATACAAAACCAGTCCTTGAAATGCATGGTAAATATGCTGATTCTGGGTACAAATGAATCCTCCATTTCTGAAGGCTTGGTATGGGCTCCGATTTAGGTCTCCAATGCAGGTCCAGCGATTTTTGGTCCTCTTTTGGGAAACACACCATTTGGCATGATCCTGGTAAGAACTGAAATAAGAGTGTCCAGATATCTTAATTGCTTTGACATTGTAGACATGGTAAGGAAGGGAGCAGTTTGAAGGAAGCTCTTGTCTCTTTCGCTGCCAGGTTTCTGTTAGCAAATGTGTCTTCAACTGTTGAGCCATCCAGGCTGCAAAGATGTCTAGGGTTTACAGGGAGAAAGATAGTGAGGTTAGTATTTACACTTAGATAAGTCCCTGAAAATATCCTCAGCAATGGAAATTATCATTCACCCCTGATATATAGATGTCACGAGCACAATAATAACAACATAATTGAGATAGTAGATGGGAGAACATTTTGTTAGTGCTAAAGTGTTATGCAAATAAAAGTTCTTATCACTAAGGTGATATTGGCATTTAAAAATGTTTTCTGTTCCACACAAACAAGAGAGCAATATATGCTTTTGTCTTGAGAAGATCTTTAGACAGAATGAAGCTAGAGAAGTAACCAGGGGCCAGCTTCAAGGGCTCTTTGTACATCATGCCAAAATGTTTGGATTTTCCTGAAATCAAAGGGAGAATTAAAAAAAAATTAATGTTTATTTATTTTTGAGAGAGAGACAGAGTGTGAGCAGAGGAGCGGCAGAGAGAGAGGGAGACACAGAATCTGAAGCAGGCTCCAGGCTCCGAGCCATCAGTACACAGACCAATGTGGGGCTCCAACCCATGAATCATGAGATCGTGACCTGAGCCGAAGTCAGATGCTCAACAGACTGAACCACCCAAGCGCCCCTCAATGGGAGAATTTTTAGAGAAATGTTAGTGGAAAACTGATAATAGAAACTGATTTTTGATCATAAATATCAGTTGGGAGGCAACGTGCAGGATGAATTAAGAAAGGTGTATTAGATTGGAGATAGGGAAAATACAGGGTTGTCACAATAATTGTGACACTAAACACAGGCATGGACTAAGGCAGTGGCATAAAGCTTGGAGAGGAAAAGATAAATGTGAGTGTTACTAAGGACCTAGAACTGATTGAATTTGATGACTTGCTAGAGCAGTAAAGAAAAAGGAGGGATCTAGAGTCCTCAGTTGACTCTGCAGAATATAAGAAAAAGAATAGATTTGTGGGCAATAATGATGAGTTTGGCACGTTGAATTTGGCATGGCTATACCACCCCCAGGTGGCAATGTCCCACCCACTATTGAATACTGATGGCTCTGTCAGTCCAGAGGTCTTGAGAATCGCCTGAAAGCTTATTGGAATTGCATAGAATGAGTATATAGAATGAGATAAGGAAGAGTGGAAGACCACGTGGCAACCCAGTCACCTAAGGAGTAGGCAGAGGAGGAGGACCTAGTTAAAGAGACTTAAGAGAAGTGGGAAGAAGACCAAGAGACTGCACACTCCCAAAAATCAGGAAGGGAGAGTGTTTCAGGAAGGAAAGTGTTTTAACAGTGCCAAATTCTGCAGAGGCTATTTCTGTCCTGTTGATTTTTGGATCTCTAGTGCCTAATACAGGGCTTGGCAAGTGGTAAGCATTCAGTAAATTTTATCTAGTATAAAAGGAAGGAAGGTAGCAAGAAAGGAGGGAAGACAGTGAGGTCAACTAAGAGCGTCACTGGTGACTGGGGAGAGATTGGAGTGTCTACAGACAGAGATGCAAAGACTACAGTGAAGGAGCGTTGAGCAAGTGAAAGCCCATGAAGAGTCTTTAAAATTATTTTTTAATGTTTATTTATTTTTGAGAGAGAGAGAGAGAGAGAGAGAGAGAGAGAGAGAGAAAGAGAGACAGAGCATGAGTGGGGGAGGGGCAGAGAGAGAGGGAGACATGAAATCTGAAGCAGGTTCCAGGCTCTGAGCCTTCAGCACAGAGCTTGACTCAGGGCTCAAACCCGTGAACCACAAGATCATGACCTGAGCTGAACTCGGATGCTTAACCCACTGAGCCAGCCAGGTGCCCCCTGAAGAGACTTTTAGAAAGAAATTTGGAAGAAAAGAAAAAAAACAGAGATATAGGGGATCTAGAATTGAGGGAAGATTTTTAGGAATATTTGTGTGCTAAGGGGACCGAGCTTATAGAGTGGGAAAATTGAAGTAGAAGAGGGAGAAGAGATCTAGTGTTTGAATCAAAGTATTCTGAGACTGGGATAGGTTCCAAGGCACAAGAGGTGCACTGCTTCTGTTGGGATAAAGGGAAACTCGTGAAAAGGAATAAAAACAGATAAGATTGTTGAGGGTGTGTGTGTGTATGTGTGTGTGTGTGTGTGTGTGTGTGTGTGGTCTTTTTAGTCACTGAAAAAAATGTTTTTAAATTTATGTTTTGAGAAAAGAGAGAGAGAGAGGGATCAGGGGAGGGGCAGAGAGAGAGAAGGAGAGAGAGAATCCCAAGCAGGTTCTACACTGTCAGCATGGAACCCAATGTGGTGCTTGAACTCACAAACTGTGAGATCATGACTTGAGCCAAAACCAAGAGTTGGAGGCTTAACCGACTGAGCCACCCAGGTGCCCCAGTCATGTTTAAAAGATGTTTATTTATTTTGAGAGAGAGAGAGAGTACTAGAGCGAGCCGGGGAGAGGCAAAAAGAGAGGGAGAGAGAGAATCCCAAGCAGGCTCTACACTATCAGTGCAGAGCTCGATAGGTACAAGGTTCATAGGATCCGTGAGATCATGACCTGAGCTGAAATCAAGAGTTGGATGCTCAACCAACTGAGGCGCCCCGGTGCCCCTTTTTAGTCATTTTTAAAAATACAAGTATAACTGTCACACAATGTTACATTAGTTTCAGGTACAGAACATGGTGATTCGACACCTCCGTATGTCATGCTATGCTGACCACAAGTGGAGCCACCATCTGGTCACCATACAGCACAATTACAATACCATTGACTATGTTCCCTCTGCTGTACCTTTCATCCCATGACTTACTCATTCCACAAACTGGAAGCCTGTACCTCCCACTCCTTTTTGCCCATTTTGCCCATTCCCTCCATCCCCTCCCCTCTGGCAACCGCCAGTATGTTCTGTGTATTTACGGGTCTGTTTCTGCTTCCGTTTGTGTGTTCATTTGTTTTGTTTTTAAGATTCCACATATGAGTGAAATCTATGGTTTTATCTCCCTCTGACTTATTTCCCTTAGCATAGTACCCCCTAGGTCCTTCCATGTTGTCACAAACGGTAAAGTCTCATTCTTTTTATGGTTGAGTAATATTCCATTGTGTATACACACCACATCTTCTTTATCCATTCACCTATTGATGAACACTTGGGTTGCCTCCATATCTTAGCTTCTGTAAATAATGTTGCGATAAACATAGTCTGCATATATCTTCCTGAATTAGTGTTTTTGGTTTCTTTGGGAAAAGGCCCAGTAATGGAATTATGGGATCACATGATATTCCTATTTTTAATTTTTTGAGAAACCCCCATACTTTTTTGGGTGGAGTGTGTTCTTGAGGTGGTTTCTCTCTGGTGATCTCTGTTCTCTCTATGAAGGAAAAAGAGAGGCTGAGAATGAGGAGGCAGCGTAATATAAAGGACTTGAGAGTAAAAGAGTCTTAAAATAGCTGCTTAGGGAATGGAAAAAAGGAGGAGACAACTGTGGTCCCGTGCCCAACAGAGGCTGGGGACTGCAAATTTTCACTGACTCCTGGCTTGGATGGTTGTGAGATATTTCCATGGTTGGATCAGCAATTGTGCTATTCAAGCAGAGCAGGCGAACGTTTGGACTAATTTGACTTCCCCTTTCCCTTTCCTTCCTTTTTCCTCCCTTCTCTTCTCCATCCCCAAATAATCAGAATAGTTCTGCCATACAATCCAAAGTGAGTCCAACAGCAGAGTTATATATTGTTTGATCATGGTCTTTCATACCGTCAAGAAAAGAACCAGACTTTGCAAAATGGAGGAATTTTTGGCCCCGGGCTGACTGAAGTGCAGTGAGGTGCCGGTCAGGGATCTCTGATGAGCTGGATCTGGAGCACAGCTGGGGCATATGAACGAGCTCCTGGTGAAAGATGGCTGGGATGGAACAGCTATAAATGTTTGGGTTACAGACCAAGAGCTGAGAATCTGAATGGAGGAACAAAGAAAAATTGAGAATTAGGATACAGATGGAAATACTTGTTGATACTATAGATCTTGTGTGAATTAAAAACCACAAAAACAAAAACAAAAGTATTTCTTTTTTAAGCCAATAGCCTTCAAATCACTTTTGGTTAAAATAGTTAACCCTAACTGAGCGCTTCCTACTTTCCAGGCGTTATTCCACAAGTTTTATATGGGTGTACTAACTCAATCCTAATAGCAATTATATTATTAAGTAAGTTCTTTTGTCATTATCCTCTTCATATAGATGAATTAATAGAGAATTTCTGTCACAGATGCAGGGTTATAAAACTTGTAGTTGATATTCAAACCCAGGCAGTCTGGCATTGGAGACCATATGTTTTTTTCTCGTATACATACATATACAAAAGTAGAGCCCTCCCATGTATTGATCATCCAGCTTAAAGAATAATCAACTCATCAGCATGCACAGCTAATCTCTATGCTATTCAGCTCTATAAACATTACAGGAACTCAATTAGTTAAACTAGGACTTAACTTGGGTGAGAGCCTCAGTAATCCTTGCCATAAGATGGAAATTTGATGAAAAACATATTCTAAACCTCATATATCTAGAGGTAAATCACTCTTTACCACAATTTAGCAGCCTCCTCAGTAAAAAGTGACTGATTAAAATAGTGTTCTACTTCTCCTTCTCCCCCACCATAGTTTTCCAAATCCAAGTATTTTTGGCCATTCCAGCTTGGGATCTTAAAGGAAGATCATCTGACTTGGAGATGTCAGATTGGTGGCCTACAGGCAACATGTAGTCAGCACATTTATTTACTTCATTATATTTTGAGAGAGAGAGAGAGAGAGAGAGAGAGAGCACATGCACCCGTGTGTGAGTGGGAGAGGGGTGGGGGGAGGGGGGAGAGATTCCCAAGCAGGCTCCACACTGTCAGGGCAGAGCCTGATGTGGGGCTTGATCCCACAAATCGTGAGACTCTTGATCCAAATCAAGAGTCAGAAGCTCAACTGACTGAGCCACCCAGGTGCCCCCACAATTATTTTTTTAAAATAAGATTGAGATCATATTCTCTTCCCAACTCTCTCACATCCTCCCACCCTAGATTTCTAGTTTCTCTTGAAAAGTATGGAGATCTGTAACCATTAGGTCTGCTTTTCTGCAGAGCCACATTGCAGAGCTGAGGCTTTTGAGGGGAGAGTCAACATCCCTGTTTGTCTCTGTCCCCACTGCCCATGCAGCGTTGCTTGCCTGTCTCACCCATTTTTGTTACCTGCCAGGCCACGCTAGACATTTGAAAATACCACCCCTGATCAATTTCAAAGACTTCTTTGGTGGATCAGGAAACAAAGGTCTAGTAAGTGAATCTGCTCAAGGTCTCACCATGGCAACGCCCATGTTAGAATCTAATAGCATCTAGGTAACAGAGTGTTGATGAATAGAGAAACGGATGAAGTAATAAATTTATTCATACATTTCCAAATCCCTTCTTTAACACTGCTATCTCTCTCTCTCTTTTTTTTTTTTTAACATACTCTAATGTTACCTATTGCTTCATACTGGTTGTACTTAAAAGTTATGCAGATGCCAGATTGTCCATGTCTCCTCCCTGTGGGTGGATAATCATAGCCTTCTTCAGGAGCTGGAGGAAATCTGGGAATAGAATGAATCAGCCAAAATCCCTGCACTCTGTTCCACAGCAGTAAACCTACCAAAGATACAATTAATATAGGTAAATTAGAAAAACAAAGCTCCTTTTAAAGATAGGGTTCAAAGCTGTAACATTTAAGCCCATTTGTACTTCAGGCTAATATTTTACTCTGTTAATAATCACAAAGATCATGCTTGCTTTTCAAAGATTTCAAAACTAACTTGGGCACATATCACATTGCCCCATTACTGATAATAAGCCACCACAAAAGAGAGCCAGGACAGCCACCCTGTGAAGAGTTAAGAGGAATTTCGTGTTGAAACCACAAGGAGAATTTGTTTTGGCGGAATGCAAATTTGCTAAATTGGAATTTGACCTTGTTAAACTACACAGTCACCTGGTAAGCTTCACATAATGAGTTATCTTTACCGCTAAGCAGCTAAGCTGTTTTCAAAAGCCAGCTGAAAAAGAATTGAAAGAGAAAGTATCAAATGAAGAAATGTACTTGCGATAGTTCATTGTAAGACACTGATGGTCACTTACGTGTAGAAGAGTAATCAACTCCACAAGGCCAAAAACAGAGACAGAGAGAATGAAAGAGAAGTCATGCCAAAATGACCCAGCTAATTGTGTTTAGTGAAAATTTCTAGAGCAAAATGACATGAAAACGGAAAGGAAGGAAACAGAAAGATTTTCATTTTGTGACATGGCAAAATGAATCCTACCCAACAGGCATCAGTGACTATTTCTGTGTTTATAAATAAATCGGGATAGTTCTGGTACACTGACTAGACTTTCCAGTTTGCATATGACCATGCAAATATGAAATTATTCATGTTTACCTTATTGTTAGAGTGGAAACCACATGCTTGCTAGTTATTTCTTTTGCAAAAAACACACTTGAAGAAAGCACGCTATTGGTCTCTCATTCCCTGTGTCCAGGTGGAAAATATCCAATGTTCTGTTGCCAAACAGAGCTGGATGACCTTCAGGGGCCCTCTTCTGCCCAGATGAATGTACCGTTGGCCTGAAATCCTAACCTCCTGGTACCAGTGCCACCGGATGTCAGGGCACCTGTTGCCAAAGAGAACTCCTGCACTTGACATGGGGTCCCGTTCCCTTTGTGGTCTTTTTCCCAAGCCCTTTTAGCAACGAACAGGGTGGGGGGAGAATGGTGGTTGGCGGTTGTTAGAGGAGAGGTTGGAGAATGTGGTGTATTACCAAAATTGCTGTGTTCCAAGCAAATAGGACCATCAGGAGGGCAACTCGGCTAAATAAAAAGCTTTCATTACTCATGATATTTGACAGCCATTACAAATTACGTTCTTAATTGGAGGTGGCAAAAGTGGCAGCCTACTGGCCAAATCTATCCTGCAGATACATATTATTATTCTCAGAGAATATTTCTAAAACTTTGCGTTCATTGCCAACATTTAAAAATTGGGGAGATTTTCCACAAATGCTAATTTTCAACATCTCCTGAAAAATCGCATCCCTCCAAAGCAACCTGAGCACTACCTCGGGGCGCCTGGGTGGCGCAGTCGGTTAAGCGTCCGACTTCAGCCAGGTCACGATCTCGCGGTCCGGGAGTTCGAGCCCCGCGTCAGGCTCTGGGCTGATGGCTCAGAGCCTGGAGCCTGTTTCCAATTCTGTGTCTCCCTCTCTCTCTGCCCCTCCCCCGTTCATGCTCTGTCTCTCTCTGTCCCAAAAATAAATAAACATTGAAAAAAAAAATTTTTAAATACAAAGCAACCTGAGCACTACCTGTACCTTTTCACCAAGCATGCACCCTCCGGTTCTTCAGTTCCCTGCTAGTTTAGTCCACCTGGCTTGCTGACATCCACTTGCCTGCTTCTGAAGCCATTTGAGTTTGGGACCTTCTTTTTTTTTTTTTTTTTAAGTTTATTTATTTATTCTGAGAGAGAGAAAGAGGAACTCCTCCTGTCAGTGAGGAGCCTGATGCGGGGCTGGAACTCACAAACTGTGAGATCGTGACCTGAGCCGAAGTCGGACGCTTAACCGACTGAGCCACCCAGGCGCCCCGACTTTGGGGTCTTCTGAAAAATATTTGTTGCCATGGGAAAGTATTCATGATCTATGAAGTTGAAAAACAGTAGAAGATAATCATTACAATATTTTCATAAAAATGTTTTAAAATACATATTATAGGAAAAGTGAGTAGAAAGGATTAATGGAATTATCTAATGGGTGCTAAAATTACAGATTTTTTTTTTTTTTTGCTTACTGGCATTTTGAATTTTTAAGTAATACATATACATAGTTTATAGAAAAATGCCAAAAATTACTATAATAAAATTCTTAAAATATATTAACTATATATAACAAAAATTACCAAAATATAACAAATATATTTAAAAGTACTTTCCTTTTTTTTTTTTATTAAAAGTACTTTTCAAAAACGTTTACTTCAAAAGGAACTATACACTAAAAGAGTGAACTTTACTCTATGGAAATTATACCTCAATGAACTTAACTGAAATGTGTACACACACACACACACACACACACACACACATACACACACGTGCACACGTGCACACACACAAACACTATATAGACTGGCTGGTATTCCCAGTAGAATTCTGGGATTTCTGCTATAGAGCATATATTTTTATGTTAAGAAATAAAGTGGAATTTGTGAAAAGGAGATTTCCAAGTGAAATTATATAATTATAACCTGTGATATAGAAATCAAGAATTTTGATAGCTCAGAATAAACCATTAAAAAAAAGCTATCTTTTCAGTGTGGAAAAAAAAAAGAATATTCAAGATAGAATATTTAAGAGAATGTTGATTTCCAGTAGAAAAGACAAACCAAGAGCCTTTGTCATACCTTTAGTGTGTCCATACTTTCTGCTGTAATTCACAGATGTAGGGACTCCATCATTGTATATTAGATAGGCTGTGTTGTTATTCTGCAGGAGCACATTAGGGTTATAATGATGTAAATCTTACGCTCATAAATGCTCGCAACATTTCTACCAGCTACCCAGTCTGCAATACAGAGCTTTCATTAATACACATGAGAAATCATCCGTTATCCTAATAGACAGCTTCCCCATCAGACTGAATTCTGTGACAGGCAAGGGAGGGAACAGAAAGTCCATTCTTAACCGTGCATGGTTTCATCCTATGTGACAGGGGCCCTGTGCATCATGATGTGCACGTGAAGGTACTATTCCTATTTCTCTTGGCTGTTTTGGACCTGCGTTTCTCACTTGACAACCACTGTATAATAAAGGAGTACTTACATATTTGTTGAGGAACAAATATTTGTGTAGGAACAATCGGCCTAGGATTACACCTGGGTTTTTTCCACTGATACAGGCACCATGGCAGAACTGGCTGTCAGGGTCTGCTTTCCTCTGCCTACGTTGTGCTTCACAGCTTGGTCATAGTTTTGTGTTTAATCAGGATTCCTCATTCTCTGCTCCCACTACCTCCCTGCAGGGGAGGATTTCCCTTCAATTCATTTCTTAGTGTCACTTCACCTTTCTTGCTTGATATTTCCCTGCTTGGAAAAAGTAGTGAAATTGAATGTGTGATATTGGATTGCCTCTGGTAAGGCAAAATATGAGTAAATTTTCTAAACAGTTGGCCAAATCTCTGAGTAAAAATGAAGCTATTATTTTGATGGTATCTCTTTTGTCATGTTTTGGAAGCTTGCTTGTATTTATTCTGTGTGGTTGCTTTTCGTTTGTGTCACGATGCAATGATTTTTACTGAAGCCAATAATATTGATATTAACAAAAATCTCAGGGACATAATTAAAAGCAAGGAAGGAAAACTCATCTCCTTAAAAAAGGCTCTTCTTTTTGTCTCAGGAAAAAAAAAGCCAATAATTGAGTTGTTTACAACTGCTTAATTATTTGAGGTAATCTAAAACCTTTTTTTTTTTTTTTTTTTTAATGCACCGTATAGTCCGTGTAGCATTCTCGGCTACTATATTTAGAAATATCCAGGAAAAGAAGCTGTTTTCTTAGCCTCATTTTCACAACTGACTATAGCTATTGTTGGCATTCATATTCTCTGCTGGAAGACCCTGACAGTTGTTCAATGAGCTGGCGTTGAATGTGGTCATGAGGCCATTGTGTGCCTTTGGCGTGCAATGCGAAGGGGCTTTGGGAAGAATCTTTGAGGAGCTTTATTCGTATAATAGACGAAGTGTATTATTCTAACCAGGAGTGTAACAGCTAGCTAAGGTTAAATGGGAGGCAGCCCTAGTGAAGAAAGGCTCTCTGATACAGGGGAAAGACCATGGACTTAAGGATCGGTAGGCCTAGGCATGTCCTTCTGGACAGCTTTGTTTCTAGAACACATAAGCTGGGTACTATTTTGACTACTGGATGTTGAACACGACTAGTACAATCTCTGCCCCTAGTCTAGCAGGGAATGTAGACAGGCAGGCACAGGCAACTACAATATAGTTTGATAAGCGTTACCACGAAGGTGTATGGAAGGTTCTTATTGACAAAGGCAAAAGAAGGGAAACAATTCCAAATGTAACCCACGTATTGGCCTAGGTCATCTTGACATTTGAGATTTAAAGCCAGTTGCTGTGATCTTGCATTCTGCTTTCTGATAGAATCCCAGACCAGGAGGTGGGGGAGCTATGTTCTCACTGTCACTTCTGGCACACAGACCCAGCTTCCAAAGAACACCCGATCTCACTTAGGTGTCCCCACTATTGTTGGTCCTCTTCTTTTGGCTCTATGCCAGTCAGACATGGAAATCAGCCCCTTCCCTGTCATTTTCTTCCCAGAATCCCTCACTGAAGGCCTTACGTGTGATCAGATTTCACTGAAGGTACAAAACATTGAATGGTTTTACATCACCACCTGGCCTTGCCTCTAGTCTCTCTCTGGGTTTCTTATACTTTTTAAATCCTAGCTTTCATCCACTCTTTTTTAATTTGCAGAGCATTTTAGCTCTCTTGCCCTCCTAGGCTCTGGGGCCACTTTTGTGCCTCCACAGATCATTATTATATTCCGCCAAAGTAAGAACCATCTGTCCCAACTAAGGTAAAAGACAGAGGCTCTACAATGTTGCTCTTTCCTTTCTCTCCCCGGTGGGGAAGGGAACAACAGAAGTGTTTATTTTCTCACTAATGGGTTACGCTCCCAGCCTCCATCCCCAAACTTGGAAAACAGAAGCAGCTGCAGGCAGTTTGGATTTTACATAATAATCTATTAATTGAAAGCAGGGTTGCTGCTGGGTTTAAATAATTTTTAAAAGCACCTACAACAGGGCTTGGTCCATCACATGTACTCAAACACTTTTAAAATACATTTTTACTTTGTAATTTGGCTCTGAAGGCTGGTCTTCGTGGCAGACGAATAAAAACATGAGTATTAGTGAACACGGTGACAGCTCTCTGCACATTTTGAGTAAATACTCAGATATGCATGTGCCGCAGCGCTAGGATCTAACACATTATTGTTGGAATTCAATTAATTGACATATGTAACAGCCTAGCATACCGTAAGTGCTGAGTCATTTTACACATTTACCTCTCTCTCAGTGATTGTTAGGAAGGCATATATGCGTGTAACTGAATATTATTGTACGATTTTCCTTGTCACCCCTGGTTGGGAAGCAGTATCTTGCCACTGAACGGCAGATGGTGCCTGGATCATTGGGAGACTGCCCACATTGAGCCAGCAGGCCTACTTACCTATGCCTCTTTGGCTGGTTAGCGCATTGCCTGATCAAGTCCAGATAGCAGGTTTAATCTCCACTCAGGCAAGTGAGTTCTAGGGCATCGAACTACAGCCCTAGCTCTCAACCTACTACTTGGAAAATGATAAATGAAAAGGAAGACCAGGTGGAACCCTTCGTTTTGGCCCCCAGCACTCATCACCACCATGGCATAAGTAACCCATGCTTCGTGGTGTATTAATTGCTGATCTGTATTGCATTATAATGGGAGAGGGCTTCTTGCTATTTCTATTAGAGGTCTAAGACAGCAAGTACGGAGTGAATTGGCAGAGTTTGGCAGCCAGAAGGCTTCCATATGTAGGTAGTTCACACCTTACCCGGTGATGCTATGGGATATAGTGCTGAATGTGCCCATAATCTGGCGTCGCTGTAGAGTCTGATGACATATTCCTGAAGGTCTAAGATTGATTTAGATTGTGTGCTAGCTTACTTCAAGTTGCTAGGATCAGGGGTTAGGGAGGTTCGAAGTCAGAATCTTTTGGAAGCTTTAGATTCTGTTTATGCATTTTATGTGATTCAGATGAATGATAAACTGTAACATACCTCGGAGGCATATGCTTCATAGAGCTGTTGTAATGTCCTTCCCAACACACTGTTGGTGGTATTCATTAGTTGCTTACTCCTCCTCCAGCTCCTGGTTGCAGAGTCTAGGTATACGTACTCTAACCCCGTCTGTCTGCTTTCCTTGTCTTGCCTTTTAGGTAACTTATAAAAGGCAAACCTAACAAAGGAAATAATTATGAATTACTAACACTTATTGACAGCTTCTCTGGTGACAGCCACTGTATTAAGCGTCTAACTATATCATTTTACTTATGTTCCCTAGGTCTAAGGAAAGGGATTTGCTCAGGATTTCTGTCTCTTTTCTCGCCCTTATTTTTCTCCTTCCCAGAAAGGAATGTGACTCTGACTGGACGGGTCCTAAGACATCAACTGGCCTAGGGTGGGTAGGGTCCCTGTTGTGGAAGCCCATGTAGGTTGACAGTGGCTCTCTTTTGTTTCCACATGCCATATGGCTGCACTGGGGAGAGACGAAGCCCAGGCCTGGACTGGAAAGGCCTTGGATGTGTTTTTCTCTTCTGCCCCAAGTGCTTGGCACGCTCATCTCTTTGCAGTTGGCTGGCTGGGTCCGAGATTTGGGTTTGGCTTTCAGAGTAGACAGAGGCTCCCTTGAGTCTCTGGCCTAGGCCACGTTCTTTAGCTCAGTTTTTCAGACCGCTCTGCATTGAGGATTCAGGGCCAAGACCAGCTCATTAAGCAAGCATTTTGTTGTCCTTACTATTATCTCCTTGTATATCTTCTTTGCGTATCTCACAGGGAGGGGAGGCGGTTGGGCCCGTATGGCAGGGAGGCACTCTTGGATCATGTAACCCCGGGGCTTCTCAAATGTGCTCTAGTCACATTTCAGGCCAGATCATTCTTTGTTGTGGGGGCTGTCCTGTGCATTGCAGCATCCCTGGCCTCTACCTATCAGATGACAGTAGTCCTCCTCAGCTATGCCAATCAAAACTGTTTCCAGACAATGTTGAAAGTCCCCAGAGGGCAAAATCACCCGGGTCTTGCCAAATACTCTCTAATAGCAAAAATCCCACAATGAACCATCAAATACCCACAGGGAGGCAAACATTCTAATGCATTCACTATGACCACACGATGACATCTCACACTGCCCGTGAACGCTTCATGTTATTCACTTGGTTCTATTCACTCTTATGCTTCCATTTATTTACACGAGCTCTTTCCTGCCCTGTGCATGCGTTCTTACTCTCAGAACAGGGTCCTCACATGTGGCAGGAAACATAAAATTATTCTTTGGTGCCGACCTGATGTTGCTCTGCCCTTTTACTCTCACAGTGAGTTGTAGCAGCTCGAGACTGTGCCTCCCCGTCTGCTCAGCTCAACATTCTCTCTGACGGGTATTGCTGAGTAATGTGTCCATTCATTTGCAGCAAAAACAAATGTTATGTATTGATCGCAATTTGGTCGCTCACCAGTGAAGGGTTTGAGAACCATCAGGGTCACGGCGTATCAGTTGAAAACTAGTGCTTTTATTTTTTTTTTTAATTTTTTTTTAACGTTTATTTATTTTTGGGACAGAGAGAGACAGAGCATGAATGAGGGAGGGGCAGAGAGAGGGAGACACAGAATTGGAAACAGGCTCCAGGCTCTGAGCCATCAGCCCAGAGCCCGACGCGGGGCTCGAACTCACGGACCGCAAGATCGTGACCTGGCTGAAGTCGGACGCTTAACCGACTGCGCCACCCAGGCGCCCCGAAAACTAGTGCTTTTAAACATTTTTCTTGAGTAACCATTTCCAGTTATCTTCTGAAGTTTCCTCAATCTGTTTGTAGCCCACACCTCTATGCTGAGGTCCAGATAAGCCTAAATGCAGAGATATCCCAGAGACTTCCAACTCCATATTTTTGAAACCAAGTTTATAATATTTCGCTCCAACTCTGCTCTTCTCCTGCAGACGGGGAACACATCCACGCAGTCAGAGAAGCCAGCAATCTGAAAGTCTTTCTTAACTTCTCCCTCTCTCCTACGACCCTCAGCCCATCTGTTACCGAGTTTTCCCAGAGTGTTCCTTCCTCTTTATTTCTACTACCGCGTCTTTAAACTTTAAACTGATGAGGTCCACACATCATCTCATCTCTAATGCTGCAAAAGTCCTGGTGAGTCCATGACTCTAGACTGGTCTCCATGCAGTTGGCCTGCACCGTACCACCGGTGAGCTTTCTAAAATACAAATCTGACTACGTCACATCCCTGCTGGAAGGTCTTCGGTAGCTCCCTTTGACAGTCAAATTCAGACGCTGCAGCCCAACACACAAAGCCCTTCATGACCTGGCCCTCACTGCTCACTGAGCTTACCTCCTGCCATCTCCCACCATTCTCCTGAAGCACCAGCAACACTGTTCTTGAACCTTCTCCACTGCTTTTTGCCTCTGTACCTCCCCATTGCTCCCTCATTGGCTTGCGATGCCCTTGCATCTGCCTTGTTTTTCTAACCAGCTCACAGGGTGCCTGGGTGGCTCAGTCGGTTAACCATCCGACTTAGGCTCAGCTCATGATCTCACCATTTGTGAGTTTGAGCCCCGCATTGGGCCCTCTGCTGTCAGTGCAGAGCCTTCTTGGGATCCTCCGTCCCTCTCCCTCTGCTCCTCCCCTGCTTGCTGTCTCTCTCTCTCAAAAATAAATAAACATTAAAAAAAATCTAACCAGCTCATAATTGTTCTTAAAACTTAGCTCAAAACTAGCTTGGGGGCTCATGCTCCCTAGAGGCCCCATCTATACCCTCACCACATAATTGAGCTCCTTGAGGGCAAGTGCTATGTTTCATTCATATATGTATTTTCAAACCTCAGCACAGGGCCTGGCATGAGCTCAGTAACTGCTGAGAGACTGAGTGTCTCTGTGTTCTCAAGCCTGAAGTTTACACAAAGCTTGATGCCAATCATAATGCTCAACCTAAACACCCTAATTAAAGAGTGAAAAAGCGATCAAAGCGGTAGAAGAATCCATAACCATAATGCAATGCTGTGTTGAGTCTCTTCCACAGCGTGAAGGAGGCCAAGGACCTACCACCCACTCCTGTGCTTCTGTGCTGCCCTAATAAACAAGGTTAACCAAACACTGCTGTGTTCGATCAAGCCCTCTTTCTCATTCTCAGAAGGAGAGGCACAACGTCCCGTGTCAGAAAAAAAGCAATCTGCCTTCTCTCCTTTGCAAATCTCTGAAAGGATGTTGGAAGGGTCCCGTTAGGGAAGGCGCAATGCAATGAAAGGAACGTGCCAACTGGCCCCCCACATCTGGGGCCACCGGCCTTGGCCCGCTGGGAGAAGCGAATCAGGTCCACCAGGCACTGCTTGGCAGCTTTCTCAGGTGGAAGTTCCTTCACTTAGGACCTCTCTGGATATTTGGTCCATGCATGTACTTTAATTTCCCTTCTTTTTAGAAGGGAGAGGGAGGGGGAAGACTCCTTGTGGAACTTTACAGTGAGCCAGTTTGCCTCCCATACTCTGGCTTTCTATTTGCATGCACAAATCCTTCCATTTCATTTACCTACCAATCCACGGCTTTGCCTTCTTCATTTCTGCACGATATTGTTGTCGCCTCCAGGACCCCAAAGAGGGCGAAGAAGAGCAAAGGAAGGGCTGTTCTTAGAAGTCTGGCTGTCATTTTTTTTTTTTATCTGCCACCTATATTCCACACCACAGCAGGAAACTTGCCCCCCGGATGAGGAGTCTGAGTTTCAGGTCTCGCTCAGGCTGTGCTGGCTCTGATGTTTTGTTTCCGTTTGCCTCTGCTGTTCGCTGTTCGGGCATTTTCAGAATGGGGCGAACCTCATGTAATTGTGTGATTCTGTCACAACATGCCAGCGTGACTCCGGATGCCTTTGTGCTGACTAGTTTGCAAAGTCATCAAAAGTCCCAGCGAGAAAAATGGGATATACAGTTAACTCTTCTGAGGGAACATCATGTACTATGAAGTTCGGTGGGCAGGGAAACTCCATGGTGATAAGTAGAGGTTGAATTAAGTGTATTTCATGTTTTCCCCTCACGATTAGCCTCTCTGTGAGTGAAAGCAAATGCTTGCAGTTCACACATTAAGCAGAAATGACAAAACCTTAATTCTTAGCAAAAATTAGGATCTGTCACTTCTAATATTCTCAATCTTAAGTAAACTTTTCCTAAAGTGGACTTCAAAGGGTTGCCTTAAAGAGCAATTTAATTGTATTCTACAAAAGATGTTTACGTATTGCCTCCACTTCTGGTTTTAGCCATTCAACTTGGTGCTCTACTTTTGAGAGGCCTTGGTGTCCAATTGGTTGTAATGCAATCGGGTAAACATATTGACCGCTCACCCTTCAGGTCAAATAAAAAATGTTACAAACATCTGTTTTGCCCAAACTATTCTTTCTCACTCTTGAAACTAAATTTGAAGTTGAAAGCCAAGAGAAAATGGCCTATTACCACAATGACTATAAAAAGGTGAGACCATTCTCTTTTTACAGGAGGGGAGGGAGGAGACAGGCATATGAAAAGGATTTCCTTAAGTGTATGATGCTTTTGACTCACTTCTTAAAGATGCTCTCATAATTAGGAGCACTTTACCAGAAGGATAGCTCTGATCTATCCCTTGGATTATGGATCCAGACCAGTCACTTAGGGACCCACACCAAACTGGCATCTTGCAACTCAGATCACTTCTGTGTTGAACTCGAATTGTTCAGGATTCAAGGTTCGTAGGAAAGGGAGGGCCTGAGGCTCTATTTCTCCTAAGACAGAGTTTTGTTTGGGGTGTCTGGACCATGTACCCACATTTTCCTGTGGTGCTTGCAAAAGGGGCAGAATTCTGGGTCTTAGCCAAACCTGCTAACTCAGAATTCTCCTAGTTGGGCTTAGGAATCTACATTTTTTATAAAGTTTGTGGTGATGCCAGTGCACTCGAAACTTTGAGGCTTGCTGCTCTGAGCCAAGGCTGTACCTTATCTGACAGGTTTGCAAACAATCAAGTTAGAAAAAAACAAAACAAAACAAAACAACATTTTTTTTCTGATCATTCCTCCATGAGTATCATTTTGTTTTATATATGTTTTTATTGCGTTCAGAAAAAAGATTTCAGCAACTGCAAACTTTTCATCAATTTTAAAAAATTTTCATAGCATGAGGTTTATTTTTCTAAGTTAAAATGAAATAAAATTATTTTTATCTTGTGATAGCTTTTGGTATTACAATGGTAATAACTAAGTACATGAGGCTTAGGATTTATTGATGCATTTAGAGAAGATAAGCAACGTGTTTTCAGTTATGTAGACTAAAGAACCTTTGTTGAATAGGATATAAAGTAATTCCTATTTTCTCCTCATTGTATGCTTAGCACAGTGCCTGGCCAAAAGTAAATGATCCACAAATAATAGCTAAGATTGTTTTTACTATAACCTGAGCCCTTCCTGTGGTTGGGGGACATCTGTATTGGGATGCTATTTGCTAAATCCAATTTTATTTCAAAGTCTGGAAAAATGCTGTTAGGTTACTTTCTTTCAGATGTAACTTTCAGGAAGCTTTCTTCTTATCTCTCCTTGTCGCTGACCTGATGGCACCGATTGTCAGTCAACAAGCTTTATTATGCAATCACCAGGTATCAAAAGCTGTACTGAGGGGCTCCAAGGATTTCAACATTACCCTAAAGCCTAGATTCCAGTATGTCCTGACTTTCACTAAAAATGGCAAAGTACTGTTATGGAAAGAAACTGAATTTGGTGGACGGAGAAAATGCAAACAGGATAGAATGGTTTTCACGTTACCCTCTTTTGAAGCCCGAGGAGCATAAGATTACAAAAATACCACATATACCTTCACGACATGATTACCTCTAAAAATAGCAGAAAATCCCTTCATTATAAGTTGGCCCAGTGTAGTGAACAAGGTAGAGTTCTTCACTTGGTAATAGGCTTCTTATTTTATAGTTGAAGGTTTGTATTCATTCATCTAGTAATTCTGGAAAATCTCAGTCCCGATCTCTTTGAAATTGTGCCTCTTCCACATTCTCTCTTGTCATATTGTCCTGGTACATTCTATGTCTCTTGCATATATTCCGTTTCCAGTGTCTTCATTAATCCTGATTCTTTATTTGGATCTATCTATCTTTCGGTTCTCAAGTTCTCTCTTAGGCAACATTAATCTGTTACTTAATCTATCTCTTTCAAATATCTAATTATTTCTTCAGTTGTGTTAAATCTGTTCCTTAATGCACTTATTAATGCATTAAGAAGTTCTTTGGTTTTTTTTTTTTTTTCCTTCAAATTTACTTAGTCTTTTTTCTGGTCTCTTGTTTTTTGCTCAAGGGAAGGTACACCCTTGTCTCAAGAAGGAGCTATGCTCAGGGGCGCCTGGGTGGCTCAGTTGGTTAAGCGTCTGGCTCTTGGTTTCGGCTCAGTCATGATCTCACAGTTTGTGAGTTCCAGCCCCATATAGGGCTCTGTGCTGACAGCATGGAGCCTGCTTGGGATTCTCTCTTTTTCTCTCTCTCTCTCTTCCTCTCTCTCTCTCTCTCTCTTCCTCTCTCTCTCTCTCTCTCTCTTCCTCTCTCTCTGCCCCTCCCCTGCTTGTGTTCCCTTTCTCTCGAAATAAATAAACGTTTTTTAAAAAAGAGATATGCTCAGTCTTCTCTTTTTATTTCTGTAAAGATATTAAAGATATTATTTTATATTTTGTGTTTGATGATTCCAGTATCTAGAGCCTTTGCAGGTCACACTTCACTGTCTGTTGTTTCTGCAGCTCTCTCTCATGACACCTTGAAAGCTACCCTGTGTGCTTTTTTTATTTTTGGCTGTGAATTCGTATTCTTTGAAGCTTTATCTGTAAGAACTTTTTGAGATTGAGATTAAGTTGGGTTTTTCCACACCCTGGTCTATGCTGGCTTCATCAAAGTTTAGTCATCCTGTGAGGACTTCTGGAAGTCAGGCTGCCGGCTGTGTTTAGTTATTTTCAATAGCTTTTTGAGGTGTGATTTACATGCCAGAGAGTCTATCTCTTTACCTTAATGTTCAAACTTTTACAAGACCACTTCAGATACTGGATAAAATCTAGAATGTGAAAAACCGAAGGAAAAAGTTGATACTCTTGTTGCAGGAGGAAGGGGAGGGGACTTGAATTATTTTGATGAAAATCGATGAGACAAGCAACATGATTCAGGCATTTGTAAAACAAAGAATTGTTCATGAAAAATGTTGTTAAAGGAAGCTGTAAGTAGAATTAAAGGAAGAGGGTCAGAAAATTTTATTTTGTTAATTCCTACTCATCCTTCATAGCTCTATGGATGCCAGTCCCTCCTGGAAACTATCTTTGATCTCTCTTAATCTGGTTTAGGTATCCCAGACTTTGCTGTATTTGTTCAATTAGAGCAATTATTACAATGTATTCTAATTACTTGGTTACTTTTCTGAGTCTTCCTCTCAAGAGCGAGGGTCAGCCAAATCTGGCCCACTGCCTGTTTCTATAAAGTTTTATTGGAACACAGTGACACCCATTCACTGATGTATTACGTATAACTATTTCTGCTATAATGGCAGAGTTGAGCAGTTGCAACCATATGGCCCGCAAGAGACCATATGGCCCGCAAAGCCTAAAATACCAAGTTTTTGATTCTTTACTGAGAAAGTTTGTTCTAGTGTATAACCCCTATCTAGTGTATAATGCCCTGTATCAGGGCAGAACAATGTCTGACTGGTTTGCTATTGTATCTCTAGCACTTACCATGGTGCTTATCACCTAGAAGTGGCTGGATAAGTATAGATGAATGAATGGATTAAATGAAAAAGATTTCAGAGATTTCTATTTTGGGGTTATGTGGAATTTAGGATGAATTAAATCTAATCAGATAAATAAATAAAAATGAGTATGTAGGTAGGTAAAATCCCATTTTAAAGAACGTTATTATAATGTTTTGTCAAGGAGGCAGCTGGGTATAGTGAAAATAATCAGGCAGACCTGGGTTCCATGCCTGGCCCTACCTCTTACACGCCATGTAGTTAACCTCACGCCAAACTACTTAACCTCAACAGTATCAACTTCCTTTTCTAAAGGTGGCTCGTGATCTGTACTTTCATAGCATATGCTCTCAGGATTCAGTGAGATACTGTGTGCATAGCCTGTGGCACATGACTAATGCTTATTAAATGCTCATTCTTCCCACCTTGTTTCCTTTTCTTCTGTGGCACAGTTATTTCTTTATCTTTGCAGATGGACTAAAAAGGGTCCTTTGGCGATGTGGTTTTAAAGACCACAAATAAACTTATATCGCTCATGTTTGCAGTAGTCCTTACCCAGATAAAAGTCAGTGTTTGACTCAAAGGTAGCGTCTTGTTATTGAAGACACCAAGCTGAATTTTCATTCTGCCCCAAAGGGCAGTCAGCCTTTCATTCTCCCCGTACTTTGCAATGTGAACAGCCTTGCCATACCCACGGAGTCCATGTGAGCTTAGAATTCCCCTGTAATTTTAACAAATGACTAAAGTTCCAGAAAAAGTGGTGGTTTGGGCAGGGGGTACCTCTGGGCATTGGGTAAGTTCAGCCTGGTACAGAGTAAGCAGAATAAGGCTCTTCAGTCTCAGAAGGGCTCTTTTTCCACTGTACCAGCCTGCCTGTTAGCTATGTGGCTTTGGGAAGCTCACTTACCATCTCTGACTTAGTTTCTTTTAAAATAGCGTTCTTCCTCTTAAATTGCAGGGATTTTTGTTTGTTTGTTTGGTGTGTGTGTGTGTGTGTGTGTGTGTGTGTGTGTGTGGAGTAGATAAGATAATGTAGATTCCAATGAGTAGAATTTAAAAAATGGCATAGGAATTCAAGTTTCTGCAGTAACATGGCCATTTCTCTCCTGTTGGGATCAGAATGGTTCCCTTCTTTCTCTAAAGAGTGGGCTAACCATCAAGCGGGTATAGGGATGCTGCTTGTAGTGGGAAAGAGCGTGTCATTTGGAAGCAAATGGACTGGGCTCTCCTTTCCTACCTCTGTCACCTAGTAACAGTTGACCTTGGCAGGACACCTAACCCTCATATCTCCCGCGGTCAAACTTGGATCAAAATATCCACTGCACAGGTTCTTACAAAGGACTAGAGGGAATAATATATGCAAAGTTCCTGACATATATGAAACCCTCACTAAATGGTTGTTTTTATTTTCAAGACTTACACATTTGGAAAGACATTATCTTTCAATGTGTGCATTTCAGTAAAATTTTCTTCCAACTGCATTCTTGGAGGTCTCCATTACTTCTTTGCTGTGGAATTTCCTGCCCCCAATCCGAGAGGCTCCTGAGGGGTTTCCCTGTTTCAGTTCCCAGCCCTAAGGCTATTGGTGCTGTGGAGAGGCCGGCAAGAAAATTAGCATTGCCTCTGACATTTAGTGATGAGTTTCTCTTCCTTTGTAATAGGCAGAAGTATGAAAATAACTAAGCACCTGTAAATGGATTCTTCATTAGGTAACAGGTCACCTTCTTTCTACCATCATTATGCATATGACTTGTTAGACTGTTTCTGAAGCATCTGCTTGACAAATCCTTTTAGAGTCATACCCCCTTGCTAGCAAAAATAAGCCATTCTGCAGCTTAAAGCAACATGACATTTTCTGCTAGATATCAATATTTTTCCATCTGACATTGAGTAGATCTGAGGCAGCCAGAAAAATACCAGCTGCTTCTAAGGTTATGATTCACCGTTATTGTTCTTATCCTCACGTATTGTTAAGATCCACCAAAGCGATATTAAAATGGTTCGGACGAGTGTTTCTTTTTCTCACATTAGTTCAGCATCTTTCTCTGAAATCTTTTTGTTCATGAATGCCCAAGAAAACGTCAGGCAAAGGAAAAACCTGGGCACAGAATTGGAAGAACTTCTCCAGCACATTCCAAAGACAGAGAGAGAGGCTTGTCTCCCTGCACAGTTCTTCCATCCGGACACGCTGCAACGGAGTTGATTTTTATGCCTGTGTGATAGGGCCTAAATAGCTGTACCACTTCTACATTTCTCTCCGTTATGGAGGGAAGACACGAGGCTTACCGAAGCTCTTCAAAGACTTAAGAGAAAATGCTAGTCATTTTAAAATTTAAATTTACATGGGGTACTTGGGTGGCCCAGTCAGTCAGGTGTTCGACTGTTGATTTCAGCTCAGGTCATGATGTCACGGTTCGCGTGGGGCTCGGTGCTGACAGCGCGGAACCTGCTTGGGGTTGTCTCTCCCTTTCTCTCTCTGCCGCTCCCCTACTCGCTTTCACAAAATAAATAATAAAAATAAACTTAAAAAAATAAAATTTGAACTTACAAAAAAATTTTTTTTTAAAATCTTCCTTAATATTTTCCACCTCAAACCTATCCACTGGACCTTCTAGAAGTTACCAGATTCCTGGCTAAGAACCTCTCGTCCTGTAGCGATAACCACTAGCACTTTCACCATGGCCTGCAGATAAGAGAACACTCACTAGCTCATTACAGAAGTGAAAAATAAGATTAATTTAAAATCTCTGAGAGTTCTCTCCAGTCTTACTTGCAGATAAGTAATGATTTCCATCCCCTTATCTTTCAAGACATGTCTAAGAAAAAGGGAGTTTTCTTTTATAGAGCCTGGTAAAGATGTATTCCTTCTGATGTTCTATCCAGAGTTTTACTCTGGGAAATTGACTTTCCTTTTGCGACTTTGTTTCCTGAAGCCACACAAGCCCAAAGAAGGACAACCGAAGTATGAAGTCAGAAGGACGCCTTATACTAGCAGCAGTCTTTCTGGATTGGTGTGTAACCTGGGGATTTCTCTGCAACAGTGATTGGAAGGACCCTTTGATGCAAAATTCGACATCTAGTTATTATTTATCAATGATAATGATGGCTAACATTTATTAAACACTTACTATTTGTCAGGCACTATTCTGAGTGCTTTTTCTTTTTCCTCATGTTATCCTCACAGCAATCCTGAGAGTGGGCACTACTCTTATACCCATTTTATAGATGGAGGCATTGACCTCCAAGTACAGAGCTAATAGGTGGCAGAACAAAGACTCACTCACACCTGTGCTGCCTCATTCCAGAGCCCAGAGCCTACCCTCTCAGCCACCTGCCAACCCTCCAGATGAGAGTGACCTTTCATGGTATCTCATTGTGCAGCTATCATGCACATGGATCTCTGCACCATACTGTGCTTTATACAGGACACAGTTCTGGCACCTACTTCTGATTTCTTGGACTACAGAACTGGGGGGAGTCTTATTGGGGGGACAGCCTCATTTCTGGTCTGGACCGTTATCTGTTCTGTCGGGTCCTACCAAGAGACTTCCGGGCGTCCCACACCGTTCTTGTTCCCTTCTGCTCCATCCTCATGGTGATGTCCTTTTTCTTCTGACTTACTGCCCAGCAAGTGTAACGACTCAAGCTCTGCTCCGGTCAGGAGCTTGCTGAGGAGTGCTGACCTCTCCTGTGTACCTCGTGCAGAAACTCCAGGAGGGCTTCGCTGTGCGGAGTGCTCTGTCTTGTTAAGCAGGGTGAGCACTTTGTGCCGCATGGCTGACTCTCTCTACACTCAGTTTGGTCCTTCCTGGGCCTTTGTTCTCCAGTCCGCTGTGCCTGTGATCTCCAGGCCGTGGCGATCAGACGGCAGATGGCGCCTTCCCCGCTTTCCCCAGAAGAGGAACTTCCTGATTGGGGTTTGAGCTGAAGTGGCAATTCCTGTATTGAAATCTTTTGGGTGTTTCTGGAACTATTCCGTGTCACCACGCAAGAGGTGGAGGTGGGGGTGCACCATTCATTCGTTCGCAACGCGTTTATTAAGCACCTATTTGTGTTCTAGGCACTGTGCTGAGCACTGGGGTTGCCGTGACAACTGAGAATTGTTCCTGCTTTCATAATTTCCCATTTTTGGACAAATCAAACACATGATGAGGCAATTGCAATATAATATGATAAAGACTGTGATAAGGCGATAACAGTATTGCCAGGGCATGCAGAAAGGGCACCAGACCTTGAAGGGCTGGCTGATTCCCCGCCGGAGAAGTGGCATCTGAGACCTGAAGGATGACTAGAAGAAGTTAGGCAGGTGACAGAAGGGGTCGGTAGTTGGGCAGAAGGAAGAGAAAGGGTGTTCAGGAAAGAAGGAATAGCATATTCAAAGCCTACAGGCAGAGAAAGGCTGCCGAGCCTGGGCAAGTACAATCAGCTCAGGATAGCTGAAGCAGAGTTTGAAACAGGCTGTGGCAAGATGAGAGCAAAGTTAGGGATCTGAAGGGTGGCTGTCACTGAATCTTTCTTTAAAAAAAAAATGCTTATTTGTGTTTGAGAGAGAGAGAGCCAGCAGGGGAAGGGAAGAGAGGATTCAAATTGGCTCTGTACTGACAGCAGTGAGCCCTATGTATAGGGCTCGAACTCACAAACCGTGAGATCATGACCTGATCCAAACTCAGGCGCTCAACCGACAGAGCCACCCAGGTGCCCCTGAATCTATGTGCCATGCAGGAACCACTTGCTTTCACAGACCGAGCTACCATAGCTTAGGTATTTAATGACAGTGGATAGGACTGAGAAGTAATATTCATGTGTATCCCGGGGCTGATGGACAATCTCGGAGACCTTTGGTTCTGGATCCTCGTTCATGCCATCCAGGGGCCCCCAGCCAGCCAAGTGCCTTCCTCCCCCAGGTGGAATTCCTTGTGGCTCAAAAGACACGTCACAGTCTTCCTCTGACTGCTGCCAGCAGTGCTCTCTACTCTAAAAACCGGTGTCTTTACTCAAAGTCCCATCTACTGTCTCTGCTGGGGCTGTGCCCACAACCAGGCCTGACGTGGCCACTTTTGCTGGGGTTGACCTCACCGCAGCTAGGTACTAGGAACTGAGTCAGGCCTTTCACCAGCAACTCCTACAAGTAGGGGTGGTTATCTCCATTTGTACAGCTGGGGAAACTAAGGACTCAGAGCCAACAAAGTATTTGTTGCAAGCCACAAAGCTGTAGATGGCAAGATAGAGTTTGAATGTGGTCTGATTCCAAAGCCCCTGCAACCACAAGCAGTGACTCTTTCCCCATCAGTGGTATAGTTCTTATTAAGATCCTCTAAGTCTGCTCTTTGAGTTTTCTCATTGATCCTTTCTTAGAAGATGAGTCCCTCCAAAATTGGGTCAGAGGCTTTTAAGGGGCCTTTCCAAGAGTTGTCCCTTAAATCAGGAGCATGCCCTACCAGGAATGCTGTGTCCCCAAGACTGAAGACAACCTCCCATATCTCCCACTTTCCTTTAGAACATAACAATAATTTCTGATGTTGGCTAGTATTTTACAACTCCTCCCAGAGGATCTGGTGATGCTTTATGTAAACAAATTTTTAGGTAGCCTATGTGCAATTAGCAGGTGAGGTTCCTTCTTTGTGACTCTCCCCAGACTCTCACTGCATGTTGTTTTTCATTTACTTTCATTTTTGTCACTTTCTGCATTATCATCTTAATGTTCAATTTTGATGCTTGCCTCTTCTTTCAAACACCAGTAAAGCCCAGGGACAAATCTTACGAATCCTAGCAGTGGAGATGGATGTATTTGCTCGTGAGAGCGCCAGCTCCAAATAAGGGCACTAATGAGTCAATCACCAGGCTTTTATTAAGTGTCTGTTTGCTAAAAGCATAGCTTTTCCTGCAGCCAGATGGCCTGGCTCTGCACTCCTGAAGGGAATCTGGACCCTGTCACTAATTACTCTTCTTCCCGGCAGCAAGAAGGGGAAGCAATTTTCAAATTTTTTTTAGTGATCATAGGGCATTTTCTCTAGAATATCACTCTGTATAAAAAAAAAAACAGGATATAATTATTTTCAGTTAACATAGTCACACATTTTTGTAGAAGAATGGCAGTCTGCATAGTGGTTAGGAGAATAAACTTTGGAGCCCACGGATCTGAGTATGAATTGTTGGCTCTATCCTTTACTCGCTGTGTGAAGTAGAGCTAGTCACTTACACTCTGAACCTCAGGTTCTCCCTCTGTGAAATGGGAACAATATTAGTTCAGAGCTGTTCCAAGGATTCAGTTAGCAGTTATTAAATAAAACAGAGTAAATAGTTTGGTCCAGGAGATACTGTTACTATTATTATTATTACTTAATATTATCAAGAAAGCCATCTACCTGTCTGTCTTCAGGCGAGTTTGATATATTTTCATATGATTCTTGCAATTCTCTTTTCTCCATAAAAGTTCCCGTTTTTCCTCAAAGGTAGGATAGGGTCTTGCTTTCATGAATACTCTTAACGCTCACCTGTTATAATTATACGATTAAATCAAGGCTTGAAGAACTTGCAGGT
Organism: Prionailurus viverrinus; assembly: GCF_022837055.1. Lineage (NCBI taxonomy): Eukaryota > Metazoa > Chordata > Mammalia > Carnivora > Felidae > Prionailurus > Prionailurus viverrinus. The sequence goes on from NC_062568.1 coordinate 143,326,640, forward strand.
GACTTTTTGTTTTCATGTATCTTTCTTCAATACGATGACAGTGCTTTCTTTGCAGAATGAGGAGGTGGAGTTTGTCCGAACCGGCTATGGGAAGGATATGGTAAAAGTTCTCCATATTCAGCGAGATGGGAAATATCACAGCATTAAAGAGGTGGCAACTTCAGTGCAACTTACTCTGAGCTCCAAAAAAGATTATCTGCATGGAGATAATTCAGACATCATCCCCACAGACACCATCAAGAACACAGTTCACGTCTTGGCAAAATTTAAAGGGGTATGTATCATTCTTAGATGCTGCCTGTCTTTAAAAAAGATTTTTTTTAATGTTTATTTATTTTTGAGAGAGAGAGACAGAGTGCGTGTAGGGGCAGAACAGAGAGAGAGGGAGGCATGGAATCTGAAGCAAGCTCCAGACTCTGAGCTGTCGGCACAGAGACCAATGTGGGGCTCGAAATCACCAAACAAGATTATGACCTGAGTCAAAGCCAGACACTTAACTGACTGAGCCACCCAGGCACCCCTATGTTGTTACCTATCTTGATGCAGAATTCACTAAACTATAACATGAGTATATCACTTGCTTACTGCAAGTTCCCTTTACTTTCTAACCCTATTTTTACATTTGGGCCACTAATTCTTTTTCTTTTGGATTTTAAAATTCTCAGCCTTACAGAAAAGCTTTTTTCTTTTTTTCCCCTCTTAATCTCATTTCTTTGCTTTTTTTGGTTCTCAACTTACTACATCTTTTAGGAAGAGAATCCTATCTGACAAATTTACATGTTCTCTCTTAATTAGGATCATTGGCAAATCAAAGCCCTGGGAGGATTTCAGAATAGAATTTTTACACATTTTTTGTCATGCATTTCTTTGATTCCTGTTACCTATTTTTTTTTTTCTTTTAGAATGGTGTACATTTATAGAAGAAAGTACCATTTCTCTTCCTGGTGTTACTATAGAAGAAAATCTTGAGGATAAGATATATTTTGAAATCTATTGGTCCAATTTTTAATGGCTTCCTAATGTTCTCAACTGCATGACCACTTAGTATCCATATATGCTGGTAGCTGTATTCTTCAAGAGAGTCTTGGAGCTGATAGTATCTGATATTTTAGCACTTCAACTTCTAGTTTAAGTGTGAGGGAAGCTGTGTCGGACCTCCAGCAGATTTCTGGGAAACTCAAGATGATTTTTCTTTTTTCAAAGAAGTCTAAAAAGACAAGAAATGTAGACTAGAAAGTTTCTTTTCTCATGCTTTTGCATGAAATCCACACTCAGAATGCATGAAATGAACCAACTAATTGAAATATAATTTCTGCAAGGCCTAGCTCCACCCCGAACCTTTTTCTTGCTATTCAGAGTGGCCCAGCATGCACAAACATGGCTATAGAAAAAGGCATTGCTCTCGTAAAAAAATAAATTGAAAATAGGCTACGGTACTGCACTACAAAAGAGGGCCAGGTAACACAGATTCTCATATTTCCTGTACTATGTGAGAGATGCAGAAAAGTGAAGGAATGGACCTGGATCTTAAAGACAATTCAAATTCATTCATTGTAGATAGAGTGACCATATAATTTCTTATCTAAAACAAGGTGGCACTTTTTTTTCTTTTGTTTTTTTAAATTGAGATATGATTGGCATACAACTTTATATTTCAGGTGCACAACATGATGGTTTGATATTTGTGTATATGGTGAAATAAATTTTTATTTCTTGTCATCAGAAATTTTAAGAGTTGTCTCTTAGCTACTTTCAAATACATAATACAGTATTATTAACTGTATTTCCTGTCTTGTATATTACATCCCCATGATTACTAATTTTATAACTGGAAGTTTGTTTTGACTCCCTTCACCCACTTTGCCTATCTCCTCTCTCCTGGCAACCACCAATCGGTTCTCTGTATCTATGAACTTGATTTTGTTTGTTTGTTTTTGTTTTGTTTAGATTCCACATATAAGTGAGAACATATGGTGTTCGTCTTTTCTTGACTTATTTCTCTTAGCATAATCCCATCAAAGTTCATCTATGATCTGTGTTACCACAAATGTCAAGATTCACTCCTTTTTAGATGAATATACATTATATATATATATATATTTATACACACACACACGCACACTATATATATATATACACACACCATATAAATAAATATGTACACCATTATGTATATTACCAATATATATTACATTTTCTTTATGCATTTATCCACTGACAGGATACTTAAGTTGTTTCCATATTTTCCATATTTTGCAATGAACATGGGGTGCATATATCTTTTTGAGTTAGTATTTTTGTTTTCCAAACTAGGACACTTCTGAGAGTGAAATAAGATGCTAAATAATTATTCTGGGACAACAGGCATAAAACAGAACTATCCTGGGGAAACCTGTACAAATAGTCCACCTTAGGCAAGCCATAAATCATCTGTAGACTCTGCTAAGACCATAACGTATTGTCTAGAGATTATTATGAAGAATTTGTGTGGAAGTAGGGAGCTGCTTCATGGGGGTGGGAGTGAGGGATAGTCAATCGAAGGTCTGTTTGCAAAGCAAGGAAGCAGAAGTGGTCCTGTGTTAATGCTTTCCCCTGGGAAACTGGGAGGCCCATTTGGCAACCTCATAGAGACACCAGAGTGTTTTGGAGTCCACTGTAGTATTGTCGTTGGCGTGGGTGATGACTGAGCTCACCGAAAGGAGAATCTAAATGTTAAGTTTTCTTGTGCTCATCCATTGATTGACACATTTCTTCCTGCAAAACAGGTTTCTTTTAAAAACAGGGTAGTCTCACCCCGGTAATGGTGCTGTATTAACTACATTTAGGAGACCTTACGAAAATTTGGGATAAGGACCAATTCATGTCTCATGGTTCTTTCAAAATGTGTATTTCTCTGATTCTGAAAAGGATTTGAACAGGAAAGAGAACTCCGTGGATATTTAAAAATTATTTCTAAGTGGGGCAGGTATTTCTGATCACTAGCATTTTGTTTCACTTTACAGATCAAAAGCATAGAAACTTTTGCAATGAGCATCTGTGAACATTTCCTTTCCTCTTTTGACCATGTCATCCGAGCTCAAGTCTACGTGGAAGAAGTCCCCTGGAAGCGTCTTGAAAAGGTTTGCTCAGTTATTTGTGCTCTCGGTTTAATTAAAGAAATTGGCTTTATGACATATGCTGAAATTTTACTGGAAACGATTTTTTGTCCCTAATTTTCAGAATGGAGTTAAGCATGTCCATGCATTTATTCACACTCCCACTGGAACGCACTTCTGTGAGGTGGAACAGATGAGGAGTGGTAAGAAAGTATTTTTCATGCTTTGATTCTACAATAGCAATTTCAATATTTTTTTTCTTCCAAACAATTCCGTTTGTTAATATCGAGGAAAACTGTTGAGGATTTTGAAGGCATTTAAATCTGAGATGGGAATGAGCACTGTGACTCTGGAGTATATTTAAAAACAATCTCCTCCTTTATCGTAAAAACATAAAAAATAAATAATACATTTTGCCAGAAATCTAGGGGTTGAGTGAGGTAGATCATTTTTATTACCTGATTCAGAGGTGAGGGGAAAAAAAAGGCCTGGGCTGACAAAACCCCAAATCTCTGAATGTTCTGACCAGTACTTTTTGTACTATACCATGCTACTAATTATCATTACCTTTATAGGAAATAGTAAATAACAATCACGTTTCCCTGACATTTTATTTTCATAATAATAAGACCACTGATATTATTATAATTACTATAGAAGGAACCTCATTTAAATAGCAATGACAATTCTGTAATTCTTTGTGTTCACTAAGAAATTTAAAACTTAACCACGGAGCATAATTACAATAGGGACCTTATTAGTACTGAGGATTGAACTTAGCAAATATCAAAATTCCCAAAGCTTGTCTTCCACTGTTTGGTTAGGATTGTCAGGGCGGGGCAATAACTGGCCAGAGGACCTCTAGGAACTGTGGAGCCAAATGTGGTAGAAAGGTCTCCATCCTAATAAAAAATGAACTTTCACGATCATTATAAATGGAGAGTGTGGACTCTGAACTTTTTTCCTTTTCAATCATTCTTCTCTTCCTTCTCCTCTCTTCTCTTCCATTCCTTTTCTTTTCTGTATCTCCTCTTTCTTCTCTAGCTCTCTTCAGTAAGAATTTGAGGTAGCATCTCTTAAACATAGAAACATTATAAACTTAATAAAATAGAAGTCTCTTCTCATTCTGAGTTCTATTGGATAAAGCCCTTCCTCAGACAGTTCTAGTGTATTAGCTGTTACTTAATATTTTTTGCTATCTGTATTAAATTCTAGGCACAGCCAGGGACGTCTTGGTGTTTGATTAACAGTTATGTAATTTTTGCCATATAAAGGAGACTGAATAACTAGTTGTTATATTAAGTTGAAAAGATAATGATTTCTTAATCCCCCAAATGTGTAGTCATATATATTAACTTGCTGATGGAGCTGTTTGTTAGTTAAAATAAAACTTACTTTTCCTTCCTTCCTTCCTTCCTTCCTTCCTTCCTTCCTTCCATCTTTCTCTTTTTCTTTCTTTCTTTCTTTTTCTTTCTTTCTTTCTTTCTTTCTTTCTTTCTTTCCTTCCTTCCATCTTTCTTTCTTTCTTTCTTTCTTTCTTTCCTTCCTTCCTTCCATCTTTCTTTCTTTCTTTCTTTCTTTCTTTCTCCTTTCTTTCTTTCTTTCTTTCCTTCCTTCCTTCCTTCTGAATGTGACTTTGGGGGAGAAAGAGAAAGAAAGTTTCCCTAACTCCCCAGGTCAGTGTTTTCCTTCTCAAATCACATCATGTTTGTAAAATTATAAACTCTAAGCTGGCATAGTCCATCAGAAATGTAATGCAAGCCACGTATGTAATTTAAAATTTTTCTAGTAGTCACTTTAGGAATGTAAAAAATAAATTACTTTTAATAATATATTCTATTTAATCTGATATAGTTACAATATACCTTAAGTATGTAATAAAAATAAATTACTAATGTAATATTTCACATTCTTTTTTAAAAAGTTAAATGTTTGAAATCCTGTGCATATTTTATATTTACAGGGCATCTCAATTCACATTTGCCATATTCCAAGTGCTTAAGAGCCACACATGGCTAGTGGCTACCATATTGATTAGCCTAGCTCTAAACCATTTTTAAGTGATTTCGCAACATTTAGCATAGCATATTCCTCTTTCAACTTTCAAGTCTGTAAAATAATAGTTCTAGATAAGGTCTAGAATTCTATTTTGGGAGAGCTAATTAATGAATAAGAACATGTTGAAATACTATTCATTCAACAATTGGATTTTGAGGGCTTTTTATGTAGCCTAGGGCTGTAAATTCAGAGTTGAGTAAGACTTTCCCTGGCCCTAGTGAGTTTGCAGTAGATGAATAGTAGGAGATAGACTTATAAAAAGATTTATTGCAATAAAAGGGCTAAAAACTGCAACGAGGGCATCAAAGTTATGCTAGGGAAGCAAAGAGGTGCAAAAAATTGTCTTCCTAGGAAGAGTCTGGAAAGCTTGACAGGGGAGGAGGATATATTTCAGTTGACTTTTGAAAAATGATTCAGAATATGCTGGGCACAGAAGAGGAAAGAAAATTACAGGTGGAAGAGACAGAATGTATCTAGGTAGGAGCCATGAAGAAGTGGAAGAGGGAAACTAACATAATTTGGATATCTGCCTTATGCCAACCACCATCCTGGACAAATGATTTTAGTGTTGAAAGGGCAAAGCATTTGAGGAACAGTAGCAAGTTCAAAGGTCTAGTTCTTAGAGTGTAAGGAGCCAAGATGTATGTGAAGAGGTTGGTTTGGGCTGGATTTTGAAGGGCCTCATGTATCATACTAACAAGATGAGTATAATTTGGAAGTAGTTTTACATGGCAGTAAACCATACGTATTGGGATCAGACTATACCGTATTTGGATTTGAGCTCCATTACTTAATAACTTTGTGACTGTGAGTTACTTATGCTTCTTCAGTGGTTTTCATTTGTAAGATGAGGATAACAGTGTCCACCTTAATTTCCCAGAGAATTAAAGGAGATAAATATTAATATAGAGCATTTTAGCACAGGACCTGGCACATAGAAAGCATTCCTTAAATGATAGATACGATTGTTATTATTTAGGATGGCAATAGAGACCCAGGAAAGGTAGGTGTGTGTGTGTATGTGTGTGTGTGTGTGTGTGTCCTGTTCAGTAATTCTGATGAAGGTTATGGTGATCTGGCTGCAGAAACAGGCAGTAGAGAGACATTTAGAAACTTGTTGCAGAGATGGAGAAATGATGGAGTCAGATCTAAGGCAGTGAGAAGTAGAGATGGAGAGAATGACTGCAGAGGTGGAGGAGGGCATTATGTGAGGCATTTCTGAAGGGTACTGAATGAGTCTGAGTGATTGGATAGGGGTGGAGCTTGGAGAGAAGAAAGTTGCCCTAAAGTCGAGGGCTTGGGGGAGTTGGCTAAGGAGAACACGTATGATTAGAAAGTGTTCAGGGGGAAGCTGGTGATTTGGGGGAATAAGAGATAGAAATAGATTTGCAGACCATCAACAGACTGATGGTAGGTAAGGCTGTGGGCAAGAAAGAGCCATTCCAGAAAAACATGTGAAGCGAGAAGAGGAAAGTGACAGGTCCCAAGGGAAATTCCTCAGTTTACGGGTTGGGCAGTTCAAAAAATTAGAAGAAAGGTCAGAGAGATAGAAGGAAGATTGGAGAGAGTGGTGTTGTGGAGGCAAAAGAAAAAATAAATTAAGAAATCAGGGATAGTTATTGTGATAACAGGATGCGTAACGCACAGGATCCTATGCAGTGGCTCCATACAAGAAGTTCACTGCTTTTTGTAAAAGTCCAGTTCAGTGTGTGTGTGTGTGTGTGTGTGTGTGTGTGTGTTTGTGTGCACTTGTGTTGAGGTAATGTTCTGCTCCAAGAAGTTACTCAGGAACCCAGGTTGATGCAACCTAACATTTTTATCCTTACTTTTTTTGGGTCACCTTGAGAATAGATCCCCTTACCAGACAACCAGGAGAGGAAAAGAGCTTGGAGGAGCAAAAGGAGGAGACAAACCCCCTCCAGCATAACACCAGGCCTGAGAATAGAGCACCACACTTCTCTGGGAAGGAACCTAACCTCTCAGCCCCACCCAACTGCAATGGAAGCTGGGAAATGTAGTCTAACCAGGTACCTAGGAGGAAGAAGAAATAGATTTAGTAAATGGCAAGCAGTCTTTGCTATGGGAAGGTTCAGAAGTCTAGATTAAAAGAAAGTGGAACAGTAAGTGTGCAGTTTGGTAAATGGATCACTGGTGACTTCCACAAGAATATTTTAGCAGGGCCCTGTGGAGTGGCAGAGTATAGGGCTCTGCTGATCATAAGAAGAATACAAGCCACTCTTCATACCCTTGTTCTTTCCAGGAATTACCAGGAGCTATCATCAGCCTGAATTCTAGTCACCTGTTTGCTACAGAATGGAAAAACTAGTCACCATAGTAAAACCAAAGCTTTTTCTTTCTGCAGAGAGCCACAAAGCCTCAGCATACTGCAGTTGTTGTGGCTGTGTTCCCAGAAGCTCCAGCTTGACACATCTAGAATCCAGAGTCTCTCTGATACCATGTGGGGATGGCAGGGATCAGGGAGCAGAAGAAGCATCTATTGCCTTAAGCGTATGCAGTATATGTGTGTACATGTATATGAGTGTGTGTATATTCTAGTGTTGTGTATATAAAGATGACATTTGCACTCTGTCCCTGTTTGGAGAGTAAAGATCTATGATCTTAGGAGAGCAAAATTTAATTCTTCATTTGCTTTTTATCCAAAAGCTAAAACTGCAGATATTGTGAGGTAAGTCAATGTACAGGCATTGCCATAAGGAGTGCCCTTGCATAGGCTTAACTGAAGAAAGTAATCATTACACACACACACACACACACACACACACAAGCCCCAATTCGCATGTCAAAGACTGTTACAAACCTGTAAGCAATGCTTTTGATGAGGGGCTAGTTAGTTGGTGAGAATTCTGCCCTGTTAACACATGTACTTAATCACACATTTAGCCAGGCGGCTCCCAATAGGGACTTTTCCCAGCAGGATATGTAACTGACAGACTGGATTCTTTCTTATCAATTGAACAAACATTTATAGAAAGCCTACTGAATCTCGAGCACCATTTTAGACCCTGAGAATTGCTGTAAAACTCCCATTATACTCTTTTTTTAGTGGATATTTGAAAGCTACATCATTAAGTGTACTTTTGCCTGTTTCAAAGTCTGTTAGTTCCATGGGAGAATCTGGAAGGGAGAGACGAATTTTTTCACGCAAAGGGATGAGGACTGTAGTTATGTTTGTGACTTGCCAAACTCTGAGAGAAGAGCTAGGCTGTCCATGTGATGCAAGTTGTTAGTTTGGGTGTTCTAAGGAGACTGGCTCTTCCAAGCTCTTTCTTCCGTGTGTCTCCCTAAACTACAAGCATAGCTGAGTCTTGAAATCACTGGGATGGTTGAGTCACTAATTTGGACTAAATGGTCCCCCCAAACCTCTGCATTATTTGAATTATAACCCACAATTCTGTAAGAATCAAATTCCTCCCAATCTGCCACTGAGTATAGAAATTCATCTGGGGCACCTGGGTGGCTCAGTCGGTTAAGCGCCCGGCTTCAGCTCAGGTCATGATCTCACAGTTCGTGAGTTCAAGCCCCATGTCGGGCTCTGTGCTGATAGCCCAGAGCCTGGAGCCTGCTTTGGATTCTGTGTCTCCCTCTCTTTCTGCCTCTCCCCTGCTCTCACTCTGTCACTGCGTCTCTCAAAAATAAATATTTAAAAAAAAATTTTTTTAAAAAGAAAAAAATTCAGCAAAAACAGAGCCAAGTAGATGGTAGATGGAAAACACATCTCAACTAAGAGATATTGTCTTCTGGTAGTAAAAAAAAAAAGATCTATTGACATGGAGACCAGGGGGGCATAGGAGGTGGTTTTAAGGGGAAAAAAAGTGATGAAATTGAGGTCCTGGAGGACAGTAATTTCAGAGGCGTCAAGCTGGGCAGGTGGAAAAAGCGAGATGGAGGAAGGGGGAGACCCAAGACCTTTTCGATGTCCTGTGTGTGCCCTTTGTGGTGTCAAACTGAAGCACTCTTCAGTTTCTCCAAAAGAAGAGTTTTTGGTAAACACAAGTCCTTTAAACTCACCTCAACCACAACCTTGCTGTACAAAAGCCCAGTTAACTTCCTCCCACATGGCTGATACCATCTTTCCCCTTCCAGAATGGCATGGAGGGACCTTTCACTCTCCCCGCATGAGTGAAAGGGACTCCCAAAGGCAAATGATATTTAGTTTTCACTTTTTCTAGCACTTTACAAGTTTGAGGTTTTCTACTAGAATGATTTAATATGGTTTTAAAATATCCTCCTTTTAGCTATTTGTGTCCTTTTTGGAGGTGTTAAACATGGAAGCAATTATCCTGTTCATGACAGGATTTTTTTTTTCCCTTGGCTCAATAAAGCTTTGTGCTTTGTGACACCTGATGCGTAGGTAAGGAATTGGGCTTATTTTCTATTAATTCACAGTGAGTTTCTTCCCCTTAGAGAGCTAAAGGGTAGGATGTATGCTTCTCTGAGAGATAAACCACAATCTGTTAAGTGTGTAGGAGGACACTAAAAGCTAGCAAAGATTATGTTCTAGCAAAGTAAAATGTGAAAATCTTCCTTTTGCATTACCCTATAACCATGGCATAAAGGCAAAAAAAAAAAAAAAAAAGCTGATTAAGTGGTTTCGTGACAAATAACCTAGAAAAGGACAGTCCTTTTGGTTGAAATAATTCTGCCAGTCTAAGCTGAAGTTGTTTTCAGAGTGCGTAAGCCACTGTACTTTTTAGTCGATGGGTCCATGATTCTGAAAGGCTCAGGTTCGTACCAGTGTTCAGAAAGCTGGGGCACCGCCAACAGGGAAGATAAAATAAGCTCTTCGATTTCATCCAGAGTGTCTAATGTGTGCCAAGGGGGGGGGGGGCAAATCATATTAAAAGAGAATAGGGTTTTTGTTGTTGTTCTTCATAGAACAATGAGCGCACCAGAGTAGATGGTTTATGTTCTGCCCAAACTGTGGCCATAGTTAATTGTCGTTGGGAGCATAAAACATTTTATTCTATGTGAAACTGAGGCCAACACACATTTAAAAATGCAACTTCTGGGGCACCTGGGTGGCTCAGTCGGTTAAGCGGCCGACTTCGGCTCAGGTCATGATCTCGCGGTTCGTGAGTTCAAGCCCCGCGTCGGGCTCTGTGCTGACAGCTCAGAGCCTGGAGCCTGTTTCGGATTCTGTGTCTCCCTCTGTCTCTCTGACCCTCCCCCATTCATGCTCTGTCTCTCTCTGTCTCAAATATTAATGTTAAATTAATGTTAAATTAAATTAATGTCTCAAATAAATAAATGTTAAAAAATAAAAATGCAACTTCTTTCTTCATTTTCAGATGCTAGCAAGAAAATAGACATTTAAAAAGTTGCCTAGCAGAACTGACACTCCCCAGAGGGCAATAAATCTCATCCCAGAGCTGGAGGTGGATAGAGACGGCAGGTCAGAAGTGGTTTGCAGAACCCAATGAGCCTTTGTGAAACATGAGAAATATTCACGGGTAGTTAAAGTTGATAGGAAAAAGCCAATTATCACAACCTCATGGTCATAACTTTTATAAAGGATTTTCTGTGGGGCAGCCATTCTACTAAGTCCTTCATGGACGTTATCTCCGACATCTATCAAATTGGTGATCATCTCTGTTTGCAAGATGAGAAACTCAAGGTAAAGAGGGGTTAAGTAATGTTCTGAGGGGAATAGTGCTCATAAAATAGGGGAGGAGAGGCCCTGAGAACACTGAGATTCGAATTCAGGAAATCTTGAGTTGCAAGGCTGTGGTCTCAACCACTGTGCATCAATGCATCCAGAAATCCTTTTATGATTAAGACCATTGGAGGAGCCAAAGTCTTATTGGCTTATGTGGATGCTGATGACAATATAGTGCTATGTAGGAAACAATGAAATAGGTAAAATTTGCCTCTGGTTCTCATTCACTTTCTCTTTATTCCCCCTCCACGAACCCTGCTTGTTCTAACCTCATTCCATATTGCAAACTCCTTATTTCATTTCTATAGGGTTTTTTTCTAGAAGGGATTACTGTTGGAAATAGATTATATTAGTTTATAAAGGCTTCAGAAGTCACTCCTTTATGGGGTCTTCGTATTTTAATAGGAAATGTTTAAGGAATAAAAAGTTTTTAAGACACCTAGGGGCCATTTCTAAAAATGATGCTTCGGTTTCCATTTCAGGTTAGTGGAGATGGTATTTTTCAGGCTGGGGCTCTGTCTGAGGCTCTCAAAAAATACTATGGAAGGGAAGATGGCAACCTTCTTGTCTCCTGGAAAGAAACTGTAAAGAAATGGGAAGACAGAGTTAAAGGAAGGAGAAAACATCATGGGGATGGGGAAGTATCCAAAAAGGAGGAGATAATGAAGTGCTGAGTTCAAATTCCATTCCTGCCAGTTTCTAGCCATGTGACTATGGGCAAATGGTTGAAAGTCTCCTATATAAGACTATTTAATAGAGGGACGCCTGGGTTGCCCAGTTGGTTAAGCAGCCGGCTCTTGATTTGGGCTCAGGTCATGATCTCGCAGTTCATGAGTTTGAGCCCTGCAGAGGCTGCTTGGGATTCTCTGTTTCCCTCTCTCTCTGCCCCTCCCCCCTCTCTCAAAATAAATAAACAAACATTAAAAAAATAGTTAATAGAATTTGAGGATTAAGTAAGATAATGATTGAAAAAGGCAGCAACTAAATGCATGCTGATCATCAGGAAGTCTTCAGCTAATGTTGATGTCCTCCCCTTCCCCTGCCATGCTGTGTATTAGAAGGGAAATGCTAAAGATGAGTGGAGGAGAACTGTCTAAAAGAAAAAGAGACTAAGCTGTGAAATACTGATTCTTTGATGTGAATCAATCTTGTTGCATGCATTCACTCATTCATTCAATAGACACTTATTGATTGTTTCTGCAATTCTCTTGTATTTTAAACTTAGCCTCACTTGGGTCAGCTCTATACAGCATTTAGAAATGCTGATTTTGCAGCATCATGTCTTCACACATCCAGAATCCAATAAACAAAGGCAACTTAAAGCATTAGGTGTTGCTGGTGTCTCTCTTGGTCCTTCTTCAGATATAGTTTCCAAAGAGGACTTCAAAATGTTAAATACCATTTTGGTTGACACATTATCCTGGAGCACTCTGATAAGAACACCTTATTTAATCAGCAGATCTACTACAAACCACTGGCCATTGCTCTCTTTGGTAGATGTACACTTGTGGCTGGGAAAATATCAAAATGTGGTCATTGTTTACCTACTTACGAAACTCCACAGCTCCTGAGTTAGCCACAGCAGTTGAAGCCACATAGATGATGTGAACTATTGGATTATTAAGAGCTTCCCTGGATTTTAATTGAGGATCATGAGTTATATTCTTGTTCTTCAACTAAGACCATGTACAACATAGATGCCTGATGCCTCTGGCCCTTGAGTTATATACTAAACAGGCCAAGAAGGATAGGTCTTAATCAGGACTAACTTCAAAGCTTTAAAGAGATGACTTTAGTCATCCTGTCATGGCACTATGCTACTGGTGGTTTGTACCCAAGCACTCCTTGAACCTCCAGCCTCATCAGCCTGCACATACAAATAAGGGAATGGTGATGTTAATTCTTGAATTTTCCTGGCCTTATAGTTCTCTCACCACCAAACTGCTGGGTCTCCCCAGCCAAATTCTCCCACTTCCTGACAGTCGGGAGGTCTGTTTCACACGTGTTCAGGGAGACGTTTGCACCCATTGGATACAATACTGCTTCACTGGCTCTGCTCAGCACTGGCTGTGCTAGTTGTCCCTGCTCTTTGTGAAGAATGATGCTCTCTACAGAACATTCTACCCTGGGTCTTCCCAATATGACACCTGGTGCCCTGTTCTAGCCAGGCTTCACCAAACTGCCAGAGTGTGTTTCACATAGAAAAAGAGAGAATCTTCCCCTCACTCTCTCCCCCATCTGTCACCTGGGCCCTGAGCGAGAACTGCCTGGCAGACAAGTAAATATCTTCTTCAGATTATGCCTATCATCCCTCCACCTTCCCCATTTGCCACATGGGGTGATGTCAAGGACTGCAGGAGAACCATATCATCCCCTCTATTTTTGCCAGCTCTGCCCTCTTTCCCCCAGGTCTCTATGAACCAACTTTCCTTCTCCTTCAGCCAAAAACCAAAAGCCCTTATGGGTATTCCCCTAGGCATATCTATGCCCTATGGGTGGGTCACTGCCTCATCGTCCCAGTCTCTATTTAGGCTGGGCCAGGTCCACAATGCTACTCATTCATGAAGTTTTCTGGTTTCAGTGAGCTCATAAACACAAGAAAACTGAGGATCTGATGATAGTTGGAGCCATCAGCCAGTGTAGATGATCAACACAAGGACTAACCCTCTCCCATCCTGTAAAGGGAGTCAGAGTAGCAAACAGAAGAACTGCTCTGGGGGAGCTTACTCACTCATTTCATCATGATTACATATTGAGCGAAGTGGAGCCCAACAAGGAGAAAGTATTTGGCCTAGACATCATTTGTACCTGGAGCTGAGAGGAAGGTATTCATTTCTGTGGGTTTCAACACAAGACAGAGGTTTAGTCTTTGACTTTAAGTTCTGCCAGGGCAGGAGAAAGGCAGGGAGTCGTGGAATCCAGATAGAGAGATAGGCACACCACCCTCATAACTTCAGAGGAGACAGGGAGACAGACAACATGGGTAGTGAGGTAGCTCTTTGTTCAACGGTGCACCATGGTTTAGTGACCAGGATCCTCAGAGCTAGCTGTCCAATAAGAAGACACTATTTTATCCATGACCTCAGAGCCTCTTACCTTTTTACTTGAAACAGGACCTCCAGTCATTCATTCTGGAATCAAAGACCTCAAGGTCTTGAAAACCACCCAGTCTGGATTTGAAGGATTCATCAAGGACCAGTTCACCACCCTCCCCGAGGTGAAGGACAGGTGTTTTGCCACCCAAGTGTACTGCAAGTGGCGCTATCATCAGTACAGAGACGTGGACTTTGATACTACCTGGTAGGAGTGTGTGCTAAGGCCTGGCGCTGGCTATGCTCTCTTCCCGTTACTAAACCTACGTGGAAATCTTAGCTGCTATTAGCTAAAGTGACCTTGAACGGACCACCTAAATTCCCTGACCTTTTGGTTTTTCATCGATTATATCAGTAGTTCTCAAACATTTACTGTGTGTCAGAATTCCCTGGGGGGCTTAGTAGAAGGCAGATTACTGGACATAACTCCAGAGGCTCTGATTCTGTAGGCCTGGGGTGGGGCCTGAGAACTTGCACCTCTAATAAACTCCCAGCTGCTGCTGCTGCTGCTGGACCAGGAACCACACTTTAAGAACCACCATATCAGGTGAGGATAATGATATTCGGCTTTACTACCTCACGGTAGGTACAGAGAGGCCTAAATGAGGGTGACCAACGCATCCCAATTTTTCAAGGACTTTTCTGATTTTAACACCGAAAAGTCCCACGCCCTGGAAAACCCTTTGATTGGTAGGCAAACTGGGACAGTTGGTCACTCTGGGCTAAACTCGAAATGAGATGATGTTTACAGAAGCAGTTTATAAATGATAAATGTGTTAACAACGTAAAGGTACGCCTATCATTATAATATCCTTGGCAAACAGGAATTAGGCCTCTGGACTCTGAGTTTGCTTTTTGACCAGGCATCTCATTCCTCTGCTGAAGTTCTCATTGCTAGAATCTGCTACTTTCTGATGAGCTAGTATCTGCCCCCTGGTAGCTTCTTCCCAGTGGTATAGTTCTGCTCTACTCCTTTTATTATGTGATGTGTCTGAAAATACTTACAGAGAACTTCACCTCAATCTTCTTTTTCCCGCGTGTTCCCCATTGGCAGCAGGCTGATGTATTTCTGTTAGAGCACAAAATTGAACATGGCAGAGTCAGGGTCTTAGCTGGGCCACCCACTCAGGAAAGGAACTTAGTGTGGATCATATAACTTTCAAGATTCCTCACGTCTAAACTGGGGATAATAATAGCACCTGCCTCAGGATATTGAGAGAATTCAATGAAGCAATCACATAAAACCCAAAGCACAGAGCCTGGCACAGAACAAAACCCCTAAAAACATAATAATTCAAGGAACTGGCCAGTCTGAGCAGTAAGAGGGTTGGAGTATTTGGAGGTCCTCTTCATAAGTTCATCAAATGTGATGGAGATTTACCCTGGAATGCCCGGTGGGCCCTAGTTCCAGATGATGAAGATAGCCTAGTGACACTCAATACCTTTGTTGAATAGGGTGTGTGTGTGTGTGTGTGTGTGTGTGTGTGCATGCATGCACATGTGTGGGTAAAAAAAGGGGGAAGTGAGGTGTTTTTTAGGGGGCATTACCAGATATTAATCTCTTCTTTTTTTTTTAAATTTTTTCTTAACGTTTATTTATTTTTGAGACAGAGAGAGACATAGCATGAACGGGGGAGGGTCAGAGAGAGAGGGAGACACAGAATCTGAAACAGGCTCCAGGCTCTGAGCTGTCAGCACAGAGCCCGATGCGGGGCTCGAACTCACGGACCGCGAGATCGTGACCTGGCTGAAGTCGGATGCTTAACCGACTGCGCCACCCAGGCGCCCCGATATTAATCTGTTCTAAAACCAGCAATAAAATTGTTTACTGCAGGGAGAGAAGGTCACCGCTTCTTAGCTTTATAATGCACTCCGAAAAGGCCACCCTATGAGTCCTTAGTTGTTTTTTCTGTGTTTTAGGAATACTGTTCGGGATATTGTCCTGGAGAAATTTGCTGGACCCTATGACAAAGGCGAGTACTCGCCCTCTGTCCAGAAGACCCTCTATGACATCCAGGTGCACTCTTTGAGCCGGGTTCCTGAGGTATGTTTTGTCACTTGCCATTCTGAAGACTGAGAGAACTTGTTGTGTCTCCTGTCAGCGCTGACAGAAGAGTTGAGAGTTAAAATAAGACAGTGGAAGACACATGAAAAATGACATCTGTTGTTGTTCAAAAGCTTGTTATAGCAAGTGAGAAGAGAGCAAAAAATGGAAAAATCTGTCCAACCTGAAAACATGGGCCACTGCTGTAGTTCTTTAGTTAGTCGAAAATTCTTTGGGTCCTTACAACCTGCCACAATTTAAGCCTCATATCAGGACACTCAAATGCCTTGAAGGAGGGATAATTCGGCCAAGAGTCTATGTTTCAGGGTAGCCGGAGAATGAAGGATAGATGCAGACAGATTCCATCCATCCATCCATCCATCTGATGTTATTGAGTAGTTATTATATCTCTGTCAGCACATGAAGAATACAAAGATAAATTAGACAGTGTGCCTACCCTTAAAGGGTTCATCATTTGGTAAAAGAAGACAATAAGTAAACTAACGATCCAGTAAAGCATAAAGCATTATAGAAATACAGAGAAAGGCACCTAACTCAGGTATGGAAGATTGGGCCAGCCAGGCTTTATGGAGGGAGAGGTGTTTGAGTTGAGTCTTAAGGGTCAAGTAGGGGTTGGTTATCTGAGTTCACACTCAAGGGTGAGGGAGCATGGTAGGTATAAGACAGGAGCAGCATGGAATAATCATTTGCTGTTGAGGTTTTGGCATATGTGAAGTGCCAGGAATGAACATCTTTCCATGTGCCTAAGGATGAGGCAGAGATCAGACCAGGAGGATCTTTGTGGGCTTGTTTATAGTCTGTATTTTATTTTCAAAGCTCTTAGGAGCCACGGAGGGGTTTAACCAAGGTGTAGCACTACCGAATTTGCACTCTAGAAAGATCACTTTAAAAGAAGGGTGGTAAATTAAAAGGACAGCAGACCACAGATGAGGAGACCTGCAGGGAGGGTATTGGGAGGCAGAAATCTGGCAAAGAGGGTCTGAAGTAAGTAAAGCCATGATGGGTGGAGAAAAAGAGTACCAGTCTTAGACATGGGCAAGAGGGATCCTGCCATGACGTGGAACTTTCCAGGATGTTTTCTGGCTGTCCTTTCTCCACTGGATGAAGAGTCAGTGGGGCCAAGGCAACAAATCCTTCACAGGGGCACACATCCCTTTACAGTTTCTCTGGATACCTGCACCCCAGAATTAACTGCCCAAAGAACCCTGAGACCACTTTTAGAACCTGTGCAAACCTCTTCCCCAGATCCACCCTCCGGAGGCAGATCGTGCCATCAGTGTGTATACCCTTGGGCCTGCGAGTGGGCAAAAGGGTGGAAACTGCTTACAAACACTCAAGCTAGCATGTCCACATGAGGCCAAAAGAGAGGAAGGGATGGGCCAGGGGCTGGGGTCTGGCTCTTCCCACACTACAACATCCTGCATTGCAAGCAGTCAGAGAAATTTCAATTAGGTTCTGGCTTTCCAGGCTGTTATGAAGGTATATTTGTCAAGTAAAAAGGATAGAACATATTTCACTTAAAAATTTCTTGCTTGGGGGCATTTGGGTGGCTCAGTTGGTTAAAGGCCAGACTCCTGGTTGTGGCTTAGGTCATGATCTCATGGTTCATGAGTTTGAGCCCCACATAGAGCTCTGCACGAACAGTGCAGAGCCCGCTTGGGATCCTCTCCCTCTCCCTCTCCTCCCTCCCTGCAAAAAAACCAAAATGTTGCTTGCCTGATTCATAACCTTAAACATCTGGCATGTGGGCCTACAATTGTACTCTTACCCCAGGGTCTGTAAATGTTCAGGATAGGCTAGAGAGGAGGAAACAGACTGAGGAAGAATTTAGGAGGTTGACTGGCCACCACCAGGAGGCCAGTTAATATCCTGAAGTTCTCACTGTTTTCTGACCCAAGGAACGCTTACTTTTCTGAAAACCGATTTTGTACTTGGAGGGGGAAAGAATGCGTCCACCATCTAATGATGGGACTAGCAGGAGACAACTGTGTCACGCAGTAGAGGAACATCAGAAAGTGTCTCAGAGACGGAGGTGGAACTTGAGTAATGGACTCACGGGCAGTTGGGTTACTGGGGAGGAGTGACAGAGAGATAGATTCACAGTTGCCCAATGTGATCCATATTCCTTTGGATTCCAGATAGAAGATATGGAAATCAGCCTGCCAAACATTCACTACTTTAATATTGACATGTCCAAAATGGGATTGATCAACAAAGAAGAGGTAAGAGAACTTTAAGACTATTTAAAGAACGTCTACCCTCCTACCCCTGCACCCTTACCTGTCTTTATAAAATTGGGATGATAATATCACCAACCCAAACTCTTAACAGCTGTTGCTTTTGGAATATTTATAGTTGCCACTGATTAGAGTCCTCTTAGATTCTGGGCCTTTCAAAACCTGGGGCTGGAATGCCTTAGAGGTGGATGAATGATTATGGAGGAGGGTTGGAAGCTAGAGAGATTAAAAGACAAAGAAAGAACAGAGTGTGCCAGAGGAGACAGCTCGGAGATGTACTTCGAAAGTGCCGCACAGGGTCACAGCTTTGTTATTCTTCCATCATGAGGCAATAAAGAGAAAAAAAAGATTCTATTTCCCTTTTCTTTCATCATCTTTAACTTTTGACTAAGTAGTCAATTTAGGTAGCATATAAACAGAAAATGTAAACAGAAAGGAAGAAAGACTGTTTCCAACTGTAATTATAGAAAGCAAGATGAGGGGGTGCCTGGGTGGCTCAGTCGTTACACATCTGACCCTTGATTTTGTCTCAGGTCACGATCCCATGGTTTGTGAAGCTCTGCACTGATGGCATGGAGCCTGCTTGGGATTCCTTCTCTGCCCCTACCTCACTCGCATGCTCTCTCTTTCAAAAATAAATAAACAGAAAGAAAGGAAGAAAGAAAGAAAGAAAGAAAGAGGGAGGGAAGGAAGGAAGGAGAAAAAGAAAGAAAGACGAGGAAATGCACTTTTTGAAAGGAAACCTTGTTTTGCAAAAACACCCTGACTTGTTTTAAGCCATGGCAGAAGGTTAAACCAAGTGTGTCTGACTAGACAGCCTGAAGTAGTGTGTCCTGGGAGATTGGAACTGTCTTTCCCCTCTTGAGCCATTTTCAGAATGGTAGGATTTCTCTATTCCTGTTTCTGTCCTGCAAATTATGTTAATGGGCTCCATCAGGCTGTGCTACCACAGCTGTAGGTGGAGGCTGGGGAACAGCACTGGGAAACAAAGGCTTAGGCACCTGGGATAGCTTCCAGAGAACTGTGAGTCACAGACGAGAGCAACATTGATCCCAGGTACTGTTCATTCAACTGAACAGGGAGGCAGCATCGTTTATGTCACTGGAAGGAAAGGATGTCGATTACCAGAATACCATTAATTAGAATTAACGCCCTTTAAAATAATTACCGTCTAAAGGGCAAGAGAGGGACCTGAAAGTAATCTTGGCCATGTCGACCAAAGGTAAAACAAATGGGCCCCAAACAGAACAGGGTCAAGGTCATGACTGGAGCAGTGCTCAGCTGAGGAACCAGCAAAGAAACGAGGTCTCCTCAGGGCCCCCAAACACCTGTGACCTGCACTGATCCCAGCTCAAAGATGTGTCGCAGGGCTTGCCAGGTGTGTCCCTATATCCAAGAAGTCAGACTTGCAGCTTCCTCAGCTCCCACCCGAAGCCTGCGTGGGGGCCCCAAGACGGGAAGGCCCAGATCCTTGGGGCCAGGGGTCCGCGTGAAGGCACCTGAGAAGCCACACAAGTTGTCCTGACTCTGTGTCTGTGCTTTGGGGTTGGGGGGTGGGAGCTGCTCTCAGGCCCTCAGCCAGCAGGCGTGTACAGAGTGAGGGCAACACATGAGAAGCAGGGAGTCAGGACGCACTGACAACAGCAGAGAAGTGACAAATGACAGGGTGGGAAGACAGAACATCTCTAAATTTACAGCTGTCTGAAACCACTTAGTATTGGGCTAACAGCCCTGAGGACCTCAGATGTTCCTGAAGGCGTGGTATGATCGCATTGGACATTGATAGGTGTTCAAAGTGAATTCTCAAGCAAAGGCCAAATTATGTTCACCACATTCTGTTTAAAAAGCAGAGATAGATAATGCATTTGAGAAACATTTATATCCCAGTGATTAAAATCTTTCAAACACTCTTAAATTTTCTGGACAATCAACTCATCCCTCCACTATTGCCAGAAAAATAAAGCACTACCCTGCTTCAAATAACTTGACTTTAGTGCATATACGTTTTTCCTATTTAGTGAGTTGTTGTTTTTGGTTTTGATTTAATATTGATTCATAGAAAACAGGAGAGGTCTATTTTAATGCTTCTGAAGTTGCCATGTGGTTTTTCTACAGGTCTTGCTACCATTAGACAATCCCTACGGCAGAATTACTGGAACCGTCAAGAGGAAGCTGACTTCGAAGCTGTGACAAAGTAGCTACCATCTCCAGGAGCCTACTCTCAATTGAGGATTTCCTTCAGCCTCTTGTGATGCTGGAAATCATAGCATGTAACCATGCAAATTTTCAAACTAGTATGTTGATTTATAGTGTTAATTTTCCTCCTGTATGAAAGAATTCTTCTGCTCCTAGCTCAGCAAGGTGTTTTGTGATTAGTAATTATAACATGCTTTATGGATGCAGTTTACTTTACAAATGCTACACGGTATTAGAACAGTCATAAATCAAGATTTCTTTTTAGTTGTCTTGTGCCTTCCTATCTTGGAGACGCTTTAGAACCAATTCACTAAGAAAATAATCATGAATTAATGGATGTGTCATATCAATTACTTTGTGCACAAGTTCAAAAGTAAGCACTGTTTTCATCCTACTGATGCAAAAACTGCTTTTGGGTACTGCAGAAAATATAACGACAAAATCATCTTTTGAAAACTTTCACCATTGTGACTTCAATTGGACTGAATATTTGGATTTCTAAGAATGCTCTAGCATATGTATCACTGGGAATTTATTTATACTCTAAAAATACTTTTATAATCTTAATGTATTGGTTTTATGACTTTTACAACTCTTAGAGAATATATAGTACACACTGAAAAAAAGTATAACTTATTTTTCTTTGAATAAGGTCTCACTTTGGCACAAAGAACCCATCTAATAAGTGCTGAGTCAATATATCAATCAATGAATATACATATAGAAAGAAGACGACACTCTATACAAATATCAGTGATGATTTCTAGATTGTGGGATTAGGAGTGATTTTTATTTTTTGCCATGTGCTTTTCTGAATCTTCCATATCTGAACATTTATTACTTTTATAATCAGAGAAATAAATATAATTGATGATTTAAAGATATATACAGACTTGACTGGTGATTATCTTTATATCAGTTGAGTAACACTATATATATATGTTATATATATATACTATATATAATATACATATATGGTATATATCATATACCATAGAGCTTCATAAACTATAATTAAACTGTAATTTTAGAAACCCATGATGAAAACCTGTCCACATGAACATGGAACCTTCTTCCATTTAAAAAATCTACACTTATTAACTTTTTT
This sequence comes from Prionailurus viverrinus, assembly GCF_022837055.1. Taxonomy (NCBI): domain Eukaryota; kingdom Metazoa; phylum Chordata; class Mammalia; order Carnivora; family Felidae; genus Prionailurus; species Prionailurus viverrinus. Next base: position 143,348,168 of record NC_062568.1, read on the forward strand.
AAATCTCCATTTTTATAAATGCTTACATATAAGTACTTAGTATTATTTGATAATTCTGCTTCATTCCCCTTTGTAATACTACATAAGCTAGCATGGTATAGTGTTTAATTTCACAAACTCACTTAAATCCTGGATCTACTTCTTTCTAGCTATATGATAAGTATCGTCATCTGTAAAATAGAGGTGAAATAGAATCTAACTCAGAAGTATTTCAAGCATCAAATGGGTTAATGTTTGTAAAGTGCTGTGATAATGTTTATGGCTGACACACAGAAAATTCTGTACGGGGCACCTGGGTGGTTCAGTTGGTTGAAAGCTCAGGTCATGATCTCACGGTTTGTGAGATGGCTCTGTGCTGAGAGCATGGAGCCTGCTTGGGATTCTCTCCCTTTCTCTTTGCCCCTCCTATGCACTCTCTCTCTCTCTCTCAAAATAAATAAATATTTTTTTAAAAAAGAAATTTCTGTATGTGTTTGTTAAATGAAATATCTTGTCTTCTTTTCGTGTGTTATTAGACCCAAGTAGAAAATCTTCTTTGGACTTTATGAGTGAGGTGAGAGATGGGAGGCCGGAGAGCAGCAAGCCCTAGAAAATGCTGGAAACCCCACACAAGCTAGTGCCTGCTGGGAAAGAACACGAGATAAGCAGGATGAAACAATATGATAAGGAAAGTTTTGTGCCACACTGAATACTCATGTTACAAAATGGGCTTCTATATCATGTCACTTGGGTGGCCAAATTGCTTAGTACATTTTATTCCTCTGATGATTTGATAATCCTGTTTAAAGAGGAATTTAGAATTTAACATGATTTTTTCTAAAAACAAACAAACAAACAAACAACAAGAACAAAAAACGTAGGCCCTTCTTACTAGCTATTATCTTGGTCAGGAAAGTTTTAGAAACATTGTATTTGCTTCAGAGAAGAAATTGATGTTAGAGCAGAATCCTTAGACGTTGTGGCCCGTTTTGAACATACATGCATTGTGCTTCTCCTGAGTCGATTGCAAATGAGCTATTGGATGTTGTATCCCAGGTGTTATTTCCCAGGCAGGAGAGCCTGGAGTCTGAAATTTTCAAGGGCCAGAATCCTATTTTGTGAAGAATGTTTTCTTGTGCTTAAAATTGTAAATTATGCTGAAAAACAGGCTTTGGGTTTCACCCGGTTTTGTCAGTGCTGGCAGAGGAGCAGGCCAGCCTGAACTACAAACACCGGCCAGGTAATTTGTATCAAAACATTTTGTAATTTTGTTATAGAAGGCTACAGGCTCTCTGTTCCAGTTTACTGGGAACCCACTTGCTCTACAGTGCTTTCTCTTCCCTTCCCCCCATCCTTACCCCGGCCCCATCTCAAGTACTTTCCTGGGGGAATAAAGCAGGTGACTCCAGCCCATTTGCTGCCTGGAGGCAGTTTGCCTGGCACCCAACAGAGCAGCTGTCATCTGGGGCTTGTGGTTTCAGCAGCCAAAATTCTAAGACTTAGTCGAAATCCTCTAAATTTCATCTCAGAACTTTCATTGAAACAGCCTCAGAAAATGCATTCCATTCCTTTTCCTTTTTAGTCAGACTTAAGTTCACACCTTTCTTCCCCTTTAGTAACCTGCTTTTTCTCCCTTTGTTCTCAATACAATAGAAATCACTCTTTGGAAACAGTGTTTTTACTTGTTTGTTATTGAAACAGAATTTAGCTTTTTCAACCATGTGCAAAGATTTAACTACAGAAATCTGAACTTCTTTCTAACCTCCTAGGCCTCGGTTCAGAAAGAGCATTGATTTTTTTTTTTCCCCTCCAGACTAGGGACTGGATGGACTTTGCCTTTTGGAGTCTCCTTTGCAAAACCTTTGTTTAACTTCTGCTTCCTTAGCTGCATTTTGGAGGAAACCAGAGCTTCTTTCTAAAGTCATGGATTTCAAGCCTTCTAACTCACTGGGTTCTTCCTGCTTCCAAATAATGGAAACTTTTTCTCTTTGAATTTTTCATAGTCTTTGTTCCCATTTCTGTCAGAGTGCGGCTGCCTTTTGTTCTTCCATTTGCCTGGGCTCTTTTTCAGGAATTCTTAAGGTTTTTAGATTCTATGGATATCCCATTGAGAAAGAGTGGCTATGGACCTTCTTCCCAGCAAAGTGCTCATTCATGCCTCTACAGGGACCTCAATATCTGCCAAAGAGGTCATTTACACTCAATCCTTAAAGTGTAAAAGATTCCACTGGAAATTTACACATAAGGAATATATTCAAATAAACTTGGAAGGAAGGCACACTGATTCCCTTGTATGAGAAAGGGAAAACAGTGTGTTTAGGATAAAAGAGAAGGACCCCAGATATATAGGGGAAAAGACATTGTAGGACATGACAGTGTTGTGAGTTTTACTTGAATGGTGGAGGGAGCGGTGACACATGTAACTCAAATTATTTGATTCTTAGAAAATCATAGAAATTGAATGCTGAAATAAACTTCTGGTTGGATTTGTTTATTTTACATAGGAGGCAATTGAACCAACAGAAGTTAAGAGACTGGTACAGGGTTTTACAGAAAAGTCAGCAACAGATCAGAACCCAGATCTGCTAACCCGTAGTCCAGGGTCCCTTTCCTCCTCCAATGTGGATCCATAGCTTCAAAGTTTTCCTTTTTAACTCTGTGTAAATTAGGCTAATGTTAACTTACTCCGCATTCTGCGTGCACACCATACAGAAGGTTGATGAATAACCTACAGACATTAGGGTAGCTAGGAGAAGTCACCTTAGCATTAAAAATTAATTAGGAAATCTGCCTGAATAGATAATTAAACAGACTGATGTCAACCTAATTGCCTCAAATTAATGAATGCAGATCTACTTAGATTTTTAAAATTTTATCTTTAAAATTTTGTTGATGTTTGTTTTTGACCCACACACATCTTCATTAAAATCACAGACGTATCGGGGTGCCTGGGTGGCGCAGTCGGCTAAGCGTCTGACTTCAGCCAGGTCATGATCTCGCAGTCCCTGAGTTCGAGCCCCGCGTCGGGCTCTGGGCTGATGGCTCAGAGCCTGGAGCCTGTTTCTGATTCTGTGTCTCCCTCTCTCTCTGCCCCTCCCCTGTTCATGCTCTGTCTCTCTCTGTCCCAAAAATAAATAAAAGTTGAAAAAAAAATTAAAAAAAAAAATCACAGACGTATCAGAGGGCTCCCTTTCATTAGTCTCACAAAACCATTTTGAATGTCATTGAATGTTCATTTTGAATTAGGGATGAGATGTATTTAGAATTCACCAAATGCCTCAACTAACTTAGGTCTTTGGGGACCAATAAAAACTTATATGCATTTTGCTCAGCACATTTCCCTTAACTCAGCATAACAATTTTTCATGGAGCTTAAATAATGCAAGTTTTTTTTTCCTTTTATGTGCCCTTATGAAGATAAAGTATCTAAAACCACCCCAAATCCAAGGACCTAAGAAAGTAATTGTTTTATCTTTTAGCAGCATTAGAATGTATCAAATGAACAGTATTTGGACTGAGCATATGTTTGCTAATTCTGTGACTCTTCTGGGCTTGATATGGAGTGAGAGCATAGTAATAAAATCATACTTTAATGTAATTTTCCTGTTATACTAATATCTGTACTATGTACTCTTATTCAATTCTCCATCAGTCTTATGAGACTGGTATTATGGAAGGGTTGCTACTTTCCCCACAGCATCCATCCTCCTGTCTTTGTGTAGCTGAATACTTGGCTATCTGAAATAAACACTACAGTTCCCAATCTCCCCTATAGCTAAGTATGGCCAAATGATTGAAGTTCTTGTTACAGAGATATGAGTATTAGTGCTGGATGCAACTTCTCAAAACAGGTACCCTTCTTTCCTTCTTGGCTGGAATACAGTTGTGATAAACGATGCTTAAGCAGCCATCTTGGACCACATAGGAAGCTATGTATTGAAGATGGTGGAGGAACACACTAGGAGAAGACTGAGACCCAATGACTGCGGGGTGGCTGCCTGACCCTGCTCTGCTTACCTTCAGACCTCATATATACAGTAGGGAAATCTTATTTGTCTAAGTCATTGTTATTTAGATTTTCAACCGAAACCAGCCCTAAATGGTATATGTGAGCTGTTCTGTCCCAATGGCGACGTGCTGTAAGTATGAAATGTGCAGTGGCTTTTGAAGATGTGTTTTATTATTTTGTTCTTTATTTTTATTTTTTTTAAGTTATGCATCCACTTGAAAGGGCATTCCTTTTTTTTTAAGTTTATTTATTTATTTTGAGAGAGAGAGAGAGAGAGAGAGAGTGAGGGAACAGCAGAGAGAGAGAGAGAGAGAGAGAGAGAGAGAGAATCCCAAGCAGGCTCCGCACTGTCAGCGCGGAGCCGGACATGGGGCTCCGACTTATATACCTTGAGATCAGGACCTGAGCCAAAACCAAGAGTCAGACGCTCAACCAACTGAGCCACCGAGGCACCCCATAAATGTATTTTTAAAAGATTGTAAAGTATGTCAATAATTTTGGTATTGTGCATGGAAACAGTAATATTTTGGATATGTTAGATGATTTTCCTGCTCCCTTGTGTGACCACTAGAAAATTTCATTAAAAAATGTGACCGCTAGAAAATTTTAAGTCACACATGTGGCTCACATTATATATTTATTGGACAGTGCTGACCTAGTGTTGCTTTGCTCTGTGTCTGTAGCTGCAGTAGAGAACAGGTGAAGTACCTGAGGCTGAGGGGAGCCGTATAACTGCCCAAGTTCCCCTTTCAAGTAAATGGTGGGGCTGGCCTCAAGCTCAGGTCTATAGGAGCAGCCTCAGTCCTCCCACCCACTGCGGCATGGTGTAGATCAACCCGTGTCATTGGGTTGCGGCACAGGAGAGGAACACAGTCCCAAACACGAATTTATTTGTTTGTTTGCCTCTTTATTTATTTACTTATTTATATTTTAATTCCAGTGTAGTTAACACGTAGTGCCAAACACAAAGTCTTAAAAACAGGAACTGCTGGTTGCTTGAAGAGTTTTCCTGAGCGTCCTTCAAAATGTTTGTAATTGTGAGTTTTATAGTCTTATTTTCAAGTTGTGTATTTCCTGGCACAGAAAAGTAAGAGTGTGACCCACTGAAAAAGGAAATGAAGCACAATTTACCAAATGAGTCTGCTGTGTTTAATTTAGAAAGAAGACGTCTGACTTGCAACGTTGCTGTAGATGTCTCTGCCCCACAGATGACAGAGCTGGAGAATCTTGTGGAAGGTCTGTCCTTGCTGCTTTACCTGACTCTTCTGGAAACTTAAGGCCTCTAAGCTCTGTGATCTCAGATGCTTAGATGATAGCATATTCTATCTTGTGGCATACGTTCCCTTATTTTGTTGTTTATAGGTCTGGCTTCCCCAGGCCATGGCCTGCTCCACAGCTACCAAGGGCATCAGTATTATTTACACCTTAATTCACTGACCTCTTTCCCACCTCTGCTATGATAAAGGTAGTAGCTCTGCCCAGGCACCTCTTCTGTGGAAGTCCGGCACATTTTCCATTTGGAGATTGCCTGGCACCTCCAGCTTTCCGGATTTCTCCCTGAAGATAATGGTGGACAGGAAAACCCTGCACAACTGCGGTAAAGAGACATCAACCTAGCTATGTTCTGGTGGGTAGTCAAAGACTTCTCTTGCTTTTATTCACAGGGTCCTCCATTATTCTGCCCCAGGGCTAGGCAAGATGCAACTCTTTTCTTGAGGTTCGAAAAGATACAACACGGCCGCAGTCACCAAAGAATGAGATGTGATCGTTTTACTCTCTTTCTCTCTATGTAGAACGGCCACCACTGGCCAGCAATGGTACCCAAACCACTTAATTGCCTATGGAGCTACAGCATGAAGCTAACGAGCTGCTCATTACTGTACCCATTGCTCTCTCTTTCCTTCCTGTGGCTTCTGTTCCTGGTTCAGAAGCAGAATTAACAAGTTTTCTCATAAGAAGCATATCTGTCCTACAGCAGTCTGCTCTTTGAACATTTAACTTCATCTTCCAAGTCATTACAAAAAACACTTAATGGCTCTGTGCCCAGGCCTGACCCCTGCAGATCCCATTTGCAATGACCGTCAAAGGCAGATGGGTCACCACCAGTAAGTACTCTTTGCATTTGGCTTCCAAATATAGGAGTGGTTGGGCAACTGAGGGTCATTAGACTTTTCCAAATTAAATTCCTTCAAAGATCTATTTCTCTAATGCAACACAAGGACAGCATGTGCCCCTGACCGTGTATGCTAAGCTTAGAGAGACAAAATCCATGTTCTCATAGGGTACTTACTGAGGATAGAACGAGGAGACTGCCACCAACTGGTCTCTGAATATGAAGATTATTCAATAGTCACCATGTCCATTAAGTATCAAAAATGACGCTCAAAGCTGCTGCACATTCCAGCTCAGTGTGTGCCACCTTGTTTTCTTTTCAACCAAATCTACTTATAAGCTCTAGTTCCTGAATTAATTTACTCTGAGGAGGCTCTCTGTGTGTTCTTTGCTTTACATCAGGGGTCTAAATTTCATATACCTTGTAATGACAATGTAAAAGTGTGCAGTTGCTGGCTGCAAGGTATTAGGGAATTAAAAAGATTGTAATAAATTAGAGTTTTCAGGCTCACCTAGAAGACTGCAGATGTAGTTGTAAGAACACAAACATACTGCACTAGCCAAAGGACAACATGTCAGCTTAGATTCCACTGAAAAGAGACCAGTTTGTGACCTTGCCTTTAAATCAATTCATTATAGTCCTTTGTAGAGTCTGAACCGGAGGCTCAAATGCGGGGTGGGGAGGAGAGGTGGAGTGGCAATTATTATTTTTTTTAAATCCTTCATGATTCTGATATCCTGTCTGCCCCTCTGGTTGAGAATAATCAAATTCCACATCAAACAATTCTCACATAAAACATATTGGCATCAAGGCACTCTCATTCCCATTTACGCTCATGAAGTGCTTCCCCACGTGTGTGTGTGTGTGTGTGTGTGTGTGTGTGTTTGCTCCTAGCTGCAGACCTGGATCACATTAACAGAAATCTGGTGTGATCGGAAAGGAATCAGCCGTTTCTGGTTTTACAGCTGTTTGGAGACAAAGGCTGCCTACCTGCTGAATTTCAAGTACTTCCAGCCTCTCCCTATGGCCTTGTTTTGATAACACTTCCTTTCCGTGAATCGGGGGGTGGGGAGAAAGCACCCTCAGTTATTGCCAAGGCACTTAGGCCAGCCCGTTGTAGGCCTTTATTCTGGGTGTAAGAGAGGCAGACTAATTTCCCAATTTTGCCTGAAAGCTGTCAACAGAGGGCTAAGAAATGAATTGATTCTTTTCAGTTTGCTTTTCAATTAAGATATTTTCCTTTCCCTTTTTTTTTTTTTCTTCATGACAAGCATTTATAGAGCAGTCCAGGTCGAAAGCTTAGTTGAGTTAGGTTGGGGTTAGTGAACAAGGCGACTGTGATAAGAGCATCCAAAGACTGCATGGAGTGTAATCCCAAGTTCAAATCTAGAGAAAAATACAACTAAAGACATACTTTCATTTGCTCAAAGTATTCAACTGCCAGCTGACAGTGGTGATAGGACATTGTCCTTTAATATTCCTTTTCCCATAGTGGTAGGATAATGGCACTTTTGAGTTTTAGTTGGGCCCATGGGCTCTAAGAGTATCTCAAGCCTCTCTTCCAGCTTAGGTATGACACTGTGGCTGAATTTTGGACAGCAAGATGGAAGAGGAAGTAATATGTACAATTTCTTGGAAGTTCCTTAAAGGGAGAAGGTGTCTTCCTTTCCCTTTTCTTCTTCCTGCTGGTTGGAAGTCAAGTGGTGATGGGGGGAGCTGAAGCAGCCATCTTGGGCCATGAAAGGATTCTGGGAATAAACAGCATGCATGATGGAACAAAAAGGTAGGAAGAATGTCTGACATCATAGAGGGCTGTATCATCTCTGGTCCCCCTGGCTGTACATTTAAATGAAGAGAAGACACAACCTTCTGTCTTGTTTACATTACCTGGCAATGTGGGGGTGAGAGTGGGGAGACAGTTTTTTTCCCCCATTGGTATAATTTTATTTATTTATTTATTTAAATATGAAATTTAATGTCAAATTGGTTTCCATACAACACCCAGTGCTCATCCCAACAGGTACTCTCCTCAATACCCATCATCCACCCTTCCCTCCCTCCCACCCCCCATCAACCCTCAGTTTGTTCTCAGTTTTTAAGAGTCTCTTATGTTTTGGCTTCCTCCTTCTCTAACCTCTTTTTTTTTTCCTTCCCCTCCCCCATGGTCTTCTGTTAAGTTGCTCAGGATCCACATAAGAGTGAAAACATATGGTATCTGTCTTTCCCTGTATGACTTATTTCACTTAGCATAACACTCTCCAGTTCCATCCACGTCCCTACAAAAGGCCAAATTTCATTCTTTCTCATTGCCATGTAGTATTCCATTGTGTATATAAACCACAATTTCTTTATCCATTCATCAGTTGATGGACAATTTAGGCTCTTTCCATAATTTGACTATTGAAAGTGCTGCTATAAACATTGGGGTACAAGTGCCCCTATGCATCAGCACTCCTGTATCCCTTGGGTAAATTCCTAGCAGTGCTATTGCTGGGTCATAGGGTAGATCTATTTTTAATTTTTTGAGGAACCTCCACACTGTTTTCCAGAGCAGCTGCACCAGTTTGCATTCCCACCAACAGTGCAAGAGGGTTCCCGTTTCTCCACATCCTCGCCAGCATCTATAGTCTCCTGAGTTGTTCATTTTAGCCACTCTGACTGGCGTGAGGTGGTATCTGAATGTGGTTTTGATTTGTATTTCCCTGATGAGAAGCGACATTGAGCATCTTTTCATGTGCCTGTTGGCCATCTGGATGTCTTCTTTATTAAATTGTCTGTTGATGTCTTCTGCCCATTTCTTCAGTAGATTATTTGTTTTTCGGGTGTGGAGTTTGGTGAGCTCTTTATAGATTTTGGATACTAGCCCTTTGTCCGATATGAGACAGTTTTTGTTTTATTACTCACAGCCAAATCTTTTCTAGACGCATACATAAGGTATCAGGTGGATACACAGAAGCATGGCTGGGACATTTGCATGCTATCCCTTTGAGGCAGAGAGGGTTCAAACGTCATTACTATTTCACTTGTGGGAAATTCCTGCAGGGAGGTTAATTCAGTTCTTCATCCCATCTTCTATCTATTGGATCCCATGTTCCTTCCTTCCCACCTGGGTCTCCAGCAGGTGCACCTCTCACTTTTTATCACTACCACTCCTCATAATACTTAACTAAGTTCTGCCTTTTAGTTTTACATGCTTTGTAGACTGTGAGAATGTGGGGATGGAAAATGTCTCTTTTGCAGCCCCGTCTCCCACTTATGCAAAACAAAGCAGAATTTAAATTTCAGACACTCCATAAACTCCATAACAATTAATTTGGAAGGCATTTTGAACCCCACCCATTATACCACTTCCCGTGTTTTTGTTTTTGTTTTTGTTTCACGCTCATCTTCAGACTTTCTGGTCTTTACAGAAATGATCTTTGCAGGGGACTGAATTATAACACTATCTAAAATAGTGGCCCTCAACTTGAGGAGGGGGAAGACAGAACTTCAGGGAGTCCATCAACTCTGCAAAGTTTTATATGTGGGAATATGAGCTTTGGTCTGGAGGGAAAGTACATGGCTTTCATCCAAATTTCCAGAAAATCATGACCCTCAGTGGCCTACAGAAAAAAAAAAAAAACTTTGGCTAAAATGACACCTAAAATTGGTTGTTGGATGGGGGTAAGAGAAGGAACAAGGCCTATTTGGACAATGTAGTTCATAAAGAAGGTAAACCCACAAACAAATCTAAATGTTTTATATATCCAAAGTTGCTTTTTTTTTTTTTTAGGCTTAACTTTCTTTCCATGGTTTTAAGGAATGACCTTAATCCTTAATCCCAACTGAAGAGGCAACCAAACAGAAAAGATCAAACATACACTGGGAATAAACCGAAGCAATGCTTTATTGTGACCACAAAGCACCAGTTCAACAAGGCATTGACACACAGAGATTTGAACCAATGTCTCTTTGAACAGAGATGTAGCAAGCCCACTTTTTCAAGTTCTTAAAAACAAGTACTCAAACCAAGAATCCAACAGAGCATCAGAGCAATTAAAAAAATATTACACCATCATGAAGGAATATATATAAAAATACTCTGTACTAGTAACAAGGCTTTTTGATCTATAACTCTTGGCAAATTCCTTCAGAAACAAATTCGTATAAATACAAACCATAAAGTGAAAAAATGTTTTCTTCTTCGGAAACAAAGAGCCAATTTGAAAGTAAATCTATGCAGAAAATACCGTTACCCCTATGAAAGAAGCTGAAGATGGAGGGACATCCCGAAGACACAACAGAGTTTCTCTTTTTCAGAGGTTCTGCTCCTGTAGGGGCCATGACGCACGATCGTCTCAAACATCGCAGTATATCCCAGTGAAACCTTAATAAGGTCAAGTGGAGGACCCTCTATAAAAAAGGGTGTCGGCAATTCCATCCAAATAACACAAGCTCTAAGGAGCAGAGGAATTCAAGGGAGACAGCAATCTTTCTTTTCTCCCCTTCCCCCAAGTGTTCTTGTTTTTAATCTCCCTACATCTGTAACCAAAAGATCATTCAATTCAATCCTTTTTCAAGGATTCTGGGAAAGCAATTTGTGAAGAAAATCCCTTTGGTGGGGAGGGGTGTCTAATCGTGTCAAAGATCACTCAATTTGACAAGATCCACCAGGAAAACCATCCTGTCTATAAGTTATCCTTGCTCCTCCTGGCTGAATTCAGGTCAGCCGATGGATTGCCTAGTCTATCCAATAGGATAACGTTTCATTTGACTGAAATTCTTTACATATACACATGTATGTATTCTGTTTACAAAGTTTCATCACATGAAACTAAATTATGTCATTATGTATTTTTTGAGGTCTAAGACCCCAACTTGACTGTACTATGAAGAGTGGTTCTTTAAATGCTTTGTCTGCAGAGGTTTAACATGATACTCGTAGATTTTCAGCGCAGGCCCCAGTTTTAACTGAAGTCCTGTCAACACGTCATTTCTTGTCATCAATAGCAGGGATTTTCCATCAATTTCCTACAATGGAAGCAAAGGATGAAAGCAACATGTAAGTCCAAATCCAAAGTTCAAAAGAAAAGACGTATTGATTGTCTCCAAGCTAAAAACATTATTTTTTTATTTATGCCAAATGGAAAAAATGGACGCCTCTATTTTTATGTTCCATCTTCCACTTTTATTTTTGGATTAAATGCAATCCATAGCTGATCTGGTTGTCAAGACCACATTGCTAAAGTTGCATCTTAAAAAAATGATGGCGGACTTGGTATGTATACTTGGTAGGGATCAAAGATATTGTTTCTGAAAGATAATGACACTTTCCTTTCATAAAATATATTAAAGTTTATGCGGAATTTCTGTGTACTTAATTTCCTAAAACAACTATAAATTAGGACGGGCAGGGATTATCATAATTTTACAGGCAAACACAAGGAGCAAGGTGTGAAGATCAAGAAGTTAGGCAAAGGTAACAGGATTTGAACTCATCTGCCTACAGCCAAAGCCAATGTTTTTTCCATAACTCCTTTCTGTTTCGCTTGACACTTGCAAGTAAATATGTGTGGTATAGATGAACCAATGGGGCCATAGAATCCTAGGTTTTCTGGAATCTTGTTACTCACAACAATGGACAATGGAAAAATGATATACTTTCGGTGAACTTCTTTCCTGTCCTTTAAAAGAAGAACAATCCTGCCTCAACCCAAAAACCAACCTCTTGTGTTGCAGGTCCTACCATACTTCCTCTCAGTGGATCCTCAAGATCCCAAATAAGGTAGCGAGGGACAGGGCTCTGCCCCCGTTCTCTCGGTGTCCACTTCCCACACCCTTTAGGTACCCAACCAGAGTGCCCTGGAGACCACAAAGCTTGGAGGTGAAATACAAACAGGTTTCCCATCAAAGACACGAGGATCCCAAATACAGAAAATGGTTTGGAACTTTTGGAAAGAGATCACTGAGAAGGATGCTGAATGCCACCTTATTTTTGTTACTTTTTATTGTGGGGACAAGTGAGCTGGCTCTTAGGGGACTGGACCCAAGAGATGGACCAAGTGTGCATGTTAGGTAAGCCCTGACATGTCTGTACCCACCTCTCCCACTGATGGACAGACAAGGGGACATGGTGTATAACTGTAACTCTACAAAACTGTGACTCCTTCCTACACTGATCCCTAGAACTCCAAATTCCCTTGTGTTTTGCCAGACTGTGAAGAACATGTGCTTTGTACATCTCTGTGTGTGGAGAAACAGCACTGGGCTAGTGGGCTGACGAAACACTCACTTTGTGACCGGTAAATCCCTTCCTCCTCTGTCTCCTTGGTTGGCAACGTGGGGATTTGGGGTTTCTGACAGGATTCCATGAGATACTATTCTCGCAAATGCTTCCTGAGCTATAAGTTATACAATCGCTTGTCATTACTCCTCAACAGACCCATGGTCCTCATGTCATTTGTCAACCACCTACCATGAACCAGAGCAGAAGGACAAGGAATTACTTATAACCGCTCTGTGGTGTTTTTGAACTCTGAAAACCTTTATTTTGCCGATTACTAGAAAAAAAAGATCTCACATTAATTTGTGAGAGACAACTATTCAAAAACATGGTGCATAAAGCAGTTAGTTGACAGGGCAAGAGTGAAAAATTAGATGAGGACATAGGAATGGACGCTAACCCTCAAGTATTTTCTTCTCCTTAAGCAGCTAGCAAGCCCAAAGACTGCCCCTCAGTAAAACCCGTAAGCATAAGAGTTTGCAGAAGAGCTTTTGACATGCGGAAACCACAGTAGCAGTTCTGAAGGCTCTGTCAGGTCACAGGAATCTGAATCACAGGTTCCTTCAAAGCTCGCAGTCTATCTTAGATTGACGGAGATGAACACTGATTCGCTTGGAATGCTGTATAAACCAGCAAAGCCCTTCCTGCTCTCCAACTTTCCTTTGTTGTTAAATGACAACAAAGTATGAGCAAATGCTCATACTTAACTTTGTACATGTTTTAAACAGGCCTCAGGAAGAGATGACACTGCTTTCATTTCTACACAACAAGAAAACTTCCTCGACTAACTGAAAGTGAATTTTTTTTTTTTTATCTTTGCTGGCAAAAAACTCCTTCTACAACTCAGCATTTCTGTCAGAAGCCAAGTATGTCTGTGAAAGATGCTGAAATTTGGATTTTATTTAAGACAAAATAGAAAATCAAGTTTCATGCTCCAATTTGATTTTCCCTTTGTTCAGTAGCCACACTGAAGTTCACCTCACACTAGCAACGGTAAAAGAAAGCTCCATCTGGCAATCCTCATTTTAAAAATTTGAAATGAATCTAACTCATACATACAACAAAACCTTCTTCTTAAGCCATGACTACAGCAGCTCAAATGAACGGCAGTGGAACACGACATAATGGGAACGTGAGCTTCCAGGTCAAGCAAACGGTTGTCCAAACCCTGTCTCCACAACTTATTGTGTGACCTTTGGTAAAGTAAAGGACTTGTCTTCCCTGAGCCCCGGTGTCCTCACTTGTAAAATGGAAATAAGCCCCTGAAGGATTCTAGAGATTAGAAATAAATCATTCATGGAAGGCACCTAGCACAGTGCCTGACATATGGGAGATTTTCAATGACTACCAAGTGGAAATGCAAAGGCTTTGAGAGAAACAGGATGTGTTCCAATTCCAAATCCATCTACTGCTTCCTTTCTGGAAGCATGCTCCCTGCCTGAATGCTACCCGTTGCCAGAGGGATGCAGGCATATTCCTGTTCAACTTCAGAAAATTCGGTAAGATTAAAAAAGCTCAAAGACTACATAAAAAATTTTGTCTCATAAAAATTGCAAACACAGAAAAGTTCCTTGATTAAGGAAGCAAATCATTTGTTACATAACTTCTATAAAAGACTGGGATGCAAATGAAATCCGAATTTTGCCAGTCAGCATGGTGTACTAGAATGAGCATGAGATTGGAAATTGGAAGACAGAGTTTCTGATGCAGACTCCACCAGTAATTTTCCACAAGCAACCACTCCTCTATACCCCAGTTTGTTTATTAGTATAAATGAAGGGGTTGGAGTGTGACCAGATCCAGTTAAATAAATAAACATTAAAAAACATCCCATGATTTTGCATATACATCATGATTAAAGTCAAAACAAAGAGATAATTCACATTTTGGGATCCTGTTTACATTCCTGTGTTAAGGGATAATCATTTGTCACTTTCAGTGAAGCTTTGTACATTGCTTCTGTCTTCCTGAAAGAGTAACCAAGTACCTGTTGGGCAATAATATTCATGCAAAAAAAATGTCTGCATACTTAAGAAGCTCGAGCAAGTACTCTTGCATGGAAGTAAGGCTTAGAGATGATCGGTGTAAATTTCCAATGAGGGCAAGACCCTTGATCTAAAAATAAATGAGTAGGCTCCTTAGATGTTACAGCTCAGTAGATAAGCATGTGTTTTAGAGTAAGACATTATTTTATTGCTTATTAGGTGGGGCTGGGCAAGTTAATCTCTCTAAGCCTCATTTCCTTATCTATATGATGGAGGGAAAGTAGCTACTGTATTTCACTGCTGAAAGGATTACTGCAATAATATACGTGAAGCAGAATGCCTGATACCTACAGAGTACTCAATAAATGCTAGCTATTAAAAAAAGTATATAAAAAAATCTTAACCCATTTACTGTTCACTCTTTCTCTCTGCGAACACTAATCTACACCTTGGTAGCTTTTTCAGTTGAGCCTAATTGTGATATGGTCCGTTGGAAATGTATGGGAAGAAAGATGAGGTGGGAAGAGAAAAGAGAAAGAGGCTAGGAAGAGAAAAAGAGTGGCCGTCAAGCAAGAGGCAAACCGGTTAATAGCAAGGAAGGACAAGGAATAAGTCAAAGAGAAGTCAATGGGCTTTATGATGGTGAGACCCTGCAACTAACTCAGAAAGCCATATTTGTGGTGGTGGTCTCCACCCCCTATACGGTGGAGAGGAAATGAAAGCTCAGTTTAGACCAGAAGCCCGGCTAGAAGCCAAACTCTGCTGCTTCCTAGTTTCTTGCATTAACATCTGGCCCATTATTTCTTTCCTCTGTGAAATGAGGGGTTTGCACTAAGCTGGTTTCTGTCCATTCTGTTTAACACACTCTCAGATTCCAACTCTGTCTTTGATATGCATCAGACTCACCAGCCTTATAGGAAAGTCTCCCTGTGAAAGAACAAAGCACAGACTCCTTACCAATGACGTGGAGGAATCTGATGAAATAGGTTTTCTTTTTCCACTTCGGTCTTCCCCCTCACATTTTCTAGAACTTTCTTTGTAACAACTCTCTTGCCATTCACTATCTGGCTACAAGTGGTGACCAGTCTGAAGTTTCTCATTCCACTGCTTACAAAGGGTAAAAATGTTTCAGAGGAAGGGGGACTTGTTCTGGAGCCCAGGGATACAAACGTGGAAAATCCTGTGTCCAGTATGGGGATCACATCAAAGAAAGAGGAGTGGAATCTTCTGGCCCTACCCATATGACCAGTGGAAAAATAGTCCCATGAGAAGTGGTCTTTGTCTTCAAAGACATTTTGAAAGCCACAGTGTGGCCTCTCAAACCCTGGTTCCTCTTTCAAACAGTTTTTGTCCCTGCTGAAGTCCCCTTTATCTTCCATTTTGATGAGGTTTCCTCTGGACTTGTCATAGTTGTTGCGTTTCTTGGCATCAGACAAGACCGCATAGGCTTCTGCTACTTGTTTGAATTTCTCTTCAGCTTCCTCCCTGTTTTTTGGGTTCTTGTCTGGATGTACCTGAAGAGCTAACTGGTGGTAAGCCTTCTTAATATCAGACGGGGAAGCATTTTGAGGCACTCCTAGTACTTTGTAGTAATTCACCATGTTTCTTTAAAAGACCTTTCCTTTCTAAGACACAGAGTTTGTTTTCAGAAGAATTTCCATATAATTTTGGAAAGGAATATGGTGAACTACTCAAGTCTACACCAAGACCGTTTGAATCTCATCACATGGTTGTTGGGACAAACTCTCCTCTGGGGAAGAAATTCCTCTTTGGTGTCCTCTACAATTCCACCCTCTCCATCGGCCCTGATCCTGCAGCTCAATGTGGGGGAGTGACTATGAGCTCAATATTATCAGCCAATGACTCCCAGCTGATGCTGTGCTTGCCTTGCATTCCTATTGGTGGAAAATTTGAGATGGATAATATACATATTAGGAAGACTTCACCTAGTTTAAGAAACCAACACTGAGCAGCTTGTCTACAGGAAAAACAAAACAAAACAAAACAAAAAAACTGTTTATGTGGCTCAGAAAGAAGTCTCCCTTATTTGTTAAAGTAATAGAACCAAAACGGGTCTTGACCTTAAATCAGACACAAAATCCATTTTGGCTCATTGTGAGGGCTCATGCCTTCAGTGACTTAATGGGTATCTCTGTGTTATTTAATATTTGCTGCTGGCACAAAGTGGGTGATAAAGGGGCTCTATTACAAAAAAAAAATCTTGTACACATTTCTGATGAAGGAAAAAGAATGAAACTCACTTCATCAACTGAGGAAACTGGGTTACAGAGATGTCTGCCTAGATTTAAAACAAAACAAAACAAAACCCAGAATAGATACAAGGAACAGAATTAGAAGTGAAGGCTTCCCATGTATGGTCAGATAAGGCTTCTTCACTTCAGCTATCTTTTAAAGTTAGCCTTTTTGAAACTTATCTCTGGACTTAAAAACAAAACTAAGTCGCAGCATCACAACAGGAAATGCTTTAAAAAATGACTTCGAGGCTCAAGTGTAGCAAGGCCTGTTGGTGGCTCTTTTTTCCAGGACACACAACTACACATTTCTCAAGATTTCCTTGCAATGTGGTATGACCATGTGACCACGCTCTGGCCAATGACAGATGAAACAATGATGTGTTTCTATGTGCACCTGGCCCATAAAACCGCCTACGTGTGCCCCTCCTTGCACCTTACCTTTATGCCAACTGAATGTCAATGCCTGGATGATCCTGATCTTGCTGAAGATGACAGAGCCTCCATCAACCTGGGTTCTTGAATTATAGTGAAGGAGAACACTCCCAAGACCACCTTGGACTATTTACATGAATAAGAAACAAACTTCTAGTCGGGGTGCCTGGGTGGCTCAGTCAGTTAAGCCTCCGACTTTGCCTCAGGTCATGACCTTGAGGTTTGTGGGTTCAGGCCCCACATTGGGCTCTGGGCTGACAGCTCAGTGCCTGGAGCCTGCTTCAGATCCTATTTCTCCCTCTCTCTCTCTGCTCCTCCCCTACTCATGTGCGTATATGTGCGTGAGCTCTCTGTCTCTCAAAAAAATGAATAAACATTAAAAAAATTTTTTTAAAGAAACAAAATTCTATAATTATGCCATGACACATGTTTTCATCTACTTGGGACATCAGTTAGTAGAATACACCACTTCTACAACTTCACCTTTACTTCTAGAACCTTCTATAATGTCACTAACCAGAAGACTACAAAATCCTGCAACACTTAAAAATCTAAAATTCTATCTCTCACTCCTCACTCTCATTACACCCACTTTCACATTTCAAATCCACTTTTTCCAAGGTTATGAGTCTCCTTCAGGCTCTTTCTTTGTATCAAGTCTGCACCCCCCGGTTGGCACTGGGAACCATTCTTTTATATGCCCTCTCAAACTGCTCTCTTAGGCTATTAGCCACCCACTGTGCCCATGCCACAAGCACCCCATCCAGAAGCAGTGTAGCAATCCAGCTTCTCTGACTCCTATACCTGGTGCAGCTGGGAAAAAAAAATCAAGATGCTGTGAAGATGAAACATTAGATGTGGGCACTGTGCCGGTCTCAGCTGGGTCAGTAAAAGTCCTCAACAGTTCTGGGTATCCTCAATCAGATCTCTCTCCCATTCCCCATGGTGGTCGCTCTTAACGGTCACTGCTTTCCTCTAGTTCCTTACTAAACCTCTCCCCATCCTGTCCACTCCAAGCACAGGAGCTTTCCTCTTGTTTAGCAAAGGAAATAGAGACTGTCAGGAACTCCCTTACTGTCCCTGGGGACAAGGGCCATCTTAGCTAGATCGGTATACATCCTCACCTATGTCCCTGGAGCACAGGAAGGATAGAGGAAGAACAGGAAGGACAGGGGAAGATATCCCTGTCTTGCTCAGAATTAATCCCTTCATATTCTTTTTAAAACAACAAAATAAAATATCTGAATATTTTATCGACCAAACTGAATGAAATGAACCATGTATATTATGGCCGACATTATATCTTATTATGGTAAAATATATATAACAGCAAGTAGGCCATTTTAATGAACTGTTTTTAAGTGTACAATTTAGTGGCATGAATGTATTTACAATGTAGTGAGATCATCGCCACCATCTATTTTCTAAACTCTTCCATCACCCCAAACAGAAGCTCTATTAAGCAGTAACTCCCCCTGCCCCCGGTCCTTAATAGCCTCTAAGTTGCTTTGTGTCTCTATGAATAATTTGCCTGTCTTAGATATTTCATATAAATGGAATCATACAATATTTAATTGGTTTACTTCACTTAGGAGAGTGTTGTCAAGGTTCATCCATATTGTGGCATGTGCCAGAACTTCATTCCTTTTTATGGCTGAATAATATTCTGTTGTATGTATATACCACATTTTGTTTATCCATTCATCTGTTCATAGACACCTGGGTGGTTTCCACCTTTTGGTTGTTGTGAATAATACTGCAGTGAATATTTGTGTACAAGTATCTATTTGAGTCCCTCTTTTCAATTCTTTGTGGGGAATTATTGAGCCATATGGTAATTCTATGCTTAACTTTTTGAAAAACTACCAAACTTTTCTATAGCGGCCGCATAATTTTATATTCCCACCAGCAATACATGAGGGTTCCAATTTCTCCTATCCTTGCCTTTCCATACTCTTTCATCCCATCCTTTTCCTTATCCTCGGGGAGTTTGCTTTATTTAACTGTCCTCAATTTCATTGAATTTTAACCTGTCTAATTCTTTTGGCTACTTTCCTGCATGTAAATAAGTTTGAGTGTCTCCTCTCTCTGAAAAGAGCTCTCATGTCTATATACCGCCACCACCCCTACCCCCACCTACCGGTTCTCCCTCCACTTGCCTATCTCCTGTTCATTCCTCAGCTTGGAGGAAAGGGTCCTCCACCTCAATAGTCACCAATACTCCCCCGCCCCCAACTCCACTGAAACCCCACCATCATTCGCAGACTCCACTGGGGCTTCACCTTTTTGAGGAATTTGACCTTGTCAATCATTTCATTTTTCTTAAAACTTCCTCCTTCACTGGTTTCTGTACAACCCCTCATTACTGGTTCTCTCCTCACCTCCCTGACTTCTTTCTCAGTTGCTTTCCATAGTTGCCTTTTTTGTCCCAACAATTAAAAACCTTGGTGTTCCCCAGGGTGCTGACCTTGACCTTTTTCTCCCCCCCCCTCCTATATGCCTCTCTCATTCTCATCCTTCTTATGACTGTTGATGACCTCATATCTCTGCCCCTAGGTCTTACTCTTCCCTTGAACCATCTGCTAGATATGTCCACCTGGAGGTACTACAGGCCTTCAGATTTAATGTGTCCCAAACTGTGCTCATTTTAGCCCTTTTACAACTTACCTCCCACAAACATCCTAGTTAATGGCACCACTTTACAACCCACCCAATCTGGAAACTTGGCAGTCACCCAAGTCCCGTTCTTTGCCATCTGTGGGCAGTGAGCTCGGTCTTGGGTTACAGCAGAGAACAGAGATGGGACAAATCTTCATCCTCTATTGCCAATGATCCACTAAATTTTTCTGGCCATCTTCCCATATTTTCGAAGCCATCTTTTCCTTTCCTTTATTACAGCCAGCTTTCCCAACTTCCATCTAGTTGTCCTCCAAGCCACATTCCACATTGCCACCAGACTGATCTTTCAAAAACACAAATCTCATCCTGGCACTTGCTTCCCACTTAATATCTTTCCATGGTTTCCCAGTGCCTTTCAGGTGAAGTCTTCCGTCTGCCAGGCAAACCAGATTGTCTGTACCCTGGACCCCTGTTTATCTTTCAGGCTTATCCCTTGATGTTCCCTGCTCCACACCTCTAACTACAAGGTACTTGGAATTTTCAAGATAAATCATACTTTTCTCGTGTCCTCATGCCTTTGTATTTGATCTTCCCCTGCCAGGAATATTCTGTGCTTCCTTCAAATGGTTCCCACACCTACAATCATTTCAGGTGGTTTGTTAAAGTAAAATAATACTTGTAATGATGAGCACTAATTACTTCAACAGTTTTATATTTATTTTAATAAGCCTTAGAAAAAGCTACAATAACTATTGAAACAACTGAACAAGTGAATGAGACAAAGAAGCACCATGAATGTACCTGGCTATGTGATAATGTCTTATAACTGGTCTCATTTCAAATAAATGACTTAAACAACCATTTGGGATTTTGGGTTTATAGAAATATATTCTATTTCAATCAAAAATTCAAATGGTTTCTTCCTTATCAGTTTTGCTTTCAATTCTCTTGACTATTTCTTATTGTTAGCATCATCCACTGACTTTTTAACTATTTCCCAAATATTCGTGGACTGGAAGGACACAGCGGCAGAATCTGAGTTGCCACTTCCTCTGTTGATTATGTTATAAAATATTTTAAGCATTTCAGGAGCCTCCAACTGTAAAGAAATTTAAGGTGTCAAAGCACCTTAAATATTTTCAGTAGTTGGTATTATAAAATGCTTAACAAGTAATAAAAGTGATTTCTAATTTGTGGGGACTTAACTAATCTAACTCAGAGCTGAATGTACCATGGAGCTAGTGAAGCTTAACTTTTGCCTTAGTAATTGTGTATTCATATTTCCTGATTTTTCTCCACAAGGAGGGCTCTTAAAATTGTAAAAAGCTTCCCAAAACCTAGATTGGTCCTGGGTCTAGTTAGAAATATCCACCAGAATCACTACAGTTGAAATCCATCTGGCAATGACTTCAGCCACTATGCTCAGAGTTTCTCTGATTGGTCTCCCTACTTGACTGCTCCATTTGGAAATAATGTTATTTGGCAATTTGTAGCAGTGAGAATTTGTATTCATATTTGTTAAGTCAGTGGCTTCAGAAAGTTAGCAAATAGCCATCTGAAAAGAAATGCATTCCAAATGAATGGTTTAAACAACCAGTTGGGCATTTCAGAGTAAAATACTGCTCTTAGTCATGTGGTTTGGGGACAGTGAGGAGATAATAGAGTAAAATTAATTTGTCACCATGAATTGCACATTACATTGTTATGATACTCTGAGGAAAAAAAAATCTCAGTGATACATATTGTTCTAGAAACAGAATCACCGATGTTACTCACTTGTAAGCTTGAGGAACCTGAACAATATGAATTATAGGACACTGATTGAGTGGCAGACTGCTGTCTTCCAACTCCTTCATATATAATGTGACTATGTGAGTCAGACAGACAAAGACACAGAGGTGTAGTGACTACATGACGAGCGGCAGAGCTGGCTGTGACCCACATTAGGGTCCAGTCTGAGTGGTGATGAACTGGACTGCCAGAATTCCTTAAATGGCAACTAAAAGCACTCTCAGTAGAAATGGCTTCATACCGGAGAATGGTGCTCATTTAGCCTTCAGAGTCTGACAGAGTAAACCTTATCCCAAATGTTCTGTGAGGGAAGCGGAGATGCTTTTGAGTAAGATTAGTCAGAGGATTCTCTTAAAAACTAATGCTAGGAAAGTAAAAGTCCTTTAACTTCATAAGTACCTTTGACTCTTGAAAACCAGGCAACTTGTATCTAAGGGCAAGTGCCATATCATCTAGTCACCAAAATTCAACACTGTATACCCAATATCTCAAGTGGTTTTGTGCTCTGTGCTGTGCATTGAAAGCATGCTTCATCAAGGCCAGTTCTAAACTAATACCTGACTATTAATGCAGCAGCTTGAGCAATATTCTGCTTGTTTACATCAACATTCACTTTATAGAAACCTGTGTCCTAGAAAGGGCAGACTCTTCAGGATCCTCCAGTGATCAATATCAATCAGGAGAAAAGAAACTTGGAGTCATGACTCTAACTAACACTCTTCACCACAGCATGAGAGATCTGTCTGCCAGAAGACACCTGGGAAAATAGTCACCACACCATGGTGTCCATAGGAAAGAGAGCACTGACAGAGTTGTCATCACTGTGTCCTCCACTAAGGACTCCCACTGCCTGCTGTTCTTACAGGTCAGTGAACCCTCTGGAACACTATGTTAATGGGGCCAGTGAACCAAGGAAGAGTGAGTGATATCACTGGTCTTAAAGGGGACTGACCAGAACAGTAAACAACCTGAAACACACATACACTATTGACACTGGGTCATCCTGGGTGGGGCAAGGGGCTAGGCAGGGGCTTAGACCTTCCCTTCGGACAGTTCTTTTGGCTTACAGTTGTGGCTTACGCAGAAGGGTCAAAACAATTTTACAGAAGAAAACTTGATAGAGATCACTGTACCAGAAGGAAACTTAATGGAAACCATTGTCATGTGGCAGCGCAATGTGTCTGCACAGGGAAAAGGCAGTCATGCAAAAATCACCAGCTTAACCAGATGCTTCATACCCCAGGAACATGGGACACCATTTCTGCCCTTTGGACAAACCTTACTCAATGGCCTGACATCTTCCAAGGAGGCATGCTACTAGAAAGCCACATCTGTGTCTGGTTGCTACAGCAACAGAATATCCAGTATGGTACTGTGAGACCATATCACGAAGATGGATATCTGAAAGTCAGCCCAGCTGAAGGTGGACATGTCTGGCATCAATGTCACTATTTTAGCCAGCGCTAAGTTCTGATCACAGTTCTGGAGGCTGGGAGTGCTCACAGTGCCAGCATGGGCAGGTTCTTGGTGAGGTCCTCTTCCTGGCTGCCAGGTGGTATCCTCTTGCTGTACCCTCACATGGCAGAGAGAGACAAGCAAGCTTTCTGGTATCTTCTTTCCAGGGCACTCATCCCATCACGAGGGCCCTATGCTCATGACCTCATCTAAATCTGATTATTTCTCAAAGCCCTCCTAATACCATCACATTGGGAGTTAGGGTTTCAACATATGAGTTTTGGGAGGGGCACAGACATTCAGTCCATAACAGTCAGCCATGAAACTAAGCTCCCCACATTATTGACAACTGTACTATCCTTTCCAGACTTGCTCTTTCCAAAGTGGTTTAGAGGGTACTCTCCAGTCCTGTCCTGCTACTGTCCAATGGCAGAAAAGCTTTCCCCCAGGAGATTTCACACTGTGGTGCTTCTTATTGTTTCTTAGCTGCTGAGACCTGGAAGATGTACCTGGAAGGGACGTGTGTTTGGGCTGGGGGTGGTCTCAGTCTTCCCATCTAGGATGAACTTGGAGAGTGACTGCTGACTTTTGAGGTTCACTGCAGGAAGATCCTTGGAGGTGAAACATGAATCCTTCTTCTTCTTCTTTTTATTTTTTATTTTGTAATGCTTATTTATTTTTGAGAGAGAGAGAGAGAGAGAGAGAGAGTCCAAGTGGGGGAGGGGCAGAGAGAGAGGGAGACACAGAATCCAAAGCAGGCTCCATGCTCTGAGTTGTCAGCACAGAGCCTGATGCAGGGCTTCAACCCATGAACTATGAGATCATGACCTGAGTCAAAGTCAGACACTCAACTGACTGAGCCACCCAGGTGCCTCAACATGAATCCTTCTGAGGCATGATGATGGAAGAGGCAGGCTAACATAGTAAAGGATCCTGATCCTCAGTTCTCATGGAAATCACAGCAGCTACTTGTCTTATCAGCGGGGCCTGACCAGTGATTCCTTCCTTTCCCTTCTTCTACCTCCTTTAATGACAGGAGGGAAGATGACGATAATTACACGCAGGAGGAAGACGGGGATTACTTCCAGAGAATAATTCAAGGCAGACTCTTTCCAACCACCCTTCCATGAGAATGAAGGAACTCGAGCTTCTAGACCATTTCTCAGGCTCCTGAGTTGGGTTCAGCACAGTAGCAAGATGATGCCCTTTCCCCCTTGAAGGACTTCTGAATGAAATGCTTTGGGAGAATTTGTTCCCTTTTGCCTCCCGGTGTTGCTGGTACCACAGTGATGTCATCCTTGGGAGAAAGGGCCTGCTCCTGGGCCAAACTCAGAGCTGGCCAGCTCCATTCTCAGGTCCTGCACAGAATCTGGAAGGCCCAAAGGACACCCCCCTCTGCCCCCAGTCTGGGACATCTGCCTCCGAGGAGTCTGAGTAAAAGTGCAATCTGAAAAACACTTTTGGGCAGCTGGGAATTTGGCCAAGAGACCTTTTAGCTAAGTCCTTTTTTTGGTTAACCTTTCACAATATTGTTTAAATTTAATTTTAGAAGGGAGTTATTCAACTGTAATGACACAAATGGATATCACTCCATTAAAACCGAAAATAAAATATGTTCCAGCCAATCAGCCTTCGCTTTTCAACCTGAGCTATTCTCCCCCACAATTTTATTATAAAAATTTTCAAACATGAAGTTGTAAGAACTTATATAGTGAAAACCCTTATGACCATCACCAAGACTCTACAATTAACATTTTCTATACTTGCTTTATAATGTCTGTCCATCTACTCATTCCTCTATCCAACTGTCAATACATATTTGATGCATTTCAAAGTAAGTTGCATGCATCAGTATATTTCTCTAAATATTTCAGCTTGCATATTCCAAATTGTTTAATTTTTTTATATAGTTCTTTTGATTTTGAAGTAAAAGGTAGACGCTATGTAACACACAAATCTGAAACATCATAAACCTGTGCATATGCAGTGCATCTACAGATGCGTATACGTATAATCCAAACCCTCATCAAGACACGAAATGCTATCATCATCCAGAAAGTTCCTTTGTGCCGCTTTCTAGTCATTCTCCACTCCCACCTATCCAGAGGCAACCACTGTTTTAATTCTTGCTATCAATGATGCATTTTCCTGTTCTCAATCTTTATCTAAATGGAATTGTGACGGTCTGAATGTTTGTGTGTCTCCCAAATCATATGTTGAAACCTCATCTCCAGGGGGTAGTAAAGGTAATTGGTAATAGTGTTAGGACGTAGGGCCCTTGAGATATGATTATAAGGATTAGTGTCCTCACAAAACGAGCCCCAGAGAGCTCTCTCATCCCTTCCTCCATCCAAGGACACAGCTAAACGACAGCTGGCTAGGAAGAGGGCCCTCATTAGACACCCAGTCTGCAGTCTCCTTGATCTTGGAATCCCCAACCTCTAGAACCATGGGAAATGAATGTTTGTTGTTTATGCCACCAGTTTCTAGTATTTTCGTTATAGCATCCCAAATGGACTAAGATAGGCACTCTTCAGTATGAACTCCTGTGTGAGGGTTCTCTTACTCAGTGTGATCCTTTGAGACTCATCCAAACTGCTCTACATTAGTAGTAGTTAGTTTGTGTTAGTGGGTGGTATTCCGTTGTGTGACTATACTACATTCTCCTACTGATGGACAGTTAGGCTTCCAGGTTGGGACAGTTATGAATAAGGCTACTGAGAACAGTTTTGTACAAATCTCTTATGCACATATGCTTTCATTTCCCTTGTGTAAATTCTCAGGAATGAAACTGCTGGATCATGGGGTAGATGTCTGAGTATTTTACACCGCCACCAACACTGTAGGAGAATGTGTTTGTTCTACATCCTCATGAACATTTAAATTTATTGATCTTTCTAATTTTAGCTATTCTGATGAGTGTGAAGTGATTTAAGCAGCTATTTTGGCAAATTTTCCAAATTAATGACAACAACAAATAGACACACATACAAACACACACACACACACACACACACACACACACACACACGCGCGCACACATATATACATATGTAGAGAGAAAGGAGGGAGGGAGGGGGATAGAGAAAGAGACAGAGATTAAGAGAGAAAGAGGGAGAGACAGAGATCAGGTTTGAAAAAAATATTGAAGGAGATTTAGAGATTTATATATTAATATATTAGAAAAGTTTACCTACCCAAACCTAGTGTAGAGAATAAGAGATGGCTAAACAGATATGGAAAAAGCAGCCAGACACATTCTTCAACTTATAATTCTATCAATTATATTACAATACTTAAAAAGTAAATTTAATGCTAAGAAAACTGCATCCTTCACTGATTGGGAGATAGGATCTCTGTTTCCCTGCAGGGCTGGTCTGGTGTAGACCAAACATGCCCCCTCAATTTGCTTCCTCATGGTCAAGGCCCTTTGAGCATCATCCCTACAAGAGCTGGCACAGCCTTAAAAATGGAGTCCGAAATCATGCAGACAATGGAGAGGGGCCCTGCTTCTCTTTCCCTCTTTCCAATACCAACCCTGGACCTGAGAGAAGA
This sequence comes from Prionailurus viverrinus, assembly GCF_022837055.1. Taxonomy (NCBI): domain Eukaryota; kingdom Metazoa; phylum Chordata; class Mammalia; order Carnivora; family Felidae; genus Prionailurus; species Prionailurus viverrinus. Next base: position 143,374,623 of record NC_062568.1, read on the forward strand.
GAATTAACAATCTGGGGGCAAAAACATTGCGCAGGGCCTACCCCAGGCCCTGTGCATACACAGTCCTTTAATCTTTACACCACTACCCTATTGAGTGAGGCATTGATGGCCGCATGTTGTGGACATGAAAGCAAGACTCAGAGAGATACAGTAACTTGCCCAAGGTCACGCAGAGTTTAACTCTAAATCCGTACTCTTTCCCCTCTACCTTGCTAAGCACCCAGAAAGCAAACTGGAGGGGGCTTACTAGCTCAGTTGGTGCTGAGGCCAGTAGTACATGGTGCTGCATGTCTCTAGTCAGATCCATCCCTCATTTTCCTTTCTTTTCTGTCTTCTCCTTTCCAGGGTGTCTGTGTTGAAGGGAGGGCTGTCCCATCTTTCAGAGGATGCAGATGTAAATGAGCTTTAGCCCTCCTTCCTGCAGCTGTGACTATGTCCCAGGGCTTGGGGCTTCCTCTGGCAGGAAGGAATCATTAGCTTGTCACTTTCCTTCTGCCCTTCCCCACCCTCCTCAGTATCTTAGGGTCTGGTATGATCAGTGTGTGATGTGGAGGACACGCACAGACTCACAGATCCCTCACTGCTCACTGGTCCTCTCCCCCCTCATTCCCTGTGCCCACTGTGGGGAACAGGTAACTGTGTTCATTTGTGTCTCTCTAGACCAACTTACCTGCTCCTGAAAAGCACTAGCTTGCTCCTCAAATCCCGCTGTTCGGAAATAGTTGACGACATCCATCACAGCCCAGTCTGCAGGGTCTGGTGGCCTCCCATTCTCCATGGAACTGCAAAACACAAATCCGGACATTTGTCATGGTGGAACATGCAAGAGTGTGTGACCGGGCTCACTTACTCAGACTCCCAGGGGCGGGCCCCAGCCAGCTTGCTAGAACCATGGCCCTCTCTTCCCTCAGAGGCCCAGATCTCAGTTTACCTCTCTCAGGACCATAATCATTCTTGTGTTTCTTGGGTTCAGGAGATCATTACTCTTGCTGGCTCAGTCATTGCTTTCCTGATAAACCATTAGACCCTTCATGAGTGGTTCCATGATTTCTGGCAACTCACAGAATTATATTTATACTCCCGGATTACACACACCAGGCCCTGTACAGGATGGCCCCACATACCTGTCTTTTCCCATCTCCTACCACCTTCCCCATTCCCATCCCCACACACCCTCTCTGCAGCTGTGAAACTGCAGGGCTAAAGCCATTCCCCAATATGCTGTTCCCTTCACAGCTCTGTGCCCTTCACATGCTTTTCCAGCCGCTTACAATGCCCCCTCATTTGTCTCTACTTGACAAAATCTGCCATTCCTACCTGGTTCCACCTAGTTCCCATGCTACCTCCTCTGTGAGGCGTTTTCTGGCTCCCCCAGGGAACTGTTTTAGTTATAATCTCCTATGCACTTGAGAACTCCATTCAAACTCCATTGCGGTACTTTCCACACTGGATTATACTCTCTGCTTACTGGACAGTCTCTCCCATCAGAGTGGGAGATGAGGGCTAGGAATATACATCTGGGCTTGAATCATTTTAGCATTCTTAGTGTCAAGCATGTATTAGGAACTCAACCAATGTGCAAATGACTAGACAATGATCTAGTCAATGTCAATGACTAGACAATGATCAAGAATCTGAAAGGGTCTATGGGTAACCTGCCTCGGTGGATTTAGAAAGGAGGGATAGGAAAAGTAGAATGGCAAGAACCAGCTCATACTGTGACTTTGCCTCATTTCTGTTTTAGGAGTATTTGTCTGGATTTCTCTACATCTCATCCAAAGTGATTCTTCATCTAATCGCATTGTTTCCCTGCTTAAAATCCATCAAAAGCTTTCCATTGCCTTTGAGATAAATTTCAAATAGCTTAACTTGGCTTGGGAGATCCTCAGGACAAAGCTCCTGCCAGCTCTCCAACTAGGAATATACTAATGAGCAAACAGACATGGTCCTTACTCTCGTGGACCCATAGTTCTGTGGGGGTAGACACTGATCAGTAATCATACAACTAAATGCACAGCTAGCTGTATGCTATGGAGGACAGGTACACTGTGCTATGACAGTTTAAAGGGCAAGAAGATACTTTCCCGTGGAAGTTTCTTTTGAGGTAAGGTCTAGAAAGCAGCCAGAAGTTAACTGTATGAAGTCAGGTGAAGATTATTTCAGGCTCTTTCATAGGAATATATACAGTCAGAGGAGCTATGCAGATCTGGAGGCCACATTGAGGAGTCTGGATTTTTGTCTACGAGCAATGGGACTTGGTAAATGGTCTGATATAAAGAGGGTGACCAGGGGCGCCTGGGTGGCTTGGTCGGTTGAGTGTCTGACTTCGGCTCAGGTCATGATCTCACAGTCCGTGAGTTCGAGCCCCGCATTGGGCTCTGTGCTGACAGCTCAGAGCCTGGAGCCTGTTTCAGATTCTGTGTCTCCCTCTCTGTCTGCCCCTCCCCTGTTCATGCTCTGTCTCTCTCTGTCTCAAAAATAAATAAACGTTAAAAAAAAAAAGAGGGTGACCAGATCAGATTCGCATTTTGAAAAAGAGAATTAGAGAGGAGCCAGAGGGGAAGAAGGGGGTGCCAGTGAGAGGTGGTCTACTGGAGTCATCCAAGCAAAGTCATGGTGATCCAGACTAGAGTGGTGGCTATGGACAGGAGAGGAAGCGTGTGGATATGAAAGATTTTTAACCAAGAAAATCAGCATGACTTAGTCGTGGACTAGACATAGAGAATGAGGGAGATGGAAGTGTCATGGAACTGAAAGGACAGTGGTAACTTCTCTTAGATGCCACTGCTAGGTTTAGTTGGACACACTAAATTTTGAGTACCATCTATATACAAGCAGAGACTGAATGTGGGATATGTGTCTGGTGGTCAAAGCAGATGAGTGGGCAAGAGGTATACATTTGGGAGACAGAAGCATTTAGAGAGTAACTGAAAACTTGGGAGAGGGTGAGAAGAAAACTGGGCCTAGAACTAACAACATGTAGCACAAGTTGAAAGCATTCATGTTACTTTTAATGGAAATGAAATTGCGCAGACTTTGGGGATTCCTGAAAACATTTGGATATTCATAAGTCAAGCTGTACATCTTCCTCATCCCTAGCATAATGGTTTGCCCATAGTAGGAACTTAAAATATTTGATTAAAAAACCAAAATTCTGTCTTAAGAGAAGACAGCCCTTAATCAATGGCACACATGATCAATGATTTATCAACACAACACTTGATTTAAAAAACATTTAGAGACAATGCTTACTAGTTAGTAGTGTTTTCCCTTTGGGGCTTAGAGATTTTGAATCTATAAACACTGCATGCCCATGTACACATGCACTCATATACATGCATGCTCACTACGTGCACACACACACACACACACACACACACACATACACACACACCTTCCTACCATTTAACAGGCAATATACACAGAGAAAAAGCTACTTCTATTTTTTTTTCAACGTTTATTTATTTTGGGGACAGAGAGAGACAGAGCATGAACGGGGGAGGGGCAGAGACAGAGGGAGACTCAGAATCGGAAACAGGCTCCAGGCTCCGAGCCATCAGCCCAGAGCCCGACGCGGGGCTCGACTCACGGACCGCAAGATCGTGACCTGGCTGAAGTCGGACGCTTAACCGACTGCGCCACCCAGGCGCCCCGAGAAAAAGCTACTTCAACCTAACCTTGGCAAACATTAACTATGTATTTTAAAGTCAAAGCTAAATGTTTTTTTAAAACATTGTCCACATGCTGGGATTTTCCATCATCCCATTAATGTACACAATCACGAGCTGACAGTGGGCACTCCCTTTAAGGTACCATTTTTCTTCCCTCTCTTGCTTAAGGTGGGTTTGAAGAATGTTTAGAAAGGAGTTCATTTTCCAACAAATCTTTTAAGTTTTCTAACGAGCTCACTTCTAGCAGTGAGCAGAAAGTCCCATCAGATATACTTTTAAATGCACCAGAAAACATCTGAATTCACTCTCCCCATGGCTGACTTCAATTAACTGCCTTTCCTCATAAAGAATAGTTATCTAATTGTAATAAAAAAGCATGCTACGTTGTCATGTTAGGATGGGAGGCTTTCCTGATTCTTATTCTTCTGGGATATGACATCATCACTTCCATAAATGTGAAATATTCCTGAGTACTAGCAATGCAGCAGAGAACAAAGACTTTACAACACTGTGTGTGGGTAGCGTACCACGAAGAAGAGGAGCCATGGAGAACCGGCGTGCTTTCATATTTAGGGCAAGGGGATCCACACAGAAGAAACAAGCAGCATGAAACCAATCAGTGCATTTGGTGATGGATCCATCCTCAGTTTAGGCCTAGCAGCAAAAAGCCCCCAAATAACTTAGAAGAAAAATCACAGTGTTAGACTACTCACATCCCAAGAGGACAACCTATCTATCTGCATCTCTTCAGCTCTCCTGCATCTGGCATAGGTCTGAGGTGCACAGCTGATGCAGAGCAAAACGTTTGTGGACTAAGAACCAGAGAGTACATAGAGTCTGTAATACACTTTTTATACATTTCCTATTAACGGCCTCCCAGCTCCTTATCAACTGGCTACTGTAATAACCTGTTTTTAGGAAACTAAGGCTTAGAAAGGTTAAGAAACTCACCCCAAACCACAGAGTAGATAAATCAGGAATGGATTCCATATATATTTCTTCCAAATCTGTGCTTTTCTACTCTCCTTAACTCACTGATGCAACAAAGATTTACTAAAAGCCCACTGACTTCTCAGGCCTAGATGCAAGGTTACAAGGATAGGAATACATAGTCCCTGCCCTCAAGAGCTAGCAATCTGATGAGGGAAGCAGACATGTAAACAGCTAACTCTAAGTAACACTAGAATTGAGAGGTGGGGTGCCTAGGTGGCTCAGTCAGTTAAACACCTGACTCTTGATTTTGGCTCAGGTCATGATCTCATGGTTCATGAGACAGAGCCTGCATCTGGCTCTGCACTGACAGCACAAAGCCTGCTTGAAATTCTCTCTCTCCCTCTCTTTCTGCTCCTCTCCTACTCCTCTCCTCTCTCTCAAAATAGAATACATACACTTAAAAAAAAAGAGAGAGATAGAGAGAGAGGTAAACAAGTGCTATTGAAGGCACACGTGCTGGAGGGCCCAGAAAGTTCTGCCTGACTAGGACACCTTAAGATTTTCAATGGCAATTTTGAAAGGCATCTATTGCTCCAGACACATCCTAAGTTAGGCCTTGAGAGAGGATGGCTTGCAAAGGCAGGCACATGCAGGCACATGTTGTCACTTCAAGGTTGTTTATGGTAGAGTATGATGGATAATTTTGCTGGGCCCTTCCAGTGTTTTCTGGCAACAGTTTTAAGAAGAAAACTGGAGATGATCAAGGGCAACATGAAAGTGGGGGCTGGGGGACCCAAAGTGCCAAGGCCACATGAAATTATGACTACATTTCAGACAATGGATTTAAGGGTCACCTCTTCCCACTAGGAAAGCCATACATCTCCTAAAGGACTGCTCTTTGTGGCCAAACTAAGACACTTTGTTCCCTTTTAAATGGACCATTCTCTCCAAATCTTTTCTTATAACTTGTGCATGTCAAATTCCAGAAGGAATTTAAATGGCGCTGTTTAAAACACCTCCCAGATGGTGGTCCCCATTGTGGCTGCTAATTTTGTGCTGATGAAATGAGATGGCAGATACAAAAGTTCCATTATCCATTTGATATTTATTATTCACTATCATCATAGCAAAATGTTTCTTAAAATATAATGTATAAAGATGACAAATTCAGGAATATTTTTCCAGGCATGGGATATTTAAAAAAATATATATTTATTTTAACTTATTACAAAAAACTAGCAAGAAATGAAGGGTAGAATCTTCTACAATCCCATCACTTAATCAAATCATTTAACACAGTCACCATTTAGTCCTTGTGTATATGGGTTAAGTACATCATACGTATATTGATAAAAATTATATCATGCGTGGATAATTCACACTGGGAAGCAATTATACCTTAATTAAACAATCACCTCACTTTTAAAGAGATCTAGAGACACAATCATTGGGACAGAAATGCAATACATAACAAATTTGGCACATACATGCAGATGGAAACCTTATTATAAGCTTTTTTCATGTTGGCACATTATAATTTTAAGTGCTGGCAGCATAAATCTCCATTTCTCCTTTACACATTAGTGAAGGCAGGTGGAAAATAGCTGAATCCCTTTCTCAGAATCTAGCATGTGTGTATTTTATAGTACTCATGATATTCTCGACTCTGAGGGTTGGTCAGACCAAAAGGAAACTGTGCATAAATATAATCCATATGAGATTTCAAAACCCCATTATACTCATTAATTGCATTTCTGCTTTAAAGTTCAGAGCAAAAGCTATTTTAGACAGTAGTCAACGTAATATAGTAATATATTTATTTATATTTATACTCCTTTTATACAGCTAATTCTCAATGTTACTTATGTTTCCATTCAGAAATGCATTCTAACTTTGTAGTGCCTTGATCTTTATAACTTATTTTCAAAATGAAATTAAACTACTCTTTGCCCATATCTTAGAACAGCCTTTGGCTAAAAGCAATATAATTCTGATTATAATAAATTAATATTGATTTTTTTTTTGCCTATGACGTATCTCACAACACAGCAACTAAATGAGCTTTAGTTTTATCTCTACTCCTTCTTCCCTCTCCCTTCAACCAAACTAGCAGGGATCTGGCTAAAAGGAAGGCTTAAAAAAAAAGGATGATTCAAAGTTTCTTGACAGGCCATTTTTCATTTTTTTAAAACTCTGATAAGTAAGAGTTGACTGCACTTAGCTGCAGCACATTCAAGCAATGAAAGCACTGAAAAAAACAAATAACTCTTCAAGCCTTCTGTATATTTCAAATTCTTTAGTTTGGCATTCAGAAATTTGATTCAAACGTAACTTTCCAGGCTTATTTCCCATTCTAAGTTTGTACTGAAATCCAACTGGGCAACATCCTGGATTTTCCCATATCCACAGTTTGGTCACGCCATTCAAAGCTCTGTTGGTTCAGCCGACAAAGATCAGAATCCTAATCACTTTTTAAAGGTACTGGTTAAACGTCCTATTCCTAATATCCCAAAGCTCTTATTCTAATCATTAATTAATTTTAACCTGCCTACTCTAAGCCAGGCACTTGATGAGCCTTGGGAACTCTGTCTAGCGAAGGGGAAAATCTCAAGTCAGCCAACTGATGAAAAGGGTTATGTGTGATCCCTGCCTTATTCCACAAGTGGTTAAGGAACAGGAGGAGTCGACATATGGAAGAAGGAGGGCAGAGAAGTAAAAGTCACCATGGCAAGGTGAGTCAGGCCGTGCTAGGTGTGGAGAGAGACTTTGGGGGTCTGAATCAGAAGCAACACAGGAGCAGACCCCAGGGACAGACAGGGCATCTTCCTGTATTTCTTTCCGCTGTACTAGACTCTTCCTTCAGGCTGATGGCTCTCCTCCAAAATCACACGGCATTCTGTCTTTGACATACCTCTGCTGGGAATGTCTCCCCAGCACCTCACCCCATCTTTCCAAAAACAAGGGATTCTGTAACTGCCTCTTTCCCTACCTGTTCTCAACTTATTTGTACAAATAAAGACCTCTGAACAAGTGTAAATAAGGACACTCCTCTCAAGAGGACGCAACGAATTAATTTTTTATTCACTATCAGATACAATTCATGCCAAAATTCCCGTGAAACACAAACACACTTATGTTTCATATCCCAGTCAACACTAAAGACAACTGTGCAAGCACCACCAGACGAGCCTTCCCTCCCTGCTCTGAGCCACAGCCCAGAGGTCACTATTCCAAAGGACTTAACTATGGCTTTATTATTAGACAAGCTCGGCTTTCCTTCTGTAGGGATATCAGTAGCGTGCCAGAAACTAGGTAGAAAACAGCAACCCATCAGAGCCGCTAACGTATGAAAGATATATAATGCATGTGTGTGAATTTTGCTGGATTTGACTGAAACTCCTGTTGTTTTCATGCTTTAAATGATGACATGCTTGGCTGACTCTCTGGTTTTATGCATTTTATGCTTTTGAAATGTACACTTCTTTAAAAAAATTTTTTTTAATGTTTATTTATTTTTGAAACACACACACACACACACACACACACACACACACGGAGAGCCTGATGCGGGGCTTGAACTCACGAATGGTGAGATCAGACTTGAGCTGAAGTCGAACGCCTAACCGACTGAGCCACCCAGGTGCCCCTGAAATGTACACTTCTTTAAGGTAGTTGTTTGCAATGGACACAATACAAATAAACACAATAAACAAACTCAATTCTTAACTCAGGTTATCATTTAATTTAAGGGAATAATCAAATATTTGTCATAAGACACTATGATTAAACTGAATTCTGTGCCCCCCCTACCAATTCATATGTAGAAGCCCTAACCCTCAATATGATTGCATTTCAATATAGGGCTTTTAGTAGATAGGACAATTAAGATTAAATGAGGTCATAAGGGTAAGATCCTAATCCAATAGGACTGGCGGCCTTATCAGCCAGCATGCATGCACTGTGGGAAGTCCACATAAAGACCAGAAACACAGGTCTTATCAGGAACTGAATCTGCTGGTACCTTGATTTTGGACTTCCCAGCCTCCAGAACGATTTCTGTTGTTTAAACCACCTAGTCTATGGTGTTTTGTTATGGTAGCCTGAGCCAATATGCCATCTGAGTATCATAGTGAACAGACACCATAAAATATTAAGGAATGAATTTTAGCTTCACTAAGAAAAATAAAACTGTACCAGTTACAAGTATCACTATTAACTCCCATATATTATTTGTATTCAAGAAACCATATAGCACCCTAACTTAATCCACCAAAAATATCTGCAGAAGGGTTACAACATCAGATCCTGATTAGAAAGGTTATTTTTCAAGTTTGAATTATGGGCTCAGTTTACCTCCCCTCCTATTCTCTTTTTTCTTCTTCCCTCCTTCTCACCATTCCTTCCTTCTTTCCTCCCTCTCTTCCTTCTTCCCTTCCTTCTTTTCTCCCTCCCTCCCTCCCTCTTTCCCTCCCTTCCTTCCTTCCATCCTTCCTTCTTTCCGTCCTTCCAAACCATTAAGAAGCATTTGGTATTTAGCCACTTAAAATGTTTTAGGAGTTCTGTTTCCTCTGCTTTTAGTATAGAGGTATCTTACCATCATAATGACCCTCTGTTTCAGATTGCTATTCCCTGGAAAGAATAGCATGGTGGGAAACATCACTCATTGTGTTCACGTAGAGTCAAGGAGTGTGGTTGTGGGGTCTGGGAAAGGTAAAAACAGACAAGAGGAGCCTAATGGGGAGAGAGTACCCAGGAACTACCCAGCAGATGGATATAATTTCCTCATGGCTTTCAAAGAAAATACATCTAAGGACTACTGATTATTTATGGGGCACCACAAATGGACAGGATTAGGAGCAAATGAGCAAAAGCTGAAACCAGTGATCAGACACACAATTATTTCTATCAGTTTCCTCTTCCTCCTTTGCTAAGGAGCCAGGCAAGGGTTCCAGACAAATAACCAAGTATCCTATATCCCATTAGGTTATTTATTTAACCCTAGATGTGACTGCTTCCCTTAGAGATGGGGACCTGAATGGTGGATTGTTGTACACACAAGCATTGTTAGATAATTTTTATAAGGTTAAATAATAGTAGCCATTGTTGTTACTGTTATATAAAAAGCCTCTCTGATAATTCTACAATGAGATCAGAATTTTGAAATTCTAACAATACTAACAATAACTTCTAACTCTACCTTAATATTTACTTCCACCGTTCACCTGTTAACCCTAATTCACATGGGCAAAAATGTTAATTTCTTTAACTTAATGCTTAGCTTAATAGTTATTATAGTTAACAGCCTCCCAAAAGTCAGTATTATACTATTAAAGCAAGCTTAAAACTTTATAGCACTCATCACAAATAAAAGTATCATATTAAAATTATAAAAGGAATTTTAGTTTCAAAATTAAAAAAAAAAGTCTATGCTTCAAAATGAAACCATATACTGACCACAAAGGCAGGGGATATGGTGAGATATGCGTGCAAGAAAAGGCTCAGCATTAATAAGAAATAGCTTCTTTTCAAAATCCTTGCTAAACTTTGCTACTGTGAATTTTCTATTGCATTAGAGTTCTCCACTGAGGGGTGAGGGACATGGTGATGGTAGGGAAATAAACCACTTCCTGTTGAAAAGCTGCTAACTTGTTATGTGTCTATTGTGTGGGAACATTTGTTCCTCTTCTATCCTAGAAGAAAACCAAAGAAGGGAAAAAAGACTCACTGTTGAAAAAGGGAGTAAGACTAAGTAAATGACACAAAAAAACTGATATTGAATACTTGTGATTTGTACAGATAGGCACATACATGTAAAATACCTAGAATTCTTTTTGTTTTTTTTTTTTTAGAATTTAGTAAAAATTCTAACATGGATCCAACATGTTCAAACATAGGTCAATAAGAGTGTCATGTATCAATGTTTACGATTAATCTAAAATCTGTGCATCTACAACCCACAAAAACACAATACTTTAATCCCACTTGTTCAATAAAAGCTTATTTTATGTATCCTTTAAGTATATGTGCACATCCCTATGTATGTATGTGTATATTCCTGAACACATGTGAATATACGTGTATGTTCTTGTATGACTATGTTTATACATATGGGATCAGAAAAGTATTTGTATACAAAATGTATAGGATCTAGTCCAAATTATTAAGATGGTTCCCTCTTATTTAGTTATTTTTAAACTTAATAAACAGCCATGAACCCACCAGGTTAAATAAAAGTTAGGATCTTGACAATGACTACATCCATACCCCCTCACTTCCCTCCTAACCTTCCCTCCTAACCTTCCTCCTAGAACATATGTGCGAGAGTTTCACCTGGCTATATACCTGTGAAATATGGTAGCCATTTGACCAAGGAACTGAAGTATTAATTGTATTTAATTTTAATTAGTTTAAATTTAAATGTAAAAACTTGAACAGGTACAAAATATGTTTAAACACAACTTCATTGTTTTAGTGTGACAACATATCACTTTAAATGCTGCATCACCTAGGATACTTTGCTGAAGTTCCCCTATCAGATGCATGCGTCCTCTCTAGTATTATACACAAACACACAACCAATCAGGTTGGTATCAACGGAGTGATTCAGTTCAAATGATTTTTTCCTACACACGCATGTAGCACTGTAATGTATTTGATGCAAACAGCTCAAGTTATAAGAATCTCTTTGTATGTTACATTTGGTAATTAAGTTGACATTCCTAACTACTTTAATTATAATAAATATGTTTTAGTTAAACATAGGAATGGATACAGAGCGCCTGGGTAGCTCAGTCAGTTGAGCATCCGACTTGGCTCAGGTCATGATCTCACAATTTGTGGGTTCGAGCCCATTATCAGGCTCTGTTCAGAGCCTGGAACCTGCTTCAGATTCTGTGTCTCCCTCTCTCTCTGCCCCTCCCCTGCTCATACTCCATCTGCCTCTCTTTCAGAAATAAATAAACATTAAAAAAATTTTTTTTAAATAGGTATGGATAAATTTGAAAGTTTAAAAGGGTAGCATACTACTCATGCAGAATTGAGAGGAGATGTAGAAATTAGCATTAGAACCAGAAGAATAAAGAAAAAAGGAGGCTGGCTGAAAGTATATTGTAAATTTCACAATGAATAGCAATTGCAATTTGCTGGAGCAGAGCAAAAGGAGAAAAAGCAGACTGTTGTGTAAAAAAGTGATAAAGATAATAAAATGTACAGTATTAAGAGACTGTACAGTATTAAGAGAATTTTCATTGAACATATAGATTTGGTAACTTTCTTTTCAACAACCAAAAAGGAACTAATGACATTAGCCACTTGAATTCAAAATTAAATGTCCAACAAAATGCTTTAAAGTGATTTTAAACAGAATCTGAGCTTATAAATTTGTATAGCTATATACGGCTTGGATTCTTGCACAAAAAAGAAAACAATTTTTCCATAGACATCTGGTTATATTTAGTGTTGTTAGAATATTATGAGAAAAGACTAAAAAGGTACTTCACAAAAAGTGAAAGAGTTTTCAGTCAAGCCATCCAACAATTGCCTGAAGAAGACAAAATCTTTTTAACAATATCAAAGATCAACTGGTTAAAAATGTGAAAAACACAATTACTTTTCTTTAGCTTTACGTAAATAGTGCAACATAAAAGACACTGCCCAATTGATACTTGCAGTATGCTTTGTCTCAAAAAACTTCCAAATTTTTGAAGAAATATTGTCAATTTACGGCCTGAAAAACTGAACTCATACTTTAAATATTTTTAAATCTTTTACATCTGTCAAAGAAATATTTCAACTAGATATGAAAAAATTAAACTCTATTCTGATGGATGTTAACTAAAACAAAATCTGGATTTAATGTAATTCAAAAACAAGTGACTGATGTTTCCCTCACCGCTTTATTCTACTGTATGATATCCATGTTCAGTTTTCTAATGCAAATTCTTGAAATGTCATAGATACCATTGTTAAATCATTCATTATATATTTGCAAATGCTATGGATCAATGCCAGATAATGGAACTGTTAAACACACACACACACACACACACACACACACACACACAGAACACAATGAATTTAATGATGTGTGTTCTTTGCCAATTCTTGTTGGATAAGTCCTAGAAGAATTTTACAAAGATCTACTATACTGTTAAATCCAATTCAAGATTTTATTACATCAAATGAATGCTTGCCAAATATTCAATGAAGACCAAAAAATGGCAAAGTATATTATACTTTTTCATTGATATCACACTACATGTGAATGAACTAAATTTGGACCTGCCTCCCCCACCCCCCAAAAAAAGGAAAAGCTGGTTTGTGACCAAGCTAAACTGGCATAAAATTTGAAATTGAAACCTTTCAGAGTATACATACAATAGAGCAATAATAATATACCATAAGTATACAATGATAATTTTGTAATTTTCTAACAAATTTTAAGAAAAATTTGAAAAAATGATATATTGACATGGATAAACTTATAGTTGTTTATAAATGTATACACCACTTTGAATTCAATGTTAATGAGATTGAACTGACAAAGTCTTAGTAAATTTATTTAACTTGGACATTTTGAAACTGATACATATTTGCTTCAAAGTCAAATCAAATCTTCTAAAAAAGAAGAACCAGTTGTGTCAATGTATATACATATAATACAAAAATAATTTTTTGGTATTTGATTCAGTTATTAGAACTTTTAAGTATGTTTGGAATTATTTGGGTATGTGATTCTACCTTTTTAAATTGTAAATCTTATGAAATCTAACACAGATCAAATACTTCCAATGAAAATTTTGCATCCAAATTGAGATATAAAGCATAAAATACAAAATGAATTTAGAAAATTGAGTACAAAAGATGTAAAATGCCTTGTTAGTAATATGTTTTTAACTTCCTGGAACATCAGTTTTCTCATCTATAAAATGGGAATAATAACATATACAGTACCTCAAAATATGGTTGTGAGGACTGACAAGTCTCACACAAAGTACTAGATATATGTAGGGACTCCATAAACAGCAGCCTTGCAAAACTAAAGCTCTGATCAGAAGCATGTGGCCAATGAACAAGGACTGTTATCTTAGGCTTCTTTGGAACTGACCGTTTGTGACAGTATACTCCCTAGTAACACAATTATTATTTTTCATGCCTGGAAATAAGAGCAGCACAAGCCCCAGTTTTGGTAGGTCTCAGAAACAACCATAAGATCCTATGTTTTGTGCCTTTTGGGATTCTATATAATCTAACTCTACTCTGTCCAACAGGTTAGCCACTGGCCACTTGTGGCTGGATTAATTAACTGGAACTTCTGTTTCTGGTCAAGATGGAGTATCGAGGACAAGATTTATTCTTCTGCCTAAAACAACTAGAAAAATAGGAAAATAAATGTATATGAAAGAATGGCACTTGAGACATTGGACGTATGTAATAAAGGGCACTGATGCCCAAGGAATGGAAAACAAGCAAGATAAGCTCTATCCCATCACTGCCTGAAGAGAATTTAGGCTGTGTACAGAGGAGAGTTCCTAAGACGAGAGAAGAGACAGCTTTCAGCATGAGGACCCCAGAGATCTGCAGAAACTTCTTCAAGTGCTTTGCAGAGTACTGATTATCACATACATGTGAGAAAACTAACCAAGGCTGAGGAAAGAACCACCCAACATAAAAATTAGAGAGCATGATCCTTGGCGATCATGCAGGGATGGGAATAGTGCTTGTCTCCATCTGCCAGAGAGGAAAACCTCATAATTCAAGAGCATTGGCTAGAGTACAAGATGGGCCATGCCTCAGTAAGAGGGGGAAAATACCCTTTGATTAAATGCAGCCCTTGTCCTGCCTAACAAAACTTAAAACCAAGACTTAATATGATCAGATTGTTTGCAAGTAACTTAACTGCATCCAGGACAGAGATCAAGAATATTTATAGAGGGGCGCCTGGGTGGCTTAGCTGGTTGAGCTTCTGACTCTTTATTTCAGCTCAGGTCATGTTTCCAGGGTCATGGGATTGAGTCTCTTGTGGGGCTGAGTGTGGAGCCTGCTTGAGATTCTTTCTCTCTCCCCCTTCCTCTGCCCCTCTCCCCCACTCACACTTGCACTTTCTTCTCAAAAAAAAAAAAAAAAAAAAGACTATTTGTAGGAATACCACAAATATCCAGCACCCAACAAGGTAACATTCACAGTATCTGACATTCAATCAAAAATTACCAGGTATGGGAGTGCCTGGGATGGCTCAGTTGGTTAAGCTTCTGATTTCAGTTCAGATCATGATCTCACAGTTCATGAGTTCAAGCCCCACATCCAGCTCTGCAATGACAACTCAGAGCCTGCTTCAGATTCTCTGCCTCCCTCTCTCTCTCTGCCCCTCCCCGACTCTCTCTCTTTCTCAAAAGTAAATAAACATTTAAAAAAATTACCAGGTATGAAAAGAAGCAGAAAATCATAACCCATTCTCACTGAGAAATCAATCAACTGAAATGGACAGAGAAATGATAGAATTAGTAGAGACACTGAAACAGTTACTTCATATATTATGAAGTTACTATACTTCATATATTCAGAAGCTAGAGGCATCAATGAATATGTTAATTAGAGATGTCAAGGCATAAAAAAAAAAAAAAGACCCAGTTTGAACTTCTAGAGATGGAAACTACACTGTCTGAAATGGAAAATACAATGAGTGGGATTAACAACAAGATCATACTCTTCAGAAGAAAAGATTAGTGACCTTGAAGGCAAAACAATAGAAACTATCCAAAATGAAACACAGAGAAAAAAGAACAAAAAACGAAACAAAACAAAACAACCGAGAGCATTAGTGAATTGTGGCACAGTATCAAGTGATCAAATACACCATATTTGGAATCACCAAAGGAGAAGTGAGGGGAACCAAAAAAGAATGCCTGGAAAATTTCCATACTTGATGAAAACAAAGTCCATAGAGCTGAAAAACAAAACAAAACCCCAAGCACAAGAAAAATGAACAAAACTATACCAAATCTCATACTCAAATTGCTTGAAAATCAATGATAAAGAAAAACATCTTAAAAGCAGACAAAAAGTGGCACATTATATATAGAAAGCCAAAGACAAGAAAAAGACTAAATGTTTTCCCTTAAGGAAACAAAACTAGTTTGTCCAATCTCACCACTTCTATGCAACTTTTCACTGAAGAGCCTACTCAGTGCAATAAGGGCAGTAAGAGAAATAAAATATATTCACATCTGGAAGGAAAAAGTAAAACTGTCTCTACTTACAAGACATAATTGTCTATGTCAAATATCTAATTGGATCTACCCAAAAGCTACTAGAAGTAATAAATGAGTTTATCAAGATTGTAGAATATGAGGTCAATAAAAAAATCAATTATATTTCTATATACTATCAACAATTGGATATTAAAATTTTAAAAGCAATACCATTTATAATAGCCTGAAATTATAAATTATGTAGGGATATATCTGACAAAAGATGTACAAGACCTAGAGATGGAAAATTACAAAACCCCACTTAGAGAAATTACATTAGACCTAAGTAAAAGTACAAAAATACTGCATCAATGGCTTGGAAGACACAATATTGTTAAGAGATCAATCTCTCTAAGTTGATCTATAATTCAATGCAATGCCATCAAAGCACCAGCAGCCATTTTTTTTGGTTTTGATTTTTGTAGAAATTAACAAACTGATTCTAAAAATCATTTGGAAATGCAAAGAACCTAGGAGAGACCAAACAAGTCTGAAAAAGAACAAAGTCAAACAGATAACAGTACTTGATTTCAAGATTTGTTACAAAGCTATAGTTACCAAAACTGTGTTATATTGGCATAAATATATGCAAAATTATGAATGGAATAAAATAGTCCAGGAATACATTCACACACATGTAATCAATTATTTTTCAACAAAGTTGCAAGAACAATTCAACAAATGGAGCTACAACAATTGGATATTCATAGGCAAAAAACCCTACCATCCCCCCCACCACCAGAAACAATTTAATCCTTATCTCACACCATACACAGAAATTAACCCCCAAATCACAGTCCCAAATATAAGAAAATGTAAGAGAAAATCCTTGTGACCTTAGGTTAGGCAAATACTTCATAGACACGACACTAAAAGCACTATTCATGAAATAATAAATGGATAAACTGGAGTTCACTGTTATTAAAAACTCCTACAGTTTGAAAGATGCTGTAGAGAGAATAAAAAGACAAGTCTCATACCACTAGAAAATATTTTCAAATTACGTATATAAGGTACTTGCACCCAGAATATACAAAAACTGTCTATAAAATAATACATAAATACTAGCCTAATAAAAAGATGGGCAAAATATTTGAACAATATTTTACTTATGAAAGAGGTATGGATGGCATACCAATAAGATGCTCACCATCTTTGGTCATCAGGGAAATAAAAATGAAAACCACACCTAATATAATACCTAATATGAAAAAGACTGATCACACCAAGTTCATGAGGATATAAAACAACCAGAACACTTACATACCATTGGTGGAATGTAAAAGGACCACCAGTTTAGAAAACAGTTTCCTAAAAAGTTAAACATATACCTGCTATATAGCCCAGCCATTCCATTCTTAAATATATATCCAAGAGAAATGAAAGCATATGTCCACACACAGACCTGTACACAAATGGTCAAAGCAGCTTTATTTGTAATACCAAAAAAATGGAAACAAGTCAAATGTCTATCAGCAAGTGGATGGATAAACAGTGAACAATCTGTTGTATATCCATACAATGAAATACTACTCAGTCATAATAAATCATGAAATACTGATAGACACTACAACATGGGCGAATCCCAAATTAATTATCCTGGGTGAAAGTAACCAGACTGCCATACTCTCCCCACCCCCCCCCCAAAAAAGTACACTCTGAACAGTTTCATTTATATAAAATTGTAGAAAAATTAAATTAATCTATAGTGACACATAGCCTATCCGTGGTCACCCAGGGATATGGCAGCAGAGAAGAACAGGAGGAAGAGATTATAAAGAGTTATGAGGAAACTTGGGGGTTATCTTAATTGTGGTAATGGTTTCACAAATGTATACAAATGTCAAAACTTACAAACTTTATATTTTAAACACATGGAGTTTATCATGTGCCAATTATATTTCCATAAAGCTGTTAACTTTTAAAATTAATTAAAAGTTCAGTTAGTTACACTAGTAACTAGTAACATTTCAAATTTTTAAATAGCCACATGTGGCCAGCGGCTACCATTTTGGACGCAAAATGTACAACATTTCCAGTCCTACTGGACAGGACTGCTCATACAAAAAAAAAAAAAAAGTGCATCTGTTTCTTTCATTTCTCCTACATTTATCTACCTTAAACTTCAAGAATGGGATAAGCATGCCAGCATGGCACTGATACATAAATTACCTGGGAATTTTAAAAGCAGATTTTATTAAGTTTATTTTAATGTAACTTTGCTGTGAAGCAAAATATACCTTCTATTCACAAATAGATAGCATACTCCTTCCTCATATAGATACCATAACTTCTATGGATTATATTTAATTAGTTTCCTCCAAAGTTCAACTTCAGGGCAATTTTAAACTAAATGACAAGGAAGATAAAACAGATAACACTCTCTTGGAACTTACTTTCTCCTTGTAGCCAAAGTGGTTATAACTTCACAATAACACTGAAATAGGAATATACATATTTTTCATATACTTACAGCAATCTTATGAGTTACCCTGAAATATGTAGCATGTTTTAGAATATGCTACATAATGCAACGGAATTTTCCTTTTTAAAACAATCAAGCCTATAACTCACAACAAATATAAAGTTTCAAATGTGAGAACGGACATGAAAACAGAACACTATGTTATGTGCCGGAATGTTTCACATTCGAGGATCAGTTTATAAAATTAGTTAGGGCAGAGTTGTTCAACTTAGTATTCTAACTAAAGCTTTTTCCTTTTTTTTTTTTTTTACTACAGGTCTCAGTTTTGACAGAGGTGATTTTACTTAAAAAGACTCAAATTCTCTGTTCTGCACCCGCACCTTACAAGCCTATGGACTTGGAAGACAGAGTCTGTTTGCTCGGTGTTTTGTTTCAATATACAGAATGCAGGGCTGAGATCCTCCACCGTCCCTGTTCCAAAGCCTGATACACTAACCCTTTATGCACGGTTTGATGCCTGAGTCATCTCTGTCTTAGAAATGGAATAAAGAAAAAGGCAACTGGGGCTGGGGCGAGAAGGGAGTGTGGTGGCCAGTATAGACCAAGCAAAACAACCCCCAGACAGTGTAATGTAGTAGATAAGCAAGAAGTATAAAAATAGAAACCAAGTCCCTCTGTTGTTTGCAGAAGCAGAACTCACAAGCCAGTTTCACTTACTTTTTTACACCGACAGAGCCATTTTCCTTGTTTTCCATGTCAACAGATAGCATGGGAAGGCTGCAGGGTTCCTTTACTTCAGCAACTAATCAATAAGGGAGAAAAGCTTGTGTTTAATTCTTAGAAAGTGAGAGAAGAATATATATTCTGAAACGGAAATATAATGGTCCCTTTTTCCAGCTTCACACCAGTTCACGTATGTTTGTTTAAACCTCCGGTTCCCTCAGCGATTGGAGAGATGTGATTAAACCTAAAGCACTGGAGGAGACGGACTGGGGTGCTTTCATCTGTACTGGCACTCCCTGCCTTGACAATAAGCATTTGCAAATGAAATTGAATCCTCGTTCAAAACAAGTGCTGTGTGAACTGGCACAGCTTCCCCTGGGTGCCAAGCTCTCACTTAAGACACTGCAACTCATAAATGAGTCAAAGTCGAGAAAAACAATCCCCCTTTTCCTGCCCCTTCAGACCACGGGCTGTGATTTCTTTCTTTTCTTCTTCTTTTTTTAATTGCATTTTTTTGTCCACTCACAAACCTTCTATTTTTTCATTGCAATGCAAAAGAACACTTAAAGCTTTTGTCAGCAAGTATTCCCCTACCTCACATATTCTCAACGAAAGCCTCAAAACCTGTCTGTGAGATGGCCATGCTGTGGTAAAGCTGGAAGCTTACAAAAATGTCAGATAGCCCTTAGCACAGAAAGGTGGTGCTGGTGTGTGTGTGTGTGTGTGTGTGTGTGTGTGTGTGTGTGTAAGAGAGGGGAGGCAGCTCATTAGATTTATGTAAAAATCACCAAAACATCCAAGGAAATATAGTAGCATCCATCACTTTGTCTTTTTGTTTAGTAGGATGAGGACTGTGAAAAAATAAAAACCCTCCACAATTAATATGCAATTAGCAAGATGAAAAAGCTATGAACAAAACTGCTTTAAAAAACTAGTTCTGAAACGTGCTTGTTCTACAGCTGAAGCCATAAATTAAATACATTTCCTCTCAAATTACTTTATACTTCGGCACTCCTTCTCTAGGGATTACTCTGACATGACAAGTGCATCATTTAGTATATTCACAAGATTTTATCACTGTTAGAGAAGTAGATGATTAACAAATAATACTGTTAAGTGTGGGATAATCTTTCTCCTGACACACACACACACACACACACACACACACACACACACACACACAAACTTCCAGTTGCTAAACCACTTAGATCATTCATAGAGAAATCCAACATTTAATATACATATAGATATTAACATACATTCACACACCGTTACAGAGTAGACAGAAGATAGTGCTGCTGCTCCATGCCAAAAGAATGATTTCACTTCAGTTGGAAACTGTTACACATTCACCATTTTCTAAGCATCTCAGAAAAAAAAAAACCAAAACAAAACACTCACAATGATACTCTGTAACACCATACCACATTGTCTTATTATTATTATTATTATTATTATTTTCTTTTTTGTGGAAGAGTAAAAAGAAAACCTACCTAGAAGCAACTAAAACATGTCATTTTTTATAGGCTTATCAAGAACAGCCAAAGAAACCCCAATGTTTTCTTTCACAAAGTAGGCTGGCAAAGGAATTCAATAAGGAGGTACAATTTGACACAGTGAAATAAAACCAGGCTGGCTCTCAGCCAACATGACGTTAGGAATCACACACAAGCTGCACCAACTGCCTTCTGGTTCATGGCTGACTTTTTAAAGCTACAGTGTGCCTGTTCACTTTTGCTAACTACCTTCGGCACAATTAGTACAAGTGAATGAATCAGGAGTCCAAAAACTGCAGAATTCTCCCTGCACCTGTCTTGTAAAGAAAAACAAGCTGTATCAATAGCCTCTTATCTCCCCCCTCCCCTTCATTGTTGCTGCATGGTATGTCTTTACTGTTGTTCTGAGCACAGATGTCATGTTTCGAAAACTATTTTTCTCCCCTGTGGGAGGAAAAAAAAAAACACAAGAGAAAATAAGGAAAAAAACCAAACCCTAGTGTTTAGGGGCTATACCCAGTGAATACTCAGAAGCTGCCGCCCTGTGTTACTCTTTCTTCCTTACAGAGACTCATGGACAAAGTTCCCAGGGCTGGCTTTTAAGTAATCTCTTTGTGAGAATAAGGAAAGTACTGCCCAGCATAAAATCCTTGGCTTCATTATGCAGGAAGAAACATATTTCAGGGGATGCAAAGTGGATGGCCAGATCTCCTGAGAACACCTACATTCTTTTATTTTGGCATTCAACCTGCCAGATGAAGTCAGCAAAAATTCAAAATGAAACAAACCTCATTCTATAAAACAATTAGTTCTGGGAGATTTAATCTTAATTGTTTATCCCAGTTGTACAAAAAGCATAATTCAACAAAGTTAACTAACACTGTCTATGAGCACCAGGTACTAGATTAGTTACATGTGAAAAAGAAGGTATTTTATGCCAACCCCCAAATTCATAGAATCTCCCACCATCCAGGAAATGGGAAGGTGGTGTGGAGAGACTAGGCTTGATCTTTTAAGATACCCTGGTCAATCTCCGTTTCCTTGCATGGCTGGGAACCACTACTGAGGGAAAACATTCCCATTCCACAAACATGCTGTAGATACACAGGAAGCATGCATAGCTGTCATCGAAACAAACACCAACAAATATTTGGACACTTTCAGGTCAAGATGTCAACTAAACCACTCAAGACAGGGCAAAGAATACAGGTTCCCAAGAAGGATCCTAGAAAAAGGCACCTGTTGCTGTATGACTGTGTAAAATTCAGGCAAAATTGAGGAGAAAGCAGAAGGTCTCCTTTTTCTTTGGTAATTTTTAAGGGCCCTAGATCAGCAACTATAATCTAAACTTGCAACCTGAATTTCAAAGTCAAAAATTTGTTCCCTTACTTATTCCAAGAATGATATTAGAAATGTGCTTCTTGAAAGATCGTCACTGAGAAAGATTTCAAGTGTTCTCTCTGCCCATCTTTACCATTACTCCCTCGAAAAAGCAAACAATAATTTAGGGACAAATCCTAAGTGTTTATTTATTTTTGAGCACCATTTTTTGAGTCTGGTCAAACAGGGGAGTCTTATCACCACTGATCAAAATGATGAACTCTTCTGGATATAGAGAGCCCTTTCACCAACAGATTTCATAATGCTTTGGGACTTGATCTGAAATTCCTGAAATGTGCTCCAGGCAAATTCAAATGGAAGGGTGCTGGGCTGTGAGTCCTGGGGGCAAGGTGTCTCATAGCACTCTCAAGCAGTTGCTCAGAACAAAATCAGTCCAGCTCAGCACTCTTGAAAGGAGAGGCAAAGAAAATGTAGTTACACCGAGCTTTTCCTTAGACACCCTCACAGGAGGAAGGATTCTGTGAAGTTTCTCCAAGATTTTCTTCCTATACATAGAGGACATCCCCTTCTGTCTCCCCTGCTGTGATCAAAAGTTTTCCTGTTAGACAAAGGTAAGGGTTTCAGAAGGTGATGTAGGAAATCAATTCCATTTTATGAAAAAAAAAAAAAAAAAAAGAAAAAAAAAAAAAGAAAAAAAAAAAAAAAGAAAAAGCCACGAAAGCATTCTAAATTTTAACCACAGCAGGTTTCACTTATCAGCTAGTTTCTAACTTAGGAATAAATTGACATTTGCGGGTGTAAGTATATACACTAGTTCTCACCCACTTCCTCCTCACTCTCTCCAACTAACTGATTTAACCCTCTTCTCTGCTAATAAAAATGATGTGTATGTATGTAGTGTATGTAGCCTACAGCCTAAATGAAGTGTGTGTATGTAATGTATGTGTGTGATGAATGTGTATGCTGTGTGTAAGGTGTACGGCGTGTGTGTGGCGTGTGTAGCGTACGTGGTGTGTTTTTGTGCGCGCGCGTGTGTGTAGGGTGTACGTGTAGGGTGATAGAGCTGCAAACAAGAGCTTCTGATCCAGGACATTATGGGATGTGCTTGCTAGAATCACTTGGGAGATCCTCATGTTGGGATTCTGAAGCAGAACTGTTGGGCACACTTGGGCATGGGCTTAGGAGAGAGGATGGGTCAGGAAGTGTGGGGAACGGGTGCCTCCGATGGGGCTTCTTTTATTGCGCAGCACTCCTTCCTTCCCTCCACCCCGAGGACCAGAGCTGTCCCAAAGGAACCACTCGCCCCTGGCCTCCCGTCAGGGAATCGGCCAGCACAGTGTCCAGCCCGCATCGCAGAGTGCAGACCTGGGTCCACGTGGCTGCAGAAGAAATCTCGAGAAGTCGCCGGAGGGCAGGGCGGAGCTCACCGCCTCCCTAAGGGCGTCCCAGGGGAGAAGGGGGAGCGACCTGGAGAGCGACCGGTGGGGGCAAGACTGAGGGCAGGAGAGGGGACGCCAGGAAGCCCCTCGGACGAACGGCGCCGTCCGATAGACAAACGACTCGCTGGTGGCACCGACGACAAGAGGGGAAAAGTTTCTAAGACTTTCAAGAAGAAACTGTTTGTCTTTGAGTTTGGGGGCTCCCCAGGGAGCCCGTCTGTGGGAAGGGAGCGTGGGGGTGTGGCGCTCGCTGGGCGCCCAGCCGAGCCGTGCCACCACCGGGTCCCGTCCTGAGAGCTTTGCCCCGCAGCCACGGCGAGCCGCAGCTCTCCGCCGGAGCCCGGCACGCTTCTCTGTCCCCAGTTCCACTCCGGGGTGACAGATTCCACGCTCATGGGTGCAACAAGCTGCAGGAGCACCGGACACACAGCAGAGACGAGGGAGGGCAGGGCGGTGTTTATTGTGGTTTTCTTCGCTTCCTTCCATCCTGGAGAGGGGAGAGGGTGGCCGCGTTCCCAGTGCCCTCGCAGCACGAGCGGATCACTTACCTCCCCGCACGGCCGGCGGCGGGAGGCTTTCCCCCGCGCAGAGCTCGGCGGCCGCCACGCGCCCAGCCCCGGTGCAGCCGGCCGGCCGAGCGCGCGGAGCACGCCGGGACTTGTAGTTCTCCGCGGGCGGGCGGGAGAGCGGGCGGGGCGGGGGTCCGAGGGCTGGGGCCACCAGGAAGCGGAGAGGTCAGGAAGGGAGGGGACTAGGCGGGGGCCCTGCGAAAGCCTGGGAGGACGTTTGCTAGAACTTAAAAACCGCCAGGGAGCTGGCGGGGAGGGGAACATTCCTAGAGAGAGTTTTAAATTGGGGGTTTTCAGGCTAATACCATTACCGCCCTGTCTTACTCGCTCACGTCCCAATGAAGTGTTAGGCTGGGTTTGGGCAGTAATGACAAGTAGACATCTCCTCGGCCAAATTCATATTATATGGGGCCTTACGCTTCCTTCGCCCCGAACACAAACGTGGAGTTCTCTGCTTGGAGCACCTGTGCTGTCACTCACAGAATAACTTAGGGCATGCAAAGGTAGGGTGAATAAATTGCACTTTACATTTGCAGAGCACTCTGCAGTTTACAGAGCCCCTCTCCCTTGGTTCTTTATGTTGGAATCATAAAACAACACTGAATTAGGCAGAGAAAACTTAAGATGTGGGGAGTCTTTTGTATCCGCTCTATTCATCTCCTCTTCTAACCCTGCTCTTAGCAGCTGGGAAGAGAGTGGGGAGAAGGAAGGCTGCTGGCAGATGTGGTGGGCGCAGTGAAAGACGAGCCTGCTGTGAGGGACTTTCTTGAAATAGCTAGTAAATAAATCCTCACTAAATAAGGAGATAAGTAAGACCAAAGGAACTTATGGATTGGAAGAATGGACTGGGAAAGAAAAGGCAGGTGGGATAGGGATAGAGACAGAAGGGAAGACTGTGATAGAGGCTAGAGGTCATATGGAAACATGGTAGTTGAATATTGGATAGGGTAGGAAGGAAATGACAGGATAAATATAGAGACTGAATAGAAGGTTGTGGTTAGACTATAGGTCTAATGAAATGAAAAAGTTGTATAAAAAAAAAAAGCAAAACAATGGAATTTTAGAAACCAGATAGATCTGGCATCCTGGTGTCACTTCAAGGCTAGCTCTGTGACCTTAGGTAAGTTATTTAACATCCCAAACCCCTTTTTTCTCATCTTTAAAATGTAAATAGTAATAACTCCTACTTTGTGATGTGGTTGTGCAGATTAAAAGAGATGGGAAGCATTTAGTATAGTGCCTGGCATATAATAGGACCTTTAATAAAGTGCTTATTAATAAAGTGCTTATTATATGCCAGGCACTATACTAAGTGTAAATAATACTATTTATAATACTATTTATAATACTAATCATACTATTATTACTTCCTTTTGTGGAAATACCGAAAGAAATTGGAGTAGAAGTACCAATTAGGAGGCTGTGACCATATTCTAACTTACAGGTAATGATAGCTTGAACTACAGTAATAGGAAGCGGATATGAGACACTTCCAAGGCAAACTAGACAGAGCAGTGCAATCAATTGGACGTGGGCGTGAGGGGCGGGAAAGAAAGATGGTTGTCATTTCTAGACTGAGTAGGTAAATAATGTTGTCATTCACATGAATAGGTACAACTGGTGGAAAAACAGGTTTTCGAGGAAGATGACTAGTTTGATTTTGGACATGTATAACTTGAGGCTTTCTGTGTATGAGTGACAGAATGTCAGTTGGGAGTGTGGACTTGGATATCCTGTGTAGAAACGGAACTTTGAGAGTGGATGACTTAGAAGAAGGAGTTGAAGATCATCTGGAGTGGGAAAAGGAAGGGCAGCCGAGGTGGGCAAGGGGAAGTGAGGAGTCAGACAGTGACACCTGGCAGGAGCTGTGGAAGGAGACTAGAGGAAGCTGCAGGAGTACAGTGACACATAGCCAAGAAAGGAAAGAGAAGTGAAGAGTTGTTCATTAACAGGTCAAACACTATAGAGAGGGAGCCAGTGACTGGGCCACTGGAATGACAGATCTAGTCTGTTGGGATGGATCTGCCTCCAGGAGCTGTTTTGGAAATTTACCAGAGTGATTTTGCTTGTCTCCTGATTGGGGAGGGAGAACTACTGGAATGTAGTCAATGGAGCGAAAGATGCTAGATATCATGCAGTACCCAGGCTAGTACAGCACAGCAAAGAATTGTCCTGCATTCTGCGTTGCTTGACTGTTCTCCTGTTCATTTGTGTAGATGAAAAAGCTATTTATATTTATCTGAGCCTAGAATCTATTTTATATATAAACATACAGTGTTTTTCACACAGTTTTAAGATATATTGAATTTTCCTGGAATGCAGGACGTTGAATGGCAATACAGTTTTTGGAATTTGAATCACCAATACGATTCATTTAATGGCTGTCCATTTCATGGTGATTCTACAGATGAATGCAAGCATCTGATTACTTCCTTGTGCCTTTTAGTTTAGGGATGCCTGAGTAGCTCCATAATGAATCACACATTTACTTTTTCCTTTATGTTTCAGTTAAGGGATCACTTTGAATTTTTTAAAAAATTACAAGCTTACAAGCATAGGTAGTTTACAACCTTGCTTTCACAATGTTAAAGAGCAGATTGCCCCGTATTTGTATTTAAAAAGGGCGTTAGGTTTGATAAGGCCAAGAATCATTTATTCGGTCCATCAACAAATGTCTTTTGAATGCCTACTGTGTGCTAGGCACCTTTCTAGATGCTTGATCTACATAAATAAGTGAAACAGAAAAAGTTCACTGCCCTTAGGGAGCTCACATTCTAATGTGAGCGTGGGTGAGGCAGACAATAAATAATAAACATAAACTATGTAAGTAAATTCTATGGTATGTTAGGAAGTGTTTTGGGGGCACCTGGGTGGCTCAGTTGGTTCAGTGTCCAACTTCAGCTCAGGTCATGATCTCACATTTCATGGGTTCAAGCTCTGTGCTGACAGCTGGAGTCTGCTTCAGATTTCTGTGTCTCTTTCTCTCTCTGCCCCTCCCCAACTCATGCTCTGTCTCTATCTCTCAAAAAAAATTAATAAACGTTAAAAAAATTAAAAACGTTTTTTAAAAAAATTTTTTTAACGTTTATTTATTTTTGAGACAGAGAGAGACAGAGCTTGAATGGGGGAGGGTCAGAGAGAGAGGGAGACACAGAATCCGAAACAGGCTCCAGACTCCGAGCTGTCAGCACAGAGCCCGACGCGAGTCTTGAACCCACGGACTGCGAGATCATGACCTGAGCCGAAGTCGGACGCTTAACCAACTGAGCCACCCAGGTGCCCCAAAAATGTTTTGAAAAAATAAAGCAGGATAAAGGAGATTGGGAATACAGGAGAGTGTGGGTTGAAACGTTAAATATAGTGATCAGGATAAATTGTATTGAGAGGATGACATTCAAGAAAAGATCTGGAATTGGTAAGGGAATGACCTGGTGGATTTCTGAGAGAAGAACATTCCAGGGAGACAGAACAGTTAGGCATAGGTCAGAAGGTGGCTGTCTGGCTAGAGTTTTTAAGAAACAGTAAGGATGCCATTGTGGCTGGATTGGAGAGAGCCAGGGTGAGTAGGAGGAGAACTAAAGGTAACCAAGTGGTTGGGACAAGTGATGTAGGGCTTATAGGGCATTGCGGGGACTTTGGCTTTCATGCTGAATGAAATGGGCAGCTGCTCAAGAGTTTAGAACAGAGAAGTGACATAATCAGGCATATTTTTAAAGGATTATCCTGGCTTCTCTATCTAGAATAGATAGAGCAATGGTAGAGGCTGAAGAGACAAAGAGATATTGTAGTAATCCAGGCAAGAAGTAATAGTGGCTTGACCAGAGTCATAGCAATGAAAACTGATATGGGAGAAGAATCATGAATTCCAGAAAGCTCAGTGGTAGAGTTTCAGGGGTAGGGGAGGGCTGGAAGATGGAGACAGATTATGGGATGTTGGAACCTTATGGGAAGGAGACTTTGGGAGAAGTCTCCTAACATTTCTTTTATTTATTTTTTTATTTCTTGAAGTTTTGCTTTACGTGTTTGAATACTATATTATTTTATATATGAAGATTCATACTAGCGATAACTTCATTGTGAGTTGTATATCCCTTGCCATTATAGGAGCACCTGGGTGTCTCAGTTGGTTAAGTGCCTGACTCTTGATTTTGGCTCAGGTCAGGGTGTCAGGGTTCCTGGTATTGAGCCCTGCTTAGGATTCTCTCTTTCTCTTCTCTGTCTGACCCTCCCCCACTCAATCTTTCCCTCTCTCTTAAAAAAAAAAAAAAAAAAAAAAAAAAGAAGCATCTGACCTATTACCCTTTGCCATTATAGTGTCTGTCTTTGTCCCATGGAATAATTTTTAAAAAATAGTTTATTCTACTTGAAATTATTTTAATTAGATATGTTTAACCTTATCTGTTATGTGTTACATTTTGAATGCTTATTGTTTCTTTGTTTTCTTTTTTGCTTTATAATCTGTTTTCTTTGTTTTTTTCTGTTTTTATTTTTACCTTCCTCTAGGTATTAGTTATCTTTTGCTGTGTAACAAATTACCCCCAACCCTAGCAGCTTAAAGCAGCACGTGTTTACCTTGTACTTTCTGTGGGTCACGAATCTTGGCATGGCTTAGCTGAGTACTCTGCTTCAGAATTTTTACTGTTCAGTTTTCACAGGTGTTGTACCACTTTCAAGCTTAACCACATGGCTGTTGACAGGATTTAGTTCCTCATGGGCCCTAGAGAGCCTCAGTTTCCTGTCATGTGGGCCTCTCCACAGGACAGCTCATGACATGGCAGCTGGCTGAATCAAAGCAAGCCATGGGAGGAAAGGCAGAGAAAGAGTATAAGCAAGACAGAAATCAGTCTTTTTATTTTATTTTATTTTTTATTTATTTTTTTTAGTTTCTTTATTTTGAGAGAGACAGAGACAGTGTGTGGGGGGGAGGGACAGAGAGAGAGAGAGAGAGAGAGAGAGAGAGAGAGAGAGAGAATCCCAAGCAGGCTCCAATATACCAGCTACGGAGCCCGAATATGAGGCTCGAACTCACACACTGTGAGATCATGACCTGAGCCAAAACCAAGAGTCCGACGCTCAACCGACTGAGCCACGCAGGCGACCCAGATATCACAGTCTTTAATAGCTTAATTCCAGAAGTGAAATCCTTCACTTTGCCACATTCTCTTTGTTAGAGAGGAGTCATTATGTCTAGCCTACACATGAGGGCATGATACCAGGAGTTGGGGATCATTGGGAGCCCCTTTAGAAGGCCACCTACTATACTCTAGCAATTTAGAAGTTGTAAAGTATATTAAATAATATATTTATATTTCTCAATTTACCTTAGAAATGAATTGATGATGAAAGATGATGAAATTAATCTATTTAGACTATTTTTTTTCTCTCCCCAACTTTCTGTTAGTTTGGAGAGCAAATATTGATTCTTGTCCCTGTCTATTATCATTAAAATATTATTCTTTATATTATGTAATTTTTCTTTAAGCATTATAGCAATTATTTTTCATTTTATGACTTAGAATTTTAGTTACCTAAATATAGTTTTATGGACGAAGAGGTTTAAAGCTCATCACTAAACCTTTTCTACCTCATGTCTTTCTCATTCATGAACTTATTATTGTTACTCATCTGTTCACTGTCTTGATTTTTTCCTGAGAGATTTTCCAGAAACTCATAAATGTTATGTTTCTTGAATTCTCATGTATTTGAGAATTTCTTTTTCTTACCATTACATATGAAAGGTGGTTAGAAATTTTCCACCAGGTATAGAAACTTTTTCTCCTTTAATATTCATTAACCACAGTTCCATTTTCTTCTAGCATCTAATATTGTCTGATTTCTTTGTTTTTGAGGATGACTTTTTCCTTCTGCTTAGATGACTATAGGATTTTTTTTTTACAGTCCTTGAAGTTTCAGATAAAAGCTTTTATTAAATTTTCTTGGAATGCGGTGAGCCCTTTCAAAATGTAATTTTAAGATCTGCTTTATCTCAGAAATTTCTTCTATTATGTAAATTTTTTTGGTTCCATGTATTCATTCACATCTTCAAAGATAGCAGGCATTCATGTGCCGGTTCTCTATTGTTTGTTTTCTGCCTCTTCCAGCTCCTCCCTCGTCACTTTCATTCTGTGTCATTTTCCACTAAATTCTATGTGATTTTTTTCAATAGCGTGCCCTCCATATCCGATTTTCTTTAGTTTAAATTCTACTCCTGTTGCTCTTAGTGTGATTTTCAGGGATTTAGTTTCTTCTCCTTGTTTATTTCCTCTGCTTTTCCAGATTTCTTTTATTTTTACTGCTGCATGGGTCCCATGGTATTTTTTTTTCTGATTTTTCTTTTTTAATCTTTGAAGGAAATCAGTGAGATCTAGTTGATTTGCTCAAGAATAAAGTGAGTGTCTTGCTTCCCCTTCCCTTTTTGCCTGTGTACCGTTTGAATCATCTATCGAAAATGTAAACCAGAGTACTGAGTGTTGATGGTTCATAGTCTTTGGTCAGTCATTCAGTGATGGATGAGCTGGGACAGGAGGAAAATCTGCTGTGAATGAAGAGAGACAGGGAGAAAGAAAGTGGGGGAGGGGGAGGAAGAGAAAGAGATTTACTTATTTCTTTGGCTTTTTTTTCTACTTATTGCTAACATTTTTGAACAAAGTATTCAAGTGCCTTGTAATAATATAAGAGGCAATTTTTAAAACTGTTTAATATCCACATGAAAATAAAATGTCAATACCAGAGGAGAAATAAAAATGAAAATTAGTAGCTGCAGCATTCTACAAAGTTGTTAAAATGAAATTGTGACTGAATTTTTAAGCTTCCTGGCAACCAAAGCAAAAACAAACAAACAAACAAACAAACAACCCCCCCCCCCCCCACATAATTAGATATATGGTTTTCATTGACTCTAAATGAAAACCTATGGGTTATTCAGGGGGAAAATTTTTGTGGCATTTGCTTCCAGCGGGGAAACAAAATCAAAGGGGGCAAGGTTCTTAATGAACTTGATTAGTAAATACAATAGTGGCATTCATTAAGCTATTTCTCGTAGCATTGTTTAATGAAAGATAAAAACCTGGCATCTAAACAGAGTCCAGAGAAAGTGAATTCCTCTGGTTCAAAGATAGTGGGATCCAAACCTATTTGGAAGATAAAATCTTCTCTTTGGAGAAACAAATGATGTTAACTGGGTTGAAATGTGTCCCCCCCAAAAGATATGTTAAAGTTCTAATACCCAGTACCTTAGAATGTGACCTTATTTGGAAATAGAGTTATTGCAGATGTAATTAGTTGAGATGAAGTCGCACTGGAGTAGGAGGTGTTCTTGTAAGGAGAAGTGAGACAGGGAGAGGATGGTGCTATGTGAAGACAGAGGCACAGAGGGAAGATGGAGGTAGAGATTGGAGTTAAACTGCCTCAAGCTAGGAATCACCTGGGCTGCAAGAAGCTGGAAGAGGCACGGAGGACCCTGTCCTAGATGGGTCTGCCAAAACCTTGATTCAGACTCCAGCTTCCAGACTATGAGATAATAAATTTCTGTTGTTTTAAGGGACCCGGTTTGTGGTATTTTATTACAGCAGTCTTAGGCAGCTAATACAAATAGACCGCATTTCGTTCAACGGTGTTTTATAAACATTAGTTCTCCCAACCAATTTTTGGTATTGGGCAATTTGAGATTGGATATCGACATTTGGTGTTAGACAGTAGAAAGTTTGTTAAGAGACTCAAGGAGGTTTTATGTGCTGATATTGAGGATAGGTCTATATGCTTTAAATGAAAAACTTGTAAATGTTGGTAAGGTAAACATTCCTTGAGAACATTCTTATACCTGAAATTCACACCTAGAGTGCTACCCATAACACCTATCTGTATGAAGGGTCAAGTGTACACTTGAAAACAAATCCACGTGTTTTTTTAAATTTGTTTTTGTTTTTAACAACGTGGGATCTGTTTTATCACATGAAATAAAGAAACAATTGCTGAGATGATTTAGTCTAGAAAGTTTATAAAACAGGTAATACCTGTCCCTTACTGTAAGAATTGGACTGACACATGATCACAAGCCGTATCAGTTAGAAAATGTAGGATAGCGGGTGGCTGGGTGGCTCAGTCGGTTAAGCATCTGACTCTTGATTTCGGCTCAGGTCATGATCTTACGGTTTGTGAGTTTGAGCCCTGCATCAGGTTCTGCACTGACAATGTGGAGCCTGCTTCGGATTCTCTTTCTCCCTCTCTCTCTCTGCCCTTCCCCTGATTGCTCTCTCTCTCTCTCTCTCTCCCAAAATAAATAAAAATAAACTTTTCAAAAGAGAAAGAAAATGCAGGATAATTTTAGCATAATCGATAAGCCAGGATTTATAACAATGAGTAGATAGTAGATCAAATTGTTGTTGAAACTACCTCTAATTATGAAAATTCATCATTGCAATACAGGATACCTGCCCCCACATTCCCTACATATGTCCCTCCATAGTGGAAAGGATGTATATACAGACTTTCCGAAAATTGTCTTCCTTACTTTCTTATTTCTTCCTGCCCAGAGACTTTTTATTCCCAGGCAGATGGTATTAAGAAGCAAAAGTTTGTATAGTCTCATCTCCTTATCTAAAGGTCAAACTTTTGGACATTCTCCAAAACACAGCAGCAGTCTAGAGATATGGAAAGGAGGGGGTAGGTCATGAGAGTTAGAAATAATCTTAAACTCCTGAATTAAAATCAGGAAGTTTGCAGTAGAGATATGGCCAGCTGGAGACAGACTCAGTGACAGGACAGACACACTAAACAGCAGAGTTAGGGTGATTGGTTTACCTACAGTAGTGGGGGTTATATAGTGATATCTGGGCCCAATGTGATAGCTGGACACAATTAAATATCTAGGGGCAGGGAAGGATCCAGTATTAAGTTTCTTATATCCTAAGGTATAAGCAATTTGAAATAATAAAATTATTAAGTAAAAATATACAGAGGACTTCTCTTACTCTGAAGCACTTAACATAAGTGATAAAATATATAAATCATCTTTTAAATGCATGAATAAATTTAAAAGTAAAATGAATGTTTAATATGGTAAAATAAGTTATGAACGAAATAAAAACTGAGGAAAGAAAAAGAGACCATAAAAATATCCATCACATTTGAAAAAGAACAAAACAGAACTTCTAGAAATGAAAGATGAAAAGATTGAAATTAAAAACCCAGTGGAAGAATTTAGAGTGGAGGAAACCATAGACAGAGAATTAGGGAGTGGGAAGCATAGACTGGAAAACCTTACACAAAATGCAGCATAGAATCTGTAGAGGTTTACCATGTCCCTGTGTTCTCAGCATAGAGAGATAATCACTAGAAAATATGACAGAGAGGTTGAGTCATGGAGGATAGAAGGAGAAGGCTCAGTATGCCTGTAATCAGAATTTCAGGAGATAATAGAGAAGAGGACAAAGCAATATTTGAGGACTCAGTAAACGAGGCATGTATAGAACTGATGAAAGATAGTAACCTCAGATTCTAAAACCCAAAGGACCCTCAAACATAAACTTAAACAGATGCAGACACATACACACCTAAACACATTGTTGTAAAACTTCAGAATGCCAGAGACAAAGAGAAGATACTAAAATTAGCCAAAACCCCCAAAATACGGATTACTTGTAAAGGAATGACAATGAGACAGGTGAATTCTGAGCAGCAAAAATGGGACAAAAGATTGTGGGAAAATATTTTAAATGTGCTGAGGGATAGTAACTGAAAGAGAATTATTTACCCATTAAAACTACCTGTCAGAATAAGTTATTAGGCTGTGGTAACAAATTAACTCTGAAACCTCTGTGGCTTAACATAATCAAAGTTTATCTCTTGCGCTTTGCATCAAGGATAGGTCAGAGGGTGCCCTGCTCCGCCTGGTCACTCAGGGACCCAGGCCAAAAGAAGCTCTGATCTTTCTAGCTGCATCTCCCAGAATTACAGGAGCTATCAGGTCATTTCAGGAGGGAAAGAGGGACATAGAGGAACACAGATTTGAAAGACCTTTTTCTAGAAGGGAAACATGTTACTTCTCCTCGTGGTCCTTTGGCCAGAATACGTCCCAAGTCCCAAACTAACTGCAAGAGAGTGAGAAATGAAGAGAATCACGTGGGTATTTTAGTAAATACTAACTTTCTCTGCTGCAACTGTTTTTCAAAATGGGGATAAAATAGAGGTAGTCTAGATAAACAAACACTGGGAAAAATTAACATCAATAACCTCTTAATAAAAGAACTTCCAAGGATGTCTTCAAGAAGAAGGAAAATGAGGGGGATCTGGCTGGCTCAGTTGGTAGAGCATAGGACTCTCGATCTCAGGGTTGTAAGTCTGAGCCTCATGTTGGGTGTAGAGATCACTTTAAAAACAATCTTAAAAAGAAATAAAAAAAAAAAGAAGTAGGAAAATGATCTAGAAGGGAAGTTTGAGTGACAAAAACTAATGTCAAGTAAA
This sequence comes from Prionailurus viverrinus, assembly GCF_022837055.1. Lineage (NCBI taxonomy): Eukaryota > Metazoa > Chordata > Mammalia > Carnivora > Felidae > Prionailurus > Prionailurus viverrinus. Next base: position 143,408,930 of record NC_062568.1, read on the forward strand.
GGAAAAGGCAAATGGTTGCGTCAACCTGAACAATACAAAAAATACAAATAATAAATAATAAAGTACAGCTTGTAGAATTAAAAAATAATGGCTTTTAAGATGGAGTGATGATAAGAGTTAAAACATTCTCAGGTCATTATGTATTTGGGAAGGTTGTAAAGATAACAAGTACTGACTTTGTTAGGTTAAGTATGCATACTCTGATTTCAAAGGAACTAGTTAATGAACAAAAATAAAGTTTATAATTCCAAAACTAGAGAAGGGAAAATTTTGGAACTAAGAAATTGAATCCATTAAAACAAGACAAGAAGGAGAAAAAAGCAACAGAGAAGTCAGAACAAAAATTTTAAACTGGATAGTTTAAAAATTGGTGATAGAGGCGCGTCTGGGTGGTTCAGTCCTTTGAGCAGCTCAGGTCATGATTTTACCCTTGGTGGGATCGAGCCCTGCGTCTGGCTGTGCATTGACATCTTGGAGCCTGCTTGGGATTCTCTCTCTCTCTTTCTCTCTGCCCTTCCTCCCCCCCACCCCCACCAGCTCACGTTCTCTCTCTCTCTCTTAAAATAAATAAACATCGGGGCGCCTGGGTGGCGCAGTCTGTTAAGCCTCCGACTTCAGCCAGGTCACGATCTCGCGGTCCGTGAGTTCGAGCCCCCCATCAGGTTCTGGGCTGATGGCTCGGAGCCTGGAGCCTGTTTCTGATTCTGTGTCTCCCTCTCTCTCTGCCCCTCCCCCGTTCATGCTCTGTCTCTCTCTGTCCCAAAAATAAATAAAAAACGTTGAAAAAAATTAAAAAAAAATAAATAAACATCAAATGTTCAAAAAAAAAACTGATGATAGAGATAAATTAAAATTATCAATATCATTGAGGAGGGCACTTGTTGGGATGAGCATTGGGTGTTGTATGTAAGCGATGAATCATGAGAATCTACCCCCAAAACCAAGAGCACACTGTATACACTGAATGTTAGCCAGCTTGACAATAAATTATATTCATAAAATAAAATAAAATAAAATAAAATATATCAATAAAAATAAATGGACTAAACTTCCCGTTGAAAGTGAGATTGTGAGATTGAATTAAAAAGTTAAATCTATGTATATGCTGGTTACAGAGACATGCCTAAAATGTAAATAAAGAACAGCTGAAAGTAAAAGGACAGAAAAATATATTTTAGGCAAATATTAACCAAAAGAGTTGCAGTTTATATATTATATAAAATAGACTTTAGGGCAAAAAACTTGATAGACAAAGGAGATCATTCAGTGATTATAACGGACTTGATTCACTAGGAGGATAAAATGACTCTATTTTTACATACCTGATAGTGTAGCTTCAATATCATAAAAGGAAATGTGACATAATTACAAAGAGAAATTGCCAAATTCTCCACTACAAGGAATCATTTAAATGTATCTCTCTCAGTGATTGATAGATAAAATATTCCAAAAAGCATTAAAGATATGATTAGGTGATACAGAGTGCTTGACCTAATGAATATATAGAATTTTGCAGTCTAAATTAAAGTACACAAATTAGTTTGGGTCATGCATGGGATGCTATAATAATTTGTTGTGAATTAGGCCATAAAACAAATCTCAACCAATTTTAAGGAATGGACTTTTAAAAAATTATATTTTATGACTAAAATTCATTAATATAGATATTAACTGAAAGATAATGTTAGAAAACATTCATTTAGAAAATTGAAAAATACACTTCCAAATAACTCATCAACCAAGGAGTAAATCACAGTGGAAAACAGAACATCTCTAGAATTAAATAATAATAAAACCAAAAACTTCACCAACTTTACTAAATCTTAAATGCAGTTTAACAAGGCTGAGAGAGAAATTTAAGCCATAAAGTCTTATATTAAAAACTAAGAAAGCCTTAAAATTATTGAACTAAGCATCCATGAGAAATTATAAAAAGAACAATAGAATGAATTTAAAGAGAACAGAAGAAAGGAAATAATAAGGATGAGCCCAGAAATTAATGTAATAGAAAACAAAGATAAAATAAGGCAAATACTGAAAATTAGGTTTTTGAAGAGGTGAATAAAATAAACCTCTAATTTAACTGATTTAGGGGAAAAAAAGAGAAGGCAGAAATAAGCAATTTTAGGAATTTTAAAAATGCAGAGATACAAAAAAATGTAAAGTAAAAGCAATTTGATGCCATATTTGAATATTAAGACAAAAATATCAAATTACTAGAAAATGCAGCTTACCAAAACTGACTCAGGAAAAAAATAGTAACTCTGAATAAGTTGAAGGCCCTTAAAGGTATTGGTTCAACAATTTTGAAATCTTACCACAAAGAAAAGACTAGGCCCAGGTGGCTTCATAGCCATATATAGATAAATATGTTCATACATATATAATGTTCATATATATTTGTTCATATATATAGTTTATATATATTTGTATATATATAGATATGTATGCATATATATGTGTATATATATGTATATACAGACACACTGTATGTGTATATATATATGTATATATATATATACACACACACACACCCCCAAGGAACATAATTCTAATCTAAAACACATTCTTTCAAAAGAAAAAAGCCTATGTATTTTACATAATAAAATATACAAAAATAATATAAAAGAGGAAAATTACAAATGAGCCTCATTCATGAACATAGATGCAAAACTCTGCAAAAACAGTTTAAAAAAAATTTTTTTTAACTTTTATTTATTTTTGGGACAGAGAGAGACAGAGCATGAACAGGGGAGGGGCAGAGAGAGAGGGAGACACAGAATCGGAAGCAGGCTCCAGGCTCTGAGCCATCAGCCCAGAGCCTGACGCGGGGCTCGAACTCACGGACCGCGAGATCGTGACCTGGCTGAAGTCGGACGCTTAACCGACTGAGCCACCCAGGCGCCCCAAAAACAGTTTAAAAAAACTTAACCTGACAATGCATGAAAGATAATACATTATGGCAAATTGAGTTTATTCTTAGAACACAGAATAGTTTAGGGGCGCCTGGGTGGCGCAGTCGGTTAAGCGTCCGACTTCAGCCAGGTCACGATCTCGCGGTCCGTGAGTTCGAGCCCCGCGTCAGGCTCTGGGCTGATGGCTCAGAGCCTGGAGCCTGCTTCCGATTCTGTGTCTCCCTCTCTCTCTGCCTCTCCCCTGTTCATGCTCTGTCTCTCTCTGTCCCAAAAATAAATAAACATTAAAAAAAAAAAAAGAACACAGAATAGTTTAACTTTAGAGGCACCTGGGTGGCTCAGTTTGTTAAGTGTCCAACTTTGGTTCAGGTCATGATCTCACGGTTTGTGGATGTGACTCCTACATCAGGCTCTGTGCCTGATAGCTCAGAGCCTAAAGCCTGCTTCGGATTCTGTCTTTCTCTCTCTCTCTCTCTGCCCTGCCCCTGCTCATTCTCTGTCTCTCTCTCTCTCTTTCTCTCTCTCTCTCTCAAAAATAAATAAACATTTTTTAAAAATTAAAAAAAAGAATAGTTTAACTTTAGAAAATCAATTAATGTAATTCACCAAATTATAGTTAGTGAAGAATAAGCACATACTATACTCATCTCAGTAGTTGCAAACAAATCATTGTATAAAATTTAATATTTATTCATGTTAAGACAATCAATCAAACAAAAACTCTTAGTAAACTAGAAATAGAAATTGCATTCTTTGAGTTGATAAAAAGTATTTGCCAAAGACTCACAACAATTTTACTCACTGGTGAAAAGTTAGAAGCATTCCTTTAGAAATCAGTAAGAAGTCAAGAATGCCTGTTAATGTTACATCTAGCCAACACATACTGGAAGTCGTAGCCATTCAGTTAGTAAAGAAAAAGAGTAACAAGTTTTTTAAAAATTGCCATTACTTAAAAGATGATGTGATTAGCCAAATAGAAAAATAAAAAAAATCTATGTAAAATTATTAAAATTAATAATATAACTTGATAGATAGGAGTTAAATATCAATTACCATCAAAAAAATTAAGAAAATGTACTTTGAAAAATGTATCATTTGCAAGTACAACAAAAATGCAGTATACTGGGAATAGATCTCACCGATTATGTGCAAGACCTTTATAAAAACATCATATAACTTTATTGAAAGACATTTAGAGAATGTGTAAATTAATAGAGATATATCATGTTCATGAATAAGAGTATTCATTATTGTAAAGACTTCAAGTCTGCCACAATTAATGTAGTCACAGTGAAGTTGCAATAAAAATCTCAATAGGGTGTTTTAAAGAAGTTGAGCTGATTCTAAAATGTATAGGAACACAAAGGGTAAACAATATCTAGATACTACGAAAGAAGAACAAGGATAGTAGGGATGCCTGGGTGGCTCAGGCTGTTTGGCATCCAACTCCAGCTCAAGTTGTGATCTCCCAGTTTGTGAGTTCAAGCCCCACTTTGGGATCTGTGATGATAGCTCAGAGCCTGGAGCCTGCTTCGGACTGTCTGTCTTCTCTCTCTGCCCCTCCCCTGCTCATGCTCTGTTTCTCTCTCTCAAAAAATAAATAAAAACGTTATTAAAAATAAAAAAAAAGAACAAGGCCAGTAGAAATTTGTCTTACCAAATGGCATGATATATTATAGAGGTAATGCATGAAGAAACTGTGATGTTGGCATAAGGAGAAATAAATTGACTAATAGAATATACACGGAAGCCCAGAAACAGACGTGGCATATGAGGAACTTGATATACAATGTGAATGGCACAATGGTAAGTATAATTGGCTTTGGGACAATTGGTTTTCCAGGTGATGGAAAATGCAACTGGATCTTTGCCTCACATCATACTATAAATATCGATTTCAGGTGGATTAAAAACATAAATGTTATAGGAAAAACTTTAAAATTTTTGGAAGAAAATATAGGAGATGTTCCTTTTGCCAACAGGATAAGAAAGAATTTTCTAAAGACACAAAAATACAATTTATAAAGAAAAATATTGAAGAAATTTGAGCACAGAGTAGAAACTTTGATTCATGAGAACATAACATAAATGGGGAGAAAGTATTTGTAGTACATTGAATTGACAAAATACTAATATCCAGATGAATAAAGAGTGATTAAAGAATTTTAAGAAAAAAGCTAGCAACCAAATAGAAAAACAACCATTTCCCGTAAGAGGAAACCCATGTGGCCAAGGAACATATTAAAATATTCAATCTCAATATTAGGACAATAGAAATCCAAATTCTGAGCTATGGTTTCACACCCACCAGGTTGGAAGAATTTTCAAAGTCTCAGCAGGCTGTGTTCTCAGGTGTAGAGCAATCAGAACTCTTACTTTCATAGTGTGATTAATTTGGAAAAGAATTTAGCATTTTGAAGTAAAATTGAAAATCCATATACCCTATTATTCAGCAGTTCCACACCTAGGTTTATCCCAGTGGTAGACAGAATAATTCACACCCTCCCATCCCCACATCCTAATCCCCAGAACTTGTGGATGTGTTTGGTTCCATGGCAAAGAAGTGTGAAGGTTGCAGATAGAATTAAGATTGCTAATCAGTTGATCTGTAAATGAGGAGAGTATCCTAGATTATGCAGGAAGACACAATAATCACAAAAGTTCTTAAAAGTGGAAGAGGGAGACAGAAAAGTCAGAACCAAAGAGATAGCATTATAAGAAATTCTTGATCAGTTGTTGCTAGCTTTGAAGATGGAGAGGGCTATGAACCAAGGAATAGGGGAAGTATCAAGAAGCCAGAAAATGCAAGAAAACAGATTCTCCCCTAGATCCTTCCAGAAAAGAATGCAGCCCTGCTGATACCTTGATTTTAGCCCAGTGAGACTTATGGCAGACTTCTGATGTCCAGCACCAGACGGTAAGAAGTTTGTGTTGTGGTAAGCCGCTGCACAACTAAATTTGAGGTAATTTGTTACAACAGCAATAGGAATCGTGTAGGACTCTAGAGAAAACTCTTGCACAATGGCGACAGGTGACCAGTGCCAGATTATATATACCAGCATTGGTCAACAACACAAAAAATGGAAAATAACCCAAATCTTCATGGTTAGGAGAGTAGATCCATAAATAATTATGGAATAGGAATGCAATGGAATAATGTACATCAGAGAAATGAATAAACCACAGGCATATGGACAACATGATATTAAGGGAAAAAACAAGTTACAGGCAAATAAATAAATACATTGGAATGTCATTTGTACAAAATTCAAAAAATGAAAATCCCAATATGTTGATTAAAGATACATAATGGTACATACTATATACATAAAAGGGAAGGAATGACAAATACAATTTAGGGCTGTGGTTGCCTCTGGTGGGGAAGGCAGGGTGCACAGATTAGAGAGGGGCATTGCTTTAATCATCTGGGTTGCTATAATATCATAAATAAATCATTTATTTCTCACAGTTCTGAAGACTGGAAATCCAAGATCAAGAGCCAGCAGATTTGGTGTTTGGTGAGTGTCCATCCCGGTTCATAGACCTTTTACAGTGTCCTTCCATGGTGGAAGGGACAGAGAGCCCTCTTGAGCCTCTTTTATAAGGACACTGATCTCATTCATGAAATCTTCACCCTCATGACCTAATCACCTCCCAAAGCCTCTACCTTCAGTAGATTACCATCACCTTTGAGGTTAGAATTTCAGCATATGAATCTGGAGGGGCATAAACATTTGGATCATTGCAGGCATATGGGGAGTTTCAGTAGCATTGGCAATGCTCCAGAATAGTGATTTTAATGGGTTTATTGTTATGCTTTGTAATGTACATGTATTTCATGTATGTTATTAGCAAGCACCAAATATTTTATAGTGTAAGAAATAGAGGGGAATAGGGGCACCTGGGTGGCTCAGTTGGTTGAGCATCCCACTTCAGCTCAGGTCATGATCTCACAGTTTGTGAGTTTGAGCCCACCATCGGGTTCTCTGCTGTCAGCATGGAGGCTGGAGCCTGCTTTGGATCCTCTGTCCCCTTCTCTGCCTGCCCCTCCCCTGCTCACTCTCTCTCAAAATAAATAAGTAAACTTAAAAAAAAAAAGAAATAGGAATAAAAAGAAAAAAATGTAACTATGATAGGTTTGTAGCTTGTCTTACAGTGTTTGAAATAATTAACTGAGCTGAGGCATTACAGTTGATCCTGATGCTCAAGTGACTATTAAGTATGTTATTTTTACATACACTTGGTAATTGGGAATTACTATGAGCCCATGTGGCTTAATTAACAGCTGATTTCTGTTCATAGAGTCAAAGCCAAGAAGTCAAGAAAGGTGGCCATCTCACGGAGATTGTCTTAGCGGGCCAGCAGCCTTCACAGCACCAATTCCACTCCTCAGTACTGGTCAACATTAATGAGTGATGCTCTTTCCAGACACTGCTCCAACCGCGTACGTAATCCTCACAGCATCCCATTGAGACAGGTACCATTGTTGATCCCATGTCACAGATGGAAAAACTGAGGTCCAAGGTGGTTAAATACTTGACCCAGGATCACCCAGCTAGGAAATGACAGTCTTGATTTAAACACAAACAGTTCTATGCTCTTATCCATCAGTCTATATGGCATCTCAATTGTTTTCAACTTTATTGTAAATAAAATTTACCTTGAAGCACTGGGTTCTTCTGACATAGTTGCTTTGAAGTTGGTCTTCAGATCTTGTATTTTTAATTTAATTTTATTTTTTTGGAAAGAGAGAGAGAAAGAGAGAGGGAGAGAGAGAGAGAGAGAGAGAGACAGAGTGGAGGGGGAAGGAGAGAGAAAGAATCTTAAGCAGGCTCCACCCCCAGCTCTGATCCCACCACTCTGGGGTCATGACCTGAGCTGAAATCAAGAGTTGGACGCTTGCTCAACCAACTGAGCCACCCAGGCTCCCCTGAAGTTGGTCTTCAAATGAGCCCTGGAATTCACATTGTCAGCTGGTAGCTTAAGCATTTGCCACTAGTTTGACTTCTTTCCAATTTACCCCTCCCACGAATCTGATCATACCTCTCCCTTGCTTGAATTTTTTCCATGTCTCCCCTCAGCATTAACACTCAAGTTCAACCCTTTTAGTTTAGCATACAAGGCTCTTCAGACTCTGGCCCCAGTCTTGCCCTTTTTGTGTCACGGCCATCCATTCTCCTCAACCCTTTCTTTACTTCCATGGTATGGGCCTTCTTCCAAAACCACGTACAATGGCCTTCCACACCTCCATGCCTTAATACTTGCTGCTTTCTCTTCCCAGAAATGATCAGCCTGTCTTCTTCATCTAGGTAACTCCTACCCATTTTTCAAAATTCTGAAAGTTCACTTTACACCTTCACTCAGTATTGATTTAGAAGCCTCTCCTCTGCTCTTCTGTAACAGCCCACGCTTTCTTATGTCTCGGAGCTAACGGCACTACCGTGTAAACTTCAGTGTATTCAGATATCCCCTCCATTAACAGTCTCAATAATAATAATAACGGTCACTTAAGGAGCATTCTAAGCGATGGCATCCCTTAGGTCCTATTGCCAATCCAACTCCAAAAGGCACCTATCGTCAGCTGCGTTTTAAGGTTGAAGAGAGTGAAGTTTCGAGAGTGAGGTAGTAAGTCTGTGGTCCTACCATTTTAATGGTGGCATCACACTCACATCTGGCTCCGTTAATGTCTTGTTTGAGTCCATCTCTCCCGCACCTGTCATTAGTAGTGACATTTTCCTGGTTAGATGGATGTGGATAGATGGATGGCCTGGGATGCCATAAATCCAGGTTTCTAAAGAAAGAAAAAGAAAGCCAAATTTGAAGTCAGGATGAACACTCACGCTTGGGTTCTGCCTCTGCCTCTATCTAGCTGCTAAAATAAGACAGCTCTCGAATGATAAGTATGTCTAGAGGTGATTAGTATGGCAAGTGGACTTCTGGGTAGAGAAAGAACTTGGAACTACAGGCTGCAGATCAGCGGGGAGGCCAGAAAGAAACTTAACTCACAGGCGGGGTGAACGCTGGTGCAAATTTTCTTTGCGGCAGAACTATGTTGTCATGCAATCTTTATCTTAGTTCCCCAGATGGGGAGATAGCGCTTTGCTATCTCTGTGTGCAGCTGTGACCGGGGTTTGTTTGGTCTTAGTGCAAGGGCTTACACAGCACCTACCTTTTTGGTTTGTGTCCAGGGTGGCTGTTTTCTGAAAATAGAAGCTGATACTGCCTCTGACTCAGTCCCTTTCACCTCATGTTCTTTCTGGTACACTCGTCCTAGAGTATCAACCCATCTCAGATTCCTTGCTACATGACAGATTTGCAACATTTGTGGTTATGTGTGAGTTGTTACTGAGAGATTTAAACTTTCTTTTATTAATCCCTAGAAGCTGATGTACTGTGAATCAGAGGAAATATATATATTTACGTTGCTTCCCTAATGATATACGAAGCCATGGGATGTCCTTTACTCTGAGTCTTTTGAGTGAGTTAACAGAGTTCATTAAAGCCACACCCTTGGGGTCCATACCATCTCAGTTGGCAGGGAGAACTTCTGCTTCTGGATTAACCTTTGTAACTCCCCATGACTTGCTGACTCCTCTTAATTCTTCTGCAAGAGCTCTTTCCACCCCCTCTCTTGTAATATCATTGTCCTTTTAAAGTGACTGTTTCATGAGGGCTTCCGGGCACCCCATGTAACTGGAAATGGTCATCCTGCAAGTTCAGAGCACCTACAGAGACTCCCTCTGTGTTCTGGTCAGTGGGTCCCAGTCTCTAATTGGCACCTCTGGAGAGAAGCCCCGAGTAGGATACTGCTTCCCCCTCCCTCCCCCCCCAACCCACCTTTCCTACCCCTAAACTGTGAGATTTAAATGGTAATGGTCACTTTTTATCTCTTTTTGTATTTTCATTGACTGGCTAGGCTCTGAGCATTTAATTTCCTATGACGCAAGCTCTCTTAGTTGTATGTAACTAAGTCTGTCTATTTCTCCCTGACTTACTATCTCAATCAATATAGTATTGATTGGATAACAGCAAAAACTATTCTATTTTATGCCTCTAATTCTCTTTCCTCTCTGCCAAGAAAATCAGGGATTTGGGGGCAGGTGAGTATCTGGTCCATTCAGTGACTTTCTTCCCTTTCCTTTTTTCATTTAGCATTTTATTATGAAGATAATACGTGCCCATCATCAGTAACCAGTCTCGAACCATAAGAATTCCCCAATCTTATCTCCTGCTAACAGTGCAGTAAATATTCTTCCGGTTTTTCCTATGTATTTACAAAAGTAGAAGAAAATGAAATGAAATAAGGCAAAATAAAATTCACACACAAAATACACTTCACATACACAAGTAGAATGCTTACTCAAACTATCTCGAGCAAAAAAGAGAATTTACTGGGGCACCTGGGTGGCTCAGTCGGTTGAGTGCCCGACTTTGGCTCAGGTCATGATCTCACAGTTCATGAGTTCGAGCCCCACGTCGGGCTCTGTGCAGACAGCTCGGAGCCTGGATCCTGCTTTGGATTCTGTGTCTCCTTCTTTCTCTGCCCCTCCCCAACTTGTGTTCTGTGTCTCTGTCTATCAAAAATAAATAAATGTAAAAAATAAAAATAAAAATAGAGAGAATTTACTGATTCATACGAGTGAGGAGAAGAAAGGCAGGGCTGGCCTCAGAAAGGGACATATCCTGTCGTCAGGATTTCTTCTCTTTCCATTTCTCAGCACGGATGCTCTGTTTTGGCCTCATTCTTTCCTAGAGCAAAACAAACTTTTTATTCCAGTCAATAGGGAAAGAAAGAGTTGCCCCTGAGGACACCTTCAGACTTACACCATCCCAGATTTGTCAGCCTGCTGGTTGGGTACCTGTAGCTCATCATTCTGCGTCTCCTAACTGCAGCTCTGTCACGTAAGCAAAGGTCCTTGGCCTCACTCTCCTGAGCCTCTCCTTGTGGCCCAGCCGGATCAGGCCACTCTGTGGAAACTGGAAGTCCAGGAGAAAGGCAAACTTTCCAAATGCTCCCATGCAGGTCCCTGTAGGGGCCAAAGGCCCCTCCTGAGAGAGAAACACAACCACATTCTTGAAGGCCATCTGAGGGCATCATCATGGAGTTCATCTCTTCTCATCTGCACCTGGTCTCAGGTAGCCCGTGCTGGCCCCTCATTTTATTGGGTGCACCTTCAAGGGCACAGGAATAGCTGCCCAAACTATGAGTCTGTGATTGACCGTCTCTCTGAATAGTGAACAGTTCAGGAACTCTCCCACCCAGTTTTTGGGACCAAGACTGCTTTTCCTCCCAGGAACTCCCAGAGTTACATCTTATTATTTCAAAATGATGTTTTCGAGGCCATAACACACTGGGGCCCATGGATGGAGCTTTCTTCAAGTAAATATTCCTGGGCCCTACCCCCCTGACACCGAATCAGTAGATCTGGGGTAAGGCCCAGGAATCTATGCTTTTTAAAAGCAACACACCTGATTTTATGATCAACAGACTTGGGCAGGACAAACATAAATCCTCCTACATAATTCTCTTATTTAACTGTACCTTTCCAAAGGGCAGAAGCTGAGTGGGTATGGCATAATGACTGGTCCAGGCCAGGTGTGCTCAACAAAAGGCGTGTCCAAGTCCTCCCTGCTTTTACCCAAGTCAGTTATTTTTATTCCCAAGAGACGTCTGAGATAAAATGTTTTTCCTGAGTAGGAGGAGATCTAGGTTCTGTTGAGCCTGAAGTGTATCCAATTTGGGGAGAAGCCTTCTTTAAGGATAAAACAAAGTCTGAATACAAAATCAAGTCTAGAGCCTTGGAAGAGTCTTCATAATTAAGCTTCATTACCTTCATGGCAGTTCTGCCTCTGAACAGCGTTCTCATTCTTCAGCAAATCAAAAGAGCTCCGTTGCTCACATTGTCTACACCTTCTATATATATTAGATGAACTGAATTTGTGGAAAAGAAAAGAAAAACGACTGCAAAAATAGACTGTTTTGGCCTAGATAAGTCTGAAGCCGAGTTTTTAACCGTAGCATGGTGGCATACGTTTCGTTTTTTTGGTGAGTTTACTTGTTATGCTCTGTATTCCCTGAAATTGAAGGGAGAGCAACATGGTTCCTTTATAACCCACATCCTGTTACCTTTCTGTCCAACCACATCCCTACTACTTCTCTCCTTGTTCGCTCCTCTTCAACCACACTGGTCTTCCCAGGCACACCTGGCACACTTTTGCTCTATAGCCTCTGATCCTGGGGCTCATCTTCTTAGAATGGTGTTGTCTCCTTGTTACAGAGAAAAGGCAGGCAGCCTCAGAAAAGTTAAGTGCAGAGACGTTAAGTGATTAAAACCCACAGAAACATTCACAGCGTTTTTTCCACTGGTCTCATTCTTGACTCCTTTCTCTCTCTCTTACTTCATCCAGTGAGTCAGGAAACCCTGTTGGCTTTTCTGCAAAATATGTTCTGAGTTCAACCCTTTCTTCTATCTCCACCATTACCCCTTGGGTGGGACCCCCATCATCTGTGGGAAGGGAGCGTGGGGGTGTGGCGCTCGCTGGGCGCCCAGCCGAGCCGTGCCACCACCGGGTCCGTCCTGAGAGCTGTGCCCCGCAGCACGCGCAGCTCTCCGCCGGAGCCCGGCACGCTTCTCTGTCCCCAGTTCCACTCCGGGGTGACAGATACCACACTCATGGGTGCAACAAGCTGCAGGAGCACCGGACCCCACCACCTCTTGTCTGTATTACCACCATAACCTTCCAACTTGTCTGCCTCCCTGCTTCTCAGCTCACCCCTTATAGGCTATCTCAACACAGCAACCAAAGTGATCCTTTAAAATATAAGTTAGATTTTGTCACTCCTGTGCTCAAAACTCTGTAATGGCTCCCTACTTCCTATGGGTATAAACCAATGTCCTTACAAAGGCCTGTAAAGCTTGTAGCTATGCTGTCCAACGAGGTGACCACTGGTGGCACCACTTGAGATGTAGTCAACTGGATTGAAATGTAAAACACACCATAGATTTTGAGGAATTAGTTTAAAAAAAAAAAAGAATGTGAAGTTTAGTGGTTACCAAAGGCAGGGGCTGGTGGGGGGCGGTGGGTAGGGTATTGGGGGAATAGGTGGCAAAGGGGTCAAAAGGTATAAACTTGCAGTTGTAAGAGAAGTAAATCATGGGGATATAATGTACAGAATGATGACAATAATTAATAATACTGTACTGTATATTTGAAAGTTGCTAAGAAAGTAGATCTTAAAATTCTCATCATGAGAAAAATTGTAACTATGTGGGGGCAGAGGTGGTTAACAAACAGACACAGCATGTATTTGCTTCCTATTGATGCTATAGCAAATTATCACAAATTTAGTGGCTTAAAATACATATCTGTTCTCTTACAGTTCTGGAGATCATAAGTCCAGAATGGATCTTATTTGACTAAAATCAAGGTGTCGGGAAGCTGTGTCCCTTCTGGAAGCTCTAGAGGAGGATTCATTTTCTTGTGTTTTTCAGCTTTCACGGCTGCCTATATTCCTAGTTTGTGACTCCCTACTCCATCTTTCAGAGCACATCATTCCAGTCTCTGCTTCCACCATCCTTGGCCATCTCTCTCACTTGGACTCCTCCTGGGTCCCTCTTACATGGATCTTTGTGATGACACCCACCCAACCACCTAATCCAGGATAATCTCCCCATCTCAAGATCCTTAACTTAATCACACGTGCAAAGTCCCTGTTGCTATACAAGGCAAAATGTATAGGTTCTGGGGATAAGCACATGGACATCTTTAGGGACCACTGTTCAGTCCACCACACAGGACAGTGTGACAGGTGCCAAAGTAGAGATACATACCAGATGCTATGTAAGCACAAATGACAGACCAGACAGGGTGTGGAGATGGAGTGGGACAGCTTTATGGAATAAGCTACTTTTCTGCTGAGGCTTACATCGTGGGAATGGACAACAGGTACCATGTATAAAGGAATATGCAAGGGATAGGAGGTATAAATGAGGACGACTTTTACGTCAGTTATCTGTTGCTGACAAATTACTTCAAAATTTAGCAGCTTACAACAATAAATGTCTACGATCTCACATGGCTGCTGAGAATCATGAATCTGGAAGAGTCTTGACTGGATGGTCTTGCCTTATGGTCTCTCATGGAGTTGTTCTCAGACGTTGGCTGGGACCACTGTCATCTGAAGGGGCTGGACAAGCAGTACCCTGCTCACTCATATGACTGTCCACAGGAAGTTGCAGTTCCTCACCGCGTGGGCCTTTCCATAGAGTCATTTACATGACGTGGTTTCCTGAGGGCAAGTGATCTGAGAGGGAGAGTTAGTTCAAGATAGGAGCCTTAGTCACTTATAAACTCATCTCGGAAGTGATATAGCACCACCTGTGCCATTCTATTGGTCACTCAGAGAAACTCTGAGACAGTGGGGGAGAAGGCTTCATAAGGGCATGAACACCAGGAGGTGCGGATCACTGGGGAGCATCTTGGAGTGTGGCTACCACAATCTTCTTGAGGTCAGAAGAGTTTGCCATTGCTGGACTGTAGGGCATTCATGAGAGACTGGCAGGAATGGGGTTGGCACAGGAAAGGAGAGCCAGAGCATGGAGGGCTATATGCTTGGCCAAGGAGTTTGGAGATAATCCTTTTATTAATAGGGAGCGATTGCAGGGATTTAGTTAGAGAGGTCACATGACCAAATTGCTTTTTAGAATGTTCACTGTAAGGGTGGAATAGGGTAAAGCAGAGGGCAAAGAGATTGGGGAGAAAAAGTGGCTAGGAAGCTATGGAATAGTGTAGGAGAGAGAGGAGGAGGCAAAATGTAAGGCAGTGGCGGTCAAGAGGTGCCACGGATGATGGGTTCAGGGTATTTTCAGAAGGCGAAATGGCTAGGGAGGCAGAGGATGAAGGAGGGAGGCCTCAGAGTGAGTCCTGATTTGCAGGGACAGGTAAGAATCAATACATACGGAAGGATGGACATAGTTGACATGAGAGTCAAAAAGAGTTAAGATGACCTACGTGTGAATATATAGAGTCTGAGCTGCTTATGGGACATTGAGGTTCAGAGACAGCTGGGGAATAAAGCTAGTTTAGGCCATCTGTAGCAAGGCCTTTTAAGCATTTCTTAGTCTGTGCATAGAGGCCAGAGGAGAGCTCTTGTCATTCTGTGTTGTTGTGTCCCACCCACCCTCAAATGAAAGTCATTTTCTAGATGCCATCTTCATAATATGTCATCATCCTTGTATGCCTGCTCTATACCGTACTCTGTACTGTGAGCCTTGCATTCATTCACTGCATTTCCTCTTTGCGCTAACCCAGTGAGATGTGTCACATCATTATTTCCTTTTTATAGATGAGGAAACTGAAGTAGGTACTACTGTTATCCCATTTCACAGATGAGGAAACAGGCTAGTGTTAATAACATTGCTCGAGGTTATATAGCATGTACATGATGGACACGGGTCTCAAATCCAGACCTTTTGACTGAGGCCCTGTGCCCTTAACGGGAAAGCCATCTACGGTGCGCTTTATGGAACTAGAGACACTTTCTGGCAAGGTTGGGGTGAAGTGAATGATGATTTATAACCTGACATGTGAAAGACAGCAAATAAATAAAGCAGGATCAAGGTCAGGAATCCAGATATGCAGTGGTGTGGAGAAAGGATCAAATGCCTTCTTCCTGTTAAGTATATGGGGGTTTGGCATATTGGCAATGCTTGCTAGCTCTTCCCTGGGACTCCCTTCCAGTTTTTTGTTATTTCTGAAAAAAAATGTGTGGAATTGTTTTCATTCACTTAAAAAGACCCAAATTGCTTATTTTCTTGTTATGGGAAAGTACAGCGTCCTGTGTTAGCCTGATGGCCTTTCAAGCCTAAGATTGATGCAAAGGGAGTTTTACCACAGAACATTTTTCATCAGAAAAGAGAATGTGGAGTGGGTGGGTGAAGGATGTCAGACAGATCATGTCTTTTTCTTGAAGAGGTTCCCAAAACAGCAGATAAATTGGTCCGGAAATAGCTACCAGCCATTTCTTTATGTAAAACTCATGTTAAAAAAAAAAAGGTTCCCATATCTAAGGTTATACTGTGGAACTTAAGAGGAGATAAAGGGAATGGCAGTCATGCCCTGTTTCATAAATGGCTCCTAGACTATTCGTTTCCTAGAGAAGATGGCCCTCTGGACCTCAGCCTTCCTGCAGATTAGAGTGTGAGAGCACAGGGTCCCACCAACAGACAAGAGAAACTTCATAGCTTCTCTGCACTCGTCTGGAATTTCCCGGAGAAAGCAAAAGACAAGGCTAAATATAGTCTTTCACCTTGAACTGCCATAAAGGTAATAAAAACAGTGTTATGATAGGTTGGTTTGCAACACTCCCACTTCACCTTCTGTGTGAGTTTCCAAGCAACAGAGCTTTACTGAAACAAGAGAAGTAGGAAAGGAAGTGATGAACCCAGAAAGTTCAGCCATGGAGGTGCCCAGGCAGTTTTGGATATCAGAGAACTGCCTGTCCCATCTCCCTGACCTAACCCTCTCTCTCCACTGCACCTCCCTCAGAACCTGCCGAAACCCCCAGCACAAAGTAGCTGTTCAATCAGTACATCTGTCCTTGCCTCATTGTTCCCTGACCATGCATCACAGGTTTCTTTCCTGATTTACTGAGGAGCCATCCAATGTTAGAAGAAAAATAGGTTCCATCTTAATTTTCTTCAGTATTTGTTAGCGAGGTAAATAAAGCAGCTCAGTATTTTGGGGAATCTTAAGTCATTATTCAACTTTCGGGGCACAGCTCTCCTTGTGTATAGCCCATTGACCTCTGCGAAATTTCTGGTCCTGGTTTTGGATTTCAAAACAGTAGTATTTAATTAAAATTAATTAAAAAAAATTTTTTTAATCTTTATTTTTGAGAAAGAGAGAGACAGAGTGTGAGCAGGGGAGGGGCAGAGAGAGAGGGAGGCACAGAATCTGAAGCAAGCTCCAGGCTCTGGGCTGTCAGCACAGAGCCCAACGCGGGGCTTCAACCCACGAAACGCGAGTTCATGATCTGAGCCAAAGTCGGACCCTCAACCCACTGAGCCACCCAGGCGCCCCTTAATTAAAATTAATTTAATGAAAGCTCCCAACTGAATGTTCTTTCTCAACTAATCTTAACACATAATGCTTTTTACTTCTAACTTTTATTTTTCTATTGAAAGAAATGTCTGTTAGATCAAAGAAAATTACGAAACTTTTCCAGGCTGGGTTAACAATTAACATGGTGCTTAGTGCCTATCAATATACTTGTTTGTACTAACATCATAAAAACACACAAGTTCACACGAACAAGCTAAGGAAAGCAAAAACCACATCAAGACTGCCTAACAGGGAAGTAATCCCCATTTCCAGAAGGCTCACAGTAATAGAGTCAAATGCCGAATATATGAAGATTTATGACATGTTTGCACATTGTTACCACACATTATATTGCTAAGTCAGTCAATTCAGGGCCAGAAGGAAGTCAGTCCATGGATACACTTAGCCTTGAGTTTGCAAGTCTTCCATCTGCTACAATCACAGAAACCGCTCAGTGCGGGAAGGTCAGTGCCTACTGGACATTAGCAAATGCTGGCTATGTGTAAGACCCTAGTAACAGTTTTCTATGTGTACAACTTGTCCAAGTTTTCTATAATGGTCTTTGTAATCCTGCGATTATGATTTTTCCTATTGAAGAAATCATTTGATGACATCACTGAAGTGGGCATTGTCTGACAGGTTTTTGGAGAACGAAATAAAATTCCAAAAATATATTCCAGGATGGAATTTGATATATTTGCTGTTCTCCTCCCTTTTCAGGGACACATCTAGCTGTCTCGAGGGAGAGGTGGCACCCAGGAACCACATGGGACCGGCACACTCAGGCTGGCACTCTGTACTTCTGAGGTCCAGATGGAACCAGACAAGCCCCAGCACCTAGCTCTGACTTCCGTTTAACCCTTAGCTTTTCTTCTCCCCAATTTGTCCTCTTGTTAGTTCTTCCAGTTTAGAAACTCTTTTTGAACTGATGGGCTTCCTTATTCTTCCTACTTCCATATCCTCTGTGTTTTGTCCCTTCTTTGCTCTAGTGCCTGCCTCAAACACGGGACTGAGTAACTGACCTCTCCCACTCAACCCAGGGTCACCCCCATAATGTGCCCCTGGCGGCAATGCTGTTGCGTGTCCAGGAGACCTCAGCCAGCTCCTGGGTTTCTTTCAAGACTTTCCTTTCTTACAGTAATTTTAGGTTCAGAGCAACATTTAGAGGAAGGTACAGAGATTTTCTGTCTCCCATACATGCAAAGCTTCTGCCATTATCAACATCCCCCACCAGAGTGGCATTCTTGTTACAATGGATGAACCTGCACTGACACATCGTAATCATTCAAAATCTATCGTTTACATTAGGGCTCACTTTTTTTTATGAACATTTGACACACAATATTACATTAGTTTCAGGGGTACAGCATAGTGATTCAACTTCTCTATATGTTATGGTATGCTCATAACAAGTGTAGCTAACACCTGTTATGGTACAACCCTATTACAATACCACTGACTATATTCCCTATGCTATACCTTTTATTCCCATGATGTACTCATTTCATAACTGGGAGCTTGTATCTCCCACTCTTTTTCACCCATTTGCCCATTCCCTCATGCCCTCTGGTAATCATCCATTTGGGTTCACTCTTGGCATTGTACATTCTATGGGTTTCCACAAATACATAATGACATGTATCATATAGACTGTTTTCATTGCCCTATAAATCCTCTGTGGTCCACCTTTTCATCCCTTTCTCCTAACTAACCCCTGGAAATAACCATATTCATAGTTTTGCTATTCTAGAATGTCACATAGTTGGAATCATGTAGTATATAGCCTTTCAGATTGGCTTCTTGTACTTAGTGGTATGCATTTAAGTTTCCTTTATGTCTTTGTATGGCTCAATGATTCGTTCTGTCTTAGCACTGAATAATACTGTATTGTCTGGATGGCCCTCAGTTTATTTATCTATGTACCTACTGAAGGACATCTTGGTTGCTTCTAAGTTTTGGCAATTCTGAGAAAAGCAGCCATAAACATTCATGTGTAGGTTTTTATGCAGACATGCATTCTCAATTCTTTTGGGTAAATGTCAAGGAGCCTGATTGCTGGATCATGTGGGAAGAGTATGTTTAGTTTTGTAGGAAACTGCCAAACTGTGTTCCAAAGTGACTCTACATTTTGCTTTCCCACCAGCAATGTCTGAGAGTTCCTGTTGTATACACCCCACCAGCATTTAGTGTTGTCAGTATTGTGGATTTTGTCCAATCTAGATAGGTGCGTGTGGTAGGATCTCACTGTGCTTTTATTGTGCATTCCCCTGATGACATATTATGTGGAGCATCTTTTCATACGCTTTAAAAAAAAAATACAGGGCTTTTATTGTATCTTTAAAATATCACAGATAGGCCTTAAGAATCATCTACTGGGGTGTCCGGGTGGCTCAGTTGGTTAAACGGTCAACTCTTGGTTTAGGCTCAGGTCATGATCTCTTGGTTCCTGAGTTCAAGCCCTATGTCGGGCTCTGTGCTGACAGTGCAGGGCCTGCTTGAGATTCTCTCTCTGCCCCTCCCCTGCTCACACTCTCCCTCTCAAAATAAATAAATAAACTAAAAAAAAAAAAGGATCATCTACCATTTTGTTTCTGTTCCTGGACAACTTAGAAATTATTCATCAGCCTGCTGAACCATTCTTTTTTCAGGGACATAGATCCATCCCCAACTTTTCTGATATTCTTGTTTTCAACTGTTGTGGCTTGGTGAATCAAAGCAGCTGAATTTGATACAAGTTCAATGTCATTTCCTTCTACAATTAACTCATCTTTTTGGGTACAAGACACTGAACAAGCAATGCCTGATCTCATCCAATCCCTGCAGATGTATTCTTCAACCAGGAAATTTTGGACTTCAATAAGATACCTGTTCTCCTGAATAATGACATTGATGGAGGAAGTGAGCATACATAGACCTCATCTTATAATGAAAGCCAAATAGAACACTCCTGATTACGTTCTGTACATGGCTACAGAAAGTGTGGACAGTAGCCAGTTCCTTTCTATTTTCCCACCATTTGTCAACCTAGAACCTCTTCTTTTTCTTTCCAGGAAGACAGAGTTTTACATTGAAGTGCTTTGAAGTCCTTCTGCAGGGTTCATCTGTGGCTTTTCACAATAACTGTGCATCCTTTCAGAGTGATGTTGACATTTTCTGGAATGTCAGTAATCTGACTGCTGAGAATGATCTTCATTCTCACAGTAGATGAGGCAAAGAGCTCATATGGTTATTTGCCATCTCTGTGTCTTTGGTGAGGTATCTGTTAAGGTGTTTGGCCTGTTTGTAACTAGGTCTTTCATTTCCATATTGTCAGGTTTTAAGAGATCTTTGTATATTTTGGGTAATAGTCCTTTATCAGATGTGTCTTTTGCAAAGGTATACTCCTAGTCTCTGGGTTATCTTCTCATTTTCTTCACATTGCCTTTCACAGAGCAGAAGTTTTGGGGCACTTGGCTGGCTCAGTCAGTAAAGCACCTGACTCTTGATCTTGAGGTTTTGAGTTTGAGCCCCACACTGGGTGTAGAGATTATTTTAAAAATAAAAATAGGGGCACCTGGGTGGCTCAGTTGGTTGAGCATCCAACTTTTGATTTCAGCTCAGGTCATGATCCCAAGGTCATGAGATTGAGCCCCGCATTGGGCTCTATGCTGAGCATGGGGCTTGCTTGAGGTTTTCTCTCTCCGCCCTCTCCCCTGCTTGACATATTCTCTCTTTCTCAAACAAAAAATAATAATAAAAAAGTAAAAATAAAAGTTACCCCTCTTGATAATATTCATAGAGCAGAAGCTTTTAATCTTAATGAAGTACAGCTTATCAGTTATTTCTTTCTTGGATTGTGCCTTTGGTTTGTATTTAAAAGTCATCTCCAGGGGCGCCTGGGTGGCTCAGTCGGTTGGGCGTCCGACTTCAATTCAGGTCACAATCTCACAGTCCGTGAGTTCGAGCCCCGCGTCGGGCTCTGGGCTGATGGCTCAGAGCCTGGAGCCTGCTTCCGATTCTGTGTCTCCCTCTCTCTCTGCCCCTCCCCCATTCATGCTCTGTCTCTCTCTGTCTCAAAAATAAATAAACGTTAAAAAAATTTTTTTTTAAATAAATAAATAAATAAATAAATAAAAGTCATCTCCATGTCCAAGGTCATCTAGGTTCTCTTTAATGTGATCATCCAGGAGTTTTATTGTTTTGTGCTTTATATTAAGTCTATGATCAATTTTAAGTTAATTTTTGTGAAGGTGTTAAGTTCTCTGCCTAGATTAATTCCTGGGTAGTACAAGTGCCTTATATCAACAAAATACTAATTCCTCCTTCCCTTCCCTTGTGTCATTGTTGTCATTTATCTTACATACATACATAAGAATATATGCACCCATAAGCTATATTCATAAGCATACATGGTTGCTATTCATATTTTGAACAAACAATTATCTGGCTAGGTCAATTAAGAATAAGAAAAATAGGGGTGCCTGGGTGGCTCAGTCAGTTAAGCATCTGGCTGTTGATTTGGGCTCAGGTCATGATCTCACGGTTTGTGAGATTGAGCTCCACATCAAGCTCTGTGTTGGGCTTGTTACTGACAGTGTGAAGCCTGCTTGGGATTCTCTCTCTCTCCCTCTCTCTCTGCCCCTCCCCTGATAGCTCTCTCTCTCTCTCTTTCTCTCTCTCAAAATAAATAAAATTTTTTTTTAAAGAATAAAAAGATAGTAGTTTTTATTTTATCTTCACTGTTTCTTATTTCTTCTCTGATGCTCTTTCTTTATGTATATCTGAGTTTCTTTTGTTTTTAAGTTTATTTATTTATTTATTGGAGAGAAAGAGAGAGAGAGAGAGAGAGAGAGAGAGAGAGAGAGAGAGAGAATGAGCAGGGTTGGGCAGCGAGGGAAGGAAAGAGAATCCCATGCAGGGCCTGCACTGTCAGTGTGGAGCCCCATGTAGAGTTCAAGCCCACAAACTGTGATATCATGACCTGAGCCAAAATCAAGAACCAGATGCTTAACCAACAGAGCCAGCCAGGTGCCCCTAGATCTGAGTTTCTGATCTACGTTCTCCTTCTGTCTAAAAAACTTCCTTTAACATTTCTTGCAAGGCAGGACTATTGACAACACATTCCTTCCATTTTTTTGAGAAAATCTTTATTTCTTTATTAATGCTAATTTTGTAGGGTTCAGAATTTTCAGATGTTTGGTCTAGGTGATTGGTTTAAGATGATTTCTGAGGAAAAGCTGAATATAATTTTTATATTTGTTCCTCTATAGGTAAGATTCCCCCCCGCCTTTGGCTTTTTAAAGGATTTTTTCCTTCATTTTTGATTTTCTATCATTTGAAAACGACATGCCTACATGTAGTAGTTGTTATTTGCTTGTTTGTTTTTTTTAAATTTTTTTTAACGTTTATTTATTTTTGAGACAGAGAGAGACAGAGCATGAACGGGGGAGGGTCAGAGAGAGGGAGACACAGAGTCTGAAACAGGCTCCAGGCTCTGAGCTGTCAGCACCGAGCCTGACTCAGGGCTCGAACTCATGGACCGTGAGATCATGACCTGAGCCGAAGCTGGCCGCTCAACCGACTGAGCCACCCAGGCACCCCTGCTTGTTTGTTTTTTTGCTGCATGTATCTTGCTTGTGGCCTCTGAGTTTCCTGGATCTGTGGCTTGGTGTCCGAAATTTCCCCAGTTGACCCTCAGTCATTATTGTTTCAAATATTTCTTCTGTTCCTTTCTCAGTTTTCTTCTCTTTCTGATGTTCCTGTTACACGTATGTTACATCTTTTTTTGTTGTTCCACAGCCTTTGGATGTTTTCTTCTACTTTTTTCAATCTTTATTCTTTGTTTTTGGTCTTGGTAGTTTTTACTGATATATCCTCAAGTGCAGAGATTCTTTCCCCTGCTTTGTCCAATCCACTAATAAGCCCAAAGGTGTTCTTCATTTCTGTTCTAGTGTTTTTTTTATCTCTAGCTTCTCTTTTTCGTCCTTTCTTAGGATTTCCATCTCTCTGCTTACATTGTCCATCCATTCTTTCATGCTGTCTAAATATCCCTTTGAACCATATTAATCCTACTCTGGTTCCTGCCACATCCCTGCTACCTCTGGCTAGGATGTTTGCTATGTCTTCCAAAATTTTTTTTTTTTTTGCCTTTTAGTATGCCTTGTGATTTTTTTCTTGATTACTGGACACGATGAACCAAGGAACTTCTCTAAATAGGTCTTTAGTAATGTGGTGTGAGGTGTGGGGAGAAAGGGAAAATTCTACAGTCCTATGATTGAGTCTCTGTCTCTTAGGGAGCATATGCCTCTGGACTTGGAATTGCTCAGGTATTTCTTAGGGTTTTTTCCCTCCTAGGTGGGACAGGATGGACTGGCGTTGGGTATTTCTCTTCTTCCAGGCCATTTAAGCTCTGATAATACCTTAGCAGGTCAGTTTCTGGTTTATTAGTTTCACCTGCAGTAGGCCTTGTTAAGAAGCGAGAGCTCTGGTTTCTTTCAAAATGGTTCCCTTTCCCCTCTCCCTGCTGGAAGCCCAGGGATTTTTTTCTTGGCTATTTATTGTGATAACCTGGTCAAGTTCTTGGGGGTAAAATTCACAAGAGTTTGGGGCCTTATTTAAAACTGGGCTCCTCTGTAGTTATTAACTCTCAGACTTGCCCACATTGAGCCTTCTTTAAATCATTAATTACAGTTCAGGTTTTCCTGGCCTGGTGCTGGCTCCCAGGGCAGTTTCCACTCAAGAGTCTCTGCTCAGGTAAGCTGTGACTTCCTGCATTTGCCTGTCTCTCTAATATTAGGGGCAGTGGTTTGCCTTGTCCTCTCCTCTCTTATATATTCAAGAAGAGTTGTTTACTTTTTAGTTTGTTCTGCTTTTTACTTGTTGTTGGGACAGAATGGTGATTTCCAAGCTCCTTAGGTACAGAACTGGAAACTGTGCTCCTGAGTTTCTTGCCCTAGCTGGAGGAATTTATGATCTCCAGGCTACCAGGGTCCCAGGTGAGATAGCATGTGCTATGAGTGGCCTTCTACCTGACCATCCAGGCCAAGGAAAAACACTTACATGCTGGAGAATGTTCCCTGCTCAGAAAATATGACGATATGATGGGGATGACTTTCAGTCTCCATGAATTTACTACTCTAGGTACCTCATATGGGTGGAATCATCATGTTTGTTGTTTGTGACTGGCTTCTTTTACTTAGCATAGTGTTTTTAAGGTTCATCCATGTTGTAGCATATGTCAGAATTTCCTTCCTTTTTAAAAAAAGTTTTAAGTGTATTCATTTTTGAAAGAGAGAGACAGAGCATGGGGTGGGGGCGGGGGGAGGAGAGAAGGGAGACACAGAATCCAAAGCAGGCTCTAGGCTCTGAGCTGTCAGCACAGGGGCTCGAACTCACGAACCGTGAGATCATGACCTGAGCTGAGGTCAGACGCTTAACCGACTGAGCCCCCCACCGGCGCCCCAAATTTCCTTCCTTTTTAAGGCTGAACATTGTTTCATGTTTGCATATACCACATTTTGTTTATCCATCTGTCCCTCATTGGACTTCTGGGTGGCTTCCATCTTCTGGCCATTATGAGTAATGCTCTATGAACATGGGAGGACAAATAGCTGTTTGAGTTCTTGTTTTTACTTATTTTGGGTAATATGCTCAGATTTAGAATTGCTGGATTGTGTTGTAATTCTATTTTAAATATTTTTGAGGAATTGTCATGCTGTTTTCCTCAATGGCCACCTGATTTTACATTCCCTCTAGTGACACACAGGAGCTCCGATTTGTCCACATCTTAACCAACTCTTGTTATTTTCTTTTCTTCTCCTCCTCCTCCTTCTATAATTAGCTATCCCAACGGGTGTGAAGTGATATCTCGTTGTGCTTTTGATTTTTGCTTCCCTCATGATTAGTGATGTTGTGCATTTTTTCATGTGCTTGTTGGCCATTTGTATATCTTTTTTGGAGCGATGTCTGTTCAAATCTTTCCTCATTTTCTGATCATGTTGTTTGTTTTTGAATTGGGTCTGAAATTCGATTTTTTTTTTAAATTGTCTTAAACACATTTTAAATATTGGTTACTAAGTAAATATTTAAAACACATGGGGGAAAAACTCTCAATGATTGTGGAAGTCAGACAAATCCTATCAGCCAGTGGTGCTAGCCCCAGTGCTGCCCTTTCATTGCCTCTGCCCTAGATGGGTATGGACAGCTCTAATGGGGGGGTCGTCCAGAAAACAAAACATGGTGGGAAGGACCAAAGGAAGGGCATTCCCTGTTTAACGAATGTAGTGGTTTCCAAAGTCTTATTTTCTTTCCTTCTGTTTCCAAAGCCTTAACTGTGCTCACCACAGCAATGAAAGCAAATTACGTATTTGACTTTATTTAAGGGAGGGCCTCACCTGGTGAGGAGTCAGAGAAAACTTCCCATTAACTCAATGTGGAGTATCAAAGACCTTTGTTCCACTGTACAGAATATTGCTTTGTAAAACATCTGTTGACGCACTGCAGGAGGAGAAAATGGCACATTGATCTGAAAATATATTAACCAGGTAACTCAAGGAGATGTCTTCAGTACTTCAAGTGGGCTCAGTGGAAGCAACCTGGACTGGAAGGTCCTGTGATTGATTCTGCCCCTACTACTATCTTGCTTTAACCTTCTGTTCCAAGCTCTGCTTCT
Source organism: Prionailurus viverrinus (assembly GCF_022837055.1). NCBI lineage: Eukaryota > Metazoa > Chordata > Mammalia > Carnivora > Felidae > Prionailurus > Prionailurus viverrinus. The sequence continues at coordinate 143,434,598 of NC_062568.1, forward strand.
TTCCCTCGAAGATGCCCTTAATGATACCTTACTGGAGGTGCTTTTGGAAGGAGTAAAAGATTTTTTTTTTAAAGTAGAGGTGCTTTTTAAATGTAACACTCTATGTAGCCCTAACCTTCGAATCTCATTTTTCCATTGGTCCTGGGAGCAAGCGTGGGAGAGGGTGACACTTGTTTGGTTTGGGCCTCCTCGAGTGTTAGACTGAAGCTCCCAGCCCCCTGGACTTTGCCCTTTGAAAGGCAATGACGTTTTGTTTTGTTTTGTTTTGTTTTGTTTTGTTTTGTTTTTTCCTGCTGCAATTATTATCGTTCTTGATATTTTCCACTTCGCAGCTTACATGTCTCTTCCTGGCTTCCTTCGAAGCCACTGCCATCCCTCTCCAACATCTCCCTGGCAAAGGTACCGCGATGGTTAGCCAGGTGGCCTGTGTCCTTCATAACCCACACCATGACAGACTTAGGATTTGTTCCTGAAGTTCCTGTCAACACCTGCTCAGGACGGAGAGGTGTCTTCCCGCACATGAGCACAGTTCTTCAGGCCAAAGTCTCTGGAACTGAAGCAAATTAAAGGCCCTCTAAAGGAAGAAGGCATTCTCACAGACCCTGAGAATACATTTGACATACATAGAGACATCTGTCTCTATGAACTTACTGCTCTAGGTACCTCATGTAGGTGGAATCATCATATTGGTTGTTTTGTGACTCACTTATTTCACCTAGCATGCCTTTCAGGTTCATCAACAAAGACCTTCAGAAATCTTTGGCCCCAGTGTAGCAAACCATGTTCTAGGAGGCGCGGTGATGGAAAACAGGAGCGCACATAACAGACAAAAAAGCATGGCCTTACCTACCCCAGGCCCTCTCCTTGCTAGCTGTGTCACCTTGAGCAAGTTTAACATCCTCTTCTATGCTACTAGGGAAAAAATACCCGTCTTCTCAATATGATGAGAGGGCTAAATGAGACATCAGACTGAAAGTGTGAGGAATTTGGGGTGGGGGGGAGCATAATAAAAGTTCGTTCCTTAACCATTTAAAGGTGGAGAAATATATCAGGGGCAGGGCCTGAAGCATTTGCCAGGTGCCAGCCAGAAGTGTGAGTGGCATGTTTTTCATTTTCAAGGAGCTGTGGTCCAGGAGGGATCCAAGCACTGGGCATCCTCATGCCACCCACTGAGTGTCTTGTCCTTAATGGGTGGTTTCCTGAGACGTGGGAGGATCGCATTACCTAAAGTCAGTGTCCTACAAGTCCATCCTCTGCCTTTCTTTCCCACTTCTCCTGAGAGACTTCGGAGCCTTTGTACAATACAGCTCCTGGGTGTCTGCCTGATAGCCAAATTGCCCCAGAATGGGGAGGAAGATTGGGCTCCTCACTGTGCCTTTCTACACAAATGGCCATGGCTATCATTATTCAGGGCTGAGCCTGCAGAGGAAATTGTATAACTGTGCAGATTAGGGCCGTGACAAATACATGGTTTTCAAAATCAGTTAACCCTTAATGATCCTTTTGTCAAGGGTCTGTGCCTTTTCCTATATTCCTCAGCTACTCTTCCAAACCTTAAAAAAAAAAAAAAAAATTCAAGTTTCTTTATTTTGAGGGGTTGGCGGGGGGCGGCGAGGGGAGAAAGAATCCCAAGCAGGTTCCGTACTGTCAGAGCAGAGCCTGATGTGGGGCTCGAACTCACGAGCTGTGAGAACATGACCTGAGCCGAAATCAACAGTCTGATGCTCAACAGACTGAGCCACCCAGGCACCGCTCTTCAAAAGCTTAATCCTACAGGAGGGGTGGTGGAAGAAAATCCATTCCTGTTTTTGTTATCGTATGATCTGAAGCAAGAATGGGCAGAAGGAAGTAAATCTTTCAGAGATAAAAAGAAAGAATTAACCACAAGTCTTTTTTGCATATATTATGTGCTCTTTTTCTGTGATAGTAACTTAATGTGTTTATACATACTGTATACATTTGTACGTGTCTTCCATTATCTGCTTGATAGGCAAGGAATGTCACCTATAGTGTTTGCAAAGAATCAATTATTTAAATCTTCATATTTCAAAAAAAAAAAAAAAAGCTTAATCCTTCTCCACAAACCTCCTAACTTACTCTGCCCCCGCCCTCTCTGCGTAGGCACTGGCCTCTGATTTTCTGAGAAAACCAGTTTGCTCGATATCAACCTTCCCATTCTCACCTCTCTGCATCTTCAGAGTTGTCCCCTTTGGCACCTTGCCTCCTCAGAGTCAATCCAGAGACTCTTGGCAGAGACATTGAGATGTGGTCTATTTATTTTACTGAGACCCTGGGCCTCATAGACCATATAATGATGGAGATGGTGGGCACTGTCTTTGCTACCACATGGGTACAGACTGCATGAGAAAAGGGAAACAGAGTGGGAGACAGAGACAATCCCGTAATATTTTGATAAATCTTTGGAGGCAGCCATGCCTGGATTTGTTCAGTTGCACGAGTTAAGTCTCGTTTACTCTTAAGCTGCTTGAGCTTCTGTCACTCACAACTAAAGGGGACTGAAAGAAACCACACTCTTCTAGACTGCCAGTGTCACCAGAGGAGGACTATGCCAGTGTCTGTGCTGTTTATTCCCAGCACTTAGGACAGTGCCTGGCACATAGTAAGTTCTCAATAAATATTTATGGGCTAACTCTACCTGTGCCTAGTGTTGACGCTCCCATCTCTTCACCTCAGCTCCATCTTTGTTCCATTTTTTAAAAAATCATTTTCTTTCCTGTGTTTTAAGCCTCTCCCTTCCTCAGATAGTATGTATGTTCAAGTCCCCTTAATCCTTAAAATAGAACCAAGCACATAGTAACAAAATAAAAATCTTCCTTTATTATGGCATTTCTTTCTAGCACCCTGACCTACTTTCCCGTTTCATCTGAGCTTTTCAAAAGCATATTCTTAACTCATTGCAACCTGGCTTCCGTCCCAACTATTTCAATGCTGTCATACTCATTCTTGACATCCCTGACGTGAATACATATATAGCACTCTCTGTCAGCCACTCTTATTACTCTCCGCACAGTTGATTGATAACCCTTCTTCCTAGGAAGCAGGATGTTTCTCAGAATCTTCTAGACTCCACTTTCTAGATCTCAGCTCAAGGCTCTCCCTTTTGCCTGAAAGTTCTGCTTGATTTCTAGTAACAGAATTTGGCCTTCCACTAACAGATTTTGGATTTTTTTCCCCCTGCATTGGAACTATAGCAGCACAACACTCTCCTTGGCCCTGGTAATTTGCTCCTGGCCTCTGTCACCCAGTGTGTCCAGGGCCCACACGGATGTCACACCTGGACCATCAGAGTTATACTAAGTGGAGGATGGCCTTTGTGACTCCGAGGCTGGTACTCTTCGCTCAATGATTTTCAGAGGCCAGTCTCCTAGGCCCACTCTGTAAGTATTGAACTGGAATTTTCTCTGCAACCCCAGGATTAGGTTAAAGGTAGATTTCATTTTATCTAAGATAGTGTACTATTACCTAAGGCCATTTCGGGAATGAGATTGTGAATGGAAGTACCTCGTCACACTGTTCCAGGAGCCCCTCTGAGAATTAGTCCTGGCTGGTTCTGATGATCGGACAAGTAGTGGAGGATTCTAGGCATCTAAGTAGAAAATTACAACTTTACCCATATAACAAATGAACATGCATAAATAATCTGAATTGTATAATTTATAGAGGCTTAAGAGATAAATGATCTCTGCTCATCCTGCTAGCTTTAGAAAACAACAGAGTTCTCCAGTGGCTACATCCATTTCATTTATGCACTCAGCAAATATTTGGCAAGCACCTACCGCCTGCAAGGAGTTTATTATCCACATAGGGATAAAAATCATGCAGATAAATAGCTTTAATAAAATGTGGCATTAAATTTCAAATGGGTTTTCTTCTGCTAAAAGGCTACAAGGAGCCTTAAGAGTAAGAGCTGAGTCAACAAACATGAAGTACTCATTTAATCTAGTAAAGGTCCAGTTCATCTCATTCAGAGATGGCTAAACATGGCTCCGTATCAGAGCCTAGAGCAGTAGCCCACGGCGGACCCAAGGAACTGATATTTCTAACAGTGTTCCTGAATGATTCTGATATGCCCCTAGACTTGGGCATTATAGGTACATTTCACCCTTTGCCTCAGAACTGGATTTGCCATCTCAGTGTCATTTGATGGGATCTTCTTAAAAATAAGTCCTCTCTTGATTATCTAACTATACTCCCTCTGGTTCTTCCCTGTCTGGTTTTTCTGTCTCTTTCCCTGGTTACTAATTTTCTGTCAGCCACATAGTAGTTTTCTATGGCTGTCATAACCTCCAACTTAGTGGCTTGAAATCACCCAAATTTATTATTTTACAGTTTTGTAGGTCAGAAGTCCAACACAGGTCTAAAATCAGGGTGTCAGCAGGGCTGTGTTTCCTTCTGGAGACTCCAGGGGAGAGTCTGTGTCCTTGCCTTTCCCAGCTTCTAGAAGCTCATGGCCCTCATCCATCCTCAAAGCCAGCAACACTGGCCTGAGTCTTTTTCGTGCTGCATCACTCTGACTTCCTCTTCTGTCTCCCCCTTCCACGTGTGAAGAGTTTTCGATTAGATTCGGCCCACAGGGGCAATCCACGATACTCTGAGCAACGTTGATTCCATCTGCTGCCCCCTTTGCCATGTACTTTAACCTCTTCACAGGTTTGGGCATTTGGATGTGGCTATCTTTGGGTGCAGTTTGGGGAGCATCGCTCTGCTGCTGCTGGCCCTTACTGTGGTTGTTTTGTAGCCCTCCCCTTGCAAACCAGGCCTTCAGAGGCCAAACAGGTGGTGTCAGTGAGCGAAGTTGGACCGGGAGACGAAGTGGTGGGCTGGGCCCCTTTTAAAGGAACCCTGGCTGATCAACCGGCCAATTGTGGTTATGTGAGAATGTGTGCCCAGTGTTGCCAAATCTTTTGATTTTTCAGAGAAGCCAGAGCTTTTGTTTCTTTGTTACATTCCACAGCCTTTAAATATTGGCAATAAATTTTAATCTTTAAAAGCATTATGTGAGCCAAGCCAAACATATCTATTGCTATATTTGGTCTTGAGCTGTCCGTTTATAACCTCTGCTCTGTATATTCCCCCTGGAAATGATCTCATTATGCTTAAGGATTCAACTACCACCTGTACTGTGTATGATGACTCCCAAAGCGATCTGTTTATTTAGATTTCTCTGATCTGCTGACAACTGTATCCCCAACTATATTTTCAACAGCCACAGTGACTCATGCTCCCTCTGCACAAGTCTGCTTCTTGAGCCTGAGACCTGGTAGTCCCTCACTTTCTAGTCCAATGGTCACCAAGTCCTAACAGTCTGCCCCTTCCTTTGCACTTGGGGCTGTGATTGCCTCTTTCCTGGATTATTATAATCCTTTTTTGTAACAAAAATTTTTGTAATGGTTTTTAATTTACTTTTGAGAGAGACAGAGAGACAGAGCATGAGTGGGGGAGGGGCAGAGAGAGAGGGAGATACAGAATCGGAACCAGGCTCTATCTACTGTGTCTATCAGCGCAGAGCCCAATGTGGGGCTTGAACTCATGAGCTGTGAGATCATGACCTGAGCCGAAGTCAGCCTCTTAACCTGCTGAGCTACCCAGGTGCCCCAACACTCTTTTTGCTCATCTCTGAGGATCCATTCTTCCTGATTCCAGCCTATGCTCTAAAATGCAACTTAGATCACATCTTCTTTCACTTCTGTGGAACATTCTTCAGTGATTTCCAATAACCTACAGGATGAAGTCTTTAGACTTTAGTCCATAATATAGCATTCCATGCTTCTCATATGGTGACCCAGCATTATCTCTCCAACCTCATTTCTTACCACTTTTCCACTGCTGTCTGGTATTTCAGTACTACAGAACATTAATTGCAGTTCCCTGTATATGGGATATGGCTTACCACTCACTGGTCCCTTTGACGGAATACCCTTTCCCATTGATCCACCTAGAGACCTATTATTCCTCCTTACCCTGAAAATCAGGGCTTACTTAAATGGTGAAATGTTCCCGGCTCCTTCCCTGCAGCCTTTCCACAGCCCTTCCTCCCAGCAATCATTGTGCTTTGCTTATGCATTTTTTACTGCACCTGTCTCGTGTGGCTTTAATTATTTGCTCACGTACATGTCTCCTATCTTCGTGTCTTAGCGTCTTTGTGACATGAGTACTTAGCAGAGGGCCCTCACAACAGACACGCCTAATAATATTTCTGAATGAACAAATGAATGAATGAAGGAACCATGCTACACAGATGGCATCTGTCCTATTTATGATCAAAATTACCCCAAGGAGTTGTAATTCTTTGATGAGTTTCTCATTCGTCTCTTCAAATAAGTTTCTATCTTCCGCCAGCTGCAGAAGCTCTTTGAATGATTTAAAATGCAGAATTCAAAATTGGCTGCCAAGAAATGCCACTTCATTTCCTTTCTAAAATAACGTGATTTTCCCCGTGACCCAGACAAAAGAGCAAGACTTGGCTAATGTGTCATTTAAAAAAAAAGATGTTTCAGGGAAAAAGAGGTTAACTTGAGTAGATAAATGCTTTGCCCCTTTCCTTGGTGATCCCTAGGTGTTTCTTCCCAGGTCTGAAGACTCTCCCTGTGTAAATGCACAGGGGAAAGACACTCTAGGTCCTGCTTCTAATCCCACAACAACGCCATCTCAGGAAGTGCCAGGACCCTGTGAACCTTGCAGGCTCCTGCAATTTAGTCATAGATCTGGGCAAGGACCACAATTTACAAGGCATTTCTCTCAGACAGAGAGATTAGTCATCTTTCTAAAAATGGAAGGAACAGGCACAAAGGGGCACTTGTCTTCACAGGAAGCCTGGCCAGCAGAGCCCCCAGCAAAGCCTGTAGACTGACTGGAAGAATTGGGGGGAAGATCAGCTCAAGGGCAGTCCCACGGTCACTCCCAATCTGCCCAACTGTACTAGTACAGACCCAGGGACAAAAAATAAAGCCAGTTCCTGGACGACAGTTACCAGATATCTTTTTTTTTTTTTTTTTTTTAGAAAAAGAGAGAGAGAGAGAGCACACGCATGTGCAGTGGGTGTGTGTGGGGAAGGGCAGAGGAAGAGAGGGAGAATCTTAGGCAGGCTCCAGACCCAATGTGAGGCCTGATGCAGGTCCCACGACTCTGGGATCATGACCTGAGCCTGAAATCAAGAGTCAGATGCTCAACCGACTGAGTCACTCAGACACCCCAGACATCACTTTTTTGATGCCTGAGGTTTTCTCTTCTCCTGTGTCCCTGTATGTATTATCTCCTGCTGTTCCTTGAGGGAAATGGAGAGAGGGAAAGGAATTTACATTCACTGTATACCTATTGTGAACCAGGAAATGTGTTAGATGCTTTAAATGCTTTTCTTTTCTTTTTTTATTTATTTTCACCTTTATTTATTTTTGAGAGAGCAAGACAGAGTGTGAGTGGGGGAGGGGCAGAGAGAGACAGCGGAGGGGGGGGGGGGGACACATAATCTGAAGCAGGCTCCAGGCTCTGAGCTGTCAGCACAGAGCTGGAGGCGGGGCTCAAACCCATGGACCGTGAGATCATGACCTGAGCCAAAGTCAGCTGCTAAACCGACTGAGCCACCCAGGCGTTCCTATGCTTTTCTTTTTTAACTGGCTTCAATTTTTTTTTAAGTTTATTTATTTTTGAGAGACAGAGAGAGACAGAATGTGAGGGAGGGGAGAGATGGAGGGGAGGGAGGATAGAGCAGAGAGAGGGAGACACAGAATCCCAAGCAGGTTCCAGGCTCTGGGTTGTCAGCACAGAGCCTCATGCGGGGCTCAGACCCAGGAACCATGAGATCATAACCTGAGCCGAAGTTGGATGCTTAACTGACTGAGCCACCCAGGCGTCCCTAACTGGTTTCAATTTTATTTGCCTTCTTAAATCTCCATTTTACAAGTGAAGAGACTGAGCATCAGTGAGGCCAAGCAACTTGCTCATTTCTGAACAAGCAGTAAATGATGGGGCCAAGATATTATTCCGGTAGATGTTATTTTAAAGCCCACACTTTGCTCCACTTATGATGCTGCTGATATAGAATAGCTGTAAAATCTAATTTTTGTGCTTGTGTGCCAGAATGGAGAGCTTATGTTAGCCTATCCAGAGTATTCTCAGGCCAACATTTGGGAAACAAATCAACACATGTTTTGTGAAGGGACTGTCATGTTGATCCAAAGGGGTGTAAGACCCAACCCCTGCCTTTCCGATTGGAAGGCCAATCTGGTGAGATGAAGTTCAGGAGTCACACTAGAGCATGTGAGAGCACAGGACCTGCTGCAAGTTAAGCATGTCAGCAATCCTGGACATTTCTACCATCCCTCTGGTGATGTTCCCATGGGTGACATACTCCCCTGGGGGTTTGTGGAGACATCGCTACCACATCTCCTCTTCTGCTCGCTCAAGAAAATGTGTTAGACGGCAAGTCATTGGGAACATGCCATTAAAAGGATTACTTGAATCATGGAGGATGTTTGCTATTTTAATCATTAGTAGTGACATACCAGTGGCAATTTCACAACAGATGGCGGTGCATCCATATGTTCAGAACTACTGTGCCCGAGGATCACTGCAGAGGGCAGCCAAATGTCTAATGTGGACAAAATATGCTGTGAGCTGAGATGAGGGGGAGCTCCACAGGGCTGGAGCACATGGGGGTACCTTACGCAGAAGAGCCGATGATGTAGGCTCACGCCTAGCATCGTGCCTGGCATATGGGAGAGCTTAACTAAGGAACCACATTGAAAAATGCAGGGCACACGATACCAAAGAGCTACAGATGCCAATCACATCCAAGGTCCAGCATGAGGTAGGACCCCCCCCACTTTCCCCAGTGCAGTGAGGACACACAAGTGAACTGCAACCCCCACCCCCTCCTGCAGACACATTATCTCAGGGAGGGGATCAGGTAGGGGGGAAACTCTCAGAAAAAAACTGAATATTTCCTAAAGTAATGGCTTGATTTATTAGTCTGGAGTATGCTTTTAGTCAAATAATATAAAAACTGTTTCTTCCCTCAGCCAGAGGGTGTGGGGTTGGGAGGGGGACTGGATTGATAAGGAGCAAAGGAGTTACATTTTCTCTGCTCTAAGTGATGTGCGAAGTGAAGTGTGTGACTCTGTTACATTGATATTGTTATTTGCTGGTTTTCCCGTTTTAGATATTATGCCACTCCATGTTATTTTCCCCCTTTTCATCCTAATCTTTGTTAATTAACACTATCTTTAGTTCTTCTGTCACTACCTTTGTGTAACTTCACATTTTATACTTCAATCTCTTTCTTATTCCAACAACTTTTCAGTGCTATCTCTGAGTTCCTATTTTGTCAGGTAAGGGCACTTCTCTCCACCTCTCCTTCCACCTTCTAATTTCTGTCATTTGGATAATTAATGTTTACCTTCTATTCTGTAACCATATTCAAGTCTTATTTTATAATATATGTAGGTTGAGTCTAAAAGTTTGAGAAACAAAAATACATTTATGCCGCTTTGACTATGAAATACTTTTCACTGCAGGGCCAAAGGTCAACGTCATGATTCCGGCACCTTGCAGAGGGCATTAGCCCCTAGCTGCTGCTGTAACAAATTTGAACACCACAGTTGCTTCGTGGCTTACTCAACACAAATCTAAAGTTTTGGGAGTCAAAAGTCCTCCGGGGGTCTCACTGGGCTCAAGGTGTTTACAGGGCTATTCCTTTTGAAGATTCTAGGGGAGAATTTATTTTCTTGCCTTTTCCAGCTCTTATAGGTCACCTGCATAGACTCGCGGCTTCTTCCTCCATTTTCTTCTCTCTCTCTTTTTTTTAAAGTATATTTTTTATGTATTTTTGAGGGGGAGAGCCCAAGCCTGGAAGGTGCGGAGAGGGAGGGAGAGACAGAGAATCCCATGTGGGTTCTGTGCTGTCAGTGCAGAACCTGACACAGGGCTTGTTCCCACAACCTTGAGATGATGGCCTAAGTTGAAATCAACAGTCAGACACTTAACCGGCTGGGCCACCCAGGTGTCCCCTTCCTCCATTTTCAAAGCCAGTCATTGTATTACTCTGATCCTTCTTCCTTCATTACATTTTTCTCTGATCATAGCCTAGAGAGGTTCTCTGTTATGAAACAGTCATATGGTTGGATTGGGCCCACCTGGACAATCCATAATAATCTCCCCATCTCTTGGGGCCTCTGGGTGGCTCAGTTGGTTAAGCGTCTGACTTCAGCTGAGGTCATGATCTCACAGTCTGTGAGTTCAAACCTGCGTCGGGCTCTGTGCTGACAGCTCAGAGCCTGGAGCCTGCTTCAGATTCTGTGTCTCCCTCTCTCTCTCTGCCCCTCTCCCACTCATGCTCTGTCTCTCTCTGTATCAAAAGTAAATAAAAACATTTAAAAAAAGTAAAAATAATCTCCCCATCTCACACGTCCTAATCTTTGTCACATCTGTAAAGCTCCTTTTGCCATATAAGTTAACACTGGCACAGATTCCAAGGATTTGGACATGAATATCTTTGAGGAGTCATTATTCTATCTACCACAAAAGATAAAATGTGCCTGGTGTTAAATAAAAATGAATTCTTATACTCCATCATTGTTCAAAAGCCACACCATATTTTAACATGCATGTTTCATTTTTGGACTCCAATTTGGATCAATTGCTTTCTAGGTCTGCTGCTCTGTTTTCACGTGGGATTTCTTGTTCTTGAACTCTTGGTTTGATCTCACCATTTCTTATATTCCACATCTTCCGTATCTTTATATTTGTTGGTTTTTACCCCAATCCCCACACAACTTGCCATGAAACAATGCATAGGAAATAACCTCTCTGAGTTCTTACACATGATCAATGATTATTCCTCCACTCCCTAATCTTTTAAATTGTTTCATCATCTTGTATTCACTTCATGCTGATTCCTAATATGAGTGGAATTTGCCATTTATATTTTTCCATGAATTATTCATATTCTTTTTTCCAACTTTAAGTTGAGTTCACTTTTGCTCGAACTCTTTTTATGTATAGTGGAGATTAATCCTTTGTAATATATATTTCAAAATTTTCTTTCAGAGTTTATTTATTTTCAAATTTTGTTTATGGAGGTTTCTTCATACATTTTAAATTTATGTTTTAAATTTATAGTGTTCAGGCTTTTCCTTTATTGCTTCAGGGTTTTGGGTTTTGCTTAGAGAGATGCATATATATTCTAAGTTACACAGACATTATTCTGATTTTTTCTAATGTGTACTTTTATTATTTATATTTTGTTTTTAATCCATCTGGAGTTTAGTTCAATGTTTGTTATACTTATTAAAATTTTCAAATGGATAGCCAGTAGTCTCAACACCGTATGAGTATTAATTTCTCCCCCCACCTCACTGCTTTGAAATGCAATCTTCATCAGATTGTAAACTTCTGTATATTCTTGGGACTATTTTTGAACTGTTGTCTTCTGTTGATCGGCTTTATGTGGCACCTCACCAGTACCATATTGTTCTTATTGTAGTCTTTAGACATGCAGTGCAATTTACCTTTCCTTGTTATTTTACAAAAGCATCTTGTAAAATTTTATATTTGTATGCTTTCATGGAATATTGAGAATATGTCGGTAAAGTCCATAAAGATTGTCCAGGATTTTGATTGGAAAATATTGAATTATAGATTAATTTGAAGAAACTCTTTATAATATTGACTTTCATTGAAGAAAAAAGTTATTGGGACACTTGTTACACTGGTAAGGAAGGCTTTATTCAGGACTTTTGCAATAGATGTTAAGGCTATCACAATAGGAGAAAGAGATTAGGCTAAACACCGAATACAACGAAGATAGGAGGGGATTTATAGCCAATGAGCAGTGGGAGGGGTTTGGTGGATGAAAAATTACTGAGAGGAGGGAGACATCAAGGGTAGGGGGATTCTTGATAAACTGACTTAACAGGATTCTTCTAAAACTGGGGTAGGCAGGCTGAAGACAGAGCTCAAGGATGAGGACTAGTTGAAAAGAGGGCTCAAGGACCCTGATTAAAGTTTGGTCAAAGAGAGAGTCTTTATCACTCTTTCCATCTAGGAACATAATTTTTCTCTATATTATTCAAGTTATATTCTATATTCTTCTATAAGGATTTACAGTTGTTTTCAGTCAGATTTTACTCCTTTTTTGTTACATTGAGTCTTTGGTATCATAAGAGTTTTGTTGATATTATGAGTGGGGTTTTAAAAATTACATTTCCAATTATAATTATTTAAATCGTGGGGCGCCTGGGTGGCTCAGTCGGTTAAGCGTCAGACTTCGGCTCAGGTCATGATCTCGCGGTTCGTGAGTTCGAGCCCCGCATCGGGCTCTGTGCTGATGGCTCAGAGCCTGGAGCCTGTTTCGGATTCTGTGTCTCCCTCTCTCTCTCTGCCCCTCCCCCGTTCATGCTCTGTCTCTCTCTGTCTCAAAAATAAATAAACGTTAAAAAAAAAAATAAAAAAAAAATAAATCGTAAGAGTAAATTATTGATTTTTGTAGGTTGATCTGTGCTTTGTCATCTTACTCTGCTCTCTTATTAAGTCTAGTAATTTTTCAACTTACTGTCTTAGATTTTATTTTATTTTATTTATTTTTAAACATTTATTTTTATTTTTGAGAGAGACAGAGCATGAGCAAGGGAGGGGGCAGGGAGAAAGGGAGACACAGAATCTGAAGCAGGCTCCAGGCTCTGAGCTATCAGCACAGAGCCCGATGCGGGAATCGAACTCATGAGCTGTCAGATCATGACCTGAGCTCAAGTGGGGACACTTAATCGGCAGCCAAGCAAGCATCCCTATTGTCTTACATTTTAAATGTAGGCACATTTGGGGAGCCTTGGTGCTCGGTTGGTTGAGCGTCCGACTTCAGCTCAGGTCACGATCTCGCGGTCTGTGAGTTCGAGCCCCACATTGGGCTCTGTGCTGACAGCTCAGAGCTTAGAGCCTGTTTCAGATTCTGTGCCTCCCTCTCTCTCTGCCCCTCCCCGCTCATGCTCTGTCTCTCTCTCTGTCAAAAATAAATAAACGTTAAAAAAAATTAAATGTAGGCACATTTGCCCATTTATTTGCCTGTTGATTTTTCTGATGTTATTGCATTGACTAAGGTCTCAAGAAAAGGTTGAATAATAATGGTGTCTTGTTCTTCACTTAAATATGAATGCTTCTAATATCTCACTGTAAAGTAAATATGTGTGATAGGTTTCTTATATGTTACCAGTACCGTGTTCCTAAAGCTTTCTTCTATTCACAGTTTACTAAGATATTTTAAAAATGGAATGAATGCTAATGTAGTTAATTACAGTAATGATTGATTTCCTGAGGTTGAACCACATTTGAATTGAAAGAATTTTGTAGGATTGGTCAGTCATTTGCCCCTTGCCCTTGATGTTGTTTATAGGATCATTTCTTAAGAAGTGGCAGTGAAGTTTTTATACCCATCACTTTGGTAAACACAAAGGTTTTCCAGAACACAAAATAATTCTTTTCCATACAAAACTGTTGGTTTTGTTGTTGACAATGTGGAAGATTTTGGTGAACGTCCACTTTTTTCCCCTGTCTGACCAGCACACCTTTCTTTGGAAAAACCACCCCTCCCCCAGTCCATGTAATTCTGTTGAGGCTATCAATTCTGTATATTCCCTTGCCCACGCACAGACGTAGGCTCTGACCCAGGCTGGACCAGTCAGAGTTCCCTTTCTGGATTTACACAGTGCCTGAGAGATCTCTGTCTCCCTCATCTGGGACCATACCCACTTCTGAAAGTGCAAGCCTGGAGTGGCTGGTGGTTTTATTTTCTGCCCCAGGGAGAGTGCCTATTGAGGATGAAGTTAATACTGAAGAAAGCCGGGCCAACAGGTTAAGAGAGGGGCAGAGTTTTGATGATATAGTTTGGTCTTTGAGACCTTACGGTGACAGAAGTCCCCCCTCAGACTTCCTGGTTGTGCGAGTTCACGGCTTCCCTTTTTTTGACAAAGCTGCTTTGCATGGTGTGGTCTGTTACTTGCTCCTGAGAGAATCTTGACTACTATCAATTCCAGAAGTACAAAAGCAAGACTCATGGTCTTCCTCACATAGCAAGAATGATTACCAGTCACATTTTATTAAGAAGTGTGCAAAACCAGCCTCCAATGACCAACAAGTACGTATTAAGGGAAAGAAAAAAAAAAATCACTGGCATGCTATCTAGAACAAGGTAGGTAAGACCACTGAGGAGATTCTACGTCGGGTTTTAGGTGTTGAGTATATGTGTTCTGCCGATGCAGGAAGAAAACTTTGGTTTGGTTTGCGATTACTTTCTGAGCCATGGTATAGACAGGAATGAGGTTATCCACAGATCAGTAAGCAACAAAGAGGGACACTGCTACTTGAATGAAAGAGGCTTTTTTTGGATGCCAGGAACCACATGATTTATTCAGAGAGAACAGTCTGCACTTAACTCAGCTGTGTGCTTCCTGACTTTGACTTAGTATAAAGAAAATAGTAAAAAATTTAGTAACAAGTTGGTTGTGCTCATTGAGTATGAGTTTTCAGTGTACTCTGTAGAAATGGGCAGTGAAGTAAAGAATCTCTTTTTTCCATATGGCAATGGTCTGGCTGTTAAAGAGAAGGGTGCTTGTGAGCTTGGGAATGAGGAATGAATGAGATGGAAACATTTCTTCACAGCGATGATAATGCTCATGAGGCCATTTCAGTGATATCTGTTGGTTTGCTCAAAAGCATTATCAGTGATAGAGTATCTCATTTTTTTATTATTTTTTTATTTTTGGGACAGAGAGAGACAGAGCATGAACGGGGGAGGGGCAGAGAGAGAGGGAGACACAGAATCGGAACCAGGCTCCAGGCTCCGAGCCATCAGCCCAGAGCCTGACGCGGGGCTCGAACTCACGGACCGCGAGATCGTGACCTGGCTGAAGTCGGACGCTTAACCGACTGCGCCACCCAGGCGCCCCAAATATCTCATTTTTAATCTTGAAAGAAAGAGTTTGGATTTCTTAAGGAGATAGAACTCTGATGAAAATGGCTTAATTGCTAAGAGTAAGTCTCATAATATTTGATTTTTAAAAAATGGTTAAAAATTTCAGTGTTCCTATTTACTTTTGATTAACTACTTTATCCTTATAAAGAATGCAAGCAGGGGCGCCTGGGTGGCTCAGTCGGTTGAGCATGACTTCGGCTCAGGCCATGATCTCACAGTTGGTGAGTTTGAGCCCCGTGTTGGGCTCTGTGCTGACAGCTCAGAGCTTGAAGCCTGCTTCGGATTCCGTGTCTCCCTCTCTTTCTGCCCCTCTCCTGCTCATGCTCTGTCTCTCTCTGTCTCAAAAATAAAATAAAAAACATTAAAAAAAAAAAAAGAATGCAAGCAATTCAGCAAAATGCAAGGAAGAAATTATAAAATAACCCCAAGTCTCACACCACGAGTAACATTCCAGGCCTCTTCCTATGCCCGTGTAGAGACAGAAGGCCAGAGAGATGGAGTGACACATCACTAGATAGCACGTGATTTATATAAGTTAGATCTTATTCTTTAATAGAAAGCCTTCAATTTAATTTCACTTATGTTATAAAATCTAATTCACCAAAAGAAACTGAACTGAAAATAAATGTAATTGAATTTAACACAAGAAAAAGAAGTTGAAGAAGTAGAAATGAAAACCACAAAGTAGTGACAAAATTATGAAAAATCATCTAGAAGTTAGTCGTTATCTTATTTAACCGCATGTACTAATTTTAGATTCTGTTAGTTGACTTCCTGCAATAAAAGATAAGAAATTACAAGTCTCCCTTCCTTTCCCCATCTTCTGATTTTTCTAGTTATCTTATTCTGATTTTGCCCAGGTTTAAAACACTTATATTTGGTTGTATAGCTTTACTTACCATAGCTGCTTGTAATCAGTATGACATTTAGACAGATTCAGGGTTCACCAGGGGCTTTTTGTCACTGCTTCTTCATTAAAGTTCTTTATTTTGATTTATATATCTAGTTGGATATGAAGGACCCATAGGTTTTCAATTTCTTTCTTTTGGTTATTAATAGGGACTTGACTCATGCTTTTAAATTAAAAGCGACTTGGCTGGGTGTAATATTTTGGCTAGTACTTTCTTTCCCCTAGAACTTTACAGCCATTGTTTAATTGTCTTTTGGCACAAGTATAACTATGGAGACATCTGAGGCCGGTCCGATTCTGCCCCCACCTTGAAGGTGACTGAATTCTTATGCATAAAATTTCATTGGAGTTCAAAACCCTCCCTGGAGCATGGCTTGGTGTTGAAGGCTCTGTGTCCTTTCCCCCTAAAAAAATAGTGCCTTCTTTCAATAAGTAAATTCAGTTTTTTGCTTCATTTTAGTGAAAAGTTTCTGTGCCATATATTTGAATATTTTTTTGTTTCATTCATTAATTTCAAAATTCAGGATGCCAATAGTGGATCATCTTTGTTCTCAGTATCTATTACCATTTTTGAATTTTCTTTAATCTCTTTATCTTTTTATTCTGCATTCTGTAATTATCTCATTGTAATAAAAATCTTCTCTGTATGTTAGTTAAGTCTGTGGAGTCCTCTCCACTCACCACCATGCGTTTTCCATTCTGTTTCTGGTCTGTGGAGATATTGATTTTTTAAAAATGTTTATTTATTTATTTTGAGAGGGAGAGCATGAGCGGGATAGGCCAGAGAGAGAGGGAGAGAGAATCCCAAGCAGGGATTCTTTGCTGTCAGCACAGAGCCCGAGACAGGGCTGGATCTCACCAACTGCAGGATCGTGACTTGAGCCGAAGTCAAGAGTTGGACGCTTAACTGACTGAGCCACCCAGGCACCCCTGTTGATTTTGTTTTGAATACAATCTATGTCCTTAAAGATATTTTAAAATATATTCTATCATTTCTATATGTTTTGGAGCAAAAGAGAAAAGAAGGGTTTGTATGTCATTTAAATTCTACCATGACCAGAATTTTTAAAGCTCTTCTGTGTCTGTCTCATTTTTATTCCTAATGATGTTTTTTGGGGGGTATTTTCTTTAAGCTTTCCAGAAGCTATTTCTTCCTTGTGGGACCATTTTTCTTCTCATATACTTTTAGAAGTTCCTAAATTGTATCTTCGGTTAAATATATATATATATATATATATATATATATATATATATATATATATAATATATATAATATATTTTCTTTGGAGTGGCCTTTATTTTACCACTGTTGTTCCTTCTCTTACTGTGATGGCTAAGATCACCTTTGTTCTTTCTTCTTTTACTGTGATGGCTACGATCCTTTAGCACAATGTAGAATACGACCGATGATAATGGGAACATCAATCAGAGTCCAGCCAAGAAAACAGAAACCATTCTAGGTATTTCAACAGAGGACATTTAATAGAAGACATTGGTCACATAGGTGATGGAAAAATAGAGTCCAACAGCTTCACTTTATATAACAAAAAGAGCATTGGTCACATTATTATTAAAAACTTTATAGGGGCGCCTGGGTGCTCAGTCGGTTGAGTGTCCAACTTCAGCTCAGGTCATCGTCTCACGGTTTGTGAGTTTGAGTCCTGTGTCAGGCTCTGTGCTGACAGCTCAGAGCCTGGAGCCTGCTTCGGATTCTGTGTCTTCCTCTCTCTCTGCCCCTCCCCTGATCATGTCTCTCTTTTCTCTCTCAAAATAATAAATAAACACTAAAGAATACATTGAAAAAAAACCTTTATAAAAGCAGCTAAAAATAAAGACAGACATTAAAATGGTAAAGTCACCCAAAGACTAGCAGCAGCAGAGAGCTCTATCAGCTGTGGACTGGAGGAAAAAAGGAGGAGCCAGGGTTCACAGAGCTCAAAAACTAGGACTACCTAGTAGAACATAGAACGATGACAGTGACCAGAAGTTGGGACAATGGAGAAGACTCCAGAGATGATACAGATCACAGAGAGAGATAGGGAGGGAAACACTCTGGTTATACCTTTCTGCTCCTTCCAGTGTTTTACCATCACTTTCCACTAGCAAGGCCTATCTGGTCGCTAGAGGGCTAGGGTGCTTGGGAATGAAAGTAAGGCCCCCTCCCCCCCCCCCCCCCACCTTGCAGTGAAACAGCTGTTTGCCTAGGTGTATAATTCTAAGTTAAAAAAAATCCCTCAGAACTTTGGAGACATTACTTTTCCATTTTTCTGTGTCTTCTTTTTAAAACTTTAGACAATTATCATGTCTTGAGGCTAACTCACCTTGTTTCTTTTCTCTCATATTTTTCTGTCTCTATCTTTGGAATATAAATTCTGAGAGATTTCCTAAACTTTATCTTCTAGATCACTAACCTTCTGTTATAATTGTGTCTACACTAAAATTTATTTTCTTTGTATACTTTTAAAAATCACCTTTACAAAGGTATCGTGCACTCATTTTAAGTACCTGGGTCAATGAGTTTTGACAGGTGTAGACAATCAAATGGGCACTCATGTTGCCGCTTGTATCTGTAGCTTGTTCCTTTTTATTGGTGAGTAGTATTTCATTGTATGGATATAGCACCATTTGTTGATCTGTTCATCTGTTGCTGTTTGAATTGTTCTCATTTGGGGACTGTTTCAAAGTTGTTTAACATTTATACCTTTTATTAACATATGTTTTCATTATCTTGGGTAAACACGTAGAAATAGAATGGGTAACCAATCCTATGATAAGTGAATGGCTAACTTTATACAGACTGCCAAACTTTTTTTTAATATCTAATTTTTTTATTGCTTATTCATTTCTGAGAGAGAGAGAGAGAGAAAGAGACAGACAGAGCATGAGCGGGGGAGGGTCAGAGAGAGAGGGAGACACAGAATCCGAAGCGGGCTCCACTCTGAGCTGTCCGTACTGAGCCCAACAGGGGGCTCGAACTCACTGACTGTGAGATCACGACCTGAGCCGAAGTCGGATGCTTAACCGACTGAGCCACCCAGGCGCCCCTGACAAACTGTTTTTTGCAAAGTGGCTGTTCCACTTTATATTCCTTCTGGCAATGCAGGACAGTTCCATCCAGTTCCTCTCCATCTTCACCAACGGTTGGTATTATCAGTGTTATTAATTTTCGTCTTTTTATTGGTGTGTAGTGACATACAATTGTGGTGTGTTTTTTTGGTTTTTTTTTTTTTTTTGGTTTTTTGCTGTAGTGATGAGTATCTTTCAAGGCATTCAGAACTGATTTGCTACTCAAGTTCTGTGATAGCGTACTTGAAAATTCACTGCATGCTAACCACTACACTTCAGGAAGCCCACGTTGTCTTTGAATCGTGAAAAGATTGTCTCTAATTCCACCTTAGACATAACCATATTTTCCACCTAAAGTGACATTATTAGGTGTGGTGGGCAGAATAATTTCTCCCTGTCCTCTCTCTGCCCCAGAGATGTTCATGTCCAAATCTCCAGAACTTGTGAATGTGATAAGTTATATGGTAAAGGGGAATTAGGTTACTCATTAGCTGATCTTAAAATAGGGTGAACAGCCTGTATACCCAGATGGCTCAATGTAATCACTAGGGTCTTTAAAAGTGAAAGAGGGAGGCTGAAGAGGATGTCAGTGGGATGCAGCCCAACATTGCTGGCTTTGAAGATGGAGGGATGGGGTCACAAGTCAAGGAAAGTGAGCAGCCTCTAGAAGCTAGAAAAGAGATTTTCCCCCAGCGCCTCTAGAAAGAATCCAGTACTGCTGATACCTTGATTTTAACCCAATGAGACTCATTTTTGATATCAGACTTCCAGAGCTGGTAGATAATAAATTTATGTTGTTTTAAGCCACTAACTGTGTGGCAATTTATTATACTAGCAATAGAAAATTAACACATTAAGGTAATCATTTACTGCGAGCATTACTAACCACTGAATAATCAGATGACAAACCAACTGGGGTTTCCTCACCACTACTTTATCCTCATTCCCACTTTCCTTTTGGCCATTTCATCAACATCACCATTAACAGATGCGCAGAGGCTCTAAATTTAATGATTTGTTCAGTTTTAGGTTGTATTAGCACAGCTTCAAAAAGCTTGCTTGGCATAGCTCGATGCCGAGAGTAAGTCTGACCCGGAGTTACAAGTGCTTTCAGCCACCCATGCTTTCCCCTATACTCAGTTGCTAGTGTTTTCTGTTTCCTGCTTATATTCCAGAAAAGAAGAGAAGTAAGAAAACAGGTGCACTGAGGTTTGTGACCACAATGACATACGTTTTTGTTTGCTTGGTTTTTGCTTATGGTAAATTATTTCAGTTTGGGCCAATTCTAAAGCATTTGAAGTGAGATCAATGCAAGCCCTTCACCATGGGAATATCGTGTACACATGGGAACACCGCGGTGGGCGTACCAGTTTGTTAGGACAGCCATAACAAACTGCCACAGAGTGGGTAGCTTAAACAACAGAAATTTATTTTCTCACAGTTCTAGGGGCTAGAAGTCTAAGATCAAGGTGTCAGCAGGGTTGGCTTCTTTTGAAACCCCTCTCCTTGGCTTATAGATGGTCGCCTTCCTCTTAGGTCTTCCTGTGGTCTTTTCTGGGTCTGTGTGTTCTATGTCCTAATGTCTTCTTGTAAATTCACTAGTCATAATCGGATTAGGGCCCATCCATATGACCTCATTTTACCCTAACTAAAGGTCCTACCTTCAAATACAGTCCTATTCTGAGCTCCTCATATTCTGAGTACTTCAACATATGAATTCTGAAGGAACACAATTCAGCCCTTATCAGAGAGCCCTTGTCAAACGCTATTAAAAAAAGCATATAGAAAATGTTCAGGAAGGCTGAAACGAAAGCCATTTAACTTCACATCCAATATTTGTGCATAAGAGAAAATTTAAATGGATTTCAAATGATGATTTGGAGTGAGTGAAGATATGGCTAGAATTTTATAATTGGCCGTATAAGGAAATGAGAAAACTGGTATTTTGTATTAAGCCCTGACAATGATAAAATAAAGCACTGGTATAAAAATAGTAAACATGGTATTGTAAAGTACATCAATATTTGTAAGTGTTTGCAGTAACAATGATAACAATAAAAAATGGTAAGGTGTTAAATACCTAGAAAGTTATTTCTTGAGGTCAAGGACAACTGTAGAAACACATACCAATCAGCGAAAATCGGAAGAGGTAATATGAACCTCAACAACACTTCTGAAGAAAAAGGTAAAAATTCATAGTTCATTGTTCCAATATACGGATGAGGGCTCCTGCAGTGTCAGTTATTTAAATATGTAAATTTTCAACATTAAGTTAAGAGTAAGTTAGACTAGTAGCATGAGGAAGTAGAAACACTTTTTTTTTTTTTTAATTTTTTTTTTTCAACGTTTATTTATTTTTGGGACAGAGAGAGATAGAGCATGAACGGGGGAGGGGCAGAGAGAGAGGGAGACACAGAATCAGAAACAGGCTCCAGGCTCTGAGCCATCAGCCCAGAGCCCGATGCGGGGCTTGAACTCACAGACCGCGAGATTGTGACCTGGCTGAAGTCGGACGCTTAACCAACTGCGCCACCCAGGCGCCCCAAGTAGAAACACTTTTTAGAAACTATGGAATGAATCTAGTATTTTCTTAATATATAATCAGTTGGACTAGATTGGCGGGCATTCTTCCCCTATTACTCTGTTCCCATCACCAAAGACCAGCACGAATACATAGAAACTAGAAAACTATAGGCATCTGTAGTATCCGTGGAAAAGAAATCAAGAGATAAGGGCACCAAATAGAACTCAAGGCACCGTTTTATCCTTTGAAGATACTTTAATTTTGCTGTTATGATTAATTAAAAAACACAGTTGTTTTCAGCATTTCCTAGCTACAATAGTGCATAGGAAATTCCATTCTAAACAAAGAAGTAATTAATGAAATAACAACACACCTTAACATTTACATTGATAGGTTACAGTTTACAAGGTGCTTTCACATACATTATTTCATTTGATTCTTACAACAAGCAGATAAAACAGTCAGTGGGAAAGAAAAATGATTTTTTTTTTTTTAGGCTTATGATGAGTATTTTCAGGCCAATGGGCAGTCAATACAAGAACATATCAAAAACAAGACAGCAATACCCACAAGCCACAATATCTGTTTTTGGTAGGTTGACAGTTTGATATCAGTTGGATATTTAGCATCAGTGAAGGAGGAAGGAATCAAAACAGACATAAGGTCCTTATGATATTCAAAAAATTGTAAGAACACTGTAAGAGATAAGGAGAAGAAAGATGCCCTAAAATATCACCTTACCGAGATTTACTTCAAAGCACATTATCCCTTCAAAATGTCAAATAAAAAGAATTTTGTCATGACATGTAAAAATTAGAAAAGACCTTAGAAACCGCCTAATGGAATTCTTCCATTTTGTAGAAGAGAGAGCTGAGGCCAAGGTCATGCCGACTGTGACAGACCAGACCTGAGACCCAGATGTCTTGACTTTGAGTCAAGGGGTCCCTCCTCTGCAGTGCCATCTCCTTATCATTTACTGAGGAAAAATGTAATTTCTTCTGCTTCAAATAATGTAATCTGAGGTTAAACACTGATTCATTCCACTGATTTCTTATTCAAATTTTCATCCTGTTCTTGGCTAAATTGTGGCTGAAACTGGGAGTTTTATATAACTTGAAGATATTCTAATTCCGCGTCTTTGATTGGTTGGAAATAGACTCCCTTGACATATCTGAAAGCTTGCTCATGTCCTTTAAGTGGAGAGAGAAATGGGAATGGCTAAATAGCCCTCAAAACCAACGCATGCCGAGAGGTCATCTACCTAGGCAGATTCTACAGCAAGTTGTGCAGGGCAAGTAGTAATTTTATTTAAAACGTCTTTTTAGAACTTAGAGAAATCTTCTCAATTGCTGAAAACTAAAATGTAATAATCAAATTGTCATCCCCATGATTTATTAAAATAATTCTACAATAATGTACAATAAAGCTACCATGGTATTTGTTGCATACATATAGAATACAACGACCAGCATGTTCTTGGGCCAAAAAAAAGAATGAAAATATTTTATAGAAATGATGGTTTAAATTTATTAACATGAATGACATATTTTTGTCACATAAAACTTGATACAGCAAAGTATATCATATTTTTCTTGCACATTTTAAATATAAGTGGACCAACTGAAATCAGTTATCAGCTCTTAAATGACATAACCATGCAGGAACACTTGACAACCAAAAGATGTACAGATGGATGCAGAGAACATCCCAGACAGGCTTTTTCAATGTCTTCAAAGGTTTTACAAGAGTGTGGTACAGAGATAAAGAAGTTGTCAGTGACCGGCACCAATAATGAAGCAAATAGAATGCTTATATACATTAAGATCAGTCTGATTAAAAATAACTCAACTTATATGCATGTAAATTGATCATAAAAAATGAACACAGTTTACTTTCAGCTCTTTTGGTGTGTTGTTTTAAGATAGGTCACTGACACACGGAGATAAAACCAGATGGGAAAATTTAAAAGCAAAGAAAAAAATACTTTAAAAACAGAGTTAAGCCATGGATTCTCAACAAACGTGGAACTAACTGTGCAAAAATGCTTGAAATTTCCACTGACAGCAATGCTGTTGGCAAAAAAGAATTAAAAAAAAATTAAACTCAAATACTAACATTGCATCTGCATGATCATACATGCTGTGTACGGAAAGAGGCTGGAAATTCTAACGTGTCTAAAACTATCACACCTCAAAATTAAAATACAGTTGTGGCAGTTTTAAAAACTTTGTCCCTTTTCCTCGTGGATGAGGCATAGGATGAACGCTGAAGCTACAACAGTGCCTCTCCCTCGGGCTGACAGATACTGTGTGCTGGAATAACCTGGCAACAACTCCTTTTGTCCTTAACCGTGACAAAACAAAGCGAAGCAAAACAAACAGAAAAATCCCTATATAAATAAGAGTGTCTCTACACTGCTTACAAGCATCAAGCCATTTGTTGGACTCAGCAAAGTAATTGTCCACATTAATGATCTTTTTTAGTTCGTTTTTTTTTTTTTTTTCCCGTAAAAAATTTACAAGGAGGACTTGTTTGAGAAACTAAAAAATTTGTCCCTTTCTTCATCAGTCGCGTTCTGTCAAAATACTGGCTAAAACCCTTACGGAGGAGCGAAGGTGTAGAAATCTTAAAGCCCTAATCCCTACAGCAATGACCAAGTGATGGTCCCCTACCAAGTGATGGGACCCACAGCTTTAGTTTCTCCTGTGAGTGAGCTGCATGTGTCACACTGCACAGGTGGTCACCCGATTACTCACCGGGAGGAAAATACAAAAGGTGGTGAAGGGAGACGGAACCTCTGATCTCTAGAAATCCAAATTGCCGGGTGTAGCTCCTCTATCCAAATGTCTATCCAAATGTCTCACCAGAGCGGTGAGTTCTGCAAAAGGTATTGTTTTGTTTTGTTTTGTATAAATTGCCTTGTTGATACGACACTCTGTCTTCAAAAACTGTCAGAAGTTTTGGCAAAACTGAGTCTGAGCTACTCAAAGTAAAAATAATTACTGGCCGTACAGCCTCAAGCCATTGACCAACAACCATAACGGCAAGAACTACCGAAGGTAACACTTACCCTTCCTTTCAAATATCACAGAGCCATAACACTGCCCGTCTGAAATACCCACAAAATAAAATGGAGCACTGCTTGGAGAAAACCCGACGAACATGAAAAAGGAAGAAATGGGTGGAGGGGAGGAGAAAGCCCAACCAGAGGGAAGCGGGAAGGTGTCTAGTTGTGTGTTATGGCACAGACAATGCTTGCTTAGCGGTGCCTTGTTACATAGGTGGACGCAGAGCGCACACACGGACGATGGCAATAAAGACCTCACTCAGTCGCTGGAATGACGGAACTAGGTAACTGCTTCACAAGGACGGTCTCGACTCCACCTGATCTCTCAACAGAGTGCAAAGACTGAGTGTGAGCTCTGATGTCATCTTGTTGCCCATCTTTAAAATTCACAAAATTCTTTTGCACATTTTTCTGTTATAGAGACACGGATATCTTCTTCTTCATAGTCATCAAAGTTGCTGGTATCTCCAGAGCCTCTGAACTTTGGTATGAATGGTGCTTCCACCTGGAAATGAGACAGAAAAATGAAGTGTGATATTTTGATTTATCATAGGAAAAACGTATTTGGTCTTCACCCTAATCCCGGGCACAGAGCTCCTTAAACTCTTGGATGTCATAAGTGTTATGTTAATGAGGTGACTTTTGGAAAGCCCCTAGGTAACCTAAGGATGGGTGCTGGTTAGACACTCGGAACTTTCAGTCTCACCTCCTAACCTCCAGGAGCGGGGGTGGGGAGGGTGGGGGGCTGGAGACGGAGTTTAGTCACCAATGGCCAATGATTTAAATAATCATGCCTACCTAATGAAGCCACAGGACTTCAAGAGGATGGGGTAGGGAGAGCTCCCAGGCCGGTGAACAAGTGGGGATTGGGGGAGAGTGGCGTGCTTGAAGAGAGCAGGAAGCGCTGAGCCCCGTCCCCATATCTTGCTTTATGCATCTCTTCCCTCTGGCTGTCTTTGAGTTACATTCTTTTATAATAAACTGGTAACAGTAAGCAGTTTCTGACTTCTCTGAGCTGCTCTAGCAAATTAATCGAACCCTAGGAGGGGTTTGTGGGAAACCTCTGATCTAAAGCTGCTTAGTCAGAAGCAGGTGCCTAACTTGCAATTAATGTCTGCAGTGGTGGTAGGTGGAGGGCACTCTTCTGGGACTGAGCCCTCAGCCTGTGGGGTCTGCGGCTATCTCCAGGTTCAGCGTTAAGAACTGAGTTAATTGCATGGTGGTATGGAGAAAAAAAAACCAAACCCACAAATATTGGAATCAGAAAGAGGAATGATGAATACCTGACAGTTTCTAAATACTAAGGAAAATAAATTCCCACCATTATTATATGGTAGCATCTTTAAATGCCTTCAAGTCCCTAAATGATAACAGCATTAGAAACAGCAGCAAACAGGGGTGCCCAGGTGGCCCAGTCACTTAAGGTGCCGACTTTGGCTCAGGTCATGATCTCACATCTCATGGGTTTGAGCCCTACATCGGGCTCTGTGCTGACAGCTCAGAGCCTGGAGCCTGCTTCGGATTCTGTGTCTCCCTCTCTCTGTCCCTCCCCCACTCACACTGTCTCTCTCTCAAACATAAACATTAAAAAAAAATTAAAAAAAAAAAAAGAGAAAGCAAACAGTAGGTTTGCTATTAATCTCAACATTTTCATTCAAGGAATGGTACAATACTTAAGAGAGTTCTAGGATAATTAACTGTTGGTATCAAAATACTGGCACTTTAGGTTACAGAACTCCAGATTTTCCTTTATCGGTTCCTTATTTCTCAAGCCTTTATATTTCTATCCTTTTCCTTAATTCCTTTCTCTTGAGGTTACAGGTAATTCTTAGATATACTTGTTTTTTTTGTTGTTGTTGTTGTTTTTTAAGTTGGCTCTAGGCCCAACATAGGGCTTGAACTCATGACCTGCAGATCAAGAGTCACATGCTTCACTGACAGAACCAGCCAGGCACTCCTCTTAATCTTCCTTTTAATTCCCAAGTTTATTTTGTTTAAAATATCTAGCTATCAAAACTTTCTGGGAAGTTGGAAAGAAACATGTCCCTTTTAGAAAAATAGCATTGCTGAATTCTGAACATTTTTTCTCCTTGGATCCTAAAATTAAAATGGCTTTCCTTTATTTAAAATAGGGACTTTATTAATATTAGGTGGTGCACTGAATATGTTTGAGGAGAAGATTTTAATTTTTACTTTTTTAAAAGTAATCTCTATGCCCAACACGGGGCAGAAACGTAAACATTTTAATTATGAGGAATTTTCAAGATTTTGATTTTCTTCTAATTAATATACTGTTATCCCAATTAAGAGCCCCAAAGACAATATAGATATTTGGAGAGACCAATAAAACAGGAGTCCTTGTTTAACGGGTACACAGTTTTCATCTTGCGAGATGGAAGGGCTCTGGAGAGGGACGGCAGTCGTGGTCGCACAACAGTATGCACTTAATATGACTGACCTGCATGATAGCAAATTTTGTTTTGTGTATTTTCTTACAACTAAAAAATATTGAACTATGTATTCTTTTCCTTGAACATTGCTAAGAATTCCACATATTAAATATACAAATATTTTGGAAATTGAATAAAAGCTACCACCAAGGTATGTGAAACAGTGTGGTGCGTAGTACAAGAATAGACAGAAAGAACCCCTAAAGCATAAAGTCGGAAACAGACTGAAGTATGTAATAATTCAGCATTAGCAAAGGCGGAATTTCAAACAAGGGGTCAAAGAAGAGTTATTCAACAAATGGTGAGAGGGTAACTGGCTAATTACTAAACAACAACAAAAAGAAGTTAGATCAAAAAGCACTAGAAGAAAATACAGATTCAATAAATCACCCAGATAGAATTGCTCTTGACTACATAACATATCCAGCTGAGATAATAATGCTAAGGGCTGTTTCATGAATTTAACGCCTAGGAAGTTTCTGAACCCATCTTATGAGATGCGGAGACTACTGCCCTCATATTGTTTTGGTCTTTGCTGCATTATTAAATTCTTTTAATGCTTTGTTTTTATATTCTTTTCCAAAAGATATAAACTAGGAAAACCGTGCTATTAATATTAATTTATAGCATTTACATTTTTTTCCTAAGGAAATTCACTCGTGGCTGCATAGCATTATTAAATATGGCAAGTCTCTGAAACATTAGAAGTTTTGGTTTTATGGAAAAAAAATAAAAAATTAAATATATTCAAGATGACAACACTTTATAAATACGAATTATCTTTAGGCATTTGAGAAGCAATGTTGAGAGAAAAGTAACTCAGCACAGCAAAATCTTTCTTCAATGTCTCAATTTGTTACAACGGTAAAGTGATAAAGACTGAAAAATATCTGATGAATCTAGCTATTAAATGTTATTAAATCCAGCTGTTTGCCAATTCCAGGAAGGAGAATATATTTGTTTATATTTGTCTTTCTAATGCGGCTTCACATCAGTTTTGAAATGCAAACCCTTAGGACATTGTTTACTTAATAATGACCATAATATTGTGAAGAGTAAGAGGCAAGGGTAGGCAAAATTTGACACTGAACGCATTTCAGATTGGGGCGCCTGGGTAGCTCAGTCAGTAAAGCATCCGACTCTTGATTTCGGCTCAGGTCATGATCTCACGCTCTGTGAGATCAAGACCCGCCTTGGGCTCTGTGCTGACAGCATGGAGCCTGCTTGGGATTCTCTCTCTCCTTCTCTCTCTGCCCCTCCTGCATGTATGCATGCGCTCTCTCTCAAAATAAATAAACGTTAAAAAAAAATTTCAGATTGATGGTCAAAATAGAATATGCCTTCTCTTTAATCAAGTAGAAAACTCATTTTTTTAAAAACTCATTTTTAAATTGTGGGCTGGAAAGGTCCCCTAAGTCCTGCATAGGATTAATTCAAAGGTAAAAAAATTAAAACCACGTGTTAAGCTGAAAATATCTTTACCACATATAATTTAAATACTAACTTCCAAAAGCTTTTAAATTAAAGAAAGAAATGGCTCACCTTCCTCTGGTAAATAGCAATCCAATCTGTTGTAGCAAACCACTTGTGAGTTTTTATATCACTCACACCATTCTTCAGGTTTCCAAACCGTTTCGTCAAATCCACCTGCAGCAGGTTCCTTAGAAGGTCCTTGAGATCTGAACTGAAGTGCGATGGGAATCGGACCTGTATGAACACACCATGTAGTCAAATTCACATTCCAGTGGTTATCATGGCCTCACCTTCAACGGACCATAGACATCTGAAGAAAATGCTTTAAAGGGTTAATAGACCCCATTTATGAACTCCTTGCATTCTTACTGTGGTTCTCTACAAGTGCCACCATCACCTTATAACTTGTATCGCGTATCATGACATTACCTCAGTCGATCTTTATTGAGGTATGTTGTAATATTTGTGTATGTCTGTTTCCCCCAGATCATGAGCTTCTGGGGGGAAGGTACTGTGCCATTTTGTGTTTTTATTCCCAGAATTTATTGTGTCATTTCAAATAATGTAGTTCATCTACTTAACAATTAGTTATTAAGACCTACTATGTACCACACTGCTCTAGGCACGAGATATATAGCAATGAACTATGACATATTTGGTGAATATGGCATTAACTCTATTCTAAAGATGGAGAAACTAGGATTCGCAGACATTGTATAACTTACCCAATCACTAGACTATAAAGTGGCAGAGCTGGGACTAGAAATCTAGTCATGATTCCTAGACTCATAAATTTTGTTCTTTATTACACTGTCTTCAAATAAATATAACTCCTTAACATATATATTCTGAGTTTCCAAAGCGCAACATGATGTGCATTCTCATAGTCTCAAAGTAGAAATTAAATCACAAGCATGCAAAGCTAGACCCTATGGCAAAGCCAGACTCATAACTATAGTCTCCCAACTGCTATTTATGCTATTCTGTAAATAAATGCTTCTCCAAGTGTGGTCCTAGGACCCACTTTCATCAGAGTCAACTGGAGGAGTAGAGGGTAAAAATGCTGATCCTGGGGCTTCAAATGATAGGGGCACTGGGTCTGAAATTCTGAGCTTTTATCTCTATTCATGAAAGCCTGAGAAGCAGTATCTTCTCTACTTTGTGCAGAAGTTTTATTTTCTCTCCTAGTGACAGATCAAAAAAATTTTCACGTAAATAATAAACTAAAGTCATCATCATACCAGAGGAAAACTAAAATTTGTGTCCAACAACCAAGGACTATTTGAAGGTTGAATAGCTAATGACCCAACAGGATTTGGGATCAACTCAAATAAATCAGCAACTGAAAGCCTCATTTTAGCAAAGCCCGTATTACCACAGAGTATAAGAGGGTTTATGTTCCAAAAAAGAAAAAAAAAGGCACATGAATTGCTCCTTCTTTAGTTTTTACTTCCAAATTAACATTTTATTAATATAATGGCTTATTAGAAGTTAGGCACTGTGCTAAACTTTATGTGCACTGGTTCATAACCTAACATTACGGTAAACATGATTATTATCTCCATTTACAGGTGATACAATTGAACGTGACACCAAGTAAGTAATCTGCCTAAGATTACAGAGCTAATAAGTGGTAGAGCTATCATCCCAAACCAGGTACTCTTGGCTCTGGAGTATATATCCTTAATTATTCTATACTGTTTTTCATGATTCAATAACCTGAAAAGAGTTATTGTCAGGACACTTCTAAAAGACTGAAATTTTCATCTTAAAAATATTTGCTGCACATTTCCTCATTTATCCCAGTTGGAGTAGAAACTAGAGAATATGGGGTATTCAAAAGGCATAGTGTCTAAAAATAACATGACTTATTTTTATAGTGGTTATATTCCAACTTTGCTTAGATTCCAAAGAAGTAGCTTATTTGAAGTAGAGCTGTCTTTGTTTAGAATAGAGTCCGCATGAACTGTTCAACGTAATGTGCCAGTTATTCTCCCTTTCGTGATGTTTAGAATGGTAGACAATAATGTACTACATATACATTATCTTCTGGGGGTGCCTGTGTGGCTCAGTTAGTTAAGCGTCCAACTCTTGGTTTTGGCTCAGGTCATGAACTCATGGTTTGTGAGTTCAAGCCCCCATCAGGCTCTGTGCTTGCAGCCTGGAACCTGTTTGGGGTCTCTCTCCCTCTCTCTGCTCCTCCCCTTGCTCACGCTCCCTCTCCCTCTCTCTCTTTCTCTCTCTCAAAAAGAATTAAATAAACTTAAAAAATATTATCTTCTGAGGGGTGCTTGGGTGGCTCAGTTGGTTAAGCGTCGGACTTCAGCTCAGCTCATGACCTCATGATTCGTGGGTTCGAGCCCCACGTTGGACTCTGTGCTAACAGCTCAGAGTCTGGAGCCTGCTTTGGATTCTGTGTCTTCCTCTCTCTGCCCCTCCCCCACTCACACTCTGTCTCTCAAAAATAAACATCAAAGGGGCGCCTGGGTGGCGCAGTCGGTTAGGCGTCCGACTTCAGCCAGGTCACGATCTCGCGGTCCGTGAGTTCCAGCCCCGCGTCAGGCTCTGGGCTGATGGCTCGGGAGCCTGGAGCCTGTTTCCGATTCTGTGTCTCCCTCTCTCTCTGCCCCTCCCCCGTTCATGCTCTGTCTCTCTCTGTCCCAAAAATAAATAAATAAACGTTGAAAAAAAAAAATAAACATCAAAAAAAATTTTTTTAATTATCTTCTGAATTCAGGTAACGTGCAATAGAGTGCCTAAAGAATATACACACCTAAATAGAGTAGATCTTTATTTTGGAATGCAGATAAAGCGTTGGTCTTGGATTAATGTGCGTATGTATCTTTGTAATCTTTAGAACAGGGAATTCTCAAATGGGGAGCTATAGTAGGGGCTTATGATGGTAGACATCGGCATTTGGAAAACTTATCACATGACAGACATATCCTCTTCACCTCCATATCACAAGTCTTCTTCCCCAGAGATTCTGACAGGCAGCCCACCTCACATAGTAGGCATGTTAATGATGTTAATGATGAGAATCTGTCATATCCTTTAAGTATACTGAAGGAGAAATAATGAGAATCATTGTGAAAGTATTTTTTCCATGACTGTTCTGAAATGTAATCAGAAATGTAGTTTCTTTGTTGATTTGACCTTCCAAAGAGCCATGTTGATTCATCAAATTGAAATTAGCAAAAACCAGAAAATGACTTAAACACAATTACGTTTCAGATGCAAGACTTTACTTATGGCATGTTAACTTGGAAACACCAACGGTTTCTATCATGGGAAGCATGATAATTTTTCCTTCAAAACTGTATTAAGAAGAGTATTATTTCTATTATTATTATTGATTATAACTGCTGTAAAAATTGAAATCAGAATCCTAGAATATTGGAGCAAAGGAAGTCTTAGTTTAATTTAATCCAAATCTTCATTTAAGATAAGGAAACCAAGCTCCAGTGAGACTACCAACTCAGTCAGTTTCATTGTTGGGAAAATAACTGAATCCTCCTGACTCCTACGTCTCTCTGATAGTCCATTATGGGGCAAACAATGTGAAAGTAGCTGTAAAGAGCCAGATGTGGAAAAGAAAAAGTCTGGACCCATTAAACCATTAGATCTGAGAGAGAAGATTATTGCAAACTGGCATTATTTAACATGAAAGAGGTGTTTGTGCAATATACACTTCCTAGAGTGTTTATTTGATCTTTTTTGCCCGATATTTCCTGTTTAGAATGCTTTAACAATGGTTAGGGACTAAGTTACTTCTGAGTTTCCTAATCTATTCATGAGAATAAA
Source organism: Prionailurus viverrinus (assembly GCF_022837055.1). NCBI lineage: Eukaryota > Metazoa > Chordata > Mammalia > Carnivora > Felidae > Prionailurus > Prionailurus viverrinus. Next base: position 143,466,872 of record NC_062568.1, read on the forward strand.
TCTATTTCTACAATGAGGTATAGACATCAGAACAAGCTTTTGACATATAGTGTGTATCAAAAAGTTTGTGACAACTAAAAAAATACATGTTTAGAACACACAGGTGACCACCTAAGTCAGTATCTCTGAGAGTGAGTGTCCACTTCATGAGAGCTTCATGAAAGCAGAGACCATAACTAATTTACTGTATCCAGCACGGTCTGGCATATAATATGAGCTCAATGAATATTACATGAACGCATGAATTCACATCTGACAAATAATGATCAAACACCTTCCATGTGTTAGGCACCAATGTGCTTGGCATATAGTAGTAAACAAAATAAGCAAACAGTCCTACCTACAGAGTTTACATCCTAGTGAGGAAGAGAGATGATAGATGATAATTTAGCAACAAGAGCGATCCTTTACAAATGTTGTCATCCTATCGCACCTCACAAAGTCTTGCATTGTAAGGTCTTTGATGTTTACTCTGAAGAAAATGGGGAACCACTGCAAGCTTCTGGAAGGAGTAACGGGATCTAATTTAACATTTTTAAAGAACCACTCTAGTGACTCAGAAGAGAGCAATATCAGTGGAGGTGGCAAGAAGTGGTTGAATTCTGTGTGTATGCTAAAGATAGGTAAAGATAGAGTCAAAATGGTTTTCCTGTGCTTTAGATATGGAGTGAAGACTCCAGAGTATGTTCGCCTGAGTAACTGAAAGGATGGTGTTGCCATCAACTGAGACGGGAAGAGCAGTGGGAGGAACAGATTTGCCAGGGAAAACAAAAATCTGTTAGTTTTAGACAGATTGAATTTAAGATATGTATTGAATACCTGAATGGAGATCTCAGGTAAGAAGTTGGCTACAAGGGTCTGCAACCCAAGAGTCAGGTATGGACTGAAAAAGTGAATTTGGAAATCGTCAGTTGGCATTTAAAGTCATGAAACTGGATGAATCCACCAATGGAGGAAGTGTAGAGGAAGAAGAGGACCAAGGCAAGGAGGATCAACAAGGAGAGACCAGTAATGCAGAATAAAACTAAGATTGTGAAGAGTTACTGAAGCCAAGTGAACAAATAATAAATGAACCACTGAACTAAATCCAATTTCTGGCTTTGCCACAAACTACCTTTTATCTTTGGGCACTTCTGAGTCTTGATTTGCCTACATATAGCATAAGGGAGTTAAACTGAATAAAGTTGAACATTCTTACCATCTCAAAAGTCCCACCAGCCTATCACTTCAATAGAAAGAGTACCTGGGTTCCATTCCCAGCTCCAGTTACATACATTCCCTATGCGTTAGGGCAAACTCTTTCACCTTTCTGGTCTCTATAAAATGATGAATAGCCTCAGGTGTGAAAAAAATTAGTTAATTTTTATGAAACTGATGCAAGGCACTAATTCAATACATTTTTAATTTTTTCAATTTTTCTGTTAGAATAATATTTTAGTGATCTGAAGCTGACTTTTGAATCAAAGAAGGAACTTGGAAGGCAACAATATCTATCATTAGATATCTAGACTAGTCTGTGCTAGAAACATCGTTCGGAAAATGCAAGAAGTTCCTTCGTGTCTCATGCTCCACCTGTTCATTTATAGAAAAAGCACTTTCTTCTTTTCTTTTGGTACTTAAATTTGGTAGAGTGAGGGAGAAAAAGGACAACTATGACCCTGTTTTATATAAGGACAGCATTGTAATTATAGCTGATACCTTAAATAACTTCATCAAATTTCATTATGTAATATGTTAAACCAACTAAGAAATTCACATCTGAATTCACTCAATAGAACATTGATTCTGTTTTCCGCACTAGTTATACATTTTTTTAAAGTCTATTTATTTATTTGGAGAGAGAAGAGAGAGAGAGAGAGAGAGAGCAAGCGCATGAGTAGGGGAGAGAGAATCCTTAGCAGGCTCTGCAATGTCAGTGCTAAAGCCTGACAGGCGGCTTGCACTCACAAACACAAAATCATGACCTGAACCTAAACCAAGAGTTGGCCACTTAACTAACTGAGCCACTCAGGCGCCCCTCAGCACTGGTTATAAAGTCTTGTACATTTTGGTTTTAGGAAAATTAGTATTTTCTAAAAATTAAGAGGAAGTTACATCCATAAAGCAAATCTGATCATGTTGTTACCATACCCATACCAGGGGATTTAAATTCACTAACTGCTTTACTTTTTTTTTTTTTTTTTTTTTTTTTTTTTAGCTTTAGAAATAAAATAAGACCAAAATCAAATTTGTCTATGCTCAGCTTAATCACAGAATTACGAAGTTGGTCTTTGAACAAGAAGGGAAAATTTTTACTGCTATTCTTCTACAAGTGACAGGGAGATGGTTTAACTAGTCACATTACTTTTTATGCATTGAGATAAAATTTATTGGCTTAAGTGACTCAAAAGAGTTTGCACCCAGCCAACAAACAATAATCTGTTAACTTCTGTCCACAAGCATGCTAGAATAAATTTTTAAAAGTTACCTTTCAAATTAAGTACAGTTTTTTTTTTTTTTTTTAAGTTTGTTTATTTTGAGAGAGAGGGAGAGCATACAAGAGCAGTGTAGGGACAGAGAGGGAGAAAGAGAGAGAATCCCAAGCAGGCTCTGGGCTATCAGTGCAGAGCCTGATGCAGGGCTCGATCTCATGAATTGTGAGATCATGACCTGAGGCAAAGTCAAGAGTCAGATGCTTAACTGACTGAACTACCCAGGTGGCCCAAATTAGGTGCAGTTCTAAGAAATCTGTATCCCAGTAACAAATTTATCTAGCAAAAATGAGCATATACATCAGTAAATTTTTCAAAAGGCATAACAACTTTTCATACATTAAGCTTTCTATAGATATGGTACCAACCTCCACACTGCCTCAAAGGACCTGAGGAAACTTAACCAGCCTGGATCTTATATATAAAAAGAAAGATCTAGTACATTTAAAAAATACTTATAAATATTACTACCACAGGGGCACCTGGGTGCATCAATCGGTTGAGTGTCCGACTCCGGCTCAGGTCATGATCTCACAGTCCATGAGTTTGAGCTCCGCATCGGGCCCTGTGCTGACAGCTCGGAGCCTGGAGCCTGCTTCCGGTTCTGTGTCTCCCTCTCTCTCTGTCCCTCCCCCAATCATGCTCTGTCTCTCTCACTTTCAAAAATGAATAAATGTTAAAAAAAATTTTTTTTTAAATAAATATTACTACCACAGCTGGGCTCTCTGATCTGTTCTCTTATTTATGCAGAAACAGTGGTAGTTACGATAAACCTAGACAGTTACAGAGGACCATTACCTACCCAATCCTCATTCCTTCCTTCCCCTGCAAAACAAATTGCCATCATTTGCCCAAAAGACCACTAAAGTAAGGACTGTCTCAAAGCAGCTATTAAGAATTTTAAATGACCACAGCAAAGTGTTAAAAAATGGCCTTGGTTTTAGGCAAATGGTAAAACTGCTTTTGAATTTTATGAAAATGACTACTGAGTTATCTAAGTTTCTTTAACTATAGCCACAGCCAAATAAAAAATGGCACTTTAATTTCCCCAAAAGCATTAACAATGGCATCTTAGAACAAGTACAGTAGTATTTCTGCCTATGTGTATGTTATTTAGGAAACAGAATAGTGCAGAAAAGAGCTAATATAGCAGGCTTGGGACTGTTACCTTTAAGGAAAGCCTGTTTGCAAGTTTAGCCTTGGGCAGGATCTGGCAATTGGCATGGTAACAGTTCTTCACACTGATATGAAACTTTCCCTAAATAATATGAGTGGTTCACTGTACCTAGATTGTTGGTACAAACAATATGGCTTATGCCAAACATCTACTTTGCTCTGTCAGTTTGGGATGTAGGTATGGGCTAGGTAGAGGGTGTATATGTGATCCCAATAAAATCCTTGGGCACTGAGTCTCTAATGAGCTTCCCTAGGAGACAACATTTACCCATGTTGTCACAATTTGTGCCTGGAGGAATTAAGTTCATCTCTTGTCACTCCACTAGGAGAAGACTCTTGAAAGTTTGTGCCTAGTTTCCTCTAGACGCTGCCCCATGAGCCTTTCCTTTTGCTGATTGTACTTACTATCTTTTCATTGTAAGGTATCTTATAATGAAGGTACTTGTTATAATATAAGGGCTTCATTTCTTGAGTATTGCTGTATGTTGAAGTCTTTGGGTCTTCCTAGCAAATCACCTAAAATGGGAATGGCTTTGGGGACCCCTGAGACAGAAAGGAAGAGCTATTTGGCTGCTAATCAGTTATCCTTCATGTGAATATGAATTTCCTTTCAGGAAAAAATGAACTGACTCTTTGATCATTCTCTATATATGTATGTTTACAACTTTATATTTTGTATAGTGTCTCCTTGTACATTTTTGGTGCTCATTAAAAGTGGACTAATATTTACTTTAAATATAATACAGCTCAGAAATTTTTTTTAAATTTCATAAGTCAAGGACTCTAAAGTTATGGTTTCCACAACAGCTGTTACTTGACTGCCTTATTTCAAGTATCATTTTTGAACACAATATTAACTTATATATTTCTCAGAGTGATGCAGCTAAATAGAGTTGCTGTAGGAACCATAACTGATTCTTATCATAGAGTATATGGCACTGAAGTATGGAATTTAAAGACTATATAAGAAACTCAGTATATATATTGCTAATTAATGTCAAATTTAATGTGAAAATTATTAAGACTTTTCTGTCAACTGTGCATTTCTAAACCTGAACCTTGATATCACATGAATAATTTGACATTTAAAATACCACCTCCTCCGTTTTTAAAGGCAAAATATGTGTAGGAGAGAATCTAACAAGCTGATTGATCATCTTTCTGTGCATTTAAAAATACCAACTTGAGTTAAAATATTGTAATAGAGAAAATACTTAGCAACCTGATTTTCAAATATGTGTATTTCAGTGAATTAATCACTTCATTAAATACATTTTATTTTAACTTTGATGTTACTGATACCTATAATCTATGGCTTCAGAATGGAGAGAGTAATCAATATAAAATGTTGCATAAAATAATAACACACTTTTAAAAAATCAGCAAAAAAATTATGATTGAAACATATTTTAAATGATATATCATTCAAATCATTAAAGATTTTTAAATACAAATATAGGATTTGGAAGACCAAAATTTGAGTTTTAATGACTTGAACAATGAAAAAATTTAAGTATTAGTTATTCTCCAATTTGGCTTTTATTTACTAACCAGTGAGATAATAACACTTGTAATGTGTTTGTCATGTGGATAGGGATACATTCCAGTTTGGCTTTGAGTGTTGAAACAGATGGTTTTACTGGGAATGGTGCATATGAATATGACTTTATGTTCACACAGTGTAAATCCTAGAGATCAGTTAGTACCAATATTCTGCTTCATGAGTTCTACTTTAAGAGCAAAGGGGAAAAAGGAAGAAAATAACTTTATTTCCAATATGGGACACGATAATCTGGCACCTTTAGTTAAAAACAATAGTATACCAAGCTTTGCATCATGGCAGTATCGTAGCCAATGAGGTTTACCCGAGGCGCGATTATTGCTAATTGAAAAACAATAGTATACCAAACATCCTATCATATTTCTAAATAAGTGAAGAAAGATATCAGATATTGTGATAAGATAAAGTTTTATGTTGCCATTCTTCTAATAAGGTGACTAGGATTTAAACAGTTATGATTATAGAATATACACAGATTTAAATATTAATATTGGAGCCTGACTATTAAAGTTTGATATGAAATAAAAACATATTCATAAACAGGTAAACATTTTTCTTCCACATTGTGGCATGATTGGCTAGTGAAGGCCTATTCATACAGATGAAGATAGACTCATTTTAAACAAAGCCATTTTTCTAAATAAGGGAAATTTAGTTATGACAGCATCCTTGTCAGAGAGTTTTACTTCTTTTATAAAGCATAAGTAAAAGCAACGTAGAAGCTTTGTAATGACCTATAATTAAATTAGAAGTAGAATTTCTAATAACTATTAGTAGAATTTCTGCATCCTTGGTTTTTGCTGAACCCTTTGATAAAACCCTGAACCGTTTTATCTCCATACATACACCTGGGATAAAGTTTAGTTTATGAATTAGGCACAGTAAGAGATTAAAAACAATGAACAATTACAACAACATGCTGCAGTAGTAAAAGTTATGTGGGTGTGGTTTCTTTCTCTCTGTCCCCCTCTCAAACTATCTTACAGTACAGTACTCACCATTCTTGTGATGATGTGAGATGATACAATGCCTATGTGATGACATGAAGTGAGGTGAATGACACAGCTGTTGTGCTGTAGTGGCCGGCTATTACTGACCTTCTGATGATGCCTCAGAAGGAGGATCGCCCGCTTTGGACTGCAGTTGACTGTAGGTCACTAAAACCGTAGACAAGGGTGGACTACTCTATGCTTCTTTCATTCAGTGATTTTAAAGTATTTCAGTTCTCTCAACATTCTTCATATGACCTTTGGGTCATGTTCTTTCTTGAGATTTTACATAATCACCTTTCAAATTCTTAGAAAATTAATACCTGTCTTGTACACTACTTTTTCTTGATGTTTTGTTCATCTCAAAAGTTCTTTTACTGTGCCTTTGATATTCTGCTGGATGAAAACAGTTACAAGGATAAGAAACCTGAGGCCTAGATACCTACAAATGTAACAAGGACAGCAGTGATACCTAATGACTTAAGTATTCCTTTCTGCCTTTCTGTATTACCTTGGTGTAAATCTTTCAACACCTAGCTTAGTTATCTTTAAGAAGTATTTAATTTTTATTTTTGACATAGTTGAAGTGTAAGTTCTTTAGTTAGTCCCATAGTTTGTGAATACTGCCATAAGATAAAACTTTCATAAAATGAAGGGAAATATAACTGAAAATCTTGTGATCCCTGTAGACTACGTATACACTATAAGATATGGAACAATACCGTGTTGAGATGTGGATTCTAGAGGGCTGGACAGACTCATTCTGTTGGTGTCTTGTCCTCACAGTCCAGCTGTGTGGCATCCATGATTTAAATTTGAATATTGGTAAAAAAGATAAATTACTACATTAGGGACATTCAGGTGATATAGGTGATACAAATTTTAAGTTCATGGAGCTGAGGGTCAGCTTTTACACTAAATGTAAAGTGTGAATCTGGCTGAGGTATAAAGAAATAGAGACTTTTTCTCTATGTCCTTCCAGATTCTCTAGGTTGATTAGGCAATTCTCTGCCTTAGACTAAGGTTACAAAATAGAAAAAAGTCAACTACATCACATCTCAGGGTACTGTTATGTCAAGATTAATGCTCTATTTCCTGGTCATATTCTAAATGGGGCTATGTGACCTAAGAAAAAAGAAAGATAAACTAATGGGGTGTACCACATGTAGGAATAGGAAAAAGGGAAAAATGGGAAAATATCCCTTCCTATAAACTCTATCATAAATGTATAGAAGGTCTTTTTGGAATTTTTTAAAGCCTATTCTTTCTACGGTGGAAAGAATCAGACTCAACTCTATTAAAATTGTAGTATTTTTTTTAAGTTTTTTTGTTTGTTTGTTTGCTTGTTTATTTATTTGAGAGAGAGAGAGAGAGAGAGAGACAGAGAGAGAAAATCCTAAGCAGGCTCCACGCTGTTAGCACAGAGCCCAATGCAGGGCTTGAACTCAAGAACCGCAAGATCATGACCTGAGCTGAAATCAAGAATTGGATGCTTAACCACTGAGCCACCCAGGCTCCCCGACTGTAGTATTTTTTTAAAAGTGTATGCTAAGGCAAGAATGAATGGTTTGTTTTGAGATACTTTTGGAAACAAAATTAGGGATTACAAAAGAAGGAAGGTTTATGGAGTAATTACAAAATGTAAAATACTATGATATATTGAATCTACTCATGCTCAAAAAAAAGTTATTGCCATATTTGCTAAAGATCAATGGCAATTATAATCACAATCAACATGAACAATTATATAAATATCCTTTCTCTGAACTTCCATTTTATAAAGGCTTATCTATTTTGTATTTGCTTCCAATTTTGTGGTGTTTGGCATAATTCAAACAAGACTCTCCTGAAAAAACAAGGAGATACAAAAACAGCCCCTAAAACTTCTCTCTAAGGAGATACCCACATGAATAACTAAGTAAGTAAAAATTTACTTACTTAGAGAAATATTGAGAATGAGAGGTATGATCCTATATTTTATAAGTGATAAAAAAGAAAATTGCTTTATCTTTTTGCTAACTTGTTTGTAAAACTGCCTCATTTTCTTAAGAAACTGCAATGATTTAATGTTTATTTTGTTATCTTAAATGAATGCTAGATACAAAGACAGGAACTATGGGTATTTTTGTATTCTTTCCAATTTAGGGTAATTATTCTGATGACATCAAATGGTTTTAATATACAAATCTTACATTTCATTATAGAAATAACAAGTAATAGAGGAATAATAAAATGTATTACTTACCTTTCCAGAAACAATCTTTTCATAAATCTGAATTGGTTGGTCTGCAAAGAATGGGGGGTATCCAGCTGCCATTTCATAGATTAACACTCCTAATGCCCACCAATCCACTGCCTTATTGTAGCCCTAAGATAAACCAGCAGCAAATATTAGTTATTACTTAATCTACCAGAAGGGAATGAAGTCATAGATGATTTCAAAATGATCTTCAAGCATATGAAATTTGTTAAAGAGCAGTTGCTGCACAGCTATTCAGGAGAGAATAAAAAATGAACAAAATGTATCAGATCACACTTGAATTAAACAGGGAGAATTTACAGATATTGGCTATATTCCAATTATATTGGAATTGGAAATATTATTAAATCTCGTTCCTAAAATCATTAAGAATATTGTAGACAATAAATATCCCCTAATTACTTGGGATAATTTAGTTGTTGCTCAACAATAGGAAGGGACTTGCTAAATTACTTTTTCAAGTCCATTCTTGGTCCATAACCTTATAAATCAGGTTTTCTAGAGCATTCATAGAAAGGCCAAAGGTTTTTATACAGAACAGTAGATACTGGACTTCGTAGTAAACAGCAGAGTTGACTTCAAAATACTCTATATTGTTGACGTTAGGAGGGTGATTATACTAGGGGCATTCTCTTCCACTTCACAGGATCTTAATGAAAGCTACAAGTTTAATTTGGAGCCTAATAAATGTAAATATTTAAGTTTACTGTAGCTATCCTACTGTCTTCTCATCTCTAAAAGGTGTACAGAAAAGATAACTAATCCTTGAGGTTTTTGTAAGAACTTTATCAAATAAAAGGAAAAAATGTAAATAAAAGTACATTGTAAACCAAAGGTACAATTCTAAAGTTATTTTTGTTTTTTTCCATACTAAACTTGCTAAAATTAAGAGCTAGCAGTATTTGTAAGAAAATAAAAGTACAATATTAACATGTTTATATAAAGTTTGTTATCAACTATGGTCAATGTCAGCTGGCACAAAAGATTATGGAAAAAAATTCAACTTGATCACGGAGAGAAATGAACTGAGTTTTTGCCAGATCTGGTCTGCCCTCAAATTACCTTCACCACTCCCCACACTCCAAAGTTTTGTCAAAATTTTAGCTTTACAAATCATTTAATTTTCAAATTATTAGCTAAAATCTAATGTAGAGATTTTTTTCTGCTTCTGTATGTTTTTTTAAAGGGAGACTAGCATAAGATGAATAGCACTTTGTTTTGCTAATAGAAATGGGCATCAACTATGCTTTAATTCTTTTAAGTCACTAGTAATGTCATTCATTATGATATTTTTAGTATAGTGGAAGCACGTGATGTTGAGCTGGATCCTTTTACTAAGCTTTGGTTTCTATGTTGAGATTGTATGCTAATATTTATAAAAAATATGCCAGATACTTTTAATACCCTAAGTATAGAGAATTAAAACAAATCAGTAAGAAAAACTAAATTAAAATAGATAAATGGGCAAAGGACATGAACTAATAACTCATACACACAGAAAAAACCCACCAAATGTCTGTAAAGCATTAAAAAAATCTAATAATCAAAGGCATGAGACTTAAAATAATGAAATACCATTTATTGCCTATTAAACCAGTAATTATTTTATTTATTTGTTTGTTTATTTAAAGGTGTGTTTATTTATTTTGAGAGAGAGAGAGAGCAGGGGGAAAAGAGGGAGTAGTGAGAGGGAGAGAGAGAATCCCAAGCAGGCTCCATACCCTCAGTGCAGAGCCTGATGTGGGGCTCAAACTCACGAACCTTGAGATCATGACCTGAGCCAAAATCAAGAGTCCGATGCTTAACTGACTGAGGCACCCAAGTGCCCCATTAGTAATTATTCTGAAACTACAAATATCTAATGCTGGATACAGTGTGATGAAGTAGTAGGAGTATAAAATGTTACAATCTTTTTGGAAAGCACTTTGGCAGTATTTATTGAGAGACTTAAAAATGTTCATACCCTTTGTCCCAGTAATTCTACTTCTGGGAATCTGTCCTGAGAAAATAATTTGAAATGCAGAAAAAGCTTTATGTATAAAATATTTATGTTTATCACAGTTATTTATAATAGCAAAAAAAAAAAAAGAAAAAGAAAAAGGAAAAAGGAATGACTTGAATATTTAGCAATAGAAGAATGGCAAAATACTTTATGATAACATTTCAAATAAGCCATTAGAATGTTTGCGTGCTTGTTAGCATTCAAGTGAAAAAAGCTGAATACAAACTGTACATTCACTGTATCTCAACTATGATAACATGCACAGAAAAATATATTGAAAAAGGCTACCTTGGGGCACCTGGGTGGCTCAGTCGGTTAAGTGTCCAACTCTTGATCTTGGGTCAAGTCATGATCTCACAGCTCATGAGTTCAAGCCCACGTGGGGCTCTGTACTGATGGTGCAGAGCCTACTTTGGATTCTGTCTCTCCTTTCTGCCCCTCCCCTGCTTGTGCTCTTTCTCAAAAAAATAAATAAATAAACTTAAAAAAATTACTTTAAAAAAAAAGCTACCTCTGGGTAGTGAGATTATAGGTTTTTTTGGTTGTTTCTTTTGATTTTTCTGCATTTTCCAAATTTTGTAAATGAACATCTATTACTTTTATAATATATATGCATTTTTTAAAGTTCTGGTGCTTATTCTGTCATCATTATTTGGTAGGTGTACTTACAAAAGAAATGTGTTAACAGCAATGATATTTAGGTTATAAAAGACTAAAAAGTTATAGATGATTTAAATTACAAAGTTGAGAGGAAAGCTGAATGAGATCATTTATTTTATTCTTATTATAGAGTTATTTATAGTTATTCAGGTTGTAACTATCAAGGCATGTGTGTTATCCCTTTCTCTTTCATTGTTCCTGTTTGTGCTCAGTTATTGTTAATTTTTCCTTTCTAGCTGTTTCCACCTAGGGATGGCAGTGGAACGGAGAACAGAATGGAACCATCCTTTTAGGTATGATTATAGACTTCTCTTACCATATTTTCACTGTTTTGAAAAGTAGAACAATCCTCAACAGACTATCAACAACTGTCTTTCAAAACATGGACTTTTTTTTCTTTTTATTACATCTACATGAGATGATGTATGTTAATTAAACCTATTGTGGTAATCTATCCCACAATCTATGTAAATCAAACCATTACACTGTATGCCTTCAACCTAGACAGTTAGGTCTGGCAGTTACTTCTCAGTAAGACTGGAAGAAAAAAATATGGATCTCGAGATCAGATTTATTCACATTAACTTTTTTTGAAGTATAGTTGACATACAATATCCTATTACTTGCAGGTGTACAACATAGTGATTCAACATTTTATATACATGGTGAAATGATTACTATGACAAATCTAGTTACCATAGGCCACAATACAAAGTTATTACAATATCATTGACTATTTTCCCTATGTTCTACCATACTATTTCTCTTAGATCCAGAGTTAAAATTGAGAGGTTACTGAGTTAGTGGTAGACTGCCAGTAATTATTATTTAGTAATCAAACAGACATAAATTCATAATTTAGATTAAGTAAAAATGTAATACTAGATCAGTAAACTGTTTTTATAAAAGTCCACAGTGATGCATGCCTTATATTTTTACTCTTACATAATGACATTATAAATATACCTTGCTAAGGATTATCTCTGGAGCCAAATATTCTGGAGTGCCACATAATGTCCAAGTTCTGCCTTTAACTCTTTTGGCAAACCCAAAGTCTGTGACCTATGAAAGAAAAAAAAATTTGTGAATATTCATTATTTCACAATAAATGTATTTGTTGCACCTCAGTTCAAAGTTAAAAATCAGGGTTAAAATTAAAACCATGAAAAAAAATTAAGTCAGTGTAACTGAGACCAATCCATGCAGGCCACTATTAGTGAATGAAGGTTCACTCTGGAGAGCCTTTTCCTGACTCAAAGAAATAAACACACACAAAATGGTAAAAGTAAATGCTTTTAACAAAAATGAAGCAATGCTAGAAGTATTTCTTGGGTCCAAGAAGTATTTCTTGCTCTGCCATTAGTTACGTCATTGGCAATACAAAAGTATCAACAGGAGAACCTATTGATAAGTGTGGAAAAAGGGATGTTCTCGGTCTATTCACAGAAGTGGAAATAAAACACCCCCACCAGTTCCGTATTGGTAGCCAGGGCTCCTTTGGCTGCTGCTGTTAAGGAGCACAGACTCTGGGGACAGCTGGGTTCAAATTCTGACCACCATTTACTGCCTGTGTGATTTGCTGTGCCTTAGTTCTGTTAGCCTCAAAATGAGGGTAACAGCAGTACTTACGCTTTATAAGGTTATCAGGACAAAAAAAGATGATACATGTAAAACACTCGGAATGATGCCTGGCACTAAATGAGAGCTCACAAATTTAGCTATTCTATGTATTTCTGTACGTAGGAGCCTATGTTCATTCAATTCACAACTGCAGACTATGGGAGGTGTAAACAGGTTCTATTCTTGATGGGATTTTTGGTCTCTGCAATAGTGGCAGAACCGTGAGCTCATTTAAGCTATTAGGAAGATTGTTAAGCTCTCCCATATGCCAGACATGATGCTAAGCTGTTAGGAAGAAATAACTGTCTCACTCAAAGAAAAAACATCCAATATTGGTAGTTGAGGTTAAATACATACAACTTTTACCTAGTAATACATTATATATAATGTGTTCAAGTCATACCTGGATATAACCTTGGTGGTCAATTAAGAGATTTTCAGGTTTTAGATCTCTGTAGATGAGGTCTAGTGAATGGAGGTACTCGAATGTTAGCACTATCTGAGCTGCATAGAACCGTGCATGGGGTTCACTGCGAAGAAAAAGAAAACACTGAATTTTTGTAAAATGGGTTAACACACGGTAATTAGTAGATTATGGAAAAAATTAATATAGGGTAGAAATATTTTGGAAGCCAATTTTTTTTTCTTTTAAACATTTAAGAATCTTGTTAGTTTCTGAATATCTACTAAACCTCTGAACTATCTTCAGATAATAGTACTTTAATATGCTTATGGGGCAGCATACATTGAAGAAAAATATAACTCTAAAACAGCCATCTTATTTTAAATTCTTATCGGCCATATTAGAGGCTATTGATGCTTTTATAATTATGTCTCACTTTGAGAATGATTGAAAAGCAAACATGTCAACAATACATGGTCTATCAGGCCATTGTTACTGTTGATAAGCTCCATGTACCTGTCTCATAAATTTCAAGTGCTTAAAGAATTTCACTACACAGAAGTTGTTTAACTGCATTAATCTGCAGACTGATGCCATTTGACCCAGACTATTCCTATTACAAAAACAATATATTCTCATTATTAAAAAAGCATAAAAAATATAGATGGAGGATAAAGAGCTCCCGTAATCCTATCCAGAAAGCATAGATACAATCATGGTGTCTGAATTTCCAAATCTTCTACTATGCATATTTACACAGATATATAAACACAGGGGTAATCTGTATGTTTGTGTAAACATGTACAGTTCTTGTATGCACAGATTAGATCAATTGACAGATAAGTGTCATGTTGATGCCACATTCAGAGCATTACTCCAAAGGATGTACTGATTTTCTAGTTTGAGTTTCTCTTTCATCTTGTAGTGTACACAATGAATTCTGTTAACTGGCCTGATAAACTGCAATGACTTTCAGATTTATGTCCTCAATGAATAACATGAACTATGAATAGAACTTCCCTCAAGATGGCTGGCATGAATTTGATCTCATAGCACCAGAAATAGAAATTCCAAAAAAGATTATATATGCTGCTCCTTTTGCTTGTCACTCTATTTCCTAGGTTCTAGCCTAATACATATCAGGTGCTCAGTAAATATTTGTTGAATAAATGAATATGTAAAGAAACAAACTTTGGGGGAGATTATTTTATAATACCATTACAGTTTCAGCCCCATCTCAACACCATAAATTCTGTACCATAGATTGTATGACAAGAAACAGGGGAACATTTTAAGGGGAGACTGGAAGAATCATCCTGGTCATTGAAATATCCCTAACTTTGGAAACATTTATTTGACCTGGAAGTCCCCTCCAATTTTCTCCATGCATCTATAAATACAAGATGCACTTAGCATCTTATAAATAGATATAAATTTATCATCACAAATATAAGATGTACTAAGCATTTTATATTTATTTCCACACACTGATATTTGATTGGAGGAACACAAACATTACATAGGTCTGTGATCCAATTGTTGAAAGATGAAAGCAAAATATTCTATTGGAAGACTTAATGCTGAAGCAGCTTTAAGTCTAGACAGTTGCTATTTAAGTAGAGAATAATGACTGCCCTGATTCTGATTAAAGCCATGCTCAATAATAACTCAATATTCTTCTTGTCTTAAAGTTCCTAGGATAGGAGTTAACAACTTGTCAAGTGTACGTGTAGTATGAGTGAAAAGTTAGAAAAGACAGTGTGTCTCAATAGTGAATTATTGCAATCAACTCGCTTTCCTCCTAGTACCAAGTCAAGTATTAAAGAAATAGGAGTGTGGGTAGTTGCAAAGGAAAGAAGTTAGTAATGATAGAGACTGGAAAAAATATTTTTTGAAGATAGGTTTAGGTGTAATGCTTCAGTGTAAAACTGAATTATCAAGGGCAATCTGAGGATGCTGGGCCTGCGTGGACAAGGGTAGTAGAAGAGAGGACAACAGGAGGTAAAAGGAAATCATTAAAGATAAACAGAAGTTGCTTTGCATCAGCACAGTGCCTGACACGTATTAGGTGCCTTACCGTATCAGCTCAATAAGTGAATTTTGGCTTAGGCTTCAGGTAACTAAAATAACTCTAATGTTGGCCCATAACTGAATACGATCTTGTGATAATCTGAGTCTATCATCATCTCTTTCTGAATCGGATTATCATCATCAGCCAGTTTGCACTCCTGTACGTGCTTTCATCATACCAGCTCATAATGTGCTAAATGAAGCTGGACGTGCATTCTTTCAGTGATTACTAATGAACAGTAGTAGCTTACAAATTATTACACAGAGGTAAAGTTAACAGAATTTATAACCTGTTTTAAAAAAATTTTTTAACGTTTATTTATTTTTGAGACAGAGAGAGCATGAATGGGGGAGGGGCAGAGAGAGAGGGAGACACAGAATCCGAAGCAGGCTCCAGGCTCTGAGCCATCAGCCCAGAGCCCGACGCGGGGCTCGAACTCAAGGACCGAGAGATCGTGACCTGAGTTGAAGTCGGACGCTTAACCGACTGAGCCACCCAGGAGCCCCAATATAACCTGTTTTAAAAACTGTGTGGCCTTGTTAGCAATAACCTAATAAGGTACAAACTCTTTTTTTTTTAAATGTTTATTATTTATTTTTGAGAGAGAGAGATAGAGAGAAGCAGGGGAGGGGCAGGGAGAGAGGGAGACACAGAATCTGAAGCAGGCTCCAGGTTCCAAGCTGTCAGCACAGAGCCCAACACGGGGCTCGAACTCACCAACCATGAGATCATGACCTGAGCCGAAGCTAGACGCTTAACCAACTGCCACCCAGGCGCCCCAAGGTACAAACTCTTTTAAAATTATGTATATATTTTTAAAATTCAACAAAAACTTTAAGGAGAATTAAATTTGTGCAAAATGAACTTCTTAATCACATCACTATGATGCCATTATTATCTTTTCCATTTATTCCTTTCTTCATCTTTACACAAACCTCTTCCCCAGAGTTGTATTAATATTTGTTCAATAAGTACTAGTATGTTTAAATTCAATTTTTGCATCTTCTGAAAATCCTCCAAACAATGGATCTTCACAATATCTACCAATGGTAGAATATTTACATTGCTATCATGGTGCTTTTATTTGATTTTTAAAACTCAGTAGGGTGTGGCCTCTTATGAATGTTTCCATGTAATTTTTCATATAGCTAACATATTACTAAATGAAATGAAATAAATTGTTAGCATTGACAATAACTTAAAAAAGATTTGAGGAGGATAAAGTATTAGTTACCTGAACCTTCCAATTCTTCTTAGATGTGAAAACATTTCACCCCCAGGGACATATTCCATAACCATGTATAAATTAGAATTATCCTATGAACAAATAAAAAGGATAAGTAAATCAAAATTATGAAACCGAGATTATTTCAAGGAAATATTTAAAGATGACACCATGTTCAATTAGAAAAAGACAAATTAAAAAACCCGAGAGATTACTAACATTGGGAAAGACAGAATAAATGGAAGATGCTCTAATTTTTCTTCAGTGGGGAATTCATTCCCCACCCCCAGCCCAGGTATTCTTGCCACAAATTAGTCTGGGATATTTGCTGTTCCTGTTCTTGCAGGGAACCCTAACTTTTGAACAATTAAACACTGCAGCCGTGACTTAATACTATAGTGGATGCAAAGGAATAACAGTTAAAACAACAATTTGAAAAAGTAAGAATGTTTACATTTTATGTACTAAATTACGTCAGAGAGATGAATGATTTTTAATATCATCCTAAACATACAGGTGTTCATCTGATTTAAAGAATAAAGGAGGAAAAGGGAAAAGGTTAAAATGCTTTAGGAATTAAGACTACGAGATGCCAAGTGTCATTCTAAAGAGTTGAAAAGCTATCAACTTAAAGAATAAATCTTGTTCAACTTTATGAGAACATTGAGGGAGGGCCAAAGACTGTCCTGCCTTACATAAACGGAAAGACTAGAACACAAATTACTAAGGAAAAGAGGATGGTAAGACTGTGTCAGAAAAGGTTCAAGAGAAAAGAAGTTAGGTGGGCGTATTCATTTGCAAGATTGTAAGAACTGCTTAATAAGATATTACTATGGATTTTGATAAATGGAAATATTTGAATTTATAATAGCATGTCATGAAAAATTACACATTACCTTTAAAATTTTCCCTAGGGAAAGCCAAAACCTTTTCAAATATGAACATAAGTTTACAAACATAAAATCTAAATATATTACTTTTTTATTTATTCATATTCTCCATGTTTGTCATATGGCTTAGAATCCTATCACAGTTTCATATTTTAAAAAATATGTGAGGGTAAAATTATTTTATTTGAATATTGTAAAATCTACCTTAAAAGAATACTCCAGTCGAACAAGAAAAGGAAAATTCACCGCCTGTAATATTCTTTTCTCATTCAAAGTATGCTCTATTTGCTTCAGTTTAACAACCTGTAATTGAGAGATAAATATATTTAATGTACTTGAACAGAATTTAAAATTTACTATAATTTTAAAAGAATAAAACATAAATAAAATGCTTACCATATAACGAGCTTGGATAAGCAAAATCACTAAGTTGGATAAGGGTATGATAATAACCAATAACTAGGTTTTTATCAGATTCAAATGAAACACCTAGCAGAGGATTTAAAATTTGGTCTTAAGAAGGGCAACTATAATTTTCAGTCAAGAAGCAAGAGCTAAGAAGTACTTAAAAGAAATAATACATAACTGAAAAGAAATTAGTATGTGAAAATACGCAGCTCCTAATTAGTTACAGTCACAAATCACTGCAATAGGTAGGTACTGATTTTCAATCTTCAGAAGATCAGCAAGGAAATTAAGAATTGAAGAAAAGCCAATAATTGAAAAACACTTTCAATTCAAACTGGGTAAAAATGAACAATCTGTTCATTTCCTAATACCTGAATAAATAGAAGATTAAATTCTAAAAAATCAATTTGTGCAGCCACAGGAGAGGACACACAAAATATGGGCAAAAGACCAACTATATCTTTATAGCAAATAGGTTATTTAGGATTAATCAAGCTTCTTCTGGATTGTCTACTCAATCAAATACATAGCAGCAGGGGAAAGTGACTTATTTTGACTTCACAAAGACTGTGCTTCTATCCCACATGTGATTCTATTTTTAATTTAAGAAAAGGTGACCTTAGGGAGATATAAATACTTGTCTGGTGTATGTATAAGTCATTAGCAGCTGGCAGTCTTTCTTGCTAGAAGCTTACTGTCAGTGTGGGGCAGTCACCGAATTCAAGAAGTTGAACATAGGCAAAGTCTAGTTACCATCCAGTTATTAGTATATACAATTATAGTATAAAAATAGTAGTGAGCAAAGAATACTTGACTGAGAGTCAAAAGATCTGTATTCTAATCTAGGCCTTCTCATCCAGCAGTTTTGTGGCTTTTGGAGATGTTATTTCAACTCTTAGGATCTCAGGTTTGTTTTGTTTTGTTTGTTTTTGATGTAATATGAAGTGGTTGGACCATTGCTGTCTAAATTCTAACTAGTTACAGAACTAATTAGTCCATACTTATCATAACAAATTATGTAACATTGGCTCGAGAATTACTATTGCTTTGTATTTACTTTTAAAAAAATAGGCTTTTTTTTTTTAAAGCAGTTTCAGGTTCACGGTAGAATTGGGCAGAAGATACAGAGATTTTCCATATTCCTCCTATCCCCACACACGCATAGCTTCCCCCACTAGCAACATCTTCCCAACCCCCCCCCCCCTTCACACAGGTGTGCGGTATATTTGTTACAAGTGATGAACCTACATTGACACATTATTTTTTTTTTTTACACTGGCATCTTTATCACCCAGTGTCCATAGTTTACACTAGGGTTTACTTGTACTGCCCTAAAATTTCTGTGTTCCACTTATTCATCCCTTTCTCCCTACCAATCCCAGGCAATCACTGATCTTTTTACTGTCTCCATAGTTTTGTCTTTTCCAAAATGTCATATAGTTGGAATCATACAGTATACAGCCTTTTCAGATTGGCTTCTTTCACTTAATAATATGCATTTAAAGTTCTTCATGTCTTTTCATGGCTTGATAGCTCATTTCTTTTGAGCATTGAATAGCAGAAAGTACATCCATTGTCTAGATGTATCACCTTGTTTACTTTTGTATATTATGATCTAGCAGATTTTTAGTTAGGTATTGACAATGCACTTCCTTTGAAATAAGCAATAAAAATTGCAGTAGAGAGGCTTTCTGCATTATAGCCCTAAGCCAACCATGTGTATGTAGGGCATAACAATTAAAAATAGAAATGAATCCATGATATATGAAGTGGCAAAGCATAAGTGCTTAGTTAATTTTTAAGTTAATTTAAAAAATTAACTAATTAAAATCTAATTTACTTTTAAGTGTGTGTATAACTACATATGAAGCCTAATAATGCAATCAAGATAAAGACAAGAAAATGTCTGCCTTAATGCTGCATAAAATCTATTTGCAAGTATGGTGTATGAATATGTGAATATTAATAGATGAATAATTGCCAAATGAGAGTTATGGGTTGTAAGTATTTAGACAAGAAAATGTTTATGTTAGGCCTAGTACATCATCTTTTTAAGTTCCAGGTTATTCATCTATAAAACACGGATAATAATACCTACTTTAAAAGTGGCTCTGTGAATGCATGTGAAGTGATTAACATGGTGCCTGGCACAAAGTGAAAGCTCAAAAGATGCCAATTGTTATTATAGCCTATTAAAAAGGGTAGGAGTTCAGCAGGGCCTTATAGATGAATAGATGACAAAGGTTAGGAAAAGATAGAGGAAACAGCACAGGGTTAATATCCAGAACCATTACCTGAAGGGGTAAATACACAAAGGTAAGTGCGAGTGCTAGTTTCATTTGACAAGAGCTTAGGACAGTGCTTCTCAAGATTTGGTAGTGAAATATCACTAAATGGCAGAGAAAAGTTAATAAGTAACCCTGGGGGGTTAGTCCATGTTCTACTTTCAAAATACATATAAAATTTATATTTACTTCTTAATATTTCTGTTGGCTTAAATATGTATATTTAAAAGCATTTATAAATGATTACTTATCAGCTGATTTATTTTTCTCACCAAATACTTGAGGAGTTATTAATAAGGAAGATGGGGTATCTGTCATCACATGCTCCCCTGTCCCACCCAGCATGGCACTGTATACTTCTGAGGGTCAAGTTTCAATGAGAGAAGTAGCGAATAGAGGACATATAGGGGAAGAGTGTGAAATAAGACTATGGTAGAATATGGAAGAAAGTTATGAAGGGTTGGAAGTAGACTGCAGGGTTCTATTTTTATTTAATAAATATTAGGAAGATTTTTGATTGAGTAAATAAAACTATATGATACGGTGGGGCACCTGGGTGGCTCAGTCGGTTAGGCATCCAGCTTCAGCTCAAGTCATGATCTTGCGGTTCGCGGGTTCGAGCCCCACACCAAGCTCTGAGCCCTGACAGCTCGGAGCCTGGAGCCTGCCTTGGATTCTGTGTCTCCCTCTCTCTTTGCCCCTCCCCTGGCTCGCACTCTGTCTCTCTCTCCCTCAAAATAAATAAACATTAAATTTTTTTTTAAAGTTATATGATATGGTAGGAAAACTTTTCTGGCAGTGAGGAAGGTGAATTAATAGACGGTGAAAAGCCTGGGGTTGAGGAAATTAAGGTGTTATTGTGAAAGCCCAGATAATGTTAATAAGGGACCAAACTAGGTAGTGGTACTTTAGGGATAACAAATACATTTTAAAGGAAAAATAAACAAGGAGTATAGGCACAAAGATCAGACAACCCTAATCAAATTCTTGGTTTATCTTACTAGCCTGTTTGATTTTGGAAAATTTACTTAAATAGAAGGGTCACTGGCTTAAAAGGGAGATTAATATCACACAAAGCTGTGGAGATTCATTGATACAGTAAATATAAAGTACCTAGCAATGCTTGACACAATGTATAGAATGAAGAAATATGATTTTCCTTAATTCCTGCACTGATTTCCTTCCCCTCAACCCTTAAGACAGGAACAGCCAAAACTGAAAGGTTTGTGACATCATTAACAGAAAAAGTGACTATAGAGTATTATTTTATTACTCACCTTTGTCAAATTCAAATAAATAAACTTGGAAACATTCAGAGTATAAAATCTTTGTCTTAATTATGAATAAATCTAGAACACTGCCATAGCAGAAATAACTTAGAGTGGCAGCTATTCTTCTGCTATGATTTAACCATGAGGTAACTTTCTCAGTAATTTACTTAACAAGTCACCATCTTGCCAAAAAAAAAAAAAAGTTATTAAAAACGTATTCCCTAAATACTTTAAACATAAAAATGGCACATTATGTAATCCTTGTAATACATTATGACTAAAGCATATTCTATTAATTCCTTAAGAAAGATAACAAAATATTAGGGGTTATCCAGACAATAACATTTTAACGGCAGGTTTAATAAAAAATATTTGATTCAAATAAAAAATTTGAAGCATTTTGTTGTTGTGCTACCAACATGAGTGTACAAATCACCTGCTCTAAGGCCCAATGACCTCATCTAGAAAACAGAACATGAACTAGCTGGTTTCTAAGAGCTCCATGCTCAGATTGTACAAATTAGGGGTGGAGAGTTCAAGGATGAGTCGAAGCTTGGATAAGAGTTCAGAGGGAGGGTGCAGAACATGAAAACAAGAAGAGGGGATAGTCCAGAGATCGAGTGTAACAATCTTTAAAGAGTAGACAGAAGGATAAAATAATAGGAAAAGGCACATTAAAGAAGAGCCCAAAAAGGCAGGAGCATAATTTAAAGAACAAGGGGTTACAGAAGGCAAGGGACAAGGGTTCTAAAACAAGTCCTGTGCTGGGAAAACTGGACAGCGACATGCAGAAAAATGAACCTGGACCACTTTCTTACACGATACACAAAAATAAAACTCAAAATGGATGAAAGACCTAAATGTAAGAAAGGAAGCCATCAAAATCCTCGCAGAGAAAGCAGGCAAAAACCTCTTTGACCGTGGCAGCAACTTCTTATTCAACATGTCTCTGGTGGCAAGGGAAACAAAAGCAAAAATCAACTATTGGGACCTCATTAAAATAAAAAGCTCCTGCACGGCGAAGGAAACAATCAGCAAAACTAAAAGGCAACCGACAGAATCAGAGAAGATATTTGCAAATGACATATCAGATAAAGGGTTAGTATCCAAAATCTATAAAGAACTTGTCAAACTCAACACCCAAAAAACAAATAATCCAGTGAAGAAAATGGGCAAAAGATGTGAATAGACACTTCTCCAAAGAAGACATCCATATGGCCAACCGACACATGAAAAAATGCTCAACATCAGTCATCATCAGGGAAATACAAATCAAAACCACAATGAGATACCACCTCACACCTGTCAGAATGGCTAACATGAACAACTCAGGCAACAACAGATGTTGGCAACGGTGTGGACAAAGAGGATCTATTTTGCACTGCTGGTTGGAATGCAAACTGGTGCAGCCACTCTGGAAAACAGTATGGAGGTTCCTCAAAAAATTAAAAATAGAGGGGCGCCTGGGTGGCTCAGTCGGTTGAGCGTCCGACTTCACCTCAGGTCACGATCTCGCAGTCTGTGAGTTCGAGCCCCGCGTCGGGCTCTGGGCTGATGGCTCAGAGCCTGGAGCCTCCTTCTGATTCTGTGTCTCCCTCTCTCTCTGCCCCTCCCCTGTTCATGCTCTGTCTCTCCCTGTCTCAAAAATAAATAAACATTTAAAAAAAAAAAAAATTAAAAATAGAACTACCCTACAGCCTAGCAATTGCACTACTAGGTATTTATACAAAGGATACAGGTGTGCTGTTTCATCGGAACACATGCACCCTGATGTTTATAGCAGCACTATCAATAACAGCCAAAGTATGGAAAGAGCCCAAATGTCCATTGGTGGATCGATAGATGAATGGATAAAGATGATGTGGTGTGTGTGTGTGTGTGTGTGTGTGTGTGTGTGTGTATATATATATATATATATATATATATATATATATATATATATAAAATGGAGTATTACTCGGCAATCAAAAAGAATGAAATCTTGCCATTTGCAACTATGTGGATGGAACTAGAGGGTATTATGCTAAGTGAAATTAGTCAGTGAAAGACAAATTTTGTATGATTTCACTCATATGAGGACTTTAAGACACAGAATAGATGAACATAAGGGAAGGGAAGCAAAAATAATATAAAAACAGGGAGGGGGACAAAAACAAAAGAGACTCTTAAATATGGAGAACAATCAGAGGGTTGCTAGAGAGGTTGTGGGAGGGGGGATGGGGTAAATGGGTAAGAGGCATTAAGGAATCTACTCCTGAAATCATTGTTGCACTATATATGAACTAACTTGGATGTAAATTAAAAAACAAACAAACAAACAAAACACGTCATATAAGATGAGCAAAAAGAGCCCCCTGGTCTTGTTGATTAGGCCACTGGATTGGTGACCCTCAGTAAAGCCGTTTCAGTGGAGTAGCAAAAGGTAGGAGATAAAACAAGGAAACAGCTAAATTGTTGTAAGTTAAAGAATTAATAGGAAGTGATTAAACTATTTTTTCAGGATGCTTCCTGGTTACCAAAGTTACATGATACAGGGCAGTAGACAAAGATGCACAATTAAATGTATTTGTAAACATGTACATGTGTATTTAATTTTAGAAAGACTTAAGTCATTACTCCTTTTCATGTTAGAGGCTAGATTTGTTTTTTGTTTTAAATCAGAGTTTGGACTGGAACTTCAGACCAGTCTAATGCTGTGCTGTCCAACATGGTAGCCGCGAGAAATTTAACACTTGAAATGTGGCTTATCTGAATGGAGATGTACTGTAAGTATAAAATATACATCAGCTTTTGAAGACTTGGTAGGAAGAGAGTAAAATATTTCAATGTTTATATTAATTACATGTACAACAATAATATTTTGGATACACTGAGTTAAATAAAATCTATTAAAATCAATTTCAACTACTTCTTTTTACTTTTTAAATGTGGCTACTAAAAAATTTAAAATCCTTTATGTGGCTCACATTATATTTTTATTAGACAGCATCAGTCTAGCCACTACCTATAACCCTGACTACTAGCTCAGTACTATTTCCTCCACATTTTCCTACATCCCAGTAAGCCAAAGTGTTATTCTTGGGAACATAATATCTATAAGATAATCTATTAAGATGTGCCATTCATCTTTTATGTTCCCTTCATCCTAAGTGATTATCAGGAAAATAAAAGCTTAATATTTAAAGCATAACTATCTTCAGACCTCCTGATTCATCAGACATACCAATATGTGATAAATACTTAAAAATTGATTTTTCAAAATGATTTAATTGACATCTAACATTATATTAGTTTCAGGTGTACAACATAATCATTTGATTTTTTTTATTTTTTTAATGCTTATTTATTTTTGACAGAGAGAGAGAGAGAGAGACAGAATACGAGAGGGGGAGGGGCAGAGAGAGAGGGAGACACAGAATCTGAGGCAGGGTCTAGGCTCTGAGCTGTCAGCACACAGCCTGATGAGGGGCTAGAACTCACAGACCGCAAGATCATGACCTGAGCCAAAGTCGGATGCTCAACTGACTGAGCCACCCAGGTGCCCCATTCATTTGATATTTTTTATAGTATTAGGATTCCAACTTTTTCTCTGCTTTAACTGACATTTTAAATTAAACAAACTCAA
This sequence comes from Prionailurus viverrinus, assembly GCF_022837055.1. Classification (NCBI taxonomy): domain Eukaryota; kingdom Metazoa; phylum Chordata; class Mammalia; order Carnivora; family Felidae; genus Prionailurus; species Prionailurus viverrinus. The sequence goes on from NC_062568.1 coordinate 143,491,789, forward strand.
TCATACTAAAGTGCTTCTACTGTTGATTAAAATAAGTCACAAAATAAAATCACTAAATTTCTGTTTCCTCACTCTAAAGGTCAAGTACACCTGATCCCTGCATTTTCCATAAGGCAAAAGGTAGTAGAGATACCTGTTCTTTACATGTTGAATTTTGTTAGTAAACATACACATACCTATTGTATATGTAATTATGGAAATAATAATGTATCCCCATATACTTAACTATTAACTATGTATCTTACAGACAAGAAATAATAATGAAAATTTACTGCAACAATAAAATTATCTGAAGATATCAATGGAAAGTCGGTATATTGCATCTGTTTAATAATCTAGCTGATAAAACTGAAGTTTACCTGTCAGGTAAATAATAACAAATGCACTAACCTTCTGCTTATCTAAGATCTTCATGGCATAATACTGTTCAGTGACTTTATGTTTCACCAACATGACTCTTCCAAATGAACCTGTTCCAAGGGTTTTTTTCCTTTCAAAATCCTCCAGCCCAGCATTATTCTACAAATGCATGAAAAATAAAAGAAACTTTAAAATCAGAAATTCTCATAAGACTATGGTGACTATCACAGATTTAGTTATATATAATCAGAAGAGATAATTTAATTTAAAACTGTCCATTTAAAAACAATACAAAGAGACTACTGAGATCCCAGGTTATTGGTTCTATTTTTCCCTTTGAATAAAAAAAGAATCTTAATATTTGAAAAGAGATTATATTGTAAAATAAAGCATTACATAATATTAGGGAGGAAATAAGAGCCTAAGCTGAAATTAGTACTAAAGATGATAATGAATTCCAATATGAATTCCTAGTATTAGACTCTTAGTATTAGTTCCGTATTTTAATAATTACAAACTGACCAGAAGTATACTGACAAAGGCAATCGTAGATGCCAAACGGTCTCAGTGTATTCACAAATAATTCTAATGAACAGATAAACTGAGGGATCAGAGTCCTTTCTCTGGAGTTACCTCTGAAGAAAGCACTACTTTACTTCATTTATATCTTTGTACAAGCTCATAGGACTAGATAATAATAGCATGAAAGATCCTAATGGCTCTCTCTCTCTCTGATGTTATAATAACCCAGTATTACCTAAAATATAATAATAAGGAAAGAAGAGTTCCTTATTCCCACAAGATAACCAAAAGTCAAAGTCCCAGAACAATAATCAGTCTCTTTTTCTCCTTCAATAGATGCTTTGTTATGAGCAAACATCTTTGTTTGGCTTTGACTATAGCATAGAAAAAAAGAATTGGAGGCATCAATCTATTGAATTTGTTGCTGCCACAACAAAATGAAAATTACTAGGAAGAAATTATGTGCTAAATAGCCACAAGTAGTAATTGCTGACCCATTTGTTTAATAGGTTTTCATTATAAAGATCTCCATGAAAATCCTGGGAAAAAATATGTGTGCACTGTACACAGTCTGTACAGTATTTAGCTTGAGAAAAATGTGATGTAATATGATTCTTATATAAGCAAGGAATCTGGATAGTTACTGCAGTTCACTATAGTTGGATTTAATCTCTATTGCAAATCAAAGCTTGCCTTTGGAGACATAGCAGAGTTTCTTGCTGAATCATTAGAGAGAGCAAGCAGCTCTAAGTTTTTACTTATAAAACTTGTTTCCATCAAATTTTAATTTCAAAATGCTAATGATTTTAAATTACTATGAGATTCTATATCAATGTGGAAAGAAAAAAAAAACCTTGTAATTCTGATTGAATTATTCAATTTTATGGATTAATGCTTCATTTTTTGGTTTTAGCAAGACAGATTGAAACATTTAATGTAGTCCCCAACTAAGTAATGGAAACTGACTTAAGTAATAGACAAAAAACAGAACATCCCTTTTTGCTAGTTATTAATGCTTTTCATACAAATGTGCCATTTTCCTCACCTCTCTTAAATGTTCCACGTTAGATAATGCCTAACTTTTTGTGATCACTAGAGTGACTATGTTTTAAATTACAGATCATGCTCTTACTCTTAATGATGGTATCTTCCTAAAACATAATATTCAGAATTAAATATTTTTTAGTGAGAAAGACATCTGAAATAAAGATTTTTGTGGTTGGAAAATAGGTATTCAAAATTTAATCTGTTATTAAAGTTCATTAATTATAACTTCAAAAAGATTTTTTGGCAAATATAAATGGCTCTTTTTATACACAGTTTTTAGATCTCAGCTACAATCTAAAAGTATTTATGTAGAATTTACCTCATCCAATGTTTATGAAGAAGGATCTCTGTGTATTTGGTATGTTGTCAATAGCCAAGTATTTGTGATTAAGGATTTGAAACTGCACAACAGTATCCGTTTGTGGTAATTAATAAAGATAACAAATATGCTATCAAAGGCACAAATCAAAATTACTATAATATTAACAAATATCAAGAGTTTGTAGCAGCTTGTAATTAGTATCAAAATTTGTAATTAGATATTATAATGGAAATTAGTTCCTCCTCCAATTTAGGTATATATAAAATTATTAGTTAGCAAATCAAAACATAATGTTAAGATAATATTATGGCAAAACTCCCATGTTAAGCTCACTTTTTAAAATGCAACGTGAAAGTTTAATGCTACTTTAAAGTTTCTAAACTAGTAAATTACTTGGGCAAGAATCATGATTTTTACATAGGACTTTTAAATCATAGAAAATTTTAAATAGTCCTTACCGGAGTAGGATTTTCCCATTTTTTAAGAAAGTCTTCTTTGGCTTTGGCTAGAAACTCTTTCACTGAAAATAGATTAAAAAAACAAACAAATTTTGTCTTGTAAGAATATTTATATTACATGTAAATATACTTTAAAAATACAGACTTATGTCAACTTTTGTTGCCATGAAATATGTATTCATAACCATGATAAACTAGAGAGCTATTCAGTTTCTGTAAATAAGAAGCAAATATTTTCTTAAATTTCTGAGAATCTCTAATACTATTTTATATGGAGATCACTCTGATAATTTCAAATCTAATAATAAAAATACTGTTCCTGAAAACATACCTGAAAGTAACATAAAAAAGTTATAAATCAATGTAGATCAAAATACTGATTGCTAGTAAGCCATCAGTGATATTAACAAAGCCGTGAAAAGTAACAAGTTGAAGCTATCTGATGAATGTGAACTCATTGATTTGTGGAGTTTCAAAAATAACTGACTTTGATGGAGGGCTGTTTTCAGGTTTATAAAGATTTATGTTATTGGATTTGTGTTTTCTCTGCTGAAGGCAGAGAGAAAAGGGAAGAACACAGGCTACATATAATAAAGGATGGCCACCAAAGACAAAAACAGAACAAAACACCAAAAACAAAACACTCAAACAGCTTAAAAAAAATCTCATTCTAAATTTAGAACAAAACTACATGCCTGAATGCCTAATCTAAAATGTACACTAAAGTAAAGCGTTCAAAACCAGATGTTTATCTAGTGATCAATAACAGCCACATTATCATGCTGTGGTTTGAAGCTTTAGATTTGTTAAATGACGAATCATTTAAAAGGTTTCCTCTTTTTCATTTTCTTTCCATGAAGTTTTCATAATGACTTCTGTTTACAAAATGACTTCAGGCATTTAAAAACAAATAGGAAAAGGATTCCAGAGATAAGATGGCATTAACAAAATGTATTCTTGTTCTTACAGTTAGGTCTGAGAGCAAAACCTGGTGATTCAAGAGGTATTTATTTTAGTATTTCTTTTTGTTTGGAAGTTCTGAGTATTCCTCGGATATCTAAATCTAAAAATGAAGAAGACAATAGAATTTAAATGGTGTTGAAATAGTAAAAGGCTAGGCAAAATGAACTTAGAGTGGCACGCTGGCATTTATTTCAGAAATACTAAGAGTGATGATGATGATGATAAGAAGAAGAAAAGACCAAACATTGGAAGTGAGAGGCTCATAAATTCTTTAATGAGGTCTCTAATGATGTAGTGGTATTAAAGTGAGGCATTTTAAGATATATGTTATTATTTCCTCCTTCACTTTTGTAAAAGAACTTTGCCAAAACACTGTTACTAACCAAAAAGGCTGTTGGCATTCTAAAGGTTTTGAGATTTCAAAATGGTGATGACAAGCACCAAGAGCAGACGTTAGTTTTTAAGTGACACTAAAGTGTTCATTTCTGAAGACATTATTTTACTACTTTATATAAACTGTCACTGTATTTTGCTGTAAAATACTCTCAAAATACCTATTTTAGAAAATTTGAGAAAAATAATTTTTAAAATTAGACTCTCCCCCATTGTATGAAAATCTCCTCCACCAAAACAATGAATCAAATAATTGTACCTCATTATGCAGATATGATCTCATTCTTCCCGGGGGTGGATTTGGGGGTGGATAAGTCTTACATTTTGAGTTTAGGATGGTTCAGGCCATCCTACTTCTAAAAGTTAATGTACTAGTTACAACTGAAGAAGAGTGGTTTTATAAGTAAGATTGTGTTTATTTAATTTATGTATTCTTTTGCATGGAGCAGACATATTTGCAATGGCATTGCTTTAGAGATGACAGCTATGATAAATTAAAAACATAATTTCCTGATAAATGCAACTGTGGCTTTTAAGAAACAACAATTTGTGATTCCCAAAATATACATCTGATTTCCTTTGAAAAATGTTTTTGGTTATCTTCTATTTTTAGAACTTGTACATCAAGTTGCAGTATAAACTCTCCAGATGCCTGCATGAGTATAGATAATTTGGAGACAAGCAAGAGAATCAGGGAAAGAAAAAAAAAATTCTCAACATCCTATTTCAGCTTCTCCTGTCACTTCCTGCTAAGTGGATCTGGAGTTAAGAAAAAAGTAACTGGTCAATGGAAGGACTGGCATTATTGGCCAAAGATGGTGCATGTACTGCAAGAAAACTTCCTTTTCCCTACTCGGTGAATGAGCTAGACGAAAAATTTCAGGCACTACTTAATTTCATTTGCTAATAGGATATTCAGGAAATTCTTTGAAATGTTCTCTGTACTCATCAATGTTCCAAGTTCACTGATAAGTAACGTTACAGAAAGGAAGTAACAGTTCTCAAAAAGGTCTTACATGAAAATTATCAGAATAGGTATGAATCACAGTTATTAAATTTTGTGAATTATTTCAACAAATAAGGAGATTCCCTTTTAGAGTAAGGATAAGCATTAATTATAATGTCATTAAATACTTCCATGAAGCAAACTCTTTTCGAAACATTTTTTAATCACGTAAGTATATATACACACAGAAAATCTCTAGTTTATATGTGCACTACTCAGATGCAAAGATGAACATAGTTAACTCTGTAAAAATATAAGTTAACCAAAATATACATCTTATAAATACAAACACCAGAAATAAAATATTTCACAATATGCTGGGTTATGAATAACTCTAAAAACAATAGGCAATCTAGAACCACATGTATTTGCTTTGGTTTTTATTATTTTTAGACAGTGGTGAATTTCACTTTCTAAATGTTTTTCTCTGGTTGTTTAAAAAATTTATACCCACTGACATAAGGTGTTGGCAGCTAATTAACAAAATAAGTGGTGGGAGAGACAGCCACATTCAAACACTGCAGCACATTCAATCCAGACTTCCAGACTTTAGAACTGGAAGTTCTAAATATTTTGGTTTTCTTATTGTGCTCTAATATGTACACAGTATCTACATTTAACAGTTTAAACCATTGTGATAGTCTGAAACAGCCCTAAGTTTTGGAGCTTGGCACATCTGAATTATAATATTGGTCCTAGTATTTCTTAGCTCCACGATTATGGGTAGCTAAGCACCTTACAGTGATTAATAACTCTCCTTAGGAAAAGATCTCAATGAAGAATTTTTCTGCAAGTATATTGTGTTCTGTAACAGTCAATAATGTACTACAAAAAATGAAAAGGGCACACCAAAAATTAAATCAGTTTCTTCCTAGGAGTATATATTTCAATTATATATATATTTCCAAATAAATTTATATTCTTTTCAATTTGTATCATTTAGAGATTGCATTGTATTCTGCAGAAATGAGCATACCACAGGAATCTATTCCTACAAATAGGAATGTTTACCCACACTTATGAGATAAAGAAAGAAGAAACAAAGTGACAATTTTTATGTGTTTCCACAAATGTACAAAAAATGTAATTCTTATCACCCTCAAAATATTTTTGAATATATTTATACACAGGACATAATTTAAAAATTAGATTACAAAGTTCATTTTAAACATTAGGAAAATTCATTAAAAAGTCAAGTATGGCTTATCTTTATTCCATAATATGCAGATAATTTTACAATGAATAAGAATGTTTCACTAATTAGGTTTAGAAAATGTATTTATTAGGCACTTTTGGTTTCTGTGTTAACTATACTACATTACTGCTTATTATATAACAAGAGCATGTTGTTAGTTATAGGATGCCATTTTCCAATGCTTAAAAGAGGTTATCATTCATGTTTTGAAAGAAGAGTTTAGAAATCTATTACTATTACAGATTACAATTACTCCAGATGTTTATTTCTCTAGTTTATCGTAATAAGTGTCACCTCCCTCTCTAACACGTCTTTTACAATAAAAACACAGCTTTATTAAACTTTTATTTAATGTATGTCAGAACAAAGAAAAGAGAAACAAACAGAAAATAGAACAAAACAATACAAACTCTCTGGGGTAAATATTCAAATAGTAGCTATTTTGTTCAAAATTTACAACAGTATATTTTATTTAAAAAAACATTCATTAATCTGGGTTATCTAATTTAAGTGGTGTGTATTAATCTTTCTTCTGCTACCCTGTACAACTCCCACTACTTTCCAGGGCTATATTTGTTGTTTCTAAAATATCACATAAAAAGTGCAATATAAATCATTTCTATAGACCAAACTCAATATAAAGCTAAACCATTTCGTCCATCAACTAAAATATTGTATTAACTCTGTATACTTTATAAAAATATAACTTATGAGGAGCATAACAACTTGCAAACAACCAAAGAAAAAGTTGGAAAGGTAACATTTGTTTTATTAAAAAGTAGTTGCCTACCAGATACTTCTGAAGAGGAGCAAGCTTGTATTCAAAAAAAAAAAATTAATTAAACAATGATTAAATAACGCTCATGAAAACAACATATTAGCACGAAGTCACCTATATACATTGTCTCAGAATATTATGTATAGAAATAGAACATTAATACAGAAACTCAATATTTTGACAGCACATATTCAAATAGGACATCTTACAATTAAATGCTAAAGAAATAAAATCAGTACTTGTTGTTTAGTGTCAAAATCAATACCATTGTAATTCTTAAAACAACTAACAAAAACTTTTAACTCTCAGAGCAATAGTGCTAACAATATGAAGTGGTATATGTATTGAAATACACAGCCTGTAACTATTGCAATACCATCACTGGACTTGTGTTATGTATTTGAAACTCTACTGTAGGAAAAACAACATTCATTTCAAAACTTCGTTAACTCCCTTTTGAAAGACCTTAGTGTCTTTCAGGCATTTACTTCCTTGGTGCCAGTTTTAACAATCTTTTTAACAACATTTATTGAGCACTGTTTTGTGGTGCCAGAAATTGAGCGAGACTTTGGGAACACTACAGAGAACACATATATTTACATTGTTAAAGAGGTGAAAAGCTAACGGGGAGAGAGATGAAACATTAGAATGCAATATGACAAAAACTACAACTAAGGGAATCATAAGGTACTATAAGAGCTCAAAAGAGGAAATTGGTAGGTAAAAATAAGGCATAGAGGACACAGCATTATGTTAAGTCTTAAGGACAGAGTTCCTCTACCAGATAAAGTTGAGGAAGAAGGCATTCTAGGCTGGGACGATCTTGTGTAAAAAGGTATGGAGGAAGTAGGGGTGCTCAGTCGGTTGGGCGTCCAACTTTGGCTTGGGTCATGATGTCTCGGTTTGTGAGTCTGAGCTGCGCGTGGGGCTCTGTGCTGGCAGCTCAGAGCCTGGGGCCTGCTTCGGATTCTGTGTCTCTTTCTCTCTCTGCCCCTCCCATATTCATGCTCTGTCTCTCTCTGTCTCTCAATAATAAATAAATGTTAAAATAATAATAATAATAATAATAATAATAATAATAATAAGGTATGGAGGAAACATCATGGTTTATCCCAGCATTGGCAACTGACTTGCACAGCTGCAGCATAGTATAAGTGCCCTGTAACAGTGAGGGGTGAAGTGTGTAGGTAAGCAGGTGCCCAAACATGAGGGTAACTGTTTGCCAGGGTGATGCTTTTCAATGTGTCTGAAGGAAAGGGGGTAAACAGAGTTAGTCACAATTGCTAGACCCTATTTGTTCTGGAAAACAAGAAGCAAGATCATTTGCTAAGGAAGAGGGGAGCCAGATGGAGTAAAGAGCAGTGATGGTGGGGATTTGAGGCCTGGGGCTTAGACTTTGATGGCTATCTATGTAGGGAATAAGGGAGGGGGCTATTCCTCTAAAATCTCCTGCGAGGGAAGGAGAACCTATCAGGTACTATGAAGAGTGGTAAGTTTCTTAATACCTTTTTTGAAATAATAGTTTAAAACTTTTTACTTTTTAGATTATAATTCATGGGCCTCCTGATCTCTGCAATTAAATTATTTTCATCTTCCTCCTTTACCTTAAAGCATTAGTCTAAGAGTTATTTGGTATATATCAGAAGGCACAGAACAGGATGGAAACTGAGGTTAATTACCTATGAAAACACCAAGTTCTATCAGCAAATAACAGAACAGTACAATCCCTTCCAAAACCTCTGGAAAGTGTAAATCTAGTTAAGTGTCTGTGTTCTGGCGCCCCTATTTCAAACACACCCCTGTTTAGAGCTCTACAATGGTTATTTTTAAGAATAACCCCACACACATACACTGCACTACAAATATTTTCAGTAAACTAAATATAAAACATTCTAGTTGCCACAAAATACCTAATAAAAATGCAATTTATAGCAACAAAGGAAACAGAATTATTCTGTAAAAAATGGTTTCCTACCAGATGCTTCTGATGATTTGCGTGCTTGGTCAAAAGGAATAAATAAGTTAAACAGATTAAATAACACATCAAATAACATACCCACAAGAAGTATCTATCCCATATGCTCATTAGTATATTTACACATAGAAATAGAATGAAAAATACTTGGGCATCCATATTCAAAAGTGTTTTTATCTAAGGCTTACAACCCATACCCTCACATTCATAAAATATATATATATATATATTTATTTTAACCAGCCAAACCCTATTCTAGAAATCTGTTAAAAAATATCATATTCTATCCCTTTAATGTGTAGAGCAGTGTGTTCACTTTGCTCAAGGGATGCTTTATTTGCTTCACCATATTCAAGCAAGTTCACTCAGAGCAAGTTCACTATAATCTTAAAATTTATAGTGAGTGTAAAAAATAACTTTACTGCAATTGCATTTGTACATTTCAGTGGATGGGACTAGGCCTACTTTTGTTTTCTAAGATATCATTTGGTCTTGCACAAAATCACAGATGAATGGGTGTTTGGAAATTTAACAGGCGATAAAAACTACATTTCCTATTGTATTATCTATTTTATTCCTCTTTCTTTTTCTTATACTTTTTTTTATTGGTTAATTCTTTATCAAGTCTTGGTTACAAGTGAACAGTATAATTGACTAACTTTCACTAACCTGTTACAAAATAATTTTTTGTGAGACATATATTTAAATGATCAAATTACAGAAACATTAATTTATTTAACTAATATGTACATAGAGAGATGGATATACAATGAATCCACATAGTGTACTAATTCACAGCTCATGTTATGTACATGCGCTCTCTCCCAACTTGCTGTCTATTTTAGGGATGCTGTGGATTTTCTTGGCCATCCAAGTCATGTTTGATTAGAGAACCTGGATGCTGACAGGATGAGGTAATAAAAACTTAAGCTAAATTTCTAGCCATAAACAACCCAAGTAATCTTCAAAATGCTCTTTCAAGAAATGTACTTTACTTCCCTAATTGTTCAGAGACTTTTTCTTAGAGTAATATTATATCTATCACAGTCATATGCTAAGGATTTTCCATTCAGTTCTGAATTAAAATATTCTGTCTTGCTATCAGACAGTATAGAGGTGGGAGTGGATCCCTAGTTGATAGGGTGTGTACATTTTCAACTTTACCACACAGTAATACAGTAAGTGGCTCAATATATGTTGTGCAAGTTTATTTTGTCACCATATCTTTGATGACCCATACCCTCAACAAAATGTGTCACTAATATAATGGATATGAAATCATGTCTTTTTATGTTTATTTAGTTTTGAGAGAGAGAGAGAGAGAGAGAGAGAGAGAGAGAGAAAGAGAGTGAGAGGATCCCAAGCAGGCTCTGCGATGTCAGCACAGAGCCCAATGTGGAGCTTGAACTCATGAACCATGAGATCATGACCTGAGCTGAAATCAAGCGTCGGATGTTTAACCGACTGAGCCACCCAGGGGCCCCTGAATTCATATCTTCTTGTTAAAGATTAGGTAAATGTCTCTCAGTAAAATTTTATAATTTTTTTCCTTAAAAGTCTTATTATGTTTTATTAGATTTAGTCCTAGGTTCTTTAGAGTTTGGGTTGCTATTGTAAAAGCAAAATTTATTAAAGCAAAAAGTATTAAAAATTACCATTTGTTTATTACTGATGTATAACTGATGTTTATATATTGATCTTACTGTATCTGGCAAACTCTCTTATTAATTCTAAAATAACATTGGTAGGTTCTCTTGAATTCTCTAAGCAGACCTATCATCTGTGAATAATGACAATTTTGTTCCATCCATTTTTTTATTGCCTTACTGTGCAGGTTATGACTAAGAGTTCAATATTGTACAGAAACAGACAATGAGCATCCGTTTCCTGTTCCTAACTTCAGAGACAATGTTTCTAATTAATTTTCTTTTCCCATACTTGTAAAGCTCTACTTGACTCAATAAATAAATTTAAGAGTATCTCCTCTTTTTCAGTTCTTTGAAAGATTTTGTACCAGACTGAAATTTTCATTCTTTGAATATTTCCTAGAACTTGATTGGAAAACTGCCCAGTCCTAATTTTGTTAAGTTTTGAAAAAAGATTTTAATTATGATTAAATCTTAAATAGGTATAGTTCTCATCAGTTCTTTCAAAAGTCTTTTCCACGAACTAACCTTCGGTTCTGATGGATTTTTATTTTCTATTCTACTGGTTTTGGCTCATGTCTTCCTTAGTCTTTTTCTTCCTTTGATTAACCTTGCCTTGCTCTCTCTACTTATTTACTTGAGTACTTACATCATTAATGTCCTTCTCCTTTCCTAACATAAGCATTTAAAAATTTGTCTCTAAATCCACTTTAGATGTACCCCACAAATTCTCATTGATAGCTGAATTTTAACTTCATGAATTTATTCTTGACCTGAGTTATTTGAATTTTTGTAATCCCTAAATATAATATTTGTGTGTTTGTTAATCTGTTTCATTAGTCTTTTTTACTGATTAAACTTAATTGCTTTGTGGGCAGAGACTATGGCCTATATGTCAATTCTTTAAAATATTTTGAATATGGTTAGTTGAGTGTTCTATACATTTCTGTGTATTCCCCCATTACTAGGTGATTATACTAGTTATACTAGCATAACACTCTTTATAAATATCCATAAATCTTATATATTTACAATTTCTCCTTCTAAATGGTCAATTTTGTTTTATATGTTTTGAGGTTCTGTTAGAGATGCCTGGTTTTTTTCTCTTACATATATATGTTTTTGTGTGATTATTAATTTTAAATGGTAGTCTGTGACAATTCTACCTCTTGACATTCTTGGAAAGGTCTAATCCTGTTGTATTTGCTGAATATTGTTTATAGTAGATGTGTGTGTATCTATTTTGATTTTGGATTGTGAATTTATGTTTAATTTTTTTAATGTTCATTTATTTTTGAAAGAAAGAGAGAGAGAGAGAGAGCATGAGCTGGAGAGGGACAGAAAGAGACGGAAACAGAATCCAAAGCAGGCTCCAGGCTCTGAGCTGTCAGCACAGAGCCCAATGAGGGGCTTGAACTCATGAGCCTTGAGATCACGACCTAAGCCGAAGTCGGACACTTAACCGACTGAACCACCCAGGCATCCCTGGATTGTGAATTTAAAGTTCAGTTGGGCTTTATCTATGATAAACCTGCAGGGTTTGACCTGGGAATATGTTTTGTATTAGCTTCTGCCTGGCATCCCGTGGATGTTACTAGCCTGGGACTGTCACAATAATTTTATTTTATTTTATTGGTGATTCTTAAACCACATAATTAATACAGATTAAAATGTGAATTTACTGGAGAAGCAGTTGATTACAATCTCTCAGGAGAGGCATCCCACACACATACACACATTCCTCCCATGTCCCCAGGAATCTAGGCCAAGAAATACAAGCTTCCTTATTTTTTCCCTGTGTCAGTGGAGAGGTTTTATTTTCTCAACTATGCTTTCACTGAGGTTACAATCCTTTGAGGATCCTGGCTTTACATAGGGGTCTAAGAAATCCTAAGATGCATGGATCTAATAAATTGTCTTCTGTCTCCGTGAGGCCATTTAAAATGAAAGCCCTTTGGCTAGCCAAGGAATGAAAATCTCCTCAGGGTAGTCAAAGTATGCTTCCCCTTACACCTAAGATTTTCATTTACCACTTCACTTTCTGTACACTGAGGGTTTCTATTATATTCTTGTAAATTCAGATATTCATTTCAAGGGATGCTTGATACATTTTATTCAGCATTTCTAGATACTGTTGTGTCTTCATTAATCTTTGCTCTAGAAAGCTTTTCAAATGATCTGATCTGTTTGGATTTTTTTTTTCTTTATAAGACAAGTTTTGTGTTAAGTTGTAAGATGCAAAGATAGCTAGATGTTTGTAGAGCTTTTTACCTTAGAAATTCAAAACTTCTATCAGGATGTATTCAGGTATTGGGGCACCTGGGTGGCTCAGTCGGTTGAGCATCAGACTCTTGGTTTCAGCTCAGGTTATGATCTCACGGTTTGTGAATTCAAGCCCCACATTGGGCTCTCTGCTGGCAGCGTGGAGCCTGGTTGGGATTCTGTTTCCTCTCTCTCTCTGCGCCCCCCTCCCCCTCTTGTGCTCTCTCTCTCTTAAAATAAAGAAATAAGCTTTTTAAAAAAAAGGGATATATTTAGGTGTTGGTGTTTGTGTTAATCTTTGTCAAAATACAATGAGCTCTTTGAATCTACAGATTCAGAGTTTTTTTCCAACTAAGGAGTTTTCCTGAATCATATTTTTTATTATTGCTCCTGTTTTATTAGTCATTATCTGAAGGAATGCTATTCATTCAATGTAGAGTTTCCTACTTTTATCTGACATACTTTTTACTTCATAACTTTTATCTTGTCCGTTCCCCTGACACTCTAGTAGGATTTATCAAGCTAGTTCTTCATATCATTAATTTACTTTCCTGTAGTGATTATTTTGCTTTTTAATGCTTCTAAGGCAGCTTTATGTTCTGCAAATACCAGGTTCATCTTCTTATAACCATCCCTTATCATTAGTATTCCTTTTCTGTTCCTGCCTCTCAGCCAGTTCTTTTCATCCTAGTCTCTCTCTCTTTCTTTTATCATTCAAATAAACACAGATTCATGTTCACTTGGAATTTTAAAGAATTGAACCCGGACTACCTATAATTTCTTGTTTTTAAACCCTTCCCACAAATATTTTCAAAATATAAGTTCACTCTTTTCCTCTTGAAGTCTGTGATTTATCCTTAAGTGATGCATAATCTTTCATAGGCTCCATATTGTTGCTTTTCTTGTTTATCCATTTCTAAACAATGAGAAACCTTTCAAAACTTTACAAACACACCCAAATAAGGTAGTTTTCCTCACCTCCTATTTTGAGAGTGTTAGAATCAACTTCTCAGATGTTTTAATTGGTACATATTCATATTATCAGTTAAATAATACAGGGACTTTCAGAAATGGGAGTGGAGCTAGGACTACAGGGTATCTGGCCGGTGGTGATACCTACCAAGTCAGGGAAGAGCCCTGTTATATCTGGAAGTAGAATAGCCACGTTTTCAACTTGGAATAGTCTAACAAATTCTTGGATGTCCAGACAGTTTTAAAATGAAAGTAATCACAAGTGTTGGATCTTCTACTCATCTCCACAAGTCTCTTTCTTGTAAGCTTCATCCATCCCTCCAAGTTAGTGAGAGTGAAACTGCTATCTACTTATTTTCCATGAAGGCAAGCTCCTCAAAGTAAAACTGTTGCTTAGACTTTGGTGTCTGATCTTTAATCTGATAGTGCATATTTCTGGGCAAGTACGCTTTCTTAAAATCAAAACTGATACACTGATTTTCCAGTTTTGTGTCCTTATATTTTTAATCTAGAAAATATAGACCTAGAAAGGGGAGTTAAGTAAATGTTTGTGATCAATTCGGTAACTTTCCTGTCATTCATAGCAGGGTAAACTTCTTCAGAGATTTGCTCTCCACTGGAGCTAGGCCAATAAGAGTTCTCATCTGGAATTTTGGAATAAGGGTGCTAGTTATATTCTGATAAGCATATGAACCAAAAATTAAAATACATGACTGGTATTTTTCATTGATAACGTAAGAAAAGTACTCAAATATGGGTAGTTTTTAGTCATTCGTTTATTCTACAAGAATTTATGAATTCATGACTATGTTTGGTGCATAGGGGTAAACTATGGGAAACACATAGATGAACTCAGCACCACTACCCTCAACTGAAGGAGTTCAAAGTTTGGAGAATGGAAACTGACATGCCAGGATATAATTTCAGTATAATACAAAAATTGTTTTGGGAGTATAGGGGAATCACCTAATCTACAGAGTCAATGATGAAGGCATTTGAAAAGCATAGCTGGTTTTCATAATTTTTATGATAAAATACATACATATGAAAAGGTAGCAAGGAATAATATGTAGTATAGCTAGATCAGAACTTTATGAGAGAGATGCAGATAAAGCCAGAATAGTAGGTAACTGATCTTACATGCCTTACTTTAAGGAGTTTAACCTTGATATTAGATACAATAAAGAATAACTGTAAGTTTTCATGTTGGGTTATGAAATGGGCATATTGGCATTTAAAAAATGGCAGCACATTAAGTCGTCTGGAGGGATATAAAACTGGAAGCTGAGAAACTAGTGAAGCAGTTACTGCAATAGGGCTGAGGATATACAGAATACCTAATCTTAGGCATTCCTAGTGTTAGTGAGACTAGAGAAAATTGAGTGATTTCCGAGACATTACTGATGTAGAATCAATAGACGTTAATGGGTGAGTGCATGCCTGGGGTGGGTTAAAAACAAGTTAGGAATGACTACAAGGTTTCTGTTTTAAATTCCTGTGTGGGTCTGGGATTATTAACAGAAATCAGGATCAATGAAAAAGGAATAGATTTGGGATAGAAAGAGAAAATTCACTTTTGAACTGAATGTTCAGGTAACATCTGAAGATGTGGGCATGGATGAGATCATTCAGAGAGAATATAGCATTAAGAGAGGTCCAAAGATAGATTCTCTGAGAAACCTAACACTTAATAGGCAGGAAGGAGAAAAAGAGTAGCTTTTTAACTAGAAAAATACCACGTGCGCATAAAAACCACATGTATGGCTATAAACTCAGATGAAAAAGTCTAACATTTGCTTATTTTTACAAATAAAATCACACTTCATTTGTAATTTTCCACCTTTTGATGGCTAAGGCTTATAACCACTTATGACAGGAGTAAAATTAGTTGAAATTGGACAATACTGAAAAGTCAGAATGTCTAATTGTAATTACTGTGATTGCTGTGTTAGACAAGCCAATATGGCCAAGTGTATCAAATACTACCTGAATAATCCATAGATTCTTCAAAGAGAAATAAAGCAATAGAGAAGCAGAAACAATCTTCTTCAGCAACAACCAATACATCCAACTGTAAAACCTCTAGAACACCACAGTGGCTACCTAAAAATTCTGTTTTATACTGAACTTTCAAAGAGAAAACACGCATTGGCCAGAGTCAAAGAAATCTAATATTTGAAGTATGAAAACCAGGCGTATTCAATTTTGATACCCATAGAAATTCTAAGAAATGTTAACATGTTAATTTTGTAAATATTAGCCCAAATTTAAAACACTAAATCAGAAGGATCTGTGTACTAACAGGAAAATAACAGGAAAATAACAGTAACAATTCTTAATGTCTTGCATATAAAAACGTCCTTTAATGTCTAACATCATTTCACAAACAAATACTTAACAGTGTGGAAGAGGCTTATGTTATATGGAAACAGGAGAAAAGAATATTTACTGGCAGTAATGAGGTGATCTTCATTTACAGAAGAAAAGGTACATCTGTTTTGAATTCTATCATTATATAGCAAAAATCCAACTCTCTCAGGTTCTGGATTCCAATTCCAAATCTTTTAAGTGTAAATTATAGACTGTTACGTTATAAGAAAAATAATATAACAGTTTTCCTAAAAATGTCTTCAATTCAAGGGTTAACTTATAAATATCCTCTTTAGTTAAGCAAAAAGATGCTAATGAATTATGCTGTAAGCAAATATTTCTCACTCTAACAACAGGATATCTATTTTTAGCTGCAGGTTTGGCTTAAAGTGAACAGCTCTCACCCTATGATAAACTGCAGTATATACTGTAAGATATTTTCTCAAAAGGCATTTTTGGAAATGTTTCAAAAAAATAAGCCACATTATAAAAACATAAAAGGAAACTAATGATCATGAAAGTACTTATTCTAACAAATTATTTCCCCCAAAAAAGTATCTCTGAAAAATTTTAATAAAGCCTCTAAAACCAAAATGCACATATTTATTTCATCATTAAATCTCTGTTTCTCAAAGAACTATAGTTAAAAGCAACCAGTAAACCAACAAAATTCTGGCAGCATCTTATTCAAGACTAGGGTTTTTTAAATGTAATAAAAAAGAAGCTAACAAGACTTAACATTAGAATGACAAAGCCAATAAATGGAAAGTTCAATTATCTTCAGGATCAGATAATAAAAAGAAATTCCTCCCTTATCATGGTGGGTCTTTTACTCACTAATTTATAACACAATTAGCAACAACAGTATTTAATGAATACAATAAATCAAACCATAAAGAAAATTAGAAAATGACTATTGGTATCGACTATTAATAGTGGTTTTACTTGTTCACAGTTCTCAATGGATTTTAAAAGCAAATTACTATAATGCCAAAATGCAAAAGCATCAATAGAAAATGTAATTCACTGTAGCTCTGGCTTTACAATTGCCCCTTTAGAAAATATTTTTCCCTCGTATAGTTAAATATTTCTAAAAAAATATAGCTGCAGTGGCTCCGAGAGCATACTTACCACTCATGATGAAAACCAACCTTTCCAAAACATATTGCTCAAAACAACAATCCAACAGCAAAGGGAGTTATGCTAATCTCTAGAGGTGGAAGAACCGATGGTGTAAACACATACACTGGAACATGCAGCACACAGAAAATGAAAATAGCTTTCTTTTGTTTAAAAAAGAAAAGCCCCTAGAAGCAAAGCATAACTGCCCAGCATGAGATATCACTAGTAAACATCAGATTAATGCCAAAGATGTGTATAACTAGATTTAATTTCTTTCAAGCTGGTTATTCTAGCCTCCTTCATATACCACTAGAACAACTCAAAATGGCAGGGAGAAAATGTTCAAACCAGGATGTATAAGATGTTCTCAATTATATCAGCATGAGTTGTTACCACGGCAACATTAGACCAGAATTATCGGTTCACTTGTAACCAAGGAGTAGCTTTTCTAAAGCTTTAATCAAGCAAGACAAATAAAATATCTTTTTATTTTAGAGCCACATGATTTAAAAATTACCACGTTTCTTAAATTTAAGCACTTATCTACCCTTTTTACATCTTTCAAAGATCTAAAAAAAATTGCTGTTTTCTTCAAATACTCACACAATCCCATGTTGAACCTGGCAAGGAACAAACAGCAGAATGATTGCACCTAAACGTCTTTCAATTACACCAGCTCTTACTGCTAGCTGTGGACCTCACTGATATTAAAATGCTGTGTGCTGTTGCTAGTGACTATTGGCGATGAATCTTATTGCCCAGATCGCTGATAGCTTTCATTTTTCATGAGCCAGAAAGCTATACTGCAGCACAAATGTTAACCATTTAAACATTCTGTATTACGGAAGAGACAAAACACAACACTACAGATTTCATTTATAAAGCAGAATCATAAAAGAATGCATTTACAAACTTCGATTCGGCATTACAAACAGCGTCAGATGCCAGTAACGTGGTTTTCAAAAGGGAATAACATACAAAAAGTTACTGGTGATCATTGTTGAAGTGTGAGATTCCTTACATCAAAAAGGATTAAGACGACAGATTGTATAGCAAGGTGGGCAGACTGGATGGCATGATGAACAGACTGTTCTGATTCCCAGAGACCTAAATTTTGTACCAAAATGGTACAAAGGATCTATAGAATGGTACCTCATTAAGTGGAACTTCAGCAAGTGAACTTGCCATTTGAAAAGCTCCCAGGTGAGCTAGGACTTCTGGTGATGGGGCCATGAATAAGCCAGAAAATCTCCTATGAAACAACTAAGAAGCTGGACAAAATTGCCAAAAACGATGACTTCATGGCTCTGGGAACCTAGCAATCACAGACAGTAAATTGAGAAGCATTTATTCACGAAAAACTGCTGAACTCTGTATAAGAACGGTGGGAGTCTAAGGTGGTCTTGTTCAGTGCTGCTCCTGTTCCCCCAACAGCTCAGTCAGTGTAGTACTTCCATCAGGTGGGGCTGGCCTTGACAACTAGCAGCTTTGCTGCCAGAGGGGCTGACGTGGTATACAGAGCAAGCCAAAAAATCCCACACAAGTGATGTTGTCAATAAAAAAAGCAAACTGTAGGAAATGAACAGGGCAAGTGTCCAGCTTTGCTAGTCTCAAGTTGTGGCCTTGGTAGGGGTGAGCAGCAGACTGGTAGTCTAGCAAGAAATTTAACACAGAAAATGGAAATGAGAGAGTCAGAGAGGATGTAAACATATCCCTAGCTAACTGGGAAGCTATTCCTGTAGGGGAGACCCCAGAGGACCCTACAGAAATTTAAAGCTGGTACAGACTTGAAAACCACTTCAACACTGAATGTGCTCCTCAACCCACAAATGCAGACTTGCTCACAGCGTTTGAGGACAACCTCTGATCAATCACTGAATAACAACTAAGTTACAAAGACACAGGGTAATTCCTAGCAGAGAAATTAGCAGCCAGACACCATGGGGGACAGTCCATATATTAAGGCCAAAAAAGTTATTAAAAATACATACATACATACATACATACATACAACCAGGAAGAAAAGAGAATCAGAATCCAGAAGTGCCACAAAAATAGTATTTTAAAACAATCAGTGTTTTTTGACAAAAATATGTGACAATAATGAAGAGAAAAGGTAGTCAACAGAAAATGTCTCTGAATAGGTAAAAATATAGGATTTGGCAGACAAAACAGCTATGATAAATACATCAAAGAATAAAAGAAAATTACATTTAAAGAATTAAAGGAAATTATAATGACAATGATATAAGAAGGAGAGTTTCAATACAGAGAGAGAAACTATTTACAACATAAAAATCATAGACATTGAAAGTACAATAACCAAAATTTACAAACTCACTACATAGGCCCAACAGAAGATCTGAGGAGGGCAAAGACTTAATTAGCGAACTTGAAGACAGATGAACAGAAATATCCAGACCGAAGAATACAAAGAACAAAAGACTGGAGAAAAATGAACAGATCCTCACATACTTGCGGGATATCAAGGGTACCAACATACATGTAATAGGAATCCTAAAAAGAGTGCAGAAAGACAAAGGGCAAAGAAAAAATATTTCAAGAATAATGGTTGAAAGTCCAATGTGGAAAACATTACCCAACAGATCCAGGAGTTCAAATAATATCAACTAGAATAAACACAAAGAGATTCATACCTAGACACATCATAGTCAAGTTTTTGAAAGACAAAGACAAAATCTTAAAAGCAGCAAGAGAAAAATGGCTAATCATGCACAAGGAAAAAGCAATATGATCAATGACTTTTTAACAGAAATAAGAGAGGTTAGAAGGCAGTGGAATGATATCTTCAGAGTGCCAAGAGAAAAAAGAAACAAACCTGTTCACAAAAATTCTCTATCCAAAATATTATCCCTCAAAAACAAAGGTGAAATAAAGACATTCCCAAATAAACAACTGAGAATGTTTGTTGCAAGCAGAAATACTTAAGGATGTCATTCAGGATGAAAGGAAATGACACTAGGCAATACTCAATTGACAGGAAGAAATGAAAAATGCTGGAAATGGTAAAAATAGAAGTAAAAGATTTTATAAATACATACTTTTCTGTTCTCTTAATTTCTTTTTTTTTTTTTTAATTTTTTCCAACGTTTATTTATTTTTGGGACAGAGAGAGACAGAGCATGAACGGGGGAGGGGCAGAGAGAGAGGGAGACACAGAATCGGAAACAGGCTCCAGGCTCTGAGCCTGCGGGGCTCGAACTCACGGACCGCGAGATCGTGACCTGGCTGAAGTCGGATGCTTAACTGACTGCGCCACCCAGGCGCCCCATCTGTTCTCTTAATTTCTTTAAAGGACTTCAGCTGTATGAAATTGCATTGCTGAGTTTTACAAAAATACACATGTAATATGTGTGAAAATAATAACACAGCGTTGGAGAAGATATGGAGCTATCTTGGATCAAAATAGATTTACTAGATTTAAATAGATTTACTAGATTTATCCTGAAGTAGAATGCGATAAGATAAAATGTACATTATAACCCCTAAGTCAAACAGTATGAAAATATCTTTTAAAAATTTAGTTAAAAAACAAAGAAAAATTAAAATGACACCTAATAAATATTTGTTTAACACTAAAGAAATGAAAAGGAAACAATAACAACAAAAACTGTAAGACATACTGAAAACAAACAGCACAGTAGAAGATGTACATCCAACCATATCAATAATTACACTGAATGTGAATGGAACAAAGATGGATCAAAGGCAGAAATTATCAGACTGGATAAAAAAAAAAAAAGGCAGGATTAAAAAAAGAAAAAAGCAGGGACCAACTATATCCTGTCTACAAGAGCCACACTTCAGATTTAAGGATACAAGTAGGTTGAAAGGAAAAGGAAAAGAAAAAGATATACCATGAAAATAGTAACCACAAGACAGCTGGAGTACCTAAATCAGTATCAGACAAAATAGACTTTAAGAGAAAAAAAAAAAAAAAAAAAAAACAGTACTTCAGACAAAAAAAGACATTTCATAATGATAAAAAGGCCAATACATCTGAGAGAGTTAACAATTAGAAATGCATATGCACTGAAAAAAAACAGCCCCCAAATACTAAAACAAAAATGAGAGAATTGAAAGGAGGGCGTCATTATTCAACAATTATATTTGAAGATTTCAATATTCCCCTCTCAATAATTCATGGGAAAACTAGACAGAAAATCAGCAAAGATGGAGAAAACTTTGAATAATACCATTAAATTTTGACATTTATAAAACACAGCACCTAACATCATCAAAATACATAGTATTTTCAAGCACACATGGAAATTTCCACATTAAGCATAGGCTAAATACTATAATAAATTTCAAATCTGAAAGGACTGAAAAATCATTCAAAATATGTTCTTTGATCACAACAGAATTAAATTAGAAATCAGCAACAGATGGAGGGCGCCTGGGTGGCTGTTGGTTGAATGTTGGACTTCAGCTCAGGTCATGATCTTGGGGTTTGTGAGTTCAAGGCCGGTGTTGGGCTCTGTGCTTATAGCTCAGAGCCTGGAGCCTGCTTCAGATTCTGTGTCTCCCTCTCTCTCTGCCCCTCCCCCATCACACTCTGTCTGTCTCTCTCTGTCTCTCTCTCTCTCTCTCAAAAAAAACACAAGCAAACAAAAAAAGAAATCAGTAACAGAAAATTTGGAAATCCTGAAATACTTGGATTTAAATCACAAAGAAATCCAAAGGGCAATAAGAAAATATTTTGAACTGAATGTAAAAGAACCTACAAAAAAAATCAACATTTATGAAATGTAGACAAAGCAGAGCTTAGAGGGAAATTTGTAGATTTAAACACCTATATTAGAAAAAATGGAAGGTCTCAAACAATAATTTAAGCTTCCACCTTAAGAAACTCAAGAAAAAAAGATCAAATTAAACCAAAACCAAACAGCAGATCAGAACAGACTTCAATGAAATAGAAGATAGAAAACAACAGAGAAAATGAGTAAGTCCAAAAGTCTTACTGATAAAGCTAGACTGATGAAAAATTAAAACTAACAAAACATGACAAAACAAAATAAGACAAAATAGAGAAGATACTAATTATCCAAATCAAAAATGAAAAGACAACATCACCCCTGACACTAGACGAATTTAAAAAATTATAAAGGAATACTATAAACAACTTTATCTTGATTATATAACTGAGGTGCGATGGACAAATTCACAGAAAGACACAGGTGCTGGAACTAGCTCAAGAAGAAATAGAAAATCTGAAGATACCCGTGAACAAATTAAAATGTTGAATTAATAATTAAAATTTTTCTCACAAAGAAAAGCTCAGGTCCATAGGCTTCACTGGGGAATTCTATGAAACATCCAAAGATATAGTATCAATTCCATATAAACTTTTTCAAAATAAAGAGGAGGATGTGACATTCCCAACTTATTCCATAATGTCTGATACCAAAGCTAGACAAAGATCAAAAGAAAATTACAGACCGATATCCATCACAATGCAAATATCTTTATCAAAATATTAACAAACCTAACCCAGCAGTATAGAAAAAGGATTATATACCACGACCACATAGGATTTATCCCAGGAATGCAAGATTGGTTCAACATTGAAAATCAATTAATGGAATACCCTGTATTAATAAAATAAAAGACAAAACTACATAATTGTCTGAATATACAGGAAGAAGTATTCCAAAAATTCAACACCTGTGATCAAAGCTTTCAACAAATTAGGACTCGTAGAGAATTTCCTCCAGTTGATAAAGGGCAAGTGTGTAGGGGACTCCATAGCTTACATCATATATAATGGTGAAAGACGGAATGTTTTCCCCCTAAGACTGGGAATAAGGCAGGAATGTCTACACTCACCACTTCTATGCCATTTTATATTAGAGATTCTTGCCAGTGCAATGAGGTAAGAAAAAGGTATACAGATTAATAAGAAAGAAAGCTGTCTTTATTTGCTTTTTTATGACATAATTATATATGTAGAAAATTCTAAAAATCTACAAAGAAACTACTAGAATTAATAAATAAGTTTATTAACATCATAGGATGTAAGATTAATATACAAAAATCAGTTAGATTTTAATTCACTAGGAACAACAATCCAAATGTGAAAGAAATCACTCCATTCACAAGAGTATTAACAAAAATAAAATATTTAAAAATCAATCACACACATGCGCGCGCGCGCGCACACACACACACACACACACACACACACACACACACACACACAGGAATATTACTCAGCCATAAAAAAGAATGAAATCTTGCTATTTGCAACAATACGGATGGAGCTAGAGTATTATGCTAAGCAAAATAAGTCAGTCAAAGAAAGACAATACCAAATGATTTCACTCATATATGGACTTTAAGAAACAAAACAAATGAGCAAAAGGAAAAAAGATAGGAGGGCAAACTAAGAACTAGACTCTCAACTTATAGAGAACAAACTGATGGTTACCAGAGTAACCATGGTGGGTGGGAGGATGACTAAAAAATGTGATGGGGATTAAGAGCACACTTGCTGTGATGAGCATTGAGTGTTTTATGGAAGTACTGATTCACTATATTGTACACCTAAAACTAATATTACACTGTTAACTAACTGGAATTTTAATATAAACTTTACAAAATCAATTTTAACAAGACTTCTTCACTAACAAGTAGAAAACTGCATAGAAATTAAAGGCTGTCTGTTAAATGGAGAAATATTTCATCTTCATGGATCACAATACTCAATTCCAGCATATTTTTTTAAAAGAAACTGATAGCTGATGCTAAAAATTGGATTAAAAGTGCAGTAAAAATTGGATAACCATATGAAGAGGAAAAAAAAAAAAAAAAAGAACTTCACTCCGTATCTCACATCATATACAAAACAACTTAAAAAACGGATTTCTAGATGAGAGCAGAGAATAAGAATCTTCATTGCCTTGGGTTAGACAATGATTTCTTAGGATTTGGCACCAAAAGTACAATCTATAAAGGTAAAAATGATAAATTAGACTTAATTAAATTGCAAACTTTTCTTCTTCAAAGAGATCATTTAAGAAAACAAGACAAGCCATAGAATGAGAGGAAATACTTGGAAGTTATCTATTTGGTCGAGAACTTGTGTTCAGCCTATACAAAGAACTTTCAAGACTTGATAGTAAGAAGGTAAAAATCCTAAATTTTGGAGGTGGGCAAAAGATTTGAAAACACATTTCTCCAAAGTAGATACCCGAACAGCTCATAAGAGCATATGAAATTATGCTCAACATCATCAATCGTTAGGGAAATACAAACTGAAACCACACTCAAACAATAGTTCACGTATAACAGAATGGTTATAATAAAAAAGACTGATGATATCAAGTATTGACAAGAATGTAAAGAATGTGGCCCTCATACATTGCTGGTGGCAATGTAAAATGGCAAAACCACTTAAGAAAACAATTTGGAAGTTTCTTAAAAGAATAAACACAAACTCAACAAACGACCCAGCAATTCTACTCCTAGACATCTACTTAAAAGAACTGAAAGCATTTGTCCACTCAGTCTTATACGCAAATGTCTATAGAAACGTTAATCAAATAACCAAAAACACTCCTGAGTGCATAAAGAAAATGTGTTATTTTCATAAAGCATGCTATAATTCAGCAATAAAATTGTTGATATGTTCTATAACATGGATAAATCTCAAACACATTATTCTAAGTGCAAGAAGCCAGAAACAATTGATTGCATTACATATTGTATAATTCCATTTATATAAAATGTCCAGAAAAGGAAAATCTGTAGGGACAAAAATCCATAGGGATACAAAACAGATCAGGATTTGTCTGAGGTTGAAGTAAAGTGGAGACTAACTGCAGAAGGGTACAAAAGAACTTTTTGAGGGGATGGAAATATTCTAAAAATGAAATGTGATGATAGCTACAAAATTCTATAAATTTATTAATAACCATTGAACTGTACTTATAACAAGTGAGTTTATGGTATACACAAATTATACTTAGTTTTTTAGAAAGTTATCAAGTGCTTCTCTATGGATGTAGAGACAGTGGCTTGAAGCGGGTCTTCTATGTTCTGGGAAGAATCACTTTAGTGGACAACTTAATTATGTAAATATAAGGCTGGTAGGCATCCATTAGCTTGGGGGAATGATCTAACAAAAACCCTTTGGAGTGAGATAAAGGCTGTTCCTTCTTTTTTTTTTTTTATTTATTTTTTTTTTTTTTATTTTTTTTTTTATTTTTTTTAAAAATTTTTTTTTTCAACGTTTTTATTTATTTTTGGGACAGAGAGAGACAGAGCATGAACGGGGGAGGGGCAGAGAGAGAGGGAGACACAGAATCGGAAACAGGCTCCAGGCTCTGAGCCATCAGCCCAGAGCCCGACGCGGGGCTCGAACTCCCGGACCGCGAGATCGTGACCTGGCTGAAGTCGGACGCTTAACCGACTGCGCCACCCAGGCGCCCCAGGCTGTTCCTTCTTAATACCCAATCGTAAACAAAACTAATTAAAGGGAAGGAGGAAGTAGATCCGCATTAAAAATAAAACAAGGATTCTAAAAGAAAGGGATTAAAACCTAGACCCCATTCTTTCTAAGATTCAGAATTACCAGAATTTCTTTCATGAATTTTAGTGATAGTATCTGTGGCCCATGAGTAGGAAGGCACACTAAGTAAGCTTTATCAAAGAGGAAAAGAGAATGTGAGTTGGTGATTTAGGCTCAACAATGGAGGCACTATAGGCCAAATTTAAGTGCCTACAGAGGCCATACAGGCAAAACAATAGAAGTAAAGGTTAGCATAAATTAGTATTAATCCTGATTAAAGAGGATATTCATTCAGTGCTGCCCATTTGTTCTTAATGGGAATAAGAAGCCACTGAAATCAACTTCTTTAATATTTCAAGGATATGAAGTCCAGATGTTAATATGAAATCTCTAGTTTTAAAACCATTGTATTTTATATTTTTATATAAAAGAATGGTGCCAAATTCAATTATTTTAAAAAATACCTTGAGGACCAAACAAGACATATCTGTGAGCTACATTTGGGTTACAGACAACCAGTCTGCTATCCCTGGAAAAGATGTTTAAGAGAGGAAGGCTGGGGCACCTGGGTGGCTCAGTAGGTTAAGCGTCTGACTTTGGCTCAGGTCATGATCTCACAGCTCGTGAGTTCGAGCCCTGCGTTCAGGCTCTGCGCTGACAGCTCAGAGCCTGGAGCCTGCTTCAGATTCTGTGTCTCCCGCTCTCTCTACCCCTCCTCTGCTCATGCTCTGTCTCTGTCTGTCTCAAAAATAAATAAATATTAAAAAATTAAAAAAAAAAAAAAGAGAGGAAGGCTGATTTTGGTACAGGGTGGGGAAGGGCTAAACTAAAAGATAACCTTCTCACACATTCAACCTGACATAGAAGTCAGGATCAAAAGGCACAGAATTATAAATTAAGGAAACTAAATCCTATGGTATATTCCTTGGATGAGCATAACACTGGAAAGGGTGGTCACCCTCCTATTTAAGAACCACTAAGATCTCCCCAAGGGTCAGTGTCATCACATCAAGTGCAAGTATACATCAAATCCTTCGGGATCAGTTTTGAACTGTAAAACCACGTGGCAGTGGCAAAATCAACAGAAGCTAAAAATGAGACCACTAGCTTATATACTAATCAAAATACTCCTCTCTGTATCTACACTTTAGAAAGATTAGACTCTCTGTAATGAGTAAACTGTCAGAAGTTTAGCAAGATGTGAAGGGGGCTGGAAGGAGACCCCAAGAGAAAAGCTACTTAGCAGCCCTACCAGTATGAGTAGATGAATGCAAATGATTAATTCGAATATTTAAAAGATGAAACTGGGGCGTGTGGGTGGCTCAGATGGTTAAGCGTCCGACTTCGGCTAGATCATGATCTCACAGTTTGTGAGTTTGAGCCCTGCATTGGGCTCTGTACTGACAGCCTGGATCCTCTTCAGATTCTGTGTCTCCCTCGCTCTCTCTCAAAAAAATGAATAAACATTAAAAAAAATTTTTTAAAAAGATGAAACCTTATTTGTATCCTAAGTGGGTCATACTAGTTACATAACTAGTTAAGAGCATAGTTGAAAGCAGTCATTACTTTAGGGCTTGCAAGTAATATTCAATCCTTCAGAGAATGCATCACTCCAACTTCCAGCTTACTGGCTCTTTTCACATGGACATCTTATTTTCAAAGTTCTCTTTCTAGCCTGTTGCTTTTCTTGGTCCTCATAATAGCACGCTGTCTCTGCATCTAACAGGAAACTTAAGACACAAATCTTCGCTCTAGAAGCCAAAGACCTGTTTTTCTTACACACATGTAGAAAGGTTTCACAGAACAGGTATTAAAAGCTGGTTTTTTTAAAGGGTTACATAAACGAATATATGCAGTGTCCTTAGAACAATGCCTGGCAGAGAGTAAATAAATGTTTCATGTGATAATGTATATGAAAATATTCCACCCAGGAAATGTGGCAGTGAAGGGACAGGAGTCACTGCTATATTGCACAATCAGAATTATGTAATGTTCTTTATAATATGACTGAATCTCCAACCCAACTAAGTTATGCTCTGCTGATTACCAAGGAACACGTAATGATAATGCTCTATTCGGCAACTAAAACATGTCTCTCATGGGGAGCCTGGGTGGCTCAGTGGGTTAAGTGTCTGACTTCCGCTCAGGTCATGTGGTTCACCAGTTTGAGCCCCGTGTCTGGCTCTGTGCTGACAGCTCAGAGCCTGGAGCCTACTTCAAATTCTGTGTCTTCCTCGCTCTCTGCCCCTCCCCCGCTCATGCTCTCTTTCTCTCTCAAAAATAAACATTTTTTTAACGTTTATTTTTGAGAGACAGAGAGAAAGAGAGAGAGCAAGTGGGGGAGGGGCAGAGAGAGGAGACGCAGAATCTGAAGCAGGATCCAGGCTCTGTCTGAACTATTAGCAGAGAACCCGATGTGGGGCTCAAACCCACCAACCACAAGATCAAGACCTCAGCCGATGACGGATGCTTAACTGACTGAGTTACCCAGACACGCCTCAAAAATAAACATTTAAAAGAAACAAATAAAACATGTCTCTCAGACTGTTTGCTACTAATAACTGACCAGCTTTGAAAAGTGGAAAAATCTGATAAACACTAATAATAAAGGAGAAAATAAAGCATGCTTGATGTGCCAGAAAATTATAGTAGGGATTTTAAATGTCTTCTCTGAACATTGAAACAAATTTAACTCCAAAAGGATATATTACATGTACATTTAGGGTGCAATTAATTTAATACAAAAGCCTTAAAATAGTCATAACATTTCTCTAAATTTGTCCTATAAAATATAAAAATAACATACACAAAGATTTAGCTATAAGGATATTTATTACAGCATTTTTTATATAATAGCAAAAAATTAAAAACAATCTCGATGACCAGTGATATGTTAAATAAATTGTGATGTATTCTTACAACTGAATACAAAACAGCCATCTTAAAAGATATTGTGGAACAACTCTTTTTTTTTTTTTTTTTTTCTGAGGTGGGTCAAGGGTAGAGGGAGAGAGAACCTTAGCATCTTAAGCAGGCTCCACACTGGGTGGATCTCACCTCGGTGAGATCATGACCTGGGCTGAAATCAAGAGTAAGATGATTAACCAACTGAGCCACCCGGTTGCCCTTGTGGAACACCTCTGTGTGATTAGCAAAGATGTTATCAAACACTGTATGCTAAATGATCCAAATTTAGGGGCTGGTAGAAATTTGTTTATCTATGCACCAAATAGACTATAGATACACAAGATATATATAGTGTGTATACATATACATATATATATATATATATATATCTTGTGTATCTATCACAAGACTATATACACAAAAGATGTTAGCAGTGATTATCTTTTGGTGGGATAGTGTTATTTTTACTTTTTCCTTTCTTCTTTCCTAAGATTTGCAAATTTTCTCCAGTGAAGATATATTATTTGGCAATCAGATTAAAATGTTACTAGGGGAAAAGTGTCTCTCAAACTTTAATGTGCATATGAATCAGCTGGGTAATTTTGTTAAAATGCAGATTCTGAGTAGGTTTGATAGGCCTGAAAGTCTGCCTTAACAGGCTCCCAGGTGATGCTGATACTGTTGGATTGCTAATACACTCTGAGTAGCAAGACATTACCTAGAATATATACTTAACCTTCCTTTTTCCCTAACCATGTAGAATGGCTATTCTTGCAAATATTCTTACAAGCAAGTAAAAGCTACTTTTTATGTTATTACACTATTTGGCACTGCCAAATAGTCCATGGAAACATTTTCTAATTTTAAATCATTTAATATCCCGATTAATTTAGTATAAAGGGCTGCTGATTACTCAAATTCATATAAACAATCGTGATCAAAATACACAGGTAACAGTGAAAAGTTTAGTGCCTCTGGCATGTAATATTTTCCAGATTCAGGTCAGCATTTTACGGCTTCTGGTTAATGACCACAGGTCTTTGAGATAAACTGCAAAGATCACAATAGAACAAATTAGAGAAAGCCCGTTAGTGTAAGGCCATGGTGATATTTGATGGCAATCTAACAAAAAACTCCGATGTTTATTGAGAACTATGCTGGCGATACCAAAAATAAATTGACAAATTCATGCCTTCTAGGAGTTCAAATAGGGGAGATACGTAACCTAAGGACTAAGGTAATATAATTTAAAATCTATAAAATAAACCGTATTTTAAGTGAGTATAATATGAGAACATAGGAAGAGATTATGAATTCTAATAGAGTGAAAAACAGAGGAATAGAATGCTTTGTGATTTTGTTACAGGGATAGTACTTGAGCAGGGTCTAAAAGTACGAGCAGATCCCACCATTGGTAGAAGAAAGGAAAAGGAATTCCAGGCAGAAGAAACACCTTAAATAAGCACTGTTATTATAAAGGGAATCCACTGTCTGACTATTCATTACCATGTTCATGTAGTGACCAAAAGTCTTGGTTCTAATTAACTGCCCAGCTCAAACAGAATATGTATAGTATCCAAATACATTTCCTTGTAGTAGAGTTAGCAAGTTAACTTCTCCCTTATTAGGCAAGTTAAAAAGCAAATTCTTTAGGCTCTTTTAACAAAAGATTGCATACATATTATTTTCCACTTAAAAAAAAAAAACTGTATTAGCTCCTCACTATTAGAATTTAGTCCAAAATTCTGAATATCTAATGGATTTCAAAGATCAGATCTACAGACTACCTTTCCGGACAATATCTTACTATGTCTTATAAGTAAATCCTAAATTTTCATGTTTTTACTTATTTGTGTATGTTGTTTATTTTCTTAAAATAATCTTTCCTCCTTCTTTGAGTCTCCAAATTCAATTCATTCTTTATATTCTTGAAGGTCCCATCTCCCCTAATGTTAATTTCTTCTTACACTAAGCTCCACATTAAGCTACTTATACATTTTTAAGTGACCTTTTCACTATACCTTAAATATTGTTCGTATGTATGCTCTTCCTACTCTTGTTTTGGAGGGTAAGAACTAGATCTTATTTTTCTTAGAGCATGTTTAGACTATGAGATAGTAAATTCTCAGAAACATTTGCCAAAGGGTGCCTGGGTGGCTGGATCAAACATCTGACTCTTGATTTTGGCTCAGGTCATGACCTCAGTGTCGTGGGATTGACTCTCATGCAGGGCTCTGCACTGATAGTGTGGAGCCTGCTTGGGATTCTCTCTTTCTCACTCTCTCTGCCCTATCTCTGCTCGGTCTCTCTCTTTCTCAAAAATAAATAAACTTCAAAAAAAAAAAAAGAAATTAAAAAAGTTTGCCAAATAAATAAAAATGGATTACTACCAAGAAGCTTATGGAATAGTTACAGATGGAAAAAGTAGATAAAAGGATAATGCGGAAGGTCCTCTAGCTTAGAAGTTACAATGACACAGATTCAGTGGCCTAAGAAATAAATATGAAAGTGAATCATCTTGAAGATTGTATGAGCACTGGAAAGGTAAAACTGACTAGATAAGGTGGTCTGATAAACCACTTTAGTTATCTTACTCTACCTGAAGAAATCCATATGCAAAATTGCTTATTTGTTTAATATGGTATTTAAATCTAAGATTCACTCATGGATTTGTATCTACCAGAAAAAATAGCCTGTCAGTTAATGGGAAAGGAGAATAAGTAAAGTGTTTGACGGTATTTACCTATTCAGTCCTTTAAATGTTGTTATTAGACATTCATTAAGTGTATAAAGTCTAAGATTTAAAACGCAAAAACTTCAATCAAGTTCAGCATTATATAATTCGATACACCATTTATGATCAAAGGAAGATTAAAAGCTAACCATAATACATTTGCTACAAAGAGAATTCAATGAATGTCAATATTCCCATTCATTCGGAGTCAGAACAAAAAGCAGAATTCCTCCATGTTTTTTTTTTCTTTTGAACATGTACTTATATGTGGATGGCATCAGCTGTTAAATATTTATGCCATCAAACAGGAATTCCTGTTACTTAATTTAGTAGTAAAAGATGAAACACAGTTAAACCACCTGGAAACTACAATTTGGCTTTTATTCTGTATTTCTTCCTATACGTAGTGTCACTAGAGAAGAAAGAAACTTGCATTAAAACTTGTTACATTTCATAAACACCTAAATTGGTAGTTAACCTTTACTCAATAGTTCACACATCTAATTTTTAAAAAATTACATGTAGTTTCTGTGCTTAGCTGATTTCTTAAAATAGCACTGTTGGAACAAGCATATTCAGAGTGTTTGTTATCAGTAGATAGTACATTCCTTTTCCTTGTCAAACAAGTCATACAAGTAGAATGCTTTGAGTAGCTTTGAAGAATGTGGTTTTCATAAAAACCCATATAGTCAAAATTCCTTCCATAACTCACTCTGTAAATGATAATTGGTGTTTTCAGCACAAAAATAAACCTTGGAATTTTGAAATGATAGGATTCCTCTTTTTCTGTTGTATCAGTGTTTTCTCCTCTATATCAACACATTCCATAGTAGAAGACTAGAGCTCCATGTTTACTGCACTCATCATTAAACATACAACATTATTGTGTCTGTTTTGATTATTTTGGGGATATGAAAGAAGAAAGTAGAAGAATACTTGATTAATGGATACAGTTACTCTTTAAGTATGCCTATTATTTGCAGGGCTATGAGATCTGCATATAATTTTACTTGTGTACAAGAATACTAGTTTATTTTGTGACATCATAATAAAGAAAAATGTTAACAGCATTTTATCAGTCTGCTTTTTCTAAAAGAAATCATGGCTCATGATGTTATCTTCAATTGCCAGGTTTTAAAATGTGTTTCAGAAAACATCAGGCCCCATACATTAAAAAAATATAGTGACAGTACAGTTCAAACATAACTTTTAATTATTACAAGCCTGTGATATTCATTCATTTGAGATACATTTACTAAACACCCACTATTTGGATGAGTAGGTATCAGTGAAACAGAAACTAATTCAGTAGTGTCCTCATTCTTCATTGAACATTTAATTAAAAGGTCTTAAAATGCAAGATTTCCAAAAGGACCTAGGAGATTGCAATTTAACAGAATAGGGCAAGTTGAATGAATAACAAACTTCTGTTGCATGGTAAATTTTAATAATGTAGTATTATTTCAATAGTTAACAGTTCATTGACTTGAAGATATTTGAGATTCCTCACCTATCCACCTGCTATATGGTAAGGATTAATTATAAACAAAACCTTTAGAATAAGAAAAATTTTACATATATATGTTCTTTACTTTCTCCCTAAAACAGCTCCAAGAAGGTAAAAAATTCTGATGTAGTAAACAAATAATTCAAATAAGCTTCTATAGAACTATGAAGGTACTGTAAAAAATAGGGAGTAAATTTTGTAAAGCATTCTTGGTTTGTTTTGTCTTTTTAAACTGTGTTTTTAGACTGCTATGGAATATACAAACAGAAAAGGGCAAAACCTAGTGCTATCTGATTAACAAACACACCAAAAAGGGCAAGGCTACCAAGGGTAATTCTATTGTTCCTTTAATCACAATGACAAAAATACCTTGGGGAGGGTCCAAGGTGAGAAGTGGAATGGAGGCACTGGTATTGTTTATACGTGAAATTTATCTTTTAAAAGTGCACGCCACCAAAAATGGTTACATATCACCATTTTAGCAAAGCAGCAAGTCCAAACATTTTAACATGCCTGGAAAGAATGTGATGTATGCATAAACAACTTTTTCCTCCTTTAACCGTAATTATAAGTAACATAAAATATAATTATAAAAGCTTTTGATATTTCTAATGTTATAAATATAAGATTTCACACCGAATAATTATACTATGCTTTTGTATTAGAAATCCTGCTTGTGAACTGAAGTCACTTTCACACGTGCATTTAAAAATAAAAAATAGTAAACATAATAGAACTTGAATTATAAATTCAAGTCTTCTGACCTTTGAAATTTAGGACTTATGAACCCAAACAATTTTTTAAAAATAACCTGATTATTATTTCTAAAGTTTAGGCTCTTCACTTTTATATAAGAAAAATAAAAACAAAAAAACAGTAACATACCCTAGAGATGATAATAATTTTGTAGAAAGATTTCCTATTGATACTCACTTAGTGGTCAGATATAAAACAAAACAATGAACTAAACAATTCAGTTCAACTTATAATCAAGTTTTTGTGGAATTTTGCAACTTCATCCTGCAAAATGTCCTTGTGCAAATCATAAAAAGACAAACAAAACATTGCTCTTTATGTTTGATTCTAAAATTCCAATTAGTATTTTAGCTTCTAGTTAAAAATGTATCATTAAAAAAAAAAAAACTTACTTGATCTGTCCCATAAGGCAGTATGTTCAGAGAAATGAAGGCTGTCATTTTCCAGAGTTGTTTTCTGATCATGTGCAGTACTTTTAGAATGTCTATGAAATAATCGGCTAGCAAAACCTTCCAATTTCTGAAGAGCAGTTGTACCTGTATACTGGTTACAGGGTAGTTCTCTATAAGCTGCCATTCATGTGCATTTGCACTTTACTTAAAGTAACTGAAAATATTTCCAGAAGGAGCTCAACAACTTCTTGCACAGAAGCTAAGAGCTATGCAAGTGTCAAACTTCCTGTTTGCAGGGTATTCAAACCACTACTGCTGTTCTGTTTCCTGTTAATATAAAACAGTACATTACTGAGCCTTTCTTAGCAAAATTCTTCATTTCAACTAAAGATGGGGACTTTAAAGCCTTGCGATAGCAGCCCGAAATATTTTAAACTTAAGACTGTTTAATATTAATAAATAGGTTAATGACAACATTAAATGTAAGGCTTTATATACAGACTGAAAAAAATTTTTAAAAAGGAAAACTAGTTAAACATGTATTACAACCCTATGCAAACAATTCAAGGCCAAACCACTTTCCAAATATAATAGGTTAAAAAGGTTGTGTGTGGTTTCCAGGAAATCAGCTAATGTACAGATTTTATGAATCCTTATAAGCAGCTAACTTTTCATCAAAAACTCATATAAAATGAATATTAAAAACTTCTGCAAAACAACTATATGACATGTGTTTTAACTGAGAAAAATTTGAACTAGCATTTAAAACAAAGAACTGAATGTTGCTAACTCATTGACTTAAGTCTAATATATACAGGAACTACAAAAACGAAGTATGGGACTACTGCTTATCAAACTGACAATCTGCTGACAAGTGCCCTATCAGCAGTACATTTTAAAACATTCTAAAATTTGAAAAAAAGGAACAAAATATAAGATTTACAGTGATATAAAATCAGCCACAACAAGACATTTCAACTGAGAAAACAAATTCCTTCTAGATTACGGAAACACGTTAATTTTTAAAACTAAACACTGAGTACTACTGCTTACCTGATCCCTAATTAGGTCTGACTTAGAAACAACTCATTTGATTAAAAGTAAATAAAATTTGCAACTGTCTATTTGCAGGAAACAAAGTAACCTGTGGCATTTAATGATGATTTTGAGTACTTGCCTTTTGACACTAATTAAAGGATGAGAAATCTATATGCTTTTCTCCTTGGGAGAGAGAAGAATCTAACTAAAAATATGTTAGTCCAGGGGCGCCTGGGTGGCTTGGTCGGTTGGGCATCCGACTTCGACTCAGGTCATGATCTCGCGGTCCATGAGTTTGAGCCCCGTGTCCAGCTCTGTGCTGACAGCTCAGAGCCTGGAGCCTGTTTCAGATTCTGTGTCTCCCTCTCTCTCTGCCCCTCCCCTGTTCATGCTCTGTCTCTCTCTGTCTCAAAAATAAATAAATGTTAAAAAAAAAAATTAAAAAAAAATATGTTAGTCCAGATTTCCTGCCAACTGCTTAATAGGATAGGAACAATCATAATAAAAAGAATAAGTAGGAGCAATAATGTAATCAAATTAGGACAACACATACACATATCCACGAAAAACTGACTAATGAATTTTGCCAAGTAACAGCTCCTTTGTGTACACTTTGTCTTGTGTAATAAAATTAGTATCAATGTAAACAAATGGCCAACAGGATCTATAGGACTAAACTTTCAACATTTTCAGCTTTCTGTGTAAATACGTGTGTACAAGAATAGATAACTTATTAACAGCTGACAGTACTTTACACAAAACAGACACTGAACAAGTTTCTGCAGTCTTTAATAAACACCTCAGAGTATGGAAGGACTATAGGGGCAGAAGGAGATGAACTTCCTGAATTCTCTGACTTACTATCTTAGGAGAAATTCTATTCATCCTCGAGGACCACTCTGATTGTCACCTCTTCACTGAGTTTTCCCACATATTTCCTAGAAAATAAATCACTCTCACCTGTTTCCACCAATCTTAAATCTTTGTGTTAAAACTTGCTGTTTGTAAATTTATGTCTCAAATTGTGAGTCACTTGAATTCATAAATGTAATACATATACTGCAGACTCAATAAATACGTTGAAGAAAGCATTCATTCTTAACAAATTGAAGGTCTGCATAAAAATCAAATACTTGAAAATGTTTTAATTTTGTTTATGCAATGTCACTGAACTCTTTTTTCTGTATATTCAGTCTGTTACTAAATTCTGTTCATTCTCTGGGTGTCATTTTTATTAGTGCAAATGTTGATTTCTAAAATAATTTGTTTTCTCTACTTCCAGTCATTTCTTTCAATCACTCATCTCTGACACATTAACCTTCCAAAATATCATACTCATGGTATTCCCTTGCCAAATGCACAAGTTAATCCTAACAATTGTCTCACCATATTCATTTTTAATATGTTTAGCTAGGCATATTCAACCTTGCTCAAGTTTAGTACAGATGATCCAGATTCCTAACTAGAACACTAAGATTAATTTATTTAAAACAATGCATAATGCTTACAGCAAAATAAGCAGAGGAGGAGGAGGAGGGATAGAAGGAGGAAGGGGAAATAAGCTTCATCTAGTGATGAAATCTGGGCTTTTTTTTTTTTCTTCAATAAAACTGTTTCCATTTGTTACCAAGTCCTTATAGAAAGTAGAACCTTTAGTCTGCAGAGCATGTTCCTATATATGGTAATGTGACCAGGAAGTTGTTGCTATGGAAGTACTTAGGCAATTTGACTTTATTAAAAAGAAGAACTCTACTGGCATCTACTGATAGAAGGAAACAACTACAGCTTTAACTAAAACAGAATTCCTTCATAATTCAAATTAATCTTAAGAAGTATATTGCTCGTATTTCATCCCGACGGTATTTTCAGAATTTTAATTTGTACTAAGATGTCTAGCGCTGTACTCCAAATTTGATACAAGAGCATATTTTATACTCTAGTAATAATTTAAATAACGTGTGATAATAAAACCGGAGTAATCAACTTTGAGGTCACAAAGTCCTTATTATTCATTCTGCATTAATTTTTGAGATCATAACAATTTTCAGAGTTGAATCTCCTTTGATTATCTTAAGATACCACAAAATCCTGGGGTTTTTTTCCTTATATTTAATAATACTAATGAAAACTTACACTTACCAATTACTTTACAACATATAAAATGGTTTCCACTGGCTTATCAGATCTTTACAAATTAAGTAGGCAGGACAGGTGTTATTAACTTTAAGATGAGAAAACAAACTTCTAAACACGAAGTCACTTGCCCAAAGTCACTTAAGTCTTCTGGCTCCTAGATCAGAGCTCCTTCGTACTGCACAACAGTGATTACCAAAAGAAGTAAAGATTTTTTTCAAATGCAGCATTTTTCAAACAAAGATGAGGAAGTGCGAATAAAAGAATTAGTTCTTGGATATACTGTCTCGAGTCTAAAAATCTGCTATTAGAATGTTTCCCTTTAGATGGTCGGTCACATTATAGCCATGTGATTTCAATGTCTACCTTTAGGTTTACAATCATGCTGAGGCCAAGCATAACTATACACGTCAGAGTTTCGAGGTTAAAAGAAACACATGGAAGCATACTCGATACATAAATGATGTTATTTGTTCCACATAGAGGGCACATAATATGACCATGACCTCTGCTATTCAAATAAAGGTTTTAGGGTAACAGTTTTGCCTTTCACAAAATGTTTTAATGGATTCATGGGGCACCTGGGTGGCTCGCTGGTTGAGTATCTGACTTTGGCTCAAATCATGATTTCATGATTCGTGAGTTCAAGCCCTGCATCAGGCTTGCTGCTGTTAATGCAGATCCTCTCTGCCCCTCCCCCACTTATTCTCTCTCTCTCTCTCTCTTTCTCTCTCTCTCTCTCTGCTCCTCCCCCACTCATTCTCTCTCCCTCTCAAAAATAAAAATAAACATTTATAAAAAATTTTTAAAAATAAATGGATTCCTGTATTTTATAAATGTATTCAACCTTTTAAGACTGGCTTCTTTCATTTAGCACAATATAACAATTAAGATTCATCCATGTTGTGTTTCAATAGTTGACTCATTTTTATTACTGAATAGTATTCCAGTGTATGGATTTACAATTTATATATCCATTCACAACTGAATTACTTTGCAGCTTTGTCAAAAATCAATTAACAATATATTTGTCGGGGTCTATTCTGGACTCTGTCCTGTTCCACTGATTTGATGTGTCAATTCTTTCATCAATACCCTACTATGTTGGTTACTGTAGCTTTTGAGTAAGTCTTAAGCCAGATAGGGTAAATCTTCCAACTTTTTTTTTTTTTATTGTTTTGACTGTTAGACTTCCTTAACCTTTCGTATGTATTTTAGGTTTGTCTATGCCTACAAAAATAATCTTGCTGGGACTTTATTAAGATTGTGTTCATTGAGGGGCACCTGGGTGGCTCAGTCGGTTAAGTGTCCGACTTCAGCTCAGGTCATGATCTCGCGGTCTGTGAGTTCGAGCCCCACGTCAGGATCTGTGCTGACAGCTCAGAGCCTGGAGCCTGTTTCAGATTCTGTGTCTCCCTCTCTCTCTGACTCTCCCCTGTTCATGCTCTGTCTCTCTCTTCTCAAAAATAAATAAACGTTAAAAAAATTTAAAAAAAAAGATTGTGTTTATTGAGAGAAATGCCATCTCAATGAGTTTTCAATCCATGGTCATAATGTATCTCTTAATGATACTTGGGTCTTTGATTTCTTTCATTAGTGTTTAAAGTTTTAAGCATTTAGATCCTGCACATATTTTGTTATACCTACATACCATTTTTTAAATTGGAGCTATTGTAAATGTACTTTAAAAAAATGTTTACAATTGTTCACTGCTAGTGTATAGAAATAGGTCTTATTTTCATATTTTAACCTTGTATATTGCAACCTTGCTACGTGCACTTATTAGTTTTATGAGTCTTTTTGTAGATTTCTTAGGATTTTCTATGAAGGCAATCATGTCATCTTTGAACAGATTGTTTTATTTCTAGGACTTCTAGTAATAATGTTGAACAAAAGAGTATCAAGAGTGGACATCGTTGCCCTATTCCCAATCTTAGAAAGAAAACATTTAGTTTTTCATCATTTATTATGTCAGCTGTTGACATTTTTTGTAATTGCCCCTTATTGAGATAAGGAGTTTCTTTGTATTCCTAGCTAGGTATTTTTACCTTACAGGGATGTTAATTTTATCTAATGCTTTTTAAGCATCTATTGGTAATGATCATATGGTTTTACTTCTTTAGTCTATTAATATGATAGATTACAGTTACTGATTAATTTTCAAATATTGAACCAGGCTTGAATCCCCAGGATAAATACCTCTTGGTTTTAATGTACTATTCTTTTTATATATTGCTGGATTCAACTTATGAATACTTCTTGAGAATTCTGTATATATGTTTATAAGAAATATTTTCAAATTTTAATTTCATTACCGTTTTTGAATGATTTTGATATCAGGTTAAGGATGAGGGCATAAAACAAGTTGAGAGGTATTCTGTCTTCTATTTTCTGGAAGAGACTGCAAAAAGGTGGTATCATTTTTTTCCTTAAATATTTGGTAGAATTTGTCAGGAAAACTATCTGGGCCACGAGTTCTTTTTTGAAAGGCTAAAAATACCAATTCAATTTCTTTAATAGATATGGTACTATTCAGTTGTCTATTTCATCTTTGGTGAATTTGGTAGTTTGTTTTTCACCAATTGGTCTATTTCAACTAAGTTGTCAAATTTATGTGAATACAATGTTTCAAATCTCTTTATTACCCTTTTAATGTCTGTGGCATCTGTAGTTACATCCCCTCTTTCATTTTTGGTAGTGGTAATTTGCCTACTTTCCTTGGTAAATCTGGCAAAAACATTCTAAGTATTTTTTTAAAGGAACCACCTCTTGTTTTCATTGATTTTCTCTACCATTCTTTCTGTTTTTAATTTCATTGATTCTTGCTCTTATCTTTTTTCCTTCCCTCTACTTTTTTTGGGATAATACCTAGGATTATTTAGAAGTGTATTGTTTAAATTTCCAAGTATCTGAAAAATTTCCCTGGTATCTAGTTCTCTTACTGATTTCTAATTAATTCCATTATGGTCAGAACATGATTTTTAATTCTTTTAAATTTTTAAATTGTTGTCTTATGACCAAGAATATGGTCTTTGATGGTGAATGTCCCATGAACATTTGAAAAGAGTGTCTTTTATAATTGTTAAGTATACTATAAATGTCAATTAGGTCAATATGATTGATGGTGTTTTTCAAGTCTTCTATATTCTTTCAGATTTTTGGTTTAATTGTTCCATAGATAACTGAGAGAAGATTAAAGAAGTCTTCAACTTTGTAGATTTTCGTATTTCTCTCCTTTCAGTATATTAGTTTTTGCTTCATGTATTTTGAAACTCTGTTATTAGATTCATATATACTTAGGATTGTTTTATCTTCTTACCAAATGGACACTTTGAGCATTATAAATATCCCTTCTTAATCCTGGCTAATTTTCTTGAAGTCAACTTTGTATGATATTAATACTGCCAACACAAATTTTACCAAATAGTATTTGTATGGCATATCTTTCCCTCCAGTCTTTTGCATTTAAACACTATATCAATATATTTAAAGTCAATTTCTTATATATAACACATAGCTGAGTCTTGTTTAAATCATTTACATTTGCTGCAATTATTGATATAATTGGCTTTAGGTCTATTATTTTGTTACTTTTTTTCTGTTTGTTCCCTATTTGTTAAAAAAAGCTTTAATGAATATAACTGACATAAAATCAACTGCAAATATGTGAAGTGTAGAATTTGATGTTGACATATAAATACAACTGTGAAACCAGGACCAAAGGCAAGATAATGAACTTTTCTCATGCCTCTTCATAATTTTTCCTTCTTTCCATCCTGAATCCCAGCAACTTGATACTTTCTGACAATATAGTTTATATTTTTAAGACATATAAAATGGAACTTTTTCTTGAAATAAACTTTTTATTTTATAACAGCTTTAAATTTACAGAAAAATTACAAAGATAGTACAGAGTTGCTATATAACCAACACCTGTTTTTCACTATTATTAACATCTCACATTAGTATGGTAAATTTGTATAATTAATGAGCCAATGTTGATACACATTTGTTAACCAAAATCTGTAGTTTATTCACATTTCCTTAGGTTTTAACTAATGTCCTTTTCCTGTTCCAGGATCCCACCCATGATACCACATTACATTTAGTACTCCTGTCTGCTTTGGCTCTTCTTAGCTATGATGACTCATGTTTCCTTAGACTCTTACTCAGATTTCCCTTGTTTTGATGACCTTGACAATTCTGAGGAGTATTGGTCAGGTATGTTGTACAGTGTTCCTCAATTACTATTTGTGTGTTGTTGTTTTCATGATGGCTGGGGTTATGGGCACTGAGGTCCAAAGAAGTAAAAATAACATTTATATCACATCATATCAAGGGTATATACTATCAACACGACTTATCAATGTGAATGCTATCCTTGATCACCTGGTTGAGGTAGTGTTTTTCAGGTGCCTCCACCTATTCCATACCGTACTTGTTGGAATTAAGTCACTATGCCCAGTGCACGCTTAAGGAATGGGGAGTTACACTCTACTTTCTTCAAGGCAGAGTGGAATTCCTCTGCTAGGGCACTGTGTCTCTTCTTCCCCATTTATTTATTCAATCATTTATTTACATTCTATATAGACTCATGGATATTTATTTTATATTTTGGGCTATAATCCAATACTACATTATTTATTTTATTGCTCAAATCATTCAAGTTTTGGCCATTGGAAACTTTCAATTGCTTCCTATGCCACTTTGATATACAATCGTGTGTGTGTGCATAAGCACGTGCACACATGCATGTATATTTGAACACTTGCTTACTAGCACTATAAAATGGCCCATGCTCATTTTGTATACTTCCTGCATCAATCCTAGAATCAGCCATTTCTCCAAGGAGCTCTAGTTCCTCTTACTGGACAATGGTACTACAAACCAAGATCTGGGAACTAGGTGAGCTTGTTGCTACTGGAGTGTTGTTGCCTTTAGGCCTTCTCAGCTGACAGAGCAGAAAAATACATGTGTGTACCAAATGTGTATATACCCATATCTATAAGTATTTCTACATATAATCATCTGTGTCTATAATAAGGTAAAGATGAGTTCTTTCTAGTATCTCCAACTCTAATTCATTACTGCATGATTCATTTAACTTCCTCCTCTTTCTTACTTGAAAACTCCCACTCCAACCATCCACTATTCATTTACTTACTTGTTCAATTTCAGTATACACATATGGAAATATCAGAATTGTTAAGCTGGTACAGTTAACAACTTTATCCTCATGGGAAACAACTTTATTAACTCAAGTACACTACTATGCAGTTTCTGTTGCCTCTAACCTTACAGATTTCACCTATTTCCAAATTTACTTAGATCAGCACCTTTGGCCTCATCTTCAGTGAGGCTGTTTCATGAGTTTGTAATAAAGTTAGATTGTTTTGTCACAGTCTGTATTTCATTCTGGGATCCCCCAACTTTCTAAATGATGTGTTTTTTTTTTAATTACATACATAAGACGAAAATTACATACATTAAGATTTACTCTGTACTGTGGGTGCTATGGGTGTGGACAAATGTATAATGTCATGTAACCACAATTACATTATCAACAGAATAGTTTAGCACCTTTATAAATATCCTGAGCTTCCCTGATTCTTAGCACCTATTGATCTTTTTACCACTGCTAGAGTTTTGCCTTTTCCAGAGTGTCAAAATTGGAGTCATACCCTATGCAGACTTTTCAATCTTATTCTATCACCTAGAAATATGCATTTAAAATACATGCATGTCTTTTTGTGGTTTTATGGCTTATTTCTTTTTATCA
Source organism: Prionailurus viverrinus (assembly GCF_022837055.1). Taxonomy (NCBI): domain Eukaryota; kingdom Metazoa; phylum Chordata; class Mammalia; order Carnivora; family Felidae; genus Prionailurus; species Prionailurus viverrinus. Next base: position 143,534,959 of record NC_062568.1, read on the forward strand.
CTGAATAATAACCTATCGTATTGATGTACTTGAGTTTGTTTATTTACCTACTGAAGGGTCATAGTTACTTCCAGTTTTGGGCCATTATGACTAGAGTTGCTATAAACTTTCATGTGCAGGTTTCTGTGTGGATGTAGTTTTTAAATTAGCATAGTAAATTAAATTCCTAGGAATGTGATTGTTGGATTGTATGTTTAGATTCTGTTTAGCTCTGCAAGAAATTGCCAAAATGTCTTCCAAAGTGGCTGTACCATTTTTATTTACCACCACCAATGAAGAGTTCCTGTTGTTCTATGTCCTTATTAGAAATCAGCAGTTTTGTGTATGTTGTAACATTAGCCATTTTAAAAGATGTATAGTAGTATCTTATTATTTCATTTTGCAATTCCCTAGGGACAAATGATGTTGAGCATCTTTTCATTAGGCTTATTTACTTACCATCATTATCTTTAGTGAGATGTCTTTTCAGATCTTTTGCCCATTTTTAAAATGGATTATCTTATAAATGAGTTGTATCTGGTAGAATTCACTAGTGAATGCATCTAGTCCTGATGCTTTTTGAGAAATTATTTCTTAATTATTAATTTTCAAATTATTGATTTGGTCTTAATAGATTAAGATAGATACATTGATAGATCTATTCAGATTATCTATTTCTATTTGTGTAAGTTTTGATAATCTATCTCCTTCAAAAAATTGGTCTATTTCATCTGAGTTATTAACTTGTGGGTCTAAAATTTTTCACAGTATTCTTTTATTACCTCTTAATGCCCATGGGGATTATGGCGATCTTCAAGCTTTGATTTCTAATATTGGTAATTTGTGTTCTTCATCTTTTTTTTTTTTTTTATTAGCCTGGCTAGATATTTATCAATTTTACTGAATTTTCCCTAGATCAAGTTTTTAGTTTTTTTAATTAAAAAAAAAATTTAAGGGGCGCCTGGGTGGCCCAGTCGGTTAAGTGGCTGGCTTCGGCTCAGGTCAGATCTCACGGTCTGTGAGTTCGAGCCCCGCATCGGGCTCTGTGCTGACAGCTCAGAGCCTGGAGCCTGTTTCGGATTCTGTGTCTCCCTCTCTCTGACCCTCCCCCGTTCATGCTGTGTCTCTCTCTGTCTCAAAAATAAATAAACGTTAAAAAAAATCATTAAAAAAAAATTTAAGCTTCTGCACAGCAAAGGAAACAATCAACAAAACTAAAAGGCAACCGACGGAATGGAAGAAGATATTTGCAAACGACATCAGATAAAGGGTTAGAAACCAAAATCTATAAAGAACTTACCAAACTCAATACCCCAAAAAACAAATAATCCCATGAAGAAATGGGCAAAAGACATGAATAGACACTTTTCCAAAGAAGATATCCAGATAGCCAACTGACACATGAAAAGATACTCAATCAGGGAAATAACAAATCAAAAGCACAATGAGATACCACCTCACACCTGTCAGAATGGCTAAAATTAACAACTCAAACAATAACAGATGTTGGCAAGATGTGGAGAAAGGGGAACACTACTGCACTGTTGGTGGGAATGCAAACTGGAGCAGCCACTCTGGAAAACAGTGTGGAGGTTCCTCAAAAAACTAAAAATAGAACTATTCTATGACCTAGCAATTGCACTACTAGGAATTCATCCAAATGATACAGAAATGCTGATTCGAAGGGGCACATGCACCCCAATGTTTATAGCAGCACTATCAACAACAGCCAAATTATGGAAAGAGCCCAAATGTCCAACAACTGATGAATGGATTAAGAAGATGTGGTGTGTGTGTGTGTGTGTGTGTGTGTGTGTGTGTGTGTACATATGTATATATAAAATGGAATACTACTAAGTGATGAGAAAGAATGAAATCTTGCCATTTGCAACAACATGGATGGAACTGGAGGGTATTATACTAAGTGAAATAGTCAGAGAAAGACTAGTATCACATAATTTCACTCATATGTGAAATTTGAAAAACTTAACAGATGATCATAGGTAAAAAGAAGGAAAAATAAGATAAAAACATAGAGGGAGGCAAACCATAAGAGACTCTTAAATACAGAGAACAAACAGAGTTGATGAGGGTGGGGCAAATGAGTGATGGGCATTAGAGAGGGCGCTTGTTGGGATGAGCAATGGGTGTTATATGTAAGTGATGAATCACTGGGTTCTACTCCTGAAGCCAAGACTACACTGTATGTTAACTAACTTGATAATTAAAAAAAAAATCTAGATTTTCAAATTTAGAATTAAATTTTTTTTATTTTTTTTGGGGGGGGGGGCAGTGTGCATACAAGAAGGGGAGGGGCAGAGAGAGGGAGAAAGAGGATCTGAAGTGGGCTCTATTGCTGAGAGCAGAGAGCCCGATGTGGGGCCCCACCAAACTCATGAACCATGAGACTGTGACATGAGCCAAAGTTAGATGCTTCACTGAGTCACCCAGCCGCGCCCCTAGAACAAACTTTTAAAAATAATTGTTCTCACTGGTTTCCTGTATTCAATTTCTAGTCTGTATTATTTCTTTAGCTTGCATTGGGCTTAAATTGCTTCCTTTCTCTACATTCCTAAAGTGGAAACTTAAGGTTGTAAGCTGCCCTCTAAGCACTGTTTTTGCTGAATTCCCCAAATTGTGATAAATTGTATTTTCATTATCATTTAAATTATTTTCAAATTTCTTGAGACTTCTTCTTTGACTCATGTGTTATTTAAAAGTATGCTCTTTAATTAATTTCTATATTTGGGAATTTTCCAGCTTAATTTCTGTTATCAATTTCTGGTTTAATTCTGCTGTGATCTGAGAATATACTTTCCATGAGTACTATTTTTTTTTTTTTAATTTTTTTTTCAACGTTTATTTATTTTTGGGACAGAGAGAGACAGAGCATGAACGGCGGAGGGGCAGAGAGAGAGGGAGACACAGAATCGGAAACAGGCTCCAGGTTCTGAGCCATCAGCCCAGAGCCTGACGCAGGGCTCGAACTCCCGGACCGCGAGATCGTGACCTGGCTGAAGTCGGACGCTTAACCGACTGCGCCACCCAGGTGCCCCCTATTTTTTCAAACATGTTAAGGTGAGGTTCCACCTCACTGATTCTTTCCTCCGCTATATTATTCTACTGATAAGCTCATCCAAAACAATTTATTTGTTAGTGGGTTTTTATTTATTTATTTATTTATTTTTACTTCTAGCACTTGCTTTTGATACTTTCTTAGTTTCTTTCTGCTTACATTGCTCATGTTTTCTTGCATATAGTTTACTGTTTCTATTAGAGCTCTTAACATATTAATCATAGTTATTTTAAGTTCCCTATCTAATAATTCCAACATCTGTAATATCTGAGTTTGGTTCTGGTGCTTTCTTTGTTTTTTCACACTATTCTTTCTTGTCTTTAGGCATGTCTTCTTTTTGTTGAAAGTTCACCATTTGGTATTGGGAAGTAGGAAGAGGTAAGTAAGCATTTACTATGTGGATCTGTTAGACTGGCCAGGAGGTGAGCTGTGTGTAATAAGTGTCAGAAGCTTCAAGTTCCTCCATTATCTTTGTTTTTTGTCCCTTATTGACTGTGGGCTTCCCTCAATACTTCTCTTCAGAGAGTCCATGGCTTTTTCAGCTGTAATTCTATTATTATACTGGATCCCTGTTATATATCTGCTTATTTGGATAGTTGGCTTTTTCTCTTTTGGTTTTGGTATGAGGGTTTGGGTGGGGGAGGAAAAGCATTCTGTAATATTAGAATTAAATCTTTATTTCTTATTTGGCCTGTTTTTCTGGGCTTTGACCTTCACAGGTGTTTCTCCATGATATAGCTTCCCCCCTCCCCCTCTTTAGAAAGAAAGCCTAGACAGGGCTGGATTAGGAGGGATGCCTCTCCAAACTGGGATTGTCTTTTTTTGTTTGTATAGTTTCTTAAATTCCACATGTGAGCGAAATCAAATGGTATTTGCTTTCTCTGAATTTTTTCACTAAACATTATACCCTCTAGGTCACTCCATGTTGTTGCAAATGACAAGATCTCATTCTTTTTATGGCTGAATAATATTCCATTATATATATAATGCACCTGTTTTTCAGATTTTATTTGATGGATCAATTACTTTCTAGTTTTTCAACTTAGGCAGCTTGTTCTACTTTTTGGTTTTCCTCCCTTATTTATCTTCAGCTGACATGTAAAAGTACACATTTTATAAGGTATGGGTAACACACATGATGAAATTTTTTCCATTTCCCTACATTCACTCAACTAGGACATATATTGATGTCTTGAATCAGTAAAATTCTACTAGTGAATATTTTATGTGTGTATATATATATATATATATATATACACACACACACACACATATATGCCACATCTTCTTTATTCATTCTTCTATGGACATCTGGGTTGCTTCCATATCTTGGCTATTGTAAATAGTGCTACAATAAACATAAGGATAAGGGTGCCTGGATGGCTCAGTTGGTTAAGCATCTGACTTTTTTTTTAAATTTTTTTTAATGTTTTTATTTATTTTTGAGACAGAGAGAGACAGAGCATGAGCAAGGGAGGGGCAGAGAGAGAGGGAAACACAGAATCAGAAGCAGGCTCCAGGCTCTGAGCTGTCAGCACAGAGCATGATGCGGGGCTCGAACTCTCGGACCGTGAGATCATGACCTGAGCTGAAGTCGGATGCTTAACCAACTGAGCCACCCAGGCGACCCAGCATCTGACTCTTAATTTCAGCTCAGGTTATGATCTCATGGTTGTGAGATTGAGCCCCCTGTTGAGCTCAGTGCTGGGCATGGGGTCTGCTTAAGATTCTCTCTCCCCCTCTCCTTCTGTCCTACCCATCCCTCTCTCTCTCTCTACCTGAAAAAAATAAATAAAATAAAAAAGACAGAAGGAAAAATGTTTAAAGTTGTATCATCTTTGCTGATTATCTGTTTAATCAATGAATAAAGATAGGCATATTAATAATATTAAAACTGCTGACAGATATTACTTTTCTTAAAACAGTTCGGAATAGATAATTTGGAGGAAATATTGTAGATGGGAGAACTGTGGAGAATGGGATTCAAGCTAGTTATTTCTTAACTGGCTCCTTACACATTGAGTATTTTAAATAACCTAGGATTTATTATTATGCTTGCTGATAAATGGGTTTATGACACTTTGAAACTAATTAGTTATCTCTGTAATCCTTGGTTTCCTCTTTTTGCAAAACAAGATCATTAATACCTTCCCTGAATGTTATTACCGGTTTTACGTATGACTCAAGATAATGTAAGTGAATTCTCTTTGTAAATTGTAAATGTTATGAAAATGTAGACAGGTATTATATTATATTAACACACCTGATTAATAACTATATAACTCTTATTTATTTAAGTCATATTAAAGAAAGTCAAAGTATACTACAATATCACTTTTTTTTTTTTTTTTTTAAATTTTTTTTTTTCAACGTTTATTTATTTTTGGGACAGAGAGAGACAGAGCATGAACGGGGGAGGGTCAGAGAGAGAGGGAGACACAGAGTCGGAAACAGGCTCCAGGCTCCGAGCCATCAGCCCAGAGCCTGACGCGGGGCTCGAACTCACGGACTGCGAGATCGTGACCTGGCTGAAGTCGGACGCTTAACCGACTGCGCCACCCAGGCGCCCCTACAATATCACTTTTTTAAAGTCTAAGCACTGGAAGCATCCAAATTGTTCAAAAAGATTATAAACAGCTATTCCATTTTAATAGTTAGTATTTCTGAGAAAGTGGCACATGTACTGCAAGAGTCAATGTATGCAGTATGGAAAAAATGGTATAGATATGAGTGGACAATTCCAGTGACACCAAGACAATATTGTTCTTAAAACATGAAAGGCATTAGTTCTGTGTCCCGTACTGTATAACGCCCTGTTTAAAACTGTTTAAACGCCCTGTTTAAAATTGTGCTTTTTAGAGGCACTGAGTGGCTCAGTCAGTGAAGCATCAGACTTTGGCTCAGGTCATGATCTCATGGTTGATGAGTTTGAGCCCTGCATTGGACTCTGTGCTGACAGCTCAGAGTCTGGAGCCTGCTTTGGATTCTGGGTCTCCCTCTCTCTCTCACCCCTCCCCCACTGGGTGCATGAGTACTCTCTCTCAAAAATAAACGAACATTAAAAGAATAAAAATAAAATAAAATAAAATAAAATAAAATAAAGAAAATTGTGCTTTTTAGCAGATGGGTACCTACATTATGCAAATAAACTTTAATGAAAAATAGATTAGATTCTAAAGAGTCCTAGGAAAAACCTTTTTTTTTTTTTACATAATAAAAAGTTGTGCAAATCAGTTTTCTTTTTTTTTTTTTTAAATTTTTTTTTTTTCAACGTTTATTTATTTTTGGGACAGAGAGAGACAGAGCATGAACGGGGGAGGGGCAGAGAGAGAGGGAAACACAGAATCAGAAGCAGGCTCCAGGCTCTGAGCCATCAGCCCAGAGCCCGACGCGGGGCTCGAACTCACGGACCGCGAGATCGTGACCTGGCTGAAGTCGGACGCTTAACCGACTGCGCCACCCAGGCGCCCCCAAATCAGTTTTCTTTAAATAAAAAATTCTCATTGAACATATATTCATCTTTAATATAATTTTATGATATAAGAATAGGAAATAATAAATTTATTCAAAGCATAAAATGTAGTCACTGGAAGTATTATTTTTTATTAAAAATTATTTTTAATGTTTTAATTTATTTTTGAGACAGAGAGAGAGCATGAGCAGGAGAGGGGCAGAGAGAGAGAGGGAGACAGAATCTGAAGCAGGCTCCAGGCTCAGAGTTGTCAGCACAGAGCCCGACGCGGGGCTTGAATTCACGGACTGTGAGATCATGACCTGAGCTGAAGTTGGACACTTAACCGACTGAGCCACCCAGGCACCCCAAGTTTTTCACTGGAAGTATTATTAAGACAAACCTGTAAATCTCCAGATAGGAAAACAGTTAATATAGACAATTCAATGGATTATTAAAATAACTTTTCAAAAGTCAGAGTCCAATTAGGAATAAGAACTAAATTTGCTGTGTATAGCTATCAAATATAAGAAAAATAAAGCAAAAAATTTTCTCATTTATATTATAGACACAGTAAACCAGTTTAGTATTGTACTAAGAATAACAGTTATGGCAAATGATTAATTGTTCTGAACTCACACTCTTTACCTAATTAAATGCAACTATTAGTAACACTAGCAGATAAAATAACTTCATTCTTCCCTGGAAAGATAGATTTTTTAAATACTGATACAGTTGAGAATACCTACTGCAGAGTTTCATACTACGGCATTTTTGTTCTTGGTTTTAATTCTCCCAACAAATAAAGGCATTAGAATATCTGACTCAATGTCTTACAGGTATTTTTAAGGGGAAATTATCATGCTTACTAATGATATATTTAAACCCCTCTTGCACCTGTTTTTCAGATTTTATTTGATGGATCAATTACTATCTAATTTTTCAACTTAGGCAGCTTATTCTACTTTTTGGTTTTTGTAAAAGTACACATTTTATAAGGTATCTTGGTAACACACATGGTGAAATTTTTCCATTTCCCTACACTCACTCAACTAGGACATATATTGATGTCTTGAATCAGTAAAATTCTACTAGTGAATATTTTATTCCTTGGAAGAATGGCAGATATTTCCAAAAATGAATTAGTTTTATTAACTTTTCAGAAACTGTTTTTAATATTGGTGTAATGCACTCATTTAGTAAGCTTAAGTAAGCTAAATTGCAGAGAACTTATGAACATATTCCTATGGACCTGATTTTTTTTTTACCTAATCAACAAAGAAATAGAGAATATATAACTATCCACAAATATGTACTGACTGTCCATAATGTCCAAGCATTGAATCATAGAGAATATAAAATAGTTATGTAAGGGTGACTACCCAAGAAAAAAAAGGGTGACTACCCAAGAAAAGTCAAGTAAAAGCTAGTAATATCTACTATAGATAATAACTGAAGATTTATATGACATATAATTAAATATACAGCTGTACAATGGAGGCAAAATTTTCTAAATAGTTAATCTTCTATGGCTTGAGATAATAATTTTTTAACAAAGAAACCTTACTGATACACTAACGCAAACAAACATGTTTGTGAAATACTTCTTACATATCAAGGAACTCCAGCCACTTAATCTATATGGAAGACATCACAGCAAATATAAAAGTAAAGACTGACCATTTTAGAACTCTAACATCCCAGGCTATTAGTATTTTCTGCTTACGGGACTTCAAAGGGCTAAAGGGACTTTTTAAAACATCAAAAAACCTTAAAGATAAGAAAGAGTTCAGTGTATACTAGGTATTGAAGAAAATGGAACAGAATATGTAAAACTTGAGAAGGGTCTTGGAGGAAAGGCAGGATTTATAATAGAACAGAAAAAGGAACAAGGGCAATTCAAGAAGATAAATCTATCTGAATGAAGGCTATAGGTAAGAATGAATATGTACTTGATCCTACCTATTCACTCTCCTTCTCAGATTAAGAAATGTGAAGAAGGAAATAAGATGTGATAGAAAGTAACTTGCAGGGAGAGGATTACTTTATATAGGGTGATCAAAAATGTCTGAGGAACATGACTTTAATTTGAGTTGTCAAGACCTGAGTATAAGAAAAGGAGCATATCAAAGGCTGATGGAAAAAGAGTAAACCAGGAAGAAGAAACAGTGAATGAAAGACTGTGACAGAAGAATGGACAGAAACAATAGTACTACTGAGCAGAGAATGGATTGGGAAACGGTCTGTGTAAATTGAGAGCAAGAATGGAAGAAGGGAAAACAATTGAGACTACTGCAAAGTCCAGGCAAGAAATGGTGGTCACTTAACATTGAGATTGTGGTGACAGACAGAAAGGGAGAGAAATGGCCAGATTTCATTTATACATTTTGGAGAAACGAGATCTGCTGACAGACTGAACCTAGAGAGTGAATAAATGGAAGATATCAAAAATAACACCAACGTTTTTGGTATTATAATACCAATGAGCATGTGGGTAAGGAGCGATGACAATTACTAAGATGGGGGAAAGGTGAAGAATAGGTTAGAAGCATGTTGTCATAAAGAAAGGTTTTATTGGACATATTAGACATCAAATTGGAAATTTCAAAAAGAGTTGGATAGGTATCTGGAACACATCACTGCATTCTAAATTTTATTTTAAAATTATGTATCAAGTGTTTTATATCTCCAGTTGTCCAGGGACAGAAAGAATGGCTTGCATTTACTTAAAATATTAAATAAATCTCCCTCTCAGTGGTGACTGTGAAACTGTGATACACACACCACAGGTTTAGAGAAAAGGTCCTCTCTTCTCTAAACTTCCAATGTCTTAGTTCTGACTCATCATATTTGTCATATTACTAAAACACAATCCTGTGTCATTCCAAAGAAAAACAAACTCAATTGACTTCCCATGGCCTACAAAATCTAAACCAATACATGGCTAAAGAGACTTTGTAGAGGTAATTAAGGTTACTAATTAATGACCTTAAAACAGATTCTTGTGGATTATCTAGGCGGGACTGATCTAATCATATTAGCTCTTAAAAGCAGAGAACTTTCTCCAGCTTGAAGCAGAAGAGAGCCAGGACAAAAAGTTGTCAGATTCTAAACAAGAAAAGGATTCAACGCATCATTACTGGCTCTGAGGTTATTAGAGTCCATGTGCAAGGACCAGAGAAAGGCCTGTAGGAGCTATGGGCAGCCCCCACATCACAGCCAACAAGGAAACACAGACCTCAGTTTTATAACCACAAGGAAGTGAATTCTGCCAAAAATATTAATGAGCGTGGAAGTAGATTCTTCCCCAGAAACACCAAATAAAGGCCTATCAGAAAGAACCCTGACCTAAAAATTGTGAGATAATAAATGGGATTTTTTTAAACCACTAAATTTATGGTAATTTGTTACGGCAGCAATAGAAAACTAATACAAGACTCGTATGTATTAAGGTGATGGGGGTGGGGAAAGTGGGATTCTATTGCCAGAATACTAAATATATGAAATATGAAAATATGAAGCCTCTAATCATGGTTGATGCAGCCACTCTCTCCCTCTAACACTTATAGTCCTTTACATTGATGAGAATCTTCCATTGACTCACTACTGATTCACTAGCCAAGATAATGGCCAGGCAGCCAACATCTCCATGCAGGGACGTTCTAAATACTTAATACAGGGGCACCTGGGTGGCTCAGTCAGTTGACTGTCTGACTTCGGCTCACGTTATGATCTCTCAGTTCTTGAGTTCAAGCTCTGCATCGGGCTCTATGCTGACAGCTCAGAACCTGGAGCCTGCTTCAGATTCTGTGTCTCCCTCTCTCTCTGCCCCTTCCCACTCACACTCTGTCTCTGTCTCTTTCTCAAAAATAAACATACATACATACGTACTTGATACACAAGTGAAGAAGATGAAATCTAATCCTTCATCTCCCACTACCTCCTTTCACTCAAATGAGAGTCCCCATCAGTCTAGATAGGGGCAAGCTCAGGCCTCAGGTATCCAAATGCCAGTGTGACAGTTCTGGCTCCACAGAATGGGGAGGTGAATGTAGGGGGCTACAGGCTCAGATAACAATAGAAAACTAGTTTACCTTTACCCAGAATTACCACAATGGAAGCTAGATCTTCCCTACTAAAATATAAACACCTGAAAACCCCATTCTTCAGGTGATGACAAAGCATTCTGGGTATGAAAGACGGTATAGTAGTACTAATATGAAATGTGGGGATGTGCAGTTAAACCAGTAGTCAGAAAATTAAGCATAAGAGTCCCATTTACGTAAGATGAGTTTCTCCTGGCAAATTCCTACTTATTACCCTAAGTTTATTGCAATGTTATTCCCTCAGTTCTAACTCCTAAAATACATTAACACCCACATTATTATTGTACTAACCACACTATACAATAATTACATGCTTATACTTCTAACTCTTCTTGTAAGTTTCTTGCATAATTTTCTATCTCTAAATCTAACACAATGGTGATCACACAGTCAGCATTCAACAAATGTTTCTGAACTGATTCATTTTTTAAGAGATACCATGGCTCTTTTATGATAAAATTTTAGGTTTCTCAAGTCAAAGATGAGTCACAGAAATAGAGAGCCTTTATTAGGCCCCAGTATATCTCATATATTTATTTCTATACTACGTTAGGAGAATATGCATTTCCACTATCTTCAATTTCTCTATTCTAACATTGGATATAAAACTGTAAGAAAATATAAACATTGTCTAGGATATTAAATGTTTTAAGATTGATGATAATCCTTAGCACATGTCAGACATTGTTGTAAGCCTTTTGCAATAAGTAAATAATGCATTTACTTCTCACAACAACATACCTTTAAGATGAATAATTATCTCATTTTCCAGAGGAACAGAGAGGTAAAGTAAGTTGTAAAAGGTTGAAAAATTGTAATATTCTATATTCTATTTTAATTCTTTCTACCTACCTCCCCAAGAGTATATATTTATTTCAAATAAATTCTATTTTCAAAAGTGTTAAGCCTTTACCAAAATCTTTTTTGAATAAATGAAAATACACTGAAGAGTCACAAAGCCAAGGATATAAAGTACTAAGATTACATCACCATGCACATGGCTTCTCCTTTTATTTCAAGCTCTGATAAGTGATTACTGAACCCAACATTAGTTTTTAAGAACTTAGCAATGATTTAAGTAACTTTCATTTCTATATCACTCTCCAAATAGTTTTCTTATTGCGACTGTGACAAATATCTACCAAACTTGGAATGTTTTAATTTCAAGTAATATCTATTAATTTTGAGGAAAATGTAGTTATAGCTATATACTGTTAAAGGCAATAACCCGTCATTGTCATCATGTGGTAGGTATCACGTTCCAGTAAACTCTGACACATTTTAGAACTAAGAAATAAATGTGAGCCTAGGGCATTAGAACTATGTCACAGCTCACACTGACCGCATCTGAAATCTCCCAGGCCCAAAAATAAATGATACGGTGATGCTAACTAACCATGGCAGGAACAGTTAGAGGACTCTTAATTTATACCACTAGAAGATATGAAGTGAGCCAGAAGGTGGCAGAATGGGGCCATGTAGGCTTCACATACAAATTCAGAAAAACCTTTTATTGTCATTACCTAAGGTTTTAGCAGTATACCAAACAAAGACAATTTCAGGCCCTAACATAAAAATTTTATGTACTAGAGATACAAAAGAGCATCACTGCATGTATACAAATCAAACTGTAAAATTCCCACATAACCCACTACATTAGAAACTAATCCCCATTTACCCTGACAAATCTTCCCTATTTATACAACTCAATGAAAAAATGAAGTCCTCCAAAGTCCCCTACAACATTCCAATATCACATTTGAATTCACTTACAATTTAATGAAAAATTAATAGTAAATGTATTATGTAATATATTTAATTTCTTAAGTTTGATCATAATTACTACATAATGGCAAAACCAAATCTTTTGTAAGTGATCATATAACTTTAAAGAAAACAGCTGTTTAAAATTTTTTTAAACGTTTGTTCATTTTTGAGAGACAAAGACAGATCGCAAGCAGGGGTGGGGCAGAGAGAGAAGGAGACACAGAATCCGAAGCAGGCTCCAGGCTTTGAGCTGTCCACACAGAGCCGGACGCAGGGCTCGAACTCACGAACCGTGAGATCATGACCTGAGCCGAAGTTTGATGCTCAACTGACAGCCACCCAGGCTCCCCGAAAACAGCTGTTTTTATATTGGGTTTTTCAAATGGGGTTTAGAAACTATGGCTTAGTATGGTAGGTTAACCATATTATTCTTCATATTGCATTTGAATTTACAGTGGATCTGTTTATGTTTGCATTCCCAGTACCTATCAAAGAACCTAGAACACATAAGCCCTCAAAAACATTTGCTCAATTCAGTACAGGATTTCCAGGAGAAAACAGAGCTAAAAGCAATTGAGTAGACACCTAAGACACCAATTGGTATTAAAATGATTCTCTTTAGTTTTCCATCAGGTGACCAGCCCCTCCACACTGAACACAAAAGAAGAAGTGCTAATTACTCTCAGAGACTAAGCCATCTATACAGAGACAAACTAAGAGATCATGAAACCAGATCTGTCAACATTAGCCAACTTACATCAGTGGCAGAAGAGATTCCCGGAGAGAATTGTGGAGCAAGTTATGAGGTAGGCAACACCATGTGGCAGACGTGGTGTTTCACCTTTACCTCAAGTCAAGTAAGGGGCTTCTGGGGAAACACTCAGAGATCTGACCTATCTGCTACCCTCTAAAGTCTACAGGAGTTAGAAGCTGTTTCAGTGGACTTACCAAATGCACCAAATGCAGATACTATGGTGGATGAAGCCACCTAGGCCAGGTTGTGGAGTAGAGTAGTACAGACAGCGAGCTTCCCTTGCAATGGCAGGAAAAATGTGTTTATGTCCTAGGGACCCCAGAGAAAGGCGTGTGGGTAAGGGAGTCATAAGTGGCCAGCCAGAAGAGAGGCATTCCCTCATAGAGAGAACTGAAATCCAAGATCCACAGCAGATTAACTGCCAAGCTAAAGAACCTTAAATTTTAGGAAATCTCAGGTGCAGGGGAAAATTATAATGCCCTGGGAGAGACCCTAGCATTGTGTTCCCAAGAATATATGCTTTTGTAAGATTTGCAAAAGTGAGATATTTTTAACTACAATTGATTAAAACTGCTGTCTCCTTACATTCTAACTTCTCCTCCTTCACACTCCCATTATGTCAGGTGTTAAGAAGTGGCTGCAGGCATTTTAGAGAATTTGCTAAGGGAAATTGAGATAGGAATATGTCAGTTTAGCTACAACTGGGAAGAGGTTTGGGAATTTTTCAATAAAAAAGAAATTACAAACTCCTGACTTGAACATATATGAGGAGAACATCCTTTTACATCTTTAAATTTATGTATTACAGAAGTAAGACAATATTTAGATAGAAACATAATGGAATATGAAACAGATTGAAAAGAGCCATGAAATAAATAAAAATTCTTATTTAGAAAAGTGAATCACACGGTGCACCTGGGTGGCTCAGTAAATTAAGCATCCAACTTCGGCTTGGGTCATGATCTCGCGGTTTGTAAGTTTGGGTCTTGCATTGGGCTCTGTGTTGACAGCTCAGAGCATGGAGCCCGCCTTGGATTCTGTGTCTCCCTCTCTCTCTGCCCCTCCCCTGCTCATGGTCTGTCTGTCTCTCTCTCAAAAATAAACAAAACATGAAAAAATTTTTAAATTCAAAATGATTAATGAATATTATTCATTCAAAAATTACTTAGGATTAAATATCATCAGGAAAACCTGAAATGTCCTGATATCTGATAGTCATATACGAAAGAAATCTGTCATAGGTGTTTCTTCAACCATAAAAAACATAGATGTGAGAACCAGAGGCTAGAGGTCAGAGTGGTAGACCTCACTATTTCATTGAATCTAAGACTATTCAGTTGTTTAAGAATCATCATTATTTTATTTATTACTAAGAAAGAAAAAAGGAAAAAAGTGCAGCAATTAAACTATGAGGTAATGCTTTATTAGTTACAGTTTTTTTCTTTAGAACTACTTTAGACGTAGTTTGTTGTAACTTTCTATCTTATATCACTCGTGCACACACAAGATGAGAAAAACATTTATGTGGTTCAGGGATTCCTAAAAGTCCTTCACATTCAGATTCTGACTCTGTGGAATCATTTTTTGACTCATAGTCATTATGGTGAGTTTTTAGACGAATATTGTCCTTTACGACATCAAGAATATTGTTCACGCGATGTTTCCTGCAGTGGTCTACTACCACCTCCTAGATTTTCTTCCAATATCTCTATTCTGATGTTTGTGCATGCATAGACAATTACAAGTATGTCACAGGTATTGCCTGACAGACAGTAACTATAGGATACCACCAAGTTTAGGAAGCATCCTAATTTCAGAAACGATAACATACAAGAAAAGTATGTATCCTGGAATTAATGAAAATAGTATCATCCTTAATTATCCGTTTGACGAATGTTTGCTTCCTGTCCCTGTGACTTTGGATGCTGTAGAAATTTTAGTGCTCATGGAAGGGATACTCCTACCAAGAACACATAACAATGAACCCCTTGAACTAGAAGCTAAGAGTGTCACCTGAGTATTCTGGTCTCATCTCCTCTTTGCACTAAAATAACAGGCAAAATAGGGAGTTATTGTTTCTGTTTGGGTGATTAGTTCTGGTTATCACTGAGACATAGGTTCTTGCTATAAAATGTGGGCAGAAAAGAACACGACTGCTCCTTGGAGATCTTGTGGAGTATCTTCTTATAATTTCCATATTGAGTTGTGAAAAACACATAGGTTACCGCAGCATTCCAATATAGGAAACACTACCAAGTTCTCAGTAACTCCAGAATGATGATCTAAACTACTATCCTTAAATAGAAGCCCTTCGAACTTACATGCCGGCAGACGGAACATGGAATGAACAATGGAGAGGTTATATATATAATACCAACTTCCAGACAGAACTAGGATTGTAGCAGCTACCCATAAATACTACTTTGCTCTGCTATGTGTGTGCATATGGATGTGTGTGTATATATAAACACATCAATTTCCTTCTGCCCTTTCCCCAATAACTTTATATAAGGTGGTTAACTTAATAATTTAGCACCAGGGCAGCAGAAAATCACTGTGATCTAATAGCTGAGATGAGTATCATCCACAGATTGATACAGGAGCTGATGGAATTTTACATCTCTCCCTTTGGGTAAAAGTTTGAATGTGTTTTCAGTTATACGAAGGATAGCAGCATTAAATTAGATGCAGCATACTGCAGTTGCCATTGTTGTGTGGAAACATCGGTAAAAGGGTATATATAAGTGACAAACAGCCAAAGGAGGGAACCGTACTGGATATTGCAAATTGGCTCATTCAACATCTTTTCCATTCTATAACAGTAGGAGAGTCTGGAAAGCTATAAAATATAATTCCTGGATTCCCTATTCTTAAAGTTTAGATGCAAATAAAGTTCTCTCTGTTAAGTGCACTTCTATGATATATGAAAAGTAGAAATGGGCCCTTTATTGTATATTTCTGATGGCAAGCATAGGTCATGGAAATAAGGTTTCCTAGAGCCAATATTTCAGTGACTTCCAACTCCAGGTTCTGACCATAAAAAAAAAAAAATTGTGTCAGTACTGTAAGACAGGAAAGGACAGAGAGACAGACAGACAGAAAGATACAGAAAGAGAGACAGATAAATCTAATAACATCACTTAAGGTCCTGGATACCACAATTCTTAAAGCCAGTTTCATCACTTGAACTTTCAATTTACTTTATTATTTTTTTAATACGAAATTGTCAAATTGGTTTCCATACAACACCCAGTGCTCATCCCAACAGGTGCCCTCCTCAATATCTATCATCCACCCTCCCACCCCCCATCAACCCTCAGTTTGTTGTCAGTTTTTAAGAGTCTCTTATGTTTTGGCTCCCTCCCTCTCTAACCTTTTTTTTTTTTTTTTACCTTCCCCTCCCCCATGGTCTTCTGTTAAGTTGCTCAGGATCCACATAGGCGTGAAAACATATGGTATCTGTCTTTCCCTGTATGACTTATTTCACTTAGCATAACACTCTCCAGTTCCATCCATGTTACTACAAAAGGCCATATTTCATTCTTTCTCATTGCCATGTAGTATTCCATTGTGTATATAAATATAAACCACAATTTCTTTATCCATTCATCAGTTGATAGACATTTAGGCTCTTTCCATAATTTGGCTATTGTTGAGAGTGCTGCTATAAACATTGGGGTACAAGTGCCCCTACGCATCAGCACTCCTGTATCCCTTGGGTAAATTCCTAGCAGTGCTATTGCTGGGTCATAGGGTAGATCTATTTTTAATTTTTTGAGGAACATCCACACTGTTTTCCAGAGCAGCTGCACCAGTTTGCATTCCTAGAACTTTCAATTTACTTTAGAAAATTCTCTTTGCATTTTAGTTTCATTAAAAAAAATTTTTTTTTAATATTTTTTATATCTGAGAGAGAGACAGAGAGAGAGACAGACAGAGCACGAGCAGGGGAGGAGCAGAGAGAGATGGAGACAGAATCTGAAGCAGGCTCCATGCTCTGAGCTGTCAGCACAGAGCCCGACGTGGGGCTGGAACTCATGAACCGCGAGCGAGATCATGACCTGAGCAGAAGTCGGATGCCTAACCAACTGGGCCACCCAGGCGCCACTCTTAATTTTTTTTTTAATGTTTATTTATTTTTGACCAAGAGAGAGACAGAGCATGAACAGGGTAGGGGAAGAGAGAGAGGGAGACACATGTCTGAAGCAGGCTCCATGCTCTGAGCTGTCAGCACAGAGCCCCGCGTGGGGCTCGAATGCAAGAACAGTGACATGAGGTGAGCAGAAATCGGATGCTTAACTGACTGAGCCCACCCAGGGGCCCCTGTGTTTCAATTTCAACTGGGTGTCTCCTTGCAACTGAAAGAAACTCATTTAATAATATTCCAAAAACAAGTATAATTTTTTTGGATTATTCCACTTTTTAGTTTTTTGTTGTTTTTTTAAAAATTTTTTTTTAACGTTTATTTATTATTGAAAGACAGAGAGTCAGAGCATGAGCAGGGGAGGGACAGAGGGAGAGGGAGACACAGAACCCGAAGCAGGCTCCAGGTTCTGAGCTGTCAGCACAGAGCCTGACGTGGGGCTCAAACTCACAGACTGCGAAATCATGACCTGAGCCAAAGTCGGATGCTTAACCGACTGAGCCACCCAGGCGCCCCTGGATTATTCCACTTTTTAGAGAAAGCAACTATTTCTGTAAGTAAATGACTTTTAAGAGCTGCTAGGTAATGACAGAAAGTGAGTTCCCACTTTCCTCAGTTGAAGAAATGAATAATGTAAGTGGTTTGAAAAACACCATCAGATTTTATAAGCATGATTAATTGTTGTTGAATAAGAAATAGAGGATGGTAAATGTGTCACATGTGGCTATAAGATGTTCAAAACATTATAATCTGGAAAGTTGACCAATACTATTATGTGAAACTGCTGTTTTACTATTGCTGCTATCCTTGGGTCTGCCTTGGGCTCACAGGTTTATCACTACCATTTTCAAACTTTTTTTTCACTTTTACATTTTTTAAAAAAACAGCTTTACATTAGGAACCCAAAGAAAAAGACGGCTCTTTTATATTTGTTTCTTAAATTTTGATTTCTTTTCTCATCCTTATTCCCGCCACCCAGAAATACTACTTATTGGTATTTTGGAATATTTGCTTCAAGTCCATTTTTCTGTTTATACTTTAAAAAATTAAATAATTTTGAGTTTTGAATAAATTTGCACTGCATATAATACTAAAAGCTCTCCTGATTTCTATCCACATCCTGATTTCTCTGCTTTGCCTCTAAATTTGTGTGTAGCCTTCAAATCTCTTTTTTATACTTTTATATACACATAGTTCCACAGAAAATATTTATAGTACTATTTTTTTTAATTTTTTTTTTAACGTTTATTTATTTTTGAGACAGACAGAGACAGAGCATGAACGGGGGAGGGGCAGAGAGAGAGGGAGACACAGAATCGGAAGCAAGCTCCAGGCTCTGAGCCATCAGCCCAGAGCCCGACGCGGGGCTCGAACTCACGGACCGCGAGATCGTGACCTGAGCTGAAGTCGGACGTTTACCCGACTGAGCCACCCAGGCACCCCTATAGTACTATTTTTTTTAAATGTATCTGAATGGTGTTATGTTGTACACATCTTTTTGCAAGTTACTTTCTTCAAAGGCACCATATTTTACTTAGCTGTTTCTCTGTTGATGGGCCTTTAGGTTATTTCTGTTTCCATTATTACAGGGAATGTGTATCTCCTCACCACCCCCTGCCAGCTCTCTTTCTATCTCTGTGTTTTTCCATTTTGTTTATTTCTCCTAAAAGTCATGATATGCCTCTGGTCATAATTTCTTCCAGCTATCCTTCATACAAGCATTGGCCTACATCTCAGGCTATAATTTTATAAAATCCCCAGCTATTAACCATTTTTATTTTAGTTTTACTGAGATAGATTTTATATTCCATAAAATTAACCAACTTGAATAATCCAGTTCAGGAGGATTTTTAAGGTAAATTTAGTTATACAATCATCATCACTATTTCACCTTACAACATTTCTCTTCACCTCCCCCAAATCCTCATGTTCATTTGCAGTCATTCTCCATTCCTACCACCAGCCTTACACTAATCTACTTTCTCCTTCAGCAGATTTTGTCCCTTTCATATAAATGAAATTGTACAGTGTGTGGCTTTTGTGTCTCATTTCTTTCATTCAGCATAATGTTTCTGAGGTTCACCCATCTTGTCACACGTATCAATACTTTCTCTTTATTGCTTACTTAATATTAATAGTACTTCATTGTATAGATATACCATCTTCTCTATCACCAGTTTAGTTGTTTCCACTTTATGGTTATTATAATTTTTTTAACATTTATTTATTACTGAGAGACAGAGAGAGACAGAGCGTGAGCAGGGGAGGGGTAGAGAGAGAGAGGGAAACACAGAATCTGAAGCGGGCTCCAGGCTCCAAGCCATCAGCACAGAGCCCGATGCATGGCTCAAACTCACAAACCACGAGATCATGACCTGAGCCGAGGTCAGGCACTTAACTGACTGAGCCACCCAGGCACCCCAACTTTATGGTTATTATAAATAATGTTGCCATGAACATTCGTGTATAAGTTACTGTGTGAACATATGTTTTTCTCTTGAATAGATTTCTAGGAGTAAAACGGCTGGATGTGGTAATTTGGTGCTTAACATTTTGAGAAACTGACAAACTGCTTCCAAAGTGGCTGCACCATTTTACATTCCCACCAATAATGTATGAGCGTTCCAATTTCTCCACATCCTTGCCAAACGTCACTTTTTTTTTTTTTAATACATAATTGTTTTTGCACATGTGTTAAGTGTTTCTATTCAGGAGAAACCTAAAAGGGAACTTCCTGGGTCTAGTTTATACCCATTTTTAATTTTAATAAGTACAACCAAATCATCCCAGGAGTGCCCAATCCAATCTATACTCAACATGCTTGCTATACATGTGACTTGTTCATCTGTGCCCATCTGGAGAATGAAAAAAGACAGGTTATTTTAAATCACATTTCACTGACTACTAGTGAGGTAAAATATCTTTTCATATGTTGATTGATCATCTGAATTTCATCTTTAGTAACTTACCTATTCATATTTCCTTTCTCATTTATTATCTTTTTGTTGATTTATAAAATGTTTTTATTTTGGATATTAATCCTGTTTTATGCATTGAAAATATTTCCTGCCAATCTCTTTTCTTAAGGAATATGAAACACTGTCATTCAGAGTTCTACATAAAAATATTTCTCCGAACTATCATTTAGAGTCTTATGCTCTTTGATTCCTGTGCCAAAGAGCTTAACTATACATCCTAAGAGTACTTTTCATTGACTTACTGGAAGCCCTATGAAACATGCATACAAAAAAGACCAAGTTGCCTTTCCTGGCTGGACATAAATTAATTCATTAATGTTAATTAGGTTTCCCTTTAGGAAATGTAGTAGGTTGTTAGTTGTAAAAAACAAAACACAACCAAAAACTTATGTTAAGTGGAAGAAATCTAGAAAAAAAACAAAACAAAAAAAAACAGAAAAGGAATTTATTCACTGGGCACATTATAGAATTGTTAGGAAGAATGGAAAACCAGGTAAAGGCAGAAAACCAAAGAAGGCAAGACACAGTTGAGAAGCAAACTACTTAGGATGCTGTCTATTGTGAAATGAACATTCCTCTCCAATGCTGATGGCAATACCACCAATGAGAAGCAATCTACTCAGGATGCTGTCTATTATAAAATGAACATTCCTCTCCAATGCCGATGGTAATGCCACCAATGAATGTTCATTGCTATACCACTATATTCTCAATTCTACAGAATAATCTGTTTGATCTTGCGTTTTGGAGTCAAGCTCACAAGACTCACTTGCAATATTAGTTTCCTATTAAGACATTGCTTCTAATCAAACAAGTCAACCCTGGCCTGAAATTGAAATACATGGTTATAATTATCTCCAGGGACATAACTAGTCTTCTCTACTACCAAGCAGAAGTATTTTGATAGCTATCTTCCCAATCTTATATTTGAAATAAATAGGAGTGCCTGGGTGGCTCAGTTGGTTGAGAGTCCAACTCTTGATTTTGGCTCAGGTCATGATCCGAGGGTCCTGGGATCAAGCCTTGTGTCGGGCTCCACACTGAGCATGGAGCCTGCTTAAAATTCTCTCTCTGTCTCTCCCTCTGTCCCACTCCCCCACTCATGCTCTCTCTCTAAAATAAATAAAAATGAGAAAAATGTTTTTTAAAAAGCAGGAAATACAAAATAAAAATTGTTAGGAAATCATTCTACAGGGTCAGTAGAGATTTTTTACAGTAATTTTTGATATAATTAAGTTGTCATGGTTATATTTAAAACAAGAACCTCTCTGAAAAATATTTCAGACCTATTCTTTTTTGCCTATCAAGAAACTATTCATTTATTCAACAACTATTTCATGAGTGCCTACTATGCTACTAGTACTACGTGCTAGATTTCAATCTGAGCAGAAACAAATATTATAGTTCAGTGGGAAAGTTTATATTATAAAAAGAAAAAAAAGTGGCAGGATTCTACAAAAATATAACAGGAGACTTTAATCTAGTGTGGGAAGATCAGAGAACACCTTCCTAAAAGCATAATGGTTACAATGAAATGTGAAGGATGTGCCAAAAAGTTAATCAGAAAAGGGAGATAAGATAAAAAGACTTCTAGACTGTAGATAGTATGGATAAAGGCCTTAAGGAAAAAAAAAAAGGAGGGTGAATTTCAGAAACTATAGCTTTGAAAAAGCATACTTGCCAAGTAAAGTGCCATCAAAAAATTAGTAATTATGTATTTCTAATACCATACTATTTATATCCTTGGTTAATTCCTTTGGAATATTTCCATACGATCAAATAATAAAAGAAAAATTCAGGTACAGTAAATCTTCAATAATCCATACTAACGCAAGCTATTAATATAGATAATCCCAAGCAGGAAACAGCAGGCAAAATAATTTTGATTTAGTTTTGAATTAACCTGATACATTTTCCAATAGTGGACTGATTTGTTTTGCTAAAAAAACAAAATTGACTTGTAATATCTTAATATTAGCTAGCAGTACAGAAAAGAATTGTTTTGTGTATGACATACTTCTGAATACTACAACTTTGGGTGTTAAAGTAGTAACAATGCCAGTGCAATCACAGTAATAACAGTATCTTCTCGTGTCTTAAAAGC
Source organism: Prionailurus viverrinus (assembly GCF_022837055.1). Taxonomy (NCBI): domain Eukaryota; kingdom Metazoa; phylum Chordata; class Mammalia; order Carnivora; family Felidae; genus Prionailurus; species Prionailurus viverrinus. Next base: position 143,557,318 of record NC_062568.1, read on the forward strand.
ACTATATGGTGTGACAGGAAGGGAAAAAAAAATAAGATAAAAGGAATCATGCCAAATCATGACAGGCTTTGCATGCCATGCTAGGAATAGATTCTGTTCTATATGCAATGAAGCACAATAAAAATAATTTTAAGCAGGAGTAACCATATCAGATTTGGGAGATGGCTAAGAAAAATAAAGGTAGGGAGACTAGTTAAGCAACATTTTATATATCCTGGAAAGGGATGATAAAGATCTGAACTAAGCTAGGCACAGTAAAATTGGAAATGAGGGGACAAATCATTGATAAGATCCAGTCATCAATGAGAGGTAGGGGAATAAGAAAAATGAAAGAATCTAGAATGACTCCTAGATTTCTGGCTTACATGACTAGGGAAGTTATCCATTTTCACCAAAATAGGGGATGTAGATTTAGGGAAAAGATAATTTCCTCAATTTGACTTTCTAGGAAACACATCCAGTAAAAATTAGCTATGCCTGGAGAATAGAAGAGAGGTATGTGCTGGTCACAAAGATAAGAAGTAATAGGAAGTGATGGTATTTGGAGTAATTGAGTAAACAACTCGCTTGGGGAAACACTATAGAGTAGGGAAACTCTACTAGAAAGAAAAAAGCTTATAGAGTAACAGTAGGATTACTGATGATGCTTGCCAGACACAGATGTGTATACACACACACACACACACACACACACACACACACACACAAAGGGGAAAGAAGAGAGCAGAATGTAAGAGCTGAAAATAGGAGTAGGCCCTTTGAAGCATACCAAAGATAAAAACTGTAAAATATAAATTTGCTTACAAAAATCCTGAAGTTTTTATAAAGTTAAAGGATGAATAGAAAAGTACGTAACATAAAAAGCCAGAAAGGGTTGATAATGGCAATAGAGACATTTACAAATATTTCAACAGAAATATTAGCACAGAATGAGAACAAATTGTTTATTAAAAATATAAAAATTGCCAAACATCAGGTTCAACTTTGCTGGAAATAAAATTAAGTTAAAAATATGAGATGCTATCTTTTACTGAGTAAAGTTGTAAAAGTTATAATAACTCATTTTTGTAATGTTTCAGTGAAACACTCATGTTATTTGTATAATTATGTCCAGAGGAAACGTGTATTAGAAGTCTTAAAAAACAGACAAGAACATTAGTGTCAATACTTCATATTTTTTTTCAAAAAAAGAACAGAAACAACTTAAATGTCCAACAATAGGAGCTGTCGTTTTTAAAAAGTACACATCCATACAATGGAACACTACATAGTCATACAAATGTGATTGTAACGCCCACCAGAATGCAACAAACAAGAAACAACTAAAAGTTGGTGAGAATGTAGAACAATGAGAACTCTCATACAATGCTGGTAGTAATGCAAGTTGGTATAACCACTTTAGAAAACTATGTGACCATATCTTAAATGTATACAATGGGATTTTACTTGCCAATCAAAAAGAATGAACTCTTGCCATTTGCAACAACATGGATGGGATTAGAGTGTATTATGGTAAACGAAATAAATCAGTCAGAGAAAGACAAATATCATACGATTTCACTCATATGTGGAATTTAAGAAACACAACAGATAAACATAGGGGAAGGGAAGGAAAAATAAGATAAAAACAGAAAGGGAGGCAAACCATAACAGACTCTTAAATCAGAAAATAAACTGAGGGTTGCTGGAGGGAAGGTGGGGAGGGGGGGATGAGCTAAATGGGTGATGGGTATTAAAGAGGGGATTTGTTGGGATGAGCACTGGGTATAATATGTAAATGATGAATCACTGGGTTCTACTCCTGAAACTAATACCACACTGAATGTTAACTAACTTGAATTTAAATAAATAAATAAATAAACAAACAAACTGTTTGACTATATCTATTAAAGCTAAATGTCCACACTGGCTATATACTCTATAGAAATGCATACATATGTTCACCAATATATATGTACTAGGAATGTTTATTGCAGCACCATTTATAATAGTCCTGAAATGGAAACATTCACATTCCAACAGAATAGAAAAACTATAACATAAAAAAAAAAAGGACTATTACACTGCAAAGAGAAAGGACAATTTCCAAGAGTACACGATGTGTGATTACATTTCTACAATAGGCGAAACTAATTAGTGCTATTAAAAGTAGAAAGATGGTTACTATAGAAGTGGAGAGTTAAAAAATTAGTTTGGAGCACCTGACTGGCTTAGTCGGTTGAGTGTCCAACTCTTGATTTCAGCTCATGATCCCAGAGTTGTGGGATTGAGCCCTGTATTGGGCTCTGCTCTGAGCATAGTGCCTTCTTAAGATTCTCTCTCTCCCTCTGCCCCTAACCTGCTGACATGCAATGTGCTCTCTTTCTCAAAAATAAAAAAAATAACCCCCCCAAAATTAGTTCTATATATGTTATTATTTACTAAACATAACATAGTGAAGGTAAAAACAAACAATTCCCTACAAAATAATATCTGACTGCATGGAAAAATTCATGACATAAAAAACAAAAACAAAGTATAAGTCAGTATGTTTAATATGGATGGCAGGTTAGAATAATGGTTAAAAGTGCAGGCTCTAAGGTAAAGACTACCTGGACCTCAGGTATGTGATCTTGGGCAAATTACCTAACTGCTTCAGTTTCTTCACCTGCAAATGGGGTTAATAAAACTACAGACCTCATAGGGTTGTGAGATGGATTAAATAAAATAAATCAGATTAAGGCATTTATAATAGTGCCTGGTACATAATAAGCACTATATTATTATTATTATTATTATTATTATTATTATTATCTCATTTTTTCTTAAACTTCATCCATATATTTATCAAAAAAATATATTGAACAAAAAGTAGTAACAGTGTTCATCTGTGACTAGAGGGATTCTGGTTGAGACATGTCTTCTCTTTTTCTTATATATAAGTAACGCTGAGTGGAACTTTTCATCTTAATAGTGATGAAAATTCCCTTGTTGAGAAAAATAATTTGATAAGTTCACTCTAAGAAAACAAACAAAAACACACGTGTTAGACTGGAGTTTCTGTGAAAGAGACAAGTTTCTCTGCAAATAAGGAGGTGAGAAGGAATTGGATGTTCCAAATGAAAATATCCGGAAGGGAGGAAAGTGACCAGGATGGAATTTTGTTCTAGAGAATGGTCAAAAGAGAAGAACTCTAATCAATACTGCAATCAGAAGGACATTTGAGAAAAACTTTAATGTCTCATGAGAATTAAGTTGTTTACCTTTTGGCAAATTGTATCAACTATCCTGAATTTCCTTTAAGAAATGTTTAGTCAGTTGCACTTTGCTAATAACTACATGCTTTTGTGTGAGGGATTTCTTTTATGAAATGCTCAGAGGAGATCCCACCTGAGATGTTTTTAAACTAAGGATTAGTCCTGAACCATACCTCAGATTCTATCATTACTGTAGAATTAAGTCAAGAGATATGCTAACCATAACTGTCCAACTATTAGATGAAAAGTGCTAGGAATGAACTGGCATTATATAAAAAATCTCTAGGTGTACACAGGTTTGTTAATGATGGAAAAAAAGGGCCCCAGAGTGTCCTCTGGAAAGAAGAAGGACATAGGCAGTTTAAACTGTGATTGAAGGCAATGGTTATTACTGTCTCTGTGAAGCTGGGCAAGTGATAGAATTTTTCTGTATTTCAGTTCCTTCATTTGTGTTTCAGTTGTCTAATGCTATGTAACAAACACCAAAATTGAGTATTAAAACAATAACCATATTTTGCTCACAATTCTGTGATTCAAAAAGTTGGATAAGGTACAGTAGAAATGCTCATCTCTGTTCTACAAGGTCTGGTGTGTGAGCTGGTCGCTCAAACAGCTTAAGGATGGCTGGAATAGCCCAGCTGAGAGGTCTAACATCTGTCATCTCACTTCTCACTGTTGGTTGAGTCAGTCACTCATCTGATTTCAGTTGAAGGATGGGCTCACTGAAAGGTCTAAGAAAGCTTCATTCACTTGTCTAGTGCCTAGGGACTACTCCCCATGGCTAATCTTTCACACTCTCACTCACCTTTTATCCTCTCTTTCTCTCTCCAAGTGGCTAGTTGGGCTTCTAACAGCATGCTGGTCTCAGAATAGCCAGACTTCTTACATAGCATCTGGCTTGTATGACAGCAGGGGCTGTCAGTCCTCTCAAAGGCCTAAGACTAGAACTGACCCAGTATCACATCCACCATATTTTATTGGTCAAACAAACACAAGCCCAGCCCAGCCCAGATTCAGATGGGAAGGGTGGTGAAAAATTTGCACCCATCTTTACTGTCACAGTCTGCCCTCTGGCCATATATTATTTACACTCCTTCATTTTCAAAATATATCCAACCCCTCCCAAGGCCCCAAAAGTCTCATTACATTACAATGTCAGCTCAAAATCCAGGGCCTAATCTAAATCAGGCGCAGCTGTAGATGAGGCTCCTCAGATCCAGTTTCTTGGTTGCAGCTTCTCAGGTACACTTCTTCTAATCTGAAGACATGTGGACTAAAGATACAAGTTAACTGTCCAACACACACCTAATATACAGTGGTGAGGAAAGAATAGGAAAATTGCAATGGACACTCCCATTCAAAAAGGGAGTAAACTAGAGGCAAGTAACAGTCATTGGTCAATAGCCATTCTGAAATCCAGTGGCGTACATGTCACCAGTTCTTTAATTAGTCCTGGCAGTGGTTCTCCATGTCTCTTAGCTCTACTCTCTGGCTTCTTGGCTGCATCCTCTGAGTCATCCTTCATTTTCCATAAGAAATGGCGTGTTTAGAGCTGAACAGCTTCTGAGCCTGCATCCTTTTCACAGGAGGTTGAGAGGTCAGAGGCTTCTTTTCATTATGAACTCTCTCTGCCCCTTTTAATCAATGAGATACAATTTCTGTTAATACTCTGTGGGTTAGGGGGTGGGATCACAATGGCAGAGTGGGATGAGCTCGCCTCCTCCCATGGACACACCAAAATCTGTAACTACATATAGAACAAATATCTCTAAGAATGAACTGAAGACTAGCAGACCTGATCATACACAACTAAGGATATAAAGAAAAAGCCACACTGAGAGGGAAAGAAAGGGTGGAAAGAAAGGGTTGTCAGGACCCATACCCTCAGTACAAGGACCTACAATCAAGAGGGATATCCCAGCTATAGAGGCCCTCCCTGAGGAATGAGGGGTACCAGCCCTTCACTGGACTCCAAAGCCTATGGGACTTGCACCAGTAAGACAAGCCCCCACAACTCCTGGCTTTGAAAATCTACTAGGCTTATGTCCAGGAGAGCTGGCGAATAATAGGAAATCAAGACTCTGCTCTTAAAGGGCATGTGCACAATCTCACCCACTCCCAGTCCCAGGGCAGAGGCAGCAGTTTAAAAAGCACCTGGGTAATACATGAAGGAGATTTATTGACTAATTTTAGGGCATGTGTCAGGGAAGCACCATTGATTTTTTTTCTTTTGGCACTTCCCTTCCCTGCCAGTGCTGGCAGGTGTCATTTCTGATACTCTCCATCTAGTGTACTAGCACGGCTTGCCCCATGCCCACATTCCCCTGCACAATCATCCCATTCAATCACCCTCCTGGTGGGTGCTCTGGGCCAGCACCAAAGCTTCTCCTAAGCATCCTTGCCCCAGGGGGCCAGTCCAGCACTCTAGAACACTTATGATAGTCATAATCCAATCTCAACGTGAACCATGCCAGAGAAATGCCCCAACCACCAGGGCATCTACAGATATGGCAGCGAGGCCTTGCAGCCAGCCTCACTAGGAACCAACCCCACGCACCAGTATACCTGCAACAGCGAGGCCTCTCAGCCAGATGGGCAGGGGGCCAGACCCGCTCCCTAGCGGCCTGAAGCAGTCATGGCTAAACCTTGCAGACAGCTGTGTTGGGGGAAAGTCTTGCATACCATGAGCACACCAATCATAACCCAGCCACAACAGGGAGGTACACAAAGCCCACACAGGTAACTTCTGGGGCACCTGGCTAGGGTGACCAGGAGTGTCTGTACTACTGTGCCCCACAAGACATCTTCTGCATAAAGCCACTCCTTCAATATTGGGAGACATAACTGATCGACTTAATACATAGAAACTAATAGAGTTAGGCAAAATGAGAAGACAGAGATATACGTTCCAAGTTAAAGAACAAAATAAAACCTTAGAAACAGAATGAAATGACATGGAGATAACTAATATATTAGAGAGTTCAAGGAATAGTCATAGTCATGAACATACTCACCAAACTCAGAAAAAGAATGAACACAGTGAGAACTTCAATAAAGAGATAGAAAATCTAAAAAAGAACCAATCAAAGCTAAAGAATACAACAATTGAAATGAACAATACACTCCAGAGAATCAAGAGCAGATTAGGTAATACAGATGAATGGATCAGCAATCTGGAAGATAGGGCAGTGGAAATCAACCAATCAAACAATAAGAAAAAGGAATTTGAAAAATGAGAATAGTTTAAGGAAACGCTGAGATAACATAATGCATACTACATTCACATTATAGGGGTGCCAGGAGGAGAGGAAGAAAACAAAAAACCTATTTGAAGGAATATTGGCTGAAAACTTCCCTAACCTGGCAAAGGAGACAAACATCCAAATCCAGTAGGCAAAGAGAGCTCCAGATAAGATGAACCTAAAGAGATCCACAACAAGACACATTATAATCAAAATGTCAACAGTTGAAGAGAGAATCTTAAAAGCTGGAAGAGATGAAATAGTTACATACAAGGGAACCTCCATAAGGTTATCCGTTGATTTTTCAGCAGAAACCTTTACAGCCCAGAAGGGAGTGGCATGATATATTTAAAGTGCTGAAAGGGAAAACTTTATAACCAAGATTACTCTACCCAGCAAGATTATCACTCAGAATTGAAGGAGAGATAAGGAGATTCCCAACCAAAAACTAAAGGAGTTCATCAACACCAAAGTGGCCTTACAAGAAATGTTAATGGACTTCATTAAATGAAAAAGAAAAGGCCATAATTAGAAACTAGAACTGAATCACGAAGAATTAGAAAATCTGAACAGATTGATTACTAGTAATGAATTTGAACTGGTAATCAAAAAATTCCCAGTAAACAAAAGTCCAGGAACAGATGGCTTCAAAGTGAATTCTACCAAACATCTAAAGAAGAATTAATACTTATCCTTCTCAAACTATTGCAAAAAACTGAAGAGGAAAGACAACACACACAAAAAAATATTACAGGCCAATATCCCTGAGGAACATTGATGCAAAAATCCCAAAATATTAGCAAGCCAAATTCAACAATACATTAAAAGGATCATCGCTATAATTAAGTGAGATTTATTCCAGGGATGCAAGGATGGTTCAATACACACGAATCAATACCCACGCAAGGATGGTTCAATACCCACGAACACAATAAACTACACACAAAGTTAAACATAAAACTCATATGATCATCTGAATAGATGCAAGATAGCATTTGATAAAATCCAATAATCATTATGATAAAAACTCAATATAGTAGGTATAAGGGGAACATATCTCAACATAATTAGTAAATATAATGGAACTCAGCCATAAAAAAGAATGGATCTTGACATTGTAACAACTTGGATGGGTCTAGAAGGTATGTTAAGTGAAATAAGTCAGATAGAAAAAGACAAATACCATATGATTTCACTTATATGTGAAAAACTAAAAATAAAATAAATTAAGAACAACAAAAACCCAATCAGAAATGGACTCATAGATACAGACAATCTGTGGTTGCTAGAGGGGAGATGAGTGCAGGGATGAGCAAGTAGGGGAAGGAAATTAAAAGGTACAAACTTTTAGCTTTATAATAAATATGACAGGGGATAGATACAATGTACAGCAGCAGCAGGAATATAGGTAATAATTGGTAACAACTTTGATGACAGATGGTAGCTAGATTTATCATGGTGATCACTGTAATATGCTGTAATGCATATAAATACTGAATCACTATTTTGTACACCTCTAACTAATAGAACATTATAAGTCAACTATATTTTGAGAATAATAATAAAAGCTGTGGATTTATTATCAAATTATAATCAACTTCAATAGACAAAAGCTGTATTCACATTTCTTTCTGAGAGGCCATTCTCTACCTAGTGCCTCATGTTAGGCTGCTATAGGACAATGTCCTCATTTCTCCAAATCCTGACTCTTAAGTGAGAGGGTCTATGAGATACACACTTAAGGTAAGCCTTTTAAGTCCACTTAAAGGTCTATGAGGTATCACTTTAAATCTTTATGTCTCAGTAAAGGACCTTATAGCATTTTAAATATTATTTATCTAAAGAGGACAAGATGGTCAAGATATAAAAAAGAATTACCATAATAATAATAGAAATAATAATAACTTGTAAGCATCTCTCTGAAACCCTCCTTGCATCTAGAAATCTAGAGAATTATCTTTTATTAAATAATGATCTTGTTAATTATGTAGGCCAAAGCGCCTTGTATTTAAAAGATTAATTTCCTGTTAGAATTTGATGCTAAATTCCTATTAGAATTTCATGAATTTGGGGGTGCCTGGGTGGCTCAGTCAGTTAAGCTTCTGACTCTTGATTTCTGCTCATGTCATGATCTCCTGATTCGTGAGACTGACCCCCTCATCCAGCTGTGCACTGCCAACATGGAGCCTGACTGGCATTCTCTCTCCCTCCCTCTCTCTTTCTGCCCTTCCCCTGCTCACGCTCTCTCTCTCTCTCTCTCTCTCAAAATAAACAAAAAAAAAAAATAAAAGAACTGTGAATTTGGAAAAGAGGTTCTATACTGTATAACTACCTCTCCTGCCATGTAGAAAGTGCTAATTTTATGCTCAAATACAGTAACTAGCTTCGGCATAGGTTTTCCGGTTCAATCATAGTTCTACCTTTTATTTTGAGGCTCTTGTTTATTTTTAAATTTTTGTTTCAAAGGTAATATGCTTTATGTAGATGTATTCTATTGCAAAACACCTAAAATCTTTTTGGGTGTGGCAACTGGGTGGGGTGAAGTTGAGGAAGTGGCAGGAGTGATCAAAAAATACATGAAGGTTGAAAAGCAAACAGAAGTTCCATTTGTAGTTTGGGAAAATGAAAGCCACTGACCACCTCAAACCCACTCCAGCGTTTAAAAAAAAAAAAAAAAAAAGGTGCCAGTGATGATCACTTTGTGCCAGCTTGGCTAGGACAGTCTTTAATTAATTATTCAAACACTAATCTAGGTGTTGCTGTAGAGGTATCTTTTAAATGTTATTAAAGTCTATAATCAGTTTACTTCAAGTAAAAGAGATTATCCTAGATAATCTGGGTGGGTCAGATTCAATCAGTTGAAAGGCCTTAATAGCCAAACTAAAGCTTCCCTGAAGAAATTCAGCCCCTGGACTGCAGCTTCAGCCTGGCCAAGAGTTCCTGCTTGTCTTTCCTAAATGCCTGCTCTGTGGATTTTAGACTTGCCCTTTGGACTTGTTTAGCCAGCCCCCATAATCAGTAAGTCAACTGCTTGTAATATATCTCTTAATATATATCCTGCTGATTCTGTTTCTCTGATAGAGCTCTGACTGATATATTGCCTTACAGAGTAATGAGTTTCCTATCACTGGAAAGATTATTATGAAATAGATACGTAAATGCAGAAGAAAATTAACAACTTTTTAGAAAAGTAGCCAGTATGATACAGTGGTTAGAAACAGACTCTAGAGTCATGACTTTGGACAAGTTACCTAACTTTTCTGTGCCTAAATTTCCTCTTGTATAAAATAAGAGCAACCATAGTTCCTATCTCAAAGGGCTGTGAAGATTAAATGAGTTATTATACATGCAGCGCTGACAACAGTGTCTGGCACATAGGAGAAGTTAAGTGATATTCTAAAAAGGTGATAGGTAGAGCTTCTAGGGGCCCTTCAGATTCTAGGACAGTCTCAAATGCCCAATTTTTGAAAGCAAATATCATCATCATGTTAGGGAGTAGTGTAACACAGTGATTATGAAGGCCTTGAATTATTAGATCAGCTAAGTTTGTGTCACATTCAGCTCTGCCATTGAGCTACCTGTGTGTTTAACATCTCTAACCTTGGTTTTCTTACTAGAAAAAATGATAACAATAGTTATCTACTACATAGGGTTATTGTGAGAAATAAATGACTTAAGCTGCTTCATGTAATTTTTAAAGTTTTGATAGATAACTCTAAAAACTCCCTCTGAATGTTTATCTTTTTATTCTTGACGATCCTGAAATTATGAATATAAATCAGCTACTTATACTTATAAATAAATATAACATTACTCTACTAAATTAATTTGCAGTTTCTAATTGTTCATTGACTGGTAATTCAGACAACCTGCTTAAAAATGTGCCCAGTCTATACAGACAGTGGTTAAGGATTTTCCCCCAAAACTATAGCTACTGTTTACTGACCATCTTCCAGGTGCCAAGAGAAACACATCATATGTGATTTCTAAATCTCACAACTCAGTACTGTGTTCATTTTGCAGATTAGGAAAGATTTTGAAATTAGCTATGTGAGCTGATATAAATATGCTGTAATATCTGTTGAGCTGATATAAATATGCTGTAATATCTGCTATTGCTTCTCTGAGAACACTTTTATTACTTTCTGGATCTCAGGTGTGATCCAGACACCAGGTTAATAATACTAAGTGTCCAGCTAAATAACTTCGAATCACCAAAGTAGCTAGCTTCTAAATTCTCATAGGATATTCAGTTAATTTATTTAAAAAAAAAAGGGGGGGGGGGACCATGTAACTCAATTCCTTTCTCAATTAGATAAATTTATATTTGCTGTTAATAAAGATAATAAAAATACATTCCTCAGATAATAAAATACACAGATATTTTATTCCACAGATAATAAAAATACATTCCTATTTATGCAAGTAGTTGAAAATGAACATTTTTAAATTCAAGAACAGAAACATTTAAACTGAAGTTTGTGTATACAGAATATATAAACCAACATGATACTACTTTGTCTTGGCTATACGCCATAAATTGAAAACTCATGCCATGAAAACCCATTTGATATATTGTCTTTTCATCTAAAAATTACACTGTTAAAATCAAAATTGTAAGTACTTTGCTAAATTTTTAATAGAATTTTTAAACAGATATTGTCCATATATTTCTTATATTTAACATGACAGATAAAACTGGCATACTTGTAGTTCATTTAATACATACGCTCTTAGAATATGTATATATACTCCAAACTTTTATATTTAATATCTATATTCACTCAATATGTACATTCCCACCCTACTCTACCTTAGATACTTACTTCAAAGATTATACCCTAGATTCATTTCATTCTATTCTCTCTCCGACAACCATCTATCATTTTAGCTCACTCCGATATCTAAACTCCAACAATCTTCAGACCTTAACAAGATCTCCAGTCCTTTTCACTGTATTTCACACCTAAATAACCTCTTTTTCCTCCTTAAAAAGCATACATTCCAAGGCCTAGCATTATAGTAATCTCTTTGCATATATACACTTCCAGGCACTTGCCCCTCTCTTGTTTTAACATTTTTATGTTTTTATGTTGTTACTGAAGTACTTATAGGTAAACTGCACCTTTCAAAAAAGTTGTATTCTAAAAGCTGAACTGCATTAAATATGTTATGTTCTTTTTTTCAAAAAAAATTTTAATGTTTATTCATTTTTTGAGAGAGAGAGAGAGACAGGGTGAGTCGGGGAGGAAAAGAGAAAGAGGGAGAGAGAATCTGAAGCAGGCTCCAGGCTCTTGAGCTGTTAGCACAGAGCCCGATTGAGGGGCTTGAACCCATGAACCACGAGATCATGACCTGAGCTGAAGTCAGATACGTAACTGACTGAGCCACATGGGTGCCCCTAAACATGTTATGTTCTGTGCACCATAATTGTCAATATCTATAATATAGCAAGAGAAAAAAGCTCTTTTTGTAAAAATCCTGTTCTCAGGTTTTATCTAATACACATTGACATTACCTGCCTGGCCACCAAAGGCAACTTGAAGTGGCCACATTACTTTAGGCCAGTTCACTTTACTAGGTAAGAGATGAAAAAGGGAAGGGGGAGAATGCAGAGTCAATAAGCAAAACAGAAAGGTAAAGAAAAAGGAGTATACATTTGAAAGTAAATGAAAAGATGGGGTGCCTGGGTGGCTCAGTCAGTTAAGCATCCAACTCTTGATTTCAGCTCAGGTCATGATCTCACGGTTTGTGGGTTCGAGGCCCACGTCAGGCGCTCTCTCTCTCTCTCTCTCTCTCAAGAACAAATTTTTAAAAATTAAAAAAAAAAAAAGAAAAGACAGCAAGCTGAATATGAAAGAGAAGAATATGCAATAGCATACATAGGTCCCTGGGAAAGTAGAAGGGTTGAGATCCAAAGTAATGGTGGAGGGATTGGCCTTGTAAAGATGTATCATGTGGTGGCTTTTAAAACAGGTCAAAAATTTATTTACATTCCTCCCATCAAAGGGTGGAATTTAATTCACCTTCCTTTAAATATAGACACATCTAAGTGACTTCTAATAAATAGAAGGCAGCAGAAATGATATTACTTTAGAGGTTAACTCATAAAACGTGATACAGCTTCCACATGGCTCTCTCTCTCTCCCTTAGAACTTAGCTACCATGTTATAAGAAAGCCCAAACCACATGTAGAGGCCATGTGATGTTTCAGCTGAAAATCCAAGCTAATGTTCCAACTACCTACAACCAGCAAAACCAGAACACATGAATGAGCAAGACTTTTGGTGATTCTAGCCCCTGGCCTTTGAGCTGAGCTAGCTGCTGTCAAACAGAGCAGAGATGAGGTGTCCTTGTAGAGCTCTGCCCAAACTGTACTTTCCTAAGCAAAATAAATGCTGTCATTGCTTTAAGCCACTAAATGAAGGAAGGATGTGTGATATAACAATAGATAAAAAGAATAGGCAATTCTTCTATTAGAACAGAATAACAAGATAGATTAAGTTAAAATACAGGAGGTGTGCGTGTTTTATAGAAAGAAGTTGAAGGGGTTCTCTCATCTGATACATTTCATTTTCTTTGTGAGATATGAGGCAAGATCATCTCTTAGAAATGAGATAATGGGGACTTCAGAAGTGTGAAGTGAATAAAATAAAAATTATAAAGAATGGGAGACAGTGTTGATCAGAGAAATATGGTAGAATCGTCAAATCATGTTGACAGCCTATCTGAGGCTACATTTATAGTGCCCTTCTATGTGGCTTTCTCTAGTATTGCTTAGCTCTTAGCTGAAAGCACTAAGAAAACAGACAGTTGAGTTTATCAGTTAGATTTTTGTCAGAAAGATGTGCTAAAAAGACAAAAGTGCAATGGATTTCAGGGACCATGTAATCGAAACTGGTTAAAAAGGAAAATGAAGTGAGACATGATGGACAGATGGACGAAAGATTCTGATGAAGAATAATAGTGAGAATATTTAAAGAGCAAAGAAAATTAGGGGACATTGTGATCAGAAAATGGCATGTATACATTGGTGATTATTGAGCAATTAATAAATATGACAAGATTCTTGGTGAGACTGGCTATTAGAAATGAAGTGAACAGAAGGGGATAGAAGATAATGTGGTCAAGGAACTGAGATGCAATGGTAATGAATGGGTCATCCACATAGAATTTGAAACCACCTAGGATAAATGCAGGGCTTAGAGTACAGAGAAAGATTGTGAGCCCCGTGCCAAAGTTTTTGATGAGTGAAGAAAAGTAAGTTAAGAGATTGGTAAATGAAAGCTACAAGGATGGGAACATAGTAGTACAGCTGACTAGTTTAGGCCTTGTCTTGGTCCTGTCCGGGCTGCTATAACAAAATACCATAGACTGGGTGGCTTATTAGCAAAAGAAATTTATTTCTCACAGTTCTACAGACTGAAAGTTCAAGATTATGGTGCCAGCAAATTTAGTATCTGGTGAGAGCCCACTTGAAGAAGTGACAGCCATCTCCTCCTTATGGCAACCTCACTTAGCAGAGGGGGCAAGGGAGCACTCTCCAAAAGGCCGCACTTTCTAATATTATCACCATGGGGGTTAGGATTTCAACATATGAATTCTGAGGAAACACAAACATTCAGACTATAGTAGGCCTCAAATGAGCAGGGATTTTCAAGAAGTTGGGAGCATGATAGTTTTTCCTAATCCAATGTCTTCCTACCTGAAGTCTGAGACCAATCTCTCCATACCAGTTAAAAGTGATATAATTGTGATATATGTCAAACTACTATATGCTGAGAAAACAAGGAAAGAGGTACCCTCTTCTCAAGAAAATCAACTAACAGGCCCAAATAGTCAATACATTGAAGAGAAAGTACCTGTCAACTAAGGGGAGAGATGGGGAGTAAACACTTCTACAAGAAGCTTAAATTTTGTATCCATTTAACCATAGATGATTTCAGTTTCCACTATGGGCTAGGAACTGTGCCAAATTTTAGGGATTAAAACACTAAACAAGATAGATACCGTCTCTGCCCTTAGAGATTACAGTGGGAGAAACAATGGAGAAATCAATGCTACTATTAAGTGTTATAATCACAGATGTAAACATCTCCAAAATGGACTCAAAGCCAGTTTCTATTTAAGTTGGTTATAGTCTATCTCCCAAGATGATCTCAGGAATTCAACACTTAATCCTATATACACTCCTACGTTGTATTTTCAGCCTAGTATCAAATCTTAGGCACCTGTGTATCACCCTACATTTTTTCATAAATATCTGTATGTATCTGTCTCCCAGCTTAAAACAGGAACCAAGTCTTATGTTTACTCACATATTTGCATTTATGGACTAGCACAGAATCTGATACACAGTAGGCACTCAGTAAATACTGATTGAGAATAACTAAAGGATTGAATGAATGACAAATAAATGACCTTTCTGTCTCTGTCATTCTATCAGATGAACTATGACTTACTTAGTAACTTCAAGACTACAGCCTAAAGAGGGATTCATATTCTTCCCCAATTTAATCTTTCATGGCTCCTACTCAGATAGGAAGCTCTTCTCCTTGGATTAGAGGGGCTAAATTATCAGCAGAATTAGCACCTACAAAAAAAGCTAAGTTATACCTGTACAAACATATTCTCTTAAGTTTGTGGCTTACGCACAATAGTTGGATGATGCCGTATGGTCATCTACTTAAGAATAAGTAATATATCGGGGCGCCTGGGTGGCGCAGTCGGTTAAGCGTCCGACTTCAGCCAGGTCACGATCTCGCGGCCCGTGAGTTCGAGCCCCGCTTCGGGCTCTGGGTTGATGGCTCGGAGCCTGGAGCCTGTTTCCCATTCTGTGTCTCCCTCTCTCTGCCCCTCCCCCGTTCATGCTCTGTCTCTCTCTGTCCCAAAAATAAATAAACGTTGAAAAAAAATTAAAAAAAAAAAAAAAAAAAAAAAAGAATAAGTAATATAGAGGGGCACCTGGGTGACTCAATTGGGTAAGCCTCTGACTTTGGCTCAGGTCATGATCTCACGGTTCATGGGTTCGAGCCCTGTGTCAGACTCTGTGCTGACATCTCAGAGCCTGGAGCCTGCTTCAGATCCTGTGTCTCCCTCTCTGCTCCTCCCCTGTTTGCACTCTGACTTTCTCTCTCTCAAAATAAATAAACATTAAACAAAAGAAATATTTAAAGAATAAGTAAGTAATATAGAAATTGAATACTCATTTTACTAAGTAGGACTCTTTTTTTTTTCATTTATTTATTTTGAGAGAGACAGACACAGCAAGTGGGGGAGGGGCAAGGAGAGGGGGAGGGGGAGGGAGAGAGAGAAAGAGAGAAAGAGAGAAAAAGAAAGAGAGAGAGAGAGAGAGAGAGAGAGAGAGAGAGAGAGAGAATATCTTAAGCAGGCTCCGCACTGTCAGCCCAGAGCCCGACGTGGGGCTTGAACTCACAAACCTGTGAGATCATGACCTGAGCCAAAACCACGAGTTGGATACTTAACCTACTGAGCCACCCAGCCACCCCCTTTTACTAAGTAGGACTCTAAAGTGAGATCTCAAGAGCGTATCTTTAATTTTTTGAAGACAAAGTCCAGACGGAGAATTCAGATTTGCCAAGGACTTAAAGGTTTAGATTCAACAGTTATTTTACAAGAAAAAAAATTCAGAAGTCATTGAAAAGTTAACTTTATATGAATAGTGGGCAATAGGGAATATAACCTTAAATCATGGCCATAAAACCTGGGACTTTTCACCTTGTAATAGCAAGTCAGATAAGATACAACATCTACACTGGATTTTCTAAGGCAGCTTTAAGGTCACATGTGCTGGTGCATCATTTATCATTGTGAATTGTCAGTGCATTTCTCTTTAAAAGAGTCCTAACTTTGATTCAAAAAAACCAATCTGCATAGATACAGAGCATTACTGAATCTAATTTACATTACAACCAAAAAGTTAAAAAACAAAATTATCACCACAGGAAACATCCTATACTATACGTCCTAAAAAATTCTCATAATTATGTTTTTAGTTATCTAAATCTGCCAAAAGACTATGAGCTACATAAAGGCAACTCTTTTTTTTTTTTAATTTTTTTTTTTAACATTTATTTATTTTTGAGACAGAGAGAGACAGAGCATGAACGGGGGAGGGTCAGAGAGAGGGAGACACAGAATCCGAAACAGGCTCCAGGCTCTGAGCGGTCAGCACAGAGCCCGACGCGGGGCTGGAACCCACGGACCGTGAGATCATGACCTGAGCCGAAGTCGGCCGCTTAACCGACTGAGCCACCCAGGCGCCCCCATAAAGGCAACTCTTTATCTCCCATCGCCAAGATATTTTTAAAAAATCAAATAAATGGGTGAATTATTATTTTTTTAAGTTTATTTATTTATTTTGAGAGAGAGAGAGAGAGAGAGTAAGTAGCAGAGGGGGAGAGAGAGAGGAGAGAGAATCCCAAGCAGGCTCTGCACTGTCAGCACAGACAGAGCCCGACGTCGGGCTCAAACCCACGAAGTGTGAGATCATGACCTGAGCTGAAATGAAGAGTCAGATCTTAACTGACTGAGCCACCCAGTTGCTCCAATAAATGGATGAATTAGAATATTAAAGTAAAAACTTAGCTATACATCCATATCAATTTAAGTAATTCAAGCTATATCTCCTTATCAGGGAAAACAATTTATTATTTGCATTATAGTAATAAACCTCAGTATTAGTAAGAAAAAGGTTTATCTGTTAATATCAATGACTCTTTTAGAAGTTATAAAAAGCAGAAGGGGTTATAAGACCTATAAAAAGAGTAAAAAAGCATGAAAATTTTCTAGCAATTTTTAAGTTGCTAAAAATACTAGCTGAATTTATAAGCACAGATTTTTTTTACCTTTAAACCTAAATGATTAAAAAGCAGTTAAAAAGACTTATTCTCTAAGCCTAGTTTCTCAAGGTTTTGCTGTATTTTATTTGCTCTACATCTAGCTCTTTTAAGTTTTGAGGAATATCTCATGAGTTCTTGTAATTCAAATTTAAGTGAAAAATCCTAGCTGTTCTGTCAATGCTACCTGATTTATACATTTTAATCATGTAGCCATAACCTTTTTAGTTTGAAGAGTTTGTTTTGTGTTTTTTTAGCTTATTCTCATACAATAAACCTTCTATTTTCTTACACCTATTAGCTGCCTCTGATCTTAACTTCCCCTGGTTCGACTACACACAAAACATCATAACTACACATAGTATGCTAAGGGTTTTACATTAATAGTAGAATGCTCTGTGTTTTATTTCCACTCCTCTGATGACTAACATTTACATGATCCCTTTACCTGTAGTAGAACATGAGAATATCTTCAACAATCAATATAGTGATTCATTAATGTTTCCTAGGTCAAAATTCATAGGTTATCATTCTTGAAGGTACAGGTAAAAAATTTCCCTAAATACAGTACCTTCTATGTGCTCACACTGAGGCTCATTTACCACTTCTCCACCCACATAATTTTCTCCACATAATCTTCTGAGAACATTCTATAATTTATTCCCAAGTGTTGGTACTTCTAAATGTACATTCTTTCTTTAATAAATATATTGGAATCATTAGATTATAAAACTGGAAAAGACCACAGCCTCATTATCAAATCCTCTCTTCTCAATTTTACAGTATACGTTGGAGACATTAAAACAAACACTTGTTCAAAGTGAAGTAATAGAAACTATTAGAAAACAATCTAGATTTTTCTTATTCTAAGTTCATGTCCTTACCATTAAGTTATATCTCAGTGTTATAATATTTATTTGAAAGCACTCCAGGGGAACAAAACTGGTATTTACTTAGTAAAATATATGTTGCTACTGTATTTTACATGTTCTTTCCACTATTCTACATGGTTCTACCAAACTCAGTAGCTTACAGGATGTACACTTTAACTGTAAAAGTAATATTTTATCTGATTTTAAATTATTTTGTTTCTTTTAAAGTTACACTGTTTTCATCAGTGCTTTAGGTTTTACTCTTTTCAAAACAAAAAAGCTACACTTTTAGTAGCTGTAGTTCTGAATTTCTAGGAATTATGTTAGATGTTTTAGTTCTTTTTTTTTTATGTTTATTCATTTTGAGAGGGGGGGGAGAGGGAGAGAGAGAGAGAGAGAGAGAGAGGGAGAGAGAGAGAGAGAGAGAGAGAGAGAGAGAGAGAGAGAGAGAACCTCAAACAGGCTCTACACCCAGCATGAAGCCCTACAAAGTGGGGCTTGATCCCATGACTCTGAGATCATGACCTGAGCTGAAATCAAGAGTCAGATGCCCAACCAACTAAGCCACCCCAGGCATCCCTCAGGTGTTTTAGTTCTATAATTTCTAAACAGCTGGCCTTTTTTAAGGGAGCAAAATGAGGATGTTATGTGGAACAGATCCTCTAACCATCCAAGGTCATTTCCCCACCATGACTGGGAGAATTAAATTAGACAATCCACATATAGAACAACCAGTCAGGTATCACTTTTCTCAGAAATGCCATAGGCACCCTGAATTCAATATGCCCCTGAATTCAATACTCCCCAAATCTGCTCCTGGCCTTTTATTTACTTCCTGACTCTATTACTGGCATCACAACCCATCCAAACAAGCGAAAAACTTGGGCATTATTTCCAATTCCTCTTCTTCTTCATTCCCCAAGTACAGTTTGCTCATTTTCATTTTCCAAACTTCTCAAATTTCAGATCTTTTCCTGCATCCCTACCTCTACCGCCTTGATTCAGACCCTCAAAGTCCCTCACTTGCATGCAAGAGTCTTCTAATTGATCTTCCTGCCTTTACTCCATTCGTTCCATAAAGTGACTCATCTTCACACTACCAACCAAAGTAATCTTGGTAAAACCCAAATCTGATCATGTCTCTCCCTTATTCTGAAGTCCACCACAGCTCCCTAATATCTATGGGATAAAATTCAAAATCGGAATTTCCATTACATGGCTCTGTCCATTTCTTCAGTCTCATCTTTCATTATATAGTTTCCCCTCTTTCCTACAACCAATTCTATCCTCTCAGTTAGTCACAATGGACAACTTACTTTCCTTTTCCTGTATATCCCATTTTGTTTCATTCCTCTGCATCTTTGTTCACTTTGTGTTCCTTCTACTCAGAGCACACTTCCTCCTGTTGAACACTTATTTTCGATGCTCAACTCAGAGCTCACCTCCTCTTTGAAGCCCTTTTAGAACCTCACCCTCCCCACACCAGTGGAAACGACCGTATTTTCTACTGGTTTCCCCACTGAGTTTTTACATAAGTACTTGTAACAGCTTTCACCCCATCAATGTGTTGACAAATATGTCTCTAATTTCTGGAATGTAGGCACTATGGAGCAGGTATAGTGTCATATTCAATCTTTACTCCCATAGATTTGCATAGAGTCCATCACATATTAGGAACTCAACTATGTGGAATGAATGAATGGACCAACAAAGAAAAGAACTATATAGGATACTCTTGAAGGAAGTTTTAAAATTAAAATACTCAAAATAATGTGGTACTGACCAGGGTATATTTACTTCCATAAATTCCACATTTTTCTACTTAACATACTTTTCTTTATTCAAAACTTAAGATTTATTCCCCTAAAAAAATCTGATCTTATATCTGTACTAACATTATTATCACCTAGGTATACAGACAATCTTGTAAATTATACTAATTGTTTTATTTTATTAATTTAATGGGATACCAAAATGATTTATGGTCAACTCCTGACTCTCTGAAGAATTTTAATAAGTATCATGGCTTACCTAGGATCTTTTCATGGACTGCTTCTGCCACTCAACTGTGGCTTACTTTTCTAAGCTGGCTTTCAGGTCTTTAATTATCCTGTTGCTGGCAATGAAAAGCAACATTCTGTGTAGATCCTAAGTGGAGGTCACTGACCAGGAGAATGGAAAAAATGGTTTCTAAACATGAGATAATTTTATACATTAGATAATCTGTACAAAGTGAATCACAAAATCATGTATCTGGATCAGATAACAATGTATTTATTATTTGGACAGTGTTGCTGTTTGTTGGGACCTTTTGTTTTCTTTTTCAAAAATTTTTGGGGCGCCTGGGTGGCACAGTCGGTTAAGCGTCCGACTTCAGCCAGGTCACGATCTCACGGTCCGTGAGTTCGAGCCCCGCGTCGGGCTCTGGGCTGATGGCTCAGAGCTTGGAGCCTGTTTCCAATTCTGTGTCTCCCTCTCTCTCTGCCCCTCCCCCGTTCATGCTCTGTCTCTCTCTGTCCCAAAAATAAATAAACGTTGAAAAAAAAAATTAAAAAAAAAATTTTTTTTAACTCAAAGAAAACTATTCCCAAATACTTCTGCCAATCTAGTAAATTGGTACAAATACCTGCTACTGGTTTTCCCTTAAAAATACCTGATAATTAAAAACTTTAAAGACATGAGTATGATATGAGCTCACTAAATTTCTCCTAATCAACATTTAAATCTACAAAAACTTACAATAAAAATATGTTCACTGAGATTCAGTATTGAAAACTAAAACAAATTAATTCTAGTAGAACCCAATATGGAAATGAACTTTGTAGTGAACTTTATACATGACACACAAATCACTAAGCTACAGTAATGTTCACTAAGTTTATAAAGGCTTATTCAGGGGAAATGTTTTAGAAATAAGTTACTTCTTAGGATGAGAAAAGCTCAGTCCAGCATTCTGTTTATCAACACACACTTGTTGAGTATCTACCAGTTACCAAGTGATGGAAAGATGGGTTAGCATTTTTATTACACAGCTATGTTTTAAATTTGTGCTGTCCACTACACCAAACATTAATAGCCACATGTAAGTTAAAAATTCAGTTCCTCAGTCGTCCTGGTCACATTTCAAGTGCTCAAGAGCCACATACAGCTAGTGGCTACCACATTAGACAACACAGAAACATGTCCATCACAGCAGAAAGTCTGATTGGATGGTGCTCCTCTAAACCATGGTAAAATGCAAATTTCTAAATACTTTTCAAAATGGCGATACAAGTTCAAATAGTAAGTTTTTGATTGGCTTTTTGTCAGGAAGAGAAAGTATGTATTCACAAATGAGAAAAAATAAGTAAATACAAATACTAATAGCAATGAAGGGTTTAAGTATATAAATCAATTTATATGGCTTAATTTGAAATTATACCATATTAAATCTAAAGATTTTCGAAGTAACTTAATCTTTTGTCCTCATTTTACAGACGAGGAAACTGAATTTAGAGAACAGTACCAGAAACAATAACTCTAAGAATTAAATATATACAAATAAAGTCACTACTGAAAACAACCAGAATTTCCTGTAACTGACAATAAACTGAAACAAAATTAAAGTCTGAGCTATTCTGTGTGTTTGAGAATTAGCTTTTCCATTGGATACGCATAGGCTGTTCACACAGTGGTTAGGATTTCGGGTTTGGGGTTAGGCTGCCTAGGTTCAAATGTTGCTCCTTGCCTTCCTCGCTGTACAACCTTAGGCAAGTCATTTAGTCTCTCTGAGCCTCTATTTCCTCATATATAAAACGGAAAAATAACTAAACTACTTCACAGGCTTGGAAAGATTAAGTGAAATTATGCATGCAAAGTACACAGAGAACCAGGCTCATAGTAAGCCCTCCAAAAATGCTAGTTGTTATGAAACTTCATTTTGGTTGAACCTAGTCTACTGGAGACTTTCTTTGATTAATTTCTATTCACCTTAAAGTTCCTAAGATACTTGGGAAAACATTCAAAGATCATTATGTAAACACTAGGTTACAAGGTGGCTCTACCACTTGCAGTCACAGGAGAATCTGCCTCCAAGTCTCTATCAACACTTCACCCATTGGTCTCAACACCTTTGCCATGAGAGTGTAATACAAAGCCCCACAGGCAACCTGTGGGGTCTAATGGGTCTTAAAAAATGAAATAAATGAAAAGAACTTTCCCATGATAAAATAGTGGCATCTGCTTTTTATGTTGGCAACTGTGGGTAAAGTAAGAGTGGGAGACTGGATAAGTAGAACCATTTTGGATGACAAGAGTTTAAAACTTCTCAGAAAATTGTATACTCATGTTTCTAAAATGTATGCTTCTGTGTATTAGCAGAAGTTTAAATAACTACATTCGAATTCTGAAACACGTATTTTTGAGAGTATTTTTTTTTTTAAATACACAGTTAGGTATGTAATGGTAAAAGATGTTCTTTCAATAAGTTTTCAAGATATCTTAATACAATTTCTTAGTTCATGGCAACAGAACAACAGGTACCCAACTTAATGTTATCTCCAGAAAGTGTGGAAATGAGAATGGCATCTCCAAGTCCTACCCTGGAAAATGTTTTATTCCAAGAGTAGAGAGATTTCTTTCCTTTTTTTTTTTTTAAAGTTTATTCATTTTTGAGAGACAGAGACAGAGTGCCAGTGGGGGAGGGGCAGAGAGAGAGGGAGACACCGAGTCTGAAGCAGGCTCCAGGCTCTGAGCTGTCAGCACAGGGCCTGACGCGGGGCTGGAACCCACAAACTGTGAGACCTGAGCCCAAGTCGGACGCTTAACTGACTGAGCCATCCAGGTGCCCTCCTGGAATAGACAGATTTCAATAGAATACAACAGAAGCACCAAATGGCCAAAGCTTCATTCCTCTGGAATCTTTTTA
The DNA here is from genome assembly GCF_022837055.1 of Prionailurus viverrinus. Taxonomy (NCBI): domain Eukaryota; kingdom Metazoa; phylum Chordata; class Mammalia; order Carnivora; family Felidae; genus Prionailurus; species Prionailurus viverrinus. Next base: position 143,580,433 of record NC_062568.1, read on the forward strand.
TAATGAAACTCCAGAATCATCTCTATGAGGCATGGTCCTGATCAAACCCCAAATAATAATCAACGTTATACATTTTAATCATCATTTCAAATCAAACATTTTCCTGTTGGTCATTTTCAGAGTTCTAATCTTACTTTCCATAATGTTAGCAGTTATCCTAATTTACTTTTCAGTTAACTTCAATAAGTATATTTTCTTTCTCACACTACACTGTAAATTTCTTGAGGTTTTACCTACCGAGTCTCCAAACAGAACTAATATACTTGATAGACATTTTCAAAATGTATGTATTAATTGATTATTTAGTGATGCAGAATGGAATCAGAGCACCAGATTCTATTCCTTACTCTGATATCAGTAATAATATGATCTCACCTTCAGCTTCTTCAGAGGTCAGGCTCTTTGACTTTGAAATGGAATGATTATACAGGCTGATCTCTAAGATCGCTTATATTTCTGAAAGTTTATACTCTTACTACTAGCTAAAGTTTAAATAACTACATTCAAATTTTGAAAGGTATATGTTGTCAAGAATAATTTAAAAAAATAAACAGAAGAGGGGCACCTGGGTGGCTCAATCGGTTAAGCCTCCAACTTCAGCTAAGGTCATGATCTCATGGTTAGTGAGTTAGAGCCCCACATCAGGCTCTGTGTTGTGTGGAACCTGCCTAGGATTCTCTCTCTTTCTCTCTCTCTCTCACTCTCGCTCCTTGCCCCTACCCCACTTGCACGTGCACGCGCTCTCTCTCTCAAAATAAATAAATAAACGTAAAAGAATTAAAAAAATAAAAGTAAACAGAAGTTAGGTCTGTAATGGTAAAAGCTGTTCTTTCATTAAGTTTTAAGAGATATCAATAAACTTTATTAACTATAGAACAGCAGCAACACACATCTGATAACATTGCTCCAAATGAAATTACAAAGTGATCAACACGTGACATTTCAATAATTGTCCCTATGAGACATCATTTGCTATTTTCTTTTATCACTTTACAATATTTATTCAAACTACTATAATGACCTTCAGTTGCCATAAATAAACTTGCATAAAAAGCTGGCTAACATACTTACTAAATAGACTGTCACTAATAGTTAAAGCTCAGGAAAGAATTTATTCGTAGGAATAATTTAAATACATATTTAAAATTTATTCTGTTTTCTGTAAATATTCTGAGATTATCCCATAGTTATGAGGTTCAAATTAGTACTAAGGGAGAATTAGTTTGGTAACTTAATAATGGAAATATACAGATCAGAGAAGAGTCTACTATCAATGTAAAAACATAAACATTGTACAGGCCTGTATTTTTACAATGTAAAAATATAAACATTGTACAGGCCTGTATTTTCTAATGAAAATCACTGATATGATTCAATTATCAAGCATACTTTTTTGTAACACAATTAATACATTTTACCTTAAAAGGCAAAATGATAACTCATCAGACACAAAAAATTCTTTACACTTTTCACATTCCTATACTTTCTGTACAGTTACTACATTTTTGCAGTTGAAAAAGAAAAGATAACAAAGTTCTACCTCTATATTGGCTTTTAAAAATTTCCCTATCACATACTAAAGTATGGTCATTGATAATTTGTATGATAGTATCTCAAACTTTTCTGGGGCTCCTGAAAATTAAAACCTTACTGGTGAAACATAAACCATATAATCTGATCTCATTATTCACATTAAACAAAACGAATGACTGTATCTTTCCAAATTGATTCTGCTTTGTTGATATAGAAAAAAAAAAAAAAAAGAAAAGCTATTTCCTTCATGCCAAATTACAAAATTAACCTAAAACAGGTTACAAACATAGAAACATTAAAAGACACTATTTACACAAACGGAAATAAATGATCTGGCATTCCCTCAAGTGCTGAGATGTCATTTACTCCTGGTGATAAAACAAATACCATTTGTTATCTGATCATTCTGAATTATAAAATCTGAGAGGAACCGGACAAAGACACACCAGTTTTTCTTTCACAGCTATCCTGATTTTATTTATTTATCTACTTATTTATTCAACTATAAAGAAATTCAATTTGCATGACTTTTTATTATTTGGTGTAAAATGTAGAGTGCCTGCACTTTCAGCTTTCAGAAGAAATTCACCATATTCTGTAAGCACTTTGAGTGACCTTTAAGTTTACAGACACCGTAGGAGAGTCTTGAATGTCTCAAGAAAAGGCAAACCTGCCTTGCTTTTTTCAAGGAGAAAGTTGCACTTTAGTCTTGTTATATCTTCCATTCCTAATCTGAAGAGACGGAAGGGTCTCTAAAACACAGCCGCTTGCTCAGAAATTAACCTTACCTGCGGAAAGCCAGGCTAGTAGCCCCTTACCTTGTGATAGGTTGGGCTGGCCCCAAGTGATGGAGGGAAAAGAGCCAACTCTGCCCACAGCACTACCTGTGGCTCCCAAAGAGGTGGTCGTGGGCAGGGGAAGCAAGGGCTTGGATGGTTCTATGGACTTCTTATCCGGACCATATTTGGGGAATTGTTCTAGCGAGTGCGTCCCCCTCGCTCTATAGAGAAAGGGAATTTCGGGGACCACTCTTCTCCCTCGATCTCTCCATCCGGCCCTCCGTGCTGGGCCCTCACGCCGGAGCTGGGGCGGGGGGGGGGGGGGGATGGAGGAGGAAGGCAGCTGGTCCCCAGGGCTCCCTCGAGCAGCTCCCGGCGGCCGCTGCGAGGCCTGGACCATGCCCGCGGCCTCGGGGCTCCGACCCGGAGGGGCGATCGGTGCCCCGCGCCGGCCCGCCCGGTAGGTACCCAGACCCGGCCCTTGACTCACCGCTCTCCACCTCGCTGCCTTTCTTGGCGGTCGCTGCGTTCCCCATGACTGGGGCGATGGAAAGAAGGGGTCAGGGAGGGGAGGGGGGCCGGGGCCGTCCCCGCCGCTCCACAGGCTCAGGCAAGTCCCGCTTCTGCACCGGTCAAAGCGGTGGGTGCTCCTGGCGCTGGCGCCCCGAGTCCGGACGAGCAGCCTGGGCCGGTTCGGAGGGCAGGGCTTCAGCGAACTCTCCAGCCCCGGGGGCTACAGCGGTAGCTGCGGCGGCGGCAGCGGGCGGACACTCCCCTTTCCCCCGCCCCGCCCCCCTCGCTCGCCCCCCTCGCCGGCCGCGGTCTTTCTCCGCGGGCGGGCGCGCGCGCCGGAAGTGACGTGTCGCCCTGGACGAGGGCGGTGGGGCGAGGGGGCCTGACTCGGGGGCGGCGGTGCAGGCTAACCCAGACAGGCGACTCTGCGGCCCGCCGAACTGCGTGTTGTGGCCCGGGATTGGGTCGGATGCTCATCCCAGAGATACGGGAGGCGGCGTGGGAACCGTTAGCTTCGAGGAACCCGTCGTCTCACAGCCCTGGAGCGGGGCCTCGGGAGGCCGCAAGGGGGCTCGGGTTGCTTTCTTTGTGCCCCGCAATCCCGCGGCTGCTCGCTCGAAGGTCGCCTTCTTCCCGCAGGCCCGGGCAACCGCACGTGCGTGTAGGAGATCCCAAGCGAGGGGAACCCCCTAGTTCTTGCCTCTGGCGAGTGCGGACTGGTCAGCCTCAGCCGCGGAAACAACCTGGTCCCTAATGTCGACCGTGGCTCGGAAGCTCCCTTTACTCCGAAGATTCAAGGTATTCGCTGAGCCCACCACGTTGTCCTCCCGGTTCTCAGGCATCAGTCGCAAGCCCCGTGATGTTTCCAGTGCGGTTTTCATTCGCCATGATTTTGTGGGGTCACTCTCAAGATTTTATCAGACATCTCCCAGGTGGCGATAAGGAAAATACCATTTCTGCACAGTGTCTGTTGATGCGAGACATTGGATTGAGCAGCTTTCTGTGTTGATGTCAGAATAAATGCGTTCACAATTGATAATTGCGTTTTATTAATATACATTATAGAGCACTTGATTTTTCACATAGCTTTACTTACAGGTATGTGGCACTGTAATATTTTTTGTTACCGTGCCTTTTAACTTTGCGAGCATTTGTGCCAAACTTAATGCAGAGAGACTTAAGTTCCTGAGGGCGAGACCACATAAACGTATTTGGTGACCTCAAGGCACCAGGCACAGTAAGGTTTAATGGATACCAGGTGACTTTAAAGTAAGCCAAGGAAATTTTTCAGATTTTTAAAAAAATATATTTTTCATTACTGACAAAAACAGAGTGCTAAGAAGGCCCTCAGTAAACTCTTAGTAACCATTTATTACCAATTACGTTAAATTAATTTAACAAACATTTATATTATGTGTACCGTATTCCAAGTACCGTACAAATAGTAACTCGTTGATCCTCAAAACGCTGGGAGATAAGGTAGCTTTACTGTCATTATTTAACGTGGGGACAGGTAAAACTGAGCAGAGAAGTTAAGCAACTTACCCTATGTTACACAGCTATCATCTGGTGGAAGCAGGATTTAAACCTATGTGGATGGTCTCCAAAGTCACCATTTGTCTATAACATTGATCAGAAACCTGTGGATGTTGTGGTAAATTGCTTTCTCACCATTTGAAATCCTTGACTTGAGCTACAAGAGATACAGTTTACTTTTTTGGGAATTTCATTATACTATAGTCCCCCCTTATCCACAGTTTTACTTTCCATGGTTTCAGTTACCCATGGTCAGGAAGCAGGTGATTCTCCTGATGTATCAGCAGAAGGTCAATAGTAGCCTAATCAAGTCATAGTATTTACGTCGTTCACCTTATTTCATCTCATCATGGAAGGCATTTTATCATCTTACATCATCACGAGGAGGGTGAGTACAGAACAAAAAGATTAGATAAAGACCACATTCACATAACTTCATTGCAATATATTGTTACAATTATTCTATCTTATTAGTTATTGTCAATCTATTATTGTACCTAATTTATAAATTAAACTATAACATATGTATGGATGCAGAGGAAAACTGTATCCACAGGGTTTGATACTATCCATGGTTTTAGGCATCTACTGGGATTCTTGGAACATATCCCCCATGGATAATTGGGGGTGGGGGAGGAACTACTGTATTGTTTCGAGGGTTCCCATGAAATCCAAGTATTATGAAAATAACAGAGAAAAAAGGGTTCGGACTAGATGTAAGGTTTTGTGTCAGCATGTAACAATGTTGCAACAATGTCACATCTTTCCAATCACATTTAGTTTTGTGTTGTGGATGTGACATTTGCCCTACATACATGGAAAATTCAATAAATAGCATTAAGCCACATATAGACCAAATTAAAGACAACTTTTTGATATACTTTATTTTGGAGGGACTCTTTGTAGAATCCTGGAATATTCATACTGTCCTCATTGTTTAAAATGTGTGCCTTTTTAGAGACCAGCTTTAATAATAAAAGAGTAGTTATAAACATAATTTGTTCCATTCCTTAACATGATTTTGAGTTCTAGGTCTCTAATAAGAGGGCAGCCATCTGTGTTGCAAATCATTAATTTTCTTTTTTTTTTTTTAATTTTTTTAATGTTTATTTATTTTTGAGAGAGAGACAGACCATGAATGGGGGAGGGGCAGAGAGAGAGGGAGACACAGAATCGGAAGCAGGCTCCAGGCTCTGAGCCATCAGCCCAGAGCCTGACGCAGGGCTCGAACTCACGAACCGTAAGAGCGTGACCTGAGCTGAAGTCGGACGCTCAACCGACTGAGCCATCCAGGCGCCCCGCAAATCATTAATTTTCAAAGGAGACAGTTGACAACTGTTACAGAGTTAGATGCATCATAACTACATTCTGGAAAATTAATAAGCAAAATATTCAGCTTTAAATTTATTTCAGCAATTTAACTTTATCACTGGTTAAGAAAATAAATGAATTACTAATAAAGAAAAAAATGATCAACAATTAGAAATATCTTGTGATTTTTCTTCCTTTTACTATTATTTGTTTCTTATATTAGCTTACATGTTTCTCTGATTCAAGGAAGATTATACTTTAAGAGTATAGTTTCATAGTTTTCAGTTAGTTGACATTCACAATCATTTAATTAACAACAAGTTGGTTGTTTATTAGAGAAGAAATCTCTACAGGTGACCATCATTTATAGCACATAGAAAACTATGTTTCACGAAGTTTTTTTATATACTAGAAGAGGCAGAAATTTCATTAACTGTTCAGTTATTCTTGAATGATTAGCGTTAACTAACATGAGACAATTGCTATCCTTTGCCACTGATGACTTTCCTATAACCTAGACAAGTACAAATATAGAACTAAATCTTATTTCCCTAGGAAAGCAGACACAGTAAGAAGGGAATCCTATAGAAAAAAGACTTTAAATCCTTTCCTATATAATATTTTACCGAAGAATCTGCAGCACTATGTAGCAGAGAAAATTGTATTTTGCTTTGGAAATAATTAGTTCTACATTTTCTTTTTTTTTTTTTTTAATTTTTTTTTCAACGTTTTTATTTATTTTTGGGACAGAGAGAGACAGAGCATGAACGGGGGAGGGGCAGAGAGAGAGGGAGACACAGAATTGGAAACAGGCTCCAGGCTCCGAGCCATCAGCTCAGAGCCTGATGCGGGGCTCGAACTCACGGACCGCGAGATCATGACCTGGCTGAAGTCGGACGCTTAACCGACTGCGCCACCCGCGCCCCAGTTCTACATTTTCTAATACTTTATAAAAACATTTCACATGCCATTTTTTTCAAATCTGACCCTCACAACACACCTGCATAAGCTAGAAAGACTAGCCCCGTTTTACAAATGAGTAAAATGAAAGTTCAAAGAAGTAAAGTAACTTGGCCAAGATCATTCAAATGGTGTCAGAGCACTAGATTTTATGCCGTTTTGTGCAAGACAAATGTAATCTCAATCCTCATTAGATTAGGTTTTATTACCCCCATTTTACCAATGAGAAGAATAGTGCCTAGGACCTAAGAACCTTGGCCCTTTTCTTCCTAGAGTTCTCTCTTCACTCAAGAGTGGAAAAGTGGAGAAAAATTAGTAAATTATTATTGCTATTTACTTTGTAGTTTTTATTATTTTTTTTTAATTTTTTTTTCAACGTTTTTATTTATTTTTGGGACAGAAAGAGACAGAGCATGAACGGGGGAGGGGCAGAGAGAGAGGGAGGCACAGAATCGGAAACAGGCTCCAGGCTCCGAGCCATCAGCCCAGAGCCTGATGCGGGGCTCGAACTCACGGACTGCGAGATAGTGACCTGGCTGAAGTCGGACGCTTAACCGACTGCGCCACCCAGGCGCCCCTAGTTTTTATTATTATCAACTTGATTTCCAAGACTTTTTAAAACAAAACACCCTCAAAAGTAATGTATGTCAGGGGCGCCTGGGTGGCGCAGTCGGTTAAGCGTCCGACTTCAGCCAGGTCACGATCTCGCGCTCCGTGAGTTCGAGCCCCGCGTCGGGCTCTGGGCTGATGGCTCAGAGCCTGGAGCCTGTTTCCGATTCTGTGTCTCCCTCTCTCCCTGCCCCTCCCCCGTTCATGCTCTGTCTCTCTCTGTCCCAAAAATAAATAAACGTTGAAAAAAAATTTAAAAAAAAAAAAAAAAAAAGTAATGTATGTCAGAAATGTTTTTCGTTTACAATCACCAGGACAGATAAGCTGAAGTTGTTAATTATTGGAGAAGATGACCAGGTCATTTATTTTTATATTGCATTTTACATAAAATAAGTGCAAGTAAAAATTTATTAAACCATCATGAGATTATGATTATTTTGAATGATAACTAGTAGTCCACAGAGTCTGATATTTCATTGTTACACAGTATTGTGTGTCCTAAACCAAATGATACCACATTAAATATCAAGCAAAGGGCAGAATAATACTTTGGAAATGAGGAAGTAATTTTATAGTTAATAAGTTACAAATATTATAATTGTTCAAAGCGTTGTAGTACAGTACGAAGTACTTGTACAAGTTTCTTCTTGGGGATAATTCTAACCCCTTTGTTCGATAACAAATTTATTATCTGAAGTTCAGTATTCATCTTTTTGGGTATTTCTTTACAGATGAAGAGACTAAAATAGTTGACTGGTTAAGAAATCTGCTCAAAGTTAACAAAAATGGGTTAGTAACAGTAGAATTGCAGCTTGTCTCTTGTGTAAAATTTAGAACACAAACTGAAAGTGATTTAAGAAAAAAAAGAGAAAGCATGTAGGAGAGAACAAAACCAAGAACTTTTTTCCTCTCTTAATATGCAATACATTTCTTCAGAAAAGATATGTTTGTTTTTGGATATTCAGGTTTTACTAGTGTGTTTTATCAAAACTATGGCTAAATTTCCACTCTTTCAGTTTTGTGCTGTGCATTTTTTGACAGTACCTATAGACCAAAAAGAACACCCAAATCTATAAAACATTTGTTTCTTTATGAAATCATGGAACAGATGGGGCAAGAGCTTTCATGAAATCTCAGCTTTTATAATTTAAGCCCATCTTTGGCCAACGTGCATCTGGCCCACTAAATTAAAATTACATTCATAGTATTGACAGTAACAAACCAGAGTGGAGTGTCATGAGTTAGAAAAGGGTTGAGTTTCATATTCAGAAAAATCTGGATTTATGTTCTGTTATAGCCACCATCTGTGACCTTCACATAAATTATTTAATTTCCCTTGTTCTTTGTTTCCCAAAGTGTGAAGTTATATGGATTAAATGAAATCATCTGTGAAAAGTACTTAGGATAACTTTTGTTATATAACTGTAACCCTACGCCCACCTTGCAATAACATGCAGTGTTTTCTTGTATTTATATTATTACAATAATCATTCGGAGAGTTCCTACTGTATGCAAAGCATAATAAGGGTACAAAGATTAATAAAACCTGTTCTCCTCCCTCAGTTTCTCTGTAAGGTGAGATGGACATGTAAGTCATTAAGTAAAATAAGAAAAGTTTACTTTGTACTATAATATATATATATATAAACAAACCACTGAGGAAATGTAAGGAAAGTGCTGTTAAATCTCAACCACATGGAGATTTTAGCATTGGATTTTGCTGTTAAATGGGGGAAGATTACTGAGAACTAAGAACAGCATAAACAGAGTCTTGCAGGACAATTATCCTTCGATCATACTAGATCAGATGTTATAAAAGGATGTTGTAAGAGTTGCCACCTTCCCACTGAAATGTAAGCTATTTTGTCATCACTATATTTACTGTATCCAGAATGATGTAGGGTACATAGTAAGTATGCAATAAATATTTACTGAATGAGTGAATAAATGAATGAATGGCAGTTTCAGACTAGATAATGCTAATTTCGGGGAAGCCCTGGGTGGCTCAGTCGGTTAAGCATCGACTTCGGCTCAGGTCATGATCTCACGGTTTGTGGGTTCAAGCCCTGCGTGGGGCTCTATGCTGTCAGCTCAAAGCCTGGAGCCTGCTTCCAATTCTGTGTCTCCCTCTCTCTCTGCCCTTCCCGCTCACACTCTGTCTCTCTCAAAAATAAATAAAACAGGGGCGCCTGGGTGGCGCAGTCGGTTAAGCGTCCGACTTCAGCCAGGTCACAATCTCGCGGTCTGTGAGTTCGAGCCCCGCGTCAGGCTCTGGGCTGATGGCTCAGAGCCTGGAGCCTGTTTCCAATTCTGTGTCTCCCTCTCTCTCTGCCCCTCCCCCGTTCATGCTCTGTCTCTCTCTGTCCCAAAATAAACAAACATTGAAAAAAAAAATTAAAAAATAAATAAATAAATAAATAAATAAAACATTAAAAAAAAAAAAGTGGGCTTTGTTCACCATGCAATAGAGAACCGTTGAGGATATTTAAGGAAAAGAGTAATATAACCTCACATTTTATTAATAAGGTAACTTTGATAGTGTGATGGTTCATACAGGATGAACATAAATAAGATTGGCAGCAAGCAGACCTGTAAGGTAGTTGTTGTAATAGAAGAACTACATGAAGTCATTGAGTAGTGTAGCAGCAGTGGGAGAGAAGAAAAGATGCAGGTGAGACATTTGAATGTAAAATCAATAGGATTTAGTAACTGTTAAGGCTCTTTAATATAATGCAGCAAGTGATACAAGCCCAATTCAAAGTAGCTTACAAAAAATTAGCAGAATTTTTGAGTCAAAGAACTGGAGAGTTTAGATTGTCCATGGCTTTAGGCTTAGGTAGATCCAAGAGTTCAAAGGTATTTATCTCTGCTATCTGTCCTAAATCTGTTATTATGTATTGATTGTGTTTTGCCAAACAGGCTCTCTCCATGTGACAGATTTATATACTTCCAGCTTAGCAACCTGAAGAACAATGCCTTCTCTTTCCCAATATCCATACATTATACATATTATAGTATGGGGTGCCTGGGTGGCTTAGTCAGTTAAGCATCAAGCTCTTGGTTTTGGCTCAGGTCATGATCTCATGGTTCATGGGTTCAAACCCCGCATTAGGCTCTGTGCTGTCAGTGTGGAGCCTACTTGGGGTTCTCTCCTCTCCCTTTCTCTCTGCCTCTCCTCCCTTGCTCTCTTTCTCAAAAATAAATAAACATTAAAAAGTAAATATTATAGTATTTATGTTTCATTTATATAATTATAATAATATAATAAACATTAAATTCTAAATATTATAAATAATTATACATACTGGTTCTGTATAATCCACATGACCATTCCTGTGAAGAGAGGAAGCAGGGTACCATGACTGATATGGAATGAGAGAAGTGCAGTTTTCTAGAAGAAATTGTCAAATAGGGTAGACAAAAGCAACAGATACCCCATACATTGAAAATAAGAAATACTGCTTTCAATCAATTTTCCATCCTGGGTGACTGGATAACAGAAGTCAGGAAGGAAGGAGAGAAACTAGTTTTTAAATTAATGGGAGGCGTATGACTTGGGTCATAGTGAGGTTGAGTTGGTAGTGTAAATGCAGATGATGAATAGCAGGCAAATGTCGAGTTAGATGAATACAGAAGTTGTGAATTCTGTGTAAATATGAGAGCCAAAGCCACAGCTCTGAATGAAATCTCACTGAAAATGTAAAGAATGATAAAGCTGCCGAGAATGGACAGTTATAGAACAGGGAAAAGAAAGGGGGTCCAAGAAGGAGCCTGGTGTGGTAAAAGCCTGGAGCTGTCAGACAAGCTGGGAGAAAAACAGGAAATGCAGTCACCAAGGTCAAAAAGAATGAGAGGGTACTAATTTGACTGAGTGCATGCCAGGAGTTAACAAATAAAAGCAAAATATGGCAGAATATACAGATGCTTGTAGGAAAGAAAAGAAAGCTAAAGAATCAGGCTTGGCACATTCAAGAGCCAGGCAGCTCCAAAGAGTTGAAATAGTTGTTGCTGATCGACATTTTCCGTATGACAGCCAATGGAACAGCAAAATATAGATTGTTTTCAGTCTTGTTCTTTTCCCACAATTCAGTTTCTAATGAGAGAATTCCATTGGCGTATCTTGGGTTCAGTTTCTGCTTCTTACCTAGGATAAGGCAATTAGTTAGCAGTCCTGGGACTCATCGGTGGAAAAGCAGAAATTTCCCGTCTTCTAGATGAACTAGAAGTTAAGCACTCTGTAAAAGAAAAATGTCCACTAAAGAAAATGTATTTAACAGTGTTAGTAAACACAAGTATTTCTCCTCAGTGGTACTGTAAAGAACTACTCCTTCTCCTCCCTACCACCCAAATGTGATGGACTTTATCATAAAATCATAGAATTTTTTGGTTAAATATGTGAGAAATATTCTGTTACCTGATGTGGTAGACAGAATAATGTCCTCCCAAAGATGTCCAAGTCTTAACTACCAGAATCTGTGACTATGTTACCTAAGTTAACAAAGGGAAATTAAGATTGCAGATGGAATTAAGGTTGCTAATTAGCTGACATTAAAATAGGGAAATTATCCTGCACTATCTTTGTGGGTCCAACGTAGTCACAAGGGTCCTTAACAGTGGAAGAGGGAAACAAAGAAGTTGAGAGTGATGCAATGTGAGGACTCTACATCATTGCTGACATTAAACATGGAGAAATGGAGCCAGGAGCCTAGCAATGTGGGCAGCCTCTAGAAGCCAGAAAGGACAAAGAAACTGACTTTCTCCTAGAGTCTTCAGAAAGGAACATGACAATGCTGACACCTTGATCTTAACCCAGTGAGACCCAGGTCAGATTTCTGACCTACTGAACTGTAAGGTAATAATTTTGTGTCATTTTACTTACTTATTATTTATGTATTTAAGTGTTTATTTTTAGAGAGAGAGACAGAAAGTGAGCAGGGGAGGGGCAGAGAGAAGGAGACACAGAATCTGAAGCAGGCTTCAGGCTCCGAGCTGTCAGCACAGACAGAGCCTGATGCGGGACTTGAACTCCCAAACTGTGAGATCATGACCTGAGCTGAAGTCGGGCACTTAACCGACTAAGCCATCCAGGTGCCTAATTTTGTGTCATTTTAAAAGCCACCAAGCATGTGGTAACTTGTTACAGCAGCAATAGAAAACTAATACACCTCACCCCATTTTCCCTGTTTTAAAAATAGAAGAGAGTTAGGTTAAGTGATTTGTAAAATTTTCCGAGGCAACACCAGGACCAAAACCCAGGCTTTCAAGTGCTCTACACTTCACACAGGTGTGTTAGAAACTCTTTCCACTAAAACTCATTATTTGGAACCACTGATTTCCTGGAAACAGGATAAAGGAGGAAAAGGTAGTTTAATTTTCTTCTAAATTATTCTGTTAAAAAACTATCGAGTATCCAACTAAAGAGAATGAAGTTAAATATGATTTTTTAGTTTTTGTGATCTGGAACTTGAAGGAAGGGGTTATTTGAATAATATGTGTGGAATGTGGCAGAACCATGGTAGAAAGTTAAGGTCATTTTTCAATTTTTTTTTTCTTTTTTCTTTCTGTCTTCTTTCTTTCTCTCTCTGCTTCCTTCACTCTTCCTCCCTTCCTCACTCTTTCTTTCTTTCTTTCTTTCTTTCTTTCTTTCTTTCTTTCTTTCTTTCTTTCTTTCTGTCTTTCTATCTCTGGCTTTCTCTAAGAAGTGATGAATCTTGCTATATAAAAGGTACTGGGTTTTTTTCTTTTTAATAAGTAGCTCTGCAAGTCTAGGAGTAGCTAGAGAGAGCTTAATTGCTCAGTTTAATTAAGGGGGAATTCAAAATTTCAGAGTAATCCAGGAGGTAGGGAATAAGGGAGATGGAAGGGAAGAATTAGCAAGATGTCAGGAGACTAAGGTTTTTATATGGAGTGGTACAGACAATGGCAGCTAAAAAATCTAACATGTGATTCCAAGTTGTGTCCTACATGGCATTTAATCTTGGCACCAAATTTTCAACTAAATTTTTACTACATGCAACAGCTTTGTATTTGTGGTTGCTCTGAAGGAGATGATAATGTATAAAGAGCCATTTTTACCTTTGCCTTAAAATTATAGCAAAGAAGTGAAAAGTCATAAGGTATTATACAATAAGGGACAAAAATTGCTCAGAAGCACAAAATCAGACCCAGAAAGGTCCATGAAAATATAAACCCATCAGAAATTTGTTTGAAATCATAAGGAGGACCTTGGATACTAAAATGCATGTAATAGGCATTTGAATCAATTTTTTGTAGGGAGTTAAGAAGCTGGATTGACTACAAAATCACCACCACCACCACCACTAACACCACCACTGTCAGGAGTTCTCTTGAACAGAGACAGAAGATTCTCTACATACCAGGCTCTGCACTAACCTTTAAAATATATCACTTCATGTAACTCACACAGCAGTCCTATAAAGTGGGAACTGTTACAGTCCCATTTCATAAGATGAACATGAGTCATAGAGAGGTAAAATAACTGTCCCAAGATTTTATACCTAGGAAGTAAAGAACTAGATATACTTCATCTGAACCCAGATCAGTCGCATTCCAGAAATTTAATCATTAAAACCAGCATTTCCAAAAGTCTAGTCTAGACCATCTGCATGGATATGATTGGGGAGTGTTTGTTTTAAAAATGCAGATTCCTGGTGGGGGGGTGCCTGGGTGGCTCTGTCCATTAAGCATCCAACTTTTAATCTCGGCTCAGGTCAGGATTTCACGGTTCCTGAAATCGAGCCCCGTGTCAGGCTCTGAGCTGACAGCATGGAGCCTGCTTGGGATTCTCTCTCGTACTCTCTCTCTGCCCCTCCCCACCCCATGCATGCTCACTCTCTCTCAAAATAAATAAATTTTAAAAATACAGATTCCTGGGTCCAATTCAAGTTTATTAAATCAGAATCTTCTGTGTGAATTCTAATTAATCTTCCTCTTAACAAGGTATGATCCTTATGTATGTGTGTAATTCTCATGTTTAACTTAAGTGTGATCCTTATGCACACTTAAGTTTGAGAACCACTACCCTACTGTGTTGCCTTCAAAGCCAAACTAACAGTCCCAATACAAGATTGGTCAGGCAACCTTTGAGAATACTTAGGATAGTACTGGACTTCTGGAATTGGTACTGAAAATTTATCTAATATATTCATTCTCTGCTATCTCCTTATATAGAATATGGGAATCAGTGAGAAAAGAGTTGAAGGTGGAAAACTTAACAATTATTGAGTCTTACCTTGGGCCATATACTATGCAAAGCCCATACATTAACTCATTTACTTCAAATAATTATTCAAGCCACCCACCATACCCACCCCCCAACTTACAGATAACAGAGCTATAGGTCTTTAGATTTCTTTTGTGTAGACAACTGCATTAGCCGTTTAGCCAATCTCCCACACCATCTGTCACCTTTCTCCGTATTTTCTACTAAGTGTTCCAAAATTGTTAAATAAAGTATATCTAACAAAGAATGTGTAAAATGTAAATGTACAAATTCAATAATAGTAATAAACCAAAATTAATATACCCATATCCAGACCAGAAACAGAATATTACGGTATCTCAGATGCATGCTATGAGACCTTCTCATTCATTGTCCCTATCTAAAGATACATAGTACCCTGAATTAGTCATTCTCTTGCTTTCTTTTATATTTATTGTGGGACTTTTGTTTTTATTTGTATTTTGCTACCTAAGCATATAATAGCTCTTAAAATACACTCTTCAGTTTTGCCTGGTTTTGAAATTTAGAAGAATTTGTAAGAATTATTCTGTAACTTGCTTCCTTCACTCTAACATTGTTTTTGAGTTACAATCGTGTGGATATATATACTATAACTCATTCATTTTACATATTTGTAATATGAGTATACTCTTATATGAATATACCATAGCTTATATACTTTTATGTACTTTTATACTGTTAATATACGGATATACTGATTTTCAGACTGTTTCTATGATTTTTAAACAATGTGGCAATAAGTATTCTTGCTTCTAAACACACATATTTGACAATTATTTAGGTATATAGCTAATTGTGGAATTGTGGGGGTGTAGAATTTAAGTGTGTTAAATTTTCCTGTATGTAGCAAACTGTTTCCAAAAGTGGTTATACCAACTTATAGCCAATTCCTATTGCCCCACATCCTCATATACACTTACTGTTCTTTAATTTCTCCATTTTAACCAACCTGGAAAGTGGTTTAATTGTCATACTAAAGAAATTGAATATAAGTGCATATATTTGAGAACCACTTATGCATCCTTATATATGAAATTTCTATTTATTATTTTAACCCACTTTTCTATTGAGTTATTAGCTATTTTCTTATTGATTTTTAGGGGATCTGCATATTTACTGAATCCTAATTCTTTATAATCTATACTGTGGCAAATTATCTTCTCTTCATTTATTAGTTGAGTTTTTACCTTATGATATATTTAATGTATTTAAATTTTTATCAGCTTTATTGAAGAAAAATTGACATATAATGAACTGTATATATTTAAATGTACAATGAATTTAAAAAAATATAATATACACATAAACACACACCCCTGAAGCCATCACCACAATCATGATATTGAACATATCCATTATCTTCAAAGTTTCAGCATGCCCCTTTGTAATCTTTCTCTCCCACCTCTCCTTGCCCATCTATTTCCAGACAATGACTTATGTGCCTTGTCTCATTATAGATTAATTTGTATTTTATAAAATTTTATATAATGTTCTCATGCAGTCTGTACTCTTTTTTTGCCTTCTTTCACTTAGCATAATAATTTTTAGATTAATCCATGTTTCATGTATCAATAGTTTTTTTTTTTTTATTGCTGAGTAGTATTCTACATATGGCTGTATTTATACCTATTGATCAACCTTTAGGTTGTTTTCAGTTTTTGGCTAGTTCAATAAGGCTACTATGAATATTTGCTTATAAGTCTTCATGTGGACATATACTTTAATTTATCTTGGGTGAATACATAGGAGTAGAATGGCTGGATTATATGGGACATATATGTTTAACTTTTCAAGAAACTGCTAAATTGTTTTCCTAAGATAGTCTACCATTTTACATTCCCAATAGAATTGTATGAGAGTTTCAGTTGCTCTACATTAGCACTTTTAATTTTAGATATTCTAACAAAATATATTATCTTACTGTGGTTATAATTTACATTTACCTAATGACTACTGATATCAAATGCCTCTTCGTGTGCTTATTGTCATCTATGTGTCTTTTTTGGCAAAATGTCTGTTCAAACTTTTTACCTACGTGTTACTGGTTTTTTTATTAGTACATTTTTGAAAGTTCTTTATATATCTTAAATACAGGTGTTTAATCAGATTTGGTTTTACAAATATATTCCTTCAGTTTGTAGTTTGCCTTTTTGCTCTATTAACAGTGTGTAGTTTGCCTTTTGCTCTCTTTCAAAGAAGAGAAGTTCTTAATTTTAATGAAGTCCAACTTATCAATCTTTTTTACCATGTTTTTGTGTCCTATCTAACAAATGTTTGCCCTAACCTTAAGTCATGAATGCCAAACTCTGCTGAATTCTATAAAGCATTTAGGAAAGAAAGAATATCAATTCCACACAAAATCTTCCAGAAAATTAATGAGGAGAGAATACTTCTCAACTCACTCTATGGGGCCAGCATTACTTTGATACCAAAATCACGTAAAGATATTGCAAGTAAATAAAACTACAGAACAGTATCAATTATGAACATATATGTAAAAATTCTAAGTGAAATTTTAACAAATCAAATACAACAGTGTATAGAAGGGATAATATATCATGGTCAAGTGGGACTATATCCTACAAATGCAAAGTTGTCTTAACATTTGAAAATCAATGTAATTCACCACATTAACAGAGTAAAATAAAAAACATAATCATTTCAATAGATGCAGAAAATCATTTGACAAAATCCAATTTCCATTCCTGATTTGGAAGAAAAAACAAAACCTTTCAGCAAACTGGGACAAGGGAATTTCTTCAACCAGATAAATGCCATATACAAAAATCCTACAGCTAATGTCATACACAGTGGTGAAAGTTCAAAATTTTTTTAAGGTTAGAAACATGATGAGGATGGCTGCTTTCACCCTTTCTATTCAACATTTTACTGGAGGTTCTAATCATTGCAATTAGGCAAGAAAAATAATAAAATCCATCCAGATTGGAAAGGAAGAAGCTATATTTTGTTTGAAGAAGATTGTGTAGAAAACACCATGAGATTTATAAAAAAGCTTTTAGAACTAATAAATGAGTTAGCAAGGTTGCCTGATACCAGGTGGTTATTTTAAAAAATAAATAAATAATGTTTACTTTTTTTTGAGAGAGAGAGAGAGAGCAAGCTCTCTTGGGCAGAGAGAGAGGGAGACACATAATCCGAAGTAGGCTCCAGGCTCTGAGCTGTCAGCACACAGCCTGATGTGGGGCTCCAACCCAAGAACTATGTGGTCGTGACCTGAGCCAAAGTCGCACGCTGAACCGACTGAACCACCCCGGTGCCCCTCCCCCCAGGTGATTATTTTACAATCAATTGTGGTTTTACATTTTAGTAATAAGCAATTAGAAACTGAAATTTTAAAAATACAATTTACAGTAGCATCAAATAATATGGAATGCTTAGGAATAAATCTGACAAAAGATGTGCAAGACCTATAAACTGAAACTTGTGAAACATTACTGTAAGAACTTAAAGAAGAACTAAATAAATGGAGAAATACACCATGTTCATGGATGGAGAAATACACCATGTTCATGGATCAGAAGACTCTGTTTTAAGATGTCAGTTCCCCCCCAACATTCATCTGTAGATGCAATACAATCCCAAGCAAAATTACAGTAGGTTTTTTATAAAATTGGCAAGCTGATTCTGAAATTCATATGGATCGCAAAAGATGTAGAATACCTAAAACAACTCTGAAAAAGAACCAAGGTGGGAAACTTACACTACTGGACTTAAAGATTTATTATAAAATTACAGAGTATTAGGGTTCTCCAGAGAAACAGAACTAATAGGATATATAGAGATATATATAAGAGGAGATTTAATATAGAAATTGTCTCACACAGTGCTGGAGGCCAGGAAGTCCCACAATAACTGCAAGCTGGAGAACAGGGAAAGACAGAGGTATAAATTCAGTGTCTGACAGCTTGAGAACCAGGGGAGCTGATGGTGTAACAGTCTTCAGTTTGAGACCGAAGGTCTGAGAGAGCAAGAAGGCAGCACAGCTGCTATAAGTCCTGGAGTACAAGGGCCCCAGAACTGGGAGCTCGGGTCACTTGTGGGCAGGAGAAAATCGATGCCCCAGCTCAAGAAAACAGGCGTCAACCTTCCTCTACCTTTTTGTTCTGTTTGAGCACTGAACAGATTGGTTGATGCCCACCCGCATTGGTGAGGGTAGATATTCTTTACTCAGTCTACTGATTCAAATGCTACTCTATTCTGGCAACACCCTCACAGACACACCCAGAAGTTGTTTCACCAGCTAGCTGGGCATCCTTTACCCTAGTAAAGTTGAAATATAAATATTATGTACAGTAAATCAACAGAATGTACTATTGTTATAAAGATAGACAAGAGACCAACCGAACAGAATAGAGAAGGAGACTTATACATATATTTTCAATTGATCCTTCCCAAAGGTGCAATAAGGTTAAGTTACATATTCAGTGGAGAAAGATAGGCTCCGCAGCAATTAGATATCCATATTAAAAGAGCTTTGATCTATATGTCATACAATATAGAAAAATTAACTCTGGGGCGCCTGGGTGGCTCAGTCAGTTAAGCGTCCGACTTCAGCTCGGGTCATGATCTCACAGTTTGTGAGTTTGAGCCCCGTGTCGGGCTCTGTGCTCACAGCTTGGAGCCGGGAGCCTGCTTCGGATTCTGTGTCCTCTCTCTCTCTGCCCCTCCCCTGCTCATGCTCTCACTCTTTCTCTCTCTCTCTCTCTGTCTCAAAAATAAATAAATATTTTTAAAAAAAATTTTTAAAAGAAAAATTAACTCAAAATATATGATATACATAAATGTAAAACCTAAAACTATAAGAGGTTTTCTAGTTAGATTTTGCTATAAGTGTCTAATATTGTTGCATAATTGTCTGAGTACATTCTGTGCATTATTTCACTCTTTGAATTTGTGTATACTTACTTTATGGCCAGTTAAATAGTCAAATTTTTTACATGCTACCAGTCTGCATGAAAAGAACTCTTCCAGTAATAAGTAGGAAAACCTGTTCCATGGCAGCATGTCCTACTGTCAACTCTGAGTTATTGAGCTTCCTCATTTGTGGATTCCTCATTGTCTCCGTGAAGAATGTGTCCTCTGGGCTCTTCTACAAAACAAAGTCAGATGGTGGGTTCTCCAGTCTCACATTAAATATCTATCCAAAATTCTAACATCTGGAGCTTTCTGAGTCTTTCTTTAATACTGTTCCAAAGCATTTCTAATATCTCCACCTCATTTATGTAGGCATCATCATGTTCAGGCTTCAAAATGTTGTCTCAAACCATATTAGGACTGGCTCCAGGCATCCTTGCCAGAATGTTGAATCACAAGGCATGAGAAGATGTTCCCTGTGTCAATGAAATTTTCCCTATCCAGTCTTACATTTCCATGCCTTCACTACCACCAGTCTATTCCCACAGGTGTTCCTCTAGTTCCTATACATACTTCTTAGCCATAACTCGAAATTCCTTTTGTGTATAAGGTGCAGTCAACTCTCAGTGTTTGAGGTAGTTATTTTCTATATAGTCATTGAGCCATTACTTGTAGGATAAATACATAGTTAGATTTCTACTAGTCTGGAATCACAACACTTTCCTCAACCAATCAATACACACCTTGATTTATGTATGTTTCTGTTTTAAAATCCCTTATTTAATATGTATTATTTTTTCATTAACCTTGAACTCACAGCCAGTAGCACCATAACTCATGACTGAATGAAGCTAATGTAACATATACATTTACTCTGTAAGACATCACATCTTTCTTTCACTTAGTAACACTAGATAGCATTTCAAAACTAGCTTTAAGGGCTATTTTATTTTATTTTATCTTTAATTTTTTCAAGTTTTTTCATTTATTTTTGAGAGAGATACAGAGAGAGCAAGCGAGGAGGGGCAGAGAAAGAGGGAGAGAGAAAATCCTAAGCAGGCTCTGTACTGTAAGTGCAGAGTCCAACGCGTGGCTCGAACTCACAAACCGTGAGATCATGACCTGAGCTGAAACCAAGAGTTGAATACTTAACTGACTAAGCCACTTAGACGCCCCTGGGGGCTATTTTAAATGGAAAAATCACCATCAAGAAAGACAAAAATGTGAAAACATGACACTAAACAGACCGGAAAAAGGACGCTTGTTTATAGTAGGAGAACTGAAACAAGAAGGTAGAGCATGGTCTTGTTTGACTTCAGCTTGTATGTGTGCAACAAGCAGCTCAAATTTTTTGCAGCTATGTGCATGATGACAAATGACCATGAAAGTGCTGTGAGTACTGATTTTGGGTTACAAATAAATTTTAATTGGTAGGCAAATTCACAAATATAGAGTCCATGAATAATCATGATTGTACTTTCTCTTCAAGCAGAAACTACATCTATCTGTTCAAGGCAATGAGGAGTGGAGAAGGTAGATCTTAATAATGACAAATGTTATCTTTGAGGCATATGTCTCAAATGAGGTTTTTGCAAGATTTTTAGCTAAGGGGAGATTGCTCTCTTCTAACAACGGACAGGGGTCTGTTCTGCTCTTTGGAGTAATTCTGATGGGTATTAGTTTCAGGCTTGCCTATGGGTTTTAGGATCCCATCCTTTTCCTATCAGGGCCACGACTTGACATTGGAGACCTGGAAAGGCTGAGCATTCCATATTTGTCATAGCACTGATACTTTACAAACAGATCTTGAGTGTAATTTTCATAGAGCTTGCAGAAGATAAGGATCACCTTAAACAATACTAATTAAGTCACAAATATATGAATTAATAGTTGGATGACCTGAGCTTGTCTTTTTTGTCTTCAAGGCTTCTAAAAGAGTTAACAAAAGTCTACAGCAACTCCACAGTTCTTATAATTACCGTTGTTCCCATACTTGCCAAATGACATAGCTCTCCTGTAATCCAATCTTTATTTTTCACCTTCACCTATCCCAATCCCAATCTGCCACAAAAAAGAGAGAATAGCCAGCAAAATTCTAAAAACAAAAAGCAAAGAGAGAACTAGCTTTATTTATCAGATGTTACAATATATTTTAAAGCCAAGGTAAAGAAGTTACATCAGCATCATAGTGACATAAGACCACCATGGTTGTTTCTGTCCTCCTCACAATGAAGGGAACAGCATCTGTTCCCTTTGACCTGCATCACTGCCATTTGTTTGGGTTATTTAATTTGTCAGTTTGAGGGAGGCGGTGTAATTTGAGCTTTACAGAATGTTGATACCACTTAAAATCATTTTCTCCCTTATCTCTCTTAATGAGGTTTCCTGATATTCCATCTTCCAGTCCCTGCATTTGGAAAGTGTGTTGGATTGGAGAGTGAAATTGGTAGATTTGAAGTTGTTATTATATGAGACTTCAGTGCTGGTGACATCTTCGGAGGCTCTGCTTGGGTCATACTTGACCCCATGGGGTAGGGGATACAATGAAGACAGGGAAATCTTCTGGGAGCCTGATACCCTTCCCCCTGTAATGCTGTTAAGAAGTAGGGAGGGGGGAGTCTCTTCAGCTTTTGGGGGAAAAATGTTTTCCTAAGTACAAGGAAGCAGTGATGTACCTTACAAATTAAGCTTCATTCAGGCATGAGTTATAGTACTATTGGCTATGAATTTAATGTGTTATTTCCCCCTCCCCAAAAACAAATATGCAGAACCTATCCATGAATAAAAGGGACTTTGTGGGAGCTGTGTGATCCAGCACCACAGCTCTGGGCCAAGGGCATCAGGAGGAGTCTCACCCACCCACGCATCAGGTAATATAGGCAGATGGACCTTGATCTTGGCTAGAGACATTGAAGTGATGCATTAACTAGCTCCAACCCCTCTTGAACCCAGTCCAGGAGCCCCTGGAGAACACTGATTTAGACAATCACCTATGTATGAGAGAGCCGTTGTTGAAGTCTAGGTTTCCAGAGGAGAAGATCTAGCACTCTGTTAGAGAAAAATAATGTAAAATTTGAGTTTAGATCCATTGGAGTAAGAGGAACAGTTTGATTTTACCCAAATAACTCCTCCCCCAAGGTGGCACAGTTTAGAGCTAAGAGAGCTCTTCCTGGGCCCATGATTTCTCCTGTGAGGCAAAGGGAGAGAGGTATGAGTGAGCACCCAGCTTCCACAGCTGTGTGGATGCTACCAAAGAAACTCATTCCTCTCCCACCCCATTTAGAGAACTAAATGCTGAGCTCCATCACTGGAGGGCGGGAAAAGTCTGGGGAAGTGACACATGACTCAGAGGGCATTTAAGGGACAGTGGGGCCTATTTACTGCATTATGAACTCCATCAGGAAGTCTGTCCACAAAGTGTTGAGAAAACCTCATCTGTGGATACCCCCAATTGAACCATGGGCAACCCTAGCACCTGTGTGTGTCACCTACATAGCCTCCCCACTCTGTGGCCAACACCCTGCGCAAGCTTTTGAAGATGGTGGGCAACAGCAAGCTTTAGAGGATGTCTAGTGAGCATGCAAAGCAGAAAGCAGGCCCAAATCTGCCAGCCGGCTAGAGACCAAAACTTGAGCTGTGGCACCACTTTTGGGAAAACAAAAGAGGCTGTCAGCATTGGGCTTGGTGTGTTGCAGGATTGAGAGAAGCCATAGTAGCTTAAGAATTCTGCCACAAGAGGGAGTAAGATGCATGGAGCAGATGTATTCATGGAAGGTCCAAGAAAAACTCAGAATCTCTAGCGGGTCTGATGGAAGGTACTTCTCACCCAAAGGCATTTACTATAGACTGGAGGAACTGACGCTACTTAAAATGAGAAGACAGCAACACAAAAATCCAAAGAACATAAAAAAATTCAGAAAACATGACACCGCTGAAGGATCACAATAATCTTCCAGTAAATAAACCCAAAGACATGCAGATCCATGATTTACCCAATAAAGAATTCAAATTAGCTTTTTAAAGGAAACTCAATGAGCTACAAGAAAACACAGAAAAATTCTTCAATGAAATCAGGAAAACAATACATGAACAAAATTAGAAGTTTAACAAGTAGTTATAAATCATAAAAAAAAACAAACAAACAGAAATTCTGGAACTGCAGCATTCAATGAATGAAATGAAAAATGCAATAGAGAGCACCAATAGCTGACTTTATCAAGCAGAAGAAAGAATCAGCGAAATTGAAGACAAGAAGTTTGAAATTATCCAGAGGAGAACAAAGAAAAAAGAATGAGATAGAGTGAAGAAAGTCTACCTAATCTTCAGGGTACCATCAAAAGGACCAATTTGCAAATCACTGAAGTTCCAGAAGGAGAAGAGAAGGGGGAAAAAGCTTATTTAAAGAAATAATGGCTGAGAACTTCCCAGATGTGGGAAGAGATTTGAATATCCAAGCTCATGAAGCTTATAGGTCACTCAGCAAAATCAACTTAAAAGAAGGAGGGTACTTTCAGTGGGTAAGCATTCATAAGCCTTCATAAGCAGACCTATCTGGGACTGGAGTGCAAAACATGGGCTAGAATATAGAAGAAATTAAGTTGTGTGGGTTTAAATTCTAGAGGGCCTATAAGGCTTTCATTAGAAATTTTAATTGGATTGGACTGGCATTTGGAGACCATTTTATAGCATCTGAAAAGGAGAATATGATAGTACGATTTTTCTTTTAGGAATATGACTCATATTGTAATTTTCAAGTTAGGTTGGCCCAGAGAGTATACTGTCTTTTTGAGACTTCCAATACAGCAAAGTAAATCAGAACACAAGAAACATTTGTAGTTGATTTAATTGTATTTATCTATCTCTTCTGATTAATATTGTAGTTCCGATGAAAATAAGAAGCCTCGTATATAGTCTCAGTGAAGGAACACACAGAATACGGTAGTGAACAATCAATATAATGTCTTTCCTGGACCCATGCCCCTTTTTAAACAACATTTCCTTTGAAGCTTAAAAATAAGAATAAAGATCCATTTTTCATCCTCAGGGTGTGTGTGTGTGTGTGTGTGTGTGTGTGTGTGTGTGTGAGTGTGTGTATGTTACTAGATTTTGAAGACAATTACAAGTTCAAGAAAGTGTTTGGTTTTTTGTTTTTTTTTTACTTTGGTTAGCCTAGATACTAGGTAAAACTAGGACAAAATGCAGTTTAAGATCTCTCTGCAGTGTTACACTGGCTAATTTCTGACAACTTGCATATTCTCAAAGCCTTTGATATGATGATGAAATATAGTTTCTGAATGGAAATAAAATTTCTATATTCCTTGGGCTTAACAAGCTCTTCAATTAAAGACATACAATATTTACAAGAAAAAAGATCCAGAGGGAGAGTTCTGTGATTCCCCTGAGATGCTAGGTCTAATTTCTGAAATCTAAGCTATTTTTTTTCCAGTTTCAGAAAAATAAATTGACAGAGCAAGTAACTTATATCATTTATCTTGTTCTTCTAAAAATACCAAAATATTCCATTTTTATCTTTAGAAAATAAAAGTGGCCCAAATAATTGGGGGGGGGGGGGGAAGGAAAATAATTTCTAGGCTTTAAATAAGAGGATCTGAATAAATCTAAAATTCATGATTTTTCTCCTGAAATATCAAAGCAAGAAAAAAATGTGACTATACCAACATATCTATAATATTCTAATTCAATTAAAGGAAAGCATTCTGCCTTTAGAAAGGGCATCTTTAAAAGGGGGCATTAGGCATAATTTTCCAATACAGAATCAGTGACTGTATAAAAATATTTATGAAATAAAGAGAATGAGATCTGATTCATGCATTTTTACTTCAGGTATTCTCTTAAGAGGGTATTTTAGGGGCGCCTGGGTGGCTCAGTCGGTTAAGCGGCCCGACTTCGGCTCAGGTCATGATCTCGTGGTCCGTGAGTTCAAGCCCTGCATCGGGCGCTGTGCTGACCGCTCAGAGCCTGGAGCCTGCTTCAGATTCTGTGTCTCCCTCTCTCTGACCCTCCCCCGTTCATGCTCTGTCTCTCTCTGTCTCAAAAATAAATAAAACGTTAAAAAAAATTTTAAAAAAAAGAGGGTATTTTACTACAACTACATTTCTAGGATAATAATGGACAGATGGACATGGGATAAAACATGAGCCATGACCTAGAGAAACTTGGTAGTATCGGGAAGGCTAGATTAAGTATTCTATAAAAGTAGATCTTTAAAAGTGCACAATCATGGGCCATGTCTGGTTCTGGAAATTTCAGAAGTGATTCCAGTCTACTGAAAGGAGAACATGAGGAGAAAAAATGTGCAATTGAGTAGAGCATAGGTACAGAGCTGGAACTCTGGAGACAAAGATAACAAACACTGCTTTCGAGATCAGTGCTTGTGCTGGGATCAGATGCTTTATATTTTTATTCTATCGACTTTCTAACCCTTATTTCCCTCATCAACAAAATGAGAGAAACTAGTGTCTACTTTATGATGTTGCTGTAAAGATTAAAATGGAATAAGTCATGCAAAATTCTTAACATAGCATATGATACAAACTAAATGCCAAATAAAAACGTTGATCACTTCTTGCCAGCATTGTTGCCACAACTTCTGTATCAGCCAGGTTCATTCAGAGAAGAAATACAACGCTGAGCTATATAGAATAAGGGATTTATGATATGGGGTAAACTTTACACAAATGTAGAAGCTCATCGAGAAGTCTATGTCAGACTGTGTGGCCTCTGCACCTGGTGGTGGGCCTAACATCACTATAGGTTAGCTGAGCTGGCAGTTGAAGGGAGCTGGGTGAGAACTGGGGGGAGAGCAAGAACAATCTAGATCTTACAATGATGGCTAGAACTCATGGGAATAAACTGGATTCCATGACGACAACTGGAACCTCCATGGTGCGAGGGATCTTTGGGAGAATCTGGTGTTCTTTACTTTGGAGTTTCACTCATACCTGGCCCCAGGACACTAGAAGAGATCTGAGGAGAGCTGGAAAAGCTGTATACCCTGATTGTATCCCACACCAATAAGGTTAACTATAAGATCAGCAATAACAAGTCTGAGCAGCCGTGCTGATGGTGCCCCATACCAAACTTTAGAACACAAAAATGGCAACTTTAAAATTTTTTCCGCTGAACAGATTTGACGAAATTTCTCTTGTGGCCAACCGTAGCCTGAGACTACATAGGAAAGGGGATTACAGGAAACAGATCCAGCCTGGATAAGCTGAAACAGTAAAAAGCCACCACAGTTCACCTCCTGTCAACTTAACATTTGTACACACTTCTTTAAACTAGACTTAACAATCAAGTAAAGATGACAGCAAAATCAAGCTTCGGTCTAACATGTTGCCAATGTTTCTTATACAACCCAAATCATGCAAACTCTTTCTCTAAAGGAGATACAAATTTCCTTGTACATTGGATCATGCCCATTTTTTTTCTAGATGGATCAGAAACACTTTTGATAACCTATAACTTAAATTCTGAGATACTTGGCTAACTATTATTAACACATCTATGTTAGATAATTTGTTTACTTCCGCAACTTGTCATATAGTTGTAGCTGGTATCTATAATCACTACCTTGTGCTACCTGTTTGCCCTCAGCACATACCTTGGTAGGTCATTGTTCCTTCTTTGATGGGTGACTAAAACTTTCATTTCTGCAGGGTCTGGTTCTTTAAGAGTCCTGCATATATGTTGTTGTAGTTTTCCATTGACTTATTTAAAACAGCTTTGTTGAAGTATAATTTACATGCCATAAATTTTACTATTTTTTGTGTACAACTCAATGATTTTTGGTAAATTTACTGAGTTGTGTAACCATCATCAAAATTCGGTTTCAGAACATCTCCATCGTCCCAACAAGATCCCTCCTGTCCCTTTGGAAATAATTCCCTATTTCCACCCTCAGAGTCAGGAAACAACAAACCTACTTTCTGACTCTGTGGATTTGCCCTTTCTGGAAATTTTATATAAATGAAATCATATAATATGTGATCTTTTGCATTTGGCTTCTTTCAAGTAGCATAATGTTTCTGAGGGTCATCCATGTTGTAGTATGTGTCGGTAGTTTTTTCTTTTGAGTTATATCACAGAACATGAAAGTATTTTCAGTTGCTCCCAGTGATCTCTTACATTCCAGACATACTCTTCCTTATTTCATTGTATAGTAGCAACACGATGTTTTCTTGATGGTCAGAATCAATCACCCCAGTAATATATTTAACTCTCTTTCTTGGTGATTCACAGGCATAACAAACCCCAAGCAGGCAGGTAGCCATCTCAACTTCTAATTTAATGGAACTGTTGCTGTGTCTCCTGGTGGAAATGGGCCACACTTGGGAACTAAGAATTCTTAACCAGCAAAGCCCAAACTCTAGATTAGCAAAGCCCAAAGTCTAGATCAGCAGCCCAGTCATAGACACAGTAAGCAAAAATTTTCATAGAGGATCACAAAGGGAAGTACCTATGTAAAGAGGGAAAATATGCAACAACAACAATATAAAGCATGACTATATAGGTACCTGAGGTTGCCTAATTTGTTTGCATGCCATTATAATCCACCTGGTGGGGGTGTGATATCCATTTGGACCCAGGAATTCTGAGCTGATAGGAAATGACTGTTATCTTTGCACAATAACATAGAGTTATAAAGCAAACAAAGATATTATTTAAAATTTTTGTGTATTATTTATCATTATTTTTTGTTAGTTTTTATTTTAAAATGTTGCATTAAAATATTAGAATTTATTATTAAGTTTTTTGACACTCAAATTTTGTACTGTAGTTGAGTGCTTCGTTCATTTCATCCTAATTCTGGCCCTGAGGTAATATTGAGGAGAAACATTCCCTTTTCAGCCAATTGATTCCCAGGCCTATAAACTTTTGCAAATGGGAGAGCATCATATATTGGCCACTGATTTAGAACACACACTGTATCCTATGCGACATTACCCCAGCCTTGTAAAGTGTTGTCCTCTAGCTGATGCTCTTTTGAAAACATGTTTTATTTTTTAAAATTTTTTCACAGCTTATTTATTTATTTTGGAAGAGAGAGAGAAAGAAAGAGAGAGAGAGGTGCAGAGAGAGAATCCCAAGCAGGCTGCATGCTGTCAGCACAAAGCCAGATGCAGGGCTCTATCGCCGAAACCATGAGATCCTGACCTGAGCTGCGATCCAGTCAGACACTTAATGGACTGAGCCACCCAGGCGCCCCCTAGCTGATGCTTTTAACTGAAACTTCAAAAAGCTCTTCCACTTCAGAGTAGTGGAGTACTTGATCAGACCAGTGAATTCCATGTTTTTGTTGCCATACTTCATTCACTATAAAATGAACCTCTTGATGAGAAGCAATGTGTGGAATATACAGATGGTGAATAAGGCATTCTCTAAGTTCATAGATGGCTTTGGCAGAAATGTTGTAGGCAGGGAAGACAAATCCACATCTTGAGTATCTATTACAGTAAGAACAAAGTGCTCTGTCTTTCAAGATGTAAATAGGCAATACAATCAGTCAGGAGCTTCTTTGATTCCCCTGGGGAATGGCCCCATATGGTTGGTAGATTAATTAGCCAGCTCAGCCTTGGTGACTAGAAGTCTGTGTTGCTAAGCAAATATATAACCTTTATTCCTGCTGCCTTGAACAATTTGTCATGATTGTACTAGACAAGGATGAGGTGGCTAGGGAAAGAGTTTGACTGATGGCCACAGAATCGGTCATCATGTCCACCTGATTATTGAGAGCCTTTTCTGATGAGCTTGTTCTTTGGTGAGCATTTACCTGCAACACAAATATCGTCATTTCCAAAAACATCAATCTACATATAGTAGCTCCTGTCACTAGTTTCCCAGTTGTGTTGCTACCAATTCTCTGACCATCTAGTCAAATCATTAGGCAGTGTTCATGACTTAGAGTAGACTTCTACCTCTGGTATGCCAGAAAAATGAGCAACCAGATATACTGGGTAAAGTTCTACCCACTGGAAGGATTTCCTTTTAAGGCCTCTCTAGAGTGGGGCTATAGTGCTGTAGTAGTCCACACTCCACTTTTGTGTAGTGTCAGCATATCATGCAGAATAATATGTAAAATTAAACATTTTTTTCCCCTAAGTCAACTGGCCATAGGGAACATCCCATAAGAGGAAGGAAAAATTTTAGCAGGAATAGAAGCTGTGGTACCTGGGCTATTTGCTCATGAAAACTACTTGTATCTTCAGGACCTTCTCAAGACCACAGTTTCATACATATAATTTTTATTTTATGACAGAGTGCTATTGTGCACAGCAACATTTATGACTTGGTGGATTAGACAACACTCAGGTCATGATGGACAGCTCTGGAAACACTCAGGTCATGATGGACAGCTCTGGATACATGTTACTTTATGGTCCATGGTGAGTCAATATTCCTTTTCTACTAGGGCCCAGTAACAAACCAGACACCATTTCTTGAAAGAGGTGTAGTTATATTTTGAGAGTGGCATCACTTTGTTGCAAAATCTTTCATGTCTGCACTGTAGTTCATTTATACATACCCGTCAAAGGCTCCATGTAGCATCCTTGTTTACTACATATACTTTCAGCACCATTACATTGCTGGGTTATATGACCCAAGTGGAAGAGCAGCTTGCATGGCAGCTTGGCCTATTCAAGAACCTTTATTTCTTCCAAATCCCATTCAAAATTGGCAGCTTTTCTAATTACATAGTAAATAGGTCAGAATAGCACAACCAAATGATTATTATATATTATCTCCAAAGTCCAAAGAAGCACACTAATTGTTAAGCTCTTTTCTTAGTAGTAAGGAGGCCAGATACAACAACTTGTCTTTCACTTTGGATGGGATAACTTAACATGTTCCTAGAAATGAGAAATTAGAACCCTAAAATTCACTGAGGTGTCAGGCCTCTGAATTTTTGTGAATTTATTTATTACCACCTGACATTCATGCATCTTACCAAAATGTCTAGAAGAGTTTCTACTTTCTGCAGACCAGGTAAATGATCAGGATATCATCAGTGAAATATAGCATAGTATAGGCCTATGGAATGTAGAAGCCATTAATGTCCTAATGACTAGATGTTGGTATGGGATGAAGAGTTGCTGTAATGAGGTGGGAGCATGAAAATATATTGGTCCTAATAGCTGAAAATAAACTGTTTATGATAGTTTTCCTAATAGGTTTAGAGAATAAAAGCATAAGCTGGATCAACGACTTACATACAAGGCTCAGGGATGTGTTGATTTTCACTAGCAACAACACTTCATGTGAAAGAGGTACTGCAACTGATGTTAACATCTTATCAAGTATACCTTATTCTGCTGTCATTCTCTTTCTCCAAGGCACATTTATCTTCTGCATGGGTCATGTCTATGCTTGAAACACTCCAATATCTCCCTCAACCTATAGGACAAAATCTAAAATCTGTAGCCTTACATACAAGAAACGCCTTGTGTTTTTTTCTCATTTTGTTTTAAGAGTTTTAAAGATTTTTTCCCCTTTATTTACTAATTTACTCTATTTTGAGTATATTTTTTGTACATGGGTAAGTAAATTTTTTCATATAATTTTTTTTATGTGAGTTGCAATTTTTTAGCAACATCTATTGAATATTTCATCCTTCCACCAATCATTTCTTATTCTATTCTTGCCACATACCAAGATTCCATATATTCATGTATCTATTTCTGAGTTTTTCATTTAGTTCCATATGTATGTATGTTTTGTTGTCCCTGAGCCATTGGGGAAGTCCATGGAGAAGGTGGCATAAAGTCTTCCTTAGCTTTATTATTATTTTTTTTAAGATTTTATTTTTAAGTAATCTCTACATCCAACGTGGGGACTGAACTGACAACCCCGAGATCAAGAGCGGCATGCTCTAATGACTAAGCCAGCCAGGCACTCCCATCCCCAGCTTTATGTAACTACCTCAACTCTGTTGTCACCCCTGCATGGCACCCATTCCATGGGTTTACCTCCTTATACAAATGTTAAAATCCCAGCTCTCTGTTTTTCAGGACTATATTCAGTCCTGATAACCTTATAAGTTATTGCTCATCCTTCTAACTTTTGAATTTCTGCTCACTTCTGGCACTTTGGATTTTCCTTTCCTTAATTTTGAGTTCACCAATAAGTTGAAAACATATTTTGTATTTTATGCAGTGTTGTGTTTAACACAGGTACATGGTGTGTCTTCCGTGTTTGGTCAATCCATCATATCTACCACATTTCTATCGTTTGGGATTTTCTTTTCTTTCCTTGAAATTATTTTCTCTGCTCCTAAATTCTCCACCTACTGGCTTTAATATTCACTGCTTCAGGGCAAAGTAGATAAAGTTCTACAACAAAGAAGTTTATAGAAATGTTAAGTGGAATTTTTAAAACACTCAGCAGGCATTACAGCCTGAAACCGAAGAGCTTTTGATTCTCAAGGGCTAGGAATTCAGAGGAAAGTTGTTTGTTTTGGTTTCTAAAAAGATTGAGGTTGGATCATCAAAGCCAAAGCCTGTAGGACTAGAGAATAGATATTATAAAAGATAAATGTTGAATAGAGCAAAATGCAGAATAGACATCAGCTCCTCAGAAGCACAGAAAATAATTGACAATCAAAAAGTCAGTATATCTATAAGGGAGTCACTATAGCAGGAGGCCAGAGAACCCTGTAATCAAAAGTTACAGGTAGACCAACCAAAATGGGGAGGCTAGATGAGGATACAACTGAGTCTCAAAGAATCAGCAAGCCTGTGAGAGCCAGTGATGCCTGGGGTAATTATCTAGTCTTACTCCCAGACATCAGATCATCAGCAGGAGAGGCAAGTAAGGATAAAAGGGCATCAAGGGAACCAGAAGCTCCTCTTCCACTATAATGATAATGTCTAACATTTACTGAGCATTTACTATGAGCTAGTACTTGTTCTAAGCATACATACGTTTTATCTAATTTAATTCTAACAACCTATGAGATTGGTAGTGTTATTATCTCTATTTTAAAGATGAGACAATGGGGCTCCTGTGTGGCTCAGTCAGTTGAGCATCTGACTTGTGATTTCAGCTCAAGTCATTGTTCCCAGGGTTGTGGGGTCAAGACCTGTGTCAGGCTGTGCGCTAAGTGTAGAGCCTGTTTGGAATTCTCTCTCTCTCTCCCTCTGTCCCCTCTCCTGCTCTCACATGCTCTATCCCTCTCTAAAATAAAAAAACTTGAAAAAAAAAAGATGAGGCAATGAAATACAGAAAATGTAAGGTTATATTGCTAGAATTTGATAGATTCAGGATTTTATTTCCTTTGTTTCCAGACACTACGAAGGAAAAAAAATGAGATAATGCTTGAATTTCAGGATGAAAAGCTAGATAGGGGTTTGAATTTGAAAATAACTTTTAAATAATTAAGGTATTCATTATAAGGAATTAGCTCACACAATTATGGAAAAGTTCCATGATCTTTATCTGCAAATTAGAAACACAAGAAAATTAGTGTCTGAGACCAAAGGCCTGAAAACCGGGATAACAATGATGTAAATCCCAGTTCAAAAGCAGAATACCAATGTTCCAGCTCACACAGTCTGGTATAGAGAGCAAATTCTCTGATACCTTGTCTTTTTCCTCTTCAGGCCATCAGCACATTATATGAGCCTCGCCAACATTGGGGAGGGAAATCTGCTTTACTCAGTCTATCTATCTATCTATCTATCTATCTATCTATCTATTTAAATTTTTATTTTATTTATTTTATTTTATTTTAGAGAGAGAGCATACAAGCAGGGGAGGGGTAGAGGGAGAGAGAGAGAATGTTAAGCAGGCTCTATGCTCTATGCAGAACCCAACAAAGGGCTTGATCCCATGACACTGGGAATATGTCAGTCTACCAATTTAAATGTTAATCTCATCTAGAAACATCCTTACATGCCTACCAAGAAATAATGTTGTAACAACTATCTGGGCATCCCTTGGTCCAGGCAAGTTGACACATGAAATTAACTACCAGAAATTTACCCATAAAATTAACCATTACAAGTCCACCCTTTGTCAACTTGGCAGCCATATGCATCTTCTTAAAGCATACTTAATCTCCAAATGAAGACAACACAGGGTCATAATTTCACCTAACATCATACAACTATTCTGTATCCAACTGAAATGCACTAACCCTTTCCCCTAAAGGAGATAATATCCTTAAGTCATGTTTACTCTTTTCCTTGATATCCCATAACATAAATACTATGGTGTAAGATTAATAATACTTTATTTATAATAAGTCAATACATCACATGTTACATTATAGGAGAGTGAGGGAGGGAAGAAATCAGAGATATTTGCATATATATATATATATATATATATGCATACACATGTATACACAAACATGTTTATAACAAAATAAGGAGGAATACTCATTACAATTAAGTGCACATTTCTTTAACTGGTAACATGGTCGTAGCTGGTATTTATAACTACCTTCTTCCACTACACATTCTGTAGTCCCTTCAGAAAGCACCTAAGCTGGTCTTGGTTCTTACCTGGTGGAATGACCAAAATCTTCATTCCTGAAGGATCTGGGCCATTAGTAGTCCTATCTGGATTGGATTATTGTAGTTTTCTATTGACCATAAGTCACAGAACGTGGTAATACTAAAAGATGTCCTGAGGGATTTCTTGTATTTCAGGCATACTGGTCCTTACCTCCACTGTGGGGTAGTAGTCCAATTTCACCTTGGTAGTCAGGATCAATCACTCAGCCAGCACAGTAATTCCCTTCTTCATTTTTTGATTCAGGAGCATGAAGGAGTCCAAAGTGGTTGCAAAGCCCAAACCTTGCTCCAGCCCTGCAAGATATTTCCACCTAGCTGATGTCATAACCAAGTTTTGAAAAGGCCATTCCAGTGTTCTATCAAAGCATCAGCTTCCTGATGGTGGGGGATCATGATAAAACCAGTGAATTCCATGAGGATGGGCCCATTGCCATACTTCTTTTTGCTGTTATCTTAACTGTATAAGTTAAGATAAGATATATGTGTGGATAAGGCATTCTGTAAGTCTACAGATGGTAGTTTTATCAGAAGTGTTAAATACAAGGAAGGCAAATCTGTATCCAGACTAGTGTCTAAGCCAGAAAGAACAAAATGAGGGAAGCAGTCCAAGGTAATCAATCTGCCACCAGGTAGCTGACTGATCACCCTGGGGAATGGTGTCATTTGAGGGCTCAGTGTTAGTTTCTGCTGCTGGTAGACTGTATACTCAGCAGTGGTTACAGTCAGGTAAGCCTTAGTGAGTGGAAATCTATGTTGCCGAACCCATTCATAACCTTCATCTCTGTCATCATGGCCACGTTGTTCATAAGCCCATTGGATGATGCATGGGTGAGTGGGGAAAGAAGCTGACTGATGGCTATAGACATTTATTTATTATTATTACTTTTAATGTTTATTTATTTTTGAGAGAGAGAGAGAGACAAAGTGCAAGCAGGGGAGGGGCAGAGAGAGAGGGAGACACAGAATCTGAAATAGGCTCCAGGCTCTGGGCCATCAGCACAGAGCCCAATGTGGGGCTCGAACCCACAGACCTGATCCAAAGTCAGATGCTTAACTGACTGAGCCACGCAGGTACCCTTAAATTATGATCTAAGATGAACATTGGAATTATCCAGAAATAATTCACCTAGAGGAGACTGGATGAAGAGAAAAGAGAGACACATATGGCCAAAGAGAGTAGAATTAGAACCACTGGCTGTATGAAGTTAAGGTCAAACTAAATTCCACTAAATTTAAGGAGGAATTTTCTAGCACAGAAAGCTCTCTCAAATGATGTAGGTTGCCTCAGGAAAGAGTGAATTTCTCATCACTAGAATTGTTTAAACTGATACCATATAGAATATTCAAATACTGTATAGGGAATTGAGCCAAAGGACATTAGGTTCCCTTTTCAAGCCTGATACTTTTGCCAGTAAATGTCCTCCCCCCTTTGAATTTTGAAGATATATGCTAAGAGCTCTCTATGGTGCATATGGAAGCCAACCAAAGATGCTTAAATGATTAAGGATGAGTATGTGTAAATAATCTGCATAATCCACATGGTGAAATATGAAGCAGGAAAATATCAAAGCCTCAATTATACCAGTCCATTTTTTGCTAGGTGTGGCAGTTACAAACAGTCCCAAAATCTTGATGGCTTACTGTAAAAAATATTTCTTTCTTACTCTCATTACATGTTAGCTGAAGATTAAGTAAACTCTGGACCACATCATCTGATGTTATAGGCCAGACTGAAAAAAGAAGCCTGTACTGGAAGATTGCTGGAATTATGGAACCACATGAAGGCCCTTAATACTTCTGCTTACTAAGTATCACCATTTCCACTCCATTTCGTTGGTCACAGCAAGATATATGGCTAAGCCTACCATATATGGCTGGAAGGGTGGCCTTGAAAGAGAGGAAATATCTTGACTATACTTCAACATACTACATGAAATCATGTAGTCATGGTTTGACATTTCACCATTCCCCCAGTGACATAAATGATTCTAGGGAGTAAGAAAAACTTTTTTATATATAGCATTTATTTTGGAAGTGTTTTTTCCCACCAAAAAATAGAGTAACCTAAACACCTACTACCCACTTCATTGCAGAAAGAGAAAATGGAACTCCCAGACATCTAGAGCAGGGATATTTGCAGGAAAAAGGCATCTCCTTACATTTCATCATTGTCTGTGAAGAAACTTATAGAAATATAAATATCCATGGCTACTTAATATAGTTAATAAAGCCTTTGTGCTTTAAAAATACAATTTTGAGAGGAGCCTGGGTGGCTCAGTTGGTTGAGTATCCGACTTCGGCTCGGGTCATGATCTCACGGTTCGTGAGTTTGCTGACAGCTCAGAGCCTGGAGCCTGCTTCAGATTCTGTGTCTCCCTCTCTCTCTGCTCCTCCCCTGCTCACACTCTGTCTCTTCTCTCTTTCTCAAAAATAAATATACATTAAAAATTTTTAAAAATAAAATTTTGAATAACTAATCATAGAGATAGAGACTTCTCTGTAAGTCCATGACCAGAACTGTTTGGATGATAGCTATATGACCCTGTTCACGTGGGGACTGCACAGCTGGGTAGAGGAGCTGGTGGTAGAATTGGATCCAAATGAAAGAGGTAAGAAGAGGAAAGATTTCTAAGGATCTTTTATATCAAACTAAGAATCTGGACTTACTTTGGAGGCTATCAAGAGCTAACAAAGAGGCTTTTTAAGCAGGCAAGAGGCAAGATCATCTTTGAGAGGAAGCTGCTTGTCCTCACTTCCTTGTTCCTTTTCTCATGGGAATTGGAGTGAGTGTCAGTCCTGTAAATAAGGACAAAAAAGATAGAAGAACCCCCAAGGACCTGAATGACCTTGTGGAGCAAAGCCACTTAGAGCCCATCTACCAGCAGACTGTTACATGGAGATCATTAGTTTCTATTTTGTTTTAGCCATTGTATTTTTGTCTCTTCATTATTTATAGCAAGTAAGCCTAATACATGAAATAAGATACCTGGTACAATGTCAATCAACTGTAAAAAACTCCCACATTTTTAAAAGACATAGAAATGATAAAATGTATCATTTAAAGGTGCTGTCTAAAAATTTGATTGTAATTAAGCTTTTATTCCCTTGGTACAGAAATCATCACACTGCTATAACATGCATGTCTATTGTTTGAATTTCACACATCAAATTTATTTGACTTTTGGAGGAATACATTGTGAGTGAAAGTAGGGGATTCTCAAGTATGTTTTTATTTATTTATTTTTTAATTTTTTTTTTTAACGTTTATTTATTTTTGAGACAGAGAGAGAGAGAGACAGAGCATGAACGGGGGAGGGTCAGAGAGAGAGGGAGACACAGAATCTGAAACAGGCTCCAGGCTCTGAGTTGTCAGCACAGAGCCCGACGCGGGGCTCAAACCCACGGACCGCGAAATCATGACCTGAGCCGAAGTCGGCCGCTCAACCGACTGAGCCACCCAGGCGCCCCTCTCAAGTATGTTTTTAAAGACATCATGCCTTATGAGTGTTATGGCTCAGTTGACCCTCAGAAATTGTACCGCGGAGTACTTGTCTTGGTACCAGCACCAACAGAACTCTATTTATCTGCCAGACAAGGCAGGGAGTCTGCTCCCACAATAAGTATACTGGATGTGTACAAAAGGTTTCAATCTGTATAACATAATGCAGCGATGATCACAATGCTAGAGTAGCAGGGAAGATAAATGCAAACAAAAAGAGAAAAAGCATTTTTATGTTCACAAAGAGGCCATGTTTCTTTTGCTGCCTGATGACCAAAGCTTCCACCCAAATGTATTGAATACACCTAAGAATTCAGCCAGTGTTATTCTGGTACTTTTTTCATCTCCCAGGTTCTCTAAATGTACACATGATACTAGGTCCCCTGAAACTCCCCTGATCAGATTGTTTCCCCCTACAATTACACCCCCGAACTTATATTTCCATAAATAGAAAGCTGCCAACTGAATTAAATGATAGGTGGACTTCAAAAGATCACCAACCTAGAAGTCAGGCTCCTGGTTCCAGTTCTGCTATGCATTACTATGTGACTTTGGTCTGGTCCCTAATTTTTATTTTTATTTATTTATTTATGTTTAATGTTGATTTATTTTTGAGAGAGATAGTGCGAGCAGGGGAAGGGTGGAGAAAGAGGGAGACACAGAATCTTTTTTGTTGTTGTTGTTTATTTATTTTTGAGAGAGAGAGAGGCAGATAGAGAAAGGGAGACACAGAATCTGAAGCAGGCTCCAGGCTCTGAGCTGTCAACACAAGCCTGATGCGGGGCTCAAACTCACAAACCGCAAGATCATGACCTGAGCCGAAGTTGAATGCTTAACCAACTGAGCCACCCAGGTGTCCTATGGGTCCTAATTTTTAAATGACAGAATTGATCATTTCCTAATAGC
Source organism: Prionailurus viverrinus (assembly GCF_022837055.1). Classification (NCBI taxonomy): domain Eukaryota; kingdom Metazoa; phylum Chordata; class Mammalia; order Carnivora; family Felidae; genus Prionailurus; species Prionailurus viverrinus. The sequence continues at coordinate 143,618,755 of NC_062568.1, forward strand.
CATATTCTCTTATTCTATAAATATGGGTGTTATAAGAAGAATTTTATCCATAGGGAATCAAATTCTTTGTTTTAGCATATTCATTTCATGAATACTACATACAGAAAAGAATTTGTGGGGTGCCTGGGTGGCTCAGTCAGTTAGGCGTCCAACTTCAGCTTAGGTCATGACCTCGTGGTTTGTGAGTTCCAGCCCCACATCAGGCTCTGTGCTGACAGCTCAGAGCCTGGAGCCTGTTTCGGATTCTGTGTCTCCCTCTTTCTCTGCCCCTCCCCCACTCACACTCTGTCTCTGTCTCTCAAAAATGAATAAATGTTAAAGCTTTTTTAAAAAGAAAAGAATTTGTTGCCAAGGGTGTATGCATCATATGTTTTAATGTATTTTAAAGTGGAAATTCCAAAATTATGAGACTTAAAAAAATATTCAAAAAACTTGTATTGAGTAACTGCTAAGTATAAGGCAGACTTGGTTCTGTCCCCCGCAGAGCTCAGGGAAGACAGATGTCAAAAGAAATAACAACATGCATGATGAGAAGTAGAGTAAGCTTTGGCTGTATAAATTAGGGGACTTAGGATAGTCTGTGTAGGAGACAGTGTTGGCAAAAAGAGAGAGAGGTAAGTTTGGAGAATGACTTTTAGGGAATAAATGAGCATTTCCTTTGTGCAGACGTCGAGTTGAGAGGTTGTGTAGACCTGCGTTTGAATTCCAGCTCTGCTACCCACTCTGTCATCTTGGGTAACCTCTCTAAACCACTTTTTGTAACTGTAAAATGGGGATGGTAATAGTACCTACCTTATAAGATTCTTAGCAGGATTGGATGAAATAGTGCTGTATCTAACACAATAATTATACCAGCTAACGTTATAATAGCTGTTCATGTATAGTATTGTGTCTTTGGCTCTCATCTAGCATTGATTTTGGTTTTTCAGCTGTCCTCAGGAGTCCTACAATTGGTGACATAGTCCATAGTTGGACTAGAAATTTTATTTTTTTAGAAAATTTTTAAGTTGCAAATTTGCAAGCAATCTGTAGTGTATGTGAGACAAGGCTTCATAAAACTTTCCTGGACTCTTGCCCCCACCCTTGCCCCAAGATGGGAGGTAGAGAAGGGAAGCAGGAAAGGAATGGGGAAGGAGCAAGGAGCAAGACCTCTTAGGGAGCCCAGCATATGCCCCAGAGCCCAACACAGTGGACCCAATTGCCATCCCAGTGAGATGTGGATTTGACTTTGTTTGCAAGATATAAACCTATGGTAAGTCATGACCTGTTTAATTTCAGATAGTGATCAAAAGAACATGAATTGGCAAAACAGAACAACATAAAAAAGAATGACAAAAACAATGCTATGAGAGGCAAGAGAAAGTTTTATTTGGCTCAATTGTAGCCACATAAGAGGTTGTATTCCATCCCAGTCAACCAGCAGCATATCTCCTAGCTGCTCCCACGTTTCTGCAGGCAGACTTTCCAGTTTGTGAGACAATGAGGTGTATGCAGATATATTTTCATCCCTTCTACTGGACCATTCCAGCTTCCTTGACAGCTTAGTCTTCAGTATTCCAAACCAGCTTCGGCTGCCTGAAACGTCTGTCTTTCTATCAGCCATGGTTAATACGGCATAATATGATACACGGTAATATGATACAATATGATATGATAATACTGTACAAAAGAACACAGTTAGTTTGGGGAGAGCTGTGATCCACTCCAGAATTAGTATATTAACATTTAAAATAACAAGGTGGTTGACACTCACCTTAGCACCTAATCTGGAATCTGAACTTATTAGAAATTGACAATAGTTACCATTTATATACGTTAATTTTTTCATTTCTTTTTGCTTCAAAGAAGTAGATAACTGTAATTTAACTTTTCTCAATATTTTGAGGATTTCTTTGGTTGAATTCTCCCCACAGAGACCCCAATCACTTGACAAAGAAAATAATAATAAATTTGAATTTATTATACAAACCAATAATAAAGTAAAAACTAATGAGGTGACGAATTTTATTTTGCATTCAGCCCAATATGAACAATTAGGTATCCTCTCCTTGGGTATTTTCAGCCAATCTCTTTCTGAACTTCTAAATGATACTGACATTAATATCATTATTAACATTGCTATTTCTAATCTATCACTTTATAAAACTTTTGGCCCAAACCACCCTGAAGACCATCACACCTTGATGATTCTGACTTCTGGCATTTCTTTGAACTCAAGTCAGAACATGGTATGGTATGGCAGGAACATTCAGGGGAAACCTCCATTTATGGACACCACATGGCTTCAGTGACTCTCAAGTGGAAGACTGAGAGAGGCCCTGGAAGGACACCAAAGTGCTCCTTAGACACAGTCCAATCTTTTGGGGACATAGGTCATCTCCTCTCACAAAAGATAAGCATTCAATCTCACGAGAGATGACCTAAGGGCAAAAGCTCTCCACATCCCTTTCTTCATATTAAAATATCATTAATTTCTGCGTTAATGACTTTAATACAAGATGTCAAAGGAGCAATTCAGTAAGACTCAACTTGTATGAATTTGAGATAAATATAAGAGAGGTAAAAATAAAGTGGCTGCAGAGAATTATCAGAAAAGAAAACTGGAAAATAAGGTAGAACTGGAGTAAGATTTGAATCATTTCAAAGATGAATTAAGAAAATAGCTCAAAGAGAAAGGGAAAAATGACAGAAGCTTCTTTCAGCTGAAAACCTTATACCTTGAAGTCTTCAATTATGCTACATGGTGACAATGGAAAGCTTTATTTTCCTACTTAACACTCCCTGCAGTAAACCAGAGATGACAACATATCATTTGTTTCTCAAAGTAAAAAGCCAGCCAGACATTAAGAAAAACTAGAATTGCAAGGATTTTTGCCTTTTCTGAGCTAGTTTTTTGGCTATTGGTATTGTTAAAGTAAAGCTCCTACTGTGAGGTGAAATGCAGAATGTCTTAATTTGTAACCTGGGATTTTTTTTTTTTTTAAGTTCATTTATATATTTGAGGAGTGGGGCGGAGAAAGAGAAAGAGCAAGCAGGGGAGGGGCAGAGAGAGAGGGAGAGAGAAAGAGAATCCCAAACAGGCTCCATGCTGTCAGCACAGAGCTGGACCTGGGGGTTAGTCCCAGGAAGTGTGAGATCATGACCTGAGCTGAAATCAAGAGTTGGTCGCTTAACCAACTGAGCCACCCAGGTGTCCTGTCTACCTGGGATTTGTCTTAATTACACACGGTAGGATGCAAACAGAAATGGCTGTTATGAAGAAAGTTTGTAGTCACAGAGCCCTAGAGCCAGAAGGCCCAGCACACTCTGCAGGGCCACATAGGGAATTATCACAGTCCGTCTGGAGGCAAAAGCAGGAGGGGAAAATGTGGGCAAGAACCTTACTATGGTTTCTGAGGTAAGGAACAGGAGAGGTGAGGTAAGCAGGTTTAGGATTTGCTAGTGTGAATAATTTCAGCAGTCTGTGGGAGATATGGGCTAGTTTCCTGGCACCTGGCCCTGCCTGGTTATTAGGGCAGAGTAAAAGTGGCCCTGAGTTTGAGAGCCCATTAGAGGAAGTGGTTGATTGTGTGGGCTCTTAATTGGTAGTTCGCATATGAAAGACAGGCCAGCAGCTTGCTGTCTCCAGGATTTAGCTTTTCCTATGAGTGGTAGTCCTTCCAGGTTCAGCAAGGCCCCAGATGGCAACGCATCAGTACAGAAGCTAGGCAGCATCATTATTGCACAGAAATATGTCATACTTCATAACTGACTCTGAAAAAAATACAGCCACAATTCATATTAAAAATATAGAAAACTGAAAAATTTTGAAGTTCTCATCAATATGTAAAAGCCATATCTCATTTGTTACATTCACAGATTTATATAAATGGTATGACATTTGACTAAATGCAAATTGTTGCAAAACTAACCACTCTGTACCTTTCTAAAAAAATACTGTAAGAAAAGCAAATACCATTTTTTCATACTAAATTATTTAACTTTGGCAAAATAAATAAGTAAATAGCTCAAAAATCTAGTACAGGTAAGAATATTGTGACTGCTTATTTAAATCAATCATATTTCCAGACCTTTAAAGTGACCAGTCAAATATGGCTCAGTTATAACTGTCAGCGTCAGGATTATACAACCCTTCATATAATCAGGTATCTCTGCGATAATGGACCAGTCTCCTTTGTTGGGTCCTCTTCTTCTTGATCTTTTAAGTTTGGAATGCCTTAGGGCTTAGTTTTGAGGTCTTTTCTTTTCTATGAATATACATTTTCTCAGTACTTTTGGCTAGACTTATGACTTTAAATCCCATCTATATGTTTTTAACTCCCAATTTTATTTCTCAAGCCCAGATATCTCTCCCAAATTCCAAACTCATACATCCAACTTTCTACTTGAGTGCTTCACTTGAATGTCTGGTAAATGTCTCAAACTTAACATGTCTAACATGGAACTCCCTCTTGTCTCCCCATCAACCCCTGCCCCACCCACCACCAAACCTCAGTTAATGTGTGTCCATATTTCCAATTAGTCAGAATGAATAGGACCTTCTCAACCCCTCTTTTTCTCTCATATCCCACATCCAATCCATAAGCAAATCCTTCTAGACAGACCTGCCCAGCTTTCACAGCTCTTTTTTTTTTTTTTTTTTTTTTTTTTTGCTGGTGCAAGCTTGGGAACCTGAAGTTTATTTTAAATCTCAAACAGTTAAGTGTTGTTTCAATCAGCATTCATAGTCTCTTTGATAATAGAATTTCACCAGAAATTTAGGAGGCTCTTGATCTATTTCTCTGCTGACTTTCCTCATTGATTTTTGTGTTCTATTAACTTCTACATTTGATTCTTTATTAACTATGATTATTTTAAAGATTCTGTCTGATAGTTGTGACATTTGTGTTTATTGTTTATTGTTCTATCTCCTCTCAGTAGGTTGTTTTTTCTTGCTTTTTAAAAGGCTTGTTGGGTTCCTCGGTGGCTCAGTTGGTTAAACGTCCAATTTTGGCTAAGGTCATGATCTCATGGTTTGTGAGTTCGAGTCCCTCGTTGGGCTCTGTGCTGACAGCCCGGAGCCTGCTTCAGATCTGTATCTCCCTCTCTTTCTGCCCCTCCCCTGCTTGCATTCTGTCTTTCTCTCTCAAAAATAGATAAAAAATAAATTAAAAATTTTTGTTTAAATTAAAAAAAATAAAAATAAATGAAAATAAAAGTCGTGTAATTTTCTTATTGACCTGTGAGACATTATGCGTAGGACAGTAGAGACAAGGTAAATAGTATTTACTCCTGGATAGGGGAGTACCTCTTCTTCTGTCAGACCATTAATGTGGGTTTGAGTTGAGAAGGTCAAAAGCTGAATTAGGTTTGGGTATTGTTTTTGCTTTTTTTGTCTTCAGTGTAACACGGCCTTAAAATTCAGCAATGGAGCTAGTACTCCTTTGTGCTTGGGATGGGAGACAGAGTGCGGGAGGGTTTCTCTAATTGGTTCTGCTCCACTTTTAACTTTCAGTCTCTACTCACACTTTTGCTGCTCCCTCAATGGTAGAATGCTGTTGCAGGAGGGATTCTCTGTTGTCCTCTTGTAGCCTCATTCTCTGGCAGGCCCTATACAGCTGGGCCTTGGAGGTTGAGCTTTCTCAGTATGTCCGCACATCCTACCTGTGGCAACCAAACTCTGCCTTGGATCTGGGGTTGCTCTTGTGCAGGAGTTTCTTGTCTCTCCTCCAGTGGCAGCGGAACTTTGGTAACATTCAAGATCCAAGGTGGTTTTTTGCCTCTCCTCCAGAAGCAGGTGAATTTTGCTGCTTTCCTTCCTTAGATGCAGTGAGGTTTTGTCTAAAACCTGCAGGTAAGAGGGTTTGCTGCCCCTCCTCCTAGCGATTTAAAGTTTTTGGTTCACAGGAGAGAAGAAAACAGGGAAGCAAATAAGGCCTTGTGCTCATTTCCAAACAGTCACCCATTACTTCTTCATACCTGCATATGGCTCTCTCAAATCTCCCTCCCTGCTCCCAGTCTTTTTGTGAGCGCCCTATAGAGGTCTATGGGAAAACTTGAGGATGAATGCAATCTCCCTTTGTTTCTGGGATGTTCAGCTATCCCAAACTGATGCATCAGCCCACATGTGTCTTTAATTAAAAAAAAAAAATAGCTATTCTTTTTCTTACTCACTTGCCTAGTGGCAGCCAGTTTTTCCCCTACTCTGCCAAAGGTCAAATGGTTCATGTGTTCCTTCTCTCCTTGAAGGAACTCGTGCCTCATTGCAACTCAGATTACTCAGTTGCCTTGTGATCTCAATTCTTTGAAGCTCAAGGAAAGTTATGCTTTTGTAGATTAACTACACTTTTTCCTTTTAGTTTTTAGCTTTAGTGTGATAGTCCTTACAACTTTGTATATCCTAAGTGGAAGCTGAATTATGTTCTTTTCCTTTTTTTTTAAGTTTATTTATTTTGAGAGAGAGAGAGAGAGAGAGAGAGAGAGAGAGAGAACTGAAGCGAGGAAGGGGCAGAGACAGAAGGAGAGAATCCCAGGCAGGACCCACATTGCCTGCACAGAGCCTGATGTGGGGTTTGAATTCATGAACTGTGAGACCATGACCTGAGCCAAAACCAAGAGTCAGACACTTAACTGACTGAGCCACCCAGGCCCCGCCTGTTCTTCATTTTTAAGTTATAGAAATTGCTTCTGGATAATTTAAGCAGAAAAGACATCTTTAACATGTTGATACTGGGGAATCAATAAAATCCATGGGTAAGTTAAAGAATCAAGCTTAAATTTTACAAGAACTAGAATAATTCCAAGTGTCCAGACAACAAGGACTACTTAATTATCTTGCTAAGTTACCTTTACTGGGAGGAATGAATTCCAACTATCCTCTAGATTCAAAGTCCTGGAGAATCTCTGCTTTGTTAGTTTTGTCCTCGTGTTTATCTTTTGGTTTTAAGAAGGCACCATGTTTATACAAATGGTGGATAGAAATGCACCAAAATAGGTGTCATATCACTGGTATAGGATGAATATGTTTGAGGCAGGCAAGAAAAATAATTTTCTACTATGCTTATGAATATTGCTGATTTGCTTATTTTAATCTGTTACAATCAAGATTTCATTTGTTTGTTCAACAAATATTTATTGGGTATTTGTTATATGCAAGACAATGTTCTTATTGGAATTATAGGCAAATGACCACAAAATAAGAAAGGCTTTATGTATCAAATTATCCATTTTTGGATGTATTCTGTTTTTGTTTGTATCCTTCCATATTCCTGGTTTTAGTTTTGAATATTTAGATAATAATGAAAATGTGAAATGCTAATCTATTTTGTTTTGGCAGTGAGTTATAAGAGAAGAATCGGCAACAATATTAGGGAATCTATATTGCAAAACTATCATGTGGATTATTATATGATACTTTAAGGAAAAGAGAATAGCCTTGGAAGATAAATGTTTACTAGTTTCAAAAATACTTAAATTTTTTTTAACATTTATTCATTTTTGAGAGACAGAACACAAGCGGCGAAGGGGCAGAGAGAGAGAGAAACAGAATCCGAAGCAGGCTCCAGGCTCTGAGCTGTCAGCACAGAGCCCAACATGGGGCTTGAACTCATGAACTGTGAGATCATGACCTGAGCCGAAGTTGGACACTTAACTGACTGAGCTACGCAGGCACCCCAAAAATACTTTTTAAAATTTTGTACCATGAGATGAATTTCACTAATTATTCTCTATATCCTGAAAGTATTATGGGATCTATTAGTCTTGGCAGTGATTTAAGCTGAAAGGCAAAGTCAGAGGCAGTACAGAACTATATTTGATAGAATTAGTTGTTGTGAGTCAGATTTTCATTCCTTATACTTCTAAGGAAATTACTCTTCTTGGAATGTGAGGGTGAGCCAAAAGGTTTGCAAGTTTAATTTTGTATTATTTGCTTGGCAAATGGAACGGGTTTTCCTAAGGAATTAGCCTGGTGACAAAATGTCATATGTCTGGGATACTTGGATCCATAAATGGGATGGAATATACTAGCTTCTCTTTCTTGGTAAGGCAGTAGAGTGGAACAGTAAGGATGGGAGCTCCTCCACAACGTGGGGGGGCTCTAATTCACAAACCTTGAAATCATGACCTGAACTGAAGTCGGAAGCTCAACTGACTGAGCCACCCAGTTGCCCTAGACTGGGTAATTTTATACGATCTGAAGAGAAACCAGAGTATAGACTGGGTAATTTTAAATAACAAAATTTATTTCTCATAGTTCTGGAGGCTGGAAATCCAAGATCAAGATGTCAGTATGGTTGCCTTCTGGTGAGGGTCCTCTTCCTGGTTCATAGCAGGCACCTCTCATTGTATCCTTACATGGTGGAGGGTCCTAGGGATATTTCTGGAGCTTCTTTTATCCAGGCTCTAATCCCATTCATGAAGGCTCCATCCTCATAATTTACGCAGCTTCCAAAGGCCCCACCTCCTAATACCATTGTCTTTGGAGGTTAGGATTTGAAGATACAAATTTGATGGGTGCGTAACATTTAGATCACAGCAAGGAGAAATATGGAAATGCTCAAAAGCATTGGAAAAATAAACACTATACTAAAACAATGGGGAACAGCAAAACTGAATTCAGAAGAAAATGTGTTGCCCTTAATTATGGAAGCAGAAAGGTGAACAAAGAAGGAAGGATTTAAGTACTTAATGAATTCAAGTAAGAACAAAAACAACAAAAACAAAAACAAAAAACTTTGAAGAGGGAATTAATATTGATAAAGGCTGAAATTATTAAAATAAATAAAATAGAAAAGAATAATAAATTCAAAGATGGACTCATTAAAAAGATTAATAAAATAGATCAATACCATGTGAGTATGATAAAGAGAAGAGAATGAAATAAAAATTAAGCAAGATTAACAATGTGAAATTAGGAAAGAGATGAAAAGAATTTTAGGTAAACACTAAAGGTGACTCTGGAGCAGTACCTTAAAAAAAAGAAAAAACTAGAAAAGAATACTTACCTAGGAAAATGTACATTATCGCTAATGACATAAAAGAGGTGAAAACTTAAGTAGACCAATTATTATAGAAGACATGGAAGAAGTGATTAATGGTCTCCTATTGAAAAAGGCAGCTGGCAGATGGATTCACAGCTGAATTTTTAATCTAACCATTGAAGAATAGATGATTCCTATATTATTTAAACTATTGTGGGACTTGGAGAAATATTGAAAGTTCTCCAGTTAATTTTATGAACCCAGACTGTCTTAAATACCAAAGCCAAAGAGAGAATGCAACAATAGCAACAATGACAAAGTGCAGGCCAGCTTCACCTCTAGCTACAAAAGCCACATGTTTAAATAATATATTAGAGAACAGAATGGTGGAGTGAATCAAAAGACTAATCTACCATGACAAAACAGTCTTTATAAGAGGAATGAAAAGACAGTTCAATTCCAGGAAGTTGATCTACATATTGATTCCATTAAAAATTAAAAGAGAAAAACCCAACCATTATCCATAGGTGGTGGGAAGACATCAGACAAAGGTCAAGCAATTGATGCCAAGGGAAACTTGAAGCAAAACAGAAACAGAAGGAAATTACTTCAAATAATGAAGAAAAGCCCAATAACATCTTAAATGGCAAAAATTAAATCTTTCACTTAAAATCAGGAATGAGGGGCGCCTGGGTGGCTCTGTCGGTTAAGCGTCCGACTTCAGCTCAAGTCATGATTTCACGGTCCGTGAGTTCAAGCCCTTTGTTGGGCTCTGTACTGACAGCTCACAGCCTGGAGCCTGCTTTGGACTCTGTGTCTCCCTCTCTCTCTGACCCTCCCCCGTTCATGCTCTGTCTCTCTCTGTCTCAAAAATAAACATTTAGAAAAAAGTAAAATAAAATCAGGAATGAGACAGGCATCGCTATAATCACTTGTACTGGTGATTCCAGTAAATGTAAATAAAATAATGGATGTAAGTAATGGAAAAAGAGATAAAGTTCCAGATACTGATGATATGCCTGTCTTCTTAGAAAACCCAAAGATTCTCCTGAAGAAAACAAGTAATAAGAGACTTTGGTGTGTTGGATTAATAAAAAATAAATTATAGAAATAACCAATCTCTCTCTCTATTCAGGTCAAAATCTCATAGAGGAGGAAATGGGAAGAATATTTCATTCAGAAGACAAATGCTAAAAAAATAATTTGGTAAGAAAGGTGCAGAACGTATATGAACAAAACTATAAAAATATTCTTGGGTGGGTGGGTTTGGGGTTGCGGATTCGAGCCCCACATTGGGTGTAGAGATTATTTACAAATAAAATCTTAAAAAGTAGAAAAATGTTCTTGGGAAATGCAAGATAAAATATAAACAAATGAAGAAGCCTATTTATGTTAGATGGAATAACTTACTGTTACAAACATGTTAATTCTCCAAAAATTAGTAAGTTAATTTAATGTTGTCTTAATTTGTATCTTTTTTCTCGTATGTAAAATACCATGTAATAATTGAAAAGAGTTCCAGGTATCTACATAAAATAGTAATTGTGAATGAGTATAATCTTTAACTTGAGAATTTTTGAAGAATTTTCAAAATGATCAAAGTAATACTGAAAAAGGCAGTTAACAAATTTTTTTTTAATTTTTAAGTTTATTTATTTTAAGAGAGAGGGAGAGAGAGAGAGAGAGTGAATAGGGGAAGGGCAGAGAGAGAGGGAGAGAGAGAAATGCCCAAGCAGGCTCCCCATTGTCAGTACAGAGCCCAAAGCAAGGCTCAAACTCAGAAAACCCTGAGATCATGCATGACCTGAGCTGAAACCAAGAGTTGGATGCTTAACCAGCTGAGTCACCCAGGCACCCTGGCAGTAACAATTTAATAAATACATTTTTGTATAATAAGTGTAATTATGTATAGTGGGTTTCATTTATCTTTTTTAAGTTTTTATTTATTTATTTTGAAAGAGAGAGCGGGGTGGGGGTGGGGGGTTGCAGAGAGAGAGAGAGAGGGAGAGAGAGAGAATCCCAAGCAGGCTCCACACTGTTAGCGCAAAGCTTGATGTGGGGCTTGAACTCATGAACTGTGAGATCAGGACCTTAGCCAAAATCAAGAGTCAAACGTTTAACTGACTTCAGCCACCCATGCTCCCTGTATAGTGGGTTTTAAATACTGGTCTCCCATTTCCTTTTCAACAAGTGGTGGGTGGGGTTAAAGGGTTAAGTGTAGCAGACTGGACGTTTGTGAGCCACATGTTGTTCTTGTCCTGTATGGTGTGGTCACACTGGTCAAATGATTGTGCATTAGAATCACTTATGGTGCTTAATAAGAATACAGATTCCAAGGTCTCACCCAAGAGTTCCTAAAATGAGAATTTTTAGCAAGAATTTGGAAACACTGGCTAAGTCTATGCTGCAATGGTCGTTTCTTGTTTCAGCGTTTCTTTTCTGAGCACAGAAACCTAGAAAAGGGTACCCAATGTTTCCACTGGGAGGACTCTCATTTAAATCCTCTTTAAGAAATGACTCATTTCCTTTGAAGAATGAGAGTTGAAAATAGATTTTAAAACAGATACAAAATAGATTTTCTATTGTAGAGGAAAATGCAATGTAGGCTTGCTTTCTATGTAGCAGGAGGCAGTAAAAGTATGTTGAGAGTGATGTCATGCATTGGTTTGGGTTTGAAACCCGGCTTTGCCACTTTCTAGCTGTGTTACCTTTGACGAATTAATTGTTGTAATTCTCAGTTTCTTCATCTATTAAATGAGGCTGAAAATGGTACTTCACATAATAATAATAATACTTACCTCAAAAACACTATGACTTAAAAGGTGATAACTAGGGGCGCCTGGGTGGCTCAGTTGGTTAAGCGTCCAATCCTTGATTTCGGTTCCGGTTGTGATCTCATGGATCGCAAGTTCTGACCCTTCATTGGGCTCTGTGCTGACAGCACAGACCCTGCTTGGGATTCTGTCTGCCCCTCCCCTGCTCAGGCTCTTGCTCTCTCTTTAAAAAATAAATAAATAAACATTAAAAAAAGTGATAGCTAAAAGCAAACAGAAATGACACTATTAAATATTCTCAATAAGAGTAACTTGGGATGTTAACATCACCACACACCTTAGTGTGTTGGCCAACACATAGTTTGTATTAATATTTTTTTCTGGTTATGCTGCTATATGTGTATTTTTTAATTCCAGAGAGAATTTATCCAGGTCTGTAAAACTTTGAACAGTATATTCCGTGAAGATCCAGAAGAAAATGATTTGTATCAGGCCATTGCACAGTAACCACTCTGCTGCGGCAGATCCGGGAAGTGGGGCAGGGAAGTGTCAGTTCTGAAAACCGCTTCCCCGAATGTGGGAAGGAGCTGCTGGCTTCAGCTCTTTCTCCTGAGCGGGACTCAAGTTTTGCAGACACCAGCACTGGGAAGATGCCTCAGGACTCCCAGACATTTCCTTTATTTGACAATCAGCGATTAGTTCTTATCCACCTGAACTTTCTGTAGATTTTTGAAAGTGGTGACAGGTACACAGGTAACCAATGTATAGAGCTTGTTTGGTGAATCCTCATCCTTGTTATGTTTTCTAGACAACAGCACATGGGTATGGAATGGAACACCCCTTATTCCTTTGGCCCAGATAGCGTTGTTGAGCCTGGTGTCAATGCACATATCTGTCGTTCCCCTTTCTTTTGTGGTAAGTTTCCGGATCTCTTTGAGCGCCCGAGGAGTACATTTCTTGAAACCCACTCCATCGTTGCACTTGTGGAGGTTGATGGTGTATTCTCTGGTCACTACTTTGCTGGTAGCAGAACGGCCCTTCTGTCACCCTTCCTGGGGGGAGCCATTCTGAAGGGCCCGGTTGTAAAGGAGTTACTTAGTTATTATTGAATCAAAAAGTTCAACATGGTGTGGCTCACCCCTGTAGTTTTATCAAAGGTACTAAGTATTTTCTTTCTCTTTGGCTCTCTTATTAATATTTTAAAAGTGATATTATTTGAATGTCCGCATGTCATGCTGATTTTGTGAATACAAATAAATTCACCCTAATAATGCTGCCTAAATAAGATTTAATAATCACCTTAAGTTTAATAGTCATCCCTTCCCGCCCCCAAGCTCCCTCATTTAGGACAGGAAATACTCAGCTGGGTCTCCCAGGTGCTCCAGAATAATTCCACTCATGCTCTACGGCTCTGGGTTCCTAGTCAACACATTTGACTGTATATTGGCCACCAATGCCCTTTATGAGAATATGCCTTCACTGGTGGAGCCATTCCTTATTGGTGGCAGGGTTGCACAATGGTCTGTGGCAGACTGGGTGAGAGAATGGCCCTCTCCCTGGCTCTGTGTCACTAGGGCCCATAGTAATACATCTTACACTCGAAATCCCACAAAGTCATTTGTGAAAATAATTCCTCAGTTTCTGGCCCTAACTTCTTTCCTCAACATGCTCAAAAGCATTTGCAGACTCTGTGGGAGAGTAGGGAATGCAGGCATCACACCATTCCCTCCTTTCCTTTTGCCAGTTTCTCAAGGTCACGGGCACAGCATGTCCCCTTCCTTCTTCATTTAGAAATATACACTCCACGAAGTTCAACTTATACAAACGGATGGCTGGAGATGTCACTGATAACCAGGTTCTAAATCCCAGCGTGGTCTCAGGTAAACCACCTGAAACCTTATCCTTCTTTCTTATATCCCTGTCAATCAGACAGAGAATACTAATTCCAAAGGGATCTTGGCTACTTGTCTCCTTTTGTGTCCCCTTTGAAAGTGAAACAACTGCATGTGGAGAGAAGAGTCACACATTTCGGAGGCTGAAGCCATCCCCACCCTGAGTCATAGCTGCCTGGCCTCACTAGGGATCTAGACACGGGCTCCTCAGCAACATGGAGCTCTGGGGATTTCTGTTTTGCTGGGACTGATGTGTGAACATTTACAATAACAGTCAACATAAGAACAATGACACAACATAGGTAAGGATTTAATTTTATTCCTTATTTTTCAAAAAGCTTCCTTAACATGATGTGACAGTTACTCCTGCCCTATTACTTTAAGTTCTGCTAAAGTATATGAGGACCCATGACATTAAGTCCATTTAAAAACTCTTGTTCTTTTCTGGGAAGAACAATAGTGCAAAGTATAATATTGAACAATAGTTTAAGGGTAGTGTAAAGCACAATACAGTGTAAATGATGATGTAAAAATGATTAACAAAAAGGCAGTGGAGAATTTCTCCTCACCTTCACATGACCAAAGTCATGCATTTTTTGTTTGTTTTGAAATTGATGTTTCCACGTTAGTTCTGGGGGAAGTACAGCCTCTTCTTTCTGATTCCTACTCCTAACCTCAGGGTGACATCCACCTTAGATACTTAAGTATCCGCAGTTTTCATAAAGAAAGGATAAGTAAACTCACATTCAAGGACCAATCATGGTTATGATAAAGCTTAGTATATGTTTCCCTGAGGCATTCTAGTGGAAAGGCACTAGTCCGATTGCAATGCTTCCTCTGCTGCTCATTATCTATGAGATGTGAACCCAGCATGACAAACTTTCTGAGCCTAGTCTGTTTAAAAACTATCAATGATATTGGGGCACCTGTGTGGCTCAGTCGGTTAAGTGTCCAACTTCGGCTTAGGTCACGATCTCATGCTTCCTGAGTTAAAGCCCCGTGTCTACCTCTGTACTGACAGCTCAGAGCCTGGAGCCTGCTTCAGATTATGTGTCTCCCTCTCTTTGCCCTCCCCTGCTTGCACTCTCTCTCTCAAAAATAAGTAAACATTAAAAAAAAAAAAAACCTACCAACAATATCACCAATTTTACAGGAGTTTTTAGAAGAATAAATGTGGGAATGCAAGCTAGTGCAGCCACTGAAAAACAGTATGGAGGTTCCTCAAAAAACTAAAAATAGAACTACCCTGCGACCCAGCAATTGCACTACTAGGTATTTATCCAAGGGATACAGGTGTGCTGTTTCGAAGGGGCACATGCACCCCAATGTTTATAGCAGCACCATCAACAATAGCTAAAGTATGCAAAGAGCCCAAATGTCCTTCGATGGATGAATGGATAAAGAAGATGTGGTACACACACACACACACACACACACACACACACACACACTGGAGTATTACTCAGCAATCAAAAAGAATGAAATTTTGCAACTACGTGGATGGAACTGGAGGGTATTATGCTAAGTGAAATTGGTCAGAGAAAGACTAATATCATATGACTTCACTCATGAGGACTTTAAGAGACAAAACAGATGAACATAAGGGACAGGAAACAAAAATATAAAAACAGGGAGGGGGACAAAAACATAAGAGACTCATAAATATGGAGAACAAACAGGGTTACAGGAGGGGGTGTGGGAGGGGGGATGGGCTAAATGGGTAAGGGGCATCAAGGAATCTACTCCTGAAATCATTGTTGCACTATATGCTAACTAATTTGGATGTAAAGTAAAATAAATAAATAAATACAATTAAAAATTAAAAAAATAAAATAAACATTGAAAACAAAGAAGAATAAATGAATAAAACTGGAAACAGTCTCAGTACAGTGTTTGGTCCATAGTATGTGCTCAGTTTATGTTAAAAGATTATGTTAACTCAAAAACGGACAAATCTTAATCCAGAGAAAATGGCTTTTAACTGTGGAATTTCTATTGGGGGGGATGTATTTTGAGGGTCTTTTTTTTTTTTTTACTCCATTAAATTACATTTTAAAGGTAGTTGCCAACTCTGTTTTTTTTTGTTTTTTGTTTTGTTTGTTTGTTTGGTTTGATAAAACTATACACTTGTCTTAAATTTTACCATGGTCTGAAATGAGTCTGCTTAAGCCTGGTTGTGACCTGCGCAGGGACCAAGGGACCACAAACGGGCTTTCACAGCAGTCTAAGACATGTCCTGGTGGGAACTTCTCTTCCCAGCTCTATGAAGTTCATTTCATATTAGGATACTATCTCCTCCCCTTTCCCAAGACACTAATCTTTAAAATGGTGAACAATGAACCTGACATATTTTTGACTTTCTTTAATAATCTTTTATAGAGCTGTTAAAGGGGCTTCCTAAATCCACATTTTTTTTCCAACTGCCGTGGTTCAACATTTGTGGAACCACTGTAAACGATTCAAAACTGTCCCTTATTTTCCTGGATCTACAAATCACCTATCGGATGGGGCCCACTTGATTTTATTTTCTAACTTTCAGGCTGGGCGTGGATACCTTTTAATTCTTTGCTCCACAAAGATGCTTGGGTAAAAGGTCTGAGGAACCCCTTCAAGGACTCGGATGCCCCCTCTGATTTGTGGTAAGACGTCTGGAGTAAAGTATGCACCAGGAACTGGCGCCACCGGGCCCCACCGCGGAGCAGAGGGCGGCACGAAGGCAGGGCTCAGGCCAGCGCCCTTTCGCATCCCCCCAGGAGGGGACACCGCCCAGGCGCACCCGTCGCTAGGTCCACTGTTTGCCGCGTTCGAAAGGAGCCCTGAGCGGGACCAAGGCAAACCGGGAGGGGGGGGGTTCCCGGAAAATCTAAAGGATTGTGTTCAGTCCACAGCCAGGGAGAGCAGGGGCTCCTGGGTTGGTACCTTCTGCCCCCCACCCCCCAAGCCCTCCCGGCGCTGCTGGGCGGCGGCAGAGTCCCCTCGGCCTTGGTTTCTCCCAACCGTCGCCGGGCCTGGGCGCCCTCCGCGTCCGCCCCTCTCCGCACGTCGCGCACCCCCGGTCGCAGCCCACTAATGGTCTGGCCCGTCGGTAGCCACCACCCCCTTCGGCAGCGACAGCTGCTCCAGCTGCTCCGGGTGGAGCGCCCCAGCCCCGAGCCGTGGCTGCCTAGGGTGGCGGGCCCGCGGAGGGGAGCAGCGGACCACCAGCTCTGGCTGAGGGGTCCGGGGGCGACAGCCCGAGGGGATCCGGGAGGCGGGGGAGCCGCAGACGGACCGCCTGCAGCGCGGAGGCGAGGACCGGGGCTGGGCTTTCCTCACCCGGGTGAGTACCTGCTGCTCCGATCCTCCCAGACCCCCTTTCACTGCCCCACCCCACCCCGAGGTCTCGGCCCCCCACCGGGGACGGTCACAGCTCTAGGGACACTGGCTCCCGTGGGAGCAGCCGAGCCGGGAGCTCTTACTGTTAGGGCTAATGATTCAGCAGCATTCGTGCCCCGAGAGAGATTTGGGCAGAATGGGGGAGGGCAGGGGGACGGGGTCAGTTGCTGTGCTCTCACCTCAGTTTCTAGGCTTCAGAGGTGCCACTGGGCGGGCAGGGTCGGGTGGGGTGAACCAGAAAGCTCCCTGCTGGCTTGTTCTGTATTTTGTCCTTTTCCCACAGCATGGTACGAACCTCTGTGAGTGTGCGGTGCAGTCTTCAAAGTGTGTCACATTAGTGTGTTTTTCGCACTTGCGAGTGAAGCAGGGGGCCCTTGTCAGTTTCTTTACTTCTTGCTCCATTAGATGCCTAATTCACGCCTTCGTCCACTCAGTTTTTCTTCGCCTAGCGTTTCCCCGCTAATGTATGAAATAGATGCTGTGTGCAAGTTGTCTTGTGTTCAGAGTGGGTTTGATTGGTCTTGGTATAGGAGGAAAAGATTTAAGGGAGGCAGGAAATAATACTTGCAGAGCCTGGACACTTACTTTTAGATAATATTATTTCATTAAATCATCACAACAACCTAGAACCAAAGGTGGAAAGTGAGGAGCCTGGAAGTTAAATTAGCTCCTCAAGGTCACAGAACAGGAATTTGAATGCAAGTCTCCGTGACTCCAAATCCCATGGATCTTTCACCCTAAGGAGGAGTTGTGTGTCCCAGTGTAAGCGTACCTATATATGGTCTATTAGATGTTCAACATAAAATTAATTTTCATGTGAGTAATCTCAAACAATAGCAACAACCTGTAAACTAACTGTGTATGGAATTATTGTTCTTTTAGTATGAAAGAGCATTCTTTGAATTGCATGGAAAAAAACCTATTTTCTTAGAAACCATATGCCAAAAAATAATATCTGGACAACACTGCATAGAAGAGCTAGGTCGTAGCAGGAGATGTTTAACACATATCTGGCAGTGATAAATGGTGGTTGCTCAAATGTTGGAAAAACCAATTAGGAAAGTTAAAAAAAAAACGGGAAATATTTTTTTTCTTCTTAAACTTTAGAGAAAACATTTGCAATGAGAACAGGTATTTAGTTCATGGGATGTGTGACTGAACTATTTTTGTGGGGTGTGTCATCCCACGATAGGGTGACAGATAAACTCAGACTGATAATGTTATTTGATTCTTTACAGCTGTGATTTGGCATAGTAGGTGATAACTCCATTTTACAGACTAAGGAACTGAAATACAGAGAAGACTCAAGATCATATAGCTAGTGAGTGGTGGAATCTGGACAAGCATTGACTTAGCAAAATGAGTGTTGTAGCAAAATGTAGTTCTGTATAGTGGGAAACTGCATTGATTTATTTTTGCCCTGCCCTTCAGAGTGAACAGTTATAATTGACCTGTGTGCTCTTTCTGAAAAAAATAATGGACGCTGGGTTTTGCTTTGTCTATTGCTTGGCCATTTGGTTTGCTTTCACTTACGATTTATGTATTCTCTCTTAAGATATGAAACTCTTGTTGATGTCTCTGGGGGCAGGTTGCTATAGTGCAAATGCTCATTATTCTCTTAGTACTGGAATAATATTTGATGGCAGATAGGAACATAATCATCTTAGTCCATCATGTATAGAGTATTGGACTACTTACATTGGAGAATTATTAATGAGGATATTGATAGACTAAAGCCCACTACCTAAATAAGGCCATAAAATGGAGACACAAATTTGTATTTGTTGTTCACCCAAGACTTTAAGAGAAGTAGGATCTTGTGATTAGTCTTAAATTTGATTCCTAGGAAGTCATTTCTTTTTGTTCTTTATATGGCTGTAGACTATATCCTGAATCTTGGTGAGGCATTTTGCAGTCCAATCTGTTTAATTCCCAGGAGGACAGCAGACTTGGTAGGAATAAATAAGCGAAACTACGATCCCACTGCTGTTAAAAAAAAGCAAAAGAAAGTACGTGTCCTAGTGGTGAAGGGTCAGAGGGAACCTTTTAAAACCGAGGCAACACATTTTATTTAGATAACATCACTGAGTATGAGTATAATACCAACCTGGCTTTAGCACTTCATCTTTTCTTTCTCCTCTCTCTCTTCCTGTATGTCTGAATGTTTTGTCCAATGACTATGGTCTGCAAACCATTCAAATTCTTGACTTCAAGGACCTTAAAGTCTAATTGGGGAGATATTTACTTACACAGGAGTAATTAACAAAATAATTAGAACTGGTCTAGGACCAGAAAAAGGTGGTGCTATGAATGCTATATCAACACCTTAATAAGGAGAAATCATAGAGATGGAGGTTCATAAGAGGATCAGGAAACTCTTCATGGATGGAAGTGAATTCAGTCACTCTGCAAGATGGGAAGGGTTTGGATAGGTAAAGAGAAAGCCAGACAAGGAGGTTCAGCTAAGTGCTCATAGACTATTTGGCTACCCAGTGACAAATTGTGAAGAACCTTACATATCAGGCAGGGAAATCCACTCCTCATCTGGTAATCATAGGGAACTAATGTAGGTTACTAAGCTCGCTAGGTTTCTCTTTGGCTAGTCTTGCTCACATTCTCCATATTCCTTGCTCCAAGTGCTCTTCCAGAAAATACTGTATTTCCTGGGTTCTGATATTAAAAAGATCAGTTGTCAACTCAACCCAGAAGGAGTTTTCTATTCAAGTAACATTTTTCCTCTTTCAGAGAAGCTTGCCTTTCAAAAAGCTTTCCCTTTCCATTATAGATTTATGAACAATTTGGAAGCTATAAGAATATGAAAAGGCAAAAAATCACCATGCTTGTACTAACAAAGATAAGCAGTATTAATATTTTGATGTGATTCTGATGTTTCCTCCCCCTCTTTTTTCTGTGCATAGTTTTAATCATGATATATATATTCCTTTTTAAAATATTTTCACTTTACTTTTTATAACATTAATTTTCACTTAATTACAACTAGACAGCCAACTTCTAAAATATCTACATAATATTCCATTAGGTAGATGTACCATAATTTCTTAACCATTCCTCAATGTTGCTATATTATTGACAATAATAAGTAATGCTGTGATGAACATCTTTGTTCATAAGCTCTTTTCTATATTTTAGAAATTGGTTTCTTAGGATAGAGTCTCAGAAATGAAATTCTAGGTTAAAAAGTATGAATTCTTAGTTTAAATTTTTTTTTAAAAATTGAGATATAATTGACATATAACATATTAGTTTCAAGTGTACACCATAATGATTTGATATCATTTGATATTTACATATATTACGATTGATCACCACACTAAGTCTAGTTAATATCTGTCACCACCCAGTCACAGCTTCTTTTCTTGTGATGTGTAGTTCGGCTACTTTATGCAAGTTTTGAAGCTCTATTGGATTCATCATGTTCTCTTTGGACATTACAAATTAAATATAAGATATTGGCATATTATTAATAACAGTTACTCCTGTCTGTGGTTCCTCAGATTATACTTTTTCAGGCAACCTCTTCTTTTGATTGGAGAAACTACTTAAATTATTGGTACTGGGCAAAATAGGTGAAGAGGATTAAGAGGTATAAGCTTCTAGTTATAAAATAAAGAAGTCATAGGGATGAGAAGAAACAACTGAATGTAGTCATAGAGAATATAGTCAATAATATTATAATAATATTGAATGGTGACAGATGATAACTACACTTATTTGGTGTAGTGGTGAGCATTGCCTAATGTATAGCGTTGTTGAATCACTGTGTTGTACACCTGAAACTAATGTAATATTGTATGTCAACTCTACTTCAGTTAAAAAAAAAAATCTTGGGTAGTGAGAAAGGCAGGCGTAGGAGGCCACTGTGGAGAGATGGCAATAGGTTGGAGAACATGTTTGGTGAGAGCCAGCCAGACGGAGGTGATAGTCAGAGAAGGGAATACATGACTTTCTGGTTTTAGCACTGTGTCTGCAGACCTCGACTCCCTCCCCTTTAGCCTCCCCTCCGGCATCTACCCCACCCTTATCTCTTTCAAACTTCACCTTCTTCTGTCTGCCTGTATCAGGTTTCCAGGTCTCCAACTTCAGTATCCTGGTAATGCGAGGCATATGAACACACTCTTGTACTCTAATTTAGAGAATCCACATAGGTGAGGGAGGGAACTTCAGATCTCCTTCAGGTTCTCAGCAGAAGCCCTGGGTATAAGGTACAAGAGAGTGTAGTGAACATTGATGATTTCTGCCCCTTCCCCATGTACACTGCTAGAGACGGCCTTTGAGATCAGTGTCCAATGAGACACACAGAGAATATTCCCAGCATTTCCCTTTGGGATTCAGACACTTCCCTTCCCTTGTTGTAACTCTCCACCGAAGGAAATCTCCCTCAAGGGGAGAGACTAACCCCTAACCCCTAACTGCAGCAGTTGTAGGGATGGAGTGACATTACCTCCTCTGCTTTGGCCATCTCTTATTCCCCCAGTCTCTCACCTTTGCTTCCTCTGAGTCCCACCTCCACCTACTTGGAATACCGGAAGCCATTGAGGTGGGGACGTCATTAAGTTTCTCTGAGGACCAATGGAAGGGGAGTCACTGGGATGTGAATATGCTTTGAGGGCACAAGTAGGGAACCTGCACAAGTATGTAATATGTCATCAGTTTTGGGAGATCTGAAAGGAAACAATGAAAACTGAACCATCAACTTTACAAATCCAAAATAGGCACCCTCTTCCCCTTTTTAGGACCTGACAGATGATTTCTGGTGGAAGCCGGGCATTGAGGTACACAGTATTTTGGGAAGAATTTGCCCTGTGCTTAGTTGAGAACTATTATTTAAAACAATTTCCTTAAACTTTCAGAAAGTGGTAAATTTATTTCCATTCCTCTCAGGCATTATCTGTCAAAGTTGAACTGGGCATAGCCAGCCGTTTCCGTAGGGTTAACTCAAAGTTAAAAAACTTAAATTTAAATAGGCTTGCCTATTTATTCTCCACTACCCTTATTTCTGTTAATTCCCATTTGACATTTATTTGTTAACACACTCCTGCCCATAGTACACATAGTAGTTAAGAAAGCCAAGGTGTTGAGATTGTTTAGGCTCTGAGAAGGTGAGTGATAGATCTGTTTTACTCTTTTTTCCTTCACTCTGTACTTGCAAGTGACTGGTTGGCCTATGTTCCTTTGACTCCTTTGAAAGTTTAGAGTTAGGTGGTCAGGTGATCACTGGGTCTTCTCTAAGGCTGACTGAAAGCTCTGTGAGAACTCCTTCCTTTGAAATTGATGATATTCTTGTTCCGCTGGGTGTGCTGAACTGTCCACATTGTTTGGTTTTTTAAAATTGTGTTGTGGCTCCTGAGCTTCCAAACTTCCATGTTATTTTTGTTCCTCTGCTTAGCCATGTGAAATGGAACATTATTTTTGACAAAGGATTCTTTTGAACATTTCCATCTCTTTTACTCACTACTTTGCAAAGCCTGACCTATGTCAGGTCTAATTCAGCCAGATGGAATTAGCTTATTTTTACATGAATTCTCCTTTTCCTTCATTAGTGTATTTCTGTGAAATTGACTTCTTAAAGTAAATTCAGCATTTGTAGATTTGGAAGATGGATCAGCAGTAATCCAGGCAGCAGATTCAAGATTATTTTGAGGTTTTTTTGTTGGATTAGAATTTTAGAGCTGCTTAGATATATCTCTCTTTTAAGGTGGCACTTTCTTTTGTAAGAGGAGTGAACCCACTTAAAACTTATTTGTGTAAAATCTGCTTTAATTGATGTGGTCCTAGTACTAGGTTTGACTGATTTTGTGTTATGAATGGTTATATGTGTGGAGTATTGGTAGGAAAACGTGGATTTAATTTACATCATTGCATTCGATGGGAAAATTTTCATGTGTAATTTTGTCGTTATTATTTAAGCTAGTTTTTTCAAGGTACTTAATAAATAAAATCTGTAACCATGTGTGATTCTCATAGTGATTGCTAAAAAATCAGGACAATAATTTTAGCACACATCTCAGTTTATATTTAGAATCAGTCAGTCTGCAGTTACCCAACAAATATGTGCTAGCTACTCTGGAGAGGAACGATAGAAATTGGACACTTTCTATATTCAGCTTAGTTTACATGAAACCAAATGGGGGCATTTTCATTTAGCTTTTAGATTTGATCACATGCAAGATGACAATATGGTATTTAGGTACTTAGCATGTCTCAATCTAGAATATTAAATATTCTTTCCTCCATTTCAACAATATAAAAAATCAAGTGAGGAAAAAAAAACGGGCATAATTTGCATGCACATTCATTAAAATTGGTCTACAGCTGCCCCTTTAGATACTGATTTTGACAATAGATGCTAGCATATACTATTATATGTAAATAAAAGGATAATCTTTATTCATTTAATGGATAGTTTTAGTGGTTTTACTTTTAGGGTATTTGAGGAAAAAAAATAGCTTGTCACATTCATTGAATACTTTTTAAAATCTCTGACATCTACATTTACTCCATATCAGCATCCCCTTTGGTCAGCAAACACATTTCAACCCATTATTTTTGGTAAGTTGAAACAAGTTATTTCTGGAACTTGCTACAAAAGGATACTAGATGTCTTAAATATTAAGGAAAGCTTGATGTGCAGGCGAGGGGGATCAGTGCTTAAAATCAAATGAACTGTATGCATGTAGAAAAGCTTTTTCACTTGTCAAAACTCAGTGCCAAATGAGTATTTTGGGAAGAAAGAAAAGTTTACTGCTCCATATGTGAGGGGGCTGTCATTTCAGAATAGAAGGCATTTTGTCTTTTAAAAATTTATCTTGGGTATAGAATATGTGAGAGCTATTTTCTTCCTTAACTAAGGAATTAAAAGTTAAGTGTTCTTCATTAGTTATAGTAGGGCATACTTCAATAACATGCTTGAGAGTGTGTTTGTGAATTTTGTTTTTAGTATCCATAAGGAACCAGAATAACTATAAATATGAAGTAAGGTTCCTAAAGTTAGCTTCTACTGGGAATAAAATTAAGCAAATATACTTAGCAATATCTATGAATATATATATTTAGATGTCCAAATAAAATTACCTAATGGTCCAAGAGTTTTCCTGTCTTTAACATGACTGTACATATTATGGTGGTATGAGAGCGATTATCATGTTTTCTAGAAGAAAAAAGTAATAACTTTTTCTTTCAGAGCAGTATGAAAATATTGTGATTTATATAATTATTTGGGTTATTTCTAACATTTTGTAAGTATTCCACAAATGCAACTTTTCCTTCCACTTAATATTTGGTATTATTTTTATATAATTTTTTATTGTGATTAAAAATTCATGACAAAATTTACCATGTTAACCATTTGTAAGCATACAGTTGGTAGTGTTAAATATATTTACGTTGTTGTGAAGCAGATCTTCAGAAATTTCTCATCTCACAAATCGAAATTCTGAACTAATTAAATAACAATTCCCTTTCCCCCCTCTCCAAGCCCTTGGTAGCCACCCTTTTATTTTCTACTTCTATGAATTTTACTACTTTAGATACCTTAGATAAATGGAATCATAGAGTATTTGTCTTTTTGTGTTTTATTTCTTTCACTTAATGTCCTAAAGCTTCACTCATTTTGTAGCATATGTGAGGATCACCCTCCTTTTTAAAGCCTAATAATATTCCATTGTATATGTAAACCACATTTTGTTTATCCATTCACCTGTGAATGGACATTTGGGTTGCTTTCACTTCTTCACTACTGAAAATAACATAGCTGTGCAAATATCTCTCTGAGACCCTGCTTTCAATTATTTTAGATATGTACCCAGAAGTGGTATTGCTGGATCACATGGTAGT
Organism: Prionailurus viverrinus; assembly: GCF_022837055.1. Lineage (NCBI taxonomy): Eukaryota > Metazoa > Chordata > Mammalia > Carnivora > Felidae > Prionailurus > Prionailurus viverrinus. Next base: position 143,643,610 of record NC_062568.1, read on the forward strand.
TCTATTTTTAATTTTGAGGGAAACTTTCATCTGTTTTCCATAGTAGTTGCACTATTTTACATTCCCAATAGTGTGTAAGGGTTCTAATTTCTCCACACCCTCACCGACACCAGTTATTGATTGATTGATTACTTGATCCATTGTAGCCATCCCAGTAGGTATGAAGTGATGTCTCACTGTGGTTTTGATTTGCATTTCTCTGGTGGTTAGTGCTGTTGATGTCTTTTCATGTGCCTGTTGTCTGTCCGTACATCATCTTTGGAGAAATGTCTATTTGGGTCCTTGGCCCATTTTTTAATGGGTTATGTGATTTTTTTTGTTTTTGAGTTGTTGGAATTCTTTACATATTCTGGATATTAACCCCTTATTGGGTATATGATTTTCTCCTACTCCATAGGTTGTCTTCACCATATTAATTGTGTCCTTTGATTTACAGAAGATTTTTGTTTAATGTAGTCCCATTTGTCTATTTTTGCTTTTGTTTTTTATATAGCATTGATTGAGCAGTTTAAAAGTGCATTGACAGGGGCGCCTGGGTGGTTCAGTCAGTTAAATGACTTAATTTCGGTCATGATCTTACAGTTTGTGGGATCAAGCCCTGCGTAGGGCTCTATGGTTATAGTGCGGAGGCTGCTTGGTATTCTCTGCCCCCATGTGCGTGCGCACACTCTCTCTCCCATTCTCTATCTCTCAAAATAAATACATGAACTTAAAATAAAGTATATTGACAGAATTATTTCAAGTTGTTGTTTATTAATTCTTTTCCACCTTATTCTTTAAAGTCCACATGATTATTTTTGAGACCTTATGTGATGATGACTAGTGTAATTATTTAACAAATTAAACCGAATTTTGATAGGAGTCCCTTTTAAAAATATCCAGTGTAGGGGCGCCTGGGTGGCGCAGTCGGTTAAGCGTCCGACTTCAGCCAGGTCACGATCTCGCGGTCTGTGAGTTCGAGCCCCGCGTCGGGCTCTGGGCTGATGGCTCAGAGCCTGGAGCCTGTTTCCGATTCTGTGTCTCCCTCTCTCTCTGACCCTCCCCCGTTCATGCTCTGTCTCTCTCTGTCCCCCAAAAAATAAATAAACGTTGAAAAAAAAATAAATAAAAATAAAAATATCCAGTGTAGTATTTATTTGCTATAATTTACCATGTGTTAATAGGAATTGTCTTAAACTTATGTATCAATTTAGGGAGAATTGACATCTTTACCGTGTTGATTTTTCCAGTCTGTAAACATGGAAAGTCTTCACAATTTAGGTTTTCATTGGTTTATTAGCAATTTATAATTTTCATTATATAGATATTACCAATGTTTTGTTAGACTTATACCTAATTACATCATTTTATTTGGAGTGTCTGTAAATGATATTCATTTAAAATGTGTTCTCATTACTTTGTTGTCAATATCTAGAAATGTAGTTGGTTTTTGTGGGTTGATCTTGTATCCTGAAATTTTACTGAACTCACATTTTGGATCTAGGATTGTAGGTCCTTTGAGAGTTATTTATTTGTTTAGTTCATCATCTGCAAACAACCACAGTTTTCTTTCTTTCTTTCCAATATGTTAAGGTTAAAATAAATCTTTATTTATTTATTTTTTTGCCTTATCTCAAGAGCTAGAACTTCTCGTATTGTGCCAAATAAGAATGTTGAGAGTAGACATTCTTGCCTTGTTCCCAATATTAAAAGAAAATTATTCAGTCTTGTACTATTAAGTATGATGCTAGCTATAGGTTTTTTGTAGATGTACTTTATTAGGTTGAGAAAGTTTCCCTTCTGTTTCTAGTGTGCTGAAACTTTTTATCCTGATATTGGATATTGAATTACATCAAATGTTTTTTCTGCATTAATTGATATGCACATATGATTTTTTTCCTTAGCCTATTGGTATGGTAGATTACATTGATTAATTTTTAAATAGTGAATGAGCCTTGCATACATGGAAGAAATCCTGTTGCGTCATATATACACATGACACACACACATACACACACACACATTGTTGCATACAATTTGCTAAAATTTTATTAAAGATTTTTGCATTTAACTTCATGAGAGATGTTGGTTTATAGTTTCCATTTTGTTGTGCTTTCTTTATTTGGTTCTGGTTGTTAGAATACTACTAGCCTCATGTGGCACTAAGAAACTACAGTTTGTTGAGTTTGGATGTTGTATCAAATTCAAATATCCATAATTACCTGAGGAGACTATTAAAATACTTCTTTCTCCTACTACATATCTCTATGAGGCCATATACTTCAACCAAAACAGACTCTCATAATGAATGCAGAAGCAGATATGAGAATCTCAGCTCTGTGAAGAGGATATTACAAAGATTTTAAAAAGTACAAAACACCACTCATTTCTTTTTTTGAAAAAATTATAGTTATTTTAAAGTAAGATCTGTTTTTGTTAACCCATAATGGTTTTAAACATCTATCAATTTTAGTTTCTTATAGGGTCAATATTAATAGGTATAACCAAAATCAAAGTCAACAAAATTAAAAACTGTAAAGAGTTCCAACACCAAAAAAAATTGAGGATCAGTACTAAGACAACCAAGGCAAGGAGAAAAGTGAAGCCAGAAGTGTGGGCGTGTGCGTCTCACACTCGGCTCGGGGTTAACCAACTTGTTCCATGTGCGCGTTTTCCTTTTTCTCCACTAATACTTCCATTTCACAAAAGACGCTTTTTCCTCCACACCTTCTCACCAATATGTACTCCTCTCTCTTAGAATAAATATGGTAAAAAGGCCAAGAGAACCCTCCAATACAGTCTTTACAAAATGAAATCCCTTAAAATTATCCCCACTCTAATGTTAATAAATCCACATATGTTTATGTAACTATATTTTAAGTCATAAGTTATAATAAGATAGAATAACAATATTACTTCAGTGATTGCTTATGCAAGGATGAAGTAATTTAGAATGTTTTGTCAAGAATTGACTCAAAGATGTTATAAGAAACATTTCAACCGCTGTCCTTTGATTTTGATTATTATAAACAGCTTTTCTTTTGTACTTCACTACTTTTTAAAGTATAATTTATATATAGTAAAATGTACAACTTGGTGAATTTTTGCAAGATTTTGGTAAATGCCATTTGAAGGTACATAGTTTGTAATAGGATGTACATGTAAGATGAGATGAAAAAGAATCTGAGAATATCGGTGAAGAAAAAAGTGAGATGAAATGAGCTAGGGGAAACATTAGCTCACAAAATCCTGAAATCCGGTATGTTTATTAGAACTGGGCACACATTTAATTCCAAAATTTCTAACTTCCAGGCAAAGAGGAAAACATGAAAGATTTAATGATTGAAAAGCTCATTTATGAGAGGAGCAGACCAATTGCCTAAGAGGAGAAAAGTTTTTCCTGTCTAGAATCCAGAATGAAGTTTCTGCTATATATATATATATATATATATATATATATATACGTATATATATGTATATATATATACGTATATATACATATATATATATACGTATATATATACGTATATATATATATGTATTTTAAAGTGGATTCAGTATAGCATAATGGAAAATGTCTTCAACAGCCTTACACTGAAAGTCAGCAGGATTCTTTGGACTATTATGTCCTTCATCTAGGCCCATTGTGTGGCTCTGTGTCTCTGGGAGAAATAACCTTGCAAGACCTGATTATTTTCTTCTCTAATATGAGAATAACATCTACCCTGAGAGCATTGTGATGTAGGTAAAGATTGTATGTGCTCAATGAATAACCGTTCTTCCTAAAGAAGTTCTGTTAGGGTGGCCGTGACCAGCAGTGTGGTGTGGCCAGGCACACAACTCTGATAATCTGGCTTAATCTAGGGAATGGCCATTACAGTGGCTCAAAGAATGAAGGTTCTTCATATCTTTTCAGAATTCCTTCATACATACCATTTTTCTTAGCTGAGATTTTGGGGGTAATGCATTTGAGGTTTTATTCCCTCAAATTATTTGTTTTTGGCCAAAGAATGCCATGATTTGGGAGTCTGCTGGGCTGAGTGATGGGAGTTTACCTAATATATGGTACCTAAACAGAAGGCCATGCAGCCCTGCACTGAAGTAGATGAAAGGAATGACTCTAGACTAGTTTTAAAACTTCCTCCAAAGTTAATTTGACACTTGTTCCAACACACACAAGTGGGTGATGGAAGTCGCAAACTTGTGACATGGAATTTGGCTCCAAATGCCCGTCTAAGCACAGCCTTCTGTACACGTAAAAGAGTTTCAACTACCACTTCCACCTCTCTTACAGAGAAATGTTAATTTTTTTTTTTTCCTCAGACCAAAATATTTTGTCTAGAGTGTTTTTTAAATCACCAGTCAAATCTCTATTGAGGGAGGCTGAAACCAAATGGTTGGGGTTTGGTAAATTCTCAGTTAGTAGAAGTTGAATTAGGCCCTAGACTTTATGAACAGAGCAGTAGAATTAGTTTGTAGTAAGTGTGCAGGCATTCCAGAAGGTTAGTTTGCTTCCTTAGTGGTCTTTTAAAGGCAACTCTTAGAACAACATAATAGGTGTTTGATTTTTTAAAATCTTCTGAATCTTTGCTAGAGTAGAATTTTCTGTCAGTAGTAATCCCCTGAGAATGCCTTAAGCCTACAATCTGTATATATTTTCCACATCATTAAAAGCCTTTTGGGGCTACCCACTGAGGACTAACTCAGATTCACTGCCATGTCTGCAGGCTGCTGAGGGTACAGCACGTTCTCCTCTCTGCTTCCTGGGGCTTACAAGATAATGAAGGGCCCAGATCTTTCTTGTCAAAACTAATTTAGTAGGAAAGTCATGGTCTTAAGTTCAGAGCCAATTAGGTACTTTTAATATGTGTTGAACTAACAAATGAATTTAGAATCAAGTTTATATCCTAGGCCCTATAACTGTTTTGAAATTATAAGCAACTAATTTGATAATAACATAGCTAAATATCTTTCATATTAGAAATTTCCATTTTCATCATTGCCAGATTAGAATTTCTGGGTTTAAATGAATAATCATTTATTTATAATATAAATAATATAATGTAGTCTTATTATGTAATTATTAATTATTAACAACTAATTACTAATATATACTGTTATATATTATAATACAATAAATTTTAATTCTCACTTACTACTTCTGCAAATATGAAAACAGCTCTTGCTTTTTTGTATACTCTTGATTTAAACTGATCCTTAAGGGGCGCCTGGGTGGCTCAGTCGATTAAACATCCGACTTCGGCTCAGGTCATGACCTCACGTTTCATGAGTTCGAGTTCCTCATCAGGCTCTGTGCTGACAGCTCAGAGCCTGGAGCCTGCTTCAGATTCTGTGTCTCCGTCTCTCTCTGCCGGTCCCATGCCCTGTCTCTCTCTGTCTCTCAAAAATAAATAAATGTTAAAAAAAAATTTTTAAGTCCTCAAAAAATGGGTTATAAAATGAATTACAAAAGTCAATTGCAAAGAAGTTTTGCAAGATTGAAAGATTAGATTTGTGCTAATTATTTATTAATCTTGCTTTCATCATCATATTTGTAGTGTCTCATAGGAAAGCTAGATGAGTGCTTGATTTTTGGCAAAGAGCATTTCTTCTCTATAATATGTAAAATCTCCAATATACCATTTTAGAGGGTGATTAAGAGGGACACCTTCCTTCCTTCCTTCCTTCCTTCCTTCCTTCCTTCCTTCTTCTTCTCTCTCCCTTTCTTTCCCCCCCTCCCTCGCTCCCTCTGTCCCTTCCTTCCTTCCTCCCTCCCTTTCTTTGTGACTATAATTTATGTGTCTCATTTGAGTTTTGGATGTGGTTCTGGTTTAGGGTCCCTTTGTTAGGTTGCGTCCTTTAATTTCTCTGAGGAGCCAGCTAAATGGACTGGGAAGCTGAGAAAGAAAGCTTCTTTGGTTCATATAGCACCCTCCCCCCCTTCCCACCAGCACATTTGTAACTCAATCTCCCTTTCTGACTAGTGTTTACATCATTTTTATCCTGATGGTTTGCTTATGCAGTTTGCCTCATATTCCATAATAGATGAAGGGTTATTATTTTAACCCTATGATGTTTAAGTATATATTTGGTGGGTGAGATAAATATTATATGAAATCTAATGCACTAAAATGAAGAAATAAGAAATTATTTTGTTATAGGCTTCCTAGAGGGAGTTATATTTAAAGTACAAACCTAGGGGCCCCTGGGTGGCCCAGTCGGTTAAGCGTCTGACTTCGGCTGGGGTCATCATCTTTTGGTTCATGAGTTCAAGCCCCGCATTGGGCTCTGTGCTGACAGTTCAGAGCCTGGAGCCTGCTTCAGATTCCGTGTCTCCCTCTCTCTCTTCCCCTCCCCTGCTCATGCTCTCTCTCTCTCTTTCTTTCTCTCTCTCTCTCAAAAATAAATAAACATTAAAGAAAAATTTTTTAAAAAGTACAAACTTAAATATTTAGTTTAGAATAGGTGAAATAGTCACATAACTCTTGTTAGTGGAATTAAATGAATAAGGAAAACATCGTTGTATCCTAAAAACATACCTAAGCTGTCCAATCTTAGGGTCACAGTATGGCTTTGGAAATTATTACTCTGTACCGCCCCCCACGCCTTTTTTTTTTTTTTTTTTTTTTGGCCTCCAAAGCACCACATTTGAATTAAGATTCAAATGTAGCAAGCTGTAAGCTATGTCTACTTACAGTCCTTCTGTTTACGCTCCAAGAGGAAATTCTTGGCTTATGACCAATTCTTTACCCTCTTTGGACATCATCAGAACTGTGGATGCTGCAGCCTTTTCTTCCTGAGATGAATCAGCGATGCTGTCTGGCAGTCAGCTCCAGCCGTGGCTGGCTTTTGACTCTAATAGTTGGGCCCATAATGTTACATGAAGATGCATAATGTAGAAGATCGCTGAGCCACTTGATTTGGGCCAAAAATTTGAAACAAAGAAATGGTATGTGGTTTTCTTTTTCACATTTTAAGATTGCATAAATTTATAACTACAAAATTTGAAGGCTAACTTTGCAGAAAGACTGGCAGAATTTTTTAAATGGATTCCTGAAATAGATTTTTATGGAGCATGATCTCTGGCATTCTTCCAATTTTAATTTTCATTTCTATCTTCTTATCATTTTAAATTACTTTCTTCTAATGCTAAATAAACTTTAGTTCAGTTTATTTAAATTTATATGTTGTTTCCATACTACCTGGTACTTACTAGATCTAGCGAATGGTATCTGTTAAACGTCTTGATTATTCAGATTACTGTGATAATATTCGACTTCTGGCTGGTCAGAAATATAAAATATTAAAACCATATTTTTGTGTACTTGTATACATATATTTACATATTTTACATATTATATATATTTTTAAAATACTTTTTTGAATAATTACATGGTTCCAATATTTCAATAAAGAAATGGGAAAGACCTGAGAAAATGCCTTTATTTAGATGAACATAGATGATAAAAAGACTACGATGGAGTTCAGAAGTTAAGATCAAGAGACAGTAAATGGTTTTTTGTTTCCTTTGGATTGGCATTTGAGTAAAAATGTTTTTTCCCTATTACCATTCATAAAATGGAAACGAACCACAACTTATTTAGGGTATTTTATTTGGTGAGTGTTCAATACATCTATTTTCATATCATTTCATTTTATTGCAAGTATAGAAACAGGAATTAGAGAAGGCGATTTAATATTAAAATAAGTAAGAGAGTAGACTGGTATAAACCATGTAAGCTAATCCATTAAAGTCAGTTTCAAAGTTTGTCCTCCTTTTTTGATGTAGGCTTTGGCAGACAAGAATATCATCTAGACCAGGTGTGGATAAACCAGATATTAAAGTACCTCTGATGCTAATTTGTGATTATTCAGAAAGAAAATTAAGATTCATTCTTAGTTCTGTATCTCCAAAATTTCACGAGTAAAATAATAGATAGCTGCTGTCCCTAACTGTAAAAAGTATTAAGCTTCACTATGTATCAGGCTCTGTGTTCATATTTCTGAGAATGAGAGATACCTCCCTTTCCAGCAAAGAACTTTAAATCAAATACTTTAAAAATATGATACAGTGTGGTAGATGTTGTAACAGTGGTGATGCGCCAAAGAACCATTAATTCCATTTAGGAGATAGAAGGCAAAGAGGGACAACTAAGCTGTATTTGAATGCTGGGTAGTGAAGGAAGATGTTCTAGGATTAAAGAACAACATAAGTAAATGGACTCAAATCAGAAAATGAATAACTATTTCAGGATTGTATTTTTATCCTGTAATTTTATCCTTACCTACAATAACTTTCAAACATATTTGGCTGCAACTCATGGTAAGAAATACCGTTTACTACTTGCCATAGCATACACACACGCACACACACACGTACACACACACACACACACACACACACACAGATAGAAGTAAAAGTTTCTAGACTCAGTACTTACAGTTAATACTATTGCATGCAATGCAATCTGGCACTGTTATATTTTTATCTCTTCTGTTATTTCATTTAAAAATGCTTACTGAGGGGCACCTGCGTGGCTCAGTTGGTTTAGCATCCGACTTCAGCTCAGGTCATGATCTCACAGCTCATGAGTTCAAGTCCCGCGTTGGGCTCTGTGCTGACAGCTTGGAGTCTGGAGCCTGCTTCAGATTCTGTGTCTTCATCTCTCTCTGCCCCTCCCCTGCTCATGCTTTGTTCTCTCTCTCTCTCTCTCTCTCTCTCTCTCTCCCTGTAAAATAGATAAACATTAAAAAATTTTTAAAAAACTGCTTACTGAATGTCACTAAATTGATTTCATGATTCTCTGTGGGTCAAGGTTCATTTTTGAAAGCAAAATAAAAACAAATACCAAAGCTCAGAATTCATGGGAGGCCCTTTCAATACCAATATGCAGATTTGCAAAGGAACTATTTGACTTTTTTCTCAGCAGAGTTTGAAAATTGTAAGAAACAGACTGATGGCTTTGGGATATTTGCAGTTCAGAAGGCAACATGGTATTGTGCAAAGAAAGGTTTTGAGAGTTGAACAGTTCTCTCCAAGTCTTTGGCAAGTTACTGACTGTATCTCTCTGAGTCTCAGTTTTCTGTTCTATAAAATGGAATTAGTAAAGTAATCCATAAGGACTAAATGAAATAACATATCTCTTTAAACAGCAGTTGGAGTGCCTGGGTGGCTCAATTGGTTAAGTGTTTGACTTTGGCTCAGGTCATAATCTCGCGGTTTGTGAGTTCAAGCCCTGCGTTGGGCTCTGTGCTGACAGCTCGGAGCCTGGTGCCTGCTTCAGATTCTGTGTCTCCCTCTCTCTCTGCCCTTCCCCTGCTCATAGTCTGTCTCTCTCTTTCAAAAATAAATAAACAGTAATAACAGCAGTTGTCAAATTTGGCTGTACATTTAAATCACATGGGAGATTTAACAAATTTCTATGCCCAGGTTGCATCCTAAACCAATTAAATTGGAACGTTTGGGGCTGGGACCCAGGCATCAGTATTTGTTTTTCTCTTTTTTGAAACTTAATGCTCTTTGAATAGCAGCTTTCCAAATACACTCCCTCCGGGTCTTGGCAGCTACCATTTTATTTTGTGTTTCTACTTGTCTGACTTTTTTAGATACTTCATAAAAATGGCACTGTGCAATATTTTTACTTCTGTGACTGGATTATTTCATGTAACATGATGTCCTCAAAGTTCATTCGTATTGACATATATGGCAGGATTTTTATCTTTTTTAAAGCTGAATAATATTCCATTGTATGTATGCACCACATTCTTTTTGTCTCTCATCCACTGATGGACACATAGGTTGTTTCCACATCTTGGCTATTGTGAATCATGCTGCAATGAACATGGGAGTGCATGTATCTCTTTGTAACCTTGATTTATTTTAATTTTTAAAATTTTAATTCCAGTTAATTAACGAGTAGTATAATGTTATATAACTCTGATTTAAATTATTTTAGATAAATACCCAGAAGTGGGATTGCTGGATCATGGGGTAGTTCTTTTTTTAACTTTTTGAGGAACCTGCCTACTGTTTTTCCCAGTGGCTATACCATTTTATATGCCCCTAACAGCGTGCAAGAATTCCAGCTTCTCATCCTCATCAACATTGGCTATCCTTTGGTTTTTCTTTTTTTGATAGTAGCCATTCTGATGCGTGTGAGATGATATTTCTTTGTGGCTTTCATTTGCATTTCTCTGATAATTAGTGATGTTGAGCAACTTTTCATATACCTGTTGGCCATTTGCACATTCTTTGGAGAAATGCCTATTCAACTCCTTTGCTCATTTTTAAATCGTTTGTTTATTTGCTTGTTGCTTTTGAGTTGAAGGAGTTTCTTATATATTTGGATAATAAACCCTTATTAGATACATGGTTTGCAAATATTTTCTCTCATCCAGTAGGTTGTCTTTTCACTTTTTTTTTTTTTTTGATTGTTTCATTTGCTGTGCAAAAGCTTTTTACTTTGATGGAGTCCCACTTGTCTATCTTTGCTTTGGTTGCCTGTGCTGTTGGTGTCATATCCAAGAAATTATTGCCAAGACCGCTGTCATGAAGAATTTCCCCTCTGTTTTCTTTTAGGAATTTTACAGTTTCAGGTCTTACATTTAAGTCTTTAACCCATCTTGAGTTGATTTTTAATGTATTGTGTAAGATAAGCATCCAATTTCATTATTTTACACGTGGCTATCTAGTTTTCCCAACACTATTTGTTGAAGAGACTATCCCTTCCCATCGTTTATTCTTGGAACTCTTGTTGAAGATAAGTTTGCTGTATTTACATGGCTTTGTTTCCGGATTTTCTATTGTTCCATTGGTTTATATGTCCATCTTTATGCCAATATCATACTGTTTTAGTTACTATTAAGTTTGTAATGTCTTTTGAAGTCAGGAGGTGTGGTGTCTTCAGTTTTCTTGTTCTTTCTCAAAATTGTTTTGGTTTTTTGGGGTCCTTTATAATTTCATATGCATTTTAGGATTGATTTTTCTATTTCTGAAAAAAAGGTACCTTTGGGATTTTGATAGGGATTGCACTGAATCTGTAAATAATTTTGGGTTGTATGGACATTTTAACTGTATTAATTCTTCCAGTGTATAAACATGGGATTCTTTCCATTTGTTTGTGTCTTCTTTAATTTCTTTCCTCAACGTTTTGTAGTTTTCGGTCTTTCACATCTCAGTTAAGTTTATTCCTGAGTATTTTACAGGCATTGATATTTTCTAAAACTCCTCTGGTGCAGCCTATGTTGAAATGCCTCACTGTGAAGGCTATATAATGCAATGTGTGGAACACAGAAACCATTTGGATCATGTCTGGTTTCCTTGGTGAATAATATCAACAATTATGAATAGCTAACTTTTTTTGTGGTGCCTACTATGTTTTAGGCAATGTGCTAACAAACACATTTCATATCATGTAGAAAACACTGTGTTTTGTTTTTGTTATTGTTCTGCCAAATAATAGATTACCATATGGCTGACATAAAAAGGGAGAGCACTGCTTATTAGAGAGGAAATGGCTACTTTTATCAGGAGCTTAGTTACCCACATAATTATTTCAATGAGTTACGGAGTTAGCTTTCATTGAACAGCCTCAATAATATAGATTGAATACCTTAAAATCATTTTAGATTAAAATTTAAACTTTACAGAGTGATTTACAGGGCAGATAGAACAAATTAATTTGTTACAGATAAATACCTCAAATATGTAACAATCCTAATTTTAGCAGAAGTATATTGACATTACATAGTGTATTGTATCTGGTATATATTTTCTAGATTGTACAAAGAAGTGAGTATTAACCTACAAATGCTTCTGCCATGTTATTATGCACTTGACACCCAAATCTGTTAGGCTTAATGTCAGTATGACAAGAACATTTTTTTATGTGTTTATTAGCAAGAACTATATTTTCCATTGTATGAAGTAGGTATATTTAGTAATTTTCTGGTGTGCTTTTTGCTATTGTTGTTTGTTTTGATTTTGGTCTTAGAAAGCTTATTTATTTTACAATATTATTTTTCTATAGTAAATGCTTTAAAAAGAACATGTTAATTATTTATTTCAAATATATAACCTATTCATTTTCTTTGCATCTAAATAAAAATTTACTCATTCTTATTATAATCTTAATTTGCTTTTTTTTTAAGATTTTATTTTTTAATTTTTTTTTTTTATAACGTTTATTTATTTTTGAGACAGAGAGAGACAGAGCATGAACGGGGGAGGGTCAGAGAGAGGGAGACACAGAATCTGAAACAGGCTCCAGGCTCTGAGCTGTCAGCACAGAGCCCGACGCGGGGCTCGAACTCACGGACTGCAAGATCATGACCTGAGCCGAAGTCGTCCGCTTAACCGACTGAGCCACCCAGGCGCCCCAAGATTTTATTTTTTAAGTAATCGCTACACCCACTGTGGGGCTCGAGCTCACAACCCTGAGATCAAGGGTCACATGCTCCCCCAACTGAGCCAGCTGGTTTTCAATAACAGCTTCTATAATGGTGGCTGAGAAAGCATTCTTTTAAATTAAAACTGTATTTGTAAAATCAACGGGGGAAAAAAAAAAGAAACCATTCTTTTTTCATGGATGTATGTGTTCGTTACATTTAGTGTATTTTCAGATAACAACAACAAACCATTTCCTCTGTCCAGTAAATAGATTTGTAAATTGCTACATCAGCTTTGCTTAGATGAAATGCAGGCTTATTTTACCTTTTCCTTTGTGTATTTTCTTTCAACCTATTAATTATTAAATCATTTGTAAGATACCTATAGTTCTACATTTAAATGAGTTAATAGATGTTATGTTATTAGAATAGTATCTGGTGCTTATTAAGCATTTAGTACATGTTACTCATTGTCTAGTGCTAGTGACTTACAAAAATGCATAATGCAAAAATGTGCTATGGTAGAATCAGATATTTGCAAAGGAAGTTAAGGACCTAAGTTTTGGAGCGTCTGGGTGGCTCAGTTGATTGAGCCTCTGACTTCAGCTCAGGTCATGATCTCACAGCTCCTGAGTTTGAGCCCCTTGGGGTCTGTGCTGGCAGTGCAGAGCCTTGCTTGGGATTCTCTCTCTGTTCTCTCTCTCTGACCCTTTCCAACTTGTGCTGTCTCTCTCTCTCAAAATAAAGAAAAACAAACAACCAAATGAGAACTTTAAGTTTTGTGACTGAGAATAAACATTTGTATTTCTGCTTGTTAGTGCACCTAAAAATGAGATGCTTAAAAAACCAACAGGCATCGTATATTCAAAGTTGAAATTAGATATTTAAAGTTGAAGTGTCTGATTGTATGTAGAAGGAGAAATTAGGTTTTTGAGGTTTTACAGATAATTTAGCTTAAAAAACTTTGCTATTAAGGATATTAAGAAAATTAAAGAATTTTAAGCCCTAAAGAAATGTTTAATCCTATGCTTTTGTTAGCCTTTGTAAGACACAAGATTAAATTCACTCAAAAGCAATAGAACAGTTTGGAGGTAAAATATTAGAGAATGGAGGAACATTTTCTGAGTGTAGGTTTTGAATGAAGGATTATTTTCTTCCAGAGCATTCCAATATGATAAGAACCAAGCTAGGGATAATTCCCTTGGATTGGATTCTAGAGTTTGTGAGAAGTATCTTAACCATGGAGTTGAATTTTATGAAGACTGGCATGTGTCGTCAATGTGATTATCCGCCTTGTCGTCTTATTCTGCTGTCATCATTCTCAAATTATCTCCTCTGACATTGTGGAACTATAAGAACCTCTTGTGATTGAAAATTGAAATATAGAATGTGTCACACAGATAGGTTTTATGTCAGAGGCCATGAGATTTACTTAGGATTAATGACTAAGCATGTTTTGTAGAGGGTAATGAAATCATATTTCCTATGCGGCTGAAAAAGCTGGCTTGATTTTGCTAGGAAGAAAAATTTAACTTTCCACCCTTCCCTCCCACCTTCTTTCCTCTTTCCTCCCTTACTCTTTCTCTTTCTTCTTCCTTCCTTCATTTCCCTTTCGGAAAAATTAACTGCATCCATATTCCCCCGTTCCCTTTTATTACAAGCTTGAGATGTGTTAAAATGATGCTAATAAAAAATAAACCATGGCTTTGTTGGCCATTAGCATACAACTATGTGTTGTTTAAGGTGCTCTGCCGTGTCTGTCCTTAACTTTATTGATTTCTAAAATGAAGGTAGTGCTGATTGAGAGTTTACTGTGCAAGTCCATCATGAAAGGAGAGATTTGGTGAATCTGAATGTGGATAGCAGTAGAGGGATAAATTTGGGGCCTGGTTGCAGGGAAGTAAAGGGATCAAGGTTTTAAAAAAGCAATGAAGGGTGCCGTGGTGGCTCAGTTGGGCGTCAGACTTTGGCTCAGGTTGTGATATCCAGGTTCGTGAGTTTGAGCCCCGTGTCTGGCTCTGTGCTCACAGCTTGGAGCCTGGAGACTGCTTCACATCCTGTGTCTCCCTCTCTCTGTGCTCTTCCCCCACTTGTACTATGTCTCTCTCTCTCTCTCTCTCTCTCTCTCTCTCACTCAAAAATAATTAAACATTAAAAAAAATGTTAAAAAAGCAATGAACTTGGTGCTGGATCTGTGTTCTAGTTGTAACTGGTATTTTGCATGGCCTTAAGCAAGTTAACTAACTTCTTAAATATCAGTTTCTTCATTTGTCAAATGAAAAAATAAACAATCCTATTCAACCGGTCTTATGGTGTTGTGAAGGGCAAAGGGATTAAGAGTGTGAATGCCTGAGTAAAACTGTTCTCTGCACATAAATGGAAGGACAGGAGTCTTACCACTTGTGGCAATGTAACTTCATCTATTCATATGCAAAATGGGAATGATAATAGTACTAGTCTCAATGTGTTTTTGTATCATGTAATTATACAAGGGTGACCTACATAATGTATTTACCATAGTGCTTGGCACAGAGCTTCATTCACTTATTCAACAAATATTTACTGAAAGTTTACCTTGTCCCAGGTGCTTTTTTAGGTTCTTGGAATACACCTGTGAGCAGAGTCAAACAAAACCCCTGTTCTTTGCAAGTTTATAGGCTGATTAGATTAATTAAAAATAATGTATAATTGGGGTGACTGGGTGGCTCAGTCAGGTAAGTGTCTGACTCTTGATGTCAGCTCAGGTCATGACCTCACGGCTTGTGAGTTCGAGCCCCGTGTTAAGCCCTGCGTTGGGCTCCATGCTGACAGTGCAGAGCCTGTTTGGGATTCTCTCTCTCTCTCTCTCTCTCTGCCCCTTCCCCGCTTTCTCTGTCTCTCTCAAATAAATAAAATTGAAAAATAATGTATAATTACTACAATAGGTGCTGTGAAGGAAAGGTACCTAATGCTGTGAGAATAACGTCAGGGAAGTTGGGCTGTCACGAGGCAAAGGCCAGGAACAGATGGGGGTGGAGTCCTGTCAAAAAGAATAGCATGTATAAAGTCTATGTAGTGGGAATATGCAGTGGGTGGTTGCAACACTGAGAGTGGCTGAGAATCAGGCTGGAAAGATAGGCAGGCTGGTAGACACTTGTATCTGTTAAAGGTTCCTCCCATCAGGGAAGCAGAATCACTAAAAGGGATATGGAATAAGACATTTATGATAGAGATAGGAAGTTTACAGAGGGCTTGTATCTTGTATCTGGTGGTAGGTCAGCAGAGCTGGCAATCAGAAAGAACAACTGGACGTGAACTAGAACCCTCTAGGATAAATTGGAGCCCATAAGCACAGACTAGAGCCTGTCACTGATTCCTGCCCCCTCCAGTCTTAACGGTGGGGGTGATCTCCAGGAAGAGCTGGTGTTCTTTGATATGGAGCCTCACATGTGCCTGGCGCAGGAGGCTAGGTGTGCCAGGATTCAGGAAACTGAAGAAGATCCGGCAGGAGCTGGAGGAGCTGCAGGCTCAGATGCTTTCCTCCGTCCACAAGGGGAGCAAGCACGTCGGTGTCGACACGCACAAGCTCCGGCAGTGCGTGGTGCCTTACACTGACTTTTAGAGCATAGTGGCTGTTGCTTTACTTCTGCCTTCAAAATTGCATGCAGATTGCTTTTTTTGGTGAACTAACCTGAAACTCATGTCTAGGAAATTATTTTTAACTCACTGGCTCTCAAACATATTTGAGTTTTTTTCTCCCCACTAAAACAAAAACCAAAAACCAAGAAAACCTAAAACTTACCTGTAGACCTTTCTGTTAAACTACACACCATCTTTTTTTCCCCGTTACTACTTTTTGAAGGTCATCTCCTCCTCCTGTCTAGTAAACCCATGGTAATCTGACTTTTTCTGTTGCTATCCTCAAAATAGTCATGACCTCCACTTTCCTAATAAATGACTACTTCTTGACCTTTTTCTTTTTGGATCTTTCCTTCTGTAGTACTCATATGGTTGCCTATACTGTATCTTTTTGCAAGTCTTGTTCTCCTTTGAATTCTGTGACCCTGGAATCTCTTCATCTTCCGATTTCTGATGATTATGTATTACTACCTTTCTAAAACTTGAGGTCACAGACACACAAAAATGTATGTAACATATATAAACTTCGCAGATCCTAAGGGTACAGCTTGATGGAATTTTAAGTATGTATACATTTAGTAAACATCACCCAGGTCAAGATATGGAACATTTCTAGCATCCCAGAATGTTCCCTCATGACTGTTCTCAATCAGTGATCCCGAATCCTGCCTAGACTTTGCCTTTATTCTGACTTCTATCACTTTAGACTTAGTTTTTACTGTTCTTTTTTTTCCTTTAATTCCAGTATGTTAACATACAGTGTTATATTAGTCTCAAGTGCATAATACAGTGATTTAACAATTCTGTACATCACCCAGTACTCATCATGACAGGTGCATTCCTTAATCCCCATTACCTATTTCACCCATCCTTCCAGCCCTCTGCCTTTTGGTAACCATCAGTTTGTCCTCTATAGTTGAGTCTGTTTCTTAGCTTATCTCTTTCTCTTTTTTCCCTTTGCTCATTTATTTTGTTTCTTACGTTCCACATATAGGTGAAATCATATGATATTTGTCTCTCTTTGGCTGGCTTATTCACGTATTGTTATACTGTCTGGCTCCATCTGTGTTGCTGCAAATGGTCATATTTCATTCTTTTTTATGGCTGAATAACATTCCACCCATTATACACACACACACACACACCCCACATCTTTTTTATCCATTCATCTATTAATGGATACTTGGGCTGCTTCCATAACTTGGTTATTGTAAATAATGCTACAATAAACATAGGGGTGCATGTATCCCTTTGAATTAGTGTTTTTGTGTTTTTTGGATAAATACCCAGTAGTGCAATTACTGGATTGTAAGGTAGTTCTATTTTTAACTTTTAAAAAATGTTTGAGAGAGAGAGCGAGAGAGTGTGAACATGAGTGGGGGAGGGGCAGAGAGAGAGAATCCCAAGCAAACTCCTCACTGTCAGCACAGAGCTCAATGTGGGGCTTGACCCCACCAACCATGAGATCATGACCTGAGCTGAAATCAAGAGCCTGATGCTTAACCAGCTGAGCTGCCCAGGTGCCCCTATTTTTAACTTTTTGAGGAAACTTCATACTGTTTTCCCCAGTGGCTGCATCAGTTTGCATTCCCACCAACAGTTCAAAACAGTTCCTTTTTCTCCACATCCTCACTGACACTTATTGTTTCTTGTTTTGTTTTGTTTTTTCCATTCTGACAGGTATGAGGTGATATCTCATTGTAGTTTTAATTTGCATTTCCCTGATAATAAGTGATATTGAACATCTTTTCATGTGTGTGTTGACCATCTGGATGTCTTCTGTGGAGAAATGTCTGTTCATGTCTTCTGCCCATTTTTAAATTGGATTATTTGTTTTTGGGGTATTGATTTGTATAAGTTCTTCATATACTTTGGATGCTAACCCTTTATCATTTGCAAATATCTTTTCCCATTCTGTAAGTGGCCTTTTAGTTTTGTTGATTGTTTCGTTTGCTGTGCAGAAGCTTTTTATTTTGATGTAGTCTCAATAGTTTATTTTTGCTTTTATTTCCCTTGGCTCAGGAGACATATCTAGAAAAGTGTTGCTATGGCCAGTGTGAGAGAAATTACTGCCTGTGTTCTCTTCTAGGATTTTTTTTTGAAAATTTTTAAATGTTTTTATTTATTTTTGAGACAGAGCATGAGCAGGAGAGGGACATACAGAGAGGGAGACACAGAATCCGAAGCAGGCTCCAGGCTCTGAGCCGTCAGCCCAGAGCCCAATGCGGGGCTCAAACTCATGGACTGTGAGATCATGACCTGAGCTGAAGTCAGACACTCAACCGACTGAGCTACCCAGGCACCCCTCTTCTAGGATTTTTATGGTTTCAGGTTTCACATTTAGGTCTTTATTCCATTTTGAATTTATTTTTGTGTATGGTATAAGAAAGTGGTCCAGTTTTAGTTTTTCCCATTTTTGAACCTCATGGAAATGAAATCATACAGAATATATGGACACACCCTTTTGTACCCAGCTTTCTTCACTCATCATTATGCTGTGTTAAATTCATGTTGTGATTAGCTGTAGTTAATTCTTTTGTATTGTGCAGTTCCATCATATAAATATACCACGATTTATGTATTCCTTTTACATTGATATTTGGCTTGTTTCTGGTATTAGGCTATTATTACTAAAGCTGCTGTGAACATTCTCGTCTAGGTCTTTTGGTAGACAAATGCCCTTGTTGGGATTGTTTTCATTTTGAGATAGAAAATGACAGTAAGTATGAAATGTCTGAGGGAAGGGGCGCCTGGGTGGCGCAGTCGGTTAAGCGTCCAACTTCAGCCAGGTCACGATCTCGCGGTCCGTGAGTTCGAGCCCCGCGTCAGGCTCTGGGCTGATGGCTCAGAGCCTGGAGCCTGTTTCCGATTCTGTGTCTCCCTCTCTCTCTGCCCCTCCCCCGTTCATGCTCTGTCTCTCTCTGTCCCAAAAATAAATAAACGTTGAAAAAAAAATTAAAAAAAAAAAATGTCTGAGGGAAGAGCTTTGACAATAGGATCTGGAGTTCTATGGAGAGTTAGGAACTAGAGGTCTAACTGGTCTAAATCCATTCATCCCATCTCTTCTTTTGTCTTTCTCTTACCTTCTAATTTTAGGATGTCTAGGACTGTTGATGGGTTTTGCAGGGGACTAGAATGGGAAGTTTCTTACTGGAGGGGCAGAGGCATCAAAACCTTAGAACTAGAAGAGCTAGAAGATAGGACTGAGTGGGCTGTAAAACTGTAGGGTCCACAAGATGCATTCAGGGATGGGGTACAGAGCCAAGAGTGTGGCACTCTCCAGGGAATGCAGTAGAGTTGACAGCCAATTAAGGTTCCAGCTGTGGGCCACTGAGAGGTATCCTGTGGGTGTGAACCGCATGTGACCATTCTCCATCAACTCCATCAAACACACGCACGCGTGCGCGCGCACACACACACACACACCACAGACACCCAATCTAAGTAAATGTAGAATACCTGCTATGCAAATAAACAATATAAACAATTAAAGTATACTTGCTGTGCACTACCAAATCTCCTAGTACCACCCACCAAAACCAGATTGTCATTCTCAAATCCTCCACATAAAACTGGATCCCAGACCTTGCTGAGAACCACTGCTAATATTTTAACTTGTTTTTATATGATAGGTGGGCCATAGTAGATGATCTATTGGTTGAATTGAAAGGGCATGTGTGGATCCATCCCCAAGTAAGTGATAATTGAAGTCTTGGGCACAAATAATGTAATTTAGGGATAGTTGTTTGAGTAGAAGCTCTCAGTGCCTTGCCCATATCCCTGGCACCTTACCACTTCATTATGCTCTTCCTGCTTCCAGTTGTCTGCCAATATCTACATTTCTTTTCTTAGGGCTTTTGAGGACTTTTCTAGAAGCCATGGGACTAGGGGCCCCTTGCCTGTACAGGCTGCCTTCCCCCAACTCTCACTCTCACTCCCCCGGGAGGACTGGAAGTACCAAGAAATTAATACCCACTCCACCCCTATAGCAGCCCTCAACAAATGATTGGGTTAACTTTGAAATGGTTGTATTTTATCCTGCTTCTCAGAGTTCCCTAGGGGATTACACTCCAACCACCCACAATGTAGCTGGCTTTGTAACACAACCTTTATTGGCTGCCTTCCTTTCCCTGTCTCATTTCTCTGCTCCATCAGTATTTCCTTCACTTCTCTAAATAAACTACTTTTATGTAATCCTCATTCCAGAGTTTGTTTCCGGGGAACTCAAAACTGAGACAGATTTTTTGGATAATACTCACCGTAAAAGGCAGGAAAGGGAAGAACTACATGTCATTATTATTATCATTATTACTTTGATTAGCAATTATTTTAATTTCTGACTGTGTCCTGGAGTTTCTGTGTTGTGGACATGCTGTTGATGACCTCAGACCTGACACGGCCAAACTGAAATCAGTACCTAAAAAACACAATGCTCCTGCTTTGATTAGGAGAAGAGTCCTAGGATTTTACCTTCTTTTGATTTGTCTCTAAAAGGAAAAAAAAATTTAATGAATTCAGTATGTACTACGTGTTCCTAATTTTCTCTGATTTGGGGTGTGAATAGCACTTCAAACAAATATAACCTGTACTGTAACTTCACTGCTAGCTATTTTTACTTGACGATCTGAGTCTTGGCTTGAATTCCTGGGATCTGGGGTCAGTTAGTTTACATTTTGATTTACTCCAGAGGTGTTAACTTCAGAGGTAGTTTAGCAAATATTCCAAGTACCAAAATAAATGTAAAATATTGTAATCCACACTCACAATGCTTGTGTACTACTTAGGAATCAGTCTCTTTTGGAATTAGTCAATTTTATAGATTTCTTTTAAAAGTTTTTATTATTATTTAGAAAAATTCATCTTGGCATTGGATTCCTGATTGATAATTTCCATACCTTTGCTTTAAAATATCCTGGACTTTCATAAAACAAATGTGATGTGATGTGACATGGAAGGTAGATAGATGGTGAATATAATATCCCAGTTGAGGTTTATTTGTTTAGGTTTAGTAAACTAAAGTGGATCTTCTACAATTGTATCATTCATGCATGATAAATAAATGACATTATTTAAGTTATTGTGAATCATCCATATTCTTTCTCAAATAATGTGCCTGCCACATGAGTAAAAGTTCATCATAGTCAATTTTAGTGACCATGTAATAACCCATTGTTGGCCAAATCATAATTTACTACATTTCTCTGTTGGATACATTTAGGTTGGTTTCAGTTACAGGTATAAATAATGTCTTGATATACATCCCTGTTCACTAGTATTCCTCAACATATTAATTATGGATTCCTGAACAATCCATCAATATTTTGGGTGATTTTATTAGGATAGATTCCTAGATGTGGAATTAGTAAGAGCATAAATGCATTACATATTTCAGGTTTTTGCTGTGCTTTTTAGTTGCTTTCTAGAGTACTTTGCTTAGTGACTGAAAAAAATTATAGGCTATTTAAAATAAGTAAACTTACTGTTTTGAGTTTGATTTCAGTTGTTGGGATTTTAATTTATTTTGCTAAGTTTTCTAATGTTAACAGTACTAAAGTCAATTGGTTGTTCTTAACGTGATAATTTATGTCCACAAAAGTGATATGTTTAATTTTGTATTATCTGAGCTATTACTTGTAAATAGCACCTCAAATTTATTGATATAAAAATCAATAACATTGATTGGTTTCAGTATTACCTAGAGAGTAAATTGTGAAATTTAACCAGTGTCTGTCATGACTAGCTTGTTCTAGTGTATTTGCATCCTTGCTAGAAACCTAAATATTTTATATACCAGATTACTTTATTACCTCATGGTCATTTTACTGACAGTAAACCTGAGTAATGTAACCAGGAAAGTACTGACACTGAGTATGATTAAATGGATGTTTTTGATACATTTCTAAGAATATCCATGTTTACTTTTAGGTCATAATTGTAAACAATAAAATTGAATAGAAATTTTTTGCAATAATTATTTAAAGTTATGAATTTAATTCAAGACGTATTTATTTATGGAGTGTCTACAATGCTCAGGAGGTGTTTCTGTATTCAAGGGAAAAGTACTCTTTTGTGTAAGTTTTTCTTATTTTGCATTATGTGGATAAGAATATTCTTATTTTGAGAATATAGATTTTTTTACTTTTTGTTGATTTTTTTTTTTTGAAAGAGAGAGCACACGTGTGCACAAGTAGAGGAGGCATAGAGGGAGAGAGAGAGAGAATCTTAAGCAGGGTCCATGCCCAGCAAGGAGCCCAATGCAGGGTGGAGGGGTTCAACCTCACCATTGTGAGATCATGACCTTAGCCGAAATCAAGAGTGGGACACTTAACTGACTGAGCAACCCAGGTGCTCTGAGAATATAGATTTCGTATTAAAATAAACATCTGCTTATCTTTAACTCATTCTTGTCAGTAAGAAGGATAAATTATATAAAAATAAAGTATAATTATTATAATTAACTATACAACTTTAAAGTTCATTATTAATATTTCTCACTACAGCTTACTGTCTCTTTGGGTGAAGGAAACTTCCATTTGACAGTGTTACAGACTGAGATTATGGAGTCAGTGTTCTTGTTTTTCTTTGACAGCACCAGCTGGGACTTCTGGGGGGGTTGGGGGGTAATCATGAGGAAGCCTGAGTTGAGAAAAATACCTCTGTTCCCTAGCCTCAGTGTCACAAGAGGCCAAAGAAATGATAATTTTCTAGGCCAGTATCCTAGCTGACTTCTATTAGTGTTTGTAAACCTCTTCTTGGAACTCAGCTGCTTCACAGTCTCCCCTAACTAGAACCCCGTTGTTAGTTCTACTTCTTAGTAGATAAAATTGGCTTCCGCATAGCCAAAGTGAGTAATGTCTTCATGGAAAACATGAATTCAGATATAATCTGTTTGCCTTTGGATCTCATATTAAAATTCTTATCCTCTTAGTGGTTGGGTGAGATGAGTAAGGAGGGCAGAGAAGAAAGGGCAGGCAACTTTATTTGGGGATTAGGTGCAATGGAGGGTAGGTACTCATGATTCTAGTATTTTTCTGGCCCAGTAATGTTAGGCAGGGTCGCAACCACGACAGCTGTAATATTGGTCGTCTCTGATTATTTGCCATGGAGCTTGCCGTTCTTTTTGACAATACCTGTGGGCATGGTGCTTTCCCCCACTTTGCTCCAAATCAGGTCAGTTCCCTATGCATCAGAACTGGTGCCTTTCATGCTCTTCTCAGCCCTGGTGAAACTGCTGCACTGATGGGCGTGGAGGGTGGTGGTGTATGGGGACGGCTCCAGGCGCAAATGCCACTTCCACCGCTCTTACCCAGAGTTCAGTATCAGTAGTGTTTGTTGAATAAAACTTTCTTGTATGCCGTTGGACATTTTGCAGGGTCCTGAAGAGGTTTTCTGACAATTCTGTGCAGTTTTATCATTGTTGTGGGAGAGGAGAATTGCTGAACTCCTCACCCCACCCCAAAATAAGAAGTTTCGCATTCAGGGTCCAATTTTAATGGGAATGTTGGAAGTTCTATTGGGAGCGAGGCCCGAGTAGTAAACCTATCCAGATCACAAATGCCCTAAATTATCCTTCTTTATTCTTTTTCTTTTCTTCTTTTCTTTTCTTTTCTTTCATTTTTTTGAGGCCAAAGATTTTAGAATTTTAGAGTTAAGGGCTCTTAATTTCATTTTCTCTTTGTTCAGATTAATAACTGGAAATATCAGTGCCTTATGCAGTTACCACACAGGTTGTTGGTGTCAGAATTGGATTTGGACATGGATCACTTACTCATTACTTCCCCTTGCCCTGTGCAGGAGCAGGTACTGTTGTCCTTCCTCTGCAGGCTTAACTCTTTGCCCCTGAGGCAATCGTGCCCAGTTCAGAGAGTACATGAAGATTCTCAGTCCTGCTGGAGAGTGAGGTCTTCTATGAGTTGGGCTGCCTTGAACCAGATTGGGGCCTAGCAATGTTATTCAGACTCTCCAGGAGATTCTGGTGCATATTTAATTTTGAGAACTGCTGGCATATAGTAAAGGCCTGAAACGTTGTTGCAGTTGTCATTAGTTCTATACAGTACAAAATCTTTTGGCCAATATACCATTATTTTTCATCACAGTTAAGACCATGTTCGTTGTAAGACACGTTGTTTTATTTACTTGGGAAAAAAACCCTCTGCAATTTCAATTATGGAACAATGCTTACTTAGTATAACTTTATGCATGTTGGAAGAGCCTTTGAAAGGTAATTTTAAAAATAGCATTCGTTACTTTATGCGTACAAAAAAGGAAAATATAAGTAATATAAATATAAGTAAAATAAATTGATCAAGGTATTCCTTAAACTTCATTTTCAAAGACAAACACTTGAATCTCTTCTTTATTCACTGTCCATGTTTTTCTGAACAACCTCATCCTCTGTGTCATGAAGAGTTGGTGATGCAACATTTCTTTTTTTTCTTTTCCTTTTCCTTTTCTTTTTTTTTCTTTTTAAGAGAGAGAGAGAGAGATGGAGGGAGAAGGAGTGGGGGAGGGTCAGGTGGGGGGAGAGAGAATCACAAGCAGAATCACATGTCAGCATGGAGCCTGACATAGGGCTCAAACTCATGAACCGTGGGATCATGACGTGAGCTGAAAATCAAGAGTCGGATGCTTAACTGACTGAGCCACCCAGGCACCCCACCTTTTTTTAAAGGGCAATGCAACATTTCTTAAAAGAGTGTTCCATTATTATGTTTGGGGTTTTCTCTCCACTTCTGACATGGATTCTGCAGATTTTGATGTGTATGTGCAGGCATATGATAATTGTGTCAGGATTGCCACCTTGTAAGATCATCACAATTTTAGATGTTGTTAAGTGTTAAAAAAAACAGTATGGTTTAGAATCAGAGAAATATGGTTGTAATTATGGAGTACTCTGTGTTATCTACCACTTCCTCACTTCTATTCTAGACATAGGTCCCATAGTTTGTTCTTTATACAGTGTCCCATTCATTCTCTGTATGATACTCTGCTAACTTTAAGTTGGTCTGTATTTTCTTCCAGAAAGTTCTTGTCTGAAGGAGTATCTGCAAATGGATTTTTAGTCTCATGAAATGTAGCTGATCCTATGGAATAATGAATGTAGTAGTCAGGGTTCTCTGGAGAAGCAGAACCAATAATATATCTATGAAGAGAGGTTGAGAGGGATGGAAGTGGGGAGAGGGAAAGAAAGAATGAATGAGTATGAATTGGGGTATGTGACTGTGGAGGCTGACAAGTTCAAACTCTGCAGGGTAGTTTGGCAAGCTGTGGACCTAGGGAAGAGTTGACGTTGCAGCTCAAGTCCAAAGACAGTCCGAGGCTGACTTTCCCTTCTTGGGGGACTTCAGTCTGCTTACTCTGAAGGCCCTCCGTTGATTGGACGAGGCCCACCCACATTTTGAAGATGTGAAGTGCTATTGAGAGTGCAGAATATATACACTACACAAGAAGCTTATATTGTAGTTGTTCAAAGAAGACCTTCAAGTGAATCAAATAACAGCAGAGGAAAATAATGTAGGTAGAGATAGTATTTAAAATTGCATGTCAAGTATATATTGCTATTGTAAATTCATCTTTTTTTATATTTTTAATGAAAAGAAAACTGTTTAATAGATTGGGAAAATATAAATGAAATTAAAAGAAAATAATCTGTTGGTATAAGTTCCAACAATGTAACATAGTCATCAAAGCCAGTTCAAAACAGAAATAGATGATAATTCTGCAGTACAATAATTATAAAATTGCTGTAGAGAATGCACATTTTTTTCTAGACAGGCTTATATATGGATAATTTTGAATACTAGGTAAGATTAAAAAATAGTATACCCATGTGCCTATGAGGCACAACTGAAAAGCAGCTTTGTTGATTTAGTATAATCCTTAACTTATAATACTGAGATGAATGTTTTGGATATATGGTTACATGCATAATTTTACAGATACGTAGTTAGGGTAAACTTTCATTCTTGAGTGTATTTATGTTGGTATTATTGTATGTCATATAGGTTTTCGATGACTTCTTGTCTTTTGATTGGTTTGGAATTTGCTAAGTAATTTCTCTAAAAGCAAATGTATGTATTGAAGGCCAGGCACGTTTTTTCTCACTAGAGCACCTACTAAAATGATGGTATTAAAAAATGTTTATTGCCTGAATTAGAAATGTAATGAAATAATGAAGGGATAAGTAAACTTTTAAACAGATTGGTGATACACCTTTATAGTATTCACTTACTCCATGTAAGAAGGAGAAGTCGAGGCTAAGAAAGAACAATTAGACAATTTTGTACTATTTGAGAGTATAGCATCTGTGGATATTATGTCACTGTGTTCTGGTTAATTTCAGGCACCATTTCTGCATTCCATTAGTGTTTGCTAGAATAAAAGACCAAAATAGTTCTTTTCCTTTGAATTTCCATAAAAGGACTAGTTTCTCATCAAAGATCATGGTGCCAGATAGATACAGTGTTTTTAAATGCCTGGAATGACTTTTGGTAAAGAGTCTTACTTTTTTTTTTAAGTTTTGTTTTGTTTTGTTTTGTTTTTAGTATTCTCTACACCCAACTTGGGGCTCGAACTCACACCCCTGAGATCAATAGTCTCATGCTTTTTTGAGCCAGCCAGGTGCCCTGAAAGATTCTTACTTTAAAATAGGCCAAGTTTATTAAAATATAGTTAAATTTAATTATTTTTCTTCATAGTGGGCCTGTCATAAAGGCTACTAGTATTTTATTTCTTTCCAAAGATTGATTTTATAAATCAATTTGCACCTAGCTTAGTGATCTAGAAACAAAATAGCCTAGTTATTCTTTTCCTCCTTGGGTCTAACGGTTATACACATCTTATTTTAGCTGATGGAGGTATGCAGCACATTATATGAACTCAGCCTGTACATTTTCCTTTTCCTGTATTGATTTTCTAAACTTTGACTGCATGAGTCTCAGACCATGGCATAATTTTACTGGGCTTTAATTTAATTTACAGGGGTCTGAAAACTATGACAAATATACGTGATACCAGAAGTTAATAAAATTGAAAATTTCTTACTTAAAGTTCAAAACCTCCCAACAAATTGTATCCCTCTGATGTGGTAACTTCAGGCTCTGTGTCTGAGATTGAAGAATATGTAAATTCAAAGACATTTTTAAAGCTGCTGCCTGGGAGCCAATTGTCTCACAGAGGAAACATACAATGTAGCCTCCTCTTATTTCACTTGAATTGTGGCATTTTATGCAAGGATATTTTGAAGTAATTCTCTTTATTTAAAAAACAAAAATGGAACCTAAGTTCATTAATATTTGTATTGGTTAGGCACCTGGTTTAAGCAAAAAAGAAATTTGTTAGTTTATATGACTGAAAAGTTCAGGAATGTGTTATCTATCTTTCTGCCTCCTTTATATAACTTCATCCTCAGGTTCTGTGTAGGGGTGAGATGGGGACCACCAGTGCAGGTACGTATGTTCTCAGATTCAAATCCAGGTCAAGAGAGAACCTATATTCTTTAAGAATCTGAAAATGAGTTCTTGGCTTGAGTCTTGCTGGTCTTAGTTGGATCCTGTGTTCATCTCTGAACCAATCCCATGGTCAAGGAGATGGGATTCCTCGGTAATTTTAGATGTAAGTCATTTGCCCAGTGTTGGGGCTGAGATCAGCATCCACCCCATTCAAAGCACATGGATCAAGGCGGAGTCGTGCTTTATCAGAGGAAATTCAGATTACTGTTCACAGAAAATGGGTAAGTGTAGGCTGTGGCAAATGATAAATGATAAACGATAAATGATCGAGGCGGAGTAGTGCTTTATCAGAGGAAATTCAGGTTACTGTTCACAGAAAATGGGTAAGTGTAGGCTGTGGCAAATGATAAATGTCCAAGGACAGTGTGCTAGTGACTTTGCATTTAGGCTGCTATATCTTGTTCAGAAACCAAAATAATAATTCTATTGGAATAGCATGTCCAATACAGGGTTCATTTAGACGGTGGTAACAGAAATGTAAAATAACAATAGCTTAACAAGATGGAGGTTTATTTTCTCTGGACATAGTCTGTCCAAGACTGATAAAGCATTTCCATGACAAAACCAATTTTCTTTGAATTGCTGCAGCTCCTGCAATTGCATTTACATTCCAGGATGGAAGAAAAAAAAAGCAAATAAAATGAGTGTCCACCAGTTGTCTACATGCCTGTTTAATAACTCCCACTTATATCTCATTGGCTGGAACTTGGTCATATGGCCATGTACACTTGTAAGGAAGTCTGGGAAGTGTGGTTATATAGATTGGTACAATGCCACCTTAAT
The DNA here is from genome assembly GCF_022837055.1 of Prionailurus viverrinus. NCBI lineage: Eukaryota > Metazoa > Chordata > Mammalia > Carnivora > Felidae > Prionailurus > Prionailurus viverrinus. The sequence goes on from NC_062568.1 coordinate 143,671,887, forward strand.
AACCCAGTAAATATTTTGTTAGTAAGGAAGAACGAGTGAATGGCTATCAGGCAGGCAGCTGGTAGTCTTTCAACATGTGTTAACTTATTAACCGATATGGATGACATAGGAGGCTTGTTTAAAAACCCAATGAATTTTATATATTTAAGATTTAAAACTTGTTTTAGAAATAGATAAAAATATAAACAGTAAAAATAACCATACCCTAAAATTGGCAACAAGGTGTGCATTGAATCAGTATCAAATAAGGTCAGAGGAAGAGTAAAATATGATTCCAATTTATCTGTCTCTGTTTGGCTATAGTGAGGTCCTCTGTCAAGATAAGGAACATAAGAGGAGTGCCAGGTTTTCAGTGGAAGTTAAAGAGTTAAGTTTTGGACATTTAAAACTATAAATGTTGGTATCAGATGACATTCGGGTGATGTCATTTGGTCACCAGCTAAGCAGCTGCACATTTTGATATCTATTGTGCATTTTCTGGCAGAGAACAGAGAACTGGATATTTTAGAAATTCTCCATTTCCCCCAGTCCCTCTGTTTCACCTTGTGATCTAGGTTACTGAAAGTTAGGGAGAGCGAGGTCCAAAGGACCACAGTTCCAACTCCGTAGCTTAGAACAAGAGAAGTCTTTGTGTCGTCAAGCATAGGTTGGGTGTTTTGAGGATATGAGGTTCAGCTGTCTTAGATTTGGTACTGTTCTTTTCAGGGTGAGGGAATGGGAGGAGGCAAATGGATTCGCAAGAGTGAGTGATATATGCAAAAACTAACTGATAACATCACATGTTATTCCTAAGGAGCAAATGAGACTTTTTTTAGGCTACTGGAGAATTTTATAGAACTACAGTATTACATTCTAAAGGAAATGTACCCAAAGAGGATTTTGACTCTGCTTAAGCCTTTGATGGTTACATTATCAAGTCACCTTGTCTTTTGCCACTTTGTTGACTGAATTATGGATGTTACTTCTTTGAACTTTATTTAGTTCAACATTTACTGAGTAGGCTTTTTGCCTTTTTTCATTATTCTAAGTACTGAAAATAAAACAACTATTAATAAGGGGAAAATGCCTTCAAGGTATGCTGTGTTATCATTTCCTATTTATCAGTTTCTATTGTTTTCATGTCATACTAGGATAAATTTAAAGACAAGACATTCCACAGAGCCTAGTGGACATTTTGTATGGATGCTGTAATTTAACCAAAAACATTGAACCAATACTAAACAGGGTAAGGCGATTTGGAAAACAAATAAGCAGTACATTAGTGAGAGCTACTGTTGCTCAAAGTCAATTTTAATTGTTACTAGAATGAATAAATAGTTCTTCTGTTTATTCTTATATAATGTCACACTTGGCTTTCTTTCAGGTTTTTAGAAGTGGTTGATCAAATGTTTTTTTCAGGTCTAAAACACTACAGAGCTAGCTTTTGGGAATATACCCAGTCTGAGAAACGGACACAAAAGTTTCTGTGTTCAGGAAGTAAGTAGCTTCTCTGAAAACCTTTTTAATTTATACACACAATGAGGGGTGCCAATGTACTATTGTTAGGATGGTTGTTTGGGTGATGTCATTTGTTCACCAGTCAGGCAGCTGGGCGTTTTGAAAATCTATTGTAATTTCTTGGCAGAGAGCACAGAAATGGGAGCAGTCAGCTTTGGAATGGACCTTTCTATGTTTAACTAAAATCATTTTATTTATGAAAGTAGAGGTTTTCCTTATCTACAGTCAATCACTCATTCTGTTGTGTTATTTTCTATTTTTTTTCTATCTGTCCTTTTCTGAAAATATAAAACTGAAATCATCTTACCCTACACAATGACTCTTCCTTCTGCAGGCATTCTCTTGATGACTGGTGCCCGCTTCTACCCAGATCCTCTAAACCAGAAATCTCCAAGTCGTCTGATATCACCTTTCCTTTCTTGATCACCAACTGTAGTAGCAGTATCCCTTTGCCCCGTGTCTGTTGCTTTTATCTGTGATCAAGCTCGTACCATCTCTCTTCTGGAGAAGGATGTCTTTGTAACATCCTCTCAGGACCGGGTCTCCATTCTTGCCCCGTCCTATCCAGCTCCCGTGATTACTGCCAGTGTAATCGATTAAAAAGAAATTTAGGGGATGCCTGGGTGGCTCAGTCAGTTAAGCATTTGAGTCTTGATTTCAGTGCAGGTCATGATCTCATGGTTTGTGAGTTTGAGCCTCACATTGGGCTCACTGCTGTCAGCACAGAGCCTGCTTGGGATCCTCTGTCCTCCCATCTCTCATGCGGTCTCTCTTTCTCAGAAATAAACATTAAAAAAATATTTAGATTGTGTTACTCCTCTTAAAGTCCTTCAGTGACTCCACATTTCTTATGAGTTAGGATCAGACCTAAATTTCCGACTTAGAACATAATTCTATTCTAAGGAGACATGTGATGGTTCAAATGAAAGTATCTTGGCCATTTTACTTTCCCTATTGTTTCAGAAGGCTAAGCCATGATAAGGGTGCATTCATTCTTTATGTTAAGAATGACATATTTGATGCTCATCCTCTGTAGAACAGGACTGGCTGTTGCCTCCTCCTCCTCCTTTCTTATCTTCCCCATGTAGTTCTTGACACTTTTATTTCATTATATGTTCATTCCTAAGTTCTCTCTCTCCCTCTCTCTCTCTCAATATATACTATATGTTATTTATGTACTTTTAAACCTTGTATAAATAATATACTACTATATGTATTCCTCAACTTTTTTTCATCTGCGTTATTTGTGTGATTCATCATGTAATTCTAGTTTGTTTATTTTTACTGACGCATAGTACTTTCGTTGCATGCGTGCAGCAATGTACCACAATGTTGATGTTCATCTGCAACCCCTCTCCCCCATTTCTCAGCTATTCATGACCGTTTCAGATCAAGTTACCATGCTCCTGGCCCGGTGCTTGAGAGCAGAGGGTATATTATTAATCTTTGTGGTTACTGTTAATCCTCATATGTGTAATGATTTTTAGTAGACTGCTTATCTTTAAAATGAATGTCTTAGTTGGTCACCATTGGTGGCTGATTTGGGCTCAAACAGGGGTATCAGTTGCCTTTGTAGATTAATAAAACCTCACCTCACTTAGCTGTCTCCAGTAGTAAATCCTTTGTAGTAAGGAGAGATCCTTTGTAGTAAGTGTCTTCCTTTCCAGCTGTTCAGAGTCCTGCTTGGCAAATGCTTTCTTTCTAAGTCATGCACATGTTTCTGCTTAAAAAGACCAGTGGGGAAGGAGTAGACTCCAGCAGTGGTGTCCTCCACTTTCCTGGAGTTTGCCCCTGCCTCCAGCTGTTGGCCCGTAGTCCAGTAGTTCTCAAACTTTAGCCTACATCAGAATCACCTGGAGAGCTTGTCAGTTGTTGAGCCTCACTCACCCCTGGAATGTGATTTGAAAATTCTGGGCTTGAACCCAAGAAAATGCTTTTCTAATAAGTGCAGGTGATGCTGATACTACTGTTCCTGGAACCACACTTCAAGAATCCCTGCTCTAGGCCAACATTTCCTAATCTTTATTTTATTTTCTTGACTCGTGGAGCCCTTTAACATTAATATGTAATTTTATATCCCTTACATGAATTTTAAAGTCACTATATAATTTTGTAATTTTTACATGTTATAAAGAAGGACTTTAAGCTTAAAAAAAAAGTGTCAGCTTAGTATTAAACATTGTGGTCCCCTAGAGCCTTGCTACTCAAAGTGTGGTCTGTGGAGCAGCATACCTGGGAACTTGTTAGAAATGCAGACTCTGAGGCCCCACCCCAGAACTAATGGATCAGAATCTGGACTTCAACATCGTAGTTATATAGTATTCTCAGATGATTGGTATGCACATGAAAGTTTAAGAAGCCACTGGTCTAGAGCTCACATTAAATCCAATCCTGATAATATCAAAACAAATAAGAAACATTTCAAATTTTAATGTTTAAAAATTGGCTCATATTTCACTTACTTTCATTTTCTTACTGTCACTTAAGAAAAGCAGTATCTCAGGGCGCCTGGGTGGCTCAGTCAGTTAAGCGTCCGACTTCGGCTGGGGTCATCGCCTCTCCGTTCATGAGTTTGAGCCCCATGTCAGGCTCCGTGCTGACAGCTCAGAGACTGGAGCCTGCTTCGGATTCTGTGTCTCCCTCTCTCTCTTCCACTCCCCCACTCACACTCTGTCTCTCTAAAATAAAATTTAAAAAAAAAACAGAAAATAAAAAAAGAAAAGCAGTATCTCCTTGCAAATAAAAATAATATATCAAATTTGGTTTGGGGACCAAGTGCTAAAATTTAGTGATGTGTTACAGCACAAAAATAGGTGAATGTATTCATGACCTGATGTCTGGAAATATTTCTTTTCCCACACAAAAAAATCAGCTGCCTCAGTGTGCCTGTGTGGCCCAGTCGGTTAAACGTCTGACTCTTGATTTTAGCTCAAGTTATGATCTCAGGGTTCGTGGGTTTGAGCCCGCGTCAGGCTCTGAGCTGACAAGTTTGGAGCGTGCTTGGAATTCACTCTTTTTTCTCTGCTTCTTCCGTTCTCTCTCTCCCTCTCAAATAAACATTAAAAAAAAAATCAGCTGTCTCATTTGATAATTTTCATGAAATAATAGATTTCTGACTGCTACTTGTAGTAACCTCTCTGCAATAATACGTTATGTGTGTGGAGAGTGTTTTTTTCCCCTAAGTAAAAGCCTGATTGGATATGATTTTTGTAACATTATTTTTCAATTATTTTGAAGTAGTACTAGAAACATCTTTCATGAGATAGTTACAGTTTAGAAATCCGGAGGGGATTATTTTGAGGCAAATTTGCAGAATTATCATTTAAAAATGTTCTTATACCTTGTGTTTCAGTATCATTGTTCATCGTACCTCTTTTCTTTTTTCTTTTTTTTTAATTTTTTTTTTAACGTTTATATACTTTTGAGACAGAGAGAGACAGAGCATGAATGGGGGAGGGTCAGAGAGAGAGGGAGACACAGAATCTGAAAGAGGCTCCAGGCTCTGAGCTGTCAGCACAGATCCCAACGCGGGGCTCGAACTCACGAACCGTGAGACCATGACCTGAGCCGAAGTCGGACGCTTAGCCGACTGAGCCACCCAGGCGCCCCCAGTACCTCTTTTCTTCAAACAGCTGTCTATAGGGATAATAATAACGGCACCTTTTAGGTTGTGAAGATCAGAGTTTTAGATGTAAAAACCTAGACGAGTGCCTGGCACATAGTATGCTTAACATTAAATGACTGAAATCACCCGATCCCTTCCCTTTTCTTGTGTTCTTCCTCTTCCTCATCAGTGTTGTTACAGTCCAGAGCAGGCGAAGGATAGAGAAATTTAATTATCCATTGTATAAAATTAAGGGGTATACTGGGCCTAGTACAGAGTCTCGCTATCTTTTTTTTTTTTTTTTTTTTCTCCAGCAGAGGAGAATACTATAAAGTGGAGCTATGGAGAACTAGAAAATAGTGCCTAGGGGGAGGTAGCAAGGTTCAAATAGGGAGTTTGTGATGGTTGTTAGTGTTACTGGTCATATAAGATTGTACTTCCTAACTCTTGCTGGCTGGGGTCATGTGACTTATTCAGGCCATTGACGTGTGAGTAGAAATTTTGTGTGTCATTAGTTGCCTATATAAGAGCCTCCAAAATTCTTTCCCTCTGGTACAGTGACTGGTTTTAGGATGATGGCTGCTCTAACAGCTTGGCTTCCTGTGTGACTGTGAAATGCAGAGCAGCCCTGCCAGTCTTTGGTTGATATGTAGCATGATTAAGAGATAGACTTTAGCTGTTTTAACCTCCTGAGATATGGGGGATATTTATTATTGCACCAAAATGTAGACTCTCCTAATACAGATTGTTGTTTCGAGATCTGAAAAGTCATATTATTAGTAGGATACAAGTATGGAAGGGGGACAGGAGTAACTTAGATGCCAAAAACTATGATGCTAGGAGACAAGAACCCAAGAGGGTCATCAGCAGTGTGTGCAAATCTAATGTCTGTCCTGGGGACACAAGGTGGAGAGAGGGGTTGGGATCTCCCTGCCCCTCTTCTCTCCTTCTCCATCAGAAAATTGATACCCTATCAAAAGTACATAAAACTGGTTATATACACTGTGAAACATGTTTGTTCTCCTTGTCAGTGTGAAAATAGTAATTTTAAAACCAATGTAGAAAATAAATACATAGGAAAACCAGGATTTAGGAATAAGAACCATATTGGAGGGCTTAGACATTGTTCAGTACCACAGAAATGGTATGTCTTCTCCATTCCTTCCCCTTCGCACATGTTCATATCCTCATATGCTTACAGGCACATATGTGCACATACCCATCAGATTTTTATCATCTCCATTTGGATTCAATCCATCTGGATTCAAATTTCAAATTGCAACTCTTGGGGTACCTGAGTGGCTCAGTCGGTTAAGCATCTGACTCTTGATTTCGGCTCGGGTCATGATCTCATGGCTTGTGGGTTTGAACTCCGCATCAGGCTCTTCGCTGGCAGTACAGAGCCTGCTTGGGATTCTCTCTCTCCCTCTCTCTCTGCCCTTCCCTTGTTCGTGCTCTCTCTCTCTCTAAATAAATCAACTTTAAAAAATAAAAAATAGGGGCGCCTGGGTGGCGCAGTCGGTTGGGCGTCCGACTTCAGCCAGGTCACGATCTCGCGGTCCGTGAGTTCGAGCCCCGCGTCGGGCTCTGGGCTGATGGCTCAGAGCCTGGAGCCTGTTTCAGATTCTGTGCCTCCCTCTCTCTCTGCCCCTCCCCCATTCATGCTCTGTCTCTCTCTGTCCCAAAAATAAATAAAAAACATTGAAAAAAAAATTTCAAAATAAAAAATAAAAAATAAAAATAAAAGGCTCTTCGTTAAATAAAAATAAAATGAAATTGTAACTCTTCTCCTTACTTTCCCCCCACGTTCCTGGTCTCCTAATCAGTTGTGTTCCCAACTCCCCCAGTACTTAGCATTTTCTGACGTTTACTTATTTAATATGTTTGCTGTTATTGTTAGTCTCTCCCCAACTAGAGTGTAAGCACCACAAAGAAAAATTTTTTTTTACCTATTTTGTTCACTAAGAACAGTGGCTGCTACATAAGAGTATTTGTTGAATTGTAGTACCTTCATGAAGGAAAAAAACAGGAAGACAGTCTGGATATGGATAGCTGCCTTGGGGTTCTAAGAAGACAGATTAAATCTGATGCAACTTTGTGATCTCAACTACATTTTAAACCACAGCTTGATTCTCTTGCTCTCATTCTCTAGCTTTTAAAACAGCTCCACTCAAGCAGAATTAAGCTTCTTTGTGAAATCTTCAATGTGTCATGTTTAAAGACTGAATTTTGAAGGTAGCATACAAAGTGGGAAATGTCATGGGCTTTAAAGACAAGCCACTTCATTGTCACCTATTAGGTGTGACTTTGGGCAAGTTACTTAGCCATGAAATCTAAATTTTCCTATATTTAAAATGGGAATAAAATATACCAGGGCATTTATTAGGTGGACTAAATACACATGAAGTTATGTGAAAAATGCTTAGTACACAGGAGGTACTGGTTTATATTCCTTTCTTTCTCCTTCCTTCTCATCATAAAAACAGCTTTTATTAAATTTTTATTTAATATAATTTTAGATATTTTCAACTGAACCCTAATTTTGGTTCCCACTGACCTTTGGTTAAGATTACTAAAATTTAGTAATCTATGGTAATTAAAATTCTGCCAATATGTTTGAAGAACCCATTCTATATAGCATTCACTGGGCACAGATTCCTGGGGATGTTGGGAACATCTGAGTTTCCTTCATAATTTCCACAAAAGGTGTTTGGTGTTCATCTTATTATCAAAAATACCAACCAATGCTATCCTCATTGGTTGGTATTTTTGACTGTAAGGCTGGAAAAAGTCAATTTCTTCCTTTTGCACAGTAAGAAATTAAGTCATGTATCTGTTAAGTGGCAGAATAAAGGATAAGAATTGAAACTGACCTCTTGTTCAGTGCTCTTTCTATCATATTGTATTTTTATCTAAATGACACGCAAAGTTTGGTGGGTTTGTTATTAACATTGTAATGATGAAACAAACTTTTATCACATGTATCTTACTTTTTCAAAAGGTAATAGCGCGGGATACTAATGGGTGTACACGAAAGGGTGTCTCCTTTAGCTGTGCATCTGCCACAACAGGCTGCCACCACTCGAGGCATATTTCCCACATGCTCTTCTGTTATTTTACCCAGATGTAAACTTCTAGGTACTTTGCCTTTTTCACTTAAAAATGTGAAAGTAATATATTGTAAATGATATGTGTTTGTTTCTCAGAGCCCCATGACCACCTCTGGTTCCTGCCCGGTGGCATCATGAACAAGTACTTTCTTGGCATTGTGTGAGGCAATATTCTAGGCTCTGGAAGTGGAGGATTGAAGAAGAGAGAAGAAAACCAGAACCACTTGTCTTCACAGAGCTTACCCTCTTAGTTTGTGGTTGGTGATATGATAGGGGTACAAATAATGGTCTCTGTGATAGACCAGAAGAGGGAGTAATGAATTTCTTCAAACATAATCAGAGGAAGCTCTAAGGAAAGAGTGGAAATTTGTATCTGGACTTTAAGTGATGGGTTGTAATTCAACAGAAAGGACTGGGAAGAAAGAGCACTCCAACACAAATGTATTGGAATTACAGCTTTTTGTGTTTTAGTCTTACGTATCTATTGTTTTGCATGGTAGCCCTTGAACTTCTACATTCAAGGTGTCCATTTGCTTGACATTTTTGAGAACTGAGTCCTTCTGGAAATGGCTTCTTTGCAGAACAAAATTGCTTATTTGTCTTAGAAATCAATTTCTGCTGATCTTCTAATTCTTTTTTCCCCCAATTTGTTTACTTCAACTAGAGATGAAGATTTTAATGAATGATTTTTTCTTTCTTTCTTTCTTTTCTTTTCTTTCTTTCTTTTTTTTTTTTTTTTTTTACCTATTTGGCCTTTTTAAATACAGGTTCCAAAGTTTTCTTCTTTGTTTTACTTTTTTCTTGTCTGTGTATGTTATAACTAACTATTATTGGCTTCAGTGTCATTATGTGCTCGCAGCAGACATTGTCAAATTTGGCTGCATGACACAATTATATGGAGAGCTAAAAAAATGCTGATGCCTGGGCCCCACTTGGGTCTGGGGTGTGGCCTTGGCGCTAGGAGTTTCAAAAGTTTCTCAGGTGATTCTACTTTGCAGCCAAGCTTAAGAAACCCTTGGCTTGAAGTATTTCGGAGGTAACTGAAACATGCTGTGTGCTTCTGGAAAGTAGGTAACCATGGCTCATTTAAGTGATGTGATCAATCTTGCCGTCTCACATCTTTCACTAGGGATACAATGAAATGATTAGAATTGAGACGGTAGGATGAAGTTCTTGAGTTTGTTAAAGCACTCTTACTGTTATTCACCAAAATATAAATGCAACTAAGTAAAGCATATAAAGATAGACTAAATTTAAGGCCTTTAAATTCCTGTGTGGTGAGTGAAGGGGTAACAGTTCCTGTTTTGAGCTCTATACTAATCAAAGCTGTTTGGCTCATTATTTAAGTCAGAAATTAACAAATTTGTTTTTAGAGCTGATAACAATTACTAACTTATTGTCAACGTAGTTTGGCAGATGTTGTCTCAAACTCTTCTTGACTTTGTCACCTACTTTCGATGTAATACGTACTCTGTTACCATAAGAGAATCTTTGTTTACTCCAGTAACAAGATGTTGGACAAGGACTTGTAAACCCAAATAGTTACCTCCCTGAGGTATCAAAGAGCTTCCAGAAAGAAATCACACTGAACTTTAGACCACTCCTTTCTTTTATTCTGAAAAGTAATCTAGTCTATTTCCAGCTTGGAATTGGGAGCTGAGGTCAGGCTGAGGATGTTTACTGTGACTTCAGTGTTTGATTTTGAAGTATTGTGATCTCCCACAATACACGCATATCTGGCAGTTTGTACTGCAACTGGGTTACCAAGTTTTTGTGTTTTGTTTTGTTTTTTTTTTACATCTATATAGCATATTAGCACAGTGTCTGAAAATAGTGGGGCTCTGTGAACAGTATGAACAATCAGTCAGAATTGGGTTCAAAGCCTAGGTTTCTATTTATAAACTGTGTTACCTTGGTATATTTAACTTATTTAGCCTTGATTTCCATGTCTAGAAAATTGCAGAAATGGTATCTCAATTCCAGGTGTGTTAATTAGGTAAGATATTTTAGATTCTTAGCACTGCCTGTCCACAATTGTTCTGTAATAAGTAATAGTTAACTAGTTTTCATATTGAATTATTCTAGATAATTATTCTAGTAAAAATGATACCCAAAAACTAAGTTCTAAATTTTCTTTAATAATGAATCCTATTATTAATAATGACTATTGAGGGTGATGTATTAAGAGTCACATTTTATATAGCTGAATTTCTGATAAACCTGATAACCTCCTGATAAAGGTATTGATACCATACCTTTGTTTATCATGATAGGCTTTATAGTGTTTCATTGTGCTTAGAGACATTTTACAAGCACTTAAAGATTCTTACAACATGAAGGGAGAAATTAGAAAGTTGACAGTATAGACTGGGCAATATAGTATAGTCAGGGCATAAATACCTAGGTTCATACATACACAGTGAAAATAAGTGGACTGTAATATAGCCCATGCTGAGGTGTAGCCGAATCAAATGAGCTCATTAAAAAATGTTTATTGCATTCCTCTGTGTGCCCAAATAAGATCAGCATAATGATGACTCCTTTCATTTTCTGCCTTTCAAAATTGTGTTCATTTTTTAAGGCACAATTCAAATGTGGTCTACTTTATGAAGTCATCAACTCCCTCCCTACCAACAAGCCCCCCCTCACCCCCGCCACCCGTTCACTAGGAATCACTTTTCTATGTATTTCGTTGTATGTGATCTCTGCCTTGGCAGTCACTTCGCTGTGTCATATTAAAAGTGATGCTGCATCTAACTTTCAGGTGTTGGGTTGAAGGTTGTGTGGGGTCCTAGTTAAGGCACTGACTTTGACACCAGAGAGTTGTTCACTTTAATCTCCCATTGTCACTTTTGTGTAAAGATTTGCCCTTTCTGAGATCAATTTACTTAACTGTAAGCTAGGGATAAAAGCTTCCACCTCATGGTTTTGCTGCAAGATTAAATGGCTTAAGTGGCCTACGATAGTCAGTGTTCAGTAGATGATAGCGAGTGTGGTTATCGTCATTATTTGTGTATGGCATGCTATTTATTGTGTGTAAATATGATACGTAACTTAAATAAAACCTCCTCCTCTAGACTACACTTTTTAGGACAGGGAACTAACTATCACTTGGCATTTTGCGTAAGGTTTTATAAATTAACAAACATTTGTCGATTGAGTACAGTAACTTTCACCTTCACTTGACTTTTAAAGACAATAGAAAAATTTCGTCAGAGTTGTTTTCTAAAATGACTTTGTTTTAAAATCCCTACAGGTACCTTCTCATCCCATAACTTCAGTGTCCTGAAATCTGAGGATTCCACCAAGATAATATGATAGGAACTTTCAGTGATTTGGAGCTGTATCCTACTTAGACTCATGCAGGCCTTCCAGATTTCCTGAGAGCTTGGTCCAGTAACACACACTGTCACAGGCACAGACAATAATGCCATCTCTGCCTCAAGAAAGAGGTAAGCAGATTGACTTAATCACACTACAAAATGTGGATATATTATAGATCATCACTGAATTTTTTTTTTAAGAATTAAAAATTAATTGAGGACTTTTAAGTAGAATTTATAATTTTACTTTTTTTTTTGGTGGGGGGGGCATTTGTGTTCTCTGCTCTGGAATTTTTGTTATTTCAGTGATATTTGGCTGGTTTACATTTCTTTTAAAGTTATTCAGGGACCCTCTCCCCTGGATCTGAATACAGAATTGCCTTATCAAAGCACAATGAAAAGGAAAGTCAGAAAGAAGAAAAAGAAGGGAATCATTACAGCAAATGTTGCTGGGACAAAGTTTGAAATTGGTAGGTCTCCTCAGAATCATAATTGTTGGGGAAACTGGTTTGATGTTGAAAACAATGTAGAAATTCTGGAGATAATAATCTTTTGTGTAATTGATTTTTTTATGTTTATTTATTTTGAGAGAGAGAGGGCGAGCATGAGTGGGGGGGAGGGGCGGTGAGAGAGGGCGAGAGAGAATCCCAAGAAACCTCTGTGCTGGCAGTGCAGAGCCTGATGTAGGGCTCAAACCCACCAACCATGATATCATGATGTGAGCCGAAATCAAGAGTCAGATGCTTAACCAACTGAGCACCCAGGTGCCCCTGTAATTGATTTTTAAATGTATTCTATAAAATTTTCTATTTTATGAGACATTTAACATGTTAATAATCAGAAAGAACATCAATGTAAACATTGCTAAAAGCTTTACCTATTAATGGGATAGTATTCAATACATGTGATTTTGATTAATACTTAGTTTTTAAATCAAGTATCAAATCAACATGAAACAGATTAAAATGTTAGATGCAAAATAAAAAAACACAAAATTTGAGATTTTTATTAAACAATGAGAACCTGGCTTAAGGAGTAAAAATATATTTCTCTCTGTGTTTTAAAAAAATTCTTTTGATGATGCTGTTGCTTTTTATTAATGAAATTGCAGTTCTTATGTGTAAACAGTATCTGTAGTATAGAGAATAGATAAGAAGAATAATCGTTTTAAATTAAGATACATTTGGGGCGCCTGGGTGGCGCAGTCGGTTGAGCGTCCGACTTCAGCCAGGTCACGATCTCGCGGTCCGGGAGTTCGAGCCCCGCGTCAGGCTCTGGGCTGATGGCTCGGAGCCTGGAGCCTGTTTCCGATTCTGTGTCTCCCTCTCTCTCTGCCCCTCCCCCGTTCATGCTCTGTCTCTCTCTGTCCCAAAAATGAATAAACGTTGAAAAAAAAATTAAAAAAAAAAAATAAAATAAATTAAGATACATTTGTCCAGCATTGCACACAAAACTCTTAACAAATACCGTAAGTACTCAAATAATCTTCCTCTCAACCATTTTGCACTAAAAGTTAAGGAAAATCATGTGAACCTCAAGGATGTTAATTATTCTTACCCTTATTAATCTTTGGGAATCTCATTTCATTTACAGTAATTCACCAAAGTTCTTGAGCAATCAGTGGAATACTTCAATGGAATTGAGGTCCCCTGATACTCTGTTCCAACAAGTGGTTCTCAGAGGAAGGGACTTGAAGCAAGTTAGCATGGGAGGGTGAAATATGAAAGATTCAGGGTTTATCTGCAGCATATTTTCTAGGAACAAGAGTAAGGCGACTGTTGTTAAAGTGATTGATGGGTGGTGTTAACTTACCCTCTTGCTTTTACGGTTCTGGCGGGGTTCATAAGGAGCCTTGATCTATAGGAGAGTGTTTCAGTGCACTTCCCCGTCACTTTCCCAGGCAGTCTTCCCAGGGCTGAAGTTGCCTTAGCATTCTTTATAATGATTCCTACCTCCTTGCTGAGCCTGCTCATTTGTGTTTAACAAAATTCCTGTAGGGCCTTGAATCAGGGACCGTTGACAGAATACAGAGCTAAGTATAGGGGAGGGAAAGAGAGAATGGACCATGTGCCTAGGAGAAAATGCTACCTTGCTTTTCCCTTATTTAAGCTAGTGAATGCAACAGCGTACTTCTTACAATTTAATTACTGCTTCCTTGACAGTTGACTTATATAATGGAAATACACTTAAGCCATAAGTCAGCACACCTGTGTTTTTGCCCTGGTGTTGCCTATTTCCTCAGGCAGAAAACCTTGCTATAGTTTTAATAGTAATTTTTTATAACCATTGGCCAAACATTTCCACGTGTATTATTTCACTTAATCTTCCAAATAACCCTGCATATAGGCTGCATTACTCCCTTGCTCCCTTTCCCCCTGTCTTCCCTCACTCTAATAGTGAATTTGAAGTGGCTAATAGCCATAAGAAAATATGCATGGAAAAATAAAAACAGGAAAATAGGATGAATCTTGTGGCTGATAAGAATACAAAATACATTCCTTGAGACCCTCTATAGTTAGAGATGGATTTGACTCGGAGTCTCAACTGAAGCAAATATTAAAACACAATCCACTCTAGAATGCATAGCAGGAGATAAAATCATACTGGTTATTCAATGGATATAGGACTTCTGTGTTCCTGTGTCTTGAGAGAAATTTTTCTTATAGTTCCTTATGAAGACACATTGTGGAATAGTGAAGTGCATTCCCACAGTTCTATAATTAATACATTATGATATTTCACATGATTTTCTTAATATGTCCTTTATAGCAGAGTTGAAGAAACAAGCCCAGTGAGAGTTAGCAACTTACCCAAGTTCATACAGATGGCGAAAGTGGAACTTGAACCTGAATTCATTTCATTCCAGATTCAGTTTTCTTTTTACTATATCATGCTGCCTAAGTAAAGTATGAATTGAAATTTAAAATGAGAAACAAATGTATCTTCTGTATCTAAAATTTAGATAGTTGCATGGATTCCTATTTTTAAAACTTCTGCTTAGCCTCTGAAAGCTCTATGGGTCTAGGGAAAAAAATCATGGGACAAATTGTGAGGAATGTATTTTTGGTAATTTTTATTAAATGGGGACAAAAAAGATCCGAGAAGCGGGTATGTGATATGCAAAGGGAAACGTGAGAAAGTGGTTCATATGGTTATCTCTATTGTTCCAGTAGGGTGTTTGGCTTGGTAGAAGTTCAATATGGAGGCAACTGTTTCACCTCCTTTTTAAAAGAGAGCTCCTAACAAATCAGCCTTATAGGCATGGAGTTAGGCTTTAGGTGTCAACAACTTTCTATTTTGAACCGACACATTGAAGGGTTTTCTTTTCCATGTAGTGGAGAATGATATCCTTAAAAGATTCCAACTGATTTCTAAAATTTCAATTCAAACAAAAATTTGATTAAATAAATTAAACTTACTGGAGAAAAAAGTGACATTTTAACTCCCGACATTGTATTTTGAAGTTCGACTTTGTCAGCTCTCCAAGCTTTGAACTTCATAATAAAAGAGACATATATGACTGACCTTACATATTTGATTTTGTGAACCTAAGGAAAGAGTAGATCTTTTCCTCTATGGCTATGTAACCTGAATGTCCTCAGCCTCACTGGTTCATGTATACATTTATGACCACGTTTGAGTAGCTCCTTATACGTCCTCCCTCTAATTGCCACCCGCTCCAATCCTCTCTTTAAGGTCTTCTCAGTGATTTCTGAGCAGCCCCAGACAGTGTCTCTCCTATACTCAGGAGCAGGTCTACTCTTGGGCTGATGCTCTGGCCTCATTATTTTTTTCTGCTTATGAGTCAGTTAAAGGAGTCTCCCAGACTGTGTGGCTATTGCCCTTGCCCTTCCTGGGAGCCCCACGTGGCACGGCAGGTGCTGAGGCCTCAGCTCACCAACGCTGCATGGTGGTCTGGGGCAGACCAGAGAAGAACAGCCCTTTTCCCAACTCTTGCTTTGTACATTTTTACCTGGGCCTTCAGAACAGCCCCAAAGGTTCCCAAGCCTCTCATGGAAAACTACCACTCCAGCTCCACATTCCTCCCCCAGCCCTAACTTCACCCACCACCAATCACTGTTCCCTCCTTTTATGTCTGGGTTCTCAGAACCAGTGCATAAAAAGTCCTTTCCTTCTCCTCAGCCAAATAAGCAATCAGAGTCTCTAGGACTTGAGACCAACAGGTGTCTGTTCATCAGTTTTATGCCTGAGCCAGGTAGATTCAGACAACTGACCCCCAATTACCATTTCTCCCTTTACGAAGGGTACCAGTATGTTTAAAAATATTTAAAAATAAAGTGTTGAAGTGCGTCTATACAGTTACACCATTCTATGAAGACTCAGAATTTTTATTTAGTTTTAAAAAATATTTATTTATTTTTGAGACAGAGACAGCGCACGAGCGGGGGAAGGGCAGAGAGAGGGAGACACAGAATCTAAAGCAGGCTCCAGGCTCTGAGCTGTCAGCACAGAGCCTGAAGCGGGGCTCAAACCCATGAACCGCGAGATCATGACCTGAGCCCAAGTCGGACTCCCAACCGATTGAGCCACCCAAGCACCTGTGCTTGTCTTTATTCTTAACTTGAAATTTGTTGGATATTAATTGTGATATTCAAGTCAGAGAGGGGCATATAAATAGTTTGTACTAAAAAACAAGCTTTCCTCTGAGCATACATTCTTTCAATAGGATTAAAGGGTTAGGAGCAGATAGGAGGGCCAGTTTCTAGATCTCTGCTGTGAATTTGCTTCATTATTTCATATCCTGGGTCAACACAGCTGACTTGGTTTTAACTGCTAAAAATAATTTGAACTGGGGAGGTGGAAAGTAAAGGATAGGTCTAATGATCAGGGACTATTATTACCTTTTCCCTTTTGTACCTAGCCCAAGGTCACAAAAAAGCCCTGAAGTACATTTTCCTTAGTGTTGTCTCAGCTGTGTGTATGTTTTCACTGTGCCATGAATAATCCCTGAACTCCTTAGCAGTGTTGTGTATCCGCTAAATCTCGGAGGGCTGAAACCAGGGATTTTGAGTGCAACCTAAAAACAGTTCTCAGTTACTGTGAGTATAATTTGGCCCTAGATAAATTGTTGTAACTAAAAACAAGGTTATGCTACAACTAATGGATATTTTGCAAGTGAAATACCGTGAGATAAAATGTGCGCATATCAGAAAATGTTTCCACAACGAATATACTTCAGAAGTATTTTAATTTTCATTTAACGTAACCGTTTACTTGCAGTTCGTTTAGTAATAGATGAAATGGGATTTATGAAAACTCCAGATGAGGATGAAACAAGCAACCTTATATGGTGTGATTCTGCAGTTCAGCAGGAGAAGATTGCCGAGCTGCAAAATTACCAGGTGGGGAATTAATCATGACCAATTATTGGTTATCAGGAAAGTTATATGAATTCCATTATAATTTTACTTAGGGTTGGTTCTTAATGTGTTGACATATTAAATTTCAGTTCTAACTTACCCAAACAACCTGTTTTGTTGCTGTCCGGTTGTACTGACTCATCACATAAGGCCTGAATTCTTTCAAATCGCACTTTTAACGTACCATGAGATCATGACCTGAGCCAAAGCCAAGAGTCAGACGCTTAACCGACTGAGCCACCCAGGTGCCTCATAACCTCTTTCCATCTTTAAGGAAGAATGAATAGGAGAAAAGTCTTCCTACACTGCTGCTTTGTGTTATGCTTAAAGATGGGTGATGTGGAGTAGCTTGCACAGACAGATCAGGAACTAGAAGTACCTTATGTCTGCTATGTGCAGTCTGGCTTCATTCTTTGATTTTTAGAATGTAATGCAAGCATATTAAAAAAATAGACATCAAACTAAAAAGCCAAATACACAGAACTTTAGACAACTGACATTTTGTATAGTTCTTTGTTAGTGTGTGGGAAATACAAAATTGACCATAGGGAACAAACAAGGCCATTTTCACCAATATTTATACAATGCTTATCTGTATGAATATAGAATATTGAGGATAATAGAAATAATTTGGACATAGAATTACTAGTTATTTGACACAGAAAATTGTAACTTTGATACTTGTGTAAATACCCTTTTCTGATTTCTGAAAAAAATTGCAATTTCATTCTTTGCTTATTGTAGATTCTTGAATTCTACAGATTCCTTGTAGGTCATTTGATTTTAAATGTTTTACGTTAATAGCTTTAAAAAAATATTTAACTCAGAAGATGGATGTAACTCTATTATAGTATAAATGAATATATTCATTAAGTCAATGAGAACATTAATGTTTACCTTTTTATTTTCCAGAGGATCAACCATTTTCCAGGAATGGGGGAGATCTGTAGAAAGGATTTCTTAGCAAGAAATATGACCAAGTAATCTTCATTTACTTATAATAGAGAATTTCTTATAATTTTTGAAATTTGCATTTTCAATATTATAGTGTATCTTTCACCAGGTTACATTGATTTGAAATGATACTTTGATGGAAGAGAGAACTGTAGAGTTAGCAGGGGTTAGAAGTTCCCTGGTTCTTCCTTCACTTTACAGAGGAGGTAACTGAGTGTCACAAAAATGAATATCTTCCACAAGTCAAACAAATAGTTAATAGCAAACCTGGAGCAGAATCCTAGTCTCCAGAATCTTAGGCTTCTTTTTACTGCAGTTTGGCAACATAATACACTGTGTGTGTGTGTGTGTGTGTGTGTGTGTGTGTGTGTGTATTCATATACTGGTTGTTGAGCACCTAACATGTGCAAGACACTGTCGTAGGTGAATTTGTACGCATTCATACATATAGACACATGTGTATGTGCCTACCCAGGGGTATACATAAATTTGTCTGAGACCAGTGTTTGGTGTAACAGTCTGCTTTTATAGGAAACACTGTTCACAAGTTCTCAAGTGCTATACCAAATGAACTGCAGAATTTTTAATGTGATGTATATTTATATTGATTACATTGTTTTTAGTTTAAGAAAGTTAAGTGATAATTCGAGAACATTTTTAGAAAGAAAACTCAGAGAAAGGTTAGTAACCTTGGTGTGTAATTAGATATTTATATGTATCATGTGACAGTTTATACATCCATTCCCTCAACAAATATTTTTTGCATATCTACTGTAGACTAGAGACTGCTAACTTTGAGGTAAAGAAGACAAATAAAGCCTAGTCCCTGCCTAGAACTCAAATTTTAATAAGGGAGAAAGAGTGATACATATAATACAGTTTGATGGTGCCACATGAGGGGCAGAGTCAGTGTATGGCGGTGACAAAGATGATGACAGAGGTCATTTCTAGGAGAGCAGGGAAGGCTTTCTGGAGAAATGAAAATCAAAATGGATATTGAAAAGTATATAAGAGTTTATTCTTTGAAAAGAAGTCAAGGAGTCTGTAGGCAAAAACAACAGTGGTAGAAACTTTATGGAGGCTTAAACCAACATGATGTGTTTGGGGAACTTTTAAGCAGTTTCTGTGGTTTTATAGGGTGTCAGGAGGCTTAGCCTGAGATGATGCTGGAGGTAAATGCAAAGGCCAGGCTGCGGATGCCGTGTAACTATATTTTGTTCAATTATTTAATTATTGATTCTTTAATGTATTTACCTACTCAGCAAACATTTCTGTTTATCCTGAGAGAAGTGAGATTTTTTTTAATGGATTTAAGCAGAGAAATGATATGTTTTAGATAATCTTTGTGGGACTATAGATAATGGACTCAAAGAATGTAGAAAGGAGGAGAAAGCCCTGGAGTAGGTGATTGTCAACATCTAATACACTAAAGGAGAGATAGTGGTAATGGGGAAGAGAAAATACATCTGGAAAATACAAAAGAGATAGAATTGACAGGACTGGAAAGCTGCTGTGATGTGAGAATCCAAGGGGAGTAGAGAAATGTTCAAGATGACTGGTAGGTAGCCTTCTGGTTTAGGAGATCATGAAGATACAACACTTTAGTAACATAGGGATTATAGGAAGAACGGACATCAGAGGAACGGGAATTACCTCTGTAAAGTTTGGGACATGTGTTTCACTGAAGTCATTTACTTTCATCTAACACATACTTATTAAATATAATTTTTATATGTGAGCCACTGTGCTGGCCTCTGGGCTCATGAGGTGATCAAAAGCAGAGTTGAGGCTTTTACAACATTGGGTTGCAATTGTGATAAGTGCTATGAAATAAAGGTACAGAGTTGTAAGTCAGTGCATAGTGAAGGACTTCTGGCTTAGGGAGGCATTGGAGAATTTCCCCAAGGAAGTGATGTGGAAGCCTAAATCTGAATCCTGAGTAAGAGTTTATTGGTAAAATGGTATATAACAGCTTTCTGGGCAGGAAGAATAGTTTGGGCTAAGGTCATGTTTGTGCAAGAAAGCAGGAATAGTCAGGATACTGAAATAAGGCCAAGTGTAGCTAGAGCACAGAGACATAGATGGGGACCAGGAGAGATTAGTTGAAGCGTGATGTTTAGGATTATAGTCCTTATCCTAAATTCCACAGGAGAGGAGGGGGAGATGAAATTGGTAATATGATGAGATTTGCATTTTGAAAAGATCATTCTATCTGTTTTGTAGAGAACAGAAGTCTGTATGGTCAGGAGAGTCAAGAAAGTTGAATGCAGACCCATTAGTAGGCTATTAAAAATAGGCAATTTCTTATTTTTATAGAATCTTTGGAATTCTCCTTAAGGACAAAATAATCTTCTATTAGATTGAAAGTTCTGACCTATTTGAGAATTAACTAAATTACATGTTTAATATCATTTAGTAAATCCATGACAGCTATGAGCAGAAATTATTCCATATTTCCAAATTCCAAATTTCCAAAAGAGACTGCATGTTTCTTTTGAAGCTATCCATTTTTACATCAAATGATTTGTGCTAGATTGCTAAATGGAATAAAGTGTTTCTCTTCAATATATGTGTGCTTGGATTTTTTCCAAATATATGTGTGAAAGAATGGTATCACTCATAAATACTATATGATTAGTTTAAAATAGATTATTTTAATGAAAACTTTAAATTGATCTAATTTCATATCATTGTTAAAAATATAATAAATACACTTAAAGGTATTGGAAACAAAAACACGGACATTAGCACTGTTACTGTGCTTCCTTTAGATATATGTGTGTGTGTGTGTGTTTTCCAAACCAGTCAATGTTAGCCTATATTGTACTGAAATTAATTAGCTTGTTGGCTTATTCTGGATTTGATAGATGGAGTTGGTAATTACTTCCCTTATTATAATGGAAATATAAGTTTTTTACAGAGTTCTTTTGAAAGAGCACTTGAAATATAACCATAGGAGCCTACAGTTGTGGAGGCCAAGTGGCTCATGCATTCCACACCCTCCTTTTAGAATTTAGGCCCTACCTCTGTGCATACCATATATGGTGCTTCCATTTTAGTTTTGACTAATCTCATTTGAAGACAATATCATCTCAAGAGACTTATGTACATTTATTAAAAAGAACTTCCTTGAAGCAATCAGATTTTCTTTGATTATATTTTAAAATATCTTCATTTTTAGTGGGAATCAATATGTACAAAACAGTTAACAATTGAGATTAATCAAAAGTAAACATTTTATACCTAGTTTTATCCTTATGTTTCAAATAGGCAGCCTGGTTTTTAGCAAATATAAAAATATCAGGACATACGTTGCAGCCATAAAACCACATGTATAGGCATATGTAGTTCATATGAACAAAGAAACACAAACTTCTAGTATACTTAGGCTTCACATGGTTTTCTCAGAAAGGTAGTTAAACTTCAAAAAACACTGGAGTAAAAGATGATCAAAGCCACTCCTTGAGGACTCAAAATCATCTTTAAAGAAGCAATATGAATGGCACACCATTTCCTGGTACCTGTCCTGTCATCCCAGATGCAGAGTTAATTACTATTTCCACATATTACCTTGCCGTGTATGTCTTTATTGTATCTATCACATTGTATTTAATAGCCTATATGTGAATTCTTTAGAGTTAAGACCATATTAAATTATCCTAATATCCCCAGTTCCTAGCATAAAGTATATACTTAAATAATCTACCAATATATAAATTAGTACATAGGACAGAGGTTCTTGTCTATTTTTTTTTCACTGATGTATCCTTCCAGGGTCTAGAATAATGCCTAGCACATAGTAGGTGCTTTACAGACATGTGTTGAATGAATCAATAAATGAAAAGAAGTGGAGGGAATTTAAATCCTTGTAGTAAATGTCAGTAGCACAGAGAAAGAAAATTTAGACAAGTTTGAATGGAAATCACTTTTCATATTATCTCTAATTTACAGAATGATCAAGTCCCGGCCTCTGGATTATACCTTTGTTCCTCGAACATGGATCTTCCCTGCTGAATATACACAATTCCAGAACTATATGAAAGAATTGAAGAAAAAGAGAAAGCAGAAAACTTTTATAGTAAAACCAGCTAATGGTGCAATGGGTCATGGGTAGGTATTTATCACCCAGAACATATATGAGTTTTTGAAAAATTGGGGAAAAAGAATAAATGTGAGCATTCATTCATGGTTGAATATGAAAAAAATAATAAAATGGGTCTTCATTGCTTTCTTGGGACTAAATATAAATATTTAATGAGCCATTTTACCCTGTCCCACAGGCTTCAGTAATTCATTATAAAAATTAAATCAACAGGTTGTGAGACTTTAATAGGAGACAATAAAAAGATGTCTTCTAATTTTTTCTTAAACATAGAATTTTGCATTTATAATAATTTAAGAGTAAACTTGGAGGGTAAAATTCAGTTGATGCGGTAGACCTAAATTGACTCAAAGAAAGAAATGGCAAGGGACTTACTCTTTCAATACATAGAAATTTTAAAGCAATATATGTATGCTCTTTGCTTTACAAATAAGTTTTTTTCTTTAGGTACCATGGTAATTGAATTGAAATTGAATAAATCACATTTTAAGCTAAGACATGTTTAAGAACTAGACATGTTAGCTGAGCATAGATTTTACAACTTAATAGTCCTGTTTCTTTTTGCTTTCTAATGTTAGTTTACTGCAATGTTTGTTTGTTTGTTTGTTTGTTTCAAAGAAAATGTGGCTGAGGTTGCTTTTAATAAAAACACATGAGTTATTTTAATTGTTTGATTAAAAAAATTTTTTTTAATGTTTATTTTTGAGAGAGAGAGACAGAGAGACAGAGAGCAAGCTGGCTAGGGGCAGAGAGACAGGGAGACACAGAATCTGAAGCATGCTCCAGTCTCTGAGCTGCCAGCATAGAGCCCAACGTGGGGCTTGAACTCACAAACTTTGAGATCATGACCTGAGCCAAAGTCAGACGCTTAACGACTGAGCCACCCAAGTGCCCCAGTTGTTTGATTTTTAAAATGCTGTGGTGAAAAAAGATGTTTGGAAATGTAACTGCCAGGTAAATTATTGTTCAACAAATTTTCTTGTAATTTTTAATCATAATTTAATAATTTAATCAGAAATTATTTTAACCATGGCTTATGTAGTATTAGTGGGAATTGTATATTAATTGTTTTTTTGTTTTTGGTTTTTTTTTATATATGAAATTTATTGACAAATTGGGTTCCATACAACACCCAGTGCTCATCCCAAAAGGTGCCCTCCTCAATACCCATCACCCACCCTCTCCTCCCTCCCACCCCCCATCAACCCTCAGTTTGTTCTCAGTTTTTAACAGTCTCTTATGCTTTGGCTCTCTCCCACTTTAACCTCTTTTTTTTTTTTTTCCTTCCCCTCCCCCATGGGTTCCTGTTAAGTTTCTCAGGATCCACATAAGAGTGAAACCATATGGTATCTGTCTTTCTCTGTATGGCTTATTTCACTTAACATCACACTCTCCAGTTCCATCCACGTTGCTACAAAAGTCCATATTTCATTTTTTCTCATTGCCACATAGTATTCCATTGTGTATATAAACCACAATTTCTTTATCCATTCATCAGTTGATGGACATTTAGGCTCTTTCCATAATTTGGCTATTGTTGAGAGTGCTGCTATAAACATTGGGGTACAAGTGCCCCTATGCATCAGTACTCCTGTATCCCTTGGATAAATTCCTAGCAGTGCTATTGCTGGGTCATAGGGTAGGTCTATTTTTAATTTTCTGAGGAACCTCCACACTGCTTTCCAGAGCGGCTGCACTAATTTGCATTCCCACCAACAGTGCAAGAGGGTTCCTGTTTCTCCACATCCTCTCCAGCATCTATAGTCTCCTGATTTGTTCATTTTGGCCACTCTGACTGGTGTGAGGTGATACCTGAGTGTGGTTTTGATTTGTATTTCCCTGATAAGGAGCGACGCTGAACATCTTTTCATGTGCCTGTTGGCCATCCGGATGTCTTCTTTAGAGAAGTGTCTATTCATGTTTTCTGCCCATTTCTTCACTGGGTTATTTGTTTTTCGGGTGTGGAGTTTGGTGAGCTCTTTATAGATTTTGGATACTAGCCCTTTGTCCGATATGTCATTTGCGAATATCTTTTCCCATTCCGTTGGTTGCCTTTTAGTTTTGTTGGTGGTTTCCTTTGCTGTGCAGAAGCTTTTTATCTTCATAAGGTCCCAGTAATTCACTTTTGCTTTTAATTCCCTTGCCTTTGGGGATGTGTCGAGTAAGAGATTGCTATGGCTGAGGTCAGAGAGGTCTTTTCCTGCTTTCTCCTCTAAGGTTTTGATGGTTTCCTGTCTCACATTTAGGTCCTTTATCCATTTTGAGTTTATTTTTGTGATTGGTGTGAGAAAGTGGTCTAGTTTCAACCTTCTGCATGTTGCTGTCCAGTTCTCCCAGCACCATTTGTTAAAGAGGCTGTCTTTTTTCCATTGGATGTTCCTTCCTGCTTTGTCAAAGATGAGTTGGCCATACGTTTGTGGGTCTAGTTCTGGGGTTTCTATTCTATTCCATTGGTCTATGTGTCTGTTTTTGTGCCATATATTAATTGTTTAAAGTTGGCTTGCTAAATGCTTGTATCAAAGGAAAATTTTTTGGGCGGGGCTTAGTAGATGTTTACATTTTTCTAAATTTTAATGTTAATCATGTTTATATTTATATGTGCTAATATTTAATGTTGAAACATTATAAATAAGTAACAATTTGGTTTGATGACAGTATAAAAATAGCTGAAAAAGCATACTGTATACATTCTGTGCTGCCAGAGTTTATCTCATGTAATGTAGCTGTACATAGTAAGGGACACCTCTCTCTGTGGTGTCCTTGCTGGTCTTCTGTTTAGTTGTTCTATTCATTATTGAAAGTAGAGTATTGAAGACTGTAACTGATATTGTTGAACTGTTTCTTTTTTCAATTCTATTGGTTTTTGCTATATATGTTTTGGAGCTCTGTTGTTAGGTGCATATATGTTTATAATTACTATGTCTTATTGATACGTTGTATTTTTTATTATTATATATTGTCCTTCTTTGACTCTTGTAATAATTTTTGTCTTAAAGTCTATTTTGTTTGATACTAGGATAACTACTCCAGCTCTCTTTTGGTTACTGTTGGCATAGGATATCTTTTCCATTTGTTCATTCTCTTTGAATCTAAAGTGAATCTCTTGTAGACAATGTGTGGTTAGACTATGTTTTTCTGTTTGTTTTTATTTATTTATTTATTTATTTATTTATTTATTTTTCATACATTCTGCCAAGTCTTGGCTTTGCTTCTATATAGCTCTGTCCTTCTTTATGTTGTTTTGGTCATGAATTATATTTGCATATATTGTGTGCCCATCAACATAGATTTATAATTATAGTTTAATGCAATTGTATTTTAAATAATATAAGGAAAAAATAGTTTCAAACCTAAACTACATTAATAGTGACTTTTATATTTACTTATGTAGTCACCTTTACCAGGTGTTTTTTATTTCTTTGTGTGGATTTGAGTTACTATCTTGTGTCCTTTCATTTCAGCCAGATGGATTCACTTTAGCATTTCTTATAGGCCACATATACTAGTAGCAAACTCTTACCAGTTTTTATCTGGAAATGTCTTAATTTCTCCTTCAATTTTGAATATTTCTACAAGATAAAGAATTGTTGGTTAGCAGTTCCACCAACCCCCCCAACCCCCCACCCCTTTCTGTCAACACTTTGAATAATAGGTCATCTCACTGCCTCTGGTCTCCATTGTTTCTGATGAAAAATCAACTGTTTATCTATTGAGGATCACTAGGGTTTGATAAGTAGCTTCGTCTTGCTACTTTCAAGGTTCTCTTTGTCTTGGCTTTGGACAGTTTTATTATAATATGTTCTAGTGTGGATGTCTTTGAGTTTTATCCTACTTGGAGATCATTGAGGTCTTTGGATGTGTAAGTTAATATTTTTCATCAAGTATTTTTCTCTCCTCTCCTTTTGGGATTCCCTTTTGAAGCTCTGTTCATTTTTTTCATTTTTTTTTTCCTGTTTCTCAGACTAGTTAGTCTCAATTGACCTAAACTTTAAATTCACTGATTTTTTTTTTTTACTTCTTAAATCTTCTGTTTAATCTCTCTAATGAATTTTTTGTTCCATGAATTTTTTTTAACTCCAGAACTTCAGTTTGGATCCTGAAATAACTTCTATCTCTATGGACATTCTCTATTTCGTGAGATATCATTCTCATGATCTCCTTCAGTTCTCTGTACATTGTTTCCTTTAACTATTTGATTTAAAACAGTTGATCTAAATAGTTGATGGTCTAGTAAGCCCAATGTTTGGCTTTCTATTAATTGGTAATTTTCATGCCTATGAGCCATACTTTCTTTTTTCTTTGCATGACTTGTAAATTTTTTTATTGAAAACTGGACATTTAGAATGTTAATAATGTAGCAACTCTGGAGATCAAATTCTTCCTCCTTTACAAGGCTTTTCTTGCTGCTTATTATGGTCGTTCTTTATTTGTTTAGTGATCTTTCTGAAATAATTTTGTGAAGTCTGTATATTTTGTTGTGTGTGGCATTGAAGTTCCTGTTCTTTTAGGTCAGTACTCACCTAGTAAATGAACAGAGCTTTCCTCAAACACTTGCAGCCAAAAAACAAAGAAACAAAAACCCAAGAAAACCTCCCCCAAACCAAACACTCCCAATCTTTGCAGATGGTGTGTGTGTGTGTGTGTGTGTGTATGTATATTGGGACATGTCTTCAACACTTAACTAGACAGTCTACAACTCTGCTTTATTCTCATTTCCTGCTCCTTCATTAACAACCAGAACCTGATGGACCTCTCAAGAGAGCTTTGGGTCTCTCAAGTCTTTTCTGAGCAAGCACTTAGCCCTGGGCATACACAGGTCTTCTAAATTCTCAGCAATGTCTGAGTTTTTCAAAGCTTTTATTCCCCCAAGATTCTCATACTTTACTCTTTCTTCCCAATCTTTTTAGTTAGTATATTGGTTTCCCCAACCTTTATTGGTTGCCATAGGCAGCAGGAACTATAATGCATTTGTCTTTAAAGGTTTTCAATAATGCACTCCCTCCCCCCACCTCCATGTAGCTGCCTCAACACTGGGAGAGTTCCCGTTTAGACAAAATATAATCAAGTCCTTTGAGTTCCTTCAGGAAATGACCACACAGGTGAAAAACAAACAAACAAGCAAAACAAACAAAAAACTACCACAAGAATAAAGTCTATTCTGCACTCTAGAACCAGTACTTGTACTAGGAACATGAATTATTCTTCAAGGCCACTGCTGAGCCGAGGTTGAGGGATGGGACCAGAGTGAGTTAAAATGCCACAAAGCTGTTTTACATAGATTCAGCTGTTTTTTTGTTTAAGTGTTCCCTGGTTGTCACAAGCTTTTGGTCAGTTTCCAGAGTTCCAAAAAAAGTTGATTCTGACAATTTTTTGGCTGTTTTTGCTTTTGTAGGGGGACAGACTTTGGAATTCCCTACTCTACCATTTTTCTCTTTAGTATTATCTGTAGCTTTTTAAACATCTTGACACCATATCAAATTATCCTTTTAATTCTTTTTTTTTAACTTAGGATTTCTTTGATAAGAAATGGTGACAAACTTCCATCTCAGGATCATTTGATTGTTCAAGAATACATTGAAAAGCCTTTCTTAATGGAAGGTTACAAGTTTGATTTACGAATTTATATTCTGGTAACATCATGTGATCCACTGAAAATATTTCTCTACCATGATGGACTTGTGCGAATGGGGACAGAGAAATACATCCCACCTAATGAGTCTAATTTGGTAAGTGACACCAGCTAGAATCGATGATTTTATTCATTTGTTCAACATGTACTTTTTAAAGTACCCATTGTATATAATGATTATATGAATCCAAGTCCCTTTTCCCCAGTTTTTATAGTCAAGAATTGTGTGCATAAACAAGACTGCTTCTAATTTATAGACAGCTTTGTGAAAATTAGAAAAAATGATGTCTCCTCCAGCAGGCTAATTAGGAGAAGGCACTCCCTCTGGGTGCTGTGAGCATAAGGATAGATTTCAAAGCACACACGTGTATGTAATGGGCTTGTGTAGAAATGACATATACACATGTGTATACAGTGACCCTATATAAAAATGGATTTCAAAGCACATATGTGTATACTTTGGATAGAAATGACTTATTTAGAGATATATGTAGAAATAATATCTCATTGAGAAGTACAGATAAAGTGTCATGGGGTTGAGTTTAGGGATAGTTTGTGTTTAGCTCCTCATGGAGAAAGCTTTGAGAAAGCTTTACATAAAAGGTACAGTTTAACATGTAGGATGTGGGAGAAAGTGTATGAAACAGAGGAAGCAAAAGTTATCAGAAAGTAGAACTGTTAAGTTTTGTTTGCACAAATGAAAAGATGGTAAATTTACATTCACCAAGTGTGAAGTAGAGACATAAATTGGCAGTTTCTGGGTGCATTTTAAAATCTATTAAATGGAACTTCCTGTAGTTATTTTTCCATTAAGATTTCCTTTGTGCTGTCATAACATATATAACTTTAAAATTTATGAAGGTCAAGCTGTAATTCGTTATGACAATTTTTCATGCAAATAACAAACTTTAATTTATAGTAAACTGTAATTTATTATCTATACTTAAAAGTTTAGTTAACCTCTACCCTGTTTTTGGATCTGCTAATTATAGTAAAAGTTACAAGTAATTAAATATTGTTTCCCATTTTATCAAAGGCCTGGTTATTGTTCTCTTCCAATGTTATACACGGAATTAATTGCATTAAGAGTGGTCATATTTTAAAAATTACATAATGACTGATCATAAATGTTGCTATGTTCAATTAACTGAGAAATGTAAACCTGGCAAAAGAAGAATAAGGGAACTGTCAAATAAGGGAACTGTTTCCACTGGAAAGGAAGATAAAAGAAAGAATCGTCTCTTTAAAGGTCATAAAGTGTGAATATATCCAGTCACCAAGTAATATTTGAACTCTACTGCGTTCCAGGCATTGTGCTGGTTTTGGAAAAGCAGTGACCAAGACAGATACAGTGCTTGACCTCTCAAAAGCAACAGTCTAGTGGGGAGGCAGAAAATAAAATAAGCAGTTATTATACCTAATGGTAAGTGTAATGGTCTAAGAAACTGAGGGTGCTATGGCAGTGCATAGCAAGAGCATCTAACCCAGTTGGAGATAAAGGTTAGAAAAGGAGTTTGTAAAGTGAAATACGAACAATGAAGGGTCAGCCAGGCTGGGGGCGGGGTGGGATGGAACTCCAGAGAGAAAAATGGCCCAGAGATACGGTATATCTGGAGAAAGCAGACATGTTCAGTACTGCTCTATACAGACTATGAAGGGGTGGGTGTTCAGAAATGAGTATGAAGGTTCTAGAGCACAGATCTTTCAGAGCTTTTTAGGCCATGTCTAGGATTTGGGGATTTAACCTAAGAAGAAAGGGAACATTAAAAGATTTTAAAGAAGGAAAGGAGGAATGAGATTTTTGTCTTCAAAAGTTCAGCTGGTCTGTAGTGTGGGGAATGTGAGATGGGGGTGTGGATGGATGGGGGAGGTGAGGGTGAGGAAAAAGCTGTTGTTTATCCTAACCACATGTGAGAGAAAAGATGGCCTTATTTGAAGTAACAGTAGTGGGGCTAGCCAAAGAATAAGAACAGAGATCTAAGATACATTTATGATAACATGGATAGCATTGATATAATAATATACTGCGAGGTTGCATTTGTAGAACAAAGGAAGGGGAGAGAGAAAGTAAGGATAAAAACTCAAGATTTTTGGCATGGGCAGTCGGGTAGATGGGGTGTTATTCACCATGATAGGTAATATAGGGCTATTAAAGGTCTTGCAGCCTGGTGTGTTTGGTTCGACATGCCCGCAAGGGCCTCCAAATGGATCTATGCTATAAGCATTTGGATATATAGTATAGGTGTGGAGTTGAGACGAGAGAACTGAGCTATAGGCCTAATTTGAGACTTGTCAGCTCTTAGATTATAATTAAAATAATTGGTGTGGGGAAGAATGGGTTATAATACATGTGAGGCAGGTAGTCATGTTTTAAGAGAAAAGAGTAAGGGAAGACATAGGAAAGGGTGAGATATGGAAGCTCATTTAGGTGACAAAGTGATTTATTCTAATATTTTAAATTATATGTATATGATTTACTTAAGTACGCTGAGTTAGGAAATCATAAGGAAAGACCATGAGTCAGCAAATGTATCTCATTTTGCCAAGTGCTTTTGAATCATGTACTCTGTGGCTCTGGGTCACATGTACAAAGAATGATCTCCTAGATAAATGTCAATGTTCCTTACATATCTTTAAAATTCAAAAGTTCATCTTTTTCGACTTCACGATCAAGTTCCTAGATTAAGATATGAAAAAGTAAAAAAAAAAAAAAGAGAGAGAAGTACAAAATTTTATCTAAAGTGAGATCACAGTTATGTAAAAGGTAAGCTTAAGAAAAAATGCTGGAAAAAATAAACCAAAATGCACTCATTGGTGGTTTTTGGATGGCATAATGCTGCATGTTTGTTTCTTTTTCCTATTTCCAATTTTTAAAATAGTGAGCATATATTTTATAAAGAGCTGTGTGTGTTTATAAGAAGTAAATATTGGTAAACTACATATAAGGAGATCATAAGACAGAATTTCAAACATTGAAATATAGTAAACGTTTATTTTTTGCTACCAATGTAGCAGTTGGCAGGTTCTTGAAAAGTTTTGTGTATCCCAATTCATTGTATTGGGCCTATATGCTAAAAAATAGGGTGGAGAATATTTATATCCTATTCATACCTTGCAGGTTGCTATTTGATTTATAGCTGTTTTCACTGCTCATGGCTAATGTCCAACTGGCAATAAAATGCTTAGGAGGGGATTTTTGTCAAGGTAGATGTGAAATTGGAATTTCTAATCCTACTTACAAAGCTACTGTTTTAAGAAAAATACAAAGTTCCATTTCTTACTCACTTTTTTCATTAGGATAGCTAGAGTTTTTATGACTGCTAATATTATTTATCTTAAAAAATTCTTGCCAAATAGAGAACCCCCTCAAAAATTATTTTCCAATTTTTTTAAATTTAAAAGTGATTTCTATTTTGGAAACTAGGAAGTGCTGTAGTTTGATTAATTTCCTTTTTCTTCAAATCAAGCAGTTAAAATTAGACAAGTGTAAGATTTTGCTCTTTCTTTCAAATATCACTTAGTTTAAAGCTTTTTTCCAAGTTTCATTAGGGCAGGGACTGTGTCTGTCTTGTTTATCTTTGTATCCTCAGTGTCCAGTACAAGTTCTTGCAGATAGTAAGTAGGCGCTCCTTAAGTATTGTTTAATGATGAAAAAATAAATTCTTAATTAGCAATGGCGCATGGGTTAGTAAACAGCATGTAGCTGAGATGATAAGTCCTGCACACTTGCATCGAAGATGTGAATACTGTAGATGGAAGTAACTGCAATGGAAATAAAATATGATGCAAACATACTTTGCTATTAACAAGCCTAAATAATAACCATGTACATGAAGTATTTGTTCATTGTGAAGCACCCTGCTATTTAAAGTAATTTCTGAGAATAAGATCATGAAGGCAGAATTTATAGATTTGACGAATGTCTATGATAGATTGGTAGGGAACCATTAGATGTGTCTTAGTTGACAGTTACGAGAGGTTTTAAATTTTGGATTACTTTTCCGGTTTATTTGAGGATAACAGTATCAACAAATGTAAGACTATAAAGAGACCAAGGCACGGCAGCTCCAATAAAGAGCACTATAAATTTATACTGTTAATCATTTGGACTCTGTACAGCATTGTGTGGTGCCTCTGTTTGCTGGCTGTAAATGCACTCTGTCTTGCGAATGAGTTCAAGTGGCCTCCTGGTCAGCGTGGGAGGGCAGAGGTTGTGTTTGGTAGTCCTGCCTTTTGGTTTATGCTACTTACTTGAACTTTCATTTTTTATTTTTCTTTTAAAAGATATAGAATGCTCTGTCAGAAAATGCCCTTCCCCAAACAAATTTGGGTGAAAACTGTAAGTGACTAAAGATGTTAAAAATAAATATGAAAACAAATAGCATTTTTCCTGCTTAGCAATGTAGAATTTCATGCTTTCATGTAATTACTTTGTATATTCGTATTATTTTAATACTTTAAAAAATGCTTATTTATTTATTTTGAGACAGAGAGAGAGTGTCCAAGTGGGGAAGGGGCAGACAGAGAGGGAGAGAGAATCCCAAGCAGGCTCTGCGCCGAGCAGAGCCCAATATGGGCTCAATCTGATGAACCATGAGATCGTGACCTGAGCCGAGATCAAGAGTCAGACACATAGCCAACTAAGCCAATACTTTTTATGGTAGATACATTTTGAATAATATATAAAGTAACTTTGCAGATGACTATATTTGTAATCCTTTTATTGGAAATTTGCCGTTTCGCTTAATTTGAAAACTATCTAAGTCACCGTGAAATTGTCAATTTGTATGTTTTAAATTTTAAAAATGTCTTTCATCTTTGGATGCTTTATGTTCTGTGAAACCTCACAGTTCTAGAGTCTCATAGGTGATAACTTTGGTTCTTACTTGTTACAGACGCAGTTATACATGCATCTAACAAACTACTCTGTGAACAAGCACAATGAGCGTTTTGAAAGGGATGAGACTGAAAACAAAGGCAGCAAACGTTCCATCAAGTGGTTTACAGAATTCCTACAAGCAAATCAACATGATGTTGCTAAGTTTTGGAGTGATATTTCAGTAAGATTATACCATTTCACAATTATAAGTGTCTTTCCTCAGATTAATTTAAAGGATCATTAGCATTTTAAATAAAGAACAGATTACATTAGGTTGGACAAATGGAGTATTGTCATGAAGGAGGTAGGAATTATGACAGACCTTGATGAGCAGTGTTTCTACTGCTAGGGATGGGAGAGAGGGGTACTAGGTATAAGCAGAAGCATAGACGTAGGGGAATAGGGAAAAGTGGCCCAGGTCAGCACGTATGGTATTTGTGGGAATTTTGTGGGGATTTATGGCTGAAAAGATATGTGGAGGCAAAATTTTAGGTCTGAAAATCAATGGTTAACTTGGTAGGCAGTAAGGATTCAATCTTTCCAGATTTTAAGGGAGAAGAGAAATAAGGCCAAAGACCCTGAATTTAAAAGATAAATCTGAAGATGGGTGTGGGACGGGTTAGAGTAAAGACTAAGAGTAGGTAAAGGAGGGCACCGGGGTGTAGTTTAAGTGAAAAGAGTGGCCTGAGGTGAACCAGCTCCGAGTAGAAGAGGTGACAACAAAGTAAACATTGAGGTTAACTGAATGTCCAAAATCGGGGAGAAGTATTCAGAGATTCCTCTGCAGTTTTAAGGAGGAGTTACAGGGAGCATGGGTTGGCTTTATCTGAAGTAGAGTAGAGAGGAATTAATTTTGAAAAGATGTACAGCTTAGTTTTGCAAGTGAGGGAAAAGAGTTGTATTCATTTATTCATTCCATTCATTCTTTCAGTCACTCAGTAAACATTTATTGAACCCATAACCTTGTTTCTGACTGATAATTTGAAGAGTTAGAAGATACAGCTCCAGTCCTCAAGAAACGTAAGAGTTTTGTAGGCAAGACCCACATACAAATTGTTAATAAAATATACCATAGCACGTACAACAGAGGCATGTGTTGGATTCTGTGGGAATGTAGAGGAAGACCACATATAGTAACTTTCCGTGGGAAGGGGTAGGAGAAGGACTCCCAAGAGGCATTGGCACCCGAACTAAGTTTGTAAAAGTTCATGAGGCTATGATAATGAGGTCTGGAGATTTATTGTACTTGAAATGTTTTCTCAGGTAGAAAGATTAAGCAGGTAGTTAAAAGTGCATGTTTGAAGCGTAATTGATAATTAAAGCCATGGCAGTGGATGACCCTGAAAATAAGGGTAAAGAGGGAAAAGAAGCAGATCTGAGAAGATAACCTGGGTGAATCTGCTCCTTTATAATCCTAGCGGAAGTATCACAATGGTATTCAAAGTTAGAAGACTGTGTCTCTTGAAAGTACTCAATATGATAGGATTATGCAATATGATTTAGCTTTTCTTTGGGAGCGGATAAATAAATCTATCACGGAAAATGCACATGAAAGTTTATAGTTAGTTCAATTTAGTTCTCTTGAGATAATTAGAAAAATCAGCGTCATTATACTTATCCTTTTCTTGTTTTGTTGGTTGGATTTTTTATACCTTATTTTCTATATCACAGAATGTAAATCCAGAGGTCCTTTGGTGTCAGATAAGTAAAAGGAGTGAAATGGTCTGGATAGAAGTAAATAGAGTATGCGAGGAACTATGGTAACTTGAAGTGTATGAGAAGTCTGAAGGGGGTGGACACTACTCAGCACCAGCCTTTTGTTGCCACATGGTATTGTGGGCCCAGTGTGGTTCATTCTCCTAATTTGACAATAGAAGCTCTAAGTCTCCTGATTTATTAAAATGTTGACACCACATTTAAAACTTTTGAAAATGTAGGGGCTCCACCAAAAATGTGTATCAACTGGATTTTGTTGGAGGCCCACCAACTTGTTAACTTTCTATCCTATCTTCCTGGTGGCCTAAATACATCCAAACAAGAAATTTGATGACAATTAATTCTGTGTTTATTTATCTACTTATTTATTCTATCAAGGCCAAGTTTGCAGAAATTCAAAAAATATTTTAATAATGATGGTTTATTATGTCAGATGCATCAGAGGTGTGAAATTTGTTATTGCACGAATAACAAATGGAAGATCATACATGTTGATACCTGGATGATTTAATGAATGGATCATTTGATGAATAGCTCAGCGAGACCAAGAAGGTTTATATGCCCTGTGATGCTCCTTTTTGGTTGTTGTTTTTACCAAATTTGTCACTTCCATGTGGGTTTTACTTCTTTGGAGAAGGGGGTGTGAAAAGGTGGAACTTCTTGGACTGCCTTGGTGAGGAATGTGTAGAAAGAATCAGAGAGAAAAAAATGAGTGTCATTAGCTTTATATCCATCGGTTTTAAGTGGTACTTCCCGTACATAATTAATTAGGAGAAGGTATAGAAGTGAGACTAATATTAATAAGAGGGTATGGAAACGGACCTTTCTGTGAGAACCTAAAATGTAACATTCATACTTGAATTCAACATTCAACTTGAACATGGCCAGTGTGTGCCTATTAAGCTCTCACACATTTGTGATATCTTCTATAAAGGGGTAAATTCTACATCATTCTTGCTTACATTAGTTATAATGTATAATAATCTACAAATAAGCAATTAGTTAATATTAGTAAATTACTAACTTTTCCAAGTATATATCTTAAAAAAAATTTTTTTTTAATCTTCATTTTTGAGAGAGAGAGAGAGAGAGAGAGAGGCAGAGAGAGAGGGAGACACAGAATCTGAAGCAGGCTCCAGGCTCTGGGCTGTCAGCACAGGGCTGTGAGCCCGACGCGCAGCTTGAACTCACAAACTGCGAGATCACGACCTGAGCCAAAGTCAGACGCTTAACCTACTGAGCCACCCAGGCGCCCATCAAGTGTATATCTTTTAATTATATTTACCTTTATTAAGAATTGCATATAAAGATATCTGTTTAAGATGAGTTAATGAAATAATATATTATAAAAAAAAGGAGATAGAGAAGGCAGTCAATCAGTAAGTTTTTATCTTTGTGTCATAGTTTACAAATTTCATGAATTTAACTTTGGACTTTTTTTTTCAATGACCTCGTTTTTGGGAGGCAATTTCTCTAAAAAGTAACTGTCTGTATATGAAAACTGACGTTTAGTACCTCCTGTGTAGCATGGAGATGTGTGCTTTTGTGCTGGTCAAGAATGAGTGAGAAAACGGGGCTCCTGGGTGGCTCAGTTGGTTGAGCTTCCGACTTCGGCTCAGGTCATGATCTCGTGGTCTGTGAGTTCGAGCCCGCATCGGGCTCTGTGCTGACAGCTCAGAGCCTGGAGCTGCTTGGGTTTTTGTGTCTCGCTCTCTCTCTGCCCCTCCCTCGTTCATGCTTGTCTCTCTGTGTCTCAAAAATAAACATTAAAAAAATATTAAAAAAAAAAAGAATGAGTAAGAAATCAATAGAAAATCAAGCCATGGATTGACAACCCCATTGTCTCTGAATTCTTTTTATACACTGTAGATACAGATCTACAAATCATATTTCAGAGCAATGACAGTATGTTGGAAATTCTCAAAAAACATCAGTGGAGTTTGATTTGTGTTTGGTTATATCACTCTTGATTTTCACATATACCTGTAGTCTTACCTTTGCATTCCTAAAAATGTGGTGTTTTATGCAGAAAAAGCACAGATTTGTAATTCTTCAGGGTCAATTAATATTCGATCTCCTCCCCCCGGCCCCCGTCTGAGTTGTTTCATGCAGACATTTATTAGCCAAGGTTTTAACTTTTTTTTCCCCTATTTTCCAGTATCTTCACTAATACATCCAAAGATTTATATTAAGTGATTTTTTTGTCTTTTATCTTTATATACTTTAGTGTTTTTGGTGTTCAATTTTTTACTTTGAGTAAAATTTTTCTGAGAGTAACCTCTTATAACATCTCTGATACTTACCCCAAGTATGATCTGGGTTGGGATTCTGGATAACAGCAAGATTAATCTGTCTCCCATTTTTTCTCCAATATAATGAATATTGCTCCCACCAGGTAATGGAATGTTTGTTTCTGACCTGAAATACGAAGAAGAGTGAGGAACGGCAGAATAATTATAACAATAGTAGCAGTTAACACTTAGTGAAGGTTTACTCTGTTCTAGGCACTATGCCAAGAGTTTTACATGGAGTCTCATTTTGCACTTACTTCAGTCTTTTGCAGTAGGTATTATTACTATTTCCCCTTTCCCTTTGGGAAAGTGAGATTCAGAAAGCTTAAGCAACATAACTGAGGTTGTACACTAGCAAGGAGCAAAGCCAGGAATAAATCCAGAAAGTCTGATGTTAGAGCCAAGTTCTTAACTGCCATGTTATATTGCCTACGCCTGTAGAGAGGGACTGAAAAAGACAATATATTCTAAGGCGAAAATACAGCAAAACCACTTTTCCACAATCCATAGTTTGTTCTTAAACTTCAGTAAACCAACCTTTTGTTTTATTAGCATTAGTAACTCATTCTAGTAGTATTGTGTGTCCTCTTGTCTCCAGTAAACCTTATGAACTGCAAAATCATCACCACACAAAGAAGCCCACCTTTCCTAGATTCTGTCCCATCCTTTCAGCCATTGTCTCAGTGGAGGTTCTATAATGTCGTTTGTGAAGTAGTTGACCCTCGCTGTAACTTTTCTTTGCTGCCACTCCTAAACCCTCCCGTATGGTTTCTGAGAAGTCTAGCATGTGCTCCTACCCTTATTTATTTACCAGATAGAAACCACATTTGTCAACTTGATTTTTGTTTTTGTTTTTCTTGAGAGAGAGATAGACAGCATGAGTAGGGAAGGAGCAGAGGGAGAGAGGGAGAGAATCTTAAGCAGGCTCCATGCTCGGTGCAGAGCCCAATATGGGGCTCCAACTCAAGACCATGAGATCATGACCTGAGCTGAAATCAAGAGTTGGATGCTTAACTAACTGAGCCACCCAAGCGGCCCATATCCACTTTTATTTTACTTAATTGTTCACAAATATTTTTGAGCATCTACTAAATGGCAGGCACTAGTGTAGGCACAAGGACATGGCTGTAATTAAAAAAGAAAAATATCAGCTGATTCTATGCTGTGTGAGATGGTACAGTAAAGGATAGCCATGACTACTTTTGACTCCAGGGTCAGGGAAGGCCTTTCTGAATATCAAGGAGCCAGACATGGGAATATTGGGAAGAGTGTTCCAGAAAGAGGGAGCAGTTACTGCCAGAGACCCTAAGCAGGCAAGCGTGGCTGGAGTGTAATGAGTAGGACAAGAGTTGCATGAAATGGAATCAGAGTAGCGGCAGGGGCCACGTGTCATAGAGCTTTGTGAACTTGGCCAGTGTGCTGCTCTGTAAGTTTAGGCCTTATTTCCACATATGTAAATAAGATACAAAAAAGTAAGGCATTTTCACATTTTTTTTTTTTTTAAATCACTCTATTTGTAGGAATTGGTTGTAAAGACTTTGATTGTAGCAGAACCTCATGTCCTGCATGCATATCGAATGTGCAGACCCGGTCAGCCTCCAGGAAGTGAAAGCGTCTGTTTTGAAGTTCTGGGATTTGATATTTTGTTGGACAGAAAACTAAAGCCATGGCTTCTGGAGGTAAGGCATTTCTATAAGAAGAAAGAGAAGTTACTACTGTTCTTGTGCATTAAAACAAATGTTTTTTAAATGAGTAGTTGGCACAGTTGTCTCATTAACCGAGCAGAAAGAGGCCTGAATGGAACATGTGGGAGGAAGAGAACAAAAATTCAGAGAATAGAACAGTTCCAAGAACGGACCAATATGTGTTTGATATTACTTTTCCCAAGTTAATTTGAGTGCATTTCTGGGCCAGGAATTTTGAATGTATGTGTGGATCTGCTTCTACTGATTTATCTACTTTCTCCGCTATTTCCTCAGTCTCACGTCCTTCATTACTTCATTACTCCATGACCTCTGGATGTTGTCTTTCCTCTGTGTGGGTGCCTGGGCTTGAGGACCATGGCCTCCTTGTCTTCATTGGTTTCCTATTCAAACTCTCCAAGAAGAGAGAGACTCTGATTGGTTCATTAATCAGTATTCAGTACCTCATACCCCAGCTGGCATGGCTTCTCCCTGAAGGCCATATTATATGCCTGGGACTCCCCCCATGTCCAGTCTGTTAACTGTGTGCCTTTGGGTTTGCTGCCAGTCCCTGGTATGGTCGGAGTCGTCATTATTTTTCTCTCATTATAAAAAATCACTTAATATTAGGAAAATATGAAATGATATAAAGGAGAAATAAAAATAGTCTCTTCTTAAGATTTATGTACCTTTCCTTCCAGTCATACTTCATACTACATCCAGAAGAAAACTTAGAAGTTTTCTATCCCATTCAGCAGTTTCCTCTCAGGCCCTTGATCTGGAGTCATAGAGTGCATGGGCACAGAACACTGTGTTTAGGAAACTTTATCAGGAAAATAGCACATATCTAAACAGTGTTTACTAGATTAGTTACATTTTGGAACATATTGCTATAGAAGGTATAATCAACAAGTACCTTTCATTCTATGCTGATTATCTCTCTTTTTTTGTTAATGATTTCGAAGGTGGAAGTTCTGTCTGTACCGTGCAAAAGCAAATTGAATGAGTGATAGATAATCAAGACATTCAAAATATATTTTTAGGAAGGAGCACTTTTCCAATTAGAGGGCTAATGGGTGTGTGTGTGTGTGTGTGTGTGTGTGTGTGTGTGTTCAATCTGCTCTGTTCCAGCATGTTATATTTCCAAATACAGATGTCAGATGTTCAAATTTTGTTCCTGCTTGGGTCCTGGAAATAAGATTTTGCTATCTTTTTGTGTTCTTCATCACGTGAACATGAAAGCATTTGACTCTGCACCTTACTAGGCCTGACATTTTCTTCCCTAGGTTTCATACTTTGTCTGCAATTATTCTTCCTTGTTCTTAACTGTATTTTCCCCCTGCTCCTGCTACTTGTCTTTTATCCTTGACGGGGTGGAGAAAAAGTGAAGGCACATGCATGAAGTGGCACTCAAAGTATAGTAGGGAGTAATGACTATAGATAATTTAGTTACTTGTTTTTAAAAGCATTTGTCTAACTGGAGCTTTGTATGAGCTTGGTAAAGCAGAACTGACTGAATGGTTGAATTCTATATTTTTTCAAAGGCTCAAAACACCATTGTTGGCATTAGTGTTTCTTCATACTTCGTTCTCTCCTTTATCATGTCCAGATGAATAACCATTAAAAAACTCCACAATACTCAACAGCTAACTAGCACTGTTTGCATTAGCATATTTTCATTTTCAGTTCATTTCTTCATCATTTCCAGATCAGTCAGAACCATTACAAAGACTTTATAGTAATCAATCACTATGGATAATGAACATTTATTGTATTAAAACAGTTAAAGTTATCTTATTTAGATCTTGCTTCTTTGTGTTTTCTCCCAGCTGCAATTGTAGTGGTTCTAACATATGTTGTTAAAAACCTTTTGGCACCATCAAGTGGAATAAGATAGAAGGTGCATCTGAGGATATGATAACTTTTAGTTAACTGGAATAATTGCAGGTAATGATTCATAGTGACAAAATTGCAGAAATTTTCAAGCACAGAAACATTGTTAGGGA
This sequence comes from Prionailurus viverrinus, assembly GCF_022837055.1. Classification (NCBI taxonomy): domain Eukaryota; kingdom Metazoa; phylum Chordata; class Mammalia; order Carnivora; family Felidae; genus Prionailurus; species Prionailurus viverrinus. The sequence goes on from NC_062568.1 coordinate 143,712,061, forward strand.
AAAGTATGAAAACTGGGCAGGGTATGAATATACTGCTAATACTTTAATTACCCTTGAATTATTTCAACGAGTCATTGTGTCAGGGGGGTGGAGATAAAAGAAGACAGAATACTTGCCCTGGTTTAGTGGGGACTCAGATATGTGTCTTATGGTAATATTTACAGGTATAAGTAGGGAACAGGGTACCAGCACAAACAATAGAGTGATTAATCTCTCTACGTACAAGTGTGTATTTGACAGTTTAAAAAAATCTTTGCAGAGGAGGAACTCCTGAGCAGAGTATTTAAGGCTGTAGAAAGTACAGTGGGGACTGGAAGTTGGGAGAGATGGGGGTGGGATGAGGAGAAGTTACTGGGCAGAGGGAATAGCATTAATTTGTGAGCACAAAATCTGTTACGTATACTTTGTTATGTGCATGAAATTATTGTGCTTGTTTTGATAGTAAAACTATCATTTGGTTGGTTAATAAATAGTATTTATCAATTTAGTCTGCTTTCTAATAGTTTTCATTTTTGTGTGCATTTACAAGCTGCTGAACGTTAAGACCCTAACATCTGCAGAGTTTTGTCTGTTCTAGAATTGGGGTAGGAATGAGAGCCAAAGAAGCTGTCAACATCACAGAGTAGAATTTTGACTGGATGAAACCCTAATTTTCAGAGTTTCATCTGTCTTTAGTTTTTACTTTACCTTTCTCATAAAACTTTTGAGAAATCCAAAATGTTAATTGCAAAAAGTGTTTCTACCTTTTCATGTATTACTTGATCTTGTGTGAGTACATTTGTCCGTAGACCAATTTCTTTTTTATGGTAGTAGAGGGAAGATTCTGACATAGGTAAGAGAGGACCTGAGGTCACAACCATCCTGGAGGAGGGGTATGTCTGGCAGAGTTCCAGATGACAGTTTTGGAATGGAACACCCAAGGAATTCTATAAAGATAGATTACATTTCAGTGAACCACTTAATCATTGTTTCCTAAATGTCTGGTTTATTTTATAATCCTGTTACAGGTAGCAGCTGAACTATCATTAATTGTATTACAAATTCCAGAGATTTGAATCAGTATGGAATGGTTAACTTGTTTTTTTCACATAAAATACATTGCCCTTTCTTTGCACTTGTAAGAGGAAATACTTAAAGAGTTTTGAAGTCGTGGATTAATAAACTTCCTTTCTTTAAAAAAAATTTTTTTTTAATATTTTATTTATTTTTGAGAGAGAGAGACTGAGCGCAAGTGGGGGAAGGGCAGAGAGAGCGGGAGACCTAGAATCCAAAGCAAACTCCGGGCTCCCAGCTGTCAGCACAGAGCCTGACATGGGGCACAAACCCACGAACTGCAAGATCATGACCTGAGCCGAAGTCGGATGCTTGACCGACTGAGCCACCCAGGTGCCCCGGTAGACTCCCTTTCTTAAATTTGCCTGGAATAAATGGAGGTTCTTGTAGTTACTAAGCTATTCCTTTCTCCTTGGGACCACATCACATAGGCAGAAATACGTCCGTCACCTTCTAAATCAGAAATCAGCAAAAGCATAATGTAGTTTGGCATATCTCTATAAATGGAATACCATGCATCAAAATGATGGCATGAAAGATTTTCATGATATATTGATAAGGGAAAAACTTGGACTATAAAATAGTATTGTTAGTATAGGCATGTATTTAGAAAGTAAAGTGAAAATTATAAATATGCATGCATGGCAGATACTTACACTTTATCAAATGGTGAGCAATACACTATCAAATAGATGACAGTATGCTAGGTGGTGGGATTACAGGTGATTTTTCTGTTGTTTGTTTAGCTTCTCTTTATATACTTATAGTTATACTTCCTACAATTGCCAGAGTTGTAAAATGCATACTATCAAGTTTTTTGTCTCTAATGGAATGGATTTGTAAAAGACAATCCTCTTTCAGGACTAGTAGCATATTTTTTTAGGTCGTCTGTGGTGTTAGGTGGTGGTCATGAAAGCTGAGCTGTAGTTTAGAACTCAGCGCATTCTAACCAACCGAGTTAATTAAGTAATTTTCTTAAACACTTGCTATTCCAGTTACATTTTTATAACAACAGCAACAACAAACCCAATAGCAGCAAAGACAAAGACAGGAGCTCCAGCTCTTGGGGTAGTAGCATATTGTATCATGGGTTTCAGGGTACATATAGTTACTGTTACTTCTTATTTTTCATCTTTTTTTTTTTTAGATGTTTATTTATTTTTGAGAGAGAGAAAGAGCATGAGCAGAAGAGGAGCAGAGAGAGACAGGGAGACAAAGAATCAGAAGCAGGCTCCAGGTTCTGAGCTGTCTGCACAGAACCCAACACGGAGCTTGAACTCATGAGCTGTGAGATCATGACCTGAGCCAAAGTCGGACGCTTGACTGACTGAGCCACCCCGGCCTCTCTTTATTTTTTATCTTAATGAAATCCTGGAAATGATGTTGGAAAGAACACTTACAAATAACTCACTTATGCCCAGAATCCTTATATAGTTAGAGAAACTCATAGAGATTAGTCTGCAACTACCTTTAATGGTATCTTCTGAGTTATGCAGTTTTTGGAAATGAAAAATGATAAATTATTGTTTGATCCAGGTAGAAAAAAAATAGTTTATTTTTTAGACAGCAATAGACGAATTCATCCAGAAGATCTGAAGTAGTGAAAAGAGGGTACTGATAGTTTCTGTATGCTAAATAAATGCATGAGTATTGCTATATTGGTAGCATGCATATCTTTTTTGTCACATCATCATTATTATTGTTAATACTGGTCTTCTAATCTCATGTCACAATGAGTCACTTTTAACTTCCCTGAACTTAAAACCTAGAGCATGGGGTGTTGGGCTGAAAAAGGGCGGGGAGGAGGGGGAGGGCACATAGGCTGACTGAAGATCCTGAGCTAAGGCAGCAGGGGGAAGAGGGCCATGAGAGCAGTCAGTTCCTTGACTTAGGGTGGCAAGAAGGGAGGTGTGACAGTGGTAACTGGGCCATCTAGTATGTGGAGCTTTGAGATTTATTGTAGAGTTTCTCTACTGGTTGGAGATCTTGCATTAATTTAAAAAATAGGAATTGAATATTTACCAACCTACCAATATTTGGCCATTCTCATTGTTTGCTTTGTAAATTTCAGATTAATCGAGCTCCAAGCTTTGGAACGGATCAGAAAATAGACTATGATGTAAAAAGGGGAGTGCTGCTAAATGCATTGAAACTGCTAAACATCAGGTAAAGTCTTTCCTTCATTGTTTGGAAGGTTTCCAGCACATTTGGCCTGGAACAAATGTGTACTTGTACATGGTCACTTGTACATGGGGTTGGCTTGTAACTTTTTCATATTTTGTGTTTTAAATTTCTTGATTCATTCTTCAAACCCATTTAGTGTTTTCTTTTTAAATATCATTTCCTCTCCTCTACATACTGCTTTTCCTTCTCCCTGTATCATGCTCTGAATCTATAGTAAATATAGTTAAATTACAGTGTTGGTATAATTATTCAGTATAGAGTATAAGGTTGAATTGGAGACTACCTGAGGAAAATCTCTAGATTATCTTCCTCACCTTGCAAGAAGAAACTAAAGCAGAGGTCATTCAGCATTCAAGAAGTAAACAACAACAACAACAACAACCCTCAAACACATGGATTTCCTACCTTTCTGTTCAGAAGTCTTCCCACTATATCATGCTGCCTGGGTAAACAGAAATGAGATGGTTATTAAGACAGGGTTAACCTTGCCATTGAAAATCATAGGCAGGATTTCCTATTTATTTATTTGTTTATTTATTTATTTATTTATTTATTTATTTATTTATTTATTTTTTAAGGCCGGATAACATTCCATTGTATGTGTATACTACATCATCTTCATCATTCATCTGTTGATGAACATTTAGGTTGCTTCCGTGTCTTGGTTATCGTGAATCATGCTACAGTGAATGTGCGAGTGCAGACATCTCTTTGCATCCTGATTTCAACCTTTGGATATATACTCAGAAGTGGGATTGCTGCACTAATATTATGATTAGTGTTATTATTAGTTGGTTGCAGTGTACATGATCATGGATCTCAAATATTGGAATTGCTATTTTGTGGGAAAGCTTTTGGCTCATTATGCAACAAATTTGTTAGAAGTTTAGTTGAAGCGCTTAATGAAGTAGTGAGTCACGTCTGCTTTTATAAGTGTTCAAACGGTGTTTAGGGTGTTGGATTAAAGGACCTCTGAGGTTATTTGAGCCCAGGGATTTTATGAATTCAGTTGATTCCCACTGTCATTTAAAGAACTCTAAATGAGTTGTGGGATGCTTCCAAGCAATTTATTTATTTTAAGTGTTTTCAAGCAGTTAGCAGATGCCTGCATGAGAAGTAGCTTTATATGGAAAGCATTATTGAAAGAAGAGACTGATACATAAATTTGTTTAGAAATTTTCATATGGCCCCTTCTTTTGCTTGATAAAAAATGATTTGCCTAAATTTAACTGATATTTCAATTACCCTAAAAGAAATGAATAGAAGAGATGTAGAAGGTGAAATTTTTGTTTATTTAGCTTACACAAGTAGTATGCCCATACATGGTTTTAACATTTACTGTTATCGTATAAGTAGGCCTAATGGTTTTTGTTTTTGTTTTTTGTATGTCATTGTCAGTGATGTTACCAATTTAGGACATAACCTATGGGTGTTTTGGTCTTTTTAAAAGTGAGATATATACAGTTCAAACAGTGAGAAATTTCTAGACTTAAAAATAAAGGAGAGTTGGAATTAATTTTCCTTATTTTTCTTTGCCTTGTTCCACGAAGAGAATTTAGTATAATTCTTAGCATTTACAGCATGTGCTACTGAAGCTTACGTTGCACATGTGCCTTTTCTTCCATCCAGATGGAGTGCTCCATGGACATATAAATGTGTTAGACTTATATTTCAAATCTGTGCACTTCTTAATACAATGTTTTACTTACAGTATGGTTCCACATACACCCCAAAGTTCATTTTGTGAGACTATTCTTTTAATCTCAAGGAAATCCAGAAGAATGTAGATTGTTCAGAGTATTCTATCACAAACCCTGGGAGTACAGAACCTCAACTACAGGGAGACCATTATTCAATGGATGATTAGATGAATATGATGTATATGAATATATATATATATATATATATATATGTGTGTGTGTGTGTGTATAATATATATATATATATATATATATATATATATATTTTTTTTTTTTTTTTTTTTTTAATTTTGGAGAGCCAGAGAATGCAAGCAGGGGAGAGGGACAGAGGGGTAGAGAAAGAGAATCTTAAGCAGTCTCCATGCTCACCGTGGAACCTGATGCAGGGCTTGATCCCATGACCCTGGGATTATGACCTGAGCCAAAATCAAGAGTTGGATGCTCAAATGACTGAGCTACCCAGGTGCCCCTGAATATAATAAACATTGATTCATATTCCCACGTTGTCTCTTCTTTTGGTAATTCTCCTCATAGGAATAAGATCAGGGCTTATTTGAATTCCTATGTTTTATATTTTAGGACCAGTGATAAAAGGAGAAACTTGGCCAAACAAAAAGCCGAGGCTCAAAGAAGGCTTTATGGCCAAAATTCAATAAAAAGGCTCTTACCAGGTTCCTCAGACTGGGAACAGCAGAGACATCAGTTAGAGAGGCGGAAAGAAGAGTTGGTATGAAAATTTTAACAACATACCCACAATTTGAATTGCATAATTCATTGGTCAGATTTTATTTGTAAAATTTCTTCATTTTTAGAAAGAGAGACTCGCTCAAGTACGAAAACAGATCTTAAAAGAAGAACATGAAAATCGACATATGGGGAATTATAGGTAACTGTGTTTCCATTTTCTTATAGATGGAAGAAGTAAAGTGTCAAAACAACTGTTCTACATTTTTTAACCTTTTAGACTTATTTTGAGCACTGTTTGTTTCATTCTTGCTAGCTAGCTTCCTGGATGTTTATATGAGGTCTTTTAAACCTGATACTATCCTGTGGCCTTATTTGCTTATAATGAAGTATTTTGAGAAAGTCAGGTTTCAGGTCTCCTAGTTTTCTTTCTGTCAGTTCAGAGTGATTGCTCTACTTCGGTTAAACTTAGATGTGTCAGCAACCAGGCAAATAGTGAAAATGTTTGAAGGAGGCAGGTGTGAGACGATCCAAAGGAGTGTGGACTGTGTTGAACTGGAACCCTTCCACAATATCCTTTGACAGGATAAAAGAGGATCCCCCCCCCCTTTTTAAATTCCTTGTGTCCCTGGAAGGACTGCCCCACCTCCCAACCATTAACAGAATTAGGAGGATTTGGGGCCACAGAGCTTCTCACACTCTTAGTAAAACATTCTTTCCTGCCTTAACATCCTCAACAGCAACAATGACAACACATTCCTCTCATTCTACCTTTTACTCTGTTCTCTCCGTCAGAGAGGCAAATTCCACCACCCCAAAAGAGAACCTCAGGATTAATGCCTGCATTCTTGTCTGTCAGTAGCCACACTATACATGCACAACTTCCAGATTCTCGCTCATTACCTGCTCACTCTCATGAAGATCTGTATTCCTCCAATATGCCCAGTTGTAATTTTTATCCAACCACTTCCCCACAAAAACCCTTATGCTATGCCTTCGGGAGCTTCATTGTTTAATGACCGTTCTCTAGAGAAACTTTAATTTGCGTAGGTAAACAATGACAATTTGTGAATTTCTTATACCTGCGTTCATCATTATTTCTAGCACCTAGTAAAATGACTGGCAGAGTAAGTGGTCAAAGAGTATCTATGTAACTGACCTTAACTCTTGTACTACGATAGCTTCTTTTAAACCAGTTGGTTTGTCTGATTTATTGTAGACGAATTTATCCTCCTGAAGATAAAACTCTGCTTGAAAAGTATGAAAATTTGTTGGCTGTTGCCTTTCAGACCTTCCTGTCAGGAAGAGCAGCTTCATTCCAGCGAGAGCTGAATAATCCTTTGAAAAGGATGAAGGTAAAGGAATGAATGTTTATAAAGAGAAAAATGAATGAAGCCAAACAATATGTTTTTAAAAACAACCCACCTTAGTCCCACATATAAAAACATTTTGGTTTTAAGAGGCATTTCCCTTCTATTTTAACCGTTGGTAGCATTTCATAACCAACCAAGTGATTTAATAAAATAGACGTCTAACAGGACAAATTATGTAGCAGAGAATGTTGATATTATATTGTAATATCAATCTATTGTAACATGCCTTCTCACAGAGGCGTGTATATATAACTGAATAAAAAAATCCATTGAATTAATCTAGTGGTTTGTGATGCTCTTGTTATTTGGATTGTAACTAACATTATACAGTATTTTTCCCTGATATACTGCATAGACCTGGCATATGGGACGTAATTAAAACACGCATACACACAGAGTAATCTGTTTACCAAAATGTCTATCGGTTTTCTTTTGTAGCATAATAAACCATTTATTTGCTCATATTCTGTACTCTTGGCTAGTGTCAGTTGAGTGGCTCTTTGTTTTGGCTTACTTGGAGTGAATCATATAGTTGCTTTTATCTGGAAGCTTACCTGGGCTGGAAATGCAGGAGGGTTTCACTCCTATGTCTGCTGCCTCAGTTAAGATAGGTGGAACATCTGGGGAGCTGGCTGGATGTTTCTTTCTCTCTACATGGTCTCTTAGCAGGGTACCCAGATCCCATAATATGGTAGCTTGGAGTTCTAAAAGGAAACATTTCAAGAGGATAAACCCAGTGTGCAAGTGCTAATCAAGCCACTGCTTGCATTGTGCTTGCTAATGTCCCATTGGATAAGTAAGTTTATGTGGACCTATTAAAACTGTTACTACTTTATATTACTGTCATTTCATTACAGTGATAACCTCCATTGCTTGGATACACTGTTATACTGAGTGATTCAAAAGTCATGATAAAGTTTATTATAGACAGATTTTGCTATGGGCTTTTCACTCAAATTCTGCGACAGAAGGATATAAACCCACTTTCAATCTGGCTACACCTAAAAGACAGAAGCATAAGGAATAATGTCTACTGCAATGTTCTTTTCCTTTAAAAGTGTTTCTTTTGACATACGCAGATGTTTCCACCATTAGAATTATATTCTATGGCCCATTTGCTTTTCTTGATCAAGACATGGGAGACTTTGTTCATTTTGCTTCACCTGTTCTGCACTGTTATTTGTCTCTCCTGTGGACACAGCGTCTGTTTCATCTTGTCATTACTCTGTTCCACAGCCCCACTTTTTCTGCTAGAAAGCCTAGGGATTTTGGAACCAGATAGACCTACATTCAAATTCTAGTTGCCCATGCAATAATTTTGTAACCTTAGACTAAACTATTTGATCAATAGTTTCCTCATCACTAATATAGTATTGTTAAAACTATACTTGACAGGTTAGTTGTTAAAATAAAATTGAAGTTAATTAAAGTAGTCTGCGTAAAGTACTTGGCACATAATAAATAGGCTTCAAATCTTAATTCCTGTATTCTTTGGATTCTTCAAAATCTAGTTTAAATGTTACCACTCTGCCTGTCGTATTCCATTGATTTGTGAACCTCTTCTTATACAAATATCATACTATCTGTAGTACTGTTGCTTTTGACTTTTCTAGGTCCTTTATGCTTCCATATAAATTTTAGAATCCACTTGATTCTAGATTTTGATTAATTTTTATATTACAAAGTGGTTGCTGGGATTTTAATTGGGACTATGAGGAATCTATAAAATAATTACTGGGGAATTAACATCACTGAGTCTTCTGATCCATTAATATGGTATATTTCTCCATTTACTTGAGTCTTTAATTACTCATCTGTGCTTATAACTTTTGGTATATAATTTTTGCACATGCTGAACTAAATATTTTTTTAAATGTTTAGTTTGAGAGAGAAAGAGTGTGTGAACAAGGGAGGGGCAGAGAGAGAGGGAGAGAGAGAATCCAAAGCAGGCTCTATGCTGTCAGTGCAGAACCCGACATGGGGCTTGATGTCACAAACCTTGAGATCAAGACCGAGCTGAAATCAAGGGTCAGATGCTTAACCAACTGAGTCACCCAGTTGCCCCTAATTAAATTTATTCTTAAGTATTTGATGTTTTTGCTACTATTGTCAATAATACAGTTTTCAATTTTTTCCATTTTTAAATTTGCTTCCAGGATGTAAACATATGATTATTTTTGTATGTTGTCCTTATATCTAGTAATTTTTTAGTATTGTATTTTTAACAGCCACCTCAAATTAATTTCTGGTTTTAATTTGGTTATTTATTTATATATTTATTATTTATATATTTGGAATATATATTATATGTTTGGAAGTTTGTTGCTTAATTTTCATACATTAAAAATTTCTAGTTTTATTTTTGTTAAAAATTTCTAGTTGATTTCATTAGTGTAAGAAAACATTCTGATTTCAATATTATAAAATGAATTGATACTTGCTTTAACTCATAGACTACTTATTTTAGTGAATGTTCCAAGTGTACTTGAAAATAATGTGCTGCTACAGGTATTGGCTATAGAGTTTTATACATGTCATTTAAGTAAGTTTGGCTATTAGCGTTGTTCAGATATTCTATATCTTTCCTAATTTTTTTGGCCTACTTGTCCTAGCAGTTACTGAGAGATTGTTAAAACTTCCAACTGTGATTCTGGATTTCGTTTTGTCAATTTTTGATTCATATACTTTGAAGTTATGAAGGTGTTTCTCTAATTAATTCATTTTTTAAAATTTCTTTGTTATAAAGTGCTCATCTTTCTCTTGTCATATTCTGTGTCTTAAAATTTACTTTCTGTGACTAATGTAGCCACACTAGTTTCTTTCTTATGGTTACTGTTGGAATGACATCTCTTCTCCATCTATTTATCAACTCATCTGTGTTCTTATATTTAAGATGTCTCTGGTAAATAGCATGTAGTTGGGTCATATTTGCTTTAAAATTCAGTCTGACACTATCTGTGTCTTGATCATTTCACACATTTACTGGAATAGTTGGGCTTGTTTTCTCTCTTACCTTTGTTCTGTATCCCATCTGTTCATTATTCCTTTGATGTTCCCTTTATTCTTTTGGAAAAATCAATTATTTTTTGTTATGTTATTTTGTCTTCTCTTTTGGCTTTTTGTCATATTTTTAGCATAATGTTTATAAAAGAAATTACAACATACATCCTTTCATTATAATAATCAACCTTGAATTAAGGACCATAACAATTTCATTTCATTTAGTGACTCCCTCTGACTTTGTGCTGTTAACATATATTTTACTTTTACATATGTTATAAACCTTAAAATACGTTGTTGTTAGTGTTGTCTAAGCAATTAGTGGTCTTTAATAGTTTTCTAACTAGCTTTTCCTATTTATTCACATTTATACCCTTTCTTGTATTCTTCATTTTTTCATGCAGATCCATGCCTCTAACAAGGGTTATCTGTCTTCAGTTTGAAGAAACTTACTTTAGTACTTCATATTCCTTCATATTCCTTTTATTTTATTTTATTTTTTTAATAGAAGAAAATTTGGCATACAACATTGTGTAAAGACACATTTACATATTTAATATGAGCCTAGAGCCCAATTCAGACTCTGTCTCCCTCTCTCACTGCCCCTCCCCCACTTGTGGGTGTGCACGTGCTCTTTCTCTCTCCCCTTCAAAAATAGACATTAAAAAAATATTTTAAAAAATTATAAGACATTAAAAATAACAGGAAAAAGTGACCCATAATAAAAAGGAAAAAAACACTTTAAAAAGCAGGTCTATAAATGATCTCCACGTTAAAATTAACATACAAGGATTTTAAAATAAATACTACACACATATTAAAGAAAATATACATATAAATAAAATTGATTAAAAATGAATAAAATGAATGGAAGATGCAGAATTTCAACAGAGAAATGAAATTTCAAAAACAATTGAAAATATTTTTTCAAAATACAATCAAATACTGAGTTGAAAAATACAATAAAAAATTAAGAAACGACCAGATAGGCTTATCGCAGACTGGTCAGAGCAGAGATATATCAGTTGGAAATTATCCAAACTGAAGCACACAAAAAGATAAAAAAAGGAAAAACAGAACAGAGTTTCAAAGATAGATGGAATGCTGTCCAATGATCTAATATACATGTAATTAGAGTCCCATAAAGAGACAAACACAAAATAATGAAGCAGAAATATCTGAAGAAATAATGGAGGAAAATTCTCCAAAACCAATAGGATACATTAATCCGAGCTTCAGGAAATTGAGAAAATTACAAGGAGAATTCATATAAAGAAAACTACATGGACGCATGTGTAGCATAAGTGTGGTGGTGATTAATTTTCTCCTTTTTTTTTTGGTCTGAAATTGTCTTTCATTTTGCCTTCTTTCTTAAATGGTTGTTTGGGTATAGAATTCTATCTTGGCAGGCTTTTTTTTCTTTCAGCACTTTTATAGATGTCTTCTGGTTTCTATTGTTTCTATTCAGAAATCAACCATCATTATTCTTGTTTTCCTTCTGGATGTAATACGTCTTTTTTCCCCAGCTGCTTTTTTTTTTTGTTTTTCCTCACTCAACATTTTTACTTTGATGTGTCCATGTGTCACTTTTTCCTGTTATTTTTAATGTCTTATAATTTTTTTAAATATTTTTTTAGTGTTTATTTTTGAAGTGGAGAGGGAGGGAGAGAGTGCGCACGTGAGTTGGGGAGGGGCAGTGAGAGGGAGACACAGAGTGAATTGGGCTCTAGGCTCATATTAAATATGTAAATATGTCTTTACACAATGTTGTATGCCAAATTTGTTTCTATAAAATGAAGTAAAGTAAAGTAAAGTAAAGTAAAGTAAAGTAAAGTAAAGTAAAGTAAATAAAAGTTGAACTAGGTCCAGGCTGGGTTGTAGTAGTTTTATTAGCTTCTTGTTTCAAATGTGTCAAGGATAGACGTCACTTATTGATTGTTATAGACCTCATTCTCTATCAGTATCTAAAATCTGTAAGGTTGCAGAGGAGTAGCACTGACTTTTACATACCTCTATCCTCCTACTCCACTACATATTCACTAAAATTGCTGTCAGAGAGACCCAGCTCTGTGGGGCTCCTCTAGATGTTACACTAGCCCACATGACCATCGAAAACTCTGTTGGATTCTCTTTATCCCACTAGAATCTCTCTGTCTATTATAGACATGGTCTCTGCCCTTCTGTGTGCAGACTAGACAAATGATCCCAAAGTAGAAAGTGGCTACTCATGTCTGCTTACTTACAAGAACTTTCCCCCCTCTGGTATTCAGTTTCTTTTATATTCCTTTTAAACCACAGCTTTCTGATGTCTTTAAAAAAATGTGATTGTTTAATTTATCTGTCTTTTTCTAGCTGCTATAATGAAAGTATTAGCTATTATGACCTTTTTTCTCTTAAGCAGAAATCGAACTCTTTGAGTTTCTTTTTCATTATCTTGTGTTGCTGTCATTGGAATTCATTGTAGGATTATTATTTAATCAAAACATTATAACAAAAGTATTTTGGTATTTTAATAGCTAAACTTTATTGGATTGGGATGAAGAGTAACTTATTTTACAAATTTCCATTGTACCATGAGGTTTCTATATTTTCAAAAACCTTTTTTTAAGGGACACTGAAATATGTCATAATACATAAGTGAAGATATGATATATTTATAGGTTGAATAAATAACTCAAAGAAACCATAAATTATACCTCTTTCAGTGTAGGTATTATATCATATTTCTCTGGTTTGCTCAAACATCTACTTCAGTATATGGTTTTATAACTTTTCCCTTTGACTTTAAAATGACTCTAGAAGAGCGTAAGAGAAGATACTATGCCCATAGAATGAAAACTTTTGATAAAGATACTCTTTCATAAAGATACTCTTGAGCAATAGTTAAAATAGTTAAATAGTTAAAATAGTTAAAATTTTGAAAGAATTTTCATTAAATTGTGCCCATTAACCAAATACTAACATTAGATTGTTCTAAATGAAATTATTAGACCAATCATCAATTTTCTGCCTGAGGTTGTAATATTATTTTGCACTAATTAAATAGAAATAATTGAAGAAATTGTGCTTTGGAAACTAGAGTGTACTTTTAGAAATTTTAAAATGTTCAATAGGCTAATTTATTGAAGTATTGTACTCTAAGATTTTAGTAGTGTACTAGAACCTAAGGATACATTTATTTATGATATTAATACATTATAGATTTCAGGTATGTATTTTTTATATTGCCAGATTTTAGTGAAGTTTTCTTCAAGAGATTTTTTCCATGACCCTTTATTTCTCCTTTGATCTGAGCAATCTTCATTTAATAGTTCTAGGACTCTTTGTTGTACACTATTTTATGGAGATTAATGAACTTGGAAAAATTCTAGAGTTCATTAGTGACCACAATTTTAATTTGTTTTTAAGGAGGAAGATATTTTAGATCTTCTGGAACAATGTGAAATTGACGATGAAAAACTGATGGGCAAAACTGTCAAGCCTCGAGGACCAAAGGTACAGTACCTCTACATTCTTGTTTCCCTCATTTTTTTTTAATAGTTTCCCTCATTTTTTTATTCTTTCCCTAATGCTAGTGAAAACCCTATAAGTTAGGGCCAAGAGGGACTTAGAACTAGTACCTTTATTCTATATTCTGTATTACGTTTTTCTCATATCCTAGACTTACAATGATCAGAGATGTGTAGCATTATAGATAAGGCAAATCATGACTCTGGAGATCCTCATGGGAAGCCCCACTTATTGTTGACCCGGCAACATTGAAATTGTGTTCGTTAAAATAGGTATGGTTTGTAGGAATAAACAGGAAGCTGTCATGCAGGCAGAAATGAGCAGGTGGTTGCTTTACCTTCATCTGCTCTTTAGTGATGATAGCTACATGCTATTTTTTTTTTCATATGTCAAAGTCCTTGCTAGTAGAGTAGGAAAATATTGAGTTGGTAAAATCTTGGAAACATTTTTTATTGTTTTTTTTAAATATGTTTTTTGTTTGTTTTTAGTTTATATTTCTGCAGTACAAAGCTATCTCTATGTCCTTACACATATCAGCATGCTCTGTCATGTTTTCATGCTTTTTTCATGCCTCTGGAATGCCTTCCTATTTAAAAAAATCATTCATTACTCGACTGATTAGAGATCCCCTTCTAATCTAGCTGACCCCTTGCTGCCTCTGTGTAATCTTCCCTCACTCCCCTAGTTAGACTTCCTTCTTCTGCTTCTTCTGCTGTGCCACAAGTAACACTTCGTAGAGCAGCTGTGACAGTTGTGTGCATATTTGCTTTAGTATGAATTTGTAAGTTCTTTGAGGGTAGGAAGCGTGTTGTCATTTTTATACCTCTAACACCTAGTACAGTGTCTGGCACTTAGAAGGTTGTCAAAAACCATTAGTTAAATTTGTTGAATGTGTCCACCAAAACCTTATTGGCTGGTGGAAGAAAAAATAGGTGCACCAAAACCTACGTATATTGTGGCAAGTGGTGTAATAAAGGGAGAGGAAAGGGCGACACTAACGTAGAGAAGAAAAGGATTGGTAGACTATGAATGGCCTCGTAAAGGAAATGCCAATTAAACTGGGTCTTGAAAAATGAGTAATGCTTTGATCTTTTACAAGCAGGAGAAGGAGGGGCACCTGGGTGGCTCACTCCATCGGTTAACCATCTGACTGGCTCTGGTCATGATTTCACTGTTCGTGAGTTCAAGCCCCACGTCAGGCTCTGTGCTATGAGCACAGAGTCTGCTTTGGATCTTCTGTCCCCCTCTCTCTCTCTGCCCCTCCCCTGCTCGTGCTATCTCTATCTCTCTCGCTCTCTCTCTCAAAAATAAAATAAACATTAAAAAAAAAAAAGAGCAGGAGAAGGATGTTCAGGGTAGAGGAAATATTTAAGGCAAAGACATGGAGGTGTGACATTGCATAGAGTATTGGAAAGAAAAGAAAGAATTTGGAATGACTCAAATGGAAGATTCCTGAGGAGTAAAAGTGCAAGATGAATCTGGTGAAAAATATGTATCTGGTGGAGGGCAGAGACCTTGGATCTTAGGCACCATTCTTCTGAAATAATGTACTTTATACTGAAGAATTGTGGAAGATGTTGTTGATAATGCCTTTGGAACAGATATATTTTAGACTATCTGTAAAAGTGAATAGTTTTTAAACTTTATGTATCAATTATTGCAATTCAGCAAACCTGTTATGAGACAACTCGGGGACACAATATTTATGTTAGAACGACAAATGCAAAGGCCCTGAGACAGCCTTCTACTGTCATGTTTTTCTTTGCCTCATCAAATAAGGCTTCTCATTCAAATAAAAATATAAGCTCCTGGAGGGCAGAATTCATATGATGTATTTTTTTTCAACCCCTCTTATTTCTAGGCAAGTGGTGGAAACTAACTGTATTTGTTGAAATGAAATGTATTGGTTGGTTTCTGTAGTTATTAATGTCAGTAATATTTCCAAGTGGTTGAAAGCTGCATAATCGGTCTGAAGTAAAAGCATTTTTATAACTTTTAACTTTATGTACACTGAGGGTCTGGGCTGAGCCAAACTTCAAAGCAGGCTTTCCTTTTTAGAGGGATGACATCACAGGGATGCCTGGGTGGCTCAGTCGGTTAAACCTCCAACTTGGGCTCAGGTCATGATCTCGCAGTTTGTGAGTTCGAGCCCCATGTCGGGCTCTGTGCTGACAGCTCAGAGCCTGGAGCCTGCTTCGGATTCTGTGTTTCCCTCTGCCCCTCCCCTGCTCACACTCTGACTCTCTCTATCTTTCAATAATAAAAAAACGTTAAAAAAAATTTTTTAAAGGGATGATATCACATGCTACACATTAATTTCCAGTATGTTTATAGTAGAAGAATAATTGAAGATAGTGCAGGTTAAATGAAATGCGTACTAGGAGAAATAATAATTTTCCCTTATTTGAGAAACTAAGAAATATTAATTAACGATATAAATAATAAATACCACATAAAGTATTAGCTATTAGCATTGTTCTTTTTTTTTTTCAGCTGAGTGGTAGGGACATAAATATTTGTTTTACTAATCTTTCTGCTATTTATATATTTTTATGTCTGACCCAATTCATAATAAAATTGGACATAAAAATAAGTAGTATGGTTTGCGTCCTAAGTCAATGCCACTTTACAGATTCCATTTTGTAATTAAGGCACTGTTCAAACTTTATGCTGCTATGACTTCTTATGAATTATTGCTTGAACAGTGTGTTGGTCAAAAAGTCCCAAGTGCACATATGACACAAAGGTTCAGCTGTCTGCTTCCCCTTGTGATTCTTTATAGGATCAAATAACTCATTACGTAGTCAGCTCTTTAAGAAACCTTAAAGCTGTTTGCCTACATGAAAGAGGGCATTACTAGCAAGCCCGGTCGTGCCAGTGTTTCTTCTGGTTCTGTGAGACTTCTGAAGAAACGTGTTTCCTGTAGAATCCATATTCCCCAGGACTGTCAGAATGTTTGATGATTGTGTACTAGTCAGTGTTTGCATATATATCTCTTTGAACATTGCCAGTGCTCAGTAAATATTAGACTATCAAAAGGAAAGCATACTTTGAAATACAGGTTGGTACCTTAGCGTATGAAATTACTTTCCTGCTTTTGTTATTTTTCATCCTGTGGAAAGGCAGTAACTTTAAGAGGATCATGCTTTGGCTCACTGTGTATTCCAGGCACTTCATGAAATGCTATTTCTCTCTTTATCTTTCATCCTACACTGATGCACAAGAAGATATACCTTGATATTTCAGTGAAATCCCACGGTAACCAAGGATTTCATTATGGTGTATGCTAACATCAAAGCATTTTTGTTTAACAGAGAACGAGAATCTAGTATACAACTACAGGCACCTTTCCCAGCAGGAGTAAGAGGCATATGGTTTGTATAATAAATAGTCTCCTAAAATGACTAAGTCAGAAAAATGTCTTGTTCTTGGTTGTGCACATTCTTTCTGAAGTGAAGCTGTCCCACTTTCCTTTTATTCCTTCGGCTGGCATCATTGGAGACATATTGATTGGGAGGTTGGGAGACCAGTAATTCTAATGGAGATTTTGGAACATAATACCATTTTGAATCATTACAGATTTTCCCTTCTTCTTGGCACCTGTCCTCCAAAAATTCATGCCATATTGATTTTTACATTATATTAATTTTTTTTATGTAGCATGGGCAATGAAAAGCAGTGTTACTCCATTATGGCCAGACCTATATGTCATAGTTAGAAATGAGAAAAGATAGGAATTGTTCATGACCAATATGGAAAGTAGGTAATTAACTAAAAATTTTTATTTGTGAAAATATCCACAGCAAATTAGACATGTGAGGAATACCTTGCTTCTTGTTATACGTTATCTGAGTGGATAGGTTCATAGACTCTGTTTTATGATGTGACCTTACTCGACTTACAGTGATTTATGTTACTTATAGTGGTTTAACTGGCTGCTGCTTTCTTACCCTTTTTTGCCTCTCTTCCCCTTGCCTCTCTCCTTCTCTCTTTCTCTCTCTCTCAGAAGCAACATACATTCACACACACAATTATTTTTTTTTAATTTTTTTTAATGTTTATTTATTTTTGAGACAGAGAGAGACAGAGCATGAACGGGGGGGGGGGGGGGCAGAGAGAGAGGGAGACACAGAATCGGAAGCAGGCTCCAGGCTCTGAGCCATCAGCCCAGAGCCCGACGCGGGGCTCGAACCCACGGACCGCGAGATCGTGACCTGGCTGAAGTCAGACGCTTAACCGACTGAGCCACCCAGGCGCCCCCCCACACACAATTATTGAGTGACTCTGAACATCAGTGGTACAATAAAAGTACATCTTCATGTTTTGATGAGTATTAACTAATCTCTTTGTATGGAATGAAGAAAAGTGGTTATGCAGAATGATTACGTTTCTGATTTTTATATTTTCATATCAAATATTTTCTTTTATTTTGTTATTCTGTGTGAATACTCTGGTCATTTATTCAAATCATGCAGAAACAGCATTCTCCTCGTTATGACTGAACTGTATCATTTAAGAAGGAATATTTTGCAGAAACGAACAATTAGTGAATAGCACTGTAGCAGTCATACTTGGGGGATTATCAGGCTTTTGTGAAAAGCAGCAGGCATAAACAGGAAATTAAAAATAGTAGCTAATCATGCTAATAGTTTGTTAATTTTTTGAATTCTAACAGAATAACACATTTCCCTCTATTTTAGCCTCTGTCCTCCATGCCTGAGAGCTCTGAGGTAATGAGAAGACAGAAATACTATAGCAGTGACAGCAGTTATGACAGTAGCAGCAGCTCTTCGGAATCAGATGACAACGAAAAGGAAGAATACCAAAATAAGAAAAGAGAAAAACAAGTTACGTATGACCTGAAACAGTCCAACC
Organism: Prionailurus viverrinus; assembly: GCF_022837055.1. NCBI lineage: Eukaryota > Metazoa > Chordata > Mammalia > Carnivora > Felidae > Prionailurus > Prionailurus viverrinus. The sequence continues at coordinate 143,730,440 of NC_062568.1, forward strand.
ACTACAAGTTAATTCAACAATCCAGTAAGTTAATTTCTTCTAATTTAGTTGTTCTATGAAGAATTATGGAACTGAAATTACTGAACTCAATAAAAGGCCTTGGGCCAAATGAACCCTTGTCGTGTGTGAGGAGACCTGGATTCTATCCCGCTTCCCTCCCTAACCGGACCTGGGCACAACCCACGATCCCTTTCAGGCTCTGTAGATAGAAAACAAAAGGTTTGAGTCAAGGATCTCTTACAGTCCATTGTCTTATATTTCATAGTTTTTGTTAAGTGCTAGATTTTTGCATGGATTTTATAAAACGTGCCTCATGGCTGCTAATCTGCTAATTCATTCTCTTTTAAGAGAGAATTCTCTTTTAATTCATGCTCTTTTAAGACAGGATGTTCTCTCATTCCATTCCCCGTTTTCCCTTCCTCCTGGTCACCCATTTTAGTTTATATTCTCACCTATAAAAATGTGTATCTCTCTAGGCATTTGACTTGATCATCAATTCTGTGAGCCCACAGAATTGTGAAATAGTTACAGTTTTGTTCCCTCATTTCCATCAGGGCTAAACAATTATGTGAGGGCTTTTGGGTTGCAGCAAGTATTCAGGAGAGTAGCCGACCAGCTGCTGTGTTGTCTTCTTTCTGGTTTCCTCTTTTCTCTTTCTTCTTTTATTTCTTTTCACATTTTCTCTCTCCTCCATTCTGTCATTCATTCCTTCCTTGATTTCAGAGGTGTCCACAATTCTTCTTTCATCCCCAAATGTCCAGTGTGGTATTGCTCTTTTCCCAGGCTCATTGGATACTCCAGTGCAGGGCTTTTCTTAACTCCCATCTCTGCTGTCTCTCCCTTGTTCTCTGTTGTCCCAGGGCTCTACTAAAGGGACCAGTTCAATCATGCAGTAAACACAACTGTGAGCCTCTGTTGATCTCCAGCAATGGTTTGTTTAATATGTTATTTCCCTGGTATTGAGTGGATTTTAAACCTGGCCTTCCATACTTTGGCACATAACATAAGGAATACAGCACAAACATGAAAATGTTTAATTATTCTTTTACAAATTACCATGAAGATTTTTAATGGTCTTTCTTTTCTTTTTCCTTTACTTTCTTTTACTGAATTATTCCATAAATATACATGCTAATATATGTCCTGTCTTTGAGAGTTTTTTTATTTTTTTATTTTTTTTTATTTTTGGGACAGAGAGAGACAGAGCATGAACGGGGGAGGGGCAGAGAGAGAGGGAGACACAGAATCGGAAACAGGCTCCAGGCTCCGAGCCATCAGCCCAGAGCCTGATGCGGGGCTCGAACTCACGGACCGCGAGATCGTGACCTGGCTGAAGTCGGACGCTTAACCGACTGCGCCACCCAGGCGCCCCCTGTCTTTGAGAGTTTATGTGTTGTTCCATTTCATTTATTTAATTACTCATTTAAGATGTTTATTGAGCACTTGTTCTAGAGTTTGCAAGCTATTTTATCAATTACTTCCTTTTTTTCTTAAAGACGCCTTAAGTACTTTCAATATGTCTATAGGTAAGGAGGGCTCTGTTTCTCTTTTGGAAACTGACATTGTCCTGCCTAGATTTCATCAGTTTTTTTTAAAGCCCTCTTCAGGGGCGCCTGGGTGGCGCAGTCGGTTAAGCGTCCGACTTCAGCCAGGTCACGATCTCGCGGTCAGTGAGTTCGAGCCCCGAGTCAGGCTCTGGGCTGATGGCTCAGAGCCTGGAGCCTGTTTCCGATTCTGTGTCTCCCTCTCTCTCTGCCCCTCCCCCATTCATGCTCTGTCTCTCTCTGTCCCAAAAATAAATAAATAAACGTTGAAAAAAATAAAGCCCTCTTCAGTTGCTTAAGGTGTGCATTCCTAAGAGCATGAGTCGACAGAGGATAGCGTAGAGAATATGTTGCTAGGATTTCTATAGCTCTGAGAGTGTTTGTTCTCAGACCAACAGGCTAGTAAATTGAGATCAGAAAAATAGTGTATTAAAAATGTTTTTAAGTGTGAATTCACATTTTAAACATAGCTTAATTCAGTTACATATCTTTTACTTTACTAGTTATATTTTATTTTTATAGTCATTAGGAATTACCTCAAAGGTTTAAATTTGTTTTATATTCTGTCTTTAATATTACACTAGGGAATAGCCACGAACGCTCCTTGAGGCTTCTCTCCAAAGTAATGCTAATGACGGAGGACAAAATCCAGGTTATGTGTAACATTTGTTAACTTAGGAAATTCAAACTTGCTATAGTTTCAGAGATATATTTTGGGTTGATATAAGATGTTCATAAATGAAAAACGATATGAAATATTTTCTCACATAATTTGTGTATGCAAGTTATAACCATTTTTTGTTTATCTACTTATTGGCATGTCTAGTGATTTAATTATTCTGTCTGAATTTCCAGTGTGTGCAGGGGAAAAATGGGAATCTGTGGTGATTCAGGAGAAAGGATATTTTTCCTTCTGCACCTGTGATCAGGTTATACAGGTCCAAACTGTCACCTTAAGCCCTCAAAGAGAGCAGGACCAAGGCGTAGGAGTAGCACACACTTTTGTGTTTTCTTGGTAGAAGGTTGAGCAGTGGTGTGTTTTCCACACAGCCCTTTTCTTTTTTTTTTTTTTTTTTTTTTTGATTTTTTTCAACGTTTATTTATTTTTGGGACAGAGAGAGACAGAGCATGAACGGGGGAGGGGCAGAGAGAGAGGGAGACACAGAATCGGAAACAGGCTCCAGGCTCTGAGCCATCAGCGCAGAGCCTGACCCGGGGCTGGAACTCACGGACCTCGAGATTGTGACCTGGCTGAAGTCGGACGCTTAACTGACTGCGCCACCCAGGCGCCCCGACACAGCCCTTTTCTAGAAGCATAGTCCTTTCCAAAAAAAGATACGACTTTCAAGTTCAGAAGAAAGTTAATAGTTAGAAAAAATGGAAGTTTTTTTTTTAAACACCTTTTGTAATAAGCTTTAATGAGTATACTTTTTTGTACTTTCCAGAACCACATGGTTTTAGGCTTATCGTGTACTCAAAATATCCATTAGAAATACATCCCTAAATATAAGGTTTATGTCCATTGACTTTATAAAGGTTTAAATTTTTTTCAACAGCTAATGAAGAGAATTATTTGGGTATTCAACCTGCCTTCATGTGAGTTTTATTAAATTATTTAATTAGTGAAGACTGATATATTCCCCAAGCAGAAAGAAAAATATAGAACAGAGGGTATAAAGAATATATGAACTAAAAAGGATATAAATGTATACTATTGAGTGATATTCTATTTCCCTGTGCAAGGAATCAAAATTTACCTGGAACAGTTGGTTCTCTTTCATAAATGGTCTCAATATGCATCGGGGAAGATATTCTAGGGTTTTCCCTAGTTTGTTCTGATAATCCTCTAGATCCAGACATTTTTTTTCTTGACTTAAATCTTTACTATGGGAATTTAAACCTATTTTTTTTTTCTGTCCTGTGAGTAAGAAGACTGTCTAGTCCCACTCTTGTAATAACCAATTATATACTTAAACTCCATTAGGATAATCTTTATGTTTTTCTTCTGTTTTATTTATTTATTTTTTTCATAGTTTCTGAAATATAACATCCATTTATCCTGGCCACTCTCTAGACTCCTTTGCATCCCTCCCTATGAATCTTGCTATAAAGTATTCTATTTTTAACCTATACACAGATTATTCTAATAAATTGTCAGTCTAATCCAAAGATAGTAGATGGCGTAATTTTCTACTTCAGAGGGTTTCTGTGAGGATTAAGATAAAAGTGTATCACCAGGCAAGATGCCTGGCTTATAGAAGATGCTCCATAAATGTTAGTTTTCCTTCCTTCTGGTTCTTTTATGTCACATTTCAAGAACAGAACTGTTTAAGAATTGTTCTCATGGTTGCCATTCTTCATCCATGACAGGGGTTCTGCACCAAATTTACTGTTTATGTTGAAGAATTAACTTCAAACTCATATTCTCATGATGATGTCTATGTTTTTTACATTTATGGCCATCCTGCTACCATGTGGTCTAATTGTTAGTTTAAATGAACCCAATGAAGTGGGAAACTTCTAACTCGCTACTGTACTATCATCCCTCTTCTCCATCATAATAGGCTCTATTAGGCGTTCAGTCAGTTGCCCTCGGTCCATCTCTTCTCAATCACCTTCCAGTGCAGACAACCGGCCGTTTTCTGCTCAACAAATGATATCAGCATCCCGGCCGGCTTCAGGGTCTCGGTCGCATTCCTTAAACCGTGCTTCCTCCTACATGAGGCATCTGCCTCACACTAATGAAGCCAGCTCTACTAACTCTCAGATGGTAAGTCATCTATTTCACTCCGAGATTACAGGAAGCACTACACTCAGGATTTAGGTGGTAAAGGGATCAGTGGGGAGGAGGACAGGTTGAACCTCAGATCCTTTCTATAATTCAACTCATGGTCTTCTGGAATTTGAGTTATTCATCCAACTTAGCCTATAGCTTAGTATGAGTTTTTCAAAAGCAGACTCTACTATATCATAGAACTTGAGGATGGACACTGAGAATAACGTTTTATGTCCATTTGCTGATGGTCTAGGGTAATTTTGTTGAAAATCATCTGAGTAAATGTATCACCTTGCAGTGTATTGTGCAGTATATATGTAAATTTGGGGGAATTTGTTGGATAGTAAATTTTCCTTAATGGGATGATTGATTAATAGGTTAAAAAAAAAAACAAACCATTGATAACTTATCCTTAGGCTACTGAAGTATAACATAGTTCATAATGTTTTTTTCATGTTAACATACAGCATATTCCCTCCTTAGCACGAATCCCAGAGATTCAGTGTTAAGGAGGTCAGTGAACTTATTTTGCAACCAGGCGTAGTTTTAGGTGCTCAAATAGATATCTCAAGGCACCTACACATAGGCCAGGAATTTATTTGTTTATTTAATGTGGATTATGTTCCCAAAGAGAAAAGTCTAGAAAATATAAATGGATGAATTTCATTTGGTAACTATCAATAATTATTTTTTCTAATCAAGATTGCATAAGGTATATGGAACAAATGGAACCGACCAGGAAGTCTTTTTTAAACACTTACATTTTATTTTAGTGTTTTGTGCTAAATAAACTACAACTGTGTGGAAGTGTGAAAGACATTCTTGGAAAATCATATCCATTTAATCCTAAGAATAAATGTAAAAAAATTTTTTTCTTTTTGTTTTTTTTTTAATTAAAAGTGCATCATTTTTACCTAGAAATATCTTTCAGATTATAGTGGCACAATGAAATAAGACCCCCTCCAAATATCTGTATTCTTTCAAATTTAAGAGTGAGTCTTTGCGGCAACCGAGAACAAAGGAACAAGAAGACCATCTAACAAGTCAGACCTTATTTGTCCTCAAGGACATGAAGATCCGGTTTCCAGGAAAATCAGATGCAGAATCATTACTTCTGATAGAAGATGTGAGTATTTAACGTATGAAATTCCAAGGTGGTTGCACCTTTTTATTGTTCTTCTTAAAATATTAAAATTTATTTCCTGATAGTATCATTCTGAATGTCATGGTAAACTTAATGTTCTTTTCAACCTCCACAAGCTTTAGAAAATACAGGGGTTATTTTAATTTTTATGATTTACGAGCAGTGAGATCACCATATCAATAAAGCAGAATATCTTTTAGCGTATAGTCCTGTTTTAATATTAAAATGATGAAATTGCCTCATAAGTGAGAATAATTAGTGTTAAATAATTACTGTTCGTAATGATGAAAAAAATACCAAGTTAAGCCTCCTTCTGTAAAGATTGAGAAGGATCTAACATGGAAGGAATTGTAATGAAAAAAGTAGGGCCCTCAGTATAAAATATCAAGAATATTTGAATGTGGCTCCTTGAATGGTTTTGGTTTTGGTCAGATTTTGAAATGGCTTATGTTGGGGGTTTTTCTTGTTATAAACACATTTGCACCACCCAGTGGAACATTCTAAAATGACACAGTCCTAAAATTCATATTAAAGTCAAGGACTTTTACTTCTATTTTAGAAAGAATGTCCAACTTTTAGATATTTCTGGTGAAAGAGCATTTCTTCAGTCACAGATTAATTTCATTTAAACATCTATTTCAAATTGACATGCTTAGATAATCCCCCAGTAACAGAAGGCTGTTTTCTGGTTTCCCTGTTCTGTTTGGTTTGGTTTTGGTTTTGGTGGGTTTTTGTTTTTTGGGTTTTTTGTTGTTGTTGTTGCTGTTGTTGTTGTTCCAGAGAAGAAGACACCATCTAGTGGCCAGTTGTAGGATAAGAACCACAACAATGCACTTGGCCTTTTTCATGTTTTAGCATTACTTTAGACCTATCTAAAGGAACTGTCTAGAAACAAACAAAATAATAATAAAAATTTAACTTTATTAGCTAAAAAATTAATAGTGGCAATTTCTATTTTGTAATCATGACATAGTTATAAGCAAAACCCCCCAAGTATTATTCATTGTATTGTTATATTTATCTTTTAAAAAGTGAAAATGATATCTTGCTTACAAAGATATTTGTTACATTGAGGAAAAAGGAGGAAAAGTGAACATTAATTATAAAGCTTTATGTACATTTGTTTTTATTTACATATTAATCTTATTCAATCAAGTTCTGGGTAAAAACAAAGTTTTTGTACATAAATTTTACTTAGAGATATTAGCTACATACCACCCTTTTGAATTAGGTAGAAGAAAAATTAGAGAGTAGAACTAATATTTGTGGCTGATGTGATTATTTTATAAAGAATATATATGGGCTTATAGGGACACCTGGGTGGCTCAGTTGTTTAAACATCCAACTCTTGATTTTGGCTCAGGTCATGATCTTGCAGCTGTGCGATCGAGCCCCACATCCAGCTCCATGCTGGGAATGGAGTCTGCTTAAGATTCTGTCTTTCCCTCTCCCTCTGCCCTTCCCCCGTGCACATGCACTATCAAAACAACAAACAAAAAACCAAGAAAACAAAAAATAGAGAGTATAAATAAAATGTAACGAATAATTCTATAAGACATTAGACTGTTTACTATATGTTCACCATACACAGCAAATATTTTAATCTGTTTGCTACAGTATATATTACTGGAATATATATTCAGAAATTTTGAAGCTTTGTACCAATAAAAACCCAATAAACAAAACAAAGGGATAATAGATTATATATGGGCTATCTTTTAATGTGTTGTTCAATATTCTGTTACTATGGGTGCTGTGTAAATAGAGCTCTTAAAATTAAAATGGAAAATCTGTGTTTTGGGCTTCTTCCCAAATCTTATGTACCTCAAGACATTTGACTTTCATTTATTAGAGACTGTGTGCTTTTAACAGCAAAAAAGAGAAAACTTTGGATTCAGATGGCATGTCTTTATGAAAGTAAACATTCTTTGTTGCAAGTAATATTACAGTGCTTCCGTTTCACAAATTAATAATATTGGTTTCACCCTATTTATTTCTCTTTTGTTACTTTTAAGGAAAATTTTAGATTAAGTTTCTTAATCTTTCTCTCCCAAAACAGATCATTGATAACTGGAGGTATCATAAAACAAAAGTGGCTTCATATTGGCTCATAAAATTGGACTCTGTAAAACAACGAAAAGTGAGTAATTCCAAAAATAGTTTTGCCCTTTGGGATTATGTATTAAGATCATTCATCCATATCCATAATCAAGCTATATACATCTTCATTTGTTTACTCATTTCTTCCACAAATATTTGTTGCGCACCTACTGTGTTTCGGGCACTGTTCTAGGTTCTGAGGATAAAAAAAGTGAATTTAAAACAAGCCCCGTGGTCTCATAGAGCTTATATTTTAGTTCAGGTGTTTGATGATAAACAATATATAATAGAATGAAGGGCAATTCTACTGGGTAAGTACCTGAAGTAGGGTAAGTACCTGAAGAAAAATAAATCAGAGTGAAAAAAAGAAAGAAGGTAACATGGGAGCAGAGACCTTAATGAAATGCTACTATGCAGATAACTGCAGTTACAATGTATCAATCAGGCAGAGGGAAGAGCAGATACAGAGGGCCTGAGGTGGATGTTAGCTTGAGGTGTCCCTGAAGCATAGAAGGACCATTTTATTCCCTTATTTATAGGATCATTGGCTTGTGTTGGTCAAGAGTGAGTGAGGGGTGGTGAACGCTAAAGTTGGGTATATGGGCAAGGGTCAGATCATAACTTCATGGGCTGTTTAAAGACTTTGGATTTTATTCCAAGTAAGGGGAAGCCACTGAAAATTTTGAGCAGAAGAGGTATACAGTCCATGCACTTTTTGTAATCTAGAAGATGGAAAACTGTAGGTAAGTTGATAATTAAGATGAAATAGGCCAGAAGCAGATTAAAGTATTTATAAGATAGCTATAAATAAATACTTATTTATAAATACTTATAAAGTGTTTATACAATATACTTATAATACATGATAAATGTGACATTTTAAAGACTTGAAGAAATGACATTTCCCCCCCCCAAAATGATACTGAAGCAATTGGCTACCTCTTTGTAAGAAAATTAAGTCAGTCTTATCTCTCACCATATGCAAAAATAAATTGCAGATAGACTGCAGTTTATGTGTAAAAAAAGGAAAATATTAAAAGTTTTAAGGAAAAGGATATGTTTATAACCTTAGAATGGGGGAACCACTTCTTAAGAAAGACTTTAGACCCAGAAATCTTAAGGAAAATACTGACAGATTTGATTACATGAAAATTTAAACCAAATTAAAAGGCAGAAGCTGTGAGGGGCATGGGAGGAGGGGTGTGGAGGAAGACAGATATTTGTAACACATAAAACACAAAGTAATACCAATAAACCAAAACTTTCTACAAATCAACCATCAAAAGACAAACTATCCTATAAATATTAATAAATAAAATGGCAAAGTACATAAAAAGGCCATGAAAAGACAATTTATGGATCTTCAAATAGCCAATTAACATGTAAATAGATCCTTGGCCTCACTAATGATGAAGGAAAAGCATCGTATTAGCCATCGTATTAGCAAAAATTAATCAGACAGATAATATCCAGTGATGGAAATAGTATGGATAAAGGGCCTTTGTGTATCATTAGAGGGAGGATACATTGATACAACTCCATAGACAGGTGATTTGCAGTCTCTATTAAAATTACAAATGTTCATAACCTTGATGCAGCAAAACCACTTACAGCATTCTATCCAACAAAATAATTGTCTGTGTATATGAAAGATTTATATGTGTGAGCATTTATTGCAGTGGTATGTGTGAAAGCAAAACATTTGAAGCAGCCTAAATATCTTATCAATAAATTTATGATTAAATATAGTGCATCCACACTATTCAGTTTCATTAAATTGAATACTATTCTGGAATCATAGATCTTAACCTGAGAGATAGCATCAGATTATGGCTAGTAACATACAAAACAAACATACATTAGTAAATTAGCCAATGGTAACTAATCATGAGTGAAAGGATACAATCAATAAGGTGTCACCCGAAGGCCATGAGTCCATCCGCTATCAGGCATCCCTTTTCACACGTCCAGAGGCATTCTGGCTTCAGAGTGATCAGTGCCAACTATGTGTGGTTCACCTGCGTACGGAGGGAGCCTTCCAAATGTGGGTGGCCTTCATTTTTCTTCTCCATTAGTCACCCATGTAGTCTTTGTGACTAACTTCTGTTCTCCAGTCAGCTGAAATAAAAAGATTGATTTACTATGAATGTTGTCTGATAGAACTTTCTGCAAAGATGGTAATATATGCTATATTTGTGATGTCCAAAGGAGTGGTCACAGACACGTATGGCCATTGAGTGAGCACTTAGAATGTGGCTATTGTGACTGAGGAACTGAACTTTTAATTTAAATTTAAATTCAAATAGCCAAATGTGTCTAGTGGCTACTGTAGTTGACAGGGTGGATCTAGACAGATCAGGGGTAGCCTTCTAATATGTTCTTAGATAAGAACTTTCTCAGTTATCTTCCTGCTGAGAAATTCCATTAAAGGGTTTGCAAGAGTGTCCGGTAAGGTCGTGATCGCCTTGGGCATCTCAAAGAAGGAGCACCTCTGTCAACTTGTTCCCTTCTATATGCCATCCAAAAGGATATCAGGATAGTAAATTAAACAAACGTGTCATGTCGTACAATAATATGTGTTGTCCCATTTTAAGTGACTTATGTGTGTATGCTATTTTAAATATATATATCTAGCATAAAATTTTTTTAAAAACTAGGTACCAAATTGTTGAGAGGATATATTTCTAGAGGGTAGACTTATTGAGCCACAGGAAGGAAAGAGGTGACATTTGCTGTCATTCTTACCTTTTTTGTAGATTTCTATACTTTTTTCAAGTTAAAATAATCTTTTCAAAAGTGGCAGAATGACAGGGAGACACAGGCATTCCTGTGAAGCCTGTCTGGATTCCCCTACAATCACGTGTTATGTTTCCCTATTCTAAATCTTCATGGCACTTTGTACTCAGTTGTATTTATGATCTGCCTTGAGAGATTTTTCTATTAATTTTTCCCCACTTCTCTAAAAGCCAGGTGCTTGTCTTACTTTGTAGTTACCTGTAGGAAGCTTTCTGTAACCACTTATTAAGTTGATTCAATTCTAGGTTCTTTTATGAACTCTGTCAATGGCAAGCTCACTTCTCTCTGCCTCCTCCTTTCTTCACTAGTGATGTGTGTTTATTTGAAAAATTTTTTAACATTTATTTATTTTTGAGACAGAGAGAGACAGAGCATGAATGGGGGAGGGTCAGAGAGAGAGGGAGACACAGAATCCGAAACAGGCTCCAGGCTCTGAGCTGTCAGCACAGAGCCCGACGCGGGGCTTGAACCCACGGACCGCGAGATCGTGACCTGAGCCGAAGTCGGATGCTCAACCGACTGAGCCACCCAGGCGCCCCGATGTGTGTTTATTTGAACAGCAGCTACAAACGAGGACGCCATTCTGTTTTTTCACGTGTGATTTGAGAAGGTCTGATAAACATTGTAGAGGATGATCAGAGGATGTATGTGAATAGTAATGACTTTTGTGAACTGGAAGAAAACTATTTCACGTTTTAGGATTGTTATGTTCAATTTGGTTTATAAATTTTGAGTAAAATTAAACAATTGCTTGTAAATTTACTTGCACATACTTTTGCCAGTACATCTACTTCTCCTGTACTGATGTCCTCTAAGAATATTTGGAGTGAGTTGTGTTTGTGTAGCCCTTTCCTTCATTTCCCAGATGTGTAGCCACATGTCCATGCTTGTCATACACTGTCATGTTACAGGAGTGGAAGCGCCAGTGTGAGGGGGCAGAATTTTTTAATACAACTTACATACCTAGGTATCCTTTCTTTGAGCCCTTTGGTGGCTTCTTCCATTCTGGCATAAACCAAAAGTACTCTGTGTCCTCTATGCTTGTAAAAAGTAGTAAGACGTCCCATCTTCAATGCACAACGTGTTACAGTCCCATAGCTTACACTACCCAAGCAGTTACAGAAGTTCTGCAGAAGGTAATTTAATACTTGTGTTTTTGGCAGAAGAATCTGTAGCTGAATATTGACTCTCAGAGAACAGAAAGGGCTGATCTTAGCTAGAGCAAGTTTATCCTGCCACTTTCTGCTTTCAAGGAGGCCCTGAAAGATGGCTCAGGAATAGTAGGCCTAGGCTACGATGGAAAGGAAAAGGCCAGAATTTACACATCTACAACTTGTTTGCAACAATTTTTCGTGGTAACGTCATGATCACTGCGTTTCTTTCTCTCCCCTCAACCCTTTTTTTAAGACACTATTTTTCCAAAACAAACTCTAATTTCTCAGATACATCATGAAAGGTGAAGTGCTCCTGGGAAAAGAAACAGAAGGCAGCTCTCAGCAGCATTTGTCATGTGATGACACTCTCCCCCTCACTGCCAGGGCCACTGAGGAGCTGTCACCCATGAGGAATTATTGGGATAATAAGGAAACGAATTTTTGTAAAATTTCTCCTTTTTGTAAAATTTACCCTGCCAAATGTATGTGTTCTTTCACCCATGCCCACAAAATAAGCATAACAAATACACATACCGTGAATGCAAATCATAAGGCCAACCAACGGTGGAGGTCTTGAGCTCTAAGAGACATAAACACAGAGTTTTTAATTGGGATTTTTTGTTGTTGTTGTTTTTATGTTTTGTTCATTTAATCAATAGCATTAGAATGAATGAAGTGAAGTACTTAAAATTTAGCCCAGATAGGATAAGTATAGAGATATATTATAAAATAATCGTTGGGACAAACTTAAATATGTTTGTCTGCTCTAGTTGTATATATGTATATGTATATATTATAATATATAAATACTTTTTCTCTACCTCTTCCCAATCTTGTTGTGTTTCAAATGAAATCAAGAGGTAAAGTGAGATAAGAGAATGACTGAAATATTTTTTTTCTTGCAACAAGAGAGCCAGTATAATAATGAGTTGAAAAGTACATTGAAAAAAAATTAAGCTTTATATGTTGATAAGGGGCAATATTAGATAGTGGAAAGAGGTACTGGACTTGTAGTCATGTGGATTTGAGTTAAATACTGCCTCTGTCCTTTACTTGGGGCAGGTAACTTTTCAGAATTTCTGAGATTTTTAACCTTAAGATTTGGAGGGTTTTTGTGAAGAAATGAGACATCATGTGAGAGGGTGTTCTGCCTTAGGAGGTATAAAATGCAGGCTGATTTTGTTTTCCTACTAAGGATCGTCATACCAGGCTGTTTCTCCAATGTGTTTTATTTAACAGTGCTTCCCCCTTATTCGCGGGGGATTCCGAGTCCCCTAGTGGATGCCTGAAAATGGGGATAGTACTGCATCCTGTAGATATTCTGTTGTTTCTCATACATATATACATACCACTGGTAAAGTTGAATTTATAAACTAGGCACAGTAGGGGATTAACAACAATAACTAATAATGAAATAGAATAATTATAACAATATGTTATAATAAAAGTTGTATAAATATGGTTTCTCTCTCTCTCAAAATATCATATTATACTGTACTCACCCTTCTTCTTGTGATGACGTGAGATGATAAAATGCCAACACGATGAGATAAAGTGAGGTGAATGCCGTAGTTATTGTGACGCAACGTTAGGCTACCGTTGACCTTCTGAGACTACGTCCGAAGGAGTATCCATTTGCTTCCGGACAGTGGTTGGCCTCGGGTAACTGAAACTGTGGAAGGTGGAACTGCAGATACAGCGAGACTACTAAGAGTTCAGGTCTTCAGATGTAGAATTATTTTATGTAGAGTATGTGGAAATGAGGTATAAAAAATTGTCTGTTGGGTTGTAATATATTAACCATTTATTTGACCATCTGTTTGAAACCTGTCCTATTGCTTTTTAAAGCCAAAAACTGCATCCAAGAAAACAAAAAGAAACCTAGAATGTGGGTCAGCTGTTGAACGTAGACTTAGATATTATAAAACGTTACTTATTCATAAGGTCATGCACTTAACTAATTTACATCTAGATGTGGATTAATCAGCTCTGTGCTTCTTTGGGCTGGGATGATAGTGATCATTGGAAGGCTGTGTCCTTTCAGTCTCCTGGGGAGCAGACATAAGACAGATTTAGAAGTGAAAGAGATTTATAAGAGAAAACTCACAAGAAAGATAAAAGGGTAAGAGAGTTCAAGTAGATAGGACAGGCCTTCAGACTGCAGTGTAGGTCTGACAGCTGTGAATGGAAGGCAAGAGGGTTGGGAGGAAGAACCTGAGACTAGTGAAGTTCTCAGAAAGCCTTGTAGCGCTGGTGGGGAGGCAGAACAAGCACTGCCTGCTAGGCAGAAATGACGCCTCTCAGGTGTCCCAGCCATGCCCAACCATTTGGTTGGGGACAGTCAGAGGAGAGCATAAGCTTGAATGATGCAGTGGATCCTGAATGGGGAGGCTAACTCACTCTTGGAAGCAACTTGACCCAAATGGCACGTCTCCGTGGCTGCCACAAAGGCTGCATGTCATGCAATTTAATTTGACAAACATTTATTGGTTGCCATTTTGTACGATTACTGTGCTAGGCACTACTGGGGATTTTGAGAGTTGTTCATTCATTCATTTAGTTACTTGCTCATTCTAACATGCATTCAACAATATTAATTGAGGGACTATCATGTCCCAAGCACTGTATTCGGTGTGGAATGCATAATTTAAAGCTCTTAATTCTATTTATAGACCGTTGTTGAAATGTGTATCTCACTTTTTCTGTTCCAGGATCAAAGCATTTGCTGGTTGCTCATTAAAATGTTATAAAACTGTAAGATTAGAATCCTCATACACAAACTCTTTCACGTGCCTTATTTCAAATTTTCCTTATTGGATGTAAGCGTTAAAGGTCAAGAATGAGGGAATTAAATACTGAACAGAATCCTCACCAGGTGAAAATGGAAACAGCTAATCTTATTTAATATCATGTTGTGGTAACTCCACACTTGCATAATACAGCTTTCTGCCAAGAATGCAGCTGCTTTCTATAATTTGTAAGGAATATATGAGAAGTATGAAAATACTGCAGTGCTGGCGGGCTGTGAAGAATGCCAGATTTGCTGAGAAGCTTATTCTCTGACGTGATACCTAGGCATAAACCTCAGATTGGAGGATGAAGAGAAATAAGTAGTGATATTAAGGTTAGACCATATTTGCATTTATTTGGGGGTTCTGAGATCCTTGTTTATCAAGTATTTCTTCTCTACATAGCAATTTCTTTTTAATACCTACTGTAGCTGCTTCTTTGTGCATTTTGATGTTATTATTTCCCATCTCTTTTTCATTTGAGCCGACATAGATGCTGCACGGAGCTGTTCGTGTTGCATCAGCAAAAGTGCCTTTCCCCCATAGCCATGGCTGCTGCATGCATCATTAGTACAGCATGTAGTGATTTTAATGTTATTTCTAAACCTCCCTCACCTCATGCCATTATTTTAATTTAGAACCAACTGTTCAGCCATATGGAGCAGTTTGTCATTCAACATCTGTATGTTCTTGCAAAATATGAATTTGTGTGCTCTATGCCTTCAATGTGCTATATTTCATATGGAAAAGACAAATCTCTTCATTTTATTAATGTTTTCATTGACTGAATCTCCTATTTATTTTTTCCCTTGGAGAGCTTAATGTTAGATCGGGGTGCTTTTAAAAGTCACAATGTCAGGAAATGCATACCTGTATTCTATAACTTAGCCTCACTTGAGTCCACAGATAAACACAAAGGGCAACTTGCTGACCATTTGTTTTCGTGTTTCACAAATCATTCATCTACCATTTTGTTCTAACACCAAAGCACCCAGATATCCAAAATAGCATTGCAGATAGAACTGGCACTAATTTACTTCTTTCCAGTCTGATTTCTTGCCTGTCTGCCCTCTGCCTTCCTAAGATTATTCAGTGGATGTTTTGCTAAAGGTGCAGTCACTGTCTTGCCATCTGTGAGCCTCTTAAGCAGACTAGACCCTTCACCATGGCCCTGATAAAGGGCGTGCCTGGGCAGCCTTCTTTATGTACAGTAACCCAACCCATTTTCCCAAGTATCACTTGATTAGAGGCAAATCTGAATCTAAGAAGTAACAATTTGATTCTCTTGTAGAGTTTGCTGTTCACACCTGGGCAGATCAAATTAGTTGTGAGGCAGTGTTGGGTAGTGCTTCCCCAGAAGCTCTGGCTACAGAACTGTCCATTTACTAGCTGTGTAATCTTGGCGAAGTTATTTACCTGCTCCATGCCAGAGTTTTCTCATCCATAAAATGAGATCCAGAAGTGTTCTCAGAACGAAAACATGTCCAGGGTGCCTGGGTGGCTCAGTCAGTTAGGCTCCAACTTTTGATACTGGCTCAGGTCATGGTCTTGCAATCGTTGAGACTGAACCCCGCATCTGGCTCCACACTGAGAGGAGCCCACTTGGGATTCTCTTTCTCCCTCTCTCTGCCCCTTCCCCACTGGCACCCCCTCTCAAAATAAATAAACAAAAAAATAAATGAAAAATTTTCATAACCGTTAGGCAGCAAAACCTAACCTACTTGAATTCATTTGATGACAATGACTTGACAGGAAGGTATGTGTTATTTTTGTCTCATGTCTTGGTTTGAATATTCATATATTTTCCTGCGGAAATAGAAATATTTATGATTATGGAATCCAGCCTCATGATTTTTTGGAAAAGGATTGTGGATCAATTTGTACCTACTTTATGTTTTTGTTCTGAGGATTACGTGAATTGTTCTATGTAAAAGTGTTTAGAACAGTCCCTGGTTCACAGTGAGGTCTATAGGAAGCTCTCAAAAAGTGTGAGCTCTGATTTTTACCGTGTCTGCATAGGTTTCACTTTGATGCAAGGAACAGTTTCACTGAGATAAACACCTATTGAGTGCTAGACCTATCTTCAGCCTTGAGGACATGATACGTTTTTTACCAAGATGGGCATAATGCCTCCCTTTATATGGATTAACAGTCTATATTAGTGAAACAGGAAGTTAAAATAAAGCAAGGTAGTTATTAATAGAGGAGGAACCGGGGATTAAGGGATCATAGTTTAATGGCAGGTAAAGTTGTCCCTGAGTAGGTTCACCAGGTGAATAGATAAGGAAGACTGTTCCAAGCTGAGGAAAGAGTGCATATGAAGGCTCAGAGGGAAGATGCAGGGATTCAGGTACTTGTCCCCTCGGTTTACATGCCCATGTGCCCTCCAAATGACAGGTCTCTCTAACCCCCTCCTTTCTCCAGGAGCAGAGAGCTTGCCTCCTTTAAAATTGAGGGCAGGGGCACCTGGGAGGTTAGTCCATTCTTGATTTCAGCTCAGGTCGTGATCCCACAGGTCATGGGTTTGAGCCCCGCATCAGGCTCTGCACTGACCTCGCAGAGCCTGGTTGGGATTCTTTGTTTCTCTCTCTCTCTGCCCCTCCCCCACTCGCCCTTTATCTCTCTCCCAAAATAAGTAAATAAACATTAAAATAAAATAAGATAAAATAAAATAAGATAAAATAAAATAAGATAAAATAAAATAAAATAAAATAAAATAAAATAAAATAAAATAAAAATAGGGCAAAGAGAAGCAAAGTAGAATGTATGTTCCCAGTGGGCTGCTCAGGAAAAGAAGGAGCAAGTTCCTGGGTTGCCTAGACCATGCTAGTCTCATGATTCTGGGAAATCATTCAGGCAGAGATACTTGATGTGGTGCAAGAGGCCTAGCAAATGTATTCATCTCTCCATTTTGGAGGAAACATTAGGAGTAGAGCACAAGCATTCACCACCCCTAATTCCCTAGCTGCTTTCTGAAGTTGCCTTCAGTCATGTGTGGGCTAGGATATTAAATGATCATGGTTTTAAAATTCCCTCTAAAGTAAGACTAAAACATGTACAGAGCAGTGGCCAAGAGGGTCTCCACTAAATAATGCACCTAGTTAGTGCTTAGTATAGAGCATGCAGGCTCTTCTCTTTGGTTCTTATGCGTTGTGTGGATTTTACCATAAAATGTATTAAAAAAGAAATAAATAACTTATAATCTCAAATGCTTTAAAGTTGAATAGCTATTTATTAATAGAATATGAAATTAACGTTAGCATGGCTGCTTTTTAAATTTGTCCTGTGTTATGACTTTTGGCCTGTTATTACTCACTAATACATAGAAAGTAGAAAGGAAAATTTACTGAAATTTATCATTTACTGCTAGTGTGGATTCTTCCATCATATCAGTCATGATACTGCTTTCTACATTAAAAAATATAGAGTTTGGGGTGCCTGGGTGGCTCAGTTGGTTAAGTGTCTGACTTCAGCTCCGGTCGTGATCTCGTGTTCGTGAGTTCGAGCTCACAACGGTCTCTCTGCTGTCAGTGTGGAGTCCACTTCAGATTCTCTGTCTCCCTCTTTCTGCCCCTCCCCTGCTTGCTCTCTCAAAAATAAATAACATTAAAAAATATACATATGAGTTAAACTAATAGCTTAAATGAAAATTGTAAAAAATAAAAGGTATTAATCAATACACATATCAGTATTATTGTGAATAATTCATATTAAAAATGTTTTTAAATACTTCTTAATTATTAAGCATTTGTTATCTGTAATAACGAGCTTTTCCAGGACAATTTTTTCCCCAGGCGACTTTATTACAGATTGCATTCTCTCTCCTTATTTGCTGCCCCTTCATCTGACATACCCTTAACCTGCAGTGGGAGTTGCAAATACTGTTTCCACTTCATGGTGAACAGGAAGGGAAGGCATGAGGCTCACACAATTCATCATGAGAAGTTGAAGTCGACCTTCTTCTCTAAATAAAGTGTTTTGAAAGTTTTTTACTGGGGCGCCTGGGTGGCGCAGTCGGTTAAGCAAGCGTCCGACTTCAGCCAGGTCACGATCTTGCGGTCCGTGAGTTCGAGCCCCGCGTCGGGCTCTGGGCCGATGGCTCAGAGCCTGGAGCCTGTTTCCGATTCTGTGTCTCCCTCTCTCTCTGCCCCTCCCCCGTTCATGCTCTGTCTCTCTCTGTCCCAAAAATAAATAAACGTTGAAAAAAAAAAAAATTAAAAAAAAAAAAAAGAAAGTTTTTTACTAAATTGATTTTAAACAGATATTTATTCTACATTTGCCTTCTCAGAGAGAACTAGTATCACTTCTTTAAATATGGTTGTTTTAAAGAGAGGCAAATTAAATTCTTCCTCTATCTGCCTCCAGTTCTCTCTACATTTGTGCCAATTGAGGGAAATCTGTCTTCCTTCAGCCTTGATGTTTGCAAGCTTCTTTCTCTTCTCACCACTCACTCACATACTTCCAGGCAGTTCCTTCAATTAGATAAATAAAATACAAAGTAAAAGTCTTGAATAACTGTTTGAATAACTGTATTTGTTGGTGCTTCCTATTTTTTTTTTTAAGACTTTTCATTGGAAATACTGCATTGTATAATTATTAAATAGATGTGAACTGGGCAAAGTCAATTTTTGGGTTTACAAATTTTTTTAGAACCTCTAGGATTTCAGTTGTCCAGAATTAGATTAATCATAGTTCTTATTTCCTGATACTCTCTCATTAATGGTCTGTATATGACCTGCTTTTATTTAGTGTTTGTAAGGTCACTGTCCTGTTTGTGACCCCCACATCTAAAACAAAACTTATGTTCCTGGCAGTGACCTGTTATTCAATCACATGACTCTACTCCATTCCCCTGGACATCCTCCCCATATCTCAGGGAGCCATTTTCTTGAATTCAGGATTTATTAGTTCTTTACTTTCTTTCTTTATAAATTCTTATTTGTCTATGTTTATTCCCCATAAGTATTTTTAATATTTAGTTGTTTTTACTTCTATTAAAGGGATTTCATACTGTATATTATAACTCAGGTTTGCATTTTTTAAAATGTACTATTATATTACTAGGATGCTTGTGTTTTGCGTGTTGTGGTATTTCATTCATTTTGATTATTGTATAATAGTTCACTGGAATGAGGGTATCAGTTTATTTGTTCAGTCTCCCATTGAAGGACAATTAGGATGTTCCCAGCTGTTTGCAATTGTGAACAGCTGTTAGAACATTCTTGTACATGCCTCTTGTTTTTAACCTCTGAGAGGATTTCTCTTAGGACCAACGTAGCTGGGTTATAGGGTATATGAATTTTTAACTTTAGGAGATAATGCCAAGCCATTTTTGAGTGACAGCACCAATTGCTACTCCCACCAAAAGTGTCTAAGAGACCCTGCACGTCCCTGTCTCTCCAGCACTTGGTATTGTCAGACTTTGAATTTTTGTCAGTTAAATGGACATGAAGAGATATCTTATGGTTTTAATTTTTGTTTCTTATGTTTACTGGGCAAATTTATTCCCTCTTTTGTGAAATTCCAGTCCATGTATTTTTGTGCATTTTTTTCTAAGTTGGTGGTGTTTATGTTAACAATTTGTTAGGCATTCATTATGTATTTCTGATATTAATCTTTTGTTGGAGGTATATATTTTAAATCTATTTTCCCAGTTTGTAACTTGATCCTTTATTTTCTTGAATGTATTTTTTGATGGCCAGAAGTTCTTAATTTTAATATAATCAATCTATTATTCTTTTATGACCCACACTTTTTTGTGAGTTAAAGTAATCTTTTTTTAACCTAAGGACTAAAAGATATTCACCAATGCTTTTCACTAAGATATTTAGTGGCTTATTTTTATTTTATTTTTATTTTTTAAATTTATTTTATTTTATTTAATTTTTAATATAATTTATTGTCAAATTGGCTAACATACAGTGTGTAAAGTATGCTCTTGTTTTTTGGGATAGATTCCCTGGTTCATCGCTTACATACAACACCTAGTGCTCATCCCAAAAAGTGCCCTCCTCAATGCCCATCACCCATTTTCCCCCTCTCTCCCACCCCCTTCCACCCTCAGGTTGTTCTCTGTATTTAAGAGTTTATTATGGTTTGCCTCCCTCCCTCTCTGTTTGTAACTATATTTTCCCCTTCCCTTCCCCCATGGTCTTCTGTTAAGTTTCTCAAGATCCACAAATGAGTGAAAACATATGATATCTGTCCTTCTCTGACTGACTTATTTCACTCGGTATAATACCTTCCAGTTGCAGCCACGTTGCTACAGATGACATGATTTAATTCTTTCTTAATGGTTTATTTTTTAAACTTAAGACTCTAATCCCTCTAGAGCTGATTTTTTAAATCGAGTGAATGAGGATTCAGCTTTATTTTTTAAGTAAAGCTTACTATTTTTCAATCTCCATTTATTGATTTAATTTGCATTTAAATTTTAACTTCAAACTTAATCTCTTCTTACTCCAATGGTCTGATTTGCCACCTGTGGCATACACCAAACTTACATAAATGCATGGGATTTTTACTCTGTGCTGTTGTTTAATGAATTAGTGTGTGTGTGTGTGTGTGTGTGTGTGTGTGTGTGTGTGTATTTATGCTTGAATTACATATATTCATCTTAGAATTTTAGACACACACACACTTAGATTTTGAAATAACTTTGGTTTTTCCACTAGGTTTTGGACATAGTAAAAACAAGTATCCGTACAATTCTTCCACGCATCTGGAAGGTACCTGATGTCGAGGAAGTAAATTTATATCGGATTTTCAACAGGGTTTTTAATCGCTTACTCTGGAGTCATGGTCAAGGACTGTGGAACTGTTTCTGTGATTCAGGGTAAGTTCTAAATTATCTTTTATTATTGTTACTTTTAACATTTTATTATTTGGTTAGAGGAAGGCCAATAAAATGGTTGATTTCCATAATGATCTCTTAAAATATGGATATTTTTTACTGCATATAATTTTTTTGTACTCAGCTGTAGTTTATAGCAGTTGAACTGATTTAGATGAGATAATGAATATGAACATAACACCTAACTAAATTGAATTCAATGGAGAGAAAGTAGTCTTAATGAAAAATCTCAGTTACGAATCAATATTCTTAATGTTCTTCTGCTCTTTCCTTCGTACAACAGACTTCCAAAATATGGCTACCGTCCCTCTCCAAAATTTCAGTCCTGCCAAAGCTATTGTGATTCATTGTTTCTTTAGCCTTAAGATAATTTAAAACCAAACATTCCCTACCTCTTTTTCAATTAGAAAGGGCTACCTTTCTGGCCTTCCCTTAATCCCTTTGTTATGCAGGTTTGATATTTTAGGGGCTTCTGCATCTTCAATTGTTTACTAAATCCTGTTAGTTTTTCTGTCACATTCCCATGGGGCTACTTTCTTTTTCATTGTTCTTAGCTATTGTTAAGTACTTATTACCGCGTTGAATACTTTTGGAGATACAGAGTTGAATTCCCCACAGATCCCCGCAAGACTCTTAAAAATGATAATAGCTAAAGCTATACTACTTACTGTGTGCCAGGCATTGTTCTAAACACTTTATGTATAAGGAGTGATTTAATCCTCATAACAGGTTTTATGATTTATCACCATTTTATAGACAAGGAAACTGAGGCACAGATAGGTGCTAAGGACCTAGTGCAACTGGGATTTGGCCTCAAGGAACCTGGCCCAAGAATTTATGGTCTTAACCAATAAGCTTTGTTGCCTCTAGTAGACAAAAGAAGAGATATAAAAAAGTAATGATTATAAAAGAGACATAAAATATTCTAGCCATTTATAGAAAGGCTAGGTAAGATTAGTAGATTTCTAGACATTTTTGCCTCCAGTTTTTTGTTTCCCATATCCATCCTACTGTCAGGGGTCATTTCCTAAAATCTGTAGTGAGTTCCCTCATTTATCATTAAAGTCTAGAGTTTTTATCTAGAGACACAACACTCTCTAATATGCTGATTCTTTCTTATTTCTCTAGTCCTCTTTGTCATTACTTTTCTACTTAAAGCTTGTGCCAGAAAAACAAGCTCATTATTTTCAAATATCTTTAAAATGTTTTCTTTTCTTCATCGGAGCTTTTGGTGTCCTTAAGTGTCTGACCGGGCTGCTTTGCACAACCCTATCCCTCCAATTCCCTTTGCATTGTTTAAATTCGGTGTAAAGACCCAGCCTGTACTTCCTTTTTGGTAAAATCATAACAGCCTATTGTAGTCTGAAATGATGTCTGAATGTCCTCCATTTAAATATTCTGGTCATCTAGTACTGATTCATTCATATCATTTGCAGACTTACTCTCACTACTATCTCCTCAGTAGCCATTCACAACAGGAAGACTTTCTAAGGTGCTCTGGGTTTGGGTAAAACCTGAGAGTAATCTTGGCTATAAATTATTTCCTCAGAGAGTTAAGTGGAATATTTGAACTATGCTCTATGGCCTGTTAGTTGTTGCCTCTTTGTAGAAGTTCTCTCAATCTAGACTCACAGTTGGAATGTTTTTGTTTGTTTGTTTTTTCTGTTTGTTGACCCATTGGTTGGAATGCTACATATGAATCCCAGCTATTTTTCACCAGGGAAAACAGTCAGACAGTCTGCTACTGAAACTAGTGCTGGTAGCTTTGAGTTCATGAGATAATCTCCAACTCCAGACCCTAAAGATGCCCATCAAGTGGTTCTTCTTTGCCTCTAGGGCTCCTCTTCCCTGAACTAGTTTGGCAAAATATTAATTGATTCAGAATCTTTTTCTCTTGTGTTTTGCACAATACTCCCCTTAAATTTCTCTGGTGGTATCTATTGTTATTGGTATTGATGATGAGAGTTAACAACATTTATTGAAGACTTACTAAAAGCCTGACGTTGTTTTACATAGTAAATAGTCTTATAGTTGCCACTTTAGTGTTTTGAGTAAATTATTATTGTTATTCTCATTGTATAGATGAGGAAATTAACGCATAGAGAGAGCATGTAGTTTATCCAGGTTCTTATAGTAACTAGGTGAGCATGGATTTAAACCCAGGTTGTCTGAGACAAGAGCCCAAGCTCTTAGCTGTGTGTTTCACTGATTCCCTTCAAAGCAGCATTCCCAGTGGTTGCCAGACTTGCTTGATTGCAAGTCCCATAGCCTTAGTCAGATCCCCAGCCCCACCACATCTGGGCAAATAGAGCAGGAGTAGCTTTGAGCCCAATTTGATCTCCATACTCCATCCATTTCTTTAAAATTTTGGCGGTTTGTAGAGGTGAGTTTAACACTGGGTTTTATTTTGCAGCCTTACGAATGGGTTTCTTAGGCTTCCTCAATTTCATGAAGTCACACAGCATTGTGTTTGATTCACAGGTTAGACCCAGAGTAGTGTTAGTAATCCTTTGAGTCATGTTTAGTCAATGCATACTCCTTTAACGTTTGGCCTAACAGCCCAATAGTCAAGGCAAAAATCTACTCTAAACTCAGTTCTAAGAGAATGATTTTAATAAAAGCACAACTGTCATTCACAGTTAGGTGTAAAATCTTGGAAAAATATAATTCAAATAAGTCTGGGCCACCTTGATTCTTTCCTCTGCCCATCAACACCCCAATAACAAAGCAAAATAAATAAACCACTCCCTGTCCACATCCAGACACATCAAAGAATATCATAGGAACCTTTGTGGCAGGTTTCCCTAGAGTTGGCCCAGAAGTTTTACTGATGCACCAAATAGAAAACACCCTTATCCCTCTTTCTTACTTTTCCAGGCTGCTAAAGCCCATGCTCAGTGACCCTTGTTGTTACATGGAACCTTCTCTTGTTATCACATGATGCCCCACATTCTGAATGTGTTCTCTGTAGGGGAATAGCTCTTAGAATTTTCATGAATAAAATTATCTGCCATGTTTTGCTGGGATAGAGGAAGTCTTGGTGCTGTGGACTCAAACTCAGGTCTGAGAGCTCATGAAAGGCAGCCAAAGGATGTAACATTTCAGCTGAGACTTGTAGGAAGAGGAAGAATAGTTTTCCAGGTAAAACAAAAAAGAGGAGGCAGGGGGAGGTATGGGAGAAGAAATGTATTGTTTGGAAAAGCCTTTTCTCCACTCAAAACTATGATCTGTATACCCCAAAGAAAGAGAATCTGTTTGGACCTGTTAGCCAAAGGCATTTTCTAGTGGAAGTTTTTCATGGAAAAGCTTTTTCTCTTAGAATCTTCAGGCAAGAAGAAATGATAAGGAGTATTCTAAGCAGTCTGCTTTCAGGCTGAATTATATGCCTACTTAAAAATATATGCATAACATATAGACTAAAAATGACATGAATCTTCCTGTTCTCATATCACTTTCAATTGGATGTGTTGTTGTTAGTACTTTTCAGCTCAATTGTTGCTGTTTATTCCGTTGGTATAGGCCAGTTTTTGTTTTGTTTTGTTTTTATTTTCCTTTCTCCTTTCTGCTACTTAACTTTGGTCCACTCAGTCATCCATTCTGACTTCTATTAGAGAAGGAGAAAAAAGATGAATCAGTTTTACTTTTTAGATAACTACTTTATTAAATATTTTGATGAGAAAGTTGGTGAAAAATTTTGGATTGCTGGATAATTAGAGGCTTTTCAAGTCTCTGGATTTCATTAATACCTCCCCTTTATTGCCAGAAGTATTCACTATTCTGTATCTTATTGTTATATTACTAAAAATGGTTGTTTAAAGTTGTTTCCTGTTATGTATCTCTGAGCATTAGGGAGTACCAAACAAATTTTTAACCAGTTAATTTTTCTTTTTCAATTTATGGATTTTGGCTCTTCTGTTTTTTGGAAGTTAGATACAGAAAAAAGGCAGATAAGACCTTGGGTTCTTTAAAACGGAACTGGTATTATAAGTTATTTTTATATCCTTTCACCTTCTTATTTCTATATGCCTCTATATGCCAGGTGTAGTGGATAGGAGGTGGGGGACATAGTTCTAACATACTCAGTTTGAAAGATAGGTTTCCTTTGTGCAGAGAAAGTTAGCCTAGTACCAAATGAAGCAATTCCTATCCATTTTCTTTTTTTCTTTATGAACACTGGTGCGCTGACACTTAAATATGAATTAATAGAGTAGAATGTGGTCTTTGGCCTGTGGTGGTGAACATACACAACAAAAATTGGTAAAAGACTTTGATCCACATATTTATTTTAAATATTTAAGGAAGAATGAGAGATTGAGCAGAGCTGGTGATATAACTTATATAATATTCAGACTGTTCCATCAAATTCGAGTGTTATAGAAAAAGCTCTTTTTACCTTGCTTCCATTTTATTTGTTCTTTTCTTACCTCTCTATACTCCAAATCAGGAAAAGAAAAATTGCCATGATGTTTGTAACTTGATAGTGGATCTAATCAAATGGCTCCAAAGGATCAAAATAAAAATATATCCAAATTAAGAGAAGAGGATGTAGCAATACTCAATTTCAGTGGAGAGAAAAGTCCTAAGCATACAGTCGTAACACAGGATGTTTTCCTGAATGTATTTGTATTTATATGAAATTTTTATTTATCTGGGCCTAAACATGTAGAACTTTGAAATTAAGACATATTAATTATAAGCACATTCTCTAATTAATTGGTATTCTCCAATATTTTTCTTGATCAAATTAGGTTAAGTCAGTTGCACACACACACACACACACACACAGGTATATATGGGTATATACAAACATGTATGTGTTATATCTAGTTTTTCTTATATTTAGTAATAAATTAAAACTTATTTTAGAAGTTAATTTAGCTAGTACATTACTGCTTCTTGAATGCAATAACTTTCTTAAAATAATAAAAACAGTATTATATTTAGTCCTGAACATCTCAGAATATGGAAGAAAATTTATTCCTTTCAGTCTATTCATTTGAATCTCATTCCTTTTAAGAAAACCTGTCACTCACTGATGACATGCTATCTTTTTAGGACCACATTTCTCCTGAAAAAATAAACAGTAGCCTTTCTGCTAAAAAAATGCCTTTCTGAGTTTTTAAAGCATTTTTAAAAATTCCAAAGATATCAAATATCCACAGAAAATTGAAAATGGAGTCTTTGAATTTCCCACTGGGAAGTAAATTTCTTCAGAAAAATATTTTCCTTAATATTTTTTTCTTTCTGAAAATCTACTGTTTTCTTTCTCTGAGGGTTAAGCGAGTTGGTTTATGTAAAACGAGACCTGAACCATTACCAAGTCTCAAATAAAACTTTCCCCTTGAGACTTAAAAAGAGTTTCATTTACACTAAGGAAATAAATCTCTTTCTCTCTCTCTCTGTGTCTCTCTCTCTGTGGTGGTGGGGGTGGGTGATGAGGTGTTTCCTGATTGGGATCACCATGGTAAATTTAGAATTGTAAGTATATTTATATATATTTGTGTACCTGCGTGTGCATAGACACACACACACACACACACAAACACACACACACACACATTAAGTTTACCAAGAAGTGTGTACTACTGCCTGCTTTGGTATAAGTTTGAGTGCATGAAAGGAGGAAGAACACTATGTTTAAGATTTCAGTCAGGCAGTATTCATTGAGATAACATTACTTCTAGAATAGAGAAACTGAGCTCTAGAAATATCATGGATATATAATTACATCTGAAAGGGTTTTGAAAGGAGTGGTCATAGTCAAAGGATTAATTTACATGTTCCTAGCACAGAGACCACAAATGAAATCACAGCAAATTTTAAATTCTTTTGTGGGATCATTATTTTTTTCTATTTTTTCATCTTTTATTTTTTCCCCCTTTTTAAAAAAAATAAATTTTAGTTAGCATACAGTGCAATATTGGTTTCAGGAGTAGAATTCAGTGATTCATCACTTACATACAACACCCAGTGCTCATCACAAGTGCTCTCCTTAGTACCCATCACCTTTCTGGCCCATGCCCCACCCACCTCCCCCCATCAACACATAGTTTGTTCTCCGTCATTAAAAATCTCTTGTGGTTTGTTTCCCTCTCTTCCCACCTCCCCTTCTCATATGTTCATCTGTTTTGTCTCTTAAGTTCCACATATGAATGAAATTTGTCTTTCTCTGATTGACTTATTTCACTTAACATAATACATTCTAGCTCTATCCATGTCATTGCCAATAGCAAGATTTCTTTCATTTTGATATCTGAGTAATATTCCATTATATATATGTATGTATATGTAATATTCCATATACATATATGTATGTATATATATATCACATCTTGTTTATCCATTCCTCAGTTCATCAATTGATGGACATTTGGCTATTGTTGATAATGCTGCTATCAACATTGGAGTGCATGTACCCCTTTAAATATGTATTTTTGTATTCTCTGGGAAAGTACCTAATAGTGCAATTGCTGGATCCTAGGGTAGTTCTATTTTTAGTTTCTTGAAGAATCTCCGTACTACTCTCCAGAGTGGCTGCACAAGTTTGCATTCCCACCAGCACTGCAAGAGGATTTCCCTTTCTCTGCATCCTTTCCCACACCTGTAGTTTCTTGTGTTGTTAATTTTAGCCATTCTAACAGATGTGAGGTGGTATATCATCGTGGTTTTGATTTGTGTTTCCCTGATGATGAGTGATCTTGACTATCTTTTCATGTGTCTGTTAGTCATCTGGATGTCTTCTTTGAGAAAGTGTCTATTCATGTCTTCTGCCCATTTCTTAACTGGGTTATTTGTTTTTTGGGTGTTGAGTTTGATAAGTTCTTTATAGATTTTGGATACTAACCCTTTATCAGATATTTTGTTTGCAGATATCTTCCCCCATTCTTTGGGCTGTCTTTTAATTTTGTTGATTGTTTCTTTCACTGTGCAAAAGCTTTTTACCTTGATGAAGACTCAAGTAGTTCGTGTTTGTTGTTGTTTCCCTTGCCTTCAGCAACCTGTCTAGTAAGAAGTTGCTGCAGCCGAGGTCAAAGAGGTTGTTGCCTGTTTTCTCCTCTAGGACTTTGATGGTTTCCTGACTCACATTTAGGTCTTTCTTCCATTTTGAATTTATTTTTGTGTATGGTGTGAGAAAGTGGTACAGTTTCATTCTTCTGCATGTTGTCGTCCAGTTTTCCCGACACCATTTGTTGAAAAGACTGTCTTTTTTTCCATTGGATATTCTGTCCAACTTTGTCAAAGATTAGTTCACCATATAGTTTCTGTTCTGTTCCATTGACCTATGTGTCTGTTTTTGTGCCAGTACCATATTGTCTTGATGACTGCAGCTTTGTAATATAGCTTGAAATTCGGAATTGTGATTCCTCAAGTTTTTTGTTTTTTGGTTGTTTTCAACATTTGGTTATTTGGGGTCTTTTCTGGTCCCATACAAATTTTAGGACTGTTTGTTCCAACTCAGTGAAAAATGCTGGTGGTATTCTGATAGGGATTGCATTAAATGGGTAGATTGATGGGTGCCTGGGTGGCTCAGTCGGTTAAGCATCTGACTTAGGCTCAGGTTATGATCTCGGGGTTTATGGGTTCGAGCTCCATGTCGGGCTCTGTACTGACAGCTCAGAGCCTGGAGCCTGCTTTGGATTCTGTGTCTCCCCCTCTCTCTGCCCCTTTCATGCTCATGCTCTGTCTCTCTCTGTCTCCCAATGATAAATAAACACTAAAAAAAAAATTTTTTTTTAATGGGTAGATTGCTTTGGGTAGTATAGACATTTTAACAATATTTGTTCTTCCAATCCATGACTATGGAATGCTTTTCCATTTTTTTGAAGAATGCTTCTTCAATTTCTTTTATGTGTGTTCTGTGGTTTTCAGAGTATAGATCTTTTATCTCTTTAGTTAGATACATTCCTAGGTATCTATTGTTTTTGGTGCAATTACAAATGGGATCAATTCCTTGATTTCTTTTTCTGCTGCTTTGTTATTGTATAACAAATATTGTATACAATATTTTATACATTATTATAATATATATGTATATATATTATATATATGTGTGTATATTATATACATATGTATATATTATATATATGTATATATATGTATATATTATATATATATGTATATATATTATACAATATTTTATACATTGTATAAAAATGTAACAGATTTATTCACGTTGATTTTATATCCTGCAACTTTACTGAATTCTTGTTTTCGTTCTAGCACTTTTTTTTGCAGTTGAACTTTCAGGTTTTCTGCATAGAGTATCATGTTGTCTGCAAATAGTGAAAGTTTGACTTCTTCCTTGCTTATTTGGATGCTTTTATTTCTTTTTGTTGTGTGATGCCAGTACTGTGTTAAATAGTAATGATGATAGTGGACATACTTGTTCCTGACCATAGGGGCAAGACTCTCAGTTTTTCCCCGTTGACAATGATATTAGCGGTGGTTCTTTTGTATATGGCCTTTATGATGTTGAATTATGTTCCATCTATCCCTAATTTATTGAGGGTTTTTATCAAGAATGGATGCTGTATTTTGTCAAATGCTTTTTCTGCATCTATTGACAGGATCGTATGGTTCTTATCATTTCTTTTATCAATGTGGTGTATCACATTGACTGATTTGTGAATATTGAACCAGTCATACAGCCCATGAATAAATCCCCCTTGATCACGGTGAATAATTCTTATAATGTACTATTGAATTTGATTTGCTAATATTTTGTTGGGAATTTTTGCATCCATGTTCTTCAGGGATATTGGCCGGTAATTCCCCTTTTTAGTGGGGTCTTTGATTTTGCATTCAAGATAATACTAGCTTTGTAGAAGGAGTTTGGAAGATTTCTTTCCATTTCTATTTTTTGGAAAAGTTTGAGAAGACTATGTATTTACTCTTCATTAAATGTCTGGTAGAATTCCCCTGGGAAGCCATCTGGCCCAGGACTCTCATTGGGAGATTAAAAAAAAAAAAAAAAAATTTTTTTTAATGTTTATTTATCTTTGAGAGAGAGAGAGAGAGAGAGAGAGAGAGAGAGAGAGAGAGAGCATGAGTGGGGGGAGGGGTATAGAGAGAGGGAGACCCAGAATTCAAAGCAGGCTTCAGGCTCTGAGTTGTCAGCACAGAGCCCGATGCGGGGCCTGAACTCATGGAGTGCGAGATCATGACCTGAGCCAAAGTCGGATGCTCAACTGACTTGAGCCACCCAGGCGCCCCTCTTGTTGATTTACTGATTCAAATTCTTTGCCAGTTATGGACCTGTTCAAATTTTCTGTTTCTTCCTGTTTCAGTTTTGGTAGTGTGTTTCTAGGAATTTGTCCATTTCTTCCAGATTGCCCAGTTTGTTTACATATAATTTTTCATAATATTCTCTTACAATTGTTTGTATTTCTGTGGCATTGGTTCCTCTTGCATTCATGATTTTATCTATTTGGTTCCTCTTTCTTTAGTTTTTGATAAGTCTGACTAGGGGGTTATCAATTTTGTTTATTCTTTAAAAAAACTAGCTTTTAGTTTCATTGATTTGTTCTACTGTTTTTGTTTGTTTGTTTCTATATCATTTATTTCTGCTCTAATCTTTATTATTTCCCTTCTTCTGCGGCTTTAGGCTTTATTTGCTGTTCTTTTTCTAGCTCCTTTAGGTGTAAGGTTAGGTTGTGTATTTGGGACCTTTCTTGCTTCTTAGATAGGCCTGAATTACAGTGTAATCTTCTCTTAAGACTGTCTTTGCTGTATCCCAAAAGATTTGGACTGCCATGTTTTCATTTTCATTTGTATTTTTATATTTCTTTAATTTCCTGGTTAACCCATTCATTCTTTATAGAATGTTCTTTAACTTCCATGTATTTGAGGGCTTTCCAAATTTTTTCTTGTGGTTGATTTCAAGTTTCATAGCATTGTGATCTGAAAATATGCATGGTATGATCTCCGTCTTTTTGTACCTGTTGAGGGCTGATTTGTGACCCACTATATGATCTATTCTGGACAGTGTTTCATGTGCACTGGAGAAGAATGTGTATTCTGCTGCTTTAGGATGAAATGTTCTGAATGTATCTGGTAAGTCCATCTGGTCCGTTGTGTCATTCAAAGCCATTGTTTCCTTGTCGATTTTCTGCTTTGGTGAGGTGATCTGTCCATTGTTGTAAGTGGGGTATTAAAGTCTCTTATAATTATGGTATTGTTATCAATGACTTTCCTTATTTTCATCATTAACTGATTTATATATTTGGTTCTTCCAGGTCGGGGGCATAAATATTTACAATTGTCAGATCTCCTTGATGGATAGGGCCATTATGATATAATGCCCTTCTTCATTTCTTATTACAGTCTTTGTTTTAAAATCGAGCTTGTCTGATTAAGTATGGCTATTTTGCCTTTCTTTGGACATCCAGGAGCATGATAGATGGTTCTTCATCCCCTCACTTTCAATCTGCATGTGTCTTTAGCTCTAAAATGCTCTTGTATGCAGCATATAGGTGGATCTCATTTTTTATCCATTCTGATACCTTATGTGTTTGGATTAGAGCATTTAGTTCATTTATATTCAGAGTGTTCATTGAAAGATATGAATTGAGTGCCATTGTGTTACCTGGTGACGCTCTCTGGTCCTTTCTAATCTCTGTGCTTTTGGTCTTCCCCTCACTCCTCCTCAGAGTCCCTCTTAAAATTTCTCATAGGGCTGGTTTAATGGTCACAAACTCCTTTAGTTTTTGTTTGTCTAGAAAACTCTTTATCTCTCCTTCTGTTTTGGATGACAGCCTTGCTGGATAGTGTATTCTTGAGTGTATATTTTTTCCATTAGGCACATTGGATATATCTTGCCACTCCTTTCTGGCCTGCCAGGTTTCTATGGACAGATCTGCTGTTAACCTGATCTGTTTTCAGGTTAAGGACTTGTAGGTTAAGGACTTTTTTTCCCTTGCTGCTTTCAGGATTCTTTCCTTGTCTGTTTATTTTGTGAATTTGACTATATAGCTTGGTGATGGCTAACTTTTTTTCAATTTAATGGGAGTTCTCTGTGCTTCTTGGATTTTGATGTCTGTGTCCTTTCCCAGATTAGGGAAGTTTTCAGCTATAATTTGCTCAAATAAACCTTCTTTCCCTTTTTCTTTCTCTTCATCTTCTGGGACTCCTATGATACAAATGTTATTATGTTTTAATAAATTGCTGAGTTTCCTAAGTCTGCCTTTGTGATCCCTGGCCTTTGTTTCCCTCTTCTTTTCAGCTTCATTATTTTCCATAATTTTTATCTTCTTTATCGCTTATTTGCTTCTCTGCCTTATCCATCCTCGTTTTTATGTCTTCCACTGGGTTGGCATCTCAGTGATAACATTTTTAACTTCAGCCTGACTAGAATTTAGTTCTTTTGTCTCTGCAGAAAGAGATTCTCTGGTGTCTTCAATGCTTTTTTCAAGCCCAGCTAGTATCCTTACAATCATTGTTTTAAATTCTAGTTCAGACATCTTACTTATATCTGCATTGATTAAATCCCTGGCCATCATTTCCTTCTGTTCTTTCTTTTGAGGTGACTTTCTCCATCTTGTCATTTTGGAGGAAGAAAACAACAACAACAATAATAATAGAATGGAATAAAAGTTTAAAAATTTTTAAAAATCAAATAAAGGAAGCTAGATCCTAGGTGTATTTTGGTCTGCTAGTTAAGAGAAGCTTGATAGGAAAAAGTGAAAAGAAAAAAGAAGAGAGAAAAAAATTAAAAATTAAAAAAATAAATAAATAAAGTGTCCATTCTGCATCCAAGAAACAAAAGAGAAGAAAAACACAACAAAAACAGAGGCACCAACAACAAAATGAGCCAACTAACAAAAAAACCAAATGAAACTAGATCAGGTTTCCCCTAGAGCTGAAACTTTGCAGTAGTCTATGGTAGGTTAAACTCAGGGAAAGGATTTGTGCTGGGCTTCTGGGAGAGGGGTCTGCTGCTCAGATTCTCAGGCCAACTTGTCCTAATGGAGATGTGCCTGGAGGGCACAAGGGGGCCTTTGTGTAATGGCTCTATTCTCCACTTGGAGGCACTGCTTAGCTCATTGGGGTGGATCAGTGTTGGTGGGCTAATAATGATAAATGGCTTCACCCCACTCTCTAGTCTCCAGGGAGGGAAGTTTGCACCCTCACAGATGCATGATCAGCCACCCTTCCTGTGTCCACTGCTTCCATCAGCTCCCTGCCTTACCCCTGTCTGTGTCTGAGCTGTCCACCTATCAAACAGTGCCTCTCTCCAGAGTTTTATCTCAGGCACAGCTGTGTTTCAAAACCCCACACTTCAGAGACCTTTACAGTTCAGACCCTCAGTGATCTTCTGGGGGAGGATCTCACTGCCCTGTGGCCGGCTTGTCCTAGGAAATGGTCATGCCACCGTGCAGTGGCAGTACTCAGAGTTTATGGTAAATCACAACACACAGCTGGCTCCAGGATTTGCTGGCCTCAACTGGCATCTTTCTTCCTATATCGGTGGCAGCTTGATGGTGCCCACCTTGTCTTTTACCCAGAGAGAGGTTGTATCACCTCTACCAAATGTACTCCAAACAGAGGAACCATTTCTCCCTATGGGACCTAGGGGATCCTCAGGCCAGTTGCCTGCTCCTGGGGCCCAGACAACACCAGAGTCTGATCTCTGAAACTTCAGACTCTGTGCTCAGCTGTTTAATAAAAAAACTGGCGGTATTGAAACCCTCTCCTTCCCCCCACCTCCAGGGGTTTTGGGGAACCATTTTCTTGTGCAGTCCCCTGTGTGTGTTTTCACTCTTTCTCTCTAGCTGCTTTCAGGGGGAGTGTTTTCTTATGCAAACCCGAGTGCTGCTCTCTCCCTGCAGCCACCTCTGTCTTTCACCTCAGCTTTTCTCTCCCCCAGTTCACCTGTCTGCACCAAGTACCTGCCTCTGCCTTCCTCTGTGTCTCAAATTATGTGGATTGTTCTGTTAATCCTCAGATCTACTTCCTAGGTGTTCAGAATGGTTTGATGTTGGTCTAGCTATGTTCAAGGGAAGAGACAAGTATAGGGTCCCCTTACTATTCCACCATTTTAACTCCTCAGATCTTGGGATTATTATTAATATAAAGGTAAAGATAACAAGGACTTTAGAAAACTTAAAGTTTTAGAATACCTAACTTTTGAGAAATAAGCTCGATATTTCACATATACTTTAATATAGAGTAATGGAAAATTTTAGGAGGTGTTGGGAAGCCATGCTGATAGCTACCCACAGTTGGTATCAGTAAAGTCTTTAGAGACAGATAGCATATGAATTCTATGTTGTGTTTTTTAATATAAAGATTAATTTTCAACTATATATTTATTTTATACCTTTCAACCACCTGCAGTCACTTCACATGTTCTCTGAGGCCACTTCTACTTTTCCTTATTGGTTTGTTGCTAGGTAAGTGATAAAGCTGGTTGCCTTTTTTAACAGCCACATGAGGTCATGTCTGTTTCCATGCCCACAGATCCTCTTGGGAGAGTATTTTCAGTAAAAGCCCAGAGGTGGTGACTCCTTTGCAGCTCCAATGTTGCCAGCGCCTGGTTGAGCTTTGTAAACAGTGCCTGCTAGTGGTTTACAAGTATGCAACTGACACAAGAGGATCACTGTCAGGCCCTGGTACTGATTGGAGTAACTCCAGGTACTTGTTTACATTTCTACACCCTGTGAGTTTTATATAAAGTAATGCCACAATGCAGTTTGCAATTGAAAGTCTCTTTTCATTTATATAGCTAGAGAAAAAGCTAAAGACCAAAAATTCATACCCGCTATTATCTACAAAAGACTTTTAATTTGCACAGTCTTTACCTTTGAAGGACCAAACAAGGACAACAGCCACAAACCTGAAGGTGACAGAAATAACCTACATGGAAATGAGATTATTTGGTTTATATACTTTTGCTTTCAAAAGCCAAGTAAAAGCATCCAAAAAATGGTAATTAACTTTTTGCTCCAATAAGGATATTTCAGATTTATCCATCAGCCTGGTAAGTTGGGAAGATGCCTTTAGTTTAATTTTTGTTGTTCAGTATGCCTCCACTACTCCTTTCATCACCAAACAAATCTATGGGAGGTGAATTTTGTTAAGTTCCATTTAAAAACTGAATTTTAATAAATATTGTCCAGTTAAAATAGGTAGTTTTCCAAATCATAAAAAATAATGTTGTTTTTAAGCTGCAAAAATACACAGAGTAAAAAAGAAGTACATTTTAGGATTTTTCTGTACAATCATAGTTCCCATTAGAATTAAAGATGGATATGCGACTTCATTTTTAGTATATATACATTGAAGTACTACTCAAGATAGAAGAGAATAAACCAGGGGCGCCTGGGTGGCTCAGTCGGTTAAGCGGCCAACTTCGGCTCAGGTCATGATCTCGCGGTCCGTGAGTTCGAGCCCCGTGTCGGGCTCTGTGCTGACAGCTCAGAGCCTGGAGCCTATTTCAGATTCTGTGTCTCCCTCTCGCTGACCCTCCCCTGTTCATGCTCTGTCTCTCCCTGTCTCAAAAATAAATAAAACGTTAAAAAGAAAGAAAGAAAGAAAGAAGGAAAGAAAGAAAGAAAGAAGAATAAACCATGACTTTGAAAAACTAAATGATAGTCAAAAGATGATAGTATTCAACTAACAGTTGAATAGGCAATGAGGAAAATAGAACCACCATAGCTTGGATTTTCTTTTTGAAATACCTAGAAATTAATCTGTTTATTATAAAAATCACAGAGAATATAATAAAGCTAACTTTCTATAAACTGACTTACAACAGCAGAATGGCTTGGAATATATTTAACAAAAAGTATTGAAAGATGTATTTTTAATCTTTGCATTGGATTCTGACTGTTGCATTACCTTTAGAAGCTGCTTGATTAGAACAATGGTAAAGATAAAGCTAGCCATTAATATTTGAAATATGTAAATATCAAAACAATATTCTACAGTTTAATGGTTTGAAGCAAATTATTGAACTACAACTTATATTACTTTCATTGGTATTTTCATATGGTTTGAAAGAATGATGGTCATCATTGAAATATTACAATATATAAATGAAGAGGCTTCATTTTAAAGAGTGATACTCTGGAAGGATGATCAGAAAAATCTTAAGTTCCAGTCTAGGAAGCATGGTTTCAAAATCTTTAATGTCACACTTGCAATTACAGATTTTGTAACCCATTTTCTGTTGAGGGATCTTATAACTTTTGTAGACAGCCAAAAATAGAATGAGGTCATTCTGGAGGAAGAAGTTACACCTTGCAGCTGGTTCAGGCCTTTTTATTTTCTCCCCCTTTTGGTGGTCAGAAGAGATATTCTTGACTCTGGAACCTTGAGTTCTGGACTTCTGATAAATGCTCACTATAACCCAAGTATGGTGATTATAAGCATTTGGGGGGATGGATATTAGTACACACACCCTCTATTTCTGCCCAAGTTCAGAACCATTTGAGAGAGAAATGTAGGAATCAGACAGGTGATCATCAGAATGTGACTTCGTTACTGAGTAAAGCTACATTAAAGGGCATGGTATAGATTTGATCCAAGTGAGTTCTCTAAAATTGACTTTGAGAATTAAATGTACTGATTCAGTCATAAGCAGAGCTGGATCAACCCAAACCTTCCACACTACCCCATAAAGTCTAGTTCTGTTGGTGTTGGCTAAAGAACAAATAAGGATGCACCCTTTCTGCAGATAGACTAATCCAACAAGAGAAGGGGGCCAAGCCAAGCATACCTGGTTCCTTCTTTTAAACCTGAAAATCACGGACCCCTGGGTGGCTCAGTCAATTAGGCGTCCAACTCTTGATTTCAGCTCAGGTCATGATCTCACAATTTGTGAGATTAAGCCCCACATTGAGCTTTGTGCTGACAGTGCAGAGCCTGCTTGGGATTCTCTGTCTCTCTCTCTCTCAACCCCTCCCTCTCTCTCTCTCTCTCTCAAAATAAATAAATAAACTTTAAACCTGAAAATCAGATAACTCACTTCTGGGAAAAGGTCAGAAATTTGGTGGAAATTCTTCTACTTGGAAACCACAAGGAGGGAAGAGAAATGAACCTGTCCTCTTAATATCAAGCTATTAAAACCCAAGTCAGTGTCACATTAATTTAAAAACATGTGACAACTAGCCGTATCTTCTTTCCCTTGTCAATTAAGAACCTATAGCATTTTACTTTATATGTAGAAGTCACTTAACTTATACTTATTAATGCATAGATAAATTTCATTTATTAAGTTACCTAGTAAAGTATAAATTAATATTTATAATTTAATATATACCTAATATAAATAATGTATGGGGTATACCTAAATACTTTATGAGGAGATATAAGTTTAGTTCATTTATCTATAAAATTAAAAGAGAAGAAAATAGAGATAACATAATAGAGATAACATATATATATGTTATCTCTATTTTCTTCATATATATATCTATTGTATATATATATACACACACACACACACACACATATACATATATATATGTTTTCTCTCTCTCTCTCTCTATCTCCAGGATACTAGAATTAAAATGTGTTTCTATATTTCATATACTGAGCTTCCATATAAGCTCATTTCACAAGGTGTTTCATGGCTAAAAACATTTTTATTTCAAAACATTTTGAGTTCAAACTTCTGCCTTCAGTAATGAGCACTAGGTTTTTGGACAAATCTTCCTTTTAATATGAACTAGCAAAGCTAGACAAAATACCGATACCTTTGCTTGAAGACATTGGAGAGTTAATTGGGTACATAATGAGTGCTTGTTAGTATTGAGTAGTACTTTTTTTTTTTTAATGTTTATTTTTGAGAGAGAGAGAGAGAGTGAGGGAAGGGCAGAGAGGTGGGAGGACCGAGGATCTGAAACAGGCTCTGAGCTGAGAGCAGAGAGCCTGATGCAGGGCTCGAACTCACAAACTGTGAGATCATGACCTGAGCCAAAGTCAGACACTTAACCAGTTGAGCCATCCAGGTGCCCCAGTACTGAGTAGTACTTTTGATAGACTCATGGGCCTAAGGGAAAAAAGTAGCAGTTCAAGGTCTGCCAAAGATGGGGATACCCCTAGATTCCTAGGAGTAACAGTCATCCAAATGTTTTGCAAAGCAGAAGTTAACAGAATTACAAGGAAAAATAGATCTACAACCATAGATGGAGATCTATCTATCTATATATATATAAATTAAAGATATAGAACATCTTAACAATATAACAGACTTAACTGTCATATATATGACTTAACTGTCATATACAGAAGTGAATCTAATAATCTCAGAATATAAAATACCAAGCACACCAGGAATTTTTACAAAAATCAATCATATAGTGGAATAACAAAACATATTTCAACAAATTTCACAAGACTTAACTCATACAGAGTTTTTTTTCAGACCCCATGCCATTAAACTAGAAAATAATAGCAAAGATTATAATTGGAATATCCATACTTTTGAAAGATAAAAAAATTATGCTTCTAAGTAACTGATGAATCAAAGAAGATCAAAGATCTTAATGGTCATAAGAAAATATTTTGAATGGATTTATAACAAAAATACTATAATAAAAATTGCAGTATATAAAAAATCATTATTATAGGCATATTTATAGACAATTTATATAAATTGGCATTAGGCAAGAGGAAGGCACAAATTTAATGATATCAGTAACCATTTTGAAAAATGACAAAATGACATTAAGATAAACCCAAAGAATACAGAGAAAGGAGAGCAGAAATTAACAATTATGAAACAAACAATAAAGATTAACTTGGCCAAAATGTGTTTTTGAAAAGACTAGTAAAATTGATGAACAACTTGTGAGACTGATCAAGAATACAAGAGCCAGAAATAGTTAACATCAAGAACAAAAATGGAGACATTACTACAGATCCTACAAACATTGAAAATTTTGTAAGAAAACAGAAACAATTTCATGCCAATAAATTTGGTAATTGAGATTAGGTTAACAAATTCCTGGAAAAAGACATATGTATTACCAAAAGTGACACAACTTCGTGTTAGGAAGTCTTATATAGAAATTATTCAATAGTCTTGACTATTGAAGAAATTGAATCAGTAATTAAAAACCCTCTCAAAGGTCACTCTAGATTCATAGGTTTTCACTATCCAATTCTATTAAGCCCATCTAGAGAACAGACAAGGAGGGAACATTCTCCAATTGTGACTCATTCTCCAATTGTGACTCATGCTACAACATGGACAAACCTTGAAAGCATGCTAATTAAATAAGCCAGACACAAAAGGACAAGTATAGTATGATTTCACTTATATAAGGTATCTAGAAAATATCTAGACAAATTCATAGAGACAGTAGAATAGAGGTTACCCCGGAATGGGAGGAGGAGGAAATGGGGATTTCGTGTTTAAGGGCAAGGAGTTTCTGTTTGGGATGAAAACATTTGGAACTATATCGCGGTGATGGTTACACAACCATTGTGAATGTATTTAATGCACTGATTTGTACACTTAAAAATGATAAAACTAGTAAGTTCCATGTTATATATCTTTTACCACAATAGAAAAAAATTAAACACAGGAAAAATATTATGATGAGCTTCATTTACCTTTGTTCCCCAAACTAGAAGCTGAGTTTATTTTGGGGTCTGAGGGGCCCTGATCTTACTCTAGGACAATCTTGGAAGGTGGGTGTAGCTTAAGTTTTCAAGGCTAATTCCCTACCAGTCTTGTAATGCTCACATTCCAGAGATCCTCCGTAGTCAGCAATAAGTTGGCATTGACAGGCCAACCAATTCTACGTCAAGTAGAAATTAGACAAATACGTGTTTTATGTCTATGTGATGGATATGTGAGGTTGTGCACACCTAGCCTCAGAGATGAGAAGTGAGGGTATAAGTGTGAGGTATTTTTCCTTGGTATCTACAAATTAGCTATTCTTGTATATCAAGAGTAAGCTAGAGTAAAGGTAGAACTAAACTTTTCACATTTTTTTGGTGCTTTAACACAAAATCTTTAGATAGATATATATAGGCTATAAATGTACTTCCCAGAGATCTTCTTCTTGCTAAAAATGATCAAATTGTATTATTTAATATCATTGCAAAGAACATTTCAAAAATAATCTTTGATGTTCAGCTAGTGTGGAATCTCACAAGAGATATTAATGGAGATTTTAAGGCATATAATCCATTGTGTTTCCCTGTTATGCTTTAAAATATCCCACAGCACTTGCTTTAGGGAAACAAAGTCTTTCAATGTAATTTCATATGCTTTTTTTAGTTCATACTGAACTTTTTTCCTCAGAAAAAGTTTCATTTTAGCTTTTTCTGCCTCTATTAAAAAGTTTAGGTTTGTGGATGTATAATTTTTTCTACTTTCTAGGTTATTTTACACTTCATAGTTTTGAAAAACTGAGTATAATCATTGTATCCATTGGTTTTAAAATTGAGATTCACACAGAGAAATGGCCATATAATACAGGAGCTAGGAGCACTGATTGTGGAGTTGGTGCACATGGATTTGAATCTGAGCTCTGCCATTAACTGGCTGTGTAACTGTGTGCAAGACATTTGACCCCCATATGCTTTAGTGTATTCATGTGTAAAATGAAGCATACAATAATATCTACTGTATAGAATTGTTCTGAGAAGTAAATGAGTTAATATTTGCAAAGCAATTGGAATAGTGGTGAGCACACAGAAAACACTAAATGTTACATAGGTTAAATAAGATAGTATAGCTACCCCTGGACTTCGTGTTCTTATTTTATTTTATTTTTTTCATCTGCGGAATGGAGATCTTTAACTCAAACAGATATGTGGATGTTATTGTAATGTCAGTAGTAACTATTGCTCAGAAATTCTTCAAAAGGAAGTTGGTAGAAATTATTGTTTACTCTGAAAATTATCAATATAATCAGGATGCATTTTCAGTAGAAGAATAACTCTCAACCAATACAAAGTAGTGGGTTTTGGTCAAACACCTTATTTTCTTTTGCACCTCTGCCTTAGATAGGAAGGGAGTCTTTTCATGACAGAAGACATCAGATTAATCATCATGATTCCACTAGCTCTTGACATAATAATTAATCCATATAAATTACCCAAGTGATATTAAGAAAATAATTTATATAATCTGTGATGTGAGAAATCAATTGTTTCATTATTCATCACCCATTGTGCAATTTTGATTTAATTTGGTTTGTTGTATTATTTTACTGCTCTATTAACTTAATGATTTGAGCAATTATTTATAGTTTGTGGTACTAGGTAATAGATTTAGAGGATATTATTAGATAATTCATGATAAAGTGATGTTTATGAATATTATAGAGAATTCTTCCACTTTAATTTGAATGCTGTATGCAACTTGATCATAATGAATTCATATTCTTCTATAAAATTCATATAATACAACTATAAGTGTAATTTTCTGTTGACACAGAGGTATAGTAATTATCAACATTATTTAATGTAGAATAGGTAGCTAATTGTACTCTTGGCTGTCAGTTTCTTTGTGTATCTCTGGAAGTGTGATACTGTTGCTGTTCTAAAGTCAAGTGAAAAAATAAATGAGTTGATGCTCTACCATTGTTTATTTTTTCAAAAATTTCAAACCTCCTTCTATTGCTGACTATAGTTTTGGAAATTCCTCATAGATGTCTTTGTCCTGACTTTATACCATGTCCTTCTCATCATTACCAAGACTTATACTTTTAATAGCTATGTTTATGTGCATTTGCTCATGTGGATTTCCTTGTGGATTTCCATTTTTCTCTAGATATATAGATTGGAGTGGCCTAATGCTAATCAAAGTTTTTCCAGAGAGAAACAAATTATACAGGTGCACATTCTTGTTTACAATTCCTTATTCTCAAATCTCTGAAAACTAAAAAGGAAGAGTAACCTTTTTATTGGCAAATCTGACCTGACCTGAATTGACATGAAGTTATTTATTGTTTTCATCCTGTTTATTGTAAGTATGCATACATTTAAATACAGAAATATTAATGATTTGATTTCAGGATGCTGCCCCAAGCCCCCATGGAGATATTATATCATATATAGTATATACACTATATTGTTCTAAAAACTGGATAATTCACGTATTTTCAAATACGTTTGGCTGCAAGGATTGCATGTAACCTGTAATCATGATTGTTTTTCGTGTTCTGTTACCATAAGAACTATGTGGTCCAGGAATATAAATTTTATAGTTATGAATTTTAATCTTTAATTTTTCTCTTAGATTACCTTAGTCCTAATATATTGATGAAATGTTTTTAAATTATAACTAGTGGTTCCAACATCCTTGAAACAAACAATTATTACTAATGTGGCTAGCCAAATTCTCATATCACATACTTTTAAGAAATATTTGACTGGTTTCACACATTATTTATAGAGATTAACAATGAATTCCAAATTAACATGAGCCATGCAAATAGTTTCCTAGCATGTGAGTATAATGGCCCTATATGGGATGTCTTAGGACACTGAGATCGTCATATATTGCATCTATAGGCAGCTCTTTAGGTAAGGCTTTTATGAGCACCTTCCCACCTCCCCACCTCAGTCTGGGAGAGGGCATTTTTTATGTTGAATGCATTGTTGTTATAGTATTGTTTTTCATGTAGGATATATAAAGTATTAACCAAGAACACTTTAGTGAGACATGTTCATATTAACTTGTTTGTGAAAGTATAACTTTTTAACTGTCATTTATAGGTATTTATTACCAGGAAGTACACAATTCTTCATGAGAACACCAACCTACACCTTGAAATACAGTTCACCTGGAATGACTCGCTCCAATGTTTTGTTTACGTCCCGATATGGCCATTTGTGAAACAGAAAGGAAGATCACCATGGATTATGCATAATAGCAATTCATTTTTTCCCTCCAATTTAAACATGCAAAGAAAGTGACCATTAAGTGCTGTTTTATGTATATATGACATATATGTGTGAAAATATATACACATGTGCACTCAAATAATACATATATATTTATTATAATATATGAAAGAAGAATTAGCAGAAAACTGGATATAAGACTTAACCTTTCTGGAAATGTAATAAACCATGCTAAAATTGTTTACACAAATATGTGAATGTCTAGAATTTGCTAGGTTTATAATTAATACGTTCCTACTAGAAATGTTATTTTTGCTGCAGAATATATAAAACAGAATTGATCTTGAAGATCCCATTTCAGTGTTAAATTATTTTCTAGA
The DNA here is from genome assembly GCF_022837055.1 of Prionailurus viverrinus. NCBI lineage: Eukaryota > Metazoa > Chordata > Mammalia > Carnivora > Felidae > Prionailurus > Prionailurus viverrinus. Next base: position 143,773,786 of record NC_062568.1, read on the forward strand.
CAACACATCTTTTGACTTGAAAAAGCATTAATAGTATAATACCTTATTAATTCTCTTATATATAGTAGCCATTTAAAATGAAAAACAAAGCTAGAAGCCTGGTGTTGCTTGATGATAGGATTAAATATAAGACGGGTTTATCATTACTACAGCACACTGCAAACTACTATAAAAATCCCAACCTGAAATTCCCAACATTTTTACTTCTCCATATGAAAATTTAGCTACTTGTGATGATGTACATTTTCAGTAAGGATCTAGTAAGATCATATAGTGATCTAAAATGGAAGACAATCCAGTGGGTTAAAGTAAACAAAACATAAACTAGCTTTCATTTTTTATGTTTCATTGGGAGTCACATAAAGGAACAGAAAATGATGGTAATAACAAAATCTTTCCATCTGATTTTTGTATCTCATATCACTCACTTTTATTTGGAAAGTATATCTCCAATGGGTACATATGGTTAAATACAATTTCTTCTGTTCTTCAGAAGAGTTGACATTTCAAACTCATTTTGGAGTTATAGGGTAATGTGTCACACTTACAAGTCTCTCAATGTTGAGACCAACTAACATTGCAAAGTCTAGTAAAGAGTTTCACATTGTACCATAGAAAATAATCTAAATTACTGCAAATGGAAGATTTGGATTACTAAATATTATTAGTCATGGATGTACCCTTGAGAATTTTCAAAAATCAAAATAGAGTATGAAGTTTTCTTCATGTGTAAAGTTATTCCGCATGAATTTCTTAGCAGTTTACTTCCTTTTCTTGCTTACAGTTTCAAAAACGATGGGTGAGCATTCAGTTTTCCATAAAAGTATCAACACAGCAGTATCATTGACATGGAAGTCCTTAGAAATTGTGATATTCATCTTTTAGAAGTTTGTTTAAACTTCTCCCAATGGTCTTATTTTCTCACAGATGCTAATTATTGGCAAAACGTAGGAAAGTTTTACCTTTTACTATCCTAGAAACTGTTTTCAGTAAATCAAGAAATGGCCCCAAAGCAGGAGAACTTAAGAGAGGCAAACTGTCTGGTTTTAATTTACAAATTGGATAATTAGCAACCTGAAGTTGTAAGTTAGATACATTTTGCTTTTAGAGCCATATTCTGAGGCTGTGATAGGCTAAAATAGGTTTTTCCTTAAATTATCGCTACTTGATTCTTTATGACTACCTAACATCCATATTCCAATAGATACTTTTCCTTGCTAGATGCATCCCAAAGAAGAATTTGTTATTATCTTTGTGGAAAAAGAGGATGAGGATGTCAGGATAAAAGAAGTTACATTTTAACTCTGAGTATTTGTGACTCCACTTTGTGAATTACTAAATTCATTGCAGATTTCTTAGAATTAATAATGTAAAAATTGGGATATTACAAAATCATTTTAAGAGTGATCAGCAAGTGGGTCTTTTCATGAAGTATTTTTTTTAATCATCTTTCTTTTAAATTCATGATTTCTCCATGAATGAGACATAATTTCAAGTGTCTGGTATATGATATCAACCCAGTTTGTTGGTCACTCACTTGCATTAATTTAAATCAAAATGGTTATTTCTTATGCTAGAGTGGGTGCTTTGGAACTTCCGTCCTTAGTGATAGAGGACTAAAATTTTTATTTAAAACAAAAAAGAAGAATGTTTAACATGGGGATGAACCCTCTCCCCCTAGAAAACACACACACACACACACACACACACACACACACACACACAATTTAAAAACCAAAAGTAAGTTAAAATGTGTGAAACTACCCAATGAACAAATTTCACTTCTCTAGCTATTTAGAGCTGGCTTTTTTTGAGCACCAGAATTTTATTGCTCACATTTGCATATTTATACTGATCTAGTTTGATGTGATAAAGTTGTGAATAAAAGCCATGTGCTCATTATTTATATATGCTACCTGGTATGCTGTGGACTATGGTTGCTATAGTGCTTATTCCCTAATGAGAAACTAAGAAGAGAAGATACACTAGTAAACCATGAAAGTCTCTAGCGGCCACGGAAATGTTTTAGAGGTATAAAATATTCCTTAGTTTTTATTATAAATTTTTTATTCATAGGGTTAAAACATATTAATATAAGTGATAGTACGGGTCTGATTCTCTCTCTCTCTCTTTTCCAGGAGAGAAAATAACTTTATTTGAAAAACTCCAGAAGTTATTGAATATTCACAGGAGTTTTTAATAGGGAATTTGGGTTACTTAAGTTGAAAGTGTATTTTCATTCTGTTAGAGAAAACGTATCTCTACTCATTCTGTTAATCTAAGATCAGAATGCTTTCCAGAACTGTATATGATTGCAATGATTTCCAGAATTATATAAAAAGCAATCTTTATTTTAAATCATCATCTATGAATATGGTATGAGATTACAGATTTGTTTTCACTTTAATTATCAAGCATTGTAATTAATTAGCATTTTCTTTATGTAATCCAACTATAGTGATTCATATTTTTATTTATTTTTATTAGCAACAAATTTTATTTTACTAGCATTTCATTTACCTTGTGTGTATGAAAATGAAGCTATAACAGGATCAAATATGGAAATAACCTCTGCCAGATGCAAAGACTTATACATATTTTTTCCATATGTCTAAATTAGGTCTAACTACACAAAAATTGCCTACTAATTTCTCCTCCCTAAAACTAAAATGAGCCAAACTCAGACAGAAACAAACAAAAAAAACACTCAATTTTCTTTTCATGTAGTATTTACAAACAACTAGATGATAGTGGCTTGTAGACATCAAGGATTTCATTCTAATTCTCTTTTTAATTTGGAAAGCATATGATTATAGAATTTCAAGTTGGAAGTTATCTAACTTGAAATTTCACATTGTAATATAAATTAATCCAAGAGCTTTTGTCTTTAGCATGTCAAAGCCATTATGTAAAATTCTTTTAAATCTAAACATACACATTATTTGACCTTTTCAGTGTAACAAAAATTGATAGTTGCATAAACTCTATTATTTCTAGGTTTCTGTAAAGCACTGATTCATTTTTAAAAGGGTATTCTTTAAAAATAATAGCAAATACCTCGAGAAGAGTGACAGAAAATACCTTCCTTTTCTTTTCTGTAATGCTAATTTACATTTCAAATCTTAGCTTACCTAGTTTTAAGGGCTAAGCAATAAAAAGTGTAACTTCAAATAGTTGTGTTGCTGTGACTTAATTTTTGAAAATTGGCTTTGCTCTTTAAATTGAGAAATTTATGTTTGCAAGTTCTGAATTAGTTATCTAAATATTTTGGGTTAATAGTACTTACAAATAAATTAAAAAATTAAAAATATATTCATGATGAAAATTTTATTTCTTACACTGCTTTTTATTTCTTCCTTTTTTCTTTGCTTCTCCTCATCTTCTTCACTTTAAGCTCCTTTTGAAGTTTTGACCTTTGCGTGGAGAAGGTCAAGAAAAGATATCTGCTGCCTTTTAAATATTGGTTTTCCTTGTATTTTATGGTGGTGTATTTTTGCCTCGGCAACAGTAAAACTTAGATAAAATGTGTTTAGATCAAGTTCTATTCATCTGCTATTTTTAAGAACCAAGTTTCTATGCCTAGAAAGCATGGATTGTCTAGACCATTTGAAGCAAGATGTATGGATACAAAGAATAACCTTGCAACCAAAAAGTAGTATATTAAAACTCATTGCACTCTTTGAGATTGTTGCCCTTTTTTGGTGATTTTTCGCCATGTCATAAATGGGTGTATGGTATATTGAAGGAAAATGATTCGGGTAACACATTTTGTATTAACTGGGCTGTATTATCTAAGAAGGGCTACATAAAACTTTTATTTTATCCATCCCTACTAACTTGAAAACTGTTGGTAAAATCATTATTCAACAGGCTAATATTTTTTAAATAAGTAAGAAGGCTTACTTTACAAAAGTAATCAGATAATGCTCTTATTTCTCTTTCAAAGGCTAACAATGGCAGTTCTTGGTCCTGAACTGGTTGGTTCATCCAATTAATGCTGTACATGCTACAATATCGAATATTAATAGATTTGCTGAAGATTCTGGGTTTCAAGAATAGCTTGAAAGCAATACATTTTGCTACCATGAATCATGACTCAAATTATCCCCCATGTGCTTTACTACCTGTGTATGAATGCAAATGTTGTTACAGAAAATATGCTTGAAATGTCAACACAATGTGCAATTACTATTGCATTGTCATGCTTTAGCATGTGATATCTGTATGGTGAAGTTATTTCAATTACTATAATAAAAAATGTTTAACATAAGAAAGCTACAACATGTCATCAAATGGTTATTTCTGTTTTACACATACACACCGTGTTTTTAGTAGTGGAGGAGACTGGTCAATTAAGCTTTCAGGTGATGAAATATATTTTCACAGTAATTTTCTTCTGCTGTGTAGACAGCAATAGCACTATGGGGATAACTTTACCTTCTATTAAAGTCAGGTCGAGTAAACAAAATCGGTGTCAGTTCTTTTCCTAGTTAGCTGAAAGGCAAACCTTTCTAAAATTTAGAAATGATATTTTCATATGTCTCTAGTGTCATTCCTTATAACAAAGTATTACTAATCTGAATAGAATTATATTAGCATCTTAGTTATGAAGTTTATTTTTCTTAAGACTTTATCATTTTGTCATCGTTAAAACATCATACTAAGCCTCAGTGAGAAGCATATCCTAGTCTCATCGCCATTCATACCATTGTTCTTTAAGGTGATTATACAGAAAGAAGTTTAGAATATTTTTCCTTTAAAGAAAGGAAGCACTTCGGTTAAAAATCCTGTCACGTGATAGGAACTTGAATGCATGAATGCCTTCGTTTTTGGAATTGACGATAACATGGTATAAATATTGGCTTAAAAATGGTTTTAAAAATTTTAAATTATTTTCATAATGTTAAAGTATTCCATGAATGCCTTAAAAGTTAATTTTTTGACTTTTTTTTCAGTGACAGGTAAAGATGAGGCTAGTGTGGGTAGTTTGGTATCTCCTTATTTTTTTTTCAACGTTTTTTTTTTTTTTTATTTATTTTTGGGACAGAGAGAGACAGAGCATGAACAGGGAAGGGGCAGAGAGAGAGAGGGAGACACAGAATTGGAAACAGGCTCCAGGCTCCGAGCCATCAGCTCAGAGCCTGACGCGGGGCTCGAACTCACGGACCGCGAGATCATGACCTGGCTGAAGTCGGACGCTTAACCGACTGCGCCACCCAGGCGCCCCAGTATCTCCTTATTTTATCAAGTAATTTGTAAGATATATATATAAATTCAATTAAATGACTAGACATCTTTTTAAATTATAAAATCCTGAAATAATTTCAAGTGTAGAAAACTTCATACAGTGCCGTAAAACTAAAATAGCACAGCTATTTTGCAGAGAGGAAGATAATAGATCTTTAAATTAATTTGGAGAGCGTTATCCCTTCATGATTATTCATGTACGTATAGAATATGGTGACAACAATGCCTATCACCATGATCCTGTAGGTTTGTAAAACATTGGGTGTAAAATTTGGGTTGTGTTTCTCTACTTTCAGGACCTGAGTCCTTAGTATCTTAAGATATGTTGAGAGTTTTCAGCAAGAGATTAGAACGTACATCAGTTTCTAAACTAATTTTACTATGGTACCTTTCATTGAAATTCATTTCCCAGGACTAATCTTCTGTTGACCAAACTTTGGAAAACAAAAAACTAAACCATTCATTTATTAATAAAGTAATCAAGGTATTTACTTAATCATTTATCAAATATGCACTGGTGGTATAATTATGAACACTGATAAATCTAGTGCAGGAATTTACTTGAACCTGTCAGTTGAGAAAGAATTGGTCATTTCCGGAGGAATCTTTGAAGCAGGGTTTCAACAGGGATGGCTTGATCCAAGAATGATGGTCACAGGTAAATTACCTTAATGGTAAACCTGAGCTGTATTAGACATTTGCAACACAATTGTGATATGCAAAGTGATATAAAATGCTTAAGAATGTAGTCAGAATGAGGTCTGAGCTTTTAGAAAAAGATAGTAATGATTTCTTGGGTCTAACATGATAAAAGTTTGTCTCTAATGAGATTCTCTTGTCACCCATCAGCAGATAAGAGCTTTGTACGTAACACACAGTCTATCTAGAAGCACTTGCCATTTGAAAGCATCTTCTTATGCAAACAAAAAAGGCCTCTTGGTTTACAACAAATTTCCCTCAAAACTGGAATTGATTAAAAGTTTGTTGGATTATTTATGAGAGGCAAGATTTATTGAACCAAAATTTCCCCGTATCTAGGTTTTCTTTAAGCAGTATGTTAGACACTTTGGAAGCCTTAAGAATTTTCATCACATTCAGTTCTGTTTGGTCCCATGTGAAATATTGCCAAATTAATCTCCCTCCTAAAAATGTAGTAAATCTATGACTATTCCGTGTGTCTACAGAGTTGTATATTGAGTGGTACTAAGACTGATCTAAACTGAACTGTCTTACGTAGATATCAAAAATGTTGAAATTTTGACTTAGAAAGTAGTGTCTTGACTGTTGTAAGGAAATGATGCCATTTTCATATCTTTACAGCAAGCGGGTCTTCAGTATTTGATATAGTAATAAAAACATACAGTAAGAAAAAGCAAATTTCAAATCTTGTCCTAAGAACAGGTGCAAGTAGACATAAACCTTTTAAGTACTAAATTGACACTGTTATGACAAAAACTTGCAAGGATGATTCAAAGCGATATAAATTTAGCCAAGCTCTGTTATATTATAGACAGACTGTTGCTAGCATTAGAATAAATAACTTTAAAAAGGTCAAGGAACATAATAAAATTCACTTTCAAGCCTGCAGTATTCTGTTAGGAGTAAAAATATATCTACATGTGTGTAATATATTTGATTTAGGGGAAAAATGTATAGCACAGCATATGTGAAAAATCTAGAATATATAAACCTTAATACAATCTAAGAAAATACCATTTCAGCATATAACTTCATTTTCATTAAAATGATGAAAATGTGAAGTCAGAAAATCATTTAGTCCTTAGGCTAAAAATAGGTAGATCATCAAAACCTAATATCATTTTAGCTCAAATTGGTATTTATTCAGTTAATGTTCTACATTTTTTTGATTCTTCCCAAACTGAAGCAATAGACTTGTCATAAAACATTTAGTACAAATAAAGGATAAGTAGATTCCTCAGAAATTAGCTTGATTTTATATTTTAGCCTCAGGTTTCTCAGCCAAAGATTACTTATAATTTGCTTTGGAATTTGTTTTTTCTGACCATGTCTACGTTTCTCCATTTCATCTCATTCCGTTCCACGTTTCCCATGTGATGCATTGCCATGGTGCCCTCACTTGAAGAATGGTAATCATTGCCTACTTTGGTTGTTTTAACTAAAACATTGAATTCTTATCATACATGTATGGGAAGAGTAAAGGCAGATCCCACTTCTGCATTATTATTTGTACTTTGGATTAATATTTTTTTTTAGCAACTTGGCTTACAGTCCTAGTGTCCTATTTCTCTGGATAGCAGATAAATGGTCACCACTTCTCTGTAAAGTTCTGTGGCTTCTTGGAACCTCTTGAGACTATATGCCCTGGAAAAACCATGAGAGGCCACTTCTAGACCTTGCTTCTCCCTGCATTTGCTAAAAATTTCCACAGCAGTTTGCAGATCTGACCTAGGTGCGTAATTATTAAATGGGGGTTACAGATTTCTGAAAGACTCCATAGCACCATAACACCTTGCCAAGTAATCCCAGGGCTTTGGGAAAATGAAATTAACACCTTACAAAGACTGGAGTCTTTACTGTCTTCCGTAGTTTATTATTTCTCATCTACGTTTTAAATTTACTTTTCCTACATAATAGGAAACACACTGAATAGGAAGCAGATGACATAAGTTTCAACCCTGGTTTTGCTGTGAACTTCCTGGGTGGGAGAGAGTTCATTTCCTAAAAATAATAGCAACTTTGTCTACATGAGAGTCTTGTTGTGAGGAAAATAGGAAGCACTAGTGTCAGTAGCAAACTACTGTAAATTCCTCATTGTATATAAAAAAATGTCTCACTGATGATCTGAAGACTCTATGATTCTAAATCCGGAGGGCTATCATTGGGCTTCAGGTTCTCCAAGAATGGGACTAAGGAAACTTGTTACTGGGTGGTAATCCTCTTCATTCATTCAATAAAAACCTTTTGCGGACCCACTAAATTCACTTTCAAAATCACAAAGTAAGGTATTTACACAGCGAAGAATTTTAGACAAAACAAAACCAAAACCCTTAGATTTTGTTATTCCCAATTAAGTAAGATGCTGAGTAAAAGAGTGACCTCAGACGCCAGACGACCTGGGTTTCAATGATTCTGGGCCTCAGTTTCTTCATGGTAGAGTAGGGCTTTCTCTGCAGTTTTGTGGGGAATTATTGGAATGTTCTATGTAGAGTTCTGAGCCTGGCACGGACCTCCCAATAAATGTGTGTTGTATTTTTATTTCCACATGAAACACAATTCTGTTGATATATTTTAGGACTGGGGGCTCCTAAAGCCAATCTGGCATCTGGGGCATCTTTCAGGGTCTCCCACTGCACATTTTCCAGCCTTGCTCTCTGCTTTGTTCTTTCTTTTATAGTATGCCAGTTTCAGACAAGGGGCAGTGTACTTGTTCATTTCCCAAAAGGTTTCTCTAACCATTGAGATCTCTGAGTAAATACTGAATTGAAGGGCGAATTGACCAATCGGTAAAGAATTAGTCATATCTGTTCTTAGGAAATGGTAATTATAAACATTATAGAATTACCACACACATGCCTCTTCTAAAACAAGAAGGTGTAGAGAAAAAACAATAAATGAAAGATTTTTATTGGCTATTCCTGGTTTTGTTCAACAGGGCCTGATGAGCACCACAAACAAAACTAGGCCTGCTATCTGCCAAACACCACTGAACTGTGCTCTGAGATAAAAAGAACTCATATTCTTGGTGGGGAGATACATAATCACTATTATATAATACTAATGAAGACACGTATTACAATGGAGATACGAGAGGGTATGTGGGAGTACAGCAGAAGTAATGAGTATGCTTTGTGGGAGAACTGGTGTCAGTGTCACAAGGGAGCAATTGAGTTGGGTTGAGTTGGGTTGGCCTTGATATGTGAGCAGGATTTGAACATACAGAGCCAAAAAAAAAAAAAAAAAAGGACTCCAGACACAGGGAGATGTCAGAGGTGAGACGGCCTGACTGACTGAGGCAACAGAGAAGCTTAGTGTGATGTTGGGGTGTTGATGGAAGAAGAGAGGTAGGTTGGGGCCAAATCACGAAAGCCTTAGATGCCACTCTTCAGAGTTTGGGTTTTACCTTTTATACAATGGAATCAATGGGCATTTTTTATATCAAGTAATGAGGAGATGGGATCTGCATGTTATGGTGTTGCCTATGTTGGCCTTGCGGAGAGGGAGGAACACAGGCCTTGAAGGCAGGAGAGTAGGACACTGTGACTGCAGGGCACATAGGTTAGGACAAGGGCCTAAACTTCAGTGGGGTGGAGATGAACCAGATTTAAGAGAGGTTTCTGAGGAATAATGCCTCAGACTTTTTGATCTATTTTGTGTGAGGAATGAAGGAGAACAATCAAGGAATCGTCTAAACATGTTTTCGTTGTTGTGAAAAAAAAATCTTATTTGGTCTAAAAAATGATTGTGTGTTTAATATGCAGGCTAAAGGTTGTTTCCTTCAAGGCTGCTTACCTTGGCTATGGCAGGTAATTTCATTTTGACAAACATGTCTTGAGTATCAGCTCTGTGTCAGGGACCATGCTAAATACCAGAGAAACAAATTATTATTAATAAGATAACGCCCTCACTTTCCATGAGCTCAAATTCTAGTACAGGAAAAAGTCACCTAAACAAATAATTACAACAAAAGGTAATTATTTGTAAGGAATTGCCTAAAATGTTCTATTGCTGTTAGCACGGAACACCTCTAGGTAACGTGAGGACCTAGCTCTGGTTCCCACATGGAATGGCCCTTACAGCAGCAGGGGTAATGAGTAATGCAGAAAGCAGAATTGATGCTTAATGTTGTAGACTCTCAGGAGGCGAAAGCAGCTCAAGATAAACTTTCTCTTCAGAAAGGACTCTGGACACTCTACAATTTTATCTTTAATCCAAATGATGAGAAGTATGCACCGTGGTAGCTAAGAGGCAGGATTCAGGAAGTGAACTGCCAGCATTTAAATCTCAGCCCCGTCACTTCCTACCAGTCTGCTCTTTAGTAAGTTCCTTAATACCCTGTTTCTCATTTTCCTAATCTGTAAAATGGGGATAATAATGATAGTAGAAATAGGGTGGTTATGAAGATTGATTTGTGCATTTCTGAAGACATCAGTGAGATGAAGTCTTATGTTCATTTTTTATGATAGGGAACCTTCAGAATAACTATACCAGAAGTCAGGTTTTTTATTTTATTAAATAAATACCTTAGTGATTTGGTGCAGTTTTTAAAAAGTTATCTTTATTGTATGGTTTCACAATAGATTCTGATTATATGTTGTATTTAAAACTGATTCTCATATATCTTCAACTTAATGATTTGTAACATTGAAAATTGCACTCCCATTGATTGTTCTCCGCAGTGATAGCTCTTTCTTTCTATGTTACTGACACGATGATCTTCCTGTCCTTCTGTCAATAATATTAGAAACAATCTTACATCACTAGATATATTTCCATTCCGAGGGCTTCATGATAAAGAGACAAGTCTTGCTGCTTTAACGATTATATTTTCTCTAACATCTTTTTTGTCTCTAAAATACACTTTTGTTACTGGTTTTCATCATGAAGAAATACATGGAAAGATTAATTTAAAAGGCACTATATCTGCCCTCGATGTCTGGTACTATTTATCAATTGCTCAGCTGTGCTGTCACTGTTAGTGACATTGTTGGAACCATTTAACTGAACCATCCCTCAGTTAGTCTCTTGCCATTATTTATATGTAATCATTAATTAATTAATATTATATTATTTTCAATAAAATAGTCACCTTGAGGTATAACATCTTCAAGTGGGTCCAAGGGGAAGGCAAAACTGGCCTAATAATCAATCAAACCTTCCCTTGAGAATCCTCCCACACAGTGAACTGGACCTAATGCAAACACGAGCTGCTGGACCGTGCATGAAGAGTTCACTGCAGTGCCTTTGACGTAAGTGAGCTGCAGAACACTGTGATACTTTAGAAGCTGCGTTTTCTTGTCTTGTACAAAGGATGCTCTGCTGTGAAGTTTAAACAGCAAAACAGTGGTTTCCTGAATTTATTTCTTTAAATGTACGAGTAAGTCTTTTAAGGGAAAGGAAGACTGAGGAATCTTGAGTCTTGCCTCCCAAAGGTGAGTGTACCCCAAGGAGCACACAAAAAGGGCTTGGCTTATGGAACATCATATTCAAGTCTTTGTCAAACAAACTTTGGCTTACATTGTATATGCCTTAATTTATGCCATTGAACATCCTCTTTATTCAGTCTTGTATTAAAAATAACAAAAGTGTGCAGAACACTCTCTCATATTGGTTGAGTGTGGTATTTTGAGAAATTAAAAATTCCCAAAGTTTACCCAGCTCTATTTGACTGCTGTAGGGAACTGGTTAAAAATATGATTGGTGGGGCACTTAGGTGGCTCAGTCTTTTAAGCATCTGACTCTTGATTTAGGCTGGTCAAGATCTCACAGTTCATGGGATAGAGGCCCACCCACCTGGGGCTTGGCTTCCACAGAGTGGGATACTCTCTCTCCCTCTCTCTCTGCCCCTCCCCTGCTCTTGTGTGTTCTCTCTCTCTCTCTCTCTCTCTCTCTCAAAATAAGTAAACTTGAAAAAACATATGATGGAAGTGCGTCTCTGAAAAGAATCTTGTTTTGGAGGAGAGAACATGAAGAAATAGTCACGGTGAATAGTTTCTATTCTGACAACAAAATGCCATAAATCGTTGGATTTATAAGTGGTTTAAAGAGAGGGGGAAAGATGCCCTTTTGTTTCAGATACTACACTAAGTTTGGTAATATCTTCACTTATACAATGGTTAACATGTAATGATTTCTTCTGAGAGATCCTTTTTCAGTCTTCTCATTCATTGCAATGCAGAAAAGTTGCTAATTATGTATCAATTATCATTGATCAAAGGGAAAGGTTGTTTTTTTTTTTTTTTTGGCATGCTCTTTCACATTTTGGCATTTCTAGTAGTATGCTGGTAACTGTTTGATTACAAGCTCCCCCAAACACACACACACACACACACACACACACACACACACAGAAACAAAACCCTATTTTATAGTGTTTGCCAATTTCTGCAGTGTAAACACTCCCGCCATGACAGATTTCAACTATCAAAGCTATGTCACTAAACATGCAATTCGGAAGTTGTGAACACAGTTAGCTCTTGCAAGCTGGTACCAATCGGCTCCACTAAATCACTGGTTCTGATTTGAAAATTGGTGATCACCCAAGTTTTTTTTCTTTTCTGTTTTTTAAACATTTGTACCTTCTGCTACTACTTATGTCTCTCCACTAAATTTTCTTTTCAAATGGATTATGGTTTGTTACTGCAAACATGTTAAATCGGTAGAGCACTTACAAGACTGCAATTATATTTACCTTCTTCCAGTCAATTAGGTTTCAGTGCTGAGTTTCTTTCATAGTATCCTCCTATCCATTCCCTTTGCTACTTTTGTTTATTATGAAATGAAATTTCCTGTGAGTCCATAAATGAAAACGTTTGAGTGTGTGCTCTAACTGGCTTTTAATTCATGTCAATTTAGAAACTCAGAATTATTTAAAGCGGTTCTAACTGTTCTAAGGTTAGCAATTAGCACTTTAATTTGTGCAAATGGCACTGAAAATGCTGTATCAAAACAAGACTGTTCCCCTTAACAAGAAAACCTTTAAGAAAGTTTAAAAAATCAGTGACACTCAATTTGAACAGTACTACTTTTTCACCAAGAGAGAGCAACATAAGCACACTTTACAAAAATACATTTCCACGGCCATAAGTGGTGGCATCGTGTCCATGCTTTATTTAGGAACCTATTACTTTACCTGCCTCTGAACTTGACAGACCAAGTGCAGTGATTAGTTAGGAGTATGGCAGTTGATGATGCATTCTGTAAAGGATCATATTTTTATCTCCAGGTATTTTCTATGCACGACATGTTTCTTCTTTATGATTTCACTTATCCATGTTTGTGAGTTTCTGAATATCGGCATTGTTTTTCCTGTCAGAAGTGGTTTTCGACAGGATCTATTCTCTCCAACGGGTATAATGAAGTTAAGTAAAACTGGAAGAGTTTTAGATTGTGTAAGTGGTGGATTTTTAATTTTTATATTGTTTCAACATGATCAAGCTGCGTCATATCTAACTTTAAGAGAACTGGTATGTCTGGAGATTTTCTTTAGGAAAATGTTAGTACTATTAAGTGTACTTGCAACTCTGAATAAAAAAAACGAAAGTGTGAAGATTTCACCAATAAAGTGTGTACTTTCAAATCGTTAATTGTGATTAACTTTAAAATTTTTGCTAGATTCTGTGGCTTAAAGTTTTACCTTAAGTATTTTAAGGACACTATTTCCTCTCAAGGTTTTCATACTTCAGTAAAACACAGTGTCTTTAGATTGCAATAACTAAATATCTAACTTATATTGCTTCCATATAACAGCAGGAGTACCTGCAAAACATATCAGTTAAAACTCGATAAGGCCAAATCTTAAAAATGCCAGTGACAAATGATTTATTATACTTATTACATTCATGTTTTATGGATCTTTAGATACTTGTCAACCTCTGGGGGGTCATTTACCAGGGTGAGGGCAGAAAAAGAAAAAAAAACAAGGTCATGGCTACAAATAAATGTATTAATTCTGTGCTTTTTGGAAAGTTATTTTCATGTGATTTTAAATTCAGAAAATTTTTAAAAATTAAAATATATCTGAGGCATTTATTTTTAAGAGGTTTATTTTTAGAAGTCTTTATAGGAAGAAGCTTGTGGATTTAAAAAATTCCATGTAAATATTTGCCTGGTTTCTGTAGCTTGCTCTCAGGAATACTGACGGGCATAAGTTAGGAATATTAATGCCACAAGGAGGCGTTGCCTTGTGTCTTTGTACCCTTGAGGTCTGATGCTGCTCTTGTCCTTTCAATATTTAGTTTTGAAAAAACAGTAATTATATCTAAGACCCTGGGTCTAATTCTATACTTGACATAGTTACCTCAGAATATAACGAATTTTATGTATTCAATGAACCACCTACTTTTTTTTTAAAGCATCCCTGGATCCTTTTCAAGATCCCTAGAGCCCTAGATTAAAGCATCCTGATATATCAAATATATATAGTCAGTGAATACATGTATATATCAATATACATATATATTTGATAACCAAAATAACTGTAACTGACAAAGTCATAATTTTATAATTATAATTTAGGAATTGTTCTAGACATTAAAAAAAATTCACTTCAAAAAAAATTTCACTTTACAGTTCCTTTACACAGAATGCTCCCCTAAAGAATTTAATGATAGATTTCATCTAAAGAACAATTCATCTAATAGATTAGATGAATGAAATCTTGACTTACAGACTTGAAAAAAGGCTCAATCAATCAAGCCATCAAACAGGTATATACTGATCACATACTATGTTCCCGGCAGTCTTGTAAGAACGAGACATCCCAGTGATAAAATATCTCTGCCAATGAAAGAACATTCCATTGAAAGGTCCTGGAATGGTACAAGATGGTGTGTTGAAGGAACAGAGAAAGGCCAGTGGCTGGCCTGTAATGAGTCAAGGAGGGTGGTACAGATGAAGATGGAGAGGAAGGGGCTATTCACACAGGGCCATCTAGGCCATGGTGTGGACTCTGATTTTAAGGTCAGTGGGAAGCCATTGGAAGTTTTAAGCAGAGGAGTGATACGCTGCTATGCCTTTTAAGAAAGATAATTCAGGGGCACCTGGGTGGCTCAGTTGGTTAAGCGGCCATCTTCAACTCAGGTCATGATCTCGAGGTCCGTGAGTTTGAGCCCCACGTTGGGCTCTGGGCTGATGGCTCAGAGCCTGGAGCCTGCTTCTGATTCTGTGCCTCCCTCTCTCTCTCTGCCCCTCCCCCGTTCATGCTCTGTCTCTCTCTGTCTCAAAAATAAATAAACGTTAAAAAAAAAAGAACGATAATTCACACTCCTATATGGAAAATAGATTGTAGTGTGACAAGAGTGAATAGAAGAAGGTCAGTTGAAAGGCTACTAACGTTGATGAACTAAGAAGTGATGGTAGTTTTGATTAGGGTGGGAAAGAGGTGAAGAAAACTGGAACATTTTGGAATATATTTGGAACATAGAGCAGAGGAAACCCGCTCATGTTAGGAGTTAGTAAAGGCAAAGAAACTGGATGTTTTAAGATTTAAAAAAATTTTTTTAAGTTTATTTATTTTTGAGAGAGGAGAGAGAGAGAGCACAACTGGGGGACAGGCAGAGAGAGAGAGGGAGACACACAATCTGAAGCAGCATAAAGGCTCGGAGCTGTCAGCACACAGCCTGACGCGGGGCTTGAACTCACTGTGAAATCATGACCTGAGCTGAAATCGGATGCTTAACCAACGGAGCCATCTAGATGCCCCTGGATGTTTTTAGATTTTTTTTTTTTTAATTTGAACATCTGAGTGTATGATGGTGCCATTTATTGACGTGAGGAGGAACAGTTCTGTGAGGGCTAGGGAATACAGAATTCAGTCTGGGACATGTTAAATGTGATATGCAAAGTGGAAGTATGGATAAGATGGTTGAATATAAAAACAGCTACTATTATCATGTCCGTTTTCAGGGAGAAGTGAGGTATAGGAAGGTTAAGCAGTTAGCTCAAGGTCGCCAGCTTAGCTTTTAGTCAGTGGAGCTGGGATCAGAACCCAGGAAGCCTGGCTGACCCAGAGTCTACACTTTTAGTCACTCCTCTGTCATTTTGGCACACACGGTGGGAGATACTTAAAACGTTGGTGTTGGGGCGCCTGGGTGGCTCAGTCAGTTGAGCGTCCGACTTCGGCTCAGGTCATGATCTCGCGGTCCGTGAGTTCGAGCCCCGCGTTGGGCTCTGTGCTGACAACTCAGAGCCTGGAGCCTGCTTCAGATTCTGTGTCTCCCTCTCTCTGACCCTCCCCTGTTCATGCTCTGTCTCTCCCTGTCTCAAAAATAAATAAACGTTAAAAAAAACCCAAAAAACAAAAAACAAAAAACCCTGGTGTTGGAATGGGCTCACTTGGGAGAAGAAGTTAGGAGAGTAGAAAGACAGACCACCGTGCCTGTGTACTCTTCCATATGAGGTGGCCAAGGAGATAAGAAGGGAGACTGAAAAAGAGCAGCCACTGGAGTCTGAGGAAAACCAGGAATATAATGGGCCACAGGAGCCCAGAGGAGGGATTATTTCAAGGAGATGAGAAAGCTCCATCGATGTGGAGGAAGGTGAGGAGAGAAGTGGAATGGTCAGCAAACATGGGGCTGTTTGTGACCATCACAAGAACAGTTTCAGCTGAGCGATGGGGAAGGGAGCCTGTTGAAATTAGGTGGAACATACTCTGGGAAACACAGGCACAGGCACAGCCTTGAGAAGGCATCTCATGTTGCCATAGGTGTGTAATGTGGACAGCGGATTGCATTCCGTTCTAAGGCAATAGTATGGAGAGCATGGACTCTGGAGCCAGACAGACCTGGGTATTAATTCTCTGCCATCTTAAGCCTTTTACATAACCTCTCTGAGCCTCTTTTTTTAATCCATAACGTTTGTTTCATGCAATTCTTGGAAGAAGCTGTTGTTTACTTCCTTGCTTTTCCTTTTGTAAAATGCTTATTCCCTTTACCTGAAACCTGTTGAGATCTCTACCTGCCTCTAACACCCTCCTGAATAACTGCCTCAGTCCTTTATGTTATGGCTGATAGGTCTTTCTAAAGTTGCATGAAAAAAAAATTTTTTTTGCGATTATTCACATACTTTTCCTCCTATTAAATTGTGTGCTCATTAATTAAAACGAGGTTCCTCTCTTTGCATTTTGTATCTCTAAACACCCATCAGATTGTGTGCACTGAGTATGTACTCCTCAGGCTGTGTGAGTTCAGCCGGAAGTCAGCGCCGCCCAGGGTGGGGAGAAGGAGAGAGCAGCGAAGGGAGCTCACAGGGCTGGAGGTAGCCGTGCGAGCGCACAAATCCACTTTCAGTTTAAACTCCAAACGCAGACAGGGGACAAAAGAGCCTTAAAACTTCTCATCACACGATCCAGAGAGAAGGCAGCTCTCAGAACAAAGGATGGAGGGTCCCCACAGAGCGAATTCAGACTTGTGTGCGGCCTCAGAGAAACGGGGAGCTGCCTCAATCCACAGCCGGAGTTCACGAGCAGATTGGAGGTAAAATTTCCAGGAGAAACGAGTTATGGTATATCCACTCAGTGGTTTGAGCTAAAGCTAAGACTTAATAATAAAGAGTACCCAGGGGCGCCTGGGTGACTCAGTCATTTGAACTTTGGACTTCGGTTCAGGTCAAAGGTCAAGGTCAAGATCTTAGCATTTGTGCGATCAAGCCTCCCCCCGCCCCCCCCTCAAGGCTTTGTGTTCAAAGAGCAGAACCTGCTTTGGATTCTCTGTCTCCCTCTCTTTGCCCCTCCCCCTCTCAGGCGCAAGCGCGAGCGCGCCCCTCCGTGCTCACGAGCGCTCTCTCTCTCTCTCTCTCTCTCTCTCAAAAATAAATACAAACATTTAAAAAAATAGAAGAAAAAAGAGTCCCAAAATAAGAATGAATGAAGTGAACAACCCGATTTTAGAATGTTGGGGTTTCATAAACTAGGGTGTGACAAATACACTTGTAAAACTTGATTTCATTTTGTACCAGAGAGTTAATTATACAGGGGCATGAAGTAGATAAAACGGTGATTGAGCCAGGTTTGTTCATAGCTATTTTCCAGGTATTACAGAATTTTTCTTTTTGTTCGTAATCCATCCATTTCCTGGTTTCTTTTTAAGGGTATTTCTTATTGCTCTCAAATTGAATCGCTTTATCCTGGCTCACATATTATGAAGATAAAAGAAATCGGGTCAAGCCTAATGAAACTCATAGACTAGGACATTTCCTATCAGACAATAAGTAGAAATGAGAAATGAATGTAATCATCCCTCTATTATTTATGGGTTTTTATTATTATCATTGTATTTCATACGGGCCAGTTGGGGATAAAATCTAAGCATATGCATATATACATACACACACACACACATACACACACGCACACACACACACACACACACACACAAAAACCTCAAATCTGTAAGTTCAGAAGATAGGGAGTGTATTTTTCTGTCAAGTTCTACTGACATAGAGGGTGAAAATCATATAAAGGCTACATAAATAATAAAAGTTAAGTATAAAAATTGAAATTTAAGATCACAAAAATGTAACAAGTCTAAAAAATAAGATGCACCTTCACTTAACTCATTCAGGAAGAGAGAATAAATACGAAGAAGTCTGAGGTGGAGAGGGAGAGAATCAGAAAAAGAAATAGGCCTCAGACATCATATGGAAGAGACAAAGAGAGGGAGAATAAGATTTCTCCTCAAACAAAACGATGTAAGTATGAATGCAAAGTTTCACATGCATGCTCTCTTTATTTGGATAAATTGCATAGAAAAAAGAAGAGAACACCATATAAATACACCAAATAAAAGAGATTATGAACTTCCTAAAGGCAAGGCTTGTTTCCCATTTATCTTTGTGTTCTCAGCTTCTAGCACACCAAAATAGGGTTTTGTAAATGTTTGTTAAATTGTTGAAAAAACAGAAAGCAATGTAACTGAGTACCGTCTTATAGCCTACAAAGCACCTTGCAACTACAGGCATGAATAGATTGTATAAACTGTAGTGACTTCTCCAGGGACTATAAGAAATTAACTGAATATTGAAGGTTTTCCACCTATGCTTCAACCTGTTAATATGGAAAGCATTGGAAGATAGGGGTTCTGACTTGGAATTGTTGAGGTCAGCATTGATAGGTTCTGAAATGGTCAGTACAAATTCATTTCAAAAGACCTTATGGAAAATTTCTCTGAGACTGAATGTCATACATGCTTGTGAATATCCAGAGAAATGTGGAATGCGCTATCAGCGTGTTCTAGGACCTGGTAAATTTTAGGTATTTAATTTTGAACATGGAGTATTACCAAATTCAGTATATAGTGTGTCTAAATACCTGTGTGGGCTTGACTTCAGAATTCCTCATAGCCATACCACTTCTACATATTTTCCTTCTTCTTGGTTTTCTTTTGATAAGGCAAGAAACATATTTGACATAGCTTCTAGAAAAGAATTGAAGTATTCTTGTTACACTGTTCTTAATATGTGAAACCAAGGGAGAAATTGGCTTGAAGCCTGGCTCCCCAGGAAAGCCCATTTGCCCACTTGTTCAGCTGGTGAAAGGGGTTGTAATAGCTGATGTGAATAACTTGTAGTACGTGATTATCTTGCCTTATTCTGCTTTTTCCAAATTGGCAGGTTTTATTTTTGTTGTTGTTATGCTTTTCTACTAGGTAAACTGTGATTTATTGTTTTAAGGTGTGTTTAGACCTAATCCTAAGAGAAACAATATACAGCTTTGGAGTTTTGGCATGGGATGCTGCTAGGGGCATTGGGTGAAAGTAATCACTCAACAGAATCCATATGAAGAAGTTGAGGGCTGGTGGCATCTCCTTTTACTGGGATACTATCACTTGAAGACTCTGGGACGCTGTGTTGGGACTTTCAAGCGTCCTGAGCTGCTGAA
The DNA here is from genome assembly GCF_022837055.1 of Prionailurus viverrinus. Taxonomy (NCBI): domain Eukaryota; kingdom Metazoa; phylum Chordata; class Mammalia; order Carnivora; family Felidae; genus Prionailurus; species Prionailurus viverrinus. Next base: position 143,793,608 of record NC_062568.1, read on the forward strand.
GGGTCAGGGGGAGGGGGTGGATTAGACACAAAGGATGATTCAGTGTAGGGCTGAACATATAGGCAAGATCAACAGGTGATAAATAGACTGCAGTGCATAGTAAGTTCCCAGATGGTAATGGAAAGACCTGCTGATGGAATTTCTCAGCATAAGTGATGTGCAGTGGTCCATTGGATGCTCTTAGAATAGACATAGGCAATAACACGCTTCTCTATGCCTCTCTGATGCTGGTAAAATATGGCTTTAGATCTGGAAAAGGCTGGGCAGTTTCTGGGTGCACTGTGTTTTTCCTCCAGGCTCAGGCCCCCATCCTGGGCCTCATTGGTGTCTCCTGCTGGTCACATTCTCCTCTTCCGGCCCTCTGAATCCTTATCTCCTCTGGAGTGCCGTAACCAGGCTCTCTTTTGGTCTTTCTAATTAGTGTTTATGGCATAACTTTATGTCCTGAGCTTCTTCAGTGCTTTGCCTTTTTATTCCTTGCCCAATTCCCCAAACCATGCTTTCTGAGTTAAAAAAAAAGTATATAGTTCCTTTTTTGCAAAATAGCCTGGTTCTTGCAAGGAAAAACTTTAGCCTTCACACTTTTGTCTCTGCTGTTGGTTTCACAAATGTACTTTAAAATTTAAAAACTGAGCATCAACTGCTTCTTTTCTCTTTTCATTCCTGTTACAACGAGGCTGATCTCCCAGAGACAAAGAAGGCTATTCATTATTGAGTGATGGGTTCACCGGGATTTTGTGGGGCTTATGCAGCCACCTGTGCAGGGAGAGGGGACAGCATTCAGGGAAGCCTCTGCTCCCATTCATCTGGTGTCATACAAATATGTATTTTCTGTAGTGCAAGGCACAGAGTACCAGGCTCTGGCTGCTTTGAGGGGACTTGTGTGTGGGGGGGTGGTAAAAAGTTAGGGGAAGAGGGCCCACATTAGTGCGGTAGGGGCTTGTAGTAGCCACAAATGGACTCTGAAAGAAAGATAATGTGAACATCCAGATGGTATATAAATAGTCAGGAATAGTCAACACAGAGCTGTAATCAGCACCACCTAGGTGAAAATGTTTTATCCCTTTCTCTAGACATTCCTTGTTTTGCTCCAACTCTAGCAAAGCCACAAATAGGTAGGTGACGGAGACGAAAAGAGACCATGCCCAGCTTCTCCTTTACAGGAGCCTGGCGTCAGGTTGGGCCTGAGTCTGTTGGCGAAGGGGAGCAGCTTTGAATGAGATGTGAGATTAAAGTCTTAAATTTAACAGAGCCTTCTACTACCTTGAAGTGAGTCATAATTACCGTCACGAGGCCAATTTTTGTTGTTGTTGCTGAAAATGACCAAAAAGCTCGGGAACTGCCTGTGATGTCATTAAGGTATGGGAAAGGGGAATCTGACATATTGAAAGGCAGTGGTAGGAGGAAAATACAGCTGCTTCCTGTTTGTACTCATTACGTTCAGCCCTTTTCAATAAACTGGTTACACATCTATTGATTCTTATGTAGTTCTACAGTGACTAATAGCAACCCACACTGCATCTCAATAGCACAAGAGCTAAAAGACAGAGAATCATAGGCAGAGCATGGAAACGTTCTAATTTCCCAGCCTATGGAGACGGATGGATGAGCTGGTCCGTGTGTCTGTGCATCTGGGCCTGGAACCCAGAACTCTCTTTCTCCTCCTCCTCAAGTCCCAGGCCGCATTTGTCAACATTTTCCTTTTAACCTCTTTCTCATCCCATGTTTTCTGATTTGCTTTGACAAGATCATCTTCACCATCACCTAAGCTTGACTTCGCCTTTGACGCTCCTCTTTGCTTTACCACTTATGTTTAACAGGCAACCAACCTACCTGTGGTTTTGCGTTTTCTGGTTTCAGTTACCCAAGGTTTTGAAGCAGATGATCCTCTTTCTGAAGAATCACCTGAAGGGCAATAGTACCCGACCACTACGTCACTATAATGCTTATGTCATTCACTGCACTTCTCATCACATAAGCATTTTATCTTCTCACATCATCACAAGAAGGGTGAGTACGTGTAATACGATGTTTTGAGAGACAGAGACCACATTCACATAACTTTTATTACAGTATATTGTTATGATTGTCCTATTTTATTATTTGTTTTTGCTGTTAATCTCTTACTGTGCATAATTTGTCAATTTAACTTTATCATAGATATGTATATGTAAGAGAAAACACAGTATATATATTGGTACTATCTGTGGTTTCATGTATCCTCCATGGGTACGGGAGGACTAACTACAAATCTATCTCAGCCACAGCCCTCCAAACACATCTCCCTGCAAAAATGATTCTCACTGAGCCATTTATTAATTTATTTACAAATGTTGGTGGGCTCAGTGCAAGTGATAAAGCTCACAGCTGCACAACGCTTGCTTCTTGTTTTCTGGGCGCTCGTGGTTTAGATGGGTTTAGATGGATTTAGATGGGTTTAGATGGGTTGGATGCCATTCTAATGCAGTGTAATTGAGTGTGCTTGTGGAGATATGGTCAAAGTGCTATGAAGTCTGGTGAAGTGAATAGCTAGCTGCTTAGGATGGAGACGGTTTGTCAAGGGGGACGTTTGAATCGGTCCTTTAAGACTAAAATACAGGCCCACCTGGGTGGCTCAGTCAGTTAAAAGGTTGACTCTTGATTTCAGCTCAGGTCATGATCTCACGGTCTGTGAGATTGAGCGTTGCATCGGGCTCTGCGCTGACAGTGCAGAGCCTGCTTGGGATTCTCTCTCTCTGTCTTTCTCTGACCCTCCCCTGTTTGTTCTCTCTCTCTCTCAAAATAAATAAACAACAACAAAAAAGAATAAGATACGAAGAAGTGAAAGCAAGGGTGGGGGTAAGTCAGCCAGCAAGAAGGTACCAAGTAGAGGGAGGCCACTAACAAAGGCAGAGAGTCGATGAGGACTGCAAGTAGTTCCCTGCACCGGGAGCTGGGGGCAAGGTGGGAAATGACAAGAGATGAGGCTGAAAAGAGACATTTTAATATTTTAGATGATTTCTTTAGAATAAATTCCAGAATCAAAATGCTAAATGTTGTTGGGATTTTTTTCTGGAAAGGAAGGGGAGCACAGAGCATGCCAACAGAGGCTGAATGAGCTTTAGTGACATTGGGAGTGTGTGTGTTATGCACACACATTTGTGCTGGAAGCAGATAAAGCAGGAAAGGTAGGCTGGACCAGCTTTTGACTAACCTAGTGTGCCACGCCCTCTTTATTTATTTATTTATTTTTTATTTTTTTTTTTCAACGTTTATTTATTTTGGGGACAGAGAGAGACAGAGCATGAACGGGGGAGGGGCAGAGAGAGAGGGAGACACAGAATTGGAAACAGGCTCCAGGCTCTGAGCCATCAGCCCAGAGCCCGATGCGGGGCTCAAACTCAAACTCACGGACCGTGAGATCGTGACCTGGCTGAAGTCGGTCGCTTAACCGACTGCGCCACCCAGGCGTCCCGCCACGCCCTCTTTAAAAGGCAGTGTGGAGGGGTGCCTGGGTGGCTCAGTCGGTTGAGTGTCTGACTTCGGCTCAGGTTATGATCTCGCGGTTGACAGACTTCGAGCCCTGCGTCAGGCTCTGCGCTGACAGCTCAGAGCCTGGAGTTTGCTTCGGATTCTGTGTCTCCCTCTTTCTCTGCCCCTCCCCCACTCGTGCTCTGGCTCTCTCTGTCTCAAAAATAAATAAACATTAAAAAAATTTTTAAAAGGCAGTGTGGAGCCCTACATCGTTTTGAAGTAGGCTGGTGAGGAGCATACATACGTTTTAAAAACATGATTCTAGCAATAATGAGGAGTGAGGCAGCATGCTATTATACTCCAGGTGACAGGTAACCAGGGTCTGAAGTAGGACTGTGGGTGTGGGTAGGAATTAAGGAGACAATTGAATGATGCAATCGAAAGCAGCCAAGGCTTCACCTAGCTATTGGCTGAGTTTCCAAATGGCCTGTGGGCGATTAAACCAAACTTTGGAACCATAGCACTAATTGGTCTGGCTTTGCCTCCTCTTCTGTTTTCTTTTACATGTAGCTATGATCCAGCGTAATCATTTAGGCTGTAGTAGTAACTATGAATTACAGCCAACTACCATTAGTACTCTCCTACAAGTATCTTTTTTGCCCCTATACATGTGCCACTACCTTCTCCTGGAATGATCTGTCTCCTCCTTTTCCACTTGTTCAATTCCTTACACATCCTTGCAGTACCAACCACCTCAACTGAAATCGGTCATGTAAAGCTTTCCCGTATCTCTCCTCCTTCCTCACATGACCCTGCCCTGCCTCCCCCAGTGGATGAGATGGTAATCCTGTCCAGCGCTGGACTTTTCCTCAAACTCCAGAATAATTTACCTATAATTTACTTATGGGACCATTGCCTTCTACCTTGTAATAAAGTTATAATGGATATATCTTATCTCTTCTATCAGGCTGTAGACTCCTTAGGAAAGGAATTATGTCTGGCATATAGTAGGTCCTCAGCAGGTAATAAATAAGCAAATATCAGTATTTATCAACTCATGATTAAAGAATAGTATGAGTTTTTTTTCCTTGTTACTGGGGGAGGTACAACAACTTTAAAAGATGTAAAATGTAGTCTTTTAATGAAGTCTTTAAGTTTGATCAGTACATTTGTATAATTGTGCACAATTGAGGAATATATCTTCTGACTTTAAGGTCTAAATATATCAATGCTATTCATGCCTTTATTTTAAGTGGGGATTAATTCTCTTTCAGGGGAAAACTATCATCCTTTCATGTTACAATTCACAAAAATGAGTCCCATAATTCTGTTCTAAATAGGAGGGAAAATCTCAGAAAAATAAATGTTAACAGGTAACTGCATCCATGTTATTGTGATGTGTTAGAGCTCTCCAGGGAGCGCGTATTGGATAGCTTTGCTATTTTCCAGCAAGCATCTTTATTTTTTCCCCTGTATGCTAAGTTGCTTGCTTAGGGTTTACTAGAATGCTAAATTATTTCTAGCAAATTATAAGCAACATGGATGAATGGACATGTAGTATTTCATTTTTGCCTCATTATGCTTTAGATTTGGGATCTCCAGTTTTGTAAATGATAACCACGATATATCACTCCATCTTTACACGTGCTTCTGCTTGAATACATCCTGCTTCTCCTCCCATATGGAACGGTGTCAATCATGAGGTACAACTGTTAAGGTACGTCTTGTGTCTACAGAAAATAACCCATAAGTATTTGTTATGGAATGCTAAATTATTTCTAGCAAATTATAAGCAACATGGATGAATGGACATGTAGTATTTCATTTTTGCCTCATTATGCTTTAGATTTGGGATCTCCAGTTTTGTAAATGATAACCACGATATATCACTCCATCTTTACACGTGCTTCTGCTTGAATACATCCTGCTTCTCCTCCCATATGGAACGGTGTCAATCATGAGGTACAACTGTTAAGGTACGTCTTGTGTCTACAGAAAATAACCCATAAGTATTTGTTATGGAATAATGTATCACATTGCAGGAAAACACGAGAGAATTAATATTGGCCTTAAAGAAAGCAAACAAAACCCCCAAAACCTCTGGCGTAGTTTTAGGTGGAAGGATGTAGTAGGTTATTCCCTTTTCTCAAGGATCCAGGCTCCCCTCATTGCTCCTCCTATTCCCTGGGTGACTGAGATATTTGCCATCATCATCTGGTACCTCAGTTTCTTCTTTGTAAATAAGACTTAGAGTTGACAGCATTTTGGAAGAAACAACAAATAAAAATGCCTTGAAAGAGCTTTGCGAGTCTACAGTACTCTAAATGCTTAATGATAATAATATACAGTAGGGCATCTTCCCTTGAAAACAGCAGGAGTGTTTCCTTACATAATGACCTGACAGATGGGTTATGGTGTCTAATCCCCTTAAACCCCCAAAGCTCTTTGATAGTGGATGTTGTAAAAGGCCAGATTAGAGCACATGCTGCTCTTTTATTGAGCCCTTTCTTTCAGTATCTATGCCATATTCAATTGCTTCCTTCTCTAAGTACGTTATGTGTTAACCTACTACCTGCAGGAACAATTAGGAGCAAAAATAGAGACTAAAGGACAGTGCACTCCAGTAGGAAAAATTAGTTAATGCTTGTTGTCCCCAATATTAAAAATCCACTTTGGCCTTTACATGTGGCTTTTATCGAAGGTTCCTGCCCTCCTAATTCCTGACTATTAATCTCAAGCTGCGGGTATTTGTTGATGTTGAGCACAGGCTGTGTGTGTGTGTGTGTGTGTGTGTGTGTGTGAGAGAGAGAGAGAGAGAGAGAGAGAGAGAGAGAGAGAGAGAGAGTGTTTTGTGTGTGGTGAGAATGGAGTATTGATATTAATTCTAAACCAGTGAGGCTTGCAGAAATCACAGGCAGTTAAGAATATGTTCAGCATTTATGGAAGAGCTGGAACTTTAATCTGTTCAAAATGAGCAAAGGATGATTAGCACTTGTTCTCCTGTAACCTTAATTCTGCTCTTGAACCTGATTTGGACCGAGAAGTTCTTTTACATTTCCCCTTATTGCTGTGCTTGTCTTTTGAGAAAAGCTATTGGAGTTATCAGTTTCTAAAACCTTTGTCACAATTCCTTGACCCAAATCCATCATCTTTCATTAGTTAACAAACTTTGCTTTCTTTGCATGCTGGGAGAAGGATATGTTGTTATAAAATCACCCATGGTGTGTAATCTGTGTAATCAAAAAAAAAAAAAAGAAAGAAGAACAGCAATGATGTTTGTTTGACAACTGAATATAACTGCAGTAAACATTTTAAGTGCACTACAGTGAACATTTTAGGTGAACTATCTTAACTTGGGATGTTTAAAGCAACCAGGATGGTTGCTCAAAGGCCTCCGCTCATACGCTGGATCCTCCCATCTCTCACCTTCTCAAACGTATCACTTCTGCATTTGTGTCCGCTTCCCCTACATCTTCATATGCTTCCTCTTTTCCAAAACATGGCACAAATATTCCAGAATATCACCCAACTTTATAAAAGCAGCCTTATCTTGATTCCACCTTTCCTTCATGCTCCATCTTTCTGAATCTCTTTAGAGCAGAACCTCCCCAAAGAGTTCTCCCTATTTGTCATCTCTACTGTCTCTTTTCCTATTCTCTTTCTACTTCTCTCTCCTTTTCTAACTCTCTCTGTCTCTTATTGAGGTGAATCTGAATCATCCCCAACTGCTTAGGCAGTCAGTCAGTGTTCTGATTTTTCATGGCCAGATTTGTTCTCCCTGCTTCTGGATTTTGTATAAATGGAATAATAAAGTGTGTGTTTAGCTGTTTTTTGCCCAACATAATGCTTTTGAGATTCATCCAATTGCTGCTTATACCAATAATCCATTCTTTTAGTTATTGTTCAATAGTAACCCATTGTATGGATATACCATCGTTGTATCATTTTGTTTGTTTCTACTGTGTCCTTTTGTTGATGGATATTTGTGTGGTTTCTATTTTTTTTACCTGTTATGAATCAGGCAACTATGAACATTCTTGTACAAATATTTTTGTTGACATATGTTTTTATATCTGTTGGGTAAACATCTAGGAGAGAAACTGCTAGGTAATTGGGTAGATGTTTGTTTAGCTGTGTAAGAAACTGCTAATTTTGAAAGTGGTTGTAGTATTTTTATATGTGGTATTTTTATGCCAGAAGTGTATGAGAGTTCCAGTTGCTGCACATTCTCACCAACATATGATGATGTCAGTATATTAATTTTAGCCATTCTAGTGTGTGTGAAGTGGTAGGACATTTTGGTTTAAATTTGTGTTTCCCTGATGAGCACCTTTCATGTGTTCATGTGGCCATTTGCATATCTTTTTGTAAATTGTTCAAATCTTTAGCCCATTTTTAAAAATGGGGTTGTTTTTCTTTTTATTATTGATTATAGTAGTTCCTTTGATATTGTTTCCCAATCTTTTGTTAGATGTTTGTATTGCAATAACTTCTTGTAGTCCATTGCCTGCCTTTTTATCTGATTAAATTGTATATATTTTTAAGAACGACTCTTTAATATTGAAGCTCTCTATTTTATCAACATTTTTTTTTTTTATGGTCAGTGTTGCTTTTCGTGTTCAATTTAAGAAACCTTTGCATACTGCAAGGTGATGAAGATGTTCTTTTATGTTTTCTTCTCCAAGGATTTAGCTTTTACATTTAGGTCTATAATCTATCAGAAATTAATTTTTGTGTACTGAGCGAAATAGAGGCTGAAGTTTATTTTTCCATAAAGATGTCTTATTGTTTCAGTACCATTTGTTGAAAAGATTTTTTTTCTCCCCATTGAATCATCTGTGTACTTTGGTCAAAAATCTCTAGGGGCACCTGGGTCGCTCAGTTGGTTGAACATCAGACTCTTGATTTCAGCTCAGGTCATGATCTTACAGTTTGTGAGATGGACAACCATATCAGGCTGACAGCATGGAGCCTGCTTGGGATTCTCTCTCTGTCTCTCCCTCTCTCTCTCTCAGCCCTGTGCCCCCTCCTTGTGCTCTCTCTCTCTCTCTCAAAATAAATAAACATGAAAGACAATTTTTTAAATCTCTTGATCATAAATATACATACCCTCAACATATCTTTTTCATAGATTTTTTGGGGGTCTATCTTTACACTGATACCACATGCATATCACTTTATAGTAACTTTATAGTAAAGTCTTGAAATCCAACTTTATTTTGCTTTCTTTCTTTTTTGATGTTGTCTGGCTGTTTTAAGTCCTTTATGTTAAAATATAAATGTGAAGATTTATAGATAATTTTAATAAAGTGCTTCTGGGGTTTTGATTGGGATTACATTGATTTTACACATCAATTTAAGCAATTAACAACTTGACATTAATAAGTCTTCTACTCTATAAACATGGTTTATTCATCCATTTGTTAAGGATCTCTTTAATATTTCTCAGAATTATTTGAATTTTCAATGTCTCACTTGTTTGTTAAATGTACTGCTAAGCATTATAAGTTTTTGGTGCTTTTTAAATGGTAAACTCTTACCTTCCAATCTTCTGCTAAAAACTCTTTCTTTCCAATTTTTTACTACCAAGATATAGACATATAATTGCATTTATTATCATGTATCCTAATTTCATAGGGTAGAGTCTTTATCCTTCATATTTCTGCCTGGGATGAGAGCTTCTGAGTGTATTTCCTTTTCTATATAACATGGCTTCTCAATTTCTGGATTTTAATTCATTTGTGGTTGTTTATGTTTTCAGTATTTTAATTGGTTTTTTAATACTGTGATTTTGTAGTTCATCTGATCTGCCTTGTCTTGATTGGTAAAGTTAGAGTGATGGTCTTTTGCAACTTTCTACATATAAACTAGGAGTGGAGTGACCCTAATATGGTTTTCATGTCTGTAGGGTCTGGAGTGGTCGCCCCTCTTACTGATTTGCTTTTCTGTCTTGATTTCTTGTTCAGTTCACTAGAAGTTTATGAATTATTTTAATTTTTCAAACAACCATATTTTGATTTTGTTAATGTTCTCTATTATTTGTTTTCTATTTTATTGATTTCTGCTTTGATGTTTATTATTTCCTTCCCTCTGTTTGCTTTGGTTTTCATTTGCACTTTCTTTTCTAGCTTCTTAAGGTAGGAGCTTAGATCACTATTGTTATACTCTTTTTCTTTCTAATATATGTATTTGAACTTATAAATTTCCCTATAAGCACTACTTTAGTTGCATCATACACATTTTGATGTATTTTTGTTGCCATTCAATGAAATATTTGATTAAAATCTATTTCAATTGAACAAAAACAGTGATTTATTTTTGGCTCATGAGTTACTTAGAAATATTTTGGCATTTTGTAGATCTTTTTCTGTTATTTATTTCTGATTTACTTCCATTGTGCTCAGATAACATATTCTATAAAATTTTAGTCTGCAGTTATTAGCTTTTAATTAATTAATTATTTACTTATTTATTTATTTAATTTTATTTTTTTGTAAATGTCAATTAGGTCAATTTTGTTATTCAAATCTTTATTATCCTGATTATACTGACAGATATTTTTGTTTAATTATTCCATCAATTCCTAAGAGAAGGATGTTAGTAATAAACAACTTTGATCATTGATTTGTCTATCCCTTTTATTTGGTTAGTTTACATTTCATGTATTTTGTTTCATTTCATGTATTTTGAAGTTCAGTAAGATTGTTATATGTGTATTGAAGGGCAAGATCAATAGACTGAAATGGAATGGGAGAAAATATTTCCAATTCATATATCTGATAAGGGATTAACATACAGAATATATAAAGAACACCTACAAATCAATAACAAAAACCAAACAACCCAACCAAAACAACGGGCAGAGGAACTGAATAAAACCTTTCTCCAAAGAAGACACAGACAGTCAATAAGCATATGAAAAGATGATCGACACCACACCACACCACTAACCTTTAGAGAAATGTGAATCAAAACCACAATGAGATACTACTTCATTAGGACAGTTGTTACGAGAGAGAGAGAGAGAGAGAGAGAGAGAGAGAGAAAGAGAGAATGAGAGAGGAAGGAAGGAAGGAAGACAAGAAGGAAGGAAGGAAGGAAGGAAGGAAGGGAAAAAGAGAGACCTGGGTGCCACAGTTGGTTAAGCGGCTGACTCTTGATTTCGGCTCAGGTCATGGTCTCATGGTTCCTGAGATGGAGCCCCAAGTTGGGTACTGTGCTGACAGTGCAGAACCTGTTTGAGATTCTCTCCCTCTCCCTCTGCCCCTCCCCTCTTGTGCTCATGCTCTCTCTCTGAAAAATAAATAACATTAAAAAAGAAATAAAGAGTGTTATTGAGGATGAGGAGAAATTGGAACCCTTGTGCATAGCTTGTGGAAATGTGAAGTGGTGTAGCCACTGCAGAAAATAGTGTGGCTATTTCTCAAAGAATTAAACATAGAATTACTACATGATCCAGCATTTCCACCCCTGGGTATAAACCCAAAAGATTTGACAGCAGGTAATTGAACAGATATTTGTACGCGTATTGTCATAGTAGTGTTATTTATAATAGCCAAAAAGTGGAAACAACCCAAATGTCTATTGACAGATGAATAGGTAAACAAGATGTAGTATATACATACAATTGAATGGTATTCAACTTGAAAAAGGAATGAGATTTTGACACATACTACCAAATGATTGAAATTTGAAGTTATTTTCCCAAGTGAAATAAATGAGACACAAAAGGAAAAATATTGTATGATTCCACTTATATGAGGTGTCTAGAGTAGTTAACATCATAGGGACAGGAAATAGAATGGTGGTTGCCAGGAGATAGTGGCAGGGGGGGGTAGGAATTGGAAGTTATTGTTTAATGAATGTAAAATTTTAGTTTGGGAAGATGAAAAAGTTCTGGAGATGAATGATGGTCATGGTTGCATAACACTGTGAATGTACTTAATGCCACTGAATTGTATACCTTAAAGTGGTTAAATAGTACATTTTATGTTATATACATTTTATCACAATAAAAAATGATTGTGGTGTCTTTCTGATGAATTTACCCTTTTAATATTATGAAATGTCCTTCTCTGTACTGATAATGCTTCTTGTCCTGAAGTCTCTTTTTGATATTAATATAGCCATATTAGGTTTCTTATGGCTAGTGATTATGTGATACATTTTTTTTTGCCATCCTGTTATTTTCAATCTTACTGAATCATTATATTTAAAGATTCTTATACACAGCTGTTTCTTACAGATAGCATATAGTTGGGTCTTGCTTTTTAAACCAGACTGACAATTCTGATTTTTAATTGGTTTAGACCATATGTAGTTAATGTAACTATTGATATGGTTGGATTACATCTTCCATCTTGCTATTTGTTTTCTATTTGTCCCATCTGTTTACTTTTCAATTTTTCCTGTATTGCTTTTCTGTTTTTCAGTATTCCATTTTATTTTACTCACCACCCTACTTTGCTCACTCTACTTTATCCACTGTAGTGAACAAGCCAAACACAGCCCCACCTCAAGGCTTTGCTTTTATTTTCTCTGCCTATTAAGTTCTACCCCCATAAATCCTTACAGTTCGTTCCCTCACTTCTACTCTGCTCAAATGTGACCTGGAGAGGCCTTCCTTCATCACCCTTATTCATTATCCCTCTTACACGGCCTTATTTTTCATTATAGCACTTGTCACCACCTGATGTTATATTTATACTTGTTTGCTGATTTTTTTTTTCTCCTCAGACTAGAATGGAGGCTCCAAAGAGTAGACCTTTGTCCTTGTTTTGTTCATAAATGTATTCAGCTTAGAAGAGGATCTGGCAAATATAAGGCTCCCAGGAATATTTTTTGGAATAAGTGAATTAAAAGGACATGTATAAATGATTGAAAGAAAGATATTTAATCACAGCAATTAAAAGAAAATGGAGTCGACTTGTACTATTAGTGCCAATCAGATTAAAACACAAATTTTATTTATTTATTTATTTATTTATTTATTTATTTATTTATTTATTTTTGACACAAAATTTATTTAATTGTTAAGGACTGATGGTATAATATTGAAAGAAAAGAAAAAAAATACTCCAGAACCTCTTAATTGTTTTTGCTTCTGTGTTATTTGTGAAGGAAACTAAACTTGAAACTAAATGTGGTAGAGCTGAAATTATATAGAGAAAATAGAGCCATGGAGACAAAGAAATTTGAAGAACACCAATATATTCTACATGATGTTGATTCTCCTAGCACAGAAGCTTATACTCTAAATGTTATTGTTCCCATGACATTGGAACATGTTAGGAACCCAGAGATTTGGTGAATGGGAGTTAAAGAAACCAGGAAGAATACATTAGAACTTACAGAAGAGCTACTGTTTTTTAAATTATTGTTTTTATGTTAATTCCAGTATAGTTAACATACAGTGTTATATTAGTTTCACGTGTACAATAGAGTGATTCAACAACTCTATACATTACTCAGTGTTCATCATCGTAAGTGTATTCTTAATCCCCATCAGTTATTTCATCTGTTCCTCCCACCCACCTCCCCTCTGGTGACCATCTGCTTCTCTATAGATAAGAGTCTCTTTCTTTCTTTCTTTCTTTCTTTCTTTCTTTCTTTCTTTCTTTTTTAATATATGAAATTTATTGTCAAATTGGTTTCCATACAACACCCACTGCTCATCCCAAAAGATGCCCTCTTCAATACCCATCACCCACCCCCCCCCATCAGCCCTCAGTTTGTTCTCAGTTTTTAAGAGTCTTTTATGCTTTGGAAGAGTCTATTTCTTGATTTCTCCTTCCCTCTCTCCCTCCCTCTTTCTCTCTCTCTTTACTTTGCTCATTTGTTTTGTTTCTTAAATTCCATATATGAGTGAAATCATATGGTGTTTGTCTTTTTTGACTGACGTATTTCACTTGGCCTTATAATCTCTAGCTCCATCCATGTTGTTGCAAATGGCAAGATTTCATTCTTTTTTTTTTTATGGCTGAATAATATCCCATTGTGTATACATACCATATCTTTATCCATTCATCTATGGATGGATGCTTAGGCTGCTTCCATGTCTTGGCTATTGTAAATAATACCACAATAAACATAAGGGTGCGTGTTTCCCTTTGGATTAGTGTCTTTGTATTTTTTTTTTTTTGTAAATACCAAGTAGTACAATTATTGGATCATAGGGTAGTTCTATTTTTAACTTTTTGAAGAGCCTCCATACTGTCTTCCACAGTAACTATGCCAGTTTGTATTCCCATCAACAGTACACAAGGGTTTCTTTTAATTCACATCCTTGCCAACACTTGTTTCAGAAGAGCTATTCTTATCCATGGTGAAGCCAGAACTTCATCAAAGGCCTTTAAATATAAGAAAAGTTAGCAAATTCTAATTCTAGCCAGGACTCTGGTGATGCTAAGAGGCCTTTTAAGGTGATAGGGTGTGGCAACAATATGTAATTGGTAAGTCATATTGCTGTATAAAGTCAGTCAAAGGAATATCAGAAGCAGAACCCAGTCTCTGGCTGGCAATAAAGAGAAAAGTCTAGTACCCTAAGCCTATGAATTAGTGATAGAACTCAGTTCCAGTTAAAAATTGGATTCAAGAGTAGTCAGGTATATACTAGCACATAGTCCAATACATGAGGTCAGTGTTAAATAAAGGGCTGGAGGTCAGACCTCTATCAGGGCACAAAATTTATTATAGGATCACACAGACACAATTTCGTACACACACAATTACTTGGTTGGGAGGGATAGGACTTTGCTATTATCACCTCAGGGTTCATTCAAGGCTGATCCTGTCTATAACTGGAGGTTATTTCTGGCTCATCTGGAATGGAGAACTTCTTGGACATTTGTGTAGGAATCAGAAAATTAGAAACAGATAAATGCCATTTTGATTTTTCAAAACTGGAAAAAAAGTAAATTCACCAAAACATAGACTCATTCATTTAGCCAACCAACCCACCCACCCACCAACCAACCAATCAACCAACCAACCAACCAACCAACCAACTTTTATTGAGTGCCTACTGGATGCTAAGCACTGTGCATGGCTCTCAGGATACAAGGCAGTTATGGGCCTCATTCTCGTGAGCTTTCAATATATTAAATTTAAAGATAAACTCTAGAAATTAATGTCAATTCCAGGCAAAATTCTAGAATAGCCATTGCATGGATGGATGGATTTACTAAAAACAAAACATGTTAATCCAATTCTTTCTTTTTAAAAACAGTTTTGATGGAAGATGTGGAAGTGTATGATTTTATTTTGACTTTTTCCAGTTGTATCCTGATAAATTTAAATTGAGGAGACAAAAAGACTGTATGGACATAAAATTAGTGTCATAATGAGTTGAGCAATTACATACAAGTATTTCTGATGAGTGAATCAATATTAATCTGATAACAGGTTTGTAAAATTCTGTCTTCAAACCGGTTCTATATAACATTCTGTTAATAGTTTGCTTAATAATAGGAAAGGCATGATCAAATTTTCTGATAAGGTGAATATCAAATATTTGATGGATGGAGACACCAAGAGATGAATTGGAAGACCTGTCCTCCACATTTTATTGGCCTCCATCAGAAGTTTTCTTGGTTTTGTGAAATATATTCAGCAAGTACGTCTTTAAGCACTCACCTCCAAGTAGATTCCTGTCCTCAAGGACTCTCCTGTGTAAGAATTCTGCAGCCCCTTTGACTTGGAGGACAAAATTACTAGTGTGGATGAAGATGTTGACAAGCTGAAGGGATAAGCAGAATCTAAAAAGACAAGTTTTTATCCATTAACTGTAAGCTTATCCATGTGAGTCTAAATAAAAATTAAACAAACTGCAGTGATACAGAGTTAGGGAAAGAGGTAGGGAACTAGCTTGGCAACAACTTCTGTTTTAAAAAAATGATTTGGGAGCACCTTGGTGGCTCAGTCTGTTGAGCATCTGACTAGGTTTTGGCTCAGGTTGTGATTTCACGGTTCGTGGGTTTGAGCCCGCATTAAGTTTTGTGCTGATAGTTCTGAGTCTGTTTGAAATTCTCTGTCTCCCTCTCTCTCTGCTCCTCCCCTGATCACTCTCTTTCTCTCTCTCAAAATAAATGGATAAACTTATTAAAAATTTTTTAAAAATGATTTGGGGTTCTTCATCAGTGGACCCTGTGTGATATATCCACCTATAAGCTACTGTGATCTTTGTTTGCACAATTGAAAGTACATAATCTGAATGGATCAAAGATCTAAAACTAATAGAATCAACTTGAAGAGCATCAGAGAAAGGCAGCCTGGAAGAAAAAGGGACTTAAATCTTTGCATCAGGGGAAAGATTAGCAAAGCTGGAAATGACTGGCTTGGAGATGGTTTGAAAGTGGAGATGGAGATTGGGTTGCCTGAGTGGCTCAGTCGGTTGAGCATCTGACTCTTGGTTTCAGCTCAGGTCATGATCCCAGGGTTGATCTCAGGGATCAAGCCCAGCATTGGGCTCTGCTGAGTGTGAAGTGTGCTTAAGATTCTCTCTCTCCCTGTGCCCCACCCCACTCATGCACACACTCTCCTCAGAAGGACATAGAAGGACAAAGTAGTTGCCTTTATGTATCTGAAAGCTGTTGGGGAGAAGAGGGAAGAATCATTATTCATTTTACTCTCAAGAGTTAAAATTTATATCAATGGGTATAAATCTACAGTTTTAGCACATTTTGAGTCAATAGAAGGAAGATCTTTCTAATATTCAGAATAGTCTGAAGGTGGAGTGGGATGTATCAGAGTGACCTAGAGAGGTTGTGTAAGTATATAGATACCTAGGCCCACCTCAGAATTCCTTCTGGCACTGGGAGTCTAGGAGTTGTATTGTTTTTAAGCTTCTTTGATTATTTTGATATAAAACCAAGTTTGAGGGTACATGGGTGGCTCAGTCAGTCAACAGCATATGAGTTTTGATTTCAAAAGTCACAGTTGGTGAGGTTGAGCCCCACATTGGGTTCTGTGCTGGCAGCATGAAGCCTGCTTGGGATTCTCTCTCTCTCTCTCTCTCTCTCTCTCTCTCTCTCTCTTCCCCTCCCACTTTAAAATAAATAGATAAACTTAAAACAAAAACAAAAACAAAAAACCAAGTTTGGAAACCACCAGGTCAAACAATATTTTTCAGATATGATATGTAATAAGATACCAATAATTGATGGGAGGAGGCGGGTAGCGATGGAGTTGGACAAGGCTATCTGTAAAGCTTCTTAATTCCCAAACTCATAAGGTGGCATTTGTCTTTGTGAATTCACTTTGGCTCAGGCCCTGACCCTCACCCTCGCAGGCTTGAGAACTTAAGTTGGTCTTTGTCTCATAGGTAACCAGATTTGGGCCTCCTGAGTCATGTTAGAAAAACTCAGGACAAAACTAAAGGTTTGTCCAAAAAATGAGCAGAAATTCCACAGACTTGAAGAAGATATTTGCAGAAGACCCATCTGATAAAGGACTGTTATCCAAACTATAAAAAGGTCTCTTGAAATTCAACAATTAGAAAGCAAGCAACCGGATTAAAAAATGAACCAAAGACCATAACAGAAACCTCACCAAAGAAGATATTCAAATTTTTAATAAGTATATGAAAAGATACTCCACATCCTAGGTCATCAGGGAAACGCAAATTCAAACTAGATACCATTACACACTTATTAAAATAGCATAAATCTGGAGCACTGACAATACCAAATGCTGACGAGGATGTAGAGCAACAAGAATTATCATTCCTTGCTGATGAAAATACAAAATGGGACAGTCATTCTAGAACAGTTTGGAGTTAATTACAAAACCAAACATACCATATGATCCAACAATTGCTTTCCTTGGTATTCACCCAGAGGACTTCAAAACTTATTTCCACACAAAAACCTGTACATAGATATTTATAGCACCTTTATGAATAACGGCCCCAACTTGGTAGCAACCAAGATGTCCTCCAATAGGTGAACGGATAAGTAAACTTTGGTGCATGCAATTAATGGAATACTATTCAGGGCTAAAAAGAAATGAGATATGAAGCCATGAAAAAACATGGAGGAAACTTAATTGCATATTACCAAGTGAGCACTGGGTGTTGTATGTAAGTGATGAATCATTAAGTTCTACCCCTGCAACTAATATTACACTGTATGTTAACTAACTGGAATTTAAATAAAAACTTGAGAAAAAGAAGTCAATCTGAAAGGCTATATACTGTATTATTCCAACTGTGTGACATTCTGGAAAAGACAAAACCATGGAGACAATAAAAAGATCAGTGGTTTGCCAGTGTTGGGGAGAGAGATGAATATGTGGAGCACAGAGGATTTGTAGGGCACTGAAACTACTCTGTGTGATACTATAATGATGGATACATGCCATTATACATTTGTCCAAACCCACAGGATGTAGAACACCAAGAGTGAACCCTAATGTAAACTATGAAGTTTGGGCGATTATGATGCGTAGGTTTGTCAGTTGTAATAAATGTACCACTTTGATGTGTGATGTTGATAATGCAGGAGGCTATGTATATGGGGGTAGGAGGTATATGGGAAATTTCTGTACCTTCCTGTCAATTTTTTTGTGAACATAAAACTTCTCTTAAAAAAAAAAAAACAAACCTATGTCTTTAAAAATCTGAAAAAAAAAAAAAAGAGAAACATTTGCTACCCTATACAAAATTTATCAAATCTGTGTCATTATTTAGGGATATTTCTAGACAGAATCTTTAAATTCACCAGTATTTAGAATGATATGCTGTATTGGACATGATGCAATGAATTTAAATATAACTGCAATCTCTTTAGGGTCAAGCTGGGTCAGATTAATTTTTTTGTCTCTTGCAGAGGTATTTGCCTGGAAAGCCAGATATGCTAGATCTAGTTTCACTAATGGCCTTTCCCCATTACCTAATTGTCCTGTAATTGACCTACTGTTTATTAGAAGATGTGCAGTATGAGATAGTCTCAAGTTGAGAATATTTACATATTTATTGTAACTATCATACTTATTGAATCTGGGCCCTCCTCACATGACTAGAGAATAAATTCTTCATTTTCTCTAAACAATTAGAGCTAGAACATGAAGAATCAACGTACAAATGATTGGTCCCTTAGATAGAGAGGATCTAGCTACATGTTTAGCCTAATGTCCAAATAATATCTACTTGAGATGCTATGTTTCTAGTAACAAATAATTCAGCATGTCAGCCTGTGGATACCAATTTAATCAGATAAGAGATTCACTATAAAGAGGACAAAGTATGTGATACTAGTGACAGTATGTCAAATAAGAAGTCGAATAGTAAAGTTCAGTTCAAAACAGAACTGAGAGTCTTGTCTTCACCCCTGACTTATTAGTTGTGTGAAAATGGGCAAGCTTCTTAACCTTTGAATTCCACTTTCATTGCCCATAGAATGGGGTTAAAAAATAAGCATGCTGTCATATTTTGTACCAAGAGAATGACAGTGACATTATCTTAAGAAAGACTTTGAGACTGTTCCTTTGAGTAGCAGCGTTTCTGCTGCTCCATATGACATCTCTCTACTGAGGTATCTACTGGACATAACAGGATGTCACATTGAACTGTTTCTGTGCCTTGGATATGCAGCTAACTCCCCGAAAATGAGAGCAGTAGGCCTTCCATTCTAGAAACAGGCTCCCCCAAATCCTTGCAGAACCTACTCACAAAATGACCAAACTACCTGTGCTATCATCATTTTCAGTCTATAAATTAGAAGTCAAGTAGAATAATTAGAGAATTTGTGAGCTTAGTGGGTGGTACATTCTTGGAGCACCTACCTCTGCCACACACCAAATTGAGTGAGGGGAGATCTAAGAGAACCTCTTAAATTTGTAAGGGGTACTTTAAAAAAGGGGAGACTGGCTTCTTTTCTACAGGTGGACATCTGCGTGTAAAGTGGATTTGCTGATTTGAATAAAGGGAAAAGTAGCTGGTGAGAAATGGGAGTGAAATATTATCAGGAAGAAAGGGAATAGAGATACTGCTTACAGTCACACTACTGTTTGTTCTAGTAGGGGTCTGTGGGTTTCTTTTGGACCTTTAGGCCTTTGTAGGAGCTAGCTAGCCTTGTACCATCTGGCCAGGATGCTGACCAAGTGCCAGATGAAGGGACACCAGCAGCAAGGAGGCGCAGGTAGAGAGGAGGTTGGAAGAAATCATGTCAGGAAGTATCTCCCTGGGGCACCTGGGTGGCTTAATTGGTTGAGGACTGACTCTGATTTCAGCTCAGGTCATGATCTCATGGTTCAGGATCAAGCCCCATGTCTGTCTCTGTGCTGACAGCGTGGAGCCTACTTGGAATTCTCTCTCTCCCTCTCCCTCTGCCCCTCCCCTGTTCGTGAATGTGTGTGCATGCATGTGCGCTCTCTCTTCCAAAAATAAATAAGTAAACTAAAAAAAGACAGAAAGTGTCTCCCTTACAAGAAAGTATGCAGCAGGACTGAGCCCTAGTGTTCAGATTTTTCAGTATATCACTTACACTTGCTTTCCATGGGATTCTTATCTGCAACCCCAACAGGATCACAATAATGGTAGAAAACGATAATCTCTGGCTTAGCACCCACCCTATGAAATCATTGGAACCCTAGTTCCCCCAAATCCTTCCTATCAATGAAAGAAATATCCTGTGGTCTCTTATCAAGTCTTTTGATACAACTCACATCTACCTGTCTCACCTAGTTATTTCTGCTCTGATGTTGAACAATGGCCGTGATGCTCCCAGGTATCTGTGGTATTCTCTTTTGCTATTTTCAAGTGACTTAGTTCCAGTTGTTATTTGGTCTTGCTCCAGCTGTCTTCATGTGGAAGCAGGAGAACACCCTCTTCTGTCTCTTGTTTTGTTTCTTTCTCATCTCTGATGGCTTGACTCTTCCATGTGATTCAATATTTATTATAAACATTTTTCTTTGAAGATAATGAGTGTCAGCAAACTGAGAGATGTTCAAAGTCATTTATTTCCTGTGACCACCCACCGCCCTGCCTCAATCATCTCCTTTGGCTAAGTGTTGGACTTCTGCTTTCTCTTTTTAGGATGGCTTCTTTCCCCCATCAGACCATTAGCATCATCTTTATCCCTTCACAGTGTCTATCCAGGTGCACTGCTTGTGGCCTGTGGGACACCTCATTCCTAGAGAGTGCAGGGATCTTAGCCCTGGCCGTCATGTGTCAGTCTCAGTATTTCTAAGGCTTTCCAGACTCTTTGAGTCTTCTTGCAAAAGGACCTGGCTGACCTTCCTCACCAGCCTCTGGGACAAACAAAGCCCATTGGATTTTGCGATAGTATATATTCAGTTTAAAACCTGATTTTGGCAACTCCTCAGAGAGCAAACAATTCTTGCAGGTGATACTAATGGGGGAAAAGTTCTGAAGAAGAGTGGATGTGTTCACAGCATTTGAAAAAAATTCTCTTCATTTATCTTCTCTAGCAAATCATTATCTTTATGATCCAGCATTACCATGTTGGCAAATCTAAAGGCTTTGCTTTCAGAAACACCAATAGCCACAGGTGATTGCTAACAACCATATACGTTATGTTGTAATATAATGAATAGTTACAGAATTTAATAAAAGGGAAAGGGCCAAGCAAAAATTTTGACAGATAATAGGGAAATGGAGCATTTAACAGGATTTGTTTTCAAGCTGTTATTTGGGAGATTTAAATAAATCCTCTTAAGTGCTCCAGTTTTTGAGCCCTTAAGTGTGCCTTAGTTCATTTTAAGATTTTTTTTCTTTTTTTTTTAATTTGGTATATGGAAGTCTTAGGAAAGACCATCCCGGTTGCTGGGTGAGATGAAGACGTCTCTCAGGTCCATGGATGGTTTTGCTTCTACACTAATTATACTGCTTAAAAAGCTGTCTGCAATTCTTGGGGCTTTTAAAGACAATGACAGTATCTTCAGGATTCATCCATTTTGAGATCAAAGTCCACATTCCGGGTCAGGCTAATTTGGGCAGAAATTTCAGCGCTTAACAATCATAGATGCACTCCTTAACTATAAATTTCAGTATCCTGTCATAGAAACCCCAAGAGTATATCTGTCAAAAATGTAATATTTAGATTAATTGGGGCTTTGCAATGGCATCTGGCCCAGGAGGACCTAGTCACCCAGGGTAGGTTGTGGATTGTCCTTTGGAAGACCTCCAAGCGTGGAGGTTCCAAAACCTTCTTCAGTTTTTCTCATCATTGAAATGTCCTGTGCATTTGAGGACTTCCTTTCCTAATTTAATTTTCCCCTTTTTGGGGAAGATAAAGGACAGCTGGTCCATATCTGTATAAAATTCCTTTATTCATGATAAAAAATGATTAAAAAATGAAATCCTGGTTTCTTTATTTGAGATATTCCTTAATTAATTAAAAAATGAAACCCCAGTTTCTTGTAAGTTTAGTAAAAATTCCTAATTATTGAAACCATAGGGAACACATTGTTTCGAAAAATGTCATTTGCCACTAAACAAAGTTTCAAGTCTTATTGTAATAAATATTTATTGAGCTGAGCAGTTTTCTTACAAGAAGACTGTCTTTTTGGAAACTTAGGTAATTGGATGTGAACCATGTGGTACTTTTCAGAAGGCTTATTTTCCAGAAGGTCCTCAGAGACCTTAAATGACACTGTTTCCTACAGGGTCCCAAATTTACCTAATAACATACAAGGTGTGACCCTGGTCATTTTATTAATGCTTTTAACTGGCTAATCCTGATGTGTGAGGATTAATTTAAATAACAGTGAAGTATTGAAATAGCAATTAAGAGAACAATAAAGGGGTGCCTGGGTGGCCCAGTCAGTTAAGTGTCCAACTTCAGCTCAGGTCATGATCTCATGGTTCGTGGGTTTGAGCCCTGTGACAGGCTCTGTGCTGACAGCTCAGACCCTGGAGCCTGCTTCAGGTACTGTTTCCCTCTCTCTCTGCCCCTCCCCTGCTCGCTCTTTCTCTCTCTCTCTCTCTCTCTCAAAAATGAATAAACGTTAAAAAAAAAGAGAGAACAACAAAATCATGTCTAACATTCCTAAACTATCACAAATCTTAATAATTTTGTAGTTGCGTGTGTGGATAAAGTGTTTAAAAGTCAACTTTTGGTTTACAGTACGTAGATGTTCACAGCTGTGCAAACTGGCTTTCCTCATATTTCTCAATTTATGACCATTCAAAGAGAATAATGTTATTTCATATCTAGAGACATTTTAATAAAAGCCTTCAGCATTTTATGTCCTTTTTTCAAATGTTTAACAGATGACAGTGTATCACTCTTGATTCTTAAAGAGACAACCTGCTTTAAGCAGTATGAAAAGCACGAACTTAATGTAAAACATTAATGTATATTTTTTGGCCAGAGGCTGAAGACAGAAAAAAATTGCAACCATGTAAATGGGGGATTCGTGTCCTTTTACAGAAATTTCCTACATTTAGCAATGCAAGTGAAAGCAGCAGTATAAATTATTGAGTGGTTCTTATGTGTTGATCATGGTGCTAAGCTCTTTACAATATTTTATGACCCTAAGAGATAGTTATTACCTTCTCTACTTATGGCTGTATTAAATAACTGAACTTCCACAGGATTAGTGATTTGTCCAAGGTCATTCATTTAATAAGTGGCTGAGCTAAGATTTGAACCCAAGGTATCTAACTCCAAAGTCATACTTTTAAGCCATCTGATGTCACTTCATTTTCCACTAGAGAGATATATCAGTTATTCACTCCTTCAGGTCTTTAAAGGTTTTCCATTTTAAAGCTACAAAGTCGTATGTAAGCAGTTTAAAAGGATGTTGAGCTCAGCCATCCTGAATGTCAAGACCTTGTCTTTTCCTGGGAGATTTAGTCTGGTCACCAGTGTTTCAGAGACACGTATTAGTTGCTGCAATTATATTTCTCCATTAGCAGAATTTGGAGAACCACACCTTATTCTAAAGGTTTTTTCTTTTTTTTCTTTTTTTAATGCCTTGGAAGAAGACCTTAAAAAAAGTTAAGCCTTTCCCTAATTTATGTGGAAGTGCCTACACCCAGTGTGTCTCGTGTTGACCTTTGCTCATTAATTTCATTTCTCTTATCCCGGAAGGACTAGTCTGTGATTAAACAATTTGAATGGACATGATGACTAAGAACACCTCACATTAAGTCCAGTCTGTTAGAGGATGAGTTGTGGATGGGGGTGCTTCAAATCTATCACCTATCTAAAGATTGTGACCATTTCTCTTTCATTTTTTGTTTGATTTTTCTGTGACCAAAAAGCACTCAAGTCCTATGATTCATACCAAATGTAACTTAGGGCTGCAACCATCTTCAGCTTATCATATCTACAGTTTGCTAGCCAGAAGGTTCTGGTTCCCTCTAAATACTGCAATCCAAACAAAAATAGACCGGTGAGAAGCTGTTTTATAATATCCATTAGTCTATTATTAGAGATTCTATATACTGGAAACCACCCTCATTATTTATACAATTGGAGAATTTCAAAATCCAGTATATGGTATAATCAGGGTTACTTACAGTTTAAGTTAGTATTGAATTCTTAAAATTAAGACCCTATAGTTTCTCCTAAATTTTCAAGTTCAATTTATAAACACTGTCATTGCTAAAAGGGTACATTTTTTAAAATAATTAAGAACCATAACTTTAAGCAATTGATATATATGTTTGGTCAAGTTAATAAACTAATTTCTCTTGTGAATAATCAGTATCATTTGCAAATGTGGGCATTTTAAACTACAGCTATAAATGTAATATATTCCGTTTTCTTTTTAAGCACTTTAGGTGCTTGACCAAACAAGTTTATGTCTTTAATGAGCAGAACCGTCTTGAGAATTTAAATGAGTCATTTCAGTCTAATAAATTACTAAACTTATAAATATTATAAATCTAGTTCTCTTAAATACTCTTATTCTGTTTACAAACTTCGTCAAAAATCTTACATCTTCAACTTGAACCACAAGTCAATTACATATTTTAAATTGGAATCACAAGGCTAATCTGTCAGAATCTCTATTATGCCAGTTCTAAATCATTACAAACACTTTAAATACTGAATCTAGACAGATTGTCCCAATGATTAAAAACCTATTCCTGAACTTGACAGAAAAGTATTAATACTTCATCATCTGTATAATTAATACTAACCCATACTGGATTTGGAAAGACACTCATGAAGGGAAGAGTTTATTCAGCTCAGATGTGGAATCTGAGGCTTTGCATGTTCAGGGTTATTCTTTTTACCTTAATTATGGACACCTGGAGCCCTTTTTAGTAGTTGCCAGGAAAACAAAGACTTCAAGTTACACCCTTTACATGAGGTTTGTCTAGTAGCTCCTATCTTTTGGGTTCAGGATCTGTTTTTATCAAATTGCCTTAGATAATTTGGTTCGGTGCCAGTCCCCGCCCCCAACCAGGATATAACGAACTGCTCTTTATTTTCTAAATTTCCTGATTAAATTCTGGATCATTTCACTGTCTCCTTGCCTTTTTGGGCCATAGCACTTACAGATATTTTAATCACATCTAACTGTATTCTGCATATTTCTCATACCTGTCTGATTCTACATTTAACTACAAAGACATACTAATGACACATACATATTTTGGGGACATATATTACAAATTGAAAACTAATTTTAGTACATTTTTGATCAAAGATAAGTGATGAGGATCACAGAAGACTGCTTTACTCTTTCTAGGTTTGATTAATAAATTAGTTTTTCTTTCCAATTAGTTTGTAAGTCAAACTTTAAAAAAAAATAGGTATCTTTCAAGAGGCTTTTGCAGACAGACCAAAAGCACATGCAAAAAGAAAAAGTAGATAAATTGGATTTTAGCAAAATTAAAATTTTTGTTCAGCAAAGGACACTATCAAAAAGTGAAAATACAACCTGCAGAATGGAAGAAAATATTTGCAAATCATATATAATAAGGGCTTAGTATCCAGAATACATAAAGACCTCTTACAACCCCACAACAAAAAGACATAAACCCAATTAAAAATGGGCATAGGACTTGAATAGATATTTCTCCAAAGACGATATACAAATGTCCAACAAGCACATGAAAAGACACCCAACATCATTAACACTAGAGAAATGTAAATCAAAACCATAATGAGTTACTTCTTCATACCCACTAGGATGGCTACAATTAAAAAAAAATACAGAAAATGATGTGTTGATGAAGATATGGAGAAATTGAACAGTCGCATATTCCTATTGGGATTATAAAATGGGGCAGTCATTGTGGAAAACAGTTTGGCAGTCCTCAAAAAGTTAAATATAGAATTACTGTAAGACCTAGAAATTCCACTCCTAGGTATATACCTTAGTGAATTGAAAAAAGATATAAAAAAAACCTTATACATGAATGTGCATGACAGCATCATTCACAATAGCCATAAGATGGAAATAATTCAAAAGTCCATTTACTATAGACTCAACGATGGAGGACAAACTGGGGATTGATGGAGGCAGGTGGGTGGGAAATGGGCTAGATGGGTGATGGGTATTAAGGAGGGCACTTGTGATGAGCTCTGGGTGTTGTATGTAAGTGATGAATCATTGGTTTCTACTTCTGAAACTGATATTGCACAGTATGTTGACTAAAATTTAAATAACAAAAAAGTCAATTTACTAATGAATGGATGTACAAAATGTGGTAAATCCATACAATGGAGTATTATTTACTCTTTAAAGGATCCATAGATGAACCTTGAAAACATTATATCAAGCAAAAGAAGCCAGGCACCGGGGTCACATATGGCATGATTTTTTTTATATGAAATATCCAGAATGTATTAATCCAGAGGAACAGAAGATAGGGGGTTGATTTTCAAGGGCTCAGGAGTAGTAGGGGATGGGGAGTGACTGCTTAATAGTTATGAAATTCCCTTTAGGGCTGTGAAAATGTTTTGGAAGTAGGTTGCACAACATTTTGAATATATCAAACACCACTGAATTGTACATATTAAAATGATTAATTCTTAAACTTTTGTTGAAAGAGAGAAAGCATGAATGGAGAAGGGGCAAAGGGAAAGAGAGAGAGAGAAAGAGAGAGAGAATCCCAACTAAGCCCCACGTTTAGTATGGAGCCTGAGGCAGGATTTGATTCCATGACCCTGGGATCATGACCTGAGCCAAAATCAAGAGACGGATTCTCAATGGACTGAACCACTCAGACACCCCTTAAAATGATCAATTCTATGTTATGTTATGTGAATTTTACCTCAATTTAAAAATTTACAAAAATAAAAAAGGCTTTTTCAATGAAGTCCCATTTTTTTTCTCTACTAAGGATGGTATTAAAAATCAGATTAGGGGGTGCCTGGGTGGCTCAGTCGGTTACGTGTCTGACTTCGGCTCAGGTCATGATCTCATGGCTTGTGTGAGTTTGAACCCCGCATCGGGCTCTGTGCTGGCAGCTCAGCACCTGGAGCCTGCTTTGGATTCTGTCTCCTTCTCTCTGCCCCTCCCCCACTCACACGCTGTCTCTCTCTCTCTCTCTCTCTCTCTCTCTCGCTCTCTCAAAAATAAATAAACATTAAAAAAAATAAAAATTCAGATTAGGACTTGCATTCTTTCTCATAAGTTTTCTGGTGGAATTTTGCCACAAATTTGGAGGCTCTCTCATCTGTGTAAGGGGTGAATAGTGTTCTATAGAAATAATTGCTCCCAGCTTTATAGGAGCAAAGTGACCTAATTCACACCTATAAGTGAAATGATTGATAGTAATGACATCAATTATGACTTTTCTTTCTCATTTGGGCCACCAAGGAGCCAGTTTCTTCTGTTCTTTAATAGAATTTTTACTAAGCACCAAGGCACATAATTACTCAGGATTGAGATCGATAAAATTTTCAAAATGTTTCATATGTGACTCTCTACACCCCCTTTTTTTGTTTATAGATCTGTAAATTATCTTTTGCAAGTGAAACGGTTCAATTCTTGTGGTATCATGTGCTAGAAACACTGATATTAAAAATTCATAGCACATTTAGTCCTCAGAACAATGTTACCAGATATGAAGTATTTTATCCCCATTTTATAGGGAGGAGATTGAGGGACGAAGTGTTGAAGTAAATTGGGCAATACACTTGGTGGTGGATCCCTACTAAGTAGCTGTCACTCAAACCCAGTCTCACTTCAAAGCCCAGATTTTAAACTGGTGCTTTTCTATTCCACTCCCTAGAATTGCTTATCAAAGCTCTCATGTTCTAAGTGAAGGAAGATAGAGCAAGGGTAATTTGTGCTCCCCAAACACCCATATGCTTCTCTATATTTTCCAGCTGGATTTGCAGTTGAGTTGCAGTCATGTGACTAAATCTAGTCTATTCACTTGGATTAGAAGTGATACATATCACTTCTACATATTAGAAGTGAATCTAAAGCAGTTGAGAGTGAGGGTGAGTTCTCCATGCTCTTTCTTGGCCATTTGCAGAACTGGAAAGGAAGACGTTTGAGATGTTGGAGATGCAAGGTAAAAGCAGTCTGGAGGATCCCTGAGTCACTGTTAAAGGACTATTGTCTCTGTCTATCCCTAAAATAGCTACCAGACCCACATCAGACTTTGACATGAGTGAGGAATGAACCGTCAGTATGTTAACCCATGGGTTAATTTGTTACCAGAGCATATCCTAGTCTCTTCTGATTGGCTCAGGATTGTCACTGATAAATGACATGAAGTCTTGACCCATGGGATGGGATTTTTCCAAGGGCCTCCTGGTGTCTCCTTTGTGATTGTTATGGGTTGAATTGTGCCTCCCTCCCTCCTTCCCATATGTTGGGAAGTCCTAACCCAGAGTACCTCAGAATGCGGCCTTACTTGGAAATAGCTCCATTACAGATGTAATTAGTTAAGATGAGGCCATTAGTGTGGGCTTTAATCCAATATAACTGGCATCACTATTAAAGGGAGAGATTTGGACACAGAGGCACTCACACAGGAAGAATGCCATGTGAAGATGAGGACAGAGAGGAGAGGCCTGGGACAGAGCTCTGCATCCTTACCACTGTCAGAGGGCACTCTGCCGACCCATTGGTCTCAGTTGTCCAGCCTCCAGAACTGTGAGACGATAAGTTTCTTTGTTTTAAGTCACCCAGTCTGTGGCTTTTTTATGTGGCACTCCTAGCAAATGAATGTAGTGATCCACATATGCCCTGTCCACGAGGGACGGCAGTCACACTGCACTCGCAGCTCCGCTGACTGACCAGCACGTGGGCACTGCCCACGTGCAGCTATCCTTCCCCCACTAAGTCCATTAACAACTACCGCAAGCCTGTCGAGAATCCTTTGGGACACTGGATAAAACCGCTCAAATCAAGCAATAATTCCTCTGTTTTAAAACAAAATCCCTTTATAAACAAACACGGCAAGGATTATAGGGTGAAAAAAGATGTTCAAACAGTGATAGGAGGTGTATTATAAATACATGGTATGGACAGAACTTGAGGCCAAGCAAGACAATTTTAAGGTCTGAAATTGAAATTTTTCATTAATAAATTCTTTACCCTGTGACAAAGGGGAATCTCAAATGGGAGAGCTCACTAACCCCTGGGAGCTTGTTCAGACACTGATAGCAAACTCAATCTTCTTGGACCAGGCAGAGGTCGAGCCCAAAATGGAATCCTTTTTTTCTTTCTGCCTGTGGATTCTAGCTACTCCCCTGACTGTCTGAGCTACTCTCTCTGCATCCTAAGTGAGCCTCGTAGGAAAGAAGGATGCCTTCCTCACCTTGGCAGCCTGAGCTTGCAAAAGGAGCAAGCTTCAAATTCCAACCTTAGAAAGGAAACATTCTGGTGCAAACAGCATCCTTGGAACAAGTCCATACAATCCAGGAAAGGCCCTGACATAAGGATCTAGACCTAAAAATGGTGTGAAGAACAGTTTTTCTTTGAGCAAAAACTAAGAAGATGGTTAACCAATCACCCCCAGATAACCCCAAGTGCTCTGTCTTGAATCTGAGCCGAGCAATCCAGATCCATGTGCAATTTACAATCTTTATTGTTTTCACCTCACATACTAAGAGTTGAAGTAGATTAACCGCTATGAAACACGGTTGTTCTTTGCTATTTATTTATATAAAAGGTTTTTATTCCCTAAACAGAGGTTTTGGAAAAGTGGTTTTGCTTTGCCTGTGTACTCCTCAGGTTCCCTGGCTATGCCTTTCTGCAAATACCTTCCAGCAAGATTTGTTTAGTGAAGGTTGTAAGTAGGTAAGATATTGATCGCCAGGGGGATACTACAAACCAATAATCCATCCTAGACAGGGACATGGAGGAGCATAATGAGTTATAATTGTTGGCTGGGACCATGAAGGGAAGGGAAATCCTTTCCACAGGACTTGTATTTTCTCTCCAGATAGTACGAGACTGCCATGGCTGTTTTCCCACTGTGTGCTTCCTTGTGCTAAAGGAGGAAAATCTGAAAGCTGGAAATAGTTGCCTCTGTGGTCTCTGAACTCAGAAAATACATGCCAAAATAGCAATCCTCACCCTGTAGTCAATCAGCAACCATTTAATGAGTTCATCTGTTCAGTTCAGTTCAGTTCAGTTATTAGTTGGGCTGTCATTAGGTGCAAAGCAGTGATAGGTGCTGTAACATGTAAACTTGAAGCAAATAGAGTCCTGACCTGTGGAAATTCATGAAGAAGAAACACTTGATATGCAGGTAACTAACACAAGGCATATTGCGAAGAGTATCCTAATCTAACCCAATTTCATTGAGCAAATATTTATTCATTTCTTACAAGGAGCATGGAAGGACACTAAAAGTAAAACTCTGGTTGTAAAAGTAAAATTTGGGATGACCTCATGGAAGAGGTAGGGTTTTAGCAGGGCTTGAAGGATGGGTCTTTGATCTAGTAGGGCATTCCCAGGTGGAAAGGGTGAGCGTAGACTTCCAGGCTGGAAAGTTCAGGACCCTGGAGGAGAGATGAGTTGCTGGGGAGGAAGGAACCCAGGATGCATCCTCAGGAGGGTTGTGAGCATGGTGACTGGGAAGGGGATATATCTTAGAAGAGATTTCAAGAGTGATCCACATAGATCTCTGCTTTGGAATAGTAGCCCACTGTTTATATAATTTTAGGGGCTTTCTTTAAAAAAAAGAATAAAAAATTGTGGATGTAAACTTACATATATAAATTAGAAATTATTCAGAATGAGAAAAATAAACTCACCAAATTATTGGATCCTTGAAGATTCAGATCTCCATTCTCTAAGATTTTTTTTAGGTGAGTTACCAGCAATGCATACATAGAAATGCTCATGAATGCAACCTTTACTCCCTCTCCACCAGGACACTCTATAACTCCCAGCATGTCCAAGACTCCCAGGAACTGTCTAGTAATGGGCCCTAAGGATTCAACCTCTTGAGCTTCATAGTAAATGTACCTGTGCAGAAGTCTCAACTTTTGCTGATAATTAACCAGTAAAAATTTTGAGCATGTAGCTTGGCTGTGGCAAAGGGAATGGAGTGCCATAATTAGCCCTTTCCAGGTGAAGTGCTTACCCCTGTGTTTAGGAGGGGATATTTATGATTAGCAGTACCTTGCCCTCAGCCTGAAATACATGGTTTAATCGGGAACCAACAGTTCCCTAAAAGAATGGAAGCAGAGGGATGTTTGCACCAACCAAATAGTATTTAGAGAGAAAACCAAGGTAAGGTTGTAATGAAGAAACTGGAAAAGTCTTTAGGTGGGAGTCTTGTTAAACAGGTCTGAAATGATAATGCCTTAGATGAAGTTCTTGACTGTGGGAAAAGAAATGAAGGAGCAAAAGGGATTAAGAAAACTTGGACCGTGGGGAGCCTAGGTGGCTCAGTTGGTTGAGTGCCCAACTCTTGATTTTGGCTCAGGTTATGATCTCACAGTTTGTGAGTTCGAACCATGTGTTGGGCTCTGCATGGACAGTTTGGAGCCTGCTTGGGATTCTCTCTCTTCCTGTCTCTGTCCTTCCCCTGCGCTCTCTCTCTCTCTCTCTCTCTCTCTCTCTCAAAAATAAGTAAATAAGCTTTGAAAAAAAAAGGAAAAGAAAACTTGGACCTCACAGCATTCGCCACCATTAGTATATCCATAACAGCTTAGCAAATAGCTAGATGCTAGCCACTCTTTAAGTATAGATCCAGCTGTTTTGAGTTTTATTTCATATCTACTTAAAGTGAGCCCTGTATGCTAGCTGTGACTTGTTTCAAACTCTATAAACATATGCCCACTCACCAATTCTCAGGGTAGAAGTTCTTTCCTTTTTCTCTTTCTTCCAGTGGGTCAAAGCATATATTGTCCCTGTACATCAAGGTGGCAGAAAACTAGTGCCTTGATTACTCAAAACGATCTCCTAGGACAATGTTCGTCTCTCTTTGCAATAGGAACATTATTATTTTTTGAATATCAGTCTGTGGCCCCCTTGTAAGTAACAGTCAGGTCAGCTTCCATATGTAATGGCTCCCACTCAGGCTATAAAGCTTTGATATACTTAAACTAGTCTTTCACCAAAAGTTAGCAGTAAACAACTGGCCTATAAAGCTTTCTAAGAGGCAAGAGAACACCCGCTCTGTTGCTATAATTATTACTTCTCTCTTCGTGATGACCCTTGAGGAACATAGTTAAAAGGCAGAGATACTACCTTTCTATTTTTCTCCATCTGTTTATTTTGCACAGTAAATTGCCAGCTCTGTGTTTGACATAGGAGTAAAACACTGCTGTGCTTCTTATCTGTAACTCTTGAGAGTGCAGCAAAGCATATACCCTTTAATTCCAACATAATCAAGAATTTACTTCCCACAAACTACATTTCATCTTTTTCCCCTCTCACGTGGCTGTTGGTATTTGGAGTAGTTTCAAGTTGTTTGAGAATGTGCTTGCATCAACGAAATCGGCAATTTATTTCTGCACACAGTGTAAAGACAGAGAAATGGGGATTCCAGCGAGGGTAACGGGAAACCTACCTGTGGCAGAATTGTTCTCCTGGCCTGTGACACTACTACTCAAAGTATGCTTAATTAGGCGTCACCTCATAACAATAGAAGCTGTGATCATAGAAGTGGCAGGCCAAGTGACTAGGTTGCTCGCATCATTTTGTGTATCTCAGAGCCTTCACAGCTGAGGAAAATGGAACTTTCCTCATTACTTGAGGCCCAGTTTGGCAATATCAGTTAAGCAATTGTGCCTCTGAATGGCATTGAGTGGGGCAAGCTCCTTCCTCAGGAGAGTTTAGAAAGTGGAATAATTGATTGTGCGCTAAGTAGTTATGCACTCAGAGATTGTTGAGATGCTAATTAATACACACATCTGCAACCATCAGTTCAATTTTATTCAACAAATACTTATTGAGGTTTTTATCCTCTGTACCAGATACCAACATTATGGGCTGAATACCCAACGCTGAATAAAATCCGGTCTTATTCCTCTCTCAGTGTGGATTCTGTTGGAGCAAGAATAGCTCACAGATTATTTTAATGCAGTGTGGCAAACTCAGTGACAGCACGGCGTATGATACGGGGTAACTAGGGATCAGGGGTGCCTGCCCCGGTCTCCAGGGGGCTGGAGGGGGAGGTCTTACTGGAGGAAGGGCTGCTGGAACCAAATCTTTGCAAAGGTGTAGGGTTTAGGGAAATGATGAAGACAAAGGCTGGGAGGCATGAAGCAGCATGGAGCCACGAGCAGCTTGAATTGCTAGTGATTAGAGAGTGAGATGAACAGTGGAGGAGATGAGGGTAGAAAAGGAAGCAGAGAAACATCCTTGCCGTGTTAGGTGAAGCAAGCCATCATCGGTGGTAGTAGGAGGGAGTGGGGTATTCAAAGTAATGACGTGAGTGACTGGTATGGTTTAGTTTGCGTTTAGCAGCTTGGGTGGGATGGATTTGAGATGGCAAGACTGGAGGGGACAAGTGACACTTTAATAGTCCACAAGAGAGCTGATGAGAACGTGGGGAAGGACAGTGGAGGAGGACAGAGGGAACGGCACACACAGGAAGCTCACGGGAGAGTCCAGGCTGGAGAGGGAGACCTGGGAATCGTTACCAGGTAGGCCATGGTTCAGGCCACATTAAGCACACACATGGAGTGTGTGCAGTAGGGAGAACACGAAGGCAAGCTCAGTCCTCTGGGGGATACAGCCTCTTTGAGCAGACAGAGAAAAAGAATGCCAATGAAGGAGACCAGGTGAGAAGAAAAATGAGAATCAGCAAAGCGTGGGGTGACAGAAGCCAGGTGAGCAGAGCTGATGATGTTTTAACAATGATGTTGAATCATCACATCTGGCACCGTCCTGCTAAAGCGAGGAGAAATTAAGTCATTCAACAAATAGTCACCGAGTACCAATTACGCATCATGCACGTGGTAGTTGACGGTATTTTTGGCTTCTAACTTTCCTAAGATCGACTTGCAAATGACTAGCAAAATACAAGCTGCCAAATCAGTTTGTTGGATTCCGCTGTGTCAAGTATTTCTCTGCTATTTTGTTTTGGCCCCATCGTTGTTTGTCACTTATTTCCACTTGTATCTTAAAACATTTTTTTTTTACACAGTACAAAAATGGCAGAGACTTCCATGTGAGCGTGGCATTCAGAAAGGCAATGGCAGAGATGTTGACTGCTGGTGAAATAAATACAATAGAATGAGAAAAGCAGTTGTTTTTTTCTGTTCCGCAAAGTAAACAGGCTGGGCTGTGTGGGAAGAGACTTGGGTGTTTCTCAATGTTTAACACAAAGATGGCTCTTCATTAGAGTTTTCCTCTCTTTGTGTGTGCTTCTCGCCTCCATAATGGTCTGCGCAAATGTGTCGTATTCTTTCCACATTGTCATGTGCAAACCTACACTTCATACCTGCTCACTACCTGATGCTAGACGCTGAAACCCTACTCACTTAGGCCAATCTTCATGTCAGACTAGTGAATTTTGCTTCTTATAACAGTCTCCTAATGTAGCAGGAAGGAACTGAGCTATATAGAGAGACAGGGATGTTTTATTATGTAAATAGTTGGTTTTTATCCCTTGGCATGTCCAAGCTGCACCCTCAAGTAAAAGAATCATCACAGATCTGCTGATCAATGAGACCAGTCGTTCCTTAGTCAACAGACTTTTGCTGAGCAACTTGTTAGGCCCACACTGGGAGCTGGGGAAACAAAGATGGATTAGTTTTACTTATGGCCTTTGAATTATTCATGGTGTAGTGAGATAATTCATATATGTCAGAGTTCTTTGTAAACTCTTAAGTTCTTTCCCTTTACCACCTGGCCCTTTAGATCTCATGCATCCCAATGTGCAGATAAAAACAAGATGGCTCACATGAAAGGCACAGCATCTGTTGTAGGCAGTTGCTGGTCTCTGCCATGGCATCCTTGTTTTGGGGGACTGATTTCAGCTCCCTTCAGACTTCTTTTTCTTGCACAGCTCCTGGCTCTATTCTCTGAGTTGGCGGACCCTGAACTGTCACGGATGAGACATTCTCAGCTTCTGTCATGGCCTCACAGGACCCTCCGCTGGGAGAAGTGAGTGGGAAGATTCATATTTCTGTACAAACATTAACATCAGTAATTGTACATCAAATGCCAATATCACCACATTTGAGCACTTGTAATTTCATGATGACCAGTATCTTATTAATTAGTAAAGGACTCGTTTAATGTAATATTCTCAGCAATATGCCCGGTTCTCCTTCTAGCTAAGTGTTTATGTATATGGATTTGTTTTTATGGTAAAAAATCTTATAATTACATTCTTTTCATACTCTCAAAATACCATTTGGCTTAAAGAACTGATGTTTTCTGTGGTAACTTCCACATGGCATCTGCTCAAACTACCCTTCAAATTACTGCATTAATTTGCTAAATGTTTATCTCTTTGCACTTGCCTTGTGGAAACCGATCTTTTACTGGTTCCCTTTCCCCTAAATCAGCAAAACTTCAGTCTGTTCCATCTGGCAATAAAATCATTTTCCACTTGGCAATATAGTGTAGTGGCTTATGAGCATAGGCATTAGAGTCCATGAGGCCTGTGTTTGAGTCCTAGTTCTAGAACCTTCTAGACATGCGATCATGAACAATTTACTTCCAACTCTCTGTGCTAGGCTTTCCATAAGTAAAATGGTAAACTAATGATAACCATTTTATAGGGTTATTGTAATGCAAGTAGCACAGTGTCTGGTCCAGAATAAATGTTTAATAAAATCTTTTTCTTTTTTCCTAGTTATTGTTACAATTTCCTTGGCATGGTGATAAGCACACACACATTGAAACCAGATGGACTTGTTTGAACTATGTCACTGGGCAAGCCACTTGCCTGTGTGAGTCTCAGTTTCCTCATCTGTTAAATAGAAATAACCTGCCTTACTGTGATAACATACTATTACAAAGCCTGAGATAAAATATGTAAAAAAATAAATTTGATGCCTGGCATGCCAAAGTGATAAATATGGCTTATCAAATCTTGTCATGGATTTCTGCCATGACTCAATCCCCACACCTAAAACTTCCCTCCTTATAATCAATTGCCATAATCTACAAGAATATTAGTACCAAAGAAGGTTTTAGTCCATGTAAAAAATGTGGTCTCCTTGAGATCACAACCAGCACAGCAGAAATAAAAACAATAATAAGAGAATACTATGAACAATTAAATGCCAGTAAAATGGGCAATCTGGAAGAAATGGAAAAATTCCTAGAAACATATACACTACCAAGACTGAAACAGGAAGAAATAGAAAATTTGAACAGTCCCCCAGAACCAGTAAAGAAATTGAATTAGCAATCAAAAATCTTCCAAAAAACAAGAGTCCAGGGCCTGACAGCTTTCCAGGGGAATTCTACCAAACATTTAAGGAAGAGTTAACAGGTATTCTCTTGAAACTGTTCCAAAAAATAGAAATGGAAGGAAAACTTCCAAACTCTTTCTATGAGGCCAGCATTATCTTGATTCCAAAACCAGATAGAGACCCCACTAAAAAGGAGAACTATAGACCGATTTCCCTGATGAACATGGGTGCAAAAATCCTCAACAAGATACTAGCCAACCGGATCCAAGAGTACATTAAAAAAATTATCCACCATGACCAAGTGGGATTTATACCTGGGATGCAGGGCTGGTTCAATATCTACAAAACAATAACGTGA
Organism: Prionailurus viverrinus; assembly: GCF_022837055.1. Taxonomy (NCBI): domain Eukaryota; kingdom Metazoa; phylum Chordata; class Mammalia; order Carnivora; family Felidae; genus Prionailurus; species Prionailurus viverrinus. Next base: position 143,830,136 of record NC_062568.1, read on the forward strand.
TTCATTACATCAATAAAAGAAAGGACAAGAACCATATGATCCTCTCAATAGATGCAGAGAAAGCATTTGAAAAAATACAGCATCCTTTTATCCTTGATAAAAACCCTCAAGAAAATAGGGATAGAAGGATCATACCTTGAGATCATGAAAGCCATATATGAAAGACCCAATGTAGTATCATCCTCAATGGGGAAAAACTGAGAGCTTTCCCCCTAAGGTCAGGAACAAGACAGGGATGTCCACTCTTGCCACTGTTATTCAACATAGTATTGAAAGTCTTAGCCTCTGCAATCAGACAACACAAAGAGATAAAAGGCAGGAGGAGGTCAAACTTATATTCTTCGCAGATGACATGATACTCTATATGGAAAACCCAAAAGATTCCACCAAAAAAACTGCTAGAACTGATTCATGAATTCAGCAAAGTTGCAGTATATAAAATCAATGCACAGAAATTGGTTGCATTCCTATTCACCAACAATGAAACAACAGAAAGAGAAATCAGGAATCGATCCCATTTACAATTGCACCAAAAAACCATAAAAAAGCTAGGAATAAATCTAACCAAAGAAGTGAAAAATCTATACACTGAAAACTATAGAAAGCTTATGAAAGAAATTGAAGAAGACACAAAAAAATGGAAAAAGATTCCATGCTTCTGGATAGGAAGAACAAATATTGTTAAAATGTCCATACTACCCAAAGCAATCTACATATTCAATGCCATCCCTATCAAAATAACACCAGCATTATTCACAGAGCTAGAACAAACAATCCTAAAATTTGTGTGGAACCAGAAAAGACCCAGAATAGCCAAAGCAATATTGACAAAGAAAACCAAAGCAGGAGGCATCACAATCCCAGACTTCAAGCTATACTGCAAAGCTTTAATCATCAAGACAGTATGGTACTGGCACAAGAACAGACACTCAGATCAATGGAACACACTAGAGAACCCAGAAATGGGCCCACAAATGTATGGCCAACTAATCTTTGACAAAGCAGGAAAGAATACCCAATGGAATAAAGACAGTCTCTTCAGCAAGTGGTGCTGGGAAAAATGACATGCAGAAGAATGAACCTGGACCACTTTCTCACACCATACACAAAAATAAACTCAAAATGGATGAAAGACAAGACAGGAAGCCATCAAAATCCTCGAGGAGAAAGCAGGCAAAAACCTCTTTCATCTTGGCCACAGCAACTTCTTATTCAACATGTCTCCACAGGCAAGGGAAGCAAAAGCAAAAATGAACTACTGGGACCTCATCAAAATAAAAAACTTCTGCCCAGCAAAGGAAACAATCAGCAAAACTAAAAGGCAACCGACAGAATGGGAGAAGATATTTGCAAACGACCTATCAGATAAAGGGTTAGTATCCAAAATCTAGAAAGAATTTATCAAACTCAACACCCAAAAAACAAATAATCCAGTGAAGAAATGGGCAAAAGACATGAATAGACACTTCTCCAAGAAGACATCCGGATGGCCAACGGACACATGAAAAAATGCTCAACATCACTCATCATCTGGGAAATACAAATCAAAACCACACTGACATATCACCTTACACCTGTCAGAATGGCTAACATGAACAACTCAGGCAACACCAGATGTTGGTGAGGATGCAGAGAAAGAGGATCTCTTTTGCATTGTTTGTGGGAATACAAGCTGGTGCAGCCACTCTGGAAAACAGTGTGGAGGTTCCTCAAAAAATTAAAAATAGAACTGCCTTATGACCCAGCAATTGCACTAGTAGGTATTTATCCAAGGGATACAGGTGTGCCGTTTCAAAAGGACGTATGCACCCCAATGTTTATAGCAGCACTGTCAACAATAGCCAAAGTATGGAAAGAGCCCAAATTTCCATGATGGATGAATGGATAAATAAAATGTAGTATATATATACAATGGAGTATTACTCGGCCATCAAAAAGAATGAAATCTTGCTATTTGCAACTATGTGGATGGAACTGGAGGGTATTATGCTAAGCAAAATTAGTCAGAGAAAGACAAATATCATACGACTTCACTCATATGAGGACTTTAAGAGACAAAACAGATGAACATAAGGGAAGGGAAATAAAATAATATGAAAACAGGGAGGGGGACAAAACATAAGAGTATTAAAATATGGAGAACAAACAGAGGGTTACTGGAGGGCTTGTGGGAGGGGGGGATGGGCTAAATGGATAAGGGGAATTAAGGAATCTACTCCTGAAATCATTGTTGCACTATATGCTAACTAATTTGGTGTAAATTTTAAAAAATAAAATTAAAAAATAAATAAATAAAAAGACAAAATAACAAGACAGAAAAAAAATGTGGTCTCCTTGACTGGTATTATATGCTGTCTACTAACCTTGGATCTGTTTTCAAGTTACTTCTCCTTAGGTACATGTATAAATGTTTTAATAGAGAATATTTTATCTCTTAGCAGTCTTGAAATTGTCTGTAGGTTATGCTATCTCAGTTGCTTACCTTAAAGCACTGCTGGGTGTTAGCCAATTCACACATATATTCATTCACTCATTCAGCAATATTTGTTGTATATCTACTATGTCTTAGACTGTGCTCTAGGTGTTTGGAATAATTAATAAACCAAACAAACATGTTGTTCCTTTTTTTAAAAATGTTTATTTATTTTGAGAGAGAGAGAGAGAGAGAGAGAGAGAGAGAGAGAGAGAGAATTCCAAGCAGACTCTGTGCTGTCAGTGCAGAGCCTGATGTGGGGCTCAAATTCACAAACCATGAGATCATGACCAGAGCCGAAATCAAGAGTCAGACACTTAACCCATTGAGCCCCCCAGGCACCCCTAAACATGTTTTTCTCTACACAACTTATATTTCAACGAGGGAAGACAGATTAAAAAAAATAAACAATCAAAAATGTAAATCATATAGAATGTTCGCAGTTATACTGATACGTTTTATGAAAAAAAGAAAGCGTAAGGCAGATTAAGGGATCAGAAGTCTGAGGTGAAGTTGCAGTTTTAAATAGTGTGTGTTCAATGTGCAATGGACATTAATAAGGGCACTTTTTGGGATGAGCACTGGGTGTCATATATGTAAGAGATTAATCACTGGGTTCTACTCCTGAAGCCATGACAACACTGAATGTTAACTAACGTGAATTTAAATTTTTAAAAAAGTCCAAAAAAAATAGGGTGAGTTAGAAGTGACCTCATGGAGAAAATGACATTTAGGCAAACATTTGAGGTAAAAGTTACTCAGAAGCAATTTGAAGAGTGTACTATACTTTTTCTTACTGAGCAAAACCTCCGTACTTCTGACTTTGTTGCTTTACCCTTCCATGGACCCTGATCTGCCTTGTCTTACTTGGGTGTTATTGTGGTACCCTTGCCTCCTTCTGGTCTCCTCAACCCCAGCCTTGAGTCTTTACAATTGGCAGTTCCACACTGCCACAGTGATATTCCAAATGATATTTGATATTTGCCACAAATAATATTCCACAACTATAGATTGAATTGTGTAACCTTTCTCCTCAAAGGATCCAGTGGCTATCTCCCTTGGGGCCCACACTTCATCCACTCTGGGCCTCCTGCTCTTTATACCTCTTTATCTATGCCATTATTCCCATCAGAAATACTTCTCCCCACATTTCATGCTTATTAGAAATTGTATTCATCTTTCAAGTCCCAGCTGTAATGGTGTCTTGTTTATGGAGACTTTTTTTTTAATTTTAAAAAATGTTTATTTATTCTTAGAGAGAAAGAGACAGAGCATGAGCAGGGGAGGTCCAGAGAGAGGAGACAGAGCATGAGCAGAGGAGGAGCAGAGTGAGAGAGGGACACAGAACTGGAAGCAGGCTCCAGGCTCCGACCTGTCAGCACAGAGCCCAATGTGGGGCTCCAACTCCTGAGCCGTGAGATCACAACCTGAGCCAAAGTCAGATGCTTAACCGACTGAGCTACCCAGGCGCCCCATGGAGCCTTCTTATGCCTTCCAAGTGAAGTCAGTTGTTCCATGCATTTCTCCATTTCCTATGCCCTGAATGCTATATAGTTAGTGGGTTAGATGGCTACTTTCTCTTGAAATTGCCAGTTCTACAGAAGATGGTTCTTACTTACTGTGGGATCTTCTCAGTTTAGCACACTGCTTGGTCCACTGGAGACAACCCTGTTTTCTTGAAATAATCAAATTGAGCAAGCCACCTACCAACTTTGATCCCCAGTTTCCTCACCTTAAAATGGGTTAATACCACATTTTCATGAGCTCTAGTTAAGGATTAAATGAGATTCCATGAGATAATGAATGGCTCATCATTTGAATGCTTCTTGTGGTGGTTGGCATGTAGCATGCCTTCAATAAATATTCTAAGAATCTAGTTTTGTTTTCTAGATTGTCTTTGAATAACAGGGTTTTGTCACCTAACTTTGTACTCTCTTCATTGCATGATGGTGTCCTAATTGTCACCATTCTTTCTTTCTTGACTTCTGGAGGAAAACGCTCCTTTAGTTTTTTGTTTCTAGATGACTTTCATATGTTCCCTCTCTTTTTTAAATTAATAGCTTTTATTTCTTAGAGAGGTTTTAGGGTCACAGAAAAATTTCATGGAAAGTACAGAGAGTTCCCATATACTCCTGACATGCACAACCTCTCCACTATCAACATCCTACACCAGAGTGGTATATTTGTTAGAGCCGATGAATCTACACTGACACACCATTATCACCCAAAGTCCACAGTTTACATTAGGGTTCACTCTTGATGTTATTTATTCTGTGTAATTTGGACAAATGTATAAGGACATATAACCACCATTAAAACATCATACAAAATAGTTTCTGTGTCCTAAAACTCCTCTGCACTCTGCCTGGTCATGCCTCCCTCCTCCTACACCCCGGCAACCACTGATCCATTCTTTTACTGTCTCCATCATTTTACCTTTTCCAGAATAAAATCATACAGTATGTAGACTTTTTAGATTGGCTTCTTTCATTTAGCAATATGCATTTAAGACTCCTCCATATCTTTTCATGGCTTGATAGCACATTTCTTTTTAGGACGATAAGTTTTAACATAATACATTTCTAAAATACACTGTCTGACCCAGTTTTGAGGCTGTGGCCAGAGACCATTCTGTTCCCCTTATTGAGCAGCTGATTAAATCCACATCCCTAGTCATCTCACTTATTAGGCTCTCACACTCTGGGCCAAGTACCAGACAACCAGGGACAGCCCCTGTGTCCTAGGGCCAGCTGAAATTATTCAAAGCAGTAGTATGTATTAAAGCAATAGGTGAAAGCATATTGACTACTAAAACCACTGTTGCCACTTACCAGATGTCAATCAATCAACCAACCAATCAATCAAATATTATTTGGCATTTAATATTTTTTAGACACTATAGGAAATAACAAGGAAGTAAAAGGAGGGCCCCTGCTTCCAAGGGATTTATAGCCTATTTTGAGAGAGAATTTAATAAAAATGTAATGCTGGCTTTGTGGTATTACTATAAGTACAATAGAAATGCAGACAACACTTCATATGGATTACAGTCATTGAGAAAAGATTCATGGATGGGTGCCATGAGGAGCGACCTAGGCCTGGAAGGTCAAGTAACTGGGGACAGGTGAAAAGAACAAATGTAAAGCACCAAGTAGAGCACCTTTTTGCTAATTGCCTCAAGCACTATAAACACAATAGTTATATTAGATGGCTAGCTCCTCAAGACGGCAAAGCAGAGAGAGAGCCCCCGCTAAATAGTTGATTTGAAAGAGCCAAAATACCTCAATCCTGTAATAAAAATATTCCTACTGCTGTAGACAGTATTCTGTCTATATTTATCCATATTCATCTGTGTTCACCCCATGTTCATATGTGGACATCCTAACTCCCATTGTGATGGTTAGGAAGTTGGGCCTTTGCGATATGATTACATCGTGAGGATAGAGCCTTCATGAGTGAAATTAGTGTCCTTATAAAAGAGACCCCAGAGAGCAACTTTGCCCATTCTGCCATGTGAAGACACAGCGAGATGATAGTCATCTGTGAACCGGGAAGAGAATTCTCAGCAGACACTCACTCTGCTAGCACCTTGGTCTTGAATATCCAAGCCTCCAGAATTGTGAAAAATAAGTTTCTGTTGTTTAGGAGTCACGTAGCTTATGGTATTTTTGTTGTAGCAGCCCAAATGGACTAATGGACTCAGATGCTTACTACTTATCTACTCCTACTAAACGACACTATTTTATTCATTTGGCTCTAGAAAACATTTAATCTTTAAGAGACATTAGTTAAAAGGAAAATGCTTCTAAAGAGTAAAGGGATAGTTATAACTTAAGTGTCATCATTCTTTTATGTAATATTTATTTATTCAACAAGTATATGTTGTGACCCTACTCTATGTCAAGGATTATGCCGGATCATGGATATAAAAAATGCGTAGGCTATAATCCCCACGTCAAGTAGGTCAGAGTCAGTGAGAAAGGCAGATATGTGTACCAATGGTTATCATACAACGGGATTCATGCCATTTTAAGCATAAGAAAGGAGTGATGGGGGATTCTGGAGGCCAAGGAGTAGTGTGAGGCTGGAGCTGAGTATGGAAGTTGATCATGTGGGGAAAAAAGGGGGCAGAGGGTTTCTTCTTTTTCTTCATGTCCCCCCTTTGCATTCCCTCCTGAACAATTCTCCACAAAGCTTTTAGAGAGGACCGAGCCTACCAGTTGTGTTCAGGAGGTAAGAGGAAGCCTCTGTGGTCCTTCCAACCGGGAGGAGGAAGGTATCCACGCAGCTGGTCACAGCCCAGTTTGGAATGTTGGAGCCAAAGCGAGGCAAGCAGGGCTGCCCACAGGAAGTGTCTCCATGTGGAGTCAGGGCTCAAGCACGGGAGGAAGGTGTCTGCATGAGGAGCTTGTGGTGGCTGCTGTAGAGATGGATCAGATAAGTAAATATATTCAGTATAACGTGAGGCAGATTTTTCCACTGCTAAGACGGGAATTCTACATATGAAAATGAGAAAATGAGGTTGAACACTGTACTGTTGTATTAGAATTGGGGGTTTCAGTGTGAACTCATGATTTTCAATATGTGGAGAGATACAGGAACAAATATAAGAGTGTGTATTGTTGGGTTTTTTGTTTGTTTTTGGTATGTGTATATACATATTTCCCAGTCTTGTACACCAAGGGTCACACGCCGATAGCAATGAATACACCAAACACTCAGATCTTTGGCTGATTCAGTAGCGGGGGCAGTGGAAGAACAAGATGAGTCCCAAAATCTTGTTGCTCTGGAAGCAATGAGTTCAAAGAATAATGAGAACATTCTTTGGGCATAGGATCCAGCCTGGTAGGGCTGGCCAATCCTGGGACAATATAAGCATCAAAATGAATAACACTGGTCACAGATTCTATACAACCTTTTGAATAAACTAGGAATCTATGTACTCATGCTGGTATACATAACTGAATAAATACATTGAAAGCTTGATGAACTTGATGAGGAACATAGGCTGGATAATGCCTCACAAAATGCTAATTAATTACAAAAAGAAAGAAAAAAGCACTTTTCGGTGGAGAAGCCTGGCAGAAACTACTTTAATTAAATAAGTAATGCCAATACCATCAGGAGTAGGAAGACCCAAAGTCATATGCAGCCTGATGATACACAATGAGACACACACAGCATCATTTTTCTGATATTTTGGCCAAAGGTATACAAACGTGACTTTTACCAGACAAAGATAAAGTGAGATCCATTCTGTAAAACTGTCCGGGAATCATTGAAAGTACTGAGGTCACAGAAATCAAGAAAATACTGAGGAACCATTCCATGTTGAATTAGACAATGACAACTAAGTGTATTTCGTTGATTCTGACCGAATCGTTGATTTCGAAATACAACTAAGTGTATTTCGTTGATTCTGAACTCTTGTCCTGGAGAGGATGTTTTTGGGAAACTGAGGGGGATCTGTGGATTAGATGGTGGTCATGTATTAGTGTTGGTTCCCTGATGTTGATGTTTATATTTGACAATGCAAGAGAAACACATTATCATTTTTAAAAATAATGTGAGAGACTTTACCTGTGTTTATAGGACACATAAACTAAAGGACAAAAGGATCCAGGCTGTCATGTTAGTAATTTATCCTCAAATGCTTTAGGGAAAATGGCTCTTTGTACTATATGCACAACTTTTCTACAAGTTTGAGTTTATTTTTATAAAAACTTGGGGAAGGGAAGTGCCTAAACATGTTATTAGCTAACCTGTTAGTGGGAGCTTCTTGAGTAGTCCACTGAGAACAGAACTCAGGGATTTGCTCGTGATGGCTCTGAGCACACAGCTGGGGTGGGGGTTCTATGGCGATGGAGGCCAGTCCTGGCTTTGCAATTTAAAGTGGAATGTTTTTAGAGAAAGCACCTACTTTCTCTGGATGGCTCTTCCTTCATCTGTAAAATGAGAGGTTGCTGTAGCTCTCTTTCAGCCCTCAAATTCAACCCTCTGATTCCATTTTTTCATGTATTATAGCTCATCACCAGCTCTGTGGTGGTCTTTGTTTCAAAGTTCTCAGTTCTCTGTATCTAGCCATCCCAGGGAGGTCTCTGACTGACGTGGTGCTGCCTAATTTGGCAGTTTGGTCACCTTGGCCTGATTCAATTCTCCTCAGGCAGGAGGATTAGTGTCTCTGACACACAGAACTCCAGGAAGGGAGCATACCCAGGTCTAATAGCGCAGTGATGGCCTTCGAGATAAATCCATACTCTCTTCTGGCATGAATAATTCCAGCAGCGTGACTTGAGGTTCAATTGGGTACTGGCCACAGAGAACATTTCCTTGGAGGGGCTCCAAATATTAATTCTGGAGATATTGGTGGAGCCAGAAGGTGACGAGCCAGATGGGCAACACTGGTCCACGAAGCGATTCTCATCTCCCCACACTCAGGCCTGTCTGAGTTTCAGAACTCATGAGGAAACGTGAGCAACCTCCGTACGCACACATGCCAACCACACATAAAAATCAGTCATTCCAGTTGACATTTTGCCAGAGGAAATTAATATGCCGTGGTGTGCTGAGAATCCTCTTGACTTAATAATAACCAGACTTAAGAGAATGAGAACAAGATGCAAGACTACTGAAAAATAGAGGGCAATAAACTGTGTGTCGTATTTTCTCATATAGTGTAAATTTCCAAATTCCAAAGGCAGTGGATTTTATATACAATTTAACTGGAGATCTTTTTTGTTTGGTAGTTGTTAAGAATCAGTGATGTGTCAGGAGGACCCGGTTGCTTCAGAATGAACACCAGCAGGGTTTAGACATTCCTTTGCCAAATTGCCCCAGTGCCTGGCACAAAATTGTTGCTCAATATCCATTCGTTGAATGAAGGCATAAAAGAATGTGTTAACCAGTGGTGATGATATTCATAGAGGTGGACTCAGGCTGCTGACTATGTTTTAAAAACATTTTTGCAATTTAGGTTCTTCTTAGAATTGCAAAGCAAATAGAGATTTAATAAGAACTGGTTGAAACTAACAATAAATGTTTCCTGAATGAAAGGGAGAGTTTGATACGAGAGATCTTCTTTCTTTAGCTGGAATTTTGTTTCCCTTTTTGTTTTTTCAGCTCCAGGCAAAAGAGTTTTGGGGATGTTTCCTCCTCCAGACCCCACCCCTCCCATCCAGCAGGTGAGGGCCCCGTAAACTAAACGATGCTTCTTTATGTGTGCTCTGAGATTTCTCTATGCGGCACAGTCCTGCCACAGGGCTGATGGCTTGTTTATAAATCTTGGGTAGTGAATAGCCCAAGATTTATTTTTACATTTATTTGGGACAATCTTCTCACTGTCACTGTGACAATGCCATCAGTGTAACTAGATGTTGCATAAAAGAGTACAAACTTTGAGGAAAAAGAAAAAAAAAATGCCTGAGCTTAAATCTCTGCTCTGTCACTCACCAATTGCATGGGGCTGGTTGTTGAACATATCCGAGCCTCATTTTCCTCACAGGGTTGTAGTTCCAGTTAAACCAAGGTCACATCTGTACAGTGCCTGGCCCTAGTAGGCCTGTAGCGTTAATTCTCTCCTAGTTTCCTGTAGGCCTACTTTGCTTCCCATCACCTTGGCTTTCTTGTTTCATGCCTATCCTTCCCTGTTCTTCTCTCCTGTCCCTAACCTGAGGCAAATGATCACTAACGTACTCCACAGTTGGACTATTCCTGTGGTCAGGACCATTTCTCCGTCAGTGTCTCCTTGTCCATCTCATGGGGGCGGGATGAGAGTTTGGGATTCTTGGAGGTGCCCTAGGTCGCCTTCTGCCAGGACAGAAGTCTGTTACTTTATACCATAATGGTTTCAATAGAAACATGTGTACTTTTTAAGTTTACATTTATATTTTAAGTTCACATTCCTGCTCAATTCATATAGCCCCACTGTAAGATTTTCCCTTAGGGGCAGGTTTGAATTGTGTTGGCTCAGTTTCTGTGTGTGCTGAGGGTGGAGATACTAACAATCAGTGCAGTTGACATTCAGTACCCGTTACCTCCAATCCACTGAGTGGCTGTCACCAATCATTAGTAGGATGAGATATTATGGTCTATCTATCTATCTATTATTTTTTATTGAAGTTTACTTGGCCCAAAATGTTACATTAGTTTCAGGTGTACAACGTAGTGATTGGACAAGTCTATACATTATGCTATGCTCCCGATAAGTTATTGTGGTCTATTTTTGAAACAGCAGCCAGAGTGGAGTGCTTCCTTTAAATTTGTCAGATAATAAATACTGGCCTGCTCAGTTACATCCAGGGCCTTCCCATCTTACTAGAATCAAAGTCAGGGCCTTACATCTCACGGCCTAGGTGCACCTTAGGTACCAGGCTCTGTTTACTCTGCAATCTCATCTCCTCATTTTCTCCCTTCATCACTGTATCCCAACCCCATGGGCCTCTTTGCTATTTCCCCACCTCATAGGAGTCAAGGTCCCACATCAGGACTTTCCCATTTGTTGCTCCCTATGCCTGGATACCCATCCCCCTATATAGCCACGGTATTCCAGTCTCTGCCCAAATATCACTTTTTCAGGGAGGGCGTCCCTGACTACTCTGTCTATATTAGGGCCAGCTAATTAGCAACTACTACTTTCTGTCCCTTACTTGGCTTAACTCTTCTGTACATAAAAACACATTTGTTGTTTGTTTAAAACATGTCTTTCCCTCTAGAATGTAGGATCTCTAGAATGTAGAGGGATTTTATTACCTTCACTATAGTAGTATCTCCAGAGCCTTGAAGACTGTTTGGTGATTGAATGAAGAGATAGATTAATTTAGGATTAGCCCTGGTGTGTTCTGTGGTTTGGTGAGAGAAGAGCTGTGGAAATGCTTTTGCTCTAAAGACATGGAGATACTAGTTTCCATAATAAGAACAAATACAATAGCAATGTAATAGTTTCAATTTCTTGAGCATTAGGACGCCTTGCTCAGTAGAAATCTACAAGTTGTTGGTGATCATTCATGAGCTTATAATTTTATCACTTTTGTCATGGAAAAATTTGCAACAGATTATTGTAAGATTATTACAAAGAAAATGTGCAGTCTTTAAACGACTGTACTAAGATAGTGCATCATGAAAATTATACTCTCATTTATTGATGTACAAAGAATGTCGTGTCACATAAAGTCCTTCTACAATCTTAGTCCTTTCCCTAACACATGCCTGGACACTCTGCCCCCGTACTTCCTCCTATCTCCTGCTAAACAAATCTAGACAAAGCATCTGGGAACCTAAGTTTGGGTTCTGAAACTCGAGTGCTAGAGTGCGACAAGTCTGTCCCAAATGTATATGACCTTGAGTAGGTTAGTTTCTATACCTCAACTTCCTTAGCCCTTAAATGGGGAGAAAAATAATACCAACATCATAGCTACATACTATGTCATGAGTAAATGAAATAATATATACTGTGATTAGCATAAAGTCATCACTCAACAACTGTTGACATTAAAAACGAAGGGGGGCTAAGTATGTGAGGATTAAGAAAGTCAGTTCTTGTCCCTCCCCATAAAATGTTCTTCTCTAACATGAGACAAAGAAATACTTTCTTTAGGATATATTTAAAATCTCTACCATCATGGGGCGCCTGGGTGGCTCAGTCGGTTGAGCGGCCGACTTCGGCTCAGGTCATGATCTTGCAGTCCGTGAGTTCGAGCCCCGCGTCGGGCTCTGTGCTGACAGCTCGGAGCCTGGAGCCTGTTTCAGATTCTGTGTCTCCCTCTCTCTGACCCTCCCCCGTTCATGCTCTGTCTCTCTCTGTCTCAAAAATAAATAAACGTTAAAAAAAATTAAAAAAAAAAATCTCTACCATCTGTAGAGATTCATACAGATTTGCCAATAGGCAAATTTAAAATGGTGGCAGATTTCTGCTCTATAAAATGCCTTTTGACTCTAACGTATGCTTGTACTTACAGCTTTGACTATGGTCACCTCCATGACCATAGCACCTTCAGGTCTCAACCTTTGGGTGATATGAGTGACTCTTCAGAATTTGAGAATTTAATCAATTCTCACTGATTTTTCCCCCTTATTTGTTTTGTTTTTGATTTTGTTTTTATTTTTAGCACAGTTTGTACCAATTGCTCACAGAAAACCTTTTTCTCCCTCCTGAATAGTGTAAGAGAAATAGTTCCAGGAGCAGGCCTAAGGGATGGCTGGTTTGCCTGTGCACGGGGTCAGATGAGAGGGCTCACTGGGAATGGATTCAGCCCAGGGCCTTTTGTGTCACTCAGAGAGTGATGCTAAGAGTCCACGTCCTTCTCTTAAACCACATGTAAAAGCATGCATTACTGACCTCGCCTAGGTACGAGGGCAATTTCATTAGTATTCCTTTTATTTACTATAAGCTTTTATTTGGAGGAAGAAATATATATTATTTCAAATGGTTAAACACACACACACACACGCACACACACACACACCTGAGGCTGAAGAAGATCCAGAGAGACTAAAAAATGTAAGATAATCCAAGGACATATCCCTGAAATGATCTTGAATCAACTTTTCAAGGCAAAAATTGCTCAATAAGAAAACTCGGCTCTCCAGGGAAAATTTTACAGTCATAAAGGAAATGTTAGTGCAAAGGTCTACAGGAGCCCAGGTGTATATGTGTGCATGGCTGCAGGGACCAGGATAAAGGGAGGACAGGGAACAGATATTACTCCAACAGAAATAATTTCCTAGTTCTTGCATATCCTCCCATTCACAATAAAATACACTTTTCCAAATTACACGTCAGCTGTTTGCACTGTCTGAGACCAAATGCCTAGGCTGTGATTTTTTTTTTCCCAGCAGGAAACTAGGAAATGAGTCATAAAACATTAATACTGCCTTAAAATAACTTAGGGTAGGGTGATCCCAAGATGAACTCGAGTTGAGAACCAGAGGGAAAGAAGCTGTACCTCCAGAGGAGACATTTCATTAAAGAGGACTTGCCCTTTCTGTGGAGAGTTCTGGGTCTGGCTTCTTGAAGCTGGGCATGCTGTGTCATGCTGAGTGGGAATCCTGGCTGCTTCACACATCTGTGGAGTGTGCCTCGTCTCAGAAACAGAAATAAGTGAAGAAGTGAGGCAACCTCTTTTTCTAAACGAAGGGATTCTAACACATCAGCTGTGCCCATTATAAATGTTTTTTAAGTTTCCATGAGCTCGACCAAATTTAGGACTTCACTCGTTCGGGCATGTGATGACTTGGGCGGAGCGAGGCTGAAATATGGGGTAGTGGTTAAGAGCACAGGTTTGGGAGCCAGACAGATCTAGGTTAGAACCCCGGCTTTGCCTTTTATTAGCTGTGTTCTTGAACAATTTGCTTGCTCTTGGTTTGTTTTCTCTTCTGTAAAACTGGGACAGTGGCAATTATAAAGTAATTTTGAGGATTAAATGAGGTGATGAATGCACAGTAGTTCATGATTAAAAAGTAAAGTCACATTCCCTTTCATAAAATAACCCTAAGCCCTTATCTTAGTGGTTATAGGAGGTCCAGTTTTCCACTGGATCCCCTTTCTCCAAGTCATTTCTGGGAATACCAGAGAAAATACTTGCAAGTCCTGCAAATCAATCCTGATTTCCAGAGAAATCAAATTATTTCTCTGAAGGATTTCTGCTTCATGTATATCCTGTAACCCCATGCCGTTGTGTAACTCACATCTCTGTGCCTGAATCACTTAGAATGTAGCCACAGCTAGCCCATATAGGGCTTTTGTATGCATCAGCAAAAGATGTCCCCTTGAGATAGGGCCATGGACTCCATGAGAAGACTAGGCCTTTAGATGAATGAGAAAAATGGTGTCCTCCCTATCCAAATGGACTCAGCTCCATCTCAGGATTCATGGTTTGTTGAGCGGGTCCAGGTTGGATTTCAGGCCCCATCCCTCTTATTCAGCCAGATACTTTTGGGCAATGAAAAAACAATACAACCGTGACAAACAGGGTAATCACTTGCTACATGTAACAGGAAATCCCAAAGCAATACTGGCTTAAATAAAATAACAGTCCTGTTCATGTACATGAAGTAGGCCTCCTAGGACTGATTTGACCACTTCATAGTGTCATGAGAGGACTAGGTTCCTGTTTTTCTGTTCCACCATCCTCAGTATGAGGCTTCCATTGTCAAGGTCATCTAATGGTCCAAGATACCTGTGGAACTCACACTATTTTATTCAAGTTCTAAGTAGCAGGAAGGAGGAGGGAATGGAGTGGGCATGACTCTGTATACATAAGGATATTTTGCATAAATTTTATTGACCAAAATTAATCGTATGACACACATGTCTGAAAAGGAAACTGAGAAATGTTGTCTTTTTAGTTGGGCACATGGTTTATATGGTGATTCTATTACTAAGGGGAGGGGAAAATGAATGTTGGAGATAGGCAACCGTAATTTCTCAAAAGGCTTTTCTTGTTCCTGGTTCTAGTTTGCTCTAAACATGGACCCAGTCACTCCGTTACCATTATTCCATCTCTCAGCTCAGAACCACTGTCTTATTTGATGAAGTCTAATTGAATACAGAGAAGAATAAGAAAATAATGCTACAGAGAGCTGAAGGCAGTTAAGATGATCCAGTTAAATGGGTTCTAGAATCAGATTGCTTGTGTCCAAACACTGGCTGTGTAATAATTCTTAGCTGGAAACATTTGGCAGGTTTTTCCAAAACTTTCTGGGCTTCTGGTTTCCCAATCTGCAAAATAATAACCTTGTTAAGAAATTAACATTCTAAGGGATATAGGAGCAGGCAGGCTGACAGGCCTCTGGCCATTAATTTCATGTAGATACCATTTATAAGAATGTTGGCATATCCTTCCATTCTGCAGAGATATTTATGAGGGCCTTCTTACTGTCAAAAGACCTACCAGTACCCTTGGTTTGCTTACTGTATCCTTGACAGACAGAAAACTTGCATTTGAACAGTTGAGTATAGTTCTCATTCTTTGTGGCAAATTAAAACCCTTATTTGCTTACCTTTGTCCACTATTATTTGTCAAAACTATTTGCCAAAAATTCATGGCAGGAAGAGAAGCAACAGAGCAGTGAAGAGGACAGATCGTGCTCCACTCTGAGAGTGTCTGCAGCATCCAACCCCCTCGTTCCTCGGCACCCCCAGCTCTCGTGTATTATCCACATGGCAGTATGTGGACTATCTTGGATGGCCAATTAAATGCTTATGTTCTAATTTTTTTTATTTTGAGGGAATTATTTTAGAGACCGACAAATACGAGTCACTATTGTGGCCAGTAACATTAAGGGATTAGAAGCATATATAAAAATCACACTATTTAATTAAGAGAAAGTCCTCAATAAATGTTCAATGAAGACATAAAAATGAGAATATATACCACTGTCAATTGTAATTACTTTAAGGGTTCATAGGCTCTGACTCCCATTGGAAGGTCTTTGCTTTTCTTTCCACTGGCTTCCATGAAGGAGAGACCCCTCTTACAATGAGAATGTCCAGAGCACTCATGGAGCTTCTCTCTTCAGATCCCCCCCCACCCCCGTCTCCATCCTCAGCATGAGATTAGTGGGGAGCCTCCCCTCCCTCTGTCTAAAGCCATATTGTTTCCTATTTGACAGTGGAAACTTTCATTTCCTTCAGGGAATCTCCTAACCCCACCCAGAGGTATGGTCTGAACTCCATTGTCCTGACAAGACAATCACAAAAGTTGAGAGTATGTTGCTCAAAAAATAGGCTTTTTCCAACTTAAGCAATGTTATGTGTGAGCTCTAAAATCCAGTCTAAATCTATATTTTGGAAACACATATTTTGACATTTGCCAAGGTATAGCATAGCTAAAGCTCAATCTAGTTTATATTGTAGAAATAAACAAGACACTCACTATCTTAGTTTCATCATCATTAAAATTATGGCAACATCCAGTTTTTTTCTCCCAAAAAACCTATTGATAGGAACTTGCTTTGCATTAGTAATAGTACATTTTCCTGGTAATAATTTCAACCTCCTACCCCCAAAAGGATGTTCCAAAGGTCTCTGTCTGGAGAAAGTGCAAACTCTAAACCATTCCCAAATTGTACTTCTGTTGCTTAAAAGAAAATAAAAATTCCTCCTTTACTGGAGACCTCACTACATATAAAAAAAAGCTTGCTAGTAATTAACATATAAGCGCTAAAACAGTAGCTGTTGTTCCTACCTGATTTTTTTTCTAAAAAAATACTTTTCATGGCTTTGAATAAAGGGTTGATTTAAAATGGGGTTACATTATTGTAAGATCAACATCATGTAAAAGAAAAGACCTATTTTAATTGTAAAAGACAGTACAGTACTGTGAGTTTCCTTGTAGCCAGAACAAAGAAAGAAAATGTCAAGCTTTATAACTCAGAGATGACGAAGCATACTTATTCTTCAAGGAAGCAATTTTTTTCACGGCAGTACCTTCTAAAAGATATCTCTTATATGAAATCTTCTATAAACAGCACTGAGAGGCGTAATATTTAGTGTCCTTGAAAACAGATTTACAAAGTTTATACTAACAGATTTCATATGGCTATTTCTTGTAAGAACCGAGAAAAGCTAAAGGCACAGGGCTTTTTTGCAACTTAAGACAATTCTGAGGGCAGCTAGATTGATGTGGAGGTCTACCTGGACTGATGGAGAGACACAAGAATGCCTCAGGAAGTAGATGTGAGGCTTGTGTGTTAGGCTTGCTCTCCCAAATCTTCCTTCCTCTCTGAGTATGGTGGTAATTTGAGGATGAACTGTTTGTCCTGTAGCTATTATTTTCAGAGTGTGTGATAAAGACCAGAGAAGTAATTGACAGAGTTGAACTTGACCTTTAGACGTACCTTTAAAAAAAAATTTGCTGGAAAAACAAAAACAAAAACAAATATATAAAAAAAAATAAAAGATTTGCTGAGTGCATTGAAATACAGAGATAATGTTTATAATTAAATGCAAATTTATCTTTTCAAGTTTTTTTATTGAAAAATATAATAAATACAATACAGAAAATTAGTTAATAAAGAAAAAATTACCAACACTCTTATAATCATAATATGATTACTGTGGTGATTTAAAAATATATCCATAAATTCTTTGATACTCCCCCTTTCAAAAAATATAAGCTAATTCCTCCCCTTAAGTGAGGGCTGGACTTAGTGCCTTGATTCTAACAAACAGAACGTGGTAGCAGTGATAACGTGGGGCTTCCAAGCCTCAGTCATAGGAAGTATGTGGCTTCCTTCTTGCTCTTGAACCATACTTTCCTCTAGAGGAAGATAGCTGCCATTTTGAAAGGGCACCCAGGGAGCCCTATGGAGAGGCCCAGTTGGTGAGGGATTGATGTTTCTGACAATAGACAACTGGGAAGTGAGGCCTCCCACCATCAGCCATGTGATTGAACCTTCTTGGAAGCAGATCCTTGAGTCCAGGCAAGCTTTCAGATGACTGCAGTGTTAGGTGACAGCTTGACCATGACCTCATGCACCACTGTGTGATTTGTAGTTTTACTTTTTATTAGTGTCTTTTTATGCGTAAACGTTTTTAATTTTCATAAAGTCCAATTTGTTCATTTTTTTCTTTTGTTGCTTGTGCCTTTGATCATATCCAAAAAATCATTTACCAAGTCCAATTTCGTGAAGCCTTTGCCCTGTATTTTCTCCTAAGAATTTTGTAAGTTTCAGGTTTTACATTTAGGTCATAGCCAATTTTGAGTTGATTTTTGTATATTGTGTAATGTAAGGTTCCAACTTCATTCTTTTGCATGTGGATAGCCAGTTTTACCAGCTCCATTTGTTGAAAAGATTATCTTTTCACCATTGAATGCTTATGGCACCCTTGTTGAACATCATTTGACCATATGTGTGAAGGTGCATTTCTGGACTGTTCTATTCCTTTAGTCTACTTGTGTGTCTTTGTGCCAGTACCATCCTATTTTGACTACTGTAGCTTTACAGTAAGTTTTGAAATCAGGAAGTGTGAGTTCTCCGGCTTTTTTTCCCCTAGGATTATGAAATATATTAATTTTAGGATGAATTTTTCTATTTCTATAAAAAATCATTGGGATTTTTTATAAGGATTACATTATTTCTGGAGGTTGCTTTGGGTAGCATCGACATCTTAATGTTAAGTCTCTTAATCCATGAACATGGGATATCTTTCCATTTAATTGTCTTCTTTAATTTCTTTCAGAAATGTTTTATTGTTGTCATTGTACAGTATTTTACCTTACTGGTTAAGTTAATTCCTAAGTATTATTATTTTTGATGCTATTGTAAATAAAATTGTTTCCTTAATTTCATTCTCTAGATTGTTAGTGTATAAAAATGCAACTGATTGTTGTGTCAACTATGTATCCTGCTCCTTTGCTGAATTTAACTAGTTCTAAAAGGGTATTTTTTGTGGAATCTTTAATTATATATAAGATTAATCATCTGTGAAGAGAATCATTTTACTTGTTCTTTTCTAATTTAGATGCCTTTTATTTCTTTTTCTTGCCTAATTGCTCTGTCTAGGACTTCCAGTACTATGTTGAATGGAAGTGGTGAAAGCAGACATCTTGCTTTGTTCCTGATCTTAGAGGAAGAGCTTCTAGTCTTATACCATTAGGTATATTTGCTAGGTTTTTTTTTTCCTAATATACAACTTATTATCAAGAGGTAGTTTCCTTCTATTACTGGTTTTTTGAATGCTTTTATAATGAAAGGGTGTTAAATTTCTGTATCAATTGAGATGACCATGTGTGGTTGTTTTTTTTTTTCCTCCATTCTGTTAGTGTGATGTATTATATTGATTGATTTTCCTATGCTGAACAATCCTTGTATTACAGGAATAAATTCCACTTGCTTTTGGTGTATAATCTTTTTAATATTCTGCTGAATTTGGTTTGCTGACATTTTGTTGAGCATTTGTACCAGTGTTCATAATGGATATTGATCTATATAGTTCTTTGGTTTTTGTTTTTCTTGTAGTATCTTTGTCTGGTTTGGGTATTAGGGTAATGCTGGCCTCATAAAATGAATGACAGAGTGGCCCTTCCTCTTCAAACTTTTGAAAAAAATTTGAGAAGACCTGGCGTTCTTTGCTTTTTTAAAAGTCTTATTTATTTATTTTGAGAGAGAGAGAGAGAAAGCATGAGCAGGAGCCGAGAGAGGGAGAGAGAGAATCCCAAGCATGCTCTGTGCTGACAGTGGGGCGTCCGATGCAGGGCTTGACACAGGCTTGGTGCAGGCTGGATGCAGAGCTTTTTCATGGGGCTCGAACCCACGAACTGCGATATTATGACCTGAGCTGAGATCAAAAGCCAGACACTTAACCCACCGAGCCACCCAGGCGCCCTTTTTAAAACTGTTGGTAGAATTCACCAGTGAAGTCATCAGCTCCAGGGAGTTTTGTTGTTACTGTTGGGAGATTTTTGAGTACTGATTAAACCTCTCCTAGCTATAAGTCTATTCAGTTTTGTTTTTGTTTGTTTGTTTGTTTGTTTTTGTGGTTTACTCTCGGTAGGTTTTGTGTTTCCAGGAACTTTTCCATTTCATCTAGGTTATTCAGTTTATTGGTATTTAATTGCTTATAGTACTCTCTTATAATCCTTTTCATTTCTGTAAAATCAGAAATGTCTGCACTTTCATTTTTGATTTTAATAATTTGAATATTCTCTTTTTTCTCTTAGTTCATCTAGCTAAAGTTTTGTCAATTTTGTTGATGTTTTTGAGGAGCCCACTTTTGGTTTTATTCATTTTCTCTATTAGTTTTCTATTCTCTATTTAATTTATCTCTGTGCTAATCTTTATAATTTCCTTCCTTCCACTAGCTTTGGGTTTAATTTGTTCTTCTTCTAATTCCTTAAGTTGTAAAGTTAGGTTGTTGATTTGAGATCCTTCTTGTCTTTTTTTGTGTCTCTCTTGAATCTTTGTAGTAGTAGTGTGGCATGTAGTCTGAGTGTGGACAGCTTCTAGTGGGATCCTGGAGATTTCAGGTATTAATTTCAGTTGAGTTATGCTACATCAAAGCTCACAAATGTGCCAAGGTCCAGACAGCAGGGATGGTGGTCCCAGATACCTAGGAATCAAGACACCTGAGTTCAAGTGTTGGTGCTGCTGCTTACTAGCTGAGGTGTGTGACCTCGAATAAGGTCAAGGCTCATTTTTCTCAATTATAAATTTATGGGATAATAACCCTTACTTTATAAGGGGTATAGCGAAGATACAATAAAGTAGCTTTGTCACAGTACAAAGTAAAAATATAAAGATAGTTATTTCTAGACCTATGAGCTACCTAGAGGCAGGGAACTGTGCTTTTTTCCTCCTTTTAGTGAATGAGTTCTGTAGTGGCTATGATTGTGCTTCAATTACAGATAGAGGCCATGTATCTCTACCACCTAGCACAGAATGGGCACTCAGAAAATGGCAATTGCATGAGTGAATTAATTAATTACTCTTACCTAGAATGGTGACTTGTGCGACCTTTGCCAAGTCATTCGCCATCTGGATTTCTTAGTTCTGCCCCAACTAGTGCTCCAATAACAGGAATCCCTTCAGGGGCCAGTTCTCTTCACAGCCAGATCTGGCCATGGCACTAATGTTTGCCATTCTCCAGGGAGAGGCCCCAGAACTTCACTGGATGCTGTCCACTGGATGACTGAGAAGAAGCAGGAGAAAAACAAGTCAAAGGAGGAGTGTCAGCTTGTCTCAGCATTTCTTCATCTGCTTCTCATCTTTCTTGCTTCCCTAACACGCACACACACACACGCACACACTCACACACGCACACCCATCTGCTTTCTTCCATGCAGAAACACACATGCACCTTCCAAGTATGACTTTAAGTTCTGGAATCCAAAGTCTTCTCTTATCTGAAATTCACGGTGCACTTGCCCCTTTGGCAGAGCCTGCAAAGAGCTCAAGTGGGTGTTTTTATAGTCAGCACACACACAAACTTGCCACACCACCAATAAAGTTTTCCTTATTGTTGTAACTGTTGGCAAAGGCAAAAGTCTGGGAAGATTGACTGCCTGCACAGCTTCATTATACTGCAAGAATATTTTTGATAAAATTTCAACAGCTCCTGACTGACTGTCAACTTCACTGTGTGGCTTTTTAAAGTGATCCCCCCACCCCTCCCTAATTGGTCCTCAAACTCACAAAAACATTCAGGTCAGTTGTTGAATATCTGAATCTTTCCAAGTAATTAGCAGGTAGAATTACCAGGTAGTAGGCGTGTTTGCTTTTATCTGTCAATAGGGTCTGCAGTAAGGGGTAGTTGTCATCTTGAGAGGCCTTGCAACCATGTTTAATTTAAAGTGTCAATAGAGAGTTTATTTCTGTCTTTTGTTCTCACTTCCAGGTTCTGAGTTCTCCCTTTAGAATTCAGGCTCAAAGTAAGACAGATATTTGGAACATGTGAATTTCAAGGAAAAATTTTCCCCAGAAACCAAAAATATATAAAAGCATTTAGGCTCATCCCTCTATCCGCATGACTTGGCTAGGTTATATCAACTTACATAGTCAAGCCAGATACATAGTATCTGATAAATGCAGAAAAGGACATTCAGTCTTTACCAAGCAGAAAAGTTACATTTTGACAACTGTGATGGGGGCAGGGTGCCGGGGCAGGGTGCCCTTTGGATGGGGGTCTTTTAATGCTCGCTGACACTTGCCTACTAGTTGTCAGTGGCTGCTACCACTGTTAGGCTTTTTGTTTTTAACTCCAATCCGTTCTCTCTTCCTCACTGTTTAAACAGCTTTCCAGTTCAAGATCTGCCAAAGCAACAGAGCCTATGTTGCATACAGAACTACTTAGATTTACAGAGCACCGGTTCAGGAACACATTTTTCCATTAGCAGAGTCTGGTCTTGGCTCACACAAAGTTTTGTGACTGCTCTTGGGATCAGTCTTGGGGCAAGCTGCTGTGAGGTCCAGCTGACTGCTTCATTGTCATAAATACCTTCCCTCTTTGAAGCCCCCTTGATTGGAGAAAATCATTCCATGTTTCATATTTAAAGACAGGATCCCATTTTCTCCCTTTCATTCTTTCCTTTCTTCTTCTTTTTTTTTTTTTTTTCTCCTTCTGACTCACATATAGAACCAAGATGTTGGGTTCCAGAAGCCCATATGCTAATTCACAGATGGCTTTTAAGAATGATTTTTTTTTTCCATTTGAATCATTTAGGTAATGTGCTTTATTTTCCAATACAGGATTTAAAAAAAAAAACATTCTAAATAGACATTAGTGTCGTATGATGCCTAACGATTTCTTCAGGTATGGAGATCAATGTGGTAATGGTAGTGACTGAGACACATATTTTACTGTGAGGTTTTTCTTGGACTTGCTTTCTTCAAGATTTCATTTAAAGTTGAATTTCAAAATGTGGCTGATACAACAGCTGGTATTCAGCATTCGATTTGAATTTATATCTTACCAAGATAAATAGATTCTCTTCCTAGGTACAAGAAAAACTAGTATGGGGGAAAGAAAAAAGAGTGATGTACTTGAAGCCAACACATACATTCCATTAAAAATTTTAAACTTTAAGTCAGTATAATCACTTTCTTACCAGGAAGGAAACATAAGAGCATGCAGAGATGAGTGTTTTCCTGAGGCTTGTCATAGGCATACAATTTCTATTTGGCTTTTGTAGGTCATCATACAAAGGACCGAACTTGAGGGGAAAAAAAAAAAACCACACTGGCAACTTACTTCTGTAACATTCAGATGATTAAAAAGCCTATCTCCCCACCCCACCCGTTTTATTAAGCAGCCATCAGTGAACACAAGGTTATCCCTGTAACTTTTGGTATCAAGAACAGAAAAGTATTAGGAGCCTGGCCATGATATAAGTAAGCTTCATTGCCTAAATCCCACTCTGATGGGGATTTCTGATAAATTCTGAGACAACCTGACAGATGTGTCATAATATCTAATCCCTTTAAACACCCAGAGCCCTTGGAAAAGTGGATGTTTTAAAAGAGCAAATTGGAAAACATGCTGTTTTTTTGTACTGAGCTTTTTCCTTCAGTGTCCATCCTGCCCCTAAATCCCTCCTTCGGCAAAGTGGTAGGAGATAGGCAAGATGTAAATCTAGGCATTTAAATAGGAATAGGAAAACGGGAGCTGGATGGAATTCCCCTGCAGCTGAAACAATAACAATATAAAGAGGTGACCCTACCTGAGCTTGCCTTTCCCCAAGACCCCACAGCGCTACCATTTTAATCAGAAGGCCTCCTTCAGCTGAACCACTCCGTGGCAGCGTGCCTGTGTACCTGAGTTAAGGAAATGCATTCTGGATTGGAGTCGGGGAGGGCCAGAGAATAAAAATGGGGTTACTCTCATAATGAAAGAAATAAGAGCTGCCCCCTAAAGGCCCCCCCAAACCTACATGATACTTCTGAGCTCTGGTCCACATTTCTGGATCGTATAAATCTGTTCTCAGAGCCCGGCACAGTGCCAGATTCCGTGGAGGCCAGGAGGTGCTTTCCCGGAGCGCGGCGACACCCTTGGAATTGCACACAGTTGTGAGGTCTGCTTCTCAGACATTTGGACAACTGCCACGAGGAAGCAGGAAGGGAGGGAGGAAATTGGGCCGGTTTGCGTTCTGTTACAGACCAGTCTTTTGGATGACAGAATTCTTTCCAATCAAAATGCCATGGATTACTCCCTGCTGTGAGCTAATAGGGTGCTAATTAGCATATTTCATTTATTTACTTAACTGGGATAGAAACCATTGGGCACGTGGCCCACTTAGAATGGTTTCCTGGGGAAGCCATGAACTGCTGCTGTAAGTGCTACCTCCTTGCATTAAGGAAACCAGTTCACAGAAGCACAATACTACCCTTCCCGCCCCACTTCTCCTCTCTCCTTCGTGCCCCCCTCCTTCCAAACATGCACATAGAGCACAGACTAGGGCTTGAATCTAATCTGGCCTCACCTCACTAAGAATCTGAAAGGAGAGCTAAAATTGCACGGCCATTTCCAATAGTTCATCTCCATGGATGCTTTTTGGCAACCACATGGACCACTCTAGACTTTCTGCTGCACCTCTAATGACTCCTGACCATGCTGCACTAGGGTGCTTTTAGGCTCCGTGTCTGCTGATCTCCCTAATGGTATATTTTCAGTTTATTCGGGGCAAACCATTAACAATGTGCAATGAAAACAAAGCAGCCCAAACCCACGAAGTAAAGACAGATGGATCCCAATCTGAAACTACTCAAAAAGCAATCTCACACAGTAGGGGTATTTCTCAGTAACTTGGTAAAAATAAATATTTATAAAAGACATATGCACAAAGGTCTTGCGGTGTTTCTGCATAAACCTTTATTTACCAAAGGCTCAGTTAATGGCACTATGATCCACCCTATTGTCCAGGCCTGAAAATCTTGGAGTCATCATGAATGTTTCCTCTTTCCCTAATCAGTCACTGAGTCTTGTCATTTTTACTTCCTGACCACTTCTCAGCCATGTCTTTTCTTCTGCTTTTCCACTGTCACCGCCTAGTTCAGGCGTCGGTCACCTTGCCACCGAAAACATGCTCCATGGACAGGAGCATCAGCCTCACCTGGGCGTTTGTCAGAAACTGAGAATGCACGGGTGCCTGGGTGGCTCAGTCGGTTAAGCGTCCGACTTCGGCTCAGGTCACGATCTTGCAGTTTGTGAGTTCAAGCCCCACGTCAAGCTCTGTGCTGACCGCTCAGAGCCTGGAGCCTGCTTCGGATTCTGTGTCTCCCTCTCTCTCTGCCCCTCCCCGGCTCACACTCTATCTCTCTCTCTCTCTCTCAAAAATAAATAAACATTAAAAAAATTTTTTTAAAGAAACTGAGAATGCAGTGACTCCCTCAGCACCGGGAAAAATCCAAATTTGCATTTTAACATGCCCCCTAGGTGATTTGTGTGCACGTTAAAATTTAAGGATCACTGAGCTAGACTACCAGGGGTGGCTGTATAGTTTGCTTCCGCCATTCGGTTCCTTTCTGTCAGCATTCTCCCACACCTTTCTTTATGATAGATTGATCTGATTATGTCACTCTTCTGCTTAAAATGTTTCTATACCTTAAAATGTTTCATTATCTGCAGAATAAAATCCTATAGCAGATATGATGTTTTCAGTCTCCAATATGGAGTGGTCCCCAAAGATACAACCTTGTTTTTGTATACAGACCATAACTTCCATGTCAGGTTTTCTATAATCCTGATGGTGGAAAATGCTTCTAGTTAGTTCTAGATGACCCCAGTCACTTTGTGTTTTTCTTAGTCATTTCACATCAAAACTCAGTTGGTCGTGATTTGCCCTTCTTTACTTTTCACCTCACTTCTCCTGGCATCAAGATTTCTAGGGAATTACTTAGTTGTATGGCATTGTCTGAAAGTTCATGGGCCATTCAGCGGTGTCTGTCTGTGCCGGGGCAGGTCTTAGGGCATGATCACCGCCCCTTGCTGGTGTTCATCAAGCAGCCAGATTCCCGTGTTTCTATACTGTCCCTGATGTTATGGTCTTTGCTGCTTTCTCTTGTGGTACTTCTCTGTGACAACCAGGGAGTCATGTTTGGGCCAGCTGGCTTTCTCTCTTTTTCAGTTAATTTATGAGCCCATCTTGGGGGATTGGAAAGACTTCAGTGCTTTTTTTGTAGCTGAGAGAGATGTAGCGGGGCTGCCCGGATGCTCTGTAATCTAGACACTTCCACAGCTGTCTCTATCATCCTCTAGCATTTGTGCCTGGGCACCTGAGGCTGTTTTTTTAATCTACTTTTCAGCTCTTCTTCTCACTTCTTTTGCCACCCAAAGTGTAACACTGTGCCTATTGGAACGTTTAGCAACTGGAATAGCAGATTTCTCCTCCGTACCATCAGTTTTTTGAGAACACGCCTTTCACAGACACTGCACATAGGCTCACAATCAATCGATCAATCATAAAGATATCCTACAATATACTTATAAAATGTTTTGTGCATTACACAGCTCTTTAAAATTCTCACCTCCCCCCCCCCCCAACTCACTCCATTCACATAGAAGCCCTGTGAGATAGGCAAGGTAGATATCCCAGGATATCACCCCCAGATGGAGAAACCTTATTTCAGAGAAGTGAAATAACTTTCCTGGAATCACCTGATGCCTCAAAAGTACAGGGAAAAATAACCTTGAGGACTTCTGACTCTGGACCTACCAGTATTCCTTTCAATGTACTATATAGAAAACTAATTTCTAGTTCTCCCACTCAGCTCACGAGGTTTTTATGCAGATCGCTTAGATTCTCTGCATCCCTTGCCAATCACATTGCGAAATGCTTATGAGAATGATACTTTCTGCCAGGTAATTATGATGTGCTGTGAGCCCCCTGGGAGAGAGAAAAACTGTAGGTAGCATTTGCATTTCTCAATTCCTCATATTTTGTCCAGAAATTTCTTTCCACTTTATTTTTACACATTTTATTTCACCTCTTAGATATTAGGCAACCTGTTGGGAAAGGACTATTTCCATGCTTTCTTTTACATCTTCCTGGTAATTAGTGCAATATGGGGTAGACAGTTGGTACCTAATGAATGCATATCAATTTAATAAATAAAGAGAATCCTGTTCCTGTATTTGCTGAACCATATGAAAGGCTCTATATCTCTGTGAAGTTTGTGATATGTCTTGTTGCTTTATTCAAAAGTGTCTTAATTTTAATATCACAAGCTGTTTCTTAATTTAAACCACTGACACTCAGCTTCAGAGTTCCAGCTGTATCTTGCCAGAGGGTAACATCAAGTGTTCTTGTGGAGGGCAACAGCCTTCCAGAATGAAACAGCCAAAAAGTTTCACTTTTACTTGTGTAAAAAAATTACTTATTACTTGTGCATATACTATTTATTTATTTATTTATTTATTTATTTATTATATGCAACAATCTATTGTTCTCTCATTTTGGAACCTCTAAGTTCAGCTGTTGACACATAATTATTCACAGAATTTACTTATTTCCCCCTGATTTACTTAAATCCTTTCCAGAGAGCAACTTCTGGAAATCTTACCTAATTTCTCAAGACCTGATTTGAAGTTTCCATCTCCATGAAGCTTAAAATCCTTTTTGTTGGTCTCAAAAGAATGTGATCCTGTATTTTAAAAAATTTACTGTATTTTAGCATATGTATACTTTTACTGTTTTTCTGACCAGATTTGTGTTCTTTTAAGATCAGAAACAGTATGTTGCTTCTTTTTATGGCCTACAAAATGCCATATTTAACTGTCCAGAAACTATTTGAATTTGGTTAACTGAAATAATAAGCTTTTCTAGTTTTATTTTTGAACATGAGAAAGAGATTATTTCTTGGAAGGAATATTACGGTAACTATCAATTAATATTTTAATCGTATAGCCTACTTCTCCTTCTAAGATTCCATCTTAGTAACTGAGCTCTCAAGAAATACTGGAATACGTTTCAGTGAATACGCTATTTGCAAGAAAATTATGGGAAGAAGGGAAAGAGGAATCTCTGATTTTTTCCCCCTAGTGCCAGACTGTTCTGGGCTTCAGGATAGAAAGAATTTATGATTCACTCAAAGTTGTTTTTCACATATTAATACAATGATTTATATACCTCTCATTGCCAGTGCCTTAAATCATGAATGTGTCAATATCTGATATTCATTCTGCTCCTCTAAGAGTCTACTTAAACTTTCTGGAAAAATAGTTATGGATCTTATGAACTGATAATGGATAGCCCGATTGAAGACCCAAATCAAGAAAATGTCCTCTATAGAGAGAAAGCTACCTTTTAAACTAGATACTATCAGTTATGAAATACATAACCCTAGTTAATATACTTAAAAATGAGATTGAGACTACATTTTCAGTGTTAGGGAACACATTGAAAACAGGTGAAACTATCTTCTCTATGTTACAGAAATAAGGTAAGACAAGTTTAGGGCAAATAGGGGGTAAAATATTATAGTTGTTGAGACTACTGAACTAGCTTGAAGGTATAAATGGGCTGGGGTTTTCCTGATACACTCAGAGTTAAGACCTGATGAGGAATGATGTGACGGTAGAGTTCAACTCCTATGTCTAGCAGTCTGGGCTGTGCACTTTTCAAATGATCAAGTATTCAAGCTGGCCAACACATCTCAGTATACAGTGGATCTTGGCGTTATAGACTAAATATTTGTGTCCCCCCAAATTTATATGTTGAGCACCCCCCCACACACACACACACTATGTGATGGTGTTTGGAGGTGGGGCCTTTGGGTGGTAATTGGGATTAGATGAAATCATGAGGGTGGAGCCTCCCCGATTGGAATTAGTGCCCTTATAACAATTACTGAATCTTGCTTCCTTCTGCTGTCTGCTGTGTGAAGATACCATCTGAGACCCAGAAGAGGGCTCTCACTAGAACTGGACCATGCTGGCACCCCGATCTCAGACTTCCAGCCTCCAGAACCGTGAGACAGAAATTTCTATTGTTTATAAGCCACCCAGTCTATAGAGCTTTGTGCCGGCAGCTTGAATGGACTGAGACATTGGTGCTTCCTTCCTGAGTACTCCCTTTGTTAAGTAGAGTATGGTAAGCAGAATACGAGGAGGATGTTCAGGGAAAAAAGAAATTGTATTTGGAAGACCAAAAGCATTAGTGAAAA
The DNA here is from genome assembly GCF_022837055.1 of Prionailurus viverrinus. NCBI lineage: Eukaryota > Metazoa > Chordata > Mammalia > Carnivora > Felidae > Prionailurus > Prionailurus viverrinus. The sequence goes on from NC_062568.1 coordinate 143,859,204, forward strand.
ACCACATATATCCCTCCCCAGCTTCTTTCTGGGGCTTAGTGGTATGTATGGGTTTAGAGAAAAGCCAGACTGCCTCCCATGAAACAGCGTATCCAGGAACTTCTCTTAAATGATGATCCCACTCCTCGGCTTACCCATGGATTTCCTAAGGGTCATTCTAAGGACACGTTGTTTCCTACTGAATGTAATATGAGGAAAGGGAGGGTTCATATGGCTGGAAGCTCTAGTTGCTGTTAAAAGGAGTGCTGTGGGTTGAAGAGTGTGGTGAGTTACATAAGCCAAGGATGTGGCTGGGTTTGCTATGTGTGGGAACTGGGCAGTGGGAACTGGGCAGTTATTCTTCAAGGATCCAATTTATAATAATTTATTGTTAGCCTTAGGATGGGTAAATCAAAACTTGGACAATATTAAACAGTTCTCTTATGAGTTTCGAGACCTTCCAGGAGCTGCAGTTGAATTTTCTGTAGCACAACAGTCCACAGAAGCAGGAAATCTCTTCAGTAAGCAGGGGTGGCAGTAACAGGTTGGTGGAGATGAAATCTCTCATATTCTTGTTTCTAATGTAGGGCTTTTATCTACTATTTTGACGTACCTGACACTTGTGAAATGGAAAAGGAAAAGTGCTTGAAAAATGATGACATCCCCCCCTACCCCAGGATTCCAGAACAATGTCACCTGCTATAGTCTAATAGCCTGTAATGGGATAAGCTAAGAGGCAATATGAGATTTTCAGGAGTCAGACATCCAGAAGAATACCAACTCAAGTGGAAATAGAGGCTCCCGGTACTAAACCTCTCTAGACCTACTCGCCATATTGGAGAGTGCATGGTGTTTGGAGTAAAGAAAAATAAGGTCTTCCTTTCCTGGGATGCAGCAGTGGCCTTTGGGCCACACCAGAAAACAAAATTACGAGAGAAAAATATACAAAAACAGTAGAGAATAAGTGGCCAAAGACAGAGACCCGTGTAACCTCGAGTGGCTCGGTGTCGGGTTGCCCTAATGACATCTGGGGCAGAACTCCCTTCTGGGAACCTTCTGGCGGACAGATTTTATTCCAGAACACCACCTTAGTGTTTTCAAATACACGTATCTTAGAATTGACCTGGAGGTGGTAGCATTGGGTAGTTGATAAAGTCTCTGGATCATGAAATGTCAGCTAGACCGAGCATGTTGGCATATCATCAGGTCATGTCTCCTTAGTTTTAGGAGGTTAAGATGTTTAAGATGTTTTTCAGTGAAAGCTGGGTTGTGGTAACGTTGAAAGGTCACCTTTTACTTATCAGATATCGATAGGGTTGTAGGTGTCCTGGACATCTCATTTTGTAAAGACTGTCTTTTTGGAGCCTCTGGATCATTAGGCACTGATAATGTTCTTAGAGAGGTAATATTCACATGGATCACTGGGGTTTCCTGGCAGAAGTAGAGTACCCATTTTTTAGAAAGATCTGGGTCCCTTATAGGGGGAATGAAAAGCTTGATGGCCTCCTTCTCTGAGTTGGTGTCCATACACTTGTAGAACATCTTGTTCTTGAGTTTGGAGAGAGATAAGGACATAAAATGTAAATTCTGCATTATGTGTAATCATATTTGCAACATGGGGCCAACCCCTTGGGTTTATTGCTAAATGAACTTACCTAAGAATTTGTAGTGGTTGATATTAGAGCAAGGGGAATTCAGTACTCAGCAAGACAGGTAGACAATGATGGTGGCAGATAGTTGAGATCAAGAGAAATCCTGGGTTTGCAGACTTTTTTTATCAGACTCTGGCTGATAAAAGCCTGGAAACAAAGGAAAATATAGACATCAGGTAACGGAAAGCACCAGTTTCTCTCCGTGCCCAGTTTAATGGCAGTGGTCTCTTAGATTATTGATATCCCAAGAAAGGAGCCAGGGGTTAGGACAAGGCAGTAAGTTGACAAAATGGCCTAGAATCTGGTCTTTGTACCTGCCATTAGCCCCTCAGACTGTGACTGTTCATCTCTAACGCAGGACCAGTCAGCCAGACACTTTGAGCACCATACTTCCCCTTCTGGTGGCTAAGGACTAATGTGTGACAGGGCCTGGAGCTGGCAGCTTTCTATTAGGGTGGGTGGCACTTCTCTGAAATGTAATCTGTCAATAATGGTGGACATCACAGTAAAGGAACAGCTGCTCAATCTGAAGGCACAGGGTATCCTTAGGCATCAATAGGGCTATGACTGACTGGCATAGGTTTTTCTGTCTCTAGGTCATGGTGGCCTGATCTACTAGCTCCTAGGAGCCTTAATTTCAAAGCTTGGGTTTTCTGTGTCTTTTATGTGCCTGGACCACTGGGCAAGTGAAGAAGAGGACTCCTTAGAGCAGTGGGACGCATTCCCAATCCCCTTGGATCCTGCCAGTGTATCATTGACTATCTCTTGCTAGGCTGGCCACATTAATGCCACATGTCTGTGGTCTGTGTGGCCAGAGAAAGACCTCCTCCCTCTATTATCTCTGCCTCATGAAAGGGCCAACATCTGCTGCCTGCTACATGCACACACACACACACACACACACACACACACACACACTGCATATGCTGCATTTAAACCAGGCACTTAGTGTCAGAATGACTAAAAAGTTAAGGGCATTTATTGGCTCAAGTCACTTGCTAATAGGAATAGGTTAATCTGGGCCCTTTATAAGTATGTAAACCACCATTTAGTTTTGGTATTTTAAAACAAAATATATATTGATGCTTAAACATACTTATCACTTTTAGAATAGCTGGATTGTTCTGAATGAGAATACAAAAGAAATCTTCGTTTTCTACAAATTCCAAAAAATATTAGGCAGAGTATAAAAGACTTAGCAATTTGGTCAAATTATTTTGTAAAAAAATAGATTGTGGATGAAGTTGGTTGAAATTACATTCCTTGAGGATTTTGAAAACACTCTATCTTCAAATAGATGCCTGGTCTGCCAGATATGACCTATGTGAAATCCTGCTTTGATACAAGAGGATAAAACAGATAAAGTCTCAGAGATCCCTCTGTCTCTACAATACTAGGAAAATGCATAAGAAAGATTCTGCATTCTTCCTACCACAAAGCAAATAGTAAAGCCACACACTTGAAACATAATGTCTTAATCTTACAGGCTGCTGTAAGAAAACACTACAGACCAGGCAGCTTGTAAACAATACACATTTATTTCTCACTGTTCTGGGAAGTCTAAGAACATGTCACCAACAGGATCATGTTCTGCTGGAGGCCCTCCTCCTGGTTCATAGCTAGTGCCTTCTTGCTGTGTCCTCACGTGGTGGGAGGGGCTAGGAATCTCTCTGGAGCCTCGTTTATAAGGCACCAATCCCATTCATGAGGGCTCCATTTGTATGACCTAAGCACCTCCCAAAATTTCCTCCTCCTAATGATCTTTGGGAGTTAGGATTTTGCCATGTGAATGTTGAGGGTACACATTCAGACCATAATAGCACATAGCTTTTGTTGTTGTTGTTGTTGTTGTTGTTGTTGTTGTTTTTGGTGACTTGCTATTTTAGTCTAAGACAGTAGATAAAAGCAGGAGACAGGAATCCAGGTAAACTGACTTTTGATCTCTGCTGTGCTCTGTATATGCCAGGTTACTTTGGTTAAATCATGTAACCACTCTTAACCTGTTTGCTTACCTATAAAATGTAGATAATAATACTTACTTTTTTTCTGCCTCATCAAGTTGCCATGAGGATCAAATACAATATGTCTAAAAGAGCTATGAAAACTGCAAAGCCTTTCTGAATAAGATATTCTTATTACTATCACTATTATCTTACTGATAAATTTACCTGAAAAAATTTATAGTGTTGGTCAAGCTATTTAACATCTTTTACTCTCATTTTCTATCCTTATCCAGATTGGTCTCTAATAGCTCTTCCAGCTCAGCTTTGTTGTGTTTAATTCTATTTTTTTTTTCCTGGTAACTATTGAATAATGTTTGCCCACTTGACAGAGTTAAGGGGGCACAGCAGATTTACAATGGCCAGCTTTGGCCAATAATGCTGAGGGTCCACAGCAACCACATCCCTGATACAGTTCCTTGGAATTTTAATGATAATAGTTATAACAATGCACAGTATTTGTTTGGTGCCCTGAGTTGGTTTATTTTTTACGCGCAGCCTTGGGCGTATATAAGTTTATAGGTTAGTTTGTGGACGTGCTTCCTGAGGAAGAATGTGCACGACTCAGAGAACTGATGAGTTAGCCAAGGACATTTAATTTGGTGGCAATTTCAGGATCAGAAATCACATATCTTGATCTTCACAGGGAAGGATTTGCAGTTATTATACTTTTAGTTTTAAAGGAATAACTAGAGGCACCTGGGTGGCTCAGTGGGTTGAGCATCCGACTCTTCATTTTGGCTCGGGTCATGATCCCAGAGTTATGGGATCGAGCCCTATGTTGGGCTCTGCGCTGAACATGGAGCCTGCTTGAGAATCTTTCCCTCTCCCTCCCACTTGTGCTCTATCTCTCTCTCTCTCTAAAAATAAGATAAAATAAAATAAAATAAAATAAAATAAAATAAAATAAAATAATAAAAAAGTAATAACTGAGTTAGTGAGAAAATGGCCTCCAAAGCTAATGCAGAAGGGTTGCCTTTGATGGTGGGATGTTTTGAGCTATCTGGATGGTTAGGAAAATGAGAAAACATCTCAGAGATGTAGGACCTTAGAACAGTGAACTGTTAGTTTGTGAATGAAAGACGTGCTCTGTGAGAATCCTGCCTATGCCTTCATTTTAGACGGAGCTTTTATCTGCTTATGTTTTCAGACTATAAATAGGGGTTCCTCTGGCAGAAATGATGATGGTGATGACAGCCACTCCATAACAATACCATGAATGTGTGCTACTTGTTCTCTGCCAGGCCCTAATATAAGTGCTGTACACACATTCTCCCCATTGATCCTAACTACAATTTCATGTGGTGGGTACTATTATTATTTTCTCTTTGCACACGAGGAAACTGAGGCACAGAATGGTTAATTAACGTGTTTGAGAGCACATAGCAAAGTAACAGACAGAGCCGGGGTTCAAATCCAGGCAACACTGAAAGCACACTTACCCAGTAGGGCATACCGCTTAATGCCATCACCACCAATTTGAACAACTAACTCTACTGATGTTTTTACAGTTGTGGGCATGTCACTTGTTAACTTATTTGATCCTGATTACACTCCTATGCAGTGGGTCCTATCACTATGACCCACAGCCTTATAGATGTGAAAACTAATGACCAGAGGAGGGGGCTCCAGAGTTTGTGCTGTTAGCTATTATACTATAACAAAATAATATAAAACAGTGATGGTAAACACCTTAAAAATAATAGCAGCAAGTACTTGTTGGGTGATTTTTACAGGCCAGCTATAAAATACATTGTAAATATTATCTATATTATAATTATATTAAGTGGGAATGGCTTTTAATCCCCATTTTACAAAGGACAAAATTGAGACTTAGAAAAATTAGGAAGTTTGCCCATCATCTCATAACCTCATAATTTTGGAACTGGGGAATCAAAACTTTGGAGACTGATTCCAGAGCCCATAATCCATGCATTATTTTATTTATTTATTTTTATTTTAGAGGGGGAGAAAGAGTGTGAATGGGGAGAGAGGCAGAGGGAGAGAGAGAGAGAGAGAGAGAGAGAGAGAGAGAGAGAGAGAATATCAAGCAGGCTCCATGCTCAGTGCAGAGCTTGACACGGGGCTTGATTCCATGACCTTGGGATCATGACCCGAGCCAAAATCAAAAGTCGGATGTTCAACTGACTGAGCCACCCAGGGCACCCCTGAACACTGTTTTGAACTATGTTCAGCTCTGGATTTGAGATACATCATTATGAAGGATTGGTTTTGACCATGACATTTATTCATTTATTCATTCAACAAATATTTATTGGGCACCTATGTACCAAGTGGTATGTCCCCATGGCTTCTAGATAGGTTAAAAAATAGTGCACAGTATTTCCTCAATCATAGACAGCCTCCAGAACGATAAATAAATTATGGCGAAGATGTTTAATCAAATGCAAAGGTAGGGGCGCCTGGGTGGCGCAGTCGGTTAAGCGTCCGACTTCGGCCAGGTCAGGATCTCGCGGTCCGTGAGTTCGAGCCCCGCGTTGGGCTCTGGGCTGATGGCTCAGAGCCCGGAGCCTGTTTCCGATTCTGTGTCTCCCTCTCTCTCTGCCCCTCCCCCGTTCATGCTCTGTCTCTCTCTGTCCCAAAAATAAATAAAAACGTTAAAAAAAAATTAAAAAAAAAAATAAACGTTAAAAAAAATTAAGAAAAAAACAAATGCAAAGGTAGATCATTCTAGGCTTGATCCCAGAATATACTTAAATTCACTAATTTCATCTTAAAACAAAATATTTAAGTTAAGCAGCTGCCAAAAATTCACAAAAATACAAATATAAACTGATCAGGGTAACAAGTTCAAACGCTTTCATAAAGAGCCCCCTTCACCACCACCCCCCATTGCAATAACTAAGTCATTAAGTCACAGAAATTACCTCATTCTGGGTTTTGAAAGCTCACTGAATAGGTTCTCCCACTATTACTTGCAGAGTGTGAATTGGAGAAGGCCTTGGTCTTTGTGATGAGAAACTTTCTGGGAGCCACGAGTGACAACGAGAAAGTCAGTCACTTTATGACTAGGAGAGGTCACAGGTGTCCTAGCCAAAGGGCCTTTGGGTGATCAATCCTATCCTCCCTCCCCTGTTGACCTTTTATTTACTTCTAGTGTTTCCTACCTGCTTGATAGCCTTGGGTTTTTCATTTCAAGGAAACTAATTTCTTGGCAGGTGTTTTTCATTTAAGTGTAGGACTAAGTCTAGTTGTTTTTTTTCTTCTGAGTTTTAAGAACAAAACTGTTTCCTAATTGTGCATTAGCTGTGAACTATACAGGTTTCATAAAACTTTTGTTAACTAACCAGCTGGCAGAAATAGGGCTACGTGGCTAAAGGTGTGTATCTATCTATCTTCCTCTCAATTTCAAACATGTGGCATTTTTCCAGTAGTGCCTTCTAAATAGTAGGTTTGTTAATATATGCTTGCTGATTTGGAATTTAAAATTAAAAAAAAATTTGTTTAATGTTTATTTATTTTTGAGACAGAGAGACAGAGCATGAACGGGGGAGGGTTAGAGAGAGAGGGAGACACAGAATCAGAAGCAGGCTCCAGGCTCTGAGCTGTCAGCACAGAGCCCGACACAGGGCTTGAACCCACAGACTGTGAGATCATGACCTGAGCCGAAGTCGGACGCTTAAGCGACTGAGCCACCCAGGCGCCCCGGAATTTAAAATTTTTAATTGGCATATAATTAACATACAATGAAATGCACACATCTCAGTTGTTCATTTGATGAGCTCTGACAATTCTTTCCAACCCTGGAAGCACTGCTCCCACCAAACATAGAACATTTTCACCACCCTCAAAGTTTGCTAACGTCTCCTCATCAGGTCCCACCCCATGCTTGAATTCAACCACTTCCTACTTCCATCTCCATAGATTGGTTTTGCCCATTATTAGAATTCAGACAAATGAAAACAGGCAGGATATTTTTGCATCAGGATTCTTTTTCTCATCTTAATGTTTTTGAAATTCATTTGTGTTGTCACTCGAATTGGTACTTCACTGTTTTATTACTGAGTAGCATTCTGTTTTATGAATATAATACAATTTGTTTATCCATTGTTTTGGGTTGTTTTTAAAGTTTATTTGTTTATTTGGAGAGAGAGAGCCAGAGAACGCAAGTGGGGTAGGGCAGAGAGAGAGAGAGAGAGAAAGAGAATCTCAAGCAGACTCCTCACTGTCAGTGCAGAGCCTGATGCAGGGTCCGAACTCATGAACTGAGAGATCATTACCTGAGCTGAAGCTGGATATCCAGTTCAAGCCACCCAGGTGCTCCCATTGTTTTGTTGATAGCCACTTCAGTTGTTTCCAAGTTTTGGCCTATTGACAGTCTGGTGCGATTGTTTTTGTGGATAGTTTTCTCTTGGTAAGTCTCTAGGATGGATTTCCAGGTTTATAGGATGGATGTGTATTTGACTTTACAGGAAACTGCCATGCAGTTCTTTAAAGTGGTCGCGCCATTGTACACGTCCACCACTATGAGAGTTCTAGCTGCTCCACATCCTTACTGATATTTGGTGAGGATATTTCAATATTTAAAAATGTCTTCACTATAATGGGTGTGAAGTGGTATCATATTGTGGATTTAATTTGCATTTTCCTGATATTGAGCACTGATGGGCGCTTATTGACCATTTGTTTGTATTCTTTTGTAAAGTGTCCCAGTCTTTCGCTCTTTTAAAGTTAGCTGTCCTTTTATTCTTGATTTGTAGGAGTTGTTTATGTATTCTTTATGTGTTTATATATTTACATGTCCTTTCAAATAGACATACAATATACATAGGTGTTTTAAGTAGTTTTTCCCAATTTGTGGGAATTCATTTCCTCAATGGTGTCTTTTGATAAGCAGAAAAAAATCATTTTGATCAAGTCTAATTTATCAAATATTTCTTTGATGGGTATTGCTTTTCATGTCCTGTCCAAGATATCTTTGCTTAGCTCAGGTTTGTAAAAACATTCTCTTGTGTCTGTGTTTTCTTTTAGAAGCTTTATGGTTCTGGGTTTGGTTTTTGCTTGTTTGTTTGTTTATGTCTGTGATCCATTTAGAATTAACTTTTGTGCATGGAGTGAAATAGGGACTCAGATTTGTTATAAGTTTTTCATATAGCTATCTGGTTGTTCCCAAACCATTTGTTAAAAAGATGTTCTTTCCCCATTAAATTGGTACTGTGGTCTAAAGTCAATTAGCCTTATATATGAGGGTCTATTTCTTTCCTTTTCTTTTTTTTATATTTTACTTATTTATTTTTTAATTTATATCCAAGTTAGTTAGCATATAGTACGATAATGATTTCAGGAGTAGATTCCAGTGATTCATCCCCTATGTACAACACACAGTGCTCATCCCAAGTGTCTTCCTCAATGCCCCTTACCCATTTAGCCCATCCCCCTACCCACTACCCCTCCAGCAACCCTCAGTTTATTCTCTGTATTTAAGAGTCTTTTATGTTTGGTCCCTCTGAGGGTCTATTTCTTGACTGACTTTTCCATTGATTTGATAGTCTGTATTAGTACCATGGTATCTTGATTTTTGTGGTTTATAATAAGTCTTGGAATCAGGTAATATAAGTCCTCTGGCTTATTCCTTTTTTAAAGATGTATTATACTATTCTGTATCTGTCATATTCCATTTGATGTTTAGAATTAACTTGTCAATTGCTTCAAAAAAGCCTGCTGGAATTTTGATAGAGATTGCACTGTGTATATATATACACAGAGATATATACAAGTGTGGGAAGAACGGGCATAGAAACACTATAGTCTTCCAACCCATGGGTATGATATATCTCTCCACCTATTTATGTCTTTATTAACTTTACTGAGCTGTGTTTTATAGCATTCGGTATGGTGCTTTTGCATATTTTTATTAAATTTTTTCCTAGGTATTTGATTTTTTTGGTACTATTGTATATTGCATTTTTTTAAATTTCATGCTCCAATTGTTCATTGCTAATATATAGAAATGAAATTGATTTTTAATATTGACCTTGTATTCTGTAACCTTACTTACTCAATTCACTTATCAGTTGTCATTTTTGTGGATTCGTGGGGCTTATATTGTCTATGTCTAATGCCAGTTTTATTATTTTTTCAATGGTTCTGTCTTTTATGTATTTGTCTTCCTTTATTGCACTAGTTAGAGCTTCTAATACAATGGTAAAATGAAGTAATAAGAAGAGTCATATTTACCTTGTCTCCAATCTTAACCTTTGACAATTAAATATGACGTTAGCTATAGGTTTTTCTTAGATATCTTCATCAGAGTGAGGAAATTCCCTTTTATTCTTAGTTGGCTGAGAGTTTTTAATCATAGATTGGTGTTGCCAATTTTTTTTCCTGCTTCTTTTTTTTTTTTAATGTTTATTTACTTTGAGAGAGAGAGTGAGAGAGAGAATGAGCAGGAGAGGGGCAGAGAGAGAAGGGGACAGAGGATCTGAAGCAGCCACAATACTGGGCTTGAACTCACTGAGCTGAAGTTGGGCACTTAACTGATTGAGCCATCCAGGCACCCCTTTTCCAGCTTCTATTTAAATGATCCTCCCTGTCCCCCCCCACCATCTTCTGCTAATGTGAATTACATTGATTGATTTTCAAATGTTGACCTGGCCTTCCATTCCTGGAGCAAATCCATTTATTTGTTCATGGTATGTTTTCTCTTTTATATATTTCTGGATTTAATTTGCTAATATTTTGTGAAGGATTTTTATACCCATCTTCAGGAAACATATTCATCTGTAATTTTCTTCTCTTGTAAAAACCTTGTCAGATCTTGATTTCAAGGTTATGCTGGCCTCATAAAATCTGTTGGAAAGTATTTCTTCTTCTTCTGTATGCTTAAATAAGTTTTTGTGGGATTAGTATTATTTCTTCCTTAGTTGTTTGATAGTATTCACCATTGAAGTCTTCTGGCCCTGAAGTTTTGAAGTGAGAACATTATTGCACATTCAATAAAAAATGAGTTTTATTTATTTTTGCTGGGATGGCCTTCTGAGGGAGGGAACAGAACATCTTGGGTGTGCCTCTGCTTCCTCGGTCTTCTGCTGCCTCCAGAGAGAGCTTTAACACCCTTCACACCCCCCCACCCCAGGTATCCTGCCTCCAACTGACCCTCTGTCCCCCTCATGAATTGTGTTCATCGCCCTCCATATTGGAGAAGTCACCCTGTGGCCTGAGGAAGAAGATTGATCAGACTGAGAAAGGACAGTTTTCACTCTTAGAAGAAGGAAAGGTGGGAAAATGTGGCAGGTGTGAGGAAGCCTGGGGACAATGTCTCCTGTTCTGACCCAGGCCTGTCCTCCAGGTGTAAGTAATTACCACACACTTAGTAGCTTAAAACATCAGGTATTTATTACCTCACACTTTCTGTGAATGAGGAAGATAGGCATGGTTTAGTTGAGTTCTCTCCTTCAGCCTTTCTCACAAGGGTGCAGTTGAGGTGCTGGACAGGACTGAAGTCTCCATGGCTCAACTGAAGAAAGATCTGCTTCCAAGCTTCTGCGGGTATTGGTGGGATTTAGTTCTTTCAGAAAATATGCGTCTCAATTCCTTGCTAGCTGTTGGTTGGAGGCTCCCTCAATTTCTTGTCATGTGAACCTCTGTACCTGGCAGTTTCACTAAGCTGACAAATGAGAGCATCTGTAGAGAGTCTGTTAGCATGACAGGAGTCACAATCTTATATAACACAATCAAAGAAGTGACATTCTCTCTGTTTTGCTGTATACATGATTAGAAGCAAGTCATAGAGGTCCCAGCCACTCTAAAGGGAAAGGAATTACATAAGGGCATGAATACTAGGAAGTATTGTTGGGTAATTATTAGATTCTGTCCACTACATATGGGGCTACTTCAGATTTTCCATTTATTACTATGTCAGTTTTGTTAAGGTGTGTTTTTCAAGGAATTTTTCATTTCATCTAAGTTGTCAAATTTATTGGCATTTGGTTGTGCATAGTATCCTCTTATCTTTTTAAATATTCATCAAGTCATATCCCAGTTTCCATTCTTGATATTAGTGATTTGCTTCTTCCCTCCTTTCTTTGCTTTATCAGTCTTGCTAGGGGTTCATCAATTTTACAAATATTTTCAAGGAACCAACTTTTGACTTTGTTGATTTTTCTGTTTTCTCTGTTTTCTAGTTTACTGATTTCCTAATTATTGTATTATTTTCTCTATTTACTTTCAGTTTAATATGCTCTTCTTTTTGTAGCTTCTTTAAGTCAAAGTTTAGGTCGTTGATTTTTATTTATTTTTATTTTTTAAAATATAAGCAAAATTTTCAAAACAATGTGACTGTGTGAATAACATTCTTAGGGTTCTAGGCAGGACTTTGGGAAGCGCCTATGCAATTGAGAGGCTGAAGCTTCATTAGGCTCATAATAATCCACCTCTTCTATTACCGCCTTTCAGTTATTTTAAGATGGACATTTCTGCCCCCTGACCCCACATTTTAACATCTCTGAAAATGGAACATGGCTTAGAAGCTGTGGCATCTTGTAATTGCTGTTGGCCAGGCAGAAGTCACGGCACAGTCGTTGCCTATCTGCACGACCTTCGTCATGGCTGGCTATCCACACTGTCACCACGTCTGCTGAGTCAGACGCACTTTTGGTACCTATGTTGAGTTTCAGTGCGAAATATCACAAAAATGATTACATTATGATTCAGCACAGAAATCAAAAGGTAGTGTCTGTCCAGAAAAGTTAAGAAAAGTCAGTAAAATGTAATGTTCGTGAAGCAAATGGTATAGGAGGACCGCTTATAATAAAGCAACAACCAATTTATTTCACTGTGTTTTCCTTTCTATGTATGTATAATAGTAATATTGGAGAGAAGCTATGTCTAAATCATAACGAAAATGAAAATTTTTAGTGATAAGAAGGCGGTGAGCCATAGTTTAATCGGTTGTATTTTCTTTTTTCTGATGTGACTTATAAGTTGACTATGCCTTCAATGGATGAAATATTAGGTAGTTCATTTAATTCCCACATCAATGCCCATGAACTGACTTACTAGTATTATCCATTTTTAGAGATGAATAAATTGAAGTATTGGGGGTTGACTTGTCCAAGGTCACAGCTAGTCGGTGACAGATCTGGGATTAGAACATAGGAGTCTAAGGCTTAGGTCTACGTTCTTCAGAGCACACTATGTTGTCTTGGTACATAAGGGGAAGGAAGGAGCAGTTTCTCTTTTGAGATTCTCATCAATTAAACATATTAGATTTTCCATGGGGAGCCCGGATGACTCAGTCAGTTAAGCGTCCGACTTCGGCTCAGGTCATGATCTCATGGTTCATGGGTTCAAGCCCTGCATTGGGTTCTGTGCTGACAGCTCAGAGCCTGAAGCCTGCTTGGGATTCCGTATCTCCCCCTCTCTCTGCTCCTCCCCCGCTCATGCTCTCTCTCGCTCTCAAAAATAAATAAACATAAAAAAATTTTTAAATATTAGATTTTCCAACTATTGGCTTTGTCCCTCTCCTACTGAGAATTCTTCATTAGCTCTGTTTTATTTTTAAGTTTATTTATTTATTTTGAGAGAGAGAGAGAGAGAGAGACAGAGACAGAGAATGTGGGCACACGAGTGGGGGAGGGGCAGAGAGAGATGGAGAGAGAGAGAATCCCAAGCAGGCTCCAAGCTGTGAGTATGGAGCCAGAAATCATGACCCATGAGATCAAGACCTGAGCCAAAATCAAGAGTTGTACACTTAACTGAGTTACCTAGGCGCCCCTAATTGATCTTCCTTTCACTCTTAAAAGCCTCTAGCTATTTTTTGCTTATCTGAAGTTGCTCATGTTAACCCCTTGTGCAAAAAAGAGTTGATATAGCAGTCCTAACAGCTATCATTTGTAAGGCCTGGTTACAAGGTTGTCCCTGGCTGGCATCTGGAAATGTGGATTTCAGGAGGGTTCCAACCATTCCTAGAGCTGATAATTATGCAAATAATATGGTTCATGCTGAACACTCATTTTCCTTCTGAGAGTCTGGAATGTTGGTATGTTCTAGATAGAGGATGCCTGTGTGGCTATCCTCCAGTAAAACTCCTGGGCTCTGTGTCTCTAACAAGCTTCCCTGGTTGACAACATTTCACACATGTTGTCACAACTCTGCTGGGTGAATTAAGCAGACCCTGGGTGACCCAGTTGGGAGAAGACTCTTGGAAGCTTATTTGTGGTTTCTCCTGGAACCCCGCCCAGGGGGTTCTCTTTGTATCTTTTCACTGTAATACTTCACAGCTGTGAGTATATGCTGAGTCCATATGTCCTTCTAGAGAACCATAAAACCTGAGGAGGGTCTCAGGGACCCCAGTGCAACCCCTCCACTCGAAATCCCTATTTACCTGCATAACCTTTTCCGAGGAGCTACCTCTAAATCTCTGCCACAGCATCCTGCTGTATTTGGTGTTTTTCCTTGGAACTATTGTAATATACTGTCGCTGTCTCTATTATTGTACTTACCATATCATTTTATAATGGTAGGGGCATCGTCTTTTAGTCCCTTGAGTTTCTTGAGAGCACAAACTGTGTTGTTCATCTTCATATCCACACACCTGTCATGTGGTGGTGGTGGATTAATATTTGTTGAATAAATGAACACTGGACAATCTGGGATGCCTTCTGATTGTTAGCAGCATCCATAATAAAAAATAATTGAGATAGAAGTTAGGAATGTGCTTTGAGAACACTTTTTTTTCTTTTTGCATATCCTTGCCTACATAGTTAGTTATTAAATTGTTTCTTCATTCAGTAGATGCTTACAAAACACTTATGTGTCTTTTATGTTAGACGGGGGCTTGGGGTATTTAAAAAGAAAGGAAACCGATAAGAGGTCTGAGTTGATGTTAAGAAAATTAGGAGAATTAAATGTAGGCCTCAGCTTTGTGATTCTGCAAAATGGTGCTAAGGATACCTGCTTTGATTTAAACCCACAGTCACGACAAGAAATAAAGTAGCCTAGGGTGATGCTTTGAGAGGAGGTACAAGGCAATTCCAAGTATTTATTAGTAACTCGTGCTTCATTAGTTCCAAAGAAAATACATGTATCTTCTTTCATAGATTGCTCATTGGCTGGAAACGTATACTCTTACTCTGGGGCACTTCATTTCTTTTTTTTTTTTTTTAATTTTTTTTTCAACGTTTTTATTTATTTTTGGGACAGAGAGAGACAGAGCATGAACAGGGGAGGGGCAGAGAGAGAGGGAGACACAGAATCGGAAACAGGCTCCAGGCTCCGAGCCATCAGCCCAGAGCCTGACGCGGGGCTCGAACTCACGGACCGCAAGATGGTGACCTGGATGAAGTCGGACGCTTAACCGACTGCGCCACCCAGGCGCCCTGCACTTCATTTCTTTATACCTTCATAAAGATGGTATTTAGATTTATTTTTTTCCTTCCTTCATTGTTTGCTAATGCCTTACTTTTCCCTCCCACGGTTATATAATCAGCTTGCTATTTTTAATACTGCTTTTCTGACAAAACCAAGTCTAAGCTTTAAGAGATACATTTTCATATCTTGGAAGTTGCCTCAATGATTCACTCTGCTATGAACTGAATACATTATACATTTTTTGATTGTTCTTACTCTTAAAAGGGATGTTGGGTTTCCTGAGATGTGATTTTTCAAGTTAAAATTAGAACTAGGGACAGATACCCTCCTTTTGGGGGCTGGGGGGCTTGGATATCAAGGAGTGGAAGTGGTTGGTAACTCAGGATAGACGTAGTGTCAGTTAAGCTCAGCCAACATTGTAATTACATCTTGTATTTTCCATTCACAATATGGATGAATATGTGGAAATGCCTGGTGTGGAATTCATCAGTTTCTGCACCATTCATTTTGTTAGGACTTAAACTGATCGCAGTCTGTTCAAAACACCCTTTTTATGTACTCTCCCCGGACATTAATGACCGTTACCGCGTCAAGGAGAAAATAGTGCTTGAGACCCCGCTTTTGGCCATGTGAGGCTCATGAATTTAAAACCATCTAGAGAATTGCTTACTTCTTCTCTTCCTTTTGGCTTCTATACCAAATCATCTACAATTAAAAAAAAATTATTACACATGGGGCATGGGAATATTTTGGATTATTGTTTTAATACTAGCAAAAGGAGACATTTCATAATAGAAAATCCAAATTGAGGCTGAATAATTCAGATATAAACTTACAGAAACTCCTGAGAAAATCTTTTAAAAACCTTTATTTGATTTTTTGTATTGCTCAAGCATTACTTAATTTTTACCAAGAAAAAAAAATTATGTCTAAGTCAAGTCTATCATCTATATGACACAGGAAAAAATCCACAGAGGCTAAATAATAAAATTGCATTGGCAAAGAATGGGCAGCCTCACTCCCAAATGTTCTTGCACTGGCTCTCTTTCCTTCTTTCTCTCTCACTGAATTATACCATGGAGTCTTTAAATTCTCTGTTTTCTAATCAGAGGCTTTTTAACCTCTTTAAAAACACAAAGTCGGCAGACTTTTGGTGACGCTTTGATTTTAAATTTTGACATAGTTTGGGGTTTTCGTTTTTTTGCTGGATCCATGCACTGGCCCACATTTTCGTTTTGTGCTTCTATTTACAGCTATTGAACGATGCCTAAGTGGTATAGCTTAGTATAATCCTTTGCAGATTTTTCAGATTTTTAAAATTCTGATACAGTCTTCACTGCTGACTGTGGTACTCTTTCAGAAATCCTATCTTCAAGATGTTTCCTTTATGAAAGGAACAACTTCCTCAAATTCTGATATTGCAACATAAAATTACAGTTTTGCATCAGAACGGGAACTGAACCAGTCTCACAAATTGTATGGTGATGCGAACACAGCATAATAGCTGAGTGATGCCATCAGTCTGCTTGCTTACTTCTGTTTCTTTTCACAATGTTATTGCTCAACTCGGTAAAGAAGCAGGAACAAAGACCTATTGTATTAGCGTAGTTTCTCTTCTGCAGGAAAACAACTAAATGTTCAACATCTCAGTGTGAAAATAACTATTGGAAGAACAAAAGAATCAAAATGAGAATCTCTAACTCCTACTCGAAGAAATATTTTGGCAATGAAGTTTATGCTGCGTTATTCATAGGAAGCTGACTTCTTTCTGGTCCTAAACACTGATCTGTGAACCAATAAAGACTATTCTAATTATTATTGCCTCCTGCCCCAAGATTTCTCATCCCTGCCTTTACATTTCTGATTTCTTATCAGAATCCCAGCCCTCTGAGGCAGGCAGACTCTGGGCACTAACAGCTCCGGGAAACTGAGCGGCATCTGAATCCAATGATGGATTCTTGCTCTAATTGAGATGGCTTTGAACGAAAAGTTACCGTAGGAGAAAGATTACTTCTTTTAAAATAACAACCCAAATAGTCATATTTTCAAGAACACTCTGGCTTGATAATCATCGTTTTTCTACATTTGCAATATATTTGTAAGTCTGAAGAAAAAAACCACAGCATTGGCAAAAGACTAATTGAAATGTAAAGATATGCGTCTATTATTAGGGTAGTCAAGTTATTATTTTTCACTGCCTGTTTTATGAACATACATCTCATGTTACACGTTGCTTTAATCTTCTTTATTAAGACTAGCTGAAAGGTCCTGTCATTATTTGTCGTTTCAATGCCTCAGGTTCCATGTTTTGTTCTGAATTTTCTATGCCAACTTCTTTTGACATGAAAGTGAAATATTGTTGTTTGGGTAGATGTGCGAATGGGTCTAGGGTGGGTGTTTTATATAAAAACAATCACAGAAAATCAGTTGTGTGAGCAAATTCTATCTTCAGGCAAAATAACACTTTTGCTGCAAATGCTATCCTACTGCAAATGTTCTCTGATCATAGCTTTCTCTGGGCTAATGTGATCCTTTCTCATTGCTTCCCCTCCCTGCCATGCCCCCCAACTCCAATAAAACTGGAAATAGTATGGTGCAAATGGAGAAATGCACAGACTTCTCCTTTCCAGAGGCGCTTTTCTCGAAAAGGGAATACACCACAAACTGTTTTACCACTTTGACGCGGCTTCTGTAAGGAAGAAAGAGTAACTTCTCGGTCTGCAGCTGATCCGTGCTTAAGCAGTTCACTGGGGCATCATGGTTATAAATGTGATAGAGTATCCCAGGAGCCTTGCATGAGTTTATACTATTTTTCATAAATAAGTAAAAATGCATCAGAAGGCCTTCCCACTTCTCAAGGAATGCACAATTAAAGAAAGTGGGGGCGGGGGGGGGGGCAGACCCGGGATATGGACTCCGGTTTCAGTCCTGTGGAGGAAAATGCATTCACTTTTTGTTGCTGTTGTTGTTGTTGTTGTTGTTTGCTTTTGCTTGCCTCAGTCCTCTGATTGAGTAATGACAGTAGTTCAGTAGGAAAGCACACAGAAAGAAAATAATGCCCCAGAGCACATCAGTAGTAAAAGTAATTAGTTCATTGTTAACATCAGGGTGCTGTTAACAAGCACACGGGCCTTGCTCTCTGGCTAAGCTGCCACATACTATGAGAGTCAACTCCAAAATAAAAATGATTTTGTGCAGACGGAAGGAGAGCAGGGATTATAAGCTTGGAAAAGACTAAATTTGGGGATCGGAGATATTTTTCAAAAGCATAATCAGAATCCACAAATGCAGTCTCGCCTCCCAGATCTGGTCATTATGCACCACATGTGTATTCAAAGCATGCATGCTTATGCGGAACACAGAGACACCGAGAGAAAGAGAGGGAGCCAGAGCAAGCCAGCGAGCGCGGGAGACAGAGCAAAAACCATTATTATACACAGCACCTAGGGAACACAAGATCTAATTGGAGAATCAATAACTGAAACCCCATTTTAAATATTCTGCTCTATTAATTCTTTAGGTTAATAAAAACTGCCCGCATGATGATATTTTGGGATATAGATATTCAGAGTTGGATTACTTTTGACAAGAGCGTAAGGAATCTATTCAAAGCTGATTTTTCCCCCTTTTGTTCACCGAGGACCTGCAGAATCTAAGATAAAAATGGCAGTTGTCCTGAGGGCACCCTGAGGCATGTCATTAAAATCAGAATTTGATCCTCTTTTCATGGTTACTTGGGACAATCAAGCACAGGAAACCTGAAAACTCATCAGTTTTCCAAAATATGACATGCCCTTGACTTTGTCAGTATTGCTGCCATGTAGCAGCCCTGGCTATTTCAAAATCCCTTTAGATGTCACTCTGTCTTCAAGAATGCACGCTGCACATCTTGTGTGAGAGATGAGACTTAGTGCTGCCTCTTGGCGCCTTTGCCCCGTTGAAACTCTCGCTTCTCTTCTTCCCATCAAAGACAAACTCCATCTCAGTCTTCCAGGAAAAGGCTTGTGTTTGAAAAAGAAGAAGAAGAAGAAGAAGAAGAAGCAGCAATTTACTAATTGTAATTAATGTCTCAGAAGTGTTTTCAATGCACTTGTTCAAGCATCCCAGGTAACGGGTTACTCTGGTTTTTAAAGCTGCAGATTATGTAGATTAGGTGGATTACGGGACCACAGAGACTCTTGGAGATACTTCGTTGCCATATAAAATTATAGGGCTTACTATTGTCCATTTGTTTTTGTTTCTCTGCTCTGCTTTTTAATTTTAATTCCCACTGATAAAGGCTTTTTTTTTCCATTTTCTTGTTTGAATTATGCAAAGTTGGTGACTCCATAAAACTAGAAATGTAGCCAACTTGAAGCGTTAGGAAAATGAAATGTGCCGCAAGGCACTCTCCAGGCACCAAAGTTTTCTTTTAACTAAAAAATTCTCTTTTTTTTAACTAAAAAATTCTTTTTTTTTTAACTAAAAAATTCTTAAACAAATCTTTGAACCAAGGCCTCTTCCCTCCTTCTACCCTAACACTTGTTTTTCCAGGATGAATGGCGAAGAGAGTCCACACCTCTGAGCCTCCTGTATTGCCTTGCCCTGAGAGATATTTGAATATTCCCAGCCTTGAGAATGGCTTTTCATGAGGAAAGGCCAAAACTCTAACCCCAGGGCAAACAGGAGTCCTCCCTGGGGAGGGAGCACATAGGTTACCTATTTTGCCCCTTGGCTTAAAAACGAATTTTGCTATCTATAGAAGTGAAAATAAGAAAAGAGGTTTGGCTACAGAAGTTTATCTGCCCATGAAAGCCACCTGCATTTTGGTAGATGCTGCCTGTAGCCGTCAGTTCAAGACTGTACAAGGGGCAGCCATGTGACGAACCTGTGTGGACTATAGAATGAAGGTAATTCAGCATTGCTGGCGAGGACATTCTTGTTGTGCTTGGGCCTTATACTTGGGATACTCCTCTGCTTACGTAGAATTTTATGTGGTGGAATTAAAAAAAAATTTTTTTAATGTTTATTCATTTCTGAGAGAGAGAGAGAAAGAGAGAGCATGAGCAGGGGATACACAAAGAGAGAGGGAGACACAGAATCCAAAGCAGGCTCCAGTCTCCGAGGTGTCAGCACAGAGCCCGACATGGGGTCCAACTCACCAGCCATGAGATCGTGACCTGAGCGGTAGTCAGATGCTTAACCAACTGAGCCACTCAGGCACCCCTTGTTAAATGGAATTTGATTGGTTAAAGCTAGTGTAGCAACGGGAAATTTCTTTGTGAATTTAGCTCCTTTGTTGCCATGAATCTACTATCCATCATATAATAAAATTCACCTTTGGCAAACACGGTTAGGAAGAACCATTTCCACAAATCATCTCATTCCACAGGGCTAGCTTCTCGGAACTTTTTGTTAGACTATGGTTCTAGTTCTTAAGCTAAATAATGTGTACAAAAAAGAGTAACTTTGCGAACAAGGTCTTGTGCAAATCTTTGATATTGTGTCTTGTTATTTACCAACCGTTTCATGTAAGCTAATCTACTTGTCTTTTGCTTTGCTTTGTTCTATGGCTTTGCATGTTTTCCCTCCCACCTGGGATGCCTTTTCTTTTCTCTTCCCCTCTACATACTCCGCTCTCAAAAACCAGCTCTAAAATCAGCTCCTACTAAAAGCTTTTCCTGATACATTCGACTTGACAAGGATCACTCACCTGTGCTTCTCATTTTATCATTGGGGTGATGTTAAATTTCATAGTTTATTACTGAAGAAACTTGAATATATTGTAGGTTAACACATGTGCCCCTGAACCTAAAAGGAACATTCTATTATAACATTTTCTGCTGCCTGGTGTTAACATTATCAAGGGACTGCTGTGGACCAATTAGCCCTCTGGGTTTGTTTCTTGAAAAACTCTTTTCTCAGGTGTGCTGTTGAGCATAAGCAATCAAGGCCACCGTCTTCTTTTCCTTTATGTTCTGTAGGGTGCATAATATAGTGCCTAGCACAACTTATAACTCCTCAAAGTAGTACTGAGCACTAACTACGTACAAAGCCCCTGAGATAACATGATAATGATGACATATCGCTCTCTGGTGGTCACTTAGATATTAGATCAGGGATTGACAAACTGTACAGCCCCAAATCTGACTTGCCATCTATTTTCTAAAATAAATTTTTATTGGGGTGCCTGGGTGACTCAGTCAGTTAAAGCATCCGACTCTTGATTTCGGCTCAGGTCATGATCTCACGGGTGACAAAGCCCCACATTGGGCTCTGCACTAACAGCACGGAGCCTGCTTAAGATTTTCTCACGTGCGCCCTCTCTGTCCCTTCCCCACTCGTGCTCTCCCTCTCTCACAAAATAAATAAATAAATAAACTTAAAATGAAATAAAATAAAATAAATTTTTATTGACACCCGGCTCAGCCCATTCATTTGTCTACATATTGTCTTGCTGATTTTGTACTCCAGTGGCTCAGTTGAGTAGTTTTAACAAGGACCATATGGCCCACAAGGCTAACTTATTTATTATCTGGCCATTTACAGAAAAAGTTTGTTGACCCCTGACCTACATCTTTGCATTGACTGTAGTAAGAAGACAATTACTGGCTTCAAGTACAATAAAGACTAGTGTAAAAATCAACCCGAGTGAACCATTAAAAGATAAATTATACAAATGTACAGTCTTGGACAACTTTAAAAGGCAGCTGCTTTCTATAAATAAATATTTTGGAACTTGTATTTTCAATGGGAAAAAAAACCCCAAAACAAAAACCCAAGGCCTTGAGAGTTGGGGTTATTATTCCTCAGATCTACTTAGAACAAGTGCTGTTCATATAACTGCCTATGAAGTAGTCATTCCATGTATTTATTCAGTAAGAATTTCTTGAGGACTTGTTTTGTTCCAGGTACTGATGCCTGGAATTCACGGTAAGCCAAAGTGGGAATCGATACTCTATTCCGCATTTCTGTATGAGAAAACTGAGTATCTGCAATAAATGGCATAGCCAGGACCAGATAGATCCAAGAATCATTCAAGTCAGTAATCATTGCTATGAGATATGAAGGTTGGGAAAAATATTGTACAGATTCATTACAAACATCATTTGTTCATTACAACAAATTCAATGGTAAATTTATTGGTTGGTGGTACCATGTGTATTTTTTTTCACATGGTTTTGACACTAACTAGCTGTATGACTATAGTTTTTCTGAACCTCAATTTCCTCACCTGTATGATGGGGGTAAACAATCTCTAACTTTTAGTTTTTGGAAGGTAATATGGAAGGGCACTGTCCACAATAACTGAAAAGCATAGTCTTGAGCTGTTTAGTGTTAAAAATTAGGACTTTTAACCCTAAGCTTAGAGAATCTCTGCCACCAAGTAGAACATATATAGATACAGATTTATGCCGATCCTCACAAATATTCATGGAGAGCCCACTGTATGTAATCCAGCCTGGCACTCTCATTTGCCAGCTTGTGACCTGCTTGCTTAACTCCTAATTTGCTTAATACTTTTTCTTCATTGTAAACAATGGGGAGAAACAATACTGGCCTGACAGAGTTGTGAGTATTGTCATGAGATACATCCATCAGGACGTCAACTCTGTACTAGGGGCTCAACATATGTTAGTTCTCTCTTCTGCCTGTACCCTCTTGACTATTAAGGTGTGATTCCCACAATATTAGAAAGCAAATCAAGTTGTAAAAATATGAGAGGGAAGAGAATGACTACATTTCTTACTCTGCCCAGGTACATGGTAAAAGTGGTCATATTTTCCAAGGTGATGGTGTTGATGAAAAAGGCAGGAAATTCCATCTGATGAACATCCCTTCAAAAAATCGTGTTTCTCTGCCTTGGCTTGAAATTTGAAGACAGAAGAAAATCCCTTTTATCACATGAGTCACCAGGAGTGATTAGACAAATCACACATAAAAATAATATTTAAGGGTCAGGCGATGATTCTCGTAACTTGGGGGAACTATCTTGGTATTAGAAGGAGCACTCCCTCACCTCTTCTCAGTCCCGAAGCCTAAACTTCTTTGGTGCCAGCGTGCTTTAAAATCAGATGCCACCGCTGCTGGCTGTCGTTCCATGATGTTAGAGAAAGTGTTGAACGCTTAACGAATTCAGGGGTGTGTTTCTAGTGATGAGAAGTGCTGTCTTGTGTTAACAGTGTCAGTACGAGAGACTTGAAGGCACAAAAGACTATGTTTATGTAGGTGCTCTTTCATGTCGGGTGTTATACTTATTGCTTTTGATTAAGATGTATGATTGAGTTACTGGATATGACATTTGTTGAGAGAAGGAAGATTACCATGGGTGAAGTGCGAGAGAGTAAAGAATGAGGTGGTGGATGAAGTGTGAATGAAAGGTTACATGCACTGATGTCTTGTTTATTTGATTTAGGAGTTTGAGATAGAATTAATCTATTTCATTTTTTTAGCATGTTAGGAGAGCTATCTTAAAAATATGCTTTCCAATACATAACTGAAATATATCAAAACAGAATTCGTAAAGTAGCTTTAACTCGGTTTTCGTTGTACAAAAGTGTGTGTTGGGGAGTGGGGATAAGAGCCGGGACTCTGTTCTTAGGAAAGCCTAAACTGCTTTCACGTGTATTATTCTACTTCTATTCACACTACTCCAGCGCAGTAGGGAAAGCCAGATTTTTTTTTCCATGAAGTTTAAATATTCTCAATGAAAACCCATTTTATCTGTGATTTTTCTGGAACACTGTGAACGCAAACCCAAACTCATCATCCCTGAACACAGAAATTAAAGAATGAAATGGGCTATAAACCGAAGCCGAACAATCTAATTTCACTGTTGCAGTTAATATGGTGAGAAAACCCTCAAAACCGTGGACATTTAACGGACAGAAAATAAATGCAGTGTTTGAGGTTGAATTCTCTAAATAGCACCTGGATTTTGGCAGCTGAAAACGATGCTAGAATTCACAATGAAGAACTTGAAATTCTCTCAGAACGAATCATGCCCTGAATGTTGACGCGCTCTTTCTCAGACCGTTTGCTAATTCTGCTTTGCTAAGGGGTAAGCTGGGCATATTACTGCCCCCATTTTGCAGATGGGGAAAAAGAAGAGTGGAGTTCTAAACTGTCCCAATTTACGAAATGATTCCATGGCAGGGTCAGAATAGACCTCTCGGTCTTCTCACTCGCAGGCCCTTCCACTGGCCTGGGCTGGCTTCCCACTCCCAGACGGCTGACATCCTCGGAGGAGACCTCGTGCCCCTGTTCTGGTTTCTATCAGTACTGTCCGCTTCAAAGCGGTCTCCCCCACCCTGAAGCCTATATGCTTCATTCTGTGTTGGACGGTATTACAAAATGACTAAATAGTTCTTGCTAAATTAAAAAAAAAAAAAGAACTTGGAAAAGTGGAATATAGTTTTTCAACTGTGTATGTCTTCATTTTAGAAAATTTTGAAAGTAGAAACAAAATAAAATTTCATAGTTCACTAGGAGGTAAGTCCTATTACAAACAAAAGAAAACATCTTAATTTTCATTTTTCACTAATTCAGATGGTTTTCCTTTTTGGTTTAAAATTGGTTTAAAATGCAAAGTGTTTATTGCATAGATACATGTGTATATATGAATGCATATGCCTTTATAAATACTTATACACATACACAGAATCAAAGGAAATATTTATCCTTTCCTACTCTCCATTACTATTATTTTTTCTCGATTTTTCCATCCATTTAAAGAGAATGGTGTTGCTAGAAATGTGAGGAGGAGGTCAGTAAGTCGGGTAGTGAACTTCCTTTGAATCCCAGGGCACAGAAACCAGCCCTAATAAAAACTCCATTTTTCCTTCTCCCCCATACAAGGTAATTTAAAATTGCATTCACTTTAGGATTTCTGTTGAAACACACAGAACCAAAGGCCTGAAACTGTCTATCAGAACAGCCTGGAATTTAGAGATGCCAGCCTTGCTCAAATGACTGCCTGACTCACTGGGACACCTGATCAAGTGATGTGCCAGAGGGCATGGACAGAATCTGATATTAAGGCAGCCTATTGATTCTTTAGATTCCCTCCTTGGGAAAATAATTATCATTTAATCTTTATATGGGCGAATTTTTATATTTTAAAGTCTACTTTTTTTTTTTTGTCAACAAGAGAAATATTAGTTTTGATCCTCAAAGTTCTTGTCTCTGATTTTAAAGGGATATTGCTTTAGTTCTCCATCCTTTATGGTATCAATAAGCTAGTGGAAATGGTGGCGAATAAATCCCATAGAAAGTAGTTAGAGAAGATCAAACATAACCTTCACTGCAGCATAGAGGTGCCTATTCTTTTTTACTCAAAAAAAAGATCCTGACTTGGAGATGCCCTCTTCTTTCAGAGAGCCAACGTATTCTCTTCTTCTTTCACTAATATTTACACGAAAATAAACTGTTTTATTGTCTGCTGTAATGGAATGAAAACTGATAAATAGGGGCAGATTTAAATCACAGACCCAAAAGCTCTATTAAGTGTATTCTTAACCAAGTATCATTATAAAAGCATAAATAATACCATATGTTTGGTCACTGGAGAAAGAATATTAATAAATTATTAACTTTTAATAAATGAGAGTGCTAAGGATTTTAACACAATTTAATCTTGCCGCGGTGCATTCAGCCGTGTTGTGTTAATAAATTACTCTCCAACTTGAATGTTGGGGGGGTCATTTCATTTTTCAATGCCATGAGCAGAGATTTAAAGATATTTCAGAAAGATTACTCTTTGAAGTGTATTTCATTTACCTTCCTTTAAACACATAAAACATGAGTTTTTCACTTAAAGTTGTTTGTGCCTTTGGAATTTCCGAATGCATACATTTTATCTGCAATATCCTATTATTATTATTCCGGTTCGAGTTTTCATGACAGAAATAACTTAGCGCCTTGGCCAGAAACGTTATCGCAAAGAACTTTATGCTAACGTGGCAATTGGGTAATGAGGGGTTTGTAAACCGAGTCAGAGCATGTACTTCTCGTCATAGGTTGCTCTCTATCTAGATTTTATGACTTTAAGTACTTCATGATCAGTAAATAATAAATTCAATTTACCGGATAGAAGTTTTGTCACTTAGAAATACTCACTTGGAATATATATTTCTTAATTGGCATCAATGGCACATTTCCCAGGAAGCATAACAAAATGGATCATTTAATAGATGCCCAATCTCTCCATCCATCTATCTATCAGTGCGGCACATGATGTTTTGACTTTAATATGGTAATTATCTCAGGCTGACTTCAGAGCAGGAAGCTGCCTCCCACACAGCAGTGCTTAATTACTTTAGACTTCAGCTTGCCAAGTGAAAAATTGACTGTTTTTTTGCACATTGCATGGAATTGAAATGATTTCATTGTCATTTCAGTTGAAATACAGCCTGACATCAGCATAGAATCATGGGAAAGATAATGCAAAATTTCTCTGAAATTCTAAAATGGTCTGAAAGCTGCCTTATTTTTTTATGAAGCTGCATTTCATTTTCAGAATGTTAATGAAGATCCACTTCATCTTGAGAGAAGCAAACTTTTAGGAATTCACTTCTGTGAATAATTCCAATGGCAATTCAATAAAGGGCCTACGTTCCTAAGTAGCTACAACTGAATGTGCACTTTGACAATTAGGGGGCAGGAGGACAATTGGAATTGGTATTGACATAATCAGTAGGAAAAATTGTTAGCTTGGGCATGCAACTAAGAAAATAAAAGCAGTAATAACTGCCTTTCTCAGAAAATTTAGGAAAGTGCACCTTTATGTGGATGCTGCCTACTTCTAACATGCTGTTGTGTGACGAAAACTAAACATTTGTGCAATAAAGTGGGAAAATAAATCCAGGCTATATTCGGTTTGAAATTTCTTAAAACTCTTTTTCTTCAGATTTCAGCTGTCAATCACGTGCTACTAATTGAATAATTTTCATGATACCAAAGGCAGATTTCATGAATAACATGTCCACAAAAATGTTGGAGAGAGGGAGAAAGTAAGATTATGAGGGAAGGCATTGGTGTAATGGAGCAAATCATACCCAAGCTTTTCCTTTGGCCAGAAGCACTCGGCAAGTAGCAATGACACCTTTGCCATGTAAACCGCAGGGGAAAGTAATTAAATTTAACAGAAGCTGCCCTTGATTTAAAGCCACAGGGGAAGTAATTAAATTTAATAGAAGCCACTACTTCTAAACAAAGATATATGGTATTTCTATCACCAAATGTTACCTGATTTTTTTTTTTCAAATGTGCCTACAGCTTCTGGTAGCCTGCTTGTAGAAACAGTTCCAGTTCCAGAACACTTAATGGGCAGTATATGATGGACTATTATTAGGAGCCATACTGGTCAATAATCTGATGTGAGCACCTGTGAGTTGCAATTCCAGAAATGGCGTGGTGCTGATCTCTGTGCAGCCTGCTCAAAACCAACACATGGCCTTATGATGGAAACAAGACAGTTTGGGGAAAAAGTAGACCTGCAATTTTGGGGGTCCACTCGGATGCATTTTGTGTATCTGCTTAAACCGTCCCCCAACCTCAGCCGCTGGGGCTGCCATTATCTTGTTAAGCCAATTCGGTGTCCTGGCTTGGGAAGAAACAAAGTTCTCCTTTCCTGAAATGTGTGCTTTTATCATCAGGCTTCTCCAAGCTGGGCCACAGGGACCCATATGTTTTCTTCCACGTTGGACCAGTGCAGCCCTGTATAGGATGCTCACTGAGAATGGTGGTCTTTTCACCAACCCTTCTCCCTGGGCTCTGACAGCCTGAATGAAAGGGTACCTTCTAAACTTTGTGTAAGGGGGGAGCGTCTGGGGGCTCAGCCGGTTAAGTGTCCATGTCTTGATTTTGGCTCGGGTTATGGTCTCAGGGTTTGTGAGTTCAAGCCCCTGCATCGGGTTTGGCACTGACAGTGAAGAGCCTGCTTGGGATTCTCTCTCTCCCTCTCTCTCTCTGCCTCTACCCTGCTCGCGTGCTCTCTCTCCCTCAAAATAAATAAACTTAAAAAAAGTAAAAAAAAAAATAATTAAACATAAAATGTTTTGTAAGGATCCCCTGCTTATCAAGCCATGCATCTTCTGGACTTTAACTCACAAAGGCCCATGAGGGCCAGCACAGCGGGGCTGCTCCTGTCTTCCTTTCCACTTTGTGTTAAAGGCACCAACAATAATTGTTTTTCTGCTGTTTTTACCTAATCATATTGGGAGGTGTAGCATTGATATAGGGTGAGAGGATTCATTTCTCTCCCTAAATTTAAGACTAAGAAGACCAGAGATACCCTGCTTCCTTAGAGTCTATGGGAGAAGCAGCAGTGGAACAGGTGTAATCCATAGGAGCGGCCCCAGTGAAACTCAGTTGTTAAGACAGTTTCAATTTTAATTCAAGGTAGTTTACAGAGGCAGAGTGATGAATAGTTGGACTCCGTGCCTCCACTCATTTTATTGTCTATAAGGTGGAAACAATAACAGTATCTACCCTACAGACTATGGAAAGGATCAAATAAGCTCATATATGTAAAGCGCCCAGAACAGCTCCTGACACACAATAAACACTGTCTAAATGCCGACTCTTATTCCATACAATATATGCTGAAGTTCATTGCCTATTGATGGTAACAGTTCCACATCATACCCAGCACCATAAAAGAATATCCCCCATGGTTTTATTTGAGTTCCACACTCCAAACTACATTGTAAACATGGATCCTTGTATATTATGTTTTAAGTGGACTCTTTATGCAGGCACAGTTCCTTTTGCTCAGATAGAAGAGTGATGGTGGTCTCCCTGGGAAGTTGGGTGGGGGGCCGGGGAAGGAGGGCGGGTGGAGGTATTGAGGGGATACGATGGAAGGTAAGGTTATCTAGGAGGTATAGTGTGAAAGATGGAGGTCAGTATATCTTGGTAACGCAAAAGCCCAACACTGCTTCCCTTTCAGTTGTGGATTATGCCAGTTTTCCTGGTTAGTCCAGAACCGGCACCACATAAGTGAAATCAGTCACTCTTCCCTCCAGGGCCGAGCGCATAGTCACAACACATTTGTCAGCCATATATTTTCCTGTCAAGTAGTTGTTGGATGGAAAACCACTGAAAAAGAATTTTTCTTTGTCAGATAAACTTTTCACCATAGAAGAATGGAGTGAAGGCTTCTGAAATAAATCTAGTGGCACTGGGGAGTTTACAAATACTAGCATATTAATATACAGCTAAAATAATAATAAAAAACACCATGCTGCTAAAGATGTTTAGTATTATCAGCTCACTGCAGGAGTTTATTAGAAACTCCTGCTTTCTTTTATTAAAATTTCAATTGGCTTGGTGAATGAGATCCTATGTTAGTGTCATAAAGTGAGAAGCCAGAAGGAGAGGATATTGGCATTTAAGTGCAGATTTCATTTTAAAAACACTTTACATTATAAAAGAAGATTGCATATTGTAAATATTACATATAATGGTAGTGGTGTTAAAAGAAGTGTTAGTAATTTTTAAAAATTCATCAAATTGTCTTTGTTTATGATGATATCTGGCAGATTTTGTATTTCTGTAGTAAAGCGAAGTTTTAAATTTATCCCAAGATGTTTTTAGTTATAGGCACCAAACATGGTTTTAGAAAAGTTTTCGTGGAATGATGCATGAGTGTGACTTAATGGGAATCCTCTTTGCCAGGAGCACATGACAAGTGCTCAATTTTATAATTAGCTGATGATTTTCCCTCTGCATTTTGGAAGCTTTTGTTAAACTAACTTAGTTTATCCGGGCAGCTGGATGGATCGCAAACCCTAATCTATGGTGGAATGTTGGGCTGGCAGTGTCGGAGTAAATGATATGGAGCACTTGCTGAAGGAAGCCCACGATTTTCTTTGCCGGCATTAAATGGTCACTGTCCCTTTACCTGGTGAAAAGCTGACTGTGACGATAGCAGCAGGCAAAGTCCGAGTTGCAACAGCTGGGAAGCCAACGTGAAAACCTCGCTTCCTCGTCTCAACATCTGGAGTCTTCATGGAAGTAGGAAGTTTGCAGGTTTGCAGCTGCAGCCCTTTCATGACAAGTTCGGTAAATTTTACACATGGTTGCTTGCTTCAAAAATATTTTCCAGATTTAACATGTTTACGACATTGACATTTGAAGCTGAAGCCCCTTCCTTCTTGATTAGAGCGCAGAGTACTCGGGCTGCGTTCTAACTTTATGGGGCTGGAAATCTGGGAATGGGTCATTTACAATTTTCAAACAAATCAAACTGCACTTTGATCTCTAGTCCAAGTTTCTTTAAATGCAACGAGTAATAATAATAAATTAGCCCAACGTAGCTATTTTCCCCTTAAATACGGTCATTTTTAATGTAATTATTTTATTGCATTCTAAAGTCCAACCAACATATTTAATCCATCTTATTCAAAGTATATATTTTTTTGAGAAGGAACATTAACTCAGCAAATTAGGTAGAGGAGAGGCTGTGAGTGTGTGTGCTTGTGTATGTGTATTTTTACATTTTAAGCTACATGCTCTGTGAGAATATGTATTAATAATAAAAGCAACATTTACTTTTGCATATATTTTCTCATTGGAATCTCTTGCTTTATGTACAATCCTTTAGGTGCCCTGAATGTTGTCAAAGCAATGCATGGAACGTTCAGCAATAAGATACATTCAGAACAAAGACAATGTGCTCTTTAACTAAGTTCCCTAGTTTCAAAAAAATTTTGGTAGGTTTTACATTAATAACATCAGTTGTGGTTAACGTTGATTTTGGTCTTGCATTTGAAATAACATGAGAAATAATTTATATTGATACAATAGAAATTGTTTCTAGAACCATAAATATTCAGTCGACTCTCACAATGCTCCTAAATTGTTAACGGCATGAAAACAGCGTTCATATGATGTGATACATTTTATCATCCTCATCTCCACAAGTGTAAACTCTGTTGCTTTAAACTGGATTTACTGGAGTCTAGATATTTAATCCTAAGAATTTTCCTTAACATTAGTTACATTGTTGAATACAATGTATCTCCTTCATGATTGAAGATAAAGGCTGACACATACCACATGAAAAAGGCTTTCACAGAATAAACTTTAGGTTATGTTGTATCAAATACAAAACAAAAGCCACCTCTATCCCTCCAACAGAACAAATAAAAGCAAAACGCCTTGCCACTGTGAAAAAGGGCATTAGGTAGGTATCAATATTGCTCCTATAATTTGGAAGGGGCAAGGACAGTTTGTTCTTTTCTGTGTACTGTTTTCTTCACCTTCCCTCACTCCCAATAAATAGATATTTGCTTTGAGTAACGTTTAACACAGTCCAGCGATGCCTTATATGAGCAAATGGCTTGTATTGATTTTGAAACTCATACGTGTAGGAGGATATTTTAACAGGTTTTTTGAAAGAACACAGCACTTCAAAAATCAAACGCATTTGGGACTAATTGCAGAGTCAAACATCTTAATTTGAACTAGGAGAAAGACAAGAACAAATGAAAAAATATGAAGATCCATAATGAAAAGCAGTAAAATAATCTAAGTGAATCATTTTATTAAAATGGCTGTTTCACTATAAATAAGGAACCATAAAAAATACAATTTGTATATTCTGTTACAAAAAGCCTCACTCTAGGCAGCCAACTACTAAAATTTTATATGAAAAAAAAGATGCTCCCCTAAGGAAAATGTGCATATCTGCTGTTTCTTTTTAACAAAGATTGAGATGCTTATAAAGAACTTAGCAAAGTCTTCTAAAAATAAAACCTATTTCACCGTCCCTCACCCCCTCCACTGCACACACTGTGTATGTGAGGGTTTTCTTTTTTTCCTATTCACGCGGAATTGTCTGACTCCAATTTAAATTGCCAGTCAGTGTTTCACCGCTTTGCACAGCACTTTCTAATCTTTTCCTCTTGGGCATCTCTATTTGAAATGAAGCTTTACTGTCTCTCGTATATCCGAAACAAACAAGTGTACCTACTTGATGGTTTAATCGTAACTGGCTAAGCTCAAAAACTGAGCAGTGAGTTCAGGAAAAATGCATGGGACACAACCAGCCGATGAAATCAAAACCCTCAGCAGAGATGCAAATGATATTTTATTATTTGAAACAGCTGCTGTATAGCCTCAGACACTAATGTTTTTTTCTTTACGGATTTTTCCTGAATAACTTTATGAAGGTGTGGTATATCCTTTCATGATTTCCCTGGTGACCAAAGCTTTCGTGCCATTTTTACCTTGCTCTAGGTAATTTGGGGAAATACCACAGACATGTATCATTACAGAGTCTGTATTGTTGTTTAGTTGCTAATTGATTCTCAAAGGAAGCAGAATGATGCTGTCACTGTAGTACATTAAAAATCCTTCAATTTAAGCATGGGTATTTTCGTGAAATTAAAACTGCTAGCTATTCTGTATATTTGACTGCAGAAAGCTTTTACTAAGGAGGAGGTTATAATAAATTTTGCCTTTTATTAGCCGAAAAAAGGAAATCTGTGCAAGTTTTCAGGACTGAGATGCTTTTCCACTTAAAAAAAAAAATTATACTCTGCTTTTAACCGTTGAAGAACTTGATGTATGTCACGATAAAAGCTTAATCTGGATGCTTTTAACCCGTGGTCCAAGAGGACTCATGCCCTGTAATGAGAATCTCACAGGGCTGTGCAATAAATACTTGTTTTAAAAATGGTTTCATCTGTCTTGAGTCTTTACCAGGTAATCCTGTTGTTAGTGTCTGTGTGGTAATGAATGCTGTGATATAATGGAAACTTTCACAAATAAAGCGTCCTTACTTTAAAAACTGAGCCTGGTGTCGATTTTTTTACAGGTACATTATTTCTGCGAATGGGTTTATCAGCAGTACAACAACATTACAAGACAAGCTAAGCCATAAAAAGGATTAAGTGGCACTGTGTAATACTGATTAAGTAACAGAGCGATACAGGCGAGCTGTGAGTAACTAGTTCTGCCAAGTCTTCTGAAACAACACAGTCATAAAAGTTTACTTTCCTTGCAGACCCGACTCTTTCCTCTGGGACCTTCTCTAACTGTTCAAACGTGAGCTATTCTACGGTCGCTAAATTCTGCCTCCGTTAAAAACAGTCATCAACAACAAAAATCCTTTTTGGGTCTTCCTGTTTTAATAATGCTTCTGTGATATGCAGTTCAGTTCGCGGCTGCCACTTCCCCTCGGGTGTGATTCTTAACCTCTTCGGTTTCCTTACCTGTAAAATGAGAGTAACAAGGCTACCTGAAAAGGCCAATGTGAGGATCAAAGAGATAATGCCTAAAAGTCCTTAATACAGTACCAAGCCCATTTTAAGCACAGAAAATCTTAACTGTTATTAAGGGAGATAATGGACAAATCATTTTCCCCAATAATAAATATGTTATGAGCAAGAGACCTGCATTTGTCTTTTAAATCTACAGAGATGGACTTCAAGTTTTATTTTTATTACAACACTGAAGCGTGGCAGATACCCCCAGGAATATCGTATAATGCCGTGCCCTGAAATTTAAGATCGCTGCAAAAGGAGATTTCAGATATATATACATTTAAAATGCTTTTTATCAATGACTTGGGTTATTTGCCCAAATAATATACTTAATGTGACGAATATTCCCAAACTGGAGTTGACTCGCTGACGATCCTTTACCTGTCAGCTGCTTACAAGAATGGTCAGCCAGCTCAATTTTTATGTGAGAAATTAGTTTCAGAAGATAATTTCATCCATATTACTTGAAATGCTTTTCATATGGGCTGTGGAGTGTTATAAATTCTAATTTAATATAAGGCAAAGGAAAAAAGGGGGGGGGAGAAGTCTGTGGATTTCACACAAGGAATCCATTCCACATTGTTTTCACTAGTTTTTCCAAGACCCTGAGGGAATCCAACAATAGGTTATATCAAGTGCAATTAGAATCATAATGCAGAAGCCAGTAAATTAAGACAGATGTTGATATTTCAAAAACTAGTCTGTTGTCCTTATATTTGGACACAATTCATGAGGTGCATTAGGAAGAAACAACGTCTCCTCTTCAATGCATCACAATTATTTTCAGAAAACAGGAAGAATCACCCACCTATCAGTGCAACTCCAAAATCTCACCCCAAACCCTGATTCTACAATAGGATGACCATAGATTACGTAACTGTACCCAAACCTGGAACCCTAGATTTTAAGTGTTTAAACTTCACTTTGCCTGTCACCTTTCCGGGCTGTGCTGCAAACAGGTGTGGGCTGGAGTGGGGTGCCTTGGGGAGGAGGCCAGGGACAACATGGGTAATAGGCTGAGAAGCACCAAGCAACGCTTTGTTATTAGACATCAGTGTGCTGTTACCGACAGAGCTAAACTGCCTTTGCTTCGGGAGGGCCCCTCTGCTCCGGCTGGAGAAAACTGGAGAAGGAGGAACCACCGTGGACGTGGGCTGGGGAGGGGGGCAGGGTGTCAGCGATGGAAACGGCTCCTGGCTCCTGCGGAGGAAGCAAGCTGATGGCAGGCGAGCGGCCCAGGGAGGCAAGCCGAGGGAGAGCCGAGGCACCAGTTCCTGAGCATTTCCTAGAAAACTACTCTTCGGTTTTCTGTCAAAACAGAGAGTAGCAGTGGAGGGACCAGCCCCAGAGGACCTCTTCGGCGAAAGAAACTCTGACTTTGGGAGGTATATTTTTATTTATTATCACAACATAGACTATAAATTTAAAAGCCGATTTGAGTAATTTCCCCGAGGAAGAAAGCTGACCCCATTCCCACGGCTGCCCTGCCCTCCCAGTGCTAAGTGTGCCACAACACGTTTGGAATGCTTTCTTAAAAGTTCCAGATCATTCGACGACTCCCACTGCAGCAAGTCTCTCAGTGCTGGAACTCAGGCTTATGTCGGAGGGTGGGCGGGCAGTGGGCAGGCCTGGCAGCAGCTGTGAGGCTGGCCCCCACCCCAGGAGGCTTGGGGCAGGTGGAGGTGGAGCGGGAGGTAATGACCGTTTGGAGACAACCTATTTAAGCCACTGTTTGTTCTATAATAAAAATGACTCGGTGGCTCTGAGCATGAACTCTCAAAGGGAGGGTGCTGCAGGAGGCAGGTGGAGACTTTGTTTTAACCAAATGAACCAACAGGCGCTTGGGGCTTTGTTGTGAGGAGGGCGGGCTTTGCAGTGGGCCTTCCTCCCTTCCTCAGGCTTGTTTGCTCATAAGGCAACTGCTGCCCCTGAGGGACTCTGTGGATGAGGCAGCTGCAACAGAGGACACAGGGTCAAGGATTGGGAAGGGCTAAGCATAACTCAGACACTTCAGGAAGGGGCTGAACGGAACACAGTTATGTGAGCCACCTTCCAAAACACACAGGTACATAGCAGGTTGTCTCCCTTCTGTTATGCACATGTTTTCACAACAGCAGGAGCAAAATAACACCCACACCATATCCTAAAGGGCACAGAGTCTGAGCTGTGGCAACTGTCAGAAGCAATGATTTCCCGAACCCAGGGCCCCGGGGAGAGGAATCTCATAGGCCTCTGGAGAGGAGAAGCCCAGCTGAACCCAGTCCCCAGGGAGCCTCTCGTTGCTGCCCCAGAGACACCAACCTTCTCCGAGATTGCACGGGCATCAGGATGTGTGTGGATGCTGCAGGGGAATGTTAGCGTCACAAACCCTGATCCTCGCCCCATAACCTTCCCCCCAGCCCCAATCTGGAATGATTTTTAATATGTGCTATTTGCTTATTTCAGGGAAAAGAGTCAATCTAGGTGCAAGAGGAGGGCAAAGAGAGTCCAGAACATTGGAGCAATAAAAGTGAGGTCAGACAAAACCGTGGAGTCTCAAAGCTTTCCTACAGGCAGGGTTTCCGTATGGATTTTTACACCAAACAAAAGACAAACGACCCATTTGGTCCCGGGAATCACAGGGAGGGCAGCTCTGGTGGCTGAGCTGGGCTGTGGAGGGGTGTTCTCATAGTGTCTGCGGCTGCGGGTTGGAGCTGCCCCCCAGCCCCCCAGTCTCCGGGCGTGCAAGGCTAGTGATTGGAGGACTCAGTCTCTGTTGGCCATCTCTCTGAAGCCGATTCCTGGCTCAGAGAAATTCCCTATTGGAGAGATAGGGAGTCTTCTGCAGGTCTCTCCTGCAAGCTGCCTCGCCCGCTTTGTATTGTCTCCTGGTGTTTGCGTGCGCCCTGCTTGCATCTAATGTATATTTATTCTCAAGGACTGGGATCCTCAGCGGGCAACTGAAATTTAAGTGAGTGAATGGCACAGCGGTACTGGGGAAGATTCATTATCTGTACATTTCTAGGTTATTTGACGTGGGAGATTTTAAGCAGTTTATGTGGCGAGGAGAAGGCAAAATGACAATGCGCAAACCTCCTATGATATGCAAAAAACATGCAGCCGACACAGAATTGCCGTTTATTAGATAATAAATGTGATGCCAGATTTTTCTAAAGAGCACCAGGGAAAATAAATACTCAAGGTATGGGCCAAAGTCCAAGGGCCAGCGCTGAGTCCTGCCCGTGGCTCTGGCCACCTCCTAGGGGCTCCACTCCTCTAGATGAGATTTGGTTCTCTTCACTGCAGCATTATGAAGCAGGGACACTAAGACGACTCCTTTGAACATGAAAAATAGAAAGAAACCCCTTTTTAATCTTTGTTTTTATGGCTGCAAACATGATTACATAGAGGAAAATCAATCCCTATGGAACACGATAGATAATACAAAGTAATTGATTGGCCTTTATCATTTTCCGTTACGATATTAAAATAACACCATAATATCAAGCGGCAGCCACTGATACATAAAGGAAAACAGGAGCTGATTATGTCTAAGGGTAATCAGGTCAGGGAAGTGTGAAGGTAAGATAAATAAGGTAAATACAAAAATGGAAAAAGGCTTAAAAAAAGCAAAAGGGAGTTGGTGGCAAAGAGTCTACATAATAGAAGGGAGATCTGATGTTGGGAATATCATTAAGCAATAAGCCACGAGAGACAGTCTATTGCAGCTGTGTGATTGCAGCATGTCTCGGTTGGTGTCCCAAGCCATAGGGGCCAAAGCTGAGTGACTTTAACTTCTCAGGAAGTGCAGTAATCCTTTCAGAATACAATGCCTGCAGCCTGACTGCTATCAGGCTATGAAATTTAGAAAATAAAATAGGGGAAGCATTCAGCAATTGGTATTTCCCAGGCACTGATGCCACCAGCATGGCATCACAAGCAGCCACTTAGAAAACCTGCATTTGCAGCCAACTTTCCAAACTGCCAGAGACCAGACCAGCTTTGTCAAAACCCCAAATGCCATGGTTTGTGTCCTAATGGCAAGTAACTGAGGCAGAGCCGTTGAGAAAAATTGCATCAAAAGAAGGCCTAGGTACATTATTCTGTGTTCTCGCCTATTTCCTCTTTCCGTGTACATTTATTCTCTCAACATGTATTCATATTGACAAATACACGCATAGAAGTTATTAATTATACCATTTTACACACCTATACATATATATATACACACATATATATTTTACATATGTATGTGTGTGTTAAATAACACAAACACATACATGCTTCGTGTCTGATCAATAAATAAATACATTTAGGAGCTAGTTCATTAAAAATATACCAGATACTTGTTTTGGTCCCTGTGTCACTACCTAAAATGCTTCTAATTTAGATTTCTTAGCACAATGTCATACGTGTGTTAAGCAACCATCACAAATAACCCTGTTGTGGCTGGAAGTCAGTTTTCATATTCACATTTAAAACACAGTATAAAAATGTCATGCCCACCAGAGTGATCCAGCCTTTTGGCTAAGCAGCAATCAGGAATATAGCTTAAGGTGGTGAAATAAATCACCATATGGGCTGTGAGTATTAGAGCACTGGTTAGCTGTGATACCCTCAAGAGATGTGGGAGGTGGTTGTTTACTCAGCAGAAGGACTCCAGATAGTATAGAATTTGTTCTTAACTTTTCTAAATCCTGGGGAGTTGAACTTACTTGTTCATTCATTCACTTATTCATCCCACTAATTGAAGGCCTATTACAGGTCTAGAACTGAACTTGGTGCTGAGATGGCAGAGATGATCTCAAGGGGCATGCAGGCAATTAGGGAGCATTGCTATATTTGAACAAATATATGAAAAGGTCCTAGTAGATAAGACACAGTTGCTACGAAACACAGGGCAAACAGAAGTCAGGGAAAGGATTCACAGAGGTAGGTATGGATGGAAAGATCATTTATAGACAGAAAAGATGAGGAAGGGCATTTTAGGCAGCATGGCATTCATATAAATGGTCCAAAGACATAAAGAGGGGCAATGTGTTGGGGAAAATAGGAATGGCTGGAATGGTGTGCTGAGTGCATGGGATGGAGTGAGGGGAGACTGACAGTTTTCCCTCTACAAAATGAAAAAGCTGTAGATGTGGTTAAGCAGAGATAGAGTCTGATTGGATTCTTTTAGAGTGATGGCACTTTGCTATAGGGTAGACAACAGTTGGAGTGGGGAAAAGAGGGACTATCACACCATGCAGTAAGACACCGACCTGGGTGAAGCCTAATGAACTAGCTGTGCTAAGTGCAAAACGATCCCATCAAAACAGTCATACCATGTACATCAAATGTTCTCGGCAGCAAATGACAGAAAGCTAAAGCAGCATCTCATCTATGAGAGGTTCTGTGTGTGGCCTGTATGTGGCCCTGTATGTGCCCTGTCAGGGTTCCAGCTCCATTTCTCAGCCATTCTCTTAGCCATGCCTCTTCCATGTGCTGACTGTCCTTGGACTGGTGACAATATGGATGCAGCAGTTCTAGCAGACTTATCTGAATATACAATGTCCAGAGGACATTTTTTAGTGTCTCTTTATTAGGAATGAGAAGTCCTTTCCCCAGAATTTTCATCAGGCCTCCCTCATTTTCATTGGCCATATGAAGTCAAATGCCTATTCCTAATCCAATTACTGATAGATAAGGTTTTATAACAGACATCAGAGAGTCAACTACTATTCATGTCGTGCTTTCCTTTAAACATCTTTCCTTTTAATCTTGTATCTCTCCTACTGAAATAACTTCTAGGTGGTTCTGTAATTAGAATTGCATTATTCCATGCCATCCTGTGTACAAATACTGCTTCATTTCTTTATCAAAATCAGATTACATCTGGTTAATCACCATCCATGAGGATTGATGAGATGTCTTCTATCAATTACTATGCATGGTTTTCCTTCCTTCCTTCCTTCCTTCCTTCCTTCTTCTTCCTTCTAATGCATTGGAATCCTACTGTTTACACAGATCTGGAAGGTGCAAGAAGGTGCTGGCTCTCAAGCCAGGGTGCCTCCCTGTGGTGCGCCTAACTCAACCTGTGAAGTCTACTCAGATGTGGTTTAAGGTCCCCACATTCTCTTAAAACCTGTAAATCCCATATTATTTTCAGGGCCTGGAGAACCAAGCCCTATCTGGTATGGAGGGTTAAGTTCTTCAGAAAAATTCAGTGTAATGCTCTCAGTTGGTATGCATAGGTCTGTTAGTGATTGTCTGCTGAGATCCATCTCTACCTGACAAATTCCCCCCAAACCTTGAGGACCCAAAAACCTGGCACCCTAGCGGGGAAGACAGGAGGTGTGCTGGGGGAAATTAATTTCATTTCTTCCTGATGAGCCCAGAGCCAGCCAAATAAGACATAATTATTCAATTGTGCAATGTACAGCAGTAAGAATTCCTAAATGCCCTGATATAGAGCATCAGTGTATTGAAGGAGTAAACACAGCCATCTTGGGCCAGCTTGAGTCTAAATTGGTCTTTTAGAGGAAGTCAGATTTTGAGGGTTTTCTAATCCTGCATGTCCAGTATTTCCTTCTTCCATTACCTTTGCTCTTCAAGACCCACCCCCCCCCCCCACAAAACCCCAAAATCAATTTCCTGAATTTACCGATTTGAGGTGCTTATTAGCAGGGAATGATTTGATTGATTAAATCACATGAAATATGAACAACTGACAACCCTGATTAAAGTGATATTCTTACCAGGGGTATTTAAAATGTAAATCTCTCTGGGGCACCTGGGTGGCTCGGTTAAGCAGCCGACTTCGGCTCAGGTCACGATCTCGAAGTCCGTGAGTTCGAGCCCCACGTTGGGCTCTGTGCTGACAGCTCAGAGCCTGGAGCCTGTTTCAGTTTCTGTGTCTCCCTCTCTCTGACCCTCCCCCGTTCATGCTCTGTCTCTCTCTGTCTCAAAAAATAAATAAACGTTAAAAAAAATTATAAATAAATAAATAAAATAAAATGTAAATCTCTAACCCAGATGAATTAACCTCTAATGGTGGTTTTCAGGCATTAGGGAGGAACCTAATTACTAGGAGAGTTGCAGGTGCGACCTCTTAAATTCACAC
The DNA here is from genome assembly GCF_022837055.1 of Prionailurus viverrinus. NCBI lineage: Eukaryota > Metazoa > Chordata > Mammalia > Carnivora > Felidae > Prionailurus > Prionailurus viverrinus. The sequence continues at coordinate 143,899,498 of NC_062568.1, forward strand.
TATATGGTAGAGCAGCACCTTTTTAAAAACCTCTATTTAAAATATCAGCTGAAGGGGCTTTCTTCCCCACAAAACAGTGACTCCCTTGAGGGCAAGACAATGCCTCAGCCCCTAGCACAATTCCTGTCACACAGCAGCTTCATGTTGTTTGATGGTTGCTTAAAGCATCTTTTTACAATTAATCTGTTACATGGGCTCTGGGGGAATCAAAAGGAAAATGAAGAGATCACTTTTTTTTCTTTTTCATTCATTAAATGATCCATATTTTCTTAATCTCTCACTGCATTTATATTCTGTAAATCTCTATGTTCCAGTTTGAACTGTCTTAACTTCCTCACAATTCCCTTAAAATGCAGAGTTCCCATCAAGGCTTAGTATTTTCTATCTGGATCTTTAAGTGACCAGTGAAGAAATTCCCATGGTTGAAGTATTTATGCATTGGGTTTGTGTACCAGAGGACTTAACTTGCCTCTTAGCTCCTTTAGATGCCCAAATGTGTTTCATAAAGATTTCTTCCAGGTAAGATTTCTCTGAATTTTTTATGTCATTTTTCTAAAGAGTTAAAAATCTATTTCGGCATGAGCTTGTGGTTTGGGTTTGAATTTTGAGGGGTTCGTTTCCTTTGAGCTGTAATAAGATTGTAAGTATATGTAGGTTCTAGGGATAATTCTCACTCATTCTTTAGCAGAGGTGACACTCTTGCAAGGTGAACCAGCATTAAGGCCTCATACACTCCCCTGGCCTACCTCCAAAATGCTTCATGCTTGTTATTTCATGTTATAATAGATCACTGTGTTGTCTGTTCACCATCTTTTTCTCTCACCAATTGTCCCTTCCAACCTGGTGAAGGTGTTGGTCACAAGCTGTTGCCTCCTCTGCCATGGTGGCAGGCATGTGACTCAACCTGGGCTAATCAGTTTACTCTCCTCTGCTCTTGTGATTGTCCCATAAGTGGGCACATGACCCAGACATAGCCAATCAGAGTCATCCTCAGGAATTTTGCTGAATTTGTTAGGGAAGAAGCCCTTCTCTTTGCAATAAATTGTAAAGATGACAGAAGCTTTGAGTTAATTTACTGGGGACTATTTTTGCCACCAGGTGCAAAGAACTTACCATGTTCAAAGAGAAATTAGAACCAAGAGATGGTTGGATGGATGAAGGGAGGGAGATAAAGAGAAGGATCACTGATGACAATGTTCGGGGGCCTGACTCCAGCCATATCCAAAAATTTGAACAATTATCTTTTTTTTCTGTTTAAGCTAATTTGAACTAGGTTTCCATAAATTATGTCAAGAAGACCCCAAATAAGCAAACAAATATGTTTCCTTTTTATCTATATTAGTACAAATGATATATCTTTACAAGATAAAGGTGCATATATACATTTTAAAATTTTTTTTTTTAAGAGAGCACACAAGCAGGGGAGGGGCAGAAAGAGAGGGAGAGAGAGAAAGAGCATTCTAAATGTGATAAGAATGGTCTGTTAGTTACTAGAGCTTAATTTCACTTAGCCCTCCTAATTTCTCTGTATTATTATTTCCATTATATAGATGATCACATATAGAAAGCTCACAGTGAGCCAGGCTTTAAAACTAGTTCTAACTTCCCAACTCACAGCTCTTTGTACAACACTACTTAGAAGAGTAACTTCAATCTGAAGATTTTTCAAGCAAAGAATAAATTAATTTATAGAATAAATTATATATATCCTTGACAAAAAAAAGACCAATGCATGAATCAATAAAGTTAAATTCAATTACACTCATCTCTCAATTATCAGCAATAGAGAGGTTATGAGGAAAGCAGATTACTTGCAAATTTTATGTGGCTAAAACTCATAAATAATATGTGCATAACTGAAAGCTGCCAACACACGGCACTCTCAGCTGTAAAAAGAGATTGGTTGTAAGTGAGGTGTGATGATTGCCATGTTAGGTCAACTTACTCCTCCAGAGTTTATGGCAAATAATTATTTACCAGATGGAATTTTCCCTAAAAAATTTCATTTACTTGACTTCCTCTTTACTTACCTTATTTCATCATAAGGTTGAGTCTATTTAAAAATAACTTCTGGGATATTATTTGGGAGAGAAACATACACTTACTTTATTCCAGAGGGAAAACAAAAGATTGTCTAAACATCAGCCTAATCCGTAGAATGGAGTAGAGGCACTATGTCTATTCTCCATGAGGAAGTCTGAGAGAGCAGAATAAATATTGTGTGGAAAATCCAGAAGGGACCTCTGTCATGGAGTCTAAATTATGAGGTGTTTTCAGGAAACATGCATTTTATCCCAGGTCAAGGCCAGCTGGGGTTGGAAAGGCAGTCTCCAATGATTTGACATTTTCCTGATACCTCCTGGAGGAAATATTCAGGTTCCTAGAGGGGAGTGTGTTTTGGGCTGACAGCTCATGTCTATTTTCAAAGCACCATTACCTATGGCAGGTGATGAAATACTCTGTAAGTTCTGACATGGTGAAGGTTGGAATAATTCAACAGGGTCTTGCCCTCATAGGTTGCGATTACTGCATTCCCTATGAGTCTTTACAGACCCCTACCTCATGTGTCTACATACACACACAGACACAGAGAACCATTCACACGCACACACATGGGCATGCACACACAGACACATGCGTGCCTTTTCACATATGCAGACACTGCTAATTTCTTAACTTTGCACCGTTAAAAAAAGTCTTTTAATTTTGGTGCTCTGTAGTAGGGATACTATTGTAAAAATATTAAGCTACATATTTTATTGCCCTTTAAATCTTCTTCCCTTGAAGTCTTCTACCTCCAAGGCTGAGCACGAATGGTATGATCCCTGGGAAAGTATCAGTTAGGGAATGTACCACCCAGAATAAAGAAATCAAAACTGTGATTGCTAAGAATGGAATGTGTACACCCCACCCCCACCCCATTCCTATATTGAAACCCAAATCTCCAATGTGCTGGTATTTGGAGAAGGGGCCTTTGAGAGGTAGTCAGGTCATAAGGGTGAAGCCTTAATGATGGAATTAGTGCCCTTTTAAGAAGAAACATGAGAGAGCTTGCTTCCATTCTCTCTCTCTCTCTCTCTCTCTCTGTCTGCCACATGAAGACACCATGAGAAGATGGCTATCTGCAAACCAAGGAAATGGCTCTCACCAGGGACCAGATCAACCACCACCTTGATCTTGGGCTTCCCAGACTTCTGAACTATGTAAAATAAATATTTGTTATCTTAGCCACCCAGGCTATGGTAATTTGTTACAGCAGCCTGAGCTAAGTCAATGATGAAAGAGATATTCTGGTTACGGAGGAAGGGATTGTGCTTTCTGTCCTATGGGATGTAGAAGGAGGAAAGGTGGGGCTAAGGAAACAAATTTAAAACCTGTTCTGAGTGACTGATCTGGATCTGGGTGGTTACCACAGGTAGGTCACAGACCTCCAGTTGGGCTAGTGAGATCCAATTTTGGAAACAGTCATCAAGGGAGATGGCCTAGTTGTCCAAGAGTTTTGCTGATTTACAGCTGTTCATTTCAAAGGTGAGCACAATCGGATGTCCAGCCAGGGCACACTCAAAGGCTAAGTCTGTCAGCCTATCATGGACATCTGCCATGAAACCGAGAACTCTGCATCCCCCGATCATGATGGCTGCAACTCATCCTCTATATCCAAGCACCCTTTGATGAAAGAGGGGAAAGGAAGAAGCAGTTTCATTAGGGATCGAGCTTTGAATCTACTGAAAAATTATCCCCAAAAAACTATGTAACCAGGAGGAGCTGAAATGTCATTAATAGGCAGATTTAAAGTCAAAGCCTATTTCTACCCACCCTTCACCCCCATCAGCAGCTACCCAGCAGGGGGAGAGCTTATAAGAAAGATTCTATCACTTGTAGAAAATAACGAAGTTCCTTTTTCTTTGCACATCTGGTATGTTAATGGTGACCCTACCAACATAAGTAATACCTGCAGCATAGTTTTCGAATCCCTGCTAGGACAAATGGCATTTTCTGAGTCTGTCATTCTTTGGGCCCAGGAATAGCATCACTAAGTAAAACTTACCAAAGCACCCCATGTCTTTCCCATTTAGCTTCAACAGCCTTCCAAGTTTGGTTGGTACTTGTTCAGAAAATGAAAAATGCCTTTTGGCCTACGTTTCCCGGCACAGATAAAGATCCTAATTGTGCCATTACAAGCTGGTACATAAATCTGTGTCAAGTTTCTCATAATATTATATCTGCAAGTGAGATCTTGAAGGTATTGTTCTTCCTTTCACCTAATGACAGAACAGAATGCTTCATTGAAAGATGGTAAAGAAGGATGATTGAGTTCAATTCAGCCTGAGCATTTGAGTTTGTGCATTTTAGGGGAAATGGACTCAGAAAACAGACCAGAGTTTTCAAACATACCAACAAGACTGGCTGAAACATCTGGAAAAATCCCTTTGAGATTGAAAACATGTGATGCACAACAAAGGCAACAAATCTATGTTTTTATGGTTTTTTGATTGCAGTGGAGAAGCTGAATTGCCAGCCATCCAAGATCCTAAATTGGTCCTTGTTAATACCTGGGATTATTTGCCAAGATATCAGGATGGGGGGGACCAAAAACCTCTGAACAAGGAGAAAATAAGGTGTTAAATATTTAATATACACTCCTTACAAATTTAAGGGAGTCAGAAAAAAAATAACCAAAACATCTAAAATAATTGGATTAGGAGTTAGTAGATTTTTCCCAAATCTCACTTTTATTGTGGCTTTTCTTTTCCCCTGCAAGGATATTTACTATAATTAATAAGAAGCCTTTGTATTTATTAGCATCTTTATTCCAAGTAGCTCAGAGGCTCCACAGACATTCTTTTATTATTTCTCACAACATCTCTGTGAGATTTTGGCAAGAGGATGGGTATTATCCTTGTTAAATCTGGTGCAGGAAAAGCAACTGTTTTCAAATGAAATTTACAAAAAGCACCTCTTAGGCTGAAATCTAAATTGCTGTTAAGGAATTCTCCCTCGGGAATGTTTTTCTCCCCTTTCCTCTTTAATTTAAAGTGTGAGACTGTCATTTCTGTCATTAGTTATTGCAGTAACTTTTCCCTCTTCAGACCAAGGTCAAAAGTCCCCCGCTGTTAGTCTATCCATGAAAGTGCTTGAACATACACAGCCTCATATCATGCATATTTATGCTGCAGAAGTATTAGAGTAAACATAAGAGGGATGAATTATTAAGGGCAAAGTAAGACTGATGAAATGCTGTTAGTTTAGATATTTGACTGATTTGTACATTTATGAGCTGACATGAAGTATTTGAAGGCAAAGGAAACAAACTTGGTCTTGCTGCTAAGCCAGCTTCTTAAGAATAATAAATCTTAGGGACTGAGAACAGAACAAAATCTATCTATTTATCTATCTATCACCTATCTATCCATCTATCTATTTGCACATATATGTGTTTACATAATTACATATTAATGGCTTATTTCAAGAAATGCACAAAAGCTTCCACTCCATATTTATCAGGATGCCTAGGCCCTGAGTATTCTGCTGAACTGAGGCTTCCTTTGGCCCTTTGTTCTCCTGTAGATCTTTAGTTGCTTTGGACTTTTAAAAATAAAATTGAAGAGTTAGTATTTACTTCCAAGGCCACTTATACTTAATCATCAACCCCCTTGTCTGGAACTAAGGTTCATTTCCAGAACCTTGGCTCTGATGTGAATGGGCAAACCTCACACAATTTCTAGGTGTCTCTTTGGTGACAATTCTTCTTCCATGTTAAACAGCTCCAATAGTTTGGTGCTTAAGGGCCATCATGCATTACAAAGCCTAACGTCAACTCTATTGAAGACTAAGAGTCTGGTAAACAAAGGTCAGTAGATTTCAAGAGAAAATAGGTCAGTCCTTTTATCTGCTATACTTGTTCTGCCTTTTTTTTTTTATGGGGACTCCTCTCTGATTGCTTCGGATCGGCTAGACAGGGACTGCTGATAGCTCCTGTCTGCTGCCGCAGTTTGTTAGAATTGGTGTAAAGGGGTGGCAAAGCTGAAAAGACACATTGGGCAAGAGACTATTTTTCCTGGTCCCTTTGTAGGTGCTCTGTGAACTAGGTGCTGAAATGACCCTGTGGGCTGGGGAGATGTGGGGCTGAGGATACGTGGATGAAAGGAGCCAGTTAAAAGGCAGGGGCCGAATTTTATGCTCAGGAAGAGAAGGACAGATTCTAATTCCCAAAGCTGAGTCCCATTTGATGCAATCTCTCAGTTATTTTTCTTTCTGTAATTGAAGAGGTGGTAAGTTACCAGAAAGAAAAAAAAAAAAATCACAAAATAAAACACGCCACCGAAGTCATGACCTGGAAAAGGCTTTACTCTTTAGTTTTGCATAAAGGGAATCAGAATCATTTTCTCCAAATCATGGATGTTACTGTCATCTGATGGGAATGAAGAGGTCTTTCTACCATGCTCTTTAGGAAAATGGCGACAGTGACCAACAACTTATTGCTTGATGTGTTTTGACTCTTAAAATTATTTTTCACACTGACAGACTCCTTAAGGCACTCAGGGCAGGAGAACCATGTCCCCACCAAATAGACACATTTCACAAAGTTCCATTTAAATAGAAGAGTGTCACATTGTCCAGGTAGTGCTTATCATTTAAAAAATAATTATTTCTTCCCTATTGCTTATAATGACTACTTTAAAGCTCAAAAGTGAAATCTATTTCCTCACCTCAATTTTCTCTCCTCCATCAAGTTTGCATACTCTGTGGGGCTTCTGGCGACTGCTGGGCTGCTGGCATTGATCTTTTCTTTCCCTGGGGGGGAAAAAAAGTGGCCTTGAAATTTTTCCTTTGGGGAAAAATATCACACCTTTTACCAGACAACCAGGTTTTCTCTCCTTTCTTCTGACTTGGGTTATTTTGTGTTATTCAACAGTCTTGTGCTGGCTTGGCAGTCATTTACATATTCCTTCATGTATGTATACACTTAAATATTGATCTATTCATTCATGGAATATTTTGATGCCTCTCACGCACCAGGCATTGTGCAAAGTGCCGAAGATGATGCAGTGACTAGCAGACGCCGCACTTACCTTCATGGAGCTGTAGGCCCATTAGGTTCCATTAAATTGGGGAGAAAATTATACCCACTATTTATTGTGTAGTTGGTTGTTCTCATTTCCATATAAAATGATAAGAATATTTTTGCCAAAGAAGATAGCTGTGATAAGGAGCTTACCTTTGGATTCACTAATCTTGACAATAATCTACTAATTACTCTGTTCAGTTCTCCCACGGTGTAATGGGCTTTTAGAGATATTAGAGCAATTCTGAAAGGTGGGGAAAAAAAAGAAGTCATGGTATATTTAGACTTTCAGAAGTTATGTGGAAGACTAGGAATTAATATAGTATATTAATTTCTCAGTCAGTTCACCTGATTAGTGAAGAGAATTTCAATCGCTTTGTTATGCATCTTAAACCTGGATCGGACCTTGGTGCTTTTTTAAGCACTGGAGAAAAGTTAAATTTTTGTTAACTAAAATGCACAGCTCTGGATCCCAGTGTTTGACCTCCACAAACGCTTTTGAATTGTGTGCCTCAAGTCAAGGCCACGCAGGGTGGCAGCAGCCTTCGTTTCCCATGTGTGAGAATTGGTGAGCAGGATTTGACTTTGGTCTGTGGTTTTACTGAATGCAGATTTTTCTCCTGGACTCTGAACTGTGGACCAGAGGAAGGTTCTACTGCCAAGAGAGTGAAGGGCAAAAGGAGACAAATACTTTTCTGACCTCTCACTTTAAAGCCGCTCACCCCTGTTTTATTGCTCTTTCAACACTGCATCAAAGCAGGAAACTTTAAAGTCTCAGTGAAGCAGGAGGATACAGCTTTTCCAGGGACCAGGGTAGCTTTAATTAAAATTGGGTTGTATTTGGGAATGTTTTGCTTTGTGTTTGAACCAAAAAAAAGAAGTGAAGGAGACAGAGAGAAAAGTACAGCAGTGGATTATCTCCCTAATGGCAAAAAAGATCAATTAATTTACAATGGGGGGGGGGGGGAGAAAGAACTGCACTACAGATTTACAAAGTGTTCATTATCTATGGACTTTGGATATGAACCATCATCAGCCTAATATCCAAGGCAGAGATCTGACAGTGCCCACCCTGAATTCAGGGGCCAGTTGATAAATTAAAAATCATTTTAAAATTTAATATTAAAATTGATAATTGCTCTGTGGGAAATAGATTTTTCTGAACTTCTACCCTTTTCCTGCAGTGCTGAGCAAATGCAAGGCGATAAACTGTCCATTTGTCACAATGATAGATAGACAAATCCTACTTTTGCCCTTGTTCCACAGTACTCCTACATTTCAATTAAGGAGAATAAGTGCTACCATTTGTAACATGTAGTCATATTGTCCTCTATAGCCTTTTAAGGCTCACAGAATTCTCTTTAGGAATGGGAAAAAGTCCCTCGACATACCGTTACAACCATTGGGATGCACTGCCCATGTCTTCAAGGGACATGGTAGGGGGGCTAGAGAAGAAGGCTGGTGATCAAACATCACCTGGGATGGAAGAGATTGAGAACCTGATAGATACGGAGGGTCAACAGTGGAGGATGGGAGATTCTGATTAAAGTGATTTAGGATTCTTGCAAAATTGGACAATGCAGGAATGAACACAGCAGCCCAAAAGTTAGGTGCTAGTTGTCAAGAGAGTTCAGGGGAACCTGACTAAAATTTGCTCAAGGAGAGACTGTTTCTCAAGGGAGCTAGAGTAGGTGGCATATATTTCCCATTCCATCGATGTTAGACTTGGCCACCTGCCTTGCTTTAGGCCATTGGACCATTAGAGGATATGACACTAGCAAAGGCCTTAAGTATGCTCATGAGGTTGGGCCTGCCCACTTGGGTTCCTCTGCTCATCATGAGGCGAGCAAGTCCTATGCTGTTATTGCTTCTTCACCTGGGGCCCCAGAATGAAACACACAGAGCAGACATGCATCTGACCCAAGACTCGTAGCCAATCCCAGGCACCCGAATCTGAAGCAGAGGTGCCCCAGACAACCTGCAGACCTGTCAGCATAAGAAGTGCTTGCTGTTGAAAGCCACCAAGTTTGGAAGGTGGTTTACTAGGCGGCATTAATTGCAGCCATAGTTGCCTAATATATCATTCCTCAAGGAGAACCTCCAACGGCCTCAAGACTATGACGCATTGAAACATTTATCACGACTGTAATGAATCTGTATCTTGTTTACCACTCTATCTTAGCACGTGGCATACAGGAAGTTCTTCATAAGTGTGTGTTGAAGAATAAATGAAGGCTTTTCCAGGTCAAGTTTCTCTCTATTTCATAACATACCCAATTGCCTTGCCTCCTAGATAATGTTCTTAGTAAGCTGTCTTGAAAGATGTGACTTTGTTTTCAGCTGTGTCTGTCCTCAAGTATTTATGATTTTGAACAGGAGATACTATGGATTAGTAAGTACTGTGAGAAAGAAGTGTTTGGAGAGCACAAAGTTTGGAGACTGGATTCAGACTGACAACAAGGTCGTTAGGGCATGGGGAATGTAAGATGTCCCAGTAGACCCTGGGGAGGAAATGTTTGAGTCATTTTAGAGATGTCAGTGCCAAATATTGAAGCTAATAGTAGTAGTTAGGCATTTGCATTAAGTGCTTTACATTAAGTGTCTCATTGGAGACAGATATTCTGATTATTCTTATTTTATAAATGTGGGAAGTAAGGTTTAGAAACCTCAGGTAACTTGCCTGAGGTCACAGAGCCAGTAAGTGGTGGAGATGGGCTTATATCCAGGGCTGATTGACCCCAACATCAACTTATAAGATCAAGCAGTAACTATACTATCATCAGTATAGTTATTGATCCTGGGCCGCTGGACCCAAGCTGCTGTTGTCCTTGATCCTTGATTTTATTTCTCTTATTTGGTTCATTATCTCCTGTCCTCCTCCCTCTTTTCTTCAAACAAATCCATTCATAACTATAGTTGTGGGTGGGGAGAGAAGTGCTCTTGCTCTGTGCCCGTAGAGAGAAGAGAATATGCAGGAAGGGGGCCACTAATTAGCTGGTCCCAGCCCTTCACTAGGCTAGCATGGTTTCTTTATTTTTAAGGCTTCAAGGCAGGGACCAGGCTGGGCAAAGAACAATGAGTAAGTCATGGAGGTGATGCTTTTAATGATACATTCGCTAATGAAATGGCACTCCATGGGTTCACTTATTAGTAACTTAGCTCAAACAGCCATGTCCTACTGTCAGCTTGCCATTGACGACTCAGTGTGACCTCAGAATTGTCAACTCCACCTGAAAAAGAGCAAATGTTGCAGAAAATACAGGAGCAGCAGCATAATTTGGAGTGGAAAGATTAGCAACAACAGAGAACCTCTTGAATCTCTGTATTTCTAGTTTGCTGTGGAATTGTGCCAGAAGTGTAGTTATTTGAAGAACAGGCTAACCTTGCAGTATTTGGGTTTGCATCTGATTTGTAAACAACTGGATGACTTGATTGAATGTTTTCGAGGCTGTATGACAGTGTTGGCACTGGAGGAGTGGCTAGCAGAACTCCATTCTCAACTAATTATATAGGGTGGCTCTTCTTTATGTTTTCCAGGGCATTGGGGTTTTTAACTTGATGTTCAGAAAATGATTTATGGGGAAAATACTTCCGTACAGACCTTGCTTAATGACCGGAGGATCAGGAATGACACATGGATGTGAAAGTTTATGATTCTTCCCATTTATGTAACCTCATTTATTTGAATAACTCAATGCCCCTTATGTCAATTATTGAATTAAACCTTTTAATATCCCTCTGTCAAATGGGAAGTATGTATTTATTTACTCTTCATTTTACAGTTGGCCATAATGATTTGAACTTTCTTTCTTGGGGGATGAACCAGATCTTACATTCATGTTTTGCATCCCTCATTAAAGGCTGCTCCCTAAATCGGACACTCATACACGAAACGTCCATTTTTAGGCCTCTATACCTTCTCATTAACCATTCACTATTCCTGTGCATTTGGTGCTTTCTTGGTGCAAAGCTAAATGAGCATAGTTTTATTTTGTTTGCTTCTGAGCTTTGATGGTAAAACTAGCGATTGTTCCAGGGTGAAATGAATTCCTGGGAATGGTATCGCATGAAATCTGACGGTTTTCATTCTCACTGGTGATTACGTCGTGTTTGCTAGTGAGGAAATCACGGAACGGGCAACGTACCTGAAGCTTCCTCCGCAGCGTGAGTCGGAGAAGCTTTCCCGGTATCATGCACATGGTGGACACACGTTGGAGCCAATCCCTTTCTCGTTCCATCCTCTCAGAGTTTCTCTTCAAGGCTTTTCAGGTCCTGTGTCCTCTCACTTTGTCTCCTGTGACTTCAGGGTGATCAGCTCATTTCTCTGAGCCTCTAAAGCAGCTTCATTCACCACCAGTTTCCACACCCTCCCTGCCTTTGGCTATCTAGTCACGAAGCCAAGCAGTAATGAAAATGGGTTTCATTAAACAGGAATCCTACTTATTTTCTCAAACCACTATGCTAATAATCTCCCTTCTCAATATAAAGGCTTAAACACATACCAATATAACTAGTTTTTTTTTTTTTCCAGCTATTTTTTTTTTTCTAAAGAAGATTATTTCCTGGGGATAAAAATATCTCTATTCAAAATCCAGGACTTTGTTGTTAAAAATGAAGATCTAAAGTATATAGAACTCTTTTTTTTTTTTTTTCTCTAGAAGCGAATGGAGCTTGAAACTCCCACCTTTCAGTCATTTCGGTTTTGAAAATGACCACAAAAGAGATCTGAAGAGCTAAAACATTTCCTCACTAAAGCATGAATTTTGCAGGCCCTTATAAATAAATCAGGATGAATATTAGAATACAGAGACAGTTTGTAGGCATATGAATGTGGGTGATAGAAATATAATTTTGTTCCCGCAACAACTCAAACACGTACGAGGACACACACTGTATAATACTGAAGGAATAACAAGTTCACATAAACTCGGATGGGCATTGTGTCTTTTTTAAAGAAAGCCACCCACACAGTTCAGGGTCATCCTTCTCTCTTGACAGGCTGCTCGTGCAGATGCCATCTTGATTGGGGTGGAAGTTCTTCAGCCTCTGCACCCTCTATCTAATGCCTGTGGTTTCTAGTTGAGTATATAACTTCCTATTTATCTGGAAGCCTGTTTCAAAATCGGCCTCCTCGGTAGTTATCCTGACATTCGGAACTGCGGCCTCAATCTCCCTTTTTTTTTTTCCCCCCTTGTCATGAAGTTTGTGATCATCAGCAAGAAGTCAATTTTGACTCTTTCGCTCTCTGGAGCTTTTAGAGCTCTTTGCAAATACCAGGAGCATGACCCTGGAAATTTCTTTTCCCCCAGAAAAGGAAAAAGCTCCACTTGTCAATCAGTCATCCTGAGCATAAATTCTTACAAAGGAACTCAGAGCAGCCCCTGTCTAAATCCATCAGGATGGAGGGGAGATGGGGGAGAGGGGGTCAAGTTACTAAATAACTGTGATCAGCTTTAAAGTCTAGCTTCAGGGTTATTACTTACATTGCCTTTCGAAAGTAGCATAGATGCACAAAAGAATGAAAGAACACCAGCTCCTTTGTTACTGGACAAGTTGGAGGAGCAAGGCATTCTGATTAATGGAACTTCTAGTTTGTTGACTGTTAACCTATTTATGGACAGAGCTTACCGAGGGCAGGGGTTTGGCTGAAGATCACAGAAAGATGAATGTCTCTTTTCAGATGAGCATAATTTAACAAGTTACCCCACACCACTTTGTATTTTTCTTCATATTGGTTTTGTTTTATAGTGAGTTGTCCATATATTTCTCTCACCCAGGAGGTTACAAGCAATTTTGGAGTAGAAGTGTTTCTTTCCCTCTTTGTAAAACCTGTAAAATATTTCACATTGTAGATATTCATTAAATATTTTCTGAGTTATATTGATTTTCCCCCTCTAATATGTGTTTAGATATATTGCTCTACCAATGACAAATGCCCATGATGTACATCAATGCCTTGAGTATGAAAAAAAAAAAAGGCCTGAAAAACATGTAGTGTGTACTTTGATGACTTCTATAAAACTTAAAAGCAAAACTTTTCCTTAAAACCTCACATGTTCATAAAATAATACCTGAAATCCTGATATATACACATACTGACACACACACGCACGCACACAATCTGTTTGAAATATATTCTACCAGAAATGTAAAAAGATAAAAGTGGATCATAGAACAATGAAGGCCCTAGGAAATACCGGACGTATGATTTAAAGAGACTAAAGGTGAGCCAATAACAAATACTCATTCAAGGTGTCCTAGCTGTACTGTGCCATGCTAGGTACTCTGAGGGTACAAAAATATGGAAACTGAACATAGGGCTCCTACTTTGTTTTACACACTGTTCTAGGTCCATAAGTACATTGAGGATAAAAAAAGATATTCCTGCTCCTTGCCGCAGAGCTAAAGAGGAGAGCCGAACAGTTAGCAATGAACATAGTAATTTAGCTAGGTATGCAGTGGCCAGAAGGGGGTACATACAACAGACAAAGGAAAAACAGATCAGGGTAAATGAGAGGGCTGCGTAGCCAGGTAAACAGCGTGATCAAAGTTGGCTTTTTTCAGAAGGAGGTATTTGAGCAAAGACTTAAAAGAGAAGTTAGCCAAGCAGATACCTGGGGAAAAGGATTCCAGGCTAAGGGAATGGTCAGTACCAACGGTGAGAGCAAGCTTGGCAGGTTGAGGGACAAGAAGTAGGCCAGGGTGGCTAGACAATAGCAGGGCATGAAAGCAGGAGAGTTTCACAAGGTCAGGTGGCAATGGGGTCCCCCAGGACCCTGCAAATGAAAATGAGTAAAATAGAGATCCGTGGCAGGGTTGCTAGCAGAGAAGCAATGCCATCTGATGTATACTAGCTGTTGTGCTGAGGACAGGCTATAAAGGTGCTAGAAGCAGGGAGACAAGTGCAGATACCGCTGCTGGCTGTATGATCCAGGTGCAATATGAGTATGTCCAATTCGTTGTCTTCTTCCCCCATTAGATTTCAAGCTCTCTTAGCAAAGGCGCATCTTGTCCAAGTATCCTTTCTAACATAGGTTTTCTCACAAAGTAGGTTCTTAACATATATTTTGAATGGATGGATATGTAACTTAAGTATATTCTAGAAAATTACTAAAATCCCCAAAAGTTTAAGATATAGTGCTCCAGACATGCAGAGGAGAGCAAAATCATCTGTAACTTGCAAGGTTTGTAGTGGAGGAAATGTTTCACTGATTTGCGTGATGGTAGCAGCTGTAGGGAAAATAGCAGCAGGTACCATTTATTGAGAACACGCTACATCCCAGGCTGTGTGCTCACGTTTCACATGTATCAGCAATAGCAAACCAGAGAAGGGAATCCCCTTCTCTGGGGAAGGACATAAGGCTGCAAAGTTCGGGGTTTGAATAGGTGGCTGGCTAATCATTTTGCTTTGTTGGAAACCTGATGCAGAATACATGATGGGAGGTAAAGCTGGAGAGGTAGATTGAGGCTAGATCATGGAAGACCTAAAATTCACACATTATGCAGGTATTTTGGATATGATTCAGGGTTTTGAAGTTTATTTGTTTATTCAGCAGGGGAGTGATAGGTTTAAAGCTGAGCTTGGGAATGATTAATATAACTCCTAGATTACCTTTGGATCATTTAGCTAGAGAATAAAACTAGATGAGCAGTTGTTGCTAAGGTCAAAATTACAGCTTTATCATTTGGAAGCACTGATGTAGAAAACAGAAAAATGACACACCCTGATACCTGCACGAGCCTCCGCAGTTTGCAAAGCTCTCGCATTCGCATTATCCCCCTTGATCATCACAGCAGCTCTGCTAGGTGGCATTGTTATCACATTTTACAAATTGAGATGATTTATGCAAAAGCGATCGGTGCACAGTCTGGCCTGTAGTAGATACTCAAGAAATGTTAGCTGAAGTGGAAAAATGAGGAAGTACAGGCTTAGAAAGCCTAAGCATATTGCCCAAGGTCATAGAGCTGAAAATAAATGACAGAGCCAAAACTTAAAGCCAGTTTGTCTGAGTCCAATTCTCTTTGCTCATGCCCTAACTGCTTCTCTGCCACCCACCAGAGCGCCTCAGAAGTTCTTGGAAAATGACGGGTAAAGGAATCTAGCGTAATACCTAGTTAACTAACCTAACACAAATCCCAATATGGAAAATGTTACTTAGTATCTTGTATAAAATTTCATTTTAAGAATTTCAAACTTATACATAATATGTTTATATTACATGTCTCTGCTCTGATATGTTCTATTTTTATATGTTAGTGTATTTGCATGTACATATGAATGCGTGAGCAAAGGTGTATAGGTATATATAGATGTGAAGCATTAGTTTGCTAGGATTGCCATAACCAAATACCACAGACTGGGTAGCTTAGACCACAGACATTTATTTTTTCATAGCTCTGGAGGCCAGAGGTCCAAGACTATGGCGTGGACAGATTTAATGTCTACTGAGGCCTCTCTTCTTGGTTTGTAGGCAGCCCTATTCTCTCTGGGCCCTCTCATGGGCTTTTCTCTGTGTGCCTGCATTGCTAGCATCTCTTTGCACGTCCAAGTTTTCTCTTCTTCCAGGGAAACCAGTTAGATTAGGGAAACTGGTTGGATTGGGGCCAACCCTAATGATCTCACTCTAATTTAATTACTACTTTGAAGGCCCTATCTCCAAATACAGTCACATTCTGAGGTACTGAGGGTTAGAACTCCAACACATGAATTATGAGGGGGATATATGTCAGGCTACAACATATTTATTACCACTGATTTGTTATTTTTTAAATTTTTTGCTCATAAGCCTTTTAGAAGTATTTGTTCATTAAATATTTCCTGGGGACAATTAAGGCCTTGGCACAATGACATGGGCACAGTGTGGTTTATCAGTGGACATAGTATGAGCTTTGGACACCTGTAACCTTGGTTTTAATTCCAGCTCCATTGCCATTTTTTACCTGTGTGGCCTTGGGCTAGTGACTTAACCTTAGTTTCTTCACTCATAAATTGTGGGTAAGAGGGCCTTCTTAGCAGGTTTGGGTGAAGATTAAAAATAATTATGTAAACACATCTAGCACAGGGCCTGCCCCTTCAAAGGGGCTCAGTGAATGTTAGCTCCCTTTTCCATTACGGCCCTGAGCTCACAGGGCCCTGCTCCCTCGGACAGAGGGAGACATGCACACAGATAATTTTACTGGAAATTGATATATGCCACAAGGGCTGTATATAACAAAAGACTGTGTTTGCTGGGATGTTTTTTGGTGTTAGCTTAACCAGGATGTTTCTGTAGTAAATACAACAGGAACCCAGTTTACCATTCTGTTGAAAGATCATTAGTTAAACTAACAACAACAACAAAAAAAAATTAAAAAAAGAAAGCTATGTGCTATCCAAACCTTCAAGGTAAATAAAAATTGAGTAATTATAAACCCCAGACAGTTTATCCCACCGCAGTAGGGCAGCCTCTAAAATTTCCCTCAGTGACCGCCCCCCCTTCCCTGCCCTGTCCCATCTGCTGGTATTCTCACCCTTGTGTAATTCCTGCCTCCTCCGAATGTGGGCAGGATGCAGTGATTCTAGCCCCCCCCCCTTTTTTTAATGTTTGCTTATTTTTGAAGGAGAGAGAGACAGAGCATGAGTGGGGAAGGGGCAGAGGGAGGGGGAAACACAGAATCCGAAGCAGGCTCCAGGCACTGAGCTGTCAGCACAGAGCCTGACGCTGGGCTCGAACTCCTGGACTGCGAGA
This sequence comes from Prionailurus viverrinus, assembly GCF_022837055.1. Taxonomy (NCBI): domain Eukaryota; kingdom Metazoa; phylum Chordata; class Mammalia; order Carnivora; family Felidae; genus Prionailurus; species Prionailurus viverrinus. Next base: position 143,916,292 of record NC_062568.1, read on the forward strand.
TCATGACCTGGGTGGAAGTCAGACCCAGGTGATTCCCTTCTAATGCACATAACTCGGCAGAAGTGGGACGGCACTTCTGAGGCTGAGTTACAAAAAGACTGTGACTTGCTTCCTGACTACTCTCTGGGGCGTCTCTCCTACTCACTCTCATCTCCCTCTCTCCCCCTGTTCTCTGTCTCTTTCTCTAATGGCCAGTTGCCCCATTGGGAGGACGGTCGCGCAACCCGTGGAGAGGCCCACACGGGTGGATAGGAAGTGCTTCTGCCTCCTGCCAACAGCCTCTCGAGCAGGACTGGGAGCAGGTCCTCCACTGCCAGCTGAATCTTGACGTGACTGCAGCAGCAGCCAACAGCTTGACCCGCCTTGAGCCCCAGGCGCTCAGGTCAGCCACACCTAGACTCCCAACCCACAAGAGCTCTGAGGTAATGAACGGTGGTTGTTTAAGCTGCTAAATTTGGGGGTAAATTGTCACACAGCAATAGGTAAGTACTTCCCACAAGGATATTTACACTTCGTTCAACTTGAATCTTTTCACATGATAGTGGAAATCTACGTTTTATTTCTTCACGAGGGTCTTTGCACTCAGGTATCGCCTACACCATTAAAAAAAGAAGAGGAGATCTAATCAGAGGATGATTTTATATGAATTTTTCCTTTTACTTAGTAGAATCATTGGATGGAATATTATTAGACTTCATAGAAGAAAAAAATAAGCAAAGATATTTTATTTTTACTCACTAGTAAACAAGTCAGGCATGACATGGCATTGCTAAAAAACACTTTGCATATCACAGTACGAAATCACAACACAGTTTAGGGGCAGGGCTCACAAACGGGATCTGTGCGTGGAACTCTGCTTAGAAAGGTGTTGGAAGTGGGTATTTGGGTGGCTCAGTCGGTTAAGCCTCTGACTCTTCCTCTCGGCTCAGGTCGTGTGATCTTACAGTCATGGGATGGAGCCCTGCATGGGGCTCCATGTTGAACATGGAGCCTGCTTGGGATTCTCTCTTTCCCTTTCTCCCTGTCCCTCCCCCACTTGCTCTCTCTGGCTCTCTTTCTTTCAAAATAAATAAAATATTAAAAAAAAAAAAAAAAAGAAAGGTGTTGGAAAGAAACCATAACAGTGGGATCTCAAGAAAAGAAGGAGCCATATAACTGAAAGCCAACATATTTAATTTTTACTCTACTAGATAAAAATGCAAATAAATTCCTCATCCACCTTTTAAGGGATAGGTGCAAAATACATAATAGCATTGACAAGTTGTATTTATAAGGCACCTTCATGTCTGTTCTTTATATCTTTCCTATATGACCTATGCTGTTTCATAGTTCAGTTTGAAATAGGTCAGATTCAATGTTTTTTGCTCCATTTTACAGATGAAAAATAGAGATGTGATTCCAGTACCTTGGGAATACAGATTGACTAAACCATCTTTCATTGCAACAATTTGAAAATTTTAGTTTGTACCTCATAAGACAAGTATCTATCTGTCTATCTATCTATCTATCTATCTATCATCTATCTATCATCTATTTATCCATCCATCTATTCACTCACCCACCATCTTTCTATCCTCAGTACTTATCTACAGGTCAGTTATCTGACAGTTGCAACCTTCTGAAAGACAGTCATGAGCCTGGAGGTAGGAAAATGTTCTGGCATTGGCTAAAATATGAGCCAAAGACACTTGAGCTAAAACGTAGGCTCTGAGATGATAATACTAAACTCTTTAAGAGTTTCTTAGACTTTCTATGCAGAACCCGGAGGCACTTTTAAAAAACACAATTCTAACAAATTTGGGTTGGTTAATTTGTTTGTTTCCAAGACTGGAAAAAACTAAGTGAGGAGACACAGAAATGGTAGTGAGAAAGGCTGACACAGGGACAGAATTATCTGATAGCCAGGAGGGCTAGAGAAGTATTTTTAAAAGCAACCATAAAGCCAGAGAAAGCAGTTTAGGATACTTTTATAGCAATAATAAACATTGCGACTCATTTCAAAATGCTCTATAATAATAAATGCTCATAATTTATTAAAATCATTAAAATGTCAAATGTTTAAGGAGACAAACAAATTGTAGCCGGCATATTTGGAGTATTTACTTTGTAGCAAAAACCATGCTAGGTGCTTTACATCCATTATCTCTAATCCTCTCAATGCTCAAGGTTTTGGAGATAGGAAATGAAACTTCCAGAGTTTAAGCCATTTCCTTAAGGTCATACAAGTGCTAATAAGTGAGCCAGGATTCAAACTTAGATTTCTCTGATTAAAAAATCTCCACTCTGTCCACTATTCTACACAACCTGAAAGATGCCAATCAAAAACTGTTTAAGATTAAAAAAAAAAAAAAAAGTATCTTAGTGCCTAAGGGTATAGTTTGCTAATCTGGAAACTGAATCAATCCTGTTCTATCCATAATTCCCCCAAAATAACACATAAGTGAAATGTTAATCTTTGTGTACTTTTTGGTGGGGAGAGGAGTATATTTTTTTGCTTGACATGAACAGGGTATTTTTTAAAAAGTTAGACTTATAGCAGCAAACAGGCTGCTTTGTGAGGCAGTGGGTTTCCCATCTCTGAGAATATCGTAGCCACCACTAACATCTTCCAGGAATGCTGAAGATGTTATTTCTATACAGAGTAGGAAGCAGGTTGCTAAAGACCTGCCTCATTTCTAAGAATCTGTGTCTCAAAAATCCTATTTCATCCTGATATGCAGTATTTCTAACTTGTAAGCGGGGAAGAAAGATTTGCTACTAGATGAATTATTATTCTTTAGAGCACAAAAATAGTGAGTTCAACCCCCTTGGCAGTTGCATTTAGCTAACCAATTTTTTGTGTCTTTAATTCTTTCGTGTCAAATGGATCACTGAATGTTCAATGCTTAATTACCGAATCTTCATCATCCCCAAATACTTCTGTGCTTAATATTTATTAAAACCCTTTTTTCAGTGAGACAAACCTCATCTACCATCTGAAATCTAATTTTCTTGACATTTTGTAGCTAGTCGTTATGAACTAATAATATACAGTGCTGTTTGAAATCATCATTCCTTATGTTATACTATGAAATTAATTTTTCCCTTTTGATTTTTAATACATTTCTCTTGTTCTATTCAAAGAATGGTAGGGTGCCCTCCTAGTGATAATTTTGACCATTCATTTTAAATTGCTATCCAAAACAGACTGAGTAGTGTTTCACAGGAACATTTTTATTAAATTTCCCATGATGTTACATATGGTTACAAAAATAACTACTGTGGCAAAAAAAAAAAAAAAAAAAAAAAAAGGAAAAGAAAATAAAGCCAAAGGAATATATAATCAAACATTTAATATCTTAGAACAGATGAAATAAACCTAAATCAGCATATGTAAGTAAAGATAAATATTTGTAAGATGACTTTCATTGATTAAAAAATTTGGCCATTTATTTCAGGAGTGGCTTATCTGTTAGGCTCAGTATGCATAGTAAGTGGTATCCACAGTATTTTCAGGAGCACACAAAAATGTTTTAGTTTAAAATCAGAAGGAAAAAATTAACTTAGGTAAAAGAAAAAAATTTTTAATGAATTTTTAAAAAATATTTATTTTTGAGACAGAGAAACAGTGTGAGCAGGGTAGGACAGAGAGAGAGGGAGACACAGAATCCAAAACAGACTCCAGGCCCTGAGCTGTCAGCACAGAGCCCGACACAGGGCTCAAACCCACAACCCGTGAGATCATGACCTGAGCCCAAGTCGGACGCTTAACCAACTGAGCCACCCAGGCGCCACAAAAGAAAGTGTTTTAATAGATGATATTAATATATTCATCTTTATACCAATATGATTATAAGATAGAATTTTAAAAAATGGAAAAAAAGTGACCCAAGAAGGCAGAAGTGCCCAGGGCCCATGCAAGATATTATGTGGTCCAGATTCACTCATTCTAACAGGATTTCTGAGCTCCCTGCTGTTTGTCAGGGACTGCACTAGAGCCGACGTATCGTGGGGGGCCGAAGAAAGTGGGGTGAAATGGTACACGAAGAGGACCCAGCTTTTAACCTCAAAGAACGTGTGAATTGCTAATGAGTAAAGAAAGTATGAGAATGGATCATTACAATACAACGTGGCAAATGGTATTATAGATAAAGACAAAGTGCCAGGGGGCTACTGAGAAGGCAGTAACAAGTTGTGCCTGGTGGCCGTGGGGGAGGCGGGGTTCAAACAGCACATGGTAGTTACACTGAGTTTTAAGAAAGGAGATTTCTCTTTTCTTTCTTTCTTTCTTTCTTGCTTTCTTTCTTAATGAAATGGGTTATTAAGGAGGTAATGAGGGGGCTGTGTTCTTGGCTAATGGATGGCATGTGCAAAGGCCTTGGAGCATGATAGGCCTTGGTATTTTCCAGAAACTGCAGATGGTACATTATGCCTGCATAGAGTATATGCAGGTGGCCTTAAGGGTGTAGAAAAGGTCAGCAGGGTGCCATCCTTGCCCTGCTAATGAGATGATGTTATATTTTATAGCACAAGATCTATGTTTCTTAACCTTGGCATTAAATACTTTTCCCATTTGGCTCACATTGGTGTTACCACCCCCCGAAGACGCTCTACCAAAATGCTCTAATGCCAGTCGCCCGAATGGACTTGCTTTCCTACTTCTGCTCTTTTGTACATGTTCTCACTTTATCTGTAATGCACTCTGTCCTTCTCTGACATCATAGACTTCGTCCCTGAAGCCACCTTAGCCCCAGGCAGCACACTTACTAGGTCACACAGTACAGAGCTGAGAAGGGCCTGTGGGGTTATCCAGCCATTAACCTTCATTTTGCTAATAAAACTGAGGCCCAGAGAAAGCAAGCAACTCGTGCCCGTACCCACAGGAAGCAAAACAGAACCAAATTCGCCTGACTTTTGGTGGTACCGAATTCTGTAGCAACTGTCTCCACATTTGGCGATTAATCATGTGCTGTCTTGACATAGCTGGTGTCATCTTCAAAGATTTACTTTTACCATTTGATTTGTTTATACATTGTTATGGTTTTCCATCCAAATGTCATTCCCCTGTGGGCTGGAACTGCCTCTCATAGTGTTTTCCCACAGGACCTAAAGCAGTAAGCCCTTAAGTAGTTAATAATCTGGTTTAGGTTTCTCATCGTCATGAAATGATTTGCCTATATTATAGAGAGTATTAAATCTATGGCAAGAAAGGAAAAACAAAAACAAAAACAACCCAGCACCTGTCTTAATTTGGGTTTTCAAGGATCAGAGCCTGTGACATTCCTGTGCCCTTGATTTATTGTGTTCTTCAAGAAACAAAACAAAACAAACAACCTGTGAAAGGGTGAGGCTAGAGATGGGGAAAGGGCAAGTCTGGCCTTGGCAGCCTGACCTGTTTGAAAGAGGGACTTCTGGAGCATTAATAACTGTGCAGAGTTGTCCAGAAGGGGCAGCACAAGCCTCTCCCACCTCCTTGCTCTAAGTAAGACACTGTGGGCTGCCTCCTGGGGGCTGGGGCCAAGAGGGGTGTGTGAGTGTAATTTCCTCGGTGAGAAGGGGTTCTTGTCTGCTAAGGACAAGTCTTGAAGTTAGGGCCTGGGCCGCTGTGAATCACCATACACCATAATCACAGACGCCCGGGACCGGTGGACCTATTCGGTAGAGGGAATCTGAGCAGGGAACCAATTGCATCTTTCACCACCTTCACCTGCGGGACAAAAACCCCCAACAAACAAAACAGCAGAAGAAAACAAAACGGAAACAAACATGATAGAACCCAAGAACCCATCTTCTCCATCTGCAGTCTGACCTCTTCTGGGTCGCTCATAAATTTTCTCAAGATGGGGCGCCTGGGTGGCTCAGTCGGTTACACGTCCGACTTCGGCTCAGGTCACGATCTCGTGGTCCGTGAGTTCCAGACCCGCGTTGGGCTCTGGGCTGATGGCTCAGAGCCTGGAGCCTGCTTCCGATTCTGTGTCTCCCTCTCTCTCTGCCCCTCCCCTGTTCATGCTCTGTCTCTCTCTGTCTCAAAAAAAAAAAAAAAAAAAAAAAAAAATTTCTCAAGTTATTCCCAAGCAGCTTCACCTAACCTAATGTCCATAGTGACCCCTTTTCTCAGAAGAACAGAGTTAATGTACAAATGATTCAGTTCTTCTAATGGTGTGGCTTACGATGTCAGGAATGCGATCACTGCTGGGGGTAGGAAAAAAAGCCGTAGATCATCAGAAATGTGATCATTTCCAAGGTTTTGAAGAACAGATACTGCAATTTTTTATTCTGCCTCCAAATAGCCACAGTGACTGAGGAAAACACCAAACCCCCAAATTAATCCTCTCTGCACATCGCAGAAAAAAAAACCAAATTTGCCGCACAGCTAACAACAGCAACAAGAAAAAAAAAAAAACAACCCCACAAAAACAAACAAACCAAAAAGCAAACAACAACAATTAAAAACAAACAGGAAAACAACTAAGGCCCATATAAATGGAGAGTTTTCTTTAAGATCTCATCAGGCATAAAAAATGTGCAGAGGCACAGCTCTGAAATTAAAACACAATCTGCCCAGCAGTGTGGGGTCTGGCCGTGTGTGACAATTCCTGAAGACACCCTCCCTTTGAACCTGGAAAGTAATTTTGCTAGTTCTAATCTTAGGTTGAGCCCGGCAATTAGGATTCTTTCAGGTCTCTGCTACTTCAAATGGCTCCCGTTCTCATTCCCATTACTCTCAAAAACGAAGTCCACATTTTCCTCAAGCCCTGGGCACCTCCGTTTACTCCTCTAAATCTGCATTGCCTCCAATGGAGTGCATGGTTCTGCATCTGAATGTGGGATGTTAGCAACCGAAGCAGGCTTTGTGCTTCCAAAAGCTTCGCCCAGCGACACCAGGAAGCAAGGAAACCACTTGGGCCCATTATGTGGTTTCTTTCTCTGCAGTAATCTTTGCCTGTTGCTTCTGGGTTGATTTTTAAAATCTTCATTATTTTGTATCCTTCTCACAGTGTGAGATTTAGAATAATTCAGCTTTCTGTTGGAAAGATATAGGGAGAGGTTCTCACAGATTTCCTTGAGCACCCTGAAGCTTAGCGGGGATCCCGGCCTCCATGCTATTTCCTTTCTTAGCCCCCAGTCAGACTAGATGCCAGGCCATCCCTGTGGCTTTGCACATGAGGTTGTGGATATCGATTTGGAGAAAATAATAACTACTAATAATTTCTAAGAAAACTAGGGTCAAAACTTCTCTAATGTCTACTTTTCTGTGGAATTTGTACCTGTTACGTTATGTTTAAAATATGACAAACTCTTAATGCATTTGGCATAGAAAGAAAAACCAGTTAGCAAATGGACATTCAAAAATGTTTCTCTGAAAAACCATTTATCAGGCAACCTCCCTATTTACAGTTCTTTAACCCTCAGATTGTGTTGGAACTCATGAGAAGTTAAATAAACCGTCAAAATGCATGAATCCTTCAAAATTCCCTAGCTTGTACTTTGCTTTGCACAATTTTTTTTTAATTAAAAGAAAAAAAACACATTTAAAGTGGGTACATTTTCCCATGACCTATTGTCAATAATACATTATTCCCAATAACAAATTTATTTTTACCAATAATAAATATTACCAATAATATTAGCAGAATGAGTTTTAACTAAAAGGTCGTGGAGGAGAGAATGGTCTTAGGTAACCCCAGCCACAGAGGCTGGAGAACAGGAGCAATAATGAATGGGAGTTTGGGAAAGCGAACTGTTTCGGTACCAAGATGATGTTGATTTTGTATATGACGTATTTGAAGTGACTGGGGACGTCCAAGTGGAGACTCCATTAGGAACTATGAAGGGAAATAAAGATGTGATGAAAAATCTGGGAGGCATGGCCATCTTTTGTACCTGTGGACCTCTCATAAACGTCACAGATTTGCTTGTCCCCATTCATTCACCTGTATTTAAGAGAAAGAATGTGCCAGGCACCCAGGGGTTGCACAAGAAGTTCCAAGTGAAGCAACAGGCCCGTCCGGACCATTGAATGACAGCCGAATCAGTACATCCTTGAGGGCCAGGGGAAGGCTGCTGAGTGACTCCTGCAAGCCCCACTCTATATGCTAATGCTTTTAATGGGTTTGTCCTGATGAGAATTCAGAAGTTAGAAATTGGCCAATTTTCATTCCCATTCAACTGATAAGGGGTGGTCAGTGAGCTACTTTAAGCCCCAGGAAGATTATGGGTTTTGGCTTCACTGCCCACATGTCTAAAGGAGGCGACAATTTCTGATAATTCCTACTCCTGGAGGGGAGAGAAAGGGAATGGAGAAACTGTTAGTCTGGACCTAATTCTGAACCACAAGGGGGAATTGGTTGATGAAGTGGAAGTGATTGAAACTGAGGGGGAAAAGTGTCCATGGTGTGTCAGCCTAAAGTGATAACCACGAGTGAGGAGGTTGGGCCTGGCGGATGTGTTCCCTGGATCTCAGAAGGACTGGCATCTTAACAGGAGAGGAGAGCAGACAGATGTAATTCCACAGCAAAACTGTGAAAGGGAAGGAATTTTAAGAGAACTGGAAAACATTCAGGCATAGGATTCTAACTATGCAGCTTCAACTTTATGGAGGTATAATTGACAAATACAATTATAAGCTATTTAAGGTAGACAATTTGATGATTTGATACATGTATGCAGTGTGAAAGGATTTCCCCCATGAGGCTAATTAACATATCCATCACCTCACATATTTTCCTCTTTTTCCCTCTTTTTTTGACATTTAAGCTCTAATCTCATAGCAAACTTTAATTACACAGCACAATATTATCAACTTTAGTCACCCCGTTAGATACTCAGACCTTATTCACGTTACCAAAAGTTTACCCCTCTTTACCAGCCTCTCCCTATTTCACCCACCTTCCAGACCTTCACAACTTCTTTTCTACTCTGTTTCTAGGAATTCAACTTTTGTTGTTTTAGATTCCACATATAAGTGACATCATACAGTATTTGTCTTTGACTGGCTTATTTCACTTAGCAACATGCCCTCCAGATTCATCCATGTTGTCATAAATGATAGGTAATAAAAAAAGAAGAAATGACAGGTAATATTTCATCACACACACACACACACACACCTCACACTCTTTATCCATTCATCTGTCGATGAAAGACCATTGTGGATAAAAACTGTGCCATTTCAAATGATCTTAGAGTATAAAAAAGGGAGGCTTTTATTAATCAGAGAACAGAAAGTTTCTGACAAGCCCAAATTTTCATTTGGGCTTTTATTTTTTTATTTTATTTTATTTTTTAAATTTTTTTAATGCTTATTTTATTTATTTATTTTTATTATTTTTTAAACATTTATTTATTTTTGAGACAGAGAGAGACAAAGCATGAACAGGGGAGGGTCAGAGAGAGAGGGAGACACAGAATCTGAAACAGGCTCCAGGCTCTGAGCTGTCAGCACAGAGCCTGACGCGGGGCTCGAACTCACAGACTGCAAGATCATGACCTGAGCTAAAGTCAGCTGCTTTACCGACTGAGCCACCTAGGTGCCCCTCATTTGGGATTTTAATAAAAGAGGCATAATTCATCCAAATGAATGAAACTTCGGTTCTCAGGATACTAAGATTTGTTTACTTAGACTGAGCTTTCTGATTTATTTTTTCTACTCTTGTTATTTTAGTTGAGGAAGACTGAGCCCAGAGTCTCTACAAAAGTGCTTAAGGTCCATTTCTTATTAGTGATACACCATGACTGCAGCCCAGTGTTTCTGATTCTTAGTCCAGGCCTCTGTCTGCCACATGACTGGTTTCTCAACAAAACCAGTCTGAGAATTTGAAGAGATCTGAAAGCTTTTCTGGAGTGAAAGGGACGCCGAGTGAGCAGTGCTCCTGTTGGCTCTCACCACTCACCTCCCCATCCTGCTTTCAACAAGAGTTTACTTTTCGTTTCTTTTTTTTTTTTTAAGGTTATTTATTTATTTTGAGAGAGAGAGAGAGAGAGAGAGAGAGAGAGACTGAGAGAGAGAGCACATATGAGCAGGGGAGGGAGAGAGAGAGGGAGAGAGAGAGGGAGAGAGAGAATCCTAAGCAGGCTCCAAACCATCAGTGCAGAGCTGGACGCAGGGCTGGAAGTCACAAACTGCGAGATCATGACCTGAGCCGAAATCAAGAGTTGGATGCTTTACCGACTGAGCCACCCGGGTGACCCAACTCTCTTCTGTTTTATAAATACGGTGAGGAGGTATGATTTTATTTTGAAAGGCAGTTCTAAGATCTTTGAAAACCTGTACCTCCCCAGGTCATTTCATTGGTTAGAATTCCAAAAATAAGAGTATTGAACCAGATTCTGTGTGTGTGAACAATGATTAGGATGGAGACTCAAATAAATATATGTTAAAAAAATTAAGTACAAATTTTATTCTAATAAAACCTAGGGCATATAAGCAAAGAGGAGAGAAGAAGCCAGATCTATAAGAACCTCCAGAAGCCTAGAGCTAGGAATTGATTGGAGTTTCTAAAAATGGCAGTGAAAATGCATTTCTTAAAATTATATTTGGAAGATGATGATCAAGGACCACGACTTTGCTAAATTTTGTTTTGTTTTGTTTTGACTCGATTCTAACTGGAGTTAATCTCTCTGGATCTCTACCACATTTGTAGGCATCTAATTATAATCATAAATTAAAAATATTTTTAAGATATTTAACCACAATTTATCCTAAATTTAATGGCTTTTAATCTGGCAGTCTTAGACAAACACTTTTGAAAAATCAGATTCAGCTTTCAATCTCCATGGTCAAAGGTTTGGCCAGAAAGTGTGTGAAACTTGGTACGTTCCCTCAGGGGTTCCAGTTACTTTTCTTCGCCTGCCTCTACCTCCCCGGGTTTATTTTGTGTGCATGGCATGGCTAATGGAGTTAATGATGGCCCTTCAGCTTTGGGGCTGCTGCACTTGGTTAACGGTGAACCCAAGCCTGATTTCTTTCTTTCTTTCTTTCTTTCTTTCTTTCTTTATTCATTCATTCATTCATTTATTTATCTAGCTATCTAGCTATCTACTTATTTATTTATTTATTTTGATTCCTCCTCCAGAGAACTCTTCCAGGGTGCTTCGTGACCTGCCAGCTTCTTGCTTTCTGCTGAATCTGCTTGTGCAGAGGTTGGATCATGTCAAGTCCTTGTCTCACCTGGCTGCCAACAGACTTCTTGCTCAGCACCTCTTGAACCTGCTCATGTTTATTTAGAAAATAACTTTGGTCCAACCAAAGAAAAAAGATGGTTTTCTGTGACATTGGCAAGAGGAATCTTCATGGGGATGATGGCTGGATTCCCGCCTCAGAAAGAAAAGGTGCATGGGCCCTGTAGGCCATCTGCTGCTGGGCATCAGAACCAGGGTGTTCTATTTCATTTTTTCCAAGATTGCTATTCTACCCTCTGCTCTGAACTAGTGCCAAATGTCCTGAGGGGCTTGCCTTATGTGAAATGAGGGCTGCAGCATCAGCCGATGGACATTGTGCTTTTCATGCCTTTGTGTATTTCGCTCCCCTGGCTCTGACTCTGCCCGTGATCTCATTCATTTGACTCCCAGTTTTCTCTTCTGAAATGTTTAATTCATGCAGCTCGTGACCCTAACCTGATCTAATATCTGCAGCCTCATCACCCTGTGCTCTGGCCACACTGAATTAACAACTGATCACTAAACCTACTAGACCTTGATGTGATTGTGCATCCTTGAGAGCTTTTTTCTTCCCTCAAATGCCCTGCACCTAACTCACCAGGCAGACTCTTACGCTGCTGCTGAGAGCCTGTTCGATTGTCTTTCCCTTTGTGAAGATTTTCTGAGCCCCTCAGGCAGCTTGCTTTTCTGTTTTGATCTGTCACAGTATTGGACACATTTCTTCAGTTTGTTTATTCATTCATTGATTCAACAGGTTTCATTAATTCGTTACTGTGTGCCAACCACTGTAGGGCACTGTGAACAGAGTGGTGAATAAGGCAGATATAGTTTCCGATAGCAATGATGATCAAAGGCATAGATGATTTTAAAAGTATCAATGATTAAATTAGCGTGAAGAAGTATATCACATATGGGAACATAGATTGGCGGAGGGGCAATGTAATTCAGGGCTTTGAGAGGGCCTCAGGTAGGAACAAATGTTCGAGCTGAGAGTTGAACCTTCGGTGTAGGCAGAACAGTTTATGCACCGTGTGTCTTCATACATAGCACCTGACAGTCACTCAGTAAAAGCTTGTGGAACCAATGAGCGACTGAATGTACTATACAACCACAGTGGCAGTTTGAGGACTTGCTTAGAGTTTAATTTCTGCCAACTCATTTTTTTTTAAATTTTTTTTTTTAACGTTTATTTATTTTTGAGACAGAGAGAGACAGAGCATGAACGGGGGAGGGTCAGAGAGAGAGGGAGACACAGAATCTGAAACAGGCTCCAGGCTCTGAGCGGTCAGCACAGTGCCCGACGCGGGGCTCGAACTCATGGGCCGTGAGATCATGACCTGAGCCGAAGTCGGCCGCTCAACCGACTGAGCCACCCAGGCGCCCCTCTGCCAACTCATTTTAACAGTGTAAGGGCTCTGTAATACCCAGATAAAATGTGCATATGTGTATATATGCATATTCAGAGAGAATTTAGTTAATACACATACATACATGTATGCCACATGACCTTGAAAACTGCCGAATATTAGGCTAGTTTGAGAGAAGCTACGACTCAGGAAACTGGCTTTGTAGCAGGCACTGCTAAATCTGGAGCCTCATCTCCCGCGGAAGGAATGAGTCTCCCCCAGCTTCTGGGAAATCTGTTCCTTGAAGGCCTCAGGCCTCAGCCCTCTCAGTGCAGTGTCCTTGGCTGAAGAGAGCAGTCTCACTCAAGGTCACCCCCCTTCCTTAGCATCCAATAATTGGTCTGTGGTGAAAAGCAGAGGCATAAAGGCCCAGCCCCTTCATCCCAACTAAGTAGAACTCTGAAGGGACCATCTGAGGGCCTGAGCTCCTCATATAGTTGGTTGATGGCCTTGTTTTCCCTCTGCCCAATCTGGCTTCCTTCTCTTCTGTCACAGGTGATATTCCAATAGCATTCCCTGATAAACTTCTTGTACACTAGTCTCTATCTCAAAGTCAGCTTCCCAAAGGAACTGGCAGCAGGCTCAAGGGGCCCAATAAATAGCATCTGTCTTACCTGCTTGAATTCTGAGCATACCCAAAATAAGATAAAAGAATAAAAGAGATTGGAAACCAAAATATCATTGTTATTACTGAAAAAACTGATATTGCAAAATGTGAAATACAACCGTGAACTGTGCTGCCTCATCCTGAATAATAGATTGAGACCCATGTATTCCCCAGCGGCACAAGGCTGGGCAAGACTGACCCCACAGAGACAAAGCCTCATCCTGTAAATTACAGCAAAGAGGGGCTTTGAGAGGGATCCTGCATGCTCAGATCCTACACCTGGCTTGCTCTTGGAGAGGAGGGGGTGCAGAAAGAGGCCGGATGGTTACCCTAGTGGCACTCCCTCCCTGTGAGAGGAACACCAGGAATGGGCAGCGGCTCCCAGCCCTCTCCTCCCGTAGCACGACCAGAGAGCCAAGCTCCTGGTTTCAGGAGCAAGAGAGGCCACAGTTCTTGCAGGGTACTACAGGGTAGTGGATGTGCTTTTGACATTTGTTTCTATTGTTCAAAAGAAACGGTGCAATTACCTACTGCTCTCTTAGGAATGGAAAGCACAGAACCAAAGAGAATTTTCAATGCTTAAGTTCAAGACTCCAGGATGAATTCCTTTGCTACTCGTCCTGAGTGGCGCTGCTCCTGTGTACATTTTGATAGGATCTATTTTCGATGGAGGAGAACTGACGTACATGTATACATATTCACACAAGTAAAAAAAAAAATGCTTATTTTATGGCTATATCAATATACAGTGGAAATATGTATGGGCAGAGAGAAAGAAATAAAGACTAGCTTCTTTTTCTCCTAGATTTAAATTTATTATAAAAATAATAGTATTAAAGGAAATTTTAGGAGAAAACAATTGTGTTTTGCTAAAATTTTATCACTGCAACATGTTTTGTATTTTCATCATGTTTTGTCCATAAATATTAGTATTTTTGCATACACACAATTTGGAGCACTTTCTGTTTTGTTACTTGGTCTTTTTAATGATCACTTTCAATGCTACATTAATATTCCATCTTGTTAATTTACCATAATTTATTTAACTATTCCCTTCCTACTGGATATTTAAAGTGTTTCTAAGTTTTGCAGTGATAAATACATCTGCTTTTAAAATTAGCAGACACAAATATAATGCAACAAGTAATTTTAAAAACTACTCACTTCAATTATTTTACAAATGTACAAGCCATAAATACATTTGAAATCTTAGAATAATGAAAGTTTGAGCTTTACTTTAAAAGAGGGAGTGGGCCTAATGGCAACTGCTTATCCTCGCAGTTAGATCTCTATACCATGCTTGTTGATGAGAATGTAGATGCTTTCGTGGCAGTGACCATATCGTGTAACCTTATATCTGGAAAGCTTGTGTCAACTGCATAGTAGGCATTCAAGGAATGTTGATGCATAACATAATTTAATAATAATAATAATAATGAAAAAAAAAACAGATGAACATATGGAAATCAGGGGGATAGAGAAGTGAGGGAAACAAACCACAGGAGACTGTTAGTGATGGAGAACAACTGTGGGTTGACGGAGGGAAATGGGTGGGGGGATGGGCTAGATGGGTGATGGGTATTAAGGAGGCCACTTGTGATGAGCACTGGATGTTTTACGTAAGTGATGAATCAGCGAATTCTACTCTTGAAGTTGATATTGGACTGTATGTTAACTAACTAAAATTTAAATATAACAAACAGTAAAGAATGTAGGGAGTGGGGAGTGATGACAGATAAATCCAGATGGTCTGGAGGCAAATTTTCTTCCTCCTGTAGGTAGCTTAGCAGAGAGCTGCCTCAGCTTGATCAGAGAAAAGACATTTGGTTGTTGGTGGTCCTGCCAGGCAAAACTGTTCCCAGGGACCTCAGAATAAAGACCTTGACGCTCGGTCCATACACTTCTTAGCAATGTTTCTGAGCCTGGAGATCCTTCCCTATCCTTGTTAGAGATCTCACTTAGAGAAGCTAGGTGTTCTTTAGCTCTTCCTAGGCTATCCTATAAACATGTATCACAGTGTGGAGCAGAGCTTGTTCTGTCTTGCTGTGCTCCTGGGAGCAAGTCCAGCCTGCTGGCTGAGGCAGGCCCTGCTTCACTGAAGCCTTGTTGTTTTCATGTAAATGTATTTATGGAACAGACATGGATTCAGGGGCAGTGTGCTTCTTTTCTGCTTCTGTTTTCCAAATAAGCCCCATATCATACATACACTGTGTAGCTTTGGGGACCCCCTTACATAACAGGGAGAAAGAAATAAAGTCATGGAAGAGAAATAGTTAGGCTCTAGAGATAGGTTCAGTCAAGAATCAGATCCAGAGACAAAAAAGAAAAACCAACAAAATCACGGAAAGGAGAAAGATACTCATATAAAGATACTAAAATTAGTGGAGTTAGGGGAGCCTGGGTGGCTCAGTCGGTCAAGTGTCCAACTTTGGCTCAGGTCAAGATCTCACGCCTCATGAATTCAAGCCCTGTGTCGGGTTCTGTGCTGACAGCTCAGAGCCTGGAGTCTGCTTCGGCTTCTGTGTCGCCCTCTCTCTCTGCCCCTCTCTCGCTCATGTGCTGTGGCTCTGTACTTCAAAAATAAATAAATATTAAAAAAATTTAAAGATTAGTGGAGCTAAAATTGAAGTATCAAGACTTGGGGTGCGGTATTTGTGCAAAGGTGGACAAATAGATCAAAAAGACTGAATAAAGAATGCAGAAACATACCCACACATATATGGCCACCTACTCTACAACAAAGACACCATTGCAGTTTGGTAGGGGAAGGATGGACCTCTCAGTGAAGGGTGCAATGGGATATCAAAATGGAAAAATAATTATTTGACATGGATAGACCTGAATGTGAAAGGTAAAGCAATAAAGTTTCTAGAAGAAAACACAGGAGAATCTCACAACCTTGGAATAGGCTCTCATTTCTTAAAGAGGACACAAAACTCACTAACCATATAAACGAAAGATTGATAAATTGAACTTCAATAAAATTTAAGACTCCTTTTAATCAAAAACACCATTAAGAGGGTGACAATGCAAGCCACAAAGAGAAGAAATTGACAATACATCCGCACAGCTAGAACTTATATCCATGATGTATTATAAATTCCTAAAAAAATTCAATTTAAAGACAGGGACAGACCACCCAATAAAGTGCTGGACAAAAAAATTAAGTAGGCCTTCACAGATGAGAATATCAAAAAGGTCAACAAGGCTATAAAAGATTGTGCAATAATCATCTGGAAAATGCGAATCAAAACTACAGTGAGATGTCACTATGTACCATGATGGGTACGCTTAAATAGACAGATGATGCCAAGTGTTGACAAGGATGTGGTGCAACTTGAACATTTATATTTTTCATGAAAAGGTAAATTGGTACAGCCACTTAGGAAAATTGTTTAGCAATACATATTGAGACTGAACATACATTTATCTCATGACCCAACAATGCCATTCCTAGATAAATGCCCAAAGACTATCCTGTGCTATATAGTCATGTACTATAATGCACTACTCTGTTCATAGCAGCTCTATCATCCTCCTTCCCACCCTCCTCCTCCTCCTCCTCCTTATCATCATCAAAACAAAAATCAATCCAAAAGTCCATCAACAATTGAATGGATAAATTGCAGTGTATTCATACAATACCCCATAGCAATAAAAATATGTACAATTGCTACCTGCAACAACATGAATAAGTAACGCAGATACAATATTGAGTGAAAGAAGCCAGCTACAAAAGAATGCATACTGTATATCATTTACATGAAGTTTGAGAACAGTCAAGACTAACTTATGGTGACAGAAATCAGAATAGTGATTATCTCTGGGGGTGGAATATTGACTGTGAAGGGGCCTGATGGAGACTTTGGTGATGCTGGAAATGTTCCATATTTTCATTTGTATATGTATATGTATGTATATGTGTATGTTCCATATTTCCATAATGTATAAGTAAAGAATTTGCTGCCCTATTACTTAAGATATTTGTATTTATTGTATATGTGTTATACCTCAACAATAATAACAACAATTGTAGGTTTTTCTTAATCTCATATTACCAATTTTCACTAAAGCGTAACACCAAAAATGAAAATTGCCTGCCTTATTCTCATCCCCATCCAAAGATATCACTGCGGTATATAGCAGCTACATGGGTGCTCAGGCGAAGTAGCACGTGATTAAGGAAAGTTAACTTGTGGCTTAGTCAAAAACTTGATCTAATCCCAACCAGATCACTCTCATTGGCTAGAGTCCCATTAAGTTCATTTTAGTTAATGTCTGACTCTTCCCTCTCCTCCTTCTATTGCTAGGACTGTGCTGTCTGCTCACTTTTGCCAGATTACTGCTACATCCAACTCCAGCTCCAAGTTCATGAATTCAAGCGATAGCTCTGCTGATAAATTCTTCAGTGGGTTTCACGTACCGTCTTTCTTCCAGCCTCCACATACGGTACTCGGTACTCATGTTGGATTGTCTTCTCTTAACATTGTTTAACCATCTGTTAACCCAGCCTCCTGCCCAAGGGGCTTCGTGGGGAGGAATGATTTGAAGTTTCTGCCGAAGTGCTTTACAGTTGGGGATAGTCCATTAATTGTTGATTTTGTTTGTATTCAGCATTCTGCTTCTATCTGTGGTTTTAATTGATGTGAACGTGCCCAGGGGCTTGTGCTGGACCCAGCTGTATAAATCAAATAAAGAAATAAAGAAATAAATAAAGAAATAAAGAAATAAAGAAAAAAATGAAGTAAATCTCCCCTGGAATAAATAGATAACACAGCTTTCTCAATCTTTTTTTTTTTTTTTTTTCTTTCAACAGTGCTTGTAAATGTGCCCTGGGGCTTATATGTGAGAAATGTATCCAAAGTTTAAAGACGTAAATAATAAGCATCCATAGCTAGCCAAAGATGCAATCACATAATAATCTACACTCATCGTAGCATGGACGCTATGGGGAGATTTGGAACATTTCCTTTCACCTCCTTTCACTCACCCCTTTATTCTAGATTGTTCTGAGATTGCCATTTCCTCTGATAGTTTCTTTCGCAGGTAAAACAAAAGCAAAACAAAATGAACAAGCCAAAAGTAAAAGGAAACAAAGTCTCAGTGGAGTAGTACCATTCATGGGCAATGGAGAATTCGTAAGAACTGATTTTTTTCTCTACCAGGGGACTGGCTGAACTCTGCCGCGGTTCAAATGCAGGCTACTGAGCGGGCACAGAGCCTCCTCTGGCGGAGAACTGAGTGCAAGCAAATACGAAGATGCTCACATCTGAAACAGAGGCTTTACATGTGCTTTGGAACTCCTGCCCACACATGAACAACATGCCCAGCTAGCGGTTGCTCCCTGAACTTGCAGCCCAGAATGAGAAGCGAGGTGAGGCCAACAGAACCCTACTGGCACCCAGATCCCTGGGTGAGATAAAGGTTTTTCTGTTGTGAGATGCAGATTTGGGGGGGGGGGTGGTGTTTGCAGCAAAAGCCACCTGATACAGAGACTATGGCTTCTGCAAATTTCCAGAGATGGGACTCATGAAGTCTCAGAATAAGTAGTCTTGCTTATGGCAAGTACCCACAGTACCCCTGGGGTTGGTCACACTTTGTTCCCAGAGCTTAGTTTCAGGGCAAAGTGCTGACTGTTAGAATCCTCCTTAAGTTCGATGGCCATATGTTGGGAGGCAGTTTTGTGTAAAGAACCTAGACTTTGAAGTCAAACTCGACCACAACTTCCTGATGCGGTAGAATAGAAATACTACTACACAACTTCATAGGATTAAGTGAGATGGTGTATAGGTACACCTGGCCCATAGTAAGGACTCAAGAAATGGCTCTTACTCGTCTTCCCTTGGACCTCATAATCTAATCCATCTTCTATAGGGCGAACTTTCAAAGAGTTGGACACTCTTTTTCAGCCATTGTTTTTGTACAATTGGTTCTTTGTACCTCGGTTTAACTCTATCCAGATAAAATCTGTTCTGGCTAGGCGTGGCTCACTGGTGGCTAGCTTTTGAGATCCGAATTCTGCCACCTAATGCATTCACTGTAACTCTTGGCTTCACATCAACCACAAATTTGATCAGTATGTTGTCCATTTCCTCATCCTAATTGTTAATAAATATACTGCAGGTGTTTCATTAGACAGGCTCTTGGAGTCCTTTGGAGCTGTAAGCTCATACGCATTCACACGGCACTCAGATGTTCAAAGAAAATGTAGTTCCTTTATTTCCAATAACCAATCTAATCTTCCTTATGAGCTTCTCATCCCAGTGCCTTGCAGATGAAAATAGCTTTATTTTAAACTTTCCAGTCTGAAATATCTAATTTTTTTTTTTTTTTTTGTGGTTAAGTGGTCTTGTTTTGAACGCAGTCTGGAGGGAGTGAACGCTCAGCCTTCCGGATTTGCTTTCCTCCCGGCTCTTTTTTCAGATGTGACCTGGTAGAATCTTATGCGACCTGGTAGAATTGGGTTAAAGGGCTTGGACCCTCCTAACCTTGTGCAGGTCCTTGGGCTGGTCTCTCCTATGGTGGTAGTCGGAGGTGCTCAGTTTAGTAAGTGTGCCCTGGTGAGTGTGCCTGTTGAGGTGTGGTAGTTCTGCCTCTACCCTGTTGTCCACACTGAAGTTAATAGCTGACACAACTCAGTGTCTGCTGTCTTGCATAGATGAGACTCTCGGAGAGCTTGGTCCCCTTCCTTGTCAACTTGGACTCACTTTACTCCACTCTGGCTCTGTGCACCCTCTAAGGTCTGGCTCTGACTCTCATCAGGTCTCAATTTCAGAGGCCCAGTCTGTATGCATTGGCCACAGGGTCACTCAAATGACACTCACTCAACAGGTTTCCATTGCTCAAGTCCACAGCCAGATTTTCAGCTAAGTTCTGTGTCCCTCATCAGAGTAATTAAAGAAACCTTCATTAACAGCACGGACTCTGGAGCCAACCTGGGTTTGATGGGTTTGATGTCCAACTCTGCCATTTACGAGCTTAGTAACCTAAGACAAGCTACTTAACATAACTGTGCCTCCAGTTGCTCCTCTGTAAAATGGGGTTATTCATAATACCTACCTTCTGGGTAGAAGCCTTATGAGGGTTACAGGAGTGACTACATGAAAAGTGTTTAGAATTGTGCTTGGTAAGCACAGGGTACGTGCTTAGTAAGTATTAGCTAGTAGAAAACTAGAAAATAGGATGTGGCAAGTTATTTAACCTCTCTATGCCTAAGTGTTCCCATATGTAAAACAAAGATCATAATAACTCCCTCATAGCTTTCTTTGAAAATTAAATGACTTAATATGTAAAGAAATTAGAACACAGTTTGGCACAAAAGAAGCCTTATCACTGTTATTTTGTTGTTGTTCCCAGGCCGCAGGAGAGCCTAGGGCAACGTGGTTCACTCTCCAACTCAGACTCCCTGTCTGTCTGCCCTTGCTGCAGGTGGCCAGTAGGACGGCTGGGACAGTCCTTGAGAATGGGATAAAAGCCCCTTCTCTGCCTGGATTCAGCTTTCCCCTCACTCTACTATCAGATGTCAGCCTGAAGCCATGCCTCTCCAAGGTCACTTTGACTCTGCGTCTTCCATTTCCCTTTTCCACCAACCAGATAGGACAAGCTCTCCTCTTCCTTCTCTTTCCGGAAGGCACCTCCCTTATGTAATACTCTATTGTCGAGTTGCTCATGTCTGACTCTGTTTCTTGGTTAATTAAAACCTAATAAAATTAGGATTCCTTTTTCTGTCTCTATAAATTTGATTCTCAAGTCTATTTCCAGTCTGCTGACTCAAAACAGGAATAAGCTTTGAAATGATGACCCTCAAGTGGATAAATACCATTAATTCAATGAGGGGAATTCACAAGACAATGGGATAAATGGAAGATGAAAGTATATGTGAAAGCATTTAAAAAATATTCCGGTTTGACTGACAATGATGTCATTTAAAGAACCCTCTGACACCTTCATTTTAACTGCTGCTGCTCAAATGTGCCCTAAAATGGCCAACCCAGGAGAGGGATGACGTTTTCAGCCACAGAGCATCTGGGAATCAGCATTTATTTCCTGCTTCTGCAATGAAGACATGGAAAATAACATTGAGTACCTAGTTGGTGTCAGTCACTATACTTGGGGGTTTACACATGTTCAGTAATTCAAGATCATGCATTGAGCCTCTGATATGCCCCACGTGAGTCATAAAACAGTAGGGATGTGGTGGTGAAAAGGATATGTTCTATTAGAACTAACAATAACTCTATGTAGTGGTATTATTATTTTTTTTTTAATTTTTTTTTCAAAGTTTATTTATTTATTTTTGGGACAGAGAGAGACAGAGCATGAACGGGGGAGGGGCAGAGAGAGAGGGAGACGCAGAATCGGAAACAGGCTCCAGGCTCCAAGCCATCAGCCCAGAGCCCGACGCGGGGCTCGAACTCACGGACCGCGAGATCGTGACCTGGCTGAAGTCGGATGCTTAACCGACTGCGCCACCCAGGCGCCCCTGTAGTGGTATTATTATTGTCTTTATTTACGGAATGCCGGGATGAACGTTAAGTGAAGTTAATGGACTTGGTTAATCTCGTGGAGCCGGTCTAGCTGCCAGGCCCATGCTCTTTCCACAAGGTGTAGCAGTAAGCTTGACTACTGGAGTAGGTTGACACAGACTCTAGGGACTTGAGTTCTGGAATCTATGGAAGGGTTGACTAAGAATAAAAAAACATATGAGATTTAATGCAAAATTATGCTTGCGTGTTGATATATGCATTTCTTTTTCTGGAGAGAGGATCTATAGCTTTCATCAAATTCTCATGAAAGCTCTGTCAGTGCAGACCTGTTTTTTTCCCTAGAGTGTTTGTGGATAACTTCCTCTTGGCATTACCACTGCTCTAAATATGTATTTTCTCAGGCCCACTGGGAAGCACAGTTCTAAGCAAATCTATTGCTAGATAGTAATGGAGAAACACAGAAGGTGGGGAGAAAGTGGCTTCAGAAACTGATATTCAGATAAAGCACTGAGTCTTTTATATAGTCAAACTCTAACCAGCAAAAGGGTGGGGCCACCACTTGTCTTTCACATGCCACCTGCTTGAATGCTGCCCTCGATGCTCATTGTCCCTGGTCTCCCTGCATAAAAAACTGGATGTGTGTGTTAATTTGCAGCAATGATGAAAAGAACAACAGTCTGATTCACTTTATGTCCTATTCAGGCTGGCTCTGGCCTACATCCTAGCAACTTTATGACATGCATGGATGAGACTCATTGGGAAAAAGAAAGAGGGTATGTGGGGCAAAAGACCAGGCACAATTGATTGCTGGTTCTCCTCATGTTGCCAAGACCTGCCTACTCAGCATCTGAAAGAGGTTGACCACGTTCTCCTAAATATTATTCTGTCTGTGGACTGGGCATCAGAGACTACTCAGGGAAGTGGACAGAACAATAATTTCTATTCTGAGGTGGGGCAGCCATGTCTATAAACTTCCAGATGGAAAGAAAAAAACAGAGCCGATTATATACCCTGGGGTACCCTGGAGGGTACCCCGTAGTGACTTGTTTATTATTGTTGTTATACTTCATATCTTCTGATTTCTTCCTTCCCCAGCAGGCTAAATACTCATGGATAATCCTCATAGATTGCCAACGGACTTGTGACATTGTCTATAGTATTTTTTAACCTAAATATTGTATCCCTTGAGTGCTAAATATATTAGTTTGGATGGATAACTTTTAAAAACAATATTATCGTAGGCTTCTCTAAGCACCTTTAAATATAGAGGACAGCAACAACAAAACCTCCGTCTCTTTTATTCTTGGAAATATGATTTAACCAAGCCAATGTTTATTGTAGCATAAGATCTGGAAACAATTAGAGATGTCACATATATTTGCATTTTTGATGACATTTGCAATGTAAATGATAGAATAATGGAAGACTTTGGGAGAGACATTTGTTCCCCTCTGTGCCCCGTGTACGTCTTCCCACAGAGGACACTGATTTAAGGAAAGCAGCTCCAAAAACAGAATAGATAATAGAGGTGAGAATGTTATTTTAATTTTAGATTTATGCATTTCTCTTTTATTGGATGAGGTAGAAAGGCATAGAATAAATGTCACCCAAATGACAGGTGTTAAATGCTTTTAACGTGTGTGCATGTATTTGTCTGAGCATGTGTCAGTACCAGAGGGGGGTGTCTTTGGAGGTATGTTCGGGTCTCGGTGTCTTTGGCTGTTTTGTGTGTGTTTTGGGATGCCTGTCGGTAGCTGTGCAGGTGGTAAGGGGATGGCTCTTGAAGAGCATCTGGGAAAATCTTTGGGGGGCCGGATATCTGTGTGCATTTATGGTGGTAGCATTTTATGTATGTGTATTTGTTTTCTATGGGTGTATGAGTGGGTGTTTATTGGGAATGAGCCCTTGAAATCATCATCTCTGATAATCACAGGGGTTTTTGCAGGTCATTGAGTGGAACCTCCCAAACAGAAATCTCTTGTCTATTGGGAATATGAAAGACTAAGCTGGAATAAATGACCAAACGGTGAGGCACTAGCCAGCGAGTGGATATTTGATAAACAGCTGTGTATCGGGCACAATTCTTGACAAGGTGGATGCAGTGACAAAGGAAGTAGTCCCAGTCTTCAGAAAAGCTTATAGTCTAGGGAAGAAGACAGTCATTCAACAACAACAAAGAAATCAATTATTTAATTATGTGTCTACAGTGCCACGGAGGAAGAGTACAATATTCTAAGGAAGCATATAACAGGAGACCCAACTTGAGTGGGATTAGGAAAGCCTTATAAAAGGATGTGACATTTAAATTGAGAAATCTCCAGTCCCCCTGCATGGCAGTTGTTCAGTGCCCTCTCACACCCACCATGGGAGTGGTGACCAGTGCCGCTCTAGCCCCTACCTCTAATGGTAGGACTCAATGCCACCCACCTCTGCCTCTCATCTGCATTATGGTCACAGTGCTTCATGTGAAGTCTTCAGTTATCTTCTGCTCCATATACTGTATATCTTACTTATTTTGGTCATCTAAGCGAAGAGCTTGTGTGTCTTCACATAGGCCGACTGCCAAAGCAAATGACAAGCTAAAAGTTCACAATAGAAGTTGATATCTTGTTTATGCAACAATTAAGAATAGGCATTCCTTGTTTGGTGCGCTCCTGAATTGCTCTCATCTCAGCAGGGATGGAGGCTTGGGCTCCATCCATATTGAGCCTCCATTCTCCACAGAGTTCTCCACTTTACTTACAGGCAGAGGACGAACAGAGAATGGAGCGTGCCTGCAGGAGATTTTGTGGGCTGAGCCTTGGTGGGGGGCACATCTCTGCCGCTCAACAGCTACCTGGCTAGAACTCAGTCAGACGCCTTATCCAACTTCAGGGAAGAGTGCGAATGTAGTCCAGCTGCCTTCGCACAAGGAAGAGAGTTTGGGTGAAGACTTGGCAGTCTTCACTATGGTTTAGTGAATTTAGTGAATTTCTGTGCAATGCCCCAGGCAGAGTGTGGCAGTACCTTTAGTCTGAAATGGAGAGCCAGGTGTCCACTTTTTAGCAAGGGGAAGTGGATGACACAGAAAATCACAGATGAAATGACTTTTGATGCACTAAAACCTGAACTAATTGCTTTGACGGGACAGATGTTGTCTTAACTTTCAGAGGGCTTTTATTCTGTTCTGTAGTACCTTGTAGACACGAAAGTCTTTGGAGGGAAAGACACAATCGTTTGTATTTCAAAATTGTGATTCATCTGAGAATGTGCCATGAAAAAAAATCCACCATGGATAAAGTTGCTTTACTAATATTCCACTAGTTATGTTATAAATCCCATTACCAACCCACATACTACCCATCTCTCTCTCTCTTTATCAGGATTGTTGGCATATACACAAACCATTCCTCCCTGCTTCCAGTTTAAAAATATTTCAAAGCAATATTGAAATATTGATAGGTAGTCATGATTCTCAGAAGGAAGTTACCTTGTTCTACTAAGCAACAGAATTTCCATACAGTCAACTATTAGGCCGCGTGGTATTTGTAGCTTATTGTTTAACATGATCATAAGATCACTGCAAAGAGAGAAAACAAGTTCTTCCCAGGTTACCTGGAAAACAGCATTCATTCTGCAAGAATCAGTTTATTATCTCTTTGTCATACCTCCTTTGACCCACTTGGGCCAAGTTGAGCATTCCCTCCTTTGTGCCCACATTGTATCTGGAACACACTGGATTGTTATAATTTAGATCAGCATAGGAGCTCTCTGATACCATATTCTTATCCCCATATAATATTTCAAACTCCTCCTTTGAGGAACTATCCCCCTATCGGATGACTGCTCTCGTAGGGGCTCAGGAACTATTTGACGAATAAAAAAGTGGGCTAATGAATGCAGTAGAGTGATTTACATGTAGCTTTAATTAGAGGAAATAAACACACCTCATTCCTTTGGGTTAAACCAGACCTGACATTGGAGGATCCTTGGTTTCCTGAGCCAGCTGCCTACATAGCTGGCCTGCCTCACCTGTGCAAACAACACTTACAACGGCTCTGCACGTGCTCACACTGTTCCATCTGGCAAACCGTGTTCAAGAGGCTTGGCTTCACTAGGGAGGATGCAACAGCAAAGAAAAATGCAGGGAGTGTGGCCTCTTTTCTAAAGACTTTTCTTTCAAGACAGTGAGAGAGGTCTTGCCAGATTTGGATGACTTCTTCCATAAAAATGGTAACAACCTCCAGCATAGGATTATCGGGAGAATGAATCCCCATAAAAAGCTTAGCCTGAAACTTGGTGTGAAGCATGCATTCAGTCAATGCTGGCCATTCTTCTGATGCTGTCACCACTGCTTGTCTTAGTATTTTAACACAGGCCTTATGCCACCATCTTTCTAATCCAGCACACCCTAACTCTGGAGAATGGGGAGAAGGAAGTCAGGTCCCTTCATCGTGTTCCATCAGGTTTCGTGAGCTTTGGTTATTGACCACAATGGCGTTCATTAACTACTGCTATCAAATACTCTCGACGACAGGCGGAAAATCTCAACTTTCTGATAGCCATCGGTTGGACCTCCCAATTTCACATGCTGAAACAAGAAGCTGACTGTTCAAAATCCCACAAAGTCGTTGTCTCTGGGTAGTCTGCGATTGTGTTGAAATATAGAAACTGTAGCTAGACCCAAAGTTAATAAAATTGTGTGACACATAAAGCTCTATGATGGATGGCAACCAATAGTCCAATACTGTTTTATTCTCTCTAATATACTGTTTCTCTGCAAAGGCCAAGAAATTAAAGAACAGTTTTATTCTCCCCTTCCAGCCTGTGCAGGGTAATTATGTATTATTAATAATGCAGCAGCACAAATGATATTAAATGAACTACATTTGTTAATGCAGATCTTATCTAACTGCTTTTTCCATCAGTGGACTGTTTCTCATCAGGGGGTACTAATTAGCTGTAATATGTAGAAAGATGGGACAGAAATCCAATCAGATAAATGGGATCTATTTGGAGAGATCCAGGAAGGAGGAAGAAAGGCATTCATGATTCTGTGAGAATTACTACAAATGGAAAAGATGAAAATTTCTGCCGTTTCAACTTCATTTACATTTTGTGGCCGCAGAAGTTAAAATGCAGTACTGTTGGATTGGCCAAGCTGCAAAGGCCTGCAAATAATTTTATTTATCATGACTGTAACAGTGTTGTCTTTTGCAGTAATAAAAGTGCATATGGCTCTATAAAAATCCCGAATGGTTTACATGGCCCTTGCAAACATTAAACCTAATGTATTAGGGTAAAAACTGATGTTCTCCAGCTTTCCCCAACTATTGTGGGCTTACAGGAAATGCTGGCCTCTAAACTTTTTTCTTAGAGAAGGATCACCTGAAGCCCTCAGATGATATATTCTTGATAAATCCCAGGCTACCTATAAACCTACCTTCCAGATTCTCACCCTTCATAAATCTCTTGGGAAAGTCCCCACGGTGAAGGGTTGATAAGATCCTTTTTGGATTTCGCATCAGCTAAGTTGGGTGGACGTGTGGCCCAACTCAAGTATTAGAGCATCACTGTTCATCCCGTTTGCTCACCTGAGCCAGCTCCTACTCACCAGTGTCTGGGCTCCATCAGTGAGCCATTTACAAATGAAGTGCCTTACCAATCCGACAACATATTTATCGCTGCTCTTGGGGGGGACTGTGGTCTCTTTAGGCCACCTTGAGTGGGCTGGTGGGGACATAGGGAGTGACACGTAGTGCCATGTGAAAACAGATGTAAATGTGAATTGTTTCATTTGGGCTAGCTCAATGCCTCAAATGTAGAGGAAGTCTTCCCTACTCAAAAGCTTGCTAAGAAAAAGGCTGATCACTAAAGGTGATTCTTAGATAAAGCCTCCCCCCCCCTTTTTTTTGCCAGCCTATGACACCTTTTTGCTACTTTCTAAATCCTAACCCAGTAGGCACCCCAACACTGACTTATATATTAGAAAAAATATATTTCTGGGAACTGCTATCTCTTTACAGGGCTATCCTGATCCAAACCACAGGGTTTGCCTGAAACCCTGGGATGCCTGAAACTCCTGGGATGCCTGGAGTCACACAGTCAATGCCTGAAACTCCTGGGATGGCATTAATACATTTAAACCTCTGAGTATCTGAACTTGCTTATATGAATCCTTCACAATTATCAATTGAAAACACCTATTTTTTCAGTTCTCAGTGACTCTGCAAAATGGCACAGCAGCGTTTTGAAAAAATCGGCCTCATATTTTAACTGCTTTTAAAATGTGACATCATCATTAGTTGGAACAGAATCGGGATGGACACCAAAGATTTTACTAGCTGAGACTCCCCTGATCATTGGAAACGAATGAAATGTGACCTGGTCAGATAGAATGAGACCTGATGCCTCAGCAATCTGCAAATATTCAACACCTTTTTAGCAAAGTAATCATGAAAATTCAAGAGGCATCATTATAATATAAAATCATCCAGGCATCAAGGGAAATATATTTGTATACCTCATGACAAAAGTTGAGTGGAAGCTCAGGAGTACTATTTACATTTATATATACTTATATCATGTAATTAAAGCCAACAGATAAACACATCAATATGTTAAAACAGATGTAAAAATATATAGATAGACATATTGCACTGAAACCTTGATATTACATCCAAATGAAATCCTGTATTCCAAATATGCCCCGTAGGAGTTTTGCTCAAGGCTATGCTTAGGTATACTCAAAAATTCCCGATAGCGAGTCACTGGGGAAAACATGTTCTTTTACAGATAATTGCTACTGGCAGCCAGAGACCTAGAGAATTTGATGTGCAGTAATGTGACCTGACTATGTATTAAACTTTTTTGAAGGACATGTGTAAAGTAATTTTTATGTGTCTCACACACCTTGGGTTTTTTTTCCCCCACTTGCTAGCACATTTTTAAACAACTTTTCTATTTCTAATATATCTATTAGATTTTGTCCTAATAGTTTTCAACCATAAAAGATATTGGTATTGTTTTCTCCTTCAAAAAAAGAAAGCAACCCAGAGACAAGGAAAAAAAAAATCCCATCTGAGTTGTAGGGAATATGTAAACAAAGCCAAGTTATTTTATTGGTGATGAACTTCGGGAAAAATGTGAGAAATAATAGTTGCTTGTTCACACAGACAAGAGAAATTAGAGATTAACTGATTTCAGTAAGGTGGGGAGGCATCTCTACTGCTACTGAAGGCAATAATCACCAGCTTTTCATTAAATCTAGGGACGTTTAGGAGATGGCTCCTGAGGTATTTTAAAAGATACTGCTTCAGAAGCTATAATTAATAACTTGAAAAAATTATAAATTGCCAAGGACACATATGTGCAATGATACAATTCAATGAAGAAATATCATAGCTGCTAATTACTCTGGTTCTGTTTTGTGTGTGTGTTATTATGCGGTCTGTTTTGTGTGTATGTGTTATTATGCGGTCCTCATTTTATCGTTCAATATTAACATGCAAACCTTAATTAAGAATAATGTCAGAAGGTTCCAGGAATATTGCTAAAGATTGCACAAGGTAGTTCAGAGGCTTGTTTGGAGAGAATCCTTGGATCAACCAGGGAGTGTTATCTGTAAATAATGCACTTTTGTGTCACGAGTTACATGAATCATTACGAGCTGACATTGGAAATTAGCTTTTAAGAACAAAAATCCAGAGGGGAGAGAAATGAATTCAAACCAGCATGTAGTACAAAAATCAGGTGTGGGGACAGACTGCAGGAGTTGGGAATGTCACATTAGTTCCTTTAATGACAGGCAAGTGGCTCATAGATTTACATGCTTGTATTCTGGTGCCAGGGAGATGAACATCCAAAATGACAACTTATCAGGAAAATGATATATTTCTAGTTTCCATTAAGATCATTAAAAGCCACATTCCTTCTTCAGATATGCAAATGGATTTTCTATACAAATCCATGAACAAGAGTAAGATTTGGCCTATGTTCACTAAAGAGCTGCAAAAAAAAAAAAAAAAAAAAAAAAAAAAAGAAAACAAGATTCTAGATATTTGATGGATAATCTAGGCCACATCTTGGCACTGTTTTTTCACTTGTGTTTTAGTTATTTCAGGGTCAGTTAGTACTAATGCCAAGGAAAACAGGGTGAAACTAGGTAAATAATTTTGTCACATATTAAGTTGTGGTAAAGGATGTAGTGGGATAAAAATCAAAGTGAGAGCAAAATTTAGTCCCTCAAACTTCAGGTGGCCTTCAAAGTTTAGCAGGCAAAATCAGGATGTAGTTGTCATAGTGAATTGTCCAATATCACTTCCGTGCAACAGTGCGGCACAGGGTTAAAAGTCAGTCTTTTCAGCCAGAATGCTTGCGTTGATCACTACTCCCTATGGGCTTGTTAGCTGTGTGACCTAGGAAAATTTACTCGACCTCTCTATGCTTCAGTTTCTCCATCTGTAACGTGAGCGTGAATACTGTTTCTGCCTCATGGAATTCTTGTGTTATATGATGTCTTACATGCAAAGTATTTACCAGTATCTAGTACATAGAAGGTGCTATATAAATGCTCACTATTAATATTTTTCAAATCCTGAAAAATATCTTTCAGGACTTCACAAATCAGTGATTTGTGCCTAGGGGTTTCTTAGCAATGAAGCCATAGTGTTCCCTCAGTTTAAACTTTGTAGAAAAGTCACTTCCAAAAAACATACAAAATGTGATGGAAATATAATCTATATCATGCCCCTTTTTTCGTTATAATACTTAAAACTTGGTCTATTAAAATTCTATAAACAGAGGAAGTTCCACTTTGCCAGTTTTTATTCATTAGGAGTATATTCTCCTTGAGGGCAGAGAGTATATAATTTTATAAGTTCTTGTGCAAACTGGGAGCACTTCATAAATGTTAAACTAATCTCAAAACAGATTGAGTGTGTTGGACAGGCAGTGTTTTAAGGAAAGAAACCAGACAATGTTAAGGAAAAACCAGTGCATAAAAGTGGAAAGCAATCTTTAAAATTTTTTTAAATGTTTATTTATTTTTGAGAGAGAGAGAGAGAGAGAGAGAGACAGACCATGAGGCGGGGAGGAGCAGAGAGATGAGACACAGAATCTGAAGTAGGCTCCAGGCTCTGAGCTGTCAGCACAGAGCCCAATTTGGGCTTGAACTTATAAGCTGTGAGATCATGACCTGAGCCGAAGTCGGACGCCTAATTGACTGAACCACCCAGGCACCCTGAAAAGCAACCTTTTTAATAACTGACTTCATTATAAATATGTCCAAATTTTATAAAAACTGACTCTAGTGACTCAATCATGCCAAATCTCTTGAAAGGAAACTAAAGAATCACATATTCCTCAATGTCAGTGTTTTAAAATTGTTTTTCAGAGTGGTAGAAAACAAAAAATCTGGTGTCATTTCTTAACCAAATTTTAGAATAGCAATGTTCAATAGAAATATAATACAAGCCATGTCATTTTAATTTTTCTATTCGCTGCATTGAAAAAAGTAAAAAGCTGGCAAATTTAATGTTTTAAATTAGAAAATGTTTAATGTTTCTGCATTTTTGAGAGAGAGAGAGAGAAAGCATGAATAGGGAAAGGGCAGAGAGAGAGGGGGACAGAGGATCTGAAGTGGGCTTTGCACTGTCAGTACAGACCCTGATGTGGGTGGGGCTTGAACTCATGAACCGTGAGATCATGACCTGAGCCGAAGTCAGGCGCTTAACTGACTGAGCCACCCAGGTGCCCCCAAAATTAATTTTAAGTAACATATTTTGTCTAACCCGGATGTCCAAAATGTTTTCGTTTCACATGTAATCAGTGTAAAAAATTATCAACGAGATATTCCATATTCATCTTTTTCCATACCAAGTCTTTGAAATCTGCTGTGCAGTTTCCAATTATGGCACATCTCAACCCACCCCGACCACATTTCAATTGCTTGTAGCCTCATGTGGCGAGTGGCTACCAGACTGCACGGCACGGTTCTAGAGCAAGGGGTGCGGGGACTGTGCTTTAGAAAGGCAGCAAGGTGGCATCTGTTGGCCTTGGTAAGAGCTATGCTTCGAGTCTCTACTCAAAAGGAAATGTTAGGAGGGCCTTTGCCTTTCCGTGTCATCGGTTTTGGACGCATCACCATTTCTGTTTGTTAATTTTTCTTTTAAGTGTTTACATAGTACTCGTGTGCCTTTCTGACGTCTTGTAGCGAGGTCTGTTCTTACAGAACAAATGGAAATCGGCTTTGGAATTCATGTGCCTGAAGAAAACTCATCTCGACAGCTGCTGGGGCAGCTTCAAGCGCACGCAAGGTGAAAGAAAGACACCTGGGATTTTTTTTTTAATACTAGAGGTGAAATAAGGAGATGGAGGGATGCCTTCTTATAGTGCCAGATGAGACAAACAGGTGGCACAAGGAAGGAACAAATAAAGGATGAAGGGAAGAGCAGCAGGTTAAGGCCTCGGGCAGAGCAAATACAAGATTCAGCTGCTGCAGGTTCAAGCCTGAGGCAGGATAATAGAGCTGACTGTGGCAGAAAGAAAATCAGACCTGTCAACAGTGCAGTTCATCCATGAATGTAGATGGGTAGAACAGTGTAGAAGGAATGCAGTGCCTCTTAGCATCCACGTTCGGCCTCAGCGTCCATGAAAGCCACACCACCTCAGGAAGCAGCTCGAGACGCCTCCGGTATTAATCAGATGACACCTACACAAATGAAATTGTGATAAGGGCCACGAAGGCTTCCTATTGTTTAAATTTTTCTTAACTCGGCACACCGAAGGGCTACAGGCAGCCGGCCCCCGGAGCAAGCAAATACACCGTAACTGGAAAAAATATGAGGAGAAATAAAAATGTTTCCCAAAATATTTCTCCATGAGGGGCCCTACATATAAATGAGGAAAAACCAATAACCTCACTCTTCTACACAAATAAATCATCAGAGAGCCACCCCAATGCCTTCTGCAATGAAGCCCAGCACTAAGAAAAATAAATCCCTAAAAAATAGAAAGTATGTGCAAAACGGATCGTAGATCAGGGAGTGAAGCACGTTTTTCTTTTTCTTCCCTTCACATCCACACACACTCAAGGGATATAGGAACACAAATGGCAAAGAACTGGCAAGACAGCGCCAGTGTGAAGGGCGTCGTAGAGCTGCGAGGCCTCGCCTTCTCCCAGGAAACCCAATGACGCGGACTTAACACTGATGTGCTCTGGAATTGCCTGCACCAAATTTCATGGATAAACAGTTCTTCAATAAGTCCCAAGGTATGGTATGCTTGGCATAAAACTTAGAGAAATCACCTGGTCTCAAAGTAAAGGAAGAGTAGCCTTGAGTTTTGGAATGCATCCAAATCCTGCATGGAATTAGTTATGGTCTCAATGCTGTTTCTTTCTCAAAAAGGAAAGCAAGGGAAAGGAAAGAAAAGAAAAGAAAAAAGAAAAGAAAAGAAAAGAAAAGAAAAGAAAGGAAAACAAAAGAAAAGAAAAGAAGGGAAAAAAAGGAAAAGAGAAAAAGAAAAAAAAGAACAGGGAGAAAATGTGCCTGAAAGCTAACCAGTTGAGTCCCCTCTACTCCACTTCTTTTCTCTGAGTCCTTCCCTTGTAAGAATGACCTCTGAGGAGGTTCTTCAATTTAACTCATGAGCCCCAAGATCAGACTCTAACCCTCATATAGCTATTGAAAACTGCAAACGTGGCCTTGCACGAGAATAGGCCCCTTTATCTGCAGGGATCACGTGAGGGGTGGCCCCACCCCCACTCAGAGGCCACTCCGAGGAGAATGGAGAAAACTGAGCTTCAGGTGAAAGGGGCCAATATATTACTGATGCCTATCTGCCCGACACCAGGGCCCAGTAATCAGCCAGGCTGCTTTACTCTCAGCTCTCCTCACATAGAGTAATGAGAGTGCTTTGCACAGCCTTTCCCTGGAATCCCAATATTTTATTTATTTTTTTAAATGTTTTTTTAAAATTTACTTTTGAAAGAGCACCAGCAGGGGAGGGACAGAGGATCTGAAGTGGGCTCTTCACTGACAGCAGTGAGCCTGACGTGGGGCTTGAACTCACGAATGGCGAGATCATGATCTGAGCCGAAGTCAGATGCTCAACTGACTGAGCCACACAGGTGCCCCGGGAATCCCGATATTTTAGCATCAGCTTGTATCGTTAGGGTCAACTTTTCTCATAGATAAGAAAATTGAGGACCAAGGGGAGTACACTGTTAGCTTCCAGGACCTGGATCATAGGACCTCTGTGTTTCCCACTGGCCCCTTCAAAGTACACAGGCTTCCATACGTCTAAACGGAACACTCAGCTGTCGGTAGAAGTGGGAAGTCATGTCAAATAAGAAAGAAGGAAGATTAGGTGAAAGCTAGAAAGATCCTATGTAGACAGAGTAATGACCTATGCTTGCCCTTATCCTGGGAACCTGTGAATTGTTCTCCTACTTGGCAAACGGATTTGCAAATACGACTAATGTTAAGGGCCTTGAGATGAGATTATCCTGGATTATATGGGTGGGCCAAATCTAAACCACATAAATCCTTACAGAGAGCCTTTTCAGGCCGCATAGAACCAGAGAGATGGTGGCATAAGAGAGAGTTTCAACTGGGCTGGATCTGAAGATGGAAAAGACCAGGAAATAAACCCTCCCCTTGAGCCTCCGGAAGAGAACACAACCTGCTCCTCACAGCTTGATTTTCACCCAGACAGAGCTGGGTCAGATTGCCATCCTACATGGCTATAAGATAATTCATTTGTATTGTTCAAAACAACAAATTCATGGTAATTTGTTAGAGCAGCAATGGAAAACTCATACAGACAGAACTTCTCATAGCAAATATCTTCTCCACTCAGCAGTTCTACCTTTTTTAAATTAAAAACAAATTTTTTAAATATTTATTTATTTTTGAGAGAGAGAGAGAGAGAGACAGAGTGTGAGTGGAGGAGGGAGAAAGAGGCAGAGAGAGAGACAGAGTGAGGGAGACAGATAATCCAAAGCAGGCTCCAGGCATTGAGCTGTCAGCACAGAGCCCGATGGGGGGCTTGAACCCATGAACCATGAGATCATGACCTGAGCCGAAGTCAGATGCCCTACTGACTAAACCACCCAAGCGCCCCAGCAATTCTAACTTTTGACAGACCGTGGCTGGTGAAGGAGATCCTGGGGTGGGCCAGCGGGTGTGAAGTGGATGGCATGGAGGCCAGGAGGGAGGAGCCCGGGGACTTTGAAGGTAGTAAGAGTGAGCAAAGATAGTAACTACCGCACAAAACTAACTGCCCCCAGGGCTGAGAAAACAAAGGGCAAGGGTTGGAGTTATGAGAAACTGGAAGTTCAGAAGGGGGCCCATGGAGCTGGGGGGGACTCAGCTCTTGGAGGGTGGGGGCATGATGGGCTGGTCCTGGGGGTTCTGGTGAGAGGACTGGAGACTGGGAGAGCTGCTGCTGAGGGGAGGGTTGGGTGGTAAAGGCCCTGCTGGGGCAGTACTGATGGGAGCAGCTAGCATATCCACGAAGCAGATCCCTCCTCCCGCCCCTTATCTGCACTCTCTCTCATACTGTTCAGGCTGCCATTAACAAAAACCACCCCAGACCAACAGACATTTATTTTTCTCCCGTTCTGGAGGGTGGAAAGACGAGATCAAGGGTAGGCAGATTTGGCTTCTCCTGCGGCTTGTCTCCTTGGCTGGCAAAGGGCTAGCTTCTCACTGGTTCCTGAGAGGGCCGTTCCTCTGTGTACATCTCTGGGGTCTCTCTGTGTGTTCAAGTTTCCTCCTTTTATTAGGGTACCAGTCAAATTGCATTAAGGCCCATCCTAAAGGCCTCATTCTAACTTAATTACTGCTTCAAAGGCCCTATCTCTAAATCCAGTCATATTCTGAGACATTGGGCACTAAGACTTCAAAGTAAACAATTTGGAGGGGTGCAGGGGGCAAAATTCAGCCCAGAACAGTCTCCCTCTCGAAATCCCTGTTGGCAAAACCTAGCAGGGTGCCAGCTGACAAATGAGAAATATAATTTTCAGAGTCCCAGCATCACAAAAGCAGAGTTATAAACAGGTAGGATTTGGGAATTAGCAACTGACCAAGGAAGGGGCTGACAATGGAAAGAACAGCCTTGGGAAAACCTGCCTTTGGGTAGTGAGGTGGAAAAGCAGTCTCAAGACCCCAAGCAGGATCTATGTGGATCTGGTGAGTCATGTGACACATGTGGCTGTGGGGGGGTGGGGACAGCCACCTGTTTCTATCCTACCCCCTTCCCCGTTGGAGGCCAGGCTCTCTGAGAAGCAAGGGTAGAAATACGAGCAAGCACCTGTCTCCTAACTGTCGTTCTTTGTGGAGCCAGATGGTGACTGCTGAGGAAGAGTTCTAAGGTCATCGTCAGGAAAGTGGGCCGCCGAAGCAAGGTGTCAGCATCTGAACTGGCCCAGCAGCTCAGCAGCATGTCAGCAGATGGGAAAGAGTGGTTTCCTCAAGGGCCTGGATGGATACAGATGTCAGCAGGTACTGTTGAGGTGACTTCCATGGGAGTCAGGAAGAGGCCGGCCAGGTATGACTGCCAGGCCCTGAGGGGTTAAATACAGTGGACAGAGACAGAATAAGGGAAAGATATAAACCAAAATCCATGTTGGTCCACTTTGCTCCCTGCTTCCTTAAAGGGGCCCCAAATGAGACAGAAAGATGATCCTTTTCTTTCCTTTTCTTTTCTTTTCCTTTCTATTTCTTTTCCCTTCCCTTTTATTTTCCTTCCTTCTTTCCTTCCTTCCTTTCTTCCTTTGTTCCTTCCTTCCTTCCTTCCTTCCTTTCTTTTCTTCTTTCAATAAGGTGAATTGAAATGAGTGAAGTAAATCTGAGGTAAGTGCTAGCCCCTGAAAAAGGCCTTGAGTGATCATAGAGTTTAGAATCCCACGGAAAATAAATGACAGGTGTCAGTCTGGGGCATGAGACCACTTTTCCCAAGGTCATCACCACTGCTTCTGCATGCAGTCCTCACAAATGATCTAGAATTGTAGGGAATATTAGATATACAATTCTAGAGTAAGCTTATTATTAAAAAGAGAAAGAGAAAGGGAGGGGCACCAGCTTTGGTTCAATAGGATGAGCTCTTGTTCTACAAAATGAATGCCCCTGTTGCAGGCAAAGAAATAAACGTTGAACTTTTTCATTCATTCAACCAACATTTACTGAGTGATTACCCTGTGCCAGGTATAGTGAGGTGGCTTCTCCCTTCACTGTGTACCTAAGGAACAGTAAATCTGGTGACATAAAGCTAATAATAGCAGCTAACATTTAGTGAGATGCTATGTGCACATGTGCGATCTAGTTACAATGCCAAGTATTTTACATACATTACCTCATTTAATCCTCAGAATAACCCATAGAGATAGGTATATATTTCCCATGCTTTCCATTTGAGCAAACTGGTATTCAGAGAGTTTGACCTGGCTGCTCAAAGTCACAGAGCAATTAAATATCAGAGTGAGAATCCAAAGTAGTCTTGTGTAATTCCAAAGTCCATACTTTCGGGTCAACTCTTTTTTTTCCTATTATGGTTTCCTGGGCAGTGGGCCCCATGATTTTTCAAGGTAGTAATGACTAAATTTGAACACTATACTGACATGTGAATAGAGATGGCCAAGAACAGTCCACATGAAACTCGCTAGACGTAGGCTGCCAAATATAAAATACATTCTAAAGAGCCTGTAGTTTTTTGGGGGTGGGGTAGAGTCAAGGGAGGGAAGAAAGGCAGGAAGGAGAGAAATTACAGAAGGCTAGGAAGAAATGTTTAGCAGTGATGGATGCGTTCATTATCTTGATTGTGGTGATAATCTCATGGGTCTATTCACCTATCAAAACTTATCAAGTGTATTCTTGAAATATGCAAAGTTTATTGTACCTCAAAAAGGTTGTAAAAAAGAAGATAACACCTATGTAACAGTTGGCTATCACTGCCTAACAAACCACTCTCAAATTCAGTAGCTTGGAACAACAATCATCATTTTTAGAGCTCATGTCACTGTGAGTTGTGGCTAGAACTTGGCTGATCTAGGCTGGGCTCAGCTGGGGCAGCTCTGTGCCAGCATCTCATCCTCCGTGTACCAACTAGGGCTAGCTGGGTATAAATTTCTCATGGTCATGGCAGAGGTACAAAAGGGCAATCAGAAACATGGGAGGATATTTATTGGCTTAGAACTGGCTTATTGTTACTTACATCCACATGTCATTTGTCAAAACCAAATCTATGACTGAGCTCGAAGTCAGAGGTGGGGAAATGTTCTTCCCACAGCGAAGCTGAGACAGGGGTGTAGATGCCGGGAGGGGTTAATTAGGGCCAATCATTTCATCTACTACACAACATCAGAAACTTGCAGAGGCGGTTTGAAAAGATGAAAAGATGGGATCTCAGAATCCAGAGACAGTTACCTGCTTTTCTAAAAGTCAGTGTTTGAGGACCTCTCTGGCCTCAAAGAAACAAGACCCAGAAATATCAGCCGAATATGAGAATGCTCATATTAGGGTATCTCTCTCCAAAGGAGTCACTGGTGTTCTCAGAAAAGTGACGGATTCCCCTGAGAGCTGGGACATAATACGGGAACACATTCAGGGGCAGAGCACAAGTCCATTTGGGGAAAGAGCACTAAAGTGTTATTGTCTTGGAAATGTGATGAGTAAAATGCATTATCAAAGGTAATTAAAACAACATGAAGGAAGCAACTTCCCTCGGTTAATTTATTCCAAGCAAGGAGAAAATCTCCGAACTAAATTTCGTGTTGGAACCTTTTAAGTCAGTTTGCCTTTCTTCAACTGCAGCTAATTTGTATAGTTTGGATTGTCCTGAAAGTTCTCATTGTCATCAGTGACTTAAAAATACTGCTACTGGGCAAAAGAAATCAATGATCTCTACATTGCAGGCTGAGTAATTACATAATAATGATTTGCATTAATGAAAAGACAAGTTGGTCCAGATCCAGATGTGCCAGTGACCACAGTTCCCTGCGACGTCTAAGCAGAATGCTGAGGTCGGAGAAATTTCAGCGTCAGTTGTGAGACAAAATGACTGGTTAAAAAGTCTTCCCTAATCAACATCACTTAATAGCTCTTTAATGACTGACTCATCATTTTTCTCCAAGTAAAAGTAAATTTAAATTTCAAAATAAAGCAAATTTTACTTATATCTTTGGCACAGAAGCAGATGTTTCCCTGACATGTGCACACAAGCTGTTGACTGTGACCTTGCAGGATAAAGCAGTTTTGAAAATTAGCTTTTGTCTCCCAATCTGGGGAAAACAATGCTGCAGTGAAGATTTAATAAAAAGTCATAGCTTCTCGCAGAAGCTTATTTCAGCAAAGTAAACTATTAATTAAAATAACAAATGTCAGCTGTTTTGGAGGCTGACAGTTAACACAACGCAGCATTTGCTTACCTTGACGTACAGGATGCATGGGACACTGGAAGGATCCATAATTCATTCTGGGTATGGCTCTCTCATGCCCTAATATAGTGATAACAGAGTGATAAATTAGCTCCCGTTCAGCAGTTTCGTTAGCAAAAGCACTTGGGGACTTGGGGAAAACCCATCTAGAGAGGGCCTTTTGGCAGGCTGAAGGAATACACGCTTGAACAGCTTGAGTGAAAGTTTCGTGGCATTCCTGGGAAACTTGAGGACCAAGAAACACAGGTGGGGAAAATGTAAAACTAGGTGAGAGACAGAGTAAAAGCAGTGCATCACAATCTGCTCTTGGCCACAGTGGGGGGAAAAAGTTATTAAGTGTGGGAAAGACTGTATCACCTCCAAGAGACTGGGGGAAAAAAGAGGTTGGGGGAAAAGAGAGGATCAGATTTCAGAGACAGAGGCTAGATCCTGGAGGGAGGGAAGGAAGGGAAATTGACAAACATCCCTCACCATCTCTGAAGTCAACAACTTAAGAGGTTTGGGGGCAGATGAGGCAGAAGTAAGACATGTGAGGAAATTGGTTCCAAGCTGTTTCCTAATATGATTACATAGGTGAGAATAATAAATAGAAAAAGCTACACCGACTCTACGAGGCATACTGGTGGGGAAGTCTGTTTCAGGGCTTTTTCACTGAGACAGCTCAGTAATACATTATACAATTAAAGAGAGAAGAAAAGTCCTTTTAGTTGGGGCACCCTGTAAAAATGTGTATGG
Source organism: Prionailurus viverrinus (assembly GCF_022837055.1). Lineage (NCBI taxonomy): Eukaryota > Metazoa > Chordata > Mammalia > Carnivora > Felidae > Prionailurus > Prionailurus viverrinus. The sequence continues at coordinate 143,956,081 of NC_062568.1, forward strand.
AAGGCCTGAAGAGGTGACAAGTGGAAAGGGAAAGGTGACCGGGAGGAAAGGTCTGGGCAAAGCAGATTAGCAGGGCGGTGGGGGTGGTGTGGGCCTGGTGGGTGGTGCTGAGGGAAAAGCAGTTTACTATCCAGGTAGGTGCACTTAGGGACATGCAAGTTGCTTCAAGTAAAAGTAGTTCTGCTACCTGTCTCCGTGTTGCAGAAAACAGAACAAAAGCATGTATCCCACAGTTTAGGTATTCCATGCTTCTTTTTAAAAGAAAAGAAAAAAACTTACTAAATAGGAACCAATTAAACCAGGAGCTGGCTGTGTGAGGTACCCGCTATTTTCTTTTACAAAACCTAGGATGGGCCAATGAGGGTTTCATCTTCTCCCCCATTTCTGGGACGGTTTTAATACGTTGTTACAGTGGAGACATCTACATTTTAAAGCTCACTTATTATCATTTCTACTGGAGTCAAAACTTAGTGCATCGTTAAGCATGATCCAGTTCACTGGTCCAAAATGAACCAATAACAATTAGAGTCCAGAACAACCCTCGTGCATCATTCCTGTTCCTCATTCTCTTGTTCCTCATTGGCTTGGGGACTTTAGCTAAGGTCGGGGCTGTAGATGGAAGGTATTTGGCATTCATAAAAGTGAAGAACATCACAGGCACATGAACATGGTCACGGACATGGGCTTCAATCAAGCTAGAAGCCTGCCCCAAAGTAATGACAGGAATCAATATGCAAGGCACAAAGGAGGGTGAGCCAGTTTGGATGAAATCCTATCTCACCCTTTATGTAAAATACAAAACAAGCAGGATCTTTTCAAATGATCCAAGAGTCAGCAGCCTTCAACTCTGAGATTTCTTGTTGGCGGCCAGAATTCTTGGTACTGGGTAGTGCTGTCTTTGTTAAGTATGGCGGAGCTGGGCCCTGAGTGCTCTCTCGCAGGAGGCCTCCTCCAGACACCAATCACATGCAAGGGCTACAGAGCTACCTGCTAACCAGGGGTCCCCCAAGCAGGAAGCACAGATTTGCATCCGTTGTAAATCTGGCAGGGGCTTCATGCCCATCTCCAAAAAGGATCCTATCAGCTCACACCTCATGTAAGAAACCCCTCCACAGCATAGCTCTCCTTTTCTCGCTTTGCTTTTGCTAAAACACCGTGGAAGTTTTAAGGCAAGTTGGGTCTGGACAGTGTTACTACAAACTCCCTGAGCAAGGCAGAGAATATGCATTCCCATACAAATCTACTGAAAGCAGCCTAAATCAAGGGCACCCGGTATTGGATGATTTCTGCTTTCTCCCTTTCTTTTTCCCCTGCAAATGCTTCTGCAACACTAAGTTATCCTATTTGATGGGCAATTTGCTTCTGTGCCGTGCTGCCATTAGCACTTGTCTCCAAAGCGCTTCTCCCTCAAGGGGCTTTTCCACCAGAGTTCAAATCTATGGCAAAGTGCTGGCTGCAACCGTAAGTTTAATGCTTGTGTAAGATATGCAAAAAGAAAAAAAAAAAGGTTGGAATACCATTGAAAAACTAGGACATGGATCTTTGCGTTGCATTTATTTTGGGAGGAAAACCGAATTCTGTCACTGCTGCAGTGTGTGGATACTTTACCTCTGTGTAATCGCTGAGGAATTAATGTGATTTAATAGCCACAACAATAAATATAGCCTTGACAAGGTGATTATCCCATAAGACTAGAATCATGATATAGCATAAATCAATACCAGCCTAAGTATGTCTCCGAAAGGGGTATATATTTCTACATTCACTGCTAGCTGTTGAACTAATTTTGGAATTAGGAGCTGTATGAAATGCAAAAGCTATTTTTCTAAGTGAAAAATTACAGAATATGTATGACGATCACTCAGAATATATATTGCTCATAAAACGAGTAGAAGGAAATGAGTAGGTGGGAGTAGTCAAACTTTTAAAGCTAGCTCAAGTTCATATCTCCGCTTCTGGGGGCATGCTGCTCTCACGCCAAACCGACCCAACTCAGCTGAGGCCCCAGACTGTCCTGTTTCTGCCCCGTCTCCCGCCTGTGGACCACCAGGCCATCTGAGAGACCTTTCTTGCAGGGACTAGCCCTCTCGGCCTATGCTACTTAGGCAAGTCAATTGATTCACTTGCTTGAGAGAGCTCCGCCTGGTGCAAAGGCCTCTTAGAGAGTCTCTGTGGCTGGAGTTGAGTCATACAGAAGAGGGTATTGATCAGGAGCAATCTGGCTTAGCTCTTCTGGGGACGTTTCCCCAGGGACACAGGCACTTCTCGATTTTTGAAGGTCAGTGTTAGCAACTCTCTGAGCTGTCCGCTAACTGAAGTAATCCCAGTTGAGCTGGCTTTTCTGGAAGCCTGGCTCTGTGCATTTCAACCACCCCCTCCCTCCAGGGAATCGGGTGGAAACTTACTTGTAGGCCAACCGCCCCCCAGCCTCGTCAGTCCTGTTCAGACACAGGGACCCCACCTCGCCCGGCTGCCGGTGCCCCGCCTCTGCCCAGCAGAATTACACTGGTGGGCACCAGACCCCTCCCAACCTCCGCAGCAGCTCTTGCTTCTTGAAGAGGGCCCTAAAAAAACTATTTAAAGCCTTAATATATGAAGTGCCTTCTTTGAGAGCTGAGTTTCCCACTGCCAGATAAGTGCCGCCTTAACTACATTTTTGTGGAGTAGCTGCAGTAGCACTCGATAGTTGATTATGTTAATCCTTTAGGGATATTCGAGAAAATATCTGCAGATTCTTCCTATAGGAGAGTAATCAAGATTTGATTCAGGTATCAACCACCCGACAGGCTTTCTGACTTACATGTTCTCAGTGTGCCACATATTGTATTTTCACTTTTCAATATTGTACATTTTTCCTGTTTGCTCCCCCCTCCCGCAGTGCACACAAAGATTTCCTTAGTCACAAAGGATTAAATAATTCACCTCTGAAGAATCCTTTTAAAGCATCAGTGCCTGTCTTGAAAATTGCTTCCCCTCCTTGCCTTTTTTTTCCTTGCAGAACAAAGAAAAGTGTTAATCTTTTGATAATTGACTCTATTTTTACTGGAATTTCTCTTGTGATTATTTAATACATCTCCAGTCAATTTCAAACAGTATCTGTTTTCAGCATACATCTCTAACCAGAGACAAGTTGTCCAAGCAGGGTGCTGGGGAGGGCTGGTTTGGCAGAAACGAAATCCTAACACAATAATGAATGCAGCCCGAGCATACTGTTTGAAAATGAAATTGGCATTACTTATTTAGACAAAGAGACAAATGCACTTGTAGCTTCATTTACCACACAGAGCTCTCACAGAGACTGTCTGCAAAGGGACTGAGAACTTCCTACTCTGATAGGCGTATCAGTAGGGATTTTATTTTGTGTCTTCCTGTAAATGCAGGAGAGCTCAGCTATTGATGACTTTAATTCTACAGGCACCGGTGGTTTGTAGTTAGCCTGAGAAATAACATTAAGCGAGCTGATCGAATGGGCCCCGAAAGGTTTAGCAGTGCTGCGATGGACTGGGGTACAATGTGACTACATGCACGTTCTGGAACCCCTTCCTTTTTCGCACCCCCCAACCCCTGCCATTCTTTACACAAATGCAGAAAATTCAACGGACGTACACTACTTCCTTCATTATTTAGGCTAATGCCGCACTATCCATTCGGTCTGTGCTGTCGAGGTTGTGAAAATCTGTATTAACACATGGGTTAAATGGAAAAATATTTATTTAATGTTTTTGTTTACTCTTCCTCCTGCTCCTGACCCTGGGAAACATGCAGAGACAGGAGAGGCCCCAGCCGGGTTCTGTCTGGCTCCTTCCTGGGTTAATCACATTTCACACATCCCCATTTCTGGCAGATGCAGCACCTGACCTCCCCTTTGTCCCTCTCTGGATGAAAGTGTGAGGCTCCGTAATTTCCCTCAGGCACAAGAACAGTTTGCTTTCCTGCTGGAGGTGAAACTGACTCCCTGAGAAGGCACAGCTGGGGCTTTTATCTCCCCTCCAGCCAGTACCCAGCGGCTGATCTCTCTCACTTTGCATGAAAATAAGGCTGAGGTTAGAGCTGCTTAATTTGGCTCTTCACAAAGTCGGGGGCAGGGGTGGGGGGTGAGATGAACCTTGGGGGCTTGGTTCACAGTGTAGGAATTAGTCTGGGAAGGGAGCCCGCTCCTCGGGAAGGAGGTGGCGGTGCTCCCGCCAGGGGCCGCGCTGTGCCGCTAACGCCACTGCAGCAAATGGAATGTGCTTTGCGGGAGTGAAAAGTGTTGGCACAGCTGTGAGAGCTGCAGGAACTGCCTTAAGGGTGGGAGGTGGAAGGGACAGGTCTGTGACAGCAACTTGCGGAGCACAACCGATCAGGAGCTCACTTACAAGGGCACTGCTCACCCTGGACAGCTCAGTGATTTATCGTAAAGGCATTTCTCTCCCTTCTTCCTTCCCACTGTTTTAAACACTCGGTAGGCTGGCTGACCCTTGCTCTCCACGGGTTGGCCTGCTGCGAAGTCAGTAGCCGCTCTCTGTGGGACTGAAGTCAGCAGATCCATTAGGTTGACTAATGGTGATGGAAGGATCTGTGGCCATTGGGTTAGGGTGACATTTATATTTGGACACCCTATTATTACTGGCAGGCCCCCGGGTTGCTTGCAAAATGTTCTGGGAGCTGGGGCTGTGGAACACCTCCCTGCGAGGGTGGCAGGGGTGAGAGACGAGCCATGACAGGGAATGCGCCCAAGTGGCAGCGTCACGTTGGAGGCTGTGCCGAGTGGCAGCCGCTCGCAGACGCCTGGCAGTGGAAGGCCGTGTCCTAAGGTGTTCTGCCGACATCCACCAGAGCAGCTGGCGCCTGGTGGAAGGCAGATGGTGTTGGATCCCCCAAGTGTCGCTGTCTAGCAAGATGCCATGTCCACTGATTAAAAATAATTAAACATTCCTTCCTCCAGTGAAGGAGAATGGCACGCACGCCAGGCAGGGAGGTTGACAATGGCATTACGCAGCAAGACATGGCAGCAGCAGTGAGCGCCCAGGGTAGCAGGTGCGCCTGGCTTGGAGAAGGTGGAGTGGGAGTGGGGCGCCTGGTTGAACAGTGACAGCAGGAAGAGTTTAGTGAGGATGCATATGCATGAGGGATGCATGAATAGGATCATATTGGATGACTTTCTACTGCTCAGCTAGTTTATGGAGAACATTTTCTAATTTCTAAATGGAAATAACAAATTTGATGTTCATGACCTAATCAATGCGCTGATCGCCTGGTATGTCTCTGGGCCAGGTGCTTCTCGAACAGAATATACTAATAGATGACAGTGTCCATAGCCTCGTCATCCTTACTTTAACTGAATCTACTCACTTTGTTTCTCCATCAATGTTTTTTCTTCTGCAGGAAGAGAGGCCTGGAAAGTTTGACAAAAGGGTCAATGATTCAGCTGTATTCTTGTGAATGAGATGGTTTTCCAAATCTACCCAGGCTATAAATATCCCTACCCTGCCGCCTTCCCGTACCACATCTCATCTGTGTACAGGCTCTTCCCTTTTGTGGGTAAGCTCCTGAATGTTCTCAGGAAGCGACTGAAAAGGCAGGTCGGTTTACCGTTGTATTTGTCAGTTATTTTGAATTTGTAAATGGCTGACTTCTTTTCCCAAGCTTCGAAGACATAGGAAAGATTTTTTTTATAATTTTTTTTAACGTTTACTTATTTTTGAGACAGAGAGAGACAGAGCATGAACGGCGGAGGGTCAGAGAGAGGGAGACACAGAATCTGAAACAGGCTCCAGGCTCTGAGCTGTCAGCACAGAGCCCGACGCGGGGCTCGAACTCACGGACTGCGAGATCGTGACCTGAGCCGAAGTCGGCCGCTCAACCGACTGAGCCACCCAGGCGCCCCAACATAGGAAAGATTTCAATTTGGACTGAATGAGTTTGATTTCAGGCCAATAGGCACTTTCTAAGTTCCCATTGGCTCTAAAAGGAAGTTTCCTCTTCTTATTTGTATTTGAAACGATCAGTATTTATTTGGTAAGTATCTATTGTACGGGCATTACGTGCCACTCCATTGTGAGAGGTGAGCTGCACGAACAGTGTAACATGTATATGAAGCCAGAGTAAATTCTTGTGAAACCAACATCACTCAGCCCGGGGCGTGGGGAGACTGAGGAGTTTGGGATTGAAGGGGTGATCACAAGATGATAGTGTTACTTAGGGAAGTGAGGTATAAGTTGGCTCTTGAAATCTGGGTTTGCACACATATTTGTGGTAAAGAATAGGAGAATTTCCTAAGAGAGATTTCAGCAAAGGCAGAAAGAAAGGAATGAGTGAACCAGAAGTTCGACTTGGCTAATGGAGGGAGTCCACATTTGTTAAAGGAGACCAGGAAAAGAGTACTTCCTTGAATATTATCCAAGTAAGGACAGCTGTCTACCCAATAAGGCATCCTTACAGTGTTCTGTAAGGACTGAGGGAGAGATGCTGGAATGTTGACATCTCAGAATTCCCTTGGGGTGGACTCTTCTTGGCTCTTTCAGTACCCATTCTTAATGGTTTCCTAGCTTGATTCTTACCTCACAGTTACTTGGAAAACTAAAACTTACATTTCTCCAAGTCCTTTGCAGCTAAGGTTTTCTGCATGCTCTAACTAGTGCTGAATAGATATCCTCTCGTGGGGCTTAGAAATGGAGATGAGCTCCATGAGGCAGCAGATGCCGAAGGTAAGACCCAGTCACCAGGTAAGCCCAATGACAGGGGTATCTGGTTCTTCAGAGAAGCCTGGGTAGAATTTCTAGAGTTACTCTGGAATGACTAAGCAGCAGGTGCCAAGCAGCAGGTCTGGCAGCAATGGTGTTTCTCTAGAACAGTCCTTAGTGATTAGATATTTTTCTAAGCTGCACTGTTCCTGGTGGTAAATCTTCTAAGCATGGTTTTCTGGTTCTACTTGAGATTTTATACGCTATCTGATACCTTTTACTAAAACTTTTTTTTTTAAACCTTAAATTAGGTAGCTATTGCCCATAAGAATACTGATTATTATAATTTCCTTATGAGTATTCCTTCTACATGGTTCTAGGTAAATGAAGAAATATTAGGTACATAGAAGTGACCCATGTGACATCCAACCCCACCTTGGACACAACTGATTGGATCAGGGAAAGGCATCTGACCCAAAGAGAAAATTGATTGGTTGATTAGTAGCCAAAGGGGTGGCCTTAAAAGAGACATTTGCAGGGGCGCCTGGGTGGCGCAGTCGGTTAAGCATCCGACTTCAGCCAGGTCACGATCTCGCGCTCCGTGAGTTCGAGCCCCGCGTCAGGCTCTGGGCTGATGGCTCGGAGCCTGGAGCCTGTTTCCGATTCTGTGTCTCCCTCTCTCTCTGCCCCTCCCCCGTTCATGCTCTGTCTCTGTCCCAAAAATAAATAAACGTTGAAAAAAAAAAAAAAAGAGAGACATTTGCCATATAGAGCCAATAATTAGAAACTAGACCAACCAGATCTTCTTTATCAAGAGTTTGAACTGCAAATACCCAGAAAGTCAGCTGACAGGGAAGAAAATATAAAAGTCTTACAGAAAAGGATGTAGCCATGTATAACAAGAAGCCACAGGCACATACAGAACATAGTGCTTTTTGGTTAATAGTAGCAAGATTAGCAAAATAATGTTCACGGTTTTTAAGAGTATGTCAAACACGGTGCTTGCTATACCTAACCACCCCTTCTAGATGACTCTACCTCATTCATAGCCTCCTGCTTCAGGAAGCAGGGCTAGTCTTTTTTGTTTGTTTGTTTTGTTCAAAGACAGTCATGAAATTGGACCAGGGGCCCATCTGCAGGTTTGCAGGTGATTTATGGGATCACTGGTTTGAGGTAATATTAGCCAAACCAATCAGACCAGTTTATTTTGGGTTGGGTTGGCAAGACAGGAATGAGATGAGAACAGAGCAGACATGAAGAAAATGCAGAGATACATGAGAAAGAGAGAGAGCGAATGAATGAAGCTGATCCTAAGCAGCCTCTGTCTGGCATGCCTTTTCCATCCCAGTCCACGTACATCTCTAGGACAGCCCCTTTGCTGAAGGTGGTATCAGGGAGCCTACCTGTCCAGCCCAACGGGGTTTCTGAGCACACGGCCACAGCCAGAATGAGGCTGATTTGCAGAAGGGCACAGGATCCTAAGTAACCTTCCAGCCTCCAAACTCTTCTGGCTCAGCAAGACCAGCTCCATTATGCTTTCTGACACCCTGCTGGTTTAGTTTTCTAAGTTTTTGGTTGTTGTTGTTGTTGTTGTTGTCTAGGCCTGGCTACCCAACTGATATGGGTACCCCCTGTTACTATGAAAATACCTGAGGTTATGCTCCCATCTCACCCACAGTACTTAAGATACCTTGAGAGCCTATTTCTTGCATCCTAATGAGCCCAGATAACATAGCACATTCAACTTAAAAAAAAAAAAAAAGACCATTGTTCTGTTTTGCTCTCTTAGAAATTTCAGAAGTGGAAAAAAGAACAAAGGCAGACATCCTTGACTTGGATTTAGAAAAATCTGAAATGATTTGATTTTAATTCTTCTGCATTTAAATGGAAGTGAATAACCTTTGGAAACAGAATGTTGCCCAACGGATATGTGGGCCACCACTTAAGTCCCCCTTTAAATGTAGTACTTGATTACCACGCCTACTGAATAAGAGCTCACAACTAACATTATCATCAATAGAAGCCACACGAGCAGATCTCAACACAAGAGTGGAAACGTACCCTTAAATTAAACTATTTTGGCCTCTTTGAAAGTCAAACCATTTTTAGAAAGTTCTTTCTGAGGCCTCATTATTATTATGACTAGTACTAATTTATACATATATAATGCACTCTGCTTTACTGTATTCCGAACATTATATTTCAGAATAATTTTACCCACCCGGAGAGAAGCACAATAGCTACTCCATAGCACTCAACAATGTCTCAGGCCTGGCAGTGAACAGAGGAAATGGCTGTAAATATGCCATTTACAACGGAGAGGTGGAACATTCTCCCAAAGAGAGCTTGGCTTTGATGGGTGGTTCAAGCTATTTGGGAGGATTGTATTTCTTCATCTGCACCTGTCATTCATCCTGGCCTAGTTGGGTGCAGAAAGACACCCATCAGCGATTTTTAACTTTGGCTGAACACTCAAATCTCCTGGGGAATTTTATAAAATATCTATGCCTAGGTCTCAGTCTGACCAACTGGAACTATCTCTGCAGGTAAGGCCAGGGCTTAAGTATTTTCAACTTCACAGATTACTCCAGTGGACAAGTGAATTTGAGAACCACTGATCTACAACACTGATTTTCAAATTTTGGTTTTCATCATAATCACTGGGGAAGATCCTACCCATACTTAATCACATGATTCTGATGCACAATAAAGTTTGCAAACGACACACTTACACAGAAAGAATTTGGTTCTTTCTGTCTCAAGGCTTCTGCTCTCCTCTCTCCCCCTCAAATCCTGCCCCAGTCCTGGCAATAGCTACCATTATATATCCTGGTTAAAATGCAATAATCTTAATTGGAGTAATAACATATCAAACTAATCAGCTATCATGAGAATATTCTTAGCGGAGTGCAGAGCCCTGAAGGAATGAACAAAGGACGGGTAAATTTTGCAGATAATAAGTGTGGTCCTCACTTCATCAGGTTCAAAACACATCCAGCAATCACTGTTCTCCATAATCAAACACCGAGTCATGGCTCTTTATTTTTTTCCTGGCAAAGATAGAAAAAATATTTGTTATTTCTTAAGGGATTACTCCAATACTGGTATTATCTCTATTCTTACCATAACCTCATTAGGTGTGTATAATTATTTTCAATACCCAGATGAGAAATCTGAATTTCGGAGAAATTAAGTACTTGTCTAAAGGCCTATTACGATTGAAGATCAGACCTCAAGCCCCTAGACCAAGGCTGTTCTCTTGACTTCCATATTATCTTGCATCTGGCGGATAGTATAAACAGAGAAGAAATCTGGGTTCAAATCCTTGAAGGGCTGCCATACAGAGGGAGCAGAACTAGGCTGTGCTGTTACAGAGAAGAGAATATGGCTCAGTAGGTAGAAGTCAAGAGAGACATGTTTTGCCTTAATCTATTATAATTAATATCAATTAAAGTATTAATGATTGCTATTTCTTGAACACTTTGTGTTCAGCGCTGAATATTAAATTAGTGCATCTCACCTGAGACTCACAACAACCCCATGCTAACAGAGGTACTATTATTAACCTTATTTTGTAGGTCAGGGAACTGAGTCTCAGAGAAATTAGAGAAGTCACTGGTGGCTGTCATGGCAGAATCAGATGTAACATGAAAGAGAAAAGGAGTTCGATCCAAGAACCTCAAATCACTTAGGACAGGAGTTCAGAGTTACCACCAACGTACGCCACACGCTTGGACTTGATTATCATGTCACGTTCACAAATGAAGATTTTCCTTATGATTCAGGATCCCCATCATAATGGGCAAAGGAAGTTCTGTTGCTTCATTAGTAACCTGGCACTGTGTGTGGTGGAGATATCCCATCGGTAGAGAGTCCAGCAGCCTTCAGGAAATTCAGTGAGCGGAGCGTTCCAGGAAGGGTTACCCCCATTCATGTTCACACTGGGACACACAGTGTCATTCCGTGCCCTGAGGGGCAGGCAGAGCAGGAAACTTCATGGTGAGATCCAAGGGGCATGGAATCTGTACCTGCCCTCCTCTCTCATCTTAAAATGTGTCTCTGTCATCTTGCCACAGAGGCTTCCAATCTGTTCACTCAGGGCTTTCCAAACTTTTCTGAGAGTACACCTAAAACTATGGGTAATGAGTGGCTCTCAGTGGCTGCCTAAGATAAGATATTTTCCAAAACCCAGTGTTTTAAAAAGTTTCTTATGAATCTTCTTCTGCATATCTACATGTGATTTATTACGAAAAAAAAGTTCTTTTCCGCTATTTTTGAGTAAAACATATCTGTCAACATCTATGTCATGTTTAGTTTGTGATGAGTGTACCCTTGATAGGTCAAAGCTTAACTTGGACACAGCATGGCTACTGTTTAAGATACCGTGCCTCGCTGAATATTCTGTGAAAATGTTAAGTTTCTGGAGGAGATGCCCTAGTAAGCCCTTAACACCTTAGCCTAAATCTACTTTCATTTTTCTTAAAAAAATTTTTTTAACATTTATTTATTTTTTAGACAGAGAGAGACAGAGCATAAACGGGGGAGGGTCAGAGAGAGAGGGAGACACAGAATCTGAAACAGGCTCCAGGCTCTGAGCTGTCAGCACAGAGCCCGACGCGGGGCTCGAACTCACGAACTGTGAGATCATGACCTGAGCCGAAGTCGGACGCTCAACTGACTGAGCCACCCAGGCGCCCCTCTACTTTCACTTTTCTAAGGTAACTTTTATATTTGTCAAAATATTGCATACATATCACTAAAGATATTAACTACTAAGAAGATCCCTAGTCCCTCTTTGCCATGGGTTTTTCCTAGACATCATTGATTCTAAATAAAGACCTCTTGGAATTATTTCCCTTTAAGTGGGGGTAGCTCCACATTCTGGACAGTCCTGAATTATGTTTTATCCCAGTGTAAATTATTATCATTATTTCACTCCAAAGTATCTTGATTTGGACCTAAAATTACATGGTCGCTGTACCCACCCAGAGGCTACCTAGCAGTTACCTCCGCGTGTTTCAATTTATGGTTATGTCCTTGTTTCTTCATATTGCGTCTAATTTAGACATTTCCCACTGACTTCCTGCTCTCATGATTAAGTATTTTGCTCACATATACCTCCATCTTTTCTCCTCACTTCCTCTGAATAAATACATTGCTCTTTAGTTCCTCTGCTCATTAACTTTGTAACTCTATTTCTTGTTCCATTTATTGTAGATAATTTCTCTTGAGTTCCTAGTTTTTATGATAAAGGTATTAGCCCCTCCACACTTTTCTTTACCTGTCTTCCCTTTTTCTTTTACCTTTACATCCTCAAAGTTGGTAGCATTTACATTCTGTCCTATAATCAAAAATTAATCCTGTGCCTAACCTATAGGATGACTCTGAATGTTGAAGATCAGTGGTAGCATTTATGCTATTATCCATGTATTTATTCACTACTAAATAATAAAACAATGTGCTATAATTTCAGGCTTTTTTTTCCCCAATGACTTTCTGTCTGCTTCAGAATTTCCCCTCTTGTATTCTCTGCCTTTACTTTTAAATTCTTTCAATGTCTCCAATGTACCATCTATTCTATGAAAGCATCCCTCTCCTCAGAGTCCTCCCTTCTGGAACCATCTGTCCTCCTGCTCCAGTCTGGACTTAGTGCTCACCAGATCTGCTATAAAACCATCATCCTGAGATTTGGCTTCCCGGCACTTCTGGTTTCAATGCAACATTCCTCAGATTCTATGTCTCCCTCCTTCTTGGTTTACTCTCTTTTTCCAGTGGGCATTTGGATGGCCACACAAACATTTGTTTCATCCACCTCCATTGTGCAACAGCCATACAGTCTGAGAAGGATTGCCCTCAATACCAGTTTCAGAGGTTGGCCCTAATGGGTTTAAGCCAATCAGGATAAGCTCATCCCTCTTGGTCACAATGATAGTTTCAAGCTGGGCTGAGGGGGCCGGGATCTCTAGGCTTCTGGAATGTCCTGCCTGATAGGAGTGTCTCTGGTCACCAGGCAGCCTAAGAATGTGATTTATGATTTATGATGGGGGCTTTGGGTCATGTGGTATCATTTCCTACCTCTGAAGGGACTAGAAATCAGCCTGACCTCTGGACGGGCAGGAGAATAAGGGTCAACCATATAGGCAGTATGTGGTCAAGCCCCAATAAAGTCTGGACATCAAAGGCTTGAATGAGCTTCTCTGATTGAATGGCAATATCCTGTTCATTGTTATACATCATAGCCAGAAAGAGTTAACACTCTCCTTAACTCCATGGGGAGAGGATAAGTGGAAGCTCTATATTTGGTATTTCCCCTGGACTCCGCCCTATGCATCTCTTCCCTTGGCTGGTCGTAATCTGTAACCCTTTCTTGTTTTAAACATAATAAATGGTAACCATGAGTATCACAGCTTTTAATGAGTTCTGTGAGCCCTTCTAGTGAATTCTTGAAACCGAGGGATTTTGAGAATCTCCCCAGTTTGCACTTGGTATCAAAAGTAAGGGAGTCCGAGGGACTAACTTTACAGTTGGCTAAACTCCTGCAGGTGGTGAGGACAGCTTTGGAGACTACGCCCCCAAATTCTCCTCAGGATTTAACCTAATCAGGCTATGCATTCCCCTGGACGCAAAGGTGGCCTAAACAGTGTAAAGCTTATGATTTTAGTACAATGTTTGAAGCAAATCATATTCCCTCTTCTCCTGGATATTACTGAAGTATCATGTGGCCACCAATGCTACTGCAGGCATATTATAGCCATGAGAGGAGCCAACCTTAGGATAGCGCCAAGGAGGGCAGACTGAAAAATCACAAGGAAGCACAGCCAGAACTCTGACTGAATTGCACCATGAGTCTACTCTGCTTCTGATCTTTTCAGTTCTATAAAGGACTAAGTCATCTTTATTACTTCATGTCAGTTTGTCTTGGGTTTTCTGTTCCTTATAACTGAAAGCATCCTGACAGATCACTAATTTAACTCATCTACATCCTCAAATAATTTCCTAAGAAAGGGTACAAGTGAGGTAAACTTTTTTTTTTTTTTTTTGGTCCTGGAATTTTTTTTTTCTTATTCAAGAAAGACTTATCTAGAGATTACATTGTGACATGTTTTTAAAGGGATTTTATGAAAATTAACTCATTTAGTCCTAATAGCAACACTGAACTTGAGGGCTATTATGATCTTCTTTTGACAGCAAAGGAAACTGAGGCACAAGAAGGTTAAATCATTTTCCCAAAAGCACAAGTTATTCATCATAATCAAATTTGAACACAACAGCTGGTTCCAGAGTCAGGGCTCATTTTGCCATTCTTCTGGGCTACTGCTCAATGGCTAACGTGTCTTTACTCTTTGCTTTTGCTTTAAATCCAGTTACTGATGGAAAGTCTAAGGCCAGTCTGGTGGTTCTTCCTTTACCAATGTTACTTCTTGCCTCCAATCTCTACTCCTCAGGATATTCTCTTTATTGTTGATATTCTGAAATTCCACAATAAATTGTTTAAAATTTTTTTAACATGTATTTATTTTTGAGAGAGAGAGGGAGACAGAGTGCGAGTGGGGAGGAGCAGAGAGAGGGAGGGAGACCCAGAATCTGAAATAGGCTCCAGGCTCTGAGCTGTCAGCCCAGAGCCCAATGCGGGGCTTGAACTCAGAATGGTGAGATCATGACTTAAGCCCAAGTTGGATGCTTAACTGACTGAGCCACCCAGGCGCTGCTCACAATAAATTGGTTAATGATGGGTCTCTTTTTTCAGTAACTTCGGTCATTATTTACAAAATCCTTCGAATTGGAAGATTCATATCCCTCTTCAACTGTAGGAAATCATTTTTGTTCTTTTCACTGAAGTTTTTGCCCTCACTGTTTCCACATCTTTCTAGAATTCTTATTAATCACATATGGAATCTACCATGCCTCTTACATCTCTTATCTTTTATCATGTTGTCTCTTTGTTTTTTGATTTATTTTAATCCCAGAAATACTCAGTGAGCACCTTACTTCTGAGTGAGGGGCACAGAAAATGGACAAGTAAGCAAATAATCTGATTTAGAAAGAGGTAACTATATAAAGAAAATAAAGCACAATATTTGGGGTCACTTGTATTTTTGTTTTATCAACTGTGAGATTTCCTATGCTTTATCCATTTCTCTATGGAATGTTTAAAAATTTTTTTTAATGTTTATTTTTGAGAGAGAAAGGCAGAGTATGAGCAGGAGAGGGACAGAGAGAGAGAGAGAGAGAGAGAGAGAGAGAGGGATACACAGAATCGGAAGCAGGATCCAGGCTCCAAGCTGTCAAGCACAGAGCCCGACGTAGGGCTCGGGCCCACGAACCGTGAGATCATGACCTGAGCCAAAGTTGGACGCTTATCCAACTGAGCCACCCAGGCACCCCTGGAATGTTTAACTTTTGACAATGATAGTTTCGTTTCCAAAAGTTCCTTCCTGTTCTTTTTCAAAGACGCCTCTTTTTGTTTTATAAATGTAGTGGTTTCTTACATGTCATGGCATCTCATGATGTCATATCTCTAAGGATAACAAGGTATTGTGAAACGTCTTTTTAATTTCTAAATAATTCCTAGTTATTCTACTTTTCTCCCTTCCTATTTTTCTTATTGTGGTATTTCTCTTTCACATTTCTGGCTTTTCTCAAATGTCTTGACTTTCCATTTATATTTAAGAATGAGGCTGCAGAGAGGTTATCTGGGAGCCCCGTGGATGTGGTCATGGGTTGTCAACTGGCAGGCCATAGTATAAAGGAAGCATGAGTGCTAAGATGCCCAAGAATTTTATCTGGGATGCTGGAACTTATGTCATAAACCTTGTCTTTTCAAATGATGCGTTCAATTTATTTTAAGAATATCCCTCTAGTTTTATTAAGACTGAGATATAATCTTGTGGTTTTGGAACATCCTGTATACACAGGTGAGGAAGGGACATCAGGGGTGTTTCCATTCCAAATTAACCCCCATTCTCTTTTCACTCCTGCCCTCAATTGTAAAGACTGCCTTTGCACATCAGGCCTAATAAGGATTCTGCTAGGCAGGTGGGCCATCTCTTTGCTGTACCTCTGACATCAGGGAACCACAGCTTCTTCCACTCTGTTTCAAAATTTCCAGCTTCTAGAATATTTGAAAAAACTCTCATCTTTTTATGGCCTCCCACTTTTGTTATTTTTTTCCTTGACTGCAAGTGTATTGGGATTTTAGAAGTGATAGGATAAAAATGTAGCTGTTCAGCTTACCATCAAATTCTCATAAATATTTTTAGAAGGTGGTATTATAAGGGTGGGTTTTAAGTCCTGGGAGAGAGGAGCTCTTGATGGGGAAAAAAAAAAGCCTAGAAAGATCTGAAGAAATACTGTTCCTGGGAAGGAAAAGCTGGGTTTGAGGAGCTTCATGGTTCTCAAGGAGCCATTTGTTATGGACTGAATTGTGCCCCTCTAAATTTGTGTGTTGAAGCTCTAACTCTCAATGTGACTATCAGGAGATAGGGTCTTTAGGGGATAATTAAGGTTAAATGAGACTATAAGGGGGGGGTCATACTCTGATAGGACTATAGAGTAAGAAGAAGAGTAAGAGGAGGAGGAGGAAGAAGAGAAGGAGAGGAGGAAGGACTCTTTCACCACCATGTAAGGACACAGTGAGAAGGTAACTATCTGCACACCAACAAGAGAACCTTCACCAGGGATCCAATCAGATAGCACCTTGATCTTGGACTTCCCATCCTTCAGAACCACAAGAAAATACATTCTGTTGTTTAAGCCACCCAGACTATGAAGTTTTGTTATAGCAGCCTGAGTTGATGAATACATCAGTGATAAGCACAAAGTTCTAGGAAGAAGACACAAGAGAAGTTGTTGACAAATTTATTAAGGTTCAAGGTACTCTTAACGAAAGAGCCAGGAGATCTGGCTCCACTATTAACCTGCATGGCATGGGCAAAATCGCTTAACCCACCAGCTACAATTTTCTAATCTAGAGAGTGAAGCTAATAATTCCTATCCTGTGAGTCTTGGTGTGAGTATTAAATCTGTTGTGTTTTATAATAATCATTTATTGTACCTAACTACTTATTCACAGTTGGCTTCCATGACTGATCTGTAACAGACTTGACAGTTGAGTTTGTGAGCTAGAAAGCACGGACATGTATTAATGAACAAGGCCAGCATGGTGCTTGGCACTCAGTAGGTACTCACTAAATTCAAATGTAAAGTCTGGTAAAACTAGGTGGTCATGAAAGTTTGCGGCTTTATGATGGCGATTTACCACCAAGTAAGCTCATGGAATTCATGGAAGCTACCATTCTTTGGAAGGGTTGAAGGTCCTGCTGCTTGCACTTGGCCAGTCCAAGACAGCACTTCTGGCCTCACCACTGCTAAGTATCTTAACTCAGCTTTCTGCATTGCTGGGAACCCCTATCTCTACCTATATTTAGCATCTTTATATTTAATACTTTTAATCAAAGTGATCTAGTTAACCCTTACGTCTTTCTTTCTAGACTGAGATCTCAAGGGTGTGGACTCTAAATAAATTATTTTTATTCCCAGTGTGTAGCCCCCATTGCCCATCAAACAATAGGCACTCAATATATATTTGATTCACTGGAAATTCTTATCTTGGAGACATCAGGACTTCTGCTTTCAGCAGCTTGTTCTTTAAAACTGTTTGAGGTCCTTCCATGCTTGTCCATCTTTCTGTATATGTCTAGGACAATAGGTTTCATTTCCAGTTACATTGACCTAAATGCGATCAGACTGTGTGACTCCAGGGCCATGTTACTGCCATTTTTAACTTTATATTTGATGTGAATTATGGCACAATGGTGGATTCTGTTGAGACTGTTGACAAAGCTATATGTATCATGTGTGGCAGCATCTGTTCCCATTACCATAGACCACAATGAACACAACTGCTATGCAACTGACCTTTAATCTGAGTCTGGAGATGAAAGCTTTGTTGACACTATGCTTTGTCAGCCGTTCTCCCGAAGAACATCCTGGCCTATCGACACCTTTCCCTACTTTGAATATAACACATAATCTGTCATTGTTCTCTCAAGGAAGTGAAAGTGGAAGCAATATTCAATTCTCCATTTCTAAGAGCAATATTGGGATCTTTTTAGTGTTAAGTGATGTTAGATCACTTATTTCTTAGATAATTAGAGCATGGCACTTTATAGAATCTGCAAACTGGTTTAGAATTGACTAGTTTGTCTCTGGTGTTTATGATTTCAGAACTTAACAGATAACTGTAATAAACGAACTCTTTCATTTGTCTTCCTTTGTTCAGTAAACATTTATAAAGAACCTTCTCTGTCAGGTAAAGTATGAACTTCCGGCCTTCTTAAACTCACCTTTTAGCTGGGGATGTTCTCAAGCTATTAAGCTGAAAAAAAAAATACAAAAACATTTGGCTACTTCTAACATTAGGTCTCATACAGTTTTCTGGGTAGTAATACTATCTATTGTACAGAAGCATATCTGTATAAGTATATATCTGCACACTTATGTTCGTATATATTGCTAATACTAATATCTTCAAAAAGTACATGGTGGTTTTTGGTTTTTTTTTGGATTGATAAAGTACTCACGCATTTTTTTAAACTAACCCAATTTCAGTAACTCTGGGAAGTATTCAGGATGCATGGCATTTCCACATGACTAAAATGGGTTTCAGACTAGATAGTAACTTGCCCAAGGGTATAGCACCAGTAAGTGGCAGAACTGTGCTGGGTTGATTATTAAGGTGATCTTCTTTTTACTTGAGGCCTTTGCCCTCAAGCACTTGATGGTTTAGGTGTTGTTTAAGACACGCGTGCACACACACTAATGAGTTAAACACTGCTTGGCAGTATGTGATTACATGCCCATTGTAAAATAAATGCAACATTTTCAGAGACAAAGCAGAGTGGCACCGGCTGGAATAATTGAAGAGCTTCATGGAGAAATGGTAGATCTTGAAGAAAATATATACTCAGGGGTGAGGAAATAAAATTGGTTAACTCAGTTGAGAAGAGAAAGTACAGTCTTGAATATCAGGCTGAGAACTACAGAGCTTTATTCTGTAACTAGCAGTAATACTAGTAAAGGTATTTGAATAGATAAGTAACTTGTCACAATACATAGCTTCTCTGCGACAATCTGCAGAAAGGATGAGAGTAAGAAGATTCTGGAGATTTTGAGTTTTGTTGTATGGGAGAGTGGTGACAATACTGTGCTGTCTATTTCTTAACCTTTCTATCTTCCTTTGATCCACAATTGGGACCATTTGGGGCCTGCTCTGTCTGATGAGCCCTGCCTGGTTCCGGTGAAAGGCTGCGTTTTGGGTCTCCACCTTTTGAGTGTATTCATTCCTGGTCAGTGAACCAGAGTGAGCCTGTCTCAGCCTGAAATATGCCTGTGCCATGGACTTTGTCCATAAATACTAAGACAGCTCAAGTCTCAGTGTCTTGATGAGACGCTCTAAGAATCCAGGCTAATTTACTAGCTGATAGATTCTTAATCTATCACTACTGACAAATATGACAGGTACACAAGCTTGAACATATTTTTGGTGGGTCTTTATTAAAATGAATCCTAGCAGGATCTCTTTAAAATTTAATATTGCAGGATTTCCCCCATATTACTTCAGTCAGCTTAATTTTCTTTTTTCTTCTTAAAGATAACAATCCAATATTCTCAAATACTGGGGGCATTTGTGTTGCACTTATTTGCTAAAGGACAATATGAGTATATATTTAAGTAAGCCCTGTCAGCTCTTCTTGGAAGCTTAGTCAGCCGAGATCATTTGTACCATATGGAGATGTGGCAAGGAGAGGGGCCCTCAAATAAACAATTGCAGTGTTACAATCTTGGGTGATGAGGGTTGAACTTCACTCACGTAAGGCCTGTCTAGGGGCTCTAGAAAAGGGAATAACGTTAGTTTACATGGGGAGGGGTTGTGGTTAATACAGGACCACTGACAGGTGTGTCATGGGGCAATAGTGTTATCAGATTGGATTTTAGAAATGACTATGGGTTGTGTGGATGAGGAAGTAAAGAAGGGTAAGAGGGAAAGGGTCCTGGAAACAGGAGACCAGTCAGGGGCTGTATTAGGGTTCTCCAGAGAAACAGAACCAATAGGAGGTGTATGTGCAGATGTGTGTGTGTGTGTGTGTGTGTGTGTGTGTGTGTGTATGCACGCATGCGCATGTGTCCGTGCATGCGGATGAGGCTGGCAAGCTGGAAACTCAGAGAAGAGTTGATGTTGCAGCTTGAGTCCAAAGGCAGTCTGGAGGCAGAATTCCTTCTTCTTTGGGGGACTTCAGTCTTCTTTCTCTTAAGGCCTGACTCTCTTAAGACTGATTAGCCTACCTGCCCCCCGCATTATGGAGATTAATCTGCTTAATCAAAGAATACTGATATGAATGCTAACCTCATCTAAAAAATAGCTTCACAGCAACATCCAGACTGGTGTTCAGCAAACAACGGGGTACCATAATCTAGCTACATGACACAAAAAATTAACCATCGTAGCAGAGAGTGAAACGTTATCCTCCAGGTGGGAGAAGGATCATACCAGAATTTAACTGGATGGACTTGTTGAGCAATTGGATGAAAGTTGTGAGAGAGCAGTCTGAACATCTGGGGAATGGATCCCATCCTGCCGATTTATCCGTAGAGATGATCCCTTCCCCCTTCCTCCTTAGTTCCCTAATTCTATCCATTTATTGAGCAACAATGTGCCTGGCACTCTGCTAGGAACTGGAGACACATGTTGATAGAACACATTGCTTACCTTAAAAGGTCCTGTAGTCTATCCATCCATAGCTCTGCATTGCAGCTTTGCAGACCAGACTAAGAGCCACTTCATACATTTAGCCATTCCTCCTGCCCCTCAGGCCGTTACTGGAAATGAGGGCAAGCATTCATGGTCAAAACAAAACAAAACAAAACAAAAACCAAGCAAACCAAAAGCAACGCAATCTTGTTTACACTACTTCTAGTACCTTTCTGTATTTGTGGGTGATGGTGGAGTCTGCTTTGCTCTATTAGCAAGTTGGTCACAGACTCATCAGTCCTGCAGAGAAGACTAGTGTGGCAACTGATCCACCTATGCCTCTTCCCTCCCGATGAACAAACAGGCTTGCTCACTGAAAGAAGGTCATGCTGTAGGGTTCTATGCATTTCCTGTAAAAATGGAATCTCCACAAGTTCTTTTGCCCTGGTCCCTAAGAGGCTTACAGAAGTTGCAATCAGAATGACAAGAATAAGAGTTAGGAGGAAAAAAAACAACAAAAGATTCTTTGGGGAAAGATATACTTTAAAACGTTTAGTATAATGTTATATGGGATTCCACATCTGGTTTTTCCACATTTATCATGCCAATAAAACATGCACCTGTTAGTTTTTCATCACAAGCCATATTTCTCATCTGTCTTGTTTGACCTTGTCACAAGGCATTTCCCTTTTAGCACTCACTTGGATTTTTGTACTGAGTAGAAGTTGGAGGTGATTGCAAAGGAAGGCAATTTCTTTTGACATCTTGTGTGTGACCCACTTATCTCCTTATGGAATATAGGGAAAGTATTAGAGGGGAACACTAGAGAATAATAGATATTTGTACAAATATGTAAGACTCTAGTTTCCTCTTCGGTCTGTCTTAGTGAACTTAGCCAAAAGATATGGTGTTAATTGTGTGGACGTTTGGATCTGGAGATTTGGTATACTTTATGGGAGGGAAAGGGACAGAGTAAAAGGCAAACTGTTTTCTAGATTCCTATGTACTGGCCTCTTCTTATTCTTCTTTTTTCTTGTTTTCATTCTTATTTTTCATTTTTATTATGGAAAATTTCAAACATGTAGGGAAGTAGAGAGAAGAGTATAAAGTACCTCATATACTCATCATCTAGCTTCAACAGTCATCAACAAAGGGATAAACTTACTTCATCTCTACCCTTATTCGTCCCCACCCCCTTTTGGAATATTTTGAAGCATATCCTAAATATGCCATTTCATCTGAAAATGCATATGTGTATATATGTCCCTAAAAGATAAGTAGTTTTTTATAACAAAACTAAAATACCATCATTAGACCTAAAACACGATCCCTTAATATCATTAAATAGCCAATACTCAAATTTTCTTGATGGCATCATTTGTTCAAATCAGAATCCAAACAAGGTCCAGATACTGCATATAGTTGATATTTCTTAAGTATCTTTAAATCTAACCCCTAACTTTTTATCACCTTTTAATTTATATGTTGAAGGAACTGGGTCATTTGTCATGTAGAGCTACTCATACTCTTGATGCACTAATTGAATCCTATGATATTACAGAATGTATTTCTCTGTCTCCCTACCAGCCCCCAAGTTGTATTTCCTGTAACCTAAGATCTGGAGGCTTGATCAGATTTGGGTTAGAGTTTTTGGCAGGAATACCTCATAGGTGGTGTGGGGAATGGTGGTGGCATCACAGTAGGAGGCATATGTTATCTGTCTCTCTGCCCCTCTTTGGGTGATGTTAAGATTGATTGATGGGTTTAGGTTCTGTCAGGCTGGTCCATTAATATCAAATTTCCCACTTAGCAAGGGTCAATGACCACTGGCTAGCCCTAGTTATATTTTCATTAGATACTGCAAAGTGGTTATATACTATGTTTATCATTCCTCCTTCGGTCAGTGGGAGACTCTTTGGTTGATTTTAAAGTCTTTTTGATGTGACCAGATTTTTTAACACAAAAATTAAGAGTTAAATGTTTGTAAAGGAAGGAAGCATATTCAATACTGTCACGCTGAGAGGGAAATTCAAAAGCACTGATAGTTTCTTAAAACAGTAGTTTGACTTGCAAGGACTTTCGGGAAATTCTAATAGTTGAATGTTTAACGCCACAAATAAAACAAAGGGCAAAAAAGTGGAAAACGTGATGCCCACTGACAAGAGGAAAACTTGAAAAATAATCCTAAGGCAAAATGCCAACGAAAGTCGCTACTGAATTAAAAAATTAGCAACTCAAAATGTCAAACTGGTAATTTAATTTCAACGTGTTCAACCAAATTAGAAAGATGAACATAAAACCACTTTTACTGCTTTTCTTTTGATCCAACATAGTTTATATCTGGATAACTCTAAAACAGAGACACTTTATTTTGGTTTAAAAAAATTAAAGGCTGAAATGCACATATTTAGATAGAGGAATGTATGATATATTTGGCTTACTTTTTGACTTTCTAGGTGATTTCAATAATTGTGGCTTATAGACATTTAATACATCAGAGTGGTTTCCCAAGGTTTATTTTCCTGACTTTGTAAATTTTCCTTTGAATACGGCAGCTGTTTACAAGATCTATTTGTGTCCACTTTCCCTGAAATTGAACCAAACCTTATCTGAATGTTTCTCTTCTCACCTGCAATTTATCAGATGTGGGACAGCAGTCTAAGCTGCTATTTAACACATTAGGCACTGGGTCACATCCATTGAGTTAAGAAACTTGACTTGTTCGCTCCAACGCTGTAGAAGTTGGGAGGTGGAGAAAGAGAGGGAA
The DNA here is from genome assembly GCF_022837055.1 of Prionailurus viverrinus. Classification (NCBI taxonomy): domain Eukaryota; kingdom Metazoa; phylum Chordata; class Mammalia; order Carnivora; family Felidae; genus Prionailurus; species Prionailurus viverrinus. The sequence continues at coordinate 143,979,263 of NC_062568.1, forward strand.
AGGCAGAAAAGCTATTCAGTACCTTTTAAGTTCCATGCATGTTGCATATCCATTTAATCTCCTCATATTTGGGTGGTTAGGGGTACATATATGTAACTTTTTATAAATACCACGAGACTCCCACTCTTGCTGGATACGTTCACTAAGACTAAGTGTTGAAGTCATCATAGAACCATATTTGGTAAATATTGTTATAGTCATTTTCGAGACAAGGAAACTGAGACTCAGAGCATAATCTGTGCAAGTTCAAACAGCTAACAAGGATCACAGTCAGAATTTGAACCCACACATCTGTCTAACTCATAGGCTGGCTTTTCCCCCTCTGTCTTCTGCCCGCTAGCCTAATGTCCAAAGAAGGGGTGAAAGGCAAACTAGATCAGTTTTCAGAAAATGTGCTCTATCAGTCATTTAGTATAGATTTTATACTTACTGGATGTCACCATAAGCTTTTATTCTTTGTGAAGAATACCCTGTCTAGGAGACAGCATCTGCCAAGGAGGTGCACACTGCCCGAACTGTGTCCTCATTGGAAATATAGAATGTAGAATTATATAAAATAGGGGTAACTTGGTATGGTGTTAGGTGAAGTGGAATTCTGTAAGTTCTGGCTCAAGCAAAAAGTCAATACATTAAGAGCCAGGAATCACCAAGGAGCAATGTGCTTGGAAACTCAATACAGTAATAAGTAACTCAGTATTGTGTCTGTGAATGATCTCTTATTGTCCACCAAAAAAATGTTAATGCACTGCTCCTTGGTGTCAGTCTTGCATTTTAAAATATCACATAAAATATGTCAATGGAGGATTTTTTCTTCCTTGAAGTTTGCCACATAGTCGTGATGATTAAATTACCAGGGCAAAATTTTTAGATGCATTTGTTGCAAAATTGAAATTAAACTGAGTACATTCAGAACAAGCATTTTTGTGTAAGGTTTATAATCATATATGTATAATTGAAAATTAAGAGAATAAACAAGAATGAAATCTTTCCATTTGTGACAACATGGATGGATGTTGAAGGCATTGTGCTAAGTGAAGTCAGAGGAAGACAGATACTGTATTATCTTACTTACATGTGAAATCTAAAACAAACAAACAAGTTCATAGATACAGAGAATAGACTGGTGGTTGCCAGAGGTGGGGATTGGGGAGTAGACCAAATAGGTGTAGGGAGCAAAAAAAGTGCAAACTTCCAGTTGTAAAATAACTAAGTCATAGGGGTGTAATGTACAACATGGAGACTATAGTTAATAAGACTGTGCCGCATATCTGAAAGTTGGTAAGAGACTGAGTTTTAAAAGTTCTCATCACAAGTAAAAAAAATTCTGTGACTATGTATGCTGATGAATGTTAACTAGATGTATTGTGGTGACCATTTTGCAATATATACAAATGTTGAATCATTATGCTGTACCCCCGAAACTAATATAATGTTATATGTCAATGAGACCTCAATAAAAAATAAACAAAATAGACTTGTTCTCCCTACACAGAATACTTTATTTCTATTATTAAGTCAGCATATAAGTGGTGATTATGAACATAGCCAACGATAATAGACCCTCTGCATTTCATAGTTTTGTACAGCCAGGCACCAGCCCACCTTCATCAGGACTCTTGGTGACACTATGTGTTTATGGAGTGCCTACTTTAATGCTAAGTTCCTGCTAGGCTGTGAGCAAATGATGAGGCATACGACCAATTGCTTCCTTGCCTTGGGTCACGTATTACAGGTGAGGACAGCCCTACGAACGATCAATAATTGTATTGTGTAGTGAGTATTTTGGCACTTTCAGAAGCATATAACAGTCATCAAATGTAGTCTGGGGCAGGGGTGAAGAGGGGCTTCTGAGAAAACTTGTAGGAGACAGTGACACAGCTGAGAGAAGGAAATTTGGAGTTGGTCAGACAAGAGAGTGGGGTAGAAGGGGCAGGTGGGGGAGGCATGCACGTGCCAAAGTGAGTAGCCTCTGGTGAGGTCTAGAGGCTAGTGAGAGCATGGAGCGGTCAGGAAGGTGGGAAGGAGGGTGATGGGAAATACAAAGGGCTGGCCCTGGAATGGGAAGTGAAGAGATGAGGCTGGAGAAGTCAAGAGCCTTGTACATCATGTTCAGATGACTGGACTGACTCTGAGAACAACTAAAGGGGAGGGTGAGGTCATCCAGTTTGTCCTTTCGAAGGGACATCTGGCTGCCGGGGCGAGAATGGGTGAAAGGAGGTAGAACCACTTGGGAGGCTTTGCAGCAACCCAGGTGAGATATGATGGTGGCCTCACCTGGAGGACAGACAAAGGTGAAGACAACGGACCGAAATGGGCAGCTTTGGTAGTTGACGGGACATAGTGATTGGCTGAGGATAGTGAGAGAGGGGATAGACTCCAGGGTGATGCCTGGTTTCTGACTCGGGCACTAACTGAGGCGGTGCAGATAGAGATAATAGGATGAGGAACTGATTTGCAGGGGAAGGTGATGCATTCATTTCGGGACATGTTGGGTTTGAAGTACCAGCAAATCAATCCTCTTCACTTTCTAGTATTTTCTAAAGAATGAGCTGCATTGTCCCTGGGAAATAACGGATCCACAAACTCACCTGGCTGTCTGTGTCGGTGCAGTGACATTCAGAAGTCATAAGAAGCCGACTTTCTGATGCTACTCTTTTATACGGACGACAGATACATGTGTGGGCCCTCAGCATTCACGAAGAATGCATTCGGATGATCCCTTTGATAGTTCTAGCTGGCTAAGAATTATAAAAATAGAAAAGCTGCGGTAGCAGCGACGGGTGAGGAATCACTTCTCCAACCCCCAACTCTGCGCCCTCTCTGCCTTTCTCTTCTCTTCCAGGGATGATCAAGGATTTCAAGGATTTGATTGGGAAAGACGCGGAGCTGTACTGAGATGACTGTGACTCACTTCCTGGGACAGGGGAGGCTGCGGGAGTTCCCTGAAGAGAGTGACTGTTGGGTTTATTTATTTTTAGAAATAGCTTTATTAAGATTTCATTCACATGCCATACAATCCACACATTTAATTAGTTAATTAATTTTTATTAGGATTTTTATTTTAATTCCAGTGTAGTTAACATACAGTGTTATATTAGTTTCAGGAGTACCATATAGTGATTCAACAATCCATGCATCACTCAGTGGTCATCACAAGTGAGCTGTCAACCCCCCTCACCTATAGAATCCATCCCCCCGCCACCTCTTCTCTGGTAACCACCAGTTTGTTCTCTATAGTTAAGAGTCTGTCTCTTGGTTTCTCTCTCTCTCTCTCTTTTCTCATTGGCTTTTGTTTTTTAAATTCCACACGTGAGTGAAATCATGTGGTATTTGTGTTTCTCTGACTTATTTCGCTTAGCATTATACTCTCTAGCTCCATCCATGTTGTTGCAAAGGGCAGGATTTCATTCTTTTTTTTTTAAACATTTATTTTTATTTTTTTTAAAGTTTATTTATTATTGAGGGACAGAGAGACAGAGCATGAACAGGGCAGGGGCAGAGAGAGAGGGAGACACAGAATCCGAAGCAGGCTCCAGGCTCCAAGCTGTTAGAAACCGCGAGATCATGACCTGAGCCGAAGTCAGGCACTTGACTGAGCCACCCAGGCACCCAAGATTTCATTCTTTTTAATGGCTGAGTAATATCCCATTGTATTTATGTATATACCACATCTTCTTTATCCATTCATCTATTGATGGACATTAGGGCTGCTTCCATAACTTGGTCATTGTAAATAATCAATAAACACAGCGGTGCATGCATCCCTTTGAATTAGCGTTTTTGTAGTATTTGGGTGAATACCTAGCAATGTTATTGCTAGATTGTAGGATGGTTCTATTTTTAACTTTTTGAGGAACTGTCGTACTGTTTTCCACAGGGGCTGTACCAGTCTGCATTCCCACCAACAGTGCACGAGGGATCCTCTTTTCTCCACATCCTCACCAGTACCTGTTGTCAATTCACACATTCCAAGTGTACGATTCAGTGTTTTTTATTATAGTCACAAAAATGTGTAACAATTACTAGTCACTGTTAGAACATTTTCATTACCTCAAGAAGAAACCCCTTATTCTTCAACTATCACCTCTTTATTCCCACTTTCCTCTGGCTTTAAGCAAGCAGTAATTTATTTTCTGTCTCTATAGATTACCCTGTTCTGGAATTCATATGGATGGCGTCATATGTCACGAGATCTTTTGTGACCAGTCTCTCACAGAGCATAATGTTTTCAAGGTCATCCAGGCTGGAGCATGTATCAGTACTTCATTTCTTTCTTATGGCTAAATAATATTCCTTTGTACGGACATGTCACATTTTGTTTATCCATTTGTCTGCTGACAGACATCTGGGGTGTTTCCACCTTTTGGCTGATGTGGATAGTGCTGCTATAAACATCTGTGCGTATAGTGATTGCTTTTTATTCATCTGTGTGCCTCTAGGCTTAGCTCAAGGAGGAATGACCCCTTCTGCCACTGATACCCACGCAGAGAGCATCCATACAAGCAGCTAGTTCCTAGGCACAATGGTGAAGTGGGAGCATTTCTTCTTGTTTCTATTCTTTGATGTACGTGTCCTCTTCTTGCCTCCCTTCCTGTTTCCATTAGTACCCTGAAAGTCCGAGGGAGCCTTGATTGCTTTCAAGAACTGCTCTTTAGGCTGTCCAAGTGTCTGCCACCCTGGCCTGCTCGGATCCACACTTCCATTCTTTAAGGGTGGCTAAACAGCTGATAAATCCACATGGAGGTGTGAATGAGGCTTCAGACACAAAAATTCTTTTGCCTTTTTTTCACACAGGGGCATTGGCTCAAAGGAATCTCTTACTGTAAGAGGAGAGGTTTTTTGTTTTTTGTTTTTTTAATTTGAGTTTGGGAGCTTCTAAGGTCTCTTGACTGCATCCAGAAACTCCCTTATCCCGTATCTCCCAGATCCTGTACTTCCTGGTCTTTGTTAAGTCTGAGAATTAAGCCATGAGGCATTACTTGGCTTGAGTGCCTAAGTAAATTTTATTAAAAAAAGTAAACACTCAAAAGTAATAGATCTGGGAATGCAACCAAAATCTTTTACTATTTCAAATAATTAATAAAATGGAAATTGGACAATAACAGACCATGTGTTTGTGTGATCTACATCCCTTGGAAAATGTTCCATTTATAGAGGCACCCGTTAGCTTTGCCTGAATGTGAAGGAAGATTTAGCAAGATTCCTGAAAGTATAATCTGTGTGCCAACTGTATCCAGAATCACTTTGAGTGCCAACTCCAGGGGCTCCATTCCAGCTACTGAAGTAAAATCTCTGGGGGGATGTGGCCCAAGCATCTGTCCTTTGAGCAAGTTCCTCGGATGATTCATGTTCATATTCATGTATTAGGGCTGTTCAAAAATATCAGGGCTTCAATTATACCCATGCTAGATAAGTAGGGGTTGCCATAATATTTTTCATCTAAACTTTGGAGAGTTAAAGGAGGTGCTATTAACAATCTTGCAGAGAATACAGGTGTAAACGGACTGCCCTGGCAAACCAGAATGTAAGGTCACCTTGCAAATAAACAAATATCACCCTGTCCAAGTAAGAATTTATTCTGCTGTCTTATTGTGCCTTTCCAACTCCCCAGAGCCACATTCTCAAAGCTCACCTCATGAGTCCATGCCTATGAGCTTCCTACTTGTGTTGATTGCATGTCCTCTACATGTAGTCAACTTCACCGTGGCAGTCGTTAGTGCAGCTCCATATTTCCCGGTCCTCTTCCCTTTTTGACATAGACAAGGCTGAGCTTTCTGGTTGGGTCCAGTCATGGGCTAACATCAAGGTGTCAGTGGGGCCACACTCCCTCTTAAGATTGTAGGGGAGAACCTGTTCCTTGCCTCTTCCAGCTTCTGGTGACCGCCAGCACTTCTAATGACAGCATCCTTCTAGTCTGAGGCCAGCATCCTCAAATCCCTCTGTCCTCATCTTTCTATCACCCACTCTTCCCTGTATGTCTAATGTCTCTCTGTGTTACTCCTACCAGGATACATGTGATTGAATTTGGGTGCCCTCCCCCCACCTTGGATAATCTGGGATAATCTTCCCATCTCAAGATCCTTCCTTTAATCACATCTGCAAAGATACTTCCTCCAAATAAGATAATATTTACTGATTCCCAGGATCGGGACTTGGTACCTTTTGGGCCATTATCTGCCCATCACAAATGGCAAATCTTTGTGGATGGTGAGAGCAGACAGACATCATCATCTTCATTTCGCAGTCAAGGCTGAGGTTGAGGTTCAGAGAATTTAAGTGACTTACACAAGGTCATGAGCCTGTCTGATGGGAGACAAGGAAGTAGAAATCACTGTGCAATTCCCTTTAAGCTGTGCTGATTCCCCAGGAGGGACCAGAAGATAGATGGCATACAGTCTACCTCCTGGCCTTCCTGTACACCATTGGACAATGTGCTCCAAAAATCTAACACAAAAAAATGATTCTTGGGGCTGACTTGATGATGGAAACATTAGCCTGTGTAGGACTTTCCTGGCACTAGTAGGAACCAGCAAAATGCCTGGTGTGGAAATCTAGGTCCAGCTGTGCCATTAATAAGTTGTGTGAGTGTGGGAAAATTTCTATGACTTTCTGCTTTTCAGATTCCTAATATTTAAGCCAAGGGGATTGGGCTAGAAGATAATATGTTAAAATATAGATACCACTGAGTGTCCACAATGCACTAAGAATCTCCATGCTGGACTAAGAACTTGGCTTACGTTATTTCATGCACTCCTCACAACCTAATGAGAGCGGCATACTTATTATGTGCATTTTACTGGTAAGGCTTAGAAAGATTGGACAATTTGATCAAAGCCACACTGGAAGCTAGTGGTGGAACTAAATGTGATCTACCTGTTGGACTCCAAAGTCTTCTGACCTTCTGCCTGCTCATTCTCAGCATACTCCCCATCCATAGGACTGTGATACCATGATGCTGGCCTGGCACAGGGGTCTGGACGATATAATGGCCAAAGACATAATATAACTCTCGTGTCTCTGCTATTTTCCAAGGAGCTAGCTGATGGATGGCAGCCAGATGCAGGATAGTCCTTTATTTAGAATATTGTGTGAGAGAGATGTGGTTCTGAGGGAAGCTAGGAATTTACAGGGAAAATTCTCTCATGGGAATGCCACAGGAAGCAGAACTCTGTGGAACACAGGCAAATCATGGTCTACTTTTATAAGTTAAACAGCTTGTACTCAGTAAGTATTTGGGTCTGTTTTGGTCTATAAAACCTAGGTTCTTTATCTCTGTGACTTTTGAGGCAGCTTTGTAGAACCATTGGTAGGTCAGGCAAGGGAGAAGCCCTGGGGGCAGGGTAGTCTCACCTCTACATTTTGCATTTGAAGGAACGGAGGCATAATTAAAGGAAATTTATTTATCCAGGAAACATTTCATGAGAACCTGTGTTTTGTGTATAGTGCTAAATGCCAGGTACAGAAATGAAACAATACAATCACTGTTCTAGGATCTCTGTGCCTAGTGGAGGAGGCAAGCTCTAAACATATAATTTCAATAAATACGGTAAACACTGCAACTGTGCTGAGAATTCCATGGGATCCTGAGGGAGTCAGCAGAGACTGATGTTTGAGCTAGAAGAAGGAAGTAGGAAAAGACAAACCAGGCAAGGGAAACAGGATCCTGGTTGGGTCAAGTGTATTCAGAGAACAGTGAGATGTTCATGGTGGTTGGAACGTGAGGTGATATGAGAGGAGGTCACAGGGGATGGGGTGAGACTTGCCCAAAGTCAAATAACTTCTGGGCTGTTGAGATTGAAGCATTTCAGTCTATACCCTCAAGTAGGTTTTAATGACATTTTCCTTTCACTGGGTCTATTTTATGCACCTTGATTTTACTAGGCTAGACTTGGCATCCTTCACCAGGGACACAGGATCACTTTCACATGCTGCAGAACTTCTTAGGGCATCCGACAGGTCTGCTGACCACATGGAACAGTTTTGTGATATGTGGGAATCAGCTCAGGCTCTTGTACCTTGTTTTGTTTCTGTATCTCGCCTGCAGCAAAGTCCTAGCCCCTGCCCAGCACGGAGGCCTCAAGTTACACTGTGATCCTGAGAGTACCTGGTACATCTGGGTGTGGGCAACATAGTTGAAAATGCCTTTTGAATAAAGTCATTGGTTTTTAATCGCCGAAGAAGAATAACTGAAAATTCAGAGATTTGCGACTGCTCCATCTCCTATAGAAAGGGGAAGAAGGATGTACTGCTCCTTCTCTTGATTTTGAGATTAATCCATGGCCCTTTTTATCCCGCTTCCGGGTTTTCCTTTAGAATTCACTGACCACAAGTTGGTTTCCTGTCCCCACGGTGCCTATGTGTATTTGATGTACTTTTACTGGCTGGCTGAACAGCATGATGGAAATGAAGGTGCTGATCCACTACTACTATTGGTCCCATGGCTTTCCCTTGTCCCTTAAAATTGGGGGATCCTGCCAAATTCCTTTCCATTAATTATAATAACAATAATAACAAAAGCTTCTTTGGGGGTCTCCTCCGTGCCTTTACAATGCAGTTCTTTCTCTCCTATATTCCCCTTAGGATATTTTCTACTTAATGAGATGCAGTGATACATATTCTTTCTTGCTGTTTCTCTTCTGGCTGAATGTGATTTTTTTTTTTTTTTTGTACCTACAAAGGCCCCACAGTTTGAGTCCTGAGTGGCAAAAAATTATTGCTTAAAGAAGGAAAGCAAATACTGAGGCTGAAACTGTGAACTCTGAAGAACTATTATTTTCTTCCTGTAGCATGTTTTGAGAGCCTACTATATCCTCTGCTAGATTTTGAGGACATAAAGATAAAGCAGTCTCTGTCCACAAAGAAGTGAGTTGCATGCAGAAGACTAAGGAGTAAACCAACAGACACACAGAAAGGATGGGCATCCCCAAAGGGCTGTGGGAGCATGGAGGAAGGGCCATTTAGTCTGGGTAGTGGGTTGGAGAACACAGGGAATCCATTTCCAGAGACATGCTGAGTTGCTTCTTTTTTTAAAAAAAAATTTTTTTTAACGTTTATTTATTTTTGAGACAGAGAGAGACAGAGCATGAACAGGGGAGGGGCAGAGAGAGAGGGAGACACAGAATCGGAAGCAGGCTCCAGCCGCTGAGCCATCAGCCCAGAGCCTGACGCGGGGCTCGAACTCACGGACCGTGAGATCGTGACCTGAGCCGAAGTCGGACGCTTAACCAATTGAGCCACCCAGGCGCCCCATGAGTTGCTTCTTAAAGAATAGAATTGAATAAGTATTGGGTGGAAAACTAGGAGGAAGGGGAGGAGAGAAAATGGAGGAGGGAGAGATGGCACAAAGGATGGTGGAATAGAAGGAAACATCATTTGCAAGGAACTGTGGGTCAGAAATTACATGGCATGCAAGAGCAAGTACAAAATGATGGGTTAAGGAGAGGATAAAGATTTTTAACTAGTATCACTGAGGGCTTACTAAATAGCCTTTCGTATACCATTATCTCACAAACGGTTGGGTAAGTGTCTGTGGTAGATATTACTGTATCTAGATAAGAACACTCTAGGCCGAGGACATTAAGTCGCTTTCCAAGTCCTTACAGCCACCTGATAAGTGAGGGAGCTGGGATCTGATTTCACTTCTCAGGTGTTTGGTACAGACACTTTGCAGTGGCCTCACGTGCATTTGCAGAAGCCCTTGTCAGGCATCCTTTCCCGAAAGGAAGGCCCAGCAGCGAGATGGGGGTTAACAACCACATTCCCTAAGATGTTGAGGAAACTTTTGTAATGCGTGTGGTTACAGGTAAGAAATTGAGGGAGGAAAAAAGTGGCTCTTTAGAGGAGGATGCTGGATGGGTTAAAAAGAGAAACCAAGGATGAAGGAGGTTAAGCAGTGATGAAGGAAAGGAAGAAAGTAATTAGAGTTCAGTGAGCTAAAGACACAATTTAAAGACTTTTCAGGAAGGAGCCAAGGTGGGAATGGAAAAGATTACATTGCAAGGTTTCTATGGGCTGGTGAAAGCTTTAGGGTAAATCAAAGGACTGTTACCCATTCAATAGAATTTTATATTATTTTAGGAAATCGAGTAACCGTCCATTAGCTGCAAAGTCCAGGATCAAGAAGACAGCTAAAAGACGGGGCAAGTTCTGGAAGCCTCATATATCTAAGGGTTTCGGCTGTGAAACATGTTGATGTTTTAAGAGTCTTGGATGGAGGTCATCTCCTGTGACTTTCTGACTTTGCAGTTGAGGAAACTGAGGCCAGAGAGATGTTGTTATTTTTACATAAGATTGATCCCCCTTCTAAGCAGAGACTGGATTATAACACTCAATTTAGTGCTCTTTGCAAGACTGTGAATTTCAGGCCAGGGCACGGGTTACCCTGCCCTGTGGTTAGAACACCAACACTCTGCTCACAGATCAGTCGTAGACCGGGGGGTTCAGAATCCGAGTCCTGAATTACAAAGAGCAATGGCTTCCAATATGGAAGTGTGACCCAGAAAAGCAAGCACTAGGAGGAAATGACATTACCACAGAAGATTTGGGACATGAAGGTAAGGATGAGGATGGAGAAATACAGAGGCGAGGGAAAGGGCTGGAACATTGTTAGGACATGTATCAGAAAGACTCTAGCTCTATGGAGAGGAAGTCCTCACTTACATTTTGTTAAACCATTTTTAAAAATAATAAAATGTGGACCTTTTTACAGGAAAGGGAGCATAGTATAGCAGGGAGGTTTGTGGGCTTTGACCTGGGTCAGTCCTGGTTTGCAACCCCGACTCTGACTCTGTGGCAGCGTTCAGGCAAGAACACACAAACCACCAAGCTATTCTGACAGAGATAATTTACTTTAGGGACGCTACTAAATATTATTGAAAGATGGAAAAGCCTAAAAAAGGAACACTGCGGAAACACCAAGCTTCCAGAAGGAGCTGCAGTTCCTTGGTCTGGGGGCAAAAAAAGGAAAGGCCTGGGAGCTTTTGAAGTCAGAAGCTTGAGGGAGGGGCCCCCACAGAGACTCCTGAGAAGGGGACGACTCAGCTGCTGCTGGGGCTGGTGCCCTGCAAGTTGCAGACTCAGACCACAGAGGAGGGGGTATCATCTGCAGGGTTCTGATATCCGTAAGGGGATGCAACGACACTGATTTTAGGAACAGAGGGGGGAAAAACACACAGGTATTGGAAATAATTGCTGCTACCGGGAGCAGCTACTGTCAGGGTGCATTGCTGGAAGGTGCTGATGGGAACAGTTAGAGAGGGGAGGGGGTGTGAACCTTTCTCCTCCTCCAGTCCTCCAGACTCCCTCTTGAGTCCCCTAAGGGCAGAACTTAACAAAGGGCAATCAGAAATGAAAAAATATATGGCTTGCAGAGTCTCAGACCCAAATTTGAAAAAGTGAAGTATAGAAGAGTGTGTTTGGGACCAAAAGGCTGTAGCTTAAAATGAACACAGCCCCTCGGTAGCTCTGTGATCCCCATGGGCATAGATCTCTGATCCTCAGAGATCAACCTCCCCTAATGTCATAACCCTTTCTGGTTCTGACCCCTTAACTCCTGTTCCCTTTATGGAAAAGCTCCTCAGAATGGTGGTCTGGCTTCAATGTCTCCACTTCTTCACCTCTCATTTTCTCTTGAGACTTTTCCATGTGGGCTCTCATCAGTAACACTCCCTGGGAACCAGCCCGTTTTCCAATCCAGAAAGCCATTCTGCCTCCAGTTGTGATTCTAAGTTTTACCAATGGGATGATTTTAGAAGGACATTCTTCTAAAAACGTATAAACGTATTGCTCTCTAAAGAAAAGCTGTAGAGGTCAGAAGGTCAGGAGTATGACTTGACCAGAAAAGCTCGTGGAGGAAAAAAATGACAATAAACCCACCCACTTCTTATTTCATACCATTTTTAGATTGGCAAAGAGTAGACACATCATGTAGGTGGAAAATATTCAGAATTACTCGGAATGTTTTCTTGAGGAGAATGTTAACATTAGCCCCGGCTTTTTAAATGGCTCATTTTGGAGGCTAATCAAAGGTTCAGAGAATTGAAGAAAAATCTGAATTTCTTTCTAGAGGGAAAGTATTGATGATGAAACTTGTTCCTCATTCTGTTTCCTTTCTTTGACAATAATCACCATCTCCTCCTCCCTCTCTAATTTATCAATGCATTTTAGGCTGCAGAGAAATCTGAATAGCCATACTGATTTCACGAATTAGGGGTAAATCCTACAGTTTCGATCTCTCCACAAAATCCCACCAGATCTGAGCAGCACTGAAGCTACTTTTAATCCACAAATGACACTAATCTGGGCTCTATATTCATGGGGGGAAAACACACAGTCACCCTGGAACCAGAGCTATGTATTTTCTTTTAAGTAAATAGTTTGAATATAAGCTTTGACAGGCCGGAGAAGATTTCTTTGAAAGAAGCCTTACAAAACATCTTTTCTATTAGAGCAATCCTCACCCACCTGCACCCCTTTAAATCCTCCTTTAAACCTTCTCTTTTACTTCTTCTTCCTATATCCTTGACTTAATACTATAGCTCAGATAGTTTTCCCACATCTTGCAAAGCATATCTTGATCTTCATCATCTGTAGGAAATGAGGTTTTTTTGTTTTATTTGTTTTTATTTTTTTATTTGTTTTTTGTTTTTGTTTTTTATTTTTGAGAGAGAGAGAGTACAAGGGTGAGGGAGAGGGGCAGAGGCAGAGGGAGAGACAGAATCAACACGAAGCCAGACTCAGGGCTTGATCCCATGACACTGGGATCATGACATGAGCCGAAATTAAGAGTCAGGCGCTCAACCAACGGAGCCACCCAGGCATCCTGGAAATGAGGTTTGATGTGAGAGTTAAGATACTATTGTGAATATGGAAGCAGCCTAAGTGTCTGTCTTCAGATGAATGGATAAAGAAATGTAATATGGGTCTCCTGGGTGGCTCAGTCAGTTAAGTTCCTGACTCAATTTCAGCTCAGGTCATGATCTCATGGTTCATGAGTTCAAGCCCCTCATTGGGCTCTGTGCTGGCAGCAGGGAACCTGCTTGAGATTTTTTCTGTCTCTCCCTCTTTCTCTGCCCCTACCCTGCTCATGCTCTCTCTCTCTCTCTCTAAAAGAAATATTTAAAATGAGAGAGAGAGAGAGAGAGAGAGAGAGAGATAATATATATCATAGGGAATATTATTCAACCAAAAAAAAAAAAAAAAGAGAAAATCTTGCTATTTGCAACAACATGGATGGAACTTGAGGGCATTATGCTAAGTGAAATCAGCCAGACAGACAAAGACAAATACTATATGGTCTCACTTATGTGTTGAATCTAAATAAAAACAAAAACAAAAGAAGAAAAACACATCCCTCCCTAAAACAAAACAAAAAACACAGCTCAGATACAGAGAATAGATTGGTGCTTGACAGAGGCAAGGGTTGGAGGTGGGCAAAATGTGTGAAGGTGGTCAAAAGCACAAACTTTCCAGTTACAAAATTAATAAATCCTGAGGGCATAATGTTCAACATGACTATTATAGTTAATAGTACTGTATTATATATTTGAAAGTTGCTAAGAGAGTAGACCTTAAATGTTCTCATAACAAGAAAAAAAATGTGTAACTATGTGTGGTGATGGTGACCTACAATTAATGTTATATGTCAATTATGTCTCAATAAAAATAAATAATATTATGAAAGAAACTGGTCTTTTAGAAGCACTTGGTAAATGTTTGTTTATTCTAGCTTTAAAGCTGTATTCTAGTTTGTGTATCCGCAAATGAATTTTATTTACTTATTTATTTATTTATAGAATTTTTTTTTAATGTTTCTTTATTTTTGAGAGCAAGAGAGATACAGAGCATGAGTGGGGAAGCGGCAGAGAGAGAGGGAGATACAGGATCTGAAGCAGGCTCTAGGCTCTGAGCTGTCAGCACAGAGCCCGACGTGGGGCTCGAACTCATGAACTGTGAGATCATGACCCAAGCTGAAGTTGGACGCTCAACCACTGAGCCACCCAGGTGCCCTTCCACAAAAAGAATTTTAGGAATCTGTATATTGTCTTTACTTCCAAAGAATCTTCCAGAGGCTAGGGGGGTTTGCATGACAGCATCAGATGACTGAGGCCAGCCTGACCTGCTCTGCATTTCCAAGAAGTTCCAGCCTTTCTAGGAATAGATGCTGTTAGATTCAGGGCGTCAACTGGCCCTTTTTGCTTTTATTCAAGGCATGAGATAAGCTACCAAGGGACTCTCCACACTGCAATGAACATTCAGACTCCTAAACTGGTCCATGATTGATTAGGAAAATGAGAGCATCTACAGATGTTCTGGTGTCCTCATGGAGGTAATTGACTGTGGTAAGACGCAATGTCGAAGATGAGACAATGGAACAGAATAAGAAAATGTATTTGTTTCTTGATATGGCAATAGGCACATGGACTTTTAAAAATAGGGTTAAATTCTGGCTTGTGAACCATAATCAGAGCAATGCCAATCAGTTACCATTCAGAAACATATAGCAACCAGCTTTAAGTACCCTAGATTAGGAAGCACCTTACATAATATGTAGGATTCATCTATTTCATATTTTAATAATTTTGCATCACAAACACTTCTATTGTACTGTGCAGGCAACTAATACTTCCAATTTTTCAACAGGTGCAGGATAAACTATTTAATTGATAGTGTAATTACCACTACCCTTATTTGGGTAGATGGAAATGTAACTTTTATAAGACGCTTGAAAAAACAGTCTAGGATTGACCGTAGTTATTTTGAAAGCCCTCTTGGGCAATATTCTTTGATTGCATTCCACCGATATTTTAATCTTGTCATTTTTGTTCAAGGACCAGCGGTGACTCCCTATTGATCCTGACATCCGATACAAGTGTCTTCACTGACTGCCAATTGCTCAGCCCATCTTTCAAATCTAATTTTCATTACAACTCAACATTAACACTCAGGTCTGTCACGTTAACATGCTTCTTGCTTCCCCCAAAGCCAATTATAGAATTAAAGAGTTTCTTTAGAAAGACCATCTAATTTACTCACTCCCTTATTTTCAGATAAAGACAGGCTAAGAGTGGCTGACTCAGATGGCTAGTTACTAACAGAACAAGACTTGGGCGCAGGTCACCTTATGTTCCAGTTAGTCATGGTTCTCCCTGACTATGCTACTGCTTGACTCTCATTTTCGCCTTTGTGCTACTGATGAGGAATGATACTGCCCCAAATGCCATCTACTTTCCTTTTAAGATGTATGTCTTTCCAACATTCCAGAATACTGCTCCAAAACTCAGCTCCTCTAGAACCTTTGCCCTTTAACCCCAGGTAGCTCTCACATACCTTTATGTCATATCAAAATCTCTCCCCACATTCCCCCAGGGCCTCCTGCAAACACTTCCTTCATGTCAAACCAATATGACTTTGGGTTATTCCACTTCTTAAAATGATGTGATTTTTGGTTCTCTAATCACGAATTCCTTAATAAGGTCTTCTCTATCCCCACCTCCTATCCTGGTGCCAAACACAGTGGTTCTTCACACAGATAGAGCTCAATATTTATTGACAGTAAAGCAGAATGGCAGGGGGCAATTTGCCTCATCTTTTCTACATTCTATTGCTTTTACAGCATATAGAATTCTCTCTCTATTGATGCAGTGCCTGTTCAAAGCTGCCCATACTAGACCAAATATATTCTATGTCAATTCTTCTTGGCCTTAGAACTGTGACATGGTTGAAAGGTACATTGTGAGTCAATTATCACTAATAATAGTTATAGCACTGACATTTGGAAATGATTTACATATTTCTTTAAACAGAGAAAATTCAAAGTTATCTAATATTACCCTTACCACTTTACATTCATGGAAGTTTAGAAAGGGGTGGAGTCATGGCTTGAAATTAGCCTCCCTTTTTATTTTTATTTATTTTTAATGTTTATTTAATTTTTTTTGAGAGACAGAGAGACACAGAATGTGAAGAGGGGAGGGGCAGAGAGAGGGGGACACACAGAATCCGAAGCAGGCTCCAGGCTCTGAGCTGTCAGCACAGAACCCGACTCGGGGCTCAAACTCACAGACCGCGAGATCATGACCTGAACCAAAGTTGGACCCAGACGCCCCTGGCCACCTTTTTAAAGGTAACCTGGCATAGCTCTGCTCTGCTCTACCATACATTAATTTCGAGTCCAGTTTATTTACCATATTTCTCCATTCTTAGAAACATGTAGTCTGTCAAGAATAGTGAAGGAGCTGAGATTCCACCCTATTTACCAGCTACCAAGTTGGCCTGCCACAGTTTCATCGATGCCAGCAGAAGACATGAGATCCCTGAGTCAGAGACAAAGAATAGTTGATCGCTTATAGCAAAAGCAGTAGTATTAGCATTGTACGGGTTCCCAAGCTCTGTTTCCTATAGAACAACGAGTGTGTTGTGTTACAGAACATTGAACTTAAGAAATCCAAATGCTTTATAATAGGCTACATTGATACATTGGGAACAAACCTACCCAACCTTTGCAGTCAAGGGAGACATTGTCAGTATAACATCATCCTTGAAAAAATAGTCTAAACGAAAGGTCATCAATACCTCTGTTCCTGAGATATAAAGAAAAGGGAGAGAACCATGGAGAACTGCCTCCCAACTAAGCTCATTGCAACCTTTGTACCAAATACATGGCTTCTTGTTCATAGATTAGAGCCATGGAAATGACTGTGGTAGGCAACAAAGGCCACATGGAAGGTGTTATGGGCCATGACAAGAAGAGGACCCTGGATAAATCTTTGCAACTGAAGGGAAGGAGGCAAGTGATATCTTGCTTAGTTAAAGAGGCAAAAGAAAGGCAAATATGAACGAGTTGTTATGTATAAAGGCCTATTTCACCATTCAAATGAACAGGACCATGGTCCATGGAGAATAAGTGGTAGTGACAAAAAGGAATGGTGAACTAACCCAGATGGAGACCAAAAAGAACTTTGATGAGAAATGAGTAAATGCAGAAGGTGAAGTAGGGGACAGGCGGAAGAGACTGGGACAGAGACAAAATGTTGCTGGCTGACAAAGCAAATAACTCATCAGCTTTAGTTTTGCATCTATCTCTCTCAAGGAGAACAATGCTTACAGTAGAATTGATTATATCAGGGGTCAACAAACTATGGCCTGTAGGCCACAAACTTCCTGCTGCCTATTTTTGTAAATAAAGTTTTATTATAACACAGCCACCCCCACACTTTTTTTTTTTAATCTTCTATGGCTGCTTTTGTATTACATGGGCAGAATTGAGTCGTTGCTACAGAGAACAAATGGCCTTAAAACCTATAATGTTTATTATCTGTTTCATTATAGTAAAATTTGGTAAACTATGATTAGATGAACCTACTCAGCTGGATTTGAATCCTGAGTGGCTTGGGCAGAATTTACGGCAAAAACAAATACCTGACCACTAATATCTATTCTCCCCTCTTTTGGGCACACAGCCAGGCCATTTTCCCAGATTCTTTTGTTGGTAAGTGAGGCCATGCAATCAAGATCTCTCCAAAGAAATGTGAGCAGAAGCGACGTGCCACCATTTTGACCGGTTTATAAAATCTCTACACATGACTACTCCTTTATTCTCCCTCTTTTGGCTTCCTGGGACTTCAATACCCATCATGACCTTACAAGCTATGTGTCGAAGACAGAGCTTGGGTCCCCGAGCTTCACTGCTATCCCAAACTCTCACCCTGGACTATTAAATAAAGAAGAAATCATCTTCTTGTTGGCTACGTTGTTCTCTGCTGTTGAAATGTTGATATATATATTAGTTATAGACATAGACAATTAGATATATTACTGCAACCTACTCTAACACTAATTGAGAGAGAGCACTTAGCCAAAATCTATTCTCATTGCACCTATGGGAATGTTTTTCTCCTAACAGTTAATCTGACTGTGGGGTGTGGTTATTTGTCTTGTTGTTGTTTTTCTGCAGCATCCAAACAACTTTACTACTTTAAGAGAAAATCCCCAAAGAGATGGAACAAAGGGCCCTCCCTGTCTCAATCTATGGATGCCAAAGTGGGGCAGATATTTCTTTTCCTCATCTCTGGCAGCTAGCATAGGTGTTTGACCACAGCTTGACCCATCAGATACTCTACCACTTTGAATCTTGAGCAAGTGGTACAAAGATGCGAGGGTCCTCAGAGGTTTTTCATGGCACTTTTGGTGTCAAAAATTGCGTTGTGTGGGACTGAATGGCCAGTGGTGACGAGTAGTGTTGCACCAGCAGTGTCTTTCCTTCTTTCGGAATGTTCTTGGCCATGTGTTGTTTCTGTTCCCTTTTCTTAACTGTGGTAGTTTACACTGTTCAATTAAACTATGTCTTCTAGAATTTCCTTTTCTGTATGTAACAAGTTATAGTGGGCAAAAAAGGAATTTGTGGAGAGCCTGCGTGTCTCAGTTGGTTAAGCATCTGACCCTTGACTTTGACTCATGTCATGGTCTCATGGTTCGTGAGGTGAAGCCCCGCATGATCTATACAGATCTCTCTCTCCCGCTCTCTCTGCCCCTCCCCTGCTCTCTCTCTCTCTCAAAATAAATGAATAAGCTTTAAAAAAAAAAGAAGAATTTGTGTAAGACTGTGAACTCGGAAGGCAGAAGTGAAACAACAAACGTTACTCTCTGAAGGTCTTCATGACTAGATGCGGTGACAGAATTAAAGGTTCCAGGCAGTACTTGCTCTCTTACCTCCCACCTCCAGCTTTTCTTCCCAATTAGTGGCCCTTTGACTAACAGCAGCCTCAGGACCACCACCATTCATTTGGTGTGTGGCTCGCTGAAGAGAAGCCCAGCTTCCTTAGGTAATCCCACAAGCCTTGCGATCCCACTTTGGTGGCTGAATGTGCTTGGTGGTTGACTCCTTTCTGATCCTCCCACTTCCTACTGGACGCCCACTTCCCAGCAACTCCTATAATTGTCTTTTGGCCTAATTTCCATAATAAATTCCTCATCATAAAACACACATGGTTCTGCTTCTAACATCTCCCTGTTGATCTCTGAAAACCCACACTGTTTACCCTGGCCAGCAAGGCCTTCTGTGACCAAGGCTCTGACTCTCCAGCATCATCTTGTGAAGTTCTTGTGCTTCAAACTGAGTTTCACTCTAGAATACTCTAGCCTCTGTGTATCTGATATAGTTTCACACCTCTGTGCTTTTTGCTTATTCTGTTTTTCCCCTCAAAATACACTCCTTTTGCACTTTTGTGTAATTAATTTCTGTTGCCTCCTCAAGCTTAGGCCCAGGTATTATCTCCTCCAAGAGTATTTGGCTGTCACCATGGACCAGGTTAAGTGCCCCTCCCTTGGGCTTCCATTGGCCTCTCCATGATGTCCCATATACATTGTTTTGAACCCTGCTATTTCCCCTCCCTGGACTATATCTTTCTCGGAGACAGGAACTATGTCACATTTGTTTTTAAATCCTTAGTGTCTGTACAGAGCCTAACACAAAATAGGCTTCCAAAGTGTTTTTTAAAGTGAGCAGAACTAGCTGTTCTAAATGAGTTTGGCTTGATAAATTACATCTCGGTATCTTCAGAAAATCAACACAATGCTAAAACACCATGTATAATAAGAACAAGCAAATGGAGGTAAATATGGTAGAAAATGGGTGGTTAAGGTAGTGGATTTTATGCCCCAATAAATAAAGAAACAGTAATCACTGGAAATCAGCAAAGGGTCCCCAAGAAAATATTTGTTGGTTCCCAGTCATTTATGACAAATCTTCTTTGAGCCAGGCACTGTATTAGACACTCAACATACAAAGGTAGCTAATTTTAGCCCTGAAGTGAGTTCAAGTTTCATGGGACAGCCACACCTGAGCAGCATCTGCATAGGTACAGTAATAGCTGCCTTCATGACCTATGGAAAACTTTACCCTAAAGCTGGTGATTAATAGATCAGTGTTTACCCGAAGATACACTTAAAGTAACAAGCACTGATCTTCTTCTCTTCACCTACTTTTGTTAGTGATATATATCATGATATTGGAGAGAGAGTTATATCGGTGGCTGAATCAAAGTTGGGAGGGATGGTAAAGATGGTAAGTAGGATCTACAACTCTTTGTGGTTGCAATAATAAAAACAAAATTCAATCAGATGAATGTAACTTTCTGTACACGAGCCTTAAGTCCCAGTGTCCCTAGGTAGAGGTTACCGCAAGATGCATTCCAACGGGAAAGAACTTGCTAACAATAGGAGCCATTGTCCAGAAGTGGAACAGACTATCCTGGGAGATCACGTGCTGCCCTCACCGGGGCTCTGAAGCAGAGGCAGGAAACCCCCGTGGATGTGGTGAGATCTCAGCGTTGTGTTGTTTCACACACCCTGGCCTCAACCACATGAAGAATCTTATTTGTCTGTTGTTGGGTCAAGAGATGTTCCCTCCAGCTGTTGAGAATCTTGTCGCCTGGGTAAAATAACAGGGCATATTTTACAAGAGCTATTAATATGGGCTGTAAGTGTGCTGTGAGGCACCAGGCCAACAGCTGGATGGAAATGGCAGGTTCTGGGCCAGCTGAAACCCTGCTTTCAAGTGTTGCATGTTGCACGCACACACATAAACACACACACATGTGCGCACACGCATACACACAACCAGCTTGGGAATGTTAAACGGCTCCAGATTTATTTTTTAATATGAACTAAAATGTGGAGTGTGGCCTAGAGGTACACAGAACCCGGCGAGCCTGCTCCTTCACGCCACAGGCCGGAGGCATCTGGCCCAGGCCTAAAAGCTGCTGGAGCTCGGCGAAGATGAAGGGTTCGGGAAGGCATGCCCTCCTCCTCAGCCAGGTGACCGGGCAGAGGAACCGCACAGCAACCCTGGCCGTCACAGCATCTGGGTGATTACCTAGTCAGGTTGCCACCGCACAACAGTGAGATCTCTCTTCTTCAGGCAGTCAACGTCCCTTGGTGAGTCATTAGAAAAAGTAAGATGCTACCTAGATTCTACATAAAATACAAACACTTGTATTTTATGTTCCATCCCTCAGCCATCATGTTCCTGTCTCACAAAAGTCACAGATTTACTCCGGTCATGACCAAAAGGAAAGGGCGGCGGAATGGTAACACATTGCTCTGCAGCTTCCAGAATGTCGTCTTAGGGAAACGGGCAGTATCTTAGGCGGGACTGGGGACTGCCGGTTGCAAGCTTTCGGTTTAAAATGATTAATAAGGGGAGGCGGGAGGCAGGAGGAAGAGGTGTCGTTTTTGTCTCTGCTATTGTTCTGCAGTCGTTTCTGTGATGTTCGGAACGACACTTAATCAGTCGGGGCCCCTGTTTATCAGCTCGCCCAAGACAGGCCACGGGATTTATTTTGTCAATGAGCCTTGTTGTCTTTCAGCAGCCTCCATTCCAGAGAGGAGCGTTTACTACTTGGCTCTCTGAACAACGTCTGATAGAGCTAACTAATAGCTTGCGGCTTTTTATCCGTATCCACATTTTCTATCTCGCCTGTAGCGCTGAAGGTGGAGTTGAGTGAAATGTTTGCACTTGCTGAAAGTCTGAACTCAGACAAAGCGTCAGGATTTTCTTACTGGGACCAGAGGCTGTCAGGCTGATTTGATAGGGTGCTATTGCCAAAATCAAAATACATCTGAACAGGTATTTTTAAGTCTTCATTGGGGACTTTTCTCATCCTTCGTCAATGGTTTTGATTTCATTAAACAAAAACAAAAACAAAAACAAAACTCCGCCTGGCTTCTACTCTGTCAAAAGCAGACTTATTGTTACCCTAAAACGGTACAGCACTTGCCAGTTGTGTTTTGGTTTTCAAGCTGTTCAGCATCTGAGCACAGAAATGTATTGTTCTGTCCCAAATAACCTCTTTATATATTTTGAAGACTCAAAAGCAACATAATTAGCTTATATACTTTTACTCCTAATGTAATTGTGTATCAATTTTTGTCATTTTCAAAATACTGTCACAGTAAATCTGAAATGATATTATCAGGAGTTTGTTATTTGGGATCCCATGCTGTATTTCAGTAATTATGCAAATTAATGAAGTAAGACAATCTTATTTGGAAGCGATTCACATGATAAATGGAAAATAGAACACAAGAACATAGTTAAACTCAATTCTCATTTTTACAAGCTGTGCCTTATCATATTACTGGACTGAAACACAGGCTTTCATTGTGAAATGCGGCATCTGTAACAAGTAAGATCGTTATTAAAATTAAGCATTAAAGAGTATATTCTTTGCTCTTTCTTTATGCAGCTTGAGAGCATAATGTGTTCTTCAAATTGCTACCATATTGTTTCAGAAATGCTTATCAATGTGAAGTGTCATTCAATTTCATGGAGTCCTCTGTTCCCATTCCCTCAATTGTAAACCAAACAAGAAAACAGATGCGTGATTGCAGCTCTTTTGAGTATTAACTTTCAAAAAGATGTGCCTTTCCGCCAAATTCCAAATATTTTTGTTTTGTTTTAAATTACTCTCACTCCAGATAGCTGTTTCTGATGACTCGGAGAAGCAGTAGTCAAAGCAGTACCATGAGAATTTGTCTTCAGAACCATCAGACTTCCCTTGCCTTTGGAGACATACGCCTCTCCCTTCTGCCTCCATCTTCGGGAGCTCCACGCTGTCTCCTGTGCTGTCCTACCTATTATAGCCGGTGCCGAGCAAAGAAAGTGACATCACTTATTCCCTAGCAGGGTTCCGTGCCCGTGATTCCAGGGGGTACTTGCACTTACTCTGTAGAGAGTTAGAAACCCTATGTTGGAAGGGATCCTTGCAGGCTGATACGCCATTTTCTTCTTATCACTTCAAAGACAGTTTGTTTACTCTTTTTCTGCCATTGTTAGTGAGTGTTGTTTTGTTTTGTTTTGTTTGTTTGGATGTTCTTGCTTTTGGTGAGCTAAAAAAATCAGCCTCTCTGTACTTCAAAATCACTAACCTTCATTTGCCTTCTAGGGTAACACGGGACAAATCGACCTACCTTCTCCACTTGACAGCTTTCCAAATATCTGAGGAGAGTAACCACATCTTTCCTTCGCCTCCTTTTAGCCAAGTTAATCATTCCCGGTTCTTTCATTTGTTCCTCATTTGACATGGTTTCCAGATTCTGCCAGACATTTTCCCTCCCCACCGCCCATCTGGACTGCCAACTCTGAACAAGCTCTAGTTTCCCAATGCTATAGAATATGGTATCAGAGACGGAACACAATTCTCCAAGGTTCCAGAACTGACATAGAGATAGCACATGACCTAGAATTTGGTATCTATACTTCCTTTGATGGGGTTTGCTAGCTACCCCAGCTTTCTTTCGGTGAAAATTTTTTAGACATACTGTGCATCAAGCATGGCACTGGAGAGACAATAATGAACAAGACCCAGTACTCACCCTTGAAGAATCTGTAACAGAGATCCACTCACCTATAAACATCATATGAGGTGAACACACAGCGATAGGCCTGTGGATAAGGTACAGGAGGGAGAGGTTAACAGTGACGGACTTTGCAGAGGAAGTAGTACTAAGCAGAGATTCGACTGCTGCCAAGCCAGGTCTTTCCTTCTGATTGTAGATTTTCAAGTATAGAAGTGCACTTTTTTTCTGGTAGCTGTCAAATGACAGACTGTTCACTTTTAAAGGGAGTTCAGAGCTCCAACTTCAGTGACTATGGAACTTCAACTCCACCTTCTCTAGGATGAGACCAGCACAGCCAGTGCACCTGGAATTCTGAAGAATTCTGCTAGTAGATATCATTTTGTTACTTAAAAGGCCTCTAGAACTTATACTTGAGGTGATCTTTTCGCCTGGTACCAGCATCCTGTTAGGGACCCTTGGTCTTACTTCTCCAAAAGGTGATAGCAAAGGTTCAAATCTACAAAGTCAACCATGTTGTTAAGGAATACACACTTGCAGATGCCACTTTGGGAAAAAAATGTAAACATGAATTTATAGCAAAGGTCTGTCACCAAATTCTAGCTTGGTGACTTACCCCAGGAATTGGGTGGCTGTTAATAATTTTCTGTTCTCTTAACTAAAGCTGAAAGCAGGGGTGCCTGGGTGGCTCAGTCGGTTAAGCATCCGACTTTGGCTCAGGTCACGATCTCATGGTTTGGGGGTTCGAACCCCGCATTGGGCTCTGTGCTGACAGCTCAGAGTCTGGAGTCTACTTTGGATTCTGTGTCTCCCTCTCTCTCTGCCCTCTTCCACTTGCACTCTGTCCGTCTGTCTCTCTCAAAAATAAATAAACATTAAAAAAAATGTAAAGCTGGAAGCCGAGATAAAGTGTCGAAAACCAAACTTTGCATACTGAATAAAACAAAGCAGAAAGATGTGTTTAGTGCAAGGCTTCAACCTGCAAGCCAGGAAACTCAGAGCTATAGGAACAATGAGCTGGGTTGTTTCCAGACTAAGGGATTTTTGGGGGGCGGGGAGTAAATGCAGAAGTTATTTGGCTTTTCAGCTGATTGGTTTCCCAGCGGGCTTCTTTCTTATTTGGTTAGGGGCAGCTAAACAAGGGAACAAGGAAGTCCAGAGATGGCATGAATAGATTTGGCACTTAGGGTTTGACTAGTGTTCTCTGCTGATATCTGAGAAGAGTTATAAATTCCTGCAAGGTTAGGTTAGGTTTCCTTTATGCTCCTGTGTTGACCATCTCCATTGTTCCCCTGACATACATGACTCCATTTTAGTTTGGTTCTGTAAAAGATAACCCCAACCTACCTCTATTGTGCGCCCTGCCTGGAAAACAGGAATCAGTTCCGTACGCATCTTATCACATTACTCTACTCCTATTGATTTGCAGTTTCTTTGCTTTTCCCATTAAACTCCAGCCCTTTACAGTGGCCCATTTTGTTTCTAGCTTATTTCATTGCTGCTTCTTGCTGTGGCTGAGGGTGGGCACCAAGGGAGGGTTGATGAGTGATGTAGTGAAGCGGGAGGGAGGGTGGAAATGTGGGAAGCTGGACAGAGGACTTAAAATTTCCTTGAGGGTAAATACTGTGTATAAAAACATTTCTGGGGATTGAAGCCCAGTGTATTTGGCAGGAAGCAGAAAACATTTGCTTATTCTGCTTGACAAGGTCTAGCCTATGTGAGGCACCATGAGAAAAATACTGGTTGGCCACCTTTCCCACATACAGTTTACTCTGCCTTCTGTGTGTACTACTGCTGATAAAGTGTAGATGACCATAAGGATCAAACACAGGGGGATAAACAAAAACATTCAAGGAAATGCTTTATTTATGTTGCCATTTACCTCTGTAATCATGGGCATAGATCTTTCTTACATAGGGTTGAAATACAATTTCATCTTCTGTTGTTAATCTCTGAGAGATTGGAGTTTTATGGCTCTGGGCTTTAATTCTTTGGCATCAGAGGTGACCTTGACAATGCCAAGTTATAAAAATAGCTTAAATTTGTGCAACACTTTAGAGTTTAATAAAAACACGGCACAGGATAATGTTTGCACATTATGCCACTTCGAGTTAAATAGAAAGTTGCTATTTCTGTCTTACAGGAGAGGAAACTGAGGCTCAGAGGGGCTCAGAGTTGCTTCAAGGTCATCGGTGGTAAGTTACGGAGTTGTTGGTATGTGCAAGTCTTTGCATTCTGGCCCCAGAACTTTCTCTGCTGAACAACACTGCCTCTACTTGTAGTAGTGGTTATAGTTTATAAGGTCTCAGTGCATGTCTTATTGTAAGTGATCCTCACAATGTCCCTCTAAGGGAGATTAGGCAGACATTATAAGGCATATTGCTTCCTTTGCTCAATCAATTAACAGGCTAAACTAGAAAGAATCATGCTTAATTAAAAGTCAAAGACATTTTTTGATATCCATAGTATTTTATTTGGCTTTCAAAGCTCTAAGGCTCTTTCATACCAACATTCATGCAGCATACCTACTATTTAGGGAAGTTCTATGGCTAGTATCAGTTTTTATTTGAAGAAAGAGATACTACTAAGTAAGAATTGACACTCTGTGGTTTCCAGGTAGGTCTCCTGGATGAAAGCTGGCTGGCAAAATGTAAAGTCACATTGTTAATCTTTCTTTCTTTTCTTCCTCTTGCATGGCTACACTCTTCTATTTCTAATAACATTCAAACTCAGTCACCACCAGCAGCTTATGACTTGTCTACACTTTGAGATAGTCATTCATTACCAGAACAACGTTCTGGCTACCTGTGCATTTTTCCTGCTGTGACTGCCAGCTGCCCCCACCGGACAAAGTTCTCTGCAGATCGGCTCCATGGGCATGTCACCTGTGCAGCTGCATGGGACATCATCCTCAGAAAGATCCCATGCTTGAGTGCTCCAACTTGAAATTTTTACTAATTTTGAACAAGGGGCCCTGCATTTTCATTTTGTCCATAGCCCCACAAATTATATAGCTGGCCTTGGCTATCCAACCAAACTCACTGCAACATACACAGACATTCACATTCTTGTTCCCTTCATTTGGTTCAGAGGTGTAGACATCTATCTAAGATACCAGAACTAGTCTTTGGCTGAAAACATTTTCTAAAATACAAGGGCTTGTGGTTATATTTTCTTTCTTATAAGAAAACAGAGTTACACAGCTATCTTTTAAAAAGTTCTTACAGTAAAACTCGGGCTTCTGTTGCATAAGAAAGTGCTCTACTAAAGAGGTGTCCTGGTTGACATAGACAGAGAGAGACAGAGACAGAGAGAGAAAGAGTGCCAGATAGGGAGAGGAGTCATCTGCAGATAGTTACAAGTGAGTTTCAGACTCCTGTGCTTGGGGACTGAAAACCTCAGAAAACTGGAAAACACAGGAAATGTTGAACTTTTTCTTTTTGCTCTCTCCTTCACTCTGGTGCTGACTTCTCCATAATCCAACCCCATTGCTTTTTCTTTTCCTATTTTCTAGTTCCTCCTCAATTCCTTTTGCCCTCCTCTTTTTCTTCTCTCCTCCTTCCTCTCCAAGATGCATATTCTTTTATTTGGGTTATTGACTATAAAGGTATGTCCTTTGTTCTTCATTCAAAAAACAACTGACCTGCCATATGATCTAGTAACTCCACCACTGGGTATTCCCCCCAAATAAAAAAACACTAATTTGAAAAGATACACACACCCCTGTTTACTGCAGCACTATTTAAAATAGTCCAATTATGGAAGCAGCCTAAATGTCCACCAACAGATGAATGAATAAAGAAGATGTGGTACCTACATACAATAGAGTATTACTCAGTCATAAAAAGATTCAGATCTTGCCATTTGCAACAACATGGATGGATCTGGAGGGTATGACGCTAAGTGAAATAAATCAGAGAAAGACAAATACCATATGATTTCACTCATACGTGGAATTTACGGAAAGAAACAAGTGAACAAAGGGAAAAAGAGACAAAGCAAGAAACCGACTTAACTATAGAATAGCTACCAGAGGGGAAGTGGGTTGGGGGTTGGGTGAAATACGTGAAGGGGATTGAGTGCATTTATCATGATGAGTACTGAATAATGTATGGAGTTGAATCACTATATTGTACACCTGAAACTAATATAACATTGTATGTTACCTGGAATAAACATTTTAAAAAGAAAGAAAAAAAATAGAAATTTTATACATTCCCATTTTTTTTTGAAGCTCAAGCTGAGGAATAAAAAGCTAAACTAGAATTACATTGGAAGGAAATACTTAAGAAGTTGACTAATTGAAGAGCCCATGATTTTGTATAAAATAATTGTTTTCTTGTCAGTTGCTCCTGGTTAGTTATCAAGTTCTCCAACCCAAATTTATTTAATGACTATATAAGCATTTTTTACTACATCAGACTGCCTTCTCATTAATGGAATTGGATTATAGAATTAATTTAAAAACCCTAAACGTAGCACATGGTTATCTAGGTTCTATAGCTAGTGAAATTTGCATCTTCCCGATCTGAGTAGGGCACAAAGAGAGGCATTAGAGTGAATAAAATGAAAACGCACGATCCCTCCCTGAAGAAATTTACGGAGTAGTTGGGGGAAAATGCACCAATAATTACAGTGGAACTTGAGAACCGGTAGTCGGGAAATGGAACCACAGTACAGGAACAGGGCCTTCAAGGATGTGAGTATCATTGAAGTCTCGAGTGAGATCGGAGAAGGCTCTTGAACAGCACAACTAGCAAACAAGGAGGGGCATGACTTTCAGCAATTTTCAAAGTTATGAAAAATAAAAAAAAATCACACACTTGAATTCTGATAGGAACTGGACTCTTCCTTTTGCTGGGAGTTTAGAAAGGTTTGATAAGCACTGTTAGTAAGACAATTTTGGGAAAGCGATGGAGGGTAGCACAGCTTTTTAGCTCGCTCCTCAGGTCTGTGACAAATATTAGTAATTAATATGATTTAGAGTAAGTTACCTAACCTTTTTTATGCCATTACTTCCTTACCTGTAAATGGGTTTATGAAGAGTATTTATCTCATGGAGAATTGCTATGAGGATTAAGGGAATTTATATGCTTAGCAGAATAAAAGTATAGTCAATATTAACATTATTATTATGTTGACAGTTTCAAAGGAGTGTTCACACTTACAGGAATTTTCTTCATAAGCAATCAAGTCAGATACAGATTTTTTTCCCTTCATCTTTTAAAGCTGAGTGTCTGGAAGGCAAATTTGAGGACATTTTCTTAATCAGTGGCATTGATTCTCACTTTTTCAACATATCATTGCTCATTTGTATTGAAACTTGATAGTAAATGCTAAAAAAAACCTGTTGACCATTGGCTGGGTTACTGACAGAGTCATGGAAAGAGGGCCAATAATTAAGGAGGAACTTGGCTTCACTGGCTGGTGAATGGGGCCACGAAAAGAGTATTTTCCATGGTTCACACATGAGTGAAAAAGGTGGGCATCAGAGCCTAGGAACATTTTGTGCTTTCCAGCCACAAAACCTTGGGCAAGTCATTAAGCAGCTCTGAGCCTCTGAAAGAAAGAAAGAAAGAAAGAAAGAAAGAAAGAAAGAAAGAAAAAGGAAGGAAGGAAGGAAGGAAGGAAGGAAGGAAAAAAAAGAAAGGAAGAAGGAAGGAAAGAAAGGAAGGAAAGAAGGAAGGAAGGAAGGAAGAAAAGAAGAGAAAGAAAAGAAAGGAAGGAAGGAAATAAGGCTACTCTGCTTTCTTCACAATATTATGTTGAGCTTTAAATGGAAAGATGTGGGGCACCTGGGTGGCTCAGTGGGTTAAGCCACCGATTCTTGATTTCAGATCAGGTTATGGTCTCACAGTTGGTGAGATTGAGCCCTGTGTAGGGCTCTGGGCTGGCAGTGCAGAGCCTGCTTGGGATTCTCTCCTTCTCTGCCTCTTCCCCTTTCTCTCTCTCTCTTTCAAAATAAATACATAAACTTAAAAAAATAAATGGAAAGGAGTGTATAAAAGTAGCATATAATTTGGCCCTAAAATTTTAATTTTTTTTTCATAAAAAACTAAACTCGTATGTGAACAGTAAAATTATGTTTACCTTTGTCTGTGTCAAGTGTTTCATTCTTCCTCCTGCTTATTTCTTAGTCATGGATAATCTAGGTGAGCGTTCTGTTACAGTGGCAGCACATTGGAATACCTCAGGGGTTTTAAGAGATGCAGATGTGTGGGCCCTACACTTAGGTACCTTGACTTACATTTTCTGAGTCCAGCTCAGTCACTAGCAATTACAGCAGAGGAGAAGGAACACAAGCTGTCTTTGTGAAACATTTATGAAAGAGGCAGGGTTGGAGAATGGTTGAAGCTTTGAACTAAAGAGGAATTCACAACATGTTCTGCTTAATTTTCTAAAGCACCTTTTCAGAAGCATGACCTATGAATTAAAGCAGGTTGGTGGTGGACCTTCTCACCATGATGACTTCGCTTTGGCTTCTCTTGTTTGGCTCCTCACAGCTGTACTGAGAAAAGTTCTCATATTTTCTACATACTTAAGTTCCATAGGTGAATTCAGGGAATGCTATATTACCTACTTGTTTTGCATGAAGTCTTTTCCAATGTCTGACCTGTTTTTTTTCTGTTTGTTTGTTTCGACTCAGAATCTCTTCATCTTCCTCTCCACAGACAAGAACTTTTGCCTTCTGGGATGTCTGTATGAAACTTTATTAATCCCCCTCGGGTGAAATTCTGTAGCACACTCCACATTTCCCGTTCTTTGCAGTCTACCCTCTTCTCCCTACCTGCTAGTCAAAGGGTAGAGATCATGAAGTTTCCTCTGGGCCCAGGGCAAATAGAGAGGTAATAAATGAGCGTTTTGTAAGCCCCAGTTCTGGTACTGGTGATTATCTTCCTTTATGAGAAATTGAGAGGCCATATCTGGGTAAGGAATGGGGTCTCCTCAGAAAGTGAGTAGTCAGCAATTTATTTCTGGATTTGGATGCCCAGGAAACCGGAGAAACCTGCTTTACCAACATGATTTGTTATCTAGCATAAAGGGCATTTTTTTACGGCCCCTGGTTCCCCGTTCTGAGAGACTGGCTATAACTTTCAGGAGTATCTAGTTTGTGGCCAAACACAGGTCCATTTTGACTTATTAGGAGAAAAAGCAACTTGGGGACAAAACAAACTGCTTTTAGAAGGGAGAAGAGTTGCTTCTAGCCATAAAAGTAATCCACACTCATTGGAAAGGTTTTGGAAAATGAAAGAAGATATATAGAAGTAAAATAGACTGAATATTCACCAGCAAGAGAGACAAGAGTTGTTAGCATTTCGCTGCATTTTATAACATATTTTCTCTACGCATGTAGAATATTTTACAAAATTAGAAAATTCTAAATATGAAGTTTTGTATCCTATTTTATACTTAATTTTATCTTATTAGCATTTTCCACATCAATAAGTATCAGCTAAAATTCGCACTTTTTTTCCTTAAGTAATCTCTGCATCCACTATGGGGCTTGAACTCATGACCCCGAGATCAAGAGTCGCATGCTCTACTGACTGAGCCAGCCAGGTGTCCCTCAAAATTGCACTTTTAATGACTGTATAATATTCCACTGTGCATGCTCTTATTTTTAATAATAAAAACCTTATATTTTTAAATATTTGGGTTTTTTTTATTTAGTACAAATGAAGCCTAAAATATATCTCCATACACAAACTTTTAATGGGTTTCTCATTTTTTTTAAATGGGTCCTGAAAAGAAGGACTATGGGCCCTTGGTGCATGTTCCCAGATTTCACTGGGGTGAGGTTGTTTCTGCCTCAGAACATGCAGAACATGCAGAACATGCGTTGCAATTTACCTTTGCTGAGCAAGGCACACTTTACTCGAAACCACATTTCTGGTTCATTTCCCTATAATGGATTACAAAAAACAGAAAGAACCCAACCTAAGACTCCATCAGTTCTAAGATGTACCATTATGTAATACAGCAACGAGAAAGAAAGAATGCTACTGATTCAATTAGGATGCACCAATTGTAGGATGTATCTAAAATGCAAAAATGTTAAGGTTTGTAAAAATGTGCAACTCAGAAAGGAATATGCCTTTCATTTTATTCTCTTTGAGAGCATTTCTTTGGACCTTTTGCAAGTGGATCAAGATGGATCTGACATCAAATTCAGGGACAATGGCTGTCTTTGTCTGATGCACTGACACAGCCTCTCTGCCTTCTCTCCGTTACTTCCCCACCCCCAACCCCTCTCCAGGACTATCCCCACCATAGCTATCATTACAGTTCTTCTGATGACCCACCTGTTGTTCTATTCTCTTCATTATGCTTCAGAATCATCTGGCTGGAATTAAGAGAGCTATCTAGGGGTGGTGGGGGGAGTAAGAGTAGAGTTTGAATATTGAGTCATTTGAAATTTTAACCTACCCATCTCTTACAACATATTTGGATTACTGAGTTATTTTTGTATGACCACCCATGCTAGCCAGTTTTTGCTTTTATAGGTCAATTCCTACTGTTCTAAAAACTAACTCCCAAATTTCATATCTATTCTTCCCTATTTACACCAGGAGAGAAATGCACACACACACACACACACACACACACACACACACACACACACATAAGTTATACCACCTTCCCTCCTCTCTCTGGAGTATGTGTATGTGATGTAGATACATATGTACATATCATATATACATATACACTTCTATATATACTTGTATATGTATACTTCATGCTTATAAGTATATATTTTATACTGTATGCCTTATACTTCTTGGAAGAAAGAGGACACTCATATATATGTCCATATTGAGAAACACATATCCATACTTTATTAATCTACATATTTCATAGAAAAATGTACACATTTATCCATAGCCAGCACCGTGGAAGAGACTTTAGGTATATCCTTTTATTTTGTTTTGTAAGTGGGTCAATATCTAATACCTTTCTTTTCCCCACCAGAGTTCTGGGCTAGTTGAGATAAATAAAAGGTAGATGAAGATAAAAATATCATTTTATTTCTAATTAAGCATTGAGCTGAAGAATGCAGTATAGACATGAGGCATAATAGGCTTACTACTAAACATAGCCCAGAATTCAAAGAACTCTGCCTTCAGTCACAGAAACACTGGACCACTACAACGTTCCGTCTCCCCCAAGAGGGGCAGAGACTTAATCCCAAAGGTTACTGCATGGTGCAGAGCTGATGAGAAGATGTGCTTTCCAAGGGCGAGTCATTTCCTAAACACAGTGAGGGGGAAGGGGTGAGCTGGCCATGCCTGCTTTCTCATGCCTGCGTAACTCATCTATTACTCATGTCACTCCATGACTGTGAGGAGTGGTGCAGGAGACCAGAAGCATTAGAGAAGAAAACGCTCCTCTTGGAAGCCTGATGAGTGGGAAAGACAGATTTCTCCCCCAACACTGGATTTTATTTTAGAGGAGAAAACTGAGGCCAAGAAAATTTCATCCACTTTGTCAGAATCATGTAGCTAGTTAATGGCAGAGCGGGTCTTAACATTTTTCTTCTCCTGACTCCTACTTTCCTTTTCTTTTTCAGAGGAGAGGGAACCAATGGGCTAATTCATAATGAAAATAAAACCTAGTAATTCATTCAACTAATACTTATCGAACACCCACTGTGTGCCAGCCACTGTCTGGTCTCTGGAGATAGTGCTGAACAATTTAGAACACGTACCTGCCTTCTTGAAATTTACTTCCTAACTGGGGAGACAGATAATAAACAACCAGCTTCAAGCAGGCCACATGGTACAAAGACAAGTGAGACAGAGTGAGAGTGACAGAGGCTACTCTTTCCAGAGAGCATCCTGGGAAGGCCTCCCCGAGGAAGTAAGATTTGAAGAGAGGAACCAGCTATAGAAATTCTGCAAAAAAAGCATTTAGGCTGAGGGGATGGCTGATGTCTTAAAGACCCACTGAGTCCCAATGTGTTGGGTTTTGAATGTGTGTTTGTGCTAATTTAAAGAGAGGAGGAAGGGCAGAGAAAGTAACAATCAAATGAGTAGACACTTTGGACCCCACATGGAGGATGACTACTTTTCCCTATTCCTAAGGCTAATCTTGTCAGCAGATACCAGTGATTAGAATCCTGGGTGAAACATCGCTAGAAGACCTTGCAAACTCTCCATTTTAATTCTCAGTTGAGCAGTGTTACTCTAGGTTACTCATCTGGAAGAATGCCTTGGAATGATCTTTATTGTCCTTTGGTTCTCCCACGCTAATAAGGCAGCATGCTTTCCAAGCAGGGAATGCCATACACATTCAGGGCTAGAGTCTCTCAAAATCCTGAAGCCGGCTGTATTGCTGGTTTACTGTCATCGCTTATTAGTGAAGGTGTCACAGACCTGACTCATGTCCCGTTGGGCATTGGTATGTTTCTAGTGAATGCTTATATTACATTGATTTTGAATCACCAGTGGTATTAAGCGGTAAACAACACAGCTTTAGAAGAAATCCTCTGAGCTTTTGGATATTAAGATATTCTTAACTTCTGCTCTGTTTTTGTTACAGCCAAGTCTCTGGTAAGTTCCAAAGGATTGTATAGCCTAGCTCATCATTAGGCTCGGGATCCATAAAACTTATGTTTCAAGCTAGTTACTACCGTCACTACAGTGTGACACGATAGGGACCCGCAGTGGTGTGAGATTTCTGGGAAACTGCACATTAAGAGCCAATCCATTCAGTTCACCTGGAAGAAAAGTCGTTGGGCAAGAAGTGGGAGGGTAGCAATGCCCGGGAACATTAACTTGCTCAGCATGGTGCTGAGCTAGTGTCTGCCAGGGGGGCTACATAATTAAGGTACATGGACTCCCCTAACTATGGGAGGGGAGGAGAGGTAATGGGGACTGGAACAGATCTGGAAAAAGCCTAGCTGTGTATGCATTAGTGTCTTTAAAAAGCACAGGTGAGGGAAATGCCTCTCAGAAGTAAGGGAAGAGAATTGAGGTGGCTAATCACATTCCTCTCTACGTTCCATCTCTCTGTGAAAAGCCAGGATAGAAAAGATGGGGAGATAAAAGTGCACTGTGAATTAACAACAAAGGAAGAGCCCTGGGTTCAGGCTGAGTGTGCCGTGCCCATCGTTGTATTCTCCCCTCCCCCAGCGCTCTCTAACACAGCGCCCCGCGACAATAGGAACTTGATTCTTATTTGTTGAAAGAGTTAGTAAATGAGTGAATAAATGAATGAGGTATGGATTAGGTACCTCGAATCAAAGTCCAGTATGCTTTTCAGGGCCTACCTGATAAATCAGTCTTTATGTAAAAATGAATTGTATAAAAGCAGGCTATGTAAGTGAACTCCAAAATCACATTATATTTGACAGGATGACTTTGAATGTACTAATCTCATGCCTTCAGAAAGTTTAGAGAGGACTGTGCTCATGAGGCAGAAGAATAAATATGAACCTGTTCCTAGATTTAATATGACACAGAAATATTTATACGAAGTCTTTCAATGTAAGGTTTGTTATACCACTCAATTTAATATGGGCAAAATTTTGCTATTTATACACACAATTCACTTCTGCTGAGTTTAGCAGGAACTTCAGAAGTGCCTCCAAGACCTATGTAGGTTACACAAGATCCCTGAGACAAAGAAGGCCTTATCCTCTCTGGCCAGCATATTACTTACTTGTACTCAATTATCTGGATAGGTGTACATTTATTCACATCTATCCACCCAGCCTTCATATTCTTATCTATCCATATCCATCCATTTCTCAAATTCTCCATTCATGAATCTATCCATACATACATCCATATATCCATCCATGGATCCATGGATCCATGGATCCATCCATCCATCCATCCATCCAATTCATACTTTATAAGCACATGCTATATGCCAGGTCATGTGTATTGGGAATAGACATAACAAAGATGTGGTCTTTTGTCCCAATAGCTCATTATCATTTTTGTTATGAGCTACATCTTGGGTAGACACAGCATGTTGTTTAAACTTCTATTGTACTCTAATGTGGTACACTTGCCCATTTGCACAACTACAAAATTAGCTGATTAGGACCATGATTTGTTCCGATTTTCTAATCATGTCAATGAGAAATCTGTGCATCAGGGGAAGTATACAGTTTGCCTTGAGTTCTCCCAACTGTTGATGGCAGAATAGAAACTAAGATGTAGGCATTCTTTATTATAATTCAGGGTTCTTTCTATCACCTCCTGTGCGTAGCTAAAGTAGGTGTTCACTTCCTGAACAGAATGTAGAGTCTATGGAGAGTCAGAGGTCCTGGGTCTAACTATCATTCAGGAAGACCCTGCAAGCCTTGGGAACCTAGAGACCAAAGAGTCTTCAAGAAGCCAAAAAGAGATCGGTGCTACAGCATCTTTTAATTTTTCAAAGAATATTTATGATGTGTCATTAGAAGCCTTCAAGCTTACACAAAACACTGCATTTACACATGACACCCACTTCAGTAAGAGCCTAAGGGGGGACTCATTAGCAGACAATTAGTTATTCAACTTGTTAAACATTAATTCCTCTTATGCCTCTGGTCTGCCTAGCGAAATATAACAGGGGGAAATATAGCAAACTAGAGTTACTGGTCCTTGTCAGCTGGCCTCCTTTTATTCTATATATTTATTCTATAAATATTGCTTTGGTATGTCCTTCCATACCCCAGGGGCTCATGGAGGAGGAGGGCCACTAAAGGGAGGGGTAATGTTTTCTTTAATTTTTTTTTTTAAATTTATGAATGGGTGCTCCTTTGCATGCAAGTACCATGGTAGTCTCAAGCTCCCACCATAGAGGACAGCCCCAGATGTCTCGGATGCTAAAGTTTTTAAGACTTTTGGCACATGAGGCTGTTGGTACCCACTGACATAATGACCGTACTATGGGAGAAAAGATGATCCAGTAGTGAAGATTTGGCAAAGGAAGTATGGAGCAGAGAAAGGGAAATGAGAGCACAGATTCTAGATCCCCAGCATCTAGGGATCTTTGGGCAGGAGAAGGGAAGAACATGTAGGGAAAAAGAGGCAGAAAGGCAGAGGACCAGAGATGCTGCGTTCCACAATGGAAAGCTTGCAGAGTCATGTCTGCAGAGGCATAGCAGCTCTTCTGAAGCATGGTGCAGGGTGAGGCTGATAGGATCCAGGCAAGGGGTCAGGGCATAGGCTACATGCCACAGGTATGGGGCAAGGCTTCAGAATCAGCAGTCCACAATGTAGCTAAATAACCAGGGAAGGTTGGGTAGAGAAAGACCACCAACTTGAAGGGCCAGAACATTCCCAGACCTGCTCCTGGTTTCTGAGCATCCAGGTGGTCTGCAGGGCGAAGATGCACTGGTCTGAAATGACCTATGTACTAGGTGGTAAGGACAGTGAAAGCCAGGGATTCTCAGACTTATGAAAGAAGCCAACAGTTTGGAGACAGGACGTTGACACCAAAAAAGAAGGAGAACCAAGAAATGAAAGAATGGGGACAGCCTTGGTGATATTAGGAGGAGCCTTTACCCAAAGTCAACTGTGCCTCTAGACTCAGTTGTAAAAGAATCAATGCATTCTCTCCTTCTGCTTAAGTGACTTCAGTTGTCCTTTGTAGCATTTGCAACAGAAAGTGTCCTGAACTAGCGAGTTCTGGTTTCTTCAGGTTAGGACTCGCCTTAAGCTAAATTTTAAGAAATCATTGTTGTCATTCTCTGAGCAGTTTCTGGACCAGAAGTCCAGGACATACTCACAACTCCTCTTGGTAGAGACCCTTCTTCTCATTTTATAAATAGGAACACCCAGTCTCAGAAAGGTGGTCTCTTGCCCAAGGCTACAAATTTGGCAAAATTGTAAAGCTGATTCCAACCGACTCTGAAGTTCTGGTGTTTTCCCCTCTGCCATATTGCCCCCAGCCCCACCCCCCAGGTGAGGTTAATCCCCAAGATTTCTGATGACTCTTTAAGGCTTCCATTCCACTTTCCTGCCTGCAGCACTGTTAGCTTTATTTCTACCCTTTACTCATCAACACATACAGTTCTCAGAATAGGCCCCCAGGATCCTTGCTCATGGCTGGGGATGGCTAACTAATTATCTGTGCCTAGCATGCCAATGAGCAAAGACACCCATTTTATATATATATATATATATATATATATATATATATATGTATATATATATATGTGTGTGTGTGTGTGTATCTATATATCTATATCTATCTATCTATATATCTATATATGCTATTAAAAATACATAGAAGCTCTCTCAAGGGGCACTTGGGTGGTGGCTCAGTGGGTCAAATGTTCGACTTTGGCTCAGGCCATCATCGCCTTGTTTGTGAGTTAGAGCCCGCACCACGCTCTGTGCTGATGGCTCAGAGCCTGGAGCCTACTTCAGATTCTGTGTCTCCCTCTCTCTCTGCCCCTCCCTCACTTATGCTCTGTCTCTCTCTCTCTAAGATAAACGAGCATTAAATTTTTTTTTTTTTTAAAAGCAGCTCTCTCTCTATATAGAAGTTGCTGCTCGGTTGATGTTGGTGATATAACTCAGGAGGGGCACATATTTTCTCTTGGAAGCATTTACTGAACCCCAAGGCATGATGCTGATGCAGGCTAGGGGCAATAGGGTCTGGAGAGGAGCCCCCTGTCCTCGCCTCTCTCTCTCCCAGCCTCATCTCAGGTAGCTGAGCCGTGCCCTGCATGCCTGTCTGCCAGCCTGCCAGGTGGGTCTTCCCTGTTAGTGCCAGCCTGCTGCTTTATGTGGCACCGTGTGACTGATTTGATGACCTGTGACCTGACTGTCCATCTGGCCACTCAAGAGTTCGCCCGGCTGTTTACCTTTTTTTGCTGTGACTGAATTTCCATTGCCTCTCTCAGCATCTGACTTGCAAACCATTCTGCTCTGTCTGTTAAATGGATGAAAAGAGAGAGTGACCTCCTGCTGCCAGTTCCGCCCTGTGCCCTCCCGGTCTTCGATCAGAATGCACCTGTGCTTCGGAGGCTTCCGCTTTCTCCTGAACTTGCCATTGCCTCCACAGCCGCCATCCCAGCTTGCCATGTGTGCGGTGCTCTGTGAAAGGAGAGACGTTTCATTTTGTACTTGGCAGGCGCTGAACTCAACTGGACAGTGAGACCCAGGAAATATGACACCATCTGCTTCCTGCCATGTTCTGGCTCCGGCACTTGATGTCAGGGCATCAGCTGTTACCTGAGTGCACTGGGTCCTGTGAAGTGAGCCATTCAGGAAACACCTTTGCTAACACTTTCCTCAACAGCACAATTTATACTGGCCAGCCTGCACTGCTGAGCATTTTTCCTTCTTGACTCCCAAAGTAAAAATGTCTTCCTGCTTTCTAAGTTTTCCAAACAGAGTATATATGCATAATTATATAGGCACATAGTAGAAATGTTTGCTTATTTGGCCATCCTTTTGTGTATGTGGACTTTTTTTCTGCTAGAGAGGTAGCTTTCTCAGATCAGTCCCTGGCTGCTTGAAATGTATCAAGTGCTCTGTGCTTTGGTCTCCTCCCCATTCCAGGAGGTAGTGACGTCCTTAACTAGTGGTTAACTGAGGATTAGGTAGTCCAAAAGGAGGATTAATCGAAAAACTGTGTCATGGAAAATAGGAGAGACTGGTTGGGCTTCCTCCATGCTGGGAGTACCTAATCCAGCTGGCAGCACTCAGGGCTATAGGAAGGAATAGGGACTGTTTCTCTCTTGCCATGGTCCCTGCAAATCTCAAATTTCCCTGAACCCCTGACCTGCTGCTCTTTAGTTCTGGAAGCTGCCAGGCAGGTGGCATGGGTGATGCATTCAAGGCTGAGTTCTTTCCTGACTCAGTGGTTGTAATCCCATTGTGGACAGACAAATCAAGCCACCTGTGCGGAATATTAAAAATGAAACAAAACGCAAAAAACAACACTGCCGATCTGTTAATGAATTTTCAGACTCAAAGTATGCCATCTGGAACAGACACGCTGGCTTCTGGAATCTGTGTTGCTTCTTTCCTCTTTCTTATGATTTTGACATGGCTTTGGTTAGCCATTTCTATTTTGATGTTTAAAGAGTGATATTACACAAAATATGAATCTTAATTGAAAATGTATGCTTTTCTCATTTAAGTTGCTGACTCTTTGAAGAATTATAGCATTGCAAAGTTTTCCTGGTGGGGTTCCTGAGAAAATTCTTTTTGGTCACCAGATTGTTTCCTGAATTAGCTGAAGCCTCTAGGTCCTAGGTCATAAGAAAAAATGAAACAATTTGTCACAGTGTTGAGTATGACATTAGAGAAAATGCTGTGTATGAATTGTAAGCAATGCATTGTTTATTGTGAAAGACTGAGAGAATGGGTGGGCTGCTCATGAACATACGCTGCAGCCCTTGACAGCCAGACCATTACCATGACTTTTTTAAAAAAGTTTATTTATTTTGAGCGAGAGCACACGAGATTGGGGGAGGGGCAGAGAGAGGGAGAGAATCTCAAGCAGGCTCTGCACTGTCAGTGAAGAGCCCAACGTGGAGCTCGAACTCATGAACCGTGCAATCATGACCTGAGCCAAAATCAAGAGTTGGATATCCAGCCAAGTGAGCCACCCAGGCGCCCCATTGCCGTGATTTTATAAATTTTTTTTAATGTTTATTTATTTTTGAGACAGAGAGAGACAGATCATGAATGGGGGAGGGCAGAGAGAGAGGGAGACACAGAATCGGAAGCAGGCTCCAGGCTCTGAGCCATCAGCCCAGAGCCCGACGTGGAGCTCGAACTCACGGACCGCGAGATCGTGACCTGAGCTGAAGTCAGACGCTTAACCGACTGAGCCACCCAGGCGCCCCCCCCCCCCCCCGCCCCCGCCATTACCGTGATTTTAATAAGAGTCATGGCTATACTCAGCCAGCTCCACCACCCACTGGACTTTCCTCTGGGAAGCCTGATGAAATGCACGTGAGCACCATACATTTATGTGTGAACACACACACACACACACACACACACACCGTGTATCCATGCCATTGTTTTTACACCTGCTAAAACCTATGGACAGAACTGCTGTCTCCTCCCTGTGACCGATGAAGACAACTCAGAGCCCCTTCTGATCCATCTGCCTCTGCCAGGCTGAATTCTCCGTTTTGTGGGATGTTGAAAACTAACCTATACTCTGGTCCTAGAGATGGCAGAGGTGGCATTAAAAATTTGCTCATGTTTTCAACTCAGAGGGTTAGATAATTATGTGGCTTGAATCGTCGCATAGACTATGGTTTGCTTAATTACTAATTTCTGGTGAACCATGTTCTATTGTTTAAGATCCTATTGTTTAATATGTCCTGGCCTTTGGACATTTGTAGAAATATCTGTGTGAACAGCACGGTAGTTCTTCACTGAAAAGAAGGCAATACAGGCGTGGTCCTATGCAGCAGTGGCCACTTTGTTGGCACTAAATGATAACTACTTTGGGCATCTTAGAGGATGCCATGTTCTCTTCACAGAGCCCACCACACACAGAGAGTAAAGGATTAGGAGTCCCATAATGGAGATCCATTAAATGTTGTAGTGTTAGAAATAATTAAGCAGCATTTTATGATAGCACCAGCAGGCTAGTCAAGTGAATAATTCTTTTCAGGTTTGCTCTTTCTCTCCATAGGTAAAGGATTTAGATGGATTTATGACATTGGCTGAAACGAATCAGTGGATAAACGATTATAGGATTTGAATGTGGTTAAGCCAAGATTAATGCTGCTGATTCTTGAGAACATAGGAGATGACTGTCACCCAAGTAAGTGAACTTGCAGTTCAAGATGTACTGTTTCTGGCCAACAGTTCAAATTCTCTGGGCACATTGATGTGCACACACTCTCTCAACCCAAACCCAGCATTCCCGTGTCACACTGTGAAGGATGGTAAGCAAACAATAATGATAGAGGGCTTGAGATGTGGTGAATAAAGTACTCAATGTGACTAAACTGCTGCCTACTAGCATTCTCAGGTCACCAGGGTACCATTTAGGCCGGGGCCTTAACGAGGTCATTTACCTTTACCTACACCAGAACCATTACCTTAATTGCTACTCAGCCTTCATGAAAGTGTTTATGGGTAAACAGTTTTCACCAAGGGAGTTATTAACTACCCCCTGGATTACCATAGGATCAGGAATCATAAAAATAGTAGCAATTGTAGTCATAATAACCTATGTTGTGTAAGTATCTGTTATAAATGTCTTAAATTTTCACCACCACCATCACCACCCAGAGCAGCTTTAGGGTGAAGCACAGCATAAGAAACAGAGCACTGGTTATTAAAAAAACATGGATGGATGAGAGGGTCCTCCTTATTCATCAAGTCTGGAAAGCATAAAAGAACAAAAGGGCTGCCATACCTTAACCTACCTATTATCTCTATCTTTTTATACTTGTGCTGAGGAACTAGTAGTAGACATGTGGATTGTTCTCACCTTAAAGAGGGGGGAAATGTGCTAAGTAAATATATTTTACATGTGTGCCCAAGGTCAAGGGAGAGCCAGAGTTTTGCAAATAGTGTCAGTTCCATCGTCATTGGCTCATTCTATAGCTACATGGCACCCAAATAAGTTGAAAGCAGATATTTCAATCCATGCCCCAGAAGTTTAAGTAAATTAAATAGGTGGGGGCTGTGGAGACCTAGCTATCTCTTTTTGTGGACTGATTTTCCAGTCCCTTGCCATGCATCTACTTAACAGTAGATTTCCTGTAGACTGAAAAATACCTAGACTGAATTCTTGGTTGAGTCAATCTGGAAATATTTCCCACATCAGTCCTAACGTGTCTAAGCTGATGTTCCACCCATATGGACTCATAAAGTCCTTTCTGCTTCTGGACCATTGTGATACACTTCTTCTCTCTCCTTAGTTGTCTGCATTACCTACAAAATAAAACTCAGCCTGAAAGAGTTTCATTCCATACACTCTGCTTTGGACCCCTTACCCTTTTCTCTAGCTGTCACTTACAACTTCCCTACACATGTAGCACTCTGGATCATTTATGCCTCACTCTGTATGCCTGCCCTACCAGAAGAAAGCAAGATAATGTAGTTAAAGTATTTCTCAAATTGATCAATGAAGAGATCATCTTTAAATGAAACAAATGATCGTACATTTCCATACTGACTTCTTAAGTACAAATAAAAAACTTGGTATGAGCTGCTTCTTCTTCTTCTTCTTCTTCTTTTAATATGGAATGCTTCACGAATTTGTGTGTCATCCTTGTGCAGGGGCCATGCTAATCTTCTCTGTATCGTTCCAATTTTAGTGTATGTGCTACCAAAGCTAGCACTGGGATAAGCTTCTGCAAGGACCCTATAGACTGAGTACGATTCTCTTTCTTGGTCAGTAGCGAACTAGATGGTTCTTCTTCCAAAGGGAGCCTTTGAAATATTTGAGGAAAACAATCATAGATCCTTCAAGTCTTTTCCTCATCAGGGTAATATTTCATGTTTCTTCAGCTGCTACTTACAGGAAATAGTTTCAAATTCCCTTCCATTCAGCTTACTTCTCAGATGAAATCCAGTTGTGTAATGCCTTTCTTAAAGAATAAACAGTATGGCACACAGACACATCATTCCCTTGATCCGGATTCCACACTTCTAGAGTTGTCTTCTCAAATTGTTAAAAGACGTTTTTGCAGCCACATCCTATACGATTAACCCACGTTGGTCTTGCTGTCACCTAAAAAGCCTATATCTTTTAAAAACACATGCATGACTATCTTGAAGCCATCCCTCCTTCATTCTGTATTTATGCAGCTGGTCTATTGAGCATAAATGAAGGCCTTCACATTCATCCCTGTTGAAATCCATCTTGTTAGTAAGCCCAACATTCTAGCTTCTCAAAGTCTTTGATGATCCTGGTTCAGTATTTCGATCCCCTAATGAGTTCTCTCAGATGAAAATTGATCTACATACCATTTTTGTACTTGGAAAAATGTTGCTGTCACAGCCTTACACTCGAATCAAAGGAGTCCTGTCTCAGCCTAGGTTATGAACTAAAAACTCAACATCTACAAGAGTGAAGAGGAAGGTAATAGAGAGTGGTAAGACCAGAGTGTGTTAAGGTGTCTTAGTTCACACCTGAATCACAATAACAATATGTGGACCAACAATACCAAGTGAGCCTTGGCAACTGGTGGGTAAAAGTAGCTGTGTTTCCATGGGGTCACATTCCAGTGGCATTTAAAGTATGTCGAAACTAAGGCCAAATAGCTCCTGCTGTTTTCGACAACTTAAGCTGCAACAATGTGCAGTATATTTTTCATCTTAAGATAGTGCTCATAATACAAACTAATTAAAACAGGGCACAACAAAATCATGGACTGATTCTCCTACCACGCAAGGTTATATACCTTGCTCCTGCCCTCATGAAATTCTGCCTAACAACAAGGAGATCACAAGGAAGAACCCCTGGAGACAACAGCCAAAACTTTCTACATTGCTAGTGGTAAATGTGGCCCAGAGAAGGGGCAGAGCAATTTGATTACGTATCACTGATAAGGTGAGTGTCCAGACACATGAACAAAGGGGTGATTTCTCAGGAAAGCAATAACTGATCCACACTGTTGTTGTTGTTGTTGTTGTTGTTGTTTAATTCTCTTATCAGACAGACAGACAGACACACACACACACACGCACACACACACACATACACGCACACACACTGAATGAATGAATGAATGAATGAGGAAAGGGCCTATCCAAAGTAAGCTGGGATAAACTCACTGCTGTTTTCCCAGGTAATAAAGATGGCTATCTTTGTCCAGAACAGATGCTATGAGATCATGTCTCCAAGAGATGAACTGAGA
The DNA here is from genome assembly GCF_022837055.1 of Prionailurus viverrinus. Taxonomy (NCBI): domain Eukaryota; kingdom Metazoa; phylum Chordata; class Mammalia; order Carnivora; family Felidae; genus Prionailurus; species Prionailurus viverrinus. The sequence continues at coordinate 144,023,412 of NC_062568.1, forward strand.
ATGAATTCACTTAAATTATGATGCTTACAGAGAGGATTTTAGCTGAACATTTGTTCATATGATTTATGGCACCCTCCATCCGGTGGAGTCAATGTGAAAAAATGAAACTTAATTACAGCATACAGACAGTTTGCTTAAAAGAGAGCTAAAAGTTTGTGGGGATTTTTTTTTTTTTTATGAGACAGGAAGCTTATCCTAAAAGAAAAAAAGAAGAAAGCTTTATAAAACATTTGCAACTCATCAGAAGTGTGGGTCTGGTCCTTAGTGTTGGGGGAGGGGAGGGTTTGGGCTGTGACTCCCCCTAGCCTTTAAGCAAATTACATCCAACCCCAGGTCCTTGCCCAACTCCTACTCCAATATTAGCCTCTCCAGGATTCTCTTTTACTTTAGCCTCGGCTTTCCCTTTAGGGAAGAGAGTAGTATTATTGTCCTTTCTCCTTGGCAACTCAAGTCTGGAATTTTAAATTTATAGCGAAAGAACGGTTCCGGGTTTATATGGCTCAGAGGGCGTTATTATCAAATCCAATTAAAAACATTCCTTCTGCTAATAAAAAAGCCAGCACCTTCCCTTTAAACTAGGACCCACCCTTAAGTTAATTAATGGCTGTTAGCACCTTATTTGCTTTCAAGGGTCTCTTGGGTACCCAGCTTCTGTGGCAAAGCAGAGTCTAGTTGGTAGGTCAGTGGCTTAGTTTGATTCACATGCCTGACCCCCAACTTATTCTACGTCTGAAGTTGAGTCTCTTAAACTCTTTATGTCTTGAGATCTCCTCCTGAGATCCCATCCAGAGAGGCCAGGTTAATGGTACTTATTTGGCAGAGTTTTTTAAGATCTACAGATGAACCTGTCTGATGAATAATACTAATGCTTAGGATACTCATCGAATGATAATTGGCCCTCTTTGGACCATTTAGGATTCAAATGCCTCCACCCAATCATTCCGTGAACAGCAGCCAGCCTCTGAGGGTTAGATTTAGCTTTTTCACTTAAATTTGCAAACTGGTACTGCTTTCATCAAGAAAGAAAATACAACAACGAAAAGATACTAGCTAACATTTGGATAGCATTTTGTATTTTCAGCATGCTTTCAGATAATACATTATGTAACTCACAAGCAAACAGCATTTTATCTTTTTCAGGCATGCGAAGACAGCAGGATTCCTGAATTCTCAAAAACTAATCATGAGCACCTCTGAGACCGACTGTTGGGTCTATTTTCAATAGATTTTGCAGTTAAAAAAGTGATCGATGATTCCATTTCCTCTCCAAGAGTCAAGTGAATTTATCAGCTTCTGATTCCTGCTTTCACCTAAAATAAGGTGCTGGTCTGGGCGTTCAAGCTCAGTTTCGGAGGGAACCCACCCAATTCATCCTCTTTTCCTTATTACTCACCTACCAGTTCTTTCTCACCGCCGTTGCTGCTCAGGTAGCTTTAATGGAGGGCAGCAGGACCGAAGAGCTGCTCTACAAATGCAGGTGTCTTCCCTGCACGGAGGAAAGAGGAACCTCTATCACTGAAGCCTCACCTACAGACAATTTATCTAACAGATTCTACTTCCTGCATGCCATTTGCCAGTATTTATCCTGTGTGTGGGCTCCCATGGAGGATCCTCATAAAGGATGGTCTTGATATAACCTAGAGTCATGTTTTTCCATCAAAATAATGAAGAGGCTTCAGTTCCCTTTCTTTTTTGTTTCCTACAGCTTAGACAAGATGTCCATAACCAGAATGGTTAATATGAAGGTTGTCCTTTTTTTTTTTTTTTTTTTTTTTTGCCTAGAAAGGGGCCATATTTGTACTTTCTTTCCTTAAAAAAAAAATTGAATTTGACAAGCATCCTTCCTTCTTTCCTTCCTTCCTCTCTCCCTCCCTCCCTCCCTCCCTCCCTCCCTCCCTCCCTCCCCCTTCACTTCCTCCCTCTTTCTTCTTTCTTAAATATCAATAGCCAGCTTTTTCTATGTCAAAGTGTCTTCCTTTAGAGATTAAAATATACAATCATAAAGTGCCTTTTATGTATAATCACTTGACAGGTAAACTGCTTTGTCTGACAATGTTTTAAATTAGCAGTAACCTAAAAAGCATACAGGACTCTCCATAGGGAAGTTTCTTTCTTCTTCTTCTTCATTTTTTAGTCTTCCAATTGCAAGCCATTCATTTTTACATTTCCATGTTAAAGATAGGACACTAAAAGTGCATTACCTTAATAATCAATAACTCAGTGGGAGGTCCTAATGGGGAGAATTCACTGGAAGCTACATTCCAGTTGAAGTAGCAAAGGACCACCATAGGCCTGCAGGCTATAATTAGACAACCATAAAACCAGGAGGTAAAGGGTGGCAGACTACATTAGCAGTAAAATGCTAACTTGCAAGTAATAAGTCTCGAATCTTTCATGTCTACTCCAGTGTCACTTATACTTGAACAAGGAAAATGTTATGTTAAAGAACAAATTTACATTTAGGATCCCTAAAGCTTAAGGACTGGTGAAGGTTAGTGTGGCAATGAGAAAACAAATGAATACAAATCTGCACACTTCACAATTTTCCCTCAGTGCTCTCTTCCCTCTCCCTTTCTTTTCCATCCACCCGTTTTTCATCCCCCTCTAGGGTCTGAGAAACATCACAGAATTTAAACACAGGAAACCAATATAAAAACCCTCTCATGCAAAGAAACAGTGCGGCTGACTTTACATTGTTTCTATTCATGGCTCGCTAGTTTTACATTTTCTGATCAGTGACTGCCACTGAGACCAGGAAACCAGTTTCTTCAAGAGCATCAGTGGACTGTCTGAAGGCCTTGCATTATTGATTTTCTGCTCGTAGATTCCAGTTGCTCTGTCAATCATGGGCCAGAAATACAAGATGGCAGTCAATAAGCAAAAGGACTGAGCTCCCATGAAGACAGCAAAATAATTCAAAAGATCTGATTGAAGCAGAAAATGCCAAAATCCTCAAGAGAAAAGAAATCAGATAAGCCTTTCTGGAAACGAAAGTCTATAGTACCCCCAAAGGCACATTGTTTTCGAAGGGAAAATATTCTTGCCAAGTGAGTCTGAATCTGTCCACCAAATGAATGCATTAATGCAAACATGTGTTAGGCAACATTATAGGTGGGGATGTCATAATGAGGAATATTATTCTGCTGCCATTGGATAGAAATGTATAGGGCAAACATGAAGTTGTAAGAACATGTGCTGAGGACTGTAGTAGAGGTAAATACAAGTGGATTTGTGACTACAGACGAAGGAGATGCGACAGCCTGGGCAAGTCAGGAAAGATCCCAGGGGTGACAGTTGAATTGCATCTTGAAGAATGCTTAGGAGTTCTACAAACAAAAGGGGAGCAGAACACTGCAGGTTGAGGACTTAGCATGCGGCCATCACCCTACACTTGCTTACGTTTATTCATACAGATTAAATGAGCATATGAATTATTGAAAGAGGCATTCTTTAGACTAGAGCTATGAACTGAACACTCTCTTACGTTGGTTTTCAACTGTTTAATGATTTTTTTCCCCTTGTCTTCTATGAGCTGTAATCCCACAGTGTCTATCTCATGCTTTGTGCAAAGAAGCTGCTCAATAAATATTTGTTAATGGATTGATCAGGAAGAGAAAGGCTAAGCATGAACTGAAGGAAGGCAGCAAAATATCTTTAAGGAGTTATTAAATGTCATTAGGATCCTTTAATGTGACTAAAAATATTAAAATTACTAAATGATGAAAAGACAAATATGAAAATTCAAGAGTAAACTATCTGCTACAAATCCAATGTTTGGATAATGGGGTTTTCTGCTTGATGGGATTTTCTGGTTAAAGAAAAGCTATCCTAAATCTTTCAAAGTTGTATTTGTTCAAGTTACTACCATACCTGCTAGATAGGGGGCTAAGGGTTTTTCCCATCGTTTCCTGAATAATCAGACTCCACTGCTCCCACACATCAATCTCACTCATTGGACTCCAGCCACAGTGGCTCTTGCAGAAGATGCCAAGTGTCTTCTCACTTCAGGATCTTCTTAATACGTTATTCTTTCCATCTGAAACATTTCTTCTCCTACAAGGTATGAGGGGTTTACATGCCCCGGAGAGGGCTTAGGCTCAATCTCACTGAGTTCAGCCTGTAGCACTAACTTCTAGGAGGTTGCCACTAACCTTTACAGCTGCCTAGATTGCACGGAAGCAAATGACTTGCAGGAGCTCACCTCAAATCCTCTGCAAACCTCCTCTCTGCAGTCTGGCCATGAATCTTTGCACCTGCCACTGGAGAACACCACTTTCTCCTCTTTCTCTTCTTCTCTGCCTTCCATTTATTGTCTAACTCTAAACTGGGTCCCCCAAAGGAAGAGGATTCTGGGAAATGTAGTTCCTCATTCTGCTAAGCAGTGAAATTGCAATAGAAGAGGCGGTGGCTAGGTTGAATTGACTACAGATAATCCAACACCCTGGCCAACTTCTACCCATCCTTCATTTTCCCAGACTATTTCCTGACCCCTAGACAAGATTACACTCCTCTGTCATAGTATTTTTCTTATTGACACTTAACACAATTGCAATATTATGGTTATAGGTGTAACTATGGATTAAATGTTCCTCTTATCCACTAAAAGCACTCGTTCTTTGTGTTTACCTAATATCCTCTCACCCTCTGCCGCCTACTAGGCTCTCCATACACATATACTGAAAGCACGAATGAAATACCTCACATTTCAATGATTTATACTCCTGCAGTGCCTGAAAGTCATCCTTTCTGAATGTTGTACACAGGTGATGTTTTGATATTAAAGGCAACAAGGGGAAGGGACTGGCTTAAATCAATGATTGAAGGATAAACTTGGGAACTGTTTTAAAGGTTAATAGTAGGGGGGACAATTTGGCATTCTCTATCATAAGTTTTTAAAATATGTCTATCCTTTGACCTAGAAATTCTAAGAATGTATTCTAATGACATTTTAGGCTGTGAAAGAGATTGATGTATAAAGATTATTCATTCCATTATTCATTGCAGCCTCTGGAAAGCGTTGTCCTTACTCTGTGTTTATACTTCAACACCTCCCACTCGCTTCTTAAACCACTATTGTATGGCTTCGGTCCCCATAAACCCACTGAAGAAGTCTGTCTGATGCCAGTAATGACCCTCTTCTCATCAAGAAACTCAATGGATATTTATAGTTTGTATCTTACTTGACTTCTCAGAACACTTGGCCTGTGGATAGTTTTCTCCCTTTTAAACATCCTCTCCCTCTGGCTTCTAGTACTTGACTACTCTTCTGCCTTCCTGGCCACCCTTTCTCAATCTCAATCTCTGCTTTGTGTTTTTGCTCTGGGTTCTCATCCCTTTCTGCTCTCTGGGCAAATCCATTCTTTCCTGGTATTTCCATTACCTCTCACATGCAGAAAAATCTCAAGTCTATCGCTAGACTGAAAGGATTTAATACATGCAATTGGCTATTGGATATCTCAATTCGGCATGCGAAACTCAACTTACTTAAAACTGAATATACCTGGGGCACCTGAGCGGCTCAGTCAGTTAAGCACCCAACTCTTGTTTTCGGCTCAGGTCATGATCTCATGGTTTGTGGGTCTGAGCCCCAAGTCAGTGCCCTGTTAGCGCAGGGCCTGCTTGGGATCTCTGTCTCTCTCCCTCTCTCTACCCCTTCCCCACTCTGTCTCTCTCTCTCTCAAAATAAATAAATAAACTTAAAAAAACCAAACTGATTATGTCATCATTCCCAGCAAATGTGCTTCATTCAATTACTTATTCAGCCCAAAGTAAGTGTGTGTGTGTGTGTGTGTGTGTGTGTGTCTGCGTGTCTGTGCATACACTGTGGAAATGGAGATGAAGGGTCTTTTTTACTTACTTTCAGGTAGGCAAGTGAATGAGCAGCAGGGCATAAGTAGTCCATGATTATTCTTTTTAATCTAGTTCTGTTTTCTTCACAGTTAGTAAATTCATTCCAGATTTGGTCAATATAGTACCATCGAGCTCTAATCTAGAGTGTTTTGGGTTTTAGACTCCTCCTCTTTTTGTGAATATTTTAAGATATTTTAGATAAGACAAAGAAAGCTTGGTGCTTTTCAAACCAGAATCTATAAGCTTCACCTTTAATGGCTGCATAATTCCATCATATGGGAATATCAGTTTATTTAACCATTCTCCTATTGGTATATTCTAATAAAAAATGAGTTCAGAAGCATTCTAGTGAAGCAGCCCAGGTTAGTTAGGCTGCAGTGAGGGTAGGCTTCATTATATACTAATGTTCACATGAGTCTGAAGATATTTAGAGTTTGATTTGAAAAAGGAATTTCTAGCAGGAGTATATTCACCAGTATTTCTGTGTTCCTTTAAAAGAGATCTGCTTCAATATTCTGAAATAATCTGTCAGAAATAAAATAGAACACCATCTTTACGAGCTTGGGGGATTATTGTGTGCTCTATGCAAGAAGGGCTTCATACTTTACATAATTATGGGAATGTTTGGCTCTGCCTTGGTTGAAGATTACAGAAGGATAGTTTTCAAGATATTTTTGCCTTATCGACATTTCATAAGTCAATTCAAATATGAATAAATCTCTGGAAGCTTGAAGAGAGAAGGAAGATGGCAGCTTACTTTCCAGAGGAATATGACTTTAGTTTGATTCATCTGAATAATAAGTGAAGTTTTAGGGTGATTTTTAGTATGGTCAAATAGCTGTACATCTAGCTATTCCATGGCTTGCCTTTATGTCGACTGAGAAAACACCAACATATATGCATAAGGTTTAAAGTGACACCAAGCTCTTGCTTGCCCCCACTATCTCTCCTTAATGCCCACATTTGCCTCTCAGCAAACTTTTTCTGGCTTCTTATAGTAACTTAATCAAGTAGCGTGTAAATAATAAAAGTTTATTCTGTCACCCAGGCTAAGTATTTGTTATAAAGTACATAAAGGTACAAAATATCGACATTCTTCAAGGAGAAAATAATGTTACTGAGAATGCATGAAAGAGGTGGAATATAACTTAAATACATTGGCAATCCTAAGCTGACGATGGGAAGACTGAAAGACTTGGCAGAATAAATGCTGCAATAGTGGCCGCGTGAACTGAATGATTCAAGATGTTCTGTTGTTATACCACAGGGTGGGACTGGAAAAAGAGTGGGAGTTGGAGCAAGTTATCTTGGAAATTTAAGTCAGAACTGACCTGAGAGCAGAATGGCTCGTGTTGAAAGAGAATGAGTTTCCTATTACTAAAGTCATTAAGTCGATGCTGGATAGGCACTGATTGATGCTGTTATGGAAGGGGTTCAGGAGTGAGATAGGAAGCTGGACAGGGGGAACTTTAAGATCCATTGTGACTCTGAGAGTCTATGCACTGCTTACAAAGCAGAGATCATGGGACTTCCTAGCAATTAGATAGTATATTTGACAGTTAATGCAGAACTAAGACATTGTTTTAATAGACTTGAGTGAAGCATTTCTGTTACTCTAGAAGTAACAGGTTGTGAAACTGTCATTACATGCATTTTTTTTTCTGGGATATTATCCCCTGGCTTTACCAGATTTTCAAAGTTTCTACAATCCCAAACACATTCTGACCACAGCAAGAGAGGGTTCAGCTTAAAAGCATTTACGCCCACCCCTCATTTTGTTTCAGCGAGTGGAACTTCAGGTCTGCTAGTGGGAAAGAAGAACAGAAAGGAAGTTGTGAGACCTGGCAGTGTTAGGGAGTGGGGGTGGTGGTGGTGGAGACCTGGAGGGGGTATGACTTTTTTTTTTTTTTTTGCATTGGCTCAAAACTGAAATCATCTTCCTTCCTCAGGGCAGCTCCCTTTCCATTTCCACAAATTGTACCACTGCATAATTTGTACGGTGTAATGTCAGGGTTCTCCAAAGAAACAGAATAAAAGAAGATATGTATATTTATGTTTATATATGTGCATACACATATGTATACACATGTATATATATGTATATGTACATATATACACATATATACTATAAGTGTTTATGTATGTATATATATCCTTGAAATACATCTCTTACATATAGTAAGTATCTCTTACATAATTGGCTCATGTGATTTTGGGAATTGGCAAGCACAAAATGTGTAGGTCAAGCTGGCAGGTTGGAAACTTGGAAGGCATTGATGCTGTAGTCTTGAGGCAGAATTTCTCCTCCTCCGGGAAACCTCAGTTTTTGTCGTGCTCTTCAACTGCTCAGATGAGGCCCACACATTTCATTGAGGCTAACCTCCTTAATTTAAAGTCAACTGACTGTAGATGTTAAACACACTTACAAAATACTGTCATAGCAACACTGGGATTAGTGTTTGATGAAATAACTCGGGTGCTGCAGCCAAGCTAAGCTGACACATAAAGTTAAGCATCACAACCACTATGCTACTATCTTCAAGGCCAAAAAATTTAAAGTGATCATTCTTTGTCATGAAATTTCATTGTGCTTTTATCTTAGGAAGGAACACGAGAAAAATTAGTTTTTAGTGGAGGTGGAATGCGGTGAATGGAATACCAAGAAAACACACAGAGCTTCCTTCACAGTTGTGTCTAGTATTGGCTTTGGTAAATGGAGTTAGTTGCTAAGCTATTTGCGCCTCTTTCCAAGAAGTAGCAATAGATGTGCTCTTATTCATTTTATTTTGTCTTTGTGGGATGGACGGCTTAGATTACGCATACAATTTCTGGTTGAGTGATGTAATCCCACTCTAACCCACTACGCTGTCCAGAGAAATAGCAGATATTAACAAAAACCCGTTAATTTTGTGCCTGTAATATATCACACAAACATCACAATAATAGCTGCAGCAGTCGGTTGTCGCTGCATATCAAACAATTGCAAAATCACTTATTTTCACTGGTGTGTGTCTGAACCTGCCTGAGTTTGGCTGTAGGTTCTGGGTTCACTTCACATGTAGTCTGTTACTACTGGGCCATCTGAGACACATCCATTTCACAGTTCCAGCAGAATAGCAATGCAGGAAGGTGGAAACGGGGATGCCTCTGAATGCCTGGGCTTGGAGCCTACATACTGTCACCCCCACCCACATTTTATTGACAAAAAAAGTCACACCACTGGGCTGAGGAAGTGCATTCTGTCTCTAGTGGGAAAAACTGCAAAGTTACAGGGTGAAGATCATGGATCCAGGGAGAGGTGAAAAGTTGGGCCATTAATTTCATCTATTAAATTTGTGATAGGGTCTTCGTTTTCTATGGTTTCTTTGACAAATTACCACAAACAGTGGCTTAAAACAACAGAAGTATGTTCTGTCACAACTCTTCAGGCCAGAAGTCTGAAATTAGGTCTGGGGTGAGATTAAGATGTCCTAAGAATGTGCTCCCCTCGGGGGTTCTAGGGGAGAATCCATTCGCTGTCTCTTCCAGCTTTTGGTGGCTGCTGGCATTCTGTGACTTACGGCTGCTTTGCTCCAATCTCTGCCTCCATGATCACATTGCCTCTTCCTCTTCTATGTGAAGTCTCCCTCTGCCTCTCTCTTTAAGGATACATGTGATTGCATTTAGGGCCTATTTGGATAATTTAGGAGACTTCTCTCCATCTCAAGATCCTTAACTTAATCATATCATTTGCATATAAAGTAATATTCAAGTGTGCAGGATCTAAGGCCTGATATCTTTGCAGGATATTTTTCAGCTTATCATGGATAGGAATAGCATCCATAGAAAGCTCACCACATATAAGATACTAACCTAAGCTTTTACATATGTTAACTCACTTAATTCTCAAAACGACCTTTGATGTTGTTTTAGTTATTATCCCCGCTTTCTAGATGAGAAAAAGAAGGCAAAGAGAAGAAAAACAACAACTTGCCCAAGTAGAAGAACCAGGATTGGAGCCCTCTGGCTCCAGAGTCTCCCTTAAGCACTACACTCTACTGCTTTTCAACTTTGCTTGTAAATCCACAGAAATACAGATGGGAACTGTAGCCTCTAACACTGGGACTTTTAGCACTGAGCTTTCAATATCATTAAGTGTTTTGGTTTCTCATACTGGGAAATATGGAATGAGCTTCTTAGGAGTTCAGGGAGTGACAAAAAGAATGCCGTGGATGCTGTCAGCAGTTGTTCCAGAACTATTGGACGGGGAGCAGTAACCGAATTCCTAGGTGATATTCCAGTGGCCAAGTGCTTAGCAGAGCTCCTCAGTTTAGAACATTTCTGCTTTGTAAATGCTTTTGTTTCTTCTCTTCGAGATTACTGAGATTGTGATGAATGTCTGTCAGAGTTTGTGTTCTTGCTTCCTTCAGAATGCTGAATCCAACGAGGCTTAATATGCACAATTTCATAGGAAACAAAATTGAGGGGGGATGATGGTTCAGTTATTTTGAACCAGTCATTCAACAGAATGATGTGCTTCTTAAACACACAGGCATTTTTCTGGATGGAAATGCTGAGTTTTCGTAGCTTAGCTTCTGATCTACCCTCCACAAGGGATACATTAGTTTCATATACCAGTGTGTTTCCTATCTTGGTTTAAATATTCACAAAATCTAATTTATTATATTACAAAGAACCCTAACATTTCGTAAGAAAAGGTGAATCTGACCAGATGTGGTGTGAGCCAAGTAGGGATTTTTCTACTGTTTATGCTTTACAAGGACTTTCCTCCCTTCACTCTTTAACTGACATGTTTTTGAAGGTCATTAATTGGCACATCGTTTAATAATTTGTCCCCAATCAATCAAAAATGTTTTATGTGTAGGTAGATATTTATTTCCAAATGGCTCTCTTGGCTCTTTAGGTATGCTAAAGATTGTTCTACTACACATTAAAAGCCACTATTATTTTCTCCAAGAGTAAACACATTTAGATCCAAGAGCTTTAAATAGATTCCAAACTTATCAAAACTACATCCTTAAGTCTGCCAAAATGGCCGAATGGTAAAAAACAATTCTCACTTAGGCTTCTGGAAGTTGAGACAAAAATCAGTTTCTAAGGTTTATTATAAACAATAAACTCAGAGCAAGACTTTTCCTTCAATTTTTCAGTTTCTATCATTTGTAGAGAGCTATCAATCCTAAAGAGAAGACAGAAGATCAAGGCTAATAATTGAATATCTGCCATAAATGGAAGTGCCAAAAATTAAACAAGGTGCACGAATCAGGGAAGCAGAGGGGGTTTTATATCTACCTCTTCCCTGAATATTACTGTAGGCACAGAGGGAAAACATCTAAAATACTAGGAGGTTTGGGATGTTTGTGTGCAGTGGATGGTAATGTATAGGAATTTCAGAAGAAACATGAACCCTCAAGATGATGGTGATACATCAACATGAAGCTCGTTCCCATGTCAGATGTGAGCACTCACTCTCCTCCCTTACTGGAAGGATCTCAAGTCAGGTAGTCACATGGCTCTAACCCTACTTCAGTCAGATCTCCACTCAAAGAGTTCTCTGAGGTATGGACAATCCTATGAAAAGTAGCAACTCCTGCCACTTCACCCTTGTCTCTGTTTATTTTTTCTTCTTGATATTTATTACTACTTCACTTTATTACTACTTCACTTTATTATAAAGCTTGTGCATATTAAGCTAACAAGCATATTAATAGCTTGTGCATATTAAGCTAACAAGTTGGTGGTTAGCTTGTTTATTTTCTGTCCCCAGCCCATGCCACACACACACCTGGAATAGTGCCTGGCACAGAGTGGGTGCCCAGGACCTATCTGCTATTCCTGGTTCCTGTTGAACGGTCATCCTACATACACTTCAGTTATAGACACACTCTATCTACTTGTTTGCTTTTAATGGAGTGCTTATGCACACTTTGGAATTCAGAAAAATTCATTTGAAATATTCCCCCAAATTCAAAAGCAATGAACCAGGGGGCATAAGATGTGAGAGGTCATTTTATAGATAATGAAAATGAAGCTCCAAGAGGAAAAATGAATAGTTCAAGGTCACAAGGTAAAGAATTGGGAAGTTTTGAGGTTTTATCCTACTGACAAGCTAGCAAATTAGCCTTCCATACTGTCATGGATGCCGGCAGAGGCATGGCATTCCTGGGTTGGAAGCAAAGGACTTTATTCTCTTGGCCTAGCAAACTTCATGGACATTACATTTGCATCATTTCTCCTTGTTCTCTCTACCTGCCCACCAGCCTCATGGGAGTGAAGTGGAAAGTGCCCAAGTGGATGTTACATGTACACACAGTGGGTTTGTGTCACAGCTGAGGAGCCCTGAGCTTAAAGATTTATATCTTTTATAATAAGCAGTAAGCAAAGCTGACCCTTGTTTCAGAAGAGTCACTACCTCTATCATTCAATGCTGTATAACATACATGAGAAGATACAGGGAGTTCATACTGCTGTTCATAAGACATGAAGAAATGCTAGAGATCCATGGGGAATTGTCTCCCAACATAAGCTAGTTAGTAAGAACAATGGGGAGTCATGTTCTCTTTAAAAAAATTTTTTTTTAACATTTATTTATTTTTGAGAACAGAGAACAATCAGGGGAGGGGCAGAGAGAGGGAGACATGGAATCCGAAGCAAGTGCCAGGCTCTGAACTGTCATCACAGAGCCTGATGTGGGGCTTGAACCCACAAACCGTGAAATCATTACCTGAGCTGAAGTCGGATGCCCAACCAACTGAGCCATCCAGGCTCCCCTAACTCTTAATTTAATCATTTCTTTATTAAATTACACACAATCTGTATGGCACTTAGCACATTGCCTGGCATAGTAAATACTCAATAAAAGAGCACTTTTCTCATTTCCCAAACTGCCTTTTCATCTTTGGGTTATATATACATTTCTGCTTTATTTCTGATTATGTGTATCATAGATATTGGGATCGGCTTGACTTTGTAAAAAGATACACTTAAAAAAAAAAAGAACCAGCCATAATCTCAGCAACACTGAACTCTATTCTGAACATCTCAATACAAGAAGCCCACTATAAGCAATCAGTAAACAAATTTAGATACATCCCGAATGTTTCATACCTTGTAAACATAATAAATACGTGGGATCTTAGAGTGGGGACCTTAAAGATCACCTCCCTCAACTTGCCCTTTCCCCAGATTTGCTCATTTTCTAGTGAGGAAACAAGTTGAAGGTCTGGATAGCTTGTCCACAGACATATTGAGTTAATAGCAGAGTGGGGAATGTAAGAGTCTTGGTGTAATAGCATGCCTGTAACAATAACTTGAGTCTTATCTTCTCATACTGCTTTTTAAAAGGGCATTCACAGTATGAATGGTCTGAGTTAATTGCCTCTTTAAGTACTTATTCAGGATAGTGAGGGGCTGCCCAGTTCTGAAGGTGATGAACTTGGGATATATTGCAAAAGAAGCCAGTGGCTGCATTAAGAGTACAGATTAAATGCTATGAAAAATCTTAACAGCATCAATTAATCAGTACTTATCTACTGAGTAGGAGACACTACATCATAGCAGATGTAAACTCGAGTCGGATGTGGGTGTGAATTCCTATTTTATTTACCTCTTTAAAGTTATTTAACACTGCTTTGCCTCAGATCCTTCATATACAGTCTGAACATAATAACTTTCTTAGATGATTAAATGATAAAGGCATACATACTATTTAGCATAGTACAAATATAGCAAGCAGTCAGTAGTATTAGGATAACTTACATATTTTGTACCCTAGATTTTATAAATCATTTGGAATGGGAATTATCTGTTGCTCCTTTAGATTCTTTTGCCAGCCTTCTCCACTCTGCTTTGTGCACTTGGAGAAAGAGCCATATGGGCCACCTCAATAAAAACCTTGGGTTCAAGTCGATGGGGAGACCTGGCAGGGATTGGAGAAAGTAAGTTCCCACTGTGTCTCACTGTGAAGTCACTGAGAACCTTAACTTCCATCAGACTGCCCTCTCCATATTACCTTCTGTACTGCGGGCATTCTGGCAACTGTTCTCATCTCCTTGCTCATCACCTACTAATACCAGCCACGGGTACCGCATTGTCTCTTGTGGCCTCCTAATACGTTGCTCTGGCTTTAATAAAGAATCCCTTTGTTCAATATTTCTCAAATTATCTGAATGTGAATGTGCCCTTTAATTTTTGCTGATTCATCATCTCCCCATTTGATCTTTACAACAACTCCATCAGTTGAGCATTATTTTCATTTAACATAGGAAGGTACTAAGGCTCAGGCAAGTTAAACTAATTTCCCAATGTCAATTGACTATTAAATGACAATGTCAAGACCAGAATCTAGTTTTTCTGGCTCCAAAGTTCATGGTCATTCCAATGTGCCATGTTGATATGCATCTATTGCATTCCCTAGATTATATTCCTCAAGGGCAGGATCAGGGTTTATTACTTTTTTTAAAGTTTATTTACTTTTGAAAGAGAGTGGGGGGTATGATGGGCAGGGAGAGAGTGAGAGAGAATCCCAAGCAGGCCCCTCATGGTCAGGGCAGAGCCTAATGAACTGTGAGATCATGAGCCGAAATCAAGAGTCAGAGGCTTAACTGACTAAGCCACCCAGGTGCTCCTAATAATCTTAGTATGTATTCCCACTTCCTTCCAAGTACATAGTTTATACTCACTATATACTTTAAGAATGTCTATCAAATATAATTTAAAGGTTATTTTGGGGGGAGGTGTATGCTACTTAATCAATATTACAGTTCATATAGTTTGAACATATTGTTTTATTATACGATAATAATCTTATTACTCATTGACTGCCGAAAAATAGCACACAGTTGATGAGGGAATGTTGTTGGTGGGTGGTAGGGGAAAGAGGAGGATGACTTCACAGTAAGCCTGGGGAGTTTTCTGGTTGAATTCCTCAGTTTTTTTCCTGGGCTTGGCTCTGAAATGTAAAGAGCTCTGGGACTCCGGCTGCAGATGAAAGAGAGGTGGATTTTTGTTTTGAAAGAAGCTGAGAGGGGTGGGTGTGTTTTTCTGTGTTTGAGTTTAGTTCTTTTCCTGCATTACAGAATCTGATTTCCTACAGAAAAGTTCAGCATCTGTTTTGGGATTGATGAATGGCTTTGAGCTGTTAATTTAATTGCTTCCTAGTAAGACACTAATGACCTTTTTTGTTCCACTAAATATTAGTGTGTTTAGTTATAAATTAACCATAACTAAACACTTGGAGCTCTAATACTTACAATTCATATCGCTCAGGTTTAAGTTGTAGCTACTAGAGTTAGAGACAACCATGGCCTGTGGGTTTTGCTTCCAAAATCTCTAGTTGGTGGGAAGGCCACTGACTTGCTCACAATAGCAAATTTAGGGGAATTCACTGCAATATGAGTAGACAAAGGAGAAGAAAAGAGATAAATACCCCAACACATTTCTAAGTCTAAGAAATCCCATTTGACGTCCTCAGACCAGGAGTTGGAGGGTGGAGTTTGAATCTTTCCAATCCCAGTTACCTGAGAATTACTTGTTCTCTGGTAGCCGCAACCATGGGGTAGAGGAAAGGGACTTGAGCTAAAAGCTGACTCTCATATTTACTTATTGATCACCAGGTTTCAAATGTTCTTTCCAGAGTGAGGACATCTTTATATATTTCATGGGAATACATATTAATTCGGCACTTTTCCAGGTCTTCTGTCATGGTCACTGAGTGTTGATTTGATTGGTAATTGAAATTAGGGCATTGCAACTCCCATTGGACTTTAATCAGCTTCCTCTTGGAATACTGCCAAGTAAGATCTTTTCCTGAAGGGCCTCAACTAAACAAGGAGGCCACGGAAGGTTCGAGTCTGCCTCTAGCAACTGGAGTAATGCAATTGCTCGGGACGTCTGTATCATCAAGAGATTTATTTCCTGCCTCCTTTGAAATAGCACTTTCTCACCAACTAGGAATTCTCCCCAAGCTCCAAGATAAATATTTTTGGAAACGTAATGATATTTGATTTTCTCAAAACGGAGACAAAGATAAGGTGCATGTTCGGGAAGGAAATAGGCAGGAATCTCAGTCCCCACTCCTAGCTGAGGCATATTTAGTTTCCAAAATGGAGCAGTTGAAAGAAATTCAGAACAAACTGTAGCTTAAGTCAAAGGGTTTCACTGCCCCTTCATTCCCTCCTTCATCTCCAGGACATAGGGAGGGCTGCTGCATGGAATGTGGACCTCCCAGATATGGAGCTGATTTTATGTCAAAGCTGGTATGAGAAACCAAGGGACACTTTCACCAGAAGGAGCGAGCATTCTTTAAAATTGAAGGTTTGTGTGGTGTGTTAAGAGAAAGAGGGAATAAGTGAGTAGCATGTGAGCAATCTTTTTCTCTTTTTAAATCACCCTTACCTCCAAAGTAAAAACATTTTATTCAGCATTTCAATTATCATATTATGCTTTAGGTAAAGTGATACCTTACTACTGAGATAAATTTGAAGCCTTTTAAAGGAAGCCTATGAGGATTGATAGCGTTAAACCTCAGGCTCCCTATCTATTCAGCTATTAGAAAAGAATACATAACCACATTTTTGAAGGAGTGATTTAAATTTTACATTTTTCTGGAAAGATGTGTTTCTAAGCTTAGAATTCACTCATAGCTCTTCATGTTAAGCACAGCCATGCAGTTCATATTAAGGATGGCTTTTAACGTCTCTCCAGGTAAAACTCTACATTGAACATGTGAATCAGTAGCATCGGGTCCATCAGCAAATGTTGTTAGTTCAACCGTCTAATCAATCTAGAATTAAACTGCTTCTCACCACCATGCTGCTATCATTCTGGTCTGAACCACTATAACCTCTTAAAATCACTTCCTGGCTGGACTCCCTGGTTCCAACTCTGATTCCCTTTAGTCTCTTCTCAACTCAGATCCGTTTTACCAAAATAGAAGATTACCCTTTTGCTCAAAGCTTTCCAAGAGCTTTCCACACCACTCAGAGTAAAAGCCAAAGTTTTATGCTGGCTTTCAAGGTCCTACATGATCTGCTTCCTAGCCTACCCTGTTCTCTTCCATCTCATACTGGGTTCCGTGCAGCTCCTCTGGTCTCCTTGCTAGTCATCAAATGTGTCAGAAAAATCTCAGCCTTAGTTATGTCCTTTCAGAAACACTCTTTCCAAGGTGCTCTCTCCCTCTCTCCCCCCGCCCCTTCTTTCTCATGTCTTTCAACTCTACTTAAATGTCACTTTCTTAGTGTGGTCTTTTGTTACTATTCGATTAAAAATTGCAACCCTCCCCTTGGCTGCTTCTATTTCCTTTGCCTGATTTAAATTTTTAAGATTGCTACTCAATACAAACAAACAAACTTTTGTTTATAGTCTGCCTTTCCCGGTGAGAAGATAAGTTCTATGAGGGCGTGTTTCCAACATTGTGGGGTTCATAGTAGGCATTCAGAAATATTTTTGAATGGGTGAGTAAGACTATATTTTTACTCTTTGCAATCCTGCTAAAGATTCTGACTTCAAGCCCACTTCTGATCACCAACACAATTCCAATGTGTGTGTAGGGGGGGTGACCACACCAATTGCCAACAACAGCTGGGTGTCCTGAAATTCAACTAAATTCTGACACTATCTACCGGAAGATAGCATGAGATTCTGCAGGTTAAGGACTCAGTCCCTCAAGACTGCTCCAACCCCCCCCAACCGTCCACGTCCACACCAGATGAAAGAGGGGAAAACATGGGGAAAGGTTATGGAGCCTTTCATGCCTTTTCCAGGCATGCCCGTCTTCTTGAATCTCCATGTGTTCACCAACCTGGAAGCTCTCTAAACCCCCTCCTTTTGCGTTTCTACTGGGGGCTTCATTACATAGGCCTGGTTGATTAAATCATTGGCCCTCGGTGATTGATTCAAACTCCAGATCCTCTCCACTCCCTGGAGGTCAGGTGGGTGAAATTGAACGTTCCAACCCTTTAATCATGTGGGTGGTTTCCTAGCAACCAGCCCCCTTCCTTAGGTATTTTCCAAAAGTCACCTCATTAATACAACAAAAGACACTTTTATCTCTCTTATCACTTAAGAAAATTCCAAGTTTTAAGAACTCTGTGCCAGAAACAGGGTTGAAGATTAAATGTATATTTCTTAGTATAAAACACAATATCACACCTGTAAAGTGTTCTCAAGGTCTAGTCTAAAGAGGGATACAAAAATACAAGGTATGTGGGTATGTAATAATAGCCCAACAGAGCAATTCTCCATTAACAAGCACCCACCTGCCCAATACATACTAGGATCAAGGAATACCAGAGTTTTTAACAATATTACATTTTCCAGTATATAATTGGATTCTTGAGTGTCTTGTCATCTTAGCTCCTATCTCAGCAAATTATGATATCTCAGGACAAACCACAAATCCAACTCCAGGTGCATTAAAGACTAATCCAGATATTTCACTGAAGATTTCTTAGAAACACTGAAGAATATAACATTTTATATTGGAAAAAAAAAACCTTCCTAAAAAAGTACTGCTTAACTGGGGTGCCTGGTGTCTCAGTCAGTTAAGCATCTGACTTCAGCTCAGGTCATGATTTCATGGACCAGGAGTTTGAGCCCCACATCAGTGTCTGTGCTGACAGCTCAGAGCCTGGAGCCTGCTTTGGATTCTGTGTCTCCCTCTCTTTCTGCTCCTCCCCTGCTCACACTCTCTCTCTGTCTCTCTCTCTCTCAAAAATAAACACATTAAAAAAAAAAAAAGTACTGCTTAACTATCTTCTCTTTCCAAGACTTCACTCTAGGGCTTTCCATACACTCTTTTGTCTCTCTCTCTTATTTTATGGTCCCCAGCAACTTCTTAAGATAATTTGGAGCCATGACAATACCTAGATCAAATCCCCTTGGCCAGATTCTGGTATTAATCATGCCATTATTGTCCAATATTTCTTCATTCATACATATAAAGTATAGTTCCCTGATTAAAACTGTCTATTGCCCAGAGTATATAGTATAAACTTAAAAAAAATGTTTATTTATTTATTTTAAGAGACAGAGAGAGTGAGAGAGGGGTCAGCACCCGACAAGGGGCTTGATCTTACCAATTTTGAGATCATGACCTGAGCCAAAATCAAGAGTTGGATGCTTAACTGACCAAGCCACCCAGGCACTGATGTGGTACAAACTTTTTAATTTTTTTTTAACATGTATTTATTTTTGAGACAGGGAGAGACAGAGCATGAACAGGGGAGGGCCAGAGAGAGAGAGAGAGACACAGAATCTGAAACAGGCTCCAGGCTCTGAGCGGTCAGCACGTGGGGCTAGAACTCACGGACCGCAAGATCATGACCTGAGCCGAAGTCGGCCGCTTAACCGACTGAGCCACCCAGGTACGCCGGTACAAACTTTTTATAGCAATCTTGACATTGCAATCTCTTGACACTGCTAAACTTGCCAAATTTATCTCTAGCAGGACTCCTCCCAATTTAAGCTCCAGTCATACTGGATTCATTTCATTCTGCAAATATGGCCTTTCATATTTCTTAGCCTTTGTTCAGTTCCTTCCATGTGTAATAACCTCACTTCTCATCCTTCTAAAGGATTTAAATGTTTATTTATTTTGTGTATGAGAGAGAGATCTCATGAGGGAGGGGCAGAGAGAAAGGGAGAGAGAGAGAATCCCAAGCAGGCTCCACGCTATCATCACAGAGTCCTACACAGGGCTCAATCTCACAAACAGTGAGATCAGGACCTGAGCTGAAATCCAGAGTTGGACTCTTAAATGACTGAGCCACCCAGGTGCCGCTGAAGGATTTTTTTTCTCTAATTTTTAATGGTTATTTATTTTTGGGAGACAGAGAGACAGAGAGAGACACACAGAATCTGAAGCAGGCTCCAGGCTCTGACCCATCAGCACAGAGCCTGATGTGGGGCTCGAACCCACGAACCGTGGGATCATGACCTGGGCTGAAGTCGATGCTCAACTGACTGAGCCACCCAGGCTCATGTGGATTTAAGTGGAGAAACACCTCACCTATGAATTTTGTTGTTGTCATCTTTCACAGGTAGAATTGGTCCTACTGTCCTCTTCACTCTTCCTCAAATACACAAAGCCTACTCCTACGACATTTGCATGTGCTATTACTTCTGCCTGGAATACATTTTTGCTCACTTAGCCACATGGCTTACTCCCATATTTTCTTCAAGATCTTTGCTAAATATTATTGTACTAGGAAATTGTTTTTCACTGGATTTATAAAAAAGAGCTAAGCCTACCCTGATCCTTACTTTGGCACTATCCATTCTCCTACCATGCTTTATCTTTTCTCCAAAACACGAATATCTCTATGGTATACATGTACTTGTTCATTTATTCTCTTTCTTCCTCCACTAGAATGTATGCTCTATAAGGCAGATTATTTAAATGTTCTCTTCACTGTTATTTTCCCATAATTCAGTACACAATGTTAGGCGTAGGTGCTCAATAAATATTTGGTGAATTAACTGATGAATCAATGTTTAACTGTCTCTCTTACAACATGGTCTATAGACTCTGTGAGGACAGTTACTAGGTGCATTTTATTCACAATTATACTACATAATGTTTGTTTAATGACTGGATAGATAAATAAAGGTATTTTATCTTGAGTATTAAGCACAAAGTTTGTCACACTGCAAACATTTTTATGCCTATATGAGGAAAGACTCTTCTGGGTAAAGAGAACATCAAATTCAAAGATCAATGGTACCTGTACACTTCACATATTCTAGGAATAGTAGTGTCAGGGTGGATGGAGAAAATTGAGAATAGTAGGAGCTGAGCTTTAATTGAAGTATATCACTTAGAACATTGTAGGGGATTTTAAAGAGCTTAATTTTTTTTAAAAATAAAAAGACACTGGAGGAATTTGAATGCAAGAGTTACATAATATGGCTTAAAATTTTAATAGGACATTTTTTACTTGTTATTTTAGGATAGTAGATAAATAGATTGCAAGTGGGAGAAGGGAGGTCAATTATAAGACTATTGAAATAGTCTTTGGGAGATCATGGTGGTTTGTACCCATCATTATTTGGTAGCCATAGAGATGGTAAACAATGGTAAGATTCTGGATACATTTTAATGGTAAATCCAATAATAATTTCTGATCGATTGGACATGGAAGCAAAAGAAAAAAAGTTTATGTTAATTCTGGCTTATGGACTTCCACTTCTGAATAACATGGAATAACAGACTAGATTTATATTCTCACGTGAAACAACCAAAGGAAAAAAAAATATATGAAACAACAGTTTTCAAGACCCTGGGTATACCAGGCAATGAAAGATGATCTGTGAGGGAAGGAAGACATGAAGTGAGCCCAATACTTGTCCACGGTTAGTACCTTACTTTTCAGGTTGTGGTACAGGGAGGGAGAACCCAGGATAATCCCAGAAAACTTATTTAGCTGATATGGAGCTCGAAGTCTGGGGACATCAAGGTGGTTAGAGTTTGCAGGACAGAATAATGCAGAAGAGAGAATGAGAAGGAGAGGAAGAAGGAGAAAGAGAGAGATAGAGAGAGAGATCTGGAGAATTGCAGAGGGTTCCTCTTGATTACTCATCAGAATATTGATTAGTACAAGTATGCATGCATGTGAAGAAACTACCTGAGGGGCTGGGGAAAGAATCTTCCAAAGGGATCAGAGATAACAGTATCCAGTACTCACAAAAGGCTAGGGGCAGCCAACCTGAAAAACATCATAATTCATGGGGCAGTGGGTAGAACCCAAAAGTCTTGCCTCAGTATTTGGGAATAATTAGCCCTCAATTAAATGCTACTCTGGTATCACTTAAGAAATCTTAAAAGCAAGACCTAAAAGTATTAAACTCTTTCAAGTAAATTAACTGCATTTAGAACAAGGCTTAAGAAGATTTATAGAAATACAAAAACAAGGTAAAATTACAATTTCTAACATTAATAAAAGATTATCAAATATGAAAGAAACAGAAAAGTATGACCTTTAATGAGGACAAAACTCAATCAGCCAAAACTCACCCAAAACCGACACAGGTGTTAGAATTATGGATGAGGATATTAAAACAGCTATTATAATTGCATCCCATTTGTTCAAAAAGTTAAATAGAAACATAAAAGATATGAAATGGATCTAAATGTAATCTCAAGAGAGGGGTGCCTGGGTGACTCAGTCGGTTAAGCCACCATTCAGCTCAGGTCATGATCTCACAGTTCATGCGTTGGAGCCCCTCATCGGGCTCTGTGCTGACAGCTCAGAGCCTGGATCCTGCTTCAGATTCTGTGTCTCCTTCTCTCTCTGCCCCAACCCTGCTCTGTCTCTCTGTCTCTCTCTTTCTCAAAAATAAATAAACATTAAAAAAATAAATGTAATGTTAAGAGGGAAAAAAAACTACAATGTCTGATGTCGAGATGAAAAATATCCTGTGTATTATTAGCAGATTATATCAACTTTCTCACCCTTTCTTATTAACACCCTCAAGGAACTTTTTGCATATCCCCCCACCCTAAAACCTCCATCTCTCATGACATTTATAATCACACATATACTGTAAAAGACATTTTTACCTCCCAAGAACTAAATTTTGCCTTCTTGGAGAGACAGTCCCTCCATTGAAAATGCATGGATTTAATATTGCCAATGGAAAGATGAATGAAATTGAAGGCATAGCAACAGAAACTATCCAAAATGAAATACACAGAAAGAAATAATTTTTTAAAAAATGAAAAGAGCATCAATGAGCTATGGGACAACTTCAAATGACACAGTGTATATACAATTGAAGTGCTTAAAAGACAGGAGGAAAGAGGGAGACAGAATGAAAATGTTTGAAGAAATAATGGCTGAAAATTTCCACATTTAATGAAAATTGTAAAGCCAAAGATCAAAGAAGCCTCTTAAACCCCAAGTAAAAGAAACATGAGGAAAACTACACAAGGAAACATCATGATCAAATTGCTCAAAGCAAAAGATAAAACAGACCCGTATAGCAGCTGTGAGGAGGCACATTAAAAACAGAGGAACAAAGATAAAGATGACAGCAGATTTCTCAGTGGAACAATGCAGTAAGAAGGCAGTGGAGCAACATTTAAGGAATGTTGAACGTGGGGCGCCTGGGTGGCGCAGTCAGGTAAGCATCCAACCTCAGCTCAGGTCATAATCTCCTGGTTCGTGGGTTCAAGCCCCGTGTAGGGTTCTGTGCTGACAGCTCAGAGCCTGGAGCCTGCTTCAGATTCTGTGTCTCCCTCTCTCTCTGCCCCTCCCTCACTCATGCTCTGTCTCTGTCTCTGTCTCTCAAAATAAATAAATAAACAAAAAAATAAAAATAAAGAACACTGAAAGAAAAAAAATCTATGAATTTAAGTTAATCCATCCAGTGCAAATATCTTTTTACCAAATAAAGTAAAATAAAGATTGTTTTCATATATACAACAACTAAAAAGTCTCTTCAACAAATGGCATTGGGAAAGCTAGATATCCACTACGTAGGAATGAAGTTCAACCTTTCCTGTATTAGTTTGCTAGTGCTATCATAAGAAAATATCACAGACTGGGTGGCTCAAATGATAGACATGTTTTTCTCATAGTTCTGGTGGCTAGAAGTCCAAGATGAAGGTGTGGGCAGGTTTGGTTTCTCCTGAGTCCTCTCTCATTGGTTTGTAAGTGGCAGTCTTTTCTCTGTGTCCTTCCATGCCCTGTACTCTGCTTGTGCACTCTGGTATCTCTTTTCATAAAGACACCAGTCCTACTGGATTAGGGCCCCACCTTATGACCTCATGTAACTTCAATTACCACCTTACAGGCCCTATATCTCCAAATACAGTCACATTGGGGGTCATGAGTTCAATATATGAATTTGAGGAGGATGAAGTCAGTGTATAACACTTACTTTAAACCATTTATAAAAACTAAGTCAAAATTAACTAACAACCAAAAGGTAAGGCCTAAAACTACAAACCTCCCAGAGGAAAACATAGAGGAAAAGCTTCATGATTTGGATTTGGTGATAATTTCTTGGATATGACACCTGAAGTACAGACACTAAAGGCAAAAATGGACAAATGAGACACATCAAACTTAAAAACTTTTGTGCATCAAAGAAAATAATCAGTAGAGTAAAAAGGCAACCTATGGAATGGAAGAAAATATTTGCAAACCATATGTCTGATAAGAAGTTAATATCCAGAATATATAAAGAATTCCTACAACTCAACAACAATAACAAAAATCAACTAACTTGATTTTAAAATGGGCAAAGGATGGGGCGCCTGGGTGGCTCAGTTGGTTAAACTTCTGACTTCGGCTCAGGTCATGATCTCTCAGTTCACGGGTTTGAGCCCCGCATCGAGTTCTCTGCTATCAGTGCAGAGCCTGCTTCAGATCCTCTGATCCCCTCTCTGTTGCCCCTTCCCAACTCACTGTCCAAAGAAGATATACAAATGAATGACAAGTGAATGAAACGATATTCAATATTACTAATCATTACAGAAACGCAAATCAAAAACCACAATGAGATATAATGTCCCGTCCATTAGGATGGTCATTATAAAAACGAGAAAGGGGCACTTGGGTAGCTCAGCTGGTTAAGCATCTGATTCTGTGAGATCTAGCCCCACGTGGGGCTCTGAGCTGACACATGGAACCTGCTTGGGATTCTCTTTCTCCCTCTCTCTCTGCCCCTTCCCTGCACACTCTCTCTCTCTCTCAAAATGAACAAGTATTTTTTAAAGATGAGAAAATAACCAGTGTTGGGGAAGATTTGGAGAAATTAGTACCCTTTCATATTATTGGTAGAATGCAAAATGTTGCAACTTCTATGGTAACCAATATGAAAGTTTCTCAAAAAACTAAAAGTAAAGCTACTATAGGATCTAACAATTCCATTTCTGGGTATATGTCTACATAATTGAAATCAGGAACTCAGATTACACACCCATGTTCTTTGTAGCATTATTTACAATAGCTAAGAGGTAGAAACAACTGAATGCTTATTATGGATAAATGAGTTTTTAAAATGTGGCATATAAATACAATGGAATATTATTCATCTTTAAAAACAAAAACAATCCATCATATCTTATCGCATGACTGAACCTTGGGGACATTATGTTAAGTGAAATAAGCCTGTCACAAAAAGAAATATATTAGGATTTCACTTATATGAGGTATCTAGTCAAACTCATAGAAGCAGATAAAATGGTGATTGCCAAGGGCGAGGAAATGGGGAGTTGCTATTCAATCAGTAACAAAGTTTCAGTTTTGCAAGATGAAATAGTTCTGGAGATCTGTTGCACAAAAATGTAAATACACTGAACATTACTGAACTTAAGATGGTAAAGAAATAAAGAAACAAATAATAACCTGAGAGAAGTCTTTGTCAGTAGGCTGGGGAATTCTTTGCTGATAGACTCACACTATAAGAAATGTTGAGGAACTGCTTCATGCAGAAGGAATAAAAGACAACAGATGGAAATGTGAATTGACACAAAGGAATAAAAAATTTTAAATTTCTTTAAAAGATTATTGTTTTGTCCTAAAGAAAATCAGTATTTTAGTTAGAAACAAGAGCCAAATTATAATTATTTTCAAATGTATTATATGCTATACTATATAATTTTCATTTTATAAAGTTTATAAATTTCAAAGAAAATTCAAAATATAAAAAAGCAAAAGGAATGTCACCCATTATTTCATGACTGATATAGCAAGAATGTTGACATGTTAACACTGGTAAAAGAATGTTATGACATTTTTTTCCTTTCAGTTATTTTTCTATGCATTTTTGTGTTGCAATTTTTATATCTGATTTTAGTGCTGTATTTTAGTTTTTAGAGCTTATGAAGATATTTCTTTTAAATTAATTATGTCATGGTAAGAACACTAACATGAGCTCTACCCTCTTAACCATTTTTTAAGATGTTTTTCTTTATTTTTGAGAGAGAGAGAGAGAGAGAGAGAGAGACAGAGAGACAGAGACAGAGAGCAAGCTGGGGAGGAGCAGAGAGAGAGCAAGACAGAATCTGAAGTAGGCTCCAGGCTCTGAGTTGTCAGCACAGAATCCCACGCGGGGTTCGAACTCAAGAATTGTGAGATCATGACCTGAATTGATGTCAGATGCTTAACCAACGGAGCCACCCAGGCGCCCCACCTCTAAACAAATTTTAAGTGCACAATACAGTATTATTAACTATAAGCACAACCCTGTATAACAGATCTCTAGAACTTATTTATTTTGCATAACTGAAACTTTACACCAGTTGAATACCCACTCTTCATGGTCAAAAAGAGAAGCAATCAAAATAGAAATTAGAAACTACTTAAAGTAGGTGAAAATAAAAGCACAACATATCAGAATTTGTGGAATGCCACTAGAAGACTACTTGGAGAGAGAAACTGATAGCACTAAATACATCAGAAAGTGAAAGTGGTCTCAAATCCATGATCTCAGCTCCCATCTTAAGAACTAGAAAACAACAACAAAGTAAGCAGAAGAAAGAAAATACTTATCAGAGCAAAAACAAGCAAAATAAATAGAAAACAAAAACAGTCACTGAAACCAAAGGTTATTCTTAGAGAAAAAGCAATAAAACTGATAAACCTCTTCCTAAATTAATACAGAAAAAAGGAATAGTTTCAAATTATAATATCACAAATGAGACAGGTGACATCATTAAAGATTCTACAGATATTACAATTATTATAAAGAAACATCATGATTGATTTTATACCCAAAAACACCACAATTGAGAGGAAAGTGACAAAATTCTTGAAAGACACAAACTTTCAAAGTTTGTTCAGGAATAATGAAATGATCTAAGTATCTCTATATCTGTTTAGAAATTGAATTTATAGTTAAAAACCTTTCCACAAAGAAAAGTCCAAAGAGATAAGGCTTCAGTAGTGAATTCTACAAATTATTTAAGAAAGGAATTATACTGGTACTACACAAATTTTTTCAGAAAATTGAAGAGAAGGTGCACCTGCGTGACTCAGTTAAGTGACTTTGGCTCAGGTCATGATCTCACGGTTCATGAGTTCGAGCCGTGCGTCGGGCTTTGTGCTGACAGCTCAGAGCCTGAAGCCTGCTTCGGATTCTGTGTCTCCCTCTCTCTCTGCTCCTCCCCTGCTCGTGCTCTGTCTCTCTCTCTCTCTCAAAAATAAATAAACATTAAAAAAATTAAAAAGAAGAAAACTGAAGAAGAGACATTACTTCTCAATTAATTCTATGAAGCCAGCATTATCTTAATACCAAACCAGATAAAGATGTCATAAAAAGGAAAACTACAAACCAATATCTTTTATAGATGCTAAAATTCTATAAGATTTAAGCAAAATGACTCCAATAATAAAGGATAATACATTATGACTAAGTGGATTTATCTGAGGCATGCAACATTGATTTAACAATAGAAGATCAATATATGTAGTTCACCACATTAACAAACTAAAAAAGAAAAAAAAATACAATCCTCTAAATAGATGCAGAAAAGCATTTGACAAAAATCCAACATCAATACCTGATAAAAATTCTTAACAAACTAGGAATAGAAGGGTACTTCCATAACCTGATTAAAAGACATTTACCAAAAACTAGGCTACATCATACTTATTAGTTGAAGACTGGATGTTTTCCCTTATGATCAAAAAGAAAACAAGAATGGCTGTAATTGCTACATCCATTTAATATTGTGCCAGAGAGTTTGGCCAGTGATTTAAGGTAAGAAAGAGATTAAAACAGACATATTGAAAAAGAAAAAGCAAAATTGACTTTGAGGACAACATAATCATCTATGTAGAAAATCAAATGAAATCTACAAAAAACCTACTTGAAAACCAAGTTTAACAATATTACAAGATATAAGATTAATATATGAAATTAATTTTGCTTCTATATAGTAGCAATAAGCAATAAGAAATTGAAATAAAAAACTTTTAAAGTTTATTTATTTTTGAGAGAGAGAGAGTGGGAGAGTGCACACGAGCAGGGGAAGAGCAGAGAGAGAGGGAGACAGCATCAAAAGCAGGCTCCAGGCTCTGAACTGTCAGCACAGAGCCCTACACGGGGCTCAAACCACCAACCATGAGATCATGACTTGAGCCGAAGTCAGACGCTTAATCCACTGAGCCACCCAGGAGTCCCTCTTCAAAAGAAATTATTAAGAAAATGTAAAGGCAAGTCACAAACTAGAAGAAAACGTTTGTAAGTCATATACTTGATGAAAGGCTTATATCCGGAATAAAGAAATCTCAAAGCTCAATAATAAAAAATAATCAAACAACTGCATTTAAAAGTAGGGAAAATATTTGAATAGGGACTACACCAAGAAAAGATGTGTGAATGGACAATTAGCATTTGAAAAGATGTTCAACATCATTGTTCATCAGGAAATTGCAAATTAAATTCACAAAAAGATATCACTACACACTTACTAGAATGACCAAAATAAAAAAGAATAATCATACCAATGCTGAGAATGTAGAACAACTGGAACTCCCATACATTCCTGATGGGAACGTAAAAAGGCACAATCATCTTGGAAACCAGTTTGGCAGTCTCTTAGAAATTTAAACATATTCCTACCTTGTAGCCTCTTTGAAATTTATATCAGTTGTATTTTGTTATAGTCCAAAATGCACTTGATGTCCATCTTGCCCGTTCAGATGGGAGAAGAAACACCAGAAGTCCTATCAACTCCAGTCATGGCCAGACCCACCAGGGACTGGATACACTCAAGGGTAAGAATGTTCTCTTACCATTCAAAGGAAACTGTAGGACAAGTAGTTAACAAGCACTACCCCAGAGATATATATAATCACCAGATGTACCTAATGAGTTCTCTAACATCAAGAATAAAGATACTTCTTTCTTAGTAGAATCCAAGTCTCTTGAGGTGGGCAAAACCTCAAGGGGACCAGATGAAGCAGCACCAACACCAGCTAGAATGACCTCAGGGCTCTCCAATCAACGACACCCATCTTCTCAGGAGGGCTGCCCCAAATTTTGCCCTTAAAAATCCTCACTTGCAGGCCATCAGGAAGTTTGGAACTTTTGAGCATTATCTCCCCTTTCTCTTGGAGGACACGCCAACAAATCACCTATCTTCAAAGCAAAAGCTCAGTGTCAGTTTATTGGATTGTTGGGCATCAAGTGGATGGACTGTCCTTCAGTTCAGTTACAAAACCAAGAAACAACTCAAATGGCCATTAATGAAGAAGGGGCAGAAAAATTAGTGTATATGGATATAGTGGACTACTACTCAGAAAAACAAACAAACAAACAACCCAAACTAGTGATAAATGCAAAGGCGCAAATGAATCTCAAATTAATTGTGTGGATTGAAAGAAAACAAAGAAAAAGTACATACTGTATGACTGAGATGGAGGAGACTATGGGTAGGTAGAGTAGCTTTGGAGGAAGATCAAGAGTTCAGTTTTGGATAAGTTATTTGTTAGATATCTCAGTGAGATCCAACCAGGCAGGAGAAAATATTAAGTCTGAAGTTCAAGGATGAGTATGGTCTGGAGATAAATAGTGACCACACAAATAATATTTAACGCCTTGGTAGGCATTCAATAGGTATTTGTGATTGCCTTAGGAAACTCATTCTTGAGTCATCCAACATTTACTGACCATCTACTAAATTTACTACGTAAAATTGAGGACTGATACATAATGGCTCTATTATGTAACATATACTGTTATATAAGTGGTTTGTGCATGATATTTTCTTTATTTTCAGTGAGAATAACTTTTTTCCTCTCTCTCTTTCTCTCTCTCTCCCTCTCTCTCCCTCCTTTCCTTCCTACCTTCCTTCCTTCCTTCCTTCCTTCCTTCCTTCCACAACGTGGCTTTGTCTGTTTTGAATGTGTACTAAAAGCTCCCTAGGACTGTGCTTGCTAAGGGAGCTGAGGGTCTATCTAAGAGCTTTCTTTAGTAAGTGGAGTTTGAAAGCCAGTGCTTAAAAGTCCATGCTAATGACCTAGTAATTGTTTTAATGGATTTTCAATGAAGTGTGAAGTTCTCTGCTGACTTTTCAACAAAGTGTAAAGAATGGTAAAGTATGTGAGAGAGTTATTCTCATTCCTGTGAATTTGTCTCTATCTGTTTACAGAATCAAGAAACATCCCCAAGTACAGCTTTGGTTACTCTATCAATACAAATCTGCTTTGGGAGTGTGAGCATTCAAGCAGCCTTTCTCTGTTAGGTTTAGCAGGTGGAATGGGGTGAGGCAGTTGCCCTCACATGCACCGTCATTCTTTTTGAGTAAAGAAAAGACTTCAGCATCTGATAGATTTGAGAACGGGGGCTCTAAAGAGGCCAGGCTGGGTTCCTGGCAGCTATCTTGCTCAAGACTTTACCTTGCCCCTCACCTGGAAGGGAATAGATGCTTCTCTAGGCTTTCTCACTTTTCGTTTTTAATATATTTTTTCTAGAGGCCAAGAAGTTCCAAATGTGGCTTCCGGTCCCTACGAAAGAACTTTTCCATGTAATTGACGTTAGTGCTTTCATTTAGTTTTACTGCTGTGTTAAGCTATTCTGCAGTGATCCTTTACACCAGCCCAGAAATGATTCAGGGCAAGAAAACTTTCCTCACAATGCTGAAGGCATAGGGAATGCATATTTTGTGTATTGTGAAACCTGTTTTCTTCTGCCATTGGTGGCATCTAATAGATTTGGAGGGCATGTAATGGTCAAATGTTGTTTTTTGTTTGAATCTCTAAGGCTTGGAGTCTATGCCCTCTATGTTGCCTCTTTAGTAGAAATACTACTAAGAATACACAGAGGCCACTGACAATGCTACTCTACGGTGAAATTCAGCCCAGGGCAAGGCAGTTGTGCCTTAGGCCCTTGTCAATAAGTTTTAAGGGGTTATTATGAATGAATCAGTCTCATAGATCTGAACTACATTGAGGTTCTTAGTGTTGCAGTGAATTAACAGAGTGTGACTGCCTTAGGTTGAGTTCCTTGGAAACAGACCCTGAAGCAGAGATTTGTATATAACAGGTTTATTGGGGTGCACTCTCAGGAACTGCACAAATCAGAAAATGAGGAGACTAGGAATGGCTGGGGGGAGAAGTTGAGCTGGGGCTTAGTTGCAATAGCTTAGTTCATCCCACGGGGGAGCCCTGGATCTGGAGTCTTGCAGAATTTTTCCAATTTGAGGCAAGATAGTAGGACTTTGTACTTTCCTATTAGTCAATCACTGGATGCCCTTGGGAGAGAACTTAACCTTAGGGTGGGGTGTGTGTGTGGGGTATCCCTTTGGCAGAGGGCAATTCTTGGATTTGGACACAGAAATTAGTCGATGTGCCTAGTGGATGGAAGAATGAATACCTCAATCCTGAAGGGGAGATCTGGGTCGGATATCACAGCACTGTTCACACAATTAATAACGTAGGACAAGACTAGATTAGCTATATTTTTGACGATGGTAGAATTTTATTTTGCTTTGAAATCATGTCAGCTATTTGTACTAATAATAACAAAAATAAATTATTGAGAGCATACTTCACACTAATCCACTTCCACATACTGTAGTTTTTGTTTTTCTTTTTATCCTTATAGCAACCCTTGAAATAGGTATCATATTATCATTTTTCTTAGTATTTTTTTTCAAGGAGATGAATTGCCCAATGTCATACAGTTAGTATCTGATTCACATCACATGTTCTTTTCAAGTTACACTGTTGTCTCTGTACAGCCATATTGAACATTTTGTGTGTCCCAAATTTATCTTGCTTCTCCTTGCTTCTTTGCATTTGCATGGTGTTCACCAGTTAAACTGGAATGCTGTGCCTTGCGTGTCTGCCCATCATTCACCTGTCAAGGCTCATTCTAAAGATGATTTCCCCTGTGAGACCTTCCTGGACTTCCTCATAAACAGTTACTCTCTCTTCATCTGTGATCTCAGAACACTTTGTACATGGCATTCAATAGGTGATTAATACATGTTCATAAACTGGAGGCATGGGCTCATATTTTCAGTCATGTTGCTTTACTTGGAAGTTTGCATGTTGCATTTTTTTCAACCTTCATGGAACAAACTTTGATTTTTTTTAATTTTTAAAGTTTATTTATGTATTTATGTTGAGAGAGAGAAAGGGAGAGAGTAAGCGAGCACTGTGAACAGGGGAGAGGCAGAGAAAGAGGGAGAGAGAGAATCCCAAGCAGGCTCTGTGCTGTGAGCGCAGAGTCTGATGCGGGGCTAGAACCCACAAACCATAAGATTGTAACATGAGCCAGAATCAAGAGACGCTCCACTGATTGAGACATCCAGATGCCCCAACCTTTTGAGTTTTTATGAAGGCTCTGTGCTGATAAACGGGTCAGGATCTGGGAGATTTCTTCCATCAAACCAAGTACGTATGTGAAGTAAAGATATATGCTGGAAAGTGCCTTTTTGCTCCAATTTGGCTCTCACTTTTCCACGTGCTTTGTGGGGGCTGTCACGAGTGATGCAGTGTAGACATAGTCATAGAGTGAGTGCCACCTGCTCGGCAACTCTTGTGTTGAGCCTAACACAAGTCCTGTTGTGTTCCTGGCACCCTCTTATATATGTCCTATCTATGTTTCACTAAACTGGCTTCTTCTGATGACAAATCTCTTTCTAAACTGAAATTACATATCTATTTATGTCTTGTATCGCACTGCAGTGCTATTTACTCTAGTAAAAGGGTGATTCTAAGTGGATCTATTAGAATAATTAAATGCAGATCTCCTAAGTGACAATTTACAACCCAGGAGTGGCTTAAGTATGGGGAGGGAGAGGCTGGTCTCACATGTCTTACTGCATTTCTTACCACTGACCGTACCAAACAAATGGAACGAAATCATTATTAATGCTAAACCTTAAATATTTCTTCTAGTCATTTCTCTCCCTTTTAGGTATCTATGCTCATAAATACACTGTACCTTAAATATTAATCCAGCTTTGTTATTTAATCAAAAAGCTTCTGTGTTCTCTTCTTACTTTACATTAGCCTTTTGTGAGGCATAATATCAAAAGGACCAAAAGACTACATAATTTATATCTACATCTTCTTTTTTCTCTTTCAATCCCCCATTTTTATGGACAAGTGATACTTTTGAGACTCCTTGGAGACTCTCTATCATTAAATCATTCCCCCAGGTCAGCCTTCCTTTTACCAGTCAATAGTACAATAAATCAGTATTCTCAAGGTTTGTAGAAGATGTTGAAGATCTCTCTCAGAAATCCAAAGATTACACTATTTTTCCAAAAGTTTTAAATTGCAGTTCTTTAGCCCTTTAAAGCATCAGATCCTTATCTTCAAAGTATTGTCCCAGTTTTCCTCTTGGTTAATTTTGTTTTAGGATCTAAATTGTCTTTGTTTTCCTGTTTGTTTTAGTCATTAACCCTGCCTTACCTTACCCCTAGCATGTGTCTATGTCTTTTAATGCATTGCCTGCAAAATGTTTGGTAAATGTACCCACATTCACTTATTCAAGAAAAGTTGATTTGGGGCCACTGTCCTGTCTAAAATGTTAGAAATGATAGGACTTTTAGAGGATCTTATCAGGGTTGCCTACACTCACAAGGGCTCTGCTCTGCTTTAAGTGTTTTGGCATAAGTCAGGGAATGAAAGCAAAATGTGGCATGGCAACTAGCTGTGAACTGGAGAAAACAAGCGTGGAAACAGATGAGCACTCAGATAGTCAAGGGCATAGAATGGTGGGGAGACAGAGAGATGAGGTATCTAACTGCACCTGCTGAGGGTCCATAGGCTTCTCCTGGAGGATCTGATATCTAAGCTAAATCTTGAAGGGAAACACGGATTTCTCCAAGTGAAGAAGGAATGGAAAAATATAGCAGGCAGAGAAAACAGCCTAAGTACAAGTATGATGACTTCAAATATGGTGTAGTTGGAATTACAAATAATTCAACATTGCTAGAGTGAACAGGAACAGGAAGAAACTGGGGTTACGGTGGGTGGGGAGTCATGGCTCTGGAGGGGGGCAGAAGCCAGACCATAGCAAACTTTCTGTGCCATGATAAGTGGCTTGGTTTTTGTTCTACAGGCGACAGGGAGATGAGAGAGTTTTAGCAAAGGAGGAATTAGATTTGCGTTTCAGGTCCCTTTCTGGGGTGAGGAGAACACATTTGATGAGAGTGAGTTCCAGGGCAGGGAAACCAGTGTGGAAGTGTCTGCAGCTGCCCAAACAAGGCGTGAGAATGGCTGAGATGTGAGTAGAGGTAGTAGAGATGGGAAGGAAGAGACCGGTTTGAAAAGTCTTCAGGAAATACTCTTGTCTGTGGTATGCGAGTGGATTGGCCATCCTGTCATCCATCTGTGGTGGTTCTCATGGTGAGAAAGGCATTGTCCTTTCCCAAAATGATGCCCAACACCTCAGTGCACTGTCAATACATTAGGCATCTGATTCCGTAAGGGTAATGCTCACGAGGCACCAAATTTCCTGCAGTGGGTCTGATGCATTACTCACAAGTTTTCTTTTTTTCTTCTTGAATATCTGAAGCTTAATCCCAGTGAGGAGAGCTGTCATTTTCTTCCCAGACAGGAAGCTGAACTGTCTTTTCGAATACCCCGGGGCTTTCTGAACTCACAAACCTTTCATTATAAGCACTTGTCTAACTTACAGGGAAGTTACACAGTGTTCTCACCATGCACTACGCTTAAGATGCAGTTCACATGTCTGTAGTTCTACCCTTGGTGCATGGGACCCTCAAAGTAAGCTGCCTCTGCAGAGGTCAAAGGAATTGTTCTTTGAATTTGGGAGGTGGGTCTCAGTGCTGGTGGTTGTTGTCTATGCCTAAGACTGCTGGTAGATACGCTATAGAAACTTAGAGATCTATAGAAACTTAATATAGTTGCCAGAAGAAAAAAATGCCCAACATTTAAAAAATTAATTCATTTATGAATTGAAGTATTTATTAAGAATCTACTCCACGGTCTGGTGCTATATTAGGTATTGACTGATTTACTCTTCCTCTGGGATTAGATAGCTGGCAGGGCTGGGAGATGGGTCATGAGAGGCTGGTGAACAGGAGTGGGTAACTACCCAGGAAAGCCCTAAGGAGGAGTAGCAGGTTGGGGAGATCTAAACCAGAGTCCTGGAGCAGAAGCCAAAGGTCAGGGACCAGCAGGTCCACATGCAAGTGTGAACTCACTCCAAGGGGGAAGAAGAAACATGGAGATGTGAACACAGCCAAAAGGTGGGAGCAAACAGGGATGGCTCCAAGTGGCAGCAGGTTAAGAATGAGAGCGAAGGGTCTGGGGACATTGCTATAAGTGCAGGTGGCAGGGAGAGGGTCACTGTATGGGAGGTGAGGCACTATGGATGGATGCTTCCTACTGGGTTAAAAAGCACAGTTTTGTGGCAGATATGACTTTAGAGGAGCAAGAGAAGGGCTCTTAAGAAATTACTGTCTGCTTGTGGCAGATAAGACTAAAGCAAATGGAAACAAGCAGTGACAGCACAAAGAGCAGCCAATCGAGTGCACTATTGTGTGTTGGAGGGGCGTCGAGGAAGAGTTCATGGTGGGCCAAATTCATAGGAGTTTGGTGGATGAAGTAGAGGTTAAGTTGGAAAATTATCCTGCTCCAAAACCTTGTTGTTTTTATTTTTTAATTTTTTAATGTTTGTTAATTTTTGAGAAAGAGAAAGACAGAGCTCTAGAGAGAGAGGGGCAGAGAGAGAGGGAGACACAGAATTGGAAGCAGGCTCCAGGCTCTGAGCTGTCTGCACAGAGCCTGACGCGGGGCTCGAACTCACAAACCATGAGATCACGGACC
This sequence comes from Prionailurus viverrinus, assembly GCF_022837055.1. Taxonomy (NCBI): domain Eukaryota; kingdom Metazoa; phylum Chordata; class Mammalia; order Carnivora; family Felidae; genus Prionailurus; species Prionailurus viverrinus. Next base: position 144,059,024 of record NC_062568.1, read on the forward strand.
TGCTCCGAAGTTGGACGCTTAACCGACTGAGCCACCCAGGTGCCCCAAAAACCTTATTGTTTTTAAAGCCAAACTCACCAAATCTCTCCTGACTCCACATTATTTACACTCCTGGTGTCAACCTCTACCTGTGACATTATGCTTCAATCTTCTGCTCAGGAGCGACCTCCTTCATGAAAGCCCACTTGGATGTCACTGAATCCACATCAACTGCCCTTCTTAGAGCTTGTAGCCACCTCCTCCTGGCTGATAAGTAGCTTGAATAATTGCCTTTGATAGATCATGAGTTCCACAAAAGAGTTATTACTCACTGTTGATCTCTCTGGACATCTAGCCCAACAGATGATGGACAACACTTCCCTTGGGCCCTACGGATCTCTACCAACTATCACCCCACCATCCTCTTTCTTATTCCCACAACTAAAAAAACGTTCATCTTTCATTTCTCTTGAATCTCCCTTTTTGCTCCAGGCACACCTTTCCAGCTTCCACCCCCCGCACACGTTTAATTACTTCCAAACCATCTTTGATTGATTTTCTCAACTGTACTTCCCTTTCCTCCTTCCTCCTTCTTCCTCCTGACATCAGCTTCTTCTTTTCCACGTCTTGTTCATCCATTTTTCTTATCAAATAGTTAAAGCAAATGGAATAGTATAAAGCAAACGGAAACAAGCAGTGACAGAGGGCAAAGAGCAGCCAATCGAGTGCCCTATTGTGTGTTGGAGGGACCTCAAGGAAGAGATCATTGTGGACCAAATTATAAGTTGTAAGTGCCTACTTTGAGCCAGAAACTGTGTTACTGGAGGCATGACAGACGCTATGATGCAACTCCTGTTCTCCAAATGTTCACGGTCTGGCTCATTTGTGTTTTCTCCCTATTTGAGTTTAAAAAAATATTAAACATGGCCATTCACATTTACTTCACAGTTTGCAATAAACCTTCAGACTTTGTTTCTTGTATAATTTTCTTTTTTGTTTTTTTTTTTTTTACAAATTTTAAATGAAATTGATGATTTATTTGTTAATCTAATTGCTCTCAGAGTTCAACATTGGTGGAGATAGACACTGGAGTTCAGCGTGGACCAGACACACATGATTATCCACAACAGTGCCATTACCATGTAGAACTGCCTCTTGTTCCAACCTGTGTAATTCAACACAATTTAAATCAATCCCATTAAACTAACATTTACTCATAATTGGCAACATCGTAGGCACTTGGAGTGTCAGGAAGAATGATGCTCAGACCCTGACCTCTAGCAAACTCAAGTAGTCTTTTTTCCCCCTCCTTCTATGACATTTTTTTTTTGTCTTATTTCTTTATGATCCTGGAGGGATGTACGCAAGACATCAATTATCTCCTCTTTTTTAAAGAAAAATTGGTTGACATGTTTTTCTCTTTTGTCAACAGAACCCTTTCAGTCTTAAGCATGTCCTTTCTCTGCCATCCGGCACATTTGATCACCCTATATCGGTCCCAGCTCCCCACGGAGAACCGTGAGAGGACCACAAAAGCCATTTTATTTGTTTCAACTCAGTTGTGTTCTTATAACTCACCTTCCAGTTGGACACACATTATAAAAAACGAAAAGCAAAGAAAGTAAACGTCTGAACAGGCTTCTCAGAAGAATAACACTCTTGAAAGCTAGCTGATTTGTTCTACTTCTTAATTCTCTGCATGATGGAAACAAGTGCCTAAGTGATGTAGCATTGACATGATTTCTCTCTGAATGTACAGAATGGCACCTTCATTCTTCTGAATATGGGCTCCACCTCAGGGGGTGCATTCACACTGAGATGTCTGATCGGCTGCAAAACTTCTCCTCAGATATTAGAGCAGCAGCAGCTGGTCCAGGGGTGTGCCTAGGTTTATGAAAATGAACCCGTGGATGCCCCAAGAAGGGGAACATAAATTCAGCAGCCCTCTTAGCTTGTAACACTAAGAAAAAATTTCATGTTCTGTGCTAGCAATGAGAACAAGAGGGAGAAAGAGCTTAAGGAAGTAAAAAAGGGAGGGGACAAGCTCTTTTCATCTAAGTTGCAGAAAAGTCACATATTTTATATATACATTCCAGCAACAATACAGATATGCAAAAGCGTTTGTTTGTTTCTTTTAACTTCCTAGAAGCTTCAACTATAATGATCTGTTTCAAGATCTTTCCCAGCCATGAAATGATGAACTGGTAGAGTGAGGGGCCCGGAGCAAAGTGCAGGACTAAAAGCCTAGGAAGTTTTTATTAAATGACTCATAAATACCAGGGAGAAAATTACAGTAGTAACTATAAGCTCATTTTAATTAAAGTGAACCTTGTGTTTTTTTCCTGATGTGGGACTGTATTCTTACTCCGTCACTACAGAGTCTGGTTAATTCCACCACTCAAGCATTGATGGGCTGGATGACTTTTCCTGCTTAGCTGTGGACGTGCTGTGACCTCAGCTGTGCTTTTTAAGCTCTCTTAGCATTTTTTTTCCATCTGCAAAGTGGAAAGGGATGTTGCAGATGTCTTATGAGCAATGCTTAAATAGCAAAAGTCTTTGAGGAGAGGGATATAGGAGTAATGATGTAAGTTTATGTCTTCTTCTATGCTTTCTGCCTTGGCCAGTCCTCTGTTGTCACAAACTCTCTTGAGCTAACTTTGGGGCTCCTGCTCCCCTTTGTATAAACCTTCACACCGTGGGGCCTGCTTGGGTGGAATGGGCCTGTGACAAATATGGACATTAGAGGCACTTGAAAAAACACACTGGAAACACATTATGTACCTTTTACATCCAACGGTAGGCAGAATAATGCCCTTTCACTCCCCAGGATGTCCACATCTAATTCCTGGAACTTGTGAATGTTGTTATCTCACATGGCAAAGGGGATTTTGCAGATGTAGTTAAGGATTTTATTGAGATAGGAGATTATCCTAGATAATCTGGGAAAGCCCAATCTAACTACAAGGTTCTTCTAAGTAACAGTGGGGGAGGTAGGGGAGTAGGTATCAGAGTCAGAGGGAGATGTGAAGATGCTGTGTTGCTGACTTCAAACATGGAGGAAAGACCTACAAGCCAAAGACTGTAAGTGGCTTACAGGTATTGGAAAAAGCAGGGAGTGGATTCTCCCCCACAGCCTCTAGAAGGAACCGGCCCTGCCAACACCTTGATTTTAGCCCAGTGACACCCATGTCAGACTCTGACCTCCTCCTGAACTATAAGATTATGATGAATTTGTGTGGTTTGAAGCTACTATGTGGCCATTTGTTACACACCAATAGGAAACCAATATACATCCCGAGCTGATTATTTCATCATTTGAAAAAAGGACATTGGAGTGAAAAAGTCCTCCATCAGCTTTTTCCTTTACAGGTAGTCTACTACTGCAGGAGGACCAGAGCTGGTGAGAATGGACTGAACGATGTAGCCTTACCCAAGTGCCTAGTGTATGGAGATAATTTGGCTTAATTTTATTCTTCTCTAGCATAGCTAAGGCGGGAAGTAGTGATAAGGTTGACAAATGTGAAATACGACATTATAGGCTTTTGCTACTGTGCCCTAGATTTCCTGATAAGGTTGTGATGTCAGAGGCTTGGGGATATGGAATGACTCTCCTTCTGTAAATGTGCATAGACCCCAAAAGTTAAACCAGGCCCTTGCTATTCTTGTCAACAGGTCACATAGATTATGTGCCTTTCCTAAACACTCAGTCTTAGGAACTATTGAAGAAAATAGGTCACCTTATATAACTTTTTTGTGCTTTAATATGTTATTTTTATGGTTCTGGGATTTCTATGGGGATCCATTTATTCCATTCATTCGGGGAGATACTCAACAATTGTCTGCTAATTACAATTCTTTGATGCACATTTTCTTGAGGAGAAGTAAATAACAAGCTCAGCAAGGGCAAGTCTATGCAGGTACCCACCAGAAAGAATCCAACAATTCTGACATTGTCACCAAATGCACTAGAAGTTTACTTAATGTTATCCACAAGGCCAAATCTTATCAAAAGAACCCACTGAAGGAATGGGTGGGGCAGGGGAAAGGCTGAACTGAAGTTTGGGATTTGGGTGATTCAGTAGAATCGCATGAGTTCACCCTTTACTCACTCTCTGAATGTAGAAAGAGGTACATTCAGATCAGATAAAGGGAAACATCTTCTCATGCTGCCTAACTGCCTGCTGAGTTAGAGTCAAGATAGCAAATTTGAGAATTCTCACAGGCCTGGAAAAGCTGGTGGCTGTTGATGACAACTGCAGGGAACAGAGGAGGTGGCATGGTGAGGGGGGCTCTGGAGATGAGGTGCCCACTTTGCTGCTGAGACTGGTATTGCTGGCTGAGCAAACCCTGTGTTTGAGGCTGTGGTTATGAGGTATGAATGGACAACAGGGCACTGATGTCCCCATGAAGGGAAACAAAATGAAGAATTATCCAGAGGTCGGACTCTACAGAAATTCTATGGTTCCCCAACCTCTTTAAAAAAAGATTACTTTCGGAGTCTATTTGTTTCACTGCTGGATATCAGGGAGCAAGATGTAAAGGCTGTTTGTCAACTCTCAGGCAGAGAAATCACTAATTCATTTCTTTCTGAGGTCAGGGAACATGGTTTCCTTTTATCAAAAGAAAATTACTTCACAGAGAAAGTACTGTCATTATAAGGAGGCCAGGAATTAAGCAGCACTGAATTTGCAAGCCGCTCATTTGCTTCTGTTCTTTAATTGAATTTTGAGCTGGGGCTTACTTGCTAGCTTTCTGCCTAGGAGTATAGGACTAGCTTCCTATATGATCATAGGGAGTCACTAAGTAACTTTCATTTGTAATGAAAGTGCACATATCAACAACACATGCACACTCACACACACCTCTGTTTTCACAGGTCACTTTTGTCTTGAAGGTTGAACCTAAATTCAATCCATGCAGTGAATATATGCTATGTGCCAGGTACCGTGATGAATGCAGGGGAAAAAGAAAGACATGGTTCATGTCTTCATGAGCCAACAATCCTTTCAGTAAGAAAAGAACTCGGAATAAGAAAGCATTCATTCATTTAACCATTCACTCAACTAATATGTACTGAAGGCCTGTTGCTGACCAGATTGTGTCCTTCCCAAATGCATATGTTGAAGCTTTAACTTCTAACATGATATTTGGAGATAGAGCCTTTAGGGAGGTAATTCGTGTTCAATGAGGTCGTTAGAGTGAGACCCTCATTCAATAGAACTGGTATCCTTATAAGAGGAAGAGATACCAGAGAGCTCTCTCTGTCCATGCATACATGAAGAAAAGACCACATGAGGGACACAGTGAGAAGCAAGGAAGAAAAGCCTCACCAGAAACCAACACTGACAGCAAGAGAATGTTGGACTTGTAGCCACCAGAGCTATGAGAAAATAAATTTCTGCTGCTTAAGCCCCACAGCCTGTTGTATACTGCTATGGCAGCCTGAGCACCCTGACAAAGGACCTATCACATGCCAGGCACGAGAAGAGTGGGGAGAGTACAGCATTGAACACAACATGCACAGTTTCTGTTCTCAAGGGATTTCTTTCTAGTGGAAGACGGTTAAGTGTAATGAATGCTATAAGAGCAGATGTAGAGTTACCTATGGAGAACTCCAGGAAGGAATCTGACTGATTTAGGAGTCAGGAAAAGTCTGAATTACGTGATTTTCTTGACCTCAAGAGTAAGTTCAAAGATGGTGGAGGATGGGTTTAGGGAAGTTCGGTGTAGATAATGGAGACAGTCTGTGTGAGAGACTGCTTGCTGGCAGGAGAGGCCATGGCTAGTCTGAGATACTGGAATGAGTCCAGCATGGCAGAGCTTAGCTGGCCATGGAGACAGACAGGCATAGGTCAGATCTCACACTCCTGAGGCCACATTCTGAAATATGTACTTGAATCCAAGAGCTCAGGAAGGATTCTAAACAAGAGAAAGAAATTAAACTGGAGTCTTATGGGTAAACTCTAGGGGTGGGTAAGCAAGTCAGGAAAAATAAAGCCCTCAGATCCTAATGATTATGACAGCCTGGAGCATTGTTTCTCAAGGTCGGATGGAGTATGTGGAAAAGGTGATTTTGTGGAGAAATAGTCATTTTTATATGCCTAGAAGGATCAATCCCTTGGGCATATTTTGTAATTGTTCTTTCTGTAGCCTGCCAGGAAGAAAGTGCCTAAATTATTTCAAAGAAGGGTACTTCAGGTGTTTGTGGTTTTAAGGCCATCAAATGCCACATCTACCATACCCAAACCGACTATTCAAAATACAACGTGTTGAAAGACATGTATAACTGAATCATTCACTTAGAAATGTCTTTCTTTACTTGTCGGCTGTAGAAATGGTTGGAACTGATAAATGGTCTGCTAGAGAATTTCATTTGTTGGAGGGAGATGTTAGCAATTACACTCTTCTGACAGGGTTCAGGCCCACACCTCAGAGAAAGCTTCACCAACAACCGAAAGTGTTGATGGGATGGTGATCAGTTATGGTGAAACCTGGATGTTATTGCTAAGTAGTCACACATTCAGCACGAATGTCATTCTCCACTCCAGTGAGGAGCTGAAAGGAGGTTAGAAAAGGCTGGGGTTTGGAATTATAGCTATAGGAAAGGGTGAGTGTGGGAAGAAGAAGAAGAAGAGGAAAACACATTAGGGTGCCAGACCCTTGGAAGGGTTTGTGTAATTAGTTCCTCATTCCCCCCATATAGCTAAGCCATCCCAAGCTAAGCACATGAAACATTCTTCTTAATGCCCTATGAGTTCCACCAGAGTGACTTTCTGGAATCGAGTCAGACAGTTCTATGATTTCCCTGACTTATTTTTCTTTTTCTGGTGGATTCTGTTCCCTTAGTTGCTACTTCGCCTTGCTTCATCCACCACATAGCACATCAGAGAGTCTTTTATACAATTCCTGTAAGACTTGAAAACCCTGAACTTTGTAGTCATAGCATTTCCCTCAATTGTTGATATTATGTTTGCTTATTTCTTTTTCTCTCTCTGGAATGCCCAGCTGGGCTTGGACTGAATTCTCCTCTCTGATCTGTAGCATGGAGTTTTCTATACATGCATTCTCCAGTGGGCCCTCCCTGGTTATCAGTGGGAACTCTGCCCAGACAATAAGAGCAGAGCATGTCCTAGAAGGCTACATGAAGGCAGGAGACAGGTTTGCCCTTGGACTGAAGAGAACAGTAAATTACCATGAATAATTCTAGCTCTTGTCTGTAATGTTTGGCCCACTAACACGGGGGATGGTTAGAAAACCTGGTATCTTGAAAACTGAATATTCTTTAAATGCAAAACGGACGACATTGCTAAATAAAGAGAGAAATGGCAGAAGAATTGTTTCAAGGTGAATTTGTCATTTATCAGCATAATATTTAGACAACCTCTCTGTCTTTCATTCCTTTCTCTCACTGACCTAGTTTTAATTATGCCATGTGAAAAATGTACTTGGTCTTTACAGCCATAAATTAAGTTGCTTCTTGTAACTGCTTCTAAATTTCGGGGGTAAAAGAGTTGTGCTGGTCTTTGATCATGTACTGCAAAAATGTCAAAAGACCACAAGAAAAATAGGCAAGGTGAAAGGTTCAATTTTAGCAAATTTCTTTTTCTTTCTTTCTTTCTTTCTTTCTTTCTTTCTTTCTTTCTTTAGTTCGTGGCTTCTTCAGTCACAAATTGATTAGGTAGTTACATTAAATTAAGATTAACATAAAACTCTCCCAACCATTCTATTGGGTTTCAATGTTTCCTTTTGGTTTTCTATACCTATGTGTGCAGAAACCTGTTGAGCTTATTCAAGTTGCTTTTTCCTCAATTCCCAAGCTGACACTCCAGAACTATGGGTCACTGGCACTTTGATTTTGGAAGGAGCCTTGTTTTATTTGTGTACTGTGAATGACAGCTTTTTGCTCTTTCCTTAATGGTGGATTACATTTTCTTTGCTCCTTACACTTTCAGGAGATCCCCTTCTCCCCGCCAACATTCCTTAACGCCTTTGTCTTGAGCATGCATAAAACATTTTCTTTGAAGCAAAGTTCTTAGCCAAACCAAACTGGTTTGGGCTTACAAAAGAGGCTGGGCTTGAAAACCACCAAGAATGGGAATTATAATTGGAGTTCTTTCCCAAGCCAAGAAGCTAGTAGGCTAGCTAATCTTAAGTGCTTCACTCTGACCTCCTAGTGTGTGCAAAGCACTGAAACTGTAGCTGTACATACTTTATCTCCTTTATCCTCACAATAATTTTAGAAGTTGGGAGGTGAGCACTGTTTTACATTTTACAGTTAAGGAAACTGAGCATCAGAGATGCTCAAGGGAAGTCTGTAAGTGGGACACAGATGGGATTTCAGCAGGCTTGGCAGCCTGTGCTCTTCCCGCCCTGCCTAACTGCGGGTCAGGCTAGTGTAAGGGACCTGTCCTTGAGTCTGTGCTGACCAGCAGTTGGGGGGACGAAGGAGACTCCAGCTTGGGACCAGTGGGAGGCAAACTTGTACTCAGATTACAGGGTCAGGCTAATGTTCGCAGAGTTACTAATCTCTGTACCTCAGGCTTTTTATCCGTAAAATGGGAAGAATAATAGCATCTACTCACCAGGCTGTTGTTAAGACTGAATGATCCATGTAAACTATTTAGCACCTTGTTGGTCCCAGAGAAAACTGTAAGCAACTCTTATTTTCTTTCTCTGCCTCTCTCCCTTCCTCTTTTCTTTCCAACATCAATCATTCATTGAGTATTTACTCAATATTTATTCATTATTTTAGATATGGAGTCAGCAGATGTGAATATAAATGAGTCCTTGAAAATCAAAGATCTTAAACTCTTAAGTTTGGTGGGGACAATAAACAATGAAACAACAGGACACACACTATTGTAAAAACTTGAGTGATAAACTAATGGCAGGACAGATTTTCCCAGATGGAAAGACAGAAGAGAAGGTTATTTGGAGTGGAAAAAACAGCACATGCAGAAACACGTGGCAAGTGGCTCGATGTGGTGACAGGTGTGAAGAATGTGGTCAGGAGTGATGGAAGGTGAGGCAGAAAGGTAAAGTGTAGGCAGTGAAGGGCCCCCCACGCCTTATGTGGGGTAATTATTTTATGTCCATGGCAGAAGGTGTGTAATTCTTACTACAAGTAAGTCACTGTGCTATGTTGGTTATTAGTATCAGCTCACTTAATTCTCACAATGAGGTGGAGAAACCGAGATGCAGTTCAAATCACTACTTAGTCTCCTTACTTAGTAGTTGGCAGAACTGGGATTTGAACCCAGACAGTTTGGCTCTGGAGCTCTCGTTTTGAGCATCTTGCTCAGCTGCTTTGCAAGTGTGCATCTAATCCTGAGAAAATGGGAACCTATGCGACTAATCTTAGGCAGACCTGGTATGTGATTTTGTTTTTAACCTTTATAGGAAGATTGTTTTGGTGGCATAGCAGAGTGAATTGGAGGGGAGAGACTAAGAGCAGGCAGATTGGTTAGGAGGGTATAATAACCTGGGACGAAAATGATAAGGGCCAGGCCTGTCACATTGGGTGATAAGTTTGAGGGTCAGTTTGGAGGCATGATTGTGGGGAGGTGGGGAAGGGAAGGAGGAGAGAGAAGCTGAAGGGCACTCTGGTTTCCAACTTGGGTGTTTGGAAAAATGGTAGAATGAACCATTAACGCTCAAGAATCAGTCATGTGGAAAGGGAGGAATTAAGTAAAAAAAAAAAAGAAAATTCTTCTAAATCCAGGAAATATAAAATGCATCATTAGATAAGAGTAATTATATGGTTTCTCAGAATGCCAGTTCGAACCTCCTCCCAAACACCCACAGAGTTGATAGGAAGAATGAACGAGAATGTATATATATCACAAAATGGAAAACAAAGGCCAACAGAAACTAGAGAAACTTGTTTGGAAATATTTCTCTCTTAGCATGAAAATGAAACCATTTGTGGCATTTCAACATAGCAAGAAGGGGGGAAGGTGGCAAACAGGGTGAGCACAAGAAGGAGGGTTGGCCAAGTAGAAGCAGGGCTGAGAAGCTGTATAACCATTGCCTATGTGCAGCATGGCCTCCTTACTGATAGTTATTACCTTGCAGGACCAGCAAGGAGAAGGAAAAGCAGCCAATGAAACCACCACAAAAGCTGATTTTGTTGGTCTTAGTCCCTGTTCTCTTCTCCCTCCTGGATTCTATCATTATCCTTCTCTCTCCAACTGCACAAGTGTATCTTCTCCTATTAAAACTCATAGTGGGGCTGATGCCTTCATTGTTATGTCAGGAGGTAGGAGAACCTTATAGGGGATGCTCTGAAACTTGGGGCAGAGAGGAATCTGGACTATCAGAGAACGATATACAATAACTCAAGAGCTCTTGGCATAGGTATAGCCCCCCAAAGCTCACTGCTTTTTGCCTTTCTACTTCGCATGTCCACAAAGCTGTCTTAGACAATCAAGGAAAAGCCTTGAAACTTTGCAGACCATTCGGACTACAGATTGGAATATAGTTGCAAAGAAGTAGATTTACTGTGCCTGAATGCAAAACCAATCAACTCAGAATGACAATTTCATATAGGATGTCATTAATGTTACCAGCTGCATGGCTTTCTCTGAATGCCGGCAGCAGAGGGAAAAACCCACCTCCACAGCCATTGGCTCTCCTCTTTTCCACTTAGACAGCTATTGTACTGCCAAGGCAAATGTGAAACAGGCTCCCACAATAACAGCAATTTCCCCAATGCCCTGTTAATTTTCAGTAAACCAAAATAAAATGTGTTATTATTTATTAAGAATATGCACTACATACGGTTTCCAGATGATAAGTATTTCAGTAAAGTACCACACTGAGAACAATTTGGGTTGGCTTGCAAGCTGTAACCTTGGACTAATGGGTATAGCCCAGGGTCAGAATTGTCACTTTTATGGAGTTAATTCAATGTTCATGGTTTACAGACTATGATATAGGACCAGTGAAAAGTTTTTCCATCCCTAGTATCAGCTGCTTTATCCATATAATTTTACGTAAAAGAGTAGCGTCCCGTATATCATTATTTATTCATAATGACATTCACTAAACAACTGCATGGCACAGGATGATAGTGTAGTCTGGGGTATAGGATATGGAGCACAGGTTCCAAACACTGGGTCTGAGACAACTCCCTTCAATTATGTTAACTTTAGAAACACAAAATCAAAAAACATAATTTCACAGTTGCGGGAGAGTGTGTCATTATTTCACAACGAGAATACAAAAATGTGAAGGATCCCAGGTTTGGGGAATTTTATGGGCTCCCCTGCGGGCAGTTTAATACATTAGAAACCTTCTCTATTCCACTGGCCCCTGATTCTCCACCTGGGGGCCCCTGATCCAACCTCTGGTTTCTAGAACCTTCCACACTGTGAGGAGAGGATGACTACAAGCAGCCAGGACTCTGGCGGTCCGGGGCACCCCCTGGATCTGGCCCTTGCCAAACTCCTGACATAGTCTCCTGTCTCAGCTTCATTTCTTCTCTGGGCTTCCAGGTTCTCACAGCTGGGTCTGTGATTTCCTGACCTAATACTGCCTGGGCTGTGGAGCGCTTGGCCTCAGTTCCTGCTCTCCCTGCTGGCCTTGCTGCTAGATGTTTGCTCACGCCAGACCTAGGTCTGGCGCCCTGTGAAGAGTCTGGGCTATGTCACCACCTCCCGTCCTGAGGTCAAACCTTTCTTGTTCTCACGGCTTCAGGTCATTAATTAGAATTCCATTTTGGTTCTGGCTATTTGCCTTGAAGAAAAGGAACTTACAGTGCTTTTTAAAAATTATACATGAAATACATATTCATTTAGGAAAATCATAAAATCCTCTCGAAAATTACACCAACTCCCACTGCCTGGTGATAATCACCATTAACATTTTGAGGTTTATTCAGAATAAGATTTTTTTCTCTGCACATACATACAAAAACTTACTTGTCTTACAAAAATGAGATTTTATATACATGTGCAGTTTTTCTTTTCTTGCACAAACAGTTCAATATGAATACTGTACTCCACAACATTATTTTTAATGGCTGCTTAGTATTCTAATTTACTTTAAATAAATTTTGAAAATCCAAAATGCAAGAAGAATGCATTGTTCCACATCCTTTGCTTTTATTACCTCATCTAGTTTTTTGTTTCCATTTCTGTCGTCTGAATGAAGCCTCATGCTGGGTCTCTGTGACCCCCAAGAGGAATCGCTGTCCTTCTAAGGCAATGAATAGAAGAATCACTTCTGGCACTTGTTTGAAGTTTACTTTCCCAGGTCCTATCCACAGGTTTTTCATTCAGTGATTTGGAGTGGGGTTCTGGAGTTTTAAGAGCACCTGAAATGATCTTGCTTTAGCATTCTTCACATCACACTGTAAGAAACACTGCTGGAGGGGAGCCACGCTCCCTGGTGCCCCTCGGCCACTGCACCTGGTAACCCTCTGCTTACAGCCCCACTCCCCACATGGTGCCTGGGTAGCTCCTTCTCATCTCTATGGCTTAGTTCTCAATTCACCACACCCAGCAAGCTTTTCCTGGGCTGATCAGGCAGTTATTTTCTCCCTTCTGTGTGTGTGCTTGATATCTATTACATACCTCTATTTTTATACCTGCCACGTCTCTCACTAGACTCTGGGCTTCCTGACAGTCCCTGTCTGTCCTGGGTATGTGCCCAAGGCAGGTCTGTGTCCCACATAGAGTAGCTGCCCCAGGGATGCTTGTTGCATGAAAGGAGGAAAGGAAGGAAGAAAGAAAGGAGGGAATGAGAGACAGAGGGAAAGGGAGGGAGGAAGGAAGGAAGGAAGGGAGGGAGGGAGGGAGGAAAGGGAGAATGAAGGAGGGAGGGAGGAAGGATGGACAGAAGAAGGGAAGGAGAACCACTTTATTGTGAGAAATCAGGGAAAGCTTCCTTTAGGGGTTTCTATTTGAGCTAAGCCTTAAAAATAAGTGTCCTTTGCTGAGCGGTAGCTTACATTACAGTGGCTCCCTGAAACCTCCCAACAGCTCCTATCATTATAGTCGTGCATTTTACAAATTCCAGACTCACTCCTGAGTTCATGGAGATCAAGTGTCTTGTTTAAGGCCTCAGTGCTTTAAAAACAAAGGATTTGAACCAACATGATCTATGGGGCCAGAGAGAATGGAGTTAGGAGAAAAGATCCTCTCAGGTGCATGGAGCACAAGGAAAGACATGGAGTAAGGAAGGATGACTTGTGTCCTGGGGTAATGATATCACAGAGTAACTCAGTGATATCAGTTATCACAGATAACTCAGTTTACCTTGAATGTTGGGTAGATAGATACGCAGAAGGGTAGGATTTGGGGCTGGCAAGGTGGTTCAGAGCTGAAGTACTGAGTTTATTTCACCAGACTTTGGGGAGTCATGACATTATTCTCAATAAGAAAGTGTGTGCTCAAAGCTTGAGGCAGTGTGCTCATTAGATTGGAAGGGAAATGCACAGAGTGTGAGGGGAGGTCAGTTAGGAGCTCACTGCAAAGGTCCAAGTGGGAAGTATGAGCACCTGATGTAGGGCAGGGGCAGTGAGAGTGACTGAGACATTTTAGACCTAGAACATAAAAACTTTAGTAACCTACATATACAAACAAGTTTGGAAAAATCAGCCCAAGTTAGTTCTAGGTTTCCAGTTTGCAAAATGTATGTACCTTGAACAGAAGTAGGGTGCAGAGGGGCACCTGGGTGGCTTTGTCAGTTAAGCGTCTGCCTCTTGGTTTTGGCTCAGCTCATGATCTCATGGTTCATGAGATCGAGCCCTGTGTCAGGATCTGCACGGATAGCGTGCAGCCTGCTTGGGATTCTCTGTCTCCCTCTCCCTCTCTCAAAATAGAGAAATAAACATTAAAAAAAGAAGTGGGGTGCAGAACTGCTGTGAGTGCTCTGTGTGGGAGGGGGCAGTGTGAGAAACTACATTTTGGACCTGGTGAGTTTGAGGTGGCAGAGGAACTGCTGCAGACAGAGATACACAGCAGGTAGTCGGGGAAGAGGGTGTCAGAGGAACTAAGACAGACTGGACAATCGCCACGAGAAAGATGTAGAAGAGCCAGTGACGTTGTAAAATATGCCAGCAGGTAGACGGGGGAGAGTGAAGAGGAACCAGTGTCACACAGGGAAGCAGGGTGAAGGAAAAGGTGAAAGACATATAGAGGTGATTTAATGACGCCTTGCTCCTGGGTGTGACCATGGAAGAAGTGAAAATAGGTATCTCATAGGTATGAGTCTCAGAGATTCCTTTTTGCATTGTTAGAAGTTTTTGCCTTTTAATAAGGCTAGATACTCTTGTGGACCCTGAATTCTATATCCAAGGAATAACTTTCCAAAGGTAGAATCTCAGGTATCTAACAAGCTAGTGGGGAATGTTGTTTAGGGTCCAGGGATCCTATGAGCACACATAATAATAGTTACCATTTATTGCACTTGTGTTAAATGAGCTAACTCATTTAATTCTGACAAAATATCCCTATGGGGTAAATATTATCATTCACTCCATTTTAGAGTTGAGGACAGAGAGGCACAGAGAGGTTCAATAATTTGCCTAAGGTCACACAGCTGGTAAATGCGCACTCAGAATTTAAACAGCCGGCCTCCACTGCCTGCATGCTTCACTGCTGTTCTTTTCATCTGGATACCATAGCTTTCTTACTCATCTAGAGTGAGCACAAACCCAGTGCTGCTATCCCTCAGAACAGGTTCTCTCTTGTCTTCCATTAGCTTTTTATTTTTCACAGGTGTAGACAGGTGGGACATCGGTAGAGAGAGGCCTGGGATGTCCACTCCCTAGCCTGGCATCCCTTCTTGAGTCACTGCCATGGTATTCCTTTGGAGTCGGCTACAATCTAAGATGTGCTGGATGGGATAGCTATATTCTCATTTTCTTTGGTCTGGTGCAGAAGACATGGGAAGCCTCAATCCCACGTGTGTATCCTGTGTGTGTGTGTGTGTGTGTGTGTGTGTGTGTCCACGCGCACAACATGTGTCAGCTTTGCCTCTGAGTGGGACGAAAATACAGAAAGAATGGATTCACGATTCATCCAAAATATTTTTCACTTGATGCGCAGCTCTCAGGAGTGATGATCATTTTACATGAGCATTGATAGTTTCTTATCTGCACGTGGAATATATATATAAAGAACCATTGTTCTCTTGAGCTGTGCCTCAGTGAGAGGGAAGAAACTGCAGCTTCAATGCATAATTGAAACGTACGTATCAATGTACAACTGGAAGCCAGCTTACACTTTTCTGACATCCTCTACTTCAAGAAAACAGCCCTCTGACACACGACTAAAACATTTCACTGTGGCAGAATCGACGGACACCCCCTACAGGTAGCTGATGGGTCACGTGATTGGTAGATGAAAGGAACAAGAAACCTCCTGTAGCTGTTGGAGGAGGTGGTGGGGACGCTTTCATCTCTCCCTTGTCACAGGTCTACTTTGTTGGAGCTGAGCATGCTCTCACCTGCCTGCCCCCAGAACACAATCGCATTCCGGAGGCTCCACTTTAATGCTGCCAGGTGGCTTCTCTCTTCTTCAGCATGTACTTGGCGCTCTTCTTGAAATTAAACGGTGACCTCTCACTTATCTTCAGGTCTAACTCTGGG
Organism: Prionailurus viverrinus; assembly: GCF_022837055.1. Lineage (NCBI taxonomy): Eukaryota > Metazoa > Chordata > Mammalia > Carnivora > Felidae > Prionailurus > Prionailurus viverrinus. The sequence continues at coordinate 144,074,598 of NC_062568.1, forward strand.
CCGGCTCTGATCCTGCCCCAAAGCTTGTCTCCTGATTCATGTAACCAACAATCAGAGCTCATCAATAGTGAGAAGGAGGCCTTTGCTCTTCTGTACTTGTCATCAAAGCCAAAGGAACTCACTTTCCTCGGGGCAACATCTGGCTAGAATTTATATGGCGGGCATGGAAATATTCTTTGCTAGATATTATGATTTCTTTGCTTTGGCATCGCTGAAAATGGCACGCTGCCACCATCAGAAACTAACCATGTCATTTTCTTCATGTCAACAAGCTTCTTGCCAATAATGATTTCCTGTCATTCCTTCCCTGTTGATGAAGGGGCGGCTGCTCCCTTGGCAGTGTACTTCAGGGAACAAAAAAATTAAATCTAGCTGGGCAGCTCTTGAGGTAGGGAGCTCCTATGCTGGAGGAAATGACGTCTTTAGGACTCATGCTACTCTGACAACTACAGTATGTAGTTGTCATGCCTCCTGCTGCCTTACCTGCACCTCCTTCTGTAATCACCCACGACCGCTCTGCTCCAGCCACTACTGAAATGCTATTTTGGCTCAGTTGCTATTCTCATTGTCCTTTCCCTCTTTTCCTTACTGTTATTGGCTCTCTCCTTCCCAATGCTCTCTCCTTTTTGCTTTTGAGCCCTTTGATTTTTCTTTTTAGTTTGTCCTTGTTTCTATTCTACTTCTTATTCCTTTAGCCTCCTATCATGGGCTATGTAGACCTTCAAGTATCCTGTCCTTGGGACTTCTCTTCTCTACTTACACTGAAAGGTGATCCATACTCATCGCTTTACATATCAACTTGGTGATACTTAAACCCTTAACATTTCTACAAGTCTTGATAAGTTCCCTAAAGGAAATCCTTCATACCCTGCCATTTTCTACTTGTGGCATCCATATTCAATTCTTTTAACTGAATTTTTTGCGCTCTTATCTCTAAGTCTTTATTTTTTATTTAAAAAAATTTTTTTAACGTTTATTTATTTTTGAGACAGAGAGAGACAGAGCATGGACGGGGAAGGGTCAGAGAGAGAGGGAGGCACAGAATCTGAAACAGGCTCCAGGCTCTGAGTGGTCAGCACAGAGCCCTACGCGGGGCTTAAACTCACGGACCGCGAGATCGTGACCTGAGCTGAAGTCGGACGCTCAACCGACTGAGCCACCCAGGCGCCCCTCTGTAAGTCTTTAAAAACAATCCTTATTTCTTTCTTTCTGTTTTTAAGGTCTTAGCTATTGCCTTCAAGAAAGAGTCTGAAGATTTAGCCTTTCACATGTACCACATCATACCTATACACTCTTCTCCCTAGTCTTCCAAAGTTGTTATTTTGTAATTTGGGATAAATGAATATTCAGCATTTATATTTGCCCATGAAAATGCTACTTATAGTGGAGATTTATAATATCTTATGATTATTTTGAGAGGCAGCATGTAGTAATTGTTAGCAGAACAGCTTCTAGAGCCCAGTTGCCTGGATTCAAATTCCAGAAATGGTACTCTCAGGGTCAGCTCAGGTATGTTCCTTAATATTTCCATGTCTCAATTTCTTCAAACGTAGAATGAGGGAATCATAGTACTTACAACATCAGATTTTTGTGATGATTAATACTGAATTAGTTAATAAATAAAAACTTAATAAATATAAAGAGTTAACCCAATTCCTGTCATATAATAAGCACTAACATGTTAGGAATTTTTGTTTTTATTATTATTATCTTTCCCTGTGCAACTTTTTATTTTTCTTGGGATTAATAACAATGATAATAACAACCATAATAATTTCTATTCTTATTTGCATAGTTTTCCACATACTTATGGCTAATTTATCCCTAATCTCTCCTCAGTAAATCTCTTCTCAATTATATTCAAATGCATTTGGTGATATATTAATTGCATCTTTATGAAGTTTTTCCTGGAGTCTTTGTGCCTGCACTGGTCCATTCTGGACAACGTTTGAGCTGCTGCAGATTTGTTCTCTCTCTCTTGCTCTTCACAGTCCCCTTGAAGAGTTCATTTATTTCTTTCGTGTTTGGTCACCTGTTTCCTAGGTCATTTTCCCCCCTCTGACTTGGTTTATCTCCTGATTTAGTAGACTGTATCTTCCTGAGAACAGATTAAAGTAAAAAAAAAAATTTTTTTTAGATACTGCATGTCTGAAAATGTCTCTATTCTAACTTCACACTAAATGGCTAACTAGAGAGTTCTAGGTTGGAATCATGTCCTCGCAGAATTTGGGAGGCATTACATCATTGTCTTTAGCTTCCATGTTGTTGTCGAAAAGTTCTATGCTGTTGTAATTTTGATTCTTTGTATGTATACAGTCATTTTCTCTGGAGACTTTTAGAACCTTTTTATCCTCCAGTGTTCTGGAATTTCATGATGTACTTTCATGTAGATCTGCGTCCATCTATTATGCTGAACACTTGATGGACCTTTAGTTTGGAAAAATCACTTGAATTATTTCTCTGATGATTTCTTCTCCATTTTCTCATTTTTGTTCTTTGTTTTGTTTTGTTTGTTTTAAATAGAATATTATTTGGATTTGGAATGGTCCTCTCAGTTTTACACCTTTACTTTCCTACTGTTCATCTTTTTGTCTTTTTGATCAACACTCTGTAAGAATTAGTCAAATTTTATTCCAATGCGTCTACTTTTTAAGTTTCTTCTAGGGGCACCTGGGTGGCTCAGTTGGTTAAAGGTCTGACTTTGGCTCAGGTCATGATCTCATGGTTCATGAGTTTGAGCCTCACATCAAGCTGTCAGCACAGAGCCCGCTTTGGATCCTCTGTCCCCTCTTCTCTCTGCCCCTCATGCTCTCTCTCTCTCAAAAATAAACAGTACAAAAATTGTAAATTTCTTCTATTTTATTTTTAATTTACAGGATTTTTTTTGGTTTCTGAATATTTTTTTCCCAAGAAAGTGCCTTGCTTTTATTTCATTGATGCAATGTCTTTTTTTTTTAATTTTGAGGATTTTAATTTTAAAAGTTTTTCTATTGCAATATTGTCTGTTTTGTTCAAGTCTTTTAAATTTTCACTTGGTTTCAATCCATCTTTTCTTTTGGAGGCTTTCTTTAAAGGTCTGGTGACCCTTGGAAGTTGGCTTTCATTTGGGAGGGAGATACTGAGAATCTCATAACAAAGTCTGTCTTGGGTGGGGCTTTTCCAAGATATGATTCAAGCTGGACCATTAAATTATACAAGTCCTAAGGTCAGTATCTGTAGGTCTTTATCCTGGGTGGATCAAATTCCCCAGAGAAGGATCTGATTTTCTACTTGTGAAATATAATCCCTCTTTCCAGATGGAAGGACTCTAGTGGAACACTTATTTTGAAAACTTCCACTTAATTTTAGTGCTGCACTTGGTTTTAGCTCTGTGCCCAGCCTTCAACTGTGCCTGGTTATCTACTAGCTCAAAGAACTTCCATTTTACCTAGTCAGAGAACGTCCAGTCTTCTACTGGGTGGGGGAAGGACAGCTACCCACTTAGTAGGGGAGGATTTCTGAAAATCTGTTTCTTAGAAGGGCTTGATTTTAGTTCCACCTCCTACATTCACAGGAATCTGGTACCAAGAACTCCTGAGTCTTTTGCGACTTCTGTGGTGTCGAGTAGGCTGTTTCTCAGCCTTTCCTTGGCTTAGGTTTTAGTTTTCTCAGGCCTGTCAATTGCTACTCACCCCTCTGCTTTGTGCCTTGCAATGTTTTGTTGCTTTTTCTTTAATTTGGATTTATGCCTTTAAAAAACACTATTACCATCATTTTAGTAAGACTTGAGTGTGCAGAGGGTAATATGTAAGGCAGTATTAATGAAGACAGATTTTCAACAAATGAACACATATATCACTACAAATTATAAGAAGAATTGTAAAGAAATATAGTAAGATGAGTTGAGAGAACAGTAAAGAGGGACCTAATTTGGACTGGTGCTTCATGGCATGGCTCTCTGAGAAGGTAATACCTTAGCCAAGACCTGAAGACAAATGGGAGTTAGTCAAAGAGTATAGGGAAAAGCTGGGGTGCCTGGGTGGCTCAGTCGGTTGAGTGCCAACCTCAGCTCAGGTCATGATCTTGCAGTCTGTAAGTTCAAGCCCCACGTCGGGCACTGTGCTGACAGTTCAGAGCCTGAAGCCTACTTCGGATCCTGTTCCTCCCTCTCTCTCTCTGCCCCTCCCCCAGAGAGGCAAATTGCACTCTGTCTCTCATTCTCTCAAAAATAAAATAAACAAAAAAAAAAAAAGGAAAAAAAGCGTATAGGGAAAAGCATTCCTTGCAAAGGAGCAGCCTTGAGATGATAGAATAGTCAGGACCTGGGCTACAAGTGATAGAGGCCCGAGCTTAAGCTAAAAAAAGGGGGTGGGGTGGGGAATTAATTAGTACATATAACTGGGAAGTCTAAGATGGAGAGATAGTGAGGCTTGGCTGGATCCAGGGATTTATATGAGATCTCAGGTCTCTGTCTGTCTAGTTCTGCTTGTCTCCATTGGCCTCATTCTCAGAGAGACTTCCTTCATTTGGTAGCAAGTTGGTTACTAGCAATCACAAGGTTACGTCATCCTTATGGCTCCTGACCCACAGAAAAAGAGGAAGGTTTTTCTCACATCTTTTTTTTCTAACTAGCAACCATATACAGCGTCTCAACGTTTCTTGGAATAATCACAAGAATGGAGTTCTGTGTTTGACCGGACATGGGCTCAATTCTATAGGCAGAAAGTAACTTGATTCATGCAAAATACTGGGATATTTGCTATCAAAATAACTGTAAGAGATAAAATTATAGAGATTTAAAGCATGGTCTTGTGAGTGATGTTAAGCATTTGGCATTTATACTAACTGAAATGAGAAGAGATTGATGGATTGTAATCAAGGAGTAGCGTAAGTGCTATTGCTGTTAATTCAATCCACACTAAACCACGTTCCCTTTCCCATCCCCTTACCTGTCTCAGAAGCACTACCGTTTCCTACTGCCTTAGCTTTACATTTTAGACTCATCTTTGAAACCTCTCAAGTTTATCACTCATGTAAAATTAGTCACTAAGCCCAAGAGGCTTCTCGTTCCTGAAGTCTCTTGGATTTATCCTTGCTCTTGCTTCATGTACATTGTCATACTGTCTCAGGCTCTTATCAACTTGGACTTGGTTCTTGTGATAGTCTCCTAACTGGCTTCTCTTCTATTTTGTCCCTGCTTCTAAGTCATCACACATGGCACTGCCACATTGTTCTTTTGAAAATACCACTATCTTCACGTCACTCGTCTACCCAGTAGCCTATGATGCTTCCTTATCATGTAATGAATCAAACCCAAATGCCTCAGCCCAGCATCCAGAGCCTTCTATCATCTGGCCCTGCTGTGCCTACCTAGCCTTATCTTCCCGTTTTCCTTCCACCATAATAAGACTACTTAGGGCCCTGACTCCCCAGCTCCTCACCTCCAGAGGTGGGAGAAAGATAGACAGTTATCAATTGCTTTTCAGCCAGAAGAGGGCAGAGGTGGGAGGAGGGAGAGGAGGAAGGGAGAATGTGAGCGATTCTAATGAGTCACAGCTGCATTAGATAAAGAAAGGCTGTGGATGTTAAGTGTGACTACCCTGAACTTGATGGTGTGGCTGAGCTAGCCTCTGAGCAGCATGGGCAGACGACAATGTCAAGGAGAAATCTCGAAGTATATGTTTTCAAGGTGAGGCTTTGGCTGGATGGAGGATGTTTGCTCAGGCAAGTCTTTCCAGATCGTAATAGCCACTCCCTCTGACAAAATGTGTGGGCCTAGCTCACAGGTTTCTGGGAAATTGTCCAGACTTTTCAGGGTCAGTTGGTGCTGCAGAGCAATGATGGATTATCCAGAGAGGTGTGAATAGTGTCAGGAAACATGACCAACCCTGGTGGGAACTCATTACTTATTTTTGCTTAAGTAGCTTTTTGGTGGGGGTTTGGCATAGTGTTTGGAATTTGCAGAAGTAAAGTGCAATTACAATGGGAAGGGGATCTGCCAACTGAAAAAAAAAACATTTGGAGGGAATTTGGGTAAAAGTTTGTATCTGAACCCTAAGAGGAAACAACAGACAAAAAAGTTGAAGAAGTCAGCACAGAATAACTATTATCAGTACCTGGGACTGATTTGGTTAAATCCTTATAACAGTTATTACTCACCAAATGACATGGATAGACATAATTGGTTCACATTTTATAATAATTTCTATAAGACTTGAACTGAAGTATAAAAGAGTTTACCCTAGATGTTAAGGATTGGAGGAGTTTTATTCATCCAAGAGAACATTTCCAGTGAACATGATACAAGGATATAGTCATTCTGTGGTAGGAAGAATAATGGTTCCCCAAAGATGTCCACACCCTAATTGCTGTAACCTATGAATATGTTGGCTTGCACGGCAAAAAGAGCTTTAGAGATGCTATTCAAGCTACAGACCTTGAGATGGGGAGAGTAGCCTGTATTATCCAGGTGGGCTCAATCTAATCACCTGATTCTTTAAAATCAGAGAACCATTTCCAGCTGGGGCTGGTCAGCTGGAACTGTGATTATAGAGTAAGGGTTAGAGAAAGGCAACTTGCTGGCTGTGAAGATGCAGGAGGGGCTCATGAGCCAAGGAGTGTGGGAGGCCTCTACAGGCTGAAGAAAGCAAGAGAATAGATGATCCCCTAGAGCCTCCAGAAAGAAACACAGCCTTGCCAACCCTCGGTTTTGGCTCAGAGAGATCTGTGTTGAACTTCTGACCTACAAAACTGTAAGAGAATACATTTATGTTGTCTGAAACCACAAAGTTTGTGGTGATTTGTGATGGCAGCCATGGATACTGCTATTAAGGCAAATTATTTAGTAAATGAATGAATGAAATTAGTCTAAAGAATTTGTAAGGAAATCATGTAAACAGGCTTCTGTTGTTTGGACTGGTACTTCAATGTGCTTTTTATTAGTGATTCATTTTTTAAAAGTTTGTTTATTTATTTTGAGAGAGAGCAAGTGCAGGAGGGGCTGAGAGAGAGAGAGAGAGAGAGAGAGAGAGAAGGAAAGAAAGAATCCCAAGTAGGCTGTCAGTATGGAGCCCAATGTGGGGGCTCGTATGAACCGTGAGATCATGACCTGAGCTGCATTCAAGAGTCAGACACTTAACTGACTGAGCCACCTAGGCGCCCCTAGTGATTCATTTTTAAACTTACTTGTTGAGCACTTACTCTGTACTTTCCTTTTTGAACTAAATCCTCACAATAATGACATCATTAGTATTAGTCGATGATGTAATCTTTCCATAGTCACACAGTAAATGGAGAAGTTGAGTTTTGAATCTGGAAGCTGTAGAGCTTACTGTTGTTTAGTTACCACGATGGTGGTTCCCACATTTAGCTGCATATTAAAATCACCTGCAGAGGTTTTACAAATCCCAATGTCCAGATCATGTCAATTAAATCTGAATGTTCAAGTTTGGAGCCAGGCAGCAGTATTTTTTAAAGATCTCCTGTGATTCCAATGTGCAGTGAGTTTTGGGAACCACTGCATTTGGTTGTGCTCTCTCTCAAACTACAGTGTAACCTGCTGATTCCAACTCATGGAGAAAATTAAAACTGTTTGTTTAAAACTACGATCTAGATGATCTTGAACTGTAAATTGGTGGTTTTATCATTGTGAGTACAACGACTGTTGGATAAAAGGGCAGTTGTTAGTTAATCCAAAAGACTACAGTAGAATTGATTTTGCATGTAGACACAATTTGGATTGTCAGTCAAAATAATGGAAGGCCAAGAGTGGGGAAACCTTTTCAAAAATCAGACAAGGAGGAGAGAGAAACAAAGATCTTTATCTGGTATCTAGAGCCAGAGAGAATGAAGAGCTGCCAGATGAGATCGGCAGTCAAACTGCCTGTCTGGACATTTGTCACCAGTTTTGTTAAAAGTCTGTGCCTTTATGTGTCTTTAGCATCAGTCAGAAGCAGCTCCGCTCTCCCATTAAGATTGGCACCATGCCTATGAGTTTACATGTCCTCTCTGTTGCCATCACTTGGCTTCCTTGTGCCACACCGGATAGCTTCTCTAGGGTCGCCAATCTCCATCAGCAGGACAACATCCCCCTTCTGGTCAGGGAACAGACTGTCAATCGGGCACTGATGGAAGTTTGGCTGCAATCCTCTGGCTGTCATGGTGGCAGATGACAGTTCCTCCCTTTAAATGCCATTTCCATAAGGTACAGCACCCAACTCCCCCTTGGTCAGGACAGGCTTGCTCTGTTTCTTAATCTGCTGCAAAACTTCTTAAACTTTCTCAATTAGTTTTGCAAACAGAAATTGGTTCCGCAGGTTTCAACTGGAAATAGGTGTTGACAGTGGTGTCCAAATCTTTGATTCAGGTTCTCCTCTCCCCTTTGCCAGTCTTTCCATGAGAGTAATGAGCAGGCCTGTGTTGGACGTAGCAGATGCACCTCTCCACATGGGCCAGAGCTTTTGCTTCAAATCACACAGATGACAGTCATAAATTAAAGTGCACTTCTGTCTCACTGGTAGTAATTGCAGACCCCAGTACATCATCTTTGTATATGCTAAGCCATAAACTTGCTTCGGCCAGGATTACTTCAGGATACCTAATTGAACACAAGGCAGTCTTTTTGGCCTAAGTATTCCCAACTGGCTATATGCTGTTTGTAATTTCACCAGAATGTTGCCAACACTCTACTCCAGTGTGGGCTGTGTAGATGTGGAAGGAAAAGAACTAAATCAAAAGGATGAAAGAAGCAACTTTACAAATTTTGCATGATTGGCATTACTGGTTTTCTCTTGGATTTACCCGTGTCAGTAAATATTACAAGTTATAATTTGGCTTTATTTTTATTTATCCTTATTTACTTTCTAGCTTTTTTAATTGGTTAAGAAAGGAGTCTGGAGTTCAGAGAAATTACTCCCAATGAGATTACAGTCTAACTGGAATAGAGACCTTATTGCTTATTTGAAGGATTTGTATAGTATAAATAGGCAGACATAACAGTCAAGAAATAATCTTGGGGCAATTGCATAAAACTCTATTTTCTCACCACACAATGTTGCCCTGAAACATTTTTTAAAAATCACCGAGAATTGAGATCTTTCATAAATCATAAATTCCTTAATACAAAATTCCTTAAACTAGGGAAAAGCAGTACTGTTTTCTGAGAATTCCCTTCTACATTTTCCTTGTTTCCTTGTTTTCCTTGTTTCCTTTCAAATTTCTGTTTTCTCAAAACCGATTTATATTTTACACAGTTGCTAAGTGCTATTGTACGCTTTGCATTTTTCAAAGAGTTATATCGTTTTTCTCTTCCTTGGAGATGATTTTGACACAGCTTATAGACAACCATACACACACACACACACACACACACACACACATACACACACACACAAATAAATTTATCAGCCAATATCAGTAAATGACTAAAGTCCTGAAGAAACTATTGAAAATTAAACTTGGTTATAGTACAATGGTATCTGCAATGTATTGGCTACTTATCCATGTTTATAAATAGGACACAAAGAGCTTAATTTTATCATAATTGAAGAGCAATTTTGAGAAAGTCATGTAATTTAATGGTTTAACTGTCTTTTATTGCCGTATGTAAATGGACTAAATATCAGCAGTAAATGTTCAACACAATCTAATGCACTACAATTTCTTTGGAACACAATTTAAATTTCAAATTATGTTTAATGCTTTTGTACATATCACAGGTCTCTTTTTTAAAGCTAATCACATGGAATTGATTTATTTGAGGAAACTGGCATTTAGGAAAAATAGAGAAGCAGAGTGGGTCATTTGGAAATCTGACCAAATATGTTTTAAAAAGTGTGTCATTTATTTTTAAATAATATTTTCCTTCCATTACTTTGAACCTTACCAGTATCTTCCTGTGTTACATATTTAGATTTCTGAATAAGACAACTTTTTCCAATCGCATTGTGTTGGCCTCAAACATTTCCTTTTTCTTTTGTATAGGTTGGCCTAGAGGGGGATGTTGATGCATAAGACACAACGTATGTATAGGTTAGGCCACTTTTTCTCGTCAAAATGGTACACTAACTGGCACCCTTTGATTCTGTTCTTGGTGTTGTCTTCAGGACCAACACATGTTTCTGTATGAAATAATGTTCAGTGAAAGAAGGGAGAAAATGCTCTTCTCTTTGTACCCCATCTGATTTCAGAATGTTCCAATTAAGGTACAGACATGAAGGTCAGATAAAGAGGTTAAAAGTAAAAAGTTCTTTTGGGAGGCAGAGTTAAAAGACTCTGATGAGATTTTAAGATGGCAGTGTTAGGAAAAAAGCCAGGCTGTCTAACCTGCATTTTCATGGACTGCCATCAACAATGGAGAAACTACCCTAAAGCAGACTCATTCATGAAATTTATAAATCTTAGAAGGGGAGTCCTTAAAGTATATTGTGCACACAACGATATACATTGAGCTCGTGAAACTTTATTTTGTAAAAAGTTAAGTTCTGCACTCACAGGAGGACTGCAAACAAAACTGAGAAAATATGGAACAAGTGTGCTTTTAGGTTAAAAAGAAATCCACAAATCTACCATAATAAAATCATTAAAATTTTCCAGCACCTAATTACTAATGCTCTAATGGGAAAAGTCTTGTTTTTCCTTTTACTTTCTTGGGGCGAAGCTTTGTTTTACCAACTTCTCCAACAGGTTGGCTGGTTAAATGAACAGGTCTCATTCATTCATCTGTGAATTCATCCTTATGGTGTGCCAGACTTTAAGGATTTAATGGTGGACCAAACAGTACTAGAACTCAAAGGCTTATGAGAAGGACAGATAATAAACAAACACATATATAATTATAATAAATTCCTAAATCGAGACTGGAAGGCTTGAGTAAGAAGGGACTTGCTCCTTTCTGTTGGTTCCTGGTTCCTGTCAAGATGAACTCGGCTCCTTGAGGTTGGCTTGGTGGCAGCAATCAGTAGCCAAATGGCTCCAATTTGCCATTTTTCCAATATTCACAGAACAAGCCTAATCTTCCCCTACCAGCATCTTTCCTCAGAGGACTAACTCCAGCTCTGTTTGCCCTCTCTGCCAAGCCTCTGGGTTTTAATAACACCAGTCTCTTCCCTTTGTTCCCCAGCCCTGGGTATGCTTGTTGCTTCCTGTATTTCCACCTCTGTGATGCTTTGGTGTCCCCATTTGCCTGATTTTCAGTTCTCTAGTTCTCCAATACCCAATTAACAACCTTTGTATTAAATTCTCTCTGTTAAAATAGTTTGTATGAAATGTGACCGAAATCTGTCCTGTCATACAGTTGTCAAAACTCCACCATTAATCATATGTATACCTTTTTTCCCCCCCTAAAGACCTATGTTAGGTATGTTGGTAACATATTCACATATTCAGGATATCTGGAAGGGTATTCAATTAAAAAAAAGTCAAATGAATAAACCAGACACTGTGGTGGGCTTTGGGAAATTAATACTGAGTTTATAAGTTAATGGAACAGATGGTAATATAAACAATTGGCTATGGAACAATTCAAGAACTGTAGGTACAAAAGGTGTTTTTGAGGCCATGCCTGCCTGAAGGTAAAGACAACTGGACAGATAGTGGAAAACATATTACTCCTAACCTAGCTTTACTTATAAACTTTATCCATTAAACTAGGCTCTCTTCTGGCTTCAGGTGGGTGAAGCCCAAAAACAAATATTAGGGGCATCTGGGTGGTTCAGTAGGTTAAGCATTTGACTTTGGCTCAGGTCATTACTTCACAGTTTGTGAATTCCACCCCCCATCAGGCTCTGTGCCGACAGTTCAGAGCCTGGAGCCTATTTCGGATTCTGTGTCTCTGTCTCTCTCTGCACCTCCCCCGCTCATGCTCCGTCTCTCTCTCTCTCTCTCTCTCAAAAATCAATAAACATTAAAAAAGTTTTAAAAACTTGGTTTAAAAAGACCCGAGTATTAAATCCTAACCAAAAAACAGGAGCAGTATTGTAAATAGGAAATTAAACAGATAAGTGAACCTGACACATTTAAAGAGTTGGGACAGCAACCTAAATGATCGTTGGAGATTCATATCAACTTTGTTATGCTTTGGTGTATGGACATTTTGGAATAGTTGAAAACCCTTTTGGTCACCCCAACACTGCTGGTCTGCATGGATGGCCCATTTTTGCTGCGGCATTGGAATCTTCAGCATTAGTATCTAGGTAACTGGGTCTATACTCTATTTTAGAGTTTTGAGTTCAGTGCTAGTTCCTGGCCCCTTATAGTTAGTCTTACTTGGTCACAACTAATTGGAGAAGCTCTCTGATGCCATCTTCATAGGAATATCCCAGTATTACTTTATGCTTAATATATAGTAAAATATCAGTTGGTAATAAGCGCTATTAAATAAAGCAGCATGAGGGTGGTATTTTAAATAGAATGCTTAGCAAAGGTCTGATTGATGAGGGGCCAGGTGGGTAGAGTCTTAAATTAGATGCAGAGGCAAGCCATTAGATCAAGTGAAAGAATATTCCAGGTAGACGGAAGAGCAAACGCAAAGGCCTGAAGTGGACATAGTTTGGGCCTATTTGAGAAAATGCAAGCTGAAGTGGAGCTGAAGTGGAATGAATGAGGAATTAGTGACAGGAGAGGATACTAAAAAGGTAGGCAGAGATAGGTGACATAGGACATTGCAGGTTGTCATAAGAACTTTGGATATTCTTGTCAGTGTGGTAAGAAGCCACTGGTGAGTTTCAAGCAGGGAAGTAATATGATCTGACATATTTTTAAAGGGCAACTCTGACTTCTGTGTGGGATGAACCATTGGCCCCTCAAGACCAGATAGAATGTCATTGTTGTGGCATTCCCTACAGGGACAATGATGGCTTGCAATAAAGCTGTTGAGAAGTGGTTGGACCTGAGATACACTTGATGTTCAGATGGCTGACTCTGCTGATGGTTTATATGTGAGGCCCAAGAAAAACTGAACAAGTGATTGAACAATGTGCCAATTACTGAGATGAAGAAATATGTTGGGGGAGCAGAATATCTAGGTGTGTTGTGTAGGGGAACCATATGTTGTGCTTGAGATGCTTATCCGCTATTCAAGTGAAAATGTCATTAGGCTGTTACATGTTCAAGCTGAATGCTCAGTGGGGAGTTCGGGCTAGAGATGTAAATGTAGATACCAGTAGGAGATTCTGCAGGTCATGTGATTAGACAAATCTGTCTAATCTCCATCTAGGAGATGGATATATAGAGAGAAGAAAGATGATGAAGACAGACTCCTGGAGCACTCTAACATTTAGAAGTCAGGGAGAAGAGGGTTCAGCAATAGAGATGGAAAGGAGGGTTAAAAGAGCAGTTCTTTTTTTTAATGGTACTTAACCATATGCATAATTTTATACTTATGAAAATTATTTGGAAAAGAGGGGAAATTGATGATGCAGAAGAAATAAGTAAAAAATTTAAGGACAAAGTCCCTGAGTAGATAGACAGGAATAAAATGTAGTATAAATATGTAGTTGGTGGGGGGGGGGGCACCGGGGTGGCTCAGTTGGTTAAGTGTCTGACTCTTGGTTTTGGCTCAGGTCATGAACTCACTGTTCCTGAGTTCAGGCCCTCCTGTTAGCACAGGGCCTGGTTGGGATCTTCTGTCTCCCTGCCTCTCTGACCCTCCCCCACTTGATCTTTATCTCTGTCCCTCAAAAATAAATAAATAAACATTAAAAATAAATAAGTAAATATGTAGGGGATTGCCTTTGGAAGGGCTATGGACAATTAATCCATTATAACATGACGGACAGAAGAGTGTATGAGCACAGATGTACGTAGGTCAACACGTTTCGAGGTGGGAGGAGGACACAGAACTAAGATGACAAAAACACCCAAGGAAGGCACGTGTTTCTATTTTTTGTTATGGGGGTAGTGGTTAAGGGTTCAAATGAGCATGGGGGTGGGGGGAGAAGTGCCACATACTGTCAGAAAATCTATCGCTCTTCTATGAAGAAAGATTTCCACAAAGGATTTATTTGTACATTGTTAGGAAGAGTTAAATATCCCATGCCTTAGAGGAGGGATCATCCCATTGCAGACATGTTTGGTGAGTCAGTGTTAAACAGGCGCCGGAGCTGGCAGCACACCAGTGGTGGGGGGAGTGAGTGTCATCTGTGTTGGGTGCAGCAACTGCAGAAAACATAAAAACAATAATAAAACTCACTCGGTTTTCATTATACCCATGTGCTGGCAATTCTAGACATCAGTAACAAAACACTTCTCTCAAAAAAAAAAATTCTTTTTGGTTAAGTTCTAGGCAATTATAATGGTGACTTTTAATAATGTATATGTAAGCTTCAAATTAGCACGTGTTTACTGCTTGTCCTTTAATAAACATTGTTTTCTATGTGGAAGTTAATTTGGAAAGCTCCCAGTTATACAGTCTGTTCTCCTACATATGGATTCAGCTGTGCTTGTTTGGAGAAGTTTGTTGAGGATTTGGAATGTTCAGGCACAATTTGTGTTGTTCTATTCCTATAGCACTACCTGTTCCTGTATTTTAAACAGTGGATTTGAAATAAATGGTGATAAAGTACTTGTAAAAACAGGAAAACAACGTGAATTGCTTCAATTCTATCCTCCTGTGTGACCCTTTGGATTTTTAAATTTGTCTTTAAAATGTGCAGTGTGAACTGCAAAGTTTTTCACTGGGAGGCAAACTTTACTTCATAGATGAATTTTTTTACTGTGATTGAACAATGCCTTCAAAATCCAATTTAACTCTTTACAGTGGTTTTAAAACTAAATAACAAAAAATGCAGTGTTATATCAGGGGTACAATTTAGTACTTACTTAAATTGTATTTTTTATGGATGTCTCCATTTTATTAAAATCTACTCATTAGTTACTGGACAATTACTTACATAATTTATACATGATGTTTGATAAAAGACTGTCTCCAATTCCTTTCTGAACATTATTTGTTTCATTTCTTGATGATTCCCGAAACTAATTTTGTCATGGAAAGGAGGGGGTGTTATAAGAAAGACCTGCTCTGGGTGTCATATATGCTAGATTTGCCATTAAGTGGAGCGTTTCCATTAATAGAATAGAGATGCATGTTTTTCTCATTATGGGGTATAGCTCCCACGGAAGATTTAGGATCAAGTTGCTCAAAGTACTTCAAATTTTTGGTGGAGAGCGCAGAATACTTGTATTTGGAAAACTAGGTAGTAGAGATTCATTGGCAGCATAGTTGTTTTGGTTTGTTGTGGGACGTATTGCAGTGAGTTTTATGTCTAGCACCCTGACTGTCAAAGGCCAGGAGCTAAAACAGAGAGACCATCTTCAGAATCACGCAGACCTGTGTTTGATTCCAAGTTCTATCTCTTCCAAGCTGTGTAGTCCTGAGCGACTTAATTTCTTTAAGCCTAAGTTTCCTCTCCTATCAACATGTAAATAAAATACAAATATATCTCAGAGGATTGTGGAAATTGAATGTTCTGCTAAGTGGAAGCACTTAGCTGATGCTCCGCCCATAGGACACGAAAATGAAATGTTTCCTCTTCCTCTACTTCTTTTAAATACTCCGTTCAGTCATGACCTCATTCTTTGCATAAGTTTTCACTAGCTAGACAATCCTTGTATTTTGTGCTGATTTTTAAGCACTAAGGAGGTTTGAAGTACATTTGCTAATAAGTTGTGATATGTGACATCAGTTTCTTAATGTCTTTGTTAAAGTTTCCACAAATGATTTATTGTCAGACTTAGAAATAAAATAAATAAATGGGAAGCATTGATTTTTTTTTTTTACTGTATCAAACATGTATATAGCTGTCAATTATAAATGGGATCTTTCAGCCTCAAGACTGGAGGTCTGGGGAAGGCATGGGGAGTGCAGAGTGCAGGGGTAGGTGGTAAGTGGGGATTAAACAAAAGTCGATCCATTGTAACAATTTTATATCACTCTCTTCCCAGGGAAGATTTGTATTGGTGGCCCTGAAGCAGAGAGCTCTGTATCCCATTACCAGCCAATGAGTCATTCAGTCTCCCACAGATCCAAATAAAGTTTTACAGAATACCCTATGGCATGCCTTTCAAAATATATGAATGCCATAAAATATATCACTTATTTTACCATATGAACTGACTCTGTCCCTTTTTCACCATTTGGGATAGCAATCTCACCATGTGTTTTTGGCTCTTAGGTTATCATCAGATATATTGGAGTTCTCTGAGCTTTTCCATTCTTAGTCCCCATGGTATTTTCAGGAGTTTTATAACTTGGTTGTAAAAATTCACTCTAAACTGAAACTTGGCAAACAATATATTAATCTGGGAAGTTAATTTCGTTTATAAAGTCCAGAATCTGTTTAGCCCCTCTTTTGAGTTTTCAGAGACCTTGGAAAAACAAAGTGAGCAATTAAAGGTTTTTTTTGTATCCTAAAAAAATATAATTGCATTTTTTTTCCAAAATCCCCTCAACCCTATTTTTACAGGTGAACAGCTTATATTTTGGACTGAGTTCTGATATATTTTGAATCAGATTTTTTTTTTGGCACAGTGAAATAGAGTAATTAAAAAAGGAAATAGGCTGAGCTTACCCTTTACATCACTGGAATAATAAAATATATTTAGAAAGTGGAGCCTTTCTGAATTTGCAAAAAAGGAGTAAGATGTTAATATCATTGGATGTTCAGGAACCTACAAATAAATCAGTAAGAAGTATCACTTAAAATACACAATGCACCCTCAGTCTTGTAAGAATTACTAAGAGGTGCTAAAACTTCTGTTTGCAGTTGATTTGCAGGACTTTGGGAATGACTTTGCCACCAGACAGTGCCAGCAAGTGTGATTTAGACTTGCACATCCTCTTAGTGCCTTACCATGTCCTCCCTTTCACTGGGATAAAGCTCTGGGATGAACTGACCCAACAAGCTGACAGACTAAGTGGAACCCCACACTAATCACCTTCTCACCACAAAGACGGGACCAGGGACAAAAGAAGCTCAACAAAGACAAAGAACAAAACAAAGGAGCATTTAAAATGAGGCCTTACCAGCTTCAAAATACTTCCAGATATATTTTACTGAGAGAAGGCAAACGAGGGTTCAACCATGGTCTCTGGAATTGGGCAGACCTGATGGCTACTAGTTCTGTGGTCAAGAGATGATAACTTAATCTTTTCAAGTTTCACTTTGCTTATTCCTTAAGGTAGAAATAATAATGGTGCATACTTCTTTGGGTTCTAGTAAGGCTTAAAATAGGAAAATATACATAATGCAATTAACCAAATGATTAGCAAGCAGTAATTAATCAATATTAGCCTCTGTTATTGTGAATACTCTTTAATTTTTTGGTTGATTTTATGAAGTTGATTTCATTATCATCACCATTTACAGGTGAAAAATATTTAGGTTCAAGATAGGTTTTAACTTGTGCAAGATCTCAGCTGGGTAAATATCCTTACCTTGGTCTCAAATCTGCTTCTTGACAATAAGCCTAGTACATCTTCTTCTGGTAACTGTAATGCATATTTGATGAAGACTTTCTTACTCAAAAAGTCGGATAAGTAATTGTTTCATAGAGAACACAAACATTTTTTTTATATTGAAAAGTACTTAATTTTTTTTAATGCACAGGTATCAATGTGTTGTTTACTGGGTAGAGTTTCAGGGTCCCTGAAGTTTTTTTTTTTTATTAAATTATATTAACCATGAACTAAAACTGTATGTAATGGATTCGATGTATCTGGTATCGTCTGTTGTGTTAATAGCACCTGGAGTTCCCAGTGGACCAGATGGTTTAGAGTGAAATGGTCATAACAGTTTAATAGCTTATTGATTTCTGTATTCATGGAATTCATTTAGTAATGTAGGTCTTGTTCCACCTACAGTGATCACGAAGGCTGTAACATATAGCTGGTTCCATCTACATAACTAAGTAGGGTAATCTTTGAGGAGGAAGGAGAGTCAGGGAAGGTTTTTATTTTTAATATAAAGTTAATCTGGACTTATTTAAAACAAAAGAAGAATGAAGCTGGGTTCATCAGATTAGTGGTAGATGAAGTGGGATGTACTAGTGTGCCCAGACCCCTCTTCGAGACCAAACATACATTCTTGTAGAGTCCAGTACCTCTCCCTGCAATGATTCTTAGATGAAAGGAGCTGCTTTCCCCCACATTTCCTCCCCTTCCTGGAAGGAATGTTGGGTCTTGAAGGCCTGGCCCTTTTGCCTCTAATTGAGATAACTTTGACGTGCCACCCAGCGTCAGAGCTCCTGTAGGATTGGGTGAAGCCCTTGGTGCAAAAGCAATATAGTTCAACTTGTCCCTCTGCCCAGCCCATCCTACTTCCCTCACTTCCTTACAAGTGATGTTCCACTCAGTGCTCCCAGTAAACCTCCTACATGCAGATCTCCATCTGGGGGTCTGGTGCCTGGGAATCCCAACCTAAAATTGTGGCTTGTATGCTCAAAAGAGCTAAGAAGGCTCATCAGAAGTCCCGAGGAGAAAGAGCATCTTTACAGTGACAGAGAAAGTGAGAGGAAGAGTCAGAGAAAAGACAAAGCGGATGGATGAATTTGAGTAGGGGCTATGGAGTGCCATTTAGAGAGGCAGAAAAAAAAAAAAAAAAACCAGACTGGATAAGATGTTTTAGAAAAGCTGGGCCTGTATCACCATAATATTTTTTAATATGATAGATCAGAGCTCAGTATGACACTGGGCTAAGTGTCAATATATTCAGTATACTCCTTGCGTGGCAGCTTGGTGAACACAAAATTGGAGGCCAGACAGCTATAGACCTGGGCCTTAGGAATGGTCACACAAGTGACTTTTACAGTGATGCCCAGATAGGCAATGTGATCCCTGTGTGAGGTGTGGCAATTAGTAAAACTCTCTTTTGTAGCAGTTAGGGCCATACAATGCTCACACTGCAGTGATGAGCCTACATACCAGGCAAAGACATGGGGTCAATCTTTATACCGCACAGGGCAGAGTTAAGTGGCAATTAAAAAGAAGCCAGAAAGAAAGAGCAAGGGAGGGGTCCCAGTCTCAGACTAAATGAGGTAAAGGACCAAAAGAGGAGTCGAGGCACCAAGCAGGCGGTAGGGATCCAGAAACTAGAGCAAAATCAAGTCCAGTGCCTGGCAAATTCAGCAAGAATAACTGGATTCTGAGTCTGCGAGAGCTGGACTAGAGTGATTTTAATTCAGTCTATGTGCTGATATCTCCCAAATCTCTATGTTCAGCCCCAGTCACTTTCTTTTTAATCTCTAGACTCACACACGTCTACACTGGACATCTTCATGGGAGTGCTCTTTCAGAAATTCATGTTAAAGATATACAAAACATATTTTCTTGTCCAAACTTTACCATCCAGTTCCCACCCTTGGTTAACTATATTACTACTTCCTGGTTACACCATTTGTTCCTGTCAACATTATACAAGAATTGAACATAGCCTCATGGAAAAGGTCTGGATGAGCAAACTTTGGATTCTAGCATAGGACTTTAGGAGTAGAGGGAGATACGGGAGTTTCCAGTTTGTTTCCGGTCCATTCCCAGATCTCCTACTTTGGTTCCCAGTCCCAAGACCATGATTCACTGTTATCACAGTCTCCACATCAATACAGAGTGTATGTCGGTGCCCCCTAGTATCTGGATTTGACCCTCAAACCCTCAGGACCATAGTAGGTGAGGTGTCTGTGTCTTCGGTCCTCTGTTTTGATAAGTTCCATGAATTAGTTTTGCTTTGACATGTTTGATCACAAAAAACTAAGGGGAAAGTACCAGAGGAAAAATGCGTTGTATTTATTGAACCTCTGACTACTCAAAAATCACGTGATGGTGTCTTTGAATAGCACAATGTTTAACGCAGTGGAATTAAAGATAATGCAAGTAGTGGATCACTTGGCAATTGCTTCCTTAGCTTTCATACTGGATGAGAGTCACCATTTATCAGTGTTTCCCAACTGATTAAGTTGAAGGGCAGTGTTGATGGCACGGAGACTCCTTAGCCTGTCACTCTGCCAGGAAGAATGTTGAGCACAAGAAAAACCAGAGTTCCCAGTGGGCTAAACTTGAGAAATGGCTCAAGGTTATCTTTTATGTATTCATTTATTTGCTAAATACCTATCAACTTCTCTGTGCCTTTGGTGACTCTACCTATTTTGAATCTTTTCTCCTATATCTTCTCAAGTCCTCACTGTTCTTGTTTCTTTTTCTCTACTGCCAACAAAACCTTCTCTTAGCTTTTTTTCACCCAAACTTTAGAAGCAATTAAGATGTTACCTTACTGTGGCAAACTTGTAATTAATTTTGCAATCCAAAATCTTAAGGTAAAAACTGAATTATGTATCAATTATTGTGAACTCAGGAAATTTGGGCCTTCCCAATCTCCCCGAAATCACATTATCTAACTGATCCATTCAGTAGACTGGCCTTAGACCCCCATGCCCAAGGACATAGGCAAACCAGAAGTGGAGTACTATAGTAAGAAATGTGTCGGATGAGACCAGCAAAGAAATTATCACCGAACAGGTGGCTATGTAGAGCAGGGTAGCATAATTTTTGGTGTTTGAAAGAGCAGACTTTGAGGCTCAGGTGTGAACCTGGTTGTGGAGGTTCTGCCTGGTCCCTAGTCTGTCCCTTTCCCCTTTCTCCTTAAAATCCAACCATCCTGTATTTTCCCTACTTCCCCAAACTCATAAATTCTTTCTGACTTAGGGACTTTTGCATATGCCACTTTCTCTGTTTGGACTATTCTTTCTTCTACTCAGAAATGGCCATTGAATGGCTATGGGGAAGACAGACTTCACATTTAAAATGCTCCACAAGACCTACATAACTCATTTCAACCTCAAGAAGTATGAGTGTATGTATTTGCATTTATTGATTTGTATGCCATATGAGAATAGCTTTGATGGTGACTATTATCTCCTTATAACCCTTGGTTGCATGTGGACTGAATACACCCATTTGGATCCATGTGGGACAAACATCTACTTAGGTCTCCTCTAGTAAGTGGAGACAAGTTCGGTTTTTATCAGTGTTTACAGTCTCTTCACTTAGTACAGACATAAACTGTAGATCCCAAAATGATGGAGTTTGGTTTTTCATACCATGGAATTAATATTAACCAAAGCTGATGAATAAAAAGGGTGACATCTCTAGAATAGTTAAAATCTTTAAAATGCTCTTCCCGAGGATTCTGTATTCCATATTGTATTTTTTCTGCAGGGAACATCATTGGTATTCGACAATGCTGCTCTGTAATAATGTGCAGTGCAACAATAAATTTCTTTAAGTGTGTGACTAAAAGCTGCCTGAAAGGCTTTGTAGTCATTCAACCCATCATTCTTCATAAACTTCCGCATTGCAATTCCATTTGTTTCTTGGTTATTTTGTACAGTTTCCCTTTAGTGAATGTCTGTCGACTTCTTTGCATCTGGATCCAATTAGAGACCACTCTTTATGTGAATCTAATTATCTGTCCCTACATGTGCTCAGCAGAGACACAATTATTAATAAGAGTTTGAACGTGGCTTTCCATGTTCAAATTGCTTTGTCCTTTTATTAGGCAATCCTCAATAACTTGAATTCCAGCCTTAATCCTGACTCTGGCTTTTAGACATTGAGAAAACTGGGGCACCAGCAAGTAGAGTAAATTTGTTCTTAGAAGTGGGTCATATAGGGTGCAGTCAAACAGGGCTGACTTGACTCTTCTGTGATATAATTTCAGGGGTACAAGGGAGGACCTTTGTTCCAAAATGTTCTCTGCCTCGAAAACATTTTTCTTTGCCTTGATGGTTTAATCAGTTCTTGCTCCTCTGCTACTCTCCCCCCCTCTAATATCAAAAAGGGTGGTAGATTTAAACTTATATGTTGCTATGGGTTTTTGCTAAATTTTGACTGCCATGTTTCTATCTTCTCTTTTTATTTTTAAAAATTTTTAATGTTTATTTATTTGTTGAGAGACAGAGAGAGACAGTGAGAGTGGGGGAGGGGCAGAAAGAGAGGGAGACACCAAATCCAAATCCAAAGCAGCACGGAGCCTAACTCTGGGCTTGAACTCAGGAGCCATGAGATCATGACCTGAGCCGAAGTCAGACCCTTGCTTAACTGGCTGAGCCACCCAGGCACCCCAGTATCTTCTCTTTTTATTAACAAAACTCAAATTTCCTTTTGGAGAATTACTCCTTTTACGATCCTGTGCGTGGCAGGGGTGCTGGTCCACACTCACCTCCAGAAGTGGCACATGGGACTTAACGCTGGCCATTTAATATTCCTTGTGTTCGTCATAGGGATTGGTTTAGTAATGAGCTATTCTAGTGAGAAAAAGTCAAGTCTTGAGTCTTGGGGAACAGCTACCAGAAAACAACATTGAGCTTCAAAATACATATGCTAAGGTACTAGAGCCACTTGTTTTCTTTCCAGTACAAGGTGAGTGATATCAGAGAATGCAGCCAACCCAGAGGAAGCACAGCTGCAAGAAGAGAGAGAGAGACCAGGTCTTGGTGCCATTATTTGAACTCCCGGATTGATCCAAACCCAATGTTACAGTACCATTTTTTTTTTAAAAAAAATATGGGAATCAAAATATTCCACTTATGCTTAAGATTTAGCTTAGGTTACTACTGATTGCAATGGAAGGACTCTTAATTGACACATTGATTATTCATATTCTAATTTTCATTTTTTTAAAACTTATATTTGAAACCAGAGAATTGAAGGAAAAAGTAAGATAGTAATGGATGTACAAGCATACGTGGAAATAAATCCAGTGATGAGAAAAAGGGGGAGAATGGAAAGCCCTGAGGTTCAGATTTAAAGCTTAAAGTCTAAGGCTTTTGATTTTGTGCAGGGACCAATTAGATTAATCTCTACTCCTAACTTCTGACAAGTGCAACTATTTGTAAATGCAGAAGACACAAGAGAATAAATAACAAAGAGTGTTGCAAAGTATTTATTATGGGCTGAATTGTGTCCTCCCAAATTCATATGTTGAAGTCCTAACCCTCAGTACCTCAGAATGTGACATTTAAAGAGGTAATTAAGTTGAGTCCCTTAGGGTAGGCCCTAATCAAATCTGACTAGTGTCCTTATAAGAGAAGGAAATTTGGATGTATGAAGAGACTCCAGGGATATGCACGCACAAAGAAAAGACCAGGTGAGGACAAAGCAAAGAGGCGGCCATCTGCAAGCCAAGAAGAGAGACCTCAGAAGAAACCAAACCTGCTGATACCGTGATCTTGGGCTTCCAGACTTCACAGCATTGTTTAAGCAGCCAGTCTGTGGTATTTTGTTATGGCAGCCCTAGCAAACAAATACAGGATGAATCTCCTGTTTCTTGTTCCCTTCAGAAGGAGACTTTAAATTCAAGAGTAAATGCATTTTTTTTGGTAGGGTTTGCCGATTATGTAAAAAGGTGCATCAATTATGTGAAAGGACGGGGAGTAATTGTAGTAGAGTGGGCATTCCCAAATAGAAGACAAAATTCTGGAATGCATAACGTTTACAGTCATTTGAATACATAAGCCATTTGCACATGTAAAACAACCAAAAAATAGGCATAAATCAAGAAATGGTAAATGAGTAACATAAACATGACTACTCTGGGGATGCTCAGGAAGCGGGGGAGGATTATTTTGAACTGGAAAGGCTGGAAAATTTTTGTTAGAGAGGTGCCATTTGAGTCTGAATCAGAAGAAGTTTTAGTTAAGAGTAAAAAGAAGAGATTCTGGGCAAGGAAAATTTTCACCAAAATAAGAAAGTACACAAGATTTTTGGGGAATAGGAATAAACCAGTGAGGCTAGAATAGAGAGTTTCTATAGAGAGTAGCAGAAAAAATAAGCATAGGAAAAGAGTGTAGAGAATTTGTCAGATACATTAATTTGGATTTTTTTCTTAAAGGCAAAAAAAAAAAAATGGGAAGCCATTGATGGTTTTTCAGCAAGAAAGTGCTGATAAAAGGTCTGTTTGTTGAAGACTTCTCTTGGCATCCCAAAGGAGGGTGTTAGAAGGAATTCAAGGTGAGAGACTGGGGGCAGGAGATAGGCAGTGTTGGCTGTGGTCTACCTAGGAGATTGGGGTCGATGAAAGTTCCTCTTAACTCTCACCTAGAAATATGTGCCCAAGTGTAACTTTTAGTTTGATTTGCCTCAGGCAATGTGAACAGCATATTAACCCTTTCTAAACATATTCTAGATTCTCTTTTAAATGCTAAGTAAGTCCTTGTTCAGCTAACTTGTACATGAGACTTGGCAAACCCTAATAATAATATACTTTCTTGAAATAAGATCTTTATATTCTTCTGTTACTAATTCCCCCTGGTGCCCTTGCATAAAATGCATGAAATCTCCTCATTATTGCTTAAATGCCCTTGCCGATACAAAACTATTTATTTCATTGTGGGAATTTTCCTTCAAACACCTGTTCTTTTTTTTTTTTTTTAATCTGCAAATTCTCTTTAGTTCAAGGTTATCCTCCCCCTCCCCTTTTTTTGGTAACAAGTATTCAGCCCACTGAATCAGTTTTCTCAGAGTCCACTGAGGAATGTACTGATCTGCTTTCTCTTTCCAGATGTGGTTTAATTGTTTAACATAAAGACATATGCTGAGATTTAGGAAGAACTCCCTCCAGAACTCAGTATTATCATTATGTGCCAATTTAAAACCATCAATGATCAACCAGAGATCTTTTCTGCCCTTCAATTAAAACATACTAGATGGGCAGGATATGGTAAACCAGATGCAATAATTAAGAGAATAGTTTAACTGTTCATATTGCACATTGCTGTTTGCTACAGCATGACCATTAAACAAAAAGTAAAGCCAAGAAGGGTTGTATGGCCTCATAAAAATTCCATTTGGCTTGGCAATACAGTACCATTTTACATTAATGTTAAACACTCCAAGAGATAATTACACAGTCATGAGTCAACTGTGTCAAATAATTAAATACAGGAAATGGATCAATGAAAAAAAAGTACCCCTCCTTGACTTCGACCCTTTCCAAACAAATTAAAGAAAAAAATATTCGCAATCCATATAAAAGAATTCTCTTTGGAAGGCTGATCCCTTGGGAACTGCAGGTGGCAACAGGAAAAAGATATTAATTAGTATTACATTCCACATACACAGAAACCATTTCCTCTGGCAGCTCCAAGATTCTGCAACAAGATCAATTATCTAGGAAGAGTAATTATTTGGCAAAACCATTAAGTGATATCAAAGGGTTGCATAGCATTTATTAAGTTGTATGGTGAGATAAGTTATTACTTTCTATTTAGGTGATTATGGTAAGTTATTCCATGAAAATCTAATGGAAGCCTTTCTGATTATACAGTATATAACAGGATAATTCTCCAACTAATTATTTCTGAAGATAATCATATTGCCAAATATTCCATTTCTGAGTATTTATCTTGAAAATATTCATTACTTTACTTTGAAAATTTCCTTCCTTCCCTCTTTTTTCCCTCCATTTCTTTCTTCCTCTGCAGAATAAAGATATCTTTTTGCTGTCTAGTTTGTTAATGACAAACTACTCTGTTTTGGAGTGGATTGTGGAAGTTTAAACACATTTGTGGCATTTCTCTTATGAGGGACAGAGGTATCTAACTTCTCTTTGATAGCAGGCAGTTAAGCCCATTAAAATCGCTTTTCTTTGGGGTTTTTAAAGGTCCCTGAAATGAGAGTAGCTCAGAATTCCCTTGTCTCCAATTAAGTTGTTGAGGAAAAAGGTAACCAGGGTTCTCCTAAGAGCCTGATGTTCAGGGCAAGAACTAGCTGTTAACTTAATGAACCAATCAAAGGAATTTATAAAAAGGTGGCAAGCATGGGGGAACCAGAAAAGCAACTGGAAAGGGAATTAATCAGTTACTTGAAAATCAGAAAAGTGAATTAAATCAAATCTACTGAACTTCTAAGAAGTGATAATTTCATTTGAATTGAATTTGACCTTAGTTTTTGAGGATTTTATAATAAAGAATTATGTACTCAGCTCCTGTTGGCTTTCTACCAGGGAGTTAAATCCCAAACCTTAAGGGTTAGAAAAGTCCTTTTCACCTCAATTATGTGTGATTCATACATTAATATTTGTACTGTCTGTAGACTGCCATTGTTGTCTTTTATAGAAGGAACATTTTAATCTAGATCAGCAACTCAACCATGGTAATGAGCCAGTTGGAGGAGAGCCCAGAATTGTGCATGATGAAGAGACACTCCTATTAGGAACCTTCCAAGTTAGGGTAATAGGTAGTGTGATCCAATGATGAGTTATACATAATGTAGAGTCCCATTCTTATAATACAATTCCATAGAAGCCAACTGGACTATACTCAAGAGAGTGTGGATTTTCCTAAGGCACTGTGATAGTTTCTGGGAAAGATTACAAATTTATAGCATGACACCATAGCTGGGGTCAGTTGCTATTAAGTAGTATCATGAAAAGGCCATCTTGTTGGAGAATAAAATGAAAACCAACCATGATTTCCTTCTATTCTTTGGTTCAGTTGATTACCCTTCACAGTAGACATATGGTTGCCCAGTCATCCTTCCATAGTGATTCTGCTAGTCCACATGGCCAGAATGGGCCTCACATGTCTCTAGGGGTGGGCACAGGACCCAAGTCAGGTCAATCAGAATCCTCCTAGGGCTTCTCTGAGTTATTGGTAAGACCTGCTTACTATTTTTCAGTGAACTTGAGCTGTGAGGATGCTGCAGACATCTTGCTGCTACATAAAGAGAACCGGATGGAGAAAGGAGTCTAGCAGAAAATAAAGCAAGCAAAAAGGAAAGGAATAGGAAACATGAGCCTGATGACACTTAACTCTAGAATCATGTTTGAATCCAGCTCAGCTTTTCAACTTTTAGTTTTAAAAGAAATTTTTTTTAATGTTTATTTTTGAGAGAGACAGAGAGAGACAGAGCATGAGCAGGGGAGGGGCAGAGAGAGAGGGAGACACAGAATCCAAAGCAGGCTCCAGGCTCTAAGCTGTCAGCACAGAGCCTGACGTGGGGCTTGAACCCACAGGCTGTGAGATCATGACCTGAGCTGAAGTCAGATGCTTAACTGATTGAGCCACCCAGGCACCCCTCAACTTTCTGGTTTTTTGAGCCAATTACTTTCCTTTTTCAGTTAGGTTTTTGTCATATACATCCTAAAGGATTCTAAAACAATTTTCAAACAAGGAACATTAATAATAGTGTTTGAGACAGGGTTATCTGTTTCTAGCTTTAAGGGATAAAAAATGACTTTGGACTATTTCAAAGATTTCCAGTGACTACTAACTACTAGTTGGGTGATGGATTCAGATTGTAGACCATTCTAGAATATGTATCTCCCCAGAGATTTTGGTTATGTATACCTGGAGTAGCGCCAGCTCAGCTCTACTAATGAGCTCCCCAGATCTAGACAACGGTACTGATAATTGATAGACTGAGAAAGAATAATTGTATCATGGTATTATATTTACTGTAAAGATGGGGCAGTGTGACCAGTTCAAAGACCCTTTAAAACACAGACAGGATTATGGTGATTAACACCATGGTAGAGGATTTTCCTGAATGATCTCCCCACTATTTCATTAGAATGCTAGTGTACAGAGTTTTAAATGAGTTTAGAATCTTTTCATCCTAACTTCTATGTGGTGCATTAATTTACCCCATTATATCCCTATTAAGATATCATTTAGCTTTTGCTTGAACACCTCTATCAATATTTATAATCTCCAAAGAGCTCTCATTCCATTTTGGGAAGGTTTTATTAGTTGGAAAGCTTGCCCTCATACTGAACAGATTTTTATTGCTGCTTAACTTTAACCTATTACACTAACCTGAAGATTTACAGAATGAGTCAACTCTCTCTTTCATACGATACGTGTTTAAGTATTTGAGGACCTCTAGCAGGGCTTGACAGCTTTCTTCCTTTGGGGTATTTTTTGGTCAGTTTTTTCAAGCATGACACTAATGCCACAGCTTTCCCAAATGTTTTCATCCTGACAGCTGTTTTCTGAATGTGCTCCAATGTATTAATTCTTCTTAAGAAGTATGCTTAGAAACAAATAGTACCCTTGCGATGAAATCCTAAAGCAGAGAAAGAAATTCTAATATCTTCCCTGGTTCTGGACATCAGACTTCAATTTTTGCAATTTAAGATAACTTATTAACTTGTTTTGGCATCTCCATGACAGACTTGATTTGTTTTGAATTGTACTTCACTGAGGCTAATTGCTGAAGCACTGTTAGATCCTTCACTGTGGTTGTCCCTTTAAGAAGTTTTTGATACAATTAGGTCTAGTAGGCTTGTCAGTGACTCCCTCAATAGCACTCTAGATTACTAGAAACCATCTGAAGTTTTACAAGTCATTGGTCACAGAAAAGAGTGACCCTATCATTTATCATCCAAATTGTAGCTCTTTTGAGTGTGTAAGAGTAATTATTAATAATTACTTTGGTGTAAATATGAATCGACTCAGCCAAACAGGGATTATGGTTCGTTCCCCTAACTGTAGGGGAATTAGATCTAATATTTACACCTGCTTTAATCTAAAGGAGACTGAAATCAAACTTACCAGTTTGAAACTTTTGTTAACCACTACTAAAAATCTCAGTAGTGTTACTTTATTTACTTAACCGTGGTTCATTATTTTAGTAGAACTGTTTGAGATTTTTTTTCAGTTATGCTCCTTCACTATGGGTGAGTTTAAAGGATGCTTTCTTTGACCCAGATTTCCAGGTTGGCTAACCTTCTCTCCTTCAGAGCAGTATATACTCTGAACCCGAATCTCCAGTTTCCAGCAAGCTTTTCCAGACATCCCCATTTCCTCCCCTTGGTGCCCCCTCCAGTTATCTCATGGAGTGTTGTTTCCTCCCCTGTGAAATAGTCTGGCCAGTTGAGGTCACTTGGCAAACATTTAATTAGCAACCATCAGTTGAATGCTGTGTGTCTGGGCTCCACCCATGGTCTCCAAGCTCAAGATCTGAAGAATTCCAAATCCTCCTAAAATCCCCTTTGGGTGTAACAAGGAAGAGCCTGTAGGCTGAAAGCCAACTTGTCCTCACCTCAACTCAGTGCTCATCATCCACTTGGGAACAGGCAGTTTTAAAACAAAACAAACAAAAAGCACAATCCAACCCTTTCTCTAAATAAACTTTGTAGAGTATCAGATTGAAACAAAATCTTTTGTGCCTTTTTTTTTTTTTTTTTTTTGCATTTTACCCTTCCTCTCTGGGTGCTGCATATGGGCTGTTTCCTGCCTTGTAGTCAGAGCCAGACTTCAGGCTTGTGTGAAATTTCAGAGGTTAAAAAGAGACATGCTTCTGGGTGGAGTTGAGGGTTAGGGAAGGGAAGGGGAGAGTTGGGAAGGCTTTGAAGTCAGATTTCTGTCTTCTCCCTTCTGCTTGGTGTTTTGCAGCAGTGTTTTACTAATTGTAAATATCTTCTGAAAACTTGTTTGTAAGAAGTAAGCTAGATTTGCAGGTCACTTTCAAATTTGAATTCATAAAAATGTTACATAAAAATGGAATTTATTCCACACCGTGGAAGGGAATATCTTGTTTCTGCTTCTCTTCTTTGGCACCTCAGAGTGATGTCCGAAGACATCAAGGAAAGCACATGATCTACATAATCTTCTTAAATCCTATTTCTGAGGCTACGGAGATGCATACCACAAAAGACTAAAATTTCAACATTAATGCCTTTACTTTAAAAATCATAGACTTTCTATTAAAGAATCTTAGTAACGGGAAGATGAACCCAAAATTATTTACTTGTTGTTTGATTTAAGTGCACCAAATGCTTAAGAGCTCCTAACCTCATGTATAAAGTACAAATGATGCAGTAAAACTCGAGCCAGAAGTCAGTCCACTCTGCATGAAGCCAGACCCGAGAGATTTAATCTTATCTATATTTCTCCAAAAGTGAACACACTGGAACTAAATCTGGGTTTTCGGGAAGTCATTAAAAAAAAAAAAGGCAAAAACCATAACAACACATTCAGCGTGGTAACACCGTCTCTCTGGCTCCGATCCCAGGTCATGTTTTCCTGAATGCCCAGTTTGCAGGAAAGCTTCTGCTTTATCTGTTACATCATCCATATATGCCTCCTTTGATACAAGCAATGCTAAATGCTCCTACCCCCACTAGGGGTGCTGCCATTATTTCATCATGGGCAAAGCTGTTCCTAAGAGATATATTTTATAGAAGAGATGAAATGGTTTTTTCAGATTCTAAACACAGACTGTCTTTGATGGTCAGAAAATAGCCAAGAAATGTCCCATATCTCACCTGAGAAAGCTGTCTTGGTAAGTTACACAGAGCCTCAAGTTCAAAATATTAATGGGATGGGGTCAGCAGAGAATTAGTATGCTAACTCCCCATATTCAACCTCTCTACAGTCCTATATACACATATAAGGGGAATATGTATAGACTTGAAAAATGTTTGGCTGCTTTTGGACAGATTCCATGAAGCACTTCATAACTCAACTACATTTTAAGGAGTCCACACCTCATGGGTAATAATTAATATATTTTCTGAATTAGACCACTTGAGCCCTCTGAATGATGAATTTAAACATATCAAAGTTTAAAATACATTTTAGTTTCTCAATTTTGGCAGTTTTTTTCCATTTCTTTATTACTATTCTGTGATTGTAGAAGTATAGTCAGTTGGTATAGAAAAAAATTATCATTCCAGAATATAGAGAATTGAATAATTAACAGAAAAACACATTTACAGCTCTTTTGCCTGTTTTGTTTTTACTTTTAGGAAGTTCATCTGCTTGCTTATTACTTTATTTCTAAATAAAAGAGCATGGGATTCAGTATATAGTGCAAGAATTAGCAAATAAAAAACAGGCAGAGCAATTTTATCTATTCAGAATTGTGATTATTAGCTAAGATAGTGGATATGAAAGTATTTTGTAGACATTAAGCAATACGTTAACATCTATTATTTCATTCACCAAACATTTAAGGCATATTATATTCCAGGCCTAGTATTCAATGCTGCTTATAAAACTATGAACAACACAAAGTTTTGCCATGAAGAAGCTTATATCCTATTGAGGGAGAAGTGTTCCATCATCATCATCATTGGTATTTACATTGGTATTTACTCCATGAGCACTGGGAACCAGGCTCATGTCTCAGCCCAAAGAAAAAGTCATGAAGAAACCAAGTCTCTGCCCTCTTTGAATTTAGAAAGACAGTAAATAAGGAAATTAATATACATTTTTAGATAGTGATAAAAATTATGAAGAAAATAATGCAGGATAAGGGGATAAAGTAATAGATGACTATTTTTGAAGGGAAGGACTCTTCAAAGAGATAATGCATGAGTTGGGACCTGAATGCTTTTGAAGAAGAAGCCATGCAAAGATCTAGGATCTGTGAAATGTCCTCTAAGGGAAGAGGGAAACCAAAAGATTGTGTTGAATTGGAAACTAAGTGAAGAAGGAAGGAGAGGTCAATTCTTAAATGATACTAACAGGCTGATTAAAATTAGGAGTGAGAATTGAGCCTTATCTGGCTAAAATGGAAGTCAATGGTGGCCTGTTAAGAGTGGTTTGGGCAAATTTCTGGGAAAAACCCTGATTGGAGTAATTTAAA
The DNA here is from genome assembly GCF_022837055.1 of Prionailurus viverrinus. Lineage (NCBI taxonomy): Eukaryota > Metazoa > Chordata > Mammalia > Carnivora > Felidae > Prionailurus > Prionailurus viverrinus. The sequence continues at coordinate 144,106,159 of NC_062568.1, forward strand.
GAAAGATTGGTTGTAAGGAGGTAGAGCCACCAAATACAGACACAATTCTAGAAAATGTGCTTAAAATAAGAGAGATAGAGAGACTGTATAGTACCTACCAAGGGACATAGAATCAATCCAAAGTTTTTGAAAATTCTATTTAAAAAAAGTGTTTTTTAATGTCTACTTTTGAGAGACACAGAGGGAGAGAGTGCAAGCAGAGGAATGGCAAAGAGAGAGAGACAGACAGATCGAATCTGAAGCAGGCTCCAGTCTCTGAGCTGTCAGCCCAGAGCCCAATGCAGGGTCGAACTCACAAACTGTGAGATCATGACCTGAGCTGAGGTCAGATGCTCAACCGACTGAGCCACCCATGTGCCCCATTTTTGAAGATTCTTGTCAGTGGTTCTCAAGCTTTTGGTTTTAGAGTGTCTTTAAATATATTTTATATAGTTACTGTTATTTAGTGTATTAGAAGTTAAAATGTAGACATATTTAACATATTTGTTAATTTATTCAAAAATAACAATAAGCTATCACATGTTAACAGAACACATTTTTAATAAAAATAACTATATTTTCCAAAGCAAACGAGCAGCCAAGTTTTCACATAATTTTACAAATCTGTTTAATGTGTGACATAATAGAAAAAAAGACAGGTTCTCATATCTGCCTCTGCATTCAATTTATTATAATATATTGCTTTGGTTAAGTATATGAAGAAAATCAGGCCTCATGCAGATACGCATTTCAATAGGATTTTCTGATCATTGTGAGTGTATCATGTAGCCTGTCCTTAAAGGCTGAAAGTGAAAAATGCAAATAATGTCTTTGTAACTTTATGAAAATAATTTTGACTTCACGGACACCTGAAAGGGTCCTGGGACTCTCAGGGGTTGTGAGACAACACTTAGAGAACCATTGAATGTATTTTATATCCAATAACACCCGAGTTTTGTTTTGTATGAAATATTGTTAGGGTAACAAAAAGTGAAAAAAACAACAGTGGCAGAGAGTATGTGAAAGCTGAAATTCCTTTTCTTCCAAAAGAACACTGACTATGGTATTATATAGAGTCTTGTAGGGTATACCAGTTATGAGATTTACTGTTTGGCAGTCTCCCCAGGTGCTAACTAAAAATGACATAACTTAAGTGGTGACTGTTTTCCCCCACCCCAGCTTTATTAGGGTATAATTGACAAATATAGATTATATGTATTTAAGGTATACAACCTGATGTTTTGATATACCTATACCTATAGATTGTGAAATGATCATCACAATCAAACTATTCAAAATATCCAGCACCTCACACAGTTACATGTGTGTGTGTTTGTGTGTGTGTGTGTGTGTGTGTGTGTGTGTCTGTGTGGTGACAGTATTTAGGATCCATCCTCTTAGCAAATTTCAAGTACACAATAGAAGACTGTTAACTATAGTCACTGTAGGTGGTGGATGTTCTTAAAAGAGTATTTCTGATGACTAGTGCTTTCCTATGATTTGTAATAGATTTTAGAAATTGTTATTTGTCCTTTTCTTTCAGCTATGAATTATTTTTGGGTGATAGATGGATATGTGCTAAAATGCATTAATTTTAATGTGTTTCTTTATTTTTCATGTCATAAAATTAGAGATGGAAGAGACCTCATGAGTTGGGCAGTCCATCACTCTGGCATAACATCATGGTTCTTTCTACAAAGGCTTTGTCTGGCTCAGTTTTAAATGGAAAAGGCAATTACACTCCTATTAGTTCCTTTGGGAGACTATTCCATTTACTGATAGATCTCCATTTTGAAATGTTGCCCAACATCCAGCCATGTTGGATGAAATACTATTAATCCTAGGATGGATAAGCCCCATGTGGTACTCTCTACTGGAGAACTTCACCCACATTACTCCTGCGGTAAATGTTCTAGCATGCAAGCAATCCGGTCTATGAACTGTGCAACCCAACTGGTTATTGCATGTACACTGACTTGTAAATTCTCTCCTGTTGAATCATCTGATAAAGAATTTATGATGTAGTTGTAAGATTTCTGCAAGGGCATTCATTGGACAGTCACTGGAGACTGTCATACACAGAAAATGGGTGAAAGGGTGGTAAGAAAACTTTCATACACAAAAAGGAATGAAGTGTTATTGTGTCATTCTACATATTAATCAAACAATAGCCTCAAGTGATTTTTTTAGAGTCACCCTAGAAAAATGACTGCCATCTGAATAAGTGAATAAACATCTCAGGTATTTGTAGTAATGATGATGAGATAATTTCATAAACTTTTGAAAGATGAAATATACAATTCTATTTCCATACGAGAAAGTCAAGATGTAAATCTCCAGGGGCACGTTTTTAAAGAGAATAATTTTTTATGCCTTGGGGCTATTTATATGGCTTATTTAAACATTATTTTCTGAAAGCATAAAATTTGAATTCCTGATTTCTTCATGCTTAGCTGATTGGGTGATGGTTTGGGAGACATTATGCTGTCTCCTTTATCTTGCATTTAAAAATTTATTTCCACTTACTCTTATAAATCTAGATTATTTTGTCTTCACTTTGAAAGCAATTTCAACAAATCTCTTGATGTAGTCCAGTAAACATTCTCATGTAAAATGATCTTTAAGTTATTCTTTAAGAGTCAGATTCCTCCTCATCCCCTCCCCTTAATGACATAACTTTACGATTTGCTCAAGAAGAGGAAAAAGCAACACACCAGAAATGGAATTATGCTTATTCTATTATTCTAGTGCCTAGCATGTGGACAGAATGTGGTTGTTTTTTATTAATATAGAACTTTTTATTCCCCCCTTCCTCCCTTCCAGCTAGCTGCATGGTTTCAGTTGGATTTTGTTGTTGTTTTGTCTTTAAAAGAGACTGTTTGGATGAGTCAGTGAAGCAATAATGAAAAACAAGAGGCTGGAAGTTCCCTCTCAGCCCTCCCAGACAACATAAAGCAAGGCAAGTGCTCCACATGATGTTTTGGAAAGAAATCCAGCTCTTAAGATCTCTGTTAAAATGTACAAAAATAAAACAAAAACAAACAAAAGAACCTAAAGGCCCTTCCGTGGCTGCTAAAAGGATCTTTATTCAATCTGGAAAGGCAAATGACTTATTATTCTTTTAGAAATAGTGCTTTATAGTCTTTCAGATTTGTTTCATAAAATTTATGGGAAAGCCAATGCCAATACTCAGTGACTCCATTATATACATACAAACATTTATACTCTTTATCAGGAAATGAATTAACAGGAAGAGAAGGTAAGATTACTAAACTCTTAGAGGAATATCCAGATTCTCTTTGCTATTTCAAATAGTTTTCAACTCTTGGGCATATTCTTAGCTCTATGAATTCATTTAGGAAACAAGAAATAAGGGGAAAATAAATTTAACTGAAACCTTAAACTGGTATATATGCATGTGTGTGTGTGTGTGTGTGTGTGTGTGTGTGTGTGTGTGTGTGCGCACGCGCGCGCGCACGTGCGTGTGTTTATATACTAATTCTCAGTTTACAAATATGAATGACAACATAATTTCTCTTCGCAAATACAAAATGGGTAGTCTCCACTCATAGATCTGCATAGAAAAATGACTAATCATTTCAGACTCTAGTCTGTAGGTGACCTTAAGTGTCTTAGGTCTCTGCTACAGAAATTCAGCATTCTACTCACCTGAGATTTCTCACCGATTTCCACAATATTATGGAAAGTCATTATGCCAAATGTGATACTCTAGAAAGCAGTCATTCTCTTATGGACTTGGGAATACCAAGAGAAACCCCAAAGCTCTTCAGTGGAGCTAAAAGAGGCCACATGCCACATATTTAGCGTCACTCATTTGTTCATTCATTCACTCCTGCAACAACTATTTACTTTTTATATACAAGGTGCTGTAGGGAGGGTAAATATGAATTGTGATTTTTCTCTTTATGCCCAATTATACATAAAAGTCATGTAATTGCTGCCTCCTGTCTTCCTTGAGTATGCCAAAAACTGCAAAGAAATTAATAAGAATGAGAACCAATTTTTGGTGATGGCGATTCAAAGGCCACCGGTACATTATGAAAGAATATTTTTCAATACGGTAATGAGGGGACAGACTGAAGGAGAATAAGTTAAAATAAAGCTGAGGCTGGGGTATAGTAATACAGCTGAGAGACTTTTTGAAATAAAAGTAAGAAGAGTATTTGGGCCAGAAAATATGACAAGGTTAAAGGAGATGCTTTTCCTCTCTACTAAATAAATCAGATTTGATATGCATTCAGTCAAAGAGGGGAAAATAATAATAGTGGAGACAAATATCTGGAAGATGCTGTTGCTGGGAATGGTAGTAGTGATGTATATATTGTGAGATAATCTGAGTAGACCTAATTCCCAGAACAAGTGAGATGAAATGGATACAAATGTTCCCCATATTCCCCACCCCCACCCCTGGGGATGCTCCTCTGTGAGCAGGGCACCATCACTAGGTGGTAGACACCCCATGGGGGTGGGGGTCTGCAAAGCCCTTAAACCATCAGAAGGCCAACTACTTGTCTCTTGGTTTGTATAGCTATCTCTGTGAATTTCAGAATAGGCTGCTGGCTATCCTATACTGTAGCTAGACCACGGGGCTTGGTTTTTAGAAACTATACCAACTAGCAAGTTACTTAAATTCTCTATGCTCTGGGAACACTGAACGTAAAATGGGGATATTAGTAACAATCTTCACAGTTTGCTGGGATGACAATTAGATCCATTAATATACATAAATGTATTAATAATATACATGAATATACACAAAGCACCCTAGAAGAGCTCCTGGCACATAATAAGTACACCAACTGTACCACTGGTATCTTTCCATCAGCCATATCACCAGTAGGTGTATTCAGATGATTTACCAACACTCTGTAGCGTTTATATTCCTGAGAATGTGGCTTTCAGAAAAATTCTGGTATAATCCACTACCATTCTGGAATAATAGTTTGTTAAACGGGGCTCATAATATACTCAAATAATTCATGCACTTCAACAGTTAGTACATGAATTCCCTTTTCACCAAAAGGCTCTAGTTTTTCTAAGTTTGAATTTCTCTAAAATTCAACTTTTATCACGGAATTTATTTTTCAACACTAAAATCATCTCCACGATTATATAAAAATGCTTTAAAATCCCCTCTTTAAAAGAACTCCTTTTTAAAATATTATTTTACTATAATATTTTATTTTAATTTCATTTTATTAGAGAGAGACAGAGAGAGAGAGAGAGAGAGAGAGAGACAGAAAGCATGAGCAGGGAGAGTGGCAGAGGAAGAGAGAGAGAATCCTAAATAGACTCCATGCTCTGCCACACAGAGCCTGATGCAGGGCTCGATTCCACGACCCTCGGGTCATGACTTGAGCTGAAATCAAGAGTTGGACGCTCAACTGACTAAACCACACAGGTGCTCCTAAAAGAACTCTTTTTGACACCACATTCCCCCTCTAGCTACCACCCCATTTCTTTCTTTTTCTTATAGAAACTCCTTAAAAGAATTATTTATGCTGTCTTGGATTCCTCTCCTTTTCTCTAATGAACTGGATCCAACAAGACTTGCACCCCTACTGTCCACTGAAACTATTCTTTTCAAGATTACCTAAGAGCTCCATGCAGGGTGACCCACTGGTGAATCTCCCCATCACCTTACTTGACCTATTGGTAGCATGAGACTAGCAGCAGTTTACTCCCTCCTTCTGAATCAGTCTTTTCCTGTTAGCTTCTGTTACCTTGCAAGCTTCTGGTGTTCCTCCTGTTTCTCAAACTTCTTAATCTCCTTTGTTAAGTCCTTCTCATCATCCCAATATTTTCAGGGTGAGATGCCCCAGGGCACAGTCCCCAAAACTCTTTTCTAGGTGCATCGTTTTACTGTAAACTCATCTGGTCTCATGGGTTTAAGTGCTGTTTATATCCTCATGATTCTCAAATTTACCTTCAGGATCCAGACATCTCCTTTCAACTACAGGCTTCTCTAGCTCCCACCCAACTTTTTTCATTTGATTGGCTAATAGCAATCTCAACTGAACATGCTCTAAACCAAACTCCTGATCTTCCTTGCAAAAGTGGTCCTTCCACTGTGTTTTCCATTAAGTTCATTGCAACCCTCCATTTTTGGGCTCTCAGGCCCCAAACTTTATATCCATCCTTGAATCTCATCCCCCACCCCCATACTCTCATCTAGTCCACCAACAAATTCTATCGTCTTTACCTTCAAAGTATATTTGAATCATATCATTTCTCACCACTTCCACCACTACCACTTTGGTCTATGTCATCATCCCCTCTCTGGATTATTGCAATGTTTCCTAACTGTTCTCTTGGATGACATGCTTGTCTCCTGTGCTATTCTCTACCAGAGATACTGTTGCTTCTCCACTCCTGGGTATTTCATCTTACTCAAAGTCCTTTATCAAAGTCCTCAGCAAATACTTTGTCCACGTTCAAAATACTGCATGGTACTTAAAAAATGGTTAAACAGAAGATCCAGGGACATAACACTTTTTCCTCTTCTCTTCTTATGCCACGTTACTTCACTTCATCTTAACAGAGATACTTCATGGCTGTTACAAACTCTTCTGCTACATCTCAGTCTTTGGCACTGATGATGGGGTGAGAGTGAAAGAGAAATGCAAATAAGAGAGGCTGAGATAAGTACAGGCAATAAAATAATACAAGTACCTGTTAATGAAAAAGCATCCTTGCGCTTGTGTTCTCAAGACATAGCCTAAAACAAGGTAACTGCTGCCTAATGGTCACTTAGGCATGTTTCTTTCACGTTCTGTTACACAATCTTGGTAGTTAACACACTGGCCTTTAAAAAGATCATTGGCTAAATGTAATCATTGTTTTTAGGGAAAATCAAATAGTATTAAGTTTACACCAACAAATCTGATTTATAAATATCTTTTCAAATAAGAATTTTCAAGCCCTTCTCTGTAGTGATAGGAGAAAGGCAGGAGACAGATGGCTGAGAACACACAAACTGAAGTAGGGCTGTTGAGGGCATAAAAGCTCGAAACAGAAACAGACTATTTGTTAACATCCCATAAGAGTGCTGGAAAATGATTGTGATTGTTTTCTGTAAATACAGGAGACCCTTTCTCCCATTTATCTTTTTAAAATAAGTTTGTACAAATCATTTTCTCCTTCAATCTGGCATACTCTAAGCTTATGCTGGGAGTAATTTAACAGAGATTATAAAAAATTGTTGCTGGGTTACTGTATCTGAAAATTTGTATAGTGTTACTGACAGTAAGAACTTTTGTCCAAGGATTTCAAATGACAAAAGCAGCAACAGAAAATCATCTCTACTGGGCACACACTCTATGCCAAAGATAAGGATAGAAGATTTGAGAACATTATCTCATTCTGTCCAGGCTCAGGGCATATCCATACCTGCCAGCAGCCCTTCTAAATTTCTTCTCGTCATCTATCCCTCTAGCACTCTCAACAGTGACTTCAGAACTTTCTACTCTGCTCAGACTTCTGACCTTGTCATCTTTCCTCACTCTTGGGAAATGACTTTGCCTTCTACAGCGCACAGAAAACAGAAATCACAAAAGGGAAGTGTCTCAAGTTTCTTCCACCAAGCGAACTAACTTGAGCACACCCAAATCTCCTTTTTCTGTTCTTTTCTAACATGAACACTCTCCAATATCTGCTGGTTCCAAAACAACAATATTAAGACATGCTTAGATGGTCTTCTATCTTAAAACAACAAATGGACATGTAAATAATCAAACTCTCTATCTCTCATCTATATCTCTTTATTCCCCTTCAGAACCAAACTTTTCTACTAATGGCCTCCACGTATTCACCTTTCTTCTTGAGGCCATGACTCTGTTTTCCCCAAGGTCTCCCTTCTTTGACCTCCTAATTGCTAAGTCCAGTGGTTCTTCTCTGTTCCTGTCTCCCTTGACTTCTCAGTGTCACTGATTCCTTCCTTCTTGAGGTGTTCTCTTGCATTGACTTCCACAACTATACGTTTTCCTGATGGTCCTATAAACATCCCTTCTCATTCTCCTTTGTGTAACTTTTTCCTCTGCCCAGTTTGATGCTACATTGCTATTTCCTGGAGTTCTGGCCTAGAGCTTCTCTGTTCACTATATGTATCCCCTGGCAATCTCACTTGAGCAACGAGTTTACAATATTGATGCTTTGCCCTTCTCCTTTTATTACTATAAAAATTGATGTTCAGGGAACCCGAACTGCTATACATTTCGTGAATGTTTCTGGATGCCTTGTTTGTGGAGAATAGAATTAATATTTCCTTCTCATTATAGGAACAAAAGTAGCATTTTCTTGGATGAGTTCTGATTTCGAGGACTCTCCCCAATTATTCTATATCACTTTTCTTTAGGTCTTATTTCAGCTTCACAATTCACGTCTCCTTTCTTGGGGCAGGTTAGCATCAATGATTTCACCCTCTACCTCCTTCTTGCACTCTGAGTAGATTACAGCAATGAGTATGTTTCCAGCCACAGATTTGCTAAACAATGTGGTAGACAACTTGTCTTGATGGATTTACAGAAGCATGAACAGAGATTCTCTTTAAGGAGGATGTATTCAGATATTTGACACAATAAAAATGGGGACCCTGTGTGATCAGAACAGATGGGATAGGGTGTGTGAACAGTGGCTCTATAGTTTGAAATGAGTTGTGATTTAACCTATAGGCACAAATTGGTCTGAATTTTGGAAGATGAATGAATTTCTTGACAAGATGTTACATACTGATAATAGCTTTGTAATAGAAATACTAAATTAGCAAGGTTTATTAGTGGCCCTCAATATATCCACCTAGCATGAAGAGTTTCAATAGGCCACCAGGTAGAGAAATCACTCATATGATTGAGTTTTCTTTCTGCAAAATTTTGTCACAAGGGGCACCTTGATATGGATTAAAAAGCTATTGAAATAGAAATAAATGATCTTTTGAGTACATCATAAACACATAGGTCATGTCGTCCGAATATAGGCTTACATTTTTCACACATTACCATATGTTCTTCACACATTGTATACCGCTTATTCGGAATCTTGGCCACCACTCAATTCTGCTCACACCTGCCTTCAACTACACGAATATATGTTTTTTATTTTTATGTACAGCATATTATGTAGGCAAACCAATATCCCCTCTTTCAAAGAGATTTATTCACTTGGGGAAGGCCTACCTTCCATTCACTGTGCGTGCATAACTCAAATGAAAGCTAAGGTGGGTTATGTTTTTATGTCTTGGGAAGAATAAACTTCTTAAATGCTTTACAAGGCTTTTATTTTGGCACTGGGACAGGACCACCTTGTGTTCTCCAACTCTCTCAAATAGGAAATTGTTGGTTCATTTTGGTTTCTGAAGGCACTTTTTTTTTAACAGCAAAGAGAGGTAATCTCAGCATTGTGATGTGTTAAACACCACAGTATATTGAAGCTAATGAGCATGTTTTAAATAGAGGCCACTAGTAGCAAGAAGATCCTTAAATGAGGAGGAAAAAAAATGTCTAGTTCAGAGCCCAGAGCTGTTGTGTTGTTAGGAGCCAATAACATCTGGTGTTTCAAAAATATATTCAAAATGATAATATGTGAGGGAAGTAGCTGAGTTTTGTAAAAGAGGAAGTTGAAAGTGCCTCTATTGTGCAGCAAGTGAACCTTAGATGAAAAGGCCCACTGGGGTGGAGAGAAAGGTAAGTTTTCCACATGGCTGTGCATTTTTTAATAAATAAACTAAGATCATTTATTCTTCCTGTGTCCCAATAGCCACCTTTCTGCCATCTTGCAGTTCAATTTACAGAGCCTCTGTGACATGTTATTTTTATCTTCGTAGTGCAAACATATAGTAGCACAAGGCAGCAACAGAAATGCAAAATCACAGCTTTTCTAATCCAGATACTTAGAGTTAAAACGTGTCTGGGGCTTGCTTTTGTTAAAGCCACACTATATGTTTGGCCAGCAGCAGGAGGCATTATCACATCAGAGCCAGAAGAGGCTGCCGGTCTTCCAACTTCTTAGATGTCCCTTCTATCTGAGCCAAATAATTCCTCCCCTCTGAAGCCACCCTTTCCATTGCGATCACATCGTCTGCACAAAGACAGTAGGGTAAGTGTCTCGCATTAGAAGGTAAATCAACTTTCTTTTATCTTACATCTGCCATGAGGCTAGATGGGTTCCGACCCTTCATTATTTTGAAATTGTTATAAGTTGAATTTACAAGACATCAGCATAACCCATACATTTGGTCAAATAGATCAATAGAGTAGTCGGATAAAAAGCAAAAAAAAAAAAAAAAATTATTCAATCCATTATTTTCAATAGCCAGAAGAGTCCAACCTCAGCATCCAGTAATCCTGTGTAAACAGGTCCACTGAGTTTTCACCTTCCACCTGAAATCTGCCACCCTAAGGAGAAAGGGCTCTTGTAACATTCTTACACGTCAGCCAAGGACAGCTCAGTGTCACTCCAAGGCAGCCCTATATGGGCTGCATCATTTACGGCCATCTTGCACAGATATATAGATAGCTTTTTTCACTGCACAAATATCAGCACAGCTCCAACCAAATTAATCTTTCAGATGACACTGTCTCTGGCTCTGAAGCCTGTAACTTACAGACCGTAAGAGGTACCCATGGAAAATGAGGAGACATTAGTTTATTTAACTTACTGCAAAGATTGGAGCATACTTTCTTTTTAATGACATAAGTGTGTGTGCTAGGATTCCTGGCTACATGAGCATTAAATTCCTTTTATAATTATGCTTTTTATGTAATCATGCTGGGACACAGCTCAAAATATTTGGATTCACACATGATGTAGAAAAGGGAGTTTCTACACAAAGAAATACTCTAATTATATACAATGCCTGTCTCAGATAGGTGGCATGAAAGGCAGTGGAAAGAAGCTATTGCTTGCATTCTCCGGATTTACCGTACCCATCGGTCTATTTCATCATGAAACTTCTTTGTGCCCAGACCATTAGGTAAAGAAAAAAAATACATATTTCAAAGTGTGTGCCAGATGGTTGAAAGGTCATCCTTTACCAAATAAATCTTAGATCAAAACTCTTGTCAATGCTTGGCTCATTGAACTGTGATTTTAAGATAGGCAGAAGGGTGTGTGTTCCTCTAAAATGACCTTTGGCCCAAATGACCAGGCCTATAAGGACAGATCCCGACTGCCAAGTTCCTATCTAGCACTTGGCTTAGTCATTTTGTCTTCCTTCTGGTGACATCCCCCCCCTGCCCCCCACCCCAATTAAGCAAGCTGCTTTAGAGTAAAGTAAGACTTGCTCCTGCAAGGAGTTGGTGATACTTTTTTGCTATTCTTATATATTTTCTGGGCCACACTCTGAAATACTCTTTTGAGGTAAGAACGGAGTCTTGCCCATTCCCATTTCTGTTTTTTGTCTGGTACTTCAATCATGTAACAAATATTTACTAAATATCTATTACATGCTAGGTATCAACTACTAAGAGAACAATGATGATTTTTATTTGCATTTCCTTGACGATTAGTGATGTTGAGCATCTGTTTATGTGTCTGTTGGCCTTCTGTATGTCTTCTTTGGAAAAATGCCTATTTAGGTCCTCTGCCTATTTTTAATTGGATTCTTTAATTTTTTGTTATTGGATTATAGGAGTTCTTTATGTATTTTGGATTTTAACCCCTTACTGGACATTAGGGTTCACATTTAATACGATAAGTTCTAGGGGTGTGGACAACTGTATAATGACATGTATCAATCATTATAATATCACACGGAATATTTTCACCTAAAAATACTCCATGTTCTGCCTATCCATCTGTCCCCACAATCTGACCTCTGATACTTAGTGATCTTTTATTGTTTCTATAGTTTTTCCTTTTCTACAGTGTCATACTGTTGAAATCATACTGTATGTAGTTTTTTTCAGATTCGCCTCTTTCATTTAGTAACGTACATTTAAGTTTCCTCCAGTCTTTTCATGGCTTGATAGCTCATTTCTTTTTAGCTTGAATAATATTCCATTGTCTGAATGTACTACAGTTTATTTACCCATTTAACTACTGTAGGACATCTTGGTTGCTTCCAAGTTTTGGCAATTATGAATACAGCTGCTGTAAATATTCACGTCCACGTTTTTGTGTTGACATAAGTTTTCAACTCCTTTGGGTAAATACCAAGGACCACAACTGCTGAACTGTATGGTAAGATTATGTTTAATGTTATAAGAATCCACCAGTCACTCATGTGATTAGATTGGGCCCACCTGGAAAATCCAGAATAATCTCTCCATCTCCAAGTCTGTAAGCTTGATTGCATCTGTAGAATCCCTTTTGCCATATAAGGTAACATTCACAGGTTTTTGGGCATAAAGCCTGGACATAATGGGGGCTATTATTCACCTATCACAATGACATTTACTTCCCTGTGTCTCAGCTTCTTTATCTGTGCAATGGGACTAACAGCTCTCATTTGTGTTGTTGGGAAAATCCACTCACTGCCTTATTATATCAACTGACAAGATCTTTAAAGTGATATACAATATATTTGCCAGTATACTGTAATACCTGTAATATACTTGCTAGACCTTCCTACTTGACCTTGGGGCCTCCAGCAGAGGAGGACCCAACTCTCAATAAATATTTGTTGAGTGACAGCTTGAATAATTATTACTATTATTATCTTTTATCTGGGCAGATCTCATTTTTGTGGGACTTTAGGTTATACAATTTATAGCAGCCTCTTTAAAAAACAGAATATGAAGTTATAAGTGTACAATTAGGTATAGGTCCTTCAAATGAGCCTGTGCAAACGAGGAGCCCTGAGATCTGAAATTTAAACTTCCTTTCTTCCCCTCAGATCTACCTCTGCCTCTAGTCTTTACTGTTTTGTTTGTTTGTTTGTTTGTTTTCCCTTTTACTTTCTTGTTTCACACTGCCCCCCAGACTCAGTCCTAGACTTCATTCCTGGTTTTGTTTGTTTGTTTGTTTTTTGGTGTTACCTATCTCCACTTAAAACCCCATGCCTCTGATTTCCTGCTGTCTCTGTCTTTCTGTGATGAGAACAATGTAAGAAACAAATGCGCAATTCATGTATTTAACATAAATTCATTGAATACCCTCCACATGCCAGGAACTGGACTTAAAGCTGAGGGCACTATGATGACACCGTATGTCATATTTCACAAGGTGCCTGGTTCTGACTGAGCGAAGGATAGCAGAGGGTCCCAGGCAGGGATTTACCTAAAGTAGCCTGAAGAAAACTTAGCTGGAACAGAATTAGCACCATTTTTAAGAAGCTAGTCTCAAAAACCAACTGGAAGAGGATATGCAAAAATGGGAAGGAAGAATATATTTAAAAGCTGGAGAGTATATTTAAAGGCAAGCCAGGCCTTGTACATGTGAGGAAAGGGTACAGGAGCCCACATCAGAATTCGGATGCTGAGGCCCCTAGGACACAAGGTGAATCTAGGCCACACGGTGTGTGGGTGTGGTGCTTTAAAAGAACATCATAGGGCAACATGCCAATTCTAAAGTTGCTCTTTATCAATTCACCTTGAAATCTTAATTTGGCATCAAAACCTCTTTCCAGAGATTTTTTCCATCAATCTTTTTTTTTTTTTTCTCATGTCAAGACAAACTTAGGTTATTAATCTCTCATAGACATTGTGATGTTTGACATATATTGTATTACTGGAATAAATGGAATTATTAATAGAAATTCCAGGGAACTTGAAGGCTCCTGGGAAACATTTAAAATCAAGGAGACAGGATTATTTTATTTTCTGGAAAGCCTTTTAATAAAGTCACAGAGAGCACACACCCTATAACCTTGGCTGTATCTAATACCACACATTTTGTGTTTAGTATATGCTGGCACATAATATACATTTGTTTGTTAAATAATTGTGTGGGGTATTATGTACATGAGGCATTTTCACATGTTTTATATTGTTTTTTTTTTCCTATAAAAACTCTGAAAGTTAGGGAAAGTGGCATTTCTTATTCTATTTGGAGTTTGTTCTTGCCACCATTGATTTACTCTCTAAATTCCTGATACTATCTATTTTGTTCCAAAAGCTGTGCTATGATCTAAGGATACTAAGACAAATAGATCATAATCTCTGCCTTTTAGAGATTTCCAGCCTCATGGGGGAAAAGACCATCAAATAGAAGAATGTTATGTGTCTGGTGAAACAGACCATAGAGAAGGACAGGCTACCTTCCTAAAGAGTCAGAAGAGAACTTCCTAAAGGCTGAAATTTTGTAGCTGTGCCTATAAGGTGAGTGGGAATTTCCAGGCAGATAGAATTAGTGGGAGGAAATAATTACTTAATCGAGGTGAACAAGAAATGGGGTTGAGGAAATGGGGTTATGTGAGGTCATACAGATGAGGGTTTTCAAATAGTTTAGGTGTTTGGAGGAACAGGAGAGGGTGGCTATTATCAGGTAATCAGGTCATAAAGCCTGAGGCGTTGCAGTTATAACAGATCTTTCAACATTGGATTTAAATCTTTTGCTTCCACCACTGGACTGCGTCCTAACTAGATTGTTTGGCATCATGTCCCTGAGACTCAATGTCTGCCATACTGTGGGCATTCAAGTACTACTATGGGAGAATTAAAAAAAATGAGTGGATGAATACCACATTGCTTCTGAACTTATCTGAAGTGTCTTTCCTACTTTGGGGCACTGTGGATAGACTCATTCTATTTCTTTGTTTTATTCTTTCTTATTATGTCCTCTCCTTCCCATTCTCTTTCAAGTGCTCTCTCTCTCTCTCTCTCTCTCTCTCTCTCTCTCACACACACACACACACACACACACACACACACACAGCTAACTGTGTCCATTATCACTGACAAATTCTTTATACTTCTCAAGTATAAGTGCATTCTGGAACTTTCAAATGCATTCTGAATTAGTCAACAGTTTTATAGTCAGCTCTGGATATGTGAGTAGGGGAAAAAGTTTATGTAGGATGTCCTATTACAAAATAAATTTGTAGCCAGAACACCACCACGGAATTTTAGGGAGCAACAGTTTACATTTTTCTTTTTGTTCTCCTAAATTACAACTTTGAACAACTTCAAAGCACCCATTAAAAACGGACTATATTTCAATAATGATCTCGTC
Source organism: Prionailurus viverrinus (assembly GCF_022837055.1). Classification (NCBI taxonomy): domain Eukaryota; kingdom Metazoa; phylum Chordata; class Mammalia; order Carnivora; family Felidae; genus Prionailurus; species Prionailurus viverrinus. The sequence goes on from NC_062568.1 coordinate 144,121,264, forward strand.
TCTGCTTCTTCTCAACTAAAGTAGAAGTGCTGAGGAAGAAACATAACATCTCCTCATTGGTTTCCTCTCCTCAGAGCTATTTTTCCACTTGGCCAAAGCAAAAAAAAGAAACATCTACACATGGATATCATACTAGCCCTGTTGACTATTGAATTTGATTAAAAGCTGGAAATTTTCTACATGTTGAAGAAAATGTGAAATAACACTTCTTTTGAAATTTTTCTGGTTGTGACTTATTTAATGCAATACTTAATTGGTCAGGTGTTTTTCAGTAAGTTATTTTAGTTACCATGTACAATCTACATACCCTTTTCATAGAAAGAAGACATGCCAAATAGCATTTGAGCACATTTTTGAATGTAGATTTGACAAGGTTTATGCCTATTTTCTCCCTTCACTACTTTGTTCATGCTTCTTCTTGATCTGACTTCTCCAGATAGTGTCCTTTTCGTTCAGCCTTCTTCCAGCCATACTTTACTGTCTTATATTCCATTCCCTCATAGTTTTGCTCTCTATGGAATGATAGAATTCAATCTGTAAACCAAACCACGTTTTGGAATAATAGCATACGAACATGTTAACTCTCTACCTGAAAACCCTGAGTCATGGCTATCACAGTGGGAATTTTATGTACTACCTGGCCAGAGAAGAGTGCTTTTTCTGTTTAGCTACAGAGAAAGTATTCTCTCTCTCTCGAGGTAATGCATACATGAAAAGAAGAGAAGTTGACTATGGCCTCAAGTTTTAGGGCCAGACGGAGATGCGTAGGATGATTTCAGATTCTAGAGCTTCGAATTAAATGTTCTCTTTTGCGTCCTGATGAATGCAAATTTCTTTTCCTTACTCTAAAAGACACATTAGATCTGAGAAAATACCTGTGACCCTGAGACATTGCCATATTTCTAACGACATTTTAGCTTACACAGACCTTCTGAAAAGACTCCTTTACAATGATCTTTCCAGCTGCTTTAGCTACAGAAAAAAAATAGATGAATCACTTTACTAACAAGGGTATTTCCTTAACAGCATGGACTGAGTGGATGGGGTGGAGGGAGGTGGCAATGAAAAAAGAAACTTGATTGCTTCTGTTTGAAATAACTATCTGATTAAAACAACAGCAACAGTAACACCACCAACAAAGAGGAAAATATACTCTACCACCAAAAAAACACAACAATTTTCACTCTGGATGGACCATTTCCTTTGAAATGAAAAGTAAAAATGAAGCAGTTACACCATGGGTGTCCCTAGCACAAGATGTATCCAACCTATAACTTCTGATTACTCAGAAATTCACAGAAAGTAAATCCAGATAGGATTAAGAAAGCCCCCAGGGACTAACAAGTGAGAGAATATTTATTTGTCTGTACCAAATAGTTGACTGAATAATGAATAACTATTAGCTTAAGTTGCAATAAACACAGTTATTTAACTGAGATCTAACAGTTTACATTTTTCTTTTTTTCTCCTAAGCAGCCTCTGAACAGCATCTTCAGAGTACCTCACAAAGAGGATGAATATGGTCCTTATATCTGAATAGCAGCATTGTTTTCAGCAATTTTCGGATCCTTCCTTTTGTTCCCTAAGATGATGCTTGTTAGAATATGAGAACAGACCCTCACAAAAATCTTTTCCTTGTTTAGACAAGAGTTAAGGTTGGCTTTGTCTAAAAATATCTGTCTTCTACAAGAAAGTGACACTTTTAGACAGAGAAGAGCAGGTTCTAATTGAGAATTGGGCCTCCTGATCACTTATCTTCACTGTCCTCTCCACCTATATCTTTTGGCACTGAATATATTAATATTAAAGTTTATCAAGTTATATTAATTGATACATTTAAATACCTATTTGTTTGTTTGTTTGTTTATGTATGATATCCCATTATAGAATAATATTGTAGCCAGAAAACCACCATGGAATTTTAGGGAGCAATTCTTTAAAAGGCGGTGGGGAATGGACAAGGTGTTCTGGAATCACTGAAATTTTTTATGTATACAAGAGAAGGAGGCGGACAAGGATACTTATTTTGCACAGAGAATGGAGTATAAAAGGAATATTTGTGCACAAGGATCTAGGATAGTAGCTTTATGTGGAGTAAGAAGGCAGAGCTTGTAGCCCCAGTGTGATGAAGGGGTTATAATTGTATCTTTTGAGTTTTTAGGTGTATCTAAGATAATAGTTTGCAATATTAATCTAGAATCTTTTTCTCTCTAAATCACTCCTTTTTCCTCCCATCCAATTCAGGGGAGGTGTGTGAAAAATACAGAAAGTAGAAATAGCTTACTAAGGCTGTTGGGTTTTTTGTTCATCTGTTTGTTTTTCAAAAGCCCCAGAAAGGAGAGAAAATTGGCAGGTCGGACAAAGTATCTTGGTCAGAAGCAGCAGGTAAGCTGGACCCAGCCCCTTAAGAGTGGAGAGATGTGTCTTAGCCTGGATACAGAAAACAAGATAACATTTATAAGCCCTGTGTGGGAGGGACCAAGTCCTCAGCCATCAATAGTAAGGATTAGCAGTGGCAAAATCTCTGAGAGGAAATAGCTATGTGTGGTATTTGAGAAGACAGCATCTATGCATAAGGTCAGAGAAGAGTTCCATGTCCCAAGTGCACCTGAAAGAACAAGTGAGCCACACATACAATGGAGTATTACTCAGCAATCAAAAAGAATGGAATCTTGCCATTTGCAACTACGTGGATGGAACTGGAGGGTATTAGGCTAAGTGAAATTAGTCAGAGAAAGACAAAAATCATATGACTTCACTCATATGAGGACTTTAAGAGACAAAACACATGAACATAAGGGAAGGGAAACAAAATTAATATAAAAACAGGGAGAGGGACAGAAGAGACTCATAAATATGGAGAACAAACTGAGGGTTACAGGAGGGGTTGCGGGACGGGAGATGGGCTAAATGGGTAAGGGGCACTAAGGAATCTATTCCTGAAATCATTGTTGCACTATATGCTAACTAATTTGGATATAAATTTTAAAAAATTAAAAATAAAATTAAAAAAATAAATAAATACAAAAGAATTCTTTGTAGACGACTATCCAAAATAAGTAAATTTCTACTTTGATTAAAAAAAAGCAAAGCTACTCTTTCTTACAAGTGAATACATTCATTAATAGAATCACAAATGTATCCATGTTCGGATTAAATTTGCTCTTTTCTACATTTAAAAAAGAAAAGAAAAGAAAAGAAAAGAAAAGAAAAGAAAAAGAACAAGTGAGCCAGGAGGCCAGAAGGCATTATGTGGATTGGGGCTGAGGGCATCTGAGTGGCTATCTATGTGGACAAATGCTTGAAGATTGGAGAGGTCCAACTCCTGAATTCTAGGGCACTCTCAGAGCCCCACAAGGAGATAGAAAATTATGAATAGGACTGAGTTTAAGTTTCCTACTACCTCTGTGGAAACATGGGTGTTCAAATAAAAATTGAGTTTTATAAAGTATAGAATTGTGTATTTCTTGCTCATTGAATTTGTGGGATGAGCTTCGTAGATGTTAATAGGGCTAAAGAGGATAAACACCCTAATATTGGAATGATGATACAGCAATTGGGGTTGCAAAGGGGCAAAAGGAAAGGAAAAAAATCATTATCCATATTGGGTGGCAGGCAGGTACCTGAGCCATCTTGTCCTGGTACTCTGAAGCCAGGGAACACCCTGAACTGCCTATGCAGGAGACTGAAAGGATTGAGTATTAATTGCTTCCATCAATGCAGGAAGCCCAAGTGTAGCCCTGAGGGCACAAGATCAGTGCACTTCCCTGAAATCAGCTGGGTAACAGACCAGTGAGACGATCACAGCAGGACCTGTATAGATTGCAGGATACAAGGAAGTGGTTATTGGAGAGACTGTAGGCTGGGGTGTAGAAGTCTGTAATATCCTCTTTAGTGTGTGTAAACCATGATGATTATGAACAATCCAGGGGAGTGAGGAACACTTAGGTAGACAAACTACTTGCCTAGAAGGCAAGTAATACTTGATCTATACATGGGAATATAGACATGTCTGCACTAAAATTTTGCACAGCAATTCATATAGGAATGATCTATATAAAGTGATTGTATTAAATAAATCTGTTCCACATTGCAATGCTAATCCTCTGAATGTCAGAGGATTTATTTGGGTTAATTGGTATTTAATAATTTCATGTAGCAGATACAAATTTAGTTCATGTCAAGGTTGTTTGGTTTGTTGAATCAAGTAGAAGAATGGGTTAAGAGTATTAGGTTGGAGTCTGGGCTCCAACTTTTAGGAATCAGAGAATCTTGGGTATGATCTGTCTGACTGTAAAATGAAAAAAAAAACAAAAACAAAGTCTAAGGCAGAGGGAAAACTGGGAATGAAGTGGAAACAATATTTCATATATGCTTTTTAAAAAGGCTTTATTTTTTTAAGTGTTTTATTTATTTTTGAAAGACTGTGAGCTGGGGAAAGACAGGAGAGAGAGAGGCGGGGGCAGGGGGGGTGGGGACAGAGGATCTGAAGCGGGCTTTTTGCTGACAGCAGTGAGCCCAATGTGGGGCTCCAGCTCAGGAATCATGAGATCATGACCTAACCCAAATGCATAGCCTTCCCCATTGTCAACATCACTCATCAAATAGTACATTTATTACCAAAGATAAACATATACTGACACATCATAATCACCATAAATCCATAGATTACATTCGAGTTCACTCTTGGTGTTGTACATTCTATGCTTTTCGACAAATACATAATGACGTATCCATCATTATAATATCGTACAGAATATTTGCCCTAAAATCTCTGTGCTCTGCCTATTCATTCCCCACCATAATCCCTGGTCTTTTTTACTGTCTCCATAGTTTTGCCTTTTCCAGAATGTCATATAGTTGGAATCATACAGTATTTAGACATTTCAGACTGGCTTCTTTCACTTAGTAATATGTATTTAAGGTTCACCTATCTTTTCATGACATCATAGCTCATTTCTTTTAGCACTCAATAATAATCCATCATCTCAATATACCACAGTTTACTCATCCATTCACCTACCAAAGGACGTATTGATTGTTTCCAAATTTTGGCAATTATGAATAAAGTTACTATTAACATTTGTATGCAAGATTCTGTGCGGACATAAATTTTCAACTTCTTTGGGAGTTGAAATCACTAAAAAATGTGGTTGCTATATTATATGTGAGTGTGTTTAGTCTTGAGAAAAAATGCCAAACTATCTTCCCAAATGTCTGTACCATTTTTGAATTCTCAATATATATATGAGATTTCCTGTTCCACATCATTGTTACTATTTGGTGTTGTTAGTGGTCTAGATTTTGGCTATTCTCAAGGTATGTGGTAGAATTTTACTTGCTTTAATTTGCATTTCCCTGATAACTTATGAGGTAGATCACCTTTTATTTGCTTATTTGACATTTCTGTATATTATTTTGGTGAGATGTCACTTGGTTGTAGTTGATAATTCTTTTTATACTTTTTGTGGATTAGATTCTATTGAGGATTTTTGCATCTATATTCATGAGAGATATTGGTCTACAGTTTTATTTTCTTGTAATGCCTTTGTCTTATTTTGGTGTTAGGGTATTGCTGACCTCAGAGGATGAGTTAATAAGTATTTCCTCTGCTTTAATCCTCTAAAAGAGATTGTAGAGAATTGAAATCACTTCTTCCTTAAATATTTGGACCTGGCGCTTTCTGATTTGGAAGGTTATTAATTTCTGCTTCAGTTTCTTTAACATATATAGGTTCATTCAGATCATTTATTTCTTCTTATGTGAGTTTTGGTATATTGTGTCTTTCAAGGAATTGGTGCATCTAAGTTATCAAATTTGTGGGCATAGAGTGTTCACAGTATTCCCTTACTATCTTTTTAATCTTTGTGGAATTTGTAGTGATGTCCACTCTTTCATTTTTTATGTTAGTAATTTGTGTTCTCTCTTTTTCTTTGTCTGGCTAGACACTGATTTTAATGATCTTTTCAAAGAACTAACATTTGGTTTTATTGATTTTCTCTATTTCCTCTTTTTCAATTTTATTGATTTCTGCTCTAATTATTATTTCTTTTCTTCTGCTTAATTTGCTCTTCTTTTTCTTGTTTTAACTTAGATTATTGATTTTGGATCTTTCTTCTTTTCTAATACATACATTCAACACTATAAATTTCTCTGTACCACTTTTGCTGCATCCCACAAATTTTGATAAGTTGTTTTCATTTACTCCAAAATATTTTTAAATTTTTACTGAGATTTTTTTCTTTGACCCATGTTATTATATTTAAAAGTATGTTGTTTAATTTCTATGTATTTTGGGATTTTCCAATTATCTTTCTGTGACTGATTTCTAGTTTAATTCTTTTGTGGTTTGAGCGCAGACATCGGATACTTTCCGTTTTTTTATTTTTTATGTTGGTTTATTTTTGAGAGAGAGAGAGAGAGAGAGAGAGAGAGAGAGAGAGAGAGAGAGAACATGAGTAAGGGAGGGGCAGAGAGAGAAAGAGAGGGAGACACAATCAGAAGCAGGCTCTAGGCTCTGAGCTGTCAGCACAGAGCCCGACATGGGGCTTTGAACTCACAAACTGTGAGATCATGACCGGAGCCGAAGTCGGATGCTCAACCAACTCAGCCACCCAGGCGCCCCTCTGTTCTTTTAAATTTAAGGTATGTTTGTGGCCCCAAGTGTGGTCTCTCTTGGTGAATGTTTCATGTGAGCTTGAGAAAAATGTATACTCTGTTGCTGTTAGATGTAGTTGTTCACAGATATCAATTATATCTAGTTGCTCAATGCTGTTGTTGAATTCAACTATATTTGTACTGATTTTCTGCCTTCTCGATCTGTCCATGTCTGAGAAGGGGGGTATTGAAGTCCCCAACTATGGCAATGAGTTCATCTATTCCTCCTTGCAGGTCTATCGTTTTTTGCCTCATGTAGTTTGAGGCTGTGTGATTAAGTGCTCCTATGCTAAGGACTGTTGTATCTTTTGGGAAAATTGACCCCTTGTCATTATGTAATGCCTTTATTATCCCTGATAATTTCCTTACTTTGAAATCTGCTCTGTCTGAAATTGACATAGCTAACTCCTGCTTTCTTTTGATTAATGTTAGCATGGCATATATTTTTCCACCCATTTACTTTTAACTGATATGTGTCTTTATATTTAAATTGGGTTTCTTGTAAACAGCATCTAACTGGGTCTTGTGTTTTGATCCAGTCTGACAATCTCTTTTTTTTATTTATTGATTTTTTTGTTAATGTTTATTCATTTTTCAGAGAGAGAGAGAGAGAGAGACAGACAGACAGACAGACAGAACATGAGTGGGGGAGGGGCAGAGGGAGAGGGAGACACAGAATCCAAAGCAGCTCCAGACTCCCAGCTATTAGCACAGAACCTGACACTGGGCTTGAACCCACAAACTGAGATCCTGATGTGAGCCAAAGTTGGATGCTCAACTGACTGAGCCAACCAGGCATCCTGGCAATCTCTTTTAATTGGTGCCTTAGACCACTGATGTTGAAAGTAATTATTGATATAGTTGGATTAATATCTACCATATTTGTTAGTGTTTTCTATTTGTTACCCTTATTCTTTGTCTTCCAATCTTTTTTTCTGCTGTTTGTGGTTTTAATTGAGCATCTTATGGTTCTCTTTTTTCTCCTTTCTTAGCGTATTAGTTATACTTCTTGTTAGAATGTAACTATTGCCAATTTTACAATGCAATGGGCTGGAGAAGACATTATACTAGGGAATATAAATGAGTCAGAAGTAATACTTTGGTAACACAAAACCTGAATTTGTGTACTAATAGAGAATTTGCAGAGTTCGTAGGACCTGGTAATTAATTGGATATGAAGTTCAGAGTGAGAGGGTATGTAGTCACTGAAGCCAATGGTTTTAGTCTTGACAAATGGTCACCACAGATAGGTAACAATGGTAGAAGAAAATGCTGAATTTATGGCGTGTGTTGAAGATTCAGATGGCAACATCTAATTTTGCAATTTAGCAAACACTTGTTGAGCTTATTTTGAGCCAGGCAATGGCTAGGTCTTAGTCTGAGAAGTCACAGCCTCCACCCTTACACAGCTAAACTATGTAGTGGAAAGATTATAAATGTGATACAGATTGAGAAGATGATTTATACATAGGTGCTAGATAAGACCATAGGAATTGATTTCTTTATCTAGTAGAAAAAGTATTCTGCTATTTCTCTAAAATAAAGTCTAACTCCGAGTTTCTTTACATAGGCAAATAGTGCTTTGGATTCAGAAAGAATGGATTGCAATATTGTGATTCTGAAAGCTTCATGCTGATATATATATATGCTTCACACTGATATGTTTTTAAAAAGGGGGAAAATAAAAGGCAAATAGTTAAAAGAATTATTATAATTTCTTTGTTTAGGATGATGTAGAATAGTAAAACTCATAGGGCATCGTGACTTGCTATGTATTAATGGATTCTTCCCTGCTAATGTTAGTACAACTTCAATGGCAGAGAAAAGAAAAATAAATATAGTTTCTTCTCTTGATGTTATTTGCCTAGTTCGTAAATAGTAATATTTTTTTGTGTCCTGGAGAAAAAACAATGGCTGAATTGTGTTTTGAAGCTCAGGGGAAAACACTAAAAATATGTTTCAAGCATTGCTTAAGTTTTGGTGTGTGTGTGTGTGTGTGTGTGTGTGTGTGTATGCAATATTTTAATACAATTTAGGTATCAGTAATCTTTTTTTTTCTTTAAAGGAAGGCAACATAGGGCTCTGCCATGATAATGTACCACACTTTCCTCAGCTTTCTGCATAAATCTTGTAAGCCTTTATTTGTATAATTGAAATAATACTGTTTTTGAATCACTTAATCATCTTTTTTAAAGAGCGTTTTGTGTCCTGGTTTATGATAATTCAAGAGATATGGGCTACCTGCCAATATGAATTATATACTCTTATAGCTTTTAACACTGTGGTGATTTTTAAAAAAATTTTTGGGCTATAATATATCTTAAATTATCCATTTCTAATATTACATATACTTACAAATTTCACTCCTCCCTGATTTATAATTTTTGTTATTTCTTCAGTAAATCATTATTGGTAAGTATACACAGAGCTTCTATGTAGAATAACATACTTTAGGCTTAAAGTTCAGGTCTGCTGGGGGGGTTTATTCACATGGGAACAAAAACTCTGATTTACCCACACTTTCAATAAACCCTCCAGCAGGTTGCTGCTTCCTTGCCTTTGGTGAGTAGGCACAGCTATGATGAAGTCCCCAAATGGTTTACACTGGCAAAGAAACTCTTTTCAAAGAACCCAATGGGACCTTACACTTGGCAGCTGAGAATCCTGTAGGACTTGGGACCCTAAAGCTTTATTCCTTCTCTGTATTGCTCCTTCCTCTAGGAGGATAAAAATAACCTTACCCACATTAAAGAGATTTGTATTTTTTATGTATGGTGGTGTTTTTCTGAGAGTCACATCCTTGTTACCTATGTGGCAACAACATGCAACTTACTTCTTGCCAAAATTCTAGGTAAGCACCGGATATACAGTGCTGTGGAAGGCACTAAATCAGTAAATACTCAAAAACCAGGAGCATAATGGGATTGTAGTGCTTCTCAAACTTTTGGTATTGACTTCTTTACAGTATAAAAAAATCATTGAAGGCTTCAAAGACATTATTATTATTATTATTATTATTATCATTATTATTTTCTGTATGCAGATCATACCTATCTACATTGGAAAAAAGCTGGGAACGTTTTGAAAATTATTCATTAATATATTTAAAATAACAATAATAGGTTCACTACAAGTTAAGTATAATGCCCTAAAAACCAAAAAAGTGTATCAATAAGGAATATGCTTCAAAAAATTTAGCAACCTAGAGATTATCTGTGAGCTTAATAATAATAAGAGTTTTGGTGAACCAATGGGAGTTAAGGCCTGATTACCGTTGGATTATAAGAAAAACTGGATAGATTGAGTCTAGACTCCCCTTTTCAGTTCTTTTTTCCTTTTTGCAGAGACTAGATAAAATAGAGTGATAAGTGATAGGAAGAGTGAGTCCAGTAACAGGTAGGATTTTAGTTTGGTTTTAGCTTTTTTTAATCTTTATGTTTAAAAATGTTTATTTATTTATTTATTTTTGAGAGAGAGAGAGAGGGAGAGGGAGAGAGAGAAACTCAAGTGGGGGAGGGGCAGAGAGAGAGGGAGATAGAGAATCTGAAGCAGTATCCAGGCTCCGAGCTGTCAGCACAGAGGCCAACATAGGGCTTGAAACCCATGAACCCTGAGATCATGACCTGAACCGAAGTCCGATGCTTAACTGACTGAGCTACCCAGGTGCTCCAGTTTTAGCTTTCTGAGGTAGGGGAATTAATAGCATCCTTATCTGCTAAGACACGCAAAATAAATGGACTGATGCCTTTGAATGGGTAATAGGGCTTGGTATCTAGTATACATGTGGAAGGCTCGGCCCTAGAAAGACTGCAGAAAATTCATCTTTGAAAACAGTCAGAAGGGGGCGCCTGGGTGGCTCAGTCGGTTGGGCGGCCAACTTCGGCTCAGGTCATGATCTCGCGGTCGTGAGTTCGAGCCCTGCGTGGGGCTCTGTGCTGACAGCTCAGAGCCTGGAGCCTGTTTTGGATTCTGTGTCTCACTCTCTCTGACCCTCCCCCATTCATGCTCTGTCTCTCTCTATCTCAAAAATAAATAAACGTTAAAAAAAAATTAAAAAAAGAAAAAGAAAACAGTCAGAAGGGCAGAGTGAGTATAGATGCCAGTGGGTGGAGGGGATTGGGAGGGTCCATTGGGGACCCAGCGGGGGTCTGAGCAAGTTTTCTCTCAGTGAAGGAAGAAGAAAGGTGAGCTGAGAATGACAATGGAGAAGCAGGTATTTGAGGTTTAAAAAAAAAAAAGTAGGTTCAGAAGAGTCACCTAAGAGTAGACTGGGAATGAACTAGAACAGGTATTCTAAGGATAGCTCCCCGGACCAGCACCAGCATCACGCAGGAACTTGTTAAAAGTAAAAATCCTCAGGGCTTACTTCAGGCCCATTGAATGAGGAGCTCTGGGGGTGACCAGCAAGTCTTCCAGGGGTTCTGATGCACACTGAAGTTTGCGAGTCACTGGATGGATAGTTACTGCATGCATCTTGGGTCACCCCAACTACTCTGAATGTGGAACATATGCAAAGTGAGACCAGTTAGTGTATTTCTCCAGCCAAAGTCAGATAATATTTATGGGATAAGAAAATAGTTGGATTTACAGGTTGTGGTCACTATTTTATAAAAGATTAAATGATGGGTCCGTAAAAATTACAGTAATAAAGATTTTTATGGGTTGAATTGTGTTCTCCTCCAACATTTGTATGTCAAAGGTCCTAACTCCAAGTACCTCAGAATGTGACTGTATTTGGACACAGGACCTTTAAAGAGGTAATTAAGATTATGACTGGTGTCTTTAGAAGGAAAGGAGATTAGGATACAGAGAAGCATGAAAGGAAGATCATGTGAAAACACAAGAGATTATAGGGCCATCTCTAAGTCAAGGGGAGAAGCCTCAGAGAAACCAACCCTACCAACACCTTCATCTTGGACTTCCAGACTCCAGAACTTTGAGACCATAAATTTTTGTTATTTAAACCACCCAGTATGTGGTACTTTATTATGATTGTCCTAACAAATGAATACAGAAATACCAGAAAAAGTTTCTAAACACTTATGATAAAAAGGGCTGACTTCACTTATGAGATCAGTACTTCGGCCAACTGACTTACTCTAAGTGTCTTTATTCCTTTCTTAAAGGGGGATGATAGTGGCATCCACCTCAATGGTCCAGTGTGAGGATTGAGATCATTCAGGTAAAGCCTTAGCTCAGTCCCTAACCCATGAGGTCCTTGGAAATGTTAGCAGGAAAAAAATGGCATCACCTCAAATGAACATGTGTGCTCGGCCAGGGCAGCTCTCCCCCGTGAGTCCACAGTTAGCACTCAAACTGCAGTCTCTGGGGGAATCAGGCTCTGCAGCTGTCGATTTGAGGTGTGTGTTCCCGAACCTCGTGGCACTGCCCTTTTATTCTTCTCTGGGATTGATTTCTGAAGCAGCCCTAAAGGCCACAAAACAGGGTTGGGACTCCTGGATTGATTTTCTGTGTTGACACAGCAGGCCAGGCCCTGTCTGGTTTATAAACTGATTCTATATTATTTCCAGGTCTCTTATGAAACTGAGCCAGGAAAATCACTGTGGGAAGATTGTTGGATTTTCTCGTGTGATTTTGTTGAGGGGGCTGTGGAGGCAGGGGAGGGGCATGAGAGGTGACTGAGAGCAATTCATTTTCTCCTCCCAATTTTGTATTTAGCCATTTCAAAATGTCATCACACTGAGAAAATACTGTTTAATTGGCGATATGATAGCTTCTTATATAAGACCCAGTCTAGGCTCAGGATGCTACTTACTGTGATTATCACTTCCAAGTGTGATGCTTTGTGGTATTTTTCCTCCACAAGCAGTTATTTGCTGGTAATGGATTTCTGTAAGCCAAATTATATCCCCCCTTTAAGGATCATTTCGACTGTGTATCTACAACACCCTTTTCAGAAAGGGCTAATTATTATTGACAGGGATGATAGACAGATTCTCCCTGTTCTGGGCAATTAAATAACCTTTTGTCCCAGTTTACTTTGTACAGATCTGTTGTCGAACCAGCATCCTGGATTTGTGTTTAAACTACAATAAAAAAAAATGTGGGAAGTCTCAGTTTGCACAAAGTCCAGTGCTCCTGTAATTTTAAAGCCTTTTTAAATTTCTGCAAGTATGCTGTTTGTGGATTCCATAGCCTGTTCTTAGGGTCACTCAATATAAAGTATCTCAAGTGCCATATTTGTCCATGAAGGCAGAGAAACAAACCGGTGGCTTATGGTTGAATCAGTCTTACATATTTATTTATTTTAATTTTTTTTAAAGTTTATTTCTTTTGAGAAAGGAGGAGACAGAAAACAAGCAGAGGAGGGACAGAGAGAGAGGGGGACAGAGGATCCAAAGCGGGCTCTGTGCTGACAGCAGAGAGCCCAATGTGGGGCTCGAAACCACGAACTGTGAGATTACTACCTGAGCCAAAGTCAGACGCTTAACTGAGTGAGCCACCCAGATGCCCCATAGTCTTATATATTTAAGAGCTTGGTTCATTTATTAGGTTTTAGTGTTTTTCTTTTGGTTATGTAAGACTTTGACTTAATAAGAATCCTAATCCAATATGATATATCTTACATTTATTCAAAAATTTTCCCACAATAGTACTGGAATTTTAATTTTATTTATAGTATTTTCTGCAGTGAGTAATATAGTGCTTCTATATCCATAAATCTATTTATATATTCCTTTTTGATGTAAGGCGAACATTTACATTGTTTTACCCTGCCCCACCCCACCCCCGCCCCCCGCCCCCTGCTCAATAATTATTTCCATACCTTTCTATTTCTCCCTGACTTGAAATGTCTTCTTGGGGTGCCTGGATGGCTCAGTCGGTTGAGCGTCGGACTTCAGCTCAGGTCATGATCTCATGGTTCATGAGTTTGAGCCCCGCATCGGGCTCTGTGCTGACAGCTCAGAGCCTGGAACCTGCTTCGGATTCTGTGTCTCCCTCTCTCTCTGCTTCTTCCCCACTCACATTTTGTCTCTCTCTCCCTAAAAATAAATAAACATTAAAAAAAAATTTAAGGGACGCCTGGGTGGCTCAGTCAGTTAAGCGTCCGACTTCAGCTCAGGTCACAATCTTGCAGTCCGCGAGTTCGAGCCCCCCGTCGGGCTCTGGGCTGATGGCTCAGAGCCTGGAGCCTGCTTCCGATTCTGTGTCTCCCTCTCTCTCTGCCCCTCCCCAGTTCATGCTCTGTCTCTCTCTGTCCCAAAAATAAATAAACGTTAAAAAAAATTTAAAAAAAATTTAAAAATGTCTTCTTTATTATGTAGTACTTTCGTGTTTATGCTAAGTAATATCTATCAGATATGTGTTCCGTGATTTTTAGGCTTATTCTTTTATCACTACCATTCTGTGACTGGAACTTTAGAGTACACTTTCATATATGGTAAGGATAGTCCTCATCCATTACTCTTCTCTATCAAAACACATTATTTACTCATATCTATCATTTCAAATAAAATTTTAACATTGTAAATATATACATAATACATACTTTTAATTATAAAAAATATTCAATGTGGAATTATATCAGGCAAAAAAGTAAAAAAGCCCCCTTTTCAATCCCACACTAAAATCAAACCTTCAATTCCATGAGTGTACTTCTAGATCTTTTATAATTATTTGCATATATGTGTTTTCAAAAGTTTGTTTTTACCTGAAGTGTACTAATATATACACATACTTTTCAATACATACCTGTGGAACATCCACATTTAGTAGGTACTGGGACACGTCAGTCACCAAGGCAAGCAGAGATCACTGGGCTTGTGAAGCTTACATCCTAGTGGAGAAAAACACACAATTAACAGCATAAGATTAAAATCATTTGGGGCGCCTGGGTGACTCAGTCAGTTAAGGGTCCGATTCTTGATTTAATCTCAGGTCATGATCTCACAGTCGTGGGATCGAGCCCCACATTGGGCTTGCACTGGGTGTGGAGCCTGCTAAGATTCTCTCTCCCCCTCTACCTCCACCCCTCCCTGTCCTCCCTCTCTCTCTCTCTCAAAAAAAAAAAATCATTTAATGTCTAGAATATGGTAAATGCTATGGAAAAGCAGAGGAGAGTTAAGGAGTGAGAACTTCTTGTGTGTATAGTGATGAAGAGTGTTGCAACATTAATAAAATGGTCCAGCAGCTCCACTGAGAGTATCATTTGAGTAAGACTTGTTGGGGGCATTCAAAAACTTGGTTTTAATGCTTAACATATCTTGAAGATTTTTCTTGTCAAGACACAAAGATCCCTTCATTCTTTCAACTGCTCTTTAATATCCTATAGCACTTTAATGCTTCTTTCTTGGAAATTAATGAAGTACAGAAGATTTTAAAAAACACAGTTTTTAACATTTATTTACTAGTCCCAGAAACATGTAACTCAAATTAATAATATGCATTATGTTCTAACGGTATTGAAATATCTACAAATAATTTGCCAGGCATTAGGCATTAATCAGCATCTCAAAAAATTAAAAAACAAAAATAAATAAACAAAAAATTAAAATGAGTATCGTTCAGGCTATATCTTTAAACCCAATGCAATAAATTAAAAAACTGAACAATAAAATAATAGCCAACTAAATATATTCACATAGATATTTTTAAAAATCTATAACTGTTATAATTTGTTCTTGACACATAACTGTTATAATTCTTTGTTGGTTTCTAAGAACAATTTTGATGATCAAAATTCATATTAGAAACTCCTTTAAAATCAGTGAGCACACTGTTCATCAATTCCTATGAGATACAATAAAAGCAATTATTTGGAATTAATTTTAGAAAAACCAAAACACTTATTTGAAAATGACATAGTTTAAAATAAAGTATTATACTCAAAGTCTATCAACAGAATAAGCAAAATTCAAGTAAAATAGAAGATTTTTTAAAGAAAAAATAATAAATTGAACAGTGTTCAAAATATATATAGTTATTTGAAAAGACCCATCCTAACTTACTTTGTAAGTCGCTTGAGGGAAAGAAGATAAGCAGATATAATTACAAATAAGAAGAAATTTTTTTTCAACAGAAAAGAATGGCATATGTATATGTAAAATAATACATATACTTTTAAAATGTAGAATCCAAAGTGCCTAGTTTCTATAAAAATATAAATTACTAACACTGAGTCAAGATGAGCAGATAATATTAACAGAACAATTCCAATAAAATAAGCAAAATACAGTCAAAGATATTTCCTTAAAAAAAGGACACTAAAAAAGCCTCCAATTTTAATATGGCTAATTATAGTCAAATTTCCCACTTATTCTCCCAAATATGTAAACGAAACCAGAAAAATAAGAAACAAAAATGCAAAATCATTTTTGTTGTTTTTGCTCTTGTTGTTGTTGTTAAAACAAGCAAATTACTATATTCTTGAACAACAAAATAGGAGGAACAACAACAAAATTGGCTGCCCCAATTAGTAAACTTGTAACAGTAGTGGAGAAAGATGCAGGAAAAGAACGTCCATGATGTCAGAGCTCGGAAAATATGGTAAAACATGCTTTTCTATCCTAAGAGGTGCACTCCGTTGCAAAAACATTAGTTGTTTTTTTTTTTTTTTTTTTTTCTTTACAACAACAGGACCAGGCCCTACGGACTGTCAGCGGGAATTTTCATGGGGTTGGTTCTGAGGAGAAGGAGAAGAGAAAAGCTGCATGGAGAATTTTAACAGACAAACTGCATTCATTGGTAGCAGGATGTCGGTGGGGTAGGGGTTGTAAGGAAACTGCATTGTGATCAGCTCTGCAGAACTGATTTTGGCAGACTAGGGAGACGCAAGGCTGAAAGACATATCATTTTGTCTTTCTAGGCTGGAACATGACTCTGTCCGCTCTGTCCGTATTCTGAAAAGAACTGATCCTGGATTTTTAGTCAAAATGAAAAAGATGAGTTAAAAAATAGCTAGTGTAGTATTTATGCAAGATACTATTAAAAAAAAGCAGGAAGAGAACATAAAAAACAAAGGCAGATATGCAACATTCTGTAAAACAAAACTGTTTTTCATAGAACAGCAAAAGTTGTTACTAAATACATCATATGAGATTGAAATATGACTGAAAGCAACTGTTTTCATAAAACAAAGGCACAAAGAAGATCTACAAGAGTTTAGGAAAGACATGGAAAAAGTATCGAAAGAAATTCGAGCTTGCAGGGCTTAGAAAAGAAATAGATTATAAATAATAAGCAATCACACCAAACAAGACGAAATAGAAGTAGCACAAACATGCATGCAAAAAGTAGACACTACTGAAATCACAATGAATAATACCAAATGATGCAGATGATGTGAGTGATACAAAGCAAGCAAATCAAATGGAAATGAGCAAGAGTTTAAAAGGGTTAGAGAGAAAATTATAATAAAAGAAAAAAAAATCATATCCCCTCAAAAACAACTGAAAGCATGAAACTGAAAATGCATTTTAAAATATAACTCAAGAAAATTTCCTTAAACCAAAGAAAACTTACAGTTGCATTTTAAAAGGACATGTTAGATCTCAGAAAAGATCAACACAGATTAGGCCACACAGCATGTTTTATTATAGTTACTGGATTTGAAAGACAATGATAGGCTCACCAACCAGGAAAAAAGTTAAAGTCCTCCAGGAGAAAACATGAGGGCAGCCTCATTAGCTCCACGGTGACATAAAATGCTAGTTAGTAGAAACAATGACCATAACCTCTAAAGAAAAGAAAATGTGTTCCCTAAGGTTTCTATCCAGAAAAACTGTTATAAAAAGTGATCAGAAAACTTTTGCTTATCACAGTGACAAAGATCAACAAGTCTGATAACATGGTATATGTGGGCAAGAGTGTAGGAACACAGGGGTTCTTATACATAGCAGGTGGGACAATCCAATGGTATAATTTCTAAGGAGAACAGTATGACAAGATGTACTAAAATCATACATAGTACTCTTTGAATCAGCAACTCCACTTGATTTTTTCTTACAGAAATAATGGATAAAAGTGCAAGGATATAAGTACAAGAATTTTCATGTAATATTTTGGTTATAGAAAATGATTGGAAGTGGGGCGCCTGGGTGGCGCAGTCGGTTAAGCGTCCAACTTCAGCCAGGTCACGATCTCGCGGTCTGTGAGTTCAAGCCCCGCGTCGGGCTCTGGGCTGATGGCTCAGAGCCTGGAGCCTGTTTCCGATTCTGTGTCTCCCTCTCTCTCTGCCCCTCCCCTGTTCATGCTCTGTCTCTCTCTGTCCCAAAAATAAATAAACGTTGAAAAAAAAATTTTTAAAAAATAAAAAAATAAAAAAAATAAAAAAATAAAATGATTGGAAGCAAACTAAATCACTACCATTAGAGGAATATTTAAACGCATTATTACATACCAAAAAGAATATTTGGACAAGGTAAATGCATTTCCATTGTAAAAGGCCAGATGGCAACATTTTTGATCAAGGAATGGGCCTTTCTGTTTCCTGGCTGTGTAGTCAGACTCTTAAAGGTCATGATAATTGGGAAGAAGCTATTGTAAGCATCTCCCTCCACTTTATTTTAAATGCCTTCCCTAAGCCGTGCTGCCTTTCCCTAGGCACCCTCATATTCTTTCTACCTTTTGACCATGAAAGCTCTATATTAAGAAAGACTATGATGAATTCATTCTCTTTAAAGCATAAATGTCGCATAAAGTAATTGCATGACTGGGGGGGGGGGGGAACTGCATGATTTGCTGTTTGAGAGAAGACAACATTTAAGCCAAAAGAATATGTAATTTCAGTCTCCATGTCAGCTTGCCTGTTGATGTAGTTCGTGGGTGGTGGTTGGGAATCTAGCCCTCTCCAATACTGTGCTCCGCTAGATTGTAATCCTGGCCTTGCCCAGAAAACACACATTTGCATACATTGGGAGAGAGAGTTTTCCTCTTTTTGAAGTTCCGTGAGGTTGTTCATCCTCTCCCTTGGGCATCTGTGTAGAGAGTTTGTTTATTTGTTTGTTTTATGTCCCCTCTGCCACATTAGTGTGCCATTGCTGCATTCGACAAATGGCTAGGGAATTCAATATAGATTTTTTTTTAAGTTCAATATTTTATGTGCAAATCGTGTATAAGCATTCTCCTGAGCATTATGAAGAACATTGGGGATTTTGCCTAAGCTCTTTCCAGAGCTTAAGATTTACTGGTACCCTTCCCACCATATTGTCTCAAATGTCCTCTTTTACTTTCTCCATGCCTGCTTTTTCCTAAAAGACCAGCTACTTTTGTACCTCGTCCACAAAGCCTGTATTACCTCTCCAAACACAAGAATCTCTCTTCTCTGAACTCATAACCCTCATTGAATAGGTCTATAGTGTGATACTCTAGCAGACAGTAGCTTATGTGCCATCTGCCTCTCTGCTGTGACTGGTTGATGTTTCAGGGTTAGTATTTTATGAATATGCTTCTTTCATTACAATATGTTGTGTTCAAGAACTTTTTTTCATTGAATGAAGCGATGTCATTCCACACACAAAAGTCTCATAAGCACTATCAGCACAATATTATATTAACACATTTAATTCTTTTTAAACAATAGATAATTAACATAACTCAGTGCTTGCTAATAGGAAGCCACACTGTCCTATCATGCTCGCACTGAGAAATTACTAGCTTTGTGACACTTCATCAAGGTTTTCAAGACGGAGTAAAATGGGGAAATCTCACTTGTGCCTCCTTGCCAGAGAGGCAGGCGTTCCTGATTCCCAGAATAGAGTCTGCTCCATTCCTGTCATTGGTTGGGTGGTCCCTCCTCTCCTGACTGTTGTCTTTAGCAGCAGATTGGCTTCATTCACTGACTTTCAAAGTCCGGAAGGCATGTTCAGAAACCTTCTACTTCCTAAGGGGTGGATGGACTATACCATATGTTTTGCTCTTAGTGTTATACTTCTCTCTTTTTTTCCCCCCTTATGTCAAAGTCTTCCCCCTGTGGTTTTGTTGGCAAGAACAGTGGCTCTTCCATTCTCTCTCTCTCTATTTTTTTTTTTTTTTACCAACACCAAGACCACATTTCCAGTGACACCTGCTAGAATGCTATTCACTGGTTATGCATTTGAGATTTACTATTTTGTGTGTTGACTTGCCAACTAGATTTTAAGCATTTACATGTAGCTAACACACCTTCGTATCCTCCCTCGGCCCTGCCCAAACTTTCAGCACCTACCACAGAGCTGTTGCTTGTCGATTAGTATCTATATTATCAAGAGATGACATGTAGTCCATGCTTTCAGGGAAGGGTAGGAAGAATGGCTCAAGTATTTTGTTACTGCTCTCCCGTAACTGTCTACCTTTCCACACTTAAGTTTTTAAAGTGATGTTGAAAAATGTCATTTCTGGTAGCTGATCAACTTATGGTGAATGAACACAAGCATTCTGGGGAGAAAATATGCCAGGAAGCAGTCCAGATTCTTCTCCCCTCTGGACTCAGATCCCTTGCAGAATTGGGCAGAGTTGTTATTTTATCTAACCTATCCCAAAAAAGAAGTTAAAGCTATTTTTACAATGTCCCAAACACCCATTGATCTAGAACTCACATCCCTTTTACAAATCAAATCTGCTAGTAAATCATTCTCTCCTGACATATCAAACAGGGTGATTTCCAAAATTCACGTTAGTCATAATTTATCAGATAGGATCTATGTCTCAAAAGACTTTACTAGATCTGTATTTTGTAAAAACAATATACAGAAATGGCATGTTCTTTTAAATTTAGAATAAAATTAAACCATGATTTCATTTTATAGATCAACAGGTCATTCTTAGTAAGTCAGTAACTTTTTTTAATTATTTTTGTTTTTTTGCTGTTAAGATGATTTAATACAAAACTCAGTTCATCTCTATGATTCCCAGGGCAAGTGGAAATCTCACTGGATTTGAAAATTATGGATGATTTTTTTCAGTTCATGGAAAATTTGGCAAAATAAGATTAAAATAAGATACACGGGAGTGAATTCTGTGCACAGTCCTGAAGCTTGTTTAATACTACATATATACAGCTCTTATTCTCAGAGGATAGCTTAGAAATGTAAGAAAGTGAGACCTACAAACCTCTTTTTAAAAGAATACTGTACCTGCCTTACAACTGTATCCTCCTGGAGGAAGATTATTTATTGAAATAATTGTAGAAGTTGACAATTTTTTTTCCCGAGAAAGTTAGAAAAGTTTCCTTTGTGTTTTATTCATAGAAGAGGCAGTCAGAGAAAAAGGTCTCCGTTGACCTAGATTTCCTGTTTTCCTGTATGCCAATAATTCAAAGAACCCAAATTTATGCATCTGACACCATCTCATCATAAATAACAATATTCCTGCATATATAGTATAGTGCTCTTCAAGATGTGCAAATCATTTCACACACATTTTCTCATTAATCCTCCCATGTTATTATCCCCAAATTTCAGGGATGTGGAAATTGAGATGGAGAGAAGTGGAGTTACTTACCCAAAAATATGTACTATGCTAAATAAAGAGCTTGGGAATGAATTTCTGGACTGCTCTTTGTACTAGATGTCAGTTCTGCCCTTCCTCACAGCATCATTGAAATGTTTTCCTGCATAAAGTACCACATGCTTTAAATAACTGAGGATATATTTTTAAGCCAATTAAACACCTATCTAATTTATTTACAGTAGCCACAATGTCTCATTTGGGAGATCAATACCTCACCAATACTGAGCCATGAAGCATAAATTCTTTTGGTTAAAAGCAAACTGCTTCCCTTATCGATTTATAGAACTTGGCTGTTAGCATCATGGCCCTGCCATCTTTCCCATTGGAATGAGCATGGATAATTTATTTTGCCAAGGGCAAGATTTATACACATGAACCATTTTTATTCCAATAATGAATGTATTACTTTCCCTCAAATATACAGTGAAAAATTACTATCAAGTCATTACTCAGGTTCAGTTGCTGATAGGCCTGGGGATGAAGAAATAGTCCTTTCAAGTTTCTCTCTCTCTCTCTCTCTCTCTCTCTCTCTCTCTCTCTGTCTGTCTTGAAACCCTGTTCTCCCATAGGTGTGGGAGATACACCTGTAAGCTCTTCTGAGGAGAAGCCTCATTGCAGCTTCTGAGGAGATGCCTTACTTAATCTCCATTTGACCCTATTATTTGGAGTAATTGGAAGGTTAGAAAGTACACTTTCTGGACTCCTTTGCAGCTAAGTGAATCACTTATATGCACTTGAATAAGATTCAGAAGCCAGAAGTTTGGCATGGGCCATTTTCTTACAGATGTAGAGGTGACAGGTAAATTCTGACAGTTATGAGGAATCAACACGACATAGTCATGGAATAGTCATCAGGGAAACTGGTGGGAGGAGGCTGTGGTGGCCACAGTTACAAGACTGGCAGTAGTTGCTGTGTGTCATTTGGGTTTCATGTGTAGTGGTAGGACCTTAAAACTGAAAGTTCAAGAGCAGACCACCGACATTGATTCCTCCAGCCCTTCCAAAGATTTTGTAAGCACGTACTTCCCTGCATGAAATCACTTTCTGCTTGATATGCTTTTAGTGGTTTTGGAACCTGACTGAGGCTACAGTTGTTCTCCCACTTGTTTTAAGTGCTGAGGAACAAGATAATTGAGGGGTGGGTCACCACAGAGTGAAAGGTCAAGCATATTTGGGTCCAAATCCTGGTTTTAACAATTCGTAACTCTGAAACTTTGGTTCTATATTTTAATCTTAAAAGTGAATCCAAGAATACCAACTTTACAAGAGTTTTGTGAATATTATAAGTAATAAGATGTATAAATTACTGATTCAATCAGGCCAATTTGGTTTTAATAATAATTTAATTTAATAAATTATTAATAATTTAATTAAGTAATATTAAAAAAATCCCTTTTACTAAAACTGGCTTAAATAATAAGGACATTTATCATCTCAAATAATTGCAAGTTAACATATATAATTCCTGGGGCTCCTCCTGCCCCAGGAATTATAGATGTTATGTAACTCAATAATATCAAAATGGTTCAGTGATGTAAATAGGCCAATGGTTGTTTTTTAGAGTCAAATTTTACTGAGCCACAATCATGCTACTCTGGTGATTTCTGCACTAGAGTGGCCAAGTTGAATAATTGCCATGGGAACCATGGGCTATCAGGTCAGCAAAGCTAAAGTATTTACTATTTGGCCCTTTGCAGAAAGTTCTTCACCCCTTAATATAAACAGTGACACTGTTGTCCTCAGCAGTAATTTCATCCCAAGGGTAGATCATTTCATGCCCACAAAATGGCTGCCAACAGTAAAGGGAGGGCGGGTAAGAGATTGACAGAAAAAACTATCTCCTTCAGGCATAGCACATTCTGTCCCTTAAGTTTAATTGGATCAAATTATATGACAGTTACTCCTGGACCAGTAACTGTTGTTAGGAGACCTGGTGGGCATGAATTCATTTACATTAAACAGAATGCTACTTTGGAGCTACTGATGGTCTGCTTATGTGAAAAATTTGCAGGCCTATAAGGAAGAGGAAATGTTTGTTCAGCAACACACATTATTTACCACAAGCACTTGACAAAGTACCTGAAAACATCATAAGTACTCAATATTTGTTCATCCCTTTGCCCAGCAATGCTGGGGTCTGCTCAGGTAGAGTAAAATGAGCACTGGGCTAGGAGTTGGGAGACATGGAATTTCATATTGACTCAAGCTAAGATTAGCTTGTGACCTTGGAGGAAAAAAAGCACTTAGCTTTAATCTTTTCACTGGTATATAAAGGGCTGTGGATTAGACAATACCTAAGGACCGTTCTGGGCATTAAATGAAAAGTATTCGTTAAAGGACCTATAATTATATAATGCATTAAAGTTTTCAAGTTGATTTCCATATGCATTAGTAGGAAGTTTGTTGCAGTAATAGAAGGGAGAATATCCACAAGTTTTAAGATTAGAATGCATGTTTACTTTTTGACAGATGCACATCTTTACTGGGGCTTAATGTCAAGGAGAGGTGGGAGATGAACCCTCCTACAGAATAATTCCTTCACTCATACAACACATATTATTCAATGTCTACTATGTGCCAGACTGAGCTAAATAGAGAAGAGGCCCTGATCTCACAAAGTCTACATTCAAATGGGAGATGAAGAATAGTCAGTAACCACATTAAAACACACACACACACACACACACACACACACACACACACACACATACACACTCCAGACAGTGATAACATGCTATGAAAACGAGAAAGCAGTGAATATGATAATAAATGAGTGTGGCTGTTACCACATGTCAGGGGGTCAAGGCAGACTTCTTCGAGAGGCTGTTAAGATGTGAATAGGTAAAGCCAGAGGAAGAGCATGCCTTTCCTTTTTATATATTTTGCCTCATTTTTAGATTCTATTGATATGACTGTAATTTTCCATTTCTCTCCTAAAAATGTTCCCTGTTGGGAAGTTCTTACAAGTCTTCCCTTGGGAAAACCTTCTGTGTTGGAAGAAGGAAGGTTGGGGAAGGAAAATTTTTTAAAGAAATTTTTGATTTATTTCAGAATTCTAGAGCTATGTCTTCTGAGATTGAAAAATTATTCTTCAATAATTAGAAAAGTTAAGCTCATGTTTTCTAATTTTGGAAATATATTTTAGGCAATAGAAACTGAAGCACCCAGAGACCTACAGCAATATCTTTCTATTCCAGTCACATTGCATGATGAGGCAGAGAGACAACACCTCAAATTTACCCACTCTTGGGTAACATAATTTCTCAAGTTTCAGAAAAAAGGCACAAAATCCTTCAAGAGGCAGCAGAAGTATCTTTCTTGGAGTCTAAACTGAAAATGGCTTCCTTCTGAGTAGACAATGCTTCACGTTATCTCCACCTCTCCCCCCACTCCCCAACAGGAATTGATGCTGAACTGCTAAATTGATCCTTGTTCACTAAAGCAAGGGTCTTATGTTACATATAGTGATCCGTCATTCATGCTTCCCACTCATGTATCGCTGAAACCTTATTTCTACTTTTGAATATGTTTTTCAAAGCAGCTTAAAGCATTTAGACATTTGAATATATTTTTAAGTGACACTTACCAAAAAAAAAGTGTTAATCTGGGAAATACAAAAGCAATGTGGGAAAGAATAATTCTACTTCCAGGCAAAATGATGCAGTTAATGTTTGTAATGATTGGTTTGCAGGGATACTGTAAAAATCAGTTTTTTCTTATCTGTGGCTGAGTCCACATGGTGAAAAAGCAAATGATTAATTCAATTAATTTGGTGACTCCCTTTCCTGCCCCAGAAAAAAAGTTATCCTGTTTTGTACTGCTACTCCCATGACAAAATTCTGAAAATATCACTTAATTCCTATTGTGTAAATGATTAAGTTGGTTTGAGGTCATGAAAGCCAAAAAATGTTGAAGATAAAAATACACAAGATTAAATCGATTGGAAACCACATAAATACATATATGTATGTAAATGATATAAATAATAAGAATAAGAATAAGAATAAGAATAAGAATAAGAATAAGAATAAGAATAAGAATATATCTTGCATGTTTGCAATACACCAGACTCTACCACTATGCAAAGAATCATTCATGTGGATAAGTTCTTTAGAGATTCTAAATCCAGACCCTAAATAGTGCCCTCCCCACCTAGGTGACTTCAACAATCTCCATACTGGCCGGGGGAAAAGGCAAAGAGATGGTAGGTAGATACGTCTGTAGAGAATGATGATAACTAACCCATTTTAGAGTTAAGAAAACAGAGGCTTAAAGAGATTCTAAGTAACTCCCCCAAAGTCACATAATTCATAAGTGAAGTTTCAAGTTCAAGTCTTCATAACACCAAGCTCCCTCCATTATAGTAGGATACCTGCACTGCTATGCTTTTGTATCTCCTATTATGTCTAGGACATATGGAACCCACACAATTATTTGCTGATTGAATGAAATAATGGCAATACACACAAAATTTCAATGAAATCATTACATCGTCCTTTTGATTTCCAATCCTTAATAATTTTCACTCTAAGGGAGTTACAGTCTCGATTGGGTTTGGCTTATTTTTTTAGTTTATTTATTTACTGTTTGTTTTTTGAAGGGCTGAATAATAAATATTTTAGGCTTTTCAGGCCATACATCTCTGCCATAACTCTCTGCCCTTGTAGTGCAAAAATAGTCATAGATGATAGCAAATGAATGGACATAGCTATGTTGCGATAAAGCTTTATTTATAAAAACAGGGCTGGCCTGTGGGTCTAGTTTGCTGGCCGTTGGTCTAGATATTAAAACTATTCCACTTTCTATTGAGTACTTTCTCCCAAGTATGATTACTGTGGCTTGCAGCACTCATTTTCTGTATCCAGGTAGGTAGGGCTAACTTGGGTTTGGAATGGCCTTGTATATACCCTTCCTTGTATTTATGACTGTCCCTCTTATGGTCGCTAGTGAAAATTACGGGCAGTGATTACAAATTAATAACTACAAAGGACTGAAAATTGCTCTTAGGACCATTTACTTGGTGTTGTTCTTTTTAAGAAAGTATGGAATAGGAGAAGTCCTTACCTTCACTTTAAAATAATGAACTTTTATTAAATTTTAATTTTCCAAGCTGGTCTGACTTCATTCATTCCTTAACATTTCCTTCATCGGAATCCCCTCTGCTACATCCAGCATCCAGGCTAGGATGACTTTAATTACTGGGCTTTTACATTTCTCTATATGACTAACTAGATAAGTATCACCCAGGCAACCAGTTCACATACCATCACCTTCTCTCTTGTCCGGAGCCTATCCTCAGAAGAAAAGAGGTACACCCAAAAGCCTTATTTGAAACTTTTAGAAAGGAAGCCAAGCCTTTGGGAAGTCACTTTGGACTCTCTGGACAGCTTGAAACATAATCAAGGATAAGAAAGCACTAAGAATAGGAGTGAGAAAGGGAAGGTAACATATCAGTTGGGATACCCGGTATTTGGTAGCATTTTTTACAGCCACAAAACATATTTAATATCTTATTTGGTTTGTCTCATTCAACCTTCTGAAGTTTGAAACCTGGCTATATTTTGAAAATATGTAGACTCAGAGAGAAAAAGTGAGATGTCAGTGTACTAGGTAAATGTTGGAGCTACAGCTCCTTTGATATCAAAATCCATGATATTATGGCATTTTATCCAGAATTTTAATATTAAACCAGGAATCATCACAAAGTCTATTACTAAAATTATATTTAATATATGTGTATTAATCCTAACTATACTATATTTCTCAATATTTGTTGAACAAATATATATTAACATATATATACATATAATCTATATTAATATATAATGGTCATGCATAGTCTTATATCTATGGAAAGATGATTTTCATTCTAACTCTAGGCACAAATGTGCTCTGCTCTATCAGTGATAATAACACCTTTCCCAGTGACGCTGGAACAGAATCTCCACAGGGCAGTGAATAGAAGGGTTCAGGTGCTATAAACATGGCAACACAAAGAGCCTCTGTACTTCTGAGTCATAGAAAATACCTTTCAAATACTCTTTGGGTCAAAGATAGCAAATAAATGGTATTCATATTACTTCACTTCTTTTCCTGCTCATGGCCATTATTACACCTGATAGTTGCCATGGATTAAGAGGATGTTGCAAAATGAGTGCAATTTATTTGCTATCATGGACATTAATATTAGGGGAGTCTTAGATCAACCATTTGCTAAGCACGTTGACAGCATTGTCATTCATCACAGAAGTGACCTCAGAATCCTTAACACAGAACTCTGGGCCTCCAAACCAATAAGTAAGATTTTGCATCAGTTTAGAGCTGCTTGTCAACCCTGCTATAGATACCAAAGGTCAATTGTTTCATTATTGGGATGGGTTCTGGAAGTGATTCATTCTTGCAAACACATGATGAATGTGAGTTCTAGCCTATCTCTATGGTAAAATTTTGTTACACAGAGAGGGCATTCAATTTATATTAACTATGAGTTATACCAGGAGCTATACTTAATTCATTTGGACTTCATTTGTTCATCTGCTTTTTGTATTTCACTCAGTATTTTCGACCAGACTGAAATAAAAACAACAACAATGAACTTCAGTATAATTTATTATGCTGGATATGGCATCTAGAGATAAAGGGAGAGTGAAATTGTTCCATTAATCTAATTAATGGCTCTTTCAAATTATTCCCTTATTGTTTGTAACCGATTTAATTTCATAAGCAGTATTTCTGTGAAAATGTATTTCTACATTTACTTTAGAATTATAAGGCATTTCTCAGAGATATTTTATGTTTGTTACTTGTTTCATGTTTGGAGTTCAATTCTTTGTTTTTGCTTTCAGATCTGTTCTATTTTGATATAGTCACTAGAGATAAAGTTGAACACGGAGGGCAGCCTAGCAAAAATATGAAGTATCTTGATACTGAAGTCATATAGTTTAAAAACTTTATTTGAGATTTATGATTTCATACAGTTATACAATAAACCCCCAACTTGAAAATTAGTTATTTTCTAAAAGTATCCTAGTGAATTAGTTGTTTGACCACTGCAGTTAGATTTTTAGGCTAACTTCCAAAGTGTAATTAACATATAATATACCTTAAGGGTTTATAATGTAATATATGCAATAGAATGTCAGCTCCAATTGGATAAACTAGTGTACTATTTATTTCGAATACGTATAGCTTAATAAGAAGCTTGATTACTAAAAAGAGAAGGAAGATATAGTTGATATATTTTATAGAAATTCTGAAAGGGAGGTCAGAATATTTTTAGGAATTTTTGAAGATAAAGGCATTGGTTTTTTTCTAATTATAAATAAATTACCTTTGAAACATGGATTTCTTTTTATTTGAATTATTCTTGTATTTTCTGTTCAAATTGGGGCCATTTCTGGAATTTATAGAAGAAGAAACAGAAAAATGGAATAGAAATTTTAGTCAGGTAGGTGGGGAAGAGTTGAAAGGGAAAAGGAAGCAGTAAAGATGGTTAAATATGGATGTAGGTTTGTCTCAGGTGAAATCAACAAAGTTTTAAGTGATGAAAGTCAGAGAAGAAAGAAGAACATCTATGCATAACACCCTTAATTAGGAGGAAAGGGAATGCTGAGAGAAAGATAGGATTACTGTTCACAGTGCAGTTATGGTTGATATCATTGGCTTAGAATGATACACGTCCCCAGTGAGTGATGA
The DNA here is from genome assembly GCF_022837055.1 of Prionailurus viverrinus. Classification (NCBI taxonomy): domain Eukaryota; kingdom Metazoa; phylum Chordata; class Mammalia; order Carnivora; family Felidae; genus Prionailurus; species Prionailurus viverrinus. The sequence goes on from NC_062568.1 coordinate 144,150,064, forward strand.
AGATGGCTCAGAGGACACAGACACTTTGGAAGATAGTTTGACAATTTTATCATAAAACTAAACATGTTCTTACTGGACGATCAGCAATTAACTCCTTGGTATTTACCTGAAGGAACTGAAAACTTATGTTCGCACAAAAATGTACATATGGATGTTTGTAGCAGACTTATTCATAACTGTAGAAACGTGGAAGCACAATGTTCTTCAGTAGGTGAATGGATGAATAAAGTGTGGTCCATCCACACAAAGAAATACTACTAAGTGCTAAAAGGAAATGAACTACTAAGTCATGAAAACACATGGAAGAAACCTAAGTGCATATTACTAAGTGAAAGAAGCCAATCTGGAAAAGCTACATATTATCTGATTCCAACTATAGGACATTCTTTAAAAGACAAAACTATGGAGAGCTCCTGGCTAAACAAGAACAATGACAAAAACGATTATCTTATGGTGAAAAGACCAGTGGTTGTTAGGACTTGGAGCATGGTGGGGCCGGGGCGGGGGCGGGGGGGGGGGGGATGAATAGGCAGAGTCCAGAAGATTTTTAGGAGAGTGAAAAAACTCTGGATGATATCAGGATAATGGATACATTTCTTTATACATTTGCCCAAACCCAAGGAATGAACACACCAAGAGTGAGCCCTAGTAATAACTATGGACTTTGGGTGATTATGATGTGTCAATGTAGTTATATCAGTTGTAACCAATGTACCACTCTGGTGCATTACGTGGACAATGGGAAAGGCTACACACCTGTGGTGGCAGGGGTATACAGGAAATCTCTGTACCTTACCCCTAATTTTGCTATACACCTTAAATTGCTTTTAAAAATAACCAAAGTCTTAATAAAAAGAAAAAACCTTACAGATAGTATCAAGTAAGGGAAATAATCCATTATTAGTTGTTCACAGCTAAGGAATATTGAAGTTTCTGTAGTTCAAAAACAACAACAGCATAATGAATACATCAGTCTTCACTTTTGTGCCTCTATGAATGAGTTGGGGAATGGGTCACTTCATTCCCAGTAGGACCTTACAACAAGGAGTTTGCTGCCATATAGAAAAGTTAAATGGAACACACAATGAACTTCCAGGTTAGGTTAATTTCTGCAGTGTCGTCCACGATGGTGTCTTCCTAGAAAACTGTTAACTTAACCTGAGTTTTCCTGGTGATGACCACTGCTGCTTAAAAACTTTCATCTTTTCCTCTAGATTGAAAAATCTCTTTTTTGTTCATGAATTTGTTATCTTTGGTGCAGTAAAAAGTTACTGAGGTGCCCCTGAGTTGCCCTATGTTTTTTAGGAGGACCAACAATTATTTATCATGAGTGACTGCATCTTTCATATGTGATTAACAGAAAAATCTTCCTTGAAATATTAGAGACTTACATACAGCCCCATATTAGATTCATTCTCCATAGACTTTTATTGCCGCTAATGAGCTGTTTGTGGATAATCTGATTAATTCAGGTAAATGTGTTATTAAACTGCTATTGATTATATTCATCTTCTTTCATACGTTCCATGTTTCTTGCAAAAACATGTAAAGAGAGAGGATTTAAATGCCGAGATTCTTAAGAAGATATTGCCTATTTTTAAAATTAATTTTAGAAAGAATCTATACCTGTTGTCTGGGCACTCATGGCCCATCTTATAATAATCACTTCCTTATTAGATGAAAAAAAAAGTGGCTGAAGTGTTTTGTTCATGTCTAATTATCTTAAGCCTGTTTTCTGGCTCTGAAGGCCTCACAGTGAAACAGTCTTGACATGCAGAACACATCTTCCATATTATATTTTATTTAAAGAATTTCAGAATAGTCAAGAACACCAAGCTCTTGAGACAGATGATTTCTTCCACATTTTCTGGGCAGAGGCTTTCTTTAAAAAATGACAGATATAGCTATAACAAAATAAACTTCGGGATACTATACATTTTATATTAATTAAAAATTGCTAAGAATATGATTATCTTTCTAGCATATTGTAAATGAACATTCTAAAATGGTGTGGTAAAGGGAAAATTTTCTTAGATACAGTTAGAAGACACAGGAATTATTTCTTATTTGTTAATTAAATAAATACTATCAGATACAAGGAGAGCCTGTATGTGCAAACTAAAATATGGATTGAGTGAACTATCAAGTACTGATTTAGAAGGGCTGAAGAAATGCTGGTGCTTCCACAATTTCTGTGGATAGGCAAAAGAATATACATGCCGACTGATGCATAGTGCAACTGATGGATAGTAATAGAATTCTCTCTGAATAACATTCAGATGAAAGAGTGTTATAGAGGGGAGATGACAGGACACTTGGGAACAGAAACCAGTCCTAGATGCTGAAGCTTGTACAGTGGCTGGATAGGGCCATCAGTGTGGTGAGGATTAGCATTTTTTCCCCTAAATTCCTTCTGCTGGACCCATTCTGTGAGCTATAGAACAGAGTAGGGCTTGACAAGACCCCACAGGGTCTCATTATTTGCTTGAAGACTTATAAGATTCCCCTCCTTCTTATTTAGCAAATTTGTGGAAAGAATTAACACATATTTCAAAAATATTTAGTAGAGTTTGGTTTAATAGCTCTTAAAAGATACTGATTTTTTCTTTAGTGAAAAAGAGAGTGTGTTCATTGTCCTCCTCATTCCATACTTTAATTAGTAACCCAAGGAACCATACTATCATCAGTGAGATTAATAATTCTAAAGCTCCATAACCCAAATCTTATGTAGATGGAATATTCTATATGTCAGCATAATGCCCTGGAACCAGCAAATCTTCTCTATGGCAATATGAATGCCACTGAGCAAAGATAGTAAACCTTTGGAATATAGAGTCAACTACCTCATGTGATTTGAAAGATGCTAGAATGTTTCCCTTATTTCTCCTAAATCCTTTTCCCATCAGGTAACTGAGTTAAAAATTCTATTAAGTATAAATACCTTTAGTTTAAAATTTTGTTTTATATTTAAATTGCCTCTTGATTTTGTGGAGAAATAATTATCTTTATTAGGTATACAATTATTATTGGCAGAAATAATAATCATGATAACAAAACATTAGAATCATTTATTGAGTGTTTGTGTGTCAGTCACTGGGCCCAGATTTCCATACACTTAAGTCTTTATAAAAGTAACTATAAAGAATGCTCCAATGGGAAGTGTTCTTCTTATCCTTATTGCATAATTGGCAATATTACAGAATAGAGAGTTAATCCCCTCAGCCCAGGTCTTAGTCTAGTGATTGAAGGCAGAACATTTAGTCCCAGAGGCCTTTTTCTTGATCACTCTATAGCTTGTTTATTACCTTGTGTAATCATTTTTACATTGCTAAAGATAATGTCCTGTGAGAATATAAAAAGCTGAGAATGTAAGAATGTTCTTGCATTGGCTCATGCAGTTTTCTCTACCTTTGCTTTCTCTGTCAATTGAAATCTTTTATAATCATCCTTCCAGATCAGTTCAAATGCTATAGGCTCCAAGAAATTTGCCTCAGCACCTCCCAGCTATTCCCATCCAATTTGTTGGAATTATTCCTTCCTCTTTGCCCTAGGAGCATATTATCTATGCCTAAATTATAGCACATCACATTGGGCTTATATGATTGTTTCTGTCCCATCCCTGAAATTGCCTATTTACTCAGGAGTATGAACTGTGTTTGTTATCTTTGAACCCCCAGACCTTAGCTCTTTTATCCATTGTACATACGCAATGAACAACTGTTGGCAGATTTTAATTTATTCCACAATACAGGGTGCAGGAAATATAATGTTTCTTCATTTCCTCTGAGTCACATCCACCTATAGGTGGAAAATCAGTGACAGTGTGGAGGAGAAAGGAACACAGAAAGGGGCGCTGACAACAAGTGCGCTATATTCTGATTACTTCACATTTTTGTTAAGAGACAGACCAGAGAAAAGAAGTACTGTTAGTCTTGCTTCAGGAAGCAAATGACATACCCAAGAGGTTAAATGAGCAGATTTGGAAAGACTTTGGGCAGGGGACAGGGTTTCTCTAACCACAGTGCTGTTACTTGTTCTAAGATTTGGAGAGCAAATACCTGACATTTAATAAGAAGTTTTGGGGCACCTGGTAGCTCAGTCGGTTGAGTGGCCAACCGGCTCAGGTCATGATCTCACGGTTCGTGAGTTCAAGCCCTGTGTCCAGCTCTGTGCTGACAGCTCAGAACCTGGAGCCTGCTTCGGATTCTGTGTCTCCTTCTCTCTCTGCCCCTCCCCTGCTCATTCTCTCTCTCTTTCTCTCTCTCTCTCTCTAAAGTAAATAATATTAAAAAAAATAATTTAAGATAAAACAATTGGAGTTTGGCATATCCTAAAGGTTTGAACTGGGTAGACTTGGATTTCCTTACCAAATCTCAGAATATTTTAAAGTTTATATAAGTTTATGGATTCCTAACATATTCTTAATGGAAACAAATGAGAATTGAGGTACATACCTGACCTTTTGAAGTTAATATGATAAACTCTGCCCTTCCCCAAAACTTCCCAGACTGTTCCTATAAAGATTAAAAATGTACAGAATAGTAGCATATTTATCTCTGAAAACGAAAAAGGCAAAAAAAAAACAAAAAAAAAGCACACATTTCTTCTTAATGGAGATGAAAATTAAAAGCACATTTATTTATTTTTTAAATTGATTTCTTACATGTATAATTTGCAATTTTAAGGAAGGGAGAGACTCAAAATTTGAATCATGGCAGATGTTTAATGGAGGCTTGTTGAATAAATAAATTGGTGAATAAATAAAAGAACTAAAGGAACTTCAGAGATAGGAAAGCAAGGTGACCCTGTGGTACCGTGTAATATTCCTACTGACAAATCTTAACCAGTGACTACAGTACCAATTCAACCAATTCGCAGTTACCATTTTAGAGCAAACCAGTATAAAAGTACAAATGAGGGGGGACCTGGGTGGTTCAGTCGGTTGAGCATTCAACTCTTGATTTTGGCTCAGGTCATGATTCCAGGGTCGTGGGATGGAGCCCCATGTGGGACTCCACACTGAGCATGGAGCCTGCTTGGGATTCTTTCACTCCCTCTCTCTCTGCCCCTCCCCCACTCACACTCCCTCTCTCTAAAATAAAAAAAAGTGCAAATGAGGTCATGTAAATCAGACAGAAAATTGATGCCTTATCGCCATTAATTTATTAATTTATTTTATCAGTTTATCTACAGATGCATATTTATTTTACTTCCTTTATTTACTATTGTCTTTATTTATGTTTTCTTGCTCTGTCTCCTGGATTTATCTATTGACTTCAAGTGGAATGGCCAATCCATTGGCTATTATGGCTGGTAGTGGTGCTGGTTGCAGCTCCCACTGGAATAGCAAATCGGGGTCAGAGTTCTCATTATCTGTGTGAGAGAATATTTTTTATGCTTAAAGGCATACTGCCTGTATTTCACTGTCTTTTTCTCTAAATAAAATATTAAATCATCCTAAAACGTGAGATTTAAAAATGCTGGAAAGGCTATAGGAGCCATGACTTTAGATTTGGTGGTTGCATATGGTATACCAAAAGGTCTGCTTAATTACGAAGTAATTCCAAAGTACCAGTTGGACCATTTCTCTTGAAAGGAAACTTGAACTAAATGTCAAAAAGTCATCACTTACTGAATGCAAATTCCATGAGTACATCTCTGTGTGTGATACTCTTGTTTAAGAAATAAAATTCAAAAGAGAAACTCACCTTAGATGCAGAGGGCTCCTGAGGTCTCCCTTTGCTTTCTTTTTAGTTTACTCAGGCCCTGTGCCTTCTGGGTTCATTCCTAAGTTTGCTACATTTTGCTTTGCAGCATTACCATCAATTCAATTCAGATTGGGGCATGTGGTCTATGTTTACAAAGTACGAATGCTTTCATTTGGGCTCCCAGTCTTTCTTTCTGACCTTCGTGCAGAAAGAGCCCCACTCTTTAAACAATAGAGTCATAGACAAACATCCATCTCCCCTCAGAAGTGTTTCTTCACAGGCCAGACAGCAAAGAAGACATTAAATACCAAATCCAAGGTTGCTTTTCCAGACAAAGGGTAAAGCCAGAATCGTGAATCTACAGTCTGTTCATACCCTCAGACAAATGGGGTTACCTTTTGAGGGCTAGTGATTCCTAAAAATTTTGGTTAAGAAGCAAGAGCACCTATGAAGAAAAAACTGACTAATCAACAAGTAAATGTTGAATTTTTCATAGGCTCTAGGTGATCATTATCATAATGGACATTAAAAGACAAATACATCTATCAGCCCATTAAAATCAATGTTATTATCCAAATGGATTCACAAACATTAAATACATCTTCCCATAAAACATAAATAAAGTACTCTGGTTCTGACCTTTTTGAAGGTCTGTGTGAAGCAGAAGAAATGTTCATTAATGTTGCTGGCTCACATCCAGGTCTGAGCCAAGAGAAGTTGGCTTATTTATAAACAAAAGTCCCAATAACTTGCCTTTGCAGGATCACAAATTCCTACCATGAATCATTCTGTATTGTCTGATATATTTTCTAAATTTAGGGTGCAATTCATTATCTAAATCCTTGCATGTTTCAAGACTTTCGCCCTTTGTTCTTCAATGTGTAAAAATAAAATAAAAAGTCCCTAAATCTACAGCACAATGTAACACAATAAAAAGCTCTTTGTTTTAGAAAATTACATGTCAGTACTGTGTAATCTATGGCACCAATTAACCACCAATGATAATTATAAGTTTTTAAAAGCTAGCAAATTTGTTGCTATATCTTGGAGATGATGTTGATTTTTTTTCATATTCTTTTGAGATTTCCCCCTTACTTCATTTCATAAGGGCCCCCCTTTTAAGAGCACAAAGCTATTTATAACAATAAATGTTTTAGGAACTGGCAAACTGTGAATTCCTAGATGGAATGGCATAATGGCCCCTCAAGGAGGGAATGGACTTTATTCTTGGTGAGCTCCAAATACACAAAAATAAAGGGCTTGCCAGTTGCCAGTGGGAAGTGAACATAATTATGACTTCACAGCTGCTTCTCCTAAAGAAAAAGGCGAGAGAGGGAAAAAAAGGAAGACTCATGCTTTTTTTTGTGCTGCATCTAAAAAGAATATGCACAGAGGGAATATATTTATGCCAGATATAAGAAGCCATAATCAAAGTAATACTGTACTACCAAATTCATGCCAAGAAATTCAAAGATAAGAGATATGCATGTACAGTACTCTAGTAATTAGAGCAAAGTATGGAAAATTGAGGTCTCCAAATACATTCCCACTTGCTTGTTTTTTCCTGACGTAAGTGGAGTGGTCTTTCAGCAAAATTGTCATCATCTGCTTTCCTCATCTGACTTTTGCAAAGTGACCTGTTCAGAGAAGAGTTCAAAACTTGATGTGTGGTCTTAAGGAAGGACATTTGGAAAGTTTTACTTGGGATCTTGGAAATTAAACTTTATGAGTGATATAAGATAGTCAAGGTTACTATTCATACCTGCCAGGACTGATCTATTGTTTAATCTAGAACCGTTGTTGGCAAATTTTTCTGTAAATGGTTAGATTGTAAATATCGTAGACTTTGAAGGCCATAGAGTCTCTGTCCCAGCTACTCAAGCTTGGCAGTTGTAGCATGAAAGCAGCCATAGACAAAATGCAAATGAATAAGGGAGGAGGTTGTATTCCAATAACACTTTGTTTATAAAAACAGGCAGCAGTTAGATTTGACCACAGGGCCATAGTTTGCAGACCCCTGAGCTAGACCCTCTCAACAGTGTTATTTATTTAATGCCATTAGGGATTTTAAGAATCACTTTTAAATGTGAGTAATTTCCTTGAAGTTTTTTTGTCAGTTAGCAGTGTTTTATCAAAAACACAGCAAAAATACTTTGGTTACTTGTTTACAAAAGCATTGTATCAAGCAACTGCATTCAGGAACTTATATTAAACCCCGAACTCTAAATATTTTTTTATCTTCATTGGTCTCTAGCAGATGTAACAAATAAAAAGAAAGGATGAACAGTGAACCTGATTTCTGTATACACAGTTTGGGGCAGGGGAAAAGGAGGTGCTGGATGAGTTGCAGTTAATTGTGAATCTTCTTGAGAACACCTCATGGAAAAATAATCTCTTTAACCTGCCTACTACATTCACAGGCTAACTCAGCCTTCTGAAGAAATGTCAAATTATTTGAGTGATAACTGTGAGTCCAGAGTGATGTCTTTCCCCGGTTCTTCAAGTAATCTGCTATTGACCTCTATACGCCACTTAACTTGTATTTGATCTATTTCCCAATTTATAGAATAAAGGAGAATAAAGAGATGTCTGTAGAGTGGTTTGAAAGCCTGAGTGAAAGGCTCTCTAAAACAGGATGGCTGAGCTTCAAAGAGTCAGGAGAACACTTTGGTTATTGAGAATACATTCTAAATCATGTAAGTGGACACAATAGTAATCTTGTGAATGTCATATTACTCAGCAGTATTCCAGAGGGTCAAATACATAAGGATGACATAAAAGTTTAATATTCAAGTTAAACCTTTTAATTAAAATAGATACGAGAAAAATATATAGCAGGAATGAGTTTTGAATTGAAAGTTGTTATTTCATGATGTCAGCAGAGACATAAATTCACCTAGCCACTTTTCAAAAGTTCTTTTATATATAACTTAGACTCTGGGTTTTTGAAACTGAGTTTTATTTACTTTTTTTTTCTTACTCTCTTTTCCTTCATATTTTCCTCTTTTCTTTGGGAGATAACTACCATGAACATTTTTAGTAGTCCTGATAATGCTATAAAAGTTGATATCATAGAAGCAGCAGAAGTAGTGGAATTGTACTGAACTCAGTATCAGAATATGGATCAGTCATTTTCTTTCTTGAACCTTTACTTTCCCTATCAATAAGAGAGATAATAAGAAGCTTACAAGAAAGAGTTCTTTCAGAGGGTTAAACAGGGTACTGAATGAAGAAGTACTGAACAGTTATAGGTGTTTAGTAGTCAAGACTTGAATTTGAGTTTGAATGAAAGATGCTGTTTGAGATGCACAGACTTAGTTAATTTCTCCAATAGGAAAAAGAGAAGGAACAAATAATTGCAGTTTTCCTAAGAAAGGAAGTGTTGGTATGCGGGCACAATTTTCATTGTGTCTTAAAGTTCTCATGGATGGCAAGGTATTTAACATCCCTTGTCTTCATCCCAAACTGCCAAGAGCGCTCTGCCTGTCATGGTAAAGACAAAGAATGACCTTTTATGTGTCTAAATACCCTAAAGGGTGAATACCAAACCTGGGTGATAATATAAAGCATATGTGAATTCAAAGAACACTGCATTATTTGGGCACGAAAAAAAGTTACAGATAACACTTGTGAATATACCAGTATACCTGGACCTTTTTCTTTAATAACCAGGGAGGGATCTGCTTAGAAGTACAGCAGAAGTGAAAATGGAAAATTTCATAAATTAAAATAAATACTCAAAAATAACTGTAATGATTGAAAAAACACAAACACACCCACACTCACACCCACCCAACATGGTTCAGTAATGTAGAACCATGGCGAAATGGTCACATGTCCCTGTATCACCCCAGTGACACAAAAATGGAATGGCTCAGGGCAGGTTAGGGAAGTCAGAGTTGGTGAAAGGTCATCAGAGTTAGTAAGACTTGCATTTGTTGGTTGGCTTTTGGTCACTTTCCATACACATGAGGGAAGTGAGGGAGATTGTGAGGCAGCAACCAAAGGAAGTTCCTTTGCCCTATGCTTAGTATGTTGTTCATCAAGGAGAAGAAAGGAAGAGGAGACATTCAGACTTAGAAGATTTATTTAATCATCTGATCCAATGTTGGGGCAGTACTGAGTTTTTTGTTCCCACTTTAATATATGGCAAAAATAAGAAAGTGAGGCAAGGTGGTTTTAGTGTTCATAATTAACTCAGAGTGGATATAGGGGAAGCTTACGCTAAATAATTTATGAAATAAACTTTTCTCTCCCCTGACTATTTTGATTTTACTGTGAATAAGGCGAGAATTTCTTCTGAGGGTCTATTCGGGTTGCCTTCAAACAGAAATACAGAACTGATCAATCTGGTGAAAAGTATTCTAGCTGCCTGTGCTATCAGTACCCATTCATTGGGGTCTTCGTATGTCTAGTTATTATTTTATATACTTAGTTCCATTCTTCACAATACATCCATAGGGTTGGTACTGTCATTGTCTCCATTTTTCAGATGAAGATACAGAACTTGGAAAGTCCTATATCTTACTTGAGATCACATAGTCAATAAGAGAAAGAACCTGGAATCAGAATCAGAGCTACCTGATGAGGAAGTCATACCCTATTCGGTGGGAGCATATGGCAGGGGTGATATGGCAGGGGTGATATGAATGGCAAAGCAGAGGAGTGATTCCAAATAGATCTAATAGTGCCCACACTACTCCTTGGGATCCAGGATGCAGAGCCCTAGAGAAGTCCGCAGTTCCTAGATTGTGTACATGCCCAGATCCAGTGCTTATCTGTTTAGTTTGATTAAAACCCTGCATTACCCCTAAGGGGAATGTGAGTCTATACCACCCACAGTGAGACAAAGTAAATCAGATGAGAGGATTATCTGCATGGCCCTTTAAAGAAACTCCCTTGTCCCCCAGCCTGTCATACTCTATCTGCAGGAAGAGTCTTTCAAAGGAAGAACTCAAAGTATACAGGGTGGTCATGAATTTCCCCTTGACTCACAGGTAAAAGAAATTTGACTCTTAGTCACCAGGAAACAGGAAGTTTCCCCCATGGTCTTTTGATCTTTTGTTGCTCTGAGGAGGCCCACATATCATTGCTCTGCCACTTCAGGCCATTAAACCCATTTGCTCCTTTATATATCTGCTAAACATAGACACTGAAGTGAAGAAATACAGCCTAAATAAAGATACCAATAACAGCCTGCAGGAAGTATTAAAAACAATTCTGTAGAAGGTTAGGAGCCATGCTTTTTCCACTGTGAGCTTTAAAGATTCTCTTTTTGATCAGCCACAAGGTCACTTCACTACGGGTACAAAATCAGAAATGTTGAGGACCCGTTGAGTACTGAATTTTCACAGTGGATCAGTTAGAGGCTATTAAGCAGAGAATGCTCAAGTCATAATATACTGAGAAGGCAGGAAACTTCCTCCTGCCTCCATGTCCTAGCAGGGCCACTTACAACAGCAACCTCTTTCTGTGTCTTATCTCTTGGTTCTACAGACTGTGCTTGAGTCTCTAAGAGGAAGGACCTATGGAAAAGCCACGAGCTTGGAAGTCTGCCAAACAGACCAGGACTACAGACACAAGAAGTTCTTCTCCAAAAGCAGGTGATGATGGACCCTGACACATTGTCAAATTACTCATCAATCAGGGCTTTGGGGAGGCAATAGGGCATAATGGTTAAGCTCAAGTATTTTGGAGACAAACAGAGCTGGATTTGATTCCTGATACTGCATGGACTGATTATGTGACTATGGGAGAACCACTTTATCTCTATAAGGTACAGTCCTATTTTTGGAATTTGTGTTTGTACTCCCTATATAGGATTGCTAAGAGACTTAAATACTTAATGCAATGTCTGGCCCATAGTGGTGTTTCATTCATGGAGGTTATCCTTATGGAGCAGCTTATTGTGTTCACATTACTCTTTGGAGCACTGGAGCAAATATAGACATAAAAAGCACACGTTTTGCCCTCAGAATGAATACAGTCTAGATCGATTCACAAGAAAAATCCATTTGCAGAAAAATTAAATAATGTTAAGTAGTATACAAAAAAAAATGTTAACTGTGTAGCATGAGTAATGTGTTTTATCCATTTACTTATTCATAAAACACACAGTGAGTACTTCCTATGTGGAAACACTGTGCTAAACACAGATTTAGGTAATGGAGCTTAATCTCCATAGTTAGCCCTCTATTTACTATGGAATAACAGGCTTAGAGACAAAAAGGAACACATTCAATGTTTCACAAATTGTAAGTTGCAAGGCTGATACTTGAATCCAGGCTGGTGTGACCTCAAAGCTCATGATCTTGTAGAACTGTTGTTAAGGGCACACAGTCTAGAACCAGAGCCACCTGGCTTCACATATGGACTCTGCTGCTCATTAGTTCTGTGATGGCAGGTAAGTTATATAACTTCTCTGAACTAGAGATTCCTCATCTGGAAAATGAAGATGTTAGTATTTACTTCATGTCTGTGTGTGTGTGTGTGTGTGTGTGTGTGTGTGTGTTTTGAGGATTAACTGAGTTAATACATTCAAAATCTTATCTCATGGGGCACGTGGGTGGCTCAGTCGGTTAAGCATCTGACTTCAGCTCGGATCGTGATGTCACTGTTCATGAGTTTGAGCCCTGCATCATGTGAGCTTGAGCCTGACTTTGGGTGAGCTCGATCCCCCCTTCGGGTGAGCCCCACTTCTATCTCCCTCTCTCTCTTTTGCTTTCTCTGCCCCTTGTGGGATTCTTCTCTCTCTCTCTCTCTCTCTCTCTCCCCCTCTCTCTGCCCCTTGCTCACTTGCACCCCCTCTCTCTCTCAAAGAAGAAAAATAAAAAAAAATAAACAACATCTTTAAAAAATAGTAAAAAATAATAAAAACTTATCTCAGTGTGTAGCATACTATAAAGACATATAAGGTCTATTGTTATTTAAATAGGGAGCACTATAAGTATTTCTATCTTAACTGAGTTATGACATGTATGTAGAACAATATAATAAGCACTATGCTATTATTATCATTATTATTATTATTATTACCCAATAGGTTATACTACACTCGAATAGTGTGCCTGCCTTCAATCAAAATTATCATTCCCTACCCTTAAACCTCCATACTCCCTCACTCTGTTAAGTGGTATTATAATACCCCTCATGATACTATTTGAAAAAATTGATGTCTTAGTTGACTTTGACAGATAATCACAGAAATTCTAGGATTAGAACATACCTTGGTTTAATTTCTAAATCATAATGAAAATTAATGCATGATTACATGTCAGTGATTATAGCATATAGTACATCCTCAGTAAAAATTGGTTATTGTTAGTATGATGAGTTCATTTACTTTCCTTTAACACATCACAGTCCGTGAGTCCTGTCACTTTTCCTTTAAAACATTTTTCATATCATTCTTTCTTACAAATCTCCTTACAAATCTTTGGGCTTCCCTCTAGGTACAATCCACGTCGCATACCATTGTTAGTGCCTTCAATACTTGAGTTAGACTAATACTACCCTTGGCAGTTTCCTATTTCCTATGATGTCAGACATTCTGCCTGATGGCCAAGGTCTTCTTTAATCCAGCTTGATTTTGTCTGACTTATTTTACTTCTCACACAGCCCATTCAAAGGAGTCCCTCATTATAGTCCTGTCTTATGTTGACTTTGCACTGCATTCAATGCTTTCTCATTCCAACCTGGGGGCCCTCCGTTTCACTCTCTGCTGACTCAAATCTGCATATCCTTTAAGGCCAAGATCATGTACTACCTCTCCCTTGAAGCATGCCTTGACTATATCTTTCCCTATCAACCTTTCCCTTTTCTGAACTCCTATAGCCTTGACTCCTCTTGCCTACCACATTACATGATGCAGGGTGACATTATAAAGAGGTTAATTTAAGCACACAGTCTCTTGACTCCTATTATCTGAGTTCCAAACTTGGCTCAACCTCACCCTATCTATGGGATCTTGAGCCTCAGTTTCTTCATCTATTAAGAGGACATAAGAAGAGAACCTGTCTCAGGATGTCCACTCTCACCACTGTTATTTAACATAGTGTTGAAAATGGGCTCCTGGGTGGCTCAGTCAGCTGAGCGTCCAACTTTGACTCAGGTCATGATCTCATGGTTCATGAGTTTGAGCCCCGTGTTGGGTTCCGTGCTGACAGCTCAGAGCTTGGAGCCTACTTCCGATTCTGTGTCTCCCCGTCTCTGTGCCCCTCCAGCCCCCACTCTCTCTCTCAAAAATGAATAAACTTCCCAAAACTAAAAATAAAAAAAACCTCACCACCTGTTTGAATGAATTAATTAAATTATTCTCTTTTATTTCCACTCAGCTTTATAATGTCCATGTTTATTTTTTATTAGTTTTTTATAATGTCCATGTTTAGATACAATATGCAGACAGGGCAAGAAATTTGATACTCTGATGAAGACATATTTATGTTTACTGTTAGCGTGTTGTTAGAGTCTTTAGTGTCATAGCATACACAGTCAGAAGGTCTAAATGCTCTCATCTTATTCTGGGTTTATCCCTCGCCCACGGATCCTTGTTGCTGCCCACCCCTTATTCGATCATTGGAGAAAGGAAGAGAGTAGTGTTAGATTTCAGATTACTGCAGATGAAATGCACAAAGACAAACCCAGGCTTTCCCATTTGGAATATAGAGAATGCTATGGGGGAACTCTTTTAAATTGAAGTCATTTTCCATTTAGAAAGCATAGAGGGGTCAGTGGTTTAGAATCCAGAAGAACAATAGACAGGAAAGGTGCTCTCCCTGCACATAGAATTAAGGACTATCTTGCAAGGCCTTCTAATGTAGTCAGAGCTTCAAAGAGGTTATCAGGCCTTTCTCCCTAACTACCTGCTTTACTTTCTTGTGGCAGTACTTGTGCTCTTCTGATTTTTTTTGACTTAAAAAAATATTTTCCCTATCATTCTTTTTTCTTTTCTAATCCTATTTCTTTTTCTCTTTAATGGTCAGGCTTTGTTGCCGACCCCAGTGTACCCTTTTCAAGGGCACTTAGCAGAGTGATTGTCTCAGGCTTGGGTTTTCTCCATTCTCTGACCAGTAATAGAAGGACAGAGGCTAGCTCTCCAAGTAAAATCATCTCTTCACTGAAGCTTTGTTCTGCTGCCTTGGGCCTTTCCTCTCTGATTCACTGGCCTTGATCTTGAGCAACTTTTTCCATTTATCTTCTTTCTGTTACTTCCCAATTTCTAGAATGAGTAAATTAGACATATTATTTCTGGTTTCTCATTTCTTATAAATTATTTAACACATGCTACTAAATTTGGGGGGAAATATGGGAAGACAGAAAAATCAAACCAATGCCAATCTTCATATCCAGGCTCCTGCTCTAGCTTGGTGGTCAGAGCCCCAGGCCTGCACTTCTCCTAAACCACCTCCAAGATTAGCCAAACATCCAGGGCTACTGGAATCAGACTAGCTGGTGGAGGAACTGGTCCTATCTTCTTAACAGTCCCCTCCCTTTTGGGACCTGGAAGCAGTTTTGGAGGGCTATGAAAAGGGGCTCATCAAAATTCAAGGGTGTACTCACTCTATTACCATTTAAGGGAGCCCTGTGCCTCCACGATTCAGTGCCTACTTCTCCCTGCTTCTTCAGTCCTGCAGCAGGCCTAACAACCTTGGCCCACCATACACCCCTTCCTTTCAACATTTATTACCTCCACCTTAATTTAAGTCCTCACTATTTCTTGACTCAAGTATTCTAATACTTGTATTAGTTTCCTCAAGCTACTGTGAAAAGATTACCACAAGCTAGGTGCTTAAAACAACAGAAATTTATCCTCTCATAGTTTTGGAGGTTAGAAGTCAGAAATCACAGAGTTGTCAGGGCCATGAGTAGTTGAGTAGTTTCCTCAAGCTACTGTGAAAAGATTACCACAAGCTAGGTGCTTAAAACAACAGAAATTTATCCTCTCATAGTTTTGGAGGTTAGAAGTCAGAAATCACAGAGTTGTCAGGGCCATGTTTTTGCTAAAGGCTCTAGGGAAGAATCTATTCCAAGCCTTTTCCTTTATTAAAATTAAAAAAAAAAAATTTTTTTTAATTTATTATTGAGTGCAAGTGGGGGAGGGGCAGAAAAGAAAGAGGGAGACAGTGGATCCAAAGCTGGCTCCAGGCTGACAGCAGCGAGCCCCAGCCTGATGTAGGGCTTGAAGTCACAAACTGTGAGATCATGACCTGAGCTGAAGTTGGATGCTCAACCAACTGAGCCACCCAGGAACCCCAAACCTTTTTTTTAGCTTCTGGTGTTGGCGACAATCCTTGGCTTTCCTTGGCTTGCAGCTGTATAACTTTAGTCTCTGCCTCGGTGGTCACCTGGCATCCCTGTGTCTCAATTTTGTTTGTTTCTTATGAGGACAACAGTCATATTGGATCAGGGCCCACTCTAATGACCCCATCTTAATTTAATTACATCTGCAAATACTCTATTTCCAAATAAGGTTATATTCACAGGTACTGGAGGTTAGAATTTAAACACATCTTTGGGGGGGCATAATTCAACTTATAATAATCAATGCCCTAATGGATCTCCCTGGCACCAGTGTTTCCTTCTATTCCAATCTCCTTGTATATAACTAGCTTTCTAAAACATGTATTACATCATTCACACTTGAAAAAAAATCTGTTCACTCTCTACTTCTTTCAAATAAAACCTTCAGAATTGCATTTCAGGACCTTCTCATGTGAGATTCCATGTTTCTTTCTGGCATATTCTTTCATTCTCTCTATCATAGACCCCATGGGCTTACCACTATGTCTGTTGAAACATTCAAGCCCTTATATATTTTCTAGCTTTTGCTCACCCAAGTCCTATTCCCTTACTAAATTAATCAATGCATTCTAGGTTTATTTATAACCCTTTGTTATGCTGCTACTAAAGGATTTGTCACATTGTTCCATTATCTTATTCACCCTGAATTTCCCACTGCCTGGTACCTATTATATATAAATAAACGATGCTGAGTAAACTATTTCAGAGAGGAATAAACTATTTGGTTATTAATGTTGCAAATCTTTTTTTTTATTCTTGTGCTCTTTTTGAGTTCCAGAAAAATCGACAGTAATTTGTCAATATAAATATCTCATTCAGATATTTTTAGTATAGTAGATAAGGAGGCAGGTTTTGAAACCAACTTGCTTCAATTAGAAGGTATTGATTACGAGTCCTTTACGTAACCTCCCTAACCTTCAATTTTTTCATCTGTTAAATGACAAGGAGTTCCTAATTTATAGAGTTGTGAAGATAAAATATACAAAATCCTTAGAGCCATGACCGATACAAATTAAATAGTTAATTTTCTTAGGCTATCATCTTTATAACTACTCTTACTGTTATTCTTATTAGTCATCACTTGTGGAACGAGGATTATATAATGTGTGGCTCAGGTTTAGTAAATGACCCTCTTTTCCCACCAGAGATCAGAACCAAAGGCAGATATAGTCATCAGGCAGATGAAAGTTAAACTTCAAGCCTTATTTCTGATAAGCTTGTTGGAGAACATAGCTTAGATGTTTGGCAATAAAGGGCCTCCCCATACTGCAGCCCAGAATTGATCCTTTCCACCCAGTCTCAGACACAGCTGAGAATATGGAGCTCTCTGCAGACATTGAGTGCCAAAAGAAGAGAGCCATGTATGCCTAATTCCTTCCAAATGCCCCAGTCAGACAATATCACTTCCTCTGCCCCCTTGTGTTCTTCCCCACCACTTTTTCAACATTTGAGTGAGAGTGAAGAGAGGCCAAGGGAGATTTTTCACACAGAAGTAAGAGAAAAAGGGAGGGAAATATTCCCCCCGACATATTACAGACCTCCTCACTTCATATGTGTTACAAATATTATATCTAATCTTTAAAATGAATCTGTGACATAAGTGTAATTATCACCTTCATTCTAAAGATGAAGAATCTGTGGCCCTGAAAAGTTAATTAACTTACCTAAAGTAACCTAACAGCAGGTAGGAGAAGCATGAATTGAATCCAAAGTCCTCTGTGATGGTATGTCACCTCCTCTCTCCCCCAACACAAATTATAATATTATATCCATATAGATGAAGGAATTTTATTTCTTTTAATTTTTAAATTTATAACTTTATAATCACAACAAAAAGTATTGCTTAAAAATCAGCCCTATACTTTATAAAGTATATGTAGGTATATGGAAATATATGCAAAGATTTACAAAATCTATAGGGAATATTCAATGTGATCCTTTTAGCTTGCATGTCAGCATAGTTAAATTGGAAAAACCATGGCCCTTTGTGGCCATGGGAAATGTTTTTCTCCTAAATCCTCTTTCAATATTCTGCTTCATATTATTTATTGGTTCTTACTTTGTTTCATAATATTCTCTACTCTATGGCAGTTTCTATTGGATCACTTCTTTGCAGAAAAACCTTTGGGTCATTTGCCCAGTTTTCACTTAAGAATATTGTTAAAATGTTGATACTACCCAAAGCAATCTAAATATTCAATGCAATCCCTATCAAAATAACACCAGAATTCTTCACAGAACTAGAACAAATAATCCTAAAATTTGTATGGAAACAGAAAAGACCCCAAATAGCCAAAGCAATCTTGAAAAAGAAAACCAAAGCAGGAGGCATCACAATCCCAGACGTCAAGCTATACTACAAAGCTAGAACCATCAAGACAGTATGGTACTGGCACAAGAACAGACACTCAGATCAATGGAACAGAATAGAGAACCCAGAAATGGACCCACAAACGTATAGCCAACTAATCTTTGACAAAGCAGGAAAGAATATCCAATGGAATAAAGACAGTCTCTTCAGCAAGTGATGCTGGGAAACTGGACAGCGACATGCAGAAGAATGAACCTGGACCACTTTATTACACCATACACAAAAATAAACTCAAAGTGGATGAAAGACCCAAATGTAAGACAGGAAGCCATCAAAATCCTCAAGGAGAAAGCGGCAAAAACCTCTTGGATCTTGGCCACAGCACCTTCTTACTCAACATGTCTCTGGAGGCAAGGGAAACCAAAGCAGAAATGAACTCCTGGGACCTCATCAAAATAAAAACCTTCTGCACAGCTAGGGAAACAATCAGCAAAACTAAAAGGCAACCGACAGAATGGGAGGAGATATTTGCAAATGACATATCAGATAAAGGATTAGTATCCAAAATCTACAAAGAACTTATCAAACTCAACACCCAAAAAACAAATAATCCAGTGAAGAAATGGGCAAAAGACATGAACAGACACTTCTCCAAAGAAGACATCCAGATGGCCAACCGACACAGGAAAACATGCTCAACATCACTCATCATCAGGGAAATACAAATCAAAACCATAATGAGATACCACCTGACACCTGTCAGAATGGCTCACATTGACAACTCAGGCAACAACAGATGTTGGCGAGGATGCGGAGAAAGAGGATCTCTTGCATTGTTGGTGGGAACACAAGCTGGTGCAGCCACTCTGGAAAACAGTATGGAGGTTCCTCAAAAACTAAAAATAGAACTACCCTAAGACCCAGCAATTGCACTACTAGGCATTTATCCACGGGATACAGGTGTGCTGTTTCGAAGGGACACATGCAACCCAATGTTTATAGCAGCACTATCAACAATAGCCAAAGTATGGAAAGAGCCCAAATGTCCCTCGATGGATGAATGGATAAAGAAGATGTGGTATATATATACACAATGGAGTATTACTCGGCAATCAAAAAGAATGAAATCTTGCCATTTGCAACTATGTGGATGGAACTGGAGGGTATTATGCTAAGTGAAATTAGTCATAGAAAGACGAAAATCATATGACTTCACTCATAGGAGGACTTTAAGAGACAAAACAGATGAACATAAGGGAAGGGAAACAAAAATAATATAAAAACAGGGAGGGGGACAAAACAGAAAAGATTCATAAATATAGAGAACAAACTGAGGGTTACGGGAGGGGTTGTGGGAGGGGGGATAGGCTAAATGGATAAGGGGCACTAAGGAATCTACTCCTGAAATCATTGTTGCACTATATGCTAACTAATTTGGATGTAAATTTTAAAAAATAAAAAATAAGATTAAAAAGAAAAGAACAAAGTATACATTACTATGTTTGTAGTCTTAGTTTCTCCTTTTCCAGTGTCTGCCCATTCTTGAGTCTATTAGCTACTGCTACCCCCAAAATAATTTTGAACTCCCTACCTCATACTTATGCAACTCCCATGGTTTCTTTCCATTCGCTCTCGGCTAAACTGTGACATGGAAATTAAAGATTTATCTGCCTTTGGCACTGCTATATCTCTTGTGCCCAAGCAAAGTGCCTGGCCTAAATTATTTATCAATCAAATGTGTTGAATATGGTAAGATCATGATGGTGGTGATGATGATGGCATTATTCTTTAGCTTTTTGGTAGGATTAGAGTAGCTTCCAGTATAAAAAAAATCTTATTGTTGGAGCTCTTACTATAATTGTCATTTTGTATCACATGATCCAACATCTTTTCGGCTCTAGTAGCTAAGAACTTTTCTCTTTAACTATTTTTCTACTTAATCCCTATGGGCTATAAATACATTTTATATCATTAGCCTCAATTATGACTGGGAATATAATACATCATTGCTTCTCTCCAACCACCCAAAAAGTAAAGTGTTGAGTTTATTTTACATTCCAGATGAGCCCTGTGAGACAGAATTAGATCATGGTGGTCTTAAAGTGTGGTTTTGGGTTTTAGAATGATGGCTGCAACTTGTTCCTTTAACAATGATGTTTGGTAGTTGTTATTAGTAACAGCTACCCACACTTCATTGTCTCTGCAAGACACTGCACATATGCTGACAGAACACAATCTTGATATGTATTCATATGTGAGAGTGATTGCAAATTTTATTCATGGCTCCATTGAAGTGCCTGGTATAGAGTGGATTCTCCACAAATGGTAAATCTATATAATAATAATAATTTGACAAATAATTTCATAACAACAATAATAATGGATGACGATGACCCTTCTCCTAAGGAGGCACATTTGCCATCTGAGGCTCTGAATGCAACTTATAAGTCACATGGAGGGAATCTTTGGGAAGTTTTTTCATAATCATGTGTGTAGTACTAAAGATTAGATTCTTAAGAAAAAGCTACATTCACATGGGGAATAAGATTTAATCTAATTTCATCAGCATCTAACATGGGGCTCATTTTGGTTTTCCCAATGAAAGAAGAGGCAGTGACTGAAAATTTGGTCTTACAGTCACTTTCTTTCTCTTTCTCCTTTGATGTACATTAGTTCCCATGGAAACTACATTGGGATGGCTTGAGAGTGACATCTACAAATGCAGTATAAGGTCATTTTTATCTAATGCTTTGAAATTTAAACCATGATTTGTGATGTACAGTGAGCCTTCCTTAACATATTCTGAAGGACTATGAAAAGACAATATTTTGAATGCAGAAACAAGACACGTGACTGCATTATGCCAGTTCTCAGAAAGTTCAACATTGTTCTGCACAGAAAAACAGAGAGAGCCTCAATTCCCCAGTTTGCCTTCAGGAGATCCTGGCAATGCAGCTGGCCTTCTTAACATGAAGGGGAGAGAAGCCCCTCTTTCTTCCTCCTTCCTTATTGCTAGTAGCCAGTGAGGCCAGCAGCTAAGAGACAAACATGTGTTCAAGAGTTTAAATGCTACAATAAGGAACTGCACATGGACTATGATAAAGCTGCAGGGATTTTCTTTTTTTCCAAGTAGTTTCTAGCACGACCCCTGGCCTGCCCTTCTTAAGGTACTGATGTGATTTCCTTTATTAATTTGCCAGTGTTTCACTTATGCATTCCAGGTACATTTCAAGGGAGATATGTTTCTAAAGAGAAAAAACTAGAGCCCTCAGATAAAAATGACTTGGGTTTAGTGAAATTTGATCATCTCAAACTTCTAAGGTGCTCTTCAGAGAAGTAAAGTCTGGATGCTTAGTCAAGAGGTCTGGATTCAAATCCTGACTCATTTCCTTTCCAGAGATTTGCCTTGAGCAAGTCAAAACTTTTCTGAGCCTTAATATCATGCTCTAAAGAACACAGTGAGGGTCTCTGGGTGGCTCAGTCATTTAAGCAACCGATTCTTGGTTTCGGCCCAGGTCATGATCTCACGGTTTGTGAGTTCAAGCCCCATGTCAGGCTCTGTGCTGACAGCATGGAGCCTGCTTGGGATTCTCTCTCTCTCCCCTTCTCTGCCCCTCCCCTGCTCACTCTCTCTGTCTCTCTCTCTCAAAATAAATAAATAAACTTAAAAAAAATTAAAGAACACAATGACATTTGAATGGGTAAATATGTGAGAAGGAGATACTGTAGAAAGAAGTGCTTAGTATAAGTTACATGCTAGGAGCTCAATATATTTGCACAAACGAATTAATTATCCCATAAAACTTTGTTAATACCTTTGTTCTCATTATAGTCCTTTATGCCATAAGTTGTGAAAACGTCCATCTCTTGTCTTATATCATAGTTAAATGTGAGTCGAATGGCCATCTCCATTTGACAATCACCATCTGGAATACAGCCTCCAACATCACTTTTGGCAATGAGAGAGAGGGCTCCTTGTTGCCTCAACCCAGAAGTGACATGTATCACCTCCTCTCAGGCTACAATGGATCCTAACCTAACTTCAAACTTAGTCTGGGAGGTGTCGGCAAGCATTTCAATAATTGGTGCACAGTAACTCTCTCTTCCACATTAAAAAGAAAAGTTCAATAAATCTCATTGTTTAAAACTGATGTTTAAAATTTGAAAAAGGGAATCATAAAGCAAGC
This sequence comes from Prionailurus viverrinus, assembly GCF_022837055.1. NCBI lineage: Eukaryota > Metazoa > Chordata > Mammalia > Carnivora > Felidae > Prionailurus > Prionailurus viverrinus. The sequence continues at coordinate 144,172,569 of NC_062568.1, forward strand.
ACATTTCAAAAATTGGCAAATTCTGTGTTCCTGATGACATTTTTGTATGATCTACTGTTCCAACACTGCTAATTTTATCTACATGGAGAAAAAGAACAATACATTCTTCATTGATATAGTAAGTCACATTTCTTCATGTCTCCTGCCCACAGACTTAAATTTTAAGAGGCATATAAATAAGCAACTTAGCATATGTGACCTCCTGACCGTGAAGTGTTAAATTCCAGGAACTATATTACTCCACCACTTTTATTTGTCTGTGGGAAATCACTTGATTTATGCCTGATCCCAGGATACAATAAAAATGTGCAGGTATGCCAAACTAGAACGATTGGAACCTGTCAAATAAAAATTTTAGTTGCCCTTAGAATCTACAAATAAAAGTAACTTTTGATTAAAGATAACACAGTTTCTATCATACTTTTATCAATGTTCAGACACAGAACATATCCAAATAATTGAATTTCAATATAGCACAATGCACCACAGCCTTTGGAGAGAAAGATCCCTGTATGATGAAAAGGAAATTTTCTTATATGGGAAAGAGTTATGGCAGAAAAATGGTTCTAGCCAGAAGAAGCTAAACCAGTATAGACGAGGTATATTAACAGAAATATTCAGACAAGCAAGGTCTGAATTTTCTCAAGTTGGCTTGTTTACATTGACCATTCATTCTTAGTTTATGGGCTTTAGAACTTCAGATGGGGTCCAGCTAGGATTATAAATCAAAGTGCCAAAAAAAGAACCACAAGACTTTTGGAAAGGAATTCTCAGCTAAATTTTCAGACTCAAGAGTTTGGCATCATTCTAAAAAGATTCTCAGTTTTCAGATTATTTTAGGCAGGTCCACATTGATGCAGTGAGTCTCAAAAGCAACCTGGAGAATTTCCATCTCATTAGCACTTCATTTATAGTATATCTATGTCAAGGCTAAGCCTTGGGGTTCTGGTCTTAGCTTAAACATGAGGAAAATAAAATCTACTCTAGTACAAACTGAGTACATATTCTGTCATGTATAGTCATGGTTGAAGCATGCTCATATCACCTGTGAACTGCGACTGCTCACTGAGTGATCTTCAAAGGATGAAATATTTCTTCCAAAATTTTTATGCATTTATTATTTCTTTGCCATTAAATGTCATATATTTGTATTCTAGTTCATTTTTTAGAGTGGAATTTCTGAGATATAATTGACACATAACATTATATTAGTTTCAGCTGTACAGCATAATAATTTGATATTTGTATACATTGTGAAATGATCACCACAATAAGTCTAGTTAACATCCATCACCACACATAGTTAAATTTTTTCCTCATGATGAAAAATTTTAAGATCTACTATCTTAGTAACTTTCACATATACAATTCAGTGTTATTAACTATAGTCACCATGCTCTATATTATATCCCCTTGACTTATTTATTTTGTAACTGAAAGGTTGTATCTTTCGACCTCTTCATCCATTTCACCCACCCCCAAATCCCTGCCTCTAGCAACTACCTACCTCTTTTTCTGTATCTATAAGTTCAGGGTTTTTTTTTTTTTTTTTTTTTTTTTTGCGGGGAGGGATTTAGATTCCACATATAAGTGAGATCATACAGTATTTGTCTTTCTCTGTCTGACTTATTTTACTTAATATAATATTCTCAAGATCCATCTATGTTGTTACACTGCAAATAGCAATATTTCCTTCTTTTTTATGGCTGAATGATATTGTATTATGTAGATATGCCATATAAATATGTGATAAATGTGATACATATATACTACATTTTCTTTATCCATTCATCCATCAGTGGACACTTAGGTTGCTTCCATGTCTTGGCTATTGTAAATAATGTTGCAATGAACACGGGGGTGTATGTATCTTTTCGAGTTAGTGTTTTCATTTTTCTTCAGATGAATATCCAGAAGTGAAATTGATAAGTTATATAGCAGTTTCATTTTTAATTGTTTTGGGAAACCTCCATACTGTTTTCCATAGTGGCTGCACCAATTTACATTCCCACCAACAGTGCACAAGGGTTTTCTTTTCTCTACATCCTTGCCAACACTTGTTATTTCTTGTTTTCTGTTAATACCCATTCTAACAGTTGTGAGATGGTATCTCATTATGAATTTAATTTGTATTTTCCTGATAATTAATGATGTTGAGCATCTTTTCATGTGCCTTTTGGCCATCTGTATGTCTTTTTTTGGAAAAATGCCATTCAGAGCCTCTGCTTATTTTTCAATTAGAGTCTTTGTTTGTTTTGGGCTATTGAGTTGTATAAATAAAATATAAATATATAAAAATATGTAATTATATAATAAATATAAATTATATTTATGTTTATGTTTATATATTTTGTATATTAGCTCCTAGTCAGAAATATGATTTGTAAATATTTTCTCCCATTTCATAGGTTACTTTTTCATTTTGTTGATGTTTCCTTCACTGCACACAGCTTTTTAGTGTGAGGTACAAACTGGATTTCTGATGGTCAGTTATTAAACAAAATAATGTGGGTTTTAGGTCATGCTACATCTTTTTAGAACATGAAAACACCTTATACAACTTGGGGTTCAAAAAAATGTCACCATGGAAACTTCAGCAGTGGTTTGACAGAGATTTCCTTTATTCATCTTTGTGCCCTAGTGCTTAATACAGTATCTGTCAAGTACAGATACTCAATGTTTCAGAATGAGGAAATGAATGAGTGAATGGGAATGAAATCTTCTTGAATGCATCCACATTTTATTCCAGATAGACCTGGTTCAACACTCCCGTGTGAATCAGAATAAGACCTCAGTCAAGCTGCAGACCATATAAGATGGCACACAGGGGTGGTGGCGGTCTGTAGGGAGGCAGAGAGACCTAGAAAGCTGTCAATCTCTGTGCAGATTGTATCAGAAAGTGATTTTTAGCCAATTGTTAGGCTAGAGTTCCCGTAGCTTCATGAATGCATAGCTTTATAAGTTCCTAATAACTTTCAGTAACCTGATTCCAGGAGTGTTCAGACCACACAAAGTAGCAGGTACTTGCAAAGTTGTGTATATTAGGTTTGATATATTATGCATCAGATTTATATTTCCGGTTGTGACTTTCATGGGCCAAGACTAACATCATTTATTCTCAGGTTTTTTTTGTTTGTTTTATTTTGTTTGTTTTTCACTGTTATTGTTATTCTCAATTTTATAACTCAATTTGACTAAAGACTATTTGAGATTAAAAATGTGAAAAATTCAAAGATAAAAATATCTACATATACACACATACACATAGATGCACACATGCATAAATATACTTGTGTATAAGCACACACACATATACCCCTATAAAGCAACACTCATCTAATTCCGTATTTTATATAATATATATATTCCATAGTATGTATGGAAACATATATGTGTGTATACATGTAAATATGTATTACATTTAATATGGAATTTTATCAATGTTATTATGTGAGTGTGTGTGTATATATATGCACATATGCATATACAATATGTGTATATATATATATATACACACACATATTAAATATATGTATACATTTTATACTGACACCATTGCCTTATTCACCAAATATTATTGAATATTTACTGTATCTAGGCACTCTACTAGGTACTTAGAATACAAAAAGTCAATCTTTTCCAGTCCCTGCCTTAAAGAAAATCACAATTAAAAAAGTGAGGTTAGAGTGGGAGAGAGCCAAAGCAGAAGAGACTCTTAAAAAACTGAGAACAAACTGAGAACAAACTGAGGGCTGATGCGGAGTGGGAAGGAGGGGAGGGTGGGTGATGGGTATTGAAGAGGGCACCTTTTGGGATGAGCACTGGGTGTTGTATGGAAACCAATTTGACAATAAATTTCATATATTTAAATAAAAAAATAAGTAAAAAAACCATTAAAAAAAGAAAATCACAATTTACTAGGGCAAAGACTCATAAACGTATAAATGCCGTTTAATGGCAATACAGGCAAATGCTCCTAGAATTAGACAATGTTCCAAATATTCACTAGTGCCTTCCCCTTATCGCATGCAGGTCTTTCCTCTTTTATCTAATCCTACCCATCTTCCAAGTAATGAGTTTGCAGGTACTTTTTACCTTGATAAAATCTCAAAATGGTTGCTAAATGTTAGTGGCAAAGTTTTGATTTGTGCCTCTAAGAGCCATAGCACCTTTTGCTCTTCACAACATCATACGAAAATCTGTTGGTTGAACTTTGGAGAGGATTCATTCCTTTTGAATTTCTTCCCTTTTATCATATTGTCATTTATGAAATGCAATGATTCATTAATGGTTTTCTTGTGATTCTTCTAAGTCATGACGTTTATAAATATCTTAGCAACATTCAGAGAGTATATGAAACTGTACATATCTAGGAAGTAATTATATACACAAACATATGTATGTTCAAATGAAAAAAGGATAGCATAGCTGTCTGTATCATGATCTATGAATGCAGGTATGATTGGAAAATTTAATATATTCTGAACATTCTGTGTTAGGGTTTTCCATCTGTAAAATGGAACTAGCATTCCCTTCCCTTCCCATTACATAAGATTGCCATGAATTTCACATAAGATAATATGAGTAAGTGGTTTATGAGGTAAAATATACTATACAAATAGATGTCTAGCCAAGATATGAGGGCCATCTGGCTGCATGTCAGATTTTCACAGGTTCCTAAACTACCAGAATGGCTTCTACAGGTGACTACAAGGAAACTCAAGTATATATTTGATATTTATAGTCCTCTTTCAAATTACTTTTCCACCTTTTTCAAAAGCCCAATTCTATGCTCTTTCCTGACCTTCTTGTATGTATTCTAGTTTCTATCTTTGCTTCTGTCTTTGAATTTGGTACCAACACTGGTTCATTCTAAGTAACATGTGAATAAGCAACCCAATCTAAGTTGCCTCTCTATCACCTTTCCTAGGTTGATGCAGAATCCTTTTGCCCAGAAGCTGCCCCTTTCTTTCAAGTAAGATTTTGTATCACATGATGTTTCCACTGGTTTGCTCAAACATTTCTAAAAGAGACCCAATAGGTGTGGGGAAAATGATGGAGTAGGAGGATGCTAGCCTTACCTGGTTCCATGGAAACAACTAGATAACACCCACATTAGTGTAAATAACTCAGAAAATGTTTCAAAGACTGTTAGAATAGACTCTCCACAGGCAAATATAGAGAAGAGGCCACATCAAAGAGAGTAGGAAGGGCAGAGATGGGGTCAGTAGCCAAATGGGTCTGTGGGAATGTGGATGGACACTGTGGGCACAGAGAGGGAAAAGAAGTAGACTCCACATCAGGCACCCTAGGCATGGAGACTCACACTAAGAAGACAAATCTCCCATAACATTTGGCTTTGAGCACTGGGGGGTGGGGGGTAACTTCCTAATTTATTACAATCAGTGGGGCTTAACAGATGGAGCTTTAAATATCAGTGTGCTCAGCTCCAGGAGAGCTGGAGAATGATGAGAAACTTGAAGAGACAGCACAAAAAACCAGCCCCACAGAAGCAGGAGTTTGAAAGATGCTCAGGGTGTACTGGAGGAAGATTTGTTTGCTAATCTCAGGGCCTGTGCTGGAGGGACAGGAATCTTTTAGATACTTCTCCAAGAACAAGGGAACTGGTAGGTGCCATTTCCCTCCCAGGACCCCCATCTTAGATGCAGGACACCTGTGGGAATTAATGCAGCATGAATACTCTCCACCTACTTGCTAACAATCCACCCTGTTCCCACATATTTCTGTGGATCCATTCCCTCCAACTTGGCCTCCTCCCACAGCAGACTGTGTAAAACTTGCTAACACTGTGTGTCCTGCCCCTGCATTCTCCTGTGGACTCACCCGCTCCAACACACCCTCGGTAGGAGTCTATCCAAAGCTGCCTCACAAGCATGGAAGTATGCAAGCAGCCCTGACAGGGGTCAGCACCACCCCAAAGTGACTCCTGCCCTCAGGAGAGGGGATGGTAACCACACACATCAATCTGACTGTGACTCCAGCAATGGGCTGGGGGCATACACATGGTCTGACTACAGGCCCTGCCCATCTATGAAAGCTTTTCAGGTGCCAACACAAGGAAAGCATCTTGCAGTTCTAGGGACAGAACTCTGGCAAACTCCTTATCTGACCCAATTCAAGCCCCAGACTGGTCCACTAACAACATAGGGACTAGCCCTGCCCACAACAGGCAAAGAGAGCCATTGCAGACAAATGGACTAAAGGCAAACGTGACTCATCCACAACAGCAGGGCATACCCAACACACACAGGAGACACCTCTGAAGTGCCAGGTTCTGGTGAACAAGGAATATTGCACTGCAAGGCACTACAGACCTCTTCTTTATACAGACATTACTCTCAAGAGCAGGAGACAGAGCTGACCTTCCTAACACACAGAAACAGACACAGATAGTTAGACAAAATGAGGAGGCAGAGGAATATGTACCAAATGAAAGAACAAGACAAAATCACAGCAAGAGAGCTAAGGAAAATAGAGATAAGTAATGTGCCTGACAGAGAATTTAATGTAATCATCATAAATACTGGACTTGAGGAAAAAAAAATGGAGGATATATTGAGATTCTCAACAAAGAAATAGAAAACATAAAAAGAACCAATCAGAGATGAAGAACTCAATAATTGAGATTAAAAATACACCAGAGGGAATAAATAGATTAAAGGAAGCAGAACAGATCAGTGACCTGAAGGACAAAGTAACAGAAAGCAATCAAGCTGAATAAGGGACAGACTAAAAATAATAAAAGTGAAAATGGACATAGAGAACTCAGTGACACCATCAAGCATAATAACATTCACATTATAGGGATCCCAGAAGGAGAAGAGAGAGAAAAGAGAGGGGGAAGCAAATATATTTAAAGAAATAATAGCTGATAATTTCCTGAATCTGGGGAAGGACAGAAATCCAGATCCAGGAGATGCACAGAGAGCCCCCAACAAAATCAACCCAAGGAGGTCCACACTAAGACACATAGTAATTAAAATGGCAAAAAGTAGTGATGAAGAGAGAATTTTAAAAGCAGCCAAGAGAAAATAGATACATACAAGGGAAATCTCATAAGGCTATCAACTTATTTTTCAGCAGAAACTTTTCAGGCCAGAAGGGAGTGGCATGATATATTCAAAGTACTGAAAGAAAGAAATATGCAACCAAGAATACTCTATGCAGCAAAGCTATCATTCAGAATAGAAGGAGAGATAAAGAGTTTCCCAGACAAACAAAACCTAAAGAAATTAATCACCATTAAACCAGCCTTACCAGAAATGCTTAAAAAGGAGACATTTTGTGTGGGGAAGGAAAGAACTTAAGTAGAAGTAAGAAAAATGGGAAGCACAAAAGCAGTGAAATTAAGTATATGTATAAAAGTCAGTCAAAGGATTCACAAAATAAAAGAATGTGATGTATGATACCATATACCTAAAATGTGGGGTGGGGAGAGGAGTAAAAATTTAGTGCTTCTAGAATGGGTTCAAACTTAAGTGGACCATCAGCTTAACATAGACTGCTATATGCTTATGATGTTATGTATAAACGTAATGGTAATCACATATCAAAAACTGGTAATAAATATGCCAAAAAATAAATGGAAAGGAACCCAAGTATGTCACTAAAGAAAGCTAGCAAACCAAGAGAGAAGAGAGCAAGAGAAAAAAAGGAACAGAGAACTACAAAAACAACCATAAAACAAGTAACTAAATGGCAATAAGTACATATTTATCAATAATTACTTTGAATGTAAATGGCCCAAATACTCCAATCAAAAGACATAGGGTGGTAGAAGGCATAAAAAATAAGACCCATCTATATGCTGTCTACAAGACACTCATTTCAGACCTAAAGACACATGCAGACTGAAAATGAAGGAATAAAAAAGCATATATCATACAAAAAAAAGTGAAAAGAAAGCCAGGGTAACAATACTTACTCTGGACAAAATAGACTTTTTTTTAAAAATTAATTTTACTTATTTTTATTATTTTTTATGGACAAAATAGAGTTTAAAACAAAGACTGCAACAAGAGACAAAGAAGGATATTATATAATCATAAAGGGAATAATCCAACACGAAAATAAACAAAAATTGTAATATTTATGCACCCAACATGACAACACCCAAACACATAAAGCAGCTCATACCAAACATAAAAGAAGTAGTCTACAGTAATACAATAATAGTAGAGAACTTTAATCCTGCACTTACAGCAATAGATAGGTCATTCAAACAGAAAATCAACAAAAAAACCTTGTGGCTTTGAATACACACTGGACCAGATAGATCAAACACATATATATTCAGAACATTCCATCCTAAAACAGTGGAATACATATTCTTTTGAAGTACACATGGAACGTTTTCCAGGATATATCACATTAGACCACAATACAAGTCTCAACAAATTTGAAGAGACTGAAGTCATACAATGCATCTTTAATCACAATGTTAAGAGACTAGAAATCAACCACCAGAAAAAATCTGGAAAAAACACCAATACATGAAGGTTAAACAACCTGTTACTAAATAATGAATGGATTAACCAAGGAATCAAACATGGAAAAAAAAACTACATGGAGACAACAAACAAACAAAAAAACTACATGGAGGCAAATAAAAATGAAAACACAGTGGTCCAGAACCTTTGGGATGCAGCAAAGTCTGTTCTAAAACAGAAATTTAGAAATACATGTCTACCTCAAGAAGTAAGAAAAATATCAAACAACCTAACCTTACACCTAAAGGAACAAACAAAACCAAAAACCAGTAGAAAGAGAGAAATAATAAAGATTATAGCAGAAATAAACAAAATGCAAACAAGAATAGAGTAGATCAATGAAACCAGGAGCTACATCTTTGAAAAGATCAACAAAATTGACAAACCTTTATCTAGACTCATAGAAAAAAAGAAAGACTCAAATAAACAAGATCAGAAATGAAAGAGGAGAAATAACAACTAACAACACAGAAATACAAAGGATTATAAGAGAATGTTATGAGAATTATATGCCTGCAAAGAAATGGATATATATGCCTAGAAGAAATGGATAAATTCCTAGAAACATATGACCTCCCAAAACTGAAGCAAGAAGAAATGGAAAGTTTGAACAGATGGTTATCAGCAATAAAATTGAAGCAGTAATCAAAAAATTCCCAACAAACCAAAGTCCAGGACCAGACTGCTTCAAAGGCAAATTCCACCAAACATTTAAAGAAGAGTTGAAGTCTCTTCTCAAACTATTCCAACAAATAGAAAAGGAATGAAATCTTCTAAATTCATTCTATGAGGCCAGCATTACCCTGATACCAAAATCAGATAACAACACTACAAAATAAGAGAACTACAGTCCAATAACTGATTAACATAGACGCAAAAATCCTCAACAAAATATTAGCAAACCAAACCCAACAATACATTAAAAATGTTATTCACCATTATCAAGTGGGATTTACTCCTGGGATGCAAAGATGATTCAATATTCACAAATCAATCAATGTGATATAACACATTAATAAGGGAAAGGATAAAAACCATATGATCATTTCAATAGATGCAGGAAAACCATGTGACAAAGTATAACACCTACTCATGATGAAACCCTCAACAAAGTAGGTTTAGAGGGAACATACTTCAACATAATAAAGATCATACATTAAAAACCGATAATTAACATTATATTCAGTTGTGAAAACCCAAGAGCTTTTCCCTAAGGTCAGGAACAAGACAAGGATAGCCACTCTCAACACTTTTACTCAACATGGTACTGGAAGTACTAGCCACAGAAATTAGACAACATAAAGACATAGGAAGGATTTAAATTAGTAAGGAAGAAGTAAAACTCTATCTGCAGATGATATGATACTACGTATAGAAAACCCTAAAGAATCCACCAAAAAAAAACTACTAGAACTCATAAATTAATTCCATAAAGTTGCAGGATACAAAATAAATGTACAGAAATCTCTTTCATTCCTATACACTAATAATAAAGTAGGAGAAAGAAATATTAAGAAAATAATCCCATTTACAGTTGCACCAAAAATAATAAATACCTAGGAATAAACTAACCAAGAAGGTGAAGGACCTATAATCTGATAATCATAAAACACTGATGGAAGAAACTGAAGATGACACGAATGGAAAGGTATTCCATGCTCATGGATTGGGAGAACAAATATTGTTAAAAATGCCCATACTACCCAAAGCAATCTACAGATTTAATGTGATTCTTATCAAAATACCAACAGCATTTTTCATAGAACTAGAATACATAATCCTTAAATTCGTATGGAACCAAAAAAGACCCCATTAGCCAAAGCAATCTTGAAAAAGAAGAATAAAACTGGAATCACAATCCCAGATTTCAAGATATACAACAAAGCTGTAGTAATCAAAACAGCATGGTACTGGCAGAAAAATAGATATATAGATCAGTAGAACACAATAGAAAGCCCAGAAAAAAACTCACAATTATATGGTCAATTAATCTTTGACATAGGAGGCAAGAGCACACAATGGTAAAAAGAGAGTCTCTTCAACAATGGGTACTGAGAAAACTGGAGAGCTACATGCAAAAGAATGAAACTGGACCACTTTCTTACACCATACACAAAAATAAACCAAAAATGGGTTAAAGACCTAAATGTGAGACCTGAAACCATACAAATCCTAGAAGAGAACAAGCAGTAATTTCTTTGACATCAGTTGTAGCCAACATTTTTCTAGATATGTCTCTTAAGGCCAGGGAAACAAAAGCAAAAATAACTATTGGGACTACATCAAAATAAAAAGTTACTGCACTGCAAAAGAAGCAATCAACAAAATAAAAAGACAACCTACTGAATGGGAGAAGATATTTGCAAATGACATATCCAGTAAGAGGTTAGCGTGCAAAATATATAAAGAACTTATACAACTGAACACCACACAAACAAATAATCTGATTAAAACTGAGCAGAAGATATGAAAAGTGATTAATATAACTTATAATCATTGAAATGCAAGTCACAACCACAATGAGATATCACCTCACACCTGTCAGAATGGTTAAAATAAAAAATGCAAGAAACAACAAATATCAGAGAGAATTTAGAGGAAAAGGAACCTTCCTGCACTTTTGGTATGAATGCCAAGTGGTGCAGCCACTGTGGAAAACAGGATGGAAGTTCCTCAAAAAACTAAAAATAGCATTATATGACCCAGTAATTCCACTACTGGGTATTTACCCAAAGAAAATAAAAACACTAATTCAAAAAGATGTATGTACCCCTGTGTTTACTACAGCATTATTTGAAATAACCAAAGTATGGAAGCAACCCAAGTGTCCATTGATAGACAAATGGATAAAAAAGAGGTGGTATATTGGGGCGCCTGGGTGGCTCGGTCGGTTAAGCGTCCGACTTCGGCTCAGGTCATGATCTCACGGTCCGTGGGTTCGAGCCCCGCGTCTGGCTCTGTGATGACAGCTCAGAGCCTGGAGCCTGTTTCAGATTCTGTGTCCCCCTCTCTCTGTGACCCTCCCCCGTTCATGCTCTGTCTCTCTCTGTCTCAAAAATAAATAAACGTTAAAAAAAATTTAAAAAAAGAGGTGGTATACAGATACAGTGGAAGGTTACTCAGCTATAAGAAAGAACAAAATCTTGCTGTTTGCAACAACATGGATTGAGAAGGTATAATGCTAAATGAAAAAAGTCAGAGAAAGACAAATGCCATATGATTTAACTCATATGTGGAATTTAAGAAACAAAACAAATGAACAATGGAAAAAGAGACAAACAAAATGTAGACTCCTAACTATAGAGAACAAACTGATGGTTACCAGAGGGGATGCAGGTAGGGGCATGGGTGAAACAGATGAAGGGGAGTAAGAGCACTTATTGTGATGGACTCTGAGTAATTTACAGAACTGTCGAATCACTATATTGTACACCTGAAACTAACATAACACAGTATGTTAATTGTACTGCAAATACAATAAATGAATACATAAGTAAAAGGCAGACAGTAATATGTACATTTTTAGAATTATCCAACCCTATTTAATAATGGCAGAAGTGCTAAGCATTTACTTTCTAAAATGGCTCAGGCCTCTGAGAAGGGTAGAAATTTTCTAGGTACAATTAGTTATAAAAAATCTTGCACTCTAGACTCACTTGGGGGTAGGACCCTTAGTAACTCATCAGATAATTGTAGCATTGCTTCCAGTGCTCCACTGAAATAAAAAGGAAAATATCTGAGTCTGATTAGAATCGTGTAGACAGATAGAATATGGTCTTTTGGTTAAAAGATCTTCCAGGATGCATTTTAGTGTGATGTTTAACACAACTGACTATTGTTTCAGAAACTTGATTTTGAGTTTTGGCCATGATATGTAATAGATCTATGATCAAGAACAAGTTACTTGGCTTCTGAAAGTCTCAGTTTTCTCGTATAAAGTGGTCTTGGTTGGCTACTTTTTTGTTTCCAATGTAGCTTTCTACAAAAGAATGTCACTCTATCATAACATTAAGAAAAAAAAAATCAATGAAGCCATTCTTTCCCAACCCCCCTCAATTTTATTTTAAAGACAGAGAGGTGGTGGGGGAGAGGGGCAGAAGGAGACAGAGAGAGAGAATGAGAGAGAGAGAGAGAGAGAGAGAGAGAGAGGAAGAGAGAGACAGAGACAGAGAATCCCAAGCAGGCTCTACATTCAGCACAAAGCCCAGGGTGGGACTTGATCCCTTGATCCCTGGATCATGACCTGAGCTGACATCAAGAGTCCAAGAGTGGGTTACACAACTGACTGAACAATACAGGTGCCCCAGAAGCCGTTATTCTTAAAAACACTGGAGAGATAAGACTTCTAATCACATGAATTGGCTTCTAAAGGCAGAGAAATCTCCAAAGAGAGATGAAGCAAATACTGTTGCCCCTTTGGAAGAGCATGGAAGAAAGAGGTGACTGCCAGTTTCAGCAGGTAAGGAGAAAGGCTAAGTATGAGTTAGGATGACACCAGGAGTCAAAGATACAGGTGAAGTCTGTAGTTTCTCAAATGTGTTCTTTGCAGGCTCCCACTGGTGCTCACAAGAAATATTCAGGGAAGAGGACAACTAAGTGAACTCCCCTCAATGGTGCATCTTTACATTTCTCTCAAATGAAGTAAAAGTCATAAGCTACCAATAAAAGGACAGGTGACCTCCTCACATCCCATCCTTCAAAAACATGAAATACTTAGGATACATCTAAAAATATATCTGCAAGATCTGTAAGCTAAGGATGACAAAATGTTAGAGAAATTTAAAAAGACCCAAATAAATGGAGACATATCCTGTGTTCACGGTTCAGAAGACTCAATATTTTTAAAATATCAATTCCTCCCAATTCACCTATCAGACTCCATGCTATCCCAATGAAAATCTCAAGACTCTTCAGTGGAACTTATCAAGCTGATTTTAAACTTTATGTGGAAAAGCCAAGGGCCAAGACTAGCCAAAGAATTTTTAAAAAGTACTAAGTTGGTGGACTCATACCTGATTTCAAGGCTTTATTTACTAAGAGGGTAAATAAATTATACTTTAATAAATCTTACTTTTAAAAGTGTACATAATAAAGCACTTACTTCAAAGGGTTGTTTCATGAATTGAATGAGGTGACAGTACCGACACAGGGGAAGTGCTCAATAAATGGTAACTGTTGTCACTGGCATTTGTTATTTGTTAGAGAGTCATAAATTGTAATTCCTTGTTCCCTCCTGCTCCCCTTCCCTAACCACAAAATGTTCTGGAATTAAAACAGGTCTTTTTATGTGCAGCATTATAAACTCTTTTCCTGGGTTCTCTCTACAGACTTAAGTCATTATTATGTCTTGGATATGTATTCTGATGTTCAGCCTCAGAAGTAAGCATCCTTCATTTTACCTGGTGAGTGCAACTGTGGAGGCTTGGCTGGAAGGATCATTTTCATGGTGAGATAAATATGGCAGCTCCCCAATTCGCTCTTGTTAACATGTAGGCACTTTGGGGGTTGAAGCACATTTGCTATAAAGAAGCCTAAGCTTCAGATCCCCTCACTTGCACTGGTTTCTTTCAAGGTCCCTGGGAGAAGCCTAGCAATGTATTTACCCGGTCACAGGTTGCTGTAAACTTTGTAAAAGTGAAACATTTTAACCACAATTGTGAAAACCCACCATGTCTTTCCACTCTGCCCTGCCATCTGTCATACTTGCCTTCATGTTGGGTAGGATTAGAGTGGCAACAGGTTTTTTTCTTCTTCCCTCCCTTCCTTCTTCCCTGTCTCTGTTTCTTTTCTTTTTGCATTTTGCTAAGGGAAAGTTGAGTTGGAGGTACTGTTTGATATTTTTAGTCACTTCCAATATAATTAATTTATTGTTAATCTGAGTTTGAATGCCTTCCAGGAATATTCCTACTACGCTGACTTATCCACTACGCTGACTTATCCAAATCATGATATAAAGGTACTGGGGGAAGATCATGTTGTAATATGGACATGAACTATAGAGCTCGGCAATAAAATATAATATTTTGGGAGAAATAAAATTTAAAATATATGGAGCTAGAAGCTAGTCTTTGAGAAATTCTTCTGAACATCAGACATGAAAAATTGTGGGGTAGGGGGTTGGAATTAACTTTTTATAGATAGCTAGTCAAAATGGAGTTCCTCTCCTAGTAGAAACACACCTCAAGCGCATACAAGTATATTCTCTGTACATATATTTTATAGGACTTATGTAAAATAGTATTTATCAGATTTCTTGTATTTATAGGCACAAACCTAGAGCGGTATTACACCCCTGGGTGAAAGCTTCACACTATATCAGATCATATTGAGTGTATCACATATATCTTATCCTGATGAAACCTGGAACCCCCCCCCCCCGGCCTGCTCCTCCCCGCAAAAAAATGCCCACAGTGTCCAAAATTGCTATAGACATAATTGAGCAGCCTGTAAAAACAAGCGTCCCTGTGACAAAGCATCTACATACACTCATCAATAAGTCAATGAAAGTAGTATATAAGAACAATTTGATTACATAGTTATCTAGCTCCATACAATATAGAAGACATTACAAAATGCACTTGAATTTCTCCTATGTATGTCATAATTTCAACTAACTCTATATACTTTCAAAACTATTGGTCATATTATGTAGAACTATAAAGATTAAAGTTAACATATATATACTCTATAGCATGATGCTAGGCACTCGGCACATGGCTGCTTCATAAAAAGCAACTACTAATTATTATTTCGATACTGTGAGCTTGGCAATTAATATATAGCAACTGTTTATTCTTGGTGTTTCTGCCTAGTTGATGACTAAAGATTCTTTTGGGGAGTTTCCAGTAGAAGATGCGGCAGACTGGCACGGGCCTTTGAGCAGCAGACATTTATTTTTGTAGAAGAGTTCTACATCCACAGAAGCATCCTCTCAGACCTGTCCTGTGCCAGTGTAGTCCACAAACAACCCCTCATTTCTTATTGCTGCAGGCCAGATCAATCTACTTGCTCTTGTCAAATCCCTAAGAGAATTTCCAAATGCTTAGATCTGCGAAAGCATTTCTTCTTAATTATTTGGAATATAGGAGCAATGCCAGATGCCACTGTCACTGGTAGAAAGAAAAACAAGGAAAACAAGAGCAGAATCTCTCTTGTTTTCTTCTGCTGGCAAGATACTAGGTCAACAAATAAATGATACTTAATTGTGCAGCCTTAGAACTCCAGAGATTTTGGCACTGCAACGTAACATAATGATTCTGGAAGTAAACAGCTACTGGATACGTTATAGAAAGAATGAGAACTACTTTATATTCCATAACTCTTCAAATTCCTTGATAGCTTAACTGTGGAATAGCTGAACTTAGTATTTTCCAACCTTCATGCACCTTTTATATAAACAATTCCAGCTTCCTGAAGGCACACCAGTAATAAATGATGATGGAGACATTAAATTACCATTTATCTTTGTATCTATTTTGTGTAAAACATAGTAATTCTGCATTTGGCTACACGCAGCCATGAAACTTAAAAAAACTTAAGCCACAAAACTTAACAATGACTTAAACATATGGAGGTTTGTTTTTCTCAGCATGAAGTTAGGAGATAGTCCAAGTCTCTATACTGGCTTCATGATGGTATTAGCAACTCAGGCTGCTATAAACTTTCCACTTAACTCTCCCAAATATGTGGCTTCATTCTTACAGCTACCTTAGAATCAAAAGATAGCTGTTTCACTTTCAGCATCATATTTCCTTTCCAGGCAAGAATAGAGGGAAGAGTAAGGGGAAGTACAACGTGCAGGTCAGAACTGCCCTCTTCTGAAAATATTTTAAGTATCTTTCTTGTAAAGGTCTAATCTTCTGCTTGTATCTCATTGGCCAGCACTGTGCCAGATATGACATACTTGTCAGTCCCCTTGCTGCAAAGGAGGCTGAAAAGTTGAGTTCCAGGTATGTAGGCATGTGCACATGCATGCACATATTTTTAAACATATTGTTTTAAAGTTTATTTTTATTCTTTTAAAAGTTAGAGAGAAGGGGGACAGAGGATCCGAAGCAGGCTCTGCAATGACAGAAGTAAGCCTGAAGCAGGACTTGATCTCACAAATCATGAGATCATGACCTGAGCCAAAGTCGGACACTCAAAAGACTGAGCCACCCAGGTGCCCCTTAAAGTTTATTTTATAATTTGTTTTGAGAGAGAGTTCAAGCCAGGGAGAGAGAGAGAGAGAGAGAGAGAGAGAGAGAGAGAGAGAGAGAGAGAAAATCCTAAGCAGGCTCCACTCTGTCAGCCCAGAGCCTGACATGGGGTTCAATCTCACAAAGCTTGAGAGCATGACCTGAGCTGAAACCAAGAGTCAGATGCTCAACTGACTGAGCCACCCAGGAGCCCCTTGCACATATTTTTAAGAACACACTGCCACAAACAGATTCTGATAGAAGGAAGGGCAGACTGGATCTTGAGTAGGAAACACATAGGGTCCGCCTTACACAGTAACCTTTATAAAAGTCCTAGAGGAGGAGTGTTGTTTTTCCCATCAAGAACAATAAAAGTTAATCTTTCAAATAAGTTGCAAAATTTAAGTTTGCATCTAAGAAGTCATGTTGGAGGAGAACTATTACAGAGAACTTATCATTGATATGCTTCAAAGGAATATGGAAGAATCATAAGAAACTTTCACAGGCTTAGAATTGTTTGTGGCTTGCAATTTTCAGTTTAGGAATACTTTTCCGCTTCCATCCTTCTAAGCTTCTCTTGGTTGCTCTAACACTCCATGGGGCTTTGTTCTTGTTATTTCCTCTGTTTTGAAATGTTTTATCCAGTGTTTAGGCTGTCCGAATTCTTCTTTTCCTTCAGGTTTCAGCTCAAATGCCATCTGCTCAGAAAAGCCTTCCATGAACTCCCCATCTGGGTGCTGACTATTCCCAAGTCGGTATCACATTATCTTGGGGTTTCTTTCCTACATAGCTTATTAGAGTAGTCCCTGTGTTGTCTATGGGGGGTACATTACAGGTCCGTGAAACCACAGATAGTACTGAACCCTGTATATACTATGGGTTTTTTCTATACATACATACCTATGATGAAGTTTAACTTATAAATTAGGCATGGTAAGACATTAACAACAATAACTAATAATATGATAGAACAATTGTAACACTACATGGTAATAACAGTTATGTGAATGTGGTCTCTCTCTCTCTCAAAATATACTGTACTCACTGCTTATGATGTGAGATGATAAAATGCTTATGTGATAAGATAAAGTGAGGTGAATGATGTAGGTGTTGTGACATAGCGTTAGGCTACTACTGACTTTCTTATCATATGTCAGAAGGAGGATCATCTACTTCCAGACTGTGATTGTGGGTAACTGAAACTGTGGAAAGTGAAAGCACCAGTAAGGGAAGAGTATTGCACTATCCAGAATTATTTTGTGTATGTTTTTACTTATCTCTGTATTTGTGCCCAGCAGACTATAAGCTCTTTAGAAGCATAGATTTTTGTCTGTCTTTTTGCTCACTGATCTTTGCCTGGTATCAACTCCAATGCCTGATAAATGGTTGACTCTGAAGACATGTTTGTTTAATTTGGGAATGAATAGACTCTGAGGAGTAGGGCTAGTGACAGTAGGAAGTGAGAGAAAAGGGTGACAGGCATGATTTTCTAGGCTCTGGGTCAGTATTTGTACTCTTGTAGAAGCATGTGTGGTGTTGAGTGGCTGGATTTTGGCCCTAGGTAGATTGTTCTACTGAGCGCAGTAAAGGCAAAGAGTGAGTGTGAACTATTAACAGACCAAAGTCCAGCCATCAGACCCTTTTGGCATAAGAGTGGTCTGGTTATTAATGGTGTTTACGTGGAATGGTGGGAAGAGAAAGCACAGAATGTGCTGTGTCTCTTTGAACTTTCAGAGTGCTTATTGCATAGACATCCGGCGTGTCTGGAAAGAAATGCACAGCTGAGCAGAAGGCACCAGTTCTTAAGACATGTGGGTGACATGAAGTATAGTTCTGAGAAAAACCTAATTCAACCCAGAAAGCTCAGGAATGAACCCTTCAGAAATATTTAATTCGATGGTTATGAAGCATTTACTTGAGTTGAATAACAACTAAAGTGTTTTCTTCTTGTATAAGAAAGGGAACGACCTTTATGTTCTTAAGCAACATTTTCTTGCCAAGCTAAGAATTGTGACCTGGCACATTGCATTTTGCCTACAGATGTTATAAGGAACAGCAGAAACCACTGGAGCTTCTGAAACAATTTAAAAGGTTACAATTTTGATTTAAGAACCAAGTTGGTAAATTGTGCTTTTGTCACCGATAAACATTTTATTTTCCTCAGATTTGGGGCCAAAGTGTGGTGAAAAACTGTCTCTTTGTTCTTAAATTATGAGAGATTATTTCAATGATATCATGTGCTATTATTATATTGTCTTGGAGTAAGATTTTTTTAGAAGGCAAAACCACTTGCTATATTCTGGATGGAGACTTCCCTCTGGCTTGTGTTGACAGTAATCTCAAGGTAATCCTTTGAAATAAAAACCTATAAAAAATTCTGTGACAGGACACAGAGATAACATGTGTGGCAGAGGAAATGAAACTAAAGTGTTTATTTTTCTGATAAAATAGGAGTGTCTCCTCTCTCCTGGTTGCAGCATCATGACTCAGTTCAGTGAGCTATATAATCCTCTCTGGAGCTTAATTAGAAACCTTGTAAACTGGGTGCAAGAGGCCAGAATGTAGGTTGGATGAACACAGAAAAGGCTTTTTGTGAAAACAAGAATTCCCCCTGAATCATCTTACAGTGGGATCTAATGACTTTGTAATTGAATTGCCCAATTTGGGTTCAAAAGAGGGGACCTTCTGTTTCTAGAGAAAGATGATGAGAAATGTGGACATCACATGTTTATAAGAAAAGCATTCTTCTTTTGCTCCCTAAATTGCAGAAGCATAAAACACATTGGTCCAGATCCTTCTGGTAGCTGACTTGTGGGCTATGAACTACAGCACTGCAGTGGTTTCCTAAATGGTACCCTAATGAGCTGAAAGAGGGTATAGAAAGGGTATAGAAAGACCTTGGCTTGGTAAAATAAATAGATAGATAGATAGATAGATAGATAGATAGATAGACAGATAGACAGATAGATAAAAGAAAGATAATAGGCTATCTGGAAGGAATCTAAACTTGTTATTTTCTCCCCCCCCCCCCACCAGGAGAGAGAGAGAGTGGGGGAGAAGCAAAGAGAGGAGGACAGAGGATCCAAAGCGGGCTCCGTGAGAGATCATGACCTGAGCCAAAGTTGGACCCTTAACCAACTGAGCCACCCAGGCACCCTTGAACTTGTTATTTCCTTGAGTAATTGTGTGAAGTATCTCTTCCTCTGGGTGACAGGGGGCTCTCTTCAAAGGGGTCAGTTGGTTTCCTGTCACTTGAAAGACAGAATCCATTTTTTTTTTTTTTTTTGCACTCAGGTCCCTTCTAAATCTGTTTGTCTTTGTATTTTTCCATCCCCTTACATTTTGCTTCCCTCCCCAACCCTCCATGAGGCCCCTGCTTCAGCTTTTGACCTGTTTACTCTGTCCTAATATGAACTTATACTGTTTTTACCATTAGTTTATAAATTTCCATTTTGGAAGCTATTAAGGTTTAATGAAAGCTGGTCTCCATTTTGAATCCCAGCTTGATTTATTAAAAAAGCCTGTTTGCTGGGAGGGTAATTTTATTGAGCAAAACAGCCATATTCTTTGCCCTGGACTTTCAGTCTAGTGTGTGGAAGGACTTGAACGACTGTTCTATGATTTTAGAGGTTCTAAGCACCAGTGGTAGGAAATTATTCTCTAAAAATAAGTACACTTTGGTATTCATATTATTCACATTTTTATAAGCTGCGTCCATTTACACATTATTATGCATGTTCAACTTCCATGATATGAATAATAGTGTAAAAATGGATGTATACTTTTAAAGGGTAGCCTGTAACCATAAAAACACACATAAGTTTGGCGCCTCGTCAAATTCTTTCCCTCATCTTTTCAATTCACCACATCTCCCATTTTCTGAAATACGTTGGAAGATGCTTACACTGCATCTAAATAAATGTCCTCAGAAAATATTTTTCTATTTTTTGAACTTTTTACATCATTACATGATGATAATGCAAGTATTTCTATGTGCCTTCCAGGGCTGGTTTGGTGTTTTTGATCTTTGTTTTCTTCTTCATTCAACTGTCTAACTGTTAGGCCTGGGGAGGAGGAGAGAAAACTGATGCCCTCTTCCAATCGCGGCATGCCCCATGACATTGTGTACTCCAACTCCCTTTTGCTAAAAAAAGAGTAAGTCCAATGATGATTTAAGATGGATTTAAAAAGTTTTTCTATCCCAAATCAGCTATCCTAGTTCTCCAGGCTACTTCAGATGCCACTCAAACCCCAATTTTGGCTGATGTTTTTGCCTAGTACATGTAAAGGTATTCAATTAGCATTTTTTCCTAGTACCTTTTACTTGTAAGTATATTATGCTAGAGATTAAGACATAATTCCTGCCCTTCATAAATGGAGGCAGAATGAAACAAGGACAAAAATGACTGTACCACAAAGTAGAATGAGATGCATGCCAAAAGAACAGTGTTAGTGAAGTAACACTGTGCGAGGCACAGAACCCCAAAGAGTATATGCTCGGTAGATGCTGGTTCCTCCCCACTGTGGTGGGAAATGGCACATCTGGTTAGAAGAATAAGTAGAAACCGTATGGGTAAGATGACATTTTGGTGAAAACAATGTGAGGAAGTGTCTGTGGAACAGAAAGCAATTTAACTAGACTTGAAAGCAATGTAAGTATAGGAAGGAAGTTGAAGTGATTTTTGGAAAGGTGGGCTGTGGCCTGATGTGCAGGACGTATTATGTTAGGGGAAGACATTTTAACCTAATTTGAACAATGTTAAGAAACCATAGGGGGTTTCAAAGTAAAGAAAATCATACTATGGCCTGTGTTTTAGAGACATATTATGAAAACTGTGTGAAGAATAAGTCAGAGAAAAGGACAAAAACATCATTTAGATTAGTTGCATAATAGTAAGTATAATCTTGATCATTTGATTTAATGCCTTTTGTGGGCCAGGACTTTTGCATATATAATTTTACACATTTTCAGCCATCTTAAAAGGTAGATATCTCCATTTTTACTGGTTAAGTATTTGAAGCCCATAGACTTAATAAAGGCATAGCTAAGATGCACACACACACACACACACACACACACACACACACACTAACTTACACATGACATAGCTACTAAGTAGTGTATGGAATGTTTAAAGCCACAATTCTCTGACTTTATAGTCCATGATATAAAGTAGGATGCACACTGTTCTTAATAAAATGTGATTTTGCATGGGTCCTTCAGTTTGCCCAGGACTCAGTTTCTCCATGAGGAGGCAGATCAAACTTTAAAATTCTATAATCTATCCATACTCACACATCCAATTCTTATTATGGCCAGTGCTGTGTTTGTATCCTAAGTAACAAAGGAATCAAATAGAACCCAATATGAGATTTTATCAGAACTTATTTTCTAACTAAGAGCAAACTCTTCAGGCTGAAGTATAATGAATTCTAACAAATTTTCATAATACAATTTTTATAACTAAAATGGCATAGGAAATTTACATTTATAAGTCATATAAATTCTGTGGGAATAAGATCACATTTAACTATAATTTTATAAGAGGCACATTTTAAAAGATCCACTCAACGACATTTCACTTGCAGATATTCTAAAGTTAAAAAGGAAAAGTTTGAGGAAAAATATAAAAGCCCTAAACCCCTTATTACTTCAGTTCAACAAGGAATCAAGAGCAGAGTTCGTCAAAGAGATAATTGAAGACACCCTGGGAAGAGGGGACTGAGGTTTTCAAGTTTATCATAAATCATTCAATGCCTTTGGCAAAGCCTTAGTGGAAATTAGGAAACTGAATATTGTAATGTAATTTAAGTTTTCACTAAGGACTTCATTCTGATTCTAATGGGAATTTTACCCAAGAAAGGACTGCAGAACTAAATCCCAAGAGACAGAGTCTATTGATCATGGTAATGTTTTGCCTTTTGCAAAAAGGTGAACTGCTGTTTTGAACCCAAATGAGAAGCGTTTTCAGAAGCACCCCATCTATTCCTTTTATACTGAGCAGGAGTAAACCAAGAAGAGGACATGAAATCTATTCCTCTTCTGGAAAAAGGATAAATCAGAGTACCTTTATTTGTATGGGACCGAACTTAGAAATCGCCTCTGAAATCTATATCAAGTGTTTCTAAATAGTATAGGCGTGTGCATCAGTGATGGCTCAGTAGATCTAAACCTGTCTGAAAATCAGAGCAATTGGAAAATGTTTGTGCTCACTCACCTCCTGACAAAGGAAACAATAACTAACACAGTAGGAAGCTGCAGCTATCTTCTGACACATTATGTTTCCAGCCCCAAAATGTCACCTGAAACCACTGAATGGAGATGAATGAAAACCAGCAGTGGTCGTGAAACATGCAAAAGGAGAAAAAGCCCCAGCTACAAAAAAGGCCGAGGTTCTTCAAAGCCCAACAAGCTGTTGACTCAGACCTTTGCAAAGTCGAAAGCATATGTTCTCTGGTTAAGGCCCAGGGTCTTATAATTGACCAGGCAGGGAAACTTAAAATGTCTAATTTGAGGTATAACTGCAACATGTGAAATCTTTGCAAGAAGCTCTTAAAGAACTACAGTACCTGAGAAAGATTTTCCATTTCTCTGTCATTTGAAAATGTAAAGAAAGACTCCGAAGCATATAATGTTCAAAGGAAAAGGGACCCAGGAGCATCCAGAATTCAAACTTATTGTGTCAGGGTTGATTCTAAAAATTTTTCATCAAGTGTCCTGTGACACTAACAAAAGAATCTTTTGGAACTTTGTGAGAGTTGAAGACAGTTGATAAGTGAAGATGAGTTATTAACTTTAGAGCAATATCCTTCCTGGAGCTTTCCTAGATCACTATTTTGGGAGCCAACATGAAATTTTTTTAAGGACAAACATTTCTTAATGAGCAAAGTTAGAAATGCATGCTAGCTTGAAACCGAAGGGGAAAATGAGAAAATGGGAGTTCTCCTTCATAACTTTTAGACATTTGTTGGCTGTTTGAGCCAATATCATAGTTTGGGACTCTGCTGAAGAAAATTACTGTGATCGTACAAAGAAATATAATTGAGTTTTATGTATGTGCTGGACCTCAGAATTTTTCCATTCATCCTAGTTTGCTGTTTTCATGGATTGTTTGCTATGAATTGGTCTAGATTAAAAACTTGGCTATCTTTTGAATGGGTGTACAAAATAACACGAATGTCTTCTGAGATCCAAGAGTGATTGGTTTTATCATGTGCATGCGATCAATGTTTTCCTGGGTTAATATAAAGCACCAAGTTTTGTAACTTTTCTGTTCCAGAAAGGAAGTGTTAGTGACTTCAATTATTGTTCAGTTATTGTTTTTACTACTGTTTCGAATTATTATTATCTTTTCAAGAACATTAACACTCATAGACAATCAAACTGAAGTCACATTTTGAAAATTGTGTAGATAACTTCATTAATTGGGAAGACTACTTTCAGTTAGATGACTGGTTTCAAAGGTGAGAACTGGAAAGAGAGAAAGGAAGAGCTTCACATTAACTTTCTAGCTGGACTACCCATGCTGCTGAATTGAATAAATGAATTCCATTTTGACCTTAAAGGAAGTAGAAGTCTTCTAAAATTTGAGGAATTTCTTATATTTGTGATAGGCATATTTTAGGATAGACTATCTTTATATTTATGAATAAATCCTTAGATTTTCTCTTACAAGGATCTAAGATTTCATTAAAAATTTTTCCAACACTGTGGTATTTGAATGCTGGTGAAATATGCACAGAGACTAATATATGTCCACATTTTAGCTAAAATGAAGCATTAACATTAGGCTAGGTAAATAGATTCCATTGGTCCTCATCACCAATTTACAGTTCATAAGTAGAAAAAAAAATGGATCCTCTCTGATTTTTTTCAACACTTAGAGCTGTCAGAGTTCAGTAACTGTTCCATGATTAATGATAAAATGACTCCCTTCAAAAATGGAAATATGCTGACTTTATTTTCCCAAGAACCTGAAATCCCTTTGGCAGGAAACCCAATACGATATATCACATGCTAACCTGAAATTCATATAAAACATTACACATTTACAGCTACTCCTTTAATTCTCTAAAACTTCATTTTAGTCCTGTAGGTATTATTTTCTGCTATTTTAGCAGGAGTAGGCAAAATATATTATTGGAGAAATATGCTGGAATAGTAAAGAGAACAAGAGTTGGGGCTATTAAGTTATATTAACAGCTTTCTTTAGCTTTATTTAAAAAAATTGATGCAATAAATGTCATTTTAAATATTTTATCATACATTTAATCTGGTAGAGTAGGGCTTTGACAATTTATTCTTGAACATAATGTTTCTTAATGAGGTTTTCATACATGAAATTCATTAGTATTTAGGACAAGGAAAAATAAGTGAATCTGTACTCCTATGTTGTCAAGTTTATGATCTGTTGGTACACTAAGGTAAATAAATATGGTGTATACACCAATAGATTAATTCTACATACATTATACAAGTGAATTCAATTTTCCTAATTTTATTTTTGACATCATGTGTGCTAATTATGTATGTGTCTAAGAAGTGATTGCTCACATTTTAATCATGTGAGGTACTAGTTTATAATGAATTTCAATCTCTTTGTTTTGTGATTTGGAATGTTCCCAGATACATAAATATCTAAAGAGATTAACTGAACCATTCATTTATTCATTCATTTACTCAGAGATAATGTGTTGCTTGCCTAATATGTGCCAGGTATTCATCCATGTTCTGGGAGTACGATGGTGAGAGGGTGCGGTTCCTGCTCTCCAACAGTGTGGCTGCCTCAGAGAATGATGAAAACATATAATTTAAAGCTTAGCTAATGCCTAAACTCAGGGACTACACCTTGTAGGGCTGGAATGCTCTCTTTCTGGATGTGTATGGTGCTGTGACCCTAAAAGCCAGAATGCAGAGATCCAAAAACCAAGAAGTAGAAATTGGCCCCTTTGTTGTCACTCAGAGTGGCCCATTGGTGGAGTCAGTGCTTCCCATGTCCATAATTCAGGCTCTTCTGGCTTAGAAGTCTGGTTTCCATGGGGCAGGAGGGCACTTCATGAGGGGGTCTACAAAGTGTTTCACAACCTCGAAACTACGACTACTTCTTGGTCATTTTGTGCTTCTCATGCAAGCGGCTCCAACAGAAGAGAAGAAAGTGATCATGTTGGTGGGGATAACTGAACCTGATTATAGTGAACATCTATGACTGCTGCTACATAACGGTACCCTGGGAGAGTATGTTTAGAATCCTGGGGTTTCAAGGGTGCCTGAGTGGCTCTGTCATTTGAACAGCTGACTCTTGCTTTTGGCTCAAGTCATGATCCCAGGGTTGTGGGATCTAGCCCTGTGTCATGCTTCATGCTCAGCTTAAGATTCTCTCTCTCTCCCTCTCTCTCTCTCTCTCTCTCCCTCTGCCCCTCTCCCCCCTTTCCTGTGTTCTCTCTCTCTCTTTCTAAAAAAAAAAAAAAAGAACCCAGGGGTTTCATTGGAGCTTTCCTCATGATAATAGAAAATGGACCATTGTAAAGACAATGGCTTAATCAGGGTAACAGGGTAATTAACAATTCTGACCTCTTGGGTAAGAAGGTCTGTGTCATCCCTCCAAACAAGTGAGTCTAGACCAACTGGGATAGTAAGCAAGAATGGGAGAAGCAATGAATGGGGATGAATGGAGAAAAAAGATGGTTACTGTCAGTTATGGCCCAGGGACAAGTTGCAACAGGAGGGACTCTAGCTTTGTCCACAAACTGTTCTATATTGAGTTGATTGTCTAGAAATTACCACTGGCCACTAACTACCTTGAAGGTTCTTTGAAAGGTCTGAGTGATGCAAGAAGTGGGCTCTCTTAGAAAACTCTTACTTCCATGTCACACCCTCTCATCCAAAGTTTTTATTTTGCCATTGATACATCAAAAATTAGGTATAACCAGCCAGCACATAGTCCCAACTTTTGCCTGAGGGCTATTTTTTAGAACACCTATGGGACCATCTAACCAAAATCCATAGGATGACCCTTGAACAATGGGGACAAGAGCCTATGACTCAGGTAGAAAACTCTGACGTGTATTACACAAGGCTCCCCAGAGGATCCCTAGTGATGCTGAGCCCTAATTATCCCCATTGGTTAGCAACTTGATAATGCACTGCTACATCAGTTTTCCTTCCTTTCCCATTTCACTCTTCTCATTTTTCTGCTTCTGTTTTTGCTATTACTTCCAAAAATAAGTTACCTACATACAAGGTCCCATCTCAGGTGGTTTTTTTTGGGGGGGGAGGTGGTGGTGATATAGGAGAGATGGTGAGAATGATTTTATAGAAAAGGAGGGAATGGGGCATAAGAATGTACAGAGAGAGAGAGGAATTGCATTTAAGGAGACACCAAAGCAAAAGGATAAAGCATGTGGATATTCAGTGGAAGAACACTAAGGTGGATGGAACTATAAGCACAAAAACCCTGTGGAAATTTTCCTGACACATTTGGGAAGCAGCAGGTGCCTGGCGTGGCTGGAGCAGAATAAATGTGATAGAGAAAAACAGAAAATAAGTTTATAGAGACAATTAGACTGACCGAATAGAGGCTTTAGTGGCTATGTAGGCATATTTAGCATCTCTGGGCTCTCATTTATAAGTGGGGCTAATAATGGTGGTCTCTCATGGTCTTGTGAAGTGTTCTAGAGACTGTAGCAGCTAGAAAGAATAAGCCTGTTATGCGTCCATCTATCCATCCATCCAATTTATCTGTATTTCACTTCTTAATTGTTTTATTCTCTTCCATCTCCCCCTTTAGCATAGCACTCATTGATACACAGTCTACTACGGACTATGGCCATACAGGCATTGATGTCAAGGCACTGGAGAGCTGAGAGCCTTCAGAGGATAGGATTCTTACCTATGTATATGTCACATTACACCATTTCCCTCCCTTTTTCCTGTGTCTCCCTTCGGTCTCTGGAACTTTGTCATGTTAGACTAAACATTCTATACTCCCAGGAAAACTTACATCCTGTTCACTTGGAGGGGCATACCCTTAATGATGTACTTTCTTTAAAGGAGCCTGTTGAACTTGTGGAAACCTTGACCCTGTCATGTATAATTAGTAGCAGGAAGGCCCCTACTTTGTTGACCCTTGTTTTATGTTACCTTTTTCACTCGGGCTATGAAGAAAATGTAAGTCACCAGTATTAGAAAAAACAAGGTAAAGGTGAGTAAATTGGGGCTCATCAGAATATCTATAAATTATTTGACACTTCCTAGAGCAACAGACTTTATAATCTGTTATGAGGCTACTGTGAAGCTGTTCCACACTTGGGCTACTCACACATCTGTTCACTTTGTATTTGGTGACTTCATTCGTGCTCAGTGTTGTAAATTTTACTGCTTATAGACTATGTGAGATTCATTTAGTAACTTATTTGCCAGGTAATGTTTAATTTTATAGAGTTGTAAGAACTGTTATGATTGTGATGTGGAGGATATTCATACCTTGTCATGCTCTGAAAAATTTTTTCTGACACTTTTTACTGAGGCATATTGGACCTCTCACTCTTTTCTTCAACAGGTATACAAGAATGGCTGATATGGTGTCAGGTAAGTGGGGCTATACCAGCTTACATGACTTGAGCTTTCATGAGATTCCGAGTCTTGGGACTGTGCTATTTGAAAAGTAGTTGTGGCAAAGAAGAAGTGCAGGAGTCAGAGGAGCTGATAAGAGAGAGACTGGCTGAGTATGGGCAGTTCTGGGAGTCTTTGTTGTGCTATGTTCCTCATTTATCCACTAAACCTGCCACTTGAAGTCTGCTACCAATAATTGGAGTAAGTTCAAAACTCAAGCTGGAAGAAGATGTCATTTGCCAAAAGGCAATGTGCCCCTGGGAAACCTGGGGAGGAAGTTCAGCAGAGGCTTCTGGGAGGCTTAAGGGAAGAGCCTAGGAACCCCTTAAAGATAGGTTGCTCAGAAACTCAACTTGAATTCTGAATTATGAAGTTGGCTTTAATCTGGAATTAAACTAACAAGATGGTTGCCAAATTGTTTTGTTCTGCTTTATCTTCTTACCTACTCCTATGTCCCCACTAAAATGAAAACCAGGTGAAATATAAGAACTTAGATAAAATTGGCCTCATATTTGGCGGTCCTTCAAGTTATAAGGGTACTGATATGACTCCAAAATTGATGCATAAAATTATATACAGTTTAAATAAGGCCTAAATCACAAAATGTGTCTTGTGGCCTAAATATTACAGAGTTCACACTCCCACAATGTTGGGAGTAGGAATTCCAAAGACAAGACTTTAAGCCTGAGAGAATCTAAACCCAGAACAAACACAAAATAAATAGATAACAGGAAATTCTAAAATTGTAGTTTTTATAGGGTCAAACATTAAAAACTATACCTGAGTGCCCCAAAGAAAGCATACATACGTGTGCTTATACTTGACTGATGTTACATATACATAACACTATAAAAAAGATTAAAGGAATTTCAAAATAGGTTTTTGGAATCTCAACAGAATTAGGACAAACTTTTGAATGTTCATGACACCATTCTAAATAAAGAGATTTCACTATTGGTTCTGTGTATGTTTTAATCAATGATTGTACAAGTCAGATAATTTAGATTCCAAAGTAAAAATTTTTTGTTTAAATACATTTAAATGTATTCACTATGTTAAAACACCATGCTATTTTGGAACAAATAAATGATTTTCAGAAATAAATGCATACTTTTTATCATCCGTCACCCTTCATCTATCTACTTGCTTCATTTGGCTTCTAGGACACTGCACTCTCCCCAATTCCTTCTTTCCTAACTAACTGACCATTCCTTCTCAGTCCCATTTGTTGAATTCTTCTTATCACCTTGAAGTCTAGTGAGTGCCCAAGAACTCCATCCTTGGACTTCTCTCCCCTATCTGCACTCCTAACCTCACAGTCTCAAGGATTACAATGTCTGTAGTGAGGGTGTGCCTAACTGACAGACTCCTATAGGCAACTGCTTACTCAACCCCTCCTCCTGTGTAGCTAAAGACCAACTTCTGTCCTACCTGCCCCCACCAAATGTGCTCCTTCCCATTTTTTTCTCCATTCAGTAAATGGCGATTCAAACCTTTCATTTGCTCAGGTTAAAAACTTGGAATCATTCTTGACCTTTTTTCTCTCTCACGTTTTTATCCAATTTGCCAACGAATCCTGTATACTCAAACTTCTAAATTTATCCAGAGTCTGGCTTCAGTCAGACTGCATCATCTCTTATCTGGCTCATTTTAATAGCTTCTTGACTAGTGTCTATGCTTCCACTCTTATTCCCAATAGTCTATTGTCAAGGTAGTTTAGGTGCCCCTAAGTCATGAGGCAGATCATATCACTCTTCTGCTTGGAATCTTTTGATGGTTTCCCATCTGAATCATGGTAAAAGCCATTCGGTGGACCTCTCATCACCCTCACCTCCACACACACAAACCCTGCCATCACCATCTCTCTGACCTCATCATCTGCCGCTCTTCTTCCCTTCATCTTTCTGCCTTAGACACACTGTTCTCTCCAGTGATCTTCAGATGCTCCAAGGAGGCTCCTGTCTGGAGCTTTTGCATTTACTTTTCCCTCTGTGTAGAACATTCTCTTCCAGCCACTAGCTGCATGGCTTGCTACCTCACTCCTTCAGAACCCTTTGCTCACATGCCACCTTTTCAGAGAAGCTCTTTTCTCCCTGATCAGTCCTTCTTTTCCACTTTATTTTTTTCCATAACAGTTACTACCATCAGCCAACATACCACACGCTATACTGCATCTCCCTATTACAATGTAAACTTTACTGAGGCAAATATTTGGTCAGTTTTGGTCATTGCTGTTTTTCCATGTTGAACTATAATTTTAGAGAAAAGTTACTAATGTGCACACACCAAGAAGCATGCATATTACACATTTAAGAACTGGATGAGGTGCATGGTAGCATGGGGACTTGGCTTGGAAGCAAATCATGTGCAGTTAAGATGCACAAAATGACTTAAAGATCAAGACTTCCGCTTACAGCCATTAAAGAGTTAAAAGGTATATTGTTTAAACAATCATGGAAAAAGTCACAAAAACTTACTCCTCTAAAAATATCCTTGAGGTTGAAAATGTTTGTTTGCTATTTATGTTAACACTGATTATCAGCATAATTAAATGTGTTAATAAATCATCTAAATACCAAATACCCAAGAATGGTGAAACAAACTTCCAGAGTCAGATCTGTCTTAAATAGAGTAGATAGCTGACTATCACAGAAACAGTTCTATAATCCACAGTATGAGACAATTTCTCACGACCATTAAAAATCTCTACAGGTCCTGGGGGACTCTAAATTGAAGCAGGCCAGACATCATGGCATCCATGCAAAATCAGGTATGACAATTCATTAAAAGTATCTTTTGGGAGAACTGATGGTTCTCCTAAATTGGGAACTACAAAACAAAACAAAACAAAAAGATCAAATCCTAATATCATGCTTAACTGGCTGACATCCTTTCTGTCTTTTTTTTTTTAATAATAAAAGGATTTCCAGTGCCACGACACCATATTCATCGCCAAACATAAGAATGCTGTGCATGCACAGGAAATAAGCAGAGATGAATATGGTATGCATCATTGTCCATGCGAATTTGTGCAGTTGTGCATATTTACAAACTCTCACAGCCCTGCGCTTTGCATTCCCGGTAATAATAATCTTTGGAATTTGGGACTGTTTGTTTACCATTTAGGAATATAGTGTTTCATTTTTCCTGAGACTAATGGGCCCTATTAGCAATGGCATCGTCTTATGGTGAACACAAACATTTCTCAATAAATTCACAGCTTGGTGCTTTGGCAAAGTGGAAATGCCATTTAAAGGACAGAGTCTGCAAACTGAAATATGATGCAGAAAAACAGCAGTGAGGAAATTATTGAAAATGAAACTCATCTCACAACAAGTTAAACAGCATTATCGAACCAATCAAGATTGCAATTTGGGGGCTGATTTCACCTGCTAATGAGTAAGCCACTCACAAGTCCTAAGGTTTTGAATTCAGATTTTGTATCTTTTACAAATTTAAACACTAAAGCAGAGATTGGGCTGCTTTCCCTGGCTCCTTTCTGTGTGCTTAACTTAGGTGAAAGCTTTGTTAGGCAGCCTGGCTGTCTCCACTGCTAGATAAAGTAGAATTGCCGTGGTGTGATAATTGCTCAGAAATTGAACTAAAGGCAGCTCTGTCCATACAGTGTTTCATCAGCCAAATATTTCAAAGAGAAATATTGAAACTTAGAGAGGCACAAATGATCTTGGCTGTGGATGTCTTAGGATTTCAACTCCAATCAAAGGGAACAGGACACGCTTAAAAATAGTCGCCTCCATGCGCTGCAGCCTAAAGTTAGACCTGCATAATCACAGACAGTCCCTGTCAAGTCAGTGTAAGGAGCCCCTTAAAGCAGGAATGCACACACAGCTCACGAGGCGGCACATTTGGATGATTTGTGGCACAGGATCAGAAATCGCTTCAACTTGTTTGAAAGGAAAGAGCAACATACTTTAGAAAAAGAACACAAAATCCCATGTGATCTTGATTCTTGGAAACACCTATTTTCTTACTGAATGTGAAGCATGGAGGAGTGCATCTTGTATTATTTATTCCTGGCTGGGCGTGGATGTCAGAGTGGAAGGGCTCTTTTGTGCCGGCATCCAGGACTGGAATGAGACAAACAGAGCAACACAAATATTCCATTGTTTGCCTCTGTAGACAGAGGGGATGGAGACAAAGGCGCTAGAATGCTGGAGAAGCACTTCCGTGGAAATGCTGGTGAGGAGCACTGAATGCTATCTTCCCTTTCTCCCTAGCTTGCTTGCATTTTTCTAAAGCTGAAACAAAACAAAAAAAAAACTTTCAACGCACACACACGGAAGAGAAAGGTGACGTGCCAAGTCGCAGTTATAAACAAGCAGAGCACTGTTATAACATTTACAAAAATGAGAACCTACTCGGAGCCCCCCTCATCACCATGCATACACCCTCAATTAAAACAATGCCCCTGATAGCAGGCAGTATAATCTGCATTTTATTTCACTCATGAGCAAAATAACAAGTTACTCAGGCCTGCGGCACTCATGAGTGATATGGGGCGTGTAATATCCTTTCCATTGAGTTTCCTATTATTAAGCTTGAAATAAGGAGTTCAGAATTAACTGTGACAATGATTTTATCTAGTGTTGGCATCACCATTAGCTTTTGCAGTTTACTGCTAATAAAACTTTAAATTTGCTATTACTTCTAATAACCTTCTTGCCACCTTAGCTGTAGAAATTAGACAAAGAACCCTGCTGACATGTGGCTAGTGACATTTTCTGCAAGTGTAGAAAACTCCGATGACAACAGTGACTGTTATTTACCAAAGTATAATAAAGCCAGGCCCTGCTGGCCTTCAGCAGCCTAATTTAAAGCACCTGTTCCTGGGGCTTGAAGAGGCCTATAAAAGAACAAAGCATAAAATTTTGGTTTCTGTGATTGTTGTTCCAAGCATCAGAGTTTTCTTTCATAGCCATCCAATATATTCTGAAGTAGGAGAAAAAAATAACTTGTGATCAGGCCTACATGGGTGACATAGAATATTAAAACAAGACATTATCTGGTTAACTCAGAAACCCAAACGTATTCCTGAAGCACCAAAAATTTCTGCAGTGACAGACACATCTGTGACGTGATCACTTTCTGTCAGATCTCTAACCTCATTCAGCCCTTCCTCTGTGATCCTGGACGTTACCTTCCCTGATAATCAGGGTCAGGAATGTTCTTGTGTTTTAGCCTGTCAGCAAAATTAATACATATATGGCTGTTACGACTTTGGTCACAATTCAGATCTTTCTGGCAATGCCCTCCCAACAAAATTCCCCTAGATAAACAAATAGGATATGAATGAGACAATGGACTTAAGCATTCAGAAAAAAAAATAGTAATAAGTCTATAGAAAATATTTTTAAAGCATTTGCTTTTAACCACAGAGGAAAGAATTAGTTGTTTGCCAGACTTTTATTTGGGAATCTGTAGTAACATTCAGTCAGGTTATGCTCAGCATTTAAATTCCTGCCCTCACACATTTTCATCTCAGGGCATGCTATGATACTGGAGAGTTTGCTCTTTACTCTCATTGGGCAGCAGAGTGATTTGAGGAAAAAGTCTGCATTCCTGAAAATTGGGGAATCAAAGTGAAGCCTGTTGGCCAGTGAAAACCCATCTTTTGCAAGGATTCCTTTCTTTTCTGTCTTCTCCAGTCAACTCTTCTCACTTTAAAGAACTGAATTTTATTAAGAAACGTGAGGTCAAGAGGAAAAGTTGTTCCCCCAAGGCATTCCACAGAGGACGTGCTCTTGGCCAAGTGAGGAGTCAGCACTTGTAGCAATACTCTGAGTGAGACTGGCTGGAAGTGGGAGTAGAGCAGTTAGACAGCTCTTGAGATTTCCTGAACTGTGAAGGAGTAGTTTATAACTGGAGGAACACGCTCAGACCATTGTCAGCTTTTACAAAGTTGATAACGGCCGCATCGTATGGTGGTAGTTTCTTCCTGGAGTAACTTCAGGGTTAATCTTCCCTTTCTGGAGTACTATTATAATCACGACCTGTTTGAATGTTAAGCATGCACCCCACCTCTTCTTGCTCTTCTTCCTTATTCTTTCTCAACCCAACACTCAACAAAGGAGGTTCTGCTACTTGCTTTTTCTGTGCCAGCCTTTTCAAACTAGATGAGAAGGTTTATGGGTGCCAACACCAGGTCTAAGTAAGAGACTTGAAATGCTGGGAAGGCAACCAGGGGGGCAAGTTCTCAAGGAAGCACTTGGAACCCGACAGGACATTTAAACGATATCCTCTTGTTAGGGCTTTCTCGGTGACCCAGGAAGTTTTCCTTACGGATTTTGTTAAAGTTCCCAGTTCCCTTTCAACTCCAAGAAATGCTATCTTGGGATTCAGAGCCAGAAAGGAATAGTGTCTTTCCTTTAATGAGCCAGGACTTCATTCACTGTGAATGTGAACTATTCTTTTTACATCTGGGATTCATCTGTTCAACCACAAAATGTCGGTTAAGAAAGAAGGAATTTAGTAGAGAAAGTGGTATTCAAGGCCAGCCCATCTTTGCCGGCTTGGAATTTGCTTCTAAGAGATGAAAAATGACTGAGGACCAGGTGAAAACTACCGGTGGCTCTACAGTGAGCTGTCGCCCCTCAGTGCTCACCCCTCAATTATACTCCATTCCTCCTTATTCAAGAGTAAGTTTCTGCCTTCATTGCAAGTATCCCGTCTCTGAAAATTCTATTTTGTTCCTCCAATTTACAGACCTGAGACTAGGGGAAGGAGGAGGGAAGAGGGTATTTCGCTTTAGCGCCCGGAGAAACCTGCTTCTGACGAGCTCCATTTTAGGAATGATTGCAAGTTTCCAAAGTATCCTTGTTCGAAAATTGTGTTTAGACTCAAGTCAGAGCCATTAGAAATTAAATTGTCACTAGATGTGACATTACTCATGTGAAATAATGCATTTGGGGATTCCAAAATACCTTCTTTCAACAGAGATTTGGGAAATACAATTGATTCATAAATTGTTTTCGCCAAACTGCTGATTGTGCTAATTTCTATAGATTGCCTTGGATTTTATTACCTTTTGATAGCTATGAGTAATTCATGTTTGTTCAATTCTTCTTTCTTAATATTCAATTGGTTAAAAAAAAACTTTTCTAAACTAGTTATTTGTCCCATAAAACAGTACTGAAATTGCATGTGCTTGTCCCCAAATTGCTTTCTACTCAAGTAGCTACTATCCACTTGGACTATTCATTTCAATTGCTGAACCACAAAAATAGGTGTCTTTTGTTATATACAAACAGCTTTCAATCTGCTAATTAGGGCTAATTAGAGGGCAATTGAACTTTACTCTCCCTGTGTCTTTCTCTCTTTAAACTGTAGGCTGATGGCATTTTGCAGACTAATAGAATGAGCAGCCTTCCTGAGCCTCATACTCTTTCCATTATGCTATTGCTACTATACATTTTCTTGTCAGTGCTGGTGTAGAGAAACCCTAGGAGTGCAACTGTGCTTATTATACATGCTAAGGGAGACTAATTTAAGGTGACTGGATAAAGCTTGGCTGGTTCTAAAGAAAACCTTCAGTGTGGGGCGGGAGAAGGTGGCATGGCTAGGCAATCCCTTATTCTCTGTGTTGTTTAAAGTTATGCTTCTCCCTAACAGGAAAAGGCACTAGACTTTTCTGTTACTCTGTTCTACATTAACTGACACGATTTCCTTTGTTGCTTTTATCAACCCTGTGGAGAGAGAGAGTTTTCTCTGTTCCATTTGTTTGAGAGACAGAGGCGTGGGGAGTTACCTGGAGAGGGAACATAGGAGAAGCATGGTCTTTGGAGTCAGACATCCAGGCATTCAGTTTCTGCTCCACACTTTCTTTTATGTACTTTGCAATACTACTGAAACACCTGGGAGTTTTATTTTCCTTCATTTGTTTCTATAATGATACTGTCCCAAAATTTGGTGAGACTGAGTCAAGACTTCTATTGAGTTGAGCTCAAGTTTCATTTGTTCACCAAACTCTAATTGACATTCTACTATGTGCCCCTTATTTTAAGATGTTAGAAATACAAACACAAAGAAGATGCTGTCCATATCCTCCAGGGAGTTTTGACTCTGTGAAGATGGTCAAGCCAACAGAAAACCACAAGACAATGGGATAAGCACTGTGGTTTTTATGGTGGCTAGAGGTGCGGATCACCTGACTCAGGTTGGGGGAATTCAGGAAGGAATTCTGGAGAAAGTGAAGATGTAGCTGGGTGTTAAAAGGAGGGACAAGTTAACAATCAAATGACAGGTGGGGTTAGGGCAACAATAATCAGGAAGCAAAGGAGTAATGGCAGATAGCCATAAAGATAATTCAGGGAGTTATAGATATGTAAGTTATGGATGAGAATATAGGACTTGGGGGAGTGACTTGAGTAGCAGTTGGTGGAGTAGGGATAGGAGAGGTTTAGGGTCATAATCAGGAAGGAGTCAGTATTAGAAGGCAGATTTTCATATTTCAAATACTATCTCTTCTTATCACAGTCCCTTCCCAGCCCAGCACATGTGTGTGTGTGTGCATGTGGATGTGCACGAGTGTGTGTGTGTGTGTGTGTGTGTGTGTGTGTGTGTGTAGTCAGATGTTTGGAATGAGCACTTCACATATATTTTTACCGCTCAAGAGATGGTCTTTTCTTTACAGCTAACATGTGGATACACATTACAATCCTGTACTAATGGAACAGAAATGTCAACATACTTTGAAAGAAGCCTTTAGCTATATTTTCACTTCCCGTTATCTGTACTTAAAAAAAAAAAAAAAGAACAATTCAAGCCATTAGAAGCTGTTTGTGAAATATTTCAGCCTTAAAAAGTTGGCTTTGATGAGAAAGAATACCAGCAAAGAAAGAAAGGAAAGCAAACCTAGGCAGTAGAGAGTTACCATTTTATCCTAGGTGAGAACCAACCATCCTAATGGGCTTAATAACTAAATATTTCTCCAGCAACTGGTAATCTGGAGACAGAATTCTGCAAGTAGGCTACCTTTTTCATTGAATTATTACATTGCATTAAATTATTGCATTTAGATTTCATAGATAGGTGGATAATAGGTAGGTAATTTATCTAGATAGGGAAGGAGCTATTAACATGTGTCTTTTGAAACACAACCAATATGTGTGTAACATAGGACCTGGATTCTGTACAGAATGTAAATTTTCTGGTACAGCATCTTACTTTGCTCACTAAAATAGACAAATTTGTGTATTTCAGGGGAGACCCTGTGTTATTCTAATCTTCCGACCCAGGCCATTTGATTGCAGAAGGCACAATGAAAACATCTGAGAATGACAAAAATAACACAAAAATAATCTATCCCATATCTAATACTTAACAGATTCAAATATTTCTAGCAAATGGGCTCCTTACAAGGGTGTGATTTGAAAAAAAATACCCCAGAGTTCATACACATTTTAACTTTGCTCTGGCAAACACATGACATGGATATTTCTCCCTTTCTGGATACAATGCATTATATTAAAATAAAATCTATGACTGAATGTCTACAGAAAACCCAAGTTTCCTGCTGTTTTTCTTGTAAACTGGAAGAATATTTCCATAATCTGAATTGGAAGTTTTTTTTAATGGGATGGGGGTGAGGGGAAGTGAGGAAGAGGTGAGTCATTGCCATGGCTCCGGGGAGCACTATCACAGTATTTGTACTTGCTGTAATGTTGTATTTGCTAAGAAGTAGAAGGCAGAGGTTAACAGATTCTCATCTCTTTTGTACTTCTTCATTTAATTTTGTTTAACTTCTATTCCTCAATATCTTAACAGTTTCTTCCATGCTCATAGATA
This sequence comes from Prionailurus viverrinus, assembly GCF_022837055.1. Taxonomy (NCBI): domain Eukaryota; kingdom Metazoa; phylum Chordata; class Mammalia; order Carnivora; family Felidae; genus Prionailurus; species Prionailurus viverrinus. The sequence goes on from NC_062568.1 coordinate 144,210,671, forward strand.
TTCTTATTTCATACTCACAGCTCTCCCAGCCAACTCTCCTTCTAAACTTGGTCAGGATGTGTTATATGTACAGTAAAAGAGTTGCATTTCCCAGTTCTGCTGCAGCTGAAAAACAGCAATTATGCTGCCAATTCTAGAAGCACAGAGCATATATCTAAAGTAAAATATGACTATATGCCCTGTGATGCGGCATTGTCCATCTGCCCCTGCAGATTATTCTCCGGGTTTCTCCCCTTGTCCTCTATCCCAGGAGACTAATATGAAGCACCTATGAAACAAAGTTTCTTTTACTCTGGCTTTCAGTGGGGCTCAGCCAATGGGAGGCCCTGGTAGCAAAGCGGAAGCCATGAGGAAAGACATACAGGAGTATTTGTTCCCTTGACTCCCGCCCGCTGGTTCATGGGTGGGCAGTCTCTGGGAGCCTCTTCCTTGGGCCACAGCTCCTGTTGGGTGACTCTCCCGCCAGACACAGGCCCCACTCTATTTGAAACCCACCTCCTCTTGCCGCTTCAGCCCTGGTGGTTGGAAGGCTCAGGAACGCCTGCTTTACCCTCCGCTGTTGGTTTCCCTTAACACTGCCCACCCTTTGTGTCTTTATTAAAACTCACTTTAAACACTTGAGCGTGCCATCTGTTTCTTGCCAGAACTCTGACTGATACAACTTCCCAAAGCCAAACATGAAGAAAACAGTGGGAAAAAAATATCAAATTTGGGCACTGAATCAGCTTTTTTTTTTTCCCCATACACTGCATATAGCAAATACATGTGAATAGGAAGCACATGATCTCTGAAAAAAAAAAAAAAGAGAGATTTCCAGTCTAGGAATTTTAAGTTGTTCATATTACACCATGTTTAGCATTTGCTATATACTAATAAAAGCATGCAAGTGACATCAATTTGCACTGAAAAGTAAATGTTTTTCTTCTGTCCTAGATGACCTTTTCTTTTTTAATATGCCAATATTTTCATGCAAAAAGGCATACAAAAGATGGAAGAGCAGAAGTCAACCCGAGATGGCTTCAAAGTCATAGTATTAACCATTTTGGAGGCTCTTCAATCTATTCTTCAGCATACTCTGATAATGGTAAAATCCTGCCCACCAACAATGGGCCTGTGCTTGAAAGACAAGTTTCACCATGTAAGGACTTGCCGCTGCCTCCATTAATGCAATTTTGGGGGTTTGTTTGCTTCATTTTGTGGCTCATTTCTTACTCCACACAGCCTTGGTCTCCACTGCTGCTTCCTACCATAAGTTAGAAATGAATTTTTTAAAATAAGCACTTGTACTTTGAACCATAAAACAAAATCTGAAGCTGAAATCAAAGGAAGAAGGTAAATTACTTTTAGTGCTCTGCAAAGAAACTTTCACTTGGCTATTTCCTGTTGTTTTGAAACTCTGAAAATCAATACAGAAACATATCATATTCTGAAGGCAGGTCATCTGTGCACTAGGTGTTTTTAACAGTTGGCTTTGAAGGGGATACTTATGCCCCCTTGACATGAATCTACAGTTCTTTACACTAAGTGTCCCCATGAAACTACATTTTTGCTCGAGCTATCCATCTCAATGGTTATTACTTTTTACTGTTCCAGGCTCCCATCTTCTATTATAGATTCACTGATAGATCAATATGACAGAGGTAAGATAAAAGTCAGTTAGCCACACATGTCTATTATGAGCCTGAAAATTCAGACACACAGTTCTCCTGACAAAAGCCAGGCACATAACTGAGTCGTTACGTGTCTGGGTGGTTTTCTAGTCCTTTCTGTACAAACTCGCATTCCTTGACATCTTTCTTAATTTTGAGGTCCTCATGGCCTGTCAGGGAATTAGGAATGAGTGGTTCCCTAGGGGAGAGAGTGATTTTAAAATACAATCTTCACTTTTGAAAGGAGAGAACAAAACACATTTGCTGCTACACTGAGGCTGTAAAAAGTAGTGCTGACATGCTCAGTTTCTAAACCACAGACAAGTGGACTGTAAACCCATACGATGGTTCAAAGTCAAGGAAAGAATCTTTGTAGTCTTCTGATGGGTAATGGGAATGACAAAACTGGCTTTGGTTTGGTTGGAGACCTCAGTTCCCTCTGGGGCTGATCACTTCAGCTATGAATCAGCAACCGTTTTGAGAAAGAAGTAGGAATCTACTAAACATTTCAGCCACTGTCCACATGATGGTCCACAATATCCACTAGTACGGTAGGGAGAGTGTGCTCAAGCAACACCTCAGAGGTGAAATTAATGGTTAGCTTAAGAGGCGAAGATTCAATGGTTTCATATTTTAAGATTTTAGCTCTTATTGCAAGCGCTCATGGTGAGATTCTCGACAAGCAACGTGAAACTTGAAAAGTCCACCAAAGGACATTAGAAGTTCAACTAAAATATAGACCTTTTAATTCATTAATTTATTGTCTCATGAACGGATTTAAAAAACATTTACTGAGTTCTTACTGTGTGTCACTTACTGTGTTTCACTCTGCAAGGTGTTCAGGTTAAAAGAGGCTGGTTTCCTGGGGTGCCTGGGTGGCTCAGTCCCTTAAACTTCTGACTTCAGCTCAGGTCATGATCTCACGGCTCATGAGTTCAAGTGCCGTGTTGGGCTTTGTGCTGACAACTCAGAGCCTGGAGCCTGCTTTGGATTCTGTGTCTCCCTCTCTCACTGCCCTTCCCTTGCTTGCTCTCTCTCTCTCTCTGTCTCTCAAAAATGAATAAACATTAAAAAAAAGAGGCTGATTTCCTGCCCTCAAGTGGCTTATGATTTAGAAGCTGAGACAGACAGGTGTTATAGGCAACCGTGTGGAAAATACACACATATAAAACAATACACTACTTTCATAAGGACTTAATCTAAAATCAAGAATCCATACACATTATAGATCCAAAGAACACATTACGTTCCATGGGGGAAATGGCAGGAAGAAATGGGCAGAAGGGGATAAATGAATCAATAAATAAATGAATGACAGTGAAAAAAGAAAGGTATTGCAAAGACTTATAATAGTCTGCTATGGACTGAATTTGGTGGGGGGGAAACCCTAGACATTATTGTGCTGTGTGGTGTGTGCACACATTGCAGGTAACAACTAGGTAGGGACAGGCACTCAGCCCAGATGGGCTTAGGAGAGACCTCTTGGCAGAAGCAGGAATTTCTGGCGGATGAGCAGGGGGTTATCGGGTGAAGAGAGGTCTGTGAAGATATACCTGTGTCTATATAAGCATTGATATATTTATCTATTTTTTTATTGTGGTAAAAATTCGTATTTTGAGACCTACCCTCTCAACAAATTTTTTTTTAACGTTTATTTATTTTTGAGACAGAGAGAGACAGAGCATGAACTGGGGAGGGTCAGAGAGAGGGAGACACAGAATCTGAAACAGGCTCCAGGCTCTGAGCTGTCAGCACAGAGCCCGACGCGGGGCTTGAACTCACGGACCTCGAGATCATGACCTGAGCCGAAGTCGGCCGCCCAACCGACTGAGCCACCCAGGCGCCCCCCTCTCAACAAATTTTTAAGTGTACAGTTCAGGATTGTTAACTATAAGCACATTGTTGAACAGCAGATCCCTAGAATCTTTTCATCTTGCATGACTGAAACTCTATATCCATGTAACAGCAACTCCGCGTTTCCCCCTCCCTCTAGTATATTCATCTATTTTCAATTTTAATTTCTCCCTCTCCTCCACCACCCACAAAGATAAGGGAACGCTTATTTAAAGGCATGAGGGGAGAGCATGATGAATAAGTAGTTTACTGTGTCAAAGGGGAGGGATGGCGAGATTTCATGAGATTGTCACATCATAAAAGGCCCTACAAATTACACAAGGAAAATTTTATTTTATCTGGAGAAAAAGAAAGCCAGTGAAACTTTTTGTTAAAGGGCATGAAACAGTCAGGATATCCCCTTCATAACTGTCACTCTGAGGACAACTGGAAGGGGGAAACCAGAAGCAAGTGAAGGAGTTTGGAAGAAGTAGTAACTGAGACAAAGATAATGAGGGCCTGATGGAAGGCGTGGTCATGGTGGGGGTGGGGAAGGGTGGTAGGACTGGCTCTTAGATGAGAAAAAATTTCAGGCTGAGAGCAGGGCAGGTGACAGTGTTGTGGACTGTCCATTTACTCAGTTTCACAAGACAAAGCAAGTTAAACCTCAAATCTGCTGCTTGGAGACAGGCAGTGAACACGGAATCAGGAGCAGCGCTGAGCATGCCCAGTTTGCCTGTAGTTTGCCCACTGAAGTTGGACTCCATGTGCAAGCCTCCCAAACTCACAGGGGTGTCCTTTCTTCCTCATGGTTCAGTTTTAAGAGCAAGCAGAGTACGAATGAATATTGCAGAAAACAAGGAAAGGTGGAGCTGGAGTTCTGTGAAAACCAGGGTCTACCACTGAACATCAAAAATTCTTCATTATTTCATTTTTAAACTCTGTTATATATAGTCAATAAGCATGTAGTTCTTTTTTATATTTTTATTTTTTTAATGTTTTTATTTATTTTTGAGACAGAGAGAGACAGAGCATGAGCAGGGGAGGGGCAGAGAGAGGGGGAAACACAGAATCTGAAGCAGGCTCCAGTCTCTGAGCTGTCAGCACAGAGCCTGACATGGGGCTCGAACTCAGGAGCTGTGAGATCATGACCCGAGCTGAAGTTAGACGCTTGACCGAATGAGCCACCCAGGCGCCTCAATAAGCATGTAGTTCTAAAGAAACAATCCTAAGAGTTTTGTTTTATTTTGGCTACATAGGTCTTCCAATCAATAAAGATAAATGAAAGAATGACCAAGGTCCAGAAATTTGAGACATATATAATGGGAGGCTAAGATAAAGACCAAGCCGTGCTTTGGTCAAAGGTGGGATAAGCATTTATATATTCATATTTTAAAACAGCTTTATTAAGATATAATTTACATATACATAAAAATCACCCATTTAAAGTTCACAATCAAATAGGTCTTGGTATATTCATCACCATGATCTAATTTTACTTTTTTATCACCTCCCAAAAAACTCATACTCAGTAGTCACTTCCCATGACCCCCTGCTGTTCCTCCTGTGCTAGGTAATGTCTAGATCATTATTTCATTCCTTTTTATTGCTGAATAATATTTCATTGTATGGATATGTCAAATTTTGCTTATTCATTCATCAATTGATGAGCATTTGAATTATTTCCACTCTTTGGACATTTGTGTAATTCTCTTATGAGCATTTGTGTACACGTTTTTGCATAGACCTAGGTTTTCATTTCTCTGGAATATGTATCTAGGATGGGAATTGCTGTGACGAACTTCAATGAACTGCTAAACTATTTTCCAAAGTGGCTGCACCATTTTGCATTCCTACTAACAATGTATGAGGGCTCAAATTTCTCTACATCCCTGCTAACATTTGTTATTGTCTGTTTGATTATATTTATTCTAGTGTGTGTAAAGTGGTAACTCATTGTGGTATTGATTTGCATTTTCCTATAGGTTTGTATTTAAAATCTGTTGACTCAATCTCTTTTTTCATTATTTATAGAGTATATTTCTCTTGCAGTTTCTTTTAATCTTGTGAAAACTTGGTGAAAAGTCACCATTCATACATTAGTACAATAACTGTATAATAAATAGTATAAAACTCAAGGGCTTGAAACATGACACATGTATTAGTCACGAATCCATGATTGAGGCTGGGCTCAGCCTGGCAGTTCTGATCTGGACTCATTCAGATGTTTGGTAGTTAGCTGATCACTGGCTGACCTAGACTGGCCCTGACAGGACAACTCCACTGTCCTCCATGTGTCTCCTGCCCTCCAGCAAGGAGGACCAGACATGTTCTTCCCAGGCAGTGGCAAGTATAGATGTTTTTCTGTGCCTTTGCTTCTGATACAACTGTCTCCATGTCATTGGCAGAGCAAATAGCATAGCTAAGCTCAGAACCGTGTGGCAAGAAATATGTTCACTTCATAATGGGAAGAACGGCAAAGTCTCATGGCCCAGGGCACGGATACCATGGTTGTGAAGCATCTAGGCCATTCATGGTATCAGTCCACTGCATATATTGCACTGTCACTCAGAAGAGAGATGGACGAAATCGGTAGACCAGCAGCTGTTGCCCCACTGACCTCCTATGCCAGGGCCACATTTGTTCTTAAGTTTGCCTGTGTGAAAACCAGATTCATTAGCTACTCTCTAGGGTTAAATATTCTCCTGTTAACAACGATTCTATTTTTAGAAAACAGGAAAGATATTTTTGTGTCAAATGAACATTCCATTGTTGAAAACATCTCCAGTGCTATAATGAGAACTCAGGACAAACCTAGATCAAATAGCAGCAGGTACTCTGAAGTATTCTGGGAAGTGTTTAAGCCTAGGATAGATGGCATTATTTAAGTATTTATAAATGTCATATCATCTGTTTTAGGAAAAGCTAATAGAATGTCTTGCAGACATTTCAGGTCCCCCCAAAATGCTTCTGTAATCTATTTCTATGGAATCGGCAAATGTGGAAGCAGACATATTATGGGTCAATACCAGAGAAAGGACTCTCTGCACAGATATAGGATTCACAGTCCATTAAGCTTCAGGTCTGCCCTGATGTGGATTCCTCTGATGTATTACTATTATATCCTATTTTTGTTGACTCAGTTACTATGTCAGCAAAACCAAACATTTTGGCTTGTGGCCCAGCCTCGAGCTGTCTATGGAGGGTATGTTTTTGCCTTTACCACCATGACAGTAATAAGCAACTGGCATTAGTTTGATTTGCATAATTGTGTGCTTCCAACTTAGACTCTGTGTCAGTAGGAAACAACTTATTGTGATGATACCCACAGCGTATTATCTGTTTTGTGCTATCAGCATTTATTTATGTAAATTCTATCATTACAAGGGGTCATTTTCCAACCTTATACGACGAAATCACATTCTCTGCCAATAAGCAGGAAGAAAATACTATAGCAGAGAAGCTGAGCATATTTTGTCATTCGCAGCTGCTGGTCAAGGAGTAGGAAAGGGTATCGTTGGTGGTTGCTTGTTTGTTTGTTTTTTAGGCTAGTTTGCTTTAAGGACTAATAGATACAATGACAATCTGAAAGTCGGTCTATGACCCTTTAAAACTAATGCCATCAAGTAGACACATTCTCTTTTTCTCCCACATACACATATACATACACACCACAAAGAGTGTCCAACTCATCTAAGATTTTCTTTAAGAATAATTTATGGTCTAAAAAATATTTTGTGTTCCCTAGATGATGAGTTGAATGTTTTCTTTGATAAGGAGCAGAACTCTGTAATTTATTCATGCAAGAGATAAAAAGATAGAATAACTAACTAGAATACCCCACTTGTAAGAAGTACCTGAAAGAATGGGAGGGAACCAGGCAGAACTGAGATTTTGCAAACTAAATTTCACAACTCTGTTCACAAAAAAATAGCCAAGGTCAACTGTGCATTTTGTCATTAGAGGTAGATGAGTATCCTATGTGTCAGTGTAACTGAAGCTGTAATTTATACATTCTTTGATAGTTTCGCTAGTTAAGCACAAAAAGATGTCAGCATTTAACCCGACTTCAAGGAATGACAATGCAGAAAAAAGGGGGAAAAAAGACAGAAAACGCAGCAGTCAACCATTTTAAATCTACTTGACACCTGTCAAAAAGAACCCTTACTAAAAGGAGGATAATTAGAATATTGCTTTATTGTGAGCTTGTAGTTTCCAGCCCGGCCTGTATCATGCTTCAGGCTGGTCAGAGATGAGAAAGAGGAGGGAAAACAACAAAAATGAAAAAAATCAACCAGACATCGAATCTCATACTTCAGCAACCTTAGGTCTAACTGTTGTCTTTGCAGAGGCTCTTCATGGGAGCCCAGCTGATCATTCAGCTCAAAATGAACTTAGAAATGATCTTTTAAGAAATGCAAGATGAAAACCACATTTGGGAAAGTCTGTAAAGGAGAATACATGGGATTTCTCAAGAAATCTTTCCACGCCTCTGTGTTAAATTGAGAAAAAAACAGAAAGATATTCCAACAACCCCAAATAATAATCCTTTGAAAGAATATCCTATTAGAGATGTGTGTGGTGGTGGTGTGTGTGTGTGTATTTGTATGTGTGTTTTCACGTAATTTTCACACTTTGACAGGCATTGATTCACAAGTGTACAAGACCCAAAAGCAGGGAATATTCTTTCCTCTTGTAAAAACATTTAGAGCCTCAACTCATAACTAAAATGTTTATCATGATTTTTGCCTCATTCTCTCCATTTTGATTCTCCTTCTCAATAGTATTTTCTTTATTCTGTATTGTATGGATTAAATGCCTCCTCCTAAAACATGTAGAATCTCATGCCACTCTGACTTCTACTTGACCACCTGTGGCAAATGAAACTGAATGAGGAATCAGTGATCAAATGACAGCTGCTATGACGTACTGCGCAAAACATGCGATTGGGAATGATTATACAGGATTTCATTCCCAGCCATTTGCACTATTTATGTAGCATTTGTCAGCCTTTTAACATGTTGGCTCCTCAGCGTCTTCGTTTGTAAAATGCAGTGGGGAGCTGTAAGGGTCCTTTTAATGTGATCTTTGAAACGGTACCAGGATTTATGTTATCATTTGCTCAATTGCTTGCATTGGGAATAGAACTAGGAATGGAAAAGTGAGGTCTCTTGATGTTATTTCTTGTGTGGACAAGTTCTCAAAGGGAGAGGAAAAGGTGCTCAAAGAAACATCAAGCCAGGCAAGCAGAGCACACATTCTCATAGGAATACCTCCTCAAAAAGAGTTTAAATAAGCGGCCGAGCAGAAAGGCAAAGCTGGTTGTGGAAGAAAAGCTGGGAGAAGCAAAGGTCTGGCTAGCGCTTCATCTACAGTGGAGGAGTCATACCACACACAAGTCAAAGAGAGAAAACAGGCTTTCTGAAGAGCCCACCATGTGCCAGCAAAGTGGAAGTTGAAAGGCAATGTGAAATGTTACCTAAAAGCCACAGGGGCAGAACAGCAGCACTGGGAAAGTAATGCCAATCCCAAACGGGGCCAATGCCCAGAAGTATGTAGTTTAAGGAACGAAACCGAAGGAGACCCATGTGGGGCAGTTGAGCAAGAAGGACTAGAGCAAATGACAGTAGCAGTTAGAAAAAAGTTAATGTATTTGACCACAGGGACTGACGGAGGCATCTGGAAACAATGAAAAACACAATTTATTTTTCTCTCGAAGTTTTCTTTGAAAATAACCCTCCGGTGCAACAAAAACCATAATAATATCCTGAACATTTCACTTTTTATGTTTTAAAAATTTATGCAAGAAACAAACACAAAATTCTGGTTTTGTTAATTAAGGGGAATCACGATTTATAAAACAATCCCTTGTAGACGTTTTGATTTCATGAGGTCTTACTCCACCTAAAAGAAGCCCAGGGCATAAGAAGAGAGCTTAAGAAATACTTTTTCTCTATATTCCCTATAGCCATGCTCTACTCTGCTTACCCTCTTTTGGACATATGGAAACATAATGGGAAATGAACAGAAGACTCAATGATGTCTTTTCTTGGTAATGACAAAGGAAAAAACCCATGCTGATCATTTATCATATGTAATGTACTCATATCAAAGATAACATAATCAGAGGAGAGTGGGTTACAAACTACCCAATTGACTCAGCAGGTATCACCAAAATATTTGCAGGTTGCTTGGTAACCCAATTAAAAGTCTCTATTTAAATCCCAGATCATTAGTGACTGAAAATCACTATCATTTGATGGCTCATCTCAGTCCAGTTCTTAAGGGAGATTTTCCTACATCAAAAAACCACCAACATATTTGGCACTAATTGGCTCCCTTGGTGGCAATCTCAGCCTATAGGCCAAGAATTGAGTGGACCTGGGAGGCTAAGCTATTTCCCCAGCCTGAGAGTTGGTGCTTCTCAGCACGGGCTGAAGGACATTGGTGGGTTAATATGAAATTTTTACATGGATATTACCTGTCTTTGGATTAATTGAAATGTTCTATATTTAAGGATATCATATTGGCGGCAAGTTCTTTTTTTAAATTAGGTCCCATTTAAGACTTTCCTATTAAAATATTTCTCCTCTCCTCCTCCTCCTCCTTTTTTTTCAGATCCTTTCCCAAACCTGTAATAATTAACAGGAAGAATATGAAACTTTATCATCTCAAAATTAGAAATGTGAATTACAGATATTGATGCTACCCAAAAGACAGAGCCAGATTAAAGGGGAAATTGTTTTTTCAGTAAAATTAATGGGTTGATGCCCTTGTTACTCTGCTGGATATGATAGGAACTTCGGTAGAGAAAGATTTCCACAGTATTCATATAAATATATATGAGACTTAGCATTATTTGAGTGCTTGTGTGTTGAAAATCAGACTGAAATTGATCTTTTGAGATAATAAGTTTTCCATAGATTATGATATTGAAAGTAGAAAAATTCAAAATCAGTGAAGAGACATAAATAGGGGGAATATATAATTGGCGAATCCTAGGTTTGTTACCGGTAATGACATTATAACTAAATATGTCTATCTTGGACATATGCATGATACAGAGTATTGCAAGATAAATTCATTACTTTCATGCTACATTATTTGACACACACACACAAAACATAATGAGGGCTGTAGAATAATGTTGTAAAAAGTGAAAGCTAATACAAAAGAACTGGACTAAGAGAAGGACTGGGCTTCAGACGTATCACTGCTGTCTCTTTGGTCTTGTCATTATTTTTTGTACCTGCAAAGCTGTAAATAAGGACCTGAAATACCTCTTTTTAGCTCAGGAACTATGAGATTCCTTTAGAAGAGATTCCTTTTTTACTGATGTCTACTTTTGGTGTATTGGGATATGAAAAGTCAGCTACGTTTTGTCCTCAAGATTTTTAACAAAAATTCTAAAATGACAAAACCTGCTGAATTTATTGGATTGCAGCATTTTATGAAATGAATCTCAGAGGATTCTCTATAAGAAATATTTAACCAGATATATGGATAGTTTTAGTTTCATTCGTCCACAGTGCCACAGAGAAGAAAAGTGGACTTACTGAGTAACATGGAAAGAAATGGTGAGGGAAACTCTAACATGTTTATAACAATGAAACTTTCTCAACACAGCAGGCCAGACCACAAAGATGCCACGTCTGAATTGATAAAGAGCACTAGCTTCCAAAACACTTACAAATCAGAAAGATTGTTTTTTTCCTTGAATTATTTATGGAGAGTAACAGATCACAATACTTTCTTATTTTCCACCTTCATTGTTAATAATTTTTGTTGAATTTGACACTAGCATTTTGCAATTTATTTTATGCAGGTAATCTTTCATTCAATTACCTGCAGCAAAGGCTTTGAGGGGGCAAGGTTCTAAGCACTTATTCTCCAACTGACTTCTATGAGAATATGTATAATCAATTTAAGTCCCATAGGCGCTCAAATAGATTTCTTTCTTTGTCTATGGCTGCTGTGTATGTTCAGCTCATACGGTAAAGATGAGCCAGTGCTAGGGAAGTACTGGAATGTGTCATGAAACCATGGAAGAGACTGCAGTGGTTGTCTCAAACCATCTTTGGTTCATGAATTTTCTATAAAACACAGACGTTCACCAAGTAAAGTTTGTAAAATTCTAGTCCAAGGAGACTGTCAATTAAAAAAAATAAAAAAAAAAAAGGTTTGGTGTTCTATTAATCTAGAGAATGTAGTATGCTATACCCTTCCAATCAAAGAATCACAGACCATAATAAAGTCTTTGAGAAATCGTGAAGTCTGAGGCAAGCATTGTTCATTGGCTTAATCTAGAATGTTCTATATAAATTTGATCATAAATCTATACTTCTCTTTAATGTCTATGTATTTTTATTCTAAAGTCTCTAATAAAGCAGCTAGGCACCCTCTGCACGAATACTAAGAGGTTTTCCAGAAAACTGTTTTTTTTTCTTAGTAAGTTCTTCCTTATATTGAACTTTTTTATTGCCTTCACCTATTCATTGTTACCATGCATCCTAATGATACACAGTGAATAATGACCTGGTGGAAATATTCAAAATATTTTAAATCAAGACAAGAATATTTTTTGTCTATGAAACATCTCCTGCACACTAAACATCTTCAGTCCTTTAGACATTTCTTCATCCCACAGTTTCAGGATGATTCCCCTTCTCTGAACATGCTTCAATTTACCATTAGAAGCAGCACTAACAAAGGATACAGTATCCCAAGGGAGTAGAACAGAGGAGAATGGAGGGAAACTATCACCTTCCCTGTGGAATAGTCAGTAATTTATCATATGGTCAGGATTACTTGCTCTGCTTTTGCTAAGGAAGACTTTAACAGATGTCCAGTGTGGTAGGCAGATTTCTAAGATGGCCCCAAGATTTCCTGCCTGCCTCTTGTTCATTCCCTAAACAGTCCCTGGGACTATGAATATGATGAGTTTTATCATAGTTAATTACCATATGGTACAGTTAGTCTTAAAACTGTGGTGGCTCCAACATAGCCACATTAGCCTTTTAAAAGCAGAGAGTTTGGGGGCACCTCGCTGGCTCACTTGGTTAAGCATCAGACTCTTGATCTCAGCTGAGGTTTTGTTCTCAGGGTTGTGAGTTCGAACACTGCACTGGCCTCCACATTGGGCATGGAGCCTACTTTAAAAAATAAATAAATAAAAATAAAAGCAAAGAGTTTTCTCTGCCTGTTCCCAGACCAGTAAGCCAGATATCCAAAACAGGAAAGAGATTCAAAGAGATGTTGCTGGCTTTCAGAGGGAGGGGGCCACACAGCATGGCATGTAGGGGACTTGCAGGAGCTGAGCACAGCCACTGGATCATAGTCAGCAAGGGAATAGGCACCTTAATCCTAAAACCACGGGAACTGAATTTGGCCAAAAACCTGAATGATCTTGGTAATGGATCCTTTCTCAGTGACTTGAGATGAAAACTTACTCAGGCTAAAAACTTGATTTTGGCATTATAGGACCCTGAGCAGAAAAGAGAATAACACTGTGTCAGATAACTGACCTACAGAACTCTAAGCAAATAAATGGTATTTTTTAAGCCATGAAATTTGTAGTAATTCGTTACACAGCACTAAAGCCCTAATAAATCCAGATGATCAAAACCCACCATCTTTGCCATATTTTGCTTTGATGTGTGTTTTGTGATATATGTCAGTAATGGATTTTTTCTTTTTTTCTGGTTGAACAGCTTTAAGTATCTTACATAAACACTCTTACAAGCCTCCTTTTCTTTGTTTCCAATAAGATGCTGCCAGCATACAGCCAGTCTCTGATTCATGGATTCCCCACAAGTTCATATTTTATGGACATAAAGATCTATCTCACTTTTTAGTACTTTCTTTGGACTTTTTCATAAAGATATACTATTGCAAACCTAAATTCTAAGCATGAGACATATGACATAACTGATTAAATACTTAGGATAACTATTTACCTTTTTCTACTAAAACTATAAGTTTACTCCATTGATTATCCAAACCCCAGTATCGTTACGCTGATTGACCTCAAGTATTGATTATGACCTCTTTTCTCATTTGCTTTTTTCTTGAGAATTACCAGGCATCTTCTCTACTATTTTGACTCACAGTTTTAGTCCTTAATAACTGGTATTAAAGATTTGTCTTCCATTTATTTTCCTATATTTTATTTTCAGCTTGAGCAGCTCTGCACGACTCATTCTTCGAACAAATATCTTGGTCCATCATCGCTACGTCTTTAGTCAAGATCTAAGACACACCTATTATCTGTACTATGGTACAGTTTGGTACAGAAAGTTATTTACTGCCCATAACCTCATTTCTCTACCAAAATTCTAGCCTTGAAATGAGTGAAATGGTGGAAGTGCTATCTGGGGCCCCAAAGTCTTCAATATTATATCCCTGAAGGTATTTGTTAACCCTCTTGTGTTGGTTTTCCTTACCCTGCATAAATAAGCAATTATAGATAATAGTTAGAGGGTGTGGTAAGCCTCAAAATCCTACAATAATGGGTGGCTTAGTTGAGTAAGCCCAATAATGGGTTGGGTGGTTTAGTTGAGTAAGCATCCCACTCTTGATTTCGGCTGAGGTCATGATCTCTCTGTTCTGTTGGTGAGTTTGACCCACGTCCAGCCCCATGTGGAGCCCCACATAGAGCCCCCCATCAAGCCCTGCCTCAAACCCTGTGCTGACAGCATGGAGACTGCTTGGGATTCTCTCTCTCTTTCTCGCTGCCCTTCCTCTGCTCAAGGGTGCATGTGAGGGCACTCTCTTTCTCTCAAAATAAATAAGCATTAAAAAAAGAAGCCTACAATAATGCATAAACCCTCTTTGAGAAGTAGCAATTTCTGAATGAACAAGTCACTGAAGAGGATTGCAGCCACATCCTCTTACTTTTACTTCTGAAAACACTAGCCATTCATTCTCAGTCTCCTTTGTTGGCTCCTCCTCTAATTAGAACTCTGTACTCACATCTCATTATGAGTTCAGTTTCAGCATTTTCATGTACATGCTTGGCTGGCCAACAGTAATCTTAGCAAGCAATGAAATATCCCCTTCCCTTTTGTACTATTTTTTTACAAAAATGTTTGTTTGTTTATTTATTTATTTATTTATTTATTTATTTATTTATTTATTTATTTTGAGAGAGGGAGGGAGGGAGGAGGAAAGAGAGAGAGCACAAGCAGGAGAGAGGCAGAGACAGAGAGTGAGAGAATCCCAGGCAGGCTCCACACTGTCAGTGCAGAGCTTGATGCGGGGTTTCAACTCACAAACCATGAGATCATGACCTGAACCAAAATCAAGAGTTGGACACTTAACTGAGCCACCCAGGAGCCCTTTCCCTTTTGTACTTTTAATGGAAATTAAGAAGTTATATTTTGAAAATATAATTCCAACTATCTGATTTGCATATGGTTGGTGATCTATGCTACTAAATATCAAAGATTAATATCCTCATTAGGCTGAATTTTTACACCCACCCCATTCATATGTTGAAACCTCATCTCCATTGTGAAGGTATCTGGAACTTTGGAAGGTGATTAGGTCATGAAGTTGGAGCCCTCATGAATGGGATAGTGCCCTTATAAAAAGACCCCAGAGAGCTCCCTTGCTCCTTCCACCATGTGAAGACACAGCAAAAACACAGCTGTGTATGAACTAGGAAGTCATCCCTCACCAGACACTGAATCTGATGACACCATAATCTCGGGCTTCCCAGCCTCCAGAACTATGAGAAAGAAATGTTTATTATTTAAGTCACCAGTCTATGGAATTCTTGTTACAGCAGCCTGAATAAGCTAAGACTAATCTAATGATATTTGCCTTAAATTGCCACATGGCTTCTAGATGTCAGGATGAGCTAGAGGTTTGTCTGATTCTCCAGATAACAAAGGTCATGGAAAGTTCTCTCTTTGACATTATCCCACAGAGTAATTATTGAGTTCAAGCAACTCAATTAACCCTTGACCTACTCCAATAGTATCTGTCTTTTGTAACTACTATTTAATTATCTAGTTGCTTTAGATCTGAAAACTTGAGTAATTGGTGGGTGTGCACATGCATTTATGGGGTGTACAGGCATATATGGGGTGATTCTTTTTCGTTATTATATTTTTCTAAGTATTTTTCTATACTTTCTTCTTTGACTGTTCATTATGAAACTCATAACTATTATTTTGCTTTCTCATTACCCTATAAATGTAGTAAATACACTTGATTTTGCTCTAGAAATTTCCCAGTTAATCAACATCTCCCTAATTAGTTCAACATTTTCATTATTTACGTTCATTAATATCTATATTCTCCTTCAACTTCAATTCCAAACCACAAGATCTCAAAATAAGTCTTTAACTGCAAAAATTTGGCAACTTATCATTACAAATTCTCTATACCCTCTCTTTTCAATGACAATAAGTAAAAATTATCTGAGTATGTTTATACTGCTTATGCAGCATTTTGCCTTGTCATATGTTCTCTTGAAGAATAACACATTATTTTCTGTTACATACTTTAATCTTACAGCAAAGTGATAAATTAAATGTGAGCAGGCTCTAAAATAATTGAGGAAATGATATATATACCCACTATTGATATATATATATATATGAATATATTCTTATATGTATATTTTACATTATTCTATCTAGCCATTAAAAATCTCTTAGAGAAAGATTACATTGAAGACTGGCAAACCAATATTTTCATTCAGCATTGGAACAGGTTTTGTTTCCTTAGTTGAGTTTCAGATGAAATGGCTGGCATGAATTTAGGGGGCATGTTGTACTGAAAATAGGTGTCTTTAAATGATGGAATTGTGCTTCATTCAGTGATAGACAATGACTGGATGGAAAGCCAAATCATGTCTCCATCTCTTACTCGTTAAAAAACTCATGCTTCTTTATTGGAATGTGGCAAGAATCTTCTGCAGTTATTAAATTGTTCTTTCTTTTCTCCTTGATTTGCTTACTCTCTCTTTTTGTGGAAGATGGAAGACTGCTGAGTTTACATAATTTAAATCTGTAGATCAAGTGAGTACACTGCACAAACTGATACATTGGTATGATAATGATTTTTTAGTTGACTAACCTTAAAATGATGAGACAAAATAAAATATTTTTCATTTTACTTACTCTTATGATACAGTTTAAACTTTTGGTTTTATTTTGTTTTGTTTTGTTTCGTGAGAAAGGACAAAGCGAGGATTGGAATATGAAAGAAATTTAAGATTTATCGAGCATTTATTCTATGTCAGTAATTCTACACGTTGTATGCCATCAAATCTTCAAAATAATCTCAAAAATGCAGTATTTTACCCTTCTTACGGATAAGAAAACAGACTCAGGAAGAGCACTTGCTGAAGGCCATACCACCAGTAGCTTCTCTACCGAGAAGTAGGTTCTGAAGCTCAAGTCCTCTTCATGCTCCTGTCTCCTAACCTTATCCCTGTTTTAAGACGAATACTTTTAGGACAGCGGGTTGAGGTTTCCAAGGTTTTATTAACTCTACCCATAGTCCAAATACAGCCATTTTTACGTCTCTTGTAAGAAACAGGAAATTTATTCCTTGCCGTCCTGATTCGTGTCAGAAAGAGGTCTAATATTTTATCAAGAGCTTTTTGAACTACAAGCCAGGTGCCCTTTTTTTTTTTTTTTAATTACTGGAAGTCAAATGTTGACATAAACAAAATGGAAGTACCTCAGACTATTAGATTAAAAGCAAGACTTCATTCCCTAAATTTATACTCATAATGATATGCTATAAGTATAGCAAAGCATATTTTGTTTATACCTTTGATTGCCTAAAGTTAACATTATAAGCCCAAGCGTGTTTCTTCTTCTTAGCACTTTTCAGGTGTGTGTGTGTGTGTGTGTGTGTGTGTGTGTGTGTGTGTGTGTAGCTTCTAATTCCTCTCGACAATTCATTGATAGAGTATCTACTTTAAAAAATACCGGTATTTCTAGAAACTTTTTTTCTATACAAATCAGCATTGTATGTAGGCCCATGATTGAAGTCATACTTACATCCATGATGCCAATGATTCCATGCAAAGTTAATATGTTTGCTTTAAAATTGTAAGAAGTCTGGTAATTCAAAATAAATTAAACATTAATTTCCCAATTCTCTTAAAAAATAGTTGAGACAGTGGAGGAAACAAAAATCCTTTGGACTTTAGTGAACTGAGGAAATAAATCCCACTCCATATAGACTGGCTTCCTAATGTCACAAGTCAATTTAGAAATTATTCACAAGATAAATCTCTTTCCTCTCATTGCACCAATGTATTTAGCTTAATCACGAGCATCAGTGCAGACAGAGATTGAAAAATAAATTGTTCAGTGTCTCCAAGACAAACCCCAAATAGGAAACTTGATATTCTGCATAAACTCTGTCTCTGTAATATGCTTTTGAAAAAGACCCGGTATAATTATATGTAGCATTATGAGACTTTTGTGTTTATAAATATTTTCAAAAGCCTTTGAAATTGTTTGTAAATCCAAAGTTTATAAATGACTTATGAAATCCACAAATTTGCTAAATATGTCCTGTATTTTTGTATTATGCTCTGTGATTTTTCTTTCTATGTGGTGTAAGTCAAAGAAAATGATATACAATATGAGTAGATGGGACTAAAATTTCCAAACAAAAGAAGCATCTGTTTTTCTAATTTAGTTTTTGAATTTATGTTGGTTTCACAATTGGTTACGCTGCAAACAATGTGGTTCAAATGACAATGACATTGATTACAATTCTACTTTGCACTACGAGCACTTCTTATCCATGATTGTCAACCCCTTTAACTAGCAATAACTAAGCCTTTCTGCACCTCTGTACCTTGGGTATTGTTTTATCCAATCTGAAGCAGATTGGACTGTAACTTTGCAGGAGGCTGACACAGTTTTTATGAAGTCAGAGATGGCTAGAATTTTAAAGAATGGGCTTTAATTGCTTATCTTTTGATGTGTATTTAAAAAGTTTTGAGCAAGCTACTTATGACTGTGGTTTCTCCACTATTCTCATTCTTCTAGTACTTTGAAATGATTCCTAGTACAGGGACCACTGGCCAAATGAGCTTTGCCTCATCACTAATTCCTACTTTCTTTGTTTCTGTGCAGTGTTTTCCTACTTCCTCTCTTAGCCAGCAGAAGAGGCTATGTCATAAATGGGCAACAAGCCCTCTGAGTATCATCTGCCAAACAGATCTTTGATACCTAGGATAGTTTCCATAAATTGCTTTAGTCCAAAATTTCACTTTGCAGATTACCTAAATATTCATATATGTACCTCAATTGTTTTTTTAACATTTATTTATTTATTTATTTATTTATTTATTTATTTATTTATTTTGATAGAGAGCACAAGCAGGGGAGGGAAAGAGAGAGAGGGAGACGGGGGATATGAAGCAGGCTCCGTGTAGACAGCAGAGAGGGGCACCCAGGTGCCCCTCTGCACCTCAATTCTTAAAAATCTTTTATGTCTATGCTGTGTCCAAATAGACTGTGTGTCTTTCTAAACAGGGAGAAATCTGCATTCCCTGTATCTTTGTACTAATCATTTGTTCATTCAGGAAATGTTTATTGAGTAACTATTATGTTTAAAATAGTGTCTTCAGTGCTGGCACATAGGAGCAACTGAACATGTTTCCCTGCTTAAGATATTTATTGTTTCAATAAGGTAAGAACTCTAAGGAAAACTCATTGGCAACTGAGTTGACTAGTGTGCTCTACTGAAATATTTTCACACTGTAATTTGTATCTATAATATTAGAACATTTACATTGT
Source organism: Prionailurus viverrinus (assembly GCF_022837055.1). Lineage (NCBI taxonomy): Eukaryota > Metazoa > Chordata > Mammalia > Carnivora > Felidae > Prionailurus > Prionailurus viverrinus. The sequence goes on from NC_062568.1 coordinate 144,229,932, forward strand.
GTAATTTCGATAGTTACAAGATCTTTAGTACTGATGACTACCATTTTGTACTTTTTCTGTTGAGTGGGGATTGTATTACTCTATGAACTAGAAATGGAAAACTCTGAATCATCTCCCAAGGGTTTTGTTTTTACTGTGATGCCTTTAATGATTTCATTAGTTTTTAGTTGTATATTACAGTACCATTTTTGTCTTATAAGTAAGATAAGCTTAATGGGCATTTTTTAAAATGACAAGAACAAGATGTTATAATAAGGTGTTAAATGGAAATCATTTTCCAACAGTGAAACCAGACTAGTTTTAATGTATGCTTTATCAAGTGGTATTTTCTACTATAGCAAGAAGAAATTGCCAGCTAAAGGGTTTAATTAATACCTCACCGAGGGAACCAAAAATGGCTTATTACCTGAATTCTTTTCATGCGATTTTTGACATTCCCAGATATATAAATCTTATCTGAATGGCCTTATAATGAAGTGGATAACCAACCCAAGTCTGGAATCAAACAAAGTTGGGCACAAAACCTGCTTTTGCCTTTCACGAGCTGTATAGTTGTGAGGAAGTAATTTTGTCCCCTGAAAACTCAGTTTTGCAATCCAGGAAATGGAACGATGAAAAAGTATTTTCATGAGTTAATGATGATACTTAGAAAAGAGCTTAGTACAAAGCAACCACTCGACAAATGTTATCAACCAGTGCTATTACAGTGGGTGTCAAATCAAATTTTTGCTAAATTTATTGGAACAGATGAATCAAATCATATAAGATCACAGATGAATTAGTAAATTATTATTAACTGGTTAGGAAGAAACCGGTACTTTTGGTGATTCCCCATGTATCTTTATTATGCAGAGCCTCAGCACAGTTTTACTGAAGTGACCATAGAGGTGCTTAGTAACTCTAAGAGACATTTAGTCATTATACCATCACAATACCACTATCGGGTAGAAAAGATGGTATCTATTTGAAACGTGAGGAAACTGAAGGCCAACATGCAAAAGTGACTTTTCAGAATAAAACAACTGTCAAAGGGGCAGTCCAGGGATCTAGGTGCATTAACTTCTACATATTGCGTGCTTTCCAACAGCTAGTCATTCTAAGTAGCATTATTTATTTATTTTTAAAAAATTTTTTTTAATGTTTATTTATTTTTGAGACAGAGAGAGACAGAGCATGAACAAGGGAGGAGCAGAGAGAGAGGGAGACACAGAATCTGAAACGGCTCCAGGCCCCGAGCTGCCAGCACAGAGCCCGACGCGGGGCCCGAACTCACGGACCGTGAGATCATGACCTGAGCCGAAGTGGGACGCTCAACCAACCAAGCCACCCAGGTGCCCCAGTAGCGTTATTTAAATACAATTAGCAACTAGTCAGATTTGTCAAAAGTCAAATCATTGCTGCTGATCTAATCATTCTTAAGTGTATATTACTTGCTAAATACTATGCACCAGTCTTCAATACACATTTTTATGACATAATCCTTTGGTCATTAGCTATATGTATTGGGTATCAATTCTGCTGCTATGCTAGCTACCAGGAATACTACAAAAATGACACATTCTTAATTATAAAGAGCTCACAATGCTATAAGGGAAAGGCATAGATAATCATGTTATACTAGAATACAATGAGTGTCACTACTGTGCATTTCATCCCATTGTCCCCATATTATAGGTGAAGAAACAGAGGTTTACTGAGATACCTAAGCAACTCTAACAGAACAATTAATATGAGGAACAGTCTGGATTCAGACTCAAATCATTCTACTGCTTATCCTTTTTTTAAGATTTCAATATGCCATGCCCATATTCATTGCCAATAATGGATTTCTAATGCTTAGAGACACAACCCGTTCTTTGATTGGTGTGGTTCTAGAACTGTCTGGCTCTAACCTAAGGGAATGCTTTATGACACAGAATGAATATAAAATATGGCAGACCACTATTGCTTGCATACTAACCACCACTTCCCACCTTTCTCTGTATTAAAAAAAAAATTGTTCAAGTATCTCATGCTCATGCATTTCTGGATTCTCCTTAGCTCCAGATAATAAATCATGATTGGTCAAAAGACCAGGGCAAGCTCATTCCCCTTGATAGTTTAAACTTAGTCCTATCATGCACTTCTGGCAAATAGGTTGAGAAGAGATATCTGCTGGGAGCCATCTGGATGGAGTCCATTAAAGACATACACAGAAGGAAAAGAATCCATTTTATACCCTTCTACATTTTGTAGCCATCTTGGGTCCATAAAAGGCAAACCTACTCTCTGAAGATGACAGACCATAAAGAGAGAAAAAAGTGAAGTCATTGATGATGTCAATATGCCACTGGATTATTCAACTCTCAAACCACTTGACCTCCAGACTTCTAATTATGTGAAATAATGATTTTACTTGAGTAACTTTATCCTGGATTTTCTGATTTTTTTTTTTTTGCAGAAAAGAATTGTAAAAAGGTATTTTTGTGGGAATCATCACACAGTATCTTAAAAAAAGTTTCTTTTTCCTTGTTTGAATTTTTCTGATGTTCCTTCTCCTTCCTAATATGATATTTTAATGACAGGTACATCTTACAGTCATATTGGGAGGGGGTCTAAGATGAAGTTTAAATTCTTTTATTGGGCCCCAATTTGGCTATCAAATCTTGATTTGTTATTAAGGCTATAGTTACTAGGCACATATGAGACAGTCCAAGACACTTACGGATTGTTTGGCTTAAAGGCAATTTAATCTGGATATATGTCTGATTATCGAAGAGTACAGAGCAGGAGCAGGGCAATAAACCTAACTGTAATATATAAATTTGGATGGAAAATCAATCAAAAAATGGTTCCCCTTTACTCCATTTTATTGCGGGAACAGAAGGTGAATACAACTAGAATAAATAAAAACATGCAAGAGAAAATGACAGAATATTTTGCTACATATATGCGCTAAGCTATATTGTTGTGATACTCGGTCAAGGTGTACCAGTACCGTTGGAGGGACTGTAGAAAATAAATACCTGCATGCCATCCTTTTTTGTGTGTGACTATATGATAGGTACTTAATATACAAAAAGAGGGATGCAACCCCATCTTTGCGTAGACACAGTAGCCAGCACATGGAAATGTGGCAATTGGTGGACAAGTAACTGAAGAGCTACAACGTGCAGCCATAAGCACCATGCCAAGGTAGTATTTCCAGGAATGCCTAACTGTCTGAAAATTGATGGTAGTGGATTACCAGTGAGTTAGAGAAAGGAAGTTCCACAGAGAAGGAAGTGCTTGATCTGAATCAAGATCAAGAATGCACTCCAGGAACTGCAAACAGCGAGGATAGCCAGAACGCACCTTCCCTGTGGGTGTGTGGCAGGAAATTAGAAGTGAAGAGGTAGGTAGGAGCCGGATTGTGAGTAGGGTAAAAATCATAAGGAACTACATTAAGGTACCGAGGAATGGAAATAGCTCATCTGTAGGGTGTCTCTTTAACTCATTAACTGTATCGTCCACACTAGAATAATTTTTAGAGGGAAGAAGAACACAATTATTAATTGCGATGGACAACAGGTATAAGTGGGGACTTTGGGGTGGTAAAGTAGGGTGAACAGCCACCATAGTCAAACTGGAATATATTCAAGAACTTTTTATTTGACAGGATTAACAGTGCAGAGTGGCTGATCTGTTTTGGGAGTGGTGACTGAGGATAAAGAGCGTAGTATCCTTAAGCTTCTGATGTAGGCAAGACTAATGGTGATTCCTTTCACTGAGTTAAGAAAAATGGAAGAAGAAACAGGCTTTCAGGGAGGGAAAATGAGTTCTATTTTAGACATGTTGAGTTTAAGATGCTTGTTGGAAATGTGAGTAGCCATGTCTACAGAAATCTGAAATGTGAATTAGGGAATCAATAGTGAGATGTTCAGTACTAAGATAAAAATTGGGGAATCATTAAAGTAAGATGGGATTTAAAGCTGGAGGCAGGGTAACTTTTGCCTTCTTGTCTCTCTCTATACAGAGAGAGGTGATAAGCAAAAAAAGAATTCTCACAAATAACGACAACAGGGGCGCCTGGGTGGCGCAGTCGGTTAAGCGTCCGACTTCAGCCAGGTCACGATCTCGCTGTCCGTGAGTTCGAGCCCCGCATCGGGCTCTGGGCTGATGGCTCGGAGCCTGGAGCCTGTTTCCGATTCTGTGTCTCCCTCTCTCTCTGCCCCTCCCCTGTTCATGCTCTGTCTCTCTCTCTCTGTCCCAAAAATAAATAAACGTTGAAAAAAAAAAATAACGACAACAAACGTGTCACATAAAAGAGGAGAATCCTATGGATAAAATGGGGAAAAAAGTAATCAAAGAGACAGGAAGAGTCCAAATTTTAGGATAGATACTGAATGGACATCTTCAGTTGTGTCTGTGTGCCTGTGAAAACAAATGACAGAAAAACCTCATTCAAAATGCAGCTGGAAAGCCCTGAAGGGAAAGCTCTCACATACACAGTCATCAAAGCTAACTACATATGCCAGCAGGAGGAAGGAAGGTTTTCTCCTTTCTCAGCAACAACCCAGCCAATGAGAACCTCCACAACTCAGCTAATGACACGTTTCCACGCCCCAAACTCTCTCCTCCCATGAATTTTCATTCCAAACAGCTCCTTCCAACTTCCTCCTCTCCTCTTTAAAAGAATGCTCCTCTCTTTTGCTCTCCAGAATTGCCTATGGTTTGTTGTAGTTTATATGTCCTGAATTGCAATTCCTCTGCTATTCCAGAAGAGGCTCATTTTGCTCAGAAGTGACTATTTTATATTTCAGTCTGACAGTGCCTATTCCCTTTATCTGGTAACAGAGTAACCTTATTCGTGAGAACCCCATCCCCTGCACTCCCTCGCTCCCTCTCTCTCTCTCTGTCTCTCTCTCTCTGTCTCTCTCTCTCTCTCTCTCTCACACACACACACACACACTTCAGCACAACTGATCATTTGATGTCAATGATAGCCCATCTGTTCCAGGTAATGATGACTAATTCAGAGGTAGTTGTGTGAATTAAATCTATTTCTCCAAGGCATTTTGATCTTGACCTAACTGGCACATGAAACCATGGTAGTGAGAGGTGAATTATTCTAATACCAGAGTTCAAAAGACACTATCCATGAGATTCTAAGATCTATGACTCAACCCTGATTCCTGTATTTCTTAAGCCCTGGTTATTCTGTCTTTCCTTAGATTCTGTGAGTTAATTGTAACTTTATAGTAAAAAAAAAATTATCTAAGACTGGTTTCTATTGCTTGCAAGCAAAGAACTCCAGATATACTAAAATAGGCCATTTGAAGTGTAGTTTACATTTAACTATGTCTAACAAATTGTTGGTTAAGTGGAAGTGGGATACAAGAGAATTAAGTTTTCTCTCCCAGAGACATTGACAAACTTCTAAAAATAGCAACTGTTTAACCTATTATCTGTTGCATTTTGTGAATTAGACTATGTGCTAATGAAGTTGAAGCTTCAATACAATATCAATATCAAAAATGTCAAGGGGCTCCTGGGTGGCTCAGTCAGTTGGGTGACTGACTCTTGAAATTGGCTCAAGTCATGGTCTCATGGTTTATGGGTTCAAGCCCCACTAGGGGTCTGTGTTGACAGTGTTGGGCCTGCTTGAGATTCTCTGTCTCCCCCTCTCTGCCCTTCCCACTCATACTCAAGCTCTCTGTCTTTCTCAAAAGTAAATAAATATTTAAAAAAATGTCAGCGGGGCGCCTGGGTGGCTCAGTAGGTTAAGCAGCTGACTTCGGCTCAGGTCATGATCTCGCGGTCTGTGAGTTCGAGCCCCGCGTCGGGCTCTGTGCTGACAGCTTGGAGCCTGGAGCCTGTTTCAGATTCTGTGTCTCCCTCTCTCTGACCCTCCCCTGTTCATGCTCTCTCTCTGTCTCAAAAATAAATAAACGTTAAAAGAAAAAAATTAAAAAAAAATGTCAAGATGTTGGAAATGTACAGGTTTCTTAGCATGGTCTTTAATATGGTTCTACAAAAAAAAAAAAAAGGAAATATCTTAGTCTGAGCTGGTTCATATAGAAGCAGAAAAATAAAACTATGTAGCCTGCCTTAAAAACATCAATTATGACTTTGGCTAACAGTTGAAGGTGGTTGTAAGTTTGCTAATCATTCCCTTCGTTGAATGGAAAAGCCAGATTCTCTTCCCTCACTAAAATTAATGTGAATCTAAGTAGGGGCAAAGATATTTGATAGTAGATAAATTTGGGAACAGAGAGGAATTAAAGAAGATAACAAGAAGGGACAAACTGACCACCTCATTTTCTACCACAGACCTGCTGCTGCATGTTTTCTGCTTGATAAATAAAAATTATTATCATTAATGTAAAAACAAAATGAAAATAAAAGAAATTCACGGATGTATGGCCAAGTGGCAAATGAGAATATTAGAGTAAGAGTGCTTTACAATTGCTGCCTACTGCTTAGTACTTGGTATTTTTCTCTCCTGAGAGAGATTTAAGATGGCACTTAGAGGGATGCCTGGGTGGCTCAGTCGGTTAAGCATCCAACTTTGGCTCAGGTCATGATCTCACAGTTCATGGGTTCAAACTCCACACTGGGCTCTGTGCTGATAGCTCAGAGCCTGGAACTTGCTTCAGATTCTGTGTCTCCTTCTCTCTCTGCCCCTCCCCAACTTGTGCACTCTCTTTCTCTCTCTCTTAGAGTAAACATTAAAAAATAAAGTAAACCAAACTAATTATCAGCAAATTAATTTGAATTTGCTATTTGGGTTAAACTGACAAACTAATTACTGTCATTTACTTTCTGACTTTATAATCCTCCAAAATGTCCCTTACTCTCCACATTCATTTGAACTAATCATTTTTTGTGAAAAGTTTCTTGAATGGTAAAAGAAATATACATTTTCATTGTCAAAAACCATGATATAAATGAGTTGACATTTTGAGATATTTTCTTTGAATCTTTAACTTTGCAAATTTAGGTTTATAGATACCCTGATAGCTGAATATATTTAGATAGACACAGACATAGATACAGTGAAAGTATCTATTTTTTGACATCTTCACATTTCACTTGAACTTAACAATTTCCATATTATTACGGAAGCTATCAAATAGAACATTCTAGGACTACATCTTAATTAATTACACTATTCCTCTATTACTGTACATGCCATGCAGGTCATATTCAGGTTTTATTTTCATAATCAGATAAATAATACAATCACCATTCATAAATCTTGTTCACATTTCTGATTATTACTTGGGGATCTTTTTTAATAAATAGAACTACCGAGGAGGCGCCTGGGTGGCTCTTGACTCAGGTCATAATTTCGTGGTTGATGAGATCGAGCCCTGCGTCAGGCTCTGTGATGATGGCATGGAACCTGCTTGAGATTCTCTCTTTCTCTCTCTCTCTCTCTCTCTCTCTCTCTGTCTGCCCCTTCCCTACTCATTCTCTCTCTCGCTCTCTCTTAAAATAAATAAATAAACTTAAAAAACAGAATTACTGGGTCAAAGAATGTACAAGTTTTTAAGCTTTATTTTTATGCAGTTTAAAATTGCTTTTCAGAAAGATTGTACTAAATTATTTTCTCACCAGAAGAATGTGAGAATGTTATTTCATACCTTTGCCCACAACGGGAAAAATGATTTAAGAAAACTTGCTAATTTAGAGAGCAAAGTTTTTAACATATTCATAATTTAATTTGCATCCCTTTTTTGTGTGTCGAACTTTTTCATATATTTATTGACTATTTGCATTTTTCTGTAACATATCTTTTGTTCATATAATTTATGGTGTTTTTAAAATTGACTTGTGTGCTCTTTTGCTACTATGGCTATTAACACTTTGTTCATTATTTTTGTGACCACTATTTTTATGACTTATTGTTTTAATCTCATATATATACTTTGGGTTTCCTTTCATTTTCTCACGTTAAATGTTTGTTGCACTTTTTAATGAGATAAAGTACCTGAGTTATGCCACTGAAGTTGTGCTGATAATATATCAGATAGCTTAAACACTGGCAAATAACTGGAAATCTACTGAATTTTTCATTTTTTATTAGTAACATCAGTGCCTAAGTCTACACTGTATTATTTAGAATATAAGTGTTTAGAATGAGTAAACACTGATTTAAAATAAAAGGAATTGAGCAAGTGTGTTCTTTCCTGATTTTGTATTGCAAACATTCTGCTTAGTAGAGATGAAAATAAGGTTTGACCTTCAGTTTTCTGCTCTAATCATTGCCTTTATTCAAAGAAAATTTTAAGCAATTAAAATGCAATCAGTTGCAAGATCCAATATAAGCAAATCCTGTGGCTCTGATCTATTTGCTATTCATTTAACAGTGTGATTCTGCTCTCAGAGAGGTTCACTCTTGCCAGAACATTTGCAAATCTCTGATCTTCAACCTATAGAAATGCTTTTTAGATATGCATAATATAGGTGTTTTTGATTTTTGCAGAGAATTAAGTTTGGTTGTATAAACTTATTAAAATTATATTCCAAGCTGGGCAGTAATTAGCCTAACACAAAAGAATTTAATGATATATATGATAAAGCCAAATATATTATGATCTAGCTAAATATTACTTAACCTTTCCCAATATTCATATTTGTTGTTCTTAGATGTTCTTATTTACATGGTGTACATATCACATGATTGTTGCAATTATTAAGTTAAGACTTTAACTTGGTGTAATTGAAGTGAAGATATATATGTGTATGTGTATATGTATATATATATATATATATATATATACATATATATATACTACAATTGAAGTGAAGATATATATGTGTATGTGTATATGTATATATATATATATATATATATATATGTTTATTTATTTTGAGAGAGAGAGAGAGAGAGAGAGAGAGAGAGGGCATGCATGCATGCACATGAGTGGGGAGGGGCAGAGAGAGGAAGGGAGAGAATCCCAAGCAGGCTCCGTGCTGTCAGCACAGAGCCAGATGTGGAACTCCATCTCATGAAGCACAGAGATCATGACCTGAGCTGAAATCGAGTCAGATGCTTAATGGGCTGAGACACCCGAATGTCCTAAAGTGACAGATATTTTTGAGTAACTGCTTGTTTCCAGTATCTACAAAAGATATTTGAACCAAACATCATATGGTCCATATCATCTCATATTTGAATTAAGCTCACATTAAAACAGTTCTGTGTGGTTATTTGGAGGGAAACATTGGAAAAGGCTCTTGATAGGTTTATGAATATTGCCAAATACCTTTTCACCAGAATATGAATTTACTGCATCCTAAGATAACTGTAATATACTACAAAATAGGTGATGTAGGCCACACAAAATAATATTTTATATGCTAACATACAAATTATATAATTCTAACAAGTAGAATTTACAAATACATTGTAGTTCTATACTTACTGTAACACAACACATTTCTTGCAATTATTTTTAGAACCAAATGGACAAAATCTCTAAAGCAAAAGTGCTCAAGCACATGCAATGCTGTGCCAGCATACAGCTGGTGACTCAATAAAAGATGACACAGTGATGGTACAAATGTTGTTGGAAAGTTTAGGGCTACATTTGTTAATTCTGGACATTTCAGATGTGAAGACAATAAGCCTAAGACCCCAAACCCATTTTCTTCAGCTCCTCTGGCTGTCTGGGCAGATGCTTCCTTTGTCCTCACACCTCCATGTGTCACATCCCCCAAGCTGCGCACCTGAAGGAAGCAAATGACCTTTTCTTATTCAGTAGTAGTGTTCTTTCTCTAAGATGCATCTTCTCCATTCTAGTGACCACTAGTCTAGTTCAAGGTCTTTGCAGCTCTACCTTAGATTATTTCAGCAGCTTTCCAAATAGTTACTTTATTTCTAGTTTCATTTCTAATAGCTCTCAGATTCATTTACTTAAAGCATAATTACAGCATCCTTCTAATTTAAACTCATAACAAAAAAAAAACCTTGAAACCCTCATACTTTGCTGGTAGGAATGTAAAATGGTGTAGCTATTTTGAAAAAATGGTTTGGCAGTTTCTTAAAAAGTTAAGTACAAACTTACCATATGACCCAAGAATTCTATCCCCAAGTATCTACACAAGAGAAATTAAAACATACGTCTATGCAAAGATTTGGATGTGAATGTTTATAGCATATTATTTATAATAACCAAGTAAACTCGTGTACTATTTCTCGTGGTCCCTTAGACATTTTAGACCAAGTCTTTTTTTTAAATGTTTATTCATTATTGAGAGAAAGAGACAGAGCACAAGTGGAGGAAGAGCAGAGAGGGAGGGAGACAGAGAATCTAAAGCAGGCTCCAGGCTCTGAGCTGTCAGCACAGAACCTAATGCGGGGCTCAAACCCACTAGCTGCGAGATCATGACCTGAGCCAAAGTTGGACACTCAACCAAGCCACTCAGGAGCCCCTAGACCAAGTCTTGAGTCTATGCCTTTGCTTATTCTCCTACACATGAAATATAACTCCCCACTATGCCTGGACCCCCAACTCCTTTACTAAGCATTCTTCTTACTCATCCTTTAAGCTTCAGCTTACACCACATCTCTAAAGAAACTTACCTTGGTCTCCATGTTTATTCCTCCAAACCCCTAACCACGGAATGAAATGCTGTCCCATATGTTCCCATAATATATTCAAATACCAAACAATATATGGCTGTTTATTTATGAATCTGCCTTCTTTTCCAATTCTGACTTTATCATTATCATTATTTTTGGCATCTTTAGAACCTAGCGCAGTGCTTGGTAACAAATAAATGCTCAAAATGTTTGTGAAATAATGACTTAATATATGCACAGTGGCTAGAGATTCAGAATCTGTGTTTATGGGGCATTCTTATCCAATCTGACATGAACTACTTCCTCAACTTTATTTCTGGCAGCTGAATTCCAGGAGAGATGACATAATGACATCTACATGAGATCACAGGTTAAAATATTTCATTTATGGACTCGCATCAGTTCATGTTTTCCAAAATGTGAAATGGCAATCTTCTGACCAAATCCATCACTGGCACATAGGATGGATCAAGTGTAGGCGTGTTGTGACTGGTAACTCGCTATAATGATAGATCACACTGCCTAACAGGCTGTCATTTCCTGACATGATTTACAGTTCACAGTAGAGACCACAAGAGAAGATGAACGGCCACTTGGGGACCACCTGCTACAGGTGAGGAATGCAATATCATTTTCAGCTGTTATGAAATCACCTCATCAGGAGGATTTGGAAGCTAGTCGATAGGCAGTGGGTAAACAAATAAGCTGGGCAAACTAAACACTACCAAATGACGGATTTCAGACATGGGAGTTCAGATAAAGCTAGAAGTTTCACACCGCTTCATTTAGTATTACTAGGACTATGTAGGAGATTGTGGCATTACTAAATTCTGCTGTACATTGAAATGAAGCCACGAAAATGAACACTATTTCCTAGGGCAGTAATACCAAGACAATATCATTCTATACAGTATAAGTGATTTGTTTGTTTCAAGGCTCTAAGGATTATGATTGAAAACAAAATGCATAGCAAATGTTCCAATACAAACTGGGAGCAGAAACATGTTATTTATTCATAAGCCTACAAGAAAACATAATAAAATCTTTTAGAAAAGGGTAGAAGGAACAATGTGTAACCTTATGAATTTTTGGTGTGGACTCACAGATTGTTAAGTAAAATTCCATGCACCCCTGTAGGGCTATCTATTTCAGACTTGTGGAGAGGGCAGCTATGTCATCCTAAAAGTGCACAGGATTTCCTAAAAATGCAAAGGGAGCCTGGCTACACAAGGAACAAGCGCTTCTATTGCTTGCAACATGGAAGTTTAATTGTTCTTGCTCAATTGTAATTGTTTTAAAATTTATAAAGAATACAGGAAGTAATTAAAGATGGCAGAGAAAAGACATTTCTGCCCTGCTCTTTGCAACCAACTCAAAACCAAAATGCAGAACAAAGAAGCAGAAATGAAAACTTGGAGGGCTGCCAAAGTGTTGTGAAATTTATATCTAGGTGAAATGAGGAAAGCAGCAGGAGGTGTGTGTCTCCATGTTTCAGGAAGCAGGCAAAATTATCCAAAGGTAAGTTGCACTTTCTGAAAGGTCAAGTCAGTGACCTCTGCTTTGGAACAGCAAGGGCTCAGTGGCTTTGTAGGCAGGCTGTTGAGCCATCACTAATTCTGCTGGGCAGAATAGAATGACAGAAAAGGTGAAGCTAAGTACAGTGCCTGCATATCATCTTTGCAGAAAAAAAAAGGCAAACAACCTGTGGAGGGGGTGGGGGGTGGTAGGGGTGGAAAGGGAAGCATGGTGGCAAGCAATCTTCCAGCTGATTATTTGGTACAAAAGTAATACAAACTCCAAATCGCTATGCAAAAGCTGGTGGCATAATTTACTGTGAGATATGGAAAGCATGTGCTAACCCAGAAAATAATCAAAACTCTAGGATGCCCATTTGTTGGGAAACGTTTCAGGACAAGGGATCTGAATTCAAGCTATCTGAATATCCACTGCTCCACAGAGGCCGTTTCTAATATGATCTTCTAAACACATAGTTGGCCTGGGGAAAACAGCAACACAGATAAACAGAAAGAGAACACATGAGAGATGTATAAAACATTCTGGAAGAGAAAACATTGAAAAAAGGCAAAACACATCAAAAATATTTTGTGATAAATGACATACAAATTATGAGAAAATTCTTCCCTGAGAATTCAAAGTCTAAAAATATAGTCCTCTGAAATACATGTAGTCAAGCTAACTGCCAGAAAATCTAAAAGCAGAGAATATGCTTTCCAAATGAAGGACTAAAAGATGGGAACGACTAAAACATACACACACAAGAAACATAAACATATAGTAAAAATAAATTAAAAACCCCAAATCACATTAAGCCATCAAAAGTATAATGAAATGAAATGCCAGAACTACTTGGTATATCAGTAAATATAAGTGGGATAACATCTTCTATTAAAAGTGAAAGACCCTCAATTAGGATCAAAAAGTAACATGGGTGCTATATACGATATTCATCTAAAATTAAAATAAGGGTCTGATGTAAAATACAGGTTAAAAAATTCAAACTAAAAGCAAGTCAGGGTCATTTTATTAAAATTACACAAGGTCTAATTTTTTTTTAATTTTTTTAACGTTTATTTATTTTTGAGACAGGGAGAGACAGCATGAACGGGGGAGGGTCAGAGAGAGAGGGAGACACAGAGCTTGAAACAGGCTCCAGGCTCTGAGCTGTCAGCACAGAGCCCGATGCGGGGCTTGAACTCACGGACCACGAGATCATGACCTGAGCCGAAGTCGGATGCTTTTTTTTTTAAAAAAATTTTTTTTTTCAACGTTTATTTATTTTTGGGACAGAGAGAGACAGAGCATGAACGGGGGAGGGGCAGAGAGAGAGGGAGACACAGAATCGGAAACAGGCTCCAGGATCTGAGCCATCAGCCCAGAGCCCGACGCGGGGCTCGAACTCGCGGACCGCAAGATCGTGACCTGGCTGAAGTCAGACGCTTGAAGTCGGATGCTTAACCGACTGAGCCACCCAGGCGCCCCACACAAGGTCTAATTTTAAGAAAAGCACATTAAACTATTAAATGAAAGACATTTAATAATGAAAAAACCAGAATCCATGATTAAGATTTTTTGTGAATCTTCCTAAAGTCAATAACATAGCATCAAAATTCAAAATGCTAAAATTTCAGCAAATAAGCAGTAGGCAGAAATCCAGTAATAGGAGACTTTAATTAATCACTCTCAGCCTTTAGCAGATATATTAAACAAATATTAAGTAATGTTTAGAGGAAATCAATAGCATAGTTAAAATAATTACTCTTGATAAACAAAATTTATACTTACAATTAGACTATAGCCTTTATTCAATTACATTGAAAATTTATGTATTGATCATGTTTCATTCCACAAAGATAACCTCGATAAATCCACCAAGTAGATATTGTACATCCACATTCTTAAATCAAAATATCACAAACCAATAACAAATATAGAAAACAAACCCTAAACCACGTAGAAATTAAATATATATATTAAAACAATACTTATGTAGAGAAATAAAAAGTTATATTGTAGTATAAGTAGCAATATTAATTATAAAACTTTATAACTCTATCAAATTTTATAAAATAGATGTAGTTTCAGTGCTCAAAGTAAATTGTATCACACAAATACTTGTGTTACTAAAGTAGTAAATAAGTGAATTAAAATCTAATATAAGTAGAAAAAGTCCAATAAAAGCATTAAATAAGCAGAAAGAATAAGTAAATGAAGGCATATAGGTTAGGACAATAAGCTGCTACTATAGTAAACTAGTATTTACTAACAAATAGCATTTATGAATAATGGCTCAAAATTCCTAAAAACTACACTGGCAAATAGAATCCAAAAGCACTTTAGAAGAATCATATATCATGGCTAATAAATGGCTTTCCCTAGGAATGCAAGAGGTTCAATGATGGAAAATGTTTACACCTAACTTATGGTAAAAAAGAAAAAAACCTGGTTCCTTCCATGGATTCTGGAAACATGCATTAAAAAATTAATATTCTATTAAAATTTATTTTTAAAAAGCTATAATAAAATATTAGTTGATGAATGGAAATTTCCTAACACACACACACACACACACACACACACAAAGTGAGCATCATCATCCTTATTGATAAACACTAGAAAATTTCTCATCAAATTCAAGACAAACAAAAGACCGAATCACAAAACAAGAATCTTGAAAAAAACAAGTGAATGAATGTAAGTATTCAAATATTATTTGGCCATATCATCTTATGCAGCAAAAGTATTTGACAAAATCCAACATCCATTTATGATCAAAACTCTCAACAATAGGAACAGAAGTCAACTACCTCAACTTGACAAAGAGCATTATAAAAACCCTACAGCTAGCATCATAATTAATAGTGAAAGACTGAATGGTTTCTAAGATTAGTGAAATAAGATAAGGATATACATTCCTAACTCATCACTCTTCTTTTTTTTTTTTTTTTTTTTTTTTTTTTTTTTGCTTCCCAGCCACGAAGGTGAAAGGAATTTCTTTTTTTTTTTTTTTTTTAATTTTTTTTTCTTTTTCAAAGCTTATTTTTTTTATTTTTGGGACAGAGAGAGAGAGACAGAGCATGAACGGGGGAGGGGCAGGGAGAGAGGGAGACACAGAATCGGAAACAGGCTCCAGGCTCTGAGCCATCAGCCCAGAGCCCGACGCGGGGCCCGAACTCCCGGACCGGGAGATCGTGACCTGGCTGAAGTCGGGCGCTTAACCGACTGCGCCACCCAGGCGCCCCTCATCACTCTTATTCAACACAGTACTGGATGCTCTAGCCAGTGCACTAAGGCAAGATAAATAAATAAAAGGCATACAGGGAGAAAGGAAAAAAATAAAACTGTTCTTATTTTCATGATTGTTTATGTGGAAAATCATCAGGAATATAAAAAAATTTTATCTACATACCTCTAATATGAGTTCAGCAAGATCTCAAGATAAAAAATCAACACACAAAAATAAAATTTCATTTTTATATATTAACTATGAATATGTGAAAATAATTAAGAAGACAATGCCATTTATAATCACGCCAAAGAAAATGAAATACTTAAGTAGAAACTTAAGAATACATATACAGGATCTGTATGCTGAAAAAACATAATGCTGATGAAAAAAATTCGTTCAGATCTAGAGAGATACACTGTGTCTAAGGAAGGTAAGATAACATATTAAAGATGTCATTTCTCCCCAAATTGATATACAGGTTCAACACAATTCCCATAAAAATCCTAGCAAAGTTTTTGTAAATGTAGACAAAATCATCCTAAAATTTCTATGAAAATGCAAAAGAACTAAAATAGCCAAAACCAATTTGATAAAGATTATCATTAAAGAAATTAGTCTTCTTAAATGCTATAGTAATGGTGTGATATTGGGAAAGGAGTAGATACACAGATCCATGGAACAGGATAACCTAGAATAGGTACACACAGATATGCCCAACTGATTTCTGGCAAGGGCGCGAAAGCAATTCAATAGAAGAAGGACAACTTCTCAATGGAGCAAATGGACCTATATAGGCAAAAAATGAACCTCAACTTAAACCTCACCCTTTATACAAAAAATTAACTCAAAATGGATCAGCCTTAAATGTAAAACATAAAACTAATAAAACTTGTAGAAAAAAAATCTTAGGAGAAAATCCTTCAGAATCTATGACCTGGCCAAGTGTTCTTACTTGATACCAAAAACATTAGTAATAAAAGGGGAAAAAGATAAATTGGATTATCCAAATTAAAAGTGTTTGCTTTGTGAAGGACTCTGTGAAGAGTATTAAAAGCTATACACCAGAAGAAATATTTGACAATCACATATTCAACAAAGGATTACCTGGAAAGTAGAGAGTACTGTCAAAATACAATAATTTGTAAATAAAATGAATTAGAAACAGAAAATGGTCTAAAGATATGAAGAGACTTTTACCAAAGAGGATATAAAAAGGATAAGAAGCATGTGAAGAGATGTTCAAGATCATTAGTCATCAGGGAGATAAAAATTAAAACTACAATGAGATGTCACTACACAGTTATTAGAATGCTGAAATAAAAATGTAGCACCAAATGTTGACAGGTATGCCAAGGATCTGGATCACTCATACATTGCTGATAGAAATGCAAAAATGTGCAGCCACCCTAGAAGTGAATGGCACTTTCTTACATAACTAAATATGTGCTTATTATATGACTCAGCAATTTGCTGAGCATTTATGTCAGAGAAATGAAGACTTGTGCTCATGCAAAAATTTGGACACAATTGCTCATACAAGCTTTATTTGTAATAATCCCAAACTGGAAAGAATCCAAACATCCTTCAATGGCTGAATAGATAAATAAACTCAAACATCCACACCATGGAATATTACTCAGCAATTCAAAGGAATGGACTATTGATACATACTTGTAAGGATCTCAAGGGAATTACACCAAGTGAAAAAAGCCAATCTCCAAAGATTTCATACTGTATGGTTCCATTTATAAAACATTTTTTAAATGGCAAAATTCTACAAATGGAGGACAGATCTGTGGTTGTCAAGAGCTGAGACGGGCAGAGGGAGGAGGGGGCTGTGAATATAAAAGGGTAGCAGGAGGATCCTTGTGATGGCGTTGTTTTGTATCTTGGCTGTCTGGTGTTCACACAAATCTACACATGTGATAAAATGTTTAAACATACACCCATACACATGTACAGGTGAATGTAAAACTGGTGAAATCTGAGGTTGATGGATTATACCTGTGTCAGTTTCCTACCTGTGGTATTGTACAATTGCTATGCAAAATGTCATTAATGAGGAAAACTGGGTGATGAATGCATTGAATGTCTGTAATTATATCATATAACTGCATATGAGCCCACAATAATCTAAAGGAGTTTAAAAAGATCAAACCATATTAAAAAAATAAAATTGACAGAAAAATAACAAACTAAAAAAATTGAGAAGATGTATGGCAAAGGGTTTATTGCTTCTAACATATTAACTTTGAGAACAGTAGAAAACCAGGCCAAGATTATGAACAGATAATTCATAAGAAGAGAAACAACAACAATCTTTTAAATATGTGAAAATATACTCATATTTTTTCATTATAACACCAACACAATTTAAACTGCAATAAGATTTTTTTTGGAAGGATCAAAAGGTTTGATAATAAATGTCACTGGCAGGTGGCATGAGGAAAAAAGCATTTTGGGGTACTGTGGGTCATAAAATAAAGGGGTATAACCACTTTGAAGGATATTTGGCAATATCTAACAAAATTAAAAATTCACTTGCCATTTAACACATATTTCACTTCTATAAATTTGTATAAGTATATTAATCCATTTATAGAGCCCATTATGCATTAACATTGTATGTAATAAGGGAGGACTGGAAACTTTGTAAATGTCCATTAAAGGCCAGTAATTGAATACATTATGGCAGAATCACACAACAAAATATGCTATTAAGAAAAATGAGGTAGCTCTGTATATTCTGATATGGAATATTCAAATTAGTGTGTTAAGAAAAAACCACAAGGTCATGAATAGTATATATAACATATCCATAATTGTATACAATTAAAGGATACATATATATGGATATGTATATATACAAACATATATATGTGTATATATGTGTGTATATGTATATACATAAATATATATATGTATATACATATATGTGTGTATTATATATATGAACACATGTATGTACTTGCATATACATGTGTTTCTGGAGAGTTCACAAGATAGTAAATAGTGGCTGCCTCTAGGAAGGCAGCAAAGGTCTTCATTAAGAGCTGTATCTATTCTGTTTTAAGCCCACTGTCTGGCTTGAGATAGTTAATATATAATAGTTCATATGTATCTTCATTATTGATGTGTCCCCCAGTGTCTAACATTTGCTTAGTGCATTGTAGTGTTTAAATAAATGCTCATTGACTTGAACAGTATTTCTATGTTACTCGCCCATGAGGAGTAACTCTTAACATTGCAACCATTAGTTACTTTTCTATATTATACTTTTACTATACTTTTCACAACCCTTTCCTAACACATGATCTTAATTGAGCCTCATATGTTTTTCAATTTATACAAAGTATTTATAAGTTTTATCTAGGTATATATTTTGATTATATCCTGCAATTCAGTCTTTGGTACCTATACAATTGCACACCTTTATAAACTATTTTCACACTTTGTTGCCTTTCCTATTTGCTTTACAGCTTTTTCTGCTGTAACTGTGTTCACCCTTCTAGCCAGTTCTTCTCTTTATCCTTATGCATTAATGGCCTACCACCGTCTTCATTGCCACATTTAAAATATATTATTCTTGTTCTTTCTGCTTTCTTTTTGTTTATACCTTTAAAAAAAGGTGCTTTAGCTACTCCTCGTTGTGTCTTTCTAGCATTCCTTTGAAATCTATTTAGGAAATGTGTTGCAGTTTCTCTTCTTCACCCCTGCATGCACCTAGCTTTCTATAGAGCAACAATTCCTTCTCCAGGCCAAGAATTATTGGCTCAGGTCAGCAGTTTGTCATAAAATATTCTACATGACATCCATGCTTTGTCCTAGCTTTTCTATTTCCTGCAGCCTCTTAAAGATCTTTTTTAATATCCTTACTCTCAAATCCATCAATTTCCGTGTTATAAGGAGAAAAGGCCTTTGCAATTACTCTATGTAATACTTTCCTGACTTCTTTTTTAAG
Source organism: Prionailurus viverrinus (assembly GCF_022837055.1). Taxonomy (NCBI): domain Eukaryota; kingdom Metazoa; phylum Chordata; class Mammalia; order Carnivora; family Felidae; genus Prionailurus; species Prionailurus viverrinus. The sequence goes on from NC_062568.1 coordinate 144,249,192, forward strand.
GATCTCATCTTGTATGCCTCTTTCTGCTTCATTTGATCTATTCTTTTGGAAAGTTAGCCTTTTCTGTTTAGCCCCATCTAATAGTACTATTTACATTTCTGTTTACATAATCTGAGCCTTTTACTTTTCTCCTAAATTTTTTAAAATTCAGGTACTCCACTCTTAAAAAAATAGAAGCACACTGTGTCCAATTCCAGATTTTCCCCCTGATTTGGATCCGTTGTTTATGGTGAACCAACTTTGTACTTTCAGCTATTTAATTTCTTACTTTTGAAATAGTTAAAATAGTTAAAAATAATTTAAAACAAAACAAAACAAAACACCTCACAACAAAGCCCCAAAGCTCTTTCGTTACGCATGCTCTTGATTTGACTTCCATTTTTATCTCTCAGGTTCAGTGCTCCAGCCTTCCTGACCACTCTGGGGGGTTCCAGAAATTTCTCGGTATTTTTTCTCTTATTTGTGCTCTGGGTGTTCAAGAGTTGGTTTAGTTTGATTCCTATTTTTTTTTTAAGTTTATTTATTTTGAGAGAGAGAGAGAGAGAATGAGCAGGGGAGGGGCAGAGAGAGAGGGAGACAGAAAATCCCAAGCAGGCTTAGCGCTCTCAGGGTGGAGCTGGATGTCACAAACTATGAGATCATTACCTCAGCCAAAATCAAGAGTGAGTCACTTAACCAACTGAGCCATCCAGGCACCCCTGATTTTGATTTCTTTAGTGATCATGTCTGCCGATGAAATCTCTAAAATTTCTGTTTTTAACTGTAGCAGTTAAGATAGGTCTGGTTGCTTTATTGGCCATGATGCTACATAACAAACCACCTTGAAATGCAATGGTTTATTAAAACAACTGTTTATTTTTTCTCAGTCATATGCATATAGGTCAGTGGGGACATTTTAAAAAAATTTTTTAAATGTTTTTTATTTATTTTTGAAAGACAGACAGAGTGTGAGCAGGGGAGGGGCAGAGAGAGACGTAAACACCGAATCTGAAGTAGGCTCCAGGCTCTGAGCTGTCAGCACAGAGCCCGGCATGGGCTTGAACTCGTGAACTGAGAGATCATGACAGGAGCTGAAATCAGTTGCTCAACTGACTGAGCTGCCCAGGTGCCCCCCACAACCCCCCTTCCCTTTTTTTTTAATTCTCAAGTTAGTTAATATACAGTGTAGTCTTGGCTTCAGGAGTAGAACCCAGTGATTCATCACTTACATATAACACTCAGGGCTCATCCCAACAAGTGCCCTCCTTAATGCCCATCACCGATTTACGCCCCCTCCCCCCGCCAGCCCCATCAACCCTCAGTTTGTACTCTGTATTTAAGAGTCTCTCATGGTTTGCCTCCCTCTCTGTTTTTATCTTATTTTTCCTTCTTTCCCTTATGATCATATGTTAAGTGTCTCAAATCCCAGTCAGTTGGGACATTTCTGCTCTAGGCCGATTGTTGGCTGACCTTGGGCCCAGCCTTTGGAATTGGCTTTGGGTCTGCTCCACATGTTCACATTGTCCTTGAACTGAAGCTGGTCACACGCTTCTCATGGTGAGGCACCAAATGCCCATGAAAGTGTGTTTAAAGTCTCTGTTCATGTCACCTTCCTTTCACTTTGCCCTGGCCAAAGCAAGCACAGGTATTCTCTGTTTCCTCTGCCACACTGCACAGGAAGGAATGAAGAACTGAGAAGAAGCATGAAACCTGCAACAGCTGTATATAGTTTGCTCCTTTGGATACCCTATGTCTATGCACTCCTTTCTTCCTCTTTCAGCAGATAAAACCCTGATGTCTCCCCTGCATCCTACTCATGGGTCAGTCTCTCTCTATGATGTCCAATCTCCTCTATCAGGTTTTGATTTGGTGGCTCATGGTTCAGTTAAGTACTTTTATTCATGTAAACACAGGAAAAGCCTCTCTGGGGCACAACAATCATCAAATCTTGCTGAGAAGAAATGCTGCAGGCTCCCTGCCTTGGCTGTGGAGTGAGCTCTTCAGTTTGTCCATCTGGTGGCCCCAGCTTCTGCTCTTCAGTGAGAACTCCCTTGTTCATTTTCCTTGGTGGCTCGTGGTCTGGCCCTCTGAAAGAGCTTTCCTTCTCCATTATCCTGTGGCTACATCTGAGGTGGACATTCAGGAGTGTATCTTTCTTAAGGATCACACATATAGAGCAAACCAGTTCCTGTTATTATTTTCAGGATCTGTGGATTCTTTTTGGACAGTAAGCTACCCTCAAAAATGTGGTGGGCTGGCAGCATAGTGGCTTTTTGGTCATCTCCAAGCGTGAATAAATAGTCAAAATTCTTGGATAAATGGAATTTTTAAGCTTGAGGACACTACTAGTCTTTTATTTATGGACCTCTGTGCTCTGCCCATCCAAATAATTTCCAGCTTGTTTTCTACTGCATTGAAGACATCTGAAATAATGTGTATCTTTGCCAGCAGGCTAACTACTTTTGAATGGTGGGGCACCAGTCATATTTATTGCTAAGATTAGAATTTGCAGACACTTCTTTTAATTGCTTCCACTAGAGATATACACAGTTCTCTTTTCTATCTACCTGGAAAGTTTTCAAATTATCAGTGTCTCAATCAGCTGAGGTTGTAGGTCACAGGCAAAGAGTTTCTTTAATGTTAATGAAGATGCAAGTACTTTCTCTTTCAACTCTCAGACTGGCGTGCTGGTTCCACCCTAAATTCATCATTCTCTTAGGTTTTTACTGACAACTTATGCCAACGTTTTGCACAAATTTTACTATTTTTCCTAATACCACATTATAGTGTTAGCCAGCATATGGTTGGTTTTCCAGTATATGGCAGGTAATGATTTGACTAAATATTTTATTGATATGTAATAAGGCTCTTGAGATTTTCAGTTTTCATTATCTGTATCACTAATTTGTACCTACCTAGCTCTGCCTCCAATCTAGTGCCACATCTTAGTCTGTGTTACTTGAAGCACCTCCCTTCTGGGTACTATATCAGTTGGACTAAGTTTTGAATTCATATAACTGAGAAAAGAAATAACAGTGGAAATAATAGTGGCTTAATTGAGACAGAAGTTTATTTCTTTCTCATGTCAAAGAGAATTTTGAAGACAAACCATCCAAGGCCACCCTACTGGCATCAGATACAATGTTATCAGAGACCATTGTATTTTCTTTCTGCTACTCCACTTTTTTTTTAAAATTTTTTTTTTCAACGTTTATTTATTTTTTGGGACAGAGAGAGACAGAGCATGAACGGGGGAGGGGCAGAGAGAGAGGGAGACACAGAATCGGAAACAGGCTCCAGGCTCCGAGCCATCAGCCCAGAGCCCGACGCGGGGCTCGAACTCCCGGACCGCGAGATCGTGACCTGGCTGAAGTCGGACGCTTAACCAACTGCGCCACCCAGGCGCCCCTCTGCTACTCCACTTTTAGCATAAGACTTCTTTCTTTGAGGTCACCTCATAGTCTAAAATGGCTGCTGTAGCTCCAGACATCACTTCTGTGGTAGCAGAGGTAGTGGGGAAGGATAAAAGAGTATCTCTCTATCTTGAATCAGTTAGCTCCCTTTAAGCAGTCTTCCCAGAAGGCTACTGCAAAATCACAAGCTTATTATCTCATTGCCTAGGACTTAGACATACAATCTCATCTTGTTATAAGGGATAATGGGAAATGTAGCAATTTATTTGTTAAATGAATACAACTGGGATTTGGTTATTAAGGAAGCAGAGAATTATAGGTATCAGGATTCTGCAATTAATAGTCTCTACCAGAGACTCTGCCTTGAGACTTTTAATTTGTTAAACACGTGTTCAGTTAAGCTTTGACATCTTGAAAGGACAAAAAATATTTTCTCTTCTTTATCATCCTCATATCATAATTTAAGTCATCCCTATTATAACAGCAATTTACTCACCCTTCATACACATATGCCACATTTCCAACCTTTGTAAAAATTAATTTCTGTCATTACTCTAGCCTTATTTAAAAAGACAGAATATTTTACTTCATATAGCACAACAGTAATTCTTTTACACAGATCTTTTCAACATGACTGGTCCATTTCCTTTTCTTTTAAGTATATTCTGGACTGCTACTCTGTTTATCTAAATATATTTTTTAATTGGAAATGATCTTAGTGATTATCTATTTAATTCTTTCATTTGGCAGATGAGGACGCTGAGGCCTGGAAAAAGTACCTCAGGCCTCTCATCTTACACAGCGAGGAATTAATAGACAATCTTTATGCCTAGATCCTTGGATTTGTTTGCAATTAAATGTGTCCACACATTACCTTTTCTTTTCCCCAATCAAATTTCTTTCTACCTTTTTTAGTTATTCAGTTAAAGTCTTCTTGCAACCATTCTTATTATATACAGGAGAGAAGTCATGACCCAAAATAATATTTCCTTTTCAAATTTCTGTTATGGATGAGGATGGAACATAGTATATTCATAAATCTGATATTTCCTCTCACTGAGGAAATCACACATACGATCATATATCTTGCACTTCAAATCTCATATATCTTTGAACATTTACATTTGTATGATTGGCAACCCTTCTCCCTTTATGAAATTTTCCCCCTTTTGGCCAGTGTAAAGAGCCCCGAACTAAGTTCCTATCTATGTGAAAGTAAATTCCCTTCTAGGTCCTTCTTCTTAAAAATTCATTACCACCGCCCCCCCCCCCCAACCCCACTGCCCTATTCATTCTATTTGTTGATTAAGTTAAGAACATTTACAGGGAACACTTTTACGTGCAAAGGTTCCAAGAAATCCAGGACTTAAAGTGGAAGCGCGCGATACAAATAACACGAAAACATGTATTTTGCTCGATCCCAGGAAATTTCCTTTCAATTCCCAGATCTCTTTCCCTATTGTGATTTTCTTCCTACCGGCTTCTCTTTATCACCAGAACACAGCATGTAGTAAGCAGCCATACATGTTTTTTGCATTATGTTGAACCTCAGACTCTGCTATGGCAACATCCCTTTCTGCTTTCTTCTTTATCCTTCAGCATCTCATGTGCAGCAGATAAACAACATGTAGTGGTTACTTGGCTGGTAGACTGGAAGTTTGGGTTTGGTGCCCCAAGGGTGAATTTAGGACTTCGCATGTTCGTGCACACTTCTGCTTTTGGTACTGTTGCTATTGCAAAGTTTTGTTCTGTTTTTCATATGAAATTTCACCTGACCATGCTCATATAATACTGTCACCTTTTTATCCACCTCTTGGAAGGTGTGCTTGACCTCGAACCCCCTTGCCATTTTCACTTTCCTAATTCTTTTCCGTTTCCAAGCCCCACCCATTTCACCTTTTCCCCAGACAGCTGCATCAAATTCCTTTCAAACTGCACTACTGCTTTCTGTATTATTGATAATCATGAAGATGGAGCCCAACATAATGGCTAGCACTCAACAAATTAAAACTGTTCTTCTTTTCTTTATTAGATGATCTTCACCATAATTCTGTATGGTAGATCTGACTGGCCTGGGATGAGATAACCACAGTGTAAGATATTGACATGGTAAAGACTACCCTGCAAATTATTATTACAGCAAGGCAAACAAATAGACTTAAATTCTCCCTCATTGACTTAGACCAAATAAATGACTTTATTCTTGCAAACCACACTCTAGTCACAGAACTCTTGCTCCTCTTCAGTTTCTAATATGTGAATATGAGACATAAGAAGAGGCAGAGTTTACAATGAAACACACCTGAGTTTAAGGCTTGGCTCTATGAGTCACCATCATATGAAACTGGCAAGTTACATGAACCCTTTGCAGCTCAGTTTCTTTTGGGTGTGAATCAGGGAATACAATACCTACCTCACTGGGATGGTATAAACATTAAATCGGAATTACCATATCCAACTTCCCTGTCTGAGACATGAAAGAAGTGCCACAAAAGTGGCCACTCTTTTGTACAGCACCACCCGATACTAAGCCAGTGGCATTTACTGGATACTACTCTTAAAGTTGGTATATGTATCTCCTTTTTTCTTTTCTGTTTCCATTTATAAAAGTCTTACTAAGTATCTTTCATTTATTTTCTTAAAAGTTTATAAGAGGAAGTAGGTTCTTTCTCTTTTTTCAAACAAAAACAAAAACAAAGACATCAAGGAAGAAGAAGAAAAACTAACATGAGAAAACGACTTTTAGCCTACATTCAACCTATTGCTGGATATACTTATTTCCCTGAAAGTTGAGGTAAAATATGCTGCTTCCTGGTGGTAAGGAATTGATGTGATTTTGTTTTGAATAAGCCTTGAGGAGAAAAAAAGCCATATTTCTTCAGCATCTTCTCATCTTATCTATAGGAAATGGCACCTGATTTAGATTAAAACTCTTCTGGAACTGGTCTTGTAAACTTAGGTCTAATAAACTAAATGTCAATGTGATAAAAAATATCCTTACTAAAGAAAAAATATCTACTTCGTTCCAATTCTGAAAAATATGCTTTGCTGCAGTTCTAAGAGATTCTTTTTGGTATACCATTGGGGTCCATTCACTTACTTTTGGTTTAGCATACGCTTCCATGGAGAATTTAGGTAAAATAGCTACAGTTCTTTCAGTAGATAGTGGCAATGAAACAGGAGAAAGATTTGTGTTCATTTCACTTCTTGATGAGCCCTCTTCCTCCAGTGATCTGGCTTGCACAACTCTGAGGAAGAAGGGCTCCTGCTCAACACATTCACAGGTGAGAAGAGTCCAGGATGTAAGTTTGATAAAGGGACAATGATGTGCTAATTCCAATGAAAGGCCATTTTACAGAGAATCCTGCAACATCATCTAATTAAAGGTCAAAAGTGGATTCTACCAGCACAGGGTAGTAAAGATGTGTTTTACTAGTAGCAAACCCTGGGCAATAAACACTGTTTTTTAAAAATCTTTTCACTAGTACCGTTCCCTCTCAAGCCCTTCCTTGATTAGCACAACTGCTGACCTCCTCCTTAACTGCGCCCGGCTATTCCACCCTCCATTTTGTGCTCAATGTTCCTTCCCATAATATTCAACTTCTCTCGGTTCCTGGAGTACTTCCTGTGCCCCTATTTGACTGGGACCTTCGTATGTTATTTACTTTGCCTGAAGCCTTCTTCATTCTCTTTTTTTGCATGGATAAGTCTTATCTATGATCAAAGTCTCAGATGAAAAGCCTGAGAAATCTACTAGGCTTCCGCACCTCCACTGGGTAAGGTGTTTACAGAGAATCCCCAGCTTCAGCTATTTTATAACCAGGACCTGCTACATCACTTACAGGTCCCAATGACAAAATGAAAATACAGGGTCCTAGTGACAGCAGGGGAAATCATTCTTCCTTCTAATGGACTGCCATCTCTACACATAGTGGACAAGTGCTCCCCAAACAATGTCATCTCCATCCTGCGATATGCCTGATGGAAGATGGGTATAAATCACCTACCAAGTCACCAGCTAAACCCACTATGGCTCTGCCAACCAGGGCAAATAACATATTTATGCAAGCCCCCACCCCTCCCCAAAGATGCCTTGAGGTGTGCATCACACCTGACTCTCTTTGTGCTCTCACATGGGCAACCCCAAGATGTGATGGTAGAACACAGGCTTTCATTGGCCACTGCACCTGTTATGACTCCATTGGTGAGCAGCAGTGGTTGGGGTGCCAAAGGGAAGAAAGCTGGGAGCTAAGAACCCTCCTGGTGAGGGGGACGAGTGGTGAGAGTCCAGGCTGCACATGAACTGACATAAGCTTTGTTGTTTCCACAGGAATTTACTTACAAAATAAATTCAAAAATAAAAGTATTAAACATTTTAAGACAGCCACTGCAGGGTTTAAACTTCAAGAGCTTGGCCCTTCTGAACATATGGCCCAGTGCGACTGTCCTGGCTGTGTGCCTGTGAAGCTGGCTCTCTTCATAACTGATCACACTTTATTTTTATTGCCATTAAATTGCATTTCCCCTTCCCTACTAGACATTTATAATACAATCCCAATGTATTTTATACATTGCTTTATATGGAAGCATATTTTGTGATTTATATGGAAGCATATTTGTCTTTCCAAATCCAGATTAAATATCTAATGACCTGTCACGTCTGTGAGATCTCTTTAGACTCTACCATCAGTTTTGGAGGGCAGTGTCTCGACCTACTCTGTACATCAAGAGTCCTTTCTTATGCCATGGCATTTGGGCTGAGTAAGTGGTCAATCAAGTTAAACTGTAGCCTCTTTTATTCTAGAAACAGAGTTTCCATTACATCAACTTTTTTGATCCTGCTTAATAATGCTAAATTCAATTAACATTGCAGTTTACTAGTTTAATATGCTATAGATTAAAGGTTTTTATGACCAAGATCTATGTATGTTTCCCAGGGAAACAAACAAACTAAAATGATTGATTATGAATCGTCTTCCCCCAACACACACAGAAGTGCATAACTATAGGAGAGAAAGAAAAATAAACAAAGTCAAATTCAATACTACCAACACTGTACTAGACACAAGAAAACAGGTGTCTTTGACAGTTGATGTATTTACAGAGTTAGGAAAATCATAATGATGAGGAGAGTAGGCACTGAAAACTCTTGACTGTTCTGTAAAAAATCAGTTTCTCGAAAACAGAAAAGCCTATAGAATAACTTGAAAGTCATTCAGCTGAAGAGGAATTTAACTTATTTTGCACATTTTTAGAGGATAGAAATAGAGAAACAATAAGTGGAAGTCATGAAGATGTGGATTTTGGATCAAGGCAAAGAAAGACCTTTCTAGAAATGAGGGTATTGAAAATGGGTCCTCAAGAGGTGAAGATTTCTCCTTGTTGGAGTGACTCAAGTAGATGTGAAATGGCCAGCATGCCTTGTTGACTCTGTAAAGTAGAATGAAATGAGAATATTTATGATGGATGATTTGGTGTAGCAGATCGTGGGGCAAATATCAGAAAATCAGAACTTTCGTCCTGGCACTTCATTTTCCTGATCACATGACACAGGTGCTGATCTCTGTGATTTCATTTTCTTATCTGGCAAATGGATACAATAGAATGTACTTCAGATAACTGTGGTGAGAACTGAATGGCATCAAGTACTTGAAGGCACTGTAAAAGTGCTATGAAATAGGAAGTAGTAATATTTATGTTGATAATAAGAAAAATAATAATAGTCATATGCATTACTTCAGTCTCTGTGGTCCTAGAAGATAGACAGAATAATTATCTTCTTACACATAAGAAAAGTATCAGATTATAAGTGTCCGTCCCAAAGAGACATAGTCAATGAGTGGCAGAACTGGGAGTCAAGACTTCTCCCATAGAGATAGGAATTATTTCTCCTGCAGCACACTGCCTTTATGATGAAGGAGTCTGTGACATTTTACAGTTCCCAAAGTACTTAGGACTGAAGTCACTCAGTAATAACAGACTCTGTTTAGACATCATTCTTTAAGTGGTATGTTTATATGATTTTTCACTCAGGGTACCAGGGTAAGAATAACACATGTTGGCTAGATCTCCCCTTTCTTTAGTAAACAACACCTTTAATAAACATTGACAGGGCTTTTGTCAAATAGGAGCTTTAAAAAGACACACCAAGTGATTACTCAAGACAAACTGAATACCCACTATGGAATACCACACGTATGAAATTATAAATGATATGCCAAACAAGTACTGTTACTTTTAATGTTAATTACCACCCCTCATTATTTCAGTGACTGACTGGATCACATTTCTGTTCTTGTCCTTTTCATTGACACTATCTTTACTCTGAATGTCCTCTTATTTAAATGTTCTAGTGCTTGATCCCATGGTGGCACATAATGAACATCATTTCTTTGTGACAAGGGAGATATATACTCTCTACAGGATGTTCTCAGTAATGATTCAGTGTTCAGTCATATAAATGCAGATGGTTTCTGCCAAAACTATTCACAATTTAGAAACTATTTTGATGTCTATTCCTAATTGCTCTTACATAAATGTTTCAAGGAAGGAAATTTAGGAGATGTGACTATCTTTGTTCTCTATAAAAACCCAATATTCTTTGTGAAAATTTTCTGGGGTTTCAATGGCAAGAATTTTTATGGTTTTTCCTTGCATTTACGGGTGGAAAATGAATACCTTCTAGTCTGAGTGCTACTTTGTACCCCCTCTGCTATTACTTTTCTTTCTTCTGTCTTTCCCCATTTTTTTTTTGCCATAAAAAGTTTCTCACATATCCCCACCCATTTATAGAATTTAGGATTAAAAGCTATTTTGCTACAACAAAATGTTTTTTCAACAGGAGCCTCTTGTTTAACTGTTTGAAGACCACCACACTTCAGTTGTTCTTTTATATATTTAATCTCATAAATATACACCAGAAAAATTGAGAAAGTGGTTAGATACAATCAATTCTTTGAAAAAATAGCACATTTGATTTTCTTTTTCTGTTAAAAGCTCACAATTTACTAGCTAAGTAGTTTGTGAATATTTTTATATTCTTTTTATCTGTCAAAATGTACAATTTTAAAGGACTTATGAATTGTTTAATCCCACGGAGTTTTAATGCCAACTTTTTGCACTGGTGAATAATAGCCTAGGAAGAAGGTCAGTAATGAAGCTTTAACCCCACCAATAATTCAAAATCTCAATAAACTGGAAAAATCCCCCCCTTAGGAAGTCACAACAGGGTCCTCCATTCCTTTTAGATCTGTTTTATATATATATATATATATATATATATATACACACACACATATATATATACACACACACATATATACATATATATACATATATACACAAATATATACATATATATAAATTTTGTAATGTTTATTTATTTTTGAGAGGGAGAGGAGGAGCAGAGAGAGAGGGAGATACAGAATCCGAAGCAGGCTCCAGGCTATGAGCTGTCAGCACAGAGCCTGACGCAGACTTGAACTCACTAACCTAACCATGAGATCTTGACCTGAGCTGAAGTGGGACCTGAAGCTGACCTGAGCTCAACCGACTGAGCCACCCAGGTGCCCCTATATTGTTATATATTATTAATATTAACATATGTTTATAATGGATTTTGTAAATTCATTGAAAAGAAGCATACATAGGCTTCCTAGCAGTAAATCTTGTCATTGTCTTTGACTTTAGAATGTTAAAGGGGGAAATCCAAAATTCTTCTATTTTAAATAACCTAGAAGGAGAAGAATAACAATGGCACCAATCACAGGGCCCTTTCTCTTTTCTTCTCTAAAAGCACGTGAACACGCAGGAAGAGACCCACTTTCCTCCAGGCGGCAGTGCTGTGCATGTGCCATGGTTTTCACTCTCTTGTTCAGGGGCCGTTAGAAGTACTATCCACTTATATTCCATTACAATCGATTGAATATTATACATCAAAAAGTAGAGAGAAAATGTTTAAGATTTTATGAATGCAAGTGAAATGATTAGAGCTCACAAAAGCTTTGAATTTTCGAAGCTTAGCTTCTATCTTGTCCTTACATAAGCATCTTTGATCTTCTCTTCACCCAGCTTTTAGATGACTTTTATGTGGTCTTATAATTGTTTTATTATTTTAGGAGAATTAGTCATGGAGACTTCTTTTTTAAATTTTTTCTATAGAGGTTATTTTTAAAAGAAAGTTTCCATTCCATTGCAAGTCAGGGGATTTCTCAAACCAGATGGAATTAGTGTTTACTCTTCTGTGCGTTGTAAGGAATAAAAGATGGGAGAGTTAGGTTCTAATCTTAGATCTTCCATAAAATAATGTTGTGACCTTTGGCAAATCATTCATCTGTTCTGCTTTAATTTTTCTCTTACTGTAATGGACTACTTGTCACTTTTTTTCAAGATTAATAGAGTTAGTCAATTCTGAAGAGACTTGAAAACTATTTTACAAGTGTGAGGCGTTATTAATGTAAAAATCCAAGTTTTAAGGTTAGGTTGATAATAAACATTCTTTAATAAATAAGAAGAAACTGCGCAAAGGACAGTTAGCCTCCCTTCAATTTGTATTGTTTTCCTGCTAATAACCACCTTCAATTGTGCCTTCACATACACTGGCAAGTTGCCAAGGCTTTGCAAACTTTTCCTGTGGGGAACCCCTTAAGCATAATCTCTCAGAATAGAGACAGGATTCGGAAACACCTGGAACTCTTGATTTCTGTAGGCCAACCATTGGAAAGTCTCCAAATAACAGAATTGTCTTTATTCCTATGGTTCTATCACCATTGATTTACTATTTGCTCTATTGGACAAATGATTTTTTTCGTACTTTCTCTGTGATAAGGCACTGTTCTACACACTGGAGATACTATGGTAAACAAGGCATCATGTCCTTTTACTTTGAAAAGGAAGCAGGTTCCAAGAGAAATTTTGGTGAAGCAATTAGCAATTTTCCAGAAAGTCAGAGGTAGGCTCTGTTTATAATACAGAAAAAATTTACCTTCACCTCTGTTTTTCTTTCCTAGGTGCATACTTGAGCAAGGGTTTCCATTCTCTTCCTGCTTTTCATTCTTCCTGACTTGAGTAATACAATCAGTCCCCAACCATGGCACTCCTTGTCACATCCATGTTTTGTCATTAGTCTCTTTTAGTCTTTTGATCAGTGCCTGTAAGGCAATTTTTTTCCTAAAGCATTTGCCATGAAAACAAACTTTGAAGGCTCTGAGAAGTCCTACAGGACAGAACTCTCTTTAACATAATTTAACAAAGAATTTCCCAAACTTATTTGACCACAGATTGTGTTTCACCCCAACTCTCCCCTAATACTATCCCTTGGTGCTTATTATCTGAGTATCACATTCTAGGAACTGCTGCATTAAGCAAGCTTCAAAACCCTCTCTAACCTCTTTCCAATAATTCTCTCTCAAAGACAAGGTCTTGATAAAAAGTTTGAAACAAGAACATGTTTTCCCTTAGCAATATGTTTCCAAATTAAAAAAAAAATATGGCAAATATATAACTATTAGATTATTTGTTTTAATTACTAAAAGATAAGAAATACAATGCACCTGTTTTAAAGATTAGCACATTTATTCAAAATAAATTGAGAATAGAATTAAACAGATCAGCAATCACTGTAGTATTAGAAAATGTTGATGGTTTGAAAGAAAAAAAGGTTAATTGTATGAGGAAGGTGCTAAAATGATAACAGCTAGAAGTTTGCAAAGTATAGCTAGGTGAATCTAGTAATATTTCTAAAACTCTTGAAGATATCACCTTGAGATAAAACACCACTATTTAATATATAAACTAAAGCTCTTGTGGAACATGAAGACATGAGCTCAAGTCTGGAATTCATGGATTTATTCCATTCTTTCCATTTTTTTTTTAAATTTGTTGAGAAATAATTGACAAATACAATTGTATTTATTTTATTTGTACAATGGGATGATTTGTTATACATATACAGTGTGGAATGATTACCAAGATCAAGACAATTAACATGATCACCTCTTCACATGGTTCTCTTTCTTTCTTTTTCTCTCTCCTTTTTTTTTTTTTGTGGTGAGAGTGCTTAAGATCTATTTTCAGCCACTTTCAAGTGTACAAATGCCATGTTATTAACTATAGTCACCAAGCTGTACATTGGATCCTTAGAATTTATTCTTTTAACTGAAAATTTGTACCCTTTGACCTACATCTTCCCATTTTGCACCCCCCAGGCCCCCAGAAACCACCACTGTAGTCTTTATTTCTATGAAATCAGCTTTTTGTTTGCTTGTTTTTATTTGTTTCTGGTTTTACTTTTAGATTCCACATAGAAGTGATGCCATACATCACTTGTCTTTCTCTGGCTTATTTCACTTAACATAACGCCCTCAGGATCCATTCATGCTGTCACAAATGGCTGGATTTCTTTCTTTCTCATGGATAAATAATGCTCCACTGTATACACACCACATTTTCTTTATCTATTTATTTCTTGAAGACATTTCTTTTTCATTCATCTGTTTTTTTATTCTTATTTGCTTAGTTAAAATTCTTATAAAAATTTCCTGATTAGACTGCCAATTCAGTAAGCTTCCTTAACAGTACTGTGAGTAGATATCATTCAAATCTTTTCTGGCATGCAGTTGTGTTATACAGATGCCTACAAGGATCTGAGGAATGATGAAGTCTGATCTCTCAATCATAGATGAGAATGTCTTTTGCAAGGACTGGCATCTATGTCCTTGCTCACCCTTCTTGTTTCTTAACTCTGCTGTTCCTCAAAGTTCTGCCATTTTTGGGGTCTTCTCTCTTCATTCTAGACATTTTCTTTGGGCAATCCAGCTATCATAACTTTGTATGATATTTCATATACTTGACTCTGAAGAGATATACCTTTAACCAAGATATTTCCCTTCAGCTCAAGTCTAAATATCCACCTGAAGATGACCCTTCTCTGTGCCACAATCCACTCATTTACAACATAATAAAGCTGAATGCTTCATCTTTTACCTTAACCCACACTGATACCAAGCAGATAATGTGGACCAGGCTTTATTTGCACTTCACCTTTGTCCTTAGCAGACCTCTATCCCAGCATCTATAGTATTTTACTCTTCTTATCTATTCAATGATAATCTCCTCTTATTACATTCTAATGTTCTCAAGAACAGTAATTTAAAAATATACTTTTATTCTCTTATATCCTTTTGCAAATAGTTTATCTTCAGTATATGGCATAAGTCCTGGCACATAGAAAGTTCTTGAGTGGATCTGCATTGAGTGGGTAAGTCCAAGGAAAGAGACAAATTCAGGTGATGGGCTACAGAGAAAGTGTGGCACTGTGGTCTGGGAAGACATATTATCCTGAGAAGATAAATCTCTAACTAAGGGGTGAGTCCCAAGGGGGAAAAACATAAGATACCAGTTATACTATAAAAATGGGTGAAAGCGAGACTGACAGCCCTTTACTGAACATGAGTCAGGCTGCTGTCATCAAAGAGCCAGAGGGCTTTGCCTCTACTGTCTTAGCAATTAACAGAGTATATTTGTGTTGCCTTTTTCTCTTCCCAAACTGGGACTTCATGGAGGGCAGAACCCTATCACAATCATTTTTGTGTCTATGGTCCTTAGCTTAATGCCTAGAACACAGTAAACACTCAGGAAATACTGTTACATAAATAAATGGCCTAGTTAGTAAAACTGCTTGAGTCCCCCTCTTCTGATATGTAACTTAGAAAAAGTAGTAACTATTTTAGTGGTTATTTTCATAATTAAATGGGAAGGTATAAGTAAAACAACACTCACAAAGAGAATGGAAAGTACTATAAAAATATGTCATGTTCTTTAATGTTTGCTACTCTAAGACCGGAATTGTTTCCAAGGTTTGGAAGAAAAAACAAAGGAAGAAAGAAATGATAACATGTTTTGAGGGTCTACCAAATGTCTGCACTTTCACATGTTCCAGAGACTTCTGTGAAGGAAGTATGCCATTTCCAAGTAAGAAAACAGATGCTTCAGGCAATTAAGTGCCCAGCCCAAATCCAATAGTTAAAAGGAACAGCCTTGGCATTGAGAACTATGGCTTCTGAGTCTGACTCATGAGCTCTTTTGACTGTAAGGAACAGGAATTAAACTTCCTCGGTAGCAGTGGGTAGGTGGGTCAGACATGGAAAATCATATAGGAAGCTAATGTTTGGCCTCATATAAAGTAAACTGATTATGTTAACTGTGCAGGGAGACTGCTATAGCCACAACAAAAGTTTTCAAAGAAACTGATACTAATTAGTAATTAACCAATGTTCTCTTCACCAATCGTAACTTATCTTTAAATGTCTCTGTATTCCCAAGAACCTCTCTGACCTTTAAAAATACATGATCTAATATTAATCACTGGAAGAAAGAGGTGGTATTGAGAAGAAGCAGTGTCAATATGTAAAATCTCTTCTCTTGGGATCTATGCATAATGACTAGCATATTTTTTCCCAATTTGAGGAGCATTTCCATTCTATTTCCTTGTATGGGAAGACAACAGTTTTGTGGATGATAAATGGATCTTTAATCACTCCCATTCCTACTCCTGTCTTCTCTCCTCCATCTCAGACTTGCTTTCAGGTCTTTTAAGTTCTTCTTCTTGACTTCATTTTTCTACATTAACAGATTTGGCAGAGCAGCTTGGAAACCCTCTGGGAGCAGAAAACCAACATATTTAGATGTTTATTGCAGCTGGGGAATTATAGTTACATCCACTCCCACAGACCGCAGTGTTGCCATATTCAAATGTCTGAAGGGTAGCTTCCGAGGGTTTTAATGCATTGTCTTTCTTCACTTAGGTCCAAAAGACTCAAACCTATATAATATCCTACATTAAATTGCATGATAGACCAGTCCTGTTAGCCTATTTGAAATAGAGTCATGTTTGTTATTTTATAGTCTACATGCTCAAACTGTCACACATGAAGTTTTCCTGAATGATTTTATGAATAATAATTTAGCCATGTATTATGTAGACTCAGGAAGCAATCTCTTCCTTACTGATTCTTAGAAGAGACTTAGTTCTCATGTGGTAAAAACTGCTTCATATGTCTTTGGAATAATGAAATATACATATTTTTTTCCTGATAATTAAAACCTTAAATGAAACATGTATCATCCTCTTATAGGATAAAATTAATAATGAAAGCATTAAATTCTCTAGAAATGCTTATTGTGGTATATGTTCTTCATTATTTTAATGTAGTTTGAAAACAAGAAGTGGTCCTGGGTACCATAAATGTAATATTAATTATATTAACTATGCAATCAATAAGAAATTACCAACAGAAACAAAACTAGTATTGAATGCATGACATAATACAGACCTAGTATCTATTGTATTTAAAAATGGAGGCAAGTATTCTTATTGCTGGGCTTTAAGAGAACAACAAACTCTAACCTTCATGAAAGCAAAATCAATTTTTCATTATCTCCTTCAGTTTATACTCCCACAATAACTTTCAGTTTGGATTAGTACTTAAAAGCCCCCAGTTCTAGAGCCCAACTGTCAGATTATAAGCAGGCTCTTCCACTTAAGGGCACGATGCCCTTTGGCAAGTCACTTCACCTTCTTGTGCCTTGGTTTCCTTGTCCATGGTACTGGGAGATGAATAGTACTTACTTCGTATGCAGACTGAAGGAGATAATACATTAAGAGCACTTACAGGAGTGCTCAGCACATACAACGCCTATATAAATATCTGCTATTATTGTTGGTGTTTCTGTTGTTGTTATTTTCATTATCACTGGTATTATTGACATACTGGCTTACAATTAACTGATGGCAAATGATGAGGAGGAATACATTAATGAATGTACCCTGACATACATTCTTTTTCTTTTCTTCACAAAACAAACGAACAAAAACTTCCACTGCAAGGTTGAGTACATTTGAGCAGCAAGTCAGGCCTTAAACAATAGAGCACACAAACACACACACATTGTGAGGAGTTCTATGAAAGAGAAGAATAGGATAAAATGATAGAGACTAGAAGGGGGTGGGTGAGAAATTAATTTAGACTGGATTATCAAGAACAATACCACTGGGAAATTGGCATTTAAGATGGCACATGGAGGATGAAAAGAAGCCTGTATGTGAGGAGTTCAGGGGAGAACCTTCCAGGTGGAGGAAACAGCATGTATGAAGAATGGCAAGGGAGTCTGTTGGGGCAGGCCACAAGATAAGAATGAAGAAGTCAGGAGGGCTGGGTCCCCCGGGAAATTGGAAGGAAGTTAAGAACAGTGGGCTTTATTACAAGGGCAACAGGAGACCTCTGAAGGATTATAAGCCAGATGGTGACATCCTCAGGGTTTAAAATGTAAAAGCTTGTTACAGATGCTTCCTAGATAACAAAACGGAGAAGGTAAGAATGGCAGAGACAACTTAGGAAAGTACTGCCATATTCCAGTCCAGAGCAAAGTATATACACTACAATGGTAACAGCAAACAATGGGAAAAAACGTGAGTAAGTAATGCATGTGGGAGGTAATAGTGACTTACTACCGAAGCATTTCATATAGGGATTGAAGGAGAATAAATCAAGGACTCGTATGTTTCTGATATGAACTGTGGGGAGACAGTTGCCCCAAAATGAGAAAACTGAGTGAGTAGAAGGTGTTGGTGCTGTTTGAGTCTATTTTTATTCAAGTTATAAGCATGTGGAGGTATCAAGAAAGCAGTATGATAGAAAAGTCTGATGCTCAAAACAGGAATTTTAGCTAGAGGTGGAAGTTAGGGACCCATAAGCAAATAGATAATATTTAAAGCTGTGATGCTGGATGAGCTCAGTTACAGACAGGTGGAACTAGAGAAGAGTTCAGTGAGGCAGTCACTCTGGGACAGGGAGGCAGAGGCAATGATGCTATGGGATGCGAATGAGAAGGGCTGGTTACACAGTGCGCAGGGGGTGGAATCTAGGAGGGTGAAGTCATGGCATCCATGTGATATTTCATGAAAGACTGAATGCTCCCGAATGACTTGAATGCTACTGGGAAATCTAGTAAGATGAGAATGGAAAAATACTCTAGATTTGTGATGTGGAGGCCATTTGTGATTTAGGCAAAAACAGTTTTATTGGTGTAGTATGGTTAGATGTCTTATTGAATTGCTTCACGTTGACAGGTAAGAGAGAATTGGAGACACTGGTTGTAGACAACATTTGTATTTATGAAAATTGGTCTTCCTTGTTTTTGGGGAAAAATGTTTAATCATAATGTAATTAAAATCATGCTGAAGAAAGCAGCATTTATTAAAATACACACTCCTCTGATAAGTGTTCTAAATCTTTTTTTTTTTTTGCCATTAGAGACCTCTTCTCTCCTGTTGTCTCACATTCCTCCTCCAACAAAAAAGATATATATCAGAATTGCCATATGGTGAGAAGGAGCAGGCAGATAGAAAGATGTTTATAAAAACAAAATAAAACCCGGGAGAGACAATGTAAGCCAAAAGAAAAGGGGCAGATGGATAAGCTTACACAGAAGAATTAGCCCTTAGCCTCTGCACAATCAATAAATGTTGACTGGCTATTGACAAGAAAGGGGACAGGAGAGCAAGAGAAGCACATTGGGGGGAAAGGCATTTCTTCATAACAGCTGCCGTTGCCACCACCAAGCAGCTGTTCAGGTCCACAGCTCACAACTTTTTGCTCCCCTTACAACTCTCCTCAGAGGCCCAAACTCACACCCTGATACTGCAGTCTTAGAAGAGATGTCATGTGTGATTTATAATGTACTGAGCCAGAAACTGTTAAATCACTGAGTAGGCCAGGAGAAAACTGTGTCTATGCAATGAGTGAATGGAGTTTATGCTCTGCTTTCTCTACACCCTGAGCTTTGGTGATCCTCAAAGCCAAGTGGTAATACGCAGTCAAACAGAGTTACGGCATTTCCAGCTATAAAGACGAAACCATATTTTAGAGGTTTAGAAAGAGAAAAATTCTCTCCTTTCCTCAGCAGGATTACATTTAGAATGGTTAAGATGAGGTTAGGTTTAAATTATTGTACCCTACATTCACCCATCCATGTCTATTGGGAATAGTGTTCTTGATTATGCACAGTATCTTACTTGTGCTTTTCTATGCCCCAGATGAAGAAGCTCTTTTACTGTCTATTACATAGTTCATATGATCCCTTACCCACAGGGAGCTGAAATACCAAACAAATTTCTTTTATTTTAAAAATACAAATAGTAATTTATTAATTATTTAGAGGTGTCCTAAGCAGAAGCAAGAATATTTCAATCACCATAAAAGCATATATCTCAAAATCAAATATACAATCAACTGTATTGTTAACCAGGTTATCTTCTTGGTAAATGTGGATGTGGTGGGAGGCCCCTCTCTGGCTGTAAGAAAGAATGAGTCGCCGCTCAACCCCGCAATAGAATATACCTCTATTGACACAACGATGCCTGTCCTCTGGATAGCATTGCTCATTTTAATACCAGAGGACAAAAATGACACTACTAAATATTTTGTTATTTTTTTCACATATCACTAAAATATCACTAGCAATACTAGTATTTTTTTAACAAACAGGTTCATAATTCACGCATTTTTTAAAGTGAAAATCAATATGTATTACATTTCCACACAAACATATCACCACATGCATCTAGTATTATTTTGTGGAGGAAGGGTAAAGGGGAATGACAGGAGGCCAATGGCTTGTAGGAGTTGAGTGCGAAAGAAGGCTGGGAGACGACACGGAGGATATGAGAGGGGGAGGCAGTGACTGGAAGGCAGAAAAGGATAAGAATGAGAGCACAGGAGAGAGTCAACAAAAGTGAACGAAACTACTGATGTATATCTGAAACAACTGTAGTGCACATATAAAAATAGTACGAGTTCGATTTTTAAAAGCACAGAATATCTGAAGGCCACTATTACATTTAATAAAGAAGTCAAGAGAAATACTGGTGAACATTTGCCTTTTGCTTTCCTTTCTTCAGGATTTATGCAAGACCACCCAGAAAACTCCTATTTATTCACAGTCTATAATTACTAGGTTTCATCTTTACTTATTGCTTCTGACAAATAAAAACATATGTTAACGTGCTCTAGTCTAAATACTAGTGTTCGGCACTAATGATTTAATTACCATGGCATGCAATCTATGTACACATTTATTCTATTCATTTCCTGCATTAAGTAAATCTTCCATGACCCAGACTTATTTGGAAAGTGACAGTAAAATGTAAGAAACTAATCCAAAACATTGACTGTTTCATCTGGGGGAATTGGACCATGTAGAGAACAAAAGCAGAGGGAGATGAGATTAATTCACTCCTTGTATATTTATTGAGCACTATACTAAACATGAGGGAAACGCACATGAATAAGTGCAATTTTTCCATCAAGGAACTTACCCTTTAACTAGGGGGTGGGGAGGAGTGAAGATAATAAACAATTAAATCCGATGTGACACATGTTAGGAAAAGGGTGAAACCAGGTGCTATGGGAGGGATTTTATCCCAAATTAGAATGTGAAAAGAAGGGAGAAGTGACAGAAATGGCAGAAGGAATGAGTCCTAAGCTGAAGTTTGGACAGGGTGTAGGTGTATTAATATTCCAGCAGAGATCCATGACCAATGGGAGTTGAAGAGGACAAGACAGGTTCAGGGAGGTGAGATTAGGTTGTTTGTGGAGCAAGGTTGGACATGAAATCTGTATCAGGGAAAACCGTGAGGGGTGCATGGAGAGGAAAGCAGGTGTAAGACCATTACAGGCCTGCTTTTGCTATTTGAACTGAACTGAAAAACCATGCAGAATACTGGGAAAAGATGAAGAAAGGAAGGACAGACATATACTTGCACTCTAGAAATAGGTCTCTGACAACATTAAGGAGGATGGATCAGAGAAAGTGATGTGCTGAGAGATGGGTGTGTTCCAGGGTAGTTCAGTGAAAAATTGGAGGATACCTGAGTAATGATTAGATACTTGTATAGTGAGCAGAGTAATGGCCATGAGTATTAAGCTAAAAGGACAAAGAAGAGAGTGACTGAATGATGAGAAGAGAATTGGGGATCCAATCATGTATCCATGACCTCAAAAAACAAATGTAGAATAAGGGAGGAGATGTGCGTGTCATGGGAAAAGATGGCCTAGTTATGGGAGGAGTAAACCAGGATTGAGGTGGGAAGATGAAGGGAAAGCCCTTGAAAACTGAGAATATCAGAGAATTTATCTGCTTTAGAATAGGGATCTCAAAAGAACAGTGTACTGAGAGAGGAAAGAGCTAAGATTAGAGGTGTGAAGAATAGAAGAATAGCATGGGGGTTATGTTCATGGATGAGGACAGATGGCCGGAGGAGTTTGATTCTGGTTATGACAAAAGATGACAGGGGCGTGAAGCATCTTGGGTTCTCTAATAACTCTTACATGGTCACACAGATGGTGAACAAGAGAGCTGGTCATGTATCCCTGCTTTCTTAACTGTCAGTCCTGGTATATTTACAGGTTTGTCTACACACACGCACGCACACACACGCACGCACACACACACACACACACACAGACATATGCACATATGTGTGTGTGTGTGTGTGTGTGTGTGTGTGTGTGTGTACCCATTTAGTTTCAGGATTTATCATAAGACAAATGCATATCCTTTGAAAAGAATAAATGTGAAACTAGTGACAAAATTTTACCCTGGTTTTCTAAATAGAGATATTGATATAAAAAATGTAGCTTTTCCCCAAAATTTGAACCCTTTTAAGAGAACTAATTATACATTAAATAAACTAAAAATGAAAGAAGTTCCTTCAACTATTATATATATCAAAATATCTGACAGCCTCTTAAAGGCTTTTAAACAGTACAATTGGTTTTATTAGTTGAATTGTTTTAAAAAAGTTTACAGGAAAACGTTTTGTAGCCTTCCAGGTAAGGGTGAGAGTATGGGATGAAATTCAATTTAAATGACAGATAGTACTGAAATAGAGAAAAGCTGTCATCTATATTAGAAACTAGAGAAGGTTGCCTTCCTCATAGCAGACCCTTCAAGGAACATCTAAATGTATGCAGGTAAGGGGGCGCTTGGGTGGCTCAGTCGGTTGGGCGGCCGACGTCGGCTCAGGTCATGATCTCGCAGTCTGTGAGTTCGAGCCCCGCGTCGGGCTCTGTGCTGACACCTCAGGGCCTGGAGCCTGTTTCGGATTCTGTGTCTCCCTCTCTCTGACCCTCCCCCGTTCATGCTCTGTCTCTCTCTGTCTCAAAAATAGACATTAAAAAAATTAAAAAAAAATAAATGTATGCAGGTAGGGACAACTGAATGCTGGAGCATCCTACTAGAAACCAACTACTTCTCCACTAGTTAAGTGAGGAATCCCTCACTCTCGATCCTGTGCATATACCCTGCATACTTGTCTTTTGTATTTACTTGGCCAGAGGTAATTTTCTATACTTTTAGGATGAATTTTGCAGTTCTATTTTTTTTTCAGCAAACCACCCTTTATGTCCATTGTTAGTTCATGTGGTTGGGATGGTGCTGACAGTATCTGTATTAAAAAGTATTGGATTTAGCTGTAAATGAAGGAAAAATCCAAGATAACAGTTAAAGCAAAGTTAAAATTTATTTTTTCATGAAAATTAAGACTGAAGGGAGACCAGGATTGGCAAGGTGCCCTTTGATGTTACAGATCTAAACTCCATCATTTCTGTTGATCTACCAACCTGTCCCATTAAGTTTACTTTTCTGAAGTGGTATATACCACTTATTACTTGCTATTGATCAGAACACTGCCACAAGCACATATCTAGCTGAAACAGAGGCTGGAGAATTAAGCCATGAGGCCAACTAAAATCCAAGGATTGTCTTTATAAAGTAAGAAAGGGAGAATGGATTTTCAGTGAAACTAGCAATCTCTGCCACACCACTCTTGGTTCTAGAGTGGAAAATCAGAGCATTGTATGTCCTTGGCTGCCATGATTGGTTCAGAGATAGGTTCACGTCCAAAGCCTGTATACTACAAAGTGTACCAGAGATTTTAAGAGAAATGACAAATAGAGCAAGCCAAGCAGATAAAACTAAATTCCAGGAAACTCTCTTCCTCTAGACTTAATAGTGGATCAACATAAGCCTGGAGCTGCTAGAGACCACCATAAGAGTAAAGCCAAAAAAGAAAGCTGATTCAAGAGATGGAGAGATGAGAATAACAACATCTTCCGCCTGGAACTGAGCCTAAATTTTGGCTAACTTAGATATTTCAATTAAGTGAGTCAATAACTTTTTGTTGGGTTTTTAATACATAGGATGAAAAGTTTATTGATGACAAGAGAGGGCTGGAGATAAGGGAAATACAAAGGTAATATACCACTTGTATTCTATTTTACCACCATGAATCATTTCCATTTAAAAACTAAATCTGGGGGCACCTGGGTGACTCAGCTGGTTAAGCATCCAACTCTTGGTTTCAACTCAGGTCATGATCTCACAGTCATGAGATCAAGCCCTGTGTTGGGGTCCATGCTTCGTGTGCAGCCTGCTTAGGATTCTCTCCCTCCCTCTCTCTCTCTTCCCCTCTCCCACTCATGCTCTCTTTCCAAATAAATGCATAGACATTAAAAAAAACCCTAAATCTGGTTCAGGATGGTGCGCTTCCATTCACAAAAATAAAAGACTTAAAGAACAAATAACCCCACATCCAGACACATTCTTGTAAAGTTTTAGAATATTAAGAAAACTAAAGCATCCTAAAATTTTTCAGAAAGAAAAAGGAAATGTCCACAAAAGAATAAAAATCAGACTTCCATCAGAATTAACAGCAACATTAAATGCTAGAGAACAGAGACATGTTTATAGCATTGAAGGAAAATAAGTTTCAACCTTGAATTCTAGCATCACAAAAAGTTGTAACCAAGTATAACAAAGTAAGATATTTGTAGATGTTTAAAAGCCTAAAAATCTTACCACTATCTTCTTTATTTATATATAATTTTTTAAATGTTTATTCTTGAGAGAGAGAGAGAGAGAGAGAAACAAAGACAGAGACAGAGCACGGGCAGGGGACGGGCAGAGAGAGAGGGAGACAAAGAATGTGAAGCAGGCTCCAGGCTCTGAGCTCTAAGCACATCTTACACAACCTGGGAGATTGTATGTAATTTGTAAACACAGATTACACAACCTGTGAGATCATGACCTGAGCCGGAGTCAGACGCTCAACTAAGTCACCCAGGCGGCCCCCACTATTTTCAATATGTAAGTGTATTCACTAGTTCGCAACTGAGATCAGAAATACCAGTTGCTCCAATGGAATGTTTTTCTGACTTCTTTGTAAAATATATTTGTAGCCAGTATTCATATTTGTGAGTAAAATATATGGTAACATGGCTAGTATAGCAGTTCCACGATGTCACCTGGGGACCCAGGTTCTCCTCTTTTTATTGTGTTGTTCTTAGTGCATGGCTTCCATATTCAAGATTGCCTCATGTTTCAAATGACTGCTGGAGTTCCTCCCATCACTTCTGCATTTCAGTTAGAAGTAGGTACATGTGTGTCTGTGGAGAGCTTACCAATTGCTCTTACCAATGAAGTTGCACCCAATGCAACTAATTCTCACTTATTAGAATTACCTGGCTGCAAGGTAGAATATTTTATTTGTTCACTTGGTGGCCTAAAAAAATAAATTGGGACTGTTCCTAAGTAAGAAAAGAAGGATGGATACTGAGGTCATTAGGTATCACATCATCCAATGAACAGCCAGTTACACCTCCCAAATCTCATTCTGTAAAATTAGCTGAATTTGTACACTGAGTAAATGAGCATGTAGATTAAGAAATAAAAAGATGTAAGAACAAGGAAACTAAGAACAATAAAGAAAAAACCTCTACTAAAATAAAAACAAAAACAAAACCAAAAGTACCTCAGGATGGCAGTGATCTGTCAGGCCTAAAAGTGGTTGATTTAGAATGCAGTGGCAGTAGAAAAAATGGTGGCCTCTGTGAGAGTCATGAGAGTGGTCTCTGAAGGTAAAGGTCTTGAGAAGAAGTGTGCGATTAAGGAGAATGAGCAAACCTGAGGCAAGAGAAAGCATGTTATTCAAGATAAAAGGAAAAGCAATACAAAATTCCAGGAAAAAATTAAATTGTATATAAACAATTGATTTCAAGCAATTGTTGGGATGTAAGAGAATTCATCTTTGTCTTGATGCTCCTAATATTCTCTTCCAAGTGGCTCAGGAGTTATGGTATTGTTTACATAGGAAAAGGAATGTAATCCTAGTGCTTATTCATAATAATATAATAATGTCTTAATGGTTTTCAGCTTTAGTCAACCCATGGACAAACTGTGTTAAGACTTAGTTGTAAAGGCAGAAGTTAGAATGTAAATATTAACAAAATTCCAGCATAACTGTAAAATAATAGCCCACAGACAATGGGAAGTGGAAGGGTAGAGGAATTATGAAAGAGAATAGAGGCACATTTAAAACACTAAATAAGATCTAATAGCCAATAGAGTAATCACACACACACACACACACACAGACACACACACACACACACAGACACACACACACACACAAATACTATCAAGAATTGAGAAGGGAAGGAAGGGAGGTTAAAAGTTTACTAAAGAAAACTTTTATTTTTAATTTCAGCAAATCAATACTTGTTTGGAATGCTTAAATTGAAACAGAGGTATTAAATATATTATTTAGTGTTTCGAAGGTAACAGAAAGTAAAACAGGTTGCTCCTGGGGAGAGGGACTAAGAGTATGAACAAGTATGGGATGGGGAGGTGTAGAAATTATGACAGGCTAAACTTATTATTTGATTTATTCACACATATCTTTATAAATATGGCAAAAATAAAAGCAGCAATACTAAAAGCCTTCAAGTTTCGCCTGGGAGTCTTACAAAGTACAGATCTCACTCAGCAGAGAAGCAAGAGCTTGTCACTGGGGTAACAAGGGCTTCTGTTTGATGTGGTGTGTGACAGGTAGGGAACTGGCCACAGACACAGTGTGAACCTACTCCAGCCAAACAGAAACTGGATACCAAAAATTGATCACTGGTGAAGTAGCTTTACTAAACACAGGAGGAAACAAGCATAGAAAATGTTCCTCTGCCGGGACTGTATTCAACTTGGACTCTCTCCTCTCAGGTTGTTGCATTACTTAATTATTGATTGAATTTAGATCTACCAGTTTTGTTAGCGTGTTTGGAAATTCTAACTATAGTCAGGCATATAGTGAGTGGGGACGAGGATATTCTGTTTAGAGATGTATACATCTTAGATAAACATCATGTGGGGTCAATGAAAATATTCACAATATAAGAAAATAGATTAATACTCGTTATTATGAAGAAATAGATTGCAATTTTAGAATAATAATGAAAACCAACAGAATTAAATTGTACAAATTACTGAAATGTTAGGATAAGATTAGGAATGATTATATGGTATATTAGTCAGGAGAGGCAGGTGTTGCTGCAGTAGCAAATAGTCTAAAACCTCAGTGACTTAAAGCAAGATTATTTTATTTTTTGTTTATTTCACAGATTTATATGGGCTGAAAATGGGCTCTGTTCTACATTGTCTTCACTTCACTTCACTTCACTTCACTTCACTTCACTTCACGGGATAATAAAGGAGCCACTACCCTATGTGGAGTAATGCTGATCACAGAGGTACATGGTTTATAGAGAAGAGTATGGCCAATATCACATAGCTTCTAAAGGCATGTAAGCAGTAAGATCCACGTTTGTCTTCCATTCACAGTTCACACGCCAAATCAAGTGACCTGGCCATAACTGATTAAGGAAGGTCCCTGTGACCTGAAGAAAGAAAACTCAATATGTGTAAACAGCCTTAATCACTTAATATTATATTAGAAAATGAAAAAGGGATTTCAGAATGAAATTCACCAGTAGAGGAGCGCCTAGCTGGCTCATTTGGTCAAGCGTCTAACTTCAGCTCAGGTCATGATCTCACAGCTCCTGAGTTTGAGCCCCATGTCGGGCTCTGTGCTGACAGCTCAGAGCCTGGAGCCTGCTTCAGATTCTGTGTCTCCCTCTCTCTCTGCCCCTCCCATGCTCATGCTCTGTCTCTGTCTCAAAAATAAATAAAACATTAAAAAAAATTTGAAAGTCACCAGTAGAAATTCAGAATTGAATTGTAAACTTGGAAAACTAAATGATTAATTTGAAAGACAAATGATAATTACTCCCAAAGTGTAGTAGAAATATTCATAAAGACAATAAGAATGAATACAGAAGCTACTGAAGGCCAGAGACAGAAGACCCAATGAAACATGCAATATTTCTTAATAAAGAAGAAAGGAAAAACACCGAAGAAGCTTTGGTCTGAGAAAGGCTCATGTGTACAGATCAAAATGCTCACTGAGCAGTAGGAAAGGTTAATGGAAAAATCAAAATATTTAGATATACCCTGGTTCTGTTTTAAAACCTCAAGAATAATGAAAGAAACCTGGGTATCCAGAAAGGGATTTTTTTTTAATTTTCCTGAAACTGAAATATAACATAAAGAAAAGTACATAAATTGTCATTGAACAGCTCAATTAATTACCCATGAGAATACAGTTGTGTTCACTACTCAGGCTAAGAAATGGAACATTCCTGTACCTTAAAAGACATTCCCATGCAGTCTTCTCCCCAAAGATAACCACTATCCTAACTTCTAAAACTATTTTAGTTTTGCTTAGTTTCAGACTTGATATAAATGGAACCACATAATGGAGGTTCTCTTACATGACTTTTTTTTGTCTTATCATTATGTTGAGATTCCAACATGTTGCTTTATTATAATTGTGGTAGATTCAGGTTCATTTTTGGACATAATTCTACTATGTGAATATACTAAAATATTTACTTATTCTAGTGTTGATATACTTGATGCAGTTGTTTCACGTTGTTTGCTGTTACAAATAATGATTCTTTAAACATTCTCATACATATTTTTTGCCTCACTCACATATTTCTGCTGGATATGAAATTGTGAAATTTGATACTACATTGTTATCTTTATTGGAGGCCATCTCTGGCTGCCATGTTAAAAATTACAGTCCTCTTTTCTCTTAGAGCTCACATTCCCTTTTCTCTGCTTTATTTTCTCCACAGCACTCAATCCTCATCAAATAAACTATGTACTACTCATTTATTTTGTCTACTCATTTTTATTGTCTGTAGTTTGCTCACTGAAATATAATCTCCATTAGGGCTGAGGTTTGTGTTTACTTTGTTAATGGCTGTTTCCCCAACATATAGAAGAGGTGCTCAATAACTTTTGTATGAATTAATTATTTTATATCATTATGAGTGAGGCACAATATTGAATCATATATTTATTGCACATTTGTAATTGTTTTTCTGTACACTGTCTGTTTGTAGCTCTTGATTCTTCTTCAAGATCGTATATGTGCATCTTGAGAATTTGAAAAATTTACTTTGTGTCTGTTACATGTGTTGAAAAATTGTTTTCCAGTCTGCTGTTGGCCTTTTGACTTCATTTATGGTAATTTTTTAAAAATATGTTTTATTTTTATGAAGTTGATGTTATCTCTCTTTTTTTTCTTTCTTTAAGGTTTCTAGATTTTATGTTCAATTTAAAAAGGCCTTTCTCATTTCAATATTATGAATAAATTCACAGTGTTTTCTTTCTAGGACTTTTATGCTTAGTTTAAATCTTTGCTCCATAAAAATTTATTTTGTTTTGAGGAATGAAGTGAGGATCCAGCTTTACTTTTATCTAACATAATTTATAGAATTATCCTTGTCTTCCCCACTAATTTGAAATGGCATCATTACCTTACTGTAAAACAAATCATGTTTCAATCAATTTATTTTTGTTTTACTGTTTCATTGTTTGGCCTAACTAATCTCTAATGTCATTATAAACAGTCATTCATCTCTAGTGCTCATATTTAAATTTTTGCTTATTTGTTTGTTTTAGAGAGAGAGTACATGAGTGGGGAGAGGCAGAGGGAGAGAGGGAATCTTAAGCAGGTTCCACGCTCAGTGAGGAGCCCAACACGGGGCTCAATTCCATGACCACTGGGATCATGACCTGGGCTAACATCAAGAGTCAGACACTCAGCTGACTGAGCCACTCAGGCACCCCTGTAACATATTTTTTTTTAATTTTTTTAAATGTTTATTTATTTTTGAGACAGAGAGAGACAGAGCATGAATGGGGGAGGGTCAGAGAGAGGGAGACACAGAATCTGAAACAGGCTCCAGGCTCTGAGCTGTCAGCACAGAGCCGGACGCGGGGCTCGAACTCACGGACCGCGAGATCGTGACCTGAGCCGAAGTCGGCCGCTCAACCAACTGAGCCACCCAGGCGCCCCCTGTAACATATTTTAAAGTTGCATATCTACCCATCTCTATTATTAGAATTTTCTAATTTCCTCCATTGTTAAAAGATGTCCTAAAAGATCTTCACATTTTTATTTTACAAGATGAACTTAATATATTTTGTTTAGTTTCATACAACATGCAAAATCAAATCCCAAATTAAACACTACAAAGAAAGAAGCATGCAAACAACAACAAAATCCTCTTCTTTGTTAATTGGGTTTGTGTTGAATATATAAGTTAGTTTAGTGAGAAGTGACATAACGATGGGACTGTATCTTCCTATCCAAAAGCATATATCTTTTCAGTTATCTAAATCCTCTTTAATCAGTCTTAGATTTTTAACAGATTTTTAAATTAAGTCTAATGCAATAATTATAAAATTTATGTCTAAGTATCTTTCCATGTTTCCTTGTTGTTTTGAAACAATATACTTTTTCTAACATTCTGTTTTCTATTGTTTGAACATAGGCAATCTAAGGCTTTTAATGTATTAACTTTCCATTCCGTCACCTTATTAAATTCTAATATTCCTCTAACAGGAATTATATCCAATTCTAAAGGCATATAGGCATTATTTTCTATAACTATGATAATTTTACCTTGAAAAAAAGAGTTGATAAAAGCAGAATTTTATTAATACAAAAGAGAAAAATATATAGAATTGATTTATAAATCTGAGATTTAAGAATATTAAAAAATCCAATTAAGAGTATTGATCAAATAGGTACATGTTAGGGAGGCCTTCCAAAGAAAAATACAGAGAGAGGGAAAATATGCAATATACACTAACAGATCGAAAAAATCACTAAAATGCTAAGTATAACCCTTTGTTTCTTTTGCCATAATTTTTAGGTCTATGATCCATCTGAGTTAATTTTTGTGTATGGTCTGAGATAAGGTCAAGGGTCACTTTTTTCTTTTGGGATATTCATTTATTCTAATATCCTTTATTAAAGATACTATTTTTTTTTATTTTTTTAATGTTTATTTTTTTTGAAGGAGAGAGACAGAGTGTGAGCAGGGGAGGGGCAGAGAGAGACACACACACAGAATCCAAAGCAGGCTCCAGGCTCTGAGCTGTCAGCACAGAGCCTGACGCGGGGCTTGAACCCACAAGCTGTGAGACCATGACCTGAGCTGAAGTCAGATGCCTAACCGACTGAGCCACCCCTAAAGATACTATTTGTTCCCATATTGATATGGGGCACCCCTAAAGATACTATTTGTTCCCATATTGATATTATGCATCAATGGATTCTCTTCTTTGCGTGAGAACACAAATCCTATTGGATTATGTCCCTATGCTTATGACCTCATTTAACCTTATTTACTTCTTTAAAGGCTCCATCTCTACTGCCACATTGAGAGTTAGGGCTTCAACATATGAATGCAAGAAGGGGGCACAATTCTTTACAGAACAGTGCCCAACCCAAAGGACTTTTGCTTCCTACGTTCTTCAACAGTTCTACTCTTCTTCATTAAATCTCTTAAATACAAGGCTAGCTTAGAGCTATGTATCAAACTCTCTTTGCTTCTCATTCTGACCTAGCTCTTCTCTCACACTCTATTTCACATTCCGTCTACAAACCATTTTCAAGTACATAAAACCCACCTACCATATTTCTTTAACAGTAATATAGTAATAATAGGAGATGTAACAAGTTCTCTAAGTGGCAATATCACATCAAAGTGGAGGTTCACATCACACTGAGACAAGGGGTAGATGTGGGACTATCTTCAAAGTGACTTTTAGGTCCAGTCTTTAACAACCAAAAATGCTCATCTGAACTTGAGTTTCTAAGTGTTTCATTTGATATCCTAAGACACAACACTGCAAGCCAACGTTTATTGGGTGTTTACTATACACCAGGCACTCTTCTAGGAGATTTACACACATGAATTCATCTTTGTAATCCTCATGACAATTTTATCCTAATGTTATCCCAACTTCACAGATTAGGAAACTTAATCATTGAAAGGTTAACTAAATTACATAAGTTCACACAGCTTGTAAGTAACTGCCATTACCTTGTAGTCTGAGTACTGGGCTCATACTACCAACCCCTGTGCTAGAACTATGATTATGTACAACACATCCTATGATGAAAGTGGCATTTTAAAACAAGATAAGGAAGTTTAGTAAAAAAAAAAATTGGGATAATTAGAATATTACTTGGGAAAAGTTAAACTATTTTTAATTTTTGTTCATAGTAGATGCCAAATGAATTAAAAACTTGGATATAAAATGTACATCCATTTTTTATGGTTTATTTATTTTTGAGAGAGAGAATGAGAGGCAGAGAGAGAGGGAGACAGAGAATCCCAACGTGGGCTTGAACTCACGAACGGTAAGATCATGACCTGAGCCAAAATCAAGGGTCGGATGATTAACTAGCTGAGCCATTCAGGTGCCCATTAAATGCAAAGTCTTAAAAAGTAGAAAACATACAAATGTCCTTTAGAATACCTTCATTGGGGGTGGGAGGGAGGCATTCCTACACCTGGATTTACATGCTGAAAACAGATAAAGTTAGCAGATTTGATTATGACCACTTATTTAAGAAAATCCTATGCTACCAAATGCCACAAACAAATGAAAAGGTATAAAACAGGGAGAATGTAATTGTGGATTAACAAGAAAAATAAATGCTACAATAGAAAAACAGTACATAATATGACAAATATCTCACAGGTGGGTATATGTACATGTCTCATGAACATACGGAATCACCATACAAATAAAAACTAAAACAACATGTTTTTTCCTCTCAAAAGGTAAATCTATGTTTTTAATGAAAACTCCCAGTGTGGGTGTGGGTGTGGTTGTCAGAAATTTTATAATCCTATGCTGTTGAACTGGTGGGTTTGTAATTAGTAAAACTTTTCTGGAGTACAATTTTATAATAGATATTTTGCCTTAAAATTGTTGATTTGTCTTGCAAACATTGTTACCTTTATCCTAGAATTTCTACACCAAGAAAACTATAGGAATATTTGCATTTCTGTACATTTATTTTGTATGAAAATTTACTTAGGTAAACTATAGCAATGAAATACTGGTTATAATCTAAGTAGTCCATATGAGAGGATTGCCACAGTGGGCTGGAAAATTA
Source organism: Prionailurus viverrinus (assembly GCF_022837055.1). NCBI lineage: Eukaryota > Metazoa > Chordata > Mammalia > Carnivora > Felidae > Prionailurus > Prionailurus viverrinus. Next base: position 144,282,021 of record NC_062568.1, read on the forward strand.
ATTTTATTAATCTGCCCTCAAATATATAACACTCCATTGCATGCCTCAAGGTTGCTTTCAGAGTAGAATCTCCACACTGCCAAGTCAAGGTTTGAATTGAAAACATAGATGGTACAACATTTAGAGGCCTATGAAAACATTCAAGGTAGACTCCTGGACTATGTCTGGAAATCCTATGGCTTTTGACATAATGTGATCTTATTACATCACATAACTTGAACTCTGTCACACACTTATTTAGTTTACCAAATGCTGGGTAAAGTAAAACTTTTTCATGTCTCCCAGAACTGCTACAAAGATGTAGCTTCCCTTGAGAAAACACCCATATCATTATCATCATCATCATCATCATCATCATGGGGGTGATTTTCACTTCGTCAATTTGTTTAAGTCAGGAAGTACAGTTCTCTAAACTCCCTTCTCTTCTAGCTCTGGCTTACAATTGGCCAACAGTTATTTGCATGAGATTTGGAGAGTGGAATGAAGCACCAGCCATTACCCTTTAAAGGCTGCGTTAGTCAGATGTCACGATGGACAAATGCAGAAATAGGTTCCTGTTTGTTTGTTTTTACTTTCCTCTGCTCTCCTTCTCAACTGATGACTCTGTTGACCAAGAGCAGCTCCACGCCTACCACTAAATGCTAGTTTGTAGACCTAGGGTGGTAAGACCTACACAGAGAAGATATCTTCTCTTGGACTTCACAAAGAACTTGCCCTTCATCGTCTAGGGTTGCTATATAAAACACATTTCAGATAAGCAACAAATACTTTTTTTGTCTAAATATGTCCCCATACTTTAAGAGTAGATTATAGCAGTGAAAGACTGGTAACAATCTAATATCCCATAATAGAGGATACTCCTTAATGAGTTAGAAAACTAACATTGACACTTTATCCTCCACTGTAAGTACATATTGATCCTTAAAAAAATATTTGTCGGGAATGCCTGGGTGGCTCAGTCGGTTAAGCCAACTCTCAATTTCGGCTCAGGTCATGATCTCAATTTATCATCTACGAGATTGTAAACTGTTGTCTTGACTGTTGTGCTAAGCAAAACTATGTATCTCTAAAAGAGAAAGAAAAATAAATCTTGACACTCAAAGAATCAGTCTCCATTAAGTTTCTATATCCTGCATGGAAACATTTATTATTGATCAAAATGTCCAAATGTAACTCACTCCACAAGTTTTAATATTTATTTTAATCCAAGAAGCTTACACATCCCTTTGTTGTTCTTACAAAATCAGATTTTATATTGTTTATGAAACATGTGTCTGAGTTTAGTTTCTAAACATAAGCATGGTTGTCACATAAGTGCCTCATAAGACTTGAACAATGGGTTTTACATAAAACCCAAAGAAGATATTTAAAACAATCTCTTGGAATTTCTTGCTTTATCAGAAGATATTTATTTGAGAGTGACAGAAAACTTTGAGACCAAAATTAAAGAAAAAAAGAAAATGGCAAATATTTGAAGAAGTGAAATGAACTTAATTGATATAAAGATTACAATGAAAGAGTAACACTATCCTTAACGAGTCAAATCTGAAACAATCTTGTAGAGAAAATGTGAATCCAATATAATTCCAAGCATTGCTATAAAATCTCTAAGCATTCATAAAAGTATTTTTCATTTGTTATCTAGCTGATCAAATATGGGATTTCCAGCCACAGGTGTTCACTTCCCCCTCTTTTTCTGATTGGGGGATATTTGACCAATACAAGTCATTTTCTCCTAGAGGTCAATCTCCCACATAATCCTCCACATGAACCATATATAGTAGAATATTTGTTTTGAAGAAGAACTACTTATTTGGTAACACCCTATCTAATGTCCAGAATGGAAGACAGAGGGAGAAAGAGGAGAACTTTGCTGAGACTAGGAGGACTGATATCAAGGATCTGGCTTTAGCTTCATGAATTATTATTTATTTTCATAGTATGTACAAGCACATTCCTTAGCTTAAATTAGGTATAGTGATTTATAAAGGTTATCTTCTAATTTCCATAGCAAGGCTATCTTGCAAATTGCCTGCAGTATTCCAATAAAATAATCAATTACAAGCACATTGTGCAGTGACTTAGAGCAGTGTTTCCTGAACTATCTGTGATGAAGGCTAGTTTTCCTTTCTGATCCACTGCGAACCAACATTTTGTACAATAAAATAAACACAAATTACTATAAAATAATCATGTATCTGGATGTTGAGACAATATCAAACAGTTATAAAAGTTTTCAAATACTTATGTTCAGTTTCTGAACTTATTTTGTTATGGACATGCTCCAGTTGATGGAACACTCATTGAGTAGCATTCCTTTAAAGTACAGTATAGTCTTTGATACTCTGTTGCTTGGATTCAATTCCTATCTCTGCTATATTCCACTCACCTTGGAATCTTGTTCAAATTACTTAAATGGGAAATGAAAATAACACTGATACCTTCTTCTAAGGTTGCTGTGAAGATTTAATGAGATAGTCTAGGTGAAACACGGGGAAGAATGTCTAGCACCCACTGCAGAGTCATAAAGGTAAGCCATTAGAACTACTGTGTGTGGTTTTACAATATACAAAGTGTTTTCACATACATTTCATTTACTACTCATAAAATCTCTATGAGGACAGGTTAAATAAGTTATTATTATCCTCCACTTCACATTTGAGAAAACCAAGGATCAAATGTTTGAATGGTTCCTCAAGCATTTAAATGGCTGTACAGCTGGTAAATGATAAAGCTAGGAGTTATATTTGATGCTATATTCCATCCTACTCCCCCCAAAGGCATGTCAAAAGGCACACAAAGTAGTTTTCTTCATACAGAACAAGTTTTCCCACGGGATTCCTAAGCCTCTTGGCCTTAAGACATACCTTGACAGGGCCATTCTAGCAATAGCCTTGATTGTCTCTCATTGAGTAGCCTCTCTCTTCCATAGGAGAGGTTCCTGCTGACCCGGCACTTACATTTCCTTCTCAGAGCTACTGAAGAGAAAGATGTGTACAACTTATGCTGTTAGCACACAGTGGTGTCTATCTGGGGTTAATATGATGGCAGCTATATTTTAAGTGTTTGAAACAATGCTTGGAAAGTAATTTCCAACCCAAAGATGAAAGTAATGACCATCACTTTTTTTATGTCAGTGCATGGTCTGGCTTACTTTTTCTACTTGAACATATTCAGATGATATGAAGGTTTCTTTGTTCAAGGTTTCAGTGTCTTACTTCTTACAGGTCCAAAGAAATGTTTATTTCTTCCTGTAGTCAAATCATGCATATGAATTCTCAGAGAGTAAGGAACATAAGAAATTCATATGGGACATTAAACATTCTAGTAATTATGATATCTATTTGATTCAGAAACAAAGGAAGGAACCAAATTCAAGATGTGTTAAGAGAATAAAATTTTCCTGTGTTAGTAAATTAAAAAGGGAGTTACAAAAAGCAAATACTGCAGATGCATTTTCTCCAATAATGCCTTCAGGGAAACTTACTTTCAGAAAAGAAAACTCTTCAATTATACAGCAGCATAAAATGAGCTTAGTGTAAACAAACCATTGTCCACTACTCTAAATAAAGTAATGAACATCCCATTAGCTAATCTAAAAACCAAATGATAAAATGACTTTTAAAATTGTGTAGAATAAAGAAACATGGGTGAAGGTAACCCCAAAGCATTCAGAATTATGTCTATGTGCTCCACTGCATATATCAAACCTCTACAGAAATTAGTCCTTAAGAATGAAACACTCACTCTCTCTTCTGTCAGAAGTGTCAAGTAAATGCAATAACTCAACCACACTTGTTTGGGAGCAGCCCTGTGCTCTCAAAATTCCGGGCTGAGGTCAGGAGTGCTATAGCAACCATGATGAAATGTGAGATTCCATTGTGCCCTAGACTCTTGTTTACTGCACATAAAGACTGTACTAGATAAATATCGAGAGTTCCAGGCACTGCACTGTTAGTGGCCAAAAAGCAAATAACCTTTAGTTGGAAAGTAAAGCTGTCCCAGACCTAATAGATGGGGACTGAGAGCTGACTGCATTGAGCATGGTAGAAACTTTATTTTATTAAAGGTGAAGAAAGATTACCATGGTGGATACAACGTTGCCTGAAATCTGCTTAAATATTCTCTTTGTTGTACATTCTCAATAGGTGATCCAAAATTCTGAAGCCAGAATAAAAGCATAGACATATATGGGAAATAAGAATTCTAGTTAGAAATAAAAAAAAAAATCCATGATTAGTTTGAGTTCCCTCAGAAGTAGACCCTGAGGCTAGGATTTGAGAAGTAAGATATTTGGCAAGTGATCTCAGAAAACATTGTTAGGAGAGTGGAGAAGTGAGTCAGGAAAGAGAAAGCACAAAGTATAGGGTAAATTTTCAAACCAGTACCATTGGGACAAACCAGAACTCTGGAGTCTCTATAGGACAGATTCCTCCACAGTTAGCTCAGTCCAGGAGCCTAGGAGCTGGGGTATTTGTACACTGAATCCATCATTGGTTGGGGAGGGGAAGAGATTACATTTTAAAAATACTGATCTGATGTATTTCTACCTTCAGGCAATTGGGTTTCCAAGAGCCTTAAAATGGTAAGGCCTCAGGGGTTACAGATAAGAAATCTCCTACAATTTGTGAAGCCAGATTTCTTTTGGATTTTATAGCAATTAGTACTATATCCTTAGAAATTTAAACACACATATACAGACACATTTGACATAGGAATTATCTTCATTTGCTTTTAAACATAAATGTGCCTCTTGCATAAAGGCAGAGAACTCTGAGACAAGATGATGTGCAAGATAATAAGTGGAAAAGAATAAATGCTTTGGAGTTAGATAGACCAAGATTCAGATCCTAGTCTTACTAGCCAAGTGAATTTGGGCAGGCAATTTAATGCGCTTATCCTCATTTTCTTCATCAGCAAAATGAGTAAATAATATGAATTCTGCAGATTTGATAATATAGTGCAAGCTCCTAGCCCAATGCTTGCAATACACTAGTATGTCAATGAAGATTAGTTATGACCACCAACATCTACACAAGCACTACCACCACCATCACCATAGTCAGTAACAGTATCACTAACATCAGCAGCAGCAGCAGCAGCATCTTCAGCATCATCATTTTTTCTTGTTCAAAATGCTTGGTGGTTTCTCTGCAAAAAAGGAATATACTTCTTTTGATGTAATGGTGAAAAAAATCAGAACAATCTTCAATCTTTAAAAATATGTGAGAAGAACTCAAGACTTCTCTGAAATGAAATGTGTCATATTTTTTATTGCACTAAGCATTGGGTGTACAGCTGCTTATGCTGAAACACTTAGACAGGTACTAATTAACAGGCACTAACAGCTTCCAGGGAAAAGAGTCATGTAAATACTTATTTAGAAAATATTTAAAGTAGTCATTACAGAGATTCTTCAAAATGCCACATATTTTATGGTAATCTATTTTCTAAAATGAATCAACAGGACTAAGCCATTCTGTTAAAATGCCATTTAGTAACACCATATAACTGGCTGCACCATCATATGGATCCAAATTACAGATTTAACACAGTAATTCCTTTTCCTCTCTTTGGAAAATTATACCATTACAGACAACACTAGTCACTTGCATAAAGTAACTATACTAACTACATATCACTGACTGAGTCTACATACATGAAGAATTTGGGTAGTTTAGGTCTCAAAGACATTTGACCGACATATATCATGAACTGACCGAGGAAGTCACTGTTTGTTTGATATCTCAGTGTTTCAGATGTGAAAATCCCAGAAATTGTTCTACTTTAACTGAGCAATCCAATGATCCTGATAGTAACTAAAGATCTCCTTATTGACTTTACCCAGCTCTACGATTTTAAACACCAACCATCCAATTGCTAATAATTACAAATTTTTACCATTAGTTATGACTTGTTAATCCAAATATCTTTCTTCAACCCACCTCCATTTCAATATCTTTATCATGATGACTAACAGGTATCTCAATATTATATAAATTAAAACAGTGGAGTTTATTTCGCCTTCTCTACTACCAATGTATTTTGCTTCAAAGCAAATCTTAGGACGTCATCTTTGTTTTTTCTCTTTCCCTCTCCCTTCATTTCTAATACATCAGCAAGTTCTAAAGGCTTTGCCTCCAAAATATTTCCTGACCATGTCTACATATTATCACTCCACTTCTCCCATCCATTCCAAACCAACATCTTCTGTTACCTGAACTTCTTCAATGATCTATTCATTGGACTTTCTTCTCCAAACTGTACTTTATCAGCCAATGTAGAAAGGTATCTTTTTACAAACTTCTTTCAGATCTTATTACTTTTCTGCTTAAACCCTTCCAGTGGTTTCAGCTCATACTCCAAATAAACTTCAAAGTGCTTACCAAGACATACGCAGACCTACATGGCCCTATGCTTCTTGGAACTCTTTTTTTTTCCCTTAGCACTCTGCTACTTACTTTCCAGGCACAGTAGCATCCTTCATCAAGTACATACCAAGTTTATTCCTTGCTGTGGACTTGCCTTTCTGGACATCTAGAATATTCTTCTTCTAAATATTTTTATGGCTACGTCTTTATAATTCAGCTCTGAGCTCAATATATATATTGAGCTTACTTCAGCAACCCTATTTAATATCTCCCCCACATCCACTCTAGTCAAAATTCATGTTTTTCTTCATATCACTCACAACTCCTTGAAATGGTCTACTCTATTTATGAACTCCCTATTGTCTATGACATCCACTAGAATATACGATCCATAAGAGCATCCAGTGACTAGAACTCCATGACCATAAGTGGAATTCTCTGGGTGGGATAATGTGCCCCTCCCAGGTTGTTCTTCTCATGTAGTTGAATAGTGTTACCCCATCTGCTTAAAAAGACTCTGAGATGCTGTCCAGAACTGATTATCTGGCCACTCTGAGTTTTCCAAGACTTGTTTTCTGGTATCAAATAAGCTATCTTCCTGAAGAGAAGTGATATTTGAAGTTCTAATACTCTCCAATCTCAGAATTGTTTTATTTTCATGTACTACTACAACTGGAATATGTCAGTCATGTGTCAGTCATGCTAAGTCAAATGCCCAGTTGGGTGGCCTGGGACTTGGAGACACCGTTGCCAAGCTTAGACTCTTTGGCCAGGGTTTTTTTTATATAATACAATCACTTTGATTGTTGGCTACTCAAGAGGATACTACACTCTGACCAGCATGATGTTTGATATGGATTATTACCAAGTAGAAAAGTAGAACAATGATGTTCTACATCTAGTAATGGGAAGAATGGTTATCTAAGGTATCCCAATAATAATCCTGGGACCTTTTCTCTTGGAACCCAGGCTTGAGTTCCCACTTTTGATATAGTGGAAGGCTTCAGGTGTTATTGCTTGAATTGTTTCATCTCTATTTACTGTTGTATCCATCTGCCAGAGTCTACTATAGCTATATCTGTACTAGCATTGAAACTATTATGGGTTCAAATTGTGTAAGTTGCTGATATATTCGTATATGGTCTATAGAGTCCCCCTTTGTGATCAGACAGAGGATATAAACTGAGAATAAAAAATTAGTTTGTCCAAAAATTCTTTGCAATTTGACCTCCTAAAAAATTCTAAAACTGGCCATAAGTGAATGTTTAAGGCAATCATTTTTGGTAGAGAATTGACAGAGTAAATCAGGTCACTCATTTACCATGCCATATAAGCTATAAGGCTCAGACCCTAGGTCTCTGGTCACATTAGTTATAGTAACTATCTATTGTTATTGTTACATAACAAATTACTTCAGAACTTAGCAATTTAAAACAACAAATAGGGGCACCTGGATGGCTCAGTCGGTCAGCTAGGCGGCTGACTTCAACTCAGGTCATGATCTCATGGTTCATGGGTTTGAGTCCTGCATCAGGCTCTGTGCTACCAGCTCAGAGTCTGGAGCTTGCTTCAGATTTTGTGTTTCCCTCTCTCTGCCTCTCTCCCACTTATGCTCTCTCTACCTCTCAAAAACAAATAAACATAACAGATAAATAAAACAACAAATATTTATTATCTCACAGTTAGTTTAAGTCAGAAATCCAGGGGTGACTAAGCTGTATGGTTACAGTGCAGTGTCTTATGAGGATATAATCGAGAAGAGGCACAAGTCTGGTAATTTCAAGACTTGAGTAAGGGAAGATTTACTTCTAAGTTCACTCATTGGCCTTTGGCAAGATTCAGAAGATTTTTTTTCCTAGGTCATTCCCTTGGGTTTCACCACAGGGCTGTCCCATGACATGGCAGCTGGCTTCCTCTACAGTGAACAATTCAAGAGAGAGAGAGAGGGAGAGAGAGAGACAGAGAGAGAACCAAAGATTGAAGCCATGGTCTTCTTATAATATCATCTAGGAGGTGATATTCTATAGTATTCTATTCTTTACAAGTGAGTCAGTAAGTCCAGTCAACACTTAAGGGGAAAAGGAGAAAATAAAGGTCTGAACACTAGGAAGTATGAATCTCAGAAACTGTCTACAACAGTTTAGGGGGGTAGGTGATCCTATCCATAAACAGTATGCAAATACAATAGAGTTGGTTTCCACATCATCTTACCACTGGATCTCAACCACTGATAATGCCAGTAAGTGTTGGTGTTTTCTTAATCATGCAAGTTGAAATTCCTCTCCCAGTTTGATTTCTGGCTCCATTAGATACCTATGGGCTATCCAAGAATGGAATTGAACAGTGAGGAATCTAAGCTTCTACTTACTGCTTCTTGTCTCCATGATTTTCTCCATCACTTACCAGCAGCTCTGCTAAGAGTGACTTGTTGCTATTTAAGCAGAGGTGGCACATGCCATCATTTGCTTCTATTGTTGTTGCCTTAGTATTATATTTACCATCAGTATTTCAAACCCAACCTTTCCCTAAGTTGTGCACATTTACTCTTACTAGATTAAATCTTATTAAGTTTTAATTGAATTTTAATAGGATTTTAACAGAATTTAATAGATTTTTAATAGGATTTATTGGACAGTTTCTTTAAGAGAAAAAAAAATCTCTCCTGGAGATTTCTGACCTGCTACAAAGCAACTGAATGGGATTTTCCATTGTCATCATGCTGGAGATAACTTTAAGTTTCATACTGTAATGGATTCTCTATTTTCTGGATTATTTACCTCCCTTTTTCTTGTATTTTGATGTTGTTTAAATTCATGGGTTCTGTTTTTCAGTAGCTTCTTGGAAAATAGTACATTGAAGTAAAATTGTAAGACATTGCTATGAAATACTGGATTGGAAACTTTTTTTTTTCTCTAAATTGTGCAGCCTTGTTACACTCTTTTTTAGGTTAAAAATATTATTCTTCAAAAGTCAATATTTTTGTATAAGGCATGGTTTTATTTTTGTTTTACCTCTCAAAGCTCCTTGTCTTCAGTGCTTTGAAATTTTATAATGATGCCATTTAATTCAACTATATCTTTTGGTTATTTGGTAGGCTCTTTAAATCTGGAAGCTCTTATCCTTTACTTCTGTGAAGTTTTCTTGACTTATTGATGATTTCCTCCCCTCTGTTTTCTTTTTTCCCACTTTATGGAATATACATTTTAATTATTTTGTTACCCCTCATATTCTCTTTGATTGGGGGATTAACATCTGAAAAACCATTTTGAGCAAGACAGAAAAAAATTTTTTGCTCTTGCTTTAGTAGGCTTATATAGTGTAGGGGATGAACAGAAGTTAAATGCTGGTATTTAGTCAGTCCTTACCTGGGCATACTGAATTGCTTTTTTTTTTTTTTTTACATTGATATATTGGCATCCCTATATAAGTTTTACTAGTATTTCATTTAAAACATTAAATATAATTATTGAGTTATATCCACTATTTTTTATATTCATATATATATATACATATATATATATTTTCTATTTGTGTCCTTTGATCTTTGTCCTCCTTTTTCTGCCTTCAGTGGAGTTAAACTGGCATTTTTTAGTATCCCTTCTATTGTCCCACTTGTTTTTTAGCTTCTTTTCTTTTCACCATTCTGTTACTGTATTACTCTAGATATTAGGAAGCACACACTTAACATTCTCTTAGGAGTTAACATTATATACCTCCTGTAAAAGTAAGAACTGTGGAGCATTACAGTTATAGTAACATGCCCTCCTGTTTATTATGTTATTGTTATACTAAATTTTACTTTAAATCTAATCTAAGCCCCATAAAAAGTGTCAATATTTTTGTTTAAATTATGAATTAACTTCCAAAGAATTTAATGAAAAAATAAAGCTTTTAAAAGTCTTTTATTTTTACCCATGTTTACCATTAAATTACTTCTCAGAGATTTATATTTCTATCTGATATCATTTCCCTTCAACTTGAGGAGTCTCCAGCATTTCTTACAGTGTAAGTCCATGGACAACACATCCTCTAGGTTTTTATTTTTCTGCAAATATATTTATTTGACTTTCATCTTTTAAGGATGATTTCCATTTTATATTATCTTAGGTTAACATTTTTTTCTTATAGCACTTTAAATACAATGTTTCCTTATCTTCTGGCTTCTACCCTTTCTGATGCAAAGTAATTCTTATTGTTGTTCCCTTGTAAGTAATGGGTTCCCACCTCCCCCAACCAATTTTTTTTTCCTTTTCTTTGGCATGCATAAATTTGACTATGATGTGCTTAGTTTCATTTGTTTGACTGTTTTGTTTTTATATTTGTTCTGCCTAGGGTTCTCTGACCTTCCTAGATCTGTGAATAGAAGAAATTACCTTTTCTGCCCTGTTTTATCTCTCTTCTCTTTCTAGAATTCCAATTACATTTGTACTGTATGGCTTAATTTTGTCTCATAAGTCATTAAGACTTTGGTCATTTGTTTTAATCTTTTTTGTTTTCCCTGATGATTCAACTCCACCCATTCTTCTATTATGCAGTTTGCTGCTAAACTTATCTAATACATCTGATTTCTCATGTCGTTTCATTTTTTTTTTTCTTCAAGTTTACAGTTTCCATTTGGTTTTTTTGTTGAATGTCCATATCTTTCTGAACTACCTCATATCTTCACCCATTATCATTATCTCTTCAATTTCCTAAATTTTTATAAAGGGTTGTTAAGTTTTGATCATTCATGCAGATTAACAACTGGAGGCCTGGTTTGAAATTTTAGCATGAGTCTACTTTGGTTTTCATTTTTTCCTTGGGTATAGATTTTTGATGTCAATGGAAAGCACAAGGTATTTACTAAGCCCTTTTAACTTGGCAGGACTGAATTCTAAACATTCTCTCAATGGTAATGGACCCCTACTGAAATCTCTGCTCAGTTCTTTAAAGTTTCCCACCTGTTGCTTTCTGCTAGTGTACCTGAAGTCTTGAGTTATGCATGTTTAGGGTTAGCCCAAGATCTGAGAGGAATTTGTATGCATATGTGTGGCTGTTCTTTTTGTAGCTTTGTCTTTCTGAGGTGCTCCTCTCTCAATTTCACTGTTCTGGGAGCTTTCCCAACCCAATAAAACTGCTGCTTTCTGCTGGAGTTCTGTCCCTTCATGTACCACAAAACTATCAGGGCTCTGAGGGAAGATGTCAATACTGAGTGTGGATCTCACCCAGTGTGCTTCCTTTCTTTCAAGGGCAATACCTTCTCCACATTCTTTTATTTATATACAAAGAGATTTATCATAAGAAATTGGCTAAATGATTATGGAGGCTGAGAAGTAGATTTGTAGTTGGCAAACTGGAGACCCAGAAGTGCTGATGGTATAGTTCTAGCCGGAGTCCTAAGGCTCAAGAATGAGGAAAGGCAATAATGTAAGTGCTACTCTGAAAGCCAGCAAGCTCAGGACCCAAGGACAGCAGATGTTTCAGTTTAAGTCTGAAGGCAGGAAAAAACCGATGTCCCAGTTTAAGGAATTCCCTCTTATGCTGTCTTTTTATTCTGTCTAGGTCTTCAGCTAATTGGATAAGGCTAACTCGCATTGGGCAGGGCAATCTGCTTTACTCAATCTATGTTTTCAAATGTAAATCTGATACAGAAACACCTTCACAAATAAACCCACAAAAATGTCTGACCACCACAAAAATGTCTGACCAGATTTCTGGGCACCCTGAAGCCCAGTCAAATTAACACATAAAATTAACCATCACCCTACCCTCCCTAAGTAGATGTGAGTTCAGTGACAGAAGAAAATTCTCCAACCACTTATTTCTTACTTAGGTTGCTTTCTCTCAGATATAAATTGTCCCACTTTTTGAAGGGCTGAATATATTGTTAGGTGGAAAGTTATGGGTGAATTTTGGCATGGCAGGTATATACAACTGATAGATGGCATTCCTTAAAATAAGGTCATATTTAGGCTAAGGCTTAAAGAGCCTTAGCTCTTTATATAAATAAATACCAAGCATTATGATATTTATTTATATTTTATAGTTAGGTATAATGAAAAAGCAAATAATATTGACTTAAAAATTAGAAATAAAAGGGCTTGTTGAACTTCATTTATACCTTACTCAGGGTTGTAGTAATACATCTCTGAGACTCTCGTGGCTCTGCCCTGATTAGTGTATCACCATTGTTCTCAAGATAGCTTATTTTATAGGCACATGATGCTTAAAGAAATTCCAGCCTCCATAGCCACTGTCAGGAAGAGTAGAGCATTAGTGTCTCAGAATTATATCATAAACCTTTATAATATTCTTTAAATTATCCCATAAAACTTTTCAAAATACTCTAATTAAGTGATCCCTTACCTAATATCTTAAGTAAGATAATACATGTGATAAGTTTGTTTTAGTACTTGGTACATTATTAACAAATATTATCAGTTGGCACCACTGTTTCTTTCTCTTCTAACTACTTCCACATTTCAGGTCACACTTCTTTCCCTATGCTCCCAAAGCAGGGTAAAAGGTAGTGATTTTGATCTCTTCTGTCCTGTACCTGACATTTTAGTGTGAATAAAATTTGCCTATTTTCTCTGCAAGGAGTAATTTGTTGGGAATGGGACCAATTTATGGTAATGATGGTGGTGATGATGATGACAGTCTCATTTGGTCAGTGAATGATGGCTTACCAAGTGCTTTCCTACATGTGATCTTATGTAACCCCTATACCAATTACAGTAAAATGAATCTCTCTTGGAACCTGCCTATTTATGGAAATGCAGGAATTACATAGTACCTCTCAAATCGGAGATAGGCAATTACTGATTCTGCACGTCTATAAGAACTGCCCTACTTGGGACTCCAGTGAACATTAGAATTCCCAAAGCTACTCCAACTATCCGAGATTGTCTCAGAATCAACTCACTCTCTGAATGGATGCTCTGGATTAAATTTTGTCCAAGAATATTGTGGATTTTCCTGCTCTCTATTTGATAATTAATTCCTGTATAAGGTGAATTACAATTCAATCATTTAGTCTGAGGTAGAAACTAATATGAGGTCATATTTTTTGATATGCAAATAAGAAAAATAGTGATATTTATCTCAATTAAATAAATTACATTTATAGAAATTATCTCACTTGATCACCACAATTCTTTCACACAGGAAGGCTAGTGGAATAAATATCCGTTAAGTGCATATTATGTGCTAGATAGACCTAGACATTAAAAAACACACGTAGTGGTACCCAGGTGGCTCAGTCAGTTAAGTGTCTGACTTTGGCTCAGATCATGGCCCAGCAGTTCGTGAGTTCAAGCCACTTATCGGGCTTTGCACTGACCGTAAAGAACCCACTTTGAATTCTCTGTCTCTCTTTCTCTCTCTCTCTCTCTCTCTCTGACTCTCCCCCACTTGCATTTTTTATACATAAATAAATAAATGAATAAATAAATAAACTTTAAAAAATACACATATAATATAAATAACTCTAACTCTCTGAGTGCAAAATGTGTGACTTGTTAATTATTGATTTAGATATAAGAAATAAAGGGTTTAAGGCTCAGAGAGGTTAAGAAGCTTGCCCAATAGCATGCAGCTAACAACAAGAAAGGCTAGAACTCAGTCTGGGTCTTCTGACTCAAGTCCTGCGAAGTCTGCATTATCACAATTGCTGCCTCTGACACTAATGATTCACATTAGCAATATATTTCTTCAGCTTTTTCTGTTGGTTGGCATTTTAAAATAGATTCAGAGAATAATTTACTGTGTGTGTGTGTGTGTGTGTGTGTGTGTGTGTGTGTAAAGCCTTTCTCCATTTACATATGCTTCTATTTGCAGATTCATAGTCTAGACGGCCACGGCTGCAAGTATTCACTGGTGGGCCATTATGATGATGTTTACTCTTTCTCACTAATATCATAAATGGGTGTAAGGTTTGATAGCTCTAAGTGACAGAAAAATATTTTTATAGGTATAGCAGGCATCCATGTCTTTGTAATTAAGCTTGCCTGAAATAAGACCAAATGCATCAACATATTTATGTCTCTGATTGTGCAGTTTCTTTTCATGTTATTTTATTAACAAAAAGGGTGCCTTTAATTATGCAGAGCTACAAACTGCATTATTGATATTCTATAAACATTAACTACACCCGACTCTAATGAAGCAAAAATAAAATGCAGTCTCTTATTTTTTAAGATTCTTAGAAAGTCTATGCTATGAAATAAAAGTAGTTGGAGGCATTATCTTCCTTGAGTTGCTACTATGTATGGATATGGATAGACTCGTTTTCATTGTTGTGTTCCTAACTCCATACTTTTTGTTCAAATTTGCCTGAATTACAGTAACATTTAAAAAATGATACTGGAAATTTGTCATCGGACTCTACTCACCACACTTTTATTTTTTAACTTATCTTATTCCAATGTAGTCCACAGAGAGTTTTGTGAGAATATCTCAGAAGGGTTACTTGACTTGGCATTTGATTTGGGACTCTGAAATCTGTCAGTCAAGTTAAATTCTTAATAGAGCTAAAGGAAGTAGCTATTTTCAAGGATCAAGTACACTAAATGCCTTTTCATTCAGATTTGTGTTGCTTTGTATTGCTTTAACAGTTGAGTTAGGTTTTGAGAGAGAGAGTAAGAGGAAGGAAAGGAAGAGAGGAGGACAGGAAGGAGGGAGGCGGGGATGGAGAGAGAAAGAAAACAGAGAAAGAAAATAACTGCCCACTTGCAGTTGCAAGGTGTTAAACTCCATAGTCTATTGTATATAAGTCATATGGGATTTACTGACATTAGAAAATATTGTGGAATATCATGAAAAAGTGAATCATAAAAATAATGAGTATTGTCTTCCAAGCTTAAGGAAATTACAAGAATTGAAAAGTCAAAGGGCTTTGTCTTGTTCACTCTGCTATATCTATGACACTTCCAGTCAAAAACCCTTTCAATACTAGGATTAACTATGAAAAATTTAAAAACACTTTGAGTAAAATGACTTCCAATATTATATAGCTCTAGTAGTGAAATATATATATATATTTATATATATAGTGAAATATATATATTTTTATATATAGTGAAATATATATACATATATATATGTATACACACACACACACACACACACATACAAATCATCTTTATATTTTGGTCTTGGTTCAAAACTTTGTTACAAGTATATTTATGAGCTTTTTAAAATGGCATTGCTTTTGAAAAACATGGGGTACTTAGGAACTTCATTCCTTCTCTCAGTAAGTACATAATAGGTATTTTCTCTCTAGGTAAAGAAGAGAACCAACCAGTAATGATCCTTACATTTCTAAAGTTTATGGTCTTATTAGGTAGAAATACATAATAGAGAAAGTCACAAGAACAACTGCATATTTTGTGATTAGAGTACAAGAACTTTAACATAACTATTAAAATATATTAAATAAGCTATAGGATGAAATATATATGATGATTGAAGATGGGGGAATTCTGGAGCAATATGGAAAGCATAAGAAAGGAAAGAAGGAGAGAAAGAAAGAAGGAAGGAAGGAAACCAGGTGAAAATTCTAGAAATGAAAAATACAGTGTCTAAAATAAAAATAATTCATTTAAGAAAATTAAAAGCAAATTGGGACACTGCAGAAAAGAGGATCAGTAGACTTAAAGATTTATTAATGGATATTCAAAGACTGATGCATAGAAAGCATTATAAAAAAGAAATAATGAACAGAGCCTCAATTACCTGATGAGGCTATATCAAGCCATTTAAAATATATGCAATTGGAGTTCCAGAAGGAGAAGGGAGAGATGGGGGCCGAAAAAATATAGGCAGAAAACTAATGCCTGGGGAGGTGGTTCAAGACAGTAGCATAAGAATATCCTGAACTCACCTCTTTCCATGGACACAACAAATATATACCTACAAATGGAACAATTCCCTGTGAAAAGAACTTGTGAACTAAACACTTGCTCCACAGAAATGGTAAAAGGACCATACCAAGAAGTGTAAGAGAGGCAGAGACACATTCTTGCCCAAAAGCCTACCCCCAGTGCAGCAATGCACAATCAGGAGAATCTCAAAAACAAAACAAAACAAAACATAAATGGAGCTTCTCCCTAGAGAGGAAGAGGTTTGCACCCCACATTAAGCTTTCCAGCCATTGGGTTCTACACTAGAGAGACAAGCCCCTAGAATATCTGGTTTTAAAAACCAATAGTGATTTTGTTCAGGGGAAGAAAGGGTTATAGAGAACAAAGCTTCCACTCTTAATGGGCTTCCACACTGATCCACTTGCCCTGGGACCCAATGCAAAAAGCAGCAGTTTGAGAAAAGCCTAGACCATAGGTTAAGGAGATTTACTTGCTAAACTTAAAGCATCTAACAGATGGGCAGAATCTGTTAGAACTCCCTCTGGGGATGCAACACTGGTGGACACCATTTTTATTGGCTCCCTCTACCTTACTGGTGACAGCACTGGTCAGACTTTCTTGTAACCTCACTCTAACAAGTTTAACAGGGTGAGTAAACACCACTACCCCACCCCCTAGTCCTGCAGACACAGCAGGGTGGGTAAACAACCCCAATCCCTAACCTTATAGGTATGGAAATCCCAGGCACAGTAGTCAAGCAGCCCCCGCCCCCCTGCACCCCCCCCCACAACTCCAATAGACATAGTAGGTAATTAACCCTGAAACCCCCATATGCTGTGCATAACCCTATCAATGCCAATGAGCATGTACAGGTCACATAAGTTGTCCCTTGAGGCTCAAGTTGCTGAAGGGATTGCCTTTCTGGACCCCATTGGTCAGAAACAATCAGAGAGAAAGTTTAATTAAGATATAGGACAAGGTTCTTATTTTCTACACAGAAAAATTCCTTCAAGACAGGGAAAGATAGCTATTTTGCATCATATACAGAAACAAACACAGAGAGGTAAGCAAAATTAGGAAACAGAGGAACATGCTCTAAATGAAGGAGCAAGGAAAAAAATCTTCATGAAACACAGATGAGTGATTTACATGATAAAGTGTTCAAAGCAATGGTCATAATGAGACTCACTGAACTTAGGGAAAACATGCATAAAACACTAAAAACTTCAACAGAGATAGAAAATATAAAAAATTACCAAACAGAACTCACAGAGCTGAAGAATATAACAGAATTGAACAATGCACTAAAGAGAATCAACAGTTGACTAGATGACACAGAAGAACGGATCAGTGACCTAGAAGACAGGGTTGTGGAAATCACCCAAAGAGAGGAGCAATAAGAAAAGAACATTTTTTAAATTTTATTTAAATCCAAGTTAGTTCATAATAGTGTAACAATAGTTTCAGGAGTAGAATTTAGTGATTAATCACCTACATATAACACTCAGTGCTCATCCCAACAAGTTCCCTCCTTAATGCCCATCACCCATTTATCCCATTCCCTCATCCAACACTCCTCTAATTTTAAATGAGGATAGCTTAAGGAATCTGTGGGACAACATCAAGCATACTAACATTCACAATATAGGGACCCCAGAAGGAGAAGAGAGAGCAAAAGGGCCAAAAACTTATTTGAAAAAATAATGGCTGAGAAGTTGTCTAACATGAAGGGAGAAACAGATATCAGGTCCAAGAGGCACAGAGATTTTCAAACAAGAAATACCCAAATGAATCTACATGAAGATACATTATAATTAAAAAGTTAACAGCAAAAAAAAAAGTTAACAGTAAAGAGAGAATCTTAAAAATATCAAGAGGAAAACAACTACTTACATACAAGGGAGCCCCTATAGAACTATAAGCTGACTTTTCAACAGAAACTTTACCAAGTTAGAGAGGACTGGCATAATATATTCAAAGTGCTGAAAGGACAGAAACTTTGAACCAAGGATACTCTACACAACAAACCTGTCATTAAGGTGAAGGAGAGATGAAGAGTTTTCCAGACAAGCAAAAACTAAGGGAGTTAGTCACCACTAAATCAGCCTTACAGGAATTATAAAAGGACTTATTTAAACTAAAAAAAAAAAGCCATAATTCTAAAATAGATGATAGATAGATAGATAAAAATCTCATGGGTAAATTCAAATACATAGTAAAGATATTGTATCCACCACTTAAAAAGCCAGTAGGAAAATTAAAAGAACAAAAGTAGTAAAACCAACCATAGCTACAATAACGAGCTAAATATAAAAAACAAAAAGATGGAAAATATGATGTCAAAAACATAAAACATTGAAGGAAAAGTAAAAATGTAGCGCTTTTAGAATACAGTCAAATGTAAGTGACTATCAACTTAAAAAGGTTTGCTATACATACATAGGTTATTACATATAAACCTCATGGTAACAACAAACCAAGAATATAATAGGTACACAAAAATAATGAGGAAAAAATCTAAACATAACACTAAAGAAAGTCATTAAGTCATACTGGAGAGAGGAAGAACAGAAGAAAGGAATAAAGAATTCCAAAAAACCAGAAAACAATCAACAAAATGTCAGTAAGTATATGCCTATTAATAATTACTCTAAACGTAAATGGAATAAATGCTTCAATCAAAAGATATAGGGTGACTAAATGGATAAAAAACAAGACTTATCCATATGCTGCCTAAAAGACACTCACTTCAGTTCTAAAGACACACAGAGATCAAAAGTGAAGGGGTGGAAAAACTCCATGCAAAACAAACAAACAAACAAACAAACAAATGGGAAAAAAAGTCAGGACAGCAATATATCACACCAAATAGACTTTAAAACAAAGAGTGTAACACAAGACAAAGAAGGGCATTACATAATGAAAACGAGGTTAATCCGGGGCTCCTGGGTGGCTCAGTCTGTTGAGGGTCTGACTTTGGCTCAGGTCACAACCTCGCGGTTCATTAGTTTGAGCCCCACATCAAGCTCTGCACTAACAGCTCAGAGCCTGGAGCCTGCTTTGGATTCTGTATCTCCTCCTCTCTCTGCCCCTCCCCTGCTCATGCTCTGTCTCCCTCTCTCCTTCAAAAATAAATAAAGAAACATTAAAAAAGAAAAAGAAAAAGAGGTTAATCCAATTAGAGGATATAACAATTGTAAATATTTATTCACGCAACACAGAGAACCTAAATATATAAAACATATACTAACGGAAACAAAGGAAGAAACTCGTATCAATATAGTAATAGTAGGGAACTTTAATGCCCAACTTGTATCAATAAATAGATAATCAAGACAAAAAAAATCAATAAGAAGACATCAGTCTTAAACAACATATTGACCACAAGGACTTAGTAAATACAGAGAGAACATTCCATCTCAAGACAGCATAATCCACATTACCTCAAGTGCACACAGAACATTCTCCGAAATGGATCACAAGTTGGGCCACAAAAACAAAACAATACATAATAAAAACCAGCCAACCAAACAACCAAACAACAACAACAACAACAACAAAAAACACCTCCATAAATTTAAGAAGACTGAAATATCAAGCATCTGTTCTGACTACAATGGTGTGAAACTAGAAATCAATTACAAAAAGAAAATTGGAAAAAATACAAATACATGAAGGTTAAACAATATGCTACCAAACAACCAATGAGTCAGCAATCAAAAGGGAAATAAAAAAATACCTTGAGACAAATGAAAATGGAAACACAACATTCTAAAATCTATGTGGTGAAGCAAAGGCAGTTTGAAGAAGGAAGCTCATAGCAACATAGGCTTACCTCAAGAACCAAAAAAATTCCCAAATAAATAATCTAACTTCATAGGGATAGAAGGATCATACCCCAAGATCATAAACATCGTATATGAAAGATCCACTGCTAATATCATCCTCAATAGGGAAAAACTGAGAGCTTTCCCACTAAGGTCAGGAATATTACACTGTTATTCAACATAGTATTGGAAGTCTTAGCCTCAGCAATCAGACAACACAACGGAATAAAAGGCATCTGAATCAGCCAGGAGGAAGTCAAACTTTCACTCTTTGCAGATGACATTATACTCTATATGGAAAATCCAAAAGATTCCCCAAAAAACTGCTAGAACTGATTCATGAATTCAGCGAAATCGCAGGATATAAAATCAATGCACAGAAATCGGTTGCATACTTAAACACCAATAATGAAGTAGCAGAAGGAGAAATCAAGGAATCTATTCCATTTACAATTACACCAAAAACCATAAAATATCTAGGAATAAACCTAACCAAAGAGGTGAAAAATCTATACCCTGAAAACTGTAGAAAGCTAATGAAAGAAATTGAAGAAGACACACACAAAAAAAATGGAAAAATATTCCATGCTCTGGATTGGAAGAACAAATATTGTTAAAATACCAATACTACCCAAAGCAGTCTACATATTCAATGCAATCTCTATCAAAGTAACACCAGCATTCTTCACAGAGCTAGAACAAACAATCTTAAAATTTGTATGCATCCAGGAAAGACCCCAAATAGCCAAAGCAATCCTGAAAAAGAAAACCGAAGCTGGAGGCATCATAATCCCAGACTTCAAGATGTATTACAAAGCTGTAATCATCAAGACAGTATGGTACTGGCACAAAAACAGACACTCAGATCAATGAACAGAATAGAGAACCAAGAAATGGACCCACAAACCTATGGCCAACTAATCTTTGACAAAGCAGGAAAGAATATCCAATGGAATAAAGACAGTCTCTTCAGCAAGTGGTGCTGGTAAAACTGGACAGCAACATGCAGAAGAATGAACCTGGACTACTTTCTTACACCATACACAAAAATAAACTCAAAATGGATGAGACACCTAAATGTAAGACAGGAATCCATCAAAAGCCTCGAGGAGAAAGCAGGCAAAAACCTCTTTGACTTTGGCCACAGCATCTTCTTACTAACACGTCTCTGGAGGCAAGGGAAACAAAAGCAAAATTGAACTATTAGGACCTCATCAAAATGAAAAGCTTCTGCACAGCAAAGGAAACAGACAGCAAAGCTAAAGGGCAACCAACGGAATGGGAGAAGATAATTCACAAATGACATATCAGATAAAAGGATAGTATCCAAAATCTCTAAAGAACTTATCAAGCTCCACACCCAAAAAACAAATAATCCAGTGAAGAAATGGGCAAAAGACATGAATAGATAGTTTTCCAAAGAAGACATCTAGATGGCAAACAGACACATGGAAAACTACTGAACGTCACTCATCATTAGGGAAATACAAATTAAAACCACAATGAGATACCATCTTACCCCAGTTAGAATGGCTAAAATTAACAACTCAGGCAAAGACACAGATGTTGGTGAGGATGTGGAGAAAGAGGATCTCTCTTGCACTGCTGGTAGGAATGTAAACTGGTGCAGCCACTCTGGAAAACAGTACGGAGGTTCCTTAAAAAGTTAAAAGTAGAGGGGCGCCTGGGTGGCGCAGTCGGTTAAGCGTCCGACTTCAGCCAGGTCACGATCTCGCGGTCCATGGGTTCGAGCCCCGCGTCGGGCTCTGGGCTGATGGCTCAGAGCCTGGAGCCTGTTTCTGATTCTGTGTCTCCCTCTCTCTCTGCCCCTCCCCCGTTCATGCTCTGTCTCTCTCTGTCCCAAAAATAAATAAAAAACGTTGAAAAAAAATTAAAAAAAAAAAAGTTAAAAGTAGAACTACCCTATGACCCAGCAATTGCGCTACTAGGTATTTTTCCAAGAGATACAGGTGAGCTGTTTTGAAGGGGCACATGCACCCCAATGTTTATAGCAGTGTTATCAACAATAGCCAAAGTATGGAAAGAGCCCATGTACACGTACACACACACACACACACACACACACACACACACACCACACATATACAACATATACATACAATGTAGTATTACTTTGCAATCAAAAAGAATGATATCTTGCCATTTGCAACTACATGGATCCAACTAGAGGGTATTACACTAAGGAAAACTAGTCAGAGAAAGACAAATATCATATGACTTTACTCATATGATGAATTTAAGATACAAAACAGGTGAACATAAGGGAAGGGAAGCAAAAATAATATAAAAACAGGGAGGGGGACAAAACATAAAAGACTCTTAAATATAGAGAACAAACAGAGGGTTGCTGGAGGGGTTGTGGGTGGGGGACAGGCTAAATGGGTAATGGGCATTAAGGAATCTACTCCTGAAATCATTGTTGCACTATATGCTAACTAACTTGAATGTAAATTTAAAAATAAAAATAAAAAAATCTAACTTTAAACCTCAAGGAATTAGAAATAAAAACAGAGAAAAAAATGAAGCCTCAAGTTACTAGAAGGAAGGAAATAACAAACATCAGAACAGAAATAATTGAAATAGAGATGAAAAAAACAACAGAAAAGATCAATGGAACCAAGAGCAAATTCTTTGAAAACAAAATTGGTAACTTTTAGCTAGAACTGTCAAGAAAAAAAAAGGAGAAAGCCCACATAAACAAAATCAGAAATGAAAGAGAAATTATAACTGATACCACAGAAATACTAAGAATTATAAGAGACTAACTTGCATAATAATAATACACCAACAAGTGGGAAAACCTGGAAAAAATAGATAATTCCTAGAAACACAGAATCTTCCAAGACTGAATCATAAAGAAATAGAAAATCTTAACAGACCTATTATTAGTAATAATATTGAATTAGTAATTAAAAAAAAACTTTCAAGAAACAGAAGTCCAGTACCAGATACCCTCCCCAGTGGATTCTAGAAAACATTCAGTTAATACCTATTCTTCTCAAATTATTCCAAAAAAAATGATAAGTAGGGAATGCTTCCAAACTCATTTTACAAAGGCCATCATCACCCTGATACCAAAATGGAATAAAGACACCACAATAAAAGCAAATTACAGGCCGCTATCCCTGATGAATATAGATATAAAGTCCTCAACAATATATTAACAAACCAAATTAAAAAATACATTAAAAGGATCATACATGATGATCAAGTGAAATTTATTCCAGGGAGGCAATGATGGTTCAAGATTTGCAAGTCAATAGTGATTTATTATATTAACAAAATAAAGGATAAAAAATCATATGATAATCTCAATAGAGGCAGAAAAAGTATCTGATGAAATTTAACACTCATTGTGATAAAAACTCTCAACAAAGTATAGAGAATATGGAGGGTATAGAGCGAATGTACCCCAACATAATAAAGGCCATATACAACAAATTCACAGTTAACATCATACTCAGCAGCAAAAAGCTGAACGCTTTTCCTCTAAGATCAGGAATAAGAGAAAAATGCTCGCTCTCACAACTTATATTCAACATAATGTTGGAAGTTCTAGCCTCAGAAATCAGGAAAGAAAAAGAAACAGAAGGCATCCAAATAGGAAAGGAAAAAGCAAAATTATTGTTATTTGCAGATGATGTAATACTATATATAGAAAACCCTAAAAACTACATCCCAAAAAAAACCCTGTTAGAACTAAAAAAGGAATTCAGTAAAGCTGAAAGATACAAAATTAATATGCAAAAATCCGTTGCATTTATATACACTAATAACAAACTGTCAGAAAGAGACATTAAGGAAAAAGATCCCATTCAGATTTGCACCAAAAAGTTTTGCAAAACACCTAGAAATGAATTTAACCAAGGAGGTTAAAGTCCTGTACTCTGAAAACTATGAAGTACTGATGGAAGAAACTGAATAAAACACAAATAAATATAAAGTTATAGCATTGTCATGGATGGAAAGAATTAATATTATTAAAATGTCCATTCTACCTGAAGTTATCTATATATTCAATGAAATCCTTATGAAAATACCAATGGGATATTTCAAAAAACTATAACAAAAAATCCTAAAATGTCTATGGAACCACAAAAAAACTCAAATGTCAAAGCAAGCTTGAGAAAGAAGAACAAAAATGGAGGTCTGATTTCTAACTATACCACAAAGCTATAGTAATAAGATCAGTATGGTACTGGCAGAAAAAACAGATGTTAATCAGTGGAACAGAATAGAAAGCCCAGAAATAAACCCACACATTTTTGGTTAATTAATCTTTGATGAAGTAGGCAAGACTATATAATGGGAAAAAGCCTCTTCAATAAATAGTGTAGGGAAAACTGAACAGCTACATGTAAAAAAATGAAGCTGGACCACTATCTTACACTATGCATAAAAATTAACTCTACAGGGATTAGAGACTTAAACATAAGACCTGAAGCCATAAAACCCCTAGAAGAAAGCTAGGTATAAGCTCCTTGGCATCGGTTTTAGCAATATGTTTTTGGACTTGACCCCCTTGCCTGTGGGGTCAAGTCCAAAAAAATATTTAACAATGAGTACAAAAAACATGAGCTATGGGTTTAAGTATACCTCTATTTTAATCTCAGGTATGTGTTTTGTAAGCAGGGTAACCTTGGATGTGTTTTGTTACCTCTCTAAGCCTCAATTCCCTCAATTGCAATTGGGAATAACAGTGCCAATCACAAAGCTTGACATGAAAAGTAAGGTATTTTCTTTATTCAAAAATAATGGATGTGGACATTCAAGAACTGTTTAGACTATTAACTTGCCCCAACACCCTTCTACATACTAAGTTACAAATGGTCTCTGACTTAACAATGGTTCAATTCATGATTTTTCAACTATACAATGGTACAAAAGTGATATGTATCCAGTAGAAACCGTACTTTCAATTTTGAATTTTGATCTTTTCCCAGGCTAGCAATATGAGGTATCATGCCCTCTTTGTGATGTTGGGCAGTGGTGGTGAGCCCCGGCTCCTGATCAACCACGTGATCATAAGGGTAAAACACCAACACTTGAAACCATTCTGTACCTATACAATCATTCTGGATTTTACTTTCAGTAGTCAATAAATTACAGGAGACGTTCCATACTCCATTTTAAAATAGGTTTTGTGTGGGGCACCTGGGTGGCTCAGCTAGTTAAGCGTCTGACTTCGGCTCAGGTCACCATCTCATGGCTCATCGATTTGAGCCCCGCATTGGGCTCTGTGCTAACAACTCAGAGCTTGGAGCTTGTTTCAGATTCTGTGTCTCCTTCCCTCTCTCTCTGCCCCTCCCCTGCTCATGCTCTGTTTCTGTCTTTTAAAAATAAATAAATGTTTAAAAAAATAAAAATAAATAAAATAGGCTTTGTGTTAAATGATTTTGCCCAACTGTAGGCTAACAGAAGTGTTCTGAGAACATTTAAAGTAGGCTAGGCTAAGCTATGATATTCGGTAGGTTAGGTGTATTACATCCATTTGCCACTTAGGGTATTTCCAACTTATGATTTATCAGATTTATCAGTTTATCAGGATGCAATCTGTAAATCAAGGAAGATGTGTATATTATTTAGACTGTTTATCTACTCGTGCTGACCACATAATCTAGTTCTATGTAAACTCACAGAACTCATGTTACAGCATTCCTGTAAACTCATGTTACAGCATTCTACTCACTCCTTTCTATTAAGCCAATGTTCTAACTTCATTCAGTTTAAAATACCCCATCAATTTTTTGGATGACTCTTTGCATATGCTATTGGTTCTACTAGGAGTATTCTTCCATAGCCTTACTACAAGATAAATCATTTAAGTCCTTTGAAATCTAACTCAGTCCGAAGGATATTTTTCTTAAGTTTCATCCTTCCTCTAGTATTTCACATCTGGGGCACTTCTAGAACATGCATTGTGTTGTAATCTAGTTTGATCTAAACACATAAGTCATGAGCTACATTCTAAGTTAGGAGAGCAGTGACTGAATTTTTCATGTCTCTGAGTCTCAAAATTTCCTATGACCTTGACATATAACATGTGTCCAACAAATACTCTCTGAGCACGTGAATAAATGGATGAATAGTTTTGGTGAGACATGGCACAAATGAAGGGACTGTCTTTGATTTCAGTCCCAAAGACCTACTTTCACACCTGAGACTTGCAAATTCAAGTCACCTCATCTCTGTTTTAGTTTCCTCAACTGAAGAAAGGGAATAATATCTTCCTCCTGAATTGTTAGAATTAAATGACACTAAATACATGGAAGTAGTTGGAAAACTTTAAAATAGTCTGTGTATTTACATATTACTTCTTTTATTAAGAATCGGTAAAGGAAATTTTTATTTGAATGATTTGTTAAAATGATTTCCCAAAGCAGGCAATGTCCATTTTGTAATCCAGTATCTTTTGTCATGATTCTTGGCATATACCTTGAATGTATGACAAGTTTTCCCCATGGACTCGGCTCTTGGGGGAGTGGGTAAGTGGGTTAGGAACAGCCTTGAAAGGAGGATGATTTTCAATATTTTTCTAAAACCTCTTTAATGAAGTGCATAAGGATTTAGGAAGAAAAAGTCAAAACAGAAAAGAAGAATGTTCAAAGATGACGAAAATTTTTGTTTAGTTTTGTTTTCCTGGAAAAGACTTTAAGTAAACACTTGTTTACAAATATGTTTTGTTTTTAATTATGTATCGCACACATACACACACCTTCACATACATTGTTTACTTGTATTCTTAGGTAAAAGAAACTTTATATATATATATGTGTGTGTGTGTATATATATATATACACACACATATATATATAAAACTTTATATATATATACACATATATATAAAACTTTATATATATAAAACAACTTTATATATAAATATATATTTATATATAAATATAAAATTATATATAATATATTATAATAGAATAGAATATAATTATATATAATATAATATAATTATATATAAACATATATAAATATATATAAAAATATATATAATATACATATTCTTACTTCCATTTTTCTGTCTCTAGGCCTCAATTCTTTCACCTCTAAAATGAGAGAAATAACATCAATCTCATAACACTTTGTGTATATCAAATGAAATAATATATAAAAGTGCCTAGCACATGATAAAGGCTGCAGCAAATATTTTCTGTTTTATTATTTCAGAAAAAAAATGTTTTTCAAGAGTCAATCTACTCATTAAGCGGGGTATTTCTCTGTATCAAGACTAAATGCAATCTCTCCTTAGTCATCTTTGTCATTCTCACTGGGAGCAAGAAATAAAACTTAAGAAAAAACAATTCCAAAATCTCTCATATGCAAGCAGGCAAGTCTTTGAAGTTACCTCACAGGATTCCAGAGATCTGAAATAAAAGTGGAAATAAACAAAAGAAGCTCAAAAAGAATGAGAAACAGAAAGCTATGGATAAAGGACAATAGTGACAGACCATGGAAATTGGGGGAAAAAAGAGACAGAATTTATGATTGAAGCACACTGAATAATTCTGGTTTGGTTTTTGTCCCGAGGCTACCAATAGTTTGTCCTAAAGGAATAATGCAGGATTTTCATTGTTCAAATAGTTAAGAACATTTGGGTGACAGAGGAATGGATTATTAGTTGAAGTAGAGACTTCATACCTTCCCAAATGGGCTTTAGGTGTGAAATACTTTAATTAGAAGTAATCTGGTTACAGAAATGATTCAGTCTTGACTTTTTTGCAATAAAACAGCCCGTTGGAAAGAAAAATCATGGTTTTTTAATTAATTTTTTTAAGGCAGAAGCACTTACAAATGACCAAAAACATATAATAAAAGATTTCACCTTACTAACTATAAAAAATACTAATTAAGATGGTGTTTAACTGTTTTCCATACATCAGGATGATAAAAATTATAATAAATGATTATTGCTAATGCTAGTGAAGAATAGGGAAGATGGGCACTTTTAAACACAGCTGTTAAGAGTACACACAGGGATCAGGAAAAGAAGCATTAAAATCTGTATGGAGGTAGACAGTGGCAATCTCTAGGTATATTGTATTCTTTTTTAAGGAGTTTATCTTGAGAAAATAAATTACACCATGATCACATAATAAAATTAAAAGTATACATAAAAACAATACTGCATAGGAATATCTAATGAACAGAGACATGTTTATAATATAATTCCATGTTTAAAAAATAGGTTTTCATTGTATGTGAAACATTTATGCACATACACTCCATGTTAGTATTACTCTGGACGTAGATAGAAATGAACCTGATAAGGGCCTATTTTTGAATCGTGGGATTACCCATGATTTTTTTCTTCATTCTGTTTACTCCCCTTCTCTGTCAAACCTTCCTAATATGAAAATGGGTAACTTTTGTAATCATAAAAACACTATTTCTCATAATGAAAGGATCTTTTCCCTTTCAACCCAGTCTTTATATCCTACTTCAAATCAACTTTTATTATTTTTATCTTACCATGCATGTTTCATGCAGTTCATTTCTGTAGATTTGGAATCCCTATTCTACGTTTGGAAACAGAGGGCTGTCAGTGACGTGGATGGGCTGAGAACATCCCAAGTAAATTTTTTCATAAACTAAGAACCAAAGCACATTTTTTAGTCATTCAAATAAGGAAGTGATTGTTCACTGAAAAAAAAAATGCTATCAATTCTTGCAGAAGTTGTTGGGTCTTGGAGCCTTTCATGGGAAGCGTGGAAAGAAGCAAAAAAAAAAAGTGGAACAAGAGCCTGCAGTGTGTCAATGAAACGCCATGGGATGCAAAGCGACAACATAACGCAATGTGACGTGTCTCTGCAATGACATGTCAACCCTGTATAATTCAAAGGCCAGGCTTTGTCTAAAACCTTGGTGAAAGCATGGTTCCAGTTAGTTGCATGTAAGGGACCTTCAACATTAAAAATAATGTTTATTAACAGAATGGTTTCACTATGGGAAAATCTTCCTGTGACATATATTACCAATGGAAAAGAATGGTTTGAATTGCAATTCTATAAATGAAGCAAATCCCCCTAAGCTCTGCATTCCAATAAGGAAACTTCAAAGTAAAAGAAGACACTATTATTCCCATCTTTTCAGTGCCTATATTCAAATGTTCTTGCAATCTGATAACAATATCTGTTTACTGTCCTGTTTTACTTGGAGGGCAAGAAATCCTGGAAGCTTTGCTTTTCTGATTATTTACCTTCCATCACTATATTTTAAAATCAAACACTATTATGCCAATTTTAGCATTAGTCCTTCAGGTTTTCTTTGTTTTTGCTTTAACATTAAAAAAAAAGACACGAGAGAAGGATGCTATGCTTTCCTTTTTCACATGCACATTCATGTTATAGCTTCTTCTACGGTTGCCTTATGAGAAAATGCCAGGAAACTCCATCATCTGATAAATAGATATACATTTTTCCCATTCTACTTACTACTTATATTCATGGAAGTTTATTTCATGGTTTCCCAAAATATAACACTTTGTTGAAGCCACTAAAGTTGGTGACTTCTTCATTCACTTTAGGTTTTCTACAGATATTTTAGAATATGGGCTCTGGATATTAAAGCAAATACTGCATATTTTCAAAAATCCCCATGAGAATTGTCTGTGTTTAAGTTCTTGGAAACATCTTTTCCACTTTTGATTCTTTTAATGTGGTCTTAAAAATATATGTAACAGACCACAAGGAACATGTTTCTTAAGAGTACCTACATTAAATACTCAGAAGTGAGTAGGTAATGCTATGCAGATGTTGTCATGGTAAATACTCATGATAACATGCTTGAAAATGGCCAGAACTCAAATTTACATTGAGCGCAGTGAGACTTAAATTACTGGCTGTTACTTTTCAAAACGTTTTCCTTTATTTTGGTCTTAATGAATAAATGTTTTCAGATATGATACAATAATGTTTGAATTCTGTTGAAACCACAATTTTCTTCTATTCCGCACCCACCAGAAATGGTATGGAGACAGAACTAGGAGGCTGTGCTTCCCTATGGATCTCCCTTCGGTACACTGACATGGTTTGGGTTATTTTCCTCACAGTTTCAAACTGGTCTGCTAGAGAAATCTCATAAAAGGTAGTCTGGAATTGTTTCCTGAAAGAGAAGGTCTTTTCTCTTTAAATGATTTTGGATCCATTTATTTATTGGGAAAACAGAATGGAGTACTGACTAAATGCAGAGTTTCATTTAATTCACAACAGACTTTCTCTTATATAGAAAAACATATTTAAAAAAAAAAACACTGGACAAAAAAAGCCACTGAGGTTCTTTTATCCCTCTGAATCTTTTATAGTGGAAATGGAATTACTAGACTTGTGTTTGTGCTTCATTAATAGCATCAAGTGAAAGGCGATGAAAAATCTAATGATGTCTATTGCTTAACAACTGACATTTTATGCAAGCTTAAAACTCATAATTGGAATTATCAGCTAAAGGGTTCCTTGGAAATCTTTTTTTTTCTCATTTTCTTTAACATTTATTCCTTTTTTGAGAGACAGAGAGAGTGTGAGCAGAAGGACAGAGAGAGGGAAACACAGAATCTGAAGCAGGCTCCAGGCTCTGAGCTGTCAGCACAGAGCCCGACACAGGGCTCAAACCCACAAACCATGAGATCATGACCCAAGGTGAAGTCAGACGCCCAAACGACTGAGCCATCCAGGCGTCCCTCCTTGGAGATCTTAAATGCAGTCTCATCCCAGAAGGAAAAACCTGAAAGTTCTCATGGTCAGGCTCTAAGCTCTCTGCTAGATGGAAAATCTCAAAGCTCCTGGGTTCTCCCCCTAGCCTTTCATCACACAGAAGATAAATAGTCTTGCTTAAACTTCTTACAGACTTTGTACCCTCGATTAAGCCTCTGAATGAGCAAAGACCTCAACTGTTTTGACTTTTAAATGGGATTCATATGTCTTGATACTTTTCAAGGCATATAGATTATTGTTGATTTACTGCCTTGAATTGCTTGCTGATTTACATTGCCTATGAAATATAACAGGAGATATGATATGATGATATGATATGATATGATATGATATGATATGATATGATACGATATGATACATATTTCTTCTTAGTACCTGGTATCATGCTCAGCACATAGCGAGTACTCAGCAAATGTTTGCTATTGTTGATGGTGTTCTGTATCTTACTCTTACCTTCATTTCAGAGAGCAGTGTTAGAGTTGACACACATTAACCTGCCTTATCTAAAATGAATGCTTTCTTTTGCCTTTAGTGATAGCATGCTGTTAACAGCATGCTCTGTTACCTAATATAATATGTGAAGTTTAATCACCAAAAGTAGCTACTTCAGAATACACCTAGAGGAATGACCTGATTAATGGGGCTTATTCCTAAAGCAGAAGCTATGCCATCAACAAATTCTAAAATGCAGAACATGAGTTTACATGAGCAACAAGCTTCAGAATACAAGTCCTCATTCTGTTATTCATTTTGTTCAATCACCTGTGAAAAGAGCCTTAATCTGTGATTGTTTATGACAAAACATATTATAGTATGTTTATGTCCTTCAACTTCAGCATGTGTAGCAGTCAGTCACTTTGTCCTGGGCAATCAGTGCTTGCGAAAAACAGCTGAAATATTTCCTTTCACATGAATGCAGAAGTCCTTCCAAAGAATCCCCTCTGGGAATGTGCACAATAATATCAGAACATGGGCTAGCTTGAAGTCACAAATGCTGACAGTTCCTGCCTTTGGGGACAAAGAGACAGTGGAGACTTCCTGACAAATGCTGTACTTGACTTACTTCCCCCTTATCTGTTCACAGAACAGGTGTCACACAAGGGATTACAAAGTCAATGTCAATTTCCCTATTTAAATACTCTAGGTATTAGGCTGAGTTCCAAGACAGAAAGAACCAATCATATATTAATGCTTCATGGCCTGTCAGGCCCAGAGCATTTCAACCATATAGTTAAAAGTAGCATATAACACGATGCCATTAGTTTTTAGCACAAAATAAAACTGATGTATTTAGAAAACAACCAGTACACAAGACTGCTGAACTGAACCAAGAAGAAGAAATTTCTACATATGTAAGTTAGCGGTAATTTTAGCATGCATTGTAGAAAGTTTCTTTGCTTGGTTTGGTTTTCTATAGAAAAATAAGAGCAACACAAAAAACAAACACAATCAAGTAGAATGTATGACTCCACGGTCTCCTCTAGGCAGTCTGGTGGCCCAGACATCCAAGGTAGTCAATTGCATTCTCCTGGCCCATTGCTACTAAAAACGTGCACTTGAAACTGCAGAAACATACATAAGGATGGGAAAGTTGTTGTTGACAGAAAACCAGCAAATAATACCATGACTTCTTTCTGATGGCCTGCAATTTCACAGGTTTTTAAGTATTGCAGGGATAGAGACTCTTCTTTTTAATGAAACTCGTCCATTCTGTAAAACTTATGTTGTACAAATTTCCCTGAGAAAAATTAGATGGAAGTATGGTAACTTACACTTCTTCCCCAAGTGTATTTGGAAATGAATCAGATTTAGAAACCAAGGAAATACTTACCATATGTTGGGCAGGAGGGGGGAGGGATGAAATGAAATTGGATGTTTCTCATATGTGAATATAGTTTTGCTTCAGTTAGTGTAAAAAACATAGAAAAGCCAGTGCATTTGTCTATTTCATTTAAAATATCTTTTTATTTTACATAAGCCTGCTCTTAAACTTGTACTGAGCAGTTGTATTAATTTTCACATTTTATGGTATAAAACCAACACATATAAAAATTCCTCTATGAGAATGAACACCTGAAAAACAGTGCATGTGGGCCTGGCCATCCAGTATGTGTTACTAATTAGAATCAAACAAGTAATAGTTTCAGGATTAAAACAAAACAAAACAAAACAAAACACAGGTATAATGCAAAAAACTCCAAAGCATTCTAGGCAGAAGATTAGTCTAGTCACAAGATTACTACATTTCTTTGATTTCTGCCCATGTGGGACCTCCTGCGGTGGTGAAGGTCTTGATAATATGAATGCCCACATAGCTAATTCACAGAACCTTGGTGTGGAACTCCCTAATTCAAGAACCCCAAGGAAATACTGGCTTCCCTGGTGAAAAAGCCATAAAATGACTGTTTATTTAAATGAGTTAATCTCCAGCTCTTTAAAAGTATCTATGGGATTCTCATTGTGAAGCCTGTGCCTTCTTTCAAGGTATTGGCTCTTTCACAAAACAAAAATCCACTCGTTTTGAGTAGGTGCCTAATAGTTCCAGAGCATTACACTTTTAATTACCTTTATTTAAATAACAAGCAATTTTATTAAATAGTTAAAGGCACAGCTTCTCAAATGTTTTCCCATTTCTAAACCTTTTCTTATTCCAATGAATTGGCTTGAGACATGTAACTTGGATGAAAATATTTCAGTCTGTAAACTCCTTACTAATGGTTAAACACACTGCCCATTTGATGCCTAGCCTGACACTCAGATAAGACATTATCTGACTTCATTACCACTAAACTCACCTATTTTATCAGATGAGTTGAGCTTCAGTAATTCAGACAATGATTAGATGAAGAGCAAAACAGCCCCCAGCAATTAAGAAACATATTTAAAAGCACTTTACACCAAATGTACCTCTTGTAGGATTTTTTTTTTTTCCTTCATTCTCTTTAGAGCATTTTCAAGACTTGGTCTATAATTGAAAGAAAATTTAATCCTGCATTAACCATATAATCAGTTTGCAAACTAGGTTCTGGAACTCCTCTTTATTAAAGTAGGTTAGTCCAGAATTTGTGGATTAATGATTTCAGACCCTATTTAAAATCTTGTAGACTTAGCACACCTCACAAAGTCTCTATTTTCCTTCTTATTAAATCACTGGAATACTAATTCTTGGCATTTAGCACCTTTCTTTTAAAAGTACAAAGTATTATAAGAACTTTAGCAAAAGAGAGTTAAACTGTATTACAAAGCAAAATGAGTATATTCCTACTTTCTATTCAGCAATCAGATAATGTAGAAACAAATCTATAGCTATTAGGCAGACTTCTTGACCAGGAGATAAATCAAGTAAGTTCTCCCAAAGCAACAAGGATAAGGGTGCAAGGAATTAGGTGCTTATTTAAGATGGTGTTTATTTGAGTAATAATGCCAACAAAGTATTTCATTGTTTTTTAAAAAAAATTTTTTTAATGTTTGTTTATTTCTGAGAGAGAGAGGGGGAGAGAGAGAGAGAGAGAGAGAGAGAGAGAGAGAGAGAGAGTGAGAGTGCGCAAGAGGGTGAGGGGCAGAGAGAGAGGGAGACAAAGAATCCAAAGCAGGCTCCAGGCTGTCAGCACAGAGCCCAATGTGGGGCTTGAACTTGTGAACTGCCTCTGATCATGACCTGAGCCAAAGTCAGACGCTTAACCAACTGAGCCATCCAGGTGCCCCAGTATTTTATTCTTAATTAAAATAATTGCTCTCTATTTTATCATATAAAAATGATAAAAAAATAATAGTAGTAGTAACATATTTGCATAGTTATTTGCATTTTTAAAAGCTCTTTTACATGCTTTATCTCATTAAAAATTTCTAATACATTTCTAAGGTGCTATATCAGTAGATGTTTTGAGTATTTATGATAAAATCCAAGGAAAATTGCTTTTTTTTCCTAATGCAATATATTTTTTAATGTTTATTTTTGAGAGAGAGAGCATGAATAGGGGAGGGGCAGAGAGACAGAGGGAGAGAGAGAATCCCAAGGAGGCTCCATACTATCAGCACAGAGCCCAATGCAGGGCTTGAACTCATGAATCGTGAGAGCATGACCTGAGCCGAGATCAGGTTGGACTTCAACCGACTGAGCCACCAAGATTCCCCGAAAATTACTGTCCTAAAGAAAAGCAGGAAACATATTGGCTCATGAAACATACCAAAAATAATTGGCTTCAAGCATTTGAATTCAGAGATTCAAGATGAAGTGTCGCCAACCCCAACCTCACCAATTTTCTTCCTCTCCATTTATCTTCATTCTCAAAAAGGAGCACTCCAAGCAGTGACAAGATGGCCACTGGCAAATGGAAGTCCATTTTTTCTCCTTGCTCACAATCTAATAAAAGGAAGTTTTCTTTCTAGTTAGATTCAGTGAAAGTCTTAGAACAACATTAACTGGTCTAGCCTGCTTCAAATGTCTATTCCTGTACCAATTGCTGGTGCTAATCCCTGATTGGCCAAGCCATGTGTCTACCTTTACAGAATTACATCAACTTCTCTCAAACCACCTGAACTAAAACAAACAAACAAACAAAACAACAACAAAAAACCACCTGAACTAAGTGATTTTACTGTGAGACAGGTAATGACAGGTGTGGAGCAGAAGTTGGAAGGAAACAGGCATGGGTTTCCAAAATGGGGCTCCAGGGATGATATGCATATATTCATTGCTGATATTTTGTACTTCTCTTTTACAGATGAGGAACCTGAGAGCAAAAAGATTAGGTACCTTGATTTGTGTTTTCAAACTTCTTAAAATAATTTAAAACTATGAGTTAGAATTACCTTACTGAAGGAATACCCAATTGTTTCATTTTATCAATATTTTCATGTTATCATTTTATCAAGGAGAAAACTAAGGCCTGCTAGGAGAGGTAAAGTGTGAAAGTTATAGAATCAAACCACAAGTTTGGGTTTCTTGATGTCCACTTGTGTACTCTTCCTATCATTCCAGACTATTCATTATATTCCTCTTTTTTAGAATTAATAATCCACAGTTGTATGTATTGGCTCCATATATGCTAAACTGTTATTAGACAGCAATACTCTCTACTATCATTGTGATATAGTTCAGTGCTTTATAAGGGATTATAGCACTAGCCCTAGAGTGTGAAACTCTTGTTTCCTGAGCTGGTATTTTGAGTGTGAATATTTTTTTCATGATCAGTAATTGAACGGTAAGATCTTTAAGTGCTGAATTACACCTGATAGCCTTAACTACTCTTCTGAGATCTTTGATACGTAGAACAGAAGTGAATTACATTGGAAGAGAAGTTGAAGCATTTTTTTTTTTGCACTAGAAATCATCTAACAGCAAGGATCTACTAACATTGCAAGATTTTTCAGGTCTTTCGTCTCTAGTCTGTGCACCAATTCTGATATCCTGCCATCTACCATGAATCTGTATCAAGAAGGTGCTTAACACGAGGACCATCCTCTCCCAGCATTTAGAGCATAGTGCTTGTATGGACCGTTTCCCATATTTCAGATCCAAAGATCTTTCTGATCCTAAAACCATTCATTTGTATTTCTCTTCAATCCTAGATAGTGGCCTTTCTCACATGAAAAGGTCCTGCTGCCTCAGAAGCCTTCCCTGCTTGCAAAGGGGCTGGGCAGAATC
Organism: Prionailurus viverrinus; assembly: GCF_022837055.1. NCBI lineage: Eukaryota > Metazoa > Chordata > Mammalia > Carnivora > Felidae > Prionailurus > Prionailurus viverrinus. Next base: position 144,318,444 of record NC_062568.1, read on the forward strand.
TAAACACCATTCTGAATTGAGAGCTGTACTGACTTAGAAGGAAGCTTCTGGTCACAACTGGGAATATTATTTTGCAGATGCAGTACCCTAAGAATATCTCCTTGATAACTAAGGCAAGTTCAAGACAAATTTGGAAAAGAGAAGAACTTGCCAACTTTTAATTTTTTTTTGCAGCTAGGAGTCCTTGAGGAGAAGATGTGCCTTTGTTGGGGAAATTCTTTAGTGTGTCTTTGGGAGCAGACAGGTAAGAGGAGATGAGAAGAAATGGAGTGGAGTGTGCAGGTATTCATACAAGTCAGGATTCATATTCCCTTTATGAAATTCCAGAAATCATCTAGAAAATCAGCATTACAGAATGCTCTGTGATGCAGTGTGTGTGTGTGTTTGTGTGCATTTGTGCACATGTGTACACACACACACACACACACACACACACACAGTGAGGTGGATGGGCTCTGATGGAAAATAGCACATGGAGAATCAAGAGGAAAAATATAGAGAAAAAATGTTGAGGAAGTAAACTCCTTTAAAACCACAGAAATTTCAAGCAGGATGGAGGATTCTCACAGGTGGTAGAGCTGGGATTCTCACCAGCTATAGCCAGCTTTCTAAGAAGATTCTATCTTTCCTACTTCATAATTCTCTGATTGTCTAAAGGGACTATATCTTTGGCCCACACATCAATTATCTGAACATCTGCAACTCTCTATCCTACAAGGTCCAAGCTCTATTAGAAATACATTTTTTGTAAAGTTCTTGAGACTATTGGACTGCCTCTCACAGTAAGTAACAAAGCCTAAAACAATGATGTTTAAAGAATGGGTCACTTACCAGCTCATGTAAGAGGAAATCAAGTTCATGGGGTTAGTGCTGATAGATCCACCAGCTCAGGAAACTTCTCACTGACTTCATCCTGACTCTCATTTCTTCAAATATTTAAGATGGATGCTGAAAGTAATAGGGGCTACAGATTTCCTCATTCACAACCATGGTGGGGGGGGGGGGGGGGAAGAAAAAAGCTTTCTGATTCACTCTGAAGAGAAAGAAAGAACTTTCCTAGGGATCTTTCATAAATCTTATTGCATGGCCTATTGGCCCAAAATGGTCGCATGTCCATTACTACGCCAATCTCTGGTGAGTGACTTGGATCAATTAAACTAGGATCAATTAAACCCACCTCTGGATCTGGGATCAATTCCCCCAACTATAGTCTTGCTACTTCAGGAGGGTATTATTGCAACTACACTGTCTCCACTACTGGATATTATGTTAGATAACAGGGTAAATGGTGGTACTTACACTTTCTACCTGAGAAATTTCCAAATAATGAGAGGATAGGCTTTCAGTGGCTAAGACAAATATGGAAACCTGACCATAAACCTGATTATTTTTTCAATTCCAAATATTCTAAAGAATCCTACTCACAATGAGTAGGACTGACAAAGAGATTCTAAGATATTATTAGAAATACTCTATGACTTTTTTTGAGTTCTATAAAGATTTTTTGGGGGCTCCTGTGTGGCTCAGTTGGTTAAGCACCTGACTTGGGTTCAGGTCGTGATCTCACGGTTCATGAGTTCAAGCCTCGTGTCGGGCTCTGTGCTAACAGCTTGAAGCCTGGGGCCTGCTTCAGATTCTGTGTCTCCCTCTCTCTCTGCCCCTTCCCTGCTCTCTCTCTCTCTCACTCAAAAATAAATAAACATTTTTAAAAAAGATATTTTTTAGACAAGTCAAAGTGTTTAATTTCTTTGCACCTTGATAAAACAAAGGGCTTTTCTGAATTGTTCACCCGTAAAAATGACAGAGCTCAAACCTAAAACCTTGATACAAATAGGCAAATCAGGAATGTTCTTTTATATATCATATTTCCTGCAGGAAAATTATCCTCAATGTAAAGGGAAGTCAAGATGAACATTTTCCCTCTCAACCACTTAGATTGCAATGCTTTTGCAAGAGACCTCATCAGGAAGGATTATGTAAATTTCTCTGAATATTTTCACAGACCAAAGAGGGAATCTACTCAAGGAAAGTGCTGGGTAATGGTTTGAGCTCCAGCAGAGAACACCTTCTCTGATGACCGTTGGCTGCACCCATGTGTTATGAGTTTGTTTATTTTTTAATTGCTCCACAGTTGTTCCAGAGTGTGAGAAGTCGAGTTCCATTGAGCTGGCACTTCTAGTTTTAATTTATGCATGAGTATGTACATTGTTTTTCTCCTGCAGTTCTCAAAGAATTTTATGGGCCATTACTGAGTGACTAAAATGGGTGCAGATTTTGCAAGCCTCTGCCAGAAGATGTTTATTACTGTCATCATTCTTAGGAAAATCATGTTCCAGCAGGTTCAGGCAGTGTGCAAAATGTGGCACATGTGTGAATTGGCCATTTCACACCGCTCTTACAATATTGTCAGTAATAATAAAACCAAGGGAAAGACCTTGGGGAGGGGGATAAGCTACACATTAATTTGGTCATGAAGCTTTGATATGTGATCTTTGTTAGACCCAGAGATGCAAAGTACAGCTTGTTTTGTAAACTTCTCACCAAGGGCTAAGGCAATAACTTTATTTTAAAGGTTCTCACTCCTGAGGTTCCTATCTCATGAAGTCCATATCTAGAATGTAATATCCCTGGAAGCTTCTGGATGATTTTGTCTCTCTATTTGTTTTGTTAATTTTGAAACACAGCTTTCATGTGGCACCTAACACTGTAGTGATAAGGACAGCAAAATTCATTCAAGGTATTTCAAATTATAGCATATCACTAGCTGTATAAAGCCTACCACAACTTCTTTCATGTTCGTCTGCCCACCTGGAATCCCTAAATTTCTAGAAGCATGCTTTACCTTCTTTTGGGATGGCTATTTTGGGGGGATTGTGGACAGAGGACAGACATATGAATTTGAGAGAAAAATTCAGTTGAGTATCTCCAGAATCTGTATTTTGGGGCTATTATTCTATGTTGCCCCTATTCCTGCTTATATTTAATGTTTCAGTGTCATTTCCTTTTTGATTTCGCAGAATGGCGCACATTATGAAGCCATTTTTATATGTCTTCAGAAACTATTTTCATTTTTATATTGAATTATTATATATAATTTATTGTAATAATTAAAAATGGGTAATACGTGTTTGATATTATCCCACAAAATTTGAGCCTTATTTCAAGAGGTCTAAATTTAAAACTCCAGAATTTGTGCCATTCATATAAACATGCAGCATATCCCGTAACTTCTTAGTACCAGCACGTATACATTAAGAAGCATGATTTGGGTTGAGGTTTCTAAGGAAGCCATATAAACAGTACCTCTTCCCTCTCAAGTTCTGCAAGTCAAGGGGGAAAAAAGAGTCAGGCCTGGAATATAAGTTTGCTATTAATAAAAGCTAAGTTAAGGGAAAATCCTTAAAACAAGAGTCAAATGAACTTCCTAAGTCTGGAGTTAGAGACTTTATCCATGCAGTCATGCACCTTGGACCAAGAGACCCCTTGCGTGCAACAAGAGACCTGCCCCTTGAGATATGAGAGGGAGCTTCTTCCTAAAAACAAAACAAAACAAACAGAAAACCAAAAACACAAAAGCTCCACAACAATACAGAGCTTAGCAAACTCTTGCCAAATTCGGCAAAAAAATCAATAAGGAGGCAGAGAGAGACTTCAGGATATGTCCTCCTCATTGAAACCACGTTATGTTGAACTGATTTCATACAATCTTGGATGCATGCAACTGAAACCTACTGGCAATCTTAGTCTTATCTTTATTTGTTTCATATAGAAGTTGTCTTGATTTTTGTGTATGTGTATTTCAAATAGATCAATTTGGTATTGAAGTTAACATGAAATTTCAAGTATAGTGTTTTAGAGAGCAATTTTATACTGAAAAGTACTCATGATTTATCTGAAATTTAAATTTAACTTGGTGTCATGTATTTTTACTTGGTAAATTTGGCAATTCTAATTTCAAGGGATATTGTTTTGGTTGAAAATGTTACAATTAATCTTTTTTGTTTGTTTGTTTGCTATCATAAATTTCCCCATGTTTTATCCCCAAGACTTACTGTTTTTCCAAGCTGTTTAAAAGCCAGGAATTTGGACCTAAAACCATAAGCCTCCTAGAACAAAACATAGGCAGTAGGCTCTTTGACACAGGTCTTAGCAATATTTTTTTGGACCAGTCTCCTCATCCAAGGGCAACAAAAGCTAAAATAAACAAATGGAATTACCTCAAATTAAAATCATTTACACAGCAAAGGAAAATATCAACAAAACAAAAAGGCAATCTACTGAATGGGGAAAGATATTTACAAATCATACATCCAAAAATATTTTAATATCCAAAATATATAAATAACTCATACTACTTAATATTTTAAAAAGTCTGATTTAAAAACTGAGCAGAGAATCTGAATGGACATTTTTCCGAAGAAGGCATACAGATAGCCAACGGGCCCATCAAAAGATGCTCAGCACCACTAATCATCAGGGAAATGCAAATCGAAACCATAATGAGATGTCATTTCATACCTGTCAGATGGGCTGACAAAAAACAAGAAGTGTTGGTGTGGACGTGGAGAAAAGGAAAGATTCAAGCACTTTTATTGGGAATATAAGTTGGTGTAGCCACTAAGAAAAACAGTTTGGAGTTTCCTTAAAAAATTTAAAATAGAGCTATCATACAATCTATCAATTCCACTTCTGGCTATTTATACAAAGAAAACAAAAGTACCAGCTCAAAGAAATATATGTACCCCAACGTTCATTGCAGCTTTTTTTACAATAGCCAAGATATGGAAGCAAACTAAGTGAATATCAATAGATAACTGGATAAATATATGGTATACATACACAATAGAATAGTACTCAGCCATAAAAAAGAATGAACTCTTGCCATTTTTGACACTTGAGAGTGTCAAAGACAGATACCATATGATTTTACCTGTATGTGGGTTCTAAAAAACAAAACAAATGAACAAAAGAAACAGAAAATCAGAAAAAAAGCAGAAAATTATTCATAGATACAAGAAATAAACTGTTGATTACTAGAACAGGGGAGTTGGTGAGGCAGGAAAAATAGGTGAAGGGGATTAAGAGGCACAAAATTTATTACAAAATAAGTAAGTCATGGAGGTGTAATGTACACATGGTATACAGTCAATAATACTTCAATAACTTTGTATGGTGACAGAAAGTAACTAAACTTATCATGGGTATCATTTCATAATTTATAAAAATATCAAATCACTATAAAGTATACCTGAAACTAACAGGATATTGCTATTCATTATACTTCCATTTTTAAAAGGCCATGTGTTTGGAAGTTAGAGGTTATTATTATACCCTAGGCTCTGGGGATGATTCCTGATAGGTCTAACTTTGTTGAGGTAACTCCATGTCATCTAACTTAGTGCTTGATTCCTGTACCTGAAGTTTACTCTAATCAGCATATAGCATTTCTTTGTCCACCAAGAATTTTTCTGGATGGACATATGATCAGTTTCAAGGGTTTATTTAAGATTCAAGAAGAATTATTCTATAAACATCTAGGAGAGAGGAAGATGTACTATAAAGGTGTGAAGCCTGGAATTGTTAGTCATTTTGCCACCATGAAAGATATGCACCCCCAGGTTTATTGCAACATTATTACAATAGCCAAGACATAGAAGCAACTTAAGTCCATCAATATATATAAAATGTTATTTAGCCATAAAAACATGTCACAAATCTTGCCATTTGTGACAACATGGATGGATCTTGATGACATTATGCTGAGTGAAATTAGACAAAGACAAATACTGTATGATCTCACTTACATGTGGAATCTAACAGAAAAAGAAAACAACAACTAAATTCATAGATACAGAGAATAGATAGGTGGGTGCCAGAGGCAGAGGGGTGGAGGTTGGGTGAAAGTTGTAAAGGGGGTCAAAAGGCACAAACTTTCAATTATAAAATAAATAAATCATGGGGATATAATGCACAGCATGGTGACTACAGTTAATAATGATTGTATATTTGGAAGCTGCTAAAAGACTAGATCTTAAAAGTTCTCATCACAAGAAAAAGATTTTGTAACTATGCATGGTAATGGATAGATTTATCATGGTGACCATTTCGTAACACATACAAATACAGAATAATTATACTGTACATAATGTTGATATCAATTATAACTCAGTAAACATTTTTAAAAATACAAGATCTGATCATCATCAGAGAACAGAAGAATAACTAATATCAGGAATGAAAGAGTGAAACTCACTACAGATCCTATAGACAGTGAAAAGATAATAGGAGATTATAATTAATAAATATCCCAATAAATTTGCTAACTTTAAGGACATGCACAAACTCATTAACAGATACAAATTTTTAAAATTTGAGACAAAAGGAAAAAGAAAACCTGAAGCCCTTAATCAATACAAACAAATCAAATTCATGGTTAAAGGCCGTCCCATAAGCAACAGTATAAGCCTCAATGGCTTAAGAGCTGATTTCAACCAATGACAATTACATGCAAACTCTTCCACAAATAGAAGGGACAATTCCAGTTTATTTTATGAAGCAAGTGCATGCTGATACTAAAACTAGTCAAAGATACTAAAAGAAAACTACACATGAACATAGATCATGAACACAGACAGAAAAATCCTTAACAAAATATCAGCAAACTGAATTTCAGAATATATAAAGAGGATAATTACGTAGACTGATGTATGTATGTATGTATGTACGTATGTATGAATGAATGAATGACGTATACCTCAGGAATTAAACAGTTGATTTAATGTTTGAAAAATAATCAACATAATTGACCATTTTAATAGAATGAACAATAGAGCACATGTTAATTTTTAATATGTGCAGAAAAACACATTTGGAAAGAAATCATTCATTTAAGTTAAAATTTTTTCAACCTTATAGAAGGCATGTATGAGAAACCTGCCATGAGCATCATATACAACATTGGAAGTCAGAATGCCTTCCCCCAAGACTGGAAACAAGGCAAGATGGCTGTTTTCTTCACTTGTAGTCAACATTGTACTAGAAATTCTATACAGTGCAAGAAGTGAAGAAAAAAAAAACAATATAAACATTGTAAAAGAATTAATAAAACTGTCCTTGTGAAGAGATGATTCACAAGGAAGAGATGATACATGATTACATATATATAAGATATTCTAACGAATCAAAAACAGCAAAACTGCTATAAAAAACCCGTTTAACAGAGTCATAGGATATAAAATCAATATAAAAAAATCAAGTGTATTTCTATCCTAGAAAAGAATAGTTAGAAAATAAAATTTTAAATAAAACATACTATTTGTAATGGCATACAAAATCATGAAATATTTAGGGATAAATTTAGTAAAATATGTTCAAGATATATATGAGACACAGTGAATAACTGAAACATTGTTAGGACAATTAAAAGGAACCTAGTTATGGAAGACTCATCATGGTTAAAATCCCAATATAATTCATCACTTTTTCTTTTTTTAACATTGACAAACTGATTCTAAAATCTGTATAAAAATGCAAAGAACCTATAATAGCCAGAACAATTTTCCAAAAGTGGTTTACATGTTTGATTTCAATACTTACTCAAAAGCCACCGTAATCAAGACATTGCAGTATTGGTGAAAGAAGAAATGTATCGATCAATGGAAAAGAATGGAGAGAGTAGAAATACACAAACATACTCATAGTAAGAGATTTTTTTTAAGTCAGTAGATTTTTAAATACTATTTGGAAAAGTGAAAAAAAACATATTGCAGTTATTTAATGGGGAAAAGATAACATTTTCAACAAAGAGATATCCTTATGGAAAAAATGAACTATAACTCTTACTTCATAACCTACACAAAGATGAACTCCACACTTAAAATTTTAAACTTTAAAATATAAACTTTGAAATTTATTTTAAAGTTCAAACTTTAAAGTTTATAATTCCTGATGATAATACAGGAAAAAATTAATTATAATCTTAATTAGGCAAATGTTTCTAGGTAGAATGCAATATCTATATCTACATCTATATAGATATAGAGATAGATAGATATATAGATATATTGATAGATATATCGATACTATATATATTATCATTAAAAAAATGAAGGGCGCTTGGGTGGCTCAGTCAGTTAAGCATCTGACTTCTGCTCAGGTCATGATCTCACAGTTCGTGGGTTTCAAGCCCCACTTCAAACAGCTCAGAGCCCGGAGCCTGCTTTGGTTTCTGTGTCTCCCTCTCTCTGACTCTCCCCTGCTCATGCTCCATTTCCCTCTCTCTTAAAAATAAATAGTAAAAAAATTTTTTTTAATTGAAAGGGCAACACACACTAGGTGAACACATTTATATTACATATAACTGACAAAGGGCTTCTATCCAAAATATAAAATCATTTTTTCCAACTCAAGAAGAAAATTAGAAACCTAAAGTGTAAAAAACTGGTCAAAAAATTCAAACAGATATTTCACCAAAGAAGATACACGAATGACCAACAAACACAAGAAAAGATGCTCAATGCTTTCAAGCCTCAGAGAAATAAAAAGTAAAACCATGAGATATTGCTATAACAACTAGAATGGGTAAAATTAAAAATGCTGAAAATATAGGTGTTGACTAAGATACAGAACAACTGGAAGTTTCATACACTACTGGTTATGAATATAGAAATGTATAACCATTTTGGCAATCAATTTGGCAATTTATTACCAAAACACTAAGCAATTCTACACCTATGTATTTACCTAAGAGGTATGAAATGCCTTGCACAGGAACGCTCATAGGTTTTTTTCTCAATAGGCAAAAACCTGTAAACAACCCAAGTAAATAGATAAGCATAGGATATGCATATAATGGAATACTGTTCAGCAATTAAAAAAAGAAAGACAGTACTATGATACCCTAGCTACATGAATGAATGAACTAAAGAAGTTTTGTGCTGTCCGATTTCATATACACAACATTTAGACCAGGCAAAATTAGTCTATGCTGACAGAAAGCTTATCAGTAAGTAGTAGAGAAACTGACCATAAAGGAGTACAAAGGAAGTTTTTGAGTGGTAGAAATGTTCTATATTTTGACTGTGATGATGATTACACTGATGTAGTTAAAGTTTTTCTGTTAGTCTAAGTAAATAATTATAACAAAAAAAAAGAAGAAAAAGAAAAAGAAAAATGCATGATTAAATAAGCCTGTAACTTTAAACCCATTCAAAAGGAAAAAAAAAAAAAAAAAGGAGCAGTGTGATTTGGGATTAGTTCCCTTTTCCCAAAGGTCTTCATTTTTGTCCATGTTAAATGAAGAAGAGTTAAACTAGAAAATCTTTAAGACTCATCGCATTATGCATTTCTAAGGAAAATCTTAAATTTCTCCTATTTTTTTCATATAGAGGAGAAAGCTTAATGCATTAGACAGAAGTTGGTCTTGGATCCAGGAAAATCATGATAAATATTGGGACCCTCGCACTTACTAGATGCCTGAGCAGGAATTCAACCTTTCACAGTTCCAATATTTTCCTCTACAAAGTTAGGAGAAAAATCTATGCCTTATACACTGGGTGTGAAAAACCACATGATTCCAATATGTACAAACGTCTTTGATGCTCACTAGCTGCCTTTCACCAGAGAAAATTTTAAGATTCAAAACCAAAAATAAAGTTAAACAGAATTCTTCCAGAAATCAAATATGTACCCTTATCAACTGAATCCTCCAAGGAGGACATTTGAGTTTCTATAAGAGATCCTGTCTTCTACTAACTGCCTTTGCAGATGCTTTGAGCACAGCACCTGTCATGCTGTTCAGGGTGAGAAGACAAGCATTAAGGAATGGCACAACAGTGGGAATAAGATAGGCCATCCTCAGGGAGCCTTCACTCTGCACTGGTTTCTCACGCTGAGTACCCTTAGACAGCTGAACCACATGAATCTTTTCTTACTTTCTGACTCAACCGGAAGACTCCCAAGTGAGCTATAAAACTTATTTAGTGCACTTTCTTGGGGCATCTCAAACGTATAGTTAAATTCAAGAAATTCCCATTAAAAAATCCTTTTATTTTGCTTTTGTTACTTTTAAATTAAAAAGAAAAAAAAATCCTAGCTACCAGTGTCTACTAAAGCCCTGAAATCACAGGTAGAATAACTTAGTGTCTTGAGAGCCTACGTTACTTCACCTTGTGGGAAGGAAAATATGACATTTTCTTAAATATACAACAATATTTTCTTTCTGGGCAGAGACTTAAATTTTTACCAGATCACAAGGGGACAAAAAGTTTAAATGAAACTTCAATGACATACCAAACCAGATGAGAAAAATGTAGATACCTCTAAACTCAACCACCACCTACAGGCATAGAACATTTCACAATGTATGTATCAACCAACCACTGCCAATGGGGTAGTTTAATCAACTCCTCTAGGGCCAATTTAAAAGGGTAAACATGAGCAAAGCTTTTATTAATGCTTCCCTTCATCACAAAAGCAATTTCCCACTGTCATTTGAGCTTTTTACGATGGCCCACTACCAGCACAAGCCATTTTAGTTTACCTCTGACTGTGCACCAAGCAGAAAAGAAAACAAATCAAATAATTAAAATGGTCAAAAATGTACCATTTCAAAATGGCTCAGTCTTTTAAAACATTTATAAAAGTACCCCCCCCCCACACACACACTTTTTTTTTTCTGAAGAGGGCAAATTGTGAAGGAGGAAGAGAGAAATGGCTTTCTTCTCTTCTCAAAATATGCCAATGAATTCTAAATATTTTCTTTTATAAGAATGTTAAAGGGTCTTCTAACATGGCTACTGAACCAGCTGTTGCCTATCTTCATCTTTCCACTTCCAAGCAACATCTCTAATTATAATCTTGTGTGCCAATGCTTTTGGGACTAGCATGGTTTCTGACTGATTAAAAAATTCATACCAGTTTCTCATGCTGAGAAGTGAAGATTATTCCCATTCAGCCATAAGAGGGCTCTGGCAGAAATAGGGTTAATTTTCTTTCCCCTGAGCCAGTAGCTCCCACACCTGTCAACCATCAAGGTCAGGCTTGCCAGGAACCTAGGAGTGAATGGGCATGGGCGCAGCTGTAGCAAATTAGTGTATCCTGAGGAGGTCCAGCATAAAAGATGTGAACTCTTGCATATGTCTCTATGGGGTTTTGACTGATCCAAAAACTATGTTGCTATGGGGAATCAAGAGTGGTAGGAGCCTCAGACACTTCCACCACAGACTTCCCCTGATAATACATAATATGAAAAACTGTATGTGCGCCTGTATGTGTGTGTCTATGTATTTTTATAAGGCCCTCTGGGATTATAGCAGAGCAACAACACATATATAATTCTGTAAACGATAAGAAATAATTTAGAAAAGGATATAGTAATGATGACAATGGTATTTTAGCTATCTCCATCACTAGATATGAAAACCACATAATTATTGATGACACAATAGTTAATGATTTTCATCAATGCTCTTTCTCAAGAGTACATAGATATCGCAATATAGCAATCATACACGTGGATGTTTTAAAGAAAGTGATCAAAAAAGCAACTGGGGAAAGAAAGACACTTGGCTCAATTGTGATATCTTAGTATTGGTAGACACCATTTCCTTGTAATTTGGAAGTCTAAATTCTGACTTGGTTTATCTTCTTATTTTTTTGTTAATGTGAAAAATATCCAAAGTTATGTCATAATCGAGTGTCTTGTATTCTTGCATGAGTATAAGATGTTCTAGGCCATTGAGCCCTGCCCATTTTCAGCTTTGTGTGTAACATGAGAAGAGTAGAATTGTAGGAAGCATAGAAAGGTTATATGGAGAGAAAAACATAAAAGGTGAAGGGAACATAGATGCTTAAACAGTACTTTACATTCCTGCACTCATTCAATTTCTCTAGTGGAATGTGAAGTCAATATTTCAAGCAATAATAGAATAAAAACATTGCAGAATGCTGTGTGTTCTCTTTGCACTGAGCAGGAACTAAAATAAAAGTGGGGGCAGAGGGATACATCTTAGTGATTCCACAAAACCAGTTCATATTCTCAGAAGAGGAGCAAAAAAAGCAAATACATCTAATTGCTTGTGAAAGTTAGGCCCATTGACTGCAGTTTAATTACAGTCTACAGCCAGATCCTACATTAGTGTAAGAAGTACAACCCTAAAGAATAAAATAAAATGACATTTTGGCTGAGCAAAAGTTCCAGAATCCTACAGGGTCATGATTTAACGTTTCACACCCTATAAGCATCATTAATAGCAAAGACATTATGAAATCAATTTTGAAAAAAGATCATCTCCCAGGGCTCTCTACTTAGACGTGCAGTTTTTGAAGGGGAAGAGGGCAATTGATGGGCTAAGCACCAGCCTGGCCCAGCACAGTCACTCAAAGCAGAATTAAGAAAAAAAAACTATCTAAATTCTTATTTGACAATTGAAGAAACTTACAGAGATAATTGATTTAGAGACACTAAATTCTTATTTGACAATTGAAGAAACTTACTGAGATAATTGATTTAGAGACTTCTCAATTTATCAAAATACCCTGAGCATCTTAAGAAGTCGCTTATTGGACAGTACTTATTATTGGACACTGTAGAACCTATTTCTTAAAGTGGCTATTATTGGACACTGTAGAACCTATTTTTTAAAGACCCGCAGAGTCTGCAAAGTCCTGCTGAGCAGATCACACTCTGCAGTGGAGAAGGGTAGCTGGGTCCTAACTGACTCAGCATGACCTAACTGACATGCAGAATAGGAAGTCCATGCCCTTACTTTCTTCTCTTTCCATTGATACTGACCCATGATTGCCACTCCCACTCTGCCTTCGACTTTTCTTGACGAGTGGAGGAAGTATTGAAGAAGAGTGAAGTAACTTGCTTCTTCACCAAGACTGCCAACTCATGCACACTGCAGTGTTTTGTGATATGTGTGTTTTCAGTCACCTTGGGGTTTTCACCAGAGGAGCAACTTATTTCATATGTGCTTGTGGAAAGGTAATAAAGATTTATTTATTTATTATTATTACCAGTTGAGTTCAATATAAACTATTGACATAAGTATGTTCTACTTATACTATTTCTTTCCCTTGAAGGATACCCCAATTCAGTAGTGTAAAAACATAACTGAATGAAGGAAATGGATTTCCAAATTGGAATTTTGATTTCAAAAATGATTTAATTCAATAAATTGTTTAAAAGTAAGAATTTTCCATAATAAACTTACTTGGCTGACTACTAATGGTCTTTAGGCAATGGTAACCAAAGGGTATTTGTGATAATCTCCCACAGAACAAAATAAATGTTGACAAGTATTAACAATTTAATTATGTAATGACCGTGCTGCAACATAAGGGAAGTATAGGTGTGATCACTCTTTCTGATAGTCATTACAGGTGTGATATTATCCCATCTGATGTAGGGATAGAGTCAGCAGTAATGAATCAGTCTCTTATTTCCTTGCTCAGTGCTGACATTTGTTAGAACTTTGGTTTTAGGGGTGCCTGGGTGGCTCAGACAGTTAAGAGTCCGACTTCGGTTCAAGTCATGATCTTGCAGTTCCTGAGTTCCAGCCCAGCGTTGAGCTCTGTGCTGACAGCTCACAGCCCGGAGCCTGTTTCGCTTTCTGTGTCTCCCTCTCTCCCTGCCCCTCCCCTGCTCATGCTCTGTCTCTCTCTGTCTCTCAAAAAGTGAATAAACATTAAAAAAAAATTTTTTTTAAAGAACTTTGGTGTTAGATAAGAGAAACTAGCAATTACTAGTGTAGAGTGGGTAATTAAAATCCACATATGCTAAACTTACATATGCAAAAAAGTCACGTTCTGTTTTTTTAATATACAACTGTTTGCATAGTTTTCTCAAGCTTAGATTCTCTTTAATGGTGGTAGGAGAAGCTAAGATGGATGGGATTTCAAATATGTCACTTAAAGGTTACTTATTTTTTCCTTTTAAAATCGTCCCTTTGGTGTTATCTCTACCCTTTTCTCTTCCTTCTAGCCAAAGGGTACCTGGACATACCATGGGGCATCACAAAAAACCCAAACTGGGTAGCAGCCTTCTCTAGGATGTCCCTAGACATCCTACTGTTGCTCATCCTACTGTTATCTATTCTCAGTATTGTGGCTAATGAAAGTCATGTTTAGATTTTGTTTTGTCTCTGCACAGTCAGTGCCTAGAGGTCCCTTTTCTTCGACCAACAGGCTCCACTACTTTGATGTGGCCCCGCCTCAGCTTTCCCCCCCGACGCTGCTGCTCTGCTGAATCTCAGCCAGATGCTCATTGGTCCCTTAAGAGCCCCTCCCTAATTAACCAATGATTTCCCTGTTCTTCACTGAGGACACACAGTGACTTTGAGACGTTTCACTCATTATGCACAGAATTTGTGCAGTCAAAGGTAAAAGTATGGTTGGTGCAGTCTGTGGTCTTTTGGCCATCATCACTCAGCTGTGTGTGTCCATGTTGGTGTGGGACATTCAGCCAAGTGGCCTCCCCCCTAGATCTGACAAATTGTGGGGCACCAGGCTCCTTTCCTTTCAGCATCCCCCACATACACATCTACCTCTGGGGTTCCCCTATCACTGCCCCATCTTCATCTTTAGGGTTATCCTCAGCTGAACTATACTGGGGTCGAATAGAGAACTAAAGACACAGCATCTGATCTTTTGCTCTTTTCTCTCTCTGTTACCCTATCCACTTTCATAATATTCCATGATCTTTTTCTATACACTAAAATAAAAATTTCAGATCTCCAATTGTTTTAATGTGAGAAAAACGGGAATTTATAAATTCGTCTTTCATTTAAGCCTAGACTGCAAAGCTACTGTTTTATTGGAACACCAAAGCCCTAATTTACCATACACTTGACATCTTTGTTCCAGATTACATGAGTCTCCCCTGCATGATGGAAATGCTTTTATTTAATGGCTGGGAAGTCAAGAAGACTATAATTTAGAGAAAAGGCAAAATATATGACTTAATATATTAAAAATAGTATGCCAGTTTTCTAGCTCAAAAATAATGTAAAATAAAATACAAAGATCCCAGCATATTTTACAAACAAAAGGAGAAACTTCATCTGAACCCAGAGTTGCCTGGTGTCAGGGCTTACTCAACACACTGTGAGAAACCTCATGTGTATATTCTATCTTACTCTCCAGATATTTTTATGGCTTCTATATTCTCATCTCTTTTATCAGTTTTTGTTTCTTTTATGGACTAGCTTTCTCTATATCCTAATCTAAAAGCTGAAAATATGGGATCCCTATTAATATCTCTAGTTTTTACATCTCCTCTTCAAGAATCCAACTTTAACTGGGATTGGAACACATCGCCCTCTTCCCTTTCCAGTTTACTAAATAGAAAATTTTAATTACTCTCGTTTGGATCATGATCCCATCTTTCATTCATCTTTTGGTGTAGCATAAGTATGGAATAATTCTCTATATGCATCAGAGTGGGAGTGAGATTACTTTTCCTTTTTGTTTGTTTGTTTTTGGAAAGAATAAAAGGCAAAAATTTATAAATATCCACTATAATATTCTTCCTGTTATTTCTATTGACTTATTATAGCTACTTATTTATGAAATAAATCTGACTCTTTCTTGTGAAGTTCTGAAGTACACATGGAAGCGTTATTTTATGTATTTTTTTTTTTTTTGAGAACAAAAACAAAGAAAATCTCTTGGGATTATTTATATGTTCCAAGGTAAAGATTATAGCTTCCAGGATTTATTTTTTATTCCTTTCTGTTTTCCAGGACTGTGGAATTTTTCAAAATCAGTTACTTATCTAGGATATTTTCTCAGTGCATGCTGTTTTAACTAGTAAATCCACCTTGCATCAGTCTGGTGTCATTTTGAGATCATGTAGATTAACCTGTATCTTGACTAAAAATAATATTTATTATTAAAATTTTTTCTGCTTTAGTTTGCTGACATGATGAATGATATTGTATTCCTAATAACAAGCCATCCTTGCATTCCAGTTATAAATCTTTTATGGACTATGTTTATCTTTAAAATACTGGTAGATATCAATTCTTAATTACAATCTAATTTTATTTTGGATTGTGTACTAACATTAAAAAATGACCTTAAAGGGGCGCCTGGGTGGCGCAGTCGGTTAAGCGTCCGACTTCAGCCAGGTCACGATCTTGCGGTCCGTGAGTTCGAGCCCCGCGTCAGGCTCTGGGCTGATGGCTCAGAGCCTGGAGCCTGTTTCCGATTCTGTGTCTCCCTCTCTCTCTGACCCTCTCCCGTTCATGCTCTGTCTCTCTCTGTCCCAAAAATAAATAAACGTTGAAAAAAAAATTTTTTTTAAAAATGACCTTAAGGACTTTTTGTTGTTGTTGTTATAAATATTATCTGCCTTTGACAGAAGTATAAATGTTCTGATTTCACAAAAGATGTTGCAAGCATTATATTCTTAGTTCTTTGCAACAACTTAAACAGAATTCAGATTAAAAACTTAAATATAATTAGCAATACTGGTTGGTTTAAGTTTTAAAATGATTTGAACTTAATCCCTGGTGGGGGCTGGTGATGGCAGTTCTGGGGTCTCCAACATTTTCCCCAGTTGTGGTCCTAAATCCGTTGGAAGCAGAGGCTGTGAAACTTGAGGTTCTTGCTGGTGTGAAATGACTGAGTACAAACTGGTGGCAGTTGGAGCAGCTGGTGTTGGGAAAAGCACACTGACAACCCAGCTAATCCAGAACCACTTTGTAGATGAATGTGATTCCAACATAGAGGATTTTAACTGAAAACAGGTGGTTACAGATGGTAAAACCTGTGTTCTGGACATAATGGATACCGCTAGTCAAGAAGAATACAGTGCCATGAGAGACCAATACATGAGGACAGGTGAAGGCTTCCTCTGTGTATGTGCCATCAATAATAGCAAATCATTTGCAGATATTAACCTCTACAGGGAACAGCTTAAGCAAGTAAAAAACTCAGATGAAACAAGTGTGATTTGCTAACAAGGACAGTCACCAAAAAACAAGCCCACAAATTGGCCAAGAGTTACGGGATTCTGTTCATTGAAACCTAAGCCAAGACCAGACAGGGTGTTGAATATGCCTTTTGCACACTGGTAAGATAAATATGCCAGTACCAAATGAAGAAACTTAACAGCAGTGATGATGGGACTTGAGTTTTTATGTGGTTCTTGTGTGTGGTAATGTAATGAATACTTTTAAAGTTGTAGCATCAGAAAAGAGCCACTGTCAAACTGCACTGACACCCTGGTCTTGACTTTCTTGCGTAAGTATTCCTGTTGCTATCTTGAGTCTCACAGGAAGCTCCTACTACCTCCTCAGCTCTCAGTAGATCAGTACAATATTCTCTACTTGAGAAGCTCTCTAAATAACTACCTCCTCACTTGGTTGCCTGACCAGAGAAATGAATCTTTTGTTACTCCCCCCTATTTTTCCACCCTGGATTCTCCCCCAACACACATAAACAAACCTCCGCCATCCCAGGTTTTTCATCTGAAAAGTAATTCATGCTCTGAAACAGAGAACCAAACTGTAGACATGAAATGCTGTAAGAAACTATGTCTTGAGGTCTAAGGTAGCAACTGCTGGTTGTTTTGTTTTTCATTTTATTGTTGAACATGGCACTGTGTTGGTTTTTGGAGAAATATCATAAATTAATGTTTTGCTGAGAATATAGTTAGGTTGCCATTTGGTTTGTTTTTAATGTTATTGGCTATACTCTATACCTGGCATCTGCTCTGCATTCATAAATACTACTACTACTAATGATAATAATAATTAATAATAATAATAATTTGTACTTAAATCTTTACCTTCTTTACCTTCACTTTTGGGAGGTTTCCTTTGTCCATTTTCCAAATTTCTTCTACAGTGATTTTTGTTTCTTTGTTTAGGTTTGATTTCTTAATTTTTGTCAATCAATTTTTGCTGGCAAATCACATACTTCATTTAGATTGTCATATTCATTTATATAGAGTTGAATGAATATTCTCATTTAAAATTTCTTCTATGTTTTTCATTTTTAAATGTGGTAAAAATCATAATAAAGAAAACTAGATTAATACTACTTATTCATATAAGGGAAGAAATATTAAAAACATTATAAGCAAATGCAACTCGATAGTTGATGAAAGTATAACCTGTCATAAGATAAACAATTTGGTCCAATGAAGTCACATGGATTTATTGTTGAAGTTCAGTTTTTGACTTACTAGTTGTTGAATCTTACGTAATTTATTTAACTTCTCTGAGTCCCACAATTAAAAATACTGAGGAAAGAATGCCTGTAGTTAAATATTTTGTCAGAATCACTGAAATAGTCAATATAACTGACTAATAGAGCAATAACACAGAGTTAATGCTGAATAAATTTTATTTTCACTCAAGATAGAGTTTACTACTAGACAGAGTTTATATTAGAAATCCAAGGACAATTCAATGTTTGAGTTTAAATAAGAAGTTGAGTGATCACCAAATGGATGATTATGTCAAAACCAATACCCCATCCTAATAACAACAAAAATTATGTAAATGATACAGAAAACAATATTGAATTTATCTTTCATAATATGTTGCTAAAAGACTAGTGATATAAAAATAAGTCACATATTTTAAATCATTAAATTTTAATTAGATAAAATATTAATCAGGGTAAATTAATTAAATGTATCAATTAAATGAAATTAATTAGACTAAAATTAATTATTTAAAACTTTAATTGATTAAATACGAAATGCAAATCAAAACCACAGTGAAATATCATTTACACCAGTCAGAATGGCTAGTATCAAAAAGGCAAGAGTTAACAAGTGTTGGTGAGAAAAGGGAACCCTCATGCACTGTTGATGAGAATGTAAATTGGTTCAACCATTTTGGAAAACAGTATGGGGATTCCTCAAAAATTTTTAAATACAGATACCATATGATCTAGAAATTCCACTGCTGAATATTTATCCAAATCCCAAAAACACACTTTGAAAAGATATTTATACTCCTATGTTTATTGTAGCAATATTTATTATAGCCAAGATAGGGAGGCAACCCAAGTGTCCATTGATAGATGAATAAAAAAAGAAGATATATCTCTAATATCTTCTTGGTAATATATATATATTACCGAGCCATAAAAAAGAATAAAATCTTGCCATTTGCAACAACATGGGTGTACCCTGAGGGTATTATGCTAATTGAAGTAAGTCAGACAGGGAAAGACTAAGGCCATGTGATTGCATTAATATGTGGAATCTAAAAAATGAAACAAATGAACAACAGCAGAAGAATTCTAAATACAGAGTACAACGGATGGTTGCCAGAGGGGAGGTAAGGGCGGAGATTAGCAAATGGAGGGAATTACGAGGTACAAACTTCCAGTTACAAAAGGAAGAAGGCACAGAGATGAACAGTACACCATAGGGAATGTGGTTTATATTTGTAACAACATTGTATGGTGACAAATGGTGACTACACTTACCAGAATGAGCACTGAATAATGTATAGAATTTTCAAATAAATATTTTTTACACCTGAAACTAATATAATATTGCGTGTCAATTATACTTCAATGAAAAAAGTTTGCTCAAAATTGAAAGAGTCCTGTTATTCTGTTCCGTTCTCTCATGGCTGCATGTTATGGCTGCTAAAAATATGAAATCTTGATTTGCAATGCAAACTTCAGTTTTTTTTTTTAAATGCCCCAAGTTAACCAATGTATGACAAAAAATCACCCAGGTCAAGCAGTGCAATTGTCTGATGCAAGATGTAGACTGCAGTAGGACATGTGCCAGAAGTCAAGGACCAACAGAACTGCTTGTGAAACAATAGTTTGTCATGTCTTATGTTTGGGAATTTTGCCTTATCCCTGACCAAAAAGCTAATACCAAAGAAAGCTGTACTATCTTATGATTTTGCCATGGCATATCTCTTAAAAATTTCATAAATGTACATGTACATGCATACACATTTATATGTATTTTACCAAATGCATACCCATGTTGCTGTTGAGACTGGGTCAGGGTAGGTGCAACTTCATATGGTCACTTGGGCCCTAGTATTTGATGCCTGATCCTTTGCCAAAGTTTTCCTCTCCTCCATGGTAAATTTCCCTAGGTAGGGATTTGGTGGGTATTGTTAACCTTGCCTACTAGCTGGTTTTAATCAGGACTGTTTAATTATATGAGACATGATTCAATGTTCATCTCTGAAGGTAGAAATCTGGATTTCAGAAGCTTTGGTTCCAGAAGAACCTGGATTCATTAACTAGTTTTACTCACACTTTCCCAGAGAATTTTTTATGCCATGCACTATACATATTTATGTGTGAGTAATGGAAGAAGAGGAATCACCATTTTTACATGTATATATTAAAATGCTATTACTGGCTGAGTCAAAATGACTTGTTTGTCATCAAATTTCCATTCTGATGACCTAGCTAAAACAAATAAAATATGTTCCAATGTGACTGGATGTCCCTAATGGCTAACATTTAAATAAAATTTCCCATCACTAGGACCTGTATAAACACATTCACTCAGACACACACACACACACACACACACACACACACACACACACACACACTGATTTTAAATTACATCTTATTGTACTCTAAGCTCCACTGAGGACAACGATTTGCACATTGCTGCATTCTGACCTCTAACACAGTTTCTAGTACATTGTATATATTCAGTAAAAGTTTGTTAAATTAATAAATTAAATATGCTTAGGATAATATCAAAAATAATTCATAGATATATTCTAAAGCAGTGCCTACATAAAATTTTGTTGGAAAAAAGACTTGGCCATTCATTGATACATGGTCTATAGTCACTTTCTCATTATAACAGCAGGTTCCAGCACTTGCAACACAGACAGAATGGCCCTCAAAGCCTAATGAATCTACTGTTGGGCCCTTTAAAGAAACCCATATCCCAGAGGCATACTCTTTAAATTTACATGAATAAACATAAATTAAATAAATATTGTTATTGACTACTATTTTTTCATTTCTAGCAGTACAGTAATACCAGACACAGATTAAAAACAAATAGAAAGATGCAGAACAAGATAAAATTATGGGAAGATATTATATTTATTTGAAAGGCAAAAATTAATTATAAAATAATTACAATTATAAAATAGTTTATTGATAGTGAACTAATTAATTAATTAATTTGAAATATGTTTTTGAGTTCATACTGTTCACCAGACTTTGTACTTGGTAGTACATATTTTTTTAAAGCTTATAGAAGATCACAATTTGTCTTTTTACCTTCTTTCCATCATCTTCTTTAGCCTACACAATTGCAACCACTCTTCAAGTACCTCTGATTGTATCCTTGTTCGGAGCATACACTTTACAACTAACCAGGTCATTTCCCTGCCTTTTGGTGGTTACCCCTTTTACTTGGAATAAAACCCACCATTCTCACTGTGCTTTAAGCAGTCTTTTACAATGTTGTCTCAGTCCAAGATTCTCTCAAAGTATATGTCCAGTGGTAAGGGTCATGGGCTCTAAACTCATCCAGTTTGTACTCAAATCTTGACTCCACCTCTAAACAAACTATATAAATTTGGACATGTTACTTGTTCCTTCTCTGTCTTCATTTCTTCATCTATGAAATGGGAATAGAAATTATGCTTATGTAATCAGTTGTTGAAAATCAAATAAGATAATTTATGTAATGTGTAGAGAAAATTTCTTGAAACACAGTGAGCACTCAATAAAACAACAATTTCAAGTCTTCCTAATTCATATCCCCCACCCCAGGTTTGCTTCTGTAATACTGAACAAACTAAGCCTATGAACAGGATAGCTCTTTCCTTAAAATGCTCCCTTTGGCATCCCCACTCCTGTCCCACTGTGGCTTGGCTATGTCCTACTTTGACTTCAGGTATCTGTCCAGCATTCTGAAGGATCTGATATGTAACTCTGTAAGTTAACCAGTTAGCCTGCCCCAGTTTCATGGTTGCTGGCAGAAGACATGAGATTCCTATATCAGAACAAAAGACTTTATTACTCATGGTAATAGAGGAAACAGTTTTAATATTTGCTCCGGTACTCTGAGCCCAATTCTCACAAGATGATGCAAAGAGGGTCGAATGACACATGCAATATGTAGATCACCTTACAGGACAGCAACCTTGAGCTTAGACAAGCTGCCTTTTATAATGGTCAGTAAGCATGTCTGTCTTTGCTAGCAAAAGAGACTATATGTTCCAAGACTGTAAACAAATCTGCAGTTTGCTCTGGAATGAAACACTGTATCTCTATCTTCCAAGGCTATTTACTGTACAACATCAGTGAAAAGATAGTTGCGAACAAAGGTAGTCACTGCCTCTACTAGCAAGAAGTTTAGAAATGCAAGAGAGCCAAGGGACAGTTGTGTTCTGACAGTCTCAATAGAACTATTCTGTTTTTCCTCAAGATAGTTATTGACCCATGTTGACCATCAACTACTTGAAGACAGATTCTCTATATTTTCCACCACTTATCCCAGTGCCTAGCATAGTCCCTTGCACATAGTAGGCATTCAAAAATGTTTTTGAGCAAATTAGAGAGTCTAGTGTAAATGACGTTATTTTTATTCCTACCATTACTACCATAACCAGTAGGAGAATAAAATTTAAAAATACATCTCATTCATATGAGCAACAACTTATAAATACTTCAGCATTGTGCATACTTCATTAAAAATGTGCACTAAGTATATATAGAAATCTACAAAATGACTTTAGTGAGATAAAGATTTTGGTATATAAAGCTACATGCATAAAGATAGAGCAGCACAGGCTCTGAATTGCAATGAGAAAACGTGTATTTTATTTGCATCTTTGCAACTTAAAAAGATACATGCTCTCAGATTAAAAGGGGAAATCTTCACAACTTTTTATGCATCTATTCAACAATAATTTATTGATGCCTTAAATGAGTGCCAGGCCCTTTTCCAATAGGTATTGTCCCTATTAACCAACTCCCATTGTTAAGAGTATCTCCTTACAGCAAACTTGAAATTGATAAAATAAAAGCAATTTTTATTTCTAAGCTTGGTGACCATATAGGAAAAATGTTCATGTCTTCATAATAATGTATTTCTACATAATAATGTATATATTGTGTATTGTGTGATATAAGCTATCCTATATATTATATGAATAGTATCTTATTCACATAATTAAATACCATTTTACTCTTGAAAAGAAAGGGCAATCCAAAATATAAAAATTTGATATTTGTTCTCAAAGCTACCCAAACCAGATAGAAAGCTCAAAAATGGTACAAGTTTGAATTATCACAATAAAGGTAAGAGCTATACACACCATTTTTTCCCTCAGTATGGATAGAGCCTCCTTGGGGAAAAAATGTGACTAATTAATTATTTTACACCACACAAATAAACGATAATGTTCGGTATTGGTGTAATAACCAGACCCCTGGACAAGACAGTCTCATTATCACTCCCAATAAAATAGCACTTCAGTATTCTGCAAGACTTCCATTACTGTCAAGGATCGTTGGGTGGTGTTTACAAATAGTTAACCAGCCTTCCTCACAGCTGTTCAAAATTGAGGGCTCATGAACACTTATGCAAGCAGAGTAAAATCTTATAAGCACAGATGAGCAGGAAGAGCGGTGGTACACCGAATGCATAACAAATAAGAATTTTAATTCATCTCATCATGAAAACAATAAGAGATGAAGAAAGAGAGGACAGAGGCCTTGGATGCCCAGAATTAGAGACTTAACTCGGATCAACAGTGCCTGTCAGACTTAATGAAGATTGTTTATAAACATAAATTTGGCATATTTTAGAGCTGAATGTAAGGAATAACTACTCAAGTGCTATTCTAGTTGTGTGGCTAATGTTCAGGGATACTTTTAATTTAATCATCACTCTGACAATGGGGAATCTAGGCCACAAGGCATTCAGATACTTGTATAATTAAAGTTTCTATGGGATACTTCCCCTGCCATGTTTTAGAAGATGTTTAATACTCTCCTAAGATATGGTTACTCAATTTAAATTTGTATGTGAAATATACTGGCCCAAATCCTTAGGTAATGGTATGTTTCTATTTTAATCCATTGTAAAAAGAATGAAGTAGCAAAATCTCAATTATTATTTTGTGATTTTTTTTTATTTAATTTTTTTTTCAACGTTTATTTATTTTTGGGACAGAGAGAGACAGAGCATGAACGGGGGAGGGGCAGAGAGAGAGGGAGACACAGAATCGGAAACAGGCTCCAGGCTCTGAGCCATCAGCCCAGAGCCCGACGCGGGGCTCGAACTCACGGACCGCGAGATCGTGACCTGGCTGAAGTCAGACGCTTAACCGACTGCGCCACCCAGGCGCCCCTATTTTGTGATTTTTAAGACTAAGTCCAACTTCCTCACTTTAGAGAAAACAGACATGTGGCAGTTCAGGTCTTCTGAAACTTAGTCTAGAGTTATTTCTACCATTCATCATTCTTTCAAAGTGAGGTCATTCTATAAGTGAGAATGTAACATTCTAGGAAATCAAATTTATCAACAGATACAGCATAAACAAACCCAATCTGCAGATGCTGCTTCTGAAAAGCAATGGACCTTGATATTTCTAAATTCTCAGTTTCTTTCCCTATTCTCATTTAAAGGCGATGGCACATTCATACTGAGGAAGACTTAGCTAGATGAGATGGGATACTAAAATTTCGTGTAGATCTTTGTTTTCAGACATGTGATTTAGAATTTAGTTTCTCTCTACCTAATAAGCAAATTTAGATTTGTTTCAAAATACAAACTTGCATTTTTATATATCTTCTTAGTTAAGTGTACATTGATCAGTGGCTTCCAAAGTAGTGACATAAAATAATAATTTGGGAGAGTTTCAAGCAACTATATTTTCATTCAAATATGAGCTCTATTTTGCAGATTTTTTTCAGTAACTGCATTTATTTTCTGTAAGCCCATTGATGGTAAAATGGTAAGAATTAATAGGATATTTTTATAATTAAATTTATTTAAATTTTATTAGCCAGCAAAAATTCAATGAACCTCTCTATGATCCTCAGGTAAGCCTTGCAGTGTATGTAAACTATATAATCATTTTCTATTTTGAAATCTTCTTTATAGTTTATGCTGATCGCAAAGTTAACTCTAACCTGTTTAATATACACTGAATTGGTGTAGCACCAGCTTTAATACCTCACATGTGGTCACTATTTTAATACCTTAAGAGTCTGAGTTCATGAAAATATTATTTGTCTTTACATTTCCTACAAAGTTTAAATTTATAATGCATCTTTTTAGAGTGCCTGGGTGGCTCAGTCGCTTGGGTGTCCAACTTTAGCTCAGGTCATCATCTCACAGCGCATGGGTTCAAGCCCCGCGTTGGGCTCTGTGCTAACAGCTCAGAGCCTGGAGCCTGCTTTGGATTCTGTGTCTCCCTCTCTCTCTGCCCCTCTCCCTCCCTCTCTCTCTCTCTCTCAAAAATAAATAAAAACATTACAAAAATTTTTTAAAGAAATCTTTTTAACTGTTCATGCTTTTGCCTCACATATTCCTTGCTATTCTCCAGCAAAAAAATTCTGTTCCATACAGGCAAGTCGTTCTATTAACTCCTCACATTTAGATCATGCATTTGTCCAACAGATATTTATTGAAACAACATTGCTACGTATAACGTGACAACTATAGTAACAACTAAGTTATGAAAAATAACTTAGCAATCAACTAAACAAATATAAAAATACTAGTACATTAAGATAGCACGTTAAGTACAGTATACACAAGTTATTTAATGGACACTGTGGGAAATGCATGAGTATGATATAATCACTGCCTGAAATAATGTTAATGCCCAGTGAAAATATTAACCACATTAGAATCATAAATAAATATAAAAATGTAGTTAAATTAATGGCTTAATTGTTATTATTTATTTTTCTAAAGGTATAGCCTTTTCTTCTAACCCTTACTCCCATCTCTAGTTGTAGAGTTCTCAATGTATATAATGCTAACACTAATTCAAAGAAAACTGAAGTAGCTGTATAATTCCAGACAATGCAGACTTAGAATAAGGATTATTATAGCACTGCATAATGAAAAGGAATCAATTCTCCAGGAAGATATAACAATGCTAAAGGTATATACACCTAACCACAGACCATCAAAATATATGAAGCGAAAACAGAATCACAAGAAGAAATTTAAAAATCCACTAGTGTATTGGAGATTTCAATGCCTTTCTGTAAGTAATTGTTGGGCCAACCAAAAATTAATACACAAGCAGACAGAAAATCAGCAAAGTTATAGATTACCAGAGCAGCACTATTAATCAACTTGATCTAATTAATATTTATAGAATACTCCATCAAACAACAGCAAAATACATACTCTTTTGAAGCTCTCAGGAAACACTGACCAAGACAGAGTATATTCTGGGCCATAGAACAGATCTTAACATATAAAGAGGAATAGAAATCATATAAAATTTGTTTTCATATAATAGAATCAAACTAGAAGTCAATAACAAAAAGATATCTCGAAAGTCCTCAAATACTAACCCAGTTCTCAATAACATACGGGTCAAAGAGAAAGCTCAAGAGAAATTTTATAAAAATATTTGAAGTAAATGTAAATGAAAGAACAACCTATACAAATTTGTGGGATATAGTAAAAGCAGTGTGGAGAGGGAAATTTATACATTAGACATATACATGAGAAAAAAGTAAGGATCTAAAATCAATACTGAAGCTTCCATCTTAGTAAAAAAGAGAAATAAGTACAATGTATGTATGCCTAAGTCAACAAGAAGAAAAAATAATGATTAGAGCAGAAATATGTGAAATTGAAAGACAAAAATGATAGGGAAAATGAAATTAAAAGCTGAATATTTTAAAATATCAATAAAACTGATAAGGTCTAGCTTGATTAACCAACAAAGAGTGAGAAATAAAAACTATGTGCATAGAAAATGAGAAAAAAAATCACTACTGATCCCGTGTACATTAAAAGTATAATGAGGGAATACTATGAACTCTATGTTCACAAATTTGATAATTTAGGTGAAACAGATAAATTCCTTGAAAGACACAAAATATAAAATTCACACAAGAAAATAATCCAATTAACCTATGTCTACTACATAAATTAAATCAATAATTAATAACCTTCCAAAAAAGAAAGCACCAGGTCCAGAGGATTTTACAGGGGAATTCTACCACACATTTATGGAATAAATAATATCATTTTTTTTCACAATTTCTTCCAGAAAATAGAAGCTATAGAGAATCCTTCCATACTTATTCTGAATCCAGCATTATTCTAATACTAAAGCCGGCAAAAACATTATAAGAAAACAAAACTACACAATAATATCTCATGAACATAGACATAACAATTTTCAACAAAATATTAGTAAATAGAAGCCAATAAAGAACTACACACAAGAAATGAGGATTCATTCCAGGTATTCAATGCTGGTGCAATATTTAAAAATCAAGCAATAGGAGGGGCGTCTGGGTGGCTCAGCTGGTTCAACATCTGACTCTTGGTTTGGGCTCAGGTCATGATCTCAAGGTTCATGGGTTCAAGCCCTGTGTCAGGCTCCACACTGTCAGTGCTTGGGATTCTCTCTTTCTCTTCCTCTCTCTGCCCCTTCCCCACTTGCTGTCTCTCTCTCTTACAATAAATAAATAAACTTTAAAAAAGTCAATCAATAGGAAAAAGAAGAAAAATCCTATGTTCTATCCATTTTGGCAGGATAAGTTGTGAAAATACAGCACCAATTCATAATAAAAACTCTCAATAAACCAGGAATAGAGAGGACTTCCTCAGCCTGATAAAGAACATCTACAAACAAAACAAAACAAAACAAAACAAAAACAAAACAAAACAAACAAACAAAAAAAACTAAAGTCAATATCCTACTTAATATAAAAATCTGGATTTGTTTTTACTTAAGATTGGACATAGCAAGGATGTTTTCTCTCACTACTCCTATTCAACATGGTATTGGAAGTCCTAGCTTTTGTGGTGAGACATGAACAGAAAGTGAAAGGCAAGTAGACTTGAGAAGAAAAAAAGAACTGTCTTTATTTTCAGATAACATGATTGTCCATGTAGAAACCCCCCAAAAAATCTGAAAATAAATTCCTGGAATTAATAAGCAAGTATAATGAGGTAACAGAATACAAGTTGATAAGCAGAAGACAATTTGTTTTGTGTATAGGAGAAATGAACAATTGGAATTTGAATTTTTTTTAAAAAGCACCACTTACAACAGTACCAAAAATATGAAATCATTCAGTATAATAAAATACGTACATATTTATATCCATAAAAATATAAAACACTAATCATAGAAATTTTGAAATATACAAATAGGGAGATACTAGCCTTTCCTTAGATATTATACTTTCCAATTCATTTTTCTAAGGGAAATGTAATACTAGATTTTATAGGGCTAGGACTACAAATGAATTGGGGAATGATCCCAACACCATATGAGTAGATAATTCCTTGAAGAACAGTTCTTCATTTAGTGGGTGTTCTAGGCTAAGAGAAAGAAAGAAAGAAAGAAAGAAAGAAAGAAAGAAAGAAAGAAAGAAAGAAAAAAAGAGAGAAAGAAAGAAAGAAAGAAAGAAAGAAAGAGAAAGAGAAAGAAAGAAAGAAAGAAAGAAAGAGAAAGAGAGAAAGAAAGAAAGAAAAGAATAGTGGTGATGGTTGTACAATTTTGTGCATATAGTAGGAAGCACTTATAACAAAGTCAACATCAGATATTTGGAGAATAGACTTATCTACATGAATCTTAGGATAGAGGCACTGCTATGTATTTTTTTCTGCTTTTTTTAAGTTTTCATTTTAATTTTAATTACTTAATATACAGTGTTATGTTAGTTTCAAGTGTACATTGTTTTTCTTAATTTTTCTCATGATATATGTTTGAATATTTAAATTTTAATTGCAATTATTTACTCCAAGGACTTATTTTTTAGCTTATAGAGTGAGCTACTCTTTGTAGAAAAAAATTGGGAGATATTTCATGTTTCATGAATTAAAACTTTCAGTATTGTTAAGATGTTAATTACTCTCACCTTGAGCTACGGATTCAATACAACGCTAATCAAAATCTCAGCATGTATTTTGTAGATACTGACAAACTGGTACTAAAAAGTTATGTGGAAATCAGAGGACATGCAATAGCCAACACAACACTAAACAAGAACAAAGTTGGGGGATTATTGTTACCCAATTTCAAGAATCGCTATTAACCTATAATGGTTAAGGCAACGTGCCATTGGTGAAAGAAGAGCCACACGGATCAATGGAACAGAAAACAGGACCCAGATACAGCCCATACAAAGGTAACCAACTAAATTTTGACAAAGGTGCAAAAAGGCAATTCAATGAAGAGAGAATAGTTTTTTCAATAAGTGGTTCTGGAACAATTAGTCGTACAAATACAAAACAAACCAACTAACAAACAAACCCTAGACACAGATCTTACACATACCAAAAATAAAAACTAAATGAATCACAGACCTAAATGTAAAATGGAAATTATAAACCTTATGGAATAAACCAGAGTAGAAAATCTAGGTGACCTAGGTTTTTGTGAATGAGTTTTTAGATACTCATTACCAAAGCATGAGCCATGAAAAGCACATTACAGGTTTGACTTTATTAAAGTAAAAAGCTTCTTCCCTGAAAAAGACGCTATTAAGAAAATGCAGAGACAAGCCACAGAGTGGGAGAAAATATTTGAAAACATATATTTAATAAAGACTTGTATCTAAAAACATACAAAGAACTCTTAAAAATCAGCAAAAGGAAAACAAACCACCCAGTTCAGAAATGAGCAGATTTGAACATACACCTCACCAAAGAAGATATCCAGATGGCAAATAGGCATATAAAAGGAGCCTCAACTTCATTTGTCATTGGGAAGAAAGGGTGGAATATATGAGGCACAGAATATTTTTATGGTGGTCAAACTATTCTGTATGATACTATATAATGGTGAATATAAAACATTAAGCATGTGTCAAAACTCACAGAACTTTATTGCATAAAACCTACAACTTAATGTATGTAAATTTAAAAAAAAAAAACTAAGAAGTTAAAGAATTCCAAGATGGAATGCATACTGTGACAAAAAAAAATCTAAATGTATTACAACTGTGTGAAATAACCTCACTCAGTGGGGTGGGAGAATAAATTGCTGACCTAAACAATTTTAGAAATGAGTTCAGTCTGTAAGACTAAAGTCAAAAAAATATATAATCTAGTTGATAAAATTGTTTCATACAGGGGTTTGAGCTAACAATTCTGAAGCCACTATACATGTACACTAGAATTTGACAAGCAAGTAAGTGAATGGAGGAAGGTGGGAGCTAAGTTTCTCACTGTTGGAATGAGGTTTCAAATAAGCAAAGGGAAAAGCCAGAATAATCCATATGCCAATGAATTAGACGGAAATATCAGTATAAATTCATGTTTAGCTTGATATAGATAGATAGATAGATAGATAGATAGATAGATAGATAGATATACATGAAAATATTTATAGATACGTGTATGCACATGAGGTAGTATGCACACATATATTTCTAGCTCTTGCAGATGAGAGAGCCTGGAAGCAACAACACCTCATTAATAGCAAGTACACCAAGTACTCTGCTCTTGGTTTCTAATACCATTATCAATCAAAGGAACCAGGGATCCTTGGAGAAAGAGCTCACTCTAGGACTGGAGCAGAAAATTTACAAGATGAACATTTTCTACTGCATGGAAACAAGGAAATGCTAACACACGCTAACACATGCAAACACACACACACACACACACACACACACACACACACACACACACAGAGTTATGTTAAAGGACATAAAAGCCAAGTAAAAGAGCTCCCAATGATCAAAAGGAGAAAAATGTAACCATCAAAATAGTGCTGGATTATAACTCAAAGTATAAAATAAACACCAATGAGTACTCTTTGGGACTGAGTATGTGTCTTCCCAAAATTCATATGTTGAAGCCTTGCCTCTCAATGTTATGATGTTTGGAAATGGGGATTGGGGAGATAACTAGCACTAGATGAGGTCATAAAGGTGGGGCCCTCAGAAGATGGGATTAGTGTTTTTATAAGAAGAGACACCAGAGAGCTCTACCCCTGTGTCCACCCAAAGAAGAGATCATGTGAGCACACAGCAAGAAGGTGGTCACCTAAAGCCAAGAGAAGAGCTCTTAGAATGAAACCTACATTGTCAACATCTTGATTAATATTAATCATATTAATTAAACATATTCTATAAATAAACACATATAAATAAACATTAATTCAATACATGGCTGAAAAAATAAATGAATAAAAATATTAGACAAATCTTCCCCACACAAAAATTAAAAATATGCATGTAAATACTCCCCCTCAAAGAAGTAAAGCATATTTGCCTACTCCTTAAATGTAAATTCTGTAGAGTGACTTCCTTATAAAGTATAAGACAGGGAAAAATTGTTCCCTTATAGGAATAATATGACAAACATCACCTTAACCAGATGATCAAGATTAACATCAATAGTGATGAGTCATATTGATAGTATCTATCCTTGATATGATGTAATGAGAATAACACTTTACCTCTGTGGTCCTCCTCCCCAAAGCCCATAACCTCAATCTAATCATGAGAAAAATGTCAGAGAAATCCTAATTGAAGAGCATTCTACAAAATACCTGACTAGTACTTCTCAAAACTGTCAAAATCTTCAAAAATAAGAAAAGCCTGAGAAACTGTCACAGTAAAAGAGCCTAAGGAGACATGACAACTAAATGTAATATGATATCCTGCATGGAGTCCTAGAACAGTAAATGGATATTAGGTAAAAACTATGAATATCTTAATAAAATGTGGACTTTAGTTAATAATAATATATTGATACTGATTCACTAATTGTGAAAATAAACTATACTAACGTAAGATACTAATAATGTAAATCTAAAACTATACTAAATTTAAAAAGTTTATTTAGGGGTGCCTGAGTGGCTCAGTTGGTTCAGCAACCAAGTCTTGATTTCAGCTCAGGTCATGAATTCACAGTTCATGGGTTCAAGCCTGGTGTTGCGCCCTGAGCTGACAGCATGGAGCCTGCTGGGGATTCTCTGTCTCCCTCTCTCTGACCCTCCCCTGCTCACACTCTCTCTCTCTCAAAAATAAATAAATAAACATTAAAAATTTTTATTTAAAAATAATTTGGTAACATTGTCAATAGTCTGAGACTTCCCATTTATCCCTGTATCCTCTCTGTGATAAGAGTATACTTCTTGAACCACTGATGTTATAACTTGCTTTGGCTAATCAGACATGAGGGAAAGTAGTTAGGGACCCTATGACAAAACTCCTACAGGAAGCATCTATTGTTATGTATTTCTCTTGCATGAAAATATCAATGTCCCAAATAGAGACTCTTCTTTCAGCCTGGGTCCCAGAATGAATATATCTCATAGAACCGAGCTATAACTGATTCAATCTATATGTATCACTTGATGAGAATGAGAGATACGCCTTAGTTGTAATAAGCTACTAAGATTCTCTCATGCTGTAGTATAACCTAGCAACGATGACCAATTAAAAAACCTGAACTTGTGAAGTGTTCTGCTGAAACAACCACACCAATACATGTGCCACTGGGTTTGGACTGGGAAGATGGTGAGAAAGTATTTACCGTTGATTAGACAGATGGCAACCCATTGTGCATGTGCACAGGTGAAACGTTACATAACCATTGCCTCTCATAACTTAGAGGATAGGTAATGTACTGGATAAGTTTTGTGGGTGAATAAGTTGGAAAACAGAAAGCTGCACATGTGCTATTGGCTGCATGTGATAAGGTACTTTGAGAAAGAGAGGAACTCAAAAATAATTGGCCAATTTACTAACAGGGATGAATGATGTAATTTTTTTCTTAATTTCTCTCAGTAAAATATAATATTAGGAGATTTTAATGACAGAGGCCAATTAAAACTCAGCCTCATGGCAAAGACTAATTTGGGGGGAGCTAAAACCTGTTGCTAAAACTCAGAAGTCATTAATGTGGCACTCAGTAAATCCCTCCACTTGGGTTAAATGTCTCAAGAAAAAAAGAGTGAGACTTTCCCATGGAATCCTGGCAAGTTTAAACTATTGGCAGTTAAATCTAGAGAGAAGGGCATCTTACAAGGAAGGGAAAAATAGTATATCCATAGACACTGGAAACTGACTGTAACCAAATAGTTAAAAATTTTAGTATGTTTTTGAAACAGTTGTGCCAACACCCTAAATTAAATACTTTCCTTTGAGACTTGAGATTACCTTTGGGTACTTGTGTTGCCAGAGTTAGTAAATAAAAATACGAGATGCCTAGTTAAATTTGAATTTAGATAAAAAATATTTTTTAGTATAACCATGTCCTCTACAATATTTGCAACATACTTATATTAAGATATTTCTGGTTTATCAAAATTCAAATTTAACCAAGAGTCCATATTTTATCTGTTAACCCTATTTGGGGATCAAAACTTCTATAGGCATAAAACAGACTGAAAAAATTTCTGAGCTCTCAAGGAGGGAATATTCTTTAATATCTTCTTTAGATGTAGCCAAGGAATAAAATGAAATACTGTCCTTGCACAGCCATCCAAGAGCCATCACAAATAAATGACTGAGGAGCTATTCCCAGGAAATAACACCCCATCAAGAAATGTCCTAATTCCCTCTGTTGCTATGTGATCTACACTAGCAGTGAGAGGATGGATTCACCCCATTGAGGCAAGTTTGCAATGTGACTGACTTTGATCAGTGACATGTGATTGCAAGCAACTTGTGACATTGATAAGCAGCAACCTAAAGCATAATCACTGGATGTGGAATTGCTCGTTTCCCTCTGCCACAAGATCAGCAACACTCCAGCAAGGAGCCTCTCCTTTAGCCTGGATTCCATGACGAAGGAAACACATGGCGCTAACATGGAATATAAACAACAAACTGATATTTTGGGGGAGGAAGAAGCAAGTCACTAGATTTTGGGTTTAGGGTTAATCTAACACAGGTACAAATGCATTCTGGGAAAGCATTCATTCATCTTCTTTCCTTCCTTCTTTTCTTCCTTTCTTCCTTTTTCTTTCATCCTCCCCCATCTTCCTTTCTCTCTCTCTCCCTTTTTTTTCCTTCCTTCCTTCCTTCCTTCCTTCCTTCCTTCCTTCCTTCCTTTTGTTCTTTCTTTCTTTCTTTCGCTTTCTCCTTCCTTCCAGTCACAATGGACCTGTAGTTTATTACAGCTATAACAGTTAAATGGTTAACTAAATCCAGATTAAACGGTTTGTCCAAGATCATAGAGTAAGACAAAACTCAGATTCAGTTATTTATTTGGCTCTTAATGTGGGCTTGTTGCTGGTCAAGGCTCTACATATAAGAAAGTAAAATAGTCCCTGACTTCAAAAAACTAATCACTTTACTAGGAAGGTAAGTTTTATGTGTATGTGTACATGCACACACAAACACACATAAACATACACACTCTCCATGTTGCTTGAGTTATTGCCCTCACATGGTTCATTACCCACCCCACTCCCTCAAGTGGCTGTGTCTGCTGTCGCTCATGCAAGCATGTCTTGGATGTCTCTTCTTTCACACTTAAACACCATCAGTATATTTTCTTTCTTCCCAAAAGAAGCTCTGCCACCTTTTTATAGTAACCTATTTGTCATTTCTAATACAAAATAATGTGCCATGTTACAGTTTTATAAATGTAACTTGGGCCTGATATTACTAAGATTTTTGGCAAGATGCATCAATTTATCAAATAAAAGTGCAACAAAAAATAAAGTTTGTTCTAATCAAATCATTTTAGTTGTAAAAAAAAATAAACATCCCTTGAAACAACACATTCCAATGAAAAGAAATGGGAAGTTTTTTAAAGGATTGAGAAAAAGTGGACTCATGGACACTAACACATCTCCAAACAGCTACATTAGCCACATGTCTTTCTGATCCAGAAGGTCTTTTATTTCTGAGCATCCGTTCCTTTTTTTTTTTTTTTTGTCTGCAGTTGAGATTTTTCCTTCCTACTCATTGTTGATTCATAATTTTGGAGGTGGTATAAATTTGCTATGATGCTGGTTCTAGCAAAAAAAAAATGCGTAACTTGTTTAATCCAGAGCTCTTTGTCTTCTGACTAGTTTCTGTGACTCTTATTTCAGATGACTGAGGGGGAAACTGATTGACTACTGATTAGATTCCCTTAAATGGGATATCCACTCCATTCTATTACCTATAGCCATGGAGGTGGGGTCATCTTATACGTTGGATATCTCTTCTAAGTATTTAAAGAAGACAAGGTATGTTAGTAGAAAATAGGTATGGCAGGCAAATTAAACTGACATATCCAACACAAAGCCATGGTTTCTAAAAGCAAAACACACATACACATGCATACATCAGGAGACAAAGTGACAAATAGATCATATTTTGGCTTTATTCTGCTTAACATACGTTCTAATATTGATTTTTTTATTAATTTAAATTTCACATGAGAGTCACTTGTTGAAATTTAGGAGGTAGTTGATGCAATTAGAGGCATTTTACTTATTACTTTTGCTTTGATCTGTTGGTGATTTGAAAATTCTTAATTTCTGCGTGAATTATGAGATAATTTTACTGCTTGAGTTTATCTATTTCTGTATAATTAGGATATAGGAATTTAGTTTAAAGAGTGACTTTTATCAGAGGCCTCTTGTCTTCTGAATTTCAGAATGAAATACTATCAATGAATTTAAAAAATGCACTGAAAAGAGTCTGCATTCATTGACAAAACCCCAAGGGTCTAATGAATACATTTAAATTAATGGTGAGCTTAAAAAGATAAAATTTATATGTATAACATTTTAAGAAATATTTTGCTTGTGAATAATGTGCATTTAAGAATAGGAATGCTGGAGTGCCTGGGTGGCTTAGTTGCTTAAGTGTCCAACCAGGAATTTTTAGGAAAAATTCTCAATTACTATAAAATGACCAGCAGATCAAAATGCTAGAGATAGGACAAACAAGTTTATGAGAAACTTGAAAATAATGATGTTCTCCTAAAGAAAAACTATTTTTGAGGACTTTGTTTTTCCTTTTTCTTTCTTATAAATCTCCAAGGTTTCCATTGAAATTTATATCATGTCAGAAGTGAAAAACAAAATGGAATAGCTATTTTTTCCACCTCATAACTTTCATGAGTAAAACATTCATCTTTCCTGCTAAAGAAAGGGAAGAAAAAAGACACTACCTTCATAATAATTCTTAACTTTTTCTTCATGGTACTTTGCATCAGAGAAGACAATAGATGGACTCTAATAGAAAAGATTAAGATAAGGGTTTCAAATATTTTGATATGTGATGAGAATAATCATTTATTCAAGTTTTATCACCCAACCCTAGGTAAACACAAAATATTTCAAGGCATAGTGCTGAGTTTGCTAAGTTTTCATTCTTGTTCCAAATGAATGGAAATCAAAGAAAACATTTACAATATTGTCTCTTAGTCATAGATCTGTAGATAAAGCATACCAGAAAATATTTGTAGTTGGATGTTGTAATAGTAGACTACTGTAAATAAGCATATAAATAACACTATTTAAATGGCAAAAATATTCTATGAGCCAATTGGTTTGAGTCATTTAAATACCTTACACTGTGCCTGCTTCTTGGTAATTATACCAATTAGATTGGAGACTCATTTATCAGGGTGCCAATTAAGTGAATTCTACACTTCCTGGGACTTTAAAAAAAATCTAAATTAGACATACTAACAACTCCTATGTTTATGGGTACTTTAGTTGACTCTTGATCATGTAACATGGTGATAATGTAACCAGTGTTTCTTCTTACTCCATTTACTAAGGATATAGTTAGTTAGTTGGGGGCATACTTTATTCATTCAGTTCACTCTGCTGTTCGAATATCAAAGTGAAAAACTTTAACCAAAAAATATTGGCTTGGAATCTTACTATTAATTTTATTTAAAAACTTATTTCAATGAACATTTTCCTTTTATCTGAAACTTGAATTTAAAGGTTAATTAATTGAATGATTCCTGGGTTAGTAGACATGTAATTATTGTTGATTGCAAATGTGTGATTTTTTTTAGTGACACATTTTTCAGAAGATGCAGAAGACTGAGTTAAGAATTAACCAACATTCAATAACAATAGGAAGGAACTTTTAAAATACTTACAATAAAATTATTGGTAAAGTTCTTTTAGCCAATAAAGACTCTATGCTATTTTTTAAATTATGAAAGTTAAAGAACATTTCTAAAGTCTTTTCTACCATTTAATAGAGAAGGGAGATGTTACCCTATGAGTGGTTCTCTCTAATCAACCATTCAATATTAGGCAGGGTACAGCAAAAAATGTGGTAGGGGGCCTGGCCTTTAACAACTCACTTCTCCATTTATTTTTTAGAACATTTATAACATTTTAATTATATAATAATAAAAACATGAGAGATAAACAGTTCTGAGACAGAACTGTTTTTTGCAAAAGTATCTCCAATCTATTTTTCTGTGGCTAGTATCCATATACATAAATGTTTTCACTAAGTCATATGAAATGTTAATGGTGGCCAAAAAATCCTAAAAATTGTTTTAAGTGAAATATTTGTTGTGATGCTAAGTAACCAATTAAATGATTATCTTGTATATCAACTAGCTCTTTTTACAATCATGTAGATCAACACTATGAATGTCAATGTAGTACGTTTTTTTGAGAGCATTATATTGTTAAAATGTATTCTGATAGTGTAGAGGAGTTCTTATACATTTGTTCAATAAATAAGACAGTATTCACAGGTTGGGGAGAAGTGAGAAGAAGAATTAAAATCTTGACTGAATTTGCAGAAGCATAAATGATGAGCAGGTAAGACAGATACCCTTTGAGTAGTAAGTGTTACATTAACTGAAAAATCATGTTTTATAAACCTTGTTGAAAGATCATGCTTCATAACTGATGGAATATCACAAAAAATAACTGGGGCACAGAGCCAGAATAATCAAATAAATAATTTCATATCTTGAAGTTAAGATGTCAATAAACCAAGTCTAAATTATATATAAGCAAATTAGTTTACTTGCAAAAGTCAGAGATAACCTATGATTCTTAATTACAGTCCTTGTAACATTTCTTTTTATACATTTACTCTTATGAGTTGTGCCAACAAGAAAACACTTCGAAATTAATATACCTAATATCCATAAAGAAAGAAGACTTAGTATTTGATCAATTTAATGCAATGTAACATACACTTGAGGATCTACTATGTGTGAAATATTATCCTGAGGACTTTAGGAAGTGTAAATATGAACATAAAATACTTCCTACTCATGCAGTTTAAAACCCAAGAACTAGGATAGAAAAAGTTCACAGGTGAATGATTTATATTATAGAATGAGTATCACAGTACAAAGCAGTTCAAGAGTTTACCAAATGCAACAATAATCTTAGGTTGTTAGAAGTAATCAAGAAAAATGCCCAAAGGAAGTGGGTCTCTGCTTATTCATCCATTTGTTCATAGCCAAGAGTAATTTGGAACATGATGAGAAATGCCTATGGTCCAGAATTGTCAAAGTGTAGTGCAAGTGGAGATAGATAGAAATGGGAAATAAGAAACGAAAGATTGAAGCTAACTTGGAGAACTCTGAAACTATGTTGAGAAGCACTAGCCAGAAAAAGCGACATTTCTTCTTCCACCATGGAATAGATTACAGGAGATATTTCTATGAGAGCAGACAATTCTTATGTTGAGAGAGGATATAGAAAACATGATGCAGTCTTTAAGGAATTGATTTAATCATCAGTCACTCACTGAAGGCCAATAATATGTCAGTTCTGTTGTAATTCTGAAATTTGTGTCCTCCACGGCAGCTACAGAAATGAAAAGTAAAGTCTTGGCCCTCAAACAGTACAAAAATGAGTGATAAAGACAAACAAGTGAGGAGACGGTTAAAATGTAGTATAAACAGTATTAGGATACGATCAGGAAACATGATGGTGTTTTGGTTATCTACTTCTGCATAAGAAGAAACCCCCAAATAATGATGTTGTGGAATAAACTGTTACTACCCCCAAATTCAAATGCTGAATTACTGATTCCCCAAATCTCAGAATGTGACTATGTTTGGAGATAGGACCTCCAAGAGGAATTAATTAATTCATTAATCAATTAATTAATTTAACTTAAGGCTAAGTCATAAGGGGGGGCTCTAATGCAACAAAACAAGAGTCTTTATAAAAAGCCATTAGGATACAGATCAACAGAGCAAAGACCATGTGAAGACACAGAGAAAGGTCATGGACAGAGACCTTGGAAGAAACCAACCCTGCTGACAATTTGATCTCAGATTTCTAGTCTCCAAAACTGTACGAAAATAAATTCCTGTCATTTAAACCACTTAGTCTGTGTTACTTGGTTATGTCAGTCCCATAAAACTGTACACGTGGCTTTAAGACAGTAACATTCATTTAATTTGCTCTTGAATCTAGGGATGATCTCATCTAGGGATAAGATCAACTAGAAAGTTCTACCTTGTGACTTCTCATGTGGTTGTAGTCATACGGCTCCTCCCTTCTTCCCACTCTCCCTAACTTCTCTCTCTCCCTCTTTCCCCCTTTTTACCTCTCCCTGTGGTCTTTTCATGTGGTACTCTAAGAGTAGCCAGATTCCACCATGGCAGCTGAAGATTTCTATAGCAAGTGTCCTCCGAGAAACCAAAGCCGCATGGCCTTTTGTAACCTAGCCTCAGAAGTCACACAGATTCACTTCACTGAGATGTGTTTGCATAGGCAGTATGTGCAGATGTGTTTTAAAACTGCTTCTGTCTGTCCTTTGACTAAAAAAATGCTTACAGTGTTCTCACATGCAAAATACACTTACTCTTTCCCCGAATCCCATAGAAATCTCATCCATTATGGCATCGGGTTTGGGCTTGAGGTCCAGGATTCACCATTCAAATCAGGTGTGAGTGTGGATGAGGTCTGTGAGCCAGTTCCTTGGTTATACAGCTCCTTGAAAACATTTCTGCTCAATCTGAAGCCGTATGAAGTAAAGAGACAACTTATCTGTACCTTCCACTGTATATCTAACATATCATAATGGGGAGACAAGGACAAGATAATTGCAACCAATCTAAGAGTGGAAAAAGCAAAGGACACACACCAGTTACTGGTCCTCAGCCAATTTTGTAACCCAGCTTGGTTTATGCTGCCAGTTTCTTGATTAGGTCTCTGTCCTGTGTGGGGCTAACTCTCCATGGCTCTTGGGTCTGCCTTATAAGCTCGTAGTTCTACTTTCTGAATTCTCTTTACTCTTCCATAATATGTAGGCTTGTTTGGAGCCCAGTTGTTTTCTCAGCGTGCTTCTTGCTTGAATAAGTTTAGGGGTCAAGACATGCTGTTTTCATTTTATTTATTTATTTTTATTTTAGAGAGAGAGAGAGAGAGCACATGCAAGTGGGGAAGAGGGACATGAGGAGAGAGGAGGAGGGGGGAGAGAGGGAGGGATGGAGGGAGGGAGAGGGAGAGAGGGAGGGAGAGAGAGAGAGAGAGAGAGAGAGAGAGAGAGAGAGAGTCAGTCTCAAGCAGGTTCCCCATTCAGCACAAAGCCCGACACAAGGCTGTATCCCACCACCCTGGGATCATGACCTGAGCAGAAATCAAGAGTCAGATTCTCATTTGGCTAAGCCACCCAGACACCCCATACCTTTTTCATTTTTTAATCTCTCTCCACTTAGAGTCCAAACTGGCAGTGTTAGTCCATGTATAAATCTCTTCAAACTATTGGGTTTTCACCATTACACAAAACCCACATTCAAAGTAAAGTATTGAATGGGTTGGCTCATCTGAAAGCTGAAATATCTGCTTCCAAGATGGGTCATTCACATAGCTGTTAAGGTGGTGCTGTATCAGCCAGAAATCTCAGCCATGACTGAGGGTTGGCAACCTTGGGTTTCTCTCAACGTGGGCTAGTCTATGTGGTCTGGACTTCCTTTGTTCAGTTTCAAGTGTGATAATTTCAAGAGGGAGAGAGCCAGATGAATGCTATATCAGTCTTTATCACCTAATCTTAGAAGTCTCATAGCTTTGCTTCTGCCATATTCTATTAGTTGAGATAGTCAGAGAGTGCCACTCAGGTTCAGGGGGAAAGACACAGATAAATAATAAATTTAATAAGTAATAAATTATTAATTAATCTCAAACATTCTAAGGAGAGTTTTAGGCTTCATCTCATTTAATGTTAGCAACAATCCAAAGTGGTAGATATTATCTTTCTTTTTCATTGATGAAGTAACTGAGCCTTAGAAATACTATTTAATTACTAAAGTTCACACTATTATAGTAATTTCTAGGGTATGTTCAAATACTGATGGAACTAATCCTATACAGATAGGGTGCTAAATGTGTTCTAGAAAAGATAATAACTCCAGAAATTAAATTCCTGAGTTGGCAAAAGGGGATGTGGCCCACTACATAATCAGAGAGTCTGGCATATTAACAAAGTTCAACAGTTTTAATAGGTGAGAGGACAATATATATGGGCATAGATAGAAATAACTGGTTAGATTTGGTTGTGATGAGATGAAGTATTTCATTTTATGATTGCTTCCATTTTCTCAGTGAAATAAGAAGCAACACCTTCAGCTGACGCATGGCTTTTGAAGTCTGATCATTGAACTACTATGAAACAATCAAGTTTAAGAATGCAGAATGGGGGGCGCCTGGGTGGCGCAGTCGGTTAAGCGTCCGACTTCAGCCAGGTCACGATCTCGCGGTCCGGGAGTTCGAGCCCCGCGTCAGGCTCTGGGCTGATGGCTCGGAGCCTGGAGCCTGTTTCTGATTCTGTGTCTCCCTCTCTCTCTGCCCCTCCCCCGTTCATGCTCTGTCTCTCTCTGTCCCAAAAATAAATAAACGTTGAAAAAAAAAGCAGAATGGGGCCGATAGGAGCATGGTTAGATAGTCAGTGCACAGGATCCACTTGAGATTTACGGTATGAATTTATCTGAGAGTACTCAGCAGAGTTGAAGGTTTTTCTCCAGCCAAAGTTCACTATTAGGTTTAGATGCCAAACTGGAGGGGAATTGAGGTTTAACCAGGGTTTAAATTTCCCAGATAAGCATAAAGAAAGGAAAGGAGAAAAAAGACACTGGGGATATGTGTAAATAAATAATTTAAGTGACTGACCTCACAATTTAACTAAGGTAAAATGGGTACTAAAACATGAGATATGATTGACAGGAAAGAAGTGAAGGTCTGTGTGTAGTAGAATAATGTGCGGTAAAATAAACTCCAAGGTAAAATAAACACAGTAATTCAGCTTACCAAAGAGATCAATGAGTATCTGTAATGTCAGTTCCTGAACCTTTTTCCTTCCCTTATAATCCCTTTGCCCCTACTTCCAAATGAAAGAAAAAACTAATAAATATATTTGGCTTGAGCACTCTTGTTTCCTCTGTAGGCTAGAAGTATGATGGAATTAACATCCTGATGAGCAGACCTCAAACAAAGACTGATGGTAAATAGTATATAAATACTCCAAATCCCTCTCCCCTTGGGTGAGATAATTCTGAGACATGTTCTGCACCATTTTCCAGATTCCCCCAGTTGGATTAAGCCTCAGTTACCCAGGTGGGAAATTGCATGATAATACACATTTAATTGACTCTACTCCTTCTGTGTCTTACTTCCTCACTGTCCTGGTATTTCTTAGAATCATCTCTCAAACGAACTAATTAACCTCAAAATCTTGTCTCAAGGCATGCTTCTGGGGGTACCATACTAAGAAAACCCCTGTTATGTAGAAAATCTTTATTGAACACTCCCTTTAAGCCCCTAGCGCTCCTATCATAACACTTATCAAAATATTTTTGTCTTATTTGTCCTTTTCCACACTAGACTGTTCCCCCAAAACAGAAAGGTCTCCATCTCTGTAGAGCCTTTTCGTTGTACAGCTCTTTTTACCTAATAGGATTGAGCTACTTTTTAGTAAAGATAACTGAATGCTCAATAAAAACTGATAGTTCTGCTGACCAATGATTTGAAATATCTTTTTAATCCATAAAGACAAAATTAGATCAGGTTCAGTATATCATGAATGTTAATTATACCATGTTTTTGGCATTATAATTCTTTGAAAATTGATAACTCACAGTACTTCGAAGGTCAAATATTAAATTCTGACTAGCCAGAATATATCGTTACTTTTAGATTGTTACATTTGAAAAAGTTGAATAATATAATATCATCTCTTCAGATATATATATTTAACAAAGTTAGGGTGCTGTGACACTGAACATTTATCTCTTCTCTCAAATCACTTTATTCTAGGAATTACTTTAATTTCAGCAACAAAGAAACAACCATAGGAAAATGTTTATTTTTTTACCTCATAAATACCTAATGTACAGGGTGCTGAATAAATATATATAGGAAAACTATTTTTGAGACAAGAAATTATCATTGTAAAATAAATTATTGTTGGAACTATATTAAAATGATTTTTAATTTGGGAAATAAAAGCACAGTAATAAGCTCTTTACTTTTTTTTTAATTGTGATTTGACTATCACTTAAGTAACTGCTATTTATACACCTGTTTGCTACTACTAATTACTTTATAGAAGTTCAATTACTATAATGGCTAAATATCACAATTATTGTGTAACTCCACAGAAAGCCACAGTAGCTGTGATAGGGATACATTTGTGAGGAATCTTATTTGCATTTGTAGATCTCAACAACTGCTCAAGTATCTGCTTTCTAGCAATTAGGCAGCTGCTACTTAAAATCAATAGTGGCAAACTCTGGTTGTGTTTGGTTTGAAAACTGAGTATGTTGTGTGGCATTCTGGTACTTTGCAGTGTATTAATGAAGCCACTTTGCTTCACGCTGTCTCATCACCACTGCTTAACATCCTTTCTTCCTCAGCTGGCTATTACATTACTTCATCTGTTTTCATCTTTTGTCTTATTCACAGGCTTTAATTTTAAAGTTGTGAATTTTCCCTCTAAAGAGTTAATTCACGGCCTTAATAATGTATAGCTATGGAGTCTGACTTGGGTGAAAACATGTTAGGTAATTTAATACCAAAAGCTTTGTGTGAGATATTTGGAAGTTCTGTTTGCATTTCCTGAATAGTTGGGGAATTAGTTTCATGGAGGACACAAGGCATACATGGTGAAAACTGGCAGGCAAGTGGATGTTAATTGAGAAGATAACTGCAACTGTAGTGGCTTCTGCACACGAAAAACAATCTATTTTGAGTAGTGACTTAAAACTTACTGTGTGCTAATAGATGAAATACATAAAAATAACCATTCATATCAAGTCTCCCATATTTATCACCTTTGAGATTTTATGGTTCATACTTAATGCCAGTCTTTTTTTTTTTTTTGCCTTGTTATGGTTTGTATGTAAGATTCTAGACTAGAAATGTGTTTTAGAAGTATAACAAAAATTGGCTGAAAAACATAAATTTTGAAGTTAAACTAAATGCTAATGGAATACTGCTCTGAAGCTTCTCAAGATACCTTGCTGCTTCATAACTCCCCTCCCCACCATCCCCTGCCTCTCACCCACCCCAGGAAATTCTGCATTTCTTTCTAGTCCCTGCACAAATCTCACCTCAACCTCCCAGGCAAAGTGGGATAGTCTACCCATCCTCTTTGATCCCACTGTATTTGGCCCA
This sequence comes from Prionailurus viverrinus, assembly GCF_022837055.1. NCBI lineage: Eukaryota > Metazoa > Chordata > Mammalia > Carnivora > Felidae > Prionailurus > Prionailurus viverrinus. The sequence goes on from NC_062568.1 coordinate 144,363,164, forward strand.
TGGAATTATTTATGTTCTAAGGGGCTTCAGAAGGATGATAAACGCTCAATCTCATAACTTCCTATTTTTGTTAAGTATATATCTAAGGACATGATATTGTATTTCCATACCAATCCTCACTATTTTACATAGTTAAATTAAGTAAACAAATATTTTTAAGTGCAATGCTTTACACATATGTCTCATAAAACCTCCTATTTCATTTCACTTTAATTCAGGATGTTACATTGCTATGTTGCTGTACAGACTTTGGGCTGTATCCTCTTAGATCATTCTTGTAACTCTTTTTCTCTGTCACCTGAAGTTTCATTGTTCTGGATCTTCACTCCTGTCCCTAAGAAGCCCCCTTAAAAATGGGGAAAACTGGTGCACCTGGGTGGCTCGGTCCATTAAGCATCTGACTCTTCATTTCAGGTCATATCTCATAGTTTGGGAGTTCCAGCCCCACATCAGGCTCCATGTTGACACTGCAGAGCCTGCTTGAAATTCTCTCCCTCTCTTTCTGCCCCCACCCCAGTTGCACGCATGGGTGCATGTGCTCTCTCTCCCTCAAAATAAATAAACTTAAAAAAGAAAGTGAGAATTGTAATGAGAGGCAGAGAGCAATTTATTTCCTGTTATAAGCCCTGGAAGTACCCGCTGTTGAAGTAGTTTGAGTTGACGCTATTTCAAAACCACAATCTTAAAGCCCAGTACAGCTTAGTGAGATGTCATCTGCTGATAGAAAAACCTTTAAAAACATACAGAATGTACAGACCCATCCTGTATTTGATTATGTCAATGTCTATAGTTTCCTTCTCTAATTCAAAATCAATAGGACATCAATAAAAGATGCTATTTGTTTGCTTCTCATTGTGTAAGAAATTACATTACAGTGGCCATTGTAAAACTAAATTTTATTTTACTGAGTCTAATAGTTACCTTGGCATTGGAAAGTTTAATGCTTTACAGGCATAGTCTACTCAAAATATGCTAATTCTTTACATCAATTTTAAAGGTGGAAATGCATACTTATCTTGGAGCAATGACTGTAATAAAAAAAAATTGGTCATTCTAAATATTCTCCTATGCTCAAACTATATATCTGTGAAAAATGTAGACTTGATTGACTAATATTGTATATTGTCCTTTAAAGGTCAATAGACTTGAGTTGAGTCAGACTAAGAAGGTTTCTGAGTTCAAAGATTAAAAGCCTTCCACTAACAATGTCATGATGATTAAACCAAAACACTTAAATCTGGGTTGTACATAGAAATAATTCAAATAGACAACCATAGAAATGAGAAGTAACTTTCAGGTGTTGGTTACCCAAATTGTCTCTACTCCCTACATTTATCAATAGTTGTACTTTGGAAAGTCTGTAATTTAGAAATGTGTCTATTTTTGTAATCAGCTTTTCCATGATGAAAAAAGAAAAGGCACAGACTGGTTTGCTAAGGTCCTTGAGTGCTGAGTGCTGTCATTCAAAAATGTGAATGTGAGCTTACCTCAAGTTGTGAGAAGCCCTAGGCACAAAACAATGACTCCCACTAGAAGATAAGCTGAAGCCTTCAGGAACTGGGGACTTGGTTTCAAAAAGTCAGAAAAACAAGGAAGGAAGCAGAATTACCATTCCAACTCAAGGTGTATTTATCCAGCTTGTCGGAAGTCATAGCTAGTCTCCTTAAGATTTAAAGAAAGTGAATATCCTCAAAAGTTTAAAATATTCCAAAAGTGTAAAGCGTTAACTTTTACTTGTCTTGGTGTGCACATGCACATGTCTTGGTGTGTGTGTGTGTGTGTGTGTGTGTGTGTGTGTGTGTGTGTGTGAATCTGATCTTACTGGAATGTAGATGGGTGTTTAGCTCTACTTTAACAGACCCTGACACCTGCTATTCTGACGAACTTTCCCTTTATCTCAATCCTTCGCAGCATTAGGTTTCTTTGAAGTCTATGAACCTGGTTTGCAAGATGATGCTAGTTTGGGGGAGCTTCACATAATTGAGACACGAAGTTGGAGATAGAAGTTAAACATTTAGTTAGAGATAGGTTGACAAAAATAAGAAATTGTCTGAGGAATAGCAGTGATTATTTCAGGGCCAATCTATATTATGTGAATTTAAGTCTTGAACTGACTGTTAAGGATTGTGAGAACAGACTCATTCATTCATTCATTCATTCATTCACTCATTCATTCAACATTTGCTAAATATTAGGCACAGTGCTAGTCATCGGCAGTAGAAAGAAGAATAAGCTAGAATTCTATTCTCTAGAGGTCGAGAGCCAAGACTTGGTGGAGGTGGTTGGGTAAGGATGGAGAAAAAAACAATACCCAAACTTTTTATTGCACTTTTGTATTTTCATGCATATGATGAGGTAAGAAAAAAACACCTTTTAAAAGATGTGGTCTGGCTAGACTAACCACAATGTGAAAATATCAGCAAGGTTAGCAACGGGAGTTTCTTGATAGAGGGAAGAGGATTAAAGGAATGAAGTCATGGAAGTTTTACATAATCTGGTGTATCTAGGAGTACCTACTACTAATTACTATGGTTGAAGCTTGGGAGGTTACAGTAATAGATAACACTGGACAGCTAAGTTCCTGCACACACGTCACAGAAGAGGTTTAACCACGTGCTATACCTCCAAGTATGAGTGTATAGGCCTTCCCTGATACAAAAGGATCTTGTAGAAGTTACTATACCTCCCCTATTTCTTCATCTTCTAAATGTTTTGGACCATCGAAAGGTACTGGAGAATAAACATGCCAAATGATCCATATGAAAGACAAGTCTTGGGGCATGAGTGCCATCTTCCTGAAGGAACCACACATGGCATGCTATTGATGGGAGGGCAGACAGGGCAAAAAGGAACAGCCAGTATGGAGGTAAGCACCAAAATAAGATATTGGTTTGGATTCCACCATTGTCATGGCTCCCATCCAATGACATCATGTACCCCCTAGGCTAGCACCCAAAATATCCCTTGAGTTCTCTTGATGCTGCCCTCTCACTGCTCTTAGTCACAACTCATGCCTCTTCTCCAGGGTACCAATATTTTAGAAGATCACTTCTCATTCTTCCACACTGTCCTCAGCCTTGGTGATATTCTTCGCCTTATCTCTCCTAGAGTGGGGGCTGGATTTCAGCGTAGAAAACTCTGATTCCTTCAGATTTCCCAATTTGGTTTTCAATCCCTAATTATTGACTATTTTCTTTCACTTAATTTCAGTCTTACCATCTCTGGGTTGCGAATGCTGTTAAATTACCCTTAAGTAAAACTAACAGTAAATTACTTAGCAGGCTAAAGGAAAGCATGATGATTAATATGCAAGATATTATATAGCTATCCTAGTAATGGAACACATTTATCCTGAAGATAATGATGACCCATTGAAATATTTAAAGAAGGAGGGGGAGAAAGCTAATGATTTGCTTCTTAGAAAGTTCCCTTTGCCTAAAGTGTAAAGGGTAAGGGTAGATGGCAGTAAAGCCAGATTAGAGACTAAGAAATGTGGGCAAACTATTGCTCAGACCAAGGACGGAGTAGATAAGGTCCAAAATGAGAGCAGGAGCTGAAAGGATGGAGAGGAGGTTTACACTAAAGAGATGTTAAAGGAACTTGGAGACCTATTTTCTGAGAAATAAAAGGGAATGAATAACAGTAACACACAAACGAATTAAGATGATGGCCCTCAGTCAGACATGGAATACAGAAAAAAAAAGCCTACTTGAGCAAAAATTATTATGAGTTCAGTTTTGGACAAATTGAGCTTGTCCAGGAGAAGATAAATATATATTTATAGTTCAGCAGAGGAAATTCATATTTCGACATCATCTAAAATCATATAATAGTCAGTGCTCTGGGTGAGAATGAGATAAAGAATAGAAAACTTACAGATTAAGCAGCAAGCCAGTGACAGAACTTTTCCTCTTTCTTCTCTTACCTCCTATACAGAATTAGGAATGACAATAATGAAATCAACTTTTCCTATATTCCTCGATCTACTCCACTGGGATTTAGGAGGAAGATATTTTCTTGATCCAGTGGTATCTGTGAGGGATTCTACACATCAGTAACTGAACACTTGCCAGATGGCTTAAAAAGAGAAATGTGATCAAATAAAATGTGGGGTTTTACCCGAATTCAAACTTTTATAGATCTATTGAGGTAGTCAAATATAAATTGACAATGTTAGGGGAGCTTCTATCAAAATAGAATATTTCTGCCTACTCTACCTATAATTTTATTCCCATTTGCAGTAGCAAAATGCCCAGGAATAATGCCAATGAAACATGTGTAGTGTATATTTGAAGAAAGTTATCAAAAAGAGAATTGAAGCAGAATTAAGAAATTAAAAAAAAAATACCAAGCTTTAGATAAAAGTGATTCATAAAGATAAATTCTCATTCATAATTACTTTATTTACTGTAATTTCATTTCAAATTTAAAAATATAATTTTTAGGAAATAGACATTATAATTTTAAATTTTATATATTAAAACCATGTGTAAAATTAAAGGGATGTGCAAGACCTGTCAGATATTATATATTTACAAAACCATAATATTTAAATGATCATAACACAATTAGATGGACATCGATAAGTAATACAGAATATACACACATCATAGAAACACCACAAACCACTGAGCAAAGGAAGAATGATTTACTAAAATGGCTTTGGTAATCAGTTTGCTACTTAGAAAGTGAGGAATTCACCAACTTTATTTATTAACCAAAAATTCAAAGATGACTTTGGGGAGAAATAAATATAGTAATTCATTAAACCTGTTCAGCTAGTAAGATTTTTATAAATGTAAATGTGTTATCATAATAGATTTGAGGTACATATAACTAGAACCTTATTTTAAAGAAATGCAGAATGAAATAATATAACTTAAAAGGTCATAATAAGAGAGTATTAACATTATTAATATGTAGGGATCTCACAAATTAATTTAAGATGTCCTGTAATCTAACTAGATAAGCAGCCAATGGATATGACCTGATCTTTAACAAAACAGGGCATACATATGGGAAATGTTCTACCATATCAGTGTTCAAAAGGCAAATAAAATCAAATATAAATTTTACTTCTCTGTAAATTAAACACATATGTAAAATTATAGTATAGAATGATAAATGTGTGGCCAAGTATAATGTAATAAAAAATTATCTCAGAAACAAGTCAGGACTATTGTGAAAATTTTAAATACTTAATGCAATTTGATCTGATAATTTCACTCCTGGGAAACTATTTTAAGAAATTATTCATAAATTCTAAAATAAAACAAAACAAAAAAATTGGCACAAATACTGATGACAGAATTGTTCTTAATAATGAGAAGTATAGCAGCTTGTGGTAGTTAACTTTATATCAACTTGACTGAGCCATGGGGTGCCCAGATATTTGATGAAACATTATTTCTGGGTGCGTCTGTGAAAGTGTTTCAAGATGAGATTAGCATTGAATCAGTAGACTGAGTAAAGCAGACTGTCCTTCCCAATTTGAGTGAACATCATCCAAACTGCTTAGGGCCTCACTAGAACTAAACTGGAGAGGAAGAAAGAATTCTTTCTCTGCCTGACTGAGCTGGGACATCAATCTTCTCCTTCCCTTGGACCGAGACTTATGCCATCAGTGTTCCTGGTTCTTGGACTTACAGATTTTGGACTAGAACTTACACAATTAGTTCTTCTGCTTTCTGGCCTTTGGTCTTGAACTCAAACCACTCCATCAGCTCTCTTGGGTTTCCAGCTTGCCAACCACAGACTGTGGGATTCTCAGCTTCCATAATCATGTGAGCCAATTCCTTATAATAAATGATCTATCTACCTACCTACCTACCTATCATCTATCATCCATCTATCTCTATTATCTATCCCATTGCTTCTGTTTCTCTGGAGAACCCTGATTAACATACAATCTAAATGTGTAAGATAGGATTATGATTAAATAATGCATAGTATATGTACTCTGTGAGCTCTTATGAAACTATTAAGTATTGTTTAAGAGGTATCAGCTCCTGGAAAAACCCTATTTCATTTTCATAAGTGAAAAGGAAAGATTTAAGGTTGCATATTCACTATAAAAAGAAAACACATAAATATAAAAAACAGGCAAGTGAAAATATGGTGGTGAAAATATGGGTAGTTTATTTTTTTTCTTTTTTTAAAGATGTTTATTTATTTTTGAGACAGAGAGAGAGAGAGAGAGAGAGAGCAAGCAGGGGAGGAGCACAGAGAGAGGTAGACAAGAAACAGAATCCCAAGCAGGCTCCATGCTGTCAGAGCAGAGCCCAACACAGGGCTCGAATTCACAGTGAGATCATGACCTGAGCTGAAATAAAAAGTCGGACGCTTAACCAACTGAGCCACCCAGGTGCCCTATGGTTAGTTTTTTGTTAATTAAAAAATTATTTCCAGATTCCCCAGTATAAGTGTATATTAATTTTAAAATGGAAAAAAAATTAACTTTAACAGAGGAGATTTATTAACCAGGTAAAATTATTAAGTAAACTTGATCAAACACATATTTTTATGCCCTGAAGAGAACACTGGAATACACAGTGGGACTCACACATAAGTACACACACACATACTCTGTCTACTATCCTGATACACTCACTGAAAAAGAGAAAGTATTGGCCTATTTGATTGCTAATGCTTTCACAAGTTCTGTACTTAAACTTCATTTAAATGCAGCCACTTAAGCAGGATGGGGAACATTTAAAGCTCAAATGACAAGAAATCACTTCTCTTGGCATAAAGTGGCTTCCAGGCAAGAAACACCCCAAAAGGGACCACTATGGCTCGTTATACACATTTCTTACTAGAATGTGCCCCAATTTGCTCCTTTGGTGAAAAATGGCGACATCCTTCCAAACAAACACTCACATTCCCATCCACACATAATTTTTCTCTCAAGCAAATAGATGTATTAAATATTACTAAGAAAAATTTTTTTTTAAAGTGAGGGTTTTAGGATAAAAATAAAGTGGAAAAGCTACAGATATTTTTTGAGCATCATTCTGATCAGGAAAAGAAAAATCAATATGCAATATTCACCTATAAAATTTATATTACAAAATTAATTACTTTTCTAAGAAATATCAGTAATTTGTTTTATTGCATATTTATTATAAACAACCTCTAATGACTGAAACTGACTCCTTTCTCATTAATGTAGAACATGGGAATATGATTTTAAGATATTAATATGTGATTAACTTGTATGAATGCAGGTCTATATTACAATTTTCATAAAAATTATAGATAACGCAAAATACAAACCAGTTTGCCATTCTAGCTTTGTTACATTTGAATAACTACATATGTTTTCCCTCTATTGTTTAATGCTGCCACCAAGCCTCTGCTGTGCCAGAATCGTATCATCCCCATTGCCTCTAGGGAACGCAAATCAAGAGTAGTATCTCCTCATCAACCCTGGCTTATGAAGGACATTATGTTGGTACCATCCTCACTAGCTCATCTCCTATCGATTTACCAAATCGAGAGTCGTTTAGGCTCTCTTTGGGAAAATAGGTTAGACAGTGAATAAATTCATTCTAGCATGCCCACCGCTCTAAATATTTTTATGTCTTCCACACTCTTCCTACAAGGAAGTTCCAATATCTCCATCCACTTACTAGAGGCCAACATTTTCTAAGCTTTTAGGAAGCCATGCCAGTAGCAAGTTAGGACAAGCTCTAGATATCCTTGCCAGTATGTTAAATCTGAAGTCAACAGATTGTAGCCCATATTTACAAACTTTCCTCTGTACAGCCTTATATCCTTCATGCCACCCAACACTCCCTTCCATTCATCTACCACCCTCAAAATCCATTCTTGGGACCTGTCAGTGCATATTTTCAAAATCTTAGAGCTCTTTTGGGAGAATAATACCTTTCCTCCCAGAGGAGTTACAGTAGTTTACTGAATTTTATACTAGCTATTAGTCTAGAAGTGTTGAGGGGAGGTGGAGGGAAATCTTGAAGAAGGCACTTATCATCTTGGGAGGCACCTATCTTAGTAGAGGCCTCTGCAAGGTCTCCAGGCAAGGGAAGGCTCTTATTATCTAGGAAGGAACATGGGCTACTTCTGTAGCCTTGGAGCATTCAAGAGTATCTGTAGATACAAGATTCTCAAGTGTATCCACACAAGTGTTCCCATCTCAGTTAGCTGGGGTCCATTCCTTTTGCACCTTTGTACCCATTCTTCAGCATAGGAGACATATCAATACTGGGAATCATGTCTTCTCTGTAATTCGGCTACTCTCACAATTAGATCCTGGGTCTGGTATTGGCCTGGTTTGCCCTCCAGTTGCAGGAAATGAGAGTCCCTTTAAACACCATGAAAGATACCCTTTGGCCTTTCCTCTCTGCAGAAGCTATCTGTGAGTCTCAAAGCTGTCTTTGAGTTCAGATGCTGAAGTGAGTTTGTCAATTTTATTTAGCACATCAGTGAAGTTTTAAAATAACTAAATACTGTCACAGTTTTTATAATTACCATAGCCATCATATATCTCAAATGTCAAAGACACTGCATATATCAGCACATCTTCTTCCATAGATATTTCATTTCAATTTACCATTGGTGAGAGACTTATCAATGGTTATGCTACAGAACACCAAGGATTATCACCATCCCACCTATCACCAGTAATGCAGTCTTTCTGCTATTTGGCTAGCCAAGGACCCAACCATACAGTTCTGTCTGGAGATCCGTTTCCTAGAATCATTTACAACTCCCCTAGCAGGGTTCCTCTTGAAATCTGACTCTGAGAGGAAGACTGTGCATTCTTAGTTTGAGAGGTGCAAGAAAAACAAAGGAGTATAAAGATAACGTAGTGAACAAAACACAGCTTGTCAAGTTGTTACTAAGCATAACCTCCAGGGAATATCTAGGAAAAAGGTACTAAACACATTCTTCAGAATTATTCTGACCACTAAGTGAAGGAGCTAGAATATTTACATTCTTGAAGCCATCGGTAAAGGGCTGCTCTCAAGGAATTGTTAATTCCCAGACATTTCTGATCATCTGTGCACTGGCAAAAAAGGCTCTGGCAACAGAAGGTAGCCTTCCAACAAAGATGGCAAGGTTAATGATGAGAAGTCAGCTTGGTACTCACAGAAGAAATAAGGGATTCAAAAGGATCTGGGCAGAGAATTGACAATAATAAAAAATAAGTTTGATGTGGTTTTTAAAAATACTATGCTAAACATAGTCTTTAGTTTCTGAGTAAAATACACATTTTTTTGGTAAACAAATCAGACAATTCTGCTACATTACTTCACATATCACTGATAGACCACAGTAATCACTATATATCAAATGGAAATACAAAAAAGGAGCAGAACACCCACATAGCCAGTTGTTGCAGTAATTTATTTATTTAAAAGTATTTATTAAATGCTTTTCTAAGAGCTGTGTATACACAGGTGCACAACACAATCTCCACTATCAGGTATATAATAGGTGATCAATTAGTGCAAACTCATTATTATTGATATAAATAAAGTACTTCGTATTAAGGTATTTTAAAGAAATTCTTTCAGATTAATGATTTTTCCCCCATGGGCTAATACTTAACCAATAGTAACTAAATCAGTAATAATATTTAAATGCAACAATTAGGAAAACTTTAGTGTGGACATTCGCCATAAACTGACCCACAATTCAGAATATCCCATCACTGTAATGTTACTGGTGGTATTTAAACCAATACAAAATACCTGTATTCAATTTTTTAATAATTTAACAAAGCATTTGTCAGGAACATACTATGTGTTGGGCACAGATCCAGACACTGGGGAGACAGCAGTGAATAAAGTAGTGGAAAAAATCTTTGCCTTTCTAAACTTGAAGTTAGAAAGTTGTAGTTTCCTGGTGATTATACCTAAGTGCTCAAGTATCTGATGATTTCATTTTGTCTTCTAGTGTTGTTCTGAGCATTAATATAGAGAAATAATGATTTTATTATATTTTGCCTTTATTCTTCATGTATCCTAAATTTAAGGTGCAGCATTAAAAATATATGTGTATAGGTATTATCTTTGAATTTAATTTCAGGATAGTAGAGGGAACATTTCATAGTATTATATAAGGAGACATTAAATCTGATTGAGTTGATAGCAACCTCATTAAATTACTCCCATTCTTAAAGTCAGGAAAGTGATGAGATCCTTGGGATCTATTATATGGATAGCATCCTGAAAGTTCCTGAAGATTCTAGAGTAAGTATCCTTGTATCTTCAAAAAGATGTAATGTCCACTAAAAATAAATAAGCTTTACTTTTAAAGTCATTTTGTCACCAGAGAGAAAAATATAGTATAAACATCTATAAAGTTTTTCAACTAGAAAATATCTATTCTCTCAGTTACACTTCAGAAATATCAATTCTCCATAGCTGTACAGTGTTGAAAGTATACAATGATACATTTCCAATTCTTCCATTCTCCTTCTTCAGTTACAAAGAGAGTTTGGCACTTCCCAAGTCTCTCCCTATGGTCCAGTTCCCTTACATATGTCAAGATCCACACATATATTCCACAAATGGAGATCCCCATTTGTATATCCTGCAGTCATCCTGAATCCCAAACTGAATTCATTTCTAATTGCCATTCCCAAATTTACTTTATCTTTGTGGTAATGTGAATGGCGTGAGGACATCTACCAGGTGAACAGTGAGAAACTAATCATCCAAGATATCTTCCTCTCACTCATGCTCAATCCATCTATATCCTAATCCCCTCTGAACTTCTCAGTCTATTCTGATACTAACCTATTTTAGAGAGGCATCATTTCTAGCCTAGATGATGAGAAAAGCCTCATAAGTTGTCTATCTGCCTTAGCACCGTCTGATTTTTTACCATTTATTTCCTGTCCATTGTCCTCTCTCTAGTACCCAGATAATCAATCTAGAAAGCAACTCTGAATACGTCCACATTAAAATCTTCTCAATACCATCACATCACTCTTTGGATAGAGTTCAAAATGTAAAACAGTATCAGATTTAATTCTCCAGCCTCTATTTTCTCTAACTCCAATTCTCTACTCATAAACCCCTACTTATCATTCAGGTTTCCTTTGAGGTGTCACTTCTATCATGTAATCCTCTCTGATCAGTTCTAGGACAGACACCCTTTGTATGTGTTCCCAAAGAATCCTATCCTACAGTCTTCATTGTACTCATCATAATACACAGCAATTAACAGTTTTTCTCTCTAGCTCTCTGTCTGGTATACCTCTGTCTCCTTCCTAATCACAAATATAGTTTTGGTTACAGTAGGTGCCCAAATATGTTAGTTTACTTAATAGATACAAAGAGAAAGAGAAGGAGTAAAGAGAAAGAGTAAAATTTTTAATTAAAAAAAACTTTTTTATTGAGAAGTTTTAGGCTTACAGAAAAATTGAGCAGGGAGTATAAAGAATTGACATTTAGCCCCTCACGTTCATCCCACTTTCCCTTATTATTAACATCTTGCATTTATGTGGTACATTTGTTACAGTTGAGCTAAAATTGATATATTATTATCAACTAAAGTGCATAGTTTACATTATGATTTATTTAATTTTATATTTTTCTTTGTTTTGGTATTTCAGAATAAATCAGAAAATGGCATTATGTATTTTATAAATGTAAACTGAAATTTCTATAGATTTGAGCTAAAACATGGGCAAACACTAAAGTGTATCTAATATACTTAATTCATTAAGTATTTATTAAGTACCACAAATATGTAAACTACTGTGCTACATACTAATGACTCAAAGCTAAATAATATGTGGCCCCTTCCTTTAGTGAACTGCCAGTTGTAAAAGAGAACATGAATGCATAACCTAATAATCAGGTGGCAGGACATTAGGTGCTATGGTGACATACCTAGAATGCCACTTCAGTAAAGGAGAGTTTTAAAAATCGGACTTTTGGTGGAGAAAGTGATTAGGAAAGTTATCATAGAGAATAGGATAATTTGATCTTAATGTTGAAATTTGATAGGATTTATCAGAAAAAAATTAAAGAAGTAAAAGCATCCAATTTGAAAAACAGCGTGTGTGGATTCATCAAGCCTCAACCCATAGGACATGTTCTGGTGGTTAAAGAAATGTAGAACAGATGTTACAAAGAAAGAAAGATAGGAATAAATCAGTTAATGAAGGGCCTTTGTTTCTTTACTTTTTTTAAAACATATATATATATATATATATATATATATATATATATATAAAGTTTTATTTATTTATTTGAGAGAGACAGCAGGGGAGGGGCAGAGAGAGAGAAGGAAGGAGAGAATCCCAAGCAGGCTCTGCACTGTCAGCACAGAGCCTGATACAGGGCTCAAACTCACAAACTATGGGATTGTGACCTGAGCTGAAATCAAGAATCAGACGCTTAACCAACTGAGTCACTGAGGTGCCCTGAAGGGCCATTGTTTCTAAGCTAAAGTGCCTGACTTATCTTCAGGAATAGGAAGCTAGAATATGATGTGGAGAAATGAGATTATCAGTTTTGTTTTATTAAAAAGTTCATTCTGTATTGCTAGAGTAAAATATGCTTAAAATATGAATTCATATAAATGTATGCATGCGACCAAAATGTTAAGGTAGTAGAATAAATATAAGATATATAAATCTCAAATCACTAGAGAACCAAAAACTAAAGAAACTTGGAGTAATTTAGCAAAAGCAGTGAGCTGGGGATAGAAGAATAGCGTGAAAGCTAAAGAGCATAAAATACACCATAAAACACAAGATTAATGTGTTAAACCTCACTACTTGAAAACTTTTAGACTGCAAAACAAAAGGCAACCAAAATACATGAAGACCTAAAACTCAAAAATACAAAATAAAAATAATATACAAAAAATTAAAAGTAAAATCAATTTTATGTCAATGTTATGCAAATGATCATCATCACCACTTCCATTATTATAATCATTGAAATCCTTATTTATCATGTTGTCATATATTATTAACTTATTTGTTTTTAAAAGTTTATTTATTTGAGACAAAGTGTGCACAAGCAAGCAGGGGAGGGGCAGACGGGGAGGGGGAGAGAGAATCCCAAGCAGGCTCCATGCTGTCAGTGGAGAGCCTGATATGGGGCTCCATCTCAGGAACCATGAGATCCTGACTTGAGCCAAAATCAAGAGTCAGACAGTTACCTGACTGAGCCACCCAGGTGCCTCAGATATTATTTAAAGATGTATATTTCAAGATAATATAACATGGGTAGTCACCAAAAACATTTAGGAATCAAATAATGTATCACTGTTTTGTAGTATAGCATATAATCTATCCAACAGAATGTTCCATGTGTGCTTAAGAAGAATATGTATTCTGCTGCTGCTGGATAGAATATTCTATAAATGTCTGTTATGTTCATCTGGTCTAATGTGTAGTTAAAGTCCAATGTATGTTTCCTTATTGATGTTCTGTCTGGCTGATGTGTCCATTGATGAAAGTAGGGTATTTAAGTGCTCTACTATTATTGTTTTGCTGCCAAATTCTCTCTTTATGTCTGTTAATATTTGCTTTACATATTTAGGTGCTTCTACATTGGGCACATAAATATTTACAAATGTTATAACCTCTTGTTGGATTAACCCCTTTATCATTATATAATGCCCCTCTTTGTCTCTTATTGTAGTCTTTTTTTTAAGTCAATTTTGTTCGATATAAGGATAGTCACCTCAACTTTCTTTTGGTTTCCATTTGCATGCTATATATATTTTTTCATCCCCTTCACTTTTAGTCTATATGTATCCTTAACTCCTAAGTCTCTTGTACATATTTGAGTTGAATCTTGCTTTTCAACCATTCAGCCTCTCTGATACCTTTTGATTAAAGAATTTAGTCCACTGACATTTAAAGTATTGATAGGTATGAACTTACTATTACATTTTCATTAATTTTTTCTGGCTATTTTGCAATTTTTTTTGTTTTTTTTTTCCCTCTTTGTCTCTGTGTTTGATGATTTTCTATTTTAGTATGCTTAGATTCCTTTGTCTTTATCTTTTTGCATATCTACTATAGGTTTTTGCTTTGCAGTTATAGTAGGCATACATAAAATATATTTATAAAAGTCTACTTTAAGTTGATAAGAACTTCAGTTTGAACACACACTAAAGCTCTATACTTTTAGTCTCTTCCACAATAGGTTATTTTTTATTGTCACAGTTAACATTTTTTTTACCTTGCATACCATTAACAAATTATTGTAGTTATTTTTATGACTTTTGTCTTTTGATCTTCATACTAAATTTATAAGTGATTTTCCCAACCACCATTACACAACATTAGATTATTCAGAATTTAACTATATATTTACCCTTCATACTTTCATATGTTTTCTTATTACTAATTACTAATTATCACCCTTTCATTTCAGCTTCAAAAGCTCTCTTTAACATTTCCTGTAAGACTGGTCTGGTGGTAATGAACTGCTTCAGCTTTTGATTGTCTGGAAAACTCCTTACCTTACCTTTAGTTCTGAAGGACAGCCTGGCCAAATAGAAAATTCTTGGTTGGCAGCTTTTTGTTTCATTTTTTTTTTTCTTTCAGCACTTTGAATACACCATGCCACTCCTTTATGGCCTGCAAAGTTTTTGCTGAAAGATTTATTAATGGTCATTTGGGGGTTCCCTTGTATGTAACAAGTTGTTTTTCTCACGTTGCTTTTAAGATTCTCTCTTTGTCTTTAATTACTGACAATTCATGTCAATATAATGTGTATCAGTGTGTAGTTCTCTTTGTATTCCTTTCATTTGGAACTCTCTGGGATTCCTGGATATGGATGTCTGTTTCTTTCCCCAGGTTAGTAAAGTTTTCAGCCATTATTATTATTATTATTATTATTATTATTATTATTATTTATTACCATCATCATCTTAATAACCTTCCTGATCCTTTTCTCTCTCTCTCTTCTCTTTTTGAGGACTCTCCATTGTGAATACTGGTTCACTTGACGACATACCAGTATCCCCAAAGTCCCTTAAGATACATTCATGCTTTTTCATTCCTTTTAATTCCCCTTTCTGATTGGATGAATTCTACTTCCCTGTCTTCAAGTTTGCTGAACCGTCTTATGTTTGATTTAGTCTGCTGTTGAATCCCTCAGAGAATTTTTTAGTTCAATTACTATTTTACTCTGGTATGTGATTTCTTGATACTTTCTTATATTTTCTGTCTCTTTGTTGAAATCTCACTTTGTCTATGCAATATCCTCCTAACCTTGGTAAGCATCACTATCACCATTAATTTGAATTCCTTATCAAGTAAATCACTTATCATCATTTTATTAAGTTCTATTACTGGACTTTTATCTTGTTACTTTTTTAGAACATATTCCCGCTTCTACATGTCCTGTGACTTTCTGTGTTAGTTTCTGTGCATTATATAAAATAGTTCCCTCTTCCAGACCTGCAGGAGTGGTCTTGTGCAGGAGATGAACCTTATAGTTCATAATGGCCCTAGCTCTTGGTTGTCTCTCAAACCTGTGTGATTGTCCAAGAAGACTTTTTGTTACTTAATGGCTCTCAGTAGTTGAGGGTGTGTCAAGACCTGTCAGTGTCACAAAGGGAAGGATCTCAGTCAGTCCTTAGATGCACATTGATAGAAAGGTGCATGTTCAGGCAGAAGGTTTTAGAGTGTGCAAGTAGATCTCTTTCAGGGAAAGATTGGAGCTGGGCGTTTTTCTACTCCCTCTGCACTGAGACCTGGGAAGATAGCCAATTAAGAACTGATTCTTTATTTGCTATTGTCCCATGGGACTTGCAAAAGAAGCTCCTCTGGCCAAGAAGCCAGAGGATGAAGGGGTGTGCCCTTTGGCATTAGTTGCAAAAGCCAGTGTGCAGACATATATGTACAAGCTTGTTTCAGACTGAAAGATGGCTGCTTCTGTCTGTTGCCTCTGCACTGAGCCCCAAAGAGACAGCACCCCAAACAGTCCTTGCAAGCCCATTAAAACTGCTTCTTTGTTTACTATAGTCTTGTGGATCTTGTGGACACAAACGCCATTAGCTTTCAGAGTTATGCATTTTCAGATCTCATCCTTCAGGTGAAAGTCTTAAAAATCTGGACACTAGATACTGGGTGCAAACCCTTCACGCCTTAGGGAGAAGCCAGAAGTTGTGAGTTTTCCCCTGATTATATGTCATTATGCCAGGGATGAGGTTTATGGCAACAGTATGTCACAGTCTTTCTTACCTGTTTCAATGTGGATTTTTTTCTTATTATTTTTAAAAACATCACAGTAAATTTAGAAAGATTGAAACCATATAAAAGCATCTTTTGATTGAAATCATATCAAGCATCTTTTCTGACCACAGTAGTATGAAACCGTAAATCAGTATGAAGAAGAAAATGTAAAATTCACAAATAGGTGGAGATGAAACAACTTGCTACTGAACAACCAGTAGGTCAAACAGGAGATCGAAAGATTACTACAAAATTGACATAAATGAAAACAGAAATACAACATATCAAAACTTAAGAGATGTAGCAAAAGTAGTTCTAAGAGGAACTATCAGAGCAGTATATAGATACATTAGAAAAAAGACCTCAAACAATCTACTTAACTCTACACAGACCAACAAAGTCCAAAAATAGTAGAAGGAAAGAAAGAAAGATAAGAGCAGAAATAAATGAAATAGAGACAAAAAGACAATATAAAAGATCAATCTTTATTGAAAATGATGAACTGTTTTTTTAATCATAAACAAAATAGAGAAATTTTTAGCTAGACTCACCAAAAAAAAAAAAAAAACCAACAAACAAACAAAGAAGAGAGAGAGAGAGAAGACTCAGATACTTAAACTTTATTAATGAAAGTGGAGTGCCTGGGTGGCTCAGTTGGTTAAGCATCTGACTTCAGCTCAGGTCATGATCTCATGGTTCATGAGTTCGAGCCCCACATCAGACTCTGTGCTGACAGCTCAGAGCCTGTAGCCTACTTCAGATTCTGTGTCTGCCTCTCCCTCTTTGTCCTCTCCTGCTCACGCTCTGTCTCCCTCTTTCTCAAAAACAAATAAACATTAAAAAAAAATTTTTTAAATCATTCATGAAAGAGGTGACATTACAACTGATACCACAGAAATACAAGGAATCATAAGAGACTGCTATGAACAATTATATACCAATATTTGAAAACCTAGGAGAAATTGATAAATTTCTAGAAACATACACCTACCAAGAAAAATCATTAAGAAAAACAAAACGTGAATAGACCAATAAATAGTAAGATTGAATCAGTAATCAAAAACCTCCCCAAACACAAAGTCTAGGACCAGATGGCTTCACTGGTGAATTCTACCAAACATTCAAATAAATTTAATATCTATCCTTCTTAAATTCTTCCAAAAATTGAAGAAGAGGAAATATTTCTAAATTCATTTTTCGAGACCAGTATTACCCTCATGTCAAAGCCAAACAAGGACACTATAATAAAATAAAATTATAAACCAATATACCTGATGAACATAGATGCAAAAATCCTCAATGAAATACTACCAAACCAAATTCAAGAATACATTTAAAAAGTCACACACCATGATCAAATGGCATTTATTCCAGGGATATAAGTGTGGTTTAACAACTGTAAATCAACCAACGTGATACACAACATTAACAAAATGAACAATAAAATTCATATGATCATCTCGATAAATGTAGAAAAAGCATTTGACAAAATTTACCGTCCATTCATGATAAAAACTCAGTGAAGTGAGTATAGAGGGAACAGATCTCAACATAATAAAGCCATATATGACAAGCCCACAGCTATCATCATACTCAATGGTGTAAAACTGAAACTTTTTTCCTTTAAAATCAGGAATAAGAAAAAGATGCTCACTTTTATCACTTTTATTCAACACAATACTGGAAGTCTTAGCCAGAAGAATTAATCAAATCAAATAAATAAAAGTCAACCAAATCAGAAAGAAGGAAAACTATCTCCATTTTAAGATGGCATATTATATATAGAAAACCCTGAAGACCACACACACACACACACACACACACACACACACACACACAAATTATTAGAACTGATAAGTGAATTCAGTAAAGTTTTAAGTTGCAAAATGAATACACAAAAGTTACTTGAGTTTCTATATACTAACAGTTAACTATCAGAAATAAAAAATTAAGAAAATAATCCCATTTACAATCACATGAAAAAGGATAAAATACCTAGGAATAAATTTAAGCAAAGAAGTGAAAAATCTTTATGCCCAAAACTGTAAGATCTTGATGAAAGAAACTAATGAAGTCACAAATAAATGGAAATATATCCTGTGTTCATGGATTGGAAGAATTAATATTGTTAAAATGTCCATACTACCAAAACAATCTATAGATTCAACACAATCCCTATAAAGATTCCAAAGATATTTTACAAAGAAATAGAAAAAAAAATTTAATTTCTATGAAACTACAAAAGACCCCAAATAGAATAATCTTGAGAATGAAGGATAAGTCAGGAAGCATTTGCTTCCTGATTTCAAAATATATTACAAAGCTATATTAATCAAAATATTGTTGTATTTGAATAAAAACAGACACATAGATCAATGGAACAGAATAAAAGTCCAGAAATAAACCTTTCCATATAGGGTAAATTAATTTATAACAAAGGAGCCAACAGTATACAATGGGGAAGGAATAGTCTTTTAAAAGTTGTTGAGGGAAAATGGATACACACATGCAGAAGAATGTGACTGGACCCTATCTCACACCACACATAAAAAGTCAACTTAAAATGGATTAGACTTGAACATAAAATTTGAAACCATAAAACTCATAGAAGAAAACATAAGGAGTAAGCTCCTTAGTGTTGGTCTTGGCAATGATTTGTTTTGGATTGGATACTAAAGGCAAAGGTGAGAACACCTAAAATAAACAACCAGGACTGCATCATACTAAAAAGTTTCTGCACAGCAAAGGAAACCATCAACAAAATGAAAAAGCAAGCTAAATAATGGGAAAATTTTTTGAAAATAATATATCTAATAAAGGTTAAATATCCAAAATATATTTAAAAAACTCATATGGCTATTGTTGAGAGTGTTGCTATAAACATTGGGGTACAAGTGCCCCTATGCATCAGTACTCCTGTATCCCTTGGGTAAATTCCTAGCAGTGCTACTGCTGGGTCATAGGGTAGGTCTATTTTTAATTTTTTGAGGAACCTCCACACGGTTTTCCAGAGTGGCTGCACCCATATGTTTTCACTCTTATGTGGATCCTGAGAAACTTAACAGAAACCCATGGGGGAGGGGAAGAAAAAAAAAAGAGGTTAGAGTGGGAGAGAGCCAAAGCATAAGAAACTCTTAAAAACTGAGAACAAGCTGAGGGTTGATGGGGGGTGGGAGGGTGGGGAGGGTAGGTGATGGGCACTGAAGAGGGCATCTTTTGGGATGAGCACTGGGTGTTGTATGGAAACCAATTTGACAATAAATTTCATACATAAAAAAAAAACTCATATGACTGAAAACCAAAAAAAATCTGATTAAAAAATTAATATAAGGATTGAACAGACATTATTCCAGAGAAGATGTACACATACAAATGGCCAACAGGTACATAAAGAGGTGCTTGAGACTCTTAAATAGAGGACAAACTGAAGGCTGCTAGAGAGGAGGTGGATGGGGGGATGGGTTAAACGGTGATGCGCATTAAGGTGGACACTTTTCGGGATGTGCGGTGGGTATCGTTTGTAAAAGATTAATCACTGGGTTCTACTCCTGAAGCCAAGACTACACTGTATGTTAACTAACTTTAATTTCAATGAAAAAAAAAAGGTGCTTGACATTACTAATCATCAGGGAAATGTAAATCAAATCCATAATGAAATATCACTCCACATCTGTTAGAATGTCTGTCATTACAAAGATAAAAGATAGTAAATGTTGGTGAGGATGTGCAGAAAGAGAACTGCCGTGCACTGTTGGTACGAATGTAAATTGGTATAGCCACTATGAAACAGTATGGAAGTTTCTCAAAAAATTAAATATAGAGCTACCAAATGATCCATCAATTTCACTATTGGGTATATAACCAAAGGAAACAGTATCACTATCCCAAAGAGATATCTTCACCCCCATGTACACCACAGTATCATTTACCATAGCCAAGACATGGAAAAAACCCAAGTATCCATTGCCAGATGAATGAGTGAAGAAATATATATTATATGTTATATAAATGTTTATACAATATATAAATATTGTTCAGCCATAATAAGGAAATACTGACATTTGCACCAGCATGGATGAAAATTAATAGCATTAGACGAAGTCAGAAAGAGAAAGACAAATAATGTATGATCTCACTTATATGTGAGATCTAAAACAAAAACAAAAACAAAAACAACTCATAGTTAACAGAGAATAATAGATCAATGGTTGCCAGAGGTGGGAGGTGGGGGGGTGGGGGAGGGTGGTGGGAGAAGTGGGTAAATGATGTCAAAAG
Organism: Prionailurus viverrinus; assembly: GCF_022837055.1. Lineage (NCBI taxonomy): Eukaryota > Metazoa > Chordata > Mammalia > Carnivora > Felidae > Prionailurus > Prionailurus viverrinus. The sequence continues at coordinate 144,383,622 of NC_062568.1, forward strand.
TTTCAAACTTCTAGTTATAAGATAAATAAGTTTAGGGGATAGAATGTACAGCATGCTGATTACAAAGAAAAAAAAATAATGTATCACTCAACTATAATAAAAAAGCATTAAAAATAAAAAAGATAAATGGGAAAACAATTATTTTTTGAGATTTTCTCTATGATGATCAAATAATCCAAAATCAAATAAGGAAATTGAGAAAATGAATATAATTAATATTGTAGCTCCTAGGCAGAAAATAGATACTTTTTAAATATTCATAAGGCATATATAAATATTGATCATATCTTGAATCTCAAAAAATTCCCAAATGGAAAAGAATAAATCATACCAATTCTCTTTATCTCATTTCAGTGAAATAAAGATTCACTTTAATAATAAAAGCATTACTTAAAAAGTACATTAAACCACAAAAGAATCAAAAAATAGTAACTAACTTGAGTCAAAGAGGATATCAGCTTCTCAAGTCCGAATATACTAAAAAGCAGAGGATACAGACAAACATGTACTCCAGAAAAATTATACCTGCAGAGTAGGAAAAATAGTAAGTGAACAAAATGTTCTACTCATAGGAGTGTGGCAGTCAATTCTATGTGACTCTCTGGTAAATATATGCCTTTTCCTCGTTATTCAGTCAAATACCTGTTTAGATGCTGCTATCATTTTGAAAATGTAATTAAGGTCTCAGATCAGTGGACTTTAATATAGGAAAATATTCTGATTTGTCTGGCTTAATCACATGACCTCTTTAAATCTGATACAGAGGACAGGGACAATAGGTAAAGTTCCAAAGAATGGGGAAGGATTTAACACATTGGTGCAGATCTGAAGACCTAAGGCCACATGGACAACCTCTATTAGTTGAGTGCAGCCACTAAGTGACAACCAAAAAGGACATAGTCCTATAACAGCAAAAAACTGAATTCTGAAGATATAACAAGAATGAGCTTGGAAGCAGATTTTTTTTTTCTACCTTAGAGCCTCTAGGAAAAGACAGCCTGGCTGACATCTTGACTTTTGCCTCATGATACACTGAACAGAGAACACAGAAATATCATGCTAAACTTTTGATGTGCAGTGAGCTAATAAATGGGTATTATTTTAAGTTGTAAAGTTTGCTGTAATTTGTTCTACAGCAATAAATACTAATATGGTGATAGTAAAAGTACATTGAGATAATCCCTAAGAACCAGTAGAAAAGTTATAAAGATGAAAACATAACTTAATAAATAAAAAAATTAGAAACAAAGACATGTCTAAAGCTAGTTATTTGAAAACTATAATGAAATAAGTAAACCTGTAATGGATACCGCTGGAAAAGTGTGAGAATAGCAATTCATAACATTACTCATGAAAAGAGAACCCCAGACACAGAAAAATTCGTTTTTAGATTACGTACATGAAAGCATGCTCATGGAATTTAAACACTCAATGAAATAGCAAATTTTTGTTATAAAGTTAAATTATTATATAGACTAAAGAAATTTCTCTGTTTCATAACCCAGATAGTTTCATAGATGAGTTTGTATAAAATTTTAAGAATACACAATTTATTTGTTTATCAATTTCTTCCAAGGTACAGAGAAATAAGAGAAATTGCCCAATTCATTTTATGAAGATAATATAATGTTGCTTCCCACTCCTAAAAAATACTAAATAAACAGAGCAAAGCAGAAGTGACACAGATAAGTGGACAAAGTTATTTTGTGGATATAAATACAAAAAGGACACATAGCAGTATCTCAAATTTAACAGAATATTAAATTAATAAAGTACTATTATTAAGAGAAACTTTCTGTGGGAATTCAAGGGCTTTACATTACTAGAAAATAGACTACCATAACCAATCATATTACATGGGCAAAGGGGAAAAAAATTCAATGACCTTTATGACAGATGCCAAAAGACCTTCGATCAATTGCATCCAATTTCTGATAGAAAAGAAACATTTCCTTTTTAAATACTACCATGATTTTTTTTTTTCCTTTGACAAGGTAAAAGGGCAAACATTTAAGCTAACACCAATTGGAGTTGAACCAGTGAAGTCTTAGAAGATTTCCCCATTTTGAAAACAGTAAGAATAAAAATGACGTATAGGGGAACCTGGGTGGCTTAGTCGGTTAGGCGACTAACTTCGGCTCAGGTCATGATCTCACGGTTCGTGGGTTCGAGCCCCACGTTGGGCTCTGTGCTGACAGCTCTGAGCCTGGAGCCTGCTTCAGATTCTGTGTCTCCCTCTCTCTCTGTTCCTCCCCTGCTCATTCTCTGTCTCTCTCTGTCTCTCAAAAATAAATAAACGTTAAACAAAAATTTTTTAAAAATGATATATAGAGTAAATAGTGTCAAAAGGTGTATGGTTCAAACAGTAGCAGGAATATGATAAAATAATAACTTCTTTTAGTTTATAATTAGTACAAGATGAGTTATGTAATCTCTAGGGTAGTCATTACAAAATAGTTATAGAATATAACTATTCTTTATATATCAATTATTATATTGAATGTAAATAACCAAATTCATCAAGTAAAAGACTAAGATAAGATAGTCATAGTAAAAAATAACTGTCAACTATATATTGCTTATAAGAGACACACTTTAGGGGCGCCTGGGTGGCGCAGTCGGTTAAGCGTCCGACTTCAGCCAGGTCACGATCTCGCGGTCCGTGAGTTCGAGCCCCACCGTCAGGCTCTGGGCAGATGGCTTGGAGCCTGGAGCCTGTTTCCGATTCTGTGTCTCCCTCTCTCTCTGCCCCTCCCCCGTTCATGCTCTGTCTCTCTCTGTCCCAAAAATAAATAAACGTTGAAAAAAAAATTAAAAAAAAAAAAAGAGACACACTTTATGTATAAGAACACAAAACAGTTGAAAGGAAGGTGATAGCATGAAACACTGACCAAGAGAAAGCTGGTGTTGGTATATTAATGTAAGGCAAAATAGACTTCAAAGAAAAAGATAAGAAGGCCATATTAATATATAAAGGAGCGGGGAGACTGGGTGACTCAGTAGGTTGTGTCTGACTTTGGCTCAGGTCATGATCTCATGATTTGTGAGTTCAAGCCTGACATGGGCTCTCCACTATCAGTGTGGAGTCTGCTTGGGATCCTCTGTCTCCCACCACCTCTCTCTCTCTACCCTTCCCCCACTTGCATGCACACATGCACACTCTCTCACACTCTCTCTCAAAAAAATAAACATTTAAAATATAAAGGAGTCAATACAAAATGGATATGTCACAATATCAAATCTATAATCATCTAATATCATAGATTCATAGATTCATATTGCACAACAAAAAGAAATCCACAAATAATATACTTCCCACTATAACTGATAGAATTGAGCAAAAAAAATCAGAAGGTATGAAAAATTAATTTTTTAAACATAAACTAATTAACATGTAGAGACTATTTCACCCAAGAACAGCAATATTTATTCTTAAGTATTCATGTATAAAATTTACCCATATGCTAGGCCAAAACTAAAGTTACAACAAAACCTAAAAATTGAAATTATTCAGTTATGTTCTTTGATGAGAGTGAAATTAACCTAGAAATCAGTAATAAAAGTGAAATTAGAAAAAAACCTAACTTCATGATATCAAATAATGCATTTCTAAATACTTCAACATGCAAATGGAAAATAAAAGCAGAAATTAGACAATATTTTGAAGTGAACAGCAATGAATATATAACAAGATAGTATGTGCGTGGTATAATACGTCCACTTCTAGCCAAGCTGATATAACACCACCCTCTCTTCTTCAACAACTAGGAAATGGGGAGACAATATGAAGCAAATATTTTCAAACATTGGACAACAGATAGCGCAGGAATGTGATCCAAGAGAGGATTACAAACAAGGTGAGCCCTAAAATTACAGAAACCAACTACTCAGAAGCAGTTTCCAGCCTGCGGCAAAGAAGAAACCCAGATTTAAGGGCTTCCTGAATCAAGGAGCCAGTGAAGGGAGGTGGGGAGGCGCCATCAATAAGAATTTGTAGGGAAGTTATATTCTCTTATTATATTTTAATTGTTATTGTTACTATACTGAAATAAATACAGATATAGAAATCAACATTTAGAAATTTATCCATGTATTTACTTTAGATACATGAGAAAGTAAAAAACAAACCCATTTGTTACACTAAAACTTTACTGACTTGCATGGTCTTGGTTCAAATGTGTGAAAAAAGTATTTGAGTTGGATATCATTTTTTACACATAAGTTTTTGTTCAGTTACAATTGAATAAAGTCAAAGATTGAGTATAATACTAATTGTCTATACTAATAAGCTATATAGATATACATTTTAAAAGAACAATTTGCAGAAATTTGTATTTCCTTTTTCTGTATAATATTTCTTGTTATATTTATTGAAATGTAATTTTATGTCTATTAAATATAAAAATAATTTTAACTTGTGGATGTCTTTTCTCATTTTAGTTTGTAGTAATTTACTTTTTTTTAACAAAAATATTGGTACCTGGGGTCTTGGCAGTGGGGGAAAACAACCAAAAACTTGGTTCTTCACCACAGAGACTTTGAAATGCACTGTCTTGGAAAGGGAATACATTTCTCTTGACCAAACTTTCTTAGTATTGTTTTATATCTAAAAATTATTTCACTACAGTATATATACTATGCTCAATTCGTATTTCTGGTTGAGACTTTAGGGTGAACTTCCAAATTAATCATACTGAAGAATTTAAGTATCAATGATGATATCAATATAAATCATTTAAATCAAAACTGTTTACTTAGAGTATGCTTTCAAAAAAAATCTCTTCCACGAGACCAATGAAATCAATTGATTGTTTTGAATTATGGACAAGGCTACTGTTATGAAGAAGAGAATTTTTTGGATTTAATTTCCCAGTTGTTAAACTCAATCATTCTCCTATCTTTGTTAATAGACATAAATGACATACATGGAGAAAAATAGACACATAAAACTCGAAGAATACTGAAGCATTTGAGTATCTGGCTCATATGCTTCAAACTAGTGAGTGGCACTGCACTTGACTTTCCTATTCCCCTAACTACGTTAGTTCAGCCAATAACTCTCTTTGTCCTAGCTGATCTAAGGTATGTCTGTGACACATATAAACAGCCTTGAGAAATACAATAGACATGTTTTCCCCTTAGTCGTTCAGACACAAAGATAGCATATTTTTTTCTTGTTCATATATTCACATATTCAGATAAAGTCTTTGGTTCTTCTATCTCCACTGCATAATGTTTACTGTTGAAAGGAAACTATGACGTAAGTCTGGAGTTCATTAATAAAATCAAGTTATATTCCATCTAAATCCCTATAGTTACCCCCCAAAAATACTAGTATAGAGTCAGGTTTTTTTCTAGTTTTTCCAAATAGTCTTAGTAATGTTTTATGTCTAAATTTCAAAGAGTATTCTTGGAATTCTTCTATAAATGTTTATAGATTGGAGGGATGCATGGTTAATATCTGTTCTGAAAACTTTCATGATAGTAAGCTGATCTGTTCCTCAGTAAACTATAGGTCCCTCATTCTTCTCAGTGATCAGAATATGGCAGCTCTGACATCTGACAAAAATGCATTTGTTTCTTTTTTGGATTGTATGAACTCATTGGTTGTTGCCTAAATATAGATAATTCTTCATTCACTCTCTCACTTAGTAACATTTTGCTTGTGCCGTATTGGAATAAAGCATAACTTTCTCCCCAAGAGAGATCCCAGTATTCATCTGCAAAACACTGTGATGATTTCTTCAAAGAGGTAGTGTAGCAAATTGGCTTTAGAGTCTGGTTCAGGAGCCAGACTCCCTAGGGTTGAATCCTAACTCTTCCACTTGCTTGCTGGGTGACACTGGACTAGAAATATTACTACTATTACTACTACTACTACTACTAACACTACCACTAATAATGTTTACCACTACAGAGTAATTGTGCGCTAACAGAAGACAATATATGTAAAAAGTCTTAGTGCCTGGTACACAGTAAGCACTCAATACATGTTAACTTTTTATGCCAAATAGGATAAAGAAAGAAATGATCACATCTGCTCAACTGGTGTATATTGTGAGAGATGGACAGTTGGAAAAGGCTTAATGGAATCAGAGACCCTTGATTTTTTTTTCACTCAAGTACTAAGAGGATAATCTGTGCCACACGCTATTTTAAGCACTGGGTATACAGCACAGCAGATAGACTAAAAGTTGTCATGCTCTGAGCATATTCTAGTCCAGGAGATGGACAATAAAACGTAAAAAAACTAAATGATATAATATCAGTAAGTAGAAAGTGTTATGAAGAAAATAAACAGGCTAAAGTTATAGAAAGTGATGTGGTTATCAACTACTTTATAGACAGAATCATAAGGAAGACCTCTCTGGGGAGATGACATTGAGCAGAAACTTAAATGATATGATTAAAGCTTGTCAAGTTCTAGTAAGAGATTTTTCCAGATAGAAGAATAGAATATGGCATGTTCAAGAAACAGCATGGAGTGGATTTGGAGGGATGGTGAGGGGCTAGATGACAGTCTATTTGGTGCTAGTAAAGACTGCATTTCATTCTGTGTTAGAAGTTCCTGAAGGGAGGGGGATGTAGTTTAAACAGTTGTGTGATATCATGAAAAGATCCATCTGGCTACCATGTGGAAAAGATGACAACAGAGAAAGAGGGAAAGCAGAGAAACCACTTAGGTGGGGTATTCCAGTAGTCCAGGACAGAGGAGATGATGCTTTGCACTTCAATGCAAAGATAGGGAGAATTTGCTCACAGCATGGATGCTCAAGGTGAGGAATGGAAAAGTCTTCCAGAATAGAAACAGCAAGTACAAATATGTGGATACTAGAAATAACATAGTTATTCTGGAAAATTATACGTTAAAATCTTGCACACTTTAAATAATTGTCTTCTACACATCTTACGATAGAGTCCCTATAGGAAAATGTGATTTGTTCCTGTTTTTAACGTAGGAAAATATTGCTAGAATTTTTCTTACAGCTCTCTATGTCTAGACTTAACACCACACTGACAGTTTCTTAATGGAAACACTAATCAGCTGTGAGATCGGTGAGGATTTTATAATAATGCTTAATTAGAAGGAACAAAATTGGAACGAATATTCGCATGCTTTGGGGAGGATAGTTTAGCCCCAGGAAGATTCTCTTTCTTTGCCTTGCAAAATATTCATGGAAATAAGTCATCCTCCCAAAAAGCTTGCCCAATAGTTTATTTTAGAAATGGGAATATAGGGGCGCCTGGGTGGCGCAGTCAGTTAAGCGTCCGACTTCAGCCAGGCCACGATCTCGCGGTCTGTGAGTTCGAGCCCTGCGTCGGGCTCTGGGCAGATGGCTTGGAGCCTGGAGCCTGTTTCCGATTCTGTGTCTCCCTCTCTCTCTGCCCCTCCCCCGTTCATGCTCTGTCTCTCTCTGTCCCAAAAAATAAATAAATGTTGAAAAAAAAATTAAAGAAATGGGAATATAGGAAATAAAAGTAGACAGGAATAAGATCTTTCTTACCAAAAAAGATGCCTGATTATTGTACAAAAGCACACTTACTTGTAGGATTGATTGTTGTATCTAGAAGATCAATGTTTTAATTATTATTTTTTTTTATTTTTCCAGGATTTTGAAGTTCTGATTTAAAATAAAGCAAACAATTTTTCAATGTAGGAAAAATTAGCAATAAAGTCATAAGCATTTCACACCATTCTTCATGCAAAAAATTTAACACCTCCCACTGGTATAAAATGTAGAAATATTTTCCCAATGTGAAGAAAATATTAGATGTGTTTTAAAATTACAATATGTGACCTTCTGGTTATTGTCAGGATTTGATTTGGCAAGGTCTCTCTATGTTCATAAACATGTTACCTGCACTCATTAAATAATTTATATTTTTATTTTAAATTTCCAAAAATAAGAAAAACTCCCAAATAAGAGTAACTCACTGAATATATATTATCATTTTCCCACTTGAAATATTTCATTAATAAAACATTATTAAAATAACCATTTTTGTGATACATTTTTTGAAAATAACATTTAGAAATTTTTTTAAATAAAAATACTACTTGATCTTTCATAAGCAACATTTCTTTGTTTAAAAAGAAACAGCTTTTAATATTTTATTGTAAAAGTACATTTCATATGTCGATTAGGACTACATTTATACAGATTAATCTTGAGTAAAAAGTAAACCACTTGCACATATTCTGAGAGCTGACTTTCATTACTAGATCCAGATGGAATAATTTAGATATTAACATAATAAAACAGGGTTTATAAATAACTCCACATGATTCACAAAAGGTCAAGTTTTTCAACTTACTAAGTCAATTATAATAAAGCCAGAACTTTTGTGTCCTTTGCTTTTATGATAGAGGCAAATTGATTAATATAAAACAAGTATAGAAAGGTATTTAATAATTTAAAAAATACCTTTTGGGTTATATCCAAGGGTCATTCAGTACAATCTACTCTCTCTTCTAAATTTATATCTCTATTTCTCATAATGAAAATTGATTATCAAAGTGATAACTATAAGCATCACAGTATTTTGAATCATCAGAAGAGGTTATATAATGTCCACTATCATTGTGTTTACTGAGACAGCAAAAAACACTAAGAGTTTAGAAAATATATCCTACAGCAGTGACTGAAATTTTACAAAGGGTCTGGTTAACCACAATATTTACTTTATTAGAATGGTATATTACCTAAGGATCCTAATTGAGCCGAATTTTATTAAACTCTTTTTGCAGAGTACTTGAAAGATGAAATGCACCATTAGAATGGTAACATATTACTTATCTTTTGTTTCAGACCTTGAAAGAAAAGTAATTCTCATGAAAATCACTCCTAACATGATAGTTTTTATCCTCCCCTCCTTAACCTAAGAAATTAGCATCAGATTCCACAATTTTCTGCAAATACTGATGACTACAACATTTTGAAAAAAATCTGTGCCTTCCCACACTTTCCCCAAAATACTGTGGCCTTCATTTTAAGCATTTTAGTGACTTAGCAAGCACACTTGTTCATCAAGGTGTTATCATCATTGTTCTACATTAATAAATACTTTATTACTACTTTAAATAAATACTTTAAATAAATAATAAATATTAATCTATTCAATCGGTATTCATTAAAAGGCTTCCACTTACTTGACACTTTAGTAAACATTCACTAAGCAAGCTTAAACAGAAACATATATGATCTCATGGAGCTTATATTCCAGCGAGGACAACAAATGTCCATCAATGAATGATGCATAAACAATTATACAATTGCAACTCTGACAATGGTTACAAAGGAGAGGTGCTCAGTGGTACAAAATTCTGTTATAGGAAGATTTGACGTAGCCAGGAAATCCAGTAAGACTTCCCTAAAAAATAGTATACAAGATTTAGGTGAGAGATGAATAGAGGTAAACTTGACTAACGGGAAGAAAAAACATTCTTGGTAGAGATAATTGCATATGCAAAATCCTCATGGTGGGAGGGAGCATGGCTAATCAAGAAATTGAAAGAAGTCCATGGTGATGGCTCTGCGGAAGAAGGTAAGGTGAGAGAAGGCTTGGAGAGGTGGATAGAGTTCATATTACTTACAACCTTAGGTCATTTTACCCCTCTATCATGAGGTTCTTTAATGAAAGGTCATACACTTAAGAGAAATGGAAAGCTACTGAAGGGTCTTAAACAGCAAGTGGGGATTATACAAGCAGATCAGCATTTCAAAAATATCCTTCTGCTATAGGGTGGAGAATGAACAACTCTCATGCCATTTCCCTCATCACCTTCCTAAATTTATAGTTATCTAGAGGCCTTTCAGCTCTGAGAAGCACAAAGAATTTTCAGTAACATCTCTTGTTAAATCTGAGAGATCTACTACTGAAATGGTTGGGTATTATTGGACATTAAGGACACATTCCTCACCACCTAGAATTCATGTTCTAGAAGACCCATTTCTGTCATCTTGTCCATGGTCTAACCTAAGACATATTATTTCAAAGCTCAACCTATTTCTACCACAAATTTCTTCTGTTTTCCTGGCCCTCTACTGTAATTCACTGTCCATATCCTAGTACTTTCTGCATGAATACCCTTTTTTCTCTCTTATTTATAAAGCATTTGGTCCATATAATCATGTGGCTTTCTTGCCTTTCATCATGCCTTTCACATACCTGGGATGCTGATACATTTAACAGAATTTATTTTATTTGCTTTATGTTTATTTTTATGCTACATTGCTGGTCTCAGACCATAAGCTCCTAGAGGGAAGGTTATATGAAACCCAGAGAATGTTTTGTGGTGTAAAATTAAAAGCTTAGAATTAAAAGCTTAGATGATAAACTATTTAATATGGGTAATATCATGTATATTATTATCTATATATTTATTAGAAAGAGAAAACTATGTCACCATTTATTGTATATCTCAACTTTACTGTTTTCTTCTTTATTTATCTGTGGTTTTACTAACTTCTACTTCTGCTTCTCCTTCTCCTCTTCCTCCTCCTCCTCTTTCTCCTTCTCCTTCTTCTCCAGCAGGAATATATTATTTCAGCTTTTCACGGCTTTTTCTATAACAAGAATGGCATCTTCAATGGTATGTAATCCTTCTAGACTTTCATAATGTTCTATCTGGGTTCTTTTCCACAACACTAATAATTCTTTCCATAGACTACCATGTGTATTGAGCCTGAAAGGTCCTTATAATACCCTAATCTAGAGACTGAATTAGAGACATTGTGTTTAGGTGCAAACAAACCACTTCAACACCATTGTTGTTAAACTCACAGGGTTCTGGGTGGCTAGGGGCATTGTCTAATATCAAAAACAAAAACAAAAATTTTAAAATACAGTTCCTTACTGGCAAGGTACTTCTCACTTCAGGGACAAAGCACTAATGGAAGCAATCCAGAAAAAGGGTTCTCATTGTTCAGGCCACTATTTTCTTCTTGATTTACCTTATTTGCCCAGGCCTAGATAAAAGATGAACTTCCTCTCTTTCAATAGATTATAATCTCATTTGTGACTGACAACTTTATATCCTACATCAGTTAGTATAGTTTAAATTATGCCGCAGTAACAAACAACCTCCAAATCTTGGTTTTTGTTCATATTTAATGCAGCTGGGTCAGAGTTCTTTGTCTCAAATCACCAGGTTAATAAATGTTCTAACATTTTTTGAAAATCCCATCTCAGCATCAGTCAAAAGGTTTGCCATGGCAGTAGAAGCGCCTGGGTGGCGCAGTCGGTTGAGCGTCCGACTTCAGCCAGGTCACGATCTCGCGGTCCGTGAGTTCGAGCCCCGCGTCAGGCTCTGGGCTGAGGGCTCAGAGCCTGGAGCCTGTTTCCGATTCTGTGTCTCCCCCTCTCTCTGCCCCTCCCCCATTCATGCTGTGTCTCTCTCTGTCCCAAAAATAAAAAATAAACGTTGAAAAAAAAAAAAAAAAGGTTTGCCATGGCAGGAGAGAAGAGAATCGAATAATAGATCACAAATAAACAAATGCTTTTTTCTAGAAGACACCTCCACTTACATTTCATTATTCAGAATTAATCGAATATCTACACCTAGCTTCAAGTGGGCAAGTAAGCACAGTCTTCTGTGTACTGAGAAATGGGGGGAAAATTCATTAATCAACATTATTTAGTATGTTCTGATGATATCATTTGCCTACTAGTGGGGATACAGTAATTACCTTTTTTACTCTATTTAAAAAATTCTTTGGCAACAGAAAGTATGTTCAATTTTTAAACACAGCAATTCTTTCTGTGTATAACCTCTATATTCTGTAATTTTTGTCCTTTTAATAATTAAAATTGTTAGTGCTTTCACTTTAATCAATTATTATAGGGAAAAAGCTTTTAAATTAGTTACCTTTTATAAGTCATAATATTAATATTCTTACCTTACAGTTGAAAACATTTATGTTTTGAAAGACTAAACAATTTTACCAAGAGCTTACAGCTTAGGATTGAACCCAAGCCTATTTAATGTTTAAATAGTAAATAATGTAGGTTCTTTAGTTTAAATGTTAAGCCATATTCTAAAGTTCAGATCAAGTTTCATCTCTTCTATAAGGTTTCCTAAACCTTTAATCCCCAATGATCAGTCTTTTCCCTCAGCTTTTCAAACACCTGTCTATGTACACATTTTATGTATGCCAGCATATTTGCACTAAATTTTATCAAACTGAACTCAACCCAATAGTGGGGTGAATATGTTAATTAAATTAATTATAAATTAAGTTCATGTCTCTGTTTCAAGCTTGCATCTCATTGCTCACTTATTGTAGAAAGGCCATCATTCCTGTTTTCAGTAAGAACTCAATTCTCTCTATGGTTACTTGTAGCAAGACTACCAGCCAAAGTCTTCTATATACAACTCCCTGTGTATATAAACACAAACACCGGGATACAGATATTAATATAAATATACTCTGTACCCCAACAGCATCTGAGTTCCAAGTGAGATCTCAACATGAACACTGGGAAAATGGAACTGCGACACTGACTTGAGCTGCTAGCACCTCTCTTCCAAGGACACTCACCCCAACTACACTTTGGCCCACAGCCACCCATGCACCTGTCACCACCATGATTTGTCCACTGTTGGATTCATAAACTTAAATACCTCACTCTGAGCACAACCTCCTACCCATCCAGATCTCTTGCAGTTACTCTCCCTGCCCACACTTGTCCATGTAACTGAGTGAAATTTCCAGAACCCAACCCCTTTCCTTTCTCCCTATCACTACCTTCCTATTTTCACTTTCTTCCCATCCGGCCTGCATTCCATGTCCCACTGTTTCCATCTGCATTAAATACATGTATATCTCATAGAAAATGTTAACTCAACAGGTTCGCAACTGAAATCATCTCTACCACCAAGACTCACTCCTCTTCCTACGTCCCAACAAATGGCACCACTATTCATTCTGTTGTCCTGGTCAGAAACTAAGCACCATCCCTAAATATTCCCTCTCCTCCACTTCACACAGCAAGTCCTTTACTCAGCTGATTCTGTCTCTTAAGTATCTTTGAAATCCATCTTTCCCTTCTTCCTGCTACTATTCCAGCTGAGCCCTGGATCATAACCTATGTGGATTGCTGCAACAGATTTTTAAGTGGTTTCCCTATTTTCAGTCTTGTCTAGCTCCAGGCAATTCTCCAGACTGCAGCAAGACTGACCTTTCAAAAATACAAATCTGATGATGTTAAATTCCTATGCAAAACCCTACATGACTTCCCATTGCCCTTCCAACAAATTTGAAATTCTTTAGCATGTGAGCCCTTTCAAGATCCTCCATGGCTTACTTCACAGGCTAGTGTCCTTCTAATCCATATCACCCATTTAATTTCCAGGCTTTAGTTCTATTGAACTTTCAGACTCTCCAAATGGTCACAATTAAAAAAAAATCCAGGGCCATACCATCTTCAGTTGTTTCTTGGGATGAAACATTTCCTTTTTCCTGTCCTTTCCACCTTCATGTCCTTAATTCTTTCTCCTTCTTAAGAATCTAACATAGGTTTGTTTCCTTTTCTGTAGACCCTTAAATCTGATTTAGAGGTTCCTTTCATATGTTTTAATGAACATTAAATCTCCCCAAGGACTTCACATGGAATTCTATTTGCTGATTTTCCTGATCACCCCCTACACAACTCACCCTGGAAATGGTCCCAGCTGACTTGCCATGCATCTATTCCAATAAAATTTCCATTAAACCATCTTCATCTATTTTTGTATTTCTAGATGAAATTCCTTGTGCTACCTCCAAAACCATTTTCTCAAATAATGTTTAAAGAGTGCTTTAAATATTTTAGATCCCATAGGAAATACATTATATAAATTTGGAAAGTATATATAAAGCTCATCTTTGAAGTATACTTCTTCTGCAAAAATACTTGAATGACAGAATCATAAAATAAGGTAGAGTTCTCTCTTTCTCCAATTAAAGGTATCCAATTATGTTGTAAAATTGCAAGTGCTGTTAAGGTACAAAATATGCATTTTGATAAGAAGGGGTTAACAGGATATTTTTATACTAAGTTATAAAGTCACCTAGAAGGACAATATTTTAAGTTTCTGTTTTACTGTCAGTGACATCCATTTCAATTTTGCTTAGCTTACAAATTGAAACAAAAAGAAAGTTTTTTTTTCCTAATTGCTCACATTGCAAAGTTTGGAATATGAAAAATCAAGCTGTGTTCTCTCTGGTTCAATATCACCTCAAGTAATAAAGTTTCTGCAATTAGCACTTTACTGACAGTTTGGTTGATGATGCATGAGGCAGAATGGAAGCCAGCTCACTCTTCCATAGCTGTAATATCGTAGCATAGCTAAGGGAAGTGTAAATTTTGAAAGAAAAGCCAGCGGATATGTCTTGAAGACACCCAGGGAGCTAATATGCTGAATAAGAAGGTGACATTTTTTATGTAGTTAACTTTTCTGAGTACATCCAAACCACAACTGCAACTCATGGTTATCAGCATTTTATTCTTAGTAAATGGAGCTTGAATCTTTTGGGTTCTTATAACTCTTCAAATCTTTACAGTATACATTTTATGACTTGTAATTTGTATGTGCTTTATAATTGTTTCCAAATTAACCTGGATCAATGTAACTAAAATTAAAATATTTCCAAAAGTCTGTACCACCCTTATGAAACTGGGCCATTGCAAAACAAATTGTTTCCTTTTCCATCCTTTAATGGAGACAAAAAAAATAATAATCTACGTTTACAAAACCATTGCAGCAGAATATATCCTTAGATGTAAACTAGAAAGCTCTGTGAAAAATTATTGAAAATTGACTATTTTTTCTCATGTCTTTCTGACCTAATTTTATTTTACTTTTCATTTTTTTAATGTTTATTTATTTTTGAGACAAGGGAAGACAGAGCGTGTGTGGGGGAAGGGAAGAGACAGAGGGAGACACAGAATCTGAAGCAGGCTCCAGGCTCTGAGCCATCAGCACAGAGCCTGATGCGGGGCTCGAACCCACAAGCTGTGAGAGCATGACCTGAGCTGAAGTTGGACGCTCAACCAACTGAGCTACCCAGGCGCCCCTTCCTGACCTAATTTTAAATCTATATACATTATCATAGAACTATATGAAGAATTCACTCGAAAACATATGGCACAGTCCCTTAACCTTTCTCCAACTTATTCGTACTCTAAATTAAAATTGCCATTTGTTTATCTGCCCATAACAATTTATAGTAACAAATACCTCACTGACATACAGGTGGTCCTAAAATTTCATTTGACTTTCAAAGTGTCCTCTCTTTCTTCATTAGATAACAACTGCCAAACTGGCTTTCGCCCTACAAAGAGGACTTTCATGCAAAGTGGAGCCATGATGAATTTGAAACATCACATGGAGGCACTGCCTGCCCATCAATGATTCAGTTGGCTCCTTTTGAGTTTCATTTATGCGGAAGGACAGAGCTTCACTGTTACATAGTATTCCAGAGAAAATATATAATGTTAACCCAGTTTATTATTTCTCCTTACTATAAAATTTAGAATTATATGCCTATCAGTATAAGAAATTCTCCAGAATTAAGAAAAACTTTTGTGGAAAAGGTGGACATGTCATGCTAAAGAACTGGGTGCAGAGCAGAGCATACCAGAGTTACAAGAAAGCCACTTTCAGTTGGTTTGGCAATCTTTAGCACTTTACTGTCCAAGGGTTTTTTAAACACAAATGCCAATATGTTTTCTCCTTTTGAGCCAGAGAAATAAGTCAGGCTTAAAAAGCTGTGAAAAGTATTTGAAAACTGACCATTTTTACTCATTCTTTGCTGATCTATTTTTAATTTACATTCATGATCATAAGAAGTCTGTTCTACAAATCAGTGATTTATAATTCAATATAAAGATATTTACTCCAATAATTTAGCTCATTTCTGTCTCTTTGTCTAGTTATCATTTAAGAGAGCCTGCCAAGTCACTTATCAATGCTATGTCCTACTGGCCAACATGTGCATCATAGTAGGAAAACACTTACATTTGAAACTTCAATATATCTAACATAAGTCTGTGCACTGCTTTATCAATTTCTGAAAGTTTAATTGCAAATAAAATTATTTGACTTATAAGTTTTCTCCCTGCCTGCCCCCCACCATCTCTACTAAATTTTTCAGGCATATATCTCAGAAGGAATTATAAATAGAAGTTTAATTTTGATAACGTTTTCCAAGACTTAGGTTGGTAAATTTATTTTTACATTATTTATTTATACAGGTATAGCATACTCTAATATAAGACAATGTTTTGAAAAAAATTTTACTGAAAGCAAGGGTTATATCCATACACAACACTCTGAATAATACTGAAGCAAAGATTTCGAGAGAGATTTTTCTATTCTTTCTATTTAAGTTACAAAACTATTCTTATAATACTTTTGTTTCTAAGTCAATTAAAAATTGCTTTATAGTAGTGTTGCTTCTCATGGGGTCACTTAACTTACAGGTATTTTTTGCATTACTTGGTTACATAATGGAGGCTGGGTTATGCACAGATCTTTCTAATGGTTATATATAAAGCACTTGAAGTCTATTATTTTATAATAGGCAATACCTAGATGAATAATGAATTGGACTCATCTTTCTTATGTGACTCTAAAGGTCAAACCACACCACCTGAATATTTTTATCCTCTATGAATATTTCCATTTAAGAGTTTATTTAAAAGAATTTTTAAATCTTCTCATTATGTCTTAACAGCATGATATCATACTCTACTTTTTGACTTCTCCATTTGATACGGAAGAAAATTGCATCATATGGCCAAAGCACATTCACTTAAAGTCTTCAATTTAGAAACTTTCCAGAATCAAACTGAGTCAATCTATGCTTTAAAAGTCCCTCACAAAAAGAATCCTACATAAATTACTGTGTGTTTAAAGGTTTCTGATTTTAATCTAATAACCGAAATATCAAAACTACATTTTAATTCAGGCATTTGTGCGTCACTAACAGGTGTTCTCATCAGATTTAGGAACCCTGCAGCAAGATTTATCAGTGTCAAAATGCTAAAATCCTAAATTTAGTGCAAGAATCCCTTTCAAATGGCATTTATATTTTGATATCTTAACCTACTTTGAATCCCCTGAGCATCTTGTCTATTTTTATTAGATTTTGCTGATTTTTTTAAACTTTTCAAAGGCTCTTTAAATTATCTTAAAGTCATATATTTACCAGGAGAAAGCAGGTGTCTTTTTAGAGTGTAGATGCTTAAGTCGCTCATAAAATTAATTTCCTCAGGTTGGAAGAAGGTTTTTAAACTCTAATTTGAAAACCCTAATCTGGCATTCTGAAAACACTGTATCAGCATTCAGATATAATAAAAATGGAAACATAACAGCATAATAAATTTAATTTGTTCTAGTATAGCACAAGTGTAGGGCATTTTTGCATAATAAACTAGAGAGTTTTTAGAGTCATACACAGAACAGTGCCTTTGTTTTGGGGGACCTATTGCTACAATATGCCTTAAGGATGCTATCTTGCTCATCAATTCAGTTTCATTTCATGCTATCACCTGTTCTGTATATTGTGGACTATGTTCTAGACAGAGGTACTTGACATTCAGTGGATGACCTCAATAAATGCTTTTATTAATTTATTTATTTTAAATAAACAGCTTATAAAATAAACAAATAAATTTAAAATTGAGATTGTCCCAGAAACTGGAATGCATTTTTTCTGTACCCATAGCATTTGAGGTTTTCTCACTTTTATGTAATTAGAATGCAATATCATATACTGAACAATAAAATTATACTGTACATAATTTAATCTTTGGTGATTCAGAAGGCACTTTAAGCTATTACAGTTTCTCAAACTCCACATTGGGTACTTTATAATTTTTTATTGCACTGGTAAAACAGAGATATTGATTAATAGAGATTTCCAGTACATACGATGTTTTATAAACTGATTTTACTATATCTTTTCTTTTTTTTTTTTTTTTTTAATTTTTTTTTTTTCAACGTTTATTTATTTTTGGGACAGAGAGAGACAGAGCATGAACGGGGGAGGGGCAGAGAGAGAGGGAGACACAGAATCGGAAACAGGCTCCAGGCTCCGAGCCATCAGCCCAGAGCCTGACGCGGGGCTCGAACTCACAGACTGCGAGATCGTGACCTGGCTGAAGTCGGACGCTTAACCGACTGCGCCACCCAGGCGCCCCTACTATATCTTTTCTTAACAGACATGATCAGAACACAGATAAATTCCAGGTATCTCACTTTAATATTTCCAAAAATAAATTGAGCACTTTGCCCTTAAATCTCCTCCTCCTCTTCCTTCATTTTGACCTCAGCTTATATCTCCAAATACCTGGTCTCCAAACCTCAAAATATCAGGGTCATCCTTATTTGCTCTTCTTTTCTCATTCTCTGAACCCAAATGGTTACCAAAAGCTATTCCTGCTACCACTTAAAAGTCATTTGCATTTTCTTTTTTATTGGATTGCCCACCATCTCTCATCAACGTTTACTTCAACTAGAAATGATAAGAGTTGAGAGTACTACATGTACAATACTTGCCAGACTTTAGGCTAAATCCTGAACATTCATCATTTATTTAAAATTTTAAAGTAACTGCAATTTTTATTCTCCCTTAAGAGATGAGTCTATCGAGGATTAGGCAAGTTTGGTATCTTGCCCAATTTCAGAGAGCTAGATATTGATAGAGTTGGAGGCTGCTTATAACTTCTACATTCTACTGCAACAACCACCAAACTGTGACCTTCTCATTCAGAGTAAAATCCTGACCTTTGGAATGGTACCTAAACTCTTTCATGAAAATTCTCCTTTCTCATCTCAACTCCCATACTCCATTCCATGTGTCTGATACACCTGTAACATGAACTTTTCTCCAAATCCAGAAAATATCACCAACTTACAGTGCTGTACTACTGCACAGGGTGTTCTTTCCAATTCCTTTTGTCAAAATTCTACTTATTTCTCAACACTCAGTTGAAATATGAAGTCCAACATTGTAACCTCCAGACTGTAGAAGGCATGATTTAAGTGCTCACTAGAGAGCAGCATATAGCATAGTGACTTGTGAGCCAGACTTTCTGGGTTTGAACTCTCTCTAGAGTATTAACCAGTGTTTTCACCTGGGGAAAATTACTGAATATATATACTTGTTCCCTTATATGTAAAATAAGGCCTATTATAGTACCTACTTCATAAGGTTGTTATTAGCATTCAATCAATTAATATATGTGAAAAACAGAATAGTACCTGACACATTGTAAGCAATGTCTACAAGTTTGCTGCTACCATTGATTCATTTCCACACCTCATTCCCAAAGTAACTTAGAGGGTATACAAAATTTACGTGTGGTATAATGAGAGAAAACACCATGGATTGTGACTTAAATAAAAATTATAAACACATGTGAAACACAAGTATTTACAAAATTAAGAAACTATGAAAGATTAATGCAATTAGCGACATATAAATTTTAACTGTTTTTATACTAAAAGTCAACACAAACAAAACTATAATGCACGTGACAAACCAGAAGAGTATATTTACACCATATATCATAGATAAGGATTCAAAACCCACATCAAAAAAGAGCTCCTACCAGTAAATACAATTTAAAAGTAAATTAATAAAATAACGAGCAAAAATAATCAAATAATTTGCAAATATCCAATAAACATTTAAAATATGTATTTAAATAACCTCTGATAATACTGCCCCTTAAATGAGGTAAATTTATAAAGATCAATATTAATTTTATTTTAGCAAGGGTTATAAAAGTGGCCAATCTTATTTTTAATGACAGTATAAACTGGAATATTATTGAAGGACATACAGAGTCTATTAAAACTTCCTGGAAATGGATATATCTTTTGTGTGTTTCTCACACACACACACACACACACACACACGCACACACACACACACACACTTCATACATTTGAATCAGAATCCTAGCTACTGCTCTAACCTCATGTAACTTCCTATTATTCTTCCCCTCTCTCTCTTATGCTATCCTACTTGCTGTCATTTAAGCACACACAATGCTTTATTTTCTCAGGGTCTTTACATTTGCTATTACTTTATCTAGAATTCTGTTCCTTCAGTTACTTGCAAAATTCACTTCATTTCATTCAGGTACTTTATTCAACTATGACTTTCTCTATGATGTCTTCCCTAAATACCCTGTGTAAAATAATACCCCTATTATTCTTTATCTCCCTCTTCTGGTTCATTTTCATTTACAGCTCTCATTAGTAACTGATATTAATATTATCTAGTTGTTTATTTGTTCTCTGTTGCCTTTATTTGAATGTAAGTTTCATAAGGTAAAGACTGTGCTTTGGTCAGAGCTGAATCCTTAGCATCTATAACAATGTATGTTATGTAGTAGGTATTCAATGAATATTTGTTAATTGAGTGAGCAAATCCCTAGGCTTCCTTGCTTCCACTGACTGGGGTCAAGAAAGAGCATCAAATATCCATACTCCCTACTAACCATGCTTACAGACGTGTTACCATCATGTGCCTAGAATCCGCCAGAATTAATTTCTTCTATATTTTATCTTTACCTAGTTTCCAAGGCATCTCTCACTTCCCAAACCCAAATCCCCATAATGCTCTGTACACCCCACAGTCATACCCCTCTATACCTTTCCATCTTCAGATAGTCTTCCATTGTGTTCTCTGGAATTCACAGTTGATCCTTAGAAAAATTCCTTACATCTACAACCACTTTTCTATTGTTTAATTTGCTCTCTTTGTCTAATGAAAACGTGGCTCTCTCCCAAAGGTTCTGGTTTCCCTGCAAATCTGTCAGATGATGGCTCTTTTACTCCTACAACCTTTCTCTTATTGGAGCTGGAGTTGGAGTAGGTGCATTTTATTCTTCCTCGTTACTCCTTTCAAAGCAGTCTCTTTGTCCTCTTCCCCCAAATTTCCTATTTTTGAACCTCATGTCATCTAGTGCTATCATTTAGTATCCCTCATTGTTACTTTGCCTTACATTCCTAGACCTATCTGATTTGGTTCTTGACTTTGAGATCCTGGCTTCTTTTCTCTTTTACCCAAGCCTTGTTTCAATTACAATTTCAATATTTCAGGTAGGTCATTCTGACACCTTAAATTCTCTGATCCTTGAATTCCATCTTCCAATGATCTGGTCCTCCACCTGCTTTAAGTACCCTGTCATGTTCATTATCAAAAACTACAACCCCTCCACAATTTCTGTTACATGTGTCCCTCTCTGATCACCATCTTTCTTTTTCTTTTTCTTTTTTTTTTTTTAAGTAATCTCCATGCCCAATGTGGGGCTTGAACTCACAACCTTGAGATCAAGAGTTGGCATGCTCCACTAACTGCGCTAGTCCAGGTGCCACTCTGATCACCATCTTTCTAATTTGTTTTCTCTAGTTCCAAACACCAAAAGCTCTGATTCCACTGGAAAATCTAATCAATTGATTCAACTAACTTTTTACTGCCCCTTATCCCTTTGATGTTCTCATCCTTCCCTTTATCCAACTTAAATTCTATGGGTAATCCTTATAATCACTTCCTGATCTACACCCTTAACTGCCTACCCGAGTTTCATTATTTTTACTTGTTTGGCAAGACCACAAGACAAAACTTGTTTGGTTAAATCCAGATCACCATTCTCTATGCCTACAACTCTGCAGGTAAATGTGTAGAGAAAAATATACAACCATACTTACTCATCTCAAATTTAAAATCATAACCACAAATCTAATGGGATCTCTTAATGCTATTCAGGCAATCATGAAATTTCCAATTCCCTTAATTTTTCCACTCTCTTATTTCAATTTTCACATTTGCTCTTCCTGTATATTTACAACACCTCCTCCCCTATCTTCACTCTGAGCTGATGACTGTATATACAATTTCATGAAGAAAACTTAAATGATAAAGAGACTATCATAGATTCCCACCAACACATCTACCCACTTACTATATATGAACCCACATTCTCTGCTGCTCATCTTGTTGCCAGAGGAGAATTACCTGTACCACAATCTAAAGCCAATTCTTCCACATGTATTCTAGATTCCAGCAGCTCCTATCTACCCCCAAATTTTCCAGCAATACACCTTCTCTCTTGCAACATCATTTCTCCCATCTCTACTGGATCATTGTACATCAGCATACAAATAGTCTATTAGTTGTCCTCCAATCTGACCACATTTTCCCTCTTTTATTTCCACTGCTCTGGTCTGGACTCCATTATCTCTTCCCAAGTTATTGTAAGGGCCTCCTCACTGGTTTCTCTGCATCCACCCGCTCCTTGTCCCCAGAATGATCTATTCTCACCATAACGGTCAGAGAAAACCTTATTAAAAAGAAGTCAGGTCATATGCCTCCTCTTCTAACACCCTCCTTGGATCCCCATCCCACCCGAAGTAAACTCTCAAGTGGTCACATGTCCTACAAGGTCTTATGCAATATACGCCCTTTTCTTCCCAAAAAACACTTTGACCATCTTGCCTAGTGCTCTCCTCATTTACCACTCTGCACCACCCATGACAGTTTATTGTTCTTCCTTCCATATGTCTGTTTCCTTCCCTCACGAGGGCTTTCCTACTTGTTATCCCCATGCTAGAAGTGATCACTTACCAATGGTTAGCTTCCCCACTCATTCATGTCTTTGTCCAAGTGTCACTTTTTCAATGAGCTCTACCCTAATCATTTTATTTAGAATCCATACTCCCACTCCTTATACTTCTACACTACTTATCCTGCTCTGCTTTCCTTTTTCTGTAAGATTGGTCACTTTGTAACACACTGTATAACTTACTTTTTTCTATTTATATTTTTTACTTAGCTGTCTCCACCATTAAATTTTAAGCTGCAGAAGGGCAAGAATCTTTGACTCTCTTGCTCACTGATGAATCACAAAAAATAAGAAGAAAAAGGAAAGAAAATGAAACAAAAAAACCCTAAAATCATCAGCCTGATAGTTTCCATCAATTAATACTTATTACTGAAAAAATGTATATTTCACTAAAAATATATGTATAAGGACATTGGGTGTACCCTTGTTTTAATAGGAAAAAATGGGAAAATATCAATAGAGGAATGGTTAAAGGAGGTTTTATTTATTACATGAACATAACATCATTTAAAAAGGTGGGTGGTAAAGTTCCCAGACATACAAATTTTAAAAATAAAATAAAACATATACTAAAGTCCTGTTAACACATTAAAATTATACATTTATATTTTTCTCTATGTATAAATAGATCTAGAAAGAAACACCAAAGTGGTTTGTAACCATGAATACAGTTAGGCAGACTAGAGATTTGATAAGGTAAAAAGAGAAGGGTGAACATGGAATTTTTAATTAATTTTAAATTGTTTGAATTTCTATACTGAAATTTACTCATTTAAAATTTTAATTTTTATAAAATTTATGGTGCTCATAAATTTAAAAATGAAAAAATTAGGGCAAAGAAAAAAAATACAGGAAAAGCAAGATGAAATCAAGAGTGAAATTAATACCCAAATATGCATATAAAATTCTCTACACTTTATAAACTCAGGTCATAAATTTTACTCTGATCTTTTCTGTCAACAATGACCAGTTAAATCATGGTGTCAACATGATTAAAAACAAACTACTTATTCAGGAGATACACACTACTCCTGGGATCAGTACCTGAAAAAAAGATACTATCCTGAATTTCTACTGAGTGATGTGTGAACAGCAACTTTAACAATATCTTTATAGAAACTTCAGTGCATTTTGCAGATCTTTTTCTTTTTAAATGTTTTTTTAATGTTTATTTATATATTTTGAGAAAGAGAGAGAGAGAGAGAACAAGCAGGGGATGGGCAAAGAAGGAGAATCCCAAGCAGGCCCTGCACCTTCATTGCAGAGCCTGACCCAGGTCTCGATCTCACCAACCATGAGATCGTGACCTGTACCAAAATCAAGAGTCAGAGGCTAAACTGACTGAGCCACCCAGGCACCCCCCTCTTTTTAAATGTTTTATGGAGACTGCTAAAGTGTAGCTCAGTAATACCAATCTTACAGGTCTTGAGGGCTTGTAGGAGGAGGCTGGCAATGGGCCACCAAGTAATGTGATCAAGAAACATGGTTCTGATATCTTGCTTATTCCAAGACCTCTATTTAAGTAGGAGAGAGAGGGAAATCGGGAAATGTCGGTCAAAGGGACAAAGTTTCAGCTACATAAGATGAATGATTCTGGAAATCCAATGTACAGCATGGTGACTATAGTTAATGATACTTTATTATATACTTAAAATTTGCTAAGAGGGTAGATCTTAAGTGTTCCCACCACATGTACACATACATACAAAAAGAGCTATATTTAGAGTACCTTAACCTATGGTTCATTATTTTGCATTCTGCAAAAGTAGATTCCTTGGTCAAATATTTGAAAAAAAATCGGTATCAAACCAAGTTAAATATGTTTCTTTACATTAGGGGCTTCCTAGAGTCTTTAATATGCACATATGCATTATAAATCTTTTAGAAGGAGATAGAAAATCTTGTTTGCCGATCAAAATTATGTTTTTAAGAATCCACACTGTCTTTAAGAGCATCTCCCAGGGCGTTGGTCCCACACAGCACACTTTGGGTGAGCAATATGAACAGAAGGCCCCTCATGTTAAGCAAGTCTCCACAAATAGGGTTTTGTTGTCCTTGTTCTTTGTTTATTTATTTTCCTTCAATGAGGCTACTGAGCGATAGACCTTCTCTTGATCCCATATTTGATTATAGCTCTATTACTATACTTTCTATTTTGTTGAATTAGACTTTTCTTTGTGTTCTCTACCACTTGGGAAGTTTATCAAGAATAGTTTGTGTTATTCAGTACCTAACAATGCTAGCGCCTAGCACAGTGTTTATCAAATATTTATTGAAAGAAAATCCTAAAAAAATATGTTCACATGAAGAGCAAAAATCCATGGAACATTATTTATAGTTCTAAGGTATTTTCCATACTTCAAGGCTTTCTACGTATAGAGAGTCAAATGACACATTTCTTTTTCTTTTTTTTTTTCCTGAAATGATACCAACCCAATGTGTCAAAGATCATGCCAGTCAGAAACTCTGATTTGCAGCTGTACATTTATTTAATAATTGGGGGAAATGATAAATATAGTTTGCTTAATAAACAAAATTTTTTAAAATATGAGATCTGACCCAGATAATTAAAATATTTCATGGTGAAAAAAAAAGTTGAAAAACTAGTCCAGCTCTCTTGCTTTACAGGAGAGAAAATTAAGGCCAATGAGGTGAAAGAGATTTGTCCACTATCCCATGAAGGCTTTAGAGCAGTGTAGGCATTAAAGTCTACCTCTCCCGACTTCCATGAAGCAGGGTCTTTTCTTTTTTCTGCCTCTTTTCTAGATCTGTTTTCAGGTTTCATTGTAACATTTCTTTCTCCTTCTCTTATCATTTTTCTTTCATTTGCATAACATGTGACATTCTCTTGCACATATCAAGGACTCTTGCCATCTCAGAGCCGGGAGGCCCCGCGAGGTGGCAGTTGAGGAAGCTGCATTTCTGCTCATTTATTGATGGGAAGCACTACTTCTGACAGAGCGGATGCACAGTGACGGGGCAGACTGGCTGAAAACTGGTAGGAGGATTTGGCAACAGCTCTGGGGCCAAACCGAGGCCACAGGCCATATGTCTGGCTCCTCTGTCATAAACGGACGACCAAGTGTACACATTCCCAGGGGTAATGTCACTGGGACCTTATTTGCAAACATATAAACGTATGACATTCAATTATGTTCAGAGGCAATGTTGTCAAAACCACCAAGGAAACAATTTACTGCTTTTACACAGTATGTGACTCAGAGTGCATTAGCAAGTTCTCACTACTTAGTTGTGCAAGATGCATTTGAAGAGGTTCTTTTGCAGCCTGTTGTAGAAGCATGATCCATACACTTAGATAACAGACATTGATCTGATGAAGTTGAGGGTTATTACAGAATTGGCTCAGGTGAAACAGAGCTTATATATGTACGTATACATTAAAATCAGACATTTCTTTGTAGGCACCAGCCAATTAACGGAAGAAAGGTTTTTTACAACTAGGGAAGCTATCTGCTAATACCAGTTGGTGACAAATTGATGAGACTTAAAATTTTGGCTCCATGAAATTCCATTCATGCTAAATGGTATAACACTTTCTATAGTAAAAAAGAAGACCCTTGGGATAGGCGGCAAGATGGCGGCTTAGGAGGACGCCGGGCTCACCGCACGTCCTGCTGATCACTTAGATTCCATCTACACCTGCCTAAATAACCCAGAAAACCGCCAGAGGATTAGCAGAACAGAGTCGCCGGAGCCAAACGCAGGGAGCCAAACCTCCGGCAGCGGATCTGACTCCCTCCCGCTGCCACAGGGCCCCTCCTGAAGTGGATCACCTAAGGAGAAGCGATCTAAGCCTGCCCCTCCTGCCCCCGAGCACCTTGCCTACCCACCCCAGCTAATACGCCAGATCCCCAGCATCACAAGCCTGGCAGGGTGCAAGTAGCCCAGACGAGCCACACCACCCCACAGTGAATCCCGCCCCTAGGAGAGGGGAAGAGAAGGCACACACCAGTCTGACTGTGGCCCCAGCGGTGGGCTGGGGGCAGACATCAGGTCTGACTGCGGCCCCGCCCACCAACTCCAGTTATACACCACAGCACAGGGGAAGTGCCCTGCAGGTCCTCACCACGCCAGGGACTATCCAAAATGACCAAGCGGAAGAATTCCCCTCAGAAGAATCTCCAGGAAATAACAACAGCTAATGAGCTGATCAAAAAGGATTTAAATAATATAACAGAAAGTGAATTTAGAATAATAGTCATAAAATTAATCGCTGGGCTTGAAAACAGTATACAGGACAGCAGAGAATCTCTTGCTACAGAGATCAAGGGACTAAGGAACAGTCACGAGGAGCTGAAAAACGCTTTAAACGAAATGCATAACAAAATGGAAACCACCACAGCTCGGCTTGAAGAGGCAGAGGAGAGAATAGGTGAACTAGAAGATAAAGTTATGGAAAAAGAGGAAGCTGAGAAAAAGAGAGATAAAAAAATCCAGGAGTATGAGGGGAAAATTAGAGAATTAAGTGATACACTAAAAAGAAATAATATACGCATAATTGGTATCCCAGAGGAGGAAGAGAGAGGGAAAGGTGCTGAAGGGGTACTTGAAGAAATCATAGCTGAGAACTTCCCTGAACTGGGGAAGGAAAAAGGCATTGAAATCCAAGAGGCACAGAGAACTCCCTTCAGACGTAACTTGAATCGATCTTCTGCACGACATATCATAGTGAAACTGGCAAAATACAAGGATAAAGAGAAAATTCTGAAAGCAGCAAGGGGTAAACGTGCCCTCACATATAAAGGGAGACCTATAAGACTCGTGACTGATCTCTCTTTTGAAACTTGGCAGGCCAGAAAGAATTGGCACGAGATTTTCAGGGTGCTAGACAGAAAAAATATGCAGCCGAGAATCCTTTATCCAGCAAGTCTGTCATTTAGAATAGAAGGAGAGATAAAGGTCTTCCCAAACAAACAAAAACTGAAGGAATTTGTCACCACTAAACCAGCCCTACAAGAGATCCTAAGGGGGACCCTGTGAGACAAAGTCCCAGAGACATCACTACAAGCATAACACACACAGACATCACAATGACTCTAAACCCGTATCTTTCTATAATAACACTGAATGTAAATGGATTAAATGAGCCAACCAAAAGACATAGGGTATCAGAATGGATAAAAAAACAAGATCCATCTATTTGCTGTCTACAAGAGACTCATTTTAGACCTGAGGACACCTTTAGATTGAGAGTGAGGGGATGGAGAACTATTTATCATGCGACTGGAAGCCAAAAGAAAGCTGGAGTAGCCATACTTATATCAGACAAACTAGACTTTAAATTAAAGGCTGTAACAAGAGATGAAGAAGGACATTATATAATAGTTACAGGGTCTATCCATCAGGAAGAGCTAACAATTATAAATGTCTATGCACCGAATACCGGAGCCCCCAAATATATAAAACAATTACACATAAACATAAGCAACCTTATTGATAAGAATGTGGTAATTGCAGGGGACTTTAATACACCACTTACAGAAATGGATAGATCATCTAGACACACGGTCAATAAAGAAACAAGGGCCCTGAATGAGACATTGGATCAGATGGACTTGACAGATATATTTAGAACTCTGCATCCCAAAGCAACAGAATATACTTTCTTCTCGAGTGCACATGGAACATTCTCCAAGATAGATCATATACTGGGTCACAAAACAGCCCTTCATAAGTTTACAAGAATTGAAATTATACCATGCTTACTTTCAGACCACAATGCTATGAAGCTTGAAATCAACCACAGAAAAAAGTCTGGAAAACCTCCAAAAGCATGGAGGTTAAAGAACACCCTACTAACGAATGAGTGGGTCAACCAGGCAATTAGAGAAGAAATTAAAAAATATATGGAAACAAACGAAAATGAAAATACAACAATCCAAACGCTTTGGGACGCAGCAAAGGCAGTCCTGAGAGGAAAATACATTGCCATCCAGGCCTATCTCAAGAAACAAGAAAAATCCCAAATACAAAATCTAACAGCACACCTAAAGGAACTAGAAGCAGAACAGCAAAGGCAGCCTAAGCCCAGCAGAAGAAGAGAAATAATAAAGATCAGAGCAGAAATAAACAATATAGAAACTAAAAAAACTGTAGAGCAGATCAACGAAACCAAGAGTTGGTTTTTTGAAAAAATAAACAAAATTGACAAACCTCTAGCCAGGCTTCTCAAAAAGAAAAGGGAGATGACCCAAATAGATAAAATCATGAATGAAAATGGAATGATTACAACCAATCCCTCAGAGATACAAACAATTATCAGGGAATACTATGAAAACTTATATGCCAACAAATTGGACAACCTGGAAGAAATGGACAAATTCCTGAACACCCACACTCTTCCAAAACTCAATCAGGAGGAAATAGAAAGCTTGAACAGACCCATAACCAGCGAAGAAATTGAATCGGTTATCAAAAATCTCCCAACAAATAAGAGTCCAGGACCAGATGGCTTCCCAGGGGAGTTCTACCAGACGTTTAAAGCAGAGATAATACCTATCCTTCTCAAGCTATTCCAAGAAATAGAAAGGGAAGGAAAACTGCCAGACTCATTCTATGAAGCCAGTATTACTTTGATTCCTAAACCAGACAGAGACCCAGTAAAAAAAGAGAACTACAGGCCAATATCCCTGATGAATATGGATGCAAAAATTCTCAATAAGATACTAGCAAATCGAATTCAACGGCATATAAAAAGAATTATTCACCATGATCAAGTGGGATTCATTCCTGGGATGCAGGGCTGGTTCAACATTCGCAAATCAATCAACGTGATACATCACATTAACAAAAAAAGAGAGAAGAACCATATGATCCTGTCAATCAATGCAGAAAAGGCCTTCGACAAAATCCAGCACCCTTTCTTAATAAAAACCCTTGAGAAAGTCGGGATAGAAGGAACATACTTAAAGATCATAAAAGCCATTTATGAAAAGCCCACAGCTAACATCATCCTCAATGGGGAAAAACTGAAAGCTTTTTCCCTGAGATCAGGAACACGACAAGGATGCCCACTCTCACCGCTGCTGTTTAACATAGTGCTGGAAGTTCTAGCATCAGCAATCAGACAACAAAAGGAAATCAAAGGCATCAAAATTGGCAAAGATGAAGTCAAGCTTTCGTTTTTTGCAGATGACATGATATTATACATGGAAAATCCGATAGACTCCACCAAAAGTCTGCTAGAACTGATACATGAATTCAGCAAAGTTTCAGGATACAAAATCAATGTACAGAAATCAGTTGCATTCTTATACACTAACAATGAAGCAACAGAAAGACAAATAAAGAAACTGATCCCATTCACAATTGCACCAAGAAGCATAAAATACCTAGGAATAAATCTAACCAAAGATGTAAAGGATCTGTATGCTGAAAACTATAGAAAGCTTATGAAGGAAATTGAAGAAGATTTAAAGAAATGGAAAGACATTCCCTGCTCATGGATTGGAAAAATAAATATTGTCAAAATGTCAATACTACCCAAAGCTATCTACACATTCAATGCAATCCCAATCAAAATTGCACCAGCATTCTTCTCGAAACTAGAACAAGCAATCCTAAAATTCATATGGAACCACAAAAGGCCCCGAATAGCCAAAGGAATTTTGAAGAAGAAGACCAAAGCAGGAGGCATCACAATCCCAGACTTTAGCCTCTACTACAAAGCTGTCATCATCAAGACAGCATGGTATTGGCACCAAAACAGACACATAGACCAATGGAATAGAATAGAAACCCCAGAACTAGACCCACAAACGTATGGCCAACTCATCTTTGACAAAGCAGGAAAGAACATCCAATGGAAAAAAGACAGCCTCTTTAACAAATGGTGCTGGGAGAACTGGACAGCAACATGCAGAAGGTTGAAACTAGACCACTTTCTCACACCATTCACAAAAATAAACTCAAAATGGATAAAGGACCTAAATGTGAGACAGGAAACCATCAAAACCTTAGAGGAGAAAGCAGGAAAAGACCTCTCTGACCTCAGCCGTAGCAATCTCTTACTCGACACATCCCCAAAGGCAAGGGAATTTAAAGCAAAAGTGAATTACTGGGACCTTATGAAGATAAAAAGCTTCTGCACAGCAAAGGAAACAACCAACAAAACTAAAAGGCAACCAACGGAATGGGAAAAGATATTCGCAAATGACATATCGGACAAAGGGCTAGTATCCAAAATCTATAAAGAGCTCACCAAACTCCACACCCAAAAAACAAATAACCCAGTGAAGAAATGGGCAGAAAGCATGAATAGACACTTCTCTAAAGAAGACATCCAGATGGCCAACAGGCACATGAAAAGATGTTCAGCGTCACTCCTTATCAGGGAAATACAAATCAAAACCACACTCAGGTATCACCTCACGCCAGTCAGAGTGGCCAAAATGAACAAATCAGGAGACTATAGATGCTGGAGAGGATGTGGAGAAACGGGAACCCTCTTGCACTGTTGGTGGGAATGCAAATTGGTGCAGCCGCTCTGGAAAGCAGTGTGGAGGTTCCTCAGAAAATTAAAAATAGACCTACCCTATGACCCAGCAATAGCACTGCTAGGAATTTATCCAAGGGATACAGGAGCACTGATGCATAGGGCCACTTGTACCCCAATGTTCATAGCAGCACTCTCAACAATAGCCAAATTATGGAAAGAGCCTAAATGTCCATCAACTGATGAATGGATAAAGAAATTGTGGTTTATATACACAATGGAATATTACGTGGCAATGAGAAAAAATGAAATATGGCCTTTTGTAGCAACGTGGATGGAACTGGAGAGTGTGATGCTAAGTGAAATAAGCCATACAGAGAAAGACAGATACCATATGGTTTCACTCTTATGTGGATCCTGAGAAACTTCACAGGAACCCATGGGGGAGGGGAAGGAAAAAAAAAAAAGAGGTTAGAATGGGAGAGAGCCAAAGCATAAGAGACTTAAAAACTGAGAACAAACTGAGGGTTGATGGGGGGTGGGAGGGAGGAGAGGGTGGGTGATGGGTATTGAGGAGGGCACCTTTTGGGATGAGCACTGGGTGTTGTATGGAAACCAATTTGTCAATAAATTTCAGGAAAAAAAAAAAAAACCTAATCCAAAAAAAAAAAAAAAACATAAATGCATAATTTGTTCAACAAAAAAAAAAAAAAAAAAAGAAGACCCTTAATTTATAGAAAATGTGGTTATAGAACAAGCAATAATGTTTTTAACTTTATAAGAGGCCTCATAACATCCTTATAATATTCTTGAAACAAATGCCATTAAACTGAAAGGGCTGATTCCTAGGTTTCCTTATTGACACTATTACTAGTGCTGATAGAAAACACTCAGAAAATTCAATCAGGGAGGTGAATTAGAGCTTGCTACAATAACAACAACAACATAATAATAATAACAACAACAACAATGTGCTTGTACATTGGCATTATGTTTTTGGGTATATATAGACATGAATTATGTCCTCTAATTTGTGCGTATTAAATGAAATACAACATTTTGGGGAGGCAGCTCCAAGGGAGCATATCCTCATTGTAATAATTTTTATCATTCTTATTTCACAGATTACAAAACAGATTCAGAGATATTCAAAGAGTTATCCAAGGTCATACCCCAAAAATACTAGAATCAAAAGCAGGTATAGGGTGAGTCTTCAAAATCCTAGGGCAGAGTGTTTTCTCACATGATGCTATCTTTCCCATCAAGATCAAAAGGTCTATTTTGTAGCTGCTGCTGCCATAAGGGTTAGGAAAAAAATCGATCAGGAGAGACAGGAGGTAGCTGAATCATAGAAGTCTAAACCCCTGAAAGATGGGCAGTGTCAAATGACAGAAGAAAAATGAAGGGAATTTGGAGAATGAACAATGATTGACTGATTTAATTAACATTAAGCACTAATAGGCACCAACTAGTGTTCTAGGTACTGTGATTCACTTCTGAGCAAAAAAGACAAGATCCCCAACTTCATGGAGCCTACACTGTAGATGAAATAAGATACACTAAAATAAATAAGCATATTTTTAAAATCAAATGTTAATGTCTATAAAGAAAAAAAATAAAGTGCATACAGAGTGGTAGAGGAAAGGAGTGTTTTCTCCAAGTGGTCAGGGAGGGCCTCTCCTGAAGATGACCTTTTTAAAAAAATTTTTTTTAATGTTTATTTTATTTTTGAGAAAGAGAGATGAGTATGAGTGGGGGGAGGGCAGAAAGAGAGGGAGACAGAGAATCTGAAGCAGGCTCCTGGTTCTGAGCTGTCAGCACAGAGCCTGACACGGGGCTCGAACCCACGAACCCTGAGATCATGACCCAAGCCAAAGTTGGACGCTTAACCGACTGAGCCACCTAGACACCCACTGTAGATGAACTTTGAACATACACCCAAATAAGTAATATTTAGTCTTACAAATATCCCTGTGAAGCATTTTTCAATAGATGAGGCTAGTCATAGAGCTGGGGGTCCACTGGGAAGAACCTTATAAATGATGGGGTTCAGGGCAGGGTGCTCCAAATATGCCACCTTGGCATATTAGTTATTTTGAATTAAAGTTATTTAAGAAATAGCCGATATAAGAACATTGTGACTTTCTTCTGTCTTTCAGGAAAGCAGGAAATAAATTTCCCTGTGATGAATACCCTCCCTGCAGGTAGAGGGTAGAATGCATCCTTATCACCACAGATAGGGAATTCAAGGCCAAGAAGGCTGGAGAAACAAACTTTGTTACTTCTTCATTAATTTGCTAACTTAAGCCCAACTTCTTTGTCCTGTCAATTCTTCAAAAATTTGTTTCTTTATTTAAAAGGTATAAAACCTGCCTGCTTTGGTCACTTCTTTAAGTCTCATGTTTATATGAGCTCCCATATATATGAAATTAACTTTGTTTTTCTCCTGTTAGCTTGTCCTATATCAATTTAATTACTATACCAGCTAAAGAAGTTAAAAGGGAAGGAAGGAAAAGTTTTCCTCCCCTACACAGGCTACACTTAAAAACAGAGTTTGTTCTTAAGTGTAGTAAGAAGCCATTAAGAGATTCTGATTTGCTTTTTTTAAAAGATCATTTTTAAGATTTAAAAGATAATTTTGCTTTCCTCACAAAAGTTGAGAGGGTGTAAGGAAAGCATAGGGAAGGAGTCAGCATCGTCCAAGACAGGCACCTGCTCTGTGAAGGCAACAGTGAGTACGGTGCTAAATGACCAGTTTGGGTATGTATTCTGAAGGAAAGACAGAGAAAACTAATATTTGGTAGATTGGCTGAAGTAGGAATTTTTTTGTGGGGCAGGGGGAGGGTGAAATGACAGATCAGGCCTACCTCCTAACTTTTTTTTTTGACTATTTGAACAAATGAAATGAACAAGACTATAAACATATATAGTCAAGTACATGAGACAGAAAGGTTGTGAGTTCGTGCATGGCTACTAACAGAATATATATGCTGATGAAGTTAAGAAACAACAGTTGACTCCACTTGGAGCTGTGTGTTCAATGCCACTGGGCTATCCTAGACTGCCCTTGGACTGTCTTAGACTGCCATTGGACTCTCCTAGGTAGGACCATGAGAAACCATGGGCAGAACTGAAAGAAAGGAGATCTGCAACCCAATTGTACCTTCTTGAGCAATAATCTCATCTCTTTGACACTCATTTTTATTGTCTGTAATAAGAGGTTTAGCCAGATTAGTAATGTTAAATTTATTTCAGGTTCTGGACTACTTTTAGGAACCTAATGATTATTAATGACTCTCCAGGAAAAAAAAAAACTGCACATATATTCAAAATTTCAACACAGAGACCTAAGGACTCAGCCACTAAACATTAGCAAAGGTTCCTCCCGTTCAAGATGCATGATTCCATACAACATCAAAATAAGTCCCAAATCATACAAAACAATATGTGTCCACTGCAGTGTGGCAGACAGCTTGCAGCAAAATTTGCTCAAGCATGTGAAGTAGTAAATGCCCTCGTCTTTGTAGCCGTAATGTCGAGGACATTCAGCTTCTCATTCACTGCATATTAGGAGAGGGAATCAAGAGTCACAGGTGAGTTTTTCACTGGAGATGACCCATGTGACTACTAATCATACTTATTTAGCCCAATTTAATCACCTGGCACCTGACCCCTAGCTGCAAATGGGATAGATGACAGAGGCAAGCACGTTTGGTAGGCATTATATTTTCTTTCATATATGCTTTCTTCTTACACAGAAGTTTTTCTAGCTCATGTAGAAACTTTTGGTTAAATAAGTGTAGACTTAATCTAAACGATGGAATACTATGAAACTGTCAATAAATTCGTAAAGACCTCTAAGGCAAGAAATTATGTGAACAAAATACAAAACCGTGTGGATAGTAGGTTCTTACTCATGTAAGAAAGAGAAAATCAGACTTTATGTTTCTGTTTGCATGTACACAGAAAATCTCCAAAGGATAGACTGAAGAAGCTAGCAGAAAGGATCACCTGGTTATGGTGATAAAGATCATGGATGGGAAAGGCAGGTGAGAAAGTGAGACTTTTTATTGGTTACTTTTTTTTTACTATGTTGATTTTTGAACTATATGAGTATATTGCCAACTCAAACCATTAAAAGTTGAAAAAGAGTGGGGAATAAAAACTCATGTTCTCACCCTATGTCTGATCATCTTTATTCTCTATGCTGGCGGGTATCAAGACATGAGTGGCTAATTCCAGAGCTCCCACTCTTATTTATTTATTTTTTCAGAGCTCCCACTTTAAAAGAAGGACAGTGTCTGATGGAGTAGGACGGTAATGCCTCACTCAACAGCTCAAGCGTGGCTTCATTACAGAGTAACGTGCATCATGTCTGTGTTATTGGTTACTTAACAGATCTCTTTCCATAGTATGGATTAACCAAGATAAAGTAGCTAAATACTGCCTGAGATTCCCTGTCTATAGATAAGGCTTCCATTTGTCAGGATAAGGAGTAAAACTAAGCAATAGATTGGCAGATTTCCTGCTCATTTTATCACAATGCTAATATACAAACCTATAAGAATTTCTGAGTCATAGTTTGATAAGGGTTTAATCTTACAAAATTACTGACCTGCATGAACAAAGTTCCCCAAGGGAAAATTATTTTTCTTCATAATTTTGTATACTAGTCCAATTTGTTATGCATGAAACTCATTATATTTTCATTATTAATGGCTTATAGCGTTCAAAGTAAAAACAATATAAAATTGCAATGAAAAGTATAAGATGCTGAATTAGATATGGATTAAATCCCTACCTCTGGTAGTTGTGTTTCTATGAGCTTTTCACTTACTCTTTCCAGAGTTTTCATTTCTCCACATGTAAAGTGGGAATAACGTTAACTCCTTTA
This sequence comes from Prionailurus viverrinus, assembly GCF_022837055.1. Classification (NCBI taxonomy): domain Eukaryota; kingdom Metazoa; phylum Chordata; class Mammalia; order Carnivora; family Felidae; genus Prionailurus; species Prionailurus viverrinus. The sequence goes on from NC_062568.1 coordinate 144,419,597, forward strand.
TGTAGTTGTGATAACTGAGGTTTGGTATTTAAAATACTTAGCACAACACCTCATATAAGAAAGCGTGCTTTGTAACTGGTTGCTATCATTAATATTACAAAGTGGCTAACAAATCACAGTGTCCTAAAATTTATTTGAAGTTAATACTACAACAAAATTCAGAAATGAGTCAGATATTACTTCTCTTTCCCAAAGTTATGGTGAGACTTTCAGGGTAGATAACAAGTTCCTTTTACCCCTATGGTAACCTGCCAAGTTAGGAGTGGCCATGCTGGAACAGCATACGGGACAGGAAACAGCATGGACTGCGGGATCAAGAAAAACACTGACATCTGGAAAATGTAGATTGTTGTTCAGATTAATTGAGATAGTTTTGGAAAATCACTTACCACATTGTAAGCTCTTATTAAATAGAAGTTCTTTTTAGCATTTTATGGTAAAACAAGAGGATAGATAATTGAGACCATTAAGTCAAACCATGATTCTAAAAGAGTCTGTCATTTAGGAAATGGTCTATATTTGGGGGAAGTTAGTAGAGAGTAAAAATATTTGAATAATGTGCCATTATGGCTTAATTTTACCATATTATTAAACTTCAGTATTTTGTTTTCTAAAATCTTTTCTCAAAGTTTTGAGCTCTGTAATATTTTAAACATGTTTCTTCTTTATTTTTAAGCCCAGTCTCTCAAGGGAAATTTAATTTGTATGTTTCTGATTCTTTTACACTTAACTCATCCAAAAGTTATTTTGTAAGAATTCTTTGATGTCCAGAAAACCTTATCATTTTCTTATAATATATTCAAGATTTCTTCCTTTGGAAAATAGAAATCATGTCTTGCTTAAAGTAAATAAACTAAAACACCCAATTTGGGGAGGGGTATAAACCCCCCCCCCCACACACACACCTCATTTCCTTTCTCTTTATAAGCCTTCTCTGTTAGTATCTTGGCTTCCAGCAAGGATCATTCTAATTCAGGAAGGAATTGGAGAGTTTAACCTTCCTTAAGTCAGAAAACTCAATAAATATTTTTTGTTACCTCTGATGTATGGAGAAATATGCAAGTTTCCGTGGGTGATAGCAATGAAAATGAGACAGAAAAATAAAATATAGTGCATAGTCTCATGAAATTTATATTCCAATGGTAGAGATAGGCACATATTAAGGAAATTATAATATTTGGCTGAACAAAACACTCTGAAAGAGGTAAAAAAAAAGTTTTTTCTAAATAGTACAAGAAGAATTGTGAATTCAGTCTGAAGAACTGAGGAAAGATTTTCACATAATAGATAAAATTTAAGCCAGCCATATTAGAATTTCAGAGATTTTTATCATTTCAATGAGTGAAGAAGTTGGGGAAGGTGGCCCTTTCTCAAAGCCACTTGGGCATAACATATAAGCTGAAGCCAAAAATTTGCAGCACTTAAAAAAAAAAAACAGGGTGGGGCGCCTGGGTGGCTCAGTCGGTTGAGCATCCAACTTCTGCTCAGGTCATGATCTCACAGTCCGTGAGTTTGAGCCCCGAGTCGGGCTCTGTGCTGACAGCTAGAAGCCTGGAGCCTACTTCAGATTCTGTGTCTCCCTCTCTCTCTGCCCCTCCCCTGCTCATGCTCTGTCTCTCTCTGTCTCCAAAATAAATAAAAACATTTTAAAAAATTAAAAAAAAAACAAAGAGGAAAAGAATCTGAATGTTCTTGAGGAGAACAAGTAATACAAATGCACAAAGATAAAGCTGGGGCACCTAGGTAGCTCAGTTGGTTAAGCATGTGACTCTTGATTTTGGCTCAGGTCATAATCTCACGAGTTCATGAGTTTGAGCCTCGCATCAGCATGGAGCCGGCTCAGGATTCTCTCTCACTCTCTGTTTCTCTCTCTCTCCTTCTTCCCTCCCTTTATCTCTCTCAAAATTAATAAATAAACTAAAAAAAAAAAAAACAGAAGAAGAAGAAATGAAAAGCTGATGTAAGTATGAAGGGTGAGAAAGAGATTAGAGTCAGAAGGTTCAAAGACCAAGTCTACTTGTGACTACTTCAGTAGTTAAAGCAAGGATCAGTGAGGATATCAACTATTGTATGAAGAAAGAAAAGATGAGGAACAAAGAAGGAAGAATCAATAATGGTTCCTGGATTTTTAGTTAAAGTGTACATTAGTTAGAATATAGGCCAAACTGACTACAAAAAAGAAACCTTAAGAAGGAAAGAAAAGAAAGCTAAAAGCAGGGCCATTCAAACAAGAGAGAATTTGTATTTTCTTCTCCAGTAATAGTACAGAAGTAGGGGCATTATTTCGGATGGAGTGACTATTCCACAAGGTCACACATAGGGTTGCTGAAATAGTGAAAGCTGGCTCTCAACTGTCCCCCCTCCTCCCATCCAATCTCTGGAAAGAGGAAGCAAGAACTTTCCTTTCACAGAAGTGATCCTGAAATTGTATGCATTGCATCCATTCATATCCCGTTAATCATATGACTCCAAGAGAATTTTCTATTCAGAATCTAAAACTTGGCAGAGTTCAAGAGACTGTTTCCCTACATCATATGCTTATATCACTAGTGGAGTTTGAAATTATTTTTTGCCGATAAAAAGTAGTAGACTATAGATCCCATAGATGGCAAGGTGAGTGGAGGCAAAATGGATGGGAGGGAAAAAAAGATAAAAGCCCAGATAAGGCAGTTTATTTTTCTTGGTTTGAGGCCCGTGGCTTGGTCCTGATACGAAGATTCTGAAGCTAAACAATCACCCAGCTACAGGTTCCCTGTGCTAGACTAGACCAGTAGAAGTAGGGATCCAGATAGATCCTATATAAACATCAGACATGAATGATCATCACACTTACCAACAATGATTTTAAAAACTGTGTAGCTATTGGCTAATGCCTGACACCTGAAAAAGATCATGAGCTCCAGGGGGCAGGGCCTTTATTTTTCTGTTCAATACTGAATTATCCCAGTATCTAGGGAAGTACCTGATATATTTTAGAAGCTAGGTATACACACATATTTTTAAAACTGTAACTTGAAAAGTGTCAAATCCACAGTAAAACTGAGAGTACTACAATAAATACAAATGTTCACTAATTGCTAATGTGTGCCACATTTGCATATTCCTTTCTCTTTCTTCATCCCGAATCCACTGAAAGTAAGTTGCAGATGTTATAACACTATTCTTAAATAGTTAAGGAAGGAAGGAAAGAAAGAAAAAAGGAAGGAACAAAGACATACATGCCAGCTATTCTTTTAATTCCTTTACTTTTAAATTTACCAAATCTTTGTGTTTTACCTTTACTCCCAGGATAACTTAGCCAAAGTATTTTCTTGTTTGTTTCATAGATACCTTTTACAGGATAAACTGAAGTCATTTACATGAATACTATTTCTGAATATTCTGCAAAAATATATTCAGTTTAAAGATAATTTAAGAAGCTACTATAAACCAAATGAGTCTTAAAATTAAATTTTTATTTAAATGGATGCATTTTAACCAAAAAATAATTCTTAGTTAAACAAGAAGAGAAAAATTGAAAAAAAGGCCAAAATTGTGATGATCTAGCTTTTCTTCACTTTGACCTCTAGAAACAGTCTTTACTGGGTGCTTTTGCTTTACTTTGAGAAGTGACTTAAGAATTGAGGTACTTATAAATAGAGATAAGAAAAATGTTATCTTCAGAAGTTTCAGTAGATCCTAAAGAATTTCTCTCTGGTAGAGGAATAAATTATCAACATTTTGATGGCATTCATAGATGGTCCTAGAGGAAGTGATAAAACATCAGTAAATTCAGGACAATACTATAATTAAACTTTAAGAAATTGGTAGTGGAGGAAAAAAAATCAAAGGACTTGTAAAAGCATAAAACTGATATTAGGAAAATAAATCTGTAATTGGTTTCTTCAAAAGAATAAAGAACACTATCATTCATAAAGGACCTACTAACTTTTCAGGGACTCAGATCTAGTAAATGGTAATATAGAGATAAAAGCTTAAATTCATCTGACTACATTTTACTCTACCCTAATATATAGCCTCCCATATACCAAGGAGACTATTTAAAGAACAGAAGAGGAGTCTTGTTTTGGGAAGGTTTATATATTGTTCCTTCAAATTAAATGGAACTACTATATTGTATATGAATATTCAGTATCGGAATATTGGCCAACAGATTTGTTGATGGGGTGCTACAGTGCAAAGCAAATGCTTGCCTTATTTACATTCAGAGCTCAAAAGTTTCATATGTATATATATATATAAATATATATATATAAATATATTTATATATATATACATATGAACTGCATATACATGTTTTAGCTTTTTAGTTACGGGATTTATTATTACAGTGACCCTGAAAAGGAAGTCATAAAAGTACTAGCATTACCATTTCAAGACAAGGTAACTAAGGAACATAAAGATTAAATGATTCATCCAATGTTACTCAGTTTGTTAGGGCTGCTGCAAAGACCACCCATACCCACTGGCTACCCCTTGTACTTTTTTTTAATGTTTATTTATTTTTGAGACAGAGAGAAGAGAGAGAGCACAAGAGCGGAGGGCAGAGAGAGAGGGAGACACAGAATCCGAAGGAGGCTCCAGGCTCTGATCTTTTGGCCCAGAGTCCAATGCGGGGCTCAAACCCATGAACCATGAGATCATGACCTGAGCCCAAGTCGGCAGCTTAACTGACTGAACCATTCAGGTGCCCCTAGCTACCCCTTGTATTAAGCAGTTTGTTACCTAGGGATTCAGACTTTTCAACATCTTTCTTACTATTGTTAATGGAGAGACTAACTAAGCTCAATTAAAATTACAAACACCTTCCTTGGATGGCAACAAGAGCAGAGTTTGCCATGAAGGCTTTGGGCACCCCACAAAAGTACAAAGTGCTGGGGAGCTGCCTGTCCACCCCCAAATGCCGCATTCTGCCCCTGTATCACATGTGAATCCCTGCACTTCATGCTGTGGCCAAGTCCCGCTTCTCCTACTTCTGTGTCTCACCTGAAGAAGATGAAGAAGTGTTCAGGGCAAACTGTCTACCCTGGACAAGTGTTCAAGAAATACCCCTTGAGGGTGAAGAACTTCAGCATCTGGCTGTGCTATGACTCCCGCAGTAGCATCCACAACATCTGCCAGGAGTACCAGGACCTGACCACTGTAGGTGGTGTCACCCAATGCCATGGTGCCATGGGCCCCCAACACCATGCCCAGGCCCACTGGATCCAGATCATGAAAGTGAAGGAGACTGCAGCCAGAAAGTGCTGCCCACCGGCAGCCAAGCAGTTCCACAGCTCCAAGATCAAGTTCCTGCTGCCCCACCAGGTCCTGTGTCACCAGCACAAGCCACGCTTTACCACCAAGAGACCCAACACCTTCTTTTAGGTGTAGAGCCTCCCTGTCCCCAGGTCTGCCCAAATAAACTCCATGGGAAAACCAAACTATAAAAATAAATAGATAAATAAATAAATAAATAAATAAATAAATAAATAAATAAAATTACAAATAACTCACCAGATCTACCATTATTAGGAAGTTAATCTAAATGTCACTGATCATATAACCTTTTTCTAAATAAGATTCCTTAATCTGAGATTACACCTGTCTCACTTGCCATTTTCAGCACTGGACAGAGCAGGACTTCTCCCTTATCCTAATGTATAAAGCAAACATCAAGAGAAAGTGGAGGTATGCCTACACCTCAGAGTTATTACAAAGATCTTAACTGTTATCTAGATAAACTTTCTTAGTATTTTTGGAGTCTCTTTAAAAAATCTGATGGAATGCACGGTGGCTGTTTGAGAAAATAAAATAAATAAAACAAAGCAAAACTGAAAAAAAAAACAGGAAATAAAAAGTGGGGGCAGATATAGATGGGACAGTTCATTCACTATAGGTTAAGAAACCCTGGTCTGGGAATATGGGATTGAATCAGTGCACTAGCTTTGGAACATAGTAAGAACTGAAAGACTAATAGATGACAGAGTTTTACAGATGAATTCACAATGAGTCACGAAGGAAAAGAGACCAATGGCAAGGATGTAGAAGAACCTGGGCCAGAAATATGCTATTCCTTCAGTAGCATGACTTAGATAACAATCTGTATCACTCCTTTCATTCCCCATTTCTTATAGAGACTATCTGTGGGCTATTTCACTTACCTGAATATCTAAAATAAACACATTCAAGGGAAAAGCAATAAAGGTTAATAACACAACACAGAAATAAATGAAGAAATCTTAAAAGTACTTTAGATCTCCCCAAAATGAAAAAAGAGAAATGTCTTCAGAGATATCTATACTATAAAGAGAACATATTTTTATCATGGTTAGTAGAGTTATAACCAGAAATAAATGGAAGAAGTCATATATGTGCACGCATTTTTGTGAAAATTAGTACACGTGCCTATGCACACAAATTATGTCTGTGTCTTTATGTGCGTGAACGTATAATATACTATTTATTTATCTTTCTGGCTCTTAATATAATTTCTTTGACAATCTCATTGCTAATAGATTCAGGTGCAGTCTCTCAAGGGAAGTGGTGGAAAATATAGCTCTTTTTGAAGAATGATAAAATGGACTAGATATTTTGTGAGCAGATTGGTGTGTACAATTTCCAAGTAAACTGGAAGGCAGTAAAATATGGAGATTAAAAAAAATAATAAAAAATAAGTTGCTAAAAAGGTGATGGAATTTTGGAAATATACCTAACTCACTGAATTAGAATTTCCATATATTCGATTGCTATAAATATGCCTAAAATGTTAGTTATTAATTAAACTGGAGTTATAAAATAAAAAGCCACTCATTTTAGAATTTTGCCAGAGTATCTCAGTAAACATGAACATAGTTCTAACCCATCGTGAGATGAAGAACAGGCTGCCTAGCAACCGTTTTAACTAGTTCCCCAGAGGTTCTCAAGAGAAAAATGGGTGTTTGGAGGGAGAGCATTTGTTTTTGTTTTTGTTCTTATATCAAAGTTGCAGGATCATTTCTAGCTTCTCTAGTCATTTTTCTTCTTGTCCTCATCATCTGAAAGAAATAATGAAAAAAAGGAAGCAAAGAAGGAAGCGAGGGAAGAAGGAAGAGAGGGAGGAATGAAAGATGGATAAAGATCAATATAGGCCGTCTGAAGCACTCACTCAGGAATTCAAACATAATAATGGAAATCGAAGTCAGGTTCTTCTGTTTATCATATACAGGCATATACACCTTTTTGTGGAATGCTCACAAATCAAATTCAAAGTAATGACATTGGCTGGAGAAACTACACATTCATTGAAATGTGTGACAGGAAAGAATATATGTTGGTGGCATTTCTTGACCCAGGATTCAAGGGCAACTTTGAAACTCTATGCCTACTTCATGAAGCCATAGATCACAAGGAAGATGTTCTCATAAAGAAAATGTGGCAGGTTAGGTCACTCTCCTCCTTCCAGACTTCCTGGTTAAGTAAAAGCACACTCATAAAACATTCACAGCATATTTTCATAGGATGTCCTATCATGTAGGTCCCTGACAGGGGAGGGAAGAGAAACTGTTTGATGCTGATTCCAGAAACAGTAGCTTTAAGTGTTTCTTTTGAGACAGGAGAGAGAGAGAGAGAGAGAGAGAGAGAGAGAGAGAGAGAGAGAGAGAGGTGCACCCAGTTTTTACTATGTACCTTTCATATAGCCTTTGTGAGTTTGGGAGGGAAGAACAAAGATGATTTCAGGTCAAATTCCAGAGTTAATGATGTGTTCATGAAAATGTAGAGAGCAAAAATTATGAGTTAAAAAGGTTATCATCTCAGGCAAAGCCAAAGCAGTGGTGGATCTGGAGCAGGATGGGTAAGTTATATACATGAGATGCTTAGGAATACAAAGTACCTATATTCTTATTTTATACAATTGTTTTTATGGCTTTTGACTCCATTTTAAGACTCTGTGGCCAGTTGGGTTTAGTGAACATCATTTTGCAAGCCAACAATGCAAAAGTGCTTCAATGATAAAAACTGGGCTTTATAATCATTGTAATATAGAAACAATGTTCCTTCTAGAACTTACTCTGAGCCCTGGGTTCATTTGTAGTTCTATTATTGACCCCATATGAAACATGGAATTTATTTGCTGTTTAGTACTTTCCTGAAGAACAGAAGAGAAAGTGGTTCCATTGCTTTGAATTACCTGAGAAAATTGCCATAATTTGCCATTTCCCAATGCAAAGCTGGATTTCAAAAGTTAGATTCTGACCTCAATGATGAATGTAAGTGCCAAGACTGTATTTTAACTATGCTGAGGCATAAGACTTACATGTAACTCCATTTGTTTAGGTTATAATGAAGATTTATTTTGACACATTATTCTATGTATTTCAGCATCTTATCATTGATTGGGACATTATCAAAACAAAACCTTTTGTGAGGTAGGGAGGCTTTTTCCATTTTCATATTTTTTTATATTCTAGTTCTTCATGTTCCCTAAAGGTAAATAATGCATGAGAAAACCTGCAGTACCCTGGCTAGCATTTTTCTTTAAATATTAAATACTGTTTTTGAAAATGTTTGAACTATGAATAGTTGTGCCCAATAATTTTCCGGTTAGAAATAAAGCTTGATATTTATCCATTCTCCCTTTGATGTCGTAGCACACTAATGCTATGCAGCGTGGTTGACTACTGAATTCCTCCCAAAAGTTATGAAACTTACAATTTCATGAAAAAACAAGGATACAGATACTCTTTGAAGGAGTGGTTTACATGTTTAGTAGAAGGTTGTTATTTTTTTTTTTTTTTTTGGCAGTGGCTTTGGTTTCTTATTGATGTTGTTTTCACAGCTAAGGATATGTTCGATTTTATTTTTTTTTCAATAAATGTCATGACAACCCTAAATTAAGTCCACTAATGTATAAAGGAAACGATTCCATGGATAATACCAGAGAGTACTTCACTTCAATTGCTGTAAACCTTCCAAAGGACAGTTTAAATTGCTCCTACCTAGGGGCGCCTGGGTGGCGCAGTCGGTTAAGCGTCCGACTTCAGCCAGGTCACGATCTCGCGGTCCGTGAGTTCGAGCCCTGCGTCGGGCTCTGGGCTGATGGCTCAGAGCCTGGAGCCTGCTTCTGATTCTGTGTCTCCCTCTCTCTCTGCCCCTCCCCCGTTCATGCTCTGTCTCTCTCTGTCCCAAAAATAAATAAACGTTGAAAAAAAAAATATTAAAAAAAAATAAAAATAAAAAAAAATAAATTGCTCCTACCTAAGGTAAGTATCTTATTTGAAAAAGTCTACAGCTTAGTCATCCAGGTTTCCTACAAAGATCGAGAAAAATCCTCAATTTATGCAGTTGAGGATTTTTATAATGAGGAAAAAAATTACAGTTGTTTACAAGTAAGCTAAAATAGGTGGTGCAGTGGCAGCTATTGAAGACATGAGTTGTATTCTAAAAACTTCCCAAATCATTCAGAATACTTAGTACAAAGTCCTCTTTCCTTCCTTACTTAGGGTTAAGGTGTTCTCATAAGGTCTCCCCACTGGGGACATCTTTACATGATTCACAGAAATCTCATATATAGCACAGGAAGAGTTGTAACAGGATAATGGTAATATACACGCATGCTGGAGTCAAACTACCAAACTTACTGACCATCTGACCTGGGAAAACTGTTCAATCTTTCTGTACCTCAGTTTCCTCATCTTCAAATGAAGATAATAATAGTACCCACCTCTAGAACCGCTGAGCAGTAAATGAGTTAATATCTGCCAAGAATCAACAAGTGTCTGTCTGAAACATTGTATTATGGCATGACAGCATGGCAAACATTATCTAATGTTGACAAAATACTTCATCAGCCTTATAATTTATTGCTTTGGGGTTTGACCAAATATAGATTTTAATAGGTGAGGGGGGAGAGGCCATCATTCGATACCTATCATTCCTTTACCAAATATTTATTGATGATGCACATTTCAGATGTGAGGTAGTTAGAAGGATCAAGTCCTTGAAACTACTAATATTACTAAAGAACCAGAAGTATAGTGAAAGGAACCTATCACTGTTGTCCACGTCCCAGAACAATCAATTAGGATGTGTGCATCTGTTAGAGTTTTGTTGTTTTCATTTTTTTACGTTCATTTGTTTTGTGAAAGACAGCAGGAGTGGGGGAAGGGCAGAGAGAGAGAGAGGCTCCCCTCTGTCAGCGCAGAGCCCCAGGCGGCTCGAACTCACAAAACGGTGGTGAGATCACGACCTGAGCCAAAACCAAGAGTGAAAAGCTCCATGCTCGGCAGACGGGGCCACCCAGGCTCCGTTAGACAGAGTTAAATGCCTTTTGTGGGGAACTGTTTTTTGGGGTAGGAAATGGACACAGCTTTAAAGGCATTTTATAAACAGTCAAATCGTAGCCAGGGTGCCCCTTTAATAATTTACCCAATTAGAGTATTAACAATTTATCCAATCTCAGCCTCTAAAGATACAATCTGAAATAATATTTTAATTGCCTAGGATAAGTAATGCACTTATTAGGAAATTCGCTGGATATTCTATCTTATGTGCTTTTGATAAGCCCAACAAGAGCCCATTCTGCGTTGACCTCTTTACTGAGGGCTATTCATCCGGTGATGACCAAGACTGGTTCCTCCTGGCAAGATGCTCACAATTTCACAAGCGCATACAGGTGAATGTGAAACGAACTTTCATACAAAATATCTGCCATAGTGCAGCGTTGGTGGTACAGTGGTGAGCATAGCTGCCTTCCAAAATTACTGCTATACTTTTATAAGGAAGTGTTTTGGATTGCACAAAGAGCAGTGAAAGTCTAGTTGGCTTAAGCAAGGGGTTAGTCAAGAAAACTTGAAAAGTTTACCATGTGTTGGGCAGATGAGCATTCTAACAGAATATTCAAAATCCTTCTTAACCATCTTAAAAATCTTTAAGGCCCAATAGGATATACTCAGTCATATCCCTTAATTTGCCAAAGACCAATGATCTCCAAACAGCCGACACTGAACCTGGTAAATTAAGTTTCCCACATGTACAAATTCAACTGCTACATTACGATGCCACACAATGAGGCCTAACTGGATAGAACGAGGGGGGGGGGGGGGGGGGCTGAAAGAAATCACAAGAGCAAGCAAAGTGCGGCCCAAAGGCTGGGACTGAACAAACGGGCTTACCGGTTAGAGGAGGCAATGCGGTGAAACCTCGAGGGTGTGCCGGACCTGCTCGATGCAATACACCCTCTTCCATGCCCGGGTCGCGCGCTGAGCAGGAGAGACCGAGGACAGGCGGAGGAACCGAGTCAGGAGTCCCTCAAAGGTGCTGCTGCAGAAGCGCGCCAGAAAAATCGGACCTTGGGATGTGGAAGGTGACCTCTCGCCAACCTCATAGGGCGGGAAAAGAAACCAACACAAAGGAGCACGGACGACGCGAGGGGAGGGGGCAGGCATCCTGAGGGTGCGGGGTTTACAAGGCGACTGCGCAGGGGAGGTGCTCAAGCGCAGGCGCAGGCGCAGGTGCAGGCGCAACGCGGGTCCCTGGGAAGCCCAGGCCCCCCAGCCCTCTGCCGAGCGCATCGGCTTCGCAGAAGGGCTGGAGACCACGAGGGACACGCCGGACTCCAGAAAGAAAAAAAGGTAGGTCACTTAATTTGCAGCAGCAAGAGAAACCACAGTGGAGGAAAACTCCTTGAGAGGAGTGGAGCAGTGAGGAGCTTCAGGAGGGTTTAGGATTTTGCAGAATGATTTAAGGAGGGATTTCAGAAATGGAGCTACCTCTGGAGTTTCCATCAAAAGGAGGGGGCAGTTCAGTAATTGGGCACGTCGGCTATCTGTTCAGGAGGTGAGATGAGCTAACCTAGAAGCAATTTCCGTGTGCCCTTGGGCATGTCCTTTTGGAAACTGTTGTCTTTTGATCGTGCCAGTGACCTGTTGGAGACGTGGTTGATGTTTGTTAATAGGAGGGTTCCATACCTAATTGTGCTGGTTTTCATTTCCTGGAGTGTGAGATCCTTGGAAAGGACAGGGCTTCAAGATCTTAAAATGAGTAGAGGGACAACGGATTAGAGTTCCAGTCTGAATTTTTGCGTGGGCGCGCGCGTGTGTGTGTGTGTGTGTGTGTGTGTGTGTGTGTGTGTGTGTGATACTAGTCTGGCTGGTGAGACCAAGAAACTTGCAGATTTTATGTCACCAGTTTGAGCAGAGTTGTAGTGGAGAGCACGGTATGAGGAGCCTTGGAAAAAAATACATTTTTTGATCTTTCAAAACAATGTCCACCAACTATATGACATTCTGAAAAAGGCAAAACCGTGGGGATAGCAAAAACATCAGCGGTTGCCAAGAGTTAGAGTGGGGGAAGGGATGAATAGGTGGAGCACAGAGGATATTTAGGGCAGTGAAACTACTCTGTATGATACAGTTGGGGAGGCAGAACTTTATCTTTACCCTCTTTGGGTTTTTCTTCTGGGCCTGAGAATTGAACTAACATAAAACAGATTAACAGGGGAAAAAATACGGATTTATGCAAGTTTACATGGCACGGGAGTTCTCATAAGGAATGAATACCCAAAGAAATGGCAGACTTACATGCCTTTATCACTGGGCTGTGCAAAGAGAGACAATTATGGAAGAGTAACTAAACTATACAGGGAAGCTAAGGGAGATAAGAATTGTTATTGTTTTAACAAAGTTTGTTTTTACAGAATTCTTTTGACTTTGATTCCCCCACTGAAGATGGTTTCTTCTAGTACAGAGAGGCCATTTTTCACATGGGAATTTGTATTTCCTATTTTTTTTAATGTTTATTTTATTTTTGAGAGAGAGAGAGAGAGAGCAGGGTAGGGGACTGCTACTTGTTAAGAACTTAAACATTTGCCAGTGAACAAATATTACATGACTTTTAAATGTTTGTGAAAATGAATTTTTGAACACTCGGCTGACCAAACTACTAGTGGGGCAATGTGATAATTTAATGCTGTCTTAAAAAGTTATACCTTTGCATTTCAAAAACAACCTTATCTCCTTCCCAAAGTTCCACATATTAACCGTTCGTACAAAAATAAATAAATAAAATAAAATAAAATAAAATAAAATAAAATAAAATAAAATAAAATAAAATAAAATTAGATAAGTACTGTAATCAAGCATAACCTATTTTCCTGTCTGACAAATTTTTTTTACATTTCATCTTTACTGAGGCATAGTGAAAACATGACTGCTTAAATCAATTGTGTGATAGCCTGTTTCTGGGGAGAAATGGCTAAAAGTAGGAATTAAAAGGTAGGAAGGTCAGACCTTTTAAGTACCCTAGTCAAATCTCATGTTCTAAAAACATTCTGTGATACTAATGAGAACAAAGAAAACATCCTTTCAGTTTTGTTTCTTAAAAACATTTTTGCCATTCTGTATTATGTTTGGTTATTTCTGTAATTCTCCTTTAGTAGTTTGGCATTTCCTCAAGGATTGGACAATATCTTTATATCTTTTTTTTTTTTTCGAGAAATACACTTCAACATTAGTTTCAGTCTTTTATGTTGGAATTGTGCAATCAGTGTTGCTGAATTTATTTCTGCATTGCTAAGTTGCAATTTGCTGGAAATATGGTCTTTAGTATAAAAGGACTTCCTTGTTGCTTTCCATGTTCATTTGAGTGTGATTATCTTACCTCTTTCCTGCATACATATTTACTTCTTCCTGCACTTCATGCACCAACTCCCCCCAACTTCCCACATGCATATTTAATCATATTTTTTCATCAGAAAATCTTGCAAACTCCTTCAATTTAATAATAAAATCTAGTTATGAAAATTACTCAGTCCAAGAATGCATTGACATTGGATTCTCCTCCAATGTGAATCTTGTCGGTTTTCTTCTTTAGACATCAGTGTGCATTTTCACTTTAAACATGAGAGCACGCTGCAGTTCCCTTTGATTTGGTTGCATATTTACAAAATTAAATGTAAAGCAAATGTAGCTTTGTAAAAATCACCTCTCCCATAAAACAAGATAATGTGAGAGGGGAAGAAACAACATAACAATTAGAAGCAAACTGTCTTAGCAAGGTGATGGATTCTTTGTACAGTAGAAATGTATAATCATCAAAGAGTTTTATCTCCGTCTGAATGCTACATCACATAGGCATGTGTAAATGCCAACACACCTGCCTGAACATTGAGAAAAACACAAAGGCTCCATCATTCATTCTTATACTGGGCTCAGTTTTTACCCTGAGGTGCTGTAGGCACTCATGTAGCACCGCATATTTTAAGACATTGAACACCTTGCATGAGTGTTCCTGCGCCAGAGCAGATTATTCAAAATAATAGCCTGGAGTGGTGCCTGTACACTTCAGAGGACTGCCTAACCCGTTGTTTGTTTCAAAAGAGAGGCAGGTCCCTGAGAATAGATATTGCCTATCACATTTCAATGTTGTACCAAGTCCTCTAAGGAAACCAGAAGGTTGAGAGAAGGGTAAGCATTTTCCTGCTTGGAACTGCATTAAGCATTCTAACCTAGAAAAGGCAGAACCAGCAATAAATAAATTATCCATAGACTTGGAAAAGAACATATTGATAATCCAAGAAATCAGAGGTAAGAAAAATATTTCTGCAAACCTAAGTTTTGATTGAAAGAAGAAAGCAATGACAGAAAAGAAAGAAGAGAGAATGTTTTCCTCCAAGATGTTATAACAGAAAATCTCTATGAGAAATGTCCTCCTTCAGATTGTTTTGCTTCAATTTAAAAGCCTTTGTTTAATATTGTTTTTCTTGTGATCAAGTTTGAAGAACACAGTAGATGATGTTTTGGGGTGATGGTACAGTTGAACGTAAGCATCTTAGAAGTCTGGCCTTCCACATCTGAAAAGACATATCAACTTCACTAGACTAGTACGACTGTAAATCAGCATTACTACTCCTTTCCTCCTGGAAATTATACACAAACAACAGTGAAAATATGTAAAACTCATTTTCAAAGACCCCGGGAAGTGTGCAGTCTACTGGTTTCTAAATAGATGTAGGGCTCCTAAAAGCAGCTAAAGAGCTAAATGTATGTGGGACTGTTAGAAATAGAGAAGCTTAGAAAATGGCAAACGGGCTCAGTGGTGACAGATTTCAGAATGTACTGGTAAAACTCTGCTTTAACAGGTTAAGGACTCACCAGAAGTTCTAGCCATGAACCTGGTTTGAAATATGAAGTGAGGAAGCAAGTGTGAGCAGAATTTGTAATGAAAACCCTCCTGGAATTGATTTGTATGGAAGAAAGGGAGGCATCAGGAATCGTACAGTAAGGCCATGTTTGTGGATAGCTAAGTATCTCTGGACAACAGAGTTACCATCCTTGGAAGTTACAACCAACCAGAGTTACAAACCCTGGAAGACTACCCTGCCTCCTTTTCTTTTCGCAAGAATGAAGTCCAAATAACCAGTCTAGGAAAATTCACATCATTCTATAAGAATTAGTAAAAGACATATGGTAACTGGCACAAATTGATACAAAGATACTATAAGAAAAATGGAAGAAAATGGAAGCAACATATAGTAACAAAGGAGAGTCATCAGAAACAGTACAAGACTACAGTTTTTAGTAGAAAAGACATCAGGTAATACTGTTTCTGTAACCTGTTCTTGAGAAAATTACTAGTGTTCAAATTTTCAATCAACCAAGAGATTCTATAGCTGGAAGTACTATAGCAGTTGAATAATGAGAATTGAATATATTTGAATGAAAAACTAGTATTAAAACAAATTTGGAGAATACTGGCAAAATTAATGTAAGTGGTACATAATTGATAATAATTCGGTGATAAAACAACTTCTATACAAATTGGGAGGGCAACAAAGAAAGAAAGTAGAGGTAGAGTAAGTTTTCTGTTTGTCTCTTTTGTAATAACTGGAATATTATTTTTTCCATTGTTTGTTAGGATATAATTTTTTTTCACACAGTTCTACATTTTGATACATGCATGCAGTGGTATAAAGACCACAGTATCAAAATATGGAACAGTTCCAACACACACACACACACACACACACACACACACACACGCACACACACGATCCCCATTTTGTAGTAACCATTCCTCCCAACTCCAGTCCTTGGAAGCCACTGATGTTTTGTGTCCCTATAAACTGTGTTTTTTCCAGAATGTCATTAAATGGAATAATAGAATGTGTGGTGTTTTGAATCTGGCTATTTTCATTTAGCATAAGCCATTTGAGATGCATCCATGTTATTTTGTATGTCAACAACAAATTCTTTTTAATTACTAAATAGTATTCCTTTAAATGATTCTCTCCCAGTTTATCTTGTTACCCTAATTGAGGAAAATCTCCGTTGTCTCCAATTATTGGCAATAACAATAAAATTGCTATAAAACATTCATGTACAGATTTGTGTTTGAACATATATATATTTTTTTCATTTCACTTAAATAACTACAAGTGAAATTTCTCGGTCACATGTTATGTATATCTTTATAAAATCCCAGACTTTTTCCCAAAGTTCCTGAACCATTTTGCTTTGCCACCAGAAATGAATGAGATGTGGGTGCCTGGGTGGTTCAGTTGGTTAGTGACTGATGCTTGATTTTAGCTCAGATTGTGATCTCAAGGTCCATGAGTTCAAGTGCCACATTGGGATCTGCACTGCCAACACAGAGCCTGCTTGAGATTCTGTCTCCCTCTCTCTCTGCCCGATGCATGTGTTCTTTCTCTCTCTCTCCCAAAAATAAATAAACAAACTTAAAAAAAGAAAACAATTTAAAAAAAAAGAAATGCATGAGAGTTTCAGTAGCTCCACACCCCCATCACCCCTTGGTGTTGTTTCTTTTTTGTTTTATTTTAAGTCTCTCTAGTATGTGTGCAGTAATATTCCATGTTTACATTTCCCTATTTCCTAATTATTTTGAGCATCTTTTCATTTGTTCGTTTGCCATCTTTAAAGTGTTTATTCAAGTTATTTATCCATTTTTTAGACTGGGTTGTTTCGTTACTGAGATTTTAGAGCACTTAATAAAGTATGGTTACAAATCTTTAATCATAAAAATAATTTGCAAATTTTCTCTCCTAATCTGTGGTTTGTCTTTTTAGGTTCTTAGTAGTGCCCTTCAAAGAACATAAGTTACCACTCTTAAGGAGTTCATCTTATCAATTTCTTTCTGCATAAAGAATTGTGAAAAAAACCAGAATTGTGGTTTTTGTGTTATCAAAAAAAATCTTTGTTTAACTCAAGACCACATAGGCATTGCTTCATTTTTTTAATAATTATTTTAACGTTTATCTATTTTTGAGAGAGATAGAACATGTGTGAGGTGGAGGAGGAGCAGAGAGGATGAGACAGAGGATCCAAAGTGGGCTTTGTGCTGACTGGCAGAGCTGCCTGATATGGGGCTCAAACTCATGAACCATGAGATCATGACCCGAGCAGACGTCAGATGCTTAACCAACTGAGCCATGCCCCAGGCATTGTTTCATTTATCTTCCGATAGTTTCATAGTTTCAGGTTTTAGAGTTAGGTGTACAATCCATTTTGAGTTATGCTATATAACATATTGACAAAAGTTTATTTTATGCATGTGGATATCCAAATTTTCAGTGTCTTTGTTGAACAGTATCTGCACTTTTGTTGAAAATCAATTGACTTTATATGTTTGAGTGTATTTCTGTATTCCCTATTCTCTTCAAAGACAAGAGTTACTTGGTTACTCTATGTTACTCTAGCTTTATAATAAATCCTTAAATTAGATGATATGAATCCTTCCACTTTGTTCTTCTAGTTCAAAATCATTTTGGTTCTTTTGTCTTTCCACAAACATTTTAAAATTGGCTTCTAATTCCTGAGTTGGAATTCCTGTGTATAATTTTATTTTTTTAATATTTGTTTTGTGGCTCATGATATGATCTATCATATATTCATATTATATCATATCATATTCATATCATATGTTCATATGATCGTATTCTATGTGAATGTTCCTTTTGTACATGAAAGTGATGTATACTCTGTAATGGGTTTTATAAATGTCCATTAGGTTAATCAGTTGATACTGTTTCTCTGCTCTTTTATATTTTTACTAATTTTCTGTCTTCTTATTCTATCAATTCTTAAGAAAGGAGTGTTGAAGTCTCCAAATACAAGTGTAGATCTGTTTATGTCTGCTTTCAATTCTATCGGTTTTTGATTTGCATATTTTGAAGTTATGCTATAGGTGGATATATGTTTAGGATTATTATTTCTTCTTGATTAATTGATCTATTTATCATTATATAATAATAATACTGTCTAATATTAATATAGCTATTCCAGCTTGACTAGTGTTTGCATGATATCACTGTTTCCCATCCTTTTACATTTAACCTATTTATGTCTTAGTTTCAAAGTCAGTTTTGTGTAGACAGCTTATAGTTGAATTTTGCTCTTTTATCTAATCTGATTATCTTTTAATGGGTTTGTATAATTTATATTTATTTATTTAAGTTTATTCATTTTGAGAAGGAGAGAGAGAGCACAAACAGGGGAGGGGCAGAGAGAAAGACATAATCTCGAGCAGACGACATGGGACTCGAACCCAGGAACTCTAGAGATCATGACCTGAGCTGAAATCAAGAGTCAGACGTTTAACCCACTGAGCCATCCAGGCACCCCTGCAATATATGTTTAATTAATTAATATGTCTGCCTTTAAAGAATATTACTCTACTTTATATGTAGTTAAAGATCTTATAGGTACATACTTCCAGTCCATTCCTTTCATCTGTTTTGCTAATGTTGTCATGCAATGTAGTTCCTTGCTACTCTTTTGCTTTAGGTAGCCTATTATCTTTTAGAGCAATTAGAAATAAGGGGGAAAAAAACTACATTCATATGTTTACCTTTATTATGCCATTTCTGTTACTCTTTTTTTTTTTTTAAATACAGGTGCCAGAATCTCATTCCCAGAGATTTTTTTCTTATTTATTTAGTGAGTTAGTTTTATTGGGTTATAATTGCCCTAGAGCATTATATTCTATTACTGTTGATTTTTTTAATTTGTTTTCTTAAATCCAAGTTTATGACTAATGTCATTTTTTTTTCCTGCCAGAAACGATCCTAAAATATATCTTGTTTGCTGGTCTGCTGACAATAAAACTCTCTTTTTTGTGTTTCTAAAGATTTTTTAACTTTCTCTTTTTTTAAAAAAGATATTTTCTGTAGCTATTGAGTTTACTGAGTTTTGGGTTGACACTTATTTTCTTTCACACTTTAATGGTGTGACTCCATCTTTTCCTTGGACTGCATGTAAGAGGTCTTCTGTAATTTTTTTCTCTGTTCCTTTGTATGGAACATATTATTATTTTTAATCTAGCTACCTGGAAGAAATATATCTATGTGTTCAGTTTTCAGAAGTTTCAAGAAAATATATGTATGTGTTTCTGTTTTTGTTGTTGTTTCGTTCTATTTATCCTGCTTGAAGTTCTCTGAATGTTCTGGATCAGTGGTTTTGTATATATATTCCATTAAATTAAAACATATTTGAACCCTACCACTTAAAATATTTCTTCATCATTCTCTCTTTCTTCTTCTATGGGATGCTGCTTATATACTTGAAGTCATTTCTTATTATCCCACAGTTCTTGAATAGTCTGTTCCTTCTGTTTTTTGGGGGTTTTTTTTACATTTTTTCCTGTGTTTCTTTTTGCTTATTTTTTTTAACCTTTTGCATGTTCATGGATACTTTTCACAGCTGTTTCAAGTCTATTATGAGCCTTTTAAAGGCATTCTCCTCTGCTATTATGTCTTTCGTGTCTAACATTTCCCATTAAATTACCTCTTAAAGTTTCAACTCTCTGTTGAAGTTACTTATCCAATAATGCATTTTGTTCCCCTTTTCCACTCAAGACTTAAACATATTGATCATAGTTGTTTTAAATTCTGTTTGATAGTTCCATGATCATTGTCATATCCAAGTTTGGTTTTATTAATTTTTTTTGTCTCTTGAGAGCATGTTGTTTTTTCCTCCCTTTTTCTCTTTCTCACAACTTCTTTTTGAGAGCTAGACATACTGTATAGGGCGATAGACTGTGATAGATAGTATTTATGCCTGAAGAATGGAACCACTTCATCCTGTATTGTGACATGAGGAGGTTGTTCCCTGTTGTCCTTGTTTAGCCTCAGCACTAGGCATGTACTATGGCACTGACATCAGTGACTGGGGCCTTCTAAATAATGTTTTCTCTTCCCTATAGGAGACCTCTAATAGTCTAAGCTTACAATGTATTTTTATTTCTCCCCATGAGTACAGTTTTTGTCTGTTCCCTACCTCCAGATGCAGTGGGTCCTTCTCTAGGTTTGATACCCTTCCCCAGCAGGTTAACACTTTTGTTCTATGAATGTGATCCAGAAGTAGAATCTTGGCAGGACTAATGCCTTTTCTACTATAGCTCCTCTTATTTTCCCTTCACCCTGAAACCCAGTGGAGGCATTCTCTTACCCTGCCCCAAATATTCCTCATGGTCTCCCAACTCTGGTGTTCATGAGGGAGAACTTCCTAGTGGTTGAAAATTATCCTATGTGCAGCCCCCAGCAATTTGGTACTTTCATAATAACCCACTTTTACATTAGCCTTGAGGAATTCACTAAAAATTTGTATCTGAATTCTTACATATTTATATGGCGTCTGGTTTCTAACTCAGGGAAATAAGCCCTTTCATGCTGTCTCTCATTGAAGGTCTTTTCCTCAAATTTGTTGAATTTTTATTTGTGGTAGTCTATAATCAATAAATTTCTACATATAGATGTAACACTGACCAACATTCCCTCACCACAATGCAGGCTGTAAATTTCAAAGTCTATAACAATTCTTGATTCAAAAGGAAATATAAAATAAAATAATTAAATTAAAAAATGAATATATTACATATTCAAATATATGTAATACAATGTATGCTACTACTAAAAGTGCTTCCAGAGGAAAACTCATAGCCATAAAAACTAACATCAATGAAAACAGAAATGGAAACAAAATAATCTAACATTCGACTAAAAGTATTGAAAATAACAATAAAACAAAGAAAACATTGGAGAATAAATATCATGGCAGGCAGAATTCCAGAGTGGCCTTCTAAGATTTTCCCACCCTAAACCCTGAGGCTGTGAAAATGAGTGCTCTTACTCTGATTTATGTTATATTACATGTGAAGAGATGATTTTGTTTTGTTTTGTAGATGTACTTAGAGGAATAATCAATTAACTTTTAGTTAATCAAAAGAGAAGATTATCTGTGTGTGCCTATCCTAATTCCATGAGACCTTTAAAAGCACTTTCCTTTATCTGATAGCAGAAGGGGAATTCAGAGAGTCAAGGCATACAAACAATTTGATGTGCTCTTACCACCTTTAAAGATGGAGAGAACTGGGGCGCCTGGGTGGCGCAGTGGGTTAAGCGTCCGACTTCAGCCAGGTCACGATCTCGCGGTCCGTGAGTTCGAGCCCCGTGTCGGGCTCTGGGCTGATGGCTCGGAGCCTGGAGCCTGTTTCCGATTCTGTGTCTCCCTCTCTCTCTGCCCCTCCCCCGTTCATGCTCTGTCTCTCTCTGTCCCAAAAATAAATAAAAAACGTTGAAAAAAAAATTTTAAAAAAAGATGGAGAGAACTACCCAGGATGGACTTTTGAGTGTCCTCTAGGAGCTGAGAATGACCTCTGGCCAATAAAACATGAGCAAACAGGGACCTTCTACAACCCCAAGGAACTGAATTCTGCTAACAACATGAATATTTTTAGGAAGTGATTCTGTCCCAGAGCTTCTGGAAAACAACCCAGTCCAGCTGAGCTGATTCCTTGACTTCAGCTAGTGACTATGAAATAATGAATAATTTTTGCTGTAAGCTGCTAAATTTGTTGTAATTTATTTGTTACACAGCAATAGAAAAGTAATTGAAAGAACAGAATTTAATGAGTTAGACAACAGAAAAGTAGTAAAATAAAAAATAAATAAGCTAGTTCTTAAAATATGTTTAAAAATTTTTTTAATGCTTATTCATTATTTGAGAGAGACAGAGCACGAGTGGGGGAGGGGCAGGGAGAGAGGGAGACACAGAATCCAAAGCAGGCTTCAGGCTCTGAGCTATCAGCACAGAACCCGATGTGGGGCTCGAACCAATGAAGCATGAGCTCATGACCTGAGCCGAAGCTGGACCATTTAACCTACTGAGCCACCCAGGCACCCCTAAGCTAGTTCTTAAAAAAAAATTTGTAATATAGGTAAATCATTCATAAACTAAGCAAGAGGGGAAAAAAAGGAGGAACATCAAATACATGTTATCTTACTTGGGGGAAAAAATAACAGATACGGGGGAAATCAAAAGAAACAGAAACTATTATTTTGCAGAACAGAGAAAAGATAAGATATATTTATATTTTATTGTATATGCTTAAATAAATTCTGGAAGAACACAGAAGTTATTCACTAAATTAAAGCAGAGTGGGAGTGGAGCTGAAAACAGAATCAATGACAGACAGTAGTGGGAGGTAATGTACATTTTTACAGATCTGTGTATTTTGTTCTTAAACTATGAGGGTTTATTTCCTTCTCAAAAAAGCATTAATTATAAAAGAAATAAACACATAAATAAATCTTACAACATTACTAGATTACGTTTTGACCTACACCACTGTTGGTGTTATTTAATTACATATATTTCAATTGGTCTTATTTAAAACAAATATAATTCTTGTATATAATTTTCATTACATTAAAGTAAATATATGACAGGTAATTGTCAAAGCCTACATACCTTCAAACCCCTGGGGAGTGTTTTTTTGACAATACTCTTTTAATTAAACAAGGTGTCCTTTGGAACAGCTAAGATAGAAACATTCAGAAATCTCTTTTCACTCCTCTGTGGAAAGTGTGGGAAATGAATAATGGACATAGGTAATTAAAATGAGAGTTTCTGAATTACCTAAGATGACATTCAGCAATACCAAGAGGACATCCTTGGGAACATGCAGAAAAATCAAAAGTCTTCTTAATAGGTATGGGAAACAGGAGAAGAACAAGGACTCTTTTATTTAGACATGATGATAATGGTATTCCTTCTAGATTTGGTTCCTTGGTAGGAAAGAAGAGCTTCTTGTTATGTGGAAAAGGAAATTATTCTAATAAGATTAATATAGCAGGATGATAAAAATAAGAAAGGAATGTGATTGTCATTGCTTTTGTAACTTTTTATCCTAAAATATATCATGAAGAGAAAAGAGAGGAGGATGTAAATGTCTTTATAATGAATATATGCAGAGACCATATGGTAAAATTGTAGCTTCCAAATGGCATCAATTTCTAGATGGTGCTTTAATTTGGAATATTACTTATAACCTAATTTTGGATCCATTTCAAATCCATCATTGTGTTTATGTCCAAAAGAATCAGGAGACTACATTTTTGGGAGAAAAAAATTTTTTTTAAAAAATCAAACTTCACTCTGGTGATTTTTAAATGCATTTAAGAAAAATAAGCAAATGATTCAAGTTACAATAGTGTGTAAGGACACATGGTATGAGGAAAAACTGATACGTGGAATAGGAAGAAATGATGGATGAGAGACCATACTGATACATGTTATTTTTTTTTTAATCTTGTTTTTCTTAAATGAGGACTGTTTTTGAGCAAATATTTAGATCATGGGATAATCAGAAGTAGTGAGTTCTTGGGGCACCTGGGTGGCGCAGTCGGTTAAGCGTCCGACTTCAGCCAGGTCACGATCTCGCGGTCCGTGAGTTCGAGCCCTGCGTCAGGCTCTGGGCTGATGGCTCAGAGCCTGGAGCCTGTTTCCGATTCTGTGTCTCCCTCTGTCTCTGCCCCTCCCCCATTCATGCTCTGTCTCTCTCTGTCCCAAAAATAAATAAATGTTGAAAAAAAAATTTTTTTTTAAATAAAATAAAAAATAAAAAATAAAAAAAAGAAGTAGTGAGTTCTTGCAGAGTACAGGTGTGTACCATGCACACACAAACACACGCACACATACACACATACACTATGAGATTTTTTTTATTATTATAGCCAAAGATGGACGCAGGTAATAAAAAGCCAACTCATCTCTACTTACAATAAAGCCCTAAAATAAAGAACAAACCTTATTATAAGGACATGAAATTTCAAATGAAAGTATAATTGGCTTGCTGCATTTTAAGACTGCATTACTGAGCTACAACATTATTGTTGTAACTTTATTACATACATTTAAAATTGAGCTTATTCTAAAGCAGTTTGGATTCTCTGTCTCTTTCTGGCTGTTTCATCATTCAGCCCGCCTCTGCCACAATCCCTCAAGAACAAATATCTTTGCTGATTTCTCAGGCTGTATGGGTCAGAGTTTACTCTCAATTTCTAAACAGTGTCACATGGTTTCTCTAAGATTTTCAGTCATAATCATTGCAATATATCATATATGGACCCTCAAAATCCTGAAAATGTTCTAATTTTGTTAAGTATCAATTCTCAGCTAATGATGTCATGAAGAAGATATCTCCCTGTCATGACTGTTTGGAAACTTGAACACGTTCAAGAATAGAACTGTTCAAAGTCTTTTTGCTTTGTTTAGAAATGGCCAGAATCAGTCAGGAAAAACAAGTTTTACCAAACTAATATATACATTTTTTTTACCGTTAAAATTTGTCATGATCATAGAACAACTTAGTCATTTTTATTTTAGTTCTAGCCTCGTGAAAGATGACCAAAGTAAAATAGTTCTACTTGGGGAAAAAATGTGTTTCATTATAAGTGTAAAAGCTATCGTTAAACAAAATTCATATTTTAAACAAACACAAAACTTGGGGATGAGCAATTTATGAGTCTACCATGGAAGTTTAGGATAATCCATGTTGTGGATTCAGACTGCCTAGTCCCAAATTTTGATCCACTGTGTGACCTTCAGCAATTTCTGAACTATAACATGAAAAAAAAAGGAAAAGAAAAAGAAAAACACTTCATAAGATTGTTATGAAGATTAAAGCAGATAATACTTGAGAAGTGTTTTGCACAGTGCCTGGAAAATTAATTAGCACACACTTAATGATAGTATGATTATTTTATAAACATAAGAGTCATCTAGGACAGACCTGAACCACCCTGTTACCTTCAACAACATTTTATCTTCCATTTTTATATGAAATGGGAAAGGCAGGGAGTGAAGGTGAGGAGAAAAAATAAGACAAAGGAAATTGCATGTACAAGAGGCCAGAGACTTTTCATCGTTAAAGGCTTTAACTATACAGCTCTTACTATAATCTCAACACATTCTGGTCCCATGAAAACTCAAGAGAAGCTTACACAGTTAAAACAATCAACCAAAAAAGCATAACCTTTCTCTCCTGCCATTGCCTCTTTGCAGTTACACATCTTTAAATAATAGAACCTAGAGGCCACATTGATTTGCTTGGGGTCTTAATGCTCCACCTGTGACAGAAAGGCTGTAACCAAAATGTTCTCCCTATATGCCATTAAATTTCTTGGGCATATTTCAGTCTTTCTCCTCCTTCAACCTACTTGTTACCTATCTATCCTTATTTTAGTTGAGACCTATCTCTTGTAATATCACTTGATGTAGTAGACCATGCCCTCTTACTTGACTTCCGTGGCCTTGCCTATTTTTTCTCCTACCTTTCTGAGCTCTCTCTCCTTCCCTTTGCAATCTTTGCAATCTCCTTAACTGGTGATGTTCTTTTAGCTATGTCTAAGCCTTCTCTTTCTACCTGATATATAAGGGAAACCTTATTCACTTCCACATCTCCAAGATCTGCATTTTCTACCTGGACTATCTCCTGAGCTCCTGACAAATCTACCCCAAAGCCTTCTGAAATAGCCGCTCAAATGTCACAAAATACCTCAAAGGTCAGTGGTTTTAAACTGAACTCTTTCACCATCCCTTGACCCTTGAAACTGCTCCTCTTTTAAACTTCTCCAGCTCATTAAGTGTTCACCAGTGTCTGGTTGCTCAGGCAAGAGACTGAGGAAGCATCTGTGACTCCTTCCTATACCTTAGAACCAACATCCAATGAGATGCCTGGGTGGCTCACTTGGTGAAGTGTCTGACTTTGGCTCAGGTCATGATCTTGCAGTTTGTGAGTTCGAGCACTGCATTGGGCTGTTTGCTGTCAACACAGAGCCTACTTTGGATCCTGTCTCCCTCTCTCTTTGCCCCTCCATTGCTCTCTTTTCTTTCTCTCTCTCTCAAAATAAGAAATAAGAAAAAGAAAAAAAAACCAACATCCAATCATCAATCAGTAAGCCATATCTCTTATATCTCATATTGCCTGTATCTAATCAGCTACATTCCTAGGACTCTCATCATAGTCTAGCTACCAGCATTCTACCTGAATTACTATACAGCCACATGCTTTCCAGGCTTTTCCCATTCATTTCCCACCCTTATTCAAATATCTACTCTTTAAAAATGAAAATCTTTGAAGGTTTTCCCTAGTACAAGCTCTTTTATGTCTCTCTGAGTTCCAAGACGTAGACCAAAGTCATTTTGCAATTTGGCTCTTGCTTACATTTTTCCAGGGGATTCCTTTGCCACTTTCTTATGTCAACCTTAACATTTGCTTTTCTGTTCATGTAATTGCCTGCTCTATTGTCTCAGGTTTTCTTTTTTAATAGGTTATTTTTCTTGTCTGCAACTCTCAGACTCCTCCAATCTCTAATCATCAGACACTACCGTTGTCTCAGGTTTAATGTCACTTCTTTGGAGCAGGATAGGGATTTTCCTCTCACTAAGGTATGTCATACCCCTCTATCTCAGCTACCAACTGGATGTTCCCATTGTAGTTCGGAGCACAGACTACTCTTTTTTCCATCAATATTCATTATTAGTGGGTGTGTTTTAATTAGTAGAACTCTCATGTTCTAGCTACAAACATGACAATCCAACTTAAGACGACATTTCCAGCCTTCCATTCAACTCAGGGAAACCACATAATTAAGTTTTACCTATGAGTTGTAAACAGAATTGATGCATGGTACTTCCCATTTGTGCCCTTAAAATAGAATGTGGATCCATGCCTCTGCCTTTTTCCCTCCTTCCTTCTGAAGGGAAGATAATGAGATCTGAAGCAGCCAGCAGACTCAGAGACAGAGGACACATATTGTTCCATGAGCCCTGGACAACTGGTCTCCCCACATTTGTATGTGGCTTGTATCAATGTATTTTCAAGTCTTGTCATAGCAGCTTAGCCTGCACTTAATTCATACTATAGTTCCTTTATTGTAACCTATATTACTCTGTATTGTGATTGATTGATTGATTGATTTAAAAAATAATGTTTATTCTTGAGAGAGAGAGAGAGAGAGAGAGAGAGAGAGAGAGAGAGAGGCGCAGAGAGAGAGGGAAACATGGAATCCAAAGTAGGCTCCAGGCTCTGAGCTGTCAGCCCAGAGCCCAATGTGGGGCTCAAACTCATGAAGTGTATAAGATCATGACCTGAGCTGAAGTCGGACACTTAACTGACAGAGCCACCCAGGTGCCCCTTGTGATTTATTTTTTAATGTTTGTTTAATATCATACTCCATATGCGAATCACCATGATGTCCTTAGCTCCTAACACAGAGTCCTGATAAAGATGAATGAATCAATCAATCAAAGGAAATCTATAAGGTAAAGTTGGGGAGGTGGTAGAATTAAACGTTAACAATCTCCTGATTCTTAGTCCATTGTTCTTTGCATTCCATAATATTATTCCTCACAAATAAGTGCCCCAGCTATAACTTGAACCCATGACATCACTTCTCCCCCCATATACACTGATATCAAGCACCTTGTGCTGAGTGGAAGTTCCAAATATTTCCTCACAGATATTGAATGATCTGAGCAGTAGAGCCCCTTAAATCAAGGTTCAGAATGGGCCATTTCTTGCTGACATGCTACATTTCCTTTTTGCTTAGAGTGAGATTATATAGCACACTGAAATGATACCTTCAGTACTGAATGATTTGGCATTCAAGAGAATTAAAAAAGGCCTTCCTTTATGGTTAAAAGTAAATTACAAAAAAAGGGATACTGGCAGGCAATTACTCTATAAGCTATAGAAATGAAAGGGATTTCACAATGTGAGTAGTTTAGATTCATATAATGTGAAGAGCTGTTGGCAAGTGGGAAATCACTCAGCAATCTAAAGGAGAGCACTGAGGCTATGAATGCAATCTCTCTCTCTCTCTCTCTCTCTCTCTCTCTGTCTCTCTCTGTCTCTCTCATGCACACTCATACACACTCACAACCCACACGCACTAAATGCAGATGTTCCCAGGTAAGGATGAAAAGTTTTAGCTCAAAATGTATTATATTTCAAAACAGCTGAAAATATATATATTCTGACTATTTGGTATGCAAGAAGGTAAGTTACAGAACTAGAGCTAAAATAAGATCATCTGCATTCTGTTGATATTATGCAACAAATTTAAAATGTAGAATTAATAAATATGATGGCCTTGGAAATACTCTGTTATGGATTGAATTATAATTCCTCAAAATTCATATGTTGAAGTCCTAACCCCCATTACCTCAGAATGTGACCTTATTTGCAAATAGAGCCTTTGCAGATGATCAAGTTAAGATGAGGTCATTGGGGGTGGAGGGGCAAATCCAGTATGAACTATGTCCTTATGGAAAGGGGAATTTGGGATACAGGGATGTACCAGCAGAAAATACCATGTGAAGATGTAGGCAGAGATCAGGATGATGCATCTACAAGCTAAGGAATGCCAAAGAAGGCCAGCAAACAACCAGTAGCGAAGAGAGAGGCCTGGAACAGATGCCGCCTCTCACCCTTGGAAAGAATCAATCCTACTGAGACCTGGTACTCAAATTCCAGCCTCCAGAACAGTGAGACCATGGATTTCTGTTGTTTAAGCCACTCAGTTTGTGGTCCTCTTTACAACAGCCCTAGCAAACTAACACAAACCCCGATGATCTTATGATTCTTCAAATTCCATCTTTAATTTTTTAGTGTCTGAAAGATTCATGGTCAGCTGAGCAAAGCCTGCAAATGCTATATGCAGCATTACTACCGAAGAGAGAGCATCAAGAAGAGGTAAATGTCAGGGTACCTGGGTGGCTCAGTCAGTTAAGCATCTGACTTTGGCTCAGGTCATGATCTCGCAGTTTGTGAGTTCAAGCCCCAGGTCAGGCTGTGTACTGACAGCTGGAGCCTGGAGCCTGCTCTGGATTCTGTGTCTCCCTCTCTCTCACTCTGCCTCTCCCTTGCTTATGCTCTGTTTCTCTCAAAAATAAAATAAACATTTGAAAAAAGAGAGCTAAATGTTTAAACTCTGTGCTGGAGGGGTCCAGGTCCTAATGTGCAACAGTCAAGAAACCTAAGAATTATTTTCCAGGGTTGTGACATACCATTGTACAGTCTGAGCACTGCATAACCGTAGAGCTCACCATTCAGACTGTAACACTACAGATTTGTACATTTACTAAAATAAGTTTCTGAAAGATGATGTCAATGTCTCATATCCCAACACAATCAGTGCATTGTAATTTTTTTTTTAATTTAAAAAAGTTAGTTAACATATAGTGTAATCCAAGTCAGTTAACATATAGTGTAATAATGGTTTTAGGAGTACAGTTTAGTGATTCATCACTTACACTGAGAAGAAAAGCTAGTAAAAGCAAAATAAAAGGGGCCAGACAGATGTCCGAGGCTGGATATACTCTCCTTGTATACTTTCGGCTTCTGTAATCTTTCTTTGCTCCTGTGTCCACCAACTGCCCACATAGCACCACTGATAAGTGCCCCCTTCCCTTTTCCTTTTGTCCCTCAACCCCCTACTATCCCAGCCATAAAAGGAGGCCGATGCCAATGTTTGGGGCTCAGCCTTTGGAGGTGACTCTGCTGGGACAGCACCAGTGCACAATAAAGTCTTTTCCTGATTCCTCAAGTGCGTGTGGTTTGTCTTTTCCTAGGTGCCAAATATTTGCTGTAACAACATGTAACACCCAGTGCTCATCCCAACAAGTGTCCTCCTTAATGCCCATCACCCATTTTGCCCATCACCCCTCCCTGTACCCCTCCAGCAATCCTCAGTTCGTTCTCTGTATTTAAGAGTCTCTTAAAGTTTGCCTCCGTCTCTGTTTTTGTCTTATTTTTCCTTGCCTTCCCCTATGTTCATCTGTTTTGTTTTTTAAGTTCCACTTACGAGTGAAATCATGTGGTATTTATCTTTCTCTGACTTATTTCGCTTAGCATGATGCACTCTAGTTCCATCCACATTGTTGCAAATGGCAAGATTTCATTCTTTTTGATTGCGGAGTAATATTCCGTTGTATATGTATACCACATCTTCTTTATCCATTCGCCAGTCAATGGATATTTGGACCCTGTCCATAATTTGGCCATTGTCAATAATGCTGCTATAAACATTGGGGTGCATGTGTCCCTTCAAATCAGCATTTTTGTAGTCTTTGGATAAATACCTAGTAGTGCAATTGCTGGGTCCTAGGGTAATTCTATTTTTAATTTTTTGAGGAACCTCCATACTGTTTTCCAGAGTGGCTGCACCGGTTGGCATTCCCACCAGCAGTGCAGTACCTTTTCTCCACATCCTTGCCAACACCTGTTGTTTCCTCAGTTGTTAATTTTAGCCATTCTGACAGCTGTGAGGTGGTATCTCATTGTGGTTTTGATTTGTATTTCTCTGATGATGAGTGATGTTGAACATCTTTTCATGTGTCTGTTAGCCATCTTGATATCTTCTTTGGAAAAGTGCCCATTCATATCATCTGCCCATTTCCTCACTGGATTATTTGTTTTTTGTGTGTTGAGTTTGATAAGTTCTTTATAGATTTTGGATACCAACCCTTTCTCTGATATGTCATTTGCAAGTATCTTTTCCCATTCCATCCGTTGCCTTTTAGTTTTGTTGGTTGTAATGCATAGTAATCTTCTGACACATGGAAGTAAAATTCCTTGAGCAACAGGCATCATTTTCTAATTTGTTTGAAGGTTATAGGCAAGCACTTGTCCTGGTATGTCCATTCAAAACTGTTGCTTTCAAGTAATATTAATGACATCTAAAGTGGTTATTATTTTGTTCTTTAAGTTAAAGAAGTTGTAAATTGTCAGCTTAAGAGTCACATATGGCTTGCAGATAATCATTTTATTTTGCATTGCTTCCCATTTTAAACATTTGAGCCAAAGTATAAAAATTGGATAATTTATGGTAAAACCTAGATGTTTGGCTTCTTTTAAAAAGCAATCAGGACATTTTGCCAAGTGGGTTTACATTCCT
Organism: Prionailurus viverrinus; assembly: GCF_022837055.1. NCBI lineage: Eukaryota > Metazoa > Chordata > Mammalia > Carnivora > Felidae > Prionailurus > Prionailurus viverrinus. Next base: position 144,450,810 of record NC_062568.1, read on the forward strand.
GCCTAAACTGGTGGGGCGAAGAGGTCAGATTGGGTGTGTGCTCACCCCAGCCTCATCACAGTCCTAGACACCAAGGCTGATTACCAGGTCATAAGGCATCAAGTTGTACTTTTGTGTATCTTACAGTAAAATAAGCAAACAAACATATTTCTTTGGCCACAGGTCTTGGCTGAAGTGGGAAAGTACAATAGACTGACATTTCAAAGATCATGAAAGATTAGCACAAGTGCCAGGTCACTTCACTCTTGTTAGTGTCTCACTGGATCCTCAGGAGTTTTAGTTTGAGACCCCCCACCTTGAGGCATTATTCTGCTTAAATGCAGACACTCCTGGGAGGAGCTATTTAGCCTTATCAGTCATTAGCAACTCCCGGGGAATGTGCTAATCAGATATCCTGAGGCCCCTCAGGCTGGTGGTAAGAGCAGGTTTGTTGAAAGAGAGAAGGAAGGAAAAAGCATCCAGATAAGGTATCTGGAGAAGGCCATCCCGGGGTTGACTCCAGATCATGACATTCTTGTAATAATTTTATCTTAAAATTGGAATTATTTCCTGTTCAGTATATTGAAAATAAAAAATCATTTAGTGTTTTTACTGGTTTCAAGATTTCACCCTTACCTAGCACATACTCTTTTTTTTCCTTCTATTTTATTTATTTAAATTTAATTGAGTTAGTATTGTTGTAGTATTGGTTTCAGGAGTTAGCATATGTTCTTAAATAAACATTAGATTTGATTCAGCAATATCATAGTCTTTGTACCTGAAATTTTATCTTTGTTTGTGACATTAGTCTCTATAAATTAATTGTTGTTCCGTAGGAACTCATGTATTTGTTCCAATGCACAGAGGGCATTGGAAAAAATATGTTTAAGGAACGTATAAAGATACTTATTATGAAATTGTAAGCATCTGAGTTATCAGTATATTGATCCAAATGTGAAACAGCAGGAAAACTAGACCCCAGAATCAAATGACTTAATATGCAACGTACTATTTGTGTGGGTTTGGTCAAGTTATTTAACTCTTTCAGCCTCAGTTTATCCCTTCTTGAATCCCTGCTTATATCCCAGTCTTGAGATGAGCATCAAGAATAGCGGATGACAAATGTTTTGTAAATGATGAAGTATGGTTCTGTAAATACAAAGCATCATTACCAAATCAAATTTACTGCAATTAGAAAACTTCCATGTGGATAGTCTTCATGTATGAGCGAATGGGGGTGCACGCATTCACATGTGAAATAGTTCAACATTATGAGGCAAATTTTAATCTCCTATGTTTATGGTGAAGCTGAGAGCAAAGAAATTTACACAGTTATATGGTTAATAAGAGAAGTCTCAGGCTCCAAATCCAATTCCAAACAAATTGTCAACACACCAAAACTATAAAGTTCCAGTGATTCTCATTTTCCACAGTATTACTTATGAAGGCTAAATAATGAAGAATATCAGAATATATCTGCCACCCCACAATACGCTATTTTGACAAATGAGGTATTTTGAGCTGAAAGCAATTGAGAAGTAACAGATGTAGAAAGAAGCCTTCTTGGTTTGGGGAGCCTGGGTGGCTCCGTCAGTTAAGTGTCTGACTTTGGCTCAGGCCATGATCTTGTGGTTTGTGAGTTTGAGCACCGCATTGGGCTCTGTGCTGACAGCTCGGAGCCTGGAGCCTGCTTCAGATTGTGTGTCTCCCTCTCTTTCTGCCCCTCCTTCACTCGTGCTCTGTCTCTCAAAAATGAATAAACGTTAAAAAAAAAAAAAGAAGCCTTATCTGACTAAAAACAGAAACTTTTAAGAAAGGAAGACTAACTTAGGGTGCCTGTGTGGCTCAGTTAAGCGTTCTTTGATTCTTTGATTCTCAGGTTATGATCTCGCTGTTCCTGAGATCGAGCCCCGCGTAGGGCTCTGTCTGCTGTCAGCACAGAGCCTACTTCAGATCCTGTCTCCCTCTCTTTCTGCCCCTCCCCCCTCCCCTCTCTCTCTCTCTCTCTCTCTCTCTCTCTGTCTCAAAATAAATAAATAAACATTAAAAAAAAAAGGAAAGAAAGAAAGGAGGACTAAGAATTCTCCTCTCCAGAACAGTTTTATTGTCACAAATAAAAAGTTGGCATCCAAATGAGTCTACACAGACAAATCTTACTAAAGTAACCTTTATCTTCCATTAGTTTTCCCAAACATTTGCCTTCTCATAATTTACCATCCATAGAAGTCCCAACCACCTTTCTTTTGTTTAGTCACTTCTCTATACATTATTGTCAGTTGTTAAAATGGCATATAAGCTTCCAAGTCTAATTGCTCTTTGGGTTGACTATTCTCTTCTGGGTAGCCTCTGTGCACGTAAAATTAAAATCATCAATTAAATTTACATGACTTTTTCTTTTGTTATTCTAATTTTTCTTGTTATTTTCTTGTTTGCTAGTTTGATTCACAGTCCCTGGAAATAGAACTTAAGAAGGTAGGGGAAACATTTTTCCTCTTGTACAATGGCATTGTATAGCGTTTGATATAATTATATTTTTAGAAATATCATTATTGTTATTTTTTTATGAACATTTTCATTGTCTTGATTTTGACTCGAATTTGATCTTTACATATACTTTTAAGAACGCTGGGTCAGGGGCACCTGGTGGCTCAGTTGTTTAAGCCTTAAGCATCATGGTCTCGCAGTCTATGAGTTCGAGCCCCGTGTCGGGCTCCATGCTGACAGCTCAGAGCCTGGAGCCTGCTTCGGATTCTGAGTCTTCCTCTCTCTCTCTCTCTCTTTCTCTCTCTCTATCTCTCTCTATCTCTCTCTATCTCTCTCTCTCAAAAATAAATAAACAAAACAAAATTTTCAAAAAAAGAACACTTGGTCAAAAATGGACAATACACAACAAACATGTAGAAGTTTACTTAACCTCAATATAAGTCAAAAAATGTAAATTAAGCCACGATAAAATCTTTTCAGCCATCAGATTGACAAAAATATGGAACATTCAAATTTCTCAAGGATGTAGGAAAACAGGATTAAATATATTTTTATTGAAGATTAAATGGAACTCATTTTAGAAATTGGTCAATGTCAATTATAACAAAAAAATCTATCCTTTGTCTAAGCAGTTCCACTTTGGAGAATCAACCCTACAGAAATAACAACAAAATCAAACTCCTGTCTATACATATACTATAAGGAAATGTATATGAAGTTGTAAACTGTTAGTGTTTTTTTTTTAATATGGATCAAACAAAATAGAAACACCTGAGCACCTATCAACTGGGAAATCAGTTGAAAAATATAATCTAGGGGCGCCTGGGTGGCTCAGTCGGTTAAGCGTCCAACTTCGGCTCAGATCATGATCTCGCGGTCCGTGGGTTCGAGCCCCACGTTGGGCTCTGTGCTGACAGCTCAGAGCCTGGAGCCTGTTTCAGATTCTGTGTCTCCCTCTTTCTCTGACCCTCCCCTGTTCATGCTCTCTCTCTGTCTCAAAAATAAATAAATGTTAAAAAAAAAATTTTTTTTAAAGAAAAAGAAAAATATAATCTATAGATCTATATAATATCATACAGCTATTTAAAATATATTGACTTGGACAATGTTTCCAAACTTAAAAAGCAAAATAAAAAATAATGCTTTTCATAATCTTATCTGTATAACAAACTAAAATAAGAAAACACCTTTTGTACCCTGTCTTAGCATATGTGTGTGTGTGTGTGTGTGTGTGTGTGTGTGTGTGTGCGCGCGCGCGCGCACGCATGCGCATATAGGCAAGAGTAAAAAATCATCAAGTACCTTTTTAAAAAAATTTTTAATGTTTTATTTCATTTTAGATAGTGGGGGAGGAGGGGCAGAGAGAGAGGGAAACACAGAATCTAAAGCAGGCTACAGGCTCCAAGCTGGCAGCATAGAGCCCAACACAGGGCTCCAACCCACAAACCGCAAGATCGTGGCCTGAGCCAAAGTCAAATGCCCAACCAACTGAGCCACTCAGGTGCCCCTGTCATCAGGTACTTGTAAGCTGCAGTAAGGCATCGAAGAAATGATAGAGATTTTTTCCATAAAAGTGTTTATTTTTGGGAGAGTGCAGTAGGGGAGGGGCGGAGAGAGACAGGGACAGAGGAACCAGAAGTGTCACTGTGCTGACAGGCTGACAGCGTCGAGTCCACTCTTTGTGGGGTTCAAACTCAGAAACAGCGAGATCATGATGCTCAACCAACTGAGCCACCCAGGTGCCCCTAAAAGTCCTTATTTTTAACATTTGTTTTGTGACTTATAATGAAATTAGTAGAGTTTTGAAAAAAAATGACTAGCTTAGAGTTTCCAGTCTTCTTTGGTGAATGGAAAATTTGAGATAGCCAAACAAATAAACAATCTAGACCCCTTTTGGGAAATGATAAAAAAATAAATTAGAAGTGTCTTCTTGGATGTGTCCTTAGGTAAGGAAGGCAATACAGTTAGTAATACCACAGCTTAAAAATGGTATTCTTCTCACTACCTGTGAGGGTTAGTTTTATGTGTCAACTTGGTTAGGTCATAGTACCCTTATGTAATCAAATGCTAATCTAAATATTGTTGTGAAGGTATTTGTATATATGGTTAGCATCTATAATCAGTTGATTTAAGTGAAGGAAATTACTCAATAATGTGAATGGGCTTCTTCCAATCTGCTACAGAGCAGAAACTGAGGTTTTCAGTAAAACAAATTCTACCTCACAATTGCAGCATTAACTTCTGCCTGAGTTTCAGTCCTGCTTTCCTCCTTACAAGTTTTGGACTTGCCAGCCTTTGCAATCATGTGAACCTATTCCTTAGTGTGTGTGTGTGTGTGTGTGTGTGTGTGTGTAATATACTATTGTTTTTGTTCCTTTGGAGAACACTGACTGATACATTACCCAACTTTAAAATGTTGCCTGCCTTTTATAAAATTATTACTCTAAACAAATTTCAAACATTTTTTTAAAAATATGCTTTAGTAGTGAACATTAAATCAGTACAAATGGACCAAAGTTTTGATTGCTTTCTGTAGTTTCCATGTAAAGGCTTATATCGAAACTAATGCTGTTTATAGCTGTGACACCATCAGTAGGCCCTCAAATCATCTCCTGGACCTTCAAAGAAGAGATACACATCTGTTAACAGAAACTTTCTGGGTCTCCCCAGAAATATCAAATTATGTTTTAATAAAGATAATAATTTCTTATGAGATTCTCAAAGTGCCCATAAGTAAACAGTGACCTAAAAGTGAAGATAAGCAACCAAACGAACAAACAAAAACTTCATGGTGAGTCCATTTTAAAAGGATTAAGATGACATTCATAAAAAGTATCATAAAGTAATAGTTAAATATGGGACTAATACTCTAATACTTTTATGTAATTAGTTTTATCTTTCAACAAATGAGTAAATAAAATAACATAATTGTGAGTCAGCTTTTCATCAAGTACAGAAATTCCTCTAAGCAAAGATTGAACTAGACAGATAAGATTTTAAATTCTTGCAATTTCAGTGAAGATTGCAATTTTTTTTCGTGTACTCAAAAAGGCCTTAAGCACATAGACCATTATAAATAGTGAATCAGAAAGATTGTTTGACATAGGGTTATCTCCTTTTCATTTATCTCCCTAGACCCATCTCCTCATGCTAGTGCCCTCTGGCCTTATTTCCATTGGTAATAATCTGTAATTTCTGCTATTTTCTCTTTTCAATACCACTAAGAGTCAGATTTTCCTTAGGACATATTATCTATTTATAGCCATTTAGAACATTTTACACCAATTGGCACTCTGGAGCTGTATCTGGCGGTGTAACTAGCATTTACAGGGTTTCTGTAGACTTTTATTACATGGTGTGACATTAGATTGATGGACTGTCTCAATCTTATTCTCTGTCAATTGTACACTGATCCATGACAGCATAATGGATATGTGACAGTGTTTGGAAGGGTGAGAACGACTACAATAACATTTTGGGGAGGATGGATATCAGAGTTCCTTTTAATACTCTTCTTAATTTTCCGCTCATACTAAAATTTTTAAAATCTGCCAACATAGGATATGCCAATTTTCTTTATTAGAAAAAAAAAGTGGTACCTGTTTTAGACAAACAGTATTAAGTATGATGGCAAAATAGCTGTCGATCACGCTGAACAGGGCTATTAGGCATTCCCTGTAGCAAGGAGACTTCCAAGGACCCTCTCAGAAGGGAATCATGTTATGCTCCAGTCTGGGTCAAAGGGTATTACATCTAGGAAGATAGTCTCTACTGAGGGAGGAGAAGAAGGGCTTACTGCTCTCACAGCGGAGAATTACCCACAACTTGCCTGAGGAGATAGTTGAGCCTTTCCCTAAGCAGGCATTTGGAGGCTGTGCCAAGGAACATGCTTCTGTGACTAGCCAGAGAGCCTCTGAACATGCGACAATTTCAAATTTATTTACTGTTTCAAAGTTCCACCAATTTCCTCTCTTGAGGGGTAGGAAAGAGAGCAGACGTGTTTTCAGCCCTTTTCTCCCTTCTGAAATGTCATAAATAATACCCTTAAGCCCGTGCTTCTTGATTTTGTTGGTGAGACAGGTGCCAGGACGCTTCAGGGAAATGGCAGAGAGAGGACAAGTTAGTTGAGGAGTTAGTAGTAAGTGAAAGGCAGTGAAGGGGAAAAGCTGTGACCTACCCTTGGCTTTGTTTCAGCAGGAACAGGAGTTCTGGTTAACAGAGCTCAAACAGGCAGGGTGGCAGCCTGCAGTATGTGATGTAGTAATGGATAGAAGACACAGAGCCTGGGAAAGATGCTCAGCTAGCAAGAAATAACCAGTAAGGGGAGCATGCACTCTGTCCTTTGTCCAGAGAAGCTCACCTGAAGGTTTGCAAACTGTGAATCAGTCTTCCTCACTTAAACTTTGCTGGGAGCCATATGATGCTTTTATTTTTGAAAAATTTTTTTTCAACGTTTATTTATTTTTGGGACAGAGAGAGACAGAGCATGAACGGGGGAGGGGCAGAGAGAGAGGGAGACACAGAATCGGAAACAGGCTCCAGGCTCCGAGCCATTAGCCCAGAGCCCGACACGGGGCTCGAACTCACGGACCGCGAGATCGTGACCTGGCTGAAGTCGGACGCTTAACCAACTGCGCCACCCAGGCGCCCCGATGCTTTTATTTTTGGAGCAGATGGGTATTCTGAAATTTTTATTCATGGCAAATGTATGTCTCTTTCATTGCAGTGGGTCAATGCTAAACATGGACACACACACACACACACACACACACACACACACACACTCACACACCTGCTCAAGATTCTCTCAGTCTTAAAAGAAGTGAGAACAGTACATAGAACACAAAGATAACAAAGGCCCTGAATGTGCCAGTGGATTGGGCCAGAGAACAGGAAAATTCAGGACTCAAAGTCCTTGTCAACAGAGGCAGGAGAAGGCATCAGTCTTAACCCACGCTGTTGAAAACTGAGTGTCCAGCTACAGAAGGGTTAAGACAATTGCAATCACAATCATGGCATTCTCCTGCTCACCAGGACTTGTTTCCACTCACAAACGTATAACTTGACCCTCATTCACATACGTATAATTCCCTGTGACTCCAAACCCAGTGGAAATGATCAGCATGAGTCTGATTCAGGCAGATAATAGAATACCCAACACAAAATACCGTAAGCAATTAAGAATTGATTTATGTGGGGGTGTCTGGGTGGCTCAGTCTGTTGAGTGTCTGACTTTGGCTCAGGTCATGATCTCGCGGTCCGTGAGTTCGAGCCCCATGTCAGGCTCTGTGCTGACCGCTCGGAGCCTGGAGCCTGTTTCGGATTCTGTGTCTCCCTCTCTCTGACCCTCCCCTGTTCATGCTCTGTCTCTCTCTGTCTCAAAAATAAATAAACATTAAAAAAAATTTAAAAAAAGAATTGATTTATGTGATCAAAAAAGTTCAAAGGAGGGCTGGCTTTAGAGGCTACTCTAACAATGTGACCAGATCCTTCCCTGCTCTACTTCTCCAGGATTCTCTTCAAGATGGCTGCCAGTGGCTGGTTAGACTCAGGCTTTCTCTTTCACATCCGATGAAGTGTGGGATGGAGTGGACAACATGTAGATGTCATGGGAAAGGATGGATTTTTTTTTTAATTTTCTATCAAAAAGAAGAGGAATGGGTACTGGGGTACAATAAATAACGAATGTCAACTGCTGATCTATCATTATGCTTCCTCCCTCCCATTTTACCTTTTGAGCTTCATTCTCCTTCATATCAATGATTAATTGGCCAGTCTTTCATTTAGCCAATTAATCAGTCTACAAACAATTATTGAGGGTCTGTGTAATAGGCTTGTGTAATATGGCTTGTGTAATATACTAAGGGTACAATCATGCATTTCCACTTAAGGAACTCTCACTGTAGTGAGAAAAATACTAAGTTTAAGTTAAAATATTATGCATAAATGCTGGTTATGGGGATATGTACAAAATACTGTGTCTGTGAAGGAAGATGTCAAAAGAAGGTTTCACAGAAGCTGGATTTAGACTTTGAGCCCAATAGGAGCTCTTCAAGCCAGAGACCAGTTATGGGCAGAAGGAATAGTGTGTGCACAGGAAGGAGTTGGAGTGATAAAATACCCTGTGTTTCTGAGGAATAGTGAATGCTATGTAGTAGCTGGAGGAGAGATTGTAAAGATAGGAGTCCTAGAATTTAAACCTACAGAAATGGGCAGAATCCTGCAACTTTCAGTCACACCAGTTGACTGCTCTGAGTCTCTACTCACTCCAGTCATCCTAGACATGGGCAGTCATAGGGAACTGTTTGATGGTGATCTGGAATGGGGCCAATCTGATCTGGGATTGTTCAACAAATGTTTGCCAAATGTCTGCTATGTGCAAAGCCCTGGACTACCACAATGTGGCTTAAACGGAGCCCTCCCACCAATAGGAAGTACTCTGAATCATCTCTCTAAACCATGTCTTCTGTCTTTAAGCCTGTGTCTACTTCCTTTGCTCATTTTCTTTTAAGATGATCTTTCCTTTTTAAATGACTAAAGATATTCACACCATATAGGAATTTTTGTATTGATCTTAGTCTTCAGTATGTGTCTCCCTTTATAAATATTTTTTCAAACTCTAGCATACAATTTCTGATAATATTTTTCTCCTCCTCTTCCCTGGTTCCCAGCTGTCAGGCCCCCCACAGGGAATGCTCAGCACTTCCTGATGAAAGATGCTCAGCCAATGTACTCACTGGTTATTTCAGTGTTAAATATGCTCACGATTCTGCCTGAAGGAGTCCGATATGGTGAGACCCTTCCATCTTCTCTTGCCTCCCTGGTGCTTTGCTCCATCATTTATTACTTCCTGCTCTTATTATCTTCCTCTCCACTGACTCCAGCCCGTTGACATTCAGAGATGCTCAGATAATTCATCCTCCCCAAACAAAGAAACATTAAAAAGTATATATTGATTCTAGTCTCCTTTCAAAATCCTTCTTTATATGAGAGTAGTTTATCCTTGTCCTTTTTGCATCTTAACTATCCACTCATTCCTTAAACTATTGAAATGAACTTTCTAAATAGAACTGGCCATATGATTTGTGGGGCCCAGTACAAGAGGAAATTATAGGGCCCTTTGTTCACAATGCAGGAGAAAGATTTCTTCTTCTCTAATTCAAGGTATCTTTCTTAACCTGTCATAAAGATGTTTATTTGTCTTTTAATGTCACACTTTCTTGGGCACAGGGATACTCAGAGAATGAGTGCAGATCCTCACAGGTGCCCAGGGTTCCATCTTCAGACTCAGTACACAGGGCGTGTGCCCAGCCTCAACCTTCCCCACTCATGTCTGCCCCCAGGAAACCTCTGGGGTGAGGGGCAACAGGGACAGCACAGTATTCAGGCAAAAACCCCAGTTAAAGGTGTCATCAGCTCTCCCCTGATTATTGCAATAGCTTTATGCACATTTCTCTGCACTGCCTCCCCAGAATATTTCCAACAAAATTATTGGAGTCATCTTTTTAAACATGTTTAAAGCCATCCCATCTCTCTGCGCAGAATCCTCCAATGACTGATTTCCCTCTCACTTCAGGTAAAAGCCAAATTCCTTAGAAAGATTCTAAGATGATGTGATTGGCCCCTTGCTCTCTCTCTTTCCTCATCTCCTGGTTCGTCTTGCCTCACAAACCACAGTGGCCTCTCTGTGATTCCTCAGCCATCCAAACATGTTCCTACTTCATGGACTTTGCATTTGCTGTTTATGCAAAAAAGGAATTTTATAGTCTTACATATGTTGAAGGTTCCAGGTTAAACAACCATCAAAAAAGGCTCAATCTCGGCATCAAGTAACAGGGTGAGGAACCTGACTTTCAGTGCTGTGTCCTCAGTGATGGCTCCATTCTTGCCTCTCACAGAAACCCAAGCCTGATCAGTTTAGGAACACCAACAGATAGAGTGTCTGTCTCCAGTAGGTCCAGAAAATGTGCTTGAGAGTTCATATTGAAACTTTAGGGGCTACATGCCCACCTCAAAAAAAAAAAAAAACTGACTAAAGTATTTGATACTTTGACCAGACCTGAATTATGTGCTCACACCTGGAGTCCTGGGAAAGGAAAAAGAGTAAGAGACAAGTGCTTCCTGAAAGGAAAATATCTTATTTCTCAACATAAAACATATGTCAAATGCAGCTATTTAATGGAATATAGTGTTACCATTAAGACTGGTTTTTTGAAGAATGTTATATTTAATGACATAAAAGTCTCATGATATAATGTTAAATTTAAAAGTAGGATATTAAATTATTAAGAGTGAGAGAAAAAGAATGTGCATTCTAGTAAAGAATAAATGAGATATTAAGAGAATAATTTTTGTAGGATTTAGGCAGGATTTCATTTTTATATCTTATTTCCTTGTGTTATTAGTATTTTCTTTTTTTCTTTATTGGAATATCTTTATTAGGTGTTAGCATTATTATTATTTTTTTTCCTTCCAATATTTTATTTAAATTCAAGTTAGATAACATTGGTTATTGATAGTATTGGTTGCAGGAGTAGAAGTTAGTGATTTATCACCTACTTATAACACCCAGTGCTCACCTTATGTTATTAATATTTTATACTGTGATCATGTATTTCACAAAAACAGGAATCTTCTTAGATGCTTAGATAAACACATGAGGATAATCTAATGTACAGTGGGGCAAAGCGTTCCTGAGCATAGCTTTTGGAGTCTGGCTTTGTGGGTGCTAACCCTGGATTCACCAATGACTATATGTGTAACCTTGTACAAGTGACTTTGCTTTTCATACCTTAATTTCTTTGTCTGTAAGGTGCAGATGATAGTGCCCAGTTCACACTGTTGTGACAAGGAATAAATGATGTCTATAAAGTGCAGCACTTGGCCCCATAATAAGTGATGAGGTTTGGGAGTGGTGGAGTTTTGGAGCTGATGGCAAGGAAAGAATTCTTGAAGACGTCTTTAGTGCAAAAAGGTGATTGTATTAAAGCACGGGGACAGGACCACAGGACCCGTGGGCAGAAAGAGCTACACTGCGGTTGTGAAGAGTGACTGGTTATATACTACGGAGTTGGGGGAAGTAAAGGCAAAAGTGGGGCCTCCTGAAGGACTTTGATATGCTAAAGAGGACTCAAGTTAAGGTTATTTTCCTTCTATAATGCCTTCTAGTAAGGCATTAACATTAAGATAGTCAGGAGTTCTGGAGAAATGTTATACTCTGCCTTTGCCTCACGTGTTTATCACTGGGCTGCAGGTTATAAAGAAATTTGATTTTACCTGTCATTTCCTTCTTGCCTTTGTTTCCCACATCCCTATGGAGAGGAAGGTGATAGTAGGGCTCCAGGAAACTGAGTCCATAGGTTTCTGGAGAGTAGGCTATTGATAAGATTGCCTTTTTCTTGTAACTTACTAAGACAGTTATAAACTGATGGAGACCCATGTCCTGTATGACTGTGATCTCTATCAGTTAACGATTTGTTTTCTTTCCTTTCCTCTGTTCTTGGGCAGCCAGGAGTGCCTGAGGAATATCACACACATCCCATATTCAGGGGGGCAGGGAGGGGGAGCTAGCTTTTGCTTTGCCCTCAACTTGCCTTATGGTCCCTCATCAGTAAGAACTCAAAAATATTATCATCACTAAGGGTAGACCTGGGTAGAGGTGGGCAAAAAAGCAGAGACATACTTCACCATTTTATGTGAGATTATCCATTCTTACAGGATGATCATCTTATAACTTTTTAAAAAGTAACATTTCGGTTTACTTTTATAACCAGTGGCCGTCTAGATTGAACCAGGGCAATAAGAACCCCTCAGCCACGTGAGAAAAAGAAAACCCCATGGCTTAATTTTACTTTTTTTTGCCAAGAATTAATCTGGGGTCCTTATTCAAACACTAAGGATATCAGATTGCTGTCATCATGTCAGTCATCAGGGGATCAAGAGGGAGATAATGTAGTGATTTAAGCCATTGCTGTGGGCACCCTTCAGGTAATTCTGCAAAACTCTTCATTCCAGCAAGAATCTCCTCCCACCCCCACGCCCCCTTTTCTTTTTATTTGCTTCACAGTGAAATCTTTGTGGCCCTTGTGTCAACTGCCCCATCCATGAAGTAGGTGCCTAATTTTTTAAAGAAAACAATTTTTAACTTGTGCCTATCAGATGAGACAACAAGAGAGAAAAATGTCACTGGCTGCTGCCTATCAAATAATTGGAGTCCTCGTGAAGAGGCCCTAGATGACACAGCAGTGTTAAATAAAAGATAAAATGGAAACAAGACTCTTTGAATAATACTGCCTGAAAGCAATTTCCTTCTTGAACTAGGGCGCTGTGGATCTGAAAGCCACAAATTTTAGAGAATCATGCAGGGCCTGAGACTTTGATTGTATAGTTAATAAAGGATAAAAAAAAATCTTCATCTCATGCAGTTGATGACATGCAAAACAAATTCAAGATGTTGCGACAGAGTTGCAAGAATTCCAAATAAAAAATGAAACAGGAGCTAAGGCTGTTCTTTTAACTGTTCACAAACTTAGACCTATAGACTCAGATGAATTTTTTTAACCACTGTATTGAAGTTTGGGGACAGAGACTTATTTTAGATATTAATTCTCAAGATGCCTGTGTCATCTTTATTCCGCCAGAGATTTGACAACAAAAATGAAAGGCCTAAGGACTTTTTACTGTATCAAAAAAAAAAAAATGTTCTTCAACTGAGAGTGTGTTTTAGGAACACCTCTCCTTCCTTTCTTCCACTTGTTCTCTAGAATCATTGCCACTGTGTGAAGGAAGCCAGTATATTTGACTTTTAGCTCAAGCCAGTTAGCCCAAGGCTCCCTGATAGCTCATGTTCTTTCCCAGAATCATTAAGTTTGAACTTGAGAGAAAATAAATATGTTTTACATTTTTAAATGTAGTCGATCTGTTATAAGCACATTCTTCTGCCAATATTGATGATATTAAAAGGTTAATGACCAAAATATAAGGAATGAGCCAGCCAGTAAGACTCCAGGCAGAAAGAGGATTGTCTGGCCAGATGATATAATTCCAAAAAGATAAAAGGGTTTAAGACTCCATTTAGTCAAGTACAGCAACAGGATACCAAAGTTCTGAAAATTAAGTTTGATGGATGTAAGCAAGAGAGGAACGTACCATCATTTTTAAGAAATGAAAGAGGAAATTTCAGAGATAGGGCACAGAGGTGAACAATGGGATGAATCTTGCCTTGGTGGCAAGATCTGTGGCCCTTCCTGCCAGATTGTCTGTAATTGTCATAATCATTTTAGAAAAATATCTTGAAAACATTCTCTTAATGTATATAATTTTGCTTCTTTTTGCAAATTCTGGGAATATCTTTAGATGTGGTAAAGGTCACTGAACTTTTTTATTTCTATTTAATGAAACTCTTTTTTTATGTTAAGTTCCTATCAATGTGAATATTATTTCATGCTTTTAGCAATCACAGAGTGTTTATGTTCTGCTCATTGCATCTTCTTAATGAAGAGAACTTTGCTATAGTCTTGACCTCTTTTTCCCCCCCAGGCTATTTTCAACCAGGGTAGGCCAATTGAACTTGAATCTGTTTCTCCTCTGTGCTTGATCAAATCTGTAATGGGGGCCAGGGGTTGGGAAGGGGAGAATAGAGGCCTGTGCTGTGAAAAATGGTAAATGAGTTTAAAGGTGGTGTCCTCACAACCCTTTTAATCTTGTCAAGTCATTGTTCTTTTTGTTTTCCCCCTTTAGGAATTATTTATGGGTGGAAATGGAGATTTTATTCTACTAACATAATCAGGGTGTTCAGGGACAAAAAGCAAGATTCTTGGCCCTTGGGCAATGATCTTCTTTGACTGATATTATCATCTGATCTTCCCTGTGGAAGTAAATAAAGAAATCTAAAATTTCGTTGCTTAATTTTCCTTGTAAAGAGAAATATGACTGAATGTCTAGCAGCTGATAAGAACTAATGCTGCCATGGGGAAAGTTGATGGCTGGTATATTTTAGTTTTATTATGAAATTACTTAGACTTAATGGTAATAGGGCTTCAGGTATATATTCAATCGTATACACACACATTAAAATTTCATATTTTAATATGTAATTAAGTCAGTCTTTCATTTGATAAATTCTAAGTTTTTTTTCAAAGTTTTATAAGGAACTTATTTTGTATGACAGAATGAGGGAATCTATCTTTTCTGTGAATATCGTAAGTGAGAAGCAGTTTTAGAACCTTCTGAATTTGTATCTGTAAGTATGAGAGAATTTCTTCCTTTAAGAATGACTCAGTATAAAAGATCTAGCGAGGAATCACTGAGCAGAATACAATGCATCAGTTACCAACCTCAGGAGAAGACTCTGAATGCCTCAGTCCACTGCATCTTGGTATTGGCATTGCCAAAGAAAACTCAACTCAGTCAGACATTGAGTGGGACAAGGCTTTGATCACATAGAGAAGAGAGAGCAAGGTCAGCTTCCATAGTGGTTATTGGTTCCCGTTGGCCAGTAGGTTTCTCTCAGCAGCCCATCCAGGACAACTCACCTAGGCTCACCCCTCTTGTGCTGCAGTGGAAGGACTCCATGTTCTCCACGTGGAGAATAGATATAGCAGTGGGGTTGGTCAGGTCCATATAATGCACATGCGTAAACAGAGCAAAAGGGTACACGCCGAACGTGAAATAGCAAAAGATATTCCCACTCAACATGATAAACCTGGCACAGGCTATGTAGGCCCTTATCACTTGGTAAGGAAGTATTCTAGGCCCAAGGTCCATTCTTATATGCCTGAGTGGGGGGCGAAAGACATGAGACTGCCTTTTCCAACAAGGATGAACACAGATGTTGGTCCGTATTTGGCTGCAAGGATAGTTGTCCTCCTGGTTGGTAAGTTTTGGTTATAATTGTGAGGAAATGGAACCATTTAGAAGAGATGTGTTACTACAACCTCTTAATGGTCAGAGTCATACCTTAACCATGTTGTGTATTCTGATTGACGGGACCATTTTCTCATCCAAAGATCAAGACACTTTCTGTATTCTGGGCTAGATTTATTATCAATTTCTTTTCTATCCGTGGGCACCAGGATGACTTTTGTGGTTCTTGTCCTGAAAGAAGGCTTAGTTATATGTGACACAGATTGGAAAGGAGGCCCAGATCCATGCCACTCAGAATCAGGGTCAGGAGAAGGATGGATGCTAATACACAGGGAAAAGTTAAGTAGCAGATTATTTAGGGCTTTCTAAAGAGTATTTTATCCAGTTTCCAGTTGAATTCAAGATTTAGGCCACCAAATATTCATGAGAAAAGCAATCTACAGGAAACTACAAGTAGATGATAGACCGTGGGCAGGTGCAAAAGAAGAATAAGATTTCATAACCAGAGATTAGAATTTAGTAGTAGAACAGTTACTCCTGGTATTTCTTTTTTCTTTTTTTTTTTTTTTTACACAATTGGGATCTATTCTGGAAAAAAAAAAACAAGTCAAAAGACGAATCACCAAAAAATTAGGGCATTTAAGACCTGAGTAGAACCAGACGTAAAGCTGATCATGTTTCATCAGTGATTTAGAGTCATTTAAATTATCCATTTTGGGGGCCAGGATTGATTGTAGAACTTGAGATAAAGAAATTCAGAGAACATATCAAAAGGGAAAGGTGAATGAACTAGGCATACCAAAATGGTCAAGCAAAATCAGCGTGTGTATGTGTTAATTCTTCCAAAAATTGCCATCCCCACCAAATCTTATTTGGCTTAGTTGAGTTATATAGATAGGTCCCACATTTTTCTTAATCCTAGAAGCCCAACAGGTGCTGAGACTAAGAAAACAGTAGACTGAGGTTAGGAATTCTCCCACAGCATCCTTAATCCTAAATGGTCTGTTCTTGATTTAGAGAGACAGTCATCCATTGCTTAACTCATTGATTAACGAATTCCACAAGCAAACAATTATCTCCACTGAGAGTCCAAATCAGCAGCATCCCCTTTTTTCTCTGAAGTTGGAGTCAAAATCCTAATAAAGGTCTTACCACAGGACATGGGTTGAGTTCTCTGAGTAGGAGACTGAGAAGAATCAAAACTTATAGAAGGGGGTGGGGGGAGCCAGCAGGATCCAGCAGTAGTTGAGTTTTAATCTTGGCCTGATGACAACTTCTACCAATGACCAACCCCATGGAAAAACTCTGGAGCTAGAGCAACCCATTAATGTTGTTGTGCATTGGATAGACTAAAATGACCTGGCATTTGTATAAACCTCTCATCAGTCCCATGATGGCATGACCTTGAGCAAGGAAGTTCTCTGCAGCTGAAGCCTTCCCTGAAGGTGCTGCCAACTGAAGGAGATCTAGAGACAGCACTACCACGGGTTCCCTTTCTGTTGTAATAATGCTGTGTTGAGTTAAAAAAAAGTGCATGTAAGAGTGGGTCTCTGGTTACATGTAAGAATTCATTAAATATATCATTTGCAACTTATAATTAATACATTTTCTACCTTCATAAAGTAAGGTTTTCTAGGCATTGTTCTCTAAGTAGTGGTGGCAAAGTGCCTTGATCATAGAATATATCAGTTTATGGTTATGGACTTGTTTTTTGCAAGGGCGGGGGTGGTTATTTGTTTTTTTAATGCAGGAGCTGTCAGTTGGGAAAACTTATAATCAAGAGAGACTCAGGGAAACTTTAAGTGTTAGAGCAACAATATGCACATTCATAGTGTATAAATGCACAGCAGTGTAGTAAACTTCATGGTTCAAAATCCATTTAAGGTTTTAACAGTTTTAAGGAAAGCAGTTTCAAGACCCACAATAAGAAGGGAGTGTCTCTAATATTCTATATTTCTAGCCTATCTGATAAAGGTTCTACCCCCTAAAAGACCATTTTTTAAATTTTTTTTAATTAGTGAAATATTATATTTCCTTACAACCTAAGATCAGAGCTGACTTAATATTTCCCAAGTAAAACACCATCAAGTGTAAATATTACAAAGGATCTGTGAGTTTTCTTAAGTGGTCTACATCATGTTGTGCAATTTAAATATATACAATTTATGCAAATAAAAGAGAACCATTCACTTTAAATAGACTATTCTGAGCACTCTTGTACTCATGCAGTAGTTGTAGCCAAGGATCCCAGTTGGAGAATAGCTCTGCAGAAACCCTCTCAAGAATAAAAACCTGTCTCCCTGGCCGCTGACATGGAATGTAAGCATAGAAAAGTAGGTAGGTCCCCTGGACTGAGCTCCTTCACAGAGTTCTCCTGCACCCGTGGGGACCACAGGTGAGTCTACACTGCCTAATCCTAGGATCCACATCTGGGAGAACAGACCAAGTTAATTTCACCCAGGACAACTGACTTTTCTCTTTATTAATTCCTTATTTAGCTGAAGTATAAATATTATTAAACATTTGCTTATGAACTGCCAGAGCACCATGCTGTTCAACAGATGAGGTTGGTGTGTTTTAATTGTATACACTCTGAACATGCTTAGTTTATTCCCCCTCTGCATTCCACATTTTCCTAAATTCCAGTTATTGGAAAGATCTTTTTCCTTGCAACTCAAGGCACAGATTTTCTTAATTTTTTTCTGTTGGTGGGAGGTGGAGGGCTGGTTTGGGGGCATGTGTGAGAACAGGGGGATTATGGGGGTGGAGTGGGTTATGACACATTTTCATTTGCAGCTGCTACGACTCCCCTGTCTTAATCCAGCCCAGATCTCAGTGGAAACCTAACACCACTCTAGTGACCCTGGAACTGCACCAGTGCCTCACATCACCAAATAAGGTAAGTCATTTGTTATCTGAGCCATAAATATTTACATCCACTAGTGACAAATGTATAAAGAGTGTGGAGTGACTGTGTAATTTCAGCTGCTGTCCTCAAGCCTGTCAATAGTTTCTCTTATCTCCTGAAAGCCCTAATGACCGATGTGTGCTAGTTGAATAAGAATGTGCTCCCCAGCTTGTTACCCTCCTCTGATTGTTCATTATGACCACATTAGTCACCTAGGAAGTTTTTATTTATCTTTTTAAATTTAGGGTCTGTTACATGAAATTGTTCAGACTGGCAGACATTTGGCAGCGTCCTGATCTCCCTCGTTCCTTCATATGCTTCATCCCCACTGATGCCCTAAACCATTTTTTTTCACCACCACCTTTTTTTCTTTCTCGCTTTACTAACATAATAGTGACAAAATAATTCCTTTTTTCCCCCCATATTTTTCTTGCATATCGATGACTTGGGAAGTTAAGTCTTAGTTCTGTGTCTAAGCAGTGCTTAGACGTACCCATAATTTTCTAAATCTAACAGGTGACCACACCGCAGAGTGGTTAGGACATGAAAGTCGTTTCAAGCAAGCACAGTGAAAACTCTTTCAAATATTAACTGGCCTGAAACTGAGCATACTAAGGGCAAAGTGAACCTTGTTTTATTCTTCTATTAAGAGCTGGACTAGTAAGAAAAATGGAAAATCAGTAAGATCGTGCTGTTGGTCTTCTCAACCAGAGAAGATGCAGAGCTTCTATTTTCATATAATTTTATATAATTACCAGATAAAGAGCTCCAAAGGTTAGACAGGGTGATAAAAAGATATATTCAATTTGAAAGATGACAGCTAACAATGTCTAAAAATTTGGAGAATTCAACTTTAAAAGACCGGAGACGTTGTTGAAAGGAAGAGTGGACTGGTACTGACTGACTGAACATACACCTCCATCATAAGCATAACCTTTGAGGAAAATGGCTACAGATTTCCCTTAAAACACTGTGGTGGCTTGATGGCTTAAATTCAAAGGCCAAATGATGGATAGATCAGCTTCTATAGGATTTTTCCTGTAAATAGAATATGGACTTAGTATGAACTTTAGCAGACCCCCAGAAACAGTAGAGTTGATAACTTACAGAATCATACCTGTAAAGAAGACTCAATTCACAATGCTTTGCCCATAATTTTAGTGTAAAAAAAATACTAGTTGAATGAATGAATGAATGCAAAAAGTTGAGAAAAACAAAAAAGAAGGGATCTTAAGAGATAGAGTGATAGATCTTTAAAAATCTTCATTGGAAAACGTGTCAGGAACTTACCTCTTCGTGTGTGTGTGTGTGTGTGTGTGTGTGTGTGTGTGTGTGTGTGTGTTGTGTGTTTGCATAGCAGTGACTGATTAGGATAACACCGGTTTTCATGAGTCAGTGACTTATAGAAGATTAAGCTAGAATGGACTGCAGAGATGGAGTTCACTTAGGGAAATTTACATCTATAGCCTTACAAATTATTTGGAATTCAGTTGCCTGAATTAACAGCCATGTGCTCAAGATAATTTTCAGTAACACATTGGAGGCTATTCAGGCTCAGGGGCATAACTTGCCTCTAGGATGCAACTACCTTTTCACACACTGCTCTGCCTTCTACTTTCTAAATATTCAGTGCCCTCAATATTTCCTAGCTGAACAGAGTTCTTCCCTTCCCACCAGGGCTTTATATTCTCCATGCTTTCAAATTATCTTTTACTCCCTGCCCAGCAAAGCTTCCTGAATTACTTCTTTTCAGCTTGATATTCATGTGATTATTAAAATAATTGTCACTATGACTTACAGATTTCATCTCCCCAGGATATTTGCTTTTAAAAAGAGGAGTTTGCTAATCCAAATTAATTTCTAATTGTTCAAATATTTATATGAGAAGAGATGGAAATGTTTTAATTAGAAAGACTTCTGGTGGCTCATGTCTACTCATCCTTCTCTGGGCTGGGCATCTACTCCAACACTTACTCAAGACCTCCACCAACTAGTACAGTATACAGATCAACGCTGTTCAGTTTCATGTGGTCATACTCTCCTATGTTCTTTAGCAAGTGTCTTTTTACCACAAAATCCCCAGTGGAAGGAGAATTATAGCCAGACAGATGCAATAAAGCTTAAAGGAGTTATCATTCATTCAGAATAGTAGTTACAATGGGGAAGGGTATCCAGTGTTGGAGATACTGCTGCATGGAAGCAGACCACCTGAGATCGAGATATATGACCTTGGGGCACTCATTTGATTGCTTACTTTTCTTATCTGCAAAATGGGACTAAATACTGTTGCTCTGTGGATCTAGGAAGAATATATGTGATCACAGCGAGTAAAATAAACATCTTAAATATAAACCATTGTTGTTATCAACCAACAGAGAGTTTAAGAATACTTAAGATATAATCACTACTCTTCAGCCACATCTTCTCCTTTAAAGAATGAGTCATCTGAAAAGAAAGTATGATCAGTATTTCATTGTTTTAATTATTTTCTGTCCTTAAAATAAAATTCAGTGTCGAGGTTTCAAAATAAAGAAGCAAATCACTGTTATTCTTATTCTGTTTCCCAGGCTTTTTTCTTCTTTTTTTAAGTTTAGGAATGAATACCGTGATATAGTATGTATAGTATGTGGGGAGACCTAATAAATTGATTGGAGCACAGAACTCACAAATAATGATCAGAAGCCCTCAAAACTAGCCTTAATGGTAGTCTTTCAACAATAGACTTTGGGAATGCCACCGAATCTCACTGAGCCTTGGTGTTCTTATTGTTTAAAAGGAGATAAGTCAGGGGCACCTGGGTGGCTCAGTCAGTTAAGCATCTGACTTTGGCTCAGGTCATGATCTCATGGTTCGTGAGTTCAAGCCCCATGTTGGGCTCTGTGCTTACAGCTCAGAGCCTGGAGCCTGTTTCGTATTCTGTGTCTCCCTCTCTTTCTGCCCTACCCCTGCTTGCACTCTGTCTCTTTCTCTCAAAAGTCAATAAATGTTTAAAAAAAAATTAAGAATAAAAGGACATAATTCAGCCATTTATTCAAGAAATACCTTACACATATTCTAAGGCATCAGTGATGGAAATATAATTTAAATCTTGCCCTTGCCCCTGAGAGCTCACCTTCCCTACCTACCTCATAACAATTTTTTGAGTATCAAATCAGATGTATAACAATGTGCCTTGGCAACTGTAAACTTGGCTATAAATAGATAAAATAGAGTCTTTTACATGCAGAGAGCTACTTTTAAGAATATTAAATAGAGATTTTTAATCTTTAGTGAACATATAACTAAAGGCATAGGTATTTGCATATTCTAATAGGGCTTCCCAGAAGGTCTGTGGAGGTTTTATTTTTTTCAAATCAACAAAAGACTTAAATGCCCAAAAAAGGGGAAGGGTGAGATAAACACTTGAATACTTCCTCTTTTTCCTTTCTGTGATCCTATAAAAAGCAAATGTCAGCAACAATAGCTGGACAATATTTGAATAATAATGCTAACTTTTTTAAAATTTTATTTGAAGGTGCTCTAAACAGAGCCATCTTAAGTGGTAACCTGCAACTTAAATAAATCCAATTTCAGTTAACTTCTTTGGAACTTACAAATCATGAGCTAGTCATTCATAATGACAAAATCCTCTAAAACTTAATTTAAACGATTCATTAGTAAACTAAGTTATATAATAATATATTTTTATAGCCTCAAGTTTAAAATCAGGGACTTGGAATTGTATATTAAATCTCAGAGAAAAATTATAGCTAGACAAGTGAGTGAGCTAGACATGTCTTGATGCCTTCTGGTCTGAGTCACATGTTTAATGATGAAAATAGGTTGTGTGTCTGATTGGTTGGCAAGAGTTCTTTGTTGTCCCATTTGGAAGGAGGCTGATTTTTTTCAACCAATATTCTTACTTTCACTATTGCCTTTGAAAGTCCCCCACAGTTCTAGTTACATGTGTGCGTGTAATATTTCTACTTTGAATTGATTCATTATAGTCTAACGCTTATTTCAGACAAGATTTCTACCTGCTTTAATACAATGGAAATACGTTCTATGTGATTCAAAAAACAAAAGTAAAATGAAACAAAACAAAACAAAAAAAGAACTGTGGATCAGAGTGTCATGAAGAAAACATACTGCAGATCCTGAAACACCTAATCAGGTTGCAGCTAGAAGGGTTCTCAAAAATATCAGTGACACGAGAAACGTCTTTGGGAATATCTTCATTTTATATATATGTGGGGTTTTTTTTGTTTTTTTGGGGTTTTTTTTGTTTTTTTGCGAAGTGCTTCATTATTCATATATTATGAACTGTTCATAGGACTTGGCATAGATCCTCTCCTCCAGGCACTTTGGTCTCCAGTGACCTGTTAAAATGGTCTTAGCACGTTCACAAAGCTTTTCATTGCAGTCCAGCCTGTTTGTAAAAACGATCCATCAATATCATGTTCAGATGACAGTCTATGTAGAACCTGCCTTTGCTTAACCAGCCTGTCTAATGCTGAGAGCATAGAATTCTATCCAGGAATGACATCTTGAATAAGTTTGGGTTGGGGCATATTGCATTCTTCTTCAAGACTATTTTTTTTTCCTTCCCTTCAGACATTTCCTTGCTTTTACAAGTCTATAAAAATAGGAACACATTTTTCTTTCCTTTGAAATTATGTTGGCCCCAGTTTTCTTCTTCTCTGGGGTACAAGATAATTAAATCTGTGTGCAAAGAAGGAAATGTTTACAAAGCCATGATTTTGATGTCATGTGCTGTATTCAGCCCCAATATCTATGACAGCCCATCCAACTTCTGCTTGTTGACATCAGCTGAATTATCTGGGCTGACACTTATGGAGGCTATCATTTATAGGGCTTTATGGTTGTCTTCCAAAATAATATGCAAAGGAGTTCTCTAAAGGTAGTTTCACAATTGTTACCCATAGTCTGACTGATTCCTGTACTTGCAGGAGAAGACATGACTAATTAGACTGAATTAAAAATAGCCCAGAAAGCTGTCAGTGACGGATATGCATTACATACACTAGCTCTAGTCCAGATGCTGGAGATACAGCATACTCTCCTCCTTTTAGCAGCCCTTAATTGAGCTTCAAGTTGGTTTTGTGTATTTTTGAAAAGTTTTAATGGTTCCAAAAAGAAAAGAAAAAAGGGCTCACTTTTTGTTCTCTTTAACATTGCTACTCCATTAGTAATCTTTTCCTCTCCCAGGGTGGGCTGGCTGACATGCAGCATGTGCCTCTTCCCTAGATGTGATGCTGTTGAAAGGGGTCCCCACCACTTCCTTTCTGCCTTCAGCACTCTTCACTGCATGCCCTAAGTCAGCTTATGTTCTTAATAGTAAAAATGCAAACAGACCCCAAAAGGTATGGGTTCATATGCCAGGGAATTGAAAGGAGGAAGAAATCCAAGAAGAATATAAAAATACTGTTTGCCACACATCTTTGTAGTCTGCAGTAACCCAACCTTTTACTCTAGAGGGTAGAAGGCTGAAAACAGCTTACTTATTTGTCATGCTTAGAAAGAAGTGATACCATACTTGGATCCCTTCTTTGTGGCTTGCCCAAGAGTGCATTACCATAGCTGCATCTAACTTAATGAACATAGATGCCAAACCTAGCATTAGATACGTTTAGAATATCACCTTATTGTTAATCCTTTCAACAACCTTGTAAGGAATATACTATTATTATCCTCACTCTACAATCATTGAAAGTGAGGCTTAAAGTGATTAAACATTTTTTCCCTAAGGTAAGAGAGCTAAAAACATGGAAGAAAGAAGACTCTGGGCCTGTTATGTTTGCCCCCAAAGGTCCATGATCTTAAATGTTTTATTATATTGTATTCTTGGAGTCACAGAGTAGAGGAAAAGTCTATTTTAATACCATTCTTTTATGAATGATGAGTAAGGTATGCCATTTTTGTCTTGTTTAGTGGCAAAACTAGAATGCCAGTGTGCAAGTCAACAAACTTGAGTCCACATTTTGGACAATAAGCTTTCTCGTAATAACAACACCTCCTTGAAATAATCCTGTTAAAATACACTATCCAGATTAAACTTAGGTTTTACATCTGTTTACCATTTTAAACCTAATAAGTAATAGGTATTCAACATTGCCCACATATTAAGATACAGAATTCTGACATTTAAGACTGTAAAAATCATGGCCCCACTTCACCTTGAGGCATGTGTCCTAGTGCATCTCTGCATAAACACTCCTCTCTGTCATATGGCTTTACTCTTACCTCTCTGAAAATTTCATGTGCATATTTCATTGTGTTATTAACTCTGTTTGAAATGTTTCCCCATTTCCTCTTCCCACTCTTACAAGGTATCATTATCATCATGTTCCAAAGGAAGAACTGAGGTTCGGAGAGGTAGAGTAAAAGTCGCTTGGCTTATTTAAATTGTAACTTCCTTAAGAGAAGGCAGCGTGGTGCTGTATGAGATCAGAGGTTTCCGCATAAGAGAGACCTAAAGTTGGTCTCTGCGTTTTGAAAAGCTTGAGTTATGCAAATTTAGTTAATTACCTCCACCTCTCCAAACCACAGTTTCCTCATTTGAAAAATTGGGGTAATAATACCTAGCTCATTGAATCGCAAGACTCAGAAGTGACAATGTTAGAAAAGCACTCAATACATGGTTAGACTCTCAAAAATGTTTCATTCCTTCTATTTTATATTCCATACAAATACCCAAGAAATGTTTGTTGTCAGCCATAAAACTTTGACTCAAGGGTTCATTAACATAGAAAACAGCCTGAGTAAACCACTGTTTCCCCAGCACTTAAAAATGCTGAGTATCCATTTGGGAATATGGATTCAAAATGGAATGAAAGAGCCTGGCAGGAAGATCTCTTTTCACAGTTGCTTCCAGCCTTATTGAGAAAGCAGGCAGACTAAACCATTCCCCAATTTCTTCACAAAGGAATATAAGTCTGGAATGTACAATGGTCAGGAAAGAAGAAAAAGGAAGATTAGGGAGATACCTGATGAAAGGGTTAATTTCCACTTGACTTATGACCATAGGAAATCTGGGCTAAGTTATTGGGTTCAGGCCCACATGCTTTTTTAAAGCATCATCCATAGATACAGCTTCCTCAAACACACTATTTCATCAGATGATACTAGGAATTGGATTCAGATTATAGAATTGTTTGTATTCAACTACAGTTTTTAACACCCATATAAGATAAAAAGTCAAATGGATAGTATTTGACAGAAAGATAGGAGGAAAAATATCTAAATCACATATGAACTCCCATATATTAAAGCTGTGACTGATATATTCCCTTACACCTGCCTCCC
Organism: Prionailurus viverrinus; assembly: GCF_022837055.1. NCBI lineage: Eukaryota > Metazoa > Chordata > Mammalia > Carnivora > Felidae > Prionailurus > Prionailurus viverrinus. The sequence goes on from NC_062568.1 coordinate 144,476,350, forward strand.
AGCCAACAACATTAATAATAGCAATGAACTCTTACAGCCTTCTTACAGTGAGTACCATTATCCCTTTCATAGAAGAAGAAACTGAGATTGAGGGGAGTGCACTGTGTTTCATGGTCTCAGTCAATGGACTAAATTGTGCCAAACACTAGAAAACATGTTTCCTTTCTTTTTTGAATCAAAGCATCATTCTGGTTATGTGATGATTGTGTTTTTAACTACAACCTTTGCTCCCTAGTCTTGAAAACCACAGAAAAAAGATGAAATTATAACTTTTTATTTTTTGCTCTCTATATGAAACCAATTTAAATCTCTTCTTAAAATCCATATATAAACTTTTTTGTTAAGTAAACTTTCTCTGTGTAGGATACATAGGAATATTCAGAATTCATTTTCTAAAGAATTCTGTCACCAGTAATTTGTAGAAGTGGCTGGATTGCTAAAGTATATTTAGGACATTACTAAAATTATGTTGTCTTGAAAAAATTAGTTAAGTGGAAAATTGCTCCCTATCTAGCTCCATTTGGTCAGGTCATCAACTGTATAGTTTCTCCATGGCCAAGTTTTCCCCCTGACCCCAAAATCTTATGATGTACATTGAGCTTCAAAGGTGACTGGAAAATTTATTAAGTGAGATCTAAGTCAAGTCTTCCCAAATAGAGGGTGGCTTGTGCATCCATTAGAATAGGCTGTGTTATGCTGTGGTAACAAATAACTGCAAAAACTCAGTGTTCTCAAATGATACATATTCCACTTAGGCTACATGAGCAAAGCTGATCAGCAGGAAGGCTCTGCTTATCACAGTCATTCAAGGGACCTCGGCTCACAGATGCTGCATCTCAACATAAATTGCCACAGTCGCTGTGGTAATGGGAAGGGAACATGGCACATGACACACTGGCTCTTGAAGCTTGTGCGTAGGGGAGACACCCTTCACTTCTCATATTTTATCGGCTAAAGTGAGTCTGTGGTATTCCAGGTATTCCACCCTCCCTTGGCTGCTGGTTTGGTGCCATTTGCCTTGCTGTCCCTCTCACAAGGAAAGGTCAAGATACCTACTTCAGAAGAGGCTAAACACCTTTTTGCCAGCCCATAGGTGGCTGGCCTTCAGGTTATGGCAAGATGATATGCTTATTTTGCCATGCCTAGGATATGAACTTACTTTACATCTTTGACCAAGTTCACTGTGACAAAGCAACTTATTTTATGTATTAAGAGAAAAATTTGAAGATAAGTTTTTAAATGCTTAGGTAAATGTCAGTCACTTGGGCCTCATAAATTCACCTTTATTCTATCCACAGCACTTAATTTTGACTAGCTTACAAGTAATGGGATAAGCATAAAGACCAGAGTTAGTTTTTACATTGAGGAAAATATGAAAGTACAATCCAGTAATAATTACTTCAGTTTGTAACAAACAATTAGTAGAATAATTCTCTAAATTTAAGTAGAGCAAATAATTGTGTTTTTCAATGTAAAAAAAATACCCTGTTTTAACACAGGAACTTGACTGTAAGATAAAATTCAAGGTAGATTAAGAGAGGTATATTGGTCAAATTGTGTGATAACACACACACGTAGTGGAATATAAATAAAAAGATTTGAAGGTATAAATGTACTTAAAGAAGGATAAGTATAAAGTTAACATTTAATATTTTTAACTTTTTACTACTGTTACTTTAAAAAAGGGAAATAAAACTTATAACCTTTATCTCAGGAAAAATGTGCTTATTTTTGTTCAGACTTCATATTACATTGTCTTCTGGTTCCAAGGCACCCTCATATCAGGAACACAAAATAAGGACCTTTAATTGCTGCATGTGAACGCCCAAGGTAACGAAGTGAGAGTTAATGACAAAATAGCTAGGTCCCCATGAGAAGCTTCTATTTCTGTTGTTCCCAACATAATAATATTGAATGTCATGTAATAGTTTTACTCTTACTCTATAACACATGTGATTATGTGACAATAACATACTCTTATGTCTAAAGTAGCCTACCCCTTTTTGGATGCAATCCAAGACAAATTTGTGCTATTCTAATATATATATAAATACACACACACACACACACACACACACACACTGTACAGCTTTTAGTAAAGCATTTAAAGATTGATATTTAGATGATGTTTGGCCCAGAAGGAGTTGGAATACTTTGATACTCTTAAAATCATCATCATTACACCACAAGGGAACTATATTCACAAAAGGAAATATGCGCCAAAGACAAATCTTGTGAGTTTAATATTACTCCAAGACTATGGCCCCAAATCATAATATAGAATTTCTGTGAAGTAGACATCCACATGTGTGGACATGATTTTTCCTAGATACGAATCATTCTCAAACTGGATTAAAAGCAAATTCAGCTCTCAGCTCTTTTCTTTTTCTCACTAAAACTATGCTCTAATAATAAAAGGGGGAAAAAAAATAAAGGTAGGTATCTCTGATTTAGGTAGGCCTTTGGGAGTAGTAGACATTGAGAGTCCAGAGGAGTACCCTTAGGACTTGCTCACCTCACTGTTCTGACATCCCAAGAGAAGAAATGAACTATGATGTATGTTTATCATATGTCTCTTTGGTTAACCTTTAGGGTGGAATGGGATTAACCAATTGTGAGGGTAGTGTAGCTGAGCTGTGGATAGAGAAGGAATATGCTGTGATTATTCTGCACTTCTTAAAATAATTACATTATAAATAGGCATTTATTTATAAGGGCTAGAAAAGAATGGTTATACATTCAAGTGTATGACCAACGGTGCCTTCTACATTACACACACTTAAAAACTTTGCCTTGATTTATTTAAATTAAAAAACAATGTTTAGAGAATAGCTTATTTGCAATTTCAGTTTTGTAGATTCAAGAGTATACCAAATCTTTGCAGAAATTAACCATGTACCCGTTGCCTACTAATTGCCAACCATGAGTTGATCTTTTAATTATTGCCTAAAGCATATGTGTTGAAGTCACATGACAATAAAATATTTTGTCCTTGATGCTTGTAGCGGTCTTAATTTAAGCATACCAAATGGCATCACTTTTCACCTCCCCCCCCGCCGACATCTACATTTATTAGTCCCAGTGGAGTTATCTTTGATAAATCCAGTATCTGGGGTGTGTTTCAGGCCTAAATGGTAAGAAATAATTACAAGTGTTAGATATCCAAATCACATCTTCCAATTTAGAAGACCTATTGTTGTAGAGGACCTTGATAAGTTTATTTAACTAACTATTGAGAACTATTTATATGTTAGGGACTGGAATTAGTTACTTAAATATATGGTATTGCCCATACTCAAAACTGCCCTAATAAATACATAAACTTATCAGTATTTTATTTTATTTTGTTTTTTAGGAGATGTATCTTATTTTTTTTTAATATATGAAATTTATTGTCAAATTGGTTTCCATACAACACCCAGTACTCATCCCAAAAGGTGCCCTCCTCAATACCCATCACCCACCCTACTCTCCCTCCCACCCCCCATCAACCCTCAGTTTGTTCTCAGTTTTTAAGAGTCTCTTATGCTTTGGCTCTTTCCCACCCTAACCTCTTTTTCTTTTTCGTTCCCCTCCCCCATGGGTTTCTGTTAAGTTTCTCAGAATCCACATAAGAGTGAAAACATATGGTATCTGTCTTTCTCTGTATGGCTTATTTCACTTAGCATAACACTCTCCAGTCCCATTCATGTTTCTACAGAGGGCCATATTTCATTCTTTCTCATTACCACGTAGTACTCCATTGTGTATATAAAACACAATGTCTTTATCCATTCATCATTTGATGGACATTAGGCTCTTTCCATAATTTGGCTATTGTTGAGAGTGCTGCTATAAACATTGGGGTACAAGTGCCCCTATGCATCAGTACTCCTGTATCCCTTGGGTAAATTCCTAGCAGTGCTATTGCTGGGTCATAGGGTAGGTCTATTTTTAATTTTTTGAGGAACCTCCACACTCTTTTCCAGAGCGGCTGCACCAATTTGCATTCCCACCAACAGTGCAAGAGGGTTCCTGTTTCTCCACATCCTCTCCAGCATCTGTAGTCTCCTGATTTGTTCATTTAGGCCACTCTGACTGGCGTGAGGTGATATCTGAGTGTGGTTTTGATTTGTATTTCCCTGATGAGGACCGACGTTGAGCATCTTTTCATGTGCCTGTTGGCCATCCGGATGTCTTCTTTAGAGAAGTGTCTATTCATGTTTTCTGCTCATTTCTTCACTGGGCTATTTGTTTTTCGGGTGTGGAGTTTGGTGAGCTCTTTATAGATTTTGGATACTAGCCCTTTGTCCAATATGTCATTTGCAAATATCTTTTCCCATTCTGTTGGTTGCCTTTTAGTTTTGTTGGTTGTTTCCTTTGCTGTGCAGAAGCTTTTTATCTTCATAATGTCCCAGTAGTTCATTTTTGCTTTTAATTCCCTTGCCTTTGGGGATGTGTCAAGTAAGAAATTGCTACGGCTGAGGTCAGAGAGGTCTTTTCCTGCTTTCTCCTCTAGGGTTTTGATGGTTTCCTGTCTCACATTCAGGTCCTTTATCCATTTTGAGTTTATTTTTGTGAATGGTGTGAAAAACTGGTCTAGTTTCAACCTTCTGCATGTTGCTGTCCAGTTCTCCCAGCACCATTTGTTAAAGAGGCTGTCTTTTTTCCATTGGATGTTCTTTCCTGCTTTGTCAAAGATGAGTTGGCCATACGTTTGTGGGTCTAGTTCTGGGGTTTCTATTCTATTCCATTGGTCTATGTGTCTGTTTTGGTGCCAATACCATGCTGTCTTGATGATGACAGCTTTGTAGTAGAGGCTAAAGTCTGGGATTGTGATGCCTCCTGCTTTGGTCTTCTTCTTCAAAATTCCTTTGGCTATTCGGGGCCTTTTGTGGTTCCATATGAATTTTAGGATTGCTTGTTCTAGTTTCGAGAAGAATGCTGGTGCAATTTTGATCGGGATTGCATTGAATGTGTAGATAGCTTTGGGTAGTATTGACATTTTAACAATATTTATTCTTCCAATCCATGAGCAGGGAATGTCTTTCCATTTCTTTATATCTTCTTCAATTACCTTCATAAGCTTTCTGTAGTTTTCAGCATACAGATCTTTTACATCTTTGGTTAGATTTATCCCTAGGTATTTTATGCTTCTTGGTGCAATTGTGAATGAGGTCAGTTTCTTTGTTTGTCTTTCTGTTGCTTCATTATTAGTGTATAAGAATGCAGCTGATTTCTGTACATTGATTTTGTATCCTGAAACTTTGCTGAATTCATGTATCAGTTCTAGCAGACTTTTGGTGGAGTCTATTGGATTTTCCATGTATAGAATCATGTCATCTGCAAAAAGTGAAAGCTTGACATCATATTTGCCAATTTTGATGCCTTTGATTTCCTTTTGTTGTGTGATTGCTGATGCTAGAACTTCCAACACTATGTTAAACAACAGCAGTGAGAGTGGACATCCCTGTCTTGTTCCTGATCTCAGGGAAAAAGCTCTCAGTTTTTCCCCATTGAGGATGATGTTAGCTGTGGGCTTTTCATAAATGCCTTTTATGATGTTTAAGTATGTTCCTTCTATCCCGAATTTCTGAAGGGTTTTTATTAAGAAAGGGTTCTGAATTTTGTCAAATGCCTTTTCTGCATCGATTGACAGGATTATATGGTTCTTATCTTTTCTTTTATTAATGTGATGTATCACATTGATTGATTTGCGAACGTTGAACCAGCCCTGCATCCCAGGAATAAATCCCACTTGATCATGGTGAATAATTCTTTTTATATGCTGTTGAATTCGATTTGCTAGTATTTATTGAGAATTTTTGCATCCATATTCATCAGGGATATTGGCCTGTAGTTCTCTTCTTTTACTGGGTCTCTGTCTGGTTTAGGAATCAAAGTAATACTGGCTTCATAGAATGAGTCTGGAAGTTTTCCTTCCCTTTCTATTTCTTGGAATAGCTTGAGAAGGATAGGTATTATCTCTGCTTTAAACGTCTGGTAGAACTCCCCTGGGAAGCCATCTGGTCCTGGACTCTTATTTGTTGGGAGATTTTTGATAACTGACTCAATTTCTTCGCTGTTTATGGGTCTGTTCAAGCTCTCTATTTCCTCCTGATTGAGGTTTGGAAGAGTGTGGGTGTTTAGGAATTTGTCCATTTCTTCCAGGTTGTCCAATTTGTTGGCATATAATTTTTCATAGTATTCCCTGATAATTGCTTGTATTTCTGAGGGATTGGTTGTAATAATTCCATTTTCATTCATGATTTTATCTATTTGGGTCATCTCCCTTTTCTTTTTGAGAAGCCTTGGCTAGAGGTTTATCAATTTTGTTTATTTTTTCAAAAAACCAACTCTTGGTTTCGTTGATCTGCTCTACAGTTTTTTTAGATTCTATATTGTTTATTTCTGCTCTGATCTTTATTATTTCTCTTCTTCTGCTGGGTTTAGGCTGCCTTTGCTGTTCTGCTTCTGTTTCCTTTAGGTGTGCTGTTAGATTTTGTATTTGGGATATTTCTTGTTTCTTGAGATAGGCCTGGATTGCAATGTATTTTCCTCTCAGGACTGCCTTCCCTGCATCCCAAAGCATTTGGATTGTTGTATTTTCATTTTCGTTTGTTTCCATATATTTTTTAATTTCTTCTCTAATTGCCTGGTTGACCCATTCATTCTTTAGTAGGGTGTTCTTTAACCTCCATGCTTTTGGAGGTTTTCCAGACTTTTTCCTGTGGTTGATTTCAAGCTTCATAGCATTGTGGTCTGAAAGTATGCATGGTATGATTTCAATTCTTGTAAACTTATGAAGGGCTGTTTTGTGACCCAGTATGTGATCTATCTTGGAGAATGTTCCATGTGCACTCGAGAAGAAAGTATATTCTGTTGCTTTGGGATGCAGAGTTCTAAATAGATCTGTCAAGTCCATCTGATCCAATGTATCATTCAGGGCCCTTGTTTCTTTATTGACCATGTGTCTAGATGATCTATCCATTTCTGTAAGTGGAGTGTTAAAGTCCCCTGCAAATACCACATTCTTATCAATAAGGTTGCTTATGTTTATGAGTAATTGTTTTATATATTTGGGGGCTCCCGATTTCGGCGCATAGACATTTATAATTGTTAGCTCTTCCTGATGGATAGACCCTGTGATTATTATATAATGTCCTTCTTCATCTCTTGTTACAGCCTTTAATTTAAAGTCTAGTTTGTCTGATATAAGTATGAACTTACCAGTATTTTAAAGTGAGGATTCTGAAACTGGAAAAGTAACCAATTTGATGAGTCAAAATGCAAGACAGCAATGAGATTAGAATCTAATCCCAGACCAGCAAAATTACATAATAACTGCAGTCCCCACTTTCTTATCTGTCAAATGGAGATTATGGTGTATATTCATATGGGTAGCATGAGGATTGTGCTAAATGCTATATCTGAACAAACCCAAGGACTAAAATCTTCAACAAGGACCTATAGTCATGTTGCCAGCTAACACCCCTTACAAGTTGGTGATCCTGGGCACTATAACTTTACATTCTCTGTTGTTGGTGGGTTTTTTTCATCTGCAGAATAGGCAAAATAATAGTACTTTTTCCATAAGTTTTTTTTGTAAAGATAAAGTGAGATTAGATATGTCAACTGCCTAGAATTAGATCTAGAATAAGAGTAGTAGGAGCTTAAGTAAATATTTGTTAATAAGTATTTGTAAGTGTTAAAATATTTACTATCACTTGATCTAATATTAATAATACTTAATTAGGGATGAGGATGAATTTGCTTAGGGTTTCACAGAGTTCAAAGTCTTATTTAGAAGTTTGGATATTTCTCCTTATTTTTATTTCTTCATTTTGATTTGAGATGGGAAGACTGATTTTATCTGCGGGCTTTTGCTAAGACATGCTAGCCTTCTTGATGTAATTTCCTATACATCAATCAGTGTATCATTGGATAATGTGCTGAGGAGTATAGTAACAGCATCTCAAGAGACATTGCATACTCTGAGCACTCACAGGGGATCTCATTTTGTCATGCTCTTTAAAAATAATCTCTACACTTAATTCTCCGCTGCCATCCATTCTATCAGTTCAGGTTGCAAGTGACACTAGGTGACTAAAATTTTTTAAGTTCTGGTTTTTCTTATATTCTAATTTCAAAAAACTGATATATATGTGATAAAATGTATGTGTTACCCTTACTTATTTGAGCCAGCTGGTCCAACATGGTGTTTTTGTGAAGATTTTAAAATACTAAGCTTAATAAATTCTTTAACTATTTTTTTTTTGCATTGCATTAAATTACACTTGGAAGTGCTTGCTGATTAGCCACTTCACAGAGACAGTGAAGTTAAAGTTATTAAAATATCTTCAATGCCTTGGAGGAAGTATGTTATTTAGAGAAATAACAAAAACTGAATTGCTTATAATTTTACTCAATGAATGTTGTATCTCCCCCTGCCTCCCCTCCCTGAAATGCCTTCGTAAGTACAAAGAGTCTGGGTATTCAGGAAGATTTTGTTTCTTATTCTTGTATATTTTTAAAAATGCTAATGGACCACATTTAAATGTAATTTTAAGTGTTCTGAGAATATGTACTTAAAATTAATTTAAAAATATACCATATAGCATATCTCTGTTCTTTGGCATGTTTAGACATGAGAGATATATACACACCAATGTGTATTATCAATTTTCAAAAAATTAGAACAGAAAAAAACTCAAGCTTTAGATTTCACATAATACCACCTCTCTTTAATGATTCAGAAAGCATTTAAAGACTGAAATGCCATGGTCAATATTATGAACATAATTTATCTCTAGAATGCTTCTTGACTACAGATTTTTAGAGGTGCCAAATGAATAGCATACTCCAGCTAATCAACTATTATATCCTTCCTTTTAAGAATTCTAATTTACAGCAGTGATTCTCAAAGTGTCCCCAGACCTGCAACATCAGTATCATCAGAGAGCTTTGGGCCTTTTACCCAGACCTACTGAATCAGAAATCCTAGGGATCATACCCAGCAATCTGTTTATCAAGCCCTCTGGGTGATTCAGATACAGCTAAATTTGAGAACCACTGAATGAGAGATTTGCTATGGAGTATAAGAAACATGTGCTTACGACTTTGATCCTTTGGGTTATTGACATTGGAGAAACAATGTCAGGCATTAGGCAGCCCCTTTAAAGTGTGGGTCTTAAGCAGCAATAAATTTGGAAGGAGAAATTCTGTTTCTAGTAGAGGCAGTAGATAGTTACAAGGTTTGAAGAGCCTCATGAGGAATGTTACCCTAGATTAAAATTTTTATGAACATATAACCACCTAACATTCCCTTCACCTCAACTTGGCCTGAGTTTTAGGGCATCCCAGAAAGGTGGGAGTAATTATAGGCCTTGGTGGTTACAGATTTCACTTGTTGCCTTAGGAGATTCACTTAGATTTCTCCTCTTTCTTTAGCATGAAATAAAGAATGAGGAGCTATCTAAGGTTTTTTTTTTTTTTAATTAGAACTGAGGACAACTCAAGTGACTATAAAATAAACTAAATTTCAGGTGTAGGAAAAATAAAAGAACATTAATTGAATGCAGGGTTGCCAGATAAAACAAGATGCTAGGTTAAATTGAAATTTTAGATAGCCCCCAAATGAGTTCAAGCATATCCCATGCAATATTTGGAGGCATATTTTTACTAAAAATGCATTTGTTATTCATTTGAAATTTAAAGTTAAGATAATAATCCTGTCCTTTTATATGCTAAATACAGCAACCTTAACGTTGTGCCTCCATTTCTAATTAATCCTCCCAGTAGTCTTTTGGTAGTGTCATACTTACTGTATTTAGTCAAACTGGATATTTGCTGTTGTGTTGCTAGGCTAATTCACAGTTTTGTTTTGTTTTCTATTACCTGTCAAATATATCAATAATATGCAGGGTTTTAAAATATTTACTTGGTAGAGGAAAACTAAGTGTATATCTAGACAATAATTACATATTTTTGTGTGAATTATCTTCCCCTACAAAACTCTCTTGTATCGTGTGTGATTTTATTTGGTATGCAAACTAAATATGATTCCATTTATATTCCTAGTTTGTAAGAAAAAAAGTAGCAAACACATTTATTTTTAAAAATCTAACATTATTTCAAATAAATTCTGGAGATTTAATATTTGCAGTATAGGTGGTGAACAGTTTCTAAAAGTGAGAATCTTACATTTGGATGATAACAAGAACACTTTTCATTTATACACTATTATAGTAGACAAAACCCTTTTATACATATTATGTCTTTGATTCTTCCCATTTTGATTTGTGAGACTTGGTATAAGAGAATATATTACATGAATTACGTTTACCAGTAAGGAAATCGAGGTGGTGAAATGCTAAGAGATTTTCCTAAAATCATATTCTGGAAAAACTATTCTTTTTTTAAAAATGTATATATTTATTTTGTCATTTTTTTAAGTTTTAATTTTAATTCCAGTCACCCAGTGCTCATCAGGACATGTGCAGTCTTTAATCCCCATCACCTATTTCACCCATCAACCACCCTCTTTCCCTCTGGTAACCATCAGTTTGTTCTCTATAGTTTAGAGTCTCTTTCTTGGTTCCTCTCTCTCTCTCTCCTTTTTTCCCTCTGCTCATTTGTTTTGTTTATTAAATTCCACAGAGTGAAGTCATATGGCATTTGTCTTTCTCTAACTTATTTCACTTAGCATTATACTCTTTAGCTCCACCCATGTTTTTGCAATGGGAAAATGATTCTTAATATATGTGTGATAAAAAATAATATTGTGTACTTCTCCTGAGATTAGCATTTCTGCATGCTTACTTACATCATTGACTTCTCTTAGACACCCAGTGTGAAAAAGAAGAAAATTATACTTTGCCCCTTTACAAATAAATAACTGTAGGCTCAGAAAAATAACTTGCCCAAGATTATAAGATCATCCCATAATAAATGAGGGAGCAGTGACATAAGTATAGTGCTCTATCAACCATGCAAAAGTAGAACCCTTTTGAAGCATAAATAATGAATCCTTTATCAATTTTTCTGAAGTTCAGGAGTTGTTTTATTTTTAGAAACTATAAACCAAGATTGTCTTAAAATTTTTTTTCCTTCTGTAGTGAACTATCACAATTCATTTAAAGCTTAGGAGGAAATAAAATATAACATAGGACGCTGATTAATAACAAATTCTCTCTGTGACAGCATGGAGTCAGATGACAAAAGTCTAAAATTGGTCTTTAAATAAAGATCCACAAATTCATAAGACCAGAATTAAAGTCTTACCAAAAATCCATTTAAGTTCTTGCTTCTGCTTAAGATGTAGGACGCTAAAAAGAACATTGCTGCCACCTTTACAACAAGAAAGAGCTAGACAATCTATAAAATCATAAGTTTTTATAGACCCATTAGACAGTTTAAGATGTAGGACAACCAACTAGCCTGAAATCTAAAAAAAGACAGACTCCTCCAAGGAGATAGGACGTGGGGATTGGCTTATCTGGAGTAAGTAAGTAGCCTAGGAGGAGGATGGAACCATCGTAAAAGGAGGTCATGATTCCGTGTAAAATATTTAACTAAATGTTAATGTCAGAGTATGAGCTAGCATGAAAGTATAGAATTCCTTGCAGTTGTAGACACAAGAAGAGTTGGCAACCAGTCATAGACCCTTCTCCATAGACCTAACCATATACTCACAAGAAAGGATGGGGGCTGGGTGGATAACAGAGACAGCTTCCTTTGGTGGTGATGGCCTTGGAAAAGGGAGCAGTGTGCAGGAGAGGAATGATGCCAAGACTGGATAATTTTCTCCTATTTCCCCTATGCAGCAAAAGTTTTACATCATTGAAGGAAGGGCAACAAGCTCTCTTTGGGTCTATACAGGTGAAAAAGCATTGAGTCCAGGGGAAGGGAACAGCAAAAAAGCCCTCTAAAATGGTGGAAAGGCAGGCAATAAACTAGGGACCAGACCTGTTAGAGATGGTCTCACCAGAGGGAAAATAGCAGTAGAAAACTCTCTTCTATCCAAGACCTGTTAAAGATACAAGGCAGAGTCTGACTACCATGGGGAGGAAGGACAGGATCACTAAGAGAGCCTCACCCCAAGGATATAAAGACACAGGGCTGGACTAAGACAGAATCGGAATGGGAACAGCAGAGTAAACCCCCTGAAAATCCCTGCTAGGCTAGCAAGCATGAGAAAACAAGTAAATGTAGTCTACTGCTACAGGAGATGGAATAACTTGGAGCTCTCTTTGAGATACATACCATATGAGAAAGTCTAATGTTGATCATAGAACAGAAACATTGAGTAAAATGTTCTGGCAATCCAAACTCCAACCCAAATACAAGTAACACAAAAGGGATTTGATGCCTGCAGTATGCTGAAGCTAATCATAGGAACAATGACAACAAAAACAGCAACAATAAAATCTAGCTCATTTCCTAGATTAACCAGATTAACTCAATCTGCCCACAATAAAGACTAAGCAAAAGAAAATGCGTGTTCATTTTCTTAGCCTCAGCTATCCTGTGTGATGTGTCTAGTTTTATAAAAAATTACATGTCATGTGAAAACAAAAAGCACTGTTAAAAGACAATGCATCAACCCGATCAGACTCAGATAATAGCCCAGATTTTGGAATTATCAAACAATTTAAATATATGTACAAACAACCTCAAAAAGATAGTCCAGAGCAAAGGACAGTCATCTCTCTGCTTGCAAGACACGTAAAAAAAATGGACACCAGAGAATTGCCAACAATATACATTACCCATTTCTATACTTTCTTGGCTTCTAGAGAGATTTTTCTTGAGTGTGCCATTCTGTTGGCCACTGACTATTCTGCCTGACAGAAGCTAAGAAGACCAACTCCATTCAACTTGTATCATATAGCAATTAAGGTTGATACATATAGGACTCTGAGCAGAAGTGTGAGTCTAACTAGTATTATTAGACTTAGGGACGTCCCCAGGCTCCTGGAATGAACCAGCTGGTTTTTCTTAGAAAGCCAGATGGCTTTATCCTTAAGTTTCTATATTAACTTGCCCCCTTGCCCTGAAGCATTAATTCAGGTACAGCAGGGTGTATTAGTGGTTACACTAACTCCATATTGGTCCACAAGGAGAAAATCTAAAGCAATTCTGTATCCATACAAACCCTAAACAATAAGTTGAGACTGAACTAAATGCTTTTCAGGATTGAGGTAATGTCTTTGATTACTTCCTTCAATTAAGGGACAATTTCCTTCCCACCTTTTCTAACCAGATGACATCATCATAGAGTTAAATACCTAATTGATTGTCATAAATTAAGAGTTATATATCCTTCTAGGAAGTCCTCCTAAGTAACCAAGGATAGTCTCAGTTTGGGGAGATCTTTGCAATCTGCTATATGTGCAATCTGCTGGCTTTGCTTCTTTAAACATTTCAAGGTCTCTTATAACCATCCTTGAGGTATAAGTCATAATGTCTTGGGGAAGGATGCCTGCCTTCCATACCAGAAGTAGAGTCCCTGTGATAAAATGATGTTCACAATTATTGGGCACCCCAAGTGGGACTTTCCTCAGTAGGAAGACACAATTTGACATTGCTTCCTAGTTATCCTCCTGACTGGCTGGCTCAAAACCTTAGAATTCCCAGATCAACTGAAAAAGTTGAAGCTTAGTACTTTTGTTTATTTGTTTGCTGGTTTATTTGTTTAATTAATTTATTTTTATTTTCTGGAGGGCCTATCTGAGGGCAATAAGTCTAACTGTTCATGTTTATCTGCAGGACCAGCCAGTTGGCATTTATCCACCCTGCAAAATTACTGAGTGATGGCAATAATAATGAAGATGAGAAAGATACCAGGAATTTTGATAAATGTTTTGTGTTGGAAATGTAAGGACTGGAGCCAATTCCTAGGGCTTCCAATACTTAGTAAGGTTAAGGGAGCTGGTGGTTACATTGCGTCAGAGCCATGTGGCAGGGAATGGCAGACCCAGCAGTCAATTACGTTTAAGGTGCTTGTGGAGGCCTCATCAGGGCCTTTTCCTTCATGAGTTAATCTTCAAAGGTGATTTTGAAAGACAGAAGTCATTAATATCATTCCCTCCCCTCTACTTCCTGGTGTCTGAGTTGTTCTGTCTACAGATACCAAGGCTTTGCTTTCCATGTTTCACCCCAAAATTTGTTCCTTTTCTGACAGTCAAAAATTTATCTTTTTTTGCAGTCAGCCTCTGTTTCACCCAGACCTTTTTTTTTTTTTTTTCCAGAAGGAACAAGTATAAGCAGGATTGGACATTTTTATAAAACTGACAAAAAATATATCATGTCCCCCATTTTTTGGACATATGGGCTGCTGTAGGGTCATTTGGAGAGAAATGTCATTGACAGTATGGCCATTATCTATGGATAATAATATAAGATCATGCCAATCCATAAGAGAATCTAAGTACCTGAATCCAAATTATTTGAATTATCTACACCTTCTTTTGGCCAGGTTGACACTCGGTATAGCAAATAGGCTTGTATGTCAGGGAAAAGAAGGAAGAATCATGCCCAGGAATGGTTCGGACAAATATCAAATTTTCAAAATAAATCTTTGTTTTCACATCCTGATTATTAGGAAGTGACTAGGGGGATGATCCTTTCCTGGAGACAGCCACATTCTACGACTAAACCACTTTCCAAAGGAAGAGTTAAGGAAAGTTGAGTCAGAAATATTTCTAAGTTAATTTTTGAGGAGGCTCTGTCAGTGCTCAAACTTGCCAGGTACCTGAGAATGATGCAGAGCATGCAAATCCATCCGCTTTGCTGTGTGGATCATCCAACTGCAACCGATTCAGAGAGCCACAAACATGACACAGGTTAGGATCAGGGACCACAGTAGTGTGGCCAGAGTTGGCTGATTAGACTGGAAGAGCAACATGGTGACCTGGAAAAGTGAAGTCAGTGGTGAGGCATCACTGGTAGCCCAGAAAAGAGGTGAAAGGTCTGACTTAGTCATTTGTCAGGAATGAATGAACATCCCCCCTGAGATGTGGCCTCACTCACCACGAGAATACAGGTCAACTTGATGAGGAGTCACAACTTCTGGCATGCACTGGTAATTTCTGCATCAGAGACAACCCTTTCTTTTGTTCCAGTCTACAATGATGGATATGTAGCAGTATCTAGTAGCACAATGGATCTGGGCAGCCATGGTAGCAATTTGGGGTGTGAAGTTTTGATTCCCCTAGATCTCATCAGAGAATGGGATCTTATCATGGACAGGAGAGACCTATACAGTTTGACCTGTAGCAGTTATTTATTTCTGTAGTTCACAGCTTTAAAAAAGAAGGGGGGGGTGATGTTTCATTTGTGAGTTTCGAGCTTTCTGTAACAGCTGGACCATTAGCAACAGTCGGTAAAAATGTTGCAAAGTTCATTAAAGGAAAGAGTGACCAGAGCTGTGAGAATGGCTTTGAATTCGGTCCACAAAGTGGTGCAAGCACACGCATTATTGATTCTGCATAGCTGACCCTGCAGTTGAATGGCTACAGCAGCCCAGGGGACAACATCAGGTTTCGGCCTAGCTGAACCATCAGTGAACCCTGCCCAGACTTTTAGGGAGCCTCTGTGAATTGAGAGCCCCCTGGAGCCAATAGCTTTTCTTCACGTGGAGGAATGGAGTATAAAGTTTCTCACAGAGGAATAGCTATCACTATTCTTATAAAGCCAAGATGCCTCTGAGACCAGCTGTGTTTTAAATATACCATTTACAATGCAAAGCTGGTTGGGCCTTCCCACCTTGTTAGTTGAGTCCAAGTTGATATATACTCAAATGGAAATATCAAGAAAGAGTGTCACAAGGGTTCCATGGGTCAGGAGTTCAGTTTTGACAAGAGCCCAGTAGCAAGCTAACAGTTGCTTTTCAGGAAGGGTAGTAGCTGTGTCAAGGAGGCGATAAGTCCAAACCCTAAAACAGCTCCCTTGAGTGGAAGTTGCCTTTCTTTGACAGGAACCTGTAATTGGAAGAGTCATTAGTCACAGAGACTTGCAACTCAAAGGGGTCATTAGGGGAGTGGAGCCCCAAATGTACAGAGTGTGCCACAGCTTCCTGGACCACTTCCAACACAGACTGTTGTTTGGGGCCCACTTAAACCAGGCTGATCTGTGGCTTAGCCAATACAAAGAACCAAGTAGAATGCCCAGAGGGGGCACATACTGTCTCTGATCCCCAGGCAGTCCAGTAAGGGGTTTGGCCTCATTTTGGTGGTGGGAAACTGAAGTAACATTTTTTTTTTCCTTCACTGCCAAAGGGTTGACATTATGAATCTGCCCATATCATTTCAAGAAACTTGACTTGGTGACTCATATCATGCCTTATCATTGTTCCTGTGGGAAACACTCAATCTTCCAAAGCTGCTTGCTATGCAAACATGCTTGAAAGATAGCCTGGAAGAAAGGGCAGTCAGTGTCTCTGCTCGCAAGAAATGCAGAAACACGAGAACCCATGGAGAATTGCTTCTCAGCACTGTACACTAAAAAGGATGAATTTTATTTCATGTAAATTATATCTGATTTTTTAAAAATTTATTTAAACTTTCATTCAAGAAATCAGGGAGGATGGGAGTATGAGGTAATCTGGAAATTGTTTCTCCTTCAGTGTCGTCAAAAGATTTATATCCTATGTGAGTTTTTTAAAACAAATTGGAAACAAAACAGAAAACAAACAAAAAAACATGCACATTCTTAAGTGAAAGGACCTAACAGGATGCCAAGTACTCAAATGCCATTAACACTAATTTATTAAATTGAGCTCAGTCAGCTCTATGTACCTTGAGAAATCTACTGAGATGAATGAATACATATCCCTTGATATTGCAACTACTCATTATTCTCAAAAAGGGAAAAATTTATGATGATGCATTTGTTAGTAGTCCACTGGATCTTATGTAATCAGGAAGAAATAAATCTTGAAGAATTCCATGAGAAGAATAGAAGTTTGTAATTTATTACTCTGAAACTCAATATTTTAGTAATATAAAAATCAGTTATTCTAGATTATTTCACATACAAAGGCTTTTGGGTCTTTGGCTCATATCAGTGGTTCTCAACTCTGCACGTAAGAATTATCTGGGGGCGCTTTACAAGTAATGATGCCAGATTTCATGCCTACAGATTCTGATTTAATTGGTCTGGGGTGGGGCTCGTGCCTTGGTGGTGTTTTTTTTTGTTATTGTTGTTTGTTTGTTTGTTTTTTTAATTCCCCTAAGTTATTCCAGGGTTATGATGAGACTTGAGAACCACTGGCCAATGCAATGGAATATGCTACCATGCAATTCTCTTTAGTTCTTTGAGCTGTGAGAAAACTTCTAACACAGACCCTTAGTGTTATTTAACTGTCTGAAAGATGAAAGCACACAGAACAATTTTATTTTTTTTTTTATTGTTTTAATGTTTACTTTTGAGAGAGAGACAGAGTGCTAGCAGGAGAGGGGCAGAAAGAGGGAGACCCTGAATCTTGAAACAGGCTCCAACCTGTCAACACAGAGCCTGATGCAGGGCTTGAACTCATAAGCCGCGAGATCTGACCTGGGCCAAAGTTGGACACTTAACCCACTGAGCCACCCAGGTGCCCCAAAGCACACCGAACAATTTTAAAATTTTATGGCTTTGATTTTAAAATTCAAGATGAAAAGTGAGTTTCAAAATATTAATTCATTTTAGCATTCCTTAATTTTGGAGGTGGAGGTGGCAAATCAGAACCATCTGGATCACACTTTCAAATTAAAATAGCCATGTTCCCACTAGGACATTCAAATATTTGGAAAGGGATACGAGTGGAGGAAGGGGAAAATAAATGATAAGAGTTCTCTACGTGATTCGGATCTTCACTATGGTTACCTCTTCTCTTGTGGAGAACCACCGATTTATCTCTTTGGTTTCTAACTTGCCAGAGTAGTTGGATATGTGCTAAAAGCATTGGTGGTCAACCCCAACTCTCTAGTCTCTTGTTATGTAATCAGATTAATTATTTGGGAAACCTCAAAATACAAATCTGACAAGAGGAGTACTATTGGTTAAGAGAGAGACTACAAATTAAAGCATTTTCGGCATAGAAATAGCCAAATGCTTCTCCACTCTAAAAAATATATGTAACATTATTCTAGGAACAATCACAAACTTGTGCTTACCCTTAAATGTAAAATTTATAGAATGAAAAGAAATGATCGTATTAGTAAATTAAAAGTATCATATTCTGGAACCCAGATTTCTCAAAAAAGTTTCTAAACTAATGCAGATGAAGCCACCAAGAAAAAAAAAACACTTTTATTACTTTGAAACCCAAAGAATAATAATAGTTTCAAAACTTCCTTTCTATGTATACACTATGCTTGTGCCTTGCTTCAAGAGAGAAAGTGATCTCTGGAGTCTTTTAACCCCATGCTGTTCCAAGTATGCTTTAGCAGCATCCTGTCACCTGCACTTTTCTTGCTAGAAATCCAGAATCTCAGGCTCCACCCCAGGGCAGCTGAAGCAGAATCTGCATTTCAACAGTATCTGTAAGTGGTTCATACGGACATTAAAACTCAAGAAGTGCTGTTCCATCCCATTGTTTTAAGATGGTCATCTAAACACGTACACACAAACCCTAGTGCCCATCAATGTCTGTAAAACAAGTAGCACAAAAAACATCCATTTTAACAGAATTATTTTAAAAAGACAAGCATAAGACATTTAAAAACCTCTTTAGTTCTTTTCTTAAACCATTGAATAAGATGCCTACTACATAACACGGTGGGATTTTCATCTTTTGCTTTGAATGCAGTCCATAGATGCTAGAGCTGAAGTTAGCTTGCTGGTGAGGATGGTAGTGGTGGCATTTTGTGTTTTGTTGTTATTCTTTTTATCTCGGCTTCCCGTTCCTATTTCAGAAAGTGAACACAACAGGCTGCAATTTGCTAACAAGCAGAAGTGCAAAATGCTCTTGGGAAAAAAAAAAAGAACAAAACACAACTGTAGCCTCCACCTGTTCTTTTTATTTCATATCAATGCTACATAATGTTATTTGTCCAGATAACAAACATCAAGGGGAAGGAGTGGGAGAGAAAACTCCAAACTTAGTTGTGTCATCTTAAATAGAGAAATGGCCTTATATTTTCCACTATAGTAATTAAAATCAAGCTAATTTCCAAAAGCAGCCCTGAACTTAAACAATAACAGTAATTGTAATAAAACAGTAACAACAATAGCAAAAGTATGTAAAAGCATTTTTCATTCTTTCTGGTACATCTGAACATTTCATCACGTGAGTTTACCCACTTTTATTAGCGTGTTCTATATCCCCTTCAGTTCATACTGTGACCTCCAGGTGAGAATGCTTTCATATAATTTTTCTCACCCCGTTAAGTTATGAATATTATCATGAGAGTAAAACTCTAGACTTTATGTTAAGATTTGCACAGTTAGTATTTTGAACTGGAGACCATGATGTCATGTACATAATATTTTCACAAGCTGGCAGCCAGAGAATTTTTTTTTCTTTTCATAATACATAAAACACAGAATTTAAAATCTTCCAACTTATATAATTTGGTCTTGGTGGGTAATTATGTCACTAATAAACACCATGCCTTAGAGTAACATAGAGAAAAATGCATTCAGTAAAGCCCTTGGAAAGCTGTGCCAGTATGTGGACCATGTATGATGTAAAGGGCCAACCCCTAATAAAGACCATTCCTTAGAAAGAATGCAGTGTGGATTGGCCTGATATACACAGAAACAAGTCTGCCCTCTCAAAGTAACACCTTGTGCCAAAATTCATAACATGAGATGTTTGGCTCAATGCCACTCTAGTAGATTCTACCTATAACTTGTATTTCTGCAGTGGCTTTAGGCCAATCTCCTAATCTCCATAAATAAGTGATTGAAAAGGCAAACTATGAAAAGAGAAATTAGAATAGCATGTAATTAAATCACTAGTTTTCCTTGTTTGCTTATTTTTACCTCTTATGATCACCTTCCTTTTTCTTGTTTCAGGGGAGCACTTTTGCATTATGGGTTGAGAAAAGAAAAAAAAAACAGCTGGACTTTCCATATGTTTTAAATTAATGATCTATTTTCCTAAGTCTGTCCCAGTCTGATTTTTGGTTTCATGTCGTTATCAGTGGCAGGAGAAATGAAAATTTAAGAAAGCTACTCTTTTGGGAAATGGTAGGGGGCTGGGATGAGTCCATCATTACAAAAGGAAATTTAAATTGAATTGAGATCTGGGAAGTTATTGGTCTGAGGTTTACTATATAAGGCAAAATTAGATTATTCAGAAAAAGATGGGTGTCAACTTACAGATAGAAAGTTTAGGCTGCAATAAAAAAATTAAGAGAGGGCAAAGGAAAGTATTTCTGATAGTGCCTAACACAGTCTGTAACACCTATTATTTATTGATCAAATGAACAAGAATTGCAGTATTCCATCATTTTGCATTGAATTAAAGACAGCCAATTAGATATCCTCGGAAAAGATGTGTTAAATTTTAACTTACATTCCAATTGTGCTGACTAATAAAAATAAATTACAATCTGATGGAAATATCTTTGTTTTGTCATATGTTACTTTCTGTCAACTTTTGACAGTGAACCACATGCTTCTTCCAATGCTGTCCTCTTTTGGAATCCATAGTCCCATGATTTCCTTTTTTTTTTTTTTCTTTCTTTCTTTTTTTTTTTCTTCTTTTTCTTTCTTTTTTTTCCTTTTCTTTTTTTTTCTTTTTTTTCCTTTTTTTTCTTTTCTTTTCTTTTCTTTTTTTTTTTTTTTTTTTTACTTTACTAGCTGTTCTCAATGCTTTTAGCAAACATTTACTCTCTACTCTGTCACTAAATGGTGGAGGCCCTCTGAAAAAAATCCAAATTTATGTCTTCAGCCCATAACTTTCTTCCGAGCTCAAGTCTGATGCAGCCAAAAGCTCAGTTGTCTTACTAACTCAGAGTCTCTTTGGCTCATAGGTAATAAAATTCACATATTTAGGAGGACAGTAAAAATAATCCTCCAGACTTTTCTATCTCACAAAGTGGGGCCATCATACACCCAATTATTTCAGCTGAAAACCTAGGTAGAAACCTATGCTCAATTTCTGCCTTTCTTTACCCCCTCGCCAATATATAATCCATCAGCAATCACTATGACTTTTAGCTTCATATCTTAAAGCTGTGTATGTTTCTCCATCTCTACCATCAGCCCCAAACCTTCATCATCTTGCTGCTGGCTTACTGCCAAACCTGTGTTTGCATGTCCACTCTTCCACTTCCAGTCCACACTCTCCAAGCAACCAGAGTGGTTATAATTTTCACTAACTTCCCTAAAGCAGTTCCATGGCTTCCCATTAAAGTCAGGAAAAATAAGTCAACTCCTGGACCTCTGAGATCTTGCACATACTGCCTCCTTCCACCTCTCCAACCCCATCTCATGTCACTTTCCCCCTTGCTCCCCAGGTGGCAGCCACTCTGGCTTCTTTTCATGTTGCATGTGCCAAAATACTTCTTTTTCAGGGCCTTTCATTTCCTTTTCTCTTTGTCTGTGATGTTTCTCCCTCTACTCTTGCTCTTGGCATGGCTGGCTCCTTCCTATACTGAGGTCCCAAATTAACCTCCTTGCCTTGTCTGACTACTCTGCCTATAGTTTCGTGGTGGCTTTTTTTTTTTCTTTAATTGCCATGGCTTTTCAACTGATTTGCTTTAAAATATTTATCACAACCCATAAATACCTCTCCCTTCCTATTCTTCTTTCTTTTTTCCTCCCTCTTCCCTCCCTTCTTTCCTTCCTTCCCTCTTTTTTCCACTTAAATGTAATCTCCATGAGGATAAGAAGCTTGTCTGTCTTATTTACCGTCCTATGTCCCATGCTTTATAGATTGCAAATGTTCAGTAAAGAATTTCTTCATAAATAAACGAGGCTGTGAAAGAGTACTTCTCAATAGTACTTTATTAATTTCACAAATTAGAATTCATTTTTTTCTTACATCTCAAAAGATAGCAAAATTAACCGTGTTCTTTCTTTTCTTTCTAATTTCTTAATTTTTTTCTTTCTTTCTTCTTTCTTTCTTCTTTCTTTCCCTTTTCCTCTTTCTTTCTTCCTTCTTTCTTTATTTTAAATTGTACCGTGTCTAAAAAATTTATATTGTGTGAACTTATAAGGAACTACTTTCCGCTCTTTGGGATAAATGGTGGTAGTAATGGTTAGGAATGATTACTTTAGAATTTTCATGTTTTTAGTTAATTAATTTATTTTTGAGAGAGACAGA
The DNA here is from genome assembly GCF_022837055.1 of Prionailurus viverrinus. Lineage (NCBI taxonomy): Eukaryota > Metazoa > Chordata > Mammalia > Carnivora > Felidae > Prionailurus > Prionailurus viverrinus. Next base: position 144,498,590 of record NC_062568.1, read on the forward strand.
GAGCACATTTGGGTGGGAGAGAGGCATACAGAGAGGAAGAGAGAAAATCCCAAGCAGGCTCCATGCTGTCAGTGCAGCTTGATCCCATGAACCATGAGATTATGGCCCGAGCCAAGTTGAAGAGTCAGACATTTAACCAACTGAGCCACCCAGGTAACCCAGGAATGATTGCTTTAATCATACAGTTTAGATTGTTTAAATATGGAAGTGCTTAAATTAAAAATTGCTGATACCCCTTAATTTTGGGGTTCAGGTTTGTTATACCTAAAAAACCAACTGCATAGTAATAAATTATGGTAATACAATTAATTATTATTTGCCATTTGTTGAATTCAGATAGTGAAGTTAGGTCTGTAGAGAACTGTTTAGAAAAAACATAGGACTTGCTACAAAAAAGGTATAGATGATTCAAGGTTTGCCTTTCTACTCCTCCCATATTTCTGTTTTTTCATTTCCTTTTCTTTCCTTCATATCCTTGTAAGGCTAAGATATTCTGAGCATTCTCAGTGCTCTGTTCAGCAGATGTTAGCATGCATATGCTAATTCAACATACTTCCTTCCTACTCATCCCTAAATTCACAACATCTTCAGTGTTTCTAAACAAAATCACTCGAACTATCCAGATCAAAAAAAATACATATATATATATATATGCATATATATACACATATATATATACATATATATGGAATATATATATATAAATACAAATATATGGAATATATATATATATATATATACGCACATATATATATATATGGAAAAAAACTTAGCTACAGGGTTTTTGTTTTGTTTTTTTTTTCCCCCTTACAAGTTTTGAATTTCCTATAAAATTGCTGCAGGTCTAAGTGAGTTTTCTCAGAGTTTTCATCCTCAGTATGTGGGTATCAAGAAAGGACAAGGTTTATATCTGATAAGAAAATAAAACAATATGTGTTTTTACATAATTACTTAAAACTATTCCTTCATGTGGAGAATAACTCAAGTGATTAAGAATATACCCAAACAAGTGAATAAAACAACATGAAGCTGTGCCCTCTTGAAAAACCAGCCTTGAAATACTTCTCAAAATTAGCCACTTTTGCAGAACGTGTTTTTATCATTTTACTTTCCATGTCCTGAATTTTCATATTTGTTTATTCATCTATTAGTTCAACATTTATTAAATACCTGCTTTGTGTAATAAAGGATATATTTTGTAAAGTACAATGACTCAAGAGCTCTCTTCAAGGAACTTATATTTCAGGTAAATAGACCATTCAAAGTTAAACAGGGCCATTAAGAAATGTAGAAATAAAATTATTTGTTTCGATCTTCTGGAAGTAATAAGATCTGATGGATATTTGGCATTAAGAGACAGAAGAAATATGAGTAAAGTTGGTGATGAAGAACCAAGAGAAATTGTGCTCAGAAATAAATAGAATAGTTGTGTGGACATAAATTGGAGAAAAGAGAATAATACAAATAAAATAATAAAACTATATATTGAGACCAACTTAAGAAAGACCATTAATGTCAGCAAACTTGTGTGTTTTATTCTATAGGAAATAAAGAATCATTGATAATGTTTAGGTAGGAAAAATGCTTGACTACATGTGTTTTTATAGGATTAAGATGACAGACAAGATGGTTATGGGGAAGTTACTTAGAGACAAAGAGATCAAATAAGTAACAAAGTATAACAGACAACTGAGATGGTAATTAGGAAGTCAACTGTTAAATGAATACAAGAGAATAGATGAGATAAATATTACAGATGTAGAATGGATTTGGAAATGAATTAGACATGGATGTAAAGGAAATGGAGATTTTGAACTTGAATGCATATGTTGATGTGTTCCTATAAATGATATCTGACAACTGAAAAGAAATACAAGTATGAGGGGGAAGATAATAAAATCATTCAAGGCACGTTATGTATGTAAATATATCCAGTTGACAGATGGTAATGTTGGACTCAAACTGGGATGGTAATTGTGGGAATAGGAGACTAGAAATAGAATTGTTAGTTTTTCTGAGCTCACTTTAGTTTCAGGAGTGTGCCTCTAAGTGATTTAACTTCCACAGAGCTTTTTGGTATTCAAGGTTTGCTGGAGGTTATTTGGCCCAGTTACCCATGAACTAGGAAAGTGTCATTCCTCCTTTTTTTTTTCTTTTTTTCACTTCCCTAGTCAATAGGAAACCCTTTGTATATCATAATTATCATAAGAAACTCGTAAGATGAATACTAATATCAACATTTTACAATTGAGGAAATAGAGTCGTAACATAACTAGGTAAGTTACTAGTGAAAGGTAGATCTAGAATTCCCACTCAAAATCTTCAGTCTAGGGGCACCTGAGAGGCTCAGTCGGTTAAGTGTCCAACTTTGGCTCAGGTCATGATCTCAGAGTTCGTGAGTTCGTGCCCCATGTTGGCTCTGTGCTGACTGCTCAGAGCTTGGAGCCTGCTTCAGATTCTGTGTCTCCATCTCTCTCTCTGCCCCTCCCCCGCTCATGCTCTGTCTCTCCTCAATAAATAAATGTTAAAAAAAAATTTTTTTTAAAGAAGAAGAAAATCTTCAGTCTACAGTTAAATCCCACCCAGAATCTTGACTCTTCTCAAAACCAAGATTGTCAGGAATCGTTCATGCCTTGGAATTAGTCTCATGGCTCTAAACCAGTTACTACATTCTTGGAGGGTGTGTCATTGATTTTCACGTGTCTACTGAGTTTCAGCCTTCACCATCAACTCTGTTAAGTTTATTTTGTGAGGCTCAGTTTGCTTTGTGGCATTGGGGCCCTGCCTCATTCTCTTGGTTGGAATCTCACTTATCCTGGTGTAGTTTTTTTCTGCCTCCTCACACAGTAGGTCAGATCTTGATCTTCATAACTCCAGTCAATAGCTTGAGATTTTCTTCATCTGAGATTAATGGTGCTGGAAGGATAGTCTATAATTCAACTCACTTTGCTTAGAAATTCTGTACCTCTCTCACCAGAGAAAAATCCTGTTAAAAACAAGTAACTAAAAGAGAGCTGAGTTGCCACCTCCTCCCTTGAGGCCACTTCTCCAGGCCTGCTGAGGAGTACAATTAATCTGGCATTATACTGGGTATGCCATTATAAAAGTAAGGTTGATACAGTCAGGAGTGTGTTTAATGGTCTTCTCCAAGAAATCCCATGATGGGCATGTTTCTGCTTAATAAGGGTAAGCAGATACTAAACAGCTCAGATATTAAACAATAAGTATACTTTTCTCTCAAAGAAGCATTCTCATTAGAGTCTTCCCATTGCTACAGCACAAGGCAGAATGCAAAGAAAGATGACTGAAGGACCCATGGGATGGTGTGAGAAGATAAGGTAGCTTAGTAGATGGGAAATGGACATTGAAACTCGTTTTATGACCCTATCCGAGCAAATTTCTCCTGTCAGTCTACTTAAATGTAAAGTGAAAATAACTATTTTATTTGTTTTTGTGAGACTTAAATGAGATAATTCTTATAAAACACCAAGTATCATTCTTAGGGCTTGTGGAGTCTAAATAAATGGCAGCCATTATCATCCTCATCATTACTTTTATTATGAGGCAGAGGTTCAGTCCATGAAAAGAGAAGCTATTTATCAGTGGTAAGAACTAGCATCTGGCAATTTCAAAACCATTTGGGAAGGAAACAACCTTCTATATAGATTATAATCATTAAACTTGAAGTTCACTTTAAGCAATTTTAAATGGAGAGATGCAGAATTTTCTGCAAATAGGAAAAAAGAAAGAAAACAGTGACATACTGGCATAGAAACTTAGAGGAAAAAATAACATGTGAAGAATTCCTATAGAACTTGAATAATGAAAGGCTGAGAGAAATCTAGGTTGTATTAACAAATGAAGAAACAAACAAAACAACCACAAACTAGTGAGAAATGGAACTTAATATCAGAACCTCACTGCACCATATTCTAGTTGACATGATTATGCTTTAGATACCTTTACATTTATCTCTGTGCACTTTTCATTCTCTAGTATGGATTGTTTTATTAATTGCCACGATGTCTTCATGAAGTGCATAGGTTGTTACCTGGACAAGATAAATGTTATTCGCTCATTCTGATTAAAATGTTCATGCTCCTACTGAAGTAAGTGGCTGCACCCTTGTAGAATGGGCTGTTGTTAATCAGTCAGCCCTTCAGAAGACACTTATACAGTGTTAATAACATTGGGCCACCTAGTCGCTTCTTGAAAAAACAATGATAAAACCTCTTTTGACTTGTGGGAAGTACCGATAAGTATAGGGTAGGTTAGGCTGAGTAACAAACAACTCTAAAATTGTGTAGGCTTACAATAATAAAAGTGGTTTCATTTTCACCCATATTACATGTCAGTTGAGAAGTAGCTGTAGCTCTCTCCATGTGATTTTTCACTCCAGGATCCTGGCTAACAGTGTTGATAATCAAAAAAGGAAAAGGAAAAGAGATTTGGGGTAACCACATACTGGTTCTTCTTTTTTTTATATAATTCACACACAATGTTGTATTAGTTTCAAATGTACAATGTGGTGACTCAACATCTCAGTACAATATGCTGTGCTCACAAATGTAGGTACCATCTGTCTCCATATCATACTACTATACCATGATTGACTATGTTCCCCATGCCATGCCTTTGATTCCCATGACTTTTTCATGCCCTAACTGGAAACCTATATCTCCCACTCCCCTTCACCATTTTGCCCATTCCACACCCCTTCCCTCTGGCAACCATCAGCTTATTCTCTGTATTTATAGATTTGATTCTGCTTTTTGATTGCTTATTTATTGTTTTGTTTTTCAGATTTGACATATGAGTGAAATCATACGGTTTTTTGCTTTTCTCAGTCTGACTTACTTCACTTAGCATGTATTGCTTCTTACATCTTCACAGATCTTAACATTTTATTGGCCAAAGCAAATCATGTGGCCTAGCGTGACATCAGTGGAAATGGGATGTGTAATACTTTCAAAGAGAGTGAAAACAAACATTTTTTAACAATAATTCGATCTATCACAGGAAGTTAGCCTTTGTCCCACTGAACTGTGTATTTTAAACTCTTCTTCCTAGTCATACTTTCTCATGCCCCTATAAACATGTAACATTTTAGTATTATTTTCCTTTAAGCTGTATAGTTGAGAACCACAACCTAACCGTTATTTTTCATATTAAATGATTTTATTTATATCACAGCTACTTTACTTTTTAAGAAGCCTAGAGTCACAGGAGCTGAAGCATAATATCTAATACTGTTTTCTATGCATCACAAATCATGGGTGAACCATTTATGGATCAGATTTTCATTCTATGTGAAAACTTGGTAATTTTACCACATACCTTCAGAAGGGTAACTGTCATAATTCAGCAGAAGACAGTGTTAATTTTAAGGAAGTGAGGAACAGATGGCACTTCGGAGCCTTATTTTTAATGGAGTTACGTAATAAAAAACACATACCAGCAATTTAATAATGGTAGTCAATGTTAAAATTAAGTAACAAAAGATGGTTACTTTTAGGAACTTAAATATTTTCTCCTGTAAGCAGACACTTTTATTAAGTCAGGTCTAACCCTCTGACATGTCTGCTGGTCTTATGTGGAATCTTCTCATTCTAACTATGGTAGATATTCCTAGAGGCAAGAACAGGAAAGAAAGAAGTGAAATACAGGAAACTATGTCACCAAAGAATAATGTCAAAATAGACTTTCTTCTAACTCTTCCATATCTGTCGTATATATTTGCAGAGTGAGGTCTTGGCAGGGAGTGGTTTGTACAGGAAAGGGAAAACTATATTGGAGTAAGGAATTTGTGGGTCCATATGGTAAACTTCTATTTTATTTCTTATTGATGGTAGATACTGAGTCTTGCTCATCCATATAAATGAGGAGTAGAGTCAGTGGAGATTGATTACAGGCCAAGTGTATTAACACACATATACACACACATGCAAGGTTCTGTTAAAAAAGCGTAGAGCAGCACTCTGAAAACAATCCCCCACACCAGTGGGGTCCTCTACCAGTTTTTATATGGCTACCAAATTAAGATTGTATTTTATATATTTAAGTGATTGAAAATTAAGAGAAAAATTTAATATAATGTGAAAATGATATGAAATTCAAATTTGAGTATCCATAAATAAAGCTTTATTGACACCTGTACTCTTGTTTATTCCTGCTTTGATGGAGACCATATGGCCCACAAAGCCTAAAATATTTGCTATATGGTCCTATGCAGAAAAAGGTTGCTCACCTCTGACTTAGAGTCATTCTTAAATTAAAGTTGCAAATGGTTGGCAGATAGCTTCCATTTATGTTTGGACAAAATATGAAAGATGTCAACAATCTAGTAGTTTTATTTTCTAAGAAATTAAGTAATTGACTAATTGTGTCCTCTGCTACTAAATGGGAAAGGTTACTTAAGTTAATGGTTAGGTTAGGAATTTTGGAAAATGAATAATTTAAATGTTTGTTTTCTTCTATTGAAGCAGACTCCTTGTACCATTTATTTTAGAAAATTCTTCATTATTTTCTGAAATTCAGCAATTTGGTTATCATTACCTTCATACTGACATTTAGTAAATGGTACTTCTGTTGTCATTTTCCTAATAACTCCCTGGGGTTTTTAGCAACATCTTTCTACCATGAACATCTTAGTGTCATAGTTCGGTGAGTGAGTTTCATAAGTTATTTCCTGAGTGTGCTGTAATGAAATGTTAGATTCTGTGAATCTAAGTAAAGTTAGTATAATATAAAAGGTGAGATGATAAAAGAAAACTATTAAAATGTAAAAGTATTTACCGGTTTTGCCTGCATTCCAGCATGTTATAGGTTTCAGAGGAAGATGTCATAACAATTATAGGTGTATAATTTTCTGAAAAAAAATTTGTATAATTTGTGTGATATAATAAAAAAATACATATTTGGTCTCTGCTCTTGATTCCTGACACAGAGCTACTAAATTTTTGGGGATTTCCTGAGCATTAGAAGCATCTTTTGTTCTAATGAAACAACTCTTTCTGGGCTCCTAGGTCACTTCATGATGGTGGCTGGTCACCAGAAAGACCAGGTCATGATTAGACACTATGAACTTTCAGCCTCACCCCCATCCTGTAGGGAGGGTGGAGGTGCTGGAGATTGAGTTAATAGTCAATCATGCTTGTGTGATGAAGCCTCCATAAAAATCTGTAAACAATGGGGTTTGGAGAGGATCCAGTCTGATGAACACATGGAGGTACTGAAATGATGACATGCCTGTAGGGTGTTGGAAGCTTTGCATCCCTTCTTCATATCCTCTGTGTACTTCTTCATGTGGCTGTTCATCTTTATCTTTCATAATATCCTTTACAATAAACTGGTAAATGTCAGTAAATGTCTCTCTGGGATTTGTGAGCCTTTCTACATAATTTTAAACGTGGGGAGGGGGCTATCAGAACCCTGATTTACAACTGGTCAGTCAGAAGTGCAGGTAACAATCTGGGACTTGTGATTGGTTTCTGAAGTGAAGGGCAGTTTAAAGGATAATTTAGCTGGGTATAGAATTCTAATTATATATATATATTATATATATTATATATATTACTTATATATATAAAATATATATATATTTTACTTTCAACACTTGAAGTATTTCACTCCAGTGTTTTCTTGCTTACACTATTTCTTATGAGAAGTCCATTGTGATTCTTAACCCTTGATCTCCTAAGGAAAGTGTTCCTTTTCCCTTAGACTTCTTTCAATATTTTCTTTTTGACTTTAGTTTTCTGTTGTTTGAATATAACATAGCAAAGTGTAGATTTTTTGATATTTATTCTACTTGTTGTATTTTGAACTTCCTGGCTGGATCTATGACTTGGTGTATGCCATTAATTTTGGAAAATTTTAACCATTATTACTTGAAATATTCTTCAGTTCTCTTTTTTCCTTAGTATTATAATCACACATACATTACATTGTTTGAAATTGTCCCACAAATCTTGAATATTCTCTTCTGTTTTCTGTTTTATTTTGTTTTTAAGTTTATTCATTTTTCTTTTTGTTTTTCTCTTTGGGAGGTTTCTATTGATGTACTTTCAAGCACACTAGTTCTTTCCTAGGCCATTTCTAGTCTTCTGATGAGCCTATCAAAAACTCTTTATTTGTATGACAGTGTTTTTGGTATCTTTTTCTTTTGACTCTTTTTTAGATTTTTTTGGTCTCTCTTGCTTACATTACTCTTGTTTCTTCTGACTTATCAACTTTTTCTATTAGAGCCCTTAACTTACTAATTATAGTTATTTTAAATACCCTCCCTATTAATTCCAAAGCCTATGTCATATCTGAGGCTGATCCTAATGTTCCCTTTGTGTCTTCAGATAGTTCCCACCTATTGCTTTTTAGAATACTTAATTATTTATTGAAAGCCAGACATGTCATATTAAATAATAGGACACAAAGTATATAGTGACTTAATGTGAGGATTTATGTTAATCTGAGTAGGAACAAACATGAAAGTTTGCTGTATCTGTAAGTTCCAGAGGCTTCAGATTTCTCTAGTGTTCTATTTTTATCTCCCTCTTGTCTTCAGTTTTCTTGAGTACTCCTTCTTAATGAAAATCTGCATCTTGAAGCTTTTTCAGCTATAATCCATTGTACTACTTTGGAGCACTCTTGGTGTAGTGTGAAGGTAAGTATTCTACAATCTTATGATTAAATGTCAGTCTTTTAAAGCTTCTGCATCTCTGGCCTGTGACCTTCACGTGTATTTTTCCAGTTGAATAGCTTTTTTCCTTCTTCCATGAAATATGAAGGCTGGTCAGATAGAATGGGTGGAATGAACTTCCCCCAGTTGAAATAAGACTCTGGTAAAGTCCTTTTGCCTTGAGAGTAGACCTTTGATATGGAGAAATCTCTAGTTGTATTTCACAAAAGATTAATCGTCTTCCCCTGCCAGAGGCAAGAAAATGTCTTTCTGGAATTTTCACTGTGAAAATCTTAAGGGATTCCTGGTGGTAAAATCCATGAGAGTGCCCTTCCTCCTCCCAACACTACAGTCTCCAATAGTGTCTCTGTCAAGCTAGTCCACATTCAGACTCTGGCCAATTGTCATAATTACCATTTAAATGTTCATACCAATTTATGGCTCTAGTGGCTTCTGCTGCAGTTGGATCTTGCTTGTTATTTTCTGGCTTTAAGTCTCCCCTGATTTGGGGTGTCTGTCTGCCTTGCACCCTCAGTTCTCTGATGAGTCTAAGAAAAGTTATTGATTTTTAGTCCCTCTTTTTTTGTTGTTGCTGTAAGGAAAGAAGTGACAACTTCCACACCCTTTATACATCAGTGATGAAAACAAAAGTATCCCATTCTATTTTTTTATTTTAATTTTTGTTTTTGTTTTGTTTTTGTTTTTATTTGTTTGTGGTTTTTTTTGTTTTGTTTGTTTTTTGCATGGCTTTTTCTTTAAGATCTCAAATGGCACGTATTTACAATTATCTTTCTGTCTAAAATAGATACCTTCTAAGATTACTCTCTATATAGCACAGGGGTGCCTGGATGGCTCATTTGGTTAAGCGTTGGACTCTTTATTTTGGTTCAGGTCATGATCTCATGGTGATGAGATAGAGCCCCTCTTCAGGCCCCATATGGGACATGGAGCCTGCTTAAGATTCTTTCTCTCCTTCTACTCCTTCCTCGCTCATGCATGCACTCATGTGCTCTCTTGCTCACTCTCTTTTCCTGTCTTAAAAAGAAAAAACAGATTCCTTTGTAGCACATCACTTTAACAATTAAAAATTCTGTCAATTTTGCAGTGCCTGGGTGGCTCAGTCAGTTAAACGTCCAACTTCAGCTCAGGTCATGATCTCATTGTTTATGGGCTTGAGCCCCACGTTAGGCTTTGTGCTAATAGCTTAGAGCCTGGAGCTTGCTTCAGATTCTGTGCCTCCCTCTTTTTCTCCCCCTCCCCTGCTTGTGCTCTGTGTCTCTCTCTCTCTTGAAAATAAATAAATGTTAATTTTTTTTTTAATTCTGTCATTTTTAGGTTTGGCCTAATTGGTAAGAGTAGTCTCCTCTCCACACTAATATTTGAAATCACAAAGTTCCAGAAAAGCCACTACTCTGGAATTGAGATTTACAAGATTAAGAAATAAACATTTATTGTGTAAAGCCACAAACATTTCAAAGAAGACAATTTTTGTATGGCTAACGTGTATGAACTATGTTTCTCGGAAGCACCAGCCAGCTTCTAACAGGTTATATGCTTAGCATATGTTTTTTGTTTTTTGTGTTTTTTTTTTTTACTTAAATAGCTATAATAGAGTAGATGTCAGAGGTAGAAAAGAGAAAAGGTAAAAGGAGATGTGTCTGAACATGATTGACCATTACCAGTATCCCATGGAATCCCTGTGTCTTTGCACTCTATAATCCTAGCATAAGGTAAATGAACGGGTTTTTAAAAGTAGAAACTTGTTTGGAGGTAGGGTGGATAATCAAAGATTAGCTGTACATCCCAGATAACTACTCCTACTCCCATAATTATGGAGGTAATCAAAGATTAATATTCCCTTCATGAAAAATGGAGATGGAAAGAACATGTTGGCATAAATCTTGTGTATAAACCAACAGGAGTTCAACAGTCTTAAAAAGCAATTTAAACTAAAGCACTTCTGAGCTTTGATTTACATTATATAGGCAGCCTGACTATAAAGTTGGCAGTTCTCTTATTACAAATGTAACTCTACCACGGTTCAATGAAACATTTTCTTACTTCTAAACCTAAGTCTCTTTTTAGAAATAAATTAACATTTTGGTTCTTTATACTGTATTTTAGATGCTTTACTTTAGAAGCAATATAATATGTTTCATTACTCCTCAAACACTATAGAGAGCTAAATTTATGTTTATTAAATTTTGTATAATCATTAATATAAGCTGCAGCAGCCAAGAACGTCAATTTGGATTATTGGCAATTACTTGAAACACTGTAGATAGGATAACAGAAGTAAGGCTTTCCCTTGGTGACCTTTTTTAATTCAAAGGACCGGTGCTCACAGTCTGAGACTTACCACTTCAAAAGACAACAGAGACAATTAGAATCAAATTACCCAAATGCTGTGTTTCTTCACCACCTTTTTTGAAGCAAATTTTGATAACAAATATGGCACCGTGGTTAAGAACATGGCTTTCATTGTCAGCTGGAAGTGGGCTTGAATCCCTGACCCTGCTACTTCCTAACTGGTCTTAGAGAATATAGAAGTCTTTTCCTCTTGAAGCCTTAGTGTACTTTCTCCTAAGATATATAATATTAGTGCTTACCTCACAGGAGTGTTTTAAGTACAGAAAAAGATAAAATAATCAGTGTGTTACTGGGACTCGAACAGAGTAAGAAATCAAAAAATATCAACGTTATTTTAATATTGTTTTAGACAGAAGCCCTAAAATTTGTAATTTTCTTGCAAACAAACATTTCTGGGGGAAATGGTCATCAAAAACAAAGTTGGATTAATTCAGTTATTCAGGAAAAAATTATCTAGTGAAGTGATTCTTTAAATTTTGGTCTGTGACATTTTATCATGCTGCTGGTATGTGTGTGTGTGTGTGTGTGCATGTGGGTTTCATTTTTGGCATGATAGCCTCCATTCCTGCTACCATGGATACTCTCCTGTGTTCATGGGATCAGTGTGCAAGCACAATATAGCCCAATATAGCTAAGGACAGAAGCTAGCTGACACTCACTGCTTGAATCATTTTGTCCAGTGGTTGTCCAGCATCTCCTCTGAAGAGGCACTGTGGGCATTGATGCAAAACAGAAAGATATATACACTTAGTGCCCATTCCTGTAAGTCCCTGTCTCTGAATCTCTATCCCCTTCCTCTGTCCTTTGCCAACATGATTCTTACATTCAGTGTTGCTTATTGTGAGCTATCTGTCTCTAAGCTTCAAGGAGCCTTTATAGGCCTTTGTGAGGATACTGGATTCTGAATCACAGGAGATTGCTCTATTTTTTATAAATCTCCCCTGTTTTGCCTTATATTCTGAACCCTTCTCAGTGCAACACTCTAAGGACATTTTCATAAATAAACTCTTAATTTCTGCCACTATGTATTATAAAAGTTCTTAAGAATTTTGGCGAATAGTCCATACGAAGGATGGACCTTGCCCATTTATGCCAGGGGAAGACTTGATCCTAACTATTGATCTGGCATTACTGGGAGAGAGGCAAGTATAGAGCCTGAGGAGGCAAAACATTCTCTGTCCTCACGTGAGACCTTTAAATGGTGTCCAAGCAAGTAACAATGCTTTCTTTCCTCTGGCAATGATGAGGGGAGAGGTAGGCATTGAAAGTTCTTAAGCTCATTTACCCATTAAATGTCTCATTCAAGGTCTTAATGTCTCACTTCTCTCCTATCCTGGCCCTGACTTTGGCATAGAAGATTTTCTGGGGCTATGAATTTAGATTCAATTGAAATTACATCTCTCCTATGATCAGATGGTAGACCTAAATGTCAGCCTGTTCTGCACATCAGCTGCAGAAAAGGATCTCAAACACTGCCATGAAAGTGTTCTGCCTTTACAGCTTGGGATTGATAGTTGGCTGACCTAAGGCTGCCATTCTTTTTTTCAAGGCTTTTATGTCAGTTATAAAAAGTCAATCTGCTCCACAGTCTTATATTTATTCTCATTTCTTTCAAGTTCTAGAGCATTATCTCTTAAACTTTGCACTGCATTAGAATTCTTGGAGAGCTTTTCAAAACACAGATTTGGGGATCCCAATTCCTGAGTTTCTGATTCAGTAAGTCTGGGAAAGGGCAAGTGCCCACATGATACTAACACTGGTGGTGCAGGGACCACACTCTGGGGACCAGTGTGCTAGACCTATTGAAAGTCAGAGCTTTCTCTTCCTTATTCTCTTCCTAATCTACCATATGTAAGAATGTATGTAACTGTGATACTACATAATGACTGAATTATAACATTCCATTTTCCATCAGAAGTGTGGTTCTAATTTCTCTCTGGTCAGCAGGCAATTCAATTCTAGATTCTTATCCTGAGAACCTGCTTTCTAATGTGTCTACTATAATGAAGAATTTCAGCATGGATTCCCTCAAGCATACCCTGAGACAGAGATTTGGGTACAAGTAGTTTATTTGGGAGGTATGTGGGTCTGTATCCAATCAGGACTCAAAACTCACACAGATATTTAAACATGGAAGGTTTTATATAAAGAAGTATTAACTATATGATGAGATTGGAGTAACAGAGATGAGCTAATAAGGAGTAAAGACAACTGTGAAGAATATAGACATAACAGATACAAGGAGTCGCCTCTATCCCCCCAAGCTGAGATAGAGTGCCAAAGGAAGAACCTCTGATAGAGGGTCTCCATCACTCCACCACACACCCCCCCCCCCCCAACCACACACAGACATTCTCTCTCTGTCTCTCTCTCTCTTTCTCCGGATGGCCAATATCCAGACCGTTTTGAATGGGATGCAGCTTGGATCCATGAGTTCACTGAGGCTGTAAAGATGCCTAAGGGGTGCCAAGGAAAGCCATCCATGGGGAGATAATGTACTAATGCCACTTCACTGCAAAGCTGCTCTAGGAGCTGCCATGGAAAATTATTCATAGGAGATGCTGGGCTTGAGGCACTTTGCTGCAAAACCGTCAGAGAGGTATGCCAGGAGAAGCTGTTTATGGAGAGTTGACTGCCAGATACTGTGGAAGCTTCATGTGCTGCTGCAGCTTACCTAGTGGAACATACTGGAATCGGGGAGAAAACTTCCTTCCCCTCCATTGTGTCTCTCCAGCACCCTCTACTGAAACTGCTTAATGTTATTACAACTGGCAGGGGAGAAATTCTAAAGGCGTCATCTCTATTATCACAGAGTCAGAGATAAAGGGTAGATTGGGGGTGAATGAATTGATACGTGGCACAGGAAGCAACGTGTGGGAGTGAGGAAGTTATAACAGGAAAAGAGAAAATTCATAAAACCTTAATTTATGAGCAGGTTACCCTTTTGGGAAACTGGAGTCCATACCTACTGGGGGTCATCTGATAGGATTTATAGAACACAACTCAGAGTTGCCTCATAAAAGAGGAAGAAGCTGGGGTTCTTGCTTACAAATTCCCTCTTCTCATTAGTCGAAGTGACTCCTAAGGGTGCTTCTTGGCTTGTACTTCTGGTCTACTTGCACAAACCAAGGTCATATCTATAGCCTAAACATGATCCCAGGCAAAGACACAGTTAGAAGTAGGCTCACATGGAAACTTTGTGAGGTCACGGCTTTCGTAGCCCAAGCAGACATGGGCAAGCACGGCATCAAGGGCATTAACTGCATCATCATGAAATCCTAAAAAAAAAACAAGGCCTACCTCACTCAGAACTAGAATAAAGTCAGGGCGCCTGGGTGGCGCAGTCGGTTAAGCGTCCGACTTCAGCCAGGTCACGATCTCGCGGTCCGTGAGTTCGAGCCCCGCGTCGGGCTCTGGGCTGATGGCTCAGAGCCTGGAACCTGTTTCCGATTCTGTGTCTCCCTCTCTCTCTGCCCCTCCCGCGTTCATGCTCTGTCTCTCTCTGTCCCAAAAATAAATAAAAAAACGTTGAAAAAAAAATTAAAAAAAAAAAAAGAACTAGAATAAAGTGGAAAACAAAAAAAGCAATATCCAGAATTCATGTTAAATAAAACTGTGTAGGCATTTCAAATGGTCTGTATAAATTCTACAACTTCTACCCAAGGTCTAAGACCTTCTGATAATGATAATGGTCGTTAACACACATCGAATACTTAGCATATTCCAGGCACTGTGCCAACTAATTTGCTTACCTCATTTCTTACTCACAGTAAAAGAAAAAGTTAGGTACTATTATTATTATCACATTACAGCTAAGGAAACCTTGGTTTAGAAAGTTTAAATAAGTTGACTAAGTCTCCAACATCAGTAATTGCTGACTCTTACTTACCTCTGATCCTTAGATTCCTAATCCCACATTCCTGACTGGCTGTGCTCAATTTGTGTTTGCTTTGTACATTGTACTCACTCAGAAAATGTTAATCAATAATGATGGTCTTCAAAATGAGAATTCTGGAATTCAATCATCTAAGAAATATTAAGTGACAATCTCAGATACCATGAAAACTGCCAGATTTGCCTCCTTGCTTCTCATCTCTTCAAATTCAAAATATTCTCTATACTCAGTCTGAATACTGAATACTCTGTATTCTCAATATTTTTTGAAATACTTGCTTCTTTTATATCTTCTCTCTGATACATACAAATCAATGTATTCTGACTCAATTTTGTGAATCTATTCCAATCCAAAATATTTATTTTATCTTTTAAGCCATATAGTGCTCTTTTATTTCTAGCTAGTTACATACTTCCTTACATTATTGTTTTATTTTTATATTAATGTTATATTTTGTGAATCTTTTAATCTACCAGATAATAAACTCATTAGAGTCAGGAATTCTATATTATGAATCATTCGTATTTGCTACTGTGTCAACCATTGTTGAGTCCATATTAATTCAATAAGGACTATTGGAATAGGCATTATTAACAGTAGGGATAGCAACAAGAAAACATGGACCTTTTAGTCTTAAAGAGAGAATTAGCAAGAAAATCCCATTATCCAAATTCAAAGTGTTCCATGTAATCAAGGTTCTACTGCACTATGCTCCTTCCCTTTTCTGTGTAATTAAAGCCCTCCCAAGCAGATTAAATAAGCAGAGATAGGGTTTTCCTTAATTTTATTTTCTCTCTTAAATTCAACCAGCATTAAACAAAGAGATGTTCCAATCTCCCAGTAAGAATTAATTTCTTCCTCTTCTAAAACAACTCTTATAGCCTCTGGATTATAATTACTCAGTGAACATCACAGAGCAAAGCTTACCTTCTGTAAGAGTCATCTATGTACTTACTCGTGTTACTCACTAGATTGTGAGATCCTGGGGTTCAGGAACCCTGTGATTTTAATTTTGAATCTACAAGCAGAGGAATTAGTACATGAAGGCACTCAGTAACTATTTGATGTATCTAGTTTTATCTACTGGTATCTGGAAATGTACCTAACAATATAATAGTTGATGTACAAAACTGTAAAAGTTTTAACATACTTTCCTATTCTTATCTTCTCATCAATATGTAATATAAGTATAGAATTTCCATTTTGACAATGGGGAAACAGTCACATAGAGGGTGAAGTTAGGAGTAATAATATTTTGAAACTCCAACCACACATTGTGTCCTTTACTATGTTTTATTTAACCATTAATTTTGTACTAGTAACCAGGCAATAGATGCCCATGCCTATCTTGTACTTAAGTATTATATTTTTATCAGATGAATGGTTAGATACTACCAAGTAAGTCTAAGAAACACATAAAAGGCACGATTCCTGACCTCAAAAAGTTTACAATCTTATTTATGAATGGATTTTGAAGGCCAGTGGAGTTAGAGAAAGGCAGCCCAGGTGATTGTTTTTTGTTTTTTGGGTTTTTTTTCCCCCTGTAAAACACTTTCTCATCCTAAAGGTCATAATGCTTTTAGAGTAAAGGTCTCAGGTTTTAGTGTGCATAGTGATTACCTGAAGCACTGATTAAAATGGCAGGTTCCTAAACTGCATCCTCCCAGCTTCTACCATCCAAGTTAATAATGATGCAGATCACTTCTTCAGAATCCTGTGGAAAGGCTCAAAAGAGAAGTGACCAGCATTGAGTTCTAAACTGAATGCACAACCAGAACAAAAAGCATGAGTGAATAAATTGGCCTTCCATCTCCCCAGACTCCAATATAAGACAGAAGAAACAGCTCTCAGAAAAACCAAACCAAAACAATAAACAAATAAAAATAATAAAAACCAAAAACACACTTATTTCTTTTGTACCAAGTCAGGCTGTTTCATACCAAGTCACAGAGGCTCCACTTTGCAGCTCTTAGCAGGAAAGGGAGCACCATGAGGGCTTCTGAGAACACTGCGTCGCGGAAGAACTTGTGAGCACCCGGTGAGCATCTCTTCAGATCGTCACCGAGATACCAGCCTTAATTAAAGGAAAACAAGAAAGAAGGCAGAGAGGGAGGCAGAGAGGCAGAAAAGAGGGGGTGTAGGCAAGCCTGAAAGAAGGAACAGGAAGGGAGGGAGGGCAGAGGAGAAAATGAGATGGTGAGTGTCAGAAATTGCAGTAACAGAAAAACAAGAATAGATTTAGAGAAGAAGGGAACGATGCCATGCTCTACTATTATAATCTGGAGAGCCAGAGAGGGCAGTTCTACTGCATGCTTTATTAAACTGACTTCTCCATTTCTCCCCAGGCTGGACTGCACAGAGGAAATTCATTAGCTCCATTTAAATGCACACCCCAGAGCCCACCTTCAGTTTTCAGCACAGCACAACACGTTTCACATTGGATAAACCACTATGACTCTAGAGAATATTTTTTTTTCTTAAACTTAAATCAACCTTCATGGAACAGTTTGTATTCTTATGATTTTTTCATTATAAGTGAAGAACTACTCTATAGACAAGGACTGGGTAAAGTCATTATACTAAATAATTCATGGTAGAGAATTTTGTTGTAATGAGATCAACAAGGCACTAATGCTCTAGGCCATTGGCCTGGGCTTAGAAATAATTTTATTATTGCAAACTTCTTTCCCCTGTATTGGTTCTTGTTAAAATGGAATTTAACTGTGCAAATAAACTTATATATATTTACAACTCACCAATGAATACCAGTTATCCATAGTCAAAACTTTAGAATTATTTTTAACTGTTCATATATTATACCCACATCCTATAAATGATAAAGTTCTATTCTCTACTGTTTTTTTTAATTATTATTATTCCTGTTGGATCTTCCAACAGTGTCCTCGCAAACTATCAATCCTTCACTGTCCCTTAAATGTTGATCATCCTTTGAGACTTTTTTCTCTTACTATAGACTCCATTAAATTGTCCATTCTCATGACTTTAATTACCATTTATATCTTGATAACTTTCATAGTTATATTTCTAGACCACCCCACTCTCCTAAGAGTTATTTGTATATTATCAACTGTGTTTTGGTTATTTTATATGGATGTAACACAAACTAATGTCCCAAACCAAATTTATCATAAAACCCCCAAGGCACATTTCTATCTCCCCCTGTAATCATTAACTCAGAGAATGACAGTACATCCATCTAATTGGCCATGCCAGATACTCCTTACTCCGTCATCCCTCATTCAAATTACCACCATTTGAGACATTTTTAAAAGGGGAGGGTGATGCCTCCCAACACTGGGATCCACTGACCGAAGAAGATATAGCTTATTATCAATCAGTTATATCAATCAATATAGCTATATTATTCAATGACTTATTGGAGTGACCTCCTTCTTCCATCAGCATTAAAGATAGGACAGAAATCAAGTTCAGACCAAACAGCCTTGGGAAATGTGACATTCAGGATCCAGGCAGTAAGTCACCTTCCTAATAGCTGGCTGACATACTGAACAGATTCTTCCCCATCATACATACTCTCCCATATCAGCAGAGTCCTAGACATTGACCCCAGATACCCACTTCCCCTGAAGAGCTCTATGAAGAAAGAGCTCTACAGAAGAGAAGAGAGTTCTTTCACCACGTATTCACAGGAGATGCCATTCAGTATTAGCTCTGCATCAGTAAGCATTCTTACACCTAAAAAAGAGATGTCAACCATTATTTTTGACACTATAGATCTATAGATTGAGAAATTTTAGGACTAATCTACACTGGTTCTAACTGGGAGCAGACAGCTTGCACAGTGTGAAGCACAAGATGCCATAATGACTGGCACACCATGCTTCAGTAGACATGTTTCAGGTGAAGAGAATTTCTTTAAGGCAGGTGAATTTTGCAAGCTGTCAGAATTTATGTTAGTGATCCTGTGTGTGTGTGTGTGTGTGTGTGTGTGCGCGCGCGCGCACATGTGTGTGTGTGTGTGGGTGTGTGTTTCTTCTAGTGGAGTATATGAGTCATTTGCCTGAATGCAATCAAGGCAGTCCGAATCATCATTGATGTTAGAGTCAGAGACCTCTAAAAGAAATGACTTCTGTGCAGCCCCTTACATTGGGAAGGGAATTTTCCCTGGTTCTCCACAAGGGATCAGAGGAATTCAACTTCCCTAATAGTTTTTGTAATAAGAAGTCATCTTACAGATGAAATTTATGAAAAAAATGAGGAAATTTTATTACATACCTTCTGTTTGTTGTTATAGTTCCTGACTCCATAAAGGATGTCCACAGTCATCACTCCCAGGGCCTTGTCACCTTTATTTTAAAGACTTTTCTCTGTGTGATAAACTTACACCCTCTAACAGATAAGGGAAAGTGTCTGTCCAAAGTATTTTTTTTCTTTCTTTTTTCTGTTAACACAATCATCAGTTTTCAAACATTGTGAAATACCCTATATGCTTTTTACCTTTATATCTTTAGATTTTTCAGACTAGAAAATCATTTCTGCAATCTTGGCCCTGGAGACCAGAGAGCTGGCAGTATTGCAGATGACAGCATTTCTTGGCTGTGACATCCACATCTGACTGCCTGCATTTCTCCTTTTCCTGGGCTTAATGGGAACCTTGAAGCCATAGTCAAAACACAATAAATGCTGTTCTTAGCCCTCCCTCCTGCCCCGTTGATACTTTCCCTGAATATAATATATTTGTTTCTATTTCTTCTTTCATCCTTTTTCCTTTTTTCTTTTGTGATTACCTGGAGAATTATTTCTCCTAGTTTCAGAAGAGCAGCTGCTGCTATAAAAGTCCACTGAATTTTATCCCTGTGACAACGAATCTTACACTGTCATAAAGATACCTTTAGCATCCCTCTGCATCCTTAGGCACAGAGGAAAGGAATGCATCTGGGAACACATAGTTGCAAATAGCCTGAGTGTTGCCAAACATCAGAGAGCCCAGATCTGGCTAGTGGTCAGCTCAGGCCCTGGCATCTTGCCAAGGAATGCTGGGAGACCTGGAGGGGATTTAAAACTATTAATGACTCCAGCCAATGTGTTTTTTGCAGTAAAATTAGAATAGTGGTGTCTAGTCAATATCAACATTACATTTCAGGGTTTATTTTCTTTTGCAAAGCTTTTTGAAAGTCCACCAATCACACAATTGGTAAGCAATGTGATTCCTACAGGTCACCTGGGAATTATTATGCTTACATAAATTAACACAGAAGCAAAATAAATCATCTGTATAATGTTTCTAAACCACCACTTCATTTTGTCAATGTAGATTTGATGTAACTTATTGTAGCATTTATTAAAATGCCAATAATGGTCTACTGAATCCCATTTTAAAATGTGTACCGACACTGCTTTTGATTGGCCTCAGTCTGGGAACTAGCGGTCTCAACAACGTTCTCAAGTCCCCATATAAAATGTTCCATGTGCCTGGAGATGCTATGCACTCCAGATTAAGGCCCATACCTAGAAACCAGTTGCTACCACATCAGCCTTGACTCAGTGCCCAGCTCTGACAACAGGATATATCTGACTCCCCAGCCCCAGTCTATTCTATGTGTTGTGTTTTTACAACTGAGCCCCATTTTTTTTTTTTTTTTGGTTCTGGTAAATGTCCTAATAATCATGTCTTCTTTTTAATTAGTGCTGTGGCTTTTTAAAACAACAACAACAACAACAACAACAACAACAACATCTTAAACTGGGATGCCTGGGTAGCTCAGTGGGTTAAGCATCTAACTCTTGATTTCGGCTCAGGTCATGATCTCATCGTTCATGAGTTCGAGCCCCACATCAGGCTCTGTGCTGAGAGCATGAAGCCTGCTTAGGATTCTGTCTCTCCCTCTGCCTCTCCCCCGCTCACTCATGTGCTCTCTCTCTCTCTCTCTCTCTCTCTCTCTCTCTCTCTTTCTCTCTCTCTCTCAAAAAAAAATTTAAAAAAAATTTAAAAATAAAAATGTATGAAACTTCATGGGTTCATGGATTCTGCCATTGTGTAAGTCTTGATGAAAGCTGGGTCCCTGATGGACAGCCAAGGAGAAAGAAGATAGGTTCTGTTTTAAAAATAGAAAAAAAGCAGCTAATAGGAACTCACATGTGATTTAAATTTGTCCCATTTGACTCTTCCTGCCAGGGCATTTGAAATAAATGGTCACAGAAGCATGGATGATTCAGAATTCATTTGGGCAGAAGTAGTGCCGCATCCTTTATAGACTGATAGTAGCAGCAGTAACCCAGCTTCGTCATTCCTGCCCAAAGGGCTCCAGGTTTAGTTTATTTCAGTTGATTGCAACCGAGAAACAAATCAGAACTTTCTTTGTTTTGCAGCCTGGATCCCGAAACCCAGCTAGCAAGAAGCTGTTGACTGGGGAGACAGGTCAACTTCCAAGTGTCATTCAGCCAGAAGTCTTCCCACCTACAGAAACCAGCAACTAAAGGAACTATTCCACATTGGACTCCCATTGCCTCTCTACTTTATTCATGTTTAATGCAACTTGTGTCTGATTGAACCCGTACACCTTGTGCCTGCCCTGGATTCATCCTTCTCCAGAAGCACTTGCCACTGGGTCAACTCCTCCAGGACCGATCCTGTTAAAGTGAGTGAGACTTCGTCAGAACGGGGCTTCTCTTGGCCTGTTTCCTGGGGAACAGGATACATTGGCTTCAGAGAATTGACAGTGTGCAAGTGTTGCGATAAATGTGGGAGTGGGGTAAAATAGATCTTACAGGAAGCTCAAAGAAACTGAGCTACTCTAAGCCAGTCGCAGAGTGGTGTTGCTTCAAAATTATAGGGATTGACTTTCAAAATTGTTGAAGAGTAATTGATTTTTATTATGAATTTTATTGGAGAGGCGGCATAAAAATTTCTAAAAATTTGCAGAGTTCTTCCCATAGGAAAACTTCCTAATGTTCCCTTGAAGCCATTTTCTCACTGCAGCTGTTCCTATTCATTCCATCCCGCCACCCCATCCACCAGGCACAGCTCCTTCCCCCTAGTTATACACTCCCAGTCACCAACTCCTCTGAAGGTCTCAGGCAATATGCCCTCCAGGAACCTCTCCACCCAGTTCTTTCACACCTCCTTTCCCATAAATAATAGCCCCTGAGAGGTACAGTCCCTTTCTACTTGGTCTTATTTGGTTTTGCTAAGAGTAGCCAGTTAGGAATTCTGGTTCATCCTAGGAAAAAATACTTGTTGATCACCTATCGTACGCAGCTGTAGATTCATTACACATAGAAATTAGGTTGGGGTGGAAGAAGACCACTGTGGCTTACCTGGGATCAATATCTGTATGAGTTTTGTCCAGTAGAATTTACTGATAGTTCAAAGGATATCACTGTGAATCGAATACATTTCTTGAAAGAGCATTTAAAAAAAAAGTTACAAGAAGAATTTTTTTTTTCATTTTTTTTTGTTTTGGGAGATTTAAATTTTAAAAGAAACTTTATTGGAGTGAAATTATACATGACTCTTAGTCTATCCTATTTTTCATCATCCCTGAATTAAGGATTTTACAATATATGATTTCAACAACATCTAGAAATAAGAAAACAGTTCCTAAATCTGGGTTTGCTTAATTCTTTCTCTCTGAAAATCAATGGGAAATTCATATAGTTTACATCACCAAATAAAATTTAATAGGTTATATATGAGGACTGAGAAGCAGGGCCTTGTAGCATGTTCACTGTTGGGGAAATCATTTTAAATGGCTAGAGGAACTGAGGAGTTTCTGACCCTGGAAAATATCTAAAAGCTGCTGAAAGAAGAGAGATAAACATTGACTCTGACACAACTCTTTAGTGGCTAGGAAAAAAAAAAACAGTAACAAAAGGTTATTTTACCAACAAAATAGCCAATTTCCTAAGTGATCAATATGTGTGTAAAAACACATGGGAGGGTCTGCCACCTCACGGTTACCTTAACAGCCTTACTTCCTGCTCTCATAAGCACCCTTGTGAGCCATCTGTTAAAATAACTCAGTTAACAGAAACTATAGAGGGGTCAACTCACTAATCTAGGTGGAGCTGATGAGGGAGCATAAGGCAGGCTGAGGGCAAAGTACAAACTAGCACCCCCTTCCCCCCCACCCCCACACCCCAGCCACCAGATGGGATATGTGTGATATTCCTCAGTCACTCCTGGCTGCCCAAGAACAGAGGAAAGGAAAGAAAACAAATGGTTAACTGATAAAGATCACAGTCATATAGGACATGGGTCTCCATCAGTTTACAAATATCTTAGTAAATTACAAGAAAAAGGCAATCTTATCAATAGCCTAATCTCCAGAAACCTGTAAACTAACTTTCCTGGAACCCCAAAATCACCCTCCCCTCCATAGCGATGTGGGAACAAAGGCAAGAAGGAAATGGCAGGTAAAATTAAATTTCTTTATGACCTGCAGTCCATGGACAAATACTGAAGCAAATACAGTGTGTAACATTTCTCTAGGAACCCCCTACAGTCCTAATGTTACTGTCTTACTAGAAGAAAAACAACCTTAGCTTGACAATAGCAAGGCTCCTGGCATCTTAAGAGTTCTCTTTAGCATATCAAAGTCCTTCCAGAAATCTCAGTTTTGACTTTACCTCTCCCAACTCCATAGTAAATAACCAGTCACTCTTTACAACCCCAGTGCAGCTCTTTCTGCTCATGGATCCTATACCCATGTTTTACTAAAATCACCTTTTTGCACCAAAGATGTCTTCAAGAATTCTTTCTTGTCCGTTGGCTCCAAACCCCACCCTCACCCCAAAACTTCATCAGAACTGGTCTGTGGGGCCTCCTGAGCACTTCACAGAGGAAGGAACGGGAATCATCAAGTCTATCAGGAAAACCCAGAAGGAGGCATATCTTATTCCATCTTTAAAGTACTCTTGGAGGGGCGCCTGGGTGGCTCAGTTGGTTAAGCATCCGACTTCGGCTCAGGTCATGATCTCGCAGTCCATGAGTTCAAGCCCCACATCAGGCTCTGTGCTGACTGCTCAGAGCCTGGAGCCTGTTTCAGATTCTGTGTCTCCCTCTCTCTCTGACCCTCCCCCACTCAAGCTCTGTCTCTCTCTGTCTCAAAAATAAATAAACGTTAAAAAAAATTTTTTTTTTTTAAAGTACTCTTGGAGCAGTTAACGCTGCCTTGTGGCTACTGGGATTGTCTGTTCTGGCTAAATCCTCAGGATCTGCCTATGAAAAATATGAAGGAAAGCACCTGCATACTTTGCTCTAGGAATGCAGAATTGTGCAAGAGTCTAAAAGACAGGGAAAAAGAAGGTATGTGTCAAGGACTCAGTGGCTGATATAGGAAAAATGAATTGGGAAGAGGCTAAGAGAGAATCTCAAGAGAATCACACCTTGTTAATCAGCCTATGATGAATAAAGGTCAAAATGGCACCATTATCTGTATAGTAAACATCACAGGGAATGTTATTAAAAGACTATATAACAGGAACTGCTTAGAACAAGAAAATAGATTCCAGGGGCTATTCATGGAGAGAAGGGTTGATATGGTGGTGAGCAAAGTAGTTTTTAAACTACCAAGTCAAGGACCACCAAGCATCCTCTGGCATGGAGTGAACAGTGTATCTTGAAAATTATGCCCTGCTGAAGAATTCTTAGAAATAGGAAACATTCTAGCAAATAATCTGTGAATAACCAAGTATGCCTCCTGAGTAAATTGTTAACCTTACCATAAGCAAGCCTTCTCAAAGAATTATATCCATCTTACAGAGCCACAAGACTATTCCTGATCCTGGAGATAGAATGATACAGCCTAGAGAATGGATCTTCTCTCATTAGTAAGCGTCTCAAACTATATACATCTAACCTATAGCCAATTCCTTTCTCTTAAGTATGTTCTCTATTACAAGAAAGTTCTTTATGTATTTACTTATGGAATTGTACATTTATTTAAACAAAAATTCTCCAGATATCAAGATAGTCATATGAGGATCATAACCCAAACTATTGCATGACTTTGGCAAAGTTATCTAACTTCTCTGGGGATCAGTTTTCTTATCTATAAAATTTGAAAATACTGTGCTTGCCTTACAGGATTAATCAAGAAAATCCACGTAAAGAATTTTGAGTTTCAGTATCTAGGTATGAGCTCAATAAAATGTTAGGTATTGTTGCAAAATTTGTCAAGATTCTTATCACCACAATTGTTTAACTAGAAAGACTAAATGCAACTATGTAAACATATGTTTCTTGTTGTATTTCATCATAAGACCTGAAGAATGTGGAGTTTCGGAAGTGATGACCATGGGCAAATATGCTTTGACATACTTGCCTTTAGTAGAAAATGTGATACATAGTTAGAGATGACAGTTGGTGATTTATGATCACCATTACCAACAAAATGATACTCAATTAGTCCAAGTCACAGAATTTTGGGCAAAAGGAAAAATAAAGAAGAAAGAAGTGGCAGAGAGGAAGGGATTAAGAGGAAGAAACAATAAAGGAGGAAGAAAGGAAGCAAGAAAGGAAAGAAGGAAGGAAGAGGTTATATTGTATTTCTGGTTACTGGAAGAATTCAAGAAAATACAACTGATGATATATATGTTAGAACCTAAAGAGAAGATTGACTTTTATCTAACATAATAGGATTGCCATTTGCTATGGTCTGAATGTGTCCACCCAAAATTCATGTTGAAATCCTAACTGCCAAAGGTAATGGTATTAGTTGGTGGGGCCTTTCAGAGGGAATTAGGTCATGAGGGTGGAACCCTCATGAATGGGATTAGAGCTCTTACAAAAGAGGTTCCACCTGTGCTCTCCAGGCCCTTCTGCCCTGTGAGGCTTTAACAAGAAGTCTGCAACCTGGAAGAGGGCCCTCACTTGACCATGCTTGTACCATGATCTCAGACTTACAGCCTCTAGAACTTAGACTAATACATTCATGTGGTTGATCAACTACTCAATCTGTGGTATTTTGTTATAGCAGCCTAAACAGACTAGGACACCACTTCTTTTAGAAACTGGAGATATATGGAGCTGATAATACTATTAGTCTTTCCTTCATAGTTTGCTTTGTTGCCGATCACACAGGCTCTTCTGCTTTCCAAGTTTCCTCCCAGAGTTGGTGGGCTGGCAGCTGGTGAGGAAGAAGTAGGTGGAACTAAGGGCACTTCAAAGTAGTTATTTTAGGAGACAGCTGCAAGCCACAGAGTTTTATGGACTGGGTCCTCACCTCATGAAAATTCAAGAAAAAATTAAATGAAAGATAAATGTGGAATTTGTGTTGGGGGGGGGTAAGTGGAATCAAAGAAAATCAAAGTTTGTATCAATAGAGTAATAACAGACTAAGTGGGGAAAAATGCAGCTTGCATCTTGAGTACTCCACAGAATGTTGGCTTGTCTTGTTGAGGGAGGGACAGTGAACAGACTGAGCTAAGCCAGAGAATCATCAATCCAGCCATCATTTGAAATGCATTTTATATTCTTAAAAAAAATTAGTTTTAGTTAAAGTGAGCATTTATAACAATTTCTATGGGGGAAAGACAAAACAAAAGTAAAACACAGAAATCCATCTGATCCCAACAGCTGCATCAACAAGAGAACAACATTTAAAACAAATTCTGCAAATGTTAAGAATTTTATTAAAACATTTACCCAGAAACCATGCATAATTTCCTAATGTTGCCCAGAAGTGATTGCCAGACAGATCTCAGAAACCAACAAGAGGAGAGTTTTTGTTTTGTGTGCTGAGCCAAATCAAGTAGTGTTTAGACAGTCATGTTCTAGAACATAGAGTTCAGTAAACACTAGATGAGCACCTAGCAGATGCTGAGCATTGTATGAGAAGAGAAGACAGATGATCTCACAATGAATCTATGAATGTGGCAAATAGCACAACAACCTATAGGGGCCTATGAAATCTGAGTACCACTGCCTCAATTTCTAGGACATGAAAGATTCAAAAAGAGCTGAACTTTGTGTTTTAGCCACAACTGTATTTAAGCAGATGCAGACATTCCTATTCTCCCTATAGACTTAGGGCTGCTCAGCTGTGAATTTTAGAGAATCTCAGTGGAAAGAACCAATATGTTATCAAATAGAAAATACTCTTGATTGCAAGGTACAATATTCAGTGTTTCCCTAAAAACAAAGAGCATGAGAAAAAGTAGGGGAGAGGGAGAGGCACATTTTCTGGGATTCTAATAGGGATTTCTGCAAAATCCATCCTAAATCCTCATTGCAGAGGTAAATAAGAATTAAACCCAATGTTCAGAAAAGGACAGTTAGGGAAACTTGTATGTTTCAACATTGACACTGGATAGAGGTAGGGAGAAAAATATCTCCCATGAAAATTTGAACTACAATCTTTTGCAGGTATGCAGTCTGAGTTCACAATGCTCATGTGGTCCCAAAATCTTTAGTAGAGGATTTAATTTGAAGTGGTCTCAGCTTGATAGTGCCCCCAGGTGACTGGCAAAAACAAACACAAAATCTTCCACAGAAGGAGGAGAAATGAGAGTTCAATCTGGGACAGTAGAAGATGCATCAAATGGGAGGGGCATCCTGATTTCAGAGATATGCAAATGTGAATAAAGTGCATCCTTAATCTGAAGAAATCAGACAGCTGGTATGAAATTCTGCTTGGTCAAGCACACTGGTTTTCATACATGCTCAGTTATGCAAAGACCATGTGGAATTTTGTTTGTTTGTTTGGACTTGATTTGAGGCTAATTCTTTGTTCCTAGCTGCTGTTCAGATTTTGGGCATCCTGGAGCTTTGACCTAATACATCTCTATTTGCTTTGATTGCATCCTACTCTTTGCTTCTTTTCTCTGGTTTTATCGTACTTTCCTGAATTTCTACTTTTTCATTCATTCATTAATTCATTCAAGAATATTTATTCAGATGATTCAGAACTTCATGAGACAGGAGGATTCTTGTCTTCATGGAGTTCAAAGACCTACCTAGGGATTTTCAGACTTTAGTAAATATTAAGTTCTTATGAAGACTATTGAGAAGGAAAGTGTTCGTGTCCCTCTTTGGGTGGCTCTGATTCAGAAAGTCAGGGACTTGTTCTTAGTAGCTGCATTTTTAACAAAGCTACAAATTAATCTGATGCACGCTAATGTTTGAGAACTCCAGACAGTGTGTGCACTCCCATCTCACCTCCAAAATCCCAGAGTTGACTGCTTTGTTTCTGCTCCTCACAGTCCTGGGCCTAAAACAATTAGAATTAAAACTTGTCCATGAGAATTCTTTAAGGCAGGTGTGGCCCAAGCCAACAGAATCAAATTATTCTATAAAATTAGCTGGATTTGATCAACTTAATGGACTCAGCCATGCAATTCCTACTGTATTGTTTGCTCCCACAGCAGCTGAATTCCTGGAAAATGGCCCTGATCTTCCACTTTGAAGGACTCACCCCCAAAACACAGAGCAGAGCTTTCTGGAATTCCTATTGTGTGGTGAGTTCTCTATGGATGTTTTTTGAAATGAATGAGTTGGAGTCTCTAGAAGATTCTTCAGTCCCTTCTGAGTGATTAGGGAAAAGTTGTATTAGAAAATGAGTTTTCCAAGGGCATCTGGGTTGTTCAGTCAGTTGAGCATCTGACTCTTGATTTCAGGTCATGATTTCACAGTTTGTGGGATCGAGCCCCACTTGGGATTTTCTCTCTCCCCCTCCCTTGCGCTCTCTCTTGCATGCACTTTTTCTCACTCTCTCTCCATCTCTCAAAAATAAATAGGAAGGAAGGAAGGAAGGAAGGAAGGAAGGGAGGAAGGGAGGGAGGGAAAGAAAGGAAAAAAGAAAGAAAGAAAATGGGGTGTTTTGCTAATAGCAGAGAATTATGGTCCTGTGAGGTGAATTGTATTCTTATTCCCTGGGGATACATGACTAATTGCTAGTGTGTATAGAAAAATCAGAAAGTCCCATTTTATAATCATGTCACACATTAGACACTTTTGTGTTTTGCTTGTTACAAGCACATTTGCAAAGCATGCCATGTTAAATACCCTGATCATTTTTCAGCTTGATTATTGAGGTAGAAAGAGAGGGAGAATGAGCAAAATTTCAAAGTTCTGATCCTGGCTATGTCATGAGCAATCTTATACTGTGGGCTTCAATAACCACACCTGTAAAATGAGAAGACTGACTCACATGCAGTCAAAACCCTCAGGTTTACCGTACAATTCCTGTAAATCACCATGTGACAAACGTGAAATGCAAGGTAGAGCTATCATTACTAATAATGTCATTAGAATGAAGGGAGCAGCAGTTGTAACTTGGTTACTTTCAATAACAGAGATTCAAACTATGACTGGAAGCGTATTATAACCTGTTCGCATGCTGAGTAAATACATGCACCTTCATTCACTTAGCACCTCTGTAGGTTTTCAGATTAGGAAATAAACCATGATACAAACTTAAACTTGACATTGCTCCACACCTCTCAATCAGGATTATCTTATATCAGGTTATCAAAAAAGACACACCATCCACTTTCTTGGTGACATCTCCAGTCTTTCCTTTATTTTCACTGTTTGTCGACACACTGTGCTTGTGGCTGCGTTCTCAAAAAGGAATGAAGGAAAGTTCAGCAGCAGGCTGTGTAGCTCTGTTCTAAAGGCAAACAGCCTTTCAGGATATACCACTTTTCTTCTTCTGTGTGATATTGTATGGACCAGAGAAGTGTGAGTGGGTCCTCAAGGTGATGGCAGATCGTGTGATGACAGATCAGTTGCCCCAGAGAGCACTGTTAGTGACTTTATATTCTTTGACAAGAAGGAGATAGTATAAGTCAATATTTCTAACCATTTCAAAAGTTTCAAATTCTACCTTCAAAAAAATCCAAATCATTTCCTTCGCGCTACTCCAGGTCTTAATGACAAATTTTGCAGTTTGTCACGTGCTTTACTATTTGGTTTAGCTACTTAAGTGTTATTATTACTACTCCATCACAGTTACTATTATTAAAAAAAAAACAGTTTCTGTCTTAAGTGAGTAAGAATAACATCCCAAATCTGGATGTTATACAGACTTTCCCATAGGGGCACTGTTGACTGGGAGAAGGGGAAAAGAATATTTCACTGCAGTGTTTATTGGAGAGTTTTTCCAATAATATTAATTTCTTAAAAAAGGGCATCCCATCTTGTGCTGGGGAAATTGGAAGCCTGGCACCACAATCCCATAGGGATTGAAACAGCCATCCATAAATCTGCACAGTGTGTCTGATTCTGCCCCCATTGAGCAACTGTAATAGGAGTTCTATAGACACGGCAGGGGCTGAATCAAGACTACTACCGAGTGAAAGAAGGCTGCTGTCAGCACTGTATATGCATTAAAAGACAGTAGACAGCTGCGCATGCATCCTGGGGTTGTACAGTTTCTGAATGTGCTAAGTCCTAGATTCTAAAACTATTTGTGTTTATTTACCAATACCTTGCTATGCTATTTATTAAGTTTGTCGCTAAACCCTGTTTTGCATACACTGGTACTTGCTCATGCATGCCTTATGAATATAGAAATTAGCATCTCATTAACTTGATAATTAGGCCAATGATAAACAGCTGTTTGGTTGCCGTGTAGGGCAAGATTTCTACCGAAGTTACTTATCTGCCATACACAATAGTGGTGCAATTATTTGTCACACTATCAATTATAGACAAACAACAATAGGAAATAAACTTTTCTTTCACACATTTGCTTTCATTGTAATTAAGATCCAAATTCATGCTCTGCTTTTGGAAAAACAATAATGCAGTGTTGTCTAACAATCTTGATAATGTAAATTTTCAGCTTGGCTTTTATATTTCACACACAGTTCAAACATCTCACATTGTGCATTCTGCTATAAATGACTATTTCCAAGATGTCTTTTTTTATTTTTTTAAAGCTCTCCTGTTTCCATTTTATGATGTTGAGAACACTGATCATTGAGAATTTCTCAAGTTGTCTGGTTTTGCTCTAGTTTCTGTCTCCCTCCCCCTCCAAGATTAAAATCTATACTTTGACCTTCTCTTGCTTATAATAGGATTTATGCTGAGAGAAATCATCTGAGAGACGTCTGGAGTGCAATGAAAGCAATGACAATGTTTTCTCGATTGTTTATGCATAGCTCAATCTACATTATTTCTGGAAGAAAAGAAAAAAGAAAAAAAAGAATAAAGAAAAAGAAAACAATGCATTTCCCTTCAATCCACATGGATTTAAAACTGGAGATGTAATTTAAAAAAAACAGAAGCAATGTTTTCTCGATTGTTTATGCATAGCTCAATCCACATTATTTCTGGAAGAAAAGAAAAAAGAAAAAAAAAGAATAAAGAAAAAGAAAACAATGCATTTCCCTTCAATCCACATGGATTTAAAACTGGAGATGTAATTTAAAAAAACAGAAGCAAAAAACAAAAAACAAAACCAGAAACTGGTCTTTCCAACTAATAAAAAAGGAACTCAGTGCTGTGCTCACAGCAAAGTCGTGGAAGATAATTTGAAACTTCAGTTAGCTTCCTGTAGAGAAAAATAACAACCACCAAACTAATGGGTAATCAATGGCCAATTGCCTCAGAAAAGAGGCGCCCCACAGAATTCCCTAGAAATTAATGTGCTACATAGGAGGCATTGGAAAATATCTTAAGACTATCCTAGTGAGCCCACCTTTCTTAACAAATAAGTAAGGTCTAGGGTGCTATCTTTGCTAATAAAGACCTGGAGACGAAATGCGGTCTTCATTTAAGTTTCCATGTGCTGTTCTCTGAACCACTATATTAAAAACAATCTTCCCCCATGATTTCTAGTGCTGTAGTGGAGCATAGTTTATGTGAAAGTAAATCTGGAAAGATTACCTTTCAAAACTGCCAGATGCTTCGCATTTTCTGGTAGAAATCTGGATTCTAGGTCTGTAATGATATTTCCTGCTGTGCTCAACACTCAATCAGAACGTATGCTTCTTGGAGGGCAATATAAGGATTCCAAGGCTAACTTGGTCATTTGGCTTTTATATTTTTCCAATCCAGCTGGGGGGTATAAATTTAAATTTTGGGCCTCCCAAGCTAAACTTCAGAAGGGGTCTTTGTTAATTTTAGATCTCCTGCAGTTGAAACCCCTCCTTGCATAAACTTTCCCATGCAGTGCAGTTTATGATTATATTTATACCAATGAATAAAACATACCTTAAAAAAAAAAAGAAAACTAAATTACGGCATTAATGATACAGGAATGTATGGATTCTCATTGCCCTTGGCTCTCCCATGTTTAGATTCAAGTTCCTTCCTCTACCTAGTTTGAATTACATTAGTGTCCCCTTCCCTCTCTTCCTTCATCCATCTTATACATTCTTTAATAGGGTATCATGGTTCTAAGCACACACTCTGAAGTGTATAAGACCATGGTTAGAATTTTGGCTCTTTCATTTTAAATCCGTTGGACTTTGGGGATGATGAACCTAATTTCTGTGATCAGTGGTGTGCTCGTCTGCAAAATGGAGCTAATAATAGCATCTACTTCTTAGCGTTATTGTGAGAATTAAGAGAAATAATATAGAGAGAGCACTTAGCACAGTGCTGCACAGAGCACACGTATCAATTAATGTTAGCTGCTTTCCCTAACCAGGGGACAGCCTTACAGAGACGCAACATTGCGGGGGTGGGGGGTACTCTTGCATCTGCTTGCCTTGGTTCAAATCCCTGCTTTGGTGCACTCTACATGTGCCACCTTACACAGCTATCAACATCTTTGTGTCTCAGTTCCCTCATTTCAAAAATGAGAATGATAGTAGTACCTATCTCATGAAGCTATTGTGAAGATTAAGCGGATTAATGATTGGTCAATAGTGAGTTCTATATATGTTCATTAAATAAACCTGTTAAATATTTGGTCCAACTCAATTTGGTCCAGACCCTTCCCCACCCTACTGCTATTCATCCATTCCTCGCAGTGCTTCTCTTAAAACTCTGGGCATTTACTTAAACAGGCTCTTCCTGTGCAGGACACCATACAATAGTGTCACCTGAACCAGAGGTGACTGGTGAGGCAAGCAGGTCATTGAAGGCAAGCAAGCTAGCCTGGAGGTTATGCAGTCACGCACTGTAGGCTGATAAGAGCTGCTTAGCTCTGGGGATTCTTATTTTGTAACACTATTTTTTTCATCCAAGGACCTTCATTGTTTTCCGGGCTCTCATCCTATAAAGTACTGCACATAGAAGGTCTAGATCCCTTACTACTGAGATGCTTCTTGTGGTACTTCCAGCCTAGACACACTGGGCCTCAAAAACCTTGCTGAGGTTTATAAAGGCAAGTCTGGAGCATTGCACTTCTCTGCCATTTCCCTGCTTGTAAATTGCACCTCATATACCTTTGTATATATTTGTATCATATTAGTATCTCCGTCATCTTTGAATGACGGTTGTATCATGATTTGTCTAAATATATGTGTATTATTTTCCTAGTTAGCCAGAGAATTCCTCAGGAATACCTGACATGATGCATGACCTCAAAGCCTGGCACTATCCTTAGACTGTCACAGGTACTCAGTATACTTTTGTGTTTGGATAATCCTGATAAAACCAGTGAGAGTTAAATTTGGTTATAAGTATCAGGAAAAAAGACCATGGTTTAACTAAGATAATATATTTCCCTCTTACCCTCAAAAAAGATGTAGCCTAAAGTCGGTGTGATGGCCCAGAGTGCCATATTGGTTCCTTCTGTGTCATTCCTTTGACTTCAGATCATGGCTCTAGCTCCTGAGATCGTCTCATGGTCCAAGAAACTGTTGAAACCCCAGCCATTGTTTTCCCATCACAGAAAACAGAAAGGTAAAAGGGGAGAATACCTCACTTGAGGAGAACTTGCTGGTAGTTGAACACTAGGCACATTTGTCAGCATTCCATTGGCTAATGGACCACGCATAGCTGCAAGGAAGATGGAGATGAGGAAGTATGGTCTTTGTCCTCGGTGGTGATGAGTCCTGCTAAAAGTCACAATTTGATGACTAACGAAGAATGGGAGAGTAGACACTGGGGATGATGACCCTCCTGCTCTGCCCTAGCTGCCATGGCTTTTTAGTTCCTGGTTCCAGATCCTTCCCATTTCCCGATCGTTTTGCTTTCTGTTCACAAAAAGAAATCACTTTGATTTCTGTGATTAAATGTAACCAAAGAAGTCTAAGCAGTAAGCAACATATCCACGTAACCATGGACAATTTATCTTATGTTTATTGATTTTTCAGAATTGGCAACATATTACCTAGCCCTTTGCCTATGTTTGCTATGCAGAGTTGTAAAAAGTGGAAAAAAATAATAATACCCAATGCTATATACTAGGGACCTGGAGATACCTATTTTAATCCTTACACCAATCCTATGGGGCAGATTTCATTACTTACATATAAAGATAAAGAAACTGAGGAGGTTAAAGTATGCCTCAGCCATACTGTTGCTGATGAGCATAACTGGGATTGGAGTCCAGGGCATTCCAACGCCTGCATCCACTGTGTAACCTCTTTGCAATGCTTAATGAAAGTTAACTGTTGAACTGTGCCGTAAATCTTGTAGACGTAGTTCTGCATCCTACACATTTTAATTATCTGATATGTGATTATTTTTCTTGATGACAATTTTACGTATTCTTTGCACAGCACAGCAACATATGGAAATCTGACATGATAACATATACCTTTTAGGAATGAAGGCTTAATAAATCATCTCAAAATTTCTCACAGTTTTGTTGCTCTTACCATTAGAACGTTCTTTATTCAAAGTTTGTGTCTTATAGATCATAGAGTGAATTAGAGGCATCCTTTCCCTCTTGATTTTCCTGCTATACTCTAGCATGGTGAGAATGAGCTAGAACAGATCATTTAAGCTTTCAGAACTATGCTTAGAAGGACCAGAGCACATGGAGCATAATAATTAATTGCCATAGTTGCTTACTCAGCATTTTGTGAGATGCAAATTCTCTTCAAAACTGTTCTCTATATCACCCTTTGGTGTGACCATGTTAAAAATGAAAAATGAAAAATGAAAATAGTGTTCCAGAGGAGCGGGGGAAAGGCTTGAGTTTCAAAATAAAGGGATATGGAGGGGCATCTGGGTGGCTCAGTTGGTTAAGCATCCGACTTTGGCTCAGGTCATGATATCGCGCTTCATGGGTCCAAGCCCCATGTTGGGCTCTGTGCTGACAGCTCTGAGCCTGGAGCCTGCTTCAGATTCTGTGTCTCCCTCTCTCTCTCTCTCTCTCTGCCCCTCCCTTGCTCACACACGCTCTCTCTCTCTCTCTCTCTCTCTCAAAAATAAATAAACATTAAAAAAAGGGTTATAGAATGCTCCCATCTATATTAATCTCTCTTTCATAGCAATGAAAAATGAAATTCAGAAGCAATGCCCCTGAAATGCAGAGGCAAATGCTTACCTCAGTCTCTATCCTTTCAGAACTGCTTGTCACATGTCAACCCCATCCTTGAGATCTGATAACAGTGTTTGCCACGTATGACCCCACAGCCCTGGCCATAGGTAACTGGACAGGTGGGGAAGTTCTGCCTAAAACTAGAGCAATCAGATTACCTCTGCCTCAGGAGTTTGTAATAAGGGCTGAGAGGCAGTCAGTCATATTAGGTTTAGAAATGACTTTTTCTTTCCACTATGCAAAGAGATGGAGAAAGCTGAACTGTAGAGAGTCAAAAGTGAATGAAGCACATGTGTTAGGAAGACCAAAGATATAAGATGGAGAGGTTGAGTGCCCTGCATTCCCTAAGGCTTTTTGCCTCCTGGTTCCCTCATCTCTTTCCCTTTTGCTTGCTTTGGCTTGATTTGATTTCTGTTATTAAATGTAACCCAAAGAACCTTAACTAATTCAGGCGGGAAACAATGTTAAGAAAGGCAGAGCGGGAGAAGTACTTCTAAAATAGGTTGCTACTGCACAGAAATGAGGCAGAAAAACCAAGACCCCCAGAGATCTAAGGCAGCCTTGTTGATTATACCCCCCCCCCGTCCCCATTCAGAGTGGAGACCAGTTTTCTCACTTGTCAGGCTACTCATGACAGTATCTAATCACGAAAATCTCTTCCAGAAAGGCGTTCCAGGAACTTTGCCCTGAAAAATATTTGAAACTGAACTGTACAAGCTTATAAACAGACTCCTAGTATTCGCAGTGTAATGGAAACAACAGGACTCCCCATGCATATCTTCAGGCAGGAAAATCTCCTAGAAGCTATGAAGCCTGAAACCAAAGATTCTTTGGAATATATTGCATGAAGACGATCTTTTTCTTGGCACTCTTCCACAAGCCTTCAATCACTCTGTGAACTAAATTTCTTTCCATATGTTTTTCATTCATTTACATTTAAGATAAAAATTATTGACTCTGAGAGCCATTTGATGAGTGGTGATTCAGTGATTCTTTCATTGTGATCTCAGTTCAGTGATGATGCCTATCGTCCACAAGATGTTCCAAAAAAGTGGAATCATTACTGATGTGACTGAAGTCATCACTGGGTAATAATAGACTTGCATAGTTTCTTTTAATCCCCAGCAAAGAAGTCCGAAACAGAATTAATATCTGTTCCGTTGCTCTATTTTGAATTCATTTATTTTGAGTTCATTTATTGAAAACCTAACATTCTAACTAGGACAAAGAGCCATTGTTTAATTTTTGGAAATTGTATGTCTATCTTATACCAGCTGCTGCTTCCAAGAACATACTAAGACACAATTAAAACCTCTCCATCTAATTTTGGCACCTCTGGCCTTAGTTTATATTCTAGGGAAACATCGTTATTTGATTTATTTTTCATTATTAAAAGCAATGAGGGGCACCTGGGTGGCTCAGTCGGTTAAGCGTCCGACTTCAGCTCAGGTCATGATCTCACAGTTCACGGGTTTGAGCCCCAAGTCAGGCTCTGTGCTGACAGCTCGGAGCCTAGAGTCTGCTTCAGATTCTGTCTGTCTCTCTCTCTGTCCCTCCTCCACTCTCACTGTGTGTCTCTCTCTCAAAAATAAATAAACATTAAAAAATATTTTTTAATAAATAATCAAATAAAAGCAATGAAAAACTTTTTGATATGGTCACATTTATGCTACACTGAGCGATTACTTCATTTCTTCTGCTGACATTGCCAGTATGTGTCATAACATTCAAAATATAAGCATTAAAAAAAAAACTTTAAAAAGCAGCCACTGGTGTAAAATACTTGAGCTGTTCATCCTAGTATCTGCCTTCCCATATCCTCTCTTTGATGAAATGTAATTTCTCTTTTGCCTTCTCTGAAGCTGTATCTATCTACCTGATACCAAATCGTTGTGATAAGACAGTCCAAAATCATGATGAACATCCATTTACCAAGTCCTACAGTGACCCATAGCCCTACATTTTTTCTTGATTGGGATTCTAGATAGGGAAGTTTGTCTAGATGTAAAGATAAAATAGAGGTGGTCTTGGAGAAACTATTTTCATCATTTAAGAAAGAAATATATATTCCTGAGCCTTCACTGGAACTGTCCCACTTGGGTTTTTAGAATGACAAAAGGCATATTTTGCCTCATTTGCCTGCGAAAATATTCCTTTTTGAGTGCATAGAAAACCTATATTATTTGAAGTGCAATTTGATAAGTGTTTCATTTTTATGAACCCCAGGAAAACAAATTTATTCCATTTTTACAAATAATAAAGTTTTTTTTATTCTTAGAGCCATCTCTTCACTAGAAATTGAGATCATATACTGAGTATTTCCTATGTAGATGGGAATTATTCATGAAAGATAGGAGAATACAAATTTTCTTATGACCTTATTAGAGCTAACTTTGAGGTTTTAATAAGTGCTGAGTATTTCACAAATGTTATCTCATTTAATCTTTCATAACTCTAAATGCCCAATTATTAGCCCCACTTTACAAACAAGAAAATGAAACTGTTAAGAGTTTAAATAACTTAACTGTAGTCACATAGCTGGTAAGAGAAAGAGCTGAGACTCAAGCCCAAATTCCAAAAGCTGAAGGTCTGAAGGTATATCTATTATAAATTTTGAAAACCACCATTAAGGAGAAAGAGATACCAGGATGCCAGGGCTACCCTGCCATTTTATTCATAAAGTGGGTTTGAGAAAGGCACGTACTTCTGCATATATTTTTTTGTCTTTCAGTAACACAGGGATAATAATAACTTCTGTGCCCGAGAGGGTCAAAGAAGGTAGTCTTTATAAACGTACTCTGATTCTGCCAAGTGCTCTTCATAGATATGATGGAACTATTAAGTTCATCTACATCTGCAGTCTTAGAGCTTTGCAGTATGTGTTTGCTCTTTAAGGTCACAGATGAGAACCAATGTGCACTGGGCAGCAGGGTTACATATTCTTTTTGAGTGAGGAGTGATTGGCACTGATTGCTCCAGCTTTTCAAGTCATCTGTGGAAACAGAAAATATTGTGTTTTATCTGAGGCAACAAGATACTGTTTTTCAGCATTCACATTCTCATCAATTTCTCTTGAAGAACATATAATTATACAATGGGTGGATCTGAATCCTGAGAGTAAAGAGTAAGAGATGGAATTGCAGAAATCTGTAAGATGTGAGGCATGTGATAGAAGATGCGTATTTGCATCCACTTCCTTCCCGGAAATGATGGTTTCATTTTCTGAAAGAGAAATGGTAATGATAGTTTATGAGAGAAATAGACTATTCTCTGAAACATCCTGAAGAATATTTTTGCTCAGAATAAAAAGTGGTTACAGAACTGTTCATAGATCCTATATATATATATATATATATATATATATATATATATGTATATATATATATTTTTTTTTTTTGGTCAACTTTAATGTTTAGAAAAGTTCATTGGATGAGCTAATTTTGGTATTGGCATTCTCTCTCATGTATATGTATTTGTATATGTATATGTACATGTATATGTATATGTACATGTACATGTATATGTATATGTATGTGTATAGTCATATGTATATGTAAACAAATGAGAGACAAGGTAGCATTGGTATTTGGAAAACCACTTCTTAATTAGCACTTATCATGTACCAGGCAAAGGCCTTCTTTTCCCCTATCTTATTTAATCGTTCCTACAATGTTGTAGGTGTTATATTCAGATGAAAAGCAGAGGCTTGGAGAGGTCAGTGACCTCCACTCTTTACCTCTGCTAATAATCATATTTGAGAGCCTGCTATGTGCCTGACATTTTACATACATTATCTCCAGTCCTCACAACAACAGTACAATGTAACTGACATTGTTCTCATTTGCCATTGCAGACACTAATTCTCAGAAGACTTGAAAAAATACTAGAAGTCATACATCTAGTAAGCCACACAGCTAAGAATCCATGCCATGCTGGACCGACTTCAAAGCCCAAATCCACACTTCATGGTACAGATTATAAATGGTCAATAGGTTCACTAGCAGTTGGCAGAATTCTGTTCCTCAAGGTATCACCTCACCTCTGTTGTGTGGTGCTGTCTACAATATAGCATTTTGCCTCTCTAAGACCAGCTACAGGGCATCTTTCTTTAGGGTGCTAAAACAGTTCTAAAAATATAATGTAATAAATAGAATAACATACCATCACCTTTGGCATGTAATGTAACCTCATCAAGAGAGTGACATCTCATCACCTTTATTATATTCTTTTGGATAGAAATAAGACACAGCTTCCACTTCAAGGAGAGGGGATGATACAAAGATGTGACACATGTCAGGAGGAAGGAGTGACCACTAGCTGCCTGCCACAGCTAGTACACCAAATAATTTTACTTAGATTAGAATTATCATATAACCCAAACCCTATTATTCTGTATCATTAAATTTACAAATACTTGAAGGATCAAAAACGGATACAATTTTCTTTATAAAATTATGTAGCCAACATAATACATATTAATGATTTTGTCATCACTATTTCCCCACATATCTAGTTCTTGATAACCATTTTGTACATAAAAGTAAGTGCTCACAAGCATCACTAATTACTACAGTATTTTATTCTTTCAATGATTCTTTCAACATTTATATACTTCAGTTGATTGATACAATTTACCATATAAAACTAAATAGGAAATTTTCTTTCAAGTTATATCTAAAATGCTTCCCTATATTTGAAAGTGAATGTTTGGATATCAACAATAAACGTAAATGATATACTTTGTCCCTATTAACATAGTTACAGTGATTACGTACAATCGCAAGCTATTACTTGTGATAGGAAGCTATATAATCACATAAGCACAGATCATGTAGAATTCCAGGCATGTTAGATATAATGTTGAAGTAGGCATCAGGCTATTCAGCTTCTAAAATGCTGAGTTTCAAATTGAACCCAATACCAAGGCAAAAGCCGTTAGTGTTGTTTCTACTGATTTTCACTCATGGTAGCTTTAGAATTGCTGTTGTAGCTGTAGTTGCGACCCATTTTTCATTCTTATTTTCATTTACTAGTGCATCCTATCATTTTTTTCTTGATTAATTTCACCAAAGCTTTGCCTATTGGTTTTATTAAAGAATTGCCTTTGGCTTATTTTATTAAATTTTTCTATGCCTCAAATTCTCTTCTTGTAAAAGTGGAGATAGTAATAGTTCTCCTTAAAATTTGTTTTCTATTTCAATTAATTTTTGTTCTTATTATTTTGTGTTTTCTACTATATTTGGGTTTTTCCTACTCTCCCTAAGTTCAATTCTTTACTTTTTAATTTCTTCTTTTTGAATAGGAGTATTTAAAACTATATATTCCCCCAGCTATTGCACAAGTTTTGACACACTTTAACTTCATTATCTTTCAGATGTAATGTTTAAATTTTTTAGTAATATTTATTCTCTGACCCAAGAGTTATTTATAAGTCTGAGTTCCAATTTAACAGATGTTTTGTTTTAATTGACCTTTTCATTGCTTTCCAATTTAATTGCCCTGTGGTCAGAGAAAATGATATGACATTTCTTTTTCTGAAATTCATTGACACTTCCTTTATGGACTGGAATATGGTCAATTTTTTAAGTTGCTGAACATTTCAAGAAGATTATATATTATTTAATTGTTTTTATTTGATAACCCATGGAAATCTTAATGAATTAACATAATAGAAGCTTCTCTCTCACTCAGGTTAAAGTCCAGATATTGGTAGTCACTTCAAACTGTGACTCAGGGTTTAGGCTGCATCCAACTTTAGTTCTGCCATTTTTGAAATGTGATTCTTAAAATGACCCTATAGACTATCTCCATTCTGAGTACACGAGGGAAAAAAGTCACAGAGACCAGCTTGGTCACATGGGTACAAATGACTAAAAAGCAGCTGAAAAATGTAGTCTAGCTCAGAGCCAGGAAGAAGAGCAATAGATTTTGTTGATTAGCTACAGTACTACCTCAGTTCTGATATTTTTTAACTCTATAAATTAAACACTTCTATCATTTTGTTAAATACAGAATTACAAATATTTAGATTTTCCTACATGTCTGCACATACCTTTGTTCATCATTTTCTTAATTTGTTTTTTGTTTTTTGATTTTTTATTATTTTTTTTTAAAAGGATAGGCAGGCGATACAGTAGGGACCAATTAATACTGAAATCTCATTGGGTTAACCCATAAAAAAATTATTTCTCATTCACACTAAATGTCTGATAAGGTGAGTGGAGCTGTTTCTCCTTAAAATCAGTCAGGGACCTCATCATATTGTGCTGTTGCCTTGGAATTACACGTGCCACCAGTCCTGCATGTCCCTCCCTCTTATGGCTCATTAGTCAGAACCCATGGTATGGCCTCCAGCTGACTGCCATCACCTCATAGCAGAAATTGGGTGGTGAGCACACTGTCTCTGTCACGCTTCCCTCTGGTTTCATTTTCTTCTTTCCTTTAGAAATTTCCTCCTGTGAACTTCTGTTGGTTGTAAACATTCTTATTTTTTGTTTCTCTGAATATGTCCTTATTTATCTCCAATATTTAAATATAGGCAGTTTTCTTAGAATTACAGTTATAGGTTAATTACAACTTTCTCTTGACATTTTGAAAATATTATTCCATTATCTTCTGGCTTCCACTAGGCTTCTAGAAGTAGATGACATTTTACTCTTTTTTTTTCCTGTAACTTTAAAGTTTATAAATTTTTAGCACAACGTGTGTGTGTGTATCTTGTTAATGATGTCTGGAACTCAATGGTCTTTTCTTGAATTTCAAGGGTTTTTTTCTTCAGTTCAGTGAACTGGTATTCTATTATTTCTTTGCTCATTGTTTCTCATCTGTTCCCTTTTGTCCCCTAGTAATTATATTATTCATACACTAGATATCCCAGATCCCTCCTCCACATCTCATATTATTTTGATCATATTTTCTGTTTCTTTGTGAATTTGTTCTGCATTGATGGGTATTTCTTCAGTTTGATCTTCCAAGATAACTATTATTCAAAATAACTATTTCCTGCCATGTTGTCTTTCTTTGGAACTGTTGTATCTCTTACCTTCTTCTTTTCACTCAGGGTAACCACCATACTTCTCTGAGTACAGAAGCTTCTGGAGAGATCTTCATCTTCCAACTACAAAATCTGCAAGTAACTCTGTTGCACCTGTTTTCTTTGCTTTTGTCCCTATTGCAGTGGTCAAATATACTATCTGTACTATAAATTCTAGTATCTCCCATATTATAATTCTTTTTGTATTATCATTCATTTCTCTATATTTATTTGCTTATATCAACAAACAACCGTACTATAGTAGCAGGGAGTATAACATGGTGCTTCTGAAATCAGACTACGGAGATTTAAAGCTTAACTCTGCCAATTTCTAGCCTTGGGGCCCTAGATAATTTAATTGTGTTTGCTTTATATCTCTTTATATGCTTTTATTAAGGGAGGAAATACCAGTATTTGCCTCTTGGTATTATTAAGATGAAATACTTTATGAATTTGAAGTAATTGGCATAGTGCCTGACCCATAGCACTAAATAAATAGAACTTAATATTTTTAATCTTAAAAAGTAAAAACAGGGATGCCTGGGTGGTGCAGTCGCTTGAGTGTCAGATGCTTGGTTTTGGCTCAGGTCATGATCCCAAGGTCGTGAGATTGAGCTCCAAGTCGGGTTCTGCACTGAGCATGGAGCCTGCTTAATATTTCCTCTCTCTCTTCCTCTGCCCCCTCCCCTACTCACATTTGCTCTCTCTCTCTCTTAAAAAAAAGTGAAAACAATGTCACTTGACCTACAGAAAGCCCTGATTTCTACCCACTTGTCTGTTCTTTGTCATATAAAAACTGTTCTCACAATGTGTC
Organism: Prionailurus viverrinus; assembly: GCF_022837055.1. NCBI lineage: Eukaryota > Metazoa > Chordata > Mammalia > Carnivora > Felidae > Prionailurus > Prionailurus viverrinus. The sequence goes on from NC_062568.1 coordinate 144,541,748, forward strand.
CACAAACTCTCTCTCCTTCTCTGAATCACCCCATGCATTGCTTGACTTGAAATACGATCGACACGCTGGTAACTCCCAGATATCTCTCTACCTGCCAATCTCCTTTGCATCCTAGACTCATATGTGCTTATTCAGTATCTCTATTTTTATGACTCTTTTGCATCTTACTCTTAACATGGCCAGAAATCAATTCTTGACCTTGCCCCATCCCCCTCAAATAGTTTATTTTTCCACTCTTTTTGATCTCATTAAATGTCACCACCACATACCCAATTTCTTAAACCAGGCTCTTAAAAATTATCTTCGATCACTGTATTTCCCTTACCAACCACATCAGCATGTGGTTGGTTTTACCTCCAAAATGTATCTTGCATCTGACATCCTACTACTGTCTCCAAGCCACAACCTTGTTCAATCCAACATCATTGTACACACATTGCATTTTACAATAGCTTCCTAATTACCCTGTCCATTTCCATTCTTGCACCAATAGCCTCTCAACCTGTTCTCCAGATAATTGCCAGAATCTCCCTTTAATAATTCAAATATCATCATGTTGTGATCCAACCTAAGATTCCTACTTTTTTTTTGTAGCCTAAAAGTTGAACCAGTATATAACTTAACACATCCCTGCCTGATCCTCTCCTACTGCCTATCTCTCCTACTTTATCTTGATAATTCTCCTTACATTCACCATGTTCTAACTACCCTGTACTGATAGTTCATAGAGAATCTGAGCTCCTTCTTGTCTCAGAGATTTCAAGCTTAGTTTCCCATTACAAGAATAATATCCATTTGCCAAATCCCTCCAATTCTTTGGGACTGTGCTAACACCTACATGGAGAGGATTTTTCTACAACCTCACATACAGTAGTTCAGACCTCTCCCTTTATTCCCTATCTTAGCACCGTTCTTGTTGTCTTCACAATATTTCATACAGCCTCTCATTTTCTTATATTGTGGTCTCTTGTTTACTTCCTGTCTCCCCACTTAAAATAAGTTTCATAGGGCAAGGCCACCTGTCTTGTACCCTGTTAAATACACTGTGCCTGGTACATAATAGATTCTGAGTGATTTATTCACTAAATAAATAAATGAAGACTAAATTATTTCTGAACAATATTATTTTGTTAATTTATCTTTCAAATTTTAAAGTAAAATAATATGTCTTATTTCATTTCCAACAATAATTTTTGTGTTTTAATTATCTCTCTTCAAAAAACTGTATTACAGTTGTATTCAAATTTTCCCTTTCTTTCTTTCTTTCTTTCTTTCTTTCTTTCTTTCTTTTTTGTTTTCTTTCTTTCCCTCTTTCTTTTCTTTTCTTTCTTTCTTTTTTTATTCCAATAGTTCTACTTGTACAGAACCACCAAGCTGGTTCTTTGGCTTGCTTTCCTTCTTCTGATTTATTGTATCAATATAAATTGATTGTGATGGTTCCTTAGCTGGCCATGTTTGAATTGGCCAGTGGTTGATGTGTCTCAGGCAGTGGTGGACTGGAAGTCAGTGAAGATAAAGAAGTAAATTCTTTCTCAGTGAGTCAAATGAACTGTAAATCAAATGAATTGTAAATCAGGGAACTCTATTTTAAGTCATGTGTGATGCAACCTCCCTGTTTTTCAGGTGCAGGTACAGACAGACTGTTCTCATCCCAGCACTGCAGAAGGTACTAATGCTTCCTGTATTAAAATGAACAAAAATATTAGTCTTTCCTAAAACAAAGCATCAAAAATTGACCAGAATAGTCTCCTCCCTGTGCTGAGAGGATACTCCTATGTTTGCACTTTTCATAACCCTCATCAGTCTCCTCCTAGACTTGAAAAGAAAGGTACAGCATATTTCCAAGCTTCCTGGTTCTTAATATTTTCTACCACCTTGATTAATCACACTGTTTAAAGAGTTACACGCTGTTCAGGTACCTAATAAATTAAGTCTGGATATCCAGATGTATCAGGACTACCTCCATGGTCAACTATGATAGTATCAAAGAGAAATTAGGAGATACAAAGGGTCAAGAATGGGTTTTCAAACCCCCATTTCCCATCTGTGTTTTATTTTGAAAGCCTGGTTTGAATCAAAAAAGAGCAAATGTTGCTATATGTCCCTATAACATTAAACTTGACTCAGGTATGGAAAGAAATTTAGGTTTGGGATGAGAGCAAGGGTAGTTGAGAAGAGGTAGCATGAAGAGTTAGCTAGAAAATTTAATGACTTTGCAGGTGTTTTTGACAGTGGAAAAAAATGTTTCAATTTATGTCAATTAATTGCCATCTAACGGTTTAAAATTTTTTAAATTTGTTGCGATGCACCTTATAATGTATTATAATGTGTTATGTGTATGATGTATATATGATGTAAATATGTCAAGATCAAACACTTTGGTATTAAGTAGTTTCTGCTGGCTGGTGGATTGCCTTAGATGTTCACCTTAAGCAGATAATATCGGTAAAAATACCTTGGAGAATTTATAAAGAACTCTTCAATTATGATTTAATCTGGACCTCAAAGAATAAGTTTGATGTTTATCTTGAGGTTTTTTCAGTGACAAGAGGTAGCAAAAGCTAGACCATAAGACAATTAATACACAAACAATGTGATTAAAAGAACTAGCACAGTTCAACTAATAGTATACTTCCCTGCCATTTTTTGCAGTTACTTCTTTCTTGAACTACTGTAATTTCAGTACTTAGCACAAAGTGTGGGATACAGAAAACACTCACTGGGTAGAATGAGTGACCTATGTTCTAGAATGGAGAATTTAGTCTATGAGTTAATCATTATGGATTCTATTCTTCATTATAAAATGTAGCAGTCAGAAAGAAAATTATGCCAGGGGTGCCTGCATGGCTCAGTCGGTTAAGCATCCGACTTCAGCTCAGATCATGATCTAGTGGTTCGTGGTTTCAAGCCCTGTGTCAGGCTCTGTGCTGACAGGTCAGAGCCTGGAGCCCGCTTCAGATTCTGTGTGTGTCTCTCACTTCCTCCTTGGCTCATACTCTCTCTCTCTCAAAATAAATAAATTTTTTAAAAAATTAACTTTTTTTAAAAAAAGAAAGAAAATTATGCCAATGCTCAAAAATAGTATTGGTTTTATAAAAGTAATAAAATATATAATAAAATAATTACAGGGAAGAGAAAGAAGAATACAGAGTTTCAGAAAGTCAAAAATCAAACTAAAAATCCAAAAGTCAAGAAAGAACCAGAAAAAATAAAACTCTGAAAAAAAAGTATGTTATAGAAAGCAAACTGTAAAAAACAGAAATATTAGAATATTTCCCTCTTCTATATAAAAGGTCTATCTATGCAGGTATTCTCATTTAATAAAACTAATCAAAGGATGTGTCCAGGTAATATGACATTGATATGAGCTCCCACAGTTGGAGAAGTCATTGTTTTAAGGCAATTGGTCTCGCTCTCATTTTTCTGTTACTATTAAACTAATCCAGAAATAATAATTTAAGGGAAAAATGAAAACTAGGAGGTCTGTCTGGATGGAAGCCTTTACTTTTTCTGGGCCTTGATTACTATTGGAACAAGTTTCTTTTTGAATATACTTCTCGAAAACAAAAAAGGCCTTTTGTGGGAATATTGGCAAGTTTATCCTTTTAGTATCCTGATAACTGGCTTTATTGACACTTGAATTTTGGAACAAGCCCACAAATAAATTTTGATGAAGGGGTACAGACTACATGGGTGGCAAAGGATGACACATTTACCCTTAGTTTGTTTCTATTCAGAGAGGGTGATTTTTCTTGGCTGAATTTCTGCTGAGTAGAGTAATTTCTGGACTAAAATGCAATGCTTTAGAAGCATTCCTAGCATTTGGAAAGGGCTCAAGAGCTGGTACATTATCTTAAATGTTATTTTGATGGCATAATGGTATTTAGATTGATGTGAAAATGCCTCCTCCTGCATCCTTTGTGGGAAGGCACTGTGGGAATGTGCATTTGGAATCATCCCATGACCTCTTGCATGTTTATAGTGATAGCTGCTTTAGGACAATGAGAATCTGAAGTTTATGGAATATTCTAATTAATCTGATAAGATAACAAAACCCACTGTCTAGAGATGAACATGATCATATATGTCTGAGACATAGCAGCTAAGCCAGAGAATTCTAGAACAGAAGAATTAATAAACTAAGAATGCCAGGTATTGGCATATACGGGGTTGGAAACATTCAATTTTTGCTAAGGCAAAGGGAATAAATATATTGTTTCTTATGGTGTTACTAGGGAAAAGATGGCTGGATTTAAAAAGAAAATCAAAATGACAATAATAATAGCTAAGGTATGTTGAGTACTTAACTAACATGTTCAACCAGCACTTTGTGGTCAGCGCTTCACAAGCAATAAGTCATTTCATTGTCTCAAAAACCTAATGAGGCAGAAATTGCATTATCCCTATTTTAAAGATGAGAAAACTGAAGCTCAGGGAGATTTAATGACTTACTCAAGATGACATAGATATAGACATAATGCAGCTGGACTTTTAACCCTTGAGTCTCTGATTCCAAGATGCTTAAAATATGCATGTATTAATCTGTATAAGATCCAAACACCTGCCTATTCTTGTAAATTGAATTGTCTTCTGATGTCTACAAAGAGCAGCACTTTTGAATCTAGAACAAAAAGCTGCCTTTTCATTTTGGCTTAACTATGGGTTGTAAAATTTTAATTACCTTTTGTTTAGAAAGTGCTATAGAACCTGAACTTGTAATCAGTGCTGGAAGTAGGCACACCAAGGGGTTGTTGATTTCCCTAGTGAATTTGAGTATCATTTATGGAAATGTAATTACAGTGGAATCCTGTTATAACGATCAATTTGGGCAACCCCCATTTGATCATTACATCCAAATGATTACCACACACAGACCATAAAACAGCGAGCCTCTCAAACCAGACAGGCTCAACAGTAAAATATCCATCTTGCAAAAACAGTATTATTACCACTAAGTACTTCAGAACCAGCACAGGTCAGTCGAATTATAGGCTGTAATTAGCCCTTCTAAAGGCTATAACATTCTTTAGCTAAATCATAACAGCTTATATGAAAGGTTTGAAACTCAACTAAGACAACAAGTATTTATTATGTACCTGCTGTGTACCCCCACAGGAGTGAGGCACTGAGGAGAATGTAAAATAAATAGGAATTTCTTTTTGCAGCTCACCATCCACTTAGGAAACAAGTTGCATAAACTCCTCGAACAATCTTGTTTAAAATGAATGGGTACTCACAAACCCCCATATTACACTATTGGTTGGTTTCAGAGGTGAAAACATTGGCACCAGTAGAAAATAGTTTGGAGAGTAATCTTTTGTCACAAAACTTGACCACAAAAGAAATGGGATGGGAAACGGAAATAAGTAGTTCCTACCTGCAAAACCAGCACCTTAAGTCAGAGACAGCAAAGGGGAATCATCTCACATTCCAATTTCAATGAAGTGTTACCTAAATCTGGGAGAGCAAGAAGATTTTATCTCTCATATCAGTATTGATGAACTGCTAATGAATGACTGAATTGTTGGACTGAGAATGATCTTGAGGCCAAATCAAGACTAATGGGAAGGTGTATTTATATGGATGAGTAACTCCAGGCATGGGGATTACAGGTGGAAGTCATAGGTGAAATACTGAGCATTGTCCTATCTTGGACTTCTTTAATTTCAAGATCTCTGAATTGACATGCCTAGTATCTAACTACACTCCTAGAATCATAGCACAGAAAACACTGTACTGTGTATTGCACATAGTAGGTGATTTTTTTGCCTTTTCTACTTTTCCTTCCTTTTTACTTTCCTTTGCACTCACACTCTGTTATAGGAATTAAACAGAATCCAAATTGCTACTCTGTCCACATCAATAATCCCCAACTGACGACTCTTATTTCTGTACTCAACCCGGATACTGTAATCCACCACTTAAACATTGCTCTAGGGGCTCCTGGGTGGCTCAGTCAGTTGAGCATCCAACTTTGGCTCAGGTCATGATCTGGCAGTTTGTGGGTTCAAGCCCCGCGTCGGGCTCTGTATTGACAGATCAGAGCCTGGAGCCTGCTTCAGATTCTGTGTCTTCCTCTCTCTCTCTCTGCCCCTCCGCTGCTCACACTCTGTCAATCTCTCTCTCAAAAAATAAATAAACATTAAAAAAAAACATTGCTCTAAGAACATAACATACCTTATGTCCTAAGCCCTTGATAGTCAATATTTTTCTCAAAGCCTGTGACTCAAGCCAGTAAACATGTAGAGCCCAGCAGAAAACCTCACCACTCTATCCAGGCAGATACTTTCTCTCTCTTCTCACTTTTAGGAAACCACAATTTATGCAAGCAGTGGTATCTGTCTACTTAAACTGCTATCTTTCCCTGTAACTACATGTTTCTAAACACCTGCCTATTCCTTAGGGTAGACGGCAGTTGCCTTGTATTTTGATTGTTTCCAACACCCTTCTTATTTCCCTTTCCTCTCCAGAGAATCCACTACAGAATATTCCCTGATGATTCTCCAATGTATTATATTCCTGAACTTCAGTCCCAATTCACATATGTTGTATTTTAGCATGCAAGGTGTATTCTGTGAAGCTTCCCCTAACCTCTCAATCTTTTGTATAACCATTATATCCTGAAATGTGATAATATGGTATCAGTATAGAATATTATGATGATATCTTTTCACGTCTATCTTTCTCACACAACTCTGAGCTATGTCTTTTCATTTTGGGGTCCTTATCCCCGGGAAAAATTTCAGATAGTTATTAATTTTCCCAGGGTACTTTTCTAAAGCTCTTTGGGCGTTTTAAGAAGGAAGACATAACCAGGCTTCTTGGCCATCATTGTTTTTGATTTTTTTTTTAAATTTTTTTTTTCAACGTTTATTTATTTTTGGGACAGAGAGAGACAGAGCATGAACGGGGGAGGGGCAGAGAGAGAGGGAGACACAGAATCGGAAACAGGCTCCAGGCTGTGAGCCATCAGCCCAGAGCCTGATGCGGGGCTCAAACTCCCGGACCGCGAGATCGTGACCTGGCTGAAGTTGGACGCTCAACCGACTGCGCCACCCAGGCGCCCCTGTTTTTGATTTTTAACACATACTTTAGAGAAAAGAAATATGGCACCCACACATTCAGCAGCCTTCTAGACTAAACTAAGAAAACCTGTTGAGAATGCTTACCTTATGGAGCTGACCACTGATATTTGACCTACCCATCAATTATCCCCATTACTATAACAATCAGAGATAGATTTCCCTTAACTCTCTGATAAGGGTAAAATCATACATGAGGACTAATTATGTACTGAGCCATAACAAAACAGGGACAAGGATTGCATTTGTCCCAGCAGCTTTCATGATTATTAAGGTTTCTTGGTCATAGCAGTCATGGTTTTTTCAGCATATAGGGACCCTTCTGCCCAGACCGGCAGCTCTGGAGGATAAAACTCGTAGTGTAACATGTAGTGTGTGTTTGCTCTGTGGGTGGGCAGTAGTAAGGCAGGATGTAAAATTAAGGAATGACTTGTTAAAGTTCAGAAGAAGTGAAACAGCCATTTTTTAAAAATAACTAGTGAAAAGGAGATCAGTAAATTTCATACAGACAAGAGAACAGAGAAGGCTAAGACGGTAGCAGTCAAAATAAATGTGTATCATCTTGGCAGGCCTATGGGCTGAAAAGGACAGCCCAGAGAGCCTGCACTGAAGCTAGCATTTTAAGAAGTGTATTTTGTAATGGTATTCCCTCTCTCAGAAGCCCTAAGACAAGGTGGGGGCGGGGGGAGGGGGGAGACAGATTGGGATCTATTGAAACTAGGACTTCCTCCAATACTAATAGTAACTATGGTAAAACCAACCCATCCCATTTTTGACTGTGACTTTTCCCATATATCGTTTTCAGAGACACAGAAAGTTTTTCCACTTTTACAGATCCTGGAATGCAAATGAGCCCTTCTACTCATTTTTTGCTGATTTTCTATTAGAGTGGTTAAACCTGAGGGTATGGGCTGCAAACTGCTTGGGTGGTAACTGTAGTCCTAAACAATTAAAAGAAGCACAAGGGTGTGGGAAGGTTTAGCATAGGCGAGCTTTGAGCTCAGCCTCAAAAGGACAAGAGAAAGACATGACAGCTTCCCCATCATCTAGCCTCTCACTGAAGTAGGACAGCAGGCTTGGAACCGAAGCCCAGTCAAGAAAAGGCACTGGGCATTTGGTTGGAGTGTTCTCTTTGTTGTACTTCTTAACCTAAGAACAGTAGTTAGAGATTGTTTTCTGTATTGAGCACTTGGCAGACACATGATCCTAACATGATTTCCAAGTTTAGTAATTAGTGAGTGAACTTTCTGAATTAAATAGGCACAGAAAAAAACCACTGACTAGGTCAGATTTGTTGCAGATCAAAATGGTCAAGTGGCAGCAAAATTTTAGATTAGGGGGAAAAGCAGGAAAATAGGATGGGGGTGATGGAGGGAGTTTTTAAAAATGTTTATTTTGACAGAGAGAGTACATGCGTGTGAGCACAAGTCAGGGAGGAGCAGAGAGAGAAGGAGAAAGAATCCCAAATAGGCTTTGTGCTGTCAGCACAGAGCCCAGCGTGGGGCTCGATCTCACGAACGACAAGGTCATGACCTGAGCAGAAATCAAGAGTCATACTTTTAAGTGGCTGAGCCCCCCAGGCACCCCTGAGAGATTTCTTGAGTACACATTTTTCCATCCAGTGCAGATTGCCTGCCTACTGTATACAGCAAAAAGCAGGTTGAATGATACACTTCAAATGGTAATTATAGATCTTCCATGGAACCTTGTGGCCAATTTTTGAACTTCTGAATGATAAAAATGGGCCAAATAGTGCTTTCCTACCAGAGTTGTAAGGACCCAGTGAGACAGAGCAAAATGCTCGGTAGAGAGCTTGGTGTGTATGTAGCCATTCATGCATTCTGTTTCCTTCCTCCTCTTCATTTCCCTCCATTTTTATTAGGTTATGCAGAATTAATCTTGAATATTCTTATGAGTTTGGTTTGAGTTCCCAGAGCTGCTATATCAGTAATCAAGGAATCCTGGGGGCCAGCACCCCTTCCTTTGCCACCACTTGCACTGCAGGGTTTGATCCTTTCAGTCAGCCTGTGAACCTGTGTTTCCAATGTAGGTTGTTTGTTTCCTTCTCTGGTTTGCATGAGAGCAAGAAGATAAGAGCCCTGAATTTGTGGAAGCTCTTGTGAGACTAAGGCCAAGCACATGATTTCTGCAAGTGCTGGCCCCTCTTTGAGTGAACCAACTTAGCTTTAAGCAGAGTTATTATGTGTGTCATTTGGTACCATTGCTATATCCAAGATGAATATAATATCAACCTCAATATTGTGAAGATTGTGGAATGCAGACATTGATGGATGACAAAGACTCATTCAATTACAATTAGGACAAAACAAACAGCTTTTTGAAATGAAGCTCATGGTGGGAAGGGAGGGGGAGAAATTCCTATCCTGTTGTACTGATAGGTTTCCTTTTCTAAATGAGCATGGCAGCAGACAGGTTATACAGAAATGCCTCTGGCAGTAGAGATGACAGTGACATTAACAGCATTTGGAAAAGAAAACAAATTGGCATCATCAAAGTACAGCATGCACCTTGTAAATTTATTTCGTTATTATTTCTTTTACAACTTGCATAGCATACATATGTATCTATAATAGCTGTTGAATGTAGTAACTGTGTAGTACAGAATATTCAAGAACTGCATATAGATATGTAGTTCAGTGCACTAATTATGGCATTAAGTATTGCCTCTTTAAATAGAGGATTTGGCATAGTAAGGGTCAATTAAAGCAAAAGACAAAAACCAAAAAACCAAAAAAGAGGCAATAGTATGAGTTTTAGAGTGACTCAGACCTGGGCTCAAATTTCTGCCTCTACCTCATCATAACTGTATGCCTTTTCCAAGTTTCATTTTTTTTCCACTGGAAAATGAGAATATTAACACCTATCATGCAAGGTAGTTTCTCTTAAAGAACTGTAATGAACACTGGCTGTCTTGTGTTTTCCTAGTTAATTCCTACTCTCTTTATAAACTAAAATACGAACTTGGACATCCATCCCTAAGCCCACCAGAGAATTAAGTGGCCCTTAATTTGCGACGTTTACCTCAACTACTCTGAATTATAAATGCCTGTTGATTTTGCTGTCTCCTGCAACTAGACTGGGAATTTTTTGAGAAAAGGACCCAATACATATTTTCTGTAAACATAAATTAGTGCCTGAATACTTTAATTAAACAATCAAAAATTAGGCTCCTCCTGCTTCTTATCAAACATTATCAGCTCCATGACATTCAGTGTTAAAAGAGGTAACCTGATGGGGCGCCTGGGTGGCGCAGTCGGTTAAGCGTCCGACTTCAGCCAGGTCACGATCTCGCGGTCCGTGAGTTCGAGCCCCGCGTCAGGCTCTGGGCTGATGGCTCAGAGCCTGGAGCCAGCTTCCGATTCTGTGTCTCCCTCTCTCTCTGCCCCTCCCCCGTTCATGCTCTGTCTCTCTCTGTCCCAAAAATGAATAAATGTTGAAAAAAAATTTAAAAAAAAAAAAAAAAAAAAAAAAGAGGTAACCTGAAATGGTATCTACTAAATCATTTCTCCAGTGAGCCATCAGGGAAAATCAGCTACCAATGTAACTTTAGCTGACCTTCATGCTTAATTCACCCTCAGATGGATGGGCATAATATGAAATAGGTTTTCATATTTATTTTGAATTTAGAAACAAGATCAGAATCTGGAATTGGAAAGTTTCAACACTTTCATGAATAACCACTTTTTTTTCCAGAATTGTTTGTCTCATTTATATAGATAAATAATAGTATATCTTTATGTGTGACTTATCTTTATAAATCCAAGTGCTATGTATTGGAGATTAGGAAAAGACAAGTAATTATTCATTAAAAATTTTTTCTACTAAAGACTCTGAAAAACTAGTTCTATAAATACAAAATGTAAGATAATAATCCAAATAGTGCTATATACTTTTAGGAAGGGAATAAACAAGTGATCAGATGGCTGTTAGCAAAATTTTACTTGGGCCTGAAAGCAAAGGTCTTTGCATAGTTTATGGAAAATTTTCAAGCTTATAAAAACATTAAAATATTATATATGTGTGCATATATAAAATATGTAATGTATGCGTATTATATATGCATATAACATATGTGTATAATACATACACATATATTTTAATGTTAAAATATTTTATGTGTATAATGTATATATGCATAAACACAAATTTACATGTGGTAGGGTTATGACCATGCAGTTCTCAAAGGAGATAATTATGGTACCATTCCATTCATGACACAAATGTTTTCCCCAGTAACAACAGTATAGCATATAAAGGTAGATATTGGGCACAGAGGTGCTTTTTTTTCAATGAAATTACATTTTTTCCATAGCTTAGATTAGATTATTTTCAAAGGGTTAATCAAACGTATTCTTAGAAAACCAAGAGAGAATAAGATACACACACACACAAATCATAATAAAATTTCAGGATGAAAAATGCTGCTCAAGTTGGTCTTCCTCACCAAGTGCTGCACCACTTAATGGTGTTTTGTCCCACTCAACTAATGGTTTTCCACTCTAGGCTCTCCACATCTTAGAGAAATCAGAGGCTAAGAAGACAGTTTGCAAAGGTTTTTCTTGACCCTGTGAACTGCCTTCTTTGTGGCCCCTGCCAACCCCCATTCCTGGATCAGCATTCACCGTGTTGAGAATGAATGGCACTGATAACATTGTGCATTCCATTTTCTTCCTCTTAGACTTGTGTTATTTAGATGCACTGAACCCATACAATGTTATGAGGTAAAAGCTACACTCATGACCTGTAAAAATAAATGTCACTTTCTGAGATATTGGGGTAGGGCTGTGCCCTGGGAGAATGTGCTGCCCTCCCTAACTGCGATGCATGCATCACTGTGATGCTCAGAAAGTAACAACGTTCTCTCTTCCCAAAGAAGAATGGAACATATGTGAAGCAGTCATTTTACTCACAACAAGGTCAGAGAACAAAGCGCTGCGAAACCAAATGAGGAAATTGGGGCGTGAAGATAATTATTTTAGAATATTTCTGGAAATATGTTAACCAGTCAAGACGGCATTTATTCTAAAGTGTGGCATTATCATTTTGCATGGGAATTTTTTTATGAGCATTTTTGTCACTTTCAGAGAGATGTATTATGATATGTAGTGCTGAAGGGAACATGTTGACATGTCTGAGAGCTAAAACAAACGTGAAGAATGAAGCTGAAAATAGCAGGCTGTGAAGAAAGCATTAAAAAGCACTGGGTGGCACTCAGCATTGTACATCTAGAATTCAGAGATATGTTAGGAGAAGGCGTTAACATGGCACTCGTAGCACGCTTTTCTGAGAAGGAATTAAGAAGGGCACATCATTTGCTATTATAGACTAAGGTAATTGGTGTCTACATCTCTATGCTCTTCAGTTGCCAATAGGGAAGCACATGAAAAAGATGCAGTGCCTCTCTCCCTGCATAGTGCATTCCTGAAAGCTCTACGCAAATCATATCCCATTATAAAACCAGAAATGGCTATTATTTTCTGATTAGTCTTCAATAGAAATCGCTCCTAATATTCAACCTTTAGGATCCTTTGCCTAAGCCACATGAGGTTCAACTCCCTTTTCTATGGTAGCAGTTCCTAAATATTAGTTCTGTTTTTATTATTGAGATATAATTGACATAAAACATTGTTAGTTTCAGACATAGAACATAATGATTCAATATTTGTATACATTGCGGAATGATCACCTATAAGTCTATTATATAAAGTTACAGAATATGCAGTATAATATTACTGACTAGTCACCATGTTGTACATTACATTCCCATGACTTACTTATTTTATGAATGGAAGTTTGTGTGTATTGTTCTCCATTTTCCATTTTGCCCATCTCTAAGCCCCCTCCCATCCAGCAACCATCAATCTGTTCTCTGTACCTATGGATTTTGTTTTCTCATTTGTTTTTTGGATTCCACATATGAGTTAAATACTATGATATTTGTCGTTCCCTCTCTGCCTTATTTTACTTAACATAATACCCGCAAGGTCCATCCATGTTGTCATAAATGGCAAAATTGTATTCATTTATATGGCTTAGTAGTATTCCTTCTTTATCCATTCATCTGTCAGTGGATGTTTTGATTGTGCTCATATCTTGGCTATTTTGAATAATGCTGCAGTAAACATAGTGGTGTATGTATCTTTTCAAAATAGTGTTGCTGTTTTCTTTGGATAAATACCTAGAAGTAGAATGGCTGTTATGTTAGTTATTTTTAATGTTAGTTATTAAATGTTAGTTATTTTTTAATTTGTTGAGAAATGTCTGTACTGTTTTCCACAGCGGCTGCGCCAATTCGTATTTCTACCAGCTATGAACAAGGGTTCCCTTTTCTCCACATCCTTGCCAATACTTGTAATTTCTTGTCTTTTTGATAATAGTCATTATGACAGGTGTGAGGTTTTGTGTGTGGTTTTGACTTGCATTTCCCTGATGATTAGTGATGTTGAGCATCTTTTCATGTGCCTGTTGGCATGTGTATATCTTCCTTGAAAAATTATCTATTCACAATGTCTGCCCATTTTTTTTATTCGGATTACTTGGAATTTTGTTGTTGTTGCTGTTATTGGGTTCATATGAGTTCTTTACACATTTTGGGTATTAGCCTCTTGTCGGATATATCATTTGCAAATGTCTTCTCCTAGTCAATAAGTTGCCTTTTCGTTTTGTTGATGGCTTCCTTTGTTGATGGTGCAGAGCCTTTAAGTTTGATGCAGTCCCATTTGTTTATTTTTGCTTTTGTTGTCAATGCCTTGGGAGTCAGAGCCAAGAAAGTATCTCTGAGAGCAATATCAAGGAGCTCACCACCTATGTTTTCTTCTAGAAGTTTCATGGCTTCTGGGCTTATGTTCAAATCTATAATCCATTTTGAATTATTTTTTGTGTATGGAGTACCAGAGTGACTCAATCTCCTTTTGCATGTGGCTATCCAGTTTTCCAACATCATTTATTGAAGAGATATCCTTTCTCCATTGTATGTTCTTGGATCCTTAGTCATAAGTTAATTGGCCATATATGTACGGGTTTATTTCTGTGCTCTCTATTCTGTTCTACTGGTCTGTGTGTGTCTGTTTTTATGCCAATACAATATTGCATTTTGATCACAGCTTTGTAATATAGTTCGAAACAAAGGAGTGTGTTACCTCTAGCTTTGTTCTTCTTTCTCAAGATTGCTTCAGTTATTTAGAGTCTTTTTTAGGATTGTTTGTTCCATTTCTGTGAAAAAAAATGTCATTGGAAGTTTGATAAGAGTTGTACTGAATCTATAGGATGGATGCCTTGTGTAATATGGACATTTCAACAATATTAATTCTTCCAGTCCATGAGCATGGAATAGCTTTACATTTCTTTGTATATTCTTCAAATTCTTTCATTAGTGCCTGTCATTTTCAGTGTACAGGTCATACAACTCTTTGGTTAAATGTATTCCTAGGTATTTTATTATTTTTATGCAATTATAAGTAGGATTGTTTTCTTAATTTTTCTGACAGTTTATTAGTGTAAAAAATGGAACAGATTTTGAGTATTGGTTTTGTGCCTTGAAACTTTACTGTTTTGTTTCTTAGTTCTAACAGTTTTTGATAGTGTCTTCAAGGTTTTCTAATAAAAAATCGTGTCATCCACAAATAGTGTCAGTTTAACTTCTTCCTTTCTAATTAGAGTACCTCTTATTTCTTGTTCTTGCCTAATTGCTCTGGCTAGGATTTTCAATACTATGTTGAATAAAAGTGTCATGAGTGGGCATCTTTGTCTTGTTCTTGATTTTAGAGGAAAATCTTTCAGATTTTCACTGTTAAGTGCAATGTTAGCTGTAGATTTGTCATATATGGCTCTTATTGTGTTGAGGTACATTTCCTCTATACACATTGTTTTCAGAGTTTTTATTATAAGTGTATGTTGAATTTTTTCAAATGCTTTTTCTGCATCTGTTGAGAAGATCATATGACTTTTATCCTTAATTTTGTTAATAGTGTATCATGTTGATTAATTTGTGGATGTTGAATCATCCCTGCATCCCAAGAATAAATCTCATTTGATCATGGTGTATGATTTTGTTAAATGTATTGTTGAATTTTTTTTTGCTAATATTTTGTTGAGATTTTTACATCTATGTTAATCAGAGATATTGGCCTATAATTTTCTTTTTTCTTGGTCTGATTTCAGTATCAGTGTAATACTAGCCTCATAAACTAAGTTTGGAAGTGTTTCCTTCTTTTCACCTTTTTGGAAGAGTTTTTGAGAAATTGATGTTAAATATTCTTTAAATGATTAGTAAAGTTCACCAGTGAAGTCATCTGGTCCTGGACTTTTGTTTGTTGGGACATTTTTGATTACTGATTCAATCTCCTTGCTGATAATTGATCCATTCAGATTTTCTGTTTCTCTGTTGTTCAGTCTTGGAAGATAAGGATTTGTTTCTAGGAATTATCCATTTCTTTTAGGTTGTCTAATTCATTGCTGTGTAATTTTTCATAGTTGTCTCATGTTCCTTTGTGTTTTATGGGAAGTTGTAACTTCCCATCTTTCATTTCATGATTTTATTTATTTGAGTTAACTCTTTTTTTCTCCTCAGTGAGTATAGCCAAAAGTTTATCAATTTGATCTTTTCAAAGATCCAGCTCTTAGTCGTTGATTTTTTCTATTGTATTTTTAGTCTCTATTTCATTTATTTTTGCTCTGGTCTTTATTATTTCTTTTTTTTTTCTTTTTTCTTTTTCTTTTTTCTTTTTTTTTTTTTTTTACTTCTACTAACTTTGGGCTTTGCACTTCTTTTTCTAGTTCCTTTAGGTGTAATATTAAATTGCTTATTTGAGATCTCTCTTGTTTCCTGAGACAAGTCTGTATTGCTTTGAATGTCCTACTTAGAACCGTTTTTGCACATCCAAATTAAATGGCTCTTTTATTCTAAGCTTATGTATTTTTTTTAACCTTTTGCTGTTAAAACGACAAGACTTTTTTTTATGAAATAGTGCCGATAAGAGACATTCATTTTATTGTGTTGCTTGAAATTTTACTAGATCGTGAAATCCAAAACTATTTGGACCACAATATACAATCACACAAACAATTTCAATGAAACCTTCATCAAAAGTTATTGCATGTTTTAACAAACAAATAATTATAAGACCTTCTTTATAGTGAAAATATGCCATGCCTATTTTGTAACACAAAGATAAGTCTTCTGGCATTTCTGGTGTTTAGCATATTCTCTTTTTTTCCCTTTTAGCAAACTCATCTGACTGGTGATAAGAATAATAATAAGGTCTATACACTTGAAATTTAGTAATTTAACCATCTTGAAGTTCACATTACATTAGTCAGTGCTCTTAGTTACAAGAAACAGAGTTTTATTTGTTTACTTACTTACTTATTTACTTACTTATTTATTTAGTAGGCTCCATGCTGAGCATGGAGCAAGCCTCAACACTGGCCTTAAACTCACAACCCTGAGATCAAGACCTGAGCTGAGATCAAGAGTTGGGTGCTTCAACGACTGAGCCACTTTGAGGCCCTAACAAAAAAAAAAGAATTGGGGTGCCTGCGTGGCTCAGTCAGTTGAGCATCCAACTTCAGCTCCGATCATGATCTCACAGTTCATAAGTTTGAGCCCTGCATTGGACTCTGTGCTGACAGCTCAGAGCCTAGAGCCTACTTCAGATTCTGTGTCTCCCTCTCTGTCCCTCTCCTGCCCTGTCTCTGTCTCTCTCTCTCTCTCAAAAATATATTAAATAAACATTAAAAAATTTAAAAGGAAACAGATTTTAAATATTACCTAGCCTTTAAGATCACTTATGAAAATTGAATAAGATATTGCACATAAAACACATAGTCAAAGCTAAAAATGTTATGTATTATCACTTCCCTGAAGAATTATTTGGTGGTGAAAAATGTTAGTTATCTTAGCACAGCCATACTGCTTACAAAAAAAACTCCACACACACAGTAGACTAAAAACACGATGCATGTGGTAGCTGACATACTGATTTTCTGTAAAGAGTCTGTTCTGCCAGAGCTTAACATAGAATGTTGAGTGCTTCTGTTCTTGGTCATGAGTCCTAGTCACCATTTCCCCTCCTCCAAAGGAGATATCCTATTCAGCATCGTATATCATAGTGCACATTTTAGTGGGAATGACAGATATTAATACATCACTGAAATATATCATTATAAATGACAGTAAGTGCTGTGGCAAGAAACATACATGGTAAAGTAAAAATGTATGACCAAAGGACCTGATGTGTATCAGCAGCTTCCTTGAGGAAATGACATTTGAACTCAGATTAATAGGATAATTAGAAGTTAATGAAGTATCCCCTGCAAGGGTAATGGTCAGGATCAGGAGCCAGGAGGGAGTAGGGTGAATTAAAGAAATTGAAGGTCAACATGGTTGTAGCATAGTGGGTTAGAAGATGGAAAATGGTGTCATGATAAAGGAAGAGGCAGCTTCTCAAGCAGTATGGTGGGACAGACTTATTTGAACAGACCCCCTTACCCAAAAAGATATAAATGCTTTATATATAATAAAAGGTGATTTTAACTATATTACCAATACCTGAAGGGAGAAAAAGAAATTTCCATAGGCAGAAATAAAGAGATAAATGAAAACTAGAGTGGTTAAGACTTGTACAGTACTGATCCACTAGGTTTTCAGATCAGATATTGACCATTTCTACAGCCCATGTAGAGACAAGGGACATATCAAAGGGCTTTGTGAGATGTGGAATAGGACCACACTCCCTGCAGAAAATCTGAAGGACTGGAAAACCCTGAGGCTTCCAGCAGAAGAATATTCTGGTTTGTTGTGGAAGAAAACATTGACAATCTAGGGTACATGAATACCTCAAAACTTTAACAAATTAAAATTCTACTGAAGATGAATTCCCAATAGCAATGACAAACTGAGGGGGGTGCCTGGGTGGCCCAGTCAGTTGAGCATCTGACTTCGGTTCAGGTCATGATCTCATGGTTCAGAGCCCCACATCGGGCTCTATAAAGAGAGCTCAAAGCCTGGATCCTGCTTCAGATTCTGTGTCTCCCTCTCTCTGCTCCTCCCCTGCTCATGCTCTGTCTCTTTCTGTCTGTCTCTCAAAAATAAATAAACATTTTTTAAAAATGATAGACTGAGGATTGATGGAGGGAGGTGGGTGAGGGATGGGCTAGATGGATGATGGGGAGTAAGGAGGGCACTTGTGCTGAGCATAGGTGTTATATGGAAGTGATGAATCACTGAATTCTTCTCCTGAAGACAATATTGCACTGTATGTTGGCTAACTAAAATTTAAATTAAAAAAAAAGACAAATCATATCATAAAATAAACTACCATGGGGGATGTAGGTCTCTTCAAAGATCATGGGAAAGGCCTTGATAATATGTCCTCATGGCCATGTATGACTTTATAAAATTTTCGAGTAAGATATTTTAAGATATTTTAAGTGTAATCAGTTTAGACTGTGTTCGTTTTTTGCTGTAATTTCCCCTCCGTCACAGTTCCTCTTGTGTTGAGTGGTAGTAGGGTGACCTTAGAATATTTTGGATCCACCTAAAGGAAATTGAAGTTTACTGGGATATACTCATGTGATTCTCAATCACTTTCTTGTGTAGGTAAGTTATTACTCGCTGACCCAATGTAGGAATGATTTCCAGACATCCTCCCAATGCCCACTGGATCAACTCATCTGATATTGTGCAGGACAAGAAGTTGTATTGCAGAGTTTGTCATCCTATGAAACCAAGCACTCCAGATATGAGGGTAGCAGGAGAAAAAGAGAGAGAGCACAAAGTATTAACAATTAACAAAACAAAATGAATGATACATAGGAGTTCATTTTACTATTCTTGTAACATATCCTAGGAAATAAAAATAAAGTATAAAGTTAGAAAACATGAAATTTTTAAAAAGTCTTACAATTTATCATCATTTTAAAGAAATATTTACTTTGGCATCTAAATTTGTATTAGTAATTTTATATTGTTCCCTTATAGAAGGCCCTAAAAAGTACAAATGTCAGATCTCACAGTATCTGGATGAGCCAGAACAAATAACAACAAAAAAGAATTAAAGCCTAAAGAAATAGAAATAACCCCCGACTGGGGCGCCTGGGTGGCGCAGTCGGTTAAGCGTCCGACTTCAGCCAGGTCACGATCTCGCGGTCTGTGAGTTCGAGCTCCGCGTCGGGCTCTGGGCTGATGGCTCAGAGCCTGGAGCCTGCTTCCGATTCTGTGTCTCCCTCTCTCTCTGCCCCTCCCCCGTTCATGCTCTGTCTCTCTCTGTCCCAAAAATAAATAAACGTTGAAAAAAAAATTAAAAAAAAAAAAAAAAGAAAGAACCCCCGACATGCCCAAGAGAAAAAAAAAAAAGAACCTGGAGATTATAAAATAAGCATGTTTAACATGCTTAAAGATATTTTTGAAGAAAATTAAATCGTGAAGGGGAAATGTACTATATGAAAACTACAAGGTATCTTGTAAAATAATCAACCAGACTTTATGAAAAAAAAATATATATATATACATAGTCATTGAAACTAAAAAGCAAATAGATGGGATATATAGACATTTTTAATATAGAATTAATTAACTGAAAGGTATAGATATGAAGGGATAACTTTGTAGGAAACAGAGAAATGAAGAGATAAAAATTATAAATAGAGTATTAAGATATGTAGGTTATTGAAAGGAAGGTCACAATATATATTTAGCCAATTCCCAGAAGAAGAGAATTTTTAAAATGTTGGGGGAAAAATTTATTCACAGAAAGAATCGGTAAGAATTTTTTTAGAATTATAAGTGATGTTAGTCTTCACATTGAAAAAGCACACTGAATTATAAGGAAAAGCAAAAAGAAATACAGACTTGGACACATCATGCTAAAACAGCAGTTCATGAACACAGAGACTATATTAAGTTACTAGAGAGGAAAAATAGTTTATCTACAAAATAACAAGAATCAGATTGACAGCTGACTTCTCATCAGCAATAATACATGCCAGAAGACAGCTAGAGTAAATAAACTGACTATAAAATTCTATAAAGCATTCATTCAAATTTGAGTGTAGGAAAGACACTTGCAAGAAAACAAAGAGGTGTTTTGTTTTTTTCACTCCTCACAGACCCTTACTACAGAACTTCTCAAGAAGAAATAAACTGCATACCAAAAATAATGGTGAGGGGGAAAAAGTGTACATATTAGTAAATCTAAGTAAACACTATATAAATTAAGAATCGTAATTAATAGTTTGGGAAAGGTATAAATGAAGGTAGAAATAACTTACTAATACATGAAGAAGAGCTCCTTTGGCTAGAAAGATAGTGATATTGATTCATTTATTTTTTTATTAAGCTAGGTAAGAGCGCTAAATATTAACAATTCTTGTAAATAATAAATTTAAATCTTCAAAACCAAATAGAAGAGAAATAGAGGGGAGTGATTAAGAGAACTTACTTACCTAATAGAAGGCAGGGAAAGCAGAAAAAATGAAGAAAGCATGAAAAAGAGAAAACACAAATTGACAGTAATCATTTGTCAAGAATTATATTAATAGAAATGATCATATGTACCCATCTAAAAAATAGGATTCTATGATTAGATGAACAAAATCTCACTATCAAACTAGATTCAATTTACAAGAAACACATAAAATGTTAAGAGCACAGAAATATTGACAACAAAGGATGGATAATAGTATTACCCAAATAACAACTAAAAAGTAAGGTGGCAAAATAACATGTGATAAACTAATGAACATTAACTTATAAACTATCATTGAATGAAGAATATAATTACTTCATATAAAGGGGAAATGACAGAAAGGTATAATAGTTATGACATTTTATGCCAGAAATATAAATTAAAAATAAATTTAAAAACATTTAACAGAATTATAAGGAAAACATAAATATCAATCATAAATGGACGTTTTGTAATTGAGACATCCCTTAGACAAACTATTATTAAAAATAGTAATTTGAACAAAATAATCAACATGATTGATGGATAGATATATATTCCCAAACTCCAATTTGAATGTTTTATTTGTTTGTTTATTTATTTTTGAGAGACAGAAACCGAGACAGAGTGTGAGCAGGGGAAGGGGCAAAGAGAGAGGGAGACACCGAATCCGAAGCAGGCTCCAGGCTCTGAGCTGTCACCACAGAGCCTGAGGCAGGGCTCAAACTCACGAACTGAAAGATCCTGACCTGAGCCGAAGTCAGATGCTTAACTGACTGACCCACCCAGGTGCCCTCCACCAAACTCCAATTTTGATAATGTCTATTTTGTTCAAAGGATCATTTATAGGCATGGATAATTTTTATATATGTTTTCCTGAAAAAATATATTTAAATGAACATATAAAAATATATTTTATAGAGTTCAAACATTTAAAAATAATTGACACACAACTCAGTAGAAAAATTAACAAAAAATGTTACCAGATAATTTTTTAAGCAATTTTATTATTTATTTATTTATTTATTTATTTATTTATTTATTTATTTATTTTTAAAGATTTTATTTTTAAGTAATCTCTACACCCAATGTGGGACTTGAACTTACAACTCCAAGATCAAGAGTCACATGCTCTACTGCCAAAGCCAGCCTGGTATCCCTACTAGACAATTTTTAAAACAACTTTTCTGGTCAATAAAAATGTGAAAAGTTGTTTATTCATCAGAAAGTTGCCAATTAAAATGAGGTAAAATTCCCTATTTTTTAGGTTGTCCCAAATATCTTGGGACAATTCTGAGCATGTCCGAGGATTCTGAGCATTGCATAATTGTCTGAGTATCTTAATTGTTGGAGAGTAGACAGAGAACCAGAAAATTTAAAGTCAAGAGGAAAATTTGGTGCAACTACTTTGAAAGAAATTGTCAATATCGACAAAATATGAAAATACCTTGTGGTCTAGCAATTGTACTTTGAGTTATAAACTCTGGAACAGCAGCTTCCAAACTTTTTGACAGCAATCCACAGTAAATAAACATACATAAGTATTTTACTTTATATGTATGTACATAAATAATAAGTATACAGTTGACCCTTAAACAATATAGATTTGAACTGCACTGGTTCACTTATATGGAGGGTTTTTTTATAGCACAGTACTGTAAATTGTATTTTCTCTCCCTTATGATTTTCTTAATAACATTTTCTTTTCTCTAACTTACTTTATTGTAAGAATACAATATATAATACATATACTATACAAAATATGTATTAGTTGACTATGTTATCTGTAAGGTTTTCAATCAACAGACTATTAGTAGTTAAAATTGGGGGGAGTCCAAAGTTATACATGAATTTTCAATTGTGTGTGGGGTAGACCCCCATAACATCTGTGTTCAAGGACCAACTGTATATAAAAAATACATATGTATTTTTCCCATTGCAAATCAGAATATGCATACATACTTATATACATGACAATTGCACAATATAATACTTAGCCTTTTACATCCTATTTGATAGAATCTTTATTCTCTTCTTTCTATTCTATTCTATTCTATTCTATTCTATTCTATTCTATTCTATTCCATCCCATCCCATCCCATCCCATCCCATCCCATCCCATCCCATCCCATTATATCCCATCCATTCCACTCCTGTCCTTGAATGGTTACAAGGCATTCAGTTGATTTCAAGACATCAGTTGGTTGTACCCTTCAACTTGAAAATCATCCTGTTAGAAAAATTCTCAAACATGTTCAAAATTGTCCAAAGGTGTTTGTTAAAGTATTATCTATAATAATGAAATGTGTGATCAATCTAAATGTCAAAGAAGAGATATATAAATAATTATATATAATCATATAGTAGAATTGCTTGGAGCAGTTTAACTCTCCTGATTTACCTGGGGCAGTCTCTGTTTCCCCTGTTATCTCAGTATTCCAGGTAGTTAGCACCTCCTTTTGCTCTCAAACGTGTCAAGTGTACGATAAGGTCAGGGCCAGATTCATGGGAAGATAACCAGTACACCAACAAAGGATCCCATTCTCAGAAGAGGCCCACACTTCGGGTTTAATAACCTGTAATATTATCTTTGAATTTGAATTTTGGAAGGAGGTTGATGAGGTTGATGACAATGGACAATAGAATATATGTGGGGCAAGAGAGGCTTGGAGACTCAGGTCCTACATGGTTTCACCTCCTCCCACCTCTTCACCTTCCCTGTTGCTTTTTGGCTGCCCTTTTCTCTGCCAATTCCCACCCGGGCCCCCACTCCATGCCAATGGCCATTAACTGCTGCCCTTTCTATTGTAGGCTCAAGGAGTCTTAGGATCAGTTGAGTTCTCACAGTATCTTGGGGTGGGATATGGTACATGCAACTCATAAACCTCTTGTCCAGCCCTGGTCCCTATGCCAACAGACAAGTTGCAGTCCTTTAGGGGTGACCCATCTACTACAAGTTGGGGGATCAGGTCTATGAGAACGGGAGATGCCTAAGAAGAAGAATATTTCCATGCCTGAAGAAAGACATTAAACAGCAACTAACATACACCATGGCAGGTAGAGAAAAAGAATATAGAAGAAAGACACCTTTACATTTTAATATCTTTATGGGATTTTAGCATCCTTTTCCTTGCTGCCTTGTGAACAAGCGGCAAACAAATTTTGTAGCTAAACCTGCATAAAATCTATGATATCTTATTTTATTCTTTCACAGAGCAATGAGAAGCCATCAAATTGTTTTCATCAAGCAAATGGCATGATTAGATTTATATTCTAGAAAGATCACCCTTTAATTCCTGTTCCTGCTGTGAGTTCTTGCGTCCATCTTCCCCACCTGAATGCAGTACACTGATACATCCACTGCTTGAGCACTGTTTTTCAATTATTATGAACGTGTTATAATCCTATTATAAACTTGAATCACTGGAAGTCAAAAAAGGAAAGAAAAAGAGCAATCTTCTGCCACTTGTCCTGTCTTCTTCCTACTCCATGTCCACTCCCTTATCAGGTGTTTCTCTTCATTTCTGATTGTCATCCATTTGAGCCCCCCTAATCTGAGTGGAGGGTCCTTTAGCAACACTGCACCTGGAGCACTTAGTGTACATTCTGGTGATTACCTTTGTTGATTAGTTTTGTCAATTCCTCTCATCCTTTCAGCAAATTTAGTTGGGTCACCTTGAGGGTACTTCAGTTTTAATTTGAATACATTTTTTTAACTCGCTTGTGTTCTCTGACAGTTGCTATCATTCCATTTGCTCTGTGAGATATTCTGTAAGTTTATTTTCTCTGTTTGTTTCCCCTAAGATATACTGAGTTCAAAACCGAAATCATAAAATAAGACTGAAAGTTGGCTTCCAGAGGTTATCACATCCCTTCCCTCTTCACAAGGACTGCAAGGAAGCCACATCTGAAAAAGGAAGACTTACTCTATTTTCAGAAATTGCTGGAGAAAGAAGAATTCACAGCCACTCTTCATACCCATGCTGGGGCTAGCGAGGCTTGTCAGGGAATTTTTTTCTTATATCTAAACTAAATCTAGCTTAATGTTCCTTTCAGGGCAGGCAAAGTACACTGTGTTCATTTAATACTCAACTAAAGCTTTCTTTTTGCTCTGACGTGCCATGCCCCAAGGTGTTTTAGGACGGTGGTTGAACATGTCAGAGAGAAAATAGGTTTTTTGTTATTTGGTCTGAATCTCCATTAGGTGCCTATTTGTCTGGACAAACAGGCAGGAGTGCCCATCTTTAAATAATGAGCTCAGAGTTACCTAGAGAATTACTTACCAATGAGTGTTACCTTCAGGATGAGAAAAAATAGCTGATAAAATCATTACTAAGAGTTATAAAACACCCAGGTGGGTAGTATACGCAGCTTCTGCCTGGATAAATCATGGCTTTCTAATCTAGTTGGAATTTTTGAAAGAGTTAACAAAATTGTGAAGTGTAGAGAAGTAGTGGGCATTAAATATTTAGACATTCAAAAGGCTTTTGATCAAGTCCCTAACCAGAAGACATTTAGGATCCATTTCAGCCTTAGGTAGGACCCGAGAGGTGAGAGGTAAAATTTTGTCTTGTAAAACCTTGATGTTAAAAAAAAAATGGATAACAATGAAAATGAAAGGTAGAAATAAATGATGTTGTTAGCCTGAAAGGAGGTTAATAGAAAGGTGCCCCAGGGAATGGTATTGGAACCAGATTTCTTATGTATGTTAACACCAATCAATCTGGAGAGCCTTCTGAATAATGAGGTTGCAAAATGTGTTGGTAACAGAGAATTATTTAGCTAGTTAGGAGTGGGGAATATTTTGAGGAACTCCAGAAGGAAGCACAAAAAGTGGGTAGTTGAATAATCCTTTGTCAGATACAATTGAGCCAAGACAAGAAAACGGTACTTTATATTATGAGGCATAATTTAAGCTACTGATGCACACTGATAGATTTTGAATTACAGTGTAACCTCTCAGGAAAAAGGTCTAACAGTCATTATGAACATCTCAAAAGAGGTATCTGCTCACAGCAGAAAGACTGTAGGAAAGGTCTACAGAAGTGCAAGCAAAATGATTAGATGCACATGAGAAAAGATGAAGAAGGTCAAGATTATTTCATTTGGAGAGGAGAGCAAGCAAGAAGAAATTTGTTAGAAGAGGGTAAAAGTTGAAATCTTAAAACAAAAAGTTCAGCTGAGCACTCCTATTCACTTCTTTCCCATAATACTAGGAATTCAGTGAAATTAGATAATAGAAAATTTAAATGAGAATGGAGGAAAATGTTTATGTAATTCATAGTTAACATTAAGAGCTCCCTGCATGGAATGTCATTGAGCTGGATACCAACTACTGAGCAAGGTATCAAATGGGTTACACATTCACAGGGGTGGGCTGAGATTAAACTCTTTCCAGAAGATCCTATTAGAGATGGTGTATGAATGTGTATTCAGTCTCTCTTATATTTGAGTTGATTTATGTCTCTTATCCAGTTATAAACTCCTAGAAAGCAGAAGTTTTTGTCTTACACATCTTTGTGTCCTTTCCCCTCTCCTCTTCAGTGTCTAGTAATATGCTTTGCGTCTACAAAGTACTCAATAAATATTTGCAGATTTAGAGCATGTGTGGCTTGGGATTGAGAAGTGAAAGAGAGGATTTTCTTCCTTGAGTCTGTCTGTCCCACCATTGCCACTAAGTGTCTGTTTAACTCATACAGCAGCCATCAAAGAGCAATGAAATGAGATGACATCAGAAAAAGGAAAGGAAGCAGGAAGTAGGATTGGAAGCCATTAATCATAATTAACAATCTGTATGTGCCAAGCACTTTGCTATGCATGTTGATGCATGCCTTATCAACACCTTAAAAAAAAACGACAGTTGAAGTAAGGAACAGTCACCACTTATTTGGCAAGGAAATAGTCCTAAATTTTTTCCCTGTGCTTGGTCCACTCCTGAAAATATAAAAGAGCTCAGAGAGTTGTCTTTTTTAGAAGTTATTTACCTTAAATGAAAAGCACATAATATTGAACCAATAGGGTGTGTGTGTGTGTGTGTGTGTGTGTGTGTGTGTGTGTGTGTGGTAGATTTTAAGGAACTTAGACTTTAAGGAATTGGCTCATCTGCTGATGGAGGCTTGGCAAGTCCAAAGTCTTCCAGGTCGGGTGGCAGGCTGGAGACCCAGAAAAGAGTTGAAGTTTGAATCCAAAAGCCATCTCCTGGCAAAATTTGTGCTTTCTCCAGAGAGATCAGTATTTTTTCTGTAAGGCTTCAGCTGATTATATCAGGCCCACTCATATCCTGGAGCATAATCTTCTTTACTCAAAATCTATTTATTTAAATGTTAATTTTATCTGAAACATACATTCATAGAAACATTTGGAATTATGTTGGACCAAATATCTGTTTAAGTTGACACATAAAATTGACTATCACAGTACAGCTATTATAGTCAGTCGTTGTTAGGGAGCAACTTATAGGAAATGCAGCCTTGGCTTGATGCAGTGGTAGATGGGTGCAGGGTAGCAGCAGCTGAGGCTGTCAGTCAGTTATGCTCTCTTTGGGAGATCTGAGCATGGCCATCATACACACTAAAGCAGTGATTAAGGCAGGATCAAAAGTGCTGTCCAATATGTAGCTATAAGCAAATGCTGTAGAGTTGAAGAAAATCAGTGGACAGACAAATAAGACCAGGCAAGTGTATATAAAACAAGCTAAATGGGTAGCCACAAATGGGGCAATACTTTGAAGCTGAAAAGAAAGCAGAAGATCCAGAAGTGGCAGTGTGAGCAACACCATTGTATAACAGGCACTATGCTAAGTGTAAGTTCATCCAATTCTCTCCCAAACACAATTAAGCATAAAGTAATATCATTGTGGAGAGAAGAGACATTGGCTCAGAGAGTCTATGTAACTTGGCCAGACTCATCTGGCCAATAGTAATGAAGCCAGATGTAGAATTTGTCTTCCTGATCCTGTATCCCATCTCTTTCGAGTCTATTACACTGCCTTTCTCATCAGTCTCAGGACCAAGAGAACTATTAAGGGAAGAGATAGGTATGGGGCAGCAGAAGCAAAACATCTTTGGTATGAAGCACATCATCTGCTTCAACCGAGCAGCATCTTAATTTATTTCCTACGGAGGCAACTTCCAGTCCCTGGGGAAGTCCAGGTTCAGGCCTGCACGTGAAAGCAAGAAAGTAAGTGGATGCAGTCGGTGGAAGCAGTGGGGATGAGGGCAGAGGCATGAGCTGATCCCGACATATCTTTGTGAAATGGGAATGAACTATCAGAAACAGAAGACAGTTTTCCTTTGAAAGTCTGTCACATTCACAATGAGAGTGATGAAAGACTTTGCTTCCTTGCCTTTTAGGTGACTTCAATATGGCCAGACTTTGAAATCTAATACAGTACTGAATTTTGTATTGAATGTGGTGGTGCGATATTGAACTATAAAGCAGGGGCTGGAACAGTACTTTTCAAATACTTGCTGCTCAGAATCCCTTTGCCCTTTTCCACTTACAGGTATGATCTTATCTATTGATATTTTCTGTCTGAAAAGACCCTCTGTCTATTCTATCAGGTTGCCCTATTTTTCATTGTGTAATAGGCTGCATTTTGAAAATGAATAGCCCAAACAACTTCGATATATTGCTATTACTGTGCTGGTCTTTTGAAGAAATTCTTCACTTGGCATTTGCACTTTAATCAGACTTCAAGCTGCTATGATAGCAGCGTCCCTCCATTGCCAGACCCCACCACCACCCAGGCACTGACTCCTTTGTAAATCTCAATGACTTCTGTCATCCTTAACGCTGAGAGTGCCCCTCCTGACATCCTGAGTTGGTGAGGCGCAGCTGGGGGCTTTCTTCCCACTTCTTCCCAGCAATGCCCACTGCCGCCACTCTGCAGCAATCAGCACACGCACTGTGTGGCTTCCTTTATTCTTCTCACTGCCCTGTTCTGCCCACCTTTGCTCTTGATGCCCAGTTGAGATCCTTATGCATCGCATTTGCAGGTCCTCATGGGCACTAGATCTAAAGTGAACATGCCAGAAAGAGCTATGGGCAGGCCACAAGTCTGTGAAAAGCTATTTGTGTTCTAGAAGCATACTGAAGAGTGAGCCCACTTATGTAAACACCGAGCACATTGACATGGTGGTATTCTAGCTGCAGTTGGGAGAATTTCTAAATACGACTGGTCTGGGTAAAGAATATAATTATACAGATATGAATAGTCTCTCCAAGCTGTGGTCCAAGTCATGGAAGACACAAAGCTAACAATATAGTGTGGTGAGCATGACTCCTTGACTGCGATGGTTGAAGACAGAGACTGAAACTCCCAACACTCTGAGCATTCAAATCCCCTGCTGGCACCATGGATACTCGGTCAGTGTGTATTTATCAGAACTGAACTTAAAAAGCAAAAAAAAAAAATTGTAGTTCTTAAGCTTATTTGTGTGCAATGTGTTTCAGAGTTTGGGACGATCGGGTGAAAGTTAAGAGCCCTCCCTCCAGAAACATACACACACAAAAATTTGCATCAAATTTTAAGTTATTCTGTTACCCACCTAAGATGCTGCCATGAACCTCATTTGAGGTTTTCATATACTCAAGAGCCTAACGTAAAAAATGCAAAAATTAGAGGAAGACCCATGAAGTATCAATAACCCGGAGTTACATCCTCTTCCGGCAAAAGGTCGATAATCTGACATTTAAATACAACCCTGAAGTTCACTGTTTATATAAAAACATTTCTTAACCTACCTAAACCTCATCTGCAAAATAGGGATAAAACATTATTTTTTTTCTTCTGTATGCTATTGTGGCATTTAATGTGATAATTTATGTGAAATAGTTATGCAACCTGTCCACAAATGGTATTATTATTGAGAAAATCTAAGCTGCCTATTTTATGTCTGCTTGTTTCTTTTCATCCTCTTGTCTTTCTTCTTCTTCTCCTTCTTCTATTCCTCCTTTTCCTCATCTTCCTCTTCCTCCGCTGCTCCTTCACATTCTTATTCTTTTTTTTTTTGGCTTGATATTTGGTGAAAAATGTTAGTATTTTCATGGTTATACATGAAGAGTCATGAGCAATGAAAATACCTAGATGTCCCGTTAGCATCTAAGAGATAGCTAGTAGCGTGTATTTCTTAGCTTCCATTGTTTATACAAAAAACGTGGGTCCAGACCTTGAAAGATTGTAGATTTGAGTACTTCCTTTCATTTATTTTGGGAAGGCGGCTTAACAATCTTTTTGTACATCTGTACTTGGAAAGCGGGCACTTTTGGAAAATGGGTATAATAATGGTAGGATTTGAGACTTCAAGACTTCATATATACTTAAAAATAATACTTTGCGAATTGGAAAGCACGCTGCAAGAGTCACTTACCTTTAGGAAATAAAGATGAGAGAGTGTCAGTCCCACCGCTCTTTCACTGTCTGGATGCTCTGAGACTGAAGAGGGCATTTATGATTTTGTCTGCCAGCCCCTCTGATGAGATCTGAATTGCTTTTTAGATTCTACCCTGTTCTGTCATGTATGGGAATGAGAACTTCTCTGTACTCTTCTTCCCAGCCGCCATGACTAGTCCTGGGTTGGCTCAATCAGAGAGTTTTCCTAAAATTTTCCAAATTAGAGTTCACAGAAAAGGAGCGTTTCTTTCAAGGAGCCAAGCTGGGAAGTTGTAAGTCTGGAGCTTTAAGTGGCCATGGTTTAGCCTCAAGTGAAAAGGCTGTTTTCAGAGGATAAAGCCACCATACAACAGGGAGCATGGAGAACAGGACAAAATGGATCCTGAAGTGATTTAAATCCCCGACATCCCAGAAGTCACCCCAATCCCAGAAGCCACATTCTTGAGGCTCAAATGTTCTGATGTTCCTTAGTGATATGATATGTTTCTGTTACCACATTTTCAAAAGTTTCTTTGAGGTGGGTTTCTATCATTTGCACACAGAAAAATGCCAGCTGACACAGACCCTGCGTGTGCCTTCATAAGGTACAGAATGTAGTTATCAAAACGATGTCTCTGCACACCTAGAGATAAAAACCTCTCTGGCTCCGCTTTGGTCCTAGCCCAATCAAACCCACTTTTCAAGTTTTGCTTCCCAAGGAAAGCAATATGTTCGGTATCATCTGCCTAAAAAGCCAGGAAGATGCGTATCCACAATTTACAAAACAGCCTGTTCCTTAGCCCAGATCTCATGTGAGAAAGTACTGGGCATCTTGTGAATTCATCGTGTTTCTTGCAGCCAGAGTATGTCTTTAAGAAGCCCAGCCGGGGGAGACGGCGTGAATAGGGCAATTTGGATTGATTGGAGAGGAGACAAGCATGAGGAGGGGACAACAGCAGGAAAGAAATGATTTCTGAGCAAGAGTAGATTGCCTCTGTTTGGCTCTTTTAGCCCATGGGACCCAATAATAATTTCCCCCAAGTTTCAAATTTTCTTCCAAGCCAGTCCTATAATCACATGTGTAGCAAGGTCTGAATTACTTTGCTAGTCAAAGAGGAGTGTTGTTTATAAGTGGCGAGCTAACATACCTCTCTGCCCTCAAGTCAGGCGAAGACAGATCCTTCAGAATAGAAATAAGGAAATACCTAAAAACTCCCACTTAATGTTAAAACAATCTGGAATTTTTCATTATTCCAAAAACTGATCAGAATATTTTGTTTTAGGCCTTGCAATAATTAATCCTGCCATCCTTTTACATTTGAACTGTGACAAACTAATATATTTTATTTTTTAAAAAAAGCCATCAACTTGCAATTGCTTGTGTAAACCTATCTATAGAATGTGTCCCTCTCAAAACACAAGGTACAGAAACTAGGGACAAACATTAAAATAGGCTTGCTAACTTTCTCTAAAGCCTGGGAACGCTTTCAAAATTCCACACAATAAAATACTACATCATTTCTTGGGCCTATGTAGTGGGAATCTTTTATAGGAATTCCTAAAAGTGATAGTCCTCCATTCCCTCTTTTAGTACCTACTCCTGATTCCTACCCTTGTCTACTTCTCTGTTGTTACTGTATTAGTGTTTCCTGTGTTCGATATTCCAGAACTTTCTCTATGCTTAAGGAACCAGCTAGTCTAAGGGTTTTTGCTTGTTTGTTCCTATCTTTAGGTATTTAAAAAGCATTTTGTTATGTTAGTCCCTTCTAAGTTTCAAGACTCTCTGAAATGAAATGAATTTATAGAAATAGTTCCTAATTCCTTACTGTTGTACTCATTTTTCTCTAGGTGTTATTGTATATATGTCTAGAATTAATCTTTAAGGTAATTAACTTTATCACTTGCATTGATATTTTAACATTTAGTTTTGAGCTTCGTCTTATAGAAAACAAGCATTTTTTTTCCCTCACTTGTCTAATTTTCTAGTCTTTATATGACACACTTTCCTGGTAACCCCAATCTACTAAAGATAGATTTATAAATGTCAGAACAAACAACTGTGCCATTATGTGTATCATTTAATAGATTTTTATTTCTTTCTTTCAATATTCCCTAGGTCCACTCAATTTTTGTTTTAGACAATTGGATTTTAAACATTATCCTTCAGGTTTCCAAACTATATTGATCTAAATATGATTCATGTTGTCAATTGAGTTTTTAAAAATGTATCGGCCTGTATTCACACATAATTCAAGATGTGTATAGTTTTCTAGTCTTTTGCCCTTTTGCCCTGCATAATGTATAGTAAATCTGTAAGTACAAGTAGCTTATGTCAGGGTGAATTATCGAACTAAAAGTTTAATATATGATCTGGGTAAAATACAACATTTTCACTGAAGACAAACCATAAATCTCTTTGGGGCAATTCACATGGACTCCTTAGATGCTTATTTCAAGTTTTTTTTTTTTTTAAGACACACAGTTATATACTTATATCTTTATATTTATGAATGTATTTCATTTTGTTGTTAATAAACAATAACAATAGAAAATGTTAAAGAAGACATTTATGTTTCTATAGAAACTTTAAAATATATTGGTGTGCAAATGAGTGACACAACAAATCGGGTGCTTATGTTGACTCACGTATGATTTGCTTTCATGTTTTCCAAACATTTTTTCCACAATATAATTTTATTTATTATAGAAATGATACACAGCACATTCCTAAATTATAATGAAGTAGAAGCATGTAAGAAACATGTGAATATCCCCTTTTATTCTTCATCCCCCAAACTCACACATGCATATACATGTTTATACATCTCACACACCACTGCTGAGCCCCACTTCCATCTATAGATATGATTGCTTTTGTGGTTTAATGTGCTTCCTTTCAGAATATTTACATATATTTAATTAATTTTAACATTTATTTATTTTTGAGAGACAGAGGGAGAGAGCATGAGCAGGGGATAAGCAGAGAGAGAGGGAGACACAGAATCCCAAGGAGGCTCCAGGCCCTGAGCTGTCAGCACAGAGCCCGATGAGGGGCTCGAACTCACAAACTGAGATCATGACTTGAGCCGAGGTAGGATGCTTAACCGAAGGAGCCCCCCAGCCCTCCACCCCCCTTTTTTTAATGTTTATTTATTTTTGAGAGACAGAGAGCAGGAGCAGGGGAGAAACAGAGAGAGCTAGAATGTTTTCACATATTTAAATTCACATATGCAATTATTCCCAAATATATTCCAGCTTGCTTTGTTTTGGCTGGCCATGAACTTCTACCTAACATATAAATGCTTTACGTTGCTCTTTCCTCTTCCTGAAATTGTCTTCCCCAAGATGGACAGCAGGCACAGCTCCTTACTTCTTTTATTTCAAACCTCTCCCTTTATTGAGACCTTTCCTAGCTCCCCTGTTAAGAACCGAAACTTCCTCCCTTCCACATATTCTCCTCCATACCATCCTTGTCCCTGACGTATGTGTCATCATAGTTCTCACCTTATGGCGTCACATAATTTATGTTTTTGCCCACGATGTACCCAATAGAGTGCAAGATCCATCTGAGCAGGTTTTTCATCTGGTTCATTTATTACTATGTTCTCAGCACCTAGAGTGCTTAATGCCAGTAAATATTTAAGGTGTTAATGAATGAAGATTGTGGTCACTAAAAATGATTTCTTTGGAGCCAGATTGCCTGGATTCAATCCTAGCTCCCACATTCACAAGTTGTGGGATGCTGGAAACTTATTTAAACTCTTTGCTCTTGGAGCCCCTGGGTGACTCGGTTAAGCATCTGACTCTTGGTTTCAGCTCAGGCCATGATCTCATAGTTTGTGGGTTTAAGTCCTGTGTCAGGCTACATGCTGACAGTGAGGATCCTGCCTGGGGTTCTCTCTTTTTCACTCTCTCAAAATAAATAAATAAACTTAAAAAAAATAAAGAAAATAAACTCTTTGTTCTTTGATTTCTTTTTTAGTGGTATGAAGATAATAATAGTGCCTATCATCTGGGTTGTTATAAGGATTAAACAAATTTACTATGTATACGGGGCAGTGCCAAACTTCTATAATCTTCACTAAATTGTTAGCTAGTAAATGTGAAGCAGTAGTAATAATGTCAATAGTAGTAATAATGTGTAACCAGCTCTTTCATTCAACAATGTCTTAGAAACATTTCAGTCATTAAATATAGGTCTACCCACATTTTTATTGCTGCAGAGTATCCCATTGTATGGCCTTCTTTTCAGATATATAACCGCTTCCCTATTGCTGAACATGAAAGTTTCCCACATTTACATGTTACAGAGCAGTTGTAATTGCAAGTGATATTCTTGTACACACTTGTGTACAAATTTATGTGATGCCATTGTTATATGTAGTATATGAATCCCATGGTCAAAGAATATGTCTATTCCAATATTCTCTTTCACTTTTTCTCTTTCAATTGCCTTTGCTTGATAGAAATTTTGAAATGTTAGTCAATTAAACCAAGTACTTTATTTATGGCATCTAGATTTGAAAATTATAAAGTCTTCTATATTTTCTTCAAATGTTTTTATTGTTTAACTGAGCACTTAAATCCATTTGGTAGAGAATGTGTTTATATGTGTAGCAAGAGGTTGGCATCTGATTTAGTTTTTCCTTAAAGGAATAGTTTAATTGTCCCAACATAATGTATTAAAAATTGCTTCCTTTTCTTACATAGTTGATATTTTATCTCATTCAGATATCATATCCCAAATATATCTGCCTTTTTGCATTCTTTTCATTAATGTCTTTATATATTCATATGCATGTAGCATATTATTTTATTTATTTATTTATAATATAATTTATTTTCAAACTGGCTAACATGCAATGTGTACAATGTGCTCTTGGTTTTGGGGGTAGAGTCCCATCGTTCATCACTTGCCTACAACACCCAGTGCTCATCCCAACAAGTTCCCTCCTCCTTGCCCATCACCCATTTTCCCCTCTCCCCCACTCCCACATCAACCCTTAGTTTGTTCTCTGTATTTAAGAGTCTCTTATGGTTTCCCTCCCTCCCTCTCTGTTAGTAGCATATTATTTTAATTACTATAGCATTATAGTCTGTTATGAAACCTATTTTCTTGTTTTTGTTTTTAATTTTGAAGATAATGTTTTCATTAAGGTAAATTCCCAGGAATTACTGAAGTCTAAATTAGCTCGAGTATTATCACAGTCCATATTTTTCCAAAAATATTTTTAATATCAATTTTACTTATTAATATTTGCTAAAAGAATAATTCATATTAACTGTAATACTACTGAAATAACTCAAATTAATTATAATATTATAATATCTTAATGTATTAAGCGTTCTCAAATGATCTTCATAAAGAACCACACATGAAAACAAACCTTTTAGGCTACGTTTCTCAACATTGGCATTATTGTCATGTGGACCAGTGAATTCTTTGTCCTGTCTTGTATATGTTGCCTACAAGAAACTAACTTCAGCTTTAGGGACACATAGGCTGAAAGTGAAAAGACAGAAAAATATATTCCAAGCAAATAGAAATGAAAAGAGAACAAGGCTATCTATATTTGCATCAGACAAAATAGATGTTAAGTCAACAACTATAACCAGACACAAAGAATAAAGATAAATGATATAACAATCATATATGCATCCAACATCAGAACACCCAAATATATTAAGTAAATGTTAACAGATGTGAAGGTGGAAATAGATGGCAGTGGAATGAGAGGTGGGGACTTCACTACCCTACTTTCAACAATGGATAGATCATCCAGACAGAAAGTTAGTAAGGAAATCATGGACGTGAACACAACTTTAGACCCAATGGACCCAACAGACATACATGGAACATATTACCCAACAGCAGCAGAGATACCAGAGATAATATTTTTTGGCTAACTTCTATCTCTCAGGGTGCCATTTATACAGTAGTATATGCTCAAAGACTTTAATGCCTTTTAAACTCCTGTGATACTGTGATGTAATAACAGATGTAGTTAGCCTTCTTCCCTGGTTCCTGACACAGAGCTACTAAACTTTTAGAACTTTTGTGATAGGGATAGATCATCTTTTGTTATTCATAATGAGCCCTTTCCAACCATACCTGAGTTTGTGTTAATGAGGTAAGTCTTGGAGGATGAGGGCTTGTTGCCAGAGGAACCAACCATGTTGTTAGAAGTGGGAATTGCAGCTGCACCCCCAGACCTCTGGGAGCAGGAGAGGGGAAGGAGATTGAATTCAGTCACTAACAACTGATGATTTACTCAATTATGCCTGTGTTGGAACGTCCACAAAAACTCTTAAACACTGGGGTGCAGAGACCATCCGGTTACTGAACACATCAAGTGAGGTTCTGGGAGTGTGGCACATGTGGAGAAAGTGTGGAAATTCTGCGTCCCTTCCTCCATACCATGCCCTGTGTGTGCATCCCTCCCATCTTTGTTGTATCCTTTTACAATAAACTGGTAATCCTCGAAGTAAACTGTTTTCCTGAGTTGTCTGGCCTTTCTAGTAAATTCTCAAACCTGAGGAGTGGGTCATAGGAACCCCTAATTTATAGCTGCTTCGTCAGCAGTACAGGTAACAACGTGGGGGAGTCTTGTATGACAGCCCTTACTTAGCCTGTGGGGCGTTTGAACTAACTCTGAACAGTTGGTGTTAGAATTGAGTTAAAGTGTAGGACACCCAGTCTGTGTCCACTGAGAATTAGAGAACTGTTTAGCGTGGAAAAACCCACTACTGGTTTTCCGAGTATTGAGAGTATAGAGAGAAATAGGATAGTTTACCTTTCCCTCCACACTACATGATAGGACATTCTGGGAACAATGAATACTATCAAATATTCTTGAGTATTGCCAAGGCATTTTGAAAGTTCAGAAATCTTTGCTTTTAGTTTAAATTTGGCTCGTTCCTGGAAGCCTGCCTTTGATCCCATTCCAAAATTCCCTTGATTGTTATACAGTACATTCCTCTATAAGAGGATGGGGGTGATCCTTATCAAAAAGAATTTTACTGGCTTAGACCAAAGTATCCAGTGAACTTACCAATATATTCTTTTTGAAAATGATTTCAATCATATTAACTCTATAAGATGGATTTCCTAAATCTCAATGATATCTTGATAGCATTTGGAATTTTGTTTAAATCAGTGATTTCACAAAACACTTGAATACCAGTTTATTTTATAAATCACTTCTTAAAATCTTAGCAAGAATTCTCAGACAATTCAGCTTGAAAAACTTGAAATAGAACATGATGGTGTTGGCAGTGGAGTGTGGGACAGATGATTTGGATGTATCCTAAGATCAAAGACTATCAAAGAGCAAAATCTTTGACCCCAAGAAGCTGTCACTCGGATTCATCATTTTGTCAAAGAAGAATGAGGATCCAGTGTACCATTATATCACTTATCACAATTTGTTGGTGGAGAAGAGGGTTTTGAAAATGAATAGAAAAGGAAAAAATAAAATAAAATGAATTTATCTTAACATACATGCCCTCTTGCCTGTGAATTAGAAGAATTGCATTTACGTACAAAAAAAGCATTCCTTAACCTGTTTCCAGCCTTGATCTGACAGTAGGGAAAATAGTCTAGTGTTAACATCAGCTGGAACACAGCCCAAACCTTCTGTCTTACTCACAGTTGCTGTTCATGCCTGTAACACCCAGCAGAGAGACCGCTGTGTTCAACTTTAGTAGTAAGTGTGGCCAAGAACAGGGCCATGTGGTAAGCACACACAGGCGTCATGAGTGACAGAATAGGAGTTTCCCTATGGATTCAAGCCAGTTCCCCACAAGTCCATGCTGCCTCTCATTTCTAAGCCTAGGCTGGGGTGTAAGAGAGAGAGAGAGAAATTCCCTAAACTAAGATATTCTCATTCCAGGCTTTGATCTTTACCTGGAATATACTTTCTTTTAATATATTCAGAAAATTGCTATCACCCTTTAAATCTCAACTTGAGGGGTGCATGGGTGGCTTGGTCAGTTAAGCATTTGGCTCTTGATTTCAGCTCAGATTACAATCCTGCGGTTCATGAGATCAGCCCTGAGTTCAGCTTTTCACTGATAGCACCAGGCTCTGTGCTGACAACGTGGAGCCTGCTTGGGATTCTCTCTCTCCCTCTCTCAGTGCCTCTCCTGTGCTCATATGCTTGCTGTCTCTCTCTTTCTCTCTCAAAATAAATAAATGAACATGAAAAAAATTTTAAAACCCACAAATCTCAACTCTAGCATCACTTTTATACAGAGACTTTCCTACCTGCCCACTTAGGCAAGAAGCATCCTGTGTGTTTCTGTTACGGTCTCTATTTTTCTGATTTTCTTACCTAGAAAATTTTACTCACACATACAGAAGGATAAAGAAGACTATAAGAAATTGATCCACAACTGAGAATTAATTAATATTTAATTTTCTTTCCTTCCAGTGTTTTCTTCTGTATGGAGTTTATTTTGTTTATACCTAGTCCTATTTGCGTGTGGCCCTGACCTAAGAGAAATACTATCATGAGCTTGATTTACATACTTCAAATCCACTCCTATTTCTTATACACATATACACATAAAAACACCATTAACAATAATACACCATTGCACTGTATATGTTGTACATTTACCAAAATATATCATTTTTCTGTAGACAACATGTTTTTGAAATATATCTATGTTGATAGTTGTAGACATAGTCCTTTCTTCTTCATTGCTATGGCTTATTACATAATTCTTCTTCTGTCTTTCACATGTATGTGCTTAATCTTATTGATTATGTCTCAGAAAACTTCATTAAACTATGAACTTTGTTCACCATTTTTCTTTCATTGCATAGCATAGTACCTGCTATTCTACTGACAAACTGTAGAATACTGAATCAAGTTTGCTTTTACATTTACCTTGAAATGAGTATCTATATATACATATGATATATATAGATAGATAGATAGAGATATAAAGATATATACATACACATACATATATACTCTCTCCCTCTCTCTCTCTCTCTCTCTCTCTCTATATATATATATATATATATATACATATATAAAATATGTATACGTACTAAAGTTTATGGAATCATTCAGAGACAATGTTGATGAAATCTTATTGACTTAACATCTTTGTTCTTAATTTAGAGGGATTTTTGAGAGACTTATTAATGTTATGTATTGCTGGGCACCCAGTAAGCTATGGTAAGCTCACTGAAAATGCCAGCTGAGTGCAGAAGAGCTCCTGAACGGGGCTCAGTCCTGACTTGCATGATTCTGGACATACTACTTCTGCTCTCTCTCCAAATTTCGATTGTATCTGTCAGACATGGTGGAAGGTGATAATACTTCACCTTCAGAATTAAAATAACCCATGTAAAGCTGTGACACAGTGTCCAGTATACCATACGAGTACAATGAACACTGGTGGTTACACAGATTACAAACTATTAAATTCTCTACATTCTAAAATGCCGAGCAATGCCATAAATAACTTCTTTTGTGATATAATCTAATCACATTTTCTTGGAGATACCTTAGAAACTTACCTTTAAAGTTCACAAATAATATTCACAATACCTTTCTACAATTATTATAATACAAAGAGTAGAGGCTTTGGAATCAACCCGACCTAAGTCCAAGGTGCTAATAACTGGTTAGTTGTGTGACATTAGCCACGCTATTTCTCCTCTCTGAGACTCAGGTTTTCACCTGCTGATCACACTTTCTATCAGGGAGTGTCAAACTTCCTTAGTAATCTATTGTCCTTGCTCACTCTGCCTCCAGCCTATCACAGAGGAACTCTGATATGAAAGTGAGGAAAAATAGAGTTCTCAAAACACACACAATGATACTGGTGAGGGAAGTTTTTGTGAATTAATTAAAGCCATCACAATAAATCTGACTGATATTTGCTTTTCCTTTCCACTTCTATATTTGCTGTGGCTTGTGTGGCTAGGTCGGCAGTAGGGATTTGGGATCACTCCCCCCCCCCCCCCCGCATATATCAAAAACAGGAACTGGATTGAAGCCAAATAAAGAATACATGGAGGAGAAATCTTAAGGCAGTCTTAGGATGGAACCTTAAAGAGGGGAGGCGGGTCTTCAAGAACCTTGTGTGGCTCAACCCCTATCAAGGCAGTATGCCAAGGACGGATATGGGGCAGGCACTTGAGCTGTAAATAAAATGTGTGCCCTTACTTCTAGTAAACTTTGCCTGTAGAGCCTTTGGGAATTCAGTAATGCATGGACACTTGGTGGCTAGATCAAACTGTAAGGACTTGGGGTCCACATCTTCACCATTTACTTTTCAATAGACCTCATGTTACCACCAACTTCAGAGATGTTATGAGACCTAAATGAAATGATATACAGGAAGTAATTTGCTTATTCTTTCTTGCTACAAGTTCTCCTTCTTAAGGACCTTGATAGGAGCAAATTCTAAGTAAAATGTCAAAGTGGGTGATGTTGTCTTTGGCATTCACCCTTCTACTTCTTTGTCCCCTGATGTTTTATCTTCTGTCTGTCCATTTTTGCAGATTCTTTGTCTAGCTACACCCAGGAGTAGGGTTTCTAATTTTTTTGTTTCACCTTTGTAAATATGAGACTTTAGGCAGCCCATGAGTAATCAGGAATCTCAGAACCCTTGAGCAAATAATAACATTAAGCAAACGTCTTGCTATCCAACTAGCTAATCATCATGTCTTATCCAAAAATCTGCTTGCTGCAGTTATGATTAAGTATAGACTCCTTAAGAAAGAATTTGCCTCTTCACCCACTCACTCAGAACTACCTATTATGAAAAATAAGCATCTACTAATAAATGACCTTTCACAGATTTTATTTTAAGGGAGGACTCTTGAAGATTAAATAGGATTCAAAGCAATGAGTTGCTATATGGAATTTCAGGTACAGTCTTATGGGAGCAAGTGATTAAGGTTTCTAGGCTATAGCAATTGCTCAATGATGAACAAATGAATGAGAGATATTTTGGAAGGGGATACCTTCATAGAATTCCTTAAACCATTTAAAGATGGTGCCCCTGGACTCGATGGCTATTTCAGAAACTAAAAACTCTAACCTATCTTCTACATATCCTTGTTTTCTAAGAATGCCCATGGGAGATCTGACAAAATAACGCATACCAGGGTGGTAGAGGGGAATGAGTTGCTGACCTTGTGTGATACCTGGAATGCGACCTACAGACTGGAGTACACCTCTGTTTTAAAATATTTCATTCTTACAAAGCTTGTGTGCATTTATGGCTTTAAGGCAGGAATTCTCTCAGGCTTAAGACATAAATTAAAGCCATGCAGTGTCAGCTTCAATAAGGGCCTCTGTTTTTCAAATTTTTTGACTTCCACTTAGAGAGACAACACTGCACTGGGAGGTTACTCTTTTTGATCAGTCTCAACTTTTTTCCAGCCATTCTCAACTCCCCTTCAAAAGAATCTCCCACTAGAGTTACATGAATATTGTGCCCCCAAGGTGAGCACAATGTTTGGAACAACAAAATATTGATTTCCCATTGTGTAACTTCCATTTAATTTAAACCAAAATGCAAGAAGGGGAAAGAGTTGGTAAGAAAGTATACTGATGTAGCCCTTTCCAGTGATCCTTAAAAACTTCACACATTTCCAGTGTTGAATTTTGTTGACAGATACTTCTTTCAGTCACATTTTGGCCTTATATATCTCTTTAGTGTCTGGTTTTGAAAAAATCTAAAATCCTTCTTAAAGTTTGGCTTCTCCAGCCCAGGGTGATTCCAAGAATTGGTATGGTAAACATTAAACTCTAGCTGCCCAATTAAGCCTAATTCATTATAGTTGGTTTAATTCTTAGGACTTACTCCAAAATAGCCTCTAAATTTATTGGCTATTCCATAAGTGTATGAAAAAATCAGATCTAATACCACCTCCAGCAACATGTACTTTGTCTTTGCAACACAGTTCTTCCAGTCTAAGAGTAATTTGAAAACCTCTTAAGCAATGTTCTACCATTTTGTATATTCTATTATCTTGCTAAACATTTCCTGATCTGCTTTTCTCTTCATCCCCAAAGATCAGCAACATTTTCCTATGATATTTTTCTCGACCTAACATTATTTTATAAAATTATATTAAATAAATTTATCATTGGTTATTATTTTTTGGGCTGTGTCTCTGCTGGATTGCTGAAGTCCTTACATCTGATTGCTTTAGATGGGAGATATACTGGGTATTTTTCTCAGGTTTTAGCATTTTTATCACTTAATGTATAAGGTAGTAATTCTTCTCATCATTAACTTCCAGATTTTGTAATACATTCATTACTTTCACTCATTTTAAAGTCATTTAATAATGGGAAAAAAAAAGACAACCTACCTCTACCAGACCATGCTAAAAGCATTTTATTTTATTTTATTTTATTTTATTTTATTTTATTTTATTTTATTTTATTTTATTTTATTTTATTTTTTTAAATATTTTTTTAACGTTAATTCATTTTTTTGAGAGCGAGAGAGACAGAGCACGAGTGGGGTAGAGGCAGACAGAGAGGGAGACAGAATCGGAGGCAGGCTCCAGGCTCTAAGCTATCAGCACAGAGCCCAACGTAGGGTTTGAACCCACAAACTGCGAGATCATGACCTGCACCAAAATCAGATACTTAACCGACTGAGCCACACAGGTGCCCCTAAAAGCATTTTGCATACACCATTGCATATACTTTTCACAAAAACTTTAAGGAGTTAGTTCTACTATCCTCATTTTATTGATAAAACTGAGGCTCAGAAAACTCATATAATTTACCCAAACTACAGTGGTAAATAGGAAAAGCAGAATTATAACCAATAACCTTCACTTTCAAAGTCTGAGTTTTAGTCTTCATACTATCCTAAATTTATCAGTGGATCACTATAATGTCTTATAAATAAGACATAATGTTTGCTGGTAAGAAGAGAAAAATAAATTTAGAAAAGATACTTCCTTTTCAAAACTTGCAATAGAAAGAAAACAATGTATATACACCAAAAACTATAATACCTGGTATAAATATGACATAAGCCTGGGAAAGATATAGTTCTTCAAAATAGAAGCTTTTCATAAAATGGAGAAAAAAAAGGTGGGTCAAATTTTTTTAGTTCACATAATTGCACAGTTCAAGAGTAGTCAGAGAAGCTTGGTCCTATGTTTCAATGGTATGACCAGACCCATTTTTTTTTTCTCTTCCCTTTCTTTTAGACATTTCTTCAGTATGGGTCCCCTTTCCTCTGTCATTTCAAAGCTTCAAGGTAGCATGCTTTCTGGTTTACATCCAGCAAGAAAGAGAAAACCTCCTTCCTTAATAACTCAATCAAAAGGCATGGAATTTAGGGGATCCTGATTGGCCTCACCTGAGTTGTCTATCTCCTAAACCAATCACTGTTGCCCAGAGGTATGTTAATTGGCTTAATTTAATTAGAGATTGCTGCTGAGTTCTGAATGGGATCAGTTAGACATACAAAGCACACAGCAGAGAAAATCAGGATATTATCAGAAAATGGAAGAGAGTAATGCCAGTCACTAAGGATTTGTGCCCTAAGATTTCATGATTTGTTTATGCTACGTCTTCAACAGAAAAAAAAAAATAGTATTCAATTATTTAAAATTGTGAAGAGATATTCTCAAATGCTATTTACCAATATGCTTTTTTTTATTGGGTTTGGTATAGGGTGATTCTTTATAAATTAACAATCCGCTATCATGAGGACATGGCT
This sequence comes from Prionailurus viverrinus, assembly GCF_022837055.1. Lineage (NCBI taxonomy): Eukaryota > Metazoa > Chordata > Mammalia > Carnivora > Felidae > Prionailurus > Prionailurus viverrinus. Next base: position 144,585,391 of record NC_062568.1, read on the forward strand.
TATAAGTTTCATCTTGTGATTTTTTTCTTTGCTCGTGCTGTTCCCCTCAACTGAACTACATTCCATCACTCCTCTAAATTCTTAACAAACTAAAGAGCACAACTTAAACCCATCCTTAGAGTGTCTTTCCTGGCCACTTTCCCCCAGTGCACTGTCTAATTCTAGTCATATTTAATATCACTGCTTGTTATGTTAGTTATTTGTCTTTATTTATATGGGTTGTCTCTTCAACCTGATAATAATCTTCCTGAGATCTCTCACTGAATATGCAGGCTACTTGTATATTAAAAATAAAGGGCGTTTGTCATTGCAATTACAAACACAGTTCATTTTTAGCAGAGCAGTGCTTCCCAGCTTGGTGAGATGGAAGAAAACCTAGAAAAACATTAAAATTATTATGTTGTAAAGACACCAATATATCTGATTTTATGCAACTAGATATATTATTTTATGACATGTTAGTTACCATCCTAAAATTTATGTAGGTAAGTAATAAGAAGCAACAAAAATAGAAGAATAAAAAAATTATGAGAGGAAAAATATAAAAATTCTACTAGTGTGTATGTCTTACTGATATGTTTCTGTTGTGTTTTGCCTTGCTTTGTTTTTGGGTGAAGCAGGGGAATTATAAGCCTTCTAAACTATTAGTGGTACAATTCCTTGATTTAGTGCACAAGGCCTTGGAGTTCTATGGGGTCACACTTTGCAAACTTCTGCCACTGTGGCAAAATATATTTATTCGTACATCAACCTGTGAGACAGGTAATGGTGACACATGTCATTAATTGCAATAGAACTCAGACTAGCTCAGTTACACTATTAAGAGCTTGGTCTTAAAATCAAATCTAATCACTAAGTCCAAAGACAGTGTTTTGAAGGCCTTAGTACATCTTGTTTTGATCTTTCAGATATTTGGCCCCATATTCCTATTTTTCCAGAACTCTAAGAAAGTATATAGAGAGGTTGAAAACGTAGTAAGCATTTTCAGTACTGTTGTGATCTACCAAGACACTTTTCAATCTTTAATAAACAATGGACAGGAGGTGAGAGAAGGCACCAGTATTTCTTTAGTCCTAATTGTGTGCCAGGTACGTTGTATGACTTAATTTATACATTCATTTACTCATTCTTTAACATACATATTTGAGAGCTGGTAGGCAACCAAAAAAAAAAAAAAAGAGTATTACTGTGATAAGCAAAAATAGACTTATTCCCTATATTCATGAAGAGTTTATATTCTAGTGGGAAAGTCATACACTAACTAAACTCATCATTGTAAACAGTATTGGGAAGGAATAAAATGTAATTTTATCTTTAACAATCCTTTAAGGAGGCATGCTGTTCCCTATTCATAAGTGAGGAGATTAAGGAACTTGTCCAAATCTACAAGGTTAGTAAAGGTCAGCAGGCCTGCCAAGAATTGCTGGGCAAGTGTTGTCCTGTACATCTCCCGGGGGTAGGAGCCATCATTCACATCAACTCTAATGTGACTGAAACTCCTAGAGTTTTGTAGTAGACCACCTGCACAACCATATGCATGGCCTTGAGTCAGATGGGATTCAATACTTTGTCCATATTACCCTGGTTAATGTAGATTTTCAGAGTAACCAGATCTAAAATGTGTTAAATTTGTTCGTCAAATCCACTGTATATGAAGTTAAGTTTTATGGGACAACATCTAAACAATACCCCGAGATATAATTCCTCATTAAATTAATAAAAGATTGTTTGGATGCCTCAGGTATGTAAAAAAAAACAGGAAAAAGATGTTTCTTGGCCTCACAGAGTTTCTAGTAAACCAGGAAAATAAAAGGAATTGAGATTGGCCATTATGACACAATGTACTTAGAAGGCATGGTATTGTTAGTAAAAGATTCTTGTTTCTCGTAGAGGTTCAAAATACTTATAGGATAGATGTTTGGCAAGGCAACCAGAATGCTTGGATAAAAACTTTGGGTTTTCTTACTCTGGTCAATAATGGACCACTGCCAATTTGGGGAAATGGGAGTTCAGTGTATTACACCATTAGGGTGGCTACTCTAGCCATGCAGACACATGATGGAAACCAAGTCCCAGGGAATCCAGCTATAAGACTTTAACAAACGGTCAATTTAATGTGACAAGTTCTTATATTATAATAATGAAAAAATTTTTAAAGGGGCAGGAGGATAAATGCAGAAAAACGTACAATTCAGAAGGAATATTGAAGTCTTGCTTCTTCTTGTTTTCTTAGAGTTCAGCTTTATGTACAAGTAACACTTAGTAAATCTTTCTTACTTTTTCATTGTAATATAAATGAACAATTTCACATAGCTCATTTCTCAGCTCGTTTTAATTAGTATCAGAATAGGAGAATGGGTATCTCAGGCTATTAGTAATTTGATATAGAACTTTTCACCTCCAGGTCAATGGTAAGTGAAACACATTTACATATTTTTAAGTGGATTTATTGCTCTTGAAGGGAGCCCAGTTGTAATCCTTCACTCCAGAACATGTTATTGCCAGAAAGCCCACAGGCGTTGAAACATTGATCAGGAAGTAACAGGGAGAAAGGGTCCAATTTCAACTGCTCTTCAGTGTTTGGCTTGCAAGATCTTCTTAAATTGTTTTAATTAATCCTAATTATGATTCTATTTTTAAAGACTGATGACAAATTGGATATGGACCAATAATCTAGGCCTATTTCAATTTAGAATATGCGCATGCAGTTACTAAAAAATAATTATCCATACCAGAAAAAGCAAGAAATTTACTAGAGAGCTCACTTTGTGCTAAGGGGGAAAAGAATGAGTGATAGAAATTCTATTACAAATTTCAGTAATAGGAATATGGCTTTTACAATTAGAAGACAATAGCGTCATTTACACTGATCTTGGCATCAAGAGAATTAGAAGTTACTTTTCCTAGATGTGTGTACCCCTAGAAATGGCCATAATGGATTCAACCCTGTCCGGCTTCCCCAGCCTCCAAGGCAACACATCCGTGGCAACAACTAAGCATCATTACAGTTTCTCAACTGTGGAAAAATAACAATTCCTTAACTCACTTTAGCCTATGCTCTTCTTAGCAATATAAAAACAAAACAAAACAAAACAAAGCCCAAAATGTCAATTCTATCCTCATTGACAAAGCTATATGCTTTGTCAGACATGTGATTATGAAATGGGCATATAATTATAAATAAAACATAATACCTGTGTCATAGCTTGAAGTGCAAGGAATGAAGGACTTGAGAAAAGAGTTTGCATGTAGATTATTTATTAGAGACATGATCCCTAAGATCAGGAGTGAGAGACCGTGGAGGGAAACAAGGAAGAAGGGAGAGCCAAATGAAGGATTAATGGATTGGCCAACACCACGGGCAAATGGTGTTCCATCCTGCCAGATTTTCTAAGGAGACTTATGACATGTGTCTCAGAATTTTTCACTTGGAAGACAGAAGAGAGATCATTTTATCCATTGGCTCCTGTTCTCCAGTTGTGAAGTGGGACTTTGTGGACATGAACTTCCCCACATTGCCCACTTGGCACATGTATGACAGACACTGGGGAGCAACCATGCTGCAGCATCAGGGAAGCCTCATGGGGTCTAAGCAAGACACTGTCAGGTTCACCTGAATGAGTCTGCTCAGGGCCTGTGTGCAACTAGACATTGTAGCAGAGACTGGAGAAAGAGATCATCAGAGTGAGAGGATTTAATGTGGTCTGGGACAGGTGTCTAACACACTCTGCCCTTTCAGGATTCAGTATTCAAGGTCTCCCCAAGGAGGCACAACTTCTTTTGAGGGAAAGGAGTTGAAAACAAGGAAAATTTTTAAATCTGTAGAAATGTTTAAAGAAGCATCCTTTTAAATTATTGTAGAAGGGGCGCCCGGGGGGCTCAGTCGGTTAAGCGTCCGACTTCAGCTCAGGTCACGATCTCGCGGTCCGTGGGTTCCAGCCCCGCTTCGGGCTCTGGGCTGATGGCTCGGAGCCTGGAGCCTGCTTCGGATTCTGTGTCTCCCTCTCTCTGCCCCTCCCCTGTTCATGCTCTGTCTCTCTCTGTCTCAAAAATAAATAAACGTTAAAAAAATGTTTAAAAAATTATTGTAGAGTGCATGGCTAGAGATTGGATACATGGACTTTGGAGTCAGATGAATTGTGGAGTCAGACGAATACTGTCTCAAATTCTTACTCATTGTGTGGTGCCTATCAACTCATTCAGAATCTCCTGATCAGTATGGTGGGGGAAAGGAGGTAGAGTAGTTTCTATCCCATGTAACAATTGTGAATATATTTTTTTTAACAATTGTGAATATGAAACAAGATTAGGTATGTGTACAGCATAGTCCATTGTCTTGTAGGGGTACCATATCGAAAGAGAGAGAGAAAGAGAGAGAAATAGCTACTGCACAAGGTAAAGCCTGGCAATCTTCTCATTTCTTATCTCCGTTTATATGTTTGCATGAAATGATGCCATGAAGCCTAGTACCTTTTTAATATAACTTGAAGTTTTCTAGGGTAAGAATAAGTCTCCTCAAAACCGAAAAATAGGGAGCTATATTTTGTCTACAGTCTTTCATCAGAGTTCAAACCAGAAGTTGTTTTTACCTTCATTTTTAATTCACAAAGTTTCTTTAAAGTCTACCTTATGAGAAGAAGGTAGCAGATGATTTGGTGTACTAGTTGTTAAACTAACTTTTTAAAGATTTAAGGAAAAACTGACGTTTGGCTGAGCTGTTGCTTGAAACATCAGTGACCCTGAATGCAGTCTTTACAAGCTAAGAATTCCCCAAAGCTCAGTGGGAGAGTTGATATCTTAACCTACACAACAGAACAGCAGGATCAGGCAAGTCGCTGCGCTGAGACACCACTTGGGGCCAGATTTTAATAGCTGACAACTCATAATGGATTGACAAAAGCAAAACATCATTAACTTGAATCTACAAAGTCGACATTTCCATATGCAAATTGGAGCTAGCACATATGTGCCAGTGTACAAGTCTCATTGCTTGTTTAGTTATCTGTATGTCCTTTAGGTTGCCTTCCTTTGTCTTTAAGATCCCAGTGGACGAGAACCACGTCTGGTAACCCACTTTGCAAAACAACAACAGGTGCACAGATTGGTCCTCACTAAATGTTTTTTATGGTAATGATGGTGATATTGTTGACTTTCTTTCTCACACAAGAGTTTAATATCTACAATGTAATGTCAGCACCCAGGGGTAAAAGGACAGTCGCGAAAAATACGTTTGAGCAGTGTAACATGAAAGTTACTGCCTGTTTAATTTTTTTTAATGTTTATTTATTTTTGAGAGAAACTAAAGTGCCAGTGGGGGAGGGTTAGAGAGAGAGGGAGACACAGAATCTGAAGCAGGCTCCAGGCTCTGAGCTGTCAGCACAGAAGCCTGAGGCAGCGCTGCAACTCACGAAATTACCATGAGATCATGACCTGAGCCGAAGTCGGCCACTTAACTGACTGAGCCACCCAGGTGCCCCGAAAGTTACTGTATATTTATATAACAAGTACCACTGAACTGATCCCTAGGGGAATGAGTACTAGAAAGAACACTCATTATAAATTTCTACATCTTATTCTAGGTTCCTAATATGGATCCTTACTAAAGATGTGTCCTACGTTGCAAGCTAGGCAATTCTTTCGTGTTTATCTTTCTGGAAAATGATGGGGCCGTGACATTTTACTTTTTAGTATAATTCTTCTTGGTTCAGTGGCATAAAAAAAAATTATAGCCAGCCTAGTTCTGGCCCATGGGAAAATGATTTAACCTCTCTGAGCATTAAGTTCTTGAGTTGTTACAACGTATCTTACAATCTTGTTGGGTGGATGAGTTAAGATCAAGTAAGATAATGTAAAGTGCTATAAAAACTTAAGCTGTTGTTATCCCCCAAAATGCATCCTTTGGGCTGTGCTTATGTGACTTGAGGAAATAGCCAATTATGCTATTTCCTTTCTGAGACTATGATCTTGGACTTATTGTTCAACATGCCTGTATGAACACACCACAAGGCTCAGCAGCCTCTTAAGATTCTTGACTCATTACTTTCTCCATTTTCCCCAGTGAGCTGTCCTTTCTTGGCTTGTCTTTCCTTTTCTGTTGTGTATACAAATGTTGTGTGTTAAGATCAAGGGGGTGGACACCTGGTTTGCTTCTCTGAGTTCTATCACTCACTCTCATAAAGATTTTGCTTTGGGCATTGCAGCTGGCATTCCTCTCCTTTCTTTTCCTTGCTGCCGAAGAGTTACACAGGAAAGAATCATGAAGGCTTAAATTCTCCAATCCTGCTTCCTATCTACCTCGCATCCTCCCGTTACCAAAGGGGAAACACATGTTTTTCAAACTCAATTTTTGCTGATGAAAATTTTGTTCAATTTCACAGCTTGACTTCAGAATTTTCCCCACTGATGGTAAATTCCATTCCCTTGCCAAACAAGGAAAAATTCTACAACCATGTTTGGAAGGAAAACTTAGAAATCTCCCTCCAGCTCTAGTATCAGATAAATATAAGAAAGAAAAGAATTTGTTATGCTAGCCTGTCTGTCATTCAAAACTCTAACATGTTTGATGATTGTAAATTTGGGGAAAATATTTAACATAGGTGAATGGAATTTGTTGTTACAGAAACGTAAAGTTCGAAGCACAGATATTCATAGCAATGGTAGCATTCGGATGCTGGTGGCTTGTGTTGAATGCATATTTGTTGAACCAATTACAGTTGGAAAGAATGCTCAGTTAGATTTTCTTCCTCTCGTGCATTCTATTATTTTGCTTAGAATCTTTTTTTTTAATAACTTACCTTTCCTTGTGAAAACTTATTTCTCTTATTCCTTTTATTTACTTGATAGTTACTTAAACCACTATAATTCCAAGTGCTTTTTTCCTTCCTTAGTGCGCCACAGCCCAGATCAAAACTCTTTCGATAGGTCACTTTCATTAAAGGTGTTATAAAAATAAATGGCTTGTAACAGGTAGGGAAAACATGAACCAGGGGAATGGTGCAGAATCTTATTTCCCAGCTGTGCCACAGGAAGCCTTCATGTTCTTTGGGGTTTTATTTCTGTGTTCAGTTCCGGCCAAGTAAAACCCCCTGCCTGGATGTCAAGGGCTAGTACTGAAAGCTACAAAAGGCGGGAGAGACCTTTCTCCCTGAAAGGGGTTTTGGAAGTGAGCTAGTTTATTTAATCCCCAGGCAAACCTGTAGTCAAGCTAATAAGAATGAGGGAAACAGCTTCCTACATGTGAGCTAGGACTGTGAGAAATTGTTTTTCAGGGTGTTTTATAGCCAAAACCCTTCAAGGGTATGGAAGAGCTCTCCAACCAGGGGCACAAATATTCAAGGAGAGCTTGTTTGTTTTATGGTTATTCTTATCCCACAATAAACAGCTTAAATTTGCAGACTATACTTTTTTGACTATAAAGTGGGTTATTTCTCAAGATGCCGGTGCTTTCCGTAACAGATGGAATAAATAGGAGAAAATGCTGAGAATACACCACTGAAATTCTGATTTATTCAATCATTAACAAAAAGAAGTGCAATTTCAATGGTAATAGAATGAAAACCCAACTGTTTCTGCTTTCCTTCTGAAAACTTGTTTTCTATGGAGAATTCTGCTCTTAGGCAAACACCTATTTAAACCTCAGCAATGTATAATCTTAACTTCAGGCAGCATGGTTGTATAGGTTCAGTAATTTGTAATACTTCTGCAACTAGGGATAAAATATTAACTTTCAATAACATAAGCACTCTCTGCACTACAAATAGTGGGGGGAAATACCACACATGCTATTTCCAAGGAAAGATGTCTCATATATACACGTCATGTATATATCTATATCTATATCTATATCTATATCTATATATCTAGACACTTTATACTTGCCTTTCAATGTTTATCAAGGCAGTTGCTTTGCAGTTTGTTAGAGGCATCACAGTCCATGCATAACCTTTGGGGAGTTGGCAGTAAGTAAGAACAATTAGTCCATTGTCTCTGTCTCAAGATACAATTAAGAAGGAGGGGAAACAAAAGCCATTTAAGTGCAACAATGCTTACAATAATCATAGTGAGGTCAATTCAAGGTTGGAAACCACACTAAATGCTTCCTGGGACAATTGTTTGAGTATAATAAAGGCAAGTAAAACATTGCAGTAGTCTTATAAGAAAAACAGAATACTTAAAAACTCCATGATACACACTTATGTATAAAAATGTTCATAATACACATACATGCACACACAGAACATTTCTCCGTATTTTCACTGCATATCATAATTAAGGCTGTGGAATATGAAGATTTCAGTATAGGCTTACTTAAACTTTTCTAATATTTTAAAGTTTCTTCATAATCAGTCCTGATCTGGGTGAACCTAACAGAATTCACCTAGTATGGAACCAGTAACCCAGTTACAGTCTGTCTGTGTTACTAATCCATGGTGTGACCTTGGCTAACTCATTCATTTTTCCTCCTGGGATCCTTTATTTTAGTTTTTTTCTTGAATTTGGTAACTGGGCTCGTAAATGATCCTACAAGACCCCTCTGGTTCTAAAATTGTACCGTCTTGGGGCACCTGGATGGCTCAGTAGGTTAAGCCTCCAACTCTTGGTTTCGGCTCAGGTTCTGATCTCAGTTTTGTGAGTTCAAGCCCCGCATCCAGCTTGCCACTGACAGTGTGGAGCCTGCTTGGGATTCTCTCTCTCCCTCTCTCTCTGCCCCTCCCCAACTCGTGCTGTCTCTCTGAAAATAAATAAACTTAAAAATAAATAAATAAGTGAATAAAATTGTACCATCATAAGGTTTTCTTTTTATTTGTTGTCAATTGAACATATCCTTCCTTACTTTGAGCTTATTATTAATTAAAAAGAAATCAATGTAAACTTAGATTGGGGTGGTGCAGCCACCTATATTGACAAAAGAGAAAGATGTTTGTGACAAAAACCCTTCAGTTTTGTCCTTTATTAACTTTGGTTTGTATCAGGTGGAAAATTTCTCCTGTACTAAGATGGCATTTATAATCTATGAAGCTTAGAATGAAAATTCCTGAAGTCATTTGATAGGAGACCCAATTTAATAGATTCACTTCCCCCTTGCTTATCCCTCTCCTTCCCCTTTTATTTCAGCCCTAGCTCAATTCTTAAACTCTTAGAGAACAGACTTTCACAGTAGCCTTTCCAGGAGTTTTCACAAAACTACATATATAAATACAGTCCAGTTAAACATTTTCAATCTACATATTCTGAAAGTCGACGTGGCTTCTCCTGTCCTAATGCTGTGACCAGAACACAAGATTGCTGCTCAATCTAGCAAAATTTTTAAAAATGTGCTGCCCATTTCCCTTCTTGACCCACCAAATAGTTGCCACTATTTTTTTTTTTAATCTTTTTAGTACTCTGTGCACACAGAGTATCATGCCTATCTTTTTGTGCAGGTGTGTATTTTGTTGGGGTTTGTTTACAATGGTGGGGCTTGATTGTAAAAGCCCTGTATTATGAATAAACCAATGGCTGAAATGAAGTGGAACCTTGATTTATTTGGGTAGGACTGTTTTCCAGTGCTGTAAATCATATTTTGGTGTTCATTTACCTTTGCATTCTTTTTGAGCCACTGGCACCGAGGCTGACGAATGGGAATCAAATGAAGTGTGCTAAGTGCTTCTGCTGGAGGGTTTCATCTCCCCACATGCCGGGGTGTGATTTATCTCTGTAATACATCACGCAACTTATTTTCCTTTACTTATTTTATTTAGTGTTGTCACGAATAATATCAATTGGCCATTGACTGTGAACTCTAAACAGTAGTAAATTAATGAAATAAGCTACATCTACAGAACTCATCTGTCCCCAATTTGATTAGAGCCACTTTGGTTGCACCAAGCCATTTACTAGAGATGAACCTCATTTATTAAACAAGCAGCTTCATGAGTTCTATGTAAATTGTTATGCATAATATTTGCAGTGATTTTAATGAAACACTTAAAGCTGACTCTTTTATATCTCAATCACTAAGAGTACTTTATGTTTGTGGAATAGGCATTTTCAGTCATCCTGTGATGTTAATCTAAGTAACTCTATCTGAAGTAACTGTCCATTTAGAGAAGGAGATGTTCATTCTTTTTTGTTTCTGGGGAAGACAACAGGAGCAAGGAAGAAGCACAGGGATTTTTAGAGAAAGGGCTTTATGGAGAAAGTGTCACATGAGCATGGTTAATTTTCATCACAACACAGAGAAGGTACTCAGAATCTCTGACCAAGCATTCCAGCATTGGGCTGCACAAGTATATCAAGAATTTCAGACCACAGGAATGCATAATTCCAAGAGTTTGATTTCCCTTGGGATTTGGAAAGGTACGTTTCACAAAAAGAATGGCTTAATAAAAACAATCTTAATAATTCAAATAGATAATGCCTATGTTTTTTTTTGTAGTGGCTTAAAAAAATGTAGGGAGTCTAAACATGTCCCAGAAAAAGCACGGAGAGGTAGGTAAAAGCTGTAAATCAAAACCAGGGGAGACATAAGCAAGTTCAGTTTGAAACAAGGTGATAGCCTCTGGGCACTAAGGCAACTGTCTACAGAAACAGGAGAAGGGGTGAGGGGTTTAACCGAGGGGAACATATATCCAGAGCTGTCCTGGAATGGGAGGGGCTAACTATACAATTTCAGTGAAGAGTAGAGGAACAAAATAGAGCAACAAAGAAGTCGCAGTGTATGAGATAAGAACATTCCTGGGAGGTATCTGTATGGGACTAAAGCGGAGTAAAAATTGGAAACATTTGGTAGAGTGTCTTTTTCCAGAACATAAATGAAGGTGGGTGGTGGTGATAGAACGCAGAGTATCCTACACATTCGCTGAGGACATATGCCCTCCTCATGAATCCCCTTGATGAGATCTACTGCAATCCAGATCTGATTAAAGAGCTGTGAGGCATCACAGTGAAGTTTAGTATTAAAGTTAAAAGCATATTCAATATGCTTGCTTTACTAAAGAATTTGATGCATGCCAGCACCTCAAACCCTCATATATTTTCAAAGAAATTTAGAACCCTAGAATTCTATTTTATTTTTGAGAGACACAGAGACAGAGTGCAGGTGGAGGAGGGGAAGAGAGAGAGACAGAATCCAAAGCAGGTTCCAGGCTCTGAGCTGTCAGCACAGAGCCCAACACGGGGCTCCAACTCATGAATGGCAAGATCATGACCTGAGCCAAAGTCAGATGCTTAATCAACTGAGGCACCCAGGTGCCCCTGAGAACCCTACAATTCTAGAACTTGCAAATTGTAAATGAGGATTTAGATATCTCAGTCCCAAAGATTCTGTTGTCTCCCGAGAGTTATTTCAGATTTTTTCCATATATAGTTATTAATTGAAATCCAATTCACAGATACAAGATCTTTATTTTAAATAGAACTGAAAAGTCCATTGAAACAATCACCTGATTAGAGGGAACATATCGAGGAAGGAAGGAAGAAAGAAGAGAAGAAGGGATGGAGGGCTTGCAGTTGATTTAAGTATATATTTTTTCTTATTATTATTACTGAGTGGGTTTTATTTTATACTACATTATGCAACATATAGATAAGATGCAACATTTAGGTTGAGGAAAAAGAAGTTAGAAAATACTGGATAAAACATGTCTAGGGAAGTATGCCCTAAAGTGAGTTTCATAACAAATGTTTACTACTTAAAATATTGGAAAACAACCACAATTATGAATACCTCTTCAATATATACAGTATACATAGTCAAGGTTCTGAAGAATCCTGCAGTAAAGAAAGTTGTTTGAGTTTGTTCTAACTTGCATTTCAAAAACACATTTGAGTAGGGTAACTTTTTTCCATTTAATCCCTACTAACAGCTGTAGCACTGGTGTTCCTTGGAACACATTTTGGGAAATGGTGCTCTCAACACATCTGAAGAACTTACCTACAAAGTCTAACTCTTTCAGAAATTATACGTAGGAAAATGTGTCCAAGGGTAGAGTTATCCACAAGAAAATCAAGGTTTATGAAAGGAATTCTTGACTCTGAATTCTTCAGAAGTGACTGATGATGGGGCACCTGGGTGGCACAGTCGGTAAAGCGTCCGACTTCAGCCAGGTCACGATCTCGCGGTCCATGAGTTCGAGCCCCGCGTCAGGCTCTGGGCTGATGGCTCAGAGCCTGGAGCCTGTTTCCGATTCTGTGTCTCCCTCTCTCTCTGCCCCTCCCCCGTTCATGCTCTGTCTCTCTGTCCCCAAAATAAATAAACGTTGAAAAAAAAAAAAAAAAAAGAAGTGACTGATGATGAATGAAAATCTCATTTTGGAAGTTCCCCAATTCCAAATATGTTTTATTTTTCCCATAACAGAACTCGAAGTTACAAGTTTAGTCTTTAGAACTACAGTAGTATCTCCCAAAAACAAAACAAAACAAAACAAAACAAAACAAAACAAACAAAAACAAAAAACACACTTCAAATCAGAGACTCACACTTAGCAACCTTCTTTTCTCCTGTTTTTGAAGTTGTATACATGACTGAAACCCACTTATGAAAATTGCAATTTCTGTGCAACAACTTTCTTTGTTACCTGGAATTCACATCCTCTACAGCAATCATGCTGCTTAAATCTCCTTCTCTCAAACTTGCAATTACTCTCTTCTGATTATTTCTCAGATTCAGCTCCCTTGATATTTCAGACACATTCGATAGTGTTGATCATTATCTTCTCACATGTGTTCTGGCCCAGGTCCTCTGTGCCACTCACTTTCTCTCCTCTCACCTCTCAGATACTCTCCTGGTCACTGTTTGCTAAACCAGTGATTTCACTGCTCCCATGTCACAAAGCCCAGGTTTCAATCAAATGTTCATTTCCCTCCATATTCATTCTATTAGAGTCCCCGCTTTGTCTCTCTTTTTCAGTTGTCTTTAAAAATATGCCTGCCCAACGTGTTTATCTCTCCCAGCTCAAAAGCCATCTTTGTAGTATCAAGATTACCAGAATATATTCTCTCAAATACAATTCTGATATATCCAACTTATCAAGTGAACACTAAACTTACCATCTACCCTAAGTCAGTTCCATTTACCAATGATCTTTATGCTCTACGTAGCAACACTGTTTTTCAGCTTAAAATGTAAGTTTTTTTCCAGTGCCTTGTGTACATTTGCTTTCTGCTTGATCGTGAAATTCTATATATCATGCATCAACGGTTTATTAAATCTGTAGAATATTCCACTACAATAGTAGGCATAGATACAAAGTTACTTGACCTTCAGGAAACTCATAATTTAACATGAGAAGTAGGAATATAAACACAGAATTTAAATAAGTCCAATGCTACAAGTGCAAGATATATAGGTTGCTATGGAAGAAAGGTTCCAAAGAGACATGGTGATATGACAGTATTAGAAAACGCTTAAAAAGAAACAACATTTGAGATGGGTCTTGAAGGATGAGTTGAAAGTCACATGAGGCATATGACAAAATGGTATTCTATGCTATAAATATTAATAACTTATTTAAATAAATGGCAAGGGGCGCCTGGGTGGCGCAGTCAGTTAAGCGTCCGACTTCAGCCAGGTCACGATCTCGCGGTCCGTGAGTTCGAGCCCCGCGTCGGGCTCTGGGCTGATGGCTCAGAGCCTGGAGCCTGTTTCCGATTCTGTGTCTCCCTCTCTCTCTGCCCCTCCCCCGTTCATGCTCTGTCTCTCTCTGTCCCAAAAATAAATAAACGTTGAAAAAAAAATTAAAAATAAATAAATAAATAAATAAATAAATAAATAAATAAATAAATAAATGGCAAAAGGTTTGGTGTGTCTGTGAGGCGGGATAAGGATTCATACAACTTGTGTTTAGAAGGAATGTTAGGAGATGAGACTGGAAAGTTGTTGAGCCTGCTTTACTATGGACTTTGAATAACTTGCTAAAAAGTTTATACTTGACCCTGAAGATGCAGAGATGATCAGAATTTGAGCAGACAAGTGCATAATCATATCTGTATCTTAAAGTTATCATGCTGGTTAAAACAAAAACTAAAACTAAGACAAGAATGGGAAATAGAAGATGGGGTAGAGGACATCAAAATAGTCTCCCACCTAGTTTCTTTATTCTCAGCTCTTTACTTAATTCCAATCCTCCTTGGATGACTCTATGGTACTTTATTGCACAAATATAAACAAAAATATTTCAGCAGTATTTACCTCTTTATTGTTACGTCAAAATTAAGCTCTCTGCCTGACTTTTATCATTTACTATAGACCAAATGTTTGTGCCCCACAAAATTGTTATGTTGAAACAGTCTCCAATGTGATGGTATTTGGAGGTGGGGCCTTAGGAAGGTGATTAGACCTTGAGGGCAGAGTCCTCACGAATGGGGTTTGTGCCCTTGTAAAAGAGACCCCAGAGAGTCTCCCCACCTCCTCCACCATGTGAGGACACAGTGAGAAGATGGCCATCTTTGAACCAGGAAGGTGTTCTCACAGGACACTGAATCTGCTGTTGCCTTTATCACGGACCTCCCAGCCTCCAGAATTGTGAGAAAATGAATTTCTGTTGTTTAGAGGCCATCTAGTCTATGGAATGGGCTAAGACAGTGTCCTTTATGTTTATTCAAGGACTTGTTATCCTGCATACAGCAAGTTTATTCCTCTCCCAATGCTCACCTTCCCCCCCTCCCAGTCAACATTTTCCTTGCCTTTACAACCCAGTACTCCAGCTGAATGTGTTGCCTTTTTCCTCTCCCATGAGATATTCTTCTTCATGGACTCAGATCAGGCCTATTCTCCAGTATCAAATTCAAATCCCTTCTTTTCCCACAGTCTTTCTGGAAGCTTTACCTATCTCTTGCCCTTGATGTCACTGTTTTTTGTTTTGTTTTGTTTTTGTTTTATTTTCTAAGTGCCTTGGTATATGCTGGATCTCACAATTCATGCTTTGTCTTCACTATTTGCTACATTTATGTTTGAGTCTAATTTCAAATAATTTTTTGTTCATTAAGGACAAGATTGATGTACTTATTATACTTCTGAGTTTTTTACTTTTTTATTGGACAAATTACAAATTATCAGCATCCTAAAAGAAATCTACAGGGTTCCTGTTAGCATGTTGTTTTCAATGCAAGAATCTGTAATAAAATCAATGTCTAAATTTATTGAGCACTTATTATATGCAAAGCACTGTGCTAGGTGGATCTATCATAAGCCTTACAACCACTATGTTGTAAGTATTATTATTGTTATTGTTATTAATATCATCATATTATCACCATAACCACATAAGGAAAGTGAGTTAGAGATACATTAAGCAATTGCACAAGATCACTAATTCATTCAATCTATCAATACATTTTTATTGAGTTTTTAATAACGTCCCAGGCATGATTCTAAACATCACAGAAGGAACATTGAACAAAGCAAAATTTTTTTTAAGTTTATTTATTTTTGAGAGAGAGAGAGAGCACACAAGCGAGGGAAGGGCAGAAGGAGAGAGGGAGACACAGAATCTGAAGCAGGATCCAGGCTCTGGGTTGTCAGCTCAGAGCCCAATGTGGGCCTCAAATGCACGAACTGTGAGGTCATGACCTGAGCCAAAGTAGGACAGTTAACTAATTGAGCCACCCAGGCGCTCCTGAGCAAAGCAAAATTTGTCCTGAAAGCAGGGCATTTTGCTTGGGGAATAGACTATTAGAAATTTAAACATTTTAAGAAAACAGTTCAAGCAAATGGTCTTCTAACAATATCTGGTGGAATGATGCATGCTATAAAAAATCAAGCAAGGCAAGAGCATGGAGTACAATGAGTACTAAATCATCCAGCCAGCATGGGAAGGCAGGCTGTCCAACTCTATGTCCTCTGTAATAAGTCCCCTATTATTTATCAGCCTCAGGTACAACTTCATTACTAGCATCTGAAGCCTGCAGTAATCTCTTTCCACACACATATTCTAATGTAACTCAAGTCTCATCAACATCAGATCTACATTCTAATGGGACAAGTACTACTATCTTCACTTAAAATGTACTCACCATGGCTTTTGTGTTTCCCCCAGCTATTCTTTTAGCACATGAACACACACACACACACACACACACACACACACACACACACACCTTTGTTTCTTTTAACACAGATTTAATTTACTTTTCCTCTAAAACTGTTTTGTCTATTAGAACAGGAGTTGCATCTTCAATTTTGTTAGCAATCTCCATCATTTGTACTGTTATTCTAGGCAGTTTATAAATATGTGTTGGCGTGACAGAATTTTTCTGAGTTCTAGTTCCTGAAAATTATGAAAAGAAAACAATTATATCAATATGTGAAAAAGTGAAGAATTATAACTTTGGATCTAACTTTCTGATGTAGTGTCTGCATCAACAATTAGTTTTAAAATTAAGGTGTAAGGTCTTAAAGTTTCTTTGACATAATGGACCTTCTGATTAAGGAAAAACATTGAGGATAAATACATATATGATATGTGTTATGTTAGACTTTGAAGCGTTTAAAAAACATTACATTCACGGTAACCCGTAAATCCTTGTATATTACTATTATTTAAATTTTATGTCCTCTAATTCTGAAGAAAATATGAGAACTTAATTAAAATGGTTATTTATGTCATTTCAGCCATTAAATGTTTAAACACATTTAAAAGTTGTCACTCAGTCGCAGTGAAGAGAATGGTTCCTTTCTGAAAAAAAATGAAGCAGGTGTATTTATAGCTAAATAGGAGAAAACCTGTTTGAGAAAAAGCAGAATGCTGAGAATGCATATGGTATTTGCATCATCTCAAACTAATGCTCAAGTGACCTTGCCAACAGTATTTATTCTGAACAACCACATAAGCAACTATCTTCTCAATATAAAAAAGTACTCATTGTTCTTTTTTTTAAATATTTCTAACAATAATAGTCAGAAATAGGCCTTGGCTAAACTGTGATTGCTGTTCCTGCTTTCCATACTTTTCTAACTTTAAAATACCATTTAAAATACAATTTGTGTATCTTTGTAAGCAAAACAGAGCTTTCACTGTACTCATTAGCAGCTAGCATGTGTTGTTAAATTTGACAGATTCAACCAGAGGAAGAAACACAAGTAGCACTTATAAAGTCCGAACAAAGTTGCCATTATAAATACCACACCCATTTGTTAGGGCTGCTGTGGCAAAATTTAAAACTGTTTGAAATTTATTGACTCACAGTTCTGGAGGCTCAAAGTCAGCTATCAAGGTGTTGGGAGAATTGGTTCCTTCACAAGTCGGTGAGGGAAGGTCTGCTCCAGGCCTCTGTCTGTATCTTATAGTTGGCCATTTTTATGTTCACATGCTGTTCTCCCTGTATATGTGTCTATCCAAAATTTCCGCTTATGAATTTTCAGTATGGGTCCACATTAATGGCCTCATTTTAATTTAATTATCTCTTTATAGGTCTATCTCCGAATAAGATCACATTAGAAGGTACTGGGGTTTAGGATTTCAACATATGAATATTGGGGAGGGGCACAATTCAGCGCATAACTGACACTTTCCTCATTTTTCTTTGAAATGTCATTTAAATTTTTATTTATTTCTTGCCTATAATCGAATGGATTATAACACATGTATTAGAAATAGTATTTGGTGACTCTTCAAAACTACTTCGATTTTCCAAATTAGGAAGGAAGAAGTTAAATTACCTTTGTTTGCACATGGCATGATCTTATATATAGAAAACCTTAAAAACTCCACAAAAAATATTAGAAATAACAAATAAATTCAGTTAAGTTGCACGTTTCAAAATCAATACGCAAAAATCAATTGCAGTTTGATACACTAGTAATGAACTATCCAAAAAAGAAGTTAATGAAATAATCCCATTTATAATAGCATCAAAAACAATAAGATACTTAGGAATAAACTTAACCAAGAAGGTGAAACATCTGTACACTGAAACTATAAAACACTGCTAAAAGAAATTGAGCAAAACAAAAATTAATGGAAAGATATATCCTATATTCATGCTTTGGAAGAATTACTATTATTTAAATGTCCATATTACCAAACCTATAGATTCAATCAAATCCTCATAATAATTCCAATGGCATTTGCCAAAGAAATAGAAAAAAATCCTAAAATTCATATGAAATCACAAAATACCTTCAATAGCCACAGCAATCTTGAGAAAAAGAACAAAACTAGAGGCATAACACTTCCTAATTTCAAACCATACTATAAAACTTCAGTAACCAAGGGGCATGTGGGTGACTCCATTGCTTAAGCATCGAACTCTTGATTTTAGCTCAGGTCATGATCTCACAGTTCATGAATTTGAGCCCCACATGGGGCTCTGTGCTAACAGCGCAGAGCCTGCTTGGGATTTTCTGTCTCCCTCTCTCTCTTCACCCCCCCTCTCAAAATAAATAAACATTTTTATAAAAACAACTACCATAACCAAAACAGTACTATATTGGCCCAAAAACAGATACAGAGACTAATGGAAGAGAATACAGCCCAGAAACAAACCCATGTATGTACAATCATCTAACCTTTGACAAGGCAGCCAAGAATACACAATGGGGAAATGATGGTCTCTTCAAAAATTATGTTAGGGGACGCGTGGGTGGCTCAGTTGGTTAAGCTTTGGACTTTGGCTCAGGTCATGCTCCTGCAGTTCAATGAGTTCAAGCCCCTCCTTGGGCTCTGTGTTAATAGCTCGGAGCCTGGAGCCTGCTTCAGATCCTGTGTCTCCCTCTCTCTGCCCCTCCCCTGCTCACTCTCTGTCTCTTTGTCTCTCTCTCAAAAATAAATAAACAATAAAAGTGGTGTTAGGAAAGCTGAATATCTACATGCAAAAGAATAAAAATGGACTCTTACCTTACACCATTTATAAATGTTAGCTCAAAATAAGTTAAAGACTTAAATGTAAGACTTGAAACTGTAAAACTCCTAAAAGCAGAGGGGGAAAAGCTCCTTGACATTGATCTTGGCAATGATTTTTTTAGATATGACACCAAAAGCACAAGCAACAAAAGAAACAATAAACAAGTAGGACTATGTCAAACTAAAAAGCTCTGGTCAGCAAAGAGAACAATCAATGAAATGAAATGGCAATCTATGGAATGGGAGACAGTATTTACAAATAATGTATCTGATAAGGGGTTAATATCCAAAGCATATGTGTCACTCCTTGTAGTCATTTTCACGATGCATGCATATATTAAATCATGACATGGCACATCTTTGAAAAATCACACTATAGGGGCGCCTGGGTGGCGCAGTCGGTTAAGCGTCCGACTTCAGCCAGGTCACGATCTCCCGGTCCGGGAGTTCGAGCCCCGCGTCGGGCTCTGGGCTGATGGCTCAGAGCCTGGAGCCTGTTTCCGATTCTGTGTCTCCCTCTCTCTCTGCCCCTCCCCCGTTCATGCTCTGTCTCTCTCTGTCCCAAAAATAAATAAACGTTGAAAAAAAAAGAAAAAAAAAAAAAAAGAAAAATCACACTATACAACCTAAATATATGCAATTTTTCTTTGTCAATCATACCTCAATAAAGTTAAAAATAAGAAATAAACAAAATCAAAGGAAAAAATAAAAATCTGAAAAAACTATATAGATTTGAAATAATAAGTAAAATACTTAGAGTTTATGGTTGTTTGTTATAATTTTGACACATTCCAAGTTCAAATGAGCTGTGAATCAAAAAGTGACTGAACATGGCTATTCAGGTTCATAAGCTAAATAGACAGATGCCTATCATTTGAGATACACTTGAGGTCCTAGAAGTTGTACTTCCAAAATATGTGCATTGTCCATGTCTGGTTAATATCTTATAATTGACTAAAGATTGTCTCACAATGAAATGAACATATTTCAGCAGTGGTAGATCAAGCCACTCATCAATCAGAAAAATTGTGCTGAGAATAACTGTAATGAATTTCTTCCAAGCAGTAGCTCTTCTTTCCCATCCAATAACACAAAGTCCTGTTTCTTCCCCAACCAAGCATCTCTGTCATATGTCTGAGATTCTCTACACTGTCAACTTCCAGTCCAACATACTGATGCCTCTTGCCTGAAATAAGGTCTTAATTGGATGAATATCTTAATTCCTTTATTCAGCAATAAATTATGAGGTTTACACCATGTACCAAGCACTTGTCATAGATGCTTGACTACCTCTGTGTGGGGTTTATCTAGGTGGGTATGGAAATGCCTTTTGTTTCTGTTTTTTGATCTCCTTCCAATTTGTTATCCACACAATACCCAGAGTGATCATTTCAAAGGGAACTCTGACCCTGTAACTCCCTACTTAAAGCCTTTTCATAATTTCCAATTGCTTTTAATTAAAACCTGAAAGCTTTGGTATAGACTTCAAGGCTCTGTGTAATCTAGTTTCTATTGCATTTGCACCTCATTCCGTCTGGCGCTCTCCCTCACCCACTCTGTCTGGTCACACTGGTCTTCTATCTAATGGTGTCTATAACTAAATCTCTACCATCTCAGAGCATTTGCATACTTGCTTTTTTTCAGAATCTCTCTTGCTCTTCACGTCTCCATATACAACTCTTCCTGTCTCAGCAGAAACATCACTTCTTCATGGATGGCTCCCTAACTCACCTAATTTACCCAGTATTCGTGTGTCGCCTACTTAGATCTTCTCATGTATACCAATGGTGAATAATTATATATATAATGTTTATCTCTCTAATTGAATTGAATCCAATTAGGACAAAGGCCACGTGGGTTCACAATTTATTTCTATACTTAGCACAGTACTGGATAAATAGAAAGTACTTAATACATTTCTATTGAATATAAGAGGAATGAAGAGAAGAGGAAAGAAGAAAGAGGAAAGAGAAAGAATATCCTGAATGCTCATAAGGCCTACATGAAAGTGGAATGAGCTTGAAGTGAGATGAACACTAACTTAAGGGGTAAAAGTTTGGATTCTGGGCAAAAAACTTCAGAGTAAACAACTATTTTAGCCCACATTTTCCAAGTACATTTAATGGCAGACCAATCTCACAAAATGCTTCTCAAAGGCATAATACCATGGTCAAAGTAGTGTGCACAATATTTTCAGATTCTAGAGATTCCCAACACATATTATCAGCTACTCTTAAGAGCTCCAAGAAAACTCCTTGTGGAAAAAAAAATGTGTTTAACAACCCCCTATCTAGAATAGCTAGCAATGCTCAGAAGCACTTGCTGGGAAATATGATTGTGAGATTTAACATGCCTTTTCCACTCCCTTGCTTATTCCCTCATAATTAAAGGGATTTAGATGGGAAACCTCATTCTGTATTTTCCCTTGTCCCAAAAGACAGCCTTGGATGACTTATCTTCAGAGGTTTTGTTTTTACTTATTGATTACCAATGTATAGCATCAGGAGTCTTGGCCCCTCTTTACAATATAGGATTTACATAATTTTGGATAATTGGTGTATCCATACATATGGATTTATAGTATTATAATAATGGTCATATGCTTTCCACCTAAAATTTCTTCAGCTTAATAATAATATAGACCAGGAGTTCTCAAACATTTTTCAGTGCAAATTTCTAGTACTTGTATATTTATTTATATATGATAATATAAATGTACCACTATATCTACATATTATTTACTTTATAACACATACCCCAAAATAAAAGCTTTAAATAATGAGGTGAAAAAATATATAATGAGAGGCCCTAATATATTCTTTTCACTACTCCACGGGTCATTTTGCATGGTCCCTATATTACATGCATGTACCTTACTTTAGAGGTAGCTTTTATAAACTCTAACAGGGTTAGAGCTCACCAGGAAATAATGGGACCTATGACTGTTGTTCAAGAATAAGTGACAATGTATTATAAGGCTTATAGTTGTTATTTACCCTGAAAATGACTCAGCTGTTATTTATTGGATGTAGCTTGTTTAGGTGGGTAAAAGGAACTGGATCTTTAGGGAAGATATTGGAATGTGGACAAAGAATACATCTTTATAAAGTTTATGTCAATATTGAGATGTTGCATAATTTACTACCATAATGTTACCAGATAGAGCCCTGTCTTCTTTACCTTGGCTTGGAATGTCAAGAGGGCATAGTTGCAAAGGCACATGGCCCTCCTGGATGACCAAACTACAAAGGCAGTCTGATCCTTTAGATAATGAATCGACCAGGGGTTCAATGTACAGAAAACAGAAGTGGTGAGGATGGAATCTAAGATTTAGCCTAATGATTTTTACTCAGGGAGAGTCCCAAAGAGTAATTTCCAAGTTAGTCAACCTGGAGAACCCTAAAAATAGTGCCTGGCCAGATATACTTATCTTATTGTACAAGCAACTTAGTTTAATCCTCTATCCTGGGAGAGACTGCATTCAGAGAAGCTCTTAAAGGGGATTCATTACAGACTTATGAGTTTAAGGGCTCCTTGAGTTCCAGAGTTATTTATCATTAGATAAAAGCATCATAATCATTTGTAAGTAGTATTACAGAATGATTAGGAATGCAGGCTTTGAAGAGAGATGAGTCTGGTGTGAATTTCTACTTTAAACAACTTGAAGGCTGTATGATCTGGGATAAAATATTTCATCTCTCTGACCTACCGTAAAGTGTGAATAGCTATAGTTCCTCAAATCCCACCTTAAATTAAAACACTTAGCACAATGGTGCTATAATTAATACTCACTAAAATATAGTAAAAATAGTTCTTTTTTTTTCTTCTCCTCTTTCTTCTTCTTCCTCTTTCCATCTTCTTCCTCTTCCTCCCCCTCCTCCCTCTCCTTCCCCCATTCCCTTCTTCTTCAGTACTATTTTCAGTTCCATGAAGGAAATGAGAATTGTCTATGATCCAAACTGTTTTCCAGATATGTAACTGAACCCTAAATTTCTTGTTTCCATTTCATATAGATGCACTTGACTACATTAAACCTAGTGACCTGTTAAGTTTCTCAGGATCCACATGGGGGAGGGGAAGGAAAAAGAGGTTAGAATGGGAGAGAGCCAAAGCATAAGAGACTGTTAAAAACTGAGAACAAACTGAGGGTTGATGGGGGTGGGAGGGAGGAGAGGGTGGGTGATGGGTATTGAGGAGGGCACCTTTTGGGATGAGCACTGGGTGTTGTATGGAAACCAGTTTGTCAATAAATTTCATAAAAAAAAAATTAAAAAAAAAATAATAAACCTAGTGACCATATGTAAGCTGACAACTTTGATTAAGAAATTTTCTATTTAAACTTGACTTAATCTTTAGTTTAAGTGGAAAATCTGGTAGTAAGACTTTCTCTCCTCTGAAGTTTTGTTAAACACTGTGATCCATGGAGACAGAATGGGGAATTAAGCCAAGGAAGCATGGCATAAGTAAAAAATTGTGGAATTGAACCCAGAAGCAATTATGAAATAACTGCAGAAAAAAATACATAATCAACACTGCAAAGCCAAATGACTACTGTATCTTGTATTGGGTGAATTTGAGGGTGAAATAACTTTCACAAAATGAAATTCTTAATGACGATGAGCTACAAATAACATACTCATTAATCTTGATTTTGAATGGTGTTCTAGAACAACATTTGAGTTCTAACACATTTGTAACAATTGTCAAAGTTCTCCACTGAAGACTGGGTTAAAAATTAATTAGCAATAAGTTTTATGTGTCATATTAGTCTAATCAGCTACTAACCCTGCAGAGATAAGTTGTCACATGAAGTAAATTGGAAGTAGAAATGATCGATTTTTCCTTTCCTCAAAGACAAGATAGATCTTTAAAAAGTAATTTTTCCTTTTACGAAAAAGGACTCAGGCTTCAACATGATAGGTTGAAGTAGGCTCATTGATTGCTCTTTAAGGACCTGGAACAGTTCATGAAGCAAGCACAGAATGGAACAGAATAGCTTCAGCAGAGAACTGATGTTCCAATTCATGCTCTTTAGAATTACAAATGGCAATGCTTTCCATTATGATACATTTCCCTCTACACATCTGCAAAGAATTGTTCAATATGTTTGTAAAAATAATTTTCATTGTGATTTTATTTTCGGGGGATTTTAGATTTCTTAACTCTTTATTATGCTGAAATAATCAAGGCTAAGATGATCTCCTGAAGAAATTATTTTCTTAACATAAAAGTACAGCTAATGGAGAACACATGTAAAACTTTAAACTTTTGCAAACCAACATAACATCCCATGCATGCAGCAAAAATTGACCATCATCAAACACCTTTTTTTTTTTTCCCTTTGGACAAGTTAAAAAATAGTGCACAGTGGGCTTGTACCACTAGAACAGGGCCATCTTTACCAGGGTAAGCATTGGATTCATTAGCCTAACACCCTCAAGGCAAAACTGTAATGACCTTTGGATCATAACAAGATGGAGGTCACAGGAGAGCCATTTAACTCCTAAGACAAAGTTATTTATGAAAAAAAAAAGACACAACTGAATTGTTTTTTGCCTGAATGCTATAAAATATTTTTTATTAAAATAAAAATAGTGATACAAAAAACAGAAGAGAAAATACCCCAAGCAACCAAACATATTTAATAAAGATGAAGCCCATTCTATTTCCCTGGAGAGAAAATGTGTGGTTTAACATATGAGAAGGATATTTCAGTTGGTGTATGTTACCCATCATAGCTGTACCAGCAGGAGCAGCTAAAGAGAACGGTCCATTAGTTTTTCCATAATAAACTCTTTTTTCACTGGAACACTCTTGGGATTCTTTGACATTACTTCAGTGTAGTTATTGGTGGATGGCTTCAATAATTGGAACTCTCACAATCTGAAATTAACATTTTCCATGTCACTCTAGTATACGTTAAATATTATGAAACTTGATTTTAAAGGCATCTTCTCCAATATATGTGATTCCAAAGGCAAGGTTGTAAATGCAAAATGCTCTCTAAATTTTTGCATTTCACATTTGCATTTTTTTCTCAAATTAACATGTCAAGACACCTATTCAATATAACTTTATCATGCTCAAGGAAGGACTAATGAATGAGAGCTAACAGCTCCCAGTTGGAGTCTCCAATGTGTCTAACTTATACCTAAGGCAACAGCGTCCACACAAGGGAGTTCTCTGAAAAATATGTGCCCTAAAATGTACAAGCATAAATGAAAATTGGATAGAAGTCTTCATTGAGGTTAAAAAAAAATTCAGCACCTAATTTTGCCAAGTGCTAGGAAGAAGACATGGTTCTTATGCTAAAAAGAAATCATAGTCTAATACAGAAGTCAGGCATTTAAGCAACATAGTGAGATAGATTCAGCTGGAGAAATATACAACCATTTAAAGAAGAACACAGAAAGGATGTGATTTATGCATACAAAAATACTCCTTGGAAATTTTTCTTAAAGCTACAAAGAATGTGAGACTTCATCAATTTGACTTACGTCCTCTCTAAATATCATGGATAAGATTGAAGCCTAAAGATGTATAATGACTCAAGCAGGGACCCACAGCTCACTGACCTCACATCTCCAAATTCCAAATTGAAAGTCCTATTGACTAGCGCATACACCTCTTTGGAAATACATGGTAGCACATCCCTAATTCACAAAACCAATTTGCACGTTACTGCTCTCTTCTTAAGACTACAGTGAAGTGGGGAGGATGTGGCCTGAGGGACACAACGAATTTCCTACTTACTTTTCCCTTCAATTGTGCTGTTTAATAAATTGCTGAGAGACTAGGAACTTAAAAACGAAGTCTAACTGAAAGTCTGAGAGAATAAGCAAAAAAGAAAAATAGTCGGGGCACCTGGGTGGATCAGTCGGTTAAGCAGCCAACATTGGCCCAGGTCATGATCTCGCGGTTTGTGAGTTCGAGCCCCGCATCGGGCTCTGTGCTGATAGCTCAGAGCCTGGAGCCTGCTTCAGGTTCTGTGTCTCCCTCTCTCTCTGCCCCTCCCCTTCTCACGCTCTGTCTCTCTGTCTTTCAATAATAAATAAGTGTTAAAAAAATTTTTGTAAAGAAGAAAAATAGTTATTGTATTAGATCCCATGGAGTAAGAGATGACAGGTTCAGCATTTAAAAACAATAACAAAACGTAACATCTCTTAGAGAAAAAAAAAATTTTTGAGAAGAAAATAAAAGGAAAGAAACAATAATCAGGAAAATTTAACCAGCTTAGGTAATGTCATCTAAGAAATATTTATTGAGGGGCGCCTGGGTGGCGCAGTCGGTTAAGCGTCCGACTTCAGCCAGGTCACGATCTCGCGGTCCGTGAGTTCGAGCCCCGCGTCAGGCTCTGGGCTGATGGCTCGGAGCCTGGAGCCTGTTTCTGATTCTGTGTCTCCCTCTCTCTCTGCCCCTCCCCCGTTCATGCTCTGTCTCTCTCTGTCCCAAAAATAAATAAAAACGTTGAAAAAAAAATTTAAAAAAAAAAAGAAATATTTATTGAACATTTATGTTCATGCACAATGCTGGATACTAAGTGTTGCACAAGAGATGTCAAAATTACTGTTTTTAGAAAGTTATTAGTTTAGTGGGAAATTAATTGAATTATCACATTAATAATTCAACCCAAATCAAATGCTCTGTGACACAGGAACATGGTTCTTATGAGGGGTTATAACAAAGAATTCTGACATAGCCAGGAAGGTCAAAGAAGTTTTACTGTACAAACTTATATTTGAGCTGAGATGAAGGATGAATGAGAATTAACTAGGCTAAAAGAATGAGGCAAAGGAAGCAATATCTAAGCAGTTAGTGGAAGAGAACTGGGTGACATGGGTCTGTGAGCCAGAGACCATGTGAAGAATGTAGGTCTTTATAGTAGATTGATTGCATTAATGGTCTCACTCTATCATACCTCCCTAAATCCATGCCCTTCTTTCACTGCCTCCTCGTGATGACTCTGAACTTGCCATGTAGCTCACTTTGGCCAGTAGGACAATAGCAAACCAGACTTAAATAGACTTGAAAAAGCACTTTCATGTTGCTATTTCCTTTTGCTCCACCATGGGAAGATCATGCTTGGGCTTGCCTGCTGAATGAGGAAATGGAGCTGAGTTGCTCATTGTCTCTGCTGAGGCCCACCCAGACCACCTGACCTCCAGCTAAACACCTGCAAGAGCCCAGCCAAGGTAAGCAGAGCAGCCTTGCTTACTAGTAACCAGTGAATGAATTCTGCTAAGCCCTGCTCACATCAGCAAAGCTCCCCAGAAGAGCCCCAAAGAACAACTCAATCAATGCACAGATTTGTGAACTAAATAAATATTTAATGTCTTAAGCCACTGGGATTTGTGGTTGTTAGGCAGCATCAGTATAGCTATAGATAGCTGGCAGAATGTTAAATGTAAAAAAGAGATACGTAGTGGTATAGGTATATGGTGTGCATAAGAGTGGAATGATTTTAAGCTGTTATAGTAAATGATAATGGCAACTTGGACTAAGTAATAGTGAAGATGAAAACAAGACTACACAAGGCAATTTGGTTTAATTCTCTAGAAAATGGTAAACTACTAAAGGCTTTTAAACAGACAGATTGTGACAGGAACAAACCTCCACTAATTTAGGAAAATTAAATTGATCAGGTTTTCATAAATACCGAGTAGAGGAACAGAACACTAGAACAAAAAATTTAAAGAAAAAAAAAGTTAAAAGCCAGGAAAGTTTCTCTTCACAACATGAACTTTAATGAACAGCCTCATACAATGAAACCATTCATTCTGAGGCTCATATGTAAGAATAGATTCTCACTCTTCAAAAGATATTCTTTCTAGATGTTAGTAGTTTCATTAAAGGCCCCTTTGACAGCCCAACCTCAATTACTGGAGTCTCTAAAGGGGAATGGACTTCATGGATTTAAAAAATGATAAACTAGTTCCAAGACCTTTTCCATTCAGTGTTTTTTGTAGATAAGTAATTAAGGTATAAACAGTTTATAGGATAAGGAGTTTGTTTTAATGTCCACTTTCATATTATTGGCAAGGAATCACTAGAGATTAAGAATTTAATATGTCAACAAGTTACTCCTTTCTGACCTTCTAAAATTTTCTCACCCCCATCCTCACAACCATAATAGAAATCATATCTCATAATATAGAGACATATATTATATTCTCTCAGTGAGTGTTTAACCACTCTAGAATATTCATGGGTGCAATATGGACTAGAAACAGTTTAGGAGACTAAACAATGGATTGTAATCTTGTCTCTGTTTGAAGCCAATCCTTCCAATGGTATGTAAATCCCATTTCCTCTTGTTTGTTTAAGGACATCATTCCAGAAATTCCTTGAGCAGCCTAACTCCAGCCATTCTTCCTCATTCTTCCTCCTAGGTCAATATTTGTCTCTTTCTCCTCTATAAATGAAATCAGTGCACACATATATTGACATATCTAAATTGTTAAATAATTCTCTTGCTTCATCTTCCTTGTCACTTTGTCTATCATCAGGTTGTATTTATTGAAAAATTCTAAGGAAGTAATCTCTTCTGGTAGTTTCTAATTCTCTCCTCCCATTCTCTCCCAACTCACCTTTGGTTTTTGCCCCCATCATCCCATCAAAACTACTCTCACCATATTTACCACTGATTTCTGCATTGACAAGCCAATGACCACTGTCAACATCAACAGCACACCCACTTCCTTGATAGATTTTCCCCATTTGCACTTCATCCCATCCACTCCTTTGCTTTTCATTCTTCACTGTTTTTTCTTAGTCTTGCTTGTTGGATTTTTTTTCTCTCCAACCTCTCTTTTTTTTAATTTTTTTTTTTTTTAATGTTTACTTATTTTTGAAGGAGAGAGCGAGCTGGGGAGGAGCAGAGAGAGAGGGAGACACAGAATCCAAAGTGGGCTCCAGCCTCTGAGCTGTCAGAGCCCAGCACAGAGCCTGACACTGGGCTCAAACTCACAAGCTGTGAGATCATGACCTGAGCTGAAGTCAGACGCTTGACCAACTGAGCCATCCAGGTGCTCCTCTCTCCAACCTCTTAATGTTGGAAGACCCTACAGCCTTGGTCTTCTCTTCACTGTCTCCGTTCATGTCTTTGGTGATCTCATCCAACCACATGGATTTAAATATATCTTATATGTCAACTGCTCACAAATTTGTAGCTCTAGCCCATCCCTCTATCCCAAATAATAAATTTGTATCTTTATCTACTTAACTATCCACTTAAATGTCTAATAAACATTTCAAAATCCATATGCCCTAAAATAAACATGAGGCTAGTCCACCTGCAACCTTCCACATATCAAATGATAGAAATTCCATCCATCTAATTGCTCAGGAGGAAAAATATATACATACACATATATCCTTAACTCTTCTTTTTTTTTCATACCCCACATCGATCCTATCAGTAAATTCTGATATATATTCAGAACCTTATCACTTCTCTTCATCCCCACTGCTAGCATCCTTGTGTGTGTGGGCTACCATCATCTGTCCCTTCAATTACTATGATATCTTCCTGACTGGTTTCCACTATTGTCTTCTGCCAGTGTATTCTTTTTTTTTTTTTTTTTTTTGACGTTTATTTATTTTTGAGACAGAGACAGAGCATGAATGGGAGAGGGTCAGAGAGAGAGGGAGACACAGAATCCGAAACAGGCTCCAGGCTCTGAGCGGTCAGCACAGAGCCCGACGTGGGGCTCGAACTCACGGACCGCGAGATCATGACCTGAGCTGAAGTCGGACACTTAACCGACTGAGCCACCCAGGCGCCCCTGCCAGTGTATTCCTAATACAGTAGCCAGAGAAATGTTTTTCACCTTTGAGAGAAATCATGTAATTCCTCTATTGAAAAAAGTTTAATGGCTTCATTTTAATGTGGACTGAAAGCCCAAATTCTTTTAAAATATTAAATGGCCCCTACTCCTGTACCTGAATTCAGTTATCTTTTAATTCAATATTCTCCCCTCAGTAGAGCTGTGAGATCTCCTTACTTCTCCTTAAACATGATGAACGTAGTCTCACATTAAGGAGTTTTCTCTAGTTGTGCTCTCTGCTTAGAATATTCTCCCTCTACATTTACACATCACAAATTCTCTAACTTTCTTTTAATGCCATCTTCTCAATGATGCTACCCTAACCTCAATGTAACATTCTAACTCCCTTCCCTAAGCCCTGGCACTGTTGTTTCCCTTTGTCCTATTCTAACTGTTTTCTTTTTTTTCTGTAACACTTATAACCTATGAACACACTAAATAATTTTCTTATTGTTTATACGTTTATTGTTTTTTTCTGTCCCCTTTCTCTTGAACAAAAGAAATCTGAGGTCAAAATCCTTTTTCTGTTCAGTGAAATATCCCCAAGAACACATAGAAAAAACTAAATTATGTACTGAATGAATGAATGAATGAATGAACGAACAAAGTGATATTTTGATGTATTTGAAAGGACATATCCCACTCCCAACTAAGCTCTATGTGTGGGTTATAAACTGTTTTTGTGGTTGAAATGAATGCTTTTTTCTGTTGGCTGATATAATCAGAATAATGTTTTAATGTGAGTTAAGGCATCATTCCCTCACTTTTCTCCTTTTTGTAATTTAATTGCCTACCATTACCACCACTTTGTATGCAATGTGGAGGCCCTGCCCTTACTGAATATAAAATGTAGGACTAACTGACAGTACTGAGTGACTTGTGGGTTTGGGGAGTGTGCAATGACAAATAGGAGTCAAAACCCCTGAGAGATAGATAGGACAGAAACCTAGTCGAGTGATTTACCCAGTTACACAGTGAATCACCAATGGAAATGCAAGAATATGGGTTTCCTATTTTCTGGTGAAGGTTATTTTCACTCGAACTTACCACTTAGAGTCTAATGCAGAGTTCTAAAGTTAGTGGCTTGCTTCCTCCAGGATCAGACACCTCAGGCTACAAGCTCTAGGTGATGTTCATCACAGGCCCGTGTTGGACAATCCCCATGGTTGACCTTTGTCATCCCCTTTGCTCTCTTACGTTATGTTTAAGTTGAGGGCCCAAGGTGTTTAAGTCCATGTATTTCCTAGAGTACTTTTATAACAATTATTTGGTATTTGTGTGTGTCATGCATACAACACGGCCCACGTAAAGCTGAAAATTCAAAGAAATCAGAAATGGTGAGGGATTGTCTATGGTAAAAAATGAACAGTATCATGCTGACTTTAGCAAAAAGCACACTTCAACTCTGCTGTTCTACCTTTCTTCTTATATCTATCATGTATGAGTGCAAGTCCTTATATTTTATTTACATTCTCTCTGAATTTTGCTTGAGTTGTTCTATGCTTCGACAGTGAACCCTCACAGAGACTCACCTGTTAGATTGCAGAATATTTCAACGTCTCATGCTCCGACTCCTGATTCTCATCCAGACATGGCATTGATTGCTATAAATGCGAAATTAAGGATGGAAAGAAAACCATAAAATAAATACAAACGAATGAATAGATTCGTATGTATGATTAAGTACTGGGCAATTCTCTTCATTAACCAATACCAAATAAATGGTAGCTAATGTATAAAACCAAATGGTGGGAAGTTTATCTTTCTTACAGTAGCTTATTTTCAAGATTTTGGTATTCAGCACTTTAATGGCTTTTGAACTATGATCTGTTCTCATATTCGTATGCAATCACCTGCCCAGTAGATACTTATTTTATGCAGAATATTAGATTCTGTTGAGGCTTAGCGAACTATGTACTTCAAAGGATGACATTTGTAGAGCCAGTATTTGAAACCTCTTCACTACAGTGATTCTAAATTTTCCACCACATGTATCCAAATGATGTGGCTCCTTATGCTCACAACTTCTTGAGGACCATGTCATTTCTTTTCTTTATCCATTTTCCAGTAAATTATCCTCTGTAACACATGTTATTTACTTCTTCCCAGTTTCCCTCAATGATCCTATCCTCTGGTCCAGAACCTTCATGCATTACCTGTGCTAGAAAAATAATTATATGGGTTACCCTTCACTTACTCATATTGTAACTAATTTATTTAAATTTCGTATTTGTTCAAAGCTTGTCTCAAATGCCCACCCACGTCACTATTTTTATAAAGACAATAAATTTCTGTGAGTGAAAGAGCATGCTAACCGATTTGTATACAGTAATGGCACTCTTTATGCAAATAAATACAAAACATTTTGATAGTGATAATAGTGATTATAGTAGATTCTCAAATTCACTTTAATAATATTGCCTTAACCAGCCACAAATCAACTATGAGGCATTCTATAGCATAGGAATATAAAAAAGAGGGCTGAAAGTTGGCATTTTTTGATGACGCCTACATCACCAGATCAGTGTGAGGCTGCCTCTCTCCTCCTGAAATGTGGTTTGATGCTGGTAGTCCTGTGCTGGTGGGCTTGAGGGAACTTAGAAAGTAAGTTTCTTCCTCACTTTTTCTTTCTTTTTTTTTAATGTTTATTTATTTCTGAGACAGAGTGAGACAGAGCATGAATGGGGGAGGGGCAGAGAGAGAGGGAGACACAGAATCGGAAACAGGCTCCAGGCTCCGAGCCATCAGCCCAGAGCCTGACGCGGGGCTCGAACTCACGGACCGCGAGATCGTGACCTGGCTGAAGTCGGACGCTTAACCAACTGCGCCACCCAGGCGCCCCTCTTTTTTTTTTTTTTTTTTTAATGTTTATTTATTTCTGAGACAGAGTGAGACAGAGCATGAATGGGGGAGGGGCAGAGAGAGAGGGAGACACAGAATCGGAAGCAGGCACCAGGCTCTGAGCTGTCAGCATAGAGCCCGATGCAGGGCTCGAACTCACAGACCGTGAGATCATGACCTGAGCCGAAGTCGGTCGCTCAACCGAATGAGCCACCCAGGCGCCCCTCTTCCTCACTTTTTCATTAACTCATCCTGCAACTGAAGTGGCGTCTTACTGTCATTTGTCTTTTTTCATCATTTGTTTTAACTTTACAGTGATTATAGCAGTACTTTTCAATAACTGTGGCCAGATACTAAGTAAATAAATAATAACAGCCATTTTAAAATACAATGCTATAATAGTAGAGTGCTTAAAAATCTCATTTTTCCCCCCAGATAGGAAGCTGACTTAACTGATGCCCTATTTGGAAAGAATTCTACAAAAGAACTCTGTAATCCATTCTACAATCCATTTATCCAAATGCTATCTCCAACATGAACACAATTCCAAGTGTGGTTTTGTTTTCTCTTTTTGGTCTAGAAAGAAAAGAGGTGGCTTTTTAATACATTTTAAGTGTAGGTTTCTAGGCACAGATAACAGCTATGTGGTATTTTAAAGAATTGCTTAGGTCCACAATGAATACTTTCAAACATGGGACAGACTTCCATGAAGGAAGAAAGAGGATAGAAGCATGGCTCTCTGACAAAACAAGTTCTGTGAGTGACTTAGAGAACATGTTTGTAGGTGCAATGG
Organism: Prionailurus viverrinus; assembly: GCF_022837055.1. Lineage (NCBI taxonomy): Eukaryota > Metazoa > Chordata > Mammalia > Carnivora > Felidae > Prionailurus > Prionailurus viverrinus. The sequence goes on from NC_062568.1 coordinate 144,618,672, forward strand.
AAGATAAAAATGTCAATATAAAAGGCAAAACTGAGGAAGCCAGAGAGTGATGGCGGAGCAAGACTTAGGACACTTAACAATGGGGCAGAATCTAGATAAAATTTAAAGTCAGGGAGAGAACTGGAAGAGTTGAGTCCAACTCAAGCACATGTACAGGTAGAGTGAGGGAAAATTTAGGGGCTGTGCGTTAAATAACTTTTCTGTGAAAGAGGAAGAAGCAAAATAATCTGTTATGAGTGAAAGGATAAAGATTCTAGGGAGAATGCTATTTGGATGCTACAACAAAAGAATAAAATGATTATCAACAGGCTAATATAAAGCAGAATAACTTACTTTTGTAATAAGACCACTTTTCTAATATGTCTAGAATATCTTGTTTTCTTATTAGCTATTTGATTAATACTGAGATATTCTGTTGATATTATCATTCAATGTTTAGACATTGTGAGGAAACTGTCATGCACAATAACTAGGATGGTTTGAATTACAGAGCCCTCCACCCAGTGCAGGTCACATATCAGGAATATGGTGCCCAGTTCTAGATGTCTTACTTAAGGGCCACTGACAAACTAAAGCATCCACAGAGAGTTAGTAGCATGTGAGGGCTCTGGCCAAGCCATCTGAGAAACAATTTAGAAAAAGAAAGCTCTTCTTCCTAGAGAATCAAAGAATTGGAAAGACTCCTAAAGGTCATTGAGTCCAACTGCTTGCTGTGAGAACTTTCAGATTCTTCTGCAGATGCAACACAGAAGTTTTTACTGTCCTTGCTGAGACTAAGCCTTCCAATGAAATTCTTTTTCCTTCTTTTCCTAGAAAGAAAGGATCTGAAGTAGAGACAGCTAGATATGAGAATATAATTCCCTCTTTCTTTCTCTAAAACTATGATGGTGAAATTTTGTTATATAACAATTATCTCTCTGTTCTTTGAAACATAGAGTGTCTTTTGCCTAGTTTTCAAGATCCTCATGTTTTGCCCTACACTATATATATATCCTAATTTTATTTCTCTTCACAGTAGTCAGGCTAATCTCCTCATTCCATTTTCTATCTTCCATAGGCAGATTGTTCTCATTCTATTTTAGTGGCTATTTTGGGTTACTATTGCTGTGTAATAAACCACTGCAGAATTTAGTGGCTTAAAACAGCATCTTTATGTTTTATTCTCAAGATTCGGTAGATCAGGAATTCAGGAAGGATTCAAGTGGGATGTTTTCGGTTTCAATTGGCCTCATTAAAGTTCATTCATTTTGTAGTCATCTTTCAGTGTTAGAAATAAAGAGTACTTTTTTTTTTAGTATGGCTTTATTGCATTATCTTTTAGGAAGGTATAAACGTATTTACCCTGATGAGTATTCAGATTATTCTTAATTTTTTCACTATTACTGCCATTGCTGTAATTAATGCCCTTTGATGACTCATTTGGGTTTCTATTGGATACATTTATGCAAGGGGAATTGCTGAATAAAAATATAAGTTCATATAAATTTTAGTATAAATGGATAAACCAACCAATAAAAGGTAGTTCAACGTGGACCAGGATGACCACTTTTCCATCTCATTTCCATTCTGATAGTGAACTGTATTGCTGTTATTTGCATTTCTTTGAACGTTAGTGAGGTTGAACATATTTTTTCTTATGTTTAATGATCATTTGTAGTTTTTTCTGAATTTTCTTTTCATAATATTTCTTCATTTTTATTAGGATGTTTTATTGTTTGTTTTGTTTTATATCTGTAAGCAGTGGGATATAATAAAGATATTAAGCATTTGAGGACTATAATAAATAATCTTCCACAAATAAATTCTCTATAACTTTTTCATAACGTACTTTTCCCATAAAAAAGCATTTAACATGTTTAGAGTAAAATTTGGGGGTTTTTTTTTGTTCTTTTCTAATTCTTGGTTTGGTTTTATACTCTTTCTTTTAAATATTACACAAATATTTGCCTAAATTTTGTTTCAGTGTTTTTGCTTTATATTTTATATAAATATTCCATCTATCTGGAATTTATTTGTGTGTATGTTATGGAAATTTTCAGATAGCTAATCCACTATCATTTATTTAATAATGCATCCTTTCTCAACTAAGTTGGAAAATAAAATTCACTGTATCTTGACCCTATTCTGTATCCCAATTGCTTTACTTCTTCATGCACAAATAATGAGCTGCTTTAATTTCTCTAGCTATAGAGTATGTTTTAATATCAGTGACACAAGTCCCTATATAATTGTCGAAATTTCTGGGTATTCATGTAAATGCATTCTTCTAAATGACACTTAAGAAAATGTTTACAGTTGTGTCATATAGTAGCACATAGCTTCTTACTGAGTTAAATTTCTAGATTAATTTGGGGAAAATATAAATTTTTACAATATTGAATCTCGTCATCAAAAAAAACCTCGATATATTATGATTGCTTTATTTTACATTTATATAAATACTTCTTTATAGTCCTAAGTTTTATGGAGTTATTTTATATAGTTATTTTCTTTTTATGCTGCAATAAAATTTTTTCTTATTATATTTTCCTATTATCCTTTCTCTTTTGCTATTAGTAGTATATAAGAAAACTATCGCTGTTTTTACATTGTCAAAATTTTGTGCAATATCAAATTTTTACGTTAAACAAATATTGGACCACTTCATTGACTTAACTATTTCTTTTTTTAATTATGTTTTTAAACATTTATTCATTTTTGAGAGACAGCGTGAGCAAGGGAGGGGCAGAGGGAGAGAAGGAGAAGGAGACCCAGAATCTGAAGCAGTCTCCAGGTCTGAGCTGTCAGCATAGAGCCTGACACAAGGCTTGAAACCATGAACCATGATATCATGACCTGAGCCAAAGTCAGTCACTTAACTGACTGAGCCACCAGGCACCCCTCAACTATTTCTTTCAACTTGTCAGTTGACTAATAAATTTTTTAGGTAAAATACATTTTTTATGTTATGCTTAAATAATAATCTTTTGGGATCTGCTTTTAAATTAACAATGTTATTTATTTATTTATTATCGTTTCAGTGTTTATCACATTGGTTACATTTGCTTGAATAAGGTTAAAAAACTTTAATTTGATACTTATGAAAGTGTATTTCTTAAAAAGAATTAAATTTTGTTAAGTGAGTTTATGACATGGTGCCAGGCACTGTAATGATTACCATTGTGTGGAATGAAAATTGAGAATACCTGGCTATATTTCTTCCAAGGTGCAATGCATGTAGCAGTAGTTCAGGAACTCATAAGACTGAGAAAAAAGAGTACTGACTTCTTTGGAACAATAAATGGTTCAATTTGAGATTTGAGGATTACAATTTTTTTTCGTTTTGATTTTGATTATTTGTTTTTGTTTCTCCTGGTTGAAAAGTGGTGTTTGGAAGGAAAATAGAGGAAACAGAATAGTAGCCAAGGCAAGAACTGAGATTGATGAGGCAGCCACAGATAGAACTTGAATGGATTCATGAGTGATTATCGAATAATAAGCAAAGATGGAGAAAAAAAATGTGTAACTTGAAGGAATGGGCCATGTCTCTCTTGTTCTACTATTTAATTCTAGCAACGGACAGTATCACCAGCACATAGAAAGTGCTTCATAGATACTGTTAAATGAATGAATGAATGAATGAATGAATGAAGAATCAGTGCAACTATATGGACTAAGTGCTCGTCTTTGACCCAAATGGCCAGTCTGTCCACATACAAATTATTCCCACAGGTGCATTAAGATCTAGCATTAACATCCTCACTCCCAATCCTAGTGAATATATGAATCAGTAGCCTCTTCTCCATAACCAAGGACTCTAACTCACCTTTTAGGGCTGTGTCTGGTGAGAGGGGGAGATTCAGGGCAAGACAAGAGAGAGAATTATTTAGTTAAACTGAATAGGTTCTTGGTGTTCCAAGCCGTCTTTCTCCTCCTAAGTCCTTTTAAAGAAAATAGGAGGGTAGAAAATTATGCAAGTAGATAGTAAGGGGAATAGCAAACTATCTACCATTGGTTCAAAGTTGCCTGTGATCCATAATAATACAATACTTTAAAGAAACGGGGGAAAATGCATACATCATGTAAATCCCAGGACCCTTTCTCTGAAGCAAGACTACAGAACTATTCATGTGAAAAAATTGTGTAAGGAAAGTTACTATCCATATCACACCACCAGAGAAAGCTTTATTCAGGACCTAAAGACATGTGAGTGTCTAAGATCTCTGAATTGAAAAGCACATTTCTAAGCCTCAGTAACTTGGTAAAGGCTAAATACAGACTTTCTGACCAGGAAGGTTAGGAGCCAGAAATGCACTGATGATTCCTCCAAGCTTTAGGGTACTCGTTTCAAATGCCACAGTATTATACTTCCACGTAAGCAGAGAAGCAACATCAAAAAATATTAATTACAACAAAAAGTTCTGAAAACAAAAAACAAAATCCTGTGGCAACAAAAACTGTATAAGGAGATTTCACATGCTCTGATTTACTCATAGCTGTGGGCTTCTTTAATGCTTTTCATATGGTGCATTAGTTCAAACATCCCAGATTACCAAAATGCATATTACTGATTTAAGTAAACTTCTGTATAGACTTTTTTGTACTTTCTGCTAAATTGTATCATATATTGGAAGGAAGGTGGAGATAGGAAAACTAGGTTCTACACTTAGCTCTGATTAGCTCAGTGCTTGTTGCACATGTGATTCATGTAGCCTAATTTCTCTAGGACTTAAATATGAAATGAACTAGCTTATCTCCAAAGCTGGTCCTAAAAGACCTTCCTCATCTAGGTACGGCCAAGTGGGAGTGGGCTTGATATGTCTGAATATTGAAAATTGAACTTAGTAGGGGGTAATTGAACTCACAGTTGTGAAATCCACTAAATTTTTAATCAACCAATCTAACCAGAAAATCCAGATTAAAAACAAGAATGGAGTAGGTCATAAACTGATATGGTAATGTGGTTAGGAAAAAAGATGAGACATTATTTGAGCCAGGGAAAATGTATGTTTGCTCTACCTAACAGGTCAATTCAGGGCATTCCAAGCGACTTTATGTGGGGATGTGCTTGGAGGGCCCAGTGGGAGAGAGTTGTAGGTAAAAACACTATATCCATCCTAAAAAATCTGGTATACCCCTCGCCTATAACTTTTATGCCTAGCTGTCAAGCCTACATCCTCAGCAACATCTGAAAAGACTCCAGATCACAGGTTGTATTAGCTGGGTTTGGCTGGGCTGGATAAGCTTCCAACCTGCTCTGCGGTGGGCTGCTGTGATGTAATTGCAAGAGAAGCAGAAGCGACCATGTATAATGACGCCCACCGGCTTTATCTATATGACCAGGCACAACAAAACAACCCTAAAATGGACTCTGCCCAGCCAACTCTGTTTCCTTGGTCGCATCCACTGCCTGTTTGGATTGTGGGTACAATCAAAACTCCGCTGGAGGGTAACTGTTGAGAAGTTCTGAATCAGCTATGCCAGGGTGATTTGTTCTGTACTGTCAATGTGGTCATTATCCTCACTTCAAACTCTGTGGCAAAACTGTTGAATGTGGAAAACTCAAGTAGGGGGAAAAGGCTCTTAGTACAAACTGGATTGGGCTATTGATTATGCCTGGGGTTGCTGGGAGGCCAGAAGATTAATAGAAAACGCTCACTTAGAACTCAGTGGAAGATTTCCCAATCACCCTGCAGAAAGGTCTATATTTCACTTTCACATTTGCCCACTTGGGATATAGGAAAGAGGAGATGGAGGAAACAAAGCCAGGATTAGAAGGGCAAGGGTTCAATATATGTAAATGTTTCTACATAAGTTGATATAAAACACATGACTCTGAATGACTTCCAAAATGCTTGAATCCTATAAGACACACAAAAAAATGAATGATCCGAACACCATCTGTTTGTCCTTTTGGTACATGTGGTAATGGTCACTTATCTGACTACCTGTGGATATGGAAATGCATTTGAAATAATGAAGGACCCTCTGCTCTATTATAATGACAACTACCAGTGACATTTGTAACCTTAGCAGCGGGTTAGAAACTATTTATGTCCACTCCCATTAAGAATTTTACCTCTTTTGACACATCCATTTGGTTCTGTTTGAAAGAGAAAATCATTAGTCTGACCTAAAACCACAAATGAAGACCAACTACTCTCAAGTAATTTGCATATGCTTAACTATTTATGAGTTCCCTGCTGAGCATCAAAAGTGGTTATCAATCTACCTACACCCCAAACTACTATAGAACATTCAGTTTCTGTTAAGAGTATGCTCAATTCCCTATGAAATGAAACTTGAGGTCAGAAGCATAACAGACAGGACTTTCTTTTCCTTGGGGAGCATTTTGGCATTTTCTGCAATGAATAAAGTTTATCCATTCATCCAGCAGATATTTATTAAGTAGCTACGATATGCCGAGCACATAGTCTAATTTTGGAACATGTTTAGATCTTCAAAAGAGTAGTGTATTAAAATTGATCTTATTTATAACCATCTTTTCTTTGACCAGCATTCATAACCATTCCTTCCTCCTACCATAATTCAGTTTGTCATTTGTTGATAGATGGGCTAGATGACAAAATTTGGCAAGCAACAAAACATGGAATAGCTCTTATTTGAAGCATGTGTACCAGGAGAATATCAGATCTTTAAATGTATTCAACATAGCCAGAAATAATAGTACCTCAATATGTACTTATCTTTTCTTACTCGTATATTTATTTCCAGTTTTCTTTTTTCTTTTATTTGAGTTTCCATCTGATCTAAAACAGAAGCAGCAGTTAATACTGTTGTATTTAGTATCATTTCAGTGCCTACAGTGATGAGGCAGCAATCTCAAGGAAATTACTGCTGTTGCGAGTAAATAAGTTATTCACTGTTTTGTTGAAGGAGTTACACTTCCAATATCCAATGCCTTAAACTTTGTTTATTTTACAGTTTTGATGCAAATGACTTGCCATCTTAATCTGGGAGTACATTGGAAACAGAGCCTTAGAGTCTTGGTCAAAGCTACCAATGCTCAGCAAATTTCCTGAAATTACATGGGTCAAATAGCAAGAAGATTGTTTAGAGAGCAGACTAGCATCTTAGAGATTTGGGAAAAGATAATTTTATTTCTGACCACTAATGACTTCTGAAGTCTTTAGTTCACAATAAGAAAAATATTTTAGAAACTAAACAAAAATATGTTTACTGATGCCCCTTTCAATTAGTCTTTGCCTTTTAGTATAAAAAATAGAGTGCATTTGGGTTTTCATTTCAAAAGTGTATAGAGTCTATTGAATTCCAGCTGACACTGCTGAAGGCAAGTTTTAAGATTTTCTCTTATATGATGAAAATTCATATTTACATGGCTTTGAATCATATTTTTGTGCTGTATAATTATCAAATGCACTGTTTAGGAGTTAGATGGGGGAAGGAGTGAGGGGAAACCTAAACCACTTTCCGGGGGTTTGTTTGTTTTTGTTTTTTTCTCTTTCTTCATAAAGTGTTTATGAAATGGGCAAATCGAGGGGAGCTTTCTAATTTGTGGATGGTGGTTCCAAGCTGTGCCTATACAGTTTTATGACTGCTTAGTTCCAAAATGTATAAACACATTACCCTTCTACATAGCAAAAGGCCCAGGAGAAGGCAATGTAAAAGAAATGAAGCAGGGGAAAATATATTGCACCATTTCCTTTCTTTCTTTTTTTTTTTTTACATTTAATTTAAAATTGATATGAAGTGATTTCAGCTTTGAGGAGCTACTGAATACTTTCCACTTGCTGTTTCCTCATTTTATCTCAGCTGCACTTGGCCAGCAAGCGAATCCTACACAACTTCTCAAGCAGGTAGTGAAGGAAGAGATAGTCTCGTCTCTGAGAGTCAGCAGGTGAAGTTCCTAGTATTTATTTTGAAGCTACGTGATTTTTGGTTTGAAGGGTGTGTGTGTGTGTGTGTGTGTGTCTGTCTGTCTGTCTGTGTGTGATTCCCCATAGTCTTACTTTGCAATGCAAACCAGTTTTTCAAAAGGACCTGCAAAGTTCAGCCATCTGCCAACGAAATGCTTGCACATCAGCTTCAGAACAAAATGACTGGAGGTCATATTGCTTTAATGTAGACTTTAGTACACTAAAATACTATGTGTGTGTGTGTGTGTGTGTGTGTGTGTGTATGTAGTTGGTATACAACTGAAAAAATGTTCCACGTTTAAGAGGTTCTGTTGTTGTTGTTGTTTGGCTGAAGAGCATGAGTTTTTGGTGAAAATCCATGATTCTGTGTTGATTAATATAAGATACATGAGGAAGAATCCAGGAAAGCTTTGATACATAGTAGAGTCAAACAACATACATTGGGTTTAGGAGAGCCTTGGTGGTGCAGTCGGTTAAGTGGCTGACTTTTGATTTTGGCTCAGGTCACGATTTCACAGTTTCTGAGTTTGAGCCCTGCCGCCCTGCGTTGGACTTTGTGCCCACTGTGTGGAGCCTGCTTCGGATCTTCTGTCTCCATCTTTCTGGTCCTCTCCCACACAGGCTCGCTCTCTTTCTCTCTCTCTCTCTCTCAAAAATAAACATTAAACAAACTTTAAAAATAACACACATTAGGTTTGAATCTGAATGTTACAAGTCCTCAACAAATTCCATGATTTTGAGAAAAATAGTGGGGTATACTCCTGCTTGTACAGAGGAAAGGAGTCTGCTTCTTGTCCAAACCATAGAGGTTAACCTAACAAAGCTTTTACTTTGGTACCAACTCTACTGGGAATGTGGCTGTGAGAAGAACAGCAAACACTTCAGGCTTTGTTTTTGAATATGAGAGGGGCCCAGAGTCATGTGGCTAGTGCCCATCTCTCCCTGTGCAGCACAAACAAAATTCTTGAAAGGGGAGTTGGTTGCCACTTCTCCTACCTCCTATTGACTCCTTAAGGCATTGAATAATCTGCTACCGGAGTGACTTTTGCTTTCACTCCCTGTGGAAATTGTTCATTCCAAAATCCATCTGGAGTTCTGCCAGTGGCCAATGAATAGATCTGTTTTCATGACTCATTTTTTAAGATCCATTTGACACATCATCTTCTCTTTGAAACAGACCCTAATCCCTTTAACTGATTTAGTGACTTCCTCTTTTGTTTTCTCATAACAAATTGTTTACAACTCTCTTATTACAGCTACTCTAATGTGTTAGGATTTGTCTGTATGCATATGGCTGCTCTGACCAGATTTTAAACTTTTAAAAAGCAAGAAATATTATTTATTCATTTTTAGCACTAACATAGTAGATATGCTGACTATCTTAGAAAAGCATAATAAATACTTCCTGAGTGCAGAATGAAGAGATTTCTGGCCAGTTTTAGAATAGCCTTGTTGTGCTCTATGATATAGTATGTTTTATCATACATTAGAAAATGGAATCAAAAGATGACACTGGGGCACCTTAGTGGCTCAGTCATTAAGCATCTGATTTTGGCTCAGGTCATGATCCCATGGTTGGTGAGTTCGAGTCCCACATCCATCGGGTGAGCTTCAGCCCTGCTTGGGGTGAGCATGAGCCCTGCCTTGGGTAAAACATAAGCCCCATTTCTGATGAGCCCGGCGGCTTTTTCTCCCACCCTGTTTCAAAAAAAAAAAAAAAAAAAGGTGACACTGATGCCAGCATCATGGCTTTCTCTCACTGGCATACAGCTTTCCTGTAATACCATTTTTGTCATGCTGAATCTCTGCTCCATCATGTATATAACTAGTAACGTTAGGCATCTATGAAGAGGAGTCTTTAATGACTCCTTTCAGGCTATACAATCAAGACAAAACTCCTTGGAACAGTCTTGCATTTTTAACATGCTTTATTTCTGTAGTACATTCCACCAAAATTCATATATTGCATAGAGGATAATGGTCTCTGACACTATGAAGTGCAATTACTTTACTGAATGTTCCAAAGGTGGTAAATGGAAGGAATCAAGTTAGAAAGGAAGGAAGAAAAGTTTCCTAAATGTATTTCTATTTCCTTACCAGAATAGAAAAGGTATTTCAAATTATAAATTCAGTTTGAGTTGATATTTGATGGCATATGTGTTTAAATTTCTTGATTGTCAAAAACACCAAAATGTAAATTAAAAGCAGAACGTCAAACTGGAAAATAATTATAACAATAATTCAGGTAAAAGGTTATTTCCTTAAGGGGGGGGAAATGCTTAGAATTAAATTTAAAAGTAGACAAATACCATATACAAACACACACATCACAAATTTGAATGACTAGAAACCAGTTTAAATGGTACGATGATATTGGGTTATCTATAAACATGTTGATATACGTTTTACATGTAAACATTGTAAAATTTGATTTTAATCTTTAAATTTTTGGCTTGTTTGAGTTTTAAGTTATAATGATCAGTGTGGGCTGGCATATGTTGAAACAAGCTTTCAGAAACTGTTAGGGAGTTCAACCAGCACACATTTTCAAAATTGGAAAAATCTTTGACAGTGTTTTATTCAGAAGCTGAAATTCTCTATACTGTGCCACAGAAATTAATCAAGTAACAACAACAGCAACAACAATAACAAAACAGAGAGTAAATTCCCAGGTCCATTTTTGAGTCAACACTGTAATAAAATAAACAATTTTAAACAACTTTGAGAATATTGGGGAAAAAAATTATCAACAGGGCACTTGGATAGCTTAGGCGGTTGACCTACTGACTTCAGCTGAAGTCATCATCTCACGGTCTGTGGGTTCGAGCCCCGCATCAGCTTCTATGCTGACAGCTTGGAGCCTGGAGCCTGCTTCAGTGTCTGTCTCCCTCTCTCTCTACCCCTCATCCACTCGTGTTCTGTCTCTCTCTCTCTCAAAAATAAATAAACATTAACATGTTTTTAATTATCAACAAAATACTTCCTTAAATTAGTATTGGATTCAAGAGGACATCAAAATGACAAAGTTAGTGACTGCTTAGACCATAATAAAAGATAAATACTTCATATTAAAACTTACCTGTAGATATCTAATCAAGATGAAAACTTCCATTCTAAGAATGCATATTGACCACATATACTATTTTCTTCCTTCCAAAGATCCCTTTGAAATGATAGTAAAGAAGTAAAATAGTTTAAATCAAAGTGACAAAAAGAATTAGGAGCAGGGTTGGGGCAGGGATGATCAATTAGCCTCAAGAGATTTCATCAAATTTCTGGAATGTGGAAAGCAAGTGCAGAAGGAGTAAACAAGAAACAAGCCAGAGGAAACTTCAGTCATGAGTGTAAAGAGTTTCTCAGTCAATTTCTTTTTCATGACCAAAAGCAGACAGAAGTTACAAATACTAAACACAAAGGAAGATGTGAAAGAGCCATGGGGTCTTATTGAACTACAAGTTATGGCTGCTCCCTGGACACATTGGACTTCATTGTATCTAGACACTAACAGCTGAAAGAAGGAGTCACTATTGTGTTAGGAATAATTGACTCTGATCAGCATATAAAAGTAGGGCTCCATTTACACAATGAGCATAATACTCCCTTGAAATTATGTAACCATGATAAAAATGGGCAACCATTCCAGCCTGAAGGGTATGATTGCCAATTGTTATGAACTGGACATTTGTTGTCCCCCCAAATTTAGCCCAATATTGTGGCTATTGGAGGTAGATTTTTTTGGGAGCTAATTAGGTCATGTGGGTGGAGCTCTCATAAATGGGATTGGTGTCCTTATAAGAAGAGACCAGAGAGCTAGCTTTCTTTCCACCACATGAGGGAACAAGAAGTCCACTGTCCACAACCTGATGGAGGGTTCTCACCAGAATGCAACCATGCCGACACCCTGATCCCTGAAGTCTAGCCTCTAGAACTGTGAGCAATAAATATTTACTGTGTAAAGCACTCAGATGATGGTGATCTCTTATAGCAGCATAAACTAAAACAGCAACCTAGGGCTTGGATCCCACAGGATTGAAGGTTTGGGTCATACCATAAGGTAAACCACGAAGACCTCCTGAGGTGATAAATGAGAGAGTGAAGATAATATGGATAGATAGTGGAAGAGGAAGAGAATGAGTTCCAGTTGTGGCCCTGAGGCTACATGAACATTGGAGGCCACAGTTTACCCTATTAACCTCTATCTTTTGTTTCTCCTCAGGAAGAAAGGCCCACAAAAACCATAGAAGACTTGCTCTTCATTCAGTAGATGTGTGAGACACATGGGAAGGATAAAGTGATAATTATAAGACACTGCTCAGATCTCCTGCTGCAGGAAGCATACTTGATTGATCTTAGCTCCTGCCCTTGTGTTTCTCACCATCATGTTTGCATCAAGGCCACACTATTCACAGGCTGCTCCAACCTAAAGAATGAGCACAGCAGGGCTTCCAATGCAAGCCCAATCCTGTGAGATGAGGACTCCTTTAAGATGTATCTTTTGCTCCAGAACTCTCCATTGTTAGGGTCAAACTTCCTTAGAACTGCACAGCCGTCTGAGACTATTTACCCTGCCCTCTTTCCTTTCCCTTCTCTATCAAAGAGTTCAGATCTACCTCACTTTCTGAAGAAGCCCCTACCTCATGTACTTTCTCCCACTTTTTCCTTCACCAGTGTTTTACCAACAAATCTCTTGCATGTCTTTTCCTGTCCTGGCATCTGCCTCTCAGAGGACCCAAGCTAAAAACTGTTTAAATTCAATTAAAAAAGGAACAATTCTAGAATAATAAGGAGATACTAACAATAAAACATTCTCTGAAAAAAAATTCACTTTGATTTTTTTTAAAAAATCTTTGACAATTAGTGCTGAAAAGAGTGATAGAAAAGATAATAGACATAAAGAATTGATACAGAAGGACCAACATCAAACAAAGAATCTATAAAGTGAATAGAACAAAGAAAAAAAGTGGAAGAGAATTTCTGATGGCTGATAAGAAACCCAAAATTTACATTGAAAAATGTCTTACTGAATTAATGAAAAAATGATCCACTTATACTCAGGCATTTTGAAGTTTGAGAACACTAAATATAAAGACAAAAGTCTAAAGCTTTCACATGATAGAACATGTCAACAATGTGAACATGAATCAAAATGCAATGGACTTCTCAACAGCAGTAGTAGATCTTAAAAGACTATGATGGAATGAATTCTAAGTTCTGACAACATGGTCAGCCCGAAATTCTAAGCCTAGCCAACCTAGTAATCAAGTGTGAAGATACTAATAGCCTGCATTTACTAAATGGCAGGAACTTTATGAATGGTTTATTTAATCTTTCACAATCTTATGAATTGTTATGAATAGATGCTATTAATATGCCCACTTTGCAGATGAAGAAACTGAGCAAACAAAGGTTTATTAACTTGCTCAAAATCACAGAGCTAGTAAGTAGCAGTCAGAATTCAATCCCAATAAAATTTAAATTGAGGTCAATACTTTGAACTAATTATATTTCAGTCTAAGCAGTGTAGATTATTGACATTTTCAAGTATGCACAGTCAGAAAATTTATGGTCTATGAACATTTGCTTAAAAATTTTTTTGAAGACATTCAGGGAAAAAATGAAAATAAACATAAAACAAAACACAGCTATGGTCGAGCAATTACACCCCTTTCCCCAGCCTTCCAAAGATGTCCAGTCCTTAATTTCAGGAGCCTCTAATATGTTACTTGACATGGCCTGGAAACACTGGTGTTGCTGACAGGATTAAGTTAAGGATCTTTAGATGGAAAGATATCCAGGTGGGCCCAATGTAATCAGAAGCTTATGAGAGGGACACAGGAGACAGGAAGGGTTTCAAAGATGCTGTGCTGCTGAATTTGAACATAGAAGAAGAGACCATGGCCAAGCAATGCAAATTGCCACTAAGAATTGGAAAGGCAGGGAAACAGAGTCTCCCTTAGAGCCTCCAGAAAGAATGCAGTCCTGCTGACCCATTTTGGATTTCTAGCCTCCAGGACTATAAGATAATAAATTGTGTTATTTTAAGCTTCTAATTTCATTGTAATTAATTATAGTAGCAATAGGAAGCTAATAATAACAAAGTGAAGACTGACAGAGATATGGGGTCCAAGAAGGAAGACAACTCATCTCAGAAAGTAGTCTAAGGCAGCTCAAGGAGATAGCTCTGCAAAAGGCCTAGAAGTAACCACGTTGGGTTGGAAGAGTTGGACACAGGGATTTGTAAAGGAGTGATTTGGTGGAAAAAAGGTATTATAATCCTAGTGGAAAACAATAACTGAGAATATAAGAAGGACGTAGCATGAATAAGTAAAAAGTGATTAGAAATTTCTGGCAAAAAAATATCAAGTAAAGGAAATGCAAACATATACACAACTTCTCTTGGCATAGAACAATACCCACATCATCATGATATGAATACCCTTTTCTGATTTAACTAAAAATAGCTATATAATTATATTGAAAAGATGAAGGACTATAAGGCAATGTGTTATTCAAATGATAAATTTTCATCTGTCATTGGGTAGTTAAATAATATCTAAAATTAGTAAATCAATAAAGAACAGCAAGCACATATTCAGAGACATTCAGGGTTAATCACTTGAAAAACAAAGAGTTCAAATTAGTTGTTCTTGGGCCTGGGAGATGGAGAGAATGGAGGAGGGTATATTAATTTTTTGTTACTATGTTAGTATTATATCAAATTGGTATTATTTTATTTTAACCACATGAAAATTAATTTAGCATGACTCTAATTTATATAAAAGAAAAACATTTTTAATTTAAAAAAAAGTATGTACATATTTAACTGAGATTTTAAGCACAAAAGCAAAAACAGCACAGAAATGAGATCAGTGAATGGGATTCTCTCAAGTGTTTGAATTTTTTGAAAAGACCAAAAATACATTAAATTAAAAACAATGGCAAGAGGGAAAATATATTTACAACAAATATGAATGTATAACCTTAATCTAAAGAACCTTTTGCAGATCAATAAGAAAAGTCCAAACATTCTTATAAAAACACTGGTCAAGTACATGGACAAGTCACAGAAGAATTAGGAATCATCAATAAACATAAAAGTATGTTTAACCTCTGTAATAATCAAATTTATATACATGAAAACAGTGAATGTACCCTTTTACTCATTATAAAAATTTTTTTAACTCTATTTATTTTGAGAGAGAGTGTGTGTGTGAGTGAGGAAGGAACAGAGAAAGAGGGACAGAGAGAGAGAATCCCAAACAGGATTGACCTGGGGCTTGAACTCACCAACCAAACCATGAGATCATGACCTGAGCTGATATCAAGGGTTGGACACTTAAGTGACTGAGCCCACTCAGGCGTCCCTCATCAAATTTATAATGCTAAAATTGATTGTGATGGGAGTTTAGTGATGTGGCAACTCTTATAAATGATATAACAAGAATTAATACAGCTTTTCTGAAAGTATCAAATCACTCTCTAAATATAGATAAATAAAATTATTTACCTCTTTCCTCCTCTTGACCATTGAAAATATTTAAAGAAATATATGGAAAATGATTTTCAAATTTACATTTATACCCATCCTTCTCAGATGAGAAGATATCATTCTTCTTTTCCTTGGCTTGCTCTCTCTCTCTCCTGTTCCCACATCCCTCTTATCCCAATCTCTCCTTTCAGTAGCAGATCCTTCCTTTCCAGGCACAAGGAGGACAGATCTTGCCTAGATCACATCCTATGAGGTCTCAGCTACGAAGTATGCAGAACCATGGTGAGAGGCAAGGGTTTACCAGGAAAGGCAAGGCTGGGCCTCGGGCCTGCTAATGGGGCTACAAAGTGCTCCTTAAGGAGAAATCTAGCAGTTTAGTTACCAATGTATAAACAGATGGGAATGGCTAATGTTCCGCAGCCTGGGAGGCAATGTACCAGCATGAACTAACTCAGGAGGAATATTCTCTAGGTTTAAATCAAGGCTCTGCCACTTATTAGCCCTGTGACTTTGTAACAGCTACTTAACTCTAGGGTCTCAGTTTCCTCTCATCTAAAATTGGGCTCATGTGACTCATATTGCTATAACCACAGAAAGTTTGTACAAGGATCAAAAGTACAATCCAAATAATTTAGTATAAGGCATCACACAGTAAATACTCAATAAATATTAGTTACTATTATTAATTTCATTATTACCATTACCTGGCTGATCTGGTAGAGTTTCTTTAACCAGATTCATATGGCCAGACAGAAGACAATGGTGTCATCCTTATGTTTACTCTCTGATTTGCAGCCAGAATTCAGTGAATCACCGGAGTACGTTGTGGGTAAATACACCTCCTGGAGTCTTAATGTGCTACTAGCTTGCCTAAGATGACTCTGGGTGAGCCTGCTAATTGAGGAGAGCTTGTGAGAGTTTGTAATGAGGCAACTAGCACAGCGTGGACAGTCACAGAAAGCTCTCCTGAAGAAGAAACATGTAAGATTTGGGTGGGAGCTGGCAGGTGGAAATGGAGAAAGAAAGAGGAAATAGTGGTTGTAAAGGCATCGTGTGGGAAGAAGAGCACAAATAGAAATAAAAGGCCAATGGAGTTAGCATATGGTAAGGAAGTAAAAGTGGCTCAGGATGAGGCTAAATGGACTGACAAAATCCAAACCACTCAGATCCCATTAGCCATGCTGAGGTAGTCAAAACAAGACCTGGAGAATCTGGAAGGGAAGGGAAAAAAATAAATAACCCCACTGATTCTCATAGTCATTTCCTGTAACCACGCTAACCCTGACAAGTGTTAGAAATGGAGCTGAGGGGTACCTGGGTGGCTCAGTCAGTTAAGCATCTGACTTCAGCTCAGATCATGATCTCGTGGTTCATGAGTTGGAGCCCCGCATCAGGCTTTGTGCTGACACCTTGAAGCCTGGAGCCTGCTTCAAATTCTGTCTCCCTTTCTGTCTGCCCCTTCCCGCTCACGTTCTGTGTCTGTCTCTCACTCTTTCTCAAAAAATAAATAAACATTAAAAAAAAAAGAAATGGAGCTGAAATGTACACGCACATACATGAAAAAAAAAAGGACAGATATTCAGAGTTTAGGAACAGGCAAATTAAAAGAGATGGACAGGCTTCTTGTCGTCCTTTCTGAAAGGTAACCCTGTGTGGTCCTCAGTGCCAACAGATGGTAACTAACCTGTTGCTTCTAACACCGAGGGAGTTGAAGAGGGTGACTAGGGCCCAAAGGAGCTGCCAGTTTAATGGGACATAAACATATAAAAGAGGTCAGGAAATTTAGAGCTTCTGGGATGCCTCATAAGGTTCCAAGAAATCTACATGAGTAAATACATTTACTTCCCCAATTGCCAGACTACAAACGAAAGCAAGATAAAATGTAGTTGCAGTTCCCACGTGACTCTCTCCCAGGAATCATGCACCCCTGAGAATGCTGAAGAATGAGCTACTGGTTGAGAAAACCTCAGGTTTACTTGTTGGACTGGGACATAAGAGAAGACTCAGTGGAGTCACAAAGGGTTTTGGACACCTCTCACATCAAACACTTGAATCACTTCCTATAGTCCTACACCCACATCTGGCTTGAGGACCAGGCTTCATGGGAAGGTATACACATGAGTCGGGTTGAAATCCCATTTAGGTTTAAGATAGTGACTAAAGCAAAGTGACCAAAAGCAATGGAACAGAAAGGATCCAGGAGTAGGCCAACTCAAAGAGCTGCTATTGCAGTGGTCATATTAATTTAATTAATAAATATTTATTGAGTACCCTCAATGTGCCAGACTCTTCTAAAGCATTGGATAAAAGAGCAGTGAACAAAACAATCTTTACCCACAGTTTATCTTTTATTCTAGCTGGAAATGGTAATGCTTATTCATGTGGCTTTGATGTTTGACTATGGCTTTTATAATAAGCAGCCAAATACGTTTCTGCTTAATAATCTCTATAGCCAGAGAGACCTCAAGGCTTTTATGTCAGCCTGAGTCATCTGCATGCCATTGTACACATACAGTGAGATAAACTCCACTTTCATGAATGCCATTAAATCAGCCTGGTCAATCAGTAGACAGTTCGGTCTACACTGTCTATCTCATTCTCACTGTGTGACTATATCGGTGATAAGAGAATTCTCCATATATTCAGAGTTTATTATACACATGCTCTTATTTAAAAAAACACGTTGTAAAAGTCAAATGATAACTGCATTTTGCATTTGGCTTAAAATGGGTGTAATGAAATCTCCAAATTTCCCTTGTTATTTTCCGAACTACCAGTATATAACTAGAATAGAAACACTTGGTAACTCAAAGAGCTACCACTTAACTCTCAAGATTATTGCCCATTCTATTTGGACATGGCAAGTGGAAATTATTGGAACTCCTCTGCCTACTAATTTTTTTTTAGAGAAGAATATTTCTGTAATATTTTGGAATGAGTTTTTGTGTTCGTTAAGGATTTGTCAAAGATCAGTGTGTTTTTGTTAAATCACTCAGACCCCATAAGCCATGGAGTTTGACAAATTCAAAAAATAGAGGAGTCATAGACAATGATGCTTAATTAATAAATAGTTAATAAGGCATGGAATGGTTTCCTATTTATACTATTTATTCAGCAAACTTGAATTGACAGCCTACTGTGTTCCAAGCGCTTGCTTTTATAGAATTTATAGCCTAGACTAGAATTTAAAAATAATTATGTACATATAAATACACTTACAAATTATATTAAAGTATAATTTTAAAATACATAAAAGGCCTAAAGGTAATTCCAAAATACATAAAAGGCATAAGAAATGCTGTTTATTACAGTAAAGAAGTCTAGAAAAGTGGCAGATTTGGGGAGGTCATAAGTTCAGTTTTTAACATGTTTAGGATAAGATGTCCATGGGATTTCCAACAGAGAGAGATGTGACATAAATATGTGCAGATATACATCTCAAGCTGTCCGTTTGTTTGTTTGTTTGTTTGTTTGTTTTTCCAAAGTGAAGATTGATACAGCACAGTAACTAGGAAGCAATCATTAGTCTAGCAAAAGGATCTTTAAAACATTGATGTAACAGTTGTTGGATGTGTGTTAATTAAGGGCTGGACGTAGTGTAATATCAACAATAGATGGCCATAACTCTGCTTTACACATTCCAAGTGGATAAAATGCAGTACAAAGGGACTGTTTCCTCAAACTTGGTTTGGTTTTACAGATCAACACAGTGTGTTTGGCAAACAAAATGCATTTAGTCTTTTTCAGGGAAATATACAAAGATAAATACCAAAGGATTTTCATTTGACACTGCTTAATCACCACCACTCTGCTATCCTACCAATGAAGGATTACTCCATGATCATAGATTCCTCACAGAGAAATTACTCAGATGTCTTGGCACACCAAGATCAACATTTGAATGCTGGGGGACTGGCAAGTAGTCCCTAGGAAATCACTATGAGCCGTCCAATCAGAGTTAAGGGGTCTGAATGGAGAATGAAGGCTGAGCAGAGAAAAGCAAAACACACTGGCAGAAAAGGCAGAAATCAGAGTGTTTTCTGAATTTCCACCCATTTGGTAGAAAGCCAACTTTCAAAATAGTAGCTCTTCAGTAAGCAGGTTTTTTACTAGCCCTGTAATAGAAAGCTTAAAAGATCATTTACTAATCTGAATTTCTATGAGGAGAAGAGCTACACTTGCAGGCAAGTGCTTCCTAGACTATGAAAGATCTTAAAGGTGACTGCTCACACTTTCAACTGTGATGAGCTGGTGAAAACTGACTCAAAACCTCAGCACTGGTGTTGTGAAAGATGTTTGACAGCCCTGGAGTTCAAAGACTGATGTGCTTTCTTCCACTGGCTATACATATTGGAACTAAGTAAAAATCTTGAAAGTGAAATATTCTGAGAAAAGGATCATTCACTTGATCAGTTTATTTTGACTTCTTGAGAAAGAAGAGGGAGAAAAAGAAAGAAAATGAGATTCAGTTTTTACTTTTTTGGCTGACCTTGAAGGCAGTGATACTAATTTGAGTATAACTTAATTTCAAACAGTTAAATTCATTTAAAAATAAGAAAGAAAGAAAAAAAGAAAGGAAAGAAGGGAGGGAGAAGAGAAGGAAGAAAAGAACGGAAGGAGAGAAGGAAAAAGAGAAGTCTTAAGATAAAATCATTAAGCTCCTAAAACTATAAGTAACCTTAGAAGTGGTCTGGCCCAATTTGGTTGCCAGTTTGGTAATCCCTTCGTCCCCTATAACTATTCTTTCCCTGTCTTCTTCTTGATCAATCACAGTGAAAGGGAACCCAGTCCCTTCTATTGTTAGATGCATCTATTATTCAGTTTTATTCCTTATGTTGAATTTAAATCTGTCTTTTAATAAATTTTACTCATTTTTCCTAATTCTATCCCCTAGACTTACCAAGATATGTCTACTTCCTTTTTCTCATGACAGTCCTTAGTAGATGAGGCCCTATGTTCTCAGACACTCAGAACCCTGATCCATGAGGAAACCTGTCTTAGCAGCAGCAGAGCAAGCAGAAGCAGACCATCCCTCAAAGGGAATACAGCTTTGGGAGCAGTCTATGACATCATCCTGATTAGAGAAAATGTTGTAGCTGGACCCCTGTGTTGCAGAGCATTTGTTAAACATTAAACAGTGAGGCCCATCTCCACAGGGAAACTAGAAACAACTGCAAATGGGGTCAGACTTGCCCAAGGGAGCCTGAGGCAGAAGTATTCTGACATGAGCAGAAAAGATTGATGTCTCCAACACAGTGTGTAAGGCAGTTCTTACATATGCCGTTTGGTTCAGAAACACTGGAGTAGTTTGATTCTAGTGAAGCTAAAGCAGAAAGTCTACACACAAAGGCATTGTTTTGTGTCGCGCTGGGAGATGGGGAACTAAAGAATTCATGAAGAAGCATGGAAGATGGTGAGCACCGTGAAGCATCCAGCTCAGGCTAGCTCAGATGTAGCCCTCAAGATGATGTACGAGTCCTGTGTATGGACGGTAACCATGAGGATCTTAGTGAACTCGGGGCTCAATCACAAGGAGACCAATACTGAAGATACTACTTTTCTTATCAAAAAGGATGGCTTTTTTTCCCCCAAATTTCAGTTGCATGTTTTCTGCAGCTACGGTTAAAGGCGTGACAGAGGAAACAGAGCCCAGAGAACAAGGTTTGAAGTGTGGCAGCTAATAGACTTAGAATCATTACTTTGCTTCTATGATTAGAAAAATTCTCCACTTATAAACCCACTAGGTAAAAGGGAAGGGAAAAATACTTGAGATTTAACCCCAAATTAAAAAAAAAAAAAAAGCAAATACAGTAAAACCTTGGACTGCAAACATAATTTGTTCTGGAAACATGCTTGTAATCCAAAGCACTTGTATATCAAAGCAAATTTCTCCATAAGAAATAATGGAAACTCAGATGATTTGTTCCACAACCCAAAAATATTCATATGAAAATGATTACAATACTGTAATAGAATACAAAATAATAAAGAAAATACAAAATATAAAGAAAAACAAATTAACCTGCACTTACCTTTGAAAACCTCTGTGGCTGGTACAAGGGAGACAGGAGCGAGGAGGGTTATTGTGTAAGAGGATGCTCACTATCACTAATGGAATCACTGCTATCTATTGGCTCAATGGAATCTTTTTCTTTTCATGCAGCTTTAACAAGGAACCTATCCAATGACAACTGCTTTTGCCTCCTTTTGAGGATTTCCCGGAAATGTGACATTGCATTGTCATTAAACAGATTTATTGCTCACGCTGCTACAGCCTTATTCAGGTGGTGCTTTTCTACCAAATTTGGCACTGTTTCCCACATTTTACACATCTCCCTAATATCATTTGAAGTGAGGGATTCCTCCACCTTTTCCCCTCCTCCTCTCCAGATAAGATGCAGATGTAGACTTCCTATAAAATCTTGCAATTTCAGCCACTCGCGTACCTCATTCGTACTTATCGATGATTTCCTTCCTAATTTCCACCATAATCCTTATCTTCTTTTTTTTTTTTAATGTTTATTTTTGAGAGAGAGAGAGACAGACAGAATGCAAGCAGAGGAAGGGCAGAAAGGGAGACACAGAATCAGAAGCAGGCTCCAGGCTCTGAAACGTCAGCACAAAGCCCAATGCGGGGCTGGAACTCACAAACTGCTAGATAATGACCTGAGCTGAATTGGACACTTAAGGACTGAGCCACCCAGGCACCCCTCATCACCTTCTTATTGCCTTTTTTTTTTTCAAACTTTTTCTGCATATGGGCCATTGCATACGCTCACACAGATGTTGAATATAGTACAGTATTAACAAACTGTCGTATGTGGTATTTAATGTAACTGGCAATAAAGCAGCAGAGGAAAGGGTCTATATCTGAGGCAACCTGACCTAGAATGAAGCAAAGCTTTCCTAAGCTTACTCTTGTATGGAAAAGCAAAGGACTGTCCACAGTCTTTGAAGTGACAAAAAATGCATTCATGTTAATTGTGGGCACCTTTCAATGTTCTGAAAAATTACTGATTTCTGCATATACTGCAGCCTGAGACAGAGCATCCGAGCATGGGAGATGATCACCCACAATCCTACAGCAAGACAGAGAGACAGAGAACTATTGACTCAGTTGTGATCATGTGACGTTCGACATCACATACTACTCGTATTGCAAGACATTACTGGTTTATCAAATGAAAACTTATTAGAAATGTTGCTTGTCTTGCATAACACTCACAGAACAAGTTACCCACAATCCAAAGTTTTACTATACAACCACAGATCTGGTCATATAGGACTAAACACATGGATTATGATGACGTCAAGTTACATCTAATGAAAATAAGTCACCAGATTGTATGCTCTCAGACTATTAAGATAGATCCTGATGGACATGTACATAACTCTAGTGAGAGAAAGGGATAGGAATTGTGTGGGGTCAAACATCAGATCTGGCATAGCCTCAACAATGTTGATACAGCACCAAGAGTAGGAAAAGTTGATGATATATTCTGTAGCTGTATGATTACAAACGAAATGTTATTTGAATTAGGGTAGAGAATTTTTCAAGTGAAGCCAAACAAGAAATAAATTCATTGCATTCACAATACTAGTCTTGGAGTAAAAAGTGGTAGGTGGTATTTATATTGCTAAATTAGGCAACGTTATTCTCAGAAATTATGTTGTTTGGTGTGGTTTCTCGACTCACAAATGAACTTCTCAATGGTGCCTCTACCTTCTGAAACAAGCCTCTGATAATCTTGTTTATATTTGTTCCCAAGAGTAATTACATTTTCCATAGAAATTGAGCAGAAGGAATTTTTGTCCTGTCTGGGCTTGTGTTTTGAATGGGGTGATAGAAACTCAGGTATCTGCCATGTGACCTGAGAAGCAGAGGAAAAGCTGGCAGAGGGGAAAATCTGCAATGGGAATGCAAAAAGAGGCAAATATGAGGTACACAGAGTCTTTTCTAGTTTATGGTTTTAATTTCACCTTATAGCTGCAAATTTTTTCTGGACTGAGGGCCAATATATGCCTTCTGGTATTTTTCATGAGCTACCTCTATCTTTTTTTTAATAAGTGTCTTTTTTTTCTTGAACTAATTTAGATATTTTTTGTTTTTGTTATTGATAACCTGAGTCCTGCATGCTACAGAATAGAGCTGTGTTCCTACTTTTGAGCAAGATTTTCCACAGACCTAACTTGAGATGTAAAATCATGGTTTCTTACCAATGCTTCCTGGAGTTAGTCTAAACAGCCTAGCATAACCCTGGGGAGGGCAAGCCCTTTAGAGAAGGCTTCCAGCAAAATCAAGCATGTTGATTCAATTCACTTTAACCAACATACTTATACATGAAGCACCTGTTAGGTGATTGATTGGGACACCTGTCTGGGTGCTGGAGTTTCACTGATAGACAAGATGCAGTCCTAACTTAAAAGGAGTCTGTAAAGTCTATGGTGAAGACTAAAGAGAAAATTTCAGTGTGGTATAGTGAGTCCTAAAATAGGAGTAAACCTGAATGATATGAGAGCACAGAGAAGAAACATCTATGCCCTGTAGAGATCAATAAATGGTTTCTAGGAGAACTGAGGCATAAGACAGTATCCAGAAGGTAAGTAGAAAGTAAGCCAGATTAAAGAGTTAGGGTAAAGTGATCAGATTTGGAGGCCACAAGTAAAGCGTGTTCCAAGGCTTCTGGGTGAGTGTTAGCATGGGTACGTTTTCACTGTGGCTGAATAAAATTCTGAGCAGAACTGGTGAGAAATAAAGCTAAAAGGATAGCAAAGTCCAGCTCCAACGTGAGGACCTCGGATTTAATGCTAAAGGCAGTGGAATATCTTTGACAAATTTCAGGCAGGGGTGTTACACGATCAAAAGTGTGTTTTCAGAAGACCACACCCCTAAATGGGTTGGAGGATGGAAAGTTTGCCTTCAGTGACACCTGGAGAAGGAAACTGGTTTACTCAGCCATGACAAACATGATGATACCCAGTATTAACAGAGCATGAGGATTTAGAAAGTGAAAAAAAAAAAAAGCACAGTGAGCTTATTATGGAAGCATTCTGCTGGGGAGACTGCACCAAAACACGTGAGATAAAGGGGTCAGGTCACTTCTTACTGTGATTCCCAAACCAAAAGCTTTGATACCAATTGTAACCACATCAGAATATCTTAGAGTTGTTTTCTGTTCCAGAAGGAAACTCAGCGTTGGTAATTTTTATAGTTATCTGAGGCTCAAAGAGCTCCAAGACTGAATCGAAAACTTTACTTAACCACTTTACTGCCACAGAAGTTACAAAGCCCGAGGCCGGCCATAAAGATGTTAATTTAATGAATATTCATAATCAATAAATATTCATTAAACAACATTTCCGTTCCAGGCATGCTGTTGCTCCTGGCAGGTCCCGCCTGCATGGCAGAGTGCACTTGTTAAATGAGTGTTACTCATCGCAGAAACACCTTATGGGATTTCATGAAAGAAACTGCATTCATCTACAATACATACAGATGTGTAGAGACAAGTTTGAACAAATTCCGTACAAAAGAAAAAAAAAAGCTTTTCCTCTTTAGTACAATGCTTGTGTTTCACACGTCAAATGTGTGGCCAAATATGTGAAATTCTATGGGGGAAACCAAGTAGACTTCAAAGGGTTTTATTTCTGTCTCTATATGCTAGGTAAGTGAGTGCAAAGGCAGTGGTCTCTAGCCAGCTCTATGGCTGACTGATAGAAGCCAGTTTTTAAATGCAAATGGAGAATTGTGAGCATAGATGTTCAAAAAATATTTTTTCCCATTATATGACGGCTTTCGAAAAAGCCATTCATTTAACGTTCCACGAAGAAGCTACGCTGCTATATACATGCCAATTGGAGTGTGTGTGTTCTATTGAGATAAATTATTTTTCTGAAAAATGGAAACCACTACTCACAAGTGTTTCTCATTAAGAACCTAGCAGAATTCTCCATGACCACCACCTAAAGAATCTCCACGTGTTCTTACACACTGATGATAACTTACAAAACCTACCGAATATTGACAGTAAACAGATAAATACTGCTACACGGTGTTACTTGCTTCAGAACTTCCTGCTTGATAATGCTGTGTAAACAACAACAACAAATATTCAACACTTCTTTACATTTTTAAGATACTGCAAGACCCTTGCTTTCTGTTGATTCCATAGATTGCCTCAGAGAAATAATTCTGCTCTGTTGTGTTCTAAGAGTGTGACAAATTTCCAGTTAGTATATAGTAATATTATTCTCCTTTCAGATACCTCAGATTCTTCCCCCAAGCCTGGATATGCACAGGCATTACCCTAATTGGTGGGTAGATGAGAAGATTTAAAAAAAAAAAAAAAAAAAAAAAAACCTCCAGTTGATCTGCTACCATGCTGCCAACCTGGCAAAAAGCATCTTTGGCCCTGGGCTGCAGGCTCTTCGAAGGAGTGAGCCAAGAAGGACAGAAGTCTCATAGAAACTTTATGGGAAATTCAGTGAATTTTGTTTATTGTGGTGGTGGTTATTGTTGCCATTGTTGATTTTCATTATTGTGCAGATTCTTTCGTAAAACTCCCCTCCACATACTCTTAGCGACCTTCATTTCAAAAAAAAAAAAAAATGAAAGTTTGCCTGTAGGGGTAGATTTCTCCAACTCTCACAATTCGACCTTTTATTTTTTTTTTCTTCAAATCTTAGAACTTTGATGAATTCTTGCATATTTCAGGTGAAGTACCAAGCAAGGGTCATGATTCAATAGAGACAGCATTTGCTGCCATTTGCCTTGACAGTCCTCGGATGGGAAATGTGAGAGGTGGAAGAGGTCAGTGGGAAGGGCTTATAGCTTCAAACCTACAGATGAGCAAAAAGTCTAAGCAAGGACACTCAAAGGAAAAATGATATCCTTATACTTTTCTGTCTTTGCTTTCTGAATGAGCCTTTTCTTAATAGTCCTCATATCACATTATTTTCCTTTTAAAAAGGATAATGTAGAAACCACAGGCTTCTCATAACCAAAGTAACTGCCTGTCAAATCCAGGTCACTAATTAGCCAAATTAAATTTTTCATATATGCAACAAGCGCTCTCACTATTGGGCACTTATTATTCCTCCAAAGGAAGCTCTAATGGTCATCCTATTACCTAAGCAACTTTAATTGCATCTTGTGGCATACCATTAGTTTTATTAGTGAGTTGCTTAAGCTTGCTCATGAATAATAATTATAAAATACAATAAATTTTTAAATACAAATTATAAGAAATGTGAACTCAAATACTTTTCT
Source organism: Prionailurus viverrinus (assembly GCF_022837055.1). NCBI lineage: Eukaryota > Metazoa > Chordata > Mammalia > Carnivora > Felidae > Prionailurus > Prionailurus viverrinus. The sequence goes on from NC_062568.1 coordinate 144,645,307, forward strand.
TGGAGACTAATTTTAGACCAGCTTTGTCTATAAATTTAATTTTCTTCATTCAGAGAATTGAAAGCCACCGTGGAAGACTTCCATCTAATTTGTCTCCATGTGACACTATATTTTACAAAATTGTATTTCCCTATATTTTAAGGGAAGCGTAACGAAATGACTTGAAAACTATATATTACTATTAGTACTTTTTTCATGATGGTGACTTTGTCTAATTATGAAGTCTCTTCTATCCAAGATCTTGATGAGCTGTGTACCTTAGCAATACACAGGTTATTTCTTGCTTCTAATTCACAGAAAGATAACATTTCAGAGGACATTTTTTTAATGAGTTAAAAAAATAAAGCTAGGAATATCCATCCTGTCTCCCAAGACAACTCCCTAGTCACTATAGTATTGCATTCCATGTAACAAAGGTCATTTGTTTGGAATGCCACATGAATATTGTCTTCTGGAACAATGCAACAAGGTGGTAAGGACGAAGGAATTGTGTACTTTACATTCAAGTCCTGTGCTGCTTACCTCAAATTTTACCCAATTCGAAATGGTAGTAGACAGTTAAATATGATAATATTTTTGTTGTGGTAGACAGTCTTTCTGTTGATTAGAATTCTAATATTTTTCAAACTTCCCAAACTCCTCTACCCAAAAACTTCTCTCAACTGTACTGCTCTTCTCCAGTATTTTTTTTCCCTTAAATAAATCACAGATATTTTTGCCACCTTGACTTTGCTACAGCTATGTCTCTCCCCACTGTTTGCTCTCCATGTATCTAAGCCCAACAGCTGCAAACCCAAAAGTGTGAAATGGCAGCTTGTAAACCACTAAGGTGTCAATACAGCTGGGGAAATGGAGTCAGATTTTTTTAAGCATTTGTGCTCCCAACTCAAAACAAAACCAAGCATAACAATAATGACAGCAACAAGCCTTACCAAACAGCACGTGTTCTCAGCCTATTTTATCCTGCGAGGAGCCAACCAGTTACCCCTGGTCTAAATCCTATGGCTCACAGCCTGTTAACTTTTGAGGCACTGCAGTATGGAGCCAAAGAGCTGAAGCAAGCCTCATAAATACCAAGATGGCTTCAGCTTTCCTCATTCTGATATATGTGGCTTGGAGAACCAAGGACATAGAAAACAGTGATGTCAGAGCTTGTATCCTGAGGGATAGTGTCTCTTATTCTCTCAAGATCTTTCAACAGATCATATCCCGTGGTCTCAGGATCTTTGCTGGGCTTGTTTAGAAACATCTCCTTCAAAACTAAATACCATTTAATTGCTATCATTACCAGGTTACTGATACAACATATGACAGCTATCAGCCAATCGTGTCTATCATATATTTAATGGGAAGCCTTATCGGTCACAGAGGAACCTTAATTAATTAGGTATTCTCCATTGTAAAGTAATACACAAACATTCAGATCACACTTACATGAGATAAGCAGCATGAGTCATAGTACAATTATATACTGGTTATGTGAATGGAGAAACTGAGACTAAAGTTAAAAATGATTCATTCAAGGACAGAGAAATAATCAAGGACGGACCTCAGAAGGGAACTTGGATTTTCCTGTCTCTTGTCTGGTTCTCAGAAAACTCTCCCTTTACCACCAGGGGCAGCAATAGCATTCAAAGGCCCTTTGGAAATATAAATGTTTTGCATACAGATTTAAAATCCACAGAAATGGAATTTTAAAAGCAGCTGCAGGACATAGTAGAGATAGCTGACTCTGCTGACGGTAAACCGATGATCTAGTTGGTTTTCTAATCTCTATTCTCTATGTTCTCCTAACTAAAGGAACAGTGGCATCCATAGCACCATCAAGCCTGGCAATTTGCTTTTTTACACAGATATATTTTGGAAAGATGAAGTATGTATGTCAGTTTGCAAAACAGCGTGACTCTGTTTGCCTTTGCTCGCTTTATCTCGAGCCAAAAAAGTATAGATCTGAAAGCATCTGTTTCTACTACCCATGCTATCCCAATCATCAAAAAAGCATAAGGGTTGGGAAGGAAGTTCTGAAAGCTTTCACATGCCTGTTCCTTACCAGGAAAACCACTTTTTTTCTATGCATTCATTCTGCTTCCCTTACTTGTGTCTGGCTCACATGTTCAACTGGGAGAGAACTTAGGAGAAAGGAAAGGGGAAAAGATCAAGGGTTAAGGATTGTATTAAGTTCCATGATTACCAAAAAAAAAAAAAAAAGGATGTTAACTATTGTCAAATGAAAATTAAACAGAATGGTCTTTATAAAGAGAGAGAGAAAGAAAAAGAAACAATCATCTTCAGATCTTATGAAAATTATGTTAGACTATACTGGACCAGACATAAGAAATTTAACTTTATTGGAAAACTTCTGGAGACAGATCAAAATGTCTTAAAATACAGTGTAATAAAAAAGGGAAGGAAAAAAACCCATGTGTTTACTACATCGGTTTCCTTGTGGAAAATGGAGGTGGAGGAGTTAGGATTTCTAAAAGCAAATGCATAGAGTGGCATTAGCTTCCTTAATGTTACTTTTTATTTCATTCTTCTTTAAGCAAATGCAATAATAATTTACCAATGAAGACTGGGAAAATGTGAACTTATTTAGAGAAAAGAAAAACTTGTGTAATATAGTCAAACCATCGCACTTAATCTTTCACTTCAAATAACTCAATATATGTGGCAAGAACACGACAGAGAGTCAAAGAGGGACATTTAGAGGAGGAAAAATGCTCTTTTTGTTTTGTTGTGTATGACCTTGAAGAACCCGTTGGCTTCTTAACTCTTTAGCAATGTTAAAGGATATATAGGAATATGTTGAGCACCGGATTATTATGGAAAGTGTTGCAAAGCTTGTTGATAGGAAAATAATCACAGAGGTATAAAGATGTTTTTATAACATATTTGATTGATGTTTCGGAAATAAGTGTATACAAATGAACACAAATTGGTATAATTTCAATAATTGTTTATTTCTTTTGCAAATATTAATAAATTCATATAAAATAATGACCATTTGAACTTTAAAAGGTGTTTAGATCACTGTGATTATTTTCCTCTTAATAAGCTTAGAAATTACTTTCCATAATAATTCCATGCTTGAAATATTCCTCTATATCATTTAACATGGACAGTGGGTTAAGGTCAGTGGATTTCTCAAGGTTATGCACAACAAGCACTTGTGTCTCATTCTCATTATACACTCAGATTAGATTTATTCATACATATTCTTAGATCTGATTCCTCTACCCTTACAAATCTTTCACTTAAAACTTTCAGTGCCGTATTTTTAATATTGGAGAATAGCCTGATCTAATATACATGATTTTGCTTTATATTTATTACTCACAGCTCTTTCTCTTTCCATCTGAAACTTAGTAATAAAAATCTAGTTATATGAGCCAATAACTTTGTGACATTAAGCCATCTGTCTATCCTTATATGTTTTGACTCCATAACGCAATCAATGACTTCCCAGAAAATTAACAGAGGTTTTCACAAGGAATGGAAGGAAATTTGTGTTTAATTATAGTCTTTGGAGAAGTTAACATACATTAACCTCCTAAATTATATACATTCCTAATACCACATTCTTACGAACTGTACATACATCTATCATGATCCTCTATGTCTGGTCTTAAATTTACCCGATGTATTTACGCAAATATTTTAGTGCAGCATCAAACTAAAGAGAAACTATGCAGAAAATGTTTTGGGGTAAATTATCTAGAGTATATATGTATGTATGACATTTAGCACATTTTATGGCAGTTTTTAGCATATTTGTTAAAATTTAATAAAATAAATATGTTTCATAAATGTGCCAACTTACCAAGTTACTATTTACTGAAATTGCTTCACTCAGATAAAAATAAATCCAGTCATAGAGTAGCCTAACATAAATGGAACGTTGTGTTTGGGTACATGTATCTTCCTGTGCCAACCCCCTAAAAACACCTTCCAAAGACAGACCTAGTGCAATTGGAAGAAAAAAGGCGTCATTACACTATCTTGCCCAGGTGCTCACAAAAATCAGACTGGTTCTAACCATGCATTTGCACGAGTTCATTATCATTTGCACTAACTCAGATCACTTAAAGGCACCATAGTCTAAATATGAAAGCTAATCTACTCTGTTTCGGCTGAAATGTTAGTCGTCTGTGCTTGCAAAGTAATGTAGAAACAATCATTTAAATATTTCATACCAAAAGACTATGGTCTAGTATTGTCTGAAAAAGGTGACCGCTAAAAAGTAAACTTATTTCATTTTTTACTCAAATTATTAAAAGAACTATTCCTTTCATAAGTATAGAAAAGAAGGAAACATTGCTTCAGGATATGACCAAAATAAAATTTTTATGTATCTGTGAGACATTTAATTATTTCTGAAAGATTAACATTTTGGAAATAAATAAATTCTATTATAATTATTTAACTGCTTTTTATTGCTTTTTTCCCAAAGTATGAAATCTCAGAAAGGAAGAAACAAACACACAAACTTGAACCAGAATTTCAAAAATAGTTTTTTACCAAAAACAGAAAGGACGTTGGAGTTTCCAGTACTTAGTTTCAATTCAAATTGGATTATCTTACTTTCCTGTATGACTTTGAAAAACTGTACTAACCTTTCTGGCCCTATTTCGGTGAGCAAGATTATTATGAGAAATTGGAAAAATTTAGGTGATGGGCATGTTATAGCATTCCCACACCAAGTAGGAATTCAAAAAATGGTAATTATTTATTTTATTATTATTTTTAATGTTTATTTATTTTTGAGAGAGAGAGAAAGAGATACAGAGTGTAAACAAGGGAGGGACAGAGAGAGACTGAGACAGAATCCAGAGCAGGCCTCAGTCTCTGAGCTGTCAACACAGAGCCCCATGTGGGGCTCAAACCCACGAACTTTGAGCTCATGACCTGAGCAGAATTTGGACGCTTAACCAACTGAGCCACCCAGGTGTCCCCAAAATGGAAATTATTGGAAAATTATGGGGACGCCTGGGTGGTTCAGTCAGTCAAGCGTCCAACTTCAGCTCAGGTTATGGTATCACGGTTACGGAGTTGGAGCCCCACAGCGGGCAGTGTGCTGGCAGCTCAGAGCCTGGAGCCTGCTTCGGATTCTGTGCCTCGCTCTCTCTCTACCCCTCCCCCTCTCATGCTCTGTCTCTCAAAAAATAAACATTTAAAAATTTTTAAAAATAAATAAAAATTATGTTTCATTTTTTAAATGTAATTTATATAATATTTAACTTAGTCTGGATTGTCAACTATAATTTTAAATATAAAATCAAAATAATTTAATTACTGGGGCTCCTGGGTGGCTCAGTCGGTTAAGAGTCCGACTTGGACTCAGGTCACGATCTCGCAGTCCGTGAGTTTGAGCCCCGCATCAGGCTCTGGGCTGATGGCTCCGAGCCTGGAGCTTGCTTCTGATTCTGTGTCTCCCTCTCTCTCTCTGCCCCTCCCCCGTTCATGCTCTGTCTCTCTCTGTCTCAAAATTAAATAAACGTTAAAAAAATTTTTTTTAAATAATAATTGAATTACTGATTAGGGTTACACGTGTATATGAACAAAAAAAATTTTAAATATATGGAGTACTATCCTTGTGTTTCACATTATTTTCAGCTACAAAGTTTTTATTTGTCTACCTGTAGTCCCAGGGTGCTTATGCTTTGTGGGTGTGACATTGTGAATCTCAACATTCTCAATTTCTGCCTTTCCCATGTCTGCATTTGTAACAAAATGACATTAGTAGAGTTTGCAACTGCAATTTATAGAAGGTAGCATATGCAAATAGATGTTCCCCTGTTAGAGATAGGAGTCCGCCTTCGCTGTGTATTCCAAACCACAATGCCATTTCAGTCTTGGAGTCCCGTGAACTGTAGAAAGGCAATAAAGGGAATCCTTGGGTCCTATTATGTTGACTTGGCTGCCCTCATTTCTAACTCATGTCAGAAATTTTGCTATTTGAGGGACAGTAGCAAATATTTCTGAAAAACAATCCAGTACCCCCTAACAATTATACTAAGAGCGTGAGCTTATTATCATGATCACTATGGTTCTTATGTTAATAATGCAGAGAATTAAAGGAAACACTATTAGAATGACAAGGGGGTATGGGGAATAGGACCAGGGATATTTTATATGATTGGACCTTATGCTGTGTATAAGCACTGTACTTAGTTTCACCATTTCGTTGCTGTATTTTGCAAAATTTTTCTCTTAAAAATATCAGAACTCTTAAAATAAATTAAGCAATTATTAAGAAAATGTTAGACGAATAAAAATCTCTTTTTTTTCTTTTCAAAAAGTTTTACCAGCCTATCTAATGAGGAACTCAATATAAGCACAGAAGTAGAGAGCTTGTGCTTTGAGACCATAGTCATATGAATGGGAAACACAGATCTGCCACTTGGGGAAATAATTGAGTCTAGTGAACCTCAGTTTCACCATCTAAAACATAGCATAAGAATAGTATCAGTTTCATTTAATCAGTTGAAGATTAAACTAGATAAGGAATAAAGAACTAGCAGTGTTTGCATATAGAAAACAATATATATTAGTGATTATTGTTAATATAATTTTCCACTACTAGCTATAAATATGGTTCATTTGACCAAAATAAAATTTTATAGGCAACACTTCTCTACTATACTTTTTCAGGTAACGATATTTCTTATCAGTGGGACTTGATGACAATTGTTGCAAAATGAGGACTAAGCGGAAGATATGATGGCATGTCTACAGTCTGTATTGAAGAATGAAAACACGTATGTTCAACGGCGCATTATGGCTCAGTGAGATGTCACTGCTGTGACAGGATATGAACTTCTCAATGTGAAAACAAATAGATGTGATATAGCCAGAACTGCCAGATTATAATTTTTTTCCATTAAACTGCTTAGTTGTCTGCTTCTCCTTCTAACACACTGTGCAATATGCATTGCCCACATTCTCTTGATCAGTGAAAAATTAAGGAAAAAATAAGGGGTCCATGCAAAATCAACTGGTTCTACAGCAAAACAATTAAAAATAGACTGACTAACACATACTCATTCTTCTTTAAACTTTACTGAAGTGACTGACTTTGAAATGACTTGAGGAAGTGAATGTCTTTCTGTGTGTCTAGTACAATGATGTAGTAGTCTCAAAGATAGCATGCAATGTGGCAGTTGCTATGGTAACAAGATGTTTTTCATTGAACAACAGTAAAAAAAAATGGTGGCATATAAATAACATATGTACAGTATATTGTCTTTGAGTGACTGACCTTTGCCCTTGGACCGTAAAAACATGTTTTCTTCTTTTCTGAAATTCTTGTCTATTTTTGATGTGCATATGTATCTAATAGACTGGTGATCAAACTGCCCTCTTTGAAGCTATGCAGGGTGCAGATCTGTGGTGAGGAAATAAAAGGTGGCTCAATATCATATATGCGGTCAAAAAGAGTTGATGGGTTGGAAATTAAAGCACTTGAATTAAGTACCATGCTGAACACATTTCACACTTTACAAGCCCACTTTACAATTCAAACTTAGAGTGGGATTATGTTTTCTTATCATTTGATAGTAGGACTACTGTATAGCAATTAATTGTTTACACACACACACAACCTACAGTATAGCTGTAGGCAGAGAAGTTAAAAATCTCTTCTGTTCAGAGACTTAGTACTGCTGAAGAGACAAAGACACTGCATTTGAAGTACCAAGGCTGGCCTAGGTTTATCCCCTTCCTGCTCTCAGGCCTTGGGCAAGTCATTTTGGAACTGTCTTATCTGTAAGATGGAGATAGGGCTAACCTAACTGTCACAAAGAATAGGCAAGGGTATCAAGGTAGCACATGCAGATGAGTCTGCTATGCACATGCAGATCATTGTTCGTATCAAGTATCATGAAAAGAAATACTTAGTAAAGTCAAAGTTTAGAAATAGTCTGCCTTGTTTGGCTTTCAAATGATGGACAAGTGCCAATTGTGATTCAACTATTTTCTTATTTCGTGGTCAACCAGTCAATGTTACTCAGCTAGTAACTGTTGACTTTTTAGATTATAATATATAAACATGCTGGTGGTATAAATGTAAACTTACTTGTGTATTTGATAGTATGGCAGATATTCTGAATGCTTCTGACTGAAATAATCATAATTAGAGGTTAAAATTATGTGTCTTTATGTATATATGTATGTGTGTATAAAATCTATTCATTTATACATGTAATAGAGAATATATATGGATTACATATAATGTATGAGTATGTATGATGTATTCATGTGCATAGACATATATATATATGTGTATATATACACACACACACACACACACACACATATATATATTATACATCTACATATTTCATATGTAAGCCTTTTAGAGTTCCTGGATCCAATTCCAATGTGGGAGGGGATCCCTCTCACACAACATCCAGCAATTCTCAAACATCAACACAGTGTCAACTCAATTCTGAGGCTGTCTACTCAGAGATAGCATCAGATTCCACAGATTAAGGATTCAGTCCTACAAGACTTCCCCCTACTCCTTGCTTCAAATGCCGGTGACAAGCCCCAGGCTGTTGCCTGTGCTTCTGACAGATGAGCTAGATTCGAGTTTCCAATGACCTTCTCCTTAAGTTTGATTAATTTGCTAAAGCAGCCCGCAAAACTCAGGGAAACACTTATATTTACCAATTTATTAAAGGATATGATAAAGATACAAATCATAGCCAACTAAAGAGATATACAGGGTGAGGTCCCAGACAAAGAAGCTTCTACCCTCCTGGAACTTGGAGGCAGATTCCTTGGTACATGGGAATGTTCTGGATCCCCAAGGGTGGAAGCTCTCTGAAAAAAAGCCAAAAAGCTGTCCTTGGGTTTTTATGGTAGAAAATCTGTGATTTTCTGTTGATGGAGAACAGGAAAGAACAGGAGATAAACTGTAGCATGGGATGTCTAATAACAAACCCATTACAGAGTAGCCTGGGTGGTTCAGTCAGTTAAGTGTCAGATCTTGGTTTCAGCTCAGGTCATGATCTCATGGCTCATGAGTTCAAGTCGGGCTCTACTCTCTACTCAGTGCAGAGCCTCCTTGGGATTCTCTGTCTCCCTCTCTCTCTCCTTCACTCCCCTGCTCTCTCTCTCTATCTTTCAAAAATAACTAAATAAACTTAAAAAAATCTTTAAAAATAAAGAAAAAAGAATGTTACAAAGGTAGTATCTATGAACAAGTACAGAGTCAGTACAAAAGTGAATTAGAAATAAAATAAAGTAAAGCTTCAAAGTATGAGTATGCAACAAGAGACTGTGAAGAATGATGGCATAGATTTGAAAATGATCCAAAGACTTTTAGAAATAAGAAAATCAATAATAATACCATGAATTGTATTCATCCCTTGATTGGAAGACTTACAGAGCACAGTAAGATATCAAGAAAGAAATAAAATATATGCATATTTTTAAAATGTTTTTATTCATTTTTGAGAGACAGAACATGAGCAGGGAGGGGCAGAGAGAGAGAGACACACACAGAATCCGAAGTAGGCGCCAAGCTCTGAGCTGTCGGCACAGAGCCTGCCTGACACAGGGTTCAAACCCACAAACCGTGAGATCATGACCTAAGTGGAAGTCCAACACCTAACCAACTGAGCCACCAGGTGCCCCTAAAATGTATATATATTATAAAGGAAGAAAACAACATTCATAGTTATTGAATGATGATGTGATAGTCAACATAGAAATTGCATAAGAAACTATATGTTAGTTATTAGAATTAATAAGACAATTAGCAAGATGGATCAACACAAAATCAATATATAAATATATTAAATTGTATTCAACAGCAACAATATTTTAAGCAATATATTTCAAATATAAAATATTCCATTTAACACTAAATTGTTAAAGTGCCTAGAAATAAATCTAACAAAAAATGCAAGCTTTTGATGTAAATAGGCACTAGATCTTATAGAAATACATTTTAAAAATCTGATTAAATTGGAATATTGCCAATGCTTATGATTGAAAGACACAATGCCATAAAAATATACCTTCTCTAAGTTCAATGAAATTCCAACCAAAATTCAAACATAAAATTTTAGGGAATTTAATGAGCTGAATCTAAAATTTGCATGGAAGATTGGGTGACCAAAAATAGTTTAGATAATTCTGAGAAAGAAGATCAAAGTAGATAGAATGAAGATAGAAAGAAAAAATACAAATATTAAGATCTACTATAAAGCTAAGATATTAAGACAGCGTAGTCACAAAGTTCTAAACAAATATTCACATGGAACAGAATAGAGATATCACAACAGATGTGCACATATATGGAAATTTGATTTATGACAATGTAGACATTATAGATCACAGTGGGAAGAATATTTTTTAAATTTATTTTTAAATAATTTATCCTAAGATAATTGAGTGCCCGTAAAAAATGAAATTGGATCCATAATTCATATATATACAGAAATCAATTCTAAGTAGATTAAAAACTTAAATGTGAAGAGAAAACTGTACAAATGTTAAAAGACAAGCTGAGGAAACATTTATTATACATACAGTGTACAGAGAATTAATACCTATAAGTCATTAAGGAAAAGACAAACAACTCAGTAGAAAATTGGGCAAAAGAATGAACAGACATTTCACAGAAAGGAAAGCACAACATGTTCTTAATCATACGAAAGTATGTTCCACCTGGTTATCAAGTAAGAGAATTCAAATTAAAACCATTTTGGTATCTTTTCACATGTATAAGATTGGGGGAAAAAATGGAATAGACAATGCAGATATTGGCTGGGATGTGAGTTGACTAGAATGCTCACTTATCTGGGAGATGTGTATAATTGTACAAACATTTGGAAACAGTTTGGCATCATCTACTGAAGTTGGACATTTGTACATTCTCATCATGAGCATATATATGGTTATATGCCCTAAAGAAAATCTCGTATGAATCCATGGCAACTTTTTTCTAAGTTTATGGCAGCCCTGTTTAATACAATAAAGCTTTTAGAAATGGTCAAAATGTTGAGCAAGCATAAGATAGATATATATACATCTGAAAACTTCATAAAATGGAATATTATATACTAGTACAAAGTTAAATTTCAGCTGTGTTATATATCAATTTAGACTAAAGAAAAAAAATTATGAACCATTCGGAATATGGTTCCATTTATATCCATTTCAAACTAGACAAAACTGAACCATATATTATTTAAGGTTTAATACAAATTTAATAAAAATAAAAGTAAAAACAAAAGGATGCCCAAAATGGCATTCAGAAAAGAGTAATCTTGCTTGGTAAAGAGGAGTTAAATTGAGGGATTCTAACTGGCTAGTTATAGTCTGTTTCTTTAGCTATGTGATGACTAAATAGAAATTTATTTGATTCTTTTAATTGTAATAGACACATGTTTTATATGCTGTCATATGTATACTTCATAATAAAGAATAACAAGATGTCATCCAAATTTAGTTTACTCCTACATTAATTTAACACAGTCATTGAATGCCTTTAATCTGCCATTGAACTGATGTTAAATTGAATAGACAAGCTCTATCTTTTCCAAAAGCTAAATATCAGTATGGTTATAGACAAGCACACCAGAAATAACATTACAGTATTATCACACATTCCATGATAAACGTCTGCAGGGAGAAAAGACAGTTAAGCTGGTCTGGAGTTTGGGGTTTTGTGCATTCACAAAAGACTTATAGATGTGACAGCTGAGCTGAGCATTGAAACATGTATGAGAAGGTGTTAACCAAGAGAACAGTCCCAAGAAATGCACGCCAGGAAGAACCAAATGTATGTGAGGAGGCAGGCATCCTAGAGAAAGCTTGCTTTTTAAAAAGCCTGCTAAAACTGGTAATCTGTTGGCAATCACCATCTGATTGCTTAAGTCCTTTGGAAAGAAAAACTATTAGATTCTTGAGAGGCAAAAATAAAAAGGAGAGATTTAGAAGCTGACAGAATCTAGCCCTCTTCAAGCATGGTGGCATGATATTTTCCTGTGGACCCAACACTTAAATGGAAAGCTACCAAAAGGGATCAAAAGTTCTATAATTCATTTTTTATCTTGATGTTATACCAACAGAGTGGGTATGGAAAATTGATTAGACAAGAAACATGTTTGAAATTAAAACTGGTTAAACATCTTGAAAAGATAAAGGGATTAAAAACAAAAACAAAAAACAACAAAAACAGAAAAGATAAAAGGATTTTAAAGATTCTACTATCTTCTCAGAGAAGAAGAATTACTCACTAAAATAGAAGAGATTATATATTAAAAATAAAAACAAAAATAAGAGTTGGAAAGTTCAAAGAAGGCCAGTATGAATCAGAAATAGATTCACAAGGAAGGCAAGTAGCTAAATTAAGAAATGTTTAGTTTTTCAGGCATCATATTTTAAGAGACACCAGCAAACCCTAACACATCCAATTCAAAGTGTGGTGATTAAAATATTGAATATCCTAAAATGGGAGGGGGAACTTAACAAAAATTGGCAAGAGAAGTGAGAAATGTTTATCCTAGAGAAGGAGAGGCTCAAGAGTGAAGAAAATTGGTCTTCAGTCCATCAGTCTTGGATAATTACAGTGAAGTAAATTTTAGAGTAATATAAGGAAGAACTTTCTGACCATCAGTATAGCCTAAGTAGTAAATGAGTATTCTTGGTGCAGTGAGGTCTCTATCTCTAGGACTATCTTAGTAGAAGCTAAGTAGCTAATAGGCAGAAGATATACGGGTCCTATCAGATCCAATGAATATTACAATTTCTTCTAAACTAGGGATTTTTTTAGTATTATTTTTCATGTTTTCTTTGCATATTTTTATAGTATCCATTTGTATCCAAGTGTTGCATAACAGAGAATTTTTAAAAATGCCATTTTTGAAATGAATAAAGAGTTATATAGAATTTTGTAGAAATAGAAATTATACAAGTGAACACAGGTTGTCTCTTAGCTCACATGAAGTTTATAATTTCAACAGTAAATGTGATAAGACCTGAAATACCTTTTGAGTTATTGTGGATAACAAGGTGACTCAAAACCAAAACGCTATAAAGGCCATAGAGTAAATTAGTCCTTGCTGCCAGAACCAAGAAAATAGTCGAAGTCACTGCTGCCCCTCTGAATCCCTAGACCTAGCAGTAACTTTCCCACATGCTAAGAATGTTGTATGAGGACATGCAAACCCTATTGCTCAGGATTCCAGGAAGTTACAGGAAAAAAAAATACCCTAAAAATATAGAGTTTACATGCAATTTTTTGTGATTATTACAGAAAGCACTGGGTTCACATGCATCCATTGATGGGAACCTACAAATAATAGTTAAAATACAAGAGTCCTTCACAACAACAAATTGCATTAAAAAAATTCTTCTGAGTCTTTAGATGACTTCAAATAGTTCAAAAAGTCTGTGTCTGAAAGAGTGTGCAAATTTAGTACATCGCAGTAAAAAATCATGACCTAAAAATTCAACTGCCCTGAAGCCAAGTATGTTTTTGCTTTCCTTTACAGGAACCAAGAATCATTCAAATCATTCATGGCCTGCATGAATTCAAGCTAGAAGATAAAAAAGAGTTATCAATGATTTCCAAGCACAGATGGTATATGTCCCACTTCCTTTTTTGTCTTCAGTTAAAGGGTGTTGATTTATGTTTTACCTGAAATTTTATGTAAATTTGTTTGATTAAAGGGTCTTCTAAAATTTCTCTTTGAAAACCCTTGGACAAGATGATCTTTATGATCCTGTACAGCTCTAAATTCTGTAAGATCTTAAACTATGCTTGTCTTTCATACCTCTCATTCCCACTACTCAGCACTGCCTAACAGTACTTCAGAAATATTGATGTATACATGAATGAATAAATAAAAGGTGAATTAATATAATCCATAGGGCTATAGTTAAGTTCAACAAGGGACATGCAGAGCATTACTAAGAAGTATCTTTTAAATCTTTCTTCATAAACACAAGTTCATTCATTTCCCAAAAGTGTATTGACTGCTTACTGTGTGCAGGTGCTATTCTACATGTATGGAATACGTCAACACACAAAGTAGAAAAGGACAGACAATAAATAACAGACAAATGCATAGCTTGGTAGAAGGTGATGGCCGCTATAGAAATTAATTGGTAAAATGTGGAACAGTGTGTAAAGGGGCTCAGGAGGGCCCAGGCTGCAGAGGTGACAGTTGTGGTAATAGTGTGGGCTTAGAAGACTTCATTGAGCAAGGGACATTTGATCAAAGAGCTGAAGATGGTGATCAAATCAGCCATGCAGAATACCTGGCAGAAAAGAAGTCTAGACGGTAGAAATAGCTGGTTCAGTGTGTCTAAGACAGGTGCATGCTTGATATGTACCAGGAAAGGTAGGGAGGGCAACGTCTCTAGATTGGATGAGCACATATGGGATAGTGGAAGATACAATTTTCTTAGTCTGCTTAGGGCTGCCACAACAGAAATGTACTTCTGACAGTTCTGAAAGCCAGAAATCCCCAGTCGAGGTCGGAGAGCTCTCTTCTGGACTTCTAAATGGCCAACTTCTCACTGTGTGTTCACATGACATTTCCCTGGTGAGTGTACTCATAGAGAGATCTCTCTTCCTTTTCTTATAAAGTCACCATTTCTAGAATCCCACCTTATGACCTCATTTTACCTTAACTATCATGTAAAGTCCTGTCTCCAAATATAGTCATGTTGGGGAGGTAAAGCTTCAATACATGAATCAGGGTGGGAGGGGATCTCCATAGCAGAGATCAACAAAATAAATTCTGGGAGGCAGATCATATCATATAGGGCCTTGTAGACCATGAGAAAGACGTGGGCTGTTTTTCTGTGGCATTTTCTATGCAAGGAAGTTTTGTAATTCTGTGTTCTATCAGGCCATAGAATTTTTCTTGCTATTATTTTTGCCTTTTTACTTGAGTACTGAAATGGCAAGAGACAAAAGCTAAGAAGATACTCAACTTGTGTCTCAAATGTCAACTTTGAATACTGGTTTTGAATATAATTGGAATAATTTGCCTGAACTTATTAATTGAATTCTATATCACAAACCTTGGAATTAAAGCCCTTAACTTAACATGCAAATCTATGCAGAAACATGCAAAACAGTATTCATAAAGCAACTGAAACATATCTTCAGGCTTTACCATAGGGGTCAAATAATGGAGACAGCAGGGAACACAAATTCTTTAAGCAGAGTTTCTGTGTGACCTAGTATGCCAAAACATATATTGGATGTACACTTGTAAACTGACTAGTTAAGCCAAAAATGAAGGGAGACACTGTTCAATTTAATTACACAAATTCCTACTGCCTGCTTACAATGTATACTAATGGTCTAATAGATAACGTACAAAGATGCCTAATTGCCACTAAAGATCAGCTATTGAGCACATATGTGCCAGGAATTTTTGGCAGAGCATCCCTCCATTTAACTAGAAGTAGCCTGTCCACTAAAAGAATTTAATTCGATCTTTGTTCAATGTCATTAGGAAAAAAATAAATACAGGTATAGGAAGTAGTTAATGTTACACTTCAGAATTATTATCAAAGCTGAGTTAATTATAAAAATGTTGTAATCATGTATTATTTTCAGTCTTACAATAATAATTATATCATGATCATCATCAACAGTGACTCACAATGTTTTATTCCAAAACCAGTTTTCTTTATGTGACAGAGTAATAGAACCGCCCCCCCCCACACACCCCCACTCCCACACTGCAAATCTATGAGAAGGAGAAAAGGAAGAAATTGCACTCATTTATATATCAGTCCAAGCAGGACCTGAGATCAACTGCTTAATCTTCTCATTTTACAGATGAGGAAAGAGACCCAGAGAGGTTAAAGAGTGAAATGTGAAATGGGGATGATTTGCTCTCACACAGATTTAATGGCTTCACTCCTATAATTCCCATTTAGCTCCACATCTAGTCAAACAAATAAATGCATATTTTTTTTAAAAATGACTAAAATATACTCTTTGCTGTTAACTTTACCAATCAAGCACAGATTTCAACCCTAAATAAGAGGAATAACATTTTTTCAATATGATCAGACTACACAATTTTATAATTTATGTGTGTTAGTTAGGTCTGCAAGCTATTTTATTGGTACTTTTTTAAAGTTCACCCACAAAAAGCTGTTTAGCCTTGTATCCTATTTCAGACAAACCCCCTAAATCAGTTTTCAAATCCTAAAGAAATATATCCAAATACAAAAATTAGTATCCATGCATAGATTTTTCTAAATGAGGAATTTCACACAAGGTAGATCTGTGCTCTTTATCTACGCTAAATCATATTACCCAAAGAATACCTTAAGAGCAAAAAGAAAAAGAAAAAAAGAAAAAGCAAAAGGCCACGAAGACCTTTGTTATGACCCCATGCACTCAAGGGTCATTGCTCTATTGCAATCAGTGCTTATTGTTACAATAATAAGGTTGTGACTTCTATAACGCTGTCATGAGTTATAACCTTGAAAGCAGTATGAAGCAAAGAAACCAGCAAAGCTGACCCAACAAAGACAGATATAAAATTAGCACTGGACTAGAGATAACTTTATGCCAGTTGCTAAGGGCAACGTACAGCTGATGGATAATGTAATAACACACATTAAGCCACACTTATACTAAATAAGTTCACAACATCATTAATATCTGTAGCAGCAGGGGCACAAAGCTGACTGAGGTAAGCAAAGGTGTTGATGATGACTATACCTTAGGGAAAGGCCTAACCACTTAATGACCTGATAAGGAGGCATAACAGGAGGGGGGGGGGGGGTGGCGGGGGAAAGGACACTGTGGTTTCTGCTTCATTTGTCCTTGCTTTTAACTTAAATAGCCCCTGTAAGTCTGTTCCTCTCCACTGCTGCCACATTCTACATTCCCCTCTTACTGAAGATAGGGGATATATCTTTATTTTTGTAATCTGATGGACATAGGTTCTCACATCAGCAAGTCTCTTAATTTCTAGTGTGTTCCGACTGCTTTTCCCCACACATAGGCTGCTTTTTTGGTATACCTGTTGTTTTTCTCTTTATCTCTTTTTTGTTTGACTTCCTTTTCAGAAACGTTGAAAACTAACTTCTGTGAAACACATCCCTGCCTGTCTTCTGCTCTACATTGGAATAGGGTTAAGGGGAGGGTGAGGAGAAGAAAAGAAAACAGAGTGTGTGAGGTTATACGTATATGAAGGCTATCGCTAGACAAAATCATGAAGGCAAAAATAGAGTCTGGCAAATAAATTCTTCTTTAAATTCACCATTCCCTGTTCTGAGGTTTCCAGTGATGTGGTTAACTAGACCATTTTGGTATGCCATGCCAATCTAGATCTTTCTTTGTCCTTCTTCCCTATGAATGCCCTCACCATCATCCCCTTAACAGCCAGTTGACTTAATAACTTGATAACTGTTGCTGATTGATTTGAATCCTTTAGAATGAAAATGAAGGACTAGAAGGACTAGAAGGACTAGAAGGGGTAAATTAACCACAGCAACTTTAGATCTCTTGACAGAATCTGAAGTCTGGAGCAGAGATGGCTGGACCATGGGATATTTTAGCGTCCTTAAATAATCCTCTCTAGCAGTCAGCAGTTCTGTGCCTTGTAGAATGGACTTGAACAGGGACAGAAGATATTAGAACTTTCAGGGACCTTAGAAATTACCTAGCCAACCACTATTGTTTTGCACTTGAGAATTTAAGTAGCTTGTCCAAAATCAGACAATAGTAATTGTAACTACAGTGCTCCTAGAGCATTTTCAACAAATAATAACCTCAGAAACAGGTAAGCGCTTTGAAATCTGTTGATGAAAAACATGGGCCCTGGATTCAGACTGCCTAAGTTTGAATCCTGGGTCCAGCATTTCCTAAGGCTTTCTAACTTTGAGCAAGTTACTTAACCTCCATGTACCTTTTTCTTCATCTGCAAAATTGGATTAATAAAATTATCTACTTCATTGGGCCAATAGAATGGCTATGAGGATTTAATAAAGTAATAAATGTAAAGCACTTAGCCTGGAACATGATAAGTGCTTAATAAATTTTATGTCATTATTTAAAGGAGTGGCAGAAAAGTCAACAGGGGTGGTCTGTACTTAATGCTGTCTTATCTCCTTTTATCTTGCCTCTAAATCTTTCCGCTCCTTCTTTCTCTCCAAATTCATTGCTCTCTTTCAAGAATGCTTCATTAAGGCCAAGATGTAGTTTTGTTCATGTTGTAAATGCAATTCCTAAAACAATTCCAGACACATAGTAGGCACTTGACAAATACTGGTGGAATAAACGTGTATTAGATCTGAAATCTGCATGATCTCCAATAGCAGATACTGTTGTGTTAAAATTTTTCAAAAAGGACAATGAGTCTCTTTCTTTCTTTTTTATTCTATTGCCATAACAATTTATTCCTGAGACATTTTTGGAAATCTGCCTTTCCCTCTATAATCCCCAATGGTGGCTAAGTCACCTTTACACTTCCCAAGAAACTGGGTCCCCAACTGCTCTGTGCTTATAGCATATAGGAAGGAGTGGCAATGCTCCATCCTTACTGCGCACAGCACAGTTTTTGTCATCTACAGAAACCAATCAAAAACTAGTCAAAATCATTGAAAGTTTAAAGATCAGAATTGGAGTCTCTACTGTTAAGCATCTGTGTGAACTTGGACAACTTACAGTCTGCGTCTCAATTTCTATCTCTATAAAAATGAAAAAGACTAGATGATTTATTTCTAAGGTCCTTTTTTATTCTAAGGACCCTAGGCTCAATAACTAAGAAATACAGTTGCTTTGTAGCTAGTAAGCTTTAATAAGTGTGTGTTTGATATACTGGCATTCCACTTTAACGACATTTAGTCTGAAACCCATGGAACCTCATGGTCTTTTTCCAGTTACAAATTTGGAAGGACCACATTGTTGTATCTCAAGAGACTATGGCTTCCAATTCACTTCCACCTCAGACTTGCAGTTACACTAAGTGGAAGTCTTAGAAATAGGCCACACATTAACAAGGTTTACAAATGACAAGAAACAATGCAAAGAAGATGTTTCTGACATGATTTCAGTCTCAGGAGCACTGAGGTTTTGTGGCTCCTATCCATCGGAGACCTCTTATTGAACGTAGAGGACATGAGCTTGCGTGTTATGAGTGTTCTTCATAAGGTAAGAATCTACCTGGCCAATTCCTTCATCCTTCTCTATTACACCTCCCTATTTCTCTCTGGCTCAGGTAAATTCTTAGTATGATCTAGAGGAAACTCACTTCCTAGTCTCTCTGTACCTGAGTTTCCTCATCTAGAAAATGATAAAAACAATGATATCTATTTTATTGATTTGTTGTAAAGGCCAAGAGAAAATAGAACTGTGGTAAATACACTGCGTTGAAGCTACTCTATGAATGTTAAGTATTTTATGAGTTTTGAGTACTCCATTATTCCTTCAAGTTTCTTTCTGTGCCAGTCTTGCTCCTGCAACAAAATCCTAGGACCTTTAAAAGTGGAATCTCATTTTTTACTATAGTGAAGCAAGCACTGAAAGAAGTAGCAGAAAACTTAGTATCAATCTGGACTGACAGTAGGCACTCTAATGTGAAGCTCATAACCTTAAATGAGTCATTTAGATTTTCTGAGACTTGTGTTTAAAAAAATCTGTAACATAGTGATATGATTCTGTCTAGTATGATGATCACAAGACATAATGCAAGTGAAATATTTTTAGCTATAAATTTCTTCTCAAATAAAATACTTATTTTTTATTCTGAGATTTCAAAGTCTAGTTCCAGGCACACATTAAACACTTAATAAAAGTGTGACAATAGAGACAATCCGAGTGGGAAAGAACCGTGGGGATTAACTGATTCATTTTTCTCAAGTGAAGAGACTTACTGATAGTAAAATTTAAGCTTTCAAGAGTCAAACTAAAACATGTAGGTTAATATGTTGACTAAAAGTGTACTTTGTTCTTCCAGAGATGGCCAGGGGTCACTGGTGACCCTACAGGAGTAGATAGATAACCCACACAAGTTCCCTAAACCACAAGGAAAGTGAAATAACAGTATATTGACCTACAATGATTTCTGTATGTAAAATAAGAAATTTCTCCTTAAAAAATGAAAGACATGATGGCACTAGCACAACTCATGGAAGGAGAATAAATGGTCACTCTGGGAATTTTGTCACATAGTAGAAGTCTCTTTGATGTACAGTGGATCATAATGAGACTATCTGTCAAATTAGTTTGGGCACCGATTCTCTGATCGCTTGTATGAGCTCCACTGTAAATTAATCTAACACTCATTTTATAAATTTCAGTCTTAGTACTGTTCAAAGCACTGAACCTGACTTTGTCTTAAAGAACTGCCTCTTCCAGTACCAATAATGTCTCTAATCAATCTGTTAATGGAGACACCTCAGACTTTTCATTTCAGCCAATTACTTATAAGGAAGTTGGTGCACCCCTCACTTATGACAGCATAATAGTACTGGGGCAGATCATTTAAGTGTAAGGCTTCTTAAGCCAGCTGCTTCATTAAGAGGTAAGCCAGTAACTGATATTTTTAATTTAACATTCTTTTCTACAGATCTCCTACCAATTGGGATTGTGCCAGGGTAATACTCTCATAAAGAAAGAAGTAAAACAGGCTTGAAATTGTGTCGCAGAGAAATAAAAGAAATTGATCTAGGGTTATTTTTTACAATCTAAATGATTCACTTGGTAGTTACTCAATACTAAACCTAAATTTAAATGCTTTGAAAGAAGGAAAGAGGAGGGATTAAGAGATTATAAAAGAGGATGTTGGGGGTATGGAAATTCAAATCGGCAGCAAAAAGGAGAAATGGCCCAAAAATAGGGCACTCTCTAAAGGTTAGAAAGATAATGAAAAATCAGATGATATTCCTCTATATGAGTTTACCATCTGGTTTTTAGATGACTCACACATTAAAAGTTCATGCTGGACACCTTAGCTGATCCAGATGGAGATTAGACGGAGGAAGAGGAAACAATTAGTTTATACAAGATGGGATGCATTAATGGGCTCAGAAACACATAAACAGAATGCGTACAGTCACAGTTCAGAGAAGAGCATAGTCTGGGTAGGTCCTCAAAAAGTTTTGCTTACATACTGGCTAAAAGATTTTTCATCATGGTTAATTGGTTGCATAAAATACAATTCTGGTATCTTGTAAGGATGAACATTTATTAAATACAACAGCTAGGTCATTTGGTAAAAGGTATCCAAAAAACCTAAATATCATAACAATCTGATACCAAACAAATCCATGTGAAAAGTTACCTAAGTAAGCTTTCCTCTGAATCAGAAATTTTATATTATTTTTTCCACGTCTTGGATTCATATTCCATTTCAATTACTGTATAAAATCATCTTAATGTAACATATTCTGCGCTTGTCTTCCCTGCCACAAAATGTAAGTGAAAATGTAAATTGAAATTTATTTTTATTAAATTTTCTTTGACTTTAACTTAGACTTAACATTATATAATCTCTTTGACTATTATACAATTTGATAATATTTTATTAAATATAAAAAGTAAACTTTATTAGAAATAATGGCTTAATGAAATGGGTAGATTATCATTTTTAATTAGTTCATGTATGATAAAAGAATGCAAATTATTTGTAAAATATTAGTGAAATCATCAATAATTCTAATCCTATTTTTTGTTTGCTTTCAGAATGTATCTGCTGAGAAAATATATTCCTATAAATAAGGAATGTGAATAGAAGGAGTTTTATTTTAGCAACACTGCTTAATTCTTTGAACATTTTCTGAGGTACATGTAAAAAAATCACACTGTGACCTATCATCATTTTTAATGATCATCATTTTTAATGAGCTGACAATTCAATTAGGTTTGTCTTCCATTTTGTTGAATGCACCAAATGGTTCCAAAAGCATATGTTACTCAGTCATTAGAACTCTTTACTTTCTCTGTTTCAACAAAGAGTTTACTAATACTTACCAAAAACTATTAATTAGATCTGTTCCTCTTCCACTTAGAGGTATACCTTGTTTGACTTGATAAGTGCAAAATTAGAAAAAACTGAAAAATGCTTTTATGTCATCACATGCTTTAAATACAACTTCATCAAAAGCTTGGAGCTACAGATTTAGTTCATTCGGTTTATGGAGAATGCAAGTCATATGACCTGATTGGTAAGAATTCGAGCCAGTATTTATATTCAAACCAATGAGCCAAGTCAGTTTTAATTTCCAGTGCAACAAACTGACTTGATTTTTCAACCCATGCTCATGACAAGCTGCTAACTTCTGAATTCTCCAAGTAAGTAGGTAAGTGGATGACAGATGATGATACATACATAAGTCAAGAAAAATTGTCATAAGTTTGTTACTGGACAAAATAAGCCACTTCAGCATTTCTTTCTAATGCTTTCTTCTGTTTGCTTTCATGAGTCTCTCCCTGAGGATTAGTACTTTCTTTAACAAAATCAAAAGATGAAATAGGAAAGGTAGTTAAAAGGAAATTGCCACCATTCCCACTGCCCTACACTAAAGACATCCAAACACATTCCAAAATGTTCCAATCTAATTCTACATGCACGCACGCGTGCGCGCGCGTGCACACACACACACATACACACACACACGAAACAAAACAAAATATTCCATCCCTATGTCCCTATACATATAACTTCATAGACATTTTTATAGCATAGACTATTGATTATCCATTTCCATAAAGGGAGGTATTAACTAGAGAGTGCCAAAATAGCCGATTAACTAAATATATCACCTTTGCAATATGACTTAATCATTAAAGTGACTATAGTATGAATACCCTCCATTTATAAAGTCCTTATAATCTTTAAAGTGCTTTCCTATCAGTATCAGTCCAGGTGGAGCCAGGAAACAAAGACTACTCTTGCCTTTCCACAATGAATGAATTTAATACAGTGAATTTGGCATATAGCTAAGAAGAGAACGAAGAAACCATATAAGAGCTGGTGAGGCAAATAAAAGATGGGCAAAAGCTGGAAGCTGCTGTCCCTAGGGCTAGAAGGACAACAGGAAGAAATGATAATACCTGAGTCTGCAAGAAGGACCATTTGGCAAGAATGCGAACCCGTTGGGAGCTATCCTGCCAGAGGTGGGACCATGGAGGAGATTGTGAGCTGGGGCAGGCTGGAAGCAAGGAGGAGTCCCAGCCAGGCATGCTACCTAAAGAAGGGGAAACAGAGGGACAATACCCAGGCCTTTCCATAACTCTCTTCATTGAAATTTATTTGTTTGTTTGTTTATTTGTTTATTTATTTTAAGTAGGCTCCATGCCCAGCATGGAGCCCAGCACAGGGCTTTAACTCACAACCTTGAGATCAAGACTTGAGCTGAGATCAAGAGTCAGATGCTTAACCAACTGAGCCACCCAGGCTCATCACTGAATTTTTAAAATCTGCTTCCCATTGGCTGAAACTATGAAGAAGTCAGACAACAAGAGAGCATTTATACTTTCCTGCAATACAGAGAAGCAAGTAAAGAAAGAGCAGAGACTGGATCAGATAGCAAGCATATAAACAGCGGGCACAGCATCCATCATTTGATTCTTGCAACTCCTTCATTAGCTAAATGAGATATTCCAAGGGTTCCTTCCTTCCTTCCTTCCTTTCTTCCTTCCTTCCTTCCTTCCTTTTCTTTACTTTTTAAAAAATAAGGCCATTGGAGTTTGAAACATTCACACTGCCAAGAAGAGTTGGATCTATACCTCCAACTTGGGCCTTTTATTCTAGGGTTCTTTCAAGAACAAGACAGAATTTGATAGACCATTTTAATCTTTCAGATTTAGGCTTATGGAGGAAAAATATACCTTGTGGACATTTGGATTTAAAATAAGGAAAAGCGATGGAATGAAATAAGCTTCATTGTTGCCAGTGTACTGTATTGAGATTATTCATGCTGCTTATGAATCAATAACCTAACTATAGAATTAAGAATTAAGTATATGATAAATATTTATAGCTTTAAAGAACCTCTAGTCAGGACTATTGTTTGTCTTCCCAGCAGAGAAAGAAAAAGCCAGATTCACTAATGACTTAATGTTGCCCCAGCTTTGTAAGTAGGCTATCGCCACAAAAGCATATTCTCATGAGTATTCTCTGAAATAATATAAAGCTGGTTTACTGTGGAGAGAGATTGGGGATGGTTTCTCTTACAGCCTCTTCTGTAGTTCTTCTCTCTGCAGGATAATATGCCAGTCTAGAAGAGAAGAAACAATATCAACAGTAAGAATTCTTAAGCATTCTTAAGAATTCTTAAGTCGTGTCCCTATGACTGAGTGTGTGTGTGTGTGTGTGTGTGTGTGTGTGTGTGTGTGTGTGTAAATGTTGATCTGCAATAACTATTGAATTATTAGGATCCACAGCAAAGATTCTTTATTGCATAATTCTTTTGTTTGTATCACACATTTCATTCTGACCTGAACTTGGAAATTCTGCATCATCCCATAAAGAAAAAGAGAAAAAGAAAATGGCAGACATTTGTTAGCCATTCTCTCCAAACACTGCCTCCCCATACTACAGATCCCAGCAAATTTTCCAGTACATAAAATGATTCTCGGCTTTGGACCTCCAAGAGTTATTAAAGGCAAATATATGTATGATTTAATACCTTGCCAAGAAAAACCCTCTAAACCAGAGGAAGCAGAGAGAAATATCACTGATGTTTAGAATTTTTGTCTGCTTTCTGCTGTTGACACTCAGGAGGTGACATTCAGGGAATGTTGAGTTTGTGGACAGGGTAACACAAACATTGCCACAATTAATTATAGTCCTTTTAATGGGCTTTGAGAACAAAATATTTTGTCGGAAGAGACTGTTCTTAGAAAATAGAAGGAAATTAATCCAAAATGTTTCCAATGGTATTTGGGGCAACGCACATTTTTTGCAATCTAGGGAAATTTTAGCATCTATTATAAGTCTGAAACCTGTGAACAGTGAATCAAATTCTGAGATATGCCTAAATAATTTCTTCTAAAGTCATCCAAGAGTGATTGGTAGTGTCATTGACAATGATAATACCATTTATCCAAAGAACAGAAGGAAGCAAAATTATGAAACTCTTGTTTTCCTTTTTAATTAGCAATATAACTTGGGGCTCCATAATTTTTTTCATTTGCCATGAAGGATACCATGTTTTGTGGGCTATTATAAGTCTGCAGCAAGATTTCATTAAATGAGCAGAGTGGCTGTTTTCAGTTAAATTTATTCTTCATGGATAAAACCAAATTCCTTTTGGTATTTTCTTTTTTTCTTTTTTTTTCTTTTCTTTTTTCTTTTCTTTTTTTTTTAATTTACATCCAAATTAGTTAGCATATAGTGCAACAATGATTTCAGGAGTAGATCCCTTAATGCCCCTTACCCATTTAGCTCATCCCCCCTCCCACAACCCCTCCAATAACCCTTAGTTTGTTCTCCATATTTATGAGTCTCTTCTGTTTTGTATCCCTCCCTGTTTTATATTATTTTTCTTTCCCTTCCCTTATGTTCATCTGTTTTGTCTCTTAGAGTCCTCATATGAGTGAAGTCATATGATTTTTGTCTTTCTCTGACTGACTAATTTCACTTAGCGTAATACCCACCAGTTCCATCCACGTAGTTGCAAATGGCAAGATTTCATTCTTCTTGATCACCAAGTAATACTCCTATATATATATATATATATATATATATATATACACCACCTCTTCTTTATCCATTCATCCATTGATGGACATTTGGGCTCTTTCCATACTTTGGCTATTGTTGATAGTGCTGCTATAAACATGGAGGTGCATGTGTCCCTTTGAAACAGTACACCTGTATCCCTTGGATAAATGCCTAGTAGTGCAATTGCTGGGTCGTAGGGTAGTTCTATTTTTAGTTTTTGAGGAACCTCCATACTGTTTTCCAGAGTGGCTGCACCAGCTTGCATTGACACCAACAATGCAAAAGAGCTCCTCTTTCTTCTCATCCTTGCCAACATCTGTTGTTGGGTTGTTAATGTTAGCCATTCTGACAGGTGTCAGGTGGTAGTGTTTGCCTGATGATGAGTAATGTTGAACATTTTTTCATGTGTTGGTTGGCCATGTGGATGTCTTCCTTGGAGAAGTGTCTATTCATGTCTTTTGCCCATTTCTTCACTGGATTATTCGTTTTGGGGGTGTTGAGTTCTTTGTAGATTTTGGATACTAACTCTTTATATGATATGTCATTTGCAAATATCTTCTCCCATTCTGTCAGGTTGCCTTTTAGTTTTGCTGATTGTATCCTTTGCTGGGCAGAAGCTTTTTATTTTGGTGAGGTCTTAGTAGTTCATTTTTGCTTTTGTTTCCCTTGCCTCCAGAGACATGTTGAGTAAGAAGTTGCTGCAGGCAACATCAAAGAGGTTTTTGCCTGCTTTCTCCTAGGGGATTTTGATGGCTTCCCGTCTTACATTTGGGTCTTTCATCCATTTTGAGTTTATTTTTGTGTATGGTGTAAGAAAGTGGTCCAGGTTTATTCTTCTGCATGTCGCTGCCCAGTTTTCCCAGCAACACTTGCTGAAGAGACTGTCTTTATTCCATTGGATACTCTTTCATGCTTTGTCAAAGATTAGTTGGCCATAGGTTTGTGGGTCCATTTCTGGGTTCTCTATTCTGTTCCCTGTGAGTGTCTGTTCTTGTGCCAGTACTGTACTGTCTTGATGATTACAGCTTTGTAGCATAGCTTGAAGTCTGGGATTGTGATGCCTCCTGCTTTGGTTTTCTTTTTCAAGATCGCTTTGGCTATTCAGGGTCTTTTCTGGTTCCATATAAATTTTAGGATTATTTTTTCTAGCTCTGTGAAGAATGCTGGTGTTACTTTGATAGGGATTGCATTGAATATGTAGATTACTTTGGGTAGTATCGACATTTTAACAATATTTGTTCTTCCTATCCAGGAGCATGGACTCTTTTTCCATTTTTTTGTGTCTTCTTCAGTTTCTTTCATAAGCTTTCTATAGTTTTCAGTGTATAGATTTCTCACCTCTTTGGTTAGATTTATTCCTAGGTATTGTATGGTTTTTTTATGCAACTGTAAATGGGATTGATTCCTTGATTTCTTTTTCTGTCGCTTCATTGTTGGTGTATAGGAATGCAACCGATTTCTGTGCATTGATTTTATATCCTGCAACTTTGCTGAATTCATGAATCAATTCTAGCAGTTTTTTGGTGGAATCTTTTGGGTTTTCCATATAGAGTATCATGTCATCTGCAAAGAGTGAAAGTTTGACCTCCTCCTGGCCAATTTGGTTGCCTTTTAATTCTCTGTGTTGTCTGATTGCAGAGGCTAAGACTTCCAATACTATGTTGAATAACAGTGGCGAGAGTGGACATCCCTGTCTCATTCCTGACCTTAGGGGGAAAACTGTCAGTTTTTCCCCATTGAGGATGATATTAGCGTTGGGTCATTCATATACGGCTTTTATGATCTCGAGGTATTCTCCTTCTATCCCTACTTTCTTGAGGGTTTTTATCAAGAAATGATGCTGTATTTTGTCAAATGCTTTTTCTGCATCTATTGAGAGGATCATATGGTTCTTGTCCTTTCTTTTATTGATGTGATGAATCACATTAATTGTTTTGCGGATATTGAACCAGCCCTGCATCCCAGGTATAAATCCCACTTGGTCGCGGTGAATAATTTTTTTAATGTATTGTTGGAACCAGTTAGCTAATAACTTGTTGAGGATTTGTGCATCCATGTTCATCAGGGAAATTGGTCTATAGTTCTCCTTTTTAGTGGGGGTCTGTCTGGTTTTGGAATCAAGGTAATGCTGGCTTCATAGAAAGAGTTTGGAAGTTCTCCTTCCATGTCTATTTTTTGGAACGCCTTCAAGAGAATAGGTGTTAATGCTTCCTTAAATGTTTGGTGGAATTCCCCTGGAAAGCCATCTGTCCCTGGACTCTTGTTTTTTGTGAGATTTTTGATTACTAATTCAATGTCTTCACTGGTTATGGGCCTGTTCAAATTTCCTATTTCTTCCTGTTTCAGTTTTGGTAGTGTATATGTTTCTAGGAATTTGTCTATTTCTTCCAGAATGCCCATTTTATTGGCATATAGTTTCTCATAATACTCTCTTATTATTGTTTTTATTTCTGCTGTGTTGGTTGTGATCTCTCCTCTTTCATTCTTGATTTTATTTATTTGGGTCCTTTCTTTTTTCTTTTTGATCAAACCGGCTAGTGGTTTATCAATTTTGTTAACTCTTTCAAAGAACAAGCTTCTGGTTTCATTGATCTGTTCTACTGGTTTTTTTGGTTTTGATAGCATTAATTTCTGCTCTAATCTTTGTTATTTCCTGTCTTCTGCTGGTTTGGGTTTAATTTGCTGTTCTTTTTCCAGCTCCTTAAGGTGTAAAGTTAGGTTGTGTATCTGAGATGTTTCTTCCTTCTTTAGGAAGGCCTGGATTGATATATACTTTCCTCTTTGCTTTGCTGTGTCCCAGAGGTTTTGGGTTGTGGTTTTATCATTTTCATTGACTTCCATATACGTTTTAATTTCCTCTTTAACTTCTTGGTTAGCCCATTCATTCTTTAGTAGGATGTTCTTCAGTCTCCAAGTATTTGTTACCTTTCCAAATTTTTTCTTGTGGTTGATTTCGAGTTTCATAGTGTTGTGGTCTGAAAATATGCATGGTATGATCTCGATCTTTTTGTACTTACTTAGGGCTGATTTGTGTCCCAGTATATGGTCTATTCTGGAGAATGTTCCATGTGCACTGGAGAAGAATGTATATTCTGTTGCTTTAGGATGAAATGTTCTGAATATATCTGTTAAGTCCATCTGGTCCAGTGTGTCATTCAAAGCCATTGTTTCCTTGTTGATTTTTTGATTAGATGATCTGTCTATTCCTGTGAGTGGGGTGTTGAGGTCTCCTACTATTATGGTATTACTATTGATGAGTTTCTTTATGCTTGTGATTAATTGATTTATATATTTGGGTGCTTGCACATTTGGCGCATAAATGTTTACAATTGTTAGGTCTTCTTGGTGGATAGATCCTTTGATTATGATATAATGTCCTTCTGCATCTCTTGATACAGTCTTTATTTTAAAGTCTAGATTGTCTGATATTAGTATGGCTACTTCGGCTTCTTTTCTTGACCATTACCATGATAGATGGTTCTCCATCCCCTTGTTTTCAATCTGAAGGTGTCTTTAGGTCTAAAGTGGGTCTCTTGTAAACAGCATATAGATGGATCTTGTTTTCTTATCCATTGTGTCTTATCCTATGTCTTTTGATTGGAGCATTGAGCCCACTGACATTTAGAGTGAGTATTTAAAGATATGAATTTATTGCCACTATGCTGCTTGAAGAGTTGGAGTTTCTGGTTGTGTTCTCTGGTCCTTTCTAATCTTTGTTGCTTTTGGTATTTACATATGTGATATATATATATATATATATATATATATATATATATTTTTATCTTTTCTCCCCTCAGAGAGTCCATCTTAAAATTTCTTGCAGGGCTGGTTTAATGGTCACAAACTCCTTTAATTTTTGTTTGTCTTGGAAACTTTTTATCTCTCCTTCTATTTTGAATGACAGCCTTGATGGATAAAGAATTCTTTTTTTTTTTTAAACTTTTTTCAACTTTTATTTATTTTTTGGGGGGGACAGAGAGAGACAGAGCATGAACGGGGGAGGGGCAGAGAGAGAGGGAGACACAGAATCGGAAACAGGCTCCAGGCTCTGAGCCATCAGCCCAGAGCCTGACACGGGGCTCGAACTCCCGGACCGCGAGATCGTGACCTAGCTGAAATCGGACGCTTAACCGACTGTGCCACCCAGGCGCCCCTGGATAAAGAATTCTTGGCTGCATATTTTTCTAATTCAGCACAGTGAATACATCCTGCCACTCCTTTCTGGCCTCCCAAGTTTCTGTGGATAGGTCTGCTGCAAACCTGATTGTCTTCCCTTGTAGGTTAGGGACCTTTTTTCCCTTGCTTCTTTCATGATTCTCTCCTTGCTTGAGTATTTTGTGAATTTGACTATGATATGTCTTGTTGATGGTCACTTTTTGTTGAATCTAAAGGGGGTCCTCTGTGCTTCCTGGATTTTGATGTCTGTGTCTTTCCCCAGTTTAGGAAAATTTTCTGTTATGATTCGCTCACATAACCCTTCTACCCCTATTTCCCTCTCTTCCTCTTCTGGGACCCCTATGATTCTGATGTTCCTTTTTAATAAGTCACTGATTTCTCTAATTCTTAAACCATGCTCTTTTGCCTTAATCTTCCTCTTTTTTTCTGCTTCATTATTCTCTATAAGTTTGTTCTCTATATCCCTGATTCTCTGTTCTGCCTCATCCATGATTGCATCTCAGTTATAGCATTTTTAATTTCATTCTGGGTATTTTTTACTTCTTTTATCTCTGCAGAAAGGGATTCTAATCTACTTTTGGCTCCAGCTAGTATTCTTATTATCGTGATTCTAAATTCTGGTTCAGACATCTTGCTTGTATCTGTGTTGGTTAAATCCCTGGCTGTCATTTCTTCGTGCTCTTTCTTTTGGGGTGAATTTCTTCGTTTTGTCATTTTGAAGGGAGAAAAGGAATTAATGAGGTAGAAAAATTGAAATTAAAAAGAAAATTAAAATTAAAAAATATTAAAATTAAAGATTAAACACACACACACAAATCGAATAGATGATGCTATATTCTAGGTGTGTTTTGTTCTGGGTGTTCAAAGTAGTTTTACAGATTAGAGGAAAAAAGGGGGGGGGGAGAAGAAAAAAAAGGAAATCATTTGAGAATTTAAAAAAATGAATACACTGAAGTAGACTAAAATGAGATGATGGGGAAAAATAGAATTTGAAAAAATATACACAAAAGTAAAGAATAAAGTAGAAAAAAATTAAAGAAAATTAATAAAATTTAAAAATAAATATGAATCTTTCCTTTTTCTGTATGCAAGAAAAAGAAACCAAAAAGAGAAAAAAGATTAAAAAAAAGAAAAAAAGGAAATTGTTTGAAAATTTGAAAAAGTGAATACACTGTAGTAGACTAAAATAAAATGATGGAAGTAAATAGAATTTGAAAAAATTTACATAAAAGCAAAAAATATAGTAAAAAATTTTTAAAGAAAAATATTTTTAATAGAAATTGAAAGTAAAAATGAAGTTTTTCTCTTTTAGCATTCAAGAAAAAGAAAAAATGAAAAAGAAAAAAGAACAAGAAAGAAAAAAGGAAACTGTTTGAAAATTTGAAAATGTGAATACAATGAAGTAAACTAAAATAAAATGATGAAAGTAAAATAGAATTTGAAAAAATTTACACAAAAGTAAAAAATATAGTAATAAAAATTAAAGAAAAATATTTTTAATAAAAATTGAAAATAAAAATGAGTTTTTTCTCTTTCTGTATTCAAGAAAAAGAAAAGAAGTGCAAAAGAGAGAAAAAAAAGAAAGAAAGAAAATTGAATAGATGGACCTGCTAACAGATTGAAGTAGGACTGAAATTGCTTCATTTTCCCCTAGAAGTCAGTCTATGTAGCTCTTTATAGTCCATAAATTAAACCGGTGGTGAGACTTGTGTTCTTGAGAGTGAAGTTGGCCCAGTTGGGCGGAGCTCAGTGTAATGGCTCCACTTTCCACTAGATGGCGCTGCTAGCCTACTGGGGTGGAGTGCTGTGGGGCTCGTAGGTGCGTATGCGCATGCGCAGGAATGGTGAGCATGGCACCACCCAGCCACTCAGTCTGTTCTGGATCAGCAATCGCGCACCTGTCCTCTGCCTTCAGCTCTCATCCACTCCCTGCTTTTTCATTCTCCGTAAGCAGGCCCCAGGCAGTACCTCTCCTCTGAGTTTTGTCTCAGATGTGGCTGTTTCCCCTGGCCCCTTACTTCCGAAGGACTGTGGCTTTGACTCGTCCCGCCCCTCTGCGAGGGGGTCTCACCGAGAAATGGCCGAATGAGCAATGGCCGAATGAGCAGTGGCCGAATGTTGGCTGCACCCAGGAACGCCTGCTGGACCCTGCTGCTGCCGGTTCCCCGAGACTGTGGCCAGGTGCCAGCCCGCCCCAGAAAAAGTTCGAGAGATAGCGTAGCAGCAGCGTTTCAGGGATTATGGAAAATCGCAACACACATCTGGCACCAGGCTTCACCCTTAACGACCTTGTTCCAGCACCAGTGAATGTGGCTGCCTTCTGGGGTCTGCTGGGACCAGGTGGCTTCAACAGTCTCTACCAAATGTCCTCCCAGCAGTGGAACCGCTTTTCCCCGTGTGGCCCAAGAACCTCCCGGATCCCACTCGGTTCCTGGGATTTGCCCTTCCCACCAGAGCATCGCCAGGTATCGAGCTGCGGAGTTGCAGCCTTTGAGCTCCCCTTGTTTACAGTCTTAATGGAATTTAAATTCTCTTCTTTCTCCCTTTTTAGTTTAGTCCCTGTGGCTGTTTCCAATTTTCCACTTTCTCTCCAGCTGCTTTTGGGGAGGGGTGCTTTTCCTGTATTCTCCCCCCCCCCCCCCCCCCCCCCCCCCGCCCACCGAGTCTCCATCCTCTCTCCGCTCACAAAAGCACCTCCCTTCCTGCACCTTCTCACTCCCCAAGTTCACTTCTCTGCGCCGCGTACCTGCTGAATTCTGTGGTTCAGGTTGTGCAGATTGTTGTGTTAATCCTCCAGTGGGTTTTCTAGGTGTGTAGGATGGTTTAGCGTTGGCCTGGCTGTATTTCATGGACAGGAGACACACAAAAAACTTTCATGCTGTTCCGCCATCTTGGCTCCCTCCCCCTGGTATTAATTTTCTATTGCTGCTAACAAATTGCTGTAAACTTCAATGGCCCAAGACAACACAGACTTATCATTTCATAGTTTCTGTGGGTCAGGATTCTAAGCATGGGCTGGCTGAGGGTCCCACTCTTGGAATTCAAAGTGTCAACCAGACTCTGATCTCGTCTGAGGCTTGGGACCCTCTTCCAAACTCACGGGTTGCTGGAGGCCTTCATTTTCCTGTGGTTGTATGATTGAGGTCCCGATTTCCTTGTTCACTGTCTGTTGAGAACCACTCCCAGTTCCTAGAGCCCTCCCTTCTTGTCTCATGGCCTCCTCCTTTACAGCATGGCTATTTGTTCTCCTCTGGGCCAGCAGGAGAAAATCTCTCTTGACACTTTATGTTAAAGGGCTCATCTGATTAGGTAAAGCCCACCCAAGTTAATCTTGATTAACTCTAAATCAACCAATAACATAATTCTGAGAGCTATTTCATCATATTCACTAATTCTGCTCAGAATCAAGGGGAAGAAGTTTTGAAGTGCGTACACACCAAGGAATATCTATCTTGAGGACTATCTTAGAATTCTATTTACCACAATTTTGCAGATTGTATATCTTAGGATTCAGAAGAATAATCGTAAATAACTCAGAAGACCACATATTTCAAGTAAATTCTTCTAGAAAATGTATCCTAGTTGCCATAAATTAAGACTTTACATAGATGAAGTTTGAGATTATTAAAAACAATCACAGCAGCAGCTAAATATATTTATACAGAAATATAACTGACCAATGCATCATGCATATTCCAAATCAAACCAAACATGTGCAAGGTCAAATATAAGGTATTCGCTATATATTTCATTCTTTCCATGATCTGAGAAATCCTGCATTACTCATTATCACTTTTAGCATATAAGTTCTAAGCGTAAGTATCAGCTCTATTACTGTGTACGTAGTCACTACATGGTATTATTTGGTTATAAACATGTTTATCTAGGGCAAATGGTAAATGCGTACATATTTTTACGGTCAAGGAGTAGGGACACTAAAAGTTTGACTCAGAGGATCAAGTCCTTAATCAAAGTGCGGTACATACTGCATTAACACAGGTCTGATTTGATTTGAATGCATAAGCTTTTGTGCTCTTGTTTGCAAATGCTTGCAACTAACAAAAGAGCTAAAATTGTCATTTTTAGGTCATACCATGATCTAAAAGAAATGTTTTGCATTGCAGTGTTTTTCATGCTACTGCTTAAATAGCACTTATCAAAATGAGCAATACTTTTAACTTAAACCTCTTGGAATAAAATGGAATAATGTTTTTCCTACAATTTGGAGGTGATGTCAGTCTAACTCATGGTAAATTCTAAAATAGCAATGTATGAACTATAGCTTTATTCCTTTATAAGCA
Source organism: Prionailurus viverrinus (assembly GCF_022837055.1). Taxonomy (NCBI): domain Eukaryota; kingdom Metazoa; phylum Chordata; class Mammalia; order Carnivora; family Felidae; genus Prionailurus; species Prionailurus viverrinus. Next base: position 144,679,451 of record NC_062568.1, read on the forward strand.
TCTTCTTAGGAAATCAAGAAGGAAGAAGTAATTATTAACTATGTTTTCAAAAAAACAAAAAGCAGCAGTTTGCTGTTTTCAAATGGGCCAAAGAAATCAATTAGCATTTTTAAATAGGCAAGTGGCGGTTTTGGAAGAGAATTCAGGTATGTGAAAATGGTCCTGAATTGCCAACTAATTTCTTTTAGTAGTATGGAATTATGAGTGTTTCTGTGTGTGTCTATACTTTATGGAATAATTTAAAGTCTTCTCTGGTTTAATGTGCTATACCTACTCACAGAGACTGATGAAAGAAGTTTTATGTAAAAGTTTGCTGTGGTGGTTATTGCTAAAATGCTACATGGTTGCTCCAAATTAATGATATTTAAACATTTCCCTCAGTAATTTTACTTCTCAGTTGAAAGGAAGATACATTTTAGGAGTGTGCTGTTTTTTATTCCTTTAAACTAAATGCTCCTTATAATACAAAACAGCACTCAGTGATCCATGCAGGCTTCCATTTATAATATTAATAGAAGACATGTTCCATGCTAATCCATCTCATTAATATTAAAGAAAGGACTCCAAGACTGGTGAGCACTTAATCATCTGCAATTAGCACCTAACTGTTAATTCTATGGAGGGCTCTTAGGGAGAGAAGCAGAAGAAGTAGCTCCCGTTTGCTAAATGTTAGTTGATTTAACTTAGAGTATTTAATTCTGGGAAAACTCAGTAATTAGAACAATTCATGTAGCTAGACAAGTTTAATTGATCAGTTAAAAATAAAAGAGTCCCCAACTGAGAGCAACCACAAGATATACATTTTGGAAATGTCCATGACGTAACCACTTTGCTAATTTATTTTATTAGGTTCTATGTACTTCTAGGCCAATGGATTTGGCATCTGAGCAGAAGTGAATAAACTTCCAGCTCAGGCTACCTCCACGCAGGTCTCAAAATCCAATTAACAGAATGGGCAGGTTGTCTGGTTTGGCTCCAACTAGAGCAGCTTGCTTCCTCGATGTCAACTCAACCTGAAAAAAAAAAAAAAGAATGCTTGTAAGGCTCCTACTTTAAGACTAAAAAGATCGTCAAGACCCAGAATAGGAGCTCTATGCCAATGACTTAGAGCAAAACCAAGCTTCCCACTGTGGTGTGGCCTCTCTGCTTTCCTTCTGCATTTATCCTGCCATTTAATGGGCTCTCTCTCTCCCAGCTCTGAAATCTGCCTTTTATAGGAACAGATCCTATTATCAATCATTTGTTGAAAACTTCTTGGAAGAAATCAAAGGCTTTGGGAGAATCTATTACAGAGTACTGAAAGGGACTTGACCACGGGGTAGCCATGCTTTAAGAAAAGGAATCTGTTTGCACCGTTTTATTGACCCAATTCTTATAACTACTTCCAGCACCATTTTTTTTTTAATCGAAGAAAAGCTTAGGTTGGCAAGATTCCTTAAAAGGCAGTGGGATTCCTTAAAATGAGCAGAGACAGGCTTGTCCATCTCTCTGTTAATGTCATTTACTCAATTAGTAATGATGGAATGCCCCCAGGACATACCATGCCAAATGTTATCTGTGGCAACCTTTAGCACCAGTTTCACTGCCAAGTCTATCGAATTAACCAGATTTAACTAAGCACAATTCCAACAGTTTCTAATTACTGTGACAATCAAGGCATTTTTTTAACCTGTTGTTTTCATTTGACGTTTGCAGAAATCCTTATCCAACCATCTCATCTCTTTCCCACACACCTTGCTCATTTTGCGATGTGTTGTTACCCGTCAGTTGCTCTTTTTCTTTCTAGGTACTTTGTTGTTGTTATGGCTGCCCTCTTCCTGGTCTTAAACTTGACTCTGCTTCTATTCACATTTGATAACAAGGCCATCTGCTACCTTTGCCGAATGTTAGGGTCTTATTTTATAGCAGTTCTCCAGATGTGTGTGGGCACTACAGCTGCATAAGCCAATGCAGATGGCATGGAGAAATCTGTTTTCAGCCTTCTGCCTTACAATATACCCTAATCTTCACCAGCTGTATTGAAGTGCCTTAGCCTTTAAGGATTTGGATGAAAAAACATGGGTAAAGCAACAAAAGTCTTCACCGTGAGACACATACCAGCCATAAGGCTCCCTCATGGCATAAGATAAACCAGAAGCAGCACTCCAAATGAGTCCTGTTGAAGAACTAAGTGCATACACAGGATATTACTATGTGGATCGTATCTAAAAACAGTCTCCATATATGGTAAATAGCAGGTACTAGGTTTTGAGGTTCCAACTCATATGAAGATGCCCTGAGAAAGTCAATTAGTTCTCAGGGCAGATTTGGAGGACCCTTGGGAGATTCCATGACTGAGAAAAATATGTACATGGCGGTGGGGGTAGGGGGGTGGGGCACAGAATTTAACAGATCATGGATTTGATTTCATCTTCCAAGTTTACATGTGCAAGATGCTAAACCTATTTGAGGCCATTTCCTTATCTGTAAGTTAAGATAATAATAATGTTTATATCATAAGATTCTCTGAGGATTATCTAACATTTGGCACTTAGCACTGTGCCTGAGATATAATGAATACTTATAAGTGACAGTTATCAAGATTACAATCATTTTAGGTAGACATTTAGATAGGTGGCTTCTGGCATTCCTTGCCTTGATATGTAGCAAGTCCAAAAATCTTCCTTAAAATTTTCTGTGAAAATCAAAGACAGACAATAGTTGGGTTTCAAAAGGGTCCACTGACTGCACACAGCATAAAAGGAAGTAGGTGTCAACCAAGAAAATAAGTAAGGAAAGGAGCCTTTAAGCTGGAAAGTAACACTTGTCTTGAATTAATCGCTACTGTGAACTCCAGAACGAAACCTCAGGATGCGTGTAACTGCACACATTGGATGTTTGTGTGTCTACTGTCTCTCACAAAGTTCACTAGTCTGTGATTAGGCTGCGATGTATACAAAACAAAACAAGGATACCTTTTTTCTTTCTAACACTTTATATTTAACAAAGCTAGGCAAGGAGGAAGAGACATAGAAGGTGGGGTTTAAATTCCAGTTTCGCTGTTATTTGCTGTGGGATATTAAGCAAACTGTGAAACTTCTCTAAGTGTTAGTTTCTACATCTGTAAAATGGGGGAAATGATGCCCATTTAGGAGTAGTTACTGAAAAGATAATTATTATAAAGTACCTACTAGTTTTCTAGAACATAATAACATTTACTTAAGGAAACTATTATTACTACAATCAATCTTCATAGTAACTTTATTAGATTTCTATTGCTGTGTAACAAATGACCACAAATATAGCAGCTCAGAACAATACCCATTTATCAGCTCATGGTTTTGCAGGTCAGAAATGCAAGCATACAGTGGCTGAGTTCTCTACTCAGAGTCTTACAAAACTAAAATAAAGAGATCCGATGCACTGTGTTCTCATCTGGGGTTCAAGGTATTCTTCCCAGCTCACATGAGTGTGGCAGAATTCATCATTATAGAATCATCATCTCTGTTTCCTTGCTGGCTGTCAGCCCGGAGCCCCTCTCAGCTCCTAGAGGCCACCCAAATTCCTTGACACATGGTCCCCTTCATCTTCAAAGCTGGCGATGGAGAATCTCCCTTGCATGGAATCCCTCTCACACTTCAAATGAATCTCTTTTTCCAGGAAGAGCCGCATTCCAATTATGTACTCACCTGATTATATCAGGCCCAGGGAACACAAATTTCTTTTCTGAGTCAACTGCATTGGAAACTTAATTACACCTTAAAAGATTCCTTTACTGCAACATGTAGATTAGTGTTTGCTTAAATATTTGAGAGGAGGTGCATAAATATCAGGGGACAGGAATCTTGAAGGATATCTTAAAATTCAGGCTACCATAATAATTTAGAGAGACAAGTATTATTCACATTATTACTTTTGAGGAAACTGAGATTCCAAAGGTTTGGTTGACTTGCCCAAGGGCATTCAGCTGAGAAATAGTACTTAACAGCATATCCCTGTGGGATATTTTACAATGGTTGCAAACGGTTTTACAGCTGGAGTGTAGTGGCAACAGTCTTCAGCCAGCTTATATGCCCTACCCTATATATATCAATAAGAGGCTTGATGTAGGATTTCTCAAACTCAGTGATAATGCCATGTTAGGCCAGATAATTCATTATAATGGGCTGTCCTGTGTATAGGAGGTTGTATAGCAGCGTACCTGGCATCTATCCACTAGATGTCAGTAGTGTGGCCACCTCCTAACCCTCCTCTGCCAGGTTGCGAGGGACACAAATTTCTCCTGGGGGAGGATCAAATCACCCTTAGTGGAGAATCACTGCTCAGGGAACAAGCAAGCTTTTGCTCAACTGGCTACAAGGTAGACATGGTGCCTAGAGCCAGAGCAGCCACCATGGACCACACTTTGAAAACCAAATGCTGTGGATGCCGGAGCCAAAGCTGAAGGGGACTGGTCCCTGACACCATGGCCTGGACATCTGACACTTAAATTATTACAGGAGATGGAAACAAATTCTGTCTTGTTTGCATCACTGAAATATGAGTTTCCCTCTTACTGCAGCTGTTATTTTTATCCTAATACAGACTTCCTCTGAAAAGCTCTTCCAGAGCTGGTAAGTGTTACACATATTGCCTGTTACCTTACAATCTTGTAACTCTGTCTCCTTTTTGTTATCCAGCGCGTTATCTTTATGATATAGCCTGCCCCAAAGAGATGATACTTACAACGAGAATCTGTACTTGATTCTTCAGTAAATACATAGTTTGTTTGACCTGTTCCAACAGCCCAAATGGAGGTTTCTGTTGTAAACATTTGTTTCACAAGCAAACGCATCCAAATTGAAATGTTCCTTTTCATTGTTGTAGTGAAATATCCATTTGCTTTCAGGCCATTAGGGACTGCTGAATGCTTTTGTAAGTGTTTCCACAGACTGCTGGCCTCCCTAGGCCTAGCTCTCTCCCATCACTCAAGAATTTGCTAATGGTCAGGAACTCCTTTTGAGAGACTTGCCCTAGAGTTCAATGGTAGCCTGATGGAAGCCATCATCAAAATGCTCCTGCAATGGGAAAGTGAATGGGATTTTTTTTTATCAGAACAATTTGTTGTCCCAGTGAATACATTACTCTCTTTGCATCTAATAAGCATGTATAAGAAGATCTATTAATGATCTAAAGCCATTCATCAGTAGTTTATTAAATGGCTTTTTGTGACCTTAAGAAATTACCTCCATATCACATGCTAGAGGCAGTTTTCCTACCAACCAAATGTTTTTTAACAGTGCTTTTTAAGTAAAGTTGAAAACTTAAAAGATAAAATGTATTTGGATCTATTTACAACTATACTAGATGTTGCCTGTGACTTGCCTCCAGAATTTACCTAAATGTCCTCCCCTCCCATATCCATCTACTGAAATGCTACCTGTAGGGGCACCTGGGTGGTTCAGTCGATTAAGCATCTCACTTCGGCTCAGGTTATGATCTCATGGTTCATGAGTTTGAGCCCACATCAGGCTCTCTGCTGCCAGTGTAGAGCCTACTTTGGATCCTCTGTCCTTTCTCTTTCTGCACATCCCCCGCTTGCTTGCGCAGGTGCGTACGTGCTCTCTCTGTCTCTCAAAAATAAATAAACATTTTAAAAAAGTGAAATGCTACCTGTACTCCAAGGTTTGGTCTCACTCTTTTCTTAAGTAACTACAAACCTCAAAGCTTCTGCCGGCGTCCAGCTCCTTAAAGAAGAAAAAAGTGTGTGTGTGTGTGTGTGTGTGTGTGTGTGTGTGTACTTTAAAATGCACATTTCTGGAGCGCCTGGGTGGCGCAGTCGGTTAAGCGTCCGACTTCAGCCAGGTCACGATCTCGCGGTCCGGGAGTTCGAGCCCCGTGTCAGGCTCTGGGCTGATGGCTCAGAGCCTGGAGCCTGTTTCCGATTCTGTGTCTCCCTCTCTCTCTGCCCCTCCCCCGTTCATGCTCTGTCTCTCTCTGTCCCAAAAATAAATAAATAAACGTTGAAATAAAAATTTTTAAAAATAAAATGCACATTTCTACTGTCATGAAAACATCTTACCTAAACTCTCTGCCCACTAGTGGATGGTGGCAAACTAGCCAGAGCAGGCTCTTCTTGCAAAGAAAAAGTGCAATAAGGTAAATCATTCAAGCTTAAGGTATTATGCTCTGGAAAGACCTGGTGAGCATCCCTTTCTTAATGGCATTGGGACCCCTGCAAGTGAAGATACAGCTGAAGAGAGTGATGCCCCTATTATCCCATGTCACTCTATACTCTTGATATAAATTACCATAAAATTCCAGTTTTAGGGGAGCATATTTCTTCTTTAAAAATGTATATAGATTAATATCTGGATATACATTATAGCATTCATTTTAATCTGCCCTCCATCAAAGTTAAATAAAAATAAGAAATTTAGAAAATTCAGAAATAATAGCTAGCCTTGTTCAGCACTGACTATATCCAGTCTCACTTTCATTTTATCATTTAATCCTCGCTGCTCAAAGAGGGGTAAGATTATTATATGCATTTAGCTGCTGAAGAAACGAACACCTACAAAGGGTACATGCATATGCATGTGTTTGTAAGTGTGTGTGTGGATGTGGGAGTGCACGCAGATGTGATTTTTTTCAAGATCACATGGCTAGGAAATGGCAAAGCTAGTATTCAAACCCAAGCTATCTCAGAAAAATAATTACAAACAAATGTTGAAATATGCTATGTAATTTTTTAAAAAATGCTAAAGGGGACAAGAGATTTATGAAATCAAGTGGATAAAAAAAAGGGAGACAACAAAGTAAATATACAAATGAGCTGTAGACATAGTCCTCCTGATGCAAGTGGCTCTCTGGCTTCTGGGACCTTGACCTTGAGGTGTTTAATGGAGAACTTCAAAGGTCAAGCATGAAGGGCAAAGAACATGACAGGACCTCATTTTCTGGCAAGTTCAGGACTGTCAGGCATGTGGCTCTGCACTTTACTCAAAGTCAGCATGACTAGAGTGAATGGCCAGAGTATTGTAGGTCTCTGCTCTTTCCTTGCTCGTACAGTCAAGGTGGAGCAGGCTTACTCAGGCAGCTTACTCTCTTCTCAGTGAGCTCCAGGGCCCTGCGTGACATTATCAGCAGGCGTGCACATGTTTGGACCTTGGATCTTGGTTCAGCAACTACCTAGCTGTAGAGACTCAGACAAGAATTTTAAACTTCATGCACCTCAGATTAGACAGGCCCAATGCTGCTGTGAAATTAAAATGAGATTTAAGGCACTGATCACGTAATGGAGCCCATAATGGTTAGGTGTGTGTCATCAGTAGTCAAGGTATTAATCAAGTCACATTTGTATTTGTGCCACCACAGTCAACTCCTATAGCCCAGCAAGCACTCGGGTAATGTTTAATTAAAACCAATTTGCCACAGAGTTTAAGAAATATTCCACATTCTTTATTTACTGTCATTGAATCTGAAGTTTTGAAATACAGCCACTGTTGATTCTTTTTTCCTGTCTTCTGGTTAGATAGTTTTATGATAATGATACTCATTGTAGTAGGGTTTGACCTGCATGTTTCCTCTTTTATATTAAAACAATGCAGGAGAAGACAAGAATTAGACAAATGATAGACCCTGTGACTTAAATTTCTTGGCTGTTCTCATGCCATAACTTCCCAACTTTATATTTTTGAAACGCTTATTTTGTGATTGGTTTGAACTGATTACTTTTTGCTCTTTAGCAGAATGGGTATGATTTTCATCCACATTTATGCAAAGAAGAAAAAATTAATATACTCATATCTGGGGAAGATGTTCAATTATTTTGATTGTGCTTCCTGAATGAACACATTACTACTTAATGGGTCTGACATTCCAAACAGTTCAAAGAAGAAATGTAAATGCAGACAGCCAACATTCAGGCCACTCTTCTACCTTTGGTGGCACTGGATGAAAGGCGATATAGTTTAAAATACTGTTATTGTTTAGCTCAGCCTGAAACATTTGGGAGAAAAAAAAGTAATTTTTTCTGTTTTGACAGCCACTCAAGCAATCATTCCAGGTACCTTTCATATTAGAAGGGGAGGTGTGGCAGGACAAGGCCAAGATTGGTAGGTCTCCTGTACAAAGACCTATGATGTAAATCTAAAATCTTCAAATGAAAGACAAAGATGGAATAGTGGAATACAGGCCTGGCCAATTCAAAGCTATTTCCTTTCCAAGCATCCTTCCCTATCCCCGGATAACCATGATATCAATCTCATACCGGCTACATGTAAGAACATACATTAACACAGTGTGAAGAATAGATACCTTGGGACAGAAATCTGTGGATTTGGATCCCCGACTGCCACTTAATAGCTATTTGGCCTTCGGAGAGTTACTTATATTCTTTATGCCTAAGTTTTCTCACCTGTGAAATATGATGCTAATATGACCCACTCATAGGAAGATGGAATAAGTTAATATACACAAATCAGTTAGAATAGTAACTGGCATTTCCTTAGCATATTAGCATACATGAGTAAGCTAATAAATATTAGCTATTGCCATTCTGAATTCCATGACATTACACATATATTTTGATGTTCTTTGCCAGTTTGGAATGTCTGCTGCTCTTAGAATCCAGGTTGTTGGTTCTTTGAGGCATTGAAGGGAACATATGTAACTGCCAGTCTGTTTGTTTGTTTGTTTATTTATGGGAGAGAGAGAGAACGAGTGTGAGCAGGGGATAGAGGCGGCGGGGGCGGGGGGGAGAGAAAATCTTAAGCAGACTCCACATTCAGCACAAAGCCCAACACAGGGCTCTATCCCATGACCCTGGGATCATGACCTGAGATGAAATCGAGTCAGATGCTCAACTGACTGAGCCAACCAGGTACCCCTGTAACTGCCACTTTTGAGATTGAGAGTATACAGGAGTGGGAGGGTGTATAAATATAGCTATACACAAATATATAAACATAGGCAGTCAAGCACTCTATTTATATCCAGATACCATTCATTATGGATGATGGGCCACTTACTTTTTCCAAAAATAAAATGGTTAGGAACATATTTATGCCTCTTTAATATTGGCTATAGCAGCTTCACAATTGGCAAAAACTTTCAATATGATGACCCATTTATGCCTAACAAGCTTTGTGTTTGAGGCTGTACTTTGTGCCTTCTAAAAGATACTTAGACTGTTTAAGCCTTTGTTTTCTAGAAGTGATATTAGGATAAGCCAATGAAAAATAGGGTTAAAAGGAACAGAAAGTGGGGTGCCTGGGTGGCTCAGTCAGTTAAGCAACCAACTTCAGCTCGGGTCATGATCTTGTGGTTTGTGAGTTCAAGCCCTGCGTTGGGCTCTGTGCTGACAGCTCAGAGCCTGGAGACTGCTTCAGATTGTGTGTCTCCCTCTCTCTCTGACCCTCCCCTGCTCACACTCTGTGTCTCTCTATCTCTCAAAAATAAATAAACATTTAAAAAAAGGAACAGAAAGTAACTCATATACAGATATTGAAGTAATAGGAAATTAATACAAACTGTTGCTTTTTAGACCTTGCCACTGGACTGAGTTTTCATTCATGATGTAAACTTTTTACTTCTATTAAACTTTGTTAAGTGCTTTATGAAAGAAAGATAGACTTTCCTTATAGCAAGTATATGTACCTGGGAGCATATAAATATATACATATTTATTCACACATACACACACATCCAAAAATAATACAGTAGATGGGACTGCTATATCATTGTTACCGACACATCTGATGAATCACTCATAGAATTTTTCTCACTTAAAACAGATTTCTTTAAAAGAGTAAGCTTCCTTACTCTGAGAAAGGGTCCATAACCAAACTTAGAGGTTCTACTTTTCCTTTACCTACTTTAGCTTATGGATTATATAAAGTTTACTGTTCCCTTGAAATGATCCATCACCTAATTCCTGTTCAGTCCATGTGAACCAATCTGTCTTCTGCTCTTCATGATAATCTGAATATTTCCTTCTGCTTTTCCTATATTTGGTAACATCTAAAATGGTGATAAAGTTTAACCAGGAGACTTGGTAAATACCCTTGTAAAATGCATCATTTCTCTAATTCAAGTCTTTCCTTTTCACTCTGCCAGTACATCCTGGCAGGGATGGAGTCTTAATTCATATCTGTATACTCAAGCCTGGTATATAGTAGGTCCTCAAGATATTTTTCTAGACTTTTGAATTGAAGTGACCATTTACCTTAGTTTTTACATATACATTTATTCTACTTCAAATATATTTTTGTTCTGAGCTAGGTAGTTTATTTAAACAATGATTGTCTTCTGCAAGCTTGGATGAAGTGTGTTGGAGATAAAGAACGGATCATTTTGCAAACTGTCACGGAAAGGTATAGAAAGACATGGTTCCTCATAAAGATTTTTTAAGATCTGTTTTCTTCATGGAAGTAAGAAGATTTTAGTTCAACAACCCCTTTGATCATTTCCATAATCAAAATTAAACTTTATAAGAATATATAGTGATGTGGAAATGTTCATGCGATCTGTGTAAGAAGAATAAAACTAGCTTGGTCCCCTGCCCTTTCCCAAAATAAGGACTGCAACAAGTACATTTTCTAAGAAGATATCTCTCATAGCCCAAATCTAAAAGCTTTAGCTGACTCTTCTGTACCTTAAGCATTCTTAACAGGTACATCACTTCAAGGGTCATGTTTCTTGTTCTCAGAAGGCTACCTGGTCATACTTTGAAAGGTGAGGTATGTATAAACAAAATTATCCCCTACTGTTCTTCTTAATAATGTGAAGTGATTTCTCTAATGTCAGAGAGGTGACTTTGCACAATATAAGAAACTAGGATTATATTCTGCTCCCTCAATAGTAACAATACTAATAACATGTAGGCAATACCCCTGCATGTCAGACACTAAGTGTATTACTTATTAATTCATTTAATCCTCATAACGTTTTATGAGGAAAGTACTGTTTTGCTTTTTGCATTTCCACAAAGAAGCACGGGCTAGAGTTTAGGAGAACAAGGTCAGAGACAGAAGAGTGCCCTTGAATCCAAGAGTGGGATTAATTTCTTGGGTGCCTTTTCCTTAAATTATGAGAAAGTCAAATTGAGTAAACACTTTTTACAATTTTCTTCCTCTCATTGTAATCATCTTTAGTTACCCTAACACCTTAGAAAGTCAATTATACAGATGTGGACTTGATATATTGCAGAATAAATGGACAAAAAGCAAAGGAAGGTGTAGCCTAACTTACATACCCTTAGCCACCATGTTTTCAGGGTGGGTAAAGCATTCTAGAAGGAAACTATGCTCCAGAGCTCTAATGGAGACCAGCAGAAAAGTTATAGGCAAAACTATTACTAATCTGGGAGTAGCAGGGGGGCAGAATATGGCTCCAAAGAACTGCGTAAACCAACACAGCAAAATGAATATTCTTTCTCATAGTACATACTATAAATTAAACTGGTGATTTTTGTTGGGATGTTGGCTTAAAGGCTGGCACTTAGGCTATGTATTCTCAAGTGATAAAAACAAGAGAACAGTTTGGGAGGATCAGAATGGTAGAGTAAGAGGATTCTGAGCTCAATACCCTCCAATGACTGCAAGTACATATAGACCAACTCTCTTTGAGGACCACCCAAAGACCAGCAGAAAAGCTCTTCCACAGCTAAAGATATAGGGCATAAGCCACTTTGAGATGGACAGGAGGGCAGGGAAGAAGTTTGGTTGGGATCCACACATCCTGGCATAGGGATCCACATGGAACAGAGGCACTCCAAAGGAGTGAGGGGCTGAAGCCCCATAATCAGGTAACCCTACCCTGGAAACCTACACCAAGTAAAAAGCCCCCATAACAAATGGCTTTGAAAATCATCAAGGTTTAACTTCAGGAGAGCTAGAGGGCTATAGGAAACCAAGACTCTGTTCTTAAAGGGCCTGTGCACAAACTCACTTATTCTGAGACCCAGAACAAAGGCAGCAGTTTGAAAAACACCTGGATCATACATGAAGGACATTAGGGCCTGTGCTGGAAGGGCAGAGATCTGCAGGAACTTTCTCTGGGAATGGAAATAATAGCAGGTGTCATTTTGGATACTCTCCATTTACCTTACTAACACCACTCATCCTGACCCCATTGTTCCCCTATGGACCCGCCCTGCCCAATCTGTCCATACAGCAGGCATGATTCCAAGGTGGGTCTTACCCCACTGTACATAACAGGTAATGTCAGCTGGACCCAAGGCCTCCCCCAAAGCAATGTCTGTCCATGGACGGAGCAAGTTTTGCCCACCAGCACATCTGCAGCGGCCACAACTGAGCCTCTCAGCCAGTCATGCTGGAGACCAGCCCCACCCACTAATGAGCCCACAGCAGTTACAGTCAGGCATGAAAGCCAGCTGAGCCAGGGACCAACCCCACCCACCAATGCACCTGTAGCAGTTTCAGCCTAGCCACAAGAAGAGGACACAGCGTCCCACCGAGAGGACACACCTACACTGCCTGATCAGAGATTATGCTTCCGGGCTTCACAGGGCAACTTCTAATTAAGACCACTCCTTCAAGACCAGGAGACATAGCTGATCTTCCTAATACATAGAAACACAGAGGGTCCAAATGAGGAGACAGAGGAATATGTTCCAAATGAATGAAAAAGACACATTTCAGAGAAATAACTAAACAAAATAGAGATAAGCAATCTACCTGATAACGAGTTCAAAGTAATGGTTATAAAGATACTAAACTTGTGAGCAGGATGGATGAACACAGTGAAAACTTCAAAAAAGAGATAGAAAATATTAAAAAGAACCAATTAGAGATGAAGAATATGATAACTGAAATAAAAAATATAAATGCTAGAGGGAAACAACAGCAGATTACATGATGCAGTATAAATCAGCGATCTGGAAAAGAAGGTAGTAGAAATCACTGAAGTTTAATAGCAAAAAGAAAAAGGAATTTTAAAAAATGAAGATAGTTTGAGGGACTTCTGGACAACATCAATGACACTAACATTTGCATTATAGGAATCCCAGAAGGAGAAGAAGAGAGAAAATTGTAAAAGAGAAAACTTCACTGCTAAAAGCAAAAAATAAAGGTAATGGATCAACCACTCATAAAGCTAATATAAATGATAAAAGAACAAATTCAACTGTATCTACACTAATTAGCTTAGGAGTACACAAAATTAAAGACGTAAAATATGATAAAAACATAGAACATTGCGGGGAAAGTAAAAATATAGTGCTTTTAGAATGTGTCCTGTCTCTTTTTTTGTTTTTTGTTTTTAAACATTTATCTATTTTGAGAGAGAGACAGACAGAGAATGAGCAGGGGAGGGGCAGAGAGAGGGAGACACAGAATCTGAAGCAGGCTCTAGGTTCCAGCTGTCAGCACAGAGCCTGACATGGGGCTAGAACCCACCAGCTGTGAGATCATGACCTGAACCAAAGTTGGATGCTAAACCAACTGAGCAAGTGATCATCAACTTAAAATCCACTGCTATATATGTCCAATATTATATATAAGCCTCATGGTAACTATAAACCAAAAACTTATAATAAATACATAAAAAATAAAGAAAAAGAAATCCAAACATAACACCAAAGAAAGTCATCAAATAATAAGGGAAGAGAGCAAGAAAAGAAGAAAGAAACAAAGAACTACAAAACAACCTAGAAATGATAAACAAAATGGCAATAAATATATATCTATCAATAATTACTTGAAATGTAAATAGACTAAATGCTTCAATCAAAAGACATAGGGTGACTGAACGGATTTAAAAACAGACTTAACTATATGCTGCCTACATGACACACCAAAAGATAGATCCAGACTGAAAGTGAAGGGTTCCATGAAAAATATTTCATGGAAGTGTAAATGAAAAGAAAGTTGGGATACCAGTATTTATATCAAACAACATAGACTTTAAAACAAAGACTGTAACAAGGGACAAAGAAAGATATTATAGAGTGATAAAGGGATCAATCCAACAAGACAATATAGCAATCATAAATATCTATGCACCCAATATAGGAGCACCTAAATATATAAAGCAAATATTAACAGACATAAAGGAATATATTGACAGTAATACAATAATAGTAGAGGACTTTACCATCCCACTTGCATCAATGGATAGATCATCTGGACAGATAATCAGTAAGGAAACACTGGCCTTAAATGAAACATTAGAACAGGTGGACTTAATACAGTCACACAGGACATTCAATCCCAAAACAGAATACACATTTTTTTCCCAGGGGCACGTGGAACATTATTCAGGATAGATCAAATGTTAGGCCACAAAACAATTCTCAATAAGTTTAAGAAGATTGAAATCATATCTTTTCTGACCACCATAATATGAAACTAGAAATCAATCACAAGAAAAAAAAAAACTAGAAAAGCTCAAACACAAGAATGCTAAACAACATACTATTAAACAACCAAAGGGTCAATGAAGAAATCGAAAGGAAATCAAAAAATATCTGAGACAAAAAATGGAAACACAACATTCTAAAATCTGTTGGATACAGCAAAAGCAGTTCTAAGAGGGCAGTTTATAGTGAAACAAGCTTACCTTAAGAAACAAGAAAAATCTAAAATAAACAACTTAAACTGCATTTAAAATAACTAGAAAGAAAGAAAAAAATAAGCCAAAAATTATCAGAAGGAAGGAAATAATAAAAATCAGAGGAAGTAAATGAAATAGAGAGTAAAAAAAAAATAGAAGAGATCAATGAAACTAAGAGGTAGTTCTTTGAAAAAATAAACAAAATTGATAAATCTTTAGCTAGACTCATCAAGAAAAAGGGACGAAATAAAATCAGAAATGAAAAAAAAGAGAAGTTACAACTGATCCTACAGAAACGCAAAGGATTTTAAGAAGCTACTACGAAAGAGTATATGCCAACAAAGTGGACAACCTGGAAGAAATGGATAAATTCCTAGAAACATATAATCTTCTAAGACCAAATCAGGAAGAAATAGAAAATCTGATCAGGCTGATTGGTAGCAATTAAACTGAATCAATAATCAAAAAACCTCTAAACAAATCCAGGAACAGATGGTTTTACAGGTGAATTCTACCAAACATTTAAATAAATGTTAAAACTTATCCTCCTCAAACTATTCCAAAAATTTAAGATAAAGGAATACTTCAAACTTATTCTACAAGGCCAGCATTGCCCTCATGCCAAATCTAGACAATGACACCAAAACCAGGCAAAAAGTCAGGAGAAGGAAGAAAAAGAAAAAGAAAGAAAGAAAGAAAGAAAGAAAGAAAGAAAGAAAGAAAGAAAGAAAAGAAAGCAAGCAAGCAGGCAGGCATCAAGGCAGGCAGGAAGGGAGAAAGGAAGGGAAGAAGGAAGGGAGGAAGGATGGAAGGAAGGAAAATTGCAGGCCAATTTCCCTGATTAACATAGATGCAAAAATCCTCAACAAAATATTAGCAAACCAAATTCAACAGTACATTTAGAGAATCATACACCATGAAAAAGTGGGATTTATTCCAGGGATGCAAGAAGGTTTAATATCTGCAAGCCAATCAATGAAATACACCATATTAAAAAAAATGAAAAGATAAAAATTATATGATCACCTGAACAGATGAATAAAAAATTTGGAAAAATTCAACATCAGCTTATGATTAAAACTCAACAAAGTGGGTATAGAAGGCACATACCTCAACATAATAAATTTCATACATAACAATCTCTCACTTAGCATCATACACAATAAGGAAAAGATGAAAGATTTTCCTCTAAGATCAAGAATAAACAAGGATACCTACTGTCTCCACTTTTATGCAGTGTAGAGCAATCAGACAAGAAAAATAAATAAAAGACATCCAAATTGGTAAGGAAGAAGTAAAACTGTCACTATTTGCAGATAACATGATACAAAATGTACAAAGTCCTAAGGACCACATCAAAAAACTATTGGAACTAATAAATAAATTCAATAAATTTGCAAAATTAACATACACTAATCTTTTGCATTTGTATACACTAATAACAAACTATCAGAAGGAAAAATTAAGAAAACCCATTTACGGTTTCACCAAAAGAATAAAATACCTAGGAATAAATATAACCAAGGAGGTTAAGAACCTACACTCTAAAAAGTATTGATGAAATAATTTGAACATGACACAAGTGAATGGATAGATGTACCATACTCATGGATTGAAAGAATTAATAGTATTAAAATAGCCATACCACCCAAAGCAATCTACAGATTCAATGCAATGCTATCAAAACACCAATGGCATTTTTCACAGTCAGAACAAATAACTCTAAAATTTGTGTAGAACCATATAAGCCCCCAACCAGCCAAAGAAATCTTGAGAAAGAACAAAGCTGGAGGTATTATGCTTTCAGGTTTCAAACTATACTTCAAATCTATAGTAATCAAAACAGTATAGTACTGGCACAAAAGCAGACATGTAGGTCAGTGGGACAGAATAGAAAGCCCAGAAATAACCCATGCTTATATGGGTTATTTTCTTTGCTGTTTAGTCCACAACAAAGAAGATAATCATATACACTGGGAAAAAGACAATCTCTTTAATAAACGGTGTTAAGAAAACTGAACAGCTTCATGAAAAGGAATGAACCTGGACCACTTTCTTACACTATATTAAAAAAATATAAACTGATGATTAAATACCTAAATGTAAGACCTGAAGCATAAAGGACCCAAAAGAAAATGGGCAGTAAACTCTTGGACATTTGTCTAAGCAATATTTTTGGATCTGTCTCCTCAGGCAAGGGCAACAAAAGCAAAAATTAGCAAATGGTACTACATCAAACTAAAAAGTTTCTGAACAGTGAAGAAACCATTAACAAAATAAAAAGCCAATGTATTAAATGTGAGAAGACATTTTAAAATGATATATCCAATAAAAGATTAATATCCAAAATATATAAAGAATTCATATAATAGCAGCACCAAAAAACAAACAATCTGATTAAAAAATGGCCAGAGGACCTGAATAGACATTTTCCCAAAGAAGACATACCAATGGCCAACACACACACAAAAAGTTGCTCACTGATAATAGTCATCAGGGAAATGTAGATCAAAACCACACTGAGACATGGCTTCATAACTGTTGGAATGGCTAGTATCAAAAAGACAAGAAATAACAAGATTTGATGACAAAGTGGAGAAAAGAAAATACTTGTGCACTGTTAGTGGGAATGTAAACTGGTGCAGCCTCTATGGAAAACAATATGGACGTTCTTCAAACAATTAAAAACAGGAATATCATTAGATCCAGCAATTCTACTTGTGGGTATTTATTTGAAGAAAACAAAAACACCAATTAGGAAAGATATATACACCCCTATGTTCATCACAGCATTATTCACAATAGCTAAGATATGGAAGCAACCTGAGTGTTCACCAGTAGATGAATGGATAAAGGGGTGCCTGGGTGACTCAGCTGGTTAAGCATCTGATTCTTGGTTTCAGCTCAGGTCATGATTTCATGGTTTGTGGATTCGAGCTCTGCATTGAGCTCTGTGCTGACAGTGTGGAGCTGGCTTGGAATTCTCTTTCTCTCTCTCTCTCTCGGCCCATCTCCTGTTCTCTCTCTCTCTCTCTCTCTCAAAATAAATAAATAAATAAATAAACCTACAAATATTTAAAAAAATAGATGAATGAAGATACACACACACACACACACAGATACAATGGAATATTACTCAGAAAAAAGAAGGCAATATTACCATTTGCAACATGAATGGACCTAGAGGGTATTATGCTAAGTGAAGTAAGTCCAACAGAGAAAGATAGTACTGTATGATTTCACTTATATGTGATATGTAAAAAACAAAATGAATGAACAAAAACAAAACAGAAACAGGTTCATAAACAGAGATAACAAACTGGTGGTTGCCAAAGGAGGTGGGGGGGATAGGCAAATTAGATGAAGGAGATTAAGAGCTACAAATTTTCAGTTATAAAATAGGTAAGTCATGAGAATATGAAGTACAGCGTAGGGAATATAGTCAATAATATTGTAATAACTTTGTATACTGATAGATGGTAACTAGACGTCATGGTGATCACTTTGTAATGTATATAAATGTTGAATTACTATGTTGTACATCTGCAACTAATATAATATTGGATGTCAATTACACTTCAGTAAAAAAGAAGAGTCTGGTACTAAAAGAAGTCTATGTGATTATGTTAGCAGTGATTATGGATGAAGGAAATATGGGTGACTTAATTGCTTTTTGTGCTATTGTACATTTTCTAATATCATTATGATTTATGATCTCTATTTTTTATATCAGAAAACTGCTATTAAAAGGTAATTATAGATTCATAATCATGGATAGCCAAGCTTGGCACTAATATTTTAAGGATTCTTTCATTTAGAAGGACACAAATGCTGTCTTTTAGAGACCTCAGAGATTAGTACTAACAGCCTTCTCCACTACTTACCAGATTTTGACTTTGGGCAATTGTTTCAACTCTTAGTTGAAGTAATGAAAGAAAAGTAAGGAAGTAGAGAAAGTCAGATTTCTTTACTTAGAAGACAAGACAATATAATTTCTCATATACAGATTGCAAAAGGATCAAATGGAATAACACATGTAAAGCACTGAGACCAGGATCCAGCATACAGTAAATGTTAGTTAATATTTTTTAATTCACATAAACACACTAAGGAGGATAATGAGGAAGAGAAGTTTTCATTACTTGTCTAAAGTCAAAAAGTCAGGGAAATTTTGGCATCAGGATTTGAATACAGATATGGCTGGCACCCAATTCAATATTCTGCTTAATATTCTCTTATTACTGTTGGTGAAAACTCAAAGACTCATAGCATGATTGAGTGAATGATTCTTTGGCCATCTGATTAATCTACTAAAACAGAGCCAATATCCTTTTCTCTTTCCTTTCTTCTTTTCTTTGCATTTTTCTTTTTTTTTTTCAATTCTCTAGCCCAAAGTGAGGGAAATATAAAATGGATAATGATAACATTGATATTGTACTAGATTAAGATGTTTAATTAAAAAAATACCCCAAGACAGCTTTAACCAAGACAGAATTTAATTTCCCTTTCACATAATTGACACAACAGTCTGAACAGAGGTAAGCAATACAGAGCTGGTGGGACAATGCTACCATCCTCAAAAGGTGGCTTCCAGAGTTGACCCCGGCGTCATCTTCTCCCAGACAGCAGGAAAAGAAAGTCCATGGCAAGTATATTTGAAGAAACGAGTAAGAAATTGTCCTCAGAAAGTCCAAAACCTGGATGGGAAAGGCCAAACCTGGGTCTCAGGGAGAATTGGAAATATAGTCTTCAGGTTCTATTACTAAATGATAAAAGGGAGGGCAGATCTAGAGGGGGCAATTTTGGGCTCACCCATAAGAGTGTAGAGAACATAAGTACATGATCAGTAATGTCTGAGTTTCTTTCATACAGTATATCTGTTCCTAACGACTGAGAGTAGAAAGTTTGTGTCATAGGCATTGTGGAATAGGCCCATCACAGATTTTGTTATTGCTATATTGTTGAAACCAGCACCTTTATTCTATGATAATAATTGATGCTTTTGCTTCCTGTTTCAGTACTACCTTTGTGAACAGTGTCCCCAGAACTGTGCAATGCAGCAATGCTGGTAGAACTATTTTATATTAAATTGTACTATAATGCTCACAAGTTACACTGAGTGATAGTACAAGAAATAGCTCAATGAAACATTCCAATGTCTTTATGCTTTTAAAGGGGGGTGGAGGGGGGTGGTATTAAGGTATAATTGATTCAATCATTCAGCATTCCATGAAGATCCTCAGGAGAAATTTCTCCTAGGCCATATTGGTAGTAAAATCTCTCTCTCTCTCTCTCTCTCTCTCTCTCTCTCTCTCTCTCTCCCTCCCTCTCGACAATTTTTTTTCTCCTATAGAAAGAAATGGGAACCATTTAACTGTTTTGTTTTGGTTACTAGGAAACTCAGCCTAATCCACAGACTACTTTCACACATTTATACGGCTCATGTGGTAAATTTTTCTTTTGTCATCTTGTTATTCTACATCATTTTCCTTCACTCTGATTTAGTCAATTTTTTACATGTTTTTATAACTCATCTGTAGGAATGGTGTGTTATACCAACAAATAAACACATGCTGAAATTCTATCACATTTATTTAGTATACAATAATTAAATGTCTGAAGATTACAGTTTTTACTCTAACTTAAAGCATTTTTAACTTCTAGAATGAAAGGAAATTCATTAACAAGTTTGGTCATTCCCTACAAAAAGACATGAATATAAAACTGCAAGTTGGTAAATTGAGAACTTGCTTTTAGTTTGGAACAAGTGCTATCAATTTAACTTATGCTTAAGTAGGAAAAGGTAACGCTTACATATGGTGCTGTATCTCCAGTAGATTTGCAAACTAAAAAGGATTTTGCTTATGATAGAAAAACTGAAATGCCCATAGTGACTCTACCTTTTTTTTTTTTTTTAATCGTGAGGGTAAAAAGATGGATCACTCTGGGAGAGAACTTGGGGCTAACAATGCAAGGTTTAACACCTTTCCTGTGATTACCTATACCTCTGGCAGAAAAATCTTTTTTGACCCTATGGGTCTTTGCCATGGTTTAAGCCAGTCGGGACTTTTCAGAATGGTGGATAATCAATTTAGCCTGATTAAATGCAGTTCCCATCTTAAATTATGCAAAACGTAAGGGTCCACGGGTCAAAACTGAGGTAGAACGGAAACCCGTAGGCATTCTAGCAGTTAAGCCATCCTAGCAGTTATGGAGACTGAGCTACGGGAATGTGATTCTTAGTTGAATTGCTTTGAATAATTCTCCTTGCTTAGAAGCAAATGATGATGCATGCTGCTAAAGTCCAAAGAAGAAAAATAGTTTAATGATTCAGATTATGAACATCAGTATGAGAAAACCTGAAATGTAAAGCCCCTTCAGTCGATAACAGGACAGTTTTGTAAACCACTTAAGGCTGTGATAAAATCCTACTTGACTGGCCCACGAGCAGATGTGACAAGTTGAATTTATTTCCTCTCTTACCAGGAAGCTTTGCAGGAAACTCTTAACATATGGTGCTTTTCGCTTCCATCTAGAGCTATAAATGTTATTGGAAAAGGATGTTCCCAAGAGCAGCGAGTTTCTGACGTCTCTGCCAAATGGAGTCCAAATGATCCTTCTGTGGTTCTGAATTCCCTGAGTTCTTAGGAGTTGGCAACCAAGGGTCTCTGATCTAAACACAGCTCACTAATTTAATTATTTTATTATAGATCTGTGGAAGCTCTTTCAGACCAGTGACTTAGCATCTGTATTGTATCTAGCTATACAGGAAGCACGAGTTGGAAGGGTGTAAATATTTTGTTTCTTAACTGCTTTCGTTTGAAAGCTTGGAAATCATTTCGCACAGAAACCAGGCACCACAAGCTGAACACAAAAGAATGTGAAATTGAGATAAGTCAAATTTGCAGAAACTTTTCTCATGGTTAGAGCTTTTTGTACCATACATAAGATGCACAATCTACTACTCCGTGGTGATGTGGCGGTAAACGCTCGCAATGATTAGCAATTTTACAAAAATGAAATATTGCTAAGTAAAAAAATCATTGACTGTTATGATAGTTTATAAGACTCCACAAAGTGCTGAATACAACGTTATCTCATGCCTTTTTGAAGCATTTCATTTTAGTAAAATAGAAGGACGACATTGATACTCTGACCATTAGAATTTTGCTGCTAGATGAAGTAATACCATCATTGCTAAGATAAAACTAATGGCACCAACTGGTTTATATTGTCCATGCAACGAGCTATGTTGAAATGTCATTCGGTTTGAGGCAGCAAAAGTATTAAAGTAAAATATTTGAAAACTGGCATTTTTAAAGTTGTGTTATAAATGATTATTCCATAATTTGGGACTGATCATTAAGTCATACATATATATAAAACATATGCATGTATCTTTAACACTTTATAGCATTTTAATAACACTTTAGCACAAAATTAATTATTTTATGGCCACAAATATCAGGTATTTTCTAGCATATTTTACAGTTTCATAATACGCGAGAGTCCTAAAGATTCAGGTTCAATATATGTGTGTATATATGTGTTGTAGTCTATATGTATGTCTCTATATATTTCTATATGTATCACTATGTACAGATAAATACCTATCACATATAATATTTAATGAATTTAGATATAATTTATCAGGAAAAGTACACATATACTAACCTGCCACTTATACTGTAGTAAAAACATTTTACTATAATTATACTATAGTAAGGACATACTATAGTTATACTATAGTAAAAACATTTTTAAAATTTAATTGTAAATATAATTTAGCAGCTCTCTTTGAAAACCTAAATTATCATTTGAATCTTTGAACTCAAAGATTTAATATACGTTTAAGGGGGGAGAAAAATTATAACAATAGCTATACATTTAAAATCACTCAATTACAAAATTAAATGCTAATCATTATAAACTAATAAGCAATACAAAACCTCTTAAAAAGTCTTATTTTGGGGCGCCTGGGTGGCGCAGTCGGTTAAGCGTCCGACTTCAGCCAGGTCACGATCTCGCGGTCCGTGAGTTCGAGCCCCGCGTCCGGCTCTGGGCTGACGGCTCAGAGCCTGGAGCCTGTTTCTGATTCTGTGTCTCCCTCTCTCTCTGCCCCTCCCCCGTTCACGCTCTGTCTCTCTCTGTCCCAAAAATAAATAAACGTTGAAAAAAAAATTTAAAAAAAAGTCTTATTTTTGCTAGCTTAATATTTAAGAATCAATAAACATCTTAAAATTATCAATAATATTCACTTAGAATGTCCTTATTTAAAAGTAATTTTAATTTCATTTTTCTTGAATGTGATGTAATCATCGAGTTCATTTTATCACTATATTATTAAATGAATTTCTAAATTAACATAGCACTTTTAGAAATTCTAAGAAAATGTTGTCCTTTTCTATTGGTGTTTACCCTTTTCAAGACACTGCATCCCTAACTTTAATTATTATGAGCATTACAATTATTTTTTGGTAGACAAATCCCCTTTAGCATTGCTAAAAAATGAAGACAATTCTAGATGCCATTCAACTATCATGCCATTAATCAGGTAGCTAACCTAAATTAATAGTGAAATTATTTGTATATGTGGCATGCTTTATTGTTAATAAAATTGTACCTCCATGCCACAGTTAATTTATTTTCTCAAATGTTTACTTTTCCAAATTGTTTTCTTTAGTTTTAAATGAAAAAGGAAATTTATTGGACACCTACTGCAATATATATTATGACTTCCCTAATTTAACCTTTTTTCCCCAGGTTTTGGTATTTCACTTGGTTCTAAAACTAATTATAGGTTTTCAAACTATCCAAAAGAACAGTGGCATTGAAAAGATTCAGTTGTTGGGTATCCCTCATGCAATGATTAAATCATCAAAAACAATTTGATGGTTGACTGAAATTATCATGTTGCAAAAACCTAAATCTTGACTCGTGTAATTCTCTTTTCTAAAGGGGGAAAAGAAAACAACACTATGCAACTGAATGTGGTTGAAACCAGCTTTAAAAAATAGAGCTATTTTCTAAATTCACTGACATTTTATAATTAGAAGGTTTTGTTGTCATCTAAGACAAACCCCCAATTTTTCTTAAGAAGCAAATGAACCCCCAAATTATAAAGCACATAGATTTTGAGGGCGGCGAGGACCATTTAGAAAATCATGGAATAAATTTAAATCGTGGCAATCTGGGTTGTTTCAACCAAACAGGTGCCCTGACTAGATCAAAGTGCTGATGCCCAAAGCTCCTGCATCTGAACTCCTAAGAAATTGCTCTATGCACATTGTCACATGGGTTGAGTGAGGACAATTGGAATAAAAAAGTAATTGAGCTTTTATGTTAGAAGGGCAAAGATTAACAAGTCCACTGCTCTCTATCAATAAATGAGGTCCAGAGAAGTAACAGCAATTCCCAATTAAGTTTGATGTACTTTTTAATTATGTGTTCCAATTCAATGGGGTAATTTGACCACTTTAGATTTTGTTAAACAGGCAAACACAGAGAGCTCAAAGGAATATAAAAGTTAATTCAAGAGAAGAATTGGGAACTTTCCTGAAAAACAAATTTGGAACTTTACTGAAAACCACTCCTTACTTCTATGGATATGGAATAAGTAATAATGACAAGTGTCTTTAAGTACATAATAAGGTTCCCCAAACTAATGAAATGATATTCAATTTTCCATAGAATGTACCATCAAATAATATCTGGCTAGTTGCTACTTTTGTTTGGTACCTGATGTCCCAGTCACTCTTCACACATTATTTGACTCTTCCCAGTCTTATGCCTCACATTAATATTTTTCTTGCTTTTCATGCTTCCCCTGATTATCCACCACATTTCATTCATACTAACCTCTCTATGGCATTTCCCATTATTATAGTAAACGTGAAGCAGCCAACACTGAGGGCACAATGCCAGGAACTTAAAGATGTACCCCTGAGAGTTTAATTAACAGTTCTTTGTCTTGTTCTTGATCTGCAAAATTGATACATACACAAAATAAAAGGCAGATAGCATTTAAAAAATGAGGTTAAGCAAAGAAATATTTTCACTATCCAGAAGAGAGAAAGAAATAGTAATTAGCTAGGAGGACGTGTAAGAGATGGCGAAGGGAAGGGCTAACGTTCATATTCTCGTCACTAAAGATTATTTATCAGATCTTTTCATGACCTGGAAAAGTCTACTCATTTACCACCATTTTCTGCTTCCTACTCTGCATCTTTTTGTTTGCTCAGGCTCTAATGACGTTTGGAAAATTGTCTGTCTTAAGTCACTTTTGAAATGGCCATTCATTAGTGACACATACTGTGGCTGTGACATCGGGCAATCAGTTGGTGCCCAAGTTAGAAAAGCAACCTTCTCCAGCTTTATGATACTGACACATAAACCCAATTTAGTATAGCTTAAACACAATATTCATTTATAAAGTGACTGAGGGAAGTCTTAAAATCCTCGAGATTTAAACCTCAGAATACACAGAAAATATGTCTCTCACCATCAGCCTATCACATCCATGACTATTTCTGAATCTACCCTCCTTTTGTAGACAGACAGCTCAGTAGGTTGCTCAAAAATAAAGTTTACTGTGCTGGGATTACCACAGTATAGTGGGAATTTGCACCCTCTTCTATAATCTGCCACAACCTTGACAGGTAGAGGTATACAGACCTGTTTCCTGCCATGTATTCCCTGACCCAAGATGAGAAAAAATTAAGTGTAGTATCCATATTGCATCTACTATATTAAAATCAGTCAAGTGGATAACATTATAAACAAATACTTTCTTTTAATTTTTATTTTCTCTGCTTTGAAGTACTTGTTAAGATAAAGTTTATGCACTCGAATAATCATGTCTGAAAAATGATAATGCTTCTGTTTATCAAGTACAAATCGACAATTATATTTAAAAATTTGAGAGTATAATTAAACATGTATTTATTTTTGAACTAGGAATAAGTGGGCTGTGTAAATTAGCACCTGCCCCCAGGTCCCAGGCATAAAAGAAACTGCTGAAGTGTTATAAACCAAAGGTGGATGATAACACAACCCTTACTATAACGTAGGGCACCAACCTTGAAGGGACCCTGGCCTTGGAGTCAGATGGCTTGCTCTGGGGCCCCCCTTCTGTCATTTACTTCTTTGTGACCTCAGGTAAATTACTTCACTGCTCCGATTTACAGTTTCATTACCTTTAAAAGGAAGTGCCTCTGGTTTGTTGTGAGGATTAAGGAAATTCTTGTGTATGAAAGTGGCCTTGCTTGTGAAAGTGTAAGCTCATCAGTAAATTTGAAAGATAGTTGGGGACAATATACAGATATACAGTTCTCGTGATGTAGTTACAAAGGTTCATAAAAAGTTAGCTTTAAAACAAACAAATCACTACAACAGTAACAAACTTTGGTTAAGGCTGATCCCACTCCAAATCTTCAGACCCTAGGATTATCGCATCCATCCCCGTTCTTCCTCTCCTAATACTCTCTGAATGAAAAGTACAATAAGTTCCGACCACAAACTCCTCTCATTAGAAGTCTCTCATCTCCTCACTTCTAATGAGATCTGTTTCTCAGTCTCATTATTATCCCTCCCCTCCCCATCCCTTGATAGCTCACAATTGTCTTAGTTCATCAGCCCATCTTCTGGCCTCATTTGCTTGCCTAACCAGCCTTGACACTAGGGTCAGCCATTGTATTAGATTTTCACACTCTCTTGCCCCAGAGCTGCTGTTCCAATCCACAAGAATGGGTAAATACCCTCATTTGCCTTCCCAACTCCCAGTCCCAGGCTGCCAAACATTGCCTAAGAAAGTCACAAAGCCAGGTTGACTGGTTCCACTACACTTCCGAGCTTTCTGAAGTCCGCTGGGCCCTCACTGCTGCCTGACAGTACTTGTTCTCATGGATGATTTAGAGCCCTCTGAATTCCCTGTGGTGTCAATTCCAAGATTTCCTCCCACCCTCAGTTTTTTATCTGATATGATCTCCCAGTTCTTAGAGAAAGTCAAGGCCAATGTTTGATTCCTCTTCTTTTCTTCTCTCCATGTAAAAGCTCAACTTTGCTTTCTGATCTCATAGGAAAGTGCTCTCCTCTCCTGTGATAAGCCTTTCACTAAGCTGAGCCCTTCCTTTTTCACTAAAACTTTATTACATCATTTGTCAGCATTTTTCCCCTGATCCAGGCTATTTTGCTTCCTTCCTTGAAAAATTTATTGAATGGAGAGTGTAGTCTACACTTATTGTTTCCACCTTTTATGCCATCTACTCACCCCTTGTGCTCTGCTATCTGCTCCAATAAGTAAGTCCAAAGATGGTTTTACGACCTTCCCCATTTTTGTTCTTTGTAAAGCAATTGACATATTGACACTGCACTGTCTTGAAATTCTCTACTAAGTTCTCTCCAAAACCATTCTCTGTCAGTTTGCATTTCAGTTTCAATGGTACCCATATCTTCCCAGATACCTAGGATTCAACCTCTAGAGCCATATTTGTCTCCTCACTCTCTTCTGTGCTTTATGACCAATAGTTGATGTGTTTATTGCTTCCATTTCTGCAGTATTTTTTTTTATTTATACTTTATCTGAAATTACTTTTTCTGGGACTACTGGAACAGATTCATATAGTTTTCTCCTAGCTCCTTCTCTTTCAAGTCTTTTTTCCTACAATGTGTTTATATCTTGGGATTGTCAAGGTCTTCTTTAATCTGTCCCAATTTTTAAAAATGTTTAAAAATATCTTATTTATTTTTGAGAGTGAGAGAGAAAGAGCAGGAGCAGGGGAAAGGGCAGAAAGAGAGGGAGACACAGAATCCGAAGCAGGCTCCAGGCTCTGAGCCTGTCAGCACAGAGCCTGACACGGGGCTTGAACCCATGAACAGTGAGAACCTGAGCTGAAGCTCCATGCTTAACCAACTGACCCAACCAGGCACCCCTAATCTGTCCCAATTATTATTCTTAGCATTTCCTATCTTTATCTTTTCAAAAGGAACTCCTGGTTCTTGTTCTTATAAAACCTGAGATTACCATTCACTTACTTCTGCCCAGAGGTGGGAAGTCAGGGAGATGATAAATCACATTATGTGGCTTTTGCCTCTCCAAACCAATGACACTGATACATATAACATCTGAATAAAAAGAGTACAAAGTACTTGGATACACAGATGTTTTCAGATTCTAAAAATTCATCAAGCTGTATATCTATGATATATGAACTTTTCTCTGTGTGTAATATACTATATTTTCTATATGTATAATATACTTTGATAAAAATGTATGCATAATATACTTTTTGTATGTATAATATATTCCTATAATTTTTTTAAAAAAATCAGTGAAGACAGGCTTAAATGAAAAGAAGAAAAGATGGCAACATACAGTCTGAGCAAGAAGTTTAGTAGGATAAAATAAGTCACACAAAATTTTATTATCATGATTCACTGATTTCTTCTTTTAATTCTTTGTCTCACAGAGTTCTTCCAAACATCTGGTACCCAAAGAAGCCATAGAATCTCCAGGACATCAAGATTATTATACTCATATTCTAGATAACATTTTATATTTGGCCAAAATGTATGACTGAACTATAGATAAGACTATTAGGAGAGACATTTGCAATTAAAACCCCATTTGAATTTATAATGTTACATGTTTCCCAAAAAAATCATAAAATGGCCCAAGAAAGCAATTCAAAGATGACAAAAGTCAAGTTGCTAATACATTCATTTTATTCAATTAGAGATAGGATATCAGCACCATTCCTAAGTTAAAAAAAAAAAAGTCTCGGGGCGCCTGGGTGGCGCAGTCGGTTAAGCGTCCGACTTCAGCCAGGTCACGATCTCGCGGTCCATGAGTTCGAGCCCCGCGTCAGGCTCTGGGCTGATGGCTCAGAGCCTGGAGCCTGTTTCCGATTCTGTGTCTCCCTCTCTCTCTGCCCCTCCCCCGTTCATGCTCTGTCTCTCTCTGTCCCAAAAATAAATAAACGTTGAAAAAAAAAATAAAAAAAAAAAAAAATAAAAAAAAAAAAAAAAGTCTCTGAGTTATCTGTCTAAGTAACATACTTCAGTACTTAAGTACAGATTCAGGGATCAAACAGAACAGACCTGAGTATTGATTCCAGCTTAGCTATTTACTTACTGTATGACCTGGGAATGTAGCCTGAACCCTATGAGTTTCATTTTCTTCATTTGTGAAATGAACATGACACTAACTACCTTGCAGAAAAATGGTGAGGATAAAAGATATAAGCAATTTGAATAACACAACATTGGAAACAATGCACATTTAATAAGTAGCTGCTATTTATTATCTCTTATCTGTAAATAAGGTAGCTGAACTACAATAAACTTTAAAGTCCTCTCCTCCTGTTCTAACTTCTAAGCTGTCTATGTTACCAATACCAAGGTCTCCTTTTCCATAATAGTGGCTGTTACTTGCAGGTACCAAGAAAATATTAAAAAGGGGAAACAGCCAATCTGATTTGTAGAGTCTTAATGACATCATAGTATCAACAGACATTTTGGGAGCTAAATTTTGGGCATTAGTCTATCTCAAAAAATTAACTATTCCCCCATTTTAGCATCCTCAATTCAGCATGTGGAATTGGTTTTTGCTTCAATTAGAGACTTTTTTCCAGGGGATTTTTTTCTAATTTGTTGTTTATTTTCATTATATTTTATAATATCCCTTCCAATATCTATTGCTAGATTAGACAACAACCGAAACTACATTAGATGGAAGACACTCTAAAGAAATGCAGGTTCAGGTTTTCAGTGTCAGCCCATTTAATTTATAAGGAAACCAAGTGAAAGAGTCCATTGTAATGGACGCTGTATTATGTCACCCAAATCCTTCAGAATTGAGACACCCCTTCTTTCGGGCATTGGGAATGTTAGCTGCTGACTTCTCATGGTTGAGTCTCTTTCTGGCCTCCTCCCCAGAGGCAGCCTATTATACTTAGAGTTCAGTGGGCTGGCCTTCTTTCCTTAATTCAAGGCACCTTTAAACACCATCCCATCTCCAGAGATTCCCATGGAATTGTCTGAGGTTTCTTTTGTAATTTTTCCTTCTGTCCGATCTTGTCTCCTTCACCTTGATGGGTATTGTTCCCTACAAATATGCAGCTCTCTACTTCAGAATCTGTTTCCTTGGAAACCTGTTCTGCCACATCCATTATTATCAAATATCGGAAAATAATTGGGAGGACATTTTCAACAAATAGCTTTAAAATCAGACACTCTCTGCCTAAGCTTAAAGTTCAGAATCAGTCTCCCAAATGTTTTGAAGTTACCTTCATCCATATGACCAGACCATTATTAACTCAGTCAACTCCTATAGATATAAGAAAAGAAGGAATGTATAATTCAGTACTGGAATCATTGTATAAAAAAACTACCTGTTTTTTATACAATGCCTAATATAACCTAGAAGACCTGTGAATAATTAGGGAGTTTGACCCTCTCTATTTGTAAAGTGGTTGACTTTGTTAAATTTGGCTATGGATGGAATGTAGATCATACTGACGATGCTACGTAATTTCACAAATGTTGCATTCACAGCAATGTGACATGCCTGGGAATCTCATAGTGGCCGAAGGATAGTGACTGCAGCAATTGGGTATCATGGATCAACAGAGCATTTGATAAATGAGTTAGTGTTATTCTCATTTCTATCCATTCTATACCTACATCCCCATGGTGAGATGACTGTCCTCCTGTCAGATACCTACTCAGCCAGGCCCCAGAGTGCAAACATTTGATGCACATACCAGAAAGATCAAGTATCAACTGAAAAATGATCTAATCAGTTAACACAACTCCTTGTGCCTACATTTAAGTACAGAGTTGAGAACTTAGCACAACAAAACCTACTTTAGACTAATAGTCCAATAATACAACTTAGATAATCATGAGGCATAAAGTAAATGTCTAAATTAGCTGTTTACAAACTTTTTGAACCCTTTACACTACAAATTAGTGAGGATTATAAAGAACATTTGTTTTTTATGTGAGCTACATATATCAATATTCTCCATATGAGAGATTAAAACTGAGAAATTTTCAAAATATTTATTTAAATTATAATAAACCCAGAACATAATATAAGTAACATATTTTTATTAATAATATTTCTCCAAAACAAAAACAATGGTGAAAAGAATAGCGTATTTACTTTTGCATTTAATTTTTTGTGAGATACTGTTTGGAAGCATGGAAAGAAACTCTGGCCTCATGCAGATATGTGATTGGAAGAAGAAAGAAAGTATAGTTCAGTAGCTAACTATGAATATTCTTTAATATTATACCATACCTTGACACGTGTTCGTTTCTTAAAGTTAGCTGCAATGTAGAATCTGAAACCATCTCACAGACTCTTCATACTCTACTCTCTCAAAACTATTTGACTAAAAACAAACAAACAAACAAAAAACTAGTTGACTAAATTGCACTTTGAATGGATCTTTCACCCATGCATGATTCTGTAACCTTACGAGTTTGTAAAATATTGATTCATAGAGTAATGCACATTTTCCAAATGTTGACATATTTCCTAATACAAGAGAAAATGATTACATTGTTTTGTTTGTTTTTTTAGAGAGAGGAGAAAGGGTGTGTGCACATGCAGGGGGTGGGGCAGAGAACAAGAGAGAGAGAATCTTAAGCAGACTCCACACACATTACACAGCCAGACCTGGGGCTCGATCCCATGACTCTGGGATCATGACCTGAGCCGAAATCAAGAGTCAGATGCTTATCTGACTGAGCCACCCAGACACCCTAATTGCATTGTTTTTTACATTGAGTACCTCAATGAACATGATGACCACCATTATAGTTTGGTGCCACTGCCTTAATTCCTGCTAGGGTGCCAATGGTTTTATCCACCATTGCTTTTATATCATCAGTGCAAAACTTATTTCAGTGAAAATGACAAATAACATCTTACTATTTATATAAAAATAGTTTTGATCTTGCAGACTCCTGGAAATGTTTTGCTACACTCAGGGATTCCATGATAAACATTTTGAGAACCACTACTCTAGCCTGGCTTAGCCAAGGGCAAAACCCAACATTTTGGGTGAACACTTGGCACTCACCAGGATAAATGGGAGAGTAGAGATTCAAATCCCAATTATGTGTCTCTGTTCCTGTTTCCACCCAAATCGCAAATACAAAACTGGGGTTGAAAGCAGACATGAGATTAATGGACATAAGCATTTTTCCCCTGTGGCAGCAGTCTTATAAAATACGCCCAGAGAGTCTTTTGTAGTTATCCCTCCTGAAAGTAAATATGACCATCCCCTCAGGCTGGATCATTCTCATCAGCTCCCAGACCCTAACGCCAAATAAATGCCAATTGCACTACAGTCTTAGATATCCCGAAGAAAACTTATTGCACCAAATCCCTTCACAGATTGTTTCTGTATAGAACAACTTTTTTTCTTCCCCCCAAATGTTCCTTTATATCTAACGCAAATATAAGTCTGCAGTACAAATGTCCCTCCCTTATTGTCTCATTAGGTCCAGGTGGAAGAACTAGTCAGCATGCTCATTATAATAGCAGGGCACATATATTTAAACAGATATTAAGTCACTCTTTAGCCTCTTTAATCCTTCAGCCTGAACAATCTTAGTTATTAACCTTCCCTCTCAGGTTCTATTTTCCCACCCTTTTATCATTTCTGTTACTCTTTGCTGGACTCTCTCCAGTTTTTCTACATTCCTCAAAGTGTGAGAACAAAACTGGACACCATCCTTTATTAAGGTCTTCACTAGTGCCAATGCAGAGGAAATATTACTTCCTGAAGTTGGCATGTCACACTCTTGTTTATATATTACCATCCAGCCTTTTAAATAACAGCACTGTTTGTGCTGACTGGTATTCACTCATAGGTTGGCAGTCACTCTAGACTTTCTGTCGTAGTTGTACATATGCAGACAGCCCCTATCTTTAATCTCTGCATTTTGTTTCTGGCTTTTGATTGTCACATCTTGCCCTTGCCCTATTTTACTTTCTCCTAGTTTTTCCTGCCAATTTCCCTAATTTATCAAGCTCACACTGAACTATTCCTGGTGTCTAAGATGTAAGCAATACCAACCACTTAATGTCATTCACACATGCTCTCGATTCCATCATTCTAGACATTCATTTAAAAAATACCAATTGAATTTGGGCACATTATTTTCTGGTTATGGAGGAGAGAAGTACAGTAGCTAAAATGGGCTTCTCAAAGTCACCTCCTTCCTACTTTTTCACTACTCAGAAAGTAGAGAGGTGCCCATATGCGGCCAAAAATAGAAATAAAGCAAATCCTAGTTCTGC
The DNA here is from genome assembly GCF_022837055.1 of Prionailurus viverrinus. NCBI lineage: Eukaryota > Metazoa > Chordata > Mammalia > Carnivora > Felidae > Prionailurus > Prionailurus viverrinus. Next base: position 144,712,302 of record NC_062568.1, read on the forward strand.
TATATTTTAGAAATCCTACCTGTGCAAGGAATATTAACATGAGACTGAGTTGCTGCATAAAAAAACACCAAAAATACAGGTATTTATAGACATTAATTCCCTCTCATAAGAGACCGCAGGTAAGCAGGCAGGTTAGACGTGAGGACCACATGTTCATTCAGAGATGCAGGTTTCTTCCATGCTGTTGTTCTATCATCCTCTAGAATATTGTCCTCATCTGCATGATTCAAGCTGACTCGAGCTTGGCTTTTCAGAGGAGGAAATGAATGTGAAGTTGTGCTCAGTGTCTTCAGGGCCAGCCCTAGAAATGGCATGCATCACTTCCACTCCAGTGCCATCAGTTTCACCCCAGTGCCATCTCCAGAAAGACTGTTACCTGCAGGGGAGAGTGGAAAGTGCATTAGTTTCATAGAAGATGAAAGAATGGATTTTGGTGGACAATTGCAGCTTCTGCCACCAAAAGTCTAGATTAACTTAAATGGTACAGTCTATTATGCCCAGCACGGATCCTCCTGGTGGTCATGAAAAATGACCCTTCTCTCCATAACTGTTTACCAACTTTGTTCATGTGGCTATCATCAGCCTTCTTTTCAAAACCACTGTCCTAAAGAGGCCAGATCTCTGTCTACACGCTCGTCGGCCCATGGTTTTCCATTCTACTTCCATGGCATGATAAATAGAACCACCCTTCACTCTCTTCTCAAGCTGGTTGTTTCATAACTTGAGTTTGCTTGAAAGTCCTGAAAGATGAGTTAGGCTTCAGAATTAGACTCGCTGTAGTATATCTTCCATGGAAGAGAAAGCCTTAAGAATCTGGACTGTAGTTTAGGCTCCACTGTTCCGGACCTTAAGGGAACAATTTGACTTTTGCATTTCAGTTTCATCACCTATACAATAAGAATCACATCACCCTCTAATACCTTCTGAGATCACTAAATGTAGAGAAAGGGTGAACATTTCATGGCAATGTGTTGGTATTACTGTAAAATGACCAATCTCAATCAGGTAAAAATAAAAACACTTTAGACAAGTTATCCCACCCGCATTCTGTTTGCAGTACCCAGAGCCCCCTCTCTGGTATTAACAAGAGGGATGGTGAGGGTTTGGATGGGAGGCCAAAAAAGTGATGGCTGGTTTTGATTATGTAAAATAAGTATTTTATTAATAGTTGCTGGGAACAGAAGGACCACATCTTCGCATGAGAAACATCAACTCCACAAGGGACTGGGCTGCTGACCACCTGGAGGGGCATTGTGGACCACACTTCATGAACCACAGCTCTAAAATTACTGAAAATGGATTTTCAAAAGTCTTGTAGAAATGTGCCTGACCTATTGTTTGAACCCTTTCCAAAAACAATGACTGTGCGTGATTACCTTTTTGCATGCTAATTCAGCTGTTTTATTTTTATCCTCTGCATTGGCCTTGCTTCTTAAAAGTATTCCTGACAATGCCCTGGGTGAGTACAACCCAGTTATACTGTAAAATGGCGGTTTGGGCATACTCTGGTTCTTTCTCTTTCGATCTTCTTCTTCCCGTCTGACTAGCTCACCTAATTACACAGTAAGTCACTGATTCTATGACACAGGGAGAAAAGTCTTCCTGAGCTAGTCAATTGATGCTTTTATTTCACTCAGGGAAAACTTATCAAAGGAGACAAGGAGCCCTAAATGCAGCAGATATTTGATGCTAGTGGTAAGCTTATATTGTTGCCATAGCAACCTTGTCATTAAGGATGTTTCAGCATTTCCTATTAACCTCTATTTTCAGAGGTTTATAACTTCTTGGCAAAAATTCCCTCCAGGCTAAAATTTGGTATACATGATCTCAGACGTGCCAGGTGTCAGTGAATATATACATAAATAGTATCCATTTTCTCAAAGAAAGGCTGGTGACTTTCCAAATGAATTATCTCATTTTTTCGTAGTGTACAAATTCATTAAATTTAGTGTTAACTTGATTATTTTTAAAAGATTCTTATGGCAACATGACTAAGCACCTGTACGATTTACTGTTTTCTGTTGCTTTCTTTCCTTTTACCTTACTAGCTGGCATGGTCACAGTGCTTTATTGCAAATATCACTATGAGAGACTTGACTGGCTCAAGATTAGTTTCAAATTCACCTAAACACGGGCAGTTACAAGTGGAGACTATGTGAATCTGGAGTTTTTATTTTACATTTATCAGAGTATGGGGAAAAATAAAAGCAATCTAGCTGGTTGTACAGTGCAGGAGTCAGGAGTGATGGAAAAGGCGAGGCTAGGGTCTGAGCTCACTGTCTCTGTCTCTTTTCCTCTTGTGCTCAAAGTGGCCACATTTTCCATGGTTTGTTTTGTCTCATTTAGGTAATTTCTTAACCCATTTTGCAGTTTTTTGCATTTTCTTCACTTTTTATTTTGAAGCATTTTAAACCCATAGAGAAGTTGCAAGAATAATAGAATGAACATCCATCTACCTCTTCCATTAACCAATTGTTAACATTTAACTAAACCATTTGAGAGTTGTTAACATTATTATACTTCAGGCTTAAATATTTCAGTATGTATCTCCTAAGAATAGAGACAGCCTCCTATGTAACCACAAGACAATGATCACACCCAGGACATTTAACATGAACGCATATTACCTAAAATAATTCTTGTGCAGTGTCCTCAGCTGCCTCACATATTCTTTTTAGCTTTGTTTTTCATCTAGGATCCAATCAGAGATCATACATCACATTTGGTTGTCATATCTCTATCGTCTCCTTGAATATTAAGTGTTTCTCTAATCAATTTTATCCTTCATGACTTTGACTTTTCTGAGTCTTTTCTGAGCATCGCTCAGTCGTTGCCTCGTGATTCGATTCGGGCTGTACATTTTTGGCAAGGATGTTATACTGGTCATACCAGTCCCTTCTCTGTATTACACCAACAGGAACATCATGCCACTTTGTCATTTTGTCCCATTATTGATGCCCACTTTATTTCTTGGGTTAAGTAGTATAATTCTTTTTTAGTCCATTTTGTGTTTTTAATATAACGTATTAAACCATCCCCTTAGTGATAATGTATTCACTGGGAGGGTCTGTCCAGCTGCATTTGTGTTTCCCCCCATGCCATACACATGTATATCCAGGTATATAAATCCTTACGTGATTTTTAAATTTTCCTTCAGTGGGATCAATTCCTGTAAGTGAGATTACTCCATCAAAGCATACATGCACTTTAATTTTAATAGAATTTGTCTGCTTGTTTTAAAGACTGTGTGTCCTCATACTGCTCATATTGAGAGAGACGTTTCTCACATGCCCACCAATAATAGTATTCTGAGTTGTTTCAGAGCTTTCCTCTCTGATAGGTGTAAAGTCATGATATCTTATTAACACTCTATTGCTTTTTATGGATTAATGTGTTTGGGCAGCTTTATCTGTTTATCGGCTATTTTGATTTACTTATCTATGAATTGCTTCTTCACCTCATGTGTTTATGTTTCTAAAAGAACTTTTATTGCTCTCTAGTGAATTTGTAAAAGATATCTACATATTACAGATATAAACCTCTGTCTTTTTTTTCTGTGTTATATATATATATATATATATATATATATATATATATATTTAATTTATGGTCTATGATTTTGGTCTGATTTGATTTGTTTTATGATAGGACTTGCCATTTAAAGACTTTTAGAATTTTTTTTAAAGCTGCTCAGATGCTGTTTTTTTTTTTTAAGTTTATTTATTTATTTTGAGAGAGAAAAAGCAAGTGCACAGGAGTGGGGAAGGGCAGAGAGAGAGAGAGAAAGAGAGGAGAATCCAAAGCAGTGCACCAGCAGTGTGGAGCCTGATGCAGGGCTCAAATTCACAGACCATGAGATCACGACCTGAGCCAAAACCAAAACTAGGACACTTAACCCACTGAGACACCCAGGGACCCCAAGACTCTGAGAATTTTTATATAGTAAATTATGTATTTTGTTTGACAGCTTCTACATTTCCAGTTTAAGGAAGCAGATCACTCCTATCCCTGGATTTTATATGTAATCTCCTAGATTATTTTGCAGAATACTTATTTAATATTTAAACAAAATTAATGTTTACTCATTTTTGAGAGAGAGAAAGAGAGTGGGAAAGAGACAGAGAACAGGAGAGGGGAAGAGAGAGAGGAAGGCACAGAATCCGAAGCAGGTTCCAGGCTCCATGCTGTCAGCACAGAGCCCGATGTGGGGCTCAAACCCATGAACCGTGAGATCATGACCTGAGCTGAAGCCCGATGCTTAACTGACTGAGCCACCCAGGCATCTCACTTATTTAATATTTTTAAGACTTTAACATAGGTGTAGCTTAATTTTATAAGGACATAGTATTTAATTTTATTATCTTCCAGATGAATGGCCATGTAACAGTTTTTTTAAATAGCACACTTTATTAAATAATTTTATCTTTTCCTACTAAATAGAAATGCCCTGTTAATCATGTTAAATTTATATATGTACTGGAATCTGTTTTTTCATTTTCTTTTTCTTTCCACTGACTTGTCTTTTTATGTACCTATGTCATGTGGATTTGAATAAATATTTTCCCGTTTTAAGGTATCTATTCTGATTTATTGTTTGTTTAATCACAACTGCTCTCAATTATTTCCTTAGATTGAGGTCTTTGGGTGCTATTTTAAAAAAAGTATTATATATGCACAAAAATATTTTTACCATAATAGGTGAATGATAATTTATCTGTTTATAGGACTATTGGATTGGGTTTCTGCCCCTCAGAAATTTGTAAGGTATCCACAGATAGTATTCTTTCTTAAAACTTGCAATGTTGCAAATGAGAAGTCTGAGGCCAGTCTGATTCTTTTGCCTTTTTCAGAAACTCATCCTGGGGCACCTGGGTAGCTCAGTCGGTTAAGTCGTTTCAGCTCAGGTCATAATCTCCTAGTTTGTGAGTTCAAGCCCCACATGGTCTCTGCGCTGACAGCGTGGAGCCTGCTTGGGAGGGTCTGTTCGTCTGTCTATCTCTCTCTGCCCCTTCTGCACATGCATTCTCTCTCTCTCTCTCTCTCTCTGAAAATAAGTAAACATTAAAAAAAAAAGAAACTCATCCTGTCTCTCAAAAACTGTATAACATGTTCTCATTGTTTTTAGAATTCAAACAAATTACCTGTATATATCTATTTATATGCGTATCTTTTATAATCATTCCTTCTTAGAACACAGTGAATCCTTTCAATTTACAAGTTCAGTTCTTTTTTCATCTTAGGGAACTTCTTTAATGATCTGTTTGATTATTGCCCATCCATTTCTTTTTAACTTATAGTTTTGGAATTTTGATTAATCTCATGCTAAGTTTCCTGGATCTATCCTGTCAGTCTCATAATTCACCCCATCTCCCTTTCTCTATTACATTTTGTTAATTGCGTTTTTTTTGGAATAAATTTTAAAATTAAAATTTATTCTATTTAATATTTCAAGTCACCAAGTCACATGTCAACCATATCCATACTCTTCTTGTAACAATTCTTCATGTTTGAAATCATGAATCTGTGCCCAGCAATTCCATGTCTGTGCATGCATGTGTTGATGTACGTGTGTATACCTACTGCTACATTTGCATCCTCCAAGGTGTTTTTACTGTTTTCCTTTGCCAGTCCATGCCTGTCTCTTTGCAATAGTTCTGAATCAAAGGGCATATGGCTTAGTGGTTTTTATTGATATTCTCCCCAGTTGCTGAGCAACTAAAGTTATAAGATTATTTTTCACCCAGACTGATTGATAATTGGTCTGGTTGCTAAAGGATCCTAATTGGTGGCATTCCCAAAAGCGAGGAAAACAAGTGATCTTTATGTAGGTCAGCCATTAGCATCAGCTAGGCCTCAGGTGCAAGAAGATGCAGTCCACCCATGAAGCTGCTTGTTGGCCTGTTGAGTGGGTACCATGTACACTAAAGTGAGATCAAATTTGAACTTATCCTGAGAGAGCTATGCTCTTCTGAGGGCCGACTTATTCCAAATACACATTGCTTTATAGCTTTGTAAGGATCTCTGACTTGGGTTTCCAGGTTCTTACCAACCCAAAAAGAATAAAGCCCACATGCACCCCTTTTATTAGAATTACAGTAGATTTCAAGAAAAGTAGAAAGATTAGGATCAACAAAGAGGGTGGAGAAAGGCAGCCGTTACAGGTCCCAAACTGCTGAATGAATCCTTTCTATCTGCTTTTTTCTACCATGATTTTACAAGTACATGCTTAAATGTATATTAAATTTATCATTGAAGTCAGTCTAAAATTTTCCACTTTCTTTTGTAAATGTGAAGTTTTTGAGACATTTCCAACACCTTTCTATACACACCTCTCCAGCACTTGTTTTCTTATTTGGAATTATAAAATCTATAAATTTTACTTTTTTTTAATTTCAAAGAAAATCTCTTACCACATTTTATTCACATTCAAAATAATATTGAAATTTATCCCAACACAATTAACACATTTAATGGCTCAAACCATCAGTCATTTTCAGCCATGATGTTCTCATTATAATTTGATTTGTTTCATCATTTTAGAACAGATTTGCCAGCAGTTTAATAGTTTACCCTGGAAAGAACACAAACTGGGTGGCACAGGATTAAGCCCCTGTCCATTAGAGTTGCTTTCTCTTGTCTTCATAAATGAATGACAAATTGTATGGAAATAGAATTCATGGGTCAAAAGATTTCCCCACAGAATGCTAGAGCTGTTCCATTTTCTTCTCTTGTTTAAGGTTGTAGAAATGTGGAGTCATGTTTTATGTTTCTTATACAGAATGTGCTTTTTTGCCCCCTTGATGTTTGCAGAATTCTGTGTCTTTGAAGTTTCTAATTTCACGAGGCCATTTTAAGTATGATTTTATTTTTAAATTTGGCCAGAGTATTGTACGTACTCTTGGCTTTTAAAATAAATGATCTCTTTAGAGTTGAGAATAATTTCTTCCATCCACTTTGTTTTTTATATCTATTGTTTCTTCTTTCTAAAATGTTTTATTACTTATATTTTGAACTTCCTGAATCTAGCCTTTATGCACTTCCATCATTGCTTCCATGTTTTCCTTATCTGATCATTTCTGTCGGGTCCTGTAAATTTCTTCTAAATTCTACTCATAGCTTTTACTTTCTAGCATTTACGATCTGCCAGAAAACAATCTTTTTTCTCATCACAATATAGTCCTTTCTGATAGTTTTTCTTGTCTGCTGGCTTGGGATTTCTTTGTTGTAAAAGTTCCAGATTAATAAAAAAAAAACCCTGACATTCAGACATGTCTAGGTATATATGTTGAAGCATTGAAATCTGAGGCTTGAAAATGTCTACTTTTCCATCCTGCTGCTTGAAGCCTTGATCTGATCAATGAAGCTGCATGTTCCTCCATGAAGTAATTAATCTTTGGATTGGTGTTTAGGCAACATGGAAGAACAAGATCGAAGGATTTGGTAGAAAGAAGTCACCCTGTTATCTCTGAACTGCTTATTTCTGAATTTCACATAAGTTGAAACACATTTATGTTTCTTTCTTTCTTTCTTTCTTTCTTTCTTTCTTTCTTTCTTTCTTTTTCTTCTTCTTCTTCTTCTTCTTCTTCTTCTTCTTCTTCTTCTTCTTTTCTTTTTTCCATAAGCCACTCTTATTTTTCACTCATTTTTAATGCCTTTTTAGGGATTATAGAGCCAGGCTCCTCAAGTTTAAATGACAGCACTGCTACTTAATTCCTTTCATGCGCTTTAGATAAAGTACTTAGGATCTCTGTGCCTCTGTTTACTCATCCATAAAATGGGAATACTGATAGTACCTATTTCATGGTTTGTTAGAGTTAAATAGGCCACTGAGTAGAGTTCTGACATACAGTGAGCACTATACAAATGTCTCTATTATTATCTGTAGCTTTAGCATAGAATTTATCTTTGTCTCATACATCACGGATTACTACAGAAAAGCTGCCACAATGGCTATTTCTTTTCTTTGCATGTTTGCAAAGCACTCTTGTTATTGTGCCTATTGACTTGTTGGAGTAGTCTACACTGACAAGAAGTCTGGGTCATGTCTCTATCAAGTTTCAAAAGCTGGTGTGCTTCTTGACAAGACCTTACCTTGATGTTGCCTCTACTTCTCCATTTCAAGAGAAATTTAACAAAGGATTTGTCAGTTCCTCTACTGAGTGTCTATATTCTAAAATCTTCCATGAGTGACATCCATGCCTTAATACCTGCCCTTGAAACTAAAGGAAAATTTTCTCTATTCACAGGACTTCTGACCCCCAGCAATTTTCTGTGGATACCAACTGGGTATTCTATGATTTCATTCAATTTGACTGTTAACTACCCTGAGTTACCCCAAACCCCACAGGTTAAGGGCTCAATCTTATAAGACTCCCCACCCTTCAGATGCCAATCACAAGTTGTGGGTTTCAAGGTTACACACACTTCTGTTGCCTACAACCCCCTTGTCAGGTTTGATAATTTGTGTTAATGGCTTGCAGAACCCAAGGAAACACCTTAATTATTATTATTATCAGCTTATTATAAAGAATATTATAAAGGATACAAATGAGTAGTAGATGAAGAGGTACATGGAACAGATCTGGAAAGATCCTGAGAGCAGGATCTTCTGTCCCTGTAGAGTTGGGTATGCCAGCCTTTTGGCACGTGGATGTGCTTACCAACCTACAAGTTCTCCAAAATCCTTAGTTAGCATTTGTATTGAGGTTCCTTTACATTGGCAATTGGTGATCAGCTCAATCTCCAGCCTCTTTGAGCTCCCAAGATTGGAAGATAGGGCTGAAAATTCTAAATTTCTAATCATATTATTGGTTCCTCTAACAACCAGCCCTATTCTGAAGCTGCCTAAAGGCCCATCAGAGTCACTTCATTAGCATAAACTCAGGTATGACAGAAAGGTGCTTGTTGTGAATGACAAAAGATGGTCCTCTTATCCTAGCTCTTAGGAAATCCCAAGGGTTTTAGAAGTTCTGTGTCAGGAACCAGGGGCAGAGACCAAATATATATATTTTTAATTATGTCTCAAAAATATTTTCCCATATGCACTATATCTTACAGAAATTCCTCAAGTCTACAGATAGACTTCTATGTTGACCAATATGAATTAATCAGCCATAGATGTTTCTAATAATGACACAGGTTGCTTTTCCTATTTGTAAATTTAATTAAAGCAGATGCTCATATTTATTTTTCCCAGAAGCTTAGGGTATGACCATGTGTTAAGAGTGTCTATGAGAGGGGCGCCTGGGTGGTGCAGTCGGTTAAGCGTCCGACTTCAGCCAGGTCACGATCTCGCGGTCCGTGAGTTCGAGCCCCGCGTCAGGCTCTGGGCTGATGGCTCAGAGCCTGGAACCTGTTTGCAATTCTGTGTCTCCCTCTCTCTCTGCCCCTCCCCCATTCATGCTCTGTCTCTCTCTGTCCCAAAAATAAATTAAAATAAATAAATAAATAAATAAGAGTGTCTATGAGAGATGATGCCACATCCACCTCTCTGTTGGTGTTCCAAGTTGCCCCAACTTCTCATATCCCTGCTGAATCCTAGTCTTTGTTGGACTGCTGATTTACTTCCCTTTTGTCCTCAGGCTAGCTTAGATTTCTTAATGAGCAAGGGCTCATTTCAGGGAAAGAGAGATTTTTAGAAATTCCTGATTGTGTATTTTGAGCTCAAACTCAGATAAGACTATCCTGAGCCCTGGCCCAGCTCTAGACCACTGTAGTAATTAGGTTGAATGCACACACACACACACACACACACGTACACACATGCACACACACATACACAACTTTCCCCCTGATTGGTAGTACTGTCTGTTATAATTTTTTTATTTTAATCCTAGTCACACTATATGGTGTAGAATCTATATACATTCTAATGAAATGAAGCTCTCTCCACAGAAATGGTGGTTGAATGGCTTGGGTGCATAACCATGTATTTAGGGCTGTCTGGGTCTTATAAGCTGTTATTAAGACATTATCTTCTTCTTTTCAATGTTTATTTATTTATTTTTTTGAGAGATTGAGAGAGAGAGTGGGGGAGAGGCAGAGAGAGAAGGAGAGAGAGAATCCCAAGCAGGCTCCATGTTGTCAGCCCAGAAGTCAATGCGGGGCTAGATCTCATGAACCAAGAGATCATGACCTGAGCTGAAATCAAGAGTCTGATGCTTAACTGACTGAGCCACCCAGGTGCCCCAAGACAGTATCTTCTTATAAGGACTTATTATTCATTGTGTATTTTTGTGTCATACTGAGGTATCTTAATCATGGCTCAAATTTACTTTCTTTGACTCCTGGCATATTACTTCCTATAATTTTTTCCCCAAAATTTGAGGTAAAAAGCTAACTACCTAGGGGCGCCTGGGTGGCGCAGTCGGTTAAGCGTCCGACTTCAGCCAGGTCACGATCTCGCGGTCCGTGAGTTCGAGCCCCGCGTTGGGCTCTGGGCTGATGGCTCAGAGCCTGGAGCCTGTTTCTGATTCTGTGTCTCCCTCTCTCTGTGCCCCTCCCCCGTTCATGCTCTGTCTCTCTCTGTCCCAAAAATAAAATAAAACGTTGAAAAAAAATTAAAAAAAAAAAAAAAAGCTAACTACCTAAAGATCATAAGTTTCATAGTCTTGACCACATTTTTTTAGAAACTGCCAAGCAAGATGTTACTTAATAACTACAGTCTTTCTAAAAATAATTTTTAAGAAGCTGGATGTACATTGACAAGATGTGGGAAATTGAAATATTTCCTTACATTAATCAAATTACATATTACTAGATAGGTTTCATTCTCTGGCTGGTACATCCATACTAAAAAAAACTGTCTTTCTTGATTGTGCAACTATGATTCCAGGATTTGGGGGTTCAGTGCCTTTTTTGTTTTCTGGCCTTATTCTCATAATCACTATGTTTCGAGCTCATTAATTACTGCTTATTTGTACCATTGATCCAATAGTTGGGCAAGTAGGGTATGAATAATTCTTAGCTCACACATGGAGTAATAATTTTTAATCTGGGGGATATCCAAATGCTGGATTATAAAGTCAAAAACCTCAGAATCCAACTCCCATAATGGAATTAAATTATTGGCTACATGTGTTAGTACTGGAGTGATATTGTATTGAAAGACTCATTGTGAGACTGGCAAACACAGGTTTAATTCTTTAATCCTGTATCTCCAAGTACATTAAAGTGAAACCAGATCATGACCTTCTGCAACACTTTTGTTCCTCTCCAGTTCTCTTGTACTGAATACTTTATTTTTGCCAAACTCAGAAGTAGTTTGGATGCAATATTGCAGTTTGCCTTCCTCAAAGTGGGTGGGTATCATCCAATTGGTTGAGGGCCTTAATAGAACAAAAAGTGGAGAAAAGAGGAAGTTGGCCCTCCTGTCTTGTTGGTTGAGCTGAGATATCAATCTTTTCTTGTCCAAAACACCCCAGATTCTCAGGCCTCTGGACTTAGACTGCAGCTTTCCTGGGTCTCCAGCTTGCAGATGGCAGATCATGGGATTTCTCAGCCTCTGTGATTATATGAGCCATATGTGTGTATCTATCTATCTATCTATATCTATATCTATATCTATATCTATATCTATATCTATATCTACATCTATATCTATCTATATCTGTCATCTATCTATGTATATCATCTATATCTATCTATATTTTTATATCTATAATTGTGTCTCTTGTATAACCTAACCAGCTGACATATGTATTGTATGAGGATATTTTAATATTTTTAGGTACTTTTCCCCCCAAGTCTTTCCCTGTTATTTTAAATATTTTTACACAATTTTCAAGACTTAAAAATTTTTACTTTTAAATCAGTTCTCCCTGCCACCCACATCTTATTGGTTTTGTTTCTGTGGAGAACCCTAATAACCTAACATGCCACCCTTAAAATCTTTACTAAGGGGGAAATTAAATCGTTTTTAATAGTTAAAGTGATTTCTATACAGTTACATCTATTGGTATCCAAAATATGCTAGCTGAATTGCTGGTTTTAAGCTTTGGCATATAAGCCAATAGCTCTGAAACTCCCAGGCTCTAACTGTCACCTCAAAATTTTCCATACATCAGACTCCTTAACCCTCATTAAGAACAATATATAGATCATAGCTGGAAATAATTCAGGGATGCATTTATGTTAAAGTTTAGAAATTCTAAAGAAGAATTGTAAAACATGACCTGAGCTAATAACCATTATCTGCTAATTAATAAACAATTATGTTAATAAACAAACTTAGTAGCAACATTTTCAGATGCTCTTGAATGCGGAAAGCAATGTGATATTCCTCAATGAGCCCTACAAAGTTCTGATTTCCTGGATTCAAGTCTCAGTTCTGCCAATTTAATTACCAACTAATCTTAAGCAGGTTGTTAAATCTCACAGAGTCTCAGCTTCCTCATTTGTAAAATGAAGAAGATAACATTTGCCTGAATGTGTTATACTAATACACAGAATTACTATGGATGTCATTGTAATTTCTTTACTCTCTGATACATCTTGAATCAATTCTTGTGCTGTTTCTATGTCCTCTTTTCTACAAAGAGTAACTTGTTTACTTCCAGAAGATAGAAACTTCCTCCCTCCAAGTTGTGGAGTCAAAAAACCTAACAAAGTTTTCTTATGCAAGAGAAGAAAATTGGGAAGAGAGTTATAGAAATGATGTATCTTATTTATGTGTTTATTTATTTATTTTACTGCCAAATCTGAAAATAATCCTTTAGTTTGCTTTGTTATTCAGCGATTTAGTTTAAGTATGTGAATTGGGAAGGCTCTATATTCAGCCTTGTGGCAAAGAATGTATTACTGAAACTGTGAGAAAGAGATCATTGTAATTGTGTCTCTTGTATAGTCTGACCAATTGACATATACCTGTATTGTATGAAGATATTTTAATATTTTTAGGTACTCCCCCCCAATCTCTCCCCATTATTTTAAATATTTTTATACAAATTTCAAGACTTTTTAAATTTTACTTTTAAGTCAGTTTTCTCTGCCACCCACATCAGACTATATCTCCAATTCTCTAATGATAGGTAAATTGGGGGGAAAAGATTCCATGTGTAGAAACCATATGTAATTAACACTTTTAAGGAATATTTTTTAGCTGTGCTAAAGATATGTGAGACTAACTGATTTGGTAAGGCTTGGGCTAACATAAATGAGGAGACAATCTTGCTCTCTCACTTTCCACGTGTCATCTAAACCTGTTGATAATGCCTCTTATATATGTCTGTAACTATACCTCCCGAAACAATTTCAATTCTGCACACAATCACCACTTGTTTTACTCAAACACTAAACTCGTCACTGCTCTTGATTCCAGTCATGCCTCTCTTTAATTGGGGCAATATTTCTAAAACACAAATAAAACAATTTCACTACTCTCTTTCAGTGGTTCCCCATTACACGTAGAATTAAATACACCTTAGTATGAGATCTAAATCTCTTCATGGTGACTTATTTTCTTTCCATCTTCCCTTATAACCTCTACTTGTATCCTTTCTTTTACAATCTATGCCCTGCCCAGTGATGCTAAATACTATCCAGTTCCTGTACTATAATATACCTTTCATTCTTCTGGAAAGTATCTCATGCCTATCTTTCCCCTTGAGCTGTGTAACACCTACTTCTTGAGGATGATTTTACTTCCCCTGGGTAGATTTCTTGAGTTTCCAGGGCTCATTAGTTGCCTATTTTCACACACCGTATGAATACCAACTCACAGAGCTTGTTTATTCCTCTGTCTACCCACAAAACTATAGCTTTATGTTATATTCTTCATTGTATCTTCTTAAAACAATGCTAACTGGTGCTAGATATCTACTATTTACCCTCCAGATCTCTTTAACACCCTGGAAATCTTGTTCTGTGTCCTAACGCTGATCCCTATAGACTGTATCAATGACTTTCAGTTGGCTTTTGCTAAAGGAAGACCCTAGCGTAAGATCAAAAGAGGGTGAAGATGAGTTGGAGGCTTGATTCCCCTGCCTGGTTGCCTTAGGTCCATTACATCTCTCCACTAAACGCCATAGTTCACCTTATCGCTCTTTCCAGGACCTGGTAACCACTCCTTCTGATTTCCCCTTCAGATCTAAAGATGGTAAACAATAAATATGTATTTAATTAATTTCAACTGAATCATTTTGCATGAAATACTCTTTGTCCTGGTGGATATGTCTTCTAGAGTAAAAAAAAGCAAATGAGTTTTCTCACATCTGACTGCCCATAGATTGACCACTATATAGAGCAATATTTTCCATTCTACTTTTGATTCTTAGATGGTGTACAAATTAATATTTTATATTTTAATAATCACTTGTTTTGATATATAGTAAAAAAAACCCTTAACTAGCATATCAAACCTATAATTTTATGGATAGCAAGGGATAATGTACGGTTTTCTTATAGAATGCAATTAAGTGAAAACATTATTAATTGAAAGACAAATACTAAGTAAATAACATTTACCAAATACCGGTAGCAGTGGCTATGACAACCTGATGGGAGTATTTTGTGACGGTCTGGAATTTGGAAAAGACTGCAATGAAGGATTTTGAGGCTGCATCTTGCTTGCTCAAATAGAAAAGGTTGTGATAGACTGATGACGTCTGCCATGGAGATTGGAAGGACAAAAAGTACACTTGCCAGGCATGTGTCATGTCTGGAGTCTCACCTTTTTTTTACCCTGGCAATCTGGGGAAGAGAATTTCTAGTTCAAATATCTTGCCCCAGCTGCCGTATTGGAGCTGGATATCTTAAATTAAAGCTGCCAGGTGCAAGTGTGAAAAATGCATATTTCTCCTTTTGATAGAAATTTATCTTCTCTTATTACTCCAAAAGTTAAACTGAAGCTCATTCAATTACCCCAATGCGTACAAATACTCTCTTGTATTATTGGATCCTAGCAGAATCACAAAGATCTTGAAAGAGTCATCAGTGTTGTTGTAATTGTGTGAACAGAAAAAGGTACCCTCCCATCTCTGAAGTCCATGACACTGGAAGATATTTGTATATTCATAATTTTAATTTTGGTTAACAATCAATAGATTGCTAGAATCCTGATAATAAGATTATGGAATGAGAGAAACTTTGGGACGTAAATATTTTATAGGAACTGAATAATTAAAAACTATTTCTGTGGCTATTGTCCTGGGTGGTGACTTGGTTTATGACTCTAGGCACACCACACTGGGGTTGAAACATTCAGTTGGTCCAATTCTACAGAGACAAGTATTTCATTTACTCACTTCTGTATAATTTATACCCCACCTGCCTCCAAAACATATGTTACATCAAAGAAAAAGTAATAATAATGCACATTTGATTGGTTTTGAAGCACAGTAACAAGCTGTATAAATTAATTATACTTAGTATTTCCATCCCATTTAGTTTGGCTCTGATTAACCTAAGACTACCAGGGCTTCATGGATCCTGGAGCACCATCCAGACAAATAAAAGGCTAGATTGAAATGTGTAAAGTTAAAACAAACAAATCATCATTATTAACAACAACAACAAAACTCAGTGACCTGATTAGTCCTGTTAGCATGTCTACATTGATTCAATTCACTCAATAATTTCGAATATCTTATTTGTACCTAGTACAAAGCATTTATAGGCAAATACCTTAAGAACTCAAAGGGTTAAAATAGGGTTTTTGTGGAAGAGGGGTGAGTACCTATTCAAAATCTTAGAAGTATCCCCCATTAAGTGAATGTCTAGTTTCTTATTGTGGTCTAACCTATTTACCAGAAGAAAATCAGCCACAGATATTCCCATTTTAAAAGACATGAGCTTAGTTTCTTAATGCTCATTACTCTATGTAGAAATCCATTTCTCTCTTTGCTGTCTCTTTACGAAATCTTTGTTTAATAATGCTCAGTAAATTAGGCCTCCATAGGCTTGCCTTCATCCCACCCTGCCAGTTTCTTTTCCTTTTTGTACCTCTGTAAAATATCTGCTTAGAGTCTCTGATTTGAAATGTTAATTAAGGTGGGCCTGGCCTCAGGTTACAGGGTGCATTCCCTTTTTACATGCAAAGGGATATGCTAACTAGGTTACTTGGAATCTGGGGGCCAGGAGGGAGGCTTCCAGAAGACAACAAAAGTCCATGAAGAATGGGGCAGTTCTCAGCCACTCTCTGGAAGCGATCGGTAAGACAGTGTTGGCTAAAATGAGTTATCTAGTACACAGAAGGGTCTGTGTTACCTTTTGTAACCTCTTAATGTTGAGTTTATATCCAGTTAATGTAGATATAATACGATTTAATTAGATATTCAAAAAAGCCAGGATGTCTAGAGTAATCCTATCTACTAATTTCAAAACAGGTAAATAACATTGAATCTACTTGAATTCAAGACAATGATCTTAAGATTTCAAGGTTTCTGATGGGGTTGTTTATTTCAAATCTTCAGGGCCACCCTGAAAACCTAAAGATGATATCTATCTTACACTGAAAAGAGAGCGTCTCTGTGTTGTGATTATGAGTGTGGGCATGAATGGGTGTGTGTGAAAATAGTGTGTATGAGGTGTGAAAGGATTTCATAGACAGCTCTAGCAAGCTGGAGTTAGAAAGGCAAAATCTACATTTGAAAGCAAGGACACTGCAGATGTTAACTTTAAATCATGTAAGATGTAGCACAAAGAAATAAATTAATATTGTTGTGTAAAAAGTACCCTAAATTAGCCTCCAGAGACATGAATTGCAAAATAAATGCAAAAGTTACACCTTTAATTACTGTGGTGGAACCTTTGAGATTTTGAGACATTTATTTGTATAAATCACTTTCCTAGTTATTATGGAAAGTATTTTCAAACTCTTTTGATTATAACGTTGTAGATGAGAAATGGTAGTTTCATTATTCTCACACTTGAGAGGTTTAAAGTTCTCCTGTCTACTGGCGGGGCACATTTCATCTGCTGAGCTCTAGAGGACAGTCATTTCAGCACACACAAAAAGAAAGTATTTAGTAAGAATCATTTTCTCTTAGAGGTCAATCGTAACTCTCCCCCTGCCACCCCCCCTGCCCCAGTGAAACAGTCTTTCCTCCTTGCTTTATACTTCATTGTGTGTGAACTATACGGCCTCTCATAGCCATAGACGGCATGGAATCATTCAGTTTTTGAATATAGCAGTCAGTCATGGATTTTAGGTTCTCTCCTTAATTTTTGAAGGTTAACTAGCTCTCACCTTCATGTTAAAGTCATTAAGGATAAAACATTTAAATGAGTTGGACAGTTGGTATTTTGGGCAAGTGTCCGAACAAAAGATAGTGTAAAATACCCAGTGACAGAGGAGAGCTTGTGTTTTTACTGCCCCCTCCCCCCACCCACACTTGTGCCCTTTATTAAGAATAATCCTGGCAAAGTAAATAATTAAGATGCCTGTGTTAGGGTTGGGGGCTCAGGGAGGGTTTTTCTAAAGAAAGATGAAGGAGAGCTCAGATGTTTATAACCCTGGCAATTGACACATTATACTGTCCTACAAATGCGGTTCGAAAGACCATTTAGTTTAAATATGAAAATTCAGCCCACAACTAGGAAAAAGAGCCCCTTTTTAGAATTTATTAACTGTTTCTTGTTAATGAAAAACTAATTAGAGCAATCTGGAGAAATGTAGTGATGGTTTTTGATGCCTGAAGAACTGCAAACTAATTTCTGATTGAGATTTGGACTTTTTTTTTTTGAAAGTCTTTTAAAAATATTTTTCTTTTCTTACTGCATTATTTAATTAATAACATGCTCTATGCAGCTAGCATGATCCTCTGCTTTACTTCCTAGGTCCTGCTGATGAGGCGATATAATACTTTTGATCAAGGTAGGGGAAACAAAATTAAGCAGAGTCTTAATTAGCTTGTGACTCTGGAGCTTTCTCACACCATTCTCCAAAAACCAAAGTATAGTAAATTTAAAGAAATAGGTAAAGATCCGAAATCACCCTCTGTTTCATTCACTTAAAAATATGATATCAGCATTGTTTTGTAAAATACTAGTAGTCAGAGTCAAAATAATTTCATTTGGTATATCAACAAATAAAGTCGGTCATGACAATTGTCATTGACTCTGTACATCAGCACTACAGTCACTTTCGCTTTGGCAGTTATAGAAAAATCTCATTCTAAAGTAGGCCACATTACCAGAGTGCATAACTTTACTTTCCGCTCCATGGTTTACACTGATTCGTTAGGCTATTACTTTCCTAGTTGCTGATAATAATGATAGAGCCAGACTATTCCACTTCACAAAAAATATTTAAATAAAGTTTCTTCAAGCACAAATGAGATGCAGCATATTTACATTTTTATTTGATGAAGCCTGTTCCTGCTATCTTTGTTCTTAATTTGGTCTCAAAAGAATTAGCAGTAAGAGGAAAAATAGTCTGTAAATATGTATGAAATCAAATATAGAGGGTAAGCTAAAAGGTATTGACTGCCAACAGAGCTTAGCTGCAGGAGGCAAAATTTTCTCCATAGTTTTCTTCTTGGCTGGAAACACATTGCCTTCTATCTAGATTATTTAATCCTCAAAATGCACATCAAAGCTTCTCATCAGGTGGCACATGTCTTTATAGGCAGTTGAATGTCAAAGATCTAGCTTAAAGATTTTTGAAAAATGTAAAAACATAATAGATCCCAGATAATAACACAGCAGTGGCGCTTCTGTCCCATTCCTGCCGGCAAAGTACCAGCATCACAGGCTGTGGCTAATCTCTGTGGCAAGGAGAAGAGCACATTCTGCTGCCCGAGAATGTGTGACATCTCTCCAACCGCTAGAAATGAAATGCTTCAACTGAGTTCCAGATCAAAATTAGCTTGTTAACAATCCCAATCTCACTCTACACCTGTGGCTGAGGAGAACTCTGAGCCATAAATTCTGTCCTGCTCTCCTGCCCAATTAGGCAGTGGAACAACTTATGCAAAAATATGTAAGAGGCATTTTCTGCCCTTCTATGCGCAGCAAGATGCAGGCTTCAGCACTAGCTCTCTCCTTTTAGGACTCATTTTTCAATCTTTGGCAAGGACAAATTGCTTGTAATGATTACATCAACTCCTTTAAATGATTATATCATTGTGAGTTGAGTTTAAAAGCCCTTTAACACATTTATTTTGCACTTCAAAAGTTGGCTTTTGTCTTAGAGAGACAGCGAAGCATATGGAAAGAGACAAAAGCCCCTATATTAGTTGGAATACGCCATACACGAGGGATTCCGGGGTTTAGAAGGTCACATGCTAGGTGTAATAGAAACTGCCTGAAATAGTTCCATACTGGGCTCAGAGTTGTATTCATTTATATGACGAAGCTAAGATGAATAAGAGCTCAGCCTTTGCCTTTATATTGAAAGATGGTACAAGAGGCTAACTCGGAGTCAACATTTCACCCGTACCATCATCCTCCAATATCTCTCCACCTCTTAACAGAAAATGTCTGGATATTTGTTCACATTTGAAATTTTTCTCTAGTTTGTAGTTTGCCCACAGAATAATCTCTTACATATTTTTTAACATAGAAAAAAGAAAATTAGAATCTCTGAGGTGTGCCAGCCATCAAGCACCTCCCCTAATTACGCTACCCCAAATCCCTTTCCATAATCTGCCCAGCAACCAGACACTTGCAGCTTTCTCTGGGGAGAGATCATTACAGTGTATTAATTCAAGACTCCTAGTGATCTGGGGCACCACAGCACCATGCGGCAGTTGTATTAAATGCATTATTTAAGTCTATAAAGTATTTGGGGATGCGTTTTGGCACAAAGACACTACATAAAATAAAGTTTTATTTTATTAACAGAATCATGGGAAAAAATGGGCCATGATGTTCCAGGTGCAGTTTTAAGTATGGCTTTATAGTTTGCCCAACCATCGCTTTTTACTCCCCCATTTTCCTCACTTGGCTGCCTAATGGCATCTTAACCCTTACCAGGGAAGGGAAACAAGCCGTTTTTGAGGGCCCTTGACGTTTTGGATGCGTTGGTGATATATAGCAAAAGTGTTTCCACGATGCCGTATTCTTTCTCCCTCTAAACATTATTATACAAAGACTGAGGGAAGAAGAAGAATGGTTAGGAAGCTGTATATATGACAGACACCAACATTCTCACACTAGTGGCTATTTGCATCTCCGCCCAGCTTGAAAATGTTGTCTGTTGTGCCAACACAGCTTCCTTACTTGTAAAAAATGCTTCTCTCTGTTGGAGGGCTCAGAAAGATATTCTTCCTACAAAATCCCCTTACAGAAGCTCCAATCCCTTTGGGGCAAATTCTGCCGGTTTATGGTAGCGATGAACTGTCATCGGTTCCTCCTTGGTCTGTGAGATTGGGACCCGTAGAAATGGCTGTGACCGTTACTTTTCTCTTTGGGGATTTGCCCTTTT
Organism: Prionailurus viverrinus; assembly: GCF_022837055.1. Taxonomy (NCBI): domain Eukaryota; kingdom Metazoa; phylum Chordata; class Mammalia; order Carnivora; family Felidae; genus Prionailurus; species Prionailurus viverrinus. Next base: position 144,732,667 of record NC_062568.1, read on the forward strand.
TTCATTTGGTTGGAGATTGAGACTGAGCTTTGTTACAGAGAATTATCCTGTGGCAGTGGGTTGGGGAGATAAGTCTTTGTTGAGACATAAAACACATACAGACAAAAGTGTGAAAAATTGAAATGACAAGGTTGCTGGGGTGTTGTTTCTTAAGTTTGGTCAAATGTTCAGACATAGGAAGTAAGGTACTCTGGCTCATTGTTGTGTAGTCGAGTGAATTCCATGTTCCCAGAGGGGAGGTAATATATGATTGTATCATAGGTACATATGCCAAAGACTAATGCAGGATCTATCCTTGCCTTATCTCAGTGCGTATAAATCACCACTGTCTGCTTCGATTTCGGTGTGATAGAGGAATAAGATGGATGCCATCTTATAAGAAGCTGGACAGAGGAATCAAATGAAAGCAAGTTTCTTAGTATCTATTGTTATAAATGATAACGGGATTCTATACATGGTTAATACGCATCAACATCTATAGGGGTTCTACATGAAAAGCAGAGATGATATTTAATTTATTTTGTTTATTCTCATTTCAGTCAAATAAGACATTAATTTCTAGGCCTCAGGTTTAAGATTTCTGAAGTCCACATGAAATTAATTCAGTTGCTGTGTAGAATGTGTTAAATACTAAAATACTATATCGCCACCAACAAAAACAAAGTCTTAAAAAAAAATTCAACATCTTCAATCTTAGAAAGAGAGCATTACTTGGTATCTACTTTAAGTATCTTTGAAGTTTTTAAAAAGAGAACCTCTTAAGTAATGATTTACCTTCTAGAAATATTTTGTGGTTTTATTATACCTTCCCAAGCTCTGAATAACTTTGTTTTCTTCATAAACATGATTTGAATCCCGTTTATTGTGATTCCAAGACTCTGGTAATTTTAAGAGTCAATATCAATAAGTGGTATGAATGTAACATTTTTTATTTGGTATGTTTTATAGATGAAGTTTTTAAAAAAAAAACAAGGTTAATGTACAGCAACCGTTCTGGAAATCCAGAATTTTGTTTTAATGTGAAAATTCAAATGAAAAGCTGGTGAATGTTAAATAAAAAATTAAATAGAAAACTATAAACTGACATACTTCACTGAAACTTTCTTTCTCAACGATGCAAATCATCAAATTACATTAAAATATTAATGAACACATGAACTTTCTAGTAGAAATGTAAGACTAGCAAATAAAAATAACTATTGGAATAAAGGTCATCGTAAGGCATATTATTGCACTAACATTTTGTGATAAATTTTAATGTTTTGTACAACCTTTCTGCTCTTAAATTTATTCAAATTTCAGTATTTTTTTAATTGAGAGAAATTACATTTAAAACCTTTTTTTTTTCTTTTTCTGAAACTGATGGTCTGAAATCTGAAAAGATCTAGGTTCTCATCCTGGCTTTGTTCTTAATTTGCTACCTGCTTAAGGCCAGCTATTAATGTCTCCAGATCTAGGTGTTCTCTTCTTCAACATTAGAAGATTAAAATTAGATTTCCTAATTTTTTATATTACCATAGTCTGTGACTCGACCCTATTTTTTTTTTTTTTGTTAGTTCCAGGCAATCTTTTGGAAAGGAAGTTGTCACCTTAAATCCCAGTGAAGGAGATCCTGCAGTCTATTAGTATTTTTAGTCTTTTATTTACTCACCTAATAAAATGACATTTCGGTGTTACCAAGTTACCTCAAATTGGTTTAAAGTGAAAAGCTTTATACCAATGACACTCAGTGTCTGCATAAAAAAAAAGGGGGCATTTATCTCTTTCACGTGTGTTTTAAAGACTTTCATTACTTTAATTGTATATCATGATATCCATTTCAAAATATGCTAAATCATTAACAAAGTAACTTTTTGTGGCACTGAAGCTAAATATTTTAATTAAAAGTTATGGTAAATCTACATTCAAGACTCTTCAATTTCCCTAGTAAGTCTTCTTGTTAGATATTTTAAATCAGTATTTATCTGGTTATATATGATATATTTTACTTTGTATTTATATAGCTGGCTGAACATGAAAAATGGGTGAAATAAGTAAGTCAAAACAAACCAGAAATAAAAACCATCCACTCTTGATTGAACAATACTTATTCTTGAGGAATTACTCTTAGGCTCTCCGCTAAAAACTAGTACCATAAGTAATTCATATTTGTTAGATCTCAAACATTTTACATGCTTTATTTAATTCATAAAGAAACCTCATGAAGTAGTATTGATATTCCATCATTTAGACAAGTTAACTAAAATGCATAGAAGTTAAATTCCCTATCCAGGGCCATGCAACTATGGCAGGTGCCCAGCCTGCACTCATGGCTGGTGCTCTGAATCACTTGTCTGTATCCTAACCTCATACAGTTTTAAAGTGTCTGCATTTACTAAGGTAGATAGGACATTCCCAACTCGCTAAAATGATTCAAGTTCTCTAAAGCAGACCTGGATATATTTTAGAAAGTGAAAGGAAAGAGACGTTTTTGTAGGTTTGGGGTTTTTTTTTTTTAATTTTTTTATTTTGGTTTAGTTTGGTGGTGTTGTTGTTGGTTTTTTGTTTTTGTTTTTTAGTGGTAAGAGTGAAAGGCATTTTTAAGTCTCAAAATAAATACTCACTTGTTAATTGAAAGACGTCCCCACAACACAACTTGCTCCATTTCCAAGTGTGCTGACAGAACTAGGCAATGTGCACAGTGGCAGCCTAGAGTGGACTCCAGTGAGCTTGCCTGCTGCCTACTTATGCCAGCAATGGGAGTTCTAGCTGCTTCCCTCTTACTACTTGGCGACGTTGACCAGTTCTTGGCTAGGAAGGTAGACTTAAGTTGTGCCCAGAATTTTTGCCATGAGGGATAATCCGAGGATACCCCACAGTGGGGTTAGCCGACAAGATTAAAATGTTCCTCCTTTCTCCATTTCTATCAGTTGCATTTTCATGAATCTGTTGGAGGACCACACAGTTTTCTTCATAAATCAGAAGGTCCCTGTAAACAGTGTTTTTCTTTTTTCCTTTATGTTCTGGCTGGCACAATTCCTGTGGAACTTCCTTGTTCTTTTTGGACAATTACCCCAAATCAAATTTGAAACCATAATTGCTTATGGAAACCTTCTTTTCTGCTATTTTGAGGCTTCACATGATTCTTCCATTGTATTACTTTATGCTATTTAAATTAAGCAAAGAAAATAAACACTGAATTGCACATATTTCCATTTGGTTATATTCTCCTTTTAGTACTATATAGAAATGGATTGTAAAGCTATTAATGTTTCCTTTTCTTAGCCACTGAAAAGTTAATGTTCTATTTTCTCCCATTCAGTTATCTTGTAAAGTCGGATAGAAGCATAGTTCCTGGTCATAACTTACCATCGCAGAGGGCAAGTTTCAGTCTTGTCTTGTGCCAGAATGAGGTTGGGGGGTGTGATGAGTAGAGGCAGACTGTACTGAAAGACAACACCTTGACTTCAGCCTTTTCCCCAGAACTTACACTGAGCTGTAGCTGAGAAACCTGATTTGCCTTGAACGAGGCACAGTGCAACCCTATGGTGTTCAGAATTAATTACTAGGGGGACAGCATCGCTTTATTTTTTCTTCACATTTCAAGCACGATGAAACAAAATTCGCTCAAATAAAAATACATGACACAAATATTAGGTCTTATGCAAAATAGTCACATTTGAAATATGCCCAATCACTTTTATGGTTGTATGTGTGTCCTGCTTCAAATGCAGACTTAAACGGCTGTAACACCTTTCCACCTAAAAATGACAATGCCTTGCCTCCTTTCTGACACATTTATTTTAAGTATGAAGGAATTTACTGACCTATGCAAATTCTTATTTACTCTACCGCTATCTTCGGATTGACTAGAAATACAAATGAATCAACATTGAGGATAGTATAGGTGGATTTGTAGGAAAGACGATCTTGGTATTGTGAATACAAGAGCTGATAAGAAACAATATAGCTTAAGCCACTTGTACTAGATGAAATAGTTTGAAAAAAGTTGCTAACTAACTGATTAGTTGCTAACTAACCAGCATGGATTCTTTTTTTTAAAAAAGGAAATTATAACTATAAAGAATATAGAACCTCTGTGAAACTTCAAAAGGTACAGCTGGCCTGGAGAATGTACAGTCCTCTGAGACTGGGGGTAAAAACCTATAAATGCACCCTCCAAAGTCTTTTCTCCTGACCTCATGCCAAGGTTAAGATAGAAGATTTTTTTATGACTTTGAAGCAGAGTTAAGGTGAAAGAATTTGATAAAAACAGATAAGTGGGGACCCTTCCCATTACTCAAAGGAAGAACCCGAGCAAAGAGGCCAACTTCTGTCACCCCAGTGTCCCCCATCTGCATCTCAAGTTTGTGCTGCAATTTCTGTAGGTGGACCTTTAACTCCTGCAATTACGTATGCAAATCAGCGAATCCTGCCTGCTACATAAAGGGTATAAAAATACGAGAGCAAGCTGGAGGTTTTCTTATTTCGTTTACAGGCATCTCTTCTGAGTGGCCCTGTCCTCTGCCCTCCTCCAAAATAACTGTCAGAGAAAAGTGGCAGGACTTAGTGAAAAACAAAAATATTGCTGCTAATTTCCAATAGACGTTAAGGACTATTTGGCAACATCGCTGTGAGGCTCTCCGTGCACTCTGCGGCTCACACAGGACACATTTCATTTCATTCAGGATGCTGTGTTCAACAGTCAGTGCTAGCAGAAGGACACGTTTTTAATCACATTCTGAACTGTTTGTCATCTTTATTTTCCCTTCTCAGCTGTTTTAGTTCTGTTCTTTCTTCTGAAACGGTAAAAATTATGACAGTAACCTTTTTTTAAAAAAAAAAGTTCACTTGAAGCTTTAATGATCTAAATCGCTGAGATTTATATATTCTTTCAGATTCTAAATATCTCCTTTAAAAAGCAAAACAAAGTAACTGTCCTCAGGTTCAGCTTCTAAAAATGTGCTTCTGTAAATTGTGTGAGGATCTCCAGCCCCTCACAGGGACTTGACCGGAAGGTCGCTGATGTGTGTTCCTTAGAAGGGTTTTGCCTGCGTTCGCCACCACCGCCCCACCCCTTGCCCAAGAAATGCGTTACACAGTCTTTGAGCTAATTCATTAAATCAGTCTTTATATTAGCAGCATATTACCCATTCCATTAGGCCCAAAACAAATGACATGCATTTTAATATCTAATTTTAAAAAGACCCACTGAACTGTTGTGATGCAGGTGCATCACAGAAAGCAAGCAGTGTCTAACGTGGAGACAGAAGAAAAACGCAGCCCTTATTAGAAGGGGTAAAGTAAGGTAAGCCTTTATTTCTGTGCTGTTTAATGAGGCGGGTGCGTGCAACCTCCACACAGAGACAGGACAGTGATAAAAGGCACTGAAAAGGCAAAGGGTGTGTACATGTAGGTGTGTATTGTTACCTTGGCCAGGAACTCAGCTGAACTGGCACCCTCCAGGAGACCTCTTTACACCTGCCAGTGATACATTTCGGGTTCAAGGCATTGGAGGCTAACTAGTAAACAATCCACACACAGACTGACCAAGGATTTGATTTTTATTATATGACTCCTGCCAAGGAGGAAATATACCTAACATTTCCTAAGGGTGGAGACCAAGAAAAAGGGGCTCACGGAAAGCAAGATGAGTAAACAGGTGCAGCAAAGAAAGGCCGAGCTTAAACAGAAAATAAAGATAAGTAAAAACAAAATAAAAGAAAAAAACAAGAACAAAAAGTCTGGGTTTAAACCAGTTTCCCTTTCAAATGAGATTGCTGATTGTAGCACTTGAGTGAGCTTCAAGCCCCGTGAGAGAAACACACTGCCTGCCTTTAATTGTTAACCCTCCGTTACAGGAGTCTTTGTCATAAAACTAAAAGCTGTTTGACTCAAAGCACAATCTTTGCACATGAGATTGCACAGGTTGTGATGAGCCTGGAGACTTAATTACTTTCTTGCTTCAACTAGAGGGGATCCTCCAGATCAGGCTTATGGCATATTGATGGGAAATAAAAGAAACCTTACAAAAAAATGAGCCTCCAGTGTGCTGGTTTCCCAGACACCTAGGAAAGCTTGATCTCTGTTTCTACTTTTCATAATTTCTTCCTATTCAGGAGCAATATATTTACCATGCATGCTGATGCTGAGTAGGAGGGAAGGAAAAAAATGAGTAATGCAAAATGCTAGTCGGCTTACAAGCACTGTGCTAAAATAATTTTCTGCAAAGAACCCTCCCCTCCAAAACAAGAAAGAAACCCTGATCTAAATCAGTGAGCATACTTCTTAAAGTTAGAATGTTACTTAATTAAATTTGTTTTATTATGGACGGCTGAATTTGCAATTGCTTGTCTCAGTTTCGAATAGAAATCTTGTCTCTTCTATTTAGTTTTTGTGTTCCTTGGGGTGAGTTTGTGCGATTGCTTAGTCATAAAAGTGATTTGTTCAGCAAAGGTTCATTTCGTACTGTTTGTGGGGTTTTATTTCACTAAATATAGAATAAATTTGGAGCTCAAGAATTGCTTTTGGTACAAAAATCATTACAAAGTTCTAAGTGCAAAACCTTAAGACAAAGGATACGCTGCAAATGAATTCTGGAGACAATGGATGGATGTTGATTTCCGTAAGGGAAAACAGCCCAGAGTCCTGTCCCTGACGCTGTTCTATGTCCATCACTCTCTCTTTCTCTGTGGCTGAATTCAGTTTGATCAGCTCCTATAGCAGTTCTATATATTCTGAAGGAAGAGGCAGCGTGTCAAGGCCTTGTCATCTCTGGTCAGTAGAGTAGTTTGTCAGGAGAGTTTTCAACTATAAAAGCATCAGTAACTCATCAGAATATTTGTTGTTTCTTTTTGACAAAAGAGGCAAGTGTCTGTCAAGAAAAATCTGGGGTTTTCCTTGCCTTCCCTGAGGAACTTGGAGTCCGCCTCGAATAGCCGTAGACTCTAGAAACCTTGTGTGCAAAACAGATGTATTGATTCCTGTAGAATCTTGTTATTTGTGACATGCAACAGTAGAAGTCAACATGACTTCACCTATTTGTTGCCATGTGTGAAACAGAATGTGCAGCTTTCATTAGTGAGGAGCACATTATGTGTGGAGGCTTTAAGGGAGGTCTCATTGGAAACCCACGGAAGCACAAATCCACACATAATAATTCAGCAAGAGACATCACATGCTTAACGGGTAGCTCTCCAAATGGTTAAATATCGATGTATTGGTTGAATGTTTTAGAAATTTTTTCCAGAGTAAAAATGCATACTCATGCTTGTAAACAAACAAATCAGTTGCTTAAGGGTTATAAGAAATTTAAATGCAAACAGCACTTTGTAATGATGCCCCAGAGACTGACATTGTAGTCAATTTCTTGAGAATGCATCATTGTAAACTTAGTTTTTGCTACTGGTTTCCTTAGTAACTGGAACAACATATTGTTCATGACATAAAATAATATCCTATTTCAGCCACTGAGAATCTTGAACTAAAATGTAATTGATTTTGCATGAGGTACAGGATTATCATGTCCTCCCCATTTGGTTCAGTGAGGTATTTATTACAGCACAAAACGAAGGTCCTAAGAAATATTTTTCAAACCAGCCATTTTGTTTCTAATCATCTCATTGTGAGAATACTAAAATTGGTAACAGTGTGGACTGTTATTTATACCTTTAAGAGGTACAGATAATTAAACAGAATTATGCAGTTAATATATATTTCCCAAACATACTGGGATAATGTTTATTTCTTTTATCCTCACATGCAGAGAGCAGCATAATATGGAAGTATCTTATTCCTGTTAAATAATAGTGGTACTTATTTTGTGAGATCTGTATGCATATCACTATGTATCCACATAGATACTATAGAGTGTGTTTATAGAGGAAAGTCTGATATCTAGTAATTTTACAGCCTGAAATCGGGACAAAGAGTCAGAAAATTTTATTTTAATTTGGTTTTTGCAGCTGGTCTGCTATACTGCCGTAGGCAAATTATTAGATCTCTAGTGTCTCAATATCCTTATCTATAAAATGGGAATAATAATACCTACATCACAGGGGTGTTATGTGGATAATTACTTGATGTGTGCAAAGAGCTTCGAAGACATAATATGCTAAATCTTATGATTGTTTTAAACCACATACATAGCAGTGTGTTATAGGCATAAAATTAGAGAGTAGTTTAATGAGCTTAGAAAATTGGAGGCCCCAGCTTTAGGAGAAGAGTATCTGGAGACTTAGCAAATCTCCGTCTGTTTTACTGTTTGCAAATAGCATTTCCTAGAATCACATGGCAATCGTGGAACTGTTGAGTGATTGATTTTTGATGATATCCTTCCTAGAAATACTGTGTTCCCAAGGAGGTGATCATATTATGCTCTGGGCACCTCTGCTCTGGTGAAATTTGTTAGTAGATTTTTTTTTCTTCAACCCATTGGGAAATTGACCTCCTTCCTAACTGCTCTGTGGGAGATTTGGGGTTCTGCAGGAGAGTTTCCAGATGAAACTGCTGCCTACCATAATACCTTGTTAACTTCTTTGCCAGCAGAGGCCCAGGCTTCTGTCACACCAGCCACTGACTGCTTTTTTATAAAGTGGCAGCTTGCAGGAGTTTTCTAGTCTATGCCAAAGGAAACACCCTGAATATTAGGGGTGTTTTATTACTGTATTCACTCATTCAACAATATTGAAAGTCTACTATGAACTGGCTAGTATTTTAGGCATGTGGGGATTATAAAGAAGTATTATTACATAATGGTACTCACCCCTTACGTCCTTCCCAGTACAGTGGGGGCAATGATCTGCATCCACTTAACTGCCGTATGATGCTGTAAGTGTATCATAAACATTGTACAAAGAGCTCTAATTGTTTTGAGAGTGGCTAAGATGATCAAAGATGGATTCTAAGATCAATGGCCTTTAAGCTGGGCTGCATGGAATAGGTAGGATTTCAAACGATAGTGAAAAGAAAGAGACAAAGGAAAGGTTATAAAAAATACAACATATTAGTGTATTTTGAGAAGGAAAAGGAACAACATTTGATCTCAGGCAATCCGCCTTGGTGATAACATCCCGCATGTGGAAGAGAATAGCAGTAGATGAGGGTAGAAATAGCACTGTATGTGGTATCATTTCCCATGAACTTAGTACTTGATGCTTTGTAATAATCAAATTATTTATTGGTTGAAGTCACTTCGTTCTCCCTCCCTGTGTGTCCACTCCAAACAGGCACCACTTTCTACATTATTCTAGTTCCTTGAACGTTTGTTGAATGGAAGCAGGTGAGGACCAGGTTGTAGAGAGACTTGAAGCCACGCTAAGGGGCATGGGTTTTGTCCAGGGAGCATCACAGACTTCCTGGCAGTTGCTCCTCCTAAAGAAAAGAACAGAAGAAACAGGGCGTAGGGAGAAGTGGAACCTCAAAGTAGGAAAACCTGTCAGATTTTTTTTTATTGTCAAAGAGTGAATTATAGGCTCTAAGCCAAGGTGACGAGGACTTGCTGGAAAAGATGTATTACGACTGAGACGTGATGCTGACGGAGTAGCAGCAACACTGTTTCACAACAGCAGTGTGCTTATAAGAAATTGGGTATTCGTGGGCAGGAACTCATCTGGCTGGATACACAGAGACGGTAAGTTATAAATAGGTTGAGTATGAGACGCTGTTGGAGCATCCAGGTGGAAGTGTCTGACAGGTACCAGAACACACACTAAATCAAGAGAAAATTGAGAAAGGGAGATAATACTTTTCACTGCCATCTGTATAGAACTGATGCTGGAAAACCATGGGTTCATTGAGAGAACATGGAGAGAAAAAAAGAGGAGCCAAGAGAAAACTTGACATTTAAGAGATGAGATGGGAAACAGAACCAGGTAAGAGAAGGTTGAAGTGCTATCTATCAGAGATGTGAGAACAGAACCGGGCATAGAATTCAAAAGGCGTAGACTCTCAAAATGGACAGGGTGATACCAAAAGCACAAGTAGGAAGAGACTTAGGACGAGTCACTGAATATGATGAAAGTTCACAGTTGATATAGAAGGGTTTCCTTTGAGCCGCTGGTACTGATGTCTGACATGAAGTGATTAAGGAGTGAAAGAAAGAGCATTGAAGAGGTGAATGCAATAATTGTAAACCACCCTTTCAAGAGGTACCAGTGGCAAGTGTAGAAAAATAGGAAAATCATCTGAGAAAGCTGTTGGCAGAGATACCTGGAAGTCTATCGCTGTTCGTGTCGCTGCCTCAGGTGCTCCTCGACGGTGTATCTATTTCCAATACAGAAATAGAAGCCTCCCCTCTCTGTCTGGCCGCATAGAACCCTGTCATAATTACCCCACATTTCTAGGTCTTTGCTAGATAAAAGCTTTCATAAACTCTCTGGTGTCCTTGTTCAGCACAGAGTAGTATTAAAAGGAACCACATTTCTAACTCTAGCCAATGTTTATGTTCTCACAAGATGGTAAAATTTTTAAAAAATGCAAATTAATGACATCTGACAAATTAAATCTAACATTAAACTCTCTGCGAAGAAAAGTATAACTTCATGTAACTTTCTAGACTGTTGTTTTATAATTAAAAATCACATTTTAATCATATTTCAAGATACAGATTTTCCCCACTATCTGAAAGTAGAGTGTTCCTGTGAAAACTTTTGCAAGATGAAATGATGTAAAGTGAGGAAGCAGTTACCTTAATTTGTACAGAAACATTTTTGAACATTAAGAACATTTTAAAAAGGCAACCTCTCTTAGGCATTTCTGATGCCTTAGGACTCATCTTGCTAACGGATGCACAAAATAAATCGAGAGAAGGCACAGACACAGATACAGTCAGAGTGAGGGAGGCTTGATGCTGAGATGCTCAGTGGAGTTCCTGCAGAAGGAGCTTAACAGTGCCACTTTTTTTTAAGTTTATTTATTTATTTAGAGAGAGACATGGAGAGCAAGCAGGAGAGGGGCAGAGAGAGAGGGAGACCGAGAATCCCAAGCGGGCTCCACAGCATCTGCATAGAGCCCGACGTGGGGCTCAAACCCATAAACCGTGAGATGATGACCCGACTGAAACCAAGAGTCAGATGCTTAACCGACTGAGCCACCCAGGCTTCCCTTCACAGTGCCGGTCTTGCTGCTCAGGATACACACTGCCTGCATAGAATCTCACTATAAAACAATGCTGAGTGCTATGTCTGCATTTTGCCTTTTTTCATACAAGTGAAAATTCTCTTTGGATTTATTTTGGTTAGCAAAATCAGGTACCAACATAGGTCCTTCACAAAAATGAACTGGCATAACAGGAACTTTTGAAAGGCAGAGCATCCCATATTATGTTTTGATACTACTGGATAACAATTCTCCAAGGATAGTCTGTGTTTCTGCACATTTTATGAAGGAGGCACTGGATGCTTGTAGAACAGTCTTAGAAGACAGAGATAGTGTCCTGTCTTAGAAGACAGAGACAGTGTCCCTCTTCAAAGTAAAAGGCAGACTTGTTCTTAGCCTTGGAAAATAGAGATAGTGTCTCCCTTTGGAGCAAATGGTGACCGTGCTTACTGATCATTCATTCTCCTGTAATATCATCTATCGGTTGTGCCACCATTATTTGGCCCTCCTCATGTTGTCCTGAGGAAATTGGGGCTCAGGCATATGTTTCAAAATGGTGATACTCTGATATGGCTATTGCTGTAATTAATAAACTGCACCTTGTCTCTGATCTGGGAGTCTCATGTCTTCCCCTCAAACCCATAAAACATGGCAGACAAATTTATTAGCTCCCAAGTAGCATAAATCTCAGAGTCTTCCTAGTTTTTGCATATACATTATTAACACTAATAATATCACTAATGAAGTTTTAAAAAGTGGTAGCATGTATTGACTACCTAACATGCCAGATTTTAGATTGAAATTCTTAAGTATTATCATTCATTCAATAAATATTTATTTAGCATCTATAATAAACTATGGATTATGCTGGACTGGATGTTAGGAAGTGGGGAACGAAACAAATATGAGTCTCACTCAAAGAGTCCATGGTCCATTTAATCCTCACAACAGCCCTGCAAGGCAGGGGTATCCCTCTTTTAGAACTGAGAAAATTGCAGGTCAGCAAGATTAAATAACTGACTCAATGTCATGGCAGTCTATGGTTGGGCCAGAATCTGAAACCACGTCTGAACTGAATAGGTCAGTGTTCTTTTTACTGTACCACATAAAACATTATTTACATTTTTATTTTCTTTCTTACAGTTGGATAAATATATCACTTTAAATTTCTATTTTATAGATTCCCCCTTACATATATCTGGCACTTTGATAATATCTAAATTGTTTTTAAATTGAGTTTTCAGCATGGACGTAACCATTTTAGTAAAAATAATTCACCTCCCACACCCATATAAACCCCTCTTCTCTGTATTTTCTCCAATCAGCATTGGAAATTCTGAATTTTGAATGCTTTTTTTGTTTTTTTAATTGGTGTTGGTATGAGGTTATACTGTATTAACACTTGGAGGCAAAGAATGTTGTCAAGCAGTGTGATGGGCAGGTCCACATTTGAATGAGTAGTTTATTTTGTTTACTTTTACTAAACATGTTTCCTGCTATCAATTTTTGATGTCATACAGTGATGTAAAAGAAGAGGCAGTATTGCTTAGTAGAAAAAATAAATCATAGGCTCCAAAGCCAGAAGCTATGCATATACTTGTAGCCTACCACTCACTCCACTTGTGGTTTGTGTGAATTTCTTTTCTGTTCCTCAGTTTTATTTTCTGGAAATTTGAATAACAGTGGTATCTGTGGATAAGGCTGTTGGATGGCTTAATTTCAATGATCTCAGTGCACCTAGCACAGTGCCTGTTACATAGTGTACAATAAATGGTAGCAGCATCTGTGACATCATAATGGAGACGCACCAAATAAATGTCTCCATTAACTCCATATTTTTTCAAAGGGATAGTTGTTCAAAGTAATTTTGCTCTGAACTCTGAGCTCCAAAGCAATGGACTTTGATTTTTTTGACTATTCCTAAGCACAGGGTAGGCATGCCAGTTCAAAAATGATGATGCCTGACTTATAAAAGTAAATGTCAGCAGCATCTACCGTGAGCATTTAAGGAAGGTGAGTGGTCTGAAAGAGAATAAGGAATCAGAAATTTTGTCTCCTATTCCCAGCTCCATTACTGACTTACGAGGGCAGAATAAATAAATCACAAATAAATAAATAAACAAATCACTTAACCTTTCTGTATTTCAGTTTCAGCAAAATGAGAGCGATAAGCTTTTCCTTTTTAAGGGTTTTGAAATCATTGGCTGGAAGGTGCTACAGGAGTGACAAGTGTTATTAACTTTCCAGTATTTTGGTCTTACTTGTGCATACTCTGAATGTTTGCTTTTCATCTTGGGAATTAAATACTTCTTTCACATTGATATGTGGTAACTGCAGGAATTAGTGAAATTCGCCAGCTCCTCAGATAAAATCAGAGGACAAATAAGTCAGGCAGTTAATTATGTGAAAGAATAGATTAGGGGAGGGAAGAACAGCTTTGACAGACATCTCCCAATTGTTGTCCCAAGTTCAGGGTTACAACTTTGGAAGGTGAAACAGGGAGGGTGGAGGTTATACAGATAAAAGGAGAACGGTTCCTCTGTGTTCTGAAGTCCTGCTTTCCCTGTACTCTGCCCACACTTCTAGATTCTTGCCTCGGCCTGCACAGTGTGGAACCACTTCAATCAGATTCAAGCTGCTATGTTTTGTGTTTTTTAAGTAATCATATTGTTTTCCATGTCTCAGAAACCTATTTTATTTCAAAAACCATTTGTTTGCCTGTTAATTTCCTCATCTGTTTAGTTTTCATAAACTCATTTTTGAAAGTACAAACTGCGCATCCCTTTATATATTGTACACAGATACATATACATAAATTTTTTGTTGTTTGCAAGGATGTGAGGGAGTTAAATAAATCTTTAGGACTTTGTTATTAATCACCATTATTATTCTTATTCTCTTAATTATTTTTAAATGATGAACATTTGTACATTTTTGATGAATTATTGAAATATGTGAAGCATTACGATTGTTGCTCCTGTTCATAAAGCAGACACAAAAGAGTTACGGTTTGTTGGCCAAATGAGATTTGCTACACTCCTCATAAATCTTTTATTTATGTGTTTTTGTAGGAAATCAATATTACATTGGTGTAAAATACAGATAAAATACAGTTCACAATACATTTTATAAAATAGGCTTTACTAGAAGTACTTTCAGTATACATTTTAATATGTCACATTTTTATTTGAATGTAGGATTGTTTTTTCACCTATATGGGAATGTGTCTTCCCTTGGAATGTGCAAACTCCAAATTTGTCTGTATTATGTACATACATATATGTATGTATATATGTATACATGTATGTATACATACACACGTATACATGTATATACATGTGTGTATATGTGTATATGTATGTACATATGTGTATATATATCTTATGCACGTACATAGAAACAAAAATATAAGCACTTTTTTTTTTCTTCAACATTTGCTATACCTGAATTTTGCTATGTAACGGTTCTCTTAAGAGAACACCGTAGACACATCAGTAAGCTACAGACATGATAATATATATTCAGGTATTGTCCATGTATTAATATTCTTTGAAAGAAATCTTACAGTACTCATGAATTTAAATATTTTTTTATATAAACCATATAAATATAATGATTAACAATCTGCTGTATTCACTATTCAGGACATGAGATGTAGTATTTTCCTAATTACATAGACCAGTGTAGGAGAATATGACTGCAAAAGAAGATTAAGCCATTTGTATTTATTCAATGCTGCTTTCATAGCATTAACTAGAAAACTCAGGCCTGCTCTGTTGAATGCGGAGGAATTTGATTACGAGCGTAGTAGACTCTGCCAATCTTGGCTTGAGACAGCAGACTCAACTAATTGTCTATCAGCAGTGATTTAGCTGTATCATCCGTCTACAATCTTGCTATTGATGGGAGCATTTAAAATCTGATGAAAATTACTGTTTAATAATCAAGACTTGGAAAACCCACCTGGCAGATGCTTTCTTTCTATCTCTCTTTTTTTTCCCCCACTCATGTTCAAGGAAGATGAAAGTCAACTTTCCCAAACTTAAAATTTAGGCTTAAAAAATATTTAGAAATCCAGTTTTACAAATATATATTCTCAAGGGCAGACCTAAATTTTGTTTCTGTTGTTCTTTTGCTTTGTTTTGTCTTACAGTTTCCATGAATGACATTGATCCTACATTTTGTATCTTATTTTTAGTGTGGAAGATGGTGGTTCCGTGGTTAGGGATGTGTTTAGGACAACAGAAGCTACATTTTTTAAAATTTTTTTGAGAGAGATAGAGGGAGAGAGAGAGGGAGGGAGAGAGGGTGGGGCAAAGAGAGGGAGACAGAGGATCCGAAGCAGATTCTGTGCTGACAGCAGAGAGCCCAGTGTGGGGCTTGAATTCACGGACTGTGAGATCATGACTTGAACTGAAGTGGGACACTTAATCAACTGAACCACCCAGGTGCCCCCAGAAGCTATCTTTTGATTGCTGCTGTGCTTCTCTCTACACTTATGTTCTGCTGCATAATGCATATTGGAGATAGTGCTTTAAAATATTAGCCAATATATCCAATATATCATATAAATATTGTATATATATCCAATATATCATATAAATTTAAGTATGATGATTCAGATATATTTTTTAAAGGATGTTTGTGCCTCAGAGATTTTACCACTTAACGACAAATCTAATGTGTCCCAAAATGGTATATTTCATTATGTGATCAAGAAGAAGAAAAATATTTCACCTATAGAGGAGAGGAGATTTTACCACTTACAACAAATCTAATGTGTCCCCAAATAGTATATTTCATTATGTGATCAAGAAGTAGAAAAATATTTCACCTATAGAGGAGAGGATTAAGACCTTCCAAAATTAGGGGCGCCTGGGTGGCGCAGTCGGTTAAGTGTCCGACTTCAGCCAGGTCACGATCTCGCGGTCCCGGGGGGCTCTGGGCTGATGGCTCAGAGCCTGGAGCCTGTTTCCGATTCTGTGTCTCCCTCTCTCTCTCCCCCTCCCCTGTTCATGCTCTGTCTCTCTCTGTCCCAAAAATAAATAAACGTTGAAAAAAAAAATTAAAAAAAAAAGACCTTCCAAAATAGTATATTAAAAAATAAGGGTGTGTGAATGAGCAGAGTACAAAATCAATCACCTCCTGGTTGCCAGGTTTGATGAAATAGATATTTAATAATTTGGGACATTTATATTCACTCCTTACCTACTCAAGTGAGCTTTGCAGAGAGTTTCCCTAAAATTAGTATGGCATTTCTGTAAGTAGACTGTTCAATGCACAGAAGGAGTCACTTAAACGGTCCTCCATTTTTCCCTGAAGCAAAATTTGCAGTGAGCATATGTAGCAGTCTGTATTCCAGTGTGAATACCAATTGGTGTCATTAGGTGCCTGGAGTCCTGAGTTGCATTTTCGAGGCATGATTTTCTGCTGGAGCAGACTCATACATGCCAGTCTCAGATCTACACCATGGGTTTCATAGTTTGATATTGTGTAAGTGATTGGTTTTGTTCTGGGAACTTCCCTGGTATTCTTATTTACTTGGAGAAAGAGATGATTTACTAAAGGTTGTTGTTCTTGTTGTTGTTTTGTTTTTGTTTTTGTTTTCCTCCTGGACTGGACTTCTGGCAATCCCTTAGAGATGGAAATGAAGAATCAGTAGAAAATCAATGCAGATGGGAGGCGGGAACAAAAAAGCATAAGGGAGATTCTAAGATTTTATTCAGGTATTCAAAAAGATAGAGTCAGAATGAATTATTACTGGTAACAGAGAACCATAAACTAATGGGCTCCTGAGCATATCAAGTTTTCTGTTTCTATTCCATTTGTCATTAGTAAATATGTTTATATATTCTCCATCCTTTGAAGAACATTGACACAAAGGATTAGTGTGAGGTCTGTATTTGAGTTCCCAACTTATTACTATTTTGCAGCTATAAAAGACAAATCACTTTCCTTAATTTTACCTCATTTTTCTTATTTGTTTGTGATAATATATCCTGCATTTCTATGAGATAATACATCTAAAAATACTATCTAAATGATGAAATGCTACATAAATATAAATAATTAGAATTAATATATTATTGCTTAGTTCCTAGGAAGCCACACTAGAGTTTTATTTTTCACTTTCTAAAACATTTTAATTGCTTTTCTAATTTCCTACATACTTTTATGGGAAGTATTGACTAAAAAAGTATAAGAAGTTAATCTTTGATCAAACAGCTTCTTGGTATGTGAAAAATATAATTGAGAGATTTTAGAATTTGGGAAATTAAATAAATTCTTTGGCTGATGAAAAAACATTAGCCTAATTATATATCTTAAAACAGGTAAGAGAAGAAACCTTCGTCAGTCTCTTGTAGAGAATGGTCCTGTTAGCTTCTTAAATAGCCGTTTTTCCCAATGGATATTTTTTTAAAAATACTCTTAGGATCTAGAGGATGCTGTTTCCTCAAATTACAACTTTTTTCAGGAAGGCCAAATTCCCGTTTTTAGTTAGCCTTAGATCAAATAAAGTTATAACTTTATATAACTTTCAATTTGTCAATTCAAAGGCAATCATCAGATTTACTGTCCATCACCCACCTGCTTTAGATCAAGAGGATCCTTATCATTTTCAATATCTTGTTTTAACATTTTTTGTAACTTAGGAGATTGATGAGAGAATTATGTGAATGATAGCAGCCTTGTTTTAACATATATTCTCATTCCAAAGTTGATAGGGTCCGATATAAATTCTGAAATTCCTCAAATTCTGTATGCAACCATTTTTCCCCATGCTGTCATTGTACTGAGTAAGTTATATATTTTTAAAATGCTAGGGTCCTAATTTTATTTGGTTTGCATGCCTTTGTTATAAATTACATAGCGATCATACAACTATCTAAAATTCTTCAAAAGTGAAGGTGATGCTTGAGAGATTATGATGGTGGATTTACAATTTGCATTAGAAAATATGAGCTAGGGATGGAATTTTTCAAAAATTATTTGACTTTTTAAGTTTAAGGCAACCTAGTCTGTTTTGAGGTAATCTACCTTCCACTTTTATTTCCTTCATCATTAAGTATATCTAGATTATTTAAATCCGGACAAAGAAAGTGCATGGTCATTTGAATTTTAAACTGGGACTGAATCTCACTGTCAGTTATAAAATAGAAGAGCATTTGAAAGCCAGTAAATTCACTATATCTTAAAACACGTCCGTGAGAAAAAATTTTGACAAATAAAATGTTAATTATGAAACTTGGTTGTAATAGATACAAGTTAATTATTATGACATGACTTGGATATCAGCAGGAGCCTGGGATAATTGATGTCAGATGAATGTGGAAACTCCCTAGGATGGGCTCAGTCCCAGACGAAGTGACGATTGGAAAAATATAAAAGCTGTTGTGATGCATGTACTTGTCCCCTAATGAAAGCCGATTAATTCCAAAAGTTGACATTAAGTCAGTGGGGGAAAAATCTATAAAGATCCTTTTACAAAACTTTGAATGGAAGTAGGCTATTTCTATCCTTAAGGTATGAAGAATGCCATTTGTTGAGGTGGATATTTTGCTACTATTCATTAAAGGGTCCATTGAGTCTTACACTCCCCACCTTCCTCCTCCTGTAATTGTTTCATATCCCAAGATAGAAAGTGTAATTTGTTCTTTTTTTATTGTCTTTTCTTTGTATGAAAGTAGGAGCATATGCATTTTAGATTCTTTTGTTTCATTACACGCCAAATTAGCAGCAATTCCACCAGCTTGGTTTTGATATTTCATTAATTCTAGAATAGCACTGGGTAACAGAATAGGGCACCAAAATGCAGGAGGCAAAGCCAAATCTGTCTTCTGCTTTTGTTCTCAACATTTGAGCCATTAGCTGTGGAAGGAAAAATCTCCATTGAATTCAAACAAGAGATTTTTTTAGCTCTCTATTTATCCAGTCACATTTACAAAATCTTTATTGATTCTCTGTCAGTGATTTGTTCCTATGCTTATAGTTCCAATAGACAAATGGACAGAGGTTATATATATCACAAACTCACCAACAATTATTTTTATACTCAGAATTAAGGGATCCAAGTGGATGGAAGAATTGATGTTCTGCCTTTCTGATCTTTTGATTTAACATGCATACCACACTAACTTTTGTGTGGCTTCGTGTAAGCATGTTAGCCTCTTCAATCTGACTAGTTTGACATTGCTGCGTGAAGAATGTGTAGCTCAAAAAGTGATCAGAATTGAAGAAAATGTATACCCATTTAGACTAACTTTCTTATGAAAAAGGAAAGTCAACAACCAAAAAGATTTTCAAGATCTCAGTTCATTCAAAATCTTGCCTGTGATTATCCTCCAAAGCCTTTATGGCTCTCAGCTTCTAACATTCAGATAAACTTCTGGGTTTGCCTTTGATTTCCACACTGGTCCACCTTTGAAGAGAACTTACTGTCACTCCTTTGAACAATGTCTGAGTTTGCTATTGTCTGGAAATTTGGCTTACTAAATCTTGTTGACTGTTCATTCTTTGTCCTGCTTCTCTCTTTCCCTGAAGTCTCAAACCCTACTACAATTTCCAAAGACTGCCCAGCATTGTTTTGGGTTACTTTTGTCTTAATGGCATTTGGTTTTAATAGATAAGAGGTATTTCACTGCTGGCATTTAGCAAAAATTTTGTTATATACAGACTTTACCACAGTGGTTTGTTATGAAAGGAATTGGTCTTGAGTTTCTGGAAAGGATTTCATCATGACCCTAGCCTTTTCTAAACAATAAAATGTCTATGTTTACTCACACATCTGTACATAATTGGGTCCTCTCGTAACATTGCTCATGTCCCTGCACTGCGCAAATATTCCATAGTATTCTTTATCCTTAACTCATGATCATGTACTTCCAGACTTCCCTTACTTCTTATCTTCACCTCCTTCATAGAAAAAAAAAAAGAAATCCTTTGTTCAAAGCTGCTGCTGTTCTCTGAGTTAGCTCCTCTACCTGGGAATTCCCCATTAAGGAAGACTTTGCATTGCCTACAAGCTGACAATTAATGGTCCACCATAAGTGTAGCTGCTGTTTTAGGGAAACTTTGTTGTTTTTACCTATTGTGTTAAATTACGTGTTGATGTTACAGGGTTTTGATGCATAAATTTCTAAAATTTCACTACATAAAAAATATATCATAATATTATGAAATAAATCTGCTTAAATGGAATATGCTCAATTTCCATATATGGTAACATCTTACTTACCCAGTTTATTCGGCGGGATGGCGTGTCTCTTATAAATCTATTTTTCAGTACACAAAGGCGGTATTTCTATACCCATTTTTAGTATATAAATTTGGTTAAGATGCTATTAAATTTGTGGCATGTTTTCGTATCTCTGCAGACAAAATATGGGCAACATGATTTAACATTTTTCTTAATGACATGAGGGTCTTTGTTACCAAAATCAGTTGTTCTGTTCTATATTATTCTTGGGATTCCTGCCCTGTGTGCCCTTATTAACTGTCTACAGATAGTTGAGGGTTTTATTTGTTTGTTTTGGTTTTGAATTCTTCTTCTATGCTGGCTTTCTGTTCCCACTTTGCTAACAACATGCCAGTTAACGAACAAAGATGCCTGGGCAAATTAGCACCAAAGGCACAAGCTGGGAATTACAGTTTGAGAAAACTTTGAGTATCCTACTTACTATCCTCATTTTGTCACCTTTTTTGTTTATTTTATTCAGATTCTCTGCCTTTGTTCCATTCAGAAGGTGCAATATAGGGGAAGAAATGTAAGCTGTGATTTTGCTCGCAAACCATGCTAAACAGTGACAAAAACAGCTTCTGTGTCTAGGAGCAAAGAATGAACAGCTAATGCATGTGGTTCCTGACTTGTCTGGTGCTACTAAAAAGATATGAGTGCGAATATATTTTCCTAGAAATCTGCACAGTGACCACCCTTGCAAGGGCCTCTTCCTGTAGAGTATCAGGCCCTTGAGGACAGAAGCTTTGTCTTCTCACAAGCTCTTACATATCTGTGGGCTGCTTGGCTGACTGACAAGGATGGCAGAAGTAAAGGAGTAAAGCATTAATAAGGAGGAAGGCAGATTGGCAAACATCCCTTTGGCAAAAATGAGACCTTAGCTCCTCATTTGTTGCGCAAGCTACTAAAAGAGTCCCGAAAATGGTTGACAACAAACATACTTTCCCTATTTCAGTTGAGAAGTAGGAACATCAAGGTCACTTCCACCATTTCAGAGGGAAAAAAAACCCCTAAAATATTGATAAAATGTCAATCAAAACTGTTTTTTCTCTCTATGCTATGGTAATAGGAGTCATATTGCTCTATTGCTTTTTTATTTTTAAACACAACTAGATCTGGTAGTTTGGCAGCATTTTTTTCTTCTTCTTTTTTTTTCCTTAACAAAGACAGAGCCTTCAAACTCTTTTCATAGCAAGGCTGAAAATCCTGCCAGGTAAAAAAAAAAAAAAATGTTATTGAAAACCTTTCTCCCCTCATAGGCCCGTTTTGACAGGAAATCTTTGAGAGGCAGTAGCAATGAAGTGCCCAGAGATTTCATCTGTCTTCTTTTGCTTCAGGAAATGCTGAGCACAAGGCTCTCTATTAGGCAAATAGAAGGAGTACCAAATCCCCTTAACAATCATCTCCGGCCTGCTCCTGGGTTGACAGCTCTCTCTGTGTCCTAGACTGTCAGACAGGCCCAGGATCATATTACCGGGACCACTGTAAAAGTTTCTGACAGTACTTTACAAAAAAGATTATATTGTCTCTGTTTGCTGGTTATCTGGCACCATAAATTTTGCATGGACTAATAAGAATAAGATCTAGTAGACCAGAAAGGCATTAATTTATCATACTTTTATTTTTTTTTTCCTCAATGATTTTGACATGAAGTTTCTGTTGGGGTGGTTTTCCCCTGTCATTCTGTGTGATTGGTTAAGTTCAGCAGTCATTAGATGCTATATTATATTATCCAATAAGATGACAGAGTTTTGTTTTGTTGTTTTGTTTTGTTTTTGACAGATGCCAAATTTAAATTTTAAATAATTCTTTCGGAAATCAAAATGCCAGCTTGTAGCGATACTACAGAAGTCTAAGCAGATGTACTTTAAAAAATAATTAGGATTAGGTAAAATGAGTAAAATTCACAGTGGAAGTTAGAAAAAATCATCTCATAATTTTAGACAGATACACTTTGTTCAGTTTAGATTTGTTGATGAATTTTCTGTTAGTTCAGAACTATATGTAACTAACACATTGCCTAGAATTTTTGCACAACAACAACAAAATGCTTAAAAAGTGTGAATCAATTAGCGAATAATTTAAAAAACTTAATAGTAAGTGGTATGGGGATGCTGGGTGGCTCAGTCAGTTAAGCCTCTGACTCTTGATTTCCACAGAGGTCATGATCTCATGGAACCAAGCCCTGCATCAGGCTCTGCGCTGGGCAGTGGAGCCAGCTTGGGATTCTCTTTCTCCTTCTCCCACTGCCCCTCCCCCACACATGCTTGCTGTCTCTCTCTCTCTCTCTCTCTCTCTCTCTCTCTCTCTCAAAAAAGGAAAAAAAAAGTGGTATGAATGTATATAGGTATATCACACGCTGTTGTGAATTAATCATATTGTAAGTACAAACATCGATTAAATAACAGCCTATGTCCAAGGAAATAGAAGAAGGGAAAAGGTATATAATTTCTAAAGTATTCCCTGAAGTAAATTAATGGCAGTGATGTGATTTTTGGTATATCTGTGATGAGAAAACAAGTTATAAAGAGGATGATTGCAGTTGTCTAATAGTGAAGTTCATATAATTCACATCAGCTGGACTTCTATTTTGGTAATTAACACTCACAGACAATAATTAGAACAATAGCTATAAAGGGATGAATAAGTACAGGACTGAAGACAAGCAGTAGAAAGGAAGAGTGTTCTACATGGTATGTCGGACCCTAGTTCTGGCCACCAAATATCTGACCTTGGGTGATATCCATAAAAGGCAAGATGTGTTAAGTCCCTCCTCTATCTAAAACACTTCAACAATTTCCGATTCAGAAAACTAACATCCGCATTCCTCATGATTTGCCAGACTCTCCCATGTCTGTGCCGTACCTCTCTGTGCTTACCCTAACATACGTATCTCCATGACCACGGTTTATTCACGAAAGCTTCTCCAATGCCTCTACGGTACAGTGACTTGAATGTATTGTCATTGAGTGATTGGTTGGGTAAAAGATTGCAGGTATAGTGGGTATTTTGGTTGCCTGTTGAGTATTCGTGTTTCCCTTTCTCCCTCCTTGGAGACTTTCACAGTTTTGCCCGCACCCTCCCTTCCCCTCGTGCAGTGTTTGCCACGCAGTGGAAAATCATCCCTGATTACAGAGGTAGGCTTTCACTTGTCTACACAAATTAAAGCCAGCGCAACATTCTTAGTTAAGGGTAGGCCCGTGATGTGGCAAGAGGTTTGCTGGGCCAGTGAAATAGAAGAGGTTTGTTGGGGAGTTTCTTTTCGTACATGCTCTCCAAAGTGACTGGCTTTCTGCTCTTTTAAGTGCTTTTACCTCTGATTACAATCAGAATGTGCAAAATGCCTTAAGAATGAGACAAAGTAGAGCATTCTAAAATGAAAAATAATAAACATTAGGTGTTGTTTATTGTTCTTTTTTGGTTTATTTATTTTGAGAGTGAGAGAGAGAGAGAGGCAGAGAGAGAGAGGGAGAGGATCCCAAGCAGGCTCTGCACTGTCAGCACGGAGTCTGATGAGGGCCTCCATCTCACAAACCTCAAGACCATGACCTGAACTGAAATCAAGAATTGGACGCTTAACTGACTGAACCACCCCAGTGCCCCCAGGTATTAATTTTAATTGTTAAATCTATGTCTAAAAGTCATGGATTTTATATGATTTTTAAATATTAAGTCACTAAGGCATTTTCAAAATTACCAATATAGAAAAATTTAAATATAAACTATAATTGACATTCATAAATGCCCTTCCACCTACAGAACTGAACAAAAGTATACTTCTTCAGCAGAATTAAAAAGTACTCGCAGTTCACTTCCACTTCAGGAAGGCGAATGCAGTGTGAATATAGCTTCTTTTCATTTACCCCGGTCCCTGTTATAGTGCCAGGGAAGGAATTTTAAAAGATACCATCCCATCACAACAAAGAACACAAAAGCAGCCAGCACCTGAGGGGAATTTTCAGAATATTTCAGGGAGATGGGAGGCTGATGGAAGCTGATTGTGCAGGGAGGGGAGGCCTGGAGCACACTTGGAATGCGGGCTGCAGTGGAATGAGACCTGCTGTCCGGCAGATGCCCAGAAACCAGGCAGCTTCAGACGCAATGTGGCCTCTGTAAAGGAGAGAGAGCAAGAATGCAAGCTGGGGCTGGCTGGACGGAGGCTCAGTAATGATGAGTTTATAGAACAAATGTCTTTTACTTCCTTCCCTTACAGGTCTGTCGGTCTCTCTCTCTTTCTGTCTCTGTCACACACACACACACACACACACACACACACACACACTATCACACAATTTGTGTGGGAAGGATAAACACTCACCATAGTTGGTCAGCTGGAAAGTGAGCCACTTCAGGCTCAGAGTCACCTCTCTACGCACAGCCCTTGTAGTGCAACGTGCCAGTGGACAAACCCCACCAATGTGCGCAGTATTTCGAAACCATCTCACACCTGCTTCGTTCTTTTTTTTTACTTATTTTTTTTCTTTTTTTTCCTGCTTCGTTCTTAAAGATGCATTTAGTGAACCAGAATGACCAGTCACGTGAAGAAAACCCGTAGCATAAAGAAAGACCAAGATAAAAATAGATTCAAAATGTACCCTGAAGGAAGCAGAGTTTTCTTCTGCGAAGATTCTCCCTCAGAAAAGAAATGTAAAAAATAAGTCTCTAGCATATTCCGAGAAAGTCAAGGTATTACATCCATAAAATAAAAATAAGGTACTATGGAAAAGGACACACCAGACAAAAACAACTCTTAGAAAATTAAAATTGTGACTAACTTCCAAAATAAATCTGTACAATTGCAAAAATACACAGTCGGGAAAATCAATTAAAATTTAAAATAAAAAGACAAGATCAGTGAAAAATAATATAGATATAATTGTTCTACCCAGTAGGCCCTGTATCCAAGTATGAAGAGTTTCAGAGTTTGAAAAAAAAAATAGAAGAAATTTAATTATCAAACAAATATTGAATGGAACTATTCTCAAAGAGAAGGAACACATGTGCCCTGATAATGTTGATCATGGGAAAACTTATAATGATAAGTTATTAATGAAATAAATGACTCAAAAATAGGCTAAATATATCACTATAGATTTCAGGACACTAAATATAAAGAGAAATCTCTGAAAATTTCCAGACAGAAGGAGGGAAGGAAGAAAGGAAGGGAAATTAAAGATTTCTTTATTTTTAAAAAGAGCAAAAATTAGACTGGTTTCAGACATTATCAGTAACATCAGATGCTAGAAAATGTTAGAGAAATGCCTTTAAAATTATGAGAAAAAATAATTTTAAATCTAGAAATTCTGTATTGAAACAAATCCTCAAATCACATATAAGCACCAGAGAAAGACGTTTTAGACACTTGTGTCTTATGTTGCATGCATACATTCTTAGAAAGTTAATGAAAGATGTGCTATCATGTAGTAAGTGATTAAATAAGGAACAAAGTTATGGGTCCAATAAGAGACCTATCTAAATCAGCAGGCTTGTTAGGGATATCCCAGGAGGATAAATAGCTAACAGCTAGATTTGTGCAAGAAGGTGGAGGACTTCAGGGGAAATGTCTCAATGGAAAAACAAATTGAGGCAACTGGAGAGAAGCAATTAGTTAGCTGAGAGTGTATGCATGCCTAAGGACATGATAAACAATTAAAAAAAAGAGAAAGAAAGAAAAACAAAAACAAAGAAAAAGAAAAATGTGTTGGTGTGGGTAGGTAAAAGAATCAGAAACTTTAGGGGGCACCTGGGTGGCTCAGTTGGTTAAGCTTCTGACTCTTAGTTTTGGTTCGGGTCATGATCTCAGGGTTTCATGAGTTCAAGCCCCAAGTCGGGTTCTGTGATGGCAGTACAGAGGCTGCTTGGGATTCTCTGCCTCCCTCTTTCTCTCAAAATAAATAAACTTAAAGGAAAATCAGAAACTTCAGGAAAATTAAAGTATTAGATAAGAAACATAGTGCATGTCCCTATTGATATAAACAATATTTACCACTGTACCCCAACACCTAGAACAGTGTTTAGCACAAAGGAAAAATGCCATTTAAGAACTTGGGAAAGAAAAGGAGGGAGGGATAAAAGAAAGGGATGGAGGGATGGAGAAAGGGAAGGGTCGTCATAATGAAAATACTGTACATTGCTTTTCAACTTTTAAATTCAATTCAGGGGCAAAATTCAAGAACCATAAATTTACTGAATTCAATGTAAAATTCACTACCCTTAAAAATGCAAAAGTACAGGGGTGCCTGGGTGGCTCAGTCAGTTGAGCATCCCACTCTTGATTTCGGCTCAGGTCCTGAACGCAGGGGTCATGGGATTGAGTCCTGCTTTGGGCCCCACGCTGAGTGTGGAGCCTGCTTAAAATTCTCTCTCTCTCTCTCTCTCTCTCTCTCTCTCTCTCTCTCTCAAATAAATTTTTAAAAATAAAAAAAATGCAAAAAAGTACATAAACAGATGACAGATACTGAATTGAAGGGAAATTTTAGGGACAGTGAAATCCTCATTTTATATTGTGGGCAATCAAGATATATCTCTCTTTAGTTGTTAAAATAAGTAAAACCAATATAAGTACATAATTTTAAAATATAGTGAACACTGAGAGTGCTGATGCAAATCATTTTTTCTATGCTGTAATAGGAATGTGATTGCTAATATTTATAGTTTAAAAAATCAGGAATTAGCAAATTATGTAAAAATAAGAGAGCAACCAGAAGTCTAAAAACAGCAATGGCTAAAAGAAGTTCCCTGTAAGGAATAGAACTGGGGCGGAGAGAGATGGGGCAAAGGATTCTTGCTTCTTAGTAGGTCTTCTGTATTACCCTGGATATGTTTTGATAATACGCAGATTAGTTTGATTTTCTTCAAGTTAAGTGAAAGCTGTATATTGTTTTTTTACATGATTTTTAGTAATGAAAAGTTATAGTTAAATTCCTTTATTTTTTTTGCCTTTTAAAAATGTTTTTCTATTTTGCCTTTTTAAATTGACAATTTTATTTTTTTATTTTTATTTTTTTTTAATTTATTTTTTTTTCAACGTTTATTTATTTTGGGGACAGAGAGACAGAGCATGAACGGGGGAGGGGCAGAGAGAGAGGGAGACACAGAATCCGAAACAGGCTCCAGGCTCTGAGCCATCAGCCCAGAGCCCGACGTGGGGCTCGAACTCACAGACCGCGAGATCGTGACCTGGCTGAAGTCGGACACTTAACCCACTGCGCCACCCAGGCGCCCCTAAATTGACAATTTTAAATTGTCCCTCCAAATTAAAAGTAGCTAAGCCCTGGAAAATTACTATATGGGTTAGGATTCTTTGGCTACAAACAGCAGAAATTGAGTCTGGATGAGTAAGTTTAGAAGGAATTTATTGGAAGGACACTTCACTGAAAAACTCATACATTCAAAAAAAAAGCCTGATATACCTGGCCAAAGAAAGATCAGGAGTAATAATATCTCAGAGGGTGTTGGGAACTCACTGAGAGTCTGTTTGAAAACTTATATTAGAAAAACTTAAAAACAAACAAACAAATAAATAAATAGAAAAACTTAGCTCCATTTCCCCAACATCCCTGTATCATTTCACTCCTAAGTCATAGTGTTGGGACAGCAAAGACTGAATGGGCTCAATTGGGTCACAGTCTCATTCACTAATGAGGGCGAGATGGGGTGAGGGAGATAGAAATAATGTGATGGATGGTTGCACCGAGGCTGTGTGATATAGGGAAAGAAGACTAAAGTAATGTAAACAAAAGTAAAATAAAATTGAGTTCTATTACCAAAAGATGGTGATAGGATTCCGTGCAGACAAAAACGATTGTTCATTACATTAGCCTTAAAACTGAATCGCCCTATTTGGGAGTTGTATCCATGGTGAAACATACAGAATGTGGTTCTGAACTACCAAACCAAGCAACCAAGCAATCAAAAAATATTGTGTACATAATACAGGAGGAAAAAAATTGTCCTGTCAGTTCTAGCTCCAAAACATATCTCCCCTCTCTTCCCTTTCCTGTATCTTTGGAGCCTACCATCCTTTCTAATTTCATCTTGTAAAATGACCCACTAGCCTCTCCTCCCTGCTTGTACCTTTCCCCAACTCACTATGCTGCTCCTTTGTCTGTAAAGTTACTGGAATTACAATTTTAAAATAGAGATCAAATCATATCACTTTTCGGCTTAATTGCCTTATCTTTGCACTTTGAGAAGTATCCAAACTCCTTAGCCCCACACATTTCTTTCTAGCCACCTCTTCACTGTACTTCTGGGCTCTTGCCTTGGCAGCACTGTCTGTCCACAATGCCATTCCTTTAAGGCCTCATGTAAATGGCTTATTCTCACCCTTCTGCACAGACTAATCCCTCATTCCCAGCTACTGTCTCAGGACCTAATGTATTTCATTCATAGTGCCCTGTCTGGTTTTTGCTTGTTTGTCTATTTGTTTTTTACTAACATGCTTACTCTCTCTCCAGCCCCCATAAAATCTACAACCTGGAAGAGGCCCAAAATCTTTGGCTTGTTAACCTTTGAATCCCAGCATCTATATAATTGAGACTGCTTTTTACTGGGTGCACACAAAAAATACAAAGCAAAACTAAACCAAAGCAAACCAAAGAAACATACTGAACAATAGAAACATGTGCAAATTCACTTTTGCACACAGAGCAGGGACAGAGAGCGCAGGGAGGGGCAAAAAGAGAGAGGGAGGGAGACAGAGAATTCAAAGCAGGCTCCATGCCATCAGCACAGAGCCTGATGCAGGCCTCCAACTCATGAACTGTGAGATCATGACCTGAGCCAAAGTCAGATGTTTAACCGACTGAACCATGCAGGTGCCTCCAAAAGTGAAAGAGTTTACCTTCAAACTGTAAAACTATGTTCGTTAATAAATAACAAAAAAACAGCCAACCTTGTGCTAACTGAATCGATCTGTGATGCTTTGCATGCCAGATTGTTGGCATTACCCACTTTCTGTACATACAAGAGCTTTGAAGTCTGGGAACTACAGTTCCCAAAAGCCCTTGCCAGCAGTGTTCTGGGTTAGTTCTTCTAAAAAGGATAATTCACAAGAGATTTGGAAGCAAGAGCATCGTCATAAGCCATATTATGGCTTCTCTGACAGTAGTTAACAGATGTGTGAATTTTCACATGTGCAGTTTTGCAACAGCTTTCCAACTTTCTAAATGCTTAGTTGCAAGTTGAAAATTATCAGCATCTTCACTTGTATTCTCCAGTCATTCTAGTGCTTTTTGTTTTAAATTTCTATTTTGAACCAGTTTCAAATTTCCAGAATGTTGTAAAAATATTATAGCAAATTCCTCTGTACTCTTCACCTAGAAATCCCATTCAAGCCTCACCAATAACTCCAATATTCTTTTATGGCAAGAAGATTATGTTTGCATCTGGTTGTCTTTTTAGTCTCTTTCAATCTGGAACAGGGCCTCAGTCTTTTCGTTTTCATGACCTTGATATTTTTGAAGATGATAGGGCAGCAATTTTATAGAATGTTTGTCAGTTAGATTTGTCTGATGTTTCTTCTTGAAACATTTCATGTTGTAATTGACAGGTTATGGATTTGGGGCAGGATTAACACAGAAGTGACACACTGTTCTTCTCTTTACATCCTATCTGGTAGCACACAATATTGATTTGTCACACAATATTGATTACTGGTGGTTTACATTTTGATCACTAGGCTAAAATTTTGAATACCAGGAGTCTCTTCTGTATTTAAATTTTTTCTCCCAATGTTTGTTTATTATTGAGAGACAGAGCATGAGCAGAGGAGGGGCAGAGAGAGAGGGAGGCACAGAATCCGAAGTAGGCTCCAGGCTCTGAGTTGTCAGCACAGAGCCCAATTGTGGGGGCTCAAACCCATGAACCATGAGATCATGACCTGAGCTGAAGTTGTCTGCTTAACCGACTGAGCCACCCAGGCGCCCATTTTTAAAATTTTTGCTTTACTAATAAGGTAAATATTAGTAAATATTCTATTTACTAATAGAAATATTTGAGATTAGAGTAATAGCCCTTTTCTCATTCAAATTTCACCTAATAGTTGTAGTATTCATTGATACTTATCCAAATTAGTTCTATGATGATTGCCAAAGTGATTTCACTAAATTCATCATTTGTCTACATTCATTGCTTGATATGACTGTAAAGGGCAGATTTTTCTTCCCTCCATTTACTTACCCATATGGATTCGAGGATTTCTATTTTATTCAATGGGTTAAAATCCATTAATATCATTATTTTCTTTGATGCTTCTACTTCTTATTTGGCCAGTGGGAGCCCTTTCAAATTGGTTTCTTTATCCAACTTGCCTTCAAACCTTGTTCATTCTCTGAGTATTTTGCTACTTATTTATATTAGCTTAAGTTAACATGGTCATTGCTACTGGGGTGTTGCTGTATCCAAAATCTCTCATCAGGCAGAATTTGGAAGTATATATATATGTATGCATATGCATGTACATCCACACCACACACACTCACACACTCAAACACACCCTTTTGTCTGTTTTTACAGATCTATCATCTAGTCATCACTTATCTGTCTATCAACTGTCTGTCATCTATCTGTGTATCTTTTTAAAAATTTTTTTAATGTTTATTTATTTTTGAAAGAGAGACAGAGACAGAGTGTGAGCAGGGGAGGGGCAGAGAGAGAGAGGGAGACACAGAATCCGAAGCAGGCTCTAGGCTCTGAGCTGTCAGCACAGAACTCGATGCGGGGCTCAAACCCACAAACTGTGAGATCATGACCTGAGCCGAAGTTGGATGTTTAACCAAATGAGCCACTCAAGTGCCCCATCTATCTGTGTATCTTAAAAACCAGGAATTTATACCAATAGGTCCAATTTCATATTAATACTACAGGGATTATTTCAGCTTTCCTCATTTCTATATTTGTACTTTCCTTCTCAATCAGTGAGAAATCTCCTTCCATTATTCTCTAATACATTTGCTTAGTTGCTCAGTTCCCTTAATATGGCTAACCACAACCAACCCTACCTGACTTACTTTCTTACCCCAACACAATCAACGTTTTGTGGACTGCCATTACTGATTGCCTCTGGGACAGTCTTGCCATCCTGCTCCAACATGCTGTCCTCATGGGAACTTCCTGCAGATTGGCATTACTGGCTACCATCAGACTACCCTAACTTCCTGTTACATGATACCATCCTCCAGCAGGGAACATCACTGCCCTTGCCTGATACCTTTTAGAGGAGGAAGGTAGGAGACAGACAGGCTTTTCTGCATCTTTACAATGCTAATCCCCTGTACTAATTCCTTTCTGCTGGACACACCCAGAGTGGTTTTTATTTCTTTAACCAAGAGCTAATCATTATACTTTGGCCTATAAATGTCAGTGTAAAAAATTTCTAATGCATTTACTGTATAAGTAAAACTGTATGCCAAGGTCAAAATAATGAAAAATGTGTGCCTAAAGAAAAGGAAAAAGGTAACTAAATATTTAATCCGAAAGTGGGTATTTTGTGAAATTTTGAAATTTCGAACTTAAAATGTTTAACAACTCTGATTATTAGTGTTGGTACTCCTAAACAGCAGATGTTCAGAACACTTGGTTGAGTAGTTTTCACTTACAGTACTTAGTTGAAACTTAGAATTTCATCCTGCTAAACTTGTTCAAGTCTGAGGTACATAGAAAATGTCAGACTTTTCAACTGTTAAGATATATCAAAAATATCAGGCACCAGTAAATAAATATCAGGTGTCAAATTTTACATTATTTCTACTAAATAACTGTTTTCCTTTAGCATTGAATGAATGCTGAGTTTTATTTTTATTTTCAGGGAATGGTGTCTAGAATAAAAGTTTCTACAAGAAAAGGAATATGACTACATTAAAGAACATATTCATTATGTGCATGTTGGAACAGCATTTGACTAGCTTGAGGCACAAGCTACACTATGTGTGTAAGAAAGCCTTTTCCCAATCCTGCACTTCTAACCTTCTGTTTGTTCATCTTGTGCCACACGGCAAGTGAAAAGTGTAATCTGAGAAAAAAATAAACCTCTGCTCACAGTATTTCTGCTAAGTGAAGTTTGTTCATTTGAAATATTTGTTCCCAAGAAAAATGACCCCCAGCAGTGTCTCCATATCTTTCTCGCATGGTTTTAAAATCTTTGGATTTTTAAAATGATGAAATTAGAAGAAAATCTACCAACCAGTTGATAATAGTTATTTAAAAAATGTATGTCTCATTCGTTACCAAACACAATTACAAATGAATAAAAACATCAGAAAAAGTACTGTTCACTTTCTCAATTTTATTATGTATGTGAATTAAATTGTGAACTAAAAAATGCTTGACTTATGTGTACTGCCTATCTCATTTGTATACCTGAGTTCATGGCTAGTGCACCTGTTCCTAAACCCATCATGAACACAAAGTTAAAAAAAAAAAAGTCAGGGCCAGTTTTCAGCTAGTGCAATTCCAAGGGTTTGAGGAGCTACAGAATAATAATAAAAAGGCTGAGGAAATCTCAGTTCTTTAACATGATTCAGTAAATATTCATTGGCAGATTCCTCTACTCTAGATGTATTGCTAGGTTTTTTTTAAATTTATTTTTTTAATGTTTATTTATTTTTGAGACAGAGAGAGACAGAGCATGAACAGGGGAGGGGCAGAGAGAGAGAGAGACACAGAATCTGAAACAGGCTCCAGGCTCTGAGCTGTCAGCACAGAGCCCGACGCGGGGCTCGAACTCACGGACCGTGAGATCATGACCTGAGCCGAAGTCGGACGCTTAACCTACCAAGCCACCCAGGCGCCCCAAGATGTATTGCTAGGTATTAAGATAGCCTATGAAATGAGTCTGGAGCTTCATAATGTTTTCAGTCAATAATTGGAGATGCGGGAGGAGGGATTTACACAAGTCAGTGTAACACAAATGAGCGGCTTTTGTAAGAGCTATGACATGTCCTCTTAATGGCATGGAAAGTCGTATTTCCTCTCTCAGTGCATCTCTGTCTTGGAACTTGGAGTGGCATCTTAATACATAGAATATATATGACCACTGTGAAATAATTTGAAGGCACAAAAAGCACTTAAAACACTTGGGACTAATAATGGCATTCTAAAATGCCGTGGAATGGGAAGCTAGAGCGACTCTTCCCAAACGCTGCTCAAAGAGGGGAAGGAAGTTGATGCTGGGAACGAGAAAAAAAGAAAAGTATTTCATGGTCAGTGAGCTTGAGAAATGCTGGGTTAATTAAAGTTGAACCAGTTTCTTTCCTGTAGAACTTCTCTCTGTATAAAAAATTTCCACGAGGGTCTATAATATGCTGGGACACATTTGGGGGAATTCTATGCAAATAGGCAGAAATAGGCAAAACAACAACCTAAAATAAAAATTCATTTAACTGCTTTGATTTCCTGTGCTCTTTTTAAACATCTAACTCAAATGTTGCTTGTAGCTTAGCCAATATCAATCCCTGTTTTCTGTTGCCACATTTAAACACTGGAAACAAATGCATCAAAATGCTTGGTATCTTTTTATCCCTTACAGATGTCCTTGCTCCCTGGTAAAGAAACCATTGGAATGTTGCCATTTTAATTAGGTTTAGCTACCAAAAAGCCTTAATCTGCCATTGAGATGTATATTTGCCTGTTTTATTAAAGCTTGGGGGAGGTGGATAGGGGGGTTAAAGTTTATAGAAATTATGTAATGACTCAGACAAACTTATTACAAGATACTTTTATAACTTACAGTGAATTTGAAATATAATTGATGATTTTGAGGCTGCTGCCAAAATAAAGAACAGTTTTATTTTATGCTATTTTTAATAACCAGGCTTTTTTCTATCATTATTAAAGCGATTATTTCTTGGAACACTGTCAGGCTGTATAATTTTTCATGTTAAAAAGAATCTCCCAGTCATATACCAGATACTTTTATTAGCATAAATATCACCAGCCCTTAATTAAGGAGAAATCAAATTGAGAAAACAGCTTTTATAAGAGTGCTATTAACCTACTACAATATTTCTCTAATATTTATTTTAAGTAAATGATTGTAAGGACTTCTGAAATTATTTATACTTTTCCCTTGTATGATTTCTTAAGAATGAATTTGGAACACATTCATTCAGAATTATTTTAGGTTTGCAGAATTTTTTTTCCATGCTACACTTTGTTTACTACAATAAATATTTATTTAAAGGTAAAAGAACATAAAAGAAGAAGTATGTCATAAATAGGGGTACATCATATATTCAGAACAAATAAGCCTAATGCCTATTTTGGAGCATGAGCAACCATATTAATACTTAGCTACTGCTCTTTAAAAATACTGTGTTTGTGATTTATCCAATGTGCCAATGTCTTAGCTGAGTGAGAGCAGGTGGTAGTACTAGCTAAGGAGCACAGACCACACGGCTACACTGCCTGGAATCAAACCCTGATTCCACCACTGTGTCCACAGAAAAATCTAACTTCTCTGTGCCTCCGTTTCCTTACCTGAAAGAATAGAATGATAATAGCATCTACCGCAAAGCATTGTTTGGAGGTTTAAATGCCTTAATATTTAAGGTAATGCAAGCACATCTCTCAGATCTTGCAGGTTTGGTTCCAGACCACACAATGAAGCAAACATTGTAATAAAGGAAGCCAAATGAATTTATTTGGTTTCCCAAGCACGTGTAAGAGTTATGTTTGCACACTACTATTGATAAGTCTGATCAGTGTGCAATAGCATTATAGCTAAAACACACACACACACACACAATGTATATATCTTAATTAAAGAACAATTGTATTGCTAAAAATGCTAACTATCATCTGAGGTTTCAGCAAGTCATAATCTTTGCTGGGGGAGGGTCTTACCTTGATGTTGGTGGTTGCTGAATGATCAGGGTGGTGGTGGTTGAAGGTTTGGGGTGCTTGAGGCAGGTTCTATCTTGTTTTTAATTAAGTTTTTATTTTAACTCCAGTTGGTTAACATATAGTGTTCTCCAGTTTCAGGTGTACAATATAGTGATTCGACAATTCCATACAACACCCGGTGCTCATCACGACAAGTGCCTGCTTTAATTCCTGATTGTGGCAATTTCTTAAAATAAGACGGCAATGAAGTTTGCCGCATGGATCGACTCTTTCTTTTAGGAACAATTCTCTGTAGCATGTGATACTGTTTGATAGCGTTTTACCCACAATAGAACTTCTTTCAAAATTGGAGTCAATCCTCTCAAACCCTGCTGCTGCTTTATTGACTAAGTTTATGCAATATTCCGAATCCTTTGTTGTCATTTCAACAATCTTCACAGCATCTTCACGGGAGTAGATTCCATCTCAGGAAACCACTTTCTCTGCTTATTCATAAGAAGCAACTCCTCATCCCTTAAAGTTTTATCATGAGATTGCAGCCATTCAAATATAATAATAATGAAAAAGTTGGAAGCACTGGGAGAATTACTAAAATGTGACACAGAGGACACAAAGTGAGCAAATGCTGTTGGAAAAATGGTGCCGATAGACTTGCTCCATGCAGGGGCAGGGCGAACCTTCAAGTGGGAAAAAAGAAAAAAAATGCAATATCTGAGAAGTGCAATAGAGAGAGGAGAAATAATATATATTTAACTGTCCCAAGCATCAAGTGCCTAGAACAGTGTCTGTGATTGTCATTAAATATGATTGACACATGATTAGCGTTAAATGTATTCAGTTTGCCTCCATAAACCTAAAATTTATCTCAAGAGTAGTTAGTATCACCTTAAAATTTTCAATTCAATTTATCTTTCCTTTAACTTGCTATAGTTGCCTTTGGGTATTATTAATGAAAGCTCCTAGAAGAATTAGAAGGCATTGGAGAGAGAAGACTCTCTTAAGATTTTAAATAGCAACTTCACATGAGTGCTAGGTCTACGGGTACCAAAAGTCTCCACCAAAGTTTAATAAAATAAAACTATTGCATTTTACTTCTAAACAAACCAATGAGTTCATAGCTGGTTTTTCTTCTAAAACATATTAAAGAAAATTATCATTAATTTTTTTGAACAAAACCTTTCCAAACAATACTGCTGTGAACAAATATCTGAATCTAAAAGTAGAAAATCCTTATACTCTCCCTCACTCCTGATTTTATTTTTTTATTTATTTTTAATTTAATTTTTAATTTTTTTAAATTTGCATCCAAATTAGTTAGCATATAGTGCAACGATGATTTCAGGAGTAGATTCCTTAGTGCCTCTTACCCATTTAGCCCATCCCCCTCCCACAACCCCTCCTGTAACCCTCAGTTTGTTCTCCATATTTATGAGTCTCTTCTGTTTTGTCTCCCTCCCTGTTTTTATATTATTTTTGTTTCCTTTCCCTTATGTTCATCTGTTTTGTCTTTTAAAGTCCTCATATGAATGAAGTCATGATTTTTGTCTTTCTCTGACTAATTTCACCTAGCATAATACCCTTCAGTTCTATCCACCTAGTTGCAAATGGCAAGATTTCATTCTTTTTGATTGTCAAGTAATACTCCATTGTGTGTGTATATATATATATATATATATATATATATATATATATATATATACCACATCTTCTTTATCCATTCATCCATCGAGGGACATTTGGGCTCTTTCCATACTTTGGCTATTGTTGACAGTGCTGCTATAAACACGGGGGTGCATGTTGTCTCTTTGAAACAGCACACCTGTATCCCTTGGATAAATGCCTAGTAGTGCAATTGCTGGGTCTTAGGGTAGTTCTATTTTTAGTTTTTGAGGAACCTCCATACTGTTTTCCAGAGTGGCTGCACCAGCTTGCATTCCCACCAACAATGCAAAAGAGCTCTTCTTTCTCCTGATCCTCACCAACATCTGTTGTTCCTGAGTTGTTAATGTTAGCCATTCTGACAGGTGTAAGGTGGTATCTCATTGTGGTTTTGATTTGTGTTTACCTGATGATGAGTGATGTTGAGCATTTTTTCATGTGTCGGTTGGCCATGTGGATGTCTTCTTTGGAGAAGTGTCTGTTCATGTCTTTTACCCATTTCTTCACTGGATTATTCATGTTTTGGGTGTTGAGTTCTTTGTAGATTTTGGATACTAACGCTTTATCTGATATGTCGTTTGCAAATATCTTCTCCCATTCTGTCGGTTGTCTTTTAGTTTTGCTGGTTGTTTCCTTCGCTGTGCAGAAGATTTTATTTTGATGAGGTCCCAGTAGTTCATTTTTGCTTTTGTTTCCCTTGCCTCTGGAGATGTATTGAGTAAGAAGTTGCTGTGGCCAAGATCAAAGAGGTTTTTGCCTGCTTTCTCCTCAAGGATTTTGGTGGCTTCCTGTCTTACATTTAGGTATTTCATCCATTTTGAGTTTATTTTTGCCTCACTCCTGTTATTAAAACAACTTCAGAGCACTTAGCATACTCTTTTTCCCGTTGATGATTTCCTACATGGTTGGGGGTTTTTGTTTGTTTTTCTCAAAGTTAAAAAAAAACATTTAAAGTGAACTTTTAATTTGACATTTCTTGTGTAAGACCAAGTTTCCCTTGGTTTGTCTTCACCTGTGTTTGTTGTATCCTTATTTCCAAATCCTCAGTAGCTCTAACTGACCCAAGTGTGAGTTCATTGTAGGCTATAAAATTTATTTTGAATCTCCTTTTACTTAAGAACTTCTCTTCCTTAGTACCTGTGATTGGTACCTATCAAGGCGTCTTTCTAGCCCACATACTAATGACCGGATTTTCTTTTTCTTTTTACAGGTGCTACTCTCCAAGAGTACCACCATCAGCTAGCCCTATACTGGGTAACATCAGTCCTGATCATAGCTCGTTAACACAAAACATCTGTTCCATGTTGAGACAGTGAGATTTCTTATTCTTAGGGAATTGGAAATGATTTGTAGTCTTTGGTTGTGAGTGTACCTGTACATGTGCAATTAGAAATTTGGGGTACCTTTGTTTTATCATGTGGAAGGAGGAGCCGACAAGAATCCGCAAAAAAAGAAAGACTAAAGTCAACACTGTGGGAGGAGGAAAGATGAAAACCACAGGAGACAGGAGTAGGCTGCTAACTTCCCTTTTCAGCTTGTTTCTTTTTTTTTTAATTTTTTAAATTAAAAAAATAAATACAAGTTAGTTAACATATAGCATAATGATTTCAGGAGTAGAATTATTACATGTAATACCCAGTGTTCATCCCAACAAGTGCCTTCCTTAATGGCCATCACCCATTCAACCCTTCCCCTGACTCCCCTCCCCTCCAACAACTCTTGGTTTGTTCTATGTATTTAAGAGGCTCTATGGTTTGCCTCCCTCTCTGTTTTTATCTTATTTTTCACTCCCTTCCCCCACTATATTCATCTGTTTCGATTCTCAAATTACGCATATGAGTGAAATCATATGATATTTGTCTTTCTCTGACTGACTTATTTCCCTTTCAGCTAGTTTCTGACATCTGTGCTCTAGGATACATCCCTTCCTTTCCAACAAAATTCCCATTTTGGTAGTGATGGAAGAACCAAGTAGAAATTTTGAGAAATCCAGACTCTTTGTAGTCCTAACACATTTTCTGTGATAATAGCTGTGTCTGGCCAGTACTATTAAAATGTAAATTTGAGTTTTACTAGAAGGGCCAACAGACATGGATACAGGATCAAAATAACAATCCTTCAGATTTAGAGAAGAAACCCCCATACTTGGGTAGTCATCAAGATAAGTGTCAATAATTGAAGCAGTTTGTTTAATCAAAGTCTGCAGCAACAGTTTATTCAAATTATAGATGAAAACTCCCCACAAACCTGCACGATCAAAAACCATTGCTCATAGTGCAAATCATCCACACTTTTTTATTTCATTTTTATGTGCAGTGAGAGTTACTAGATTTGGCAAATAAAAGTATAGGACACCGAGTTAAATTTGAATTTCAAATTATAAATACTAATTTTTAGTGTATGTCCTATGTAATGCTTGAAACGCACAGTTATACCAGAAACATTTCTTCTTTATGTAAAATTCAGATTTAACCGGGCATCCTATAGTTAATCTGTCAGTCCTCAGTATGGTAAATAATATGCCATCATAAGCATAGGAGAAAGAATTTTATTTCCCCAATACACATTTTAAGTGGTATGTCTTGTCGCCAGGTAGTGAATCAGCCAAGATGTGAAGTAGAAACTTCTCTCGAAATGTTTTCTCAGTGAATTGTATAGATGTGTCAGCTGTTCCTTTCTGAGACTCACTCAATTCCATTTTGTAAGGAGAGTTGGGAAACGAGAGGACATTCTACATATTAAATATTAGTAAAATTTTCTTTCTTTAATTCCTGGTATTAATAGCAATATAAAAACCATAATTTTAAACGTGAACTCATTTTCTCCAGGAGCGTAAGATTGTAGAGGAAGAACAGAGACAAGAAGGGGAGAAAATAAGGGTACCCTGGTGGCTCAGTTGGTTAAGAGTCCCAACTTTGGCTCAGGTCATGATCTCGTGACGGGGTTCTCTGCTGTCAGTGTAAAGCCTGCTTCAGATCTTCTGTCCCCCTCCCTTCTTCCCCTCCTCCACGCATGTTCCCTCTCAAAATAAATAACCATTTTTTTAAAGGGAAAAAAATAAAGACAAGATAAATTGATTTCATAAAGAAAATATTTAGATTTTATATGTTATATAGGTTTTTTTTTAAGCTCTCTGGTTTGTTTTTTATTTCTTGTTTTGTTTTCAGCTGTTTGGCAAATCCAAACTGGATTAACTCCAAAGCAAATGTAATCGTTTGGGCAGAAATTGGTAACAGTGGCTGGAAAAAAAAAAAAAAAGAATGTAACCAGTAAATAATCACAAACATTGATACTGCTTCTGATTAGGAAAACTTGGTTATATTGAGATTTATATAATAGTCCAAAAAGATTGATTTTGTTTTTGTTTTTGTTTTACTTTCTGAAAATACCTCCCACCACACCTTCACACCCTCTTCTCTCTCACTCCCTTTCACAAAAGAAAATAACATATAAGTGTAATGTGTGAAAAATACCATATTCAGAAAGGCTTGGCTCAGAAATAGCAGCCAGGAAAGGAAGAAAATAGGAAAGTTTCCTCTGCTACTGGGATTTTGGCCTCTTGGTGAAACAGGGCTGTGGAGTGGTGACCGGTGGGAATGTGGTTTGTAAACACTCTCCTTAATAAGGACTCATGCTATAGCAGTTCATCAGGTGTCAGTCAGTATGTTGATTTGTGTTTCAGAGAATGTCATTTTTCTGTCTGAATCATGTAATAATTAACTGTGATACTGAGGAATATTAATTAAATCAAGATAAATAAGTGATGTATACTCAACAATAACATCACACGGATTTGAGCATAATGTACATCTCGAACACTTTACTAATAAAAGAAGGCATTATTTTCAGAAATAATTGAGCTCCTTTTCTAAATTGAGGCTGAAGTTCCATAAAGGAAAATTCCAGCAACAGGATTTGCTTTCACTCGGTGCGTATCGAAATGCTCCTTGTGGTAGCTCTTGGAAAGATCATTTTTTTTTTTTTTATGATTAGAACAGGGAATATAGGTGTCTTGCTGACTAAATTGCTCTTCCTTATCTCTGATGTACCCACCCACTATGTTAGACTCTACAGTACTAATGTGTAGGTCCCTTTAAACCAGTAGGTTACACATCAAACTTGAGGTTTGAAGCTCTGGAAGATTCTCTAGGATCACAGGTTAAAATCTCACCGGGTCCAATGCAACCTTTCATTCTTCTAGGAGGGATAAATCAACCAGCACGTACTTCACTGCGTTAGGGTGTTTCAGATGAGAACTTATAAACTTAGACTTTTTTTTTTTGCTTTGTAATGACATTAAAGATCTCATGGAGTGTTTGTTCTAAGGTTTGGAGACCGCCCTAAAACCTTGAGTAATTTTTGCTCATACTTGAAGTCTATACTATGAGAAGCTTGAACATTCTTAAGTGCTGTTAGGGTTTTATGCTTCTTATGAAGTCCTGAAAATTCGTCTTTATAAAGTACCTACAAAGTTAATGTTACTGGGAGTAATGATTATCGTGTATGTGGTTTGAACATCACTATAGTCCCATTTCTACCTATTGTGTGTCACATGAGAGTTTTATATACTCTTCAGCAAAATAGCATGACAGTTGGGCCAATGTCTGCATTGTTAATAAGCTACAGCCTATTGGTGTAAGATTCAATTCTATAGTCATGGCATACAACACATTTAGGCCTCTGGTGACTTCTTTGTGTTGAAGGCCCCAAAGACTTTTTGAAGACTTTAATAAAGTCACTCTCATTGCCCTGTGTCTGATCGAGCCTGCCTGGATTGCCCCCTGCCCTGTACTATATTATAAACATTCATCTTTTGATTTCAATTCCTCTTTTCATGATTTTTTTTTTACTTTATTGCTTTTAAATTGCCATTTCCCCCATTGTTTATGATTAGTTGATCTGTCTTTCTGGCAAACAAATAAACAAGGAGCAAAGTGAAGGAGCAGCCAGCGAATGTGTGACTGGAAAAAGGGAACAAATTTTCATAATCAGCATTCATATGTTGCCCTTGATGATTTGAGTTTAGAGTTCGTTTTAGAAATCTCCGAGTGCTATCTATAATACTTTGTGTCACACATTTTTGCTTCATTTTTTCTTGTTTGATTGAAAGCCACTTAGAGGGTTCATTTTCATTTCATTGTGAAGCATGATCCTCTGGGATCATTCCATCAGAAAAATTTCCACACCCTGCTCACAAATCCCCGTAGGGAGGGTGTCCTGTTGGAAACACCCAAAGAATTGTGGGAAGGTTATTTTTACAATTTACATGAAATTACCTGAGGAAACTTATATGTAAAAACCAAACTTACTCCATTTTTCAAATATCTGAATAATTCCTCCTTGAAAGTCTTTTACAAACCCCACGCGGAGATGTTTCTTCCATTCTCTCCATTTTCTCTCATACATTTGCAGCCCCATAGAAACACTCCCTCTTTTCCCTTCACATATCATCATAATTAATTCCATAAGCTTCTTTCAGCTTGAGAATTTAATTTTTATTTTAATAGAAGTTAATAGCTTTGTAATAGAGCAAATGCAGGGAGTAGTTCCTATGAATGGAGATGCCACATTTTTATGTACCAAAATGAATCTCTCCTTTCTGTGTTTAGCATGACCTATGTTCTCTGCCAGAAATTTTAATATCGTCTCATTCATCACTCAACTTGCTCAGTCTCCTTTGTCTATCTTACTCATTTTTCCCTAAATCACTTGCCGATAGAGCATAATTATTACTATAGTGTTTTCCTGTTTTAGGTTTATTTTTTTTCTTTGAATAATATATCCCTGTGATTTCATTTGAATGTTGGGTTCTAAATAAATATAGTGCAGTGTAACATTTTAGAGTCCATGGTCTGTATAAACATCAAACAAACGCACATGTGAACACACACAAACATACTTCGTGAGACAAAGATCTTTTGTGTCTTATTTACTGCTGTTATCTCTCAGGTCTAAATCAGTGTCAAGCACATAGCACACAGCCAACAAATATTTGTTGAAAAAATGAATTATATCGTAATCAATTCATATGTATTTCTATAAATGCATTAAAATATTTGAATTTTTTAATAAATCAAAAAAATAAATGCTTGTAATCAGTCTGATGAGTTAGACCGGAATGTGATAACATCCCAGTCAACTAATTCTCCAGGACTAGAGCGCTTTGTGCTTATGGGTCTGGCTCCTGCCTCCCTTTTTTCTTGCCTTTTGTATGTCTCTCTCTTCACCTTTTACTCACACTTAGTACACCAGCAACACTGAATGTCTTCCATCCTTATGTTACTCTCTCTCTCCTCTGACCTTCAGACATGCTGCTTCTTCTCTGTCCATTCCACTCCTCCCTTCCACCTACCGGTTAGCCACTCCTTATCTTTCGTTCTCAAATAAGGGCCATATCCACAGGCTAGCTTAGATTAATTGAGTTCATATCCGCCACTTTATCCCAGGCTCATGTGCTTGGCTCACGCTTATTTTTAGATAGAATATAATAAACTCCTTTTCTGTTTTAATTTTTTCTCCTATTTGAATAGGTTTAATTCCAGATTTCATTTTAAACCTGTTTTATTTAATCCTTTACAGGAGTTATTTGGGGAACCAATATGTCATGAGAGTTGGAAAGTTAAAGGGGTCTTAAGATGGTACAATTTTTGGTTTATTGAAGACCTTGCAACTATTGTTAATTCCTTGTCCATTCTTTCTGCCTGAGTTAAAAATAGATAAAACATCATGGGAGAGCTTAACTTCTTATTTTTTTAAAGATTTCATTGACTGGTAATGTCAGTGTTATGGAACTGTTACTTATTAGCCACCTCTGACTCCATGAACTCGTGTCATGTTTCCCAAAGGAAGAAACAGGGCATGCAAAAACAAAAAAAATTAGAAGATGACTTTTCTTTGCAGCATATTTATTGA
Source organism: Prionailurus viverrinus (assembly GCF_022837055.1). Lineage (NCBI taxonomy): Eukaryota > Metazoa > Chordata > Mammalia > Carnivora > Felidae > Prionailurus > Prionailurus viverrinus. The sequence continues at coordinate 144,776,393 of NC_062568.1, forward strand.
AAATATTACAAAATGCTGGGTTTGGGAACTAAAGTTTCTAGTTTTACGTCTGAAGTTAATATCAGAATCTTCCCATAATCTATTAACTCAGTGTAGAGTCAAGACATCAGAGGTTTAGGATGAAGGAATCGTGTGTGTGTGTGTGTGTGTGTGTGTGTGTGTGTGTGTGTGTGTGATTTTCAAATGTGTGTGTGCAAGTGTTTTCTGCGTGCACTTTTCTTGTGATAGTGGTTTCGGGATACGTATGCATCTTTTGGCAACGCAGAGAGGTATAAAAAATTACTACTGAAGCCGTATCTCTGCATTTTTTTTTGCAATACTAGTACTTTCCAGCAGTAATTTCTAAAATGTGCCTTGTTCTGAATATGATGACTGGAAATGCACCTGCTCCGAAGATAATTATACAAGCCTCTGTAAGACTCTTACTCATCTGGAAAATGGAGAAAAACTGGATAACAAATGTGACCAAAAAATCACTCAAACTAAAAATTTAAATTAAAGCGACTACCCATTCCCAGGGTTCATCACAGACAAGGAATCATATGCTAAGAGTGTTCACCCTCTGCTCTGGTTACTGGCTTAAGTGAATTTGGGCAATTCACTTAACCTCCCCATGCCCCCATTTCCTTCTTCTGGCATCTGTTGACATTGGTAGTGAATTTCCTTGCAGTGATGTGACAATTACCCGATTAGTGACTGTTAAACCTCTCTGAAGATAGAATGCAAGGAGATGCTTAATAAAATGGTAAATAAGGGAAAAAAAGAACAGTGAAGGGCCTGTAGTCACAATTGGGAAAATTAATAAGGGTTATTTTGAGAGGAGCAATGAGAGACATCTCCAGCACCGTCTAATTGCTGATTGCCTGATCTTATCACTCCGAGCTTGGCCTGAGCTTTAACGGCATGTGACCATAGGGTCTTCCACACCTGCTTCTTGGAGAGGCTACCATCATAGCCAAGTTCCCAATCACAGTGGCATCTGAACTTTCCCCCTAAGGGCTGCTTTCATTTCATAGACACCTCTGTTAAAAAACTAAACTTTTTTTTTGCAAAGATAGAACACTAAGTCATTTCTCTCCCCTTCACAGCAAACTTCCCCTCCCTTCTCTCTAGAAGGGCTTTACCTCTGTAGTTTCCTGTAGTTCAAAGGAAGAAATAGAACATAATGGGATTTGGCTGAAGGGTTATAATACTAAGAATTCCAAAACTTTTCATCAAAGGGCCATTTCTAAAGAGAGCTTTTATCCATTGGCAATTTCAGCTGAGAGCTATTCAGTCTGACTCAGGAGGTACCACATAAAGGCTTTAAAATGCCCTGGTCAGCCACTGTCCCTTTGCAAGGGCAGAGACAGAGCCTCTGTGTGGTGTTTCTCGGACCATTTGTGATAGCATTCCTCTGAAAGAGGAATAGCCTAGAGCTAAACCAGGAGGTATAGGAAGGCTGTTTCCTTGGCCAAATCCAATGTCAGAGCAGGGACTCCCTCTTTTCCACCCACTGAAAGAGGCCTTAACATTTCTTACTAGTCATCCTCAGCTAGGAAGGTCAATACTGTGGAACCAGGGGTTTCTTTGCATCCGGAATGACACCATGACAATGGGGAGGGAGGCAGTGCCTTGTGACCTGTGGGAGAAGAGAAGAGAAGTGATCACATGGTACATACACACATGTATGTGCACGTGCACCCATACACACACACACACACACACACACACACACACACACTCATGCTTTACCACCTAATCTCTTCCCATTTCAAGGAAACAATCGAATGAATCTGTTTTTGTGGGAGAAGCTGAATGTGAGTGCAGAGGTTTGACACACATGCTTGCTCTAATCCATATCTCAGCCTTCCTGACTATAACCTGGGTTCTCTTCCAGCCATTATTCAGAATGAACACAGAGGCTTCTGAGCAATTTTCCCCATTAGAATAGGAAACTGTTAATATAGAACAGAAATGTTCAGAAATATCCTTGTAGTATCTAGTGAGTTATGCACACTTTCATTGCCTTAGGAGGGGGTAAGAGTAATTTATTTCCATGTAGTCCCAAGCCTTTAGGATGGAGCAATGAGGCCTCCCCGAGTACTTAGAGGAAAGGGAAATAAGGTTGTCCTGTGAGAATTAAATGGCTCGAAAACAACACTTAGCAAAATGTTTTCTAGTTCCATGGGAACATACTAGAATATCACTTAATTAGTGAAATTGTCACATCTGCAGTCAGCATACATCATCTAAAGAGAGCAGCCATATAGCAAGTTGGCTTCCAAGGGTACAAGTGCCTGCACAATTCAGGATGCAAGAACAGAGACCAGACACCTCATAAGTTCCGGATGATCCATCCTCAAGACCTTTGACCACACCCTATTCTGGTTCTCCGATTACTGAGCAGTCCTTTGATTTAACACTTCATCTCACCTGGAAAAAATCCTGTTCAAGAACTTCTAAGAACTAAGCAGCACCTTAGTCCCCAGAAAGTAATATTCCCTGTCTGTAAATTAATTACTTGGCTTTGTCATTCACCTATCAGCTTCAAGTTAATCTAGCTAAGATAAGCTTGTCTCTAAGAGTCTTTTTGTGTTTACTTATGAATCCTCTTTTCATACCTATGAGACCAAGGACCATGGTGAATTCTCAAAGGTGATTCTACCTAGTGGGGAGTCCTTGGGGTCAGCCACAGCATCCCACAGACTGTTTGCTGATATTCCACCCACGTGAATGTTTTCTTCCATTTTAACTGCAATAATTCCTAGTTTCTGTACATATGGCTAAGAGGCTCTAAACACTGAAATGATGCCCACATTTCCCTAAAATATGAATCTGACTCTGTTGTTTATAAAATTGAGTCTTTTCCTATGAAATGTGTATATTTTCATTTAGGAAGCTGGTTCCCAGTGATGCACAGAATGATAACACTGGTCATTCCCACAGTTAAAGAGTAGAACGAAAAGCTAACTCCACTTTACCCAAGTCTGAGTGATTAGGCTATAAAGCAGGAACTGGCTTATTTTAAATTCTTTTCTGTCAAATACACTCCCTTCAGTTATTCATTTAATTTTTTTTCCAAATGCCTATGTGCCAACCATTTTCTAGTTTTTGAAGATACATTGATGAATAAGGCAAACCTTTACAGAATGTGTGGTTAAGTAGAAAACATAAGCATAAGATGAAAATTCTCAGGACGCCTGGGTGGCTCAGTCAGTTAAGCATCTGACTTCGGCTCAGGTCACGATCTCACTGTCTGAGTTCAAGCCCTGCGTCCCGCTCTGTGCTGACAGCTCAGAGCCTGGAGCCTACTTCAGATTCTGTGTCTCCCTCTCTCTCTCTAACCCTCCCTGACTAGTGCTCTGTTTCTGTCTCTCAAAAATAATAAATGTAAAAAAAAATTTTTTTAAAGATGAAAATTCTCAAGGTAATCCATTGATGGAAACCATGTTCATGAAGAACACAAATAAGATGTTTTATTGAATAACATGGGGCTGATTAGGAAAAGATTCTCTGACAAAGTAACATTTAGGCTCAGCTCGAAGGGATAAGTAAGGACCAGCCAGGGAAGGGAACTGAGGAAGGGCATCCAAGCATAGAGAAAAGTATGGACAGAAATCTTGAGATCAAAAAGAGAATGGTGTGTTTCAAGAACTTGAAGGAAGTCAGAATAGCTGAAATTGAGAACTGTGAGGTGAGAATAAAGGTTTAGACAGCAATCTGTGCCTGCACAACATGGTAGCTTCTATTGTGAATTTTATTTATTCTTTTAGCAAATACCAATTGAAGGTCTGCTAATAAACCTGCAACTAATTGTTCCATGTATTCTCCATTCAACAGGGAACAATATCCTTGGGAAGGGGGCAGACAATAAGTATTTTTCTTGTATGTCAGAAGTTACTATTCTTAATATTCTGGAGAATAATGAAATGGACAAGGAAAGCAGGTTGAAGTCCAGTTACCATATATATAGCATACTAAGACATAACCTTACTTACAAGGTGGTTTTGAGCAGAGACCCAAGTAAATTTGAGAAAGAAAATCAGGGGGATACCTATAGGCAAATCAGGCAAAGGGTAGAGCAAATGCAAAGGCCCGGGGGTGAGATCATAATTGCAATGCTCAAAGAACAGCAAGGTGGCCAGTACAATCCAAGTAATTAAGAGGGGAGTAGTAGGAGACGAGATCAGAGAGAGTGTGTGTGTGGGGTACAATTTTGTAGAACCTCCTAGGCCACTATTAAGACTCTTTAAAAAGAAATAAGAAACTTTTAGCACGTTCTGAGCAGAGGAGTGCCATGATTTAATTCCCACTGAAACAGTTCATTCTGGCTTTTGTGCTGAACGAGATGATAGGGGGTGGAGGACAGGGAAGGGACATGGCAAGGAGACCACTTAGGAAGGAAGCTCTTTTTCTTTATCCTAAAGTAATGGGAAATAATGAAAGATTTTTAAGTCAGGGAGTTATACTTTATTAAAATGTCATAACGTACAGATGGTCCCTGACTTAACGATGGTTTGACTTGAGATTTTTTTACCTTAAGGTGCGACAGCGATATGCACTCAGTAGAAATCATACTTCGAATTTTGCATTTTGATCTCTTCCCAAGCTAGCGATATGTGGTGTGATGCTGTCTTTCTGGGCGGTGGCAGCCAGTTGCATGCAGGTCTCTGCCAACCGTGTGCCTGAACATGGGATACCTGATGACCATTCTGTGCCCATACAGTTTTTCTGTTTGCTACTTTCAGTACAGCGTTCAACAAATTACATGAGGTATTTGAGACTTGATGATAAAATATATATCTTTGTGTGAGATGATGTTGCCCCACTGCAGGTTAATGTTAAGTGTTCTGAGCACATTTGAGGTGGGCTAGGCTAAGCTGTGATGTTCGGAAGGGTAGGCGTATTACATGCATTTTCCACTCAAAGTGTTTTCAACTTATGATGGGTTTATTGGGACATAACCTCTTTGTAAATTGAGGAAGAACTGTATATTCTAGTTGTAACCTCAGTTTAATAAATAGTTGAAAATAGAAACACCACAGTATAATTAAACTACTGTATTAATTACTGCTAAATTTCATTTCGATTTTTCTTTTCTTTGTTTCACCTAATGTGCTGTCATTTGGCCTGGATACATCATCTAACTCTCTTCTGATATTGTCATAAACCAGACTAATTCTAGCTCTAATTGCCCTGCTAAGAAAACACTTGGGCTGCGTTTTTCCAGTCTCAAAAAATGCCTTGGATCCCTGGGGCTTCCCTTGTGAGGCAGATATCTGCAACACCGGAGGACAAGAAAAATCTGAGTTATCAGTATTCTCGAGAATCCTAAAATCACTCATGCTAGGATTTCCTGCTCCTTCCACGGGATTGTACAAAATTCCCAGAATCATGGTGCTGTCAAAGAATGGAGAATTTTTCATTCCAGCCTGGTCACATGGTGCATGGCTCCCTCCCTGTGCCCCCATGGGCAGTTTGAACGGAGATGACACCAATAGTGGCACCCACTTTCTCAGTGCCACACTCAGTCATGAGGACACCTCAGCTCAGCAACCAGAGCTTCAGCCTTTAGTGTTCGATGCTGCCACCCTTGCACCTGCTATCCTGCTAGTTTGCCGCTGCAGTTTGAGAAAATTTCTAGTCACAGACACTCTCAGAAACTAGCAAATTGTAGTCTTTATTTTCAGAGAATTAATAGTCTTCCAAGTGTCGGATTGAGATTCTCAGAAGCTAAAAATCTGGAAGTTCATGTGAGTGCCTCTGAGTCTAGATCCCCCTGCAGTAGCCAGACCATGATATCTGGTATGGCTTCAAAGACAAGTGTAATAGTGACTGGAATTGTGTAAAATACCATTCATTTCAGTTTTCTACTAAACCTGGTAAACTGTGTGAAGGGTATGGATGACATGCGAGCAGACACTCCCCACGTCCTCCATTGACATCTAAAGTGTTCACAGTGACTTGCCTGAAACCTGGTGGGCATTGCAGCCCATGTCAGGTAAGGATTCAGCCAGGATCAAGGGCTCAGAACTTGGGCTTGCCTTTCGTAAACACTAGGCTAGCAGAAATGCCGTGTCAAAGCCTAAACATTTCCCCATTGCCATAATCAGGAAATTCTTATTGTGTATACACTTCCATGTGCTCTTTCTTAGAGAGTAATCAAATTTACAGGATAGTCCTGGCCCCACCTCTCACCTCCACACTCTTTTGTCCTCCATATGCTAACATTCTTTGGAAGAGGAACAATATAAATCAGAAAAACAAATACAAATTATTACCACCATAATTCACCACCTATCAGTATAACAGTAAAATGATTCTTGCTCTGTGACTTTGCTACTCTTCCTTCTCTACTTCCAGCTAATTGAAAAAATAGAAACTGTTTTACCTCCCATATATTTCCTGAAGATTTTAGTTTGCTCAGCATCCGTGGTCTGTGGAAGACCCTCAGTTTTCTTTTTGTAATTTTGTTTGTTTATTTATTTTTGAGAGAGAGAGAGAGACAGAGCACAAGCAGGGGAGGTGGAGAGAGAGAGAGAGAGGGAGAGAGAGGGAGGGAGACACAATCCAAAGCAAGCTCCAGGCTCCAAGCTGTCAGCACACAGCCTGACACGGGGCTCGAACCCATGAACTGTGAGATCATGACCTGAGCCAAAGTTAGATGCTTAACCGATGAAGCCACCCAGTTGCCCCAAGACTCTCAATGTTTTCATTTCCAGTTGAGAGAAAGCTTTTTTGGCAACTCTTTATATTCATTCCAACATCAACTCTTCTGATTCATATCTAATCTCATAAATTTATTTTTATACTTAGTTTTGTTGATTGCCAGTGGTTTTAGATCTGTATCACCATGGAAGACTGATGAAAGCTTATGCCTTTTAATTTTCAGGAAATAAATCTTGAAGCATTTTAACTGACATTATTTTTAGAAATGAATGTGCAAAGACCTTTTCACAGAAACCAACAAAATCTCTTAAGTTTATTCAAGAACTATAGGTTCCCTCAAGAAGAGGTTGATAAAGAAAAGATCATTGGAGGAGTGAGGAGAATTTTAATCATGCAATGATCACATGGCAAATACCTACCACTAACTATATATATACATTTATCCAACTATATATATATATATATATATATGCAACTATATATATCCAATTGTATATATATATATATATATATCCAACTATATATATATATCCAATTGTATATATATATATATATCTCCAATTGTATAACTGTATTCAGCCTGTCTTGATTGGGCTCCTAAGTTTTCAAAAGCAAATGTCAAGCTTACCTTAGCTGGACTGATTCTTATAGGTATGGCTCTGCTGTCGGTTAATTTAAAAATATCTACACTCCCAAGTATTTGTTCTTTTTTTTTTAAATTTGTATTTATTTTTGAGAAAGTGCAAGTGGAGGAGGGGCAGAGAGACGGGGACAGAGGATCTGAAGCAGGCTCTGCACTGACAGGCTGACAGCAGTGAGCCCAATGTAGGGCTTGAACTCATGAGCCACGAGATCATGACCTGAGCGGAAGTTGGACGCTCAACCAACTGAGCCCCTCAGGTGCCCCCAAGTATTTGTTCTTCCTGATGCTCTAGATTTATGGCTGATTGTAAAAGGTATCTGTGATGAATGAGCTGAGGAATATGAAGCCTTTTTTTAATCTGTTCTAATTTCATCCTTGCATCATTTTGGATTGTTATTGAACTGCTATATGAAACTATGACTTGGTATCATGTGGTTTGGCATTGAAGAATGTTTATGAGTAAATATTCTCATCCTACACTTACTTTTAATGAGGTTGTTGAGGGCAGTGTTTCCCATATCACACACTTTCTTTTATGAGAATCTATAAAAGGACATTTTTATCAGCTTTCAGTATGAAAAAAAGCTTGCCTCTCCCTTGCTCTTTTTTTTTTAAATAAACGCTAACTGAATTTTTACTACATGCCAGACACTGTGACAGATATGAGGCACACGCTGATGAACACAAGGAGACACAGTTCCTAATCTCATGGAACTTAGAGTTTAATAAGTGAGAGATGCATAAACTCTACTAGCCTATTAAAAACTGTTGAGATGGAGCTATGATGTGTGCTTTGAAGAGTAGCACTGTATTGTCAGGGCTAATAGTATAAGGGACTTGACCCCTTTGTGAGGTCACAGAAGAAATACAAGTGGAGATGGAAAGTCATTGAAAAATTAAAAAAAAAATTAATGTTTTATTTTTGAGAGAGAGAGATACAGAGTGCAAACAGGGGAGGGGCAGAGAGTGAGGGAGACAGAATCTGAAGCAGGATCCAGGCTCTGAGTTGTTAGCACAGAGCCCAATGTGCGTCTCGAACTCATGAACCCTGAGACCATGACCCGAGCCAAAGTCCAATGCCCAACCAACTAAGCCACCCAGGTGCCCCAGGAAGTCATTGAAAATTTTAAGCATGTTGAAAAAGTTTGACATGATTAAACTCATGTTTTGAAAAGAACACACAGCTGACGTGTGATGGGCAGATTGCGTTTCCCATTTTGAACAGACTCTTAGGAAGCACTGTCCAAATTTTCAGCCCACTTTTCCCTAAGTCTAACACTGGATGGCATTTCAGTCACTAACTTTACCCCTGACTCTTTATTACTTTCCTTCTCTTAATTTTCCTCTGCCCCATTATTCTTGCTTAGCAATTTTTGTTTTAGTTTTCTACACATCTCTTTATAATCCATATAGTTGTTTTCTTTGGGGGAAGGAGGCGGATGAAGTAAGATTCTAACAATAAATAAGTGATAGAGAATATGCCCTAGTTCTGAAAATTTTGGCAATATACTTGAAGAATTAGAGGAAAAAATATGAAAGAAATGGCTCTGAAAAATACAAAGACAGATCATAGAAGAGGTTTTCAGAGATTACTTCACAGATAGGAGAATGTCATTTTTAAATAAAGCTGATTTGAACCAGTCAGCAGCTTTGGGATCTCAAGCTTTTTGAGTTGAGTGCCTTTTTCAATATAGATACACTTTTATCTCTCATATATTTCTATTTCTTCTCCCTTAATCTTGGGACTCTTGTTCTTTTGTTTTCTTAATTGCTTGCTGTTCTGCAGTACACAGATTGAGGGAAGAGATCTTGGCTTTCCTTTACTTATTTTTTTGAACTTTGCCTACCCCCACACACCCGCTACACCCCCATAGTACAACACTGCAGATCGGTTTGCTGAATAATTTATAGCTCTGCACTCATAGTTTTACACCTGTTATTGGTAGGGCTGGTCTCTGGATTTCCAAGCATTGGCATGTAAAATACACACCTGCAATGAGTATTTCCTCTATACTTTTCCTCTACGCCCTCCCCTTAGTAGTTAAGAGAATAGCACATTTTGGTAGTGATAGAGCCAATGTCCCTGCATAAAATGCTTATAAACAACACCACTAGCTTACACATAAATGCCAAAAAAAAATGAACAGAAAAGGGAGGCAGCCATGGTACATACTTTGCCCCCCCCCATTTTCTCCTTATATTTTTAACTTTATCCCAATGTTTTGGGATAAAACATTAACATGTCAACATCTAGATAAGTCAGCCTATTGTACCTGCCATGTCTGATAAAGCCATCTTTGGGAAAAAAACAAATGAAAGGGGCACATCTGAGGCTGAGGGTGAGGGGAAATGACGTGAGCTCTCAGGAGCTGGAGGCGGTTAACCTTCAGGCCAGTGAAAAACACTGAGCACTGGGGGAAAGTGGATGGAGAGAATTTAGGGTCTTTATGGAAGGTTTTCTTTTTTCCAGTGAAAGCAACTTTAACCTTGTAAAAGATCTACTTTTGTCTTGTTAACCTGGCTTTGAGGAGGAATGACCCTGAGAGGAAAACAATAGCAGCAGCAAAGTATAAAGGGTAATAAACTCCTAGGAGCCTTTTTACTGTCTTCAGAGTCTTGTTTGGGGCGATATGAAGGCATACCCGTGAAGAAAAAAGCATCGTGAGCAATAAAATGTCCCTTCTGTCTTCTCAAGATTGAGCTCTGTGTTCGCTTATTCCTTATGAAGGGTCTCTCTGTCTTCCTGCCTCAGCTGGAAGGCATTTTTCTTTCTCCTCACTCCTGGAATATTTCCTTTTTTCTTCATTTACTTGCTTTGTTCTTTCCTTCTCTCAGTTCCTCCTTCCCTTTTAAAAGCTGCTAAAGAAACTGGCTGACAGTGGCCCAGAAAACCAGGAGGTAAGCTACTTGAGAGTCAGAGAGTGGAGACTGCACCTCTTCAGGGAGCCCCTAGGTAAGGGACCCTCAGGAAGCTTTGCACCAAAGCAGACTAGGACTGGAAGCAGGCAGGCTCTGGGGCAGTGCTTGGTACATTTTCTTTAATAGTTGACAATCCTTGGTTGAGATTTAAATATCTGACATTTAATTACATGGGCACATACTGTGGGCTAGAATTCATCAATATCACGATTGTTTGACTTAATCCGGAAGATAGGTGTGTTGTATTTGGATTTTTATATTTCAATTATGGTTTTTATTGACCTATAGACATACACACGTAGAGGTGTGTGGAGATCTATTTGTCTATTTATTAAGCATCTAGAACAAGAAAAACATCAACACCCATCCTCTGACCCCTCCAAAGGTAACCACTGTCCTCACTTGTAACACCATTTGTTTTGCCTGTTTTCCCCTGACTCCCGGTGTTTAACACCAAATTTGTGAGACCCATACATATTGTTGTGGTAGCTGTAGAGGGTTCATTCTCATTACTGGTCACAGTGATTCTCTAAATGTGCCCCCAGATCATTAGTATCAGCATCATAGGAACTTGTTAGAAATGCACATTTCTGAGCAAAAATTCTTTTCTGTTTTTCAATGTTTATTTATTTTTGAGAGAGAGAGAGACAGAGGGCAAGCGGGGTAGGGGCAGAGAGAGAGGGAGACACAGAATCTGAAGCAGGCTCCGGGCTCTGAGCGGTCAGCACAGAGCCCGACATGGGGCTCGAACCCACAAACTTCAAGATCATGACCTGAGCCAAGGTCGGATACTTAACCTACTGAGCCACCCAGGCACCCGTCTAAGCAAATTCTTGAGCCTTCACCTCCTGAACCGAAAACTGGGGTGCAGCACAGCCCTCTGTATGTTAACAAACCCTCCATATGATTCTGATACACACTAGTTTTCAGAAACATTGCTATATAGTATCCTGTTCTCTGAATATATTGTCATATATTTATCATTCCACTGTTGATGGACATTTGGGCTGTTTCCAGTGTGAGGCTATTATGAGGAGCTGTGAATATTCTAGTACCTGTCTTTTGGAGATCATGAAAATACATTTATTGTGGATGTATACCTAGTAGTATAATTTCTGGGTCATAGGATATGCTTTTGTTCAGCTTTAGTAGATATTACCATACAGTTATCTAAGTGGTTATACTAATTTCCATTCCCCAGCTGGATACAAGAATTGCAGTTTCTTAATATCCTCACCAAAAATATACTTGGTATTCATTTTATTTTTAGCCATTTCTGATGGAGATAGTGTATCTCATTGATGTCTTAATATGCATTTCTCTAATGACTAGTGAGATTGAGAGCCTTGTCATATACTCATTAGCCACTTGTATATCTTCTTTATTGAAGTGTACATTCAAATCTTTTCCCATTTTTCTACTAAGTTGTCTATTTTTATCTCATTGATTTGGAGATACGAGTCTTTGTCAGATAAATGTATTGCAGATATATTTTCCCTCTTTGTGGAATGCAAGCAGTTATATTTTTGATAACAAACATTCCCGAAGTGTAAGTATGGGCTAGCCACCTGCCTTGTTACTTATAGATTTTTTTTCAACATACTTCCCATTTCTTGATTGTTCACTAACTTTCTCTCCTAATGAAGCATTATTGCACAGAGTAGCAGAGCTTTGTTGTATGAAGCATGCAGCTGAGGAGAGGCTGATAAAACCATGCAGAAAGCTATATGGAATGTTTGAGGCAGGGCAGTATCTCACGGAAAACTCTAGATATTCTAAGGCTTAGGCGCGTGCATTTTTATTTTTTCTGCATCTCATAATCACAATCCCATCTTTTTAAAAATATGGTTCCTAGGTGACTGGCAAGTAGCCCAGTAACAGACCATAAAGGAGGCATAACAAATCTGTGGGGAGAGGAGAAGATTATTCAATAAACAGAGTTGGGGCAATTGGTTGGTTATGTGGATAAAAATCCATTCAGCTTCTCAAGCCATTTATGAAAATATGTTCCAAGTGGAACAAAGAGTTAATATAAAAATTCCAACCATGAAGAACTAGAAGGTAGTATTTGAGAATATTTTTTCTGATTTCTTAATGTGCAAGGAAATAGCAAAGGGAAAGATATATAGATATAACTATACCAGAACTTGAAACTTGAATTCCTAAATCCAAACTGAATTAAATGGGAATAAAAACAACTGAACAAAATATTTTCTAAAACTATGACATGCAGAGTTTATATCCTTAATTTTAAATTCTTAATACATAAACGTCATGAACAATTAAGAAAAACATGAAGGTCCTAATAGAAAATATGCAAAAAATAAGGAAAGGATATTTACAAGACATAAATTCTCCTGGCTGTTAACTTAATAGCTGTTAAAAAATATAAAATTACAAAAAAAAAAAAAACACAGAAAAGTAGAACAAGTCCAAACACACAAAGAAATAAAAATTAAGAAATAAAAAAAAATGCATTTCAAATATTGCAGAAAGTTTAGGCTTGATTGAGAGTTAAATGTAGCTTAAATTAAGAAAGAAAAACTCTCATGGAGAAGCACAACTCCAGTTTCTATCCCAACAAGGTGCAAGCTGAGAAGAGAAAAGAGAGATGATTTCCTATTTGCTTGTGGGCAGCAGGGTGAACAAGAAGTCTTCCAGAGGCTGGTGATGCCCCGAAAGGTTGGCATTTTGGATGAGGTCAAAAGACAGCAACAATCAAAATAATAACAACAAAGGAGGAAATAAAATAGCAAACACTTTGGAGAAGATCAGAGATGATGGTTGTCATTAATTAGAATTGGAAACGAAAAATGAACAGCGACCCACGTTTTTAAAGTCAGAAAAAAAATCAGTTATTTATTATGTTCGAAATGATCCAGGAGATGTGGTTAGTGCTGGGCTGACAAAGACGAACACAGCCCACTCCTGCCTTCAAGGAGCTTAGACAGGTTAGCCGATAATTTGAATAAAATATTGCAGAGGCTGTTACGACGTCGGCATCTTGAATAGGGTTTTATTAAATTTGCCTGAGGCACTTCAACCTAGCGCCCCAATAAAACAAGCTGTTTCTGCTGGGTTTCAGTGCAGCCCTACAACTGTTATTTATAACGACCATCCTGATTTCCAAGAAGCGGTGAAAGTGAGTTGGTGAATTCTGTTGAAGGTAATGGGGAAGTTCAAGATGTATTTTTGAATGGTATGTGGCAAAATTGATTTTAAAAACAACACTGGCTCTTACAGAGTTAATCTGCAACTCTCTCTCTCTCTCTCTCTCTCTCTCTCTCTCTCTGAGTCGACGAAGAGCTTCGCAAAGCTGAAATTTCACTGCATATGCTACTTCAGCGCACAGGATTGATTGAAACATTAAAATGAGCTGCTTATTCCCACTACCTTTGGGAATATGGACCAAAATAAAGATGGGTGGCTGGGAGACTAGGCACCCGTTTAATTTTTATAGCACACAAATATCCTACTTGTCAGTCACTCTAGGAAAAGTCATACAGAAACGAGGATAATAAACACCTGATATTACAGACACCACAAAAATCTGTTATTACTGTGAACGACTACCATAATTTAGATTGTTTTTTTGTTTGAGTCATTTAAGTAATTACCTCAAATCTCTGCTTTATTTTTTAATCTCATGCTATAGTTTATTACTGTTACTACCTGAAGAAATAAGTAAAACATTGTGAGCAAACATTGTGTTTGCTTTTTGCAAACTAAAATCTTTGTTTTTGCAAAATGCTATATTTGGTAATAGCATCAAAAACATTATTTTTTTCTAGAATTAGAAATAACATTCACAAAAGAAATCTGAAAGTGTGCTGGTTCGAAAAAAAAGTTTTCTGCTTCATGTAACTGATTCTCTGGGAAATTTCATGACAAATATTCATCCATTGTTTTGTAGTAACCATTGCAACGTGAAATTAAAACAGACTCAAAACTAAGCATTTTTAAAACAATTATCCAGCAGTGAAATTACTATATATCTCTTCTAAAAACAGGTTTATCATACATACATTTATGTGAAAAATGGCTGACCTTTTTCATTCAGTTCAGCAGCAACATTCATTAGACTTGCTTTCCTAATTTCTTCAACTGGCGCACAGAAAATGTAAGGCTGGGCTGGGGGTTTAGGATGTGAACACTTGTACGTGATTCCTTTTGATCAAGAGCAGAGCTGACCCTTCTCCCCACCCAGCTTTCCCTTTTTGTGCTTGTGTGTTCCGAACAGCCATTCGGAACAGAGTCCCAAATTGCAATGATGTCCCAAATCGCAGGATTAATGTGTCTACGAACAGACCTCTTATGCCTCCAAAATGAAGTACTCCTTGCTAATTTCTCTTCAAGACACCAGCTTAATTGCATTTTAAACAAATGGGCTGCTTTGCTGGCCAACTTTTAAATGAGATAACAGCAATGTTCACTCTCCAGCAGTGATGAGTGCCTTGCAGTAGATTCAAAACTCTGTTCAATAACAGGTTTAATCTCACACCAGCAGATTTACTGCAGAATAAACTGCCACTGAGCTCATAATTAGTAAAACAACAACAAAAAATCCAACCTACTAAATATTATTTTCCAAAGCAGCAGGCAATGTTTTAGTGGAAAATTTCAGTCCTGTTCTTTGTGTGTTTTATTGATTTTATGTATGATATTGGGAATTCATGCTATGATTTAAGATAATGTTCTTTATCGATCACGTAAGCAGTTGTGTAGTTATCCAGTAACAAAATGATGCCCCCATTCACAGAATATGTAACATACACAGCCAGGGAGACTACAGTGCTTCTCTCTTTAATGTTTATTCCTTTTTTTTCCTAAAAGCATATTCGCCGTTGGAAAACAACAGCCAAAAAGCATTTGTGCTTTAGAAACAATCTTCTCATAATTTTCTTTGTTGTAGCTATTAGCGGCCAATTGTGATTCAGTGAAAACCCGTTCAACAAACAGATGTTACAAAGTATATTCTCTGCTTGCTGCATCTAAACAAATATTAATGAAGTAATTGGAACTATTACGGAAAAAAAAGAGCGCTTACTATGTATTTATGGTCTTATGTACAAAGCTAGACTCTCCTAAAATTTCTCATTTATATTGCACAGTAGTAAGACATAGTTATAATGACATACCAAGGGACATATTTTTCATAATTGTCTTAAATATCTGTGCAAAAACCTGTATTACACAATTCTAAAGAGCTAATCTGCAAATAAGGGTGAACAAAAGCTATTGTGCAAAAAGTAGCAGAAAACAACTATATGCATTTAAAAAAAATCAACTTCATTATATACACCAATCACAGATTTTCAAAAATCTTACTTTTGTGTGTGTAAATATAAATTAAATGTGTGATAGCCAAAAAAGCTGTTATTAAATAGCTTCTAATTATTTGAGCAGTGTGCTTCTGACATTTTTCAAACAGAAATAAGTTGTCTTTGGTATAAGCACTAGCTCACCTCCCATCACTCAAACATGTAGTAATGGCATGTGAGGCTAGCTTTATTTCTGGCATTAACCTTTTGATAATGAGTGCTACATCAAATGGAATTTGAAGAATCTAATGGTACTGCTGTGCAGTTTATTTTTTTAAGACCCCCAAAGCAAATTAAACCTCAGTGAATCAGACATCATATTCACAGACAATAGCAGTTTTAAGAAATAACTAAAAAATTACCAATTTACAAATAAAGCTTTAACTCTATAGGTTCTCCAAGTGATGATTCAAAGAAAAACTACTCCTTCTTCTCTTCATGTAAATAGCCTCCGATTTGTACTGACCCTGAAGATTAAAGGTTTTAGAAAGGAGGGAAAGAGAGGAAGGGAAGAAAAGAAAGTATTTCTAGTTCTATCTTTGACTAATTATCACGGTATTTCTAAGTCATAGGCCTGAAGAATTTTAGAAGCGAAGGGCCTCAGGAAGGACTCCAATCCCATAACTCACAAAGGAGAATAGTGTTCAGACAACTGATGTGATAAGCCCAAGGGCACATTTTTCACTTGTCTCATCTATTACATAGGAGCAATGTTTATTCTTTTATCACATACCTAATAAGTATCGTCTTACTTATCGACTTACTTACTAGTCTATACTCTGGTCCATCAGATTTCAGAGTCATTGCTCTTAACCACACACTGGATGACCTCATCCAAAATATGGCCACCTTATAGATCTTATATAACACCGTGTTCTTTTTTCCCTGATCTGTTCAATTTTAACCTATGTTGCATTTTTGGTCAATTTTTTACAACTTTATTGAAGTAGAATACATATGTAATAAAATGCACCCATTTCTAAGTATACACTTTGATGAGTTTTAACAAATACCCATGTAACCACCATCCCAATCATGATAAAGATTTCCTTTCTTCCTCTTTGTAATAAATCCACTCCCATCACCGATCGTAGAAAATAGCTGATCTAATTTTCATCACAGTGGATACATTTTTCAGAACTTCATACGAATAGAAGCACAATTTTATTTATTAATATGAGTTGACAAATACCTATATAGAGCTTATGATATGCCAGGCACTAAGTGCTACACAAATACAATATTTAATCTTCATAACCACCATAAGGTGGTATTATTATCTCTATTTTATGGGTAATAAAGCAGAAGCCCAGAGAGGTTAAGTAATAATCCAAAGTCACACAGCTGGTATATGGTCGACCTGAAATTTTAACCAACCAGTTGTTTTCCAGAGCCCTAACCATTACATAATGCAGCATGAGAATTAATAATAATGATAATTGCTAAACCGTATTCTCTGCTGGCCACTCTTCTAAGCACTTACACATATTAGCTCATTAGAACAATCCTTTGATGTAGGTAATATTGTTCTCTTCACTGATGAGGAAATGAAGGCAGAGGGAGACAGGCACAAGATGGTTATAAACCAAGAACTTGACATACATTATATCTAAATCTCCAAGGCATAGAAGAATCCCTGGGGTGTGACAGGTGCTCAATAACACACCCACACACACACACCCCCCCACACACACATTATATATGGTATATGTATATGTATATGATATATAACATACTATATGACATGAAATATGCTGTATGTAATATGTAATACATATTTCACATAAGCATATATACATTTAAAATAAGGGACTAAATCTAATATATATAATGAATATTTTAATTAATACATTTCACAAATGAATTTGTGAAAAAAATAAATGAATTTGTGTTGATTTTATTAGCATTCACATTCTACAAATGAGGGAATAAAACTGAGAGGTTCAGAAAGAGAAAGTAAATAACAACCAAATTTACTAATCTATTGAATGGATGGACTGCTTGGTTTTGAAAGTGAGCCTGTTGGTTTCCAAAGAGCATACATTTCCTCCCCTATGTTCCCACTCATTTTTCAGCACTCTGCTAGGTATGTTACCACATAACTCGTCTCAGATCATCATTTCAAGGACCCTATGGAGAAGGTGTTCTCATCACTTTACATATTAGATAACCAGCATGCAGGAGGATTAAGCAGATTCCCCTTGGTCACCTGGCTGGGGACGCTTATGTTCTATGGTCAAATTCAGGTTAGGAGTGGAGTCTGACGTTGATAAATTTGAATACCTTCATCATGTAGGTGATCCATTGGAAGTGCATGAGATTACTGAAATCGAGGATGCACAGGGTTAACACAAAGCTAATCAAGGTTATTTATAGCTAGTGAGTACCTCCAAGTGCCAGGAATTCTACATATGCATCTTATTGAATCTAAGTCACTTTCAATTGTAAGACACATCCTCACTTCTAATTTGTTAAAATGGGAAAGCCATCCATGATTTGGAATCTGTGAGACACAGTCCTCTATGTCTAATTCCTATGATGACCCTGTGAGATTAGTATCTCCCTTTGTCAGATGAGGAAAATAAGACTTAAAGAGAAAAAGTGACGCACCTCTTGACCCAGGGTTAGATCTGAGTAGCTCTGCAACCTGTCCCTTCGTGAGTCCTGTCTCCTCTGTCATTGTTTTCTGCTCTGCTGTATTGTTTTGCATGTTCCGGCACTGCTCTTGCAAAGTGAGGAGGTTTTTAGAAAGCATTTGCTGTAAGGGAAGTTTACCACTTTGCTAATACAACTTATTGTCTGTTTGAACTTCTGAATTATTTTTAAAATTAGTATTGTACCACCCAATGTACAATTAATTTGTTTATAGTTTCGCAAGATCTCATGCTTTTGCTTTTACGGTCAGCTCAGACGTACCCTTCCATTAGTTACAAATGGTTAAATCCAACTCTTTCCCCAAAAGGTCACACTGTCTTTCATGATGAACTAACTGCTGACCCATTATGCCAACAAGGGACATATTCCCTTCAATATATTTTATTTTTTCAGTGGAGTATTGTAAGACTTTAGTAAAAACATTTAGTCAAATAATTGTATAAAATGAATAGGTTCATATGTTCCATTGTCATCGGTTAAATTTAAATTTTAAAGCAGTATAAATTTATAGTTTTCCAAAGATAATCCATCAGAGGAATTAAGTCTGCTATACTCCTCACAATTCCCATTTTGATCTTTCATCTCTGAATTCATGTCTTCTTGTTACTTTTACAAGTAATAGGAAATGTTCATCTGATTTTTCCTCAGCTGGACAGGACATTTTTTCTGAAGTCACAGCAATAGCTTTTGTTCCACTTGTGAAGAGCCTCTACAATTTAAATAACTAGATTTTCTAATGGCACTTTCCCCCTCACATCAAATAAACATTTCTCTTGGAGAGAAATATGTGATTTTGTGGAAATAGACCCCTGACAGATAACTGACCAGGAGATATGATTAGCTAGCATCCATAGAAAAAATGCTTTCTAGACTCGTACTTTACACAAATAATGAATAATAATTCTTTATTTTTTCTCTCAGAAAAGTTTCAATTACCCATAAACTTTGAAATTTGCCATGTGTCATAACACCACCTTTTAAGCTCAGTTTTATTCCAATTTTACTCTCTCTCTCTCACTCTTCCTCTCTCTCACGAGTTGCTGTTTATGAATCCAAACGAAGGAAGAAATATTCCAGAAATACAGCATACGTCAACTGGACATTTCAGATAGGTTACACGAATCCTTCAGGAATGGAAATCTCCTTTACATGTTCACAACCTTCGCAAGTTGCCAGTGCACTTGAACCTCCCTGCTTCCCCTAGTCTCCGCGATTACCTCAAGACACAGGGCAGTGATATTAGTCATCAGGGCTGGCTTTGTGGGCCTGCGACATGCAGTTGAACATGGCCCTGTGCATGGAAACTTAATGCTCTGCTGTCATTGTCTTGAAATTCTTAACAATATTTTAACAGAGTTCTATGTTTTCACTTTCCATTTGGCCTCACAAATTATGTAACTGGTATGGTGACTTGTCCTCGTATAATACGTAGGATAATTTATTTCTCTGCTCCACAGTAGAAGGAGAAGCAGTAAAGAGGAACCAAGGGGGTGGGGGGGGGGGGGGAAGACAGAGAAGTTAATTAGAAGAAACAGAGCGGAGTTGAGAGTTGTGATGTTTTGGCTTCATTCCTTAGCTTGAAATACAAACTTGTAAAACCTGAGACACATTCATTTCTCAATTACCATCCCCCACCAAATAGAAACCCTTTTTTTGCTACTAAAAAAAGCCACACCCTAAAAAGAGCAAAATGTCATATATTTGAATTCTTGCAAAGCCTGTCATAATTAAGGGGTGATCTCTCAAATTATTTTATTTAGAACACTAGCATGCGGTAACTTCAAAATGCTTTGGTATATTTATAGATATCACATGACAGAATCCATTTAAAAAAAGGAGGCACGTATATTTAATTATTCTTAGACAAATTATCTCACGTGTTGGATTTCACTGTTCAAAAGGCCTTCTGAAAATTATTTTTAAAAAGCAAAAAGTAAATTGTTACTTTGTAGAGACATCAAAAATATACTTTCTGATTATTATCATTATTATTTCTTTTAATAAAATGGTATGCGAATGGGTGCTTGCAACTGCAGATAAAGTTTCTAGGGAGAGCAACACACGTGTTTGGAACGAATTTGGAATGAATTGAAACAGCTTGGCCAGAAGTAGTCTGTGCCCTGGAAGATTGAGGCACAGGGCTTAAAAGGGGAATAGGGAAGTCAACAATGTTAGAGAGCGTGTAAAAACTTTGATAAGATTATTTCGTAAAATTCAAATGTGGCACATTTTATCCATTCATACTGTTTCGTAAAATATTTAAATTTAAGCATGTATAATTCAATTAATAAATAGTAGTCATCTGACTATTTGCATGCCTCAAAGTCTATATATTCAAGCTGTTCCGGTCATCTCACCCCTTCCCTGCCCCCCCGGGAAAATTAGGTGTTGCAGTGTATTTGGGTTTACCTTATCTTTAAACATTTGCGGTTGTAATCACAAACCTTTCAAAATCACCTGGTAAAGAAAGGTGATTTTTTTTTTTTTTGCTATTTTATGTTATCTGCTCTTTATACAATGCGGACGGTTGATTAGCATAGCTAATTGAAAGTTGAATATATTCAGCATTCTCAGTTGAAAGGTTCTTTATAGCTACAGAGTGCCAAATTGAATTATTTTCATCTCTCTAGTCCAAATCCCGGGCTGTGAATCTCTCTGGGACAGCTCTGCTGAGATTTATTACATGCACACATCTGTATTCCCCCCCAAAGTCCTTCATTCCTGCCTAAATGAAGAGGGAGTCTGCCTGCCTCCCTCTTGTCCCCCAGACCCAGTTGAAGGCAGTTAGTTGTGTTGGAGAGGGTGAGGTCATAACCACAAGCAACAATGCTGAGAATTGAAATGTGTCTTGAATGAAAGCAAACAGACAAATGACAATGAAATTAACCCTACTTACTTGGCACAGACATTTCCTTTCTGTTCTTGCTTCAAAAAAGAATTTTTTCCCCTGGATGCTTCTACTTTTATCTCTCACATCTTTCTCTTCCTTCCCATTTCTACTGCCACAGTCTTGCCACGGAATGTTTTCACTCCCTGTCTAGATTTCCTTCCTGCAATTAATCCTCTCCTTCATATTTTTTACCCCTCATTTCAACCCATCTTCAAGCCTGCTGCCTGGGTGCTCTTTCAAGTGCCCGGTTAATATCCTCTCAATTCTAGCTTGCACAATTTCTGTGGCTCCTGACTGCCTATGAATAAAATAAAATTTTCTTATATTGGCATTTCAAACCTACTAACACTCTAAACCCAATTCACTTTTCCAACTTTGCTTCTTACTATTAGCAAGTTAAGCTCAACCAAGAAATACCTGAAGTGGTTCTTTAATATAATTGTTAATCATATTACCTTATCTTAATTTATGTATCCTTGTGGGATACTTCAAGTCTTGTCTAGGACAAGGCAGAATAAAAAGAAGTAAAAATACCTTAACTTTGAAATATCATATTTCCCAGCTCTCTGTTTTTTTGTTCATGCTGTTCCCTCTGGAGTACTCTCTCATCCTGGTATTTGCTATTGAAATTCTGTCCACACTTCATGGAGACCCATTCCATATGTCATTTCCTGCAGGATGAACTTCCTCAATCAAGTCAGACTCTTCTTCCTTCCTGCCCTTGAACTCAGTAGGCCCCTCATATGATGGCTCATATAGCCTGGTATTACAGATAACTGAATTTTACCTGCTAAATTATATACTGATTACACGTAAGCTTTACAGCTTTACATTTTTTTTTCAAAAAAATTATTTATTTTGAGAGAGAGACAGAAAGAGACAGAGAGAGAGAGAGAGAGCATGAGTGGGGGAGAATCCCAGGCAGGCTCTGTGCTGTCAGTGCAGAGCCTGACGTGGGGCTCGATTTCACAAACTGTGAGATCATGACCTGAGCCAAAATCAAGAGGCACCCCTATAGCTTTAAGTCTTAGAGAAAGTCTAGCACAGTATCTTTCACAAAGGAGACACTCAATAAACATATATAGACAGAATGAATGAAGGAAGAAAAAGAGTGAAATTGTATGCCTCCAAGTTTATGTTTAAATTATGGACTCGTACTGAGGGCTTCCTTTATTTAGCAAGTCTTGGTTTTAGAAAAAAGTAATTTCATTAGCTGTATCACTTTATGATATTCATGCCATGGAGAGAATTCTACTTAGTGAGACATTCTTTGTAACTTTCAATTGGTGAGATGATGTCAAGTGGTTTAAAGTTTGGATCTTATTTTTATAATTAGGAGCAATAAATAATAGTTAATATTTAAATAGGTTTTACTGTATGCCGGGAACTGATCTAATACTTTATGTATATTACTCCATTTAACCTCATTAATACCTATGTGGCAGATACTACAATTATTATTGTTTTACAAAACCAAAGCTAGGCAGTTTCCCAATTTCACATGGCTACTAGATGACAAGAGATGGGAACTGAGCCCACTTATTTTGGCTTCACAGTCTGTGTGTATTCTATATAGTCGGGTGGCTGGATGAAACAAATATTATTTTATTTCAATCAAAAAAACTATGAATATTTGATAAATATGAAGCTCAACTTCAGTCTTTCGGTATGATAAAAATATATAAGGCAATATTCTTGAACTTTAGTGAAATCTGTTATTCTGGGAAGTTATGGTTAAAAATCAAAGACTGAGGACAAGATAGCCTTCCCAGGTAGATAATCTGTGCAGTTGTACAGACTTTGCATTTAGAAGAGCCCCATGCTTGGTCTAGTGCATCTTGAAATTTTTAGTAATTTTGAAGAAAGGATTCAGATTTTCACTTTGTACTGAGTCCCACAAATTATATAGCTGGTGCCGATTTCACGTTTTAAGGACAAATATAAATATTTTCTCAGTACATTCAAGTAAACATTAAAGTTTTATCCTTTCCACTCTCACTTCCCTTTCCTTCAAACATGCCTCAAAAGGTAAGGAATCAAAATCTTAAAATAGCTAAAGACCTCTTTTATAAGAAAGCAATAGAATTTCCTGAGTAAGAGGTTAATATTAACGTGCCCATCTGGTAGACAGATGAAATATTTGTCTCACTGTCCCCATTCTGGTTTGGTTACGAATTGTCCCCTATATCCCATGAACTGAGATACATAAATATGGTTTTTTTTCTTATAACTCTGTAATTTCTAGAGCTCTTTTTTTTAAGTGTTTATTTAGTTTTGAGAGAGAGAGAGAGACAAAGTGCGAGTGGGGAAGAAGCAGAGAGAGAGGGAGACACAGAAACCAAAGCAGGCTCCAAGCTCTGAGCTGTCAGCACAGAGCCCAACGTGGGGCTCGAACCCACGAACTGTGAGATCATGACCTGAGCCGAGTTGGACACTTAACTGACAGGTGCCCCTAGAGCTCCTTTTTACTTTTTGTTGTTGTTGTTGTTGTTAATTCTTATTCTCTCCCTTCTTCTTGGCTAGCTCTGCTTTGTTTTCCTAGCTGTCTGCAGTCTCTGGGTTAGCTGTGAGACTCATGGCCATTCTTTCATTCGGCAATGAACTCTATTGAGTCCCTGCTTCAGTAGAGAAAGAGGAACTCTGAGGACATCTGATTGTGTAGTTTGTCTTCCCGGGGTGATAAAAATGTGTACAATGCCTTTGAAGGATGGCCCAAGGGTAAATAATATTCTGCAATGTGAGCCTGGCCTAAACACAAAAAACACAGATTGGGTCACTTTTCAGAGAACGTATTTTCCTACTAAGAGAATTATTTAAGTTAAGACAACTAGTCAATGCTAGACAGGGGAAGATGAAGTGTGGGCAGTTTCTGTCTTCCAGTATCCACGTAAAGGAGGAGATAGTCCTACACATAGGGCATCACATACTGACATGTACATGATACTAATGTAAGTAAACTATATCATGGTTCCTTGGGCAAAATAAAATGGGACACAGATAAATGGTGCAGAACCAATAATATTTGGGCTTCTTCTGAGGGTAAGGAGGGACAGACTTTGCAGCAAATTAAAACAAAAAACAAAAAACAAACAAAAAAAACCACAAAGCCCTGAAATTGCGGCATCTGTTTGTATAAGTGAGTGATCTGCCATGACTGGGCCTGGGCTTCATGGGGTTGAGAGTATAGATGGGAACAGATGTGCCTTGCAAGGTGTGAAATGACATTCTGTTAAAAGGGATGATTCAATAAAAGGTTTCAAGGAGTAAGGAGGTGTAGTAGAAATGTGTATTTAACACAGATAATATGTATGGCACACAGAACAATGACTCCCCTAAGCCCACACGAAGATGTCCATATCTTACTATCTGGAATCTGTGAATGTATTAGATTGGGCAAAGGGAAGTAAGGTTGCAGGTGGAATTAGGTCACTAGCCAGCTGACCTTGAGATGGAGAGAGGATTCTGGATCATCCAGGTAGGCCCAGTGTAATCACAAAGGTCTATATAAATGGAAAAGGGAGGCTGAAGAGAAACAACCTGAGAAATGAATGCATGAAAATGATTCATCCAGGTGTTGCTGGCTTTGAAGATGGAAGAATGTGGCCATGAAGCAAGGAATGCAGGCAGCCCCCAAAACCTGGAAAAAGGCAAGGAAATGGATTCTTCCCTAGAGCCTCCGGAACGTGTGTAACCCTGCTGACAACTTAGATTTTATTTAGGTCAATGAGACCAGTGTTGAACTTCTGTCGACAGAATTATAAGAAAATAAATTTGTTTTGTTTTAAGAGACAAATTCTTTTTTTAATGTAACTTTTTTAAATTAATTTTTTAAATTTTTTAATCTTTATTTTTCTTTTTTTTTTTTTTTTAATTTTTTTTTAACGTTTATTTATTTTTGGGACAGAGAGAGACAGAGCATGAATGGGGAGGGTCAGAGAGAGAGGGAGACACAGAATTGGAAACAGGCTCCAGGCTCTGAGCCATCAGCCCAGAGCCCGACGCGGGGCTCGAACTCACGGACCGCGAGATCGTGACCTGGCTGAAGTCGGACGCTTAACCGACTGCGCCACCCAGGCGCCCCTAATCTTTATTTTTGAGAGAGAGAAAGAGAGACAGAGTGTTGAGCAGGGGAGGGGGAGAGAGAGAGGGAGACAGAATCTGAAGCAGGCTCCAGGCTCTGAGCTGTCAGCATGGAGCCTGATGTGGGACTCAAACCCACGAACCGTGAGATCATGACCTGAGCTGAAGTCAGACGCTTAACCAATTGAGCCCCCCAGGTGCCCCAATTTATTTTTTTTAATTTACATCCAAGTTAGTTAGTATACAGTGCAATAATGATTTCAGGAGTAGAATCCAGTGATTCATCCCCTACATATAACACTCAGTGCTCATCCCAATAAGTGTCCTCCTTAATGCCCCTTGCGCATTTAGCCCATCCCCCACTCACCACCCCTCAAGCAACCCTCAGTTTGTTCTCTATATTTAAGAGTTATGTTTTGAGCCCTCCCTGTTTTTATACTATTTTTTCTTCCTTTCCCTTATGTTCATCTGTTTTGTATCTTAAATATCACATATGAGTGAAGTCATATATTTGTCTTTTCCTGACTGACTAATTTCACTTAGCATAATACACTCTAGTTCCATTCAGGTTGTTGCACATGGCAAGATTTCATTCTTTTTGATTGCCAAGTAATACTCCATTGTATATATATATACCACATATTCTTCATCCATTCATCCATCGATGGACATTTGGGCTCTTTCCATACTTTGGCTATTGGCGATAGCACTGCTATAAACATTGGGTGCATGGGCCCCTTCTAAATAGCACACTTGTATCCTTTGGATAAATACCTAGTAGTGCAATTGCTGGGTCATGGGGTAATTCTATTTTTAATTTTTTGAGGACCCTCCATACTGTTATGGAGTGGCTGCACTCCCTACTGCAGTTTGGGCTGCAGTTTGCATTTCCACCAGCAGTGCAACTTTCTCTGCATCCTTGCCAGCATCTGTTGTTGCCTGAGTTGTTAATTTTAGCCATTCTGACTGGTGTGAGGTGGTATCTCATTGTGGTCTTGATTTGTATTTCCCTGATGATGAGTGATGTAGAGCATTTTTTCATGTGTCTGTTGACCATCTGGATATCTTCTTTGGAAAAGTGTCTATTCATGTCTTTTGTCCATTTAAGGGAAAAATTCTTTAAGTTGTATAAGATAATAAATTTGTGATGCTGTATTTCTGGCATCATAGGAAACTAGTGCAATGTGTTAAATTCAGAATAATCCATGAAATTCAATTTTAAAATATTATTTAATAATGAACAAATATATTCTGCTATCTATCTACCCTCTCCTAATTTTCATAGGTCTTGGCACATGTTTCTTTCCGGCTGCCTCCTACTGACCCCAGATAACTTAGATTTGTAATCACAGTCTTCTGCTTCCAGCTACATGCAGGACAGAAGCATAAATACCAATGCCCATTACAGCCTAGCCACAAGCAAATAAAAAAGAGAGGCAGTTCCTGTGTTTTTAGGCATATCATCCACCATCTTTCTCTTGGGCTGGAGACACTATCTTTGTCTACATTGTTCTGTGCCTCGATTAATATTTCTACTGCTATCAACTGCAAAATAATTTGGATCTAGCAAAAATATATACATTTAAAAGGTCAAAAAGGCCCTTCTTCTCAGATGCTTGACACACTGCCAAATCCATAATTGCAAATTTTGTTTATGCCATTCCTCTTGACACAGGGTAACACGGCTGTGTAAAAACTCATTTACTTTAGGGTGACAATTCTGTTTAGATTAATTGACTAAGGAGATTAATATTTACTCTACTTCTCTATCACTGTTGAAATGTTAACTATATTGTATAAAATCTATTAAGTACTAAAGCATTCTTTGCAAACTGCAATACGTTGATTTACTTCCAAAATGCAGCTCATAATGGTCACAAAATGGCAGAAAATCTTTGTGTGTTTTAAAGGGCAAGTGATTTTATTTGGGCATCAAGAACATAATTAGTGGCATTTGAGTTTGAAGTCATTTATCCTTGCAGTGGAATGACCAAGGTACTTTGCTCATGAAACCTGACTACTTTCAGAGAATTTCGTGGTATCCTGTGATTTATCTACACGTGGCCTATCCTGAGCAGACCATCAGTAACTGGTACCTGCCAGAGTGAATAAGAAGATAACTGTGTTCCCACATGCTGACAATATAAATTCCTCATTGTGTAGTAGATGGGTGTTGTCTTAGGTGTGGTCTAGAAGCTGCCTTCTAGCTAGGAAAATGGTCTTGGTGAAACAAAGGTTGTTATTTCTGTCAGATGTTCTCCAACAATTATGTGCTAAACATCAAGTAAGCCATAGAGTTGCATAATGCATCAATTGAATTGGAGGTACTTTCCTCTTGACTGTTGTGAGACCAATTTCTTATACATTTTCCTTAGAATTATGGCTGGATCTTTCTCTAGGCTTGGTGGAAGGTTGGCATCAGTTGGTCAGAATGTTTTTGCCAACATATCTCTCTCTGAGTTACCATATTGTGAAAAGTTGAAGCTTTAATGCAGCATTTATTCAAGAACCGTGTTCAAAGGGCTTTCTGGTGTGAAATAAAACAAAACAAGCTTCTTTTTTTGTTTGTCTTTTCTGTTGGTAGCTTCTTGAATACGTGGCATTTCTCCATTCTGCTTAGAATAATGTGGAGAATCCTTAATTCTCTTAATAAAAGGGAGAGCACTCACATGGTTTTTCAAAGCTTAGGCATTTATCCTAAAAATCTGTTAAATATAAAAAGACTTCAGTCCTTTTGTCCCACAGCAAAACCTTGAACTAATTGCTATTTGGCTCTTAGCAAAAGTCCCTCAAAGGCAAGCTCAAGGGAGAAGTCTCCAAAGTGCCTGCCACCCATCTACTTCTTTGGAGAATCAAATGTTCTTGTTTGATCAGATTAGACACCATCACTCAGTCACCTTCACTGAATTTTACTTCATTGTTAAATCTTTCACTTTTATCAAAAGCAGCTACAAGAATTAGCTATATAAATGTAATTTCTGCTCTTTCTACACACAGTTTGGGTATATTCCTCACTACATTGCGTAATGCCCTCCTTAAATTGACCCATGTGAGAAATCTCTCTCAAGATTTAGGACCAGAAAAGTTTGTTGAGAATCTTGCTTTTTTCTTTGCAAGAATGAGGATGATGAATTTCCTACTGTATACCTTGTCCTACTGGTACCACTCATCACTTGACCTGCCAGGATGCTGGGAGTCAAGAGATGCTCATTCACACAAGTCAACATGTTGTCCAGTGGTTGCATATTTGGATTTATCCTTATACGTCACATCTTTATCTCTATGCTTAGAGAAAGGAAAAGAACACATAAATCAGTACAGTTGATTTTAAAATCATGTTTTGTTATTAGAGAAGTTGAGAAAAATAGATGTACTTAAAGCTAAGTAAGATATAGAGAAGTTAAAATGACTTTGGAATGATATTTTAAGAGGTAGATAAAGGAGGCTATAAAAGTAACATTAGAGTATTCTGTTAAAAAAAACTCTTATTATTTTCTGGTATGGTGGCAGGAGTTAAAATAATAAAACTTAGCTAAATGGAAACAATAATTCATCTGAAGATATTTATCAAAGTTCTACTCTGTGTGTGACATAGTTCCTGCCCGTAGGGAGTTTTCTCTTAGAAGTATGAATAGGCAATTTAACTGTATTATAGCATTTGCTATTTTAGAGGAAATGTGGGCTGCCATAGGACCAAATTAGCAAGTACTTTTGATTTGAATTTAGGGTAGGCTTGAAGAGGAAGCATTTTCAAAGTAAAGACCAGATTTAAGACAACAAAGTAATGTATCCAGAGGAAGAGGGAAGGCAAGAAGGCTCCAGAGAAAAGGCAAAGAATTGGGAAAGACTCTGAATTATGAGTGGACACAGAGACTCCAGGGGACCAAAACATGTTAACAATGTGCTGGCCAGCACCTTCCTTCTCAGAGGCATTGAGGTTAGTCTGATCTTCAGCAGCCATGACTACAAATCTACTGTTAAAATTAATTACCTTATTAATGGTGACTGCATTATTCAGAGAGTAAGACTGCACTCATGTTTAATCTACAGTGGTTACAAAACATAATTTTAAGTGTGTTCCTAATTATGTGTGTTAGCAGGTAGGGTATGTATATAAGTATGACCTAAAAACAGTGACTTGAGGGGGATAGAATCTTCTATTGCCATAGTAGAGCTCTTCTTATCAATTGACCAGAAGGAAGTTATGCAGCAACACCTAGCCGTGGTTTGAGGCAGAGGAATGAAGTCTTTACTCAAGGTGGCAATGAGTTGATAAACATTGTTAATATTTGAGGTGGAGAAAACATTTTCTAAAGGATTACCCAGTTTCTGATACCATATCCATATAGCTATAGTTATATCTTATCTATAAAATAATGCTTACAGATGTGCAGGTCTACCTCCATAAAAAATATAAACCACAAGATGTAAAAAGAAGTTATCCCAAAGTTGGTGATTTCACACAGGGTACACAAGTTCCTTTATTACAAACTGTTAAGTTGCACCTTTTTCATTGACCTGATCGTTGAACCAATAAAATCAGCTTAATAAAAATTGTATAACACAGCAAGCCACATTCTCTATCAGCTGTTTGAAAAGTGGAATACATAGATTTGCCTAGCTGTAGCAAACTGAGGATTTAATTTACCCAGAACATGGTGATTAATGTTAAGAAGTTTGGGTGGTTATTAACCATCCATATAATCACCTTATTTCCCAAGGTATTTTGCCAATGTACACTTTACTTCATATCCGTTATATAATATCTGTGGAAATGAATTGCTCATGTTCTATTTATGTAAAATGGCATCTCTCAAAGGTATTGTGGCAATTATCCAGGGATCTCAGGTAATTTTTAAATGGTTTTGCTTCTACAACTTTAACAAAAACATGTTTTGGATCTAAATCATCTGGATGTTTGCACTTACATTATACCTCTTTTCAAAATGGGATTATTGCCAAAAAAACAAAAACAAAAACAAAAAACCCAAACAAACAAACAGAACAAAATCGATGTGAGAATAACTGAAGTAGATTATATGGGGTAGTCCTGTCAGTTAAATGGAGTCAAATTTAAGAAGGAGTCATTTTTCCAGTGTCAAATTAGATTTGATCAAAAGTCAGATTTTACCATTGCTTCTGTTAAAGTGAAAATTCTGAGTCCCCCATCCCCCCACCAATTTTTGTCAATCTTGGCCATTTCATTTTTTCTTGAAAGAGTACAGTTCCCTTTTTATAGCAGAAGCCCACAAAGTAAGGGGGGGATAGTATATAAAGAGGACACTTCCCCTGCCCCCACCCATGCCCTTCTCTCTCCAACTCCTCAAGTGGAAACTGGATTGGCCTAAGAAGTCATGGATGTCAAATCATAAATCTTTTATCTTTTCAAAATTGCATAATAACACAGAAAAAAATTCTTTTACGACTTAATATACACAATTTTTATTCACATTTTGTATCCTTTCATATTTCAGACTCTTAAAACACACTATTTCTTTGGAGTTTGGGACGTAGGGGAGAATTATAAGAGTGTCAGCATAATACAGTGTATCAGCTGGTAATAAGCTTCTGTCTTTTGCTCCGTGTACTTAACTTTGCTGGGACTTTGATGCTTATGGACTTAGGCTGGCATTTTTAATATTTTCTCATGCCCACAGGTCAAATATTTGGACACAACGATTTGTGGTGATGTCTTTATTGTTTATAGATGAATCTGTGTAATTCTTTGATCTCACATTCTACTGTGGTTCAGTAGATGTCAATTCTTTGAACAATTCTATCGAATCTCTGCTTTTGATAAGTTTAGAATACATGATGTAGTAAGCACAAAATGAAGTTGGCAATTATTCTGTGCATTTGGGATATGTAGATAGGCAAACCATGAAATTTAAGGACAATATAGTCACTTTTGGACCTGAATTATCTGTATTGGTTTCCTCCATCAGTTAAATGTACCATAAAATTGTCAGTTTTCCACATTACTTCAGGCTCTATAAATCTGGATAAAGGGGAAAATTTAAACAGAAAGTGGTGGAGATAATATTTTAAAGGTCACAGGGGACATAGTGTAAATGGTTTAAATATTATTACCTTCTGGATCTTTCTCAAATTGGTAACAATTGGATATCATGACTTGTGAATGTGCTAGTATTTGTACCAGAAGGCAGAAAAGCTGGGTTCTCATATATGTGTTTTACCAGTTACATAAACAAGAGAATGTTGTAATGATAAACTTATCTATCTGAAGACACTTAATGCTTTATTTTGTCATCCAGTGGAGCTACAAGACAATTATGTGACAAATCCAGGCTGCCACCCGATTTTGTCAATAAAGTTTTTTTGGAACACAGCCCTGCCTATTTATTTAGGTATTGTCTCTTGGCAGCTTTCATGCTACAACTGCAGAGCTGAATAGTCATAACAGAGATTCTGTGGCCCACCAAGCCAAAAGTATTTGTTATCTTGCCCCTTATGGAAAAAATTCACTGGCCTCTGCTATATCAGGTATACTATTGTCATGCTGAACACATCCCACCATGGATGAGTGGCAGTTTCTGATAATTAATCATATGTTTTGTTTGAGCTCATCATACCCTCTGAATGTGCTCAAATCCAACACCGCAAAATGTTTCCGTGTCTGGAAGTAAAGGTATAGCTGTTAGAGAAATAGGAAGCAGATTTCTCTTGGGCAATCAGTTTGCCATCTTTTGTGAGCATGAAATTCATCTTATAATTTTAGAGAGGAAAATGTGGTCTTAAGCATGGGAAAAAGTTTTAAAATATCCTATATTCTGTAATGTGATCTACCTTCTCACTGTTTGTTTCAACTTAATAATAAAATATAACTCCCAAATGTGAAGGACTTTCCTGGGCTGTGAAATTGATAAGATCCAGACTCTTCATCTGGAAAATTTTCTCAAGCCTCTTCCCTCCCAAATCTCACCCTACTTTCTTTCAATAAATTTGAAAGAAAAGGATATTCCTTTAAATATGGAGCATCATATTTGCATATGTGTTTTTTTTGTAAACCAAAGGCAATTGGCAATTAGCACACTTATTTTACAAAGAGTTACAATACACTAAAAAATGGCGTAGAACAAATAAAATTCAAAATATATCAAAATGATTCACAGACGCTTCTAGTTCAAAAACAACAGCTATTTTCTCAAAGTGGATATACCATAGTAATAGTGTGACATGTAAAATTACTTTAAAAGGAAAGAAAATTATTTGTTGCTGTCCACTACTGCATCCTCTCCTTGGTTCTAAATAATCTATCGATTTATTTCGATAGATTATAGAGAGTTACTGCGTGCCTCCTTATTTCTTCTTCTTCCCCATTCCCAGGGGCAGTTGCTCATTACTCTATAATAGTGTAATAGCCCCTTGAGCGTTCTTTTCTTGGCTACTAATAAGAATCCAAGTGGTTTCTGAACAGTTGTTTTGTTATGTGTCTCAGCCTCAACCTCGGTCTCTCATCACAGTCTATATTAAACTAAATGTAAACTAGTTTTGCTAAAAGATCAACGTCAACCTTATTTAGATAATTTTTTTAAAAGATTAGGACTTTAGGGAAGATGGCACAAGAAATTTATGCCATGATGCATCCTCCTCAATCTTGACTAGACCAGAAATGAAACAGAAAACAATGTTGAAGCCACATGTCTCTTTATCTGTAAGCCCGGAATTATACAGTGGATACTGGGAATGTGTTGGCATGTGTTGAATACTCAAAACCAGTGAAGTGTCATGCCTGATTTGGGACCAAAACTGGAGGCTTGACGCTACGGACTAGAATGTGGTCCAGTGCTACAGCTATATAAGACTCTAGGGGACATGGGAAGCTGAGGGCAAGAAGGAATTGAGTCACGTGGCCAGCCCAATGGCTGAACGTGTGGTATTTTCAATTTTAGATTCTATAAGAAATGCTTAGTATGTTAAAAGTTTAGGTTACTCCCTAAAAGACCAGAAATACAATGTTTAGTTTCCAACAGGAGAAGGAAACAAAGGAGGGTAATAAAGATAAACTTGTCAACCTCTGGAGAAGACAGGAAAGGATAAGAGGAAGTGGAAAAGAGGGAGAGAAAGAGGAAGGAAAAGGGGGAGAAGGAAAAGGAAGGGGAGAGAGAGAAAAAGGAGGAGAAAGTAAAAAGGAAAGTGGACACAAAATAGTAATTATAAAAAATATAGTCTACTGAAAATAATGTAAATGATTAAACCCACTTATTAAAAGAACAAAATTGGTGAAACAAATCATAAGGATCCAGCTGTATGTTATATACTTGATTCATACCTGAGAGAACACCTCCTCTCCTGAAAGAGCCAAATAAAGGAATGAAAATAAACATATTTGGCAAACAGTGAGAAAAAGAAAGCTGTCCTAACAATGTTACTCTCAGACAAACTATTGTTGAAAGCAATAAGGACACAGCATAATAATTAAAGGAACAACATACCAGGTATATATAAAAATTATAATATATTCTAATCATATTATCTGAATTCTATTAAGCGAGAAAGCAGAAAATTATAAAAAGCTCACAATCTTGTTTATGATTCTAATACACAATGTTAGAAGCAGTAGATCAATTAAATAAAGATATGAGAAATTAAAAAAATGACAATCTTGACCTAATAAATATATATACAGAGAACCCTACATTGAAGAAATAGATCATTTTCATAGAGGCTATATGGGGAAAATAATTTAATTTTTAATCAAACATTTAATATTTTATTTGCAAATAAATAAATAATATATGTATACTAAACCTAAAGATTTAGACAATAAGACAGTGACAAAATAACTTTCAAAAGAATTATTATCAACCAAATACCATACTCTGAGGACAATGCAAATAAACAATATATATTAAAAGTTGTTTTATAATGGTGTACTTAGAAACTTAAAAACACATTCTTATAACCCCTGAGTTTAAAGAAGAAATGAAAATTACACATTATTTGACACAAAGTGAAAGAACCATGTGTCAAAATATGTAGGATGCTTTTAAATGAGAGGGAATTTCATCATTTTAAATGCATTTATTAAAGATTAGTTGAATCATTTTGTGTTCAACTGGAACAGTAAAAGTGGACAGAATGTACCTGAGAAAATAGAAGGAATACTATAAAGTTATAAGCAAAAATTAATGAAATGGAAAAAATAAGCTCAAATAATAGCAAAACCAACAACAACAAATAATCTGATCAAAAAATGGACAAAAACTTGAATAGACATTTTTCCAAAGATGTAAGAATGGTAAATAGACACGTGAAAAAGTGCTCAACATCATTCGTCAACAGGGAAATGCAAATCAAAACCACAATGAGATATCAGCTCACATCTGTCAGTGTCGCTATCATTAGAAAGACATGAGATAACAAGTACTGGCGAAGATGTGGAGAAAGGGATTCCTTGTACACTACTGGTGGGAATGTACATGTGGGTACAACCAGTGTGGAAAGCAGTATGAGGTTCCTCAAAAAATAAAAAATAGAAATACCATATTATCTAGCGCTTCCACTTCTGGGTATATACCCAAAGGGAATGGAATCACTATTTCAAAGAGAAATCTGCATCCTCACTTTCATTGTAACATTATTTAACAATAGCCAAGACTTGGAAAGGACCAAAGAATCTGTTGACACGTGAATGGATAAAGAAATTGTGGCATATATATATATATATATATATATATATATATATCAACAGATTCATATATATATGAATATATATATTATATGTCTGTCAACAGATTCATATATATTAAATGCATTAATATAATTATATAATTAATTATATTAATATATATAATGATATATATATATATATTTATCCATTAAAAAAGGTAATCCTGCCATTTGTAATGGCATGGATGAAATTTAAGGGCATTATGCTAGTGAAATAAGTCAGGCACAGAAAGACAAATACTGAGGGATCTTATATGTATATATATAGAATCTAAAGATACTGAACTCTGAACTCACAGAAACACAGAGTAGGTTGGTGTTTGCCAGGGCTGAATCAGGAGGCAAGGGGAAGGTAGGAGAAATGGATGAAGTTGGCCAAGGGATAGTTTCATGTTCTAGTTATAAGATGTCTAATGTATAGCATGGTGACTCTAGTTAATGATACTGCATTGTGTACTCGAAAGTTGCTAAGACAGTACATCTTTGAAGTTCTCAGCACATACAACAAAAAGTAAAGGAAGAATGGTAAAAAAAAAAAATGGATGTGTTGGGGCACCTGGGTAGCTCAGTTAGTTGAGCATCCAACCTCAGCTCAGGTTATGATCTCTGAGTTCATGAGTTCGAGCCCTACATCAGGCTTGCTCCTGTCAGTGCAGAACCCACTTCAGATCTTCTGTTTCCCCCCTCCTTGACCCTTCCGTCCCATGTGATCTTTCAGAAATAAATCTTTTTTTTTAAATGGATGTGTTAACTAAGGATATTGTGGTAATTATTTTGCAATATATCAAATCATCACATTGTGCACCTTAAATTTACACAACATTATATGTCAATTATATCTCAGTGAAGAGAAAAGAATAGAAAGAAAGAATAAGGAGGAAAGCCTGTCCTTCTCAAAGGTGGGTAAAATAGATAAATTTATAGTACAGTTGATTCCATCTGTTTCAGAGGAACCAGAACAAATACCTAGACAGAAAGATACCCTATGTATATATAGTCTAAAAATATGTCTGCCTGTATCTATATCTACATCTACACTTATATCAGTATCATCCATAACTATATTAATGATATCCAGAGCATCTATATCTTCTTTTTTTTCCCTAGGTGTTTTTTTAAATATGAAATTTATTGTCAAATTGGTTTCCAGACAACATCCAGTGCTCATCCCAACAGGTGCCCTCCTCAATGCCCATCACCCACCCTCCCCTCCCTCCCACCCCCCATCAACCCTCAATTTATTCTCAGTTTTTAAGAGTCTCTTATGGTTTGGCTCTCTCCCTCTCTATAGCAAGATTTTGCACCTTAGCACTATTGAAATTTGGAGCTAGACAGTCGTTCATGAGGACCTGTACAATCACTGTAGGATCTTTAGCAGCATCCATGGTCTCTGGCCTCTAGATGCCAGTGACATACCCCTTCCTTCAAGAGGAGACAAAAAAATTATCCATGTTTTATTACCAAATCTTCCCTGGAAAGCAAATTAATCCACCATATGAGCTTCTAACACCCCCTCCAGTTATAGATGTGTAATCTGCATTCCTATCTTTCACTGTCTCAATGAAAAGAGCTAAGAAACCAGGATCTATAGACAGTATTTGATGGATGTCTTATCCTACCCGGGACTAGAATTTCTCTCTAA
This sequence comes from Prionailurus viverrinus, assembly GCF_022837055.1. NCBI lineage: Eukaryota > Metazoa > Chordata > Mammalia > Carnivora > Felidae > Prionailurus > Prionailurus viverrinus. The sequence goes on from NC_062568.1 coordinate 144,812,887, forward strand.
AATGGAGATAATAATTTCTACCTTCTGTGTGGTTTGTTTAGGTATTGAAAGGAAATAGTAGGTATGACAATCTTATTTTTTTTAATGTTTTATTTATTTTTGAGACAGAGAGAGACAGAGCATGAGCAGGGGAGGGGCAGAGAGAGAGGGAGACACAGAATCCGAAGCAGGCTCCAGGCTCTGAGCTGTCAGCACAGAGCCCGACGCGGGGCTCGAACTCACAAACCGCAAGATCATGACCTGAGCAGAAGTCGGACACTTAACTGACTGAGCCACCCAGGCACCCAGGCATGACAATCTTTGAAAACCCCATATATGCTAACATGACAAAGATAAAACGATAGATCTGATAATAGAATAACAACAGAAATGATAATAAAATAATAATTTGATCCTATAATTGTCATACAACACAGGAATTAATGTTGTATGTACATTGAAATGGTTTATTGAAAAAACAACCAAAGCAGGAGGCTAGACATGGGATGGGAACTTGGCTACTTGGTGATAGATAACTGTGGGCAAATCATTTATTTCATACTTTCAATAGTTCAGTTCTTAATTGCTAACACAGGGATAGTAACCCAAACCTTGTAGAATTTGGGGGGAGAGAAAAATCCATTGCTATAGGTGGATAAAAATACTGGTCCATAGTCGGTACAAGAAAAAATATTTGTAGAATCCAGTCAACATCTCTTTCTTATAATGTCGTGGGGCATTTCCTTTTGAAATTTGTCTTCTTCTTCAGTCATCTTGGGGAGTTTCTCTATTCCACTTTCCTCAATCCCTAGCAATCTAACACACTACTCATTTTCTCCTGTGTGGCCCAAAGATTTTATTCCCTGTCTGTGATAATATCCAATGCTTTGTCATCCAAAAGGATACATTTCTCTTATTTGCAAATTTTTGAAAGGATTTCCAATGACACCACACTTAGAAGCAATATAAGCTCTAATAATAAAACGATATCCAACCAAATTACCTTTCTGTAATAGCTAACCAGTACCATGTATTAAAATATTAAGGAATAAAACCCAAATGTGTCCCTCTTTGAAGAATAATATTTCTGCGGTGGCTACTAACAGTTAAACCTGTTTCTATGTTTATGCTATAAATCCTTTGTTTTAAAAGTCAGTGTCTCAGCTGTGAAAATTCTCTTTGTGGTTAAACTTGGCGGAAAGGTTGACACCCCAGGGTAATATTTTCCTCTTCTCAAGTTTAGAAGGAAAGCCATTAGTTTATTTTTAAGATCTTAGCAGGAAGACAAGGGGAAGGGAATGCCAACAGAGATGTTTCAAATGCTTTTATTGCTAGAAAATTGAATAACCAGTTGGCTTTATTTTAAGCAATATGGTAACATGTAAACTTACTTTTGACTTGTGAGGATTCTCTCCCACATATGATACCACCAACTAGTGTAGTTGATTGTAATTTTCTCTTTTAACGTTTAAAAGGCAATTCTGGCCCGTGCGCAGTTACTCATTTTCTTCAGAAATTTCATAAGGATTTTTAGTATGAAAAGTTATTGAGCATGCAAGGTTCTGTGGATGAAAAGCTCCCTAAGCATGCATTGACAAGGAGGACCAGGGTTGTTACAGTTTGTTGTGTCAATGATTTGCAAATAATGGGTCTCTGGGAGATTTTTAAATTGCAGCTTTCACTCCGGGCCACGGTGCTTTTTAGGATGAGCTGAGTTGCTATGAGGCTTGGCACTCTTCAGTGCACCTTAGGCAGGGGCTCTAATACTTCCACTGAGATTATAACAGCTGGCCATTACAATCAATCTCAATGACATATTTTTCTTGCATTTTTTCTTTTAATAAAAAACAAGAAAAGCACACTCAAAAGACAATATTAAAGTTGTAACTTAAGCCAACTAAAGTGAAGAGCTTTCACTGAAAGCCTTCAACACCATGAATCAAGACTTTACAGAACCGTATTTAAGCCACACATTGATTACAACATGGACACCACAGTACCTCATTCTAAAGGGGTGAATTTGAGTCAGTTAAAGTGGCACAAAAAAGATACGAGTTGTACATGGAATTAGGAGGAAATGTGGGACAATCAAAACATGTATTATGGATCAAAGTCCATGAAGACCCTATTAATATTAATATTTCCCCAAGTATAAAACATTGGGTACATTCCAAGTTTGAACTTCTCAAAATCACACTACTGAGTTTAAATTTGTCAAACTGTCTCACTTTGGATCTTTGAAGTTAATCTAGTATTGTGGAACTGAGGAATTTTTCGGATCACTAACTTCTCTTAGGTTTTGACAGCCTGAAGAGTTCTTTGGGTAGGCAATATGCAGGAATACTCTATGAATATAACAGTGACTAATCCACATAAAATTAAAATTTTAGAAAACCTATTTGTTCATGGGAGATCTTGTAACTAAATATAACTTTGTCTTGTGGAACATAAAGAACTGATTGTTATATATAAATGTTACTTTGACAATACAAATACATATGATATGTACTATGGGCTTATCTTGTTTTTACTTGAAAATTATGAACTCTTTCACTGCAAAGATACCATCTTCTATGTTATTTATTATGCACTCAGCATCTAGCAGAAATCCTGGCACAGTGGACAACAAATATTTGCTGAATTTGGGTTATTGAAGGCCTACTGTGCCTGTGCCAAGATTTCTGCCAACATTTCCAAATTGAAAAGGGAATTTGAGAAATATTCAGAAAGTTAGGAAAAGCCAGGGTGAATCAGATACTGACTACTATCCACAAACTGATGTAAAATCACTAATAGATTGTTGAGAAATTATAAGTGATGGATATTAAGTGTATACAGATAATCATGAGAACATGAACTATTGCGAAGAGATTTTTAACTTACAATTATATCAAACCAACAAGAAGCTCCCTCTTCCAGAAGACAGCAAAAGATGTTACAAAATGGAAAAGAAGTATTCATGGAAGGAATAAAGATTTTTAGTAACTGGAATACACTGATGGCAAGCTTGTTTAAGTCTCATAGGAAGAAAAAAAAAGCATTGCATTAAGGTAACTAACAAAGTGAGATGAGTTGTGATTTTACTTTTCTTCTTTTTTTTCCCCAGAACATTTCTTTGGTCTTTCAAATTTTGACAAAAAAGATCTGGATATATTTTCCATTAGGAACTGGCGTGGACAGAGATGTCATTAATGTGCTGAAGTATATCAGTAGAGTTGAATGATGTGAATAGGAAATCCTGGCTGATGGCAATGTTTGAGATAATAATGACCAAGAGGCAGAAGGCAAAAGGCTCCATACATGATTTAATGAGAGGGGGAACTGCCAGTACATAGTAGGAAGGGGCAGGTAGGCAGACTCTGAAATATGAAAACCAACAAACAAAACCCAACAAATCTGGGATATATTCCAAGAGATGGAAGTTCAGACTTTGGAGAAGGGAGTGAGTGACGGAGTCATTTATTCTGTGTATTTTATTCAATACGTTTTGACACTTACAAAAATCATGATAGAATTACTTGCTTCAGTCAATGCTTCAAAGTTTACCAGCAGCAAAAAACTATGAAACCAGCCCATTTCAAAGCCATCTGGGCATGACCTTACTTTCAGGCTGAAGTTCCACACCCAGGTGTGGAGCAGAATGAAGGAGGAATGCTTTTGTTGGAGCTGAAGTCTATGTCCAAACTCTAGAAACCTAAGCAGATGTATCAGTCTGAGCTCTCTTTTCTTTTTCTCTTTTTTTAAAATGTTGTATATCTTTATGTCTACATCCTGAAATAATTCCCTAAGAGTCAGAAACAGGTGAAAAGCCTTTTGTGGGATGATCCATGCACTCAGCTGCTTTAGATTAACTATGAATAACGTGCCTTTCAATGCAATTAGACCTAACAAGGTGCATGTGGAGACGATGGGGCCGCCTTGTAACCACATTATCTAATCTCTGCTAGTTGGCATTTCAATCAATTGATTTGACCTTGATTTTGATGGCCATTTGGCACAAAGAATTTCCTGGCCTATCTGCCTACTTGCCTGAATGTGGTGCTATGAGTGATATTTAAAAACTAATGAATAAATTAAATAAAAGAGATGTCTTTCTAAAAACTATGGGAGCTTGATGTTAATAAGTACGTTCCTATTAGAATTAAATTGTACAGAGAGAGGCACTTTTACTCTGAGTATTGATTTTCAGAATTTTTCCCATTTCTCAAATTATTTTAGTGTTAAGGGCTAAATTGACCCAAAATAAAATTTGATCTGCTGCAGAATTCTAGAAATAAACAACTTTTGCTCTCAAATTAATAGAATATGTTGGCTTCACCTATGTAAGAGCATTGAGCTGTAAGGACTGTGGCACATTTAAAAAAAAAAAGCACCAACACTCTCAAGAAGGCAGATTTTCTAAAAGCATATTAAACTTATTGCACTTGCTGATTTACTGTGAAGGTGTTTGTAAGGAATGTGGTTGGGTCTCTTTAAGCTCTTAATAAATAAATAAAGGGGTCTGATTATCCCAGACTGCCCTCCTTAAATCAACATGACCATCATGTGTACAATATGCAGTTCAATGTGGGTGTCAAAGTCAACATCAGTAGGTGATTACCCCATTTTTAGCATTTCCTTCCCACAAGAATTTGAAGGAGAGTGCTTATTTTTCTAGAGTTCTTAAATACGACTTAATCCAGAGAAGCCTGTGACTACGTGTTGGCAAGCTAATGTTTTGACAAGAAATAAATCAATGCATGTGGACACGGGTGTGTATGAATCACCCCAATAAAACATTTCATCAAAATATGTCTTTCAAACCAATGTGTCTCTCATAATTCCTGAGCCAAATGTTTAGTGAACAGTTCATCTAAACACTACTGTCAAGAGAGAATGTTATTGGCTGTCAGCTTCCCACATGCAAGTGATTAATAAAGTGACAAATTCAAGATCAAAGCTTTCAAGGTCCAGGACATATTTAGCAGTGAGTGTATGAGATATGGGCCTTTGAACAGAGATTGCACCTCCAGATTGGACCAGGTGAACATCCTACACAATAGTTTAATATGCTTCCTCCATTTTGTCAACCCACTGTCTAAAATATTTGAGAAAAACATTTGGAGATTAGAAGATGGTATTTGACCATGTTGCCGGGACTAAAATAGATTGTTCAAATGAGCATTAACCAGGAATTCAGGTCTAATTGCTGATCCTGAATCAGAAATTATGGCAATGCTTTATTTTTAAATTATAAATGCAAAGTATATATAATGTGTTCTATTTGTTGCATGTAACACTTTTTTGCGTAAATAAAAGCATTTTATTCTTTGAGCTTATAAAATTTCGTAAATAGTGGAATCTCAGAGAATGTTAATGTTTCCTTTATGTGAGAATGAATAATATTTTTCCCAAATGGTCAAATGGACAACTTTCAAATTCCGCATTTTATTATTCAACTTTATTAAGGAGTCAATAATTTGAACATGTAGCTTTGAAGTCAAAACCTTTTTCTAAGTGAGTCAATATTATTTATGTAAGTTATGACATTCGTAAAACCTAGAAATTAATAACCTAGGGGTGCCTGGGTGGCTCAGTCGGTTGAGCGTCCAACTTCGGCTCAGGTCATGATTTCACAGTTTGTGGGTTTGAGCCCTGTGTCAGGTTCTGTGCTGACAGCTCAGAGCCTGGAGCCTGCTTCCGATTCTGTGTCTCCCTCTTTCTCTGCTCTTGCCCTGCTCACACTCTGTCTCTCTCAAAAATAAACATTAAAAAATTTTAAAAATTACAAATAAAGAAATTAATAGCCTAAGTCCATTTATTTATGAAATATATGTGTGTTTATTACAAAAAGCATATTAACTTTATTGGTTAATATATGGAGCATGACAATTGCACATACTATATATGCAAAGAGAGTACTATATCAGAGAATACAGATTCTTAAAGGTTTAAATCTGTAAATTGTACCTAAGATCAATTAATCTAAGAATATATAAAGAATTGCCTTATGTAAAATGTAAAACTATTTTATTCCTGGCTGCTGTGTACGTAAATTATGTAGAATGACATTCCAAGAAAATCAGAGTAGTTTATGTGTTTACTATACTCTCTTCTTTTTATATATACGTTGAGTTTGGGTTGAAAGGTTTAACAGTATTGATCCAGTTTGCATGTGAATAAATTAATGGCCCTAAACTATATTTTCTTTCATAATTACAAAAGAGACATTGTGACAAAGGTCACTGATTTCACAATGTATAATAAATAAATGTAATAGAAAACAAAATATTTAATTAACCTAATAACAGCATATAAATGATTTTTGTTCCAATTCAAATGAATTCAAATTAATGGCATCCTTTTTTATTTATTCATTCTGCTGCAACAGTGTTTTATGTGGCAGGTACTGATTTGAAAAAGGTGTTGCTACCTCAACTTCAAACCAAAGAAGCTAATGAATTCTAATGGATGAATGGGGGGAAAAAATCTGGGTTTCAAAAATGCTTTTATTGTGAAAATCTCTCTTCACCTGTGCCTCTCATCAGGCATAAGGAACTTTGAGTTCTGGTTATCACTGATTTGAGGAAAGACAGTCACCAACCAATGGACCAGCCATGACAGTAAGTATTAGCCCCAAATACTGAGGGTCCAAAAGAAATCAGGCATTAGGCCTAATAAGAATCAGGTAATGTACCTAATAAAAGTCAGGCAGCAGGCCTAATGAATCTTACGCATTGAGACTCATGAAAACCAGGCAGTGGGCCTAATGAGACAGAGGCAAGAGGCCTAATGAAAATCAGGCAACAGGCCTAATGAGAAATGCCACAGACTCATTTTGGTTTGTCTCTCCATGGAAGTTCGTACTCTGGGCTCTAAGTGGACCTACTCAGAAACGCGCTTGAAGTGTATTTATCTGACTAAGAGCAAACCAGTAGAAAAAGGAAGTGCTCCTGGCACATAAAGTAGAGACAATGCACAATGTATCTGCCTTATTGAATTGTTTAAGCAGGATGAGCATATCAAGGCTGGCATACATCACAGTAGAAGTTTTAGTAAATATGCCACAGCTGTAATTTGAAATGTATCCCGAGTTCCTGAATTTATGTCTTGTTACCATGCCCTAGTCAGCCTCTGTTCAGCTATATATCAACTTACTTATAGTAATTTATTAAATCACCCTATAAGCACTTACGAGAAGCTATATGCCAGGTATGAACCTTGCCATTAAAAAAGACTTTCTAATATTTACTTAGAAAAAAAATAGAATCATTTTCCTAATTTTGATGGTCCTTAGGTTTAAAGGAATATGCAAATTACAGGTGAGATGTTGACCTTTTATTAATTCTTTCCAAAACTCTTTGGGTGTACTAAATGACAATGGTGAAGAAACCTGTATGAACTTCCCGTGGCGAAGTGTTCAGTCCAGGCGGTGATGGGTGGGGAGAGACACAGACAAGAAATAAGAAATTATAAAACTACAAATGGCAAAAAGTGCTACGGACAAAACAGGAGTACTGTGATAAGGTAGTATTGGGACAGGAGGACCAAGGTTTTGTTGTGTGGCTGGGGAAGTCCTCTCTAGGATGAGAAGATGAACTATAGACTGTAAGAGCAGGATAAACATTTCTGACCCAGAGAACATCATGAGCAAAGTCGCTAGCATGATTGATGGACTTCAAGAAGATTAGTTTGAATTATTAGTTGTCAGTGAAAGGGACAATGTAAGACATAGTTTAAGGACTGGACAGGCAGACATGCCTCAGTTCAATTCCTCGTTCTTATGTTTAGTAATTTACAAAAAAAAGGAAATGTATTTATCCTCTTCTAGCTTTACATCCTCCTTGCCTATAATGCAATATATTATATTATGACCTGTAAAACATATTTAGGTAAGGACAGAAATAAAATGTATTTTTGCATTCTTTCACTTATAGCTTTCAATTTGGTATAATATTTGTTGTTTTTGTTTAAACTTTAGGGCAGAAAAGGAGAAACTACAAGCAACTTGTTGCTCATTAACAATTAAAGTGATGAATTCAATCTTTGCAAATATAAACATCATTATAAAAACAATGTTATAGTAAATATGAATCATGAAAATGAAGAATAAGTCTATGACATAGTGTAATGAAATTTAATCACTTGGATTCTTTTTTTTTTAAGTTTATTTATTTATTTTGAGAGAGACAAAGAGGGAGAGTGCAAAGGGGGGAGGGGCAGAGAGAGAGGGAGACAGAGAAACCCAATCAGACTCCAGGCTGTCAGTGAAGAGTCCCATGCGGGGCTCCATCCCACGAACCATGAGATCATGACCAACGCCAAAATCAAGAGTTGGAGGCTCCACTGACTGAGCCACTCAGGTGCCCCTAATCACTTTGATCCTAAAATTATTTTAGCTGTGTCAGTGTTCAAGCAACAGAATCAAAGATTACTTCTGTATGCAAATGTGACCTAGAACCATATAATAATACAATATGTATTGTAAAGAAAATGTTTCAAATTTTATATCACTTCAATTATATTAGTCAATCTAATTTTGCTTGCATTGTTTCTAGAATGAATGTTAGAGATATATAACAGTAAACTACATGGGATATGTTACGTTCTTTTGATTTCAAATCGAATTAGAACAAACTCCACAGAAGAAGGCACAGTATAATATGTCTGATATAGTTTTCCTTCAGGAGATATTGAGTTTCTAGATTTTACCAAGTCCCTTGGAAGCTTTAGGGTTCTTAGGACGCCTGGAGTCAATTTTGAACAACTTTGCAATTCACTATAGGGAATCTTAATTCAAATTCAACAAAACACTGAAAAGGGGAGTGCTTTGGGGGCAATTAGTTTTCTCCAAGGACACCAATATGAGGTCCCTGACAGGGAGAAGGAAGATATAAATAATATATATGTGTAATACAGCAATATGTTAAATCATATTAATGATAAAAAATTATAAGTAAACACTTTATCCTTATCCTTTTCATTGAGAGAATTAGGACTACATCTAAAGACCAAACAAAAGTACATGACAGTTTACCAATGATAAAAATCCTATTTAGGTCTTCTTTTCATGCATTTATTCTAAAATTTTTCAGTTGATGGAAGATGTTCTGACTTGCATAGTCATCAGTGACATAAAGTAAGTGACTTTGTGTTTAAAGTTTTAACAATGTCCTCTGTCTACATTCAGTTAACCAATCATTCATCCATCCATCCATCCATCCATCCATTCATTCATTCAAAATACACCTATTCAGGACCTACTATGTGTCAGGTAAACAAAAGAATCAAAATGTGTCCCCTCTCTTTTTTCTCAAATCTAATTTACAAATGGTATTGTATACTTCCTGTTGCATTATATTGGGAGGCATATTGTCTTGTAGCAATTAATTAATATTGATTAATGGATTCAGGTGTTTTCATCTTGATCCATTCATTGTAGTTGCTCATTTGCCTTCAGCAGTCATTGATGGTTATTAGCAGTCAATTAATGGTTTTAGCAGTCATTGATGGTTATTGCCTGGAATCCATTAGTTCATTAGATGTTATCAAATAGTAATGTTTTGATTTTTTCATTACTTTTGCTGTTTACAGAGTTCTTTTGTAAAGAACAACTTTCCTTATCAATTAGTGTGTTTACATGAAAATGAGTTTGTTCAGGAAAGATAGGTGAGATGCTTGATTCATACCCTATACTTATGTTTGCAGAATGAATTGATTCCTGAGACAGGGAACCAAAAGTACATTTTGTTGTATTTTATTTTTTCTTTCGGTATCATTATAAACTCAGTAATTTTAACATAACATATTTGATGTGTTTAAATCCATTTCAGTCCTTGCTCTTTTTGATGGCCAAATTGTTCTGTTTTTAAAGTTGGCTTCCACGACCTTTCAAAAATACCCAGAGGTCTTAGCTCCTTTTATTCCAGATAGAATAGGAATTTTCAGAATCATCTTGTAGAATTCTTGCTTCAAGTCTGGGGTGACCTGTGTTTTCAGGGATCCCTCTTTCCTTTTATTAAAAGTAGTGTTCGAGACCATATTAGAGGTGTGAGGAGTATTCATTTCTATATGATTAGCCTTTCATGGAACAAAACTAGGAACAACTTTGTTGGTTATTTTTAAAAAATTAATCATAAATTCATATTGTAATGTCTGATTCACGTTTATGATGAAAGTGTTTTTAATTTTAAAATTATTATTTCTGTCAGTTTTTATTCCCATTGGTAGCAACGACAGTTCAGAAGCCTCTAACCTAAGTATTACATTTTTTTTAAATTTTTTTTGAACGTTTATTTTTGAGACAGAGAGAGACAGAGCATGAACAGGGGAGGGGCAGAGAGAGAGGGAGACACAGAATCCGAAACAGGCTCCAAGGTGTCAGCACAGAGCCCGACGTGGGGCTCGAACTCACGAACTGTGAGATCATGACCTGAGCTGAAGTCCGACGCTCAACCGACCAAGCCACCCAGGCGCCCCACATTTTAGTTAATCAATGGTTACTCTTCATATTGGAAGTAGAAATAGAATCTAATTCTTGAAGTACTTGTAGTTTTCTCCTAGTGCACACATTAGTCTTATCAACTCTTCTTATATAAAGTACTATTTGAGAAATAACACCATCATTTACCTAATGTTTTATGACGAGAGCCAGTCAATTAAACATGGTTGTACCACCTTTAGTCTTTTAAATACTACAAAAATAAGTATTTCATTTGGATGTCATTATCATCTTAGATTCACAATGGCCAAGCAAACCTCTCATAAAAATGACAGAATTTCTGCTAATTATCTAAAAAAATTAATGAATAGTCTTACAATAATTTATCTTAAATTCCCTTTGAATAATTACCATCATGATTTAGTAAGAGGAAGAGGAAAAAAGAGACCTCCTTTATCATATCCCATTGTCCTTTTCTTCTTGAGATATTTAGTCATAATATAAATTATTTTAATGTGGATATTTAATTTAATGAAATGAAAATTGCAATGGTGACAAATGCACAAGATTTTAACTGCAAGTAATAAAACTCAACAAAAAACTTTTATTAAAGTATGCAAAGAGCCTTCTTAAGTGATATTACTATGGACAATTTTGGCATTTCTTCGTTCTGAGGAAAGCTCAATCTATAAACTACCTATAAGTGAGTGTGCCATCACATAAGGTGTACTTGTTACTGTGGATGTTATGAAAAATAAATTCCATTTCCCTTTAAAGTTGAATATGTTGCTGTATGTTCGCTCTCTATGGTCAAAACCATAGAGAAATATTTTCAAATGTATAAGATGTGTGAACTGTTGAATAGGAAGTGAGTATTGTATACTAATATATGAGTATTTGTGGAAGTTAAACAACTAATGTCTTGGCACATATTGACTAATTAGAGGAAATAGATTGACTAAGAGATGAACAGTTTTCCACATATTTAAGCTTTGTCTATATTATGGAGACAACTGTATTTTTTTCTGAAGGAGGGAAATATGATTAAGATTCAGAATGGAACTTTCTTGTTAATGTGACAGTAGATTAGGAATTAGTGGATTAGTAATACTGCACAAAATTTTGCACAGTAAAAACCCATAAAGTCAAATATAAGGACAAAAACAAACAAACAAACAAACACAGAAAACCAATGAAAAGAGAAGACCAAATGTCCAAGGGTGGTGCATATATTCACTAGTTGTGACATTGATGTGAATACAGCAGCAATAGTTAATATTCTGGATTATGCAGAGCAATTAGGTCTACAAATAAGGGAGCAGGAATAAGATTTGACTTAATCTTGTTCATTTAGACATGAGTGTCACTGAACAGACAGGCTGTCCACTCCAAATTCCAACCAATAAAAATGATCTCTGAACTAACTAGGGTTTACTGTTTTGCTCTTTACCAAATTATCCATTTTCTTCATGCATCTTTTTGAAGATTAACAAGCATAGTACAGTACAGATATATTTTAATAATAATAATAATAATATTGAGATTGTTATGTAATTTAATTTTAACACTAATTCTTATTAATTACTATTCCTGTGTGGTTTAATATTTTTTTAATATTGAGGGTATAATATGTCTCAGGCAATATTCTAGCACTTACATTCTCTTGCCATTGTCACATTAAAACTAAAAATAGGGGGTGTCTGTGTGGCTCAGTCTGTTAAGCGTCTGACTCGATTTATGCTCAGATCATGATCTCATGGTTGTGAGATTGAGCCCTGGGTTGGGCTCCATGCAGGACATGGAGCCTGCTTAAGATTCTCTCTCTCCCTCTCTCTCTCTGCTTCCCCCCAACTTGTACTCTCGCGCTACAGCTCTTGCTCTTGTGATCTGTCTGTGTCAGACAAAAGACAGATCTTCTTCATTGTATAGAGGAGGAAACTAGGAAACTAAAACTTGTGAATGACTAAGTTGGAATTTGATTTTAGGTCTGACTGAGCTGCTCTAGAGAGGAGAGGAAGAGAAGAGAGTGAGAGGGAGCGAGAGAGAGAGAGATTGGAAGTGGAGAGAAAGATGGGGTGAAAGAGGATTGGGGCTAATACAAGCCTCAGATATTCTAGAGAAACATGCTGGATTATTATAGAGCTCATCTTCTTCCAATATAAATAAACAAAAAATTACCCAAAAATATTTCTGTTGGGCATAGAAGTCAAATGTTATTTAAAAGTAAAGAAATCTTCATGCTTCTCTGTGTTTCAGATAACAAGATACTTTAGAAAATAGCTTGTGTCTTGACTTTTTTAAATTCAATGAAAAAAATGGTCTTTTTAGGCTTCAAGAAAGAACACACTATTTTAAGTTATACAGAATTAGGCTGACAACAATGATAACAACAAGAAATCCAGTTAATGGATCCAGAAATGCAAAAAAAATCAACTCATATTCGACTTCTGTGGAAGAGCTCATACTAAACTTGAATGATTTCACAACTTCATGTATAACAGAGAGAACAAAAAATATGAAAATAATTGGAGAAAAGGTTATAGTTTGATTAGAGGGAAAATGGACTAAATGACTCCAATCTGTGAAAACTAGTTTTCCTAGGGGGGCAAAAAAAAAAAAGGAAGAAAAGAAAAGAACCCGGAATAAAAATAAGGAAAACAATACTGAGACACAATTGAGGAACATTTTTATGAGATAAATTCTTTTTGAAATTTCAAAGTCATTAATGTCAATTAGCAAAATAAATAACCTCACCTCCTTTTTAAAATGTTTATTTATTTATTTTGAGAGAGAGAGAGGAGGGAGAGAGAGAGCCAGCACGAGTGGGAAAGGGGCAAAGGGAGAGGGAGAGGGAGAGTCTCAAGCAGGCTCCTAGCTGTCAGCATAGAACCCAACACAGGGCTCCATGTCACAAACTGAAATCATGACTTGAGTGGAAATCAAGAGTCAGAAGCATAACCGAATGAGCCACCAAGGCACTGCAACCTCAACTCTTATTTAGGTATAGTCTGATAATAGTTTTAAAGAAAATAATTTTACATGTATTCAACCAAAGGGAAAAGAAAAACATGATCTCTATGGAAGCAAAATGATGATTTTACAATTCTTTTGGGAAATTATGAATGCTCATAATGTAGAGTAAATAATACTCATAGTGTAAAGTAAATAAGTGATTTTCTTTTTTTTTTTCAACGTTTTTTATTTATTTTTGGGACAGAGAGAGACAGAGCATGAACGGGGGAGGGGCAGAGAGAGAGGGAGACACAGAATCGGAAACAGGCTCCAGGCTCTGAGCCATCAGCCCAGAGCCTGACGCGGGGCTCGAACTCACGGACCGCGAGATCGTGACCTGGCTGATGTCGGACGCTTAACCGACTGCGCCACCCAGGCGCCCCAATAAGTGATTTTCTACAGATTCAAGGGAGAGACTGAAATATACAATCAGGTGTTGTGCCTACAGGAATGTAACAGTAAGATAATCTCAGACAACTGAGAAAAAATTGCATAGCTTCCATTCCCATGCTGCAAAATCTTTTTGGAAGATGTAATTCAGCTAATGGGAAAAGGAATAAAAATAAAAACTCAAAAAGTCATGTAATGTTTTCCTATTAGATTAAAAGGAATGTTGGTCAGCATTGACATTCAGTTAAACAAATAGAGTTAATTACAAAATATTGTGAATATGGTAACAAAATAAAATGTAAGCTAATAAAAATTCTTGTGATTAATTTTTATGATTAAAAATCTTGTTCCATGATTCCAGATTACATTTATAAAGTATGAGAAATTGACATGAAAAGAACAAGTGTAAAAATAATATTTTTTAGTTTAGATTTAATTCTCTACCTTCCAAATAACTATAAAATGTAAAAACCAACTACCTATAACATATATAAAAGAGTGAAACTAAAAAAAAAAGCAATAACAAAGCATGGAGCAAACAAATAACAATTAAAACTGGAACACAAGATAATGGATATAGCTGATCTTAAAATGCCTAAACCAATCAAAAAACATTTATATAATGCAAGTTTTTGTACAAAATAGAAAACATTTGAAGAAATGAAGTAAAAGCACTAAGCTATCAAGAGTGATTACTAGGACATATTATAGAAGCCTAAGTTTTCTTGTACTTAGTTTTCTTAAAATATTTTTATTGTTTTATTATTTTTAACTTTTTAAAGAGAGTATCAGTGGGGGAGAGGGGCAGAGGAAGAGAGAGAGAGAATCTTAAGCAGGCTCCATGCTCACTGCAGCGCTGGACCCTAGGTCTTAGTCCCACAACCCTGGGATCTTGACCTGAGCTGAAATCAAGAGTCAGACACTCAAATGATTGAGCCACCTAGGAGCCCCTTAAAAGATGTTTAAAAGTTGAGATGTACCCTCAAAACTCAATTGCATTATTTAACAAAAGGGTATTGTGTACGGGTAAAGATATTTCAGATAAAAAAAAACTGATAGATTGTGATGGCAACCGTAATATAAAATTGAGAGGAATTAGAAGGGAATAGTAATGTTGAAGATAAAAATAATTCTGTTGATAAAAGATACAGCAACAAAATTATTCCATCCTAAATTTTAAGCCATTCTACTATATACAAAGTAAATAGTCCTTTGAAAAGAGGCATTGACTCTGCTTAAAAAGTACATTATTTTTATTAAACATATTTAAAATCTTTGAAATCAAGTGTAAAATGCTCTCTAACTTTAATTTTTTTTAGAGTATATGATATGTACTTTCCATAATATGGCTATTGTTGAGAGTGTTGCCATAAACTTTGGGGTGCACTTGCCCCTTTGAATCAGCATGTTTCTGTCCTTTGGATAAATACCTAGTAGTGCAACTGCTGGGTTGTATGGTAGTTCTATTTTTAATTTTTTGAGGAACCTCCCCACTGTTTTTCCGGAGTGGCTGCACCAGTTGGTATTCCCATAAACAGTGCAAGAGTGTTTCCCTTTCTCTGCATCCTCACCAACTTCATATGTTTCCTGAGTTAGTCATTCTGACAGGTGTGAGGTGTTATCTCATTGTGGTTTTGATTTGTATTTCTCTGATGTCGATGTTGAGCATCTTTTCATGTCTGTAAGCCATCTGGATGTCTTCTTTGGAAAAGTGTCTATTCATGTCTTTGGCCCATTTCTTCACTGGATAATTTGTTCTTTGAGTATTGAGTTTGATAAGTTCTTTATAGATTTTGTACACTAACCCTTTATCTAATATATGTCATAAATATCTTCTCCCATTCCATCAGTTGCCTTTTAATTTTCTTAATTGTTACCTTCATTGCACAAAAGCTTTTTATCTTGATGAGATCCCAATAGCATTTTTGTTTTTATTTCCCTTGTCTCTGGACATATGTCTAGTTAGATGTTGCTGTGACTGAGGTCAAAGTCCTATTTTCTCCTCTAGGATTTTGATGGTTTCCTGTCTCACATTTAGGTCTTTCATCCATTTTGGATTCATTTTTGTATATGGTGTAAAAAAAGTGGTCCATTTCATTGTTCTGCAGGTCACTGTCAAGTTTTCCCAGCAACATTTGCTGAAGAGACTGTCTTTTTTCCACTGGATCCTCTTCCTTGCTTTGTTGAAGATTAGTTGGCCATACATTTGTGGGTGCATTTCTGGGACCATATTCTGTTCCATTGATTTATGTGTCTGTTTTTTGTGCCAGTACCATACTGTTTTGATGATTGCAGCTTTGTAATACAGCTTAAAGTCTGGAATTGTGATGTCTCCAGTTTTGATTTCCTTTTTCAACATTACTTTGGCTCTTCAGGGTCTTTTCTGGTTCCATACAAATTTTAGAACTGTTCTAGCTCTGTGAAGAATGCTGGTGTTATTTTGATAGGGATTGAGTATGTAGATTGCTTTGGGTAGTATTGACATTTTAACAATACTTGTTCTTCCAATCCAGGAGCATGGAATGTTTTTCCATTTCTTGTGTCTTCTTCACTTCTTTCATATGTTTTCTACAATTTTCAGTGTACAGATCTTTTACCTTTTTGGTTAGGTTTATTCTTAGGTATCTTATGTTTTTTTGGTGCAATTGTAAATGGGATGGATTCCTTGATTTCTCTCTCTGCTGCTTCATTATTGATGCATAGAAATGCAACCAATTTCTGTACATTGATTTTATGTCTTGCAACTTTATTGAATTCACGTATCAGTTCTAGCAGGTTTTTTTTTGGTGGAGTCTGTCAGGTTTTCCATGTAGAGTACCATGACATCTGTGAAGATTGAAAGTTTGACTTCTTCTTTACCAATTTGGATCGTCTTTATTTCTTTTTGTTGTCTGATTGTTGAGGCTAAGACTTCTAGTACTGTGTTGAACAATGGTGGTGAGAGTGAACATCCCTGCTGTGTTCCTGACCTTAGGGGAAAACTCTCAATTTTTCTCTATTGCAGATGATATTAGCTGTGGGTCTTTCATATATGGCTTTTATCATGTTGAAGTATGTTCCTTCTATCCCTACTTTCTTGAGGCTTTTTATCAGAAAAGGATGCTGTATTTTGTCAAATGCTTTTTCTGCATCTATTGAGAGGATTATGTGGTTCTTATCCTTTCTTTTATTAATGTAATGTATCATGTTGATTGAGTTGTGAATATTGAACCTGCCCTGTAGCCCAGGAATAAATCCACTTCCTAAAATGCTCTCTAACTTTAAAATTTAGAAATATATTATTTATATTTCTAACAGTATTGAGGCTATGATATTCAGTGCAATGAGTTTAAAAAAATGCATGATTTTACTAAATGTTACTTTGTATAAAGTAGTATATGGAGCATCCCCTCTACCCACAACATATATAAGTTGAACGCAAAATTTAATCAAAGAAGGAGGAGGAAGAGAAGGGGAAGAAGATCACTGTCCAGATAATTATAGATGTAGCAAAATGGGGGATTATAGTTTCAAACACTTATTATTTAAAAACAAAGAGAATAGGGGCATCGGGGTGACTCAGTCAGTTAAATGTCCGACTTTGGCTCAGGTCGTGATCTCACCACTGGTGGGTTCAAGCCCTGCACCGGACTCTATGCTGTCAGCTCAGAGCCTGGATCCTGCTTCGGATTCTGTGTCTCCCTCTCTCTCTGCCCCTCCCTGGCTTGTGTTCACTACCTTTCAAAAATAAATAAACTTTTAAAAAATGAAAAAAAGAATAAATTAAGCATTTAGAATAATTTTTTTTAATTTTTTTTTAACGTTTATTTATTTTTGAGACAGAGAGAGACAGAGCATGAACGGGGGAGGGTCAGAGAGAGAGGGAGACACAGAATCTGAAACAGGCTCCAGGCTCTGAGCAAGAGGTCAGCACAGAGCCTGATGCGGGGCTCGAACTCACAGACCGCGAGATCATGACCTGAGCCGAAGTCGGCCACTTAACCGACTGAGCCACCCAGGCGCCCCTAGAATAATTTTTAAACACAGTGCTATGTATGAACTATTGTTATTATCATTATTAATATTAATGAAATGAGTAGTAAATGACAAAGTTTTTATTTTTATTTTTTACATTTATTTTTGGGAAACAGAGTGAGACAAAGCATGAACGGGGGAGGGGCAGAGAGAGTAGGAGACACAGAATCTGAAGCAGGCTCCAGGCTCTGAGCAAGAGGTCAACACAGAGCCTGATGCGGGGCTCGAACTCACAGACCGCGAGATCATGACCTGAGCTGAAGTGGGACGTTTAACCGACTGAGCCACCCAGGCGCCCCCAAAGTTTTTATTTTTTAATAATAAACAATAATTCTTTTTAAAAGTTTGTTTATTTACTTTGAGACAGAGAGAGAGAGAGACAGAGAGAGAGAGAGAGAGAGAGAGCTGGGAAAGGGCAGTGAGAGGGGGAGAGAGAGAGAGAAAGAGAGAGAGAGAGAGAGAGAGAGAGAGAGAGAGAGAGAGAGAATCCCAAGCAGGTTACACACTGCCAGCACGGAGGAAGTCCCATACAGGGCTTGAGCTCAAGAATTGTGAGGTCATGACCTGAGTGGAAATCTAGAGTCAGGTGCTTAACTGACTGAGCAACCCAGATGCCCCAAGTGTTTTAATATTATGTTACTAAATATCTTTTAATAGTGTTAGAAAATATATTTGATATCTTAAAGAAAAAGTAATACCCAAAATCAACAATTTAAAAATTGCATAGGAAAAAAGGAATTATGTGTTCAAATGATACTAGTGATTTTCCATAATTGGTTTTCAAACTGGTACCTGTGTAACCTTGGGTTCTTTCAGACTTCTGAGGTATGTAGAGTACAGAGAGCATCAGTAACTTAACTTGTAGCGTTCCTCTTTCCATTTTTGAAAACCAGGAATCTTGGAGTCGGCTTCTTGAAGCACTTTATTTCATCTCTGGCTGAGCAAAAGGAGTAAAGGAGGGGCTTATTTCTGTTAAGACAGAAGATAGATATTTTAAATGTCTGCTTTAGTTTTTGCTGGCTGCTCTGGATCTTTATTTAGCATTAAGACACTATGAAGCACTGGATGGGGTGCCTGGGTGGCTCAGTCGGTTGAGCATCCGACTCATGGCTCAGGTCATGATCTCACAGCTCGTGGGTTCGAGCCCCATGTCAGGCTCTGTGCTGACAGCTCAGACCCTGGAGCCTGCTTCAGATTCTGTCTCCCTCTCTCTCTCTGCCCCTAACCCGCTCGCATTCTGTCTCTGTCTCTCTCAAAAATAAATAAGCATTTAAAAAACAAAACAAAACAAAAAAGCCACTATGGAGCAATGGAGGAAAATTGGTAAGGTATGTAGTTAGATATGAATTTGGCCAAAGTCAAGAAAGGAGCAGAAAAGAAACCTAAGTCTTGGTAACAAAGTTTTTCATGGTGCTCTTTCTAGGATGAAATCAACTATTAAGTACAGTATTGGAGTGATACTTGCATCACATATTGGAAAAACATTACTGGGAGGAATATCCTTTTTCTACCTCTCCTCTCTTCTGTCTTTACATGCCATCATTTTTTTTTCTTATATTTTTTTTTAAGTTTATTTATTTATTTTGAGAGAGACAGAGACAGCATGAGTTGGGGAGGGGCAGCGAGAGAGGGAGACAGAGAATCCCAAGCAGGCTCCACACCGACAGCACAGAGCCCAGTATGGGGCTTGAACACACGAAGCTGTGAGATCATGACCTGAGCCGAAACCAAGAGTCGGATGGTAACTGACTGAGCCACCCAGGTGCCCCTACATGCCATCATTAATTGTCTTCTGTTATTTGGCTAGTTCTCTTTGTCTATTAAGGGTAATTTCCAGGGGCGCCTGGGTGGCACAGTCGGTTAAGCGTCCGACTTCAGCCAGGTCACGATCTTGCGGTCCGTGAGTTCGAGCCCCGCGTCAGGCTCTGGGCTGATGGCTCACAGCCTGGAGCCTGTTTCCGATTCTGTGTCTCCCTCTCTCTCTGACCCTCCCCCGTTCATGCTCTGTCTCTCTCTGTCCCAAAAATAAATAAACGTTGAAAAAAAAAAGGGTAATTTCCAGGGAAATTTTTTAGACTTTGTTGCTGATTGTGTATATTGGGATAGTGCTTAGGGTTCTGGGTGATGCAAATTATGAAAGAATGTTCTGGAGGTAAAAATTGGTAGACTTTTACAGCACACAGCATGCAAAATGCCAAGAGAGGTATTTCATGTTAAGAGTTAAACCTGACAGGGAAGAAGAGGCTTCTGTAATTATATCATTAGTACAGTCCAAAGCCCGTAACTATTGTAGTTCATTAGGGCTAGGGAGAAGAAGAGGGAACATCAGCAGAGAAAAAAGGATAAAACTAGCACAGGTTCTTCGTCTTAAGAGTTGTATTTTAAGACCATTTCTTTAACTGAATTTGAAAAAGTCACATCCATTGTTTGTCCTTATGATATTTCAAATGTGCCACCACTGGAAACCTAAATTACTTAGACTTCCTATACTTTACCGTCTTCAACTTCTAAGTTTTTTCTTAATTCCTTGGAGGCTGAAATTGACCCCTAAATTGCCAAAGGTATTATGATGTATCTAGCTAATTGGGGGGCGGGGAAGCAAGCTATTAGGCAAAATGTCTGCCTATTCAGCGAACCATTTTACTATAAATGCTAACTAATAGTATTTCTTAAAAAGCAGGACTGCATGGGGTTTAATTCATGAGTAGCATGTACTTGTTTGATTACAATACTGCGCCTTATCAATGCTATCCTCCTCATTTTAAAATCATATTCTTCCAGGCGTGGAGCAAGCAAAAAGAGGAGGAGATGAAGTCAAACAGGCAAGAGCTTTGGCTTTGCTCTAAGTCAAACAAGGAGCCATTGTGGGATCTTAAGAAAAGGGGTGACATGATCTCTGAAGAGCGCACTAGGGACTGGGCAGGGCAATGTTGTTCTATTTCTTGTTCTTGGCACTGACTACTCGAGCGTGCCATCTTTGTGAAAATTCAGTGCTCTGGTAAACTCACAATCTGTAAGTCATATTTCAATAAAAAGTTTATTTAAAAATACAAATAATAAATAGCTGGTTATGGCCATAGTGTGGCTAAATATTAAAATATGTCTAACCATTTTTAAAAAATTGTGTTATCTTACCTGTGGTGGGGGTAGTGGGGGAAGTCTATGCTGCTGTAGGTCCTGAAGTTACTGGAAGTGATGTAGTTACTTTTTAACTTGTTTTTCAAATATACCCTTTTGGATGCATGCAGAATCCACTCTCGGGAAATGTTTATTTGTAGAGGTCACATCTTCATTACTTTGGGCCAAAATCCATTGCACTTTCGGTATTATTTGATAAGAGTATTGCTTTTCTGTTGAGAAAGGTTGGGCATTGCTAATTAAATAGAATTAGACTCAATGTTACCCCCCCGTCTCTGCTGTTAAAACCCATTCTCTGCCCTATGAAAACTCATGAAACAGCAGCTAGTCCTCACTAACTTATTTCATTCAATTAAAATTAAATTACACAATTGAACTTTTTTCTTGTCTATTCTATATAACATTTTAGTTAATTACTTAATTAAAACTGAAGCCTGACATTTGTTTCTTTCTCTTTAGGAAAAAAGAAAAAAAAAAGAGAAAAGAGGAAAAAGGAAAAGAAAATACACTCACAGCTACTTTTTAATTCACTCATTCAACACAAAGCTCTGGAAATAATCTTCTGTTACTAAAGAAATATATAGGTTACACTTCCCATGAAAATATTTATAAAAATGATACAAGCGTGTTAGCTATAGAGTTCAATATCAGATTTCAGTTTCTAGGAAGGCTTTTAAAATACAACCATATTCAACAAATATCTCTAGTTTTCCGTGTACCAAAAGAACCCCTCAAAAGCAAAAAATATCAGCTTGATTTTCCTCAGTATACTTATCATTTTCTAGTAGCCATTTTGCATGTGGAAATAGAAAGTGACTCTATCCACTGGTATTAGTATATCATAATATTGTTCCAAAAATAAAATGTCCTCCAATATAATGGCTACCATTTATACAATGGTTGCTATTTTAACATTGTCATAATGTTTTGTTTACATTAACTCATTTAATATTTATAACATCCTATGAAATAGGTACCATCATTATTCCCTTCTTATAAATGAGAAAACTGGGGCACAGAATAGTTAAGAGATTTGCCCAAGATTATAGCTAATAAATGGCAGAGCTGGGATTTTTATTCAGAATTTCATTTTTATTCTGCTAATTTATTTTTATAAGCCACTCTCTTAACCATTGCATTATAATGCCTTGAAGAAGATCCACACAAGCCAACAGGTAGCTCTATTCCTGAGACCTCAGAATGTGTTTTTTTCTATTAATTTATAGCTACTTACTGAGATCCTACAATATGTTTCTGATGTGTTAGGTGAGAGGTAAAGATTAGTGAATAAAACTTGCCCTCATGAACTAGTGAATAGTCCCTGAATAGTCGTAAAACTTAAAAACATGATGGATGTTAACTAAACTTATTGTGGTAATCAGTACATAACGTATGTGTAAGCCAAGTCATTATGCTGTACATCTTAAATGTATACAGTGCTATATGTCAACTATATTTCAATAAAACTGGAAGAATCAAAAGACAATATTAATAGGTAAAAAACAAACAAATAAGCATACAACTGAAGAAAGAGAAAATTAACGCACATATAACCACAGGCAGTCCTCTCTGCATGGTTCCAGAATATGCAAATTTCAGTTACTGCATTTACTTAAATAAAGCCAGCCCCTCAACGAATGGGAATGGTTCACCGTAGCCTGGTACCCTAGCCTGTTAACCATGAGTAATTGCGCAAAGTACAAAATGGGCTACTGGCTCTTCAGTCCACAAGTTGCTCCAGAAAAAGCAGATGCACGTTATGATCGGTGACCATTCACATCACATTTTTCAAAGTCTATGAGTGGTCACTACTCACCTGCTATTCAGTTCACTTACATACAGTAATCTTTAGCGATGTTGCTTCTCTGTCTCTCAGTGGTAAACCCACATGACATTACACAAATATGGATAATTGGAAGAGGGAATTGAGCAACAAACATGAATAGGCAGCAAAGAACCAAAAAGTGAAATTAGACTTGAATGTAAAAGGAGTTCTAGAGGAAACAGCTGATCGTGTTGGCAGTGTTGCTGTTTCACTCTAGATACGCAGCCAGGGGAACTTAGTGAAGGTGAATTTATTGACATAAATGAGAAAAATGATTTTGACATAAAGGACAAAGATGTCCCAGAGTAAGTGACAGGAGCAAAAAAACTTCCTATTAAAGAATTCTCAGAGATGTTTCATGACATTGAAAGCACATAGGATAAAATGTCGGGAACGAATCCAAACTTAGAAAAGAGCATGACAGTTTGCCAAGACGTAAAAAAGGTGCTTCCTTTTTAAGTTATGTGATGAGAAGAAGGCAAACACTGCACAACAAGTTTGATAACTATTTTACTGAGGAAGAAAATGTTTGCCAATGTTTCTGTTAATTATAGTATAACAATAAAAACTAATGTGTATTATATATATGTGTATAGTATATATAGTATATATAGTATATATATGTATGTATATATATGTATATATATATAGTATATATATGTGTATAGTATATATATATATGTGTATAGTATAACAATAAAAACTAATGTGTATTATATATATATATATAATGTGTATTATAATAATAAATTATTAGTTTTACTGTATTTTTTATTTCTTTATCCATTGATTACTGACAGTAAGGGAGTTTTTATTTGATAAAACTTTTTAAAGGTCATGGAATAGTTGTAATGTTTCCTATCTCTTTTTTTTTTAATTTAGTTTTTTAGTGTTCATTTATTTTTGAGACAGAGGGAGACAGAGTGAGGGCGGGGGAGGGGCAGAGAGAGAGGGAGACACAAAATCTGAAACAGGCTCCAGGCTCTGAGCTGTCAGCACAGATCTCAACGCAGGGCTCAAACCCATGAACCAAGAGATCGTGACCTAGCTAAAGTCGGACGCTTAGCTGACTGAGCCACACAGGCGCCCCAATGTTTTCCCTCTCTTATTAAAATAGTTTTGCATGATTTCAGCTTGCATGCTCGTTTTTAGAATCCCACACTGTTGTGCAAAGCAAAAAATTGCCTGTGCAAAAGAAAAAGTCTACAATCCCTACACCCCAACCAATGTCTTAATCCTCAAAATTCTCCACTGGAGGAATCAACAATCAAAATAATAGTTCTATAGCTCTTTCCTAGATTATCAGCTTTAGACCTTTTGATTGCCTGCTCTAACAGAAGAAACTTTTACTGATGTTCACTCTTCCTCTCCTTCCTTGTCTCAGTGTGGTTATGTCACCATTTTAATTTGGCTGAAATTAATTATCTTCACATCTATAAATAACAAAGCCCCACTTTTATTTCCTCTTTCCTAAGCCATAACTAATATTTTCCTGACTCCACACCTTGAAAAATATGGCATCAGGGCCCTATCCATTCTTCTGACACCTATTAACCATGAAGCCTGAAATTCTGACGTTTGTACTTGTATATCATCAAGGTTAATTAAAGTTATTCATTATACAGTCTTATATATAGTATTATAGTAAGCCTGCTTATGAATTTTACCTACTTTTGTATAGAAAATGCCACTGGTCTTCACTTTCTGAAAGCTACTTTTGCTAAATAAAGAATTCTAACTTGACAGCTTTTTTAATTCAGTACTTTAAATATGTTGTTCTTCTGTCTTTTACTTGCATTTTTCCTGACAAGAAATCTGTTGCCATCCTCACCTTTGTTTCTCTATAAATAAGGACTTTCTTTCTCTGTATTCTTTTAAGATTTTCTTTTGACCATAGATTTCAGGCCATTTGTTTATGATGTGTCTTGATATTCATTTTTCTCCTGCATATTTTTGTGCTTTGAGCTTTGTTGAGCTTCTTGGATCTGTGAGTTTATAGTTTTCCTCAAATTTAGAATTTTTTTTTAGCCATTATTTGTTCAGATATATTTTGTCTCCCACTTCCCTTGGGGACTCCAAATGTACAGCTGATCACTTGTTATCCCACATCTCTCTGGTGCTCTGCTAATTTCTTTCAGTCTTTCTCTGCATCCCATTTTGTATCATTTCTATTGTTATGCCTTCAGTCACTTATCTTTTCTTCTGCAATCAGCCATTAATCCCATACAGTGTCTTTTTCATCTCACACATCAAAGCTTTCATTTCTAGAAGTTTGATTTGTTTTTGTTGTTGTTAATAATTTTCATGTCTTTATTTAAGCTTTGGAACATATGGACTATAATTATAATATCTGTTTTAATGTCATTGTCTACCAATTCTAAAATCAGTGTCTCTTTGGGGAGGTTTTGATTGATTATTCTCCTGATTATGGATAGTGCTTTTCTGCTTCTTTGCATACCTTAGAATCTTTGATTGAATACCAACCATTGTGAATTTTACCTGTTTGTGTTCATGCAGATATTCTTGAGCTTTGTTCAGCATGTGGTTGAGTTGCAATCCTCTCAGGTTTTGTTTTCAGGTGAGACCAGAGCTGAGTTTAATTTTGGGTCAATATCCAGTTTCCATACTGAGAAGAAAAGACCTTTCTTAGTATTCTTACCAATATCTCTTGAATTATGAGGTTTTCTACCTTTGTTGTTGGAAAAAGACACTATTCTTAGCCTGCTGTGATTTCTGGGCACTGCTCTCTTAATCCTGTTGAGTGGTTCTTTCTGTCCTAGGATAGTTTCTTCACACAATTGTGTTTCAGTTCTCAACTGAATCCTCCCCCATATAGACCCTCCACAGATCTGCAGATTTCTTTCTCTGTCAGGCTCTCTTGTCTCTGGTACTCTATCCTATGACTTCATTGCTTTGTCCTTTCTGGACTCCCAACTCCATCCCCGGGCTTCCCCTGCTTGCATCACAGTCTGGAAACTTTCTCTAGTCAGCAAGCTGGGGCAATCAAAGGACTCACCTTGTTTCAAAATTTCTCAGGAATTATGGTTCTTTGTTTCTGATGCTGATAACTTGAGTCCTGTTGTTTTAAACATTTTTTTTCCTGGCTTTCTTTTAATTGTTTCAGGCATTGGGGGTAAATTTCATTTCTGTTTCTCCTGCTCATTATTTGAACTCGTATTTGTTGAACTAAACCTGTATAGTGTTAGCAGTGCAAAGCAATAGAAAATTAATAAAGAGAGAACCAAAAAATAGTATTGGAAGATATAAATGCCCAGAGACATAAACATGTTTCAAAGCATAATTATGCAAATAGATGGCAAAGTTTAAGATAAAGGTGTCAACTCTTCAACCTCACTTAGTATGAAGGAACATAGTTTAAACAAAAAATATCTTAATTTATAAGGACATTTTTCTAGGAGAAAAACCTTATCGAGAGGACAATGTAGACTTTATTAGTTTGGCTCATTAAATTGAAAGTGGACTTGAAAAAGGTCATCGGGAATTAGAGGTTAGATAAGCCATAATCAAAGCAATTAACAATGGATTATGTCTCATGAGCTCCCTAGAAAAGGAAATCTCAGTTGAAATTGTTGAATACCCAAAATGGTATTCATTTGCCTCACTGGACCAAATCCAATAACCAATTGCCTTGTGCAGTTCATAAATACAAATAGTGTTCAAACTCCCCTTTACCTTAACTTACAGATTATAAAGTTTACAAATTGATTTTCAAGTATATACATGTTACACTTTTGGACACAAGTCACACCTTTGAACCAGGACCTGAATTTTATAGAAACATTAATTTTATAGAAAGTCTAACTCGAAAGGGCACTCTACATACAGCTCACTTGTTGGCTTCAATAGAACGTAGGTATTTAATAATATAGAACTCTAGACAGTATTCTAGACTTCTGAGTACAGCTCAATCAAATTACATATAAATCTTAACTACCAATTTCTGTCTTTCTTTGAATTGTATTTTAGGGGCGCCTGGGTGGCGCAGTCGGTTAAGCGTCCGACTTCAGCCAGGTCACGATCTCGCGGTCCGGGAGTTCGAGCCCCGCGTCAGGCTCTGGGCTGATGGCTCGGAGCCTGGAGCCTGTTTCCGATTCTGTGTCTCCCTCTCTCTCTGCCCCTCCTTCGTTCATGCTCTGTCTCTCTCTGTCCCAAAAATTAAAAAAAAAAAATGAATTGTATTTTAGTGTTTCCTATCACTGTCACCATTTTTGTTTGTTTGTTTGTTTGTTTGTTTGTTTGATTGATTGATTTGTCTTTTAAGGATATGTTTTTAAACACTGCACTCAGTCTCTGAACTCTTGAATTTGGTCTTGTGGGAAGTTAGTGTCTTTGACACTCTGAACCTCAGTTTCTGTGAAATGTTGCTATCAACACTTATTGTTTTGATTTTCTAATAATATATCATGTCTTAGGCAATAGGTAGGTGTGAAGCCTTCCTAGTTTTCATTATTGGTTTCTGAGAATATGGTGTTATTTCTGAATGTGTAAATTTGTGTTTAAACCAAAATTTGAGGACATGAATTTTGAAAATATCAGTCTGCTATTGTGCACAAGTACACCAGACACTTACCTGTTTTATTAAGCATGTAAAGATAAGGAGGTCTAGGAGTGATCTAAATCTGAAAGAAAAATGAAATACTGGAATGACGTGCTTCAAGATCAATAACTAGGAAGCAGCATGAAACCTCAAAAGGCAGACAACAAAGAGATCTGCAAGAGATCACTTAGAAAGAAATAATTATTAAATGAAACTATCTGAATCTAATGAGGACAAAATAATCATAGATGGAAAAGCATGAGAGATCAAAGATCAGAGCAGAATTGAATTTAAATTCATCATTTATCAACAAGTGACATAAAGTATCCTTGTTTTTGTGTAAGGCAATGCTTTGCCATAATATTCTAAGACCCAATATTCATTTTTATTTCTAGCTCTTGGTGGCTATTGAGTGTCAGATCTGTACTTCCATCACAGAAGACCCATTGATTAAAATATTGTAGAGTCATATGGCCTGGGTTAAAACATCTGTTTATAATATTAGATAATAGTAAGGAATTATTGTTTATTTTTATAGGTGTTGTGAAAGTATTGGGGTTATGTTTTTTTTAATGGTCTTTATCTCTTAGAGCTAGATTCTAAAATATTTAAGGTTAAAATATATGATATGGGAATTTGCTTCAAAATAAGCCAGATGGTGGTGAGAGTGTAGGGATTTAGATAAAACAAGACTGGTCATAAACTAATAATTATTGAAACCAGATGATGACTTCATACTATTATTCTCTCTGCTTTTTAATTTTTTGAAATTAAAGAGAAAAGGACAAAATTTGTTTCATCATCTAAGTGCTCTGTGGCCTTACACAAGTTACTTAATAGTTCATCATTTACAGAAGAGAGAATAAGAGAAACCTGCTTCATTGGACTGTTTTGAAGACTAAATGAGTTAAATTGATATCATACACTTAGAATGTTGCCTATCTTGTGGAAGGTGCTATGTAAATACTACCTTAAAAATGATCTACTCCATGTCCATTTTTTGTTTAATTTTTTTGTTTTGTCTTGTTTTTTATTATTTTATTAACTAATTAATTTAATTAATATAATTTATTGTCAAATTGGCTATAGATTCACAGGCAGTAGTAAGAAATAATATGGAGAAGTCTCCTGTAACATTTACCCAGTTAGTCCCAATGGTAACATCATGCACGACCAGGGTGTAATATCACAATCAGGATGTGAATATCGATACAATCAAGATACAGAATATTTCCACAAGGATCCCTCATGTTGCCATTTTCTAACTATCCCCTTCTTTTTTCGCCTTAAGCCCTGACTACCACCAATCTATTCTCCATCACTATAGCTCAGTCTTTTAAGAAAGTTATATACGTGAAATCACACTGTGTGTAACATTTTGGGATTGACTTTTTTTTTTTTACTCAGTATAATTCTCTGGAGACTCACTCGAATTGTTGTGTGTATCAATAGTTTATTAATTCTTATTGCTGAGTAATATTCCATAATATGGATATTCTACAGTTTGTTTAACCAGTCACTGTTCACTGAAGAATATTTGGGCTATTTCCAGTATTTGACCATATGAATTAAACATATAATTCTCTTAAACATTTGTATACAGATTTTTGTGTAAACATAACTTTTCTTTTCTTTGGGGTAAATGCCCAGGAGTACAATTGTTGAGTCAGATTATAGTTTCGTATTTAGTTTTTAGATTCTGCTAAAATGTTTTCCAAAATGGCTTTAACACTTAAAATTCCCATCAGCAATGGGTGAATAATCCAGTTTCTCCACATTCTTTCCAGGAAGAATTAGTGTTCTTATTTATTTATTCATTTATTTATCTATTTATAATTAATTCATTCATTCTCAAAATTTTAGCCCAGTGTGACAGGTATGTAATGATATCTCACTGTGTGTGTGTTTCTTAAGTTTATTTATTTATTTTGTGAGAAGGAGAGAGAGTACACGCTGGGCAGGGCCAGAGAAAGGGGGAGAGAGAGAGAATCCCAAGCAGGCTCTGCACTGACTGGGCAGAGCCTGAAATGGGGCTTGATCTCACAAATTGTGAGAAAATGACCTGAATGGAGATCTGACTGAGCCACCTAGCTGCCCTAGTTGTGGGTTTAAGTGCTCAGAAATCTTTTCATATGCTTATTTGCCATCTGTGTATTTTCTTCAGTGGAATGTTTGTCTGTGCCTTTTGCCCATTTTGTAATTGGATTATTGCTTTTTTATTGAGTCTCAATAGTATTTTATCATTGTTGTTCATTTAACATTCAACAAGTATTTACTGTACAATATGAAATGCCAGTCCCTCTTCTAGGTACAACAGTGAATGAAACGAGTTTTAGCCTTGTGAAACTTACATCCTAACAGTGGTAGGTTGGTAATGAGATATATAGAATATGTTAGAAAGTTACAAGTACTATAGGAAAAGAATTACAGCAGGTAAAGAGGGATCAAAAATCAGGATTACAGGTGCATCTTGCAATTTCAAATAAGTTATTCATACCTAAATATGTATATGCAGGCATATTGGTCTTTTGACCAATAGTCAAAAAACATAAACAACAAGGTTACTAATGTTATCCCAACCTGAAAAGTGGTTTTCTGGATTTGAAGTATGTAGAGGAAATCTCAGTATCATAATTGCAAAGATTTATTAAATGCTAAGTGCCTATCACTGCATTTTACATATGCTCATAGAATACCTACACAAAAAGTGTATTTATTTATTTATTTATTTTTAATGTTTATTTATTTGAGAGAGAGAGAGAGAGAGAGAGAGCATGAGTGGGGGAGGGGAAGAGAGAGCGGTAGGCACAGAATCCGAAGCAAGCTCCAGGCTTTGAGCTGTAAGCACATAGCCCAACATGGGGTTCAAACTCAGGAGCCGTGAAATCATGACCTGAACTAAAGTCGGTCACTTAACCGACTGAGCCACCAAGGTGCCCCTCAAGAGTGTATTATATATCTGTTAATGTGTTTTTAAATTAGTGTATATGTCCAAGGCCTACAGCTTTTCCCATTACGTTTGATAATATCAACATGACTCAGAACTATTCATCTAATCTATTATGGAATAAGTAAATACGTATATATACACACTTCTGCTACATGAGCTATTTTTCATTGCTAGATTTCAAAACGCCTTACAGTATCTACATTAACTGCCCAACCCCCTTACCTGAATGTCTCATACTTTTGTATGGCTGGCTTTTCATATTCATATCTTGGCTTAATGGAGATCTCTGTACGCTTCCAATCAACAGTCTATGTAGGCTGTCTCTATTATCTTTTTTAATTTCCTGTAAAGTATTGGCAGAAATTTCCTTGGTTGGTCATTGACTATGCAAGTTTAGTTCACTGTAGTATCCCCAGTCCTTGTTTTCTGAATGAAAAAGATATGGATGCCCAACATATCAATAGTGGCTTAACTCTGTGTGATGGTATTAGAATATTTCATATTTTAATCTTTAAAACTTGTACAATTTTACTTGTTTAATCATGTTTAATACTATTCATCAAGTTAAGTGTTTTCCTAAAATATTAAAATATCTCTCTCCAACTTCTCTTTTTCATTTCATTTATGTCTTCTTCCTCAGCCCATAGTCTAAAAAAAATATTGACCAGATGATCCATGGCTTCATTTAGCATTAGTCAAAAACTGGCCTCAAGGGGAAACATTTCCAGAAACCTGGAAGTTGTACATTGTCTTTTACCATATCAATTCACTACCCACCTGGCCACTTAACCCTAAGACAAGAGTGTACCAGGAGCTTGTCCTGGGCTCCAGGCTCAAATTCAATTTTAAGTTCCAGGTGTCTAAATTCAAATTCTTTTCCCTAAGGTAAGGACACTAAAATGTCTTGGGACTTTGGAAAAAAGATAACAGGATTCATTTTGACCAAATTGTTGAAAATATTGCTTATCCTGACTATGACTAATTCAAATCTGGGCTTAGGCACCGTTTGAGTGGGTATTTAGGGAAAAAGATCATGTATATGGCCTAACCACGTAGGTGAGACCAAATACTGTTGCTTTGTACACAAATCAGTGTTTAGACAGTGTTAATTCAGACTTCGTTACGTCAACAACCTTCTTTCCTCACAAACTTAATCAAAAACTTGCTTTACTTATTCTATTATGCTATGTTCTTCTCATTCTTCACCATTTATTGTATTATCTCCCATTTCTCAGCTTGAGGAAGTAACACTTTCAAAGTTACATTTACACCAAGACTAAATATGCCATGATTTGGTTTGTAATCTATCATTTTAATGCCTGGATATTTTTTCTTAGTAATTCTTTTTTCTCCACCTTGCTCTTGTATACTGCCACAGGCTCATTAAGAGACAAGAAACTTGGCCTACTGCCTCTATGGACCAATTTATACAGGGTTTAAAATATTAATTTGGTGCTAAGATAACATGGGGAACATACTGAGGTGGAGAAAATTCTATTTCACGGAGTTCCTGTCAAGAATTGCTCTGTTTGTTTTTAGAGGAAATACTTGATAAACCATTTGCAGGGCTTTCAAGGATGGGGTGTGCAAATGTGGGACCTTGGTTAAATTATGTAGGACAAGGAAGCAGATTTCATCGCTAGTCCTCCTTAGACACCTAGCCCCCACACATGAGTGCAGCCACTGTTCCAAATTAGTGGTGAACAAATATTTAAGGAGTATCAGTTTGACAGGGTAAAAAATGATTAGCTTCTTGGAACTGGCATCTGTCTCAGTGTGCCCTGAAGTCAGCTCTACTTTGAGCTGAGGTTATGAGAAATGCTTGTGTGAAGAAATGCATCCCCGTCTATACCCCTACTGAAGCATTTTAACCGCATCCCCAAGGTATAAAGTGATCTTAAATACATTTAAAGTTTCAAAGAAATGGAAAACATGATACAAGGATGTAGTTAAATTGTTAGCAGATACAGATGAAAACTTAAAGATAGTTTCTCAAACGAGAGGAAAAGACACATAGACCAAAAGTTGAAATTAGAAGGTTAAAATAAAAAGGGGAAACAAACAGATTACTGGTAATATGGATAATGGTATATGTTGTTCAGAAGATGAGTTCCTGTAAGCTTTGTTAAGAGTACTACAGTTTTGAAGGTGCCATTTAAAGGTGGTGGCATTGAAAACGATTCAACTTCTTCCAGGATGTTAAGGTCATAAATTTGGAGATCTATGACAATAGTAACTGCATGATCAGACTGTGGAAAGTCTGACTAACTACCCTTTTTTCTCCAACACAAGTTTTCCACAGCAAATTGGAGTAGAAAATATGGCAGTCTTCTGACCTTGGAAGAAGACTAGCTCAAAGAGCAATAAAACAAAAATATTGCAATGTTCATTATGGACAAAGTCAATATTTATTTTTAATTATCCTTTATATATTATTTTAATTATTTAATTATATATATATGTATATATATATATATATACATATATATATAAAATATCACTAGAGCAGACTTGAAAAGTCAGTGAAAAAGTAAAAGATTGATTTTAAAATTTTATCCTGAAGTCCTTTATAAGTAAAATATTTAACTTTAGCTATTTTCTCCTAGAAGCCTGAAATGAAAACCACCACAGTGATCTTAACACTGCCCTATGTTCCCATTTTCTATTTTAATAACAATATTTTCAGTCACAAAAGTCAGGTTTTTGCCCTCAAATGAAATTGAGAATTGAGGTAATTGCATAGATAGTTTAGACTAAAAATACCTTCCCACATCTGAGATTTCCTTATCACTGAGATTTATTGTATTTGAATTATGTGAATGATATCCACCTTTTATGTTTTGATATCCCCCTTCTTAAAATGTGAGCATCATTTGCACATTTAGTGATTACCAACAGCATCTTGAAAAGTCTCTTCTGTGGATTCATTTATTTACTTCCATAATCTAAAATGGATTTGAGAAAGAATTCTGGATTTCATGCTGCATTTCCAAAGGCATATTGTGACATAAAACAAAAAGCTAACAATTTTGCTACACACCTTCCCCCAGTGACATTGAACCTGATCTAAGTGAAAACATATTTGTGGTGAAATCATCGTAAAAGATGGTGGTCGAAATTCTGGTAAATTTGGTAGTTCTATTTCCTGAGGTGTGGTTTCACAATTTAACACAAGATAATAGGCATAAGCAGAGTAATTAGATTGCTCATTTTATTAGTTAGAATTCTCCTTAGATCAATTTCTAATGGGATTTGAATTACTTTGACTCCATTGCTGTATAACCCTTCACTCTCAGTGACTTTTCCAGTTTTGGTAATGAGAGTATTTGGGTACTCATGCTTGCACTGTTCCTTGAAATCCTGCCCATTAGTTTGCTTGAAACTCATAAAATATTAACTTGTGTTGTGTGCAGTAAGGAGACCAATAAAATACCATATGTTTGGTGACTAAACCATTAAAAAATGTCCTAGCACCTCTTCCATAATATTCCATGACATGTTAGGATTTCAGATTTGACCATTTCTACCAATAAGTGTGAAATATTCTATGCTCTTATTATACCTGTTTATATTCTTTTAGAGTGAAATTTCTTACACATGCAAGGAAAAGAAACACTCAATCCTGGTTTGTCTATTTTAAGAAGTAAATCTGGAGAAAATTCTGCATACTTCACTCCCTTATCTTATTTATCTTTCTAGTAATCAAAAGGTAATTACTATAAGTGGCCAGAAACAAAAACAGTGTTCTATTCATCCTCAGTACCTAGAAAATAAAAGACTCTCCATAAACGTGTATAAACAGAAAATCAATGCATAGTAAACCCAAGTTTATGAAGTACAGTTTCTTTTAGATGCCAGATTTGGATAAGGGAAAATAGAATTATCCTTGCACAAGAGGAAAAACTACAAAATATGAGAATTAAAGGATTTCAATGTAAAATTCCAGTTAGTCTGCTAATCATCATGACATTACCTACCAAACAAAACTGGAAGCAGTGAAGTTAAGAGAGGCATCTATTTATAATCAGACCAAACCAAAACCAACAATTAAAAACAAACCCAGAATTTTTAGGAAAAATCATAGTGGCTTTCTACTTCTACTCAACATCTTTTGCTACAGAGATTGATAGCGCCCTTCTTTGTTTAAGCCAAAGTAAAAATAAATAAAACACAAAGAAAAAAATGCACCAAAATAAGTGAGTCTGAAATTGGGTGGTAGGAAAGTTTCCAGAAAAACCTAGTCAAAATCTCATCGCCATTTGAACCTTTTGTCTATAAAAGCACTCAATTGTAAATTGTTTCATTTGATGAATACGATTCAATAGCAGGTTGAAACAGATATATATCTAATTGGGATTTTTTGGGTGTTTAAATGGACCCAGACCTCCAATCTCTCTGAATAGAGAATGTTAAGTACAGAGAATATAACGATTGTCCCTGGGAATGTATGTTGTGTGTACACATGCTTCAGACCTTGGAGCATAGGAAGTGAGAAGAATGCTATAGACGGAGGAAGGAAAGGGACAGTATTAATTTTTTTAAATGCAAAGTGTGTCTGTCTCAAATTGTATCGCATCTCCTGCCCCTTCATTTCCTATCACTCATTCCAGTTTGAATGTCAGCCATGCTCTCTTGCCCAGCTGTCTTGAGTAGGTAAATGTTCCAATGGCCACTTGGTCTCTCTACTCTGCAGAAGGATAAAAAAGAAAAATAAAACAGAAAATAAGCAACCATACCTTTAAAACTTCTTTCTCTATGATAAAGCATCCTTATAACTTAATAGTGAATACATGGATTGGTTTACATTTGAGTTTTGAGTCCTTTCATATTTTAGCCCAGTTACCAACTCACTATTAAATCTTAATATTAAAATAATTCCTTATTTTCACCATCTGTTTACAAATGTTGAAGTCACTGGACAAGGAGTGGGATATGGGAACAGCATTTATAAAGAGCTCTGAAACGCCTTGGTGACAAATGACATGGGTGTGGGAAGTGATATTGTAGATATTGGATAAATGCAAGGCAGATGTCCCATTTCTTTAATAACTGATGGTTGATAAGCTAAATCACAACATCTTAGCTTCATTAAAATTTGGAATAAAAATTAAATCCAATCTAAGTACTCTTAAATAGAATATATACAGCTATGGTGGAAATGATGCTCTTAGATTTCCTCTTTCCTCTTGCTCCTAGATCACATAGCATACTCAATGACATTGATTTGGGGATGAACTCATTTTCCACACATTATCCACTGTTCATAAAGGTTGCAGGAAAGGTGAAAAAATAGATCAAGAGAGACTGAAGGAGGCCAACAGCTTGGCAACAAGTATCATACAGCTATCCACTTAGGGCATGAGTTAATACAGTGGTGCAGTGTTCATTCTTCTCATTAAACAAGAAGAGAGAGAGAAACTTCAAGTTAGGACATGTCAGGACAATTATATCTTTTATAACTTTTTGTACATATTTATGGAAAGAAATATGAGTTTTCATTAAAATATGAACATTTTAATTCCAAAAGTACAGATTAGCCATTTAGACAGAATAATCCTCGTACTTAAACATTTGGAAATGTCACGTCTTAAAGACTAAGAATGTTGTTCTGATCCTCCTGTTAGAACGTACTCTGAGTAAAGGGTTCAGAGCAAAACAAGTGTACCTATCCTGACTTTAGTGACCTACAGAGAATGAGGTCAATGGCATGCTGGGGTCTCCACTGCAGCCCCAAGGTTGCCCTGGCAAGCTTTGTATTGCTTTTGGTACTAGCTTATCAGAACTTTTTGTACATGTATAGAATATTGTGGGAAGCTCATTCTCTCCCATGCTATCTAACCCTTCTTGATTTTATTATTAGCTCTATTCTGACTTGAAACTGTATGAACGTGCATCTTTTTGTTCCTACATTAACAGATTTGTAAATGACACCTGTAGCAACAGTAATCACACCATTCATTTTTAATTTCTGCCTTGTTTTGGAATTAGGTTTCAAATAAATATTTCTCACTTGATAACAAAAATTAAATCTGGAATAAATGTAATGAATCAGTGTGCCTATCATGTTGATTAAATGGGGGTTTGTTAGTACGTATTAGTTTTTTGCTACATGAAGATATGCCTTAACACAACATAAATGCATTGTCTTACTGTATTGTAGGTCAGATACAGCTCTTACTGAGCTAAAATAGAGGTGTCAGCAGAACGGCATTCCTTTCTGAAGACTCTAGGAGAAAATCTCTTTCCTTCCTTTGCTTCTAGGGGGCACCTGCATTCCTTGGCTTGTGGCTCTCTCCTCCATCTTCAAAGCCAGCAACATCAACTCAAGATTTTCTCATGTTGCCACGTTTCTCACCCTTTGCTATTAAGAAGAGTCCTTGTTTGTAAGAATTGTGAGTCTAGATCAGGTCTTTGGTAATCCAAGATAATCTCCCCTTCTCAAGCTTCTTAACTTTAGCCACATCTGCCAAGTCCCTTTCACTATGTAAAGTCACATACTCCCAGGTTCCAGGAATTAATGCACTGGGGATCATTATTTTTCCAACCACATAATAATAGTCAAAGGTTATGTGGACATCATTTTAATCTTTTAAATCATGAGGAGTGCCATGCGAGGTAATGATCATGTAGCCCACTTTTGTTCCTAACCACATAAAATTTCTTTGACCACAATTATATAAAGAGCTTTCCAACATTTCTAAGCTAATCCCAGGCCTCTAGAAGGAAAGAGAATCACTATTATTTAAAAACCTCAGCTTTGAGCTTTTAAAATTTCAATAATAACAAACAAATGAATAAATATGACTTTGGAAAACAAGCATATTTTCAGGATGTATTTGGGCATTACAGGAAGAGAAGAATTGGACTTTAGCCTGGAAATGCCATGCACTGTGATCT
Source organism: Prionailurus viverrinus (assembly GCF_022837055.1). Classification (NCBI taxonomy): domain Eukaryota; kingdom Metazoa; phylum Chordata; class Mammalia; order Carnivora; family Felidae; genus Prionailurus; species Prionailurus viverrinus. The sequence goes on from NC_062568.1 coordinate 144,850,070, forward strand.
TGGCCATGTCTCTAAAGCTCTTCAGGCAGCGGTCCCTCATACATGAAATGAACAAATTGGATTATGTGGTCTCTAAAAACTCTGGAATTACACAATTCTATAATTTTCACTTCATGAACATGACTAGTTCTTAAAATCTGTAGGAATTAAAAATTACTGCAAAATGTTTTGGACATCATTAATGATGACTTCTGAAATAATTATAGAAAATAAATCCAGAATCAAAGAATTCATATAAAATTAATTTTCACAAAATGGGTGTACACATTATCAACATAGGATAAAAACCAGTTATTTCATTACAATAATTTTTGATAAATTGCAGTTTAGTAACCAATTTGAGCAAAATATTAGATTTATATCCAGCATTTAACCCTTTAAAAAATATATATTCAGACAAATTTCTACCTGTTGATTGGCCAAAAACACTAAATAAAAGTATTTTATTTAAGAAATAATTTCTTTAAAAAAAACTGGTTGTAGATGGAAAGAAAATTTGCTATAAACCTGAGGAGCTGGGTCATTCCAGGAATGTGGCACGTTAGGCTGTAGCGAGATTAATATTAGCTAAAATATTTAAAATCATTGTGCTAAAACTAACCGCTGTGCTTTGACTATTTCTCTGGCAAAGTGTTCCAGTGTTCTAAGAATAATAGCATTAAACCAAAATTCTAGCCTACGTGGTAAAAACCTCATTTTGTGTCCTGAAACAAAATTCCTTTGTGGATTCCCTTGAAAATGTCTTTACTTCCTGATGTTCTCTGAGTTGCCCAGTGGCAGTTATGTTACAAACCAGAAATAATGAATTATGTGAAGTGATATTGTATGACTTAGTATATAAATTCGGGACTATTTATTCAGAATGCTTATATCTTCTACACAGAGCCAGTTCTCCTCTTACAACTTTGTAGGGTTATGACATCCTAGTGTTAACAGCAAGGTAATAGTTTCCCTCAGGTGTTTCACGACACCGGTTTCCTTCTAAATCTATCACGAATCTTGATTGGCTTTTACCCTAAAGAACATTGGTGTAATCTGTACTGCAGTAGCCATGCTAACCCAGCTTAAGCAAACACGACTGGTAGTGTTTTGTTTCTGTATTTGTTTTAATTGGCACATATTGCCTTTTTATTTAATATTTAACTATTTAGGGGCGCCTGGGTGGCTCAGTTGGTTAAGTGTCCGACTTCAGATCAGGTCATGGTCTCATGGTTCGTGGGTTTGAGGCCTGTGTCAAGCTCTGTGCTGACAGCTCAAAGCCTGGAGTCTCTTTCAGATGCTGTGTCTCCCTCTCTCTCTGCTTTTCCCCTGCTGGCACTCTGTCTCTCTCTCAACTAAAGGGAAGTTTGTTCAAGGTTGTGGCTGTGCTCTTATATCTACATGCATGTTAGTCTCTGAACAAGTGCTTTTTAATAGTTCATTCCCAATGTGGACAGTTTAGTAAACAAATCTTTGGTACTGTTAACCCTAGAGTTGGAGATGTCCAGTAATAAACCATCTCCTCTATAAAAGCAATGAAGACATTGGCAAAATTGTCACTATCAACGTTTTTCAAACTCTGGAAATTATCCAATAACTTGAAAAAATATGAGAGGCATTTATTCAAGAAAAACTGCTGAACTTTGATAAGAACAACAGGGTTTGAGGCATTGTAACTTTGACTCTTCCCATCCCCCTCTCCCCAGTGCTGCAGAACTCTTGAAACCCAGTGACCTTGCATCTATAGTAGCTGTGAAAACCATAAGCTATGCAACTATCGGAAGAAAGGGACCAAATTTGGACCTCAAAAAAGTCTATCTCTAAGGCATTTTCACTATTGTCCTATCTGCCAGCTCTCTGGAAAAGCCCCATTCATAGTGCGTTGTCATTATTTGACCTGTTTGCGAACTTCCTCTGTAGGAAAAGACTTAACCCCAGGGTGTTTGAAGAAAATATTCATCAAACATCATTTAACATGGCACCTGCTTAAGGTTACAATACCAGTTCAGGTAAACAGGATCCTGACTAAAAATTTAAAATGAAAATCTGGGGAAGGGCACCTGGGTGGCTCAGTGGGTTGTGCAACCAACTCTTGATTTTGGCTCAGGTCATAATCCCAGGGTCTTGGAATAGAGCCCCACGTCTCAATTGATCCTCTCTCTCTCTCTCTCTCTCTCTTTCCCTCCCCCTCTGCTCCTCTCCAGCTTGTGCACGCAGATGTGCACTCTCTCTCAAAAAAAAATTATTTTAAGTAAAAGAAAAATCTGGGGAGCAAGATGTCCACAGGGGCTTTGAAAAGCTTCAACATATTTCTGGAGTTCTAATTCAAGGTTGTTTTAAAGTCCAAAGAGTCAATCAACATATTATGCTGGATGTAGTGGTTTCAGTAGTGCCCCCGCACCCCCAATATGTCCATGTCCCAGAACCTGTGATTGTTTTCTTATTTTGAAAAAGAGTACTTCCAGATATAAGTAAATTAAAGATCTTGGGTCATCCAAGGGGGCCCTAAATCCAATGACAAGTGTCTGTATGTGATAAAGAGAAAGGAAGCTTTCAGACAGACAGAAGGGGAGAGAAGATAGAAGAGGAGAAGATCATGCACGGATGGAGTCAGAGCCTGGATGGATGCAGCCACAACACAAGGAGCCTGGAGCCACCAGGAGCTGGAAGAGGCAAGGAAGGGTTTCTTGCTAAAGCATTCAGAGGGAGTGTGGCAATGCTGATACTTTAATTCCTGACTTGTGGCCTCTAGAACTGTGAGACAATACATTTCTACTGCACCAAGCCAAATAATTTATGGTAATTTGTTGTAGCACTCTTAGGAAAATAATACACTATATTAATAGAATAAAGAATAAAAACCACGTGGCCATCTCAATAGACACAAAAGAACTATTTGACAATATTGAGCACCCTTTTATGATAAAAATAGTCAGAAATCAAGGGAGAAAAGGGCACTTCTTCAACATGATAAAAGACATTTTGAAACACCTACAACTAAGATCACACATAATGAATGCTTTCTCCCTAAGTCAGGAACAAAACAAAGATGTCCACTCTCATCACTTCTATTCAACATTGTATGGATGTTCTTCTCAGGGGCATTAGACAAGAAAAAAAAGATAAAAGTCATCCACATTGTAAAAAAAAATATTTCTGGATGACATGATACCATATATAATCCTAAGAAATCCACTAAAAAACTGTTACAACTAATAAACAAGCGCTAAAAAAGTTTCAGAGTATGATATCATTATACAAAAATCAATTGTTCTTCTATACACTAGCAAAGAACAATCCAAAAATAAAATTAAGAAGGCAATTCCATTTATAATAGCATCAAAAAGAATAACACTTAGCAACCAGTTCAATAATGAAGTGTAAGACTTGTACACTGAAAACTATAAAAGTGTGTTGAAAAATTGAAAAATAGCTAAATCAATGGAAGGTCATCCATATTTAGGGATCAGAAGACTTAATATTAAGATGGCAATATTCTCCAAATTTATCTTAGTTTCAACACAATTCCTGTATCAAAATTCCTGCTGACTTTTTTTTAAAGAAGAAATTGTCAAGCTATGTTGGGGAATGTCATCAAAAAGACATGACCAGTCATTGACCCATGAGCTGGACCTAGGCACTTACAGGATCCTTACTGCCCACCACCCCCACCTCCATCCTGGGAATGTGTGTTCTGCTTGCCTTTCCTGCTCCCAGAATCTGCTCCGAGGACATAGCCTTGAGATAACAATGTGGTATTAGAAACAACTGCAAGGTATATGTGACTGAGCCCAATTAGGGCTCCTTTATAAGCTTTTAAGATTTGGAGGTTTGTTGCAGGGATGCATTCATCTTGCTGCCATGCAAGACAAGCCTCACATGTAAGTTTGCTTTGCTATTATTAAAACTGCCACCTACCAACCTGTAGTGGCTGTCTCTTTACTTCCCTCTGTGCATGGGGCCACTTTCAGAGCACACCAGGAAAGCTCCTGAGAGGATTGTGAACCTACACTCGGTGAGCCAGCCAGGAGACTGAAGAAATAGGTCTTAGGAAAGAGGCACCAGTGGGGGAAATCTTGAGTTGACCCTTAAACTTTGTGAGAAGAAGAGTGGACCTCATGTTAGATACCTGTGGTTCACCGCACCACATGAGTATGGAGACACCCTGAAAATTCCAGATGTGCTTGTTGGACAAACTGTGCATTGTCCCCTGTGAGCAGGAAGAGACACACATGGTAGACACGGTGGGCTGGCCACTGATGCCTGACTGAAGGCTGAAACTCATGTCAGAGGATGAGCTAAGATTAGAGAAAAACATTGCAGGCAAGGTGGGAGAGCAGGATGATAAATTAGAGAGTTTAGTGTTCCATTTTGCAAAACTGAGAGGACACAAGCTGCCATGGGCCAGGGCCTGGATGCTTGTGAATAAGCCTTACTGGGGACACTAAGACATGGAATCCCTGGGGGAGTGATGACAGTGAGGAGGAGGAGATTGTGGTGATTGGCAGTGAAGCATATGGAACACCCCATACCCCCTGACCCCTAATACAATGGAAAGCAACAGCACACCAACAACAATCTCAGCCAGAGGGACAGTGCCCAGTTCAGGAAACAGTTCATGATAAGAGCATACACTCCCATTGAGCTTACTGGCATGAGAGAGAAAATGAAAAACAGCAATACACACCTTGCTCTCTGGCAGCATCTGCATGGTGACTGGGGGCGAGGAGGGGAGGAGAAATGGTCAAGGTACTCATTCCTTTGTAGATTGGATCATTCTAACCTGCAGAGAGACTTGGCCTAAGGAGGAGGAACTTCCTGGAAACTCTGAAAACCATTATTAGTGAATTCTAACTGGGGGTTAGCGTAATCAAACCAGCTCTGAGAAGAAGTACCAATTGGGAACCAGTAAGTCTGCTATCCTCACATGGACTGGTAAATGCCAAACAATAGAAATATCCTAGGGGGATGTAAGGAGATAGAAAAAACTATCCAAGAATGGCACCAAGTGGGTATTGTATGCCCTTCCCATAGTGCTTTCAACAGTCCAGTAAAAAGGTCAGATGGTTCACGGTGGATGATAGTGAATTACCAGGAACTGAAAGTGGTAGTGTCTGCTATCCATGCAACTGTGCCCAACACTGCCACCGTCTTAGCTCTAAGAATACATCATGCTTTGGTGAATTTAGTAATTGCCCTTTTCAATATATCCATGGCCACTGAGTCATGAGATCTATTTGCCTTCACATTGGAGGGACAACAATGGGCATGTCAAGTGCTCTGCCAAGGCTACCTGCACAACCCCCATATGTCATGGGATGGTAGCCCAAGACCTGTCTCTCTTCTCCTTTCTCCCATCATTGAAATGAACCCCTTATATTGATGATATAATGTTAACATGTGAAGATTTGCCTCTGCTGCAGGCCACCGTGTAGGCCTTGCTGGAGCATCTGTAAGAAAGAAGATGGACAGTAAAACCACAAAATTTCAAGGCCCAGACACTGCTATAAAGTTTCATAAAGTTATCCATCAGGTAAAACCAATGTTGTCTTGGAAACTATGATTGATAAGGTGCAACCCTATTCAAGCCTTAAGAACAGGAAAGAGGGGTAAGCCTTTGTAGGGATTTTGGAGTTTGGGAAGACTTTTAATGCCCCCCTGGCACAATGCCCCTGTCCCTTATACCACTAGTTAAGAAAGGGCACATGTGGCCCTCCCCCACCCACTCTCTGTCTCTCTCTGTCACAAAAATAAATAAACATTAAAAATTTTAAAAAAAGGGGGGGGGGCATCTGGGTGGCTCAGTCAGTTGAGTGTCTGACTTCAGCTCAGGTCATGATCTCATGGTCCATGGGTTCAAGCCCCGCATGGGGCTCTATGCTGACAGCTCTGAGCCTGGAGTCCGTTTCAGATTCTGTGTCTCCATCTCTATCTGCAACCACCCCACCCACTCATGCTCTGTCTGTCTGTCTCTCTCTCTCAAAAATAAATAGACATAAAAAAATTTTTTTTAAAGAAAGGGACACGTGTGGGACTGGGGATCAGAACAGCAGGCTGCATTTGAAAAGGCAAAAATACTAATGAAATAGATGAAAGCTCTGGATGTCTCCTAAGCAGGGCTACTATTTGAGCTGTCTGACTCCAGAAGGTATGGGTTGGGCATTGTGGCAGAAAAAACAAAAAGAGAGAATGCTTCTGGGACTTAGGTCCCAATTCTGGAAGGGCTCAAAACCCCAATGTACCCCCATAGAGCAACAACTCCTAGCTGTGTTCACAGAGCTCATCCTGGTGAAGACTCTCACACAGCAGCAATTAATTAAATCCCCCCCTCCACCCACCCACCCTGAGAGTTCTAAATATGCCCTGGTTTGTGTGGATATGACATCTGGTTTAACCCAAGCTTTCCTCTGCCACTGTACAAACCAGGCTGCCACCATTAGGGGATCAGAGAAACTGCACTATGTATGGATATTTGATTGAACAGATAATGATCAGGGATCACATTTTAAAGGTTATGATGTGTAAGCATGGGCAAAAGAGCATGACATTAAATGGAGGTTCCATCTTCCCTATAACCCACAAGCAGCAGTTGGTAGAAAGAAAAAATGGAATATTAAAGCAGCAAATTACCTTGGTAATATGTAAAACCACCTTGCCTGGGTAAACTAAAATACCGTCCCAGGCTTTAATAAATTTGAATGATCAACCAGTAGGACCTGTTGCCCAATATACCAACTAGAGAATCCTGCTGAAGCACCCAATGCCATAAAAATGTAGAAGTTGTGGAAGGAAGCCATTGCCCTGATTTTCACTATGGATCAATGTGCTATGCGGCTGAGAACACGAAGCTCCACCAAACCTGGTAAAGGAATTATCTATTAGAATTTGCAATGGGATATCCCACCAGGAAGGGTGAGTTTCTTCACACCCCTGGGTGAAGGGGATCTCCACTGGGAGCCCATTGTCCTACTGCAAGCTGGACCTGTTGAAACACACTATTCCTGTCATTGAATAATGCATCAATAATAGATGGGAGAAGATGGGGGTCTTGGTCTGGCATATCCCATTCCTGGTCCATCTCCTCACTTCTGAAAGTGCTGCCTCCTCTGGCCAATTGTATGTACAACTAGGTCAAATTTCTAAAGCTACAGTCATATTAACATCTAAAGTTCAGGCCACAAATGTAATTCTTGAAGATCTTGCTAAGTTTACAAGTTCATACTAAATGTCTGTCTTTTGGTCTTAGACTTCTGTTGTGTCCAGTCATGGAATGGGCAACGGATAGAAATATGATCATCAGAGCCATGAGTGGCTATGCTTAGATTTGGGGTGGGTTTATGTGGCTTATCACTCTGAACAGAATGAACACAATTATACCAGAAACATGATATGGATACCACTGGAACTATATAGTTATTCTGTCATATTAAGGGAGAGTGACTGGCTTGGCACTGATTGGTTGTGATACCTAGCTATTTATTGGGTAGCACCAAATGGGACACAATGATTGTGTGGCATAAATCTTTGGGCATGGCTTCCACCTGAATTTTTGAGCTGTTGTACCGTGGGTTTTCTGTGGTCACAGGGAAGAATCTGCTCCATGGTAACAATAGCTGCCAATCTCCCTCTCTTTACTGCCAGTTGGACACTGTCTTTCACTGGTATGATCATTTGGTCACTGTCTTTGTTTCCTCTATAGGCTTGGAGGATGTTATAGCATACACAGAAGCCCTTACTAAATTCACTCAGCAAATCCTGAATGATAGTCAATAAAGCCTGTTTTTATTGGACACTGAAATAACTTTAATGAGAAAAAACTATCCACCAGAATAAGATGGCCTCAGACATTATTACTACCTCACAAGGAAACACCTGCAGCATTATCCAAACAGAATGTTGTGTGCTCATACCTGATGATTTTGCAAATGTATCATCTTTATTAAATCACATGAGGACACAAATAAATGCCCTGAGTGATGCAACTCCCAGCCCTAGAAGATTTACTAAATCAATTGTTGGATCTTAGGGCTCTTGGTACAAAAAGTTGTCACTGGTTTCGATGCAACTCCCAGCCCTAGAAAATTTACTAAATCAATTGTTGGATCTTAGGGCTCTTGGTACAAAGTTTGTCACTGGTTTAGAGAATTACTTTCTTCATCTGTGTTTTCTCTTATGTGGGCCTGTATTGTTGCTGTGGCATCCTCCTTCAATGCAGCATATAGCCACCAAGAGAGCCATCTCCACGTTAATGAGACCCCTTGCTGATTTCTCAGGGCCCATTGTGGAAGGGAGGAGTACATGAGATTGTAAGAGCCAGTCACAAGAGGTAGAGTGTGGGGAATGTCATCAAACAGACATCACCATCGATTGACCTATAAGGTGGACCCAGGCACTCAGGCTTCTTACCCATTCCTCCCTTTTAGGAATGTGGGTTCTGCTTGCCTTTCCTAATCCCAGAAGCTGCTCCAAGGACATAGCCCTGAGATAGTGATGTGGTGTTGAGAACATCTGCACGGTATGTATGACTGAACTCAGGGCCTCTTTATAAGTTTTTAAGATTTAGTGGGCAGGTGCAAGAACCCATTCATCTTGCTGGCACCTAAGACAAGCCTCATATGTAAATTCCCTTTATTAAAACTGTCACCTACAAATCTGGAATGGCCTTCCTCTTTATTTAGTCTCTCGCTGTCCTCTGAGTGTCATACGATACCACAGAAGCTCCCAAGAGTGTTGCAAACCAAAAAACTGATCTTAAAATTCACTTGTAAATGCAAAGAACCCTTTATAGCCAAAACATTCTTAAACAAAAACAGAATTGCTGGGCTCACATTTTTCTAATTTCACATCTTATGACAAAGCTGCAGTAACTAAAACAGTGTGGTACTGGCCTAAAGATAAATACAGAGATCAGATCAATGGAATAGAATTTAGAGTTGAGAAATAAATTCTTAATTTATGGTGAATTGATTTTTGACAGTGATACCAAAACATTTCAATGTGAAAAAAATAGTCTTTTCAAGAAATGGTGCTGGAACATTTGAATATCTCTATGCAAAATATGAAATTGGACTCCTTCCCTACATCATACATAACAATGAACTCAAAATAAGTCATAAGTGTATATCTGGGAACTAAAACTATTTAAAAAACTTAGAGAAAAATATAGGAGTCAATCTTTATGAACTTGGGTTAACTCAAGTTTTCTTAGATAGGACCCCAAAAGCAAAAGTGACAAAAACCAAAGAAAAAAAGAAAGAATAATTGGACTTCATCAGAATTAAATAATGTTGTGCTTTAAAAGTTACAGTAAAAAAAGTTAAAAGACTATCCACAGAATGGGAGAAAACATTTACAAATTACATATTTAATAGGGAACATGTATTCAGAATATATAAAGAACATGTACACAACAGTACAAATTCAATAATAAAACCTCAATTAATAAAGACAAATAGCCCAATTAATGAAAGAACAAATGTATGAATAGACATTTCTTAAAAGAAGATATACAAATTGCTAGAATCATATTTTTCAAAGTTCAACATCTTTATTTACTATGGAAATGCAAATCAAAGAAATAACATTTCACACTCATTAGGAAAACTACAACAACAGCTAACAATAACAAATGTCGGTGAGGATGTGGAAAAATTGGAACCTTAATATATTGCTAGGGAGATTGTAAAATTGTGCAGCCACTTTGGAAAGCAGTCTAATAGCTCCTCAGAATGTTAAACAGAGTCACCATATAATCTGACAATTCTACTTCTAGGTATATACTCAAAACAGATGAAGACATGTATACAAAAAAACATATGCAAATGTTCATAGTGACAATTCATAATAGCAAATTGTGGTATATCCATGTAATAGAATATTATTTGCCAATAAAAACAAATAAAACACTACCACATACTGTAACATGGATGAGCCTTGAAGACATTATGCTAAGTGAAAGAAGCCAGTCACATATTATATGATTTTATATACATGAAATTTATATAGATAGGAAGTTGGTTAGTAGTTGCCTGGGGCTTGGCAACTGGAGGGTGGGGAATGGTTGCTAATAGGCATGAAGTTTCTTTTTGGTGTAATAAAATATTCTATAATCAGATTGTCATAATGATTGTACAACTGTAGGGAATATGCTTTTTAATAAGCTACTGAATTGTACACTTTAAGTGGGAAAATTTTATGCTATGTGAATTCTTTCTATAAGCTAGATATTTTTTTTACCTTGTAGCAAATTGGGATAAACACATCTAATGATTAACATCAGATAAAATGGAATAGGAGCCTTAAGTGAAATATAAATAAAATGATAATTGGCGGGGAGGGTGCATTACGAGGCAAGTCCTGTGAGAATCAGACATTTTCATTAAGGGAGTACACTGGATCTAATAAGATTCTTGTAAGATTAATAAATTTTGATATTCAGAAAAGAGAGGTAAAAATATTTCACGACAGTGGGTCTATTAGGATGGCAAGATTTGGGAGATAGCTAAGCATAGGGTTTTTTTTTGATAAATAGAAAGTGAGTAGTCTAATTTGGCAGGTATGCTGAATGTGATAAGGGTACTAATTATAGAATTTGATATGGAAAAATAGGTTGAAATCATAAAATGGAAAAACTAGACTCTTAGAGAAAGGAATACATTTTCAGTAAATAACAAGAATAATCTAGACTTGAAGCACTCATTTCCTTTCAGTTTCTAAATCCTTTAGAATAAGAAGATGAGAGGGGCGCCTGGGTGGCTCAGTCGGTTGGGCGTCTGACTTCAGCTCAGGTCATGATCTCGCGGTCCGTGAGTTTGAGCCCCACATAGGGCTCTGTGCTGCCCGCTCAGAGCCTGGAGCCTGTTTCGGATTTTGTGTCTCCCTCTCTCTCTGACCCTCCCCCATTCATGCTCTGTCTCTCTGTGTCTCAAAAATAAATAAACGTTAAAAAAAATTTAAAAAAAAAGAATAAGAAGATGAGAAAAAGGGGAAGTGCCAATAAAAATGTGGGTCTTTTTAACATCACAAATCAGTGCCATCATTGATCTTTCAAGAGAGTAAGACTATTTCTATCTTACAGAAGAGACTGGAGGAAAAAGCATGAGAGAAAAGTGATTGCCCAGTTTGGGGACACAAAGATCACTTTTTAATTACTTAGAATTATACAACAAAGGAAAAATTATTTAAGGAGCAGATGTGTTTGTGGTACAAAGTATGGTTTTACCTATGTTGTTACAAGGTTTGAGTGCTAAGTTCATCACATAATATTTATATGTTTACAGCCATGCTTAACCTTATAAGTATCCATTATTATACGTGTAAAATTTTATAATATCAACTACTCTATTTTTAAAGGGTTAACAGCTTAACACAATTCCTTGCTCTAAGCATAATTTAAAATCCTCGTACAGATTTCCAACTGCCCTTTGTAAGATAAACATGTCCAATTAACCTACACCAAAGATACCACAATACAAGCTACATGACAACAATCTCAAGAAGGAGGCTATTATCAGAAATGATTATCCAGTTTCTTCTTAAGTCCAGGATCTCCAAAATTCCCATTTAAGCATTAATTGTAAATTTAACCCTATTAAAATTCTGAGCAAGATATAAAGATTCATATCATCCCTGATGATGAACTTGTATCAAGGTCCTAGCCCATGAAATAATAAATGAGAAGGACAAAATGCATGATTATTGAAAATGGAGGAAAGAAAAACTTTTTTCATCTAATATTATTGATTACCAATTAAGTCTAACAGAATCAATAGACAAGTAAATATAACAAGTGAATTTGGAAAACTTGCAAACAAATCAATAGCATCCCTATTCTGCCAATAAATATATACAAAATATTAGAGAAAAATAACACTAATAATAGCAACAAACTTATAAGATGTCTAGGAGTAATTGAAAAAATACATGATAAAAATTATAGAAAGAACTAAAATAAGATCTAAATATATGAAGAAATATGCCAAGTCAATGGATGAAATGTGAAATTTTCTAAAAATATCAAATTTGTTCAAGTTAGTCCATAAATTTAATGTAATCCCACTTAAAAGCCCTATAGTTGTTACGTGAAATATGAAAGTTCAAATAGCAACAAAAATAAAGAATAACAAGAAAGATTTTCAATAATAAGAAGATGAAGGAAATTCTTTATAAGTAGCTAAAAGAAGTTTAAGCCCTAGTAAATTAAGACACTGTGGCTTTTATTCTGGGATAAATGAACAAATCAGTAGAACTTTAAAAAGAACCTAGAATTTTGCACATTTGAAATCTAGAGATATGACAGAAAGGGAAGAGGAAAAAGCATCAGCTAATCAATAAATGGTTCTGGTTCAACTGATTATCTGTACCACATCCCACACAGAAAGATAGACTTTGTAAAAGTAAGAAGCAAAATTTTAAACTTTTAGAATAATCTCAAGTGATATCTTGTTAAATTGGTAATAGAGAAGGATTTTGAAGCAGAACTAAAACAAACAGCCATAAAGAGAAAAGATTGATACATTTGATTACATTAAAAATAGCAACAGTAAAAAAAGAAAAGGGGTATCAATCCACCATAAACAAAGATGTAGCCTGAGAAATATTTGTAAGTCATAAAATCAACAAAGGAATAATACCCAGAATATATAAAGCACTTCCACAAGTCTAAAGTAAGGGACACACCACACAATAAAAAAAAAAAAATGGACAAAGAACTTGAAGTCCATTTCACAGAACTTCTCTTACAATTAGAAAAATGCAAATTTAAAAGTATAATATTATATTCATCAGTTTGGAAAAGAACAAAGAGGATGCAAATAAAAACAGATTTCTATACCCAGAGAGTAGACATATAAACAGAACCATGTTAGTAAGGAATTTAGTAATGTATAGGAAAACCAGAATATACACTTCAACCCAATAACTCCACTCCTAGAAAACCTTTAGTGCAGCATTTCTACAAGGAATCACAAACAAGACCATTCATTAACAACATTGTATACAAAGGTCAAGATTGGGAATAACTAGGACGTCTGGGTGGCTCAGTTGGTTAAGCGTCAGACTTCGGCTCAGATCATGATCTTATGGTAGGTGGGTTTGAGCCCCGCATCAGGGTCTGTGCTGCCAGCCCGGAGCCTGCTTCAGATCCTGTGTCTCCCTCTCTCTCTGTTCCTCCGTCGCTCATGCTCTCTCTCTCAAAAATAAATAAACATTAAAAAATTAAAAAAAGAAAAAGATTTGGAATAACTATCCCTCAATAGGAAACTGAATAAGTAATCTATGGTAGATGGATGTGATTGAATATCATAAAGTTTTTAAACTGAATGAGTTAGAGTTGCATATATCCACATGGATAAATTTCACAAAGTTGAATAAAAATCAATTTAATTTATAAAAGAATAAAGAGCATGGAAATCAATAATATGCATCATTATGGCTGTACATGTGTATGTTAAATGTAGAAACACATAGGAATGGTATACACCAAACTCAAGTTGATGGGTGTGTTGGAGGAAAGATGAAGGGAAAAATGGGATTGGAAAGAGATACATAAAGAATTTACAAATATATACAATGTTTTGCCTCTGATAAAAGAAGATGTGGTGAAAATATGCAGATATTAAAATTTTATAAAGCTTGCTATTGGGATATCAGCATTTATTAAGTAATTTTTAAACTGTTTAGTATTTTGAAGTTTTCTCTAATAAAAGTGGAAAATAAATCAGATGGACTTGAAACTTTGAAGTGAGGAGAAAAACAGCAATAAGGATTTAAGCAATAAGGAGTCTAAGGAATTTCAAAATACCAAGAAGAGAGTTGCAAGTTGTAAGATGAAACACAGCCACCCACCAACCTCAAAAAAAAAAAAAAGAGACAGAGAGAAAGAAAGAAAGAAAGAAAGAAAGACAAAAGAAAAAATAAAACCTTAAATAAATGATAAATTTAGGACTCCTTATACAGTCCTTTGATCTCTAGCTCTAACTCAAATTTCTCAGTTTTATTATATTCTTCTTTCAGAACTTGGTTTAAACCTAGAATCCTCACTGAACTCTAGACTTCCACACATTTATAGTTTTAAATGTGCAAAATCTGGTTTTATAAACATCAAATATGCCATGCCTCAATCAACTGGAGCACGGTAATATAATGCCCCTTTATAGCTCTTAGGGATTAATGAGATGTTTTTAAATGTTTAAGTGTAGATAAAAATACATAATATATTTGAGGTGAATAAAAAAGTATTCTGTTTTGAAAAACATTGACCCAGACAACTAGGGGGGAATATTTCAGTCTCTGACTGAATGAAGATATACTGAACAAATTGGCTCAGTAGAAAAGCATCACCATAAGTGATAAGAAAAATGGGTTCTGGCACATTGAACTGGATGAAGAGAGTGCATATTTATGCACCTGCCATGAGTCATTTGTGTGAGACTGCTCTGTGAATGCCATTCAGGATCAGCTTTAACTCTGAAGTTTTCCAAATTAAAAAAAATAAATTATATATATATATATATATATATATATATATACACACATCTATATATATCTGAAATCATCTATTACTTAGAAGGGAAAACTATCAATTCTGATTATCAAAGCATAATGCATATCATGTTGCTTAAAGTGACTTATTACTTGGAGAGCCAATGAATGGAGTGAATGAAGCAGAAGCTAAATTTATTAAGAAGTAAATTAAGTTCAAGGAATACAATGAGTAGTAGGAAATAGTTGGGCTGTATTGTCTCCAAAGATGGATTAAATTCGGGAGGAGAAGGACAGGCAATACCAATGATGCCAAAATCAGAAAGCTAACGAGACAAGAGGTATGTGCCAGGTACAATTAGCTGCCTGTCAGAGTTCATAGAATGCACAGTGTTTAATCCGAAAGCCCTCCTGAGCTCTCTTCTCAAAAGGACATTGGGGGAATAGAGATTCAGAGGTAACAAACACCCTGAAGAACAGACACAAAGGGTTTTCAACCTTAACTGCTTGTTTTGATGTAAAAGACTGGATAAAACTATCTGTGCAGGATGATTTGTCCCATATCTCTAGAAAATTACCTTTAATTGTAGAGTAAAAGTTCAGGAGTTAAAGAATGATAGTGAGAAAACCAGACATCTAAGTCGCCTCTTACATTTATGCTTTGTCACCTACTGTGAAATAAATATAAAGCCATGTAATCACTTTGTAGTGGCATTACGGAGCTTAGTTTATAAGTGCATGGAAGACCTTGAATAAATTTTCAACGCAAAATTAACATCATTTATTCATTTGGCAAACACTTTTATAGCACTCACAATGTGCCAAGTTCTGGTGTAAATGCTTTAAAATTATTAGCTCTCTTAATTCTCTTTTTTAAAAAAAGTTATTTATTTGTTTTGAGAGACAGAGAGAATGAGCACATGTGCAGGGGAGAAGTGGAAAGGGATGGCGAGAGAGAGAATCCCAAGCAGACTCCAAGTGCTGTCAGTGCAGAGCCTGATGTGATCTCATGAACCATGGAGTCATGACCTGAGCTGAAATCTAGAGTTGGTTGCTTGACTGACTGAGCTACCCAGGTGCCCCAACTTGCTTAATTCTTATTATAACCCTATTGGATTGATATTATAATACATTATATATTACCAATTGTTACCAATTGTAATTGGCACTAAAATATATTGTAATATATTCTATATTATAAATTTGAAGCTCACTGCTTAAAGTCAAATGCTGGTGGGAAGGAAGTTCTATAAGGAAAGGTTTTGCACAGAAATGAAATGAAGGATGAAATAGGAAATGGGTAAAGATTACTAGAGAGAAGAAAAAGAGATGAATATCTTAAAGAAGAAATGAGTCCCCCTTCCTTCGGGAACTTTTACTTGTAGTCCAGAATAATAAGGCAGGGAAGCAAGATACCCAACTGTCATACTGTAAAAGGTTTGAATATAAGATTAAAAACTGAATGCAATTTTCAAAGAAGGGGAAAAAGAAGAAAAGCTTAGCTCATTTTCTTTTATGATGACTACTATTAAACACTCATAATAAAGGAGATTTAGTGGTGTGGAATCATCAGATTCCATTCTTAGCTGCTGAAATAATGTTGTTAAAATAATTTTATTTAATAATTCATTAATATCACTCTAATCCAGAAATGTTTGAAAGGCCTGGAAAATGGAGTAAAAAACATTGATTATTCCGGATGCCACACACTCTAAACAAACTAAACTATACGTAATATTCAGTGTCTTTCATAGCCATAATAGGAAATACAAAATGTCACCCAAAGCCGTAATCACACACTCAATGAATTACTCTCTACCAGATGCTGACAGGTTATGAAGAAAGTTAATACATGTAGTTCTACTCAAAAAGAGTGTACAACCTAGAATTCATGCATGAATAAACCAGGGAACAATTTAAGATTGAGTTAAGATGTGGTATTGTGTAGATTGTATCCATAAAGGCAGCAGTAACTAGATGCATATTAAAGGTATGGGGTTGAACTTATCTGGGCACTGGAGGGAAGTACCGCATTCGAGTTGGAAAGGATGGAGGCAAGATAGAAGGAGCGAACATGAAGAAGAACAAGTGAACAACAAGAAGAAACAATGGTTTGGAGTGTGTTGATTTTCTGCATTCTAACTCTATCTACTTGACTTTAAGCACATATGTTAACTTCGGCTTCTCATCTTTCAAATAGAGTTAATAACAGCATTTGTTTCAAAAGATTTCCATAAGAATTAAGAGATCAACTTAATCTTGAGAGCCAAGGACAGTGATGGTGAGAAAGGTACAAATAAATACTAACAGTTAATATTATTATTTACAGAGGAATAAATATAAAAGGAATAAAATTATGAGGTATAATCACAAGTTATTACCACTTGATTCATGACCAGTCATTTCAGTGGTAGGAAACTGTAGTTTAAAGAAATACAGTGATGTTAGCAAAGAGTAATCCACCTCCAAAAAAAATAAAAAAAAAAAAAGACATCAAACACCAGTTCTTTTGACTTCACATGAGATGAGAATCTTAGCTGAGAAGTACAGAGGAAGGAAGAAAGAGGGAGGGAACACAGTAAGCCTAAATAGCTGGTAAACTTGAACGGTGCTGAAATAGAATATCCAAACAACTGTCAAACATATAAGAAGCCCTTTTTACTAACCAGATGCTACCAGGCCCGAGCAAACACAGAAGAGTGTACCCAGCACGAAGCTCTGCTTTGCTTTGACAGGTCTGATTTATGAAACAGATGATTTGTTATTTATTGATCAGAGACTGATTCTACTCACTGAGTTAAGAAGAAGCTTGATAAAAGGCAATCATGCATCTCATTTGGTTATGAGCAAAAATAGTGTCTATTGGCTTGCTGTGTCAACTGACTTTGATGCTACAACATCCAGATGTTCAACATGTGCAAACTTCAAAAACAAAACAAAACAAAACACAACACAAAACAAAACAGGCCTCTTCTGCCACAAAAGAGGAAAAAACATTTAAAATATGTCCCATGGAAAAATAACTCATCAGAAACACACAATATATTCTGAAATACATTTTGAAAATGAAAATAAGAAAGATTCACTGAATTAATTATTTTTTATTCTTTCATTTATTTATTGAGGGCTCTCCATGTTGAAGGCACTGTGTGAAGCACTGTATTGACATTTAAAATGTTCTACATGCAAATACAGAGTTCCAGGAAATTGCTAATTCAAATAAAGTTTCACCAACATGCTCAAAGCAATCCTGATACTTTTTCATCTTCTACAGAATCAAAGCTCCTATTAAGTTAATTATTTTTCACTCTTGGCGTCATAACACAGTTGCCATTTGTTCTGTCTTATTCAGGAAATTCCTTCAGCTTTCTTGTTCTCTCCAATCAGTCCAGCGGAAAGCTACATATGACTGGGTTTTGAGATAAGACACATGACTACTTAGTCTGGAAGCATGGAAGTTTTTAGATTCCAGTTTAGTGCATTTTAAATCTGATGCTGATATTTGCACAATATCAGTTGTGCCACATAATGATTTTGTATTTTTCCAGAAGCTATTAATGATGGAAAACATTAACCCCTTCTTTGTTGCTTGAGGATTTATGTTTTTCTCCCCTTTTCTTTTTTTTTTAAATTTTTTAAAAATGTTTATTTATTTTTGAGACAGAGAGAGACAGAGCATGAATGGGGGAGAGGCAGACACAGAATTGGAAGCAGGCTCCAGGCTCTGAGCCATCAGCCCAGAGCCTGACCCGGGGCTCGAACTCACGAACCGTGAGATCGTGACCTGAGCCGAAGTCAGACGCTCAACCGACTGAGCCACCCAGGCGCCCCTTTTCTCCCCTTTTCTAAGTGTGCTCTAAAAACAGGGAAAAGAATGAATGGATTATATGAAGTTAGGTGTTAAATTGTTTCTTTTTCACCAATTTTTCTGGGAATGACCTCATCCAAGAAGGAGTGGTAAATATATTTGATGAAGGTAATTTAGCCTCTCTTAATTCATTTGGGTTTGTATTAGAAGCAGATTTTCATTTTCTTTTCACAGTTGTCTCAGAAATAGATGGCATTAAGTTATCACCCTTGGCCTTTCAGTTTAACAAAACTAGTTAAACAAACACCACATCATGGGTAATACAATCATTATCGCTCTAAGAGCACTAAGTTGTAAGGTTGATAGCAAAAATCTTATGCAATTATAATGAACTGCCACATTCGAGTATTGTCACAAAGAGGATTATCTTCAAAAGCAAAGTTCCCTGGAAGCCAGAGATTCACCAACTTGTTTGTCTTGATTAGAAAGTACAGTGGAGTATGGCACAAAGTATATGGACTAAGGAATTTGTCGAGCTTGGATTTGATTCTCAGCTATTCCTCTTAAGGTAGCCTAGACTGTTATCTCTGAATATATTCCATCAGTTTGGGATTGTGACTCCTATACTTAACGTTTGGGGGATTGATGTTTAGAGTGTGCATTCTAACAAGATAAGCTTATAAACGCAGCCAGCACAACGCTGGCCTCTGGTAAATATTTAGAAAGAAAAATCTTAACTTTTTTTTTCTTAATAGCTTTATAAAATTATGGAGATTAAGTGGATAATTGGGTGGGTGCTTCAAAAAAAAAGTCAAAGCAATGAGAATTTCATTAGTGCCATATTAATTGGCCTTAGCTTTTGGGGGGAATAATACCACTCTTAATCAGTCCACATTTTGAATGGATGCAAAAATCACCCAAATTTCAGAATTTGGTCTTGCATCTCTAGAGAGTAAGCCAACACATTCAATTCATTTGCAAATTTTCTGACACTTCATACAATATTATTTATTTTTGTAGTTTGAATGAAATTAACTTGTTGGTAAATATAGAACACTTAGGATCACTTTGCTGAAGATTATTTTTTAGTTATCCACACCCATTTATTCATTCAAAACACTTATCAAGTACCTATTTTATGTAAGACAAATGGAAATAACAACACTGTTTTTGAACTCTGTGAAATACTGCTTAAATTGATGGGCATGCCCCAACCTTCTAATTTGAGTATGTTTATATTTCTCCTTGAGCATCAAGAGAAAATTATCACCCTTTATAGGCAAGCATTCTGTTGTTTGCTTTTCTTATATTATCTAATTTAATTTTTCAATAACACTATAGGATCAGTGTTACTGACCACATTTAACAGGTAAGGAGGTGAAGTTCAGTGAAGTTAAGTTTTACATATTTAAGATTATACATTTATTGGCAAAGTTGAGCTTCAACTCAGGGTAAGTCACTAAAGCTGAATCTTTTACTGAGAACTTTGCTGTTCTAGGGTCTGGTGAGAGGGGAGGAAAAGGTGTTGTTAGCACTTTTTGACACTAAGGGCCTAGAATTTCAAGAAATTTGAAGGTGAAGTCAATTGGAGAAGAATCAAAATAAATTGGCCAAAATCAAAACCAGTCAGAAATGCCAGTTCAGTGAAATCTATCACTGTATATTTTGTACTCTTAATTATACTTTTCTCATAATTTATTGTAGAAACAATCCCTGACCGTATAGCCTTTGGAAGAGTCCATTCATTTAATTATCAAATGTTCACTGACTCTCTGCTATCTGAACATTTGACAACACATTTAAGTTTTGGTTATTTGTAAATGAGCAAAAATATCTTTATTGTATACTTGTGGAATTTTTTCTGAGTTGTGGGTTATTTTTTATTTTTTAAAAATTTTATTTATTTATTTTTGAGAGAGAGCGAGTGAGACACACACACACACACACACACACACACACACACAAGCAGCAGAGGGGCAGTGAGAGAGAGAGAAGAGGGAGAGAATCCCAAGCAGGCTCCGTGCTGTCCATGCAGAGCCCGAGGTGGGCTAACCATAAGATCATCACCTGAGCCTAAGAGTCCAATGCTTAGCTAACTCAGCCACCCAGGCGCCCCTGAGTTATTTTAATCTGAGTGATCAGTGAATCACTAGCTAGAAAATGTGTGGCACTTGTTTCTAGTAGCAAACATTTTCTAGAGAATTCTCCAAATTTGGCCTGGCTGAAGTGGTTTGGAGTCTTCCTTTACAGACCAGCAGAATGGCTGCTGCTAGTGTTGTGCTCACATAGGTCCTACGGAGGAGGCAAAAATAGCATGAGGTGTAGGTAAGCCCCACCTGCAGTAACTTTACCATCTAGATAAAATAGATTTTGCTGAAATATTAACAGAACACTATTTACACGGACTGATCTTCCACTTTTCAACATACTTTTAACTTACCTTCTCGTAACACTCATCTTGTTCTTCCAACATAACTATTCGTCACATGGCTGTCTCTTTGTCTGCCTTCTCTCTTTGCGGATAAAAATCATAGAAAGGTAGAAAGTCGCCCATCTTTGCAACCCCGGTCTTCAGCAGTGTCTAGCATTCTATGAATGAATGAAGAAATTTATGATTCTTAAATTGAATGATATTTGTGTGCATCTTCCTTTACCTGTTGGCTTATAATTTCATTGAAAATAGAGACCATGCCTAAAGCCCATTATATTTCTTTCTAAATTCAAAGTCCTGGAATAAATTACTGTATGTATTAAGTGTTTAAGTATAATCCATCAATCATAGTTATTGAGGAGGCCCATTAAGATTTGTAGACTATTAAGAACAGACTATTCCCATTCTTGCTTCCCTGTGTGACCTTGAATTAATTATCTGATATCAGTCTCTACATCCTAGTGTACTTTCCCCTAAGAGTTAAGGAGTGCAAAGCTGAAGATAATCTAAATTATTATTACTTAAAAAACGTTATAACTAAATAGTGCTTTGACCACAACCTGGACATTATTTGTGTTTTCCTACCATCTAAAAGTCCCAGAATTTGTGCATGGGGGAATAAAAGAATCAAAAAAGACACACTTAGATTTAGCTAAAGTTTGAACAATAGAAAGCAAACGAATGTAAACAAGTTAAAAGCCCAGAAAGTTCCATTTCCCATGCCATAATGTTCTACTCCCAAAGAAAATGTCACAAAATGAAGCATCACATTTATATTCCTGAGAATAATATTACCATACAAAAAAAATGATCTATTTTTTAAAGTATTTGTGAATTTGATCAAAGGTAAAATTTGAAAATAGCTTTTCACTAAGGAAAAGGACATATTCTGCCTCCAGTCAAAATATTCATTTTTAAAAGAACAAATTAGCAGATACTGAAGGAATAAATAACATTTGTATGTGTGTGTGTGGCATAAATAGGCATCTCTAGCAACTATTCTGTATATGACTGGTGGAAAAATCTTTCAAATTCTCAGGCTATTATTAAATATTACCTTAAGTGAGAATCAAACTAATCTAAAACATACATTAAATGTCAAATTAAATCAAAACAATGTCACTGCAAATTCAAAACACGGCCAGAAAAGCTATGGCTTAGAAAGTACAATAAACCGTCACGGGGTGAATTCTATACATAAAGCAGATCACCAAATCTGAAGAAGTAATACAAACTACAGAGGCAGCTCTCTGACAGGTTTCTCCCATTTTAATGAAACAAGTTTCCGTAGAAAACTTAAAAGATTAAAAACTCACAACAAAATAACTCCCATACATTTTTCTTAGGGCTGTCTCCACAGCCCCAAATGAAGTAGAGATTTGGCAGTTCTCCCATAATGGAATCAGTGGGGAGACAGTCAGGCTAAATGGGACAGAAAAACTCTGCATTTTCTAGATTAGTTGTCTAGCTTGAGGAAATAACCCAAATATTGGCTAAATTTCCAGTTCATGTATAGTGGGTAGACATATACAAATCCCAACTACGTTTGGCTCTAGAGTAATAACCAGTTTCCAGAAACAACACATTCAGCTTCAGCAGCTCTGACAGTAAATTCCATCTTGTATTGGAGTTATGCTATTTTTCATGGTCTAAGAAAACCTATAAAAGATATTAGAACAGTTTTTTGATAATGAAATTCTTTATGACACCCAATTTATCGATTAATTCATTATGAAACAGCTACACTAAAACAGCTCTAGGATATCTATTTAGAGAGATGTTTATGTATGGGAAATTGTCAATGGCTAAAAAACAAACAGTGGTATCTTTATCACCTATTTGTTCAGAGGAGAAAAAGTGAGTATTTCAAATCTGAGAACATTAGACATATAATTTCAAATTTTTCATTTAAAATAAGTTAATGTTGCTTGTTTAAAAGGCAATTCTATTTGCTGTTAAACCAATGAGTTAAATATTTCAGAAATTTCACTTTAAAAACTGTATACTAAATGATTCTCTTTTTAAAACTATTCCAAGGATTGCATAATTTTGTATTATTAATAAATATTAAGTTATGCAATGCCTAAGGGAGTCAGTCGTTTTGCCTAGAAAGCAAAGAAAAGATGCAGAAAAAAAATGTGAAAGTAATTTTGCTGAAGTCATATCACCAGTTTGTCTAACTGGTATTGTTACGTAGTCATATGTGCACAACTGATCATGGATATTGGCAAGAAATTTGATGTCTTGCTAGTGATGAACTTAATCCCAATTAGTTAATTCTATCCTTGAACTATATATATATATATATATATATATATATATATATAGTTTTCAGAATATTTCCTTTATTTGTTGTGTGACTTTTTATCTTAAAGTGTCTGTGATAGACATTTCTCTGTTAATCAGGGGGTAAATGTGAGTCCTATTACTGAGCAAAAGAACCCAAACAGACTGTGACTTTTTTACTCTGACTGACTAATTGTGTGGCAGATAACTCATTTGATTGCATTAGGAAGGATTAGGCAATATATTTAGTACAAAGAAGAGATGGCTAAAGATAAATCATGGGCTTAGGCTGTGTCATAGTCTCATCTGCTCCCTAAAATAAAATTAACTTAGTCTTACATCATTTATATCCTCCTCATCATATATGATTGACTAAAACTGTTATGAACAAGCTATGGAAAGTATTGGAGCTTCCAACTTAGACCTATTTCAAGAGGATAATAAATATTGATGCCACCATGTTGTGTACACATAAAAAATGCCAAACACATGTGTACAATAGCCCCAAGGGTATTGATGAAGCTTCCCCCAAAACATATTCAAGAAAATAAAGCTAATTGTGCAGAACAAGACGAGGCAGGCTGAAGGGTTCTATGTAATCTCCAGCACACCGACTGTGTCCCGAACATGAAGCCATCTTAGACCATGAGTTAGTGAGAGGATTGTACTGTGAAGTGATTCTCAAAATTTGTTAAGAAGATAGATTGTTTAGAATTGGTATTTAAGCTCATTAGTGACTATTTATTTCTTGTTTGTGTTGTAACTGATGTCATTCAGCTTGCCTGTTGCAATTCTTTGGCTGAACACTCAGGAAAAGAAAGATACTCTAGAAAGATACTACCTATATGGCCAAAATACAGTGGAATGTGAATGAATTGTGATTTGGTTCTTGAAACTGCTTAGGGAAGACAGTTCCTTTGCCCAAGGGATTGAGAGAGTCGGCAACCATTGTTATTATGAAAGAGAGGAGGAGGATTCAAAGACAAAGTGACGTGAGAGTGGAAATGAAAGTAATATTTCAAGGAAGGAAGAGAGGGGAAGCCAACATGTCAAATCGTGCAAGAAGTTTCAGTGGAATGAAAATCGATAGGAATTCATTGGATTTATTAACTAGATGTTCAAAAAATACTTATTTTAATCAATGTTACTACTCTCTTGACATTAATACTTAATTCCAACCGTTCCTACAATCCATAAACCTTGTTCTTCACCGTCCTTCCATTCAGAATTAAGCCTTTGTCTTTTGTACTCATTTTGTTTTTATCTGTAGCAATGTTTCTCAAAGTCTGCCTTGACTTATACATAGGTATATATTTTGTGCATGACTATCTCCTCCACTAACAGAAACTTAGAGCGAAAATCATGACTTTCTTGATCTCAGACAGAGGTAGAACTAAAAAATGCTGTCTAGATTGGTTTCTATTTCTTCATGTTTTTCCATTTCACATGCATCCAGTTTTTCCAACGGGATGATAGTGGAAATGAATAGAAAAGTAGAGAAAATATGTCAGGTTTATGGTGGTGGCTACAGGGAAGTGCAGGAAGGTGTCTCACCTCCAGAACAAAAATAGCTCACTGAGCCTCTGTTGTGGTTTCTGAAAAGCAATCTAGACACATCAGAAATAACCAGGCAGAAATTATTTTTATGGATTCAGGATAGTCAATTTGTGCTTGGCAGTTACGTTCATTATACTTTATCTGCTCAGGAATCACAGAGAGCTGAAAATACACAGACTTAGAATTTAGGCATCAGAAACCAGAGGGAATAGAATTTCACCCTAAGAATGACCATTTTGTCAAATGGGATGACCTGCTTTATGAGGGGTGGATGGTTATTATAGAGAATTCTTGAATTGAGAAAATGGGTATCCTTTAAACTCTCTTTTTTTAATTATTTTTTTAAAAGTTCATTTATTTTTTTAGAGAGAAAGAGAGCACGAGTGGGGAAGGGGCAGAGAGATTGGGAGACACAGAATCTGAAGCAGGCTCCAGGCTCTGAGCTGATGGCACAGAGCCCGATGCAGGGGCTCAAAATCATGAACTGTGAGATCATGACCTGAGCCGAAGTTGGATGCTTAACCGACTGAGCCACCCAGGCGCCCCTAAACTCTTTTTTTACACTAATATTCTTTTAAGGTGTACTATTTTGAAGTTGACACAACATTTATATTTAGACAATTCCAAGGAAAAATTAGAGAAGTTGCTAGGTATAGAGATTTGAAAATAAATTTTTTAACTAATTTACAATTTATTTACTCAGTCATCCAACAAGTATATAGTTAGCACCGTTTTGTGCCAGGCATTAGTTTATTCCTGGGAATACAGCAGTATACAAAATAGACAAAGTTCATGTCCTCAAGGGGTTCACAGTTAAGACAGAAAATGTTCTTTGCATTTCTTAACAGGTCTTATCAGAAGTAAAGGTACATATACCCTTAAACAACGAAAGTTTGAACAGAAGTTAGTATTTTTTTAATGTTTATTTATTTTGAGAGAGAGAGAGAAGAGAACAGAGTGAGCACATGGGAGTGGGGGGAGGGGCAGAGAATCCCAAGCAGGCTCCACAGTCAGTACAGAGCCCAATGCACAGCTCAATCTCACTGGACCATGAGATCATGACCTGAGCTGAGCTGAGCTGAACTGAAATTAAGGGTGGATCATTTAAGCTGCTGAGCCATCCAGGTGGCCCAAACGTTTATATGTGGTCTTTTTGATAAATACGGTCCTGCAAATGTATTTTTTCTTTGTTATGTATGTTTTTGTTTTTCTTTGTTATGTATGTTTTCTTTGCTATCTTTTCTCTAGTTTATCATAATGAAATATATAATTTTTATACCATACAACATATGTATTAATTGACAAGTTATGTTATTGCTAAGGTTTCTGTGAGCTATTAAGTTTTGGGGGCATCAAAAGTTACACACAGATTTTGGACTGCATGGAGTAGCGGCCCCTACCCCACGGTCCCTACCCCATGCTGTTCAAGAGTCAACTGCATAACTATATCCCTCTGCCAAACATATCAGCTCTGTGTCACTCTCTGCCTAAATATTCACTGGCCAGGTGAAAAACATAATAAAAGTAACAAAACACAAATGCAAAGAGAAAGTTTAGCTAAAGAAATTACAGAAAGATATTGCATTTAGAAGAGATACAGAAATAATATGAATTATTGAAGTTCTTCATTATTATTATTTGTTTTATCCTGCCAACAACTATGTGAGCTGTTTATCATTGAGTTTAACTGACTTTTCTACAATGATATCCCTAATCATTTTAGAGACAGAAATGTAATCCATGGTCTTTTCTTTGAGCCATAATCTACTTTACTGACTTTTAATAATATGCATGCTTTTTTTTTCACCACTAAATTCACAGATTATAGCAACCAAGAGGGGAAAATTTTTTTACCCATCTTAGTATTTAATTAACCTTTTTTTTAAAAAAACATAAGACAATCATATATTATTTTGGTTTAGGAACTCAAAAAAAAAGCAGGAGGATAACTTGGTAGGAATAGAATCAGTAGAATAAGATGCCTGGAAAGACCTTTGAGATTTCCAAGTGTTAGTTTTCTCAGGTTCTTTGGGGTTGTATTGACCGTTTCCAGGGATCTATAAAGTTAAAACTATTTTTATAATAATACCAGGATATTGTTTGCCTTTCTACCTCTCATTCCCTTACAAGTGTATGGTAGAGTTTTCCAGACATTAACATGTGATCATGCAATTAGATTGAATGCAGAAACAGGTATGAGAATACAATTGTCTTCTTTGAAGCAAGATATTAAAGAGATTTGCAAAAATGTGAAGCAATGCTATTTTCTAACTAGTTTTTAAAAACATAGATCTTATTTCAAAAATAGTATTTATATTTGTTATTACTATGCTTAAATGGATAAGTAATATAGTTTAAAATTTTCTACTTGATTTTGTAATTTAGTAAATATCAGTAGCTATAACTTATATAGACAAAAGTTCTCTGGGGTCATTAGTAATATTTAAGAGTGATTTAAATAGTCCTAAGATGAACAAATATAAGAACTACAGTCTTAGTAAAATTTCTTGCCTGTGTAATGAATTCTGAGTACCATACTCCAAGCTGTTCTTTTCTTCCAGTGAATAGACCTCGTCCCTTCTCAAAGCAGACCTATCCTTTTTCAGGCTTGGTAATTGGTATTTTCTTATACTGAATCAAAACCTCTTCCTTTTAGTTTTCAACCACTGATCCAGGCTCTATCACTTAGAGCAAGGGAAAGTTTACTGCATTAATTCTTAACATTTAATGGAGTGAACCTTTTTTTTGGACACTTGTTTGACATTGTTGGCTATTGTTAAGTGTTGGGCCACTTTGCTTCACTCTGTTCATCTACCTATGCAACTGGAGCTTTGTAAAAGTGTACAAGTCTATATTTTATTCTATTTATACTATATTTTATTGTCTGAAATTACTTCATTGGCTAGACCTTTATTCTAGTATGAAGCTACTATATCTAAATTTACAGTAACTGTGATTGGAATGCTTCTTAAATTTTATTTCAGTGTCACTAAAAAAATTTTGAAACAGTTTTTATCCAGAAATAAATTTAAAGTAGTTTGACACTCTTGATGGGGGATTTGATTGTGACTGGCCAAAAGCCAGGTAGTTGTCAAACGGATATTGGCAATAGATAAAAAATAAAATCTCTTGCTATTTCTGTTTTTGCCTCTGAACATAAATATTATACTTCTTTTCTCAGCTATAGGCACAGATTGTAAGGACAAAGCATTATTTTGTAGGAAGTAAATGATGGGTAATTCCACCATTAAATTATTCTTTATTAACAAATATAACCATTTTTCAATTTAAATTTCAGTCGTTAATTACTCACAGGTTAATTAGCTAACTTCTGTGCCAAATACAAAGAACTTATTTTTTAAAAAGGCAAGAGTTTTCTTAAACTATACTGTTTTCTTTTATTTTTCTGACATTAGATGTCTGCAGATGTTATTGTGAGCTTAAAAAAATATATGACTTTCAGGGCTAAGTATTAGAAAAAGGACATATAACATGACATTACTTTCCTATTTCAGTGTGAGTTCCCTGGCAATTCAAAGTGGAAACCCACAGGGTAACCACAGGAGGTAACACCTTCCTGGATCAATATTTGTGCATCAGACATTATAAGAATGTTTTGTAAGGTTCATAAATAAAGGACTCTCTTTTTTTATCCCCCCCAACACTCAGAAAATGAATTAAAAGGAATGTGGCTGTCAAGGGACTTGCCTTTTCTGGAGCAAATAACTAACCAAAGGAAGGCTTTAAATTAGTCAATTAAAGGCAAATGTTAGTGAAAAAGAATGCCAGAAATGTTCCTTCTTTGAGGAGCACTTCCTTCCCAGTCAATTGGTGGGTTCATAAAAGCTGTGTCATACCAAAGAAATCAAATCCACAAACCTTTTCTAAGTGTCAAGTTTGATTCAATTCCATTCAACAAACATTTATTAAGTACCTACTATTTACCAGTACCGGAATTATGCTACGATCTACATTTGGAATCATGAATAAAACAAAGCCTGGCCTCTATGATCTTACAGTCTGGTGAGGGAGCCAGACAACAGCAAAAAAATGTTTTCATAACTTGATAATCTCTGGATTTGCCAGAGGCAACAATGACTGGATGGAGTGTTGCAAAATGATGTGAAACAAGAAGGGAGGGGCATTCTGGAAAAGGCAATAAGCTAAGAAAAAAGCATGATGCCCTTGAGGGACCATGAGAGGCTAAAACTGACAATGGGAGAAGACTGAAAAGGTTCTAAAGGACAATTTGAGGTAGCCTCACAGGGCATGCTGAACAGCCAAGCCCAATAAGGGTTGTAAACCACAGATGAGTTTTCAGCAGGGAGTAATGTGATTAGGCTAAGCCTCATTAATAGGTAATAGGAAGATTGTCCCTAACAACTTTGCCTGGTCCCGGATCAGAGATCAGGTGTGCCACATCAGTACCATAAAGCAGAAGTGGGAGCTCCTCAGTTAGAAGGGGTTGGCAGTGAAACTGGGCCTTATTCATTTACTCATGGCATATTCAAAAGTAGTGCTTTGGTAAGTGGATTTCCAAATTCTATTATCTTAAATAATAGAATTATAATACTTTCTAATTAGATGGGATTGACCTTGAAAATCTACTGTACTAAAAAAAGATTTTCTGGTTACCTCATGGCAAAGTACTTAAAAAGAGCAATGGACTCATGACCCAGTGAAGTATATTCCAGGGGTGCAAAAGTAGTCCAACATTAGGAAATCAATTAATATAATTCATCATTTAATAGTTCAAAGAAAAAAAGCATGATCATCTCTAAAGATGCCAAAACCACATTTAACAAGATTTGTCATAGTAACTTTACAGTAGAAAAAGTTGGCAGATTCCACCACCTTAGACAAGTGATCAAGATTAATATCATGAGTAATAGAACATACCAACATCATGTACCTCCTAATATCATGCAATGAGAATAGTGGTATTCTTCACCTGAAGCTATAATCTCAATCTAATTATGAAAAAATATCAGAAAAATCCAAAGTGAGGTACATTCTACAAAATAATTGACTCATTCGGGGAGCCTGGGTGTCTCAGTCAGTTGAACATCCAACTTAGGCTCATGTCATGATCTCATGGTTAGTGAGTCCTAGCCCCGCGTTGGGGTCTGCACTGACGGCTCAGAGCCTGGAACCTGCTTCAGATTCTGTGCCTCCCTCTCTCTCTGCCCCTCCCATGCTCACACTCTGTCTCTCTCTGTCTCTTTCTTGAAAATAAATATATACTAAAATTTTTTTAATTGTCTAATTATCGTCAAAAGTGTCAAGGTCATTAAAGACAAGGAAAGGCTGAGAAAATGCTGCAGATTAAGAGACTAGGAGACACGACCACTAAACGCCTGGTAAAATCTTGGATTAAATCCTGGAGCAGAATAAGAACAATAGTGGAAGAACTTTTGAAATCTAAATACAGAATATAGCTCAGTCAATAACAGTATATCAATGTTAAACTTTTAATTTTGATAAATGTATCATGGTGTATAAGATGTTAACATTAGAAGAAACTAGATGAAAAATTCGAGAGATTTCTTCATACTCTCTTGAAATTCTTCTGTAAATCTAAAATTTATTCAAATAACTTTTCTTTAAAAAAACCCCATCAAGCTGTATACTAAAAATTGGTGAATTTAATTGTATGTAAATTATACCTCAATGAACATAATCTTTAAAAAGAAATTGTTAGTTTTGTTAGGTTATCTTAAAAAATATTTATCTACTAGATTTACATTCTTAAGTATTTGTAGATAAATGACATGATATTTGGGATCCATTTTAAAATACTTCAATCAAAGAGCAGTTATAGACAAAACAAAAATTGAAGTTGGGTGACTGATACAAAAGAATTCTTTATACTATTTTCTCTACTTTCGTGAAAGTTTAACATTTCCACAATATAAAATTTTTAGTCATTGAATGTTTTCATTTATCAAAAAAACAAGAGTTTCAAATTGATGATTTTTATTATAATTACAAGTAGTTGTCCAGAGCATGTATTCTAGCAAATATTTTTGAAAAAAATAAATATATCTGATTATTCCCTTCAAGGTAAAGACGACATTTTTAAAAGTCAGAAACTATTCATTAAAAAAAACAAAACAAAACCAAATGTGTTATGGAAACAGCATTGAGAATGTCTGGAAATGTTTTCATTGTTATATGATTTTGTAAATGAAAATGGTGTTTGTCTCTCATTAAAATTCTCATATCTGAATGTTTTTAAAAGTTGGAAACAGAGTTTTTAAGCTATTTTTAGAAAATCTTTCAGTGACAGATTATATTAGGTATTAAAAAATCCTTTATAAGGAGAACTGGTTTGTATCAAAGAAGATAGACATTAAAATAACATTTTAAAGATAAATTTCAGAATACTTTTGAGAGGGGATGAATTTACTAGAAGTGTATTTTCCCCATGGATCTATAGATATTTAGAAATATTTTTTCAACTGTAACACCCATTTAAACTGGATTTAACAAGACCTTTAAATCACTGTATCAAAGAGATTTAAAACAAAATTAAAAACATAATTAAGCACATTCAGTTACATGGCTAAAAATAAAAATTATTTTAGAGAAAGAAAAAATATTTTTGGCATCAATAATAAAACAGTTATTGCATCCTTTCCTAATTTTTCATTTTATTTGTGGGTCATAAGATATGCAGTATATTGTCTAGTAGTGTCTGCATGCAATTTTTAAACATGGATTTCTATTTCTGCAAATATGGTGTACTAAATCACCTGAAAAGTCTTTTTCTCTAGAATGCCTAGAAGAGGTAGATGTCATATAACAAATATCCTTTTAAATATATAGCCTTAAGCCCCAGGAAATAAAGATGACAGTTGAGATTAAAATAAAAAATTTTAAAAAATTAAAAAAAAAAAGGAGAGATCTTAAAAGCTGAGTGGAGAGCAGGCAAGGGGGCCCTGTGCCAGCTCTTTGTAAACCCAGATCTTGTGATAATGCCTGTGTAGAAACAGGAAATGACACCACCATCTATGTAAATCAGACTCTTTGATGGGTAAACTAGGAGAGATATGACCAGCATCCCAGGAAGACCACAAGGAAGCTTGTGCCTCTCAGCCTAGAGTGTATAGAAAGAAAAAGTAACGTTGTCCTTGAGAGTTTCTAACTACAGTCATATCCAGTACATAGGTTTGTAACCAGACTGTATACTGAATTTTTGCTACCTAGTAATCCTGGAATGCCCCAAGACAAGAAATCAGCATAACAGGTTGTCTCAGGCCAGTTGTATCCTTGGAATTCTGGCAGAAGCAAAAGCCATGCTTTGGGGAGACATGCCCTCCACTTAAGTTTTATAGGATCCTACAGAAAAAGTTTCACTGGAGATGTGCAAAAATATCAAAATCATGCAACACATGAAAAATATTTACTCATGACAGAAAGTCAACAGATAAAATAAGCAGAAGGTTTAGACCACCCAAGAACTTCAGATAATAGAACAGTTGGAGAGTCTATAAGAAGTCATTAAATTCATAAAGACAAAATCAAAAAGTCTTAAAATTTATAAAAAAGAAGGAAATAAAAACAAATGAAATACATAACATAATAAATTGTTTTTATTATAATATGTCAGGGCACCAGGGTGACTTACTTGGTTAAGCACTCAATTCTTGATTTCAGCTCAGGTCATGAGATCAAGCCCTGTGTTGGGCTCCTCACTGAGTGTGGAGCCTGGTTGGGATTGTCTCTGTCCTTCTCTCTCTGCCCCTGCCCTGCTCATGCTCTCTGACTCTCTCTAAATAAATAAACACTTTAAAATAATGAACATATGTCAAAGAATAAAAGAAAACTTCTAGAATTTGAAAATACAGCATTACAATAAAATTTATATGTAAAAATATAGACCTATGGGGGAATGCTGAAACATTTTTACTGTAGTGTTGCACAATCAAAATGTTTAGAGTTACCTAGTTCACAGAATTAGGGCAAGTAACAAAGTGTGGAGTAGACTGATTGCGAATAAAAGTTAATGTAAAATGCATGACTTGTGTAAAGAGGCAGGGTGTATACAGTTCTGCCAATATTTGGCATGGGATATTTGGACACAGTGTTACTGCCATATATTGTTTTCTCATGAGAAATGGTAAATTCTAAATTTTTATGTAAAATTTAACAATTTTTAAATATTAGTAATGATTTCAAATCCTTTTTAAACACTATATGGACCTAAAGAAATTTAACAATGGCTACCACGTAGCACTTCTTATTTGAAGAGTTGGTCAAAGAGGAACTATAGAAAGATAGAGAAAGAATGGTCAGAAGCCCAAGAATTGAAGCTGAGATTTTTCAGGTAGGAATGTGTTCAGTGTGGTAGGAAGAGAAAAGGATAAGGGTTGAACTTATTCCACTCCATTTTGAAATGTGTGCGTTAGTGATTTTTAGAGAAAAGTTTTAGTGTTTGATAACTAAAAACACATGTCAGTGAATTGAGAAATAATTATTAATCGGGAAAATAGAGTTGACATATATCATCTACATTAGGCTGGGAAAAGAGGTACTGACTCAAGGTCAGAAGAGGATTATTTGTTTATCGTGTGTGTGTGTGTGTGTGTGTGTGTGTGTGTGTAAAGAAGGAAAGAGACTAGAGCATGCTTATAGTGTAATGGCAAAGACCCAATGGGGAGAGAGAGAAAAAGGAAGTCATTTTTGAGGTAGATCAATTCCAAAGTACCGGTCTTCAGTTATGAGAAGAGCCCTTCTTCTCCAAAAATACAGAAAAGGATAGGCGCTCTTATAAATATCTGTAGGAAGTGGTAAATCCATTTGGATCCCGATCACTTCTGTTTTCTTGATAAACTAGGAGACAAAATTAACAGTTGGTGAGGGTTAAGGATCATCCTTGAAGACTAGACACGTTTGCTGTATTGAGGGGAAGCTTTAAAGAGCAAAGAAGAATTGGAGGAAACGGGCACTGATGTAGACAAATCTGTTGTGAAATCTGAGGTAATTAAAACGAACCAACTACTACAAGGTTAAAAAAAATCAAACAGTGAGGAATAGTATACCATAAAAATGACTCTTGACACAACTCTCCAATCATTATGTTTGTACACCTACACATATATTCCCTTAGAATCTTACCTCAAAAGGTAAACACTAAATAATTTATTGAATCTTATATCACTAAAACATGGTTTTTGCCTGTATAAATAATACACATATACTATTAAAAATGGCATAAAAATTGCATTAAAGCAAGTAAGGTAAGTACAAGAATAGGGTCAGGGTACTATGAAAATCCAAAGAACAGATCTGTAACTAAAACATATTGGAACAGAAAATACTTTTATAAAAATTGACGACTAAGCTGAAGACCAAATAATTAATATAATTTAGCAAGATGAGGTTTGAACACTTTTTTTCCCAGTCAGAAGACAAGGCCTAAAAAGTCCTATTGGCAAGAGAAAGTATGATTTACGTGGTCAGACTCAGATATTGCTCCAAAGTCGCATGTTGGGTGTCTTCAATGCCTGTTAATGATTCCTTCATTTATTATGTTTCCAAAAGAATGTTTTTATTGATTATCGACAGTGTATTAAGCACTGTGCTAGGAACTACAGATATAATGATGAATAAGCCAGGCATGATACCTGTCTTCCTAGAAGATGGACTTATAGGGAGAAAATCAAATAAGCAGTTATAATCATGTATGTTAATCTCATAGTTTCTTTATCCCCTCAACTACAATGAACATTTCTTCTACTCCACCCGCTTAAATTCATCACCATCCATGCCTAGATTCTCAGTTTGATTTAGCAGACTTTTTTATCCATTATTTTCCAATTCTTTGACATTCTGCCACCTTCCTCACCCTACCATGCTCACAAACAATTTCTTAGATCCCTAGAAACAGTCATCCTACCAATTACTTCATTCCCTCCCAGTTGTTCTGTTTGGTCCTGGCGTCTCCTACTTCTCTGTCCATCTTGGGCCATGTTGACTACAATTTAAATCACTCCCTCACTAGCACTTTCAATAACCATGAGTACTCATCCTTAGGCCTAATTGCCTAGTAAAATCCTGAATTGTAATTCAACTTGAACTCTGCCATCTCATGTAGGAAGCTGAATGCAAGAAGACTTCACACAACCATGAAGATTTTTGTTAGAACAAAATTATGTTCTTTAACCTTGGCTGGATTCATGGCATAACTCACCAACCATAGTGTGGTGACACTATGTTGAAATATATTAATTTTCTATCTTAGAGTTCCTTTACCATGACTTTCTGTCTAATGAGCCAGAGTCACCCAGGAGCACTGTGATAAGTATTTTGCAAGGAGAAAAAAGAAAATCAATATTTAGCCTTTTACCTTAAAATTGGGCTTTTGAAGCTCATTTATGAAAAAAAATACAGCTGTGAAAATGAAGACTTATGATTTATAAAAGTAAGGATTTTTAGTAGAAGACAACCACTAAAACCATTTTGCAAATGAAAAAGCATAATTCAGTAAGGGCCTGTCATATTATCAAAGGTAATTAGTAGATTAGGAAGAAAACAGATGAAGAGTTGGGCTACAGAGTGAATCACAAGGAAGCACAATGTGAGAATAGCTGTGCCTTGTGCTGAGGGATACCGTAAGCTCCTGGGGCTCTCTGGAGAAGGCACATGTCAACAGCTAACTGCATATCACCTCTCTAAGGTTTCACAAGCATCTGTGCTTTGAGACATTCCAAGATCATCCAAATACTCCCATTCTCACCCAATTCCAAAGCTCCTGATACCTATAGGCATTAAGGATCAGTAAGAGGGACTTTAGATGGCCAGAGAAGGCATGGAGGTATGGAAGGGAAAGCCCCGGCACGTGTCTTTTCTTGGATTAAATGGAAACAGCTCAAGATTTCCTCCCAAATCCAAGAGAATAGGTAAATCCAGTCCTTCACTATACAGTCATAGGATCCGGCACATCATAAATATCTATTGAATAAACACATGTGTAAATGAATATATGGAAATATGATGAAAGTCTAGTTCTAAAAAGTGATATTTGGGGAACTGACAGATGGTCAGGAGATGAATAGGATGAAGAAGGATAAAGGGGCTATAGCTGGATAACAAGACATCAGAGGAAGGTTTTATATGAGAGTGGAGGAAGAGCTGCTCTAGAAATTAACAGATTCCAGGTGTATGATTAGTAGGGGCAATTATTGGTATGGAATGAACACACATATCAGA
The DNA here is from genome assembly GCF_022837055.1 of Prionailurus viverrinus. Lineage (NCBI taxonomy): Eukaryota > Metazoa > Chordata > Mammalia > Carnivora > Felidae > Prionailurus > Prionailurus viverrinus. The sequence continues at coordinate 144,885,826 of NC_062568.1, forward strand.
CATCCGTATGCACATTAATGAATGCATTTATTGAACCAACAGTAATGGGGAATGGGGGTAATGAAAAAAGGCAAGGATATGGAATAGGTATGCATTCATCTAATAAACATACATTGGACACAATATATTCCAGGCATCCAGTTAGCCTCTAAGAAAAGGCAACAAACCAAACAGATGTGATTCCTGTCCTCTCGTGACTTACCATCTTTTGAAGAAAACTAACATTAGACAAATTGATTCAAGTTGCATTTATGCATAATGTTAATTGTGAAAATATCTGTGAGGTAGAACAGAGTGACATTTGAAAGCATTGTAAGGAAGTTGAGGAAGATTTCTCTAGGAAAAGGACCAATGAGCTCAGGCCGAAGGAAGGGAAAGGAGTTAGCCAGGCATAGAGAGTTCAGAACTTTCCATTTCTTTCGACCAAGGTTAAAACGATAATGTACTGGCAGGTGGAAAACAAGCTGAAGGAACTTGTCCCAGTCAGAGCAAATATACATATGTATACATACATATACAAACACACATGCACATGCATGTATATATAATATGTTATAATGATAAATATAAATATATATCATGTGCCATATATAGCCTCATATACACATCTAGAAATGGGTTTATTAGGAGAATTCATTCTTATGAAAGGTAGTAGCTGGTGGAATAGCCCATGAGAAGCCATTATTTTTGCATCTGGTGCCAAGCACGTAGACGGGAAAGAAAGATAGATGTGAAGTAAGTAGCAACAAGGACACACTGCAGCCCCCAAGAGTGAGCTACAGCTCATGCTTTCCGACTGGAATCTTTTGTTCCTCTCACCTTCTCCAAGCGTCCACCTTTGATGAATATTGGTGACCTAGAAAAAGCTGGCTCACTTTCTTACTGTGCCAAGCACACACCTGACCCAAGATTCATAGAAGTTGAAGGGCGATCAGGTGAGCGCTGGGGAATCTGCAGGTACAGCCGCTGCCCCACATCAACAAGGTAAGCGGGGAGATTTGTGGGAATTTGCTTTGCACGGCAATTCAGCTCATGCCCTGCACCAGTCTTCCAAAGGCGAAATGAATGTGGCTGCTGCTTCACATGTCCCCTTCGAAATCCCATGCATGCCCACAGGGATGCAGGGAGGGAAATTCTGAGAAATATATTTCCGGCTTAGATAAGCTGACACAATACAAATCTATAGTACTGATCCTTATTATTAAAAAACAATCTTCCTGGAGGTCTTTAAGGATAGAAGAGACAGTTGAATAACTCTTATTGCTAGGAACTGAAGGTGGGAAGATGAGAGACTTGGCCACGTGCCCTGCAGCTGGAATGAGAGCAGACTCAGCTATAAGACAAACAGACAGAGAATATTAAAGTTATAGTAATTCTAGTGTTAGAATGGAGGACGGCTCTGTGATCCAGATCTCTTACTGGGATGGGGTATTCTGTCAAATAGAGCTGACCAGGCTAGTCTCTAAAGGAAATGGGGGAAGAAGGGAACTAAAGACAACCATAATCACATCAATTTAATAAAGTTCATCTGGGGAATACCACAAAGAAATACAAGAGTTTTATGCAGCCAGATCATGTTTCCCGTAACCCCTCCAAAAATCCATTCCTTCTTGAAGCATCTCTAAACTAACCTCACTTGGCTTCTTTTCGTTTCAGTCGCCCTAAAGTTCTTCCTGTCCACTTCCTTGAATACTGAACACTTACCAAATGTCTCTTTACGGCTGCGGGCTTCCATCTGGCAGATGTTTCTGTCACTCGGGTTTATAATTTTATAGGTCTACCTTGCGTCTTCATGGGGCTGTAACCTCCTCAAGAGCAGCACTGGGCTTCTTGTTCCTTTTATAATATTCTTTTGGATCTTGCTCTCCACATGTGGGTCCCTCTGAAAATGTTATTGACTTCCTGATTAAAGGATTGTCCTATTTGGAGGAACTATTGGTCCAATCTGAACATTCTCACAAAACCTTGCTTTCAAACTGCTGAAACAATGTAATAAAAGGTAGTAGCCTTCTAGGTAAAAGGTACTTAAGGAGTTGTTATCATGGAAACTTTTATAATTTTGATGTGAGATATTATTTTTTTTAACGTTTATTTATTTTTGAGAGACAGAGAGAGAGAGACTGACCCTGAGCAGAGAGTGGCAGAAAGAGAGGGAGATAGAATCCAAAGCAGGCTCCAGGATCTGAACTGTCAGCTCAGAGCCTGACGTGGAGCTTGAACCCATGAACTGAGAGATCATGACCTGAGCCAAAGTCGGTTGCTTCATCGACTGAGCCATACAGGTGCCCCAATGTGAGAAATTTAAATCCAAACTGAATCTTTTTGTTTGCTTTGGTTTATTGTATCAGCACATCTTTATTATCATATTCTTTTCTTAAAGTTTGCACCCCTTTCCCAAAGAAAGTTTCTGTGAACTTCGCAAGAAGAAGGATCTTCCCCATTTACTCTGCCTGAGGTACTGCTGGTAAGTCTTACTTCTGGATTATCACTGGGTTTTGAACCTATTGCCACTTTCTCTATAAAGTCTTTCCTCCTTCTTCCCCATCAGATGTCAGTTCTCCTTTCTGATCTCATAGGATATAATATATATGCATATATTATATGTTCTACCTCTACTGAACTTCTTGCTCTGTATTCTGCATCCTGACTGATACCTTTTCTATGTGGTAAACAGGCCACCATAGCTGGGCGCTTGTGTCTTGAATGAAGGGATGTTGTAAACCACCTACCATCACAGATCACATATGCTTTATCTCTGTACCTAGAGCCATCAAATGTTTTTTGAGGGATGACAAAAATGAGGATAATAAAGTAAACCGGATCCTGGGAAAACAAATGTCCTCCATCAGACCAAAATAGTAATGAATTAGATAGTTCCCGATCGCGGGGAATGCCAGGGGTAGGCGAGAGACATGTGTGCTGTTCCTGGTCTCAGCATATCTCGTTCCATCGTCTAGTAGTTGTATAACCTTGAATTTGTGAATTCATCTTTCTGAGCTTTATTTTCTTTTGGATAGAAATATCACTACCAAGTTCATAATGATGTTATAATGGATACATAAGTTATCATGTAAAATAACTAAAATATCACAAAGCACTTAGGGGCTCAAAGCTTATAAATGTTAATTCCATCTATAACGCCCCTTTAACTTTTCTGTTCCCAGACAAATGCTAGCCATTTCTAAGCACCCAACTCAAATCCCATTTTTTCCTGAAAGTCAACCTCATATATACATGATTGCTCTTTTCTTTACAAGTCTAATGTACTTGAAGTATTTCCCAATGTGTTTCAACTTTTGAAGAGGATTTCTTTCAATGTCAAAAGAGGTTTTTCCCCATATGATCATAATTGTTTTAAGAATTCATTAATTTAGGCAATGAATATTGACAAAAAAAACCTATACAGGAAATTAAAATCACCATTAGTTACAACATCATTGTACATAAAGGAAAACTCTCTTTGTAAACATATGCAATTGTGTATTTACTCAATAGTCATGCCTAGAACACATGACGATTTATTGGCTCCGTGAAAAACTCCAAACAGTCATCACCCAGCTTCATCTCTCCATGTCTACCGTCCTTACTCTTCTCTCTCCTAAATCTATCTGTGCTCATATTATTGGGTCCACAGTTTGTTAGTAACTGAACTATATTTTTTCCACTGGTTAGTACCTGCGTACTTTATTTACACATATGCCCCATTTGTTTAATAATTATTTTTAAAATGTTGAATATGGATTTCATGATGGCAGTGAATTTATATAGTTTACTTCTTTGTCTACTCATTATCAGCCACGTGCGGTAGTGATGTTCAATAAATACTGAATGAGTGGATGGGTGGATGGATGGATGAATCTCCAATATATTTTGTCCTAAATATAAGAAATATAAGATTTTATTAGTTAAGATGGCCGACATCAAGAAAAGTATGTTCCAATTTGGATGAGTTGGGATAGGAACTTAGGGAGATACTCTAATTCAGACTCTTCGAAAAGCAAATGTCAAATGAGATTAATTGTGCCAGGATTTTATTGGGGAAATATTTGCAAGAGAGAATATGGAAGGAACCAGAAAAACCTAGGAGAATTGTCACATTGGGATGTGGCGTTAATTCCAAATGAAAGAGCAAGAAAAGGAAGGCCGGGGTGGAGGGAAGTATCCTAGATTGCGATATGGTAGAAGGAAGGTTTGGCGAGGCCAGTAGGGGGCTCCTCAAGCCAAAGGCGAGGACAAAGGAGTCTCCTCTCTCCCGGAAGGGGGCCCATGCTTCCTTCAGGCTGCTCAGAGCCGGTGACTCTGTTAACGTCCCTGCGGCGCGTGTAGCAGTCACTGGCTGTGAGCAGCCTGAAGGAAGCCTAGCCTCAGAGCAAATGTGGCAATAGAGTTCTGCGTGCAGCCTCTGGGGTCCGTCTGCAGGGTGTAGTCTCATGTATGTCACAGGTGGTTCGTGGTGGAGCACGCACTCAGTAAAATAAATTAATTCAGTTTACCATGCAAGTGGCTTACAAACATTTTCTTTGTACCTGCCACTGCCTGATATATGTGCACAATACCTGCCACTGTGCATGGACCTGTAGACATACATTTTTGTGTGTGGGAAACCCTCCTTCCAAATACGAAGTTTTACTTTATTTTAACTCAGTTTAACTTACCTTAACTGTAATGTATGAATGTCAGGCTATTCTGTCGATGTTTTCAGAAGACAAATTTTCTCTGAGCTTTAGTTTCTCTATGTAAAAAAATTATAGATAAGCCTGCCTGGTCTTTAGAAGTCTCTTACTTCTGGGGTGCCTGGGTGGCTCAGTCAGTTGGGTATCTGACTTCAGCTCAGGTCATGATCTGGTTTGTGAGTTCAAGCCCCATGTCAGGCTCTGTGCTGACAGCTCAGAGCCTGGAGCCTGCTTGGGACTCTGTCTCCCTCTCTCTGCCCCTCCCCTGCTTGTGCTCTCTCTCTCTCTCTGTCTCTCTCTCTTCTCTCTCTCAGAAATAATAAGTGATTAAACTTAAAAAAAGTCTCTTACTTCTATTGAAGGGGACTAACATTGTTGAATGCCTACTCAACTGGTTTGTACCATGAAATTTCAAAACATACTGTATTTAATTCTTCAAAAAAATCATTTGAGTAGATATTGGAAGTGTTATCGTCTTCATTTGGACAGATAAGAATTCAGACAAACTTGCCCAAAGTCATAGACCTAGTAGTGGATCTAGGATTCAAAGTAAATCTGAATGAGTTCTTCCATGTTTTCTGAGTCAAAGAGAGAGAGAGAGAGAGAGAAGAGAGAGACTCAGTTTCCAGATTCCTCCCGTTAATCAAAAATAGTCACAGCTACAATAGCAATGGTTCTCAAATTTTAAATCACATAACAGCATGCAGGGAGCTAGATTAAAATGAGTTTAAATAAACTTACCCCCTCTCACATTGAATGTTGGATGAACCTTCAAATCGTCATTTGAAGAGGTCCTCAAAGAGATGATGATGCAGGTGGCCTGAAGGACCATGTCTTAGAAAATATGGGTGCAGTATACACTGCAGTTAAGTAGTAAGTAAATAAAAGAAACAGAAGACTGAGTTATTGCTTCAGGATAACAAAGAACAAAGCTGATAATGACTATGAAGTTACCACAGGACTGTTCTACACACCTTTACCCTACTCCCCATGCATATACTTTCAACCTTTTTCTTCTGAAATTGCTTCCAGATATCTACCCTAGGGAAATAAAAACTGATTCATGGAAGAAATGTTTACATAAAAAGTTTATCATGGTTGTTATATGACGTATTACGCTCATTTTATATCATAACAATCCTATATAGTATTCTAATTCAATTTATCCCTATATTTCGTATGTAATAAAAATACTGGAAGAACGTACATCAACTTATTAAGGATGGTCACTCACCAGTGATGGCATTATAGGAATTTTTATTTCCTCTGTAACTTCCAGTGATTTCTAAATGCTCAACAAGACGCACGTATGACCTTTGTATTAAGAATAGTTCTTTAAAAATTTGTTAAAATTTCTTTGACAAGTTTTTCTGAGTATTTGAATGTACAGTGTACAATCCTGAAACATCAGAGCAGCATACTTGACAGAAAGTTTCACTGACACGTATATTCAGACAAAGGAGTTATTCCAATCTACAGAGATAATCAAACAGTGACATTGATTTCTACAATGTTTTTGAAAATAAGTTCATTTTTCTTCTACAATATGCTCTGATTTAATGAATATTTAACTATGTGTAACGAATACAACTAATTACAGTAGTTTTCCTATAAGGTTATTAAAATACTAACCGGAGTGTCTTGGGAGAGTTCTCAATGCCCATTTCTACATCAAATACTTTTTTTCTATCATTGTTTTCCAAAGAGCACAGTCTGTTTTTGAGATCTAGTAAAGAATTTTCTCAGTGGAGAAAAAAAAATGGCAGATTTCATTATTTTGATGTTTCCTTTTTAATTTGCATCCTTAAAGAAGTGTTACTTCATTCCAATTCATGAGTTTACTCGTTTGCATTAAGTTCGATGTGTCTAGAATTTCATGACAGTGCATTTAAACTATTCAGTCACATCTACCTCTTCTGGGAAATTTTGACATCTTTCTGTAGTGTGCTTGTAAATTTTTTGTGGTTTTCCCTTTCAAATTCGGTAATAGATCATCAAGCCTTTGAATATGGTAGCTCTGGCAGTTGTCAAAGCAAAAAGCCATATATGTTTCCAAATATAACTGATGTTTTTCCAGTGAAACGCAAGTTTCTATTTAATGAAGAGTAAATTAATCACATTATTTTTTCTGTATTTCAGAGGAGTGAATTACTACAATTAAATTATTCATGTAGATTAGATCATTTAAACAGTAACAGCTATAACATTCAGAAATATATTAAGAAAACTATTTGGAAATTTAAATCCTAGAAATATAATTGAGAAGCATCTTCCCCAGAGGAAATACATGAGCACCAAATAAGATTAGAGTACTTCTAAATAATGGAGATTCTGATAATTATTTCTCCAACCTGAATATTTCCAAACTGAATAGTAAACCCTGAAAAGTGATAGTTATTTATTTTATTTCTGATCTTGTCTATGCACAAACACCTTCCTTCATTATTTGATATTCATTAAGTACCCACACTAAGTTAAACTTGTATCAGTCATACATGCAATATAACCATGTTGGAGCACCTGAGCATAGGTCAAAACCATCCAGTATCATACAAATACAAATGAGATATTGTACAGTTCCTTAATAGTCATATAGCCTTTATATTCCCCTCTGTTTTGTTTTGTTTTCAGGTAAGAAAAAGAGATCTTGCACTTTCTGAATAAGATAATCTTGAGCCTATATACTATGTTTTATTTTATTACCTATGTATATGTGAAAAACTTATTTAACCTGAGTTCCAATTTCCTTATACACAGAAAAAATAATATACACCGCTTTACTGAATTGTTGAGAGGATTAAATTTAAGTTTTGTAAAGTACTCATGCAAAATGAATATATGCAAGGATAATTGGGATCATTTTTTTGTATTAGCAAAGATTATACACAGCCCAAATATACATCAGTAAGAAATTAATAACATACATGCAATAAAGTATTACATAGCCATGAAAAAGAAAAAAACTTACATATTGATATGAAATTATCTCCAATATAGAATAGCATATGAAAAAAAATGTGCCAGAAGAATGTTTGTAATACACCAATGGAAATCATTTTTTAATGTTTATTTATGTATATTGAGAGAGAGAGAGAGAGAAAGTTTGAGCAAGGGAGGGGCAGAGAAAGAGGAGGAAAGAGAATTGCAAGCAGGCTCCACGTTCAACATGGAACCCAAAGTGGGGCTTGATCCCATGACCGACCACAGGATCATGACCTGAGCTGATATCAAGAGTCAGATGCTTAACCAACTGAGCCACCCACATGCCCCTAAAGGGAATCATTTATTCAAGAATTTTGCCTTCAGTCTATTTTTCATGTGTGAAACTTCTAATATGTTAAAATTTATTCATTTCTTTAAGGCATTTTTGATAGTTTTAAAATTAGAAATAATTATCTAAAGTCCACGCCATATTAAAATATTGATTTACCAAAAATATTGTTTATATTCTTTTTACAGTCACTTCAGTTTAATATCTGAATATTCTGAATATGTCAGGGTTCTTATAAAAATTGCCATTATCACGTAATTATAAACTTGAGACTATATAAAATATAATTCTCCAGAAACACTTATTTGGGACTTCTACAAATTGGTTACTTGACACAATGGGGCCATTCACACTTATCATGTAACATCAACCTTAAGAAACTTTTGAAAGCATTTGCTAAGAAGAATGGCTATTTTAGAGGTACTGGTGAGAATTATGCAGATTAATTGTTCACACTAGGTAAGAATAAGCCCTTAGACTATGTGAATTGATTAGATGATTAGACCAATCTAGATAAATTTCTAATTTTCCAGGTGCTAATCTATGTTGTATATGGTCAATTATAGCAAATTATTTCATGCCAAGAAAAGTAGATGAACAGGGCAGGGAAGACTGTAGCATTTAGGGACTGTTTGCCCTTAGTTTGAGAGATTGAGGGATGTTTCTCAAAAGTAGTTTGACATAAAATTACTAACTAAAACTTGCAGACGTCCCAATATATTCCTTTCTTCAGTCTTTAAAAATTTTAAGATTTCATATTTTGAACAAAAGTGCAACTTCCAACTTCTTTGCCATATTAAATACAAAAAAGAAAATAATTTTTCTGAAGTTTTATTTCGTCTCTTTTTTTCCCATATGCCAGCTTTTCAGGTAGCTTGGTAAATTCAATTTTTTCTGGAAAAATTCTTGGAACAAATTTGAATATTTCAGAATCAAGTAGCACTTTTACTATGTGAAATTACTTTAAACATTTTTTAACACAGAAATGTTTCACTTTAAGGATACTAGATTGGGCCACCTGGGTGGCTCAGTTGGTTGAGTGTCCAACTTTGGCTTAGGTCATCATCTTACAGCTGGTGAGTTCAAGCCCTGCATCAGGCTCTGTGCTGATAGCTTGAAGCCTGGAGCCTGCTTTGGATTCTGTGTCTCCCTCTCTCTCTGTCCCTAACCCATTCACATTCTATCTCTGTCTCTCTCAAAAATAAGTAAACATTTTTTTAATAAAGGATACTAGATAAAATACCAAAGGTACAGAAGAAATCATTTGCAATATATCTTGTTCGAGAAACAAGAGGATTTAGTGTCATACAAATATGTTCTCCATAAGATGACTTAAAAATATGTTTATTTATTTATTTTGATAGAGAAAAGGAGAATGTGAGTGAGGAAGGGGCAGAGAGAGAGGGAGAGAAAGAATCTTAAGCAGGCTCCACACTCAGCATGGAGCCCGACACAGGGCTCAATCTCACAACCTTGAGATCATGACCTGAGCCAAAATCAAGAGTTGGTCGCTTAACCAACTGAGCCACCTAGGTGCCCCAAAATGACTTTAAATATTGAGTTGCTAGGGTATATTTAAAATAGGGTGCCTGGGTAGCTCAGTTGGTTGAGTGCTGGACTCTTGATTTTGGCTCAGGCCATGATCCTGGGCTTATGGGATCAAGCCCCGGCTTCTGTGCTGAGTGTGGAGCCCACTTAGGATTCTCTCTCTTTCTCTCCTTCTGCCCCCTCCCCAACTTACACGTGCTCTCTCGCTCTCTCCCTCTAAAATTAAGAAAAATTCTTTAATTAAAAAAATAAAATAAAGGAAAGTAAAATAAAATAAAATTTATTATGCACACTCTTGGTTTACTCATTTATTGGGGTTAAGTATATGAATAAATAACCATGCCATTTAAGGAGGGAAATTTGTTTCCCATAAATTAGTCAACTCTACCTTAATATTATATATATATATATATATGAACTTCTATATATATATATAAATAAATATATACATATACATATATATAAACCATACATATATATATATATATATGGAAACTTTTGTTTTAAACACAAATTTGAGGTAAACTGTGTTTTTTTTCAAGTTTATGTATGTGTTTTGAGAGACAGAGAGAGTATGTTCTCAAGTGTGTGTGTGTGATCAGGGGAGGGGCAGAGACACAGAGGGAGAGAGAATCCCAAGAAGACTGTGTGGTCAGCTCAGAGCTGGTGGTGGGGCTCGATCTCACAAATACGATCAAGACCTGAGCTGAAAATGAATTGGATGCTTAACCGACTGAGCAACCCAGGATCCTTGAGGTACACTGTGGTTTTTTTTAATAACACACTGTGTGTTTAATACAGTTGTATTTTCTTTCTGTTTACTGTAGGTGTGTGTGTTTCCTAAAATGTGTGATTGAAAGAGAAAGTCTAACTAGACTCCATTTTCATATATATATTGAAGAAGGCACTAAAATTTTTCAGATGATTCATTTGGAAGATTTCTCACTTTTGCAAGCAAAAATTAGTTTATTTTAAGATCTCTGTAGCATTCTCAACTCATTTGGTAGTGAAAGAGCTTTGGAGAGAGACATATTCTCTTAAAGAAAGTCAGTTCTACCAAAATGTCCAAATGTGTTCATCGACCTTATAAATACAGCTAAGATACAAATAAATAAATTTGAAAAATAAAGCTAAGATAGAAATAAAACAATGATTTGACAAATAAAGCTAAGACAGAAATAGAACAATGCTTTGAAAAAGGGGTATTGGTAGTTGTAGGATGAAATCTGTATGAGTATTGAGGAACAAGTAAAACTTCTAGAGGGCAAATGCTATTTTGAAAGACTCCTTGAAAATGAAACAAATGCCTGTTTCACGTACTTTAAATATATAATGTAGAGAGAAGTGCACATTATCATTTAGCTCCTTTCTGGTTAACTCCTCTTAAAGCTGCAGATGTTTGATGAGGAATGTAAGTTCAGTTTAATACTTGGCTAAGCAAACCATAATGGATATAATACACTAGATTTTGGATTATCTACAACTCCATAGCAGACAACTGAAAATGTATATGCTACAAAATATAGCACTGTATTTAGTTGTTTCAGAGTTACAGAAACATCACTAGCTCTCCTAATTGAGGTAACCAGGTGATTCCCTGGAGAAATTGTTAATTGTGGAGGATCTACAGACAGGAGGGTGTATTTTACAAACTCATCCTTAGAGAACATCTATGATGTCTCACAATATAATTGATTGTAATAAACTATATTTCAAACATGTTGCAAAATCCAAGGGAATGCTTTAGTAGTCAAAACAGAAACATTATTCCAAGAAAAACGAATCTTCAAACATGTTTCATATGAAGGCACTACAAAATATATCCTTCTAATATCTCAAATCTCTAGAAATTCAAAATCCCATCAGGTTTCTTAGAGTTGCGGAGAAAAGCTATTAACTTTCATTTCTTTTCAAGACCGTGTATTTGTGTAGGTCACTTTTTAATTTAAACTGCTTACCTAACCTATAAAATGCAGTTAAACTGAGCAATTGTTATCAATCACGACTCTAGAAATGTAACCTTTACTTTTATTTTTATTACTTGTTCAAAATGTAAAACTTTATTCAAATGTCACATTTTCCCTACCCTCCTTTTCATGAAAAGAAAAGCTGTTTTACTAAATAGTATAAAAACCATCTATCAATGCTTATTATTGCTGAAACTGTGGGAAGCTTTACTCTAAATTTCAAAATGCACAGTAGGCTTCTGTTGTCTATTTACCTATAAAATGTGGTCTGTACATGTTGTTTCGCTCTAGTGGAAACCATTGTAATCACAATGTATACCTGAAGTCTAAAACACTAATTAATAAAATATTTGCAGAGAAGATGTTTAACACCTTAATACTGTAGAGTTTTCCCGAGGCAGATACCTAAAGTAAAGTAGAGATATGTTTCTACCTTCTGAGGACAGATTTTCAAGTTGCATGATTTAAAAATAATATGTTGTTATAAAGAAAGCATTATTCAATATCCAAATCCAGAATCATTTACATACTTATTATAATAAAATGCCTTCAAATTCAGAATAAACATTCAGATAGTATGAATATTGATTTTAAGATGCATAGGAACAAAAATAGAACATTCTAGGAGATTTTTAAAAATAGGAAAATTATTTTTTATGACCCAGAGCCAGAAAGAGGTGAAGCAAAATTTTCAGAAAGGATGAAATTTGGAGCTAAGAGAGTCTAAGAATCATTGATTCCGTTGAAGACACCCAAAAATAACAAGTATGATCTCCTTAGAACATAGAACTTAGAAGTTTCTTGTCAATACTAAAAACTTCACTGTAATGCACATTGTGCAATCTAGTTTAAGTGTTATCACTGGCCATTTTTCTTTACTTTTCATAAAAATACATTTGCAAAGGAAAGGACTCCATCTTACAGTTCCACCATGCAGACTATGTCTACGCTAAAGAAAAAAATGTTCAATTTCTTTAAAATAAGTACAAGGGTATCAGTCAACTATTATCTATATTGGAGGGAATTCTTGGTTATCCAGTTTGTATTCAGTAAACATCTTTCTATTAACTACCCTTTTATTTTACAAATTTTTAATTTAAAGTCTACTATGTGGCACTTGGAAGTCCACAATGAACAAAAGAGACTAAAGTTCCTATCTCAAGGAGCTTATATTTTAGTGGGGGGAAAGGAACAGAAAGTGTGGAGGATGGGATGGTTCAAACTTTAACCACTAGGTCTCTAGGGCTGATGTCACTGAGAAAGTCATGTTTGAGTAAAGATCTGAAGAAAGTGGGGAGCCAACAATGTGGATATCTGGAGGATCTGGTCAGAAGGAACAGTAAGGGCAAGGATCCTGAGTCAGAGACCTAGCAGTATTTTTGGAGGAAAAATGTAGAGGCCACTGTGGTTGAAGCTGAGTGAGAGAGAAGGAGAGTAGGAGACAGGCAAGGGCACCAGATTGTCCAATGATTTATAGATTCTTATAAGGTTTATGCTTTCTCTTTGAGACACGAAGCTATTGAAGAGGAGCAGGATAATTAACTTTGTATTTAAAGGATTACTTTTGGGGCTGGGATAAGAACAGATTTCAAGAGACCAAGTACTGAAGCAGAAAAATGACTTAAGAGACAACTGAACTAATCTGGGTGAGGACAACAAAAACTTGGACCAGAATGATACTAATGGAGTACTGTGAGGTATTTGAATGTTTAAACTTACTGTGGAGATGGGACCAATAAGATTTCCAGATGATCTAGATGAGACAGGTGAGACAAAGAAAGCAGTCAAGGAGATTTTTTGACGGGTGGTAAGAGTCATTAGCATACAGATTATATTTAAAGCCATGAAAACTGATAAAGTTACCAAATGATAGTGTGACAGAAAAGAGAAGTTGTTCAAGGACTAAGCCTTGCTTATTCTTTTGCAGGTTCAAGAGAGTAAGGAGAAATATCAGGGGATAAAAGTGCTTGATTGTTTCAGTACCTAATAATATAGTTTATAATTTACATTATCCAGGAAATAATTCATTAATTATTTTTTGGCTTTGTTGATTAATTATTTGAATAAGTTGGCCAAATGGAAAAATCTGTATTTTATTTATTTTTTTAAATTCTTAATTGTTTTTTATTTATTTTAAAAGAGAGAGAGAGCAGGGAAGGGGAAGAGAGAAAAGGAGAGAGAGAATTCCAAGCAGGCTTCACCTGTCAGAGCAGAGTCCAGCTTGGGGTCTGAACTCACAAACCATGAGATCATGACCTGAGCTGAAATCAAGAGTGGGACACTTAACTGACTGAGCCCCCCAGGTGTTCCAAAATCTCTATTTTAAAATGAAAAGCAATCTTAGTCTACTAGGGAGACAGACACACAGACTGATGATCATATGACTACAGCATGGTGCTGAAGGAGCTGTGATAGAACTATAAACAATGTGTGGTGAGGACAGAGTGATTTGTCTTAATTAGACTGGGGATTTTGTGTAAGCCATATTTGATAAAGTTGATTTGGACTGTTTTAAAGGACTTATCAGTTGTTTAATGGGCACACAATATTTAATGAACAATAACACCATGTGCAATAGTTTAGAAACATGAAATGAAATAACTGATCCTATGTCTGAAGTAACATATGCATGTGAAGGAAGATGGCAAAAATGAGACTAGAAATATAGGTAGAGCCTACAGTTAGTGGAAGATTTTTTTTTATCCTTAATCCATTTTGAGTTTATTTTTGTGTATGATGTTAGAAAGTGGTCCAGTTTCATTCTTTTGCATGTGGCTATCCAGATTTCCCAGCACCATTTACTGAAGAGATTGCTTTTTCCCCATTGTATAGTCTTGCTTCCTTTGTCATAGATTAATTGACCGCATAAACATAGGTTTGTTTCTGGGCTCTCTCTATTATGTTCCGTTGATGTAAGTGTCTATTATATGCCAGCGCCATACTGTTTTGATTACTACAGCTTTGTAGTGTATCTTAAAATTCCAGAATTAAGATACAGCTTTGTTTTTCTTTCTCAAGATTGCTTTGGCATTTCAGGGTTTTTCGTGGTTCTGTACAAATTTTAATATTATTTGTTCTAGTTTTGTGAACAATGTTGTTGGTATTTTGACAGGGAATGATTTGAATCTGTAGTTTGCTTTGGGAAGTGTGGACATTTTAACAAAATTAATTCTTCCAATCCATGAGCATGGAATATTTTTCAAATTTCTTGTGTCCTCTTCAATTCCTTTCATCAATGTTTTATAGTTTTCAGACTTGAAGCCATAAAAATCCTAGAATAATTACACAGGCAGTAATTTCTCTGACACTAGTCATAGCAGTACTATTCTAAATATGTCTTTCCAGGCAGAGGGGGGAGGCAAAATTAAATTATTGGGACTACACCAAAACAAAAAGCTTTTGCATAGCAAAGGAAACCATCAACAAAGCAAAAAGGCAACTACTAAATGGGAGAAGACATTTGCAAATGACATATCCCATAAGTAGTTAGTATACAAAATATATAAAGGACTCCACGTTAAAAAACTAATTTAAAAAATGGGCAGAGGACCTAAAAAGACATTTTTCCAAAAAAGACATTACAAATAGCCAATAGATATGAAAAAATGCTCAACATCACTCATCATCAGGGAAATGCAAAGTGAAACCACAATGAGATATGACCTTACACCTGTCAGAATGACTAAAATAAAACAGACAAGAAATAACTTGCCGGTAAAGATGTGGAGAAAAAGAAACGTTTGTACACTATTGGTGGGAATGTAAATTGGTACAGTCACTATAGAAAACAGTGTGGAGGTCCCTCAAACAATTAAAAATAGAAATACATATGATCCAATAATTCTCCTACTGGGTATTTACTCAAAGAAAATGAAGACATTTATTTGAAAAGATACACATATCCCTATGTTTATTGAAGTATTATTTACAATAGCCTAGATATGGAAACAACCCAAGCGTCCATCTATAGATGAATGGATATGGAAGAAGTGGAATATTACATAGCCATAAAAAGGTATAAGATCATGCTATTTGTGGCAACATGTATGGACCTAAGGGTATTATGCTAAATGAAATAAGTCAGCCTAGGAAAGATAAATACCATATGATTTCATTCATATGTCAAATCTAAAAAAAATTAATAAATAAATAAAAAGCAGAAACAGACCTATAAATATAGAGAACAAACTAATGGTTGTCGGAGAGAAGGAGATGGGGAGATGGGGAAAATGGGTGAAGGGAAGAGGGAAATACAGGCTTTCAGCTGTGGAATGAATAAGTCTTGTGAATAAAAGGCATAGCATAGGGATAGTCAGTGGTATTGTAATAGCGTTGTATGGGCAGAGATGGCAGCTACATTTACAGTAAGCATAGCATAATGTGTCAACTTGCTGAATCACTATATTGTATACCTGAAACTAACATAACATTGCATGTCAGCTATTCTCAAATATAAGAATTAAAAAAAATATCCTTAAAATTTTGGTGACCATGGATTTGCACTTTTTAATTGAAGACAGCGTTATTGATGTAAAATAGGTATAAAATAAACTGCTATACTTATAATGTATAACCTAACTAGTTTTGACATAGTATGCACCCATACATCCATGGCCACAATCAAGCTAATAAACTAATCATTTGGCCCCAAAAGTTTCCTCTCACCCTTTATAATCCTCCCCTCACACTCCTTTCCAACATGTTTTTAGAATATCACAGTTTGTAGGATGGCTGAATCAGGATTCTCCAAAGAAACAGAACCAATCAGATATATGAAGATATATTCATATATAAGGAGACTCCTGTTACCGTGGGAGTTGTGAAGTCCTATTACCTGCTGTGTGCTGTGCAAACTGGAGAGCCAGGAGAGCTGGTGGTATGATTCAGGCAAGGTGTGAGAACCCAAGTGACGGGGCTCCTGGTGTAGGTCCTGGTGGTCCAAGAGCCAGGAGCTTCAATGTCTGAGGGCAGAAGAAAATGAACACCGCAGCTAGAGAGAATTTGCCCTGCCTCTGCCTTTTGTTTTTATCTGTGCCCTCCAAAGACTGGATGTCACCTGCCCACACGGGTGAGGGTGGATCTTCTTGACTTAGTCTAATGATTCAAATGCTAATCTCTTCCACAGAGGACTTTACAGACACATTCAGAAATAATGATACCGGGGTATCCCTTAGTCTAGTCAAGTTGATGCATAAAGTTACCATCACAATGACAGACGGATATCAGGAATTAAGTGTATGGTAGGATGAACGGTTAGAAAATTTTACAGCCTTTGGGGCAAGAAATGAACATTGTCTTTGGAACTGAGGGAATAGAAGATGAGTTGGAGAAAAGTGTCTGCATTTAAGAAACATTCAGAAGGTGGAATATGCACACTTGGGAAATAATACGGTATGGAAGAAAAGAAATACAGAGCAATTCAGGAGTCCGGATTTCTAACTAGATGGATCAAACACGGAGTAGGGAAGGAGATGTTTGGGGTCAATGAGCTGAGTTCGTTTAAATAATTTGAAGAAAAACAAAAAACAGAAACAAAACAAACAAAAATGGGCTGAGTTTGTTTGCAAACGTGCTAACTGTAGGTTGATTTAATGACTTCTAACTAAAGTCGCGTGGTAAACGGTGCAGATATGTTGGGCCTGCAGTTCAGCAGAGTCCATGGCTAGAGACACCCATTTGGGACGTTTTCAAATAACCAGCGTTGGAACAGTGGATTCAGATGGGATTGTCCGCGGTGAGAAGAGGATGCAGAGAATACACGTCAGAAGCTGGAGGATGCCCCAACATGACAGGGCTTCGCAGCCAAGAATTTTTCTGTTCTCGGTGATTGAGGAGATAGCAAATCCCTCACGTGAACGCTGCTTCCATTTCTGCCATTTCTGCCACCCTCCAATACTCTCCCATTACTCCAAAAAAAAAAAAAAATGTCCATTTCCTTTTTTTGTGCGTGTCAGAAGTGATTTTTTGTTATACAGCAGCAATTTCCAAACTTCTGCCTTTCCACATTTCCATTCCCTTTTTCTTATAGATACAGCAATGGTTTCAGAGATGTCAACCAAATGTAGGCTCATTCACACATGAGAATGCTAAGGAAAGATATCCTGGAGCATGACTTCCTGAGATAGGCGCCCATGACACCCCTCCACCCAGACACACACTTAGGAGGGAACCTTAAGTGACACCAGTGATGCCTTAGGTTTTTCTTTCATTTATGGGGAATACGTTTTCTCTTTCACAGAACCTACATATGACCTATATAGAGTTTATACATTTTTTATATGTACCAACTTTTGCAAAATTCAATAAAGCAATGAAGCCTAATATATATAGGAATAAAACAAAATAAATAGGATGCTATTTCCATGCTAAACTGATCATGAGCAATTTAACTTTGCACCTTCAGTATTTGATAAATAGACCAGGCCAGCCAATGGTTCATGGACTATAAATGGCTTACGGTATACTTCCCTCAGCCCGCTATAGTCCTTTTCAGCAATTAGGTTTGGCTATTTTGGGCAATTCCCTGTGACAATTTTATTTGAAAGCTCAGACTGACAGAACACCTCATCTCTGCTCCCAGATTTACTTTGGGGTTTAGGATACAGTGATTCCATTCACACTAAATATTCAGACTTGTCACTTTAAAATATGCGTGTGGCGGCTCTGCTTCTCTTCTGCTCTGGAACGGAAGCCTTTCAAAGACCCATCAGAGTGGAAGCAGTCAAGCAAGCATATTTTAAAGTGACAGGTCTATATCCAAACTCTATGGTCTTAATGAAATCTTTATTCTAAGAACTGAACTTTTTAACTCCACTAGAGCCACTGTGGTCTCCGGCCTTTCTCTGTTAATCATTTCCAAATCAAGTTCATGGGCAGGAGAAATATCTCTAGGGTCCTCCCGAGATGTGGCTGAACTCAGCCATCAGTGAAGCAGGCACTTCTGAGCGCACTGAAACCTTTTTTCAAATATCTTAGGCTGCAACTTTGGAGAGCCTCTTTGGGTTTCAGTTTTTATGAGGAAGAAAGACAGAAAGCCAGTTTGCCAATAGAAGTTTTCAAAGGCTCTTGCATTACTAAATCATAAACAATGTTCAGTGCGGAGCCTGGTGGATATTTGTGCAATTATTACATTTTGGCACAGCGCAATTAGCTTGGCAACATTTGCTTGTGAAGACCACGGTCGCTAACAGCAAAGGATCGCAGGTCAACAGTGTGATTCACTGCCAAAACTGCCTGGACACTGCTTGCGTGATGTTTGGAACCAGTCCAGGTATTTAGTCCCTAGGGAAGTTTGCATAAATGATGCTTATCCTCAAATTGACCTCAACATTTTAAAACTGTGGTGATGGAAGTGGTTAATCCGAGACTTTTCCTAATTGAATTTTTGCCAGTTGCCAACTGCAATGCTTTCTCTTTCTTGCTTAACACGGATCACATGCATGAGCTCCCCCAGTGCATATATGGCCAGCTATCATTTGGAGTAGCAACCAAACATTTATGTCAAGAGTATAGAACTAACTCAAATGCAAAGGCGGTTGAAATCACAAGGGTCAGGCATTATAACAGTCAACTCACTCGCATAGTAAAATGTTCTGAGTTTACTGCCCAACACTCAGTCTAGAGGGTGGACATGAGACTGTTGTTGATGGTCAAATAGCTAGAAGAGGGAGATATAATTTGAATCACTAATAGATTGAGAAGGTCTCTAGACACTGTGACCCGTCTCATCTGCATTGCATATTGTCACCATAATAATATATTTCTCATTAAGAATAAGAAGTCTTCTTTTTATTATAGAACTAATATAGCACAGAGGCCAAGCATGTGAGCAGTAGAGCAAGACCTCCATGAGTTGAATTTTTGTTCTCCCACTTTCTAATTGTAGGATCATGATCAAGTTACTCCCTGTGCCTCAGTTTCTTCATCGATAAAATGGATTTTGTGTGTGTGTGTGTGTGTGTGTGGCCCTAGGTATAAAGGATTTGGAATAGTATCTCACACGTTGTAAGTACCATGTGTGTGTTAAGCTATTCTTATTATTGCTTAAGGATCATTTTTTGTTTGTTTCATTCCACAAACCCTTAAGAGGCAAAAACAAACCTACATTGCCTGCAGGTAAGAAATAGTTTACATAAAAAGGGCTGGATCTGAGTATCTCATTTGGCTTATTTTATAAGGTTGCTATGAGACTTCATCATTGTAAATACAGTACCGGGTCTGAAATCTGCTAATGATAAATAGTCTTATCGGTAGTGCTATTGTTGTTGTTAATGTTTTCTGCATAACCTAAAAATGCACCCCAATATTAATGAGGAATGAACTTCATTTTATTTTTTTAAGTTTATTTATTTTGAGAAGAGAGAGAGAGCACGTGAGCATGTGAGCCAGTCAGAGGGAGAAGGGGCAGAGAAAGAGAACTCCAAGAAGTCTATGGCTGTCATCACAGAGCCCCATGCAGGGCTCGAATTCACAAATTGTGAAATATCCATGATTTAAAAACAACATTTCTGGCCAAAACTGCTCATACAAAAATGATCTAGTCTTCTCTCAACCTAGGCTATCGGTCCACTATCAGCTATCTCCCAGATCTTTCCAACAGATTAATTATTCTTGCAGCTTCTGCCCTTTTCTCCTAAAGTCTATTCCAAACAGTAGGCAAAGAGATCTTTATGAAATCCAAGTCAGATCATGTCACCCGTGTGCTTAAACTCTTCCAATGACTACTATAATAAAATCAAAGGATAAGTATGCCTGAATAATATTCTAGAATAAAATCAAATAATAATAATTAAATTAAAAATGATATCACAAAATAAAACCAATGTCCCCCAAACGCCTCCTAGGCCCTCCAGAATCTCCAACCTCACTTTACTAACATTCTGACCACATTTCTTCAGACCACTCTGCCCTAAAGATATTGGCTGCCTTGCTATTTTTCAAACATTCCACACAGCTTCCACCTCAGGCCTAGGCATTTGTGGCTTCTTCTGCTTGGAACGTTCTTCCTACAGATAGCCATAAGTCTCCCCTTTGGCCCTGGTTTCATTTTCTTCACAGCACTTATCACCATGGGTCATTCCATATATTTATTTATTTGTGTAATATGCACCTCCTTGCACAAAAATATAAGCTCCACGAAGGCCTGAATTTTGTCTGTTTTTCTATACAATATTCCCAAGTATTTCCCCGAGATTGAAGTACTGAAAACAGAATCAGAGGAGGGAAAATTTTCATGGGTGTCATTTTATGATGAATCTAGTATTCTGGTTTTGGAAGAACGGACTTCACCTTTTTGGCAAAAAGAAACTGTTGAATGATGTGGAATCTTTTGGAAGGCACAAGTGAAATCTTTGAACTTTCTGCACCCTCAGGGCCAACCACCTTTCTTTTCAGGTGAAGCTTCACCCCAATATTATTCCCAGGTACACAAGCTCTGAAGAGGAAGCTAAGCTACAGCTAACTGGGTTCATGAAGACTTTAATGTTCTATAATAATATCCAACATGGCCTGATGAACATTACCAGCTCCTTTTACTGGCTACTAGGAAACCACTGAAGCATAAGAAATTGAAATCATTGCTATTTACATATTTGAATCAAGAATGAGAAATTAAAAGAGTCATAAGTTAACATAATTTTAAAATGTAGTAACCCTATTTTTGTCACTGCTGACCAACATGAAAAAGCAATTTGCGTATTACAAGGATAACAGACCTGCTATGCAGTAAACTTCTGATATTTTCAAGGGAACAATAATAAACACATAATTTTAGTTACAATGCTGACTTTGTCATATATGACACATAAAATATGTGAAACCAAAGTCTGCAAACAAGGGCTGTGTATGGGTTTCTTGCGGTAACAAAAGTATATGTCAAGTAGATCGTGAATATATAGCCGTTGTAACCCAGCAGGCAACCAAAATTCAAGGTGAGATTCTAGGAATAGATGAGGCATTTGTCCTCTCTATGAGCAGAGAGCTATGAGTTACAAGAATTATGGAAATGTAACTTGCTTTCAGAAAATATCAAACTACAAGAAATACTCCTACAGTGTGTTGGTAAACTTCCTCAGTTATTTGGTTCATTATTTTCAAGGTCAATATTGAGTGGCCTCCTGACCTTGACTCATTAATTGCCTCCTCATATAGTAGATGTTCAGTCAGACAGGTACATTTCTTAGATTCCAAAAGAAAAGGTAAATGAGAGCTGTATTCATGAGGGGCTACACTGTAACTTGCATAACTAATTATCTTTCATACTTTTTGCCAATCACGAGCTGCAATACATATGATCCTCACATTTCCTTCCACTCCTGTCAAAGTAGCAATCCAACTCTATAATTTTGTATTTAGAGATAAGAATTCTATAAAAGAAAAAGTGATTTGGAAAAGAAATTCCAAAGGAATATCATGCAAATAATATTATATTGAGAAAAAGTATTACAAATTTTGTTTTTGACAAATACAAATAAGTGACTTTTTTTTATGTTTATTGATTTATTTTGAGAGAGGAGGAGAGAGAGAGAGAGAACGTGAGTGGGAGAGGGGTAGAGAGAGAGGGAGAAAGAGAGAATCCCAAGCAGTCTCCACCACCATCACAGAGCCCAATGAGGGGCTCAAACTCATGAACCATGAGGTCATGCCCTGAGCCCAAATCAAGAGTTGGACACTTAACCGACCGAGCCACCCAGGTGTCCCAAAATAAGTGACTTCTAAAATATAGACATTTTCTCATTTATCTGTGAGAGTTTGGACATCGTGAATAAGTTAGGGACTATCTCATGTTATTTTGTGAATAACTCTAAAGGTTAGGTAATATCTTTTTTTTCCCCATTGAGATATGAACCCAGGATTGTCTGGCTCTACCCTTTCAAACTCCCTAATAATGTAGGTGACATTACACAGCATGTACTTTTTCTGAAGAAGGAGTTAATAATTTTCATCAGGTTCTTAATGATATAACATGTGAAAGATACAGTAGTCCTGGTTTTCCTTGGGATGACAGAGTTAATGCAATACAGGTGGAGATGAGTCAGGCTGGCTTAGTCTCATTGGCCTCAGGATATGCCCAGCATCATGGAATAGTTGAAATGAGCTTAGAAGCTCCCTCTCTAATGCAGGGTTGGGATCTGCCCAGTATGCTCTGGTACAGACAGTATCTGTTCTGATTGGTTTGGTGTCTGACCTAATGTTTCAGATGTCTGTTCTGATTGGTCAGTGTCTTCTCTATGTTTATTGGGACATATTTGAAAAATTAAGTAAGTTTCTTCAAATGATAAACAATATAAGCACCATTCCATACTACAAATATCATTTACAATCAGTCACATGCTGCAACCCCTCATCACCATGCAGATCAAGTTTTCTTCATGCGTTTCTCTTCAAGGGCTTCATAATTTTCTTGTAGGATCACTTGTTGCTTCAACATTCATTTGAAAGGCCAGGAAGTAAGGGCAATTCCTCTACCTGTCCCAACTGATTGTGTTCAAAAGAATGTGAGTACTTTCCAATACGCAGCATCATTTCTTAGAACACTAAGATTACATCTTAATAAAATGAAAAAATAAAATAAAAAATACAGAAATGAAAAAATAAAGAAATTTAAATATGTCAATAAAAATACACCCGAATCCTTGCAGAAGATTGTAAAATTTGGGGGATGGTTGAAATAGATAAAGGGGAACAACAGCACACTTATTGTGATGAGCATTGAATAATGTATAGAATTGTTGAATCACTATATTGTACATCTGAAAGGAATGTAACATTGCGTATTAATTATACTTCACTAAAAATAAGAAAAAAATAGTATCACACAGTGAGATAAGTTTGAAATATTTATACATTTTAGATCTCAGCCTCCTCACAGCATAGTTGGAATTTTATTCATTTTCTGGGTCTTTTGTTTGTTTTTGTTGGTTCGTTCGTTTGTTTGTTTGCTACTGGGATGTATGAGTCCTGTATATATTTTGGATGTTAACCCCCTTATAGATGTATGATTTGCAAATATTTTCTCTCACTCAGTAATTTGCCTTTTCATTTTATTGACAGTTTCCTTTGCGGTACAGAAGCTATTTATTTATTTACTTATTAGTGTTTCTCAGGATTTTTAAAATAATTTACTCTCTACACCTCCAGTTTATCTACCCCCATTGTATTTATTAAATTTTAATAAGCTATTTATTTATTTATGTATTTATAAGTTCTTTTAAATTCCAGGTAGTTAACATACAGTGCAGTATTAGTTTCACGTGTCCAATACAATGATTCCAGACTTCCATACAACACCTGATGCTCATCACAGCAAGTGCACCCCTTAATCCCTATCACCTATTTAACCCATCCCCTCTGGTAATTGTTCCCTATAGTTAAGGGTCTATTTCTTGGTTTGCCTCCCTGTCTCTTTTTTGTTCCCTTTGTTCATTTGTTTTGTTTCCTAAATTCCACATGGAGTGAAATCACGTGATCTTTGTCTTTCTCTGACTTATTTTGCTTCATATAATATTCTGTAGCTCCATCCATGTCATTGCAAATGGCAAGATCTCACTCTTTATATAGCTTAGTAATATTCCATTGAATATGTGTATATATATATATATATATGTGTGTGTGTGTATATATATATATATATATATATATACCACATCTTCTTTATCCATTCGTCAATTGATGGACACTTAGTCTGTTTCCCTAATTTGGTTAGTGTACATTATGCTGCAATAAACATCAGGGTGCATGTATTCCTTTGAATCAGTATTTTAGTATTCTTTGAGCAAATATTTAGTAGTGTGATTGTTGGATTGTAGGGTAGTTCTATTTTTAACTTTCTGAGGAATGTCCATACTGTTTTCCAGAGTGGCTTTACTAGTTTGCATTCCCACCAGTAGAGCAAGAGGGTTTCCCTTTCTCCACATCCCCTCCAACACCTTTTGTTTCTTGTGTTTTTTTATTTCAGCCATTCTGACAGGTGTGAGATGATATCTTATTGTAGTTTTGATGTGCTTTTCACCGATAATATGTGATGCTGAGCATCTTTTCATGTCTCTTGGCTATCTGGGTGTCTTCTTTGGAAAAATTGCTATTCATGTCTTCTCTGCAGAAGCTTTTTAATTTTGATGTAATTCCCCTTGTTAATTTTTACTTTTGTTGCTTGTGCTTTTGTTGTCAAATCCAAAAATTATTGCCAAGACCAGTGTCAAGGAGCTTACCCGCTATGTTTTATTTCTTGGTGTTTTAGAGTTGCAGGTCTTATATTCAGATCTTTAATCCATTTTGAGTTGATTTTTGTGTATGATGTAAGGTGGGGATCCAGTCTCATTCTTTTGCATGTGGCTGTCCAGTTTTTCACACCATTTGTTGAAGACTGAATCCTTTCCCCATTATATACTCTTAGCTCCTTTGTCAAAAATTAAGACCGTATATGCGTATATTTTCAGGCTTTCTATTCTGATCTACTTATCTATGTTTTGGCTTTTATGTTTCAATTATAATAGTCTGGGTATACAATTTGAAATCAGGAAGTGTAATGCCTCCAGCTTTGTTCTTCTTTCTCAAGAGTGGTTTGGATATGTGGGCATCTTTTGTGGTTCCGTACAAATTTTAGGATTGCATGTCTTGTTTCTGTGAAAAATGCCTTTGTAATTTTGATAAAGATTGCATTGAGTCTGAAGAGAGCCTTCTGTAGAGTGGACATTTAACAATATTGATTCTTCCAAACCTTGAGTACAGAATATCTTTCTATTTATTTATGTCGTATTCAATTTTTTCCATCCACTGGTGTTATGGTTTTCAGTATATAGACCTTTCATCCCCTTGGTTAAATTTTTTTTCTCATGGATTTTATTATTTTTGATGTGATAGTAAGCAGAAATGTTTGCTTAATTTTTCTTTCTGACATACCGTTAGTGTATAGAAATGATGATTTCTGTATATTCATTTTGTGTCTTGCAACCTTACTGAATTAGTGTATTTGTGATTTTTTAACATTTATGAGGGCAAGATGGCGGCTTAGGAGGACGCTGGGCTCACCGCACGTCCTGCTGATCACTTAGATTCCATCTACATCTGCCTAAATAACCCAGAAAACCGCCAGAGGATTAGCAGAACGGAGTCGCCGGAGCCAAACGCAGACGAGAGGCCCACGGAAGAGGGTAGGAAGGGCGGCGAGGCGGTGCGCGCTCCACGGACTGGCGGGAGGGAGCCGGGGCGGAGGGGCGGCTCGCCGGCCAAGCACAGCCACCGAGTCTGGCTTGCAAAAGCGGAGGGGCCTGACGGACTGTGTTCCCACAACAAGCGCGACTTAGCGTCTGGGAGGTCATAAGTTAACAGCTCTGCTCGGAAAGCGGGAAGGCTGGAGGACAAAGGGAGGGAGAGCTGCTGAGCCCCCTGACAACAGAGCTCAGTTTGGTGGGGAACAAAGGCGCTCGCCAGCGCCATCTCCCCCGCCCATCCCCCAGCCGAAATCCCAAAGAGAACCTGTTCCTGCCGGGGAACTTGCTCGCTCCGCGCAAACACCCAACTCTGCGCTTCGGCGGAGCCAAACCTCCGGCAGCGGATCTGACTCCCTCCCGCTGCCACAGGGCCCCTCCTGAAGTGGATCACCTAAGGAGAAGCGATCTAAGCCTGCCCCTCCTGCCCCCGAGCACCTTGCCTACCCACCCCAGCTAATACGCCAGATCCCCAGCATCACAAGCCTGGCACGGTGCAAGTAGCCCAGACGAGCCACACCACCCCACAGTGAATCCCACCCCTAGGAGAGGGGAAGAGAAGGCACACACCAGTCTGACCGTGGCCCCAGCGGTGGGCTGGGGACAGACATCAGGTCTGACTGCGGCCCCGCCCACCAACTCCAGTTATACACTACAGCACAGGGGAAGTGCCCTGCAGGTCCGCACCACTCCAGGGACTATCCAAAATGACCAAGCGGAAGAACTCCCCTCAGAAGAATCTCCAGGAAATAACAACAGCTAATGAGCTGATCAAAAAGGATTTAAATAATATAACAGAAAGTGAATTTAGAATAATAGTCATAAAATTAATCGCTGGGCTTGAAAACAGTATACAGGACAGCAGAGAATCTCTTGCTACAGAGATCAAGGGACTAAGGAACAGTCACGAGGAGCTGAAAAACGCTTTAAACGAAATGCATAACAAAATGGAAACCACCACAGCTCGGCTTGAAGAGGCAGAGGAGAGAATAGGTGAACTAGAAGATAAAGTTATGGAAAAAGAGGAAGCTGAGAAAAAGAGAGATAAAAAAATCCAGGAGTATGAGGGGAAAATTAGAGAATTAAGTGATACAATAAAAAGAAATAATATACGCATAATTGGTATCCCAGAGGAGGAAGAGAGAGGGAAAGGTGCTGAAGGGGTACTTGAAGAAATAATAGCTGAGAACTTCCCGGAACTGGGGAAGGAAAAAGGCATTGAAATCCAAGAGGCACAGAGAACTCCCTTCAGACGTAACTTGAATCGATCTTCTGCACGACATATCATAGTGAAACTGGCAAAATACAAGGATAAAGAGAAAATTCTGAAGGCAGCAAGGGGTAAACGTGCCCTCACATATAAAGGGAGACCTATAAGACTCGTGACTGATCTCTCTTTTGAAACTTGGCAGGCCAGAAAGAATTGGCACGAGATTTTCAGGGTGCTAGACAGAAAAAATATGCAGCCGAGAATCCTTTATCCAGCAAGTCTGTCATTTAGAATAGAAGGAGAGATAAAGGTCTTCCCAAACAAACAAAAACTGAAGGAATTTGTCACCACTAAACCAGCCCTACAAGAGATCCTAAGGGGGACCCTGTGAGACAAAGTCCCAGAGACATCACTACAAGCATAAAACATACAGACATCACAATGACTCTAAACCCGTATCTTTCTATAATAACACTGAATGTAAATGGATTAAATGCGCCAACCAAAAGACATAGGGTATCAGAATGGATAAAAAAACAAGACCCATCTATTTGCTGTCTACAAGAGACTCATTTTAGACCTGAGGACACCTTTAGATTGAGAGTGAGGGGATGGAGAACTATTTATCATGCGACTGGAAGCCAAAAGAAAGCTGGAGTAGCCATACTTATATCAGACAAACTAGACTTTAAATTAAAGGCTGTAACAAGAGATGAAGAAGGACATTATATAATAGTTACAGGGTCTATCCATCAGGAAGAGCTAACGATTATAAATGTCTATGCACCGAATACCGGAGCCCCCAAATATATAAAACAATTACTCATAAACATAAGCAACCTTATTGATAAGAATGTGGTAATTGCAGGGGACTTTAATACACCACTTACAGAAATGGATAGATCATCTAGACACACGGTCAATAAAGAAACAAAGGCCCTGAATGAGACATTGGATCAGATGGACTTGACAGATATATTTAGAACTCTGCATCCCAAAGCAACAGAATATACTTTCTTCTCGAGTGCACATGGAACATTCTCCAAGATAGATCATATACTGGGTCACAAAACAGCCCTTCATAAGTTTACAAGAATTGAAATTATACCATGCTTACTTTCAGACCACAATGCTATGAAGCTTGAAATCAACCACAGAAAAAAGTCTGGAAAACCTCCAAAAGCATGGAGGTTAAAGAACACCCTACTAACGAATGAGTGGGTCAACCAGGCAATTAGAGAAGAAATTAAAAAATATATGGAAACAAATGAAAATGAAAATACAACAATCCAAACGCTTTGGGACGCAGCAAAGGCAGTCCTGAGAGGAAAATACATTGCAATCCAGGCCTATCTCAAGAAACAAGAAAAATCCCAAATACAAAATCTAACAGCACACCTAAAGGAACTAGAAGCAGAACAGCAAAGGCAGCCTAAGCCCAGCAGAAGAAGAGAAATAATAAAGATCAGGGCAGAAATAAACAATATAGAAACTAAAAAAACTGTAGAGCAGATCAACGAAACCAAGAGTTGGTTTTTTGAAAAAATAAACAAAATTGACAAACCTCTGGCCAGGCTTCTCAAAAAGAAAAGGGAGATGACCCAAATAGATAAAATCATGAATGAAAATGGAATTATTACAACCAATCCCTCAGAGATACAAACAATTATCAGGGAATACTATGAAAAATTATATGCCAACAAACTGGACAACCTGGAAGAAATGGACAAATTCCTGAACAACCACACTCTTCCAAAACTCAATCAGGAGGAAGTAGAAAGCTTGAACAGACCCATAACCAGCGAAGAAATTGAATCGGTTATCAAAAATCTCCCAACAAATAAGAGTCCAGGACCAGATGGCTTCCCAGGGGAGTTCTACCAGACGTTTAAAGCAGAGATAATACCTATCCTTCTCAAGCTATTCCAAGAAATAGAAAGGGAAGGAAAACTTCCAGACTCATTCTATGAAGCCAGTATTACTTTGATTCCTAAACCAGACAGAGACCCAGTAAAAAAAGAGAACTACAGGCCAATATCCCTGATGAATATGGATGCAAAAATTCTCAATAAGGTACTAGCAAATCGAATTCAACGACATATAAAAAGAATTATTCACCATGATCAAGTGGGATTCATTCCTGGGATGCAGGGCTGGTTCAACATTCGCAAATCAATCAACGTGATACATCACATTAACAAAAAAAAAGAGAAGAACCATATGATCCTGTCAATCGATGCAGAAAAGGCCTTCGACAAAATCCAGCACCCTTTCTTAATAAAAACCCTTGAGAAAGTCGGGATAGAAGGAACATACTTAAAGATCATAAAAGCCATTTATGAAAAGCCCACAGCTAACATCATCCTCAACGGGGAAAAACTGAGAGCTTTTTCCCTGAGATCAGGAACACGACAAGGATGCCCACTCTCACCGCTGCTGTTTAACATAGTGCTGGAAGTTCTAGCATCAGCAATCAGACAACAAAAGGAAATCAAAGGCATCAAAATTGGCAAAGATGAAGTCAAGCTTTCGCTTTTTGCAGATGACATGATATTATACATGGAAAATCCGATAGACTCCACCAAAAGTCTGCTAGAACTGATACAGGAATTCAGCAAAGTTGCAGGATACAAAATCAATGTACAGAAATCAGTTGCATTCTTATACACTAACAATGAAGCAACAGAAAGACAAATAAAGAAACTGATCCCATTCACAATTGCACCAAGAAGCATAAAATACCTAGGAATAAATCTAACCAAAGATGTAAAGGATCTGTATGCTGAAAATTATAGAAAGCTTATGAAGGAAATTGAAGAAGATTTAAAGAAATGGAAAGACATTCCCTGCTCATGGATTGGAAAAATACATATTGTCAAAATGTCAATACTACCCAAAGCTATCTACACATTCAATGCAATCCCAATCAAAATTGCACCAGCATTCTTCTCGAAACTAGAACAAGCAATCCTAAAATTCATATGGAACCACAAAAGGCCCCGAATAGCCAAAGGAATTTTGAAGAAGAAGACCAAAGCAGGAGGCATCACAATCCCAGACTTTAGCCTCTACTACAAAGCTGTCATCATCAAGACAGCATGGTATTGGCACCAAAACAGACACATAGACCAATGGAATAGAATAGAAACCCCAGAACTAGACCCACAAACGTATGGCCAACTCATCTTTGACAAAGCAGGAAAGAACATCCAATGGAAAAAAGACAGCCTCTTTAACAAATGGTGCTGGGAGAACTGGACAGCAACATGCAGAAGGTTGAAACTAGACCACTTTCTCACACCATTCACAAAAATAAACTCAAAATGGATAAAGGACCTAAATGTGAGACAGGAAACCATCAAAACCTTAGAGGAGAAAGCAGGAAAAGACCTCTCTGACCTCAGCCGTAGCAATCTCTTACTGGACACATCCCCAAAGGCAAGGGAATTAAAAGCAAAAGTGAATTACTGGGACCTTATGAAGATAAAAAGCTTCTGCACAGCCAAGGAAACAACCAACAAAACTAAAAGGCAACCAACGGAATGGGAAAAGATATTCGCAAATGACATATCGGACAAAGGGCTAGTATCCAAAATCTATAAAGAGCTCACCAAACTCCACACCCGAAAAACAAATAACCCAGTGAAGAAATGGGCAGAAAACATGAATAGACACTTCTCTAAAGAAGACATCCGGATGGCCAACAGGCACATGAAAAGATGTTCAGCGTCGCTCCTTATCAGGGAAATACAAATCAAAACCACACTCAGGTATCACCTCACGCCAGTTAGAGTGGCCAAAATGAACTAATCAGGAGACTATAGATGCTGGAGAGGATGTGGAGAAACGGGAACCCTCTTGCACTGTTGGTGGGAATGCAAATTGGTGCAGCCGCTCTGGAAAGCAGTGTGGAGGTTCCTCAGAAAATTAAAAATAGACCTACCCTATGACCCAGCAATAGCACTGCTAGGAATTTATCCAAGGGATACAGGAGCACTGATGCATAGGGCCACGTGTACCCCAATGTTCATAGCAGCACTCTCAACAATAGCCAAATTATGGAAAGAGCCTAAATGTCCATCAACTGATGAATGGATAAAGAAATTGTGGTTTATATACACAATGGAATATTACGTGGCAATGAGAAAAAATGAAATATGGCCTTTCGTAGCAACGTGGATGGAACTGGAGAGTGTGATGCTAAGTGAAATAAGCCATACAGAGAAAGACAGATACCATATGGTTTCACTCTTATGTGGATCCTGAGAAACTTCACAGGAACCCATGGGGGAGGGGAAGGAAAAAAAAAAAAAAAAAGAGGTTAGAATGGGAGAGAGCCAAAGCATAAGAGACTTAAAAACTGAGAACAAACTGAGGGTTGATGGGGGGTGGGAGGGAGGAGAGGGTGGGTGATGGGTATTGAGGAGGGCACCTTTTGGGATGTGCACTGGGTGTTGTATGGAAACCAATTTGTCAATAAATTTCATAAAAAAAAAAAAAAATGAATTAGTGTATTTGTTCTAACAGGCTTTTCATTGAATTTTTAGTGTTTTCTAAATATAACACAATGACACCTGCAACGAGAGACAATTTTACTTCTTTTTTAATTTTAATGCATTTTATTTATTTTTCTTGTATAATTGCTCTGGCTAGGATTTCTAGTACTATATTGAATAAAAGTGGTGAGAGTGGGCATCGTTGTTTTGTTCTTGCTATTAGAGGAAAAGCTCTCAGCTTTTAACCATTGAGTGTGATGTTACCTGTGGACTTGTCATATATGGCCTTTATTATGTTGAGGTACATTTTTTCTATATCCAAATTATTTAGTTTTTATCATGAAAGGGTGTTGCATTTTGTCAAATGTTTTTTATGTATTTAATTACATGCTCATATGACTTTTAGCTTTTATTCTTTTAATGTAGTATGTCATATTTATTGATTTGTATGTGTTGAACTGTCTTTGCATCTCATTATACACCGTGATCAAATTCCACTTGATCATGGTGTATAATCCTTTAAATGTGCTGGTGGAAGTTCAGTTTGCTAACATTTTGTTGAAATTTTTTTCATTTATAATCACCAGGAATATTGGCCTATAGTTTCTTTTTTGTAGTGTCTTTATCTGGAACTGAGCTGGTATCATAATAATTATAAAATGAGCTTGGGAGTGTCCTTCCTCTTTGATATTTTGGAAGAGTTTGAGAAGGATTGGCATAAACTCTTTTTTTTTTTTAATTTTTTTTTCAACTTTTATTTATTTTTGGGACAGAGAGAGAGAGAGAGAGCATGAACAGGGGAGGGGCAGAGAGAGAGGGAGACACAGAATCGGAAGCAAGCTCCAGGCTCTGAGCCATCAGCCCAGAGCCCGACGCGGGGCTCGAACTCACAGACCACGAGATCGTGACCTGGCTGAAGTCGGACGCTTAACCGACTGCGCCACCCAGGCGCCCCGGATTGGCATAAACTCTTAAATGTTTGACAGAACTAATGGAAAACCATGTTTCTGGACTCTTCTTTTTGGGGGGGTTTGATTACTGATTCAATATGCATACTTGTAACTCATCTGTTCAGATTTTCTATCTCTTCAAGAATCATCCTTGATAGGTTATATGTTTCTAGAAATTTATTAATTTCTTCTAGGTTGTCAAATTTGTTGACATATAATTATTGATACTATTCTATCATGATCCTTTGTATTTCTGTGATATCAGTTGCAATGCCTCCTCCTTCATTTCTAACTGAAGTTGTGTCCTGTCTTTTTTTCTTGATTAATCTAGGTAAAAGTTTATCGTTTTTTATCTTTAAAAAAAGTAGATCTTAGTTTCATTGATCTTTTCTATTGTTCTTTAAGTCTCTGTTTCATTTATTTCTGTTCTGATCTTTATTATATCCTACCTTTTTTAAACATTTTTTTAATGTTTATTTATTTTTTAAGCAATGGAGAGACAGAGCATGAGTGGGGCAGGGGCATAGAGAGCGAGGGAGATACAGAATCCGAAGCAGGCTCCAGGCTCTGAGCTGTCAGCACAGAGCCTGATGCAGGGCTCGAACTCGCCAGC
The DNA here is from genome assembly GCF_022837055.1 of Prionailurus viverrinus. Lineage (NCBI taxonomy): Eukaryota > Metazoa > Chordata > Mammalia > Carnivora > Felidae > Prionailurus > Prionailurus viverrinus. The sequence continues at coordinate 144,918,761 of NC_062568.1, forward strand.
TGTGAGATCATGACCTGAGCCAAAGTTGGACGCTTAACCGACTGAGCCTCCCAGGTGCCCCATTACATCCTTCCTTCTACTGACTTTGGGTTTAGCTTTTGTTCATTTTCTAGTTCTTTACAGTGTAAAGTTTGGTTTATTTGAGATCTTTATTTTTCTTAATGTAGGCATTTATTGCTATAAACTTCCTTTTTCTCAGTGCTTTTGCTGCATCCCTTAAGTTTTGGTGTTGTGTTTCCATTTTCACTTTTCTCAAGATATTTTTTTATTTCTCTTCTGATTTCTTCTTTGACCCATTGGCCAGTCAGGAGCATATTGGCTAGTCTCCTCATATTTATAAATTTTCTAGCTTTCTTTTTGTAATTCATTTATAGTTTCATACTATTGTGTTGGAAAAGATGCTTGATATGATTCCAATCTTAAGTTTATTAAGACTTATTTGTGTCCTAAAATATGATCTTACAGAATTTTTCAAGTGTCCCTGAGAAGAATGCATATTCTGCTGTTATTGAGTGGAATGTTCTCTAAATGTCTGTTAGGTTCATGTAATCTAACACATAGTTTACTTCCAATATGGCATTATTGATTTTCTGTCTGGATAATGTACCCATTGAAAGTGGGATATTTAAGACTCCTACTATTATTGGATTGCTATTTCTCCCTTCAGATCTGTAATTTTTGTTTTATATATTTAGATGTTCTATGTTAGATGCACAAATATTAACAAATCTTATATCTTCTTGATAAATTGACTCCACTGTAGTATATTTTGTAAGGGTTTTATTTTTTTAAATAATGTGTGCATGTAACCATGACCTACTTCTTTCTCAAAACATTAAGTGGCTTTCACACATTGATCAAATAAGAATATGGATACTATTTATAGGGGTGCCTGGGTGGCTCAGTCGGTTAAGCATCCACCTTTTTATTTTGGCTCAGGTCATAACTTCACAGGTTCATGAGTTCAAGCCCTGCATAAGATTCTATGCACACAAGGCGGAGGTTGTTGGGATTCTCTGTCTCCCTCTGTCTTTGCCCCTCCCCCCCCTTGCTCTCTGTCTCCCTCTCTCAAAATAAATAAGTCAATATTTAAAATAAAACTAATATGGATACTAATTATTGATCACCCTTTCTTTGCCAGGTTGCATCCTAGGCAGTTGCATATTATTCTCATAATAATCGTAAATAGTGATTTCTATTATCCTTATATTTTAGAAGAGGTTAAACAATTTACTTGAGGTCAGCCATCTAGTAAGTAGCAGTCATAAAAATTTATACCTACATTTAATTTATCCCCAAATGCTTTGCTCTCCACCATAAACATGTCTACAACCTTTGATAAAACATTACCATCATGTTTGAAAATTCTCTGATTTTACAATTGTCATTGTGTGAGGAATCTCCTCATCTGTTGAAACTCTCATTAATGGGCTTAGGAAAGATAGAAGGCTTGGGAAAACAACATACCCAACCTTGTTTCTCTTGTCTAAAGAGTAGGCCAAAATCTTCAGCCTTGGGTTTAGAAACATGCTATTGATAGTTTTATTTGGCATGAAATCTCATTGAAAAATATCCTACATTCTTGGAAGAAATTAGACCTGTGAGTTTATCTCACTGAGAAAAATCCTTCAAAATATGTAACAGAAAGAATATGCCAGAATTTCTTTGTTGGCATAGTTAGCATGGTAAACACACACAAGTCAAAAAATAAAGGCAAAAATTTCATCATGCAAAACTTTTCAAAGAATAGGTTAATTTAATGTAAATTTCAACTTGAAAGTATTATTCCACAGATAATTAGCTCTGTACTTGCTTGTCGTTTGATATATTGTTCCAATAACAAGACATGATATTATTTCAGTTCTAAACACTGATGGATAAAGCACGTATAGAAAATTAATTTTATTTTCAGAGGAAAGAAACACACCACTAAGATAAGATTTCTTCCTGGCATGTAGAGTTATGTAATGCCTGCAGTTTTCTAACAATGTCTCAGATTTTATTTGTATCAAGATTGTTCCTTACTTATTTGTGTTTGCTTTTTTTTTAGTCTCATTATAAGAAATTTAAGCTTCTTGAGACTAGACAGTTTAATCTGTTTATTTTAAGTTCCATTCAAAATAATAAACACTTACTGAAAACTTACAATATTGCTAGCTAGAAGTATTATTTGGATGCATATGTTTAAAACAATATTACTTAAGAGTCAAATCTTTAATATAAGGAAATGAGAGAGCTACTCAATTAATTTCATAAAACAGAACACTCTAACCTGACTGACACCAAGTAAGTATGATCATAGTTTGGTTAAGAAGTCACAAAGCATTAAAAAAAATTTTTTTTTACATTTATTTTTGAGAAACAGAGTGAGACAAAGCGTGAACGGGGGAGGGGCAGAGAGAGTAGGAGACACAGAATCTGAAGCAGGCTTCAGGCTCTGAGCAAGCGGTCAGCACAGAACCTGATGCGGGGCTCGAACCCACAAACTGTGAGATCATGACCTGAGCCGAAGTGGGACGCTCAACTGACTGAGCCACCCAGGAGCCCCAAGAGGTCACAAAGCATTTACAGTTTGGGTCCTAGACATGTGGGCAGGCAACCTAAGCTTCTCAAATTCATCTAATATCGTAATTAACCATATGCTTCATGTAGGGAATGCACAGTAGCTAAAGCAAGAGCACAACAAGTCTAACTGCAATTTTCCACTTTTCTGAAGAAGAGCAAATAAGTTATGACACTATTCAGTCTAAGCTAATAATTATTAATTACAACAATTCAAAAATATTTTTCAGAGGCACTTATTTTCAAGACTAGAATTCTGCCATTTAAATATATTTTCTTTTCTATCATGAAATTTGTTATCATACATTTATTAAATCAATTTTAAAGATTTATTTTTAGTACCTATAGACACTTAGATATGTTCAAAACAAATTGAATGAGAAAGGGAACTATGAACATATTTCATAGTATGTATTTGCAAACTGTGAAATATGCTTGGATCACTTTCCTGGAAAAGATCCACAACTGAAATTATACTCCAGGAATTTTCTGGGTGAACCTAACAGCTTGATATGAATAATAGTCTAAAGTCATTTTGTTGATGAAACAAATCTTTGTTTTGAGGGAATAAATAGTTATGTTGCAGAATATTTCACACTGTCCAAGTAAATGGTCAGCAAACCTTTTTATGAATATTTAATTAAACTTATCTAGTTAATAATGGTTCTTTGAAAAACCTAAAGCTGAAAATTAAGAGAAGCCATGCACCTGGGCATCTGATTGACACCACTTTTATTTAATATAATAATACCAATTGAGTTCCATTGAGAAGTTCATAATGGCCTTTATTTACATTTAATTAGCACCTCTCCGGATTAATTCTTCATTTTATAAACCTAATACAACCTTAATACTGGAAGATGTGAATCGAATATGATAACAACATGTACCTGGTTGTTTTAATTAATCTGTCTAAACTGAACATGCCACTTCAAATTCATAAAGATCAAGCTTTATGCTACCCTTAGACTTCTCATCATATTAATTGGATGCTCTGCTAGAAAATGATCTTTATACTATTCTGACTCTGTGGCAAGTAGTACATTTCCAGTTGGCTATGATAAGCATGGAGAGTAAACATAATCTTTTTTTTGAGATATTTATTTAGGCTAGAAGAAAACAGAATATTAACATTGGTTAATTCTAAGTGTTGAAAGTGTAGATGATTGAAAAAAATTTGCTATAATTCCCAGAATTTTTATAATGAACATTAATTCATTTTGTGGAGAAAGATAATTATATTACATAGAAAAATCACATATATGAAGTATATATATGTATAGTTCTATAGTTTAAATCTGTCTTGGAAGTTCGAGGAAACTTTCTTCATACATATTTTATATTCATATTTCTACTTGATTTCAGCATTGATGAAGGTGAAGGTGAGAAGCAGGTCAAGAAATATGAGGCAATGTGAACCTTAATAGTTTGTATGGTTTTTATAAAGGACAAGAAGAATGATAAATCTGCCAATGAATGAATGATGTCTTATGAGCCTTCCTTTTGGAAAAGTAAATGGGAACCTTAAATATAGAGTGGTAGCTTGCCAAAATGTCTTTTTTTTTTTCTTTCTGAAGCTGTTTGTTCAGTTGTTCTCATGGATTGGAATCAAGACAATTAGATTTACCATCAGATTCTGAGATTTGAGTTTGTGGCCACTAACTACATAAATGATTACAGGTTATATCAGAGGCACATTCCACTAATTGGTGATCATAAATTAGCCATATTCAGATTAAGAAGAAAATGAAACAATCTAGTTAAAGAAACAAAGCATTTGAAATGTAAAATAATATATCAACAAGTAGAAAGTAGCAACCAAAGGAATGCTACGCAGTTCACAAATTCTAAAAAAAAATAGAGCTTACGGTGTCTTATCCTAGTTGATTCTATACATTGGAATTGATGCCAAAACCAACCAGAATTAATGCTGAAAGAGCCTAATACATAACATAAACAGTTTCTCATGGAAACAGTCTCTGATCCAAGAACTTGAAGAACATAATGTTGTCATATCACAGGAGTATTTGTTGCCCTGTCATATTTGATAACGGGATTTAAAAAATTTTTGTCATTACTGGGAAAAGGATAGTTGCATTTAAATTTCAAAGTTTGTTTTTAAGTGAAGTTGTTACTTTATATTTGTGAGAATATTATTTTTAGGTTTTTGTCATTGTGTTTTCTTGACTGCCCCAGTGATCTCTTACAGCAGCATGCTTTTTCCTCATCTTTAACTGTCATCTTTAATTATATACTATTACTAAAATAAACTTTCATGCATTGAGGCTACAGACAGGGAGCAAGGGATAGATTGTTCCCTAGAGAAATAGGGAGGAAAGCAATGATTAAATAAATATAAGACCCAACTGGGACAAAATTAATATTTCTTTATAAAATGTGATTAACATTGCGTTTACTCCAACATTTGATAACAATAATTTTCCTACTTTGTCTAGTATAAATACAGGCTGTATAACCACAGTAAATGAATGTTCTGTGTCCAGTGGGATTAAATGGGAAATGGCAGCATTGTAACCAGGCTGAGAACCAACACACTTGTATTCTAGTTCTGGTTCTGTCTCTGCTTAGTTCTGTGACTTTGGATAAAGCACGCCATTTTGAACCATTACACTTTTCATCTGTAAAGACTTACTTAATCTGTATGATTTGGGCCTGTCCTTGAATCCTTACATATAAAACTCTTGGAGGTTATAAATGAGTGATCCCACTTAAAGGTAAACCTAAACCAAACTGCTTACCAATTTGGAAGAGTACATAATGTCATCTGTTGATTCACTTTTCATCACTCCTCATTTTGTTGACCATCATTAGCTGGTATTGATAATATCTTCCTTTACTTGAGTTCAATATCACGATCTGTATTTTTACAACCTACATCATGCACACACTGTGCAGATATAAAAGGGAATCCATAAAGACATTTTCGAAATGAGTCTAATTTGATATGTCATATTTGAAAATAAGGATAAAACATACAGCACTATAAATTATCCTATGTTCTTATCATACCTCCATTCAGGCCAAAAAGTTAGAGCTAACAAGCAATCTGTATTGTTTAATATTACAAATTTACTATTTTCCAGTTAAAATCCCCTTTGTGAAAGTAGCATTACAGTATTTGTCTGGAAGTTTTAAATTTCCCCAAGAAGGATAGAAATTTTGTGCAATACTCAATGGTGTTGGCCCTTTATAGTCAGAAGCAGTTAGGTGCCATATTTGAGGGGAAAGGAAAGGAATGCAGCATTATGGCTAAGAATTTGGCTGTGAGACTTAACAATGATGGGAACTTAACAAGTGATTTTCGGGGCGCTTAGGTGGCTCAGTCAGTTGAACATCTGACTCTTGATTTCGGCTCAGGTTATGATCCTGGGTCTTGGGATCAAGCCCGGTGTTGGGATTCATGCTGAGTATGGAGCCTGCTTAAAACTCTCTCTCTCTCTCTCTCTCTCTCTCTCTCTTTCTGCCCCTCTCCCCTGCTCACACTCTCTGTCTTCCTAAAAAAAAAATCTTTTAAATGACTTTCATTTTTCTCAGTTTTTGTTATATTGTCTAAAAAGCAGAGGTAATAATACACTCAGTTCATGGAATTGCTATTGTTATTAAGTGAAAATATATATGTGAATTGCTCATCCTCATGGCTCTTATCAGCCTTTGTGTAAATGAGAAGAGCCAAGAAAAGCATTGCAATGTTTAAAAATAAAATAGAATTTTCTCAGGTGTTTATTTTTCTTCCGCTATTAAAACTTTATTGAGATATAATTAAGATACCTTAAAACTCATCTGTTTAAGTGTACAAGTCGATGTGTTTAATATATCCATAGACTTTTGCAATGGTCACTACTACATAATTGTAGAATATTTCTTCACTCCCCCCCAAAAGCTCCATACCTAAATTTATTTTCTGTCTCTATGCATTTAGCTATGCTGGACATTTCAAGTCAAGATAATACAATATGTTGTCTTTTGTGACTGACTTCTTTCTTAAAATAATATTTTCAAGTTTTATCCATGTTAGAGCATATATCAGTGCTTCATTCCTTCTTTATCAATGAATAATATTTCATTTCATGTATATATCACAATTTATTTATCCATTTGTCAGTTGATGGATATTTGAGATGTCTTTTGCTTTTTTTTGGCAATTATAAATAGTGCCGCTAAGGATATTTATGTGCAAAATTTTGAATGGATATATATTTTCCTTTTTCTTGTGTATATACACATGAGTGGAATTGCTGGCAATCATATGGTAATTCTGTTTAATATACTGAGGAACTCCTAGACAATATTTTTTCCCCTGTGGTTTCAATTAGCAATAATCACACGTTGGATCAGCCATATTGGCTATGATACTGCCACTGTGCAAAGCTTTCCCTGCGGTTTCTAGTCATCCTAGTAGGTATGAAGATGTATCTCATTGTAATTTTGATTTACATCTTTTTAATGACTAAGGATATTGAGCATCTTTTCGTGTGTGTGTGTGTGTGTGTGTGTATACATACATGCCTGTTCACTTTTGCTCTTTTAAAATTCAGTTACTTTTGGGGTGTTTGTTTTATTTTGTTTTATAATTGAGTTCTAAGCTTTCTTTATATATTCTGGATATTAATCCCTTATCAGATATATAACTTTCAGACATTTTCTCCTTTGAGTTATCCCTGTACTTTTTAAATTATATTCTTTGAAACATAAAGTTATTTGATAAAGCCCAATTTATCTATTTTTTCTTTTACTGTTTGTGCTTTTAGTGCTGTATCTAGAAATCATTACTTAACCCAATGTCACAAAAATTTACTCTTAAATTTAATCTAGGATTTATAGTTTTAGCTGTCACTAAATCTGTCACTAGATCTGTGATTCATTTTGACTTAATTTTCATAGTGGTATCAGGAAGGGATCCGTCTTCCTTCTTATTCTTTCTCCACCGTCAAAAAAATCAGCTCATTATCAATGTAAGCATTTATTTCTGTGTTCTCAATTCTGTCCCATAACCTGTATGTTTATCCTTATGTTAGTAGCACACTGTTTTGATTACTGTAGCATTCTAGTAAGTTTTGAAATTGAGAAGTATGAGTCCTGGCACTTTGTTGTTCTTTTTAAAGAATTGCTTTTGTTATTCTGGATCCCATCCATTTTCATATAGATTGTAAGATCAGCTTACTAATTTCCACAAAAAGATACTTGGGATTTTGATAGAAATTCATTGAATCAGCAGACCAATTTGGGGACTCTTGCCATCTTAACTATTTAAGTCTTTTGATTCGTAAACATGAAATATCTTTTTATTTATTTAAGCCTTCAATATCTGTCAAAGGTTTATAGCTTTCAGGGCAAGTTTTGCACTTCTTTTGTTAAATATATTCCTAAATTTTAAGATTACTTTTGATACTACTATAAATAGAACTGTTTTCTTAATTTTATTTTCATTGTTAATTGCTAATATGTATAAAGACAACTGACTTCATATTATTAGTCTTCTATTACCTTGCCTATCAGTGCTAATAGTAATATAGTAAATGTTTGTTAGAACTCACCAGTGCAAGATCTGAGCAAGGGCTTTTTGTAAAAATTTTTAATGTTTATTTATTTTTGAGAGAAACAAGGAAGGAGGGAGAGAGAGAAAGAGCGGGGGTAGGGGCAGACACACACACACACACACACACACACACACACACACACACACAGAATCGAAGCAGGCTCCAGGCTCTGAGCTGTCAGTACAGAGCCCGACACAGGCTTGAACTCACAAACTGTGAGATCATAACCTGAGCTGAAGTCGGACACTCAACTGACTGAGCCACCCAGGCACCCCCAGGCAAGGGCTTTTTATAAAGGGAAGGTTTAAAATTGTCTATTCAATATCTTTATTATAAGTCCATTCAGATTTTCTATTTCTTTTAAAATCACTTTTGATTGTATGTGTCTTTCTATGCTTTTGTCCATTTCAACTAAATTATCTATTTTTGGCAAACATTTTTTGATACTATTTCCTTATAATCTTTTTCATTTCTAAAAGGTTGATAGTGAGGTCTCATCCTTCATTCTTGATTGAAGTAATTTCTATCTTCTCGCTTTTTCTCGTGGCTCGTCTTCTTGGAGTTTTGTCAATTTTATTGATTTGTTACAAATAATACATTTTACTTTCTTTACTTTTTATTTTGTATTTCTATTCTCTGTTTCATTATTCCTGATTTGCCCTTTCTTAGTTCATTCATCCCACTTATTTTGGTTTAGTTTGTACTTCTTTTCTAATTTCTTAAGATGGAAGTTTAGGTTATTAATTAGGTTATTAATTTTTTAGCTGTAAATAGCTGTAAATTGCAATGTTAGGCTCTGATTAAGCTGTATCTTGTGAGTTTTGATGTGTTCTTTCTTCATTTTCACTCATCTCAAAGTATTTTCTAATGTCTCGTGTAATTTATTCTTTGGTCTATTTTATTCAGAAATGTGTTGCTTGATTCCACATATTTGTAAATTTACTGTTTCCTTTTATTTTTTCATCTAATTTCATTCTCTCATGGTCAGAGAACATACTTGGTGTGATTTCAATACTTTTAAATGTAATGAAGTCTGTTTTATGGCCTAGTATATGATCTACCCTAGAGAATCTTTCATATGTGCTTGAGACAAATGTACATTCTGCTGTTTTTGGGTAGGGTGTTCTACAAATGTCCATAAAGAATAGCTGGTTTATTGTGTTGGTCAAGTCTTATAAGCCTTTGTTTATATTCTTTCTACTTTTTTCTATGCATTATTGAAAGTTGGATATTGAAGTCTTCAACTGTTATACTTGAATTGTCTGCTTCTCCCTTCCATTATGTCAGTTATTGCTTTATGTACTTCAGGATTATGTTCACTGAAACCTATTTCTCCTGCAGTGTACAACCTGTAATGTTGTCCCTCAGAGTGTGCCGTCTTGGGCATTCAGTCACCTTGTCTCCTCGCCCACACTCCAAGGATAATAGTGGTTTTATCTGAGCTATTCAACTGTCTTCCCTGGTCTCCCTTATCTCCCTGTAAGTTTCTCGCTTGTCTCTCTATATTGGTATCACACCCAGATATTAGCCCTTACAATTGCTAGCTGATTCCACCCTTATTTATAAGAGCATACATTGTTCCACAGTCTGATCAGATTAATCTCTGGCCCCTTTGTATGGGTAGTGTTAAACTCCAGTCTTTGAAGTTTGCTTAGACCCTGGTGTGGGAAAGGGGGGGTTCTTGTCTAAAATGTCCATTGTTTGAAAGTGCCTTTAGGCTCAACTTCTCATACGTTTTTTCCAAATACAGTCAGACTTCTAAGGGTACCCAAGTTCTTGGCTGTGCCTGCCTTGAGTAAGGCTTTTATTTTTTATAACACTGAGCTGGGTGGGGGAAGGAAGCTGGCCATGGCTTGACTCCCATAGACTCTTACTATTCTTTATCAAGATTTAGTAGGTTTTCTTGAATAAATATGCCTCAATTTGCTTAAGACAATTTCCAGAGACTTGATATTTTTTGTTTGTTTTCAAGTTTTACCTGCTATAGCTGTTTTTCTGGAGAAAGAGTTTGCAGAGCTCCTCCTGCTGCCATTCTGGAGTGCTTTTCTTCCCCAACATGTTTTTAATTGGTTCCCATACGTTGTTTGTATTTTTCAGTAGCAATATATGGAAAGAGCTCTTAGCGGTATAATTTTTGTCTTCCACAAATATTTTCTGGCTACATCAGGCTGTGAGATTACTCCAGTCAGCAGTCCAATGACCCCAAACCCGAGACAAACCCTGGAGCTGTGAATAAACATGAAAGAGGACCTTGGGAATCTGCCTGCTCAGGACTTCCTCAGCAGATGGCTCTCACTTTATGTCCTGATTTATAATTTGTGGGAGGAATAAGAGTAAGACCAGTATTTTACTGAGATTTTAGTTTGGTTCATTACCTAAACAGACTGCACAGAACCTTTGGGAGTCATGGCAAGCACCTCAAACAAACATATTCTGCCCATTGGTCATCTGCATCAACACAATGAGTGTGGACTTAAAGTCTGGCAGCCTCCAAATCTATTTAATGAAATGAGACTCAGTGCTTCATATGCTGGTTAATTGTTTCTGCGATTTCTGGAATTTTCTAAATTCCTATCTTTATGCATTCTGATCTATAGTTTCATAGCTAGAAACCCGCAGTTTGTTTTTTCTGTCCCAGACACCATTAACAGTTTTGTTAAGGTTCTGCTGATAAGAGGCATGGATGGGATATTGGAAAAGGAAAAGAAGGGAAGAGTGACTTCTTTCTCTCCTGTTTCCAGGGGCATCAGCAGCAATGATGGAGCAGGATCAGGAGGTGATCCTGCAAATGTCAGAGCAAAGGTCTTGGTGGGCAGCTCCCAGTTCTTAGTCACTATGGACAAGAGCTTCCTAGAGCTCTCAGGTGCTGGGAGAGTTCTGCTGCCATTTTGCCCCTCCAGGTCTGGTTTCCATAGCCACTAAGCTTCAGGTAAACTTACTTTCCCTCCTTTTGTTCTTCCTGCCCCCACAACATCCTCATAACCAGTTCTGAATTAAATTCTCTCTAAATAATAAATATACTACAGGTGGTGTCTCTTTCTGACTAGACTCTAACCCATATACAGTATTTATGTAGATCTTTCCCTCTAGAGTGGGAAAATGAGGAGGAAAAATGGAGTCAAGTACTTGCAAAAGAGTTATGTTACTATGATTTATTAAAAATAAATGAGGGATCCTGGGAAGATGGCGGCATAGGAGGACGCTGGGCTCACCGTGCATCCTGATCACTTAGATTCCACCTACACCTGCCTAAATAACCCAGAAAACCACCAGAAGACTAGAACTGAGTCTCCGGAGCCAAGCGCAGACGAGAGGCCCACAGAAGAGGGTAGGAAGGGCGGCAAGGCGGTGCGCGCTCCACGGACTGGCAGGAGGGAGCCGGGGCGGAGGGGCGGCCCTCCAGCCAAGCAGAGCCCCCGAGTCTGGCTTGCAAAAGCGGAGGGGCCGGATGGAGTGTGTTCTGACAGCAAGTGGGACTTGACATCTGGAAGGTTATAAGCTAACAGCTCTGCTCAGAGAACGGGAAGGTTGGAAGACAACGGGAGGGAGAGTTGAGCCCTGGACGACAGAGCTCAGCTTGGCGGGGAACAAAGGCGCTCACCAACACCATCTCCCTCACCCATCCCCCAGCCAAAATCCCAAAGGGAACCAGTTCCTGCCAGGGAACTTGCTTGCAGCGTGCAAACACCCAAAGCTGTGCTTCTGCAGATCCATCCCTCGGGCGGGTCTGACTCCCTCCCGGTGCTGCAGGGCCCCTCCCGAAGCGGATCTCTGAAGGAAAAGAGAGCTGAGCATGCCCCTCCCGCCCCTGTGCACCTTGCTGATCCACCCCAGCTAACATGCCAGATCCCCAGCACCACAAGCCTGGCAGTGTGCAAGTAGCCCAGAGGGGCCACGCCACCCCACAGTGAATCCCGCCCCTAGGAGAGAGGAGGAGAAGGCACACACCAGTCTGTGGCACCAGCGGTGGGCTGGGGGCAGACATCAGGTCTGACTGCGGCCCGCCCACCAACTCCAGTTATACACCACAGCATAGGGGAAGTGCCCCGCAGCCCTGCACCACTCCAGGGACTATCCAAAATGACAAAACGGAAGACTTCCCCTCAGAAAAACGTCCAGGAAATAACAACAGCTAACGAACTGATCAAAAATGATTTAAACAATATAACAGAAAGTGAGTTTAGAATAATAGTCATAAAATTAATCTCTGGGCTTGAAAAGGGTATAAAGGGCAGCAGAGAATCTCTTGCTACAGAGATCAAGGGACTAAGGGACAGACAGGAGGAGCTAAAAAATTCTATCAACGAGCTGCAAAATAAAATGGAGACAACTACGGCTCGGATTGAAGAGGCAGAGGAGAGAATAGGTGAACTAGAAGATAAAATTATGGAAAAAGAAGAAGCTGAGAAAAAGATAAAAAAAAATCCAGGAGTATGAGGGGAAAATTAGAGAACTAAGTGATGCACTAAAGAGAAATAATCTATGCATAATTGGTATTCCAGAGGAGGAAGAGAGAGGGAAAGGTGCTGAAGGTGTACGTGAAGAAATAATAGCTGAGAACTTCCCGGATCTGGGGAAAGAAAGGGGAATTGAAATCCAAGAGGCAAGAGAACTCCCTTCAGTTGTAACTTGAATCGATCTGCATGACATATCATAGTGAAACTGGCAAAATACAAGGATAAAGAGCAAATTCTGAAAGCAGCTAGAGATAAGCATGCTCTAACATATAAAGGGAGACCTATAAGACTTGTGACCGATCTCTCTACTGGAACTTGGCAGGCCAGAAAGGAATGGCAGGAGATCTTCAATGTGATGAACAGAAAAAATATGCAGCCGAGAATCCTTATCCATCAAATCTGTCATTTAGAATAGAAGGAGAGGGGCACCTGGGTGGCGCAGTCGGTTAAGCATCCGACTTCAGCCAGGTCATGATCTAGCGGTCCGTGAGTTCGAGCCCCGCGTCGGGCTCTGAGCTGATGGCTCAGAACCTGGAGCCTGTTTCCGATTCTGTGTCTCCCTCTCTCTCTGCCCCTCGCCCATTCATGCTCTGTCTCTCTCTGTCCCAAAAATAAATAAACGTTGAAAAAAAAATTAGAATAGAAGGAGAGATAAAGGTCTTCCCAAAAAAACAAAAACTGAAGGGATTTGTCACCACTAAACCAGCCCTACAAGAGATCCTAAGGGGGACCCTGTGAGACAAAGTACCAGAGACATCGCTACAAGTATGAAACCTACGGTATCACAATGACTCTAAACCCATATCTTTCTATAATAACACTGAATGTAAATGGACTAAATGCGCCAACCAAAAGACATAGGGTACCAGAATGGATAAAAAAACAAGACCCATCTATTTGCTGTCTACAAGAGACTCATTTTAGACCTGAGGACACCTTCAGATTGAGAGTGAGGGGATGGAGAACTATTTATCATGCCACTGGAAGTCAAAAGAAAGCTGGAGTAGCCATACTTATATCAGACAAAATAGACTTTAAATTAAAGACTGTAACAAGAGATGAAGAAGGGCATTATATAATAATCACAGGGTCTATCCATCAGGAAGAGCTAACAATTATACATGTCTATGCGCCAAATACGGGAGCCCCCAAATATATAAAACAATTACTCACAAACATAAGCAACCTTATTGATAAGAATGTGGTCATTGCAGGGGACTTTAACACTCCACTTACAGAAATGGATAGATCATCTAGACACACGGTCAATAAAGAAACAAGGGCCCTGAATGAGACATTGGATCAGATGGACTTGACAGATATATTTAGAACTCTGCATCACAAAGCAACAGAATATACTTTCTTCTCGAGTGCACATGGAACATTCTCCAAGATAGATCACATACGGGGTCACAAAACAGCCCTTCATAAGTAGACAAGAATTGAAATCATACCATGCATACTTTCAGACCACAATGCTATGAAGCTTGAAATCAACCACAGGAAAAAGTCTGGAAAACCTCCAAAAGCATGGAGGTTAAAGAACACCCTACTAAAGAATGAATGGGTCAACCAGGCAATTAGAGAAGAAATTAAAAAATATATGGAAACAAATGAAAATGAAAATACAACAATCCAAACGCTTTCGGATGCAGCGACGGCAGTCCTGAGAGGAAAATACATTGCAATCCAGGCCCATCTCAAGAAACAAGAAAAGTCCCAAGTACAAAATCTAACAGCACACCTAAAGGAAACAGAAGCAGAACAGCAAAGACAGCCTAAAACCAGCAGAAGAAGAGAAATAATAAAGACCAGAGCAGAAATAAACAATATAGAATCTAAAATAACTGTAGAGCAGATCAACAAAACCAAGAGTTGGTTTTTTGAAAAAATAAACAAAATTGATAAACCTCTAGCCAGGCTTCTCAAAAAGAAAAGAGAGATGACCCAAATAGACAAAATCATGAATGAAAATGGAATTATTACAACCAATCCCTCAGAAATACAAGCAATATCAGGGACTACTATGAAAAATTATATGCCAACAAACTGGACAACCTGGAAGAAATGGACAAATTCCTAAACACTCACACGCTTCCAAAACTCAATCAGGAGGAAATAGAAAGCTTGAACAGACCCATAAACAGCAAAGAAATTGAATCAGTCATCAAAAATCTCCCAACAAATAAGAGTCCAGGACCAGATGGCTTCCCAGGGGAGTTCTACCAGACGTTTAAAGCAGAGATAATACCTATCCTTCTCAAGCTATTCCAAGAAATAGAAAGGGAAGGAAAACTTCCAGGCTCATTCTATGAAGCCAGTATTACTTTGATTCCTAAGCCAGACAGAGACCCAGTAAAAAAAGAGAACTACAAGCCAATATCCCTGATGAATATGGATGCAAAAATTCTCAATAAGATACTAGCAAATCGAATTCAACAGCATATAAAAAGAATTATTCACCATGATCAAGTGGGATTCATTCCTGGGATGCAGGGCTGGTTCAACATTCACAAATCAATCAACGTGATACATCACATTAATAAAAGAAAAGATAAGAACCATATGATCCTGTCACTCGATGCAGAAAAAGCCTTTGACAAAATTCAGCATCCTTTCTTAATAAAAACCCTCGAGAAAGTCAGGATAGACGGAACATACTTAAACATCACAAAAGCCATTTATGAAAAGCCCACAGCTAACATCATCCTCAATGGGGAAAAACTGAGAGCTTTTTCCCTAAGATCAGGAACACGACAGGGATGTCCACTCTCACTGCTGTTGTTTAACATAGTGTTGGAAGTTCTAGCATCAGCAATCAGACAACAAAAGGAAATCAAAGGCATCAAAATTGGCAAAGATGAAGTCAAGCTTTCACTTTTTGCAGATGACATGATATTATACATGGAAAATCCGATAGGCTCCACCAGAAGTCTGCTAGAACTGAAACGTGAATTTAGCAAAGTTGCAGGATACAAAATCAATGTACAGAAATCAGTTGCATTCTTATACACTAATAATGAAGCAACAGAAAGACAAATAAAGAAACTGATCCCATTCACAATTGCACCAAGAAACATAAAATACCTAGGGATAAATCTAACCAAAGATGTAAAAGATCTGTATGCTGAAAACTATAGAAAGCTTATGAAGGAAATTGAAGAAGATATAAAGAAATGGAAAGACATTCCCTGCTCATGGATTGGAAGAATAAATATTGTCAAAATGTCAATACTACCCAAAGCTATCTACACATTCAATGCAATCCCAATCAAAATTGCACCAGCATTCTTCTCGAAACTAGAACAAGACATCCTAAAATTCATATGGAACCACAAAAGGCCCGAACAGCCAAAGTAATTTTGAAGAAGAAGACCAAAGCAGGAGGCATCACAATCCCAGACTTTAGCCTCTACTACAAAGCTGTAACCATCAAGACAGCATGGTATTGGCACAAAAACAGACACATAGACCAATGGAATAGACCCACAAACGTATGGCCAACTAATCTTTTACAAAGCAGGAAAGAATATCCAATGGAAAAAAGACAGTCTCTTTAACAAATGGTGCTGGGAGAACTGGACAGCAACATGCAGAAGATTGAAACTAGACCAGTTTCTCACACCATTCACAAAAATAAACTCAAAATGGATAAAGGACCTGAATGTGAGACAGGAAACCATCAAAACCCTAGAGGAGAAAGCAGGAAAAGACCTCTCTGACCTCAGCCATAGCAATTTCTTACTTGACACATCCCCAAAGGCAAGGGAATTAAAAGCAAAAATGAACTACTGGGACCTTATGAAGATAAAAAGCTTCTACACAGCAAAGGAAACAACCAACAAAATAAAAGGCAACCAACGGAATGGGAAAAGATATTTGCAAATGACATATCGGACAAAGGGCTAGTATCCAAAATCTATAAAGGGCTCACCAAACTCCACACCCGAAAAACAAATAACCCAGTGAAGAAATGGGCAGAAAACATGAATAGACACTTCTCTAAAGAAGACATCTGGATGGCCAACAGGCACATGAAAAGATGCTCAACGTCGGTCCTCATCAGGGAAATACAAATCAAAACCACACTCAGATATCACCTCACGCCGGTCAGTGGCCAAAATGAACTAATCAGGAGACTATAGATGCTGGCGAGGATGTGGAGAAATGGGAACCCTCTTGCACTGTTGGTGGGAACGCGAATTGGTGCAGGCACTCTGGAAAACAGTGCGGAAGTTCCTCAAAAAATTAAAAATTGACCTACCCTATGACCCAGCAATAGCACTGCTAGGAATTGACCCAGGGGCTACAGGAGTACTGATGCATAGGGGCACTTGTACCCCAATGTTTATAGCAGCACTCTCAACAATAGCCAAATTATGGAAAAAGCCTAAATGTCCACCAACTGATGAATGGATACAGAAATTGTGGTTTATATACACAGTGGAATACTATGTGGCAATGAGAAAAAATGAAATATGGCCATTTGTAGCAACGTGGATGGAACTGGAGAGTGTGATGCTAAGTGAAATAAGCCATACAGAGAAAGACAGATACCATATGGTTTCACTCTTATGTGGTCCTGAGAAACTTAACAGAAACCCATGGGGGAGGGGAAGGAAAAAAAAAAAAAAAGAGGTTTGGGTGGGAGAGAGCCAAAGCATAAGAGACTCTTAAAAACTGAGAAGAAACTGAGGATTTATGGGGGGTGGGAGGGAGGGGAGGGTGGATGATGGGTATTGAGGAGGGCACCTTTTGGGATGAGCACTGGGTGTTGTATGGAAACCAATTTGACAATAAACTTCATATATTGAAAACTAAATAAATAAATAAATAAATGAGATGAAAATAACATTTGAGTATTCATATAACCCACTGCAAAGTGTAACATTATATTCACAACAAAAATGAGGAAAAGCTAAAATTATAAAGGTTTAGAACAAAACACAAGGAGAGTATCTTGCAATCTGCAATTAGGCAAAGATTTTGTAGACAGTACACAGAAAGGAATAATCATAAAAAATAAAATAATAAACGTTATTAGAATGAAAAATTCCTTCTCCCATAATGTACTAAGGAAATGAATAAGTAAGCCACAGGATGGGAGAAAATATTTGCAAAACACACATATCTAAGAAAGCACCTATATCCAAAGCATATAAAGAATTCCTGCCATAATAATAAGACAACACATTTGTGGAGGGGAAAGACTACAATATACTTTGTGGAAGGATGACAAACAATTAGACAATAAGCACACTACAAGTCTTCAACATTAGCAGTCACCAGAAAAACGTAAATGAAAATCACAATGAAATACCACTTAACAACTACTAGAATGGCTAAAAATAAAAGACTGACAACACTAACTGCTCACAAGGATGAGATTACTGGAAGAAAATCTGAATCCCAACACCAGGAGAATGGAAAACAATTTGTTATATACATACAGGAGAATGTTATTCAGCAATAAAAATATAATGGATGCCTGGGTGCCTGGGTGGCTCAGTGGCTTTAGCGTCTGATGCTTGTTTTGGGCTTAGGTCTAAGGGCTCGAGTCCCGCATCAAGCTTTGAGTTCCATACTGACAGGACAGAGCCTGCTTGGGATTCTCTCTCTCTCTCTCTCCCTCTCCCCTGCACACGCATGCATGCTCTCTCTATCTCTCAAAATAAATAAATGAACTTCTGAACTTCAAAACAAATAATGGATTGGGGCGCCTGGGTGGCTCAGTTAAACATTGGACTTCGGCTCAGGACGTGATCTCGTAGTTTGTGAGTTTGAGCCCCGTGTCGGGCTCTGTGCTGACAGCTTGCTCAGAGCCTGGAGCCTGCTCTGGATTCTGTTTCCCTTTCTCTCTGCCCCTCCCCTGCTCACACTCTGTCTCTGTCTCTCTCAAAAATAAATAAACATTAAAAAAATTTTTGAAAAACAAAACAAAACAAATAATGGATCATTTCTATAAGTAACACCATGAATGAATTTTACAGATAGTATGATACATGGAACTAATGAGATAATGAAGAGTACTTACTGTGGGATTGCACTTAATTTATAGTAAAAGCAACCCACAGTGGAAAAAAAATGGCAAAGGTTTTCTTTTGGAGTTTGGGGAGGATCAATGGAAAAGGTATATGAAGGAACATTCTGGGATGAAGGATATGTCTTAACAGAGGTGTGGATTATATGAGTGCATGCATTTGCCAAAATTCTTTTTTTAAGTTTATTTATTTAGTTTTGAGAGAGAATGAGTGACTGAGAGGGGAAGGGGCAGAGAGATAGGAAGAGAGAGGATCCCAGGCAGGCTCCACAACTGTTAGCACAGAGCCTCACATGGGGCTCAAACCCAAAAACAGCAAGATCATGACCTGAGTGAAAATCAAGAGTCAGATGCTTACCGACTGAGTCACCCCTATCAAAACGCCTCTTAAAGTTCTCTTTAAGGAGTTTTGCATTTTACTTTATGTAAACTTTTCCAGTAAAAGAATTTTTTAAAACGATGGGTAGAAAAGAGTCAGAAATCCGCTCCTTCACTTTTGTCTAACTCTATTGCAGAAGAATTTTACTTATTTGGTAGTTGATTGTGAACAAGTAATAAATACAAAGTGTAGTCTCCTTGAAAGTTAAATAATTTGAAGCAAGAATAACTATTAGCACAGTCTAGATTCAGTATTTGGTGGGAAGAGGCAGACTATGGAAATTCACAGCAAATGTATGGGCAGGAACTTGAAGACAGGCCATGTCTGTCAAATGCAAGCTTGACCTGAAAAACAAACAAACAAACAAACAAACAACAAAGAAAACCCCCTGTTATTGTAAAAAGAGACACAGGAAGTTATCAATCTGAAAATTATTTGTATTAAATTAAGAAGAAAAAATAGAAGATGAGATATAATTAACATGAGAGAAACCAGATTATAAACACAGACAAGAAGACAGAAAAAAGAAATAAATTCAAATAAAACTAACATGCCTTAGATTTGCCTTAGATTTGTGGTTTGTTTGTTTTGTTCATTTGTTCGTTTTAGACTTACTCTCCCTAGTGTACCAAACTTCAATGCAATCTGTTAACATCTTTGGAAATTTTTCACTTTCGTTCCAAATCAACTGATACAAAGTCTGTTTCCTGTCAGACTATTTCTGCTAATTCAAATTGTTTGTAGGGTCGCTTGGGTGGCTCAGTCGGTTAAGCATCTGACTTCAGCTCAGGTCATGATCTCGTGGTTTGTGAGTTCGAGCCGAGCCGGTGTTGGGCTTTGTGCTGACAGCTCAGAGCCTGGAGCCAGCTTCGGATTCTGTATCTCGCTCTCTCTCTGCCCCTCCCCTGCTCACGCTCTTTCTCTGTCTCAAAAATAAATAAAACATTTAAAAAAAATTTTTAATTGTTTGTATACTCTTCTCATTTTATTTACTTAAAAACGTAATAGAAATGAAGAAAAAATAAGTTCCATAGATAAAACCTTGACCTGCTGAGTAGACTCTTGAGGCGAATATGTAACATTCAGGTTTTCTGACACGTAGAAAAAAATTCCTATTCGGATACCATTTGACAAGCTCTTCACAAAACTGATAAAGCAAAAAACACAGTTGTGCACCAGACACACTATGTCTAGGAAAGCACAAACTTGAGAACATGAGCTGTGCAAGAACCTACAGCTGGGTTCAAATTTCAGCTCTGTTGCTTAACAGCTAAATACCTTCACACCAATTACTTAACCTCTTTGAACTTCAATGCCTTCACCTGCAAAATGCAAATAGTGTTTACTGCAAAGGGTTAACAGGATTAAGTGAGAAAAATAAATGAGATTACTCAATACCTGACAGTAATATTAAGCATCATTATTTTCAAAGATATCACTAACAAGAAGGCTCTACACAGTTCAGATGCCTGCTTTTATTAAAACTAAAGTTTATTTGAATCAGGGTTTAGCAATCACCAAGATAGATCTGGGGGAAAAAGCAAGGCAACCTAAGGGCAAACTATGTACAGATTCTCTTCCTCTAATTTATTACCAGCCTAAATGTAGTGCAGGACTTTCAAGCCTCAGAGTATTCCCCTAATAGATGGACAAACTTCTAGCTTTAGGTAGACTGGTGGAAAGTTCTATTTAATTCTTCACTTAGGCTCTTTTTGTTCCCTTTCCCTTTTGTCCCAGGTAATGGATTTTCCAGATCGTCATCTATTGTTGCCACTAAGGCTTTTAGTCTTAGGCTCTTAACTCTGTCTGATTATTATTCACTCAATCATTTAACAAATACGTATTAATTTCTCATCTTATGCAAGCTGCCATGCTAAAAACTGATGAAATAAGTACTGGCTGAATATGATAGGCGACGTCTCTCTCCTCCAAAAAAAAGTTAAGAAGCTTTAAATCAATCACTCATTAAACATTTAGTCATTTCACAAAATTACTATTACTGATAAAGAGAAAAAGCGGCCGAGTGGCAAAATATTATTTTGGCAAGGATTAGGGCTTTGGGCAGAAAAGAATTCCCTAAGAGAGTAGCATTAAACTGAGATCAAAGGTGTGCAGGCATTTGCAAGTGCTGCCTAAGCAAAAAGCCTACAGTACGAGGCACGTGATGCTTGAAGATACGCGAAGCCTATTGGTTGGAGCTCAGGGGGAAAGATGGCAGTGGCTCCAGATGAGGATTATGGAAGAAGACTGGCGCAGGATGATAGAAGTCCTTTCGGACCACGTTAGATATGCTGTACTTCTTTGTAAATGCTGGTGTTTCCTAGTAGGGAAAGGTTTGGCTCTGATGCTGCAGTGCATTGCCTTTGTTGACCTTCATCAATTTATGTACGCCATCCACCTGTGTGCTCCCTCGGTGCTGTGGACTCAGTCTGCTCTAAAGGCTGGACTTTCGCCGTGGCTGCCTAAGCCCTTGGCTCTAACTCACGTTCCCTAGGCTTCTGAGATGACTCTCCAGGCACAGGTTAGTGACAGCGCTGGCTCTAATCCTTGACCCCAGGGCAGTGCCCCCTCTGAGCCTATTTTCTCAACCAGGACCAGGATCTCAGCCACGATTAACTCTCTGAGTGTGTTGGATTCTGTGCCGAGGAGTTCGCCCTCAGACTGGTATCACTTCTCCATCTGGTCTCCATCGTTTATAGCAGCCTCACCAACCACATAGTTCCCTTTTATTAGACATTTAGATGTGCCCAGCCCTATTACATCTTACTTCTCTTCCTTCCAATAGCTCTGCAAGGTGAGTATTCTTAGCTACGACTTACCAGTGAGAAATGTGAGCATAAAGGAGATATGTTCACTTGCCCAAGGTTACACAGCGAGAGCAAAGTACTAAATCTAAACCCAAGTCTCTGGTTCCAAAGAAAAATAGCAACAGCAGCAACAACAACAACAAAAAGCAATGCTAATTATTTTGCCCCTGTTACAGAAGAAAAGCCCTGATTCAGGGCTCTGGGCACCAAGTAGAATAAAGAGTATCTCCAAAAGTACTATCCCTCAAGAGACAAGACCCCTTTCTTACTCTTCTTTTTCCTTTTTAGCTATTTGCTTTTCTATTTATGGATTGATCCCCACAACCAATCACTTCAAAAGTCTTGCAATACTTCCCAAGTTCTTTAGCCCTCTTCTTTCTCCCACTCAACACTGCGAGTTGGTACCAAACATCTGATAATTTCACAAAATAAACCACCAGAGCTTCAAATCAAAGTTTTAATTCTGTATTCGACAGGTCCCACCTTTTGCTGACACGTTTCTCTGGTAGTTTTCAAATTTCTTTCAGCAAGTCCAGCAAGATTAAGTGAGGTGGAAGAAAAAACTATTTATTACTTGTAAGGTGGAGAAACACATTTTATTTTTATTTTCTTTTTCTCTAATTGCTGATGTTGACCCACCCCAAGGTAAAGGAAATGGGCTTCATGAAGGAGAAAGGCACAAAAAGTACCAGATAACCCAGGATAAACTCAAAGGAAGGCAAGAGGTTATTAATCTCTCTAATATGCATCAGCACTGGAGCTATAGACTCCAGAGTTGCTATCATTACCGACAAATGTCCTTAAACTTGCCTCTATTTTTTTGAACCAAAAAAATATTTCAAGAAATTTTTCTATTAAAGATGACTACGTACTTGACCTTAATTTTTACCTTTTTAGAAAACTGTAGTCCTTAAAGTGATTACTATAAATTGTACAGTGCCAAAATCACAAAGTCTACAATAAAACAGAATTGCATAAAACCCAGGAATACTGTGTTATATAAAGTAATAGCCCACTAGGGTTTACCCATCAAAAATATGTGACAACTGGGACTAGACCTTAGCGAAAAATGTATGGATTTTAATTTCAGATGATGAGATGGAGAATTGTCGAATGGTTTGTTAGATGTGTGTTTGTTGTGATGAGCCACTGTAATTTATATTGTATTTCATTTGGGGCTTCTCGGTATTCAAAATTGACTCCTTATTGAAGCTTTTTGTATGAATGACATCCTTTCTGGAGCATCTATTTTCTAACATTTAATTAATGTGTCCTTTTGGCACTTAAAATATCATCTGACTAGGTTTTTGTGTGTGGGAGATGTGGTAGTTTAAACCAAAGAGGAACGAAAATAAACACTGGACTCATTTTCATCATATTGCCAAGAGACCCAGCTCTACACAAGCATCCACTGCTATGATAAGCAAGAAATGGATCTCAAATCCCATTCAGGGTGCTGAAAATACCACCCTTAATATATTTGTAAACACATTGTCATAAAATTAAACTCTTAGCCTGATGTTGATGCTACATCACTGAAAATTGTGCAGGGGACTTGAATCTAGGAAATGTAATTTCCCTGTTGCTTACCTTGTGAGAAACCCTGTTTTTAATATCAACTGGATATGAGCTAGAATGATTGTGACAACCTCATCTCTAATGCGACAAGAATTGTGGTTATTGTATAGAGGTTTGCTTATAGAAAAACACAGAAGTTCCATGTACAGAAATACATTCTTCATGGGTCTGAAGCTGATGATTCTGAGTAGACAATCTACATTCATAATGCAGAAATACAAATGTGCAAAAGGCTTTCATGTTGGGGGACTTTTGGGTCAAAAAGAACCTAATCTGTACAAGTTCTCATGATGCAATTCAGTGTAATTCACTTAAATAAATAGTGAGTATTTTCCATATGCAAGTAGTATGCAATTTAACAGTTCCTGTTTCTCTTTTAAGCATAATATGTGGTGTTGAAGTACCTTCTTTGCATAGATGGAATATATTGCCATTCAGATTTGTCCACTGTAGTATTGTTTGTTACCTTCTTTTTATAGGCTGATGAATACCCTATGTATTAGTGTTCCACCTTAAACCACCGAAGAAAGTAAGATAACTTACCATAATATTAGACACATTCCATATGAACATACTTGTTAGCATCCACTATTCAGGTTGAAGACTATTTCAACCTGATCCATGGCAGTATTTGTTTTTTTATTTTATTTTATATTTTTACCCTCTCACGTATTTGATTTAGAAATGTACATTATTCTCAGTTTACATTATTCTCAGTCACTTTTAAAATCATGAATTTAGCAATATTAGTGTTGATTTCTTTAGTAGATTGCTAACAATTCTGTTTAAAATTATTTGTTCTTAATGATGAATATTTTTAATGTTAAGAAATCATTAATAATGGAGAGCAAATGATATTCTGTATTCTTCCTTTCAGTAAATATTCAAGGTTTTTTTTTATAATGTTTGTAAAGTTGATTTATTTATTCTGAGAGAGAGAGAGAGAGAGGAGCAGAGAGAGAGAGTGGGGAGACAGAGAATCCCAAGCTGGCTCTGTGCTGTCAGCGCAGAGCCTGATGCGGGGCTTGAATTCATGAGCCACGAGATCATGACCTGAGCCAACATTAGAAGTCGGACGCTTAACGGACTGAGCCACCCAGGTGCCCCCTCAGGGTTTTTGTTTTGTTTTGTTTTTTTAATAGGTGACAATTTAAGTATTGGATGCCCATTCAACCTGTGTAAGAAATCCAATGAAATTCTTTTACAGTTGATTACATTCTTTCTGGTTCCTCCTAGCTGAACTGAGGCCTTATCTCATTTGTTTTCACTGACTGAGTGCTATTTCCAAAGTATTAACTCTCTGCTACTAATGCCTTTTATGTCCCAGGACACTGAACAGTGCCTGTCATTTAATCACACTTCCGAGAGCCTGGCAGGACTGCAATTCTTTCCTTAACCCAGAGCTGGTCATCTTAGATTTTTTTTTTTCCTTGGGAATTACAATTAGACACCCACCCTCCATGAGTGATATCCTACTCTGCCAGCCTGTTGACTGCTGTCTAGCCCTCTCTGCACCTCCCAGAATCTTAGCAAAAAATCCCTAATAAACAGTAATGAACTTCATATAGTGGCCCTGACTGGTATGTGAGGCCTCCTATGATGCAAGAGTCTCACACAATCTTTCCAAATTAAGCTTTAGGGCTATTCTTGACTAAATTAGTAGTAAATTACTCCTTTAAGCGATAGCTTGAGATATCTAAAAAGAAAAAAGTGGGTAAAAAGGACTAAAGTGGAAACATGTGAACTCCTGGACTACGTCAACCTTTGACAAACCAAATGTAGCCAAATACCATCCAAGACCAAATCTCTTACTGTGCTCAGCATACTGAATGGTATAAGAAGGAATTTTAGCTCCAGGTAAAAAGAAAAAAAAAATGGATAGCTTTACTCTGGAGGTGGGTGTAAAGTAATGGGAGTAGTTACCATAAAGTTCTCAAAACCTGTTTTAATAAAAATAATACAAGTTTTCCATAAGTTCAATATGTTTATTTCATCCACTGCCACATCCTCAACATCTAGAACACTGGCGCACACACGTTGCAGAGCAGATGTCAGTTACATGAACATTAAATAAACAAATCAATTCCAGGGGAATATCTTAAGGCTATCTGTCTGGTACTCCTCTGTTAGTAACTGTTCTCTTCACTTTCACATGGTTGGAACAAGAACAAACAAATTAGTGGTGACCCAGATCCCTGACCACAACTCATTCACCCAAACCGGGCTAACCATACTGCCCTCCTTTTATCCTTTCCCACTGCAGTCAGAGTGAGTGGAATCGAGGCTCCAATCTGACAGAATCCGGGCCAGTGTGTCCTTTTACTAGGAACCGCGGCTTGAGTAAAGAAGGGAGTCAAGTCAATATTTTGGGGTGATTGATTCTGCGATGTAAATTTCAGGAACTCTAAACAGCCTTGTGTCCCACAATAACAAGATATGAAAAAGATGTGTTATGGTATTTCTGCACTTGTCCTAATTGTCCTCAAGACCCAAATGCATGTATGTTCTTAAGTTGTGAAACACTTAAGCATTCACAAAATAAATTCTTCGGTTTTCCTCCACAGCCCAAAGTTTGTCTCTCTTTACCTGTTACTTGCAACTAAAAGAGATTTAAATTTATTCTCTCTCCCTTCCTTCTTTAATTTTCTTCCTTCCTCCTTTAAAATCAGCCATTGGGGCGTGTGGGTGGCTCAGTGGGTTAAGTGCCCAACTTTGGCTCAGGTGATCTCATGGTTCTATTTGTAAGATTGAGACCTGCATTGGGCTCTGAGCTGACGGTGCGGAGCCTGCTTGGGATTCTCTCTCTCTCTCTTTCTAAAAACAAACAAACAAACAAACTTAAAAAAAATTAGCCATTGATCTCTTTTCTCCCTAAACTGAATATCCTTTAAAAGACAGGTAAAATGTCAAAATGGAAAGCCAATGATAAATTGTCAGTTCCCCAAAGACAGTCACCTCTGGTATGGGCATGCAGAGCCCAGCCATGGATTGGGGAGAAATTTTAGTCCCTCAAATATGCTTACCCATTTGTGTTGATACATGCTTGGGGACTTAAAAGAAGATTAACATTATTAACGGAATTTTCTTACTTAATAAGTTGTTTTTTTTTCCCATTAAGTCTAAATACTGCATGTTTCTTGACAGCATGACTGATGTAATTATTATCTCTAAGTGCCAATTATTGAGGAAAGAGAGCACCCTATGCTTAGTCTGAAACTGCCAGGAAGCTTCCGGGTCAAAATGTCTGAATATCTGTAAGTTCAAAACACACTCAGAACTTGTAGCACTCACCCTCGTTTCCGAACTCCCACCCTGGAGGTTATTTAATCTTAATAAAAATTATCTTTGCTGTTTGAGAATCTCAGCCTTTAAAATGATATTGTGAATACCTTTGAAAGAAAAAAAATGGAAGTTTATTTAAATGTATGCGATTTTAAAAATCTTTTACTAAAAAGACATCAGTTAATACATATTATCTCTGTAGCATTTATTAATAATAGTTAATGATGGCTAATGCTGATAATGCTTACTAGGTGCCATGAATAGCTTTATAAATATTGATTTACTTAACTTTCTTAAAATTATCTGAGTATCCTTATAATCCCCATTTTATACTTAAGAAAACTTCAAAGCAGAGACGTTAAACAACCTGCCAGTTTCACTGATGATCTGTTATGCAATTTGCTAGGATTTTAGGGAACTCAGATGCCAGCTTTCTACACATCCATACTTGTTTGTAAGAGAGTAAACTGACTGAATTAAACCTTCCACGATCCTTCTAGAATCAACAATTCCTCCTGGTTATTTGCTCTTCTTTGTTATATCATAGGAAGAGTTCAGACTACAAAATAAAATGAATGACGAACCTGAAGGATTTATACAGAAAAAAAATTCTGGTCTTAAATAACAAGACTAGTCAAGAAGAATGTCCTTTGGGTCTTCATTTGATAAACAACTATTTGATTTACCTTCAGGACAATGAATGTGCCCTAATGCAACAAAGATGAATTTGGGAATCGGTAAGCCTGGATTCTGGTTCCTGGACCTACTGCTTCTATCTGTGTGAGCTCTTTCGCAGCACATCACATTTCCAACATTAGACGACTCATCTTTAAAATGAAAGCAAGGATTCATGCTTGACAACCCATAGTGATTTTCTTAAGGAACAGAAAGGCCATCCATGTATACTGCTTTATAAAATGTGAAGCACAAGAGTGCATTACAAATATAAGGTATTTTACATTAAAGCTGTAGGCTTTGAAATGTTAAGTATCAGAATTTCCAATTAACCCCGCTGAAACACACTACGTAATATTGTCTTTATTGACCTTGACATAGTATTACTTGCTTTAAAATGTCTCATTGGAGTGTGTTTTGTTAGATGTAAAATACATTTGATGACTCAAATAGTTGTTCGATTAGTCACAAAGGCTTAAATATTAAAATTCAAGTTTAAATAAGTCTAAGTTTGCTTACTGATATTCTGAAGATTACTTCTTGTTTTAATCATGAGTAATATTAATACAATCCCATGTCAATTGTTTTCTTATTAGATAGATAAATAATAATATTAGGCAACCAGTTTTAACATTTACTGGAGAGCTGGGGAGAAACAGAGGTGATAGTAGCATTGAACTATTTGGCACTTATGAATTCATTTATTCATCTGAGTTATATTACCAATTCAAAGCTTACAGAGTAAGAGGGAGTCTTTCTTCAGAAATGTTTATAGGTTCCCTTAAGAATGTTGACATTCATTAGTATATTTACACATCATTCATTTATGACTTGCTAAAAAACATTTTTAAACGGATTCAGCTATATCAAAAATATCAAAGCTTAACTTGGTTTTAAAAGGTATATAACTCTGCTCTAACAAGACCATCAGCTAACCATTGAATACATTCTCATTCACAGAGCTTGCCCCTCAGAATGAAGGTTTAGAAAAATTGAATTGTATCATTACCTCTGAATAGGATTTTACAAAGTCTGATTCTTTTTCTTTGCTTTTTAAAAACAATTTTTTAAGTTTATTTATTTGAGAGAGAGAGAGAGTGAGCGAGCATGAGAGGGGGAGGGACAGAGAGAGAGAGGGTCAGAAACAGAATCTAAAGCAGGCTCTGCATTCTGTCAGTGTGTAGAGCCTGATGTCAAGCTTGAACTCACGAAACCATGAGATCATGACCTGAGAGGAAACCAAGAGTCAGTTGTTTAACCAAGCCACCCAGGCACCCCAGAGGAAACAAAGTGGGCTCTGCGCTAACAGCAGAAAGCCCAATGTGGGGCCTGAACTCAGGAACCATGAGATCATGACCTGAGCCAAAGTCAGACACTTGACCAATGGAGCCACCCAGGTGCCCCCTTCTTTGTTAATGTTATAAGTTATCATGGAAGATACCCATTTTTCAGAAATAAGAAGAATTACTACAGATGAAAGAGGAAAGGAAGGAAATAACTTTAAAACATATTTCCCAGCAGTATTTAAATTTAGTTGTATGCCTGTATATGTAGGTACTGCCCAGAAGTAAACTGGAACGGAGAGAAGATGTTGGGGTAGTGGGAACATTTTGGTTTTTTTTTTACTTTTTAAGAAAGGTTTGTTTTATTTCTTTTTTTTTTTTTTGAGAGAGAGAGAGAGAGTGAGAGGTAGAAAGTGAGGGGGAGAGGGACAGAGAGAGAGGGAGACAGAGAATCCTGCACAGACCCTGCACTGTCAGTGCAGAGCCCTACGTGGGGCTGAACTTCACGAACCGAACTCGACCCTGAGATCATGACATGAGTCAAAATCAAGAGTCAGTTGCTTAACCTACTGAGCCACCCACGCACTCAGGATGGTGGAAACAGTTAAAAGCCTAACTCTTCTTAAATAAAAGTAACTCTTACTGTGGTGAGGTTACAGCTTTAGAAATGATAATATCTACTACTCAAGAAGAGTTTGTAAAAATCTTTTTTTTTTAAATTTTCTTTTTTAACGTTTATTTATTTTTGAGACAGAGAGAGAGCACGAATGGGGGAGGGTCAGAGAGAGGGAGACACAGAATCTGAAACAGGCTCCAGGCTCTGAGCTGTCAGCACAGAGCCCAACACAGGGCTTGAACTCACGGACCGTGAGATCATGACCTAAGCTGAAGTTGGCCGCTTAACCGACTGAGCCACCCAGGCGCCCCACTAAGACACTTTTAAAAAAGAACCCAAATTGCCCTTAAGAGCATTGGAGATCCAGATATGAGTCCTGTTACTTTGGCCAAGAAGTCCACTTACTCATTCTGTCTTTTCTCCCCGTTTTTATTTTTAAAAAAAATTTTTTTTTAGTGTTTTTATTTTTGAGAGAGAGAGAGAGAGAGAGAGTTCGACCAGGGTACGGGCAGAGAGAGAGAGAGAGAGAGGGACACACAGGATCTGAAGCTGTCAGCACAGAGCCTGACAGGGGGCTTGAACCCAGGAGCAGAGAGATCACGACCTGAGCTGAAGTTGGTTGCTTAACCGACTGAGCCACCCAGGCGCCCCTGTAAAAGTCTTTTAAGGCCACAACTTTCTCTGTGGAGCATCCACACTGTCTGTGCCACCCATTCTTAATTTAGTCATCCTGTTCCTTGTCTTAACTCCTATGTCAGATGTTTGAAAGAATTTAAGCATCTGGCTTCAGAAGGTATACTGTGTTCTATGCAAGTTCATGGATTCCATGGAAACTAAATACAGCCATGTTTAAAATGGCTTTAAAAAATATATATATATATATAATATTATATGTATACATATATAAAGAATATAAATAAATTATATATATATGTGTGTGTGTGTGTGTGTGTGTGTGTGTGTATGCTGTAAGACAACTCCACTTTCCCCAGTTTCTATCAATTTTCTCAGGCTACTTTCTCAGGAAATGAATTTGGAAATTTCCACTGCAAGAGTTTTCACTTCAAACTCACAGGAGAAAAAAGTCAGTAGTATTTTATTGTCTCTACCACTTACTAACTGGTGACTCTGCCAAAACTACTTAACTTCTCATGGCCTCAGCTTCACAACAGATAAAGTTAACATATTCAGTTGTATCTCTCTCATAGATTGGAGCAAAGATCAGTTATTATAAGTAAAATTGGTAGAAAAGTGCCTGCCACATAGGAAGCCCTTGAAAACTTTAGCTATTGCTTACTATCGGATTCATACTCTCTTTGTGCACAAGAAATAACGGAAATCTAAAGACGTACTGGGCCTCACCAACAGTGCTCAGCAGTATCAGGAGGAGGCAAGCCACTCAGCTAGTCTTGTTCAACTGGATTCTTCCCTGAATCAATACCAATCAGCTCCTCCTTTGTGTTACAGTGTTATTCATACACAACTCTGTCACAGTTACCACACATTGGATTTTGATTATATATTTCTGTCTTGACCCATACCTCCCCTTGTTCTAGCTACACATGAGATCATTGAAGCAGGAAAAAATGTGTCTTAGTCCTTAGCACAATGCCCTGGAATATGCTGTTAGCTCAATAAATATTTATTGAATGAATGAGTGACTGTATAAGTTAAGAGGTTTTGTTGATCGAGGAAACCGACCTTGTAAGTATACTCCAGATGAAATGATAAAGGCTCTTCCTGTTAGTCTTTTGTGGTTGTTCCTAGTATAGTTTAAACCAATTCTGAATGGGTAGGAAGACAATCTCAGTCACACTGTCACCCCTCTTTAGTAAATGATGCAAGTTCTGAGTAAAATAATTCAACTTCTCTTAGTTGTAATTATTGACCATCTGATTACAAGTGGGTCTTGCTTAAGTGAAAACTTGCTCTCACGTGTTGTTGCAATAAAGGAATTTAGATGAACACCATATTGATTCTGCTGTATACTGAATAGAGTCCTTAACCACTTGCTTCCGGAACCTAACTAAAGTGATGCCCAAGGACTGTTTAGCTTGGCATAACTATTCACACTAATTATGAAATCAATTTTGGCCTTGTAGACGGAGAATTAAAAAATGACAAGCTACTAATTATCTCTAAAGCAGAGAAAACCAAATAAAATTAAAGAAGGGCATTGAAAACATAAATGGGGGGAAAAGCATGAGGAAAATGAGAAGATGAAAAGTAAGAAAACTGAGTAGTTTTTAACATTCACATCTCAAATGATGTATGTTTTTTAAGCCTCGCTAGTTTTGCATGTTTAAGGAATAAAGAACAATTAGTCTAGTAAAGATGGAAGGTTGTTATCAAGGGGTCTCCTGTTAATTAAGTGACAAGTGGAGAAAATACTACAGAAGAGAGTAATGGGGAAGAAACTCCAAAAGAAGAAATAAAGTTAACAGGCTAGAATAAATGTGAAAATGATTTTTAAAAATGGAAAAAGCCATTAAATAAATTAGTAAGAATTTATTTCTTACCCTTCTTTTTGTGTATTGCATAAAAAAGAAAGAAACATTTTGGTAGAGGTCTTCATTATAAGCATCCAACCCCTTACTGCCTGAATTGTTTTGCTTTCTCAAATGTGGCTCAACCTTGAAAGAGTATCTAAGGCAGAGAAACCCTTTTTCCCCCTCTGTATGAGGTCTCTTTCTCACCACTTTGAAGTAAAAAGATTAGGGAATAAAAGAGAATACAAAAAGAATTGACATCATTATTCAATGAATCTGTGTTAAGCACCCACTCTACACAGGGCATCAGAAAACAAAGATAGATGACAAGTTATCTTTCCACACACCACTTATGAACTAATATTTTGACAGATTTAATGCGGTTATTCAACAGGATAAAATATTCATTTATGGCAATTGAGCTGGTCAGTTTTACAAACCAGGGTTAAACATTTACAATTGCTTAGAAATGATTTTTTTTCAAGTCAGCCATGGATTAGGAATCCATATTTCTCTCAACTTTTAAAAATGTCCTGGCTTCTAAATTTTTTTATTAGGCATGGTTCCTTTGATAGTTCCATTCTGTGTCCTTTCCTGAAGGAAAATATACCATAAAGTGCTAAATCTTGAAATAAGGAAAGAAAAATCTAAAATCTAGATTTAAAGTAAGAAGAATAGCCCGTTAACATGACTAAGAAAAAATAGGTTTATTCTAGTTACAAATCCCTAGCAATCCCTCAAATGCCATGCTAATGACTCAGTGCTTGTTCACCCATCAGACAAAACACCCTATACTTAGAAGCCTTCGAGCCTACATTAGATCCTCACTTGTCTGAAGGTCACCTGTAATTATTCACTCACCCACCTCACAGGGGCACTGGCTGGAATGGCTAATGTATCATTGATAACTACTTTAAATGGTACATATTAAAACCAGATTCACATCTTGTATTCCTTTATGGAAAGTCATTGAAAAGGTAGGATAATGAAATAGTCTTTGGAGACTTCGAGCAAAAGAACCTGTTTGAATGGATGAGAACTCATTTTTAAAACCAAACTCACCAAGGAAGGAGTGCAGCTGCTATAAAGCGTCAGCCCCCAGTGGTATCTTAACAAATACTCTCGACATACATTACATTACATCACTGCTGCCACCTGTACATAACACTATTTTCTGGTGAGAAGTGAGATCAGACGCAGCTCTTGAGACTATTATGACTTTATTTTCAAATGGATGTGTTTTAGTGCTTCAGCTTTTAGCACAAAACACTATTGTATTTTAAGCCAGAGCTGTTTCTTTTAAAAGTGAGACCAGTCTTGAAGTTGTGATTTAAATGTACATTGTTTTCTTTCAGTATACTCTATGAACACTCCCCCCCCATATTCCGTTTATTTTTTTGCATTGAAGGAAACAAATTATAGCTTAAATCCATGGGGAATCACACATTTTAAATTGCTCATGCTCATTCTTGTAAGTTAATAGGAAAGAGTATTTGAATAAATGGAGAAAAATATTCTCTGTAGTTTCTAAGGGGAAGAGAAGTTATGAGCTCAGAGATAATTAAACATGAAGCCAAGGTGTTCTGGATCATGGTGTGATATGGCTCATAAGGAACAAGGATAAGAAAAAAGAAAACCGGCTCCAAAATGTCAGTGTGTCTTTGGGAGGGAAAAGAGGTAGCTGTATTGAAAATGTACAGCTCACTGACCTTTTGATTCAGCGTTTGCCTCATCAGCTCTAAAAGCAGCCGATACATGATGGCAAGATTCCTTATGAGTTAGAGTGGTAAACATAAAATGGATAGGAAAAAAGTGAAGTGCTAATAAATACACAAAAGTCTAATAAGCAGAATGTACCCATTTCCTCTAAATGTGTCCATAGTCTAATCCCTGAGACCTGAGAGCATCTTACATTTCATATCAAAAGGGAGATTGCAGATGTAATTATTTTGGATTAGCTGGGCCGAATCTAATCACATAAACCCCTAAAGGCAGAGAACTTTCTCCAGCTGGAGGCAGAAGACATGCATTTAAAAAAAAAAGAAAGAAAGAAAAGAAAGAAAGGAAAAAAAAAGAAAAAGAAAAGAAAAGGAAATCTGAGAGATTGGAAGCATGAGAAAGTCTCATCCTTACTGACTTGAAGACAGAGGGGATAACAAACATGACCAAAGATTCAGGTGGTCTTAAGGAGCTGAGAGAGGTTCCAGGCCATCAGCCAGCATGAAAATGAGGACCTTAGACCTACAACTGCAAAGAACTGAATTCTGACAACTTAAAAGAGCTTGGAAGTAGACTCGTCTCCAGAACCTCCAAGTAAATGTGAACTGACACCTTAATTTGGTCTTGTGACATCCTGAGCAGAGGAACCAGCCACATCCACCTGGACTTCTGATCTGCAGAAGTTTGAAATGATATGTTTCTATTGGTTTTAGTCACTAAATTTGTGGCAGTTTGTTACAGTAACAATAGACAACTAGTACAAAATGGTAGTTTGTTATCCCTGATTGCATATTTACTTGGTAAACTAATTTATATCAGTATGGACCTGAGACTCAGCTTATATTCAGGTTTTGGAGGCATCTTTACACTGAGTACACCTTATTGAAAGGCACCATGCTGCATGTCAGCATGGAAGTTTAAGTGCTAAAAAGACGATGTCCACAAACTCAAGGGAAAGACCAATGGAGAGACTGATAAATACATGACTCACTCTAACCCACCAGGATGATAAAAGCTATTTATAGAGATTCAAACAAAACTCGATGACAGCCAACATGAGATGACCATCTGAAGAAGCAGGGAAGTTTTCACAGTAGTGTAAATGGAGTTGAATCCAATGGGAAGAGAGTCTTGGAATTGTCTGGGAATCTCACTGTTGCCATACCAGTCTAGGCACTATCACATGTAATGAAGTACCTTGATGTGCACCACATTCGGTACCATTGTGATGCTCAAGGGCCACTGTGAGCCAAATGAATACAAGGAAACTCAGCAGATTCCAGAAGGGTGGCCAGGGTTATTCTCATAGGTACAGCCTCCGAGTTTTAGCTGCTAAGAAAAAAGTCAAAAATCAAATTTGAAACTTGCTCTCACAGTGGGTATTTGAGGTTCTCTGACAGGATCCAGGAATGCTAACTTAAAGGACTTAGAACAGTTGTTCTTAATCTTAATTATTCTTCAGAATCAACCATGGATTAAAAAAAAATAGGGTAGCTCTATTCCTAGCCCAGGATTATAGAATCAGAATTTCCATGTGTGAGGGTTGGGTATATATTATTTTTAACTTCTCAAGTTTATGAACTTCATATTTTTGTGAACTCCTCCAGGAATATTGGTTGCACAGCCACATTTTAAAAAATATTTTATTTACTTTTGAGAAAGAGAGGGAGAGAGAAGCAGAGTACAAGCAGGGGAGGGGCAGAGAGAGGGGGAGACACAGAATCCAAAGAAGGCTCCAGGCTCTGAGCTGTCAGCACAGAGCCTGATGAGGGGCTCTAACTCATGAACCACAAGATCATGACCTGTGCTGAATCGGACCCTCAACCGGCTGAGCCACCCAGGCGCCATATGCACAGCCATATTTTTGATGAGGAGAGTGGTGAATTCAAGGTTACATAATATGACAGAAACCCCACCTGCAGTATGCTTGCCATGTAGCAACCCAGGAGAAGGAAGAGTCACCATCTTCTTGTGAGCTTATTCCAAGAGTTCTGTAGTAACTTCACCTATACACATGGTTGGCAGAGGAAGTAGAGTGAGAGGCCGCAAAAATTCCTCACAAAAAGTCCTGGTTTCACTTCAATATGCAGGAAAATTACTGCTCAAAATTCTAGAGTTTCAACTTAGAAACATGATTCCCATAAACTTTACTTGGAAAGAAAAAATGTAAACCACATACTACCATGACTCAGCATGGCTAAACACAAATGTTAATATTGAATTCCTAGAAGGGAAAACACTTTGGGATAAGTTCAACTCCAAATATGCCTCTAGATAACTAAATGCAGTAAACGTCTGTTGCAAATGGTTGAATGTAAGCTGCCTAAATATTTAAGACCTGATTTTGATTTTTTGGTAGTGATCTCCATAATTTGAGACATTTTATTTAGAAAAATAAACAAAAAATAGGAGTATTGCAGAGCTGACTAAAAAGCCTGCATATTCCTCTACAGTGTTGAACTGAGAGAAACACACATGCAATTTATCCTAAAGGAAATGACTTAATTTATAGAAAATATTCAATACAGTATTATCTTCAAAACTTGAGTGCATATGTATGTGTTGCAAAGGTAGAGACCTCTTGAGTATTCACCCTTCTTATAAAGTATAAGTAATTTTCTCCTGATCCTTTTGATCAGCTTTGAAGAACTGCTATTTCTTTATGATGTGGAACTGGAATGGTCCCTCCAAAAGCAGAACTACTGAGATATGATTATCTGGAAAATTCCAGTAGATGGTTTCAAATATTATCACTTAGTTTAATTGATTGGCATCATTTATGTGAAAAGCCTTCTTCTAAAAATTAATGAACACTTTATAAAACAAACAAACAAACAAACAAAAAACCTGCTAGTTTTCTAAGGAACTTATTAGTGGTGAATCTGCCATAATTATATTCTACATAACTCTGGTAATAACTTATAAAAATGTATAGAAACTTTTAATAAAGATTTATGTCTAAGGAAAAATGTTTTTGAGGGAGAGGGAAAAAGAGGTGAGGTGGGACTATTTCTAATGACTGATTATCATAACCAGAGATATTTGAAGTCAGTTCCTGATCTAGAATGAGGCATTTTGTTGTCTTGATAACAAAAAGGATTTGGAGCAATGACAGATATAGAAAAGTTGTACATAACACATTTATGTTATACAACTTTACATAAGAAAAATGAAAATAATTATTATTCTCATAACATAAACTATATAAAATGAGATGGACAAAGTCCTGACTTGTAAAGCATGTGCAATTCAAGCTGGAGGAATAGTACACAGGGTGAGGTTATGAAAAACCTGAACCGATATGGTCAGATAGAGGGAGTTTAATTGGGGAGCAGTGCAGCCCAGAAAATCAAATGGATAAAGGCAATTCAGGTAGCAAGATGCTAAATATAGATTTCTCTAAGGAAACTTCCAGTTGATATATCTGGTTTTTCCACGTAGTTGAATACATCCAATTGGTTGGTCTTCATGCATTAAAGAAGAGGAAGAGGAAGCATTAGTAAGAGTAAGCGAGATTAGGAGTCTTTGGCTTTATTTTTAAGGAGTTTAAGCTCTGGATTTTATGGCAGGAGAGTAGTGGACGTGGGAATCTTGACATTTTCCACAGACTCTACAATAATATAACTGCTTCCAAGAACACAAATGAGTTAGCATTATATAGCAGAACCCTTTCAGAAGAGATAACTTTCAATCATGTTAAAACTATAATTGAAAGCAACTGTACATGAAAAGTCAAAGTGTGCAAATATGTTAAAGCAAGAAATTTGTCTAACACCTAGAATTTTAATATCACAAACAGATGAAGTTTCTTTAAAAAAACAACAGTATTTCTGATAGTGCTTATGGCATGTTACTTAATATAAATAGAATAAGCACATTATTTGTATTTGAGAATCTCAGACAATAGGAAATACTATTTTAGGTATAATTGATAAAAAATTAGTATCTCAAAATCTCAGGACTTAAGAGTGGAGGTCTCTACAAAGTTTAGTTACTCTGAAAAATAAAGATCATTCAAATTAATAATGCAGAAGAAAGTACAACATAATGCTTTTAAAGCACTGGTCTTAGGAGGTAAGATATAAATTTAAAAAGCGAATAAAAAAGGTAATGCTACATGATTTGAAAGAGGGCTTGATAATTTTTTAATTTCTATAGCTTAAATGTATTCTGTTAGCATCACATGTTTTTAAAAATCTTTTCTCCATAGTTAACCAAATTACTCATTTAAAAAGGTGTGTCTTACGTAGATCAAGTTAAACTAAGTTCTACAATAATATCCTACTTTTAAAGCCAGGTTTGTATCATATAGTGCCCATAATTAGTTTAATTCATTAATAACAAAGCAATTGTCTTCAATCCTGTTTTGACACATGAAATTCTGAAATCTGTTCACAGACAATGGAGTACATTGTATTGAGTTAAAGTAGATGGAGAAATAAGTTGAAATCACAATGTGGTTCAAGTATTTTGCAGGAGGTAAAAAGCTTAAATGTGCTCCATCCAGTGTCAATTGCACATCCATCTTGGAAACTAAGTGTTCTGCCAGGAGAGCTGGCATTCACATTCACAAAAGAGACACAATTTTTGCTTTGCTTCACCACACTTCCTTGGGAAACATACAGCAGAAGAGGTTCAGCGATTCCACTCAGTATGAGGTGGTTCAATAAATCATATACTTAGCGAGAATTTTAGTTTGAATATGTTAACCTTGAAAAATAACAAGTCGTAAAGGTCTTTTAAAATTTCCAAAAATAAAAGATGAGAAGCACTATAATTTTATATTTTTTAATTATTTAAAAAATTTTTAATGTTTATTTTTGAGAGAAAGAGACTGAGCGTGGATGGGGGAGGGGCAGAGAGAGAGAGGGAAACACAGAATCCAAAGCAGGTTCTAGGTTCTGAGCTGTCCGCAGAGTCCGACTGGGTTCAGGGGTGGGTACTTCAACTCACCAGCTGTGAGATCATGACCTGAGTTGAGGTCAGATGCTTAACCGATTGAGCCACCCAGGCACCCCTAATTTTTTCTTTTTTTTCAAGCTCTTAAGTCTATATTTATCAAATATTAAAACATTACTTTAAAATGTTCAAGTGAAACAAAGCAGAATATATGCTCTTACTTAATTGCTATTTTGTTGTATAACATAGCCACATGTTCACAACATACCAACTCTATTTTAGTATTAGTCTTAAACACTTTTTCTCCAATTAAACAAGATAAAAATAACAAAATAATTTGCAATCATCCCTATTTTTTTTAGCCTTGTAAAATTCATAGGAAGCCACTGTTCCATAATCTGTGAGATATATGAGGTTGACACATATACATTCCAATAGTGACCCATTCTGGTTCAGTGACTGGAATTGGAAGGAGTTGATTTAGGAAAGTTACTGTGTCCTGAGTCTTACTGGCAAGTGTCAATTAGGCAGAGGGAATAATGACATTTTCCAGGAACTATTAGGTGGTGAGTATTCAATGATAAATAAAAATATCTCTTGTTCCAAGGTGGAGTTAGGTATTGACTTAGTGGAAAAGTTCCCAGGATGCTGAAATCATCACATAACTTTTGTCTGACTCTTCAGGTCTTGAATGGTTGGGGCTCTTGGAGTAAAACTGGTCCAGAGTGAAAAGGGTTTCGTCATGAACAAGGATCCCAGAGCTCTTAAGATGTCAGAGGAACAGCAAGAAAATCCAAAGACATCTAGCCCATCAAAAACTGAGAATCAAGTATTTTAGAGAGGATCATTGTGAGATGGCACTTGTGATTCTTATAAAGCCCATCACACCCACAATTCCTTGATAAAAAACCTCTTCCCCAGTAAATGGTTAACTTAATGAATGTTGGAAATATTGGAGTCAGTCTTGTTCACTGATTTTCCAATGCCTCGAGGAGAACTTGACATAGAGTAGGTGCTTAATATTCACGGATTTATATATTAACCAAGAAGCTTCTTCTCAGTAAAATTGAGATGTGACTCAACTCCCAAGGACTGCCCTTTTACCAATCAGAGGGGACTAAGTCAAAGGCCTTTGAATTGAACACAAAAGTGAAATTGTTGAACCCAATTATCCTTTTTCTTCTTACTGCCTTT
The DNA here is from genome assembly GCF_022837055.1 of Prionailurus viverrinus. NCBI lineage: Eukaryota > Metazoa > Chordata > Mammalia > Carnivora > Felidae > Prionailurus > Prionailurus viverrinus. Next base: position 144,958,299 of record NC_062568.1, read on the forward strand.
CTCATGTAACATATTCTTTAGGTACATAAAAAGTCAACAATTTTGAAACCCTTAAGATCATCCCCACGATATTTCTGGCATTGCCATGGCAGGAAGCACAGCATGCTGATTGGAGAGATTATACTCCTTACACTCCTACAAAAAACAAAACAAAACAAAACAAACCTTCAGTGAATGAGAATAAAATATTCTCTCTGCAATAGTGTCAATTTAAAAGCTTATTTAGTTATTTTGAGACAGAGAGAGGATGCAAACAGTGGACAGGCAAGGAGAAAGAATCCCAAGCAGACTCTGCGCTGTCAGCATGGAGCCCAAGGCGGAGCTTGATATCACGAACTGTGAGATCATGCCATGAGCTGAAACCAAGATTTTGACACTTAACTGACTGAGCCCCCCAGGCACCCTGCAATAATATTATTCAATCATAATTTTTACTCTGTCCCCCACATGTTTGGTTTAATCAACTGTATACGTAGACAAGATCCAAAAGCCATTTATATGTAATTCATTTTTATCACAGATTCCAATCTGATTCAACAATTATTTATCGAATATCCAAAAGGTAGCAGGCACTATTCTAGGCTATGAAGTTACAGCATTGAACAGGACTAATCTCTTTCATGAATCTTAAATTGTATTAAGAGAAATCAATAAGCAAATATATATGTTGTGCATGAGGGGTGTGTGTGCATAGTCTGACAATGTTGAATAGTATAAGAAATAAAGCACACGGTAAAGGGACTGCTCATTACTGGGGATGGAGGAGGTACTTTAAATAAAGCAGTCAAATAATTATTTCTAAAGAGATGACATTTGAGTAGTGACTCAGATGATAAGCAGGAGGAAATGATGTGAAGGTCTAACAAAAAGCATTTCATGTGGGTCAGTGTAAAGGCCCTGAGATGGACAAGAGTGTAGCACATTTAAGAAGCATCAACAGTGCCCATGTGGTTGGAGTGAGTGACTGAGTGAGTGAAAAAAAAAAATTAGCAATCTTAACCTGTAGGGCTCATACAATGAATGCAGAAGATTTCCTCTATTATCTATAATGTGATGGGAAGCCTGTGAAGGATGTGGTTGGATGATGAGTGGAAGATGTAAAGTCTTCAAGGATATCATCATATTTTATTTCTTTTTCCTTTTTTTAAACATTTCTTGCACTTTTTCAGGAGCTGAGTTGCTGATTGCCTGGATAAAGCAACTTGAGGAAAGTGGGAAATCAAAGAAGATTCTTAAGCCTTTGCTTGAAAAACAGAATGTGTTGTAGTGCGTTTTACTAAGATATGGATGAGCTATGAGGATCAGATTTGGGCATGTAAATGGGTAGCAATCAGAAAATGGGTAGAAATCAATAATCAGAAACTCAAAAAGATTTTTCAGGTCTATAATTTAGGGATGGTAATAAAGGTTTAAGAGTCGGCATAAAATCCTACTGTATTCAAAGCCATAGAAGCAAGTGGAATTTCTTTGGGATGTAGTATAAGTAGAGAGGAGGAAAGAATAATTTAATACAGTCAATGAAGTTGGAGAAAGAAACAAAATGTATCCGTGTCTTGGAAGTCAAATGAATGGGGGTTGACTGGCCAAGACCAAAAGAGTAAATATTTGTGTCCATTGCTGTTGAGGATTTGAACACAATGAGAAATAAAGTTGGATTTTACACAACATGGATCTGTTGGTGATCTTAACAAGAGCAGCTTTAGTGGTGTGGGGGTGACCAAATCCTGACGATCATATATTAATAAGGGGATTAGAAGTGAACAAGTAGTCAGGGAACACAAAGCAATCATTCAAGGAGCTTTGTTTCAAAAAGTTACTGAGAAATTTGATGGCAGCTGGAGGTAGAGGGATTTTTAATGATAAGGCCATTCAGCTTTCCTTGTGAAAAATGATCCAACAAAGAAGGGAAAATTGGTAGCAAAGGGAAGAGACAAAATAATTTCTGGAGCAAAATCCTGAGTAAAAGAGGAAGGGCTGGAGCCCAGGTTAAGAGGTTAACTCTGAAAAGAGAAATGGTTTATATTTGAGAGAAAAAAAATGGAAAGAATAAGGTTACAGGTGGGTAACAGATTTAATTATAAAAATATGAGGTTATTTTCTTCTCACTTTTATTTATTCATTAAAATGAGATTTTTTAGTTATTTTGATGACCAGATCCGAGTGAGGAGTATAAAAGGGGGTTTGGAGTTATAAAAATATCTGCAAGAGAGACATTTCAATGATTTTAATGATGGGCCATGAGGTCTAAGATAATAAGTAAACAAGATAAAGATATGTACGAAGACAATAGAGAGTAAATACATGGTAGGGACAATATACTGGAGCTCTTGTGTAGTTGAAGTTGAGCTCACAGAGAAAATCAACCGGGCAAATAAGAATGTAGGCTATTTGAATTTGGGCGTTTAGAGGTGAGGCCATTATTGTTGATAGCAAATTCTAATTTATGACCATAGGGTTGGATATCTGAAGTGGAGTAGAGGAAAAGAGGATTGGTAATATGGTCAAAGAACTGAAGCCAGTGTCCAGATGAATCACCTTTGTGATTTTCGAAATTGCCGAGAATCATGCCAGGATTCTTCTGTAGGGGAAGATAGTGAGCCAGGTGCCAAAACATTCATGAATGTAGAGAGTACGGGTGAGGTTGTACATGACTGCACAAAGAATCACAGTGGGTGGCATAGTGTTATGGAAAACCCTTCTTTAACACTACTGTGATTGACAGGTAGTAGGGAAAGCTACTTAAGAGATGAAAATCAAGCAGGGCACCTCCAGGCATCATGATACATGGGGTGTGGGAGCAAAGGTGCCTCCACTTGAAAGCAGGTGCAGAGTCTTCAGAAACAGCCAAGTTTCAATAACAGATGGACGGGGAAGGGAAACTTTACACATGATATTGAGACTATGGGAACTCTGTTCGCAGAGAGTGAGCCCTAGTGAATGTATTATGGAATTCATTTTTGTAGACTTGGAATACTCAAATACTAACAAGTACAATTATAAATATGATCATTTTAGACATTAATATTCTTAGGTGCTTACTATGGACCAGGCATCGTGATATGATTTGCATATATTATCTGAATTCATTCTTAGAGTATCCTATTGATCAGTTCTATTACCTGTATTTTATGGATGTAAAAATTAAGCATCTGGCCCAAAATAACTTAGTCAGGATTTGAATCCCTATCTCTTTGACTCAAGTGTCTAGATTTCTAAAAATTGTCTTGTTTTTCGTTATAGTCATATTTATAGCATTCATTTTTTAGCCTTGCTTCTCTTTCTTGATGTTGGTATAAGGACCCATCTATAGAATGTGATTGCATTTCATTATAAATTAGATAGGCTATATTAAAACATGTTAGCATCATTATAAAATATATGAGCATTTTGATCAATTACAAAAAAAGTCTGTAAAATGACTTTAGTAATATTATCTGCTCATTGATGAATTCAAAGGAAAGAATGTCCAACATACTCTTTCCCTTCCCCATTTATATATCCCTCCTTTTTCTGGATCCCAAAGCTAGGGCCATTGGGACTCTGATGTTTTTCAGTTTAAATTTACCACTTATTAATTTATTCATAGAACAAATATGTATTAAGCCCTCATATTATGTATGAGACACTGTGTGAGACATGGTGAAGCGCAAGACCTATAGAGTTCCTTGCATCCTACAACACAGAGCCCAGTGCACAAAACAGACACTAAACAGATAATTGCACGTTTAAAAATGCTAACATACAGTTGTGGGAAGTGCTTTAAATGAAAAGCGTAGTTTCCAACAAGAATATAGAGGCCTATCTTCGTTTTACTGTGCTTCGCAGATATTGTATCTTTTACACACTGAAAATCTGTGGCAATCTTGAATCAAACAAGCCTATTGGCACCATTTTTCCAATAGCATTTGCTCCGTTCATGTCTCTGTGTTCTATTTTGGTAATTCTCCCAATATTTCAAACTTTTTCATAATTTTTGTATTTGGTGTTGTGATGTGTGATCAGTGATTACAACTCATGAAAAGCTCAAGTGATGGTTAATATTTTTAGCAATAAAGTATTTTTTGGTTAAGGTATGTGCATTTTGTTGAATAATGCTATTGCCTACTTAATAGACTACAGTATAATGTAAACACAAGTTTTATGTGCACCGAGGAACCAAATAACCAGCTAATTCATCTGACTTGTTTTCTGTTGATATTTGGTTGATTGAGGTGGTCTGGAAATAAACGCACAATACCTTGGGGGTGTGCCTGTATAATAAAGGGATGCAGCTATCCTAAGATAACTTCCTCTATACAGTTGAATGTCACGTGCAGTTACTCTCAATAGTGTGTTTACTAAAAAGAAGATGGAATCTGTCCCCAATCTCATTTGTCCCTGGTTAGATCGGATTTATGCCGATCCAAAGCAAAGCAAGGGATTGAGCAATTATATAACTGATATAGATTTCAACACTTCCAATCTTGATCCTGCAGGTCAAGAAACCCAACCATCTCAGCTTTTCCAACAGATCAGACACTACAGGAAATGAGACCCAGGACTTCTGTCCCCTAATCCAGTTTATATCTTCTAGACCACAAACCATTTCAGGATTACTTTTATGATCCAACAATTCTGAACAAGTTCTTCACTATGCTTAGTGCTCTGTTTTTTGAGTTAAAGGAAAAAAAAATCATTCTTCCTTTGGCCTCAGACAGTAAAACACGATCATAAAATAGCCACGTCCTCTATTCTCTGCCTTATCTATCAGAAGAGTCAAAGAGTGTCAGAAAACAGCTATCAGAAGCCTGCAAAAGACATGCAGATACTCTGGTCTGAGAGAAGTTTCGTCCTGACGACTATATTGGCTCCTCTCCAGAAATAAAGTGTGTAATTTCAAATGTTTTCAATAAGTTGTCAGCACTTAAAATTTCCTGCTGGAACTTAAAATTTGATAATTGCAGAATTATGGAGAGACCAGGTATCTTTACCAGTACCAGACTTCTCCCAGCTTGTTCCCTGGACTCAGATAGCCCATCAATTTTAGATGCTATGGAGACCAGCACAACTAACGCCATCCCCTTGCCTTTTAGTCACAACCCTTTGGCAAAAGAATAAAAAGGAAGCCAACCTTCAGAGTTATAGCTTCTAATGTCTTAGCTGCCCCTTAATAAGTATGTATTCAGAGCACATCGACAATAGTGTGACTGACATTGTTACTAATATAGAACAAGTCAAAATACAAAGAATTTTAAATGGCTCACATTCTTTAAAAATGAAATTGAAAACGTTTCTTCTTCTAAACCAGAGTCTCCTGCTGCTCCTGTTGGTAGTGAGATCTCTAAAGTGCCAGACAATGGTGACCGTGATGAATGGTCTTCATAGTCAAAGGTGCCCTGAGTGAAAAGCAAAAGAATAAAAAGCCGGTCTCACTTGTGTGATGCCAGTCTTGGAGACAATAAATGTCTGTGCATGTACTTTTAAAGTCAGATCTTTTAAGTTGATTGTTAAGCAGTTAACTGTTAATACTTTGAAATGTTCCATTTTTTGTCAGTGGTGAGTTTGTGTCGAAACTTTCCGTGCAACTGTAAACCTAAAGCTGCCTTCGGTTGAGCTTAAATAATTTAATTGCTGCTTTTTAACATGGAAGCGTTTAAGCTTTTAAAAGACTGAAGAAAATATATATTTCCAATAATCAGGGAAAGAATTATTCACTGTAATTGACATTAACGTATAATTTACATACTATAATGGTCCTAGTTCTTAATAAGTACTAAAAAGTAAGACTAAGAGTGAGAATAATTACCCCACAAGAGAAAAAATAAAAACATCATCTTTTTCTTTGGTTATGATTTGGGGGGTTGTTATATTTTGTTTTAAATGACAAGTTGGAGTTTCTTTAAGTCAGGTTTAAAAGGTAGAGAGGCTAATCAGCAAAAAGTTCAAAAAGGTTATTTTATTGGTCACCTAAATATGTTGTTCTATTGAGTTCCAAAGGAAGCAAATCTATATTAAATTGTACATTTAAAAAAAAAAGAGAAAAGAAAATTAAGCCAGCGACTCTCCCCCCAAATCCCACTATAGTGTAAAATTGCATCAAAAGTATTATGATATTACACCACTACCTACATCAATAAAATGCCAGTTTGACATATTATAAAGAAAAATCAGTCACACTTCAATAAGCCCAACTCTCTAGAAAGAAAAGGAAGTGAGACGTATATAGTATGCCTCATCCACAAGTCATCAGAGACCACAGAGCCATATAATTCTGCTGTGCCACATTTCAGAAGAAGTGGTTTCCAGCACAAGGAATCTTGTATCCTTAGATACTACATTTCAATAGCATGTCAAGACAGACAGGTAACTCTGAGGAATTAATGGTGAAATTAGAATGGGATCATGATATTCCATACCATTTTATTCTCCTATTCCAACCTTGTCTGCACATACCTCTGGAATCTAACTTGTATTTCAATATTCATAGTAAGCTTTTCACTTGGATTATAAAAGCAGCCTTCTTTAAGGAGACCCCACGACTGCCAGCATTTGATCATTAAAAAACTAAAATGTGGCACCTTTCTGTCTTGATTTATAGCACCTGAAGTGCAAGCATAGATGCCAACTGCAAATTTACTATGCATTGAAGCCCTGGAAGAATGAAGAGGTATAAATAATCAGACAACTATAGATAGACAATAAATCTGCTTCTGGCTTTCTCCCTTTCTACTGATGTTTCATAAAGGAATCCAGGATATTGTGGGAGCGTGTCCCTGACCTTTGAAGTTGACATGAAGGGGATAGCCATTTACTTCTGGAAAAGGCTGAGAAGAATACTGGAATACACAGAATATTTATCTGATCCAGGAGAAAATTTCTTATTTATTTTTTTTATCTGCTTTATCTTGAGGTTTGGGAGCCATCTTTCTCCTGAATAGGTAATGAAATGCTCCCAACATAACATTTGACCCTTTCTAGTCACAGCTACTTTGACCAGACATCTTATATTCTATTTTTTTTTCTGAGAGAGAGAGAGAGAGAGAGTGAGTGGGAGAGAGGATCAGAGGGAGAGAGAGGATCTTAAACAGGCTCTCATGCTTAGTGCAGAGCCCAACGCAAGGCTTGATTCCAAGAGTGTGGAATCAAGAGCTGAGCCAAAATCAAGGGTCAGACGCTCAACCAATGGAGCCACCCAGGCATCCCAGACATCTTATATTCTATAATCCCGTAGCTTTTCCATAATCCTCATCACTATTTTTGAGGTGTAAAAACAAGTGAAGCCCTATAATTGATTTTACCAACCTTCCTCTACCCCCACTCCCATCAGGGTTCAGAAAAGAAACGTCATTAATTGGGAGATTAAAAATTGTCTTTGTAGAAAAGTAACATTTTGAATGGGCTTGGGAAAAAATGCTAGAATTTTTTTTATAGAGTTGTGAAGGGTGTGCTCTGGGTGAAGGGGTACATATGAACAATGATACTTGAGGCAATTAGTTGAGTTGAGCACTCGGGAGTTGGGATAACACGTTGAAGCATGAGTTGGAGGCTTTACCCTGAAGGGCCTTGAAAAACAGGAGGCATTTCTCTGAATTCTGTATGAGGTGGATTGAACATGTTGAGGTTTTGAGAAAGAACAATATAATCTAAGCTCTGTTGTGCAAAGATTAAAATAGCTATAGTGTGTAGGAAAACTAAACAGTGGGGAGAGAGGACAAGAGAATCTATTTATAATAAACTGAGAGCTGACTATGATTTGAATGTAATAAATGGAAGAATTCTTACACTCTCCCCCAATTCTTTGCTCAGGTTGCTCTCTCTGTCTTGACTGCCCAGTTTCCATCCCCCAATCCAGCTACTGAAGAATAATTCCATACCTCAAAGCACAATTCAAGTCTCAATTTTTACAAAGAATGTCTGAGATCTCCAGGGGAACTCCCTAATGCCTTCATATTTTGTAACTATAATAAGTTACATGGTTCATGGTCAGCAGCCAAACAACATGTATCAAATGACTGAATACAGTAACACACAAAAATTCGGATTGTGTTAAAGTTACTTTTGTGTGAATTTGTCTTACTATCAGAACAGGGTCACCTATAAATCTTTCATCTCTGTAAGGCGAATTGCACATAGTAGGTGGTAAACAATTGTTGAATTAAATTGAATTAACAAATTTTCTGAAGATGTATACATCTAATAAATCCATATGTAAGTATGCACAATATTATAAAATAGTTGAATTCATCATTATGTGTTGCACATAGAGTTGTCTGCAGACTATGATATTGAATAAATAATTTTAGAATACACCAGTTTTCTGAATGTAAGTTAAAATAAGGACTGATTTTCATCAGAGGATCCCAAAAATCATCAGCATAATTGAAAACCGTGGCAATAAAGAAAGCAAAGACTTCCTCATACCAATGAGGGTATGCTAGTTACCAGCTGATTGCTTCTCGACTTCAAATCTAGCCTTCTTTCCACACTTTGCGATGCTGGAGCTGGACCCTGTCGACCTCTCTCCTTGCCAACTGCAGAGTGATGGTAAAGGTGCTAGAAGGATACCCACTTCAGCTTCCTGGTGAGTTCCGCCATTATCCTAGTGATAGCTTGCCAGCCAGTCTCACCAGCACCAGGGTAGGTGGCTTTCCAGTGAGCTCTCTTACTTCACAGCAAGCAGCTTCTTAGCGACTCTCAAGGCCACTCCAAAAGATGAATTCCTAGGAAGTTTCATGGGCAGGGAGAGGTTTCCTGCAGCACCTTGGTGAATTTCTCTCATCCAAAAAGTGCTCCTCCAATTCCCTCCGACACTCGGAGTGTCGGCTTTGTGCTGGAGCGTAGGAGGCATCCACTTCCAAGTTTGTTTCTCCCTCCGTGCTGGAGTTGGTGACGCTTCCTACTTTTGTTATCCCTGTATGCTTTGGGGTTCTCTTTACCCCTTTTAGTACTTAATCCCCTTTTACTAACTTAATACTTCCTCATAATAAATTTTCCTGGTATAAATTAAAGGTGTTATTGCCCACCTAATGGACTTTAATTTAAACAGTCTGTAAGGGAATTTTCTGGAAGCAGGCGGCCATTACAAAAACAAGATGTTTGCATTCCAATATTGGTTAGGTCACACAGGGGACCTATCTGTTTCAAATGGTAGAGTCAGAGTCCCTGTTATACCGATAGCCCTTCCAAGGAATTCTTATAAACAGGTCTTCATGTTTTTACTATATGTCCCCTTCACCTGGAACACAAATGAATGACTTTTGCAGACCCCCAAATCCCGTAAGTGTTCAGTGGATTTTGAGACATCCTGGCAATGTTTGTTCTTCCCGAAACAGATTCTCTAAGCTGATAGTGACCAAGTTATTCAATCAGTCATTTTTTTTCTCTAACAGAATGAATCATGGTTAATAGGTGGAATCCAAAATAAGACCCACTTAGCAGGAGCCATGAGATAGTAGAGATAGTAGGGAGCACAAATAAATAGAAGACACAAGGCAAAAACACCTGTTACTTGTTCTCATGGAAAATTATACCTAACTTTCATAGCTTTTTCTTAATTGTTGAGTTGTATTTAGATACTTTTTTTTCCCAATAGACTCTGAGCTTCACAATAGTAGGGATCATGTCTGTCTTGCTTTCATAAATCCCCAGTATCTAGTGTAAGAATGGGCACTCAATAAATATTTGGTGAATGAATGAATGGTTGAATATCAGTAGAATGCAGTTGTATTAAGATCATAGAAAAATATTCTTGAAATAATGGAGACAGCATAGGGCATGATAGCTGGTGATAACAGAGGGGTTACCCACAAAGTAACTTCTTTGAGTCTTGCATGGTATTCTGAATGCTTGTTCTAGTTCCAGACATATATTTCAGTCTCCATGAAGCCTAGCTGATTCCCTTTAAGGCATGGTAGTGGAGGTGATTCATGATGTTGTCACTTCCCCAAGAATTCTTGCGAGTTTTTAGAGAGGAATTTGGTCTTTGTTCTTTATTCCTTGTAATCAAGAAGAGACTGGAATGCTGATGTTAAGTACCTCAATTGCTAGTCATGAGACTATTGCTGTGCTTATACTATTGCCCAACGAACTTCAGTAGGCACACATTTTGCAATAGTAGTAACACAGGGACTAGGCATTTAGATGGTAAAGGGAAAATGATGCACATTCTTGGACTTCTCTCACTTGGCTCTGTGCCTCCATCATATATATATACATATATACATACATATATACACACATATCTATATTGACTATAAGACAATATATGTACTTCTTTTTCGCATAAAGAAACGATCACTGATTAAAGACCACCTGCTTGAGGTGCCATAAACTATCTCTAAGAAGAATGTATCAATATATTTCACATATGTGTTGTTTATGAGTTTCTTCCACTGAAACTTCAACAACTCTATTGGGTTCAGGCCTAATTTCTAGCCCCAGGGATATAGCTATCTACTATTAGAGAGCCCTTGGAACATGATAAAATACACTCTCTTACCCTCAGGGAAATTCTATTACGGCTGCAGAATATTCATGATACACAGGGATCCTCTTATCATATACTTTCCTTTATTATAATTTTGCTTAATGGCTTAATTTTGATCAATTGCAAGGGCTTGATCACTTAAAGCTATTGTGACAGATGATAACTCATGTTTATATTTTTGTTTTGGAAACTGATGAAATGATTCAGAAGATTGTGCATTTGTATCTGGTATGATATCTGATAGATTAAAGGCAATCCCCAGCTGTTGTTCTGTCCCTGGTGATTAAGGAAAATGATGAGTATAAATATTAGTAATAATATGTATTATCTCATGTAAGAGACAAGTTTAGTGAAATTTTAATACATGCTTTTATATATTATAAGGAAATGAATGCAATTTACAAATCCACATAAATAACACATTGGAAATTCCACTAAACTGTAATATGCCTTAAGTCAGCCATGATTGAAATGGCATTTGACAGGGAGAAAAACAGTATTTCTCTTTCCAACAACTCCCCACGTTGTCATCATGGTATGGTTGGGTAGTAGTGAGTGCCAGCTGAGGACCCTTCCCTCCTCTGTGTCACCATCTGGCTTCAGTTCCACTTCAATCAGTTTCTATTGGGTTTTTGATTTATGCTGGAATTCATAAGCAGAAATTAAGGAAGTTTGCCAATACATTTGAGATAACCCTTTTTCTCCTCATTTTTGTCCCTTTGAAACTTGTATAGGGAAATTTTGCACTCAGAAGCATTGGCCCAGTTAATTTAAGCTTTACCAACAGCAAAGATATGCCACCATTCCTGCAAAATCCTACATGTTCTTTTGCCAAACCGTGATGTCAATATTTTCTCCCCTGTGGTTCTAGTGTTATCAGGAGTTTCATTTGTACGAGGTCAAATGTTAACTGTCCTTTGTGAGTAGATGATATTGTTGTCCTTGCTTAATTTTAGTTAGCTATGAAAACCTTTTTTTTCGACCTTAAGTTTATGGTACTTTGTTTCAAAAATTTGATACCTTTCTGTATTTACTTTTGGGATTTCAACTGTAAAACACTGTATTGACATGGATATGAAAGATGAGCTGAGTAAATTCCTATGAAAACCATATAATTTCAGGTTCCTACCCACTCAGCAAAATCAGGGGTAATACAAAGCTGGGTTCCAGAACAGTTTAGCATAGAGTACAAGCCCTCAGAAGAGGCTAAAAGAGAAAGTTATTCACCAATCTGTGATCACAGCATGGTCAGCTATTCATAAATGCGCCATTAGAGGAGATACTGCTAATACCACTCTCCTTAATGGCCAGTTGGTTTTTCCATACAAACTCATTTTCAGGGTTTAATATATAAACATTCTACTTCCTAGAAGATGTAAAATTATGCACATAGCGTTGAAACTTAAAAATAAGAGTTGGAAGAAAATGAGTTATTTTTGGTGTCTTTGTAGCTCCGCTGTTTAACGCAGTTCATATGTACAGATTCTTTTTAATTATTCAAAAAGCATTTATTGATCATCTTTCATGTGCCAGGAACTTACAAATCATACTCTGAAAGAGCTACTGCCTGCCTGTGAAGGTGAGAGTGTGTGTGTTGTCTGTGTGTGTGTGTGTGTGTGTGTGTGTGTGCGTGTGAGACACTGAATATTAGAGCTGACTTGGACCATAAATTTTATCAAAACTGGATTCTCCAACTTTCTAAATTGAAATATTAAGGTCCAAAAAGGGTCTTTCCCTTGAATGTGATCAAACTGGATATGGCACCTGGTCTCACAATGTGTCTACCACAGCATGCAGTCAATACCAAATGTATATCCAGGGGTTCACATCTATGAATATGGAGAGAATTTCATGAAACTTGGGCTCTTCATCTGAGGAAATTAACAGCATATGCTGCCTAATTATCATTTTAGAAACAATCATTTTATACAATGACTGCAGGACAATAAGGAGAGAGATACCTGAGAGAAGAAACTTTGTTGACAGCAACCGGAGTCACCAATCAGCAGGCAAAGCATGAAAGAGATGTGGTCAATGAGAACAAAACAACATCTCTGTTACAATGTTACTAAATGCCTTTAGACTTGCCTCAGAACAAAAAAAAAATGAACTGACAGACATGATAAATTTGTGACTGCAGGTGCAAGTATATGCTCATTGAAATGCGTATTTCCCAGAGTATGTGGTCATTTTCAAGTGTTCTGTTTTCAAAACCCTATTAACATGAATTTCATGGAATTTACAGTTGTTCATGTTGCTTCACATCTGGGGGGAAAATATGCTTTCTAGATATTGAAGCATATCTGATGATCAAAAAACGACTCACTAAAAAAATCTCTAACTTCCGCGTTTCCAAAGCCTTGAAAAAGAAATGAGACAATTCGTCTGTTTTTCACCTTAATTCAATGAGGTATTTGATTTTCAACTACTGTCTCAGCACTGTATTAAAACCCTGTTACTAGGGAATAAAAGAAAATTACCTGTAATCCCCTTTCCTCAGAAAGCGTGTTATTATAATGGATTTCTCACTTTAGTCTGCCTTAGCTGCTGTCTAGAGAGAACTTGGGGCGCTTTAGAGTGCCCGAGCTGCTAAACCTCCTCGCCAGCAGGCGACGTTCACCTTCTCCAGCTGAAGGAACAGCATTGCTCTGCCCACCTGGCTCCAAGAAAAGACAGAAAGCTTGTGGATTAAAGTGACCTGTCATGGATTTCATGATTTGGGACAGGTGAAGAGGAAGCTATTATGGAGACAGACTTTGCATGACATTCTAAAATAGAGCAGCTGTTTTTTCAAAAGATACTTCTATATTTGAAACTATTTTTCTATTTTTGGAAAATATCATAGGAGTACAGAAAATACGGTGGCTTTGTGAATAGTGAAAGACGTCTCACCACACCCAAAATAACTGTCTTCTTTATTTATTTTGTGTAGTGTGTAGTGTGTGTGTGTGTGTGTGTGAGAGAGAGAGAGAGAGAGAGAGAGAGAGAGAGAATCCTAAGCAGGCTCTACACTGTCAACTCAGAGCCCAATGAGGGCTCCAATTTGACGCTTAACTCAATGCCCCAGAAGTAACTGTCTTCTTATCATTTACTCCTTCTCATTTAATACAATGGGACCACATTATGAGAGCTTCTTCCTTTAGGCTCCTGCAGGGATACCCATCTCCACTTTATGCACTGTCTATGCTCACATGTCTATGACATGCTAATAAGACCTTAGCAAATAGTTCTCATTACCACTGTCAATAATTATTTAATGAATGCTATATAGAAGAGATGGAAACAGACACTTATGTAATATTTAACATGTGCCTGTGCCCATATAATGTGTGGGACATTTTAAATTATTTTACAGAAACCCTGCAAAGGAGATATTATTAAAGAGGAGATACTGAGGATTTAAAAGTTTTCCCCAGGGGTTGTGAAAAGGGTTATTAGTAAAACGGTTGAAATATTAGCATGGATGAGGTCATAAAAGGCACAAAGAAATAGAACCTCTAGTCTTCTAAGACCTTACAACATACTGGGGTAAATATGATACATACAAATGTCACGATGCACCAGTGTATATAATACATAATCAGCATTGGAACAATTGAGGGGAAGATGAGATCATGTCTGAATGATAGAATTAAGTACGTTTGAGAACCATTTAGGTAAGGAAAATAACAGCTAACATTTACTGAGAGCCCACCACTTTTCATATTTCTGATGCCATCCTCAGAGCTTCATACATAGTAGGTGAAAAACAAAACAAAACAAAGTAAAACAAATAAACAAAAACACTAGGAGGCAACTCTATTCATCCCAATATTACAATGAGGATTTTAAGGCACAAGTGGTTTATGTACATGCCCAATAACACAGCTAATGTTAATGTGTGGTGGTTGCGGACTATACCCACATACTTTACAGAACATATCATAACTTGAGTCCACTCTTCCACTTACTGTAAGTTAATCATCATTAAACTCTAACATATTCTCAAATATTCCCCCAAATGTTCTGTTTATCTTTTTTTCTTTTTAAGCCAACACTTAGCTGTCCCCAGAAGACACTGCTTTCCACACAGGCCACTTTGGAGGTGTTTTGCTGTTGTTGTTATTTGTTTGTTTAAATCCCATGAAGCACCACTTCAGGTCTTGTAAGTGAGGTAGGTGTCCCCATTTCTCTCAATGGCTTCTTTCGCTCATCGATCTGTGCAATCAGAAAGATGGAGATTCAAATAATGGAAATGGACCATCTTTTGAGTGGAACACTTTGCATGAAAAAAAAATCAAAAATCTAATTTAGGATATGTTTTCTTTGAGTTGTTAATTAGGCATCCAAGCTGAGTAGCCAGTGGATATCCAGATGTAAATGTCAGTAAGTGAAAGACTCCGGGTGAGTGTGCTTAGGTATTCCTGAAGTCATCTATGTCTGACTTACTTTTTCTATTCACACCTTCATCTTTCCAAAATCTGCCTCCTTTATTCAATATCTTGTGAAATTTCTCTCTCAAGTTTCAACAGTATCTAACAACTTTCTCAAAGTACTGTGTTCAGTCTCCATTTTACTCACTTTTCTGCTGAATTAGATGCTTTTCATCATCTTTCTCTGTTCCTTTGGATCTGATGGGAAATAGCCATCTGGTGTTTCTCTTAGGAGTCACAATCACTTTCTTCAGATGCTGGGGTTTTTTTTATGCTAAAATGTTAAGTGTTGTTCAGGAATTTTTTTTCTTGTCTTCTGTTCTCATGGTCATAATCTTTAATAATTTCGGGAATCAGGCAGCAAACAAAAATGAGTGAAATAGCCTCGTGTACAAAAACAGTGGAGGGAGGACGGTGACAACCTGCCATGTGAACTCCTTGTCTAGAAGAAATCAAATGCGAAGTTTTTAAACACTATGCAAATAAAACAAAATTTGTCCACGGATCACCAGGGCTTGGATAGATCACTGTGAGTCAGCATTCTCCCCTAGGTCTTTGTCCCTAACCGAAATTAAGCAATTACCTTTAATAGGTAATTTGAAGACAAATATCACTAGCTCAGATCTCTCTCACATTATAGAGGAAGCAATGAACTACAAACGGGGAGAAACTGTGAATAATATTCTCTTTCATCCTGAAGACACTGTACTTTCAGAGCCATTTCCAACTGTTAAATTATATCTATACCATTGATGTCCTAGAAGCACTAAAACTCTACCTATTAAAACCTTGAATACATTATCCTTTTTGGATAAGCAGTTTTTCTTCTAATGTTTCCTACCTCAGTAGTGAGTTTCACAGGATAAGAACTCCCAAGTCAACATTAAATCCTACTGTTTCTTTACTAATAGTCACCTGTCCTTTGAACCATGCACATGAGTATTCCAGAGAGGCTCTCCTCAAGGACTTAAAAAATTGGCTAAGTAAGACTGGCTTCTGAGACACATGTTGGATCAAATCAGAGATAGGCACAGTTATCTTAAAGAAACAGAACAACTCCCACATCTGGAAGACTTACTAGTAAACTCCCATCATTTTTGTGCCATTTGGATGGTATCCAATGAAACCTAGAAGAAAAAGAATCACCAAGACAAATATTGGCAGTGTCTTCTCAGGGATGCCCAAAAGGTATTTAGTAATTTAATTCCTTTGGCAATATTATTTTACTGTGAGAATAACATATTAATCAATTTGATGGCTGATGTCAGTAAGTATTCCATTGCTATAGTTCTCTGTTTTTGATCTATATTTATGAGGTAATATTTGATTGCTATTTGGTTTGATTGGCTACTGAGAGAAATTTCTTGGGGAAATAGATTTCCAGTCCAATTCCAATAATGATTATTTCTCCATAGGGGAGAAAATGAGAGAGAGAGATAAGGAAAGAGAGAGGAAAGGAAGGAAGGAAGGAAGGAAGGAAGGAAGGAAGAAAGGGGGGGGGGGGACTCTTAATAAGGCTTATCTTTGTATTTCACCAGAAGAGGCCCTTGAAAAAAATGAGCAGATCATTGTGATTGAGTAATCTGCTTCCTGTGATAGAATTCCCAAGGGAAATTATTAAATAATCCCCCCATATTAATGCAGTGGTCTTGTGAACTTGGTAATGTGAGGTTCTTGAAATTTCAAGTCATAAGGCTAGACCAGAGCTAACACCATATAACTGTATTCTATGGAAGCTTCTTGGAGATTGGCAAATATACATCCCTTTGCTTAGATTTTTATGCTTGTCTGCTTTCCCAGTATATACAGATCCTACTTGTCATCACACCTCCACACCCCTCCATCCCACTGTCATTGCCACACTTCTAATCCTGGCAATCCTAGACCTCCTAAGTGATCTTTCTGCCTCTCACTATCTTTAATTTGTTTGTTGCTGACACATAGAGCTTTCAAAATATAGATAATGTCATCACTTCTATCTTTTCACATCAAGAGCTCTTCAAAGAAACTTGACCCAGGGCAGATGACTGGAATCAGTAGATATTCGGGAGTAGTGAGCCATAATGGCAACAAGGCCACCATTCCTTCTTAGAAAACCCCAAATCATACTCACTGCCCAGAATCCGGTTAGGCTTCCTCTTCTCCCCAAGGCAGACAACCATACCTTAGGTATATCTCCATTTAGGACAAATTGGTTTCTTTTTTTTTTTTTATTTGAGCCAGAAAAACATGCAGCTCAGGTTGAAATGAACTTGAAATATTTGCTTTGTCTTCAGTGATGTTAATTTTCTTAAGAACAGCTTTCAAGGGTATTTATTTCAAGCAATACCACCTTGATCAAGTCTACAACATTAAAGGCATAGATTTGTTCCATATGGTGAAGTAGGGATTGTGCACCTTAGGTTCTAATAATTATGGAAAGGTACAAATTTAAATCTAATATAAACTACCAAATGAGTTTGTGACATATTCTGCAAGCTAAATTCCTTTTTATAGCCTTATGCATAGAAAGACGAGCATTTTGCAATGCATTAGGCTCTGGCAGTGCATGTAGTATCACATGAAAGGGAACAGCAAAAGCATAGAAGATGGTGCATTTTGGCAAAGCTAGAGTTTGCCAACTTTGACACACTGAGATTTTTTTAAGAGCGGAGATGAAAGACTAAGTTTATGAGTGCTCAGTTAGAGTCACAAACCTTCTTATTATTACTAGATGTGCAAAATGTGACCTCGGCAAAATTTATTATGCGCTGTACTAAATTTGCCTTGTAAAGGATGTCATTTTATTCAATGTTGTTTACTCTTTCCTACGTGCATCCTCAAAAGGCAAAGTTGAATGATGACTATATTCTCTGCTGTCAGAATGTGCAAAGTAAACAAAAATACTATGATTGTAGAAGCTAGGCCAAGGGGGTAAGTGGGGGTGCAGCTGTAGATTAAGTAAACAGATACCATTGATCATTTTATGCCCCTAAAGATTACAACAGAATCATGCAAATGAAACTTTGTAAGAATTAATAATATGGTCATAGCAGCTAAAATTTTATCTCCCTCTAAACTGAAGGCCTAAGAAACTCCAAATTGGGCTTTGATTGCCTTAATGTCAAAGACAGATCTTTCTTTGAGTCAGCTCAGTATATAGCATAAAACAGCTGTTCTGGCTATCGGAGTACAATTCTGAGCGAATGTGATGAAGGAGCTGAGAAATTGCTGTGATGTATGATAGTGCCTGCATCGAAAGCAAATTTGTCTGCAACCTCCAGGGCTCACTGAATATTAAGATAAGGCAACTGGGATTGGCGTTATTCCCTTCAGTTTAAGAGCTAGGACATGTGGAAATGATTGTAGGCCTAGACTATCACATTCCTCCTAAAAATTGTTGGCAAGTCCTCAGACTCTGAGGCCATTATTATTATCATTCTCCTGAACATCATTTGGGGAAAAATAAGGCCTAATAGAAAAGAAAGAGAATTCTGGCACCTTTGTGAATCCAAAAGAAGTTTTATTGAAAATACAACTTTGGAAGAATGATATGAGAGAAAAGAAATCAATAGAATTTGATGACTATCTTTTAGACCTTAGAAAGGAGATTGATCTCAAAGTTAATTTCTGCCTTATTAGACTAAACCATGGGCCAGGAAAACCTAAAAATATGGGCTAAATTCAAGGGAATCAATTCAGTTCTCTTCCTTGTGACAGGAAATGGTGCAATTTAAATTTACAATATTAAAAAAGGGGGGGTACAAGCCCTGTCTTCTAAATACCAACATAAGGATGAATAAAAGTCCTATTCACTATAACCCAGAAGCTATTCTCTAGTGCTTTGGGCTTTTACATAAGAATGGAAGTCTCCCTATGAAAATGACATGTGATAGTCAGACTTGGGATGCCAAAAAAAACCCCCCAGAAATCCTAGTGTACGTTTTTAAGGCATACTTGATTGGCAATGTTGAGAAGAAAGTTTATTTAGGAAAAAACTTCTGATAAACTACCAGCAAAGTAAATGAGTTTTACTTTGGCCTCTGTACAAAGGAACATTTAGGCATAAATATAATTGCCATGTGTAAACGTAATGAAAATAAACATGGTATTCAAGGTCCATGGCAGATGGATTTTATAGAAAGTTTTTTTATAGATTTTATAGAAAATTTCCTTAATTTTACTGAGCACCACTTCTTTCATCTGTAAAATTAAGATGACATAACAAATCGTCATGTGTAACAATAAAATAATGCACATAGCAGACTCAACACAATGTTTGTACAATAGCTGCATTATGAAAATACATTTCAAATATTAAATATTTAGAAAAATAGAAAACAAAAATTAGATACTCTTATAGTCTGAGACCTGGGTTCATTTTACTCTTATAGTCTGAGACCTGGGACGCCTGGGTGGCTCAGTTGGTTGAGCTTTTGCCCCTTGCTTTTGGCTGAGGTCATGAACTCACAGGCTGACAATGCTGTGGAGCCTGCTTGGGATTCTCTCTCTCTGCCCCTCCCCACTTGCACATGCTCGCTCTCTCTCAAAATAAATACACGTGAGTTTTTTTTAAATAAAACATTTTGAGGTCAGAATTTATGTTTAATTGACTATGGTTCATCATTCTATTCCCAGTGCCTGAAACAGTGTTGAATGGGTGAATAAGAAGTTGTTAATTTTATTTTTAAAGTGGTGAGTCTAAGTTGTGGATTTTGATCTGATTTGATTGTTTTAAAGTCAATTTTAAAAGATTGCCTTTGTTTTTCCTGTCTATATCAGAATATATTTCCTGTCTAAATCCTAGATGGAGTTCATAAATCACTTGCTAATACAACAGCATCCTTCCCGTAAGGATGGCGTCCTGTGGCCACTTGGGGTGAATGCCAGATGCTGTACGAAATAGAGGTATGCTCTTACAAGCTCCTCTCCTAATATGACATCCTGCAGAAAGGATCAGCTTTCTCTGGAAGCATACTTCACGCAATGCTTATGTGACCTCTCAGTGCATTAACGACAGCAGGTAAATCATTGGGTTTTGTCTAGCAGACGAATTGATTTAGGGATGCAAAGAAAGTACTCACTAAACAATGTGCTATCCAGCTGGAGCATAATAAACACACTTATAGCCAAGCAAATAGGTCTAAATGCTTAATTAACTTTTGTTCACCTTCCAAACAACGAGGAACCAAAAGTACAATCAATCGAATCTGTTTAGCACGAATCCACAGCCAGATTCTTTGTATCTACCCAGAGTTAGTCTTGATCAGACCTAGTTAAATATCTGAAGATTTGCTTGTTAATAGTCTCCATTTTTCACAGGAAGAAATGCAGAAACCTAGGGAAGTGTTGGCTCACCCAACTGGACATTCACTCTGCTCGGGATCCATTCGGTAAAAGGATGCTGCTTACCTTATCTGTGTATTTCAGACACTAGATTTTAATGTTAAAAGAGTCAACAGTGATGTATTTAAAGTCCATGTTGAGGGGCGCCTGGGTGGCGCCGTCGGTTAAGTGTCGGACTTCAGCCAGGTCACGATCTCGCGGTCCGTGAGTTCCAGCCCCGCGTCGGGCTCTGGGCTGATGGCTCAGAGCCTGGAGCCTGTTTCCGATTCTGTGTCTCCCTCTCTCTCTGCCCCTCCCCCGTTCATGCCCTGTCTCTCTCTGTCTCAAAAATAAATAAAAAACGTTGAAAAAAAAAATAAAAAAAAAAATAAAGTCCATGTTGAGAAATGACTGTAGATAAAAAGAAATTTGCACAGAGAAGTGAAACCTTTTAGTCTGTCTTGTGGATAAAAGAGATGATTTTTCCAAATGTCCCCGGCCTCAACTCAAGTCAAGAACTGTTCTCTGGAATCTTCCTTCCTAAGATTTAAGGAAATCTTAGGTGTTTGTATTTATGTTTACGTAGAAGAAAAAAATGGCAAGTGATATTTCTCTTATTCCATCTCCATTCTGCCTTATAAACTTTTTTCATGCAGATGAGAAATAATGACCACCTGATACATAACAACTAAGAAGCCGGTGAGCAGGAACGATGATACCAATATGCCCTGTTTTATTTTCAATTGGTATAGTATATATACTATATCTAAGATTTTCTTAATTCTGTGTTATTACAGAGAACTCTGGAGTCAGATTTTGTGGGATCAAATCCAGCATTCTCCATTTGTTACCTGTGTGACCTTGGCAAGTTACTTAACTTCTCTGTGCACCCATGTGTTCATTTATTAAATGGATATAATCATAATACCTTCCTCATAGAGTTGTCATGAGACTTAATATTTGGAAAGCACTTACAGCTGTACTTGGCATATAGTAAGTACTATATAAGTACCTTGTCTATCTATCTATCTATCTTCATCATCATTTGTAAATAATATGCTTAATGTAACTAAAATGGCAGAGATCTGGCCACAACATGTTGAGTTTGTAAAAAAAAAAAAACAAAAAAAACTGGGACTTCTAGATGGTTTTTTTTTTTATTTTAACTTTCTATTTTGATGGAAAGCATGTGATGTTTACATGGCTGCAGTACAAATAGAATTACGAGTCCTGCTTTACAATTATAAAGCTGATTACATCTGCTATCATGTTTAGGATTCCATCATATTTTCAGCATAAAACGCTCTATTTGGTTACAATGGAGGATAGAAAGATGACTAACATACAGAGGAGCTTATAATCTATTGGAGTTGATTCAGACATGCACGGAAATAATATGACATGAACAAGAGGTAGACGAGTGTGAAGAAGTGTCAACGGAAGACAGAAGTAGATAAATTGTAGATTTCAAAATGGAGTTCCGTTTCAAAATAGATAATGCTAATTTTAAATGCTATCGGAGCAGTTTGGTTAATTTGAGAGTGTTTATCCAGGGCGTACGATAGGAGAGCAGGCCAGATATAAGACTGCTGAAAAGTTTTGAAAGTTGTCGGATTAGCACTTCTGGGTTCTTGAGTTTTATCGCAGCATTTTGGCAGGGCTACTTTGGAATGTGAGCGATGCTCATTTCAGGCATGTAGGAGAGTATACAGCGTTAGGAAAATTTGGCAAGACAGCTTTGAAATCAGCTTTTACCTGAGTCATTGATAAGAACTTTGTGACACCATTACCGTCAACATCCATGGCCACGGTAAACATAAATTCTGTGTGTCTCATAAAGCGTCATTAGAAGAAGTTACATTTGATATGCTCCTTTGCAGTCCTATCGCTTCTTGGGCTAATTTCCCATTTCCTCAAGTGGGGCAAGTTTTATTTTCCTAAAATGGCCCAAAGCATGTTACCCTGAGATATCCAGAATGTTTATTAAGTTCTCAACCCACTTTACATTTTGATAACTTTACTGGTTCCAATGGTGAAGCGAACTATAAATAAGTATTCACTCATCAAAAACATTCTTTGGATGAGTCTGGGGCAAGAATTAAGAGTAAGGTGGTTAGACTCATTTGACAGCAACCAAGAGTGTTTTGACACTTGGGAAATTAAGTCGAAACATAAATTGGAGTTAACATCATATCAAAGCCCGGATGTTGGGAATATTACTGTCGTGCTTCCTCAAACCATTTACTTTTGCTTCTACCCCATGTGCTTCTGAAGTTATCAAAGTTTAAGTTTGCATGGATCCATTATCTACTGCAGCAAGGAGAAAATTTTGAAAGCAGAAGGTCACTTTTACTTTAGAAGGGGAAACAATGTTGATATTCAAAGTGTCTAATCCTTAGACACTGAAATTAAGGAAACTAGGTACCAAGTAAATGTTCAAGTCAGGCATGACAGAGGTATGATCTCTTTCCCCATTCGGAATAAAGATACTTATTTGCCCATTGCCAAGAGAAAATGTGTTCCAGGTGTTGACAATTTGTGAGAGTCTCTTCATTGTGTACTTTGGGGGACTAAAGCCAACTACTTCTAAAGTTAAGAGAGGAAAAAAGGAAGAGAAATCAGAAATGTGTTTGTGTGCACGTGTGTATGTGTGTCTGTAGCCTCGCAAAGTGATGTCTCCACACCGAGAGGAATGTGAAGCAGCCCCTTGTAAAGTTAATACTGGGTGATCTTTTTCACTGTGCATCTCTTTTAACTTAAACATTTGTAGGTCCCTGCCAAATATCTGTTTTCAATAGAGGTGAAGTTGTCAGGGAAAAAAATTTTTGATGGGGTAAAAGACATGCTTCATCTCTGTCCCCTAGGATGAGCTTCCTCATACCATGGCCCGTGTCTTCCCTAAGTTCCAGCACTAAACAGGAACACCTGAATAGCAGGGACATTATAAAATCAAGTGTCAGTCGTCAATTGAATCCATGCTCCTTTCTTTTATTTTCATTGTCTGTTTCAGTGCTGCTAATGAGTTTTCTGGTTCTAAAAACATCTTCCTGATACTCTGATGCTAAAACATGCTAAAACATTAGAGTTTCCAGTCTAAATGTTCACAGACACGTCTAAAAGTTTTGGTCTATTCTTGTCTCCAAGGGATGTTTACAAAGAGGGAACACAGGTCATGTTTCATTATTCAAGCTAATGAAAAGGAAAAGAGTGAATGGTTCAGAAAAGGAAGTAATCCTTGTGATAAACCTGTTAACAGCAGCATAAGAGTCTTTAATTTGGAGAAATAACAAAATAAGCAGGTAGCTGAGAGGTATTCTTAGGGGAGAGCCTGACAAATGAGATGAATTCTTAAAATCATTCCTTTTCCCATGTTAATATGTACACTCTAGAAAGGCCCTTTCCATTTATTTGTTTGTTTGTTTGTTTGTTTATTCATTTATTTACAGAAGTAATAACTACCTTGCAGGGGATTTTAGGATTCGAGGAGCTTCTTTTGTTGCTAGAGAGAGAGGTGGTGTGGTAGTAGGCACATACTGAGATCCGTAAGTGTTAGCAATTATCAGAGGCTACAAACTATGCCAGTTGAAGGATCTGCTCTTTAAGGTTACAGGGAAGTAAGATTGAATTAATGGCTCTGTCACTTTCTTTGTGTTCTCAGACTTAGTGACAACCTGTGACTTGCTTTTTTCATGTGCAAAAGTGAGAAAATAAACCTCCTTCATTAAACTGCTTTGAGTGAACCCACATGAGTTAATATGTTTACAGAAACTAATTCAGCAACTGGTGCATGTTGGTTCCACCCTGGGAAACACAGCTAGACCTGCAGCTCTGTTTTTCTTCACAGAGTATTGCCCTTGGCCCAGCTCACTTGGTGGCATATAACATTGAATTGCTAACTCCTATAGCCAAGAAAGTGAACCTTATCCCATCTACCTAGCAGTAGACAGTCTATTGGCTACCTGTCGCTGTGTAACAAATTATCCCAAATTCCAGCAATTTAAAATAACAAACATTTACTATGTCACACAGTTTCTTTGGGTCAGGAGTCTGGGAATGTACAAACAGTAGGTATCTGACTCTGGGTCTTTCATAAAGTTGCAGTCAAGATGCAGCTGGAAATGGAGTCATCAAAAGGTTTGATTGTTCTGGAAGATCTGCTTCCAAATGCTCTCATGTCGCTATTGGCCAGTGGCCTCACTCAGTTTCTCACCATGTGGGCCTTACACTAAGGCTGCTTGCTCATCACATGGCAGCTTGATTTTCCCAAAGGAAGTGATCTGAGAGAGATCCAGACACTGTTTTTCACAACTTAATCTCAGATGTGACACGCTATCACTTCTGCCATATTGTGTTGGGCACACAGATCACCTCTGGGCCAGTGTGGGAGGGAACTCCACACGTCCAAATACCAAGGGTCAGAGATCACTGGAGCTATTTGAAGCTGGTCTTCCACTGAACGGACTGAACGTCTGCCAGCGGATGCAACCTCATGCCTGACTGCAAGTTCGAGACTCTGTGTAGTATTTATTGCTGAGAATCCTCTGGCTTCAAAAACATACCATACCTGCTAAAAGCAAGCTATAGCTTGCTATTTTGTTTTGTTCTATTGGTCATTCCCATATCCAGGGAAGTTTCTCAACTGATAACACCTGAGTTCATTACAGAACCATCCATAGATCACAATACTAGTGTTCAGATTAAAAAAGCCTTTACGAGTTCTATTTTTGATGCTAACAGATGCCCACCCAATATATAAGATTGGGTCATTTGCCAAGCAAGCAGACAAGCTCTGCTTTGTGTTCCTAGGGAAGGAATTAAAGAAATCTTTAGGAAATTAGGGAACAACAGAGAAATGGGGAAAATATGACCCGGCAGCACAAACGGAACAAGAAAGCCACAGAGCCTGTCAAAGGACAGAAGGGATCTGATGGCATACAGATTGCCAAGTGTTGACTATAGAAAGAATATTTAATATTCCAACTAACAACTTCTGGTTATAGAAGCCGTGTTTCTAGTAGGTTTCATTTTAGGAACTTGTATTTTCTTAATACTTGGAAATTTAAATCTCCAACTACATTTCACCTAGGGCAGCATTAGCTAGAATAAGTCAGTAGCTCTTCTCTGACCCATACAGTTTTTCTGATATTAGAAATGGGACAAAGAAAAAAAAAGATTCCATAAAATTAGAATCATATATTTATGTAAAAATGCTTTTTGATTAAGGTTGTAAATGATCTTTTGGAGCCATAACAAAACCATATATAGTATTTTTAAATTGCTGTATTGTTTTGCAGTAAGTCTTTTTTTTAATAAAAAATTTAACAAAAGCAAAAATATTAAGTTCGAATAACTCTCTGTACTCAATTTTGTAGTGACATATTGCGTTAGCTGCAGCATAATTATTGTTCTGTCATTGCATTTTTATAGCTTTTTAAAGTGTAGTTGACGGATTTAATTCCTGGATAAAAGCAGGTCAAACATCCTCAAACATTTTTCATTTTTCTGTAAGCAGATACTTTTTTTATCATCTGATGTAGACATAAATAGTCATTCTGGTTTTTTGATGTCACTTATAGGAGGTTATGCTGAAAAATAGGTTAACTGTAAATTAGTAAGTTTCTCTCTTTCATGGAACAAGACAATACCCATCGTCTAGGGAAAAGACTTATTGCTAGGAATCAATAAAAATTATCCTGTGGCTTTCCCATGCTTTGTAGTTAATTATGTGCCTTTGATTACTTTGCATTATGTTTTTCGACTTTGGTCAATGGGTATTACTCAAACAGGTAGAACTAGTCTGTATGTAAATGACAAGGCCATAGATTTCTTCTCAGCGGATCTGGTAGCCTCAGTGCACAAGGCTGTATTTATTCACTTAGGCAAACTCAGGCTTATAGCTGTGGGGTTGACAACAGCTGTACAGTTGGAAAAACCAATTCTCCTTGACTGGTACTTAAGGAAAGACTGCAAGAAACTCTAGCATAAGCAAAGGACAGAGACAGGTTGCAGGTGCACAGAGCTGGCCTCCACTCTGCCACACATGCTCAGCAGGCTTACAGGCACTGACGCAGGAGGACAGTAATGAGAAGGAGGAGAAGGCTGGGACAGAGAAGCCTTCACATCTGCGTTCATTGCTAATGAGCAAAGCATGCTACTTTGCCCAACAATTGCATTATTATCCAAGTATTATATTTGGAAGAGAATGCAGAGTATCTTTTTATAGATTTATGTTATTTGCTCTAAATTCACACTGAGAGATGCAGATTAACAGGCAAAAGGAAGGAGAGCATTCTATGGTGTTATCAAAAAGAAACTTTGTACTGAACCAGAGCATGTGGGAAAGATATGATCATTAGCATTTTTATGAGCTTTTAGTTTCCATTTTTTTTGACACTGATAAGAGATCTGTCTTCTCTTAAATGTAATGATTTGTATATTTGCCCTCATTTGCAAGTTCAGAGTCTGAGGGAAGACAAATCCAAGTACTGTCTAGTACCGAAATTTCCTTAGGCTGCTCTGACGAAAACAAAAAGGCATTCATCCTCAAATTAGTGACTTCATGCAAAAGGGTACAACAGAAAAAAATGAACTATTTTTGGCTCAAGAATTCATTCCCTCTGGAGCAAATCCTCTGCTGCTGTTCTGTACATAGGCGGGAGGGGTAGTTGAGAGGAAAGCAGAGCCTATCCTTTACAGGTGTTGGTCCCTAAGAGAAAGACATTATACACCTATGCATCAGTCATAGATGCGTACATCAAAATACATCATTTTTGTCCAAAGTGTTTTTAAATGTTCTAAATATGGCAAAATAAGACATTGAATATTTGGCCGCTGTGAACATTTTGCTCATCATCACATGAACTGGGTTACAAGAGGGTTACATGTTTAATATGTCTCACTTTTTCAGTAATGAAGAGATAGCATAAAGGGGTGCTTCAGAACCTGGATTCTGGACCCTTACTCACCCATCTTTTGAAACCCAGTTCCATTCCTTAGCAGCTGTGCAGTCTTGGGCAACTCATTTAATCACTCCATGCCTCCTCCATGACTTTATTCATCTGTAAATTAGGGTTAAACATCATGGGGCTTTGGCAGGCTTAAATGAGATAATATACGTAAAGCAATTAGAACAGTGCCTTGCATGCAGTTGGCATTGTATTAGTGATTGCAATTATTATCATTGCTTTTTCTGTCTCAGGAAAATACCTTTTTATGTATTTAATATGCTAAAAATGCAAAAATTGAAACTAGAGGTAGACAAATTTAATAAAATAAAGAAAACCTTATCTCAATATTTCATGATTTGCCTTTAGATTCCCAATGGCCTTGTGTCCACTTGTCCATTGACCTCTGTTGGCTTTTTGGAGTAAAAGTCATTTCTGGAGCCCTCTCGTGTCTGTCAGTATGCATGTAATTAACATTCTGATAGTTGAGAAGTGTTCAGTTTTGAAATGTGAAATAACCAAATTATTGGACATTGTGTTTCAGGAACTCAAAAGTTTAACTACCAAGGCCCTGACCCAGAGATTCAGGACAGTATCCCTATACTATCCCTTACTAGAACCTTGCCTCCAACAAGATACCTTTAATAAGTCCACAGTTTTGACTGGAAGTAGTTAAAAATCAGCCATACATGCTACTTCCTCGGTGACCTCAATCCCAATGTCCCTTTAGCTCTCTCTGCAAAAATAATCTAAATTTATGTAGTTTTTTGATCAATGCAAGATTATGAAACAGATTAAAGCTAATATATCTGCAACAGATAATATGATGTCTGTTTCTTGCTTGACGTTCAGAAGAGTTGCCAAGTGATTTCCTGTAGAAGATGCATTGGGGAGTGGATTTAAGGGGAAAATATTTTCTTACCACCACATTTATAAATTCTTTCTGTTTCTTGTTCTATATCGTCACAGTCTGAGTTCTAATTGAGACTTTAAAACAACAGAATGATGGATGTGTGCCTCTTTCTCAGAATAAATGCATGTTGAAACAAAATACATGGATATCATTTGTAATTTCACTGAACACTTCCAAAGGACACCCCCACACAGATGTTGGTTTACTTTCACACACACACACCTTTCCTCCTCTTGAATTTATTTCTTGTTTGGGGAGGGTTAGGATGGGGAGAAGAGGAAGACATGAAGTCTTCCTTTTCTGTTTGTTGTTCCCTAAGCACTTTCTAGGGGTAAGTGAAGACCCAACAGCCTTGGGTACAGGGTCCCACCCCATCTTTAATGTGGTGCTCCCTTGGGCCAGTCCTCTGGGGGATAATGCAGTGGTACTGAGAAATAATGGGGGAAGGGTATGGTAGACATTGGTAGGAGTTGTGAGAAACAACAGTTCTCAAAGGACTTATGGAAGGCAGGAGGTCTCTTGTCAGGATCTGGATGTTCCTTGAATCCAAAATGGTATGTGTTTATGGGCCTTTGTTTTCAGCTGTAGGTTTGAGAAGACATTTCCAGGAAAACAAGATGCTTCTTTACACCATCATATTGAAGTGTTTTGTTTTGCGTTTTTTTAAATCATTAATAATAGCATCATAGCTAGCCTCCGAGTTGGGCCACAGTGAACTCTGTATCCTGGCACCTGGTATCCATACTCCTGTGTAGGCCCTGCCCCTGTTAAACAGAGCTGACTTCTGTAACAAAAAGCAGAGTGCAGAGATGATGGAAGGGGACTTCTGAGGCTAGGCCATAAAAGACATGGAAGCTTCCATCTCTGTACTCTTTGATTAGTCTGGGGAAATCCAGCTGACATGTGGTGAGGACACTTGAGTGGCCCTGCAGGAAAGCCCTCCTAGGGAAGAACGGCGGCCTCCAGCCAGCAGCCAGTGAGGAACTGAGGCGTCCTGCCAACAGCTCTTGCTAGAGGGCCATCTTTGAAGCAGATCCTGTAGTCTCCGTGAAGTTGTCAAATAGCGGCCACCCTGGCTGACATCTTGATTGCAACCTCGTGAGAGATCCTGAACCAGAACCACCAGGCAAAACTAAGGATTCCCGATACCCAGAGATGTTGCTTAAAAAACAATGTACTGTCTAAAGCTACTAGGTTTTGAAGTAATTTGTTGTGTAGCAATAGATAAACTAAACATAGAAGAATATCCGTATGTTAGAACAGTAATTGAAAAAACAAAGCGCAAAACAGAACAACACATTCAGTATCATTCCAGCACTATAAATTGCATATAGAAAGAAAGAGGAAAAAAATCACCAAAATAATGATATTTACCATCAGCTATTGGATAACTCAGAATCCTTTTTACATTCAAAATGCGTGAAGTATGCATTTTGTTAAAAATACTTTTAAAAATATTTTTGAAATATTTATTTCATTGTTGGAAAGATAGAACCCATTTTTATTTTCTCAATAATGTGTGGGGGAATACTATTCTGGTAACAGCTTAAAAATCTAAAATATGAAAATCTGCTTCTGGCATCAGGTCAGTTTATAGAGTTATTTTTCATGTACCCTCGTGCCTTTATCTAAGTCTATCTGAGTTTCGAATATTCTTCTAGCTTCAACTGTGAGCATAATTATCGAAGGAACCAGCGTGGTTCCAATGCTCCAAATGAGGATAAGCCTGCGGCAACTCTGAGCCACCCCACCTAGATGCTAAGATATTACATATCTTATCAGAAAGATGATAATTAAGATAATATGCAAAGAAATGAAAATTAAAATTCTCGTCCACTTTCGAAACTATCTTTCTGCTGTATTATACAGTAGAGGCAGTATATCACACAATAGTTAAGAGATCAAGTCTGGCTTCAATATATTACTACCCATGTAACCTTGGATAAGTTTCTTACTTATTTTGTAGCTCTTTATCCTCATCTTTAAAACAAAGAGGATACTCAAACTACCAATTTCAAAGGCCTACCCTTAGGGAGTAAACCTCACCTGGCATACAGGAAGTGCGAGTGATTGTTCTTTGCTTAAAGTTTGCTGATGTTCAAAGTCAGAAAGTAGGATCCATAGGATGTTAACGTTTGAGACGTTATATGATATCTCACAATAAATAGGTGATGTGAAATGAGCGACTGTATAACAAAGATTGGGCTTTGCCATCTCATAATTTGAGACTCCAATTCTCTTGTACTGATTATTAGCTCTGTGGCACTGGAGAGTGCTATAACCTCTCTGAGTCTTATTTGTTTCATTGGCAAGAGGAATGGATCAACTATCTGATAGAGTTGTTTCAAAGATTAAAAGATAACCAAAATGAAAGGACCATAGTTCCTTGTATATAGTAAGTACAGAATATGTGCTAGTTTCCTTTTTCTCTCTCTCTCTCTCTCTCTCTCTCTTTATTCTCTATGTATTGGGTGGGAGTTGCAGGGCAAGAGAAAATTAGTAGGAAGAAAATGAGAAGGTGAATTAATGTGGGGAAAAATTGTAGCCCTACATCATTCCATTTTGTTAACCAAAAGAGGAACATGATAATTAATAATAATAATAATAATAATAAACTTATTAGATGTTTGCTCATTAATCTTACTGTGGCATATTAAACTGCCTGGTAGAAATGTCATAGCTACTATTCACAAAAGCAAATATGACTGAATATAATTTGGATGTACTTGGAAAATTCCCCGCTTCAGCTTGTTAGAAAAAGCTAACACTCACAAAGCAGATAATGGTAAGTCACAAGATGTCAACTCTATCCTTGTCATGAAGAAACAGGAATGTCTTTATAAGGTTAATTCCAGGTCTCTATAACTCTATCAAAAGAGTGGCACATGAACATTTGGCATTCTTAGGACCTCAAGAATTGCTGAATAGCTCAGAATTCTATCATTATTGCATAGACTTCCCTGCCACAGTAATAGGTGTCCAGTATTGAATATTAAGCAAGCTGACAATTTCTGATCCTGATGCACAAGATAGTTTGTCTACTGAGTGTTTTCCTGAGAACTTACTTTTTCCTCTTCCTTTTACTAATGTGACTGTTAGTTGTTTAGAATATGTAATTAATGATTTTTGAAAAATCCACTCATGCCCTGGGGCTTTTCAAAACAAAAGATATAATTTTTGAAACCCCAAACAAAAATTAATTAATTAAAAGAGTCATTGCAAGTCATTATCTCAACTATCAACTGGGAATATTTTAACACGCAAAGAAGATGGCATTAAAACAGCTTCCTGGATTGTACTATGCCCTGTGAGACTTCTCCGAGTCCCTCTGTCCCTTGCCTAAGGCATACTTTCATACCATCACTTTGCTGCCTGGTTTTAATGAATATTGTAGCAATCACTCTTTTCGAAAGAAAAAGAAGCAAGGGAGGAATGAAAAAGGACACGGAGAGAAAACTAGCTCTTTTTCTAGGCCAGATATAGGTTTTACTTCACCAACTTTAATTTTTCAAAACCAGTGTAACTTCAAAAACATAAAGGAAGGGAGAAAATGCACGGGCAAGGAAAGAACATAGTTACCGATGTGAATGTCCCTTTTTTCCCTACCTCATTTTCTATGACGCAGCCTCTTGTTTTAATGTGTAGTGATGTCAGTTGAAGGAGAACAGTAACAGCACTTTTTAAAGAATGTGTTAAGTACTTATTCTTTCTCAAACCCTTTCACTCAATATGTGCAAGGCATGCAATTTAATATCCCATTTTATAACTGAGGAAACTGGAGGAAATGAGCTGGGACATGCCCAAGGTTGCTTAGCAGTGCAAGCCATCCTGCCTGATTCAAAATGTTGGTGTTTCCATTGTGCACGGTGGTCGGCTTGCTGCCTGGACCTCAGGCATTTAGTCAGTTCCCTGGCAGTATTGCTGTTCGGGGGTCAGTTTGAGGTTCATAGGTTTTGGTTCATAGGTTCCCCTCCTTATCCCTGTACCAGTATCATACTGCCTTAACTGGTGTTATGGCTTTATAGGTGTCCAATTGGTTTGTTTATTTTTGAGGTTAGACTTTAATTCATGATTTCATTTATTTAATGGTTACAAGTCCACTAGGGTCTTCTGGACCATCTTGATTCAGTTTAGTCATTTATAAGGTTTTAGAAAGTTTTCATCTCACCTGACTTGTCCAGTGAGTTGCCAAAAGTTATTCACCATATTTCTCCCTTTTTGAAAGTGTTCCTTTATTCTGGGCTTGTTCCCTTTTTATTCCTAATATTGCTGATCTTTGCTCAGTGTTGCAGAGATTTGTAAAATTTTTTAGTTGTTCAAAGAGCCACACTCTAGATTCTCTCTGATGTATTTTTGTTTCCTATTTTATTATTTCCTTCCTTCTACATTCTCTGGACTTCTTGTTTTTCCTTTTTTGGAATTCTTAAACTGGATGTTTAGCTCATTATTTTTAGCCTGTCTTCTTTTCTTAAAAGCATCTTAGAATATAAATTTCCAACAAATAACTGCATTAGCTTTATTCAACATGTTCAAATAATAATATTTCTTATTGTCATCCACAACTATTTCTTATAAACAGAATCTAAATGGGTTCTTTTTGTCTGATCTTGTATTCTCTACCTCCGATTCGAGTGTTCAATTCTTTTATTTTTATGGTATAATGGACATTTTGTGTTTAAATCTACCATGTTGGTTTTTTTTCCCCCTCTTGTCCCATTTATTATTAACTGTCCTTCCCTTCCTTTGTTTAAATTAATTGGGAATGGTTTAGCATTTGATCTTATCTCTTCCATTTTTTTTTTTTTTGGCTAAAATTCTTTGTAGTTTTAATAGCTACCTATGATTAAAATGTTCATCCTTATGTTAGAACAATCTACCTAAAATAATATATATGACTTCATGAGTAAGATAAAAATCTTATCATATATTTCCATTTCTATAGAGATATATCTGCTTCCGGAAAACAAGTTAGCAGCTTAATACAATAATGACATTGATTCTCCACATCTTGTTGGTCAGGAATTGAGAGTTCCCAACTGGGCAATACCTCCACTCATCGTGATATTGGATTGGGCCACTCAGATGGCTGACGATTGCCGTCAATTTAGCTGGAGCTGGAGTTCCTGAGGTGACATTTCATACCTCAGGGTATGTCTCCACATAACCTGGACTTATTCAGTAGTCTAACCAGACTTTATTCTAACATGCAGCTGGGCTCCACTAAGAAACATTCCAAGAGGACAAGTCCTTGTGTGTCAGCTCCTGTCAAACTTCTCCTAATGTCATATTTGTTAATTGATCAAAGCAAGTCACATGATCATGCCAAGAATCAGTGTGAAAAGGGACAGCATAAGGGCATTCACATTGGGAAGTATGGTGAATTGGGGGTCATTAATGTTCAAACATAACTGTATAAAAACCGACCTACTAGAAGGTATCTTTAATATACCCCCAAATATTCACTCTTTCAGCTGTTTTTCATTCCTGCCTACAGATTCAAATATAATGACACTTCCTTTCCATCTGAATAGTTGCTATTAATACTCTTCAAACTATAGGCCAAATAGGAAGAATTTATCTCTTTTTTTCCTGCTTGAAATTAGCTTTATTTTGCTTTAACGTTTGAAGGAAATCTTCGCTGAATACAGACGTGTAGTTTAACATTTTGTTGTTGCTATTGTGGTTTTAATCTTCTATCAGCACTTTTAAAAAGTTATTTCATTGTTTTCTAGACAGTACTGCTTCTTAGTACTTTTCCTTAAAGTTCAATTGATCTCCTTGGGTTTGTGAGTTGAAGTTCTTTTTTTTTTTTAGTTAAATAAACTTAAAAAAACTTATTTATTTATTTTGAGGAGAGAGAGAGAATGAGAACGAGAAAACGAGTGGGAGTGGGGCGGGGGGGGGGGGAGTGGAGACAGAACCCTAAGCAGGCTCCAGGCTGTCAGTGCAGAGCCCCATGTGGGCCTCGAAGCCATGGAACCTCAAGATCACGACCTGAGCTGAAACCAAGAGTCAGACACCCAGCTGACTGAGCCACCCAGGCACCCCTGTGAGTTGCAGTTTTGATTAGGTTTAGTAAGTTCCTGGCCATTATCTTTTCAAATATTTCTTCTGCCCATTCTCTCTCTGCTTTTCACTCCTATTGCCAGCTTTCTGGGTAAGTGGAGTTTTGTTTTGCTCCTCAGTCCTGCCCCAGGCTTTCTGCCACTTTGCAGTTTGCTCTGTTGGCCTGTCTCTGTATTTGGTGGCAGGTATCAGACCTTGTGAAGACCCAAAATGTGTAGGTGGTATTTCCTGTAGATTTCTTGCCCTGCCCCTGCCTTAGAAAATTTAGAGCAGCACAGAAGGGTTTTTCCAGTTCTCTTGCTCAACCCGTCATTTGTAGGTGAGAGCGTGATGGCCTCCAGTGGATTTCTCCCAACCCTCTAGTTGTGTACTCTGTCTTCTATAGGTAGAAGCCTGTAGTGCCTCTTATGGATGTCTTTGTTCTACATTATGTCCTCAGAGGAGGACAAAGCCTCACGACTGATCCCTCTCAGATTCCCTTTCCTGCTCTCAGGCTTTACCACAATGCACTCCTTAGAGAAGGCACATAGGGAAGAATAGATAAGTGGGCATAGACTTGATCAGTGACTCAGAATTATCATCTGTCCTATGAGCCCACATAGGATTGGTAAGAGATCATTTAAAGTTCAGCTGACACCTCAAGCCTCAATCTTGGTTTTTAAATACTAACATTTGCTAAAAGGAAGTCAAACTCCTTGGGGAAATACTTATTCCGTATCTGGGGCTAGGATATTTAAGATAAACCTGAAATATCTTGGTGTGCCAGAAAGTAATCAATTCCTTAAGGAATGATAGGGCTCTGTCAGAAGGATCACAGGAGTTAACCTGAAGGGATTCCCAATGACCAAACCTGGGTCATTTTAAGCATCAAAATAAATAATGGTTGTAATGTGCTATGTCTATTAGAAGAAAATGGGGATCCATAAGACCAAACTGATTTTAATAGTTAATAGGGGAGAGAGAAGGACAGTTTTCTTTAGAGTAAAATGCCATGTAATAAAATAAGTGGAAATAATGGAATTAAAGTATTACTAATTGTCAACCACCATAGTAATAACTGTTTCAAGCAAAAAAAAACTATACACAGATGGTAAAATTAGTGGGTGAAAGTTTGATGAATAATGAGAAACTTACATAACCTCAAAATATCTTCCTACAAGTTATAGATTAATTACAAAGGAAAAAGTAGTAACTTAATAGTGGAGAAAACCCAATAGACACCATTTTAACCAAGTGACCAAAATTAACGTCACTAATAATGGGATAACTGGATGGCCATATGCCTACACATCATTTCTGTTGTATTTCTGACAAAAATGCATATCCTGGATCTAATCATGAAGAAACAACAAAGTCAAACTGAGCAGCATTCTTAAAAAATTGTATCTGTACACTTCAAAAATGTCAAAATCATGAAACAACAAAGTGTTGCGGAAGTGGTTCAGATGAGACACGACAATTAAATGAAACATGGTCCCCTAGATCTGATAGTGAATTAGAAGAAATCACTTTGCTATAAAGGACAACATTGATGTTATTCACAAAATGTGAATAGAAACTATAGATTAGACATAGTACAGTAATGTGATGATGTCAGTTTCCTGAATTCGATAATTGAATTGGATTATAGTATAATATCTCTTGTTTTTTAAAAACCAACATAATGAAGTATCTGGAGGTAACGCAAAGGTAAGATGGAAACATAGGGATAAGTTAAGATAGCTAGTGTCCTTATAAAAACCAATAGTCATGAAGGCGAATGCTTAGATTATTTCCTTTTAGAACTATTTAAAAGACTCAGGCCTTTTATAAACACATAGGACACACAGATGGAACCATGGACACAAAATGTTTGCCATGTAAGACCAGAGGAGACCTTAGCCATCACACAAAACCAGGTTCCATTGCCTTTTAGCAAGGAAAGGCAAGATGAGAACAATTCACCTTCCACATTCCCACCTGGCAACCGCTATCATTTTTCACCTCCTAAATTTCACTTATAACATGAGGAGTTTACTAGAAAGCTATACAACTTATATGATTTGTGGCTTCTGAATGACCTCAAGGGGAATGTTATCATAAATGATCCCATCATTCAAAATGACAGTACTTTTTTTTTTAATTTTGGATTTTAGCTAATGCCTAAGAAGTGGTTTCTTTTCCATACCTAAGGGTCTTTCTTATAAATTCTGTCATGAGTCTTTTGAAATGCACACCTGGTTTCTCAGCCACAAAACTTGAAATGTTATACCTACCAGTAAGGGATATTATTGGGGGTTTATATTAAACAAGAGGCCTGAAAAATTCTTGCAATTTCATGTTTCTATAACCTGTAGTATAATTTGATTATGTATATATACTCTTCCTGAGAATGACATGTGGAAGAATCTGATGAAAGGGAGGTCAACTGCAAATTAGCATCAGCATTTAAAATGCAGGTTTAGTTCTCTGTTAATCCAGCGAGCCCCTCATGATGGAGCTTTCAGCGGGATCACTATGGTTCAAAGTAAATTCTGTTGTATCGAAATGACATGCTGTGTGGGGACAATGCTTGCACATGCGCACACATGCACACACACACACACACACACCCCTCACCTTTAGGATCATTCAAATATGCCAAATGTAGTGGGAAGACTCAATTGGTACATGTGCCAGGAGACAGGAACTGCCTAGCTTAGAAATTCTAAAAAAAAAAAAAAAAAGAAAAGAAAAGAAAAGAGAAAAGAAAAGAAAAGGAGAGTACAGAAAAGAAAAGAAAGAAAAGAAAAGAAAAGAAATTCTTCAGTGAATAGAGGGAAAATACTGAAAGTGGAAACTTCACTTTTTTTTTTTAATTTTTTTTTCAACGTTTTTTATTTTTAGGACAGAGAGAGACAGAGCATGAACGGGGGAGGGGCAGAGAGAGAGGGAGACACAGAATCGGAAGCAGGCTCCAGGCTCCAAGCCATCAGCCCAGAGCCCGACGCGGGGCTCGAACTCACGGACGGCGAGATCGTGACCTGGCTGAAGTCGGACGCTTAACCGACTGCGCCACCCAGGCGCCCCACTTCAACACTTTTCAAGACCTTAATAACAAGAAAGGAGGAAGAGATTTCCCAAGCAGTTAAGACACTGACACAATATGTGACCGCCATGATAGCCATGGTGATAGAGTTATAAATGTAGTTAGCAGAAATTCTGACAAGAGGTCTCATACATAAGTTTTTTGGCAAACTTCACAGAAATGTTTTACTTATCCAATGATCATTCAGTAAAGCTTTAAAATCTTAAAATAAGACCATGAGTATTGCAACTAATGCAGATAATCACCTGAATAGTTTATTTAGACAATTTAAGTAGCTTGAGATTTCGAATGATTTAAAAAAAAAAAAAACACACATATTGCACTTAGCACAATGCTTTCTTAATTTATAATATTTTGATAATCTGATATTTCTATCCCCAGAAAGGTAAGTTTCTGAGAGCAGTATTTGGCATAGACTCGAAATTCAGATGTCAGATGGCTGCGTATTTTCCATACTTGCTCTTCCTCATTCATGAGGAAGGATTATTTATCTTTACTGCATTGCATTATAGCAGTCTGTTTACTCACTTCTCACCCTCTTTATTGTGAATATGAATGTCTGTGCTTGGGCACAGAATAAGTGGTTAATAAATATTAAATAAATAATTGAATGATTGCACTGACATCTCTAACATAACACCCATGTAATTTGCTCTCTAATTTGTTTTTTACCTAGGGTTAAATTTGTAATAATAATTTGTCTACTCACATCAAGAATGCCTTGTGACCAATGTGAAGCATTTTTTCCTTTGGAGTATCTATATCTGTGATGATATTTACTTACAGTCTATTGATTCAGAATTTTACAGAACATTTAGATGAAATAAGCCCGAGATGACAGCCTGTGAATTAGTTGCTCAGTCTGGTTTTCGTGGACCTAAATGACTTTTTGTCTATTTGTTTTTTGTTTATTGGATGGTTTGTTCACTTATTTTGTAAATCATTGTTATTGGTATAATTTACATTTAAAAATGTACTCATTTTGGGGCGCCTGGGTGGCGCAGTCGGTTAAGCGTCCGACTTCAGCCAGGTCACGATCTCGCGGCCCGTGAGTTCGAGCCCCGCGTCAGGCTCTGGGCTGATGGCTCAGAGCCTGGAGCCTGTTTCCGATTCTGTGTCTCCCTCTCTCTCTGCCCCTCCCCTGATCATGCTCTGTCTCTCTCTGTCCCAAAAATAAATGTTGAAAAAAAATTTTTAAAAATGTACTCATTTTAATATGCAGGTTGGTGAATTTTGCATGTATACACTCCTGTAAACCCTGCTGCGTCAAGATATAAAACATTTCTATCATTCTAAAAGAATTTTTGTTTTTTTACTGGCAAACCACACGTGTGCACGCGCACGCACACACACACACACACACACACACACACACACATACACACACACAGAGTCGGCTAGCCATATTCAGCCAGTAATCTGATTTCGGTCACTGTAATTTAGTTTTGCCTGTTTTAAATGTCATATACATAGAATAATACATTATGTATGCTTTTATATCTGGCGTTTTTCATTCAGCATAATGTTTTATTCCTTGCTACCCATGCCTTTCTCACACTCCGCCCAAACTTGCTTTCCCCCATTGTTAGCACCCAGTATTAGTGTGGTATACTTGTTTCAATTGAAGAACAAATATTGGTTGATAAATCATCATTAACTAAAGCCCATAATCTATATTAGGTTTCACTCTTTATGTTGTACATTGTATGGGTTTTAACAAATTTATAATGGCATGTATCCACCATGACTGTATCATACAGAATAGTTTCACTGCCCTAAATTAAGAGATGTACAAATTCACCCATTACTATATAGACTGTTTTTAGTTTTTGGCTATGGTGATAAAGCTACTATGAAAAGATTTTATGGTCATATGTTATAATTTATCTTGGATACTTCCCTTGGAGTGGAATTGCTAGGACATTTTTAATTTTAGCCATTCTAGTGGGTCAATCATTTAACACTGTAGAACTAATTTGAATTTCTCTAATGACTAATGATGTGTGAATACCTTTAATATGCTTATTGGTCATTTATATTTCTGCCTTTTTTATGTGTCTGTACAAATCTTTTGCCTATTTTTAATTGGGCTGACTTTTTCTTATTATTGAGTGGTATAAAATGCGTACTGTGAATATTTCCTCCCAGTCTGTGGCTTGATCTTTCATGTTTTTTAATTATATCTTTTGAAGAGCAACGTTTTTAATTTTTATGAAACTCAATTTGCCTTTTTTCTTTTATATTTAATGCCTCTATGTCCTAAGAATATTTTCCAATTTCATATTTGTAAAGATGTTGTCACATGTTCTCTTCCAGAGGATTGATAGTTTTGGCATTTCCAGTAACGTCTATGATTCATTTTGAATCAATTTTGTATTTAGTGTGAAGTAAAGATTGAGGTTGATTTTCTTTTTCCATATTGATTTCCAGTTTTCCTGCAGCCATTGTTGCAAAGATGTTTTTTCTCCCATTGAATTACCTTAGAACTTCTGCTAGAAACAAATTGACCATATACGTATTAGCCAATTTCTAAACTATCTCTTCTGTTTCATTGATCTATTCCTCGATACTATGTCAGTAAAGGGTTGCCATGATGATTCTGCTTTACACGTAGTATTAAGTGTAAACACTGTTCCTTTTTTAAAGTAGTTTCACTTTTTCTAAGTCCTTTACATTTCCATATAAATTCTAGAAGTAGCTTATCAAAAGTCTACAATGTTGTCTGCTGGAGTTTTTTTTTGGATACAGTGGCATGTGTAGCTCAATTTGGGGGGAACTGACATTTGAACGACATTGAATTCTCTTTTTCATGGGCAGTTAGGCCTTCTTTAATTTCTCTTTTGTAGTTTTCAGTGCACAGGTCATACATTTTGTTAAACTTATTACTAAATTATCTCAGAGTTTTGATGTTATTTTAAACAATATTTTCCAATTTGATTTCACAGTGATTTGCTGAAAGTATACATATAAATGTAATTGATGCACGTTTATTGATTTTGATGCCGTAAACTTTCAAAATTCACTTATTAGTTCTAATAGTTTTGTGTGAACAGTCCTTAGGATTTTCTATATGCCCATTCATGTTCTCTGTGAAAATACAAACTTGCTTTTATGTCTTTTCCCTGCCTTATTGTACCGGGTAAGACAATCCAGTACAGTGTTGAATAGAAATGGTGAGAGTTGACATTTTTGGCTTGTTCCTGTTTTTAGGAAAGCGTTGTTTCCCCACGAGTGGGTCTTCCCCATTTTGTAGAGCATAAAGATCCAGTTACCAATCCAAAGTTAGGATCTCTACCATGTGAAGGATAGCAAAGAGTACAACAATACCAACCATCAGAACTAGGAGCCCACATACTTGCTCCATCACATCTTCTACAGGGTCAGCATTGCTGAGGAAGACTCAACACACAAGCAATGGTAGCAACAATGCTTTTTGCAGAGAAAGTACAATGTAGACATAGAAAGGTCAGCATCTGTTGTGTGTGCCAGTCTCCCATGGCCAGTGGGTTCCTCCTGATAGCAGATATAGGGCAATGGGCTGCACACATCCCTTTTGTGCTGCAGGCAAAGACCCTGTCCCCTTCCTGTGGGGGACAGATGCACTGGTGAGGATGGCCAGGTACCATATAATGCACGTATGTAAGCAATACAAGGAAGTTCACTGCATATCCAAAACAGGGGGAAATTTTCTCTTAATAGGGAAACTATGGGGCTAAGTGACAGCTCAGCACTAAACTTCCATGTAGGGGACAGGCTGAGGGCACCGATGAAGCAATCCCTGAGAGGGGCAGTAGGTCACACTATGACTACTTTACGTACATATTTCTTAAATTTCCCCATGTTAACATTCCCTTAAGATGTTATGTACAAGTTAATTTGTAAATACTTTTTATCAAGTTAAAGATATTTACTTCTATTCCCGGTTTCCTGAGAGTTTTACTGGGAATGGGTATTGAATTTTGTCAAATGCTTTCCTGCTTCTATTGAGATGATCCTACAGATTTTCTTAAGTCTGTGGTACTAAATTACATCAATTGCTTTCTGAATGTCGAACAAACCTTGAACTTCTAGGATAAATCTCACTTGGTCATAATTTATTATCTTTTTTGCATATCGCTGAATTTAATTTGATAACATTTGCTAGGGATTTTTTCATCTTGATTCTATAAAGATACGGGTTGGTTTTCTTTTATTCTCCTCCTGCTCCCCTTCTTATTTTTCTTCTTTCAAAATGTCTCCTTTTTAAAAAAAATTTTTAACGTTTATTTAATTTTGAGAAAGACAGAGCACGAGCAGGGGAGAGGCAGAGAGAGAGGGAGACAGAATCCGAAGTAGACTCCAGACTCCAAGCTGTTATCACAGAGCCCAATGCAGGGCTCAAACCCATGAACCATGAGATCATGACTTAAGCTGAAATAGGACACTCAACCGACTGAGTCACCCAGGCACCCCAAAATGTCTCTTTTTGATTTTGATATTTGGATAATGCTAGCTTCATAAAGTGGGTTATGGAGTGCTTCCTGTCTATTTTCTGATAAGTTTATTGAAGGTTGTTATTGTTTTTTCCTTAAGTGGTTGGCAGAATGATATCAGTGACACTATCTGGGCCTGGGATCTCTTTCATGTGAAAGTTTTTGATTATAAATACAATATCTTTAATAGATGTAAAGCGATTCTTATTTTCCATTTCTTTTATTTGTTTTGATGATTTATTTTTTTAATTACCCATTTCTTCTAAGTCACAAAATTTATTAGCATAAGTTCATTCATGATATTCCCTTTTTTTTTAAGTTTTAATTTGAATTCCAGTTACTTAACATAAAGTGTAACATTAGTTTCAGTTGTACTATATAGTGATTCAACACTTCCATATATCACCCTGTGCTCATCACAAGTGCACTCCTTAATCCCCATCATCTATTTCACCCACTCACCCACCTACCTCTCCTCTGCTAACCACCACCTTGTTCTCTATAGTCAAGAGTCTGTTTCTTGGTTTGCCTCTCTCTTTTTTTCCCTTTACTCGTTTGTTTCATTTCCTATTTTCCACATATAAGTAAAATCATATGGTATTTGTCTTTCCCTGATTTCACTAAACATAATACTCTCTAGCTCCATCCAAGTCATTGCAAATGGCAAGTTTCATTCTTTTAGATGGCTGAGTAATGTTGTGTATGTATGTGTGTGTGTGTGTATATATATATATAGTATATATATGTATATATAATACTATTGTATAGTATGCATTGTATTGTATATTATTATTATACATATATATATTATATATTAGCAACATTATTATTATATACATATATACACCAAATCTTCTTTATCCATTCATCAATCTATGGACATTTGAACTTTACCATAATTTAGGTATTGTTGATAATGTTGCTATAAATATCGGGGTGCATGTATCCCTTTGCGTATTTTTGTATTCTTTGGGCAGATACCTAGTAGTGCAATTGCTGGATTGTAGGGTAGTTCTATTTTTAACTTTTTGAGGAACTTCATACTGTTTTCCAGAGTGGTTGCACCAGTTTGCATTCCCACCAACAGAGCAAATAGTTCATTTTTGCTTTTGTTTCCCTTGCCTCAGCAGACATACCTAGAAAGAAGTTGGTTATACTGCTGTGTAAATTTCAATTTAGTCAGCATGATTGATGGTGTTATTCAAGGCTACTATATTCCTACAGCATTTCAATATATTTTTAGCTTAATATTCTATAAATTACTGAAAGATATTGTTGCAATCTTATACTGTATATGGGTCTATTTCATTTTTGTTCTGTAAGGTTTTGCCTTATTATTTTGAAATGCTATTTTAGCTGCATACACATTTAGAATTGTTTTGTCTTCTTGATGAATTTACCACTTTCTTATCATGAAATGTAGCTTTTTGAATCTCTAAAATTTACTTTTTTATATATTTTTATTGAAATAAATTTTGTTTGATATTAGAATAGTCATTCCAACTTTTTATGATTAATGTTTATATGGTATACAAGTTTTCCTTCCTTTCCTTTTATCTATCTTCATATTTAGAGTAATTTCTTGTAAAAGCATTCAAGTCAGGATTAATTTTTACTCAATTTGAAAACCACTGGCTTTCACTTCATGTGTTTGGAGTGTGTACATTCAATGAAATTGTCAATGCACTTGGTTGCAAGTCTTGTTTTTCATATTTGTTTTCTATGTGACTTATCTGCTATTATTTTTCATTTTATTACTTTATTCTTGACTTCTTTGGTTTCATTGAGCATATTTTCATATTCTATTGGATCTTTTTTACCTTATCTTTATCTTACTTTATCTTTTTAACAAATTTTGTGTGATTCTTCAGTTTATAATATGTACCTTTATATTTTATAGACTTCTCTCAAACTATATTAAACCTTTTCATATATATACATATATATGTATATATATATATGAATCTCACAATCTGTTTCTATACTCTGTAGGTTATTTGTTACACATTTTTTTCTAGATTTGTTATGAACACTTCAATGTATTGGTATCTTTGCTTTCAAAAGTCAATTATCTATTAAAAGGAAAAAAGTCATCTTTCTGTTTGGCAACATATTTATAAATGATCACTCTTTTTTCCATAAATCTGTTCATTTTTTTCTAGCTATTTACAGAGGAATGGCAAATGTAGTATCACTTACTCTATTGCTC
The DNA here is from genome assembly GCF_022837055.1 of Prionailurus viverrinus. Lineage (NCBI taxonomy): Eukaryota > Metazoa > Chordata > Mammalia > Carnivora > Felidae > Prionailurus > Prionailurus viverrinus. The sequence continues at coordinate 145,002,151 of NC_062568.1, forward strand.
CTAGAAAAGGAAGTTCACAGGTGTTTTTATTTTAATTTGAAACTTTTAAGATCATCATCTTGAAAGAACTGCAAGTTACTGGACACTCTCAGATCTCCTACAATCTATGTAAGACAATAGAGAAAGTAGCCTCCAAACACAATAGCATTTAAATTCCAAGTCTCCAAGTTCTATGGTGAATGTATATGTACCTTGAATATAACATTACAGGGCAGTGGAAACTCTACAGTCGAGGAAATACCTTAGAGACTAGATGTAAACCATTTACAGTCAATAAACTTACTCTTTGACTACCATTACTATAATTTCCGAGGTATATAAATGTTATGAAGTAACAATATAGCCAACATTGGAGATTTATTTAGTGTCTTTCCTTAGAGATTTTTAACTATCTATGTTACATATTTTCTTATTAAAGAATAGAATTTGAAGAAAGATTAGTGCATTTTGAACCCCCATGCAAAATATTTTAATTGCTAAAATAATTATAATAAAACAGTACATATTTATTACACTTTTTAGAGAAAAGAGTGAGGTTTCAGGATCAGATTACAGTTTGGCTCTAAATTACTCACAGTTATATGACCTTGGGTTGGTTATTAACTTTTGGAAATATTAATTTCTCAATCTATGAAGTTGGAATAATCACATGTAACACTCAGATTACCGTGAAGATTACATAAATCAGTGTCTGAAGAACTCCTGGTATTGTGCCTAGAAAAGAAGAGGTTTTCATTAAATTTTAGTTTCTCTTTCTGGCAGTTACTCATATCACAAATAACATAATAGAAATTCAAAGGTTAAGAGACTTTCTCAATGTCAAACTCTTAGTAGTGTCAGAACTCAATCTCAAACCTGCCTTTCAGTTCTAACGCTCTTTTTTTTTTTTAAACTACAACACAGCTACCTCAGAAGCAGCAGTAGGAGCTTTTTATAACAGTTCACCATTGTTCTATAGCATAAAAACTAAAAAAAGCAAATCCCTGTCTGGGTACATGGATATGAAAATTATGTTGGACAGGTACTGTCTCATCACTGAGCTACAGCATGAATGTTCTAAATTTGGGTATTCAGTTTCATCACTGGTCTAGGTAGTAGCTGTTACTACATAATCAGTCACTGAAAATAGCTGATTGTCCAAAACAACCTAAAACAAGAGCTTTTTTTTTTTTTTCATTTACTGCTTTGCTTTTGTTATTGCTGTTCTATTTAATTAATGAGATCTATTTCGTAAATGGGATGATTTAAGATAAAAAGAAAAACACTTTGTCAAGCCTGTCAACTTTCCAACATCTCTAGGAGACTGAATCAACCCACTAAAAGGATAAAGATATTTCTCATTAATACACTCTGTTCTATTTCACTTTTTGTTTTTGGGCATTGTGAAGGAATCTCTTTCAAAGTTGAGTTCTCATAGGAATTTTTAAAACTCCACGATGTTGCCTTTCACATTAAATGACACCTGGCATTCTATTTCTGCACTCTGAACATAGATATTACAGACAAACTGAAGATAATTACAGATAATTTTAATTTCTGATCTTTTTTCTTTATTTCTCTGCCTCTATATTTGAATGATACAGTGATGGGGAAAATATCCAATGTATTGTCTCTTTGGGTATAGATTCTTCCAAAAGCCCAAGCCCACATACATGTACAGCCTCTGTTTACAAATAATAATCAGCAGATTTATGGTTAACATGACAGCAAACAAGATAGGGTTAATTTTATGCAAAAAAATTAACCTAAGAAAATGATTAATGTTGGAAAAAGTGGAATTTTACATTAAAAAGTGCTTTGATAAGCACTGTGATCAATCAAATTTTCAGCTTTAAGGATTGTAGAGACTATACCTTCATTTCAAGGGACCATGACCAATTATAATTATGGGTCATAGACTTGGCAAGGAGGAGAATTTTATAAGAAATGGACAGAGTACATTTTATAACTGTCAGTAAACTAAAACAAATGTGTAAGTAAATAAAAGAGAATTTAAAATCTTTTCTAATCATGTTTGAGTAAAAACATTAGTTAAAAATAAAATTACAGGGGTGCCTGGGTGGCTCAGCCAGTTGGGTGTCTGAATCTTGATTTCAGCTCAGGTCATGATCCCAGATTTGTGGGATCGAGCCCTGCATCGGGCTCCACACTGAGTGTGGAGCCTGCTTAAGATTTTCTCTCTCTCTCTCTCTCTCTCTCTCCCCTTTCCCCTTCTCCCTGCCCCATGCTCTTTCTCTCTCTCTAAAAAAATATTTAAAAAAAAGAATTACAAACTATGTAGAAAAAATGAGAATAAGCCACTTTGATAAAAACTGTGGAATGTTTCTAGGGAAAAAAATGTTTATTCAAGAAAAGCAGACTACTGAAAAAGAAAACTAAAAACATTATCAAAGAAATATCTACAAAAGAGTTCCTGGCTCAGACAGTTTCAGAGTTCTAAGAAATAAGGATTTCCCATATCCTACCATCTATTCCAGAACATCAAATAAGAGTAAAAACAAAAAACAAAAAATCAAAAAAACACTTAAAGTTGATCCTTGCCAAAACAACCTTCCACCAAACAAGAAAAATCTTAGCTATCTCAAAATAAAAATGCTTTAATTGCCAAAACCATTAATGAAAGATTTGGATTATAAATTAAATAGTATCCGCTTTAAACATGTAAGGAAAAAATTAGGAATGAAAAAAATGCATTTAGTTTTAGGGAAATACATTAATATAATACATCACACAAACAGATTAAAGAAAATATGAGCATTTTAATACTTTCGTACGGCAGGCTATGGCCAGACCTCCTACTGCACTGAAAATACAAGGAAGAGCACTGACACATGAAGAAATGGAAAAATAGAATTTACCAAAAGAAAAAAAATATATATATATGTATACATAAATAATCATTTTAAATAAAATAGTTATACATAATCATTTTAAATAAAAATAATGCACAATAGGAAAAAATTGAAATACCATTTTTGACATCATCACATTTATCTAAACAAAGAATAATAATACCTAAATTTAGGAAGGTTACAGAAAACAGAACTACTATTAAGAATATTGTGGGGGCATCTGAGTGGCTCAGTCAGTTGAATGACTTCAGCTCAGGTCATGATCTCACAGCTTCGAGTTCGGGCCCTGCGTCGGGCTCTGGGCTGATGGCTCAGAGCCTGGAGCCTGCTTCTGATTCTGCGTCTCCCTCTCTCTCTCTGCCCCTCCCCAGCTCACACACACTCTCTCTCTCTCTCAAAAATAAATAAACATTGGAATCAATCAGGCCTATGTAGTGAATCCTCCATAAAACCCCAAAGGACAGGGTTCAGAGAGTTCCAGGTTGTTGAACATACGGAGGTGCTGGGAGAGTGCCACACTTGGACCACGGATGCTCTAGGCCCCTTCTCCATGCCTTGCCCTCTATCTTTTTATAATAAACCAGCAATCTGGGAGTTGCAGCAAGATGGCGGCTTAGGAGGACGCTGGGCTCACTGCACGTCCTGCTGATCACTTAGATTCCATCTACACCTGACTAAATAACCCAGAAAACCGCCAGAGGATTAGCAGAACAGAGTCGCCGGAGCCAAACGCAGAGGAGAAGCCCACGGAAGAGGGTAGGAAGGGTGGCGAGGCGGTGCGCGCTCCACGGACTGGCGGGAGGGAGCCGGGGCGGAGGGGCGGCTCGCCGGCCAAGCAGAGCCCCCGAGTCTGACTTGCAAAAGCGGAGGGGCCGGGCGGACTGTGTTCCGACAGCAAGCGCGACTTAGCGTCTGGGAGGTCATAAATTAACAGCTCTGCTCGGAAAGCGGGAAGGCTGGAGGACAAAGGGAGGGAGAGCTGCTGAGCCCCCTGACAACAGAGCTCAGTTTGGTGGGGAACAAAGGCGCTCGCCAGCGCCATTTCCCCCGCCCATCCCCCAGCCGAAATCCCAAAGGGAACCGGTTCCTGCCAGGGAACTTGCTCGCTCCGCGCAAACACCCAACTCTGCGCTTCTGCGGAGCCAAACCTCCGGCAGCGGATCTGACTCCCTCCCGCTGCCACAGGGCCCCTCCTGAAGTGGATCACCTAAGGAGAAGCGATCTAAGCCTGCCCCTCCTGCCCCCGAGCACCTTGCCTACCCACCCCAGCTAATACGCCAGATCCCCAGCATCACAAGCCTGGCACGGTGCAAGTAGCCCAGACGAGCCACACCACCCCACAGTGAATCCCACCCCTAGGAGAGGGGAAGAGAAGGCACACACCAGTCTGACTGTGGCCCCAGCTGTGGGCTGGGGGCAGACATCAGGTCTGACTGTGGCCCCGCCCACCAACTCCAGTTATACACCACAGCACAGGGGAAGTGCCCTGCAGGTCCTCACCACGCCAGGGACTATCCAAAATGACCAAGCGGCAGAACTCCCCTCAGAAGAATCTCCAGGAAATAACAACAGCTAATAAGCTGATCAAAAAGGATTTAAATAATATAACAGAAAGTGAATTTAGAATAATAGTCATAAAATTAATCGCTGGGCTTGAAAACAGTATACAGGACAGCAGAGAATCTCTTGCTACAGAGATCAAGGGACTAAGGAACAGTCACGAGGAGCTGAAAAACGCTTTAAACGAAATGCATAACAAAATGGAAACCACCACAGCTCGGCTTGAAGAGGCAGAGGAGAGAATAGGTGAACTAGAAGATAAAGTTATGGAAAAAGAGGAAGCTGAGAAAAAGAGAGATAAAAAAATCCAGGAGTATGAGGGGAAAATTAGAGAATTAAGTGATACACTAAAAAGAAATAATATACGCATAATTGGTATCCCAGAGGAGGAAGAGAGAGGGAAAGGGGCTGAAGGGGTACTTGAAGAAATAATAGCTGAGAACTTCCCTGAACTGGGGAAGGAAAAAGGCATTGAAATCCAAGAGGCACAGAGAACTCCCTTCAGACGTAACTTGAATCGATCTTCTGCACGACATATCATAGTGAAACTGGCAAAATACAAGGATAAAGAGAAAATTCTGAAAGCAGCAAGGGGTAAACGTGCCCTCACATATAAAGGGAGACCTATAAGACTCGTGACTGATCTCTCTTTTGAAACTTGGCAGGCCAGAAAGAATTGGCACGAGATTTTCAGGGTGCTAGACAGAAAAAATATGCAGCCGAGAATCCTTTATCCAGCAAGTCTGTCATTTAGAATAGAAGGAGAGATAAAGGTCTTCCCAAACAAACAAAAACTGAAGGAATTTGTCACCACTAAACCAGCCCTACAAGAGATCCTAAGGGGGACCCTGTGAGACAAAGTCCCAGAGACATCACTATAAGCATAAAACATACAGACATCACAATGACTCTAAACCCGTATCTTTCTATAATAACACTGAATGTAAATGGATTAAATGCGCCAACCAAAAGACATAGGGTATCAGAATGGATAAAAAAACAAGACCCATCTATTTGCTGTCTACAAGAGACTCATTTTAGACCTGAGGACACCTTTAGATTGAGAGTGAGGGGATGGAGAACTATTTATCATGCGACTGGAAGCCAAAAGAAAGCTGGAGTAGCCATACTTATATCAGACAAACTAGACTTTAAATTAAAGGCTGTAACAAGAGATGAAGAAGGACATTATATAATAGTTACAGGGTCTATCCATCAGGAAGAGCTAACAATTATAAATGTCTATGCACCGAATACCGGAGCCCCCAAATATATAAAACAATTACTCATAAACATAAGCAACCTTATTGATAGAATGTGGTAATTGCAGGGGACTTTAATACACCACTTACAGAAATGGATAGATCATCTAGACACATGGTCAATAAAGAAACAAGGGCCCTGAATGAGACATTGGATCAGATGGACTTGACAGATATATTTAGAACTCTGCATCCCAAAGCAACAGAATATACTTTCTTCTCGAGTGCACATGGAACATTCTCCAAGATAGATCATATACTGGGTCACAAAACAGCCCTTCATAAGTTTACAAGAATTGAAATTATACCATGCTTACTTTCAGACCACAATGCTATGAAGCTTGAAATCAACCACAGAAAAAAGTCTGGAAAACCTCCAAAAGCATGGAGGTTAAAGAACACCCTACTAACGAATGAGTGGGTCAACCAGGCAATTAGAGAAGAAATTAAAAAATATATGGAAACAAACGAAAATGAAAATACAACAATCCAAACGCTTTGGGACGCAGCAAAGGCAGTCCTGAGAGGAAAATACATTGCAATCCAGGCCTATCTCAAGAAACAAGAAAAATCCCAAATACAAAATCTAACAGCACACCTAAAGGAACTAGAAGCAGAACAGCAAAGGCAGCCTAAGCCCAGCAGAAGAAGAGAAATAATAAAGATCAGGGCAGAAATAAACAATATAGAAACTAAAAAAACTGTAGAGCAGATCAACGAAACCAAGAGTTGGTTTTTTGAAAAAATAAACAAAATTGACAAACCTCTAGCCAGGCTTCTCAAAAAGAAAAGGGAGATGACCCAAATAGATAAAATCATGAATGAAAATGGAATTATTACAACCAATCCCTCAGAGATACAAACAATTATCAGGGAATACTATGAAAAATTATATGCCAACAAACTGGACAACCTGGAAGAAATGGACAAATTCCTGAACAACCACACTCTTCCAAAACTCAATCAGGAGGAAATAGAAAGCTTGAACAGACCCATAACCAGCGAAGAAATTGAATCGGTTATCAAAAATCTCCCAACAAATAAGAGTCCAGGACCAGATGGCTTCCCAGGGGAGTTCTACCAGACGTTTAAAGCAGAGATAATACCTATCCTTCTCAAGCTATTCCAAGAAATAGAAAGGGAAGGAAAACTTCCAGACTCATTCTATGAAGCCAGTATTACTTTGATTCCTAAACCAGACAGAGACCCAGTAAAAAAAGAGAACTACAGGCCAATATCCCTGATGAATATGGATGCAAAAATTCTCAATAAGGTACTAGCAAATCGAATTCAACGACATATAAAAAGAATTATTCACCATGATCAAGTGGGATTCATTCCTGGGATGCAGGGCTGGTTCAACATTCGCAAATCAATCAACGTGATACATCACATTAACAAAAAAAAAGAGAAGAACCATATGATCCTGTCAATCGATGCAGAAAAGGCCTTCGACAAAATCCAGCACCCTTTCTTAATAAAAACCCTTGAGAAAGTCGGGATAGAAGGAACATACTTAAAGATCATAAAAGCCATTTATGAAAAGCCCACAGCTAACATCATCCTCAACGGGGAAAAACTGAGAGCTTTTTCCCTGAGATCAGGAACACGACAAGGATGCCCACTCTCACCGCTGCTGTTTAACATAGTGCTGGAAGTTCTAGCATCAGCAATCAGACAACAAAAGGAAATCAAAGGCACCAAAATTGGCAAAGATGAAGTCAAGCTTTCGCTTTTTGCAGATGACATGATATTATACATGGAAAATCCGATAGACTCCACCAAAAGTCTGCTAGAACTGATACAGGAATTCAGCAAAGTTGCAGGATACAAAATCAATGTACAGAAATCAGTTGCATTCTTATACACTAACAATGAAGCAACAGAAAGACAAATAAAGAAACTGATCCCATTCACAATTGCACCAAGAAGCATAAAATACCTAGGAACAAATCTCACCAAAGATGTAAAGGATCTGTATGCTGAAAACTATAGAAAGCTCATGAAGGAAATTGAAGAAGATTTAAAGAAATGGAAAGACATTCCCTGCTCATGGATTGGAAAAATAAATATTGTCAAAATGTCAATACTACCCAAAGCTATCTACACATTCAATGCAATCCCAATCAAAATTGCACCAGCATTCTTCTTGAAACTAGAACAAGCAATCCTAAAATTCATATGGAACCACAAAAGGCCCCGAATAGCCAAAGGAATTTTGAAGAAGAAGACCAAAGCAGGAGGCATCACAATCCCAGACTTTAGCCTCTACTACAAAGCTGTCATCATCAAGACAGCATGGTATTGGCACCAAAACAGACACATAGACCAATGAAGTAGAATAGAAACCCCAGAACTAGACCCACAAACGTATGGCCAACTCATCTTTGACAAAGCAGGAAAGAACATCCAATGGAAAAAAGACAGCCTCTTTAACAAATGGTGCTGGGAGAACTGGACAGCAACATGCAGAGGGTTGAAACTAGACCACTTTCTCACACCATTCACAAAAATAAACTCAAAATGGATAAAGGACCTGAATGTGAGACAGGAAACCATCAAAACCTTAGAGGAGAAAGCAGGAAAAGACCTCTCTGACCTCAGCCGTAGCAATCTCTTACTCGACACATCCCCAAAGGCAAGGGAATTAAAAGCAAAAGTGAATTACTGGGACCTTATGAAGATAAAAAGCTTCTGCACAGCAAAGGAAACAACCAACAAAACTAAAAGGCAACCAACGGAATGGGAAAAGATATTCGCAAATGACATATCGGACAAAGGGCTAGTATCCAAAATCTATAAAGAGCTCACCAAACTCCACACCCGAAAAACAAATAACCCAGTGAAGAAATGGGCAGAAACCATGAATAGACACTTCTCTAAAGAAGACATCCGGATGGCCAACAGGCACATGAAAAGATGTTCAGCGTCGCTCCTTATCAGGGAAATACAAATCAAAACCACACTCAGGTATCACCTCACGCCAGTCAGAGTGGCCAAAATGAACAAATCCGGAGACTATAGATGCTGGAGAGGATGTGGAGAAACGGGAACCCTCTTGCACTGTTGGTGGGAATGCAAATTGGTGCAGCCGCTCTGGAAAGCAGTGTGGAGGTTCCTCAGAAAATTAAAAATAGACCTACCCTATGACCCAGCAATAGCACTGCTAGGAATTTATCCAAGGGATACAGGAGCACTGATGCATAGGGCCACTTGTACCCCAATGTTCATAGCAGCACTCTCAACAATAGCCAAATTATGGAAAGAGCCTAAATGTCCATCAACTGATGAATGGATAAAGAAATTGTGGTTTATATACACAATGGAATATTACGTGGCAATGAGAAAAAATGAAATATGGCCTTTTGTAGCAACGTGGATGGAACTGGAGAGTGTGATGCTAAGTGAAATAAGCCATACAGAGAAAGACAGATACCATATGTTTTCACTCTTATGTGGATCCTGAGAAACTTCACAGGAACCCATGGGGGAGGGGAAGGAAAAAAAAAAAAAAGAGGTTAGAATGGGAGAGAGCCAAAGCATAAGAGACTGTTAAAAACTGAGAACAAACTGAGGGTTGATGGGGGTGGGAGGGAGGAGAGGGTGGGTGATGGGTATTGAGGAGGGCACCTTTTGGGATGAGCACTGGGTGTTGTACGGAAACCAATTTGTCAATAAATTTCAGAAAAAAAAAAAAAAAAAAAGAAATTCAGGTAACAATTGAAAAAAAAATAAAATAAAATGTTTTGTCAAAAAAAAATAAATAAATAAATAAATAAATAAATAAACATTAAAAATTAAGGAAAAAAAAGAATATTGTGTAATCTTCCCGGAAGATTTTGGCAGTTGATGTCAAGAGGCACCGATGCGTTCATATGCTTTTACTTTGCAATTCAGTTTTTAGGCATTCAGTTGAAAGCAAAATTCATAATTATAGTTGACATTTAAGTACTTTTGGATGGGTGGGTAGCAGACTCTGACAGTACCCCACTCACGCCACCTGGGCACTCATCATTCCCATACACCCTATCCTAACACATCGCACTGCAGGGTCTGTGACTTCTTGGGTGTGCAACCTGTGCAATTGCACGGGGTATGGTGCTCTGCAGGGCTCTGATTTAATGCTCTGCTGTTCTCTTCTTGAAACTATTAACCATTTTTAAACAAGGAGCCTCACATTTTCATTTTGCACTTGACCCTGCAAATTATGCAGCTGATTTCACCTCTGACTCTGCTTCAGAATTTCCTTTGACCACCAAGTCCATGTGGGACTAAAGAAAGCTAAAGTGGTCCCTGTTCCCCAGAATATCCAATGGGACAGGTTATATGTCTCACAGTGTTCACCAGAAGGATCGAACCCTAGGTACCCACTGTGGTAACTTGCTTAATAATAAACATTTTTTAAAAATTATTTTTCATTTCTGCACTCCTCTGTGGGTGTTTCCTGGTATCATCTCCCAAATGGACTATTTGTACTCCAATCTTCTTTCAAGATCTGTTCCTGAGAAGGAAGGCAATCTGAAACAAGAGGTAAGAGTGCAAGCAGGAATTCAGGTAAACAAGCTATCACAGAAATGTAAGCAAGATGATCATGGTGGGCTGGATCAGGATGATAACAATGGAGATGGAAGGGAAGCTGGACTCTGGGTATTTCTGAATGTCCTTCAGTAGATTTTGCTCAAGTTTTGAATGTGGGATATGAGCCCATGAGGAAAGTGAAAAATTAATTCATGGGATTTGGCCTAAGCTACTAGAATAGAGATACTATTAACTGGGATGGCAAAGCCTGCTAAAGGAGGAGGTACATGGTGTGAAGCTGAGATTTCAGCTTTGTACATGTTAAATGTGAGATGCCAAGTAGACATGAGAAAATGTCAAGTGGGTCACTGAATGGATGACAGAAGTAGGGCTGCAGTTAAACACTTGAGAGTCTTGAGTATAGAGACAGAATGTAAACCCCCGACACTTGATGAGTTCAGTAAAAATGTAAGTGCTGATGGAAAAGAGAAGCAATCCAAAGACAAAGATTTAATAACTTAGGGATATGGGGAGGAGGAATCTGAACAGAGACATAGAAGCAGCAGCTAGAGAGTTGGGAAGAAACCTAGAAAGCATGGTGTCCTAAAGCCAAGTGAAGAAAGTGTGTCAGGATACAGAGGTCACCTACTTCCAAAATAACTATTGGATTGCACATTATGGAAATCATCATTGACCTTCACGTGAACATTTTTTTTTTGCAGTGTTGGAGTCCAAAGTGTAAATGAAATGAAATCAAGAATAGAGGGAAGAGAGGAAATGCCAAAGGGAAGAACCAACATAGACATTTTCCTTGGAATTTTGCCAAAAAAAGGGAAAAAATGTGGTAATTTGAAGGGTAAGAAGGATGAAAATTATGTTCATTTTTTTAAGTTGTGAGAAGACACAGTATATTTTATGCTCCTGAGAGAGCCAATAGAGAGAAAAAGAGAATAAAGTTGTTTTATTGTTGTTATTAAGAAAATAAACAAAACCTTATCTGGTAAATAGCTGGAGATGATTGTTTTCTCATAAGAATATAAATCTTTTTTTTAGTATTTATTTGTTTTGAGACAGAGAAAGAGCAAGAATGTGAGAGGGGCAGAGACAGAGAGAGAGGGAGAGACAGAATTCTAAGCAGGCTCTGCACTGTCAGCACAGAGCCCAACGTGGTGTTCGATCCCAGGAACCGTGAGATCACGACCTGAGCTGAAATCAAGAATCTGACACTTAACCAGCTGAGCCACCCAGGCACCCCAAGAATATAAATCTTAAATATTAATTATTCTTCAAAATTATTAACTAGGTAATTATTCAAACCTTCAACATAATATTCCTTAAAAATGTTTTCGACAAATTTCTTAAAATCCATTAGGCCTTTGCAACCTATATGTAAAGCCTTTGTATTTAGTGGGGTAAAGCCAGGGAAACATATATATCCATATATATCAACACAGCCACAATAGGAGTAGACAGGATAAATGAAAGTACATGTACATGTAGGCTGACAAAATGGAAAATTTTTATGGGGGTGAATAAGTACATTTTGATAGGAAAATATAAATATTCCGTAGTAATAAAGTAGTAAAAAGCACTCTTTCTTGTGATCTTTTATAAACCTCCCTCTGGGAGGGAAAATTCTATTTCTGGTTGTAACTTCTGAAATATGATCTCAAAGCCTAACATTTTACACAGTGATCTTTAAGAGGATAATCAGAGTTGTGGGTAATACTCAAAGATATATTTATTTTAGATAGACTAGCAAATTATCATTGACCTCCTACTATATTCTGTGCAGAATATATAACATTATAAGACATGGTCTCTATCATCAAGAAAACCTGTTTGGGGGAATTCTTTTAATATGGTTAATAGAAAAAACAATTTTACAGTAGGAATATCTGTGTTCTTTAAAAGATTATGCTAGGAATAGAATACTTTAGGCAAAGCGATTCAAACACCTGTTTTATAAATGTGCATTCTGAGTAATCTTCACGTTAACTTTAGAATCTGATGGTTGGAAAGACTTTACTTTTTCTGCCTAAATATATCTTAAGTTTTACGAGGAGAGCTGGGCTGGGGAGTTGAACCTGTTTTGTTTCGTGTGGTTTTGTTTGCTTTGCCCTTTTTTTTTTTTTTTTTTGGAAGAGAGGGCTTGAGTGTTTCTGACACATCAAATAATTTATGTTTGCAGTGACCATTTACTGAAGGTCAACTTATTCTTCAGACAGGAAACTAGATACACTGTTCTCTAGTTTTGTTGTTACTAACAGTGCTTGCCTATAACCTCATTCCTGGGTAATTAGGGACTGAAAAGGTAATCAGAATTCAAGTGTGTTGAAGCCCACAATTGGGATTTGTGCTTAAAAGCCTTAGAAACTTACAGAGAAACCCCCCTCTGCATCCTTTAAAATGGTCCAAAAGTCTAATTACCAACTCGAGAGAGAGGATACTGCAGCTCCTTGGAGCCTAGCAGTTATAGAGAAGACCCCTTGAAGACCCCTCCCATCTCTAAGTAAATAAAGTCGCTTTCATTGTCAGTTTTAATAGGGCCTGGAACCCACCCAAATGTGACTGAAATGAAAGTGTGGTTTTGCATGTCCTAAACATATCGTGTTAAACTTCATCCCTAAACACCAATCTACTGTTTATCTACCAGTTAATGGTTTATTTTGTTTAGCCATGTAAAACGGACTATGCTTCTTTTCCATCATTATAAACTAGGGTTAGAGAGACTTGGTAATATTTTAAAATAAAATAAAATATAATGGGGTTCCTTCTTGAAATGTGAGGCCTTAGTCAAATGGTCCTGGTGCATTTCTTTAACTAGGTAAAGAGGATTCTACAAAACTCTTTCAGAAAAGTATTTATTTATTGATAGTTCAAAAATTAGATGATTAAGATCTATAGGTCTTAGTTTTCCGGCCATTGTAAATGGCTCCTTGGATAGTCTCCTAAGACAGCTGGAGGAATAATCAGTACATTCACCAGTAACCCAGTTAACAACTGGCTCATTTAACTTCCTTGTACTTTTTGTCCTTGTCTCCAAAAAGGACAAAGTGAAATAGTATTTGGTCAAGCCCTGATAAATCAATAACTTAATGCAGTTAGTTACACTTACTTAGTGCAGTTAATATTAAGAGCTTGTAAGAGTTTCCTTGTATTTACTTCTTTATTCCCACATCAGCCGTTACAGAACATTCTCATTTTCCACATGAAAGCCACAGGAGCCATTTCACAGCTCAGACCCAACAGACTGAACACCAAAAGATTAAGTGGCTAAGCTGCCTAGCATTGCTTGTTTAGCTTTGCCCACAGGATTTGAATTTGCACTACACTGTTGAACATCCTAAAATAATTTAACCACATCCCAAACACTGCATAAAGAAAGTCTGTTCCATTTCTCGCCTCTTTAGATTGCACGTCCAGAGCAATTTCTCCCAAATTAAATGCCATTTGGTTTGTGTTGGAATAATCAGGACAAGTGCAAACATTAATAAGTCCGCAATAATAGCAAAGTTATTTTCTTTTCCAAATAGCCCTATGCATACCTAAGAAAGCGTTCCCATCCCAATTTGTTTTCTTTCTTTCTTTTCAAAATAAAATGAGAACTTATATCTATAAAGTGAGAACTGCCATCAGGTATCATACATTTAAAAAGTGTTCAGTAGAACACATTTACCAGTAAACCTTAGGCATGTAAGATCACTTAGTTATGTACTCTAAAATATAACGGAAGAAGCTTCAAAAATGGGGAAGGTGGCTATTAATAACACCAACAATTAGCCTCTGAGGGAGAAATCTGGAACAAAACTACAGTGTAAGAAGCTATTCAGAGCTTCTTAAGGTCACTTCAAATGCAGAAACATCAAGTTGAATGTCAGCACTTTTCTGAGATAGTACAATAGATTATTGACCACTGGATGTTACAAAACTTCAAAATGGGATTACTTGGTTTACATTATAGTTTTCAAGAGGTAGCATAAATTTGTTACAAATTTTACATTTTTCTTTACATGTTTCCTATACTTCAACTCTCTTTAAAGGAGACAATAAAAATTACTAGCTTCTTTTTTACATCTTCGCATTTCCATTCCTCTGTAAAGTCCCTGCAAGAAGCAAAGGCCTGAAAATATTTGACGTGGTATCATGATATTTAAATCCACTTCCATTTTTCTAAATAAGTACCCAGACAAAGAGTAGCATTCTTTCCCAGCCACTTCATTTGTTAAAGAGCCTTCCAGTGAATTCACCAGTCTACTACTCGAACCACATGGATATTGTTCTAACATACGTACCAAGATTTCTTTTCAAAGTTAACAATTGTGATGTCTAACATCACAGCAGTGTTTTTGTTTCTGCTGTGCTTCTTTGATATTGGCAGGAATCAGTTCAAAAGAATGCAATGAAGCCTTCATTAGGGGACTATGATACTCATAGACTCTGGGAAGGCAGCCAGGGGAATCAATTGGCGAAACATTCAAAGCAAAAGGTGTACCACCCTCTTTTACATTCTCACATGCCAAAGCTGACTGCTGAGGCGTCAAACTAAAGATCCTTGTCTTAGGCTTTGTGGTGTTCAATTTCTCTTATTTCCTTAAACCTGGATACCTGTTTTTATTACACTGCTTTCAGTGTGATGTGTTATGATGTGCTGAGATTTCACTTCAAGGCACTGGCAGGTTTCTTTTACATCTGTGCATTTACTAATCATGGAATGGTACTGGCGAAGAGACTGCGGGGCAGGCCATGCGATAGAAATTGTAAGGATACTTACATACCGCCAGAGGACACTTGGTCTGGAGATGTTCTCTGCCTGAGTCAAAGCAGGGCAAGACGTTCATGCTCCTGGGACATGAAATGCTGACTTTCTTCTTTCTTATTAGAATAGAAGCCAAGCTGAAAAGCACAAGGACTCTGTGAAAGAAAAAGCGCCGGATCGTCTGGCTCCAGTGTTCACCTGTCAATCCCCTGTTCCAGACCCAGATTATAAAGAAGGAGGGAGGCAAGGAGCAGGAGAAAAGAAGAGGCAGATTGTCTCACATAGGCAATGTCTGGATTAGCTAATAAAATCTGCTAAGCTTTTGAAAATCCCTTTCAAAAATCAGGCTATTAATTTTATCTCCATTTCTAATCAACAGCAGCCAACATGAGTTTTTGGAGCACAGACAGAGAGAATAATTTGGTAATGTTATTTGGTTAATTGTAGTTTCATACTCTAAACTCTAAAGTCTTCAGAAAGCTTAAAGAATCACGGATTTGCTGCGTGAAAACCACGGAATGAAATGACCATGTTTATCAATGTAATATAAAATACTAATTTGCAGTGCCACGGTTGCAAAGGAAAGCATGCTACACTTGGTAAAATTATTTGCGTACGTTATACTATGAGCGCCCTATGCATGTTTTGCACAGGATTTATACTTACATACATATTCTTTAAATCCGCCCCCACTGCCATTTTATCAGAAATCTCTAAAAATGGAGGTGGAATCGAAAGGTCATCACAATTTTAGAGGTGTCAAGAGCTTTGAGGTAATATAATCCAATCTTTTCATCTTATAAAATGGGAAACTGAGGCCAGGAAGAATAAATATTTAGCTCAAGACCACAAAGCTAACTAGCACACAGGTCTTTTCTTATTCCCAGGTTTTCCAAGACATAACACTGCATTCACAGAACAGTACGTAGTTGGCAGGACTTTTCCATGTGAAATCCAGTTCTTGCAAGTTAAGCTACGATGTATTGAAAATAGCATTACGGTTTTTATGGAATGATTAACCACTGCAATAAATTATATTATATTGACTATGTATTATTATATATAATATAATCTTTATAATAAATGATATATATTTAATAAGGAGCAGCATTCAATGGCTTGCAAGAAAGACTGCAGTGTTACAATAAGTAGTTAAATTTCTGCAAGACGCTAAGTGATTGTCAGTTTAAGACTTTCACTGTTCTTCAATAAAATAAACACGAGTAATGAGTTTGAGAGAATCTGGTATTCCACGAATGAATTAAAAAAATGCATTGGAAATGTTAAAGTATTATTCCTTAAATTCTTTCCTTGCCAACGAGATCTTTTCAAATGTTCAGCTACAATTCTTTCAACAGTGAGTATAAATTGTAGAGACTTGTTTTTTCAGCTTCTTTCTAATTTGGTTGACTGAACACCAGATTGACATGTTCTCTAGTCACACAGACATCAATTGGGGTAATAATATAACAATAACAAGCAAGCTTTCTTGACAAATACTTTAAAGAGTAAATAATAAACTGAGCCAAAAATGAAAAAAAAAAGAGGATGTAAATGCTCTTTAAAATATTTTTATAAACATACTGAAATGCAGACAGGAACATATAAAACAGGAAATAGAACAAAATGTATTTTCAGGTGGCATTTTAAGCAAATGGATGAAACGAACATTGGGAAAAAGATACATTGTCTACGTATAGGAGTTAACTTGAAACCGAAAGTGTAAGTTTATATATGGAATGCAAAATGAAGGCGATTGTAAATGAACCAGAAGAACAGAATAAGCCAAATGAGGATGATTTTATATTTAATTTAAAAGATGAAATGAAAAATGTTTAATAGAGGAAAGAAAACATTTTGACTTGACAATGAAATCTATCAGTAAGCAGAGTAAGTGATGGATAATGTAATGAGATGGCCCATTTTAATTAAATTTTCAAAATGTAAGTTAATCAAAATCTATATAGGCCAAATAAAAAAAAATAGAAAATGAATGGTAAGCCAGGATGTGAAGAAAAGAGTAAGAAGGAACACAAATTACAGAAAACTATCAGTTCACTGAACTTTGTTGACCAATTGCTCAAGGCAGTACTATTGCTAAAGAATGAGTCATCAGGTGCCTCAGAGCACAGTGGCTCTCAATTTTTATTTCTTGGCAACATTAGAAAAGTCACATGGAGACAGTAGACAAGGAACTGAAGAGTAATTTGCAACATAGATAAAATACAAAGTAAATAAATTGTATTTTCTATTGTTTTCAGTTTTATTCATATATCAACAGTGGGAGGGGGCGGAGGTAAAGTTCTCTAGGGCTCCACTATTGTTTAAAACACCTTCCTAAAGATCAAGTAATTCACATAAAACACAATTTTTTTTTTTTTGGTAACTGAAACAAAACTTGTGGATTTGACAAGCCACTTTGACAAATTTGTGGAAAAGAAAAACGTCATTACTACAAGCACATATGCAGCTCTGAAATTTAGTAAACTCTTCTTGAAAGGTTTCTACAGGATGCAACAGTGCCATTAGACAAATAATTTCTCTTGTCTTCAGTTTTATGCAAAGGTAATTTAGTTTTCCTGCATTTCTCAACAATGACACTTGCGTAGGATTTTCAAGTAGTTGTATTTAGTTTCTGCCAACGCTCAGGTAGAAATTGAGTATTTATCTTATGACACGGAACATTTCAAATTTTGAACTGATATCTAGTCAATCAGCTTGACAGCTCCATTCTCCAGTTGGTGTTCTCCCGCTCTTTCTTCTTTTTGATTGACTTGGCGTAACCGCTAACACAATAGCCTCTGACCAAAGGGAATGGTTCTTTTCTAGAGTCATTGTTTTGAATTCTATTCACAGTTAACTATGTCTCACCGAACCCTTCCAATATAAACAAAATACATGAATTACTTTCAAAGTAATAATGCCCAAAGGCAAAATTTAATATAAAACCCAACTTTTTTTTTCTTTTTTTGCAACTCAGCAGAAGGACCTACAAAATATTTAATGCTTGGCAAAATGACCGGGATCGATTTTTATTGTCGTATCAGGTCAGCCACTATCTTATCCAGTAAGCAGATTGTTTCATTTCTGTTATTTTTTTAAAGCACATTCTGCAAGCGGCAAATGCAGCATCAGCTGTTCATGACCAATTCATATGTAAATATGGGAATGATGCACCTCCCCCCACCCCCAACCAATTCGGGGAGGAGTCACCTCAAATTACTTGATGCTTCTCCAGCTAACCTTGCGGTAATTAAAGAAAAACTCTGTTGTGCAGAATCCATGCCGCTTCAGTCATCAACTTAGCAAATTAATAATAGTCAGCTCCTAAATACTTCCCTGAATAGCTTACAATATGTTAAAGGGGATGATTAAAGACTCCAAGTTCTAGAGAATTTTTCTTCATCCTGTTCATTATCGAGATAAAATATCTATCTAAATATGAAATATTAGTAGGTAAGACAATCTGATCTTGGCTGTCACTGGTCTTCAAAAGGAATTTGTATCAGTTAATTCTTCCTAGGAACATTTTCTCTGACAAAAATCACTGACAGCATACAGAGGAAGTTGTCTGCAATTTGTCGGCTCTAAATGACTGATTCTTAGGAGGTATTTCTAGACTCGAGGGCCGTGGTTAATAGTCACAGGAATATTATTTTTCCTGATGCCCTACAGTCAGAGTTTCTATTTTTTCAATCTGGAAGTAACATGTCTGAAGTTATTTTAGCATTATGTCTACCCTTGGACAAAATGAAGGCATGTTTCTGGATAATTTATAAAATTATAAACTGAATGAAATGAGTCTAGCGGTCAGTATAAACACAAGCAATAAGATAGTGTTGTTATAACCAACAGTCACTGGCTTATTCCTGGTTTATTTAGAAATATTGGCATGGAAATTTGAAGAAGCACATTGTGTGTGCCAGAGTCTTCATGGTGTTTTGCTAGAGCAGTGGTAGGTATCGTATGGCTCTCATCACCAGACTTTTTCTTCTTATACTTCTGTTGTTTTTCCTTATCTTTCTCATGGCCTCTAATTTTCACCTAATGAAATCATTAGCTTTGGAGTCAAACAAACCTGAAATCGAAGCTTGACTTTGAGAGTTATTATGTGTTTGACATTAGCTAAGTTAACTTCCTTGGCTTTGGTTTCTTTAGTGGTAAAACAGTGAAGTAGAAGGAGCAACAGTGAAATGAATACTGCGGGGTTGGTATCTGTACACACACAGACACACACGCAAACAATTATTTTTAATAAGGTGAAGGTATAATTAATACATAAATATACGTGAATTCATGCAATTACTAATTCAGAAATACCTCTTCTCCCTGATACTGTGCTGGTCTTTGGCAAACAAGGACACAATAAAATAAGACTGTAGATTTTGAAGAACATACAGAATCTATCCAGGGAGATACCTATGTGAATAACTCACAATAAGGTGACATAGTAAGTGTGATAGTAGAAAAATGACTAAAGAAGCAAGGAGGGAATGGTTTATCTCTTCATTAGGACGTATTCAAGGGAGGTTCTAAAGAAGAGACAGCTCTAGAATTTGACCTTGAAAAATGAGTTAGGAATATGCCATCTCAGCAGAGGAAAGAGAAGTCCCAGCCAAGACAATGAGCAATACTTCAGAGGTGTTCAGGTACACATTGAGCCTGGAATGTGAATTAGGACTGGTGAGAGGACCTGATGATCTCAAGCTTTACTGAAGAAACGATCTTTTTCTCAATTTCACCATTGTTATTAATAGCAACATTGTTGCAAATACATAATTCAATCGGTTTTGATCTCTCTATCCATCAGTGCTATGATCATCTACTGCCAAATATGGTTACCTTTGTTTTCAATAATGGATTTTGGAATATTTTATTTCTATCCATTTCCTCTACTCATACATTAGCTAGGATGACATGACCTTATTTATTGTCTTCTAGGCACTCCACAGTCCATTCCCATTGCAAAAAAAAATCAACAACTTGTAGAGCTGATAAATACATTATTCTGTTGAATAAATTTTTTAAAAATATCCAGATACTTCATTTGATTTCAAGAGTTGCTATCAACCTTTATAGACTTATCGTCCCTCTCTTCTTTCCCATTATTTCAATCAGGTCCTCATTGGCTCAGAATATTGATTTTATTCAAATGTAGCATTAATGGAACAGTTAAGATTGTGAATTCTGAAGCTTGACTGACTGGGCTTGCATTCTGAGTTCACTGTTCCATAGCTATATGGCTTCAGACAAGCACCTTATCCGCATTGCCTTTATGTGCAAAATGGTAATGGTACTAATACTTCTCTCATATGGTTAAATGAATCAAGAATAGGTGAATTAATACATATATGGTATTTAAACAGTCTGGCACATGATCGACAGTCAGTAGGTTTTTAGCTAATATTACTATTTTCTCTTCAAAATATAAATGTATAATTTGGTTATTGTAGATAATGTTGCTATAAACATCAGGGTGCATGTAAGCCTTTGAATTAGTATTTTTGTATTCTTTGGGTAAATACCACATAGTGCAATTGTTGGATTGTAGAGTAGTTCTCTTCTTAACTTCTTGAGGAACCTCCATACTGTTTTCCACAGTGGCTGCACCAGTTTGTATTGCCCGCAACATAGCAAAAGGGTTTCCCTTTCTCCACATCCTCGCCAACACCTGTTGTTCCTTGCATTGTTGATTGCATCCATTCTGACAGGTGTGAGGTGACATCTCCTTGTAGCTTTGATTTGTGTTTCCCTGATGATGAGTGATATGGAGCATTTTTTTATGTGTCTGTTGGCCAACTGTATGTCTCCTTTGGAAAAGTGTCTATTCATGCCTTCTGCCCATTTTTAATTGGATTATTGATTTTTTTGAGTGTTGGGTTTTATAAATTCTTTATATTTTTTGGATACTAACCCTTAATCAGATGTGTCATTTGCAAATATCTTCTCCCATCCCATAGGTGCCTTTTCCTTTTGTTAATTATTTCCTTTGCTGTGTGGAAACTTTTTATTTTGAGGAAGGTCTAATAGTTATTTTTGCTTTTATTTCCCTTGCCTCAGGAGACATATCTAAAAAGAAGTTGCTATGGAATCAGCTCAAGTGTCCATCAATTGATGAATGGATAATGATGTGTTTATTTGTATACAATGGAATATTACTCAGCCATAAAAAAGAATGAAATCTTGCCATTTGCAATTGCATGGATGGAGCTAGAGAGTATTATGCTAAGCAAAATAAGTCAGTCAGAGAAAGACAAATACCATATGATTTCACTCATATGTGCAATTTAATACACAAAACAAACAAGCAAAGGGAACAAAAAAGAGAGGGAGGCCAACCAAGAAAAAGACTCTTAACTAGAGAGAACAAACTGATGGTTCCCGATGTCATATGGAAGTGTTGAGTCACTATATTGTACACCTGAGACTAATATTACACTGTATGTCAACTAACTAGAATTTAAATAAAAACTTAAAAAAACTCACAAAAAATGTAAATGTATAAAATATAACTTTAGGTTATCACTTCAAATGATTTCTAAATGACTCATAATGATTTTGTCCAAATGATGCATGAACATATGCTTGTTCTAAGAGGGGCAAATGATGACTAAGTACGTGAAGTATAACTAAAGCTCTCCCCTTACTCTTTCCACTCTTACTCCTCATTTCAGAGGGAACCCCTAGAAGCAGTTTATCAGGTATAATTCTGGGGTTTTTTTTAAATCTCTGTTTGTTTCTTTGAAGACAAATTAGACCTTGTCCAATGAATTGCCCTGGAATTTAATTATTTTTGACTTAATGATTTATTGTAGATACCTTTCCATAAAAATACATATTAAATTCATTTCTATATTCTACATTCATAAATATTTCCC
Organism: Prionailurus viverrinus; assembly: GCF_022837055.1. Taxonomy (NCBI): domain Eukaryota; kingdom Metazoa; phylum Chordata; class Mammalia; order Carnivora; family Felidae; genus Prionailurus; species Prionailurus viverrinus. The sequence goes on from NC_062568.1 coordinate 145,023,980, forward strand.
AAACAGTGATAATGTGGCAGGCCTTTTTCTCTTTGCTAGAGACACATCAGGGAACCAAAACCCCCTGCCCAACTGAAGCTTCCATTCTCTTCAATGTGTAGATTATTCATTTCTAATGACTGCAATACATCAGAGAGCATGAATCCAGACTAAACTCTTTCATCACCCTTCTACTGAAAGAAATGTAAATAGTTTTCAGTTTGGGGCTAATATAATAGCATTGACATCCTTAATACTCATGTTTCTGTAGTGTTTAATTTTTAAGAAAGATTCTGAGTAGTGGAATTACTGATGTAAAGGTTTTTATAGACACTAACAAATTGCCTTTCAAAAAGACTGTCAATTTATACTTACTCAGAGTGCTTAAAAATAGCTATTCCCCTACATCATCCAAATTGATGTCTCCAAAACACCGTCTTCAAGAATGTTTACAGAAGTGTGCAAAAAGGATATTCTTTGGCCAAATGAATTTGAGAAACACTACAGTTTTTCCTTACTGAAGTTTTCATGTTTAAGTGCATTATAAATATCTGTTGTTGGAGCATAACACACAGTATTTTTCCACCATACATATTTTAACAAATTGAGGAGCAATGTCCTATTTGTTTTTATGTGACAAATGATGTGTGAATTGGTTAGAATTATGCCAACCCTTTTAGACCTATAATATCTAGGAAATATGTAGGCTACCTGAATCTAGAACGTGTGGTAAAGCTTTTCTTATTTTTCCCCCAACATTTTCTTAAGTGAAGACAGGTTATAGTAATAAATACTGTCAATAAATACAAAATATATAATGGATCAAATATAATAAAAAGTATTTTTCACTCCCATAACAGTAGATGGTGGCTATTCCTGAGCAGTTAGCTTCTCTTCAACACATGGTCGAAGCTTCCCTCAAATAACTCCACTGTCTCTTAGCATCTCATTGTCACTGCACTCCAGGGGGAGACAAACAGAGTATGGAGTAGGCAAACCTTAAGAGGCTTACTTTATGTTGAACAGAACGTTTTGATACATTCCTTTGGCAAGAACTGTATACACAGTGACGCATCACTGTGAGAGGGTCTGGGAAGTGAAATCTAATGCTGCACCTAAGAAAAAAGGGAAATGATCATTGGCTAAAAATCACCATTCTCTCACACATCTAACAGGTCTGTAATAATAATATGCTAACAATGGTTGAACATTGATTATAGGGCAGGCTCAGTACTAAGCACTTTATTCGTATTAGCTCATATAATATTAAAAACTTCCATGTCATAAATTGATACGGTGAATTGAGGTCACCTAGCTTGTGAGTGGTGGGACAAGGATAGAAGCCTGAAGCCGGGGCTGAGTGCCCAGCCCTCCCCATTTTGCCATGCTGCCTCTCATCTATGCAGGGTGCCCCATGACCTGGCACGCTGGGGTCATGGTTGCCTCCCACATAGTCTCCTTTGTCTCTCATACCCTCTGACTTTTTCAACAACTTGACCCTTCTCCGAGGGTTCTGGCTCCATTTTTAAGAGTGAATATTAGATTCTTCACATCCTGCCCTTTCCCTGAAGACTCTTCAGCTCATCCAGATAATTCATAAACAAGAACATTCTCTTGTTAATGTTGGTCATGTCATCGATATAATTTTAATAGTTGGTTTTGATGATTTCCTTCTTGGGTTACTTTTGACTGTCTTCTCTGAAGAACCACAGCCACGATTTTCCCTCTACTTTCTGGTACTCTCCTCCCCTGACCCTTCCAAAAATGTTTCTTTTATGCTGACCAAACATAAATATTGGTGTAACTTGAAATTCACTTTATACATCTTTTCTCCCTTTTTTGGAATAATCCTATTCAGTGCATGATGTTAGATAAAATCATACCGTTTTCCAACCTGTGGTAAGAGTAGGCTGGTTGTCAGGGAAGCGGTGGTGGTCGCAGAACACTTCACACAAGTATGAGGGCACATCAAAGCATCTAGGATACCTTTGCAAATTCACCTTTCTTGACATTCACTGCACCAAAAATTCTTATACACTCATTGTAGCAGTCAGTTATTGCTATAATAGCTATTGCTATAAATGCTGAGCAGCAAACCACTAAACTACACCTCAGTGACTTAGAAGCATTATTCTCATACTCTGGAGTCTATGAGTTGTCAGAGTAGTTCTCTTTTAGGCTGTAGGTCTGTAGGTTGATTGGGACAGGTTTCCTCCACATATATCTCATCTTCCTGAAGTCTGCAGGCTGCCTCAGGTTTGTTCTTCTTGTAATGATGGTAGAAATGCAAAAGAGCAAGCCCAGCCATGAGAACACATTTTATATCTCTGTTTGCCGCATATTGGCTAAAATTCTAGTGATCAAAACAAGTCACATGCTGAGCCCCAAATCAAGGGGTAGGGAAGTATACTCCATGTCCGGTGCAGAGTCAGGGGTGGGTACTGCAAAATCAGAGGGGACAGGAAATGAATACAAGGGGGGGGGGCTGGGAAAGTAATTTAATATGCTGCGCTCTTACTTTGAAATGTACAGGTACAATCAGTGACTTTAGCTGATTTGAGTATCCTGAAATCTATCAAATATTCAAATACGTTGAGGTAGAACAAAGCATGAAAATCACTGGGATAATTGCTGATAACTAATCAGCATATATCTTTGACTCAGGCCACTCTCTTAAACTTTCAATATTTTGTCTGTTAATTAATTCTTCAGTTTGTGTCTGTTGAGTACCTACTAAATAAAAAGCACTGTGTAAGACACTGGGGATACAGAAAGAAGAAAAGACACTCATGGCCCTGTTGCCATGAAACACATGGGAAATGAGGGAAACTCATGGGAAACTCAGGTAAATATATTAACAATAATAATTACCTAACTTAAATTGTGAAAAGTTCCTTGAACAAAGAGAGTTAGTTATAAACTAAGTATTCATAACTGGGAGATACAACCTACTCTGTTATTATAAGAAGGGTTCAGTCGAAGTGCACTAACAGCCTTAGTTAAAATTAACTGGGTGAACTCTAGGCAGGACAAAAGAATATGAAATATACCGCAGATAGTATAGGAAATGATAACAAAGTCCAGCTGGGAGAACACAGGAAAAACAAAAAAAGACTGGTTACAACTACCAAGAGAATAAAAAGCATAAGGTGATGACCAGACAGTCAGAGGTCAGATACTTAGGGCCTTGGTTTAGTTCTTAAAAGTAATGGGAAGTCATTAAAAGGTTTTAAGCAGAGGTGATACATGATCAAATTTGCATGTTCAGACTGGATCTAAGTAAGGAAATAGGAAATATCAGTTAAGAAGTTACTGCAGTTTTTCATGAAAAAGACTAGACTGGTGGCAGAGGATATAAAGAGACTGAACACCTCTAAGAGAGAGTAAGTGGTATGGTTCACAGAAATTGATGATTGAATTGACATCTCCCATTTAGAAGAGTATGGTCAAGAATGACTGTAGCTGTCTGGGTTGTGCAACTTAGTGAATGTTGGTACCATTTGTTGAGAGGGAAAATTAGAAAAGGATCAGCTTTATGGGGAAGATCATGAATTCAGTTTCAAAAGTGTTGAAGAAAAAGATAAATGTAGAAATGGATGACCTGTTTAGATAGATGAGTCTGGAAGAAGACCAGTTTCATGGGGAAGACCATGAATTCAGTTTTAAAGGTGTTGGAGAGAAGACGAGGCATACATGCATATATGTGGATGACCTAACCTAATTAGATTTGTGAGTTAGGAGCTCACAGGAAATGACCAGACAAGAGAAAGAAATTTGAGAATCATCAGTATATACATATACTTTGAATCCACATGTGTAGATGAGATCATCTTAAGAGAAAATATAGAGAAGACTGAATGACAAGAGCTTTTGGATGTCATTGAAAAGTTAGTTTTCAGAAGAAGAACCAACAAAGGTTAGAAAGAAGAAGAGAAAAGAGGGGTAGAAGAGAAATCAGTTATGTGTGATGACACAGAAACCATAAATGTAACCAAGAAAACAATGTATTAGTAGTTTTTAGTACTGCTGAGAGACCAGTCATAATGAAGACAGAAAATACGGTTGGTAAATACTCAACTGAAATGACTTCTCCTATACTCCTCGTTGGCAATCTACTCCAAGAGTCACCCTAGATCTTAGCATCTAATCCACTCATGGCTCCCAGTCACTTTTCAAAAATGGCTTTCTCTATTTCCAGGCTACATGTTCAGTTTCTCCTAGTGCCATTCTAACGTATAGTTATGACTGTCTATTATGAGTCACTCCATTAGTATCTTCTTTTATTTCGTTTTTCCTCCTTCAGTTTATAACATTCTGACCAATACCTCACTCACCTCTACTTTCATGGGATCCATATGGCAAAATCTCAACCCTGGATTAACAAAAGTATGTACTGGGTCAGTGGAACACAATTGGAGAAAGCCACAAAAAAAGGGAGGCTCTTTGTACAAAATATTCTTGACCACCATTTCATCTGGGCCCTCAACAATGTCTGTCAGTTTTACCATGTTTCTCTGATAATCAATTCCATACTCTCCAGAATAACACACAGTAAGGACACAATAAAAAAAATTCTGTAGATAAAACCTTTCCAATGTTTTTCCATTCTCCTAAAATCACCACTGGCTCACGGTTCTTTCATTCTTAAAAGTTGATTCTGGCTCTTACTGTATTACCATCAGGTAAGAGTCACTCTACTGCTTGGGTTTTTTTTTTTTTTTAAGTTTATTTACTTACTGAGAGAAAGAGACAGAGACAGGGAGACAGACAGGCAGAGGGAGAGGGAGAGAGAGAACCCCAAGCAGTCTTCATGACATCAGCACAGAGCCCTGACACAGGGCTGGAGATCATGAACTGTAGGATCATGACCTCAGCGGACAAAAAGACTCAGATGCTTAAACCAACTGAACCATCCAGGTGCCCTGTGAGTCATTCTACTACTTGTTAACAAGCCTAAAAACCTTTCTGCATCTACGTTCATCTTTTCTCTTTCTCTCTAACTCAACACATTAGGCATCCATTCTCCAATCTAAAGCTACGGATTTTGCCTAAATTTTGTATCCCATTTATCCCATCCTTCATAAAACTGCACTGTATGATTTTCTTTTTACTCTTTGTGATTTCAACTTTGACCCTTCTCATCAGTGCTTAAAATTCTGAAATATTCATGACCTTAGAAAAAGAAGCCCTCCCTTCTCCTGGATGATGTGACTAATCACTCAGATTGCCATCTTCTGAGCATAGACATTCATTCTGATAGTTGCCAGAAGTACTTACTACTGATGGCTCACAGCTGAGTCCCTCCGCAGGCATTGCCATAAGTAGTGTTTAAAAAGAATCTCATCTCCTATCGATAGAGGGGGGGGTGAAAAAGCTGAGGATTAAGCCCGGATCTTAATTATATGGGTAGCTGAGCTCTAGTGAAGGTTAAATTTCAACTCCACAAGTCTGTTATACCAAAGTCAGGGCTCTAATTAAGAAAAAGTAGAACTTGACATTTTCAGATGAGAACATCTGGATCAATGCACTCAAAATTTTTAATCCTCAGATTCTGCGAAATCATCTGGGCCTCCAGAAATGGTCTATTTCTTCCTCTTAAAGACTAGCATTAACCATTAGTTGAAGACAAGCCAAAGGCTCTGTCTTGCAAGATAGTGGACATACTTCTCAGGATTTAATTTTACCTCCTCTCCTGGTCATCAGACTAACAAAGAAAGTAAAGGTACAATATAACTCAGTTGGGAACATGATGCAGCTTCTGAGGCAGGAAAGAGACTATACCTGAAAGAAGCTAAAGAACTTAACCAAGATATACTTACAGAGGCCAGGGAAATTTGTGTGGTTTTAGATCAGGCAAGTTCTCGGTTCAGAAAGGAGGTGGTAGAATATAGAGATGCATAAGAGAGAGTTTATCAATATGGGAGTACTTTCCCCAAATAGAGGAATTAATACCTTGGTAAGAGCCCTAGAAGACTGCAAAAACCTGCTGGAAAGTCTCTTAGAAACTGGGAGAAAGTGACAACCAATACAAAGTAAAGTAAAATGCAGAAATTACCACGAAAAGTGATGGAAGAAGTCATTAAATAGCTCAGAAAAGTTAGTATTGTAGGAGAGGTTTTTTTTTTTTTTTAAGTTTATTCATTTTGAGAGAGACAGAGTGGGAGGGGCAGAGAGAGAGAATCCCAACCAGGATCCATGCCATCAGCGCAGAGCCCAACACAGGGCTCAATCCCATGAACTGTGAGATCATGACCTGATCCAAAGTTGGTCTGGAAAGCAGTGTGGAGGTTCCTCAGAAAATTAAAAATAGACCTACCCTATGACCCAGCAATAGCACTGCTAGGAATTTATCCAAGGGATACAGGAGCACTGATGCATAGGGCCACGTGTACCCCAATGTTCATAGCAGCACTCTCAACAATAGCCAAATTATGGAAAGAGCCTAAATGTCCATCAACTGATGAATGGATAAAGAAATTGTGGTTTATATACACAATGGAATATTACGTGGCAATGAGAAAAAATGAAATATGGCCTTTCGTAGCAACGTGGATGGAACTGGAGAGTGTGATGCTAAGTGAAATAAGCCATACAGAGAAAGACAGATACCATATGTTTTCACTCTTATGTGGATCCTGAGAAACTTCACAGGAACCCATGGGGGAGGGGAAGGAAAAAAAAAAAAAAAAAGAGGTTAGAATGGGAGAGAGCCAAAGCATAAGAGACTTAAAAACTGAGAACAAACTGAGGGTTGATGGGGGGTGGGAGGGAGGAGAGGGTGGGTGATGGGTATTGAGGAGGGCACCTTTTGGGATGAGCACTGGGTGTTGTATGGAAACCAATTTGTCAATACATTTCATAAAAAAAAAAAAAAAAAAAAAAAAACAAAGTTGGATGCTTAACCAACTGGGCCACCCAGGCCCTGTAGTAGGAGAGTTTTACATAAGACCTGTGATAACCATTAGCTAACTATGTTCCACAAGGGATGTTAGAGACACATTTATCAAATTATTAACGGATGTCCCAAGAATCTCAGTGGTAGCTGTCCTCTCTAGACCAAGACTGACTATAGGAGATGTTATTGCAAAACTGGGCTTCATGCTAATAAGGATGAGAAGCTTCAAAATAATCATAATAAAGGCCAGGAAGGAGTGCTTAACTGTCAGAGCAAGGTGAGAACAGTTATCTTAATGAACAGCAGGTTGGAGTGGCAGTAGTTTGGGGACAGTACTGACTCACAGCTATGGAAATGGTTTATAGTACATTGTACATGCAAGGGCAATGAAGAGGAGCAGCCAACAAGGGCATTATCAATCTAAATAATCAAAAGAAGTCAAGATTGGATGATCACCAGGCTAAGGAAATGGCCATCATAAAGAGTCCTGATCCATTGCCTAGTTTGCAGACTAGTCTGCCAGTTTTCAGATTGAGTACCCATGAAATGAAGGAGAAATTGGTTCACCAGAAGAAAGTACCCTACAACCCCATATCAAATGTTTCTGGGGACTTTAGGAACATTACAAAATCTGTCTCTGTTTTTTCTTTCAAAAAATAGACGCAATACCTGTTTTCCTCTTGGCATTCTCATGTGGATTAAATGAAATCATGTATGTGGCCTCTGATAAATGTTTAAAATATTAGATATTTATTATGTTACAGAAGTGGGAGAATTATGAAATTATATGTTTTATGTATAAAGGACAATTATAAATTTAATATTTGTTGCTAATAACACACCGGGATAGTCTCTTTCCAAAAATTTCAACTTTCTCTCATACATACATGGTTCAATGAGATTCAGTGACCACCTTACTAGTTGTTTTATCTGTTCCTTGGGTTCTTCTGCACAACCCATCTTTTATCTAATCTCTTTCAACTTTTGAACTGTGCTGCTTGATCTTTCAATTCTTGATCTGTAAAGAAGAATATATTTTTAATAATTCACCCTGAGAATCAGATCATTGTCTATCACTCAACCTCTTTCTGATGCCACCAACATAAAGCTTCTGGATTCCGTTTTATCATAAATATTTCAATAAATCCATAGGTAGCTTTGGAGATTTATTTTTGAAAAAAAAAAAGAACATCCTTAGATGTTTTAAAAAAGCCTCTTTAATACTTTTAAAATGCAGTAATTGGGCCCAAACTAATTATTTTATGAATGGTGGATATTTGCATCTTATTCAAGTGCATTTTTTCAGATTTTGCACAAATACATAATTATTTTAAACTGCATGCCAATAATTTTTGGAAGTTTCATGTTTTGAAAATGAAAGAAAAATTCAAAAGGAGTAAAAAAGACAACCCTGTATAACTTGACTTTTGCAGACTCTGAGAGTAATTCTACTTGGCAAGAGAAGAAATGGTAGCTAGAGTCTTCTGTCAGAGACAGAAACTAAAGTAATTCAGTTTTTAATTTAAATGAAGACTAATAAGGTTAAAATTCACAGTTACCTAACTTTATGTTTACCCCTCTTGCGGCAGAGCTAACTTACCACTCTCTTCTGAAGAAAGGTCGCAGTAAGTTTAATTACATCACTAGTAAGTCATTCCACTTTAGAAATATTTACTGAGCTCAAAATGCATGTGTAAAGTTGGCCTCCACTAGGTACCATCAGTCTGCAAGTATGAATGAGTTTGATCCTTTGACCTAAGGAAGTTAGAATGTAATTGGGAAGACTATATGCATGCCATTAGCACTGATAAAAGGAAAACTCAGTAATGGATTGCCATTCATTGGAGTTGGAAGATCTGGTGGGAGAGCTGACAGATAGGCTGGACCTTGGTAGGAACACCTTCCTCTGACAGTTGGAAGTTATGGTAAAGGGCAAGATAAGAAAAAATAGAAATGTTCAACTTGAGAGGCACAGGGCGTGGAACAAAACGCTGAACAATCCAATGGGGTGAGGGTTAATAGTGGTGATAATGTGGAATAAAAACTAAACCTGGATTGGCAGGAGTCCCTTTCTTTGAGTATTTCCATATGGTACTCAGGAATTTAAGTTTTATTTTGAAAACAGAAGTCTCCATCAAAGATTAGTTGTGAGTTTTGTTTGCTGGTGGTGGGAGTAGTGGTCAGAGTTGTTGTATAGTAATGTGTTTACACTTGTGTTTGGAGAAAAGTGCTAGCAAGGAATCCAGATGATGGGTACCGACAGCTTTCTTTTTAAAGAAGGTCAGTAGGAACTGTGACTCTTCAAATTACTACCTTTTATTCTTTTTCATATCCTTGTTCCCATGCATCTAGCACAGACCCTTGTCTGATATTCAATACATGCGTGTTGAAAGCTTTTGGTTTCAAGAAACCTATCAATAAAGACATAGCCCCAATACTTTAGGGAATGAGACTGTTTCTAGGAGGCGTTCTAAACAAAGAGCTACAAAGATAACACCAAGGGGGAAACCTAATTCTGACTAGGAACGCAGGAAAAAAGAACAACGAGCACAGCTCTGTGGAAGATGATGCGTTTGAGCTGGACTTAATTTCTTGGTAAAGGTCTAAAGCAAAACAATGGCGATGAAACTAAAACTTCCAAGAGAGATCATCAATGCCTAAGAGGGAGTGTCCATGGAGTTAAGGGAGGGAATTCTAAAATGGACATGGATCAATTTCCTAGAATCAAAGAATGGCCCAGTCTGTGGAGACACAGATAAGGGGAAACTCAAGTTTATCCTATCATATTCTGCATGAGTATGTGGATCTGTCTGGTATTGACAAGAAATATGTGACACTCAAATCGTATAGTTTGTGGAGAGTATAACAGAGGGCCCACTTACTTACAAAGATGTGGATAGGATGTAGGGGAAGCACCAAAGAAATTGCAATAACCTGGGTCCAATAACACCTGACGCTTTTATCATGTGTAGCTTTCAGGCAGAGAAGAGAGGCTACATTAATGGAAATGGAGAGAGAGCACTGTGAGGAGTTATCCCTCAGGAGTTTCTACCTGCGGTCAATGGTAGAAAGTTTGTAGACCTGAGCAAGCCACAGAGAGGACACAGAGGACCTCATTCTCCTCCAGCTCTGATCTCTTTCTGCAGACCCTCATTTGCATAGCCAAACAGGAAGCTGATGGGTAAGGGAGCCCATTAATGTCGGCCACACAGTCAGTCTCATGGGGCATAGAGCTGGATGAGAATGTATTTGAGGGAAAAATAGGAGATACAGGGACAATGTGCCAAATCATCCTTGACAGAGTTACAATGAAAATACAAGAACTGAACAAAATAATACATATGTACCTGGATTATCACCAGAAAACATTATTCTTCTTTTACGATATATTTACAAGTGCCAACTTACTCTTGAAAATTTTTCTGCCATAATTTTGCTATTCACACCTAGACACACAACTTACAAATTAGTATCCAAGTATAATTACAAAATATAGTTTGTATATTATATGTGTATTTTCTTGTCTAAAAGCCCCTCATCTAGTGACAAGATTTTTTATTTGCTATGTGGAATGATAGCAAATGTGCCCAAATTTGTAATATGAACTTTAAAGCATGGTTTCTTATATCTTACCCATGCTGTCAAACCTCACAGAAGACCTTATTTCACCAAAAGGAAATATGACAACAGATTTTTTTTCAAATACTAAGATAAGTGAGGCACTACTATATATTCAAAATATAAAATATGTGAATCAATTTTCACCACATGAGTTTTTGTAACATTACTTTATAATCATTAAATTATAAAAATTATAGCCCTAAAATGTTTTCGAGTAGACAACAATATCTCTACTCTCTAATAATTAAACTACAATTTAAGAACAACAAAGATGATCAGATATAAGTATTCACTCTTTATTTGGAATCTAGATTATATAACATATTTACAAATTGCTCATCACAGGCCCAAGTTAAAAAGGTCGAGGCTGACCCCCATGGGTGTCGAGAAGACACCCATCAGGGCCACACAGACTACATAAGAGGACTGAAGCTGGCTAAAATCGGTCAGTCTATATCCCCATAGAATTAGGCATTTTTAAAATAAGGTATCCAAACTAAACAACAAAACAAAAACCAACACTAATTTAAAGCTTCTTGATTTTTTTCTTTAAAGTCTCATGATCTTTGAAAGATTACATGGTAAGAAAATATCAATGTAGTTACTCTAAAGAGCAATGAAAATTAAGAAAATTACTAATTTATTCTGATGTGAAAAATCAGAAAGGGAGACTGTTTTTAACCCATACTAACATCCTATACACCATAAGCAAAGCATTAAAAGTTCAATTTCCATTTCAAAACCCCTGTTTTCATTCTCATTGTTCATAGTTGCTTTGATGTTCTTGCACTCTGACAGAGAGCATGGTTTCATTTGGGGAAAGGAATCAATTTCTCAATGTAAATTGTGATTTACACACTTCCTTTCCTCACCTATTTTTGAATTGATTTGATTCTAGAAGCACTAAGACATGTGAAAAACACTGTTTTGCTTGATTTAATAAACACTTGGAAAATGGCTTGTTGGATAAGCCTTAGACCAAAAAACTAGCAATTCTGAAGGAATGCATTTTCCTTTTTTCTGTCAGTGACCTGCTTAGTGTTCATTGTTCTACCCTTTAATTAAGGTATAAAGGAATTTTCAGGTCAAGAGGAAGCTAACATCGTTGCATAGGGAATCCATCTATCCTATAATATACTGTTTTCAGGAAGCACTTAATTTGGCTTCAAAGTATGGTTTATTAAAATTGAATGATAGTGTTAACATTGTCAGAATTCAGGACTCAGTCATTTCCAAAGGCTTAAAAGGAGTAAAGCAGTGAAGTAGGTTTTTTTTTCTAATAGTTACATCGATGGGCCAATCAAAAACAAGCAAACTTTTAATAGTCTCTAGGGAGAAGACACTAAATAAGTTTCCCTCAAAGGTAAATACTTAATAATTGGTTTAATTGAAGAAATAATGAAAGGATAATAGGGCAAAATTTTGATCACATACTTTGGAATAGGTAGTCTGTTACTTCACTTACATCATAGCTAATACTCCAAAGCAATCAATATGTTCATTTCAAGACAAGACATAGGCAAATTTATGGGAGTTTCCATTTTCTTGAACACCTTTGTTCTCATTAAGATTAGAACATAGCCTGAAAGGCAACTTAGTGAATAGGAGAAGGTATTTGTAAATAATATATCTCATAAAGGGTTAGCACCCAAAATATATAAAGAACTGATACAACTCAATACCCAAAAACAAATAATCCAATTTAAAAATGGGTAGAAGACATAAGCAGACATTTCTCTAAAAAAAGCATATAGATGACCAACAGACACATGAAAAGATCCTCAACATCACACATTATCAGGAAAATGCAAATCAAAACCATAATGAGATATCCCCTCACAACTGTCAGAATGATTAAAATCAAAAACACAAGAAACAACCAGTGTTGGTGAGGATATGGAGGAAAAGGAACCCCCCTGCACTGTTGGTGGGAATACAAACTGGCGCAGCCACTACGGAAAACAGTATGGAGGTTCCCCCCAAAATTAAAAATAGAACTAATCTATGACCGGCAATCACACTACTGAGTATTTACCCTCAGAATACAAAAATGCCAGTTCAAAGGGATACATGTGTGTCTATATTTATTGTAGCATTATTTACAATAGTGAAGTCATGAAGTCATGAAAGTAGCCCAGGTATCCAATGACAGATGAATGGGAAATTCTATAGAAAAGAATGAAATCTTTCCATTTGCAACAAAATGGATAGAGCTAGAGAGTATAATGGTAAGTGAAATAAGTCAGACTAAGACAAATACCATATCAATCCACTCATATGTGGAATTTAAGAAACAAAACAAACAAGCAAAGAAAAAAGAGAGAGAGAGAGAAACTAAGAAACAGACCTACCTATAGAGAGCAAACTGATGGGGAAGTCGGGGGGAGGGGATGGGGGAAATAGGGGATGGGGATTAAAAAGTACATTTATCATGGTGAAAAAAAAATGGGAAAAAAATTAGAACATAGACAAAATCTCTCAGATAACCATGTGGTAATCAATCATTCATTGTCAGAGGTAGATGTGACAGTGATTCTGAATCACAATACCTCCCTCTAAATCAGGATAACCCCACATTCAGCAGAAGATCTTCACTGGGGAAAGAAAGTTGAATGCTGAGTAGAAAATTTGCTATATTGGTAATCTTCTGTCAGGAAATATTCTGGAAGTCAAAGGAAACCAGATCAATAAATATTGTTGGGAAAACACCATAAAGCCTTAGAAAAGCCTAAAGGAGTCTGAGTACATAAAATCTGCAGTCCAGTTTTCTTTACAGAAATCAAGCCAGGTTGGGGAAAGGGAATGAGTTTTTTGTTTTTTGTTTTTTCCTTCTGATAAACATTCTCACCAAAGTTCCAGCAATTCTTGTGATAAATATGGCCTAAAAGATTAACTTCAAAGCAGAGTTCCAAAACAACTGTTAAGTCAAAATATGAAATGGGATCATTACAAATAAAGTCACCAGAAGAAACATTGGAGAAATGGACCGAATTTAATCTAATCAACTTGAGTTATTTACATGTGCCAATAAATATGTATTGAGCAAAGGATTTTTATTTTTTACCATTATAAGGTGATATTCCTCTATGCAAATTATTGGAGGTACTGCTATATAGAGGCAGATTCTTCTCTGCATTTCTCATTTTACATTTAAAGTTAAGCAACTATGATACAAGAGATGATGGTTGAGAACATTCATATCTGGGAACAGAAAGACATAGGTTAACAACCCTGTTACATCTCTTAATGGCTCTGTGACTTTATCAGGTTATTTCATATCTCTAATCTTAATTTACCTCATTTATAAAATGGAGAGAAGTATGTTATTATAAGGATTACAAGTAATATAGATAATTTGTGTAAATTTCTCTACAAGTTCATGAGACATAGCATAAAATAATACTGGCTAAGATAACAATAATAATAATAATAATAATTGTTACATTATGTTACTTTTCATCAGAGGCACAACTATCATAAATTACTAATTGAAAATATGAGAAAATCTCCAAAATATTTTTAATAAGTAGCAACATTTAGAACAGCATTACCAAGGGGGGTTATTTATCCAGCTCATAATTTTGGTATAAAATCAGAAAATATTTCATAGTCAGTTACTAGGCATGATAAAGCCTTTCTCTAATTATCCAAAACAAACATCTAGAAAGACACATCACTGGGTAACTGCCATCAGGTTAACCTGGCAGTAAGTCTGAATAAATGATCCAGAGGCCTGACATGACTGTGGAGACCCAGCTGTAGTGAGCCATGGTGAGGCCCAAAGGAGCTGGCATTATTAAAAGAGGATTTTTCCATTAGAGTGTCAGAAGGCAAAGCAAACAATTTTAAAATAAAGGAGCACTTTTTCGTTGAAATAAAGAAAAAATATTTGAAGATCTTTGAATGCTATATGTCCTCTTATATCATTGGGACTTTATATATGTGGTTGTCTCTACCTGAAACACCCCATCCTCACTTGGGTATCTTCTATGTGTCCTTCAAGAATTATTTCAAGCATACTTTCCAATTTATTAGAGTTGGCATGCAAAGTGGATGCTATTTGCCATCCAGATTTATAACCTGCTTCAGGTTATACATGAAAAGAGTATTAGGTTCGAATCAAAAGGACAGACTTGAAGTTCTGGGCCCAGCCCTTATAGCCTCTATAACCTTGGACAGATCTTCTCTGATCAAGCTTCTCTGAAGGACCTAGATTTCCTCATCTGAAAATAGATTATTTTAATACCTTCTACTGCCTATCTCATAGAGGTGTTACAAAAATCAAATGATAGAAGTTGAGGGTGCCTGGGTGGCCCAGGCAGTCAAACATTCGACTCTTGAATTTGGCCCAGGTCATGATCTCCTGCTTCCTAAGACTGAGTTCCATGTTGCGTTCTCTCTGCCCCTGCCCCACGTGTGTGTGTGCGCGCGCACTCTCTCTCTCTCTCTCTCTCTCAAAATAAATAAGTAAACATTAAAAAATGATAGAAGTTAGAAAACAAATTTATAGTTATTGAGCCCCTATATAAACACAAAGCAAATTCTGTTATCCTTAATACACACCATCACTTCAAAGGCAAAATTCTTCAAATGACAGGAAAAAATACACTTTAAAACAGAATTTCACTTTTTCTTAATTTTAGAAGCATAACCATATTTGGAGTGTCTTGTTCTGGGAATTTTCATATTCTTCCTACCATGCTGGAATCAAGATACACTCGTTTTGAGAGAGAAAGCACTACAACCCTGTACTGAAAACTTTTCCTCAAATTAGGCAGGTTTAAACTATTCTGAACACTATTTTTAATAGATATCAGTCACCATGTATCGTAATGTCATTTAATATTCCAAATAAACAATGCAGCTTACTGAAATGCATTTTAAGTAGCTCCTTATGTAATAGAGTCCACACTTTTTCTTTTATCAAGTACAACTGTCTCCTGTTTGCTGTATCTAACTTGAGGCAAGCCAGTTTCACACTGGTATCATTGGGACCTTAGCAGGAGAGATGAGGAGATATAAGCAGGTAGTAGATTTAATATTTACTAGCAAAAATATCTATTCTAGCAATTTCTCATCAATTTGAGGTGGTGGAGTAGAAGGCAAGGAACAGAATGGGAGCTAAGGCAGGAGTAGCAACAGAGGAGTCACATAGCATTTACTCATGGATGACTCCTTAATGTCTTTTATTATACCATGTGAAAAATATACTGGAAAGTTTCGAACTATAAAGGGGAAATAAGGAGCTCTAGGTAGGTGAGACCATGATCAAAGGGTAGAGTTTCTTAAAAGTGGTGATTTTTAAATTTTATTTAAAAATAATGTTGAAAGGCATTCTAGATGTATCCACAATCTATGCTTTTCCTTGAAGGGTTCTATTTTTTTCATTTTTTCATTCAAGTTGGTAAAAGGGTTGTTTGTTTCTTTGTTTCCTTCTTTCTTTGTTTTAAGGACTTTCCACAACTAAAGAAGAAGAGAGAGAGATCTATGGGTCCCACGGGGTAGAAGACGTGTTAGGAGCTCAAAGTAAGAATTTACCCTAGAGTTCATCATAGGGTGAACTAGGGGTGGGGATCCCAGAATTGCCAAAGATTCTCTGCCTAAAACAGGTCATAGCAGAGCAGTGGGGATGAAGCAACACTGCTGGATGGCACACTGGGATCCTCATTCATAACTAACGTGGACATATATTGGACAACCAAACTTCCCAGTTTGATTTCTCGTATTACCAAACATCCTGGAATCTTGGCAGCTTGACAGACTTCAGATGTGGAAAGAATCCCCATGGTTGAATGATGCTAAATTTTCCACATTCAGTGAAGGGAAAGCTCACAGTTTAAAACTAAGTTGATCTAAGAAAAGTTCAAAATACAGTATTTCTTCCACAGCTGAATTGTAGAAACACATTTGTCCATGCTATAGTAGTAACAGTTAAAATTTATTGAGTCCTTGCTATGTGCTGGGAACTTTAATAGCATTTACCTTGATTAGCTCATTGAAGTCTGATATGACTCTGCAATGTACATAGTATTGTAATCTCCATTTCACACATGAGAAATTTAAAGCATGGATGGTTAATGAACGTGTTTCTCCACTTGGTGAAGAGACAGATGCAGGTTAGAAGGCCAGGCAACCTAACTCTGAGACCACATTTGAGGCTAGTACTCAATATCATATTAAGAAATTTAACTCCCTATATATTTGAACATTAATTATGTAGTAAATGCTAATATTTACTATGATAAAATTCATTAGATTTAACATAATTAAACAAGAACTCTAATATAACAATTTTAAATAATTAAACTTACTCTTAATTGAGGGGTACTTTAGAGGGAAGTGGATAATAGAAACTTTTCATTTTTTTTTCAGAAAGACTCCCCATGTAAATGATATTTTATAGTTAGGGCAAAAATAATATAAAACACAAGGGTATCAATAACATACTGTAAAATAAAAATTCTATGTGTTTAAATGAATCAGACTATGTGGAAACATGGAAGAAAGTTTGTTGATTTCTATTTAAATAAAATGAAAATTTAATGTGTTTAGTTTAGGCCCACGATTATCCTATAGAAAACAAAAAACAAAACAAACAAAAAACAACCCAGACCCCCACTCCCCCCAAAAAATCTAGCATTCCTCTGTATTAATGTGAGGGGCCATGTCCCTACAAAGCTTTGCAGCAGTAGCTGACAATTGCTTTAACCAAAAGTTCCAGAGCAGTTGAGTAAATGACTCATAGTCTTGAGTACTTCCCTGTAGTGAAGTATAATAGTTGAAATTTGGTTTATTAAATCTGCACCTTTCTTTGTCTGCACCAAACAGTTATTTGGATGACCACCCTTGGGCCAGCTGCACAAACTTTTCAGGTTATTATTGAATAACTTGTATTAAATCCTTGCATCACTGCCTGACCTTACTTGCTAAGGCAAACTGGAAGTCCCCTTTTTCATGGATAGCCATCGCTTACATTGAAAAATGATTGCATTTGTGCCCTGGGCCATACTGTCTTTCATAAATTTACAGAAAACATTTATTTACTGAGAATAACACTTTCTAACTCTGGAAACTGTGGGTCAGTCAAACCTGATTATCACTAGCCTAGAATGATGGCTTTCAATAACTTAGTAGCATAAGTGAACACTCAACATCAAACTGTGTTAAATAGTTGTCTTTACAAACTAGGCCCTGCTTCTTTTAAACAATACAACCAAGATTCATGCCAGGGAAGGCTAATTTTTCTCTTCCTAGGGTCCACCATAATCAATTAAAAAAAGTTTGATTTTTTTTTTTAATTTTTTTTTTTCAACGTTTATTTTATTTTTGGGACAGAGAGAGACAAAGCATGAACGGGGGAGGGACAGAGAGAGAGGGAGACACAGAATCGGAAACAGGTTCCAGGCTCTGAGCCATCAGCCCAGAGCCTGATGAGGGGCTCGAACTCACGGACCGCGAGATCGTGACCTGGCTGAAGTCGGACGCTCAACCGACTGCGCCACCCAGGCGCCCCTGATTTTTTTTTTTTATTTAAAAAAAAATTTTT
This sequence comes from Prionailurus viverrinus, assembly GCF_022837055.1. Lineage (NCBI taxonomy): Eukaryota > Metazoa > Chordata > Mammalia > Carnivora > Felidae > Prionailurus > Prionailurus viverrinus. Next base: position 145,042,021 of record NC_062568.1, read on the forward strand.
TTTAACATTTATTTATTTTTGAGACAGAGAGAGACAGAGCATGAACAGGGGAGGGGCAGAGAGAGAGGGAGACACAGAATCGGAAACAGGCTCCAGGCTCTGAACCATCAGCCCAGAGCCCGACGCGGGGCTCGAACTCACGGACCGCGAGATCGTGACCTGAGCTGAAGTCGGGCGCTTAACCGAGTGAGCCACCCAGGCGCCCCAAGAAAAGTTTGATTTCTAAGCTCATTAGAATGATATGGTCTACTGGCCTAGACATGAGAAATATTGACTTACCTCACACAATGACATTTCAGGTAATAATTTTTCAATATAATGACCCTTGAATTTATACTACTTTTCAAACTACTCATTTTGGGGATTATTATGACTCTATACACACACACACACACACACACACACACATGCGCGCACACACACACACACACACCATGCAATAAACACACTATAAGAAGTGATAGTTTGAGATTTTGAGTTCAGGCAAAGGCACATTCACCAATTTACCTGAAATGACAGTTTCTATTATAAAGGAGACAAATTTGAACAACAATTTGAATAACCTTTGGATAAACAATTTGAATAACCTTTGGATAAACCCAAATTGTGTTATTTAGTGTATTTTATGGTTATTTTAGCTGTGGCGTGTGAGCAATCTCCGTGTTTAAAAGCCTTCCTATGCATAGTCTTTAGTTTTACCTAAAACGTTTTTCTGCACTACAATTTTATTTTGAACTGGTAACTATGAGCTCTCCAAAAGTTGAAATATTTGTGATGAAAATAGTACAGAAAAAGAAAGGAGTATAATTAGGCTTCACGATGTTCTATTTTATGAACAGACCAAATTTACTTCCAAATTGTTTTTTATTGTTCAGTCAATATAATTTTTATATCTGCGAAAATTATTTCAGAATTTTTTGCAGACGTAATGCATCATAATTTCTCCATTAAAATTAATGAACTTTTTTTTTAATTTAGTGGCTTTTCCCTGAGTTATAGAGTTTTTAAGAAATGAAAGCTGTTAAGTTAGTATATACCTTAATACACACACACACTCACAGATTAAGGGGAGAGAGAGGAAGAAAATATTTATCTTTCATAATGATAAAAAGCTACCTGATTTTATGATTTTTTAGAATAGAATGGAAAGGAATGGGATACAGTGTATACATATACACACATGTATGCACACATACATGATATGAAAATGTATTTGCATATATTGCACACTTGCAAAACTTTCAATGACTTTAACAAAGCTGTAGCTTATCTACTAGTTGAATATTTGGGAACTTGAAGCCAATATTATCTCTGTCATCCAAACAGTTAGATTTTTTAAATTTAGGGAAAACTAAGTCACCTTGTCATCTGTCTTCTTTAACTATAAAATGAAGATGTTATTAAATGCCACTCATTTATTACTTTACTCATCCTGTACTTCATAGCAAGGTTAAAAGAATAAGATGATATACTATAGTTCTAATTCATTAGAAATAGTGTGTTGCATAAATCAAAGTTACCATTGTAACATTCCTTCAATAATATAGAAGGTGATATTAGAAGAATAGCATTTATACACAGAGGTTTTCCCTAAGTAAACAGGCAAGGTAATATAAACCCTACAGTCAACTTAAATGGTTGACGTTATTGAGCTAATCAATTTTTTTAAGTATTTCGAAGGTAAAGAAATTCAAAAGTTAATGACGCTCATACTCAAAAATCACCCTTAAGCTAGGTCTCATTAATACTATGGATCTTTTAGAAAGCCATTCTACTCCATATTATGTGAGATACATAGGAATATACACATATCCAATTAATCCAGTAAATTATTATGTACTTTAACTGAGTTTTATCAAACCCTGAATAAACCAATACCCTGATACAGCTAAGAAGCATTTAATCATATATATTATATTACACATCAAGAATAAGTGACATAGTTAAAACTAAAATGGGACAAATCACTAAGGTTTTGTTTTTATTCTGCTAGAGAATACTGCAAACAAACCACTTACAAGTAATGGTAAAAGATCCATAGCCATGATTTTATATTTTAAGAGAAGCAGCATTTTCTCATTGGATATAGTAAGCATTGACATAGTGTGAAATGTAATTACTAAGAAAATTAGAGTGGTTTTAAGAAATTCTTAAAACATTATATGAAGCATCTAGATTAAATGCAAATTAAAAGAAAGAAAAAATGAAAGAGAGGGGGAAAAAACAAGATAAAGTAAACTAAGGATAATGAGATTGCGATGCCCCCAAACCCCCATATTGATTTGAGAATTTTCAGTGACACATTTTAAAATGTAATTACTAATAAAATCAGAGTGGTTTTAAGAAGTTCTTAAAACATTATATGAAGCATCTAGATTAAAGGCAAATTCAAAAAAAAAGAAAAAATGAAAGGGAGGGGAAAAAAAACAAGATAAACTAAGGATACTGAGATTGAGATACCCCCAAACCCCCATATTGACTTGAGAATTTTGAGACTTGATGAAAAAAAGCCATTATAGATGGCTTCTTTTACAATATTAAGGAGTATTAAGTTCAGACAAAGATGCAGTGTTTATTGTAACTGACTTAATCATCAATATCACCAAATCAGAAATGGGTAATATTCAAAACTGTTCAATATTCAAAAGAGTCCAGTCTAATAACATCTTACTATTATTGAAATTCAATCAATTATGTTTGAAAAGAAGGATGTGGTTTGCAGGTGCTCATTGAAGTAAATCCAGAAGCAGTCAAAAGGTTTGAACACCTATCATGCAAAGTTACCCAGTGAAATAAGGAAAATAAAAGGATGAAGTCACTGTTGTGACTACAGAACTTAGAAGAAGAGACAGAATTACTCTAGGATGGACAGACCTGGCTGATTCCTTGTTGAGAGTGCTTTACTTAGTGAGATCACCTGGTCCTGGCCTCACCCTTAATCTTTCAGGCTTAGAATTTTTTTTTTCAGTTCACTAGGAATGGATAGATCTCTGAAAGACAGATTCATGTGAACCAAGCTTACACGACTGGCAAGTAAAACGAGAATTACATTTTCATGCTTTTACGATGGCAAACACAACTCTTGAGGGAGCTGGCACTCACATTCTGCAGCCATTACTCTTTTTCTCCTTGTAATCACCCTAGCTGGGCACTTACATTATTCACCAGAAGAGACTCCCCAGGCTCCACAGCAGCCCATGTCAGAGGGTGCTGCGGTGGCAGCAGTAGTGAATATATTCTGTGTGGAGTCTGATGACCAAAGCACTAGCAACTGGTGGTGGGTTTGCCTGTAGGTGGCAAAGAAAAGCAAAGAATTAAGAAAGTAGAGTCATCATCCGTAGAGAATGTTTCTTAGAAATGTGACTATCAAAGGGATAGATGAGCAGAAAGATGCCAGAATAACAGAAGTTTGTTTGTTTGGAGGAATAGATGTTGTATGTATTGTAGGTGATGCTAGAATTCTGACCTGCCCCCCTCCCACCTACCCGCCACAACACTTCTTTATCCCTCTGTGCCCAGGAAAGTCTTGCATCTCAGGCAGACAGTCAATACTGCTATTGTTAATATTGACAGCTGCACCCCATACCTATGGTCGTTGGGCCCAATCCTCATGACCTCAGCACACCTGGCTTGTCCAGGTGGCTCTAGCTGTCCCCCTCTGGTCTGAGTCTATACTAAGACAGTCATCCCTGGAAAGAGTCATTCCTCATGCCTCAGGGATGAACCAATTCTCTCCCTTTCTGGAGACATTAATGCAGACTTTTCTCTCCTTTTCTAACATGCCAGGCCTGTTTGCTTACATTTGCTTTGTGAGTTTTACTTGTTAACAGCTATGAATCCAGAGACCCATGGGGCCCAGATTCAGAGCAGAATCACAGTCAAGACATCCAACACCAGCAACCAAGTGTTTACAAAGTGTTTTTTTTAATTGTATTTATTTGTAATATATATATTTTTATTTATTTATTTGAGAAAGAGAGAGTGTGTGTGTGTGTAAGCAGGGGAGTGGCAGAGAGAGAGAGGGGGAGAGAGAGAATCCAAGCAGGCCCCATGCTGTCAGTGCAGAGCCTGATTGGGGGGGGGGGGGGGGCGTGGATCCTACTCATGAACCATGAGATCATGACCTGAGCTGAAACTAAGTCGGTCACTTGACCAGCTGAGCCCCTGGCGCCAGGGGTGCCCAGGCGCCCCTCAAAGTGCTATGATTGTACTTTGGCACACAACAAAAAAGGAAATATAGTAAACAACATTTTAAAAATTAATTACTGTTTTCCTATATCCATGTCTCTTACACGTAGAGAAGATCCATTATTTCTCTCTTCTAAATTTTCATTAAAATTTTTTGAAAAATAAACCAATCAATTTTTCTCACATTTTTTATCCCTGTTCTTAATCTTTTCACCCTAACTTCTGATCTCATTTGGTAGATTTTTTAAAACTATTTTTTTATTTTTTAGTTTTTTTTAGCATCTTCAATCTTGTAAAGGTGGGACATTCTTTAGAAGTCAGAGGGATAGACAGGACATATCCATTGATTAATTTTGGACCTACCTTACCTTCACAGCCAGAGAAGGCATGACTCCTCTCAATTTTTCTCCTTTCACCCAACCCCTTATTACATGACTCAGAGGGAAATTCCTTCTTCTTCCTAGCATCTGTGTTTGACTCTTTTGTAAAGATTTCCTCTCCTACCGCAAAGGAAATCTGGGGAAACGAGATGTGAGAAAAGATGTAAAAAGAGTCAGATATGATTTGAGGGTGGAAAAAATGAGAAGAGAGAAGCACCATTATTTATACTCATTGCATTATTACTGTGACAATTCTACTAGCAATAAATGAGAAAGGTGAGGAATCTGATATGTTTTATAAAATGCATCACTTCACCATCAGTGTGCATGGCCCTGACACAAGTTCCTAAGGAAAGGAAGGCTAAGATCAAAGAAAATATTAACAAGGGATTTCTAAAATGAAGCAGGTGAAAAAGAAGTGTTTGTGACTGAAGCAAGAGGAAGAAAGTTCCTAGGGAAAAAAAATTTAATTATTGGATTGACTTATAAGTAGAAAATAAAAGATTAGACTGGCTTCTAAGGGATCTGAAGCTATCAGAGATTTGGAAAGGAATTTACAGATCATAAACAAAAAAAAAATAAACTCCTTGCTATAACTTCAACTCAGAAAACAGAGTCTCCAAGGGCCCTGAAGAAACTTCTTGTGTTCTACGGTAAAAATGATTCATTGGATTAGAAGTAAAGAAAATGTCTCACTAAGAACAGAGAATAGCAACTATGAGACTGACAATTTCTGAGCACCTTACAGAACTGAATATTTTTGGCAAGAGGAGAAAAGCTGTTCTGTATTAACAGAAATGGGCAAGTGGAGTATATTAAGTTACTAATTTATTGTTTAAAATGAAATAGTACAAATTAAATTTGAAATACTTCAAATTCCAGAATTCTTGGAACGTTTCAGTTTGACACTTCAAATGTGAGAAAGATCCTTCATACATCCTACAGAGCTGTGGAGGCAGACACCTGACTTTTCTGTGGTGTCCCATTATCTGGAGCAGAGATCCTCTAACTATCATGGGAAGCTTATGTCAACTACAGATTTCAGGAAACTAGTCTCAGAGATTCTGAATCAGAGTGTATGGGATGGAGTGTTAGAGTATGAATTTTTATTCAACATCCATGGCATCCTAATGCAGGTGCCCATAAGCCACGTTTTGAGATAGTAGCTTAGAGAATGAAGTCCTCATTTTCTAATAGCACATTCAAGGTCTGCCATATTCTAAGTATGAATTGTCTTTTCCATCTTACCTCTCACCACATCCCTGCATAGTCTTCCTCCCAAGCATCCAGCCTATTGACTGTGCACGCTTACAGGATAGCTTTCCTGTTTGACTCAACTTGGAAGACTTCCTCCCATTCCAGATGCATCAAAATTCTACTTTAAGGGTACCTTCTAAATGTCAACATTCCATCTATTTAATATTAATACCTCTTACTTAAAAATATTTAATGCTTTTAGGGCACCTGGATGCCTCAGTTGGTTAAGTGTCCAACTCTTGATTTCGGCTCAGGTCATGATCTCACGGTTCATGGGATTGAGCCCCACATTGGGTTCTGCAGTGACAGTGTGGAACCTGCTTGGGATTCTCTCTTTCCCTCTCTCTCTCCCTCCCCAACTCTTGTGCACATGTGCACAGATGCTCTCTCTTTCTGTCTCCCCAAATAAATAAACTTAAAATATTTTATGTTTCATACTTCAAAATACTTTGCTGTTTATCCCTGGTTTACTCGATCTTGCATTAGAGACTGTATTGAGTTGACTTTACATCTGCTTCTTCCAGTAAATTTTAAGCTCTTTGAAGACAAAGTACTATACCATCATTTCAAAAAATATTTGCTTAACTGAATTAACAAAGCACTTACCCAATGGTTCATATCTGGTCGATCAAGATCTTTATGTTATTATACAAAGGAAATAAAGAGATTATTTACATAGAATCATTTGGTACACATAGAATTTGAATGTCTGATCTGAAGGAATCCAGGCATTCCCCAAATGACATTTAGTTGCTTACTCGTCCAGCTAAAATCTGTATTGCGCCGCTCAGATCCTGAAGCACTTGTAATAGGAATGAAGTGCGTCTGATTGTAAGGAAAAGTAAGAGATCCATGGAGAATTATGTGCTAGCACCTTGCTGCTGGGAGTCCTACTGATCAACAACTTTCACCTGTCTGTCCAGGGAATGAACGCCTAGGCTGAAGAGACCCACACTGCCCAACAGGGTTACATCGCTTCCTGAAACAGCCCACGTAGAACGACCAATTCACAGAGATAGGCCTAGACCTCTTGCCCTAATGCACAGCAGCTCTGAAAGATCATTGCATCTTTAGAGCTCCTTAAAAGGTCAGCTGGGCCCCAAAGGAGCATCACTGTGCTGGCCTCCTCTCTCTGCCCAAACCTGCTTCCTTCCTGCTTCCGGCTTTTCTCTTCTACAGGCACTGATCTTAGGAAAACTCACTACTAAGACTTCTGCACGCTCATTTCTTCCTCTGTTTCTCAGAGATTCTAACATGCACAAATTCTTATATTTGCTGTCCTTATACCGAGAATGCTATGTACCCTCATCTAGATAGCACGAACATGATGAGAAATTGTTTAGTTAGCGTCAGCTGTGCACTCACTGTAATACGATACATTCTTTATATTAATCCCCCCCCCCCAGTCCCAAATTTGTATGTGCTCCTGACACATTCATGCCCTCAGATCTCAATTCAAATATCACCTCTTTGGAGGGCATCTCCATGACTACCCTATCAAAAATAGCCTCTCCTTCTACTGCCCCCATCAGAGCTTCCTTCTCCCGCATTTATTTTAATTCATAGCAATTACCACCATTTGAAATTATAATAGGTTTCATTTATTTATAGAGTCCTGGCTTGTCTCTCTAGTAAAACGAAGCTAAAAAAGGATAGGGACTTTGTCTTATTCACTGTTTTAGCTCCGGTGCCTAGAACAGAAACATGGTAGATCCTCAAAACCCAATTGTTGAGTGAATGCCCACATTTTAACCTCCTCCAGTGGATGAAATATCTTTATAAGTAGATAACTCTCATCTAATCTAAATTCTTAGGAGGTTTTCCCCTGAGAAAGCATTTCTTTGTTGCGATGAAGTGATTTAAGGTGGCCAGTAACAACATTGCTCTAAAGTAAGGACAGTGTTGAGTCACACGGAAAAGTCCTAGTAGCCGAAAGTTGACAAATCCTCAGAAAAGGAAAGAATGAGAGAAAACTCATTCTAATAAGGGAAATATTCTCCTGCCAAATTAGCAACTTTGCAGCAAATGGTGAGGGCAGATTATGATGGATAACAATATACTGTGATGCAGGGCGCTTAACAGTGTAATATGACATTAAATTCTGGAGGGGGAGCTTTTTGAAAAATCAATGTGAAGACTCCCACTGTTGAGGCTGCAGCTGTTCTGTGGAGTGGCAGAGTGATGTTCATGAGAATTTTGAGCCCTGTCTAACAAGCCCCTCCAAGCCTGTGAACTCCCCGCCGTTTGCCTGTTAGCCTCCTGTCTGGCAGAAAGACCGCGGCCGCTGTGCTGACATTCATCACTGAGAGTTCTGGCCCAGTGCTGCCACTCCCAGGCCGACGTGCTCACTCAAAATCAGCATGTCGGAGTACTAGACAGAAGTTGTCTCTGGGGTGGTGAGCAGTTGAGGAGAGGAAGCCAGGATATTAGGAAAGGAGACATTTTTCCCCCCAATATGATGACATTTGAGCTTAAAACCATAGAAACCTTTTTAAAGTGGCTACAAAATAACCCCTGAAAAAGAATGCATTTAAATTTCTCCATATAATAGACAAAGAAGATGAACATACTTGGGGCTGGTATCAGTGACTGGGATATTTTCCTTAGAGAAAGTGAAGAACCCAGAAATAATCATTTCCAGGATATGTAGATACCCTCTGGCAAAACTGCACTTAACTTCAGATGTAATATGGTAATACACCGGGCAACTGAAGTACAAAAGCAAGAGCAGATTATCTTTAAAAGTCAGACCTGAAGCTGGGGAAAAAAATCAAAGCTATTGGAAAACAACTCACATCAAACACAACACAACAAAACAATAAAAGTTTCCAGAGGTAAAAGGATGAGTTACAGCCAGGGTGAACATTATGAGAAAGAGTCAACAAATGTTCATTCAGGGTCAGCCCCATACTTACTATTATGCATCTTCTCCCCTGGGTCATTACTATGACCTTAGTATACATATGGAAAATGGAGAATAAGAGGAATAAGGCATGAGGAAAGGCCCTGAAAGATCTGGGGTCTTACCCTTGACCAGCTTTCCCCTCTAGTGCACTTCACTTCCATGCTAGCCTTCTCTCTGCCCACTGATCCTTCACGGGTTTGGAATATTCAAAATGCCTCCCTAGTTTCTATGCCAATTGCCATTCATCTCTTAGGGTTGATTCAAATGTTTCTTCCACAGAGGACTTTCCTGACTCTCCTTATACATGCATAGGTCTGGGGATTAGCACTCTTTTCCCAGGGCTGGGAAATTTGTGTGTGTGTGTGGGGGGGGGGTGCGGGGGATAATATAATTTTAATATATAACAATATATAATATATAATTTTTAGTATATGTATCTCTCATGCAATTTTTGGGACATACCTATACTAAAAATTATTTACTAGTTATCTGAAATTCCAATTTAACTGGAACATTCTTTATTTTATCTGGCAAATGTCCCTCTGAATTTCTATGTTTCTGATGGCTCCTATTTATAGTAGCCTGTACACAAACTTGAAATCATTTTTCACATTTCAATTATAAAATGATTTGTGGGATTATTTTGTTTAATGCATATCTCCCCCACTAAACAGCGCCTCTGTGATCATCATTGTAATTTTGGTAGCTGACAAAATGCCTGACTTACAGTAAGTGCTCAACAACCTGATTTTTCAATCTGAATAAATGATGACATAAAGCCATGCTCAAAAGCCAATATGTCTGATCCTAAAGTCCATTGTTCTTTTGACCCTCCAGATGGTTGTATATGAAAGATAGATATTTGTCACACATACATCTTATACATTTACAAACTTAAAAAAAATTTTTTTTAATGTTTATTTATTATTGAGAGACAGAGAGAGAGAGCATGAGCTCTGGGAGGGGCAGAGAGAGGAGAAGACACAGATTCCAAAGCAAGCTCCAGGCTCTGAGCTGTCAGCACAGAGCCTGACGCGGGCCTCAAACTCACAAACCGCGAGATCATGACCTGAGCCGAAGTTGGACGCTTAACCAACTGAGCCACCCAGGTGCCCCTACATTTACAAGGCCAATTCTTGTAAAGGCAAATTCTAATTATCACACTGATAACAGAAAATATTGTCAGATCAGACTCTCTTTTCTGAATTTTGATAGTGCTAATTGCTCATTCTCCATCCCAGATATTAAATTGGTAAAATTGTTGAAACTCTTGACATCCTATTTTATGTGATAGAAACTTAAATGTAGCCCCCTGCAGGATATGGACATGGCTATTTCCTTTAATGAAACACAGTCTCAATGCTGAAAATATGGCACATAGTGTTGTTATTGGTTCTGTTCATGAACAAGAATTTCTAAACCATGCAAGGATGATTTAGTGACCCTGTATCTTGCCAAAGGCTTAACGTTTCCAAATAGGCTTTTGCACAATGAAGTGTAAAGTTCATGAGCTGCTGTTGCCATGAGATTTACATAAGCAACCTCTAGGAACTGGTCCGATAGCCAACTCTAAAATTTTGGATGGCCAAGACTCACTGTGCTGCTGTCAACTTTGGTTAAACTGGTTATATTATTTTTGTACAGAAAAGCAGAGTGTACTGAGAATAAATGTGCTTGTTACTTCCTTCTAAAAATTTCTATGATAAAAGTATTTTTATAGCTACACAAAAGAGAAGTTTTCTTATAGTGAGACCATTAATTGAAAATGGAAAAATGTGTCATACGCAAAAATCCAGTCCACTAATTATCACCAAGAATATTCCCAGGCCTTTCTGCTGCATGTGTGCAAATGAGGGATTTAAAATATTAATGTCCACAGCACAGCGCAATGACCTTCAATGCCTCCATGATGACTGTTGGACCTTTTTTATTTCTGGGAATTCCTAAAAGAGTCTCATGTTCTTTAACACCTACTTATCTTCTCTCTGACTGCTCCAGGTACACTAGCTTTGCAAACAATCAGACTCTAAAACCCAGACTGGTTTCATTTGGAATTAATGCTAGGGACCCAGGACTGGAGGTCTGCCGATCAAGAGAGACTCACTCCCTGCTTTGTTTAGAACAATTATCCATATACATTATGCCTCCTTCTCCCCATTTCATAAACAGCTAAATTAATACGTGCTCTATTTACTCCTCATGTCTTTTTGGGAAAATGAAATGAGTTAATAAGTGTGAAAGCATATTAAGTTGAAAGTGCTAGACAGTTATATGAGATTTATAATTCTCTGAACACAATGCTAACTTGTATTATGAGACCGCTATTTAGAAAGATAAGACCAAATATGAATCTACACATTCCAATACAAGTAAAGGATAGAACTTAAAAAAAAGTAATTCATTCTTTTTGAAAAGATAAACCTATTTTGGAATTACATATTATTTGATTTGTTTTCAGATCTGAAACAATCACCCATATCGTTGCCTCTGGCCATAATTAGTATTAAAAACATAAGTCATTTATCAAATACATGCTGGCTAAATTATCAAGAGCATTTCAGAAGAGATTGTGTCCAAAATTTTTCCACTCAATGAACAAAAATAAAATAAAATACTGGGCCTACAAAGTATAGGGTATAGTTCAATTTTGTTCTTATTAAGCTTTATGGGCAATGTTTCTATTGAGAATTCACTATTTATTATTATTATTATTATTTATTACTATTTCTTAGAACTTGATACAATAATAGAGTTGAGATGGACATGTACAATTTCTTCTTGTGTGCAGGTGGGGAGACTGAGGACACAGGGGTGAAACATCCTTCCTAGCAGATTAGAGACCACAGTACATCTGATTCCCTGGCTGGTTCTTTGTTGATGCCTCTCTACTCTTGGGTACTGACTTACCTTCAGAGTTCAATAGAGATTATTGTCAGTATACAAATTGCTCCAGATGTGGTGAATTAAACAAATGAAATGAAATGTAATGTAATGTCTCACAAACAAAATAATGGTTGTAAATTAAACGAGGAAAATACATTGTGTTGTCGAGTGGGAGTAGAAAGTTTGGTCAGAGAGGTAAGAAGAGAAAGCAGGTTTGTGTGAAAGTTTTAAAATAGATTATTTACATTCAATAAAAAATTATTAAAACCCATTGTAGTACTGAAATATATATACACATATTTGTGCATACATATATAAAATCTTTGTACAACAGAAGCAAAAAATGTTTCACTGATTTGTTCATCAAATATCAAGTACTTATCGTATATCAACCAGGCACTGTGTAGGACTTTGAGCTTACATAAATGAAAGACACATCTCTGAAAGGGCTGATGGTCAAGTGAAATGATTAAGGTATGCATTAGTTAACACGGAAACATAATTTCAGCGTATTTCTTTGAAAATTATTGAGGCTTTTGCATAACATTATACTGGGAAAACAACCTCAGAGTGTTTAAAAATCAAAACAGTAGAATAAAACATACGTTATAATCTACATTATAAAGCACTAATTTAAATGAAGAGAACTTACATCTCCTTTGGAAAAGATGTATAGAAGGGAATTTGGGGGGAAAAATTATTTCTACTGTATCTTTCAGTCTTAAGAAACCACAACTAACGTGAAGATTTCTTCTTTCTTTCTAAAATTATAGTAAAAAAGTGATAGCATTAGGTACTTTTTTATGAGTTAAAAATAATGAACAATAATATAAAATCCAATATGACATGAAAAGAAGCTGATGGAAAATAGAAATTTTAGAAGAAAATATGTATCATCTACAAAATGTCATCATTTGGCCTCATTTCAAGAAATTTAGACATATCATCTGAAGCCATGCCTTCTTGAAAAATCTTTTAATATAAATCCCACAGCCTATTCACTACTTTATTGAGTAAAATCTTAAATTAAATTACTTCTTTCAAAGACTGGGCAAATTCAACTCACAAAATCATGTCTATGTACTAGTGATATCAATTTTATCACTCTCCTTCATTTCTTTAAATAAAAAGCGCTTAAAAATTTGTAGCTGAGTTTCAAATAACATTCGAACCAGGTAGTTATGACTGTCTGTTAAAGTAAACAACTCAATAAATATAAGACTTACCTCATGTTACAAATGATTTACCAATAAGTGTCAAAAAGTATACTTCTTTTAACAAGACAAGGCAAAATCATAAAAACTGACATTTATTTCTGAATCTCTTTGACAGAAGACATCTGCTCTTAGCAAATCCACAACTTAGCAGTTTGTGTTGGAAAGAAGGAAAATACTTATCATTGTACTAAAAGGTTCTTGAAGATTATAAACAACTTCGATTATTTATCCTAATTTCTTTCACTCTTCATGCCATTAATTTCATCTTTGGACTTTGATAATGCCCCTCCTTCAAGTGAAAATTCTCTTTTGAATGGTTTCCAGAGAAATCATTGGCTTTTCTATCTGTAATATTTCTTACATTTTGATCTCCTGATTACATCCTTTAATTGTGGGCATCCTCTATCACTCAATTGTTTTAAGTTTATGTATTTATTTTGAGAGAAAGAGAGAGAGAGCAGGGAAAGGGCAGAGAGAGAAGGAGACAGAATCCCAAGCAGACTCCACGCTGTCAGCAGACAGCCCCATGCAGTGCTTGATCTCACAAACTGTGAGATCATGACCTGAGCCGAAATCAAGAGTTGGATGCTTAACCGACTGAGTCACCCAGGTCCCCCAGTCTCTATCACTTAAAAAAAAAAATCCCTGTCCAACAGACAGAGTGTTTTTTTCCCTCAGGGCTCTGACCTTCATGTCTATACTAATAAATAGCAACTCTCATCACCACTTCTGTTTTCTATACTCATTTCTAGATTTGTATTTCAAATGCCTCTTCAGGTATTTAAACTTGAAAATCCCACCCAAATCTCCAAGCCAATCTGCCCTCATTGAGCATGTTATTCCCCCCTCCAAACCAACTCTAATTCCCAACTGTTCTGCTTTGCCAGTGAAACCATGTCTAAATTACTCGGGTTCTGCACCTTGAGCCCTCTCTGACTTGTATTTCCTATATCAAAGAATGTTCCAACTCCAGAACTCCCATATCTAATTTTCATTTCAATAAATAGCACACAATTTAATACAACTTGCCAAATTTAAAGAAAATAAAAATAACCAGTGATTAATTAGCTAAGACAAAAAGCAATTTCCAATTTTAATACTTAAAAGGGTTCTGCTGTATATTTTCAATGATAGAACTAAAGGGTTTTCTTCTTTGCTTGAAGTTTCATTTTAAAACAGAAATTATACACACCAGAGGAACTAAAACATTTTTTAAAAATTTCATTTGAATTCTTATTCCTTTACTAAATTAAGGAAAATAAACATGTGACTTTGAAACTTTAGGTTTTCTTTATCCTTTTAGATATTTAATCATTTCTAATCCCTTCAGATCCTCATTATATATATACTACCTCTGAGAGCACTGGACATTTTAAGGGACAACATGTCTTTTCTATCATTTGCATGGAATAATGGAATATTATCCACAAGCCCAACATAACTACAGATAAGGGAGTGTTATATATAAAAAATTGTGTAGTGAACTAACATCAACTCTAAATTAAACCAGCTAGATTCCAGAAAAGTAGAATGTTACAGATGGTAGTAACATAAGGTTTATAAAAACACAAAATGCAGTATTTCTAACAAACATGCTTGTTTCCAATTTTTTTTAAATAAATAAGTTTTGTATAGTTTAATGTTTCCCCACCAAAGTTTCTTTCAGCACACAAACAGCTTTTCCTCTTCAGGCATCTCCCAAACCTAGAATTAAGTATTTGAAATGTACATTGTAGAATCACCAAGCTTTCTGTAGTTGTTACAGCTTCTAGAAGAACTCTAACGTGTAACCTTTTCTGAAGATTTTTTCAAAGTTCTTATTAGTTCTTTACCAGTTCTGCTTGTTCTTTTAACAGCTCATTTGGTGGGAGAGAGGGATGTTGTTCAATACTATCACAGCTGGCTTTCTCTGGTTGGTAACTACCTGCATATTACACTGGATTACACTTTTATTGCAAATACAACAAATAGCCTTGAGCCACTCTGCTGTTTCAAGGATTTTAAAAGTTCTCCCTCATCAAGTATTGACTTTTTGCAACTTTTGCCACCAGGTGCAAATTGTATTTCAATGGCATGCTGATCTCCAGGAGAGGTTTGTTTACACAGTCATTCTCCAGGGATACTGGATGCAATGCTTTTTGTTCAAGAGTAGCTGATGCTTTGTAGAGCTTTATGGAGACTTACAAGTCAATTGCTCACTCTAGGGACCCAAAAAATCATGCAGTGCTCCTTGAGAAGTAGCACTGATATCATACCAAATTCAATGGGGGATTGAAGGTACGCAGTGGAAGAGAAGTCACCTAGACTACAGTTGGGTGGTAGTCCATGAAAACCATTAAAGAGATCCTCCTTTTCAACACTGTTCCATCTTGCTCAGGTCTTAATTACAGAATTATCACAGTATAGGTAAATACTAACACATATATTTTAAGGCTTTCGTTCTTTCTTTAGAGTTTGGCATTATACAATAAAAGTCCAGGAATCAAAGATCTTCTAGAGTTTGTATTTTCTATTGCCATGGCAGAAGCTATTCTCTTTGTGTCATAGAAGAAAAGTGGAACAAAACAGACTCTAGGCACTGAAGCCACTGCGGTATTGAGATAGAGCATGTAGTGATGGTTTTGAGAACTTACAAGTTTTGAACTCAAAATATTTTAGTAATATTAAAAAACATTTTCTAGGGGCGCCTGGGTGGCGCAGTCGGTTAAGCGTCCGACTTCAGCCAGGTCACGATCTCGCGGTCCGTGAGTTCGAGCCCCGCGTCAGGCTCTGGGCTGATGGCTCAGAGCCTGGAGCCTGTTTCCGATTCTGTGTCTCCCTCTCTCTCTGCCCCTCCCCCATTCATGCTCTGTCTCTCTCTGTCCCAAAAATAAATAAACGTTGAAAAAAAAAATTAAAAAACATTTTCTAAAGAAAGGTTGCAGAACAAGATCACCCTATGTCAAAAAAACTGGAATATTAAAAACCTCCTTGGGGCACCTGGGTGGCTCAGTCAGTTAAGCATCTGACTTCAGCTCAGGTCATGATCTCACAGTTCGTGGGTTTGAGTCCCATGTAGGACTCTGTGTTCTCAGGGTGGAATCCACTTCAGATCCTCTGTCTCCCTCTCTCTCCATCCCTCCCCTCCTTAAAAATAAATAAACATTTAAAATTTTGATATAAAAAAACCCATCCTTAGAGACTGCATATAAATTTGGGAAGATTTTCATCCCAAGCTCCCTGTCTGTTTTAATTTTTGAAAAAAATTCTGAAAGCCAAAACAAAAATAATAAATTTGCAACGTTAAAACTTTTATCATATCAGTTCAGCATGACTGATCTTCTTGAGTATCTACTCTGTGCCACTCACTCTGCTAGCCATTGAGAATACATGACTAGGATAGTTCCTGCTCTAGAGAACTTAGAGTCTACAGAGAGATAGAAAGAGAGGGGGGTGGGGGAGATGTGAATACTTAATTCCAGTCTAATGTGGTGAATAAAGAAGGAAGCTCATTACATACATGATCAAACCTGAGTGTTAGGAAAGGCTTCTTTGAGAATATAATTTGTGGACGACAATTTCATATGATTTGACAAATAGACTATTTTGGTCTTAGCAAGGAGGGTGGATTTTAGGAAAGTAAAAGTAAGACTAGAAGCAGACAGACTAGACAGACAGAAGGCTCTTATAGTAAGATATGAGTTGGAGACTGGGCCAGTATGAGGAGAACACCCAAGAAATGAGATCACACGTAGATGAAATGAGATCACACGCAGCATAAATTCATCTCACTGTCATGGTTTCCCACATTTACCTCTTTCTTTATCTCCCTGCTCACTCAAACCTTACTAAATATCTGGAGGAATTTAATTGAAATCTATTGAAGGTCACCCTGCCTTTATTTTTTGAATGGCTTCTTTTTTTTTTTCTCCTGAGTTTACTCAGAGTGGTTTGAGCCTCTGGTTTCTAGTCACTGCCAGCTCAGAAGTTGTTTTCCAAGGTAAATATTCTCATAGTGTCCGTGTGTTTTGTTGTTTTAGGAGTGAGGCAGAAAAAAATAAACCCAAATTTCCTATTTTACTGTAGGTATCTGAAGAATGGCCTATCATTTGAAATTGCTTCCTATATATCAATTAAGTAGAACACAAAAGAGTTGGATATAACTGAGATATTTACATTGAAAAATTTACTATAAAGCTCTGCAACATCTTTAATAAAGGCACCTTTAAGAAAATTTATATCTAGCCAGGGCTTTACAATGATAACTTATTTCATCTCTTTTATTAAAGACCACCAGGAGAACTAATAATTGAAATGTTATTTGTAACAGCCTCTGTTTTGGATGTAAATCTCATAAACTTTGTATTATTAGCATTGACCATTAATTTGTGCTGCATCAATTGAATTTCTAGCAGCTTGGCAATAGAATTAAACTACCCCTAGGCAGGACTTCTAAATAGACAATTATGTACCCTTCATGTACATAATTGATGTTCTGTATGTGATAACAAAATATTATATTATCAGCACAGAACTAATATTCATTCTAAATGATTGCCTCTGATTAATGTAAGCTTGCTTTATTTTTATCTTCCCAATTTTTTATAATCTGTGACACAACTGGCACTCTCAATATAAGATAATTTCCAAAGTAAGTGTGCGAAAGTACAGCATTTGGAAATTTAAAAATGAATTGATACCATTATCTACCCTAATATGCCCTAGGCACTTCCAGAGGAAATGCAATGGAAGAAGATAAGAAACTTCCACCCTCTTCACAACTTTGTCCAACACAAGTCCACTTAATTAGCATTTAATTTCATTCAAAAAGGTGAGACTAATTTTATTTCTGGGCAGTGGTAAAAACTATGAATGACAATGGAAGTTGTAAGTAAATGTCTATAGGCTCCAGCAACTCCTATACCTACCATGTTAGGTCAAGATAATGTTCTTAATGGCATGGCTTTTGCGCTCTATTAAGACTGACAATAAACAAATAAATGATTACCTATTAGTGAGTGTGATAAATTATGTAAAGAAAACAAATCAAGAGAACAGCAATGAGTGCCTGGGGATGATATAGTCGGAGATGACTTCTTTATGCAAGTAACATTTGCATTCAGTGGCTGATGAGAATATGTAAGCCATACAAAGATCTGAGGGAAGAGGGTTCCATAGTAGAAAAGAGCAAGTGGCAAGGCCCCCGATTGAGAATGAGCTTGGAATGTTTAAGGATAAGAAAGAAAGACAATACATTTGAAGTTCTGTAAGCATCATGGAGAATGGATGGAGATGATGTCCAAGAGAATGGGAAATTCAAATGGAGTAAGACTGCTAGATTTCAATAAAAGGCTAAATGTGAAAGTTCCCACATGCAATCAAGCAGAAAATAATCTTCCTTCCATCTTCAAAATATATCCAGTAACACTCCCAAACTCTTTTTACCAGGCTAGCATTATCCTGATACCAAGACCAGAACAGGACACTATTAAAAAAGAAAACTACAGGCCAGTATCTCTGATCAATATAGGTGCAAAAATTCTCAATAAAATACTAGCAAACTGAAATCAGCAGCACATTAAGAGGACCAGTCACCATGACCAAGTGGGATTTATCCCTGGGATGCAAAGATGGCTCAACATAAGCAAATCACTTAATACAATGTATCACATTAAAAGAATGAAATACAAGAATCATATGATCATCTCAATAGACACAGAAAGCATTAGACAAAATTCAACATTCATTCATCATAAAAACTCTTGACAAATTAGGTATAAAAATATATTTCAACGTAATAAAAGCCATAAATGAAAAACCCAAGGTTAACATCATACATCAATAAAGTTGAAATCCTTATTCTAAAATCAGGAAAAAGACAAGGGCACTCACCCTTACCACTCCTACTTAACGCAGAGCTGTAAGTCCCAGCTAGAGCAATCAGGCAAGAAAAACAAAAGGAGTCATAATTAAAAAGGAAGAAGTAAAGTTGTATCTATTTGTGAATGACATTATTTTATACATAGAAAATCCTAAAAACTCAACCAAAAAAAAAAAAAACCTGTTAGATCTGATCAATGAATTCAGTAAAGTTGCGGGATATAAAACTACATACAAAAATCAGTAGCATCTCTATACACTAAAAACAAATTTTCTGAAAAAGAAATAAAAAATCAATCCCATTTACATTTATAAGAGCATCAAAAATATTAAAAAAGAATAACTAAGAGGTGAAAAATCTCTATGCTGAAACCTGCAAGACATTGATGAAAGAAATTGAAGAAGATACAAATAAATGGAAAGGTACCTTTGTTCATACATTGGAAGAATATTGTTAAAATGTCAATGCTATTAAAAGTCATCTATAAATTCAATGCAACCCCTATCAAGATTCTAATGGCATTTCTTTTCTTTTTTTTTTTTAATTTTTTTTCAACGTTTTTTATTTATTTTTGGGACAGAGAGAGACAGAGCATGAACGGGGGAGGGGGCAGAGAGAGAGGGAGACACAGACTCGGAAACAGGCTCCAGGCTCTGAGCCATCAGCCCAGAGCTTGACGCGGGGCTCGAACTCACGGACTGCGAGATCGTGACCTGGCTGAAGTCGGACGCTTAACCGACTGCGCCACCCAGGCGCCCCTCTAATGGCATTTCTTAAAGAAGTAGAAAAAAGACTCCTAAAATTTGTATGGAACCACAAAAGATGCTAAGGAAATCCTGAGAAAGAATAAAGCAGGAGACCTCCTAATTTCAAGCTACATTATAAGGCTATTTGTAAGTGGCATAAAAACAACAAATAGACCTAAGGAACAGAATTGAGAGCCCAGAAATAAACCCAAGCGTGTATGGCCAGTTAATACTTGACAGGAGAGCAAAAAAACACTCAATGGAGAAAAGACAGTCTCTTCAATAAATAGTACTGAGACAATTGGATATTTACATGTAAAAAAAAAAAATGAAACTGGACCCATAACCTACTCTACTCACAAAAATTAACTTGAAAAGGAATAAAGACTTAAATGTAAGATTTGAAACCATGGAAATCCTAGAAGAAAATATAGGAATAAATCTCCTTGACATGGATCTTGGTAACAATTTTTTGGCTATGGCACTTAAAGCACAACAACTACATAAAAATAAACTAATGGGAATACCTCAAACTAAAAAACAAAAGAAATCATCAATGAAGTGAAAAGATGAAACACCAAATGGGAAAAAAAATTGCAAACCTTATGTCTGATAAGGGGTTAATATAAAAAATGTATAAAGAACTCACACAACTCAATAGCAGAACAACAATAACAATAAAAATGAATTAAAATGGGCAAAGGACCTAAATAGACATTTCTCCAAAGAAGATATATGAAAGGCCAATGGGTATATGAAAAGAAGCTCAACAGCACTAGCCATTAGTGGTGGCAAATTAAAACCACAATGAGATATCACCTCAGACCTGTTAGAATGACCGTCACCAAAAAGACAAGAGATAACAAATGCTGGTGAGCATGTGGAGAAAAGGGAACCCTTGTGCACTGTTGGTGGGGTTTTAACTTAGTATAGCTACTATGGAAAACAGTATGGAGGATCCTAAAAAAAATTAAAAATATAACTGCCATATGACAATTCTACTTCTGGGAATATATCTAATGGAAATGAAAATGCTACCTCAAAAAGATATCTGCAACCCCCCACCCCACGTTCATTGTATTATTTTCAATAGCCAAGATATGGAAATAACCTAAGTGTCTATGGACAGATTAACGGATAAAGAAGTTGTGAGATACACACACACACACACACACACACACACACACACACACACAATGGAATATTATTCAGCCATAAAAAATGAGGAAATCCTACCATTTGCAACAACATGGATGGGACTTAAAGGCATTACACTAGATGAAGTAAGCAGAGAAAGACAAAAACACTATGATCTCACTTATATGTAGAATCTAAAACAAAACCAGAAACAAGTCAAACTCAGAAAAAAAGATCAGATTTGGGGTTACCAGAGTGGGGGTGGGGTGGGGGGAGGTGGACTAGAGGAAAGTGGTCAAAGGCTACAAACTTCCACTCGTAAGTACTAGGCATGTAATGTACAACATGATGACTATAGCTAACACTGCTGTCTGATATATAGGGAAGTTGTTAAGAGAGTATATCATAAGAATTCTCATCGCGAGAAGACATTTTTTTCCTTTTTTTCCTTTTTACTGTAACTATATGAGAAGATGAATGTTAGCTGAAACTATTGTAATCATTTCACAATATATGTAAATCAAATCATCCTGCTGTGCACCTTAAGCTTATATAGTGAGGCATGTCAATTATCTCTCAATAAAACTGGGAAAAAAGTATATTCAGAATCTGACCATTTCTCAGAGCTTCTATTACTATAGTCCTATTCAAGCTATGATAACTTTTCACCTGAAATTTTACAATACTCTTTAATTATATCCCTGTTTTCACCTTGCACTGTGTTCTTCACATATCAGTCAGTGATCCTCTTAAAACAGAACCATCTATATGGTCCATGAACTGTGCCTTTGAGTAAATTAGAAAAAGATACTTACTATGGGCAGATGTATTTGGAAAATGAGCACCATCTGGGCAGAAGAATTAGAAAAATTACCTCCCTGGGATTTCAATCCTTTCATCCCCTTGGCCAAGCTTCTATGCACTATACAAAACACACAACTACCGATGACTTCCCAGGCAAACCCTATGTCCCATCCTGCTTTATACTTTTCCATGTACTTCTATTCTAAAATACTGTTTCACTGATTTATTATTGTTCTCCCCTGGCCCCTGTCTTCACTAGAATGTCATTTCCATGAAGCAGACATTTTGATTGTTTTGCTTACTGCTTTAGCCTCAACTCTCAGAATAGTCCTGGCACATAGTAGGTTCTCAATAAATATTAGGGAAGTGAATGATGAACATCACTGCAGCATTTTAAACACTCTGGCTGATACTGGAGAATGGAATTTTAAAGAACTAAGTGTGGTACCAGGAAAACCACTTAAAGAGGCAACTACAGGAATCTGAGTCATTGGTTGCTTGGATTAAAGTGATGGCAGGAGAAATGGAGAGAAGTGGATGGATTTGGAATCATTTTGATTGGTAAAGCAGACAATACTTGCAGACAGATTGGATGTGGAGAAATAAGGAAAAGGAGAGACTCAAGGGTGACTTCTAAAGGTTTGATCTGAGTAACTAGGTAGATGGGAATGCAATTTACTGAAATGAGAAACACAGGGAGAGGAGATTTGACTGTTGATGGATGTAGTGGGGTGGAAACTAGGGCAGATTTCTCTTATTGATTTTCTTTTATTTCTCTCTTCTTCTCCTTCTTTGACAAACCAAATATATGAACCATTTCCTTTATGGTTTTTTTCCATCCTTTTGAATTTATGCTCAAGAAAATCTTCCTTACTCTAAGGAATTATGCCTTTAGTTGTTTTTAAGATTTCATGTTTTGTAGTTAAATTGTTGCATCATTTGGAATTTATTTAGACAATAACATCAAGTTCTAATTTAATTTTTCTCAAACATTTAAGCGATTATCTCAGAAACTTTTGCTCATTTTTTCCCCTACAGATTTGAAATAACACTTTTTTATATATTAACTTTTTATATATGTTTCTGGGATTTCTTTTTCTGTTAATGGTAATGTTAAATATTATATATATTTTTTCCAGTTAATGTGGTTAGAGTACCTCGTTGTTGTTGTTGTTTTTTTTATTTTAAAAGTTGGATTGATTGTTCTTAACCATTTATTTTTCCTAATCAATCCCTTTAGTATTCTAATCCATTTTTATACCTCAGCCAAGTTATCTTATTTAAATAATTTAGTCTCTACTTTCAAGCTCCCCTTCTTCACCACTGGTTTTCTCTATGGTCTAATTATAAAGGGTTTATGTCTCTCTGCCTTACGTTTGCCATGTACCTTCTTAGGATATTGTCTCTCTGCCTAGGGAACCTCATACTCTTCCTCCTAGACTCAAATTAGAGGCTAATGCCTCTACAAATTTCATTTGGTAGCTTCATTACTATTATCTGTATAGTAGTCTATCCATCTGCCCTAATCTCACCACACTGTAATTTCTTATACTTGTATCTTTGTCTTTAATGAAGTTGTGTCTTCAGATCTTGTCCATGTTTGAGTCTCCACAATCTCTCACCTTTCCAGTCATTTAATAAGTGTTGAATACCTATTCATTTAATGAATAAATATGTAAAGATTGTTATATTGGCTTTCATCCATCTTTAATTTTCCAGGCTAAAAAGTCCCAGATCTTTTAAGAAGTTGTCATATGACACTTAAAATTTCTGGAAACACCATTTATAACTATTTCTTAAGCATAACCTACTAACTGCTAAAATGTCGAAACTGAACATTCAACTGCATATATTCTCTAACCACAAAAAAAGTGGAACTGGTTTTTATTTTTTTGGCATAGACATTATACTTTGGTTAATCACAGCTTTAAAACTGCCTCAGCTTTTTTTTTTAATTTTTTTTATGTTTATTTATTTTTGACAGAGAGAGAGAGAGAGAGAGACAGAGCATGAGCGGGGGGAGGGGCAGAGAGAGAGGGAGACACAGAATCCGAAACAGGCTACAGGCTCTGAGCTGTCAGCACAGAACCTGACGTGGGGCTTGAACTCACAGACCGCGAGATCATGACCTGAGCTGAAGTCGGACACTCAACCGACTGAGCCACCCAGGCACCCTGAACTGCCTCAGCTTTTTAAATAGCGTGTCGCATTATGAGTTTCTATGAGGTTGTAGTCAACTAAACCCCCAGGGCTTTTTCATTGACTTACTGTTTTCCCACACCCATTCATCCTTATTAAATACTTTAAATGCAAAATTTTATGTATATATGTATTTAAATTAATCTTTCTTATTCATTCTAGACCATAATTTTAAATTATTATTTAATCATCAAACATAATACCCATTTCACCCAAATCTGTAAATTTGCTAGCATGTTTTCTATTTCTCCACTCCAGTCAGTTACATGAATGTTGGACATGCCAGAGCCCTATGACATGGCCCTGAAGACACTGGCGTTTGATTGATCATTCACCCAAACTATATTTTTCCAAATGGTTTGTAAGTTTCCTGAGAAACTTTGCCAAGAGCTTTTTCTGATTCCATGACATCCTCTTCATCTATCTACTTAGTAATCCTGTTAAAACCCTTTTTTAGACTTGGCTTCATGGAGAATAGAAATAACAAATTTCGGTTTTGAATGATATTTTTAATATGCTTTATCACTGTAGAAACTACAGGTAGAAATGGCACCAGCACTATTTCTAGGTAATTCTCCTGTTTCTGACTTCTCCCCCTGGGTCAGCCTCGCCTGTAGGATGTCTTTATTCACATTAGCAAAATGGCTGCAGCAGTTGAGGCTCCTGCAACATGTATAGCCCAGAAAGAAAGAATGTCCCATTGCCAAAATTTCTAGGGAACGTCTCGAATTTTACACTAATTGACTGCCCCTTGCCATCTTTTTTACTCCCCAGGACCAGGATAAGCCATCCAATGGTTGTTTAGGCCTGAGTTACTTGAAATACTCAGTGTCTATGGACATGAGGCTGCATTGTTGGATAAAGTCAGTCCTTCTCAAAACCCATTGCTGCTTCTCAAGGTAAAAAGAATATATGGAAATTAAGGAGAATATTAACAATGTCTCCAGCAGACATAGAAACAGATCAAGACAAACACATAAGTAGTACATGAGTGGTCAGTTTTAGGTAGTTCCAAGTTTTCTGGCAGGGTTGATTCAACAAGGGATTGTGTGCTTGATCATTCATGATTGGAATTTGTAAAGTTGAGAATATTTTCTCCTATGGGACAATAGAAAGGATATTTCAGGTAGAAGGAATGATATGGGTCATTTTCGAATTTTATTGGCCAGTATCTAACATCTTTGTTTCAGCCTTCTTGATGCAGTCCTATTTTTTTATAATTTGTGGGAGAAATGTATTGAGAAATGGCGGATGTGTGACCATGTTTTCTTGTCTTTTACCATAAAAGCCCTCAGGGGCTATGTGTTTGTCTGAGCAAGCTGTCAGCCAATTAGAGTTTACTGCAGAAGAAGAAGCTGAGGAAGTTAATCCTGCTCCTTCAAGGCATAGTTAGAAAGGAAATATGAATCTTAAGTAGTACACGTTATTTCATCCACTGAGAACCAAGAGAGACTAGTTAGGCAGGAAGAAGAGAGGACAATTTTAATGGGCTCATTTAAATAGGAAAACCATAGCATACCCAGAAGAAGTCATTTCTTTCCCTTCCCCCTTGGAGGGGGAAATCATTAATGAGTTCATAGAGACGTTTAAAACCTTTTTCTTCAGTATTGTTCCACATTATCAGAATTGCTATAATTTAAAGATCATTGTACCAGAAGTCAGAAGCTATGTATTCTCTTCCAATGCCAATGACCTTATGTGAGTCCTTTACCTTGTCTGGTCTTGTGTCCTCTCCTGTGTAAAAGAAAGGTAATAACGACTGCCATGGATTCCTTAAAGTGGTGATGGCATACCCAATGAGAAAGAAAATCTCCTTGTGGAAGATAATGATGCATTCAACTAGCATATATTCTCTTTAATCTCTTTCACTTCCAGGTCACAGTCTTTAGAGTCAAAAAGCCACCAGAAATCATTTAGTCATGTCATATCATGCATGAGCCTACAGACCCATTGTGTCTGCATCATCCAAGGGGGTTTTACAAAAACACATAGCTCGAATCCTCACTTTCAGAGTCTTCTGATTCAATTAGTCTTTAAATCTCCCTAGGTGATTCTGATTCTCAGGTTTGGTAACTATGATTTCATCCAACAATGTCATTTAGAAGATAAAAACAGTAACAAAAACAAAACTGGCTTTAATTGGAAGAACTGAGTAAATTCTAGCCAACCAGCCAATTCTCAGGAAGCACTGATCTATAACAAATATTAAGACATTATATGGGCAATAAAATATAATTTAAAATGTTAAAAAATGAAAAAAAATTACATGGTGTGTGGTAGGAATACAAATGAAGTATTCTGGCAATAAATCACATGGAGTGTTTAGGAGTGAAGAGAAGAGAATGTTAAAATTACTAAGTGGCATTAGTAACTACTCTGGACCTATAAACTCTCTACTATGGAAATGAGTCCCTTTATTGCAAAGAAGACTTTCAGGTCTGCAAGCTGGGCCATTCTACTAGTGAGCTTCACTTTCCTCAGTTACCCTGAACAGATTATAATTGCTCCTCTAAATAAATGGGAAATAAACACTTTTAGAGGATTGATTTGAAGGGGCTGTCTGCCATGGCCTCATGTCTCTGCCCAGCCCTACAGAGTTAGTAAAGCTGTACAACTAATCTGGGGCAGAGCTGAGATTGTATCTCCCATCTTTATTCCCAAATCCAGTCTCATTTGAAGACGCTGCACCATTCTACACTCATCTATCTTTAAAAATGCCTTAACAAAGTTACTTCCAAGTAATGAATATCCAGAGCCTCAGAGTGACAGATCCTAACTCTTCTCTCCATCAGCTTGCAGTAAAGCTGGCCATGTGAGTTTTACTGGCAGGGCAACAAATGCACAGATAGAGCCCTGCGTTCAGGTTCTATGTCAGGGCAAGAGGGTCATAAGTGGAGCTAGAAGAGGGTCAGGAAAGAAGAAAAAGCAATGAAAATGCCATATTCTGGTAAAAAATACTAACAGACGATATCTTAAAAATGTTATAAACTTGGTCACTGCTGATCACTCGTTTTTATAAAGTAAAACACAAGTGACCTGTTCCCTTAAACCCTTAAAATTATATGCAGACATATCCCATTTTCAGAAGTTTGATAAAAAAAAAGTTAGACTTACAAAGCATGAACCAAATATAATTATTTATATCAAGAAAAGATTTTTAAAAATTAAACCCTCTCTTTAAATACCAGTTCTCCTACTGCATTGAGTGTTTGTATTTTGTTCAAAAATGACTGGATAGAGAGCCTACAGGACACTAACCCAAGATAAAATATTAGAAGACACTATGAGTAGATTTACCTACAATTTGAAATGATATACAATCATGTGATCATAGTTTAAAAAAAAAACTGAGGGGAGAAACTAATTTTCATAGACTTCATACATGGGAAAAGAAGTGTTCTGGGAAATAAGTTCAGAAAACATTGCTGACTTTTAAAGATTTTTCAAAGCATATTAGCATAACTAAGGCTCTGAAAAGGCCTGCAGTAAATAAACTGTTTAATTTCCCTCTACCGTTTACCCCATAAGCTTAATTTAACACAAGACTTATGTACCCTCTATACTACTATTTAGAACAGGGTAGATCAAAATCACATTGAAAACAGATTTGATTTTATACCTTTTATAACAGTAATATGTGACCTTTAAATAGATCTGTGAGCTTTGTAAGGGCTGACTATACCCATTGTAGTCCTGTACTCCTTGCAAGACCTAATGGGGTGTTGGGCCTATAATAGGTGTCTGATCAATAACTTCTAAATAACTTACTGAACAATCAGTATTTGGCATATGCTTCATATGGGAAACAGAGGAATTATTATCTTTTTCAATGTTTATTATTTATTTTTGAGAGAGAGAGAGACAGAGCATGAGCAGGGGAGGGGCAGAGAGAGGGGGAGACACGGAATCTGAAGCAGGCTCCAGACTAAGATGTCTAAGCACAGAACCCCACGCAGGGCTCGCACTCACAGCCTGGAAATCCTGACCTGAGCCGAAGTTGGATGGTTAACTGACTGAGTTGCCCAGGCGCCTGAGGAATGATTATTTTTGTCCTTTGGTTAACAACCTTATTTTTGTTGTCTTCAGAAATATTAAAATCAGCTTTCCTGATCATTGCTATTTCCGTCCATGGCCTGCAAGTCAGCTGGTCATAACTTGTTTTAAAAAAGGACAAAATGTGACAAGATTTGTTTGCCCACCTTAAGGAAAATAGAAAATTGTGACTACTCAGCAGAGACTATATGCCAAGTATCAAGGCAGCAACCTGCTGAATAGAAAGAGCTGAATTCCGACTCTGCCCAGCCTAGCTGTTCTTGTCCCAAGAGGCTGAACTAGACTGGATATATCTTTAGACTCATCTTCCCTCTGGCTTCAACCAGTCAGAGGCAAGAGGAAAGGAGGGCCTGGTATTCTTTCTCTACCTTCCTCTTGTTCAGGTAAGTGCATTGGCTGCACCCTTTTACTGAAGGCCGCATGGCCTATCTGGGGGCCCACTATTGGGTTCCAGAAATTGCTTTCTCCCTTTTGTTCTTTCAGGTTGAGGGATGGAAATAGTTCCCAGCTATCACCAGTCCCAATACACAGCACATTCCTTGTCACTTTTCCTAAACCTTGCTCACAACTTTGTAAAAAGCCCCTTTATTAAACTCTCTCCAATTACGCATTTGGTCCTGGGCCATCTCTATCTCCTCACGAGCCTAACTGATAAATTGGCTATGTGGTGCCTTTGTAAACTTAATTTCTTCTGGCCTCAGTTTCTTCACCTGTGAAATGGGGATAATAACACCTATCCTTTCTACCTCATAGGCCTGTAGGAAAAATTAATGAATATTAGTTTTATTTCCCTTGCCAAATATTTTTATTTCTAGAAGGTGACCAGGAAACATTGTGTGTAAACTTAAGTCTTTCCCTTACTTCAGATAAGAGATATTCTTCTGTGGAACAGAATACCCACACTGGACCCTGTGGTGGTCAAAAGCCAAGAAATACTCTCAGAGCCAACCACATTGTGTGTGCATGGAGAGCTTGCACATTGCCTTTGAAGACAAGGAAGTTCTGCACAGGAAAGATGTCTGGACTAGAGGCTTCTCACTGAGTAACAGTAATTGGGACAACTCTGTGACCTTTCTTTTGTAACAAACATATAAATCCCATCTTCTAGGGCATTTGCGAGCAAAACACCAAAGTAAGATAACAATGTATTATCACAGTGAGGTCAGTCACACTTCTTCAGGTATACAGTGGGGGTAATAAATTGCTATTTGGAAACCTGATGGTTAAAAGTTGATTTGAAATAATAATAAAGCCATACATTCACATTCAATAAATATTTGTTAAATCTTCCCATATACCAGCCTTGTGCTAGACACATTGAAATATGATATTCATCTGTTCAAGATAATGCAACCTGAAATAAGAGAAAACTATTAGATGTAGATTTTCCTTTACAAGCTGGTCGATGTTGCTTATTTTTTGCACCAATGAAAATGCTCAGGTGAAAAGAGATTCCATATCCAGTCCTTAGAATAGAGACCACATTTGTGATTTAATTTCCAAGACCTCTCTTTTTTTTGTATGCAGCTTTCTCACATTGTAACAGTAAGTAGAAGGGTGGGGAAAGGCTGATTGCTCTCATCTGCTTCTCCACTCCATGCAGTGTTTTGTGTGTCTTTCTCCAAAACGTTCGTGCATAGACAAAGAGGATGCTAATACCACAGAGAGAAGTGTCCTTGGTTGCAGGTCAATCAGTAACATTAGCCTTTGATAGGACCTTTAAGTGAAAGCCTCTTTCAAGAATTTGTTTAATTGATTTCAACAAAATCACAAAGTAATCAGATCAATAAGTAAGAGAAAACTAGGAAGGGAAAAAGACAGCAATACATGAGATCTATCCACATATAATAAGAGCGAACTGCTATGCATCAGATAAAGCAAACAGCATACACAATACATCACACACACACACACACACACACACACACACACACCCCAGTAAGCCAGTTTGAAATGTTGTAACTCTGTACAGCTATTTTAGTTAGGATAGTAAGAATTTACTCAGTTTTTACTATTACACGTTTATTCCATCATTTGTCTTTATGTTTTATTAAAATGGAGTGGGGAAAGCCATAAATAAGACGTTATTATTTATGGCAAACCTGTTGTGTGTGGCTCAATAAACTGGACCAAAGTTTCTTAGTCAGGGCCCCAAACTCGGTGAAATTAGATGATTTATTGAGATCTTCAAACACAAACTTGTGATAGTATATAAATAGGTTGTGGTCAATAGCCATATTAATCATAAAGGTGTTGATTTGCTGCAAGTATTCAATAAATTTAACTTTTATAGGCAGTCTCACACAGTAATATGCATCAGGGATAAAACACATTCCCTGTTGCTTTAGCTTCAGTTTGAGCCAAGAAACATGGCATAGACCTGCACGAATGCAAACTTTGACTGAAATTAAGCAACTTAATGCACATCTAATATAATGCATCTAATATAATGCTAAACAGACAGGATTTCTGTGTTTCAAGGACCCCATCTGCAGAACTGGAAGCACTGTTATTCCTTCTCACAGAACAAGGAGAATTGCTTTGGTTACTTTAAGGAAGTGGAGGTTTTTTTGAAGCAAATTGTAGACAAGATGTCTGAATGATCTTTCATCTTTTCTGCATAAACATAAGAACATGGAAAGTTTAAAATTTCCAGCCATGAATACATAAACTATAAACTCCTACACGTTTTCTTTCCTCTATTCTCTAGCAGACAGGTGTGTTTTGCTTTGTATGTTTTCCTGAACCTTCTCAGTTGTCTCTCATCAGGGATGAGGCAGAAAGGTGGGAGAATTCAGAGAATGTCTTTTGGGCTCTTCAGAAGACCTACCTGTAGAAGCCAACAGTACCAAACCTCAAGTAATTAATAAGATCAACCACAGAAACTGATATATCACATACAAAACCCTCATTTGTTCAGAGTCCGGTAGCCTAGCCACCTGATCTATGTGAGCAGTAATGAGAAAGAAAGGAAAGGAGACTAAATTTTACTGCGTGTGACCAACAGCTGTGGCAAAGCTTCCTGAGCACGGGACCGAAAGTTTCTTAATTCTTAAGGTCGGCTTGATGGTATTTTCTTTGCCTACCTCACAACATTATAGTAAAATTCTAAGAAGATAATTTTGTAGTAAAATTACTTTGAATACCATAGAGTGCTTAGAAAAATGCCTCTCCTTTTTCTCCTCAAAGGTTCAAAGTGACATCTGGAGAGCGGACAATGACCAGAATTGGTAAAAGATGGAGATTAAGTAAAAGCAGGTGGGAAGGCCCCTTTGGTCACCTACTCTACACTCCCATTCTTGTATCTCCTCAAGAAGGATGGAAATAACCTGACTGGTCTGATTCCGGGACATGTATGGTCACAGTTATTCATGAGCGAGTTCAGAGTTCACTGAAAGGGCACACAGGATGTGGCTTGTTCTTCTTTTCTCTTGCTTTCTAAAGCTTATAGCATGAGAGGATGGCTCTGGCCATTTGTACCTCTCCTCCATGCATTTTAAGTATCAATCCCCTCTTTTTGTCAGTCTCCTAAGATTCCATAATGCCAACTAGAATATGCAAATACTACAAAATTTAGGATAGTATTTAATATCCTAAGGAGTTGAAGGTAAAATTTCGTGGTGGGGTTGGACACAAGCCCAGATAACAACAAAGTGATTGTGTGGTTCCTATGCTGTCACCACCTCCACAAATTCTTCTATTAAGTGCATCGTGAGAAGAAATAATTATGGTCGGTGGTGGGATTCAAGCACTACCCTTTCTCTGGTCATATTATCAAAGCCTTGCCTTGATTTATTACACACACCACTAGAATTCCCTGGACGATTATTTATTCACTCAGTCAACAAAAGTATTATGCTTGGCATAAGAGATAGAGGTTGGCAAGGCAGATGAAGATCTTACTTTTGTGGAACATGTATTCTATGGGGAAGGGGTGCCGTAATATGTTACATAGATATATGTCAAGAGAGAGGGGGGAGGGCAGGAGGGAGAGAGGGGAGTTATATGACTACTTTATATTGGCTAAATAGGAAAATTCTCTCTACAGAGGTCAGATTAAGCTTAAGGAGTGGGTGTAGAAAAAAGAATAGGGCTCAGGAAGCCAATGGTGAAGCCAGTGAAGATGGCTGAGAAGGATAACTCTGTGAGATGGGGGAAAAACCAAGAGAGGGGGCGTCCTTGAGTTGCAGAGCCTTCCTACTTAGGAAGATTTATACTTGTCATCAAACAATGCCAACTGTTGATGAGTATTAAAGGGAAAGTTTCAGAAGTTTTACACCAAAACCATTGGGAAAAGAATCATATTTCATAGCTTTTGCTCCTTTTCTATGTTAGTTAAATGACACTGTCTGATCTTCCGAAGAGATTGTGACTGTTCATGCCATAAGAACCAATGCAGGGTTTCATGCAGAATTGGAGGACTTTGAAATGAACTTGAATTCTTTACCTACATTCCCCAGCATGAAGTACATCTCACCTGGGACCGTTGGGATAGCTTGAAATGCTGCTAATTCAAGTGTTTAATGATGAGGTTAGTAATGGCTTTAAAAATCATATTGTGGTATCTCAATCCATATCAATTCTAATAAAGCTAACTCAAACGTTTCAAAAGTAAGCCCAGACTCATTTTTGATGCAGCAGAATGTCTGCAGACCATAATGTGGTTCTACTAAAGATGACAGGTGGGAAGAAACAAATTTACACAGGAAATTTTGGAACAATGAGAGATGAGGCTAAGGAGTATTGATTTGAGAGTTTTGTATAGTTTAGAGGTCAAATGGAAACCATATGGCCAAGAGAATTGCAAAATATTTGCTTTACAATCTGATAGTAGTGAGGGGAATAATGTGTGTGCAGAGCCAACATCCCAGCCATCCTTGGCTTGGGTATACATCCCAGAGGATTTCTCACACTGATCCCGAAGGGATCTTGTGTGAGATTGTTCATGGCGGTTTTTATAGAAGAGACTTTGAGGCAGCCTAAGAATACGGGAATAGATACAGGAATGGATAACTAAAATGTGCAGATGAATACTGGAGATTATGACATCACAGTTAAAAATAAACACATACATGCACATGTAGCAAAGTGCACAGACCTTACAAATACAGTATAGAGTGAAAAAAGAAGAAGAAACAGAAATAAATTTATAGCACAACATGACTTATATTTTAAAATACTCTAATATCGCTACCTGTTTTATAAGGATAGGTTCATATCAAAAGACCAGAATCAAATATATTAGTGCGGGTGCCTATAGGAAGGGAAAAAGGATAAAAATGGGAAGAGGGGATGGAGGGGAAAAACAGAATAACTAAATCAAATGAAAAGAGAGGGCTTACATTGCTAATGTGCTCTGAAATGAAGAGTGTACGTTTAGAAAAACAACAAAACACTCTCTTTACTTGCTTCTCCAAATTCCTCTCAGCAGGAAGCAAACACAAATACTATTGAGTGAAATAAAAAAAAAATAACATCCTATGTCGTCTTCAGGTAACACAGCCAGATGTGGCTAGAGTGTGCTCTCACCTGATCGTCCAAGCACGTGAGGCCCAAGCAGCCACTGAATTTGCTGGTGGGGCTAAGTGTCTGGTAAAAGACGCAAGGACAGAGCCCTGGAGGAGTAGGTGAGTGTTAACATTTGTTTAGTGACCCTCCATTTAGAAAGAGTAACTCATATCCACACATCAGTAGTCTTGAGTTGTGAATATTTTAAGAAACATGGAGAATATCAAAACCACGTCACATGCAGCAAACAGTAAGGGAAGAAAAAAAAAATGTGCTCTACCCACTTCCCCTCCCTGTTAGCTCTCACAGTGCCTACAGATGTTTTCCTTCTGACTCTCCTCTTTGCTTCCCTCTGTGACCCTTCCCCTCATACTGATTTTGTTTTTAACTTTCCTTGACTCTCAGTCCTGGCCTCCTGACTTCCTTGTAACTAACACCATATCCCTGTCGGCCTGGCATCCACTTGAAGATTATTGCTTTGCACTGGCATCTGAGAACTTCCTCTGCTCGTGACCCTAACAGCCACCACTCAGTGCTGTGTATTTGGAAAAGGGAGGAGGGGCAGAGGCTCCTATACAGAAACATCTGTGTTGGTGCCCATTTTCTCATATCTACTCGGAACATTTTTCTTCATTCGATGCTGGCTGTGAGGATGGTCTAATGTTGCTTTTTAAAATGAAAACCACCTTTAGATTTAGGGAAAATCACATTCATATTTATAAAGGCTTCTTATGTGAGATCTGAATGTTTATGCCCGAGTTCCCAAGAAGTCATAGGCCAAGAAGCAGACAACAACCTACATAGATTGGTACTTAGGGCAGTAAGCTAATAGGGATCCTTTTATAATTCAGTACTGAGCTTCCCTCCTCGTATAACCAAGCGGGGGGGGGGGGGGGTCTTTGGATTGAATATCTGTTTCCTGTCCTGATCACCGGCACCTGCTCCAAATTTGGGTGAGAATGCCACGTGTGGACCGGCATCTGGCGTCCCAAGCCAAAGCGAGCTTAGAAGACTCCATATGTGATCAGAAATGGGGGAAAATCCTGGCTGAGGTTTTCATTAGGCAAATGAAAGCTTTAGGGTTTCATTTCACTTCAAAGACAAGATCCTCCAAGCAGCACATCCTGTTGGGCTGGGAGTGATATTATATTAACAGCCATGAGGTGCCAGAGACGAAGAGTGGAATACAAGCCATCTACTTCCTAGCCATAAAACGTGAGGAGCTGGGCAATGCCAGCGGTTGTTTTCAAATTGAAGAGACGACTCAAGTATTCCTAAAGTCCTCAGAAAGTTTCCCCCAGACGGGATTTTCCACTTTGAGTCGGAATGAGTCTTGCAAATATTTCAACAACCAGAACTGTCTCAGCTGCGTCATAAACAGGAGCAGCAGTCAGTTCAATTGTTATAGGCAGCCACTCTAAAATAATTCTCTGACTTTTCATTTTATCCTCCCTGTCAACCAAGTAGTGCCATCTCTGTTCATTAAAACAGATTGATATAACTGAGAATGTCTCATTTCGTAAGCGCTTGCTCTGTGCCAGATATGTTGTTAGATAAATTAGCATGTCGGTGTTTTGCCATTTGTGTATTTTGCTCTCAGATCCTTTCTCGGACTTTCTGTCGCCGTGCAGTTTCACAGGAAACTGCGTTGCCAAGGCTTCTGTTTCCTCTGGCTTCCGTGTAGGTTTGACCAAGGTGAGGCATTTCCAGAAGGCTAATGTCCTTTCCTTGGCATTTCTGGAACCATCTGTGCCTCCCTTGCTGTCCCGGGCAGTTTCTCCTCAGGGCAACCAATACTGCTGAGCAAGTCCTGCCTGGTTCTGGTTTTTACCAAGTTACCCTCCACCCAAAGCTCCAGTAAAGCCACTTTGTCTCTTTGTTTTTCCAGGAATAAAGGTGGTTATGGCTACATCTTTTGCCTAATCTCTAGGTTGCCTCACAGTTCCTGTATTAGCTTTTCAGCTATCCCCGCACCTGGGTAACTAGTGCCATGTTTTAATTTCTTTCTGTTTGAAATATCCTAAGTTGTGTCTGTTTTCCTGACTGGATATTGGCTGATATAATACATATATACACGATCTTAATTAACCCACACTACAAAATCACGAGGAAGGCATCATTACCCTCCAGGATAATCATGCAGGAGGCAAAGGCTCTGTGAAATTAAAAATGTGTGCACGTGTGTGCATGCACCTGTGTAGATATGCATGCATGCATGTGAGTGTGTGTGCCAATGGTCACAAAGAAAGGAAATAGGGGATCTCAGGTACGAAGTATGTACTCTGAGACTATGTTCTTTCAGTGACACTACATTGCCACTCCTTCCTCCCTGTCATCTGTCATATTAAAGAATACTATTGAATCTACATGTCCTTTCTAGTAGAAACTCCTACGTAGTGGAAAGAACCCTCAGTGAAAAGGGATAAACAAACTATCATCCCTGTGTATCGAACTTCCTTCCTCTGTCCCCAAAGTAAAGATGCCTAATTCCTGCTCAGGATCAATTCATCCCCTCAGGCCTCAACCCTGTCCCCTTGGTCATTCTCCAGAGTGTTGCCTCTTCTGTTTGTCTCCCATCTCTACTGCAACTTCAACCTTTTTATTTCCCCTCGATCCTTCCCAACACATGCACAAAAAACTCTCCCCGTTAACAATAACACCCCCAGGTGATCCATCATCCCACACTCTTCCCAGACTTTACATCCCCAGACTTCTCTGCCTTCTCACCTCCCATTCACTTCCCCATCTCAGGTAATCTGACTTCTGCCTGTTTCACTCTACTTCTCTCATTCTGGATGGGAATGATCTCCTGATTGACAAATCTCCTAATTCCCAGATGTTAAAGGATAGCTCTGATGCATTTAACACTGTTGTTGTCCCACTGCTGTGACCTTTTTCACCACTGTCCTCCGCTAGTTCCCCTCTTACATTCAGATGGTTTGCTCCTGTCGCCTCAGAGGCTTCTGTTTTTACCTGCTTCTTAAATGCTGGCTTACATCAGGATTCTGTCCTTAGCACACCACTATTATTGGACATCCCCCACTAAAACTCTCATCCGTTCCTCAAGCTCTCAAATACCACTTATACGTTAAAATTCCCAAATGGGTATTTGCAGCACAATCTATCCAGATGTTTAGAGTCATTATCATAAAGCCTGCTAACCATCTTTAAACACAACACGTCCAGAACTGAACTCATCATTGTGACCTTCAGAATTGGCTTTGTCACATGGAATCTATATTTTATCATCTTCTGAGCATCCGAACACTCATACCTGGAACCTGAGAGCTTTCCATGGTTCTTCTCTCTCCCCTATCCAACAGTTTTGGCCACATTAGCCTCCTATGTATCCTTCATCTGGTCCCTCTTCTCAATCTCTATTACCACCACCCTAGTCGCATTATAATCCTACCCTTCTCTGTCTACCCCCCACTAGTGATTGCATGGATATGCTAGGTTCCTACTTAACTGTCAAGCCTCAGCTGCGTCACTAAGCCCCTCCTCCTTCTGTGTGTCCCAGCATCCAGAGCCTTTCATGCATGTGCTGGTGCTTCCTCTCACTGCCCACATCATCTCTTCTTTCTGGACAGCTAGTCACTCTCTCATTACCTTTACCCATTCTTTAGATTTCACCTCCATTCTGATTTCTTCAAAGAATCCTTTGCCATCCTACCACCTCACTATATTTAGAAGCAGGCTCCTTTCCACCAGAATATTTTGCCAGGTTGTAATTTTACATATGACTGACTATGCTTCCCCTCTACCACTTGGTAAGCTCCTTAAGGGCAGGAACTCTGCATGAAATCCCTAGGATTTAGTATTGTCCGAATACATAATCTGCAATCAGTAACTAGGCTATAACATAAATGAATAAATTGGGAACCACTGAAGACAGAACTTTTACACAGGAATCTGAAGAAATTTGATGAATCACAGAACATGAAAACTTCTGCAGTTCCCTATTTTCTCATGATTGTTTTGAGGATCTTCCTATATATTTTTATTTTTTATTTATTATTTTTTAATGTTTATTTAGTTTTGAGAGAGAGACAGAGTGTAAGTGGGGGAGGGGCAGAGAGACGGAGACACAGAATCCAAAGCAGACTCCAGGCTCTGAGCTGTCAGCACAGAGCCTGACATGGGGCTTGAACTCACGAGAGCTGTGAGATCATGACCTGAGCTGAAGTCAGACCCTTAACCAGCTGAGCCACCCAGGCATCCCTATAATAAAATTTTAAATCTGAGAATTTATGTAGTTTCAGAAATATTAGAAATATTTAGATATTTAGAAATTTATATTTAGATATTTATAAATAATTTATAAATATATATAATATTTATAAATATAAATTTATAAATATATAAATACCTATATATTTAGATATTTATAAATAATTAGAAATATTAAGTCTGTGCCCTAATACAAAGGTGTGTGTGTGTGTGTGTGTGTGTGTGTGTGTGTAATACAGCAGGTTTTATCAATGTAGTCCTTATTCTCTTGCATCATGCAATGTGGGGAGTATTGCTTCTTTTCCTTTACCTGTAGTTTTGTTTTTGGTCTCATTCAGAATATATCTTCCTTTCTGGTCTCACTATTGGTGTCACCAATGCTTAAGATATGCTGAGAGGAAAACAAGAAAGTATTAACACAAACATTTTTAGAATTAGGATAGATACTGATACTTTGAAGCAAGTGGAAGTTAGGGTTGTGCTTTTTTTTTTTAATTTTTTTAATGTTTTTATTTATTTTTGAGACAGAGAGAGACAGAGCATGAGCAGGGGAGGGGCAGAGAAGGGGGGAGACACAGAATCTGAAGTGGGCTCCAGGCTCCGAGCTGTCAGCACACAGCCTGACACGGGGCTCGAACTCATGGAGTGTGAGATCATGACTTCAGCTGAAGTTGGACACTTAACTGACTGAGCCACCCAGGCGCCCCTAGGGTTGTGATTTTAATTTCTACATCTGAAATTTCACATACTGAGATTCATGGATAAATGTATAAATCAAAGGAGTAACCAGCCAATGTAAGAAAGAAGTTATATTTTATTGTGATGTCTATTTCAAACTGTGCATCTCTCATCACTTCATGTATTTTTGTAGAAAACCAAAAGCAGCATAACATTTCAAACATAACCCAGTACCTGGAACCTGTCAGAGAAGCTACTGATGCCAACTTAAAGGAGATTATGATTTGTCAAATTCATTGTTTTATATAAACTTTCAGACATTTGGCAAAACTGAATGTGTCTGAATGGGGGATGGAAAAGAGAAAAATCATTGTTAAAGGAAAAATATTGGAACTTGAGCAGAAAAAAGGTTCTGTGCCCCAAAGAAATCTGCCCACAGTTCTGAGATTTATAGTTAAAACCATAATCAAGGACTGAAATGGGACTAGGTTTGGTCCTAGCCCTTCCATTGACATTTTTCATATTTGAATGACTTTCATCATGTGTTAGTGATTGTTAATTCATTTTTCATTATATCTATTTTACCTATCATACCAAGACCTGCAAGTGTGGTTATGAACAGGGCTTTCAATTCGCTACGATCCAAGTAGGAAATATTTTATCATATAATTGCCTATCTCTCCCCCAAAGAAAAACTATTAAAAAGGATCTAGTGACTGTTTTTACTCTTTTTTTTTTTCATTTTGGACTGTAGTTGTTGCTCTTAAAGACGAAAAGAAAAACCCACAAAGAAAAAGGCTTTCCATGATCTTATATGATATACATTCATGCAGTTATATACCTCTACACACACACTTCTGTGCATTTGTGGACACATGTATACGAGACAACTTCTTAATTTGTTTTAATAATAACATAACTTCTTAAGAGATTTTCCTGTTGTTACATAAAAATACTGCTTTGAAATCAAGCTCAGGAAGGAATAACAGTCCAGAAAAGGGCTGGGAGACAAGGAAGTTATATTGTCAGGGCAGGAGCCAACATAGGAAAAAAGGTTTTTAGCCTCTCCCTCTCCTCCTGGGAGATACAGATAAAGGAGGAGCAGCCTGTGATCCAGAGGGAAGGACACTGAGTCAGATTCCTTAGGTGATTAAAAGATACAAAGTACAAAAAAAAAAAAAAAAAAAAAAAAAGTAAGGTATTGGCTGAGAATCAAGATAGATTATAAAAGACTGCACATAGAAAAGGAGAGTCTGCTAGCAAAGATGTGGGACTTTTTTTCCTCCTCTTCCCTTGAAAAAGAGCCATAGAAAAACTGGAATAGAAATGCTTTTATCTAAAAAGAAAGAAATGAGTACATGTAATTTCTGGGTCATCAGAATAGCTCTGCAGCCAATCCCAGCTCCACCCTCACAGAGAAAAATTGGGCTAATGACCTTGAATGTCTCTTTTTATCTGGTGAAGACTGAAAAAGCCTCAGCTGGAACAGGGAGAGACAGGGGATCCCCCCACCAAGTGCAACTTCACCTTGGGAGTGGTCTGGTGCTTGCAGGGATTTGCTCTCCCTTTCGTAGTTCTGTGCCTTCAGGGCTGTGAGATGTTATCACAGACTCTGAAGGTGCAGGAGGAAGTCAGCCCCCCTCCCCAGACCTGGTTGTCCTCACCTATAATACAAATTAAGGCAACCTCGCTTACTCAGAGGCTCTTCCAGCTGTTTTAGCATATCGGAAACATCTTTTCTAAATCCCAAAGGCTGAAGTTTAAAATAGTAATTCTGACCCCAAATTCCTTTCTGTTGGTGTCAAACTCAGCACTTTTCTGAACAACTCCAGAAAATCTTCTCAGTAGGGCTGAACGCCATGTGTCCAAGAGGTTAAATGGGAGACAGAGTGTGAATTATAGAGTTATTTTATAAACAAACACTAGCTAGGATTGAACTGTGTCCTGATTTGGAGGTGACTTAAGTCCAATTTCCTGCTCCTTCCCACTCTTTCCTTTCAGGACCAAAGGCATTAAGTGCTGCAAAGACAGCCCCTGCTGAGAGCCCCCCTCCTCTCCTCCTCAGGATCCTGACAGGAAGGAACTGCCTTTTGTCACAATTTGACTGACTGGTGAGTGACAGTGAAATGCTCCATCTTGCTCAACCTGAAGGACAGTGGCACTAATCCTAAAGGACAAAAAAAGAGTTAAAAAAGGAAATGGCTTGGGGAAAAACTGGCCGGAATCTCATTCAATGAGAGAACTGAAAGTATCTTCTGAATGGCAGCTAGTAAGAGGCCTATCAATCAATCCAAATGTCTCCATACACACGAGTACTGTTCTGATCAGTGAGACTCTACCAAACCTATTATGATGCAAAGTTGTGGCTCAAAACCACACATCACAGAGCTCTTTCCCAGTTCTGTAGAAGCCCAGGTCAATTGAGGGCAAGGGCCCACACCGGAAGGCTTCCGGGAGCACCTGAGAGCTCAGAGCAGACCTTTTCCTTGTTTTCTTTCTGTCGCAGATGGCCTGCTGCAGTGGCTGTGGTCTCTGCTCTCCTCACCCTCTGTCTTGGCCATCCGCCCGGTCTCCTAATGTCCTCTTCTGTAGGAGCTGCACAACTGAGCAAGGAATAGCTCTTAATGTGCCCATCACAGAGCTGGGAGGAAAAGAATACAGACATACTTGCCCCAGAAGCAAAAGAAGCTCTTGTTGCAGGGCCATATTCACTCCCTTAAGGACTTCTGATTTTACAAAAGGAAACTTCCCCAAACGGAAAGGTTAGATGAAAAGCACTATCTGAAAACTGTCTTAAAACTGTTAGTTCTGGTTTTCTCCACTAAAGTGAAAACCAGGTAAAATCATGAAAGAAGTACCCTCTCCACTGGCTGCTGATTGGTTTTCAGACACCAGTTTGGTATTCGTTCACCGTTCAGATATGCAGAGAACTGCTTAGTTACATATTATATACTAATGTCTTCCAACCAAGATGAAAATACCTAACCATGCAGTACTCTGTGTGATTGCTATTACTTATCCCAGAATTACTGTTTTATTTGATAATTATGTAACGCGATAAGGTATACCAAGACAGCAGTCCTGATGTGTAAATAGGCAGATCCTTCTGGTAATTATATCTGTTTATCAGAGACCTGCTGTTTTATTGATATTTATTCTTTGTAATAGGGTCAATATATCTTGCTCTGTGTTCAGAAATGAGAGCATCCAAATGCCACTCACCTGTGACACTATTTTGATGTGAATCATATTTACTGTTAATTGAATTACAAAGTTTACACATATTTAGAAAATATATGCTCGATAATACATGAGTCTTAAGTATCGGAGACTCTATTAAATGCTTGGTCACTTTCAGTAAGTGCCTTACCAATTATATCTTTAATTATTGTTATATATCAAGATATGCTATTTGAGTAAGTGTTAATGGAAAGATGAGAGTTCTTTTTTTTTAATGTTTATTTATTCATTTTGAGAGAGGGAGAGAGAGTGTGTGCATGTTAGTATGAACGGAGGAGGTGCAGAGAGAGAAAGGGAGAGAGAGAATCCCAAGCAGGCTCCCCACTGTCAGCACAGAGCCTCACATGGGGCTCGATCTCAGAAACCGAACCTCTAGATCATGACCCAAGCTGAAATCAAGAGTCAAATGCTTAACCAACTGAGCCATCCAGGCACCCAGAGAGATGAGAGTTCTGATGCAATGTAGGTTCTTCACATTTATCCAAAGCAAAGGCTGTGATGATTGCTTCTTGAACATATATTTTAAATGTCTTGTGTATGTATATGAGAGGGAGAGCTCAAATTTTAATGGAACAGCTTTGTTTTGCTCCTCTGGGAAATAAAGGATAAATGCTACAGAGTTTATAGTAGATGCTAAATAAACATGTGTTGATCAGTGAAATCGTTGACTAAACAAGGCAAGGAAACAATGTAAACATAGTTATGTAATAAAAGTGACTCAAATAGTCTGTGGATTGAGTATTATGGTCGCTCACACAATTTAAAATCCAGATAACTTAAGGTGATTTTTGTCTTTGGTAATTTTCTCCTTAAAACTGACTTTTCTCAGCCTTAATGTTTTTAGGGAAAAAGGAAGATAAAGCATAGTTTACCTCCGGGGAACAGAAAGACTTTCATTATCTTATGAAAACAGGATGGTCAATAGAATCATAAATTCTTAGAATATCCAAATCATGTCTTGGAGACACTTCAGAAATACAGAGAATATTTTAGTCCAACTCTCCACGTTTTTCATTTCTAACTAATTGGGATCAGAAACAGAGACAACCAGAAAATACTAATGCTTCCAAAAGTTCATTCGAATTAAGAATTTTGACTGAGTTATGGTCTCTTATAATTATAACCCAAGGATTATTAGAGTCACTTCTTCTGGAATATGTTCTTAAGCATAAATATGCAAATTAAAACCCTGGCCATATAGTACCGTTTTTACATTGCCAAGATGTTTGGTT
This sequence comes from Prionailurus viverrinus, assembly GCF_022837055.1. Classification (NCBI taxonomy): domain Eukaryota; kingdom Metazoa; phylum Chordata; class Mammalia; order Carnivora; family Felidae; genus Prionailurus; species Prionailurus viverrinus. The sequence goes on from NC_062568.1 coordinate 145,084,538, forward strand.
AAAAGATAAAGTCAGCATGGTGCAGTAGAGTCAAGAGACCTGCATTTTAGTTTCAAGTCTGTCCCAACTAACTATGCCTCTTGAGCAAATAACTTAATCCCTTTTTGTCTGTGAAATTAAACCAGATTAGATCATCACCATTGACTCTTTTGTTCAATATTTCAGAGGCGGTGTGGTATCTCCCTTAATAATCACCCAAATATTTTTCATATGTTGAAAGCTTCCTATGTGCCAGTCAGTATGTTAAGTGTTTTGTGAGTATTTTTTGGTTGAATCCATGATTACTAATTCCATTTGCCAGATGAAGCTGAGGCTTAGAGAGGTTAAGTGACCTGCTCAATGCCTCACAGCTAATAAATGGTTGACATGGAGTTTCAGCCCATGTACTGTCAGAGACTGAAGACACAATCATGTTGTGAAACTCAGGGTTTAAGCATTTAAACTCAGGGTGCATCACTGGTTGAGTTCCCTGGAAAGCAGGCTCCAAAGATAAAGATTAACAAGCAAGAGATTTAGAAGGGACTGCCTTGTGGAAAAGAAGGGAGCAGGATTGGGCAGAGGGAGAAAGTGAGCTACAACACAGTCTCAACAATGTCTCAGCCAGTCCTTCCGGAAGCTCTGAATATGTCATGACCATTTGGGGTTGTCCAGAGTTCAAGTGAAAGGGTAGGGTCTTTATATCTCCTTACCAAATAATCAATTGTTTGGATACAAGATACCCTGGGAAAGAAGTGTGACCTTGGTCCAGGCAGATCTCTGCAGTGAGGCAATCCCTATAAGAGGCTGTCATGGGAGTACTTTCAGCTCACAGCCCCCCTATAAGCTGAGGGAATAAGTTTTTATTCCTGAAGGGAAACCATCCAAGATGGAGGGAATTGCAAATACAAGAAAGCTGGGCTATTTCTATATAAAAGCAAAACAGAACTGGGAAGCAAACAGCATAGTCAGAGATGATTAAGTTTCAGGCTGGCCTGATAAGGGGAAAAAATTGAGCCTTGCTTGATACCTCCCCCCTTCTTTAAAAATATCCACTGTAAAACAATTTGCATAAATATAGTTTAGAATTTTGATGAGGAAGAGGTTAACCTTGCTGTTGCTACTGACCAAAGTGATGTCACTATGTGTATTTGAGGGGCTGAGCTGGCATATGGCAGCACCCTTAGGATAGGAAGCCATTCCAGTAAGTGACATCAAGAAGGAAAAGTACTGTGCATTCATTCCTTTGTTCATTTATTTATTCAGTGTAATTTAGTAGAAATATCATGAGTCTTGAGGTCAGAAATGGTTCAAATCCCAGTTCTGCCATCAGGGTAGATGTTATTTCTGTGTGTGTGTGTGTGTGTGTGTGTGTGTGTGTGTGTACCTGCTTAACATCAAGAGCCAGAGCTTCCTAATTTGTAAAATGTGGTTAAAATTAATTGATTAGATGAATAATATCAATCATATAGAATAATGTACTGTGAAAATATCAACCTTCTTGCAAGATTTCTGGCATATATTAGGTGTATGGTAAATGTTATTTCCATTTAAATGTTTCTTTCACATACAAATATGTTCATTCATCTACTTACCCTTTTAGCTGCCAGACTCTGAGAATACCAAAATATGATATAGTCCATGCTTCCTAGATTATCACATTCTGCAAAAGGAGAAATTGAATTGATATCTCCTGATGAACAGAGGTTTCAATCAGAGAAAGGGGATAGAGGTTTTCTAGGAAGAAGTAATAAACTGTTGGAAACAATCTGTCTCATTATGTTTTAAAGTTTATTTATTTATTTTTGAGAGAGAGAGAGAGAGAGAGAGAGAGAGAGAGAAGCAGGGGAGGGGCAGAGGGAGTGGGAGAGAGAGACCCCCAAGCAAGATCTACGCTCAGTAAGGAGCCCAATGCTGGACTCAATCTCATGACAGTGAAATCATGACCTGAGCTGAAATCAAGAGGTGGACACTTAATTGACTGAGGCACCCAGGTGCGCCCCCCCCACACCCCAGTCTGTCTCATTTTCATATTTTGGGGGAATTTAGGTTCACTTTTTAGTAGTAAGCGACTGATTAATTTTCAGTCAATTCTTGTTATTTATCTTACTCAACTCATTGGCATCATTTAGCAAAGTTGATCACTCTTTCTTTTATAAATACTTTCTTCTTGGCATCCAGAATGTCATTTTTCTCCCGGTCCTCTTACTTGGCAGAATGTTCCTTCTCAATCTCGTTTGCTGGTTTTTTCCTTGACTTCTTTACCTTATAACAATTAGAGTGTCCTAAGGCTGTCTTCCTATCTCTTCACATGACTACTCACACCCATTCCCTACGTGATCACTTCCTGTCCCTTGGCTTTCAATGCTATCTATATGCTGGTCATTCCCCATATTAAGTGGTAACTCCAGCCTTACTTGTGAACCAAGAGTTGTTTTTCACAAGAACCAGAGTCAGCCTTTGAGAAGATGGGCATCATATCAACACTCCATAACATTCCTCCAAGCCCCACCAGCACCCATGCTTCTCATTTCATTTTCAGTAAAAGCCAAAATCCTTATGTGGTCCTGTAAAATGGTCTCCTTTTATATCTCTGGCCTAATCTCTACTCACTGCCTCTTCACTCATACTGCTGAAGCCACTTTTTCCATCCTAGTCCTTGTTGCCTCTAGAAAATGCCAGTCAAAAAATCCAAAACCATAAACCAAAAAACACCTAGACGGAGACTGAAGGCAACAGGGCAAGCTAAATCTGCCAGCATCTCTGCATCTGTTTCTTACTAAATCTAACCACACAGACCTTCCAAGAATCATGGCTATGCCTTTGCTTCCATCTTCCAGTTTAAATAACCTCTTTGGGACAAGGAAAGGGATTCTGAGAAATGTAGTTGCAACTTATCCAAGTGGAAAAATGGCAAAACCATCCCGATTGTTACTATGCAAAACGGACAATTCCTTTGTTCATTTTTTTCCACAGTTGCATTCCTATTTTCTACTACTGAAAGTGAGGAAACAATACAGCGCAATGATTAATAGTAAAGTCTTTGGTACTAGACAAACCCATGTTTGAAATCCCAGCACTGGCATTTACTACCTATGGGAGATTAGAGAACTTAACCTTTCTTAGGTCCCAACTTCAAAGTAGGGTGGTAGTGTAACTATCTCAAGGCTTGCTCTAAGGTATGTAAATCACCTAGAACCTGACAAATATCCCAAAGTGTTAGCTATTAGTATTCCTATTTAGTGAGTGCCGTATGCATAATAGTGACAGCTAAAGAAAATGCCAAAAAAAATTGGAAAGAGAATTATTGAGAGGAGGAAAGGGCTTGGCAAATAATTCATAAATTGAATGAGTCCCCAGCAACCAGTCTCACTGTAACTACAAAGTTCCTGGTGCCAAATTTAAAACGTTACTCCTCAGGAAATATCTAGGTAGCAACAAAGAGATAGCGAAAATGGCACACAAAGCACTGAAATGTAGCTAACCTTCCCCACGTGTTTCACATGCCTTTGTCCTCCACTATCGTAAATATTTCCTTCCAGTTGTAACCACTAAATGAAGGTAACAAGACTCTGAGACTGTAAGATCACCGTCCAGTAGAGTCTGAACTTTTCTAGGAAAAAGGTGGCACTGACATTCAAATCCACTCGTGACTCCTGAAAGAAAGCACAAGTTTTACCGAAATGAGCAGGACGTCTTTGGCTAATTGTTACCTAGGAGCAATGCAAGTGTAACCCGTGCATGTTTGTTCCGATGACGTCAACTGAGGAGTAGAACAATGTCACAATAGCAGTGACACAATTGCATTTGTCAGGCTTAGCACTCACCCACAGCATTGTGCAAACCCCAGCTCTTGCTCAAATTCCTTCTGACTCATCCAGGAATTCCCCAGGGAATGTGTCCTGTTTACTGCCAGGTGTAATCCTCCTATCTAATCTCTAACAGCCTTCTTCTCTCCCACTCCCAGCCCTATAACTCTGAATCATCAGATCATATAGCCCTGTGCTATAGCAGCCACAGTGAGTTTCCTTCTGTTCTTGATTTCAGAGTCGGGGCCCAACACCAAGGAAAGAAAGCTGCTGTTCTCTTCCTCCTGCTGATCTCATAAACCTTGGTTTTCTTTGTCACACCAGGATAAACTGGTGTAGATTAGCCGCCCACTGTGACCACCTCCTACTGCTGTTGCTACTGGTAATGGTTCTGATCTGTGCTACTAACATCATCTTTTTTTTTTTAATTAAAAAAAATATTTTTAGTGTTTATTTATTCTTGAGAGACAGAGAGACAGAGCATGAGCAGGGAAGGAGCAGAGAGAGAGGGAGACACAGAATCCGAAGCAGGCTCTAGGCTCTGAGTTGTCCGCACAGAGCCCAATGTGGGGCTCGAACTCACAAACCGTGAAATCATGACCTGAGCTGAAGTCAGATGCTTAAATGACTGAGCCAGCCAGGTGCCCCTAAACATCACCTTTTTGAAGGAAGGGGGAAGTCCTACATCCAGGTTTGGGTTCCATTTTGCTCTGTTCCATATGGTACAAAGCATGTGTGCTGCTTTATGCTATGTCTTAAACGTGATTTTTAGTGACAAGACTAAGTACTAAACTGGAACATTTTTTTTTTCAACTGAATTTCTCAGTGAGAACCCTGTGATTGAAAAAAATATTTTGGTAAGTTTCCATTGGGCCATCAGGGTGGAGACTGAGACCTCAAGGGCATATTCAAACAATGGAAGATGCAAAAGACCAGAAAGGGGTGAGAAAGAGGAAAACAGTGGAGCACAAAAGGAGGAAGAGAGAGAGAAAAAAAAAAAAGAGACTGAAGGAAGACTGTGCAGTATTATATGACCTCTCTCAGTAACCCCCAAATCTTCAATTCAGTCTGCTAATTCTAGTAAGATTTCCCAAAAGCCTTGACTAATTGGATTTATTGAGAAAGTGGTAATGTTCTGTATTAAGGTTGACACAAGATGAAATTGGTATCATTCCAGGAGCCAGAGAAGTGATTTTCCAAGAGTTTCTAGATATCTTAGAAAGTTTTAGGCTTACTCTAAATGATGAAATTTGGATGTTTAAAGTAAAGATATCCAGATCTCTGGGAAAGAAGCATTATCACACATCACAAGAATTAAAAGATATTTTTGCTATCTCTTCCTCTCCCCAAGACTGAGAAAGCAGCCTGGATGGAGGAGGAAGTGGAGAAGGCTTTCTGCTTGCAACACACCCTGCAACAGAGGAAATCCCCCTCCCTGATGCATCACCCACCAACCCTGGACAGAGTTCATGCTTCTGGACTCTCCCTTCCTTTAAGTCTTCACCATGAGATGAGATGTAAACTCTAAGTTAGAGGGTTTTATTGTATGTAGCACATGAGCATGAAAACTGTTACTCCTTGGTCAGATTTCAAAATCGTACATGATCCATTTGGTTGCAAATGTGCAAACAGAGAAAAAGGGAGTCTTCAAAAACTAAATCATCTGTAAAATGTGAAATAATTAAATAGTTTGGCATTTAACTCATATTTAATTATAATTTGTGAAGTGGAGAGGAGAGTTAATATTATCTTCACCTTACAGATGATAAAATTGAAGTCCAAGGTTATTAACTATGTGACATGTTCTTATTTGTTTTGAATTCTAATAAAAGAGGTGAGTGCTGAATATATTGGCCTGAGGTCGGAAGACTTGGGTTCTAGTTCTGCCCTTCACTTATTAGCTGTTAGGTTCGAGACAAATTACCTATCTTTCTAAATTAAAAATAATCATTATTATCAGAAATAATAGTATTTACTTTTCTAATAATATTAGGCTATTGTGAGGATAAATTAAATGGGACAAAGTATACAAAAAAAAAAATATTTTCAGTTGCAAAAGTCTCCAGAAGTGTAGTATTATATTTTTTTTCTAACATGACTTTACAGAAGCAAGTCTTAGACCCCCAAGAATTGAGAATATTAATACACTTACATGTACAATTGGCAAAGTACACACATTCTTGATCTCATTTAGATCCTTGTTACATTTGAACAACAGTAGGGGTTACATCAGTTTCTTAGATGAATTTGAGGATTTATCTACAAAATGTAGTCAATTGAACTGGTTCCTCCAAAGGATATTGCCGTATGAAGTACTCTATTAAAGAATTTCTTTTTGATCCACTTCCTTTGAAGACATTACAAAAGTACCAGATCTTAGCAGCCGTTAGGCTTTATCAAGTCAATCCTTGGCTTTTCATGTCAGGTATGTAAACATTATTAAACATTAACTGGATCTTTGAGACTATCATGGCATCATATGACAACTTCATTGTCTCCATCTATTTTCATAATAAGTGACTTATAAAACTTGACCAGAACATGCCAGGCATTTATAATACCTCTGTTTTCCTACAGTTCTAGGAAGACAAAGAGAAAAACTATTAAATGCTTGGTCACTCTCAATAAGTGCTAGTATCAATTATATTCAGCAATGATTATTACCTGTCAAGAAGATCCTTTAAAATATGAAGTCCTCAGGCTCTCAATATACATGCACATATGGATAAAAAAGTTTCCTGTACAACAGCATACAGATTTTTAAATATCTATGGTTCAGATACTTTAAACCATACACTTTTAACATACTGGATTCTTGATTGGTCTTCAGTGAGGTTTCATTCTTTTCTAAAAGACAACTGAATATTTTTTTCTTAAATATAAGAACCTTCATGTTACCACAAGCACCACTTACATAAATTGGCACTCAACCTCCCCTCAAATAAATTACAACTTTGAAATCCACTGCTTTGGTGAATATCACTATCTTCAGAATGGTCTACAAAAGTTGAACTCCTCTTTGATCAACCTGTTTCTTACTTCCCAATACTTACTTAAATACCAGTTTTGTTAATTCCCTGTTCATTTACTTCTCATATGTATCCCTCTCCGTCTGTGGCTACTCACCACCTCAAACCTAGTGTTTCATGCCCCTACCTACATCACTGCCATGTTTGTTTTCAACAGTACCAATAATGCCAATAAACGACAGCCACTTGGGTATCCATGTAAAAGTATCAAGTCTTACTCAAGGTTGTATACTCTGTGCCCTGAACTAAGCTTGCATTAAGTACTCAATTATTTGGTGACTAAACAGCTTGCAAAAGTGCAAGCGAATCTACTCAGATAGTAGACACTTGAATATCAATAATGAACATGATCAATAACTGTATTTTATTGTAAATAAAATGGGTCATTATCACCTTTTTCCTGGATTATGACAAACCTCCTCCCTGGTTTCTTTGCTTCTGCAGTCTATTGACAACAAAACAGCAAGGGTGATCATAAGTGATAAAAATATGTATTTCCTTACTCTGCTAGTTGATAGGGCTGAGTACGAGATCCCAAGAACAATGAGCACACCTGGGCACCAGATCTTGGTTTCTCTAATAAAAAGAACGAGGGATCTTTAGAAGTGGCTGATTGCAGAGTCAGGATAGGGAACATGCAAGAGTCTGGAGCATCTTATAGTACAAGAAGTTAGCGTAGTACCCAAATACATGAACATATCCGCTTACACTAGATGCAGGTGTTTCAAAGGGACACAGGAATCAGCTGAAAGAGTTCTCAGTGGCAAAGCTGGAATGACTTGAGCAAAACAAAATAAATCATGTAGTATTGGATTATAACCCAAAAAAATACACGAATGAGAATAGCACATCTCCTGTGCAGAACATTTCTGAATAACTTGTGCAGATAATGTCCCCTTGAGGAGCACAACTCCCTACCACTTAAATATAGGTTGAAAATAGTGTCTTTCTTCCAAAGGAAAAAGGAATTAAAAAAAAGAGTAACTTTATTGTGATGAAGTCTGACAAACACTACTTTAAGGCAAGTGATCAAGGTCAACATCAACAGTGGTAAGTCATGTTAACAGTATGTATCTTTGATATGATATTATAAAAGTGGCATTTAGCTTCTGTGGTCTTTCTCCAAAATCCCATAAGCTCTATCGAACCATGAGATGAACATCAGATAAAATAAAATCTAAATTCAAAGAAATGCTATGCAATAACTGCCCAGTACTCTTCAAACCCTCAAAGTCACCCAAAATAAGGAAAGTCTGAGAAACATTCACAATTTAGAGAAGTCTAAGGAGGTATAATAATTAAACATAATCCAGGATGTAGTGTCCTAGATAGAATCCTAGAACAGAAAAAGAGCATTAGGAAAAACAAAGGAAATGTGAAAAAAGGATAAAAAACAAATGAAGTCTATCCTTTAATTCACATTTCCTTACTTTTTACTTAATGTCCTGTAATATATCCCTGCCTTCACTCAAAGGATCTTAGAAGGTCTAGAAAATCACGAGTGACATACCAAAAATTATGCTCTGTTTGGAAGTTTACTTGTCTTCAGAAATAAGCTATGTCTTCCTTAACCATTGGTTTCAGACTCACTCTTAGTTTCAGTTACAGTGCAAAATGTGACATAAACAATAAAATGAGATAAATGCCCTTTTCTTCCTGATGTAGTCTCTTTTCTAAACATGGTTGTGTCAGCAATAGAGAGGAAAAACAAATGCTAGCTAGTTCCATTGTATTTTCATAGCATGCCCAAAATTCTGACTCAGCTTCTTAGAGTGCCTTCTCTAGTCCAAAAAATGTATGGATTCTGTAGATCACAGAATAGCAATAAGCAAAGTAGTGAAGAAATACTTTGTGTACACTGTTTCAAGGTAGATTCTGAAAATTCCATGGGAGTGCTTTCTTTGGAGGAGTAAGATGGCGGAACAAAGAGAAACAGAAGTTCTCTGTCACTCTGCTTCCTAATCTATCATTCTTATTCCTACTATCAATAAACAGTCACCGAGCACTTCCTACATTCTAGGCATTGAACAAAACTAGGCATAGCTGGCAGGTGCAGAGGACAAAAAGAACCATCTCTCAATCTAGAATCTTTTCACACAATTGAGAGTATAAGCACATCTAAATTTTAAAAATTAAGATAAGTGCTATAGTCATTCAAAATAGTAGGGTTCAACAGAAAAACGTTAGAATTCCTCTCAGACCTTTTCATTCTCTGTAAAATAGAGGAAATAACTACTTCATGAGGTTAAACATAATGTGTACAAATTGCCCCATAAAGGGCCTGGCTTATAGGTGGTTGCTGTAAAATAATAATAGCTATGACTTATGAGAGTTTTCTATGTTCTAGGTATCATCTAAGCGCTTTACATACATTTACTTATTTAATTTAAAAACAACTATATGAGGGGTGCCTGGGTGGCTCAGTCGGTTGAGCGACCAACTTTGGCTCAGGTCATGATCTCACGGTTTGTGAGTTCGAGCCCTGCGTCGGGCTCTGTGCTGACGGCTCGGAGCCTGGAGCCTGCTTCAGATTCTGTGTCTCCCTCTCTCACTGTCCCTCCCCCACTCATGCTCTGTCTCTCTCTGTCTCAGAAATAAACTTTAAAATAATTTTAAAAAACCCAACTATATGAGGTGTTTACCTCATATGGTTATTTAATTTTTTTTTATTTTTAGAGAGAGAGAGAGAGAGAGCACAAGCAGGGGACAGGGGCATAGGAAGGGAGGGAGAGAGAGAGAGAGAGAGAGAGAGAGAGAGAATCTTAAGGAGGCTCTGTGCTGAGCATGATGTGGTACTTGATCCCATGACCCTGGGATCATGAGCTGAGTTGAAATCAAGAGTCAGATGCTCAACCAAATGAACCACCGAGAAGCCTTGAGGTAAACACGTTCAATATGAGGAAACTATGGCACAAAAACATTAAGTATCTTGCACAAATTTAGCGTGGAAGTGATATGTGAGCATGAAAACCTAAGGATTCTGGTTTCTGAGCCCATACTTAAATGCATTGCTGTATTATATGATACACGCTGGCAACAGCTTGATTAGAGGGGAGGAAGTATCTTCCTTAGGATCTTCTCTATATTGTCTATCATGCACACTATCACTGGATTATGCATTGCACAAAATGAATCTTTGATTATAATTTTCTTTGACATGGCCAAGTACAGTGGAATGCACATAGGCGTTTAGAACCAGAGAGGTTCAGGATTAACTCCTGGTTTTTCTGCCTACTTGTTGAATGACCTGGACACAGAACATAAACTTTCTGAGGCTCATTTGAAAAGCAAAGATAATATCTATTTCTCAGAGCCAATGTAAACATAAATAGCACATGTCAAAGCACTATGAAAACTGTAAAGCAGAATATAAATGCTGGTTATTATTATTTGTCTGTCATCTTCAAGGCTCTCTACATCTGGCTTCAACTTCAGCTTATACTTCAGTAGTCTCCTTGACAACCAGGACTTGTGACCGAATATGCCCTGTTTTACTACTTAGGTGGTTTTATGTATGCCCTTAATTTGTTCGAGAGCAGAGAAGAGACTCAGCCACTAGGATCACAAGGGTCCATATGCAGCCCACACACACTTCTCAGGCATCCGTGATCTGGTAATATAAACTCATCCAGCCACTGTAAAGCTTCTGACAGGAGGCTTATACATCACCCAGGGGTTTCCTAGGACTCAGAAACATTCAACGTGCACTATTTATGGGCAAATATCAGGTCAAAAATCAAGGATAAATAGAGAAACAAGGCCAATCAATTGGCCAACCAACAAATAAATAAAACCAAAACTTTTAGGGATAGTGAAAAGAATACTCCACATTAAAAAAAAAAAATCAAGAAGATAGGCCTGTATAATTAAGAATTGCTGATACATAATTGAAACTTAAACTATGTTCTCAATAAAATAATAAAAACATAGATTCTCTGAAATTAAAAAAAAGCAATTACAAGATAACACACTGAAATGAAATGGAAATTAGCTGCCCTAAAGAACTGATATAAGGAAACTAACAATTCTGTGGTGATATTAAATACAGCACACCACAAGTAACAGAAGCATCCCTGACACTCCTGAAGTGCAAAATCAGTCTGATCTTTCTGTAGGGCAATTCTGCCATGTAGATCAACACACTTGAAATTGTGCATATCCTTTCGCCCACTGATTGCATTTCTGATCTTTTATTCTAATAAAATACTCTTCGGAGATGTATGATGTTATTGCTTAATAAGAATGTTTATTTAAAATGCTAGGCTTTTCTTTTTTTCCCTCTTTTGCAGAAATGGATACAGACTTAATACTCTGCAATCTGTTTTTTTTCTCCTGCAGCCTATTTGAAATTTGCTTTTCTGTTTAAAATTTAGGCAAAAGTTATGAATAAATGTAGTGTTTGTGCTTTTATACATTCTAAATGGTCATAAAGAAAAGTGTGGAAAGATATACACCAAATATTGGTCATAAAACACTTGGAGAGTATACGAGGGAAAATTTGGTGGGAGAAAAGGGAGAAGAAGGGGAAAGGAAAATCTGTTGGCTATTTCTTAGTAGATCTCTATGTTGCCAGGCATTTTTCAAAAAGGATATATTGCTCTTATAGTTTAAGAGCAAAAAAAAAAAATCCATGAAACATTAAGGAGTGCACTTGTCATGGGCACTAGGTATTGTATGTAAGTGCTGAATCACTAAATTATACACCCGAAACATATTACACTGTATGTTAACTAATTTAAGTAAGAACTTTAAAAAATTAAAAAGGAAAAAGAAAACATCTATGAGATGTTTTTAAAACTTTTATTTAAAAGAACAAAAATTGGGAAACCGTAATAGATAAGGTAAGACTAGCTGCTTAACATATTAACTCCTAAATCTTAGTGAATTACAACAAAGGTTACTACTTGCTCGGGTTCAGTGAGGATGTTTGGTGGGCACCCTTCCATGTGGTAAAAACAGATCCTGTTATTTCCTTCATATGTCATGTCATACCTCACTTCTTGGGAGTCCTTTGCTCTCTGTAGACAGAGGATGGGGGAAGACAAAGGGGAGAGGAGGGAAGGGGAAGGAGTCCATTAAAGATGGGTTCTATGAGTGGTGCATATCATTTCTGCCCACTTCTCCTTTAACAGAGAGCAGTCACGTGGTCCTAACAAGATTCAGATGAATGCTGGGAAATGCAGAGGATGCAGGGGAATACAGAGGAAGGCTGGGAAACAGTCATGTGGTCTTAACAAGATGCAGAGACCCAGGCTAAGTAGCCACTTCTCAGCAACATCTCAACATCATGGGAAGGGACTGCAGCCTTTGTAGACAGCTTCTCTGCCACTCGGTTTAAATGTCTGAAAACATGTTATTTGGCTAAAAATACATTAAAAATATATTAATATTGGGTCATAGAAAAACGTGTAGTGACATGAGAAGATATTTGTTACACCAACAAATTTGTACGGGGCTGTAAAATACTATAATCATATTTTAGTAAAAAAAAATAGAGGAGAATACATATTTGAAAAAGAGAGATAGATTATATATATGTAAATATGTAAATTCCTTCCTGATTTCTCCCTATGGAAATCTTTCTAAAAGTTGAATTAATGGGTGAAAAATATTTTTAAGGTATTGTGCTATTTTGTCGCTTTCTTATTATCAACATAACTGCACTGGAAACATTTGAGAAATACATCATACCATGATAAAGAAGAAAAATTACCCACACGCCCACCCAGAGGATATACACCAAAATGTTAACGGTTATTAACTCTGAATGTAGATATTATGAGTGATTTTTATTTTCTTCCATGGGCTTTTTAGTATATTCTAAAATTTTTGCTATGTGCTTGTATCACTTTTATTGTCAGGAAAATTGAATACTACAAAAAAAAATATTCCATCTGCTCCTTCAGTAATTTTTCAGAAGTTATCTTCTCCAGGAAATGTTACCTGAACAAGCCAGTTGTAATTAAGAGCTCTTTTCTCATGTTGCGGCCAAACGAAAAGCGTTAAGATAATGATACCAAGTGACCTCCGCTTGGCATGGTGATCTACCGCACAGGGACCCAGGGTGTGGACAAGAGCCTGGCTGGGCTCCCTAGGGGACTATTGCATTTTGAGAAAATTATTTAAACTCTGCGTGCTTCAGTTTCCTCATCTGTAAAATGAGGATCATTAGAGCATCCAGCTCACCAAGTTACAGGTAGAATTAAGTGGGTTAATACATACAACGCCTTTAGAAAAATAGAGGCGGGTAGTGACACTGCAGTACACATCAGCTATCCTGATTATTATTACTATTATATTAAATACTTATATAAATTTTTTCAAATCTTACTTTGTAATTCTAATACTCACTTTTTTTTTTTACTTTATTATACGTTCTTTCAAGTAAAAACCATGGCTTCATGTCTTTTTACAGCTTTTACGGCACTTGTACAAAATTTTGCACACTTTTAAATAAAATATTTATTGAATTTATCAGTAAATGCATAGAATAGACCAGAAAAGCCTCAAGGTCAGGTGTATTACAGTAAGAACTTAAACGTAGATGTTTATTTCAGAAATCTGCTTCAGGAAGTACCATAGATAGTGGACTTCTATCCACTAGTGGACTAGCCAAAGGGAAGAGATTACGGGGAAGAAGGTGAAGGGGCAGTCACACTGATTTAAATAGTCCTGAAGGGGGGGTACCTGGGTGCTTCAGTCAGCTGAGCCTCCAACATGGGTTCAGGTCACCATCTTTGTGGTTGGTGAGTTAGAGCCCCATATCGGCTGGCTGCTGTCAGCCTGTCAGCCCAGAGCCCACTTCTGATCCTCTGTTCCCCTCGCTCTGCCCATGCCCTGCTTGCACTCTCCTCAAAATGAATAAATATTTTTTTAAAAATAGTTCTGAAGGAGGACAATGGCACTCAGAATAAGCAAAAAAGAAAATGACAGCAGACTCCTCTGATCATGTGTCTCTGAGGAAAGTGGTAGTATCATTTGGATAACGAGTAGCAGTATCATTTTTTTCAGGAACAATAAGAGCACCTGAGCACTCTGTGAGATTCAGAGAAGGTAAGCAAATTGCCCGGGCCAACGCAACGAGAAAGTTGCCAAATAGGATTCAGCCCAAGTGTGTCTGACCACATGGACTGTGCCTTACTTGATCAATATCTGATGACAGTGTTTCCCCCAAGGTAGGTAACAAGCAGACAACTCTGCTAGTACTGAATCTATTTTTTGTTTACTTATTATTCGGTTTTACAATTTGATGTTTATTTTACTTAATTATGCTTTGCAAAATGGATTAAGTCCTTTAAATCTGTTATGAATAAGTCTCTTCCTCTTATATCAACAATGCTGCTTTGTTATTTCCCAGGGATTTCCCTGGGTCCGGTCCCCAAATCCCAAGTTTCCAAGACCGTGCTGCTTTTCTCACCAAGCTACTCCACAACTCATCACCCATGGCCACGGAAGGGCAGTACAGGGCTCAAAGTGCTAGAGAAGTCACAACCCACAAACAGAGGAGGCACATTGCCAAACCTTCTTATTGGTTTAGCGTTAATAAATAGTACCCTGAACCAATCTGCACTGGGATCCTTCAGCTTGTCACTGAATAATTCATGGTTAATTTTGGCCCCCACCAAAAGATTTACAGTGCATAATCTCTTAAGTACAGAGATTGTAAGTATGTCAGAGGGTGTATTTAAAGCTTCACTGTTGTGTACAGTACATTCAACTTTGCCAATGAAAAGATCCACAGAAAAATTGATGTATTCTTATCCAACTTGTGATTAGAGAATGCATGTAAATAAAAAATGACATCTGATACCACCAAATGTCTCCCTTACTATGCTTGGTATTCGGAACTCAGAAATGCCCAAATAAATTGTGTGAAATCACTTTCAGAAGGAAAAAGAAAACTAAAAACAGCTTTGCCTTCCAGTTTTAGACTCTTGAGTCTAAACTTTGAACTAGTACACTGTTTATTCTAGACATCAGTGTAACAACATTACTGTCCTAAAAAAGATGTATATTTCTATGAATTGACAGTATTGTGTGACATAGGAGAAAAGCACCCTTATCAGGATTTAGACAACCCTCAAACCACTGTCACTGAACAAAAGTAGAATGAGCAGTTCCCGAAGCCCCCATCTGAGCATCAGAGGCAGAGCCAACGGCAGTTACGTCCTTCTCATTTGGTCTTTTGAGGAGATTCTAACCTGTATGCACTGCTGTTAGTATGCAAATGATACCTTTGACAGAGATGTCATTGTACATGGTAAAGTTTTCATTATAAAAATCTGAATCTTTATACAAAGAAGAGAGAACAAGAGCTATAATGTCTTGTTGAAAATTGCAAAAAATATAATACAACTCAAATAGATAAAACGAATATGCAAGGGATTATCTTCTCCGTCTAATGGTTCTTGATGAGATAAACATTGAAAGATTCCCCATCCTGTGGCAGTGAGCAGACCTTTATCCATTTTCTTGGATCTCAAGGCAATATTATTTATTCATGACTTCTTGACTTTAGGAAGAGAAATACCAATTTGGAGAACACAACTCCTTAAGGAAAAGGGGAATCTAAATCATCTCAACATTAGGAGCATGTTGCACAAAATAACAGGCTGCTTTGTCCAAACACAGCAGGATTCTACTTCCCCTGGCAAGCACATTTGTAACATACATTTCTAAGCCATATAGGTTCTACTGTCTTTTTTTTTTCAAGTAAAGATTGGTCAAACAAACCAACAAAAATACATTTTCTTCCTGAAGAATATGAACAAATGTCAAAAAAGCAAGCACTTAAGTTACAATTGCCCCCAGGCAAACGTAACTTCATGCTGGGCTTATGCTACTATCATAAACACCACACCACAGGAAATCACTAACACTAACTATGACCAAGCCAGTCGTGTCTTTCCAGAATTTAAGGCATAATTGCCTTAATGAACTCACACGGTATCTGAAAAGTTTCCAGTGTGGAACCATTCACTAAAGTAAATTCTGTTCCATAGAATGGTGTTCTGTGTTTGGTCACAGATTATTATGAATTATTTCTAATTTGAAAGGGTGGTGAGCATCAGGTAAATGATGAATTTAAATGGGAAGCTATCAAGAGAAACTATCAAATTTTTTTCATATTTTTCTTGGGTGGGCAAATGTCAGAGTCTAGCAGCATCAGATCAACAATGCAATCTCAAATGTTAAGAATTTTGCTTGATGTACTCAAATTTGGGCATGAAAATGGACAGTAGAGAAGAGGAAAGATCAAGTAAGCAATCCAGTCCACATACACACCCCAGCAGGGGAAAATTGCTTCCTAAAATAAACTTTCTAATATTTTAGTACTGTTGACTTTTGTATGTCCCTGGTGATTAAGCTTCTATCACTCACTTTTCCTGCTAGACTATTCTTGTAACCCAATATTTTCCTATGTCAGGAAGTGCCTTAAATTTCTCCTTCTCAGTTTCAACCTACAATCCCAGGACTCCATGGGATATTAGGAGAATAATTAAGCAGTTGTAAATCATTCTAAATATTTTAAATGAATGCTACCCACAGTTCCTAGATCCAAAAATTAGTTCTTTACAATTTAAAAATTTTTTGTAGTATATTTTCTCTCATTATACATTATGCAATAGCAATTTAGGAAAGAGATGAAACCCTTTAAAATAGGAACTATAGCTATAGTGTAATTTCAATTAATATGTTATATATTTTTAATTTAGGGTGTCATATTAATCCTTTCTTTTCCTTGATTGTTTTTGTTATTCTGCCTTGCACTGTTTTAGTTTTAGTCATTAATCTGGAACAAAAAACATTCCATAATTAAATACTACATTTCAAATAGTTTTAGAAAACAACTTTCATATAGCTTATTAATTTTATATTCAGAGGCAAAGCAGCACCATCATTATGATTTCTGGACTCTACTCTTCAAGTTTAATTATTTAGTCACAATATTTGACCTCAGAATATAAGTTAAAAGACACTTTGAATGGAGAAAGTGTCAACTTGAGATCCACAATTTATAGAATATTTAGAAGTTCATGTCTCTGTCAACCAGTCTCCCTCACTGATACTTTCTCTTCACATCTTATGTAGAATTCTCTTGAATTTGTCTCTTGGAGGAGAAACATTTTTCTTGACATAAATTAGGAAACCTCTCAGAACTGTATGTCATTACTCATGTCCCAAATTTG
Source organism: Prionailurus viverrinus (assembly GCF_022837055.1). Taxonomy (NCBI): domain Eukaryota; kingdom Metazoa; phylum Chordata; class Mammalia; order Carnivora; family Felidae; genus Prionailurus; species Prionailurus viverrinus. The sequence continues at coordinate 145,101,542 of NC_062568.1, forward strand.
TTGTGTTTTCAATGATCTTCAGTCCTTAGTTACTTTGCAAGAAAGTTATTTCACTTCACCTTTGGCTTTGACACAAACAATACTAAAAATATATGGCAAAATATAATCTGGGATAAAAAGAAATTTCTGCATGAATAAAACAATGGAGTTATATACAAATATATTACATGAAAGATGACAATTTTACAGAGCAAAGACTAATACTAGAATATGATATTGAGTTTTGGAGATATCTCGTATATTTTACAAGACAACAATTTCATCAGTATAATTAAATAAGAAACTTGAAAACTCAGCTGACAGGTTTATAATTAATTCATTTTAGTAATAATTTATCAAGGTTTTGTGAATTTGTCATAAACATTATGAAAGACAATTGAAAACCTAATACTCTGCTTCTTTTTTTAAATCTCAAAGTTTATCATTTTAATATAATGCAAAAGTCTCGAGTTCCTGCCAAAATGATCATGGATGAGTTCACCGTTATATAAATGGCCAGAATTGACTTAGGCAACAGAAGGGTCAGGTTTTATTTGGGTGAGCAGTAAATTATGATCTTTTGTATAGTAATTGAATTTAATGTGTGGTTACTTTTCTTTCTTTCACTTTTCTGCAAAAAAAATAACGAGTGAAGAATAATATTAAACACAAATTTGGCAATCATTCTCTTTCAAATCAATTCAAGGTTATAATAAACAGACTAAAGTATGCAACTACTATCTATCCATATAGAATATTTTTTTGATAAATATAATACATAATGAGGAAACACTTTAAAAAATTAATAATTTCTTATGTTCATTTCTACTCCTAATTTCTAAATTAAATTAATTATATATTTGGTGTTGAATTAATAAACACTGAATTGCCAAGATCAAGATTATTGATTTTAAAATTACATTTTGTTATTCATCAATGGAAGTACATTAACAGGAGAATTGCTTAATACAATTATTTTTCATTAAAAAGAATCGTATCATGAAAATGCTGAGAAGCAAATTAAATCACTTCTTAGATTTTCTGTAATATAGTAATTAATGAGGTCCTTCTAGTTTGAGAAAGAATTTCTATACAACTTCTACTGATTTGAATAAATTATAGAAACTAAAGTTAGTGCATAGAGCTGATAAATTTTAATGTTCATAAAATGAAAATCATATAAAAACATCAAATGAATACACGTCAAAGGTTTTATTATATTAGTTAACAAAGAAGCCAATAAGATGTCATAACTGCTTCAAAAAAAGAATTTGAAGAAGACACACATATTTATATGTATTACATATGCATGGATTATAGATACATATGTATTTATATAATATATAAAAACAGAAATGCTGAATTTGCAAAGAAATGGAGAGGTCAGTGAACTTTTTCTGTAAAGGGCTAAATAGCAAATATTTTAGGCTTTGCAGGCTACATCTCGTCTTGATCACACGCTCCTATTCTTCTTTAATGTGTGTGTATGTAGGTGAGGGGGTTTAACAGCTCATTAAGAATTTAAAAACCATTCTTAACTCACAGGTCATTTTAAAAACAGCTGCAGGCTGGAATTGGCCTGCCAGCCATAGTTTGATGAACGCTGCTATAGAGCAATAAAATGTAATTTTTTGAACATATCTTTTCCATAGGGCCAAAATCAACTGTATCTATATCACACAATATTTATTTGTATTGCTATGGACAAGACTATGTCTTTTTTTCTATAATTTAACATCTGCCCCTGCAGAGTATAAGATGGCCTAGTCAAGAGAAAGGCAGTCAGTGGTGCACATCCCTGTAGAACCAGAAAAACCTTAGAGACTCAGCTCCACGATGCCCAGCACTCCACTGAAACGATGTCCTGAAATCACTTCCTCCATTTTCAAGTTTTTTACATTATTTTTGTAAAGAAATTTACTGACATAGTATGTAAATATATGAACTTTACCAAAAGCAGGGTTCAAATCTATCTAATTCCATTTATGTGTTATCCGACTTTGAAGAAATAAATGGATTTCTATACATCTTGGAATATTTATCTGTAAAGTATGATACTGACACTTTATGGGTAGTCTTAATATTAAATAAGGTAATAACTACATAAAATAGTCTCTTTTCTTTTCTTCCTCCCTGCCTCCAAACTTTAGGGCTCCTTTCTAAAGTGTCAACATCTCAACAGAAAGCATTTTTTGCAAAAATGGTCCCCAACTTAGCAAGTTGGAACTTATGATTTTTTTGACTTTATGATGGTAGGAAAGCACTATGCAACCAATAGAAAACCGTACTTCAAATTTTGAATTTTGATCTTTTCTTGAGCTAGTGATAGGCAGTATGATACTCCCTCGTGTTGCCAGGCAGGAGTAGCAGCCCCAGTTCCCAGTCAGCCATGGGATCACAAGGATAAACAACCGAAACACCATTCTGTACCCACACAACCATTCTGTTTTTCACTTTCAGTGTAGTATTCAATACATTACATGAGGCCTTCAACACTTCATTATTTGTGTGAGATGATTTTGCCCAACTGCAGGCTAATGTAAGTGCTCTGAGCACATTTAAAGTAGGCTAAGCTAAGTTATGGTGTTTAATAGGTTAGGTGTATTAAATGCATTTTTGACTTATAACGTTTCAACCTGCCATGGGTTTCTTGGGACATAACCCCATCACAGGTTGAGAGAAGATCTGTATCCTGATTAAAAGCTGGAATCTTTTAGGTTGCCTCTATCAGTATTTCTCTCATCATGTGAGAGAAGGATGTGTAAATTTGAAGATTATGAATTTGGGCTAGTTATTAACCTCTTTGTGTCTCTGTGAGATAACAGAAAATATATGTTGGTGCCTGCCCCCAGTTCCTGGAACAGAGCTCATCTAACCCTTATAAACTCCTAAGTGATAAGAGAAGTAGGGGCATCTTCTGTTCTAGTGAAGTGACTCTAGGTGGGCTTCTGGATGATTCCTGGATGAGAGCCAGTTGCCAAAAAGACCAAACCATAATTAGAAGCTTGGAGTTTTCAGATCCACCCCTGCCCCACTACTCCAGAGAAGGGAGAGAGGCTGGAAATGGAACTAATGATTAATCATGCCTATTTGAGGAGCCTCCATGAAATCTCAACAGTAGGGGATTCAGAGAGCTTTTGAGTTAGTGAACTCATGGAAGTGTTGGGGGGAGCAGCATGCCTGGAGGGGGCCATGTGGCTCCCACCCCTTCCCACATACTTGCCCTATGCATCTCTTCCACCTGGATGTTCATCTGAATCCTTCATCACATCCTTTAATAAACTATTAAACGTAAGTAAGTGTCTCCCTAAGTTCTGTGAGCCACTCTAGCAAATTAATTGAACCTAAGGAGAGGGTTGTGGGAACCTCCAATCTGTAGCCAAATAGGATGGAAGCATGGGTGCTCTGGGTTTAGAACTGGCATCTGAAGTGGGATTCGAAGGAGTTTTGTGCAACTGAGCTCTCAGCCTATGGGATCTGACACTATGTGCAGGTATTAGAATTGGCTTAAATCACAGGATACACAGCTGGTGTCACAGATACTTGCTTGTTGGTTTGGGGAAATACCTCCACATGTAGAATGACGAGAAGTGTCAGAAGTGTTCCATGTGAGTAGTGAGGGAGCCTCACAGGAGAGAAACATGGAAGGGAAGAACTGGGAGTTTTCCTACACAGGAGGAAAAAAACTCTGAGTTCTCTTCTTTTATAGTCTATTTCTACACCTGTTAAGTGGTAATAACTTATTATCAATCTCATAATTAATAAACAGACTGACAAGTGATAAATACTTGATAAATGCCAAAAAACTATTTCTTATCAAGATAAATATGGCTTGTCTTTTTCTAGCATTACGTTATGTCTCTACTCTGTGAACTTGGTTTCAGATTGTTTGGGCCAGGGTGGTGTAGGCGGGCAGGATGAGGTGAGGTAGGGGAGAGGCTGGGAGGGATAGTGGGAAATGCAGTGGATGAGAGAAGAGAAAACAATCCCACCACTTTCATACAATGCCCAGAATCACATAGTAAGCATTCAGTCATGACAATTCCTTGATATTATTGCCTTTAATTCCCCCTGAGAAGCTTAAGTACCTTATTTTACAAATATTTATTCATGCCATCTATCTTTATTAAAATAAAATGATCTTTAATGCCAATTTTAACCAAGGCAAATTATTTTCATTAATTGTAGTCAGTAAATGGTCTAGTCAAAGGGGAAGTTTTCTGGATTACACTACACTGGTGCCTGGGTTCCAGCTTTGATTCTAGGTGCCTTCGTTAATTACTAAATCATGGCTAAGACCATTCAAAACATTAACTTTTACTGTGAATTGCAAAAGTTGCAGAGAAAATTACTTTGGCCTACCTCATAAGAAGATAACTGGCAGGTTAGCAGGTATTTGAGGAGTAGTAGTATATTCTAAGAAAAAAATCTAGAACACTCAGTTGGAGAAATTATGTACTTTGTAGAAAACTCTATAAATTCTTTTCTCTGCCTACTGGAATGGTTTTTAAATCATTTTGGATACATAGTCATCAATTTATCTTTTTAAAATAAAACACTTCTTATTGATCCCCTTAATTATTTTTCTCAAACATCATACCAATAGTTAAGATTAATAGTCTCTGAGGGATTTTTCATCAAGAATTTAGTAATTCTTGGATTAATTTGAAGATTCAGAGAATAATAGTTTTATTTAGTTAATTTAGTTAAACAATCCAATTCAAGGTAAAGACTATTTGATGTTTGGCTTTAAAAACATATGCAATTAACTCACCGGCCAGTTTTTGTGGGTGTGGAGGGATGTTTGTTTTTTCTATTTAATAGAACGATCTATTTTGCTATTTACTTAAGCCACTTTCCTGGTCTGCTGAGGTAGCTACAAGTTCATCACTGATCTCTGTATGATATTTTCCTGGACTTAAAGAAATTACAGTATTGTTCAGCTTTTTTTTGATCCAGGTATGTAAGAGTCAATTATTTTCACTCATCTTCAGAAATTCCATTAAGTTTCTTACTCCAGACTAAATGGGCCAAACCTTAAATTTATTATTAATATTATAAGACTCATCACATGAAATTATAATTATTTGTATCATAATTCACTCTTGTCATCTTCCAAATAATCAGAGAGAGAGAGAGAGAAAGGTGTTGTGCATGTCACTAAGACTGCCTGTGACTGGCTTCATGTTCCCTATAAATGTACAATGACTACATCACAGATTCCATAATTAAACTTAGTGCAATGTAATGGATGCTGAAAGCAAAGGTAAAATAATATTGTTCTAGGAATTAAGAGTAAATAAACCAATAAAATAAAACTGGTTGTAAAAATGTGTTCAAACAAAATCGTAAATATCCCTTTAATTACTTTATTTACTTAGGAATTTCACATTTGTTTTAATTATCTCTCGCACTGACAAATTTCCCTGGTGAGATTTACTTCACAAGTTTTTCAATACACTCTAAAATTTTACATATGAATTTCCTCTCCTTTGATGTATAGCCTCCAACCTCTGTGCTCCGTTTTCTGCAACAAACATTTACCAAAGCCTTAATACAGATTTAATACAGCCTATGAAAACATCTATTAAGCACTTACTTTCCACCAGGCACAGTGTGCTAGAACCAGGGAAACAAATGAAATTTACACAGCATACGAAAGTGTAATATTCTATGGATCACTCTTTGTTTCCAACACTTGCAGCACGTGTCAATGATGGCTGCTTCTAAGGATTTATAATTTCTACCAAGTGCTAAGGACTGATCCTCTCTAAAAGTGATGAATTATTGGGTATCCCCAAAGGCACCTGGGGTGTAAGAGACCAACACATGCATGCAAAGTTGGCCCCGAGTGAAGGCCCTGATGGCTTATATTTAGGACACGGAGACAGAGATAAATTAAGGCAGATGAAGGAAGTACATACAAGTTAAAAAAAAATAAAGATCTTCGGCAAATTAGCTATTTTGTTGATAACTGCTTCACTTAAATGCAAATAATTAATAGTCTTTTTATTTGTCTCTATCACTTCCAACAACATCTTTAAATCATAAGCAAAGTCTATAACCATACGACAGGGATGTAGATTCATGGGTATGAGTTGAAAGACCTACTGAAGACTAAATAAAAGGAAAAAGTTGTATATAGTTGTTAAGGTTGAAATGGCATTGTTTGCTCACTAGAAGTATTCCACAGTGATTAAAGTATTTAAATCCCCTATCGTTAACTCTTAAAAGTATGTGTTTACTGACATCGATTTTTTTTTAAAGTTCTAATAAATATAAAGCAGTGGTATATGTCAATACCACATGGAGAGGGCTTTTTGCAATTTCCCCATAGGAAAAGCACAGCACTCAGAGTAACCTCCCCCCCCCCCCCCCCCCCCCCCCCCCCCCCCGTGCCTGTCTTCCAAAGGAGCCTCTTTCTCAGTTTTGTAAAAAGCAATCAAGGACCCCTGTGAGGACTTACATATGACTACTAGCTGGCCACATAACCTTAGTCATGCACATTAATGCTACTTTCTTTTTCCTGGATATCATGATCATAGACACAAAAGGCACACAATCACCAGATTCTGCACTCACCAGATTCTGAATTCACGCCTTAAAAAAAGGAAAATTGTACATGCTTCCCTAGAGAGAGACAATACAGAAATCGAGACACGTACTTCATGACACAGATTCACTAGTCCCGAATGCTCAGATATGGACCTTAGGCTCCTGACCTTGGAACTTCTTTTCTGTGCAGACTAGAGACGTCAAGAAGAAGGTGCTACATTGCATTCTACTGCTGTGTAAATCTTTAAGCATTCACCTTTGATTACAGAAGTTGATGTGTGAGTGGCTAGGGGAAACTAGTGTCTGAGAAATGAGAACTCTCTTGGCCTTCATGGGGCGCATGGCTCCCCACAGACATCCTGGTGCATTATTTAGTTTTTCCAGCCTCTCTCTGCAGGTGTTAGTGCTAAAGCTTAGGCAGTGCAGATAAAGCTAGCTAGTGGAAGGAAGTCAGGTTTCATAGTGTGATCACATTGTCCTATGCCATCCATAGGAAAACCAAAACAGCTACTGAACCATTTCTGTTTGGTGTTTTACAATTGGATTTTTACTTTTTAGATGAATCTGAAGAAACTTTAATTTTTCAGGCACACAAAATCTTGGAGGAAGAGTTCTTGTTGCATTGGAAACTAAGTTGTCTAATGCCAATGAGGCATTTCTGTACCACCAAGTGTATTTACTTATATCAATACTCCTTACATTAAGCTCAAGGAATATCCATCATTTCTTTGTTTCCTGAGACAGATTTTCTCTGGATATAAACTCCACAGTGGCACAATTAAGTAATTAGTCCAAAGATAGTGATTTACCACCTGCTGAGATCTATGCATCATAACTCCTGCTCTCAGAGAACTTAAATTCTAATTAAGAGCAAGAGGATGGCTCAGAAGGCAGTAATTTTGTAGGACAATTTGAAAAAATCACATAAATAATCTTGTTTTCTCAACAATTATATTTTATTTCTATTTAAAAAACAATATTGTGATAAATGACCACAATTTTAATTAACAGACTAGTAGCTTCTCATCCTTGGTAGGAAGTGATATCTCTCATTTGATAACTATGTTTGTTAGTCAAGACTCTCTAGAGAACAGAACCAATGGGTGTGAATGTGTGTGGCGGTGGCGGGGGGGGGGGGTGGTAAATAGGTATGTTACATACAATTGGCTTCTAATATTATGGAGGCATAGAAGTCCAAAGATCTGCATTTGGCATCCTGAAGACCAGGAAGAGCCAATGGTGCAGGTCCACTCTGAGTCTAGTCCAGTCTGAGTCCAGCCCTGAGAAGCAGGAGAGCCAGACAGACATGAGACCCAAAACAGCTTGTTTCAGTTCGAGACTAAAAGCAGAAAAAGACTGATGTCCCAGCTCAAGAAAGTCAGGCAAGAGGAATTCCCTCTTACTCATGAGAATGTGAATCTTTTTTGTTCTATTTAGACCTTCAACTGATGGCATCAGGCCCACCCACATTAAGGAGAGCAAACTGCTTAACTCAGTCTACTGATTCAACTGTTGATCTCATCTAAAAACATGCTCGCATATCTGTGAATAATGTTTAAGCAAATATCTGGTTACCCCATGACTCAGTCAAGTTGATACCTAAAATTTATCATCTTTAAATCTACCTCTTATCAACTTTGTACCTAACACATCTCCTTAAATCATACTTAATCTCCAAAGAAAGCCAATAACAAGATCATAATTCCACCTAGCATGATACAACTGTCCTGTGTATAACCAAAAATGTACTTACTCCCTCCCAAGCAGAGGAAGTAAAGGCCTTAAGTGATGTTTACTCTTCTTTTAGATATTTTAAGTACTATTATGTAAAGTTAATAATACTTAAAAACTATGATATAAAGTCACCAACATTACATAACATGGGAAGAAAAGAAAGATACTTGTTATACACATACAAACATATTTATAACAAAATAAACAGGAAATTCTCATGACAATTATGCTCATTTCTGTACCTGGTTTTTATTAAGTAACTTCTTCCACTATCCATTCTATATTCTGTTTGCCTTCAGCCAGCACCTCAGCTGGTTGTGATTCTTTACCTAACATGGTGACCCAAATTTCATTCCTAAATGATCTGGGCCATTAATAGTTCTGCCTAGATTGGGTTACTGTGATTTTTCATTGATCTTAATCATAGAGTATGGTAACGCTCTAAAATGCCCTGAGGGACCTCCTTTATTCCAGACATAGTCTACTTTGCCTCCACTGTGGAGTTGTAGTCCAATTTCCCCTTAGTAGTCAGGATCAACCACCCAGACAGCAGAGTAATCCCTGTTTTATCTGTTGATTGAGAAAAGTGAGGAGTCAGGTGGCAGTCTTAACTTTTAGTTCAATGGAATCATTGTTCTGTCTTCTGATGGAAACATTCCGCCCTTTGGAACTAAGACCTCTAAGCCAGCAGAACATAAAGTTGCAGGAACAGGAAGCAAAAATTTTGCTGGTGAGGGACACCTGGGTGGCTTAGTCGGCTAAGCAACCGACTTTGGCCCAGGTCATGATCTCACAGTTTGTGAGTTTGAGCCCTGCATTGGGCTCTGTGCTGACAGCTTGCTCAGAACCTGGAGCCTGCTTCAGATTCTGTGTCTCCCCCTCTCTCTGCTCCTCCCCTGCTTGCACTCTGTCTCTGTCTCTCTCTCTCAGGAAATGAATAAACATTAAATTTTTTTTTTTAAATTTTGCTGGTGGGTCATTAGGGATAATAATAGTGCCAATTCCATTTCCATCCATTGATTCCTGGACCCATGAATCCTGACTATGGGACAAACAGCACCATATACTAACACTGATTCAGAGAATGTACAGCCTTCTAGAGAAGCTTGCCCATCCCTGCAAGGTATTGCCACCTAGCTATCACTATAACTGAGTCTTCAAAAGAGTATTCCATCATTCGCTGGAGTCATCTGCTTCAGGATGGTGGGGAACATTGCAAGATAGTGAATTCCATGAGCATGCGTCCACTGCTACACTTCATTTGTTGTGAAGTGAGTTCCTTGACTAGAAGCACTGCTTCTAGCAAAGCACACTGTTCTAGTGTAGAATACCATGATGGTGGATAAGGCATTCTGTAAGTCCACAGATGACAATTTGAATTTTGTTAGTAAAAACAAAACATTGCTCTTTCCATATAAGTGGTTCAGTATAACCAACCTGCCACCAAGTAGCTGGCTGAGGAATAATACCTTATTGGAGACTCAGTGTTGATCTCTGCTGCTGACACTGGGTATTTAACAGTGGCCATACCCAGGTAGGCCTTGGTGAGTGGGAGTCTGTGTTTCTGAGCCCATGTAAACCCTCAATTCCTCCAACCTGAACACTTTGTTTATGAGTCTATTGGGCAATGACAGAAGTGGCTACAGAAATAAGCTGACAGGTATACACAAAATAGGTTTTCCATCCACTTGATTATACTTTTTTTAGCATTATTGAGATATAATTGACATATAAGATTGTGTAAGTTTAGGGTGTACAATATGATGATTTATTACTTTTATATATTGCAAAAAGATTACTACAGTAAGGTTAGTTAACATCTCCATTGCTTCACATAATTACCTGTGTGTGTGTGTATGTTAAGAACATATAAGATTTACTCTTTCAAATAATTTTAAGAATGTAATACAATATTGTTAACTATAGCTACCATGCTACACATTAGATCCCCAGAATGTACTCACCTTGTAACTGGAAATTTGTGTACTTTGACATATCCCCATCCTCCAGCACCCGGCATCAATCATTCTATTTTTATTTCTATGAGTTCAGGTTTTGTTTTTACATATTCCACATATAAGTGATATCATACAGCATTTGTCTTTTTCTAACTTATTTAATTAAGCAAAATGTGCTCAAGTTCCACTCATGTTGTCTCAAATGACAGGATATCTTCTTTCTCATAGTTGAATAACATTCCATAATATATATAATATGCATAATGTATGTACATATGAATGTATATATACATATATATAAATGTATCTCACCTCTTCTTTATCCATTCATCTATTGATAGACCCTCAGGTTGCTTCATGCTTGGACATTATGAATAATGCTACAAAGAATCTGAGAGTGCAGATATCTCTTCAAGATTGAAGATCCTGATTTCATTTCCTTTGTGCATTATCCAGAAGTGGGATTACTATATCATATAGTAGTTCATATAATAGTAGTACCATAATAGTACCATAATCATTGTGGTTTTGCCTTTCCCCGATGATTGCTAATGTTTCTGTAATGATATATTGACTATATATGCATCTTTTCATGTACTTGTTGGCCATTTGCATGTCTTCTTTAAGAAAATATTCTGGTCCTCTTATTCATTTATTTTTTAATTTTTTAATGTTTATTTATTTATTTTGAGAGAGAGACAGAGAGACAGAGAGAGAGAGAGAGACAGAGAATGAGCAGGAGAGGGGCAGAGAGAGGGAGAGAGAGAATTCCACGCAGGTTCCACACTGTCAGCACAGAGCCTGATACAGGGCTCAATCTCACAACTGTGAGATCATGACCTCAGCCTAAATCAAGAGTCTAAACCTTAACTGACTGAGCTGCCCAGGTACCCCCTCTTATTCATCTTTTAATTAGATTGTGTTTTTTTTTCCATTTGATTCATGAGTTCCATATATATTTTGGATATTAACCCATTATCAGATAAATGATTTGTGAATATTATTTCCCATTCAGTAGTCACCTCATTTCGTTATTTCTTTTGCTGTGGAGATTTTTCATTTGATGTAGTTCCTTTTGTTTACTTTTGGTTTCGTTACTAGTATTTTTGGTGTTATCCAAAAAGTCATTGACAAGACCAATGTCAGGGACATTTTTCCTCTTTTCTTTTTTCCAAGACTTTTAAGGTTTCAAGTCTTATGTGTAAATCTTCATCTATTTTGAGTTGATTTTGAATAGGGATCCAATTTTATTCTTTTGTATCAGATTATCAGTTTTCCCAGCACCATTTACTGAAGAGACTATCCTTTCTCCATTGAGTATTTGGGCTCCCTTGTCAAATGTTAGTTGACTGTATATGCAAGGGTTTATTTATAAGCTCTTGATTCTATTCCATTGGGCTGTGTGTCTATTTTCATGCCAGTACCGTATGGTTTTCTTTAGTGTAGACTTGTAGTAATGTTTCAAATAAGGAAGTATGACATCACCAGGTTTGCTACCATTCTCAGGATTGCTTTAGGTACTTGGAGTCTTTTGTGGTTCCATATGAATTTTAAGATTTTTTCTATTTCTGTAAAAAATGCCATTGGATTTTGATAAGGATTTACTGAACCTATACATGGCTTTGGGTAGTATGAATGTATTAACAACATCAATTCTTCTTATTCATGAACATGGAATATTTGTGCCATATTCAAATTCTTTCATCAATGTTTTAGTTTTCAGTGTATACATCTTTCACCTTGTTGGTTAAATTTACTTCTAAGTATTTTACTGTTTTTCATGCAATTGTAAATGAATTACTTTATTTCTTTTCCAGAAATTTTATTGTTAGTATATGAAAACACAACTGATTTGTGTATGTTGATTTTGTATCCTACGTTACTGAATTTGTTAAGTAGTTCTAACAAGGTTTTGTTTTTGTGGAGTCCTCAGGATTTTTTTATCTATGATACCATGTCTCCTACAAACAGAGACAATTTTACTTCTTCCTTTCTGATTTTTTTTTTCTTACCTAATTGCTCTGGCTCAGACTTCCATTACTATGTTAAATAAGAGTGGTGACAGTGGGCACCATTGTCTTGTTCCTGATCTTAGAAGAAAAGCTTTCAAACTTACCCTACTGAGTATATTTGCTGTGGACTTATTATGTATGGCATTTAGGTATGTTCCTTCTATACTTAATTTATTGAGAGTGTTTATCATGAAGAATGTTGTACATTGTCAAATGCTTTTTCTGCATCTATTTAGATGATCATGCGATTTTTATCTTTCATAAAGGTAGGATGTCACATTTATTGAACCATCTTTGCACTCCAGAGATAAGTCCCACTTGACCATGGTGTATGAACCTTTTAATGTTCTGTTGAATTGATTTAGCTAGTATTTTTATAAAGACATTTGCATATATGTTCATCAGGAATATTGACTTGTAAGATTTTTTGTATGTTTTGTTTTTTTGTATGTTTTGTTTTGTCTTGTTTTGTTTTGTTTTGTTTTGTTTTTGTACTGTTCTTATCTGGCTTTGATATTTGGGTAATCCTGGCCTAGTAAAATGAATTTTATGGGAGTATGCTCTTCAATGTTTTGGAAGAGCTTGAGAAGGATTGGTATTAATTCTTTAAATGTTTAGTATAATTTAGCAATAAAACCATCTGGTCCTGGGCTTTTCTGTGTTGATTACTGATTCAATCTCTTTATTCATTATTGGTCTCTTCAGATTTTCTATTTCTTCATGATTCTGTCTTGGGAAGTTATATATTTCTAGGAATTATTCTTTCCTCTAGGTTATCCATTCTTTTTGCATATAATTATTCATAGTATCTTATTTCTTACCTCTCATTTCTGTGATATCAGTGTAATGTCTCCCTTTTAATGTCTGATTTTGTTTCAGTCCTCTCTCTCTCTCTCTTTTTTGTCTAGCCAAAAGTTTATGAATTTGGTTGATCTTTTCTAAATGTCATCAAACTTTTACTTTGTATTTCTGATCATTTCTTTCTGCTATCATCTTTGTTATTTCCTTCCTTCTGCTAATTTTGGGCTTTGTTCTTATTTTTCTAGTTTCTTGATGTGTAAAGTTAGGTTCTTTATTTCAGATCTTTCATGTTTGTTAAAGTAGGCATCTATCACTATAAAACTCCCTCTTAGAACTGCTTTTGCTGCATCCCGTAAGTTTTGTTATGTTGTGCTTCTGCTTTTGTTTGTCTCAAGATATTTTTTATTTCCTTTTGGTTTTTTATTCATTGGTTGTTCATGAGTGTGTTGTTTAATTTCCATGTACTTGTGAATTTTCCAGTTTCCCTGCTGTACTGATTTCTAGTTTCATATCATTATAGTTGGAAAAGATACTTATTATGATTTCAATTTTAAATTTGTTGACTTGATTTGTGACCTTGCTAAAATCTTGCTTCATTTTGTTTAACATACGGTATATTCTGAGAATGTTCATTTTGTGCTTCAGAAGAATATGTATTCTGCTACTGTTTGACGGAATGTTCTGTTTGTATCTGTTAGGTATTTAGTCTGAAGAATAGTTCAAGTCCAATGTTGGCATATTGATTTCCTGTGTGGATAATCTATCCATTGTTGAATGTGGGGGATTGAAGTCCCCTAGTACGATTGTATTGTCTATTTCTCCCTTCAGATCTATATTTGCTTAAAATATTAGGTGCTCCAATTTGTGTGTGCGTGTGTGTGTGTGTGTGTGTGTGTGTATTTAGTAGCTCAGTTTTATTTTCTTCAGTGACAAATATTTAAGTGCCCCTTAACCCCAGCAACAGGGAGAGAAAACAAGTAGACCAAGGGTGAGTACAGGCCAAAAATGAGACCCTTATAATAAACTAGTAGTCACTCCAAATACCAACTCCCTGTGTCTTGCCTAGTAGGGGACACAAAGTTAGGCCTCATTCCCCTTGCTCTGGACCTAGCTTTTGTGGAGTGGGGACCCAAAGTCTCCAGTGCTTCATATCACCAGGAAAAGCTGGTCAAGAAAGGAGTTGATGAAACTTTAGAAGAAAACAAGATCTTCAGCAGTGCATCTTTGTTGCCTTCATTTTATCATGTACTTGAAAACATTCCAGTCTGATCTTAGCTTAGCTTCGACTAAGTTAACAGTGGCTCTCCTGGCCACGTAAGTCCAATTAATTTTAAATCTTCATCACACGTGATCTCTCCACAGCATTAATACTATCAACCCCTCAATTCTTTTGAAAATATGCTTCTCTTTCAGTTTCCGTGACACCATGTTTTCTTCCCATGTCTCTACTCTCTCCTTTCTAAGTCTTGTATGACATAATTCTCCTCCTCATTCCTCCGTCTCCTGACTCTCAACTCTTGGAGGTTCTCTCAACTTTTGTGGGGTCCTCTTCTAAACTGCATTTTCTTGTCTAGCTTCAACTACCCTCAGTATGGAGATGACTCACAGATTTGTGTTTCCACCCAGCTCTTTCTTCTATGTTCCACACCGTATACCTGACTACATATTCCACTTGTATGTCTCAAAGCCCACCTCACCTTCTGCCTCCTCTAAGTCTTGGTCTTTATCCTCTGTTCCCAATCTCAAGAACATTGACAGTTTATTTTCAGTTGTATAAATGAGAATTCTAAGACTCTGTCGCCACTTCCCCCTCCATCACCTCTTTACATCTACAATCACCCTGGTAATATTTTTTCATATACATATTTCTTAATTTCTTCCATTTCTTCTTTAACTCCCCTCTCTTCTCACCCCCCAAATCCAAGATAACATTACCTCTGCCATATGACTGCAATAATCTATTAACTCTTTCTTCCCTTGAGGTTATTTCTAGACACTCCAGTCTATTATTCCTACTGCAACTACGGTGACCTTTTCAAACTGGAAGACTAATCATATATTCCCAATGTTTAAATACTTCAATAAGTTTCCTTTGTATTTAGCTTGAAAAGTAAAAGTTTTAACATACTTATAAGACACTGCATAGTCATACCTTCCCCTATCTTTGAAGATTCATCTTTTTTTTTTAAGTTTATTTATTTTGAGATAAAGAAACAGAGTGGGGAGGGGCAGATAGAGAGGGAAAGAGAGAATCCCAAATAGGCTCCACACTGTCAGCACAAAGCCCAACATGGGGCTCAATCTCATGAGCTGTGATCATGACCTAAGCCAAAACCAAGAGTTGGACACTTAACCGACTGAGTAGTCTAGGCACACCCGAAGATTCATCTTTAACTTATTTCCCTCCATCCTTTTGTCTCACCTTCCACCCCACTGCACTCTACCGAGCCCAAGCTTGTCTCATTTGCTTGAATGCGCCATACTTTTTCATATGACATGTCCTTGCAAAAAATCTCCACCCCCATATACCCTCGTCAACAGACTGGCACAAGCCTCAGGAAGGTTTCACTAATTCTCTGACACTAGATACTCTTAAAGCAACATGTACTCTCATTTGGGTTACTTGTATCCATGTCTATTTTTCTCAATAAACTGCAATTCTATTAGAGTTAACTATGATGTCTCCTTTATTCACAGCTATGTCCCCAGATCCTGTTCGGCACTTCGATGAATAAATTACAAAGCTAGGTGAATAATAATTTTTTGAGTGTTGATTTCGTGTAGGCACCACCAGGGTCATATAAAAATACGTTGGATATGGTCCTTACTCTCAAAGAATTTGCCTTTTGTCTTAGGAAATAAGCATAAATAGGAATGAAAACTAAATACTACACAATGTAATTCACATCTAATGCTATAACATGAGAAGTCATAAAACAATTTTAAAATATTTACAAAGCAATATTAAAAGATATTTATAGCTGGAGTGATAAAATGATAATTTTTGGATGAAACAAGTCTTGAGCTTGACACTGAAAGAGGAAAGAGTTAGAAAGCCAAAATGGAAAAGGTGGAAGTTTCTACAGAGAAGAATGGAATGAACAACACTCTAGAAGCAGGCGAGTCCTGGGGATCAAGATCAAATGGTGATGCCCTCCCAGTAGCCCTTTTCAGGAGGAAATGAAGAAAGACTGTAGTCCTAGAATGTGATAAAAGCCAGACTGTGGTAAGATAAGAATTTTAGCGACTAGAAATCCTGAAACAAAGCTTTAGTATTATATTTCTATAAAGTATGAGAAGCATCCTTGCTGCGTAACTGGAATGTGAGAAGAAAGGTATGAAAATCCAATGGGCTGGTTTTAAAAACAAATTTTAAACAAGTTGTAAAGTTGTAATCTTATTAGACAGTTACCCATATTTTAACGAAGTCTTTAGAAATAGCAGCACATAAAACAGGATGTGTGTTTATTATGTTACTAATAAGAGTTCCTCCATGCTTTAAACATCCTACTTTTCATGCTTAGATGCACCCACAGAATCTCCTTTTAAATAAAACTAACCTAAAGATGGTTTTCCAACAATCCTTAGAAATTGATCCTTCATTTTGAAAGCTATGTTTTTCTTGAAACGTCACCTCTAAAAGAACAAAGTTGCCTATTTGGCAATACCAAGCACAAACATTACCTTATCTGTGAAATCTTCATTTTGCAATAGAAGAATTAAGAAACTAACGATCTCTTTTCTGGAATTTTCCTACATTTGAAATGCTAATGTAAATTTAAATTATACATTGATTTATAGCATTTCTGTGGATGTGTACCAATAACAACATCAAACTGTGTAATTAGATCTCCAGATGACGATATCATCTAGACTGAAAATTATTCAATATTCAAAAATAGACTTTTGTTTAATATGATTTCTTATCAAATTAACACATCACATAGTTTTAAGTGTCAAAGGTTTCCACAAGACTTGTTTTGAAAAAGATCAATTTCCCTGCCGCCCCCACCACCATCCTTGCTTCCTGCTACCAGAGATGTCCACTTAATTGCTTAATTTCAGATTTAGGCATTAGCTACTGACTTCCAGTTATGGAAGATGAGAATATCCCTCTTTCAATATTCTCCCTCCACCTGGGTCCCACCATATTAGCAGTTTCCGTTGTCCATCCTCTTAATGTAGGCATATCAACATTTGCATAGATTCAATGTTTATTACAACTATGCAAAGCAATTCAGCCCTGGTCATGAGATAGATGGTGCCATTTTCTTTCTTGCACAGCCTACTGCTTTTCCTGTAGTTAATAATAGTCTTATTGAGAACTTGCTTAATTTTTTTTAATTATCACTAGTTTAAAGCAATCTGCCAATCATTTAATCCCTTGCTATGAAGCAAAACACATTTGATGTCCTATTTCATTTTTTTTGCAATAACCACTCATACAGCCTTCTGATTCATTCTAGTCTAAATGTAGAGTACAACTGTCATTGTACAGTCTGTCTTCTTGGGGGATTCTCTTTACTTAGCTCTTCAGTTGAATCCAATATTCTCTGTACCCCTTTCTTGTCTCCCTCTTTCTTCATTCATTCACTTTCCTGGAATATATACTTTAGTAACTTTCTAAGAAAGTATGCTTGAGAGGTAAATATTTTTATTAATATCATGCTTTAACATCATTTATCTTCTTCACATTATCTGGTATAGAGTCTTTGTACGGAACTTATTTTCCCTCAAAATTTTGAAAACATTTATTTACTATCTTTAAGATTTCATTGATGTTGTTGAGAAGACTAATTCATTTTTATTTCTTGATCATCTTGTTTTTTTACAATTGTTGAATGTTCTTTTTTCCCCAGTGTTTTAAGGTCTCATGACAATTGTCATAGTGCAGATCCCACTTTCCTCATTGTTCTTGGTACTCAGCAGAATGTCTCAACCTGAATATATGTCCTTCAGTTCTGGGAAATATTTTTAAATTATGTCTCTAATGATTATCTCCCTTGTTTAATGTACTTCTCTCTTTGAACTGGCCCTTTAATTTTCTTACCTTTCCTTTCTTATATTCCTTTTTGAGGGGGGAGGAGAAGATTTCCTGAGCTTTATCTTCCAAACCATTTATTAAAATTTCCACTATCACATTTTTAATTTCCAAGTCGTACTTTTTATTCTCTAAATATTAAACTTTAGTAGTGCTGTGTCCTTATTTCATAAAAGCAATATCTTCTCCTATCTCTCTATTTATGTTTTTTAATCTTTCGTTTCTTGCGAAGTCTCAATTTCCTCCAAAGGTTTTTTCTCCTCTTTATATAATTTTGTCTTAGTCTCTAATAGTAGATTTCCCTCATTGTCTGGTGATTCCTGGCTGCCTGCTCATAATGAAAAGCAAGGACTTGCCAGCTGATTTGAAGCTTTCTGCCCATGGTAGGGTTTCTTCATTGTTGGGTTCATTATAGTGTGGTTTGGCTGAGCAATTAGGATAGAGAACCCAAATGTCATTATCTTTAGGTCTTTTTTTCTTGGGTTAGTTAAGTTTAATGGAGAAATTTCTTCCAATTTTCTATCTGGAGGGTAAGAGTCAGGCTGCCAGTATTCTGGGAGACAAGCAGTACAAAAATCTGAGAGGATGTTAACTTTCCATATATAATCTTTCATTGACTATCTGGATTTTCAATACAATATGCTTACTCTCAAACATATTTATTTTCCACAATCTCTCCATTAAACCTCTTCCAGAGAATAAATTTTCAGTCTGCTGTCAGGGTGAGGAGGTACAATTGCCTAGCTGTGTACAATGGTAGAATTGATAAAGGAGACTATATACTTTATCTAGAAGCTTTCAACCAATTTCCTTTTTAGCACCAGCCTCATACACTGTTCTGGAAGTGACTCTCAGAGCCAATTTTTGTGGCTTTCACGGACTCTGTGGTAAAAGTAGTTTTGTTTGTTATAATTTGTTTACTGATTTGTGATATAACTTTCTGGCTTCTAAGTCACTTACCACTCATCTGTTTGCTTGCGAGCTTCTAAACGTAAAGTTGGTCTATTTCTTTCTTTTTGCTTTTGTGAGTATATGTGTTTTTAAAACTCCCTTTACTATCATGTTAGTAGGGTTTCAGGGCAATAGATGTAAATATGTGTGTCCAATCTACCATCTCTAGAATTCTTGATTGGCTATCTACTCATCTGTATTAATGGGATTATTAATGAACATTGTTCAGGGCTCTTGTAAGAATTGTATGAAATAGTATGTGTAGAAGTACCAAGAAATTGGCCTGGCATGTTATAATATGCACTCAAATACTTACTGTCCCTTCCTTTTGAAGCAGTAACCACAATCATCTCCCTCATTTTATTCTCCTCCTGGCTGCCCCATCCATTCTCATTCTACTTATGAAGATACTGAAAGTCAGAGGGACACATGAGGACATGCAAACCATTATTGTCATAGATTTAAGTATTTCCCTTTTTTGCCTTTTTATACATACATATCATTCTTTTTCACCCTGAACCCTCCTGTGTAAGGATGTTATTATATTCCTTAGATTATCAATAGTTGCCCTAAACAACTCACAGAATTTTCACACTTTTCCACAAACCAAGTAGGAATATAACTATTTCTAGTATCATATCCGACAAGACAAGGCATTCCATTCTTGCTCCCATATCATCAGTCTGCATACTGGCACCAGATAGACTGGGTAAGTCTATTTGAGAAACCTCACAAAACAGATCCTTAGACCTCACCTTCACAGAATCCAATTCTGGTTCCTGCTGGAATCTAAAATTTCATTTTAAATGATTTCAGTTGATTCGAGTTCAGTAACACCTAGGTTTAGAAACTATTCTAGTAGGGTACAAGTTATCTACTTAGAGTGGAAACATAAGGGTATTTTCTTAATGGATCAATGAAATGTCTTATGAAAAGCTTTTGAAAGTTTCTATTACAGCCTCTATTTAGATGGCTCCAAAAGATCATTTGAATGAATTTTCTTCTTGATCTTAAAACCCTGAACATGTTCTCTAACCCTGGATGACTGAGCAGAAGAGGGAGCTGAAGCCATAAAGAAGGCACTCAGGGCCTTACAGCATTACCATATTCTATAGTAGCTTTGCCAGCAAAGATGAACATTGTGTGCTTTCAACACACTGATAAAGTAGCTAACAGCTTTGCTGCCAACACCTAGAAATTACATAAAGAGTGCTACCTGCTGGAGATGCTCCTTGGACAGAACATGTTGGTTCTGTCACAAAAAGTACCATCATCTAGAAATTGCATTTCACCAAACTTTTGTAAATTTTATTATTGTAGAAATTACATGTAATAAGGTGTTCATGAGGAAACAAAGAAATCGATGAACTCTTCCTCTGCAAAAATTAAAGAATTTTACAGGAACAAGAAAGTATAGGTAAGGATGAATCATTATACCAATTCCTTTTTCTCCTTATGAATTCAAATTTCTTATAAATTCTTGTGAATTTAGCATAAAGTCCAGATGGTGTATTTACAGATGCTGAGCTCTAAATGAATGCTTCAAATGAAATCACTGAATTTTATTGCCAAAAAGAATTAAAAATTATGCTATCTACTACAAAATCCTCTCTTTATTGGCAAATAAACAGAGACTTAGAAAACCTAAATGTTTTATCTATAGTCATACATCTATTAGTTGACATCAGAACCTGGTCTCCTAATTACTGGAGGAATTTTATGTCCACCACACCATTTTTCTTAAATTGTGTTCTTAAAAAACACAGGTGTTACTAAGTGTTTGGTGGAGGGAAATGGGTATATAAGTTTAAGTAACTATCTTTTGAATTTCCACAAGGGGTAACTGTGAACAGGCTTTCCTAAGTGTTTGATCACATATACTTCTAGCCATAATGACTATTAAAATTTCACAGGGGCTCATAGAACACTTTGGGAAATCACCTTTATTCTTCGCAGCTAAATTCTGTCAGCATTTCTGTGTAATTGTCCTCATGGGAGGCCATGATACTAAATCAGGTTAACTTAGAACAAATTTTTTCTTGTTGCTGTTTGAACAGTAATATCCAAAACTTCACTGGTGAATAAACAAGATACTGCACTAGAGCTCAAAGATATAACACTCTCCCCTAAAGAGCTGTAGCAAGGCAGAAGTTTTGGGGAAGAATATTTTTTGTAGTTTCAGTTTCTAAACTGGGGTTTCTGTTGCAGTCTACTGGGGGCGCTATATTTGTGTATGAGATCAGGATCTATGTAGTTACATTACTGTAACCACTTTGGAAATTCTTGACCTTGATCTATACAGAATATATCTACACTTGCTTTAACTGTGTTATTATTACTTCCATTCCCCCTATTTCTATTTTTCCTTTAATGTGCCTTGAGTTCCTCAGATAAAAGGATTATCAGAAGTACAAAGTGTTGTATTATTACTAGAAGCATAAAACCTCTTCAGTTCATCAGTGAAGGTTTGGTCCATTGACTAAAGTGGTCTACATTTTTTGAAGTATGCTACCAATATATTTCTGAAGACTTATAAAAATTTTGAAGGACATATATAGAAGTATGTTCTGTCTTTTGAATGCTCAAATGTCAGTTTCTAGGATTATACATTTGGTTTCTCTAAAGACACTTTGAATGTAACTTTACCCCTTTTCTTCCTGAGATAGAGAGGAATAATTATGTCTATCAGTCTTCTTTCTAACAGTAGTTTGTCAGGTGGTAAAAGTTGCCTGTTTCGCAGATATTGACAATTTCAGTCGATGCTGCCATCAAATTAGATGGTCATTAAGAGAGCTTGGAGAGAAAAATCCGAAAGCATTTGCTTACTTTACTCCTTCTCAAGTGAATAAACATTTTCAAAAATAGAGTAGATAGCACATTTGAACTGATGAAAACTATCTAAAGAGTGTTTCTGCAGGCTACACAACTGCAAAGAAAATCCAACCACTGGAATGATAGGGAATGTGCAATAATCATTTTCTCAACCTATAAACTTTCACATATAGAACTTGACTCCACTCCTTTGTATTCACATTCCTTTCTCAGGTACCACTAAATTCCAATCCTCAAGGTAAGAAACTTTATACATAAGCCTTTCTTCCTTTTCGTTCATCACCATCAGTCCCCAAGCTCTGATTACTGCCATATTTCTCTCTACCTCTAGGCACTTTCATAGTTTACCATCTTACAATGGGGCTATTGTTATTCCCTTGGTTTTTCCTTCTGAAAGTTAAACTAATTTTATCTTCCAACCCAGGTTGTAAAATTTTTAAGGGTAGTTACAGTCTTGTACTTCTTTAGTGTATCCAATCACAGCCCAGAGAACTTCACTGGAACTCAAAACTAAGCATTGGTTTTGATTCATAAAGGACAGAGATAATGGGAAGTTCAAATGATGAACTAAGAGGAGATATTCTAACCCTTTGAATCCAATTACAGGAATTCCAGATTTCCTCTTCTGAGATGGGTTTAGAACACTGATTTCTAGAATAACATGGACAAAAGTGATGCAATGACACGGATGACAGGGCCCTTGGATGGGTTAACACAGGTTAAGGTGGCAGAAGAGTAAGAAATTTACAATACTTATGTTATATTTTTCTCTGTAGCTCAAGGTTCTTTTATCACCTTGAAAACTTACCTTATATCCACATTTCATTAGGAAAAAAATTCTTTCATGTTAAAGAAAGAAGAGTAACAAGAAATTTTAGTTAAAATTTTGACCTGGTTATTTTCCCTAGGGGCTCGGGGAGCAGCTTCTCATAAACTCTCAGGAGCTCTCATGAGCAGGACAGTTTTACAGTGGTCAAGGTGGTCAGAAAACAGAAAAGAAGGTCTTGCTCCTGTGCGTCTGCCCAGTGCAGTAAATGGGGTCAAGTGACCCCACTTGAGAATGGGGCTGGAGAAGATAATCGAAGGAGACGTGTGCAAGCATAAAGATAACATTTCAAATAAAATTTAACATCATGCAATAAGAAAATCCAGAGGCAGAAAACCCAGACGTTGTGCCTAGCTCTCTTACCAGTGTGATTTGTGAGCCTGTGTCGTTTCACCGCTCCTCATCTTTAGCTTCCTCACCCACGATGTAGATAATGGTAGTGATACTTACCTGAGAGCAATGTTATGAGGTAGGATGAAAGAGATTTTCATGGTGTAATAAACTCTTTGTTGACAGATGAATATGTGGGCTGATTATTTTCTCATATACAGTGAAATAACCTGCTATACATACACTTAAATTGTATGCTCAAAAGTGTAGAAAGGAGAATGTTCCCACGTATGCCATGGCCATCCAGTCAAATGTCATCCAGAACTTTGGCTAGCAGAGGCTTGTACAGCAGGAACAGCCATTCTATGTCCCAGAGCCTCAGAACCAGCCAAGATATTTATCACCTTTATCTTTGTCACCCAGCAACAACACCCATGGCTCCACCATAGTGCAAGCCTTTATGATCTTAGTATTTATTGAAAAAGAACTCGTAGGCCTTGACAAGTGAAATATCACCAATAAACAGAAGAATAGAGGGTTAATCCAAGAGACAAATGAAAAAGCAAATCTATTCTCCAAAGATAATAGCGTTAAGTAGAGTCCAAAAACTGGAACTGCATGTAGTATTTATGAATCACAGGTTATAAGCAGTATACTGATATGATACTACGGATAGAGAGAGAGAGAGAGAGAGGAAAAGCCTCAATACCTAGGATATTTATTAGACAAAGAAAGAAAAGATTTTATGCTCCCCATCCCTTACACCAAGACAACATGTGGTAAAGGAAATCATTTTAAAAGAAAGGCTCAAATGTCAAAGCTTTCTGCTTGCTATTTTATGCTACTAAAGGTGGAGACTCAAGATAGAAACTTTTTCAAACTTTATTTTTGTTTCTGAAATTTTTTAGGAAATACCTTGACAATCCTTTTTGGTTGTGAAAGACGAAGTTGCCATGATCTGAAAGCTTATTATTTTTTTCTGTATGCAAAAGGAACATGTTTTTTTTTTCCTGGCAGCTCCAGAAAGAAGTTGAAGGAACCCTAGAAAAACAGAGTGGTAGGAGGCATGGTATCTGAAAACAGGGAGGAACAAACTCCGGAAACTGGAGGCTGTAAAATGGGGGATGGTGTGGTAAGTACTTGTTTGTTTGGCATGAACGACATCCCCTCTCTCTTCTATCTGTTAACCTCTCTGCCACAGCACATGATCCTAATGGTGTCCGTTAGAAAGATTCTTTCATTCTCTCTAGCCCTCCCCGCTATGCTGCTGCTGCTGCTCCTAGTATTATTACTATTGCTAGTAATAAACACACACATCACACCAACACGAACCATAGTGGCAAACAAGTTGCCCAAACTGAAATTTGATGTACAGACATCATTACACTTAATTCCTGGTAACTAGTTGATACTCAAACTCCTCCAGATGCTTCCCCTGTTACCCTCCCCCCAATTTCTTAATGGCCACATATATTTTTAAAACAAGATTCCAATCTAAATTGCACACGATATCTTACTGTCCTGCTGCAAGCAAGTAACCTGAATGAAGGGTGACATATTTTCATCAATGAATATTCTGTTCCTCCCAACCTTTTTCTCTAACCATGTCATCACCTACTGATGGTCCTTGGTGTGTGTACATGTTAAAAGGCGTCTCTCCATTTTTTTTTTCATTTAACATTTGTCTTTTTCCAGGTTCTGTCCAAAAGTCTGGACAAAAGTCTAACTGAGTATGCTGATTTTTCTTTAGAGAAACAACTCTAAAGACTTTTTGTGAGTCATCAGAAAGCTCCTTCTCCCAGATCCCTTATATTTTTATTTTTGATCTTGTCTAATTCAAGAAATTATCTTGACATTTTGTTAGAAAACATACTGTTGGGGCACCTGGGTGGCTCAGTCAGTTAAGCATCTGACTCTTGGTTTTGGCTCAGGCCATGATCTCATAGTTCATGGGTTTAAGCCCTGCGTCGCACTCTGCACTGACAATGTGGAACTTGCTTGGGATTCTCTCTCTCTCTCTGTCTCTGTTCTCTCTCCCTTTCCCCGGCCCCCCCCCCCCCTCAAAAATAAATAAATATTTTTTTAAAAAAAGAAAAGGAAAGGAAAGACACTGTTTTCCTGGGATACCAAAAAAATGAATTTCAGCTTTATTTGCCAATTGAAGAACCAGGAGAACATGCCTAAATTTCCTTTTACAGATCCCTGAGACTGGGGGACTCTTATCTCCGCATGAAGCTCTCAGTGAAATCTACAGCAGTTCCAAGCACAGAGGAGAGTGTGATAAGAGACTTGGGTCTTACATCTCCAGCATATGCATGTCAATCAAAATCAAAACAGAAGAAAAATTCCTAATAATTTTAACATTTGGTATAAAAAATCGCAAATGGAAAATGCTATGCCTACCTAACTTAGCCAATAATGGTGATTAGACTATGAACTGTAAATGGTTCAATTCATTAATTATTGTTCTCGAAGCCTCATTAAATAAAATTATTTTAATGGAAATCATATCTTCCCTGAATGTAACTTCTTTCTTCAGACACAATACTGTATTTTGTCACTTTCGATACCAGTTAAAAAGTATAATTTTCATAAAGAACATAATTCCTAATATGGAATAACGCATAAAGTCTGTTAAAATGTTTATCACCTCATGAATTACAGATATATTCTTGCAATGGTCTCCTTGCCTCCATTCTTTCATAAACCTACTCTCTCCCTAATGAATCTTTTAAATACACCAGTTTCCACATTTTATGATATTGCAGAAAAATATCCAATAACTTGTCACTGCTTATAGAATCAAACTTAAATTCAACATTTGGGGATTTTAGTCCTTTTCATCTCAACTCTTCTCTCCAGTCTCACTTTTCCCAATTCCTACCCAAATGTCTGAATTCTCACTTGGACAGGACACTTTCCCACATGCACAGACAGGTATACCTAGAAAATAGTGACCTTTAAACTTCAAGGCTTCTTGCTTGTGCAGGCCCCTCAAAGGGCCTGACCTAACTTTGTTTTCATAATTTTGTTTATTTGTTTTTCCTAAAGAGAGACCTTCACAAAAAAATTTGAACTTCTCTTGACGGTATGTTAAATACATTAACTCCATTGTCTAGTTTTCACAGAGTACCCCCAGATTTTCACGCCCTTTTCCTTCTGCTTTTTACTCTAAACATTTACATCTCTTCTTCAAGGTTCAAATCAACTCTTTTTTTCCTTCACAAGACATCTCACAGCTACTAGGAACTTCGGGCACTATTGTTTTATATTTCTCATTTTTTTTCTCACATTTGGAAATCATGTGTTATCATCTTGCTTATTTATTTATTTATCTTCTTACTTTTATTTTAGATACAGAGAGAGAGCGTGAATGAGCATGGGAGAGGGGGGGAGGGAGAGAGAATCTCAAGCAGACTCCACACTCATTGCGGAGCCCAACATGGGGCTTGATCCCACAACTCTGGGATCATGACCTGAGCTGAAATCAAGAGTTGGACACTCAACTGACTGAGCCATCCAGGCACCCCAATTATCATCTTGCTTTTATATGCTCTTGTAAGCCATCCGAAATACATTTGGAACATGGATAGCATATGTACATACATATCTACACACATAGGTTAATAAGTTTCACAACTCTGACTAGGAATTTTGCCTATGCTATGCACTTTGTTATTTTGTTCTATATTGCCTTTTTTGTTCTCTAGAGAATATATATAGATATTGTATTCTAGCCAGGTAATGGATAAGCATTTTCAAAGTTAGTGCTAAATAATCCACATGATATTTGATATGCCATGAACATTCATTTATTCACAAACCATTTAGTATGGGCCAGCTATGTTTTAGGTACTATATATACTAGGTATAGTTCAATAATGACTATGAATAATGAACAGATACAAATCAATGTATTAAGTGCTATCATGAGGGAATCACATTTTTATTTAAGGAGCACTGGACTGTGTCTCCTAGTCAGATAAGGATAGAAGGGAGCCATTCAATGGGATTACATAGGAAGTATCATGGAATCCATGTTTTCCACAATTTGGGGTTGTTTTGTTTTGTTTTGTTTTCATTTTGAACCCCATCTAAGAGGTATTCCTCTTGTGAACTGATTAAGAAGTATCTCCCTTCCCTACTCTAAGGAGCACAGGGGCCCTGACCCTGAAGGAAAAAAAGAAATGGCCTATTGACAGAAGGCTGCTACAGAGAAAAGGTAGCCACAAACTTCTGCTCATAGAGAAGGAGAGTTGTTTTATCCCAATGTTAACAAATACAGTGGGGGAAAAGAGATAACTAGACTGATTGATTTTATACTTTTGTTTGCTTGTTTGGTTTGATTTTTGTTTTTGTGGAGACAGGCCATTTAAAATTTGCTAGCAGTATTTGGCTTCTGATGGTGAAGACATCAATTTAACTGTAGAGCAATTTTTTTTTTTTTGAGAATTCAGTAAGAGGGCCTTTTAAGTCTCACAAATGTAAGGCAAATATCCACCCATGGTTCTTGGTGAAAAGTGTGGTAGCACTACAATCAGAACACAGATACTGTAGATTTAAGTATTAAGTATTCTGTTTAGTAAAAATGTTTGGCAAGATCTACATCATTATTAACAGGAAGAATATACATTCCATTCAGAGGATATAACCAACTATCCAGTTATATAAGGGGTATGATACATCTAGATATTTCCAAGTTTTCTCCTTTAGGAACGACTGTCCCACTAGTATCTCTTGGCACTGTTCCCATTCTGAAATTTCATGTGAAGAAATACTTGGGAGGAAAGACACACATCTCTGTGTAGTCTGAATCTACACTTCAATTCTGCAAAGACAATGTGCTGGGTCACAGATAAATAGGTTGAAGGGGGGAAAAGAAGTCTTAATTTAGGGCTGGAATAGTTAATTGGGAGCCTGCACTCAAAATCATGGAGACTTTTGGACATTCTTGTCAATGAGACTTAGGTTGGGCTGCTACTTCTAAAAACCTTCCAAGAAGGAGGCCCATATCCAGAGGTTGGTTTGGGGCCACTGATCCTTAGAAAAACTTCTAGTGGGAATCTAATTCCTGTCTTCACTGTACTTCTGTTGACTCTACACACTCAGACCATTTTGATTAAACACTGGCTTGAACTATGCTTCAGATTTTAGAAACTTAACAATCGGTCTAAAATCACAGAGTAAATTTTTATAAGGACTGAAGAAGAACTGGGAAAGACAACAACAAAAGGATGATACTCTGAAGTGCTCTGAAATATGTAAATTTCAGAAAAAATTATGGCTGATAGCGACGAGAAGTGACCCCCAAGACAGATGTGTAGGACATATAAGCATTTCTAAGGGATCCAATAAGAGGGGCTTGGACTTCCCCAATTTGCAGGATGAAATCCCCAGATCATAGTTTGACTATTAATGGCAGACTGACTTGTTTGGAGTCATAGGTTAGGATATATGATAGCATATCAATTTTCCAATAACTGACCTGGTCTTCTTCTTATTAATAAAAAGGATCATAAATAAAGAAGTAAGATGATTTATGCTTATCTTATGTGGTGTTTAATTTTATATGTCAACTTAACTGGGCCATGGTGCTTATATACTTAATCAAATGTTATTTTCAATGTTTCTGTGAGGCTGTTTTTGGATGAGATTAACATTGAAATCAGTGGACTTTGAGTAGAGCAGGTTGCTCTCCATAATGCAGGTGGCCCCCATCCAATCAGTTGGCCTTAACAGAAGAAAGAATGACCTTCCCTAAGCAAGAAGGAATTCTGTCAGCAGACTGCTCTCTGGGTTTAAACTTAAATACTGGCTCTTCCCAGGGTCTCCAGCCTGTTGGTATACCCTGAAGATTTTAGATTTTCCAGCTTTTACATGAGTCATGAGTTAGTTCCTCAAAAAAAAAAAAATATCTATTTATACACATCCTATTGTTTTTTTTTTCCTCTGAATAATCCTGAATAATATTCCCTACTTTGAAATTGTGGTAGTTATTAAACTTGCTACTAAATACTGAAGTTTAATGCAAAATATACATATTTCATATAGTGTCTCAACATAAATAGTGCCTCTTATAGCCATGTTATTTTATTATTGTGCATATATAATATTATTCTTTGAAGTTGTCCATAGACTTTATCAGATTAAAAAAAATGTCCATGTCTGGGGCGCCTGGGTGGCTCAGTCGGTTGAGCGTCCGACTTCGGCTCAGGTCATGATCTCGCAGTCTGTGAATTCGAGCCCCGCATCAGGCTCTGGGCTGATGGCTCAGAGCCTGGAGCCTGCTTCAGATTCTGTGTCTCCTTCTCTCTCTGCCCCTCCCCCATTCATGCTCTGTCTCTCTCTGTCTCAAAAATAAATAAATGTTAAAAAAAAATAAAAAAAAATGTCCATGTCACAATAATCATTAATAACCTCTACTTTAGAGGCATCAGAAAACTTGAGGGGTCTAGACCCCAAAGAGAAAGAAGGAGCAGAAAAGTAAGCCTAACAACCTGAACCAACTTTTTTCATGCCTCATTTGCTAATTTTTAGACAGTTCAGAAAGAATACAAGAAACCAAGGATAGATAAATCGGCTGAAAAGCTGAGCATAGCTTCTATCATATGACACTAGAAAAACAAAAAAAGTATTTTTTCATTTAAAAGAGGAAGAGCTCTCAGTTAGAGACACTGGAGGGCTACATCTTAGGAAAGAGATGACGATGAAGCAGAGGCAGACTCTCATGCTTATAAAGATTTTAACCCAATCCTCTGTCAGTTCAGACTTTGATTGAATTGTACTGATCTACCCTTGCTTTAGCTGTGCCACAGTATATATACCTTATATACTTCCTGGGACAGAATGGTAGAAGGATGAATGGATGGATGGATGGGTGGATGGATGGATACAGAGATAATAGATAGATAGATAGATAGATAGATAGATAGATAAGCTTTTTATACAAAACGTCTATTATCCAGTTAAAAATGATCAAGTTTCCATACATCGGACCAAGAGAAAAAAAAAACCAAAATAGAAACCCAAAGGTGACATGTAATTTGAGATTAATTATATAGAATTTAGTAAACTATAATTAATATGTCCAAGAAGATAGATGATAAGGTGAAGTACTTCAGCATAGAAATTATAGAACTGAAAAATACAGTATTGTGAAATGAGAACTCAGTATATGGGTTTAAGAGCATATTATATATGGAAGAAATGATCACTTAACTTCAAGATACATAAGTAGGAAATCTCAAGACTGATGCATAGGGACAAAAAAAGATTAAAAATACAGAAATGAAATTTTGAGATACATGAGAACTGATGAAAGCAACAGAAGTACAGATAAAATTAAATCTAGGCACACAATAATAAAACTTTTAAAAAGCAAAGACAAAGAAAAATATTTAAAATAGCAAAGAAAAAAACACGTCCTTCAAGAGAGTAATGATAAAAGTGACAGCTAACTTCCCAACTAAAATGATGGAAGTGAGGAAATAATAGAATACCTTGAAAGTGTTGAAAGAAAATAACAGCCAGGGTAAAATTCTTTACCTAATGAAAATATCCTTCAAAAGGTAAGGGAAAATAAGTATCTTCAGACAATAAGAGAAAAACACTGATATATTTTTCCTTGGCAGCCCCATAGTTGTTCTTCAAGCAGAAGAACATGCCATAGACAGAACAAAGAAAGGAAGAGGGTAATAAAGAAAAATGGAAATGGTAACTATGCTGTATATATAAAAGAACTTGGACTGTACAAAACAACAATAATGCTCTGTTTGGTTTAACTATATTTAGAACTAAAATGCATTGAAATAATAATATAATAAAAGGGAACAGATAAGTGAAGTTAATGTACATGAAGATTGTAGCATCATCTGAGAAGCACTGTAAGTGTATTTATATTGGATTCTAATAAATTAAAGAAAATGTTATAATCTCTATGGTTATTGTATAAGGATAAAACATTTTTGAAGACACTGAGGAGGGCACCTGTTGGGATGAGCACTGGGTGTTGTATGGAAACCAACTTGACAATAAGTTATATTTAATATATTAAAACAAACAAATAAATAAATAAATAAATAAATAAATAAATAAATAAATAAAATTTCCTTGTAGCGGGGAAAAACATTTTTGAAGAACAAAATATCTAGGTAATTTTTAAAGCTAAGTAAAGAGAGAAAAATGAATATAGAACAGGTGAGAAAAATAGAAAACAAATAGGTCATACATAGATATAAGCTTAACTCTATCAATGTCTACTTTACATATAAACAAGCTACAATTGCAAGAAAAAGGTCATGCAGAATTAAAAACAAAGAGAACAAAACTATTTCCTCTTCACAAAAACATAACTCAGCAAGCTTAAAAGTAAAACTGATACAACATAAAACTACAAAAGTAATCTAATAACACTCTATTAATATTTGTCAAATTTAGGTTATAAAGCAAAAGTATTACTAGAGTTAAGGACAGATATTTCATGATGATATACATGTACATACACAATGAAGAATAAACATAAAAATTTGTACACATAAAATGACATAGATATAGGAATCCTCTTCCAATAAAATTTCCCAATAAAAAAGGAGAAAAAGAAAAATCCAAATAATATTGGGAAATTTTAGTATACTTCACTTGAACACTGATCATATTAATGAAAAAAATTTTTGAATGTGAAGAAATAGATATGTTCATGATTTGAAAAACTGAACATTTAAAACAAAAAGTAAATTTTCTCAAATTGACCAATGGATTCATTACAATTCCAATAAAAATTCTGGCAGATTTTTTTAAAGTGTATATGTGTATATTAGTGGTGGAAGAGGGGCTGTGTCAACACACTGATTTTAAAATTTATATAGCGGCTCAAAAGAGCAAAGGTGAGCTTAAAGAAGACCAAAATTGGAGGCAAGTTTGAAGAAAATATACATACATACCAAATACCAAAATGTATTCTAAAACAGTAGTAATTAACAAAACGTGGTAAGAACAGACAAATGGTCTGATGGAACAGAATAAAATCCAAAGATTTGTTTCCTGAAACTGTCACTTGATTTTTTAAAATGTCACAATGTAGTGTGGTTGAGATAGAATAATCTTTTCAATAAACAATAGTGGATCAATTAGATCTGCACATGGAAACAAATGACTTAACCCATACTTCCTACTGCACAAAAAAAAAATCAATCCCATATGGATTGTGAAGCTAAAAGTTAGAAAGAAAACAAACAAAAAAATTTTTGGGGGGAAATTTCTTCATGACCTTGAGATAGGGAAGGACATTAAAGCACTAAGTATGAGGAACAACAATGGCAACAAAAAGGTTTAAATTTAACGGTATTTAAATTAAGACCTTGTTCTTTCAACAAAAGATGCCATAAAGAAATAAAGAATATCCATGAAGCATAAATATTTACATCTTTAACAAAGTATTCATGTATATCCATCCCGTCCTCCCAGTCCTTTAAATCAACATGAGAAATGTAGACATCTCAATTGACTATTGGGCAAAAGTCTTGAACTTCACAAAAAAGGATATTTATACTGACAAGAAAAATGTGAGAGGGTACTAAATAACATACTTAAAAGTTCATACGCATACACACAAATTTGGAACAGTCTCAACAACAGTAATCATAAAGGATAAGCAAATTAAAATTGCAGTGAGATATAAAAATACCCACCAAATAGCTAAAATTAAAAAGACAGATAATATGAGGTATCGACAGTAATACGGAGCAACTGAACTGTCAGATAATTGCTACTGGGAGCATAAATGGGTATTTCTTTCCTGAGTATAGACATAACAGAAATATATCACCAATACGCATGTATGAGAATACTCATATATTAATAATCATAATAACAAATGTATAATGGATAAATAAGCTATACAGCAATGAGAGTGTACAAACATTCACAAACATGGGTTAATCTTACAATTATAAAGTTGAGTTAAAGAAGCCAGACACAAAAGAATGCATACAGTATGATTCCATTGATATAAAGTTCTAAGAAAGCCAGAGTTAATATATGGTATTTGAAGTCAGAATACAGGTTATATTTGGGGATGGGGAGAGTAGCTATGTATTAGTGGTAGAGAAGGAGCATGGTCAGGGTAGTGGTTAACCTGGGTATGTTCATTTTGTAACAACTCCTACAGCTGTACATGTTTCATCTACTTATGTATAAGCCTGTTATACTTAAAAGCTCACACACATACACCCAAAATTTGAACAGCCTACACACAGTAAATATTCAAGAAATGTTATCATTACTGGAGGTGAGCATTTGAGGCACTAATTCCCTACTCTCAAGCCTGTGAAAATCAACAGTGATGGCCTGAGCCACAGTGAGCGCAGAAAGACACAAGAGACAATATGCAAGTTCCCAACAGAAAAAGATGGCAAATGAGTAACAGACTAGAAATAGAGTGTGTCTGGAGTCATGGAGACTGTTTCATTCCTCAACTCCATGTTTGTTGAGCTGCAACACCCTTAATTCCATCTCAGTGGAGCGGAATATGTTGCTATGTTCTGACAGAGCATTCTGGAAACTTAGACATTTTGCCACATTGCCCTTTTCAGTTCCCTCCTTTATCATGGAGGAGAAAAAACAAAACGAACAAAAATACACCTTTTATGTATTTTCTGAGATTTGGGGGTACTTTTGAATATCAAAACTGTGTACAATTTTCATGTGGGGATATCTATAGCTGGAAGGTCAACAGTACTTAAAGATATCACAATAATGTGTGTCTTGAAAAAGATGGAGGTAATCCCTACCTTGCCCTTGCTCCACGGTTTTCCATGGCTCCACAAGAAGGGATATACAGGTGAATGGAGCAAATAGAGGATATAGGATAGTCTGGTTAGCTTGGGGTTTAGAAGCCTGTAATGTAATGACAGAGGGAGTCAGGGTGAAACCAACACTTCAGCAGCCTTTGATGCTCATTGATGATCATTCATTCTGCATCCATTTAAGGGGTACCACTCCATGACTACATATGGCCAGGTAGGCAAGGAGACCTCCTCTTCCTCTATCCCGCCTTCCTTTCTCCAACATTTAAGGAAGAAGCTCTTAGAAAAATCATTTCTGCAACAACCCATTAATAATGCTTTGTCCCCAAGTTCAAATTGTTTTTCCAACTGATGAGAATCCTATCAGGGATGATGCTTCAGCAACTGTCTAATATTTTGCTCTCTATTAAGAAAAAATTATATTGAGGGGCACCTGGGTGGCTCAGTCAGCTAAGTGTCTGACTTTCGCTCAGGTCATGATCTCATGGTTTGTGGATTCGGGCCCTGTGTCAGGCTCTGTGTTGACCATTTGGATCCTGGAGCCTGCTCCGGATTCTATGTCTCCCTCTTTCTCTGACCTTCCCCTGCTTGTGTCTGTCTTTCTCAAAAATAAATAAACATTAAAAAAATTTTTAAAGAAAAAATTGTATTGATAAATCTGAGGTCTACTACACTTTCTCTCCACTTAGAGGTTGCTGTGTGATATGTGTCTGCTACGTTTAGGACCATATTACATTTATTCAGTAGCTATATCTTATAGTCTTCTGAATTCAGGCATCATTGGGCATTCAACTCTGGACATGAAAAATGATCTTGAATCAGCTATTGATGAATTCTTTCAACGCGGTCACTCTTTCTCTCATTTTTTTTCACTTTGTCTCTTTTTTAATGTTAATTTTTCTAAGAAGAAAAATCTTTCCAAGCTGTATCTCTACATTACAGAGGACACATATGCCATCTGGATATTGTCTCTCTACTCCCCCTCTCTCCTTAATCTGCTATTTCCCAAATTCTGTTTTCCTCTCCTTATACTGATTTTGCATTACAAAAACCTAGCAAACCATCTGGCAAGAGCATAATCTTCTTTGGAAAGAGGGCAACAAACTAAGAGTGCAAAGGCCAGAACTTTCTTTAGCATATAAAGAAAGAAGACATTTTTGGAACTCTAATACATTAATAATTTTTGTTCAGTGACTCTTTCCTTCTCTTAAGGATATCTGGTCCCTGAAAAGAGATGAACAATATTTAAATATGCTACCACCCTCGATATTTAGGAATTATTCTCTTGAAAAACTTCCCTTTATCTTAAGGGAGAATAAAGCAATCTTTGCTTCTCCTAGAAGAGAAGGTCTAGCATTTTCCCATAAACACTAAATTCCTAAAAAAAGAAAAACAAAATTCTCCCTGTTTTCTGTTAATGTTGGTTAGTTGAGCAGTGGTTGTTGGGGGTAGGAGTTTGCAGTAGTTTGAAGCTGACCTCTCTTAAGCCCTCAGAGCAATAGTTTGCCTAATTCATGGTAATTCCTTGAATTTAGAATTAGAGTAGTTGAAGTCTTTTTTCTGTTTAGTGTGTTGGCTGTGATTATAGGACTTTATTTAAAGCCCTGTTAGAAGGAATGAATGAGTGGTTCTAGTGGGAAGACATCTAGTGGGAAGAGGTCAGGGCTATCGCTAAACACTTTATAATGCACAAGACAGACCACATAGAGTTTTTCAGCCCAAATATCATTATTTGAGATTGAAAAACTCTGGGCTAGAACATACCTCTATATTTACATCTACAGTGAAATTCAAAGTTAACAACAGATACTTCATGAGAATCTGGTAGTCCTATAAATTCCCTATCTATTGGCCAAGATGATTATTCCTAAGACACAATTAGCATTTTTATATGGCTCTATAAGGGTGGCATGTTTATTACTCCAAAATTTCTAGTAGTGGATTCCATTGACTTCCTCCAGATGTAATCACTGACTTCCAACGTCATCATTTATATCTCCAAACGCAGCCCATTTTAGTTCAATAAAAATGAATTGCTAAAATTCCACTCATCTCTCTTCAATGAGATTGACTTCCCCAATTTTGACAAGTCACCAGAATTTGATGACAATCTCAGCAATCAGATGGAAAATCTGAAAGGAGAATAATCCAATAACTGGATCCCATTCACACTCTTCAGAGGTGCCATCAAACCAGCTTAGTTTATTGTTTCACTAGAAACAAGTAACTGCAAAACTATGTAACTACCAGGCCAGGTGGTAAAGCAACCTAGAGGTCAAACAAGCAAATTGACATAACACTTTAAAATATGCTATTTTGTCAGGGTGAATGACAGTTCTGCTATGTGCATAAAATCACAGATTTATCTGAATGCTAAGTTACTTGTCAAGGAGTCATTTTACCATTCTTTTTTTTTTTCTCTGCCTTGTGTCATGCAAGATTCCTTGAAGCAACTAAAAAAACAGCCATAATCCATTTGATTTTCTGCCTTCCCATGAGAAAAATTTTGACAGATGATAAATAGCAACTGCTGACAATCATCAATGCGAAGCTATCATGCTTTTACATTAAATACAAAAACAGAGTTGTAAAGTCACAAGGGATAGGACTTTTGACACATAAGAGACAAATATATAATCCTCAGAACTAAATCACTGTTGGGATCTAAGCAAGTGCAACAAAGCACAGCTGCTTTTAGAATCTCACAAAGTCAAACTAAAGCTAACTTTGATATCTGGAACGTAACGCATGTTCCAACCCATGTGCCATGCTCTTATCCGGAAGCTTGAGTTAAACTTGCAAACATCACCGAATGTGTTGCAGAAAGGAAATAGCCATTTTATCATACTGTCTCTTTTAATTAAGGCCAAAAAGGAGACTAGAAAACAAATAAAAATACCATAAAACCTAGTTAATTAGAATAGAAGGGCAATTCTGAGCAAAAGGGGTTTGAATATCAGATGTCTGTATCTCATTAAACCTATACGACAGCTCTGCATGTATGAACCTTCAAAGAAAAGCAATAAATTGTCCAGATTACTTGTCAATATGAGGAAGTCATCTGCAAAGGTTACATCCTTTATAGTCTACGCTGCTCCCTCTTCTGCTGTTGACAAGTAATCAGAGTAGTTCACGGATCATTCTTTCACTTATGGCTTACTTGTGGCTATTTAGTGACATTCACTTCAAGTTATCTAACCAATTTAGCAACCTAAAGTACCCCTGGGACCCAATTTCCACCTCAAATTATATATATTTTTTTATTTTGGATTAAATGACTAATTTTAATGGGGAAATCTTATCTAATAGGCTAGGGAATAGCACTTATTTCAAATTTCATGCTATTCTAAATGATCCTGGTAACAAATTAAAAAGGTTTTATAGCACACTGTTTATTTACCTAATTAGTAATACACTGGCCTTTTGGCTTTTATCTAAGCTTGTTTTTCTCTATTTGGCCTAATTTCCCATGGGAGAATAAAGGTGAGATAGAGAGGGTTAGAGAGATCATTCTTTATTCTCCAATCTCCTTCCTTTCTTCCTCCTTCTACTTACACACACACACACACACACACACACACACACACACACACAGATTTGTAGCTGTATATAGGTTACAATGCTTAGCAGAGTCTCCAACACTGAAAAAGTGTGAATGGAGCCACATTTTCAGAAAACGCTTCCGTGGGTTTTTTTAAACATTTTCTATATCTATGAGATTTTTCTACATTCATTCTACATATAAATATTTCTAATTGTGTATTTTGGTAAACTAACCATAGCCTCCAAAATCAACCATTTATAAAGGGATAGGTTACGCCTATTAAGAGCACACTTAAATGAAAGGAGCACCTATATGAAAGTTGGCAGAAGTGATAATGGTGATGAGAACAGAGATCCCATTATGCATTTTACATATATGGTTGTATTACATCTTTATAATAAAACTACTGGGGAGAAAATACTACTAAAATTTACAGACTTTAAGTAAGTTATTCAATTTTACATATTTAGAAGTTATCAAAGCTAAACTTGAATTTTTAAAAATATTTTCTTAGTGTTTATATATTTTTGAGAGAGAGAGAGTGTGTGTGAGCAGGGGAGGGGCAAAGAGAGAGAGAGGGAGACACAGAATCCGAAGCAGGCTCCTCTGAGCTGTCAGCACAGAGCTCAATGCAGGGCTTGAACCCACAAATTGTGAGATCATGGCCTGAGCCGAAGTCAGACACTTAACCTACTGAGCTGCCAGGGCACCCCTTGAATTCTTTTTTTCTTTCTTTCTTTTCTTTTTTTTTTCTTTTTCCTAACTTTTGGTCATTGATTCCATTCAGTGCCTCTCATAGAAATGCTTAAGTTTAATTACTTTCATGTCTTTCTTTTTCTTTTTTTTTTTAATGTTTCTTTTTGTGTGTGAGAGAGAGAAAGCACACACAAGCAGGAAGGGCAGAGAGAGGGACAGAGGATCAAAAGCAAACCTGCGTTGGCAGCAGAGAGCCTGACAAAGGGCTTGAGCTCACTCACCTCAAGATCATAACCTGAACCAAAGTCAGATGCTTAACCAACTGAGCCACCCAGGTGCCCCTATTTTTCTTATTTGTAAAAAAAAGTTTTACAGTACCTTTCTTCAAAAGAATATAAACTTTCAAAGTTATATAATGTTATGTAACACTAATGAAGAATGATGGCTTCAATAATACTGAAGTTTTAAATTCTTTCTTTTTCTTTATTTTATCCTTTTACTAAATAATACTTATTGATTATTACATTTACAAGCTTAGTCTTTGATGAAGATATACATGATAAATAATTTTTTTGTTGTTTTTTCACACTAGCTAATTATAAGTTTGAGAAATTATTCTCTCAAACTTTGGAATCTAAGATGGTGAAAACAATTAAGTAGAATTTCAGTATGTCTTATCAATAAGTGGGATAAAAACATTGAGAAGTATGAACCTCTATGGTTATTTCACGTGAATGGAAATGCCTGGGATTAATATTACCTTGAAGTAGATGATAGGATCCTAAGGAAGTTAAAGACATTGAAAGTCTAGATAACACACATTTACAAAGGAAGTACTTATTTGTATTCAAATGTAAATAGAAAAACATACATTGGCTTTCATATTAAACTATTAACTTTTAAGTAAAATGAAACATATGGTTTGTATAATGTCAGCAGAAGTAATATCCAATATTGATTATAGTTTTTTTTCTCATTAAAGTTGAATAGATGCTGTAACTAATAAAGTTGCGTACTTTTTGGCCAAAAATACTCAGAAATAGAGTAGATGAATGAATCCATCCTAGAATACATTTTTGGATCATTTACTTACCAAGTGCATCATGTAGTCGAGGAGCAGTGTTTTCTTCTTGCTGCAGATCAAACAGAAGACCCTTAAGTGAAAGATATCAGTATTGTCAAGAGTTAGTTTTTTATCCTCATCTGACCTTCATTGAATGTACTTGAGAAGGGCTATCAGAGTGAAGACTTTGTTTTCAAAGTACCGTCTGTCATAACACCTCTTTGCCAGCCTGATCTTTATAAACTAACTTATATAAAGGCAGGAATACTATGATACCTGGATGACTGTCTCAGAGATAGAAGCATGAATAACTCTAGACCATGTCAGCCTCCAGGGAAATAAAATATCTTAGCCTATTTAGGCTGCTATAATGAAAACACCTTAGACTGGGTGGCTTAAACGACAAACAGTTCTAGAGGCTGGGCAGTCTACAACCAAGACAGCAGCCGATTCGGTGTCTGCTGAATGCTTGCATCCTGGTTGTTAGACAGTTGTCTTTTTGCTGTACCCTCACAAGGCAGAAAAGTAAAGGAGCTCTCTAGGGTCTCTTTTATAAGAGCACTAGCCTCACTCATGACGGTTCCACCCTCCCAAAAACCCCACCTCCAAATACCATCACAAAATATGAATTGGGGGAGACAAGTACTGAATCTGCAGCATATGGTAAGGTACTTAACTTCTCCTTTCACAATCTCACTCTTAAGAGGGAACATCTAATAAGAAATCTAAAATCAGAAAATAAAACTTGTGTCATTGGGCCATATCAAGTTTTCTTATCACCTCTTACCCTAGCTCAGAATTAGGACAAAGGCTCTTTCCTCCTCTTGCATTTCAGTGGGGGTGGGCTTCATTTCCTCATAGGGAAAACATCTTAATATCCCATGGTTATATTAAGGGCTTTTGCCATTTTAATTTTATTTGTCTAACAGAATGATATCTAAAATTATAGGAGACAGATCAAATTATGGCAATTTATCACCCAGTTATAGAAAATTTAAAAGACAATAATCCTATCTAGCCAAACTACAATGCAAGATAAATGATGTCCCAGTACTAGAATATTTCACTAGATTTTATGTTCTTGCAACTTAGGAAAAGTGAACTTGAGATAATCAATGGTCCCTTAGTAGAGATCACAACACCTGTTATATCCTATTCTTTCTTTAAGCATATTCCCTGGTGGCTATGAGAGGGGGGAAATGGGACCAGTTAATTTGACTAGTTCTGTGTACTCTTAAGCATAAGGTCAAAGGTTGAGTCCTAAACAGACTGGTTAACTTCAAACGAAGAAGACATCTGTTCTTCAGTCACATATTATGCCTCCAATAATCCTGGCCAGCTGTCTCAGAAACATTTCAATCACAATAGGGATCAGTTGAGACTGTATAGATAGTTTATTGGTTCAGAGCAAACTTATCACCACTGTAGGTAAAAGAGATCAAGTCAACACTCTACTTACCGATGATCTGTTAGCAATTTTAATGCAGAAAAATCCTCACTGATTTTAAAACATTAAAATTGGTTTTGTTTACACAACGTCCCCCAAAAGCATCTATTCAATGAATGAAAATCAGCTACAATATTTAACACTGTGTGTGGGACAAACAGTATTCCGGTGTTTTGTATTTTCCAGCTGTCATAACGACAAAGCCTTCCTCTTTTGTCTTACGGCATTTGTTTTCAGTTGCATTCAACATTTGGATCGAATTGGCATTTGAAAAACCTAGGAAATGTTTATTTATTCCTTTGCCAAGGAAAAAGGCAGGTCATTCACTTGGTGACAGATGGACAACAAAAGAATCAGAGTTCAGTGACTCACCCAGAGAGACAGTCTATCGGCAAAAGCATGACCTGGGTCTCTAAAACACAAAATTTTTATTGTGCCTCAAACTCATTGTAAACCATTCGTTATTTAAGCACATTTTGAACTTGGGATATTAAATTATCCCTGAAGTTTCATTGTTTTAAGAGAGATTCTGAAGAGATTCTGACAGCTAATCACAGTCAGAAGAGAAAGACATTATAAACCTAGAGTTATTGTTAATACATCTAGTCCTTGTTGTCTCCCATAGTGTTATCTGTGGTTGTCTTTCCAAAAGTATTGAACAAATGATACCAAACAAATCACAAAGGGTTTAAAATTTGTTTTGCATTCTCATCAGACAGTCTTAAGCTAAGTAAACCAAAGCTGAGTTCAAATCTTATTCTCTTCCTCTAAGGGGACCAAAAAGACAGGCAAAACTCCTAACTTCATTCTAAAGTTAACTCATTAACTTCATTCTAAAGTTAGAAACTCTGTGTGTGTGTGTGTGTGTGTGTGTGTGTGTGTGTGTGTGAGAGAGAGAGAGAGAGAGAGAGAGAGACAGACAGAGACAGAGAGAGGGATAGAGAGAAAGAGAAAAGGTAAGTACTATAGCCCTGTGCTGCAGAAAATTCTAAGAATTTGTGTTGACTCTCCTAGAAACAAGGGAAAATTTAATCTAGATTATGGAGGCTACCTAGTAAATCGATTAGCAATTTAAAAAAAAAAGCTACATTATTTTCAACTCACACACCCAGTATCAGGAACACACCTAAATGTTAGTATTTTTTGATCTGATTTCTGGTTCTCTTTAAATATAAAGAGAACCCCTTGATCATTTTGTTGAGTGTGATAGGATTCTTCTTATCTGCTACCAATATATTTTTAAGCACCAGAAATTTATTAGACTGTTTTACAATTTTTGTCCACAGATCATTTAACTCATATTTGGGTGGTTTGTTAAATGCAACCATTTTCAAATAAATCTGGCTAAGTGCTTATATGGCCTTAACTGCACCAGGTAATTCTAATGGCTGTTAGCACTACCTGCTTTTTATGGCTTTCTGGGCAAAAAGACAAAGAAGGGCATTCAAATTTCAAATGGCAAAGCATTTTAAAAAAAAAGCATTTCCTCATGTTCATGAAATACCATCTTTTGACATAAATGTTTCGGTCAGGCTGTGGAACAGGTTAAGAGGGTGTCTGGAGAAAGGAGAAATATAATGTAAGCTCAATATTTAGTTACTTTTTGCAGTAATATGACTCTGAATTTCCTC
Source organism: Prionailurus viverrinus (assembly GCF_022837055.1). Lineage (NCBI taxonomy): Eukaryota > Metazoa > Chordata > Mammalia > Carnivora > Felidae > Prionailurus > Prionailurus viverrinus. Next base: position 145,143,744 of record NC_062568.1, read on the forward strand.
ATAAATACCAGATCTTTGAGGAGGGCAACTAAAATGTCAGCCTCAACAAAAAGAACAATTATTAATATAGAAATTACCAACAATGTATATTTTAGAATAAAAATTTAAGCCTCATAATTTAAAGATGTTCATGTATTTATTAATTTAGTAAACAAACATTTATTTGGCATTGAGGTTTAAAAAGATTAGACCTATACCAGAAGGGCAATGGATGAGAGAAAAGGCTGCCTCTGTCCCCTTGTGTTAAGAGAAACCTGAGATTAATCCTCATTCTAAAGCCAAATATTCTCCCTTATGCATGGAATTCATTCTACTCTTTCACTAACCCAATGAGGACTGACCCCATCCCTTTCCACATATACACCCTTCAGTCTACATACTACTTTTGATGGAAGTTTTTACCCTTCTGATTTGCCCTTGGGGCTTCTTTTAATCGAAACATTGTAAGACATGGGAGCCATGTGATGAAATTTACTCCTGCTTCCATACATCCCCTATCGACAATCTTGTAATGAAGGGTGGCATGGCTCTCCAATTCATTTTAGACCAGATTATGTTTCCAGTGAGGGCAGGCACTACTGCACCTCCTTCATCATTGTGTTCCAGAACCTGGAATACTGTAGGTGCTAAATGAATATTTGTTAAAGAAATAAATGAATGAACTCTTAAAACTAATGAAGTGACAGGACACACTTATGCCAAGATCAAAGAGTTTATCTGATTTTGTATGGATTGTTATCCTGCTCATCCTCTTCCAATCTTGCCTTTCTCTTTTCCCAAAGCACTTGTTCAAGGCTGTTTAGAACCCTTCTCATGATTTGACTTATGTAACTGTTATTTATGAGTCTATTTTCCTGATTAGGCTGTGATTCCTTGAGGGCAATGAACACAGCTTCCTTCCTCTATTTATACAGCTGGTACCTAGGAGAATGCCTCTCGTGGGGTAATGCTCAATAAATATTAGAAGGAATTGTTCTGACTGGTGTATACATGTATATTACAGTTGACTGAATTGAGGCCCTTGTTTATAAGGAACACAAGAATACCTAGGTATAATGCTAGGCATTTTCCACATATTATTTCATTAAACATGAAAACAACTCTCTTAAGTAGGTCTCATTAAACTTGGTGCAGCTTTGGAAACTCAGATTCAGAGAGGTAAAGCAATTTGACTCAAGTTGAGTTAGCAGTGGCAGAATGTGAATTCAAATACATCTTTCCATCTCCAATGTCAATGCCCCTTCTACTGTATTATACTTTCTCTGCATTTTCCCTCCAGATGCTTAGGACAGAACTAAACTAAAATTTTATTCTTTTAATATATAGACTATATCCTGTGTATTCAATTTACTGTTACCAATATTTCTTTCATAAAGTTTTACCAAGAGCTAAATTTATCATTGAACCAATTTTTGATGTCACTAGTATTGATACTATCTTCCTTAGCAAGTCGTATGTTTTTCTTGTTGTTGTTGTTGTTTTGTCTGATTGACTCTTTCAATCAGAAAGTTTTTCCTAATTTATATTTCTTCCTTTTCAATTTCAGGTCATTATCAATCCAGCCTTTCCTTGCTGTTACCAATAAACCTCTTGGGGTTCACCCCCTAGTCATCTTTTTCAAGGCCACGTTTGCTAAGATGGATAATCATTCCTCATGAATAATGCTCTGTCCTTTAAAATTTTAAGTTTGTTTGGTTGCGTTCCGTCCTACCTCTGTAATTTCAGTAATGTTTATTCAAGAGAATAATATAGTGATCAGACATGTACCTAGCATATTATTCCAAACATGGTTTAATTTTCATTATGACCTGCCAAAATAACTTGGTTGATTTGGAATCCATGCTGTGACTATAGTCACTTTCTCTTTCTTAAATGTTTCTAAACAGATTTTATGACTCTTATTTTTACCAAAATATTTTATAGTGAGAATTTTAATAAATTAATACACTTGCACAACCATTTTCCCCTGTCATTTTCTCAAGCCAGGGCCTATATTGTACATTAATTTTGATTCTGGCCTCTATGATTGTTTTCATCCCTGTACTCATTACGGTTATATGGGATCATAATAGTCATTTTGAATCCCATAAACCGATTATACAAAACATGATTATGTTTGCTCTGCTCCTCAGTATTTTCTAATTCTTAGCTAAAAATCTGTGTTATAAACAGATTTAGATGTTCTGAAAAAATTCCTTACCTAAGGTCATTTCTACAATACTAAAAAGATATTTACACAAACACTTGAGTACTCAACTAATCTCCATGTATATTATGTAATTTTTAAAATCCATTTTCTTTATGTTTGATATGCTTTTTTACTTTTAATTAGTTTTTTTTTTTAAGGAATCTCTATGCCCAATGTGGGGCTTGAACTTACAACCCCAAGATCAGGAGTCATATGCTCTACTGACTGAGTCAGCCAAGTTTGATATACTTTTTTAAAACACAAAGAAATTTCTTTGAATTTAATCTTTTGTCCTCTATTGTACTTTTGCTTTTAAATTTACTACAGTCACGTTATTTTTTCACATAGCTGTCTGTCTATACCTGCACTGTCCAATATAGTTGCATGTGGCTTATAAATTCAAGTTGATTGGAGAGAAGATGGCGGTGTAGGAGGACGCTGGGCTCACCTCGTCCTGCTGATCACTTAGATTCCACCCACATCTGCCTAAATAACCCAGAGAACCGCCAGAAGGCTAGCAGAACGGACTCTCCGGAGCCATACATAGACGAGAGGCCCACGGAAGAGGGTAGGAAGGGCGGAGAGGCAGTGGGCACTACACGGACTAGCAGGAGGGAGCCGGGGTGGTGAAGGGGCAGCCAGCCCGCCCTGCAAGGCAGAGCCCCCGAGTCAGACTTGCAAAAGTGGAGGGACCGGACTCCATGAGTTCTGACAGCCAGTAGGATTTAACATCTGGAATGTTAAAAGTTAAAAGCTCTGCTGAGAGAGTGGGAGGGCGAGAGGACACCGGGAGGGAGAGGTGTTGAGCCCCGGAAGACAGGGCTCAGCTCCGTGGGGAACAAAGGCGCTGGGAAGCACCATCTCCCTCTCCCATTCCCCAGCCGAAATCCCAAAGGGAACCAGTTTCTGTCACCGAACTTGCTTGCACCGCGCAAACACCCAAGCTGTGCTTCTATGGATCCATCCCTCCAACGGGTCTACCTGCCTCCCCCCTAGTGCTGCAGGGCCCCTCCCACAGGGGACCACCAATGGCAAAGCGAGCTAAGCCTGCCCCTCCCACCCCTGTGCACCTGTGGATCCACCCTGGCTAATACACCATTCTCATCAAAGCAGCACCACAAGCCTGGCAGTGTGCAAGTAGCCCAGACAGGGGCCACACCAATCCACAGTGAACCTTGCACCTGGGAGAGGGGAAGATAGGTACACACCAGTCTGACTGTGGCCCCAGCGGTGGGCTGGGGACAGACATCAGGTCTGACTGCGGCCCCACCCACCAACACAAGTTACTCCAGATAGCACAAGGGAAGTGCCCTGCAGTTCCCTGCCACCCCAGGGACTATCGAAAATGACGAAATGGAAGAATTCTCCTCAAAAGAAACTCCAGGAAGTAGCGACAGCTAACAAATTGATCAAAAATGATTTAAGCAATATACGGAACAAGAATTTAGAATAATAGTCATAAAATTACTCGCTGGGCTTGAAAAAAGTATAGAGGACACCAGAGAACCTATTGCTACAGAGATCAAGGAACTAAGAAACAGTCAGGAGGGGCTAAAAATGCTACAAATGAGGTGCAAAATAAGACAGAGGTGACCACAGCTCGGATTGAAGAGGCAGAGGAGAGAATAGGTGAATTAGAAGATAAAATTATGGAAAAAGAGGAAGCTGAGAAAAAGAGAGAGAAAAAAATCCAGGAGTGTGAGGGGAGAATTAGAGAAATAAGTGATGCAAACAAATGGAACAATATCTGTATACTAGGAATTCCAGAAGAGGAAGAAAGAGAGAAAGGGGTTGAGAGTGTACTTGATCAACTAATAGCTGAGAACTTCCCTGATCTGGGGAAGGAAACAGGCGTTGAAATCCAAGAGGCACAGAGAACTCCCTTCAGACGTAACTTCAATCAATCTTCTGCATGACATATCATAGTGAAACTGGCAAAATACAAGGATAAAGACCAAATTCTGAAAGCAGCTAGGGATAAACATGCTCCACCATATAAAGCGAGACTGATAAGACTAGTGGCAGATCTATCTACTGAAACTTCCCAGGCCAGAATGGAATGGCAGCAAATCTTCAATGTGATGAACAGAAAAAAATATGTAGCCGAGAATCCTTTATCCATCAAGTCTGTCATTTAGAATAGAAGGAGAGATAAAGGTCTTCCCAAACAAACAAAAACTGAAAGAATTCATCACCACTAAACCAGCCCTACAAGAGATCCTAAGGGGGATTCTGTGAATGAAATGTTGCAAGGACCACAAAGTACCAGAGACATCACTATAAGCATGAAACCTATGGACATCACAATGACTCTAAACCCGTATCTTTCTATAATAACACTGAATGTAAATGGATTAAATGCGCCAACCAAAAGACATAGGGTATCATAATGGATAAAAAAACAAGACCCATCTATTTGTAAGAGACTCATTTTAGACCTGAGGACACCTTCAGATTGAAACTGAGGGGATGGAGAACTATCTACCATGCTATTGGAAGTCAAAAGAAAGCTGAAGTAGCCATACTTATATCAGACAAAATAGACTTTAAATTAAAGGCTGTAACAAGAGATGAAGAAAAGCATTACATAATAATCACAGGATCTATCCATCAGGAAGAGCTAACAATTATACATGTCTATGCACCGAATAAGGGAGCCCCCAAATATATAAAAGAATTACTCACAAATATAAGCAACCTTATTGATAAGAATGTAGTAATTGCAGGGGACTTTAACACTCCACTTACAGAAATGGATAGATCATCTAGACACACGGTCAATAAAGAAACAAGGGCCCTGAATGAGACATTGGATCAGATGGACTTGACAGATATATTTAGAACTCTGCATCCCAAAGCAACAGAATATACTTTCTTCTCGCGTGCACATGGAACCTTCTCCAAGATAGATCACATACTGGGTCACAAAACAGTGCTTCATAAGTATACAAGAATTGAAATCATACCATGCATACTTTCAGACCACAATGCTATGAAGCTTGAAATCAACCAGGGGAAAAAGTCTGGAAAACCTCCAAAAGCATGGAGGTTAAAGAACACCCTACCAAAGAATGAATGCGTCAACCAGGCAATTGGAAAATAAATTTTAAAATATATGGAAACAAATGAAAATGAAAATACAACAATCCAAACGCTTTGGGATAGAGTGAAGGCAGTCCTGAGAGGAAAATACATTGCAACCCAGGCCTATCTCAAGAAACAAGAAAAATCCCAAATACAAAATCTAACAGCACACCTAGAGGAAATAGAAGCAGAACAGCAAAGACAGCCTAAACCCAGCAGAATAAGAGAAATAATAAAGATCAGAGCAGAAATAAACAATATAGAATCTAAAAAACCTGTAGAGCAGATCAACAAAACCAAGAGTTGGTTTTTTGAAAAAATAAACAAAATTAATAAACCTGTAGCCAGGCTTCTCAAAAATAAAAGGGAGATGACCCAAATAGATAAAATCATGAATGAAAATGGAATTATTACAACCAATCCCTCAGAAATACAAGCAATTATCAGGGAATACTATGAAAAATTATATGCCAACAAACTGGACAACTTAGAAGAAATGGACAAATTCCTAAGCACCCACACACTTCCAAAACTCAAACAGGAAGAAATAGAAAGTTGAACAGACCCATAACCAGTGAAGAAATTGGATCAGTCATCAAAAATCTCCCAACAAATAAGAGTCCAGGACCAGACGGCTTCCCAGGGGAGTTCTACCAGACATTTAAAGCAGAGATAATACCTATCTTTCTCAAGCTATTCCAAAAAATAGAAAGGGAGGAAAACTTCCAGACTCGTTCTATGAGGCCAGCATTACTTTGATTCCTAAACCAGACAGAGACCCAGTAAATAAAGAGAATACAAGCCAATATCCCTGATGAATATGGATGCAAAAATTCTCAATAAGATACTAGCAAATTGAATTCAACAGCATATAAAAAGAATTATTCACCATGATCAAGTGGGATTCATTCCTGGGATGCAGGGCTGGTTCCACATTCGCAAATCAATCAACGTGATACATCACATTAATAAAAGAAAAGATAAGAACCATATGATTCTGTCACTCGATGCAGAAAAGGTATTTGACAAAATTCAGCAGTCTTTCTTAATAAAATCCCTCGAGAAAGTCAGGATAGAAAGAACATACTTAAAGATCATAAAAGCCATTTATGAAAAGCCCACAGTTAACATCATCCTCAATGGGGAAAAACTGAGAGCTTTTTCCCTGAGATCAGGAACAAGACAGGGATGTCCACTCTCACCACTGTTGTTTAACATAGTGTTGGAAGTTCTAGCATCAGCAATCAGACAACAAAAGGAAATCAAAGGCATCAAAATTGGCAAAGATAAAGTCAAGCTTTCACTTTTTTCAGAGGACATGATATTATACATGGAAAATCCGATAGACTCCACCAGAAGTCTGCTAGAACTGATACGTGAATTCATCAAAGTCGCAGGATGCAAAATCAATGTACAGAAATCAGTTGCATTCTTATACACTAACAATGAAGCAACAGAAAGACAAATAAAGAAACTGATCCCATTCACAATTGCACCAAGAAGCATAAAATACCTAGGAATAAACCTAACCAAAGATGTAAAAGATCTGTATGCTGAAAACTACAGAAAGCTTATGAAGGAAATTGAAGAAGATATAAAGAAATGGAAAGACATTCCCTGCTCATGGATTGGAAGAATAAATATTGTCAAAATGTCAATACTACCCAAAGCTATCTACACATTCAATGCAATCCCAATCAAAATTGCACCAGCATTCTTCTCAAAACTAGAACAAGCAATCCTAAAATTCATATGGAACCACAAAAGGCCCCGAATAGCCAGAGTAATTTTGAAGAAGAAGACCAAAGCAGGAGGCATCACAATCCCAGACTTTAGCCTCTACTACAAAGCTGTAACCATCAAGACAGCATGGTATTGGCACAAAAACAGACACATAGACCAATGGAATAGAATAGAAACCTCAGAATTAGACCCACAAAAGTATGGCCAACTAATCTTTGATAAAGCAGGAAAGAATATCCAATGGAAAAAAGACAGTCTCTTTAACAAATGGTGCTGGGAGAACTGGACAGCAACATGCATAAGGATGAAACTAGACCACTTTGTCATACCATTCACAAAAATAAACTCAAAAAGGATAAAGGACCTGAATGTGAGACAGGAAAGCATCAAAACCCTAGAGGAGAAAGCAGAGAAAAACCTCTCTGACCTGAGCCGCAGCAATTTCTTACTTGACACATCCCCAAAGGCAAGGGAATTAAAAGCAAAAATGAACTATTGGGACCTCATGAAGATAAAAAGCTTCTGCACAGCAAAGGAAACAATCAACAAAACTAAAAAGCAACCAACAGAATGGGAAAAGATATTCGCAAATGACGTATCAGACAAAGGGCTACTATCCAAAATCTATAAAGAGCTCACCAAACTCCACACCCAAAAAACAAATAACCCAGTGAAGAAATGCGCAGAAAACATGAATAGGCACTTCTCTAAAGAAGACATCCAGATGGCCAAGAGGCACATGAAAAGATGCTCAATGTTGCTCCTCATCAGGGAAATACAAATCAAAACCACACTCAGATACCATGTCACTCCAGTCAGAGTGGCCAAAATGAACAAATCAGGAGACTACAGATGCTGGCGTGGATGTGGAGAAATGGGAACCCTCTTGCACTGTTGGTGGGAATGCAAATTGGTGCAGCCACTCTGGAAAACAGTGTGGAGGTTCCTCAAAAAATTAAAAATAGACCTACCCTATGACCCAGCAGTAGCACTGCTAGGAATTTACCCAAGGGATACAGGAGTACTGATGCATAGGAGCACTTGTACCCCAGTGTTTACAGCAGCACTTTCAACAATAGCCAAATTCTGGAAAGAGCCTAAATGGTCATCAACTGATGAATGGATAAAGAAATTGTGGTTTATATACACAATGGAATACTATGTGGCAATGAGAAAGAATGAAATATGGTCTTTTGTAGCTACGTGGATGGAACTGGAGAGTGTTATGCTAAGTGAAATAAGTCATACAGAGAAAGACAGATACCATGTTTTCAGTCTTATATGGATGGTGAGAAACTTAACAGAAGACCCTGGAGGAGGGGAAGGAAAAAAAAAAAAAGAGGTTAGAGAGGGAGGGAGCCAAAACATAAGAGACTCTTAAAAACTGAGAATAAACTGAGGGTTGAGGAGGGCACCTGTTGGGATGAGCACTGGGTGTTGTATGGAAACCAATTTGACAATAAATTTCATATTTAAAAAAATAAATAATAAAAAGTAAATTTAAGTTGATTAAAATTAAATAAAATTAAATTTGCAATTGCACTAATCACCTTTCAAGTGCTCCACAGTCACATGTGCTTATTGTCTGTTATGTTGGACAGTGCAGGTTATAGAGCAATCCCACCATCATAGAAAGTTCTATTAGACAGTATTGCCCTAAAGAATACATAAATCCCAACAAGGACTATCTGTCTCTCTGAACGTTCTCTCTCTTAGTACCCCTCTATTACATGGCAATCAATAAATGTTTATTCAATTTATTTGTTCTAGAATAATTGATATTTAGAGTTAGTAAGGTTTAGATATCACCCAGTTTAATCTTACCACTTTAGAGATGATGGTGTTCAGCTCAGAGATGTTAATTTATTTCTTCAAAGTAAACCCAAAACAAGAGTATTGGTCTCCTAAATTCGAATCCACACTGTCTTTCTACTAATTCACTCTGAATTCTTAATGAATTCAGAGGATATGAACCTCATGCTCAAATCAAAAATCACAGGGCCACTCACAGAAAAAATATGGTAGCAGAGTTGAGAAGTAGAATTAAAATAAAATCACAAACATCTCTGAGATGCAGCCATATCTTAAATTATATTAAAATGTTTTGAATGTATGGATATGTGCATTATTGTTACTGTTTATTGAGAGGTATATATTTGCAGATGGAGGTGGGGGGAACACATGCATTTATTCATTCAGCAAACATTTACTGAGCATCTGCTATGTGATTGGCACTGAATATATAATCATTAGCACAGCATGTGGCTAGGCCAGAACTAGCAGTTACCAGACTGTGGAAACAGCGGACTTCTAACTAGAAATTGCAAAGCAAGATTGTAAATACTGCAATAGAAGCCAATATCGAATTATGTAAAAAGGATTCCAAAACTCATCCATGCAGAATGTCAGAAAAAGCTTATTGGAAGGATCCTGTATTCATCCATTTCTTCAAACAGCAATGAATTAACCAGAGTTAAGTGTGTTGATATGCTAAGGGAACACAAAGGTGAGGAAGCTAAGACCCTAGCCCCTTGAATCCTCAATCTAACCTAGGAGCGTGCCCTACTGAATATGAGCAGGAGCAGTGTCAGAAAGAGCAAAGATCCCTAAAGGGTCTAACCCTAATGCAAAGATCCACTGTGACCATCATTTATCTGTCACTGACCTAGGCTATCCATCTCCATAACCACGCGGTGAGAGTGGTGGATGAAAACAGGTATGCCAAAGATGCCACTAAGTAACTGCTAATCTTTAGAAACAAAGGTGGACCTTCTTCTTCTTTTTTTTTAAGTTTTTTACTTTATTTATTTTGAGAGAGAGAGAGAGAGAGGGCACATGTGTGGGAGGGGCAGAGAGAGAGAGGAAGAGATAGAGAATCCCAAGCAGGCTCTGCACTGTTAGCGTTGAGCCTGACGTAAGGCTCGAACTCAGGAACCCTGAGATCACACCCTGAGTCAAAACCAAGAGTCAGTTGCTTAACCCACTGAGCTACCCAGGCACCCCATAAAGTGGGACCTCTGATGCAATGGGCAGCACTATTGTTTTAAAAGTTCTTTATTTCATTCTAAGCAGCAATAATTCATATGAATACCAGCAGGATCTTGTGATACCTGTAAAACGTGGAATTTGGAACGTAAGTGATAAGCAGTATGTGATTATTACATTAAATTATTATTCAGTGTAGCAATATTTCATGCTTTTTAAAAATGCAGGAGTAATCCTTTTAAAGATTTTATAGCAAGGTGATAAGAACAGTGTTCTAAGTTGACTCTGGTATCACTAAATTATGCATTACCAAATGTTTGGTAATTGTCAGTTACTTAAATCCTAAACTGGGTTTTTCCAGTAGTTTTCAAGGTGACTTCTTTTTGTTTCTATTTTAATACCTATAAATCAAGGTAGGAGATTCTGAAATGATATTTGCTGCCTACTTCTTAAAGGTCTTTTGATGATTGGTGGGTTAATATCTATAAGCACACTGCAATAATTGCATATAAAAGAGGAAAAGACTTCAGAAGATTTAGGCTTTCCTAGGGAGTTTTTTTTTTCCCCTGGGATCGTGTGTGTATGTGTGTGTGTGTGCACATGCGTGCATTTTTCAAATTCAAGAATATATTAGCACCCTTCAACCCTCTGGTAAGATGTTGTCCTCAATGAGTTATCAAAAGTATTCACTAAAAATTATACTATTTGTTACTTCCTTCAGAATTCTAGTGAGTAATGCATTTAAACTAATGCTCTGTCAAATTTAATAGTTGTAATTGCCTAATTATCTGCTCTAGTGTGATGGCGAAGCCTTTTAACATCTTGCTTCCCCCAAAGGAGAATGCATTGCAGTTTCTAGAATACTACCTTCCTCTTCTTTGGGGAATACTCAAGCAAATAATTCATTTTGCTCTCAGCTAACAAAACCTTATCCTCTTCCTCAATAGCTGGGTTTTTTTGGTTGTTGTTTTTTTGTTTGTTTGTTTGTTTTTTGTTTTTTCATTGTATGTCTTTGCCTCTTTCTTAGGTCTCAGGTATACAAAATGTTTTTAAGTGGATTAGCATTCATATTCATAAAATGTTGTTCCTCTGATGTTCTTTGACTTGGTCAATTACTTTTATGGTATTCCTTTCTAGTGGGCCATTTTCACCTGTACCTTCTTCAACATTACATGTCCAGAATCATGTCTTTCATTTTCATAATAATTAGCACTCTTCTTATCAACTTCTAAAGATTTATATTACTTCACACAATACAGTTAATTACCATACATGACCAGATGACCTTTGCATTAAGACAAATCAATTTTTAAGTGACTTTACCTTTATTTGCTTAGTTCAATTTTTGCACAATTTTAGCTCAGTGAACTTAGTATCTAATTGTAACATGCAAAGTACAGTTCCATGATGCTAATTTTCACCTCTGACCTTAAAACTGGGCCTCTGAACTTGATCTTTTAATATGTAATCCATTTGGGGATCCAATGTAGTATGTGCAACAATAAGACAAAGATGTGATGGACAGACAAAGATGTCACCCTGCACAGAGGATGCAGAATGTCTCTTTGAATAAAGGATATAGAAGATTAGAGAGACACGTCCCTAAAGCTAGAAGTAGCAAAGGGTGTGTCCAGATAGCTATAGAGCTTCCCAGATATTCCAAAGTTCTACACAGAGAAGTAGAAACTTCTAATAGCAGGTCTTCCCTATCATCAAGCAAAAGTCAGTCATTAGTGCAAAATCCCAAAACATACGAGTGTTAGCTGCTCAACAAGGTGATGCCAAGGTCAGTGGCTGGGAGAGTTCACTTAGACCCAAACTCAGGGTGATTTGAAGTTTCTGCTGTCATCTAACCTCAATTTTATATTTTTAGAGGGTCAATTCAGCAAGTAAATTCTTTTACTTTTCAAGCAGATATTAACATTGACTCAAATCACCCAATTTGGACAGTATTTGAGCACTTAAATACAGGCATACCTAGGAGATATTGCAGGTTGATTCCAAATCCTTGCAATAAAGCAAACATGGCAATAAAGCTAGTCAAATGAATTGGCTGGCTTCCCACTTCATATAAAAATTAGGTTTCTACTATAGTCTATTAAGTGTGTAGTAGCATTACACCTAAAGAAACAATGTATGTACCTTAACTAAAAAAATGGTTTAAGCCAAAACACGCTAACCAATCACCTGAGCTTTCAGCATGTGGTAATTTTTTTCTGGCGGAGGGTCTTGTCTTTGATGTTGATGGCTGTTGGCTGACCAGGGCGGTGGTTGCCAAAGGTTGGGATGGCTGTGGCAACTTTTTAAAATAAGACAGCAATGATGTTTGCTGCCTCAATTGACTCCTTTCACAAAAAAATTTCTCTGTAGCATGTGATGCTGTTTGATAGCATTTTACCCATAGAACTTCTCTCACAATTAGAGTCAATCCTCTCAAAGCCTGCCACTGCTCTATCAATGAAATTTATGTAATACTATAAATCCTTTGTTGCCATTTCAGCAATTGTCACAGCACCTATACCAAGAGTCAATTCCATCTCAAGAAACCACTTTCTTTGCTCATCTGTAAGAAGCGACTCCTCATCCGTGAAAGTTTGATCATGAGATTGCAGCCATCCAGTCACATGTTCAGGCTCCACTTCTGGTTCTAGTTCTCTTGCTCTTTCCACAACATCTGCAGTCACTGCCTCCTCTGAAGTCTTGAACTCTCAAAGTCATCCAGCTTCTTCCAAAATCCTGTTAATGTTGACATTTTGACTTCTTCCCATGAGTCACAAATGCTCTTAATGGCATTGAGAATGGTGAATCTTTTCCAGAAAGTTTTCAATTTACTTTACCCAGATCCATCAAAGGCATCACTGTCTATGGCAGCTATAACCTTATGAAATGTATCTCTTAAATAATAAGACTTAAAGGTCAAAATTACTCCTTGGTGGCAGAAAGTACATTATGACAGTAGGCACAAAAACAGCATTAATATCTTTGTCCATATCCATCAGAGCTGTTGAATGCCCAGTTGCATTGTCAATGAGCAGTAATATTTTGAAAGAAATCTTTTTTTTTTTTGAGCAGTAGGTCTCAACAATAGGCTTAGAATATTCAGTAAACATGTTGTAAACAAACATGCTGTCAGTGAGACGTTGTTGTTCCATTTCTAGAGCACAGGGTAGATTTAACATAATTTTCAGAATGGCCAATCAGAAGTGATTCCAACTTAATTTTTTTAAATATTTTATTTATTTTTGAGAGAGAGAGTGCAAGCAGGCGAAGGGAAGAGAGAGAGAGGATCAGAAGCGGGCTCCACGCTGACAGCAATGAGCCCGATGTGGGGCTTGGACTCACAAACTTTGAGATCATGACTAAGCCAAAGTTTGACACTCAACCAACTAAGCCACCCAGGCACCCCAACGCAACTCCAACTTAAAGTCATCAGCTGCGTTAGCCCGTAACAATAGTCAGCCAGTTCTTTGAAGTTATAAAGAAAGCCAGGCATTGACTTCTCTCTAGCTATGAGAGTCCTAGATGACATCTTATTCCACTCGAAGGCTATTTTGTCTACACTAAAAATCTGTTGTTTAGTGTAGCCACCTACATTCATCAACTAGATCTAGATAGCGAGTGGCAGCTTCTACATTTAAATAAATGTAGGAATTTAATATCTTTCTGTTGCATCAATCTCATTTATTAAAAATATATATATAAGATGATAGAAAATATCATCAAATTAGCATTAAGAACCAGCACAGAATTCAGAAAACATTACCCCAAAGGTCAAACGCATTATTTCAATAGGCAACATTTTTCCCACAATACTGCCTGGTCTCCACAAACACCAATTCTTAAAAGACACTAACACACTTAGAATATAGCATACTTTAATTGATGTTCTATATTCATGTCTTTCAGGTAACTCTCAGTACATTTATTTATGTAATTTTTTTTTTTTTTTTGAGAGAGAGAGACTGTGTGTGTGAGCAGGGCAGGGGCAGAGAGAGAGAGAGAGAATCACTATCAGGTTCCATGCTGTCACCACAGAGCCCAACATGGGGCTCGAACCCATGAACCATGAGATCATGACCTGAGCAGAAGTCAAGAATCAGAGGTTTAATTGACTGAGCCACCCAGGCACCCCTCAATACTCTTTTAAATATTTCCCAGAAATGTTTGAACTGCCCCTAGGGATTTTATTTTCACTTAAATTTTTTTTTCAATGTTTTATTTATTTTTGGGACAGAGAGAGACAGAGCATGAACGGGGGAGGGGCAGAGAGAGAGGGAGACACAGAATCGGAAACAGGCTCCAGGCTCTGAGCCATCAGCCCAGAGCCCGACGCGGGGCTCGAACTCACGGACCGCGAGATCGTGACCTGGCTGAAGTCGGACGCTTAACTGACTGCGCCACCCAGGCGCCCCTATTTTCACTTAAAACGATCAGAATAAATTCAGCTTTTGTGAAAATGCCCAAAATGTGAATGAAGCAACACGTATACTCTGACATTTTTGCATTTTGTGGTAATTGCATAATCATCATAGAAAAAAAAAACAGATGAAAATCTTCTCTGGAACAAAGGGTCTCCTTGAGCTACAGGATTCCTATAGATTAAGGAGTCACAATGAACTCAGCACCAAAGACTACCAAGAACACAAGGCAATAAACTACCCTGAATATAAAACAGCAACAGATTTAGATTCCACAAGGACATCAGATATTGGAATTGTAAAATACAGACAAAGAAATACAGGATGTGATTGTAAAGATCAAGGAAAAGGAAACTATAAAAATAAGCAAATTTGGGGAATAAATACATACAATCAAAGTTATAAGGTAAATTTACCACAGACCTAGTTTTAAAAAGATGTGGGACCCACTAGATGAAGAATATTGTAAAGTACATAACTGACAAAGAATTCATATATGGAACAGAAAATTTAACGAAGAGATCTTGAGAAGAGACAATAGGAAAATAAAAAGGGTTAATTGGTATTTGGAAAACTACTCAACTGCATAAGAAATAAGGGAAATAAAATTCAAATAACAATAAAAATAGCAAGTGCTGATCAGAATGGGGAAATATGAACTTTTTTGCTGCTGTGTTTGCTGCTATTGGGTTGAACACGGACGCAGTCATTTTGGAAAAGAACCTGGTGGTTAAACTAAGCATGCCTGTATATTAAACTAAGCATGCCTGTATATTAAAACCTATTAATTTAACTTCTGTGAATGTGCCCCAAAGATACACACACACAGGTGCACAAGCATACATGATCATGAATGAGCATAATGCATGCTTATTTGGAGGGAAGGGTGGTAGTAATACTTTGTGCTTCAGTAGATTTTGCTCTTTCCCTTCTATCTTCCTTGTTTCCTTCCTTCTTCCCTTTCCCCTTCTCCATCCTCCTTATCTCCCTTCCTTCTTCTTTCCTGGTCCCCTCTTCTATTCTCCCTCCCTTTACTCTTAAGCTGTCTGCTTTCTATATATTGTACACAACTAAGTCATGCTGTTTGATTAGTTAACTTTTAGTATCAGAGTACTTGTTTTTTCTGCCTCCCTCCCTCAATAGATTGTGAGCTTCTGGAACAGAGATTGTACGACACCCTCTATGCACAGACATCGCCTAAGCATAGGGTCCAGTGCCTAGTGGGGTACCAATGCACCAATGTACAATGTACAGCTGCACAATGGTTCTTTACATAATATGAAATTGTTTTGAATAATGTGGCATATGTTTATGCATGGGATTCAGAATATTAGAAAGTAGCAGAAAGCTCTGCTTATTAAAGGTTTTACTTTCAAATATATGTTGCTTTGGCTCGAAAGCCAGTTAAGGGCAACTAGAAGCTCCCCTTAACTTCAGACTATGATTAAATAGTATATGCATTTGATTTCATGAAGCATTAATGTTGAATGTTTTAAATATAAAAAGCCATATCTGTAAACCATTGTAAGAACTTTGGCCTCTTTTACACATTTTCCTTTGTGTTTCAGAAATAGGAATCACTGTAGCCAAGTGATCAACCTAATAAAAAGAGAGTTTTTTCTTCTTTCCCACTGACAGTCCAAACAAAGCAACAGCCAAACTTCAGAATATAAGCTATTTAAATTGGAATATCTTTGGTTCAAAAGTGCCCCCAATAAGTAGAAGGAAAATAATTTCAAAATTTGATGTGTGCTTTGACAATATCTCGTTTCAGGGGAAAATAAATATGGAAAAATTCTAAAATCTGTAAACCTGAAATAAAATAAGAGGTGGCACAAAGCCTGTAAAATAAATTGTGGTCCTCATAAGGAAGACAATATATGACACCTCCTTAGATTCTGAACTAATAAGGATATCTAAAATAATGCATTTTCTGGGATACCTGGGTGGCTCAGTCAGTTAAGCATCCAACTCTTATTTTCAGCTCAGGTCATGATCTCATGGGTTTGAGTTCTGCATCCAATTCTGCACTGATGGTGGGGAACCTGCTTGGAATTCTCTCTCTCTCTGCCCCCCTCCTTCTCAGGCATGCACATGCTTGCTCTCTCTCTCTCTCTCTCTCAAAACGCATAAATAAACTTTAAAATAAAATAAAATGCAGCATTTTATTACAGTGGTTTTCAGTTCTCAGTCTCATGGAAAAAAATGTATAAGATTTTATTAGTACATTTAGTAAATACATACACTTATCTTCCCCAATAAGAGTAAGCTTTAAAACATTTAAAAAATAGAACTCGGGGCGCCTGGGTGGCGCAGTCAGTTAAGCGTCCGACTTCAGCCAGGTCACCATCTCGCGGTCCGTGAGTTTGAGCCCCGCGTCGGGCTCTGGGCTGATGGCTCAGAGCCTAGAGCCTGTTTCCGATTCTGTGTCTCCCTCTATCTCTGCCCCTCCCCCGTTCATGCTCTGTCTCTCTCTGTCCCAAAAATAAATAAAAAACGTTGAAAAAAAAAATTAAAAAATAGAACTCAATATCTTCTCTCTTTCCAGAAAGTAACATTAGCATGACTCTTCATTTTTTTTTCTTACCATGGTATAGGTAACTAGGAGAACCCATAATGTGGTCTTCAACTATTAATCTAAAGATGAGAGACAGGATGCGTGGGTGGCTCAGTCGGTTAAACATCCGACTATGGCTCAGGTCATGATCTCACGGTTCACGAGTTCAAGCCCCGCATCAGGCTCTGTGCTGACAGCTCAGAGCCTGGAGCCTGCTTCAGATTCTATGTCTTCCTCTCTCTCTGCCCTGTCCCTGCTAATACTCTGTCTCTTTCTCTCTCTCTCTCAAAAATAAATAAAACATTAAAAATTTAAAAAAAAAATAAAATAAAGGACAGAGACGGAGAAACAGAGTGAGAGAGTGAGAAAATAATCTCATCACACATTTGGGATATGGGACCCAACAGAACTGAATCCAAAACTTAAGTCGACAATGTACTGATTGTGCAACCCTGAACTTCATTTTCCTTATCTGTAACACAGAGAACATAATGCCTACCTATCTCATAATTACATAATAAGGATGAATTGAGAAAAACCATGTAAAACAACTAGCACAAAAATGCTTGGCACTTAGGTAGCTATTGATAAATATCACTACCATATTGCTTTGTCATTCCTACTAAATGAGGAGTAAAATGAGAGTATGGAGCCTCAATTGTTTATATTTTTAGTCTCAATGCACTAGTAATACAGTTCCTTTGCATATAGTTAGTATTCAATAAAATTTTGGTGAATAGCTACTTTTATATTGACATTCTTGTAAGTTGTATCTGGTAGCAAATTTATTTAAAGTCTGATTCAACATTAGGTTATATTCTAAGTGGAAGAAAAAAGATAATATCTGATACGCTGCATTTGGATATCTGATACGCTGCATTTGGATATCTGATACACTGTCATATAATTACTTACAGTTTTGAAGCCTGTAACCAAACGTCACAGTGGAAAGAGCAAGGGTCTTCAGAATTATACTTTAATTGCTGAAAGAATTTAAGTCCTTCGATTTCTCTGGGCCCAAGTTTTCTCATCTTTGTAATGGTGTGTATTCCCCAGGTGTGAGACTGATTAAATGAGACAATGTCAATAAAGTAGCTAGTCTAGTACTTGGCACATAGTATTTGCTCAACACATGTCAGCAAATCTCCCCACACTCCTACCATCTCTCAGTCTGTCTGATCATTTAGAAGCCAACTCATCTTTACAACATAGGAAAGCTGTCTGTAGTAGGGAAACTCAACCTATGTACGGTCAGCTAGACAGGAAGAAGTCTTAATTGAGTTGCATGAATCTTTCTGGAAGTAATCAGAAAATGAGGGGATATATGTCAATGACCCTCCTATTTACGTTTCACTCCACAGTGATCCAGATTAGCACATCCATCCGTCTGTTTGCCAACTCTATCTGGAAAATTCACTGGCACACCAACTACAAAAAAAGCCATGCCCTCAATCCTCAAAACCTGGTCTTTCCCCAGTGCATCCTATTTTAGGGAGTAGGAAGATATTCAATCCAAAGGTGCAAAGTAATATTTTACAATCATCATTAACCCCTACTTTTCCAGGTAGGCCCTCCACCTCCAGTATCTTATAACCCATTGAGTTTTCCCTCTAAGTATCTCTTGAATCTGTCTACTTCTCTTCAGGTCCATCGCCTTTACCTTTGTCCAAGCTATCATAACGTCTCACCTAGAAAAATGCAATAGCCTCTTAACTGGGCTATTTATATTCACTCTTGTCCTTTCTCACTTTCTTCCCCAAAATTGTAGTGATCTCAAACAAACAACTAACAACAACAAAACTCCACTATGTGATATCTTTGTTTAAGACACTTAAGCTCTATCCACTGACATGATCCACAAATACCTACATTGTCTATCTAGACCGGGCTTATCTCCCCAGCAACATCTTCCGCCTCTTACTAGCATCCTACCTCACTCTGCCTTCTATTTACAATCAAGTTGTCAATGGCACCATACACCTTCTTGCCTTCAGGACTCAGCACATCTATTCCCTCTGCCTGCAAGGCTCTTCTTACTTCCCCTACATCTACCCTCCACCTATTAAATCCTATTCAGTCTTCAGAGTTTTTGCTTCAACCTTACATTCCCCAGAAAAGCCTCTTCTGACCTGCCAGACTAGATCTGTTCACTGCTGTTTTTCCAAGTCCCTCTACTTTTCTTTTGTAGCCTTATCATGGTTTATACTTACACGCTTGTGTGTTATTTGATTAATCCCCCCCCCCCCTTCAATTTTAGACCCTAAGCTTTTTAAGCCTTTTTGGCTCACTGCTGCATTCTTGTCAGGCTCACCATTACCGGCATATCACAGGTGCTCAATAGTTACCAAATAAGTTAATGGGTGGATGAATATTAACTAAGCTGAGGTCATCACTACTCTTCGTTCATTCATTCCCCAGCCCCTTCTTCCCAGCCCCACAAAACATGGGTGATTTTTGTTTGCTTGACTTTTGTTACTCAGAGAAGAAAAAAATGAGAGCAGAGCATTGGAGAACTGAAGCATATGGTAGACAATAGATATCCTCTGCTGAAGTGAGATCTATAGGCGGTTGTAACTATAGTTATCAGGGAAAACAAAGGGTAAGACAGGAGTATGTTTTGGCCTTTAATAGTAGCTTTTCTCTGTTGTTCTATTTTATTTTTGGTACTAAAAATTGGACTGAGAAATAGGTTGGGACTCAAAGCACAAATAGAGAGCCGAGACTCTGTCCTCTACTAGAAAGGAGAAACAAACAAACAAACAAACAAACGAAAACAAAACAAAACAAAACCAAGACAAGAATCTGTTTCCTATTATCCAGAAGTCAGGGAAGGTCCATATGAGCTTTTCTTATAAATTGTGGAGATTTAAGGTCAGTCTGTAAGGAGCTAAGAAGCCAGTATGGCAATTTAGAATTGAAATGGCAATGATGAAATAGATTTCGTCTCAGGAGCCAGTTCTGAACTATTAAGAGTGGCTTCTTAGAGATCTATGTTGCCAAGAATTCTGACACAACATCTGAGTCAAAGAGCCAAGAGTGCTATGATCAATTAGTGATGTGAGTCAGGCTTTGAATGAGTAGTGGTGGAATGCAAGTTAGGTATTAGCATTTACTCTTCAGAAACCAGAACGTGGATAGGAAGATGGTGTGGGGGATTGAATTAGCATTCCATTCATTCCCATTATAGGATTAAGAAATACATTTGGAGCTCAGTATCTGTTCCCTATCCAGGCCAAACATGCTGTCCATCATTCCTGATTAACAATTTGGAAATTGGCCTGAGAACTGTAGATATAGAAATGCTAAGTGGTTTCACCCAAGATATTTATGAGAGCTCATGACAGGGTTAGAAGAATTTTTATTCCGGTGCCTTATCTTAATCAATATGGTCTCATTTTAAATTCACAACCTGTGATGTAAAAATACCTGAACATGTTTAATGAGATCAATTAAATATTTAGCTTGACATTGTCAACAGGAAATGGAGCATTTGCATGGAAATAAGCACTGCTACCTTTACTATTCTAAGTAATACACTGCTCTGCAGTTCAGTTTTCTGGTCACACTTATGCCACAGTAAATACCTCTGGAGATAATATCAAGTCTGGCCACCCTTAGGGGAAGGTGAAGACTGAGTACGCCTAGTTTGCATTATTTATTTTTTCTTATTGTGAAATCCAAGCTCAGAGTTCCTTATCAGTGTTTGTTGAAATATACATTAAAGGGTTTACTGAAATCTATCTACTTCCACCATCAGTTGTCACTGTGACATTAAGTATGTAATGAATGTCTATAGATTCTCCGTGTCAACCCAGAAAGCACACACATACTGTTTATAAACTCATTTTCTCCCATCTGCTGCTGTTGTCTTACCTCTGCTTTAAGATACATAAGTTGCTGAGAGTTGTGTGGGCGGAGTAATGCGTGCAATGCCAAACCACCTACAAGCTGTAATATATCACCCGTGTCTCTGGGGGTCCAACTCACTAATTACTTCTCCAGAAATATATAAGAGGTCACTTGCCTGCTACCTTTCATCATTACTTACCCACCAACAAGACTGTTAAAATGGCTGTAAAGATACCAGGAGAAAATGAGTGAGGGGCATTTATAAAACCTGGAAACCAACTTCATTGGTAACAGCCCAAATCAAACTCCAGGTATATGCAGTAAATGGGGCAGGGAGAAATCTGAAAAACAAGATAGTGGGAAAGAAGAGACCAATAGGGAGAGGAAGGAGGTTTGCACCACCCCTTGAAAATGTATGGGGTTGAAATATTAAAATATTATATATATATATGTATATATATATATATATATATATATATATATACACATACATACACACATATATACATACTAGGGGTGCTTGGGTGTCTCAGTTGGTTGAGCATCAAACTCTTGATTTCAGCTCAGGTCATGATCTCAGGGTTCCTGAGATGGAGCCTCATGTCAGGCTCTACACTGACAAAGTGGAGCCTCCTTGGGATTCTCTCTCCCTCTCTCTCTGACCCTCCCCCACTCACACTTTTCCTCTCTCTCTCTCAAAATAAACATTTAATATACATAGTATATTTATATTTATATACTAGATTAAATAGTGTATATTTATATACGAGATTTCTTTATAATCATTTGTAAACTTTGCAGCAAACTCTTAGCTCTCTGCTGTGTTTAAAACTATGGTATAAGCACGCATGATTTGTATAAACGAAGATCCTAAAATCCTTTCGGTATAATCTGGTAAATGCTCTCTCCTGCTTTGAGTTGGATTGGGGGATAAAATTGAAGATGTCCACCCCTGGTTTTCAGTGTCTAGAGCTCATTCAGACACTGAAACCACCAGGGTTGAGCAGCCTTATTGCCCATTCACAGTTTCAATCCATCTGTAGCTATTCTAGCATCTCTCTCCCCACCACTGGCCCCTAAACACCTGGTTCAAATGTGACTTTTCTTTCCTTTCCAGGTATATGTGGGGAGGCAATGAGGGGATGGTGATAATTTCATTGTTCTATTTAGGGGATATGGGAGGAATTCAGATTTATGCCATACTAAAATAAAGAGAATAAAGATATCAAAAGTAAAAAAGAAGTAAAAAAAGGGAACTTCTCTTTTCATGCTTATGAAGCTAATTTGCTCCTGAAAAATAAAAGGAAAGTTAGGCCTATTCTACCTTAGAAGTTAGAAAACCAAGCCACACAGAGGAACATTTTTCTTTGTTATCTCAGTAAGTCTAAAATGCATATTAAAAAATAATCTCCAGAACTCAGGTTTAGTTTTATAGTCATGTGATAGTACATTTTGCCTCTGTTTCTCATCTGTGAGAATGGACAAATATCTAGTTGATACATATGCATGTGTAATCATGATTTCATGTAGTTTCAGAAAGCATAATAACATGTCTAACCATTCTTTCTGAAGATGAAGGAACTAGTCAGGATTTTTTTGCCATTAGTTCTAGGACTCTATACGATATCACCACAGGTTATAGCAACTGCTTTAAGATATTTAAGATCAGATATACCATGCATTAACCTTGGACTCCCCTTTTGGCATGCTGAGTTTTCTATATTCTCATTAACCCCATGATCATCAAGATGATACTCATTAATTAAGTACCTATTAGATTCTAGGAGACATGGAAGGCCACAGCCATCTGGTAGCTTAAAATTATCCCGAAACAAGCCTAGAGAACATGGAGGATCGTGATGAACTTTCCAGACTGATTTAATCAATGTTTAGGTTCAAGATTAGCAAAGGGCCACCTCAATCTCAAGAGACTACAAACTGGCAAACGCATAATTTTTATTTCTTCACACATTTACTGGTTTGCATCTGATGGTTTAATTTTTCTTCCAAACTAACCTTCTAGTCTAGATAAACAGGGTCATATATGAAAGAAAAACTGTGAAAAAAAAAAAGAAAAGAGTACTTTTAAGATACTCTGAAACTGAAGGGCAAGTTCATGTTAATGTTGATAATTTCAAAGGTCTGGCTAAACACGGCATAGATAATCTTTATTTTTAGCATGTTTTACACAGTTCTGGCAAAGAATTGTAACAAAAAATTAATCTTCAGAAATAAGCATAGTATTAATATCTCTAAAACATAAATGGGTTTTATGAATAGATTTAGATAAATTGATCAGATTTATATGACCAAATAATCGAACCTACATGTTCTTAGTCTGTGGTCTCTTAGACAACACCTGAGAATGTCTTTATTTTTCCTGTATCACATAAATTTAGACAGTAATGTTATTTGTACAAGTATAAATTCATGTCTTGATGATATGCAACTTAAATGGTTTTATTCCTGAACTTATAATCAATGATGCAAGACTATCATTATTTATATCACTCCCTAAATTTGACAAGGAGTGACTATATTCAGTATTATCTCAATGGTAAATTTTTGGTGAGAGAACAAAAACCTGAACTTTCTCTGAAAACAAGCTAACATGAACTTAGAGGAGAAGGAAATCTTAATTTTCTAAGCACCGGGAATTAAGAGTACTTTGCAAAGTTTGAGGTGGTTTTTGTAAAGCAAATTTCCTGTCCTATGCTTTCCTTGCTGAAAACTGACGGAGAAGCCACAAATGGAAAGAAGGTACTCCATTAGTCTGCAGTAATTTCCCTTGTACAAATTAATATGAGGTGGACACGGAAATAGCTCTCAGTTTGCCTTCCTGTGGGGGTGCCCATGTGAGCCTGTGCAGACTCCCTCTATGAGTAATTGGGTGACAAGCTTAGGGGCACTGCAGGCATAGGAAATCAGCTATAAAGAACAGAGTCCCCCACCCTGATTTCCCACATAAGAAAGTCGCTTTTCACATGTTTCTCTTTGTTTCTGTTTGGTTTTGGTTTTGGGGTTTTTTTTGTTTGTTTGTTTGTTTTTGTTTTTTCCTTTTTTCTTTTAAACAACCACACAACCCACAAGCCCTGCCTAAGGGTGTATATTGTAAACCATATGGATCGCTGAGCTTTCAGCCCCTGGCTTTCATAGCTTTCGCATCCAGGATGCTAATATTTCTATGATGCACTAACATGACAAGAACATGATATGCTGCTTCTGGCATCCTTCCTTTGGGGGGAGGAAAAAAAAATCTGAAAGCTGTACTTTACTAGTAAAAATTTCCAGGAAAATCAATCCATTTGATGACCCCCCAAGGCTGTAGTATCATCTCAGAGTTGAAAAGGGGGTAAAGAGCAAGAGACAAAAGTTCAGTATCTGGGTCATCCCACAATGTTGAGAGGAAGTTCACCGCTCAAGTGGTCAGATAATTCTCTCATGCTACTGTTTGGAACAATAACCCACCGGGATGAGACTCATATCTTTGCCTCCATCTGCTTTCCTGTCTCTGCAAAATTATTAAAAAAAAAAAAAAGAAGAAGAAGAAGAAGAAGAAGAAGAAGAAGAAGAAGAAGAAGAAAGAAAGAAAAAGGAAAGAATTTACCGATAGTCCCCGGGTAAGATTCTTCTAATTTCTACATCCTGCTTAGTCACGCTGTATCTGAAACACTGTGTTCATTCTCTTTAACTTGCTTTTGTAAGTTATCCTTGCATTTGAAGAATATTCACTCACAGAAAACAAAAATAAGATCCTTTTCTCATAAACCAAAGAAAAGAAGTAACTCTCTACTGACCTAGGATTGGTGCTGTTTGATTTCTGCCTCAAGCATCTACAATAAAATATTGAAAATGCTTAGTAGAGGTTTCAGCTCATAGGAAGACCCGAAGCACAATTTTCATTCTGGCACAAGGGCCACTTCCTAGGGAGAGAGGAACGGAATTGTGAAACAAGACTTTCTCACAGAGGCAATCTTCAGTGACTAATGGGCAACCGTCTTCACTCAATTATTTATGCTCTGCATAACAAACCTGCACACAATTATTTGGGGGAGAGAAATATGCCCTCTGTTTATATGCCCTCAGGTAGGAACTACATCTCTCTATGATGCATTTTATAGGATACTGACAATTGTTAGGGATCTTGCAGGTCAATTTTTCAGGCAATGCAAGAACCACTTCCACAATATCATTGCCAAGGAGTTGTCTAGTGCCTACCGTTTATGTTAACAAATATTTATTGGCCACTAAGTTTAAGCAGCAAGCTAGGCACATGCAAAGATTTTTCTTAAAAAACCAAATACATAAATCTTGCCCTCAAGATCCTCACAGTCCAGAAAAGAGACACATGTAACCAATTATAAGAACTGTGCTGAGAAAGAAGAAAGTAATAATTAATTCTGAGTGGTTGAAAGAAATTATTAAAAAAGTGAATAATAGGATGTGATCTTAAGAATGAGGGGATGGTAACCAGATGGAGAAGGGATAAAAAGACATTCTAAGCAAACAAACAAACAACAACAACAATGAAACTACATCTGGAAATGTGAAAATTTTGAGTGCATTAAATTCATGTAGATGCAGTTATTTCCTTTAGGTTCTGCCCTGTCTAATATGGTAGGCACTAATAACATATGGCTATGGAACACTCAAAGTGATCCAAACTGAAATGTTCTTTAAGTGTAAAATATACACTAGATTTTTGAAGTATTTTTAAACGACTATAAAATGTATTCTAATACATTACTGCATGACAAGTTACCCTAAACGTTGTAGTTTAAAACACTAACATTAGGTATCTCACAGTTCTGTGGGTCAGGAATCTGAGAGTGATTCTTGCTTAGGAACACTCATGAGGTAACAATAAAGATGCCAGTCAGGGCTGGACACGTGAAAACATGAGTGAGGCTGGAGGATCCCCTTGCCAGAAGACCACTCGCATTGCTGTGGGCAGACCTCAGTTCCTTTCTAGCTGTTTGTCAGGGACCTCAACTCTTTGCCACATGAACCATCACCATAGATGAGAGTCCTCATTTATGGCAGCTGGCTTCCCACAGAGTGCATGATCAAAGAGAGAAAGCAAATAGGAAGATGTAATACTTTTGATGGGGCTCAGGTCAGGC
The DNA here is from genome assembly GCF_022837055.1 of Prionailurus viverrinus. Lineage (NCBI taxonomy): Eukaryota > Metazoa > Chordata > Mammalia > Carnivora > Felidae > Prionailurus > Prionailurus viverrinus. The sequence goes on from NC_062568.1 coordinate 145,169,691, forward strand.
CACCCCAAAATATGCCACTTTGGCATATTGATCATTTTGAATTAAGGCTACTTAAGAAATAGCTGGTGCAAGAAAGACACTCTGACCTTCCTCTGTCTCCCTGAAAGCAAGAAATAAATTCCCATGTGAAAGTTACCTTCCCAGCACCTGGAGAGTAGAAAGCACTATTCTCACCAGAGATAGGGAATTCGGGACCTAGAAGGCTATATAAAAAAACCTCGTTACTTCTTCGTTAATTTGCTAAACCAAGCCCAAATTCTTTGTCCTCTCAATTTTTCACAAATGTATTGTTCTTTGTCTAATACATATAAAAGCTTCCTTCTTTGGTCACTATTTTGAGTCTCTTATTTTTATGAGTTCCCATACATACAAAATTAAATTTGTTTTTCTTCTGTTAATGTGTCTTAGGTCAACTGAATTATTAGACCAGCCAAAAAATCTAAAAGGGAAGAAAGGAAAGGTTTTTCTTCCCTACACCTTTGATGACTTAGTCTCTGAAGTCGAACACCATCATCTCTGCTTTATTCTATCCAGTGGAAACTATTCATTAAGTCCAGTCCACACTCAAGCAAAGAGCAATTTGGCTCTACCCCTTGAAGGGAAGAGATGTACTGAACACAGTCCACCTTTTGGTTACAAATTATTTATATTCTTCTCACATGCAAAATATGTGTACTCTTTCCCCAGGGACCCCAAAGTTCATCCTTTCATGGTAACAAATTAAATTTAGACTCTTGTCTTCTAGATTATGTGTAGATGCAGATGGAACTATGCGGGTCTGGCTTCTTAAGTACATCTCCTCCGGTACAGTTCCTCTTTACCAGAAGACCTGTGAGCAAAAGAGATGAGTTCTATGGCCCCGACACATGTAATATACAACGGTGGGGCAGGCATAATTTCACCACAACAGACATTCCTATTTGAAAAGGGGGAAGAAGCACGAAGAAGTCATGAGTCTACAACATTCCTAAAATTGAGCTGGGCATATGTTCGATGTGTCTTGACTTGGTCCCATTCCTTCCCAGAAGTCATTGTCCATGGCTTTCAGCTTTACTCTCAGACCTCTCAGTTCTACCCATTGACTCATCCTTCCTTTTCCAAGAAACAGACCTGTGTTTTCAGCCATGTAGATTTCTATCTCCTACCAATCTGGAGAATTCCAGGGGTTGAAAGCTCTCTATCTATTTCATATTATCTCTGTAACTTTTCCTCCATGTTGGCAATGCATCTGTGAATATAATTGTCTTTAAAACTTTGTGTATCTCCTGTGATTCTTCTTAGCATTTTTTCCATTAGACAAAAGTCACATTCTCTGATGCCTTTCAAAATGAGTCCTTTTCTTTTTTTTTTTTTATTTCAATTGTTTTTCAAATTCTCGTTAGTTAACATGTATGGTAAAATTGGTTTCAAGTGTAGAATTTAGTGATTCACCACTTACATAAAACGCTCAGGGCTCATCACAACAAGTGCCCTCCTTAATGCCCATCACCCATTTAGTCCATCCCCCCACCCCCCTTCCATCAACACTCAAATCACTCTCTATAGTTAACAGTCTCTCACGGTTTGCTTCCTTCTCTCTTTTTTTTCCCCTTCCTCTATGGTCATCTGTTTTCTTTCTTAAATTTCTACATATGAGTGAAATTATATGGTATTTGCCTTTCTCTGACTGACTTATTTCACTTGGCATAATACAGTCTAGTCTCATCCACATCAATGCAAATGGCAATATTTCATTCTTTTTATGACTAATATTCAATTATATATGTATACCACATCTTCTTTATCTATTCATCAGTCAATGGACATTTGAGCTCTTTCCATAATTTGGCTATTGTTGATAATGCTACTATAAACATCAGGGTGCATGTGCCCATTTGAATCAGTATTTTTGTGCCCTTTGGGTAAATACTTAGTAGTACAATTGCTGCACTTTTTGAGGAAACTCCATACTGTTTTCCAGGGTGGCTGCACCAGTTTCCATTCAAAATGAGTCCTTTCTCTCTCGAGTTTCTCCTGAGATGGATGAGGGACAAGGATCCTTAAGTGTTAGAAGCTGTGCAGTTGGAGAGTTTCCAGGTATATGCAGAAGCCTTTGAGAGGGACTTTCATCTGGACTGAACAGTACTGCCCTCTGAGGCAATACCTGTGATCTTTCTGAGGTCTTCACAAAGGATTTCAGAGTCTCATCCACAACATCATCTTTGAACCATATATTTTCTTGACAGTATCCTGGACTGGATCTCTGCTTATAAGATCTTTCTTAAATCTTCACATCATTCACCATCACGGTAGGCTAGGAATTTTCAAAAGCATCAAGGTCTTGTTCCTTTCTGTTTAACAGTCACTCCTTTAGTTTATTTCTTTCCTGCTCACTTTACTATAAGCAGCAAGAAGAATCCAGTTGGCACCTTCACTACTTTGCCTGAAAATCTCTTTAGCTACATCACTCAATTCATTGGGCACATTTTCTTCTTTCCAGGTTACTATAAGAACAGTATTGATAAACTTCCTGATATTATTGATAAACAGTATTGATAAACTTTCCTCAGTTTCCTTTAGGCCCTCATTCACAGCTGCTCAAAGAATAACATGTTTCTAAAAACAGATTTTACAAGGCTCTCTAAGCTTTTGGTAACACTGTCCTTAAAGATATTCCAGCTCCTATCCACTGCCTGTTTCCAAAACCACTCCTACATTTTGGGTTTTGTTACAACAGCACTCCTCTGGCAAGTACCCATACCTGCATTAGTTTAAACTTTTGCACCGCAAATGACTGAGAAATTCTGGATTTATAAACAACAAACATTTATTACCTCACACAGTCTTGGAGGGTCAGGAATATGGAAGTGGATTAGCCGTGTTGTTCTAACTCAGGTTCTCTTATGAGTTTGCAATAAAGCTGTCAGCTGGGGTGGTTGTCATCTGAAGCTTGACTGTGGCTGGACAATCTGCTCCATGATGGATCACTTCGGCAACTATCGGCAGGAGACCTCAGTTCCCCGCTGGGTGTTGGCAAAAAGCTTCAATTCCTCTCTACATAGGCCTCTCCACAGGCCTGCCTAAGTACCCTCTTAACATGGCAGTTGACTTCTCCCAGAATGAATGATGCAAGAGGGAACAAGGCAGAAGCCACAAGCCTTTTTATACACCTACCCTGAGAGGTGACATACCATCTGCATTCTCTATTGGCCATCCCACCAACCCTGATACAGTGGGAAAGGGAATTACACAGAGGAAATTCTAGAGCCATTGATGTTGGCAAAGATCAATAAGGGTCATATTGGAAGCTGGCTACTATATATGTATGTAATTATGGATTTGTAATATTGACTATATGATCTATATCACTTATATCATTTATGTATTTATAAAACATCTTTAAATATAAATATAAGACCTATAATATGAATATAATAAGTTATATAGACATATCAACATATGTAAATTGTATAAATCTAATGGATTATTAAACATTTTCATCTGTTTATATTTACTTTTATATTAATGGGCTACCAAATGATTCAAAGTTACATGTCTGGCTCATATGATATTTCCATTGGACAGCACTGTCCTAGAGGAAACATAAAAGAGAAAAAATAAGATTGGAAGCAAAAAGCAGAAGACAAATTGAGAAGCATCCCACATTTCTCTTAGAACACTTGGATTCTCTCCTTTAAACAGTAAAGAGACCTTGAAGTTTTGAGCAGGGAAGAGACATTACCAGAGACATGTTTCAGGGTGATTACACTGAACAGCAGGGTGTGAGATAGATTAGACCAGAGGAGACACTGGAGACAGATGGAAAAGATAGTGACTCACACCACGCTGGAGGCCACAAGAAAAATCAGCGTTGAGAGAATACAAATTTTTGAAGTTATATTCTTAGGGATCATAGTTGAAAGCTTGCAAAGATGACTCCACGGTGGTGGATTCTTAAAGAAAATTTTTCATTTAGGAAGATCAATGGGTGAAGAGAAGCCAGAGAAGGACAAGGAAGGAACAGGTAAAAGGAGCGACCAGAGAAGATAGTAAAGGGACTTTCGCAGCCCTCAGTGGGGTTGCAGTTGTGGACTCTGGATTTCGTCTTTGGTCGTCTCAGAAGCTGTAGAGGAACACAGAAGCAGCCTAGAGCAACTGCTATCCAGGATAATTTTTTTTTTCTCCACCCAGTAAACATTGCTTTTAAAACAGTAGGGCTTTGTTATTCACAGGTGGTAAACTCCTCCAGATCGAGCAATCCAGCAATCCGCAGAGCTCTGATTAAGATATCTTGTCTGTATCTTTTGCCAGCTATCCTCTGTCAGACTTCTGGGGAGGAGACAGTTGTGGATAAGCAGTTTTGGTGTCATCCAGAGCTCTGGTCTCAATGTTTATGATGTGCTGCTATAGAAGAGGAAGTGAAAAGAACAGCTGGCTTGATTCTGTGGAGATTGAAAAGGCTTTTAATGAAAAGTTTAAATTACTCTTCCATCTTTACAAAAATGCTTTGTCAGTAGCCCTACAAATGGTGAACTCAGTAGCATTTTGGATTATGTAAAATATAATTCTTTAAGTTTTAAGAAACGTATTTCCAAGTAACTTTTTCCCTTGCACCAAACCTGTTTTCTGAGGTTTTTTTTAATACATTTCATGATATGTTGAATAAATCACCATTATCTAAAACATGGCAAGCTTTTGAATGGAGTGATGTTAAAAATATTACTCATATTTGTTCACAATAAAAAATTTAATACTGCAAGTAAAGAATCCCGAAACAGTAGGAAAAAAGCAATCAGTTACACACATGGAATTTTGTAATTATTTTCCCATTTGCTACCACCTAAAATTGAAAGCATTTACATGCTATGATCAAGGCTAAGCTTGTAAATAGAACCTAGGAAAAAAAGGAAGTTTCTATTTTAGTGTCATTTTTCTCCCTTAGCCTCTCTGGTAATTTGAAAAGTATAGTTGCCAAGAGGATTATTTTATGCCCACTAGATATTGGAACAAGATCAACAATTCTCATAAGACCTAAACAGTCTTATTCACTGCATTGTTAAGACTTGTTCAGTTGATTATATCTGATGATGAGTGAATATTTATTTTTCCATCAATGGGACAGTTTTTTTTGATCAAGTAATTTTATAGGTTAATTATACTCTGAAAATAAGGAAACCACAAAAGCGGTTGTCATTACAACCCCAAGAGTGATTCAGTGTAAAAAAAAAAAAAATTAAATCTATTCTTTATTCTGGGTACGTAACAAGGTAAAGTGAACATCTGTTAAAAAAAACATGCCATAATGTTCCTTTTCTAACAGATAAAGCCTTGTGCATTGTATTTGGTGAATGGATAAATGAAAAAAATGGTGAGGGCGGTGGAAGGGAAAGAATCCACACACGACTAGAAATAGGCATAGAATTTTTATCTTACTTTCTGTCTTGCTCTCTCTCATGCATTCAACCAATATTTATTAAACAGCTACTTTATCCCAGGCATGCTTATAGATGCTGGGGAATACAAAGCTTATTTACAAAACAGTTTCCTCTCTTGACGTGATTATATGTAATCCATCAGGGGAAGCATACATTTATACAGCTAACTATAATACAAAGTGATAAGTACTATAATAATAACTTACATCTGTACAGCATTTAATATGTCGCAAATCATTTTCACATGCATTATTTCATTTCATTTCATCCTGATAACAAACCCACTTAGTAGGTAAGTCATTATCCCTGACATCATCAATTAATATAACAGGAAGCTGAGACGAGGACAGTGCTCAACACCACACACTTTAAAGAGAACAGAAGACACAACTGAAGTCCAGTGAAATTTCTCCTAAAAAGTATAAAGGATCTTGCAAGAAAAATGGATTTTGCACTTTCTAAGCGAAAAAAATGATAAGTTTTCATAGAAAAGCTGACGTTCGAACAAATTCTTCATGGACTAATAGCATTTAACTCAGGAGGAAAGAACATTTCAGACAAAGTAAACACCATTAGTTGTGTAGAGCCGTTTCCACAAATGGAAGGTTCTAGGATCAGTAATTCCGGAGTTATGGGCAACGATGCTGAAAGGTAGATTGTAGCCTGTATATGAGAAACTTCAGCTGTCATCCTGAGTAGGTTGGCCTTTGTCCCAAAAGGTAAGGAGAGCCACTTAAGAGGCACTTTACATTTGAAGCAAAAGAGTAAAACAATAGGCTTTTTTTTTTTTTTTAAAGAAGACAACCCGGGTGTCTGTACAGAGAATGGACTGGAAACAGGGAGAGCAGTTAGTGAACAGCACAGTGGACAAATGAAAGAGAAGGAAATACCAAAAAGAGCAATGAAAATGGGGGAAGAAAGGTGTGCGTAGAATCCAGAAACATCCTTAGATAAAGAAAAGAACTAGGCAAAGCCCCGAAGAATGTCTCTCCCTCTTCAGTGCCAAGAAATCCAATGTTCAGAAAGATGTGAAGAAGGCAATTTGGCCCATTGTGTCATGAGTGCCTATGTAAAAAACATAATGAGAAAATGCATTGCTTGATGAGCCTGTCTGGCAAAAGGTAAAATCTAAAGATGTAAACAAATATCTCCTAACCTGCAAAGAAAAGCTGAATTCATTTTGCATAAGGATATAGTACGAGCTGCAACTGTAACCACGTACCACAGGCATTTTTGTGTTCTGAAGAGGTTAGGGATGTTTTCTTCAGGCTGAAGTGGCATATCTTGCTATCACTTGACAGCTCTTCAGATGCATCAGAGTTAGGAAATGTATCATTGATCCCAGGGTCCTTTGTTGTATAGACAGCCTCTGTGCTCTTCAGCTAACAAAACAGCAGTGAAGGACAAGGTCCCAGGACCAGTCATCTTTCCTCAGGGAGGGAGCTGGTGGTTTATCAGGCTAGCAAACACTTGGGAATCATTTCTGCTAAGTAGCACTCTTACCCAAAGGCACTAAAAAATACTTAGGTTTTCCTTAATAATACTGAGCTTTTTTGTAGCACTTTCTAATCATTAATTAGCTAATCTGAACACCACCCCTATGAGATAGGTAAGGATAATTATCCTCATTTTACAGCTGAGAAAACAAACACTAAGAGGTTAAATGACTTTGACAAGGTTATTTAGGGAGCTGGGGAGGCAGAGCCAAAATGTATACAACTTTCAGACCCGGAAAAATAAAATGTTCTTTTCTTTAGCATATAGTAAATATAATTCTAGTATACTTAAGCAATCCATATGATGCAATTGTTTTCCTTTTGATCTAGATGACTTGGGGCCTTAAACCTAGTCTACTGAATCATCGTTCAGTGATGGGCAGTAACTAATAGGGCAATATATGTTGCTGTTGGCTGCCACCAGAACTAATCTGGCTGCAAATGCTGAAATAAAATTTAAGAGGCTTAAAAAAGAAGTATCATAAGAGAGTCACTTTGACATTGAGTTCAAATAAAAGAAAAATATTAATTTTAATAGCCTATGTAAAGAGATACGGCTCTGAAGAGTTAGAATTCCAATCAAAGCACATATCAACATATTAGGAACAAATCAGGATTTATTTTAAAACATGTGATCTCAATAATACTGCCAGTCTACAATGGAAAGGAATCCATAAATATAGTCTATAAATATTTGCATCAAGGGGCGCCTGGGTGGCTCAATCAGTTAAGCGCCTGACTTTGGCTTGAGTCATAATTTAATGGTTCCTGAGTTTGAGCTCCACATGGGGCTCACACTGACAGCTCAGAGCCTGGAGGCTGCTTCAGATTCTGTGTCTCTCTCTTTCTCTGCCCCCTCCCCACTCGCATGCGTTTTCTCTCTCTCTCTCTCTCTCTCTCTCTCTCTCTCTCTCTCAAAATAAACAAATAAACTTTAAACACATAAATAAATACTCGTGTGAAGATTTTCCAAAATTACCAAAGAATTGGTGGGTTCCATATATTTCAATGTAATTGATTGGTTAAGGAGTAAGGCTAAGGTTAAATATTTATTTAAAATGTAACAACTTCAGGTATTTTAAATAAACAATTTTATCAAAATAGTGGGCTTTTTTCATATTAACTATCTATATAAAATAGTGAATCTATTAAAAATTAAACTAAAATAAAATGTTCTTCTCTTCCATGCTGCTGTTTCCAAAATGCAATGTGGAACTATTTCAGCAGCATTTTTCACTTATGACAATTTTCATGTGAGCTGTAAAATTGTAATTCCTTATCAACATCAATAGATATTCATAGGGCACTCATTTGTACATCGGCTCCTATGGTACTAATGTTACACAACTCCAATATCTCAGCATTCACAGACATACCAAGGATGTTATATTGCCCAAGAGTAAGGAAGATTACAGTGATTTGGCCAGTGTAGGTAGTGCCTGTGATGTTAGATTTTTTTTTTTAATAACAGATTTCTCAGTCTAAAACTTGCACATGTCCTAGGAACGAGAAATCTCCTGGGAAAGACCACAGGAAGGTAAAAGAAGAAAGAATTCACTGGAAATAGCACATCTAAAACCATTTTATATGTGGTTTTATATCCATTCGATGTGTATTGTGTGTCTTTTTATTTTAAATTACGCATCTTTTCCATGAAAAGGGAAATTTTAAATCCAAATATAACTGAGGAAGTTCTCAATATTCTCTTCAAGAAATAAAACTTATCTGGTCCAAAGTATTGAAAAGCAACTTAAAAAATCTTAGTGACCTTTTTGTAGAATGGAGTAGGGAACATCTACTATTTTAAATCCAATTACAAGATGTCCTAAACACCTCCTTGAACCATTGCTCATTTTCTTCAAAGTTTACCTCTTTGTTTGCAAATATCCCTTCTTACTCCTCCACCTAAACCCTGCTCTCAACACCTCTTTTCCCCCCCTGTCCCTGCCCCCTGTTCCTTCTTGTTCTAATTCACCCTCACTCCTCTCCAGGCACCCTTGAACTACCTCCAGGTCTGTCTACCCCCACATCACACCGTTTTATTTCTATGCTGCCATTCAAGTTTACTTTTCTCACATGAATTCTCACCGATCTGCTTGGCAAAACATTAAATCTTCCTTTGATCCAATTTCCTTAAATAGAGTGCAAGGGAAAGAAATTATAAATCTTTGCCATTTTGAAATTTCCTCATTACAAATTGAAGGAATAAAGGGAAAAGAATACAGGACATATTAAACACTAATGGAAAATAGAAGAGAACAATGTTAACTCTGACACATGTAAAATTGGCAAAGGTGAAACAACTAATAAAGGTCCCATGGACAGAGAAGTTTAAAAGCAGCCTCACAAGTGTAGGGATTTGCCTCTGTGAAATCAAAAAGGGAAAGGAAAATGATCAGATATCATAGCAGCCAACACGCCTCCCCAGTAGGAGATCGCTTTCCCAGCAGGGGGTCTCTCTCCTGTATTAGCCTCTCAGAATCACTGTTCACAATCAATCTCTATTGAGCAGGGACAATTTCAGTCCACTGAGTGAATCTTTGAAAACCTACTAAAGAAAATCTCTAAAGAAGGACTTAGTGCAGCACAGCGACCCTGACAATGGCAAAGAAAGGTCACAGGCCTCCCACAGGATGGTAAACCACCACCAAAGCCTTGGGGTGATTTTTTCATTTCTTCTGTCCACCGCTGAGGGCATCAGATCGGTTTGGTAATGCTAGTGGAAAGAACGATTTTAAAAAATAGAAAGACACTAGCAAATCAAGAGTGATAAAGAAAAAAAGAAGGAAATGCTACTGAGATTTTGCAAGAGATGTGTGTCTAATGCTGTGGAAACAGCAAGATGATACTTTGTTGTCTTCTTGGCTGGCGAGGACAGGGATGATTTGGAAGGTAGAGGTTGCATGTGAGCATTGCTAAAAGAAAAGTGGAGTTATCATTGGGAAGGTCCCATCTTATTCTTCTAAATCAAAGACAGAAGAGTGGACTGACAGTCGATAATGAAGCTACTGACAAATTGAAGTTTGTTAAACATGTGGAGGTTTGTCATGAGGAATCTCCAGTGGCATGGGGGAAGCCAAGACAGAATTCACTTCTGAGGACAGACCAGTGTACATATCATGACTGAATGAAGATAGAGGGGCAGGTGTGAAATACATACCTACAGCAGAAAAACGTACCAAAACCAATTCCTTGAGAAAAGGGACTATGTTGAAGGTGTTTCCATGAAATTCCCACTTAACACATAATTCAGATTCTAGGGTAAACTTAAATGTGAGTAATTAGAGAATATTAACCTTAATGACAGAGAACAAACTGAAGGTTGTTGGAGGGAGGTGGGTGGGGGATGGGGTAAATGGTTGATGGGCATTAGGGAGGGCACTTGTTGTGACGAGCACTGGGTGTTAGACGTAAGTGATGAGTCACTAAAATCTACTCCTGAAACCAATATTACACTGTATGTTAACTAACTAGAATCTAAATAAAAATTAAAAAAATAAAGAATATTAAAACTTGTAATCCTCACTAAAAAAATAGTAAGACTAGTAAGCGATGATAGTAAGTAACAGTAGTAAGAAAGAGAAAAAAGCAAGTAAATATATGTTAAAATAGGTCTGGAGCCTCTCAAAAGTTAGTGGACATCAGAATCATCTGGGGAGTGGGCTTGTTAATACTGATGTCTTGGCTCCATTCCCAAGGGTTCTGATTTCAGTAGGTCTGGGGCAGGGCCCACGGCTTTGCATTTCTATCACTGCCGAGGTGATGCAGAGCCGCTGGTCTGGGGACCACACCCTGATTAGTGCCATTCTAGAATATGCAACCATATCATGGTGATTTAGGTGTTCTGTAAATTCAGCTTTATCACAAGCAACCAGTCACCAGGGGCCTTAATTTCAGAGCAGTTTGCTGGGACATCTGACATCAATCTCTCAATCTCTACGCACCTCAGTTTCCCTTTATGGGGCATTAAGATAGCTATCCTTAATTTTCTAGCACAGCTTGATAATTAGGTTCATTCTTAATAGTGGGTGAGGTCCCTAATTATACAATTAAGGTTCTAAAACCTTTTGAAATCCTAACACGAAGAGTGCTTTCACACAGAGTTCTTGTTATTATTTTTAAAACCCCTGTAATATCAACCAAATCTAGCAGAAGCAATTCTGCAAACTACGGCCCATTCACACTTGCCCCAGATAGTAATTATAGAAAACTTTTGACTTTTCTGTTTGTGAAGGCTAAAGTTTTGGAGGAAATAAGCAGCTTCCAAATGTCAAGCACTCAACAGAGTCCCCTCTTCCAGTAAAGAGGTTGCTGCAGCTGTGTCTAAGGATGGGAGAATTTCTGATATTAGAAAAGGGATTTACTCTGACCAGGCTTGAACCGACCCATGGGGCGAAAAGTCATTTGTTCAGTTGGCCTTTGCTGCAAGAAGGAGAGTATTTTGACCGTATTTCTGCCAGAGTCTTTTTATTCTCTAGTCTCGCCCTGTTTCTGGACTCTTAGCTAAGGAAAAGCAAGTGGATAAAGACATTACTTACTTTTTTCCTATCTTTTTCCCAATAAATGCAATGAAATCTTATTATTCCTAGAAAAAATCTTCTCTGCCGAACATATCATAAAGGTTTGAAAAAGATGCCCATGTTAATAGGATAATGAAAATACTAAATTAACCAGTATTGACAATGAAAATACCCAATTAATTTATAATTCCTTCCCTCCTTGCTTGCCTTCTTTCTTAGCCTTCTTTTTCCATCTTCCTTTCCCTTCTCTTTACTCTTCCCCCCTATCTTCCTCCTAATAAAGGGACATTACATGATTTGAGTTAAAACTCATCATCATCATCATCATCATCACCATAAATTGATTCAACATCATTAAGTACAATCATGTGGCATTATCATCATCATTATCTCGGGCGGCTGGAGATGCCGAAGCATGTTGTTCCTCCCTTCCTCTCTTTCTTTCCCACAGCTTCCAAGATAAGAGGATCTTTATTCTCACCATTCATGTCCCTGTTTCTGAATACAAGAGAAAAAGTTATTTTCTCTTTCCTCTCTCCCTTTCCCCCAATGCTATATACTGCCAATGCAATTTCTGTGGTTTCTTCCCTCCGTTTTACCAGCAATTATTTACAGCTCCTCAAATGAAAATAATTGGCAAAGGAAGCTGGCATTGGACAGCATTTTGCATTTCATTCAATGTTGTGAAGATGTGGAAATGCCTCTGTGAAGTACCAGTAGGCTAGATTGTCCTATTAACTATTTAAGTGAGCATCCAAGATTATTACTTCAAAGCTTCATCTACTGCAATTATGTCTAAGTATGCCTTCCTGGAGAAGATCCTGGATGTGATGTCGAAGGGTCATTTCCAAGCTAAAATCATGCCTCTCTTTCCTTACTAAAATAAGATGTCAACACAGTCACAGCTCTCTGAAGGAGAGGGCGTGTGCACACAGTCATCTTATCGCAGGGTTACAGATCAAGTCAAAAGATCTTCTCTTAGATACATAACTTAGTGTTGCTTCAAACATCATTTCATTTCCTAATTGGTAGTGCATACTTCTTTGCTGGATAAATGGAATGGACTAGGTATGGCATCATCCTTAATTAATTGGTGTGCTAGCTACTTAAGAGGGCATACACCACTTGTGTTATTAAACAGTGTCATGTCAGATTTAATGGATGTCATTATGGGGGTTCCTCAGGGATCAATCCTTGGACCATTGTTATTTATGATCTTTATAAATGAGCTGACAAGGCAGTGTTCTGACTGCAGTGTGCATCTTTATGCTGATGATACAGTCCTGGATGGGAGCACTCAGTCACTGAGTGAACTTTGAAGCAGCCCTGTTCAGGGATTCCTTAGATGGAAGTCGAATTGTTTTCAACAAGGCGAGAAAACACTCAGGCATTTTGTGTGGAAAATTTCCAAAACTCTGTGCATACAAAGACAAAAGTTAAATGCCCAGGGGTGCCTGGGTGACTCAGTCCATTGAGTGTCCGACTTTGGCTCAGGTCATGATGTCCCGGTTCTGTTCATGTGTTGGAGCCCTGTGTTGGGCTCTGTGCTGACAACTTGGAGGATGGAGCCTGCCTCGGATTCTGTGTCTCCCCCTATGCCTGCTCCTCCCCACTCATGCTCTCTCTCTCTCTCTCTCTCTCTCTCTCTCTCTCTCAAAAATAAACATTAACAAAATTTTAATTTAAAAAAAAGTTAAATGCCAAGGTATTTCTGTGTTCAGAATGATTTTCGAGAAACTGCTATTATTGGCTATTATTGACAAATACATTTACAGTTAAGTCATAGAAAGTAAATTGTAGTCAGAGAGAGAGAGATCGGAATATGTTGATTCTGAAAATTTAGATGAAAATTTAGATAAGCTTCTGCTATGGGAATAAGGGCTACTAAGAGACCTCACTGGTTTTAGTGTAGGTATACTTCCCTCTCCCTGAGGGTGCTTCCTGACCTCCCTAGTCTGCATTAGGTAAGCTTCCTACAAATTCTCGTTTGTAATTTGTGCTCACATTTTAGACTTTTCACCAGATTTCATCTCTGTGAGGGCAGTACCATATATTTAGCTCTTCAGCCTCAGAGTCCAGCCCAGCATTGGAATACACCTTAGATACTAAGAAAATGTATACGGGATGAGTATATCAGTCTGTGCTTCCTTCAGTAACAGAGAGAGAAAAAGAAAGCTAGAGACTACAGGTATTAGAGAGAGAAAGGAGCTTAATCCAAAAAGTGTGGATAACATGAGGTGTGATGTTCTAGAAGGCTGCGCTTACATCTGGAAGACTAGAGAAACAGTCCTCGGGACATTTTTACCTGAAGCACTGCAGTGGATGGAGGCACAGGAGCTCAAAAAAATAAGTTTGAGAAGCTGCAACAACCACGGGACACACAGGAATTTGGAAAGGAATTTGAGAGGCTGCCATGTCTGGCCACCTTGACCGTGAACATTGAGCTCCTGGAATAGACCGAGAAACTACCACACCTGATAGACACAATATTCTGAGAATAATTTCTAGGAATAACTTCTCTTCTCTGCCTTCTCATTGCCAAATTTTAACTGGGGACCACACAGAGAAGGGCAGTATGGGGAGTGTAACCTGGGTTCTTCTTCCACAGGGAAGAAGGGATCTTAGTCACAGAGGGAAGAGAGAGGGAAGGAGTGATGCACAGCTGACAAGTAACAATCTCAAGTGGCAAGAAAGTCAAGCATCCCAACACAAAAAAATGTTCATCAACCAAGCATTACTCTCCAGAGAAGACTTTGTCCTGGGGCACTCGTTGAATATAAGTTCAATCAACACAAGGGAGAATGTACCTGTGAACTTGTCTGTATTATCTTTAAAGCTAGGCTGTGAGACGACAGAACAAACATGGGCAAAGGAATAAAAAAGAGAGTAATCTCTGCTAATACATGTTTCTATTCAGATAGAATAGGAAAATTAACACAGTAAACAGAATTTAGCTTTCTTATTGAAAATGACTGAGGACACAGGGTCAAACATGATTTATGATTTAAAAGCTAAGTACCACAAGAATAATGCCAGATATTTCTCTCTCTCTCTCTCTCTCTCTCTCTCTCTCTCTTTTTCTCTCTCTCTCTTTCTTTCTCTCTCTCTCTCGGCATCACAGACATTGCTGTCATTGAATCTGCCAAAAATGGTCTCGCCTGTCCTGGCTTGGCAGATAGTGATTACACTGTCGTAAATTCAGAACCATGCCATACGGACTCCCCTTCCAATCACTTCATTAATGTCACACTCTGCCTTCACACAATGACAAGCCACAAATAATTGTACTATAAGCAAATGGTTCTTGATTGTTATAGTTAGACACGATATGAATAAAACTATTGTAATTTGGTATGTCAGGCAATGTGCCATCATTCCTCTCTGGCAGCAAAAATGGTAAGAATGGGCTTGGTGCTATGACATCAATAAGACAAAACCCAAGAGGTAAGATGAAAAGGAAGGATCTCTTTTCTTCCTTTTCTTACATGTCCAAATATCTTCTTTGTAAAAGTTTATTTTTTTTTCCTGAAGATTCGTGCTGAATATCATATTGCAGCAGAATTCTCAACAAAGTTCCATAATGAGAAAATTAGAAAATGAAGAATCGTTTTCTTTAGCTTGACAATGCGTTGTACTTAAAGAAGATAGAGCTGTTTTTTAGGAAGAAATTACGGTAATATGACCACAGTTAGCATTCATTTATTTACTCAGTGAATACGTACAAAGAAGCACGTCATATATACATGGCACTATATTAAATCCTATGGGGGATACACAGATGAATCTAAAATAAGATCTGTCCATGAACACTAATACACCATTGGTGGGAATGCAAACGGGTACAGCCACTGTGAAACAGTATGGGGAGTCCTCAAAAAGTTAAAAAAAGAACTGCCTTCCAATCCAGCAATCGCACTACTGGGTATTTACCCCCAAAATTAAAAAAAAACCCACTAAATCAGAGGGATACATGTGCCCCTATATTATAGCAGCATTATTTACAATAGCCAAGATATGGAAGAAGCCCATGTCCACTGACTGATGAATGGATAAACATATTGGTATATAGGGGCGACTAGGTGGCTCAATCAGTTGAGTGTCTGGCTCTTGATTAAGGTTATGATCTTACGGTTCATGGGACTGAGCCCCACATTGGGCTCTGTGCTGACAGCATGGAATCCTCTGTAGGGATTCCTTCTCTCTCTCTCTCTAAAAAAAATAAATATTTGAAAAAAGATGTGATATATATGAACACACACACACACACACACACACACACACACACACAATGGAATATTATTCAGCCATAACAAATAATGAAATCTTGCCATTTGCAATGACATGGATGGAGCTAGAGAGTAAGATGTTAAGTGAAATAAGTTAATCAGAGAAAGACAAATGCCATACAGTTTCACTCATATGTGGAATTTAAGACACAAAACAAATGAACAAAGGGAAAAATAAAGACAGAGAGAGTTAAAGAGAACACAAAGAGAAGGTCATATGAAGATGCAGATAGAGATTGGAGTTATGCACTCAAAAGCCAAAGAATGCCCGGAGCCACCAAAAGCTGA
Source organism: Prionailurus viverrinus (assembly GCF_022837055.1). Classification (NCBI taxonomy): domain Eukaryota; kingdom Metazoa; phylum Chordata; class Mammalia; order Carnivora; family Felidae; genus Prionailurus; species Prionailurus viverrinus. Next base: position 145,185,695 of record NC_062568.1, read on the forward strand.
AAGAAGCAAGGCAGAATTCTCTTCTGACCATCCAGAGGGAGAGCAATCCTGCTAACACCTTGATTTTGGACTTCTGGCCTTCAGAACTGTGAAATAATAAATTTCTGTTGTTGCAAGCTGCTGGCTTTGTGGTAATTTGTTACAGAAGCCCTAGGAAACTAATAGTAGATGCCAAGTTTTCAATGAACCTTACCTTGACCACCCTTTTAAAAATGTCTTCTCCTCTCCCCAGTGCCCCTGGTACTTCTGGTTTTGTTTATCCTGCTCTATTTTTATAGCACATATCACTTTCTAAAATACTGTAAGTTTACTTTTTCCAATATATATTGTTTATGATCCATCTCCCACTAGAATATAAAATCCACAGTGGCACGTATTTTTGTACGTGTTGTTCACTGATTTATCTCAATTTTCTAAAATAGTGCCTGGCACATGTTAGGTGCACAATGAATATTTGTTAATGAGAGCACAGTCACAAACATGAGAAAGCACATGGAATGTTTAATGAGCAATGGGATCCAGAGTCTTGAGGTTACCAATGGATGCCTGCAGTATAAACCTGGAAAATCAGACCGGGAGAAATCTGCAATAGAGAAGGTAATGATTTCAAACTTCATTTGTAAACCAACAGAGCTTTCTTTTGTGCAGGGACATTGTGTGATCAGAGCTATGCCTTGTCACACATACCTGAGGACTCCTACCATGTTGAGGAAGCCACCTAATGTGAAAGTCCTGGACTCTCACGGCTCCTCTAGTCATTTTTCCCAAGGGAGGAGATGGAACTTACCTTATGATGACGTTAGATGCAGGAATAAACTACACTAGCCCAGGCCACACTCTTCCTCTTTCCTTGCTTTGGACAGGCTGCTCACAGGATGCACGTGCTTTGTTCTCCCATGCCATTACATTTAGGAGAGCCAAGCCCCTGCATAGGGAGGCCTGCGATGTCCAGTGCTGCTTGTGAAACTGTAGCTGATCTAGGAGTCATAAGAACAGCAGTGAAACCTGTAATAATGCCACACCTGCTTTCTATTCCACTATACCATGACCCTGCTAGATAAAGTCAAAGATCCTCAAAGCCAAATCGGCAGAGATCCTTTGTTCATTGACATCAGATAATATAAGATGAATTTCCCCCAATCTGTGATTTTCATCTTATATTTTGACATAGCATACAGAATCAGAAGCCATCCATAAAAACAAAAGATGTGTCGAGAAGGTGGAAATGAAGTGTCGCTTTTAATCTTGAGAATTATTTTTTGAGGAACCTCCACTTTTACCCTATGGCCCAGCAATAGCACTACTAGGAATTTATCCAAAGGATACAGGAGTACTGATTCATTAGGGGCACATGTACCCCAATATTTATAGCAGCACTATCAACAATAGCCAAATTATGGGAAGAGTCTAAATGTCTGTCAATTGATGAATGGATAAAGAAGATATGGTTTCTATATACAATGGAATACTACTCGGTGATGAAAAATAATGAAATCTTGCCATTTGAAACAATGTGGATGAAACTGGAGGGTATTAGGCTAAGTGAAATAAGTCACTCAGAAAAAGACAGGTATCATATATTTTCACTCATATGTGGAATTTGAGAGACTTAACAGAAGACCATAGGGGAAGGGAAGGAAAAATAAGTTACAAATAGAGAGGGAGGCAAACCATAAGAGATTCTTAAATTCAGAGAACAAACTGTGGGTTGTTGGGGGTGGGGGGTTGAGAGGGTAGAGGAGGTGGGTGATGGGCATTGAGGAGGGCACTTGCTGGGATGAGCACTGGGTGTTATATGTAAGCAATGAATCATGGGAATCCACTCCTAAAGCAAGACTAGACTGTATACACTGTATGTTAGCCAACTTGATAATAAATCATTTTTTAAAATAATAAATAAATTAATTAATAAAAATTGAGAATTAATACTATTTTGGAAACTGCAGTTAAGGACATCAGACACATTGGTCTCTGAAAACAAGTCAAAAATGACTGTTTTTCAAGTGCATAGAAGGAAAATACCTCAGCCCAAGTCTAAATTCTTTATCTTACTCTTTTAATCTGGCCAATCATTTTGTGTCTCTTGGCCTCAGTTTCTTCATGTATAATTCAGGGAAAAGAGTTTTGCTCATAAAGTTGTCTGAGTATTAAATGACCTGTGTTTATGGGAACCTCCATACTTCCATGAGAAGGGACTTCTAGAATATCACTCTTGGTTTCTCTCCCACTCTCATCCATACCCTAGAAGGAGGAGTCATCTACCTAGTTGGGGTGTTTGAGAGGAGGAAGTGACCACGTTCTACTCAATTCCTTCCTGCCTCTCTTGGAAGCAGCCACTTATAAGATGCATATATTTTTTTGCTATTCCATACTATAAGTTTAAGGAGAAAGCCCCAGTGGGCAGAGGCCTACAGCCATCTGGATGTGCCATGACTGGGAAGTAACTTTGTGTAATCAGAAGGTAAAGTATTAGCAAATCTACTGTGGCCACACATACATTCCATGTCCTCGATTCAGCTTTCATCAGTAACAAAACTTAATTTTTCTCCTATCTTATTGATTTTTCCCTTTTTTAATTTTTTCTTTCTCATATGGCTCCGAACTTGCGTAGAGAAGAGGTACATATTAATAGCCTTGCTCAAAACTCCAACATCCTGTACAAAGGCAAATTAATGCAGTTTTCATGCAATATCTTTGAGCTTTGCTTGCAAATGACTATAATGTGTATTTATTTTTGTTTACTTTCTCTGCCAGAAGCACAGAAATATCTTTATCTTAGAGATCAAATCTTCTACACCAATAGCAAATCAGAAAAGGTCAGCAATATAGATGTGTTGTGCTTTGTAACTATGAGGTCCTGCCGTGTATACTTCCTTAAAAATAAAAGTCTTCTTGCTCATACATTTAAATGGTTCTACTGGTTTTGGTGTGTTTGTGTGTGTGTGTGTGTGTGTGTGTGTGTGTGTGTGTGTGTGTATGTTTACGGTTTTCATCAAAAGAATTGCTCTTTTGTATCTTCAGAAAAGACGTGCTCAAAGAGAAGTTTGTTCTTCCATCTTGCCCGGCTCCCCTCAACTCCTCTGCTCCCAGTTGAGGTCATTATCACCCCATATCCAGGGAAAAGAAAGAAATTGGCCTTTCGTTTTCTTCTTCAGTTTCAAATGGCTGGAAGACATTGCTTCTTGAGCTTAATCACTAAATAGCATAATAACCTCCAAGCATGGGTTATATGGTTATTTAAGAGAAAACTGTAGTTGTTTTAATATGGTTATTGTAGCCATACATTTCGTTTTTATGAGTTTTTATATAGCACTATTACTTGTGTGGTAATCTTAAGGATATTGTTATAATTTGTTTTATGTGTTAAGTATTACAGAGGCCTTGCTAGCACTGCTATAGTTAAAGGTCTGCAAGCATCTCATTTGATTCATATTCTCTGACTTAAGCCATTTCTTGTTACCATGGGCTCCATACACAGCTTCTGCTCACTCATGTAAGCCATTTGCTCTCGGAAATTTTTGCCCTTTTTCCTCAAAATCAAATCACCTCCAGTCTCCTCAAAACTATGCCAGTGAGAGATGGCTCATATTCTACACACTCTTCTACCCATGGGAAGAACACGTAGCTTTCTATTTAGACTGATAAATATCACTTCTTTTGGTTCCTGTTTGCTGGCAGAGTGTTTGTGACCCAATGCTTTTATGTGTTTCCCTAACTTTTCAAGCTATAACATTAGTGCTTAGTTTGACTCTTCTGTGTATGTCAAAGAATCACAGATTTTAGATTTCATTATCATTCCTAAACCTTCAACCTCTGTTCTCTGTTTTTCCTAATCACACGAAGAGAAGATGTTCCTCCAAGAGGGCCATTCTGGAGTTGCCATGACATTTTATTTTACTGGCAAGACTGTTTATAGGAAAGCAATTGCCATTTTTCAAGCAAGAGCAGCGTACTTCTTATGCTGTGGATCATAGCACAGGTGATAACATCTGACGTTGTACAAGAATCACTGGGGACAAGAACCCCACGCTTACAGCTCATTTTGTTTTCTTAGGAATTGCTCTGTACTCATTAGATGTGTTTGTTGTGTTTTGAGTTTTTTTGGCTTGGGCTGCCATAGAGAAAGAGACATGCTGAACGTTCACCAGTAGATGTACATGAATCACAGATGGCATCTAATCACCTAATCATTATTTCGGCTTTAAACCCCAGAATATCCAGGGCTGGGTAACAAAGAGAAGAAACAAAATTACACTGTAAATATCATGGTCACTTACAGTCTCAAATAACGAGTCCATTTTTTTTTTAAATGACACTAAAAAGGGAGCAAGAGAGATCATCCCAGTTTGGGACAGGACATGGAAAGTCTCAAGGTATGATCTTTCCCACCCTAACCACGAGCCAGCTAAACTACAAAATCATAGATTTGAAAGCAGTACGAGAGCTGAAGAAACAAAAATAAACCAAATTCTAAAAAGTGATGAATTTTCTGGAAGAGAACTACAGCTGCCTTCAGTGTTATAGGAGTAGCAGAGGAGCTGGGAAGGGTAAACCAGCCAAACTTTTAACAAACTTGTGGTGACCACATGTGGGCTGGTGTGATGGATGAGAATCACTAACGCCATAGAGTGAGCTTGCGTCTACTTGCCAGCTCTTTCCATGACACTTCACCAAACACACAGGTATAATATGCCAATGGCTGGAGCCGGGCAGGAACTCTGAAAGAAACTTTCCGCAGTGGTTCGTAGGGCCCTCCTCTGGTGTAAGTCAATGGCAGGGCTATGGAGCAGAGCAGAGGGAAATCCCTCTGGGGCACACCTCAGAGCCTTCATCTAGTGAGGTCACTGACTGCAAAAGATTCGACAAATAATCGGAGGACTGAAGATAATTAAAACTCCTTCTAAACACTCAGAGCCTTGACCCAGTGCAAGGCAGAGGTCTCCCAAAGGTTAGTGCAGGAAAGCAGAGTGGAGAATGTAGTCCTAAGGTACAGAAAGCCAAGCGTGGAACTGGAGGGAAAAAAGAAGTCACCAGTGACTAACAAAAGAGACAGCTGCATGTATAGGAGAGAGAGATCACCTACAATTTGGAAAGCTAGCAGAAGAACTCTATAGCATGAAGCAATGTGGAGTTCCTCAAACACTGGAAGCTAAAGTTGATGTACAACTACCTAAAGCTGCAAAAGCCCAAACCTGGATCAATTAGCTGTTTAGACTGACACCACTGGACACTCCAGCAGATGACAGAAGGGAATATGGCTTTTTCTGGGAAACAGATTATTATTTACATCAGTGCCAAGTGTTCTTTCATGCACACTGCATGGCATATAGTTTAAAAATATAAGACACATGAAAAATCAACAAAATGTTGCCTACATTTAAGAGAAGACCCGGGCGCCTGGGTGGCTCTGTCGGTTGAGCATCTGACTTTGGCTCAGGTCATGATCTCAGGGCTTGTGGGTTCAAGTCCCGCAATGGGCTCTGCGCTAACAGTTCGGAGCCTGGAGCCTGCTTCAAATTCTGTCTCCGTCTCTCTCTCTGCCCCTCCCCTGCTCACACACTTTCTCTCTCTCTCAAATATAAATAAACGTTAAAAAAATTTAAAAAAAAAAGAGAGAGAAGATACAATAGAAGTGGGCCCAGAAATGGCATAGGTATTGGAGTTATGAGACAGGGATTTCAAATCCTGGATTCTTATATTTAAATATGTTAAAGAACCTTGGGGGGAAGCGGACAAGGTGCATAAACAGTTAGGGAATTTGAGCAAAAAGAACACACGCACACAAAAATAGAAAGACCCAAATGGAAATATAAAATACATTACCAGATAAGCAATATATTTAGTGGGTTTAGCACGAGCCTAGACACGAGCCTAGCATGAGCCTATTCAGTGGAAATAATCACTGAACTTGAATACAGCGCGGTAGGAATTATCCAAACTAGAATACAAAGAAAAACTATAAATTAGAAATCAGAACTGAGTGCCCAAGATCTGTGAGACAATATTAAAATATGAAATGGTACAATATATGAAGAATGGGAATCTAAGATGGAAAAGAAAAGAAAATGGAGCAGAACATTTGACTGAGAAAGAAATGACTGAGGATTTTCCAAAATTGACTAAAGATATCAACCGAGGATCCAAAAAGCAAAGCGAATACCAAGCAGGACAAATTTAAAGAAAACCACTGTTAGGGACTTGATCATCACAATGCTGAAAATCAGAGAAAAACAGAAAGCAAAAATTTCAGCCAAAGAAGAAAGATACATTATATATTAAGACATAACAAGAAGACTGGTAGCTAGGAGCACCTGGGTGGCTCAGTTGGTTAAGTGTCTGACTTCCGCTCAGGTCATGATCTCACAGCTTCTGAGTTCAGGCCCCGCGTCAGGTTTGTGCTGACAGCCCAGAGACTGGAGGCTGCTTTAAATTCTCCATCTCCTCCCTCTTTCTCTGCCCCTCCCCTACTCACACTTTGTCTCTCTCAAAAATAAACATTAAAAATTTTTTAATAAATAAACATTAAGATTTTTTTTTTAAAAAAAGGAAGAGTGATGGCAATGAGGCTGGGACAAAGCTGAGCAACAAAGGAAAAGAGCAGAAAAGAAAAACATCCTAAAATTGCATAGACAGCAAAAAGTATCTATCCATTATGAAGGGAAATAGAAGCATTTTTAAAAAATATTTAGAAATGCATTAGAGAATTAACTCCCAACCGAACTGCCCTACAAGGAATGTTAAAGAAGTGTTTTAGGATGAAGGAAATTGATACCAGAGGAAAGACCTGATCATCAGGAAAAAACAAAAGCAACAGGAAGAGTAAATGCATAGGAATAATATAAGACTCTTGTTTAAAAGACTACTGGCCACTTCAAGTAAAAATAATAATAATAGGTCTATAAGAAAAATAAATGACAACAGAGGGGGAAACAGTTGTAGGAGAGGAAAAAGGAAAGTGTATGGACACAAAATTATTCCCTTGTTTGTGAAAAAATAAAATATTACTTGAAGAAACGTGATAAGGGAAGGTGAATATTCTAACATCTAGAGAAATCACTAAAAATAATATATGTACAGCAAAAAGAAAAAAAAAAACCAATACAGAAGAAAAAGGAAAAACTAAAAAAAAAAATAGTTGATTTACTATACAAATGTCAAAATGCATCAACCTGAATCTTTAAGGTCTCTGCATTTTTTTGTTTGCGAATTAGTTCTCGATGGAAAAAAAAAGGAAGAAAAAGAAAAAGAGGGGGAAAAGGAGAATAACAGCTTGAAGAGACACTTTACTGCTTTAGAGAGGCAATACCTAAAGTCTTGGATTAGAAAGAAAGTAGAATCTGAAGAAGGCGTTGGCTTTTCCCTCCAGAGAATACGGCAGACTGCTTGACATCATCCCTTTACCTCTAGAGACAGGGTGGAATAAAAATAGTAGAACCACTTTCCTCTGAAACAAAACAGAACAAGTCTAATCAATTGGTGCTGATTGTAGGTGAAGGGACAGAAGCTCGACACACAGAAGCAATCTCATTAAATTTTTGCTTAAACTTCTATACTAATCTATGTTTTAAAGGGTAGTTAATTAAAAATAAACGTATTTAGGGTTTTGTTTTGTTTTCTTTTATTTATTTGTTTTTTTTTATTTTATGCTAATTCTATCTGAAATATATAGTACCTTTAAGTCAGACACAAAAGCAAGACAAAGCTTTTTAATCACACGTGGATACCAAGGGAATGGTTTCCTTAGCAATGCTACCCCTATGTATTAAGCCCCTGGTTCAAACTTATGATAGTAGCCCCACAAAGACGGAGTGCTAAATTGTCCTGATTATTACTTGGGGACTACATGTAGGGTTTTACTAATTGTAATGGAAATATTTCAGACTACAAAGTTCTTTCTTTGAAAGAATTTATCTAGCACCATAAAGCTATGCATATCTCATACTACATGTATGTAAATACATATATACATGTATATTGATGCATATATATTTACATATAAATGATTAATAACATAACATCTGGCATTTTGAGGAATTGAAATTGCTGGAATGTTCTACATCGTTTTTCAATGATGACAGTAGCAAATCTTCTGACAGAGATTGAAGAAAGAGTAATGATGTAGGTGTTTATTTTGGAAGCTATTTTCTAGGGAGAGGGTTTTAAGCAAAGATATATTACTTGAATCCTAAAGCTGAAAGGAATTAGGGGTCATCTGGTTCATCTTCCATGCCCAAACTAGAACTCTCTCTACTACTTTGACTGATGACCAACCTGTCTCTGCTTGAATTCTTTCAGCGACAGGGAAGTTTCTCCTTTGGAAGTCAGCCCAATCGGATTCCTCTCTTGAGAAAAATGAATGTAGAGTTGCAGATACTGACTGTATTTAGTCTGCCTTTATAAGCTCTGGAGCTGAAAGGTCACACAGAGTCAAATTTGGAGATGCAAATAAAGTTGGAGGTAGGGGAACTGAGATACGAAACAGGAGAGGAATGAACAGAAAATTGGGAGCAGGAAGAAACACAGACAAAACTTCAGGCCTGTCCAAGCCCAAGGTGTCCGGGTTCCTCAACCAACCACTCTACATTTTTCTGTGCTTGGGTTTAACTATTTCAAAATGAGTGCCATTTGGAGTGACAGCCTTCTAGAAAATATAAAACCGAATGAAACAAATAGTGAGACATGTCTGAGATCGTGATTATGGAGGCACATACTTTCTCACCGCGGAGCACCAGCCTGGGGGGGTCTCTTCAGCAGGCAGAAAGACATCTGGGTTCTCAAGAGACAGAGCCTCAGCAAAAAGAGCCCAGGGAAAGTAGGACTTTGGCAGTCTGTCAAGATCACTGCAAGATGGGGCCCATTTTTGCCAATATAGAGTATTCCATGTTAAAACAAGGATTTTTAACCTAAAAGTGACAGATCTACTCTTTAAGTGACCAGAGGATGCAGAATACTATTTTGTTTCTACACAATCATTAAGAGGAAGAAAAAGACCAATGGAGATCTAAACAATAGGAGTTGGTCAAATATCTTTAGAGGCCTGGTCATGAATGAGTACAATGATGACAAATCTGAAAAACATACAGTTCTTACCTTTGCTCAAGAAAATATATTCACTTCCTTTATTACAACTTCAGGTAAATTCACTGTTTTATTAGGCAAATATTGTGCCTCAGTTTGAAAGTTGACTTTTTTTTCTTACTCTTCTTCCTTATTACTCATTCTTGACAATTTCAGGGTACTTCCTCCTCTGGTTTTACTCTCTCTCTCTCTCTCTCTCTCTCTCTCTCCACTTATTCCCCTCAATAGTATGTATACATCCTCAAAATTGTAAGCATTTTTTTTCCCCTTCAGGTTTCAGCTCTAGGAAAAGAAGTTTATCTCAAAAGTTCCCTATTGCTGACTTAGAAATCCAATTCCATCATATCTATGGATAAGAGTGCCTCTGAGTATTATTAAATGATGTGGAATAGATGGATAAGCTTTAGATATTTACCAGAAAATCAGAGTATAATTCTTTCTCCAAGAAAAGAAACTTAGCAATTACATTTAAAAAAAAAAAAGTTTTGTTAATCCTCATAGAGTGCCAAAAAATAGGAAAATAGAAAAAATGTCTGAAACTTGCTGAATCTACCCCAGTTCTGGCCACATATCAAAACCATTTAGGGAATAAGATTATTTATTGTCCTTCCACATTTAAAAGAAATTCTTAGTTTAAAAGAAAGAAAGAAGCTGAGCAAACAATTCTGCTCTTCAAGGTTTGAAAAGCTTTCCATTTTAACATCCTTTTAATTTAAATAAATGTCCTACTCTAAAAAGAACACCATTCTCATGGAATTTCCATGGGACATAAATTGGCACACACTTTTGATAAAGAATTCAGTAACATGTGTCAATGTTTAAATGTATAATAACCATCAATATCTTTCCTTAAAATATATCCTGATATGATAATTGGACAAATACACACCTATATCTATATATTTACATGTGTATGTGTGTATATCTGTCACAATGTTCACTGAAACACTTTTATAACAGAAAATTAAAAAATATACTAAACATCATTCATAAGGAATCAATTAATAAAATATAACATATATGGAATATGTAATCAACAGACTACTGCTCAGCAATTCCAATGTACATTTTCAATCCTTGGCAAATAAACAGTTTCCTAATAAATTTCCACATGAGGATAGCAGTTATAGAACAGTATATACAGCAGGTAAAATTGTGTGTGTGTACACATGCATCCTGTGCACATAAAGTTAGATATAAAAACAGAGGCTTATAGAAATGTGAACACTACTTAACTCTCCTTGGAGAGAGTGTAGGTGATTTGTAATTCCTTAAAAAAAAATTACTAACTAATTATCATGGGCATGTATAATTTTACAGTAGAAAAACACTATCACATTCTTATTTTTAAGTAAATAGAAACTATATCTGGACGCAGACAGGAAAATAGGTGGAACCTTAAGTTCATGATGAAAGAGTTCCACATCAGTTAATTTTCACGTGAACAGGCCACACTCTCGTAATAATGCTTGTGATTACAATTAATTTTATTAAGTCTACAACTCTGCTTATCCAAAGTGTCTTTTAGCTATTTTCATACAAACAAGTAATGTATACTTAGAACACTTGGGACACCTGATTGGGTAGACAACAATGTATACCTGGGTAAAGATGAGGAGGTACTCTCTTTCTCATGTAGTTCTTTCTATGTGACTAGCTTGGGCTTTTTTTTTTTTTTAACGTTTATTTATTTTTGAGAAAGAGAGAAACAAAGCATGAACGGGGGAGGGTCAGAGAGAGGGAGACACAGAATCTGAAACAGGCTCCAGGCTCTGCGCTGTCAGCACAGAGCCCGACGCAGGGCTCGTACTCACGGACCACGAGATCATGACCTGGGCCAAAGTTGGCCGCTTAACCGACTGAGCCACCCAGGCGCCCCTAGCCTGGGCTTTTAAATGTATCTCTGAATGTCACATACGATCCAGCAGATCTGATGGTATATGAAGTATCTGTGGCAGACAGCAGTAAAGTACTGAGCCTTTGGCACTCCTTCTGTAGTAGGTAAATCACAGTTCAAAAATCTAGGATTTTGGAGCAAAGTTATGCTCTGTACACAGTTACTCTCCTTTAGGAAACAGCTTCCGGCTTCTTCTGGTAGTAGAAGAAGCTCAATACTTGGCCAGGGGACACCACACTACTGTGCAATCTGAGATCACCATTACAAACTCAGCGTTGTCTCACCCAACCAGCTATTTGGGCAAGCACCCTCAACTAGAGGTGTTTTATGGAAGATTGAGCTTCAGCAAATCCCAAAAGCACAATAAAGTTACATGAATAAGTATCTCAGATTTTCCCAGTGCCTACCTACTGCGTTGCTTCTTGTTTTTCAACCCATGCCTATGACTTCATGGAGAGTTTCCTACAGCCAAATGATAAAAGAAGAAAAATTTAGGCCTGGTTTCCGGATGGTTCTGCATGATATGCTGGCAATACTTTAATGTGGATGACCACAGCATTGCAGTCCCACTCAAGGGTAACTTTAAAGAAGAATGGTGAAAGAAAATCCACCACTCAGCAGAACTTCAAATAGGGTACCAGGTCGTTAATTTTGCTTGCAAGGAGTGATGGCAAGAGGTATGAATCTACACTGATTCACAAGTAATGTCTGAGTGATCAGAAACTTAGAGAAAGCACAACTGGAAAATTAGTGGCAAGAAAGATTTTGAGGGAATGATATGAGCACAGATTTCTCTGATTGGTCCAGGATATATTTTTGTTCCATGTAAAGACTCACCAAAAGCAACATTAGCAGAGGAGAGTCTTAATACTCAAATAAACACAATAACTTGCTTGAGTATCAGTCATATATCTTCCCCATTCACCCTTGTTCTTGTCCAATAGGATTATGAACAAAGCACCCATGGTGGCAAGGATGGGGGCTACACATAGGCTCAGAAACACGAATGTCCACTTATCAAGGCCAATCTGGCTACAGCCACTGCCAAATATCTATCTGACCAACATCAGAGACTTACCCTAAGTCCCCATAGAGCAGCGTTCCTCACATGGTAGAGATCCTCAAGCTATTTACCAAGTGTCAGGCAGATTACATTTAACCGCTTTCATTATAGCAGGGACAAAACTTAGTTCTCACTGGAATAGATACTCTAGATATAGATTTGCCTTCCTGCAATGTTTTTGCAAAAACCATCACTGTGGACTTACAGAATGCTTCATTCACCATCTGGGTATTCCACCCAGCATTGCTTCTCAACAGGGAACTCATTTTAGAGCAAATGAAGTGTGGCAATGGGCTCATGTTCATGGATTCACTGGTCTTGCCATGTTTCCCATCACCCTGAGGCAGCTAACCTGACAGAATGATGAACTGGCCACTTGAATAGTCAGTTGCAGCACCAAATGGATGACAATACCTTGCAGAGACAGGGTAGTGTTCTCCAGGACATGGTCTGTACTCTGAAATCGGTAACCAAAGTATGAATTTCCCTCATACCTAAGATTCGCATGTCTGGGAATCAAAGAATAGAAATGGGAGTAACTACTTCTACTATTTGTCTTAATTATCCATTAATGAAATGTGTACTTCTCATTCTTGCAACTTATAGCTCTGTTTGGTTTAGAAGTCTTAGTTCCCAAGAGTGATATGTTTCCACCAGGGGATAAAACAATGGTTCCATTAAACTGGAAACTGTAAGCTCCTGATGTTAGTGAAAGAAAAGCAAAAAGAGTGTTATTATACTGGATTTGGTGACTGGTTCTGACTATTAATAGGAAATTGTGTTGCTTCTACATAAGGAAGTCATGGAGGAATATGTCTGAGAGCAGATCATCTTGGGCATTATAAGTATTCCAATGTCTTATGATAAAAGTTAATGTAAAACCTCAACAACAGATAGGAAAATAGGTAAGAACACTAATGTCACAGACTTTAGAAGTGAAGTTTTTGAGTCACCCAACAGGCAAGAAATCATAACCAGCTGAGGTGCTTGCCAAGGTCAAAGGAAATATGGAGCAGAAAAGAAAGGTTATAAACACTATAAATGAGGACTGTAATCATTATCATTATGAGTATTTCCTCCTTGCTCTGATATGAACATTTGTAAATATATAGTTATTTCTCCTTCTACGTTCTTTTGTTTTTTCTCTGTCCACCCTTCTCTTATCTATAGCTTGCTGCTAATCCTTCCTTTAATGTAAAATAAAATTTTGGGTTTTAAGTAATGTTGGACAAGATACCATGAAAATGAATAAGACATTTCAACGATCAATAGATGATGGTGATAATGGAAGGATTGTGGGAAGCAAAGGCAAGTCCATATTCAGAAGAAGTTTTTAATTCAAGTTACATCAAAGTGCTACCCTTTCCATGATGGAAGAAAACTAATTAAACAACTTCCACTAAGCAGACTAATCCCCCTGAGATTGGGCCTACACAGTTGTTACCCTTCGATATTGGCCAAGTTAGTCTCTGAACAGGAACAGTAGCCACATTAGCAATAGTGAGAGAAAGTCTATGTTTACAACCCTATGCCAATTAGATTATGACGTCACTTTAACTAACTTGAGATTACAGAAAATTTCCAGCATGTAGAGTGGGAGCATTTCAACCCTTAAATAATGTGTTCCTTTCTCTACTTTTCTGTCCACTGAAATGATACTGGATCTGGAGTCCTCTGAGATATTGACTGATTCAAGTTTTAATTGTTTCACACATATGTTACAGCTGTCATTCTGGCCAATGCCAATAGAACAGCATTCCACTGACAATCAAATAATTCTTGTGAATGAATACTGATTATATGTGCATTGCTGTTTATTAAACACAGTGGGTCACTTTTCCTTATTAAGTATAATACATGAAATGTATCCAGAATGACAGCAATCTCTTGTGTTTGGACAAGTGGAGCAAATCTCCATTCTTGATTCTTAAGCTGACTGCCACTGACTCTTTGTGAGCCTGGACAAGTCATTCACACTTTAAGAGTTTTGATTCCCCATCTGTAAAGTGGGATAATTAAATAGACTTTGACATGTTCAGATGAAAGGGATGATGTAAGTGCAAAATAATCTCCTCATCACTACGAAGACAAGATTATTGTCTCATGAAAGTAAGTGTACTAGAAAAACTATGGTCAAAAGGAAAAAAAACACTTAAGGAGATTCTTATAATTACAAGAGGCTAATTTGGCCAACTTATTAAGACAGGTATGTATTTTATTCTGTATATTATCTCCTCTGGAAGATAAAGATACTATCTTTGCAATTCTTTAATGATAGTAGTGTCTCAAAAGAGCAATTCACTATGATTTATAGTTCCCATGAGAATTTTAAAAGCATTACTCAATAATTTCTTTTAAATGTTTAAAATGGACCCCACAAAGTAGATGTATTAATTTATCTTGTTCCTATGTTTTGTTGTTTTGAGATTAACTATAGGTGAAAAGATGCATCTAATTCTTTTAGGTTGTAATACTATTTAGCTTCTGAATTTACCAAATTGAAAAACGGCAGGGATTTTCTACACAAGATTTAAACTCTTGTCTTGCCATTGGTAAATAGTACCAGTGAGACTATAATCTCAAAATCATAGATCCTGAGTGAATGTTAGCCAATTTTGATATTACTTTAAGGCATTCTTGCAAGTAATTTCCAAGCTTTACTTTTTTCAAACTGCATACCAAAATTGGGTACTGAGTTTAGGATTGCTTAGAACAAATTATGAAAATGCTAATTTAAATTCATAAACACAACAAAATAATCAAGGTTCTCTGTATAATTTTTTTCTCAGAAATATATTTAAGTTCTTTTGAGTACTTTTTAAGGCTATCTCTTGATCGATCCTATTTGCCAACCTAAAATAAAATATACTAAGAGAGACGGAGAGAGAGAGAAAATGTCTTCAGGGAAGGCATAAGTTTTTCCTATAGTTCTAAACCCCCAAAGCCACTGATTCATTTGTCCCATCTCTAAGAACTGTGAACACCTTTTAAGTAAAATATTTATGTATAAACACAATATTCTCACTGTCATCAATTTATTTTCTGTAGATTAACCACAATAAAGTTTATATGTAATTGACAGTGACATAATTTTCAAACAGGTCCAAACTTAGAGCCACAAAGTGGTAGTAACTCAGTAAAAGACAGAGATGAAAATAAGCATCCCCAGGGTTGGTTTTCAGGGGTTGTAGCTCCTTGGCATCCTGCCCCAGTGAATGGAAACGTCCAATTAATGCATTCTTGGATTTTTAAAAGTAAGTGATTAGCTAGATAACTGCTCTAAGTCTTTTACCCAAGGAGATAAATCATCAATAGGTTCCTTTTACAATGCCAGAGAAGGATTTTATTCTCAAATGTGTATGGACACAATTGTAAAATATTGTTGATCAATCCAAAAAGGAGCAATAAATTAAGCAAAATTTAAAGTGAAATAGCTATTTTTATACCTCTCCTGGATATGTTCTGAATATCTGGCTATAATTATGCATCCTACAGGTACATGTATGTGACATGCTGGGCTTCCCTGACTGTCATGAAAGAACTTGATACATGACATTCTCCCTGTGGCTAGGGAGGAAGGTGGAGAATATTCAAAACCACAAAGTTCAGGGATATAGCTAACTTTGGAATGAACTGAGTGAACACTGACATATGAGTTCAGTGTTGTGAAAGCAGTCAAAAGTAGGGATTTAAGGCCAAAGAAAATTCTTGCTAAGTTATGAGGCAGCCCGGGATGACTGAATTAAAAAAGATCTAAGGGTTGTATGGAGATACATGAGCAAGGTCTAACTCACTGAGAAGGAGAATGGCAAGGATGTAGCAAATTGTCTGGGAAGGTTTCCCAGAGGACCAGAATGAAAATCAGAAATAGGGCCAGAGCATGGACATATGGGGTGAAAGACGAAGTCTGATCATCACTTTGGTGTTCTGTGTAAGTTTTACAATTCAGTTCTCACAATATCAGAGGGAGGGACAGTAGTATCTTTATGAAGCTTAATATTAGCTACTCATATAGCTAGTAAGAGGCAGAGTCTGCACTAACACCCCAATCTTTCTGATTCACAGTCCATGATCTGTATAAATACCTTTAATGTATCAATTTCAATTGATTTAATGTTTACAATAATTCTGATAGGTAAGTATTTTTAATTGCCATGTTGTAGACAAGAACAGTGAAATGATGAAATCTGTCCAAGGTCACGTAAGTAGTAAATAGCAAAAAAGACAATCATTCTGAATGCTAGGGGAAGGTAACAGAACACACATGTTGTTGGGATTAAAGTTCCTACTACGATCCCGTACTTTATTCTCAGTGATGCAAGCACTGGTTAGGGAAGAGACTTCAGACATAATGCAGATAAAGATTGGCAAGTATGTCCACCAGTTACGAACACATTTAAAACTGTATCCTGGGGCATGTGGGTGGCTCAGTAAGTTAAGCCGCTGACTCTTGGTTTCCCCTCCAGTCATGATCTCACAGTTTGTGGGATTGAGCCCCCACGCTAGGCTCTGTGCTGAGAGCGTGGAGCCTGCTTGGGATTCTCCCTCTCCCTCTCTTGCTGCCTCTCCCTTGCTCACATGCACGCGAGCATGCATGCTTTCTCTCTCACTCTCAAAATAAATTAATAAACTTCAAAAAATAAATAAAAATAAAAATTTATCTTAATTGAGAAAAAAAAGGGACCACGATTTATCAAACCCTCTTTACTAGAAGTCAAAAGATTAGCAATTCAAGATACACAGAAGGGCTGGCAATTCTTGGCAGGAGCTGCCTGTGAGAGCAATCAATATTCCAGGTAGGAGGTGTGGGGCTATATCCAATAGGGAGGTTTCTATCAGCCACAGAGATGCCATGGCCGAATGGACAGATAGGAGCAGAAGCCAGAAAACAGAGCCAGATATTGAAAGTTAGGAAGACAGCCAACCCATGAGTGAAACCAGAATTACTAATCAGGAATGAGGCCAGAGAATATGTGAAAGTTGGCAAATAAGAGTGCTCTAAGAGCACAAGATATATAAAATGGCAGCTCCCCACTTCCCTGCCCCAACAGCCTATAGATTATGCAATTACCATTGGCTAAACATGGAATTATTATGCTATACCTTACAAGGAATGCATACAATTAGGAAATATATCCTGATTGTCTGTGTTCTAGTTGCTACACATACAGTGAAAAACAAGACAAAGACCCTGACCTCAGAAGGCGTATGCTTTGCTGTAGAAGACAGATAATAGAAAAATAAATATATAAAATATGGTTCAACAGTAGTTAGTGCCAAGAGAAATACTTTAAAATGATGGGATGGGAAGCTTAGAGCTTTAGAGAGAGTGAACATGTCAAGGAGAATGCCTTTGAGGTAGGG
This sequence comes from Prionailurus viverrinus, assembly GCF_022837055.1. Classification (NCBI taxonomy): domain Eukaryota; kingdom Metazoa; phylum Chordata; class Mammalia; order Carnivora; family Felidae; genus Prionailurus; species Prionailurus viverrinus. The sequence continues at coordinate 145,203,097 of NC_062568.1, forward strand.
ACATTTGAGCATAGACAGGAATGAGATTTAAAAAACTAGACCTGAGAATATCAGTGGGAAGAGAACAAAAGGAGAAAACCCATGAAAATAAACACACTTCATGTGTGAGCAAAAACAAGAAAACCACTGTGCTAGCACAGAACGAACAAGATAGGATGAGGTGGAAGAGAGAGGCAGGGTTCAGATTATGTAAGGCTATGTAGGTAAGGATGTTGGTCTAAATTTGAGGAAGAAAGTGACATCTTCAATCAACATCTTTAAAAGGTCAATAGTGACAACAGAAACTAGTTAGCTCAGTAGCCTAGGTGCAAGAAAGAGGATCGCAGCTTGGACAAGGGTGGTGGTACTTATACAATGGCAGTCTTTGGATGCAGGGTGTCTGTTGAAGGTAAGGGTAAGAGAATTTGCTCAATCAATATTTGGGTATGAAGGAAAGAAAGGAGTCAAAAACAACTTTCTAGGTGTGTTGGCTTAAGCAACTGAATAAGTAGAGGTGTCATTTATTAAATGGGAAGGCTGGGAAAGGAGCAGGGGTCAGATGTTGGTAAGGAGAGGCAGTGAGTGGTGAACAAGGCACATTTGATCCAGAGCTCAGTATCGGAAGTGTTCAGTTTGAGAGGACCACTAGCCATCCAAGCAGAGATACTGAGTTGCAGTTGTAGACATGCTTTGGAGTTCAAAGAAAAGATCCACGCAAAAACTGTACACTAAAAGTCATCAACGTACACACGGTATTTAAAGTCATGGAACCAGAGAACACCCAGAGAACCACTTAAAAAGAAGCCCTCTCACTAGAAAAAACAGAGGCCTGAAAGGGTTGGCTAGATGCCTCATGATGGTCACCTACCTAGGAGGAGGGCGACGAAGGTATCTCCAAGTTCACTATCTCAGTGTATACTCTCCAAAACCCTTTAATATATCAATACTGATTTGATAATCTTCATAGCAGCTTTGTGAAGCAAATATTTTATGACCATTTATATGTGAGAAAATACTTTCCAAATTGCACACAACTAGTAAATTACAAAACATATGCATCCTATGAAAAGTTAAACAAATCAGTATTTAAAAAGAGAGGCTCAGAAGATGAACTACATACATGCATCCAGTTCTAGCTCCAGTGATTGTTGCTATGTGACCTTGGACGAGTTAACAAAACTTTCTCTTCTTCAGTTTCTTTATCTATAAAATAGAGATAATAATAGTACCTCTCTTACGGAGTTGTTGTGATGGTTAAAATTTAAAGACTTTGAAGAGTTCCTGGCACACAGCAAGAGTTATAGGGGTACAGCTAGGATTTTATCTAGGTCAAAGGCAGTAGAGTAGAATGGTTAAGAGTGAGTGCTATTACCAGATTGCCTAGCAATGCACTCTGGGTCTCTGTTCATTGACTGTTGGACATTATGTGAGTTAATCTACCTGGGTGTAAGTTTCCTCATTTATGTACTGGGTATCAGAAACATAAGCACCTCACAGGATCACTGTGACAACCCAAAACATTAATGCACCTCTAGCATTTAGAACAATGCATGGCACATAATAAACGCTCAATAAATTTTAAGTATTGATATCCACTCTAGATCCATTCCAACATCCAATATAGCCCAGCTGTATCCTGGGCGTCAGAAAATAACTATTATGAGAAACATAACTTGCACACTTACAAGAGCTCAAATTTAACAAAACTCACCCTTGGAAAACTTTTATGAATCAAATATATAAATGTTTAGAGGCTTGGTTGACACTAATCACCATCAGTGCTTTCATTACAAGGCAATAAACACCAAGAATTTTCATGAGAGGTATTGTGAGTAGGACAGATGCTTTTGTTCATGAATCGGGTGGTGACCTCAATCATTAATAAACAAATCATGGCCAGAGCAGCGAAGAATGTAAAGAGTAATTTGGTAAGGAATCCAATAAATTTATTCAACACAAATAATCAAAACAAAGAATTTATTCTTAATCCTGCCATGCTAATGGCTTCTGTTAAAATGAAAATGATTAAATCAAATTTGGCTTTAATTTGTTGAGGCTAGATGCAGTTTCCCCAATGTGATAAATTACTGTGCAAGTCAAATAACGTGAAATTTACTATGAGCCTGCTGTTGCATGAAAGTGGAATGAAACAAGAAACAATCCAAGAGTTATTTAGCATATACCTCACTGAATTCAAGAAGGGAAAAGTATTATTAAAACTGCACATACCTTAGCTACTATTGATCTGTTGTTATAGAAAAAAGTGACTTTTACATCAAGTCTGGTATATATCAAAATCTCCCATGCAATGGCCTACTGTGTGTGTCTTGGGACAAACCATTATCTGTGATCTGAATATTCTTTCAACTCCAAAGATTTTATGGAATCATAGAATGTGTGAGACATGCCAGAGATAGTTTATCCCAACTTTCTCAATTTATGAACTAGGCAAAGGAAGCTCAGAAAGGCTTAGTGACCTCCTCAAGTCCCACTTGGGACAGAGCCAGAAGTCAGACAGATGTGGTTGCTTAGAGCTCCTAGCCCAAATGGAAAAGAAAGATGGAAAAGAAGTGAAGAGAGTAAACAGAGAAGTGATAGTCTCTCAGCCTTCAATTGATTTAATATTCATAAAACACAATCCTAAAGCTCTTCTTTACCAGGGGAAGGTATTAACTGACTCTTCAGCCATGTAATACCTCTGTCCCAGCTTTTATTTTTTCACTACTTTAAAAGCTGTACTAGGATACAGTCATTTGGATTTGTGAACTTTAAATAAGTTTTGAAGAGATTATTTCAATGAACTTGTCTATTTTTGCCTGACAAGCTTTCAAAGAAATTGGTGGGCAACATCTGTATTTCACCATCATTAAAAATAAACAAATAAATAAAAGAGTGGAGGCATAATTGAAAATTATAGGAAAAGAAAGTTGAAGCACCCGCAAACAGAACAGAAGGAAAGGCCACGGGGGGTAATGAAGGGTCACAGCAGAAAGAAGGAGAAAGATAATCAGAATGACTCAGAAATTTTCACTTGGTATCGAAACAGAATGTGGTAAATTTAATCTGTCATGAGGAAGCTGGCCTACTAGACACTGGCAAAGAGTAATTAAGGAGTCACTCTCCAAAGAAAACTACTTGTATAAGTGGAAATCAATGGGTGCGTTGCCCCCCGCCCCCACCACCGTCTGCCACTGAATTTGTGGTTTTGCATTCTACCTTAAGAGGCTGATTAAATCACTGACACTTGGAGCAGAGCAGGGACTTGTAATCTTTACACTGTGCTGCGCTAATTGGGCCAGCAACTGGGCAAGGGACAGCGAGACCTGCACTTCTGTACTGACAGCACTAAGTGGAGGAGAAAGAGATGTATTCAATGTCTTAAGCTACTCCGGGGCCGAGCACCGGTTATGTCAGTTTAAGAGAAAAGACAATATGAGAAGACTTGCCTAATGTCAGGACTTTAATCGTGAGAAGAGAAGATGATTTGCTCATCCTCACCAGGCCGACCCCTGCTGAGAGCACTTTTCCCCCAGCTGCTACTCAAAATAAGAACTAGAATTTGAAAAGCGCTAAGGGAGGGGGAAAAAAAAAAGAGTCCAGAATGACGTCCCACGGTCTAGGTTGGGTTAAGCTTTGCTCCAATTCATACACTAGTGATATGGACAGAGGCAATAACAGAACATGGGTCCTCTCTCTCAGTCCAAGGCCCTTTAGATTATTGCACAAGCTCTGCTCCTTGCACTGATCATCCGGGCTTAGGTCATAAATGGTTCTTTCTTGAACTCATCCAGCAACTCCATATAGGTTAAAATCACAGTAAGAATTCTGTAGACACCAGTTTGTAGAAATGAGGTATTCTTATCAGTGAACAGGCTTACCTGTCAACAGCATATGCACAATTTGCTCCATCCAAAATAGTTCAACTCCCCAGATATTCTCCATTCTTCAAGCCTGCCCAAAACTCACAGTCCTTCACATCCATTCTGACAAGTAACATCTTTATATTATTTAATGCTGTGCAATACAGATATTTTCTTTCCCTTTCCTTTCCTTTGTTTTCTTTTCTTCTCTCTTTTCTTTCTACCATGTGTACAAGAAACTATAAGTACTGTCTTAGTCACTCGGGCTACTGTAACAAATTATCATAGACTGGGTGGCTTACAAACAACAGAAATTTATTTCTCACAGTTCTGCAGATTGATAAATCCAACATCGGGGCACCAGTAGATGTCTGGTGGTTCCTGGTTCATAAACGGCTGTGTTCTTGTTCTGTCCTCACATGGTGGGAGGGGACAGGGAATGCTCTGTAGTATCTTATAAGGGTACCATATCCTATTTATAAGGGCTCATGGCTTGAAAAACCTTCCAAAGGCCCCACCTCCAAATAACATCACGTTTGGGATTACATTTTAATATATGAATTTGAAGGGGAGGGGCACAAAATTCAATTCACTCTACTGCCTTAAAAGGGTTTGGGTTCAGTCAGTTAAGCGTCTGACTCTTGATTTCCACTCAGGTCATGATGTTACTGTTTGTGAGACTGCGCCCCACATCAGGCTCTGCACCTGACTGAGATTCTCTCTCTCCCTCTCTCTTTGACCCTACCCCATTCTCTCATTCTCTCTCAAAATAAATAAATACTTTAAAAAATAGGGGGCTTGGGTTCAAAAGGCACCAAGCTAGTTTCCATATGCCAAGAATCAGTATTCAAATTAATTGATAGCATTCTATTCAAATTTCATTTCTATGAACAAATCTTCAGATGGCTTAGTCTAGATTCTACCAATGCTTTTTAAATCAGTGTCAAATGAATTTAGCATGTAGAAGAGATTTTTGGCAAGATTTACACTTCATAGAAAGCAAGCCACAACCTCAAATTTTAAATTTCTGGATGACCCATAACAAGTCAGTCCAAAAAATGTAGGATTTGCAATGAATTTATAATATTCTGCCCCCACATTATAACATGATAAAGAGGCAGCACATTATTGAGGCATCCTTGACCCTGTCCCTCAGGATCCATTTTTCTTGTAAACTAGTCCTTACAGTGGCAGAATCAGTGTCACAACTACACAAAATAAAGAAGCGATTTTGTTTGCAAGGGTTAGCTGCAGATAGCTCAGATGCCTCACTTTCTGACAAACGAGAGGCAAGAATAAAATCTCAAGCTGTTGAACTGTGACTCTGAATCAGGGTACAGCTACCATTAAAATCCAGATTGTGACTTTCAGTAGCACTTTTAATGGATACTATATCTGAAGAAGAAAATTCAGGGCACATCCTCTTTACTCCTTTTCTGGAAGGTTTGTACTCAGTTACTAGTGTTAAATAGAATTGAGGAGGAGGTATCTGGAAGGTAGAAAAGATGCTGAATATGCAAAACACGGTAAGCAGGATCTTTCTAAATTGCAAGTGTGAAACACGCCCCGCCTCTCCGCCTGAAGTCCTTTAGGGACCCTGTTACCCTCTAGAGAAATATGAAATTCTGGAGCCTGTTACTTCTCCATCTCTTCTTCCCTCACCAATTTCTTCCCTCTTATCTGGGGCTACCCAGTTCTCAGCCACACTGCACTCTTTTAACCCAGTGCCTTGGAACACTGTCACAGATATAACTGCTTGGCTGACTCAACCATATAGAAGCCTCACTTTGGTGTAACTTCCTTATCGGCTAAAATCACATTGCCCATCCCATTTCTGCCAGTGTTCTAGATGTGCCATAGGTTCTGTCAAATAGATGCACAAGAAAATGAAGAAGAAAAACGCAGGACAATAAATTATTCAAACAGACCACATAGTGTCAAATATTTTCTCAGAAATTGATAGGTCAGTTCCTATTTTTAAAGAAGACTTACCAACTAAAGGGAACATTGCTTTTAAAGAAACTGTAATTCTAAACACAATTTCACAGAAAAATATCAAACCCTTTAAACATGAACATTAGTGCAACTATCTGTCATCATTCATTCATTCTTTCAAATAGGTATATGTTGGCTCTTTTTTAAATTTTTTTATCTTAAGGAATTGAAATTTAATTCTTTCTTTGGGCTGTTGGGATGGGGAAAGGGGGTTGAAAGTAAAGTTTTGTATTTTTTAAAAAATGTATTTATTATTTTGAAAGAGAGTGTGCACACAAGAACATGTGGAAGGGGCAGAGACAGACAGAGAGAGAGAGAGAGAGAGAGAGAGAGAGAGAGAATCCCTAAGAGTCTCTACACCATCAGTGCAGAGCCCAACATGGGGCTTGAACTCACAAACCATGACCTGAGCCGAAACCAAGAGTTGGATGTTCAACCGACTGAACCACCCTGGCGGCAGGAAAGTTTTATGACGTGAGCAATTTTCCACACCCTCTTTGATTTGGAGTTTTGTTGGCCCCTTTGTACATACTCAAAGAAAGAACTGAAATAAATATATGTATTGGTGACCCAGTGTCTACCAGGGATGATTGGTTATACAGAATCCCCAAATCTTTGTAACCTAGAATAAGAAAGCTTTATTGAACATTGCACATTCATGCTAAAAATCTACAGTGACTGGAGGCTCTGTATCTTTTCACTCTGATCCAGGCTGACAAAACAGAGGACACTTTGAATATTCATATTCACTGTGTCAGAGGACAAAAAAAAATGTCTTCAGAAGGGCCTCCACTCTAAAAATGATACATTACTCTTTTACTCACAACTTACTGGCGAGGACTAGTCACATGGTACAATGCAATCACAAGCGAGACAGGAGGAAAAAGAACCTACAATGTCTGAACAAATATCAGCAATGTCCATTACAATCTGCCCTTCTGGGTCACCAAATGTTTGGTTCATCCTTCTTTCTGCAGAAAAATATGCTCATCTTTTCTATAGGTGAGAAAACTCCCAAATTCCATACAGTCATGGCATCAAGCTCTGGGCTATCCATGGAGGTTTCCACATGGAGTTTATATGCAAGAATGCGTACATCGCACACAGGCTGCCTTTCTCTTCATCTGGGAAACTATACATGAAAAAGGGCAAGATATCTGTATCTTCCACAACCAGTAAGAAATGTTGAAACAGGAGCAAGAGAATTGCAGTAAACACTCCTATTCAGAAAGGGGGAGAGTGAGAGACACGCACTAGACATTGATCCACAGCACCTAGCCTAGAGTAGTATGCTTCTTGATCAGGCCCAAATTCTTTTTCCTGGAGAAAGTTCTCTAGTTCAGGGTTCTCCATGGTCCTTACCTCTCATTTTTGTCCATTATACTCTCTGGTCATTTTCAAGGAGACACTGATGAACAGGCCACCCTGGCAGGCCACACAGCTTCTCAGTCCTCTTCCTATGTACTGAAAGTGGGAGGCCATAGGATCATCTTAAGTATCAAGCAGTCATTAAATCTTGTCAATCCAGAAGCTAGTGTCTTACTCATTGGTGTCTTTTTCTCTTGTGCTCAATAGCTATACATGCCAACAGCTACACCAAGAATTTCCTTCAAAACATGCCTCACTCCCTTGACTTAACTGCACATACCTGCAAGTCATGTGGCTTCAGTGATAGAGCCATACCCTATTCTCCTTTCTCTAAATGATTTTCCTTTGAACTGAAAAGATCTGGTGGTCACTCCTTAATCCATGTAGAAGCTTTAACCATAGATATGATAGCCATGGTTTTATCTTTGTTTTTAGGATGAGTTTTAATAGGTCTTTGTGGTGTAAGCTGCTTCTCAATTTTTTGGCTTTTACTGTTTGGAGTTTAAAAAGAATTGCCTCTTGTAATTTCTGGACTGTATACTCTTTCAGTCCTACTTGCAAACTGTCCAGTTATTTTCTAAGCTTGTCTCTTTCTCCTAGTGTCTTGTCAAATGCTCCCAAAAGCAGTCAATGTATCCTACTAACATTCTATAGCCAATTCTTTCCCTTTGTACAGTGTGCTGAGGAAGCAAATTAATGACACAGTCCCGATTAAAATGGAAATATACTATGTGATGTAATATATAATATGTAATATATAGCTATATACTATAGAACATATCATGGTAAGGAGATACAGCAGCACACATACTAATCCAGCCTGGGAAAGGTCCTCTGGAAGGGTTACTCTTAAGCCTGGTACTGAAGGAAAAGTAGAAATCTGCCAGGTTAGGAGCACCTGGGTGGCTCAGTTCGTTGAGGGTCCAACTCTTGGTTTCAGGTCAGGCCATGATCTCATAGTCATGTCATGCAAACTGATTAGGTCTATTGTCTTCCTTCCTTCATATTCCAAGTAACATATCAGACTTCCATCACCACAAAACATGGATTGCCTTTCTTCTAGCCTCTAATATCAGTTTCCCTGACACCTGAAAACTGCCCCCCACATCAAATTAATCCCACATATTTTAATTTTTTATTTCTTTCAGTATCTCTCCACTCTTCATACTAACTTCTGGAGCATTCAAGGTGTGCTAGTTTAAACGGAGTGAAAAACGATCCCCAGAATCTCAATAAATGATGACATGAAGATTTCTATTTTCTTTATAGGGGGAAAATCTAGCTCTTCCTGTCTACATTTTGTCATCATCCTAGTGTAGAAGATTCATATGATTTTTCCCTTAGGTCATTTAAACAGCCTCACTCTCAAGTCTTGAACTCATAACTCCACAGCCAGCCTTGAGAATGATGTATGTGTGATACAAATCTGATTATGTTCCCTCAATTTACAACTTCCAATTCTACCCAATCATATTGAAAATAAAATCCTCCCCCCTCCTTTTTTAGTAACTTCTTTCATGATGTAATCATTGTCTACCTTTCTAGCTCATCTCTGGTCATTCATCAACATACACTTATGTCTCAGTCACACAAAAACACTTGATCATTCTTGTCTCCATCTGGACAGCTTTCCCCTTATTTCCTCCCTTTTGTTAATACCTACACATTTTTTTTTTTTAACACTTAGATCAAACACAGAAAAACCATTCCAAAACTCCCTCTGCAATTTGGGTTACTTAAATTTCCTCTTTCATTAGTATCCTGTGAGTAACTTTTTCATAAACTACATATTGCATCATGTTTTATGGTTTATTTTTATTCCCTAAAGTGGACTGTTAGCCCTCTGAAGTCAGTAACTGTCTTTCTAATTTGTCTCAATTCCTAGAACAGTGACAAACACATGATAGATGTCCACTATTCATTAAGGAATACCTACTCTGTCACTAGGTACTGTACTAAACTCAGAAAAGAGAGATTAATTTGAATAATTTTTTCTTTCTTTAGCTTATGACCCCCTCTCACTGAATACAGTTGATGTCATTTCCTGACTGTGCCATGAAACTCTTCTGATCCCCAGAGCCATAGATGAAAACACTGTATTATGAAAAAGGGTCTGATTTAAATAAGTGGGATGGTTGTCTCATAACTTTATGCTGTCAAAATCTTAATCCTGATCTCTAAGCATACCAAAGGTAACCTGGTTCCATTACACAGCATTCTGTAATATGTTTTACTAAATTAAGTGGAAGTCATAGCACAGAATTTCAACTCTCTGATTTCTTCCTCTCTGGCACCATTTGCTTTTATTAATGAAAATATTAATTTATGAAACTTAAAGGTATTTATTTGTTTATTTAAGAGGTTGCAAAACCTTATTCATAATTACTATGCAGATTTAGTTTTCCAACACCTGGAATAAAGATTACAAGGTTTTAAGCCTAGTTATCCTTGCTTTAGTATATGGATATTTTTATTTCCTGTGGATTACTCCAATACCTATTATTTTTCAGGTTTCCTAAAAATTGACTTAATGCAATATTTTATGCCACTTTTAGGGTTATGCCTTTCTGCTCATAATTTTTTTTAATTATTTACTCCTTTTCGTAATAACTGCTCATAGCCTGGGAGGGGTTTACTTTGCCATATGCTTACCAAATCACTTCAACTTCCAAGTTTCCTCTTGGCAAAATTTGCTGTTGCTGTTATTGTTGTTTTTAATTTGGATATGTTAAACACTCTGAAAAGAAAGGAGAATTCCAAATATATATATATTTTTATATTAATTTTTTTAACATTTATTTATTTTTGAGAGACAGAGACAGAGCACAAGTTGGGGACGGGCAGAGAGGGAGGAAAACACAGAATCTGAAGCAGGCCCCAGGCTCTGAGCTGTCAGCACAGAACCCAATGCAGGGGCTTGAACCTGTGAACCATAAGATCATGACCTGAGCAGAAGTCAGACTCTTAAATGATTAAGCCCCCCCAGGAGCCCCTCAAATATATATATATATATATTATATATATATATATAATATATATAAATATTATATTTATATATATAATATATATATAATATATATAAAATATATATGTTATTTATATATTATTTATATATATTATATATATATAAAATATATATACACACAAATATATTTATATATATACATATAAATTTTGTATGTCTGGTAATGATGAAAATGGTACAAAGAAACACACAGAGTCAACATGTCCCTAACCCAGAGCTTAGATGGGGTCAGACCTTATTTTTGAGGTCTTTTTGACTGAACATAAGATATACGGAGGCTGTATGCCATGATGGAAAGAGAACAAAATTTCGAGTCAGGCACACCTGAGAAAAAATTGAGATTCTGGCACATCCAACTCAGTGCCCTAACCTCTTACAAACCACTAACCCCTCAGCCTGAGTTCTTTGTCTGTAGAATAGTAGTAATAATCCTTGAACTTGAAGGACTGCTGTAAGGATTAGAGATGAAGTAGATGACACACACCAGATACTTGAAGGGATATTATTTCTTTTATCATCTTGTAAGACATAAAGAGGATTATCCTCTTGAAACGTTTATAATTTTACTCTATCCATTACTTGGGGGCCTTCTTTCCTTTCTCTCTTGTTCATTGATTAGTATTTCTTTAAAAAACAGAAACAGAAATTATGATTATGTTATTTTGCATTCCAACCACGGTTATGAATAACGTTATAAGAAAAACTCCAATGTGATCAGTGAGGATTAATTTTTAAATAACAAATAAAGGGGAATGTTGTAATATGCCAAGCAATTAGGGAATTGGAGTCGCACAGTTAGAGTCCCCACGGTTAGCAACCTGGAGTGGAAATGGTAGAGCCCTCCTGCCATTCATAATACCTTAAACTTAAGTCTTGGATAATCAGAACATTTTGGAGAATGGGAGTCATGAAATAACAGATGGTAGTAACCTGACAACCTAGCCTCGTAGAGATGCTGAACAGTGATGGCAGCTGATCAGTGCACACCTTGACTCGCAATACAAACAGGATACAAGTAAAACCGCCAAACTTGCGCACGCTGCTCTTAATTTATGCCACAGAACAGAGGTTTTGAATGAACAATCAAAAATCCAATAGAGTGAGCTCTTGATTCACTGCAAATGCAGAGCAGGAACAATGTGGATAGTATTTTAAAGAAATAAACAACGATAAAACTTGCTATAGGATGTTGAAAAGCAGACACACTCTAAAATAGCATTACATATTTTCAGATTCTTACATACCCACCTCTCAGACTTGAAATTCTAGGCAGTCATAACATTAGCTGCTAAGATTCGGTATGTATGTGAGGAAAACAGGCGAAGATTATCATTGACAGAATTCGATTTCCATTTATATCCTTTGACTTTTCGGGTTTTAGTCTACCAGTTCATGGGTTCATGAATTTTTGATTTATATTTCTTTTCTGAAAGGAAGTTGCCTTTGCTAGTGGCCACCAATTACCAATACCTGGGGCCCTTTAGGACCCTGAAAGCCTTAAAAACACTAGCCAAAAGGCAAGGATATGGTCCTGATTGACACTGGGTTCACAGCTTCAGTGGGGTGGTGGTGAAGAGGGTCGGGGGCAGAACTGAGAAAAATGTGAACACAACAAAATGTCCATTTTTGTTCTGCTTTCATCACATTTTGTTCTTCTGGTCTGAAGAGAAAATGTCAGGTACTTAACAAAACAATATTATCAGGAGGACCTCAGTTCACTTTCATAACACTCAAAAATAAGCTTTTAGAGGTGTGGACTTCTCCAAAGGTGGATTATAAGTAATCCAAACAGTGGCCAAAGTGGCAGAATTAAGGTGCTTGGTCAGCTTTCTGTATGAATTTCCTAACCTTTAAAACTCCAGAAGTTTAAAATTACAGCATTCCAGTAATAGAAATTTTATTATGACATTCCTACATTTAAGAGAATCCTGTAAGTGTCATTCCTTTTCAAGACGCCAGTCACAATAACTTTTGAATTTCTGCATAACTTTTCATTTTCCTGTACTGAAGAAACCCAAAAAGCTCCATGTAAAAATCCACAGATCCTGATGTGCCCTTTTGTTTAAGTAAAAAATCCATCAAAAACCTCCACCTTTCTTTTTATAAAGTTTGCTTGTAGTTTCACACTTTTGTTTGAGTGATGCAGTGGCCCTGGAAAGGTCAGTTTTTTATTTGCCTCAGTCTAGAGGACTAAACCTGTGAATGAGAACTAACATACTCGGTCGATGCCACCTTTGCATCATTCAGCTGGCATTTGTCTCATATTGACCATCTATGAAGTTTATACTGCCTCGCTGGGAAGAGAAACATGCATAATGACATACAACATAATCTTTGCTTTTTGTAAGAATTAGAGAGAAACAGACAAAACCAAAATGCAAGAAGCACGTTAAAAATGCCCTATGTGTAGCATGAATAATACTTCGGAGCGGGAAAAGATCATTTCTGCCTAGAGCAAACTGCTTAATATACTCTTAGAATTCTGTGCTCTCTCACATAATCTGTGTGCTTTAATAAACTTGCTGCCTCTTTGCATGGAAAAACTCCAACACCCCAATCATTTTTTTAACCTGGTAGGCTTTTTTTGGGGTGGGGGGAGAGAAAGCACATGCAAGCGGAGGAGGGGCACAGAGAGAGGGAGAGAGAGCGTCCTAAGCTATGGCTATGAGATCATGGCCTGACCTGAAACCAAGAGTTGGACGCTCAACCAACTGAGCCACCCAGGTGCTCCTAACCTGGCAGATTTCTACTTTTCCTTCAGAGTAACCCTTTCAGAGGACGTTTCCCAGGCTGGATTAGTATGTGTGCTACTGTATCTCATTACGATGATATGTTCTATAGTATATGGCTATATATTACATATTATATATTACATCACATAGTATATTTCCATTTTAATAGGGACTATGCCATTAATTTGCTTCCTCAGCACACTGTACAAAGACTGGAACATATTAAGCACTTTTGAAAAAGTTTATAGAATGAATAAAAAACCTATTTTTATTGGATCTTCAAGAACAAGTAGGATTTCTCAACTACAGATGACACAGAGGGGACTCTAAGGAAGAGCAATATGTATAAAAACACAAGACATATTAGAGAAATGAAAAAGGGAGATAAAATTTCTAAAATAGGGGATAGGTAACAGGAGATACAAACTTAAACTTAGCTGAAGAAAGATGCCCAAAGACTTTAAATTCAAGAGCGAGATATTTGGCCTCTAGATTCCTCACTACTTTTTCTCCCAGGGACACCCAGTCTCCTCCACACTTCACTGAATGATAGTTTAAGATAAATAACAGGACCTGATGAAACACCCACAGAGCTTATCAGGGGTGGAAAAGAACAAGGTAAGACATTTCAGAATGTCCATATTTAGGGAATAAGAAGAGGAGGACAAATCAACGAACACAGAAAGGAGGAGTGGTCAGATTTACCTGAAGTATGAAATTACAAAGAAGCACAAACTAAAGAGTTCTAAGAAGGAAAAGTGGCAAATGTACGAAACTGGCAAATGTGATGAAGAGAATTTCGACCTGAGGAAAGGTTACTGAATGTGGTAACAGAGATTTATTACCGACTGACAAATGAGACAATTCAGTAGACTAGTCAAAGCGTGAGACAGATGAGAAGGGCTTCGGGAAGGGGCAGGGAGAGGAAATCAGACAGAGATGTAACCCACTGGGAAATTATCTCAATACGCTAGCAGAGGGGATTTGATGGTATATGGTATATATTATGGAGGTAATTTTATGCTGTTTCAAGTCCCATGTATATGCTGATAAGCATGTATTTTATGTGTTGTCAGGAGTTTAAAATTTTGGAGATGGAAAATTTGCACTCCATTGACAATCTCTTTGTTCTTTATCTTTCATAAGGAAAAATAAGAAAAGCCCTCATACTTTCACTCATTCTACAAACATATCATTAGCCAGGAAAGAAGAAATAAAAAAGGAAAGAAAGGAGGGAGGGTAGGGGAGAGAGAGAGAGAGAGAGAGAGAGAGGAGAGAGAGAGAGAGAGAGAGAGAGAGAGAGAGAGAGAGAGAGATTGGTTTGTTTTCATTTATTCTATTTCTTCAAAGAGCAAGGAGCCCAAAATCATTTACAGTTAACCTTTCAATGTCCCTACTATCTGGAAGAAGGAATGTCATTTTGGCATGCAGCTGATTCTGGATGCTTTCCAGACAGATTCTCAATACAAACCCACTGGCTGCACATATAATCAGTTTACTACTTGATTTGATATGAAAAATGAAAAACCCACAAAGTAAAACTACTACCTTGGTGGCCCCCTGATTGACTTGAGCAGGAAGTTTTGAACTGTAAATAATGCTTCCATTTTAACACTTGGACACTCACCTATGTGAACTAGTTTATTTCCTCCCCAAGCAACCACGTTCATATTCACATTTTCTAGATAATTACTTATGATACCCAATTCACTTTGTGTTTGGGGACATTGCTGAGAATCATATGATTTTAGAGTTAGAACGGACTAGATAGGGGTGCCTGGGTGGCTCAGTCAGTTGAGCGTCTGACTTCCATGATCTACTGGGTTTGTGAGTTCCAATGCCACACTGGGCTCTCAGCGCAGAGCCCTCTGGGATCCTCAGTCCCCCGTCTCTGTTTGCCCCACCCTCACTCATGCTTTCTCTCGCTCTCGAAAATAAACATTAAAAAAAAAAAAAAAGGACCAGATAGAATATATGTCCCAACTCCTTATTAACAGATGTAAACCCAAAGCTCCAAAAAACAAACTCAAGGGGCGCCTGGGTGGCGCAGTCGGTTAAGCGTCCGACTTCAGCCAGGTCACGATCTTGCGGTCCGTGAGTTCGAGCCCCGCGTCAGGCTCTGGGCTGATGGCTCGGAGCCTGGAGCCTGCTTCCGATTCTGTGTCTCCCTCTCTCTCTGCCCCTCCCCCGTTCATGCTCTGTCTCTCTCTGTCCCAAAAATAAATAAACGTTGAAAAAAAAAATTCAAAAAACAAACTCAAGGTAACACAGCTAGTGAGTCTTTAAGAAGGGACTAGTGTTCACATTCTGACTTGAGTTCCAGGGCTCTTCCCTGATCATGTTTTTCGTTGTGTGTTGCCAACCCTTCTTAGCACTCGTTATATTTCTACCCTCCATTTTGCCATTAATTACCTTTTTTCAACCATAAGCACATTTTTCATAGGTCTCAGTTTTCTCTGTGCAAAATGAGTGAGCTGAATTAGCTATCTTTTTTTTTTAATGTTTATTTATTTACGTTTAAGATAGAGCGAGAGACAGAGACAGAGACAGAGTGTGAGCAGGGGAGGGGCGGAGAGAGAGGGAAACACAGAATCCAAAGCAGACTCCAGGCTCTGAGCTGTCAGCACAGAGCCCGATGTGGGGCTCAAACCCATGAACTGTGAGATCATGACCTGAGCTGAAGCTGGAGGCTTAACTGGCTGAGCCACCCAGGAGCCCCAAATTAGATATCTTTAATCTAGCTAAGACATGGTATGATTCAATGACCATCATGAAACCAATTGACTGGTTCCTAGGTATTTCTGTTTCATGTAACAGAAGCCCAATCAAGCAAGTGTAATTAAAAAGGTAGATTTATTATAGGGACACAAGGCTATCTCATAGATCCCAAAGTAAAGAAGTATGGGGGCTTCACTAGGAACTAGGACTATAAACTGATACTATCACAAGTTTATAATTGATTTCTTCTCTGTCTCTGAGGGACCCCTGCATTCTTCCCTGTTAGTCCCTGAATATCAGCCTAATTTTTCTTTCCTTTCACATCCGTTCTCAACTGCTTCACCAGGCACAGAACACAGTTGTCCTTAAGGGCAGCATTCCCACTCAGTTCAAATACCATCAGAACCTAGCTAGCATCTCTGAACCCCAAATGTCTTCTCCATCAAATCTGGTTGATCCAGCCTGGGTCAGATGCCTACCCACTTCAATAAGCCGGGGCCAGTAAGGCAAGACCAGGGTTCACTTCATCTTCAGAGAAGGGCAATTTGGTTTAAACAGTGTTGCCCAGAGAATGCTATATATTCAGAACTACCAGAATCAGTTTGTTGCTACTTGATTGGTGTGAGGATGACAGAGATTCTGTGACTAAATCAAGGATGATGTAAGCAGAAAGCCCAGTATGAATGTCTTATTCTGTCAGGATTTGACCACAATCTACATCAATAATATAGATAAATATTTACCCTACTTAGCTATTTCAGATTGTCTATATCTAAAGGATTCCATATTCAGGTTTTGGAAAAAAGCCCACATGAAGAAGAAAAGTAAATTCAAGTTATCAGTTTAGAATGAAAATGAAATGTAGAGCCAGGAAGTAAGGAAGCAAAAAAAAAAAAAAAATCCTCTCTAGAGAGAATAGTGAACCCATAGCATAGCAACAAGGAAAGGAATGCCACAAAAGAGAATGGTCTCCAGATACTGGAAGAAGTGTAGCTATTCCTTTGGGAGGGCCTTGGTTTAAAGGGATTAAGGTAAATATTTAGGATTAAAAAAAAAAAAGAATCAACTAGGACAAGACAGCAAGGAATTCAGTGTGATTTCTCTCTGAACAGGAGCTGGTTTGTTATTATAATGAAACAAGCCCCCTGCTGGCACCTTTTCCAAGACTTGTTTCCAATCCTATTGAGATTTCTACCCTTCAAAAGAAAGGATGTGGATTATTAGACTCTTGGCAGGGGGTACAGAAAAATCTGTGTTGCTCTAGGTCCAACCCAGCGGTGGCGGATTAAGGTGTGATCGAATGGATTGGTAATCAGTCCCAAACTCAGAAGAGAACCTCCAGATTCTGTCAGGATCCTCGACGAGGCAATTTCCCAGTAGAATTCCACTTTGCTGCTTCCATTTCTTCTTTATATTTTTTATTCACCTCCTTGAATTCCACTGGTGAATTCTGTTCATCTGCCACCAGGCTATGTTTTTTCAGTTATCATATTTTCAAAAGGTGTTGAAGAGGGGAGCTGGGTATGCTTAACTACTTTTGAAGAAAACACAGTGCTGGGGCATCTTTATTTTTATCATGGTGTATCTTGAATTATTTGACTCCATCTGGTTAAGTCAGTTTGAATCAGGCCATGCCAGAGAACTTTTCTTATCGCAGTTTAGTCTGCTAGTTCTTAAGAAAGGAGGATAGCTTTTTTCACCTTCTGTTGTTTTACCCTACAGACTTCCCAAGTCCTATTTTATGAGCAAACACCAAAATCTCAAGTTCTTATATCTTTAATAGGAAAAAAAAGTTGAAACATATTTATTTATGTTTATTTTTTTAATGTTTATTTACTTTTTGAGAGAGAGACAGAGACAGAGCGCGAGTGGGGAGGGACAGAGAGAGAGGGAGACACAATCCGAAGCAGGCTCCAGGCTCCGAGCTGTCAGCACAGAGCCCGACGCCGGGCTTAAACCCACGCACTGTGAGATCATGACCTGAGCCGAAGTTGGACACTCGGCCCACTGAGCCACCCAGGTGTTCCTAGAAATATATTTAAATATTATCTATGTTCATGTGTTTTACCCAGATTTTTAGATATATTATCTATATTCATGTATATATGTATCACTTTAAAATACATATATTATACATCTATATACACATCTATACATCTTTACAGCTATTTTGGAGGTATATGTATCAAATATAATGCAGGCTGTTTATTACTAACATCTATGCTATATCAGAGTTTATATCAGCTTATGCTGTATCAGAGACAAAGGCAAATGACCTGAATAGTTATCAAATTCATGGGCCATATTTAATTTAACACTCATATCTGTGGAAATTGAGCATAAGCAGATAAAACTTCTAAAGTAAGACTTTGAGGACTTCCGTCCTTAGAAGGCTTTATCTGCTTTTTTATACCATTATTGACTCTTTGTAAATAGAAATCAGTTTATTTTTGCATGGGCATTGTGAATGGTACTAAAAAAAGCAAAAGACCCTTCTTTAACATGTACTCTTAAGAATACAAGTAGAAACAGTACTCTGGTTTGTCACTTTAATGATCATCCCTCCTTCCTGTGGATTGACATTAGCCATTGCCAGTGTTCATACATCATGGCTATTATGTAGATACAGACCCATTTTCTGTTTAGCATGTTTTATCCATACAAGAACTTGGGAGCTCTTACCAAAATATAAATACTTCCAAAACTCTTAGGATTATTTTCTCTAATTTTAGATAAGCAAGGTAAAGAACCTATGTTCCAATGAAAAATAGCGTGCTGCCCTTTCCATCTTTTTGAACTCGCACTACCAGAGCCCAACTAAAGTCTCTGAATCCCAATTCCAAATGTCTTCTCAGTCAAATCTGATTGATCTAACCTGGTCAAATTTTCACCCAGCTCAATAATCTAGGACAAGGAGGGAAAGGCCAGAATCCTTCCCTCATCAGAGAAGGGCCATCTAGTATAAGAAGGTCTAGTTAGAGATTAGATCTCTAGAGATCCCTCTAATTTGAGATTGGTTTATGTCAGTCTACACTGTGAAACATTTTCTCCTCTAACATTAAAAAGAAGAACAAGACATTTCAGAGAAGTGGTTTCCAAACCTGCATCCCACATTCCTATTTTGGAAGTTGGGGGGTTCTCAGTTTTAATAAAGAATGTACAGAGAAGTAAAATAA
Organism: Prionailurus viverrinus; assembly: GCF_022837055.1. NCBI lineage: Eukaryota > Metazoa > Chordata > Mammalia > Carnivora > Felidae > Prionailurus > Prionailurus viverrinus. The sequence goes on from NC_062568.1 coordinate 145,221,950, forward strand.
AAATCAAATCAATGTCAAAACAGCAGAATGAATAAAAGTTTTAAAAGACACACCTAAAAATAATTCAACTAATATAAGACTCCAAAAAAAGGAGCAACTGAAAGTCATCACCATGTCAAGATGTTCTGAAGATGAAGCATTTCCCCCCCAAACTGCAGGAGTTTCATGTACATGTATAGAATAAGAGATTTACAGAGTTATCAAGGATTGTGTGGAAGCCATATCTCTTATGGGAACACTGAACTGGGGTCTTCCTGTTCCAGTAATGTGAAGCTTTTGCTCAAAGATGTCAAACTTTGCTGCTCCTTAAAAACTCAATACTTTATTAGTAAATAGCCCAATTTCCTTTAGAATAATAGTGTATGGAATTGCAAGGCATTTAGTAAAAGAACTAAATACATGACTTACTACTTTTATTTTTCCATGCAATTGGAAAGATAACAGTGGCCCATCTGGCACTCAAGGATGGTGTGGAGGAAAACAGAGCTCCAGGGACATAGTCTATAACCAATTTCATATCTAACAATGAGAACTAAGTCAGGTCTTAACTAGATTCCTTGAGAGAGAGATTTTCTGGGGCCTCATTCTCCATCCATTGACAAGAAAAAAGGAAAAGTAAGAGGGTGGAATTATGAATTTTTGCTGTCTTTCAAAGTCTTTCCTTCCTCTTCATATTTCTTCCCTTCTCTTAGCAAAACACAATGCATATAAAAGGAAAAACAAGTTGTGATTGCTTATTAATTGATTGTATATATCTATCTGTCATGTGAAAGTATGTAGGAAGGGCTTTTATATTTAAGTGGAGCATGATGTCAAATTTATGTCACTTTGTTTTTGCTTTGTTTGATTTTTACATGCTAAATGCCATGTATGTTCAAGAAGTACCTTTGCTTCGGCCTGCAGTTAGGCTACTTTTGAATTATTTTAGATTTTTGCTACTGACCAGAGACTTGCGCTTCTTACCCACCCCATAATATTAGTCCTCAGTAAAGCCTTCTAAAATTCAATCAATCATCAAAAGTGATATTACTTTCCCAAATTGAGCAGTCAGTAAAGACTTCTGAAATTCTACCAATACCTAAAATGATGGGAATGTTCCAGACCAGTGCCATTTTCTTGTAATAATTTGATTTTGGTCTCAATCCTTGGCCAAGAATGGGAAAAGATACATATTTACAAATCCACTTGGGGGAAAAAATGTTACTATTTCAAGAACAAAAATGTTAACCAATGATGAACTGCTCTTAAAGAAATTATTATTCATTGCTTAACACATGTATTTTACATCATATTTTATCCAGTGTATTTCACTTTTTACTTTTATATGTTACAGTGAGAATTAAGAAATGTTCTTAGGAATCTTGTCCTTGATGATCAATAACAAGTAAAGGTCAATCTTCAATTATGGCGTTGTTAAATTAAAACTATGCAATTAAACCAGTAGTAAATTAGAATTCTATGTACAAAAATATTTTTTTTGCATATATCTTTTCATAGAGTAATCTATTACTTCTGCTTTAAATAGACCTGATCTTTTGGATAATGCTTCGACCGTATTGTTTAAAAGTTACTACAGAACCAGAATTAAATGCTTCTCTCTGTCTCTCTCTTTTTTATCTACCGTGTATTGAGTGTTTACTACTTGTAAGACATTGTACTTTACAGTTAATGTCTACTTTAATTCTCTTAGTACTTCTTCAAGTAATTATGGTCGTCCTCATATTAAAAATGAGAGAATCAATACATAAGCAGGTAGGACCACATTATTCTATCATATGGAAAATCTGGAATAAAAAATCTATGCCTTCTGGCTCTAAAACTGTGTTCTTAACTACAGAGCAGCTTTTCTTAAGAGTGACAAAAGCGAATCCCTTGCCTTTGCCTGCAGAAAAATAAAAAAAAAATCCTAAAAGCTAAAAGACTTATGCTTTAAATTTATGTAGGGAGGAGAGCCTACATTTTTTTTCCTCTCTCTTAAAGGAGGTTTGGGGGCATGACACGAAACTGACAACCAAAGAAGAAGTAAATATTGATAGTATCCCGGGTGGTTGAATGGGCTTCTAATTTTTTATTACTATTCAGCAAGTGTCACTCAAACTAGATTCCTTTATTGCAGCGGTGCTATGGATCACTGACATAAATTTTCTGTTTGTACAATTTTCCCTCTCATATTGTCAAGTATCTAGTGGTTTTATTAGTGGCTTGCCTGTAATTAGATTCTGGGTACAGACTCACACTCATCTTTCCAGTCAGGATATCAGAAAGACTATCACTTGTCTTCTGATATTCCAGTGAATTCAGTTTGGGATATGATCCGTTAGTAGTAATTTCGTTTGTGGGTTGCACAATACCCAGTGACAATGGACTCTACTCTCTTGATGTTTCTGTAGCCTCCCTTCATTTGGGATTCTGTTCCACCTGAACACTTACGTTTTTGAGTGATAATATCTCTTGTATGTGGAGAACGATACAAATTAAAATCAGAAAGAAAAAAAAACACACGTAAGTTAGTGTTTTAATTTGATTCTTCAGTATTCTCAAGTATCTCAATAGGTTCTTTATATCTTTTTTGTAATTCCTGGCATCAGGAATATTAATTTTAAATAGAGCATCCTTCCCATGAACAAAATCCCCAGAGACCATTTATTGTTTTCTTTTTCTGAAATCCATAGGTTAATGATATGTATTTCTTTTGACTTGCTTACTTTCTTCCTTCCACCCAAATGAAATGTTCAAATGATACAACTTTGGTTTAGATAATTTCTAAAAATCTGTCAGTGAATCTGATATTGCCACATTTATGAGCACTCTGTTCCCAGGGACTATCAAACAAAAGAGCAAAGAAGCCTGGATAAACATTTTATTACAAAAAAGGCCAATAACACTATAAGCTGTCAGATCATGAAGTGGCCATTTTTCACTTACGTAAGAAAACATGGAGGTTCCTTTTCCCCCTATCTGCCCAGAAACTCACAATTCACGACACATATGCACTTCAGAACAAATTAAGGTAAAAAAGATGCTCAGATATTAATGGAAATCTCCCATTTTCTTTTGATTAATTAAAAGGGTTTTAGGAGAAAACTAATAATGGTCCACAGGGAAGAAAAGGCCATTAAAGTCATGGAATATATATTAGCAATTAACTTACTTTATTTACAACCCATTTTTCTGCTGAAAACTGGAATGCATAAAATATATAAATTGTCATAAAATAATAAATATATGTAAAATTCATGAAAACCTGATAACAGATTGTGAATGTAATGATATTATTAAGAATTAAAATAATTTAGTATTTTTCAGCGACCAAAATATATGAGATGAGCTTTCAAATAATGTTAAATAAGTAAAGTAGGATTGTAATTGGATATAGCCCTAATTAGATTCTCTCCATTTTGATCTTCATTTAAACATCTTCTAAATTCCTTTTTACAGAAAAAACATAGATTTGAAATTGGTGTAAGATTATATAATCAAGCAGGCAAATTCTGAGCGTTTATTATTTCATAGAGGTTGGAATATCAAGATGGATTCCTACCAGTAAACATAGGAACTTCAAACTTCAACAAATATTAACAGTATAGTCGTGGTCTAGATTTGCTCTGGGTGTACACTGACCCCTTTACTTAAAAATGGAATAATCCCAGGAAATCTAATTTTCAGTGTCTGACCTAGAACTTGGGTTACAATGGAGGGAAATTCCTGGTGGGAGTCTCAGGATTCCAGACTAAAGAACCAGTGTTGTGCATTTGAACACAGATGTTCACCTCAGTAGACCCAGAGGTCAAGGATAAATTTAAGCACATTTTCCTAAAATAAAGATCAATTCTGAAATGAACCGACATGTAGTGACTAATCACCAAATACTTATTAAGTAACTTTAGTACACAGTACACTTTCCGATTATAGAAAATAACAGATGTGTTTTAAGTTTAATTTAAAAAACGTACACTATTCATTAAAGGTAAGTAACACAGGGTAGAGTGGGGAAAGCTTAATCTTTGAAGTTAGATTCCAACCGGCTTGTAAATTTCTTCCCCTCCTTAATCCCTCAGTTTTTCCTCTATACAGTGGGAGTGAAAAAGATCTACTTCATAAGGTTATTCTGATGCTTAAATGAGAGTCTATCAAGCATTTAGCATATGCTATGCACTCAACTGATTGTAGCCATTAAGTAGATTTAAAATACTTGGTAGTATATTAGGTGTCCTTGATAAAGACTAGGTTCCTTTCTCCTTACACCATATGCATCAATTTGGTAAGTGCCAAAATAATCATTCAAAAAATAAGTATTGCAGAAATTCATTGAGGATTAAGGCAGCGACAAAAGCTTTCCCAATAATGCAGAGCTTAGATAAGAATGTGGGAGAAGACACATCAGGAAAGTAAATGTACAGAGGAGGGAATTATTTGAATGTCTGAGGAATAATAAATGGAAAATTAGTCAAACCAGAAGCAAAATAATGTAAAACAAAATGAAGAATGTTAAGACTGGAGAAAAGGTGGTTGGAGAAATATCGAGTTTTTCATGAACATCACATAGAATATGGATGGCATTTTAATCAAGTAGAAAGAATTTAAGGAAAAGTGCTCTGAAGTGCTTTATAATAAGATATTCAAAAAGAAAGCTTTTCAGCAATGAATGTTACATGAGTTATATCAAGTTGCACTTTGACCATCTGTACCTATTAAGTAAATGGTTGCTGCTGTGACAATCAGACCCCAAATCCAAGTGGCTTAGTACAATCAAGTTTATTTTTCATTCACATAAGTGATATGTTCCTGGTCAATGAACAGCCTTCCATATTGTCAATCATGGAGCCAATCAATTACAGTTTTGCCTTCCTGTGGATCCATAGGGCACTCTCTATTTGCCAAAGAACAGGGAAAGAAAGAGGAAGATTACTATAGAAGGTTTTAATTGGTTGATCCTGAAAGCAGTGTTCATCATTTTTGTCTAAACTCCACTGGCCAGAATTCGATCACATGGGCCCCGTCCAATTGAAAGAGAGGCTGAGAAGAAAGAAAAAATGTTTTCTTTTTTAAAACTACAGAGTAATCTGACACACCATCTAAGATGTCTTTTTCGTTCAGGCTGGAATTTATAGCACTCAACTTTTGATAAACGTATGAACAAGAAAAGATGAAAACTGATGTCTATATTGTTCATCCGGGTGTAATTTCTGTTTAGAATTGACTTATCAGCCTTGTAAGAAAACACCACAATTTTCATTTTTTTAACAAGTACATCTGAATCAAGATGGATGATAGCCTGGATTCTAAACTATGCAAAATTAAAAAAATATATTCTAATTAGTTAGGTCTATCTTAATGTCTTGATACAAGGAACTATTTCAATATATCAGTGAATTTTACATGTGAATTGCTAAAGAAAACATTTGCTGCTAAATATTAAAGAGTAAATACATGGAATATCCAGATATAAGATATTGTAAATTTTAAAATGCACCTAAAATACAGACAAAAATTTCTTAATTACATAAAAGTATTGCATAAGAAAGGATATCATATAAACTAGCTTACAAGATGTATAACAACAAAGAAAGTGCACAGTGAAATTTCATTCTAGTTACTAATTTAAGTCATGGATATAGTATGCCATGATGCTGTCGTGGGCTGAACTGTGCTCCCCAAAAATTCATATGTTGAAGCCCTAACCCCCAGTATCTCAGAATGTGACAATATTTGGAGACAGTGCCTTCAAAGATTTGATTAGGTTAAATGAGCCATTAGGATGGGCCCTAATCCCCTCGGACTGGTGTCCTTCTAAGAAGTGGAAATTTGGACACACAAAGAAAGTAGGGATACATGCACACAAGGGAAAGACCATGTGAGGCTACAGTGAGAAGATGGCCATCTGCAATCCAAGGAGAGAGGCCTCAGAAAAAATCAAACACTAACACCTTGATCTTGGACTTCCAGCCTCCTGAACTATGAGAAAATAAACTTCCGTTGTTTAAGTCTATGGTACTTCACTATAGCAGCCCAAGGAGACTAAGATAGATTCTTATGAAATAATGAGACTCATTTGAAATTGAAGGTCCCAAAGGCAAATATTCATCATAAAGTTTTTACTAAAGGAAATACTTAAAGTACTTCTGTAATCAGAAAATCCAGCAAACAGCTGAATATCACCAGAGACCTGGAGCACAGCAATTCTTTTGTGTATAATCCTGGCAAATTGTGGAATGTCACCCAAGTCATATAATATGAAAGTCATTTATAGCCTAATTATTTGGCATGTAGCATGCAAATTTTTATAGAAAAAAGTAATAGTAGGGAGTTATTAATAATATAAGGTTACATTACCAGGAAGATATAAAATATTACTTTGTATTTACCTAAGAGCATGATCTCAAAATATATAAAATAAAACTTGAAATACATAAAAGAAGAACTCAAAAATATATAATCATGGGACCCATCGGTGGCTCAGTTGGTTGAGCATCTGACTCTTGATTTCAGCTCAGGTCATGATCCCAGAGTCGTGGAATGGAGCCCTGCTTAGAGCTCCTTGCTGAGCATGCAGCCTCCCGGAATTCATTCTTTCTCTCTCTCTCTCTCTCTCTCTCTCTCTCTCTCTCTGTCTCTTTCACCCCTCCCACTCCTCCTGCCCCTTTTCCCTGCTCAAGCTCTCAGAAAAAATAATAAATAAATTAAAAAATATATAAGCATATATATAATTATGAAATAAATTAAATTAAATTAAATTAATTAAATAAATTTTAAAAATTAAATAAATTAAATAAATTAAAAAATATATAAGCATATATATAATCATGAGAGAATATTTTAATACACTTCTTTCAATACTTGATAAGACAAGCAAACAAAAATCAGTAAAAATAGAGAAATCTGCACAACATGAATGACAAATGATATAATTGTTGTATGGAACATTGCATCCTACAATAGTAGAACATTTACAAAATCGACCATATGCAGGGACATAAAGCAAGTTCAACAAATTTCAAATGGTTGAAATTATATATCATTTGCTTTTGGAATAAAATTGCATTAAACTAGAAAATAACATCAAATGGTTCACAAAAAAATCCCTAAATGTTTGGAGATTAAGCACTATACTTCTGAGTAACTCATAGGCAAAGAATAAATCTCAATATTAGAACTGTTTTTAACTAAATGAAAACCAAAATTAATTTAAAACTTAAATACGCATATTGAAAGAGATAAAAAAAGGCTGATAATAAACTATGTATGTATCCACCACAAAAAGGTAGGAAAAAAGCAGCTGGTTAAACCCAAAGATAGTGAAAAGAAGAGAATAAAGAAAAAAGGAGTGAAAAGTTTAAAAAAAAAAACTCAAAAGAAAAAAAATGAATCCAAATTATATTCTTTGAAGGACAAATAAGAGTAGCAAAATTCTAGCAAAGAAAAAATTAGCAGAAAATAATAAAATAATACAAATAATATCAGGAATGAAAAACAGACATCAATACAGAACTTAAAGAGATTAAGAATACAAGAGGAAGCTATTATGCACAACCTTAAGCCAGTATACATGAAAATTAGGACGAAAAGAAAGGTAACTATAAAAACATAAGTTTAGGAAAACTGATGACAAAACCCCAGAAATCTTAATAGTCTTATATGTACTAAAGACATGAATTTGGAATGAAAATCCTCACCTCATTAGTCATGAGAAAAATGCAGATTAAAACCACAACTAGCACTATACACACCCACCAGAACTGCTGAAGCTAAGAAGAGAAAATAGTTAAGTATTCGCCTGATACGAAGCTACTGGAACTTCCCCTTACCACCAGGAGTATACATGTGTGCAAGCACTTAGCCACATGAAAAGGCAGGGGATCAATCTCACATATAAGATGGAACAAAAGAAGCGTGACACAAAACGTTCATACTATGTGATTTCACTTATATTATGTTCAAAAATAGGCAAAACTAATCTATGTCACCTTTGGTGTGGAAAAGAAGGGATATTGGCTAGGAGGGCATATGTGAGAAGCTTCTATGGATTGTTCAATTTATCGATCTGATTGGTGGTAAAATGAGAATGTTCACTTTTTGTCAAGCTAATTACTTCTGCGTGTGTGTGTGTGTGTGTGTGTGTGTGTGTGTGTACTTTGATAAAATGTCTATATAATAATAATAGTATGACATATGATAGTTATTTCACATATGTTAAGTTCCATTACAAAATTCTCTGGCCCTGTTATTATAAAGCAAACAAGTTGTATGACCTGGAGAAAACAGGTCATTGTGAATCAATCATCAGCAAATGAAGCAGTGAAATATCTGTAACAGTAACAAAAACAGCAGCTTAGAATCTCAGCGGAAGAAAGGTTATTCCAAGTTTGTTCCAGAATCAGAAAAAAAAATTATATTTGTTAAAGAAACAGGGAAGAAAAATAAAAACTAAGGTAAATATTGAAGGACACATTTTGCACAACTATACCATAAAAACTGTACAGAGTTTGGTTACTCTAAAAGACAGGAAGAATAGAACTAGAGAATTTAAAAGAATCAATTGAGACATTGTTGTTCATGCTAATTAACAAGGAGGTGTTAATGTGGCATTTAACACTTAGATTTTAACTCCTAAACAGATGAAAATAAACTAGGAAAGACTGGGCCCAAACTGCAGTAAAAGTCCTAAGGAAACATTCCTACACAGTAATTAACAGCACAGCCACTTTCCCCATCTGAGCAACTTAACCCCCACTGTTTTCAGCCCCAAGCGCTGGTCTGATTTGGCTATCCAGAAAGGAGCTAGATATAGGAGGGAAGTCCTGATTAGTCCTATCTAACAATGAATGCTAGTTACAACCTCCTTGTAGTAAATAGGCATTAAAAAGATTGTGTTGCCTAATTTTACCAATGAGAGTGCTTCATGGAAAAGTAGCTCTGGAAGAGACAAGAGGATCAGGTATTTATTCCCCACCCCCCCCCCCCACCCCCGGTTTCTGAACGCTGTTGTGCTCTGAGATGCTACGACCAGCTTGCTCCATGAGGGTAGATCATCTATGTTTTTGTGAAGAAATAATAATTGTATTGTTGAAATATCACATGAGCAAACCACTGAGGCATCCTTCCATCCTTTACTGCAAGATAATATATCCAATTGTTTAACTCAGTGATTCTCAAAGTATGATTCTCAAGTTAGCAGCATCCACATTACCTGGGAACTTGTCAGAAATGCAAATTCCCAGACACCACCCCAAACCTACTAAATCAGAAACTCTTAGTAAGTGATCTTGATGGCATATTAAAGATCGATAACTACTGGTTTAAATCATTTTGAGTTGGGTTTTCCGTTAATTGTAACCAAACTTCCTATTTGATACAACACCAGTAGCAAGTAAGATCAAAATAAATGGGGATTATGAGATAAGAGAGATAAAGAAAAATTGTGAAGAGCAAAAGTTAAGAAAAAAACTAAGACTTGATGAATTTCCTCGTACGTAAATTATACCTCCCAAACACATACAAGAGACCAAACTGAGTTTATTCCTCAAAGTCTATGCTACATACCTTAAGCAACTCTGAGGCTGACAGCAGATTCATATGCTACAAATACCTCAGGATCCCAGCATCATCCTTATTAGATTCTTTATGTAAGTAAAGATTCATACATTTATTGTAGCCCCCAGGATTGAAAGTCGATGAACAGAGAACTTACAGTCCTGTCTTTATCTTCTCTTAGAAATCACTGAACAACAATAAGCATAACTGAGGAAACACAATTAAAAATACTTTTATCTTTCCAAAATGACAGAATATTGTAACCCTAAACTCTAATATTTGCTGAAGAACCACCAAATGTAGCAAAGGAGGGACAGGTATGGGAAAACACCAAATGAGAAAGTCTGCAGATCCCAAACACAGCCAGCAGAGCATAGTTATTCATAAGTAAAAACTTCATCTGAGGAGCGAAAGCAATGATCTTCTTTAAAATCATTTGTTTTAAAACAGAAGAAACGGAATGCCCAGGCTAGTGGGAAAATGCCATATGGTACCATGATGTATCAGGAACTCCTCAAGGAAACACAAAAACATATTTGGCATGATTGGAGAGATTGGAGACAGATTGGAGGGGAGAAACTTGGGATTTAAGAGTCTCCTATAGCTGTTGATCTTTATTGGCTCTGGAGTCATGACTAAAATAAATCTCTCACACATCCAACAAAGCATCTTGGGTTTCCTTGTGTACCAAGGTGAATTCTTACCACCCCATAGTATTACCATGATCCCTTTTTCACAAAAGCTTCTTGCAAAAAGCCATGCCAAGAAGAATTCATTCAAACAAACTGAACCAGTACAGAATCTCCCCTCCCCCAAATACAAAAAGTAATAAGTGAAGGCTAGAAACAACTAGAAAAATATAATAATCACAATGCCAAACAATTTTTCAAAATTAACAAAATAGCCAAAAGAGTTCAAGGTAAGTATAACATAGGCCTTAAGGAAAATATATGATGGGTACAGAGAAAAAGGAGCAGAAAGAGCTCAGGACAGTTGAGTTAAAAAAAAAAAAAAACAACCAACAATTGTTAAAGTGTCACTGATCACACTGCAAATGGAAAACATCACGCTAACCAGACAAAACAAGCAAATGGAGGTCAAGATTGGGGGGGGGGGGGAATGTGCTATATATAGAAACGATGACTTTCAAAAGCAGTAGCAATGATGGGGACAGAAAAATATTTTAAAATGTAATTCAAGAATATTTTTTTTAGAATTCTAAGACTAACCTACAGAGTAAAAGGGTAGAGCCACTCTCCAGGAAAACATGGATACAGAATGATCAATGCTGAAACATAGACCATAAAGGTGTCAGTCTTCTCTAAACAAAACAAATCAGAAAATTCTATTTGGCTTCAAGTCAAAAGTACAAAATCACCACATTAAGTGAAGATTCAGGCCAGCCTTAGAGGCTTCTGTTCAGCTTTCTCCAATGGTAATTGAGATTGGCAAATGTGTACAGTGTTTTCAGGGAAAAAAAGTATAACACAAAAACTTGATAACCAGTAAACTGTGAATGAAAACAAAGCCAGAAGACAGGCATCTTTACATGTGCAAGAATTCCAACTCCCATGAGTCCTTCTTTAAGGAAACCAATGGAGCCAAGGAAAAGATTAGTAAAGAAACTACGGGAAATGATTGGTTGGTACACTGAATTCAAACAACTGAGAATAAGACCAAATATTTGATAAAATTACAGTTATAAAATCAAAAGAAAATATAACAAACCACAAAAATAAAGCAAATGTATATGAGCAAAAAATTCAACACGAAAGGAAGAAATAAGATAAGGAGTAATATAAGTATTTTATTTCTTCATTGTTAAGCTGGTAACTAAAATATATATTTTTTTAAATGGATAAAAATATAATAGAAATACAATTGTGTTTAAGTATATAAAGGTATAGAACAGACTAAGAAAAAATGCTGTTTATCTATAATTTCAAATGGAAGTAAAAAGAAGAGATTGGGGAATTATGGCAATTTTGTTATTGCACAAAATGGAGATTCAATAGTTACACCTAAAGATGCAGAGTAGTAAGTATATTATATAAAATGATGGTATAAATGTAATCACTAAAAGAACTGACAATACAGATACAACTTACAACTTACCAGAGAGAATCTACATACAAGACAAAGCCAAGGAGAAAAACCACCATATAATACAGGGAAAAAAAATCAAAGAAGTCATAAAAAGTGAAAGTATCATATAAAAGACTATGAAAGAAGTGAAAGTATCATATAAAAGACTATGAAAGAACTAAGCCCAAACAAATCTGTCACCTCAAGAAATACAGATAGGCTAAGCACTCCTATTAAAAGAAAAAGAATTTCAGGTTGAACAAAGCTTATAGAAACACAAACAAAAACACAATGTGTCAAAAAATTGAAAATAACATGATAGGGAGACATATAAAGTAAACGCAAAGAAATATAAGGCAGGATTAGCAATCTTAATACCAGACAAGGTTACATTCAGGGCAAAAAGAAAAAAGAGTCGAAGCAAATCAGAAAACTGAAAACTATTAAAAATCATAAGACTTGGGGGAATGAGGCTTTTAGATTATCTCTATACAAATGGTATGACAATATAACTAGAAAATCAAAGAGAATTAATGCTAAAACTAGCTTACAGAACAGGAATTCATTAAGATGACAGGATTAAAATTAGTATGTAAATATATATACTAATATATACTTACTATATGTTACTACACAAAATTATATAGAGAGATATATAAAATAACCAATTGAAGAGAAAACCATTTACAATAATAGCACAAAAATTAAACATTTAGGAATAAGCTGAATAAGAAATGTGGAAAAGAGAAAACTGTAAAAACACTCCTGAAGACACAAAAGTAGACTAGAACAAATAGAAAGCATTCCTTGCCATTAGAAAAGATTATTTTGGGGGGCACCTGGGTGGCTCAGTTGGTTAAGTGTCTAACTCTTGGTTTTGGCTCAGGTTATGATCTCATAGTACATGAGTTCAAGCCCCAAATGGGGCTCTGTGCTGACAGTGCAGAGCCTGCTTGGGATTCTCTCCTCTCTCTCTCTCTCTCTCTCTCTCTCTCTCTCTGCCCCACCCCAAGTCACACTGTCTCTGTCTCTGTCAAAATAAATAAACTTAAAAAAAAAAGATTACTTTTCAAATTTATTTTTCCCAAATAATATAGATTAAAAATTATCTCAAAAACATGTCACCAGTTTTGTTTGGGATTTTGTTTTGAAGATAGACAAGTTTATTCCAAAGTTCATTGGGGAAAAATAAATGCAAGAAAAACTGGCAAAAAAGAAAACCCTACCGCTACTGAACTCTCACCAGATTAACCAAAATTTAGAAACAAAAACAAAAATTAAGCAATTGAAATTCACATACATTAGATAAAAGAATTGGCAGTTCCTTATTATACGACTAACCATTCACCTGTCTCATGCCCCCCCCCCCAATTTTACTGCTAGGTACTTACATAAGAAAAATAAAAACATATATCCCCTAAGTAGTTATTTAACAGTGTTCATTACAGCTTTGTACATAACACCCAAATATTAGAAACAATCCAAGTGTCCATCAGTAAAAGATACACAACCAAAGTTTGGTATAATTATACAATGGAATACTACTCGGCAATTAAAAGAAATAATTTACTCATGCACACAACATGGATGACTATCAAAACATACTGCCAAATAAAAGAAATTTGAAACAAAAGTTTACATAGTGTATGACTCAATTGCATGAAGTCCAAGAATAGGCAAAACTAACCGATGGTGTGAAAAAATCTAAATAGCAATTACCTTTAGAACATTACTAGGCATTTGCCGGGAAAGACAATGAGAGAACTTTACTGTATCACAAGGTATATGGATTTGTGAGAACTTAATGAATCTACACTAAAGATTTATGCATTTCATTATAGGAAAATTTATTTTAAAGATAAGACTCTAACCAATATTTAATTCTATTTGACATTATAGATACTGAAGTATTTGGGAGGATGATAGTGATGTCTATACTTTACTTTGGAATGCACCCCAAATATAAGATGGGCTGATGTATACACAGAGGGATGGATAAATGAACAAATATGTAATAAAGTAAGATTAAAAGAAAATTAATATTATACTATGTGCGCTGGTGTATGAGTTCTCACTGTAAAATTCTTTCAAATTTTCTAAACATTTGAAGTTTTTAAGTGATAAGATGACCAAATTTGGGGGCGAGGGGAGAACAGAAGTGAAGGGCAGTAGCCCTATCAGAAATGAAAACGTATTATAATGTTCCTAAAATTTAGCAAGTAAGGTGTTATTGTTGCAAGAATATATACGCCGGTAGAATAGAACAGGCTATCTAGAAATTGACTTAAGTCGAGATGAAAGTTTATATATATGATAAAAGTGACCTCTCAAATCATTGAGAAAGGATAGACATTTTAACAAATGATGCTGACATACTAGATAACCATTTGGATAACAGATAAAACAGGAAACATGTCACCAAACATCATAATAAATCCCAAATGGATAAGGTATGTATGTTAGGGTTCTCCAGAGAAACAGAATCAGTCGGGTATGTCTATATACATAGAGGGAGATTTATTTTAAGGAATTAACTCTCGCAATTGTGGAGGCTTAGTGATATGATGATATGATGATATGATGATATGATGGGTGGGCTGTCAGGCTGGAGACTCAGGGAAAAGTTACAGTTTGGGACCAAAGACAGTCAGCTGGGAGTATTTCTTCTTGTTTGGGGGAGGTCAGTCTTTGTTCTTTTATTTATTTATTTGCTTGTTTTTATTTTTTAGTCTTGTTTTGTTTTGTTTTGTTTTTTAGTCTTTGTCCTATTAATGCCTTCAGCTGACTGGATGAAACACACCCACACTATGGAGGGCAATCTGCTTTACTCAAAATCCAGTGATTGAAATGTTAATCTCATCCCCAAAACACCTTCATAGAAGCATCCAGAATAATGTCTAACCAAATATCTGGGCTCTAGATATAATACAAGTAAAATATTAATAATTTTGAATACTTACAACATTTTGCATAGCAAAAAACAAAACAAAACAAAAACAACCACAAAAGAACATTATAAGCAAATTCAAAAGAAAAATAACCAAGAAGGAATGAACACTTGAATATATATAACAAATAAAACAATCTTCCTGATATATAAAGAATTCCTAAAAATTGAGGAGACAAATAGTTAAAACCAAAGAATGAAAAGAATAAACAAATAGTTCATGGGGGAAGGTATAAAGCTTACCCTTACACATATAAAAAATATTCAAACATAATGAGAGAAATTCACATTAAAACTAAACTGTAAAGATACAGTTTCTTATCTGTCAGATTGAGCAAAATATTCAAAAGCTTGAGAATACACTATTTCTGCAAACTTTGGGTAAACAGATTCTCTTTATACTGTAGGAAAATGTGCAAAATGAGACAATTGCTATAAAAAGAATTTGGCAATATCTAACAACACTCTATATATATGTTTACCTTTTAACTTAGAAATCTCACTTTTAGAAATTTTTTCTTGAAGGTATAGCTCCAAAAATGTGGGATAAAACTATGTACACAGTTTTTCATAGCTGCATTATTTGTAATAAAGAATACTGGGGGCGCCTGGGTGGCGCAGTCGGTTAAGCGTCCGACTTCAGCCAGGTCACGATCTCGCGGTCCGTGAGTTCGAGCCCCGCGTCGGGCTCTGGGCTGATGGCTCAGAGCCTGGAACCTGTTTCCGATTCTGTGTCTCCCTCTCTCTCTGCCCCTCGCCCGTTCATGCTCTGTCTCTCTCTGTCCCAAAAATAAATAAATGTTGAAAAAAAAATTAAAAAAAAAAAAAGAATACTGGAAACAACCCAAATGTCTGGTTATAGGAGAATGACTGAATGACTATGGTAATTCGCATGATGGAATACATTACAGATTTTGTAAAAAAAAAAAAAAAAAGAAAGAAAGAAAAAAAAAACCTTATGAAAAGACATCGCTTCTTACACACAGGTTTAGATTTAATTATAAATATAGATAAACATCTTTTTTTTGAAATGAAATATAGGAAGGATATGGTGAAATATAGTAAATTGGTTACCTACAGGTGCCTACAGGTGTGTGTGGATATAAAAACATTAGGGAATGACTAAGACTATTCTTAGTATACCTATGTGTTAGCATCCTGTCAGGAAAACAGAAACCACATAAATTGTATTCACAATACAATTTAGGAGCTTGTCTAGATTGTTGGAAGAATGAAAAGGCAACCATGGAACACTTAGGTAACATAGAGATTATAACTGCCTGAAGCAGCTCCTACCCAAAAAGCTGGGACAAAAGGAAGGAAACTGAAGGGGGAAATTCGCAAAGTTGGAACACATTTTTCTGAAGACAGAGAACTCCCCAGATGGTGCTAGAACTTCAGGAGCTCTGAGGAGGGGCATCATGAAACCCAGACTCAGACCACTGAAAAAATAGAGTTCTTAGTGGCTAGTCTAAAAGTATTGGAATAAGTAATAAGCTGAAACAACTACTACTAGAAACATCTCTGTCTGGGTAAAGGGTTATTGCTGGAGAAACTCAGAAAGGATCAAGTAAACGAGAAGAAGCAAGTCCTTTCTCCATCTTCCTTCTTTTCTCTAGTCTCCCGTGATGCCCTATGGTAGAACCTAACAGGACAATGGGGGTGGCAAGGGTGAAATACAGTTTAGAGAGCGCCAGCATCATAGAGAAGAACATGAAGGGGGTATTTGGAACTGAGAGACAACAGCCGGCACAGCCCACGTTTTTGGCTACTCAACAGCCATGCACACATTTCTATACACATGTGATATCCTATGTAACAAAGTAATAATTTTAGGCTTCGATGAACTTGATAAAATGTATTAAAATTTTATGTACCTAAACCTTCATTCAAATATGAATCTTCCCTCTTTCTCCCCTAAAAAGGTAAACACAAAGTCTTCATTGTATAGACATACATTTCTGGACAATGTTAATTACCCCCAAAGGCGATCACAGTAAACTTGAACATTAAGTAACCTAAACCAACTATTCTTATATAAAATAAGAAAAGGAGAAGGGATTAAAAAAATTTTTTTGAATAATGAAAACATTTTATAGTTTCAAAAAGAAATCAACAAAGATGTACTAAAACCAGCAAAATTAATTATACACAGAGACAAATGGAGACAACCATATCAAATGAAAAATATAATTACATAGGAATAACAGAACTAATTAAATATCTTTGACCATAGTATTTCAGCTGTGCACCCTGGATATATTCTAACTACAAAAACAGCAAGAATAGCTTCATCTTTACTCAGTGGGGGTGTGTTTTGAAGGGTTTTATTTAAGCCTCCTAATAAGTGAAAGATGATGATGATGATCATGATGATGAGGGAGGAGGAGGAGGAAGAGATGATGACGGATAAGTGATAGATAGATGATAGATAAGTCAATAGATAAATCGATAGATGATAGACAATAGATAGATAATAGACAGACAGATAGATAGACAGACAGACAGACAGATAGACAGCTAGATAGCTTGATAGATATAGGGCCAATGAGTAAACAGATGAATGTTACTTGGGAACCAGAGTTCTCACTGAGGAAAGAAGTATATGAGAGAAGGATGGGAAGAAACTGGAGGTCCCTGCAAGAACATATGATTTTTATATTTTGTTTGTTTCCTGGATCTGTTCAAAGAAAAGCCCTAGAAATGGAATGAATCCCAGGAACAATGAACAAAGTGGCACCAGATCTTGGCCTGTAAATGCCATTTTGGTTTGTAAATACCATTTGAAGGACATAACTGATCACAAATGTGGGCAAAGAAATAAAATACCTTTTTGTGCCTGAAAGCAAACTATCAAAGGATTTAAGAGGTTTCCACTGACTAAATTGGGGGAATCATAAACATATAAAACTAAAATAATTTTAATAAATTATTACACATCAAATTTTTAAAATCCCTGATTTCTACCCTTTGCTGCCCCTCCCCCCAAAAAAAGGCAGAGAAGAAAAAAGGAAAGAAGGAAGGCTCATCTTTACATCTTTACAGAAGACTTCCAGCTAATAAACATAGAAGGAAAAAATTAAACAACGATTTTGCAAACTCTAGGATAAAAATAGATTTAGGCAAGGATTTTCAATGGATGTTAAAACCATTAGAGAAGGTTATTAAGAACATAAAATCCAAAGTTTTAAAGCCTTGGTGAAACAGAGTTCCCTACAGATTATGTATTAATTATGAAGAATAATAGATAGCTTACCAGTGAAGAAGTCTCATTGACACAACCTTAACTAAGTCATCAACTTAATATCACCTAGATGCACTGAGGACACAATATCACATTTTTAGTATTATTTACAAAAATGTTGAATATGAACATACTCATGAGGAAACACTCACACAAACCCAGGTTGTGTGCCATTCCACAAAACAATTTTCTGAACTCTTAAAAAATATGATTAAGAAAGAGGAAAGTGGGAGAGCTATTGTAAATTAAAGAAGACTAAAGACACAAATACAATCTGCGATCCATGACGGATTCCCAGTGAGAAAAAAAACAGCTATCAAAGACATTTCTAGGACACTGGGGAAATTAGAATACGGACTGTATATCAGGCAGTTGTATAGTATCAACGTTACATCCCTTGAGAGTGACAACATTATTACGGCTATGCAGCGGAGTGTCCTTATTCTTGGAAAATAACTGCTGACATATTTCAGGGTGATGGATCGTAATTTCTGAAACATTCTTCTCAAAGTTTAGCAATCTGCACGTGTACGTACCTATATGAAGATAAACGTGGCAAATGGGCGAATTTAAGAGATGCTTATATGCCTGTTCGTTGTACTTCTCTTTCATCTTTTCACAGGCAACTCTAAGACTAGAATGGCCCTTCAAAATTCCAAGCTGGGCTAAGGTATCCAGGCTTTTATGTCCCTCCACCCATATCATCAGTCATCTGATGGGGGCTGACCTAAAAAAAGCTTGGTGTGAGCAGGGTCACTCTCCACCTGAGGCAGTCCCGGAAGGGGATTCCTGAAAGCGTTCTGTCGGCAGCACTCCCAGCAGCTGGGCTAACAAGTGCCCCTTATAGGGGCATCTGGGCAGCACATCACAGTGTCCACTCTGAATACTTCAAAATACACAAAGAAACTTCAGAAGTTATTGCCAGAGGGGACGTTATTTCCCCAGCCAAAGAAAAACAAATGGGAAGGCAGATCCTCTGCCCTGATGCGACTCTTGATAACACTCCACATTCTCTCCTGGTATTGTTATTGCTGCCAAGGATTTATTTTTGCAGCTATCCATTTAAGCCAACTTGTGTTTAGGTGATTCTAAAGAAAACAACTCTTTTCACCCTGAAATTATGTGCCTGGTTTAGCTGAAAGAAATATGGTAATACATAATCTTAACTGAAACATAGTACAGCAATTTTCCTCTGAGAAGGTCAGGGTTAACCTTCAACGCCCTTACTCGCATAAAGAAACATCTTTAACTTGTATCAGCATATTTTCATTAAGTTCACATCGCCCTTCAAGGTGCAAAAGGGCTTTCATCTCTAAGAAGGCAACAACTAATTAGAAATAAAGTTGCAAGAAAGGCACACGCATTAAGCTGTAAGAATGGCACAGCCATTGCAGGCAAAGCATTCCAAAGGATCTAGAAAACACTTAGAAGTGCAAAATAGAAACCAGAAACTGGGCTCTTTCACGTGAAACATTTCAAAGGTGCAGTGGCCTTTTTGTTACAATTCTAACATTCATAAAGGATGGGGGTGGGGGGAAGCACACTAATTAAAAGGCATTTTTTTTTCTGGGGGTTTAATGGGATGAGGTCTGTGAATTTCAGTTTGTGTAGGACAATCACAACTGCAAGTGTTCTATCCTTTTGTTCCCACAGCATAATCCATTATTTCATCTGGAAACTCCAAGTTCGACATTCAGAATACAAGTATCAGTTGGTATCTGTGACCTGAGAATTAACTTACCGTTCATTGCATATTTAGAGGTTGGAGATTACAGATGATATACAGGAAACTGCAAGACCATGGAAAGTACAAAAAAAATCTACTTCCAGACTATGTGTCCGGTTTAAAATTTTTACTTAGAAAAACAGCAATTATGTTGACACACTATGACAATTATGCCTGGCACATTATAGGTGTGCAATATGTATTTGTCGCATAAATTTTCAAGACAGAAAAAGCAGAGAAAACCCTATCATTTTTAGGAAGTATAAAAATAATGTTACTAATTAACATGCTTTACATGTTCTGAGCAATTTTAAGGGGTAGAATCTCATTAAGAGGACCTTATTTAACTATTGATGTTTTATTCTTCATAAGCTCCATCAAATAAATATTTGCCTAGCTTTTTGGATAATATTGTCTATCTTTGTTTAACAAAATATAATTTCCAAAAATCAACAAGCACATTGAGTGTCTACTTCATATCTCGGTCCAGTGAGTTTTTGTGTTATTTTATGGCTATGTGACTAGTTCAGAAGATGAAGAAACTACAAATATATTTTTTCTTTCTTTTTTCTTTTTTCCCCAAAACCCCTATGGAGTAGGGAAAAGCTTTCTGACTATTTTTCAGTCTGATATCAAAGGTACATAAGATCATACTCAGAAGTTGTCAAATTGAATCAACTTTCCCAGTTTACCTTAAAGTGGCTGTTTATACAAATTGAATAAATATGTCCACATAGAGATAGAAAGGGGAAAAAAGTCAATAGATTGGAAAATTCCTACATATATGTATCTTGAAACAAGTTGCAAAAGCTATCGAAAGGTTAATATTTGCGAGATATAGTTTTAATCACAAATTTTAGAACTACTGAGATTGACAAAACAGTCTTAGGGCACTTTGAGTTATTACTATTTACTTTCTAAGTTTATTTGGTACTGTCTTGACAGGACAGAAAAGATGAGTTGTTTGAACTTGAGTATAAAAGTCTGTTTTCTATCAATTAAATCTGCTCCTTTCCATCGCCACCCCCTCGCCCCCCGGTCTCCTTAAAATGTTTCTCAGTATGGTACTTGTTCTGGTGTGTTTGATTTTATTTTGAAATGAATTTTTTTGTAGTTTGTTTTGTTTTGTTTTCCTGCTTGAGGTATTCATTTTGAATCTCTGTGTCAGGAAATAGAAGTGTTATCTGTAAATGAGAAGCGTATGCAAGAAACTCAGCCAATGTTGAATTTCAATGAGCTTAGTGGTTCTAATGTCATGAAACTCTGTCAAATGTTAACAGAAATTACAGATAGAATTCTTAAGGAAGCTTTCAAATCACAGCCTTTTCTGTCAGATTTGATAATAACCTAACATCTATGATATCTATCAAGATACTGAAGTGTGATACTGAGCCCCTGCGGAAGAATCATGACATTGTTAGGCCAGTATAATAACAATATTCATTTCAAATTTCAATCATTTCTAAATTTTCTGTGTTTTTTTAATCTACTGCATGGTAAATATGAAAAATAATGAGAAATTAAAATATTATTGCATTTGATATTTGGAAATACTTCTCATTAAAGTGACTGTATGTTTACTTAATGGTTCTCTCTTTTCACATGTTAAGAAAGAAAAACATATGAAATTGTATAGGCTTTTCTTTATTCAAATGTTCTAAATGGAAGCACAATATATGTTATTTAATAACTCAACCACAGTGTTAAAATACACATTTTTAAAAAGTCTTTTCCACTTTATGTGTCAACACCATTAGATTTCCTTAAAGACAAGTTTGTCGTATAGATAATGTTGCTTACCTTAAGTTAGTCTGGTTTTTTTAAATGATGCAAAAATCTGTGGAAATCAATAACCAAGTGGTAGTGAATGCCTTGGAATTCTTGTCACGGTTTGCAGAGTTCAAAAGTCTGTCACTTCTACTTAACTAAAACCAACCTCATACTTCTTCCGCTTCAACTAATTAACCTCCTATATTCTTGAATATTCAAGCTGGAGAAGAAGAGCCATGAACAGAAATTAGGAAGCAATGACGATTCAAAGAAAACCGAGACCAAGGACTATCTTTTTTCCTACCCTATTGGGCCCAATAGCAAATGATTTCGTGGCTGCTCACCTTGGTCCAAGTCATTACTTCCATCACTGTGAGGGAAGGTCTGGAATACAGAACAGCTACCTCCAAGAACAGGTGATGGAATTGAAGAGCCAACTTATAATGAACTGCTCCATAAACAGCTGCAGCAACAGTGCTACACCATCCCATTCTTTTTTTTTTTAATTTTTTTTAATGTTTTATTTGTTTTTGAGATAGAGAGAGACAGAGCATGAACAGGGGAGGGGCAGAGAGAGAGGGAGACACAGAATCAGAAGCAGGCTCCAGGCTCTGAGCTGTCAGCACAGAGCCCGACGCGGGGCTTGAACTCACGGACCGCGAGATCATGACCTGAGCCGAAGTCGGACGCTCAACCGACCGAGCCACCCAGGCGCCCCTACACCATCCCATTCTTATATGCAGGGATAGGGTTTTACAGCAATATATTCAGGTGAATTCAAAAGAAGATATGCTGTAAGCTCTGAAACAAGGAGGTCTCAGCTAAGTTCTGTTTACTGCTATCCTCTGTAATCACTGCTCCTAGAACAGTGCCTGAGAGAGTAAATAGATGTTCAAAGAAAAAAAAATGCAGCAAGGATCAAGAATTACTGTTACCAGCTGTTTGGGTCCCTTCCTTCCTCATAGGAAGAATTCCAATGAATTCCAATTCTCCAGGTCAATTTCCTGAAGCCAAGCATACAACCACAGTAAATATTCTCAGGTAGATATACTGCGTGCATGTGACTATTATGAATGGGACACAGCAGTGATATATGAATTAGCAAGAATATGAATTAGCATCTCCTGATAATGCTTTAAGATACAGCTGTTAAAGTTATGCAACTTGAAATCAAAAGCACAGAACGATGCCATATTTAGAATTAAGTCAAATTTTCCCCGATTTAAAGGTATTATTGGAGTTATTTACATTTTTCAAAACTCCATTACTAGTTAATAGGGATTTAGGTTTTAATCTTAACACTACTTGGAAGACTTGGGAAAATATTGCAACCAAAATAATGATTAGTTTTTAGAAGACTTTAAGCCGAAAATCAAATCACAGATTGAAATTGAAATCAAAGAGAATAAAATATTTACGTACAATAGGAAAAAATCTTTGCAATGCGATTTATTTGGTAAATCACAATACAAACATAATTTACTATTTATTTAGAGAATTGAGTCAAATTCACAACTAGTGTATTATTTGAATTATATTTTTATATACATCAATAAGAAGGAAGGGCTGTCTTCTACTCATACTTTAAATGACAATGCTTCCTACCTTTTATTTGTATGAGGTGTTTTTTGCTATCTTCACAGTTTACATTAATTAGGTAATTTCTCTCACAGCTCTAACTCTTGCCCATATTAGTGAATAACTTCAAACTGTTCTCGTCCAAGAACTCTTTTGAGACATTCAGGCTTATATATCTACCTAGACATCTCCATCTGGATGTTCTACAGGCTTTAAAGTCTTCATGTCAAAACTGATCATGTCATCTCCTGCCCAACCCCTAAACCCCAGTACTTTTACTGTATTTATCTCGTTATCTACTTAGTTACTCCAAATACTGCAAAGCCAACACCAACCACTTTCCTTTCCTCACTCTCTATACACAATTTAACCATCACTTCCTATCAATTCTACTCCCTAAAGGTCTCCTTAATTTATCCACTGCTGACTCAGGCCATCATTGTCCCTGGCCTGGCAGGCTTCCCTGCTCTGTTAACCTGTCTCTCTGCATCCGAGCTTGTCTCTGCCACTGACCCCGCCTTCATTGCTCTCTCATCCTGCAGCAAGAACGATCCTTAAAAAGGGCAAATCTGATCACAGTAGCCCATTTGACAAAATCCTCAGTGGTTCCCCAGTTTCCTAAAATTTATTAACTTAGACACACAGTCTGACATTCAAGCATTATATGATCTTTCTCATTCCTTTACTTCATTGATTAGACTTGAGTCCTTTACTCTCTGTTATGGATGAACTGTGTCACCCCTAGCTCCACCAAAATTCATATGCTGAAGCCCTAACTCCCAATGTAACTTAAGCAAGATAATCAAGCTAAAATAATATCATAAGGGTAGGGCTCTAATCCAGTAGGACTGGTGTCCTTATAAGAGGAAGAGACACTAGGAAGTCCATGCAGACAGAGGTTAGGTTATGTGAGGACACATTTGCAAGCCAGAGAGAGAGGCCTCACAGAAACCAATCCTGGCGATGCCTTGGACTTCCAGTCTCCATAACTACAAAAAAACCCACAAATTTTTGCCATTTAAGCCACCTAGTTTGTGGTATTCTTTTATGGTCACCCTAGCAAACTAATACACCCTTCCTCTATTCTGACCGTAGAAATACCCCACTTCCCCTTTTCTGAATCCCCTATGGCCTCCCCTCCCCCCTCCACTGGACAGGCTAATTCCTACTGGTCTTCCATGCCTCAGTGAAACTACTAATACACTTAACAATTTTGACCCCTCCTCTAAGGCAACACTGAATTTTTTTTTTAATTTTTTAATGTTTATTTATTTTTGAAGGAGAGAGAGACAGAATGTGAGTGGGGGAGGGGCAGAGAGAGAGAGACAGAGAGACAGAGAGAGAGACAGAATCTGAAGCAGGCTCCAGGCTCTGAGCTGTCAGCACAGAGCCCGACGCGGGACTGGAACTCACAAACCACGAGATCATGACCTGAGCCAAAGTCGGATGTTCAACCGACTGAGCCACCCAGGCGACTCTAGGCAACACTGAATTAGTTGTTCTTTGTAGATTACAGACACTGTAGCTCCATACTGTTGTATTTCAACGGTCTAAATTTAAAATTCTAACTGCAAGTTATTTGCAAGCAGGGAATGTATTTCATACATTCTTTTATCCTCAGGGCCTAGAACAGGCAACTCCTCATATCTGTACAGCATCCCAGCACACAGTGGATGCCCAATAACTGAAAAGTAAGAGGAAGACAAGGGTATCAAAACTTTCATCAAAACTAAAGAGAGCGTCAACGGACTGTTGTTGTTAAAGAGCTACAAGTAACCTGCAAAAGTTCAGTAAATGAGCAAGTGAAGGAAAAATCAAGCACTTCAGTTTGGCGTCCAGACATACAGGTAGCACAGAATGCATAAGTAACAGCAAAGCACAGATCAGACAGCAAATTTGGAATCGATTTAGACATAAGTAATTGTTCTACATCAAATAGCGTTGTGCATTTGTACAAGAGTGCAAATTTTATCTCCTTGGTTTCTTTTTCCTCTATATACACCTTTAGGAAAAATGGTTATAAAATAAACCTGTTAAGATTTCATGAGATATTTCATGTTTGGTCCTTCTAATGGTTCTATTAAGTCTCTTCAAAGGGGCACTTTTGTACCAGAGCAAACTTGAAAGAACAGAACATTTATCCCAAAAGCAATTTCCTTCCCCAGTTATTTTCTGTATTCCCTTGGCAGTGTTTTTCGACAGTTTTACTTGAATAAGAGCTTATTTGGTCCCAAACCAGTTTCTCCTGCTGCTTGAACCTATATTCAAGTCTCAGACCTTTGTGTGTCATCCCCGATCTGCTACCATGGAAATGATTACAATCACACGAGTACATATTTTATTGCAAGATGAGCTCAGATATTTATAAATAAAAAAATTAAAGCAAACTCTGACAATTTTTTTCATTCATTGTGCGTCTTTCTTTTAATCCATTCAAAGAAACTGAACAGTTTTCCAAATGAAACTTTTTATATTTATAGGAAGATGTTAAAAACAAAGTTTCAATGGTGATGATAAGTACGATACTGATGATAATGTTTCCTTTTAATTATATAATGTAGGAAAGTTGGCAACAGGATGGTTTACAACACCCCTAGGAAGAAAGATGGATTAATTTCAATATCCCTATTTTGTGGATAAGAAAACAGATTCAGAGAAGTTGATTTACTTAAAAATTTTAAGTTTTCCAATCAGAAGAGGCATTATAGAAATGTCTGGTGCCAGTACCTTTAATCTGATATAAGTAACTTTCCCACGATGAAACATCTAGTAAGTGGTGAGCCTCTCCCCTGACTGCTGTGTACAGAGAGCTGTGTAGGCAGCTGGGCTCTTCCGGTACATAAGCTCCACACCAGGAATAAAGCCAGTCTTAGGAAAGGTATGTTTATTATATCTTGGCCACTATTTATAAGATCTGAAGCAGCCAAGTGGCCCCAAGTAGCCATGAGTGTCAGTAAAAGAAATCTTCCTGGAAAGTATAGACAGCAATTAACAAAAAGAATCTGTAGACGATTAAAGCCTTTGAGGGTCTTTTGACGCAGATCTTGTGTCCCAATAACTGGTTTTCGGCACAGTGTTTCCTGAGTCTTCTGGAATGCCCCTCTGGGAGGAGAGCACATGAACTGCAGGTGGGTTCTTCAATTTCTTCCAGCTTTACATTTTCACCCTCA
Source organism: Prionailurus viverrinus (assembly GCF_022837055.1). Classification (NCBI taxonomy): domain Eukaryota; kingdom Metazoa; phylum Chordata; class Mammalia; order Carnivora; family Felidae; genus Prionailurus; species Prionailurus viverrinus. Next base: position 145,248,001 of record NC_062568.1, read on the forward strand.
CTCCCTCATTACCACTCCTACTGGAGGTTTCAAAAAAGTTTGTAGGAAAGGAAAATGAGCTCCTCATTAGAAAATGGTCATGGGTTCATGGTTTCTGAAAGCTTTCTGAATGCAATCAAGTTCAGCAAGCCTCCAAGGAATACAGTAGTTCCCCCTTATCCATGGTTTCACTTTCCTTGGTTTCAGTCACTTGTGGTCAGTTGCAGCCAAGAAGCAGATCATCCTTCTGACATATGGCCTGAAGGTCAATAGTAGCACAATGCCTACCTCATTCACCTCACTTCACATCACAGAGGCATCTCACGTTATCACAAGAAGAGTGAGAAGTATAATATCTTGGGGGGAGGGCGGGGGGAGAGGGAGACCATGTTCATTTAACTTTTTTATAGTATTATTGTGATCATTCTCTTTTATTAGTACTTGTTGCTAATCTCTTACTGTGCCTGATTTATAAATTAAACTTTGTCAGAGGTATGTATATGTAAGAAAAAAAACAGTATATATACTGTTTAGTATTATCTGCAGTTTCAGGCATCTATAGGAGGTCTTGGAACAGATATATGGGGACTACTGTACTTTTATGTATTCACAAAAGTATTTTAAACTATACCACTAATAGCCTGGCAGAAATAGTGTGATTTTTTAAAAAAAAATATGCATATATTTTCCATACAAGGAGCTATGTAACAACTTGCTTCTGTTTAAAACCAAACTCCAAATCTGTGGGCTCACTCAAACCCAGACCATAACTTTATTTTTTTTATTTTTTAATGTTTATTTATTTTTGAGAGAGACAGACAGAGTGCGAGTGGGGGAAGGACAGAGAGAGAGGGAGACAGAATCCGAAGCAGGCTCCAGGCTCTGAGCTGTCTCAAACCCACGAACTGTGAGATGGTGACCTGAGCCAAAGTTGGATGCTTAACCGACTGAGCCACCCAGGCGCCCCTGCCCATAACTTTAGAATTTATTTCTAATGTTAAGAGTCTACCTTCCAGTCAGGCAGAGCTTTCCATCAAGGTGAGCAAAAGCAAGCAGTGCAATCCCTTCCTGGTATACCTTTAGGTTTTTAGGCTACTCTAGGACGTTTCCAGATCATTTCCCTTTCTAACCAATCACATATGCCAAAGTAGCTTGGATCTCATCAGGTAGGGAATAATTACCATTTGGTTCTAGACATACACTTTGCATATCACTCAGCAGACTCCACCTGCCCCCTAGTTGTGAATTCTGGGAAGGAAATGGAGGCATTTTCCATGCTTCCAGCTCCACAGTAACACTATCTTTATGAAAAGACAACACAGGTACTATTGAATGCAAGATTCTACATCCTCTACCGGGGTTCCCCAAAGTCAGCCTCAGCCTTTGAATATGCTTCCCCAAATCACCTTTCCTACTACATCCCCTCCTCCCTTCTTTTTTCAGCCCCTTGAAATAGTGTTGCTAGTGTTTGCTTTCCGAATGGTGTTTTAAGGTTGCAGTCCCAAGACGCTCAAGCTAAAATTCCTGGGGCAGAGAACATTGATAGTTCAGCACATGTTTTCATAGTCAGTGGGAAAAATGTCTTCCTCTACTCCTAACGGACTTTCTTTAGTAATATGCTTCATGGCACCCCTGGATGTGTGGGGAGACTGACGTTGCCAGAATATTTCTTTTTTACGGCTTTTGTTGCTTTGACAGCTTTGATTTTATGGCAACTTTAATCATGTGTGTCCTATTCCTTCACCTCTGGCATTTTGCAAATATTCATTTTTCTATCGCTGCTACCATTACTGCCTTCAACAAATTGTGATTCATCAAACTGTTTCCCCTATGTCCTTCTACTACATCCACAGAGGAAACCCCCAAAGGGAATTGCATCAAGCAAACAAGGTGATGCTAAATGCTCATGAATGAGAAGATCTATTAATTAAAAAGGGGAGGCGAGAGGGAAGAGGAAGAAAGAAAAATTACGTGTCTAAGTTAACGCAGCCCCAAGACACCATCGGCAGTAACTTACACGCTGACACTTTAAACAGGCTTTATGAGTCTGTTTACTCTATTCACGACTATTCATGAAAAAAAAAAGTGCTATCAAGTATAACAACACAATGTACATGTGTTATCTTAAAGATACAGTGAGTCAATAAATCATACCTGAGCTTTAACAATATTATATTTCCCTTTCTTGTATATTCATAGAATAATGGAAGTGGAAATGAAAAAGAGCTAGAAATGGAAAGACCAAATAGGTTATCCATTCAATCTTGCTCCGACAGAGGATCAGTCTAGAGCAATAATACATCTTAGGTTTTGTCATCTGGAAATGAGTGCCTTCTCTGTGTCTTAGCTTTCAACTGCTTTTCCTAGCAGCTTATTTCTGAGAAAGCAGAGTTCTTAGACTCTAGTTGTTTTCCCTTAAAGCCTGAACTTAACTTCGACTTTCCTAATTTTCTCTCCCTCTCTCATTCGAATTCCCCACGATCTGTATAAAAATTTTCTCTGTTGTGTGTATTTATACTCTTCTAATATGCCTTGGATTATTCCCTGGTTCTTATTACTTATCCAAGATAAATCCAGTGGCTGGTTATATATAGCAAGTATATATCACCTTTCATGCCTACTGATCTGTGTGTACTGTTTTCCCAAAAGGGTGGGAGGTGAGATTAGGACAATGTCCAGAAGATCTTTGTGAAAGGCAATGCCTCTTCTCAGCCACCCTGACTCCAGCACTTACAAAACTAGGGAGAGATTTGGCCACGAGCCCCTGCAGCTAACTCTCTTCTCCCCAGAAGCCATTTCTGCCTGTTGCACATCTAGGTTTCTGATGAATTTGTCCCACTTTGCACTTAAAACTTACCTAGTGGTAAGCCCTGTTCCTGCTCTAAGGCAGTGTGGTCCATGTTTAAGAGTCTCCTTTTCTTGCAAATATTGGCATCGTCTTCAAATTCCATTAAAATGCTATCTGCTCCCCTTTATAGATCATTAAAGATTTTCTCACTGCGAGCGAAGTTAATGCTACAGTTTACTAACTACCTCTTCAAATTGATCAATTCATGCCATTTTAAAGCATTGTGATGTTTTGTTTGCAAAGCTAAGCCAGTTTTCAAGTTGTTGGCTTTGAGGCCACTCATAAAAAGGAAAAAAAAGAAGATATCATGCTACAAAATACAGAAGTCATTATTATTATCAAAAGTATATAAATTTCTAGTAAATGTTTTAGAGTGTGTCAATGATGCAAAAAATATAGATTAAATGCCAATAGTTTATTCACTTTTTACCTCCAGATCTGGCACAAGGTAGTTATTCAATAAATACACGCAAAATTAAATGTGTATGTTTAGATAAGTCCATTATTTGTTCAGAGCCAAATAATTCCAAGTGTGTTCATTTTGCCATACAAAAACTTAGTCATAACTTCACAAACATGAAATCGGGGTTTGAAGATGCCTGTGTAGATGTCCAGAAATTGTGCTGTTCAATTTACATATATTAAGTCTAAACCTTGCAAGAGCCCTACAAGTCAAAGCAGCAAACCAAGGTATAGGAAGGTAACTTGCCTAAGATCACTAGAAAGATTAGGAGACACAGACAGAATTCGAATGCAGTTGTGTCTCCCTAAATCAGGCAGAGTGTACAGAATGTCAATTAAAAGAAAAGATCGGAGCTAGGCATCAAATGAGGGAGCTCTGTCCGTGGGCCACAGTGGTGCAGAAGCATGAGGCAGCATGGTACATATTGGGAACATGATAAATTAAACATAGGTATGAATGGGAGCTACAGTGATTACAGTGGGAGAAATAAATAAACGGAAGCTTCGGTAGAAAGACCTTGCTCTTTGCTGCTAAAAAGAGTTTAGAGTTATCTTATTGGAAAACAGAGCCATTAAACACCTTAAGCAAAGACTCCTGGCTGGTAGCATCAAGAACTGATTTGAAGAGAATAAGGAGAGATGAGAATAACAGTGATTATGCAATAGTCCAGGTAAAGAATGAGGAAGCCTTGCATTAAGGCAGGGACTTTGATAGCAGAAATAATGAGTAATGTTAATTAATTCATTTGTGGAGGGGAAATGAGTGAAGAGAAACCAGCTTATTGCTGAGTATATGGTGACAGCCTCTACTGATACAAATGTAGAACCTAGAAACTCTTAGAGAACAAAGCGTATATATATATATGGGGGTGGGGACATTGAAGGGAAAGGAAAAGATGGACTGGACGAGTTTTTTTGGAGATTTTAAGGTCAATTTGGTACATGTTGAGTCTGATGGATAGTCCAGTAGAATACTGATGGTTGGAAGATCACAGGATTGACTGCAATTACTCACAAAATATTTAAAACATTGTGTTCTCAATTGGGAGGATTTTCTAAAATATGTATGCCCATGCCTTTTCTTAGATATCATGATTCAGTATTTCTGAGGTAAAGCTTAGGCTAATAAAAACAAACCAATAATAATAACAACAACAGCAACAAAACACTGCCCAGCCCTAACAAAACACATCTGTAGGATTTCCACTGGATAGAGCCCCAAAGTCTCTAGGCTATCCCCGTTTCACTGTGTTTTTTTTAATGTTTATTTTTGAGAGAGAGAGAGAGAGAGAGAGAGAGAGAGAGAGAATGAGAGAGAGTGGGAGAGGAGCAGAGAGCGAGGGAGACAGAGGATCCAAAGTGGGTTCCGTGATGACAGCAGAGAACCCAGCATGAGGCAGAGAGCCCGATGTGGGGCTCAAACTCACAAGCTATGAGATCACGACCTGAGCTGAAGTCAGATGCTTAACTGACTGAGCCACCCAGATGCCCTCACTGCTTTTATACTAGTAGGAGGAGTAGCACTAGTAGAACGTAGTAGTGTGTTACAAACTATGGGTCACAAACTATTGGTTGCTCATAAAATCAATTTAATAAGTTGCAACAAAGGTTTTAGTCAAACTTAACACAAAAAATGTCAGAACTAATTGCACATAGAATAAGTATGTTTAATAGTTTTTTATCTGTTTTCTATATTTCTATTTGTGTAGATGTATATGTAGTCTGTGTGTACATGCACCTGCACACATGTACTGGTTTATAATGTAAAATTATTTTTTTTCTTTCACAATCAAAAAGTTGTAAAGCCACTGTTATCCATGACAAAAGGAATTATAGCTAAATGTTACAATTTATTTTTAATGTCAAGGTAGTCAAATCTTATGAAGAAAACTGAGCCAGGTATGAGGCGTGATTCTATTTCTAGCTTGGCTACCTATACAATGTTGGTTCCATGAAAATCAAGATTTCCAAATGGCTTTATTTGTAAACAAGAAATACCATAGCACTTGTAAACCACCTCACTAACATTAATTTAATAAGACCACTTATCTCAAGTACTTTGAAATCTGAGAGAAATAGACTAACAACTTTTGAATTTCATTTTATTGTTTATAATGAACCTTCACAGATGTAATCATTTTGGCTCACAAAGGAAGTCTATCAGATAGCTAGGAAAGGTTGCTTTATCCACATTTTACAAATGAGGAAATCAATCACAGAGACATTAAATGTACCTAGGTAATCATAACATTAACACTTCTCAAATATTAATAGATATTTCTGAAAAAAAATTTCTTCCATTTGTATTCAATAATCACATTAATCAACGCCTACAAAGCTAATGATCTCATGACATTTTTCCTCCATCACCCACAGAAGCCAATATTGTAGACAGATAATCTAACCCTATTTTGCTACGAAAATATTTTTCCTTCATATTTTTGTTCAACTCTTACAAGATAGATTAATAGTTGCCTACCCATAATTTCCTCATTCTTATTTGCTAAGGAGACCCCAGTTTTATGCATGTACCTATACCTCAGAAAATATATTTTTGTTCTCAGCTCAAGAGCAAATCATGAATGGGGCGCCTGGGTGGCGCAGTCGGTTAAGCGTCCGACTTCAGCCAGGTCATGATCTCACGGTCCGTGAGTTCGAGCCCCGCGTCAGGCTCTGGGCTGATGGCTCGGAGCCTGGAGCCTGTTTCCGACTCTGTGCCTCCCTCTCTCTCTGCCCCTCCCCCATTCATGCTCTGTCTCTCTCTGTCCCGAAAATAAATAAAAAACGTTGAAAAAAAAATTTTTAAAAAAAAGAGCAAATCATGAACAATTTAACTCTATCAAGTTTATACAATTCTCCTTAACAATGATTGGCTTACAAATGGATATGACCCATTCTGGACAATGGGCTGCCAAGAGAGGTCTCCTACATCAAAGGGGAGGGACTTAGAGTAAGAAACACAGAGAAGAGACTGTCATTTTATTCCTCTGGATGGTCACATATCTGAATGCCTCCTGGAACTGTAGCATCCCTACTGGGACCACAGGAGCAGCTGGCCTGACAACCAAGGCAATTCCCTGAAATTGTGGGAGTGGGAAGATGCAGAGAACCTTAATCTCTGCTGGCACTGTTGAACTGCTTAACTACTTGACTTTGGAGTCATGTTGCATGCCAGTGACTTACATGTGAAGTGATAAACTTTCTCTAGAGTTAAACATTTTGAGATATGTTTTTGGTACTGGCAGCCAAACACATCCTAATCACTAAAAGTCCCCATCCATTTGGCAAGCTTTTGAGATTAAATACTTTAAGTTTCCACCTAACTGATTTTTGTTTACCACTTTAACAGTAAGTTAGGAATATTCTAATTTTGCCTATGTTTTTTTTTAATCCAGTTAACCTAAAATACTATTCTATACCTATTATGTTTATTTATTGAGGGACTATTTTCAAAGATTTTTTATATATTCAGGGAATCCAATGTTTTTATAAATCATTCAGAGACACACTGGATAAATAATGACATCCAATGTATAAAACGCATTCATATGCTAATAATATCTCCGAAGTGTGTAATTTTGAAAATATTTAGTTGACTCATTTCATACTACTTTGACTTACTACCTTTTGAGTAACATGGTGTATGTGTGAGAAACATGATATATGTGTAACCGAGCCAATGGACATAAAAGAGACATGAATGGCCGCAGGGTGCATCCAACACTTTTTAAAATTTTATTTAAAACTGTTTATGTGTGTTTACACATATTTCTCTAGGTAGACTGTCCATAGCATTTATCAGTCTCAAAGGATTAAGAGCCACTATGTATGAGAAAATTAATCTTTTCCTTTACTATTTTTGAATCAGATTGACACAAGCCAACAACCATTCATTCAAATAGAGAAGGAGAAGGATTTGATCTCTGATTTGCCACTTCATATGAGCATAGCTCATATACATAGATTATATAGGAGGCTATACCACTTGGTAGAGTCTGAAAAATACTACTAAAAGCATTCGATGCTTTTTAAGAAAGGAAGACATAAATTAGGCAATTGGATTTTTGGTTCTGCATCATTTCGTCCACAGCAATATAAAGTGGTTTAATTTTCTTTCCAATAAAATTTCTTTCTCAATAAAATAAGCACATGAAAAATGTAGAAAAAAAATCCTTGGAATGGTACAGTATGCATACAGTTATACTGCTAAACTTTGCAAGAATAAACCTAACACATTTATCATGGTGTCTACCATTCAAGGTTTATCTCTGAAAACTCCATCATACTCCCTACTCCATCCATACTTGGGCACTAGCTATAAAGAAAGTACTCTTCCCCCTATTATTAAAACTTCCATTTCTCTGTGCACCTGAACATACCATTCCCTCTTCTACAATGTCCTCTCCTCTCTTCTTTACCTGTTGCCTGGCATGTGTCCCATTATTCAGTACTTGTTTCAGAATCACCTCCGCTGAGAAGAACTTCCTAGGAAGAATATATGGCACTCCCTGCTCTTTGCTCTCATAAGATCCCAGGCACTCATTCAACAAATATTTACCTAATGCCTCTAAGCACTGGGAACACAGCAGTGATCAAGCGACATTCTTGCTCTCATAGAGATAATATTGTAGTGGGAGTAGATAGATAATATGCAAATAAGCACATAAAACAGAAGAGGTAATAAGTTCTCTGAGGAAAAAGAAATCAGGGTAAGAAAGGGTGTTAGGGGCAGAAGACAACTGTTGCAGGTAAGGTAAGGAGAAAAATCCTCCAAGAGAGCAGAGCATTTGAGCAAATCTCAAAATTAAGTGACTACCTAGAAGAAGAGTATCCGAGGAAGAAGGGGCAGTGAACGCACAGGCTTGGATGTAAAGGCATTCATGGAAGTTTAGAGAAAAAAGAAGGAACAGAGGTAATGGAAGAGGGTGAGAGAAATGGGAGATAAGGTCAAAACAGTAGCCTGGTGCCAAATGGCAAGGACTTGCAACTTGTATGTTAGTAAGATAAAAGCATTGGGAAATTCTGAGCAAGATGTGACTTGACCTTATTTCTAAAATCTCACCACAGCTGCTTTGAGTAGAGCACATATTTGTCAGTGAGAAAGCAAAGAGACATACAAGAGGCTACTGCGGTGGTCCAGATGGAAACTGGTGGTGGCAGCTTGTCCTGGGATGGCTGCAGAGGCAGGGATGTGAAAACTATGAATACTGGCAACTCTTGAGAGAGTTTGTTTTAGCAGAGAGAAGGGAAATGGTTAATTCACTGGAGAGGGCAGTGAGGGCAATGGATAATTATCATTACAATATATTACAACATTCATTACACCAATGGGAAAGAATGCTGGTGATGTGGAGTTGAGAGGGGCTAATTGCCATGTCCTTTAGTCGGAGAGAGACGGTGGGATCCAGGATGAAAAAAAACCGAGATGGCCTTTGTGGGCCAGGGACATATAGTTCAACTACTGTAGTGGACAGAGATGCAGAATACTTGAGTGCAGTACCAGTGGGGTAGTAGACTTTGTGGTCTAACTATATAGCCATCCTGTAGATGAGGAGAAGAGAGGAGAGAGAAGAAAAGATCGTAAGAAGCCTTTTATTGGGTGTTCTGTTTCTCTTAGAAGGTGAAACATACTATGGAACAATAGTAGGCAATTCACAAGATTTTGGGGAAGGTCAAAGAATCACTGGAGGTGATCTAACTAGGACAATATCCAAATTGCAGTGACATAATTGCTCACAGAACAGTTTTCCGCTGCTGCTGGGAACCCCAGATTTTCCTGCCTATAAATCCCCAGGCCTAACTGTTAGAACTGGGACATATAACACTGGCTACTTCTCAGTCACCTTCACCAGAAAAATAGATACTGCACCGTGCTTCTTTCTTCCTGCAGTATGTTTCCTAATCAAAACCTTGCTTGGGAACATTTGATGGGAGAAATCTACAAAAAATTCTCGAGCTATAGCTGTAAACGAAGTTTAAAATTTAAGTTTCTGGTGTCTGCCTTGGAGATTGAGATCTCATAAAGGGAGAGATTCCCCATGCATAAAAAGGGTATCCAGAAGATGGTGGGCAACCAAAAATACAACAAACTTAAACTACAAGTGTTTACATATTTGCTGTTATACTCCCCCCAAATGTTTTCAACACACAATAAAAATAAGCATGTGATAATTTTTGTTGCATAAAAAAAGATAAATGAAATGAGGAACTTCATTTTTATGCACGGCCATTTGTTATTTCTTTAAATCCTGGTTCCCACCCCAAATTATACAAATAATATAAACTAGGGGCACCTGGGTGGCTCAGTTGGTCAAGTGTCTGACTTCGGCTCAGGTCATGATCTCACAGTTTGTGAGTTCAAGCCCCACATTGGGCTTGCTGCTGTCAGCATGGAGCCCGCTTGGGATTCCCTCTCTCCCTCTCTCTCTCTGCCCCTCCCCTGCTCACGTGCTCTCCCTCTTTCAAAAATAGAATAGACGTTAATAATAATAATAATATAAACTAAACTGGGGTATTAGAGCATAAATTGGGGACTCTTAGAGCATTAAAATATGACCTTCAATCTCTAGGACTGTTCTAGAAATTAAGACTATTTGGGGGGGCTGGATCATTTTGAGCTTCTGTTCATTTCAACACAACTGTCCTAAGAAGGTGCTGGCTCTCTGGTATGGTAATGTTTGAGAATAATAGAACAGAGTGAGAATTCATTCATTAAACACATATTTATTAAGCCCCTAATTATAGTTACACATTCTTCTAGGTGTTGAACACACAGCAATGAACAAAAGAGATAAAAATTGTAATGCTGATGGCATTACAATTCTAGAAAAAAGGGATGCGCTCAATATCACAATTACCTTTAAGTGATGACAAAATTAACACGTTTATGACAGAAAAGCATAAGAAAAAAAATCACCTATCATAGCACTAATGTAACTCTTGTGCTTTTTGATACACGGTACTGTGGGGTTTTTTTTAAGTATCTAAATCTGCATATTTATTACAAAAATAGAATGCTACTTAAACATACAGTTTTCCATTTTGCTTTTTTCACTTGATACTAGTTCACGAATATTTTCCTATATGATTATGCATTTTTTATAAAATTTTGTAATGTGTACATATTACTCTGTCATAGAAAAGTATCATAATAAGGTCCTTTTTACTGACCATTTTAGATAGGTTTCCAATTTTCCATTATTATAAACAATGCTGCAGTGAACATCCTTGGACTTCTATATTTGCACATTTATCTGATTATTTCTTCTGAATAATTTCACAAATGTGAAACTGCAAGGTCAAAGAGTAACCATATTTCAAAGGCTGCTAATATATAGGCCAACTCTTGTCCAGAAAAAAATTGTGCCAATTTTGTTCTCAGCTGTACTGTGTAAGTGAGCGCCTATTTCCTACACCCTAGCAGATTCTACTTTTTTGATTATTAATCAACTTCTGATGATTCAGCCAGGGACTCTCGCAGTAGGGAGAAAGGTAGTTGGGCAGCTGTCGCTAAATGATAAGTCAACAGATTTTTCGATATGTACCATTTATCCACAAGGATTACCCTGTGCCCAGTGGGATCCTCACCTGTTTCGTGCTGATAGGAATGCTTACGAAACTTCTGAGGGAAGAAAGGAAAAGAGGAGAGAAAATATGTCAGTAATTCTCACCCTTCCAATCCATTTTTTCATTGATAAACAATATTAATTGCATTGAAAAAATATTTAAATAACGTCAATACTGACAAGTACAATTTAGCTCTATGGGTATGTTTGTATGTAGTACATAGAGTTATCGAAGGCAAATGGAAATACAGTTGAGATGACATATTATGCATCATTAAATAATAAACACTGAACAATGTGAGAAAGCATCTTCTATCTCTTGGAATGCCTATATCCTAACTTGACATAATCTGTAGAATCCAAAGGAAGAGATGATACTAAATGGATAGTCATTTTTCTTAATGTCTGCCCCACTTCCCAAATTGTACTAGTTTATACTTACTGATTTTAGTTCATTAAGTTAATGCTTATTGTTTAAGCCTTAGGTCGGACTGTTTCCTGAGATGTGGCCAATAACCACTTAACACCAGGGGTAAAAGGATGTTCTAGTGAGACAACTCTAGAAGTCACTGGCTTCTAATTCAGAATTAGTATCCCTAATTCAGAAATCTCTATCACATAAGATACCATGAAAAAAAACAAACAAACAAAAAAGGATCTCCCTTAGCTAGGAGAACCTAGCTAAGCTGTGTCAACTGGGAAAACCACTCAGAGTACACAGCCCTTTATTGTTATTATTGGTGCTGGCAGGATCCCATCTCTCTCTGCACAGCCTAAACCCACAGCCTTTAACCTCTCATACCAAGAAAGCTGTTCATAACCAGAACAAAGGTTAGAAAGCCCCTATCGTCATCCCAAGTGACAGCTCTGCATCTTTATAGATCCACTAAATGGGTAAGTCCTAGTTATATCTGTATCCAGGCTCCTAGTCAAAACCCTCTTGTTTCTTATTAACTACACCCTTCTCCCTGGCTTGAACTTGTACTTACTGAACAAACCCCACCAAGTTAAACCAAAATCTGTTTATGGTTTCCACTTTGGCCTCAGCCTTTCCCATCCATTTGCCACAGACCCCAGTGTCTCCAACAGTATAGACAGGTCCTCTGCTGGCACATTAACTGTCTGCATTTGTCTTAGCAGAACTAGATGATTATACAGCCTTTAGAAAGTGGAAGTTCAGTCTGAACTGCTTCAGGATTCAGACCGAGCATCTTCTGGATGAGTATGGTGTTAAATTTCTACAAATTTCCTCCCTTAACTTTCATAACAATTCTAAGCAATCAATTCTTACTCTACAAATGAGAAAACGAAGACATGGGCAGATTAAGGGACTTGTCTAGCTTTTACATAATGGAGCCGCGATTTGAATCTAGGGTCTCCTGAATACAAACCAGTGTTCTTCTGCCTTATGATATTGAGATGGAATCACTCAGCCCAGGCTTTAACACCTTTTGAAACAGAGGTGGTTTTCTCCCATGGCTCGATTTAGTAATTTTCAGCTGAATAAAAAATTCCTGTGTCCTGCCCATGTGAGTCCCTCGCCCACGGCACCAGACCAAAAGACAGACTCAGGAATCTGACAGGCGGCCACCCCCTTGCACATGATCTATAATGTCAGATATGAAGCACAATTAACAAACAAAAGCAGATCTGGCCAATGCTTAATAATAGATGGAGGAGTTAATTGACCTATGCAAAACTTAAAAAGCGCAGAGAAATTATTAAAGTGTAAAAAGTATCTTCCCGCCTGTCTTATACCCAACATGGTCCCCTCAGCAAGATATGTCATCCCTACAGGAGTCCCACGCAAAGGTATCCCAATTAGTAAGAGACCTTAGGCATGTGAACATGTAAAATAGCATTCAGAAGGATTGTGATTATGTAACATACCAAATTTTTCCCCCCCAAAAATGAGCAAAAGAATAATTCTACTTTATGGCTCTTGCTTAATTGCCATCATGGACTAATCAGGAAAGAAAATGATGCTATCTCCTCTTGCTAACCTTTGATCTGCTCCCTACCAAGGTTTGTTTCATTTCCTCAAAACCGCAAAAAAGAGTAAAATGAGGTGATCAAGGCTGAAGTCACCCCCTTTGCAGTTTTTCCCGGCTTAATCATGGAAGATTTCTGTTTAAAAAAACACAGGGTTATTGCTGCTGATTGTCACAAAATTTCTTAACAAAATGCTCCTTTATTTCGGCTAAACAATGTTTTTCTTAAACCCGTTGCAGCAGTTACGTTAACTGACTACAATTAAAATTCTACCTTGTAGTAACATGGTTTGACCTCTATCTCAACATACTCAAGAGTCTTGGAGTTGACATAGCTAGTTTACGGTAAAAGACGAGTCAGTTTCTGAGACAGTCCTTATGCCAGGAAGAATATTACTGGAAATTCTATTAGGCTTTAAGAAGACACTGTGATGTATTATGAATACCAATACTATTATTCCCCAAGTTTGCACACAAATTGTATAATCACTCAAGACACTACAGGGGTTACTTAGAAAACAAATGTGACATCATTTATCATATTGATCCTTGTCTATAAACAAAGAACTTGTATCTTTCCTCGCGACAGCATTTTCCTAAATGTCATTCAGCATTAACCAGAGAAACAAAATAATAACATTTTCAAAATCAGGATTAGCATTTAGGTTGTTGCTGGACATTTTAAGATACGACGGAAGTAGCCTTTAGTCCTTGTCTGGGGGAAGAAAAGAGAAGAAGACTTTACCAATGCTCATGCTTATCTTAGTCTAGAAAATCTGTATTATGCTTCTTTCCTCTAACATCAGAGAATGGTCACCTGCTTACCTGTTTTTGTCTGATTGAGTAATCTTCTCTGTAAGTTTAAAATAAATGAAAAGTGCTATACCTGTGGAATTAGAGATTTCTTTTCATACCTTGAGTGGACCTTGGTGATTAGTGAATCTACATTGGAAAACTAAAATCCGGAGGGCAAATATGTCTGATTCTGCCTTTATTTTACCAAATACATGATTTTCCTAATCTCACTAGCAGCTTAATGAAGAGGTTTTCCAAGAAAACAACAACAACAACAAAACAAACAAAAAAACAAGAAGTGATAAACATGGTCAATTATTGTTCACCAACTTCCTATGTCTGAATAAGAACACATTAGGTTAAGAGAATTGCTTTTCTTAGGGCTCCTGGGTGGCTCAGTGAATTAAGCATCCAACTTTGGCTCAGGTCATGATCTTGCAGCCATGAGTTCGAGCCCCACATTGGGCTCTATGCTGATAGCTCAGAGCATGGAGCCTGCTTCAAATTCTGTGTCTCCCTCTCTCTCTGCCCCCCCCCCCCCGCATGCTCTGTCTCTCTCAAAAATAAACATTAAAAAAAAAAAACTGAATCCCCTGCTCGCACTCTGTCTCTCTCTCTCTCTCTCAAAAAAAAAAAAAAATCAAAAACAGTGTTTTAAAAAAGGGGGGGGGGTGGCGCATGGGTGGCTCAGTCAGTTAAGCATCTGACTTCAGCTCAAGTCATGATCTCATGGTTCATGAGTTCAAGCCCTGTATTGGGCTCTGTGCTGACAGCTCGGAGCCTGGAGCCCGCTTTGGATTCTGTGTCTCCCTCTCTCTCTGCCCCTTCCCTGCTTGCACTCTGTCTCTGTCTCTGTCTCTGTCTCTGTCTCTCTCTCTCTCTCTCTCTCTCTCTCAAAAATAAATAAACATCAAATATGTGGGAAAAAAATGAAAAAAAAAAGAAATGTTTAAGAATTGCTTATCATTGCCATTTACTGGACATTTTACTTGATAAAAGAAAATATGTCTTTATGCTATTTGTCCACAATTCTTCACACCAATATAGCTACCCAAGTCAAATTAGCTGCCTAATTAGAACTGGAAGAGACAGATGTATTTTAAATGGCTCCAAAATACATTATGGTACGTATAAATTTTCTTCTTTGATTCTACATTTCTATTTGTAATTGGAAATGGTCACAGTTCACATCAAGAAGGTTTTAGAATTCCCTCGTGACCCTTTTATAGAAGAGCTCTAATCCATACTGACCAATGTAAGTGTTATTTTCCATTCCCAAATTCAGTCAGAACACTGCCTCTTTATTATCTTGGAAAAAAAAAAAAAGGAACATAAAACATGTTCTGCATCAAGATGGTTCTCTTTTTTCTTATCTTTCTCTTCAGAGTTTCTCTCTTCCTAATTTATACTTTTTACCTGTACTATAAACATTATTCCTTTGCATTTTTTATGATCATTTAATATCACAGTTCTCTCCCTTGTTTGTTCAGTTAACCTCTCTATATTGGCTCTTGTGTTTCCATTTTCAAAAGTTTGGTGTTTTTTTTTTTTTGAGGTTATTCTCTTTTTTAATTTCAGTAACTAGATGTTTGTACCTTTTAATTTCTTTTACCTATTTCACCTACCTCCCACCCTGCCCCAGAACTATCAGTTCGTTCTCTATATTTACGACTCTTTGTTTTGTTTTTTAGATTCCACATATAAGTAAAATCCGATGGTATTTGTCTTTGTCTGGCTTATTTCAGTTAGTATAATATTCTCTCAGTCCATCCCTGTAGTCACAAATGGCAAAATTTCAATATTTTTTATGGCTGAATAATATTCCATTGTATATACCACATCTTTTTCCATTCATCTATCAATGGACACTTAGGTTGCTTCCGTGTCTTGGCTACTGTAAATAATGTTGCAATAAACATAGGAGTGCATGCATCTTTTTGAATTAATGCTTTCATTTTCTTCATGTAAATACCCAGAAGTGGAATTACTAGATCACATGATATTTCTATTTTTAATTATTTTAAGGAACCGTCATACTATTTTCCATAATGGCTACACAATTTAAATTCCCATCAATGGTACACAACGGTTCCCTTTCTTTAAAGCTTTGCCAATGTTTGTTATTTCTTTTTGATACTAGCCATCCTGACTAATGTGAGGTGATATCTCATTGTGGTTTTGATTCACATTTCCCTAAGATTAATGATTTTTGAGCATTTTGTGTATCTGTTGGCCATCTATATATCTTCTTTGGAAAGATGTCCTCTAGCCAGAAATACACACACATATATGGTCAATTAATCTACAACAAAGAAGGCAAGGCAAGGCAAGGCAAGGCAAGGCAAGAATATACAATGGGGAAAAGACAGTCTTTTCAATAAAAGTATCAGGAAAAACTAGAAAGCTATATGCAAAAGAATGAAACTGGACTATTCTTTTACATCAAACACAAAAAATAAACTAAACTGGATTAAAGACCTAAATGTAAAACCTGAAGCCATAAAACTCTTAAAAGAAAACATAGGCAGTAAATTCTTGAATGCTGTCCTTAGCAATATTTTTCTGGATCTGTCTCCCCAAGCAAGGGAAACAAAAGCAAAAATAAACAACTGCAACTAAATCAGACTAAAAGGCTTTTGCACATGGAAGAAATCATCAACAAAATGAAAAGGCAACCTATGAAATGGGAAAAGATATTTGCAAATGATACAGCTGATAAGGAATTAATATCCAAAATATATAAAGAACTCATACAACTTAACACCAAAAAAAACCCACATAAATAATCTAATTTTAAAAGGTTACTGTTGTTTTAAATAAACTTATAGCAATTATGTTCCATTAATTTAGCAATAACCTCTTTCCAGTAATTCTAAATGGCATTTTCTGACTGATCTTAACATACTTTTTATGGAGATTTTTTTGTGCTTTGATTTCAGTGGCAATAAACAATCTTAAGTTATTGTCTACTTTTATCTCTTTGATTGGCTTTTCAATCTCTTACATTCAGTTGTGTTTCTCAGGACCCTGCCCTGAGTTCTTTATTCTTCAATCTTTTTTTGAATCTTTCACTGATTTTAATCACTATCTTCAACTATCCCCTCTATATGAACGATTCCTGTGTTATTCATGGAAGGCCAACCCCTAAATTTTTGGATTGTTCATGCAATGATCCCATGCAGGTGTTCCTGGTCAGTCACTGAGTCATTTCTCCCACAATTGCCCCATTCCATCCATAAAGATCTCAGAGTTCTTCACTAGATTCTCTGTGAGAAAGAGAAAGAATATAAAGTCTGAGTAGGAATTTTATATTTCCTTGTGTTTTGGTTCTGTTTTCGTTTTGGACACACCCTAGAAGTTTTACCCATCACATTGAGCCTACATCATTTTGGCCAATACTTTGTGAGACAGAGAATCTAAAAGGTCAATAAGTAACAGATGTAGAATGTGGACATGGCGAGAGGCTGCCTAATAGGGTGGTAAGGAGCACAATTTACAAAGCCATCTTGACAGTGGATGGGTCACTTAACCAATCCAGTTTCTGGTTTTCTCACATCTAAAATGGGACTAATGATATTGCCAAGCTCAAAGGGTTGTTATTATGATCATTAAATAAGCTAATATTTTCTGCAGAGCCTAGAACAGTGCCTTGCTCATGGAAAGTCCTAAGTACTTGTTATCTAGGTAAGTGCTAAGTGAAACAATAAAGCAGGGAAGATGAGAAGACAGTAGTTTTTAGAACTGCAGATCAGGTAGCCAGGGAATGGTTCACTGGGAAGGTGAAATTTGGGCAGAGAGTTGACAGAAGTCAGAGAGCAAATTGTTTTGCTATCTTAGGGAAAAACATTCTAGGGAGAGAAAGCTGCAAGTACAAAAGAACTGAGGCAGGAGTTTGCCTACTATGTTTGAGGAACTCTAAAGAGGTCAGGTCAGTGAAAAGGTAAGAGTCCCATTAGACAAATCAGAGTGGAAATGACAGTGGGGTGGGGCACAGGCCTATTAGGCTTTTTGATTGATGATTACACAGGTTCATTCTGGCTGCGATACTGAAAACAGTTTGAAATGAGGCAACAAACTACTTATGAATCCTACTGCAACATAATCATATGATAGACATTGATGGGTATGACCAGACAGGGAATGGCAAAGTGGTAACAAGGGGTAAGATTTGAGATGTATTTTTAAATGAAAGTCCGTAGAGTCTGCTGTCAGAATAAATGTGAGGTGTGAGGCAAAGAGATGAACCAGGGATTATAAGAACTTTAGCCTAAGCAACTGGAAAACAGAATTGCAATTAAATTAGATGAGAACCATTATAAGAAGCATAGGTTGAGGAGGAAGATTGGGAATGTGGTTTTCGATATATTAAGTGTGAGATGCCAACTGTTTCTCTGAGTTAAGATGTAAAGTACACAGTTGAGTCTAGAGTTAAAAGGGATAACTAGACTGGAAATATATACTTGGGAGTTATCAGTGATATATAGTAATTAGAGCCACAAGAATAGATAAGATAATCTAGGAAGTGAGCATAATTTAATGAAATAGAGAAAGAACATATCCAAGAATTGATCCCTGGAGTGCTCAAAGGTTTACAATAGAAATGACAACAAACATAGGAAACTGGAAAGGACCAGTCAGTGAAGTTGAAGGAAAACCAAGGAAATGTGGTGTCCTAGAAGTCAAGTGAAAAAAAAAATCATTTTAAGAGGAAGTGATCATCAAGTGATCAACTTCATCAAATAGGTTAGTTAGAAAGAGGACCAAGAATTATGAGTTAGAATTAATAACTAAAAGGTCTTTGGTGAACTTGAAAAGATGAATTTGCAATGGAGTCATGGAAACAAAATCTTGGGATGAAGGGACAATGGAAAAGAAAAATTAAACAGAATGAACATAAATTTTTCAAGGAGTTTGTTATAAAAGTAAGGAAAGAAATGGGGTGGTAGATGGAGAGTTAAGTAAACAAAGAAAAATTAGATTTTTTTGTGCAAAAGAATTTTTTGCTAATGGGAAGGGTCCAGCAGAAAAAGAAAGAAAGAAAGGAAGAGATCAGTAACATTTAGTTCCAATTGAATCAATGAGCCCATCCCATCCCTGTGAACTACACTTTTACTGCTGCTCCTATCTACCTATTAATTTATTCAGTCCGATCATCAAAGG
Organism: Prionailurus viverrinus; assembly: GCF_022837055.1. Lineage (NCBI taxonomy): Eukaryota > Metazoa > Chordata > Mammalia > Carnivora > Felidae > Prionailurus > Prionailurus viverrinus. The sequence continues at coordinate 145,266,801 of NC_062568.1, forward strand.
TCCAAAGCCAAAGCATTGGCATACCAATTTTACAAGCACTCCCATTTTTTGCTAACAAACTTGGAAATCATGAGAATCTTTTCCTAAAACATTACCTCTACTCTTTACTTTGCATGAAGACTGATTTTCCCAAGATGGTGCCTCTTCTCCAGAAATTTACACAAGTGAAGAATGCTCATGGTCTCAGGCTCACCTTGATCAGTTGGTCAATCTTGATTCATTTATCTGACTACTCTCTGGGACCCTTTGGACAATCACTTTGACCAAATCATTGTTACCAAAAGTTTAAATTCTCTTTTCTCCCCTTTTTATTGGGTCACACTTACCTCCAGCACTGGTTATACCCATAAGAAAGGGCGCCAATCTCAGTTGAACTTATTCCTATTCAACATTTTCCCCCCATAGTCTGCAGTGACTGCTCAAATCTCTTAGGTTTCCATTTTCATGTCTCTCTCTCATTCTAAGATTATTTGGTTCACTCATTTTACCTTTACAGAGGCCCTGCTACATTTTTAATTTGGTGCCTGGCACTAGTTATACAAAGGTCCTTGACTTCAAAGATCTTACAGGATCAAAAGGAAGAGAACAAGATTAAAAGAAAAAGTCAAAGAGAAATAATGGAAGAGAAAAGAATAAACAGAATCAAATAAACAAAAACATCTAATACAAACTGGTTCATGTTTTAACAAAGGCATTAAGCAAATTAAATCAATGTAGAAGAAAAAATAACTCTGTAAGAGGAGAAGAAGAGAAGTCTGACAGAAGACGTGGTATTTGGTTTGGGAGCTAAAAGATAACCATACGTTTTACAAGTTCCATACGAGGAGATTGGACAGAAGGTAATTCTAAGAGGAGGGAATTTCTAGAGCAAGAAAATGAGGCATAAAATCATGCCTTTCTCATGAAATAATCACTAACTTCAATGTTCCTAGAGTGTGCAGTACAAGCTAAGGATTTTGGACTACTTCTTTAATAATGTAAGAACCATGAAAAGTTTTTGCAAAGAATGAGTAGAGATGTGTATGTCTGTTTAGGAAATATTCCTGGAAGTAATGTGGAACACAGACATAAGAAGGAAAAAGACTCAATACAGTTACTGGAACTGGAATACTGGAAACTGTGGCAGGACACCTGGGTGGCTCAGTCGGTTGAGCATCTGACTTCAGCTCAGGTCATGATTTCACAGCTCATGAGTACAATCCCCATGTCGGACTCTATACTGAGCTCAGAGTCTGGAGCCTGTTTCAGATTCTCTCTCTCTCTCTCTCTCACTCTCTCTCTGCCCCTAACCCACTCACATTCTGTCTCTGTCTCTCTCAAAAATAAGTAAACATTTAAAAAAAGAAAAAAGAAACTGTGGCAAGTGTCTAGAAAATAAATGGCAAAGGACTCTAGAGCAATGTCATAAAAAAAAAAAAAAACCAGAAAGAGTTTGGCTTGGTAATTTTTAATGAAAATATATAATTGAAAAGATTTGTTGATAAATTGGATTTAGCAAACTATGAAAAGAGAAGAGTTAAGCTTGACTTTGATACTCTTAGCTTGGGCGATTAGGTATATGGCAGGTGCATTAATTACAGTAATGAACACAGGAAGCTTTGAAATAGAGGGAATGGGAATGCAACAAATAGGTTAGGTCTGAGATGCCTTTAAAACATCTAAGTACATATGTCCAGTCAAATTCAGAGCTGGAGTTTCTGAGAGATGTTGAGGCTGGAAATATTTATTTAGATGTCATCAGGACCTAGGTGCAAGTTAAACTGGAAACATTGGACTAAGTCCTCTGAGAGAATGTCAAGTAAGGGGGAGAAAAAGGATATCATGAAAAAGATATACACTTTGAAGGCCGTTAGGGCTGTATCCAGAATATAGTCTCCTTACCACCTATACTTGGCACCTATTTCCTCAATCTTATTAACCAATAAAAACTGACAAGGCTTAGCTCCTAAACTTAAATCTTAAAAAGTACTAGTCCCTAGCTTTTTTTTTTTAACTCCTAGCTTTCTTCTTTTTTTCCTTTTAAAAAATTTATTTATATTTTCAAAGAGTATCAGATGATTTCCTCAAGTATCTCTTCCATAACAGCTAGCAGAAATGCCCTAGAAGTTGCATATTAGAGAATCCTTTTATCATTGGTTCCTACTAACACTGTTTAATTTGACAATTCCATGATTTTAGCACATTATCATCTGTTTTGTTTTTCTAATGGAGACAAGTACTGTATTTTCAGATTCTTCTATATACCAGCACATTTAACACTCCACATCGGGTCACATCTCCATCAGACACCCAGTAACCTATGCAGCTTTTTTACTATAAATTTTCTGGATAAATTAGCCAATGTCACAAAGTACACAATCACAAAAACAACATTTTTTTTTCAGTAAGACATACAAAGTTTACACCCTCGCATACAGTACAGAAAGGTTACACCTAGATAGAGTATGACTTGATTTCAGCAATCAAATGTCAGTCGACACAAATAGGCAAAAAAAGAAACCACTGCAGTCTTGAACTGGGATATTTTTAGACTTTCATTTGAGCACATTCAGATGAGAACCCATCCTTATTAATGGATTAGAAAGTTAATTGATCTGTATTATGCCTGAAAGTGGCCAGAGAAAATGAAAAATAAGGGTACTCATTCTGTGCCCTACTCATATATTTAAACTCGCTCTATGTACTTTTAACTTACACCATCAGCACTTAATATACAGATAACTCATTTTAAAATTGAAAGGGTTATAGGGTTATAATTTTTATAATTTCTCCTCAGTAATGCTTTATATATTACATTTAAAGCACCCGGTAAAATACATCCAAGGATTTCAGTACCTCACAAACTTTACAGAAATTTCTTGGCCAGTGACTAAAACCCTGGCTTACTTGAGACTGAATATAATATCTACTAAATGAGGTAAGCAGTAAAATTATTCTTATGTGTATACGCTCTCAATAATTTTTAAACTCCTTACATATCTTAGGAATTTAAAAGTATGTATTTTAAATCTGAAACTGGGTTCTGGGCTTCTACCAATACTCAATCTAAATAGTCTTGTATCACTAGCAGATTTTGCAATTCACCCCTCCCTCTCTTCCCTCCTTCTCTCTCCACCCCCGCCCCCTGCCCCCAGGTCATAAATATCCTGAACCACTTTACTCACACCGCAGCCTTCAGAGTATCCATTTACCTTGTATCACATACACAGTGGCCCAAAGCATCTTGTTTTTTCTTCAATAAGTGGTTTTTAAATCCCTAATAGTACCTTCAATTTCTGATCTTCTTTCACTACTTGATCTCTAAGGGCTTTATGAAAATTCTGTTAAAGTTTTCATCAATCATATCCTGTAACTTTTTTTTGCATGTAAAGTTTTTCAAAACAGCCTTTCATGTGAGTGAAGCAAAATTATTTTAGAGGAAATCTCCCATAGTTGTGAGTGGTTACGCACAGCCACGTTTGATAACCAATTCCTACTTGTGGTACTGTGGTTTTGCAAATATACACATGAGGAATGGGGAGAACCAATGTTGGGCTGGTTATTGCTGAACAGACTCAAGGCTACTTCGGTACTATTTTCAGCATCAGTGATTTCAATATTGTGTGATCTAAAATTCTTTCCTGCCAGGATCCTGTCTTTCCTTCCAGAAGATAGTGTTTCTCCGCCAACACGAAATGACAACATTCCCTTCCTTCACCAACAGCTGTACATCTTTCAATTCTTGCGTTGGATGTCACAGGCCCTACCCGGTGCCTCCCACTCTTCCTGCCATTGTACAGTGAATGTGGAGAACGTAATTCTCTTAGTCGTTCATAAAGGCTCAAATGACAAATGAATTTTTCTACCCCTGCTGCTCTCTAAACTTTGGGAAGTATCAAGTGAACCATTAGCCATTTCATGATATTCAACTTGGGTGACCATGCTGGGAAGAGTTGCAATTTAATGCCTTTTTAAATGTATGGTTATGGGTTATATTGTATGTAGTTCTATTACATTTTTCTACCATGTTTTCCTTTTATTGTGCCATTAAAAATTTATTTTTTTATTTTCATCATCACATTATGATAATTGTTACATTTCCATTATTGTTTTCTCATTTCTTTTTATAATGGTTGTAAGATTAATAAAATCTTTGACATTGTCTTGGGAGGTCAGTAGTCCATGAATTGCCCTCTGCAAGCTTGCCATTTTGCATACCCTGCTTAGGTCTTATGTGGGCATCTCCTGTATGTTTAACAGTGAACAATGGGTTACTCACTCAATTTACTATTTTTTTCATCTGTAAATTGTACATAATATATAAATCTAACAGCCAGGTGATGGTATTTATAAAGTGAAACCATTTTTCCTGGCAACCTAAAAAGGCTATTGTTTCTAGGAAAAATAAAGATATGTGTGAAAACTAGATACCTCAAAGATATTACTTAATGACATCTAAAGAACGTTAAACCACATAACAGCTAACCCATTGGTGGTAATAACATTCACAGTGCAGCTGAGATCTATTTTTAAAATTATAAATTAAGGATCAGAGGAAAGGAGAAGTTTAACTTCTGTTAACAGTAGGGAATGATACTGATTCAAAATAGGAATGAAAAAAAGATGCCCAGGCATGGTATTTAAATTTATTTGAGATTAGTTTCTTTCTAAACTAAAGAGGCAGTCCACTGTTTAAAAAGACCTTGATTAACAGGAGTTCTATTTTTCCATTTCTGTCTAAATTGTCCTAAATGGTTGCATTCTTTGTGGAGAAAACTGTTCACATCTACAGCAAATGCTTAAGCGTGTGTACTGTTCATGAGGGTAGAGACCATGTTGAGCTCACTGCTGCAGCTCTAGTGTCCACAACATCAGAGATTCTCAAAACATATTTGCTGAAAATCATTAAATAGGATAAATATGTGTGTATGACATATCATGGATATGCTAATTTAATATATAACTGATTTACACAAATATCATATCACATACACAGTAGTGCACTCAGAAAAAAGATAGCATTCGGACAAACTCTGTGCAATGTTACCAAAGTTTATTATATCGATGTTATTTGAGATCATACAAGCAAGGACATACAGTTCTTTGTATACCAGAGTGTCAGACTGTTTTAAAATTTATCTTTCACAGAAAACACATAGAAATCAAAGAAAAAAAAAATTTACTCTCTATAAAAATATAAAATATGATAATTTTTTGCATTACAAAATTACATGCCATTGCATATCAGATATCTTTCTGATCCAATGCCTAGTGCCCTTTTGGCTGCAAACTGAGGAACTACCAACACTAATTAGCAAATAAAATACACATCTAATAGGGCTCCTAAAAGATATGCTGTAGTATAACCCAGTACTTTGAATTTTAGCAGAGCAGCCAAAGATAAAAGAAAATAGCATGTCAGTCTCATAATTGATCATTATGCCACCTACCTTTCCTTATACAAAAACCATACTTGTAAAATATTTGCTAAAGGCCATTTGATTTCACTCAGATGTGAACACCAGACCTAATTAAAGAGTACATTTAATTTCTAATAAACCTCCTTTCTTTGTAAGTTTTATGTTCTTGAATATATTTCTGCTCAGGTGTTGATTTCAGATCTTTGGAATTTTAAGTGATGCAAAAATTAAAACAATAACAAATTCCATTTACAATTTACTAAAATAACCTACCCTTTTATCTAATGTTTGGGTTAGTGATATAATTATATAGTTAAACAAATACACATCGAACATGAAACCTCACCATAATTCTATCTTGGAGGTCCATAACTGAGAGCATCTTATTTATAAAATCCATTGACAATCAGCCACTACTTTCTTTTTTTTTTTAATTTTTTTTTCAACGTTTATTTATTTTTGGGACAGAGAGAGACAGAGCATGAACGGGGGAGGGGAAGAGAGAGAGGGAGACACAGAATCAGAAACAGGCTCCAGGCTCTGAGCCATCAGCCCAGAGCCCGACACGGGGCTCGAACTCACGGACCGCGAGATCGTGACCTGGCTGAAGTCGGACGCTTAACCGACTGCGCCACCCAGGCGCCCCCAGCCACTACTTTCTAAATAAGAGATCTTAAAAAAAACATTATGTATCAAATTCCAAAATATATATTATTTCATTAGCCACATTCCAGCTTATATATTAAGACATGAAAAATGTATTTGCAGATTACTCACCCACTCAGACTCCTAATAATTAGATGATTGAAACCTAGAAATCTGAGTGATCTATACTGAGATATGTATTATTTAAATGTGCTTTGATTTTCTTATAAATTTGAAACTTTCTAGATGTAAGATAGGTGCTTTTATTAATATAGAGGAAAAAAGATCAAGAGTGGTAGAATCCAAGAGCAAAGGCAGTATATCCTTCCAAGCATCCTAGCTGGAAAGAGATAGCACGTTTAAATTGGGTAATTAAAGACGAGTTTTAAAGGGAGATATTTATAAAGATCTTGGCCTAGTAACAGTGAGGAGCTATTCCTTGGTCTGATGGGAAGTGGAAAGAAAGTATTCGCCTGAATGAAGAGATAGAACCATGTGGAGAGAACCACCTAGCTTCATGCATCCAGTCCTGGTGACCCCATAGGAAGGGAGTTGAGGAAATAAACTCCTCATATTCACTTTTTCCTTTGTTGGCCACAACTCCTCAGACGCTCTCCTAATATACTCTAAAACCAGCCCCTGTTTGCAGAAGGTGAGAGAGACCAGAAAAAATGAGAGGCAGACCGCACCAGACTGGTAGGTGGCAGGTTTAATAAGTAAGGGGACTTCTCTATGATGCTTGTCTTGGGCAGCCGGCAGATCTTCACACCAACCTACCAACTCTTGAAAGTTTACGTACAGCCCTTACCTAGGTTCAGTCACATATACCACCTGGGTGGTCTCAATACCACATCATTATCTCAAAGGCTATGTCCTTGGGGCAGCTTCCGGGAAAAGGGAAAGCAAATGGAACACACATTCCAAGGGCAGAGGAGGGGGTAAGGAGCTTCTGATTGCTGGGGTCCAATTCACAGGTCAGCCAGTCATCACATGCTCTCAAGGATCTTCCCCAGCACCCTTTCTCCACTGGCCAAACCCATCCAGAAGCCAGAAAACATGGGGATCATTGATGTAGCCCATTATTAAAGCAGAGCAGAGGAGAGGAGAAGGCAAGTGAATCTACAGGAGCCAACAGAAGATATTGAGCACAAGAGAGAACTGAAAAGGACACGTGTCAGAGGGTCAAGAAAGTAGACAAAGGAAATGTAAAATGCCCAAAGGAAAGCAATGGGTTACCAAGTAAATATGCAAAAAAAATGAATGAGAAGTCATCATGCTCTCAACTGGATGTCATAGTAGGGTATAAGCAAGAAAGTATCTAAAGGAATAATAGAAGAAATTCTAAAGAAATAGATAAAGGAAAGGAAATGAACAATTGTAGCACAACTACTGTGTCTCAAACATTTTGTTAGGTAGTTTTTTTTTAATAAGTGGTATCTTTTAATTCTCACAACAGACAGTGAAAAAGTCTTAACAGTTGTAAAGAAATGGAAACTATAACCCATAAGGAAATTTGCCCATGTATCTCTATTATACATGCCCCTGTATATTACCACTTAGTCGCCACAAAACAGTTTAACTACCAAAGCAAAGAGATCCAAAGTTGCCTTTAAATTAAGCCTAGTCTGGTGATGAATCATGCCCTCATGATTCTAAGAGTAATGAATAAAAACCTAAGAGTAATGAATAAAAACTTGTCTCCTTTCCAACAACTTCCGCATCTCCTTGTCTCACCAGGATCTCTGGAGACAATGAGCATAAGATTGTACTGCTCTGTATGCCAAGTCACCTTCTACTAGATCTCTCATTCCCCTCCCTTCAAATGGAGCCAGGGAAAGTAAGTCAGGCATATAGTCTTACATTACTAATGTATGGAATCCATTAGGCAATTCTATTTGGACCTAAAAATAATAACGCTGCTTTTCTTCCAACATAAAATCGGCTGTCGCAATTCCACACTCTTTCAAAGCTATTTCCAGCAAGTTTACATTGTAGCTATGGTAGCATATATGTCTTATCAAATCCCTTTTATCAACAAAACAAATTTTATATTCTTTGGCTCTGGCTTTACAGTTTTCCTCAGCATTCCCCCATACATAACCACAACAAACTTCTGAGGTTTAATAACAATAACAGCTAACATTTAAAGTGGGTCATGCCCTGGACTAAGGATCAAGACATGGTTTATCTCATGGAATCTTCCCCATGGATTTATGAGGTAGGTGTTATTATATAGCTCCATTGCAGAACTAAGTAACTGAGGCTTAGATTAAGCAGTCCGACATTATTCTCACAGCAGGAAGTGCTAAAAATAAGTTTTAAACCCAGGAATTCTGGCTCCACAACCTGCATGTTTAATCAGTGCCCTCTCTTGCTTCCTGATGTTTTAAACAAAACTCCATTCCCCACTTCCCCTCCCTTTGTCTCCCAAGCAACTGACAGAAGGCTGTGAAACTTGGCTTCTATTCCCTTTCTCAGATAGTCACATTTTTTTTTTCCTCTTGATTTATTTACTTATCACTTTCCCCTCATTCCCTTTCTGGTTACAAACAGCATTTATTTTCCCCTACACTTAGCCCAATATTAAAGCATCTCCCAACACACCCAGCTGTCTACAACTTTCCCAGCAACGCCAATTAGGCAACGGACATTATCAGGCCATCAAGTCATGTTCAAATTTGTCAATATAGCAAAACTACATTTTGCAAAATGGTACATTCAGACAAATTGTTGATAAGCACTACTTCATGAAGTGCTTGACCACTTCTGGTCAGGTAATTACCAATCAGGGAAATTGTGAAAAAAAACAAATGTGCCAATTCTGATGACTACATTAGTGACATGAAATTAAAACCAAAAATACTTCAGTCCTAGAAGCACTGAGGAGACTGGTTTCAATATGGAAAAAATCAAACCTGCTTCACTAATAATTAAAGAATCCTGTGTGGAATCTGAGACCTAAAGGCAAAATCATTTTATTTGAATTTTCAGTATAATAACGTTTTCAGTATAATAATGTTTGAAATAGTGACTAACCAAACTCAGATGTGAGAAAAGACAGCTTCAGAAATACCAGACAAAAGAAAATGAAAGACTGTCAGCATTCTCAAGGGAAGACACCAACATTAATAGTCTCATTTTGGTCTATATAGTAACATAAAGTTTCTATATGTATACATTTTCCTTACGGCCATGATAACGTACCCAGAAGCTTGCTTTCTCTACGGCACTGATTAGGATTATTGTTTTTGAGTCTGCATTTTCACCTCTCCTTTCAAACACAGCTCCAAATCATTGTTTTTGCTTATTTCTTATGTTTCATCATATGTAATTAGTATAGGTACTCACAGGAGTGTGGGGCAGCTGGACTCACTATAAAGTTGGAGAAATAAATTTTGCAGCCAGCCTGACACTGATTTAAAATGCATTTCAGACTGATGAAAGCTGGTGGATTCACAGTCCCCGAGACTGAAGTTCTCTGGTTCTCCACTGAACAAAGAACGCCCGGGGAACTGCAGTGCCCCATAAACTTGCTTCAGCTGTGAGGTGACATTCACCATAAAGAGGCATGTTGGGTAGGTACAGCTGAAAGAACTGGATTATCAGAAAGCTACTCATCACTTAGGTCTGAAAAGAGTAGTTGGATTGCTTCTGTTGTTACATGAGTCAAATTAGAGCATCTGCGTTGTCATTCATTCAACGATGACTTTAGGATTGTTTATCATGTTTTTCCCCCTCAAAATACCTAGAGTTATAGGTAGGAGATTGCCTGGAAGTTTAAATTTGTCTTTATTCAGAACTTTTCAGTAACCTGCTGTGTAAAATTAGGCAAATTCCCATGTCTATGATTTAGTTACTATGTCTATTAAATGGAGGTTAAACTAGGTGGTCTATAAGACATCCTCCAGCTCTAAAACACAGATATACGGCCACAGTGTATCACGAGAGGAAAATGTGCCCCATGATCCCATGGAGATACCTTGACAAACTATCACATTGTGGTCTGTCATATTTTTTGGATTGTAAAACAGACAGCTAGCGTTAGGAATAAAGACGATCTCATGTGACTTTCACAATACTTTGCAGAGGTGTATCTCAAAAAGTTTTGGTTTTCTGGTCCCATTTTTACATGCTGGATGGGCATTCTAGCCATTTCCTGTCTCATTCATGTATAATTTCGATTTAGAAAAAAGAGAGAACAAGAAGACAACTAGACCTTGCCCCTTTGGCAAGATAGATAAATGTTTTAAGACTGAGCTATAAGGAATCAACTCAGAAAAGACAGCTGTTGGAATATGCTCTAACAAATCTGGTTCTCCATCATTCAGAAATATTCTCATGCTATGGGTCATGCTATTTGCCTCCAAACAGATTTTTTCAGTTACTATGTATGACCTTATATTGAAATAACTCTGGAGGAAAAAATAAAGCTCAGTAGAGTTGTCTTATTACCCAACAGATTTAAACCAGATCTAATGGAATGGCAGGAGAATGACAAGCAGGGCAAGAAAAAGCACAGCAAGAGACATAAAAAGCGTGCGCTCCTTTGGATCCTGACCGCAATCAGGGCTTAGGGTTTGGGAGCATTTGGACTCTTTGTGTGAGTCATGTCATCTTGATTTTCTTCTCTCCCCGCCTCTTAATCCCTTCTGCTCTAATTCACCTAATTCACACACACACTCACACACGAAATACTCCAACACACAAACATTTAATTCAATCCGCCTGTTGTTTCCTTACATCCTTATGTTGTTGAAACCAGTCATCACATTGCAGCATGCTATGTGATCCAAGACAACATACTCAGGTTGCAGGGAACTTCCAGTTACCTCCCTGTGTCACTCAAAAGATCATACTAGGCTTCTTTTAAGTGTGGTAAAAACTATATACAAGGAAAATTTTATCAGAAAGCCATCTACAATCCCCGTAATTTAATCCATCATTAAAGCAAAATCTGTTTTTTAGAGACACTAAAGACATGGAGGAAATAATGCATTTATCTACTAGAGAGGTCAGGCTTAACTGCTTGTCTTCTTTTTTTTTAATTTTTTTTAATGTTTATTTATTTTTGACAGAGAGAGAGAGACAGAGCATGAGCGGGGGAGAGGCAGAGAGAGAGAGGGAGACACAGAATCAGAAGCAGGCTCCAGGCTCTGAGCTGTCAGCACAGAGCCCGACACGGGGCTCGAACTCACAGACTGCGAGATGATGACCTGAGCTGAAGTTGGACGCTCAACCGACCGAGCCACCCAGGTGCCCCTAACTGCTTGTCTTCTAATAAAAGTCTATTAGATGAGGAAAGAAAGGAGGGGAGGGAAATAATGGGCAAGGAGAAGTGATTATCAAATAGAGAAGGAAGCTAGCTTTAATACCAAGTCCTTAACATGTACAGGGATACTATATGCTACGGGCAGCATTATATTTATGGTGACCTCAACTCTATGATTATGTGCTTTTGAGTCAACTCTCTGAGCCAAGAAGGACCAGAACCAAGTAGGATAGACCTCTTGTCTACTGAACAGGAAGCGTGTACAGCAATCATACTTCTCTGTTTCCTTCAGCATCTGTTGCAGTGTGCTGTGCACATGATAGGTTACTGCACACCTTCAAATCAAGAAGATACTCTAAATTAGGTCTCCTTCACATCTAGACAGGCAACTGCAGGGCTGAGAAGCAGCACTGAATAGTGGAAAGAATCATCAACATTCCATTACGGACAAGAAAGCCTCCAACTAGTCCTGTCTCAGTTTCTTCAACTGTGAAATGATAATAATAATACCTTCCTTGCCTGCTTCACAGGTTTGCCATGAGCATGAAATAAAATAAATAACAGCATCTTTATTTATTGAACACTTAGATAATAAACATGCAAAAGATTTCACAAGCATTATCTCAATTAGCCGTTAAAACAAACTGATGAAATGAGCAATATTGATCCAGTTTGCAGTTGAGAAAAGTTAGGCCCAAAGGAATTAAAATCCTACAGATTATAAATGGGAGCAGAGAGATTTCATACCAAGGATTTTATTTTATTTTTTTTAAGCATTTATTCATTTTTAAGAGACAGAGATAGACAGAGCCCAAGCTGGGAAAGAGCAGAGCAAGAGGGAGACACAGAATCTGAAGCAGACTCCAGGCTCTGAGCCGTCAGCACAGAGCCCAATGTGAGGGTCCAACTCATGAACCACGAAACCATGACCTGAGCCAAAGTCATATGTTAAACTGAGTCACCCAGGCGCCCCTGATCCCAAGGATTTTAAGTGACATCTTATGTAGGTGATATGAATGAGACTTTATCTATTCATTGAATACCAACAAGGAGACTGTTCTCTTCCTCTAGCCTCTTTGTTTTCGTATGATAATGACATTTAGTGATAATAACTGTACTTCTGCTAATAAAAAATTTCCACAGTCAAGTGCTAAATTAACAGGACACCAAATCACCAAAGTTTAAGTAAAAAACTCGATGAAAATTCAGAGAAAGGAAGTTTCTCCTTTCATAGGTAAAGCTCTCCCCCGCCCCCATTTTCACCTTCTATTAAAAGGCTAAGGGAAGGGTCTTGCTACTTTTCTTTCTTCTTCGCCCTTGAATGCTGCTAATAATTACCTTCTGTCCACGATACTGTCCTCTCATGTACCTAAAGATGGAACTTTTTTTAAATTAAAACCTTCAGTGGAAAAGGTGATATTAGGCCGTCTAAGGTCCCATCTGCCTTTCAAAATCCGGTTAAGGGCATTTAATTTCTCTTATTCAGGAAAAGATGCAAATAACCCCTTTGACCAAACTGCTATCTAATTAGACCAAGAGCACTAAAAAGTCACTTGCTCTCCACTTACTCAATCCAGCTCTAAAACAGACAAAGGTCTGCCTGTTTGGGATGGTTTTTCCCTTAGGTAGATAATTGAAATGCTTCTAGTCTGGCGGCTTAAGCACTAAAGTGTCAGTGATGAGTGTCATAAGATAAATATAGGGATAGCTTCTTACAAATATATATATATATATACATATATATTTTTTTGCAATCTGGTGTTGCATATGGATGCCGGGAATAAATAATATAAACTGGTCTCTTCTAATTTACATTTAAACAGGGGCTTAAGAAGGATCAGGGAGCACCACTCTGCCTTGAAAAGCTACAGCCTAAAAAGAGTGACAGGGATTGTCATCTGTATTATAATCATTACCAAGTTCCAAAAAAAAAGACCCTTGTTAGGAATGGATCTATCTCTGCAGGGGATATCCAAGACTGTGGTGCTTGGATGAAATACAAATCAAGGACTAATGTCAAAAATCCAAGTTACATTTAAAAAAAAAGATGTTATATTAAAATAGCAATAAGCTTAGGGTAATTATAGAGAATTTATGTATCTTTTAACATAATTAGTGATACAAAACAGTGAAGTTTACATTTAAAGTCCATCTATTGTAAATATGCCTCTGAATTTACATGTATCATTAGAATAAAAATAAAAGTAGAATGGTGAGATTAATAAGCATAATCTAAACATGGATTTGATTTTTGTCCGTTACAAAAGAAAGCAAGAATTTCTTCTTGTATTAAATAGATTCTAGTTAACTGTAGGGCATCTGCTAAAACTAATATTAATATTATCTTAGTTAACTTTTCCTATATAACAAGTGCTGGGTAAATAAACCCTGTATGAAATCTGGAATGTAATTTATAATGAATTTGTGCTAATGATATTTAATGTGCCTAGTTAAAATGGAAGCTTTATTGAGAATAAATGTTGCTCATTTACTTCAAAGGGAGTTACCAAACATGTGTAATTTGATGGTAATTGAAGAAATAAAACAATGTTAGCTAATATAAGTATGATTTACAAATTTCCTTATGAAAATGCAGTACATATGTTACATATCTTTCTTAATTGTTTACTAGTAAAAAATTTAAGACTCTATGGGCACACCAAAAATTCACACAGATTACTATTTGAGAATACATATTTGTGGTAGGCAGAATAATGCCTCCACTCAAAATTTGTACACATGAGTCCCTAGAACCTGTGAACAGGGAACACTGCAAAAGGGGCTTTACAGATGTAATTAAGGTTATGGACCTTAAAACAAGAAGATTCTCATAATCCTGGATCATCCAGGTGTGCCAATGTAATCATATGAGCCTTTAAAAGCAGAAAACTTTCTCCAGATGAAGTCAAAGAGATGTAGAAGAATAAGCCAAAGACATGAAGCCACAGAGGAGGTAATTGGGAAGTCCAAAAGGGCCCCAACCACCTTTGCTGGCTTTCAAGATGAAGGTTGTTTGGGCGGCTTCCTGAAACTGTGAAGGACTGTTGGCCAAAAGCCAGCAATACAGTGGTGATCTCAGTCCTACAACTGCTTGGAACTGAATTCTACCAAGAACCCAGATGAGCCTGGCAAGAGCAGATTCTCCCCCTGGGGCAGCCTATATAGAAGGCAATTGAACTGCCACCATAGTTTTAGCCCAATGACACCATGCTGGCTTTCTAACCTACAAAACTGTGAGACAAGAAATGTATGTTGTTTTAAGCTACCAAGTATGTGATAATTTGTTAAGGCATCAATAAACAACTGATACCACGTTGTATTTACATCTACAACATAAATACTTATTAGTAAGTGGATGTTAAAATGATCAGAATTCACTTTCACAGAACCTCATGGTATCAATATGAACTCGAATTTTGAAATCCTAAAATTTTATAAATAAATACATTTATATTTAGTTTTATAAACACATTTTAAGAAATTTTAAGAAATATTTGAATCAGCTCATGTGAAAAATGCTCTAATTTTAATTAATTTTAGGCTTACTCTGAACCAAAAATATGATTTGGCTTTATGACTGTAATCCAATCTTCTAGAAAATAAAATATGAAGATCAGATAATAATAATAACCACTATTTATTAAAAGCATAATATCTAATATATATTATCTCAATAACTTTTAATACTCTACAGTTAGGTATTAATACTCCATTTTACAGAGGAGACATAGGTTCAGGGGTGTTTATTAACTTGATTAAATAAAAAATGAAAATCTTTCCTAGTGTGTTCTTTGTCTTATAACATGCAAAGAACTTCTTGTCCTACTGGAGTCTATAAGCATTCGCTCAATACCTAGTAGGTTCTCAAAATTAAAAACAAACAAACAAACAAACAAAAAATATATATATGGTAATGCCATTAGAGACATGATAGTTAAGTAGCATGGCTTTTATCCATCTGACAATTTCTTTTTGGATAATAAAACTAAAATGTTCTGTCTTTTAATATACTTACCATAAATTTGTTCTGTTTTGATCTTCAACTTTACTTCTATCTGTTTTCTTAGCCTTACCTAAAACTGTGGAATTATTACAAAAAAAAAATTTTATTTTAGAACTTTGCATTGATCATTGATTTTTGTTGGCATACTCTAATTCTTTTTTTTTTTAAATTTAAATTCAAGTTAGTTAACATACAGTGTCATTTTGGTTTCAGGAGTAGACTCTAATCCTTAAAGAAGAAAGTATTTTTATACCAGATATCTTTGTTGTTTTATTCAAAATAAAATATGGCACCCACATACCCATAAGTTCAATTTCCAGAAACTTCAATCAATTATTCAGTTTCAACTTGCTGCATCATTCAGCTGTGCCCCCACAGCAAGCTCATCCCTATTTCTCAAGCTTCCATAGACAGAGAGGAAATTCTTCTCTCCCAGAAGAAAACAAAGAGCATGGAGTGAACACTATTCTCCCTCTCCCCATCAGCACACATCCCCCACGGAAGAGAGAAGTTTTCTCTGCATGGTGAGATCAGAGGGTCCAATATATATGGTGTGCCTATCAAAAATGTTCACTTTTTCTAATTCTGTTTTTGTATTTGGAAATCAGCACTGAATAATGGATTTCAATGTATATGGGAGTTTTGATAAAATAATAAAACATAAAGATCATTCAACAGCTATTTAAAACTTGTGTTTTTGGTGAGTAACCACCTGATTTTTTTCAGAGGGAAGCATAGGAAAAATAATCTCACCATTATTTTCAGTCTCCCTATTTTGCTTGTGTAAAAATAATAATAATAATAATAATAATAATAATAAATAAGGCAACAAATTCTATAAATGGAAATTCCCAAAGATCCTCAGATTGTTTACAAATACATCCGCTCCTCTGAGCTCAGTTTGCAATTTGTTCCTATCTTGGCAATAAGACTTAATACCTTGCATTGTGTTTTTTGTTCTTAGGTGTATTTCCTGTCCCTCTAGCTTCTGATCTCAGAAGTTCCTTGCTACTCCTCATACCTTTTCTCCTTTACATTCATTTTCAATTTTTGTCCAAGTCCTATAGATCTTATTTCCCAAACACGCTAAAATCTGTCCCCACAACTGCCACCAGCTGCATCAAAGCCTCATCACCTAACTCTGCAGCATAGGAATTGCTTCCTCACATCTAATCCTACGTGTCAAATATATTTTCTACTCTACAGACTTGAAGAGCTTTCCAAAATGGAAACCAGATAATTTCTCATGCTCTTCGCTACTTCTCAGCCTCTTCTTGAGTTTTTACCTTCTAAGATTTACCCTTTATAGGTTGAATTCTTAGCGCATGCTGAACACATTGTGTCAAGTGCTTTACATATATCATTTCCCTTAGTCCCCTCACAGACCACTCTGAGGTTACTATGTAACTTGTGTGATTCCCTTAAACATTTGATAATGTTGATACAGAACGTGGTTAAATAATTTGCTCAAAGAGCAACAGCTAATTACTAGTAGCTCTTTGTTCAAAACCGAGCAGTATGGGTCCATAGTCTACACTGTGAATCACCACTTCATAACTGAGCTTTCATTTAGTTTTTTAAATGCTTCCTGTTCCTCTTCATTTTCTTTGCACATCTTTTTTTCCCCCTACCTGAGCCACCCTCCTCTCCATCTCTGCCTAGATAGCCACTTCTAGGATTCACTGTATTGGCTTAAGTGTGACTTATTCACAGAAGATTTTCCTAACTCTCTAGTCCATCCTGTCCCTGGACCCTATTCCTTCCTTCACAGTGCTTAGTGTCTAATCAGTCACTCATGGTTATATTTACTCCTTCAGTGCCTTGTCTTCAACACTGGACATTTCATTAGCTCATACACTCCAAGAAGCAGGAGACTTGACTGGTTCTGCTCACTTTTGTGAGCCCTTAGTGCTTATCACTATCCAGCAAGCAGGTGCTCAACAAACAATAAAAAAACGAAGTAGTGTTTCTTCCTACTTTCAACTGTATTCTAATTAACAACCTGATCCCATCACGTGGTACTGTGCAAACTGTGCAAACTGCTGGTACTTTTTGAGCATCACGTCTTTTAGCTCTGCCCTCAGAGACAGATCCCATAAAGCTCTTTCTCCTGCTTTACTTTGAAAATGTCTAGGTTGGAACCTTGTTTGGCATGACTTGAATCAGGTCCTATTCATACTCTGATTGATTCTGATCAAAGAAGCCATATCATGATGCACTTCTGACTATCTGGACCATTCTGAGAAAGGGGAACATTACCCTTTGTCAAGAAGACACTCTATATCACATCCACCACAACATCTAAGTAGATATACATGACTAGGTCTCAGAAACTAGTCCAAATGAACTGAATTAAAATAATGATAATATAATAACCAAGTACTATAAGCAAATCATGGCTAGATGTTTTGCTTATGGTATTCAATTCATATTGATGATAATCTTGCGAGGTAAGGATCCTTATATGTATCATTATCCCATTTCACAAATGAGAAATTAAGGCTTAGGGAGCTTAAGTCATTCACTCAGAATCACATAGCTAGAAAATGCAGAATGAACTCAAAATTGTCTAACTCTAAAGTTGGTTTTGTGTTCTGATCTGCTAAAAACCCTGCCTTGTTAATAGCAAAGCTATTTGAGTATAGAAAGTGAGCAAAAATTTACTAGACGATTAGCTGTTATCAGTACACAGACACAAAGGACAGAATCTGCCCAGTAATTAATCCCCGAGTGTGTACAAAGGTGGCATGGGAGGAGGAAGAAAAAGATGTCTACAAAATACAGTGGGGGTTATCTCTGTCTAATAATAGTGAAGGGGTAAATGTAAATAAGATTATGTGAAGCTGTATTAACCATACTTATGCACACACAAACACACAAGCAGGAGTGGCTGGCTGGCTCAGTGGGTGGAGCATGCAACTTTTGATCTTGGGAGTTGTGAGTTCGAGGCCCATGCTGGGTGTAGAGATTACTTAAAAATAAAATCTCAAAAAAAAAAACAACTATATGCAAGCAAACACATAACAAGTAAGCAAGAAATTTCAGTTTATTCCAATACTGTGTTTGTTATGCACGACCCATCCTGGAGGTTTAATAAAGTCCTTCTCTCAAGATGGCACAAAAAGATAAATGCATATATTGATCAGAAAACCATAATTAGGTGCACACATTTTAATTTGAAAAATTTGAAAAAATTATTTAATTCCCCAAAGCATTGTATTCTAAATCTAGTGTAGATAAATTTTTATAGGAGAAAATACAAATTGAATTTCATATGCTGACACTCTTTGTTTTAGGGATTCAGGAATAAAAGATAAAAGAAACCAATTCTCTGTAAATCCTGATACATTATCAAAATGGTACATTAAATTTTTCATGTTAAATTATTTAACTATTTAGCGTATTATAAAATTTAAAATGACACTTCTGTTTTAAATGATTACAAGGCATTGAATTTGAATACAATTTAATAAAAGTATGCAAAATGCATTACCATATGAAGTCAATCTGATCAATTTCATAATACTACATATTATGATGTAGAATATCATTAAAATGTATTAACATAGTTCCCTTAAAAGCATTTTTTTCTCTGCTGTTGGGCATATGACCAAATGCTTTAATTTATTCCCTAAACATTATCTTGACACTATTGATTTCTGTAATTGTTTTTGGATTATTTAACTATGAAACATTTCAAGATATTAGTTTTAAGAAGTATGTGGTACACAACTAGTAAGACTATGTTAGAGATCTTAGAATGTCCCTACAATTAAACCAAAGAAGTAATTTATTCTAAATCAGATGTTTTTAAAAAAATGAGATGAAAATAAGTTTAAAAATCTGAGAAATTTAAAGAAAATGGTATATTTAGGAATCAGGTTTTAAACATCTATAGGGGAACATTCAAAAGAGATAGTTAATTTAAAATAAAATAATAACAAAGTCAGAGGCTTTTAACATAATAGATTTGGTTGACATTTTTATTTGTACTTTCAAACAATCAATTACCGCATGTATATAAAGTTCCTTCTCTGTAATAAAATATTTCTATATGCATTGAAAGCTAGAAGAATATTCAGTTATGTTTCAGTTATATTCAGTTCAGTTCAAATGACATCTGACTCCAACAAAAAAGTTCTAAATAAATGAAAGTAGTTTTCTTTTTAAAAAAAAATAATCAAGCAGCACAAGTACAGAGTAGTTGTCAGATCAATGGGCCCAATCAATGGCATGGTGCCCTCAGTCCAACATTTGGGCATAGCTCATTAGTGGGTAGTATACAAACCTCTATGTTTGCATCTTCCACAGTGAAGTTCTCTGTGCCTTCCCATTCCTCATGTCTTCTTCCTTAATAACTCAGCCCCCCACAAACATTCTACAACTAACAAACATCACAATGAGGCTCATTCTAAACCCTACGTCTAACCAATGGCATTCAATTAATTCACGTTTACATGTGGTGGTGATGTGAATTGATATCACCAACCCTAAAATTTTCCTTTGCTTTTGAGAACTTACGTAGTTAAATTATGGCCGAATACCAGTCCATATACATAACCTATAAGCACTTTTTAGTTAACATCTTAAAAACTGAAGTCACACTATCTCTACTCCCTACTCTATGCCTGTTTTCACCTGCATCCCCTGATTCAATGCACCAATATTTAATCATTGCTCAAGGCAAGACTCGGGAGCTATTCTAGGTGCTTTCCTTTCCTCACTCCACATTTCTCATCCCCTGCATTAATTGATCACCACATACTGACTGGCTTCATTTTAGATTCATGACCACTAAACTCTAGTGTGCTCTTAGCAATCCTACGGCACCTAGCCAGTCAGTTCACTCTCTCTCCTAAATGACTATTTCACTATTTCTCCTTCTCCTCAAACTACTAATATCCATCTCTGGTCTTCATTTTCAGCTGGTAACTGCATATTATGTCACTTAGAAATAGAAGCAATTGAAAAGACTTTTTTTTTTAAATATAATTTATTGTCAAGATGGCTAACATACAGTGTATACACTGTGCTCTTGATTTTGGGGGTAGATTCCCTTGATTCATTGCTTACATCCAGAGCTCATCTCAACAAGTGCCCTCCTCAATGCCCATCACCCATTTTTCCCTCTCCTCCGACCCCCTTCAACCCTCAGTTCTCTGTATTCAAGAGTCTCTTATGGTTTGCCTCCCTCTCTGTTTGAAACTATTTTTTCCCCTTCCCTTCCTCCAGGTCTTCTGTTAAGTTTCTCAAGTTTCACTATGAGTAAAAACATATGATATCTCTCTTTGTCTGACTGACTTATTTCACTTAGTATAATACCCTCCAGTTCTAACCACATTCTACATCTGCCTCCACATCTGCCCTCTGCATCAAACTCACCTTCATTGTGTCTTCTGAAGCCAGTCGCTCTGTACCCATCCAGCCTCCATTCCTTTTTTAAGAGGAGGCTCAGTCACCTACATCATCCATTTTCTCTCTCTCTCTCAGATTATTCCCATAAACATACGCTCTACTATTAAGAAATAATTGCGGCTTCTCCCTGCAAACCTCTCCAGTTACTGCTGTTTCTCCATCCCCTTTAAAACAATCCTTCCACAAAGGATAGTCTAATCACTGTCTCTAATTTCTGTTTTTTTGGATTCTCTTCCACTATGCCAATTTTTGTATTTATTTTTTATCAAAGTTTTACATGATAAGTAAAATTTGTTAAGAAAACAATGCTAGCCTATATGCTCTTCCTGAGTCAAAAGAAATTTTAAATCATTTAGGTGAGTTGTTTGGTATGTTACGAGTATAATTCACGGGTGACATTCATATGCTGAAGCCTGAACTCCTAGTACCTCAGGACGAGTTTGCATTTACAGGCAAGGTCTTTCAAAAGCTAATTAGGTTAAAATGAGGTAATGACAATCTTATTATGAATGACTCCTTGACCAATAACATTTATAAAACACCATTTATTGTAAAATGCTCCTAATTTTTAGATATGCTAAAATTTACAGGTTTGAATTAATTAATTTTAAAATGTTATCATTTGGTTATATATACACACACACACACACACGCACATATATATACACATATATATGTATGTATGTATGTATGTACGTATTATATATATAATGTATATATAACGTATGTATGTATTATATATATATATATATATATATAACGTTTACTTATTAGATCCATATAGATGTTAATCACTGCATAAGTGAATTTACTGTGAAGTTAGTAAAGGACCCTTCACTGGGATGAGTACTCTCAAGTCTGGGGGAGGAGACCCAGAAATGGGTTTGCATGATGATGTGTTTTGTTGTTGTTGTTTTGTTTTGTTTTGTTTTGTTTTGTTTTGTTTTTGTAACAATTGCAAAAGTAAGGTATTTTAATGAAACCAGTTAAGTTCACAGGGCTTTTCCACTCTGAGTTTACATGTATCATCTATTACATTACTCCTCGTGATTGGTTAGACATAACCATATCTGTAGGAGAAACTGACATGAAGATAATTTGAGTTTGGGTTTCGAGGAATATCTTTATGTAGTTTGCTGCCACTTCCATGTGCTAGCCACCCTGTTAAGTTGTTATTGGTGCTGCTTACTGCCTTAATTCACCAGGCATCATGACCTGAAATGCAGGGTAAAGTCCGATTGCCATAGAAAGAGGTTTTAGGGCACCAACCACTGAGAATATATGGTGGAGAGAGTTTGAAATGTTTGGAGCCTGAAATTAGTAAATCACACATGGAGGATTCAGTTCTCATTAAAGCCTACTCAAAATACTGTTCTTTTTTTTAAGTTTTTTTTTTTTTGAGAGAGAGAGAGAGAGAGAGAACATGAGCGGAGGAAGAGCAGAGAGAGGGAGAGAGAGAGAATGCCAAGCAGCCTCCACGCTATCAGTGCAGAGCCCAATGCGGGTCTCAATCTCATGAACCTTGAGATCATGATCTGAGCCTAAATCAAGAATCGACCACTTAACTAACTGAGCCACCCAGGCAGCCCAATACTATTCTTCTTTCAGAAACGTACCCTATAGGGGCACCTGGGTGGCTCAGTAGGTTAAGCGGCCGACTTCAGCTCAGGTCATGATCTCACGGTCTGTGAGTTCGAGCCCCGCGTCGGGCTCTGTGCTGAAAGCTCAGAGCCTGGAGCCTGCTTCAGATTCTGTGTCTCCCTCTCTCTCTGACCCTCCCCCGTTCATGCTCTGTCTCAAAAATAAATAAATGTTAAAAAAAATTTTAGAAACATACCCTATAATGCAGTACAATCTTGGTGTTCACAAATATAACACATAATTTATAATATGCTACTACAGTAAGGACATCATTGACAAACTGCTTAGGAATTGTTGAGTCAATGTACTGAAGACCAGTCTCTGCCTCAGAAAATTTGAAATGTCCTGAGATATTACTGTTAATATATGAAGAAAGATTGATACAAATTTTTTCCCAAATGTGACAAAAATCTTAAACTTAACGTCATCGTTAAGTTGCTTAAATAAAAGATTTTATCAATTATCAATAATAAAGCATATTTTTTAATGAATAAGATTTTTTGATGTTTATTAATTTTTTTTTTATTGAGGGAATGATCTATGGTGTCCAATTTTTTTTTTTTATGAAATTTATTGACAAATTGGTTTCCATACAACACCCAGTGCTCATCCCAAAAGGTGCCCTCCTCAATACCCACCACCCACCCTCCCCTCCCTCCCACCCCCCATCAACCCTCAGTTTGTTCTCAGTTTTTAACAGTCTCTTATGCTTTGGCTCTCTCCCATTCTAACCTCTTTTTTTTTTTTTTTTCCTTCCCCTCCCCCATGGGTTCCTGTTCAGTTTCTCAGGATCCACATAAGAGTGAAACCATATGGTATCTGTCTTTCTCTGTATGGCTTATTTCACTTAGCATCACACTCTCCAGTTCCATCCACGTTGCTACAAAAGGCCATATTTCATTTTTTCTCATTGCCACGTAATATTCCATTGTGTATATAAACCACAATTTCTTTATCCATTCATCAGTTGATGGACATTTAGGCTCTTTCCATAATTTGGCTATTGTTGAGAGTGCTGCTATGAACATTGGGGTACAAGTGGCCCTATGCATCAGTGCTCCTGTATCCCTTGGATAAATTCCTAGCAGTGCTATTGCTGGGTCATAGGGTAGGTCTATTTTTAATTTTTTGAGGAACCTCCACACTGCTTTCCAGAGCGGCTGCACCAATTTGCATTCCCACCAACAGTGCAAGAGGGTTCCCGTTTCTCCACATCCTCTCCAGCATCTATAGTCTCCTGATTTGTTCATTTTGGCCACTCTGACTGGCGTGAGGTGATACCTGAGTGTGGTTTTGATTTGTATTTCCCTGATAAGGAGCGACGCTGAACATCTTTTCATGTGCCTGTTGGCCATCCGGATGTCTTCTTTAGAGAAGTGTCTATTCATGTTTTCTGCCCATTTCTTCACTGGGTTATTTGTTTTTCGGGTGTGGAGTTTGGTGAGCTCTTTATAGATTTTGGATACTAGCCCTTTGTCCGATATGTCATTTGCGAATATCTTTTCCCATTCCGTTGGTTGCCTTTTAGTTTTGTTGGTTGTTTCCTTTGCTGTGCAGAAGCTTTTTATCTTCATAAGGTCCCAGTAATTCACTTTTGCTTTTAATTCCCTTGCCTTTGGGGATGTGTCGAGTAAGAGATTGCTACGGCTGAGGTCAGAGAGGTCTTTTCCTGCTTTCTCCTCTAAGGTTTTGATGGTTTCCTGTCTCACATTCAGGTCCTTTATCCATTTTGAGTTTATTTTTGTGAATGGTGTGAGAAAGTGGTCTAGTTTCAACCTTCTGCATGTTGCTGTCCAGTTCTCCCAGCACCATTTGTTAAAGAGGCTGTCTTTTTTCCACTGGATGTTCTTTCCTGCTTTGTCAAAGATGAGTTGGCCATACGTTTGTGGGTCTAGTTCTGGGGTTTCTATTCTATTCCATTGGTCTATGTGTCTGTTTTGGTGCCAATACCATGCTGTCTTGATGATGACAGCTTTGTAGTAGAGGCTAAAGTCTGGGATTGTGATGCCTCCTGCTTTGGTCTTCTTCTTCAAAATTCCTTTGGCTATTCGGGGCCTTTTGTGGTTCCATATGAATTTTAGGATTGCTTGTTCCAGTTTCGAGAAGAATGCTGGTGCAATTTTGATTGGGATTGCATTGAATGTGTAGATAGCTTTGGGTAGTATTGACATTTTGACAATATTTATTTTTCCAATCCATGAGCAGGGAATGTCTTTCCATTTCTTTAAATCTTCTTCAATTTCCTTCATAAGCTTTCTATAGTTTTCAGCATACAGATCCTTTACATCTTTGGTTAGATTTATTCCTAGGTATTTTATGCTTCTTGGTGCAATTGTGAATGGGATCAGTTTCTTTGTCTTTCTGTTGCTTCATTGTTAGTGTATAAGAATGCAACTGATTTCTGTACATTGATTTTGTATCCTGCAACTTTGCTGAATTCCTGTATCAGTTCTAGCAGACTTTTGGTGGAGTCTATCGGATTTTCCATGTATAATATCATGTCATCTGCAAAAAGCGAAAGCTTGACTTCATCTTTGCCAATTTTGATGCCTTTGATTTCCTTTTGTTGTCTGATTGCTGAGGCTAGAACTTCCAGCACTATGTTAAACAGCAGCGGTGAGAGTGGGCATCCTTGTCGTGTTCCTGATCTCAGGGAAAAAGCTCTCAGTTTTTCCCCGTTGAGGATGATGTTAGCTGTGGGCTTTTCATAAATGGCTTTTATGATCCTTAAGTATGTTCCTCCTATCCCAACTTTCTCAAGGGTTTTTATTAAGAAAGGGTGCTGGATTTTGTCGAAGGCCTTTTCTGCATCGATTGACAGGATCATATGGTTCTTCTCTTTTTTTTTGTTAATGTGATGTATCACGTTGATTGATTTGCGAATGTTGAACCAGCCCTGCATCCCAGGAATGAATCCCACTTGATCATGGTGAATAATTCTTTTTATATGCTGTTGGATTCGATTTGCTAGTATCTTATTGAGAATTTTTGCATCCATATTCATCAGGGATATTGGCCTGTAGTTCTCTTTTTTTACTGGGTCTCTGTCTGGTTTAGGAATCAAAGTAATACTGGCTTCATAGAATGAGTCTGGCAGTTTTCCTTCCCTTTCTATTTCTTGGAATAGCTTGAGAAGGATAGGTATTATCTCTGCTTTAAACGTCTGGTAGAACTCCCCTGGGAAGCCATCTGGTCCTGGACTCTTTATTTGTTGGGAGATTTTTGATAACCGATTCAATTTCTTCACTGGTTATGGGTCTGTTCAAGCTTTCTATTTCCTCCTGATTGAGTTTTGGAAGAGTGTGGGTGTTCAGGAATTTGTCCATTTCTTCCAGGTTGTCCAATTTGTTGGCATATAATTTTTCATAATATTCCCTGATAATTGTTTGTATCTCTGAGGGATTGGTTGTAATAATTCCATTTTCATTCATGATTTTATCTAGTTGGGTCATCTCCCTTTTCTTTTTGAGAAGCCTGGCTAGAGGTTTGTCAATTTTGTTTATTTTTTCAAAAAACCAACTCTTGGTTTCGTTGATCTGCTCTACAGTTTTTTTAGTTTCTATATTGTTTATTTCTGCTCTGATCTTTATTATTTCTCTTCTTCTGCTGGGCTTAGGCTGCCTTTGCTGTTCTGCTTCTAGTTCCTTTAGGTGTGCTGTTAGATTTTGTATTTGGGATTTTTCTTGTTTCTTGAGATAGGCCTGGATGGCAATGTATTTTCCTCTCAGGACTGCCTTTGCTGCATCCCAAAGCGTTTGGATTGTTGTATTTTCATTTTCGTTTGTTTCCATATATTTTTTAATTTCTTCTCTAATTGTCTGGTTGACCCACTCATTCGTTAGTAGGGTGTTCTTTAACCTCCATGCTTTTGGAGGTTTTCCAGACTTTTTTCTGTGGTTGATTTCAAGCTTCATAGCATTGTGGTCTGAAAGTAAGCATGGTATAATTTCAATTCTTGTAAACTTATGAAGGGCTGTTTTGTGACCCAGTATATGATCTATCTTGGAGAATGTTCCATGTGCACTCGAGAAGAAAGTATATTCTGTTGCTTTGGGATGCAGAGTTCTAAATATATCTGTCAAGTCCATCTGATCCAATGTCTCATTCAGGGCCCTTGTTTCTTTATTGACCGTGTGTCTAGATGATCTATCCATTTCTGTAAGTGGTGTATTAAAGTCCCCTGCAATTACCACATTCTTATCAATAAGGTTGCTTGTGTTTATGAGTAATTGTTTTATATATTTGGGGGCTCCGGTATTCGGTGCATAGACATTTATAATTGTTAGCTCTTCCTGATGGATAGACCCTGTAACTATTATATAATGTCCTTCTTCATCTCTTGTTACAGCCTTTAATTGAAAGTCTAGTTTGTCTGATATAAGTATGGCTACTCCAGCTTTCTTTTGGCTTCCAGTAGCATGATAAATAGTTTTCCATCCCCTCGCTCCCAATCTAAAGGTGTCCTCAGGTCTAAAATGAGTCTCTTGTAGACAGCAAATAGATGGGTCTTGTTTTTTTATCCATTCTGATACCCTATGTCTTTTGGTTGGCGCATTTAATCCATTTACATTCAGTGTTATTATAGAAAGATACGGGTTTAGAGTCATTGTGATGTCTGTATGTTTTATGCTTGTAGTGATGTCTCTGGGACTTTGTCTCACAGGGTCCCCCTTAGGATCTCTTGTAGGGCTGGTTTAGTGGTGACAAATTCCTTCAGTTTTTGTTTGTTTGGGAAGACCTTTATCTCTCCTTCTATTCTAAATGACAGACTTGCTGGATAGAGGATTCTTGGCTGCATATTTTTTCTGTCTAGCACCCTGAAAATCTCGTGCCAATTCTTTCTGGCCTGCCAAGTTTCAAAAGAGAGATCAGTCACGAGTCTTATAGGTCTCCCTTTATATGTGAGGGCATGTTTACCCCTCGCTGCTTTCAGAATTTTCTCTTTATCCTTGTATTTTGCCAGTTTCACTATGATATGTCGTGCAGAAGATCGATTCAAGTTACTTCTGAAGGGAGTTCTCTGTGCCTCTTGGATTTCAATGCCTTTTTCCTTCCCCAGTTCAGGGAAGTTCTCAGCTATTATTTCTTCAAGTACCCCTTCAGCCCCTTTCCCTCTCTCTTCCTCCTCTGGGATACCAATTATGCGTATATTATTTCTTTTTAGTGTATCACTTAGTTCTCTAATTTTCCCCTCATACTCCTGGATTTTTTTATCTCTCTTTTTCTCAGCTTCCTCTTTTTCCATAACTTTATCTTCTAGTTCACCTATTCTCTCCTCTGCCTCTTCAAGCCGAGCTGTGGTGGTTTCCATTTTGTTATGCATTTCGTTTAAAGCGTTTTTCAGCTCCTCGTGACTGTTCCTTAGTCCCTTGATCTCTGTAGCAAGAGATTCTCTGCTGTCCTGTATACTGTTTTCAAGCCCAGCGATTAATTTTATGACTATTATTCTAAATTCACTTTCTGTTATGTTATTTAAGTCCTTTTTGATCAGCTCATTAGCTGTTGTTATTTCCTGGAGATTCTTCTGAGGGGAATTCTTCCGCTTGGTCATTTTGGATAGTCCCTGGCGTGGTGAGGACCTGCAGGGCACTTCCCCTGTGCTGTGGTATATAACTGGAGTTGGTGGGCGGGGCCGCAATCGGACCTGATGTCTGCCCCCAGCCCACCGCTGGGGCCACAGTCAGACTGGTGTGTGCCTTCTCTTCCCCTCTCCTAGGGGTGGGATTCACTGTAGGGTGGTGTGGCTCGTCTGGGCTACTTGCACCCTGCCAGGCTTGTGATGCTGGGGATCTGGCGTATTAGCTGGGGTGGGTAGGCAAGGTGCTCGGGGGCAGGAGGGGCAGGCTTAGATCGCTTCTCCTTAGGTGATCCACTTCAGGAGGGGCCCTGTGGCAGCGGGAGGGAGTCAGATCCGCTGCCGGAGGTTTGGTGTTTGCGCGGAGGGAGCAAGTTCCCTGCTAAGAACCGGTTCCCTTTGGGATTTCGGCTGGGGGATGGGCGGGGGAGATGGCGCTGGCGAGCGCCTTTGTTCCCCACCAAACTGAGCTCTGTTGTCAGGGGGCTCAGCAGCTCTCCCTCTGGTTGTCCTCCAGCCTTCCTGCTTTCCGAGCAGAGCTGTTAACTTATGACCTCCCAGACGCTAAGTCGCGCTTGTTGTGGGAACACAGTCCGTCAGGCCCCTCCGCTTTTGCAACCCAGACTCGGGGGCTCTGCTTGGCCGGCGAGCCGCCCCTCCGCCCCGGCTCCCTCCGGCCAGTCCGTGGAGCGCGCACTGCCTCGCCGCCCTTCCTACCCTCTTCCGTGGGCCTCTCGTCTGCGTTTGGCTCCGGCGACTCTGTTCTGCTAATCCTCTGGAGGTTTTCTGGGTTATTTAGGCAGGTGTAGATGGAATCTAAGTGATCAGTAGGACGTGCGGTGAGCCCAGCGTCCTCCTAAGCCACCATCTTGCCGCAACTCTCTCTATTAATTTATTTTGAAAGATAAAGAGAGAGCACAAGTGGGGCAGGGACAGAGAGAGAGAGAGAGAGAGAGAGAGAGAGAGAGAGAATCTGAAGCAGGGTCCAGGTTCTAAACTATCAGCACAGAGCCCAATGTGGGGCTTGAACTCACGAACTAAGATCACAGCCTGAGGCAAAGTCCGATGCTTAACTGACTGAGCCACCCAGGTGCCCCATAAAGCACCAATTTTTGAGCAACCATGCTAAAGGAGAGACTGAAAAATCTTTCTTTCCTCTCTCTACAGAAAATGATATTACAATATTATGTTCACAAGACAAAAATACCCTAATACATAGCCAAAAGGGTAGGAAAAATGTATTACAGAGGTTTGTGTCAGGCAGTTAGTTAATATAAGTAATGTTTTATTTCTCTGGATTTTGTGATGTCTGCAGTATTTTGTGTGTTTTTAATTCTGTGATTTTCTGTAGACTATTTTATCACAACTAATTTTTGCAACTTTGTTATTTTTTTGAAAGACGATACTCATAATTGTATTCACTTCAGCCCCTAGTAAACCTGGAATTTTCCCCAGATATGATTACTTCTCCTTTCCTGAAAACTGGCCTCCTTTCTGTCTTTGGAGGACATCATGCTCTTTGTTCAGGCCTTTGCCCTTGCTGTTCCCCTGTCAGCATGTTCTTTCCAGACATAGCGACAGGACTGCCTCTGCACTTCCTTCTGGGCAATACTCAAAGATTACATATTAGAGAGACTTCACTCACCATCCTCTATAAAGAGTACCTCCACCCATATGTAGAGTAGTTAGATAATATACAGGAAACCTGGTTACATTTAAATTTCAGATGAACAGTGAGTAATTTTTTAACATAAATATGTCTCCCCAAATGCATGGAGTATACTTATAGTAAAAAATATATACATTGTTCATCTGAAATCTAAATGCAACCAGGTGTCCTATATGTATATATTTTATGGTTAAATCTGGTAACTATCCCCATACTTTCTCTCCCCTTACCCCACTTCCTAGCACTTATCATCATGTAATACACTACACATTTACCTTTTTATTATTGCGTATCATTCCCACCAGGATGTAAGCTCCATGATGGCAGGGATGTTTGCCTGTGTGGTTTCCTCCTGTATCCAAGTACCCAGACTGATGTCTGGCACATAGGTACTCCATGAATATTAATTTAAAAAACTAATGCATAAGCAATCTAAACTTTACAAACTTACCTCCCAAATATTTCTCAGATTGACTTTTTTCTACCCTAATAACTCCTGCTCTAATCAAGGACCCAGACTGTCACTATTGGGTTCCAACTGGTCTCACTGCTTCCAGCTCTGCTGTTATGAAATCCATTAACTACAGACAGCCATACTGACTGACCTAAAACACAAATCTAACCAAACAATTCCCCTGCATAGACCCCTCAACAGAATCCTATCAACTCAAGGGAAAAATCCAAGCACTTTGGCATGGTGCTTATGGTATTCTTCATGGTACTCCCACCCATTTCTTAATGTCATCTGCCACAGCCCTCCCATAGTTTCCTCCATAACCTACCCTCCACATCTCCACACAAATATTGATGCACTAAATTCTACCGATAGTACATTCTAACCTCTTTTTCATCTAACTCTTTCATATCCTTAAGGACTCATTTTAATCACCATTCTTCTATAGGAATCCTTCCCTTAGATGCATAGGCTGGACTAAATGTGTGTGTGTGTGTGTGTGTGTGTGTGTGTCTGTTTCCATAGCTCTCTGTGTGTAATTATGTCATGGTATAGTTTGTGTTGTATTAAAACCACCTATATGTTTCTCCAACTAGAATTTAAATACTCAAATACAAGGACAGTGTGGCATTTATCTTTGAGTCACGGCACCCAGCATAATGCACTGCACAAACAGCCTTTCATTGGTGTTTGTTGAACTAAATAAATTCAACTAAGTTACCCAAATTAAATAGATACTCAAGTATATCACATGCAGACTGCTAAATTGAGGTTATTGAAAGATCTCTAATGCCCAGGAACCCTAATAAAAAAAGATATCAGTAGATTTATCAAAATAAAGGGAAACAATCTGTGAATAGGCTATATTTAGAGATGGCAAAAGCTTCCATATCAATGAGATGATGAAGTCCAGAATGTGATTATAACCACAGGGACTAAACAGAAAAGAGTAGACTCTTGGAAGGGACTGAAACACAAGGGTAGTGTCAGGTGGACAAGTGATGGTAGAATTGCTGAGATCCACAGTAGGAGATGGTATAGAGAGCAAAGGTATTAGGCTGGTGCTAAAATTATCAACCTCAGTGCAGTGGCTCTCTGAAAGCAGTAGACATTAGTATTTAGGATTTGGAAGGTCCAGAAATGTTGGGCTTCAAGTGAAGAGAAGCAGAGTGACAGGAGTTGGCTCGTGGTATATTATCTGTCAACTAGAGACAAGGGACAGGCTCACCCTACCCACCTAGGCCAAAAAGGATACAAACAGACCATCCTTTTGTGGGATAAATTCGGTAAGGGAATAAAAGAATCACCTCACAAGAATACATTTTTATTTTTAAAAAGAAGTCTTAGGTTGGTCTACATGGTACATTTTCTACCCAAATTTCACAATATTTCTGTAATCTCCCATAGAACAAAATCCCTTTTACGGTCTTCAAAAACATCAGGATGAAGTCAGGAAGGCAAAAAGAAGAAAAATGAACGAGAAGAGAGAAAGAGAAATCCACAAAGAAGTCCTAGTAGAAAAAAGGATTTACCCTCTTTGGTGCCTGAACAACCTCTCATCTACAAGGTGGACCATGGTCTCTGTCTTTTATGGGAGAGCTGAGTGACAAAAACAGAGGATTCCCTAATGAGAGAAAGACTCTGTAGTCCTCCACTCCGTAATTCATAAACCTTCTCTGCCTCAGAATCTGTAGGAAAGCTTTAAAAATTGAATGGAGTGCCCCCCGCCCCCAGCCAGCTGTCATTCCTATTGAATCTGATTTTTGCATGCAGATCTCATGACTTTGTATTTAGAAATCTCTCAGACTACCATGTTACTAGATGTGGCTGGGCTACTTGAAGGTTTTGATGACATGCTCATCCCAAATCCTAAACCATCTTCACCTGATGTCTTCCTTTGCCAATGCCCCAGGAAACTGTAGTTGCCTGAAGAGCTTTTTCACTTCACAGCTCCACAAAAACTTGTTTTTTAAAAAAATATAGAAATATGACACAAATTTTCTTTCTCTTTCTAGTTCTCTCTTTTCTTCTATTAGGACTCCATCAGTTAACAAGAATCAATAAAATAAATCCACACAGTATTCCACCAGCCAGGAACTTCGTTTAAAAAAGAAAAGAAAACAAAACAAAACAAAAAACAAACAAACAAAAGTCTCATTGTACCTCTTACTCTGCTTCTCTACACAACTTTTTTCTTCCTATTAGACTGGCCCAAAAGTGTATAACCTATTTCCATAAAGAACAAAGCTCCTGAATTAGAATAACTTCATGGAAAAATATAATCCAAAAGAAATATATCAAATAAAAAATGTTGAATAGGAAAAGTAAAATATAGCATCCCTGAGGAGTCTGAGAATAAGGTCTGTGCACTACAAGATGGAATCTCCCACCAGATTGCTGTTCAACTTAATTATGGCTTAAGATGTGCACATGTGAAATTAATATTTGGGATCCTGGTGATTTAAAAAACGGCAACCGGCCACCATTTGAATTCACAGTCTTGTAATCCATCTTTTCCCATGAAAACAACTAGTACAATATGATATCGGTGCTCAGATTTCAGGAGAGAGAAAGCAGTCGTCCTACTTAAAAAAAATAATAATGAATATGTAACTTGAATACAAAAGGGGAGATTATGTTAATACCAAGGGGAAACTACAAAGCTTCCATCATTTAAGTCCCAAAGCAAGTAGAAATCCCCATTTAATTCTTTAGATCTATTTGGAATATCATTACACACAGACCAATGTCATAGTCTTATACCATGCTCTGAGCCTTGTGCTGTATCCATGTCAGTCATAGCTTTGCATGGTCAAAAGTAGACACACGAAATTCAGGCTGAGACCTAGACTAGTCTGATTGAAACTGCACTGATAATACCCCATTTCTACCTGTCACTCCTCCCCATGGTTGCTAACAAACACTGTCCAGGGACATATGCCCCAGGGAAATAAGCAAAGTGACTGTCCTCTCCAAACCTCCACTTGCATCCAAAGAAGTTCTGACTCCTGCTTTCTAAGTCTCGGTGTCTCCTTTCCACAAATGTCTAATACAGTCCCCACCTCTCCAGTGTCCAACAAATCTCTGCTAGGGAGCCAACACAGCCTCTTGGAACTTTCTGGCTCCTCTGTATCAGATACTTTTGGGGGGATCATTTGATCATCCTCTCCATTCTGCCTTGTCACTATCACAGGGAAGAAACTCAGCATAGTAGAAGGATTTCAAGCTTGAGGTTGAGTCAGTCTAGACTCTATTACTCTCTCATGGCCATGCAACCTTAGGTAAGTTACTTAACTATGCTGGATGGTTTTTGTTTGTTTGTTTACCTAAGTAACTATAGGTGCATTTTATTTATTTTTTAAAAATTTTCTTCAATGTTTTATTTATTCTTTGAGAGACAGAGAGAGAGCATGAGCAGGGTTGGGGCAGAGAGAGGGAGACACAGAATCCAAATAGGTTCCAGGCTCTCAGTTATCAGCACAGAGCCTAATGTGGGGCTCCAACTCACAAACCGTGAGATCATGACCTGAGCCGAAGCTGGACGCTTAATCATCCAGGCACCACTAGGTGCACTGTATTTATAGGATTATAAGAATCAAATGAGGAAAAAAAATACATAAAATATCCAGAACTGGGACTACCACAGAAGACATATCTGGTAAGTCTTCATTCCTGCCACTGACAAGAACCAAGAACAAAATCAATGCCATTGAGGTTTTGTTGTGCTGATGGATCCAGTCACATAGTTGACCGAGTACTGAATCAAGCTGCCTCGGCTACTGTTGCAAGATACAGCTGCTTCACCCTCTGAGCTTCCTTGTAGATGCAGAACCTTTGCTCACGGCTGTGTTCCTGCCATATTGGCCTTCCCTAAGTGGAACATTCTGAGTTCTTACTTTCCCCAAACGTTTGCTGATATGTTTCTCTTGGCTCTTCTTATGACTATCTTGTCCTTAGGTCTCATTTGGAATGTTATCCCCTTAGAGTAGCTTTTTCTGACTATCCTTATCTGAAGGAAGTCCTTGATATTTTTTATTCCAGCATCTCTCTGGTTTTTTTTTTTTTTCCTGAACACACACCACAATATGTAATGATCTTATTTATTTGGTATTATAATATAGTCTACCTGAAGATCTTTGTATCCTCTGTACACATCCAGAAAAGTAGCTGGTGCACAGTAGATACAAAATAAATATTTTTTTCAAGAATTTTTAACGCTTATTTATATTTAAGAGAGAGATAGAGAGAGAGATAGAGTGTGAGCAGGGAGGGGCAGAGAGAGAGGGAGACACAGAATCCGAAGCAGGTTCCAGGCTCTGAGCTGTCAGCACAGAGCCTGACATGGGGCTTGAACCCATAAACTGTGAGATCATGACCTGAGCCAAAGTCGGATGCTTAACCGACTGAGCCACCCAGGCGCCCCCAAAATAAATAATTTATATTTGTTTTTTTAAATATATTTGTTGAATATTTGTTGAATGAATGAATATGTGAACAAATTATTATTTCATCATTATCTATGTTTTTAAGAAGCTCTTTTGGCTGCACTCCCATTTAGATGATGTACTGGTAGGCATTGATTCTTTTCTTAGCTTTGAAAAAAATATTGTGAAAAAATAAATGAAATGTTAGCACTGGGATGGTCTCTTAATGAGTTGTCAATATATATTAATAATTTGTGGTAATATTTTCATTAGAGAACAGTAGTCTCAATACTGTAAGAGCACACAGTACCTTCACCTCCCTTTGCCTCAGCTACCTCGACTGTAAAATAAGGCAACCAATCAAATGTGCGTTGTGTAAATTATGAAGATTAAATAGGTTTATACCTACAAAGTACTTGAAATGGCATCTGGAACACAGCACTAAAAATGGCATTTCCAGACTTGATACTTTAGTCTACAGCAAAGATAATTTCAGGCCAACTAATTAACATGTTCAGGCTCAATAAGGCCACAGATATGGGAAAAGGCAGAATCTATGCAGCATTGATCAACAGAGCTCTGCTGTCACACCCAACGTTAAAGAAAATCTGTACTTTCTATTTAGTAAGAATTAGTGTAATTTAATACTTACATTACCTGACAAAATGAAAATTTTGTTCCACTCAAATCCCTGCAGAGATTATATCCTCAAAAAGTTCTGGAGGAAACTGTTTTCACTAGCAACATGTGACATCAAAAAGTGTTTTAAATCCATGCTGACCACACTGATGAGAGATAACAACATATTTAAGGATATTCTGGTCAAATGGACACCAAATCTTCTTGGATAAAATCCATGCCAGTTGGATTTATGGTAATATATAAGTCAGCAAGTCCCTGGATTTGTCTGTTATACTTTCTGCTATGTATTATCACGACCCTTGAATAAAGATTCATTTCAGTATGACAAACAGTAAGATTTTCTTTATGTGAATCCACTACAAATTCAGAGTTTTGAACTGACAATAAACTCAACGTGTCTGTTTATAAAGATAAAAAGTTAAAAAAAAAACGTTAGCGGAAAACTAAAAATAGCAAATGGTCCCATATTTATATCTCAGTAGTCAGAATACAAATAAACATCCTTGGTGAAAACACATCAGTGCTTCCAATTAAGGCAATATAATTGCATGCTTTGAAGTGGAACAATGGAAAAATCTGACAATCCATTGTATTAATATGAGACACAGACTTTAGAGACATATAAAAAATAACATTCAATCTTCGTAAGGCATCTGCTTCTATATAC
Organism: Prionailurus viverrinus; assembly: GCF_022837055.1. Classification (NCBI taxonomy): domain Eukaryota; kingdom Metazoa; phylum Chordata; class Mammalia; order Carnivora; family Felidae; genus Prionailurus; species Prionailurus viverrinus. Next base: position 145,302,604 of record NC_062568.1, read on the forward strand.
ATTTTGCATAACATTTATGCATTGTGTGTAAACACACACATTAGATAGATAAATAGATAGCTGGATAGATAAACATATGTTAAAGAGCTAGATGAAATCTGGTGCAACCTTCTAATTCACTTTAGTAAGCCATTTTGCTGTTACTGCTGCAAGTTCTATTGTCTTCTAGAGTTTCATTATTTTCAAGAGGTGATAGAAAAGCTTTATACATTTATACTCAGTCAATTAATTTACTTACCTGGCAGAGATCTCAAATGACCAATGTCTGAGTAGAGAAAAAAGTCTCAAATAAACTAGAAAGTGCTGTAAAAGCTGAGAGCAATGCTTTTTCCCTTATGTCTGTCTCTAAGTGTTTTGTTTCATTTATAAAGTGTAGTGCAATATATAACCACTGAAGGACAAAAAAAAAAAAACAGACCAACTAACAATCTTATGTAAACAACCCTTTGGAGTATACAACTGTTTTCCCAACTCTTCATAAGATTGCATAAAACTATTATTTAGTAATGTTTTCAAGTATCACTATTCCCTTTCTTTGCTCTCTAAAACAACCTAAACAAAATGAAACATTATTTGCAAATTTCTTTGTTCAAAGATTCTTGGTCTCTGGTCTACTGACTCTACCTATACCGTATTCTATTGTACAAAATTAAGCAAAATTACCAGTTAAATTTCCATACCAAGACAGACCTGAACACTTCAATAAAGAAAACTAGGAGGGGGATGCATTTAAGGTAACTACTTAAGTGAATGAATAATTAATATTCCAATACCGATGGTTGCAATTTATAGACCTTTATAAAACTCCATTGAAAGGTTGTATGCTAATAGTTTCATAATATAAAAAGAAGATTCATTAGAACATTTTGGTCTAGATCTGGAAATAAAGTGGAGAGGGGAAGGCACCCAATTATAGAAGAGAGCAAAGAATTAATCATAGTTGCCTTGCACTGACCACAAATAGATCAGTTACAATTAGTCACAATTATAACCAGTTACAATTTAATCGAACTCTTCACCCTCCTCCACAGTCACAACAAATTCTCTTCTTCCCCTTTTCTGAGTTTTTTTTTAACATTGAAAAAAATCTTGGGGTGACTGGATGTTAAGAGTCTGTTGAGAGACTGACTCTTGATTTCAGCTCAGGTCATGATCTCACGCTTATGAAATCAAGCCCCTCCTCGGGCTCTTTGCTGGGTGTGGAGCCTGCTTGAGATTCTCTCTCTCCCTCTCCCTCTGCCCCTCTTCTGCACGCTCTCTCTCTCTCTCCCTCTCAAAAAAAAAAATTTCTAACTTTGTAGTATCTAGAATTAATTATCCACAATATCTGAACCATCTTCCATTAGAATTGAAAGCCCTATAATGTAAACATGCTATAATAGTCCAACCTGGAATAGTTTTCTGTAAGGTAAAATGCTATGAGATGAAATTGATTTATTCATAATTTACAATCCTTTCGTTGTGAAGTAGTCAATGTTGTGGATATAGATTCTTTTAGCAAAATGCACAATATTGAATCCAGAAATTAACTTAATCCAATAATTCCTAAGTATTTCACAAATGTACCTTTGAAACTCCTTCTGGTACTCAAGATCTGAATTTCAATATGAAAGCCCTGAGAATGAAATCGAAATATCCATCAGTGAAACTGATACACAAAAGGCATGCTCTCACGCATGGCCATGCATACAGTTCCTGCCTTGCCAAGAACATTGTGGTAACTGGATACCCTGGGTTTCATCGTCCCTTCTGTCAATCCATAACAACACAGGATAAATCCATCAACAGAATTTTGAGCACGGGTTTTAATTTTTTAAGAGAGAGAGAGCACACACATGTGAGTGGGGGAGGGACAGAGAGAGTGGGCAACAGAGGACCTGAAGCAGGCTCCACGCCAACAGCAGAGAACCCGAGGTAGGGCTCAAACCCACGAAACACAAGATCAGGACCCGAGCCGAAGTCAGACACTCAACCCAGTAAGCCACCCAGGTGTCCCAAGCACAAGTTTTAAATATTGAGTAGACAATGTAACTGATCAGTAATAAGTAGCAATCATCCAAGAAACTGAATCAAGAGGTAGCATTATTAAGGGCATTAATTTAACTTATAAATTAAAAAATATAAAAATAAATAATTTAAGACTGAGTTATATTGTTTCAGCTCTGATTATACCTAGTGTATCGCATTGAGTTTAGATATCTCTTCAACACCAATTATTTGGCCACTGGCTATATACAGACTAGAAGGAAAATGGTAATCATTACTTTTTATAAGTTTTTAAAAATTAGTCATTCTTTAGTGTCACATGTAGCTGGAGATAAATTTTAAAGAAGGAATATTTATTTTTTCTTAAGAAAGAAGGATAAGGAAGTTAAAGTTTACTAAAACTAAAATGAAGGAGGTATGTAAGTAATCTAGGAGAAGTCATCATTTGTCAAATGACATTATTGTGCCAGGAAAGTTCACCATCTACCATTCTGTCTATGCTTTACCTGTACAACTTTTCAGGGGTTAAAAGCTTTAGGGTTCAAACTCTGTAACATTGGGGAAATCATTCTGCTGGTTCCTTTAGGGATCTTTGTAAATTTTGAGAGACATTTGAAGTGTTATGGCAGGTTTAGAGTCAGGTATTTGAAAGCCTTGCACTCCTGGGTGAAGCCATTTCAAATACTAGGATGGAATTACAGCAAGCAAAAAATAATAACACATTAACTTTTAATTCATTGTTGTCTTAGAGTGTGAAGGCCTCTGAGAGCTTTAACAAAGGACCACTAAGAATAACATGCTTGAAATACACTCCAAAGAAGAAGAAAGTAAACAATGAAACTCAAATAGTTCAAGGCAAGGCACACTTACAGCATGCAGGACCAAAAATAAAAGTCTAAAGAGAAACTAAAAAGCTTTGAGACTGGCCTTTAGGATGGTGCATATGAGAAGGGGAAGAATTTCTAGCTAAAGCCTTTCAAGATCCAACAGATTATACTTTTTGATGGCCAATAGTATCATTCTGACCTTGACTGCTGCTGTAGGAAATAGCGGGGCATTCAAATATGGCCATGCATTTGCTCCACGTCAGTCAGGCACTGAGGATAATGATGGCCCAAGAATAGAGGTCCTTTTGCTATATTCTTTGTTCTCTGTGGGAGGAAAATCTGAGAAAGATTTTCTATTATACCCCAAATAGCATTCTTTCTAGCAGTCCGTAATAGTGGGGAAAAGGAAGAGAATTATTAAACGAGGAAAAAAGTTTACCTAAGAAAATATATACAAAAAGAAACTTCAGTTTATTGCATGCCAATATAGTTTAGGATTCTACTAGGCACTTTATGTGAATTTATTTAATTCTAAAATATTCATTGGTAGGAATTATCGTTTCTATTTTGTAAACATGAAAACAAAGATGGAGAATGGTAAGCCATTTGCCCAAAGACATTCAGTGACTGAGTGATGGAGGCAAGGTTGTACCAAAACCTGATGAGTGCAAAGCCCCACACTTCAACCATCATGTATTTCTACCCAGTATTAAATCTCAAGAGTTGTGGGATCATCTCCAGTAAGTTCTATCATTTCACCTACCCACTTAAGCAAATATTATCTAGAAAACCTTGAGTTCCACCGTATGCTATAGGGAAATAGCTGACCTCTAGGTGGTTATTAAGAACTTGCCTATAAAGGGCACTCACTACCAGAGCTGTACCCACCTCTTCTACCAGTTAAGTTCCAAAACCCTGAATGATGAGCTCGTTGCACTCAAATAAAAAGACCGTAACTCCATGGACCTGGTGAACAGAATCAGACCACAGCAAACCATCCAGTATATGAAAAGTTTCACTCTTTAAACCACAGCTATGACAGAAAAACTTCACAATCTTATGTCAGGAATATCCCACTGATGTAATTTCCAATGAGGACCAATTCCCTGAAAAAAAACCAGCTCTTTGCAGAGATTGTTTTTAATGCCAAATGGTTAACCGAAACAATTAAGGAGGCCCACACCTACAATAATCAATTAAAGTGGAATATTAAATTTCCACTTATTTGGGGCATTATTTCAAGGGTTTACAATGAAATAATTCTGTCCTCAAAGTCGATTCACTGATCTGGTAGAGAGCCCTCATCTAAAATCCCATTAATAATTTATTTTTCTGCAAAATGAGAAATGAGAAAATACTGCCTTATACAAACACCTCTTCCCATAATAGTGTAAAAAGTATGATTTTAAAAATTGAGTCCTAAATATCTCAGCTATAGTTGGATAAGCTTTCAAAACTGAAATGATATGCGAATTCTGAGAAAGTCTCAATTTAAACTCAATAAGATTAACCATTCACAATAGAAAGCCATTTCAAATGCAGCATTTGGGAAGGATCATCCATCACAGAGACTAGCACATTCTCCATGCTAGACTGAAGCTTGGAACTTAATGGGAAGTTACTGACAGCTTTCGTCTTCACAGCTGCCCCTGAAATTTGTTAACAAGTCGGTTCTCTTGACAGGGAGATAGTAGGAAAAAAAACTCATAATATTCCAGTGAACACAATACAAGAAATGAAATCCCCTCAAAAACTATTCCTTCAATCCTTTAAACTTAGTAAATGTGCCTTTTAGAGGTCATCAACTAAGTATGTTTAACAAATCTAACCTCATGGTTCTTAGCACCTTCAATGTAACTATTTCTAGCAAATAGTAAATAAGAATTCAATGTGTGAGAACTTCCAAATTATTCTGTTTTAAATTGCAATTCTCACATTCCAGTTCTACCATCAATTATGTCATCAGCAGCCTATTAAAATGTAGATAGTGTAATAACATTTACTATGTTGATAATTCTCAAAACAATCCTCTATGATAGGTACTACTGATCCTTTTTTTGCAGATAGGTCAACTGAAGCTGAGACATTACAGGACGTGCCTAGATTATACAGCTAGGTATTGGCAGAATGACCAATTTTTTCCCACTTCAATAAAAATCTATTTTTCCATAGAGATGGAGAATTGGCCTTAGAATGGAAGTGAGAATAAATGAATTGTTCTATTTTAATGTAAATTAACAATAGAATCTTTTTTTAAAAATTATATGTACTGGAATAAAAAAGTTAAAACTAAATTTTCTTACAGGCATTTTTAGCCTACATAAGTTTTTGCATATATGTAGGGGGAGGGGATCTGAGAAACTCTATATAAATGTGTATACATTAAGCAAATCATTGCTTAATAGATAAGTAGGTGACTTCCTCTGTAGAAACTCTCAAAGACTAGAATAAATCCTCTGTCAAAATTCTGACCATACTGCCACCATCGCTATACTCCATCACCAGTATTTCACAGTTTCTTAAATTTTCACCATGAGTCATATTCTTGAGTTGAGGCATCAAAGACTCTTGTTAAACCTACTATGCTATTGGGTGAGACTGGGGGTGTATCACATTCAGTCATTATAAGTCATTAATACCATTCTACAATCCTGTTCAACTAATTAACTATAATGATCTAGCAGGTTCTTGAAGAACTAGATCACCCAGAACAAGAACAGGTTAGTTTGATCCTAGAAGATGGAGGAGGGAAAGGTTAAGAGCTTTCATTAAGTTTAGTATTCCTAAAACACACATTTGAATTTATTCTACCAGGTTCTTCTCAGAGTTCGTGGAAATGGCTACTGAACACATTAATGCACAAACATTGCAATCAAGAAGATATCTTCACTTTTTGCAATGTATGGAACAGCTTGTCCTCAGCAGAGCCCTGCCTTCTCACAACAGCACTAGACTTTTCAGTCCTATGGGGCTCTTTCTCGTGGTGCCAACCATACATGATTTTACAGAGCACGTCTCCCTTCCTTCCTTCAGGTTCCATTCTCCATTACTCTTCTAACAGAAAGCAAATGAAGCAGAAATGGCAGCTAAAGGTACATCATTCATTTATAAACAATAATTGTATATCTGTGGGTAAACAATCACCTAAATATCAAAGGCAGGTCTAGGACTGATGCCAGCATAATAGCATAGCTCATCCTGAAACAGCTCCTGCAACCACAAACCACCTATCACAGACTCTTCTCTGGAACCTCCTTCTGAACCACCCTATATTTAAATAGAGTATGAAAAAAATAGAGGATAGTTATTTGGAACATGCATTATTTTAAAATGCATTTTAATAACAATTTCAAGACGGAGGGTTAAATTTATATAGTTTTCTCTAAGTTTGTCCACATATTCTCATATATCTGCATTCCAATGTCAAGAAATAGGAGATTTATCAACAGTCCTAAGAATTATTCCCTCTAAGAACACTGCTGAGGCCATGAAACCATCCACTGTGTTCGCCCACGTCTGCTCAAACCATGACAGGTCAAGTTTCTACAGGTTTAAAAATGTTTCACTTCAAAAAAATGTGGTTTTGTTCTTCAAAAAATCATTCCTCTCAAATAGTTATCATCCTGTAAATATCTCATATGAAAAACCTGAGAAGTACTGAGAACCCCAAAAACAGATGAGCAGACAATAAAAACATCTCAGAAATGAGGAAGCGCAGCTAGAATGAAAACAAAGCAAAGCTGTTTAAAACTGTTTGGGATTTCCATTGATAATAATAAAAAAAAAATCAAGTAAACCAAAGCAAAACTATCTTTAACCAATCACTTTCAATTATGGAAAATGAAACCATGGTTGATAGCGTAAGTTTCCCAGAGCTTTGAAAAGTAATTTAGTAATATGTGTCAAGGCTAGGGAAAGTAGCCTTTGAACTCAAGGAAATACACCTAAATGTGAGAGGCAAAACATGTTTAAAAATGGGTTTATCACAGCATTTGTCCTAATATTGGAAAACCAGAAATAACCTAACATCCAACAATAGGGGAAGTGGTATGTAAGTGGCGTTATAGCTACTACATTGTATTATAAGGTTTCAAAATGAGGAGATGAAAATAGATTGGCCAAATGGGGTTAACTGTAGAAGTAGAGTGATATATATGAGTTCAATATACTCTCTTTTAAAAGAATTAGGGAGGGGCACCTGGGTGGCTCAGTTGGTTAAGTGTCTGACTTCGGCTCAGGTCATGATCTTGTGGTCTGCTCCATGAGTTCAAGCCCCACGTCAGGCTCTGTGCTGACAGCTCAGAGCCTGAAACCTGCTTCGGATTCTGTTTCCCTCTCTCTCTGCCCCTCACCCACTCACACTCTGTCTCGTCTCTGTCTCTTGCTCTATCTTAAACGTAAATAAACATTAAAAAATTAAAAAAAAAGAATTAGGGAAATTCTTAAACTACAGTTTTAAAAGAAAGGAAACATATCTTTGTGCTGGGAGGAAAAAAGTACAGAAACACAGCAAAACACTGGTAGTGAATAATTTCTTAAAGCCTTAATTTTTTAAAGCAGTTTTAGGTTTACAATCAAATTATGAGAAAAGTACAGAGATTTTCCAGTAACCTCCTGCCCCCACACTTGTACAGTCTCCCTCATTATCAACACTATTCGCTATTGTATTTTTTTTTTACCAAAGACAAATCCACACTGACACATCATACTCACCCCCAAAGCCCAGAGTTTACCTAAGAGTTCACTCTTGGTGTTGTATATTCAATGGGTTCAGACAAATGTATAATGACATAGATCCATCATTACAATATCATGAGGAGTATTTCCACTGCCCTAAATATCCTCTGTGCTCTGTATATTCATCTTTCAACCCGCTGACCTCTGGCAGCCATGATATTTTTATTGTATCCATACTTTTGCCTTTTCCAAAATACTATATAGTTGAAATCATATAGAATGAATACTTTTTAAAAAAAAATTGAGATCTAGGGGCGCCTGGGTAGCTCAGTCAGTTGAATGTCTGACTTTGGCTCAGGTCATGATTTCAGGGCTCATGAGTTCGAGCCACACATCAGGCTCTGTATGACAGCTCAGGGCCTAGAGCCTGCCTTGGATTCTGTGTCTCTGTCTCTCTCTGCCTCTGTCCTGCACGCTCTCTCTCTCCCTCTTTCAATAATAAACATAATTTTTTTTTTCATTAGGATCTATATTTATAACGAAAAACTATTTCTTTGTACATAAATATTACCCTTTGCACAAGACCTATAGAAACCATGAAGGGGGGTGCTTGGGTGGCTCAGTTTGTTAAGGGTCAATTTCAGCTCAGTTCATAATCTTGAGGTTCGTGAGCTCAAGGCCCATGTCGGGCTCTGGGCTGACAGCTCAGAGCCTGGATCCTGCTTTGCATTCTGTGTCTCCCTCTCTCTCTGCCCCTCTTCCAGTCTCTCTCTCTCTCTCTCTCTCTCTCTCTCTCTCTCTCTCTGTCACTCTCAAAAATAAATATTTAGAAACCATGAGGATTCCTCCATGAAAGTAAAGCAGGTATTGATCAAATAAAACCTCCAGGAAGATAAAGAAGGCTGATATATTGATAATAATAGTTCAACTGAGGACACTAGAAGAAAAGAATAATTTTCTAGAGAAATATTATAAGTGAAGAAATGGTTTCTTTTCACAAACAAAACCCTTGGGCAACAGATATCTGCCACTGACAATGAAACACCTTGACAGACTGACTCAGAATCAAGACTGGAACGTGGACAAGGAAGAGATAGGGGAGAACAAAGGAGAGGAAGAACCAGAGAGCTATTCAATAACCGAATGTTTCAGAAAAAAAAAATAAGAATGCTTTCTACACAAAGAGAAAGAAAGAAAGAAAGAAAGGAAGGAAGGAAGGAAAGAGAGGGAGGGAGGGAGGGAGGGAGGAAGAAAAAGACAACTGTAGATCTATACAACTTTTCTGAGAGGATTCTATATTTCTATTATGTAGAAAGAAATATTTTGGTTGCTTCTCATCCGAAAGGGCCGCTATTGTTTTCCAGCCTTTCAGTATACTTTGGAAAGGAACCATGACCTGAGGTATTGTTGTCTTTGGAGATTAAGAGAAATGCAGTCCTATGCTATCATTCTTCTGATCCTCTCCAATTATAACCAGTTGCAGGCAGTTATGTGTGGCCTTTGCAGCTTGGTGACTACTAAATAATTGGAGTTGAGATGTCAAATATTTCCCTAATGAGCTCAAGGTCCAAAGTAAACCCTGAACTGCAATCACAATGGTGAAGCATTTCAATGTGTCTGCTTCTGGATGGGTTAGAGCTGTAATGCCCTCCAAAAATATGTGCATGATTGCTCAGGGAAAAATAAAGAAAGAGAGAAAATGAGGATAAAGAAGAAAGGAATCGCTTTCCATAATAAATTAAGAGGATTATCATTCTTAAATTGTTATTTCTATCACTTAGGTTTAGAAACTCAGCCCTAGTCTGAATGATTTCTACACACTTCTAATTCTATTCAGATCCAACTAAATGTAGAAAGCTGGAGAAAGAAAGATTCTTTGGAAAATAAAATGATACCATAAGCCCTCCTCAGAAACGACTAGTATGTTGGTGGAAGCTTTGCTATTTTTGACAAAGGGGTATCTGGCACCTCTAAGCGCAGATAAACACAGGTGTTACTTATAAACACAGCCAAGCCTCATCCCCCAGTGAATGCTCCAGGTTGCTGCCTGTTCTGTCATGCGGAGGTGAGGGTGAACCAGAGTGTGCCACAAGTCCCAGCCCGGACGACTCCAACTGCTGTAAAGTTCTTTCCTAAATAAGTGGTTAGACCTGCAGGAGGATATTAATGGTGCCTGCTACTCTAAAATTTAAAGGAATAATTTGGTGATTAAGGCCTATCATTATCACGAAGGAGCCAGAGTCTCACAGCTTTAGTTGAAGGTCTGTTCAGAGACTTTCACGGAGTGGGGGAAATCAACATTCAGCTGGTTGACATGGTCTTCAGATCATGATGCCAGTAGATCAAGAAGGTGAACATTTTAAATTAGCAAGTTGCTTCAGAAAATAGTTTTAAGTAGTCCCGCCTCCTCATTGGCATAGTTGTTATAAGCAACCCTTGATATTGTGAACACGGCTATTTGAATTATGTTTTATTAAACACAAGCTTTCCAATCCTTTGAATGAGCATGTTGGCTTGGGAGCAGGCTTTACCTCACTATTTGGAGTGTGGACACGTTTCTGCTTGTCTCTTTTTATTGCTTTGGGGATTTTCCCAATGTAAATCCTCTTGGAACTCAACTCTCCAGCTTTGTACAGATGTACTGTAACTGACTCTTTGTTTATGATCCTGTATCCAGTATTTTTTTTTAATAGGAGTAGACAGATTAGACGCACTTCTAAGGGATCTATTGTGCATTGTGAGCACTGTGTGCTTAATTGCAAAAAGGAAAGGGAAAAAAAAAAAAACCCAGCTGCTTAATTTATGGATATCAGCAACAGGACCAGTGATTTTGACATGGAGAGTAGAACTCCCATCATTCATAAAGCTGGCAAGAGTTTCTTCTGAATTTCAGATTGAACAAGAATCTCTTTGTTTTTCTCCAATTACTTTTTCAACCAACTACATTGAGTGCTGGTGGAAGGTACTTGTTTTCCTAAGTGAAGTCCTCTATTTCACCATTGAACAGGTGCACCAGAGGGAGTGGCTTTTAAGGCATTACAAACTGCTCCAAATTCCACAAGTATGCCTTCAGCTTAATCTAGATGCTCTATTTTTTTAAGGATTAATAACATTGAGCCCCTGTAACCTGTCTTGGTCTATTCTTTGACATTACTCGTAAAACAACCAATTACAATGGTAATTTTTCAGAATCAGCTAGGCCTGGAAATAAACATATTATTTTTCTAATGTATTACCTCATACAATTTTGACTCATTTCCTTCTGTACTTGGCCCAGAGCCATCAGTATAGGGATTCTTCAATGCCCTCCAACTAAAACAGAGATTGCTGAGGATGGCAAGGGCAAGGCCAATGCCAACAGCACTCTCTTGGTCTTACCTTATTTTTCTCCAGGCTCTTTCTGACCTTCACTTTGGCGGAATGCACCCTTTTCCCACCTCACAGTGAATGTTTTGCGGGATGGACCAGTGATACAAGAGAGCTCAAAGTCATCTCTATCTTGACATGATACAGCCTTTCCAGAACATTATGAGAGTTTGATGGCACTTTCTTACAAAACTCTGTTTGGAGTCCCAAGACTTTGGAATCTTCTTGAAATAAGACTGTGTGAAATAATAAGTAATTGCTGTCTTAGCAATTAAATTCTCTTGGGTGGGATCCAAAAAGGATTTGCTTTAATTATGAAAGTATTTTCAGAAGCAAACAGTCTTAAAGTGGAGTTTCAATGTAGTGCGAACAGATGATCTTTAGCATGAAACAATGTCAGAAGAGTAAGTCATGAGAAGCACCTGTTCAGCAATAAGCAAAAGGAGTAAAAAAAAAACACATGCACATGGAAATGTTGTTTTTAAAATAAAAATGTCAGTGCACAATGATCCATTAAACAGACGGATTCCATCCTAAATTATTCCACCAGAGCTTCTAAAATTCCCACATGAAATAGATTTTTGGTTACTAATAACTGAGTTTGGATTCACGCCCGCAAATTAAAGATAACATGCTCCCATATCCCATTACTAATTCCTTTAACGAGGTTTCCTCTGAATAATTTTCCCTTTTAACCCTTTTGGTTACTGAAATTCCATTTAACAGAGTAGTTTTACAGGAGGTACCTCAATCTTATTTCTGTCCAAGAGTTTGGAATGCAGCTGTTTAATGAGATTTCCCAATTGTTATTGTCACGTAGGCCAGTTTGGCATAGCCACAGTGAAATTTGTGAAGAGATAACAATCTACTTCTATATACGTAAAGATGTCTATACAATGACAGCTTCACTGGATATCCAGAGACCCTCCTGAAGACTAGGCATTTGTTCACTCAGATAAGCCAGAAGCTAAAGTGGAGATATGAATCAATGGTGCAGACTTGAATTTAAATGTATTATATGTATTTGGTTTCTTGGAACTGTGCATAGAATAAGCTCCCAGTTGAGCTACTCCAATATATGTAATTTTTAAAAAAACACACACACAAAAAACAAAAAAACCTTACCACTGGGCTAGAAATTGTGGGTCTTGTTCTAGTTCTGTCACGAGTTAGCTTGAGAAGCCAAGGCAAGATAGAGCTTCTCAGCGATTTATTCGTTTCCTCATGCGCAAGATACTAATGATACCATTATTCATTCTTATGTTCTTCACAGGGTTGGTGTGAGGATTAAATGTTGCCATACAAGGAAAGTTACTTTAATAAAAGCACCATCCAAGTTCCTAGGACCATTATATATGACCCCGCGCCCCCCCCCCAAAAAAATCTGGTTGTTAGACCATCAACCCAGTGTTCATGAGGTCTGAACTGGAAACATATACTAGCATGTTTGAAATGCAGCCTTTGTATTTGACCTTAACAAGAAGCTGGTGGGCACTGTATGGTGGCAAATGATAGCTACACTTTTGGTAAGCATAGCATAACACATAAACTTATAGAATCACTTTGCTGTACCCCTGAAACTAATGTACCATGGTGTGTCAACTATACCTTAATGAAAAAAAGAGAGACAGATGGGGCACCTGGGTGTCTCAGTGGGTTGAGTGTCCGATTCTTGATTTTGGCTCAGGTCATGATCCCAGGGTCATGGGATCAAGCCCCGTGTCAGGCTCTATGCTGAGCATGGAGCCTGCTTGAGATTCTCTCTCTCTATCTCCCTCTGTCCCTCTTCCCCACTTGCTCTCTCGCTGTCTCTCTCTCTCTCTCTCTCAAATTAAGAAGAGAGAGAGAGAGAGAAGTTAATGGGAAGCCTCTTCTGGCTGTAACATTTATCCATTCAACAAATCTTTACTGGCCACTCAATCATTTCTCAATTATTTTGTTAGTTGCCAGTTACAAAGTGATGAATAAGTCATATATAAACTTTCTACATGGAGCTTGGAGTCTAATGCGGCGGGGTGGGGGGGCTGGATATTAAGCAGATAATCTCATGAATAATCAGATAACTGAAGTCATGATAAAGTGTTACAAGAGAAGAGTACATCTTGAGAGTGTAAAACAAGGCCTAAACTGTATTTTGGGGTTTGGTGAAGTTCTCTAAAGAGATGACAAGGACAAGTAAGAGTTATCCAGATAAATGCAAAACATAGGACTGCAGTCAGAAAGCAGAGCAGATGAGACACTGACACACAGAATATAAGGAGCAGAAAAGAGCTGAGTAACATTAAAAATGAAGGCAGAGGTACGATCACACAGGAACTGAGACATCGGGGATTTGGGATAGAGAGACAAACCTTTAACATGGACAGAAAGCAATCCAGATTGTAAACATAAACTTATGATTTCTTTTTATCTGAGTACAAAATTAAAAATGTGTCATTGCAGCAAAATGAAAAATGTGTTATTTAATATTAGACTCTTTCGCTCTGCATCAGTGATGTTTGCACCATGCTCTCTGGAGGCCTAGACTTCTCCAGAGCTGCTTGAGCAGGAACCTGAGGTGAGCCAGGTACAGGAAGGAAGGCTGGGAGGAGGGTCCCTGCCAAGAGCATCACATCGCTCCACCCACAAACCACCCTGCCACTAAGCCAGAGCAGGCGCACTCTTGGTGTACATATTGGCTTCTACACAAGAATCACTGTAGGAAGGGTTCTAAAGTCAAGAAAGGCAGGGAGGCAAGGGGACAGAAAGAGAAAGAGTTACCATCTTATATGAGCAGTAAGGTTATTTTATGCAGCCTTCATCCACATTTTCTTCTCCCCCAGCCAGCAGTTTGTGTTTTGTTTTCTGAAAGCCTATGTTTTCTCTGCTGACTTTTTGTACATGGACCATCATATTGTATCAGATCATTTGTTTTAAAATGGGGCCTAACTCACTAGTCCACAGGGCCTCAGGATATTTTTGATGCCTCAGGAGGCAGGCTATGAGAGCCTTTTTTATGGAAGAGAGAGTCTTCTTTTTCCACTGGGTGATACTAATTTACCTTGACTGTGGTGGTACTTCCTCAGGCTCTCCTTTCTGAGGTTTTAAAACCTTTTTATTTATTGCAGCTTCCAGGGCTTTGTTCAGGATGGTTCATGGTGTTCCGAAATCTGAGGAGAGAGGAGTAGCAACCACAGTACCCACCAGAGAACTCTGGATACTGCACTCCGTCTTCAGACAAAAAACATTGTGAGCGCCTGCCCACTGGCTCACCGGAAGTGGGAAGGGCAGGGCTTTGCCCTCCCCCACCGACCTCATGTTCTGTCCCTTAGCTTAGTTGAATGAAGGCTGACCTTGATACAAAATGGATACAGGGCTCGGCAAACCTGTACAAGGTAATCAAGTAGGGTAAAGGAAAGCCTTCATTGCCAGAGGATTCTATCCCTGAATCTCCAGAGGGAGCCACTGTTGCTGTCCATTTGTTATTTTCTACTTACCTTTCTTGCTCCTGGTGGAATGCAACCTTTTAACCTCTCCCTACACAGTAAGCAAGCTGGAAATCCCATGCCAAATCATGCATCTACAAAGCTGCTAAATGCTACCATATATTTTGTGGAGAAAACTCTTTCAAAATTACTATTCCTAGTTTTAACCTGTTAAAGGAGGAAAGCATGGGGAGAAGGTTGTATGAATGGCTAACTTGGAGAAACTAACACACGGAACTTGCGAACCAGGATCACCAGGTTCTAACAAAACAGTCTAGCTGTAAAGTCTAACCTGCATGCTGTTGTTTTAATATCTCAATAGGCAACATGGCCTCCTTCACTCAAGTGGTAAAGAGAGGCAAGCTCACCAAATACAGCACACGCTCCCCGATATTTTTCAGCCTCCCTTGAATGTACATTAGGGCCACTGACTCTTCAGGGCATGAGGCTGGGAGCTGAAGACATACTGTGGTCTGATGCACTTATGATGAGATACGAGTTCCTCACAATCTCTGTTCTGCTTCCCGAGCAACCAGGAAGCTGGTTGGCCTGCTGAGAGGCTGCAAAGATGAAGCCTGGCCTGGTGTCACCATCTGAACTGACTTCTTGAAAGGGTCACTTTTCTGTGATACCCAGTAAGATTTCACCAAGTCTACTTTTCTGCACCAACTAATATAATCCACAATATAATATAATCCACCTGGGGCGCCCGGGTGGCTCAGTCAGTTGAGCAACCGAATTCAACTCAGGTCATGATCTCGCAGTTCGTGGGTTCGAGCCCTGCGTCGGGCTCTGTACTGACAGCTCGCAGCCTAGAGCCTGCTTTGGATTCTGTGTCTCCCTCTCTCTATCCCTTCCCCACTCGTGCTTTGTCCCTCTCTGTCTCTCAAAAGTGAATAAATGCTAAAATAATAATAATGATAATAATAATAATCCACAAAACTAACTTAAGGCAAAACTTCCCTTAAACCTTTTCTGACCCTTCAAGCTCTCCATCCACTCACTGCCATATTTCTCCAAGTTGTCATTCTGTGTCAAGTGACTGACTTCAGTCCTCATCACTCTTCTGAGCCTGCTTCCTCAGGATGACCAGTAAGTGGTCTGGGAATATCAAACTAACAATTTCTTCTTAGTCATCATCTTTTAATCTCCTCGGAACATTTGGCATTCAGCAACGAAGACCACCCTGTTTTTCTTTAAATTCTCATTTCCCTATATATTTGTAACTCTGTTAGTTTAAACAACAAGCGTCTGTCGAACAATACCCTAAAACTATCTGTGTCAATTGGACTCTCTTCCCTCTCTACTTCCCATTGAGTTATCTTGTAGCTCCATGCATAGATTAAGCTTTGGCTTCCTAATCTATAAAATAGGAATGACAATCAATTGCTATGAAGATGAAATGAGATCGTGTTTATAAAGGAATCGGTGACAAAACATAAACCATAGGAGTTGTGCAGTCAATCTCCTTTATTGCTGTTGTTGTGAAGTGACAACTATTCAAACAACTTCAGATCACTGTCCACAGTCCTCAGTGCCCAGAAATGCCCAGTCTTCTTAATTTCCAAGGGACATTTCAAACAGAACCTTCACATTCACCTTGAATTCTAATAACTGAATTAACAATTCTCCACCCCACTCCACCACAACCTTCCACCCCACTCCCAAAGTTTCTATTTTTACCAGAAGCTTTGCCAGTCATCAAGGCTTGAAGCCTACGATTAAGCTTCATTCATTGAAATCTCCTGCTGGTATCTTCATTCCAGTTCATCTTAGTAAAAGAGTAACTAAGCACGCACACTACAATCAGCAATGTTGCTGTCAAACAGATACAACCCCTGCCTCAGGTTGAAGAAGTATAGAATGGATCTGGCAAAATCTCAAGATGAGCAAAACTTGAGGGTTTAGCAAAACAGGCCTGTATGTTGTTGCACCATGAGGTTGCAGCCAAAGAGCTAATGATAGACTCTCGAAAAACTGCAGACATTAATGAGATGGAAGAGAAAATTTAGTGAGATTAGGGATCAAAGGAACTGGGGAGGCTCACAGGTTGTTCTGTTGTAGCCAACGAGTAGGTTCATGAAGTAGAAGAGTCATGGGTACTGATAAAGACCAGTTGTGGCCATGGGAGAGGACTGTTAAAAGGCAAAAAAAGTGTTTGGTTTTTTTAAATATTGAAATTAGTTGTCAGGTGCATTATCCACATGGAGGCTGAAGTTATCAGTGGTGGGGGTGTAGAGAGGAACTGTGAGATGATGCCACCTTCCTCAATAAGATGTGACAACAGGAACACAGAAGATGACAATCAGAGTCTCATCCAGGCAGCATGAGCCTTAGGGTATTTTGTGGAAAGGTGGCTTGGTGTGAAAGAGGCAATGGGAAAGCCAGGAGAAGGTGGAAGAACTCTGGATCTTCACCTTTTTGTAACGGCTACTACTGGAACCTAGCCAGCCACGTAACTAATGTGGGGTAAAAAGATTAAAATTTGGATGGGCAACTGATGAATGGATAAAGAAACTGTGGTTTATATACACAATGGAGTACTACGTGGCAATGAGAAAGAATGAAATATGGCCCTTTGTAGCAACGTGGATGGAACTGGAGAGTGTTATGCTAAGTGAAATAAGCCATACAGAGAAAGACAGATACCATATGTTTTCACTCTTATGTGGATCCTGAGAAACTTAACAGACACCCATGGGGGAGGGGAAGGAAAAAAAAAAAAGAGGTTAGAGTGAGAGAGAGCCAAAGCATAAGAGACTCTTAAAAACTGAGAACAAACTGAGGGTTGATGGGGGGTGGGAGGGAGGGGAGGGTGGGTGATGGGCATTGAAGAGGGCATCTTTTGGGATGAGCACTGGGTGTTGTATGGAAACCAATTTGACAATAAATTTCATATATTAAAAAAATATAAAATAAAATAAAATAAAATAAAATAATTTTAAAAATTTTGGATGGGTTTCTGAAGCAACTGAGACACCACACTTTAAGAGTTTCTCATATAGAAGGAGGATTTCAGCATAGATTTCAAAGGCACATTAGAGAAATTTCTAGTAAATTTGTGAGCTGCTAAAATTATTTACATTAAATAAATCTCGAGAGCCTTCTTCATTGCTTCTAACTTACACAGGTCACTAACCAAGACTAACAAAGACCACCTACAAAGAAAGCTAAAAATTTTATTGGCTGCATCTTAGTCATGTGGATAGCATCCAAAGATTTCTAGTCGCCCAGATTTCATAGGATTGTGAATTTATGTAAACCACTAACATTCTGAGGTTAGTGGTGCAAAGAATAAACAGAGAAAGCTGAACGGATAATTCAAGCTGTGTAGCAATTTGGAAAAAGTAGTTCTATCTCAGATTAATAAAATGGAAATTTGCTTCTAGAACTATGTTGCTTCCTGCTACTGCCAAATCTCTTTTGCATTTGTATGATCAAAAACTCATAATCCTATTGAATGCACACAAAATTGGATAATAAAGTTCTCCAAGTGTTATTGTTAGTATCTGCTCACCAATACCAACACAGAGGGAAAGCTGCATGCATGGAAGATGTTACAATACTATAAACTTCTGAATATTTTTAATATTTTATTCTCAGTGTTCAAAAGATATGTCCAAATTAAGAATTGAAAAGTCATTTGATCACACAGAATAGGCATATCTATCACATAAAATAGTAATGCGATTAGCTATTGACTGCATGGGAAAACTAGAATTGTTACAATTTGTATTTTTACATCAAGAATTGAAGAAAAGTTTGGCTACAAAACCAATAGTTGTTCTGAAATGGCTTCCTTTTTTTCTTTTTTTCCACAATATTATGTTAAGGCTGTGAAATAAAGTTTTATCGTATACTAATACCATAGAAGGAGAACACTGTGCAGGTGGATGAGAATGTGTTAGGGGGAGGGACAGAAAGCTGACGGTGATGAACAGAAATTGATAATATAATATTGATTCTCATTTCCTCTCTCATCCCCAAATTGCCATCAGACAGACCACACAAAAAATTCCCATTAGACAGCAAAAGTTGTGCACATAAACTCTTTCATTGAATCCAAATGCAGCATATTAGAAGAATCTCAAGGGCAAATGTTTCCTTTGGAACATTAAATTGGTACAATACCAAGTACGTTCTTTTATGAACCCTTAAAACAATATGACTCATGGAAATTCTATGAAGTAGGATGTAAGTGGGGGGAGAGAAATCCTCTCCAACTTCAGCTTTATCTGAATTTCAAAATCATTTCACTAGGAGAGGGGGTAAACTTATCTCTTAAAAAAGGAATACAGTACCTTAAAATACCAAGTTTTGTTTCTTTCTATTTTGTTTTGTTTCTGGAGTTATAACAGAAATTGAGAAGTTCCTAGATTTAATGGAACATACCTACTCGATGGAGGTCATGCGGGTACTGAGTAGCACAGAAAGGGGGAAGGGTGAGGTGGGATATGTGGAATGGCATTCTGTAATAAATCCCCTGTTCAACATCACTGAATTATTTATGCGCCAGTTGCTTGCCACATGTTTATCATACAGATTATGCATATACCTTTTAGACAATGAAGGAAAACAGATACAATTTCTTTTTCATCTCACTTGGAGATGGAAGAAGATTTGTAATCATTAAAGGCATGTATCTGTGTTCTAAAATAGCTTAGGTGATGTTCAGCCAAGGAAGCCTGCATGTGTGAGGCTGGCATTGACATTATTCTGTACCATTTTTTTTTAATGTTTATTTATTTATTTTGAGAGGGAGAGAGAGAGCATGCACATGCAAGCAGGTCAGGGGCAGAGAGAGAGGAAGAGACAGAATCCCAAGCAGGCTCCCTACTGTCAGCCGAGGCAGGGTTCGATCCCACAAACCATGAGATCATGACCGGAGCCGAAACCAAGAGCTGGACGCTCAACCGACTGAGCCACCCAGGCACCCCTGTGCCTCTCTTAATTTAGTGTCTCTATTTATTTAATTCTATCCAAAAATCACTACCATTTATCTTTATTGAAGACACAGCATACAACATCCATGTTACTTCTTTCCTCTAATTCCGGCACAGAAAAGGAAAGCTTCATGTTTAAGAAAATGTAACCCACAAATTAAAGTTTACAGAGGAAAAAGTTGAAAGATTCCCTTAAAAATTTTTTTTGAAGCATGAGGTATTCACCATAGATAGAGCAGAAAGGAGAAAAAAAACTAGACAGTGTGAGAAAGAAACTGAGAAGGAATAGAGAGGCCTAGAATGATATAATATCCTACAGTATTAAATTTTTAATCTCTTACCAGAGCAAGCAATTCCTCTCTGTCGGACAGTGTCATCCTAATGCAACTTCCCAATATCCTGATGACTTAGTGTGACCCACAGAGCTTCTCTTGGTTATGTACAGTTTTCTAGAAATCTGGGTCCATGGTGAGAAATCACTACACCAAGGTTTTCTTGTTGTCAAGCAAAGGCTAAGTAATTAATTTCTTGGTATTTATTTCCTTTCCCACAAGTTTACGATGTGTCCTTTTTCTCTTTTTAAAAAATTAGGGCTTCTAACAGATGTGCTGGAGAAATCCATCAATAAAGTGTGTGTTATGAAGCGAGACGATGGTATCTATCAGCTTTATATTAGTTAAGGTGAAAGGAAAGCCTCAAATATGAAATTATCTTAATATTTATTCTAAGTTTCCAATATTTTCCATGTTTATTATGTTGGAAATTTAGGGGGTAGGGGAAGAGAATACTAAAGATCAATAAGAGACAGACTTGAATTAATATTTCAAGGACTATAGTTTTGAAATCTCTTCACTGGTATTCAAAAACCCCACTGGTTTTAAGTGAGGCTCCTTATACAATTGGTGCTGGGGAGCTAATACACAAGGGCCCGGGCGAAAGTGATTAAATAATACTATATGTGCTCTAACGCACATGCAAACATTTGGCTGAAGATACGTGTGCTTTTCTGATATCAGAGCGTGATATTCCATAGACCCACCATACGGCTCCATTATGCAGAAGGATCCACTAGAGAACTCCTGTTATGAAGCAAAGCTGAAATATCTGCCTCTTTTATGCAGGCAATATTCCATTTTAAAATGTTTTCCAATCTGGCTTAGAATAACCCCCTCTGTGAACCAAATGTGTTCGTTACCAAATATTCTCCATGGTTTCCCTCCAAGGACCGAGACAGCCTCCAGGTGTTAGTAATGACCTAATCATACAAAAGCCAGCATATTTATCTACTCTTGCCCCCAAGAAAATGTGGATATGCTTCCTTCTTAGTCTACTTTGCTTCAACAGCCTTCATACATCTGCTGATTATATATTTGTAAATCTCTCCTTTTATCTGCCCAACAGATGCACGCTGTGATGAGAAATGCCGAAGCACACATTAGAAGCAATGATGGTTATCAGCCTAGCAGAGGCTGATGGGCTTCCTCGGATCTCGCCATGGAACCAATGGAATGCCAGAAAATGATTGGCTGGGGAGCTCTTCCACGTTGTCAGGAGCATTGGAAAAAGGCTGCAAGAGAATGATGAGAAAAAACCTGGAGAATGGCAAATGCTTCACTGAAGCAATCTGTTACGTGCCTCCTTGCAGAGTGGGATGCCTGGCCTGAGATCAGAGGAGAAGGAAGAGGGCTGGGAGGGGGCAAACTAAGGAAATAGAAGCCAAGGTGAGCAGGACAGAAAGCAAAGATTTACAGCATGTATCGTAACCACACTAATATCTGGGGCTTCTCCTGAATTTAATCCAACTTCCATGATACTGAAAATTTATTATTTCCCTTATGTATTTGTGGAAAACAGACAGAAAATGAGTAAGAAAAATGGAAAGAGATGGCGGGGTGGGGGGGGGAGACAAAAATAAAGGGAACCAGGAGTCCAATTCCTCTTTCCTGTGCTTTTGTCAGACTAAACAAAACATTTAAAATCATCAGCAGATATTGACTGATTCTCATCATTTTGAAAGTTGCTATTCCAACCTTTTAGAAAAGGACCCGGTCCTCGTGCCACTTATTGGCCAAGGTATGACATGTACTAATAGCACGTCAGGGACAATGGCCTTTCAATGACCATCAGGTAGCAGTGCTTCTAAATTGACCAATTTTGTGTGTCAGGAGGCCAGAAGACATACAATCACATAAGAAAAACACTTTAATCCAGTCATTATAAGGTAGAAGCCAAGCAGAGTGGCTGAGGTCTTTATGGGTACAGCTGTAATTCCAGCCTAGGCTCATTCAGTCAAGAAGATTGTTTCCAGTCTACTAGAAAACACTTCCAATAAGCTTGAATTACAACCTCAATATCTTCCTTTTTTTTTTTTCCAGGTTAACATGTGAAATAAAGAGATTTCCTCGGTGTCATAGTTACTTTAACTGCCTTCAAACCAATGAATATGTTCCCCTCTAGAACAAAATAGCATTGTTTAATTCCAATCTTCTATCAGACTGGTGGTAACCAGATTGGTCTGGAATGTTCCCTTTTCCTTTACTTTTCTGCAATTGATTACTGGCCTTAAAAAGATGAGAAGATAAATTTCAGCTGCCATCTTCTATGGGCATTTTCATTCATGAGTCTTTTTCTTCTTCTTCTTCTCTCTTCCCTCAGCCTCCAGTCTCCTCCTCTCCTGCTACATCAGCCAAGCTCTTACCGCACATTCACATAATTCCTGTTGTGTGTCTTTGCGACATCTAATTTGTTATGATGTATTATGCATGCAAATGTTATTGCAGAGGAGGAGTTAAGCAGAATGGCAGCTTAAAGATGCGTATTTTTTTTTTACACTGTCACTCCCACAGAACAGCATAAAGAGATCTGGGACAACTAGATGTCATGATGCAACCATTAGAATGTCAGGATATCAAATTAAACAATAGAATCGTCCCACTGACATCGCTTCATCTGTCATAGGCAATGAGAGTCCCAAACACAGAAGAAAGCTATCTGAAGTCAAGGCAGTTATTTGTCCTAAAATCTTCCTTTAATTTTTACATATGAAAAACAAAATGAAAATTGTGTTTTCAGCACAATACTTTTGGTGAGAAATGTACGAACCTACTTTGTCACACTATATAATTAGTTATTTTCATACCACTTAGTCTGTGAGAATTCATATTAACAAAAATGAAAACCTGAAAGCTAACTGAATAAATCTTTATGGCACCAACCACAATCTTAAAAATTAACGGATCTTACTTTGATCCTATGTCAGAAGAAGAAAACTACAGGGGCGCCTGGGTGGCGCAGTCGGTTAAGCGTCCGACTTCAGCTCAGGTCACGATCTCACGGTCCGTGAGTTCGAGCCCCGCGTCAGGCTCTGGGCTGATGGCTCGGAGCCTGGAGCCTGTTTCCGATTCTGTGTCTCCCTCTCTCTCTCTGCCCCTCCCCCGTTCATGCTCTGTCTCTCTCTGTCCCAAAAATTAAAAAAAAAAAAAAAAAAAAAGTTGAAAAAAAATTTAAAAAAAAGAAGAAGAAAACTACAATGATATGGGAAATAACTTACCTCTTACAAATCAAATATCATAGAAGACAACATACCCATTAAAAGCTAAGAGGATGTGTTTCTTAAACTACAGTGCTAAAAAATCATCTCCAAATTATTAATTTAAGGGGCATCTGGGTGACTCGGTCAGTTACACATCCGACTTCAGCTGAGGTCATGATTTCATGATTCGTAAGTTTGAGCCCCATATCGGGCTCTGTGCTGACAGCGCAGAGCCTCCTCAGGTCCTATCTCCCTCTCTCTGCCCCTCCCCTACTTGCTTCCATGTGAGCTCTCTCTCTCTCTCTCTGAAAGATAAATAAACATTAAAAAAAGTTTAAAGTTTAAAGAAAATTATTAGTTTAAGTTGATAATATGAACTCTAAAATAGAATCTCAAATGGAATCATTTTGTATGGAATAGATTTCAGACCATAAATTTTTATTTCAAAAAAAAAAAAAAAATTCATTGACCTGGTGTTCACATGGCCAAAAGTAAAACCAAGCCAAAAAAACATGGCTCTTAATCTAGAGCACCTTCCCATGCAAACCAGACCTTTCCCTTTCTCAGATGCACCGCTGCACACGTTATTTCTAGAGACTCAAAGGTATTTGGAAGATATTCACAGAAAGGGTTTTATATATAGGGAGGAAGAGTCCATAGTTGTGTACTACTTGAGCAAGAATAATGTTAATAGGTCAGTTGGCAATAAACATTTCACTACACCAGCTACACTACACCAACTCCATTGGCCTGAAAGTTCATTTCTGTTCAGTCATGATTTAGACATTTATGGACAGTACAAGATGAAGAAAAAGTGCTCCCTCAACATGTAGCAGAAGATGGCACTGACAACAGCAGCTTTGGGATGAGTGGTAAAGCACAAACTCAGGCCTAAACTGGGGCTCGCACAATTCTGAGAAGCTGGGATCCAGCATGGAGACTGGTTCCCCCCTTTATTTCTTTCCCTCTTTTTAAAAGTTATTTATTTACTTATTTGTATTTTAGGACAAAGAGTTAGTCTTATTCTTACTATTATGCTTAAAACCAGACTGACCTGACACACCTTTATAAAAATGCAAATCTTGGGAAGATTCAGACGAGCCTTGACATTGCACTGCTCTTCAAGGTTCTTGCTTAGCCTGAAAGAGAGCCCTCCATCTTACACCATCCTGGAATACAAGATGAAGGAAGGAATGAATGAATACAAAGTGGAAACCAACTCACAGAGTGACCTGTACTTCCAGCATGTTTGCTGCTGTAATAACAATGAAGGAATCCATCTGGGTTTCCACTTCTTTGCTACATGAACTCTCAGAAACTCATTTTCAACTTTCTTTATTCTTATCTATGGAATAAATGCTGTCCAAATTCACCATAATTAAAGGGAGACTGAGTTTGCAACATGAGATGAGATCCAGTAATGTTGGAACTTACTGTGTAGCTCAGATCAGCTTTAAAAAAGCGCAGTTCAGACAATACATCAGGGCTATGGGACCGTTGTCAGCAAATTAAGGAAGTGGTGCAAAACTAAGCCGCATTGGACTGGAAGGGAGTAGAAGGAGAACACAGTCTCTTGAATGGCTGAGGATCTAAAGCAATGGACATTTCCTTGCATGACAACAGAACTGTGCCAGCTTGTCTTCTGGTTACCTAACAACCTTGCTTCCTCCTCTTAAATTCAGGTCAGTCTTTGACTTGAATTAAAGTAGGCCTTACCACCAAAATATAAATTATAAACATAGCTATTTAAGCCTTACAGATAATGGTGGTTCTGGGCAGCAGGATGGTTCATCAGAATGCATCGCTGCGAGAAAAAGCAGCTGGGCTGGGTTATAAAAGAGTCTTTATTTCTTAGGCTCCTTTCTCAGTAGCCTTACCACTCTGGTTCCAGCTATATCCATAGTAGCCGTTCTTAGCCATTGTGGGCCTCCTGCTAGTAAATTACTTCATTACTCTCATGGGAAGAAGGAACATCCATAAAGATGAAAATCTAATAACATGTCAATGGTAGTATCCAGAAATTTCTCCTTAATGATGTTAGCCTCTCTATGACCTGGCCTATTTATGCCTATCTTGTGATTCTCCATGCTATTCATTCTAGACTTCAGTAATGAGTAACTGATTACTACAAACAGAGTGAATGGACTATGCTACTTAACAGCTTTGCAACATTGCAACTTTGTATATGCTGTTTCCTCGTGGAACACCACCACCCCTTCGCCCCCCATCCCTCCTCCCGGCCAAATCACTTCCAAGATGCTTTCCCTGACTCTCCAGTTAAGAGTTAACTGGCCCAGTGGTGATTTGCTTGCTGCTATGACTTCACCAGAGCCTCTACCACACTATCCTAAAACTGCTTTCGCTCCCATCCTGTACTCAGACAACTCTCAGGAGTCCAGGGTTCTGTCCATTATGCCAGATTTTTCTAAATCCAAATCATACACCCTAGGGTTAAGATAGAGGGAGAAGTAAGGGAAATAGGAAAATTTTAGAAACAATCCAGCTACAACTACTTGAGGACAGGGAGAAAAGTAAAGGCAAAACGTTAAAAAAAAAAAAATTTGTACCATAAGTGCACAGAACAATGATTAAGAAGTCACAATTTTAGGGGCGCCTGGGTGGCGCAGTCGGTTAAGCGTCCGACTTCAGCCAGGTCACGATCTCGCGGTCCGTGAGTTTGAGCCCCGCGTCGGGCTCTGGGCTGATGGCTCAGAGCCTGGAGCCTGTTTCCGATTCTGTGTCTCCCTCTCTCTCTGCCCCTCGCCCGTTCATGCTCTGTCTCTCTCTGTCCCAAAAATAAATAAACGTTGAAAAAAAAATTAAAAAAAAAAAAAAGTCACAATTTTAGGCTACTACAGGTGCTGGGGTCCAAGGAGGGACCCAAGGGAGCAGGGAGGCAGGACTGAGGGAGCAACAGACCCACCCCCTGTGCACCCTCTGCCTGAGTGTAGATGAGCCAAGGAAACTCAAACTGAGCAGCTAATAAATAAAATAAAGTAAAATAAAATAAAATAAAATCACAATTTTATCAGTGGTGAAAACTTGTATTTTTTTTTAATTTCAAAGTTACAATTTCAAATCACACTGCCTAACGTTACTTTGAAGTCCAAGAAATATAATCCTCTATAAGTGCATTGATGGCTTCTGATATTTAACACACATTTTAGTTAGAACAGCTCTGCCACTGATATCAGCGGGGGAACAAAAGCTCTTTCCTTTAATAAATGGTAGTTGGACATCCATTTGAACAGTGTGAACCACCAGCCACCTTTAAGAATATTCATCACCTGCCTTGTTAGACTTAGATGCCATCCTATGCTGGGAGGCAAACTGGTGAACTCTGTGACTTCTCTAAGTCCTTCTTAGCCCTCTGATTTTAGTTCTTTGATTTTCTATTTATGATCTTCCAGGGCAGAGGAATGGAGTTGATTTATTCACATTAAGTCCATTGATATATTTTGAATAAGGTAGAGAGGAGGGTTTTGAGTGACTCCTCACTCATCTGAAGGTCTGTGACCCGTGAACTGCCTCAAGGCTCTCTCTTCAACCTCTCTTTGGGGTATTCCCAACCTTTTCAAGCTCTTTCTTAAGCTCTCCACTCTTTGGATGAAGATTTTATTTTCAGTATTTATGGGATAAAGTCTATCCATTACTAAACATGTGCCTACTTCACTAATTAACAGGTATCTCTAATAAATAAGCAAATAAAGCAGTAAGGACAGAACTTCATCAAGAACACCTCCATGTTCACTGAACATCTGTGATCTCAGTGTGTAAAGTACATAGCCCCCAGGTAACACTACCCTCTGAACCGAGTGAGCTCAAATTTTTTTTCCTGGCCCATCTGTACTTGTCAAGTAAGAGCCTGGTTCAAAAATGTGCTGCAAGAAAGGGCTTTTCTACATCGTAGAGTAGCCATTTCACATCTCCCACTCTGAACCCCTCAGACGCCCAACTGCCCACATATTTCTTTTCTTATTCCTCAAAGAAACAGCAATTCTTCTATGATTGTAGTAATTTCTCTAGAAAGGTTATTTCTTGCAATTTGAGAAGAGAGCCCCCTTTTTCCCTCCTCTGCGCTAGGTGCACTTCAGAGCCAGTGGTTATGCCACGAGCGAGGTGGAGTGAGTGCCTTGTGCAGGTGGTATCACATCCTCTGAATCTACTCAGAAAAGGAATGACATGGGTAGCACTTTTTAACAATCACCAGTTAGTTGAACAGTAGAGACAAATGGCCATATTCCTTCCCTACTCATGTAGTCAAGTTTGTTTTAGTAAATCCTATAGAGAAATAGAGCCACTTAGTTTCTTTAGAAATAACACCCACAAGCTGAAATGAAATATCACTGTTCATGAACACAATCCTTTTACAAGATGATTTTGTACTAAAGAAAAGTGTGTTGCTTTCTAACTTGTTTTTGAAAACGTAATTTGGAATTGTATAATGGAATTTTGATCAAAAGTGTGAATAAGTTTTCTGCAAGTAACTACAAACCCTTACGTGCACTCTATTTCAACAGTAATTATTTCTCTCAATCACAATGTTTTATGATTCATATTCTTACAGATAATAGAGAAAGCTACTGTGTGGCAGTACGGTTGTGAGATATCTGTCTTGACAAAACTTCTAAAACTTACATTTAAAATTTTTTTCATAAAGACATGCTAATTGGAACAAATAAATGTATTTTCTTTTTTGTTGTTTCTATATTCCAAAATGACAATGGAAAAAATAAGTCCAAGAAAGTTAAAAAGCATTTATTAAATATCTACTGTGAATCTGGCACCAGAGTAAACGTACAAAGACAGCCTTAAAAAAAGAATTGTGCAGGGAAAGACACAGCTATGTTAAGGGTCACCTTTATTATCTCCACTAATGCTGGTAAAAATAAGCAATGTATATTAGTTATTATAATATGGATGCTGTAGCAAACCAAATGCCAAATTTCATGGCTTAACCCAATAAAATTTATTTCATGACTCACATAACAGTCTAATTCCGCTGTCCCTGGTGAGCATGCAGCTTTCTACATTTTCATTTACACACAAAGGCATTTCATATTGTAGCTGTGCCTTCTTGTAGGGTCTTGGAAGGGTCCTCAGGCAGCCAGATGATGGGGAAAGGCGAGAAAGATCATGTACAAGAGAAGTTTAAGGATCAGGTCTGAAAGTTGTGCCTATCACTTCTGCTGCTTACTTGCCCTTAGATAGAATTGGGTTACATGGCCACATCTCACTGCAAGAGAAGGACAGAAAATGTAATATAGCTGTGTGCCCAGGAAGATGAAGGAAAGGATTTGATGAGCAGCTAGCCACAAAATGACTTCATAGAAAGAACAGTGGGTGGAAATCAAAAGGCAGAATTTTAGACTTTGCAGCACTTAGTAGTAGTGTGTGACGTAGGATAATGTTTTGATAGTTTGGGGCCATACTGTTTGCATAAATTAGTTAGGCATGATATTCTGATCCTGCACCAGGAAAGTATAAGAATAAATTTATGCAAGCACAGTGAAGTTAGGTGGAAATTAAAATATAGTTGCTGCAAACTGGAAAATGCTATCATAAATCTGCTTAAAACATACCTTATCAGGGTACCTGGGTGGCTTAGTCGGTTAAGCATCTGACTCTTGGTTTTGACTGACATCATGATCTCAGGCATTGAGATCCTGGGATCAAGCCTCGTGTCAGGCCCCACACTGACAGCACAGAGTCTCTCTCTCTGCCCCTCCCCTGCTCACACATGTGCGTGTTCTCTCTCTCTCTCTTAAAATAAGTAAAAAAATAAGCTTTAAAACAAAACAAACCATACTTCCTTAACAGCTTTATTGAGATATAACTGACATACAACACACTTCATGTGTTTAATGGATACAGTTTAAGTTTTCACACACACACACACACACACACACACACAAAAGCATCACATCGAGAGAAACATATCCTACACCCCCAAAAGTTTTCTCTTGCTACATTGCTATCTTCCATACCCTATCCATCCATGCCCCATTTCTAGGCAACCACTAATCTATTTTTGTCACTTTAGATTAGTTTGCCTTTTCCAGAATTTTACACAAATAAAAACAAACTCTTTTTTTGACCGACTTCTTTCATCTATCATAATTGTTTTTGGGATTTATCCATATTGTTGTATATATCAACGGTTCTTTCCTTTTGATTGTTGAACATTCCACTGTATGTATATAACACGATTTGCTTATCCATTTACCTGTTGGTGGATATTTGGATTTTTTCCAGGTTTTTGCTATTACAAATAAAGCAGCTATGAACATGTGTACACAAATATTCCTATGGGGAAATGTTTTCATTTTGCTTGAGTAAATACCTGAAGCTGGAATGCCTGGATCGTATTGTTCTCTGGTTCTTCTTTCTACTTTGTCTGCCTTCTTTTGGGTTAGTTGATCAGTTTTTATGATTCTGTTATATCTATTCTATTGAATTATTATTTGTGTCTCTTTTAACCATTTTTGTGGGTGCTATACGGTTTTTCAATATGCACTTTTAAACTATCTGAATCTATTTTCAAATAATATACCACCTAAGTTGTAATGTTATGATTTATAAAAATACATCCCAAATCACTCCCTGATATTTTTTGCACCACTGTTATTTTTAAAACATATACACTAAGCACACATTATATTGTTACTCTTTCTGACTTAACAACCAGGATCTCTTAGAGACATCAAGCTATAAGAAAAATAGAAATTTCATTTTACCTTAATTTATTCATTTTTCAATATTCCTCAGTTTTTCTGATTGATATCATAATACTTCTGCCTGAAAAACCTCCTAAAAAGAAAACATAATAACCTGCCTCCTTTGATACACTATGTAGAGTAGGTCTGCTAGAAATGAATGCCCTCCACTTTTGTGTGTCTGAGAAAGTATTTTTCCTCCACTTATAGAAAATACCTCTGCTGGGCATAGAATTCTGGGCTAACAGAGTTTTTTGTTGTTATTGTTGTTTGTTTCTTCGTTTTAACAGGTTTTTGTTTTTCTTCTGTCAGCATTCTAAAGACATTACTTGTCTTCTTGCTTCCATGATTTCTGATGAGAAGTCTGGTGTATTTATTATCTCATTCTACCATACGTAATGTATCTTTTTCCCGCTGGCTGCCTTCAAGATCATCTTTTGTATTTCATTTACAGTGGCTTAAATATAAAATGTCTGGGTGTGGTCTTATGATATTTATTCTACTTCATGTTCTCTCATCTTCTTGGACTGGTTTGCATATCTGTCAATAATATTAGAAAACTTTCTTCAAATAGCTCTACTACCCCATTCTCTCTCTTTTCCTTCTGGAATTCCAACTATGCCTCTATTATACCATTTGATATTATCCCACAGCTCTTGTATGCTCTATGGTGTTTGACTTTTTAATCCCCCAACTCTTTGTACTTTCTGTTTCAATTTGTGTTATCTGTTGCCTTCTCTTCAAGTTCACTAATTCTTTTCTTGGCTGTATCAAGTCTATTGATGAGCCCATGAAACACATTCTTCATCTCTATTAGCCATGTTTCTCACTTCTTGTGCTTCCATTTGATTTTTCCTAGTTCCTATTTCTTTGTGGAAATTACCCATCTGATCTTGCACTGCAATCTAATTTTTCCATTAAAATTCTTAATATATTAATCATATTTAAAATTATTGTCAATGAGGGCATTAAGGAGGGCACTTTTTGGGATGAGCACTGAGTATCACACGTAAGAGAGGAATCACTGGGTTCTACTCCTGAAGACAAGACTACACTGTATGTTAACTAACTTGGAATATTAAAAAAAAAAATTCTTGTCAAAGAGTTTCAACATCTCTGTCACAACTGAGTCTAGTCCTAGTGATTCTTCAGAATGTTTTCCCATGTCTTTTTGGATGCCTCACAGTTTTTTGTTGTTATTGTTGAAAGCCAGACATCTTGTGTAGGACAGGAGATATTGAAATAAATATTTTTAAGCTTGGAAATAAGCAGAGTTTTTGTTTGTTTGTTATTATTATTATTATTATTATTATTATTATTACTGCCAGTTATTGAAGGGTTTATGATGGTCTAGTCAGGAGCTGAACTGTGTTTGAGATTTGTTGTTGCTATGATGGGTCTTGGTTCACCACAGGATTCAAATTCCCTGAGTGATACCTTGGGTTTAGAGATGGGATGGTTGCCAAGGAAGGTTTTAAAGTGTTTGTTCTCCCCTTGGTATTAGTGCTGTGTTTTCTCACTGCACTTCTCCCCAGATAGAATCTATTCTTTGCAGCTCTCTCAGCTATATTCCACTGTTATTTTTACTCAACACTTGTTTGCCTTAATTCTGGGTGGACAGTGTCTATGAGCCCAGCTAGTGTCCTTCATAAGAAAGGACACTGCCTCTCTTCTTATTGTAATGTTGAAACTGGAACTTATTCTGTTCCTCCTCAAGTGGTGTTTTTTAAAAAACTCCCTTTTCCAAATTGCAGTGGGTTCCCACCAGTGCCCTAAAGCAACACATTTGTGTTGTTCTTGACCACCAACGCCCACACTCAAAGGTTAATTAAGGCTTTTGATCAGAAAGGGAAATAGGAAAAATAGTTCTGGGTAGAGTTATGGCAGTGACTGTCTTTCCTTTCTCCCAAAGAGAACCATGAGAAAACCTATCTCAGGCCTCTTCCCATCATCCATCTTAGTGCCTTGTGGGGTTAAGGCTTTTCTTCCAAGAGTGTGAGAATGTTGTATTATCTGAAGTCCTCAGGAGCTTTTTCACTCTTATTCCAGCCCTCATTCCATCTTTAGCAATTTGTTAACAATTTTTAGCTATATCCTCTTACCACCTTTTAAACAGCCAGTGGTGTCTGCCCCAGGTAAACAAATGCTTGGATCCTATTTCTCTCTCTAGTTGCCTCACTACTCCCAATAATTCACATTTCAATTCTCTGGCAAATTCAAGAAGCATCATTAATTTGCAGTTTGTATTTTCCTGTTGCATGTTACATGTCCCTATTATTTCCAAGTCTCTCCATCTCTAAGCTGAAATAGAAGCTGACCTGGTTATAAAATTCTTCCTTGGCAGTTATTTTTCTTTCAAAATGTCACCCCACTATCTTCTCACTTGCATTGTTTCTAAAGAGAAATGTGCCTCAATATTTATTTTTTTGTTCCTCTGTAGATCACAGAAACCATCTGGCTGTCCTTAAGATTTTCATTTTATCACTCATTTTGAGTAAACAGGTTATTTTGTTCCTTAGTACAGTTTTCTACTTGGAGTTCATTGAGCAACTCAGATCTGTGGGTTTGTAGTTTTCAGCAACTCTGGAAAGTTTTGCCATTATTTCTTCAAACATTTTCTGTCCTCCTGTCTTTCAGGATTCCAATTACATATGTGTGAGGTTGCCAGAGAAGCTGTCCCCAGTTTCCTAACGATCTGATTTTTTTGTTGTTTTCTTTGAGTCTTCTCCATTTCTGTTTTTCATTTTGGATAGCTTCTGCTACTAGATCTGAAAGTTCACTAATCATTTCTTCTGCAATGTCTTATCTATCATTAATCCTATCCCAGTGTATCGTTTCATGTCAGACATTAGAGTTTTCATCTCCAGAAGTTTGATTTGGGTCTTTTTTGCATCTTCCATGTCTCTATATAACATTTTCAATTTTCCTCTGGCTTTTTGAATATATGGAGTACGATTATAATAATCGTTTTAATGTCCTTGTCTGCTAATTCTAACCTCTGTTTCAGAGTTGGGCTGCTTTTCATTGATTAATTTTTCTCCTCATTATGTATTTCATTTCCCTGATCCTTCTTATAACTGGTAATTTGTTGATTACATGCCAGAAATTGTAAATCATACTTTGTTAAGCACTGGATATTTTTATTTTCCTCTAAACTTCTTGAGCTTTCTTCTGGGATCTAGTTAAGTAACTTGGAAACCGTTTGATCCTTCTGGGTCTTGCTCCTAAGATTTGTTAGGCTGAAGTAAAAACAGTAGTCGATGTCTCATTTTTCCCCTCTGCTGAGGCGAGACCCTTCTGAGTATTTACCCAATTCTCTGAATTACATGATTTTCCAGTCTGGCTGGGAAATAAGCAATACTCTTGGCCTAGTGTGAGCTCTGACTACTGTTGCTTTTAATGCTATCAGCTAGTTGTTCGCTTGGCCTCCAGTAGTTTCCTCACACATATTTGCTGAACAGTGCCTTCCTAATTACTCAAGAAAGACTCCCTACAGATACCTACAGGTTTTTTTTTTATTTGGTTGGTTGGTGAGTTTTTGTGCACCTCAGTCTCCCAACACTCCCAAACAGCTCCTTTACCCCCAAATCAAGAAGTCTACCATACATTGCCTAGAGTCCCCATCCAGGCACTGCAGCCTGGAAATCCTCTTGTACCAATAAGCTGGGATAATTATAAAACTCACCCCATATGTAACCTGATTCTTAGGAATCACTGCCCTTCATTCTCTAATGTTCAAGTTCTTGAAAACTCTATATTTTGTCTACTTTTTCAGCTATTTCAAGTGGAGAGGATAAATCTGATGTCCTATTACTCCATCTTGATTGAAAGCAACAGTCTTAAAACATATTTTAATACACAAAATATGCTGAACTCTTACAGAATACAAAACTTCCTCATTAGAAACAACCATGGCATAAAGTGCTCCTGGTAAAATAGTGATATGGTGTAGTTTTAGCATTTACACTAGATGACTGAGGTTGTTTTTTTTTTCTTCTACTCAATATCCATTCCCTTTTTCCTATGACATTACATCAAAATTTCTTTGGAGATTCTGCCTTTCTGACTAGTCCATGTGGTTTATTTGGGACTCCATTCCTAGTTTCAATAATTCAATAATTGAAAAATAGTATTTCAGTGTATTTTACATTTATGTGTGTGTGTATTATAAAAATGAGGTTAAGTAAATCTTCATTTGCTTAAGAACCACTTGTATTTCCCTTTCAATGAACTGTCAGTGCATATTCTGGGTCCAAACTTCTTAACATTTTCTATAAGCACTCTCTGTAGTTGAGAGATGAACCCATTTGTCTCATATACTAGTTGCATTGACTAATTGCTTGCTCATTAAGTTTTACCTTGGGTTAAGACATTTATTTATTTATTTATTCATTTATTTATTTATAGCAGATGATCTTCATTTTTATATAGGAAACCTTTTCTTTTTTGACTTCTACATTTTCCATCATAGTTAGACTTCATATTCCTATGAAGGATTTCCCAATGTCTTATTTTAGTACTTTTATTATTTTTTTCTTTATTGTTTTCTTACATGCTTACTGTTTTCTTTTATTAGTTTCTACACTTTATTAACAATTTTCCCCAACTATTCCAGCCATGATGGATTGTTTTTGAATTCTTCCAGCAATGATTGGCTCACCTCATTTCTTATTTGTGTTCTTAGTATTTTTGTATTATGGTGTTTCATGTTTGTCATGGTCCCAGGCTAAACTATGAGCTCAGTGACAACACGGATCACAAATTGTCTTTCTTCATGAACACAAAGTCCTAGTACAGTGCTAAACACAGACTATAACCCGCCAAAGAATAGTTGTTGATGCCAAAGTGTAAAGGAAGGTATTGTGTTCTCCATCTTATTAATTCCTCAGCATTTTTTAAGCGGTGTGCTTCTAATCATTGCTCAATTAGTAATTTTAGAAAAAGTGGCTATCTGTTTAATAATCAAAAATGTGCTTTCTTTGTGCTACAAGAATTTTAAAAATCTAATAGCATATACATTTGACATATGTATAATATAGAATGATAAATATACAATTTATAACAACAGTATCCTTGCCATAATTCAATGGACTTTACATGGTTTAATTTCAACTTCACAATGACTTCAACAGTGACTTTTCCTACGATGATATTCTAATTTCTTCAAGGTATGACACAATCTTATTTGATGCCTATGGTTTAAAAAATAATTTTCATCATATTTCCTGAACTCCTGATTTTCTAAATATTGTATATCTTAGGCAAATTAATTTCCTGAACCCATTCCCCGAGCTATACATCGAAATAATAAGATCTTTGTTCAAAATTCAAGAATTAAGAAGTGAAGAAGAAAAAGAAGAAAGAAAAAAAAAAAAACCCTGAAACTAAAATGGTAGTACACAGCCTGGCATATAGCCAATGTTCATAAAATGTTATTATCATCATTATGAGTATCTCTTCATCTTTGTTCCATGTACTTTCTTTCAGTTTTTTTTTAACATCTTTCACATGTGTGATTCCTTTCCTTTTTTTCTACCTTTTTTCCCTTTTTCTATTATTCCTATTGTTTTTTCTTTACTATGCTCACTTGCTCCAAACTTGTGTTAACTTCATTCTTCTACTGTGAGTACAATTCCTCACTTCATCAGACATCTTGAAATATTTGGTAACATGATGGGCTCTACTTGAATGCCCATTTTAATTCATTTTTACCTGTATTAGGTAAGTATTACTTCAAAGATGCTCAACAAATATAAGCACCCAGCATGAGCACTGAGTGCCCATTCTCCAGATGCAGGAGATGCAACCCTCTTCTCCTCCACCATGCACTCCTTCCCTTACACATTCCCCTTTCTCCCTGTAGCTCCATCACAGAACTAAGCGGGGAAAATTGTTCCCAGTGTAGAAAAGTACCTTAAAAAGGCACCTCAGGTCTGCCATGTCACAACCGTAATGTGGAGCTTCTTGCCACTTTTCACAGGGCCTTACCTGCCACTTCTGAAACTATCATCTTGAATAATGAATCATAAAAGTAAACTACCATTTATTGGATGTTTGCTACTCACCAAGCAATATTCTAAAAGTTTTATGAGTGTTGTCTCATAGAATCTTTGACAACACATTCAGATAGATATTATGACCTACTTGCACAGACTTGGAGATGTTAAGTAAGTTACCCCAAGGTCATACAGCTGGAAGGTGGCAGGCACAGTTGCACCCAGACACATATGACTCCACAATCCATGCATTCTGCTCCTAACCCCGATCCTACCCTTTAAGAAAAGGAAGTACATTCACCATGTCACTTGACATTTTTCCTCTCAAAACAAAACACCTAGTGTGAATGACAGAGCACTGAAGAATTGGCTTCGAACCTGGAAAATGCCTAAGAAATAGCCAATCAAATGACCTCTGAACCACAGGGAGATATCACAGAACAAGTTAAAAAAAGAAATGCTTCAGTGAAACAAAATTTCCAAGAGGGACTGAAAATGCTCTTTCGATACACTACAATATTTTACTAAGGGTACAGTATATTTTCTCTTCAATCTTGAAGTGGAGAAAATGTCAGCCTTGCTTTCATATTTCTTTAAGTTCAGGATGGTCAAATATTGAACTTTAGACCCTCTCAACTGATAAGGTTTCAGTATCTCTTGAACTCCTTTTATCGTATGAACAAAATGAATTTCTATTGTCTGTTGTTTGTTCTAAACTCCTGCCTGTTTTTTTTTAACTCTGTTTTTAAATTAGTAATTTTCACTACCTCATGCAATCTTCTAAATTACTTTTTAGAGTGCTGGCTATTAATATTTTAGGTAGCTTTGATGTTTTACTTTATAGTCTTCAATTTTATTTTACATTTCACAGGTTCCTAGTTGCAAATAATCCTACAGGCAATTTTCTCACACTGCAACTATTCCTTGAAAGATATGCTAATGCAGCACGACACTTGCAATACTGGGGGTTAAGTTAATCACCCAAAATGAGTTGTATTACTGTCAGCAGTGTATAAAGACATCCCATAGTGAATTACAAGGAAGGCTAGCTTTAAAGCTGCATTTCAAAAACTACCCAAAGCTAGAGATGAACAAAAATAAGCATTTATTTCAAAGTCCATTGAGCTAAAGAATCAAACATTTGTTATTTCTGGTCTCAAAGTTACCCAATATAAATAAAGGGATTCATATCCTTTTCAAAATTTAATTACCAGGAAACCCTTTACAGATTGCACACTCTGGGCCAGACAAACACTGCAGAGCAGTTTCTATCGTCATATGTGTCTACAGAAAAAGGAAGAAATCACTATTTTGCTCTCTGTTGAGCTGAACCACATGCCATCTCTAAAAACCGGGGGAGCGAATTGCCCTCCTCTCTTCCCTCAGTGAAAGGGATGCTCATGGCAGCATCACAATCTAAACATGACTTGGTCAGAAATCAGGAGGCAGAAGGTTGTGCATGTATTCATCTATTTCTTTCCAGCATGCAGCCTTTATCTGTGTTTTATGCATAGGTTAAATAGGAGACTTAGGACCTGCCAG
Organism: Prionailurus viverrinus; assembly: GCF_022837055.1. Classification (NCBI taxonomy): domain Eukaryota; kingdom Metazoa; phylum Chordata; class Mammalia; order Carnivora; family Felidae; genus Prionailurus; species Prionailurus viverrinus. The sequence continues at coordinate 145,339,653 of NC_062568.1, forward strand.
TTATGTGACACTTTCAAATCTTTGAAATCCCAGTCACTTCAATACTATTTTGTACCAATCTCATGACAGTAAAGACGCACCCCCAACCACCCTAATTTCTTGCTTCCAACATTCCTGACTTTGTTCTTGGGGGAAATTACCAATACCTTGCTCCCATGCCCGATGCAGAGCCCCACTGCAGCTCCATTTCCTCTATGCTCTCACACATACAATGCTAAGGGCAGCCATCACTGCCAGCCTTGATTCTGATCAGCAGCATCACACACATTGCTACAGTGTTTTTTTCATAGAGGCGGCCGATTAAGGACTTTCAGGAAGCCTTAATCCTTTCTTTCAGAAGGGTACTTCTCAGCAGACTGGTTGCTCACAGGCCAACTGAGGTAGAGTTCTGAGCTGCATTTTAAAACAGCAGCAAGTCTGCACTTAAAATGATCTAGATTTTTCTTTTCTGCCTTGCAAAAATATTGAAATAAGATTTAGTTACACTGTTGTGATACGCATTTTTATGAGAGAAGAAATATATTGTGAAAAGCACGTTACTTCACTTGAAAAGATCAAGAGAGTGGGGAAGGAATAAAGGTTTACCAGGAACATAGTATTTATTTGCCATGCATATTTGATATGAGTTCATTAAATACGCAATAGAAGTGTCAACATAAAGTGCTGTTTAGATCAAGCTATGAAAACAAACTGCCCTGGTATTAACATTGGAATATACTAAGCTGTGGTTAAATATAAGCCTATTTACTATACGGTAAAGAAATATTTTATTGACTGTTGTTAAATAACCATCTATTTAGCCTAATTGAATTTACCCCCCCCCCCCCTTTTTTTAATAAAGACTGATGGATTGAATACTATGACAGTGTGCTTGGCACTTTTACATGCCATCTCTGCCATTTCATGGATTTTTCTTTTCTCACCCATTGACATTCAATAATTAGCAATTATCACCAGTCCGTGCCTAATTTGAGAGTATTTTCTCAGTCTCACTGGACCACTGCCAAAGCTATATCCAGTGAGGAAGCAAAGAGCAGAAGCATCTCTTTAAGAAACACTTGCTGTAAAACTGAAGTACGTCTGACTGCACCACAGCATGAAAATCCACTCACTGGCACAAGTAAGTGTTTCATAAGACAGAGTAGACTCATTTGAGTCTCTTCTGGGATTTGAATTTAAACATAGATATTTTGGATTAAAACGCAGATACCTCGGGCAGAAGTAGAAGGCTGGGTAGTCTTCCTGGCACATTGCCTTCCTGACGATCATTAACATAATGCAAAAGTACGAAGATAGGAGACTATTATTATCCTCGTGTCTCATGCAATATGCAGGAAAGCTAAACCTTCTGTAATTAATACTGACCCTTCCTTTACTGGTAGCTCTCCTACCAATTTTTAGGAAAGAATATCAGAAGAACAAATGCATACTTAAAGTTGTAAAAACCCAGGCTTTTGCCTTACAAAGGATTTCTGCCACTGTTCTGACCTTGATCGTTTAGGGCAGTAGAAATAAAGGTCATGAGTACAGATGTTGCTATCAGGATATATAAACACTTAACAAACATAAGGGAAACATCAAGACTTATTCAAACTCATTGATTAGATGTTTGAACTAGGTAGTCAAATGACATTTCCTTGATTAAAGTTAGTAATGCAAAAAGTACACTCATCAAATATTCTTAATTTTAAAGTTGTATTTTTTGGTTGTTTGTTACTTTGTGATTTCTGAAGCACCTATTAACGGAGTTGTTGACGTGAAGTCTGAGATGGTAAGTTTTAAATTATTTTTAAATTTAATGGCAGTGTATATTCTTTGTCTTCCTCTCCTTAGCCTTTTAGTTTAAAGCGTTTGAATGTATAACTATTTTTCAAGGTTCAAGATTCAAAAGAAATGGGTATAAACTCTAAAATTGTCTTCCAATTGTATTGCTGGAATAGTGGATTTCAATTATCTGGTTTCAGTTCTCTGTCATTCTTTTTAAATTATTTTTTGCAAATTTCCTACTGCCACCTAGACTAATTCCAGGTAAGGAGTTTCATGTCATAGTTGGACTCTGATAAACATGACAATTAAAGTATCAAGGTTCTCTCTCTAGAGGGAAAAACAGGGTTTTCATATGACTAGGCAACATACAATTTTCCCCAGTGATTTCAACCAAGTCATTTGTTACTTTGTACAAATAACACTTTAGATAAATGCAGACAAAAACCACTTCATTTAACTTTTTTTTTTTCTCTTCGGGACCACCTCCCGCTTAAAATTTTAGCTAACAAGTGAGACCAACAATCAGCTAAGTTGGTCTCAAATTAGTTAGCTCCTGGTAAATCTTAATGTTTTTATTCATATTTTAGTTGATACAACACTTAATATAGAAATCCACTTCATTAATGAAAAATTGGTCAATTGCTGCAGAGCTCTCAAATGCATTGTTGTGAATGTTCAGTACATCGAGACTGGCAGGTGCCAAGGAACTGTACAAACTCACAAGTTCTCTGCTGCACCTGCTTCTGCCTTCCTTTCCCAACATTTGGTGGGTCTGCCTTTTGCTCTCAACAGTAGCACTATTAATTCAGCCAACCAAGACGCAAACCCCAAAGTCATCTTTGACAACTCTTCCTCCCTAGCTTCCATTTTGCTGCCTGCAGTACTTCTCCTCTTTGATCCATCCACTCCTTTGTTGCCATAATCATCGTTCTAAAATGAGGTTCAAATACAGCTGCAAGAAAACGTGGTATGGTCGAAAAGGAGAGGATACTAGGATGATGATAGTATTCAGCACCTTGTTATTTATGTCATTTATGCTGCTGCTCCATCTATTCAGCTCAAAACAAGAACAGGTTTTGGAATCCAAGTTATGATTTTGGGTGTAACACAGACAATCAGGTGTTCTTGGACAAATTATTTGACGTTAATAAGCAGTGGTTTCTTCATCTGTAGAACTGGAATCCCTCTTAACCCAAACTCAATTTCATATAATTTCTAGTCAACCAAGCCTCTTGAATGAATAGTCTACATTCATTTTTTTCTATACTTTCATATATCAATCCATCGTATGAAAAATCTGGTTTCATTTCTACCCCCACAACTAAAACTACTCTTGGCCAAGTCAAACTCTAACCCCAGACTCAATGGACATATTTTAGCCCACATCTTAGTGAACCTATTCTTGGAATTTAGCTCTATTAGTTTCTCAGTGAGTAATCAAACATTCTAGTTCCTTTCCTCGTTCTCCGTATCTGTTCGACTGTTCTTTCCTTGTATCCTTCATGGGCTTCTATTTTATTCAAATCCAGGTTTTTCCTCAGGTTTCCATCTCAACAATTATTTCCCCTTACCTCTGTTTCAGACTTGCATATTAACTTTACATATATAAATATATATAATACATACATATAATACATATATATATAATACATATATATAATACATATAAAATCTCCAGTAAGTCTCCAACCTCCTCTTAGATATTAACATAAAATCTTCTTCAATCTCCAAAGCAGAAACCTGCCTCTCTCTTCATCACTCACCATGTGGTTAATCACCTAATACAATTTTCTCCTGATTATTTCTTGTATATACTACCTGCTTTCTATTTTTATTTTCACTGATCTAGATCGGTCCCTCCTGTTTTGCTGGACTAAAGTAATAGCCTTCTAATTCATCTCCCTCTGGTTTTTCCTACTTGGTGCTGCATTCTCTCCACAACAATGAAGTGATAGATCTAAAATCAAGTCTGACTATCTATTCCTCTACTTAAACTCTTTCAGTGGTTCCCCATGTCCATGGCTTCTTGGCATGGTATGTCCATATCTACCCACACAACTTCGCACTCCACCCTTACTGCCATAAAAATTGTATTTGTTGTGTGACACGATCTTATACAATTAGCTTATGCCACACTTCAACTTTAAGCTTTGTAATTCATCTGTGTCTTTGCTTTGATTGCTCTCTCTGCTTGATATATTCTTCCTACTTTTCAACTTCCAGATCCATTCCTCAATACTCAGCAAAAAGAATTTTTCAATAAATTTCTAACCCAATTTAAAAAGATTTTTTTCTATATCATTCTTAGCACTGACCACAATAAAAGTGAAATTATAATTTTATGTCAATTTCCCCTACTAGATATAACCTACCCAAGGACAGGATCTGTATCTTAATCAACTTTGCATTGTCAGCACCTAGCATAGTACTATATGCATGGAGATGATTCTATGAAGACACCCAATTTCTGTCCTGGGCTACTGAGTAGATGATGATGCTATTCAGTGAAACTAAAATAAAGGGAGCCACAGGCATGTGGAGCTAGACTACATGTTTGAGATGTTAAAGGACATTCAGATGAAAATATATAGTAGGTAGAAGAGTATATGAGTCTGAGTCAGGCATTTAGAAGGGATCTGGGCTAGAAGGAAAGGTTACAAAGTCATAATTATATAAATGGCAATAGCTCAATAAGGAAGTTCGTGAATTGTTTTCTGTGTAAACTTCCATGCTGAAAGCTAATTATTTAGACCTTCTGCTTTAATCAGAGTTGCTACTACAGAAAATCATTTTAATTAACTCAAATACTCAAGAATCTGGATAACTGCAATATCCTTTGGTCTAGATTAAGACACACAGTTTTGATTTCAACTAGACTATTATGCTATTGTTTTGGAATTGAGAATTACCCACATGAAGCTATTAAATAATCATGACAAAACATATAAATTGAAAGGCTGAATTAAACATTACTGAGTTCTAATAGTCATGACAGTAAAGAATAAGTGTTGCTTTGTGGTATAAAAAGTGGACAATATGCCTGTAAGTCTAACATACTCATGACCTCCAAACCCATGTTAATAGGGGCTATAATAAAATATGAATTCACTTGTATGTGCAAAGGCAATATAAAATTGTCTGGCTAGGTAATAAAAAGATCAAAGGCATAAACTAGATATGCATTTCTTTTTTAAACCCTAGAACTATGAATAGGATGATGGGAACCTCTAATGGACATACAATGGGCAATGAATTTTATATATATATATATATATGTGTGTGTGTGTGTGTGTGTGTGTGTATATATATATATATATATATATATATAATTCACTTATTTTTTAATATTCATCAAATGTTTTGAGTACCGGCTATATGTCATCACTGTTCTGCGCAGTGAAAATTGAGTAGTAAATAATATAGGCAAAAATTCCTTTTCTTTTTGAGCTGATAGTTTAGGGGGAAGACATCTAATAAGATAAATAAATAAAATAGAAAGAATGCTAGACGGTGATGAGTCATATGAAGTAAAGTGAAAAATAAAAGGTGAATTTGAAATGCCAGACTGGGACAATTAATTTGAAATATGGTGGACAACAAAGCTACACATTTTGACAACAATCTGAAGGAAGTTCAAGAGTGAGCACTGTAAACTTTTGAGGGAAGAAAATTCTGGGCAGAAGCCAAAACTGTAAAGTGGAAAGATTAGAGGGGTGCCCAAAGAACAGCAAAAAGACCTAGTGTGAGAGTCAAGAAAGCAAGGGGAAAGTAGTCAGATAGGTAATGGGTGCCCCTATCCGGCCAAACACCTAGACCATTGGTTTTATGAGCTTTTTATTCTGAGTGGGAGCCACTGAAGGGAATTGAGCAGAGAAGTGTCATAATCTAACCTATTCTTTCCCCCACTTCTAGAGCATCACTATGGCATCTGTGCTAAAAGTACACAGCAGAGGCAGAAGGATTGAAACAATAATCCAGAAAAGAGGTATGGTGGTTTATGCTAGGGTGGCAGCAGAAGATACGGTAGGAAGTAGACAGATTCAGGATTTATTTGAAGCTAAAACCGTATAGCATTTAGTAACAGCTTGAATGTAAATTATAAGAAAAAATGAAGCACTGAGAACGACTATAACATTTTTGGTAAATCAACTGGAATAGTCAAGTTGCCATTAGCTGAGCTGGGAAATACTACAGGAGCAGCAGGTTTGTAGCAGATAGTAAGAGCAATCAGTTCTACTTTGGGTCTACTGAGATGCTTGTTAAAAGTTCCAGTAGAGGGGCGCCTGGGTGGCGCAGTCGTTTAAGCGTCTGACTTCAGCCAGGTCACGATCTCGCGGTCCGTGAGTTCGAGCCCCGCGTCAGGCTCTGGGCTGATGGCTCAGAGCCTGGAGCCTGTTCCCAGTTCTGTGTCTCCCTCTCTCTCTGCCCCTCCCCCGTTCATGCTCTGTCTCTCTCTGTCCCAAAAATAAATAAAAACGTTGAAAAAAAATTTTAAAAAAAAAGTTCCAGTAGAGATGGTAGGTGGACTGTTAGATAAAGGAGTCCAGAATTTGGGAATGAGAACTGAGATAGAGATACAAATTTGAGAGGTGTCAATATATAGATAGTGGGAGAAAAAGAGAGAATATGAAGAAATGATGTAAGAGAGTTAAATAGTAAATGGACTAAGGAAATTTACTACAACTGCCTAACAACACAATGCACTCACTTATCTACCTGATCATCAATTGAAAGTGAGACGGAGAGCAAAGTCCATGTGTAGGTGTATAATCAGCTGAGAAACCTGCTTAACTATGGCTATACTTTTTCCAGCTGTGCCATATGTTGAGACAGAATTTGGAGTGCAAAGGTTTATTGGGAAATAATGCCTCTGAAATTAAAGAGGAGGAAGCAAGATTGGAAAGAGGCAGCCGGCAGACCCTGATACAGACTGACAAACTCCACTAGTGGGATAGGAAACCCATTAGAGGAGTCTTGCATTAAATGCAAATGGCTAGACCTTGAGAGCACCATTTACTCAGTCATTGGCTGAAGTCACTGGACCTCTCCAAGGAGTTCACTCACAGAAGACCCCAAAGTGTAAAAAGCTGGAGACCATCAGTCAACCATATTCCCCACTGTTTGACAATTTCTTTCTCAAAGGAGGATCTGAGCAACATATCTCTTCAAGCCTACCAGACCAGTCTTTTCAATCTTTCATAAAGTGAAAAGGCTGATGGTGAATTAAAGGAGATAATTTTATTAATCGAACATGAAATTTAAGCTGTCTAGGGAGGGAAGTGAAAACATGAGATTTGTAATGGACAGTAAAGACAGCAGAATCAGTGGATATAAATTCTATCAGGACTTAAAGATTGTTGGAGTAAAGATACTAGAAGAATTGAGCTGAGAATATAGGAGGTGATGCCTACTGTGTGGGGTACATGAAGTTGGGATTATGGAAAGGCTTTTGCTAACAAGAAGGTTTAGGATGTGACCCTGGGAGTGAATGAATAGCTGCAGTCAGGTGGGAGACAAAATCAGTAAAGGAAGAGGTTAAGAAAATGAGAGGCCATGTTATGGGAAAGACCACCTATAAGAATACTAAAGTCACTGAGACTTAGGATGGCATTAGGTTGAGAAGTAATGAGCCAGAAGCAGAAGTCTTTAAGTAATGAAGGAGAGTGAATGCGAGATTGGTAGGTGACTTCAACAAGGAAGGTGGTAAATGACAGATAACATGGGATTCAAAGCTGGAAGGAGAAAAGGAAACAGTCTTGAGGAACAGGGTGGATACCTACCATACAGATATATAAGTGGAGTGGGAGAAAAATGAACATCCACTTAGAGTTGCAGAAGCAGCCCTGTCAAGAATCAGGTGTCCAGGGAGAGGAAGAAGGTGAGGTGATCATTCAAGAAGGTGCTGAATGTACAGGGGATTCTGTGGATGGTTATCCATGATTTCCCCAGGACCCTGTGGCTGGATTTCCTGAACTAATTAATACAGGGTGTTAAAGTACAGGAGATGAAGGGTAGCCTTGGATTCCAGGGCTTTTTATGGAGACAAACCTAACACAAATGAAAGGTATAACCTGATCTGATCTGTGATCTCAGAGCAGGTAATGGTGGTGAGACTGGAGTGACCGAGAGTTGGAGAGTGGGTGGGGTCTGTGGTCCCCTCTTCACTACAGTTGTTGGAGACATAAAACATGGGAGGGGCACGGAAGGCTCACATTATGTACATAAAATTACAGTTTGATGTTCTTGATGAGAGAATCCTAGTAAGTACATTTCATTTTTACGTATGTGGATGTTTTTACACAATCATCAATGTGATTCTGAAAGGAAGGAAGCAAAAGCAATGTTTTGAGTAGTCTGAGATGTGCTGTTAATTGTTTTCGCATGCTTCATCTCAATCAACTTCTTAACAAATTTGTAAGAAGGGTATTTACTAATTTTCTACATGTGAGAAAACTGATATTCAGAAAGATCAAGTGACTTGATATTCAGAAAGATCAAGATCATAGCTAATTCTCAACAAGAGGTAGGATTCTTCAGTAGGTCTCTCTGACTTAAAGCCTGCACAAGGTTCTCTATGCTACGCCTTAACACCCATCTGACAGGATTCCTCTCTATGAAGGTTGTTTTAATATTTTATTTTTCTGAAAATAGTTATATATTTGACATATGATATTAAATATATTTTTGCTATGTGTGAAAACACATATATGTATATATATAATTATAGTTATATAATTATATATGTAGTTATATATAGCCAAGTATTATCCTTTTTGATAATTTTCAATAAATTAACTTATAATTCTACAAAAAAGTTTAATTCCCCATGCATTATGCATTTGTTTTTCAGATTTTAGCCAATTTGTCAGATTCATTTATAAATGTAGCAGCAGATCAGAGAAAGTTGAATAGAGAATTTGAGGGCCAAAGCATCCACAGCTCAGATTTCTATCACGAATTGGAAAGAACTCTATATGACAAGAGCTTCAGGTCTGGAACCAATAAGCAGTGGGAAAACCAAAGGCCCAGATTCCATACAAGCTATGCATTTTTCATCCATATCAAACTAAGCTGTTAAAAATATATGTACTTTCATACATTTATGAGGCTAGCTAAGAGATACCATATATATTAAATTCATTATACGTTTGATTAAAATTATAATAAATAATAGGTTTTAATGGTAATATAAAAAGCAATAAAGCACTCCAAAGATAATACAAATAGCTTATTACATTCATAACAATTTTTGTATATAAACAATGTGTCCATTTTTATTAAGTGTATTATCAATTATTTTGAGTCATTCTACACTCTACCACACACAAAAATTACTACACCCAGTTAGGGGCGCCTGGGTGGCGCAGTCGGTTAAGCGTCCGACTTCAGCCAGGTCACGATCTCACGGTCCGTGAGTTCGAGCCCCGCGTCAGGCTCTGGGCTGATGGCTCGAAGCCTGGAGCCTGTTTCTGATTCTGTGTCTCCCTCTCTCTCTGCCCCTCCCCCGTTCATGCTCTGTCTCTCTCTTTCCCAAAAATAAATAAACGTTGAAAAAAAAAATTTTTTTTAAAAATTACTACACCCAGTTACATTTAATAGAAGGGGTTACTATACTGTCCTTTTTTAAAAAGTAAAATTATCTCAATGTAGTATTAAAATAGCTGCCTTGAAAATAATGCGAATTTTTTTGGCTCGGCCAACAGAGGCATCAGCAAATATTTGTCAAAGCTTGTTTCCTAGGCTCTCCCATCCTTGCAAGTGCCAATCAGCCCATTAGGCCGGTGATGAGGAGAGAGGAAGAACTTGAATTACAAAGCACATTCAGTTCCCAGAGAGAATAAATCCTTGAAAATTGATACTGACCATATTTCATGGAGTCTACAATATATATTCTCTGAAATCAGGGTGTCTTTTTAAAATGAAAGTCATCCTAGATTTGATAAAATGTGCCAAATGATTAAATGAATTTTTTAAGTTTATTTATTTATTTTTTAGAAAGAGTGGAGGAGAGGCAGAGAGAGAGAAGGAGAGAGAGAGAGAGAGAGTGTAGGAGAGAGAGAATCCCAAGGAGGCTCCACTCTGTGCAGAGCCCGATGCGGGACTGGATCCCATAAATGTGAGATCATGAACTGAGCTGAAATCAAGAGTCAGACACTTGGGGCGCCTGGGTGGCTCAGTAGGTTAAGGGTCCGACTTCAGCTCAGGTCATGATCTCAGGGTTTGTGAGTTTGAGCCCCATGTCGGGCTCTGTGCTGACAGCTCAAAGCCTGAAGCCTGCCTCAGATTCCGCATCTCTCTCTCTCTCTCTGCCCCTACCCAGCTTGTTCTCTGTCTCTCAAAAATAAACAAATGTAAAAAAAAAATTTATTTTTTTATTTTTTTAACGTTTATTTATTTTTGAAACAGAGAGAGACAGAGCATGAATAGGGGAGGGGCAGAGAGAGAGGGAGACACAGAATCAGAAGCAGGCTCCAGGCTCTGAGCCATGAGCCCAGAGCCCGACGCGGGGCCCGAACTCACTGGACCGTGAGATCGTGACCTGAGCTGAAGTCAGACGCTTAACCGACTGAGCCACCCAGGCGCCCCATAAATTTTTTTTTTTTTTAAAGAGTCGGATGCTTAACAGACTGCACCACCCAGGCACCACTAAACCATTAAATGAATTTTAATCAATTTAGCTTGGCACAGCAATTCACACATGGGTCAAATTCTTTCTCCACATCTTCCAAACAGATCTGCAGGCTCTGACAAAGGCAGAGTGAGCAGCAGAGAGTCCTAACACAAGAACTCTCTGAATAGCTACCCAAATATGAATACCCTTTATTCAAAGCAGGCCCATGCCCACAGAATGACACAAGGCAAGTCTGAGTTCCAAAAAGATGAGTTGCAAAGCGTTTGCACACAACAAAGTGCTACAAGTTTCACTTCTCACTAGTAAAATCTTAGATAAGGCAATTCACCAATGGATCCTGTGGAGTAGACTCTTTTTTTTTAACTATTATCAATTAAGTTCTTGTTGATGCCAAATATGGTTCTGACCAGTTTTGCATATTACTTAATTTAATTCTAAAAAGAACCATGAGGTACGTATTGTTACTTGATCTATAAATTTAGGAACTGAAACTCTGAGAGGTCAAATAATTTGTCCCAAAGTCCCCATACATGGAGTAAGTGACTGGTTAGGATTTGAATTAAGCTCAGTATGCCTTGCACTGCTCCAGAGGTCTCTCCCATTTCTGCAAGATGGCTTAGTGCGGACTCATGTGCCAACAGTCTCAGAAGTCTCTGCTCACCCACTTCAAGAATGAAAGGCTAACTGCAGAATTTGGAGTTAGAATCTTAAAACAGACACACACACGTACACACACACACACAAAAAAAACATGTTTATATGCCCTCAGAGATCTCTCATGTCTCTTGTAATTCAGTTTCCTTTGGGCACATTGTAATTTCCCCATTACAGTTGGAAAATACCGTTACATATCAGGAATCAAGATTAACTGTGGAATAATTTAGAATGATAGTTATAAAATGGTAAACTATAGTAGGAAAGTAAAATACTGTGTCCAACAAAGAAATCTCTAGTTTTGGACAGAATCTCTAGCACCTTTTTAGTGATAAACCATTCTCTTGTTAATGTTTTACAATTGGTGAGTGCAGCTGGTGCGTGATACACTTTACTCATGATATTTCACTTAAACCTCATGGCAACGAGATGGGTATTAGAATCCTCATTTTTACAGATGACAAAAAAAGAGAGAGACATTAAATAATTTGCCTAAGATGAACTGAGCAGCATTTCTAAATTGGTCTTTAAAACCTCAAAATCCATTTTCTTAACCATTACACTATACTCCCTCTTGGCCCTCCTGAATTGTCATAATGTAATTTGAAGGTGGAAAGGCAGTGACATTCTGAAACCGGGAGCTGAGAGTGAAGAATGAAGGAATCCCTATAATCATCTATTTCTGATTGCTCAAAATTTTTCAAATGGCATGTTACATAAAGTGAAGACAAATTGTGTGTTGGAAGGAATTAGTCCATAAAAGGCAAGAGTACTGTGGAAAAGAAGAGGCATTCATGTGGGGAAACAAGTTTTAAAAAATAGCGTAGGCAACTTAATTTTTCAATTCCTTGAGTTTTACAGTGAAGATTTAAATAAAAGTTATAACATGCAATGTTCTGCAGTTTTGAAGACCAGAAGTACTTTTCAAATTCCTCTGGAAGACATGAAAGATAGTACTGGATTAATATTTCTAATGATACTGAACAGATCTCACTAGAACATTTAAAGACTGTACAAAAGACACTTCTCAATACTAAATACTTGGGAAAAGCTCGAACTCTCCATTCTCTGATGATGAACTTTAACATGAAAACATTTTACAGCCAGGGAGACTATAAGCCAAATTTATAGGCCAAAGTTAGAAAAACATGCCAATCCCTTGTAGGTAATATGTTCTTGCATACGAGTGTGGGGGAGATAGCAGAGACAGAGGAAAGAGAAAGCTGTCTGAGGGGAATGACATTTCTAGGCAAAGATCACCTGTGGACACACAGATGACTGCTAAGATATCTGTGAATCTCCAACATTTACACATAATCTTCAGTATAAAGATTACTCCTTCAAAAATAAATGAAATTGGAGTTTTTCGAAATATAGTTCTGACAGACAGTTCAAAATAGCCTGAAATGTTGAAGATCAAATTTTAATGATATAATAATCTTATAATTAGATTAACAACTTAGACTAGTAATTGTGATAACCAAATAAAATAAAAGTACCATTAGTGGGAAATCAGATAATATCTAACCAGGACAAAGTTGTTATCAAGAACTAGTCATGAGCTAACTGTTAGCTGATTTTTTGGGAGGGCGGGGGGAGGGGGCTCCAGTCTCCTTTCATATGATAGAAGTGAATACTTACCTTCCAATCTATTTATTGTATTTATCTGATTTTTCAATAACTGAAAATTTTCAGGAGCAACCCCAAGAAAATGACATAAATGTGGTTCCAGAAAAATCCACTTCTACTTAAAGAGAAAGGATCTGCTAAAGAAAACTTACAGATTTTTCCCATCAACATGCCCTCCCATTCCTTGCTCCAGGGATCGCTCCTTCTAGAAGCAGGTCTTTTCTGTTTTTCATCCCACCCTGCTAGAATCATTTCACATAATTTTGGGAAATGGTTCTAGCAGTGCTCATGTCACACTGTTGCTGCAGGTTTGAAAGAATTGTTTTGACTCCCACTTTGGCCAAATAGACTCTGACCCATACAGGGGATGCGAGAGTTTATTATAACTCCAGGCACTCTCTCAAATTGTTGGGGTAAAAATGAAGTTGAAAATAATCAGGTTTTATTCTGAATATATTCTGCCAATTCCAATTAAAAACAGATATAGATAGGGGCATCTGGGTGGCTCAGTTGGTTGAGCGTCTGGCTTCTGCTCAGGTCATGATCTCTCAGTTCACGAGTTCGAGCCCCACATCAGGCTCTGTGCCGACAGCTCAGAACCTGGAGCCTGCTTCGGATTCTGTGTCTCCCCCTCTCTGCCCCTCCCCCCTCATGCTCTCTCTCTCTCTCTCTCTCTCTCTCTCTCTCTCCCTCTCTCAAAAATAAACACTGAAAAATGTTTTTAAAAAATTTTTAAACACAAAAAATGTTATATAGATGATATTGATGATAGTAGTATATACTAACAGACTAACATATATACTAATAAACATAGACACAGACATAAACATATATGCCTTTTCCAACTTGTGAGAAATCTATTGCTTTCTGGTAACAACCCCCCACCTTCGTCTACAAAATTGCAGCTTCTCAGTGGGAACATGGTAACAACAGGGGCTTCGAACTGCCTTTACGATTCACAACCAGGTGTTGTACTGACACACAACTGGAGAGCGGCAGAAGACTGACAAGCAGGCTGCTAAACCCCTCAAACAAACCGAAGGGGGTCCCAGCTCAAGAGCTGGAACCTACATTAGTTCTTCCAGCCTATGTCACCAGGCTTGTTAACCACACTGTGCTCTTAATTTTTCTCTTCCCAGAGCAGAACCAAAAGGAGGGAGAAGAGAGAGGAAAATGGGACATTGCATCTCCAGTAGCTTTTCTCTCCAGGAGTTTAGGAATGGTGCTAAAAGGAAATCCAGCCCAAGGCACCTTTAGCTACAGAGAAAAAAAAAAAAAATCTCTCCACAGCCTCCCACACACCAGACAATACCAGTGTCAGTATTTTATGAAGACATCACTCCACCAGCCATAAGAGTGCTGGAGGTGACTGATAATAATTAATATATCTCTTCAATTACAGCCTCTGACAATATTACTGATAGGCATGTCATGGGTAACATTACATAACAAAAGATATGCTGGAAGTATTTTGTTATATGACTATTCCATCACTTACATTTTCTGCATCTGCTACTCTCCTTTCTCCTACTTGGATTGATGTAACTGCTTCCAGTGGCATTTGCTAAATTCCGGTTGTACCTCTAGGACCAAATTTTCATGGAGCAGTGCTACATTCACCTGCAAAAATCCAGATTCACCATTTCAAGAAATGGATTTGACTCAAGCAAAAATATCACCTAACATGGCATGCAGATGTTACATTTTCTTTAAGTGAGGCCTGGGATTAAGGGAGTCTGAGTTAAGAATCTGTAATTTTTATGCAAGAAAGTCAATTGCTTTCTTGAAAATGTAGCTTTCAATGTATATTTTGTTCTCAAGGGGAAACTCAGGCATCATTGTGTATTTCCTAAATTAATCCAATTATAATGATTTCTATATTTAACGATGAGCCACAAATGTTTTTAATCATGTCTTTCTCCCTATGGTACAGCTTACATAATACTATTGCACACAAGCTAAAGAACAGCACAAAAATATCCTGTACACCAACAGAATACCTGGCAACACAAGAAATTCAGCCTCAAAACTCAAATCATTCTCTGAGAGGGCAGAAGCCACAGATTTGAAACCAAAGTCTGTCATGCTTGTTTTCTTTGGCTTTCTCCACCCAGCCAAAGTGGATAATTCCAATAAAAAGTATTCACCTTGGGGTTTAAAATTATGCCCTTAAAATTAACAGGATAATTACCTACTTTGTATTTCTCTTTTACTCTAAAGACAAAAAGTCTTTGTTTTATGGCAGGAAAAAATTCTAAGAACTTAATAGAGAAAAAAAAAAAAAGTATCAAGATTGGGACCTTCCTGCATTACCCTGGGTGCCAGCATCAAAAAGCCAGATCTAGCCAGAAAAGAAAAAAAAAAAAAAAAAAAAAAAAGGCCAGATTGAGGACCAGGGGTCCTGGCTTGAAAAACACCAGAAGGCATTTGATGACGCTGTTCTATTGTGATTTGTATACACTTGCATAAGAGTCCAATTAAAAAAAGGTATTTTTATCTAGAGGTAGACGGAAATCTATAGAATTAGTTCAGTGTGTTCAATAAGATACTTGGCAAGAACTAACTGGAAATTACAGGGTGAGTTAGGGTGACATCTTAACCATGTGTGCTCATTTGGAAGCATTGGCTCTTTAACTTTTGAATATTCTCCAAAGGGAAACATTGAAGGGGACCATATTAGTTTCCTGGGGCTGCCTTAACAAAGTACCACATATCGGGTTGGCTTAAAGAAGAGAAATGTATTCTCTCACAGTTGTGGAGTCTAGAAGTCCAAAATCAAGTTGCCAGAAGGGCTGAGTCCCTTTGAGGACTGTGAGGAAGAATCTACTCCATGCCTCCCTGCTAGCTTTTGATGATCTTATATATTCTTTGGCTTATGGGGGATGCATTCCCTGTATCAACATAGTCTTCCTTCTGTAGCTATTTGTCTGTGTCAAAACTTCCCCACTTTATATGAACACCAACCATATTGGATTAGAACCCACCCTCATAATCTCATCTTAATTTGATCATCGGCAAAGACCCTATTTCCAAATAAGGTCATATTCAGAAATACCAGGGGTTAAGACTTAAACATCTTTTGTGGGGAACACGTTCAACCCGTAACAGGGATTACACTATTTTCAAAAACGCTAAGGATCTATTCATACAGAAGTATTTTTCCCAGAAAAATTACTTTTTCCACTATGCAACATCACCTCCCCTTGACTGAGTAATATACAGATAGCTCAGTGATTCTCCATGAGTTGAGCACTGAGGAGAGTAGGTGGTCAGGAGCAGGGACTACATATCATGGAAGAAAGACATACCTACAGATGAGTATCAGAATTAAAACTAAGTGTGTTTTAAAAAACTGTGTTCATATTTGAAATATGAAAAAAATTTTTCCAATATTAAATATAAAAAGTAAACCTCATCAAAGTATTATTGGTGGGAATAAGTGAAAGATATTTTTAGTGCTTCCTTGTCCATGCTCTTCCTCTGGGGGTATTAAAGTATGGTTTGGGAATGGGAGTAGGGTAAGAAGAAGATGACCATGTCTATCAAGGGGAGCAGGCCTCTTTCAGCATCAAGACACCATAAGCAAGGCAAGAATTTACTAGCACTATACTCAGCCATGCAAAGAGAATAGACTCCTAAGTTCTCTGTTATTAACATCAACTTTTTCATAAATCACCAAATTCTCATAATTACTTTCTCTCTGCTGGGTAACAAAGGGTACAGAACTAAATATAATGCAACCCAGTAAATTGTGTCTGATTCCATTTGGACCACTTAGTCTGTTCAGTAACAGTTCAGTTTTTCAAATTGCATCCTCTCCCCCTGCCTCTTGCCAGGATGATGTCTGAATACTTTGGGTGGCCAAGGCTGTGATGAAGTTTATATGATCTCAAGGTTCTGTAGATGGAGGAGACCTCAGACACCCTGGTGTCCTCTGGACCCTTTTGCTTGTCTTTTGACTACTGATGACTAAGACATATTCTGGCATTTTGGAGGGTTGCATGCTGGTCCCAGCCATTAATTTCCAGTCATCATTCCCTCAAAAACAGTAGCCTCTCTGTCTTGATTTCAGTCCCCTGGTGGTCTACCAGTTCTCATAGCACCCCTACATAACCTCACAGAAACCCTGTGACATGTTGGAAATATCCACATATGCAGTGTATCCTGGAGTGGAAATTGGTGATCTATAGTCTGAAAGCCAAATCCAGCCTACTACTTGATTTTATAAATAAAGTTTTGCTGAAACACAGCCACACCCATCCATTTATGTATTGTCTATGGCAGCTTTTGTACTACAACAGCAGAGTTGAGTAGTTGCAACAAAACCCACATGGCCCACAAAGCCTAATATATTTATTATCTGAGTTTTAACAAGAAAAGTTTGCTAATCCCTGTTCTAAATGTTTGTAATCTTTAATTGTATGCCCAAGAAAATTATGCTACTACACACACACAAACATAAACTCACAGCCATGTTCCTGGACTCCTTAACAACATGTAGATCCTTCTTTGATACTCCTTTGAATTTCCTCTCCAAAAAAAGGAAAAGAAAACACAAAGTGTAATTCTTTGCTTTACCTTGGTCTTACTTTTCCCATAACTCATGAGCACAGGAAGGGGTAGATCTTCTATTTCTTTATTATATCCTGTTATTTTATCTACTCCAGACATATTCAAAACAAAGAAACAAACAAAAAAAACCCTCTACTCTCTAATAATCCATGTCTGAATCTTGTAAATAAAAGGGCCAAAGGAGTTTGGAAAATGCTTTTCTCTTTTGAGATTGTCTGGATATCACTATTACTGCCTTGTACTCAAAACAGCCAGCCTTGAGATTCAAAGCACATCAATGACCTTATGGGTTCCAGGAATGAACCATTCTCTCTCATTCCCTAAAGGCTTAGGAATAGAATGCTAAAAGGAAACATGATTTAGGCTGACAAATACATTGGTTTAATATCACAAAAGTACTATCACAGTTACATTAATGTGCATGATGATGTTTTACTGCTCTGAGTGATGCCAGATTACAGTGCATGCACCACTCTTAAACTCTAGCATCAAAGTATAAGCATCTATATAAATCTGACTGTATACAAAAATAGAAACTACAGCACCCTCTTATATCAGTACCACATTCAATCTGGATATTATCTCACTTTGGCATTATCTAGATATTATCTCACAAACTTGGAAAAACTATTTCAAAAACTATCCTTTAAACTTCTTTACTTTTTTTTTTTTTTGGTCAAGCAAATGTTTTGTCAACCAGCCTCCCCCTCTACATATATCTCAATAAAAATGAGACTGTTCCTGCTGTTCCAAAAGTCTATGGAGGTAAACAGGGCATTGTGTCATATTTATAACACAGAAGAAATCTTTAGCCAGATAACAAACTTGCATAAACACTTCCTTAAGAGTTGGGGAGCTAGCCAACCTATCAAGTGGGAGATATTTGCAAGCTATATATATATCTATCTATATCTATATATATGTAGATATATCTATATCTATATATATATAGATATAGATATAGATATCTATATCTATATATATGTAGATATATATAGATATAGATATCTATATCTATATATATGTAGATATAGATATAGATATCTATATCTAGATATAGATATCTACATAGATATCTATATCTATGTAGATATATATATAGATATAGATATCTATATCTATGTATAGATATATGTATATATATATGTACATATATATATCTACATATATATGTATCTATATATATATGTAGATATATATATCTACTATATACTATCTACTATATATATATATACATATATCTAGATATATATATGGTTAATACCCAAAATATATGAAGAACTCATACAACACAATAGCAAAAAAAAAAAAGATAACCCAATTTTAAAATGGGCAGAGAATCTAAATAGACATTTTTCTAAAGAAGACATACAGATGCCCAATGGGTACATGAAAAGATGCTCAGTATCACTAATCATCAGGGCACTGCAAATCAAAACCACAATAAAATATCACCTGTCCCCTGTAGAATTGCTAATATCAAAAAGACAAAAGGGTGCCTAGGTATCTCAGTCCGTTGAGCATCTGACTCTTGATTTCAGCTCAGGTCATGATCCCAGGGTCATGGGATTGAGCCCTGCTTAGAGTTCCATGCTGGGCATGGAGCCTGCTTAAGATTCTCTCTCTCTCCCTCTCTCTCTCTCTCTCTGCCCCTCTCTCCCGCTCATGCGCGCTCTCTCTCTCTCTCTCTGTCTCTAAAACAATAGTTTTTTAAAAAGGCAAGAGATAATAAGTGTTGGCAAGAATGCAGAGAAAAGGGAACACTTGTGCACTGTTGGTGGAAATGTAACTTGGTGCACCCACTGTGAAAAACAATTGTTTAGCCATAAAAAAGAAGGAAATCTTACTATTTGTAACAACATGGATAGACCTTAAAGCTATTAGGCTCAATGAAATGTCACACTGAGAAAGACAAATACTACATGATTCCATTTATATGTGTACTCTAAAACAAGCAAGCAAACAAAACCACCAAACTCAGATATGGAGAGCAGATTGGTAGTTGCCTGAGGCACGGTTGGGTAGTGGGCAAAATGGGTGAAGGGGTCAAAAGGTGCAAACTTCCAGTTATAAAATAAATAAGTCCTGGGAACGTCATGTTCAGCATAGTGACTATAGCTAATAATATTGCATTATATATATTTGAAAGCTGCTAAGAGGGTAAATCTGAAAAGTTCTCAGTACAAGAAAAAAAACTGTATGTGTGGTAATAAATCTTAACTAGATTTACGTGGTGATCATTTCAAAATATATACAAATATTGATTCATTACACCTGAAACTGATATTATATGTTAATGATATCTCAATTCTAAAAAAGAAAAAAGCTAGGGAGCCAGAAGAACTAGAAATATGTGTTTATATGTTTATACTTATATATAATAAAATAATGAGAGTTCCTGCATTCCTCCAGGAATACCATTAGGTCCTCTACACCCATATATTATTTCATTTATATCTCTTTATCTTTTTTTTTCCTTTTTTTTTTTTAAATTTTTTTTTCAACGTTTTTATTTATTTTTGGGACAGAGAGAGACAGAGTATGAACGGGGGAGGGGCAGAGAGAGAGGGAGACACAGAATCGGAAACAGGCTCCAGGCTCTAGGCTCTGAGCCATCAGCCCAGAGCCTGACGCGGGGCTCGAACTCCCGGACCGCGAGATCGTGACCTGGCTGAAGTCGGACGCTTAACCGACTGCGCCACCCAGGCGCCCCTATATCTCTTTATCTTATGAAGAAGATATTATTAACTCTACTTAACAAATGAGGAAACTGAAGCCAAGTCACCTTATCGAGTTGCCCATAGTCCTAGAGTAAATGAGAAGGAGAGCCAGGATTGAGCCCAAATCTATTGGATCCTAAAGTATAATCCAAGGAAATGCTTTCCACATTGAGCCCCTACAAGCTACTGACATGTTGATAAGATGTGATGAAACAAATGTTTTAGGGGAAGAGACTCAGAAAGGGTCAACTGATGAGGGAGAGTGAAGGGAAGGCACCTCTGAGTGACGCATAGATTGGGAGCAATGGCTCTTGATTATTCTTAGGCACTATACGGACACA
This sequence comes from Prionailurus viverrinus, assembly GCF_022837055.1. Lineage (NCBI taxonomy): Eukaryota > Metazoa > Chordata > Mammalia > Carnivora > Felidae > Prionailurus > Prionailurus viverrinus. Next base: position 145,359,968 of record NC_062568.1, read on the forward strand.
AAAGCACAACGGCATATCTCCATGGGAAACCGAATTCCTCAGAGTGGGTCTGGCCTTAAGACTTTCTTTTCCTATTACTTTTCTAAGTTATTCATTTCATGCACAAGCATTTGCTAACCTTATTAGGCAACAGTGGCAAACACGGATCCATGATCCTATTCAGCAAATGGAACTCCACTCCTCAGTCACTACCCATCCTTCTACTATGCAAGCAAACAGACCAGCGGTATGTTCGTCAGGCAACTCTCCACTAAAAGAAACATACACACATACACACAAACACGCACATCAAGAAAGAAGAGAAAAACATGATTTGTAGTATTTGCCATTTTCCACAGTATAAATATTTTCCACCATGACCAGTATTCAGCAATCAACATGTCAATCCTTAACGCAGAATTGGGAAAAAAAAATACCTTTGGGAGATTGCATGAGCCAGCTCTAGCATACCACTGACTCAAATGGTGTCCTTCTTCCTCTCCTGAATTTTCTTACACTTTATACCTCATTTTCTTCTGTTTTTGAAATACCTATGGCTTTAAAGTCAATGGCACACTGATTGAAAGTCTTTATTTTATGGCCGTATGATATTCTAGGTTGTATTACAGTAATCTTGACTACATCCAGCCCTAGGATAGGGAACATCAGATTTATTTTTCCATTCTAAGTGTGGCTTCACAGATAGTTTTGTCTATTTGTGCCTGGTATGATGAATGGTTAGTTTTCTTTTAGTGTTAGTTGTCAAACTTCTTAAAGGATAGAGAAAATATCTAATATTTCTTATTTATTTCTCACTGAATACCTAGGAATGTGCTGGTGGTTAATAAATACTTGTTGATTGGTTCTTCTAGGTCATGTTCAGAACTCTTAAGCTACTACAGACTACAAATGGCAGCACCTGTGTGTGTGCTTTGGGAACTTACAGAGCTTGCAAATAATACAGTTTTATTTTGTTATTTCCTTCTGGCCCCACACAGAAGACCTCAGACTTTAAAGCTGAGGTTCTGAGCAACTCACTCTGAACCAAATGTATCCAGGGCTCTTCCTGCCTTTATTCTAAAGTCGGCTCACTGCTTAGTTCCAAACTGCTCTAGGAAGTCTGCTCCATACAGCATGTATAGGAAAAGAAGAACTTGCAGATTCAGGTTGGATCCTCCTTGCTGCAGAAATGAAACTCTACGGACCTAGTTTTCAAAATTTGAATAGCAGTTTTATTATTTTCCTAAAGAAATGTAGTCTCCACATAATCAGGGATCTTTTCTGGTTTGTTCACCCTTAAATCTCCAGAACCTAGAACACTGTCTGGCATAGAATAGATGTTCAATGAATATAAATGAAAGACAGCATAGCCATGGAAGTGAAAAGAAATAAAAAAGCGAGATGAAACAAAATGAAATATTGGGCAAATCACTCCAACATAAAAAATATACAAATGATGTTCCAGTATGAATTTATTTTATAAGTTTGAATCCATAATACTAACTCAGGAAGCCAATCGATAAGAAAATAAGATTACTGGACTATACATGAACCTCTGAAACCAGGCACCACAATTGATGGTTGTAATCTGATTTCAGCATGAGTATCCAATTTATTTCTGCATTTGTTTTGGTTGCACAGGCTACAGAAAATCCTGATTTACACAGATGAAGAATGAATTATTTTAACATCTCTCTTTGTAAACTCAGAAATCTTCAATTAAATACATACAGAATCTTGAAAGAGTAGTAGGAAATTTGTGTTTGCAATTTGAATAACTAGTAAAATCTCAGAATAACATTTGATGAATGGTTTTCTCAACAAGTTTAAAATTTCATTGACATATATGAAAACATGTGCATATATACATATATACATATCTTGAAATATGAGACATTCAATAATGTTACTAATTTCATATATTTCAATGCCCATTTCTATCACATATTTACTCAGAGTTTTATACGAAGCAAATTTACTTTTTTTTATGTTGAATCCAAATTTTAAGTTTCAATTTTATTGCAAACTTTATAGGTAGTTGTAAATGAGATTAACATAGCAGGCTAGCATTGTCATTTTGGGTTTCTTTAGCTTATTAAAAATGTCGACAGCAAGAGACACAGCAAGCAAAACCATATTTTAAGAGAGGCTTTATTAATGGTGCTATTACCAGGGAGGGAAAAAAAAAGACTTCTTGTCTCATTTGAAAGATTTGTATCAGCACTTGGCCTTGGCAGAACCAAGTAATTTCAATTTTATATACATATAATATATTATATATTATATACATTATATATAATGTATATAATATATACATTATATATAATGTATATAATATATATAAAATATATATACACACACATATATGTATATGTATGTATGTATATATATATGTGTGGATATATATATCCACACATAATACCAAAAATTCTGCATTGCAGAGAGTACACCTCTAAAATTTGGCAATTTCTATCAGAAAATGAAAGACTGTTTTAAAAGATGCTCATTAATCTGCTTAATAGCAAATGACTGTCTACTCAATATGCCACAATTATTTGAACTCATTTTGGCAACTGCTCCTATACTGCAAATCCTATAGTTTTTCCCGCCCTTACTTTCTCAATGCTAATTGCAACACTGATCCATTTTTGACAACTGATTTGATAGAGCCTTTTTAAATTAAAATAAAACTTAAACACTTTTCCCTGTTGTATGTCCTTCAAGGATTTTACTCAGTAAATATATACCATTTGTGTTTACTCATTTGGTCCTATCTTACTGACAAAAAAAAAAAAAAAATTGGTATAATGCATAGTGTTCATACCTTTAAACAGTTGAATTGTAATGGTTTCACATAATTCACTTTTTGAAATAAACAATTCTTCATGAGCAGCTTCTTAGTATCTTTTTCACACAGTATTTTAAAGGAATGGCAATAAGTGTATATTCACTGCTTGCTCATTCACCATGACTGTAGCAAAATCAATAGCAGAGAGTTGAATGAGTGTTTTCCTGATATCTTGTGCCTTTCCTCTTACTTACGTGATAACTTCAAATGGTGCTATAAATACTTTTTTATTGACCGATTTACATTTTCAAGCATACTTTTTCAAGAACATTAAATGGTGGTTCAAATCGTACTAAAAGATGTTGGAAGACTTACGTTTATAGTCAACCTTTATTCCAGAACTTCAGAACATGTCAGAATCCACAGAATAAAGAACTTTGCAAAATTTAATTTCACAAACACAATGAGGACTTTGTATAGAGGGCACTAGATTTGGGGCTGGTATAACTTGACTTGTGTCATCTGATCCTTATAATTTTCATGGAATTAACCATGAAATTCTATTTTCTTTTGAAACTTCCTGTTTTTAATTAGTGATGTCTAGTTTGAACAGCAATTATCCCACCCCAATTTTAACAATTACACTTGTGTGTATATTTAATTTAGGCAGGTAACATCTGACACTTTATTAGTAAAATATGGTCATGATGCAGTGTGTAGAGTTCACCTGTTACTGCACAATTGTCTAATAAGCCACGATAAGAGCGTGAGGGAGCAGATGTGCCTGAGCTTTGCCTGGCATTTACTGGAGCACAGCACACATGTGCTGAACTAGTGAACTCACTCGTATCATTTTACATGAGCAGGCATGTACAGGCTTGCATTCAAGGAAAGACCAGAGAAAAGCTCCAGCCTTCCTGGTAAATTACATGTTTGGAGGAAGGTCCAATATATGTGTAAATAAACAAAAGGAACCAGAGCACAAAATCTTCATGAAAACAAGTTAAACCCTGTGTACATGGTTTGATAGTCTCTAAAATGCTAAAAATTGATAGTCTCTAAAGTGCTAAAAATTGGCAAATACGTGATAGAGTCTGTTGTTTTTGTTTTGGGTTTTGGGTGTGGTTTTGGCTACAGCTTTTAAAATAATGAAGTATAATTTTAGATGAATTAAACGTGAAACTCAATAGAAGCATCTTGTAGAAAATGCAGGTTTCACAGAAAGCAGTTTGAAAGTTACCGAGATCTCAAAAATGCCTGGCCCACTAGAAGACATGGTCAAAATGTTTGTCAACATTTCCCAAGTAAAATCCCAAGTACAATCACTTGCTGAGAACAGGAGTAAGGAGAATGGAAGGCCAAGAAAAGGAAGCTGGAAGGGAGAGAAAAAAAAGGTATGGAGGGGAGAGGGAAGGAGGGAGGGTATGGAGGAAAGGAGGGAAGGAGGGAGGATAAGGGGAAGGCAAGGAAGGAGAAAGGAGAGAAAGAAGAGAAAGAATGGGTCTTGAGCTGGTGCTCTGTGATTGGTCATCTTTACATTCTCCTCAATGTCTGCCTCTACTGCTTCTGAAGCCTCCCTCTCATACCGTCCACCTCCCACTAGGCCTGCTCTTTGTCAAAGCCTCCATACCCTGACCTCTGCTTGTAGGAGCAGACCCCACTGTATTGTGCTTTGCAGACACTGCGTTTTTTACAAATTGAAGGTTTGTGGCAACCATGCATCCAACAAATCCACTAGCAACAACTTTTCCAACAGATTGGCTCACTTTGTGTCTCATGTCACAGATTGGTAATTCTCATGATATTTCTAATGTTTTCATTATTATTATATTTGCTATGCTGATCTGTGATCAGTGATCTTTGACGTTACTATTGTAATTGCTTCCGGGCTCCACAACCATCCCATGTAAGACAGAAAACTTAACTGATAAATACTGTGTATGTTTTGACTATTCTACTAACTGGCTGTTACCCTAGCTCTCTCCCTCTCTTCAGGCCCTCCTATTCCTTTTGACACAATAATACTGAAATTAAGCCAATTAATACCTCTACGATGGCCTCTAAGTGTTCAACTGAGAGGAAGAGTTGCATGCCTTTCACTTTCAATCAAAAGCTGGATATGAGTAAGCTTAGTGAGGAAGGCATGTCTAAAGCCAAGGTAGGCTGAAAGCTCGGCCTCTTGCACCAGTCAGTCAAGTTATAAATGCTAAGGAGAAGTTCTTGAAGGAAATCAAAAGTGCTACTCCAGCGAACACATGAATTGAAAAACAGCCTTACTGCTGATATGCAGAGAGTTTTAGCGGTCTAGATAGGTGAAGCCAGCCACAACATTCCCTTAAGCCAAATCCTAATCCAGAGCAAGGGCCTAACTCTCTTCGATTCCATGAAGGCTGAGAGAAGTAAGGAAGCTGCAGAAAAAATGTCGGAAGCCAGCAGAGGCTGAGTCATGAGGTTTAAGGAAAAAAGCTTCCTCTGTGAAGCAATGCAAAGAGAAGCAGCAAGTGCTGATGTCAAAGCTGCAGTAAGTTATCCAGAAGATCTAGCTAATTAATGAAGGTGGCTACACTAAACAACAGATGTTCAATGTATACAAAATAGCCTTATGCTGGAATAAGATGCCATCTAGGACTTTTCATACCCAGAGAGGAGAAGTCAATGCCTGGCTTCAAAGCTTCATAAGGACAGGTTGACTCTCTTGTTAGGACTAATGCAGCTGATGACTTTAAATTGAAGCCAATGATCATTTACCATTCTGAAAATCCTAGAATCCTTAAGAGCTATGCTAAATCTACTCTTCTTATGCTCTGTAAAGGAAGCAACAATGCCTGGATGACAGCACATCTGTTTACAACATGCTTTACTGAAAATGTTAAGCCCACTGTTGAGAACTACTGCTCAGAAGAAAAGATTCCTTTCAAAATATTACTGTTCATTGACAATGAACCTAGTCATCCAAAAGCTCTGATGGAGATGTAGCACAAGACCAATGTTGTTTTCACCACGCCTGCTAACACAACATCCATTCTGCAGCCCATGAATTAAGGATCCATTTCAACTTTTAAGCCTTATTATTTAAGAAATACATTTCTTTTTTTTTTTTAATGTTTATTTTTGAGAGAGAGACAGAGTGTGAGTGGGGGAGGAGTAGAGAGAGAGGGAGACACAGAATCTGACACAGGCTCCAGGCTCTGAGCTGTCAGCACAGAGCCCAATGAGAGGCTCGAACTCACAGACTGCGAGATCATGACCTGAGGTGAAGTCGGACGCTTACCGACTGAGCCACCCAGGAGACCCAAGAAATACATTTCTTAAGTCTATAGCTGCCATAGATAGTGATTCTTCTGATGGATCTTGGCAAAGTCAACCCGTCTGGAAAGGATTCACCATTATAGATGCCATTAAGAACATCTGTGATTCATGGAAAGAGGTCAAAATATCAACATTAACAGTAGTTGGGGAGAAGTTGATTCCAGCCCTCCTGGGTGACTTTGAGGGGGTTCAAGACTTCAGCAGAGACAGTAAGTGTAGATGTGGTGGAAACAGCAAGAGAACTAGAACTAGAAGTGGAGCCTGAGCATGTGACTGGATGGCTGCAATCTCATGATCAAACTTACGTGGATAAGAAGTTGCTTCTTATGGATGAACAAAGAGAGTGGTTTCTTGAGATGGAATGTACTCCTGCTGAAGATGCTGTGAAGCCTGCTGAAATGACAACAGAGGATTCAGAATATTATATACATGTAGGTGATAAAGCAGTGGTAGGGTTTGAGAAGACTGACTCCAATTTGGAAAGAAGTTCTACTGTGGGTAAAATGCTATCAAACAGCCTCACATGCTAGACAAAAAAATATTTTTGAAAGGAAGAGTCAATTAATATAGCAAACTTAATAATTCTCTTATTTTAAGAAATTGTAACAGCCACCCCAACCTTCAGCAACCACTGCCTTCATCAGTCAGCAGCCATTAACACTGAGGCAAGACCCTTCCCTCCAAAAAGATTATGGTTCTCTGAAGCAAGCCTCCGATGATGGTTAGTATTTTTTAGTAATAAAGTATTCTTTAGTTAAGGTATAAACATTGTTTTTTCAGGCATGATGCTATTGCACATTTAATAGACTATAATATACTGTAAACATAATTTCTATATGCACTGGCAAACCAAAAAATTCATTTGACTCACTTTATTGCAATATTTGCTTTATTGCAGTGGTCTGGAACTAAACCTGCAATATTCTGGAGATATGCCTGTAATTTTCCTTCCCATAACTCTTAGGCACTTCATGAATAACAGTTGTCTTTACCCCCAGAGGACCAAACGGAAGAAAGCATGATGCTGTATGCTGTATGCAGTTGGACTGGTGTGGGACTAAATTTTTATGAAGTTTCAATTAGCCATGCCAATATTAAGCATGACATTTTTGGTTTCCTGAATCCAGGACTATAGGAATATTCATTAAACAAATGCTTCTTGAGCACCTGTTGTGTGGCAATGAGTGTTAAAAAAAGATTGCAATCAACATTTATCAGCCACTTACTATGTGCCAGGCACTGTGTTAAGTGCATTCCATACATAATCTTTTCACTTTTCACAACACATGAGATAGGAAATATAATCCTCTTTTCTCATATGGGAAAACTTTGGTTTAAAAACATTAATAGCCTAAAGTCAAACAGTTGGTAACGGGATAGGAAGAGATTTCAAACTATATCTAAATGACACAAATTCTATGTTAATAACTCAAAACCCACAACTCTTCCTTCAAATGCATAATCTTTAGCTCACTGTATCTCTGACCAATTAATTTTTCAGGAGTTAAATTTTCCATCTGACTTCGTCCACTGTTACAGGCTATAATTTATTTTCAAAAATGCTTTCTGTATTATCATTTTAACTGTATACTTTACCTGCCCAATGTAGCAGAAAGGACATAGAGACATGATTTTTTTTTTTTAAAGACCGACAGATTTCAGACTGTATTCTTAAAACCCAGGATTTTAAAATCCTGCAATTATAACAGTACTCTGAAATCAACAGGAAACTTTTATCTGCATCTGTGCTTCACCAGAAAAATCCTGAACTTTTTTCAAGTTTGAATACTCAAGTAAAACTTCTGCCAAGCAATACTGGGAAAGCGAAGGAACTGTAGATTAGCTAGATCTCTCTCTCTCTCTCAGCGGGAAATGCACATGTGTACACAGGAAGATAGTTGTCTGCGTGTGCATGCACACATACACACACATGTACACACACTCTGCACTCTGGTTCTCATTCCCTCACTCAGCTTTCTCTACGACAAGATCCTCTCCCGCTTGCTTCTTTAATCCAGGGAAAGCTTTCTAAGTGACCTCCACACAGTAGAACATTGCCAAGGTTAACCAATAGATTCAAATACTCCCCATTATCTCCATATATCCAGCAGTCAGAGACACTGTGAGTTTCTTTTTTCCTTCTCAGACATCCTTTACACAATCATTTGTAAGCATTTTCCACAGTATTTCCTGTTAGGCAGAGATTGAGCTCCTGAAATTGATCAGCAGACAAGTCAATAGAGCTGTGGTTATTAACTGTGTCTCTCCTTTAGTTGAAATCATAGGTGGATAGTATTTTCAAAGTGGGAGAAGATTCTGTCCAGCCCCCTTATTTCACAGATGAAGAAACTATGGCTCATTATAGCTGAGAGAGGTAAAACGCTAGGAATAGTCAAGATCACACAACGAAGCTGCTGGAATTAGAATCCGGTACTGCAAGCAGAACTAATATATTCAGCAGTCCACTCCTCCACACACAGTGTAGTGCCTGTGGCATACCACCCACAATGACTGAAATGCCATCTTTACTATTAATGCATAGGTCTATAACCTGACTCTTATGCATTAGCTCTTTTATCAGACAACCAACTGGCAGCTACTTGAGCAAATGAATTCTGTGTCTCATTTTGTAAAATGATTTCATCCTTCCTTTATTATTCTATGATGGATATTCTTTCACATTCATATTACTCTGGCATGATACACTCATGCTGTTTTATGAAAAAAAAATCCATGCTTTAGAATAGACTATTATTATACAATCTTGATATAACCAGTGTCACCTCATATAATGAATGAGTTAATAAAGTGCACAAAATGATTGCTTCTCTTCCCCATTGTCTGTATATCAGAGTTGAGGCTGCTACAAATACATATAATACAATAATTATTATTATGTTCTATTGTCAAAATATATTGAAGGCTTAACAACTACTGATGAGCAAATCTCAAGGGGTTGGAGTTGCAAACTCTTTAGACCAAAAAAAAAAAAAAAAAAAAAAATTCAGACTTCTCATAAAATCCTTAGGGTTCTTTAGTCTCCACAGATAGAAAAATTCTGTAATAACATTTTTCTTTCTATTTCTGGCATATATGATTAAGATCACTGCCTAGGCTGAATTATTAGCTTAAATTCTATTCTCTCCAAACCCTCATTGTTGAAATTTGTGCTTCAGTCAACAATCACAACACTATTTTGTGGTCTTTAAACTTTCAAGAGAATACTATTGTTTTGACACACAGACTAGTATTTTTCTGGCTTATATCCTAGCTTTGTAGGGCCTGTATTTCACACCTGAGACAAAATTTTTCCTTCCATCTTTTAATACTGTCTTTTTTTAATCCAATGACAGATAATTTATGTAATTTTTCACAGACCACTAATCCACATTGAAGTAGAAACATTTTCTCAACTAATTAGCATATATGCAGCAGGAATGGGAAATTACCTTCTTAAAAGTTGAATCCAGGTAAGCCTGGACTTACCTAGTTCGTGGGTCAAATATCAAATAGTAATGTTGCCACTTATGCCTAATGTTGTAAAAATGCAACATCATAATACATTCTTACTAACAAAATCATAAAATATCATAAACTGGATATGTTGGCCAACTATTTTCTCTCGTCTTTAGTATTCTTTCTAGGTCCTTCTCCTTAGGCTCTCTTCTGTGCATCTTCCCATTCCTTAACAAATATTTATGGTCCAGACACTATGGCAGGCACTAGAAATATGAAGGCAAATAAGTTAAAGCACATCTCCCCACTTCTATCATTTCTCAACATGTCATTTCTCAGTGTCATTTCTCTCTCCCATATACATGCACTCTCCTATACACAAACACACACACACAATTCTCACAAACTCAGCTGCAGGTCGATTCTCTCTAAAAAGGTAATTTTGATAACTGCTGCCAGGGAACTCAGCCACACACTCTAGGAATTCAGCAAATTCCCTGCTGACTCAATCTGAAGAGATACTTTGTGGTCCGGCTGTGGTTTCTGGTTAAGACCCTGCCTGAGAAGTCTCCATGAAGCACACAGGACTTCAGTCCTTGCCTTGCCAAGCCCTCTAGATAAATTCACTCTCCAGCTCTATTTGCAGCATCCCTCAAAGGGATTGCATGAAAATTATGTGTTCTTCCACTCTACCCTCCATGGGAGGGAAATTTGGGGGTAGTCAAGTCCTATCTTTGCCTACACAAACGAAATTCTGACTCTTCTACTGTTCTCATGTTCCTGTATGTCTCTCCAAAATTCCAAACAAGACCTCTCTACTTTAGATTTTTCTCTCAGTCCTGTTGAGGTTTCTACCTTGCTGTTATCTTCCCATCCCCTCCTATGAAGTCCCAGATCCCAGAAGAACCTAAACATGTTCCAGCTCCAGTCCCACCAAATCTCTCCCTTGCTCAAGGCTCTAACTCTCAGCCTTAGGAACTCTCTATTCTCATAGGCAGTGGGAACTCCTCTTACATCATATCTTGAGTTGTAGCCACCTAAGGCTTAAAATAAGCCTACGTTCAGACCTGCTCCAATCTGGACTCATTACTCTCTAGACCTCCTGTTCAGCTAGGATTTCACTTCGTGATTCTCCTGTATTGGATTTCCCTGTTTTCTAAATCCTGTGACTTTTTTTTTTTTTTCTATCACTGAGCTGAAACAGCTTTTAGTATATTTCTTACAGAATTTGTTTCTGAGAATTTGCAGGCCTGAAAATGTCTTCATTCCAACTCTCACACCTGATTGTTAGTTTATTTCTTTTTATGTGGGACAAAAATTCTTTTCCTTCTATACATCAAAAGATTTTTTTTCTCCATTATCTTCCAGCTTCAAGTGTTGCTAATGAGGAATCAAATACTATTTTCCCTAATCCTTTATGTCACTTGTTTCTCTGTGTGAGCTTCTAGGCTCTTTTCTTTATCTCTGGGTGTGGCAGTGGCTCTAGCTCCTCCTTAATTAAATTCAGTCTTCTGTTCTCCATTGAGTAGCAGGAGCTCAAATATTCAACAGGCACAGGGCAGCCCAAACTGAGGACTGTAATTCCCATGCTTCCTGTATAGGCGGGATGATCCTGTGACCAACTTTGGGCCAACTGGATGTGAGCAGAAATTATATACAGTTTCTGTAGTGGACCCTAAAAAGGGGGAGGGAGGCAGGAATGGCCTCACTTTCCCTTTCTCTTCTTCCTGCTGGTTGTGACATAGATGTGATGGTGAGGGCTCAAGCAGTCATCAAACCAAGAGAGTAAACCACATTTTAAGGATGGCAGAGCAAAAGGTAAAAGAAGCTTGAGTTCTCCATACCATGAAGCAGCATACTGCTCGTGTTTGGACTAATATATGAGAGACAAATAAATTTCCATTTTATTTTAGCCACTATTGTTTTAGCCTTTGCAGTAAAAGAAAAGAAAAACAGCATCCTAAGTAATATTTCTGTCCTCATAAATTTATTCATGGTCATTGTTATAAGCACTTGGTAGACCCTTTGAAGATGGAGACATTTCTTTAACAATAGTGAAATCTATCTTTGTGTATGTGTATGTGTGTATAATATATAGGAAACTATATATTATAGTTTCCTCCCCTCTATTTTCTGTTTCTCTCTCTCTGGAACTGGATGGTGGATCTCCTTAATTGGTCTTACAATTTTCTTAGTTATCCACCCCCTCCATTTTCCATCTTTATCTTTTTGTTCTAATTGCAGAGCAATGTACTCAATTTTATCTTTACAGACGACTGAATTTTTATGTAAAAAATATTTTAATGTTCTTATTTATTTTTGAGAGACAGAGAGAGACACAGTGTAATCAGGGGAGGGACAGAGAGAGAGAGAGAAGGAGACACAGAATCCCAAGCAGGCTCCAGGCTCTGGGCTGTCAGCACAGAGCCCCACGCGGGGCTTGAACTCACAAGTCGTGAGATCATGACCTGAGCCAAAGTCAGACACTTAACCAACTGAGCCACCCCGGTGGCCCATGAACTTTTATTTTAAATGTTATATATCTAAAATCTCTTTCCTTTTCTTTTATTGTTTTATTTTTAGAATCCTATTTTGCTTCAAAGAGAATATCTTTGGTTGTTTTTCTGAGACTATTATGGCAGAGTCTCTTTTGAGGTGTTTTCTGTTTCCTTTACTGTTTTGCTTCCTAAAAGTTCTACTTTACAGATTATTTTTTTTCTTTCACGTCAGAGACTTTCCTCCATTAGCTGTTGACCGTATCTGCACATTTTTTTAATGTTTATTTATTTTGGTGGAGAGAGAAAGAGAAAGGGAGCAGGGCAGAGAGAGAGGGGGAGAGAGAATCCCAAGCAGACTCCACACTGTCAGTACAGAGCCCAACGCAGGGCTCAATCTCACCAACTGGGAGATCACAACCTGAGCCGAAACCAAGAGTTGATGCTTAACCAACTGAGACACCCCCCCCCCCCCCGGGTGCCCCTATTTTTATATGTTTAAGAGTAAGATACTTAAAACACTCATGGAAGTTCTATGTGTTAGGGCAGGTCTTGTTAAGTGTTGAACCTTGAGTGACAAGCTAAATTTTTTTGTGGAAGGTCCCACCAGTGTCAAGATTTAAATATTATCATCTATTCTTTTAGAGCCATTCTGCTTCCTCAGAGAAATTCTCTCCAGATTTTTACCTGGGGATAGGAAATAAGAGGAGATGTCCTTTTGACTCTCTGCATTCTAGAAGATGAAAGAAGGAGAAAGAGATTGAGAGAGCATCAGAACAAATTCACAAGCTAGTTACCCCACCTTTTATTTTTTTAAATGTTTATTGAGAGAGGGAGAAAGGGGTAGGGACAGAGAGATAGGGAGAGAGAGAATCCCAAGCAGGCTCTGTACTGCGCAGAGCATGATGTGGGGCTCAATTTCACGAACCGTGAGATCATGACCTGAGCTAAAATCAAGAGTCTGATGCTTACTGAACCACCCAGGCACCCCTATCCAACCTTTTAATATGCAGATGTCAATCTGTCATCCTATTTTTATCACCCTATCCTCAACTGGGTTTGGAGTACCTGAAATCAGACATGTTCTAGTCCAGTTTTGAAAGAGGTTGAACCTCTAGTCATGAGTAGAAATTTTAGGCTGGCCTAGAGGTGTGGTCGGGGCATGGAGAGTCAGAATCAAGGTCAGTGGATGGGACTATGATGGCAAGGTGACCCAGAGAGCCTAACTGTTTCACATGAAGACCCTCTGTGTTCATTGTCATGCCTCTTTCATGTCTCTCCTCCATTCTGGAGTTCTGCAGAATCCTCTGCTACCCCTTACTTAAATCAGACTCTGTCTCCTCAATCCTCTATCTCCCCCAAATTCATTGTCTACTATTCCCCTCTCTTCTATATTTCCATGTGTTTGTGTGCCTTTCTTCCCCTCCCCCTCCCCCTCCCTTCCCCTCCCCCCTCCCTTCTCCTCCCCTTCTTTCTTCTTCTTCTTCTTCTTCTTCTTCTTCTTCTTTTCTTCTTCTTCTATAATTTCTTTACTTGTGCTAGGCACACATGGTCTTTCAGTTAAACTGTCCTCCTGAACCTAAAGTTACTATCTAATCAGAGAAGTTGATAGAAACATGTCTGCCTCTCTACCCTATGACCCAGCAATAGCACTGTTAGGAATTTACCCAAGGGATACAGGAGTGCTGATGCATAGGGGCACTTGTACCCCAGTGTTTATAGCAGCACTTTCAACAATAGCCAAATTATGGAAAGGGCCTAAATGTCCACCAACTGATGAAAGGATAAAGAAGATGTGGTTTATATACACAGTGGAATACTACTTGGCAATGAGAAAGAATGAAATCTAGCCATTTGTTGCAATGTGGGTGGAATTGGAGAGTATTATGCTAAGTGAAATAAGTCAGGCAGAAAAAGACAGATAACATATGTTTTCACTCATATGTGGTTCTCGAGAAACTTAACAGAGAACCATGGGGGAGGGGAAGGGGGGGGGAAGTTACACACAGGGAGGGCGGCAAACCGTAAGAGACTCTTAAATACTGAGAACAAACTGAGGGTTGATGGGGGGTGGGGGAGAGGGGAAAGTGGGTGATGGGCATTGAGGAAGGCACATGTTGGGATAAGCACTGGGTATTGTATGGAAACCAATTTGACAATAAATTATATTTAATAAAAAAAGAAAGAAAGAAAGAAAGAAAGAAAGAAAGAAAGAAAGAAAGAAAGAAAAGAAACATGTCTGCCTCTCTGGAATGCCCTGATGAAATGAAAACTCTCATTTGGTCTTCCAAAGGACAGACCTTATCTTTGCTGGGTGTCATTAAAGGAAATTCACATTCTCTGGTAAACAGAAATTAGTCCTAGGAGATGACAACTTAACAGTTATATGCCATTGGAAAGCCACCAACACTTAATTTCTGTTAGTATATAACCTTTTTATCATAAGCCACTGAAAGCTTCTACCTCATTTTACCCACTGCGATGATTCAGAAAAACCTGACTTTGAGTCTTTTCTGAGGTGTTTTGTTTTGTTTTAAAACTTCTTTCAAGCAACATTCTCTTTGTTTCCATTGGGTCACTCTGGATATTATTTTACCTATCGTTCTTGTCTTAATCATTCAATTATGTTCATTTTAATTGTACATACCCTGAACCCCATTCCAGGTCACACACTCAGCTGGTTTTCATCATGATGTGGAGCTATGCTACCACATTTGCCTGTCCTGACCCTATCCATTCCAGAAATCATGACTTTTCTCCGCTCCTCTCCTCTAACCTTCCTCCCTCAAATTGGCTTCTGACTCCCTTGGAGTTCAGTCAGCTTTTCATTCCAGTTGGAAAAATGTCATCATTATTACTCAGATACTCAGTTGAAAACTTCACTCCTGAGAAAGAGATTTTTTTTTCCCTCTTAACACTGTGACAGGAAATAGAACACTGAGCCTGTCCAAGGCAGGAACGACATAGGAACTAGGCCTAGTGCCACAATCGTTCTGTCACTTCTGATGAAGCTCAGCCTTCCACAATTTAGGCACTTTTGTAGCAGAGACAGATTCCAAAGTCTACCCCAGACCTGAAAATCATTTATGGTCTACTCAGCTTGCCCTGATGAATGTCAATGCCCTAGTCTTCAATTCTTTCTTAAAATAGTTCTAGATGACAAAAATGCACATTGCATGTCTGCAAACCCCAGGCATGTAAGATTCCAAATATGTAAGTCAAATATGACAACTTTTCCAGGTTGGTCAAAGAAGACTAATGAGGTGAAAATAGCAGACAAAGGGACTAAGCACAAGGGGAGATAGGTTTTTTACTTTAGCTCATTAAAGTCCCATGCCGCTATCCTATTACCAAATTATGAATAGGTTATCAGACGTGGCAGGATGCATTTTAAAGCTCCCACACTCTGGATTCAGATGTATCTGAATTTGTTTCCCAACTCTGCCTCTGAGGAACTGTGTGACATCAAACGAGGTATTTCAGTTCTCTAAATAGCCATCTCTTCATCAGCTATCCTAGTAGTCATAGCTACTTGGAAGCTGATTTTGAGAAGTCATTGAAAAAAAATATGCATTAATGGAAAAATATGCAAAGCAGATAAGCTGATGCAACATTAAGTACCCAATATGTATTTATGACATTAACATCATAAACATAGCATCATTGTCTCTTTCAATTCTTGGAGGTTGCCAAAAATTATTCTAAGTGTCAGTGAGGAAAAAACAAAACAAAATCATCAAAGTAGGGCCTTATAAGAAAGAACACAGTATGCTGACACTGACCTGCAACCTTACTTGTACCAGTACAACCATTTTTATCTTTAAAATTTTGCATAATAATCATGAATATATTGGGCAGAAGTCAAATATGTTTGATTTTTAAAAGAAAGTAATATAGCAGCTTTCATAGGAGTTAGAGATTACAAATTCTGTCACCTGCCAGAACTAAATTTCTCATCCCTTACCCCCTCACGTTTACCCCAGGACAATGTAAATCCTGACACACAAATCAAAACTTGACAATATCTTAATTTCTGAGATAAATGTTAATCATTATGTCCTCATTCCTATTAGGTTCTTCATTCTTCACTGACTATCCCATATTCTATTTAATGTGTCAACTGTTTAATTAGGAAGGATTTCTGATGCTCTGGATATATATATATATATATATATATATATATATATATATATTTATATAATAAAAAGTTCCTATTAGTAAACATATTATTTAAATGTCAGTTTCAGAAAATTTAATGAGTCTGGCTAATCTGTTTTACAGCCTTCTTTAGGACTGAAGAAGTGGTCTTACTCACAATGTGTATAAAGATATCCTGGCATGCGTGTTAAAAATATGTTTTCTGGCCTGACCCCAGAAATTTTGATTTGATATATCTAGGATGGGGCCAGGAAGGGCCCATTTTAATAGATGCCCCAGGTGATCCCCATGGGGGTAAGTCTCCAAGCTCATTTGGAGAAGCACAGGACTAATGGAACACTTGCAGCTACTGTGTTTCCATTTCATATCAAATTCTCAATAACATTACAAAAATGATTGAAGATTCTTTAAAATCTCACATCTTCTCCTTATATACATCTTTTACAGCAGGGAAAATTGTGCTCTTACACACACATGCACAAATATGCCTTTCTGTTTTTCCCCATTTTAATAGCAAGCCTGCTCAATCTTATCTCTAATATTATAGAAAACAGATATTAAAAAAATAAAACTCATGAAAACACTGAAGTTAGGGACCAGACAATCAAGACATGTTTTGTTTTGTTTTGTCTTTTACACAAGTATTTATTTTTTGGAACGATATCCTTTGGAGTTATTTGAATACTGAGTTCTCAGACACGTGAGTGTGTATTCACTTAATACTACTTGCTATAGAGTCTGTTGGGACAGACATAATTAAAGTTAGAGTGGCAAGGCCACAACCAATTAAATATCAATCAGAAAGGAAAATAAAGCAGCTCTGAAATTAGAATGTAAATTCAATGTAAATATATTCATTCATTCTTTTTATTAGCTAGTATTTATTAAGCACCCACTATATGCCAAGAGATCATGTTTCAATTTATTTTAAAAAGATGTCTATTGTATAAAGCAAAATATATCCACATGGGATAACAGAGTGACATTACAGGCTCTTTCGGGTATATTTAAATGTATGTCTGATCTTCAAGAGCAGGTCTTTGAACACACAAAAAAAGCAATGGTGCTGAATGAAAATAATCACAAAAATTATCACTAAAACCTTCACAAAGTCTGCTCACCAATTTTTCCCAACCTTCCATATTCTTATTTTTTAACTTCCAAAGCATGTAATTCATAGGATTAGCCCATATTACTTATTTTGAAACTGACTAAATTCAGTTTTATACTAAGTCTATATATAAAAGGACGGGCTACACGTCCTTGACAGTTTTCAGTACTCCTCACCAACACTCAAACAAACAGGCATCATCTTTAAAACAAAATTAACAGTGTTTTTTAAAACACTGCTGAGATCCCTGGGGAGGAAGAATTTTTCTTTTTTTTTTTTCTTTTTTTTTTTTTTTTAAATGAGTCAGAGGCTTTTTTTTTTTTAATTTTTTTTTTCAACGTTTATTTATTTTTGGGACAGAGAGAGACAGAGCATGAACGGGCGAGGGGCAGAGAGAGAGGGAGACACAGAATCGGAAACAGGCTCCAGGCTCTGAGCCATCAGCCCAGAGCCCGACGCGGGGCTCGAACTCACTGACCGCGAGATCGTGACCTGGCTGAAGTCGGACGCTTAACCGACTGCGCCACCCAGGCGCCCCAGAATTTTTCAAATCATACTGCTTAATGGCTATATGTACTGAGTATCACTGTATGTATGACCTTGGGCAAGTCCTAGAGTTCCTCTGAACTACGATGCCTCCATGTGTTAAACAGGAAAACTAACATCTCACTGCAGGATTGGTGTGTAAGAATTTACAGAGGTGATGTATGTAAAACAGCAAATATGGAATCTGGCAAGAGTAAGTGATCAATAACTAGAAGTTGGATGACGAGATAATGAGGATGATGCTACTGCTGAGTTGGCCTCTAATTGTCTCCTGTGTGTGTGTTTTATCTCTTCTACTAGACTGTAAATTATTTGAAAGCAGGGATGGTGTCGTTTTTTTTATCTCCAGCAATCTTGTACAGTATTAAGTAAATAATATCCGCTGTATGGATATTCATTTAATTGAATTTGTATCAACTGACAGGAGTGTAATTGTTTTTCTCTTACTAAAAGTGTGAGCCATATCTTACCTGAGAACACAACTTGAAGCATCTCGAGCTTTGGAGCAAATGTCTCCTGAAGAAAACTAGGCACTACAATGATGGTAATAACAGCAAATTGCATTTTGATGCTTTCTACAAGCCAAATGCTGTTAAAAGCACTCTGCATGTATTTACTCATGGAATCCTTTCAACAATCATACAAAGAAAGTACCATTATGATCCCATTTTAATGAGTGAGGAACTGGGAATGAGAGATGTTAGGTGACTTCCCAAGGTCACACAGCTAGGAGTGACAGAAGCAGGATAGTTGTGTCCAGAGTGTTGGGTAAAAACTGCTATTCTGTACTTCAGCTATGGTAGACTGAGAGAAAAAAAAAAAGTGGGGGGGGGAGAAGGATTTTTTGGTCTGAGGTACAGGAAAAAACAGATTTAAATCTAATAAAATGGATTGTTGACCCTTATGTTCATCCACTTCCTTTTTAAATTTCAGGATAGTGAAGTGATTGTGGGAGTGTTCACTTCCTCCCTGAGAAACAAGTTTGTGCAGAAAAGTATCTTAATTAGTACGCATTATGCAGTTCAGGCAAAGAGACACATATATATCATTATGGAAGAAAGCATTTTGTTGCATTTGGAACCACTTGAAAATTAGTGATGCCAAATTTAACAGCCAGCTCCAACCTTCGTGAGTTTGGTGTTCCCTTACCTCTAGCAACATCCACGTTCTAGTCTGCCATAGAGTTTGGGGGCGGGAGCACTTAGTTTATTACTGGCTGTTATTGTTTTATCTGTCTTTCCCTGCCGTTTGTATAGAAACAGGACCAGAATTTCTCTCAAATATCAATGTATATTTCTAACTTTGCAAAATCTTCAAATGATTTAGAAAGAGAATGCTAGCTATTTACTTAATGGTGATCTTAAGATCAGCTTTGGCGGAGATCAGAAAACTTTTTCTATAAAGGGTCAGATACCAAATAGTTTAGGTTTTGTTGGCCAGACAGTCTCTGTTACAGCTACTCGAGTTGGCTTTTAAGAGGTGAAAGCTGCCATAGACAATACATAAGTGAATTAGCTGTGGCTGTGTTCCAATAAAACTTTATTTACAAACTTAGGCAGCAGATGGGATTTGGATCCCAAGCTATGGTTTGCCAATCCTTAGGTTTACAGTAGTCCACGATCTTACAAGCCAAATTGTTTTTGAATCATTGCAATTTGCCTGCCATTTTATCCCAACATAAATTATCTTATTTAGTTCTCTAGCAACCCTTAGAGATAGAAGAAAAAAGGGCTGGGAGGGGGGCTTGGGTAGGCCAATTGGACAAGACTTAAACATGTAGTAAGTTATGGAGAAGTTAGCAAAAAATCAGACCCAAGGGGTTTGTTTACGAGCTTTCATTCTGCATCTCACTCTGCCTGATACACAAGGCCAGAGCTCTTATGGTAATTAAAAAAAAAAGATTCAAACATTTTTCATTTAAATGGGTTGTAAGAGATAATTGGAGATAATTGGTTTCAGAAACAGTAACTTTGAGAGAATGGAAGGCTGGCATATTGACCAATATACTTAGAATACAGAGCACTGAGCTGGCCTTTGACATGGTGTTGTGAGGACAGAAAAGAAGATGGGAGAAAGCATGCCAGTCTGATACTTCAAAACAATAAGGATATAATTAATAGCTAGGCTGGGTGCAAAGTCCTGTTCCATCAGTTTTATACTTAATCTGTGTCTCAATATTATGAAATTAAATTCTAACTAGTACATTTAAAAGATAATTCTCTTGTGACATTCTGACTTCTTAAATTGCAATGTTATATATTGTTAATCTCAAAGCTATGAGGTATGTTTCATTTGTTTGTTGTAGTAAAGTATGCTTACTCATTATATAGTTGATAGTATGTTTATTCATTATATAGTTGATAGATATTAAGTTTAATTTATTGATAGACATTATATTATTTAATCAACTATGACTACAAAAAAATGCTTTTTCTCCTTGCATAGTTGTGCAAATAAAAATTGTAACTGTGACAGAATCTTTTTTTTTTAATTTTTAAAATGTTTATTTGATTTGAGAGAGTGAGAGACGGGGGGGGGGGGTGAGGGGGGGAGGGGCAGAGACAGAGGGAGAACAGGATCCGAAGCAGGCTCCAGGCTCTGAGCTGTAAGCACAGAGCCCAATGTGGGGCTCGAACCCATGGACTGCAAGATCATGACCTGGGCCGAAGTCAAATGCTTAACTGACTGAGCCACCCAGGAGCCCCAACAGAATCTTTTTTAAAGCAACACAGAACCGGGGCATCCACTGTCAGTGCAGAGCCTGCTTCAGATCCTCTGTCTCCCTCTCTCTCTGTCCCTCTACTGTTCACATGCTCTCTCTCTCAAAAATAAATAAACATTAAAACAAACAAACAAACAAACAAATAGGGTTGCTTGGGTGGCTCAGTTGGTTAAGCATCCGACTTCAGCTCAGGTCATGATCTCACAGTTCGTGGGCTTGAGCCCCACGTTGGGCTTGTGCTGACAGTGGAGCCTGCTTCGGATTCTGTGTCTCCCTCTCTCTCTGACCCTCCCTCACTCACGCTCTGTCTCTCTCTCTCAAAAATAAACAAACATGTCTCTCTCAAAAATAAACATTAAAAAAATTTGTTAAACAATACAGAACCTTAGCATTTTCTCCTTCTCTCTCAACTAATTTCTGTTATTCCAATACTTGTTGATCTCTCTTGAGAAACCCAGAGTTGGTCACCTTTGAAAGACATCTGCTTTGAAAATCTAGACTTGAACTATTTTTTTTTTTAGTGGTGGGTGGGATGCAACAATATCCTGGAAACTTCACCTAGATACCTATCTGTGGAAAGGATAATAGCCCCTGGGGGTAGAGATTTGTTTTATTTGGTTTTTATCTAAAAATTTTGTAAAGGGAAATTTTACAGTTTCATATCCAATAGTAATTACAAACCATGGCTTAAGTTTTCTAGCTGGAACATTATACAACACTTCCAGAATGGTGAATTAGCCACACTTTTATTATTCTTCAAAAAAACTATTAGAAAATGTTCTATCAACTTGATGAAAAGGGAAATGCATAATAGGTCATTAAGCAGAAAAAGGAATAAAAGGAAATGGGTTGTTTTTAATTAACACAGTGGTGCTATGCAGAGTGGTCGCCATTAGAAAGGATGGAAATGGTGTCATACTTGGTGTGAGAGCTTGATAATTTGGACCCAAATTAGCACAGGGACAAGATGGAGAGGAGGCAGATACTGTTCTTATGTGAGCAGAAATCCTATATCCCAGCAAGTTGCTGATGCCATGCATTAGACTTCAATAGTCCTAAATTGAACCTCTGGTGATAATTGCACTTTAGAAGGTAACTCTTAACTAATCAAAATTTAAAAATAACTCCAAGTGTATTAGAAAACTCCAAAAAAAAAAAAATGGAATGAATAGGATGTGTGTGTGTGTGTGTGTGTGTGTTTGCATATAAAATATACACGGAAATTACATATTGGCTCACTTGATTAGAGACTCTAGTTAAGTCTAAAGTCTATTGTATGGGCCAGTAGGCTGGAGACCTATGAAAATGGTGCAGTTCCAGTCCAAACGCAGATAGGCTAGACCTAGGAGAGCCAATGTTCCAGTTCTGCTAGAGAATTTTCTTTTGCTCAGGGAGGCCAGTACCTTGTTCTATTTAGGCTTTTAACTGATTGAATGACTGCCAGCCATATTATGGAGGGCAATTTGCTTTCCCCAAAGTTCACTGATCCAAATGTTAATATGATCCAAAAACACCCTCCAAGATGACACATAAAATTAACTATCACACCAAGGATACCAAACTTGAGGGCAGAAATGTAGTAGATATAGAATTAGTTGCAGATCCCAGAGATAAAACTTACTAGCTGCCTGACCTTAGGCAAAGCACCTACTCTCTCTAAAACCCAGTTTCCTCATTAGTACCTCCTTCAGAGAAAGGCTGTGAAAATTCAATGAGAAGATAAGGATGATGCACTCAAACAGTTCCTTGCTACCACTAGGCCTTTTTAAATATAATTTAAAATTACTATTATTAGAATTACTGAAGGAATCCTGACTGACAGAGGTGCCCACACTATCCATTAAGTAACTAACGCATATTCAGTACTGAGACTGACAGATTAGCTTTACATTTAGATACATTGCTTATGCCTTGGAGGGAGGAGGGAACATAGAACTAGGAAGGAGAAGTAGTAATAATTTTTCTAGATAAATGTAATATGAGTTTGCACATCAAGACACAGTATAGCTCACGTGGGACACTGCTTTCACCTAAACACCATCGTAACAAACTTGAAGTCAAGAGGATGGCAGACATAATGCCTGTGAGGTTAGAAGGTCACTGTATGAGGACAATGTTCAAAGTCTTTGGCCTAGAAAGGTGAAGATCTTGGTGGGAAATTCAATCAAAGCTTACAAAATCAGGAAAAGTATAGATAAAGGCAAACGAGTCCACATGTAGATGCTGTACAGGGATGATTTAAGGACAATTCATTATGTAAACACTCCACATTCAATACATCAGCAAATCTTGTTGGCCCATTGCCTTTATAGTATTCTCTGCACCCAACCACTTTTTACCACCTCCATGGTTAATATTCTTGTCTAAGTCATGATCATCTCTCACCTGGGTTATTTCAGTAACCAAATTTGTCATTCTACTGCCAATCTTGCCTCCTTACAGACTTTTCTCAACATGGCAAGTGAATTGTTTAAAACAAGTCTTTTCTTTTCTTAAAACCTTCAAATGAGTTCCAGCGCAAAGCAAAAGCCAAAGTCCTTTAAATGGCCAACATGATGCTGCATACAGGCCCCCAGTTACTTCCCACTTCTTCCCACTACATGCAGCCTCCTTGCTTTTCCTTGAAAATACCAGGCCTGCCCCATCACCAGGACCTTGGCATTTCCTCTTCCCTCAACTTGGAACATTCTTCCCCTAGATGATACATGGCTTACTCCTCACCTTCCTTGGGGCTTTACTCAAATGCCACCTTTTCAATGAAGCTTAATCTGACCACCCAATGTAGAACCATCATCTCTCTCTCCCCATACCCCAAATGCTACCTTCCCTGCTTGACTTGCCCCATAGCTCATTCACCTCCATTTATTTTAATGTTTTTGTTATGATGACCTTTCCTTTGGAATATAAGCCCAAGGAGAGAGAGTTTTACCTGGTCTCCTCAGTGCCTGGAACAATGCTCTTGATACAGAGCAGATGCTTAATAAATATTTGTCAAATAAATTAATGAATATCTTCTAGTAAAGGTATGGAGCTCTGTAAGAAAAAAATATATATACTCAAACAACAACAGTGTTCATGAATTCTTGGATAATTAATCCTCAGAGGGTTTTACTTCGACATCAAGGTTCCTGTAGTGCAAAGCTACCGTGGCCTCCCAGGAAATACTTCTTTGTGCCACTCTAAGATACAAAATACAAAGCTGAATAGGCTGCATCATAGATTCAGTACAGCAAGCTCTATGTTCTACTCTGACATCTAATATTACTGGCATTATTCGTAACACTGCTTCTGCCCCGTTTTTATCTACATTTTGAAAGGTGGCATTTAAAAATGATAGGTCCCTTTTATATCTGTTCTCCTCCCTCTCCAAAAAGTAATCAAGGGATAAGCACTCAATGGTATGAAAACAAGCACCATGGTAAATGTCCAAATGGCAAGGAGGATGCCAGGAGGTTCAGATTTCCTGCATCACGCCTATTTTTTGCACAGGAAAAAAAAAGGGGTTTCATAATCCAAATCCATTCCTTTTCGGATGCCTGCTGCCTGTGTAAATACTGCTTAGATAGATGACTCCTTGTCCAATGTATTTGTTCCCCCCACAGTTGTTAACAGTCCTCACAGCAGTTGCTGCCTCAATCAGTCCTAGAGGCTCTCTCTCCACTTACTGGAGTCCTCACATCCTACTGTTGTCTCCCATCCAGATGACCTTCATTACAGAGAGAAATTTTGCCGACAGGTGCCCCTTGTGCCTGGAAATGCCATCTGAAATCCAAGGAAGAGATAATCTTCTGTGTGTGTTAGTGGTGTGTGTGGGTTTCATTGCATGCATGATTTGAGAAGTCTACACTCAGTTGATGCATTTCTTAACCCTCATAGGCTTGCTTCTTGCTCTTAGAAAACTCTACCTAAGTAACAGGAAATGCAATCTCATAATCTTCACTCTTATAGAGCTAGATGCCACTTGAAGAAAGAGAAACTCCTTCATAAGTCCACACAAACCAGGTGTCCCTACAGTAGAACTGAAATGGAAAGAAGGGGTTACTACATGAGCTCCTGAATATTCATCAGCTTCTTTAACCACGTATACTCCTTCACGGACATCTTCTAAATTGGCAAGCAAAACCTTCCATTTCAAAATTAATATCCCCCTTCTCTTTCTTGAGTTAGGTTTTGTGTTGGTTCCAGAGGGTGGGGTTAGTTGGTCACACTCTAAATCCAACTCCTAATTCTGTAGCTGAAGGACACTGCCTCACCACGTGCAAAACAACTGTTTTGCCACGGAAAAAAAACAAAACAAACAAAACGGACCCTCAGCTCATTGATCTTCGAAGAAATTACTGAGGACAATGGGGGAATTTGGTCCCGACAAGAAATGATTTTAAGGCTTCAAATGACGCAAAATTCTTTCTGTGGCACACATTAGCAATAATCAGGGAGCGTTGCTATGGTTCAGCAGAAGTCGGTACTGAACTTCACAGAACTCTTTCAACCTTTCCTCCCTCACTGGGTAAATGTGAAAGGAACAATAAATCTTGTTGACAATTACTTCCACGTCTATTGGCAGGAAGTCAGCAGCAGTTTGAAGAGTATTGTGAGCAATGTGTGCAGTGGGGCCAACACCCATTAACTATCTCCCTAGTTTCTCCTGTGACTTATAGAACATGTTATTTTTCCCCAGTGAGCAACGCTTCCAAATGTTGAATTAGTAATATTAGCACCAAATACCACTAATTTGTCAGCTAAGCTGTGTTTTTCCATAGCACTTGTAGCGGGGTCCGATTACCCCTTTGCAACACAGCTGAGCAAAGACGAAAATCTGAAGACATTTTATTTATATAATTTTGCCAGGCTTTACGAAAACACATTAGAAACAGTCACAGGGGTGATTTCGTTACAGTTCAAAATACGCACCAGGACTACAAACAGAATCCTGACATTTCAGCCTAAGCCTCCGAGGAAGGTGGCATTTTGGCAAAACCAGGACGATTTTGAGTTTCACAAACTAAGTTTTAATTCAGACAGTCATTTCTAAATGTACAAAATCCTATGTTCCTTCTGAATAGAAGAAGTTGTTGTCTCTTTCAAGCGTCCTCAGAGTTTTATGAAGAACGAGGGGCGGATAGCCGAGCGGGGAAAGGAAGGAGAAAGGTATCTCGAAAACCCCACAAGTGTTTCCATCTGCCGCCACCGCCCGGCACAGGAGGCCGAGGCAGGATGCGTGTTCCCAGCTGCGGTGTCAGCTGCTCTGCGGAAGGGGTGGAATGTGGACTAGCTTGCTTGTCTCTACGAGCACAGATGCTGCCAAAGTTTCAAATTCAAAAGAGTTCTCAGCGTCGATTTGGAGTCCTGCATGGTTCATCAGAAACTGTACTTTGAACTTTTATTTAATGAAAATATCCCACCTTAGCTGGGCAGTAGCTGTCTCCCACAGATCTTTGAAAGCTAAAAGGCATGCGATTCCCTACACCCTCCTACGTATCGGCCCAGGGGGAGTAAACCCCGGGGGAACAGTGTGCAGGGCCAGAAGAGGACCCAGCAAGGCAGACTGTCCAGGGACTCCATGAGTCCTCAAACACCTACAGCGTCATCCCCACATGGTTTGCCAGGGACAAGACAACGTGTGGGAAAAACTCATTGCCTCAGAGTAAACACTGCTAGGCTGATTTGAGTTTTTTGTTTCCCTACGTTAGGGACAAACACCTAAAGTTGGGATGCTTATGTAACTTACTGTCCAAGTCAGGACGCTCTTGAGAGTGCGAACAGGTGCTATTAAATATGCCAAAAGAAAGGGTGTAAGTCAGTGTCACCAGGCAACACTGGAATTTGTGGTCCCCCTACCAAACAAATGCTTAGGTCTTTGGGGATGGGAAATGTACTATCGGATGGTTGGGGATGGGAGGGAAGCTGAATTCTTTGCTGTTTGGCAGAGGACTGAAGACAGTAATAGAGTGATCCAAATTTCTCCACACCCATAAACACTTAATCTCATCCAAAGTTTACCACATTACTGGGCTTGTGATCAGTATCCAGTACATAGGTTCTGTCCCAATGTTCGTGGACATTAAAGTTTACCATCTTGTAAGTACAGTCTCATGAGGGTACCTGCTGCTTTGGGCTCTCCAAATCCATTCCTGGTCACGGAGCATATCTACTCTGTAGCTTTGGGAACAGATTTGAAACATGGGAAGAGAAAAATGCTGCAAATACAGTTTTCGGGTCAGTATCACACACCCTTACTCTCTACATGGCTTTAGCGAGTGACTTGATCTCTGTGAGTTTTCAATTTCCACTTCTGTAAAGTAGTAATCAGAGAGCAACCTTTCAGGGTTCTTGGAAAGATTAAATGAGATAACTATGTGCATTTAATTGTTTAGCACAGGGGCCGGTACTTGGAACTAAGTGAGTAAACAACAGGGATCACTAATAATAATGTTAATCTCATTGTGTCGAGATGAGTGGCCTGAAGTCTGTGGCATGTCGCCCTGGATTTCTGTTGGCCAATGTTAGGAGTCACGGTCTTTTCGTCACCCTGTGGTTCACTGTACACAGACTGCAGTTTCAAGGTGAAAGACAGTAGTTTACAAGTAACAAAGGATTGCATGGTAGAGAATTACTTGCTCCTTGGCTGCTTTCACTGGGAAACACAGATTAACTGATCAACCATAAGGACTAGTCAGTTTCTTAAAACTTACTTAATAGACTCAAGTCTGGGCAGCAGCTTTCCCCAACTTTTCAAGTTCCGACATGCGTGCAGATATTTGCATGGTCCCCTACTAGCATTTTTACTCGGACAATATTTCTTTGTGTAATTCCTTAGGAAGTAGCCCTGGAGAGTTTCAGATGATCCATCAGGCTGCATGTGGAGGGGGTGGGAAAAGGCCCTGTAGGGGTTCTCTATTCAGAAGGGAAACGGGAGTGAGCTAACTATGAAAAATCTAATACAATTTTGCATGGTATGAGGTTTCAACTGGCTGCTCAGTTCTTTCCCAGATGCTGGAAAGCCAGAGAACCAATAGATTTTCTTTCAGCTGACAGTTCTTCGCACCTTGTAATGCCCTCAGCAAAACTGTTTATAAATGGTGACAACATCTACAGTTTGTTCGCTGTTCTCCCACCTTCCCTTTAAAAAAGTGATATGTCCAAACATAAATTTGAAATAGTAGTTCTTTTTTACATGAGTCAAGCCCCAAGTGATGAAAATTCAAAACACCAAAGTAAAGTGTGGCAAGGCTCTGGAACAGCTACCCCAGACCTAAGGATGGCTTACTTCCATGTGAAGGCAAACAACATACCACTCTTTTTTTCACATTTCATCAGCTAAATGCATACAATAACATTGATTCTTATGACTTTTATTAATTAATCTTCAGAAAGAGGCAAACATAAAAATTTACAGGACAAATGCATCAAAAAGAATAGCAGCAGGACACTGCTTTCCCAGCCAGACTTAAACTAAACCTTTAATTTACTTCGCTTCTTATAATCCTGGATGACTCTGAAGGAGGAAAAGAGTTTTTCAAGGAAAGAACATCACAGAACCCCAAAAGAAAAACAGATAACACCTCTCACATTGACGTCCCACATTGAGTTTATGTAGAGAAGGAATTTGTGCCTTGGTGTGTCGGGTCTGTTGCAGAATAAACTTAGGAACAGCTAAGCTCTGACACATCTCAGCAACCACAGGCTCAAGACTGTGCTAGTCTTGGAGCGCCTAGATGGCTCAATCGGTTAAGCATCCAACTCTTGGTTTTGGTTCGGGTCTTGATCTTGCAGTCGTTGAGATGGAGCCCTAGGTCCGGCTCTGTGCTGACAGCACGGAGCCTGCTGAGGTTCTCCCCTCTCTTTCTCTCTGCCCCTCCCCTGTTCATGCTTTCTCTCTCTCAAAATAAATTTTAAAAGAACTTAAAAACAAACAAAAAAAAAGATTGTGCCAGTCTGACCAGGCCTTCAGTTAGAAAGTAGAGTCTTTGGTCCTGCCTCAGAGCTGGGCACCAGTTGCATATTTAATTGATAATACCCATGCAACTATCTGAATAATTACATGTGATTTTTCTGTGTGTGGATGTTGAGCAGGATTCAAATTTCACTGTGGTCTTTGTTTTCAAATAACTCTCGTTAAAAGGAATTTTTTAGGGGCGCCTGGGTGGCGCAGTTGGTTAAGCGTCCAACTTCAGCCAGGTCACGATCTCGCGGTCCGTGAGTTCGAGCCCCGCGTCGGGCTCTGGGCTGATGGCTCAGAGCCTGGAGCCTGTTTCCGATTCTGTGTCTCCCTCTCTCTCTGCCCCTCCCCCGTTCATGCTCTGTCTCGCTCTGTCCCAAAAATAAATAAAAAACATTTAAAAAAAAAAATTTAAAAAAAAAAAAAAGGAATTTTTTAATTGAAGAACAATTTTGGCAATATATCTAGACACAGGAGAAGTATTATATTATACTAAAATATTAACTACCTCTTTTATTCACACAACTAGTGTGTGTGTGTGTGTGTGTGTGTGTCTATATATATATACATAAATATATATATATATATATATATATATATATATATATATTTGCCAGTCACTAGGCAAGAGCATCCAGATGCAAATTTAAATGAGACATATGAAATGTTATCAAGGAAGAATCACTTTAGCTGAGGAGCCAGACATGTAAGAAACAATTATAATGCAGTATAATAACTACTGCAAAAGACCAGCACAGAGTGCTATGGTAATACAGAACAAGACATGGCACATTCATCAGAAGGGAAAATTATGCCCTGGCTTTTAAAGATAAGTAGGAGTTTCTGCAAGCAGGAAAAAGGAAATTACTGGCCTGAAAGATTAAATGTAGTAATAATAGTATCCAATTGTTTTTCAGCCCCAAAGATGTGTCAAGTAACAAACTTTACAGGTATTATTTCAACTAATCCTCACAACAATCCAATGATTGTAGGTATAATATATTTATTTACCTTATAGATGAGGAAGCTGAGATACAAAGAAGCCAAGCAACGTGTCCAAGATCATATAGTTATAAGGTGGTAGACCTCTCAGGAAAGCTTAAAAAATCGTAACATGTTTATGAACTGGCCAAGGGTCTGATGTAATTTAATACTTACGCATGAGATTAAACAGCAGAGGAAGAGACTGTGAATCACCCAAGAGAGTGGGAAAGTAAATATATTAGAAATGTATCACAGTATTATAATATTATGGTATTATTTACCAGAAGCACTAAAAACCCACTTGATGTTCTTTATTAGAAGTCTGAGGTGAAACCATTCTATGTGATGTTCTGCTTGTCTCTAAACGTATTCAGCTGTATGGGTAAAGACAGAAAGTAAGCCAAAAGTTGTACAGAATCAAAATTGTGGTTTTTCTCAAGTGAATACAACAAAACAAGAGTGGGGCAAGGTGTTGAGGAGCCTGGTGTTAGGAAGATCAACTCCGTGCACATTTAAATCATCATGAAGTCATGAAGTTGGAGGTAATACTGGAAGGAGTGGCAATGAGCCAGGGGCGAGAATCATTGTGCTAAGAAGGGGATCACCCAGAGGTTAGCTGACGTGAGCAACAATGGATGAGTGGCGACAAATGAGATCAAACATGGGATTTTTAGAGGGGAGGAGAGACAGACTGATGTGGGCAGGCAGAAGAGGAGCAAGAGAACCTATTCTACCTGCAGGCCAGTGGGAAGGGGGCTTTGGAGAGAAAAAAAGGGGGGGCTCCCCCGTGAGAGGGATGTAAGGAACATTGTCCTTAGAACAGAACCAGATTTCCATTCAAGTGCAACCGTGAAGGGAATGTTTAGAGATGACGCTGGGAACGCAGCGTATTTCCCAAATATCAGATCAGATTCCCACTGGAAGAAGGCCAGGTGTTTTCAGGAACGCTGTGGGACACAGGTGAACCTTGTGGGGATTACAGTATGGTTAGAACGGGGTGACCTGCACCCTGGTGGCTTTTGAGGTGACTGACATAATCGGGAAAAAGTATGATGGGTTCAAGGGAGTCAGTGATGGAGAGGCTGTGGTGGGGAAGGTGTTTCTAGGGCTTCCTTTTTTAGCCATGAATATGGAAGTAGAAAACTGTGGAAAGAAGGTTCTCTCAGACTCTCAAGAACATTCAAATTTACTACAGTGTCCCGACCTGTTTTCACTGAGCTTATAATAAAAGAGAAAATTCATCTGAATTGGAAGGTAGAACAATCCTTTAAGTTCTCTAAATCCAGGGGGGAAAAGTCCAGAAGAATAACATGAAAGACACGCCTGCTACTCCAAGCTGAACGTAGCAGGAGCCAAAATCCCCACATCAAGCTCTCACATCCTGCGGTTGACATCCTGCATCCTTTACGCTTTATGTCACTTCTAAAGAAGGAACCCCTCCTCGTTGTGCATTCTTAGACCATTTCCCTTTGCCAAAAAAAAAAAAAAAAAAAGCCAAGATTTTTACAAAATTATTTATTCCATTTGTTTTTTTTCTTTTAAAACCTCCAAGAGTCAGAGGTTACTCCAACAGTAAGCTAGGAGGGTGGAAGAGGAAGGATTAATGACGCTTTCCCTAAAGAACAACAGATCAGATTCTCATCAGTAAAACAAAGGTCGTGGATATTATCAGGCAAGGAGAGAAATTTTAACATGGAGAAAATGAAAAGAAATAATCCAGAAGAAAATGAAAGGTCAAAGAATCGTCCTACTGCTTTTAATGCTTGGGGCCTCTGTTGAGCAGAGAAACATTGAAATAGACATTAGTGTCATCTCTTGCCTCTGCCTGCCCCATTTTGGTTGCTTTATCTCCACCTATAACTTAGAAAGAGCAATTATAAACAAATGGGCCCCAGCGTGAGCACCTCTCTGCCAGCCTCTCAGGGTCAACTGTCTCCTCCCCAGTTCCCCGCACCAGCAGAGTGATGCATGGCCCCTGGATGTCAGCATGAGGAGGAACTGAGGAGGCAAGCGGCCTGTGATTTAAACCCATGCCTGCTTTTGTCCGCTCTGCATGGAATTGCATCAGGAAGGGAGCCTGGACAAAGCTTTGCTACTTTAGAATACAGGAATGGATACGGGATATATGATGAGCATACAGAGTAATTTAAGGGGAAAAAAGCAATGGAAATCATTTCCCATTATAATCCCCGTGAATTGCCTTACATCTCTAATATAGATCGCCTGGGAAATAATTTAAAAGCATTTAAAAATATCTTCCATTTTCTATTATGAGCCTTTGGATTTCCACAGTTTGAAAGAGTGAAGAGACTGTAGCTTAGAAAACTAATTACAAAACATAAAAATGCTCAAGTCTAATGGAACATATCAGATTGGAGGAGGATTCCAGCAATGGCAGGCAGTATTACAAATGCAGCCTGAATGAAAGAGCCACATCTGAAAGGGAGACAGCAGTTACTACCTAAATGTCTTACTCTCAACATCTTTGTTTTACATTTTCTTTGTTCCTGTTGGCTTACTAATTAGCTGTGATTTTTTTTAATGCCCCTTACAGTAGGTTAATTTTGTCTAACTCACCAGCAGGGGTTTTTGTAATACATAATTCACAGAGCAATGTCAATGATTAAAATTCTTTCATTAACACAGCACCTTAAAGATAATAAATATGAAGCATTTAGCTTCCAATCTATGGGTGCAGAAAGCCTAATTTTGCATGGAAAGAAAATGCATGCTCAGATAACTTGCAACTGGAGAACAAAATGAGATCTGTTTTAGGGTATTGCAAACACAAAGTCAAACAAATCAAAGAGCACTTATTTTGAGAACAATAACGTAACAGGGGGGTTTCGGAGAAGGAATTCAAATAATGTACTCGAAGAATGCAAAACATTGCAGCCAGAAGGGCTCTTTTCTGGCATTTTTGTGGGCAGTGCTACGCCACTGCAGATGATCAGCTGAGGAGAGGGTCAACACGGCTTGAGCTGAAAGTTGTCAGTGGTGTGGTGCAAGTTGCTTTCATCTCCATGTGGCATTACTCTTCACTCTCCCCAAGATTTTTAACAGGTCTGACTCATCAGGATACGAGAAGAGCAATGCAATAATTAGATACAGGGTATGAGATCTCATTTTGAAAAGTTTTAATAACTCTTAGAACATCTGTTCCTCTGAACCCTATCAGTTCCTTTCCACCTACACCCAAACGATTCTTATATTTCATTCGCTACGTGCAAGTTCTATTTGCTTCCATGTGTTCATCCTGATACAAAAAAGATAATAATTGCAGATGCCTTGGCAACAGCAGCCAAGAAAACAGAGAATCTGATCACTAAATGTGATTTTGCTTAGAGCCTTTCCCCTGATGTATTATTTTTTTCTCTTTTTCTTCTCCAAAGATGAATCAGATTCCTTTTTGTTGGCTATTTTGCAGGGGAGCGGGGGATGGATATATGTATTTTTTGGTAGTAATAACAAATAGCACTTCTCCACCTCAAAACATTTTCCTGCATTAAATATATCAACTGAGAGTAACTCTGTACAGAAACAGCTTTAACTTCAAAGACATGAAAGTAGAATTAAAAACCAAAAAATTGCCACCCAGTCCAAAGGTTATGGCTCAAATTTAACAGGTGGCCCTGACATAATGCATTTTCTACTCTCAGCTATGGTTCTAATAGGTTTGTCTCTGGAACCAAAATACAGCATCAAACTAAGCCCTCAACTGGCATTTTGAGCTAAACAGACATGGAACCAGGTGAGAGATGATGCTTCTCCAACATGTCATCCATTCAAGTAAATAGCCTGTCCACTTCACGAGGGAGGTCAGCAGCAGGCCAGTCGGAGGGAACATTCATGGCTTGTCCCTGCTCTGTAATTTGCCTGTGGCTAATTTCATAATTTCTATTTTTAGTGTTTGGTTGCTCCCATCGCTCTCATAAGCACAAATAATTGCTCCCATTTTTTAAAAGAAAGAAAGCAGCAAATAGCCCCTTAGTAAGGAAAGCCACTAATTTTAGCTACTAAAATTAATTTTGAATACCACTAAGAGAAATTTGCTACTGATCAACACATTAACAGGAAAGTTGTAACAAATGGTTCTATTTAAAAAAACGATACTGAGGCAAACTTAGTTCTTTTAGCCCAGGCAGAGTTTTAAACTAGAAGTGTTTTAATTTCACACATATAAACCAAAAAGAATTGATTTTTTTTTCCTTGTTTCCACTTATGGATTAAAGTCTGGGTAGCTTGCCAAGCTTGGTCAACTGATTACTGTTAACGATAACAGATGAGGTGGGTGCAGAGGGACTGATACCCATAACTATTGGGCAATAGATACATATGATTCAAATAAATCAAGAATTTTATATGAATAGATTAAATCATAACTTGAGCATCTGAATTCATAGTTCTTCAATGCCACATAAAAGAGGATGGTAAAAGGCTAAGAGTAAAACCTTTAGGTCAAATCAATCTCCCTCCTCCTACTGAAAAGATTCAGTTTGGGAATTTTCTTCTTCCTAGAGCAGCCATAGCCATGTCTAACCAGATTGGTCTTAATTGTCAAAAACCAGATTGACTATTTGTCAATCAAATACTCAGACCTCTGTGTCCGTGCAGTCCACCTCTTCCACCACAGACAACCATATTAACAAGCTTAATCTTGGCTTTTGAAGTTGGGGGTGGGGGAAGAGTCAGTCTGTACAGGGCCCGCAGGTCAAATCCTTTCACCCTCACATCCAGCCTTTCATCTTAGATATTTGTTGAGTTCCTACTATGGTCACGGATTTTATGGTAAGGACTCTAGGTTTTGGTTTGAAATGGGAAGGATTTTATTTTTTTTTTTATGCTTTTTTAAAAAAAGTCCTGTATAGCTAATAATGTTACATTAGTTTCAGGTGTACAATATAGTGATATAACAATTATATTATATTATATTATATTATATTATATTATATTATACTCAGTGCTCATCATAAGTGTACTCTTAATCCCCTTCACCTATTTCACTCTTCCCCCCACCAACCTCCCCTCTGGTAACCATCAGTTTGTTCTCTGTAGTTAAGAGTCTGTTTTTTGGTTTGTCTTTTTTTCTGTTAGTTTGTTTTGTTTCTTAAATTCTAATACGACTGACATTGTATGATATTTTCTTTTTCTGACATTTCACTTAGCATTATACTTTCTAGATCCATCCATGCTATTGCAAATGGCAAGACTACATTCTTTTTACGGCTGAGTAATATTCCACTGCATATATATATATATACATGTGTGTGTGTATATATATGTGTGTGTGTGTGTGTGTGTGTGTATATACATATACATATATACAGCATATATATAATGTATGTGTGTATATATATATATGTGTATATATATATGTGTGTGTGTGTGTATATATGTGTGTGTGTGTATATACATATACATATATACAGCATATATATAATGTATGTGTGTATATATATATGTATATATATGTGTGTATATATATATGTGTGCATATATATATATATATATATATACACACACCACAAATTCTTTATCAATTCATCAATGGACACTTGGGCTGCTTCCATAATTTGGCTATTGTAAATAATGCTGCAATAAACTTAGGGGCACATATAGCTTTTTGAACTGGTGGAAATGGGAAGGATTTTAAATCGAAGACTGACATGATCTGGCTTTAAAAGATCATTCTGGATGCTGTGTTGACAAGAATCTTTGCTGAGGCAAAGACAGAAGTAAAGAAGATCAGTTAGAAGGCTGATGATGGCATGGAATGGGTGGAAAGATTGTGAAAAGTGGTCAGATTTGGATAGATTATGAAAAGAGAATCAAGAGAATTTGCTGATGGAATAATGAGGCTAAGAGAGACAGAAATCAAGTTCATTAGAACATAAACTCCACTTTGAGAGGGTGTATACATATGGATGTGTGTGTGTCCAACTTATTGATCTCCAGCGTTTCTCATAGAGACTGCAAATATAATGGTCCTTCAATAACTGTTGAATAAATATAGTGCCTCCAAGGTTTTGAACAGAGAAACTACAGTTACTATTTATTGAAGGGGACTAGGAATAACTGCAGAGGTATGTTGTTTGTTTGTTTTGTTAGTGGGAGAGTGAAGCAATAGTGCAGTTCTGGACACTGCAAATTTAAATTGTCTACAAGATACTCAAGAGGAGCAATCAAGTTGGTAGTATATGTCTGGAACTTAGGGAAATCAGAGATAGGGAATACATTTGTCTTTTAGTAGCGAATAGATGGTGTTTAAAGCTATGGGGAAGATGAGATCATCTAGGTTGTGAATGTCTTAGAGAAGAGAAGAGTTTAAGGAATAAGCCCTAGGTCAGTTGAATATGTATAGATCAGGAAAATGAAGATAAGCAAAGAAAGAGCAGCCATCTCCAATGAAAGGGAGGGGCAAGAGTGAATGGTGTCTCCTATACAAAGAAAAGAATGTGTTCCGAAAAAAGTGGTTAAGTAATTGTTTCTAATGCTATTGATAAGTCCATTAAAAATATGAAATTTGATCACTGGACTTTGCAACATATAGGTAAACAATGACCTTGACAAAGCAGTCTCAAGAGCCTCAGGATAAACTGGGCCTGAAAAAACACAGATGGATCTCCAGCATCCAGAAGAGTGCTAACACACTCTTCTCACAGCAGGTACTCAACAGACATCTAAATGAATGAAGGAGCATGATCATTCCACGTAAAGTACATTTAAAAGTGATTCACACACAAATGACTTTAAAAAATTATTTTAAAGTGATTCACACATATCCCATGTTGGTCATCCTCAAAGAGAGATTAATTTAGACCCTGAGAATGTATTTGAACACATTTATACACACATAAAAAATTTGACGCAAAAATCATTAGAAATATTAAAAGATCGGGGCGCCTGGGTGGCGCAGTCGGTTAAGCGTCCGACTTCAGCCAGGTCACGATCTCGCGGTCTGTGAGTTCGAGCCCCGCGTCAGGCTCTGGGCTGATGGCTCAGAGCCTGGAGCCTGTTTCCGATTCTGTGTCTCCCTCTCTCTCTCTGCCCCTCCCCCGTTCATGCTCTGTCTCTCTCTGTCCCCCAAAAAATAAATAAACGTTGAAAAAAAATTTAAAAAAATAATAAATAAATAAATAAATAAATAAACGTTGAAAAATTTTAAAAAAGAAATATTAAAAGATTTATGTCAAAGAGAATATGTTATATGTAATAATAAAACAAATAATAACTGATATCAAACTATAATAGTTAAGTAAATTTTAGTTTATCCATATAATGGACTAATATGCAGCCATTAAAAATTAGTGAAAAATAACATATTTAATAGTATGGGTTGATAATATATAGTGGATCAAATGATACAATATGTGGATAAAAAACAGGAATTACTATTCTATATAGAATATTGAATTATTTAACTTGAATTATTCAACTTGAATTATTTAAAATGTGTATATGAGTTTGATGAGTATATGTGTATCTGCATGCATGTGCATGTTTATTTATTTGTTTATTTATTTACTTGCAGGGGGAGAGATTGAGGGCACACACAAAATGTTAATAGATTACCTCTGTATGATTACTCTCTCCCTTTAATATTTTCTCTTTTTCATACTTTACTGTATTTCTCCATTTTCCTCAAATATTAATATTTTGTTTTAAAACTCAAAAGTAAACTTTAAATTTTAATAAATGTTATGAATTATTGTATATAAACACATATAGTATATATAAAATTCAGTAATTTTTAGAATGCATTTAATTGTCCACTAAACATCTGACAGCAGCAAGACATCTATGATTATTGAAATCAACTGTAGTCAGAGTTATGTTCCCCATGAATTCTTTTTTTGTTTCAACTATCAAAGGATGATGTGATAGGATATTTATTAGGGGCCATGTCCACATACCTGGCTGTGCTTTGCTTTTTTTTTTTTTTTTTTTAGAGAGCGAGAGAGAGGCTCCAAGCATGGAGCCCAATGTGGGGCTCGATCCCACGACCTGGGATCATGATGTAGAAATCCAGAGTTGGAAATTCAACAGACTGAGCCACTCAAGTGCCCACGTGCATTTTTTTTTTTAAGTTTATTTAATCATTTTGAGAGAGAGTGTGAGCAGGGGAGGGGCAGAGAGAAAGAGAAGGAGAATCCCACACAGGCTCCGTTCGTGGTCAGTATGCAGAGCTGTCAAGGGGCTTGACCTCATGAAACTGTG
Source organism: Prionailurus viverrinus (assembly GCF_022837055.1). Classification (NCBI taxonomy): domain Eukaryota; kingdom Metazoa; phylum Chordata; class Mammalia; order Carnivora; family Felidae; genus Prionailurus; species Prionailurus viverrinus. The sequence goes on from NC_062568.1 coordinate 145,397,672, forward strand.
CGATCACGACCTGAGCCGAAACCAAGAGTCAGTCACTTAACTGACTGAGCCACCCAGTTGCCCCCGCCTCTTATTTAAGGTCATGTGCATTTCTAATCACTTTCTTTACTCTTAAGGTCTACACCAATGTACTGAATTTCAAAATGTTCATCTGTTTTCAGTCTTCCAAGTGGACATATCAGATCCATTTCACAGTTGGTAAAAGTGATTTTGCAGAAATGAATCATGAGATTGCCTAGGAAAAGAAGTATCTAAAAATAATCAATTCAGCAACTTGTGAAGACAAGTTTTTTGGCAAAGTATGTGACATATTGCCCCAGTGATACTAACAAATAATGCTGTATATCATCTAACTCCAGATTCAAATTAAAAGATGGATCTTATAATTTTAGTATCATAATGAAATCTGGTCCCCTAAATTCTCCAAATTATTAGTTATCCTAATAGGACTAATGGAATAGTTTCCCTACAACAAAGGCCACTAGTATAAAATATTAACGGAATCAATTTTAAGCAAATGCATAGCTAGTTTTTTTTCTTTTAGTTGTATGACTTAGTCTAAAAATGAGGCTGAAATATAGTAGGAACATTGTTGTTCCCAGATTATTTTATTACACTTAGAACTATATTTTAATTGTTCTATTAGATACTTTTAAACTTCAGCTACTTTTGAATAGAAGAAAGGTATAATTGATGAGAGGATAAGTAAATGAGTAGATAGATTAATGCATTTTAGAGACCACTATTATTTTTTACTAAAGTCATATTCAATAGTATGCATTAATAATCATTTAGCCTCTGTGTTAGGAGATTTCACATGAATTTATTTTCTAAATAAAAACAATACCTATTTTCTTAACATTCTCGGTCAAAAAAACAAAATATCTCTCTGTATAAATGATCAAATGAAAATGAAGTATTTTACCTAAGCTTTTTATAGTGATCCATTTAGAAGAGTTTAATTCTAATGTAAATGAAAATGTTTGTGCTTACTGAAAGGTATAACATAAAAATATCTGTATAAACCAGAAATAAGCCAGGTATCATTATTATATCATCAACTCTACAGATTCACCTGCTTTTCTTGAGACATATGCTGAAATATAATCCACTAAATAATTATTTCACTATTATCTTTTGACTCAACAAGTGTCAAAGAACTGTGACACTAATCAGTTGTATTACTATTTAAAGTATAAGCCATGGGGCGCCTGGGTGGCTCAGTCGGTTGAGCGTCCGACTTCGGCCCAGGTCATAATCTCACGTCTGTGAGTTCAAGCCCCGCGTCGGGCTCTGTGCTGACAGCTCGGAGCCTGGAGCCTGTTTCAGATTCTGTGTCTCCCTCTCTCTCTGACCCTCCCGCATTCATGCTCTGTCTCTCTCTGTCTCAAAAATAAATAAACGTTAAAAAAAAAAAATTTTAAAGTATAAGCCAAAGACTAATTATTTTTAAATATTTTTTTACCATTACAAAATTAAATTTTTAGTATTGGTGATCAGGAAACATCAAAAATGACCCCCCCAAAAATTAAGAATTAGGGGCACTGGGTGGCTCAGTCGGTTGAGGGTCCTATCTTGGCTCAGGTCATGATATCCCAGTTGGTGAGTTCAAGCCCCACATCTGGCTCACTGCTGTCAGCCTATCAGCACAGAGCCACTTAGGATCCTCTGCTCCTGCCTCGCTGCCCCTCCCCCATTTGTGCACTCCCAAAAATAAATAAATATTTTTAAAAATTAAGAAATAAAGTCACCCATAATATCACCCCCAAAACATAACAGCTTTACACGTAGGTATGTAGATGTATTACTTTCTGTTTTATTAATGCATATATTATCTTCAATTTTAGAACTGGACTCCTCTAGTGATGAAATTAGGTTTTTGTTTTGTTTTGTTTTGTTTTGTGAAATGCTGCAAATAATCTAAGAACTTTAAGTATCCAGATATGAGATATTTTTAATGGCTGCTTATTATTACATCAAATGGGTCTACCATATTCTGTTTAAGCAATCCCATGTTGACTGTGTAGATCATTTCTAATTTTCTCCATTATGAACAAAACTACAAACAACATATATTTGTACAATATCATGATTGTATCATTTGGCTGCATTTTCAGATTTGGTAGATGATTCAGCTTCACTGTATTTCTGAAACTATAAAAATGCATAGAAACTTTAATCTGTTCTTTCTCTCAAATATAGACTCTTCTTTATTCCCCACTTTACTGGAGGGGAACCTAACATTTTGCAGGTGCTAGCGTAGGTGATTTTATAATCCTCACAATAATCCTGTTTGATAGATCCTATCATATCCATAAAAAATAAAAATAAAAGGAAAGTGAGACTCTTAAGTAGCTTTGCCTAAAGTCACATTGCTGGTAACAAACAAAACCAGAATTTAAACTTAGATATGAATCCAAAGACCATGTTCTCTTAATTAGAGCAGGTCACAAGCTCTTTTGGGTTGGGAAAAGCTTATATGGTCAGTTCCTTTACAAAATACTGAAAACCTAATCTAAGAGGCAGCAGAAAGTGAGAAATTAGATCATAAAACACATGGTTTTCAAAATAACTACTTTGAGGAGTGGGATTTTGTTGTTTGTTTGGGGTCATGGGGTGGTTTCTGTGATTCCTTTCTTCTAAGTGGTTATGGTGGTTTCCTCCACCTTTTTTTTTTTTTTTTTACTATGTCCCTTCAGGGCTTTGAAAGGAGCCTACCAAACAGTTCAGAGCTTTCACTGTCCCTATTGTCTGGCCAGATTGAATGTGTCAACATCACACTCAAGACAACCCCGGCATTATGATTAGCCACACTTCCTTTTGAGCACAATCCTGCTGGAATTCAAACTTCTGACCCGATGGTGCATGATTCCAGCGGTGTGGAACAAAGCTCTTACACATCACAACAAAGGTAAAAACTGACAAAATTAATCGTTCTCACTCTCTTTGACTCCTGTTGATGGGTTCTCCTAAAGGCATGACATCAGACAGGGGGATGTAAAGGTCCTGAGATCACTCCTATATCACCCTAAGCAAAAAGGTTCTTGCTTTCCAAACCAGTGAGAATTCACTTTAATTTTAAATTAGGGGCACTTGGGTGGCTCAGTTGGTTAGGAATACTCTTGGTTTTGGCTCAGGTCTCAGTTTGTGAGTTCAAGGCCCACATTAGGCTCTGTGCTGATGGCATGAAGCCAGCTTGGGATTCTCTCTCTCTACCTCTCTCTCTGCCCCTCCCCTACTCCTGCATACTCTCTCTCTCTCCCAAAATAAATAAATGAACTTAAAAAAAATTAAAAATAAAAAGATTAGTACTCCATGTTTTCCATTATAATTAATCAACTAATCATTATTATGTTTGTCAAATACAAGTTTTTATACAATCAACCTGAAAAGTATGCTATCAAAGTCTGAGAAGCATCTAACTAACATTGAATTTTCTTTTCCCATTCCACCTCTCATCTCTCTATGGTTCTTCTTATTTGCATGGCTTTTTGCTTGTTTTGTTTAACCAAGATATTTTCTCAGGACTTTCAAATTGTCCCTTTTTCCTACGTCCTAAATCTTCTCCCTACACATACCTGAAACGCTCTCTCTTTTCAAACTTATCTTTCTTTCATTCCTTCTACAAAAATTTTACTGAGCGTCTACTACAGCCTCGATGCCATTTTAGCCCCTCAAAATAGAAACATTTATTTTTAGAAAAGGGAAGAGTGACATTATCGCCTTAGAAAATTCTCTGAGTAACTGGAATTCATGAAATGATTTCCACCTCAATAGCAGTTCTGATAGGCACATTTTGTGTCTCAAATTTCACTTGCCAAGCAATGTGCAAGCAATTGTATATCGCATAAGTATTTGGTTCAATTTACTTTTTTGGTTGGTATTGGCATTTGTCCGTGTATCTTCTAATCTGTTGATGCACATGTTCATATTAAGCTTTCAGAGGTTTCGGGATCTGTTTATATTTAACTTAGATGTGCACAAACCAGTAAGCATTTAATATCAATCCAGATGAATGTTTATTGAGTTATTTCAATAATTATAATATCCCTTACATTCTTAATATATAAATGACTATATTTTAGCACACAACCAGCCAAAATATTCTTCTGAACACCAGCCATACTATTAAGGCACTGCCTAGAGCCCAAAATTATACTGATGGTAGCTACCCTTTTTTGGTATAAACAGTAGATTTATTCATATGTTAATCCATATAGCTTTTCACACTGGTCCTCAGCCAGGCTATGACAAAGTGAGGAGATCCTTGCCAGTTCCTGTCTGGCAGATGCATGTGACTTGAAGGAATCTTTGGCCCAGAGTTTGATCAATAATGCCAGAATCACCTAGGGAACTGAGAACATACGGATAACTTCCTGGGCTTCCAAACGTTGATTAACTGTATTTGTTGATTAGCTACATTTAATTATTATGGGCATATTTTAAAATCGTCCCAATGTGGTAATTTTCTTTATTGGCATGTAAAACTTGGGCATGTACAGCTTTCTTTATTGTCATGTATAGTTGTTAATACAAATCATGTGTACCTTACTGGACACTGTGGTGATATGAGCCTTTTTAAGTTCCCTGGGGTCCCTAAAGAATAAACTATTTTACTAAAATTCAAGCCAACATGATCACCACTTGCAGAGATCTGAGGTATCTATGCTTTTCATTGCTGAGTTCCTTCTTTTGGGGGAGTAGGGAGAAGGGAACTGGACCTCTCCTCAGTGGTCAAACACCAGATAATCCAAATAGGAAAATTATCATCTATAGTATGGCTTATAAAACAACAGGACCATTCTGTCAAGCCTGCCTTTTTAATTGAGGCATTATTCTTCCAAAAAATATATACATATATATTAAAAAATCAGAAACAGACCATGACTTCAGGTTAAAAAATGATGGTAATTTATCTTCTGACCAAATGATGGTTCTTACTGGTTCCATTTGCACTACATTGTTCTCACCAACTCTCTGTGGATGAGGAATTGTATTAGCCTGTCATTCATATAATACATATAGCAACACTGATAGAGGGGCCATCCTTCAACAACAGTTCCATCTCTCAATCTCGTGACCCAGTCCCCCTGAGTTGTTGGCTGGTGGCAGTTAAATAGTTGCTGTAACCCCTGTGCTCCAGGATTCCTAATACAATTGGCCAAGGTCTTAAGTGATGACACTGAGTCCCTCTTAGTGAAGTTGGTCCCTTTACGGTAAGAACATCTAAGTCAAACATTCCCGAGCCCTGCAGTTCCTCTGAGATAAAAATGCTTCTTCCATTTCAGACTGTCAAAAGATGAACATAGATAGGACGGGAAAGCCTGAAGAAATTAACTGGTAAATGTACACGGATTATTTGCTTCTTCCATTGTAGGGAATCACTGGGATATATAGATACAAGACTAAAATGAAATGTCATCAAAATAGTTGTGTCTTTTTACAAACGTACTTTTATCCCTGCTGTTAACTGCATACCTGTTTTAAACAAGCATTTTATAGTTACTTTTGGGGCACCCTGGGAGCTCAGTCAGTTAAGCATCCGACTCTTGATACTGGCTCAGGTCATGGTCTCACAGCCATGGGATCAATCCCCGCCCCATGACAGCACTAAGCCTGTTTGGGATTCTCTCTGCTTCTCCCCTGCTTGCACACACTCTCTCTCAAAATAAATGAATAAACTTTAAAATATAGATAATGTTACTTTTAATTTTTGTGGATTTGTTTCAAAGTCATTCATCACCAAAAGTTATATATATGAAAAACCTCACAAATAAAGTTGACAAGGAGAGAATAAATTGGAAAAAAATCTGTAAATCTGTAACAAAATGCTAAGATTCATGATACAATAAATAGTTTACATTTATGAGTGTTTCCTGTGTAACAGTCACTGTTCTCAGTGGTTTACAGGTTACTATTTCATAACAAACCCAAGGGGTAGTTCTATTCCAATGATCACTTAAAGGAAAAATGGGTAAGTAACTTGCCAGTAGTCACAGTTAACAAGAAACAGAACATGAACATGAGAGGAGTGCATGAACAGTCCCAGTACATGAACCCAGGAAGTTTGAATCCAAAATCTGTCATCTTGTCTTTTTTAAACCCTAAAATTGGTTTTCGGAATTAATTAGGGAACAAAAAAATGAACATCTCTTTAGGGAGAAAAAAAGGCCAAGCATATGAATTGATGATTTCAGAAAGAATACAAATAGCCCCCGCCAACCCCCCCCCCCCAAAAAGAAAAAATCTCATCAATAATGGTGATCTGCAAATTCCCATCATATGCACCTTGCTGTGCTGTGAATGGGTTCCAGGTTTGCCCAGACCTAGGCCTGCCTGGAACCTTTGGCTGATTGGCTCCAATAGCAAGCATCCTCAACCACCTTCCTCAGTGCACCACACTGCTAGAACATTCTAGGTGTTCCATGACATGAAAAAGTTGGGCAACTTTGATTAACATCTTTGATTCTCAACCAATAAAATAATGTCCATGGGGTACTTAGCAAAGTGCTGGGCACATCATAACCACTCAAAACTGACATTACCTGCTTTAGGCTGAATGATATATGCTGCCCAATAATAGCCCATTAGCAGTTGTGAGAAACACTGTCCGCATTTTTCCTCCGCCAAATGCAACTGGTATATGCTAACCCACTACTCGCTAGAGGATTTTTAATAAAATTGGTGCCAGGTTGGCATTATTAAATATGTAGAAGAACTAGTCTAACTGCAGGCCTGTTCCAGCAGAATTCTGAGTTGGACGCTTGCTTCTGTTACCGACTTCTAGGTCACAGGGAAGGTAATACTGTTTCATCTCATCCTTTACAAAGTAAAAATTTGCATATCACACAACAAAAGTGGAGAAGCTAATCACTATATTCTCTAGTTTGTGATGCACCAAGAAGCAGATCCTATGGTAAGAGCCTTAGAAATAGCTACATGCTACATCACAAGCCATCTGAAAAACTGACACATTTGTATGATCTACTGAATAGCCTGCTTTAAGACTTCATCATTGATCATCACCCTGCTCCCTGGAAGGAAGAAGGGAAATGATGGACAGTAACAAGGGGAGAGAAAAGGAGACGTTAAGTCATATCCAAAAGAAACAAATATAAAATGATTTGACAGCAACAATTTGTGAGTCAACAGGGAAGCTTTGTACAGTGAAGTGCTGTGAATCAAAATGATCAAATGATTTTATTAGTTTTGTTTTATTAGTCAGATCTATTACCTTTTTTTTATGATCAGAGAAAAACAGAATAATTATAATCAGTTTATCAAGGCAGACCCTGGTGGAAAAGTATACTCGATTCCCTGATTCCACTCCAGCCAAACTATAACCACTGCCCCTGGATTAAGAATACTTAGTCTCCTAATTCATTCGCTCCTCATAGGGAGGCCATTGGAAGCAGCAAACAAAGGTTTCTCATAGAACAAATTCAGGACATCAAGAGAAAACTAAAGTGTGAGCTATTGTATTTAAAAAGCATTGGAGATGGACACTGCTCAAAGCTGAGGAGAAAGAAATCTTAATTTATCTTCAAGCCCCAGACTAAATATACTGCCAGCACTCACAGCAGAAGCCTTTCTCACACCACCGCCCTCTTTCCCAAGCCCATGAACCTCACCTGGAGTAATCACATTCTCAGTGGGAGAGAGGGGATTCAGTTACCGTGATAGCTAATTCTGGGACCTCCCCGAAGCAAAGACGAACAGTCAGTATAAGCCACTCCAAATTATAGATGGGCACTCTGTGATGTAGACTGTTGTAGACAGGGCCGAGACAATTACCAAATGAAAGAAATACTGTTATTTTAAGAAATCTAACATTTTAATACAATGTGAAAAATGATGAGGGAATAATAAATGGAGTACATAAAAAGAGCTAATAATAAAAAAGAGCTTGGTGAGAAATCCCGCTGTAATATTTGCATTTACCCTGAAACTAATGCCATGCCATTTCTGAATGCAAATAATTCACGAGAGGAAGCAAAATGAGGATGTTAATAATCATTTTTCCCTTAATGAGAAGCTGTTCTTTGACTGAAAGGTGCTTTAAGACGGACTAAGTGAGGCTTAACAAAAGAGTTCCTTTTTGGGGGAATGCATAAATGAAGGTAGTTGAGTTTCATTCTGGGATTTAAAGGCAGCAGCATTAACATCATCATCACAAATATTATTTCTACATTTTTAAATAATAAAAATTCACCTTGTCAATTTAAAATTCCTCCTTGTACTGATTTTAGCTCAAAGTGATATTTCTTGTGGGGTTTCCAGGTATTAAAAGCATCTTTCAGTACTTCTTTTAGCCATGTCAAACTTCTGCTACTTTTAATAATAACAACGAATGCTGACTGATTGCTTACGACTGGCCAGGTACTGTCCTATGAGTTTGACAAGGGTCACCCTCATCTTAGAGCTAATGAAACTCCCAGAGACAGGGGTGAAACTTATCCAAGGACACCAGCGAGTAAGCAGAATTTATTTAAACTCAGGAGACCCAACTGCCCTTTCCACCTTGGTAGCTACATCCCTTTTGATGTTATGAACAGACTCAAGTGGCCTCAGCAACAAGCTATGAAGACTGACATGCAATGATACCTGCGCACAATGCAAAGCCTAGAGATGCTATTCTTTTCAAACCGAGCTTAGAGTCTGTCTTCTCTCTTTCTTCCTTCCTTCAAGTAGGCTGCTAGGTAAGGGGGAAAGATGCCTAAACACAGGAGAAGTTTAAAAACCCAGCCCCAATTATACATCTGTGGCTCTACATTTACCTCACTCGGTGTGATTTATCTCAAGGTTTAATGGCCTGATTACCAATGTCACTTCAATGGGGGAAATTTATATTGCTGAAATGCTTCCATTTCAACAGCAAACCATTTCAATATATTTCCCTGCTGACGGAGTCAGCATGGTACAGTGGTTGATAACACGAGTCTTACAGTCAAAGTATATTGGGAGACAATTCTCTCTGGGTGTCTCATATTTCTGCACGTCTTTCAAGCAATGGTACTGACTGACTTTGTTCTGAGCTATCTTTGCAAGCATGATTAAATAGCAAACATCCTTGGGAGACTGAGATAGCATTTCTCTCCAGAATAAAGGCTAGCCCTCCTTACTGTCTTTTATAAAAGATCAGTTTCCTCGGCTCAGGGTTCCTGTCCTATAATGCAGCTCATTGCATATGCAAGTGACACCTGGCCCTCTTCTCACCATTCTGTAGGAACTGGGGCTCAAGGAAATGCTGATACTATGAGTACTATTATTAGTATGAATAATAAAGGCCTCTGTCTCTGATCCAAGTGTTTCAAGTCTTCTGTCAGCATCCATGACAGAGGCTAACTTGTTTAGCTTGCAAGGAAGTTAGTCTCAGATTCCATAGCTCTTGACAAGGCCCATATTGGAATCCTAGTTCTTTTCTTTACTAATTATGTGATGTTAAGAAGGTTATTTAAACTCTCTGAGCCTCAATATACTCCACTGTCAGTGGGACCATCCTTAAGAGTTTAGTGCTTACTATATGGTGTAATATATATCATCTTACATAATGTATAACACATGCATTAGCATAATGTCAGGCACAAAATACGTGCTCAAAAAATTTACCAACTATGGCTCTATTATACTGAAGGAATCACTAGGAATAAGGAACCCAATTCTAGCCCATATTCTGTAAAGCCTCAGAAGTCACTTAACTTATCCAGGACTTGATTTTATCCTCTGTAAAATAAGACCGCTAGATGAGTTGATTGCTAGGGTTCCTGATAGCTTTAAATTCTGAAATTTTGTTTCAACTTCTCCTCACCATCTTCCTTCTCTTGTCTCAAAAGCACTTTCTCTCATCAAATTTTTATAGAGGTAACAGATCCAGCACAGAACCTGACTGGAGCTACAACCAAGACCCAGCTCCAATCCAAAGGAGAAACGTCTTACTGCTATAGGAGAGGGAGTTGCTTTACTAAGGCCAGCTGAAGATGAAGCCAGTACTGGAGTTACTTTATAAACAAAAACAGTCTTGCTAATTTTAGCCATTTCTGTTCTCTCTAGCGCACACCCAACTGGCTTTTCTGTTGCAGCTAAAACAAGAGCAGAGACTATGAAAATGTAGAAGAGGTTTTGGATATCAGAAATAATAAATAGAATCAATAATTGGACGTGTTGCCTAATTTGATATGGCACATGAGCAAAATGATGAGAAGATCTAGCTTTTGTATCCAGCTCTGTACACAACTGACTGTGTGACCCAAATTAATATATCGACTCTCACGAGGTCTCAGGACCCTCACTGTGAGGACACTGGATCAGACAATTCCTGAGGTCTCTTCTGACTTCATAATTTTATGATTAATGCCACCAGCACTTTCACCTCCCTGAATAATTTAGCTAAAGAAATGACTAAATTTATCTTAGCTCATCTGCATGCAGAGGGATCAAATTAAGTGGCAGGAAATTTTTGTACACACCAGGAGTGTGTAAGCAGAGACCGATAACTGTCATCTTGATCTAGAATCCACGTTAGTCCCAGTGTAAAGTCCAGCCAAAGCTATGTCAGGTTTGGGTCACAAGTGACAAGTCTATATGCATGAGTATTCAACTCTTGACATACTTGTCCATATCGAATGGCTTTTCCAATAGCAGTGATGCCCTTGCTCATTCCCACCCATAGACACCTACATTGGTCTTCTTGGATTCAAGACATACTCATGAAACAATTGGAAGGGCTAGGGCAAGCACAGAAAATGGTCGCAAGGAACACAAAGTAGACCAGTCAATGATTTAAGTCCCAACGATTATCTTATTAGCAACAATCTCTAACCAACCAATGTCAGGAGAATATACCACTTTGTAATAATTGCAATGGAAAAACAAATAGGTTTCTTCCCATAGCACATCATTGATATTTTTAACACTTAGCAAGATATATACTTTTTAATATCTCTGCCATGACTAAACTAATTTCTTCTGGGCTACATCATTTCTATCTTTGCACCTACTCCTGTTATTCAATGTACAGTACTTTGGAGTTTAGCATACTTGATTTTAAATTCTGGCTTTGCCATTTGCTAACTGTGTGATTCTGGGCAAGTTACTTAACCTCTCAGAGTCTTAGTTATTCCACGGGTATAATTAACATAATAATATCTACCTCACAGCGGAGTTGTTAGATTTTATTGAGTCAACTTTTAAAGTGTCAAGTACATTGTCTGACCAATGAGATTTAATATATTGTAGTTTTTACTATAGCAGGTAATCAATACATATTTATTGAATAATAGTTATAATTTCCTGATTATTTACTGTGTACCAGGCCCTAAGGTGTTATTTCACACAACACTATATAAAGTAGGTACCATTATAGCTCTCATTTGAAAGATAAAGACCTGAGAACAGACAGGTGAAGTGAAATGCTTCTGTAGATCCAATAGTCAGGAAACAGTAGAGTCAGAATTTAAACTCAGGTATTCTAGCTCCACAGCCCAAGCTCCAAATGACACAAAATATTACCTCCAAATGAATGAATGATTTGATTTCAAACAGAGCTAGGCAGCCAGAAGAGATTAAGAGATGATTTATTATATACTTTAATCTTAAAACAAGTTCCTATATCATTATCTAGAACTAGATATATAGACCCACATTTATTAAATTTCTGTTACCAGTTTTCAAAATCCTGAAGAATAAGACACCGAAGAGTATTTTATTCCACTAATTAGCATACAAATATTTCTACATAGTTGTGACCTCCAGTGTCTATAGACAGGAAGAATAATTAGAAAATTCACTAAATCTCCTGTAGTTTGTATTTCAATTTCACAGAAACATAGTTAAGTATCATGCTTAAAATGGTTTTTTCTCTGTAAAGGTATTAATTGAAATTGTCCCTGAATACTGAAGAAAATCTTTTCAGTAAAAAAGACAACATATTTTTAACAGAGTTTGAAGAATTCATTTGCAAACAATTCTTTGAAGTAAATCTTTGGCCCTCTTCCTAAATTTTAAAGCTTTTTCCTTTGTTTTTCTTTGAAGATAGAGCAAAGTGAATTATAAATCACCATATTATAACAAATGCATTCTGATATTATTCATCTACTAGAAAAATCTTTTCATACTTTAGGTTAAATAACAAAACTACAATTCAAGATGAAACATCATTCATTATTCCAAGACACACACACACACACACACACACACACACACACACACACAGAATGAGTTCACTGTTCTCACTGTTTTATGGAAGAGAACCCAAAACCAGGGAAGAAAAGTCTTTATCCAAGATCAGAGAAGAAATAACTACAATAAGATGGGCCTGGCTACTCAATGTCTCATTCAAGTCTGCAGAAGAAACAAATCTAAAACAAGCAGAATGATTCAAACAGAAGTTTCTTTCTCATTTGCATAACAGACTGAGACAGATGTTCCAGGTTAGCAGGTGCCCCCATGTGGTAACTCAGAGACCCAGGCCCCTGCCAACTTGTGGCTCAGCCATCCCTTAGTAGCTCATCATGGTCTGCTTGCAGCTGGAAGAAAGGGAAACAGAGTGAAAGTGGCCATACCCTTCCTTAAAAGGCCCCAAAATGGCACACATAACATCTATCCCATTCACATTCCATTGGCTGGAACTCGAACATACTGTAACACATCAGATCAAAAGAGGGCAATTTAGTCTAGCACAGGAAAAATAAGAAATAAGTATTTTATGAATAGATCTTTCCCACACTTTGTATGTCCTATTCCATGTGACTCCAGAGTTGAAAGAATTCAGATGCAGAGAATTTCTTTTTTTTTTTTAATGTTTACTTATGGTTGAGAGAGAGAAAGACAGAGCATGAGCAGGAGAGGAGCAGAGAGAGAGGGAGGCACAGAATCCAAAGTGGGCTCCAGGCTCCAAGCTGTCAACACAGCCGACAGCCCCAAGGCAGGGCTTGAACTCACAAACCATGAGATCATGACCTGAGCCGAAGTTGGACGCTCAACTAACTGAGCCACCCAGGTACCCCCAGATGCACAGAATTTCTAAAGAGTCTTCTATTACATGTTTTTAAACATTCTAGAATATTCCAAGAAATAATTTAGTCATTTTACAATGAGATAATATAGGATAACTGTGATCAAAATACATTTTCTCTTTGTTCTATGCAAATAAAAACATTTTATCTTGGACAATTTTTGCCAGAGTTCTCTTTTGTTTTACCAGAGTAACAATACTTAAGAATCAGGGAATTAGAAATGTTATTTTAAAATTATCTGATCCAGGCACCTGGATGGCTCAGTTGGTTAAGCATCTGACTCATGATCTCAGCTCAGGTCTTGATCTCAGGGTCTTGAGTTCAAGCCCAGCGTTGGGCTCTGCACTGGGCATGAAGCCTACTTTAAAAAAAAAAAAAAAAATTATCTGATTCATTGTTCTACATTCAGGAAGGTGAACACCTATACCATTCTATTTTAATGGAAACACTTTTTCAAAGATGTGCAAAGGAGATTCCAGCAAGTCCTTGTATGCCCAACAACCCTGTCAGGAAATTCTTTCTTGTTGCTAATTTAAATTTGTTATCCTATAGCTTAAGCCCAGTTCCTTTTAGATCTTTCTTAGACATAAAAAACAGATGTTCTTTTATCCTTAGTATATTACACATTCCCACATTTCTACATTTAGCCTTGTCCCTAGCAAACTGAATAATCCCAGAACCTTTTCCCCACAGGTCCCATGCCCAAGCCCTTTAATTGTATTTACGTGTCTCCTTAGAAATCTGTCCAACTTTCTCATGTTTAAGTTTTCATGGTCCAGAATGAGGTCTTTGTAATTTAATCAATTTGTATAAATACCTGCTCTATGAGAGTATGGCATTCATGGAGAGAATATGAACCTAATTCCCAAGTAAATAATATTCTATCAACAATAAAATAAAATCTCATCACTATATTTTGTCTTTTTCTTGCCAGTTGCTGCATTCACATTTGTCATCCCCCTTACGCAGAAGTCTTGGCTCACAATCCACGTTTCCAGTTACAGAACTGGCAAAGCCACATACTCCTTTCTCAACACACCCTTATCTCAGAAAAGTCAACACTTTTCTCCACAAATGTTGGGAATCTTTCACATTTTTACAACCAAGACACTTAAAATATTTCACATTCAAATAGCCTCTTTACAGCTTGCAAAAAGGCTCTAATATATGTGTTCTCATTAACTCTTCACAACAACCCTGGGAGGTAAATGACACATCTTCATTTGAAGGACAAGGAACCCGGAGTAGAGTTTAAGTGGTTTGCCTAAGATTGCTTAGGAGTAGGTGGCAGTTGTATATCACTAACTCAGAGCACTTAAGTCCAAATCTAATGCTTTTGCAGTCCATAGAGGGGAACGATTTCTTTCTTTGGTTTTAGATCTGCTGCCTAAGAATCTTAACAGAAATAAGTAATTCTTAAAAGTAAAAAGATGTTGGGGCGCCTGGGTGGCCCAGTCAGTTGAGCCTCCGACTTCAGCTCAGGTCACAGTCTCACAGGTTTGTGAGTTTGAGCCCCGCGTTGGGCTCTGTGCTAACAGCTCAGAGACTGGAGTCTGCTTTGGATTCTGTGTCTCCCTCCCTCTCTTTCTGCCCCTCCCCGTATCATGCTCTGTCTCTATATATGAAAAATAAATAAATGTTCTTTTTTTTTTTTAAAGGGTATGTCGGTGGCTCAATCAGTTGAGCATCTGACTTTGGCTCAGGTCATGATCTCACGGTTCATGGGTTCAAGCCCTGCATCAGGCTCTGCGCTGGTGGCTCGGAGCCTGGAGCCTGCTTTGAATTCTGTGTCTCCCTCTCTCTCCCTACCACTCCGTCACTCACACTCACTCTTTGTGTCTCAAAAAGCAAATAAATGTTAAAATTTTTTTTAAGTAAAAAGATGTCGTATGAACTATATCAATAAAAATATCTGATTTGAAAACTATCTCCTATTATTAAAGGAGGGTGCTTAAATATAACTTCAGTGTCCGAAGACTGATCTTCATACAATGATTTCAAAAGATATTGGTCTTGAACATGGTTCAACAAGTGTGTGACTGCCTGTATTCTTGGAAGGGGGTAACGTGTTTGGTACAGAGTAGATGCTTGGTAAATGTGCACCTGAGCAACACATCGTTATTCATTATTCTTATGTAATTATTTGTGGAGTTTTTCAGAGCTTTCCAAAACTCAGTCACATGCTCATAAAAAGAAAACCCCATGCATCCAAATATCAATCAGCCTTGATAAAAGACAGCAAACTTTTCTAACATATAAATCTTTTTTTTTTTTTTTTACAGTTTAGGTATTTAAGAGGTTTTTTTTTTTTTCATCTTTTCAGAAAAACTTGTTAAGGAGAAGTTAAAATGGATTTTATGAGATTTTGAAAACACATTATTTAATTCAAACATCCATGGCAAACAAATTAATTTCATATATACCTATAGCTATAAATATATATATATGGCTTATTTTTTTTAATTTATTTATTCATTTTGAGAGAGACAGAGACAGAGTGAGTGGGGGAAGGGCAGAGCGACAGGGAGAGAATCTCAAGCAGGCTCTGTCCTGCCAGCGCAAAGCCCAACGCGGGACTCAAACCCACGAAACTGCGAGATCGTGACCTGAAATGAAACCATGAGTCAGACACTCAACTGACTGAGCTACCCAGGTGCCCCATATATGACTTATTTTTTTATAGAAAACAAGTTTATTAATTTGGAACTTTTCAGATATGTTTTTGCCAATGATAATACCATTATTATCTACTAACTTTCCATCCAAATGAAAGTAACAGTAATTACATTAGACCAAACCTTGCTTATCCCATGATGTGTAAGTTTTATTGGCTGTCTGAGTTAGGAGGCACACAGGATTTTCAAAGACTCTCTCTTTATTATCCACTTGATTTAATAAAATTCTTCTTTGGGGAAAGTTTCTGGTATCAAGTAACTTTTATCAATGCATACGTCCTTTTTATCATTGTGTTAAAAGATTCAAAACTATGGAATTTCCTTTCCAGGGCTATACAACACTTTAAATCCTTAACAACTAATAGATTTTAATTTCCTCCAGTATACTCTGGGCAATGCATATTTTAATTATGTTTGTATGATTTATCTTGGGATTTTTGCTTGAAAATAGACATCGTATATTTGGTATTCATTTTTTAATCTAATTATATGGCAAACTTATTGGCCTACAAGAGATTCATTTAATTTTGCAACATAATTTCACATTCCTATTCTGAATTGTTTTGTAGGTTTAGTTTTTGTCTTAATTAGAAGTAACTTGGAAGTAATTCCATGAGAAAATGAATATAAATTTAGAATTTGTTATATTACTACACACAAAGGAGAAACTTCTAAACTGTTTTTTGGCTAATATGCTATCATCACACTATTGCTTCCTCTGCCACTTTTTATTTAATAAAAATACTGTAATTTTAATAATAATTTAAAAAATTTAAATGGGATGTTTATGCCTATCAAATGTTAATGTTATTTATTTCATGCTAAAATGTATCTTTTGTCCTAAAAATGTATGTTTTAAACCAAATTTAAAACTCGATGGCAATTTTTTTCGAATTTTTTTCTTAAGATTTATATTTGAGAGCAAGAGAGAGAGAGAGAGAGTACGTGAGCAGGGGAGGGTAGAGAGACACAGAATCCAAAGTAGGTGCCAGGCTCTGAGCTGTCAGCACAGAGCCTGGCGCGGGGCTTGAACTCATCAACTGTGAGATCATGACCTGAGCCGAAGTTGGACGCTTAACCGACTGAGCCACCCAGGCGCCTGGACTGCAATATTTTATATTAAAGATAAGGAATGGGATAAATCACTACAAGTTTTCCAACCAGAAAAGGAACATGCTCTGAGTTTCACAAGGTATTCGTTTTAGGCCCTAACACCTTTAACTGAACTTTCCAAGGTAGGGTAATATCTGCAAGTAAGTCTGTCATTGAGTGAAGAGCTTAGCTTTGAGAGAATAAATTCGGCAACAGAAATATCTAGCTAGATGTATAATATAATTTCACACTTACAGAGTTTGCTACATGGAAATCACCTTCCTCTTTCATTTTGGTTGCACTGTTCTTGGGCACTTGCCATTTAATTTTGGGTTACTCATGCCTTGGAAGTTAGAGAAAACAACACAGAAGAATAATGCTGAAACCAAGCTTCTGCAACCATGGAATTATGGATCATGAAGATATGATGTGAAATTCCATTTATGCTATATTCGTTTACATTGCTGCCGCAATAAGCTTATATAAAGACTGGTTGGGGATATTCACTGGCCTATGCATTGCTATGTCGTAGAAGTATTGGTATCTGAAAACTAAGCTAGTTTATACCACATTCACTAATTAAGCAACATCATCTCAATTTCTGCCATATTAATAATTAACTTATATGGAAGCTATAATTTCAGAGCCAAAATGATGGCGCAAAACAGTTACAGATGCAGTTACAGCTGTTTTTCTGTAAATCAATGTTTAGCATGACCCACTGCTGAAGGAAAGAAAAAAAAAAAAACCACTGGGAGAAATGCTTTTAAATTAATAGATTTATTCAAAGAACTTTTTTTTTATCTTTTCATTTCTATCTCAATTAGACATTGGTGAAAGATGGAGCAGGAAGAGAAATAACAGAGTACTGGCACCTTCCTTTCCAGAAAGAAAAGCAACATGGGCTTATCCACAGAAATTTATAGCATGGGTGTAAATGAATAACGAATAATGATAGAACAATGCCACAGGTGATAGGGCAACTGTAATTAACTGTACTGTCATATATAAGTGACAGATAATAGAGACCCTTTACCACCTTGGAGATTTACAGAACAAAACGCCTGTGTATAATTTAGTAAATACATATTTTTATAGAGGAGATTTACCATGTGTTAATTAGGAGGCAGTTTCAAGGATTTATTGCAGCACAAGAGAAAAGATGCATCTAGAGTAGGTAAACAAAGCAAAAAGAGAAAAGGTCAGGAATGGGAATTTGGCTAATTAAAAGGAAAAGGCAGGCATGTGGGCAGAAGACCAGATGAAATGGGAAAGTATTTTTCACAGAAGATATCCAGGTATGTCATCTGTAAAGCATACACCTTTGCTAGTAAGCAGGTTAAACACATATTCCTCCTCCAGTCTGTGCATTAGAATCTGCTTCTGACCAAGTAATGAATAACTTCATATGCTAGTGAATACTACACTAGGAATCTCACACCAATGGTGCGTGGCAAAACTCTGGATTTCCTAAGGACAGTGCCAGCTAATTAGAAGGCAGTATGCACGGTTTGGATAAGGGTTTTATCACCTTATAGAATCACTGATGTCTTTAAGACTTGAAGCCTGATTCCTTAGATAAAAATCTATTCTGGATTCACAAGCTAATGAGTTGACAAAGCAGAGAAATTATATATGAAAATAAGTTCGGCTTCTTGACAAAAAAGGAGAGGGAGAGAGAGAAAATCAGTATCAAATCTTCAATCCTGAAATTAAATCTGCTGCTTTAGATTTTTCCTTTTTTCTTTTTTTTTTCCTTTCTTCTTCTTTTGATGAAAAGCTGAAAACTTAAAGCACAAAGGTTTCACCAGCCCAGCAAGCAGATTCATGGCCTAAATAAATCCCTGAAAATTGTCCAGGTTCCCATTCTTCTTTAACACTAGAAGAGGCCAGACTGGGGCAGGCATTTCATGGAAGTCTCAGATCTCTGCCACATTACTTACATTGTGTGGGGAAAGAGCCTTGGCCAGATAAAGGCTTCTCGTTAATTTATAAGGGTGATAATGTTTTTCCATTCAGCATGCAAGATGTACACAGATGGGCCCTATGTTTCTTGATTTCCGCTCTACAAGACATCAAGTGCAATGCTTTGCACTGGATTCCTGGTGGGAGAGGTAGAAAGGAGATTTTTCATGCTCCTTATAGAAGCTGAAGGATAATAACTCAGGAAGAGTCACTTACAGAGTTTAGGGAACATTGGTGGCTGCTTCATTGTTCCTTTCACGGCAGGCTAGAGGGCAAAAGTTTATCAGAAGGGGAGAAAAAAAAACGAGGGTGAAATGGAACTGAAAAGAAATTCAAATTTGCTTAAATGAAATTTTCTCTGGGGCTTTAATTCTAGTCTTTGATTTACATTCTTCTAAAAAAAAATAAGTGATGTTTTAAAAATGGCAGTCCTTTTGTATCCTTCATTTAATCATAAACCTTTGACTGTGGGCATTGTTAATAACATTAAATATTAGGCTTACATTGTTAGCTTAATAGTAAGTGGAAAGGATGGCTTTCTAATTGTATGATTTTTCTCACTCAAGCCTTCTCTTTTAATAAGTCGGTTTAAAAATTCAAGAGACAGTCTAATATTAGGGTACTTACTAGAGGAACTACTCATCCAAGAAAGAAGCATAGCCAGTGCAAATCACTTACAATTTAGAAATTAATGAGTTCTACCGAGTTTATCCTTGAAAATTATTAAAATGCTACCTAAAATGTGTATTAATTAGACATACAGTATCTTAAGTTTCTTAAATATTGCAAGCCAGTTTTTAAGTAACATTTGAAAGTAAACCAAATAGAATTCACAGTCACTAACTCTTTATAGAATATTCAACTCTCTATCAAATAAATTTTAAAACAGGTTGTTTACTATATGAAATAACTGTATTGAAGTGTTATGTCTCACTTAGCAATATATTACTAGTCAGGGGGTTTTAACAGAATTTTTTTTAGATTTTTTTTTTAACTTTGAGAATTTCTAACTCTCACTTTCCCTAATAAAGTAGAATCTACAGGTTTCCTCTCACATATCCGTGGTCCCACAAGTAACTGGCCTAGAGCCATGGATACTTTCTAGTCTGATGTGTTCTCTATTCAAATCAGTTTCATGAGTAATGGTTCAAAGTTATGAAATGTTCACTTAATAGTTTATAGAAAGAGTGTTTAAGGTAAGGATATTCAGTGGTTTGTGCACAATACCGTAGAAATACTGGCATCAGAAAACCAACTCAATCTGAGCAAATTTATATCTACACAGCTTTTCTCTTAGTAAAAGGAAGAAATATCTGCGTGGTAGCATGATTTTTGTAACAAAGGTCCTCTCAGTTATAGATGACGTAATCTACAGTTAGAATGGCCATTTGCCTAGGTGCTAGGTAATAAGATGAAAGCAGAAGTGATATATATGCCGGTTTGAGGCTTTCTCCCTGAAAAAAAAATGTGCATGTGCTCCCAGGCTCTTTGTTCTCTCTGGTTGGGACATGATAGCAACTGTAGCAGCCACCGTGGACCCAGAGAAGGTAGCTATGGGGCAAGGGTGGCAGCTTCTTTTTACCAGCCTTGCATCTCAAAACTCTGGATTGTTGTAAGAGAACAGACAGTTCTATCATTTTAAACCACTGCTTTGGATTCTCTTTATTAAAGACTTCTTTACCTCTGTTAGAGCTGAGCCCCACACCAATTCCAAGAGTGAAACATACCATGCCTTCACTTGTAGGGTTTTAGACCAAACTCAGTAGATTTCCTTTATGTATGTGAAAGCTTTTGAAAAAAGATACTATCAAAATGAAAAGGGTTATTATTATTATTATCATTATTATTATCTAGAGATTTTTTTTCAAATTGTAGTAGCTACTGGTCTAATGTTTGAGAATTAAGATAGAGAGGGGAAATAGATATATAAAAAGAAAGAACGTATCTGAAATTCATAGAATAAGTATACCTCAATAAAGTCTAAATTTAGAATTTAGGTTCTAAATGCTTTAACCCTCAAAATGACTCAAAGTTATACACAAATATAAGTCATTGTTAAGGGTATGTAAATGAAAGTCAAGTGGAAACACAAAACTCTGAAATAAGAATTACTAAATTTGATATTAAGCAATGCATATATTTCATCAATACTGGTTCACATTCTTACAGGATGATTTCATTTGAAAAAATGTATAGTTTATCATTTTACAATCAAGATTGATAGTAAATTATCTAAATATATAGTTAAATAGAAGACTAAAATATGCATGTGGTTATCTCTTGATTCTTTGAAAATCAAAAGTAAGATCAACGTAATGTCTCTTTATTTTCTTTAGAACAGATGTTGGCAGATTTTTGTAAAGGGTCTAATAGTCAATATTTTAGGCTTTGTGGGCCTTAAAGTCTGCATAGCAACTATATAACTACCAGTTAGAGCAAAATCAGCCATAGATAATATAGAAATGAATGAACATGTCTGTGTTCCAATAAAACTGTTCATGAACACTAAAATTTTAATTTCCTACAATTTCCACATATCATGAAATATTACTCCTCTTTTGATTTTTCTAAACATTTAAAAAGATAACAGCAATTTGAAACTCACAAGCCTTAAAAAACAGGCAACAGACCAGATTTTGCCTGCTGGCCATAGTTTGCCAATCCCTGATACAAAATGATCACAAAATCAAATCAATATATACAGAAACATTTACCTATGGAAGATGAATTTTAAATCTCTCCCTTATTTAGGTCAGTTAAAAGGGTTTTACAAGAGGTAATTGAAACTCATTCATTCAACAAATATTAGTGAGATCCTACTGGGAACCAAGCACATAATACAAATAAAGCAAGTCTCTGCCTCAGGGGAATTTTAGTCCAGTTTGTGAAACAGACATGAATAAATAACTAGTGCAAATAAACTGTAATCAACTACAATATCCAGTTTAATTCAAAAATTAAATAAAACTGGTTTTCAACACCAATTTATTTCATTTAATTATAAAATGAAAATTATAAATTTTCTTTTTTTTTAATTTTTTTTCACATTTATTTATTTTTGAGAGACAGAGTAAAACAGAGCATGAGTGGGGGAGGGGCAGAGAGAGAAGGAGACAGAATCTGAAGCAGGCTCCAGGCTCTGAGCAAGCATTCAGCACAGAGCCCGACACGGAGCTCAAACCCACCAACCATGAGCTCATGACCTGAGCCAAATTCAGATGCTCAATTGACTGAGCCACCCAGGTGCCCCTAAAAATTATAAATTTTCAAATAAAATGTTTTTTTTTTTAATTTATTATTTGAGAGAGAGAGAGAGAGAGAGAGAACACAAGCATGACCAGAGCAGGGACAAAGAGAGAGAAAGAGAGAGAATACCAAGCAGGCTCCGTGCTGTCAGCACAGAGCCTGACACAGGGCTCTATCCCATGAACCCTGACATCATGGCCTGGGCTGAAATCAAGAGTCAAATGCTTAACCGACTGAAGCAGGTGCCCCTTTAATCAAAATGTTCTAATGATATGGGGAAGTTGAGCAAATTGAAGAAAATTTTAGACTAGTAGCTGAAAGGTAAAGATGGAGCTAGAACTAGCAGAGGAAAAGATGTATGGGATTGCTCTTACTTTAACATCTTGACCTTATTTTGACTGAGTTTCATAACGGTCTCATATTAGATCCCATGGATCATAAAGATTACTTCTATTAAGACACAAAGACACGAACGACCCTCTAAGAATTCTCAAACCAGACTAGTTTTCTTCAAATTAGAACACAGAAAATTACTTAGCAGTCATTAAATAACTTTATACATGCAAAGCACTATTGATACAGAAATAATAATAAGTACTATTTGGGGATATTCACTATATTCATTAAATACTGTAATAATTGCTTGATATATATTCTCATATTTAATTCTCACACAGCTCTAGGAAACAGATAATATTCTCATGATTTCAAAGATGAGAGATTAAGTACCAGAGGTAAAGATAAAGATGTCAATCCATATCTTCCTAATGCCCAAACACGTGCTCTGTTCCACTAGCCGATACTGCCCTACAGGTGCTTACTACAGGTAAGTATACAATAAATAATAAAAGATATAAAGTTTCATGAAAGCATAAAGCTAATAATAATAATTAATTAATAATATTAATAGTATGTAACATTTGCTTGAACAATTATGCTGTGCCAAACACTTTTTAAACACTTTCTACTAATTTTAAGATATAATCTCTACTAAATCTCTATGAGGCAAGTATTATTCCCCATTTCATATACAAGGAAATTAAGAAAGATGAAAACAAAGTAACTTATCAAATGTCAAACAGTTGGGGTACCTGGCTCAACTGGTTAAGAGTTGGACTCTTGATTTCAGCTCAAGTCATGATCTCACAGTCATGAGATCAAGCCCCGCATCAGCCTCTGCACTGAACACAGAGCCTGCTTAAGATTCTCTCTCCCTCTCCCTCTACTCCTGTCTCTCTCTCTCATGTGTGGAAAAAAAAAAAAAAAGCCAAAAAAAGGTCAAACAGCTAATAGGTAATGGATCCACAATTTAAACTCAAGAAACTCTTTCCAGGATTTACACATTTATGTCAAGACCACTGCCCACAGCCACACAGGTAATGCTCTGCACAACTCTTGGAAACACCATTCATTGATCACAAAGAACTTTGCATAACATGGCAAAGATATTGGACTTTGTCTGTAATACTGGTGAGCCACTAAAGTCCTCTGTGGTTTGAAAAGAATGAATATGTTTTAGAATGATTACTCTGAAGACAAGGGAAAGATAGACTCCAGGATAAGTTACCAATGTCATAGTTCTATCTAAAACAATAAAAATAAATGCTAAAAACCTGAACTATGACAACAGAAGTGGGACAAGAATGGGTCTCAACATCATTAATCCAGACAGGGAAGTGCAGGAAGGTGTACAGAATTGTGTGTGTAGATTTGGAGGGGAATATGATGATTGAGGTGTGCAAGCTGTAAAGAGTCTGAGGTTCTGTGGCCCTGTAGGAAGAGATGGTTAGTAGACAGATGGACATGTGGCTCCAGGGATGAGTCTGAACAGATTAATATGGTTCCCAAAAACACAGGTGGTAATATCATGGATTTTTGTAAATAATTCAGGAATGAATGCAAAGAAGAGAAAGACAAAATTTGGGGATAGAACTGTGTAGAGGGGTGCCTGGGTGGTTCAGTTGGTTAAGTGCCTGACTTCAGCTCAGATCATGATCTCACGGTCTGTGTGAGTTTGAGGCTTGCATCGGGGTCTTTGCTGACAGCTCAGAGCCTAGAGTCTGCTTCAGAGTCCCTGTCTCCCTCTCTCTCTGCCCCTTCCCCATTTGCACTCCTTCTCTCTCTCTCTCTCTCAAAAATAAACATTAAAAATTTTTGTAAAAAAGAACTGTATAGAGGGGCACCTGGGTGGCGCAGTCGGTTAAGCGTCCGACTTCAGCCAGGTCACGATCTCGCGGTCCGTGAGTTCGAGCCCCGCGTCGGGCTCTGGGCTGATGGCTCAGAGCCTGGAGCCTGTTTCTGATTCTGTGTCTCCCTCTCTCTGCCCCTCCCCCATTCATGCTCTGTCTCTCTCTGTCCCAAAAATAAATAAACGTTGAAAAAAAAATTTAAAAAAAAATAAAAAAAAAGAACTGTATAGAATAGTTACAGTTAAGCAATACATGAGGGAAGAGTTTTCCTTGAAAATAAATAATATGAATGGTCATACAGGTATAAAGAAAATAGGAAAAAATGATGACACAGAAGAATCAAATGCTGGCTGCACAGAAGGCAAGTAAATCAGACTGGACCCACCCAAGAATTGGTCAACTTAGGAAATAATTTGAGACCACAAGTAAGTGGAGTTGTAGTGAAGTAAATTAAACAATTACAACCTAGATCAAAACATCACTGCATTCCTTAATTATGTCTCAAAGACAACAACAAGTAGTTACTGAGTATCCACAGTCCTCTCAACATTCAATCGGGTGTTACAGATATGACAGTAAACAAATTTGCAGTCTACTAGGTGAATGGTGGGGAACAGGCATGAATAGCAACAGTATAAGTAATACAGTAGGAGTAAACATGAAGTTTTATTAGGGGAGCCCATTTGGAGATAAACAACTTAGTCTGGTGTGATACCAAGGCTATGATCCAATAAATTTTATTTCCAAAAACACAGCAGACCAGATTTAGTCAGTGGGCCATAGATCATTCTCCCAGGAACAGAAGCTGACAATTCACCATCTTTATCTATTAGGGTTTGTATTCAGGGAGCAATGGCCATGAGGAGTTTCCTTAAACTTTGCTGTGACATGAAAAGATATATGCCAGCAGTGATGGTCTAGTTTTATCAACTATGCTAAATAAAGAAGACATCCCAAGTGCTCAGATATCTACAGCCTTCAGCTCAAAATAAGTAGATGCCTTCAGTTCAGTAGATGACTAGAATAATTGTACCAATTTTAAACAGCTACATGCTTCTAAGCTTAACGTACACCTCAAAAAGAGAAATAGATGCACTAGAAAATTGAAAAGATACTACTTGTGCACTTGGTTTTATTTTCGTTAGTAATTACGCAAATTGCAAAGTTGTATTTTCATAAATTGATATAGTATTCTAGGGAAGTGACTAAAAATAAGAGATAGGGGTGCCTGGGTGGCTCAGTTGGTTGAATGTCCGACTCTTGATTTCAGCTCAAGTCCTGATCCCAGGGTTGTGGGATTAAGCCCCACATCAGGCCCCATGCTGATGTGGAGCCTGCTTAAGATTCCCTCTATGTCTTTTTCTTTCTCTCTCTCTCTGTCTCCTTCTCTCTCTCCCCCTCCGACCCTCTCTCTTGCTCACGTGCACTCTCTCTCTCTCTCTCTCTAAAATAAAATAAAATATATTTTTAAAAATAAGGGATAAATAGAAATTATCTCCTTATGTATACTGAGTAGTGTCTATTCTACCAAAGTTCCCATCAAGACAATACTATCATCTCATGGAAATAACCTCAGGTGACTAGGAAAACAAATGTAAAACGGGGTGTTTTTCCCCATTACAGCTCCTTCTTTGCTCTCATCCTATTGTTTAGAAGTTCACATAACTTATCAAATTAGCAAAAACGTCAGCAAGTATTAGAGTCCTGGCTCCCAGCGTTAGTTTTGATCATTTAGCTCATTTCTTCAATTCTCTGGAGGTTCAAAAGACCTTTGGCAATTCCATTAAATGATGTGTTATTTTCTTCAGTAAATGTCATTTCCCTAATCTAGTAATTAATAAAAAACAAAGAACAGTTTCTCAGTGAATGTTGCTTGCTTTCTTTTTGTGCTATATTTCTACCGTTTGCCATTTCTTACCAAAAAAAAAAAAAAAAAAAAAAGTAAAAGTAAAAAATGAGGTTATTATTATTAATGACTAACATTTAATTAGGTTGTTTGATCTTTGGTTAAACAAGTTTGCAGATTTCCATTACCATACCTACAAAGATCAGCCCAATGCTTTTAATGAATATGGACGTATTCATATAATGACAAAGCCCTTGATTCTCTGGCTGCAGAATTACTATGCAATGATCACAAGAAAATATGTGATACACACGAAACACAAATCCTTAATTTTTCACAGAAATCTATCTTCTAATGACATATTTAGGTCAATAGTGTGTATTGTGTGATCATAATTATATTAATATGGAACTTAATAAACAGAATATTTTCTAATTATTCAGAGTTCAGGCATAAACGCTAATAGTTAAATTCATATGGAATTGATTTTTAAGATCTGATTTCCATAGTATTCAGTTCTTCAATGGATTGTCCATATCAACAGAATATTTGACTTGGCATATAAAGCCGTTCCTTATATGGCCAAAATGTACCATTCTGTTACTAATCATTCTCCTTATCCCCTCCACCCTCACCACTGCTGCCACTAACCCATTTCACGGGATGCTATAAACATACCAAATCACTGATTGCTATTTAAATATATCATCCTGGCTCATACTTCTATGACATTGCACATGCTTTCCCGCTTACTTAAAATTACCCACTCTACCTCATCTACACTAAGGCTACCCTTACAGACTCTGCCCAACATTATTTCTTCTATTCATTCATTTATTCAAAAGTATATTGACCATCTCCTATATGCCAGGTATTGTTTAGGCACTGGAGAGACAATGGTGAACAAGATAGTCCCTGCTCTCAGGGAGCTCACGTCCAGAAGAAGAAACAAATAAACAAACACAAAAATAAACAAGATAATTACAGATCTTCCTCAACTTACAATGGGGTCACTTCTCAATAAACCCATTGTAGGTTGAAAATACCTTAAGTTGAAAATACACTTAATAGGGGCGCCTGGGTGGCGCAGTCGGTTAAGCGTCCGATTTCAGCCAGGTCACGATCTCGCGGTCCGTGAGTTCGAGCCCCGCGTCGGGCTCTGGGCTGACGGCTCAGAGCCTGGAGCCTGTTTCCGATTCTGTGTCTCCCTCTCTCTGACCCTCCCCCGTTCATCTCTGTCTCTCTCTGTCTCAAAAATAAATAAACGTTAAAAAAAAAAAAAATTTAAAAAAAAAAAAAAAAAAAAAGAAAATACACTTAATAAACTAACTTACTGACCATCATAGCTTAGCCTATAGGGCCTACCTTCAACATGCTCAGAACATTTACATTAGCCTACAATTGGGCAAAAGCAACAAACACAAGGCCTATTTTTAATAAAGTGTTGAATATGTCATGTAATTTACTGAATACTGTACTGAAAGTGAAAAATAGGATAACTATTTGGGTAAAGAATGGTTGTCAGTGCATTAATTGTTTACCCTTGAGATCCCAAGGCTGACTGCAAGCTAAGGCTTGCTGCCACTGCCAGCATCATGAGAGAGGATCACACACATATTGCTGGCCCAGGAAAAGATCAAAATTCGCATTGCAACATGCTGTTCCTACTAATGTGTATTGCTTTCACACCATCATTAAATTGAAAAGTTGAAAGTTGAACCTGTAAATTGGGAATGATTTATCTGTTATATAATGTGAAAATGGCCATAAAGTAAATGGAGTGATGTGAGAGAGAATAAAGTGTGGGCAAGTATGACTGTAGATATGTGGTAAGGGAAGGAGTCTCAATAGAAGTGACATTCCTGAAAAGAAGGGACAAGGTGTGTGAAGCCCTGGAACCAAAATGACCTCAGCCTGTTCCTGTTCAGGAGTTAAAAGGAGGTCAGTGTGAATTGGAGCATAAAACCATGGGCTAAGGTGATGGGACATGAGCTTTCACTCCTAAACTTCTGGAGTCCATCCTCCTGAAGTCAGTCCATCAGCAGCCCCCTTCATTACCGCACATGATGTCATGATGCACTATTTTAATTACCTGCCTACAACTCAACTTCGAGCTCTTTAAGGGCAAATTGCTGTGTGTGTGTATGTGTTTAATATATATATGTATATATATATTACACATCTTTATAAGCCCATCACCTATTAGGGACAAGTATGTACTATGTGGTCCATAAATATTTGTTCACTATTAATATCTGATCCTAACCCCTTCTAATGTCCTCAAGGACCCACTTCATTGTTTTCCACACTTATCCACACCTTTACCTGCTCTAGTGACTGAATACATAAATAATTTCACATATTTCCAGTTAAAAAAAAAATCTCCTTAAACCCGACCTCCCCTCTAACCAGGATCTTTCCAGTTTACTTGATGAAAATTCCTTGAGAAAAGGATTCACTCATTGTTTCTACTTCCTAATTTCTCCTATCCTTCCTCATTTCACTGCAATTCAGCTTTACTTTTTTGGTTTTTTTAGTTCTTTAGCACTGACAAAGCTGGTTGTTATGTATCTAAACTGGGGACTCAAACTGTGCGGGTATGAATTTTTGTTGTATCATTTAGGGCAGAGGACTTAACCTGTGTGTCAACAGTCTCATCTGTAACATGGGGATAATAACAGCATACGCTTGTTATGAGGATTAAATGAGCTACCACATGTAAAGTATCTAACAAAGTGAATACAACTGATGCCTTACCCTTTATATTCACAATAAATTTACTCATCATGCTGACTCTTCTGCAGCTCTTCTTGGTCTTGAAATTATTTTCTCCTGTAGTTTTCAGATCACCACTGTCTCCTTTCCCTTCTCCCTTTCTAGCCATTATTTCTCAATTTCATGAATCCTTTTCTTTCAGTCTCTCCTAAATGTGTGTACCAGAACTCTCTCCTTTTTCACTGTAAGCTCTTCATTCAAATCCATCAGTTTGAGTCACCCCTTAAATCCTAAGGAACTCGAAACCCTTATCCTGAACCCAGGTCTTTTTTTCTGAGTTTTAGACCTACACATGACTCCTTTCAGACTGTGCCCCATCTAGCTTTTTTAGCAAAACCCTCAAACTCAACACCTCCATCCATGAAATCGGCTTTGCAACCCCTCTGGGGTTCCCTGCTGCAAGGAATAGCAGATACCCACCCAATTCTATCCCAGGTATCCCATTCAGAAACATTAGATTCTTAGACTCTGCTCTTCCTCTTCTCCTTGTCCTTTAAATCTGTCTTTTTCTCCACCTTCCAGATCTCCCCAGAATGACTCCTCTCTAGTCTGTTTCCATTGTCGCACTTTACACCAGGCTTCCACCATCTCTCATGTGTGGAAACCCTCTTACCTGATCTCCATGCCTTCAGGCTCACAAACTTTCAATCTATCCCCACACAGCAGCCAACAAGAGCTTTTTAAAACGCATATCCGATCATGCCATTGCCCTGCTTAAACCCCCGCAATGATTCCCCAAAGCTTTCAGGATACAGTTCAAACTCGTCAGTTTAGTTGGAGGCCCTCTGCCTGAGCCAGATCAGTGCCCTTAATAGCTCCCTCCTCACCAATTCAGGAGGCTGCAAGTGCCCTATAAAAATCTGCTGCAGCTATGTTCCGGCTGCTCAGGAAATTTCTCCAAGCTCCACATCGCACCCAGGTCGCAGCTTTGAGCCTCTGCTCTCGTCTCAAGTCCCTGTCTTCCTTTGTCTCTGCCTCCAACCTGAACGCTGCCTGGTTGCCTCCTTAGACGTCAGATCTACTGGCTCTCAATTTCTCATTCTCTCCGAAGTATGGTCTCTTTAACCACTCCTGGTGCTCTGTTGCACACTGTGGCCCATAAGCAAGGGACATTCCAGCCACTACTACTCATCTGAGCTCTCCTAACTCTGCTCCTAGCCTCACCCAGCATCCAGTTTCTACCTGCCTGCAAGAGGACACGGAAATGTCCCCATAAACTCATCAATCCTTGTGCTCCATCCACAGGAACACTTGTGTTCCCCAAACAGTTCATGCTTTTTCATACCTTTGTCCATTTACACAAGCTGTTCCCTTTGCCTGGAATACACCAGTCTTCCCCTACCACTCACATATACAACACTGCCTAACACATACATCCACCAGTTCATTCAGGCCAGCATTCAAGATTCAACTCTCGGAAGCCTTTGGTGACACCTGCTCTGTTCTTAATTAGAAACCTCTAGTCCATCCTCTGAATTCTTCTATATAAATCTAACATACTGCTTACTATTAAAAAGTTCTTGGGGCACCTGGGTGGCTCAGTTGAGTTAAGCGTCCGACTTCAGCTCAGGTCATTATCTCAAGGTTCCTGAGTTCAAGCCCTGCATCAGGCTCTGTGCTGACAGCTCTGAACCTGGACCCTGCTTCGGATTCTGTATCTCCCTCTCTTTCCGCCCTTCCCCTTGCTCGCATTCTGTCTGTCTGTGTCTCTCTCTCAAAAATAAATAAACATTAAAAAAAAATTAAAAGAAAAAGTTCTTTCATTTCCTTTCCTCCACTACTAGATAGTCAGCCTGTGAGGTCAGGGAAATGTAACCAATCTTTGTATCTCGGTGCCCAGTAGACTGCTTAATTTATCATGAGTACCTACTAAATACTCATTCAATGAATGAATGAGTGAATGAATGAATGAATGAATGAATTTCATAGTCCTAGAATAAACTGAATAAATGTCATTTTGAAACATTTTTTGGATGTAAGAGTAATTTCATTTTACAGTGATTTATAAACAACTCCAAGTATGCTTCAATATTAGTACCTTTTAAACTAGATATATTCATAGTATCTCTAGGTCACATGACATGCTTCTACTTTTAACTTAGACTTGTAATGGATTGACTCTTTTCAAAATGAAATCAATACCTATCAATTTCCTTCTCTAGAAGGCCTGTGTGATGAGGCAGGGAATCTCAGCAGAGATTGCCCATGTGCAGTGTTATATAGTGTATTTGATGTGGATAGATTCTCACTAGGGAATAAAATAAGATACCCCATTTTTTTCTCATCGTGCATTTGCAAGGCTTTAGGAAAGAACATTTGCATTGCAACTTCCTGAGCAACTTAGCTCCTGTAGTGTTTTTAATTGCGCCATTTATACCTGACAATATTATCCCTATGACTAAACGTAATATTACTGAACATAGTTATTGGATATATTATTAAAACTGGTAAAGACAAATGTGTGGAATACAGAATACAGATATTATTTTGCCTGATACAACACTTCATAGTTCTAAGCCCTAACACACACACACACACACACACACACACACACACACACACATATCTTTATATTTAAATAGTATGTGATGCATAATGTTAAGAATAACCAACACTTACTGAGTGCTCACTATGAGCCAAGAACTACTCTGAGAATTTTATGTACATTATAACATTTAGATCTTATAAGAATCCCAAGAAACAGTTAATATTATTGCCCCCCCTTTTCAGCTGAGGCAAAGGACACAAAGAAAAATAAATAGCCTGAGGTCATACAGCTAGTGAGTGATAAATCCAGAACAGAAATCAAGGCAGTCTAATTTCTGAGCTCTGCTTTTAATCTCTTTGCTATCTTGTTTTTGTAAGTATCATAGTATAAAACAAAGTTTTGCATGGGTTTAACAAGAAAGGTATTTTTTAAAAAATTTAAAAACACAGGTGAAATGCTTTCCTTCCATGCATATAATATTGCATAAATATTGCATGCATATAATCATGGAATTATATGCATGCAACAAATTCAGTATGATTCCTGTGTATGTACTTACAATCATAACTACCAATCTATCTCTTGTTGCCCCACAACAGTGTTTGACCTTATACCTCTGACACATGGTAGAGACTCTGGTATATAAAAGGTTCCAAAAAAGTTTTAATAATGACATTTATGAATAAATACCAACAAAGACAGAATTTGATGAATAAATTATACAGCTACAGATTGAGCAATGTGATAAAAATTTTGTTTTAAGTATTCCATTGAATCCTCAATAATTATATGGGTTAGAAAGTATATCCATTATACCAATCTTTTCTGAGTATTACAGAAATTAAGTAACTTGCCTAAGGTCACAGAGCTGGCAAATGGTAAAGCCAGGATTCAAACCCGTGTCTGTGTTACTACAAATATCAATGCTGTTGTGGTTTTAAGCACCTTCAACTTACAGTCTTAGCACTAAAAGAGACCCAATATTGGGTTGGGTTTACCACAATCCTGTCCAGCCTGGGAAATTTTGTGATTTTATTAGTCCTTAATTTCTAGGTGCACAATTATAAAACAACAATACCAAATATACAGATATTATATGTATGAGGCAAACAAATTTGTGTACATTGTTTTCTCCAACTATTTCTTACTTCCATCTTATTTCTTTTTCATTGCTAATGGATACGCACACAAAGGACAGGATACTGAACTCTTAACATTATTATGGAAGAAGTTAGGGGTTAATCAAGCTTCCAGGTGACCCTTGCAGAGCCTCACATTTCTGTTTCCATATGAGCAATGCTGAGGTCAATGGAAAAAGCAGAGTTCTAGAGAAGCCCAAACAA
This sequence comes from Prionailurus viverrinus, assembly GCF_022837055.1. NCBI lineage: Eukaryota > Metazoa > Chordata > Mammalia > Carnivora > Felidae > Prionailurus > Prionailurus viverrinus. Next base: position 145,430,304 of record NC_062568.1, read on the forward strand.
CACTGATGATCCAATATATTGCTCAAAGTACAAGTTAAAAAATGAGAATGTATCTTGAAAAAAAAGTTCCTAAAGCATTTATTTTTGGTACTAGCATAAAACCAAAACACATTTAATGGAGGGAGAGTAATAGAGAATAAAATATAAGTTTCACACTTAGCAAAGGTAAGACTGGAGAGAGTAGGAAAATACTCAACAATTAATAAAGCACTTCACCATAACAGGCACTCAGTAAATATTTACTGAATAAATGAATGAGGTTCACATTTGCTTCTATAAAATAGGCTACATTTCACTAAAGGTAACTTTTGTGACATACATTATCAAAATCATTATAAGTAACTATAAAATCTAGCTAAAATCTTAAAAATTTAAATAAGTGTTTAAAAAGTGACAATTCTGGGGCGCCTGGGTGGCGCAGTCGGTTAAGCGTCCGACTTCAGCCAGGTCACGATCTCGCGGTCCGTGAGTTCGAGCCCCGCGTTGGGCTCTGGGCTGATGGCTCAGAGCCTGGAGCCTGTTTCAGATTCTGTGTCTCCCTCTCTCTCTGCCCCTCCCCCATTCATGCTCTGTCTCTCTCTGTCCCAAAAATAAATAAACGTTGAAAAAAAATTTAAAAAAAAAAGTGACAATTCTAATATCTGAAAATAATTTTCATCTACTTCAATTTATCTGATTAGTACCTCCCTACCTAGAATAGTTGACAGATTTGAAAGTAGTTGTGTTACTTTCCAGTGACTCCAGAATTCAAATCATATTGTGCTATTCATTAGTATTACAGTTCTTACAGAATAATCCCTAACATACTGAGGTATTAAAAAAGAGAGAGAGAGAGCGATGTTTCCTGTTGTTGTTTAGGATCTTGTTTATTCAATATTTTCTATCATTTTCCTAACAATCAAAAGAATTTTTTTATTCTTTTTAAATCAGATTACATACCAGCTGAGATCTCATTCAAGTATAGTACTCCACCCATCCACAATTCTTAAAATTGGTAACAACTCAATTCTTCATATAAAATTGAGATTACTATTCCACTGACCAGACAAGATAAAAAACATATTCTTCTTTTCTTTTTAAGTTTTTACTTATTTTTGAGACAGAGAGAGAGCATGAGCAGGGAAGGGGCAGAGAGAGAGGGAGACCCAGAATCTGAAACAGGCTCCAGGCTCTGAGCTGTCAGCACAGAGCCTGACGTGGGGCTTGAACTCACAGACCGTGAGATCATGACCAGAGCTGAAGTCAGACGCTTAACTGACTGAGCCACCCAAGTGCCCCTAAAAAACATATTCTTAATATGAAATGACTTCTAAGCAAATCTAATCAGAAACAAGTAATAAAGTCAACCTAGATAATTAGCATGAGTTTTCACTACAACAGTAAAGGATGGCTCTTTCAGAACTCCGCCATGGCTTGGATAATCTCACCAATCTATTTTTGTTGTTGTTGTTGCTGTTGCTGTGCCAATTAAACATCAGACATCAAGACTTAATTCAACAGTATTTTGGCCCTATTGATCACTTTTTCCTTTAAATTATCTTCAGTGCCGGGGCCCCTGGGTGGCTCAGTCAGTTGAGCGTCCGACTTCAGCTCAGGTCAGGATCTCGCAGTTTGTGAGTTCGAGCCCCACATCAGGCTCTGTGCTGACAGCTCAGAGCCTGGAGCCTGTTTCAGATTCTGTGTCTCCCTCTCTCTCTCTCTGCCCCTTCCCTGCTCATGCTCTGTCTCTCTCAAAATGAATAAACGTTTAAAAAATTAAAAAAAAATTATCCTCAGTGCCTTTGCCACAACCTACGCATTTTTTTTAAATATGGAATTTATTGTCAGATTGGTTTCCATACAACACCCAGTGCTCATCCCAAAAGGTGCCCTCCTCAATACCCATCACCCAACCTCCCCTCCTTCCCACCCTCCATCAACCCTCAGTTTGTTCTCAGTTTTAAGAGTCTCTTATGCTTTGGCTCTCTCCCTCTCCAACCTTTTTTTTTTTTCCTTCCCCTCCTTCATGGTCTTCCTGTTGGTGGGAATGCAAACTGGTGCAGCCACTCTGGAAAACAGTGTGGAGGTTCCTCAAAAACTTAAAAAAAGATCTACCCTATGACCCAGAAATAGCACTGCTAGGAATTTACCCAAGGGATACAGGAGTGCTGATGCAGAGGGGCACTTGTACCGCATTTTCTAAAATTATACTAAGAAGTAGAATTGGAGCACCTTGTTGGCTCAGTTGGTTAAGCGTCCATCTCTTGATTTTGGCTCAGGTCATGATCTCATGGTTCATGGAGACTGCTTGAAATTCTCTCTCTCTCTCTCTCTCTCTCTCTCTCTCTCTCAATCTCTCTCTCTGCCCCTGCCCCGTTCTTTTTCATTGCTAATGGTGCATGTGTGTGTGTTCTCTCTCTCTCTCTCAAAATAAGTAAATATTTTTTAAAGAAAGAAAACTTAAAAAAAGTAGAATTGTTTCTATTTCATTTATTCTTAAGGGCAAAACCAAAACAACTATAATTTTATAAAACATAAATTTTATTTTACTATATTAGCAACTACATGAAATTAGTTTGATTTTTTTCCCACTTAATTGACCATAGGCATTGATACTAAAGAGGAAAAAAAGGTGTTATTAGTCAAATACCTTTTCTGTATATCCTTAATAGTCTCTCATGTAAATTAATACTGATACAAGTTAATATCTTAATTCTAAAAAGTTTAATTAAAACAACTTTGCCTGATTCCAGATCTAAATATATCTCCCTGAATCATTTTTCAGTTCCTTTTGTAATATCCATCTTAAACAGAAATCCTAGTTTATTCTGGCTCTGATTCAATCTTCCAAAACTTCCTCTCTGTTTACTTGGGTCTTTTGGAAGAGTTCCAAGTTTGTCTCTCGTCTCTGAAAAAAGATGAATGAAATTGAAATTACATTTACTGTTCTTTTGACTCTCGTGTTTGTGCTCAAAGACAGAGCTAATTTCTCTGACAATTTTCATAAAGAAAAATGGCCAAATTCATTTATTTTAGCACTCACTAAAATGGGGTTTATTCACAGCTCATATAACCTTACTCCCATTCTTTTATTAAACAATAAAATCCTTATTAAAGAATAGATTATTGTTTTCCCAGGTATTGCTATAAAAAGCTTTATACAATCCCAAGTATTCTCAAGTAATCTAAAAGTTAAACTCCTTTTAGAGCTGAAGAAACTGAAGTCTGGAACAGTTAAGAGACTCCTCCAAGGTCACAAGGCTAATTTGTGGCCACCCTGAGCCTAGAAACCCAGCCTACTACCAGTTCTGATCTCAACTTACTCCTGTGATTGCCTGTAACTTCTCAGGCTATTGAACTGCTGATTTGATCTTCAAAGTTTTTATGGAATGTTGAAAAGTCAACTATTTGTCTCATTCTTTCCATTATTGTGCACTGTTATCTTGATCTTTCTCAAAAGGGAAATAAGAATAAATAAACATCAAAAATCATTATTTGCCGTAAATATAGAGAAAACTACAAACCATATATCTTGAGAAAATATGTAGCAAATAGATGATAGGGTGATAAGCACTGTACAAGTAGATGACAGACCCAAAGATTGATAGATAGAAAATTTGCCCACTATTACATTTTCAATACATAACACTTAACTCCTCAAAGGTTTTTGTGCACACAAACAAAAGAACCCTCAGCTTAAGGGCATCTATGAATTTTTAGTAGTCTGCACAAATAGTTCAATTCAGAAATAGAACATGTCAACTATTGTCCTACAAAGATGTAAAATACTTTAAATTGCTCAAAAGAGGATGTTTCACATAAGACAAAATAAAGTTATTATAATGATTTGCTTATGTCCCATATTTTTTCTGATTATTAGTTTATAAAGGCTTACAAGCACCTGCAAAAGACTGGGAAATAAATACATACCTGGTCTAATGTAACAGCTATGTTTCATACAATTCATGAATGAATCAATGTTTTTGTAAATCATAATCTTATTTTAAAATGCATGGCAAGCTTTCTATTTAAAGGGACTCTGCAATAACTCTTACAAAGAATAATTCAAAATAATCACCCTATTTTATCTACAGAACTGCCAAAGAGAGAAACCGACTAGATGTCTGAGGCAAGCCCTCAGAGGCAGCCAGCACTATGACAGAGTGAGCATGCTAAGGGATTTAGTTAGTCCCTGCTCAGAAGGTGTGGGCCAGTTTTCAGTCCCAGCCAGAATCTATAACCAACTGGACAGCTTACAAAAACATAACCAGTCCATGCCCCATCCCAAACTAATTAAGTCAAAGCCTCTGTTAGTATTGATAATACTCACAAAAGCAGTGCCACTTGAGTGTAGCTACCACAACTTGAAAAGAAGTGGGTTGAACAGAAAACAGGAAGAGGAGAATCAGAAACAAAATACAAGCCACACTTTCCAGGAGGTCCAGCCTAAAGGGAATAAATGAAATAATCATTGGAAGTAGATTCACAGACAAAAGGTTTTCTTTGGTTAGTGTTTGGTTTCATTTGCCTTTTAAGATGGGAAATAGAATAACACACCCATATGTTAGTGGGTATGAGTCAACAGAAAAGAAGCTTATATCATCAGAGAAGGAAGGGGCAATTGCTGGTGTGCTGGCCCTGAACAAGCAAGAGAAGAATGGGATGCAGAACACAAGGGAGGAGGTGAATTTACATTGGAGCAGGACAGTACATCCCTAGGAGCTGGGGAAAGGCAGACTGTGTGTGCACAAATACAGGAAGAAGCAGCATTCTGGCAGAGGAAGCTCATAGACATTTCCTCTGGTATCTTTCATTTTCTCAGTGAACAAAGATGTAAGGTCATCAAGTTAGAGTGAGAAATGCAGGTGCAATGTTGCAGATCTAAGAACAGATGTAAAATAATCATGCAACTAGATGGATCATAGGGCTAGAGAAACATCACCCGATTGGTCTGTTGTTGCAGAAAATCAATGCCCTTCAAAAATGGAATGCACATTTCTCACGTGCTTTGATCTTAGTGAGTTTATACTGGGTCCTAACAACCACCACTTCCTCTCATAAAAGTGTGAAACGACCTTCCTCCAAATCATTCTATTCCTGCCAGAGATCAATGAAGCTGGCTGCTCTCTAGTTTGCAAAATATTTCTTCCCTTTTTTCAAAACTCTGAGTGATATTTGCTTATCTCCAGTTTGCTGATTCCTAGTCTCCAGAATTCCTTAACAATTAAATCACTGAAAATTGCTCAGCAATCTCATTTTTGAGCATTCTCAAGATCACTCAGCACAATTCCACTGATTCAGTACATGTGAACTCATTTAAAAATACTGGGATCTTCCACTCTCCACCGGCAACATAATTCAGCGCGGTGAGAAATGCTTAACCTAATCTCACTGAGTTCCATTCTATTTTGTCAGCCTGCTCTATTACACATCCAGCAAATTCACACACCAACTTTGCTCATTTCTGAACTCCCAAATGATCTAACAGTCTACACACACTTGTAAGTACTTCCAAAGATTAATTTAGATGAACATTCTCTTATCAAATGAATGAAAGACCTCAGGTGACTTTTGAACTTCTGGAAACTATAAGCACTTAACAGAGAAAGCACCACTTATGCTCAGAAGAAATAACATCATGTTATTCTTTTGTCTAACCATAGTGTCATATCCTTAGTTAAGGCTTCTTCTTTTTGGCTCTGGATTTACTTTACTAAATTCTCAAAAATTCCTCTCATTCCCAGGGCGCCTGGGTGGCTCAGTCAGTTAAGCATCTGACTCTTGGTTTCGGCTCAGGTCATGATCTCATGGTTTGTGAGTTCGAGCCCCATACAGGGCTTTGTGCTGACAGTGTGGAGACTGCTTGGGATTCTCTCTCTCTCAGCCCCTCCCCCACTCACTCTCTCAAAAATAAATAAACTTAAAAAAAATTTTTTTTTAATTCCTCTCATTCCCTGTCACTTTCCCCCTCCAATTTATCTGAATATTGGTCCCAGGCCAACTTTTACTTAGTATCGTTTTGTTTATCTCCTGGTGATATGAAAAGCACATAGTATTTGTTTGTCCTGCAGACCTTGGTTCAAATCCTCCTCCAGGTTATGGATTGAATAGTTGCTTCATCCCTTTGGAGTGTAACTGTCCTTAGGTGTAAAATGGCCATAATAAGGTGATTACATGCAATATAAAAAACAGCCTGTCTTTCCAGTGCTTAGAACATACTAAGTGTTCAATAAATACATGTTCTATTCCTTTCTTTCTCTCTCCTGTTCACAAATGGCCCTACTTTTCCAATAAGACTAAGTCCAAAGAAACATTTTTTTCCTCGTAAATGCAAACAATGGGTCCTATAATTTTCCTTCTTGACTAGTTTTCACATTCTACTCAGAGTTCAGAGTGTACTTTACTCATTCATATCATACTCTATTTTTTAGCTATTTTCTATGCTAATATATCATTAGTTCCCAGATAGAGAAATATAAATATGAAGATACAGAAATTGATAGAGGTAGGCAGGTATAGGTGGGTGTCTGTTTAGATACAGATATGAATATGGTTATATATATATGATTTTTGTACATGCATGATTTTTTTTATATATAGTTTTACATATATCCACAACTTCGTTTTAGGTAGAACAGCTCCGTATAGAAAGCAAGGAAGCAAAGTCTGTTAAGCCAAATAGGTAAGACCTCACGCCCTTACTTAGGAGCTTACTCTCTATATAATTGTGGGGAAAAAAAGAAAGAAAGAAAGAAAGAAAGAAAGAAAGAAAGAAAGAAAGAAAGAAAGAAAGAAAGAAAGAAAAAGAAAAAAAAAGGTTAAATTCTCTAAGCTTCCATTTCTTTGTAAAATAACTTCTTCATTGCCAGGTTGTTGTATTTAAGACGGACAACATTTGTAAAATCCTGGCACATAGTAGGTTCCCATTTAGTTGTTGTCTTTTGTATTATTATTTTCACAAGCCTTATTTTTTTCTGCAGTGCCAGACATTTTTAATAGCAACAATAAATAAATGCCTGCTGAGTTAGATATTGCTATGATTTTATCTTGTTAATAGTAATGAGTAAATTGGCAGAGTTGATGTTTTCAAATTTTAAAAGATGCCATCTTTTGAGTGAGTCTTATAACATCTGTGGTATGGCTGCAAAAAGATCATTCAAATGCATAAGATTTTTTTTAACTCACACATCAAATGAAATAGCTATATGATATTATATTGCTCAAGCAGTCCATTTGCAGGCGCATTCAGAGTTTTTTGCCACAGTGTTCCAGCATATAAATGAGTAATAAAGGTAGGGGCTCTTCTACAAATAAAGTTCAGTTTCTAGGACATAGTTCTTTATTTTATCTTTTTTCTCCTTCCTTTTCTCTCTCAATCTTAATCTCTTACTCTCTCTTGCTTGCTCTTCCCATATAATTCTCTGATTTTATATATATTCACTACTTCTCTTTGAATAATCAAACTTACCTTGAAAGTCTTTACTATTGACTTTTCTATATTTTCTCCATTTTTCCACATGTTGTACAGAGCAGAATCTAATGAAAATTGAACGATTTCTTGTTATTATATCTTCTACTTTTCCTTTTCATGAATAATATTTTTGCTAAAACAAACAAATAGTAGAAATATCTCCAGTTCATGTCACTGAAGGTGACTGCAAAGGAATTTGAAGGCCAGGAAAACAAAACAGACATTATTGGCTTTACAGTTAGAGAAACTAGAAGAAGCAAAAGTTGCAGTAGATCAAGAAGAATTGCCCCTAAATTGATTCCTGAAAGTAAATAAGCCTCCTAGCCTTTTTACATGTTGGCAAGTTAATGGAGAGAAATAGGTTTGTTTATTTATTTGAGTGATATTCAACCTAGTAACATTTTAGTGAGTGAGCAAAAGAAACCAAGGAAGAAAATTCCAGTATGCCTTAAAGGAAGTAGTTAAATTTTGAAAATGTAGTTTCCCCTCCCCCTCTTCAGAGGAATGTTTATATTCTCAAAATTGATGAAGGATTGTTTTCACATGTACGTCATCTGACTTGCATTCAAATATTTTGGATCAATAAACATGCTTAACATAGAGTTGTCAGAAGTTAGGAGTGCATAGTTGTCACTCCTGGTATTTTTTAATTCAAAACTGGCTGTGATTTTTTCTTTAATGCAACTAAAAAAGCGCGCGCACACACACACACACACACACACACACACACACAAAATCCCAGACTTTGTACAATGGATACATGCCAGAATGCACAATTTTTACCTCTCTGGCATTGGGAAAGATATTTGACCTCAATAAGTCTTCCTTTTCTCATCAATAAAATGGGAATACTAATAACATCTACCTTGCAGATTATTGTAAGATTATTGTAAGATCATGTAAGATTTCATTAAAAGCACCTGACAGATATTTCTAAGAGAATGGACCAGTAGTGCCACATCAAGGCTCCCCAGTAGTATTAATTTTTTTCATATGTGTGTGCATGAGTATTCTGAAAATAAATATTTCTAAGATTTTTGGAAACATTTTAGGAACTATGAAAAGAGAACCATTAAGAGGCGTGCCTTTAATTAAAAAGGTACCATTTGGGGGCAGTTGAGTGGCTCAGTCAGTTAAGCATCTGACTTTGGCTCAGGTCATGATCTCACGGTTTGTGCGTTCAAGGCCTGCATCAGGCTCTGTGCTGACAGCTCAGATCCTAGAGCCTGCTTCGGATTCTGTGTCTCCCTCTCTCTCTGCCCCTCTGCCCCTCTGCTCTGTCTCTCTCTCAAATATAAATAAACATTAAAAAAAAATTTTTAAAGGTACCATTTGGCTGAGCCATGAAAATTCTGATGAAGCACTGACATATACAATGGTAACCCCTAAAATAACAAGTACATGTTTGCTATGTCCAAGCGCTTCATATGCATTATATCATCAACTCTAGACACCCAGCAAGGTATTAACAGTTTTTTTTTTTATTAAAAATCTGCAGCTTACACAGATTATGAAATCTAGCTAGTGATTAGCATATCTGAACCCAAAGGACTGAGCTCTTGACCACTATGTTGCCAACATCTACTTGGGGTAGGAATAATTAACGCCAAAGAAATACATCAGGTGGGTACAACAAAAGAAAAAGGAGAGTTCTTGTATTAATGTCTAAAGAGAACACTGTAATTTATATCCGTTTCCAGATTTTTTCTATTTATCTTTACAAGTAATCATAAATCCATTCCGGCACACATCTCTTCAACCAAAATTTTCTGCCAAGAACCATGCACTCAGCTCTATGGGACCTCATAACCAATAATATAAATACCAAAGTAAATATTTGATGATGAAAATCGGGCAAGAAGTATAAATTTCAAATATAATCTTTAACATACAAGTATTCAAATGCCCCACTACAGAGAGATAAAATTCCACAAAGTAAGCTATCACAAAATGAAGGATACCACTAAAATATAGCTGAGTTCAAAGGCTACTCCAAACTCCATAGCCTGTGAAACAAAGAGAGATACAGTAGTTTAATATGATCAGCATACCCATGATTTAAATAAATTTTCTTTTTAGTAAGTCACAAAAGTAACAAATTTAGTTCTACAGAATTAAAGGCAAAAGAAGCTTGAAAGAAATAATCTGTAGACACTTTGTTGCATTAAAATGTATGCAGGGTAGAACCATCTGGGTGGCTCAATCAGTTAAGCATCCAGCTCTTGGTTTTGGCTCAAGTCATGATCTCATGGTTCATGATTCGAGCTCTGCACTGGGCTCTGTGCTAGCAGTGTAGAACCTTCTTGGGATTCTCTCTCTCTCTCCCTCTATCTTCTGCCTCTCTGCCCCTTTCTCTCAAAATAAATGAATAAACTTTTAAAAAAAAGGAAAACAGGGTAAAGTGGTGTGCTAGTAAAAGAAGTGAACCTTTTTATTTTGAACAACTCTAAATTTACAAACCATGGACATTTAAGTGACATACAGATAATATTTGATCCTGTCTAGTTGAGCGTGCAAATCAGTAAGTTGTGCACATAATGGATGATTAGGTGAGCACAATTGGAGTCTGTGTTTGCAATCCAAATTTATATGCTTAATCATCACACTGTATTTCACTGAGGGTGGTTTACACACACATATATAAATTGTAAAATTTTCATGCATATATATTTTTACACTTATGGCTTCTATTTCTGGTACAGACAATAATCCCCTTGTATATATTTCCTTTGAAGTTAATCCTGTTTTCTGTATTATTATATATGTCATATAAAACCATTAGGCTGTTGGACTATGCATTTATTGTTTGTCAACTTCTTTTTATATCTATGTGCCCGGCTTCAGATCTGGGAGCACTGTTAGGTTCTCTGCCTTTTGAACGTGCTACTTTTTCAATAGTACCTTAAACATCTTAAACATCTAGAACATTCAAACTTAAAATTCAAAAACAAGTTGGGTGAAGTGTAATATGACATATACTTTTATGTTATAATTCTCACACAGCTGATCCATAAATTCATTCTTTGCATATCAATTTCCATTGCGAGGTGTCCCATAGGGATCATTCAACATCAGGTTTATAGAAGAGGAAACTGAGGTTCCGTAACACTATGTGCTTTTCAAAAGCCACTGCTCTGCTACAACTTTCTGATATATCCCACAGGAAAGAAAAAGATAATATATCCTGTTTATTCATACAAAAGACTTACCAAGGATTTCAGCTCAGCCCTTCACAAGCTTCAACCTGACTTCCCTCGTCTTGGCTGAATACTTGTATATGGATGCCTCTCCTTCACTCAACAAAATGTTTCCCTTTCTTCCTAAACCTATTCCCCTTCTTGACTTCCCCATACCTTCCTGAGTCAATCACCCAGAAATGCTTTTTCCCTTCGATATCCTCAGCTGATCATCAATAAACCTCTTCCTTTCTTCATTTCATTTGTCCCTCTTTTTGTATCATTACTTCCCACCCACCATATCTGGCCCTTTGAACATCACGTCAGATTTACTGTAAAAGTAGCCCACTAGTCTTCTTGCCTCTCTCTCTCCCTCTGCAATCTACCACACACCATACCATCAGATCCATTCAAAACCCTGCCTTCATTATGTATTTGCATCTGTCCATTGCCATATATATATATATATATATATATATATATACACACACACACATATAATTGCCATATATATATATATATATATATATATATATATACACACACACATATAATCATAACAAATAACAAGCATCAAGGGTCTAATATGGTACCAGGCCCTCTGCCAAGTGTGTTGTACCAGTTACCTCATATGAGCTTTACAATAATGGGGGGGGGGAGGTGTATTCTGGTTAACCCTATTTTACAGATAGAGAAATTTACGTTTTGAGACATTGATTAATTTTCCCAAGGTCACATCATAAGTGTATCTAGTATTAACACTCAAGAAATCCAATTCTAGAGCTCAAACTATTAACTGGTACCCTAAACATACACAGGAATGTTTCCAGTGAATCTCAGATGGCAGAAGAGAAAACTATTTGGAAATGGCAGGGTATGAAGGGAGGGAAACATGAAAGGCATTTTCAATCCTCCAGAGTTTATATTTCCAAAAGAAGTAACTCAGGGAGTCATGAGTTACTTTATTATTTTTTTTAATGTTTATTTTTGAGACAGAGAGAGTTATGAGTGGGGGAGGAGCAGAGAGAGAGGGAGACACAGAATCTGAAGCAGGCTCTAGGCTCTAAGCCGTCAGCACAGAGCCTGACATGGGACTCAAACCCAAAAACTGTGAGATCATGACCTGATCTGAAGTCGGACGCTCAACTGACTGAGCCACCCAGGCTCCCCATGAGTTGCTTTCTTTATAAGTGTTTTGTCTTTTCCCTCTGTATTTCCTTTCAGTTAAACAGTCAATGTTTCCAGTATCTGGAGGGGTAGAGGCAGGTTGATGGATTTCCAAAAGAAAAGAACAGCAGTTTGGACTGTGAAAGATTTTACAAATGTTATAACTAATAAATGGAACCACCATGGCACAAAAAGAAAAACAAATCAATTTGTTTTCTCTTCTTCTTTTCTCTTTCCCCAAATCTTTATTTAAATTTCAGTTAGTTAACATACAGTGTAATATTAGTTTCAGGTGTAGAATTTAGCATTTCATAGTTTGTTTTCTCTTCTTCTGTGAAAATATATTCAAATAGAGTAATAAAGACTTTTAATGGCCTTCCTTCTTGAATATTTTGTATACTACTTTCGGCGACCAATAAAGAAAGGGACACGATTACCTTTAATTACGGACAGAAGGCTAGGTGTAAAAAGTGCGTTTCAAAATTCTATTTGGAGATATAATTTGTGTCAAAACTAAGGCCCATCATAAAGACTGAAAGGCTTTGGGCAATCTAAAGGAAAAGTAAAAACAGTATGTAGAGGTATTTTACACTATATATATATTTGACACCAGTCAAGAAGTTTGAATCCTTTTCATGTAGAGTGTGTGAGACACCAGAATCCTGTCCCTCCATCCTCTCCAGTTTATTCACCAAGACACTGGGAAGCTGGTGATCACTGGCGTCCTGGAGCGCCCGCAAAAATTCTGTCTCTATTTGTTAGGCTTCCTTCATTGTAAGCATCAGAAACCCATTCTGGTTAATCTAGAAAGAGAATTGCTTGGAGCAATCTTGGGGAGCTCAAAAGAGCAAAGAGACTTTGAGTCCAGGTCTAGAGTCAGCCTCACATCCAATCAGCAACCAGTCAGCTTTGGGCATGGAGGCTGCACGACAGCTTGACAGTGAACTACGACTGTCTTTTACATTTTTGTAACACTCAGCTCTAGATTCAGAGTACCCCCGCTCCAACAACAACAACAACAACAACAACAACAACAACAAATATATATGCAGAATATATATATATGTATATATATATATATATGCAGAATATACATATACATATGTGCAGAGACCCTTAATCACAGCCCTTGCAGACTAGAGAGAGGTCATTCTTCTGAAAGAAATTAAGGCACTATTCAGAAAGAACTGGTTGCAGGATAGCAAACAAACAAAAACAAATGGTAAGCGGATACAAGAGAAATTGTTAATAGAATTTAACAATTTATTAACTATTTAAGAAGTTTATTCTTTTTGAAAAGAACTTAAGATTACTTTCTTTGTGAAAGATAAATCCATGGTATCTATTCATAACAGTTTTTCAAGTATGCATAGAATTGTCAAGAAGAGGCTGACCAGTTAGTAATTGCCCCTACCTCATAAAAGCTGAACAGAGTTCTGCTAAAATGAACCCTGATTCAATTTCAACTAAAATATAAGGAAGATCATCAGGCAAAATTCCATTGTGATAAAGGGGATAACACAAGAGATAATGGGTAAACCTAATCTTTTATCCACCACATTTTTGTTTTGAATATGCAGAATCCAAGATCTTAAAGGTACACTGGAGATTATTTAAGATAAACTCTCCATTTTATATGTTAGGAAACAGAGATCCAGAGAATTGAAGTGATTTGCCCATGGTCACAGCTGCTCAGTATCAAAGCCATATCTACTGCTTAGATTTTCTAATTCATAAGAACATCCACTATTCCGCACTCTGTCCTTGAACCTCATGTGTCCTGGTTGATTTAGACACTCACTAGTTAATTTCTTGAATTTACCTTTGACTCTATAATTTTATGACTTGGGATAACTTTATTTCTCCAATATGTAATTTTTAAACTGCAGCATTCATCATATCAAGTTGCCATTAACTGTAAGATGTACCACTAGGAAATCAAACAAATGTTGGCAACCAAATTAGGACACAATGCTTTCTTACTACTTACAGTTTTTATTTCATACTTTGTGAAGGAGTTCTTTCAGACTCATTTACATATGGATTTTTATCATGTATTATCTTGTTCATAGATTAAAATAAAAATACAAGCAAAATATATTTTAACAGTAGCTTAAAAACTTCTGTACATGTAGAATCCAACTTTCCTGAGGTATAGTTCATCTCAGAGCCATAGATATCATGTTACATGATATCAACCTGTATGCTGTCAGGAGCATTGGTGATGCAGCATTTCTTAAATTGTCCCCAGCCTCTTCTTTCAAGCTGCTAACTCCCATTCTGCGCTCATATTCCTTCCTCTAATAGGCCTGATGGTTTTTGACTAAAATGTCAAGAGGTTGCCAGTGTCCAGCCGTGGCACAGAGAATAACAATTAAGCTTGCACATGCATACCCAGTGACACCTTCCTTACAAGTGCCACTTGGTCAACAGCAATTGTAAAACTCCATTAAGTATAACACACATCCTAATTCAAACTATGTTAAAATGCAAAAACAAACAAACAAAAACAAAAAAAGTGCATTGGAACCAAATATAGTAATTTTTTTGTATTTTACCCCTTAAAATGAATATGAGGAAACAGATTCCATTTCATTATAAAATTTACTAAGCCTTTATGCACAACTATGTATCTGCAAATGATGTATCATTATGCGAGTAGAGTAAGCATCTTCTGGTTTTTCTATCTGATGTTCCTGGGGAGAGTGGACAGGTATTTCTACTGTACTTATTAATCCCCAGACTGTGTCACAGGAGATGTTGTTACACAAATATCAGCTTCCATTTAATTAGGTCAAATAATAGATTTTCAATGATCTGAAACATTTAGATTTTTCAAAAATTAAATAATTCTCTACTTCCTTTATTGGCTCAAAATCTCCTTTTATTGGGCCACAGTAGGCAATTAGCATTTTCTGGGGGAGTAAACTTAGATTATTTGACACACGCACACACACACAAGCCACAATGACAAGAATAGTTCTGCTAGCTTCCTAGAAAGACCACAGCTCTGTTGTTCACAGTGTGGTCCATGGAGCAGCAACAGCAAGAGCAACAGCATCATCTGGGAGCTTGTTAGAAATGCAGACCCCAACTCACCCCAAACCTACAGAACCAGAACCTTCACTTTACCAAGAGCCCTAGGGAGACATGTGCACGTTAAAGGTGGAGAAGCACTGGCCTAAAAGATGGGCTGTTCAGTTAAAGCTAAATACATGTTTCCCAGAAACTTGGGTTGCTATAACCATTTTACTGCCACAGCTGACATAAGTAGCTATTAGGCTCCGAGGCATTTCAAGTCTGACTGCTAGTTCCTAGCAGAGTTTCAATCTTTAGAGGTGAATAAGGAAAGAAAAGGAAGAAAGGGTTGGGGAAGAGCACAAATCTTTACCAAGGTGACTGAATCTTTAAGTAGTGGAACAGTAAAGAGGTAGAGAGGCTAAGAGCCAGAGGGAAAATGCTCTCAGCTCAATCATCCATTCTATTCCACCAATATTATTGAGCACTTTCTACATACCTCACATTTAATCTGTTACCTATCTAAAATTTACTCATCCTCTCACACTTTCTCTTGCTCTCCTCATGAAGTCTGGTATGACTATCAAAACCAAGGGTTATTTAACAGGAGTTCAGAGATCACCTTTAGGGAGCCTATAAACCTAAGATGATATGTTAAATTGGGGCATGAGGATATGTTGATTTTCATAGGGAAAAATCCCATGCTTTTATCACAATTTCAAAAGGGATCCAATCGGTCAATCAATAGTTAAGAAACACTAGCACTCTGTAATTCTTGTCCACCATCTGTTTTAAAGTCATTGATACAAACTTTCAGTTGCAAAAGTCATCTTATTCCATTTGGGAATGGGGCTTATTATGAGGTGACTAATACTCCAACACCAGTTTTGTACTCACATACCTTTTTCCAGAGAAGAACAAAAACAACAAGACTTGGAAATGGGAAAAGATCATCTCATTTAATTATAAGAAGTCCCTCAGTGAATTATGTGATCATGCTGGCATCTCTTCCCATTGTACCATCCTCCTTTCCTTCATTCTCTACAATTACCATCTTTGATTCTTTAAAAAAAAAAAAAAAAATGTTGCTATTCCTCCCTCAGCATTAGCTCCCCTGTGATCTTCCCAAAGTGTGTCATAGATGTTAAAAGCTATATTGTTCTACGGTTTGTCCTTCCCACTTTATCTCTATTTCAAAATCTCATTCAAGGAAGAGCAAAGAAAAGGTCAGGATCGGCCTTGGCTGGCTATTATAACATGTACCATCTCCTCACCCTTAGCCCAGGGGCCCACAAAAGGAGTAGTATCCTTTAATGCTTTTGAAATCATGAAGAGAAATCAAAGAAACCACTTCCAATCCTATTCTTATAACCAGAAGTCCATTGATCAGTGTCGGTAAAGGATAGCACATTAAGGGGGAATGGCATTTAGAAAGTATGATTTGATCCATACAGCTGAGTGATCACGGCAAGTTCCAATCTCATCTGAGCTGGAGAATAAATCTATACTACTGTCGGCTCTGAAATATCTCATTCATGAAGCACAGGTAAGAAATCACCTCTAGTTGCCATTAATTATCAAACATATTTGAGTTAAGTAACTACTTCACCCAGGCAGTGATCCATGTATAAAGCTGTACAACTGAGAGACAGTATAACCACAGAAATTCAGTACCATCAGATATCTAACATCAAGGCCTGAACTCTAATTTTTCTACTAAATGGCTGAGAATTTTGGTCTCAAAAACTGCCTGTCTAGGACTCAGTTTATCTTAAAAAAAATAATAAATATAGAGTTACATACCTATTAGAGTGACCAAAATCTAGAACACCGACAACAGCAAATACTGGTGAAGATGTGGAATAGCAGGAACTCTCATTTGTTGCTGGTGGGAATGCAAAACAGTAGTCACTTTGTAAGACAGTTTGGTGGTTTCTTAAAAAAACAAATCAAGGGGCGCCTGGGTGGCTCAGTCGGTTAAGCGTCCGACTTTGGCTCAGGTCATGATCTCGTGGTCCGTGAGTTCGAGCCCCGCGTCGGGCTCTGTGCTGACAGCTCAAGGCCTGGAGCCTGTTTCGGATTCTGTGTCTCCCTCTCTCTCTGCTCCTCCCCCGTTCATGTTCTGTCTCTCTCTGTCTCAAAAATAAATAAACATTAAAAAAAAAATCAAATCATACTCTTACAATCCAGCAATCATTCTCCTCAGTATTTACCCAAAGGAGTTTAAAACGTATGTACACACACACACATACATACACACACACACACACCTGCACACATATGTTTATAGCAATTTTATTGATAATTGCCAAAAGCTGGAAGCAACCAAGATGTCCTTCAGTGGAGTAAAGAATAAACTGTGGTTCATCCAGATAATAATCAGCACTAAAAAAGAAAAAAGCTCTCAAGCCATGAAAAGACATAGAGGAAACTTAAATGCATTTTACTATGTAAAAGCCGCCATTCTGAGAAGGATACATACTATATAATTCTAACTGTATGACATTCTGAAAAAGACAAAACTATGAAGACAATAAGAAGGTCAGTGGTTCCTGGAGGTCAGTGGGAGGGTGGAAGAGTACAGAGGTTTTTTAGGGAAGTGAAAATACTCTGTATGATGCTATAATGAGATACACATGTCGTTATACATTAGCCCAAACCCATAAAGTGTACAACAAGAGTGAACCCTAAGGCAAATTGTGGACTTTGGGTGATTATGATACGTCAATGCAGGTGCATCCTTGGTAAAAAATTCTAGTGAGTATGTTGACAACGGGGGTGGTCACGCATGTGTAGGGGCAGGAGATACATGGGAAATTACTGTACCTTTCTCTCAATTTTATTGTAAACCTAAAACTTCTCTAAAAAAATCCGGGTTTTTTGTTTGTTTGTTTGTTTGTTTGTTTGTTTGTTTGTTTTTAAGGAAAGAATTGGGTAAGCTTCTCTCAGAAACAGTTTGCAGTGGAGGTTGAAATCTTGAACTCTGGAATCAATTCAAATTCAAACTGACACTCACTACCTCCTGACCTTGATCAACTTACTTTAACTAACCCAGGCCTCAGTTTTTTTCATCTTTCAAGTAGGGAAAATAATTGTTCTGACCTTAAGAGGTACATAAAATATGTGATATAACTCAATAATATGGTCAGAATTCCAAGAGTACATTTCAATTTCCAATTACTGAAAAATAATTTCACATACTCTGAGAACTACCCTCCTTACATGTATTACTGTGAATATCGACTGAGATAACAGATCAAAGTACTTCAAAAACTATATATTACTGTATAGATATAAGGAAACAGTCACAGTATTTCACTTTTCTTACTTTTAAAGGACCATGGGGCACATGGGTGGCTTTGTCAGTTAAGCATCTGACTTCAGCTCAGGTCATGATCTCATAGTTCATGAGTTCAAGCCCCACACTGGGCTCTGTGCTGACAAGCTCAGAGCCTGGAGCCTTCTTCAGATTCTGTGTCTCCCTCTCTCTCTGCCCCTTCCCCGCTCACGCTCTGTCTCTCTCAAAAATAAATAAACATTTTAAAAAATAAAATAAAAAGAGGGGCGCCTGGGTGGCTCAGTTGGTTGAGTGTCCAACTTTGGCTCAGGTCATGATCTCGCGGTTTGTGAGTTTGAGCCCCGCGTCGGGCTCTGTGCTAACAGCTCGGAGCCTGGAGTCTGCTTTGGATTCTGTGTCTCCCTCTCTCTCTGCCCCTCCCCTGCTCATGCTCTGTCTCTCTCTGTCTCAAAAATAAATAAAACATTAAAAAAATTTTTTTAATAAAATAAAAATAAAGGACTAAATAAAAACAATCCCTAAGATGTTTTCATTCTTAATATCAGACTAAGAAATGTAAATTTGAATTAAAGAAAAAAAATTCCCTCATTCTGGCAAAATTTGATTTTATGGAAGAAATGAGAGAATGTGTCTCTAAAACCCAATTTCTAAAAATAATTACAAATATTAAAAACCACTGAAAAATTAGAGTGACTATTATAGTTAAATTATGTTGACCAAAAATACTATTAACTGAGATGGAGCTTCTTTTCTATTTTCAATAGTATTAAGATGAATCAGATTATTTTTATTAGCCATAAATTTTAATCAGAGCTGCTAAATCACAAGGAAAATGGTGCCAAAACAAATGGACTTCATCTCAATCCTGGGAAACCTGAAATGATTAACCATGAAGGAAAACAGAGCTGAAAGAGTGCATAACTCATCATTTTTACCCTCTTTTTCCTAATAATTGAGTTTCTCTCCCATATTTCTTATACTTAACATTCATTTTTTTTTCCTCTTCCAGCATTTTGGTAATACACATACACACAAAGGTCTGACTGTTTAGAAAACGGCAACTCAAACCAAACACTTGTACAAAGTTGCCAATGTCAATAAATCCTCATGCTGCTGGATTTGGAAATGCTTTACAGTTGCTTATCTTATCTCTTCCATGATTGAAGTTTTAAAAAGCAATCCATTAAAAAATAGAATTTTAGGGGCGCCTGGGTGGCGCAGTCGGTTAAGCGCCCAACTTCAGCCAGGTCATGATCTCGTGGTCCGTGAGTTCGAGCCCCGCATCGGGCTCTGGGCTGATGGCTCAGAGCCTGGAGCCTGTTTCCGATTCTGTGTCTCCCCCCTCTCTCTGCCCCTCCCCCGTTCATGCTCTGTCTCTCTCTGTCCCAAAAATAAATAAACGTTAAAAAAAAAAAAATTAAAAAAAAATAGAATTTTATTAAGACATTTAAGAATAATTTATTTGTTTCATGCAACTTCATATTCTGGAAAGTCCTGTTGATAAAGCGTGAGAAAAGGAGAATTGGTAAAAGTCATACTTAAATATTTTTTTTAAACCACTAAGGTACAACTTCACAAAAATGATGTTGACCTGTCAGTTATACCTTCTTTTCTCTGTGGGCATGCCTCCATTTTGCATGGGAGATATACATATTGGCATGTATTGAAATAGTCTGAATCAAATTATCATCTAGTTGAGATGGGGATGTAGCAAGGGGATGTCTCCGTGACTCAAAATTCCACAGAGAGGAACCGCAGTGTCAAACTTGTGATGTGGTGTCAAGATGAAATATGCTTTGAATTTTATTAATAGTAGGGAGCATATTTCACTGCTCATTCAAGTGTCATGCTAGAACTAGGTGAGTGTTGCCAATATAAGTGGATGGAAATCAACACTTTTTTGACACTCCTACCAAGTGCCTATAAAATGTTTATACCTATAATTGTGTCAAATTATGCTAATTGAGTACTGAAAAGACACTATAAGTTGAAGTATTCAAAAAGTATATTTCTCAGAATCTCATGGGGCTCTTCAAGTTAGGCACTTGGGGGACCTTTTTTCCCTCTACCAAGTACCGTCAAAGTACAATGTCTTAAAGTGTCATCTTGGTCTTAATTTAATTTTTAATAGTAAGTACCAGGAAAGCAAATTCATTTAAATTCTCAATCACACATGCATTAGATATTAAGGGTTTTATCTTCAACAGTTTGGATTTTTTTTTCAACCCAGTTATACTAATATCAGTTAGGAATATTTATTTTATTAAGTCTGCGGTTATTATAAAAGATACTTTAAGCACAGCTCAGGGCTGTGCAACAACCTCGGCCACCAGTAGATGTTAACAGTAAATCAGGTGTGATTGTGACTCAAGAAGAAAATGAAATAAGATATTGGTTCCTAGGAGAGATTTTTTTTTTTTTTCCTAACTCTTCTCAGGTCAAAATAAATAGGGATTTTTCTGTATGTCATTACAGAAGAATACAACTTCAATGACTTCTCAATTTTATGTGAAAATATTCTACTTTCAGGAATACAGATAACAATCCTTGAGTTCCCAAATTCTGACCATATTCTATTAAAATCATTTTTCCACTTTTCTGTTAAACTGTATTTAATCCTTTGTGTCAATGTGCTGAGGAAGATAGTAAAGATATATCTGAACTTTGCCTTAAACTTCTTTAATCTTTTTTTAAGCTCTCATTCATGTAACACAGCTTCAGCAATCTGATTTCAATACCCTATCTCCCGGGGGAAAAATGCTAAGATTTCCAAGTTCAGAGACCAGTGTGAAACTGGTTCTCCTCAACTAAAAGGTATTTAATTCTAACTGCAGTTTCTCTATAGTGCCTCCTGGAGGCCTTTCAAGTCTTTTGAATTCCAATGATAGTAAAGAGGTCTTTTGTACTGGCTAAAGGGGTCCTAGAGCTGAGGGGATTGGTAATGGCATATGGCACAGGTGGCCACAGAGAATTTTTATCTGGTGTGGAAAACATCAACCTTCTTACAAGGCAGCATATGCCGCCAAGAACACATTTACCCAAAACCTTTGTTCCCTGTGCTGGCTATGAGTACAACTTAGCAGCCAATATAAAATGCTGTTGTATTTCCAAGGCCCTTAATGATGTGGGATTCAGCTATGGAGGAAACCAACTGATAGTACACATTCTGCTACGTTCCCTTCACTTTTCTACGGCACAAATGGAAGAATAAATCTCTCCAGAAAATGTTTGTTTGCAGGCCTGAGAGTCTATTCCTAGCTCTTGTCTCTTCTCATCCAATTCCAAGAGCACTCTCCAGTGTGAAGTAGCTCTGAACTGTTTTGCCTGTAAACAAGAAACCCTACTGTTTTTGACCTTTCCTCACTGTTTCCATTCAATGTCCCTTATCTCACTTAAAATAAAAGTCACTTTATTTCATGCCTCTTTGGTATACTTCTAATATTTTTGCATGAGAAATTATGTATTCCAATAGCAGTGATAGTTTCATGCCTAAGGAGATCTGCTGGCAGATGGAGAGCAAGTCAGTGCTCTCTAGGCCTGAACTGACAATTAAAACATAGCCCAGATTGGTGGTGATGACTGTCTACCAGTTATCCAAAGGCTTTATGACCCAAGCTGATAGTGACAGTCCATGCTATGGCAACAAAACCAAATCACACTCGAAGTGCATACTTGATAAAGAGCCTTTCATTTATATGAACAGCTTTAGCAATTAGTTTCTTTGTTACAGAGACAGCAAGAGATTGCCTTCTATTGGTGTTCCCACAAAAATGGAGGAATGATTTAAAAAAAAAAACTTAGCCCTCCAGAGCAAATATAAAAATTATCATTATTATTCATAATATATTGAATTGCAGTACTGATACATCCTACATAGAAGCTAAATTAATAGAATAACATGCCATATCAGAAAAACAGCAATCAATGCACTTAATATCTTAATATAGGTTAGGTTTCCTTTGCCTGGAAACATTCTAGACAGTGGAAGAGATTAAGAGATTGTTATTCCTACAAATGCCACTGCTAGAAGGTAGTCTTTACAGGGAGGAAACAACTATCTTAGCCAAACTAGGTCTTTCAGCACTTTTCCCTTTTGGCATCGGTAGTCTCTTCTATTTTATTTTTTTTAATGTTTTTACTTATTTTTGAGAGAGAGAGAGAGAGAGAGAGAGAGACAAAGCATGAGCAGGGGAGGGGCAGAGAGAGGGAGACACAGAATCCAAAGCAGGCTCCAGGCTCTGAGCTGTCAGCATGGAGCCCGACGCAGGGCTTGAACTCACAAACTGTGAGATCATGACCTGAGCCGAAGTCAGGCACTCAACAGACTGAGCCACCCAGGGGCCCTTCGGTAGTCTCTCCTAGAATATTTTCCCTTTTGGTATCTGTAGTCTCTTCTAGGAAAAGGACTTTTGTTGTTCACTACACTTCAAGTCAGTGGCAGTTTTAAATGATCAACTTAGATCTGACAGGCACTTTCACACCTTCCAATCTTTCTCAGAAAGTAAAGACCAACCAGCAAAACAGAAAGAGAAACATAACTGAAATAATCCAGGGGTTCCTGGGTGATTCTGTCAATTAAGCATCAGACTCTTGGTTTCAGCTCAGGTCATGATCTCACCGTTCCTGAGTTCGAGCACCATGTCAGGCTCCGTGCTGACAGTGGGGAGCCTCCTTGGGATTCTCTCTCTCTCTCCCTCTCTCTCTCTCTTTCTCTCTGCCTTGCCTAGCTCTCTCTCCTTCTCTTTCCCTCCCAAAAATAAATAAAAACTAAAAAATTTAAAAAAAGAAGTAATTCAAGTTCTTTCAGCAGATGGAAAATTTGGACTGGTAAGTCAATCTTCTAGAGGATTAATCTCTGCAATACTCCAGAAAGTAATGAAATACGCTAACAAAAACAACAACAACAAAAAAAATTGGGAGGTGCCTGGGTGGCTTAGTAGGTTGAGCTACCGACTCTTGATTTCGGCTCAGGTAATGATCTCATGATTCATGAGTTAAGCCCCACATGGGGCTCTGTGCTGACAGTGAGATTCTCTTTGGATTCTCTTTTTTTAATTAAACAAACACTTTTTTTGCTCAAATTTTTCCACCTTTATCCACTGGGAACTCTTGTGCGTACCCTTAGGATATCTCACCATTTTTTGTGTTTTTTTGTTTTGTTCTGTTTCACTTAGCATTTCCTTGCTTTCTGGCATGGCTGTAAAAATTAAATCCTGCACTGGTGGCACTGGAAAGCTCCATTGCCTGAGTTGCTGAGAGACCGCAATGAACAGTGCTCCCTATTGCCCTGCACTGGGAGAGAAATAAATTTTGATGCATTTAGCCAATGAGAATTCGAGATAGTTTGTTACTACAGCATAACTTGAGCATCCTAGCATATACACATGTATACACATTATCACTTAATAACACAGCAACTCTCAAAAAGTCACAGCAGAAAGTTAATTCCTTAGGAGATGTGTATTTATTACAATGTACTTATAATATGGGAGTAAATCAAGCATTTTAGGCAGGCTTGGAAAAGGAATAAGACTGAGTCTTTTACGTGATTAGCTTACTGCCAATTTAGAACTTTTAAACCTTTTTAGTGATTCTTTTACACTGTAACTATGGAGATTTATCTTTAGTTCTGAATAGGAAAACTGTTCCTATTGTAGTTTGTACAAGATTTTCCAGGTAGATGAGGGTTAAATCACCGTGTCTGGAGATAATTTGGGAGCTTGCTCTCTTTTCAAACCACTCTTAAAATTGTTCTTTTTCCCTTAATGAGAAAGGACAAGTAAAGTGGCAAATATTTTTTTAAAAGAAAATAAATGTTTCACAAAAGGAAAAAATCTTGAAAACATCCAGCAAGAAAGCACTGGGAAGATTCATTTTTATAATGTAATTTTAAGAGGAAAAACAATTTTTATGATCCTTATAAATAGGTTAGTTAGATATTCCTTCCACACTGATGTACATTAAAAAACATAAAAATTTTTGTAGAGAAATAGACTAATGATCCTCTTGAGGAGGTATAAAATCACCATAATGCACTTGATAGTGCCATACTCTGGGGTATCAAGGAAGGATAATTCCTTCATTTCCCTTCTCAGAGCTCAGTTTATGCAGGAAGCATGAGGATTTTAAAACTTCGGGGCCCTTATCCAGATGCCAGTAATGGCCATATGTTTCCATCTTCAATGACATCTTCTGGCACCAAGTTACAAAATCTAAATATGTTTTATTAAAATGTATTTACCAATTTAGAGGCATTAACACACTTGTCTTTCTTAACTAGGTACACTGGCATCACTGGACCTGGGCACTTTAATAATGGTCATGAGAACAGCTTAAAACTGCCTTAAAAATAGAATACAGGGTCTACCATATTCCTTTCGAAAGACTATTTTTTAAAGCTTATTTTTTTTATTAAAATAGCCCATCCCAAAGGCTAAACCAGAAGGTATTTCAGCATATGACATATTTTCCATAAAAGTATATTTTTAAAATATTTTTATATTGTATATATGCATAAATATAATATTTTATAAGACTATTGCTCTACTTAGCTCAATAAACATATTTGACTGAATGAGTCCTTCAAAGTATTTTGTTTGCCTCTATAATGGTAGAGTCTTCACCTAATAGTTATTTCAAATAGTGGAAGTAACAGAGACTCCCTGCTTATCACACACACCAGTTTTACCGTATCATCATGGCTGACACTGAATAAAATTGGAGATGGAATAGAAAATTGTTCCAAAGGTAAAATAAAGAAAGACCTTCAATAGGGCCAGACAAAAAAAAAAAAAAAAAAAAAAAAAGCCTTAAAAAGATATCAATTTTTACTACAGTTATACAGAATCATACAGAATACAAATAAAATTTTTGATAGGATCATAAAGAGAAGTTGTGTTTAGGTGGTAGAACTGTGGGAATATGGGTTTTAATGCTCTAAAATAATCACTAATAAAGTACTCTAAGGAAGAAGATAAGTTGATTGACAAACATAAATGAATTAAAATGTTGAAAATGTAGGCAGAATATTCAAAAGCTTAATATTTACAAATAAGATGTAATTTCCTTAGCACCTTAAACTCTTTAAAATAACCAAAAGGTATTTTTTCCCACAAAACCCATTTGAAATCAAATGCGTAACACCCAGGAATCCCACTGAGCTCATCTCTTCTTTTGAAAACTATCAGGTGTACTTTAAATAGTTGGGGTCTTGATGCTATGGTTGGGCTTATAAGCTGCAACAACACATTTCTCCTTATTACTTACAGGAAGATCATTTTCCACAATGACTCACTGATGTTTCTCCCTCTAATCATCATTTCTGCAGCATTTAGGTACAGGACCCATGGTGCCCTCTCCTCAGATGTCAACAGAATGACAAAGAGCCAGCAGTATGAGCCAGCGGAGTCACAGGCAGAGGCATACACAAAAGGATTTCCAGGCACCAGATAGAGCCACCATGCAAATGTGGCTCATCAAGAATACAGGGTTACCCTGAGAAGGAATTATAAACTAGGAAATATCACTGCCTATAGGTACCAGATACTCTGCCTCTGGGGTTTTAATAGAGCAGAGCAAATTCTGTGTTAGTCCTTGAGATTCATGTGGAATGAGGAAGCAAATATCTTGCCATTCATTGTCCCCTCCATTACTGGTGGTTACCTGAACTCTGTCACATATTCTAATGTTTACAGGAAAAAAAGGGGTTCCCTGGACAGTGTACTGGGATTGAGTTCATAACTAGCAAAACATAATGTTTTTAAACACTTTAAAATAGCTTCTAGGGGCGCCTGGGTGGTGCAGTCGGTTGAGCGTCCGACTTCAGCCAGGTCACGATCTCGCGGTCCGTGAGTTCGAGCCCCGCGTCAGGCTCTGGGCTGATGGCTCAGAACCTGGAGCCTGTTTCCGATTCTGTGTCTCCTTCTCTCTCTGCCCCTCCCACGTTCATGCTCTGTCTCTCTCTGTCCCAAAAATAAATAAACGTTGGAAAAAAAAAAAATTTAAAATAGCTTCTAGACACTGTGACGGTTAATTTTATGTGTCAATTTGCCTGGGCCATGGGTGTCCAGATATTTGGTCAAACATAATTCTGTGTGTGTCTGTGAGGGTGTTTTGGGGTGAGATTAACATCTGGATCGGCAGACTGGGTGGTAAAGTACATTGCCCCACAGAATGTGGGTGGGCCTTGTTCAATCATAGGCCTGAACAGAACACAAAAGCTGACCCTCCCCTCAATGACAAAATTCTTCCCACCTAATGACCTTTAAACTAGAATGCTGGCTTCTTTTTTGACTTTGCACTCAAACTGAAACATCAGCATTTCCTGGGTCTTAAGTCTACCACCCTTTGGACAGGAAATACAACCTCCACTATTGCGGTTCTCAGACCTTTGGACTCAGACTGAAACTACATCATTGGCTCTCCTGCATCTCCAACTTGCCAGCTCACCCTGCAGATCTTAGAACTTGCCAGCCTCCATAATCACATGAGCCAATTCCTCATAATAAATCTCTTTCTTTACATTTTACATCTTATTAGTTCTGTTTTTTCCAGAGAAATTTGATTAATATAGTCACCCTTGCATAGGAGAAGGGTTTGGC
Source organism: Prionailurus viverrinus (assembly GCF_022837055.1). Classification (NCBI taxonomy): domain Eukaryota; kingdom Metazoa; phylum Chordata; class Mammalia; order Carnivora; family Felidae; genus Prionailurus; species Prionailurus viverrinus. The sequence continues at coordinate 145,457,013 of NC_062568.1, forward strand.
TCTCTTAATTTTATAGATTTGTTGAGCGATGTCTGCATGTACAGTAAACATAATCTTGTTTGACTGAGTTGGCTAGTCAATTTAGAAAAACATAATCATCAACCACTTGATTTTGTTGAATGGAGTGGCCAGTTTAAAGATCAAACAAGCTGTACATATACATGTGAAAAGGGAAGAGGGAATTAATCTAAATTATGCATAAACAGTGTTTAAACTTCAATATTAAAAAAAGGTCATTTATCAAAAGTTTCATTGAAAAAGATCTGAAGATTAAACACACACACACACACACACACACACACACACACACACACACTGGGGAGTAAGAAGCACTTAGGAAAACTGCAAGAGAACTTTGCAGCCCTAGTATTTGGAAATTGAGACAATTTCCAATAGCTGAAATATATGTCAGAAATATTATGCCCTGAATAAAGGGACCACGAATGAAAGGCAGCCTTTAGATATCTAAAGTTCCCTATCTAGTTGATCTGGCAGAATATCAGAGGCAGGAATGATCTGACACATAATCTGTTAGCTGCTCTCTGAAGGATCTTTGTTCAGTGGTTGGATAGATTTTACCCATTGCCAGCCCCTGAGGATGTCAATAGTGCCAGGTAGACATAGAAGGGATAGCCCAGCAAAAACAGGAAAAACTAAGAGGGGAAGTCCTGATGTTTCAGTGCTCTGGTCCAAAAGGAAGAACATTTTGCTCATTCTGATAAATATAACTTTAGTTGTAATAATTACATGAACCTATGGTTCTAACCTCCTTTGGGAGCATTTCTATGAGTTTCCATAACAACTTGATGCAAATTTTTAATGTGGTTATAACTTTCTCTGGATTTATGATCTCTCAGAATTTTTTCTTTCCATGGCCCAATAATAATCAATTGCAATAACATTAACTTTATAATTAACCTCCTTTAGTAATTCAGTTCCAGATCTATTCCAGCTCCAAGGTGACCTATGTAATTTGAAGAGGCAAACATGACTGTTGAAGACTTACAACCCCTGAAAGGGAAGTTCAATGTTTCTATTTCTCTCATATGTATCTTGTCACTTAAAATATTAACAACATTATTTATCTTTATTTTCTCAATTTACAGTTCATTTGACCTATCCATGACTATTTTTACCTTTGGGTTCTGATTTACCATTCCAAGGCTTCCAAGTCTATTGTTTAATAGATAGGCAGATAATAGAAATAGATGATGGATAACAGAGAAGCAGAATGGGGACTGAGCTAGAGGGAAAACTTACCATCCTATTTGTTTTCTTTTCTGTAAGTATTAGATCAAAATTTTGAAAAGTGGGGAGAAGAGGTTAGGTAGGAAAATCAAAGAATAAAATTCTAACCGCCATCTATCAGCTATGTAAATTACAGAAGCCCTCCAATCCTTAGTTTCCATGTCTGAAAAACAGAGACTAGAACTCATCATATATATAACATATAAAATACCAAGCACAAGCAACTAGCATGTCACAGGCCCTCAAAAAACAGTAGAAAGAGGTCACTGCCTCCTGCTGTTATTTCTATTACTCATATTGTTAGTTTCCTACTAACAATGTTAGTCTCACTCAGTATCCCAGCAAATGTGAGAGGGCTCCAAGATGTCCACATTCTATTTTCTGGGACCTGTGAATATGTTATGTGACAAAGTTAAAGGAACCTTGCAGACCCAATCAAGGTTAGGGACCATATTGGTTTACAATCCCCAACCTCCTACAGCTCACAACACAGAACGAGAAAGAGAAACATACGGGAAAACAAAAACAAAAACAAAAACAAAACAAAACACAAATCAGTGAAATGAAAGTGATCTCAGAAACACAGCTCAAATCACTCTATATTTCACTCATCTGCACACCCCAGAAATTAATGCCAACATCTGCCACTGACCAGGTTCACAGAGTCCTTGCCTCCAAGTGCAAGCCACAAGCTTGCATTGTTCACATGCTCTGTGATTATTACAGTTCTTATTGTAGGGCCACAGCCCAAGGATGATTTTACCTCAATTATTTGAGTTTCTTCAATACTAACTGGATTGCAAAATGCAGCTTGTGAAAAAAATATATTAGGATTACTTAAAGATAAGACTTAGAGAGAAGGGCAGCTCTTCCTTTTCCTCCTTGAAATACACATACAAACACATACCTCCTTGCAAACACTTTAAAATTTTGAATACTGAAATTACTATATCAGGAAAAATAGTGACTTTACAGTAGAGAAACCCAGCAGACATTACCTTAACCAAGTGATCATGATCAATATCACCAGTAACAAGACTTAGCCACATCATGTATTCTGCATATAACATACATGTCATGTCTATGGTATGTTTGCCCAAAATGCATAACCTTAATCTAATGATGTAAAAACTAAGTTCAAAGCAGACAAATCAAATTCAAGCAACATTCCACAAAATACTGAGCAGTACTCTGAAAAAATATCAAGGTTATGAAAGATAAGGAAAGACTGAAGATCTGTCACAGATTGGAGGAGACTAAGAAGAAATCATAATTAACTACAATGTAGATATCCTGGATTGGATCCTGGAACAGAAAAAAAAAAATACACTATGGGAAAACCAATGACATTTGAATAATCTTGAATTTGGAAAAAAAAAACTATAAATAATTTAATAGTATGCTAGCAGTTTTAACAATTGTGCCATGGTTAAGTAAGTTTTAATATCAGGGGAAGCTGGGTGAAGGGTGTATGAGAACTTTCTGCACAGTTTTTTGCAAATTCGTGTAAGTCTAAAATTGTTTCAAAATAATTAAAAATAAAAAATAATCTATCATATCAGGAGTTAGGCACTCCCAGTAGCCTCAAGGCAAAGCAGTTCTCCTTTACAGTGCCATATTCATGTTTGAGCATCTTAAAAACTTCTTTCCAATGTGGCCAATTAAGGGCAAGTGGGATGTTCAGTGAGAAGACTGGAAAAATGTGGGGCTCCTGGGTGGCTCAGTCAGTTAAGCACCCGACTCTTGAATTCAGTTTCAGTTATGATCCCAGAGTTGTGGGATCATTGAGCCCTGCACTGTGAGCTCAGAGCCTGTTTGGGATTCTCTCCCTCCCTCCCTCTCTGCTCCTCCCCTGCTCAGGCTCTCAATCTCTCTCACTCTCTCACTCTCAAAATAAATAAATAAACTTACAAAAAAAACCCAAAAACTAGTAAATGTTTTGATCGAATGGACCTGGGAAAGCTGGGAACTGAATTGTGAGACAGGCCTGCTAATTTCACTCAGACCACCTGCCTGGTTCGGATACAAGCCAGTGACCTAGACATGATGGGCCATTACCAGCCCTCTGCTGGCATTCTGAAATGACTACATAGGAGACAAATTTGGGAACAACGAGATTTGCAAATGGAATGAGAACAATAGAGGAGTAATGACTTTTCATGAGAATTCTGAGACACCTCATACACACATACATACATAAAGTCACCAGGAGCTATGCTGCATGAATTAACAGGGACTATTCGCCCAAAATAAAATTTGTCACCAATAAGTTGTGACATGCAATGCAATGCATTATCAAAAAGAAAAATCTCTAAATGGAACTTTTCATCACATTTCTTGAGGCAACAGAATAAAAATTTTTAATACAATTATTTCTTAGTTTGCTCCTTTTCTGTCAAGCATGCAACTGCTTTTCCTTTCTTCTGAAGCAGTTCATATTATGATGAGTGAAAGGAGAGAAATAAAAAGAGCTATGATCGTGTCAACCACAACTGAACAAATACATTTATTAAAAAGAACTCCCACCAGAAATCTTAGAAGCCTCACAAAGTCTCATTCTTTTTCATACACTAACTCTATTATGAACGGAAACGTCCCTTTCTTTTATTTTAAATTATTGTCATCGTCCCCTGTGCATGTACCAACCAGTGATTTACGCTGTGTCAGATGATAATACACTAGTAAATTTGGTGTTTTAATGGCTGTAATAGCTCTAATAAAGAAATTAAATCAGATGTCATATGCAGAATGTACATTTTTTTGCCACTAACAATACACTGAATTCTAGCAGGCTAAATACGATAAAGGAACACATGTATCCATTTGCAATTGAAAGCATGTGTTGAAACTACTCTAAGATAAGCAGAAGAGGCTCTGGAGGAGGCAGAAGAGCAAAGAAGGTACTGGTTTCCTTGGAGGAACATGGTCCTTTTTCCCATTTCTTTCAATTCCATTCTTTATGATGATTCCCTCTAAATTTTATCCTGAAGAAAATTACACTGTACCCTTTCCCTCCCCTGGTCCAACCGAAATCCTAAAACCCAGGCCCATAATTTTAATATGCATATAATTTCACACAGTTGATGAATATAACACACCATGGGTAAACAGCGGGGAGGGGCTAAATGGAAAACTCATTTGTTAGTTTTCCCACTTGGAGGTTGTTACTTTTTAAATTACTGATATTGGACACTGTAGGAGTGCCCTTTTTCATACACACTGAAGCACTCCACTGGCCCCAGGAGTCACCAAGACTAGTGGATTTTAATAGTTATAGATCTTAAATGGAGGGTTAGAAATTGTTTCTTTTCATTACAATTACAACAAGGAATTAACCCCAAGGGTATCCACTTAATTTCATAATATATAGACTGGAACGCTAATGTGGCTCTTGTACAGTGTAATAAAGAGGCAACTGGCCCTTCTCTCCCCGGGGTGGGTTTCTATAAAATGTATCACCAAAAAAATATAAAACGAAGAAGATTTGAAGTTAACAAGCTCCCTAATGTCACCAGCCCCAGTGCCCGCCAGCATGCGGCATGAACAAGCACTCATAGGCACTGAGCACTGTTTTGTTTTTGTTTTTCCGATGAGAGCTCAGTCCCAGCACTTTTCTTTGAATCGCTTCACTGACACAAGGAAGATGGAAAATGAGAGAAGGAAAGATAATTTACAATTAAGCACAGGAAGTCACAAGGATGGAGGAGAGACTCAGGTCAGAACCTGCAATCACCCAGTTTGGTAGGTGGAAGCATGCTGGCCAATCGCAGTCAGGTCCCGGTTAACCCTGTGCACTCTGCAGTGACCGCAGCTGTTTTATGGGAATTCCCTCCCTGCTTGCTGGACCCTGAAGCAACACCAAGGGTTAGGATTTTCCATCTTCAGGCTCCAAGCATCTGAAGCCACTTCCTGGCAGAGATTTGAAATCTTGGATCCCTGCTGATTAGCCCTCTCAGTTGAAGGCATTTTCATTTCCCAAAGCTTTTTCATGATATTTGACTAGGTCTCTCTGGGACGAATGAGAGGAAGGACAAAAATAGAGCTTCCAACAGAAGTGGGACAGGGACAGTGGGAGAGGCAAATGGCAGTTTGATAAAAGCACAACCTGGAAAGGAGAATGTTCTTCTTTTACATGATGCATTTCCAACATGTATAGTAACATTTGGCCCACTACAGGCTTCCAGCCAGCTACAGCCTGGGACTCACTTCTTCCTTTCCCACTGAAAGTGTCAGCTCTGGAGAAACCTGCAAATCTGCCAGTCAAATAGGGAAAAACTGATGATCCAGAGAGAAGAAACTGCACATCACTCCACTCATTTGTTCACATCTATCATGCAGATCACATTTCCAGAGACAGATAAGAGTATACAGGAAAGTCACAAAGGAACTCTGGCTTCAGTGAAAAGCACCCCTTTACAAATCAAAACTCCCAGCTTCCCTCCTGAGACAGGAAGCAGTGTATTGAAGCAGATGTCAAGAGGGCTGCCAGGACAGCACCAGAGATGAAAAGTCACTAAGGAGGACTGAGGGAGATATTTATCACAAGAGAAAGTTGAGAGTTCTCGTTGCTGGCTCAGAGCTAAGGAATCATTTCCAGGAGAATTCAGTGTTGTTTGCATACCCACGAGATGCAGAAAAGGAGAAGGGGAAGGCACATTGCTCCCCAAAAATAAACCTAATGAGGATTCCACCATAAAATCAATAAGACAGTGTATATGATTTAGCAGCTGGTGATTCTCAGTTTATTTAGCCAAGTGGCCAAAACTCTGTAAATATAAGCCACGGCCCCAGTATCAAGAATGACAGAAGTGACACACATGCTGGTCAATGGTTATAAACTTTTCTGTCCCCACATTTCCTCAGTCCCCATTTCATCCCCTTGAAACCATATGTCCCTATAAGCAAAGTGTCCTGAATATATCAACTGTTGACTCATTAAAAGTTGTATGTATCTCAAAATAGCTCCTTAAGAGTTTTTCCCCAGTGGTTTTAATTGTGTTTGTTCTGGGCTCATAAACTTGGGCAACTTGACACATTTAAAACACACACACAAGTGTGGTATCCAAATGTTTTGGTTTTTCTAAGCTCAACGCACTCTAATTGGCTTTTTTCCTTTAAAAATTATCATTAAAAGGAGCAAGCTCACCTATATAGAAATTTCTCATTTCTTTATTTACCTTAAATCTTTTCATGCAGGAAACTGTTAATGTTGTTTTGTTTTGTGTTAAATAGAAATAGGATACACAATAATTCTCTAATTAGAAATGCATGGGATATATGCCTTACAAGTTTGATTTTCTGAATTTCCCCCTGACATTTTCAAATTGACTATCATATTCAATATCAATCTAACCAATATAAACCAATTTAATTTTTATAATGAACCAAGAGACTATCTAAATTTGGCATATTAGACAGTTTTTGTCTCTGTTGAATTATTTTAGGAGATGTTTTAGTTAAACTGACTTACAATAGCAAATTTCATACCCTTCGAGTAACATAAGAGTATTGCCTCCTGATATTTATCAGTATCTAGGGCTAAAACTTATTCATGTCAAAGTGGCCAAAATACCTACTACTATTTCTGTTTATAACGGTACTTGCTTTATAGTTCTTAAGAGATTGTAAGTTTTTTGCTATCAGATACAACATCATAGTATTTGATATTTCAGTATCTATCAAAATGTTAATGATTATTTGGATTCAACAAATACTTAAAATGATATGAATGATATAAATGCTTATACTGTAAATAAGGTACGCAAATCTATTTATCATATATTGCTTGCACCAAATGACACAGGCTATTTCAAAAATAGTATATAAATACACCAAAAACAACAACTATAAGAACAACAAATCTTTTTTTCTTTTCTATATTCCCAAGATGATACTTGCCAGAGGAGGACAAAAATCCTATATTTGACAGCTATACTACGTGAATGTTACAGACACATTCTCCCAATTCTTTAACTTGGCCCTGGCAATCATTTGAAATTTTGCCCAACATGACTAATGACTCCAGATACAGTAGTCCAAAACTGAATGCTTTGGTGTCTATCACAAAACTGTTTCTTCTCCCATCTTTCCTCTTTTGGTCAAAGGGACAAATCAGTTTCTAAGGCTACAGGGATTTTTTTTTTTTTTCTGGGGGGCGGGGGAGGACATGCTAAGCTAAAATACCATTATGCTTGCATTTGGACATATCAGGCAACCATTTGAATATACGAGTTTGGACCTCCATCCTGGAGGGATATATTTGTAGTCACCAACACAGAGATAGAATTTAAATCTATGAAATTACCTAAATGGTAAGTATAGATGGAGAAGAGGAAAAATGTGAGAGCTGAGCAAACAGAGTACTCAAAAATCTAGAGAAGAAAAGAGGAAGCTATCAAAGGATGTGGAATGGAGCAGGCAGTGTGTGGAACAGGAATTCTAGTAGGTGCAGTATCCTGTATGTCCACTGAAGGTACTTTGAAAAGGAGAGTGATGGACTCTGTCAACTGCTACTGATAGGTCAAGTTTAGATAATCACAGGCTTTATCAAGGTTGTAATTATCAGTGAACCTGATAAGAACTGCTTCAATGAGTGCTGGAGGTGAAAACAGTATTGGAATGGCTCCAAAAGTAGAGTGGCAAAGACAAAGAGGAAAGATTTTAAGAAATCTCCAGTAAAAGGGAATGGATATTGAGGTGGTAACTGGTGAGGGATGCAGAGTCAGAGCATTTCTTAGGATAGAAAACAAAAAATTACAATATGCCTATGTTATCAATGGGAATAAACCACGAGAAAGTAAAAATCTGGTTTTGCAGCACATCAAAGAAATGATTGCTATATGATTCCCTTGAGTAGGAAAGAGGATATAATCCAGTTGACAAGTGAGGGAGAGAAGCAGGGGGAGCTCATCCACAGCACCAGGAAGGAGGACAGAGTTCACTAGGTGGATAGATGCGGTGGTGGCAGCAGATGGAAATATCTCATCTGATGGTTTGTTTCCTTATCGCTCAGGTCTCAGAGCAGCTGTCACCACTCCTCAAGGAATCTTCCTTGACACCTAATCCAAGGAGCTCTCCCCTTTCATAGGGTCTCATGCAACCCCATTTTACTAACTTGATAGCACTTATAGCTTTCTTTTAATTGTTGTAGAATTTACTTGTTAATGTATACATTTCTCAACTAAGCATAGACCTTACTTCTCTTCTTTACTGCTACATCCTAAATTCCTATAACTGAAAAGCAAAGAATACAATCGGAAGCTTAATATATAAGTGTTGAATGAATAAATCAATGAAAACTTCAGAAATAAGCATTTCCTAGAATCCAAATGATTTCAAATGTGATACGACCAGTTTCAAGTATTTTTTCTGGATTGATTCATATAAGTAGCAAGGTGTGTGGACACTGGTACCTGTACTACTTGCTCTATTGAAAATGCACACCCCTGAGTTTCATAATAGTGAATTAGGTCACTTGTGGGCATGTTACAGGCTGCATACTAGAAACATTACAGAAGAATAGCAGATACCTCCATTACAAAAGGTTCAGTCAGTGTTGAGGCACTGCCCTTGGCATACAAAAGTGGATGCAGAGAAGGAAAAGATTAGTCAGAAAAAAGAAAAGTCCAGGAACTCAAAACCATTAAACAGAAGAAAATTATCCCCTAAATGTTTGTCTAGTACTTGATATTTGCTTTCCATAATTTTTTATTAGTACTCCACTAGATCACTTGAGAGGTCAGTTAGTATTGTTGGACTCATTTTTACGGAGCCATAAACTGAACTCTAAGGGCTTACATGCTCTGCTGAAAGGAAGTTATCTGCAGCTGCTGAAAAAAAATTCACAATCATGGTGCCTGCTTTTCTTAGCCCTCTTAAGCCTACTCTCCCTCTAAAAGCCACAGAATGACAGCCAATGGTAGGATGATCACTAGCTTACTATTATATATATCTTTTCTGATGCTAATTTTACTTTTCTGGGCTGACTTGCATTGACCTAAATTAAGAACATTTACGAACAGTAAATTGTACATCCACAAATACCAAGTCCAAATTCTGCTAAGAGTGTTCATGCTTTGGTTGAGCTATGCCAAAAAGTAATTAGACATCACCCAGTGGCCCTGGGTTTAACTTGTTATTTCTACCAGGTAGGCAGAGGGAACCCATGAAATTACCTATGGCTAGGCATCTTGGAAATTTTCCCAGGCTATTTTTCAAAGGTTAGCTGCTATTGCTGGTCACCTTTGACAAACAGAAATAAAAGAGGGAGAAAAACAAGGGAACTGAGAAATAGGGACACAGATATCCTGAAAAAAAAAGAATAGTAGAACACAAGGCAGTTTTGATAAGAGAAAAAGAAAAATAGAAGATGAAATCTAAGAGTTTGCCCTTTTGCTTTAGTTTTTTTTAATTTTTATAAGTGGAAGAGGTTTTGTTTTGAGAAGTGGATCATTCTTCTTCCAAAATTGTGTTCCCAAATGAGAAATAACATTCCATTCTCCTGTAACTCTCCAATGAAGGAGAATTTCACACCCCAGTTCCAAACCACATATTAGAATAATATTCTGCCTGAGGTATAGAATGACTCCCATAATCCACCTCCTTGTTCACCACACAAAGACTTTTGCAAAAATAGAGTACAAAGCAATATTGTTTGACTATGTTCCCCCAAAATGAGGTAAGTGTCATTTAGTTAAGGGGAAACTGGAAGATCAATTTACAAAACCCATAAATGTGTAAGGATAACTAACCCAGATTTGTTCATTCTTTTGTACCTTCTTCCTCCCTTCCTTCTTTCTTTCCTTTTCTTCTCTATTAAAATAGTTTTATATTTACTGCCATTCTTGGACCATGTAAAACAATCAGATTGTGGTCCGGTCATTAATAAATGTCATCCTCAAACTGACATAGAGAAGAAGGCAGACCCTATTGATAAAACAGTATCTTTTAGGGCTTCACCTCTTCTGTGCTCTGAGCATCTTCACTGTTTTCCCTTAAGTTTAAAACCTGCTTCATTTTCTACTTCTGGGATTCTATCTTAAGACATCATCTAAATTTTAGGAAAAAGTTGTGGACAAAACCATATCCATTAAGCAAAAATTTTTTAAAAAGAGAAATCTCCCAAGCTGGAAGTGTTAAATAAATTCTAATTTATTTTGTGTAAAATAATATAAAGATATTTAAATTTAATTACAAAAAAAAACCCATCCAGGACATAAGGGAATTCTTTGGACATTCAACATTAAATAAAAAAAGAAAACAGGATGCAAATTTGCATCTATATAGTTAAAGTATATAGAAAGTAGAAAGAGGAAATATAATTAAGTGTAAATTTAAAATTGTTTTGTTTTCTCTATATTCCAAATTGTTTATGAAGTTAAAATAAATTTTAATTTGATTTTTTAATTTAAAAGAGATGTGTGATATAAAAGGATCCACATTTATTCCAATCGTTCTTTTTCTTCTTTTTAGGTATTTCTTGCTTCTTGGAATAGACATTTGTGGGCAAAAAAACATTTTTGGATTAAGCCAAGTTTCTGTTCTCTGAGCCAGTTGATAAGGGCAGGGATTTAGAATGAAAAAAGTTATATAATCAGAATTTTATTAAAACTGTCTGGGATTTTATAGATCATCTGTTTGAAAGTCCACATTTTATAATGGAGAAACTGAGAAGGGAAAAGTTAGAAAAATATAAGAGGCAGACATGTGGGTGGATCCAATAGACATGGTGTGAGTTTAATGAAATTTTTGTAGTTGTAATTATTTCAGAGAGCTCTGAATATGGCTAACAGTAGAGCTAAGTAGTAGAATACTGCTGTCTAATTCAGTCTCCCTGTTCTTACTCTTTTCTAGTGACCTCCAGTTCTTTGCATCAAAAATGACTATTTCTCTGGAGAATCTACAGAGCAATGTTTATAAAACCCAGAGATGGGACTGAAGATATTTATTATATCTACCTAAGTACTAGAAACAATGTGTGATGCTGTGGGACCCCCCTCTGTGCCAAAGCTCCCACTCCCTGTTTCTGGATGTGAGGCTGCTGATCGCCCACTCTGAGTACCTTTCCGTGAATCACCCTTAGTCAAAGTGATACCTCTCCTGGGGTGGCAGTCTGCACCCAAAGACTTTTTCACTAGGAGTATGAAGACCCAGCCCTCTTGCCATGATTTGGGACAGCTATGAGGGCCACTGCAGTTCCAAAGCTGCCCAAAAGATTAGCCAGCACTCTGCTGCAAATGCATTATGCTGCAATTCTCTCTATAGCCATCCTGCTTCCCTTGCTTCCCAGTAAACCTCCTACAGACAAATCTCTGTCTCAAAATCTGTTTTCCAGGGCAGCTACCCTAAGACAATGAGACTGTACCACCACAGAAGAAGCCCATTATAAAACTTAGAGTTCATCTAGACTGAAATTGTGTTGTTTTCAACTTCTTACTGAAGATGGAACAAAAACAAGGACCTGGCTTCAGAATTATATACCCTCTCTTCCCAGCAGCAAAATTACATAGAGTTGAACAATTGTCTATTGAATTTTATCCATTTAGACAACTAATCTTGCTTAAATACTGCTTCCCTTAATAACAAGAAGTCTTTACACTGATTATTTTTTTATTTCTACTTTATTTTCTCTGTTGAGTTATAAGCATATATGATAGGAAAATTAATCTGTGGGTGATCTTTATCTTTGCTACTCACAGCGTGGTCACCGTACCAGCACCATGGTCATCACCTGGGAGCTTGTTAGAAATGCAGGATCTCAGACCCCATTTCAGACCTACTAACTCAGAATTTGCATCTGATCAAGATTCTCAGATGACTTGTATGCACACTAAAATCTGACAAGCACTGAAATGCTCCACTGCTGTCAAATCGGCCTGCTCATTAACACTTAGCATCATCAGAGGGAAAAGAAGCATTGGAGCCAACTATGCTTCCATCTTGTTGAGCATCTTGGGCAAGTAAGTCTTCATTTCCTGAGTATCTATTTGCTCACCCTAAAAAGTCCTTATAAGGTATGTGCCTTAGAGGATTTTTATGAAGATTTATACTTGCTTTTATTCAAACAACTTGTACTATGCATCACTAGTGGTCCAGGCATTGTTTTTAAGTATGAAGAATAAGATTCAAGTCCTGCGAGTCAGGCATTCCTCAAACATGCACTAATCATGGACCATATGCACCAGTGCTAGAATTGTAGCCATAAAAAAGATTTTGGGGGGCTCTTTTGGAGCCAACAGTTGAAGACAGGATGAAAATTATCATGAAAAACGGTCAGAGTTATAATAGAAAAGTATAGGAGCTATGAGTGCTTACAGTAGGGGAATTAATGTTGACTAGAGAGAGTTCTCAAAATCTCTCCACCATCATGTGGCTTCCTGGCTAATGAGTGTGTACAGACAAATATGAAATTCCAACACCAGGTAGGAGTGATGTCAACAGAGAAGCTTAAGTTTCCTATCATATATGCTTGTAACTTCAACAGAAGTGGAAAGCAGGAATATGTGTGGATGCATAGGAGGCCCTTCATGCCAGCCCGATAGGAAAAGGAGTGCAGGATGGGGATGAGATGCATGGGACTAAGGAAGCATCTTCCAGAAGAAATATCATTCACAGAGACCTACAAAATAAATAGTATAAATTCTCATAAACGTGGAGGTTAGAGTGACACAAACAGCATGAAAAGCATGAGTAAATTTAGGGCTTTATTCTTTTTTATTTTTGAATTTTTTTAATGTTTTTTTTTGGGGGGGGGAGGGCATGAGCAGGGAAGGCAGACACAGAATCCGAAGCAGGTTCCAGGCTCTATGCTGTCAGCACAAAGCCTGATGCAGGGCTCGAACTCAGGAACCACAACATTATGATCTGAGCCAAAGTCAGACATTTAACTGACCGACCCACCCAGGCGCCCCCTGAGCCACCCAGGCACCCCTAAATTTAGGACTGTAAAAAAAAGAAGCAAGTATAATCAACAACATATTTTTGAAGAATCTCTTCACAATACAGAGATAGATTAGATTGATAGTACACCCCATAAATAAAGTCTCTTGCCCCTCACCCCCTCCACTGTCTGACCAGCCCTGGCACTTCCCCATGTGGCCATGCATGGTGGGCACCTGCTCCTCTTGGGAACTGCAAGTAACAAACTATCTTTTCAGTGGCAGATCCTGATCCATTGGCCCCATGGCAAATGAGTAAAGATAAAAACCTACATTTAAAAAAATTTTTTATTGTTTATTTATTTTTGAGAGAGAGAGTGCACTCACAAGCAGGGGAGGAGCAGAGACAGAGGGAGACACAGAATCTAATGCAGGCTCCAGGCTCCGAGCTGTCAGCACAGAGCCCATCATGGGGTTCAAACTCATGAGCCATGAGATCATGACCTGAGCCGCCCAGGCACCCCATAAAACCTACATTTTAAAAGTTACTTCATTTAGCTTTAACAACACTCCTATTGGGTTTAGTTCATTTTCCCCATTTCTTGAGATGACAAAGCTGAAACTCATCTATCTCAGAGCCCTCCACTTTGTTTAAACCAATATAATGCAGTGTAAGAGCATAACATTTCTAGTAAAATAGATTTCCTAGGATTCAAATCCTACCCAGTATGAGCCTGGCAGTAATAAGCAACCTCAAGAATCTCAGTCACTCGCTATATAAAAGTTTATTATCCATTCTTACAAACTCTCTGCCAGTCTAGATACTCTCCAGGGAAGTTCACTTCCCAAGTTCTATTTTGTGGTTCCATATCTCACTATATGGCTTCCAGGATCTCCAAGATAGGCAAAGAAAGAGCAGAAAGAATTCACAACTGATCATGACTATCAGAGTCTGGAGATGACACATGTCACATCGATGCACATCCAGGCCATTGACCAGAACTCACCACGTAATGTAACCACAAGCAGGCTGTAAAATATAGTTGAATACAGAGATATTTGGTTATTATTACTGTCTGTGACACATACCTCCACCACTTTCAAGCTTTTCTACCTCAGGCAATATTCTTACTTTCCATCAGCATATTATAGTGTCCCAAGTGCAGAGTTCAATAGCTGTTGTATTCAAAAAGTCAGTTCCTTCCATTTTAAACACATGGACATAATCAGAGCTGAATATGTCATTTCCTTTATAGCCGCTCAGAGTTCCAATATGTTTTCATTAGTTCAATAACCTCTTTATTTACTTATACTTAACAATATAAATAACTAAAATTAGAATCTACTTTGTTCTCATTACCACTTTAACTTTGGTTTTTGGCTTCTTATATGATATTATCTACAATTGTGTTTGGTTTTTTGTTAAATGCATGTTCTAAGAATAGAATCACATGCAGAAAACTGTCTCAATATTTTAATACGTCTAAGGAAAGATGGAATCTTCTTTAGGATGCCACAGAAATTAAATGAACCTATTATTCTCTTTTTTAAACAACTTTATTTCTTTATCAGCTGCTTCTTTTTATTCCATTATGAGAGTCTTTCTCTGTGTTTTAAGAACCCCCATACAGATGATCTAATTAGTCCAGCTAACCATTTACGGCAGCACCTCTCTGGAACCAAACGAAGCACGTCTTTGGGGTTCCTTTGCAAATCACAACTCAGTCTGTACATAGTTGGGTTGGTCAGGCACATAATCCTAATACAACCTGCCAAGACCAGAGCTGCTGAAGGTCATAAGACACTGTGTGCTCCATAACTCACCTCTGGCAGCTTAGCTCAGAAGACAGCTTTGCACGAGGCAAAAATCTCACAGTTCCATGGATTCCTCTCCAAAATAGAATTGTAAAAAAATTTTTTTCATGAATAGGGCTACATTCATTATTTTCAGTTTACTGTGGGCTTGGTATTCTAGAGAGTAGGAAAATATTGAACCACAGGGTTAGCCATCCATGGCATAGCTAACAGATAGGTTTTTTAAGACAAAAAATTTAAGACAAAAATATGTGAAAAAAACACATCTTCTAGCCATTCTCTCTGTCATGCAAAGAATTTTTTTCATAGAATTTTTTAATGGTATCTATAACCTTCTACAGATTTTCACTGACTGTTTATTGTAGTATTGGATTTTGTTCATTTACATTTTGAATTATTACAGAAATGGTACTGTTACCATGACAAAAATGCAAACTGAATTATTCTCTCAAACATACAGGTCATCCAGTGAACACAACAGAAAACTATGATAATTGTGAATTTAAGCAAGAAGAGAAAACAGATCAATTTTGAGCAAAGGGCACAACTAATCTATAAGTAACCTTTAAACCTTGGAGCATTATGTAAAATATTAAACGATTTTTTAAAGGGTAAAAAGGAATTGAAACAAAAACTAAAATTTATCTCATAAATTCAGTTTTTCATAAGCATACAAAATACATGTTAAAGAAGAAAACCTATCACTCAATTGGTAAACATATTTACCTTGGACATTTCATTGCATTGATAGGTGTGAATAGGGAAGGAGATACTGGAAGCAACCTGTGTCCATCACTGGGGAAATGAATGAGTCAACATGTTGAATGCACAATATGGAGCATCGTGTGGCAATTAGAAACAACAGAAGAGATTTGATCAAAGCAATGTGCATAGATCCTTAAAAAAAAAAAAAAAAAAAAAAAAGGAACAGGGGCTCCTGGGTGGCTCAGTCGGTTAAGCATCCAACTCTGGGTTTCAGCCCACGTTATGATCTCATGGTTCCTGAGTTCTAGCCCCACATCAAGGCTCTGTGGTGACAGCAGAGAGTTCAAGAGAATTTAGACCCAAACACCCAGGAAAAGTATTACAGTTAGGAATCAAGCCTTAGGAGCCATTCAGTTAGTTGCTTAAACCTCAGCACAAATCAATTGAAAAGCAATAGACTTAAAACTACATAGAGATGTGGATTAATCATCGGAAGTACATCCATCACTTGGTTAGGTTTGGGATTCTGCAAGCCACAAATATTATGTTCCAACAAGTAGGATGTGACAAGTAGGCAGGAAAATAAAAGGCAGTTGTGGCCCTGAGTATTACAGGTTATCAGAAGTCAGGTCCCAAACCTTTACACAATTGAAAATGATTAGTGAGTATTCCATCTGATAAAGTTGCAGGGCACCAGATGCTGGTGAGCCTAGTAAAGGCAACTTTTTTATAATAGCTAAGGGAAAGTTAGAAGGACCTAAGTAATAGAAAATAGCCAAGACCGATTTGGAAGCTTCCAATCACAGGTAACAAAGCACATTCTTTTTTCTGGGCATTGTGGCCAGGTGGGGAGATTGGCTTATGAAAGCAGTCTCTATGTGACATGATTTATGGAGAAACCCACAAACTCACTGACAATTCCATACAACGGCACACTGGACAAGTTAGAAGGCTTTCCAAAGGACATGCATATAGGATGAGAAATAGAAACAAGATTTTATGATTTAAGAAACAAATCATAGCCTTCCTGCAGTCACATGTCCAACATTTAATCTCTAAATTATTATAACCAAAGGTACCAACATTTCCATTCCTGTAGAATGAGTGACACATGGTTTAATGTTCCTCTCCCCCTCCTGGGAATGTACTTTCCCCAAGAGCCCAATGAAAGGAGGCTTGTCTGGTCATATCTCTGGAAAGGGATCATTGACTGTGCCAGCTTTGATGTTTATTACCTTCCTACAGTGAAACTAGAAAAATTATGAAAAAAAAATTAGAAGCAAAACAAAGACTGTCTCTCAATATATTCTCATAGAACTAGTTCAGTTTTGACAACATTCATTCTTTTCTAAGGCCGGGGGTGACCTTCAACACATGAAACAGGCAATATGGCACTCACACAGACCAAGCAAACCACATAACAATCAACTACACTCACACTGGTGCCTATTGGCATAGCACAGCCCAAAGCCATACTGAGGTAACCCCCAAATACTAAAGACCAGTTTTCTACTTTGTACTGGAGTAAATCCAAAGAGCTAGTTGTGTTTTCCAGAATCATCTCAAAAATTTGCTGTAGATCCCTATAGTCCCTTAATACATATACATTCCCAATCCTCTGCCAACCATTCATTGTCTCAGTCAGACTCAACACACACAAATCAGAACAGTCCCTCAGAATGACAGGTTACCCCTGGACTTATGCAGACAGACAGATATTCACTCTACTCCACACTCTGCTAAGGAGGAAAGAAGTCAGATGATCCAAGTGCCCAGCCCCATCCTGAGCCTGTCTCCACTGATAGGTGCATTCTCAAAAGGTACTGGAGCAGGGGCAGGCTACCCGAGTCTGTAGTGCCACCTTCATGGGTTCCCTACTCCTTCTTTCTCCCCTAAAGGACCCTACTAAATGAACAGAACCAGGGCTCTTCCCAGAATGTGGTGGTGTAGGAGACCACAGCCACTTTTTAGGCAAGAGGAAACACACAGAAGGGACTACAGAACAGGGCTCAGTGTCCCTGTCAGACCTCATAAAGACATTTGAAAGAACAAACAAGGCAGGGTGCCTGGGTGGCTCAGTTGGTTGAGCATCTGACTCCTGATTTGGGATCAGGTCATGATCCCAGGGTTGCAGGATCAAGCCCCACATCTGACTCTGCACTGAGCACGGAGCCTGCTTAGGATTCTCTCTCACTCCCTCTGCCCCTCTCCCCCACTCATGCACATTCTCTCCAAAAATAAATTTTAAAAAAATGTTTAAAAAGAACAAGCCAACCTTGACATTAATCCCAGTAGTACTTTTTTACTTTAATACCTCCCACTCCTTTTTTTAATTATAATTAATACAGTGTTATATTAGAATGATTCAACAATTCAACATTACTCAGTGCATTCTTGACCTCCTTTATCCATTTCACCCCTCCCCAACCCACTTCCACTCTTGGCAACCACCAGTTTGTTCTCTATATTTAAGAGTCTGGTTTTTGTTTTTCTCTTTTTTTTCTTTGTTTTGTTTATTAAATTCCACATATGAATAAAAACATATGGTATCTGTCTTTCTCTGATTGACTTATTTCACCAAAAATAAGTGGACCTAGAGGGTCCATCCAGGTTGTTGCAAATGGCAAGATTTCATTCTTTCTTATGGGTGAGTAATATTCCAAATACATATATATATGTATATATATATATGTGTGTGTGTGTGTGTGTGTGTGTGTGTGTGTATCTTTGTCTTTATCCATTCATCTATGGATGAGCACTTGGGTTGTTTTCATATCTTAGCTATTGTAAACAATGCTGCAATAAACATAGGGGTGCCTCTATCTTTTTAAATTATTATCTTTGTTTTCTTTGAGTAAATATCCCATAACGGAATTACTGAATCATGTAATAACTCTATCTTTAATTTTGGGGGTAACTTCTATACTTTTTCCACAGTGGCTGCACCAATTTATATTCCCACCAACTGCATATGGGTTCCTTTTTCCCCATATTCTTGCCAACACTTGTTATTTCTTGTGATTTTGATTCTAGCCATTCTGACAGGTATAAGGTGATATCTTACTGTGGTTTTAATTTGCATTTCCCTGATGATTAGTGATGTTGAGCATCTTTTCATGTATCTATTAGCCATCTGTATATCTTCTTTAGAAAAAAATGTCCGTTCAGGTCCTGTGCCCATTTTTAATTGGGTAATTTGTTTTGGGTGTTGAGTTCTTTATCTATTTTGGACATTAACTCCTTATTGGATACATCATTTGCAAATATCTTCTCCCATTCAATAGGTTGGCTTTTGTTTTGTTTTGTTAATGGTTTCCTTCACTTTCAAAAACTTTTTATTTTGGTATAGTCCCAATAATTCAATTTTGCTTTTGTTTTACTTGTTTGAAAAAACATATCTCGAAAAATGCTTGTATAGTTGATGTCAAAGAAATTACTATGTTTTCTTCCAGGTGTTTTACGGTTTCAAGTCTCACATTTAGGTCTTTAATCCATTTTGAGTTTATTTTCATAGGTGGTATTAGAAAGTGGTCCAGTTTCTTTTTTTTTTTTTTTACATGTAACTGTCTAGTTTTCCTAGTACCACTTATTGAAAAGAGTTTCTTTTCCCCACTGTATACTATTGTCTCCTTTGTCATAGATTAATGGACCATATAATAGTGGTTTTCTTTCTGGACTCTCTATTCTGTTCCATTGATCTACGTGTCTATTTTTGTGTCAGTACCATACTGTTTTGAGTACTACAGCTTTGTAGTATATCTTGAAATCTGGGATTGTGATACCTCCAGTTTTATTCTTATTTCTCAAGACTGCTTTGGCTATTTGGAGTCTTTTGTTCTTCCATACAAATTTTAGTATTATTTTTCTACATCTGTAAAAAAAAATGTTGTTGGTATTTTGATAGGGATTGCATTAAATCTGTAGATTGCTTTGGGTCATATAGACACATAAACAATATTGGTTCTTCCAGGCCATGAGCATGGAATATCTTTCCACGTGTCTGTGTCATGTTCAGTTCATCAGATCAATGTTTTCTAGTTTTTGGAGTATAGGTCTTTCATTTCCTAGGTTACGTTTATTCCTAAGTATTTTATTATTTTTGGTGCAACAGTAAATGGGATTGTTTTCTTAATTTTTCTTTCTGCTGCTTCATTATTAGTGTATAAAAATAGCACAGATTTCTGCCTATTATCTTTGTATCCTGCCAGTAGTGCTGATGCATAGGGGTACATGTACCCCAATGTTTACAGCAGCACTTTCAACAATAGCCAAATTATGGAAAGAACCTAAATGTCCATCAACTAATGAATGGATAAAGAAGATGTGGTTTATATATATAATGGAATACTACTTGGCAACGAAAAAGAATGAAATCATGCCATTCACAGCAACGTGGATGGAACTGAAGGTATTATGTTGAGTGAAGTAAGTCAGATAAAGAAGGACAGATATCATATGTTTTCACTCATATGTGGATCTTAAGAAACTTAACAGAAGACCATGGGGGAAGGGAAGAGGGAAAAAAAATAGTTACAAACAGAGAGGAAGGGAGGCAAACCACAAGAGACCTTTAAATACAGAGAACAAACTGAGGGTGGATGGAGGGGTGGGGGAGAGGGGAAAGTGGGTGATGGGCATTGAGGAAGGCACTTATGGGATGAGCAAAGGGTGTTGTATGTAAGCCAATTTGACAATAAATTATATTTTTAAAAAAATCAATTATAACTCAGGTTAAAAAAGAACCAAAACTTTGTATCCTGAGACTTTTACTAAAATCATTTATTCAATTCTCATGGGTTTTTGGTGGGGTCTTTAGGGTTTTATATATATATATATATATATATATATATATATATATATATATAGTATCATGTCATCTGCAAAGAGTGGAAGTTTTACCAATCTGGATGTTGTTGTTGTTTTTTTTTCCTTTCTGATTGCTATGATGAGGTCTTCTAGCATTATGTTGAATAAAAGAGATATGAGTGGACATCTTTGTCTCGTACCTGATCTCAGAGGAAAGGCTCTCAGTTTTTCACCATTGAGCATGATGTTAGCTGTGAGGTTTTCATATACGGCCTTTATTATGTTGAGGTACATTGCCTCCAAACCTTTGTTGACAGTTTTTATCATGAATGGATGGTGTACTTTGTCAAATGCTTTTGCTGCATTTATTGAGATGATTATATGGGTTTTATCCTTTTTCTTGTTAATGTAACATATCACGATGACTAATTTGCAAATACTGAACCACCCTTGTAAATCCCACTTGATTGTAACGAATGAAATTTTTAATGTATTGGTGGATTCAGTGTGCTAATATTTTGTTGAGGATTTTTGCATCTATCCTCATCAGACATATTGGCCTATAGTTCCTTTATTTGTTGTGTCTTTACCTGGTTTTGGTATCAGGATAATGCTTGCCTTGTAAAATGAATTTGGGAGCTCTCCTTCCGCCTAATTTTTGGAAAAGTTTGAGAAGAATAAGTATTAAGTCTTCTTTAAGGGTTTTATAGAATTCACTTGTGATACCATCTGGTCCTGGACTTTTGTTTGTTGGGAGGTTGTTTATTACTGATTCAATTTCACTGCTAGTAATCAGTCTATCCAAATTTTCTATTTCTTCTTGATTCAGTTTTGGAAGGTTATATGTTTCTAGGAATTTATCCATTTCTTCTGGGTTGTCCATTTTTTTAGCATATAATTTTTGATAGTGTTCTCTTATAACCCTTTGTTCTGTGGTATTGGTTGTTATTTATCTTTCATTTCTGATTTTATTTGAGTCTTCTCTCTTTTTCTTGTTGAGTCTGGTTAAAGGTTTATCAATTTTGTTTATCTTTTCAAATAACCAGCTCCTGGTTTCACTGATCTGTTCCACTGTTTCTGTTTAGTCTCTAGTTAATTTATTTCTGCTCTAATATTTATGATTTTCCTTTCTTCTACTGGCTTTGGGCTTTGTTCTTCTTTTGCTAGCCCCTTCAGATATAAGGCTAGGCTTTTTATTTTCGATTTGTCTTATTTCTTGATGTAGGCCTGTATTGCTATAATATTCCTTCTGAGAACAGCTTTTACTGAATCCCAAAGATTTTGGACTACTGTGTTTTCATTTTCATTTGTCTCCATGTATTTTTTTATCTTCTCCTTGATTTCTTGGTTGACTCATTCACTGTTTAACCTTCATGTATTTGTGTCTTTCCATATTTTTTTGTGATTGATTTCTAATTTCCTACCATTGTAGTTGGACACATGCATGATATCATTTCAAACTTTTTTTAATTTATTGAGACTTGTTTTTTTGGCCTAATATATGATCTATTCTGAAGTATGTTCCATGTGCACTTCAAAAGAATGTATATTATACTGTTTGGGGATGGAATGTTCTGAATATATCTATTAGGTCCATCTGGTGCAATGTGTCCTAGGTATGAAAGTGTGACAGTATGACATATGCTGGTCAGCATCATGAGAGTGTCATACTGTGTATTACTATCCTAGGAAAAGGTTACAATTCAAAGTTTGAAATACAGTTTCTGCTGACTGCATATAGCTTTTTCATCATCACAAAGTCAAAAAATCCTAAGTCAAACCATTGTAAGTTGAGGACCATCTGTACAAATTTTCTAACTACTTCCATATGAGGACATTCATATACATTTAGAGACATATCTATGTAGTAGCTGAGAACACAGGCTAGAGCCAGACTCATATCCTGGCTGGTGCACTTAGTGGCTCTGGAATCTTAGGTCAAGTTCTTAACCTCTTCAGATTTCAGTCTCCTCATCAATAAAATGAGGACAGGAAGACCAACATCATACGATCCTTGGGAGTATTAAACAGTGTCTACATGAAAGGTGCTTAGAGGGATGCACATAGTAGGCATTCCATAATTAATAAACAGGGTATGTTTTCACAGCACAGACAAAATAGTCAGTTGAGTCTGATAAATTAAAGCAAGAATCATCAGAACTTCTAGAATCCTAGATAGTTTTTTTGTAAAAATATTCACAATTTACCCAACTGGTTTCTCCTCATGGATTTATGGACTTATTCAACAGGCATTTCTTGAGAGATAACTACATGCTAGACCCTGTGCCAGCAGCTAAGAATATAAAAAGAAGGAGATGTGATCCCTGCCATCATAAAGATTAGAGTCAAGTGGTGGCGACAGACATATTCACACATAATGCAATGCAGAGAGTGGTTTTAGAAGGAGTACAAAGAAAGAAGGGGTTAACCCACATCAGGGAGCCAAATTGATCCATGCACCCAAATGCCTCTGAATAGTGGCATTGTGGGATTAAAACTTATATATGATATAAAACTTGACTCATCATACTTATGAGGCTTCATTTCCACTGATGACAGCAGCAAAAACTAGATCTTCCTATTGCAAAGTAACTTAGACCCTTCTTTTTTAAGCTTAATATCTTCTGGATAGTCAAATTCAAGGTTTTCCTCCAACATCATTCTCCTACCTCTAAGGGGCTTATTAATTGTCCTGTAATTAGAGAAAGGATATCCTGCTCTTGTTTAATGTCTAAGAACTAACCATATCCATCACTGCACCAAACTGTGTGATGCCAATATCTGTGGTCTGATTCCTTAGCATAGAGGTGAAAGCTTTCACGTAGCAAATAGCTTCAATCACTACCTTAGTTAGCACTAACATACACAACTGACATTCTAAGATTTAGCTACATCCATCCACATGTGGCCCCTGCTTTGGGGCCTATCCAATCTATAGTTTCCAATTTAAGCTGTGGCAGCCTCCTGGCAGACGTGCTCTTTTCTAATTCTTAATACTGTCCTTTGCTTCAAATTTTAAGAATTTTAGGAACTTTCCTGTATGTCCTGTGTTCAAGGGACACTTGAGAATGGGCTAACTCAGGCCTGCTCATCTTAAACACACATAACACAATAATTTCTGCTCTACTGAGGATGCCCCCTTTAAGGCAATCATCTCCATTCAGAGTTCTAGGCAAGATGTTGAGAACCAAGCTCCCTTTTGTCAATGATGTTAAAGTCATCTGGGGTCTCCAGCCCACGCAGGCCCAGGAACCAGCCAGAATTCAGGGCTCAGGACTCTTGCTTTCCTCTCACTCTTTCCCTCCACACTTCTCCCCCCACCAGTTTTTTTTTTTCTTTCCAGTATACTGGAAAATTAACTTTGTGTTACACTCTGCATATTCTGTATTCTGTGGCGTATAGTAAATCTTTTCCCTTCAGTCCTATAACTTCTTAATATTTTAAAGGAATAGTTAATATTTAAAGCAAAGCTTCTGATTTCTCTTTCAACAAATCTAGGTATTGCAAGCGAATGCCTTGGTTTTTCACAACTGTTGTCTCTGAAATTAGCTTCAAGAGCATGTTTTGGAATTCAAAACACTGAACATTGTCTCCTTTGTTCTTAGCAGGGTCCTGCCCTCCCCCTGAAGCAATGGATATCATGACTCAAGGGGCAGAAGAACCATGAAGCCAGTGAACTAATGGGAATTAAAAATACAGAGGAGAAATCTTCTAAATCATGCCTTCTTTGCCCCAAAATTTTAAAAAGAAATTAACCCCAAAAGATCAGGTAATAAAACTGCATTGAACACTTCTATTCTCTAACATACCTTTGCAATCCTGTGGCCTTGAGCATGTCACAGGGATATAAAACCAAAAACATTCAAAAACAGGTGAAGGTACATCATCACGCTGATTCACAGGGTGACTGAACATTTCAACTTCAGCAAAACGAAGGCTTTGCCACTCTCTGTAGTAAGCAAGATTGTTCTGGAAAGAGGTGAGGGAAGGACAATGGGGGAGGCTGACATAAATGATGGAAGTCGTGGATTTAAAAAAAAAAATTCCTTTATGACCTTCCATGAGCTGATCATTCAAAATTACCTAGTTATAATTTCCAATATCAACTTTAGACATGAAGAACCATTGTTCTAGCTCTCTACAAGTAACTGTGTTCCTGTCTGTTGTGTTATTTGACTCTCGCTATGAAATAGTTTCAGGAACCAAATCTCCATTTGAAGAATCTGAGGCTCACTGACTTTCTCAAAGCCAGGCAGTGCTAGTGACAGAAAGTTCAGACCTCCACACTCCACACTGAAAGGGCTATTGACATTCTTCATCCTTATAAACATTGCTCCTAAATTCTCTTTTCTTAAAATCACTCCTAGTTTTTATCCCATGCTTTTAATGATATGCTTACCATGTTTATTCTTTCCAAATACTACCAGGCTACAATTATCACTAAGTCACATAGGTTTCTTCCAGCACTGTGCATGGCATGGCTTGCCTACACTTAGTGTCAAGTCATCAATCATTTTACCTGTATGGTTTATCTGTCCCCTGGAATCACCTCTAATTTTGAGGAAGCTTGCACTCTTTATGAGATGCCTCATGAGTTCTGCCTATTTATTAGTCACTGGTCATTCCCCAATTTCCAACTCCCACTCATGGTATCTAATGTCTCATGTCTTCCACTGCCCAGGTCATTCCATCTGGGACTCTGCTTTCTAAAAAATGCCCGATGCATCAGTCAGATCTCACTACCCATCATCTTAGCAAAATATAGCATCAGTTATTGTAATTTCACAAATTAAAAGTAACATCTATGATAATTAACTTCTACTGCACGGTAACCCCAAAATTTAATGGTTTTTTAAAAACAACCATTTATTTAGTTCACAATTCTGTAGGTCAGCAATTTGGGCTGTGCACTGGTGGGCAGTTCTGGTCTTAGCTGGATTCAATCAATGCGTCTGTGCTCAGCTGCCAGGTCAGCTGGGATCCAGTTGGTCTAGGATGACCTCAGCTGGAATGGCTGCCTAGACTTGTTCACAAAGTAAGTGCGCAGTGTTTCAAGAGAGCAGAGGGAAGATATAGACTTGGAACTGATACACCATCGTCTTTGCCACATTCTATTAGCCAAAGCAAATTCCAAAACCAGCCAAGATTCAAGGATTGGGTAAAGAGACTCAATGTAAGATGCTACACAAACACATTGCAATGATGAGGTGATTTTTTTTCACCAAAGTATCTGTGGCTAAAACTAGCCAAACAACAAACTTTATGAAGTTTGACCACATGACCTGCTCTGCTAGGTACCCTTCTATGGATATATATTTAACCATTTCCCAACCAACTTATGTACTTAGCAAAAGGAAATGAATATTTAATTAATAAAGTGAGTTTAATTCCATTGAGTTTGCCAAACATTACTCAGGTATCTAATGCTAGGCAAAAAGCTAGTCATGAAAACATATAGGTAAATAAAAAGATCACTACCATTAAGAAGCTTGCAGTCTAGTAGAGGAAACAAACAAATACATACATGCAATTACAGATATATGGGGTTCCAGAGAAAGGGTACATGACTCAGAAAATTTCCTGGAGAAGGTTATGGAATCTTAGGTAACAGAGAAATCCAGGAGGATGAGAAGTATTGCATTCTATGTGTGTGGACAGATAACTCTGAATCCATAGCTCCCAGTCTTGTTAGAAGGTCAAGAAATTGAAGAACTTAGGTCACCATGAATAGCATGTTTGATAGCACAGACTTTTAATAAGGTAGCATTAAACTGATTCAACCCACCAGTCCCCTTCCCATTACCTTCCACATAATGATGCTAGGTAAACCTTAGTCTTTGTTCTCTGCCAAAAATATCAGAGGGTCAGCATGGCTCGTATTCTTTCTCCCCAGTACTCTTCACTATTCAGTATATGTTCAACACTCATATTCCTCCATTTATAGTATTTAGAATCCTATAGTCTAGTTCATCCTCAATACCAGTAATGTGGCTTCCATGTCAGTTGCCTCCGGCAGTTTTCATCCTATTTTTGAAGCCTAATACCAGTCATACATTAATTCATACAGTAATGATTTACCAAGAACTGGCTCTGGCCTAGAACTACTATATGATGGTAAACAAGATAATTACAGCCTCTATCCTCACAACTCCTATAATCTGTAAAGAGAGACTGATATTAAAGTAGGAATTTCACAAGTGATTTTCAATTATGTTTATATGTTCTATAAAGAAAAATATTAAAAGGTCCAAGAATAAAACAAGAAACATTTTAATTAGTCACCTGACAGGTGAGCAGAAATTGATCCCAAAAGAGAATTGCAAGGATCCAGAGGAAATGTCCTAGGCTAAGGACACAGTGCATGCCAGGGCTGGATGTGCAGGAGGCTGCCATGTCGGAGGAGCAGAAAGATGGCCAATGTAACTGGATGAGCAAAAAGGAGAATCCTAGGCAATGGGGCTGGCGGGGCAGAAAACAGTCAGTCTGCAGGAATGGATCCACCACTCTGCACAAAGATACTTTTCTCCAACACCACAAGAAACTTAGGAAGCATGGGACTTCAAAATTAATTCAGTCTTACAATTTTCTATTTCATTTCCAGTTTATCATTCAAACAGTATCTTAACTTCTCAATCCACAAGTTTACCTACAATTCTGACTCATTTTAGCATCTTGACTGTTTCCTCAAAATACAGCTGGGTTAACTTTGATCCAAGCAGTCAGAAACTCAGTAGATATAAAATGTTTTACAGGATTATAGGGGTTGAAAACATCTCCTAGGGCATAGAATAAAGGACAGTGGAAGAACAGAGATTCTGGTTCACTCTGCTTTCTCTCTCTCTGAGGATGCCACAGCTAACATGCCCTACCTCCTTACCCTAGAATCTAAGGAGGAGAGTCTGACCCCAGGGCATTCTAGGAATTCCCCCAAGCCTCTTGTCTGTTTTACTCTCCAAAACCTTCCTTTATCTTTAATATTCTAAGTTCTTTCAAAATCAGAATTTGGAATAAATGAGCTTTATATGCAAATAGTTGGCATTTCTATGTATAAAATGGAGCTGAAAATCAAAGCAGTAAAAACAAAACTAGAAAAACTTCAAACTTCAAACTGTGCATCCCATTGGTCAGAAGTTTGTGTGGTTGTGTGTTTGGGGATGGCAGGGAGTTGCTGGCAGAAAATAAATCTGGAAGAAGGATGATACTACTTCTTCTCTGAGGCTCACATATTTGGTGAGACTGAGATTCACCCTGCCCCCTTTTTCTTCCATATTCTATCTAGTTGAAGAATTAATATGCAACCATTATTCTTTGCCCCTACATCTCCTATGCTGCCCCTTCCGCAAACCAGCAGTACAACTACCATTGCCCGTGGCCATTGTGGGTTTTCCTATCATAACATACAACTTAATCCTTAACTTAATTTAGCATTTTTCTGGCACTTACTTAGCATATGACACTTTGGTCCACACTGTTCAATTCACCTGAGTTCAAAGGAAACCTGTGCAAACTTTGAGGTCAAAAATTTGCAGATCATTTTTTCCCAGGAGGTCACTTTATTTGGGAGTGTGATCCATTTTCTAACCATTTTCAGAGTAGAAAACATAATCTCAAATTAAAACACTTTGGAACTCAGTTACTACCCTGGGTCCTGTTATTTTAAAACTTTAGCTAAAAATTTCCCAGAGGTGACTGACTTTTCTCAGTCCCCAGGGGAGCTGCTGTGAATGACTTTCCACAATGCCTTTTCGCCTTTTCTAGGAGTCGCCAAGTTCACTTTTTGCAACCTAAGTGCTATACGCTTAAATGCATGCCAGGGGCATTCAAATTGAAGGAACCAATGAAAATTCTAAGTGGAAAGTTTTTAAATGAATATAGAAACAGACAGCCTAACTTGTGGAGGTAATAAAGTGAAAACAAAAGCTTAGGGTTCCCATCTCACCCTAAGCAGTGGGACCCTAAGCAAGCTGCTCTGGTTTCCCATTCTATCTCAGGGACTTCATGGCGTTCTTCCGGACATGAAATGAATTAACACGTGTAATTCATTTCTTGCCCTTGGCTTTCCTGATGTCTAACTAGCCAACATGATAAGACAGGGAGTAACTCATGTTCTGTTTTTCTGTTGTTGTTTTTTTTTTTTTTTTTTAAATGAACTAATGGAGATTCATTGATTTATGCAGTCAATTATAAGTGTGGGCAACAGCCAAATAGGCAAGTTACTTGAAGGAAAAAAAAAAAAAAATCCTCAGGTCACTGAAGCAGCAATTAGCAAGTATTGTGGGGAGAAGAGGAAAAAGGAGGAGGAAAAAGGCCTGATGAGGCAAATTGCCTTTAATTATCCTTAAACATTTTCTCCTCTTCTTTTGATGCCATAAGACCCCCTGCAGTTCCAAAATAAAATAAGCCTGAGTTTTGTTTTGCTCTTTTAAATAGGAACATAATAGCCACTGTGGAAACATGTTCTTAATCAAAGGTATTAAACTCCTGGCTGCTCTCCTTCGTTTGAAATTGCCTGGGTTCATTATTATCAAGGGGAAGAGAAGTCTAGTCACCATTTAGTTCCCTTCTTAGTAAATTAAAATATTAATTACAAAATACGTTATTTTTATCTTATATCTTAAGCTATTAGTTACTGTGGCTGGATTTAAAAAAAAAAAAAAAGAGGACTCATTTTGTGCTGAAGCAATTTTCCTAACAAAGCATTCAAGTTACTTTCTAGTTTCTACACATCAAATTGGTACATGAAATGCGGCATTTTGAGAGCCATCTGAATAAATTTGATAGAAACTTCATTTATTTTTTGTCTCTGAGATAAGTGTGCAATTACAGTTGCCATGTTCACGGGCTCGTGGCATGTGCCCGCTCAGACAAGGCCACTGACTACAGCCAATGCCCAGCACAAGCTCCAGAGGAAAGAAAGAATGTTTCCTTTTCATTTCCGCCACACAATGCAGCAATCGATCTTATGCCCGTAGACACAAATGCTCAACCTCTGGGAAAGAGGCAAATAAAGCCACAGAATAGACATTAGAGCTAACTAAAACCCTCATTGTCTGCCTCTTCAAAGACTCAAATTACCAGCAAGGTATTGAGGTGACAGTAGAGAGTCTTAAGAAAACACAAGCCAAGGACCAGCAAGCCCACTAAGCATATGCATATTACCTGGTCCTGTGGTGCCTCAAGTCACCACAAAATAAACCAAAGCTGCCCCACCCCTTTACAGGGGAGAGTTATATACAGTAATCATGCATGTAAGGAGTTTATTTGGCAAGGGTCTAAAAGCCATCCACCCCCTTGCAAAATATTCCCTCCTTTCCCTACTACCTGCATGGTGCCTGAAATTAGATATTTTTCCCTCTTACATTTGGAAGGATATTCAGTTTAAGAGGTCACTATTTAATTTCAGAAACAGCTAGAGCGATAAGACTTTACAGCCAAATACCATTTACTAAGTGCCACTATGTACTAAGTACTTTACATATATTATTTTCCTGAATCGTTACAATAATCTTATGATGTAGACATTTTTTATAGCACCTTGTTACTTGTGAAAACTGAGGCTTAAAAAGATTAAGTAACTTGAACAATTGGCAAGTGATACAGTGAAGATATAAATCCAGGTGTCTAACTGTAAAGCCCTTGCTCTTACTATATCTGTCAGCTTCTATCTTACTGTATGTGCTGGGGTACAAGGAACAGAGGGTCGGGGCATTGTAAAACAGAAGAGAGGACGGAAACAGGTCAGGGAGGGGCAATGGAGAAAAGAGAATCAGCCCTAGTCATGCCCTCAGAAGAGAGAACCCATCTTTGCCAGACTGCCAGATGGAAGCATTAATGCTTGCCTGCTCAGCCCTCCCACTAAACATCATCCAAACCAACCTTCTTTTCAGACCTTTTGTGCATATGTCTTACTTAATTGCCCAAAACCCACAGTCCCTCTGAATGAGCAAAACAGTTGTAATTCTTTCACGTGCACTCTTCTGTGTCCTTGGTGAATTTCAGTCATATGTCCCCTCCTCTCCGAAAGAGGCCAACTCACTGGTCTCCGCACATCAAAGACAGTGGGAGGCAGGAGAGTGCAGGGTAGTGGGGCAGGGCATGGCTCTACTGCCCATCTATGTGTAGCTTCAGCAAGTTACTTAATCCTCTGTGTCCCAGTTCCTCATCTAAAAAATGGGATCAATACTAATGCCTCCTTCACAGGATTGCAGTGGCTAGAAGATAGAAGATGTTAGCTCTTGCTGGTAGTAATAGACCATCAATTGATTTAACTGGGCAGGACAGCATTCCTCAAAGGTATACTGTAAAACAATTGCTGAACCGAGTAAGTTTCGAAACCTTGGCTACTTGACCTGCTCTAACAAATGCATAGGGTATCTTAGAATATAAATGACTTTCACAATCAAGAAACCTATTTTAATATATTTAACATGTTCATTCCATGAAGCACACCTGAGGGATTAGTCTTCCAAAGAATTCCCTATGGGAGTTCTGAACTAGAACAAAGTAATACAAAACACTAGGCATTTAACTTCACCAGTTCCACTGTGTCTGTTACAGATAGATACTCTGGAACCAAAACCCCTTTTAGGATTAAAAACGCAGCTGGCCAGTTAGGAGACTGGTCTTGAACAAATTGCTCATCTCTTATGTCCCAGTTTCTACATATGTGAGTCTATCTTATCCAAAGCCTTAGTCATCTTTGAATTTCCAACATGTATCTCAGATTCCAAAACACTGGGCTCAGAATGTTTGCTAAATGAAAGAATGAAGTCTTAACTGGGAACTAGATGGAACAAAATGGTTGACCTATCATTACCAACTCGATTCAATCCCATAGACTTTTGTGGAGTCAATGCAAATCCTTCTGCCAGCAGACACTGAAACTGCATTGGGAATGCAAGAGGTTAACTGGCAGATATTGCCAGTGAAAGATGGAGGAGGAGGAAGCAGGATTGGGCAGAGAGTCTCAGACTGCACTGCAGACCTGACCCTGAGCCAACCTAACCTGATGGGGAGCTCCAGGGCAAAAACTGCCCTTTATAGATGTCTGGAATACAGCAGATATGGGCAAGCCCAAGAGTCCCCACCATGCTCAGTCCCTGGCTGGGGACTGCACAGAAGAGCTTGACCTTGGGTAAAATGATATGTGCAGGGAGATCCCTAAAGCATTACAACTGGAAATTATTAGCTAACTACTCCTCACAGTTGATGGGGTAGTTCTTTCTTGAGGTGCGACCCAGCAGTGCACGTCTAGGTTGCCACAATGACCCACTTCCCTGTCCTTTAGATCCAGAGATAAACAAGGCTTAACCTTTATAGTAGACTATAGTATGGCAGGAAAATTAATCAATTTGTTAAATTAATCTAAGACAGCAGCATGTGAATAGTTCTCCAAGGAAAGTCGCATCTGCTATGGGGTGACTGATTAACAATGTCTGCCATTGACGGAGGAGGAGACAATAAGTGTGCAAAGACCTGTGTTTGCCATCCTTGGCCTAGCCCTCCCCTCTGCCTACTCAAATCTCCCTCAAGGTCCAGCTGAAGTTTCACATTTTCCATACTCTTCTTAAATCCATAAAGCTCTCTCCATACGTCTCTCCTTTCCTAACCAGCTACAAACTTACTACCATCTCATAATTTATCACAGAATTTATATTTCCTGGATTATCCTACAATTGTTTCTTTCTATTACAGCTAGTCACAATAAACCAATTATAAACAATTTGACAGCAGGTATAACATCTCATACTTTCTTACTCTTCCCTTTTGGACTAGTCCCACACCACTTAACACACTGCAGAGAATACAGTGGTTTAGTCAATGGCTGCATTTAGATTTATGGATCAAATGACTAGACTTCTAGTTCTAGAGGAAATCAGCAACCTTGTTGCAGGAATTCAAGGGTATTGGTTATTTCCTTCCAAATGCTCCAAAAGAACGAGCGAGCATCAATTCTCAGTTAGGATGCATCTACATGTACGTTTCTGTTGCATATATTCCTCTTATCCTCCCTAGTACCCACTGGCAGCTTAGAGGAGGTCTAAGGAGAGAGAAACTGGAGGCTTTAGGAACACTTCTATAATTTCTACCAATTCCATCCCACCATCTTCTCAAATGTCTAGGTTTAATTTAATAATTTAACATAAACTTCCCTACAAGCACAACGTTGAACACCCTGGCTGCCAGCACCCTTTCCGACAACAGTACCGCCACAGAAACTCACAAACAGAAGCTGGGGAACTGCTTCTGCTACTTTCCCCTGAAATTCATGCAGAGAAGAGTGTAGTGTCTACTTCTATTTTCATGGCCAAAATCCTCCAGGGAATGGGGAAGTCAACTGTGCTTCCCTTACACTCCCCACTTCTGCTATTTTGGTTTCCATCCGGCCTCTCTTCAAGGATCAACTTTCCAGTTAACTTGTTATAGAAAGAAACCAAACAGATCAAGGGGAAAAAAGGAAGTTTGGGATGAATCTTTTTTTTTTTTTTCCTATAAAGTAGTTTGCCTTCTATACCTTTGGCTTTATTAACCAGAGGGTGGGGGAGACATTTGCTTCTAAACTCACTGAAGTTGAATCTACTCATTCAAATTAGTTTACCTTTTTAAATTTTAGCTCACATTACCAGTTTACCAGTTCACACTGTTCATCACATTTAAAGTATATAATAGCTTTCAGGAAAATCTCTTTAAAGCCTATCCTAAAAATCAGTTCTCATCACATCCCATATGTTTACACGGTCACAACTGCCATCCTAATTTTAAAGCTCACTTAAAAGAGCGTCAGAAGGTAAGTGACTTGCCGGAGGTCACAGTGAATCCAGGGTGAGTCGGGAATAGAAGCCAGCTGTTTGGACTAGCTGCTCCATGCTCTAATCACCCCAACAGCATTCATTCCCACACACCCCATTATTACAGAGACACTTGTCCCAGAGCCCTGTCCAATTCATCTTCTATAACAGGGGCTATGGAAATGCTCAATCCACCCCTCTCACTTCTCCAATTTGATTCTGACTCATTGCACAGTCACCTTCCCAATTATAGTCACTGGGTCATTTTCAGATCAAATAACTTATTTAGGAAATTGGCAGGCTCTTTTCTTATTTAATACAAATATCACTGTAAATGCTAAATATTTTGCCAACTCACAACTGTAGAATTTTTTTTCTTGCTTCCTATCATGTTGGTGTGAGTTCAGTGAGTGCTCCCTATGTGCCAGGCACAGCGCTAACTCTTAGGGATACAGAATACAGTCCTCAGCTTCAAGACGTTGACCACTTATTGGAGAAGACAGACAATTAAGCAGACAATACAGTATACTAAATCCCAGTATAGGGAACATATGAAGCACTAAAGAAGTTCACAGAAAAGATATTTAACCTCGGCTTGAGGGATCATAAAGATTGCTTAGAAGCTGAGTAGTCACAGGAGATACCAGCCAGGTATTATGGGTTAAACTGTATCCCCTTAAAAAAAGATATTTTGAAGTCCTAACACCCACTACCTCAGAGTTTGGAGTTATTTAGTAATAGAGTCTTTATAGAGATAATCAAGTTAAAAGGAGGTCATTAAGGTAGACCCGTATCCAGTGTGACTGGGGAAACTGGACATAGAGACAGATGGGCACACAGAGAAGATGTGAAGACACTCAAAGAGAACACCATGGAAACATGGAGGATTGGAGTGATGCATCTATAGACCAAGGAACACCAAACTTGCCAGCAAACCAGGAGAAGCTAGGAAAAGGCAAAAAATTCCCCTACAGGCTTCAGAGGGCTCAGGGCCCTACCAACCCCTTGATTTCAGACTTCTAGTCTAAAACTGTGAGAAAATAGAATTCTGTTGTTTAAAGCCATATAGTTTGCAGTACTTTGTTATAGCAGCCCTACAAAACTAATATGCCAGGACAAAAACAAAAAATAAAAACCAAAAACCAAAGCAAACAAACGAACATTTAAACAAAGGAAAATCAAACGGGCAAATGCCTTGGTACAGAATGTTTCCCATCGCTGGTGAAAACCTGGGAGTAGGGGAGGGGATGCTGGGAGCTGAGGCACAATGGGGGGTCAGACACCAGCCCTTAAGTACTCAGTGTAACATATTGAGTCTGCCCTTTGCTTCCACAGAACCTAAGGAATCCCCAGTGTTTCTACTACGGAGAGAAAATTTTCTGGATATCATATGTTCTGTACATCTGCTGATAAGCTTTAAACCCTACATTTCCTCTGCAGTCAGCAGCTTGAAGCATCAAAGCTTCTGTTTCAGCACCACATCAAAACTCAGGAAGCTTTAAAGTTCATCCAAACACCCAGCTTTTGTTAGAAGAAGACATTGAGACTCTGGAGACAAGCAATGAACTGTCTCAAGTATCCCTCTGAAAATAAATATCTGATAAGTGGACCTTTATTTACATCCTATAATGTCCTTTCCTGTTCCAGGTCTCCTCCAGTCAGAGATACAAGATGCTACATCAGTCTCATCTAAGGGAAGACGGCCACCCAGCATGGGCCACAGCACAAGTGCAGCAAAACCCTGACACTCAGACCGCTAACAGCCTCTTGCCTTTGTTTTATCAACAGACATCTAAGGCCATCACCTGGGACCATGCAAACATGTTCGCTTGGGAATGGGCTAAAATTAGCAGCTTCAATTCCTCTTTGAAATACCCCACACTAAAAAAGGTATTTTTGGCAGACTTCCCATAAAGTCTTAATGCATTTCCTGCCAGACATTTGAATGGAGAAAAGTTCCTATGATCCACCAAATTGAGGAATTCTGGTCAGTGAGGCAAGGCTTCAAAGTGCCCTAGCTCAACAGAACTGAGAAAGGGAATAGAAAGGAGGAGATGCCCTTCAGGAAGGTGTGTAAAGAGTCATGGGCTTTCTTTTTTCCTTTGATGTGGGTGGATGTCACCCTAATGAGAGGAACTGCCTTGTGCAAACAGGACAGAAAGCATGCCAATAATGAATCAAATGCCTGTGATGCTCTGTTTTACAGCTTGGTTAGAATCAGTGTCAAGCATGCCACATCGCAGGTTGAACTCCCACTTGAGAGGTTTGAGGGCCAGAGGAGAAAAGGGTGGAACACAAAATGGAGTTTTCTTCCTCCTTCCACACACACATTAGGGTTTGAATTTTAACGGTTTTGGTTGTACTGGATTTTGTTTCCTTTGTTTTCCCTGAATTGAAACCAAGGGAATTAAATGTGGGTTTATTGCTAGGCACAGCACCCAATCATACAACAGTCAAACAGCAGCGGATTTTATTTTAGTATTACAGTAAATGTTTACTCCTAGTAATCTGCTTTCACCTTCCCTAATATCCCTAGATAGAATTTTCCCTTCATCCCACTCTTCAGTCTGTAGTTTAGTGAAGAGCTTACCCCACTTTACCGTAACTTAGTGCCATATCTCTCCCTTGGTAACAACTGCATCTTAATCATCTTTGAATCCCCAGTTGCCAAGACAGAATATGTACACCATTCATTAAATGAATAACATAAATTAAATGAATAACATCCATTTTGAACAGCCAAAATACTGCAGAGCCAAATTTGCCATTTTGGCTAATCACTGCCTTTTCTGAGAGTTTTCCCAGTACTCTTGCACGTGATCACTGAAAACACAACGGGGCACATGTGTCACCCCTCAGAGAATGCTCTCCATTGTCTAATCTCAAGTTTTCCCACCTTTGACTTTTCTGTCTGTCTCACATTCCTTAGAAGACAGAAAATAGCTAAGTAGGTAACCAGCTTAGAAGATGTTACTCCAAAAGATGGGAGTTGAAACCATACAGTATTTTCCATTATACAGATGTTTATATACACATAGTTTAATATTGCTTAAAGTTAAAATAAAATTTAATATTAATAAACTGTGCGTGCTAAATATAATTTCTACTCTTTATTTAAGTGTGTTCTTTGAAAAATGTAATAAACTTCTTTATAATCAAGGTAGCTTGACTTACAATAGTTTGTCTTAGAAATACAAAGCATTTAATTGGCTTTCCCATCTACCCTGAGAAGCTAGGCACTGCCCTCATTTGCCTGAGGGGATAAGACAGCATGAGTCAATGAGTCAATGACTGAATTTAAAAAGCAATGCTCTGGAACCACTCTGGAGTGAATACAGATTTCAGCACAGGGCTGGTCCATCTTGGCTTTCATCCAAAAGGGATTTTGTTAGGGAAGCAGAGTAATACCTCTATTAAGAGGCATAAGAAGTTAGGCTCAAACAGCACACTTTATCGTCAGGAACTTTATTACCAGAGCCCAAAATATATGAGACATTAGGGATATATTCTGGTATGCCAGTAAAGGAGCCAATTATGGTCTGATCATATCAACAACACTAACTGAAATAATATTACATGTTCTAGAAAAAAAAATATGATTCAAAGATTTTATGGCAAAAGGAGGATAAAATTTGCGTTTGAGGGAGTCTAAAAGCAGAAAACTTATCACACAGGCTTCCAGTCATTGGAAGAAACATGTATAGCCAAGATATATATGGCCCAATATCCTCATCTCAAAACTTCTAGGCTCTACTCAGAACCTAGAAGTAAGTCACCCAGAAACAACTAAAACTAAGCCCTCTCATTTTTCCCATAAACATTAGCAGTCATCCAAGGGGAGAGAGATCATGAGACAGTTTTTATAAGTACAGCTACTCAAGAGACACAGTGGGGGACAGTGAAAAGAGAAAACAGGTTTGGGGACCAGACTAGCCAGAGGGGGGATCTCACTAACTGTGTAAGCCTGGCAAAAAAAAAAAAAAAAAAAAAAAAACAAAAAACTTAGCTAAATGACCTCACCCACTGGAGCCTTAGTCTTCCTCGTCAAAAAAATAAAGGCAATAGTATTTAATTTACCAGGTGGTTTGAAAATCTGAGATTAGGTAGGTAAAGCATGTAGCATGGTACCCAGCAAATACCAAGGGTTCAACAAAAGGGAGTGATTATTATAGTAAAAAAATATTAAATTACATTTACCATCAGCACAGACTTGTGTGGAAAATGAGATTCAGTAGTATTCATGTCCAAAAGCAATTTGTCCCCTATTAAAAGAATTTTAAATGTCAGCAAACAAGAGAAAGTCCTCTTTTTATATAACAGAAAGGGATATGTAAAAGGTAAGTGACTGAAAGATTAAAACTACATTAAAATGTAATAAATCAATCTATCACCAAGTATAAATCGTTGATACTAGATTCTTTCCAATTTTTATTTTACTAGGAAACAGAAAGGATAGTTAAAGCAGGGAAACAGAATAAGGGAAAGAAAGGAAGAACAACCTGGAGAAGAAAGTGTACCAGAAAGAAGAGAATGGGGGTGATTAAATTGAGTTTCAATGATTAAAATATACATTTAGGGGGAAAAAATGGAAGGCAACAATGATTAAAATGTACATTTAGGGGGAAAAAATGGAAGGCAACAATTATTTATAACAATATAAAGAATATATTCCTGGGGCGCCTGGGTGGCTCAGTCGGCTAAGCGTCCGACTTCAGCTCAGGTCACGATCTCACGGTCCCTGAGTTCGAGCCCTGCGTCAGGCTCTGGGCTGATGGCTCGGGAGCCTGGAGCCTGTTTCCGATTCTGTGTCTCCCTCTCTCTCTGCCCCTCCCCCGTTCATGCTCTGTCTCTCTCTGTCTCAAAAATAAATAATTATTATTTTATTTAAAAATTATTTAAATTAAAAATTATAAAAAAAGTATTTAAAAAAAATTAAAAAAATATATATTCCTATCTCTAAATTTTCCTGATTGAAACAACTAAGATGTTAGAGAAAATATAAAATCTTATTGTTTTAATGTATTATTAAGCAGGCATAATATTAAAAAAATCCATAAAAAATCCATAAAAACAAAGTAAAAGAACCCTGGAGTAAAGTAGATCCCAAAGTTCACTTTTGCCCCAAGAGTTTTTGCCAAGCCTTGGAAATCTTGGGCTTCATCTTTCATAGATGCAGATAGGAAGTAAAATTGGGGGTGGTTCAAGGCAAATGATCTAGTAGAAGATGCCTGCATTGAATGGAATCCCAAAGGTCTCTATCCTCAACGCAAGAGTAAACTTGCAATGAATATGCTGTATGGTGGTAGTTAGCAAAGAGACTTTCTTGCCATCAACTTGTCTCTGGGTGGAGGAAATAGATTTCTCCTAACCATTTGTAAATGCAACTGTCCCACATACAGGCTGGTGATCCAACTTTTTGTTTACCTATATGATCATAACATATCAAAAGTGGGTAATTTAATATAAAATGATCCAGAGTTGCTAGTGCCAACAAATAACTGCCAGAAGCAAATATATGTCCTCTCTAAAAGATGTCAACCAGGTGTTTGGAAAATAGCACTGAATATATAAGGAAAATAGACTACCCACAGTAAAAATTAAAAAATGAAATCACAAAATATACCTGAAGAGAAGACACCATTAACAAGAATCAGGAGAAATAGCAGAAATAAGATATAGGCCCATAAGGACTTCAGGAATTGACAATTATATACAACATAGAAAGTGAATAACACTGCTGTTTAAATTTTTTTTAATGTTTATTTATTTTTGAGAGAGAGAGACAGAGGCAGAGTGTGAGTGGGGGGTGGTCAGAGAGAGAGGGAGACACAGAATCTGAAGTGGACTCCAGGCTCTGAGCTGTCAGCACAGAGCCCGATGTGGGGGTTGAACTCACAAACAGTGAGATCAGACCTGAGCTGAAGTCGTGCCCCTAAATTTTTTTTAAAAAGGAAGAAAATCATGAAAATTTATCAGTGAAATGAGTGATTAAAAAGAATGACCAAACATATTTGAAAAAGAATCAAAATAGAACTTCTATAAATTAAAAATATATTACTTCAGTTAAAGGAACTAATGGATGCATTAAACAGAAGAATAGATGGCACTGCAGGGAGAATTAGTGAACTGGAGATCGCTTTTTTATAAAGTATCCAGAACACGCTCTAGAGAAACAAAGAAATAGAAAATATGGAAACAGATTCACAAAAATAAAAATGAGACAATCTAATCAAAGTTCCAGATAGAATTAATGGAAAAAAATGGAAACAGACAATATTCAAAGACATAATGGCAGAGGAATTTTCAGAATTGATGAAACAATATTAGCAGTCATGGGGCACCTGGGTGGCTCAGCTGGTTGAGCATCCGACTTCGGCTGAGGTCATGATCTTGCTGTTCGTGAGTTCAAGTCCCACATCGGGCTCTGTGCTGACAGAATCTGTGCTTCAGATTCTGTGTCTCCCTCTCTCTGCCCCTCCCCCACTTGTGCTCTGTCTCTGTCTCTCAAAAATACATAAACCTTAAAAAAAATTAAAAAAAAAAAACAATATTAGCAGTCAGATGCAGGAAAACCCCATACACGAAATTATAAGGACATCACACCTAGATAAATCA
Source organism: Prionailurus viverrinus (assembly GCF_022837055.1). Taxonomy (NCBI): domain Eukaryota; kingdom Metazoa; phylum Chordata; class Mammalia; order Carnivora; family Felidae; genus Prionailurus; species Prionailurus viverrinus. Next base: position 145,496,866 of record NC_062568.1, read on the forward strand.
GAATGAAACTGTAGGGTACAAAATGAATAAGAGGATCTAAATGCAACCAGAGAAAAATGGCAGCTCAACTACAAACAAACAAGGCAATTAAACTGATGGCTGACTTTTCTATATCACCAATAGAATCTAGAGACGGTAAAATAGTATCTTCGAAGTTTGGGAAGAAACTAACTTTCAGCATAGAGTTTTATCTATGTTGAAATATGGAAGCAATCTTTCAAGAACTGGGAAGGGGAGAAGAAATAGACATTCTTAGAAAAATGAAACCTGATATTTTTACCACAAAAAGACCTTCACTAAGGGAAACTGCAAAGGATCTTCTTCAAACAGAAGGAAATGATCAAGAAGGAAGAAGAAATGTTGAGTTGGACATTTCTTGTGTGCCTCTTCAAATGTTCTTGGGCAAACCTTTTATTCCAGCCAGAGCTGCACCAGCCAAATGTATGCAGATTTTAATCAACTTCACACAGCTGTAGCCTGACAACACTGCACGTTTCACTTCCTGCCCTGGGAATTCTTACCCATGCTTAACCCAGGACTAGCAAGTAATTAATGCCTCAAAGGATAAACAGAACTTCTGACCAATGGGGACTAGTAACCCATGAATAATTTCCCCCACTTGTTCCCCAAAATGGACAATCTGACACTCATTCAGTGAGGTTCATCCCATGGTACTAAGAGATTGCACACCCGCTCGCCTCTAAGAGTGGTTAATTCAATAACCTGTATTTATACTATCCCTCCTTCCTTCCTTATTTCACTCCACCATCTCAGATAAACTACTTGCTTGTAAACTTTTGTCTTAGGCTCTGTTTCCTGGGGAACCCAGGCTAATAAAATACTATATTAAAAAAATGATAATGACTAATTTGCTGAATGTGGAGCATCAAGAATCAAGCTAAGTGGAAAATACTTCAAACAAAGGCATGTTAAGTTGGGAAGGAGCTGATAAAAGTTAATGCCTTCTAAAATCTTTTTATTGCTTGAGCAACGGGTAAAATATTAAATAACTTTAGAGTCAGTTAAGTATGCATTTTAAAATAGTTATGAAACCACTAAGGGAATAAATATAAACTGTACAATTTCTAACGAAGGAAGAAAGAAAGATTTGGGGAGAGAGACTGGTGTTGAAGAGGGAGGGCAGCGTCAGATGGAAACTCATCCAGTACAAAAAATAAATTAAGGCAAAAAAGGAGCAAGAAAAAAGTAACAGAGGGATACATGTCACTGTCCATTTATCCAAACTCATAGAATTCACAACAGAAAGAATGAATCATAATGTAAACTATGGACTTTGGGTAATTATGATGTGTCAACTTAAGTTCACCAATTATAACAAATGTACCACTCTGGTGGAGGATGTTGATAATAGAGAAAGCTATGTCCGTGTGGAGACAAGAGGTATAGGGGAAATCTTTGCATCTTTCCTTGAATTTTTCTCTAAAAAATGTGCTTTCCTTGAATTTTTTCTCTAAAAAAAATCTTTGCATCTTTCCTTGAATTTTTCTCTAAAAAATGTGCTTTTCTTGAATTTTTTCTCTAAAAAAAAGTCATAATAAAAAAAAGTAACAGAAAAAAAGGACAAATGGAAAGCACAAAATAAAAAACAGAAACAATTCAACTATACCAAAATAAACTGCCTAAGCTCTCCAAATAAAATTAAAATACCATACAGATTAAAACAAAATTCTGAGATATGCAACTTATAAGAGACACTTCTAACATAATGAAAGTAAACAGTTAATAAGAAAAATAAGAAAATTAAGTATGGAATAAGCTAAATAATATGTCCTAGGTCACAGGTTCATAGTACCTTTTTTTTTTTTTTCCTCTGATCCCTATATCCAATTGTTTTCCTTTATGTCATGCCAGTTACTGTGGATAGGACCACTATTTTATTCATCTTTATGTAACTACCATCTGGCATAGCAACAAAGCAGTATCTGCTGATTTCATGAAATTGAAATTGTACTAGTGTGCAATCCATCAGAAACATGGTGAGCCTTCTCAAAAGGATCAACAATGTTTCATTTAATTTATGAAGATTGATTTGTTCTGATATTTCTAACATAATATACGAGCTTTATTTCTCCCTAGAGGATAAAATCAAGGCATAACTCAACTTAGCAAATATCTGCATGTGTGGTCATTTATAAGGTGACAGGCATGACCATAAATGATGGCATTAATTTATTCTACATATATTTATTCACCTAATCTGTGCCAGGTACTGGGTAGGCATTTGGATTCAATGATAAATAAGGCAGACATAGTCCTTGCCACTTTGAAGTTTCCAGACTAGTTGTAGAGCAAAATGCTAAAGTAATTTAAATGTTGATTACTTTAAACAGTTTAAATTTTATTTCTTTTAGATTGTATTACATTTAGAAAATTCCTTGATCACAAAGAAAAATTTCAGCTAGTCTTAATGTATTAACTGAATAATCTTGGACACATCATACAATTAGATCATTTGCTGCTCTGAAACTTGCTGCTCTGAAATCTCGAAAATAATTCCAATGTCTCATTGTGACAATTATCTGAAATGATGTGCCAGGCACGGCGATGTCCAATAAATGCCAATTCTCTTTAGAACCCAATTGTTACTACCATGCCCAAATTTAATATATACCATATCCCATTTATAAATATTAAGCATTATGCAGTCTAGGAATCAGGTTTCAGAAAAAAGGGAGCCATCTTGATGTAGCAAAACTGTTATTTATTAGAAACAGGTTTACTGAGGTCTAAATAGGAACCATAATGTATGTATATTTATTCATACTTTGTATCTATTACATAGATGGTGAACTAGCCACTATGATTTCAATAGTCTCCTGGCATTTACTTGTAATAATGATCCTATTAGAGTCTATATATTTAACACATAGTTTAAGGTATTGCCTTTCACTCCCAAAAAGTCGTATGATCTACTGAAAACTTAAAAAACACTGTTTTCACCTTTATTTCCAAGCTCATTCTTTACCTAAGCAGATGTATCAGATATGCTGCATAAAGCTAAAGACTTTGAAATTAATAGAGACCTGGTTGCCACAGGATATGACTACACCTAATGGGCTATTAAAAAATGATTAATATATGTCCCGGTGGACCACCAAAGAGAAGGGCCATGATTGTGCATAAAAATGAAGAATCTGACTTAACATGGCAACAAAAAGTACTAGTCCAAGTTGCAAAGCTTTGACTGTAGGAAGAGGCTAAAAGTTTTGGCTGGCTTTATTAGCTTCTAAAAAACAGTATTTCCTAAAGAAAAAAAAAAAAAAAAGCAGAGTTTACTAGAATGAGCTTTGTGTTTGGTCTTGCTAAAGTGGCTCATTTTTTTTTCTTTTTAATTTTTTTAACCTTTATTTATTTTTGAGGGACAGAGAGCGAGCAAGAGAGGGGCAGAGAGAGAAGAAAGACACAATCTGAAGCAGGTTCCAGGCTCTAAGCTGTCAGCACAGGGCCCCATGCCGGACTCCAACCCACAAACCCTTAACCCACTAAGCCACCCAGGCGCCTGAGACAGTGGCTCAATCTTTTCAATGTTAGGTGCTATTTTGCCTCTGATTCACCACGTCAGTGTGCTGTAAGTCAACTGCATGAAAGGAGCATTAAACAGTGCCTTTGGGAAAAATACTAAACTCCTTAAGATGTTGGGATGAAAGATGCTCTGTAATTGCAAGAATTTATTATTAGTTCTTATTATTCAGACTTGTTTTCCAATATTTTCCACTGTAGATGCAAAGTTCAAGAAGCAATGTAGGAAGATCCTCAACTCACTTCTCCCACAGATGTGCTGAGTCTACAGCTACAAATGGAACAATGTCCTCTTTAAAACCTAAACGCCACGGGCGCCTGGGTGGCTCGGTCGGTTGAGCGTCCAACATCCGCGCAGGTCATGATCCTGGTCCGTGAGTTCGAGCCCCGTGTCAGGCTCTGTACCCACAGCTCAGACCCTGGAGCCTGCTTGGGATTCTCTTTCTCTCTCTCTCTCTCCACCCCCCCCCCCCCACCTTCCTGCTTGGGATTCTCTCTCCCGCTCATCCTCTCTCTCAAAAAAAAAAAATTAAAATTAAATTTAAAAACCTAAATTCTGGCTGAATGATGAATACGCACGGAACACATGAGAAGAAAACTACTTCAGAGGAGGTAGGAGAGGCTGGAACAAAATCTCACCATAAATGCCACCCCTGGAGCAGTGACCCCCACCCGGAGGAAACTCAAAACCCCAAGCTCCTCCCTGAGGAGCAAAGGGTTTGACCACCTCATGGAGTGCCCCCAAATTTAAGACATGCACTTGAGAGATAAGTTGCCCAAAACATCTAACTGTGAAGGCCTTTGTCTCCTGCCCCAAGTCCCACAGAAGCGTAGCAATCTGAGTAAGGGCTCTTAAAGGGTTCCCACATCCCATGCTGGGACGCACCCACCGCAGGGCCCAACTCAGAGGCAGCTGATCGATTTCACACCCAGACTTAAAGCGAAGGAGGCTCACCTGCTTCTATGAAATCCATGGTCCGAGGGGGCAGGCCTGTAATTCAACACATACTTCCACTTCCGGGCGGCGGCTGGACCGAACACTCTCCACGCGGACGCTAGCAGGCGCCATCTTCGCTCGCGCTCCCGAGCCTGCGCCAGAACTCTCGCCTCCCGCGGAAGGAGGCTTTACAGCGCCTGCCCGCTAGGGGTCGCTTTTCTTTTTTTTTTTTAATCTCCTGGAGGCCCGGGGAGCTTGCGTTCCTGGTAACAACCCTGGAATAATCGGTGCCACTGGGAAAGGAACCCATACCCCTGGGTGATGTGCCCATTTCTTGTGACTGCTGCCAGAGGACACTTCTCCGTTGCCTGGCTCTAGCGGCCAGCAGGATTTTTACACTCCTGGGTCTCATAAGATTGTACCCAACAGAGAGAGAGAGATTTAACAGCTGGTCTCAGTGAGGCACAGCAAGAGGCAACAGACCCAGGAGGTGGGTCTTTCTGTGAAGGAGACCTGTGAACTAATTACCCTGGCGGTGGCCGGAGGGGTAGGCTTCTTATTAAACATCTCCAGGCTGACTGTAATCCGTTCCAGAGTGCTCAAAGGGCAGGCACTATCTTCCCCTCACCCTCTACCCTGCCACAATGACAGCCTCTCCTGGAGGGCAGCTTTCCCCAAAGGTTGAGCCCCAGGGGGCACCTTGGATCTCCTGGCTCTGGCGGCTGAAGGGGCTTGCATTCCTGGGTGCCACCGGACTGTGGCAATCAGAGGACTGGTCTTCGGCAGGCTGCCATCGCCAGGGCACTCACTGCACAGACAGCGGACTGAGGCACACTCCAGTCTTTCTGTGAAAGAGGCCACTTGGCTTGTCCTGGAGCATCCGACTAAGAAGAATGCTTCAGGTATGGCACACGTCTAGTGGCATTTGGAGCTGCTATAAAGGGATGTAGGCTGTGGATGCCATCTTGGCACTCTGCTCTGCTGCAGCTCACCGGTATGTCCCAGAAAGGAGCTTCTACACCCTGGTCCGGAGCCCTGATTGGTGCTCACTGAACGGGGGAGAACAATGTATAAAGGCAGTGAGAACTTCAGCAGAGGTGGGGAATATAAGAAAGTACCAAATAGAAGTCACAGAGCAGGGGCGCCTGGGTGGCTCAGTTGGTTAAGCGCTGAACTTTGGCTCAGGTCATGATCTCCAGGTTCCTAGGTTCATGCCCCACATCTGGCTCTGCACTGGTGGTGTGGATCCTGCTTGGGATTCTCTCTCTCCCTCTCTCTCTCTGACTCTTCCCCACTTTTACTCTCTCTCTCTCAAAATAAATAAACTTAAAAATAAAAGTCACAGAGCAGACAATATAGTATAGAAATAGCCTAAGTGTCTATCCAAGGATGGATGGATAAAGAAACTGTGAGATATATGTATCTTACAGTCACATGCACGCGCGCACACACACACACACACACAGGAATATTATTCAACCATAAAACAGAATAACATCTTACCATTTGCAACAACATGCATGAACATCAAGAGCGTCAAGAGCATTATGTTAAGTGAAATAACTCACACAGAGAAAGACAGATACTGTTTTATCTCTCTTATACATGGAATCTAAAACAACAACAACAAAACACGTAAGCTCTTAGATACAGAAAACAGACTGGTGGTTGCAAGAGGCAGGGATAGGAGTAGAGGTTGGTAGGAAGTGAATTGGGATTTTTTAATTCAAATAAATTAAATAAAATTCTTTTAATACAAAAGAAAAAGAAAAAAAACCCATTTTCAACAAACAATTTAAAGCCCCATCTCTGCTTTCCAGAACACAAACTAAAGATGCTTGAAATATTATAAAGCTTTGTATCTTTCCTATTCTGTATTCAGGGCCACATTTGAATAGATTATTTCTTTCTTCTCAGTAGCTATAAGATGAGCCATTAAATCTCTCAGATAGTTTGGATGCCTTCATTGTTGAATAAAACATTTTTAAAATTCACATTATTTTTTTTATTTTTACTTTTAAAACATTCCCTCTCTAGCTTCATTTTGAGTATTACTGATTATTTCTTATTATTATTACCTTCCAAATACCGTCAGTCAAATAATAAACATTTCCAGAAGTCACCCATGAAAGAATAAGTTTTGGAGATGACAAGAAAATTGATCGTGACATTTGTGAAATTAAAAACATAATAGTCAAATACCATCTTTGCAATAAATGACTAAAGACAGTTAAGTACATTAATTTTTAACTCGCCATTTTAGGAATGGGAAAGCCAATCAGAGCCCTTTCAAGCACTAATGATAAGTCACTAAATCCAAAAGTTTATTCAACTACACAAACATTGCACATAATCATGAGAAAAGGACCCCCATGGTGAGAGGAAGATAGGAGCAGAGATTTCCTAAAAAGACCAAAATGCCAGGTTTATAGATGCTTCCTTCCACTGACTGTGGTTATTTCAATATCTGTCCCACAAACACAAATTCACACATTTATGTATTCAAAGGAGAAGAAGGACTTTTGTGCTTGTTAGGTGCTAGAAGCTTGATATACTTATCTTATTTAATCTTTAGAAGAACTCTAGGAAGCAGGTATTGTTATTAATCCCATTTCAAAAATGCTTTGAGTGAAACTAAGAAACATACAGTAATTTGCCCAAAGTCACATAGCTAATAAGAGAAAAAGTTAGGTTTTCACACACTGATCTGATTGACACCAAGCCTAAACTCTTTCCATTTTTTTCATTCATCCATTCATTTTGCTGAACACCTATTATGTTCCTGGTCATATAATGGAAATGCAAATACTTATAAGATAACAGCCTGTGCCTTGAGGAATCAAGAGCTCCACGGGAATGCAAGCTGGTGTAGCCACTATGGAAAACAGTATGGAGGTTCCTCAAAAAATTAAAAATGGAACTACCCTATGACCCAGCAATTGCACTACTAGGTATTTATCCAAAGGATACAGCTGTGCTGTTTTGAAGGGACACACGCACCCCAATGTTTATAGCAGCACCATCAACAATAGCCAAAGTATGGAAAGAGCCCAATGTCCATCAATGGATGAACAGATAAAGATGTGGTGTATATATATATATATATATATATATATACACACACACATATATACACACACACACACACACACACACACACACACACACACACAATGGAGTATTACTCGGCTTTCAAAAAGAATGAAATCTTGCCATTTGCAACTACATGGATGGAACTAGAGGGTATTATGCTAAGTGAAATTAGTCAGAGAAACACAAATATCATATGACTTCACTCGTATGAGGACTTTAAGACATAGAACAGATGAACATAAGGGAAGGGAAGCAAAGGGAGGGGGACAAAGCATAAGAGACTCATAAATATGGAGAGGGGGACAAACATAAAACAGGGAGGGGGACAAAGCATAAGAGACTCATAAATATGGAGAACAAACAGAGGGTGGCTGGAGGGGGTGTGGGAGAGGGGATGGGCTAAATGGGTAAGAGGCATTAAGGAATCTACTCCTGAGATCATTGTTGCACTATATGCTAACTAATTTGGAGGTAAATTTAGAAAGCAATAAAATTAAAAAAAAAAAAAAAGAGCTCCATCCTGGGAAGTGTATAGGAGGTAGAAGTATCTATGCTAGCAGGTAAGAAGTAGAGAGAGGAGGCTAGTCAGAACAGATGTTAGGAAAAGGTGAAACCAAAACCAAGTCTACAAACATGAGTAGGTGTGGCCAGACATGCCAAGAAAAGAAGGATTTGTAGACAGAGCAGTGTGGGCAAAGACAGATTAGCCTGAAATTTTAACTACAGGAGAAATTTCTAGAATATAACTTTCAAAGACGAGTGTGGAATTTGGGTGCCATTTTTTAAATGGGAACATGAGAAAATTTCCCAATACCTTTCTCACGTAAAGGAGACTTCATAAACCAGTGAAATCTGTGTGAGAAAAAGCAAAACCAAAGAAAGTCAATCCTCCAATACAACTGGTCAGAGAATAAAGTTAAAAGGCATTGTCTATATGAAAAGCATGGAACAGGATTGACCTTCTCATAGTGAAAATGAATCTCCTCACTGTGCTTATTGTTTGTACCCTACTCATAGAATCAGTGTACCCTGAGATTTTAGCAGGACCGAGTTGGTTTTAGGGGTGTCACTTGGAATTTATGAACATATTACTGGAACCAGGGAATATCCATAAGGACAGTATAGAGTGTAGCAGTTCCTATTTCTAGACTCTAAACCACTTCCTCTAAAGCACGCAAAGAGCAATTCCATTTCAGTGTAACACTAGCTACTCTGTGACGTGCACAAGAGCCAGCTTCACATAGATTGTCTGGAGTAGCCTGTGGGACTTCCCCTTGGTCTTTTGGCTAACCTATGCATTGGCAGGTAATAGGAAGGAAGAATGAGGTGAAGTACCCCAATTAGGATGCTCTAAAGGTAACCCTAGATTGGAGGAAACCACAGACAGATTAACTCACGTTGGCACCAGGCTGCGTGGGATCCTTACCAGAGCAGCTGTAGTACTCTCTTCAAATACCATGACTGCCAACATCTGATGAGATTCCCAGAGGCATGAGTGAGCCAGGCACTAGATTGATTTCACATTAATAAGGTTTGGCCGCTGGGTTTTTAGGTAAACCACTGAGTAACGTGCTTCATTCTGGGGAGGGATAGCAGGGAGGTGCAGAGTGAGCTTCTTTTGAAATTTCCATTGTCTTTTAAGCTCTTCTGCTGTGCAGAGAAATCCAAAGATAAAAATGGTGAGCAAGAGACTGACATAATTCCTAAACTTATATTCATAATTGTATGATAACCAAAAATGGGAATCAGGCCACCAATCACATTAAATTCATGCTACCTTGGCAAAGATTGTTAAATTAACTTTGAAAGCAACAATTAGACCCTTGGTAGCTCACCAGGAAGATTTTTCTACCCCTGTGTCTCTCTGTCTCTACCTCTTCCCCCTTGCCCTTCTCTGCCTCCGCTCCTGGTCTCCCTCTCTGCCTCTCTGTTTGTCTTTTCTGTTACACTGCCTTCCTTTGACTCTCTTTCTCACACTCGGTGTATGTCCAATTTCTCCAGAATTCTGCCACAGTCCTATAAGATGTTTTAGGTTTAGGTCATTGGAATAACAGTTCCATTTGATAGAAAAGTGCCAGTAGGTTCTTGACCAAAGTAGGACACATACTCTCAGCATTAAACTATTCCTAGCAATAAAATGAAGCTCAAGTATAATTTCCTTTTATGGTTCTCTAAGACTTGAGGGAATAAACAATCTACTGCAATAAATTTTTGTGTCAAAAGATAAAAATGTTGATCAACCAGTCACAGAGCCTTTCCATTTCTTTCAAGCCATATTTCTTTTTGCCAAGTGTTCTTTTTTTGGTGGAAGCCAGCAAACTGCCAAGTGTAGATATTGTTTCCCACACATGGAAAAGAACTTCCCTGAGCTGTGCATATGCCATATTAAAAAAATTAATAAAAATGTTCCTAAACTTGCCTCCTAAACTTTATGAATGAACCCATTATACGTCTAATTCTGTACTTCTTAAAAGCAGATTTGTAATGAATTATTTTATGCCCCTTAAATAATTTAAAATCTCAAAGATGCAGTTTTCAACAAAGCGTTAGCATGCACATTGATATGAGCTGCATATATTAGATTGCGCTTCTTTTAGATATTTAGTCACAGGTGTATTTCAGTATTTTGATATTTTCTGCATTGGTTTGAAAGAGCTATTTATTATCACAGAGTCATCTCACCAGTAAATATTTATAGGCAGTTTTATTTCTAGTTTAGGGTTTGAGTATCGTACCTAAAAAAAGGGTATTGTTGATTTGCTATTTTAGTTTTTGATAGAGAGTGTGTTTATGGCATGGCTGTGAGAGGTTTTTTTCTTTAATAATTTACAAAATTACCTGCAGTAAAATCTTCACCTGTTCTTTGTTTTCTTAGCACCACAAAATTGGAATTACATATAAAATCTTTCCTCCAGGAGATTTATGTCTACCACGGAAAGAAAATCTCCACTTAAATTTTTATGAAACATCGAAATTACAGTCAGCTTTAGCAAAACAATACAAAGGAGCCTTTGTTGGGTGAGGAGTATTTCCAATATTTGAGGACATCATTCTTTATCTCCCGTTTAATTTTTATTTTCCTGTGGCCGTTTCTTTTGGTTTCATTGATTCCCCTGTTTATAAGTGCGGTGTGCTAATTTGTCTTTCATTACAGGAAGTTCTGAGTGCCAACCACAGAGGATAACCCCAGCCAGAGGAGAGGCCTCCAGGTTGGTTGTGCTTTTCACATTTTAATTTGAGGTTGTTGCATGAAAGGGCTGGTGGCTGGTTGTTTCTCTCTTTCCCCAAGAATGATCACCCCATCCTTGAAGAGGGCAATGGTCTCCACCTGGAAGCCCCAGTTTAGCTGCACATGGAAGCAAAGAAAACCAAAGGCTGTCCTTCACTTGCTTTGGACTTACATCTCTCTTTATTGAATTATGTGTTTTAATAAAGGGTTTATATAACATCCACAGAACAGTTATCAATTAATTACCCATGGAAATTTAAGGGATGTTACACAGTGGTAGTTATTATACCCAGGGCATTAGACATATGTTACATAAAAGATGCAGTCACCTTGAAATTATATTGGTAAGACTGCCTTTTTCCTATAGAATATTATACATTCTAATGTGAAAATTGAGTTAAAAACCTATTAGGAGACAAGAATGGCATGTTCCAAGTGGTTTAAGGCTTATATACATTTCCAGTAAGCTCAGCAGAAATTTAGGAAAATGTGCCCACTGTTTTGAGAAATTTCTTAAGTTTTTAGGACATTCGTACCTTCTGTGGATTGGGGTTTTGTATTTCAAAGAGCAAATAGGCAGTTCATTTAGAACCCTGGCTCCTGGGTCAATCTATTGATTCATCCAGAGCCTCCTGCTTAGTGTAGAGGGGAGATGATGTAAGTCCCTCCAGGTAGTACAATCCTAAAGCTGAGAGCTCTGTGTCTATGCACCAGCACCTGAATGTAGGTGCTGGAAAGGATAGGGTAGAGTGAATAATGGAGAAGATAGATGGATGGTGACAGGGACCCAGGATATGACTGACGAAGGAGGAAAAAAAGAAACCTTCTAGATCCCAGAACAGCAGTGGCAACCACAGGGCATGGCAGGACCACTGGGGGAGGGAGACAGAGAGGGGCCTACCAGGATCTCAAGTCAGTGGCAAAGCTGCCAACAGGTTTAAAAGGATTATTCCACTCTGTACATGCTCTGAAAACTTCCAAAACTCTCAGCTTCCAAACGATTTTTCCATTCCTGGAATAAAAGTCTATCTTGCTTTGAGGGAGCATAAGATGGTATTTTTTTGTTTGTGTGTCTTTTTTATTTTATCAGGGATAAAAATTACCTTCCTTCCTGGCTGAAGAAATTAAGGAGTTGCATTAGCTGTTTCTGCAGCTATAATCTAAAATATCAGAAAATCAAAGCTGTTACTTTGGGGCATTATACTACATCGATTTTTAGGAAAATTACCTCCATTGTTATAGTTTAATTAAAAAATACCATAAATCAGCAAACTGTTTTCATTTAGCTATTTAATAAACAAATTTGAACAAAACCTAAGTCAAAAATTCACCCTAACACATTGCTACTATAAAAATAGAAGTAATTCATTCATGCATTCAGCACTGAGTTTTTGACTGTGCTCATCCCTGGAGAGTCATTATTGGGGAAACATCAACCAAGGACACAACCCCTGAGCTCAAGAATAAAGGGAGAAGCAGCACGGGAACAAATGCAGCTGACCCTTCAACAACAGGGCGGTTAGGGGTGCCAACCCCCACACAGTGGAAAATCTTCATGTAACTTTTGACTGCCCCCAAATTTAACTACTGATGGCCTACTGTTGACCAGAGCCTTTTCGACAGTGTAAACAGTCGATTAACACCTATATGTATTGTGTGCTGTATTTTTTCAACAAAGTAAGCTAAAGAAAATGTTACTAAGAAAATCATAACAGAAACCATATTTATAGTACTGTATTGTATGTATTGAAAAAAAATCCATGTTTAAGTGGACCCATGCAGTTTATGTGTTGTTCGAGGGTGAACTGTAATTTCCATCTGAGTGGATAAGTGATCTACCAGGGTACCAGAGGAAGAGATGTGAACTAAGAGGCAAGAGTGCCTAATTCCATAAGCAAAATCTGGCCAAGGAATGTGGTGTCACAGCTGAGCCGTGACGGACTGACAATTCAAAAGATGAAGAGGGGGGGAAATAGTACCCCATGAAGAAGACATGCAAATCACATAGTAAATCCCTTCCTATGACTGTGATTGTAAAAGGCAATTGCAAGGACAGTTGGGTTGGCCTCCTCTGGTTCATATATCTGAGCAGGACTAGGACACTGAGAAGGCCCAGACTTTTTCTGGGAGCCAAGATTTTCTCTCAAAAACCCACTGACTCTAACTTGAGAGTGACTATGAAAGGCACTGAGGAACCAGAAATGCCACACATTTTGTACAAAAAAACCTTTTCATCCAAGGTCTAATTTGCCCTATTAGAATTTTGGTCACTCATCAACAGTATTGACATCAACAATAGCTTAAAGGAAAATGAACTTGGTGTTTATGGTTAGTTTTTAAATGAACCACAAATGACTTGTTACATACAAAAGATCATCACACCTGAGAATGAAATAAATCTACTGAACGGAGAGTGTTCTGAAGATAAATACACTACATTTTAATTACATAATCAGGGGCGCCAGGGTGGTTCAGTCAGTTAAGCATCCGACTTTGGCTCAGGTCAGGATCTCATGGCTGGTGATTTTGAGCCCCATGTCGGGCTCTGCACTGACAGCTCAGACCCTGGAGCCTGCTTGGGATTCTGTGTGTGTCTTCATCTCTCTCTGTCTCTGTCTCTCTCTCAAAAATAAAATAAAAACAATAAAAAATTTTAAGTAAAAAATAATTACACAATCAGATTAACTATCAAATGATAATAATCTCTAATATTCAATATCGTTGTCACATTCATTCTACCCTTAGAGCCTTAAAACAAAGTCATGGGAGCCAGGAAGATGGTATTATTATTGTCATATTACAATACAAAAAGGTTTGATGAGTTACCCAAAGCAACGTGGAATATCAATGTCAAAATTGTCAGTGTCCATATTCCTAAAATTTGAGCCTCTGTTCAAAGATACACCCATGATCCAAAACTTACAATAAGCTTTTCCAAATTCAAAATTTTAAATATAATATTAAACTAAGGAATGAGGGGTTTTTTTTTCCATACTAAGTGAAAATGAAGATTATTCACTAATTTAATCCCCTTCTCCTCTTCTGCGTATAGGATTTGATTTAGTCACCCACATAGCATGGAATGACCTGAAATTGACAACACATTTTAGAACACGGCAATGTTCTGAGGCTGCCCTAGAAGAAAACTGGTAAACTCTTATCTGTGACATTTAACAAAGATTTACAAGATGGAAGGAAATGACTGCTTATGTTAAAATGGAAAAAATAATTAATTGCCATATGAAATTAGAAGCCAGAAAAGAAGCATAGCTCAAGTAGATAATGAATTTGAATAATTTGGGCTACCAAAATAACCCAAATATTCCGGGCAGCATTAATTATTCAGATTCATGTTTCACTTTGAGTTTGTTGAATAATTGTCAAAATCGTACTTATTTTGATTCATATATTTATGGTTGATATTAATTGTGAATTTTAAAGCTTCATTTTTAACAAGCTTTAAATATTACTTCCAGTTCCAAGGTTGAAAAGTAAATACATTATTAATATGTAAATAAACCTTGGTCCTTTATACCACACTTAAACAACATGTTTAAGAAGGAAATTCAAAGCTACTGAAGATTCTCTTTTAGTTCCTTTAAAATATTATAAAGGTACAATCTTGTGCAGTGCTAACTAAACAATAGGTTTATTCTTCTTGTCTTACTGTTTTGGCTTTTCATTTTTTTTTTTTTTAATTTTTTTTTTCAACGTTTATTTATTTTTGGGACAGAGAGAGACAGAGCATGAATGGGGGAGGGGCAGAGAGAGAGGGAGACACAGAATGGGAAACAGGCTCCAGGCTCTGAGCCATCAGCCCAGAGCCCGAAGCGGGGCTCGAACTCCCGGACCGGGAGATCGTGACCTGGCTGAAGTCGGACGCTTAACCGACTGCGCCACCCAGGCGCCCCTTGGCTTTTCATTTTTGATAGCACATTGTGTTCTTTGTGCTGTTTGTAATGACTATAATCTAAAGAGTTGCTAGAGCTGAAAGGGTAACGGCCACCAGAAATCTGTGAAAGCAAACTCATTAATACATTTTATAGTATAAGAGGAATATATTCTTTAAGTGTTTTTTTTAGAGAAAGAGAGAGAGAGAGAAAGAGAGAGAGAGAGAGAGGTGGGGAAGGGGCAGAGAGACAGAGGAAGAGAGAGAGAATCCCAAGCAGTCTGCGCTGTTAGCACAGAGCCCGACTCAGGGCTCAACCTCTTGAATCGTGAGATGACATGAGCAGAAACCAAGAGTTGGACGCTTAACCCACTGAGCCCCCCAGGCACCACAAGAGGAATATATTTTTAAAAATCTATTGCATTTGGGGTGCCTGGGTGGCTCATTTGGTTAAGCACCTAACTTCAGCTCAGGTCATGATCTCACAGTTCATGAGTTCAAGCCCCACGTCTGTGCTAATAGCTCAGAACCTGGAACCTGCTTCAGATTTGGTGTCTCCTCCTCCTCTCTCTGCCCCTCCCATGCTCATGCTCTGTCTCTCTCTCTGTCTCTCAATAATAATAAATAAAAGTTAAAAAATATATATTAAAATCTATTGCATTCATGTATGTATACAGTTGCTGTATTTGTTGGGTTTAATTCTAGGGCTGCCATAACAAATTAGCACACACTTAGTGGCTTAAAACAATAGAAATTTATTTTTTCACAGTTCCAAAGGGCAGGAGTCTGACATCAAGGCATCACCAGGGCCATGCTCCCTTGAAAATCTCTAGAGGAGAATCCTTCCTTGCCTCTTTCAGCTTCTGGTGCCTCCAGTCATTCCTTGGCTTATAGTTGGATCACTTCAATTTTTGTCCCTGTCTTCACATGGCCTTCATCTCTGTGCATCTCTCCTTTGTGTGTCTCTTATAAAGATGCTTGTCATTGGATTTGCCACCCCGAAAGATAATTCTGGATAGCCTCATTTTGAGGTCTTTAACTTAATTACATCTGCAAAGAACCCTTTTCCAAATAAGATTACATTCACAGTTTCCAGGAGTTAGAACATAGGCTTATCTTTTGGGGGTCCACCATTCAACCTGCTACAGTCACCTGTCATTCATTCATTCATACATTCATCCTCACTAAATGTTTATTTTATACTGTTACTGGAGGGATAGTAGCTACTAAATCACTGATGCCATTGCAATGTTCCCATCACAGTGACCATGTGACTGGAAAGAAAGAGCTCTGAGAAGTGCAACCTTTGCTTTATGTTTGTGACAGTCTTGTTGAAGAAAACCAGCATCAGATTGCTGATGTCAAGGGGCATCAATTACTACTGGCTTATTTTTTTGGCACAAATTTAATCTAGCAGTTTACCAAGCACATGTGTCTCTTGTTATGGGATCCTACTGGAGAACCTATTGAAATCATGTCCCCTCTCTCTTGTTCCTCCCATCTGTCTTGAAAACAACTTTTTGCTGTTAGGTTGGTTTCAGAGATTTTTCTTTCTCTTTTTATTAATTTTTTTGTTTCATAAGTCTGGGCTTCAGTCAGATATCAGAAAACCCCACTCTTCTGGGACATTTTCCCCATGTTGACAAGTCCTTTAGAAGGGCTACCATTTCTTCTTCAAATAAAGAACTCATGTTGGGAAAAATCTGTAGCATTTGTTCAAACTGAAAGATTTTTCATGAGCCCAAAACAGGAAAAAATAAAGAGTATTCAACATTTTTCACTTGTGTGGTTTACCACTGAATGATTTTACTGCATTTTATTTTAGATCTCAGGACACCTTCAAGAAGGCATTCATCTTCAGGGACTGATATGTAAGATGGAGAGCAGGTAAGATAGTCCTATCTGCCCACATCATAGCTACCAAAGATTTTATTTTTCATCTCTTTCCTAGTGAGTCCTTAGGCCAATCCTAGCCAAAGTGTACTGTGAGCTCCCCAACTCAAGAATTAATCTTGCTGCTAAAAGCCAATCTTCAGTATGCTTGAGATAGGTACCATATCACTTACATGCCACATGGTTCCAAACTTTATGGTACCACACCTATCTCATCACCAGACCAACATAGGCTTAGTTTCAGAAAACATTTTAGACAGAGCTTCCTGCATAATAAAGAATGTGACTGGACTTAGTTCCTGGTTCCTGAGAGGTAACCCCTAAATTTTGGAATTTTCTGAGCTGTGGGAGTATTATTCATGGTGGGCCTCACCACACCTGAGTTTATGCGAATGAAACGATTCATTGTAAGCCTCAGTTTGTGCTAACAAGATGACTCAGAATGGGGGCTGGTCATATTAGAAAGACCACCCACATGATTAGAACATTGGGCCATTGAGCTATGTCCAACTTCTGGGGATAGGAAGGCTACTGGGGCTACATAGCCAGAAATTCAATCAGTTGCCGGTATAATGAG
This sequence comes from Prionailurus viverrinus, assembly GCF_022837055.1. NCBI lineage: Eukaryota > Metazoa > Chordata > Mammalia > Carnivora > Felidae > Prionailurus > Prionailurus viverrinus. The sequence continues at coordinate 145,514,024 of NC_062568.1, forward strand.
GTTCCAACAGAAACTCTGGACACTGAAGCTTGGGTGAGCTTCCTTGATTATCAATACTCTGCTGTTGTCACATATCCATGTGGTGGAGGGATAATAATGCATCCTTGTTCTATGGGGAGAAGACAGCAGAAGCTTCACATTTGGGATCCTTCTAGACGTCATCCTGAGTATCTTTCCCTTTAGCTGATTCTAATTTATATCTTCTTGCTATAATAAAAGTGTCATCATAAGTATAATGCTTCCTTGAGTTCCTTATAAGTTGTTCGAGAAAATGATCAAAACTGAGGGGTTAGTGTGAAACCCTGCATGTGGAGTTAGTTGGTCAGAAGTGAGAGTGGCCTGTGGACCCCAAGCTTATGACTAAAGTGAGGGCAGTCTTAGAGAGGACCATGCCCTTGTGCTATGAAGTTTGATCCAAGTCCAGGGAGTTGGTGTCAAAAATCATTGCAGCCTCAAATTCACTGCTGACCAGGTAGTTCATACAGTGTATTAGTTTTCTATTGCTGCCGTCACAATCATAAACTAAATGGCTAAAAACAATACAGTGATTTTGTAAACAGTTTTAGCACTTGGAAGTCTGAAATGAGTTGTCAAGTGCTTCATTCCTTCTGGAGGCTCTAGTGTTAAATCTGTTTTCTTGTCTCTTCCAGCATCTAGAGGAGGCCTGCATTCCTTGGCTCAGGACACCGCATAACGTCATCGCATCTCCTTCACCGTCTCTGTGTTGGTTTGCAAACTGGCCCGCTTGCAAGAGGAAGGAAGGCAAAGAGAGATAGAAAAAAGAGGCAGACCAGTCCAGATTGGTAGATGGCAGGTTTAATAAACAAGAGAACTTAACGAGGCCTGTCTTGGCTGATCACAAGACTAGTAGGTGTCTGCACTCACCCACCATAATCTGGAAAATTTATATAGAGGCCTTAACTGTGTTCAGCCATGAATATGGTCTAGACGGTCTCAACAAAACACCACCATCTAAAGGCTGTGTCCTTGCTGTGGCTTCTCATGCAGGGAAGGAAAACAGAATGCACATTCCAAGAACAGAAGAAGGGGTGAGTGCCCAGGTCCAGCTCACAGGTCAACTGGTAGTCACATCCTCCCCACGACCTCCTCCAACACTCTGCTTCTATTGTCACATCACCTTCTCTGACTTTAGTCTTTCCGCCTCCCTATTGTAAGGATCCCTATAATTGTGCTTGACCTATCTGCTTAATCCAGGATAACCTCCCAACTCAAGATTCTTACTTTAATCACATCTGCAAAGTGTCTTTTGTGTATAAGTAAACATATTTACAGGTTTTGGGGATTAGGTCAGGGACATGTTTTGGGAGCCATTAGTCTGCCTACCCTATCTATGGCTTTTGCCAATGGGAGAAGACTCAAAAGGAGGAGCCTTCCCTAGGTTTTTGTTCAAAGCCAAAACCATACTTTGAAATCATTTCAAAAGGCACAAGTATGTTTTGCTAAATGTAATTGGTTTCTGTCTACATAGGCCTTTCTTGTTAAAATTTAATTATTACTACCCTTAGGGTTGTCTTTACTTTTCTTTTTATTTCCTCTTACATACCTATTACTATTAACCCAGATCCCTTATACCAGAAGTTTATATCTGAAAATGGAGAATAGGATTCTAAATTCTATTGCTAGAGTTCATTATAATCCTTCTTAAAATGGCTTCTGATCCTAACACCCTCATTTTTCTCAATAGCTGTATAGCAAAATAGTAATTGCGGATAAGACAACGAGCAGAGAAATTAATTGTATCTGAGTTATAAGTTTGGCTCCCCCATTTAACTAGTTGTATGTTCTCAGAGAAGCCACTAAATCTCTCTAAAGTTCAGTTTCTTCATCTTTATAATGGCAATAGTAGTTTTGTTGTAATCATGTTAATTAAATTGCTGTGAAGATGAGAGATCCAGTGCAGTGTCTTGCACGTAGTAGGTCAAAAATATCCCCTTCTTTCCTTCACCTTCACCAACCATTGCAGACCTGAAGTGGGGCATACCTGCTCTTAAGGGAACCAATTCATGTGAGATTATGACACTATGTGCCCATCTTAAGCCATATCTTCTACATACACACGTCACTGAGTGTTGGCAAGATGGGTCTATTCCCAATGTCAATGTTGATTTGCTTTTTTTTTAGCCTGCTTTTTTTTTCTTTAAAGTTTATGTATTTATTTATTTTGAGAGAGAGAGAGAGTGCACCAGTATGAGCGGGGGAGGGGCAGAGGGAGAGGAGAGAGAGAATCCCAAGCAGGCTCCGTGCTGTCAACTCAGAGCCCAACACAGGGCTCAATCTCATGAACCATAAGATCACGACCAGAGCCAAAATCAGAAGTCAAATGCTTAACCAACTGAGCCAACCAGAGCCCCAATGTTGCTTTGCTTTTTAACCCATTGCAGCATGCGTTATCTGGTTGTGGATGGGAAAAGAAATATGACGTGAGGGGATGGATCTCTCCGTGACTCGTACTTACTATATTCTTCCAACTTCATGTCATGCTACTGTGCAGCCAGCATCACTTCTGCCAGGTTACCTGAAATCTCCATAAGAAAAGAAACAATGTCTGCCCTGTTAGTCTGTCTCTCCAGCACCTGGCAGAATGTGGGGCCCATAAACCTCACTCCATAAATATTTGCTAAATTAACTGGGGAAACGAACAAACGCCTGGTTCCTTCTTGGTTTTTTTGTGTGACTTTTGTTCTGCCTTGCACTCTCGCTGTTATTTTCCACCTCTGACCTACAGTCATCATTTAAGGACCAGCCCAACTACTACCCAAGCCACACCCATTTGCTAGGTTTCTCTGACCACTTCACAGTACTAGTTCTCACCCACTTCTAAATTCCTCCAACATTCCCGATATCTGGGACTTACATCGTGCACCGTGTTTTTCATCCCCCTTTTACCTCTGTTAAGTATCAGTTGAAAGTCCCTCAAGGACAATTTGTATGGATGTAATTCACCTTAGTGCACTTCACTTTGTTGTACTTTCACAAATACTGAGTTTTTTACAAATTGAAGGTTTGCCACAACCTTGCATTTGAGCAAGTCTATCAGCACCATTTTTCCAACTGCATTTGCTCATTTCATGTCTCTGTGTCTCATTTTGCTGATTCTCCCAGCATTTCAAACTTTTTAGTTATTACTATATTTGTTATGGTCATCAGTGATTACAAGTGGCTGAAAGCTCGGGTGATAGCATTTTTTAGCAATAAAGTATTTTTTATTTAAAATATGTATATTTTTATACATGATATTATTGCACACTTAATAAACTACAGTTAGTGTAAACTAATTTTATATGCACTGGAAAACCAAAACCAATACTTGATTTGCTTTCTTGCGATGCCTGCTTTATCGTGGTGGTCAGAGATACCCACGGTATCTCTGAGGTATGCCTATATGTAGCCCGAACACATAGCAGGCATTTGATAAATGCTTCTGGAACTGGTCTTCACTTGCTCCAAGAAACACACAGTGTGCAAGAACCTTAGGGAACATGACCATGACTGTGGTTATATTTACAACTAGTTCGATCACTTTGACTAAATTGACCTTGTTTAATTAAATCACTTTTTTTTAACAGTATGGGTGATTGATATACTGAACTGACTCCACAAATCCCATTGCAATTCACATTTGCAGTTTGCACCCATTAAGTGATATGCAGTGGGGGCCCCCAAAAATGTTGATGGGCTACTCATGGCATTCCCAAGTTGCATTTTATAGAATGTTTGCCTCAAGTTTTGGGATTTCTCATTGTTTCTTTCATAAAGTATCACTCCAAGGTGTATGTAGGGGCTGGATGGTTATAGCAAATGGCAAACTGTGTTAATGGGAGTCAGGAAGGAACTTAATTATTCTCCCAATTTCCAAAGGCAATGATGTATCACATTAATACTTTTCCTTTGCTTTTCCTGCACGCCAGTAGCTGAAAGTGAAATGATGTCCCAGTCCCCAGTGTGTTTGCAAGGTGTCATAAATTATACTTCTGCACCTTTTCAATGCACGAGCTGTTCTCTCCTGATGCTCCTTGTCTGCACAGACCACAGACAGAATGGCACAGGCTACAAAAATAGTGAAGACAATGTGTTATTCCAAATTTATTTTAGGAATTTTTTTTTTTTTGTAATTTGGGTAGTATTTTCCCTGAATGATTTCCATTCTGCAGGGCTGTTGACTCTTACCAAATTGCCTAGGGTGTGATGTTTTTATTAGCATACTCAATCAATTTTAGTATCCTCAAGATCTCTGAAATTCTGACAATAATACACCTGCAATTTTATAATTCTGTGATTGGGCAATTCAATATTTCATGATGAAGAATATAAATTGCTAGGGTGGTTCCTAATGGTGAGTGACTAGGTCCAATACCTCTGTGTCATTCACTCCCCAGTGCAGATGAGGGGAGTCAATTAAACTGATGATTCTCACTGTCTGAGCCAATACAACCAAGTTCTTAGGATATCAGTCTACGTGACCTTCAGCAAAACAAGCTCTGAATGTAGGTTATACAACTGTCAAGTGGAGCCTCTAGTTAGAAATTTTCTGAGAATTACTAGATAAAATTTCTAAGGCAGTACAAACGTGTAGAAATTTCTTTTTGAATTCAAAATATTATTAAAGTCTATAATGTTGAATATAAAAATCCAGCTAAAACATTAGTTTTATGAAAAAAAGAAAAAGAGAAAGAAATAGGAACGAGGGAGAGAAAGAAGAAGAGGATGGAAAGGAACAGAGGGAGAAAGGAAGGGAGACTGAGAAGGAAAATCGATTTTAAGATGTTTAATAAGGTTAATTCTGGCTATTGAGACTATATACCAATTTCTTTTCTTCTTGCTTATCTCTGCTTATTTTCTTGTATAATAACATATGTCTTATAAGCAAAAAATTACATTTATGAAAGAATGATTTAGAAATGTCTACAGTGCCAAAAATTATATTTTATGAAAAAAATTAGAAATGTCCACAGTCCACAGAGAAATGGCTCATCATCCATTTTTGCCAGATACCCAAGATTTCCATTTACTTACTTGTTCAAAACAATAGTTATTGATTTCTTTACATATTTTTGAAAAGATTTTCTTTACATATTCATGAAGAAATGATTAGAAAATAAGTCTGAATTTTACCTTTCCACAATATTTCCGCCTTATATATCAGATGAGAATTGACAGCTCAACTTTTCTTAAGTTATAAAAAGAATATTCCTCTTTCTAGTTAGGAACATTGAGGTCTTCATGGCTACCAAAAATCCAGGTATCAAATACAAGGTGAAATGGTAGCATAAAAGTTACGTTTGGTTTTTTTGTTGCTTGTCTGGCTCTTTTGGTTCTCAATTAAATTACTAGAAACATTATGGTGACTTAAGAATCAAAGTAGTCTAAAAGAAAGAGAACTGGACATATTGTGTTGATAAGTTGGCCTTCTGTTCTTAGATCTTCCAGGCTTGACTGGCCTTGGGAAGTAATTCAATGCCTCTGTTGCCTTTATTCTTCACTGGGCTCCCTCCCCTAAGTAAAATAGGAATGAGAACTGCCCTCCTACTGTTCAGGGATATGATAAGAGGACAATAAATAATAAATATGCAAAACACGTATACTTAACCAGCTAAATTATTACCAGATTGTTTTCTGATGGCCTCCGGTTACCAGTTAGTTTGTGACAGGCTCTGTGCTAAGTACTTCGTATACATCATATCTTTTAATCCTTAAATAAACTATAGTATTACTGTCCTTTTGGAGTTATACAACTCTAACCAATTCAGTTTATGCATCCCCCAAGGTCTGCTCGTTTGCTATGCTGTCTGGTCAGAGGGACTGAAGGGAAGGCGGAGCGCTACTCCCCCATCGTGGAGCTAGTCTCTGCTGTCTGCTGTGGCAGGTGTTCCCAGCACCCCCATGTCTCTCACAGCACAGCAGCCTCAGCTCTTGCTTGCTCCTGGACTTCCCTGTCACCACTGACGCTTGAGATTCTGCCACATCCATGCATATGCCCGTCAGAAATGTCTGGGAGCTCAAATCCCATGGGGCAGATGTTGATCCATGTGAGCTCTTCCCATCTATCCTCCCCGCTGCTTGGAGGCACATTAACTTCATTCAGCTTTGCTGAAGACATTTTGAGAAACAAAACAGTTTATCACAAGTTACGGTCAGCTCTGTAATTTACCCCCCTTAATATTTGTTCTCCTTTCCTGGCCTTGCTCTCATTTTACTTCACTTCTACTTCCTTGGGTTTCTACTTCCAGAAACTATTGGCACTTAAGCTCTCACTTCAAATTTTGTCTTATAGAAAACCCACCCTAAGAGAGAAAGCCATCACTAAGAGACCTGATGGAGAATCACAGAATCATAGGCAAAAAATCTATTTGGTAGAGCAACACAAAAAGATAAACCATGTATCAAGAAAAATTTCCTTCAGATCACTGTTTATCTGACATAAATAATAATATCCCCTATCTACAACACAATGCTAAAGAGTAAGAATAACAGCAAACAAGCTCAGAAGAACACCAATATCTCTCTATTAGTTAGAATGGGATATACTTATGTCATAGTAACAAACCGTCCCCCAAAATGATCCATTCCCCGTGGAATAATGAAGTTGATTCTACTAGGAAGAAATCATGAAGTTAATACTACTAGGAATAAATTGAATGCCACGATAAATGTGGGGTGTGATGTTTTGCTTTAAATTGTTGACTTTAAAGAATGTTCATTGCAATACTGGCATCCAAGTTCAGATTCAATTTTTAAGCATGGAATAATTCCTGAGAGATATTTAGGTTGTACGCCTCAAATTGGCAGGGACTGTGTATTATACTTTGTATTTATGCTTAGGACAGTGTACCTAGTACAGTGCTAGGCCTCGTTAAACAATTGTTTAGCGACAATTGGACATTGTCGGGTTGGACAATAACGAACTTGCTTTGGAAGGAGGAAAAGAAACGTGTTTACCAAGGCCATAGTAAATAAAAATATAATAAATCAAAATCTGAAATATTTATCAGAGTTCACTGAAGGTACTTAATTCAGTAATCTGTCATAAGACTCAGGTTACTCAATGCCCATTATTACTCAATACCCAGAGTCACCTGGGAAAGTCACCTCAGCCTCATGGGCTTTGGTTTCTTAATCTACAAGTCGGACATTGGAGATGACATCTATAACTGTCCCTTCTGGAACTTCACTTTATAAGTTTTATCTCAGGTGCACCGGGCCCTGCAGATACCCTACAAAAAGACAGCCCAAGGCCTTTTTGCTCGATCCTCTGCTGCCATCTCGCAGTCAGTCCTGCAGGCACCATCCGCCCGGGATTTGAACTGGAGGAGACCGCTCATTCCGATCTCAGGAATGAAGATGCTGAGGTCGCACCTGCTTGAGTTCCTTGCTGTGCTACAATAAGTGATTGAACATCAGAGAAAAAGTTAGTTCATGACTCCTAACACAGAAAATGGTGCACTAAATTTTGTCATTTTCCCCACTGTTTTATTATCCTTACCTGTTGAGAGAAAAGTGATTAAGCAGTGAGTGTTAGCTTTACTTGCAGAGTTCGAAGAAACAGTGCATGCTGGTAGAACGGCTCCTGCTCTATGATTAGCTAATGAAGCAGAGGGGAGAGTGTACGAGAAGAAATAATAACAGCCAGCCTAAACCAGGATGCAGGGAGGATGAACACATTCCCAAGGGGAAGAGAGGGCAGGCTTGTTAGGTGGAGATTCCCAAAGACACGTGTGGTTTTCACCTTCTTTTTCCTTTTCCTTCTCTCAGGTCTCTGACCTCAAGGTTCAAACCTTGCAGCATGAAGCACGAATACACACAGCCAGAATCTGGCCATTCTGCACACAGCCTTAGTCTGATTCCTCAGAGTAGTGTTACAAAATGGTACCCACTGCAGTACTTATTAATAGTGCAGTGAGTCTCATTGTGCTTTTCTAAGAGAGCTAAATAAAATCACCTGCTGTCTACATGCCTACACTTCAGCCACACGATATTAATGTAGTCAAATAGAATTATCCAACCTGGGTGATATTAGTGCAAAAGCAGGCTTATTCTAAATAAGTATTACATTATGTTTTGCGTTCAGCAGTGATGGTTTTCGAGGAGTGAACAAGCAGCACGTTAGAATAAAGGAGAGATTCAATATCACACTCTCGGTCGTGATGGGCTGCAGGGGGGAAGGGAAATGAAAGAGATCTTTGAAGACTGTAAGGGAAGGCTTTTGGCAAATCCAAGCAGGGGAAACACTGTAGACACAGAGACTGGAAAGCATAAAGATCTGCAACGAGAAGAAAATTGAGGTGTCTCCAGAACGAAGGAGAGCAGAAACTGAATGAAGGGTGGAAAATCGAATTGAGTGGTAAGGAGATTAGTATGGGAGGAGAGAGAAGAATGGGTAAGAGATGCCAAGAATGACTAGAATGAGCGGAAGAAGGGACGAGGGAGTCTCACTGCCTGCTCATACTACCAATATACATGGTCCTCTTTCCTTGCATGTACAACTGGAGGTCCTGGTTCTCAAATCTCTTCTCTGCCTCTATTGTCTTGGGAGTTATGAGCATCTAAATCCTGTCACTAGTGGTTCATTGTTTGAACTTGATGAGACTCAAAAGAATTGCCAAAAGGTCTTCAACTTTAGAACAACTTACCGTAATGGGAGAAAAGATCAGCTTACCTGCTTGACCCATTTCATTCAAGAAACATTTACTGACATCATCTATTCCCTTAACTGCCTGAGTTGATTTGAATCTCTTTGTTATTTACTCACAAATTCAAAAATAGCCTTGGCTTACTTTTTCATGTATTAAGAGACCTGGGTTTTGGCAGGATATTTAAATTTTGAATAAGCAAATTAAAAACTTATGAAAGTTAATGACCTGGATAATTAACGCATTTCGGAAATTATGGTCAACTGCGTGCAGATACTATTCACGAAATGCAATCCTACCCTCTTTATGAAATTAATAAAAAGAAAACATCCTCAACTTTCCTTTCCGTCTCATGACATACAATTAGCAATCAAGTTTCTGTATATCCTCTCTCCATAATGTCTCAACCTAGGACCTCCCTCCCATCCCTTCTTTTCTCCCTTACCTAATATCTAAGCCCTTTCAATATCTCAAGACTACAGTTCTTACCCTGGCACATATTCACCAGTGTAATAAGAACAGTGACCAATGCTGTAAGTATACCATGGTTAGTCATTTCTGTCCTCAGAAATTCACAAAAGCCTGCCTAGAATAAAATATAAACTTGTATCACAGTATCGTAAATCTCCCACAATTTATCCTCAGGCTCTTTTTCCAACTGGATTGCCCCCCATGTCCTTTCACATCTCCACATTTCCTTGTAACCATTCTGTGCCTTAGCTTCTTCATCTTAGGAAGGGATAATAATACTACCTCCTTCACAGAGTTATTGAAGGAGTAAGTGAGTGTCTGGCACATAGTAAACATTCTCCATATTAATATTATAATTATTTATGACACTAATGTAAAACCAGCCTTGAATATATGAATATGTATGTGTATATGTGTGTGTATATATATATATATATTTTTTTTTTTTTCTAATTCTCAACTATATGTTCTGCTAGTGTGCAAGTCTTATTTGCTGGGGTGGCTCCCAGTTCTGAGAGAGGCATTTTCACATTGTTCACCCTGTTACCTCGTTTAATCTACTTTACATGGAGTCTGAGGGAATACCTAATTTTCACAAACCCAGAATTCCTTTGGCTGAGAGGATAACTTGCTCTGTTTGCTTGATATTGTAACAGACCAAGTGCCATGTGTAAGTGGACTCTGTGAAGGTAGGGGACTATTTCAGCCTGGAGCATGAAAGCTGGTTTTATTGAGCATTGAGATCTATTTAAAACATGCATTTATAAAGCTATCTTCCATCAAGTCTGGATTTGGAATCAAAACTTGAGAGGGTTTTTCGTAGAGCTTCTAACCTAAAACAAAAGCACCTGAGCTAGAATAAAATCTCTCTCTGTTTTAAAATATCATCTGGAAAGATTTTTCGAACCATCTTTCATAACCTACTGCAAAATTGGTGCCTTGGAATATCCAAAATGCTTGACTGTGATATAAATTATCCTGCAAGAACCACTTCTTGTTTTTCTTTCTTCTGTAGAAACAAAACTGATTAGTGCCTTTGGATAACATAATATTTCTACTTTTACTGTTTTACACAATGCTTTTCCTTAGATTTAATAAATACCAGTTTCTTTGAGTTTGCTGTGTAGATGTCTTAACAATCTAATTATCTCTGTGCTTCTTCATTGAGTTTGCTCAGAAATTCCTACATAAATCTGTAAAGGCCAAAACAGTGCAAACAACTGTGGTTTCACTGCTGATAAATTTAGTAAAAATAGTAACTCAGGTTCTTCAGTGAGACACTTCGTTATGATGTTGGAACTGCTTATATTACTAACTGATGCATTCTCCCCTGTAAAAATTTATATGTTTGATCCTAGTAAGCTTGAATACATTTTAATGTTTTTATTAAATATTGATTTTTGTATTTGTTTTCATTTTTTCTATGGAGACTTTTATGTTGCATGTGATCTACTCCTATTTATATAATTTTTCCTTCCTTGGTCTTATGATTATAAAATCTTTCTTTTTTTTAATTATAAAGTCTTTCTATATCTAAACATCTCCATCTACATTTTTTTAACTTTAAAAATTCCAACTGCTATATTTAACTCTGTAATATTCATGGTCTTCTTTGTTTGTTTGTTTGTTTTTACATGTCACCTCGGGTAAGATTATCGATTTTTTTTTTCTCCAAAAGTAAAATATTTCCTGCAGTAAAATGTTCCTTTTTAGCACATTAAGGTCTCATACAGACTCTTTTCAATTAGTCTCTGGGTCTATTTTTTACCAGTTGCAGATAGGTTAAATAAATATTTAAATAATTGATATTTTATAATAAACAGGAGATTAAACATGGGAAAATAGTCCAGATAAGTTTTTAAATTATGATAAAATATACATAAAATTTACCATTTTAACCATTTTTAAGTATACAGTTCAGTGTCATTAAGTAGATTCACATTGTTATGCAACCATCTCCACCATCCATCTCCAGAACTTGTTTGAACTACTAAAACTACTAAATTTTTTAAGCATTTTATTTAAAAATTATTTTTTAAATTTTAGAGAGAGAGAGAGTGCATGAGCTGGGAATAGGGGTAGAGGAAGAGGGAGGGAGAGAGAGAGAGAGAGAGAGAGAGAGAGAGAGAATGTGAAGCAGGTTCCACACTCAGTGTAGAGCCTGACGCTCAATTCCATGACCTTGGGATCATGACCTGAGCTGAAATCGAGTCAGTCACTCAACAGACTGAGCCACCCAGGTGCCACCCCTGAGATGACTTTTCATTAAGAGAAAAGGCTGATGGGGCGCCTGGGTGGCTCAGTTGGTTGAGCGACCGACTTCGGCTCAGGTCATGATCTCATGGTTTGTGAGTTCAAGCCCCGTGCAGGGCTCTGTGCTGACAGCTCAGGGCCTGGATCCTGCTTCGGATTTTGTGTCTCCCTCTCTCTCTGCCCCTCCCCACTCATGCTCTGTCTCTCTGTCTCAGAAATAAGTAGAAACATTATTTTTTTTTTTAAAAAAGAAGGCTGATATTCCTTTCCCTTTCTGCTATAATATTTTATCATGGTGCCATTTTGTTTTTCTCATTTACCCAATAGGGTGTGTTACTGACATTGGCCCCAGTCATTTGCCTTCCTGCAGGCAATCTCTTGAGATCCTTAGCTTGTAAGCAGGTTGATATAAATAATATCTAACCCAAATCCCAGTGATTATGTATTCTTGGTAAGGAGCTCTCCTAGACTGACACAAGACCAGATGATACCAAGACTGTTGTTTCAGTTAGACAGGGATCATGAAAAGCTACAGTCTCTAGGATATAGCAATGCCATAGCTCTTCCTGACTCTGGCCACAAAAAAGTGCATGAAACTAATGTAACACTGGGTGTCAACTATGCTTCAATAATAAAGAAATCAATAAATCAGTGGACTTTGACCAAAGCAGATTATGGATGAGATTCTTTCAACCAGTTGAAAGCCTGAGTAGAGCAAAAGGTTGACCTCCCCTGAACAAGAGGGAATTCTTCAGCCTGCAGGCCTTGGGACTTAACTGTAGCATCAGCTCTCCCAGTTTCCTGCTCCACCCGCAGATTTTGGACTTGCCAGCCTTCCTCGCAGTATGAACCAGTTCCTTGAAATGAATCCCTTTCTTTATACATATACACATCCTACTGGTTCTGTTTCTCTAGAGCACCTTGACTAACACAACAAATATCAAAGCCTTAATTTTATTTGGGAAAATTCTTTCCTTACTCAGACTGTTCATTAAGGGCAAAGTTTACACTGGCTTTCTGATGATCAAACTCAACTCTACAATGAAACAGCCTTCCTTAAACTTTAGTGGGTGATAAAAATCCTCAAGGATATTCTACTTCATTTCAAACACCTCCTTTCACTTCAGGAAAGTAAATCTTCCCTCACAAAACTCTGTTAAACCAGGGCCTATGAACATTTAAACTGCATCAGCTTGTTACTGTTAAATATTCATATCTGCACTGCCAAGCAATATTGCATTTTAATACCAACTGCATTTTTAGGAAGGAAAGAGCTTGAACTTGCTGAATCAGATTGCATTGCCGACACTTCCAAACTTCTGTCAAACTCCTCTCAACTCTTTATTATTATTATTATTATTTTTTGCACACATTCCCACTCTTCTGCACTCATTGGCGCTGTTTGTACATTAGTCAATGTGTCAAGACATTGATAATTAAATTTCACTTGAAGATCAGAGATGAAGTGATTAAATTTAACCTTACATCTTTCTGAAATAGGTAGCTTTCTTGTATTTCACAGAGGGAAAATTCCGCTTGAGTTTCAGGAGGAATATAATTATCTTGTTCAAGATGCTAGATCTTGCAAGAAACAATACAATATTATCTTGGGTAGAAAGAGGGTAATCAGAAATTCAAAGCAGGTTTTTTTCTTACAGCTATTTTGCATTTTCAGGAAGTTAACTGTCCTTCCCTCCTACATAGGCATTTGCTACAGCAAAAAGCACCAGGGAAGCCTTTGTTTACCTCCTTCAATGCAACAGAAAAAGGGGAAGAAAATTTGGTGTCGCTTTATGGCAGAAGGATAGACGATGAGGCAATCTAATCACCGAAAGCTTCTGCAATCGCATCGCAATAATACCTGCGATTCCCTTCCTCAAGAAGCTATGAGCAACAGAGTGCCAGGCAGCAAGGTCTCCCCTCTTACACGGAGCCCTCTCCAGCCTGTGGGTCTAGTCACTTGCATTTGGATCTGGGTGCAGGAAAAGGGTGATCGTTGCTCAAAATTGGTCATGGTAGATAAGGATACCTGGATTGGCAGACCTAGTCTTGCCTACGAGTAATCTAATTCAAATTCACTTCCTAAATTGAAGGGCTATTCAATTTCCTACGGCACTGTAACTTTAATTCAGCTGTTTCCCTTATCCTACATCCGGCACTGATTAAGGAATCTGAATGCAAAAGTCAAAGTTGCATTACAAGCTAAGGCTGTGCATCAGTGCCTCAGTGCCGAAGTGACAATCATCCCTATTCTCGGTGTGAACTGGGAGCAAGCACTAATTAAAATTATAAGCTAGAGAGAACATGCATTGAAAAAAAGAAGCCGTCCCTAACCAATAATTCCAGGGATAAATTATACTTGATTTGCTAACATATAGAAGTGTCCAGGAACTATGATCTACAAATGTCTTGAATATGGTTCTAATCAATCTGCAGAACAATAATCAAGGAGGCATATAATTAGAACCGACTCATCCGACGAGCAGCGCATAACATTGTCTCACCTTGAAACAGTGCTAATCCCAAACAGAGGCGGTTTTCTCGTTTGAAATGCACCCTGACAGACATCGAGAAATGCAGTTCTGGACTTCAGAGGTGTCCTGGTAAAGTTTCACTGAGCCTCCAGCTCTTTGGGCGTCCTTCTCTTTTCACTCCGACCCTTGCCACATCTGCTACGTGAATGGGGAAAGGATTCTGACCTGAGATGCCCTTCATGACAGCTTCAAACCCCACTTGGTGATTTACAACCAGTAATGAAAAAGAGCAGATGGGAGACTTTGAGAAAATAGTCACCTTCTTTCACAAGCTACTGACGACCTCTCGCAGTTCCTGGTTGCACCAGTGATCTTGGGGAGGGATAGCATGGGAACAGGAATAAGGAGAAACAAAATTTTGAACGCTGATTACTTGCCTCGTCAGTGTTCTAAGTCTTTCTTTTTTTTTTTTATTTTAAATATGAAACGTATTGTCAAATTGGTTTCCATACAACACCCAGTGCTCATCCCAACCCCCCCCCCCCCTCCCATCCCCCATCAACCCTCTGTCCTCAGTTTTTAAGAGTCTCATGTTTTGGCTTCCTCCCTCTCTAACCTCTTTTTTTTTCCTTCCCTTCCCCCATGGTCTTCTGTTAAGTTTCTCAGGATCCACATAAGAGTGAAAACATAGGGTTTCTGTCTTTCTCTCTATGACTTATTTCACTTAGCATAACACTCTCCAGTTCCACCCACATTGCTACAAAAGGCCATATTTCATTCTTTCTCATTGCCATGTAGTATTCCGTTGTATATATAAACCCTATGACCCAGCAATAGCACTGCTAGGAATTCATCCAAGCGATACAGGAGTGCTGATGTATAGGGGCACTTGTACCCCAGTGTTTATAGCAGCACTCTCAACAATAGCCAAATTATGGAAAGAGCCTAAATGTCCGTCAACGGATGAATGGATAAAGAAATTGTTCTAAGCCTTTCTACAGAACATGTTATTCCACGGAAGAGACCAATGAAGTTGGTTATGAAACCAACAAGGTAGAACAATGTAGAAAGAAAAATAGCTCCTAGTATGTGTTGAAGGTGGTATTTCACCCCATGTCTCTCTAGCTCCAACCTGTTTGTGGCTAAGACCTCATTTCTCTCCATTGTCCTCTTTCTGACCTTAAACACGCCAAACTCATCCCTGACTCAGAGCCGTTTTACGTGATGTTCATTGTGCCTGGAAGGTTTTCTTTCCAGGTCTTCAAACAAGAACCTCTTCGTCACTATTCAGGTGTCCAACTGAGACATGCCTTCCTTGGGAGGCCTTTCCCACATCCTAGCCAGACCAGCTTTCTTACCACGGTATTCCTTATCATTTTACCCCTCAAGGCTCTGTGGCTTTGTGCACAGACTCCGGAGCCAAACTGTCTGGATTTGAACCCTGGTTCATCTGTGTGCTAACTGTGGGACGTAAGGCGGGGGACTTGCACTCTCCACGTTTCACATCATTATCTGTAACATGGGGATCATGGGAAGAGCTACTGTACCTATCTCCTGGGATTTGTTTTCAAAATACATAAAGTAATACAGGCAAAGCACTTAGAACAGGGCCTGCTATAAATTCCTTGCTGTATACAGCAGCCGATGGTACCATATATGATGCTCTATATGGTGGCCGATGCTATCTTCTCATCTAAATGTTATTGGGAGGGAATCTGTTTTATTCCTTGCTGTGCCTTCGGCAGCGAGAAGGGTACCTGGCACACAATAAATCACGGTGCAATGCTCTCGATATAGTATTGTTGACTAGAGATTCAATGATTCAAGCCCCATCTAATACCGCCCTCCAGGCGTTCGAATGGGATAGTATTGGATCAGTCTTAGTTCTGCCGCTTTTTAGCTCTGTGATTTAAAGCTAGTTATTTATAACCTACCCAAGTTTTATCATTTGTGAAGGAGAGATCATAATAGCTACTCTGAGGCTAGCGAAATAATTCGTGATGTAGTCACCAATGGAACATTATGCGGCAATGAAAAGGAATGAGCTACAACTGTTCATGCCTGCATTAACAGATCCCACAAGTATAATGTTGAAGAAAAGAAGGCATCCACAGCATATGATATATTCCCATATTCCACTTTACATAGCTCAAAATAGGCAAAGTTGAACCATGGTGTTAGAAGCCGGGTACTGTTATCCTTGGGGGTATAATTCTGGGAGAGGACACACGGCGGCTTTAGGAGTCCCGTATTCTGTTTCCCTTTCTGGGTGCTACATTAGCATGCTGATTTTGTGAGAACTTAGTGAGAGCTTCTCTTATAATTTGTATACTTTGATAATAATAATAATTGCCTACTTCCTTGTATGGTTGTGAAAATTAAATGAAATAATGTAAATAAGGCACATAGAGATCTCACTAAACACTAATTCCCTTCCCATCTTCTAACGTGGGCAGAAAACAGCAGACATCAGCTCCAGCACCCAAGGGGCCTTCAAGACCCTTTCATTCTGGCCTTACTACGTCCCCAGACTTTTGGTCACCACACTCATCAGACACATTATATTCTTCCAGCCACAAAGAACATCTCCCTCAAATCATCTCATGTCTTTTCACGTGTGTTGGCTTTTCACACAATTTTCCGTCTACCTAGAACGTTCCTTCTCTATTTTGTTCACCTAGCAAACTCCTACTTATCCTTCAAAACCTAGCCCAACACGATCTCCTCAATAAAGCCTTTCTTCCTTTCAGTCAACCCCTCTCTCCTTTGTGCTCTCACAATAGTTAAGCCTTTAGCTTATCATGTTGTAATTATCCTCTTAAATATGTTTTGGTTCCAAGCCAGGTCAGTTGTTGTATCATAACAAGGTCCCTAGGAACTTAGGTTCTCAGGTTTTCCAGTGACTTAGATTTTTAATCTTCAGCGAGTTACTTCACCTTGCTAAGCTTTGGTTTCCTCACATATAAAAATGCAGGTGATAATAGTGTCTATGCCCTAGGACTGTTACAAAAATTAGCATTTTTTAATGAAATAATATTCAGGAAGGGTTTAAATACAGCACTTAGCAAACAATAGGTGATCAATGTTAGTTATTACCACTATTAATTCAGGGGCAGAGACATCCTTCATTTCTGTGTTCCACCACCTACTTTCATACATAGAGCACATAGAAGATGATTAAAGAAAAAGGAAATAAATACAGCAAGAGACTTGTCTGCTGCTTTGTAGGCAAGAACAAGAAGCAAAAGGAAAAGAGAAGGTAGAGAAGTAGAAAACTGAGGGGCACACTTCTCCGCATAAGATAAATGTTGTTTTAATCAGCTAAGTTAATATTCCAGAAGGAGACTCAGAGGTCTGCTCCCCTTTGCTCTCGTTAACCCAGATCACCGCAGACAGCCGAGCATCCCCTAGAGTGACCCACCTCTGGCGGCGGGAGCCAGCGGGCTGTAGGTGCATTGTTCCTAAAGTGTTACCGATCCATCCTGGCCACACAGCTTGAGGCAGATGACAATCCAGTTGAAGTCCTGATGACTGATTATTTTCATAAAACTTAAAGTCAGGAGATGTTTATGCTACTCACAATATCTTCCTGAAGAAAAAAGCTACTATCTCTTGAGTGCCTATCACGTGCCAGATGCTGCGCGAAGGCACTTTACATACATTACTTCTAATCTGCACGGCAACCCTTGGCAAGGTAGGCTGATTCCAATTTTACGGAGGAGGAAACAATTTGAGAGAGGTGAAGCAATTTGCCCAAGAGAGAGCCAACTTAAACCTATGTCTATGTGAGTCTGAAGATTCCATAACCATTATACCTCTACTTCATTAAATTATTTATATGAATACCTTATCATATACAATAAACACTAAAACTGGGATAAATATATAAGAATTGCAAGTAGGATTGAAATGCTGGAGACTGTTTTTCAAGGCTGCCGTTTTTTGCGGCTGTGACTCTGGCTGACTATTGAAAAAGAAAAGTTAAGGAAAAAAAATGAAAAGAAACAGAGGAACTTTTTTGTTTTGTTAAAGAACGTGAAGGGCAAAAAGAAAATCAGGAAATTAGGAAGTAAAATTAAAAAGAAATTTAAAATAAGCAATTTATATCCCAATAAAGATGAAAGGTTAATACTAAAAAATAATATAAAATAGATGAGATTTTTAAAAATGCGTACGAAGCTAGAAGACAATGAGATTAAAGAGGAAATCTGCACACTAGAATATATACTCTAGCAAGAATAAAGGCTCAAATCCGTGAAGTGAAAAGATGATACACGAAAGTAGATACGATTAAGAACTAAAATGGTTTTTCTTAATAAAATAAATACCACCACCACCAAAAACCAAAAAGCTTGAAGAGAAAATGGAGAGAGAGTAAGGAACGACGGGGGGCAAGCAAGAGCCAGCCACAGGAGTGAGTAGCACCAAGGCCATTCAGACAGCCCGCAGGTGCAGTGGCTGGGAGAAGGGACAGTGTCCAACTTGACGGGAGCCCACGTATAAAGTCTCAGATCCCTTATGTATTCTTCCCTTACCTCCATTACCCCCAAGACCAGCTACTTAATGAGCAGAAAAGTCAGTGCACATGGCTTTTGGTACTGCCTGACTGCTAGGATGGAGATGGAGAGGGGGGGTGGGTGGGTGGGGGGGCTGTAGGCAGACTGACTGTCCCTAGGGGCAGAATTAAACAGTGCTTAAGGGCCTGGGCTCAAGCTTGAGGCTGAGTTCCAATTCCCGCACACTGCTTTGTAGTTGGCTAAGTTGACGCTTAGGTCCTCAGTGTCCTCCCTTGTAAGAATACTTGCATTCAACAGTTGTGGGAATTAATGCAATAAATCAGAAAGCTCAGTGTAATACCTGCCTTAGTGGACTACATTTCCAACAAACTCTTCATTTTTCAAAGGAAAAGAATAGGTCTCTGGCCAAATGTTAAAGACAATGCTAGATTACAAACTTGAAAAGCCCTAAACACTGAAATACACACACACACACACACACACACACACACACGCACACACCCCTCACCTTACCCACCATTTAAATTTAAAACAATGCTAACTCTTAAAAGAGTTAAGGGAACTCAACTATTTTGATTGTTTGCATGGCTTTTCCATTGTTATTATGACTTGACTGTGAAGGAAAATAAAAAGCATGTACTCGAATAAACTGTTTATCATTTTTTGTGATTGTTGACACAATATTATTTTAGTGGTCAGGTGAGGACTAGAAATTTGACATCCTGAATCAAAATCTGTTTTTGTTTTTGATTCCTACCAACAATTCCCTCATGATGATCTTTTATTTCCCAAGGGAAATAGTAAATTATTAACCAACACACTTTACATTCAACTACAACTCAGCTAATGGGCCCACTTCTGCTAAAATTTGAGGTAGATGGTCTTTTACCAGGGGTATCTTTCTCTGAAACACTTTGACTTAATTAACTGACTTTTTTACTTCACTTTCCTTTACAGCTCTAAAAACTCAAAACCAATCAACCTGTTCTCTCCGACTACAATCAGAGAGAGTGCATGAAGGATAAAGAATATTCTTGGAACTTCGAGTAAAATCAGAGGTGACATATGTTGGCTTACATGCCCAAACTCTGTAATCAAACAAACATCATGTTAGGGCAGGTCTGGCCACTCACCAGCTGTGAGACCTTAAGCAAATCACTTATCTTCTTTTGTAAAAGTAGATAATGAGTACTGTTCTCAGAGGCTTATGGAGAGGATTAAATGCGATAAAGCACAGAGCCTGGCACCTATGAAGCATCTACTAAATAGTAGGTGCCAGCACTTTCGTTGCGATATGTGAAATTAGTAAACGCGACATCATTTAGTCTGAGATCTCTTTTAAAAATTACACAGCGGGGTGCCTGGGTGGCGCAGTCGGTTAAGCGTCCGACTTCAGCCAGGTCACGATCTCACGGTCCGTGGGTTCGAGCCCCGCGTCGGGCTCTGGGCTGATGGCTCAGAGCCTGGAGCCTGTTTCCGATTCTGTGTCTCCCTCTCTCTCTGCCCCTCCCCCGTTCATGCTCTGTCTCTCTATGTCCCAAAAATAAATAAACGTTGAAAAAAAATTTTTTTTAATTACACAGCAATTCTTGTTTTGTAGCTCCTTTGTTCTACCGCCGAAAGAATTTACTGTGCGCTAATGCAATGTTTTGGTTTAAAAGCCATCTATCAGGATTGATATTTCAGCAGAAAAACATAAGTGAATCTTTCATCTAATCAATATCTCTGATACCTATCATTATTATTCCTGGGGGTTCTATACAGTAGCTGTCAGCCTTTCTAAGAGAATACCAAAAGATCGGTCATTTTAAGCCTAATAAAATCAAACAGCAAAAGCCATGTTGCTGTGACTGCCAAAATGCTTTTTAAAAAGCTTAGTTCTGACATATGATTTAAAAATGCTTATGAAAAACATTCCAAAAACTACTCCAAACTCCATCATTCATCACTGGTCTCTTTTGTTCAGACAACATTGGTTTGCTTAAGACTAACTTTGCCTTTTAAACATTTCTAAGGGATTTTTGTCTTAGAGTTTCAATAAGCAAACAATAGGAGAAATGTGTGGAAGATTCACAGAGCAGTATTTTTTTTTTTTCCCAAAGCAGGTGAGGATTTTGGTCAGCTCAGTTGTATTGGGTTATTTGCTTTGTTTCTTATTTCGTACAGTGACCTCTAATGTTAAATGCTAGCATACCTAACAGCAATTTACCATGTATTCAGAAAAAAAATGTTACCAGTTAAAACAATAGGCTTTAAAAATCAAACTGACATCTGAAGACTCCTTTCTCAGAAAGAAAGTTTACTGCACATTCAGTAAACAGTAAAGCTGTCAGGAAAAGGATGAAGAATCCAGAGAAACCTTATTAAGAGGTGAGGGGTGATCCACTGCCAGTATTTGAAAAATATTTACAGTAGACTTAATAAGCCTTATTATATGGCGCACCTACAGCTTATTATTAATGCCTTCTGACAGATACGTTACCCTGGTCTTGACAACTCGGTGACCACAGTGCCTTGAAACGAACTTGGATAATGTACAGGAGTTTCCATTAGTCCCACACATTTTGGAACGAAGTGCCAGTAAGATGCACAAAGTATATGTGGGTTAAGCGTGTGATCTTCTAAACATTCAAGGTTTTGTTTGGTGCCTTTAGCTCATGTGTTTCTATGATCCTTTGGAGAAAGACTCAAAGTGACATAACAGAAAATCCTCATTCTATACCATTCAAATGATAATTAAGACGGTCAGGAAATAATCTGCAAACCCCCAACTATTCACTCGCTAGTGCTTCTAGTCTGCCAATACATACTATTTAAGGACTACTCAAAATCAACTTGATGCTCACCAGCAGGAAGTGGTGATATAGCATGTTCACCAAAAAGCATACGCATTTTATTGCCCTGTGAAGCAATCCTCATCTATATTCAACATGACAGTAACTCTTCATACTGATGTGTGAGATTAAATGCAACAATTTTATGGTAAGAGAAATATTTGGAACACAGGATTGTGTGAACACTTGCTACTAAGTTTTACTCGTAAAATACTGCAGGGATTACAGTCTTTAAAATTTCAGTATCAAATATGAAGAGCTATTTTCATTTCAGAAATTCAACTTGCATGCATTCAGTCAAGTGTTTCTACTTACAAGGTTATAACTGCAATAAAAATTTTATGAGTTAAAACTCTTTACAAAACACTCTATCTCATGAGAACATCTTGAAGGTCAATTTTAAACCTGAAGTTCAAAGTTGAATTGATGGAAACATACATTTTCTTTTTTTTTCTCACTGAAATACATAAAGCAGGCATCCCTTTAACAAGTGCATATGAATTTGTCTTTTGAGGTTTGTTAATGAATTTGTGTGTAATGCTTCTTCGTGGAGAGAGGATGGTGTTGGTGATTTTGTCAAACATCTGTAGCTGTTGTTTTACTGGTTAAAATATTGTATGTAACTACCCTCGAATGTGTAGGAGTTTGAACTGACAACTATTTAAGTACTTTATAGATTTGTATGGATCCTCTTCCTTATACATAAATGATTTTAAAAGCCTGTAAGAGGAATCGGCCATCCATGTGTGTCTGGATATGTGTGTGTGTATATATATGTAAGAACAAAACCAAGCCTATATTTTAGAATAATAAAAGAGGTCAATCTGGACTGTATCAAGCTGCAACTGTAATAAATGGAAAAAAATTTCCTTATTATTAGTAGACCAGTTATGTCTGTCCCTGGGAATAGGTACAACAATGTGAATAAAAGTTCACAGTCGTGACTATCACAAAAAGAAACAATCAAGGATGTGGAAATTCTATACCCAATGAAGTCCGAGAAGTCTCCAAAAAATCATTGTGCTAATAAATAAAATAATGTGTCAGTCAATAGATTAATAATTTTAAACATAAAAGTTAATTCGTACCAGGGGACCTCCTGAAAGTTTTAAAAATTTCCTTTGAGAGAGTGCGTGTGCAAGCAGGGGAGAGGGGCAGAGGGAGAGAGAGAGAGAGACAAAGAGAGACAGAGAGAGACACAGAGAGAATCTTAAGCAGGCTCCATGCTCAGAGTGGAGCCCAGTGCAGGGTTCAAGCCCATGACCGTGAGCTCATGACCTAAGCTGAAATCAAAGAGTCAGACACTCAACCAACTGAACCACTCAGGAGCCCCCTGAATGGAATTTAAGGTAACATTTATATACTTTAAAAAAGAAATGTTTTAAAGTTGATTCTTCTTTTGGTGACAAAGATGAAAGATGGCTCCCAAATTGTATTCTCTAATAGAGGCAATCCATAATAGATTACGTTTTCTGAAGAGAACAGTAACCATTGAGGTACTATGTCCTTATGTACTCGTTCACATCATACCAGTTGTTTTTTTTTTTTTTTTTTATTTTTTTTTTATTTTTTTTTTTTTAATTTTTTTTTTTCAACGTTTATTTATTTTTGGGACAAAGAGAGACAGAGCATGAACGGGGGAGGGGCAGAGAGAGAGGGAGACACAGAATCGGAAACAGGCTCCAGGCTCTGAGCCATCAGCCCAGAGCCCGACGCGGGGCTCGAACTCACGGACCGCGAGATCGTGACCTGGCTGAAGTCGGATGCCCAACCGACTGCGCCACCCAGGCGCCCCCACATCATACCAGTTTTAAGAACTGCTTGAAGAGAAAGAAATAGCACTAACTGAATAATGAATGCAACTTTTTTGGGGGGTGGGTGGGTGGGTAATTCATTACTGAACCAGCCTGACCCTTCTTGGCTTGTACACTGGGAAGTATATATCCTGCAACACTGTATAGTTTGATAGGAAAAAGTGTATCAAAATAGAAAATTAAAACTTTTGATTATTTGATAATGCTTCTAAATAAAGTTTTGTAAACTCCTGAAGAAGTTTAGCCAAAGAGATAAAAATATGCTTCTCAGAGGATTGTCAAATCTGTTTGAATATAACATAATTTCTTATAATCAATTTCCAACTCAAATATTAGCCAAATGTGGATACACTCCTCTGTGGTTACCCTATTATTAAAAGAATCCTTTATTAGTGTCTGCCTTACTGTACCTGCATTTAGATCTATGAACATACACTTTTTCCCTCTCATTATTCTTTTTAAATTCAACAGGCATGACGAAGTGTGTCCACATAAAAAAAAAAAAAAAGTTACTTTTAACTTCGTGGAAGCACTTGAGAACCACTACCCTTTAGAAGAATTTGGTATAAATGCTTATGATGTAGGGGCGCCTGGGTGGCGCAGTCGGTTGAGCGTCCGACTTCAGCCAGGTCACGCACGATCTCGCGGTCCGGGAGTTCGAGCCCCGCGTCAGGCTCTGGGCTGATGGCTCAGAGCCTGGAGCCTGTTTCCGATTCTGTGTCTCCCTCTCTCTCTGCCCCTCCCCCGTTCATGCTCTGTCTCTCTCTGTCCCAAAAATGAATAAACGTTGAAAAAAAAATAAATAAATGCTTATGATGTAGACAGGAAAAATCTATTTGTTGAGATTCAATTATATGATTTTTGAACATTTTCATGATAACAAATATCGTCATTCGCAGCTGCCTGTAGGGAGAGCTATAATCCTCAAATCGTAAAAGTATGTTTACAGAATTTCTTCTCAATTCTGCTGAAAAATCAATGTTTTTTATGATGCCCAAATTCTATTGTAGAATTTCCAACCCTTCTTTTTTTGTTTTAGGTCTGATGCAATGCAACAAGCAAAAGTACGTTCCGCGTGTTTGTCTTCTGAAACTCATCTGCCAGATTCTGTGCATGGGTAAAGGGCAATTAGAATACAAATATATTCTTTACAGCACCTAGAACCATCAGGCAACTTAACTGTATTCTTTCTCACACCCATGGGTTATTATTATGAGAGGACCTATGTATGCCATGGGGCAGTGGGAGTGGGGGGGGAGGGGGTAAGAAAGGACCAGTGTGTTAAAGCCAATCACGTATCATACATAAAAGTGCACGTTAACTACTTGAAAAAAATTCACATTTATTTACTGTCAAACCGTGTTAAACTTTACACTGGATATTAGTGATGGGCTCATTATTAACAGGTTTACACAAAGGGATGAAAAGAAAAGCAGAATTTTGCTGGAACAATTTACATTTCATTAGAACTTTATCATAAAATAAATTAATTACTAAATATAGGCAGAAGGAATATGGAAGAGTAATATTTAGGTTTTATTTTCTTTTTTAAAAAAGAATAGGCACCTTTTGTTCACTAGGAAGTTTGTGAGAAGTGCCCAGTGCCCTCACTGCCCTCTGTTCACGAATAAACAGAGGGGGAACACACACTCTTTTCTAGATTTCACCACATTTGTGCAAGGCATGGCGTAACTGGCTTCAAAGAGTTTTTCCCCCCCGCAGAACACGCTCTTTTGGCAATAAGAAATTTAAATGTAGGAATAAAGACGAACTTGTCAAAGCAGAACACTGTGTACAGTGGAAAGTAAGTGAAAATGGGTAGAACTTACCATGACAAAGTGTAAGAAAAAACATTTCATAACGTATGTGCAACCAAGAGCTTTCCACAATATTTTCTTCAAACTCTTTAAAATTATTTTAATGACAATTATATTTCAGTTGGACACAAATGTATTTATTTTACCCTAGCAATAGAACAAAATATAATTTCTTTAGCCATTTTTCATGAGAATAGTTCATTGTACAGTTGAGGAAAGCATATGAAATAAGGCCTGTGGCTTGATTGCTAGTGGTTAAACATGTTTTCAATCTTTGCCTTAATGTAAAAGATTTGCAGTGAACCGCAAACGGACGCAGAATCTCTCTCCTGCTTTTCCAAGTCTTGTCAGGAACAGTAAGGTACAGTAAATTTGTCCCACAGGATTTTAAAGCCTACGTCTTGTATATAATACAATGCAGGCCCTACAAAAACGGTGCAGCCGTATTTACAAATTTAGTTCACAGACTGCTGCAGTAAAATGGCTGGAAAGTTTTGCTTTGCTTGCTTCACAATTTCTCTAAACAGCAGCAGAATCTTAAAATACCTGGTTGGCATCTCTTTTCTTTGTAACAAATAATCATTTTAGTATACTCTGTGTATATACAAAGTTTTTGTACGTTTTATAAAAATTCACAGAACTTCAAGGTTCAGTCCTCTTTTTACACTGGAGAACCACAGGTCAACAGGGCCATCTCTTCAGGCGGAGGCCGAGGGAGCTGCGCTGGGCCAGCGGAGTCTTCACGAATACTTGCGAGTGGCCCCCCTGGGATTCCGCAGCTGCACTGTTAAAGACTTGTCACCAGCTGCATTTGTCCTTCTCTCACGTCTCCTTCAGGGATACACCCTTCCTTGTTAATGGGGATGATGTAACCATCGCTGTTGCCCCTGCTGATCTGATAACACATCTGAAGCTGATGGCCAGCTCCAAGATTTGGCATGCTTTTGTAGTAAATGTCCTCGTTCTCACTCCTCCTGGAGGGAGAGAGGTCTTCTTCCACGTCGGGGCTGCTCTCTTGATAGGGAGAGTCTCTAAGATTGGGCATGCTTGTGTAGAGAGAGTCTCTGTTGGGGGACTGCAGGTGGTCCTCCGCCTCGGCCGTCAGCTGGGAGACGTAGCTGTCAGTCCCCTGGGGCTTCACCTTCTTCTGGGGCTGGTACAGAAGGGAGTGAGTCCGCTGAGGAATGAGCGGCGCCTCGAGCTCTTTGTGATGGAGCTCCAGCCCCGGGTTGTCGCTGTGCATGAAAGACGAAGCGTCGGCCACGATGGCGTCATCTTCGCTGCTGCTGCCTCCAATCACGGGCTTGACTGGTAGCGCGAGCTCGAGGTTGTGAGTCTTGCCGCCGCCCCGAAGGTTGTTGTGCACTAATTCTGAAATGATCATCTTCTCAAAAGCAGTATCATTCAGACTTAGTCCACAGTCCACGACTTGCACGCTGTCGTTATAGTCCCCCTTGCGCAGTGAGTAGCTGTTGTTAAAATTACCATTTAGCGGTAGAGTATCCATGGCACTTGTATCCCTGGCATTGTTCAGTGAATGTCCTGAAACGGAAAAGGGAGGGGGTTTCCGTTATTGCCTCTGTTCCTTCCCAGAGAGCCTTTACTTCTTTTGCACAAAACTTTTTAATGTCGTTCAGGACAAAGTTGTATTTGAAAGCTAACCCTCGAAAAGTGCCAGGCTTTCCCGCGTTCCCAACTGTAGACAGTTGCAACCCCTTAGATAACAGGAGAAAGTGTGAAAGAATACTACTATTTTTCCAGGGAGGGAAGACGGCATACGGAATATTACTTTATCAATTTGGGGGAGACAGTAAGCATTAATTGATTTTTTTGGTCAAATCTCTCTGACACTCTCACAAAGAAGACTTCACTCCATGCCCTTGCATAGTTAATGCAAAGCAATTCATTAGTGACATTTACATTTTCAAGTACGAGACTATGGTTTGTAAAAATAAAATTAACAGAATTTGTCCTAAACAACACTAAATTAAAAAGGAATAAGTCACATACAAAAACCGAAGGCAAATGTACAACATCAACCCACATAACTGGCAAGCAACTTTTTAAACAACATTCTAACATTTCCTTTTTCTGGAGATGAAGTAAAAAAAAGAATGAAAAAAAATGGGACAGGTACAAAGAATTCATGTTAAACAAAGACAGCCACAGCCATCTCTCATACTGACTGGACCAGGGGCCCACAAGCACCATCCAACAACACGATAGACAGCAGGTGGAATGACTCACTTTGGACAACTCACATCATGTCTGTCTGCTCAGGCTATCTGGCCTAAGAGTAGCTGATATATAAAAGAAAGTAAAATGATTTATTGTAACATGATGAAGAATTTCTAAGCTTCTCAGCAACTTAGTCAGAGCAAGGGTTCAACAAATTAGATTACCAGCAATAGCAGCCTTTTACTTTTTCCTTTAATATTCATTATCTTGAGTTTTTGTTCTTTTGGCACTAAGACTCTCTCTAACAGCAATGGCCCCAGGCTCCTAATGGTCAAAGTTTGCCTGCAGCCCTGCAGTCTGCATCAGTCACAGTGACAGCACCGAATGAACCAGCAGAGTCTACGGTACGAGACTGGCCCACAGACACCATGGGCATGGAGGTTAAACGCAGAAATGTTGGAGGTTTCTTAAGTATGGGTCACAGAAATTAAACCAATAATAAATATTAACTATGGAATGGGAAAAGGGTGTCAGCCTTGGCTAATATAATTTTATCTCTAAAGGAATGAAAGATTGGATACGTCTGCTGAAGATATGAGAAGAGGTTTAGGAGGAAAAAAAATATGGTAACATGCTCTCTTTGAATCAGAGTTGTATTTTCTACAGACACATAAACATGTAAACTAAGACATCACAGTGCTTTTCAGGCAAATGAAAATCAAAAGTTTCAGAGAAAATTAAATGGTCTGCACCATGGAAAGTTAGGTTATTCATTCTCAAAATCCTAGAGAAAAAAAAATCACTTGTTTACAGATAGGTCTGGAAAAAAAAAATGAAATGATGTTATTGAAATGAAACTGACCACTGTGAGGCTGCTGCATTGTATGCAAGGCTTGGAGGAGTCTAGGAAAAATTGAATTCTTGGAAAAAATAGGAAATTTCCCTTTTTAGTGCTGACTCCGCTCTTAAAGCTGCAGATTATCCTAGAAAACTCAATTTCACGACCAATAAACATGTGGTAACTGTTCAAGAAGTTCTCATTAGCAGAAACAGGAGAAAGTGTGTGTGTGTGTGTGGGGGGGGGTGTTTGTTGGTGACTCATATTGTCTGAGAAACTCTGATCCAACTTCTACATTTGAAAAACGGACACTGTAATTTTTATCCTGCGCCACGTATAACAAAAGGAAGTCATGATAGCATTTGTAAGGCTTCCTTTAGCTTGACGCAATTTTCTAGCTTTCTCGATTCATGCATGTGCCACCATCTTTACTTAGAAAACATTTGGTGTTGTACGTTACAGGCGACACACAGAGCACTTGTTAGCATTTGTTTCCTCCACAGAGGTTCAGTCTGGTCATTTTTTTCTTTCTTTTTATCATTGCTTAATAAACATGAAAATATATACTGGCTAATCCAAAAGGTGTTTTCTATGATATACTGCAGATTTAAGCACATCTCTGACTGGTTTTGAAGAGGCAACTTTTTCTGCCCAAGTTCAGGTAATTCACTTGAAGACTTTCCACAGCCTGTAGCAAGATTACTGTGGGAATGCAGAAATGATAAGTCAATTATTAAGCATTCTGGTTGACAGCACCTCAGGCTTCAAAGAGCAAATTATTTCAGCATTGCGTATACTTAAGTATGGACAGCATTTGCTACAGACCTCTATTACTGACAAAAGGCAGTACAGATAGATGTACTGTTTGAATTTGGTAACACTTTAGTTGGAAATTGTGAACCACTTGCCCGCTGAGTCTACTTCATGACTGCTAGTTATGTTTTAATTGTGCCGGTTAAAAATCATGCTGAAAAAATTTACATTTGATAGGCAAAGTTAAGTTTGACTCCCATACTTGTCTCTCTGTAGGTTGCTAGAGGAAAGCATAAGGAAAGTAAGAAAAACAAGAGAATGAAAAGAGAAACCGCAGTTACGTTAAAAAAGAATTTCAAGTAAAGAAAAAAAAACCAAACGGAAACGAAGTTCTTTAATTTAGTGGCAAATACCAACCACAAATAAATATTACATGCTAGCAGTAATTACGTGATAACTTTTACCAAAATCTTGAAAATTCTGTTAATATTAAATACAAGTGCTTTTTTTTTTTTAAAAAAAAAGCTATTAGAAAACATAGTTATACAGGATGGGTTAGTGACAATCTCTCCCCCTCCCCCAATAAAAAACTATAGGTATAAACTGGCTAATATTAACTTTATTCTCAAAGGTTTATTAAGAAAAAAAAAACTCCCATAAAGCTGCACTATACTATAGTTTGGTTACATTGATAATGCTGGATGTAGTTTTCTATACCTAGGCATCCAAATTATCTTTATTAGCTAATTCATTCCAGAAGCAAATTCTGTCTGCAAGCTTTAGAGTAAACTAAACAGTATATTACATAGATAGGATACCTCTAAATGATATAAATCTTGAAGATGGGCTCTCGGACCATGTGATGTCAGTCCTGTAATAATATATTAAGATTTATGCCACCTGTGTTGAAAACATGGATAATTATTGGTAAATACCATCATGACTGAATTTTTACTATAATATAGTGCAGTTTTAGAAGCCTGGCATGGGCAATACAGTAATTCTTTTAAATTGAGAAATCAAAGAGGAAATAATAAATATATGGCAACTTGAGTATACTTGAAAAAGGGTAAAGATCAGAGCTCTGTTTAGCAGCAAAGAAAGGTAGTTTTATTCGTAAGTATAAGCACACCTGGTGAGTTAAATACAGGAGCTGAAGGGGCATTACATACAACTGTTTCAGCGAGCAATGTGTTATAGGGGTTGTTAGTGCCGTGGGGTCGAAGAAGAGGGTTTGTTAGTAGGTAATTGCCAGTCATTCCTAAAGCAAAGAAACAGAAAAAAAAAAGTACATCAGTTCTCTTATTTTTCGTGTTATAGTTGCAGTAAAGTACTTTTTGTATTCATCAAGGGTAGTGGACAAGTTGGCAACGGATAATCTGCTGAAATTTTCTGACTGTATTTGAACTACTAATTTGAAGGAGAAAGGGGAGAGGGAAGTTAAATTTCAGTAATTCACAGGTGCTTTCTAAGTCCCCCAAGTAAACACCTGCTGAGGATGACATTTACTAATTTATACAAAATCACTTTTAAACAAAAATGGCAATTAAATGCACAGAGATCAACATTATGTTTCAAGATGTTACTGCTTAATATTAAAAACCTAACCACTGAGGCCCCGAAGAGGGAATCTCAAACTTCCAGAATTTACAGGTGTGGGATTATCCCTCATGAAAACATCTGTGTTAATACCAACTTTGACACAAGCAGGAGGAAAAACAACTTTCACAAACAAATAAAAAAGTAGGACACGTTGCACAAAGCTTCTCTTAGTAAATGCAAGAGCACACACATGCCGAGGGGGAAGAAGGAGGCTGTGTACATAACGAATTATTAGACCATTCACAAACTCCATATCGTGAGAATTTTCATTCTGTAATCTTATTTGCCAGGTTTCAAAAATGAATCATTGAATAATTCATTTCCTTTTTGATAGTCATCTTAACAGAATTAGGTAAAACATCAGAGCAATGCAATAAACACACATTTTACTCACTCTTAATTGACAAATTACAAACCTTTCAATACTTATCAAACATATGTTTTGCATAGCTAATGTAATTTGGCAAAAAAATGTGTTAAAATTCAAGTTGGTTTTGATGTCATACATACTCCTTTTCTTCATTTTAAACCAGAATCTCATCAGAACAATGTCAACAGTGAAAAATGTCTTTAATATCTGTGATAATATATAGCACGTTATATTATATTACAAATCAGTACATCAAGACAAATTAGCTGGATAAATTACCTTTTTATGGATATATACAATAATGTGATTTTTTCATACCAAATTCAAACTTACTAAGCTTGCGTTCAGGGTTATGTGTTTATATATGCACTTGTGTCTTTAGTATTTTATTTGCCAGCTTATTTTAAGTTAGGAATTATATTGATTATATGATAAGTTTCAAGCCATAAAGATACTAAAACTAGTAATTCAAATAGAAAAAATTGCTTTGGGATTCTCGTGTACTTAACTGTTTGTTTATGAAGACTTACTGTAAAGGTTTTTGATACTGATTTTTACTTTCTGAAAGAAGTATAAAATAAAATAATTTTACAAATAAGAATTTTCACTGCAAAACCGGCACTGTTTAATGTGAAGAGTAGTTATTCTAATTATGTTAATGTTTTAAAAAGAAAACTTTCATAAATGCCTCAGAAAGGATGAATTTGTGTTCACTAAAGGAAAACAGTTTAATCTGTGGCAAAGTATGTTCTTAGCAATTACTTTTTCCAGGCTCATTCTGTTAACGTGGACTTTGAAAGTATACTTTTTGCATTACATTACTGAACAAGATGAATTTATATGTACTTTCATAAAGGATAAAAGTTGACTCAACAGGTTTAAGAGCTTGTGATGTAAACCTATTTTGAGAGGAAAAAATATCAGTGTTTTCTCTGAAATTCTTGTAAATTGGCAAAAGGTACAAAATTTATATTGTAAACTCAAATTTTCCTAGTAACTGACCTTGATTAAGTGTTGACGTGCTATTGATGTCACCTGAGATAAAAGAAGATTCAGACTGTTTTCTCACAGTGTCATTCCACATCCTTCTTATACGACTCTATTAATATAAAATAGCAAGACATATGTTATGTTAGTTTCCCCAAGCTCACCTTAAAGACACACAAAGATCTACCCTAAACAATCTGTGTAGGATTATCTGGTGGCCTTTAAAAAGAAATGTGTGTGGATTCTGGTCTAAAACTAAGGAAGTCTATACTGCTTTGTTGCTTCTGTACTAAAGAATATTTAATCTTCCACTCCTAAAAAGTTTTACTTTTAATGGCCTTTTTAAAAAAGAGGAGATGATTGATTATTCAACACATGTTTATTGAGTGCCCACTGTGAGAGCACTATGGCTATAGAACTTTCGAATATCCCCAAAATGATGATAGACTTCTAAAAGAAGGATGCACTCTCAAAAATGGATGCTCACACCTCAAGAAACACCTTGAAGAAATACTTAGGAAGAAATTAAAACCAAAGTACTAAAAATGTAAGTATTTGCTACCTAGATCATTATAACGAGGAGACAATTAGTGCATCTGAACAGAACATGTCTCAGTAGGCTTTCTATAAAGAAGGTTAATTAAAGACGCTGTCAAATTCTTTGTTACCTGTGTGCCAGAGGAGTAGCGAGCGCTGGTTCTGGTGGTCGATGCCTTCACTGAACTGTGGGGGCTCTCAGTTGGGAGGCCGCCGCAGCAATAGGAGTGTCTGAAGCACTTGCCGTATTCTTTGCGTACCTGCGTTGAAGAACCACGAGACCGAGAGATTAATACAAATATACTTGCCCCGCTTTTCTCTAAATGAGCAGTGGAGACGACTGAGAGGAGTAAGTTCCACTAACACTTTTCAGTGGAGAAAATACAATGAATGTACAAAACCAAGTTCAATTAAAATGGCTGACACAGTAATAAGAAAAATATCTCTGTCTGCCAGACTGGCTAGGAAGACCTTCTAAATGTGATGTAATATGTAGAAATGCTTTATGCCTTATTATTATACAAGTGTTATTTATATACATACACATATATATAATATTTTAAAGCTTTAGTCTATCTACATACTTAGTAACCCCAGTTTTATATTTCATAATAATATGACAAAAAATTAGTACTTTCCTCGCTTAATTACATTTAACCACACATAATTCAGTCATTTAAAGTTTATACGCTTCATGTCCTTTTACGTAGGTCAATACATAAACTTCTTTTACTGGATTGCATAGTTTTGCGGGTAACCTCTTTATAATGACAAGACTACTTTGGCACAAGAATAAAGAAAAAAAAAGTACTTTGATACATATGCTATTAATTAGGATGGAATGTTTTCTTCATTTTCTGATGTGTCTAGCTTTAACATTTAGTGTAGAGAGTCTAAGATGCCTATTCACTTCATTAGCACACAAGGGAACTATTTATGCAATTTCCATTCACATTAATGAGATACCCATGTAATTTCCCTTTTCCCCTGAAGCTTGGATATATGAATAGATGGAAAAGCTGTTAGGCCTGAAGAAAATTTAAAGTGAACTTTAAAAAGTAAAGTCCAAACAACTGCTAAATAATAGGGCCCCACCTAGAGAGGTGGTACAGAATTGGGGGGGCGGAGTGGAGAAGAGGGCTGGATTCTGTGCAGCTCTCTTGGCATATGAACAAGTTTTGCTCGGGCTTAGAGCCAGAATGAAATCAGAACAGACGAGGAGGAGAAGCTGCCTAAGAAATTATTTTCTAGTGGGTTGCAAAAACACTAAAAACACTTTTCCCTCCTCAGAGTTCTATGTTCTGTATCTGCCTACAAAGACCATGACTTTGACACTTATTCCTTGAAGAATTGGAGAATTAAAGTTACTAGACGACCTTTTAAATCTAAGTGCGCTTGCATTTTCACCCTCTTAGCTTTATTTAACGACACCTATTAGAACAAATAACAATGGAGTTGAACTTTCAAAGCATTTTCTTCGCCCAAATATGCTCACTCGAGCAGTAAGAAGTGTGATTTTAACTAAATCATTTTATGTCATATTCTTAACCATTCATCCTGGCAGCACCCAACAGGACATATCCCAGACTAAGTAGAATGTGTTCAAAAGAAGTGCAACACAGTGTTTCCAAAACATAATTGTTAATTAGAAAGCACAGCAGAATCTCTTTGTTCAATCAATCCGCACACCTCTCTGAGGAAATAATGACCACCTCAGTCTTTCTCTGCCAAATTTATGCTTTATGTCAAACACATTTGGAAGAAATTATGGTATGTGATCACATACACGTATACAAAATGCTCACTTGTGTAAGAAATAGTAAAAGCCACAATAATTACAACGTTATACCTGTATAATGTTTAGAAAATTAAAGTTCAGGGTTATTAAATAACACCTGATACCTCAGAAAAAAATGTCTTCTACATTTAATGGCTATTAACTGCTCTGAAACGCGGCATGACCAAGACGATGGCAATCAAAATGGCATTTTATCCAAATAATACCCTCCAACATTGGTTTTGCCTAATGCCTATATTGCTGTGAATGCGCGTGATCTGTCAGCACTGCAGATGCCACTGTCATTATCTCAAAATTACAGCTTCCTCAACAACTGATGGAAGTGACAACACTATCATCTTGTCAGGACTGAAAACATAATCGTTTTTGCTTTCACAATTCTATTTCTCTGTTCAATTTAGTGACCAACTAGTAATAACAGAATAAAAAGACTATATTAGATACGCAGACAGAGAAAGGATGATACTTAGTTAAATGGAGGCTAAGCTATTCTCTTAGTTTACATGTTCGTGCAAATGTTTCATCTTTAACTTTCATTTTTGAATCATTTTTGCTGACTCCACTTAACAGAAAATCAGGACAAAATAATAAGACGTGAGATATTAAATTACTGGGTTTTAGATCTTTCACAACTACTCAAAAGGTAACATTAATATTAATTGTTTGCAAGTCTGGTGCTTTTAAAATCAAGGTCACTTATCCTTATGCTCAATTTCGTTTTGGACCGCTGCATTCCCTTCATCGAGCAAAGCATGAGACTACTTAACCTTTTTGTTATCTCGTACACCCCTTGCACGAAGAGCATTTTTGTAGACCCCACTAGCAACGAAGAACTCTTAAACTAGTTTAGTGTCTGGTTTATAATATTCCCAAAACGAGATCCAAAAGATGATTGGGATTGACATATTTTATCTACGAAGCCTGCATTTCCAGACACGCATTACAACCAACTGGAGATTAAAAATGTGATTCTATTTGGTAATCTGCCAGCTATAAAAGTGTACAACCTTCTCTATTTCACCTATTAATTTCAAGCCAAAGAACAAGCCGGCAGAGCTCCGAAGTGTCTTCACTTACTTTCTTTTGGAGAGCACAGTGAAAGATGAAAATGAACACTCCCTGGAAAGCATTAAAGATGGTGAAGAGATATGCCATCACAATAGTCTCCTCATTAATAAAAAGCAACCCAAATGACCAGGTTAGGCCAAGAAGACACAGAAGAGCAAAAGCGCCAAGCACCCAAGACCTGAAAAAATAGAGCGAATTTTATTAACGAGTCCAATGAGAGAACAACACGTATCACACTTAAATATTCACATATCAGTAGTAGCAGTTGACTTTCTCTATGTTCACATTCAAACTCAACAGCATTTTGGCTTTAACCTTTCATTGATTAGAGAAAGAACAATAGCATTTAGTACTGCAGCCTCCAGAGAAAACAGCGACAGCAGGTATGACCTTTTCTCACTCCAGCATTAACAAAGTATCAAAACTATATTAAAATACAAGGTGTAACACATCCCCCCTGACTTTATTGACTTTTATGTGCATCTTAGTAAAAGGAATTAAGGAGTCCTTAATTAGCTTACTCCTATATTCTTATTCCTGTGGTGTACTCATGACACTGAATAATGTGACACATACAGAAAGGTTAAATGGCAGATAATCACTGAACACCTAAACTGCAAATTCTAATAAACTAATCTTAGGTGAACCTAAGGTTTTATAACTAAAGCATGAAGAAGCCTAGCTGAAATGGGACAAAAATATGAGAACAATTTCAAAATAAAATAATTTTGGAGAGATTTCATCATGAATAGCTTAAGGAGAAAAGAACTGTAGAAAATAGGACGGAATGAAAAGGATTTAAAGTCAGTGCATTCCATGTCTAACTAATGATCTTACTTGATAAATGGCTTATTATCTTCATAGCTAGAAAGCATTATAAGCAGAAAAGAGAAACAAAATTATTAGACAGAATTAAAATAGAAAGTAATAAGAAAGCATTTATATATTTTATAAATTAGTCAAAATTAAGAAAGTCAAAATGCAGAGGCAAGCAATTAAAAAATAAAGGCATATTATAGTTTAAAAATACTATAGCAAATTAGATATTCCAAAATAATTATAAAAATTAAGGGCAATTCATGATATTGACGGATTTGTAAAAAATATAAATCATGCCATAAATTTGTTAATGTAGGGTTCTATCTTACCCAGGTAAGTCCGTATTATAGTAGCCATCACAAACACGGTAATTACTGGTGGAGATGGGAAGACAGAAAGAGGAAAAGGAAGAAAAGAGAGAGATGCTAAAGATTAGCTCTCTCTCTTACCATGCAACATGCAATGAAGCTGGCACTGACCTATCTAAAACATCTAATTGCTTTTTTTTAAATTGCCCTTACTATAGATCTGCCATTTTTTACATTAAAAATATATCTTTCACAATCCCATTATAACCAACTTGAATAATACCTCCTCCAATTTTAAATTAACTCACATTTAAAAGATAACTCTTAAAATGCTTCCATGAATGACTTAATGAATCAACAGCTATCAATTTTTTTAATTAGATAGCATTTTCCATGGATAGGACATTGTAGTTTTTGTTCAATATTGATATAAAGTAAACATTTCTTTAATTGCCATGAAAACAACAGATAATCTCCAAGTTAACAACAGTAATAGAAAAAATTATTTTAGGAAAACGGGATTAGAAGTAGAAACTGCTCAGAATCCTTAAATCAGGAAAGCCATTTAACAAAACAAACAATATAATCATATCAGCCATGCAAACAGGAACATCATTTTGAACTGCATTTTAAATTCAAATGAAATTGCTACAGTGATATGGAATTTCCACAAAGCTACCGAAACAATTTCTTGGCTCTAGATGAAGACAGAAATTATCATCTAATTTTTGACCAATGTCCGTGACATGGTCAACGTAAGGCTCAACCTTGATCAGTAAAACATCATTCTGAATAATTTCTACAGTTGATAGAAGGTATTCATGTATTCTCTGTGGAGAATATCTTTCACTTAGTTTGTCAAGCACTAGAATTAAAATACCAAATACTTACTTAATGTTTTCCAACCTGCTAGAATCTGGTTTCAAAGTGTTTGAGTGCTTCACCATTTTGCATAATGTGATCACCAGGAAGATAATATTTAGCTGTTATAACAAATAAAGAATTAGACACCATAACCGAAGAGTAAAAAACGAATCCATTTTTGCAAATACACTTAATGAGTTAATGCAGTTAAGTGTCAATGACACGAGTACATGGTGGACACGGACTCCATTTTACAGGCAATGATCAAGTTGAATCCCCCCCCAAAAGAAATACTCTGGCTATGTATGATCGATTTGTTAACAGATCGTTTGACATGAAATCGCAACCT
The DNA here is from genome assembly GCF_022837055.1 of Prionailurus viverrinus. NCBI lineage: Eukaryota > Metazoa > Chordata > Mammalia > Carnivora > Felidae > Prionailurus > Prionailurus viverrinus. The sequence goes on from NC_062568.1 coordinate 145,551,323, forward strand.
CATTAAATCAGCATCATGTGGTGACGACTAAATAAATTAGAAAACCTAAATTAGTTTCTTTAGCTAGAGGTACTCCAGGGCCTAAAAGCCATCTAATGGAAACACTGAAGTGAATTCTTTACAAGGGGCATTTACATCATACCATGTAGCTTCTAAGAATTGCTGGACTTGGGGCCCTAAGATGCAGCTGAGAGTCTAGCTTTTGATTTTGACTGATTAAATGAGGACAGTAACATTTGCACAATCTATTTGTAAGGTAATTGTGAGGCTCAAATGAAAGAAAATGATGAAAGAATATCCGTTAGTTATATAACTTTTAAAATATGTCTATATTTGCTATTTAACTGTTAAAAGCCATCAGTCCTTTTTTCCTTATGCCTCTCTATTGTATGGACATAGGTAAATTCTGAAGAAAGGCTATTTTGAGTTCCTCTAAACAGTGTTAGAGTCCCTCCAAACACTGAGCTGTGCAGAGAAATCGAAATGCAAACAAAAGCAAACTGGGGAAGATGGAACCTGACAGGGAAGGAAGGCTTGGGAGGTCAACATGAGCGAACTCAGAAGAATAGACATGTTTTGACTGAAGAGAGATAAGGGTTTGTAATTTGCATTTGCTTCTACAGAAACCTGGAAGAACGCTGGACAGAGAGAAGGCAGCTCCATTCTTATGCTCCAAAAATAGAACTTAAAAGCTTGATCACTCCTGGATTTGACATTTTATTCACTTCAGATTATTACTTTTAGAAAGACAAAACAAAGTTATATTTTGTGAGCTTTACTTGGCTTACAGAGAGTGCAAGCAAGCCCAAATGGAGTATTCAGAAAAGGACAAACAGGGACAAAAGCAATTCCTTGGTGGTAAACACTCAATATAATTTTGTGATAATAACATGATCATTTTTACTGAGTCACAACACCATCTGATAAAGTGATAACATTATTTTACTCACTCATCACTACTTCTGATTTTATCATTAGGAAAAAATTACATAGGCCAATAAATAAAATTTCCAAGCCCTTCCTAATGATGAGTTTAGGAACAGAGTGAAGGCTTTAATCTAAGCTGTTTATCACTCATTTTGTCAACTGTGCCTTATTATTTCCCTTAGAAGTAGAATTTCCTCTTAAGGGATAAAATGAGGTTAATGGGCATAATTTGCAAGTGTTGGCAGATAGCATTCTATCGTTTCATGTTAATTACTTAACATTAACAAAAGAAGGACAAAAGAAGCTCTCTGTTTAAAAAACTATTTAAAAATTAATTTATTAAAATACTTGTCTAGAGAAAAAGCAAACCGATTTGTAGAAACATTTTTCTACCTTTATATTCTGACGATTATTCCAGTTGGTCACGATATAAGCAAATGGCTTGCATTTTCACGGGCAATTCATTCAACAAATATCTATTGACCCTACTGCTCCACACAAGAATGTGCTTACTGTATTGTGGTTAAGACACATTTTCTTCCCTTGAGAAATTAGGGAGATCCTTTTGGTAGTACGGTAAATATCTGATTTAGTTTCTAAAGAATGATGGTACAGTATATCTCTAATTTTTTTAAAGGCAAAATCAACAGTGTTTTTACTCTTTATTTTAAGCAAGAGTACATCTTCACTAGTAAAAGTAGAGAATAGTTACAAATAAGAATGCTACGTACCTTAAAAACAAACAAACCAGACCCCAAATGAACACAAAAATGTATGCAACTCTTAGGAAAGAGTTGCAGATTCAGAGTTAAAATCCTTTAAATCTCTCAACCCTTCTTTTTGAATGTCCTCATAGAAACACTGATTTCTTTCACCCCATAATTCTGCACCCGGTGCTGTTTCGTCCCTCTTCCTTTTCTTACACAATTTCCTGAAGCACACAGGGCCCCAGTTTGATGTTCATCACTTTCTGAGCATGTTAATTATTCCCTCAGGAATAAAATAATAGTAGTAGTAGCAGTTAGTAGTAGTACATGGCAGGAAGGAAAAAAGCTACCCACTATAATGCATAAATTAGAAAAAAAATAAAGAATGTGAATGTGAAAAGATGTGGATGTATAAAGGATTGCTATTAAAGGAAAACGAGTAGAAAATGTGAAATCTTGAGGATGAACACATCCCAACACATTTTTCAATGAAGACAATTAGACAAAAATCTGTTATTTAAGAAGTAACACATTTTCCAGTAACACTGGAAATGAAAATGAAATCTACCTATAAAAAATAGAATTAAAGCTTAAATGTGATACAAAGCAGGGCGCCTGGGTGGTTCAGTCGGTTGAGCATCTGACTTCAGCTAACGTCATGATCTCAGTCCCCCCTCTCTGCCCTCCCCTGCCTGTGCTCTCTCTCTCAAAAATAAACAAACATTTTAAAATATATGATACAAAGCCATTTTTTTAAAGACTGAAGACTAACCAAGTTGAATGTGACACAGAAAACATCTCTTATTTAATCTTTAAGAAACAGAGTGTTAGCTACATCTCCCCTTCCTCTCTCCTCATCTTACTGAGGTTTTTTTGTTAACGTATGTGTTTAATGCTTCTTTCTAGTTACAAATATGATACATTCAAAATACATACAAGTTCGGCAAAACGGGAAAACCAACAACAACCCTATCTATCTATCTCCAGAGGTAACAGGAAGCACTTGGAGAGCCATGTTACATTCAGAGAGGTTAAATGCCTTGCCAAAGATTACTTAGCCACTATAATGTCAGTGATGAGATTCAATATACTGTGCACAGGCTCCACAGTCCAGCATCTTTACAAACAAAACTGACCAATTTATTCTGGTGAGAAAATTAAGAGTTTGCTAGCAAAACAAAATTAAACTAGCTCTGTATTTAACAACAACAAAAAAAGGGTTCTACGTCTATGAAGAGTAATCCATTTTAGAAATCACTGAAGAGTTGGTGAATGAGTTGAAGATAAACAATAAGTAAATTAATAAATAAATTACAACTTCAAAGAAATTCTAAACACAAGAGGTATGCTGTTCAAATGACTTCTCCCTGATTGGCTTGCTAGAAGAACTATTTCTCTTTTTCTCTGTAAAACACTGCTGTCCCATAATCAGCAAATGGCTACAATGTCCACGTACTTCTACTCCCACGAGACAAATTGTATATCTAACACTTAGTTCTATTTTCTCAAACCTGTTTGTGTTCTACTCACATAGCTAAACATCACACAAACCCATAAAACTGAGTCTAAAAAGAGACTGTAGTTTCTAACATTCTTTAATTTAGTGTTTTAAAAAGATGTCTTAAAAATGAATCTCTTTAAAAACAATTAAAAATATCAGAAAAATAATCATAAAATCACAGAAGGAGTTTTGCACTCAGATTATTCCAAAAATGTCTGAGTTCTCCAATTAAAAAAAAACTAAACACAAGAATCATAACTAATGCACTAATATTTAGGTGCCAAGAAATTTATAGTTAAAGCCAATACTAATTTAGACTTTGAAATATGACTTGAAAATATACAAATAATGAGGGAACGGTACCTTCAAAGTGACAAAATACCATCATTTCAAGACAAAGTAGTAATGAAAAAAGGCACACTAGACATATCGTAAACTACAATATAAAATGGCCAAAAAAAAAAATGCTAAGTGTAAGATACTCTCTTTTCCCCAGTTCCACACTAAAAATAAAAATCTCACCAACAATGTATTTATTAGTCCTATTAAAGAAATGAAAAACATACTTATGTCATTTAGGTATTGAACATTTTAATATACTATCACCAAAATGGATGACAGTGAAATCCTTTCTGGAATTAAATAGAACGATTCCTGAAGTGTAAATAATTTTTTAAAATGAGGTTTTAGAGTTCTCTTCTGTCTCCACTGCTAAAAAAAAAAAAAGGTAAATATATTTATTTTTATAGAAAAAATATTGTTGGCTGTGATCTTTTTCAGGAGGTGATACAGTCTTGATAAGAGTCATGATTTTGTACAGTAAACTATTTCAGTAGATGTTCCCCCCCCCCTTCTCCTTTCTTGTTCTCTTAAAATGTAACTGAGAGAATCAGAACAAGAAATTGAAGGGCAGATAGAAATATCTCTGATTAAATCTATCATACACAATAGTCACTTAAAGGCAAAAAAAGTTAGTTTCAGATGAAGTACCAACTGCAAATCTGAGTTCTTCCTTCTTTGCATTTTCCTCAGGACATAAATGGCTCTTTATAGCCATAAACTTCTGTGTGTGTGTGGTTTTTTTTTCCTGATTAGAGTAAGGGATTTCTTTCTCCTCACTTTTATTTCTTCCCAATTTACTTTCCTGCATTTGGTATGCATTTAAAAAAATAAAAGAAAAAAAAATCCCAACCATCAAATGGAATTTCCCCTATTTCTTCCTGGAAAGCATACAAAAAGGCAGCCCTTCACCTGCTGCTCTTGTTCCAAATTCCAATGGAGCCACTTTCTGTCCACTTGCTTTTTTTCTTCTTTCTAACATAAATACTATTAAGTTTAAACATAGTACAGATTTTGGGATAGTACATACTTTGATGCTATGCATCAGTGAGAAAGGAAAGAGACAGAATTAAAACCGTGTACACAAAGATTTGTCTAAACCTGGGAAGTGCATATCATTTACTCAATCATCCACATAGAAGCCACTAGTGGGCACAGTATTAGGGCTGAATTATATAGTGTATGTCAACCCATTAGCCTAAATGCCCATACTGATGATTAATTTTAGAGATGAGGCAACGATGAGGCAACTCATCCAGGAATTAATCAGATTTTAACTCTGCTGTGCGTGTGTGTGTGTGTGTGTGTGTGTGTGTGTTGTGTGTACACACGGGTAAACAGGTAGATGGATATCTCTTAATAGAATTCTATGTGGAAGAGACAGCAAGCAAATTCAGAAGAAGCACATTTTTCCTACTCAGCTAAATAGAGTAAATCACCAAATGGGGCATTCCTTCTCTTCTAATGACAAATAACACACTTTTACCTATCTGTAAACAATAATTTCATAAATTATTGTATAAATAATCTGCTAGTATAATTTGTTGATAAAGTTCTCCACTTAATGATAGGCGTAGCTAATCATCACCCATATGGATGACACAAAGGTACAAAGAAGTTTAGAAAAAGAATAAGGTACCACCGGTTATAGGAGCCCACAGTTTGTTTTACAGTCGTCAGCCTGCTCAATTGAATCACATCCGTCTAGGCTTAGCAGCTTAAAATTCATTCCACAGCTTGCAGTGCTGACATGGATATGATAAGACAGAAGAACAGAAACACCACTCTGAAGTAACCTAACTGAACTGCACATGTTCTGACCCTTTTTGTCCTCCCTGGAGCTTTTGCTACCTGGCAAATGCAACTCTAAAACTGCACTTGTATCTCCAGATCTTTGCTGTTAGCCAAGCAGAAACCTATTTCTCCCTGGGACTAGCAGCCGGAGAGGTGTTCTCTGAAGAAGACTTCTAAATGAGTGTGTGAGCTGAACTCTTACTGAACTGAATTAATTATTAACGATGCAGATGGAGCTGTCCAAATGATAAGAACAGCTCCTGACGTGTCATGATCCAAGCTTTCATTAAACCATTTCAGGCATACTAATGGTTTCCCACTGCTCATTACTTACAAGCACTTTTCTCATAGATATAATAACTCTAGTGCCTGTAGGCAAGACAGTCTATAGAAATACAGAAGCAAGGAGTTTTATCTTCCATAGCATGTTATTTTTCTTCATAGAACATTATTAAAAATGTACACTTATTTAATACTACTAAATTAAATGGCTTCAATTCAGAAAAGTTGGAAATGCAAAACTATACTTTCCAGGAATATTGATAAGTAATTTTTGTTGTAAGAGTACTCCTTCAAAGGGTAGTATACGATATAACTTGTATTATTAAGATTTGTGTCTGAATTGACTTTTAAATATCCTTTATCATCAGGATATAGGTAATATAAATATATTAATATTCAACAAATGTGCTGTACAATCCTATCATATCATATTTCAATTTAGGTCACATGCAAGATGTTTTACCCTTCTATATCATCTGTCTCTCTGTGTTGGGATAATTAGAGGGCAAAGCAGTTACAGGAGAATCACTCCTAGGATCTGTAGTGTCAAAACAGCTAACTGCTGTGTTTTTGTTTTTAAGTTGGGAACACTATTCCCAAAAGCCCTTCACATTTCAACCTAAATTATTTGGTACAGGGTAATAATGACAACAAGGCTAATAAATAATAGTAGGCTCACACTGTAGGTGGGAAATATAATAAAATGTGCTTTACCCATTTTCTTCCTAGAAGCTGACTATATGTGAACATTAAAGTCTTTAGGCCAAGTGACAAAGTTAATACTCTAAAGTCAGTATTTATTTTTAGATAGAAATAAACAAAACTGTAGCACAACAGAAGTGAACACATGATACTTTTACAGACCAAATACCCCTAAAATGGTCTCTACAATTTTCAAAGTATCAATATGTTTAGCCAAGGGCTCAGGGGAAAAAAGAGAAGTCTTTAAGGATCATGCCACTTCTTGTCAGCTGTTTACCATTTATTTTAAGAATGGCTTAGGCTATGTTAACTTAAACCAACAACAAAAATGGGGCAATCATTTGGATTGAAGAATTCTGGTGAGAAATCAGCTTTTCTAGGAACACTTGAACATGTTTTACTGGTTTGATTCATACAGGCATTCACCTCAAATTTTCATTTTGCTTTGTATGGTGTATAAAATAATTCATTTTAAGGACAAAAGTACATACACTTGAAGTAGTTTTGAGTTTCCTTGAACTACTAAAATTTTTTCTCAATTTTATGAAACACCAGTTAACTACAGAAATATCCTAATAAGCTCATTTGTGTCATTTCTTTTAAAGAAGAAAAAAATCCTTAAAATAGGTACTTAAAAGATATAGGCAATATTTAAACTTGTTTATGTTTCCTTTTCAAAGTTTTAAGTCCAAATATTTTAGCTACATCCTTTTATTTCAACTATATTTCAAATATTTGACTAATGGTAATATAAGCAGTTAAACACTTTAATGTCACTAAACTTGTATCAAATTTATTATTTTTTTTATATTTCTTAAAGACCAATATTTTTATTTGGGATTTTAAACTCTTAGAAAAATAATTTTATTTCTAATGAGTTTAAAAGTGATTTAATATTCATTTATTAATCTCAACTTAAAAGCTTTTTGTTCCCCCACAAGAATTTAGGGTATGGATATTTATTTAAAAGTACTAAATTACGGGGAAATTAATGTAATAAATATTAAGCTAATGTTCTTTCAATTCCATAAAACATTCATTTAATTTATAAATGCCACATAACTTGGTACAAGGCTAGTATTACAGGTTTTGGAGACATAACTTCCTGAACTAAAACTCTTAGCAAAAAATTCACTACTCAAAAACAAAATATACACTTCAGTTATTCTTTACTAATTGTTAAACTAGGCTCAAATCATGTGATCTTAACATGGCTTATATATAGATAAATTTTACATGGCTTATATATAGAGATAATTTTTTTAGATTATGACATCACACTGTAGCAAACTAAATTAGATTAAAAAAATTACTTTTTAGAGGAAAGAGGATTTTTCAGAAATACTACTAATCAGCAATATATAAACTCTCAATAATGGTATAACATTTAAAATATACTTTATAATTTTACCCTGTAGGCTAGATATGTTTATAAATCTTTGAAAGCATAGATAAATTAACAATGAAAGCAATTATCCCTGTTTCAATAGCACTGCTAAAGCAGCAAACTAAAAATGAAGGGAAAATAGAGTCTCCTTACCAGAATAATGAAGGTAACTGGTCCAATGAAACTCCATATAAAATAGTTATCAACATGAAGCCAGCAACTATTATGAAAAGAAAAGAGTATGTATTAAGTAGCTTCAATGGATCCTCAAAATTACAAAAAAAATAGAATTTTAAAAATCTATCAAAAACTATCTTTACATTTGCTTTTGAAAATTTACTTATCACAGGTAAGAATAATTTTAATAACTCTGAGTTGGCTTTGATGTAAACAGTAGTAATTTATTTACTTCAACATACTGTTTTTCATTTCAGTTTTTAAATTTGGTAAAGGCATACATTATTATGCTTGTATGGGGAGAAGAATAAACCCCACAACACCCAGTCCCTGATTCATAAGATTTCTAACTTCACTAAGAAAAACCTGAAACTCGATAGTCCAAATCGTCTCATTATTTTTAAGTTCTTATCTTCAAAATTTGCCTATCAGATCTGTATCTGAGATAAAGCGCTTAACCCTACGGAACATAAGAGACAAAATAAAATGTTCAGCTGCTATGTTTGTTTCAAAACAGTACAGCATAAATATAATACCTCAACTGGGAATGGATGAATACGAGATAAAAAAAAATCAAAGCATAGCACTCATCTAGTATTAGAGTAAATGATGCATAAACTTATTAAGACAGATTTTACTTAGTGGTTCATTTTTCATATAACATTGAATCCCCACTGAATTTCTTTTATTTGTCTTTCATCATCTGTATAGTCAAAAAGCTTTCTTTAGTCCAAGAAATCTTTATATAACTAATTTTATCAAAGGAAAAAATAAACAGAATTGGAAGGCAAATTCATGCCTCTAGCAAATAAAATCCTTAGAAACATGGCTATGTCTACCTTCTGTCATTTTCCATAAATATCTATATTTTTTATAAATGAAAGACAGTGACTTATTTTAATCCTTTCAAACTGCCTGATAAAATATTATCAAAGTAGAACATATGGGATGGAATGTGCTACTGTCACAATTCAGAATAAGAGTTAGCTAGAGGGTCGGCTGCACAAAGAGAGCTAATGAAGCATTAGGTTAAAACTGAGTAGTTAAACCTGTCAGATGCTTTAAGTTCAGAAGAATTTTTACTTAATATCTTTCTAAGGCCAAAAAGTTATTTACTTTTTCAATTTGTTTCAGGTCAATCTTTTGTGTTAAAAAGAAAGTCCATAATTTAGAATCTGCCTCGCTAGAGTACAAATCCTCTGAACCTAGAAAATTACAAAAGACTTGATTGTAATTTGTGCACGGCATGCCCATTCTCTTACCAATAAAGCTTTCAGATGCTATTTTAGTCTGTCAGGGCCCCTCACTGACAGCTAACAGGCTTTAAAAAATTATTCACTTGAAAAACACTCAGGTCGCTTGCAATTACTTACGCTTTTTCTGTTCCATAGCTCTTATAGTCAATAGCAGCTGAAACCCCAACCACTGTGGCAGGAAACAAGTAACCAGCAACATAATAATATTTCTTCCTTGAATATTCACTTTCAAAAACTTCAACTAACATTAGGTAGAGCTGTACACCTTCTAGGCACATCCAAGCAAAAGCGGCCAAAAAGAAAAAGTGTAGTAGTCCTGCAAATATTGGACAAGCAATCTGTAAAGGAAAAGAAAAAAAAGCACAAAAGAGAACACATGAATACAGACTACGCCAAAATTACACAATATTCACTGATAGTTCTCACTGTCTTTAAAATAAACGTTAAAGAAACCACTGTTTCTTTAAAAAAATTTTTTTTAAATAAATGGAAATGAGTTCTAAACGCCAAATTTGAAGAGTTTAATGCTTACAGAATATAAGGCCAGGTGTGCCAGAAATTTCATCACTGGAAGATATAACTATTTTTAGTGAAATTTAAGTGCAGATAAGAAAACATACCTTAATTTCTCTTCTAGAATTATCTATTATTAAATCAGAATATTTTACATACGGATTAGTTGCTCCATAGATCTTTGGAACAGTTGTTCTAAATAAAATATATTACTTCTATTTTTTTCAATAACAGAATTTAAAAATTCACTTTAATGATGAATATCCTGGCTGTGATTCCTAATGATATTTTCCTATCGTATGTGAAGCATTCTTAAATTCATCCCAGCGCAGATGGATAGAGGGTAAAGCATTAACTAATTATGAAGTACTGACACTGAGACCTCATGGTGATGAACAAATTGCTAGAAGACGAAGAAATGATCACTAGTCAGAATGACTCCATAAGCAAAGTGAAAATGGTAAAAATAGGATTTTTTTCACGTCAGTATCCCTAGAGCTCTTCTATTCAAATCACATGTCTTAATAACAACCCAGAAAAATGCTACTGCGCCTTGATACAAGAAATGAATTAACTCACAGTAATAATACTTAATGATTGCAGCACTCTCTTTTAATTTGTTACAAATTACCCTCCAACATCATCATCGTCAACTATATTAAGTTTACAAGGTCAAATATCAATATCGACATCATGTGTGGATTCACACCTGTTATAGTAATTTTCAGAGATCCAAGGGCAATAAGCTGAAGGGGTGCTTACCATGTATTTCGTCTTGTCAATGCCTATTAGGAAAATAAATTCCGCAATGAAAAGGTTGATACAAAGGTTCTTGTGAATAGTATTGCGGTCACTCTGTAGGCCACGGAAAAAGCAGAAAGTGAAGATGCATATAGCCAGGCAAACAAGGGAAATGACAATTCCCACCCAGGTGATGACGGTAAGGAGTAATTCGTGAACTCCATCTTTGTACTGAAATAAAAACAGTATGAGAAACGTTAGTATTTCTGCATTGTATCAACTAAAGATAAGGTAGCTTTCACATGTGATAGCTCATCTTTAAATACTAAACTCTGTGAACATTCTTATGTATTCAAACAAGGTTCAAAACTAAAAAGGAAACTTGATCGTATAACAGAGTTCAATATTATCTCATTAACTTTTATATCCAAAGAATGACCTACGAAAGTGGAAGATTTTACGTACAAAATAATGCGAGAGCCCAATATTTCAAAATAATGACTGAGATAATTACCTACATAAACACAGAAGAATATTTATATACTATAATAAAGGATACTCAGTTATGATAAAAAAAAATAATTGGCATCTTAATGACTGTCCTGGCTGACAAAAAATTTTAAGCTTCCATTTTCCCTTTGACTTTTTATATTTATTTATATACTAAGAGTCAAAGAACACAATAGACCTGAGAGTTTTCACGCTATATTTCTTAAAATGTTTTATCTTCTGGCTATCATTCTCTTAATCACGGAAAGGAACACGAAGAAACGTTCCAGAAGCTATCCTGACCTTTCAAAATCTGCAGTTTTGCAGTGTGCAACGTTGTTAGGAAAACTTAAAGCCAAAGTTGTAAAACGAGATTCAGACATTCCAGATGGGGAGGGTGTGTTAAATTTTAGAATCCTCAGTCTCTTTTGTAGGACCTACTTCTGCTCCTTTTTTAAATCCCTGACTGCCTCTGCCGAACACCTGCCCAAAGGAGAAAAACTCAGAACAAGTCTGTAAAGCAGATTTTGAGAAGTAACAATAAATATAGGGCCAAGACCTCCTAAAATATATGGACAGTGTAGAGACAATCAGAAATTCACACTACTTTGTTTGCTAAGTTTTAGTTCCGATAAGCACCCAAAGACGGGACTGTTACCCAAGCTGTTTTGAATCTCTGAGGTTTTTCTCTGCTACTAATTAGAAGTGCAAATACTTACTGCAATTTCCCTGTGGGCCATGAGAATTGCAAAATTGGTTAGGTGGCTGCATGCACACGTCGTACGAGTTTTATTAGTGTCAACCAGCTTGCAGCCCTGGGTAGACCAATATCCCATCATAGTTCTTTCTGAGTAGTTCCAGAAGGAGCAGTTTGCATTGAAATAATTGTCAGGCTGGGAAATAAAATGACAAGATAAAATTAGGATTTTACACTCTAAGATGGCAATAGCAATTGTTTAATATGTGTAAAAGGTAATTTAGATTAAACTTTGCATGTTTCGGACTATAAAGTTTTTCATCAGCAAAATTGTAGACTATGTTATACAAGGCAGATATCTAACTTAAAAGGGGTTTTATAGTCCGAAACACTCTAAAGTGTACTCTAAATTACCAAAGACCCATTTTCCACAATTACAATTTCCATCTTATGATTTTACATACTGATGGTACATTGGAATCATTTTTTTTTCTTTTCTGACAAAAATAGACCCTTGAATTTGTTCTGAGAAAATTCTGTAAGGACCAAGTATTTTAAAAATCTATTTGGGGCCCATTTTTATTCTAAGTGACATGTCAGCATCGTCAAGGTTTTTAAAAGAGTGAACTAACTGCAGCAGATGTAAGAGAACAGTGCACAAATTCATTTTTCTTTGCCAATTCTGGGGATCACTTGGCTATCTGTGGGCACGTATTCACTCTGCTTGTAACAGAAGCCAAAATTCTGCAGCCAATCTTCCAACACAGGATAATGATTTAACTGCCAACTTCGTTCTAAGGCACAGCAGAGGAATCACCTCTCTTCAAGTCTAGATTTTTAAAAACACCACAATACTTGATCACAATTGTGTTGCATGTGATCAGTAAAATCAAAAAGAAGACAAACAAACAAAAAGGTCTGCCATGCTAAAAAGGCAGAGTCCCAACAGTTAATACTAGGCTATCCTGCTGCTAAGGTAAGAGTTAATTTTCATTCTAAAACAAATTACAGTCATTTACATTTTCCTGTTGATTACTGAATTAGCTTTCATTAAGAATACACTTAAGTTCTAATAATCACTGAACCAGGCTCATTTAATTTTATGTTCACAGACTTAAATAAACTTATGTCTCTGACCTAGTCCAACATTTGAAATTCAAATGGAAAGGTCTTTTCTTTCCTCTTTGCCTTCTCCCCATTCCCTTTCTCCCTGTCCCCAGCACTTCAAGTTTTGCTTTCCGTCCTCACTGGTTTTATAACTTTCTGTAACTTCATTAGCATATATAACTTACATCAATGTGTGGCAGGGTAAAAAGCACAGGATCTGTCAAGTATACTCTGCTGGATTCTTTATTAATTGAAACTGAAATGACGTGGGAATTCACTGCAATGGTGCTATTCCGACCAATAAAGTCAGCCCCCAGTTTTATGGTTGCGTTCTCTGTACTTAGAAACTGTCCCAAACTCCGGTAAATGATGAACACCAACTTCGCAAGCCCTAGGAAGGTAAAAACAGTCGTATGCCTTTACGGGAAATATGCTTACGAATGAAAAAAGATACATCCAAATAAGAATGAAAGGGAAGAATCCTTCTGGACTCTTTATTTGGATTAAATTTCTTGGGAAAGAGGAAGGCATTATTTTAAATCTGCTTTTAAATGATAAGTAGTATTGTTATATTAAGAGTTAAATATGCAGCATTTGGGGGATTAACAGGTTTAAATGAACAAAAAATCCTGTCATTTGTTAAAAGATTCTGCTCCATCTTACCGTTCCTGCTGTTCTGTTTGACAGTATTCGCAGAAAGTTGGATTGAACTGCCTGCTCCTTTGATGCCCAGAGGAAATTTAAAGTCTTGGACCTGTCCTTCTGTACTGAGCACTGCCACTTCCAGAACTGGAGGAGGCAAAAGATAAAGGGGAGGAAAAAAGGACATTCTTTAAACTACAAAGCGGCACATGATAATTGCCTGGAAAACCACTGCTTCTTTTTTTTCCTGCCTATAAAATTTTACTGTTAAATTTCAACAAAATCATAAACTAAATTACTCTAAGTTAAACCTTTATTGATAACTCTAAAACATTTCATATAATCATTTTAACTTTTTTTCCCATGATTTTGTATCTTCTGTCATGAACTAATTCCTGACTTTTATCCTAGGAACAGCGTAAGACTTAAAAGCACACAACTTTTAAAATTTCATTTATACCATTAAAATAAACAAAAATATTTCAAAGTGTTTTTTTTTTGTTCCGTACATTAAATAACTTTTCAAGGCACATTCCATGACAATGGTAAAATGAGATATGAAGTATAAATCTGATTGCCTTTATTGCCTGTATACATCTATTTCTATGTATATGATATTTTCATACATAATAAGATTATATAGCTCAATTTTGCAATACTTGGTTTTCTCTAATTTCTGAACATAGTGAGACCAGCACAGCATATTTATGAGAAAATGTTCTGGCATTATTTTAAACCTTCCCATTAATTCTCATTAGTAACTAATAACCTTTACATTTTTAAGTTATGTATGCCATAACTTAACAGTTATGCCCTGTATGCCAAATCTGGCCTGCCACCTCTTTTTGTAAATAAAGTTTTATGAGAATGCATCCCTGTTTGCTCATTTACCTACTGTCTATAGCTGCTCAGTTTCTACAATGTCAGTTAAGTATTTGTAACTTAGACCATGTAGTTTAGTTGCCTAGGCTAACTATTCGGGCCTTTATAGTAAAAGTTTACCAACCACTGTACTTTATTCCTACATTCAAAAATTTATGGAAAGGGAACAGGCTGATATAGAACACTAAGAACATTTACCTAATCAACAAGACCAATGTTGTTTAACTTTGTTTCAAAAATATAATAGTCATAACATAAACACTGTCTACTGTAATTCCAATAAAGATTGCAATACTTTATATCAATATTCATTTAAGTTTTTAAAAGAATGGAAAAGCATTATTGGTTCTACTAAAGTCAACTTTTTTATATTAATAATTAGAATATGTCATTTTACTGATGAAATGAGAGGGATTATATACAAAATTCATTAGTTTCATCCATTAGATTTTAAAAAGTAACAGATACTCTTAATAATTCAATAGAGTCCATACATTTTTCTCTGAATTTCACTCTAATGGTGTATATTCTTGCATAGCGATTTCTATACCTAGACAAATATGTGTGTGTGTGTTCACACACACACACATACACACACAGAGATATGATTAATTCACCTACCCCCTTTCTTTTTACAAATATGGGCTTATACCATTACAGTTACCTCTGGATAATAATTTATTTTTTTAATCTTTCACAAATTTGTTCTGTAAAGTATATATAGACTTAGTAGTAAATATGAAATCATAACATTGGAAGATTTTTGTAAGCTATCAGACTACATGTCAAGCACCTGAACTACAAGTTGATAATCAGAGTCATACAGATTTTAGAATTCTATAAGCTGCAGAAGCTGGTTAAAAATATTTATTTTACTGACCCATGCTTAGAAATATTAAGTAGGTGGGTAGGTAGATGATCCATCCCCTCTCTTTATATCAGATTCCATGTATGTGAAAAGGAGGTAGAAGGGGGGAAGAAGAGAGGAAAAATATACATCTAATGTATACCTCACTCCTTTTACGCTGAAAGGGACTCTCAATTATTAACTTTTCTTACAGAAGACAGAAGACAGGGTGAAAGACTGAAATCCTTTGAGTTCTCATGAAAAGTTCCAAATACAGACTTACATGTACAAAGAGTTAATTTCACTCAACAAATATTTACTTTAATTTTAGTAGAGTAAAGCTTTAATTCAAGCTTTAATTCAACATATATTTACATAAGTTTAAAAATCATGTCCATAGTAAAAAATTAATAATTTGAATTTTAAAAGGATCATTAATACAGATCTTTGTAGAGAATCAATAATCAACTTTGTATCAATAAGTAAAATTGTATCAATAAATAAGTAAATTTAAAAACAGATAAAAGGGAAAACTTCCAAAAAACAAAAAAACTGCCTAAAATAAATGAAAAACTCTATTTATGACCATTAAAAAAATAACTGATAGCTAAATGTATGCTGATTCTTAAAAAACTGCTCCAGAAAATAGAAAAAGAATACTTTTCAACTCATTTCACGAGACTTATATAATCTTGATGCATAAAACAGCACAGGGAAAGAAATCATAGAATGTTCTCACTTATTAACAGGATGCAAAAATATTTAATAAATCATACATATATTTTAAGTATAATATCCTGAACAGACTGAGTTTAACTCAAAAGGGCATTGCAAAATACATTAAAGTAATTCACCAAATTAAGAAATTAAAGATGAAAAAAATTATTAGCCAAAATAATTCAACAAACTTCAATACCCATTAAATTATTAAAAAAAAAAAAACTTTACAGAAGAGTAAGAATAAAAGAGAAAAATCTTTGCCAAGATAAAGGTTTTGTTATCAGATAAAGCTTATCTTTCCAAACGGACATGCAAAGATTGATGAAAAACTCAAGAAACATTCTTTTTAAAGTCAGGATGATTCCTATTAGTTTTATTTATTAACATTGTACTAAAAGACCTACCTAATGCAGTAATTCAAGAAAAATGTTATAGAGCTTAAGAAAAAAGCAAAATGTTATTATTTACAGAAAATATAATTAACAGCACAGTAATTTTAAGAGAGACTCTATATATGATTGGAAGTAAAAGAATTTAGCAAGGGTGCAGTCAGCAAATCAAATGTGATCCTGTACAACAAACAATAAACAATTACAATATGCAATTTTTAAAAAGGTACTATTTTTAAAATTTATTTATTTATTTTGAGGGGGGATGGGAGTGACTGAGGGAGAGGGGAGGGGAGGGAGAGAGAGAGAGAGAGAAAGACGGGGAGAGAGAGAGAGAGAGAGAGAAAGAGAGAGAGACAGAGAGAGAGAATCCTAAGCAGGTTCTGTCCTGTCAGTGTGGAGCCTGACATGGGGCTCAATCTGAGGAACCATGAGATCATCACCTGAGCCTAAATCAAGAGTGAGACGCTTAACCAACTGAGCCACCCAGGGGTCCCAAGATACTATTTAAAATAAAAACAAATAGTGTAAGTTATCTAAGAATAAAACTGATTTTAAAAATGCAAGATATTAATGGAAAAAATGCAGAACTTTATTAGAAGAACTAACAAAAAATGGAGAATGTATATATACAAGGTCTTATTTGGGAGACCTCAACAAGTAAATAGAACCGTGACACTTCTTTCAAAATCAATTTACAAAATCAGCCTAATTCTAATGAAAAGTCCAATAACATTTTCTGAGTTTGTGGAATTTGACAACTGACTTTAAAATTCACATAGAAAAGACATGCCAAGAGCAGCTACAGTAATTCCTCACGGAGCAGAATTTAAAGAACTTATCAGACATTAGCAGTATTGAAACAAAAACAAAAGGAGCAATGTATAACACACTTCTAACATGCATAGAAATGACAGATATCATTACAAACCACTGGGGAAAAAAATGAATTATGAACTAAAAGTACTGAAACAACACATTATCTATATTATCAAAAAAAAGGCAACAGAAAACAAAAACCAAATTAGTTTCTTCCCTCATATCATCAACAAAAATAATTTTCAGCTGGATTAGAACATAATTGTAAAAAAAAGGCACAATTTTGTCATTTCTAAAGTATAAGATCATTTATAAAGTTACAAGTATAACTACATAGCAGGGAAAATTTTTGAGGACACCAAAAATGAAAGTTTTTTTTTTTCTTAGTTCATTTATTTATTTTGGGAGAGAGACAGAGACACACACACACACACACACACACACACACACACACACACACAGAGAGAGAGAGAGAGAGAGAGAGAGAGAGAGAGAGAGAGCACAAGCAGAGAAGGGGCAAAGAGAGAGAATCCCAAGCGGGCTCCAGGCTGTCAGTGCAGAGCCTAACACGTGAGTTCATGACCTAAGCTGAAATCAAGAGTGATCCTTAACTGACCGATCCACCCAGGTGCCCCAATTAAAGTATTTCTTAAGACACAAAAAGTCCTACCCTAGAAGAACACACTGATAAATCTGACTTCATTATCCTGTAAAATAAAAGATATCATAAGCAAAGTAAAAAAGAGAAGGGATGCTAGGAATGTTTTCAAACTATATAGTCTACAAAGAATCAGTGTCCAGAATACATTAGCTACAGAAAAATAAATGTATAGGCAAAACCTGTGGACAACAAATTCACAGGAGAGAAAACTAAAATACCCAATAAAGACATTAAGTAATCTGAGAACTGCAAATTAAAACAATAATGTGGTCCATTCAAACCCATTAGAATAACACTTATGTCAATAATGAAGTGTATCAAAGAGATTGATGAAGAACAATAGTATTAAAGGTGAGAATGTAAACTGGTAAACAATATTAGAAAGCAACTTGGCGGTATTTAATAAAGGAGATGGGCCTGCTCCATCACTCAAAAATTCTATTTCTAGGTGTGTGTCCATATATGTCTAGGAAGGCACATACATATGAGCATGAAGATATACAAAAACCTTCACGGTTTTCCTTATTATCAGCCAAAAAGCACAGGCCACTAAAATATCGATCATTGGCACTCAAATCATTGTGGTGTATTGT
The DNA here is from genome assembly GCF_022837055.1 of Prionailurus viverrinus. NCBI lineage: Eukaryota > Metazoa > Chordata > Mammalia > Carnivora > Felidae > Prionailurus > Prionailurus viverrinus. The sequence continues at coordinate 145,569,495 of NC_062568.1, forward strand.
TAGATTGGACGAAGAAACCAGAGATGCACATATCAACGTGCATAAATATGAAAACTATAATGGCAAGGCAAAATTATACAACTACATCTACAGTGTAAAATCATTAATGTTAAAAACACAAAAAAGCAACTATTGAACGTACATACTTGGAGAGCAAAATTAGAAAAAAAAATTACTAACGCCAGCAAACAAATTAAGAATGGTGGTTACACTCATCTGATCAAGAAGGAGGGGATCCAAGGGATTTATATGTTACCAATAACTAGGTCCCCCAAAATGTGAAGCGAAGATGGTGCAATACTCAGGTGTGGCTCAGTTGGGTGACTAGAATACAGACAGTTCTGATATTCTCTTAATCTATATATTCTGTGTGCTTGGAATAACATATGCCTTGTTCAACAGGTTTCCTGACAGCCAGTACACTTCATTCACTGGACAGTCTCACTCACAACCAATGGTGTAGACAGGATTTTAATATATTTTTCTGTCTTTGTGGTTTCCAAATTCATTACCAAGCAGTAGCTCCAATGAGAAGAAAGGGGAAGAAAAGAGAACGTACAGGAAAAACTGTGGCCGATGCCGGGAGACCAGCAACATTCTAGGTTCCGTAAGCCTGGATCCCAGGGTACAAACAACACGGTGCCGACTTTGGCAGGGCCAAAACCAAGCCTCAATGGTGACGTGGCTTGAAGGAGTATAAATCTTTGCTGTTGAGAGCTGCTGTTGACTTTGGGGTTTTTGTTACTACAATATAAATAAGCCTAAATTGACAGCCATGTTGGCTGCTAAGCCCACTGGGAAAATAAATGATAGGGAATTTTATAATGGATGGATTAGGCTGATAATACCCAAACCACCTAATCAGTCATAAGATCTCAAAGAAAGACAACCTAACATGTGCCTCTTTGCAGGATGCAATGGAAAGGTTCTTGGAGAAAACAAATTAACAAATAAACCCGAACTCATCAAGCCTCTAGATCCAATTATTAGTACATATCAATTATGTAAAATGATATAGTGGGAAGAAATAAGCCAAATCAAGAATGTGGGAAATTTCATAGTACAAATCATCTGCTCAACTTCTTCAAAAAAAGGAAAAAGGTTTAAAGAAAAGATGTAGGGAGAAATGACTCAAGCAATGTATCAAATGTACCACAGGGACTTGTTTGTATCCTGGTCAAAACAAATTAAGCATTAACAAATTTACAAAAACCACATAAATTAGTTTTTTACTTTTTAAATGTTTATTTATTTTTGAAAGAGAGAGCCAGGAGGGGAGGGGCAGAGAGAGAGGAGGCCGGAGGATCCGAGGTCGGCTCTGCGCTGACAGCAGAGAGCCCTCTGCGGGGCTCAAAACCCATGAATCATGAGATTGGGACCTAAGCCAAAATCGGATGTTTAACCAACTGAGCCAGGTGACTCCGCAAAATCAAGTAAATTTAAACATACTTTTGTTATCTTTCGAACCTGTTTATGTTAATTTTTAAAAGTATGACAATGGCACTGTGTTTTTAATGCATAGGATACATTTTAAAGTATTGAAAGTAATAATAATATGATGTTAAAATTTGCTTTAAAATACACTGGTGAGAGTAATAAGTGAAATAGGGTTAACTAGAAGTCGAAGATGGGTGATTTTTTTGTCAACATGAAAAAATTCTGCTCCTCTCAAGATATTATTAAGAAAATCACATACTGAGGGAAAATATTCACTGTATCTATAACCAGCAAAAGACTTGAATAATAGATACATAAGGAATCTTTATAACTCATTATTAAGAAGACAAACAATCCAATTAAAAATAGGCAAAATATGGCACAAAAACAGACACACAGACCAATGGAATAGAATAGAAACCCCAGAACTAGACCCACAAACGTATGGCCAACTCATCTTTGACAAAGCAGGAAAGAACATCCAATGGAAAAAAGACAGTCTCTTTAACAAATGGTGCTGGGAGAACTGGACAGCAACATGCAGAAGGTTGAAACTAGACCACTTTCTCACACCATTCACAAAAATAAACTCAAAATGGATAAAGGACCTGAATGTGAGACAGGAAACCATCAAAACCTTAGAGGAGAAAGCAGGAAAAGACCTCTCTGACCTCAGCCGTAGCAATCTCTTACTCGACACATCCCCAAAGGCAAGGGAATTAAAAGCAAAAGTGAATTACTGGGACCTTATGAAGATAAAAAGCTTCTGCACAGCAAAGGAAACAACCAACAAAACTAAAAGGCAACCAACGAAATGGGAAAAGATATTCGCAAATGACATATCGGACAAAGGGCTAGTATCCAAAATCTATAAAGAGCTCACCAAACTCCACACCCGAAAAACAAATAACCCAGTGAAGAAATGGGCAGAAAACATGAATAGACACTTCTCTAAAGAAGACATCCGGATGGCCAACAGGCACATGAAAAGATGTTCAGCGTCGCTCCTTATCAGGGAAATACAAATCAAAACCACACTCAGGTATCACCTCACGCCAGTCAGAGTGGCCAAAATGAACAAATCAGGAGACTATAGATGCTGGAGAGGATGTGGAGAAACGGGAACCCTCTTGCACTGTTGGTGGGAATGCAAATTGGTGCAGCCACTCTGGAAAGCAGTGTGGAGGTTCCTCAGAAAATTAAAAATAGACCTACCCTATGACCCAGCAATAGCACTGCTAGGAATTTATCCAAGGGATACAGGAGTATTAATGCATAGGGCCACTTGTACCCCAATGTTCATAGCAGCACTCTCAACAATAGCCAAATTATGGAAAGAGCCTAAATGTCCATCAACTGATGAATGGATAAAGAAATTGTGGTTTATATACACAATGGAGTATTACGTGGCAATGAGAAAAAATGAAATATGGCCTTTTGTAGCAACGTGGATGGAACTGGAGAGTGTGATGCTAAGTGAAATAAGCCATACAGAGAAAGACAGATACCATATGGTTTCACTCTTATGTGGATCCTGAGAAACTTAACAGGAACCCATGGGGGAGGGGAAGGAAAAAAAAAAAAAAAAGAGGTTAGAATGGGAAAGAGCCAAAGCATAAGAGACTGTTAAAAACTGAGAACAAACTGAGGGTTGATGGGGGGTGGGAGGGAGGAGAGGGTGGGTGATGGGTATTGAGGAGGGCACCTTTTGGGATGAGCACTGGGTGTTGTATGGAAACCAATTTGTCAATAAATTTCATAAAAAAAAATAGGCAAAATATATGGACACTTCACAAAAAGATACATGAAATGGTCCATAAGCATGTAAGAGTTGAACAGCTATCAGTAATAAGTAACTTAGCAATTACACAAATGCAAAACAGAACCAATATGAGATGATACTACAAACTATTCATATGGCTAAAATCAAAAGGATTGACAATCCTAAATGTTCGTGAGGATGTGGAGTGACTGGAAGTCTCATAGCACTTAGGAGTATGAAACAGTATAAACACGTGGGAAAATGGCAGGTTTATCAGTAACAGCCGAAAAGTAGAAACAACGTAAATGCCTAACAAGTGAATAAATACACAATTAGTGGTGTTTCCTTATAATGGAATGCTACTCAGCAAGGAAAATGAAAGACTGCATTATTGATGCTCTTACCAACACAGATGAATCTCAAAAACATTGTTCTGTGTAAAAAATGCAAGATCAAAAAGAGTACATACGGCATGATGCCATTCAACTAAAGATCCAGAAAAGGCAAAGCTAAATTAGTGACAGAAAAGAGACCAGCGATCACTGGGGGCTGGGGGTATGAGGAGATCTACTGCAAGAGAATCAAGGGCCCTTCTGAGGTGATGTTGGTCCCATGGGTGTGCATTTGTCAAAACTCACCAACTGTACACTTAAAACCACTGCTTGTATTATATAGAAATTATACCTCCAAATTGACTTTAAAAAGCTATAATCAAATATAATTATATGAGATATAATTATACAATTTTTATGAGGTCATGTATTATAAGGGTAAATCACACAATAAAGTTAAACTAAGGATTCAAGGAGAAATCGCTAAGGAGTCAAATCAAATTGTCTTAATACCGAAGATATTGTAGCCATGCCCTAAATTTAGTTAAGAGCTTTGGGAAAGTGAGGACATAAAGGAATAATGGGCTATTTTAGTCCTCATGTCTAAAAAGAGAACAAGTCCCAGGAAAAAGGTAAATGCTTTCCTCATACTAAATCATGGATGGTATTTGCCACCAAATTGTTTGTATTTTAGAAATCAAAAGTACATGTGTACTACATTCTATAACAAACTTCACCAACAATGTCTTTGTTATTTTTTTTAAGATTTTTTTTTTCAGTTTTTTTAGTTTTTAAAGTAATCTCTACACCCAACATGGGGCTCAAACTCACAACCCCAAGATCAAGAGTCACATGCTCTACTGACTGAGCCAGCCAGGTGCCCTGTCTTTTTTCAGGTAAAAATTTAAAAAAAGAAAAGAAAAGAAACCAGCATGAAGTGTAATACTTCAGAACTCTTGAAAACAGGTATTAGAAAAAAAATATTCCTGGACATTTACATTTTCAGACTAGGTCTCAAGCTGCCATATAATTATCTCAGATATCTAATTAACAATGTGTCCTGTATATATGCTAAGCTGATGAAGCTGATGGGAGCACAGCATATCAGCCTGGCCCATCAAATATTTCTGCATACCTGGAAAGGGTATAAAAGGGAAATTTCAGGTGGTGTTTTTTTTTAATAGCCATTAGATTTTGAAAACAAATGTAGGTCAAACGTGCCACTTCAAATAATACTTTCTACGATGCATCCTCTAAGATGATCAACTTCACACTTTTTTATCCTTACAGGTATATCACTGGAAAAATTTGAGAAGAATTGTTCAATGTATATCTTAGGAATCTTACTGGGCTAGCAAATAAATTAACCAAAAATAATGAAAGTTTTGGACAAAACAGAGAGCTTTATTCATTCTGTATTACTACTAAGGCTGTGGCAGAGTACCATTTTCCTTATGACCGCTATCCCAGATCACGGCAGGCCAATTTACATACTGTCGCCTCGTTTCATCTAATTTGAGGTTACTGAGTTCTTTATCATTCCCAAAGCTCAGAGTACACAAAAACATATGGTTTTAATAACACTTTATTTCTTTCTAAAAATTCAGTTATTTAAAATAAACTTAACCCTTTGACTTTAAATGCAATTATCATAATCTGATTTATACACCTTTATTTTCTGCATTTTAAAATATGAAGTCCCATGATTTAGGCAGGTACAATTAGGCAATAAGATATGGGATCCCACGTAGTTTTTTCCAGTATCTATTGCACCAATGCATTCTTGGTGGAAGGAATAGTCTGTGTTCCCTTTTGTTGTTTGTTTGTTTGTTTGTTTATGTTTATGTTTGGGAAACTTTTTTGCTTTACTAAGATATTATAAACGTCATCTGAGTTCACCCTCTCTGAATAACCAACAATTCTAAATCATTCAAGCCTATATTAATATAATTTTACTGTACTTACTGAGTTTTTCAAATATCATCAAAAGTGAATTCCTACCTCTCACGGCCAGCATTTAAATGCTAAATTGTGCTTCGAAACTATCTGCAGCTATTTTGCAATCTATGAAGCATGTATATTCTGCATTATGGGAGATGTAGTTTGTTGACCACATTTTCACCTGAAGGCAGTTGTGTTTAGTATAAACATTTGGCTCAAATTCTGTGTGCCTAAAATATTTGACCGGGAGGATACATTCCAGAAAGTAATTTAAATTCATTAGGAACATGTTATATAAAATGGGAAAGCGTTTTCCCCAGTTCCACAGCAAGCACTTTCATTACTTACGCAATCCATATTCTGGCATTTAAGTACTCTAAACTTCTTTAATGATTTTTCAGTTCGAAAAAAAAAACCTACATAAAACCAACTTTTAAAAGATACAGAGAGATTTTGGCTTCTGCATTAATTTTATGAAGTGTGATCAATAAATTGTAATTTGACAAAAGAGAAGTTTGGCTCTGGGAAAAAACAGATTCAGAAGGGAAGCATCATTCTCTTAAACATGTACCTTCTAAATCAAAATTAAAGCTGACAATATATTCACTTACCAATATTTTCTGTGGGCATTGAGACCCTGGTTGGTTCTACAAGATTGTCAGCCAGGACAAAGGCACCTTCTTCCAATGTATCGAGTAACATCGTTGCTGTGTGCGCTTGTTCAGAAGAATTCATGTGTTTCCAAGATTCCAAAGCTTCAGGTCTCAGAAGATTGTCCACTGTGTCGACAATTGCCTGCATCCATTAGAAAACTATCATTAGTTTTGACTGCTTCTAGTACCAAGGTGATTTTCACTCACTGACTAGTGACAATTGTGATATTTATCTGTCATGATGATTTACTCTCATTTCAAGATGGAAGAGCACCTGAACAACATCTACCTGGCCAACTTGAAACATATCTTACCATCTCAAAATGGAGCTGAAGATTAGTAGAACACTATTTGATTTTAATGGGTAAACGTAAAAAGATGGCTTGTTTATACTCATCTAATAGTATCTCAACTGTCAAAGAGAAGTACAACCAACGTCAGCTCTTAACCTGAGGAATTACTCTTACACGCATGTCATCCCTACTTATAACCTCAAGATTTAAATGTTCTAAATAGAAAGCCCTGAGATCTCTAGAATAGCCTGATATTTATGCTTGAAAAGTTAAACCACACTGTCTTTTAGAACATGAACTAAAACAGTAATCAAAATAGTGCCTTATACCACTGTCTACTTATTACCTTTGGGAAAAAAACCAAGATGATTTCAAAGTTTATAAATTATCTGTGCGCATTTCACTCTTCCAATTCCCTGTCCAGCTAGAAAACACTTGAGAGTATACCTTAGTTCATAAACAATGATCTGTTTTTAAAAGAATCAAGAGAACAATCCAAATATTTAAAGCCTATGCTAATAATTTTAGGACAACAGAAAAGTAGAATAAGGTCTTCACAACCATCCAAGTTGTAAATGTTCATATTTGTAGATTCAATTTATTACCAACAAAATAACATAAAATAAAAAAATACAACCCAGTCAGTTAAGCAACTGAAGGCAGGCTTTTGTACTGATAACTACAGCGTACATTGACTATGGCTTGGAGAGCTGAAATCACTAAGTTTATTTACTCTATCCCATTTACCTAGTCATAATATGTCATTAAGGCCATATATAAATTGTTTTGATCTATTGGTAATCACTGAGGGAAAAGAACATACATCGCGCAAAGAACAACAAAAATCGCTACTTTGAGGTACGATATTGGAATAAGCAAGGGGAAAAGTTGTTTGAAGCTACTGTCAGAGTAAGATTAATTAGCTTAATCCATCTTAATATCCTCGTTCTGTCTGCCTTGTGAGCCACCACGACCTTCCTGGCAGGTGGAAGATACTTCCAAGTAGCGTTAAAGGCTTTTTTCTCTCTCTAATGGGAGATAGAATAGTCAAAATGCTCACAGTGATACTGCTGCAGCCATTAACTAGAGTGGAACAGAAATTGGTCTGCTGAGGCCAGATTCATTAGTCACCAAGAAATACAGACTGGAGCCTCTAATCTAAGTTACAAATGAATCCTCTGTCACCAAGTGGGAACTCACTTCATTTGCATAGTGTAAGTCAGCTTCTGATTTGTAATTTAAGTAGTTTTATTAGTCTTATCTGGGCAGAGAAGCTCATTTGAGAGATACTGAAAATGACACTGGTCAGAAATTAAGGTCACGCTGAAACTCACTACGCATACACATAACTCGCTGATGACAAGTTTTTATTAATTTGAAACACTGTATTTATTACCATTTGTACTTTTCTAGCGGAATCAAAAATGATCATTAGCCTAATCATATTCCTTAAGTAGTCTCTCCCTGCCAAAGAAAGAAGGCTATTCTTTTCCCACTGAGATCTATGTCCTGGGCAACATACCAATTATTACATTTCACACATTAACTAACACCTTAAAGGTGAACTGAAAATTTCAGTATGACAAATTCTATACACTTCAGCAGTTATTTCTTTGCCCCCATTAAACAGGCTAAAAAGGAAATTCAGAATATTACTACCTAAAAACAGACTTTCCCGACACCTTTCCTTTTGTAAAGTTTTCAGATCCAACACTGTCTATTACGAGCTAGTGACAGGCCCCCCCCCTTTTTTTTTAAGCTCTCGCAACTAAAACTGGTAGTCATGGCTTTTGAATAACCTCTATTCTACAAAACTACAGGGTTTTTCGTTTTGTTGTCCTGTGTATGTGAATTAGTTCTTCAAGGTATGATTTATTAAGAATACGGCCCCCAGAGGAGTAGGATTAGAAAATAACCACCCCCCCCAAAAGAAACTTCTAAAATTCACATAATAAAACAAAATGCAATCGGGTATTATTATTTTGATCTATCACACAAAACTAGCGTGGCACACTTCCACTGTCAGCCTCAGCATGCTTCCTATTACTTGGATATACCAGGGAGAAAAATCGGCTGGAGTGAACAAGGATTCTGAGCCAAACAGAGGCTTTCTGTTTCTATTAGCCTGATAAAAACCAACATAGAACATATATCGATAACACTGTCACATTATTTATATTTCATTTCTAGTAACCCATCCCCATATCAACCTGCTTCTAGAAATGACTCCTAAAACTTTCAGGACAAAGCCTTTTTTTTTTTTATTTAAGAGTACACCACAGAGATAAGAAAGCAGTGACTTTTTCATGCACATACATTATGACTCTACAGTCTTTGATATGATAAACTGCCAAGAATATATCATAGCTGTTTTACTCAAGTTGTTTTTTAATCCACAGAGATGACAACAGGAAACAAAGAGACTGTATGATTACTTTCCAATTCAGAGGATATTTCATTAAAATTCTTGCATGTTTGGATAAATGAAGAAAGAGCGAAAATTATAAAAGTAAATTATTTGCTTATTCTGAGAGTAATATACCCGAGAAAAGCCAACATTTGTACAGCTGATATGGGGCACATTATATAATTATCAAAGACTGAAATACATTGGATCATGCAGCAAGATGAGAAAGCGTGGCAGGTAGCTGAAGGAGGGAGAAAGCAGGGTGACAGCACAGGAGAGATACCTTAAGGTAAGCCCTGCATGTCTTCTCTCGTTTTTGGAGCTTTTTAGTAAAAGAAAAGAAAATCAGAGGTTAGATTTTATCTGTCGAAAATGAGGAAAAAAGAAATCCTCAAAACTTAGGCTTGTGTTCCTGAGCTCAAAGTTTATTATGCACAGCAGTCCTCTGGATTTTTGTGAGTTTACGCTGACTGCCAAAACTGCACATTTACAGTTTATAGCTGCATTTTATTAAATATACTAATCCAAAGCACTGTGATAAAACTAGAGCCAAAATATGTGGTTAAAAGAAACAAAAGTGTCTACTTTTTAACCCTATAAAACCATATTAGCCACGGATTTTGGCTTAATATGAATCCCACAGGCTTATTTTATAGTATGGTTAAAGGAGCTACCAAGTTTTTGTCATATTAGGAAAGATTAAGAGCACTAATAACACCATCCTCTTAGAGAGGGAAACCTGTCCTTCTCCCCAAACCTGCAATTGAAAACAGTATTACAGTGGCTAACATTCCTCTATGCGGTACAATTTTGCTGCCACCGTAAGAGTTGCATGTATTAGCGTCCAGAGTGTATGAGGTGTGTAACACATAATCTCTTCAAGTGCAGATAATGCGTTTGTAAGTGGGAGTACTGACCACAATCAGGCAATGTTTGCTACCAACTAAAATCTCCCTCAGAGATTTTAACTTTTTTTTTTTTGTCATGTTGCTCCTTTCTCAACTCTAATTCTCTCTTGGGAAATTAACCGAATTAGAAATTTTGTTTCTAAGTATATGTCAAGCATGGGGGGCAGGGGTTTGGCAGTCCAACGCTAGAAGAATGAAGAGCTGCCATATAAAATGTCTGACTAAATGACAGGAAATTCTTACCTACCTTGTTATAACTCCGTCCAGCGGAATCCTTTTCACTAGGTTTCAGTTCCTGCAGCTGTGCATCAAGAATGTCCACCAACTGCTCCATCAATCTCACCGAAGAACTCACATCTCCAGCAAACACTGGCCCTTTGGTATGTTTCGCCAGTTCATTGGCAAGACTAGCAGCGTTTTCTCCACTTCTGATCTGAAATGACAATTTATATTATCTCAGTATGACTTCTTGTTCTGTTTGTGGCTTCTTGTTCTTTTCCCGAGTATCTCTGTTGTGGTGAGAGAAATAGTTGCAAATATGTCAAAATCTGCAACTAATTGAGACCAATAACTTTCTCTTCATTTCAGATGATTAAAGGTTCTTAAATCCTCAAGACACAAAAGAAATTCTTAACCAGACCTTGAAAAGAAATGAGAAGAAAAGAAGAAAACCAGAAATCCCTTTTTAAAAAAATCTTTTAGAATAGCTCTCTCTCAATTTCACTACCACCATTTTAAACAGCTGCTTAAAAATCTGATTTATTTATTCCAAAGATCCAGAAATTTAAACCAGAATGTAATCAGCATGATACTGGGAGGTGTTATCTACCACTTGCTTGCATTTCAGAAAGGTGAATGAGGAAGGAGAAACTAAAATGTCACTGCATTACACTGTAATATTAAAGTTACTAATGCCTTTTAAAGTCATTTTTATTTATTCTATTATAATCATCTGTGATATAAAGCATAAACATCTGCTTGCATTCTGTGGATTCAGTTGCAAACTTAATGATATTTGATTTATTAGGCCAATGGACTATTTGTCTTACAAACATCAAAAGAAACAGAACAAACTAAATATGAATGAAATTAAGCAAGTATGTATTCATTAAAAAGCTTAACATAGAAAACAGCATGCCCCAAAACATATGTAACTTTGAACAAATAGTTTACAGACAAAACTATGCATAATTTTTAAAATTTTTATACTGAACAAAGAGCAATGAAGCTGGTTTTAACATACAAAGCTAAATTATTTATGTTAGACGTTAAAGCCCTTAATCACCAATGTGTATCATATTAAAAGGTTCCAACCAACCTTCTGAGCCAGCTGATTTACCCAGTGTGAGGTACAGTTGCTAAGATCGGGGCCCTTAGGGTTCCATGTTCCAGTGGAAACCATGCAGAGATAGGAGGCAGTTCCTACAACAGATGTAGAAAACAACAGTGAAATTGAAACCATTTTTCTGCAGGCATTCGGGAAATCAGCTAGGATGATACTACTCTGCATGTTAAATTTTGAATAAACGCTAATGGAAGTGGTTGACAATAACTGACAAAAAGTAGGGTACAATGCAGATTGTAAACAGTAAATATAAAGTCAGCGTTGAAGTATCAGACATTTACAGCAAACAAACAAAAAGCCCTTGATTTTCTTGGGACTCATCCAAAATGATACTCCTAATGAGAAAGGCAGCTGTAAGAAGCCTCACTGGAGTCCATGGGCAAAAAATGCCACGCTTGACCCAGGTCTTTAAAAGGGAGAGTAATTCACAGCCCGACCTTCAATAACTTTTGCAGTTTATGAACCGTTAAGTTGTCTACAGATGTTTTGTTACCAAAGTTAACAAACATAATAACAGAGGTAGTTATCATCAATGTCTCTCTTTCCTCGAAATCACCTCGGTGTAATTCAGAACCAACTTACTGAATTTAAAAATAGACGTTTGGCATTTTACAAGAAATACCTCTTGTTCCCTTGGGACACGGTCGTTCAACCATCATTCCCCTTTGTGTCTGAGGCCACTTTATCCCCCTCGCGTCTAATGCCTCGCAGAATCTCTCTGGCAGGGGAAAAATATTTGTTACAGGAGGAATTTTGGTTGTAGAAACTGCTGGAGGTGGTTTTGTCCCCTTGCTTCCTTCCTGTGATCCGGCTACGGTTGTGCTCATGGGGCCTTTCTGTGAAGCAGTGCTTGTGGTTGGTACTGTGGTTTTGAACAGCTCAGCTGAAGAAGTTATTGTCACAGCTGTGGTAGGCACTATGGAAAAAAGATGAGTATATTAACCTCAAACACACACTTGCACTCACATACAGGCACACATGGGAACGTGTATAGGCACAAACACAACACAAAACCCCTCCCATCCAGTTACCCCAAGTCCAACGAAATGAGAATTAGTGAGAACGCCAGTAAGGTCGGAGAAAGAATAAATCCATTCATTTATGTCAATTTACTCATATCGTTGACTAAGTGATGGTTGTGGAGGCTTTACTATCGGTTTGTCTGTTCGACTCGAATTGTGTTAAGTCTGTATCTCAATGAAATATTTGAGAATACAATTTAAGTATATTTTATGATGCATCATCCAACAGAAACCGAAGGTCGGTTTTAAATAAAGTTGTGGTGTCCACACCAAATATATGTTAAATGAAACAATATGGAAAAATTCTTTTTTATATAAATTCATACCCTATAAATAATCAAAGTATCAATAAAAACCTGACAATTATATATAATTAAGACAACAGAAAATTTAAAGTCACCCACTCTACATCTTGCAGGAAAATAAATACTGTGACATCTTTCCACCCAGCAGCCATTCTTGCTTGAGAGAATTTTGAGCATGCCTGATTAGATCCAAACAGAAGATAAGCTTGGCATGCTTGTGCTGTGTTAGTAAGGAAACATCTGAGGCTTCGTTAGGCATATTTACATTTGAAAATGTAGGCAGAAAAAGCAACTCTTCTGGTCACAGGTTACAATGCAATCTCTTATCAAGATAACAGGTTAGATCAAATCATGCCTAATTTGAAAACAACCCTACATTATCTTACCAACTTGAACAAAGAGTATAAAAGGAACCACGGTTACACATTTAGAGTATAAACTTAAAAAGGAAATTATTTTAAAAGGTTGACTTCTAGCATTACTTTCCAACTGTTAAATCCACCAGGTTAAAAAATAATGGAGCTTAATGTTTCCTTCATTAACTACCATTTAATTGGTTTAAACAACGAAAATTCTGTCAGTAAAACTTTAAAGCTATCATTTAAAATCTATTAGGGGGCGCCTTGGTGGCTCAGCTGGTTAAGCGTCCGACTTCGGCTCAGGGCCGGATCTCCGGGTCTGTGAGTTCGAGCCTGGCGTCAGGCTCTGTGCCGACAGCTCAGAGCCTGGAGCTTGCTTCGGATTCTGTGTCTCCCTCTCCCTCTGCCCCTCCACTACCTGTGCTCTGTCTCCCTCTGTCTCTCAAAAATAAAAAAAATACATTAAATAAAATCTATTAGGTGATCACACTAAAGTTTTATCAACACTTATAGATTACTGTCTCTTAAAACCTTATACATATGATGCTGTAAATTTCAACGATTTGAGGACAGCAAATTAAAAATAACTATTTTTCAAAAATCTTACAAAAACATTAAGTTATTTTATGCTTTCTCTATAATGTGAGAAACAAACTAGAACTTTAGAACTTAGAAAACAAGTTTATATAATCACTAATATGTTTAATATTTTAAGCTGTGGTCCATAAATAGTTGTTATTTATATATTCCTGCCAGTACTGACAGAGTTTCCTAAGTTCACCACAAAAAGTAGTGTGCATTTGTTTTAGTTCTTTAGCAGTGAGACACCTCTTGTTGTCCGTAAATGCATACTGCACACTTTCTACACCTTTTTTCCTTCTTTTGCAAGAGAAATTTCTTAATCATGTGTTTTATTTCCAGGGCATAATTTATTGACCATATGAGAGATGCCTGTGTACATTAGTCAAACATCATGTCTAGCCAGCTGCTGCAGAAACCTATTCAAACCTGTCTATCTTTTCCTGTAAAGCACTTGCCTGACATCTTGTTAAACCTCTGTAATTTTCTTTTGATTACAATGCAGCCAGGCTTTCAGTGCTTTCTCAATTAACATTTGTCAAAAGCATCACAATCTTTTACAGAAGTGTCAAATGACTGCCTCTGAATCAAATCTTAAAGAGTAGTGGGGAATCGGAGCAAAAGGAAAAGGGCAGAGCAAAATGGTTTAGTGCCACACCGTCTTATGTATCTCTTGACACCGCATTAAGTGGTACATATTTAATCACTGAAGTACGAATTAACAATACTGCAATTAGCGATCCGTTACCTAAACATCCAGGGAAGATTCATAAAAACTGAGTCAAGGTAGGTAATAAAATGACCTCTGGTAAATGCACAACATTTCATGCAACATGCAATGTGTTTCTGAGAAAAAATTTCATACATTTTCACCTTTTCTTCATCAAAAGTTTAAAGGGAATCAACACATTCTTCAAAGATAAATCAATGAAATATGGGACGTTGTGAAAAACATGAAAGTAAACTTGTATGTGGCAAAATTAAACCCTTCCTAAAGACCATGAGGATCTCTGGAATTTTGCAAGGCTGAAGTTTAGCACCTTCAAGGAAAGCCATTTTTTCTAATGACAAAGCCACGAATGCAGAGGTTGTTTCTAAAAATTAATATTTCTTCCAGAAGTGAAGACAGGTCCCAACAGGGCATCTGATAATGATAAAAGCCTACACTTATTCAGCATTTATGTACCAGATGCTATGCTAATCACCATTCATGGATCATCAGATCATCTTATTTAATCCTTGCCACAACCCCATGAAGTAGGCACTATGATTATCTTCCTTTTACAGATGAGAAACTTGAGCCATGGAGAAGGTTAGGCAATTTGTTTAGGGTCACCTGGCTATATTCTTAAACGTTATGATCTTTTCTACATAAAAGATTTTCATAGACTCTCGAAAAGTATGGCACTCCCCCACCCCCCCGCAAAACATTCTGCCCTTATTTTAGAGCATTTAACTGAGACTTTTCTGTGTAAATCTCTAAAACAAGACAACATGCGGGAAGATAACATAAAATACTAGAGCAACAGATGATAAAAAGTTTCATAATGAAACTGACATGGCAAAAGATTCAAAACTCAAGAATACCCTAAAAATGGTAACAGAAAACACATGGCAACCCACAGAATTTTATCGCAAATCTAGTCTGATTTTACAAAGTTCTGTCCCAGAGTTATCAGGGTGTTATGTCAAACACTCAGATTAAATGACTTAGCATTCTGCCTACGCTTATCATTTGAGTATAGAGATGTAGGAACAGTGCTAAGAAAGTGCTAATAAACACACTTAAGAACTACCCATGAAAATTTCAACAAGCACATACAGAATGCTTCAATTTACTCTGATGGTGTTTACTAACTACAGTTTACTAACAGCATCCATTTATGCTACGGGTAGCACTTCCCTCATCCAGGTCCAAGAACCCACTCACTGTTCACTGAATAAACTCCAGTTATTACAGTGAGTCCATGGCCTGGAAAGGCAAAACTGTGTATTCATTAAATTTACTTTTATTCAATGTCTAAACATAATGATCATCTTGTATTGAGCAGTCATGATCAGTGGAAAGAGGTTTCAAGAAATATGGATTCTTGAATCCACTTCCTAAATATATCAACCTATTTCTGTTGATAAAATTTTCTTCTCCTATTATTGAAGTGTCATACTTTAAAATTACTCCAAGACAAATATTCAGGAACTTTCAAAACCCAAGACATCGTGTTTTTTCAATAATACCTGAAATATCAAATTTGCAGATAAAGTAAATATAAAGCAATTCAGATTAAGAAATATAAAAGAGTTTATAAAAAAAGAACTGAAAAAGTTTTTCCTAAGCCCACTCTAGAGAGGGAGAAGGTGGAAAGAAAAACAGACTTAGTTTAGAGAAATGGAGTGAATGAACTATGCAGAGATCACATAAGGTTAAAAATTCAAAGAAAAAAAAGATGTATTTGCAAACCATGATTAGGGCAAAGAAATAATATACTTGCCCTGTTAGGAATAAAAAGGCTTGGGTTTATAAATGGGGAAAAGTATTGAAGTTAATACACTATGCAACAGTCCACAACAAAAAATGAAAGGAGTGGTAATTTTACCATTTTATATACCAATGTATATACACCTTGGTAACACACATGGTTAAGCAAAGCCAGTACATAAGACTCTGAATTACAGCCAAACCAGTCAATCATTGCTTTATGACAGCTGAAGACCTGAATTCTCTGATTGCTTTGTCCTATCAGTTTTGTGGATCTTGCTTCTTAAAAGCTGACAGTAGCTTATTGATTTGACCTAAATTGATGGGCCAGAATAGTTCTACAAGGCCCCATCTCCATGCATATAGATATCAGCACACATCTTGGATGAGAGAGACAGGAGTCTCTAAAAGCATATGAAGATAAATTATAAGAAAGAGAGAAGAGAATATGGTTCCAACAGTAGCAAGAGAAATTTAGGTCATATAAAACTTTTTCTACCATTAAGGGCTTAATAAGGGGTCAATATGAATTCTCACTTTCCAGGAGTATTTAAGAATGGCTAAATATACTGGATAACAAAACACAGTTGTAGGAACACAACTACCAAATATGCCAAGTTTCTCATTTTCAAAGCAGATAACCGCTCTTTCCAAAAATATCTAAATTATCACAGACTTTTTCATCTGAAGTGGATCAAATTATTTACCAGAAAATAAGCCACATGTGGAAAATGACATTATTATTCATCTTATATTGTGTGACCAGTGGACAGGGCCAATGATTCTTTGTTGAATTTAACCTGTAACTCAATTTATTCACAACCCTTCTGTTGTTGCCTATGAATTTGCATTTCTAAAAGTATTTATTTCTTTTTTTCCTAATAGAGGGCAAGTGATTTTTTGCTGCCCAAAACAAATTTAACAGCTGTGAGAGTAATACAGGTTACAAAAAAGATTAACACAAGGATCAATACACAATGTCAAATTTTGTCAATTTCTGAAGTTTGCCTTTAACAAACCTATAGGGTAAAGAAGAAGGATGGTAACTAGACAGTTGAGATACAGGAAACATCCCAAATTACTGGTCCTATGGGAAAAAAGATATGTCTAAATTTAAAAGTAAATGATTCTATATTATCAATAAAGATTTTTATGCCTCAAAGATGTAATTGCTGAAAATTTAACAACAGACATTACCACTGTAATTTTAAGCTAAAAAATTTCAGACATACATGAATTAGAGTAACAATATGCCATTATTCTCTTTTTAAGCAAAAATTACATATTTTTGGTATACTAGAAAGACTCAAATGAGAATTTCAACTATAAAAAGCTGTGGCTTCTGTTCTTAGGTCCTGACGCTATTAGAATATTTAGAACTCAGTAATAACATATCTTAAAAATGTGTATACGTACATGTAATTATGTTTAAGTCTGTGGATGTGTATGTATTGCTTTAATAGAAAAAGATACAAATTTCTTTTCTACCTTGTTGAAGAGACTGATTTAATCATGTCAAAGTTCCAAAGAACTTTCTGGTTCCTAAAATTTTGAAGTAACTCAGTAATTTGAACATTCCAATTAACTAGGTAAACTGAAATATTCAGCTTTAAAACACAAATGCTATTGTTCAAATAGAAAAGACATAATGCAAGCTTTATAGAAATATATGAATCAGTTACTTTATCGTGAGTATGAGGTAATCTGGTTTTAATGAAATATTCATTTAATTTACCCTCAAAAATTGTTTTCCACAGAACTGAATATAATTGACAACTAAAATGTATTTCCAAAGATTTTACATTACTTTCTAAAGTAATGATCCTCCATAAAGTACCTAAAGAGAACACAAATTGAAAACGTTAGCTTATCCATCTTCATAAATCATCACTTGGGATCATTTAATGCTTAGTCGATGTGTGACAGTTGAAGTCACAGAAATATTTACTTAAAACCATCACTAATTTATCAGGAAATAAAAATGTGTGATTCTACTAGGAAGATGTTGGATGACTCCCTTTCCTACCCAGATAGCAGACACCACAACTTCAGAACACTTATGCCTGACATTGTACATCAAGCCTGACAATTCTCCTGGGATTTCCTAACACACATTTCCCTTAACCACTGGCGCCAAGAAGTTAAAAGGTCTGCACATAGATTGTAATCAATTCAGAAGTCAGGTAGGAATAGGAAAAGAAAAACAAAAAAAACACAAAGCTAACAGGTTCGTAGCTGGTATTACATTCTTAGCAATGCAAAACAAAACCGACTAATGATGTTACAATTTTTTGAAGTCAACATTTAAATGAAAAAATTCAAAGAAAGAAAATGGGCCAAAATAAGGGTAAAATGTACACACTACGTGCCAACATGAAATACCACGACATCATCCTTTGAGCTTTAACCATGAAAAGGGGAAGAAAACGGACAGGAAAAAAAAAATCACAAAAAACCTGAGTCTTTTAAAAGTAAGCTATTCATAAAGACCTGAGCATTAGCAAGCAAACGTTCTTACCTTGGGCAGGATCCGGTGGACCAAACTCCAGAGAATATCGTAAAATGAAGTTATTGTTCCACACGTAGAGTTGGTTATCTCTAGGATTGTAATCCACTGCAGCAATATACTGGTATTGGTTGGGGAAAGGAACATCTACATACTCTCCTCGGTTTAATCGGGTATTGTAAATGTAATCAATTGCATTCTTGCCTGTTTCACTCTCATTGTCTTGATAAACTGACCTGACCACATAGAGGACTCCGCAGATCATAAAAGCATTTGATGCAGCACGTTTGTCATACACAGTCTCCCACGTTGCTTCAAATCGAAGAGTATATGGATTTAGTTGGCTAATAACTATCATTCCATTGTTCTGTTCAGTGGCATAAATGACCCATAAGCCATTTTCATCAACTGCTAGGTCGATATCAGTCTTTCCTCCCCATCTATACGGTGAGGTATCATGATAGTTGGCATAGTTAATTATGGCCTCTCCACTCTTAATTCTAGTCCTCAAGTCAAATTTCACAATATTCCTTGTTCTCTCTTTGTTAAAGAAGACAGCACCATCATATACTACAAATCCAGTACCATCTACTCGATTTGGAAGTTTGTATGTTGTTGTTTGGCGACTGTTTTGGAAATCTTCTAAAGAAGCATATTCTATTAAAGTATCGGTACGATAGGGAGTCCAGGGCATGAAATAAATTTTATCTGCAGCCTGAAGAGGGTCCTTGCACCAAGCACCTGCCTTTTGTTCAGCTTCATATATACATGGTGAATCCACAATTGCTTTCAAGGTCCCAGGGCACACAAAAACTAACAGTCACAGAGAAAAGACAACAATTAAGCCAAGTTAAAAAATTAAACAGGCAAACACAAGTTTTAATGATCATAAATCAAAAGAGAAAAAAAATTGTTTTATTAACATTTGATTTTTTTGTAATTTATACAAGTACCACCTTTCCTTCTTCAAGTTACCATAATCAATGTACCAGCATACAAAGTGGCTGGGGTTTGTTTTCGTAAGGGCAAACCTAAGTTTAAGATCATTCACAGCTAAGTTGACAATGTGCACTTTTGCTGTGTGTTTTCAAGCTTTTGATTTGGTAATTTATACTTTAAAACTTTTAAGCTTTGTGCATAGCAGTGTACAAAATATTTAGTCCCAGCTTTGTACCCTCCTTCCCCTAGCACACTTATAAACCCTCAAAAAGCAAAACACCAAAATAAAGCAAATAAAACAAAAACCCAATGTGAAGGCTTATTTAGAACTTTTATAAAGTTAGACTGAAAACAAAGGTTCTTCAATTGAAGAAACGTAAATATTCGGAAAATGTAATTAGGAACAGAGAAAAGTAAATACAAGAAAAGCAGAGATGAAACGACCAGGAGACCCTGGAACCATGGCATGCTATGGAGAGGGTTCTGGAAGCCAGGCAGGATGACACTTTAATAATAAAATATCCAAAGGTGTCAGAAAAAGAGATAAAGGGTGAAAAAGAAACACAGAATGGAGGAGCAGCTCCCCCTGGCCGACTTCAGAATTTTCACCCCATCACCAGATTTAGCAGTCATATAATTTCACTGTAAACAGTCGACTTCTTTATGAGGTGCATTTATGAGATCCTGCTGATTACTTTAATGTCAGGAGTATTGTGGGGAGAGGGAAGGGAGGAGGTAACATCCATAAGGCACATAACAGGGAGCTGGGGTTCAGACTGTATACGTTATTTACCTTTTTGCTCCACTTCTATTTTAAGCATCGGAAGAGAAACAAAAAAAAAGTGCAAGGAAAAAAGAAAAAAGATTAAAATAAATTGACTATTAGTCTAAGACTGAATTCGTAATAGATGCTAAATATAGGAAGAATAAGAGCTGTACTACTTTGGATAAAGAGAAACACACAACAGGAAAACCTAGCAGGAGAAAGATTCTAAAGTTACATAAAAGAACATGGATCAATCATTTTAGTAGATTAAGGAGGCAATACAAATATGTTGGCATGTTGTTTCACTTAGGGTACCTGAATAAATAATGAAACTCTTCACTAATGCACGGTATATATACTCTTGCCTTTCCAAGTCGCTCAGCATTTTTACCAAGTTTTACTGTATCTATGTATGCTACAGGCACAAATGCATGCAAAGGTATATCATCCCCATCTATCATATGAACTCATTATTAAATTGATAAAAACAGGTAAGCATAACAACAGGAAAATATATTTATAAAAATAACTCAATTGTGGAGCTTAGGTCTGATTTAAAGAATACTGATATGGTTATATTTTAACATTCTTTTCTAAGATATTTATGTAAGAAGAAATATATATAACTATGCATCTTAGTACATTTCATTTTTTTATCTTTCATTTCTAGAAAAATCCATTTTAATTATAAGGAAAAAATGCCTCCTTTTCGGAATAAATAAATCTCTCCTGGTACCCCAATAAGGATTTTTAAGGGTGGGGTAACATGGTACCTTTCTTCCCCATTAAGAATTAGTAAATTTACTTATTTAAATTTTTGTATGTTTTATATTATAAAATTCTTATTAAATTCTCTATATCACATATCTCAAACTTGTAGTATTAAGTCTATTTTTTAAAAAAGTAAGCAAAATACATACAAGGAAAAAGCAAGCAGAGTAGGCAAGGAGAAAAAGGAAGAAAGAATTATGGTTAGCTTATTATGACATCGTCTACCATCATCAATTTACACAGAAAGCAAGCTAGCATGCAGAGACAATCATACCGAGCATTCAAAGCAAATACCTTGACTCCACAGACCCCATAAAAGGTAAATGCTTTCATAAAACAAACCTGATTAGTACAGTTATATGAGAAAAAAAAAATCCTCCCTCCAAGAAGTCTAAAGAAACGGATTATACAGTTAGGAAGGTTGCTATGTAAGATTCTTCCTGGTAAATAGAATTGTAGTAATAACAACCCATAAAACACTATTTTAGACTGTATGTAGGCCCTGAAGTATGTTGCCTGAATTTCATAAAGTGACCAGATTAATGTCTGTGATTCTCCCTCTTTCCTTATTAAAATGCATTAGGGTGTGCTAATACTCTATCTCCAAATTGATTATTCAAAGATACTGTAGTTGCCCATTTCATTAAGATGTCTTAGCTTGATTAATTTTTAAAAATTATAATAATTCATCAAGATTAAATACTGACCTCCTGAAATACCTCAGGGAGAAATATCACACAAATATTTTTGCCATAGGAATAGCGTATAACCTTTTGCATTACGCTACCACCTTCCCATCTGACTTGGTCTACTTAACCACTTTCAGGAAACATACTTGCTCTATCGTGTGTAATTCTGACTATATCAGGTAAAAGTAAGTTCAGTGTTACTGATACGAAACAGTTCTTTTTGTATAAACCACTAGTTCTAAACTTACTCCTCAAGGAAGAGCAATCTTATACCTGCTTAGAATCAATAACGGAAGGGCGTCGTGGGAAAATGAGCATAAGAGAAATCATTAGTGTTGTGACTTCTCAGTCTACATTTATATACAGATCTGTATTCTTTTTTTCAGGAAAGGATGATTTTACTGAGTAAATCAAGTAAATGTAAAGGATGGGAATAATACATTTTAAAATATGTTACATATTTAGAACAGAACTTAAAACAAGTTCAATAAAGAATTTATAAAGTATATTTGTTTTCTATAAATTGAAAATGGCCAGGCTTTATCATGTAATACACTAAAATGACAGTGCATTTACTTAGCAAAATATTAAATAGGGAATTCTTCCTTTGTGATTTAACTGATATCACATATTAAAGAGAATAAAATGTAGATAAATGGTACATAATTTATAGTTCTGATGAAAACAGAAGTAACACCCAAATGTAAAAATGATCTAAAAACTTTTGATGATTGATGAATCACATAAGATATGGGTATTGAAAAAAAAAGTCTTTATATTATGATTTTTATGAAAACTCAAAGGACAGATAGATATCTGTCAAACCAGCCCAAACTCCATCAACCCAGAAGAATATAAAAATACAATAAAATTAATAAAACCAGCATTCTTCATCACATGCCAAATGTATATTGCAACTTGTCTTACAGGACTGTATGAATTAATTCATAACAATACATTTACTATTCTATAGACCAAACATAAATACATGACCCACTAACATCAGTGGAGGACAACTACATGGATATGCAAGACACAAAATTGACCCAAACAAACTTAAGCCTACATACTCTGTACCTGAAGTGACACACTATTTCATTTTGAATAATCTCACACTTATTCACGAAAAATATTTAATCAATAGTAATGGTCATTCTAATGAAGAAAACATAGCTAAAATTATGGCATAACTTGTATAATTTGATGACAATTTGAAAAAGAGGGCACAAAAACTGAAGCCAAATCTTGACTGTAAAATATGAAAGTATAATAATTATTCTCTTTTATCCTACAAGATCCTTAAGACTTCCTTTAAACACACATATATTCAATTACTAACATTTCTATTAGCGATAAAAGATACTCTGGATACACACATTTTTGACACGGGCATTATCTGGGCAGGTGTAAATGTCACATATTATATTACATGTGCCTGTCCATAATAAAGAGTAAAACAAACAATAGCATTTCTAATAAACTCTGTTAAGTAAATTCATTTTAAGATTTTCAAAAATCATGGGAAATTTCTGGACATTTTTTAAAAAGGAGGATATAGTTTCAGATGTATGAATTCCTAGAGAATTTGCTTTGGATAGAAACTGGCATAAAGCCAGGTGGTAAATGACATATAATAAATGTTATAGTGACAATTTTTATCAGCTATACAAAGTTTAAGAGGGGTATGCAAATGATACAATGCACAAAAACACTATTAAAACAAGGGGAAAGGGAAAAATAAAAGTGTAAGTAAGAGATGGCTATGACAGAAGCATAAAGAAACAAAAGGAGAGGAAAATGGGGAAAAGAGGTAAGGAAAAACACGATCCTACCTAAGATCAAAACAATCTAAAAAGATCTTTTGCATTGAATTTTAATATTAGTGAAAACCATGCAATTTATAGTGTGTCACAACTGTACAGTATATAGGAATTATAATTCTATTTGTTCACATGGCATAATTTGAAAAAAAAAAAAAAGCCAGACTTATTTCTGATTCGTGCAAACATCTAGAAAGGTAACAGCAAATTAATTACTGGTTTTTTTTGGTTTTTTTTTTTTTTAAGGACAAAAACTAAAAAGAACAAATACTTCTCTGAGTATAGCTATTTGCAAGTTTAGTGCACAATATACAACACTTCTGGAGAACTGAAAAAGTAAAATTTTGAAAGTTAGATGTTCCAGAAGATATCCACATTTTTCTTTCTTAAACAGAGCAAGAAATAACTTAAGAGTCTGAAAATAATATTTGCTTAACACTGTTCTTGGTCTATAGACTAGGTTACAGGAACTGGCTCCAGAAAGACAATTCTTGGCAGCTCTGACTGATTCCACTGTTTGGGAATGGATGCTGTATTCCTTTTCTAATTTGAGGACAGAAACCATGATAAATTCAAATGAAAGCAACTTTACGGAACAAAATTTTGGTTAGCTCAAAAGAATACAGTATTCCTCTAGTGGCACAGGAGAATGATTATGTAAGCCACCAACACTACACATAAGAGAAATGGTATAAAGATCAGTGCACTCAGTAGGCTTCCAATCCTACAAATGGTATAGAAAATACTGAAAACATAAAAAGCATCCATTTCACAGTAACACAGGAACACAGAGCAGGGATGAAAAGAAGATAATCTGTGTTTGGCCTTTAACTGATACCCACAAAAAGCCAATTTATCAAAACTGTGGGCAGAGGAAAAAGAGACCGCGCCTTCACAGGATGTGTAAGAAAGTATTACTACCATATTGGACATCCTATATCCATCTGAATTCACCCCTCTGGTTTTAGAAATATTGATAGTTTGGACATATAAATCTATCAGAGCTAGTGATCTAGTTGTTGAGGTTCTGGAAAAAGCAATTTCATTATTTAGTTTAAATCTATTTTTTTTAAGGAGAGCAGTGTATAAAACTATCGCAAATCAATAAAACTGCTGTTAAAGAACTCTCAATTCAAATGCCTATGAATTAAGGTGACAGACACCTCTTGTTTTCCAGTAACGAAGACAAGAACACTATCAAACAAACTAGCCTATGAAAATTAGGTAGTATACTGAAACTTTTAGTTGTCTAAAGTGCTTTTTTCTATTGAAAGTAAAGAATACAATTTATCAGTATGAATTCTGAAATTAGGAGGAGAACTACACAGAATTAGAGCATTAGCTAAAGACTACTTATGAAATTTCCAACTGAATTTTAAATGTCCCTCTACAGGATCTAATGGATGTTGTCAAATTAAAAATGGAAGTATAATCAAGGCTTTGTTATGTCTATTTTATTTCCTGTTAAGATTTCAACACAATCTGGTAAAGAAATGCTCCTATAAGGACAAGGAAACAAAACAGGAAAGCACTTGCCT
This sequence comes from Prionailurus viverrinus, assembly GCF_022837055.1. Taxonomy (NCBI): domain Eukaryota; kingdom Metazoa; phylum Chordata; class Mammalia; order Carnivora; family Felidae; genus Prionailurus; species Prionailurus viverrinus. The sequence goes on from NC_062568.1 coordinate 145,594,343, forward strand.
CAGTTACTACAATGGTAGCTTTTACCAGGCACTAAAGTTACCACGACAGCAGGTAGCCATTCAAGTAGCTCACGATTAAAACCAAAGTCAATTCCTTCTTTAGAAAACTGTGAGCCAAACCAATTTGTCAGCAACTGGTATTGGGCAAAAGTACAGATTTCTATCTGCCCTACTGAATAGCTAATTCAAGTTTGTTTTCTGGAAAAACACTAGTCTTAAAAGCCAAACACTTAAGAACACAGACAGACACTTGGCCAGCATCACACTATGGCTTCCTTCCACACTTCATGAAGCTAATTGGAGGCCCGAGTCTGTTAGTGCTCTGCATGCATAATGGTTTTGTAGGCCATAAACATATGCTTCTTTCACATGTGTAGTCTTTCAGCATCAACGAGGAATGCTAGAGAAAGTGAAAACTACAAACTTCATACTTACTGTAAGGGACACATTCATACTGGACTTCAAGATATTTGTATGTTCCAGGACATGGATCAGGAAATACATCTGACCCAGTAACTACTATACACTGTGTTCTATTGTTGCACCTGGAAAACAAAACAAATCAAATTTGTGTAACATAATCACTGACTTGTTTGTTTTTAATAAAGAAATCTAATAAAGAACTGATCCACATTTTCTTTAAGCAACTAGTACCATAAAACAAAAAAAAAAATCAACTGATACCAGGTTGCTCTACATTATTTTAAATAAAGAGCTATAAAAATCCTATTTTTCTTTTTGTTGTAATATTTCTATATCATGGGCCACACTAAATTTTAACTCAAAGTAAAAAGGAAGCAACAGTTCTCTATTATTCTATTACACATTTAATTGGAATTTTTAGCATATTCAGCATATACTTAAAAAAAAACTTAACAGTACAGTTGTCATATTTAAAAATTAAAATAACAATTAAAAATGATACCATGAACAGAAACAGAGTCATAAATTGAATAGCTTGAAAGTAAGTTTTGAGAACATATTGAAACAAAGAAGGAGCCAGGTTTTTAAGTTTATTCTCTCAATCGGTTTTGTGATAAGTTTTGTATTCCAGGCACTTTCTACGTTCTTCCATACCAGATCCCAAGTTCATAGAGCACACCTTCCATGCTCTGGCTTGATATATGACAGGGCACATTGTAAGCAGTTAGCACAGTGCCTGGCACATACTGTGTCTAAAACTGTTGTGACTCTTGTTTTGTTCACAGACCATAATGTGCTCACACTAAATATGGCATCACCATGAACCTAGATTCTTCTAAATTAATGCTCTCTGAAATGAAACATGAAAGAGAATGGCACTAACATGATGTCTATCATGCCCTATTTATTACTATTGGAAGTATTCTCCTATTTCTGTGTTGTGAATTCATGGAGAGTATTAGGATTAAGGTAGAATTTCAGGCAAGATGATATTCATTTAAGTTCTACAGATTTCTCAAAATGTTCTTTTTATAAGCTTTATAAAGGCAGGAACTATTCCCCTTTATAATTTGACTTGATTACAACTCAACACAATGTAATGTTTGCATCGTTTTATTATATTTTCTGATAGTACCTAAATTAAGAAGGCCAAGCAAGCAGAACAAGAGCATTATAACAAAATTTATTCAACAATTTGAATATCAGATATTCTACAGTGCATAAAATAACCGGACTATAAAATGGCAAGTAAAGAATGAAAAAGCGGCTCAGTTGTTTTGTTTGTTTGTTTTTTTGTTAGCACGACAACTAACTAAAGGACAGCAGAAGGAGAACTGCATTAAAAGGGATAGGTATGTTAAGTCAGGCACCTTGGAGCCATCTCAACTCAAACCAGGTGGATTCATCCTGAAGAGCAGCAAGACCTGAAAACTTCTACAGGACCAAACAGGTACATTTGTAGGTCAAGGTATATACAATAAACTTCAAACAAAAGTCTTAAATATTACATAAACTGTAATATTACTTGTACAGATACAAATTATAACTTTTACCACAATTAATCTAGAATACTGTATGCCATATATTTTTTAAACTATACCATATAAAATAATTTTCAAAAGCGTGGACAATGTAAATGGTGCAGTGTCACATTCTTAGGCAACATCATGTTTTACTCTTGTTATCTGTATTTCTCTTCAATTGGTTCAATCATTTGAAGAAACGTGCCAATGATTCTCCACTTAGTGTAAATGAATTATTTTAACATGAATCACAGAACCAATTATATATCTTAAAATTTTAAACAGCAGATGAATTTAAGATTCCTCAATAGATCAGTATCTAATAGTTCAACTAATGGTTCATTTTCCTCTTTCTTAGATTTTACAACAATCAAGTTCACCACTTTGTTCAAGATCAAGTTTCTTGATCTTCCAAGATCAAGAGACTCAACCACTACCTGTCCTTATCAAAAACTAAAGTGCTTTCATTTCCTTCCTTATATTTATTCATACCTGCAAGGACCCCCCTTTATCTCATTCCCACACCTTTAAGAAACAAACAAATCCAAACCCCTATGAGTTAGACTTCTCTTTTCTATATTCCCTCGGTATACATTTTATAGCCACTCAACAAAATCCTGCCATGTTTTTGGGTAAACATGGTTAAAGTAAGGGGACTGTACTCAAGGATGAAATGGACCAAGAGTGTGAAGGATTTTGGACCAAGTTCGTGAAGGAGGATATAGCTCAAAGGGTTTGGGAATTTATCTCATTTTTTCAAAAACAAAGATGACATTGATAATTATCCATTTTCCCCCAGATGATCAGATAAGTATGACTGCAATATGAAACCAAAAATATCTTTTATTTCATATTTTTCAATGTCACAGGATGTTTGCAAGAAGTATATAAAGGACAAGTATTTCTGCTTCCATTACATTTTGTTTAAAAGAGACCAACACCATACAATGAAAAATAATTGCTCATATTTACTTTTTCAGATCTTTTTGTGCATTAGTTACCTGACCACAGCTATAAGTTCAAATTAATGTCAAAAGCAATTACCATAATTTATATCAACCACATTTTAATTTCTTTTAATAATCACATTGTACAAAAACACTTACTTTAAGACAGAAAAAAGTGTTATAGAGCTATATTTGTAAGTAAAATTGAAGGTAAGGAGGCTTAATGGAGTTCTTGCAAATAAAATGATATACATTTATAAAATTCATAGTTTCCCATGATGTCAAAAATGTTTATTTTATACATCAGGAGTACTAGAAATTAATCTTGAGAAAAAGTGAAATTTAGGGGCTAAAACAGTAAAGTGTTAGCAAGAAGAGGAACACAACTGTAAGAAGTATAAAACTATCAGATTTGCATACCGGTATCTTGCCTCATGGCAAAAAAAAATACTGAAGCTTTCAGAGGACCAAATGATGGAAATAAAATACCACTATGTACATTCATTTGTGAATGAAGCGAGAGCCTTAAGTTTCCAAATTCAGTAAGTTTGGGGACACAAGAGGAAAGAAAATTCCAATGTGAGCTGTTAGGACTCAGAAAAATCTGAAAACTCCTTAACCCGTATATTGTTAGTAAGATTGTAAAACTGTAAACTGCTATCATTTAAGAAGATAGGGAAAGAGAAAGCAATTAGCCACAGAAGCAAAGTAAATTCCCACCAACTGCTCTGCTTCAAGTTTTCATTCTAATGAAAATGAAAAGGTACAACTAAGCCAAGAAAAGAAAGGCATTCAGTTGCTTGTATTCTCAGTCCTGGGCATAGTCCCTGCATCATGTTCTCCTTCTTCCCCTACGGAAGAAGACTTATTGGTAAAGGTATGGCTCTATTAACCATCACATTATCAGCATATTTTGGTAATACTATGTGGATTCATTATGTTAAAAATGACTTTTCTTACATGTGAAGTGTAAAAATTAAGTATGAATGAGAATAAGGCAGAAGAATAAAGGTTTTTTTTAAAATAGGTGGATTTTTAGTTACGACTTGAAGTAAATACAATTACTGCCATAAAAAATTAATGCTACATATATTTTAAACACTTCAGATTTAAATAACTGATCTTATTTTACTTTATTTTATTTTGTATTTGTAAAGATGCACAGATGAATTAAAATAGTCAAAGCACTGACTTTCAAAATGTGGTCCTTAGACCAAGGAGCACCAGCATCAACTGGGAACTTGTTAGAAAAACACGCTCAGGTCCCACCCAAGATCAACAGACTAGGAAACTCCAGAGGCAAATAACTAACCAGCACTCTGTTTTTTAACTAGATCTGCAAATGATTCTGGCATATGAGAACCACCGTGTTAAGACAAGTCAGACTTCGAATAAATATATTTGGAAACTCATGCTTTTTGCTCTATAAATCTTATTAAATTACAAATGAAACAAAATCATTAGGCTATGAGTATAATTTAAGCAGCAAGTTCTTAATAGAGTTTACAGTGTTAACATGTCTTCTTCTCTTGCTAATTTTAATCAAAAGAATCAAGGGTTTTAGCAGCTGCAATTTTGAGCAAGCAGACTAGTTATTTATCCATAAATTCCTAACATGGAGGGTCTATATTAGTATAATTTCTAAGTACATGTATACATGACCTGTACACCCATTTTTAACAACTAAAGGCAAGTATAATCTTTTCCTAATATTTGCTAGCTAATGAAAATTTCTAACACTAAATAAATCTGGAAATAAAATTTTTGACAATCTATGAAAAGACACTATGTTTCCTGGAAGGATGTCATTAAGAATGACAACAAAAAGATCCACTGTAATCACTGTAAATTTTTCTATATATAACCTTTGACTTCTTTCTCAAAATAAATTTTAATATGTGGCTAAACTACAGGAAGACAATATATCATTTTTAGAACTAAAGGGGCATAAAAGCAGCCCTTGCAAATAATAACACCACACAGTAAATAAATGTGGAGGTACAGAATAAGCACTCTGTCTCAAATTCTAAGCATTTAGTCATTTTTAATATTCTAAGCATACTTCCAAAAATTTCCAGAAGTTGGCATGTATAGACAAAAAGCTAATTTCACTGATGTGAAAAACATCAGTGTTTTAAAACCTCTATCAAAATTTTCACCTATATAATATTTCTACACATTATTTTAGATTGCAACTTTCTATCATATTGAATATTTTTTCCTCTAATTTTCTTACAAATGTAAAAAGCAAAGTACAACATTCATCCTGAGTATTCCATGTTAACTAAAATAAATCCAGTAATAAATGCTTTATAACATTATCAAATTCAAACACCAGAATAAAAGTATTTTCTTACATTAATATTCATAAAACTTATATTTTAATCATAAACTCATCATCTACCATGAAGAAAATCCTAAATCCTACTTTATAGGTCGTAAAGTTGCTTTTAATGGAGCAAAAACCCTGAATTTTAAAAATCAGTTTAAAATTCATTCCTGCAAGTCTTTCTACTCTAAATGAAAAAAAAAAATTCTATTTGGGAATGAAGTCATTTGTACATCTCAAAATCTTAAGAAAATAAACCCGCATGATTTTGGAGATTAATGCTTTATTAGTTTACTTCTCACGCATAAAAGTACTTCTCACGCTGATAGATTTGTTTTTTTTTTTTAAATTTAGAGTGTAACATTTAAAGTCAGTGATATTCTTCAGGTTTGTGCATAATATGTAAGAGAAAAATACAAAGTATCTAATGAATCTCTTAACCATTACAATTAGCAGACAGTAAAAGTTAAAGTATTAAAACTGTGTATTTTACCTTCCAGATGTAATCAATATTCTCAGATTTCAATATTAACTTTCAAAGCATCCACAATCATTTTTAAAATTAGGATAAACGTTGCCAACAAAAAGGTGTAGTTGATGAAAAGGCATTTTATAAATGTGTATTATCATTAATTTACATACTACTACATGGAAATTACCTTAGAAACTGTCATGCCCAAATTAGCAGTACTTTGAAGAAACATTATCTTTTTTATTTTGGAGATAATAATGAGTCATCACTAATGAAATATTAATAATGCAAACAAACTATTAATATGTTGCTTTTCCTTAATCTTTTAAAACTGAATGAAAGAGGGCTCAATGCACACATTACTTATAATCTTGGAATAAAGTATAAAAAACAACAATATAGCATATCATTTGACTCTGTTCAGAAGCGGAGTCATTTGCTATTTGGGAAGATTAGTGTTTAGAGGCAGAGGCTTTAGAATCAGAAAAAAACCCTGCAATTTAAGTTACAGTTTGTCTGCTTACTTAAACTATGAGTCCGTAAGCAATGTATTAAACCTTTGAGCCTTCTTTAGAAGTTTGTTTTTAAGGATAGATAACGCAGGCAAACTCTCTGCACAATGCCTCAACAAATATGAATTACTAACAACAATAAATACATCAATAATAAGTACACTCCTTTCTATAAGATGGACACAGATTTGCAAACCTTAAAGGGGCAGAATATCTTTTACTGCTCCAGAGTAGTTCCTACACTACACAAATGATTTCCTGTGTACAGCTTTAAAAGCAGGCCCACTATTCATGCAAATTTGTTTCCTTTCCAACTCTAATGTTGAATTGTACAATGCCCAACAAATTGCTTTTACTCTTCTTTTGATTATCTTATGCTCATTATTACACTTTACCAAGTGCAAAGTATGGAGATGAGATTCCATGTGTAATCTATTGTGAGAGGTGTTTTAATCAATAGCCTTGTTCTGCTGATTAAGCAGGGGCTTCTGTTTTGGCAAGATAACATTAGTTTCTCCAGTCATGCTCCAAAAACCATTGGGAATCTTCAGCAGATCATTAGATATGCTACAATAAAGCTTTGGTACATTCTCTTTTCTTCCTTAAATTACTTCTTCACTGTCCCATCATTCCCTGTCTCGATGGCACTGCATTATTATTGCATCTCCCCTGAAACTTGCACTAGAGCTATGTCTCCAGGCCATAGGATGCCATTTTCAATTGAAGCTTCTGCTTGAAAATATAAATTAAGAAAATTTCATTATCTCCTGCCAGGGGCCATTATTCACCACAGTTCTAAGGAAGATTAAAAATGCAAAATCTACCGACTTGAACAAATACTCCAACATTCAACAGAAAAGCTCAGTATATCATGACAGAAACTAAAAATTAATGTTTGCTGAAATTTGGAGTCATCCTCTAGAATCAGTCCAATTCTTTATTGAGCCTATAGGTTCAGGGAAGATTGCTTCAACAATTTCAGTCTCTTCGTGGCATCTGTTACGTTTTAAATTCAATTAGAAAATACTAGCAATAACAGCTCTGTTTTCTTTCATGAGCAATCTTCTATCTTAGTTAAAACCGCTTACTTTTTGGAGACAAAATAAATGCTTTCAAGGTACCGGGGCATCATGTGATGACACTCCTTTCCAAAGTGTCATGTATAAGCAGAACATTCACTAGAGCACGCTGGAAGGGTTTAAACCACATCCACATGGGAGATTATTTCTTTTAAATGAATACAACACCTACAGTTGAATTACTGTAACTAAATCCATTCTCTCATTAAAAAAACAGAGTCTCAATTACTAAAAGAAACCCATTATCTTATGTCTGTAAGTAAACTTTATTCTACTCAAATACACAAGAGTAAAAAAATCTAGAAATGTTACTATGTTTCTACAAAGGGCAAAAAATAAAAAGAAACAAAAGAAAAAGGACACTATCAGCCTATACATTTTCTCTGGAGGTGATTATATGCCTGACACTTAATAGAAATTCAGTAATTGTTTTTGAATGAATGAAATGATGAATGGTTAGCCTGGCTATTTCTGCCTGTAAATAAACACAGTTAGTAGAAAATAAATACCGCACATCCAGTTTTGCTTCAATCAGCTGAACCTGATTCTTAGAGAATTCTGTCAATTTGGACATAATTTTGTTTCATGAAGGCCAATAATACAGCACTTAGGAGATAGATTAAAGGCAGAGGAAGAAAGTGCCCTTTAAGGTTCCAAATCACTTCACGCACTAACAATTCCAAAAGACCAAGGAACGTATAGTACTATAGGCACTAGAACCCCTCTGACCTTTTGAGTCTACATTTAGAATAAATTTTTATGCACATAATATGAACAGGTAAGTTCCCAATGCAAACAGATTTACTCAAGAAAACTGACGGGATAAAAAAGGAGTTATGTTCCAAGATATAAGGTGACAATCATTTTCACAAATCAAAGAGGGAAACCAAGTTGAATGTTACATCAAACCTCTTATTTTATTATTGTATACAATGCTCTTTTAGCAGCTAAACTTCTATTATGTAGAGCTAAGGAAAGTGGGCTCGCTCTCTTTAAATATTTATTAATGATGATTTGTGAGCCTAACTAATTGCTAGGTAAACATAACATTAGGAAGCCAAATGGTGTGTAATTATTATGGTAAAAGAAGAGGTGTTCTATAGTAATGTTCCCATTTGTCACATAACTATGTTCTCATAATTTATTTAATAATTTGTGTATTCTAGAAGATTTCTACCCATCACGGTATTTAAATGTTTAAGCATGTTAAAATATTATACTTGAAGCATTACAGAATATGTCTTGTTAGAACTATTTTAAAGTCACTGAGGTAAAGCTAAGTTATAGAAATAAAGTTACTACTAGAATCTCTAGGAAAATATGCTTGAGTATTAATAGTACTTTCATGGATACATAATTTGGAAAAAATAATTTCTATTCCATTTAGTTTCCTATATGCTGGTGTTCTCGAAATTTTTCAAAACATTCCTGATTTCAAACAACAACAACAACAACAAAACTGCCCCTCTTACTAAACCTTTGCAACTGTATTTGAAAGAAAAAGGTATAGAAAAAGCCAATTTATTAATTGGATAACCAGAAGCAAAAATATAAAATATCTTTCTGTACTATCAATATATAAACATAAACCTATTTGACTAAAAAAGTGTACAGTGTGTAACATAAATACACAAATAAATACCAGGTAACCCACAGCAAGTCAACAAAAGCTTTGACAGTAAAATCCTGTTTAAGCCCATGTCCAGAATATCGTCATTCCGTTTTTGAGTATGATAAAAACAGGAATAAAATAAAAGTGACACCTTCCACAATCACGTTGTGTCTGAATAAAATACTGTATCAGGAATTATAACCAGAAAGTTTGCATATGTTAATATTTATAGTTAAATTTGCATCTTAGAAACTTGAAATTATTCCTCAAAAATTCCACATTAATTACAAAAATAAGCATTTGAAATGGCAGTGCGGACTTGCTAAAAACAACTTACTATGTTTTAGAAACCTCTGAAATTCCTTGCAGTTTTTACTGGACCTTGGGGTCAGTTTAATGCAAATTAGGCTTGACTCACTCAGAGCCTTATTAATCCAGTGCAAAATCTCTTGTTTGCAGAAATGCACATTCAACATAAATGTGCTTGCTTTTATTAGCAAAATAAGAAGTATTTATTTACAAAGCATGCCACTGAGACTAAGTTTCATTCACAGGGTTATCAGGTCTAACTACTTAATGAAAGGAATAAGATAATTCAAGTGGGGATAAAAACTATAAAATTTTGAAATACTTAAAAAATATCGCTTCTATGTCCAAATTTTCAAGACTACTGCTTTAAATAATTCAAAAATTTATTATGACCTGTATCAATTAAAAGCAATTATTTATAAAAATGTTAACCTACTACAGTTTGCACTTGCAGAAACTATCACATTTTTAACAAGGGAAATGGGAAATCGCTATGGGATGCCCTAGTTAGATTAAATTAGCAAGAAACTTGTTACCAGACCATATAAAAGACACAGCCTAATAAGACATGACCTTGCAGAGCCTTGGAGCCAATCTGTGATGTTCTTCCTTCCTATAACCCTTGCTAATTATCTGCAAAGTTGCAGACCCTTTTGTCGTGGGTTATTTTTCTTCAAATTGTGAGGGGATTTTTGGTTTCTAAATATTTAATTAGTCTTGTTATGATATGAGAATTGTTGTACATGGCAAGCATTTCGATTTTCATACTCTATTCCTTCTAATTATCCTCAGATTTAGATTGGTCATCCCAAATCTTTTCCTTTTGTAATTATTTACTTCTTAGAGATCATTCTGTGAAGAAATATTTCCACTCTTATGGCTCTTCTTTTTCACAAATGGCTTTTCTGGTCCGTTAATTACCCGCTCAGAGGATTAGAGTTTGAGATAATGCAAAAGAACCTGCAACTAAAAGGAGTTTTAGAGGACAACCGTGAGTAAACTAGATTTTTGTCATCGCTATTTTAAATTCACCTTAAAGATTACTCCCTTGGTTTGGATAGGATTTTGATAAACAAGAAAATTATGCCATAAATACATTTTTTGCTTCCCAAGATGTTTGATGGGGCATCATTTGGTCAGTATTATAAATCTCTACATATAAAACAAACACGTATCTGGTCTAATTGACAATTAATATAATTTCTGCTTTTACAGACCTCACTTTGATTACAGCACAGCAACAAATGTTCGCAGAACTCCTATACCAATTAAACTGCAAGCAAAGAAATAAAATATTAAGACTCTGATAGCGTGGCTTAAAAAAAATTTCCATCTATGCAAATCTTAAGACTAAACATAACTTTTGCTAAAGCATTTAACTGACTCAGGAAAAGTTTTGTCATTTTTTAATGAAAATGACTACATTCTATATAAGTGCCTTGATTTTTTTTTTAATCAAGAGGCAAGAAAACACTGCTATTCTTTACCTGAAGTGAATTCTTTTGGCATAAAATCTTTTACATATTTTACTACTATGATTTCTTCATCAAAAACTTTCAGCTAAATCCACTTTTCTTACATTACTTTTATTTTAAAGTAATCGATTTTACTCATGCAACTTATGAAATATTTTTGTAGTAAAATATGTGACATAGCTTTTAAACAAATGTATAGGAATGCCTTGTGTAAAAGGAGGTGCAAAAGAATGAGTAGTTATCTTAAAAATACAAATAAATTAATGTTGGAGCAGAGTATATAGAGTTAATATTTCTCCAAAAGGTCAACAAAGGGAAAACACTGCCATTCTGAAAACAAAGTGCTACATAATTGTTCTACAAGGTATGGATGTTTTTATTATCTAGTTTTAATGTTGCATCCCATAAAAACCATTATCTGTGTTTTCCTTATGTTGTTCTTGCTCATCTAGAAAGATGCACCAGAACAGACTTCTCACAGAAATTACTATGTATATATCTTAAACTATTTCTTTCTTAATATGAAGCACCATATGAAGGACCTTAAGTCTCTGAGGCAGAACATTTTTAGAGCTGAGGACACTAGGCTACTAGCGTTGAACTGCTGTTTTCCATCTCACAGCGGTGCTCTCTATACAAGTCTAAGAGTAGCAACTTGTCCTGTACTTAAGTGTGAGGGAGGCAAACACATTTGCAGGAAGCATCAGGTAAGTAGGAGGTACAGAGAAGGCCAACACATAAACTATGCTGGCCAAACAGTATAATATACTTTCTTCCCTGATTATCCAAACCGGAAGTGATCTTTGTCTCCTTTCCCTATGGCAGGAATGGTCTATATAACTAATTTGGCAATTAGTCATATTCTACTTTGTGTCATCTCTTGTATAATTCACATTTTAGTTTTTATTTAACTTGGTAAGTATGTTCCATGTTTAGAATTAAGTGATATACTCGTTATGTTTTGTTTACATTCTTTTGCAGACAACCCCTAAGAGTGCCGGGCACTTATTTGTATCAGGTCTTATTTCTAGGACACTAGTCTTCCCTCTCCAGTTAGATGTTGTTAAGTTTCTTTTAAATCCACCAGAATGCCCAGTCTTGTTTACAGCAACAAGTACTCACTCAATAAATACTTTCTAAATTAGAATTCTCACTCTTCTATTTTTTTATTCAGGTTTTTTTTTTCTTTTAATCAAAAGGACAACTCAAAATGTCCTGTTGATACATACTAGTTGTCATTTCTTTAATAAAAACTGTGGAAATTTGGTACAGATGTTTACCTAACTGTTCTGAAAGACAAGAGATGAAAAACAATAAAGGCAAAAAGCTGGAACCACAGACTCATGGGATACTCTTAGCAGTAGAGCAGGTGTGGAAGGCTAAAAACAATCCTTAATACCTATAATCTGAATATAAATAATTGAATTCATTAGAGACTCTATAAAGAGGTGGATACTTTGTGGTTCATACACTCTCAAAATTAATGGAGTCTCACCTGACTGATAAATAATATGGCAAATTTCACTGGCTTCCTTATGATAAATCAGAACTAATCTTTAATCATGACAAAATATTCATAATCTAATCCTTTTATCAAATTGACTATCACTGCAGGAGTCTCATGTGTTTGCACAATTAAAAACCCCGTGTTAGCTGTATATAATAAGGCATTACATTTGATGCAAATCCTTTTCTATTGAAATAAGTGCCAAGCTGACAGCAGGAAGTAGCTGATAAGAAAGCAACAAGGCATTGCTCATGGCATTCTTGATAACTGAACACCTACCTACTCATAAGCATTCAGTCTTCAGCATATTAACCCAAAGTGCTCTTTTTCTAAAAAAGCACAGATCAAGGGAAGTGTCCTCTTACTGCAATTCAGTCTCAAGGGCAAGAAATTATCTATAAATAGATAGATGACAGATAAAGAGAGATAGAGAAATAAATAGGAAGGAAGGAAGGGAGGGAGGGAGGGAGGGAGGGAGGAAGGAAGGAAGGAAGGAAGGAAGGAAGGACACGATAATTTAATATCCACCTGTGATTCTGGCACTAGAAACAGCAATATAAGACATCTTATGTTATTACATTCTAGGTGTAGAAATACCTACAATTTTGAAAGCATAGTAATACCCTAAATAAACCAGACCAAATAATATCTATGCAGAAGAAAATGAAGAAGTGGATGTGAAATTGTGTATTACAGTTCTCTGCTATAAAAAAATGAAGTCGTCGTTTCAGAATTAAGACGAAGGACCTGAGGCCCTAGTGTCTTTTGCCTTGTTCACATTACAGGGTTAAAAATGTATTTTTTAAATACATGGTATAGAACTATTCCATATTTTGAGAAACATAAAGAACACAATCTTTGAAAGATCCTTTCTTCCCTAGCCTAAGTACAAGGGGAGAATTAAGAATGTCCAAAAGGAAGAAGCAAGCTGGTAAGATGCTTCAGAGTATAAAAGTTTGAGAGGGTAAGGTCAGAAGTTGAATAACTCCCTAAACAGAGCTACTCAGTATTCCCTCAACATATAGTATATCTTCCCACCTCAGGATATTGCTCATCACTCTCCCTTCTCCATCAGGTTTTGGAAGTTTATTGTGCTGAGAGATTTGGTATCATACTTATTTCTGTACACATCTCATCTTCTTCACCAGACTACATCTTTGAGGGGTTCACGCTCAGTTTAAGAATCCCCGAAATATGTGCAGTGCCTAATGCTGTGTCTTAGTCTAAAATTTATTAATTCTATAAACATCAGTCTGTAGGCTTGCAAGTATATATTCTTACCGGTTGTTCATAAATACCTTTACAGTGTTCGGCACATTAGCTTGTACATCCTGCAGCTCAGTAATTATTTGGGAGCATAAATCAATGAATGAAAGATAAAATACAATTTTCAGAAGTCAAGCAGAGTTCCATACCCATAGGACAGAAACCAAATTAAAACGTTTCTGATTTACATGGTTTGTGTAAGTTTTTAAAAATTACAATGAAGGCAGGGCCTTCCATTCCATGTTATATTCCTAGCCGGAATTAGCTTCCTATCAGTAACTTGTCTGAAAGGCTCAGTTCGTTGTGACCTATAAAATGTTAGACTCAAGAGCTTTAAAATACCGCTAACACCATGTACAGGCTTGGGAGTACAGGGCTGTGTGTTGTGAAGCAGCAACGCCACTCCGCTGAAAGCTGACATGCAGTCTTGGGCCACAGATATAAACAGGGTAAGCATATTAAATAATGGATGCCTAGGAAAACATCTTTATCACTGCAGAGGAAAGGCAAAAGGTACACCTTATTACTTCATGCATATTAAGACCTATTAAGCTAATCTAAGTTTTTTACATGTCATATAATAACAGTTAGATAAATAGGATATCTTAATTTAATAAACTGTATGAGATTGCATAATTTACAGTGTTAGAATTATTTTTATTTGCAAAAAAGTATTCTAATCCTTAAAATACTACACTCAACGCATAACATTACATATTTTGTTAGGAATCACAATTTATTAAGTGTATTTGATATATCAGCATTAAGAAAAGAAACACGAGAAGAGCTTTGCGACTGCTCTTATCTTAGGCCCTTCAACTTTCCATTTCAACAACCTCGTTAAGGTCAAAGTGTCATGAGAATGTCTGCCCACTTTTAAATCTCTATAGTCTGGGCAAGGCAAAATCTTTGGGGTTCAATCAGGAATGCTTTCTTTTTGTATTCAGCTAAAAAGCGTAATAGCATCACAAAGGTCAGCATATTACCTTTATTAAAGAAAAAGGATCACATGACAAAGATAAAATGCCACTTGTAGACCTGAATTGGGCAATTGGGGGGAGAGGTTAAAACTACTTTAGTGTTTAGTTGCCAGATTCCTACAATGTATGTAACCAGTACCACTGACAGGACTTGTTTTTATATTTATCATCAATCAGTACCTTTCTCAGGTTGGGTAACATGGGAAGCAGAATTTGAGGCAGAGATCTCTGGGAGGCTCACAGCTCTTAGAACTATCAGGGAAGCGGGACTGGGGAGAAGTCTAATGCAGTTGCAACAAAGGCCCCTCAAATTCCTCAGGGAGGGAGCTCTGGAATTGGGAGGGCCCTTCGGAGCTGTGTCAAAATGAAGCAAAAGATGAGGAGGCAAAGCCTTTGTACTTTGGCATTCGGTGAGGGCGGCCTCTGGGGAGAAGGGTTTAAGATCCCTTCAGCCCTCGGTCCTGGGCGGGGACTCAAAGAGAGCCCATCAGCAGGCAACAGCCTTGGCAGCTGAGGGAAAGAGTCCCCCATCCTGAATGGGGAATCCGAGGGCACACCACGACAGCCACTACAACACTGTACTTGTACAGAGTTTAATGAATTGTTTTCACAAACAGTTCTTTTAACGTTACTTCTCATTTTCACAGATTTTATTGTATTGCATCTTCTTGTACACACTGACATGTCAATCCTGTTTACTAAGCGATATTCAAAGGGTTTCCTATAGAGCAATGAACCTTAACAGGCAGCTTTTAATTGGCCCACATAGGCAACCGCATTACTATTAATTCCACAGCTACGGCATAAAATAAAACCATTGCTTCTCAAACTCTAGAGCAATTAGACCTCTCGGCTATTTGGCTAACTCTGCTTCATGATACCCAATGCAGTTAATTATATTTTTTGATGTTAATAGTCTCTGTCAGTCTCAAGCATAGCTTCTCTTTGATGAATATTTAAATTATATTTGAATAAAAAATAATCTTGGTTACATTTCATATTCAGTAATCATCACAGCTTAATAAAGGTCTACTCGTCAAGGGTGGAAATAAATGGCAATGCACATATAAAGGTCTCAAATCAACTTATCAGATAATGTATTTGTAATGACCATTATCTATCTTTCTGTCTAACATACCTGTTTATTTACATTTCCAAAGGGTAGAGTCTCATTCACCTAACAACCCACAAATAGATTTCAAAAGTTACTTATAAACATTCTTTTAAATTATATATACAGAATCCCATGAATTAACAATGAGAACATCTTAGGACTGGGTCATAAGATAATTTAATGTATGAAAAAAAATACCAAATTATAACATGTCCTAGAAAAATTGGCATACTTTCCCTTGCCTCCTCTTGATGCATTGTTTTGGAAAATTCCAAGAGTAGTAAGGAAAAAAAAATGTTTGATTTACTAAAAGACTTTTTGATTACGGATCTTATGGACCTGAAATCATTACTAAAGAAAAGTAACTTAAAAGTCATATTTTTCCTCCATAAGATTCTTGGCTGCGATAGGAGTCTGGGGTGAGGGTGCAGGAAAGTTCCAAATATGGGGAGTGGGAAAAATGGAAAAAAAGTATAAAAGCAAAGCCCATTAGTATCATTTCTTAAAAATTTGTTTAAACCTTACTCAACTTAAAATTCCCTTAGTTTAAGACTCATAAATATGGAGAACAAACTGAGGGTTGCTGGAGGGGTTGTGGGAGGGGGGATGGGCTAAATGGGTAAGGGGCATCAAGGAATCTAGTCCTGAAATCATTGCTTCACTATATACTAACTAATTTGGATGTAAATTTTAAAATATAAAAAATAAAGTTAAATTACAAAAAAAAAATGACTGAGTCATCAAGAAGTTACTTTTAGAACTTCAGATCTATCATTTGTAACATGTTTTGAGAAATTAAATAAGATGTTTTGGAAAGTGCCTAAAAAAAATTCCCTTAGTTTAGGGGCGCCTGGGTGGCTCAGTCGGTTAAGCATCCGACTTCAGCTCAGGTCATGATCTCTAGGTCCATGAGTTCGAGCCCCGCATTGAGCTCTGTGCTGACAGCTCAGAGCCTGGAGCCTGCTTCAGATTCTGTGTCTCCCTCTCTCTGCCCCTTCCCCAGCTCACACTCTGTCTCTCTCTCTCTCTCTCCCTCAAAAATAAATTAAAATTAAAAAAAAAAAATTCCCTTAGTTTAAACAAAGCATTTACTTAACATAAACTATCAGAATGTTTTTAAATCTTAAATCTTTTATTTAATGAATAAATGAATGTTTTGTTATCTATTTAATTAATGCCCCTTAATAAATTTATTTGTTAAATTTTTAATATTCTCATCCCAAATTCTAAATCTTTAGAATACAATGGAGACACAATGAAAAAAATAAAAATAAAAAAAGATACGATGAAACGTCCTGAAGTATATAGATCAACTTATGACTGTCGAGTAGAGGACTGACAATTTCTCAAACTCATCACATTATAAATAAAAATGGTAAGGGCAGATTAAAATTTGGGGAGGTCCAAAGCTTATAAAATTTAAAGGTACCACTTTAAGGGGAATAAAAACCAGAAAAATTTCAAGTGGAAAATAAGGTGCCAAAGTGAATAGTTATTTAGAAAAAAAGAAAAGAAATCACAATAAACAACACATTTGTAAAAGCCAACAAGCATCACAAGCAACAAAATCCAGAAAACTGAAATAACATTTTAATAAACTGATTGCCGGCATTCCTTATTTTGTTTAATATTTTTTCACCACAAATCCTACCATTGTCTCATATATAACAATTTCATACTGTCACTTTCTATAGTTTTGGTTTTCCTCTAGAACAGCTACTCAAAATTTGTTATTTACTACTGATGGTCAGCATACACAAAGTACACGCCTACAACGTCACAGATGCTCATGCCTGTTGAACTCCTACAGCCCGTGTGCCACAAACACAGGTATTCTGGTAAATTCTATTTTATATGCTACTCACTAAAAGAGGGGAACAGCATGTTGTTTTTATAATTGTAAGTACCACATCTGACTTGTTGTCTATATACTCCCTCCAGAATACAAGGGAGAGAACTCCTGCTTTGATTCATTATATATGAAAACCAAATCCCCCACTTACTGTTTTTTACACATTTAATGACTGAAAAGGTTTTCCACAGAGTAGCTTCTGGCTCCATTCACTTCAAACATTACTTTTCCTCCACTTGCCACATATTTCAGGTGCCACAGGACACATTCAAATTGTAATATGACATCTGGCCTTGCACATTTATGTCACAATCAGTAAGGCAATATAATGAATAATAGGAGCAATCCTAGAGGCCATTTCTTCACCAGAATAGCCAGCAATAACTAAACTGTACACGAGTGTCTGCAAACCACATAAAAATACACCACTAAACCCAAACTGAATTTATCACCACCAGAACCTCTACTTAACAGAATCCCACTAGCTCTTGGCTACTCCTAAGTGACCATAAATGAGGGGAAGTGTAACAGAGAAGTCAGAGAATGAAATCAAAACCTTAAGATTGTGTTTAAATATCATACTTCAGCCAACTTTACAAAAACATATGACCCTGTGAGCATACCGCTAGGGGTTCTAACAATGACTTGGAAGAGCTTGTTCAAGTGAAGGGCTCTGATGTTTAAGATTCATTAACTTCATGGTGAATCCACTTTTAGACAGAGTAGTATTTTCACACATTACAGGTGAGTTCAATAACAATGATGGATCTCTGGTCTGTAAAACTGAACAGAAAGACCACTGAACAGAAAGACAACTTACATAGAGTGACGATCACTTCAGACATTCTCTTTAAGGCAATGGGGAGTGTGCTTAGGTGAGTTCTAAAACTATGTTGGTTGTTGGTTGCATATGACATTTGAACAACTACTGGGAGAACGGTGGCATGCATTGGTTAAAGGATACACTTGATTGTTATGTGCAACAAATATCAAGATTACAGAATCACTCACTTTGTATTTCTTCCAAACCTGACTTTTCCTAGAAACATCAGAGATATTAAGTCTAAATCTAATTGTGGAATAGCAAACAGCACTACCAACTGTAACTAATTGCTTTATTTCAAGAAAATACATAGCAAAGTAAAAATAGGTCTTTAAAAACTGTAGGACAAATAAATATGTAATGCTATCAGAAACCTAATTAACCACAGTAATTTTCTTAGGCAAAGTACAAAGTCGTGTATCGATACTGGTGTTTTTGTTACTGCTGCTCTTGCGAATTTGGTCTAGGTTCAGTTTCATTATGTGATACACAGAAAAATCAGCAACGCCACAATTAATGACAGCTTAGCTGTATTTTTGTCTTCATTTGATAAGTCAATAGAATATATTATAAGCGATACTGATTCACAACTGCTACCTGCTTTTGAGAGGCAAAGCAGGGCTCCTAAACTGCTAGTAAGAAAATAAAGTAAGGGTTTGGACTATAACAGTGACTAAGGATTTTTTTCCCTCTACCCAATAACACACAGGATTTTTTTTTTTTTTACTGACCGAGAAATCTCAATAAAATAAAAAGGATTGTTAGGCTGGAAAATTATCAATTTCACTCAAAATTACATTTTGTTATTATTTATTACATAATAAAAATGCATTAAGTAATAAACAGTATATTTTCAGACACTAAAATTATTCCAAAGCTTCAACAAATACATTTAATTTCCTGGCAATAAACATGCTGATAAGACGCTGCACTGCATACAAAAAGGAATTACAAATTCTTAAGTGAAGTTACAAATCATAATTTGTTCATTTTTTATAGTGGTAGAAAAAATGTGCAATATATTACATTTCACTAGCATTTGGCTATGAGCTTTCGGTGGGGAGTGGGGAGAGAAAGCCAAATACAGAGAAAACATAGTGACTATGTCTTGATTTGAAAATCGAATAAATTTCGTTTCTATTCTCTATAACTGTGATTAACTATTTTTATTTGTTCAAAATTTAAAAGGATGCTTGTAAGTTGTATTTATACACAACACTAGTAGTATGCCATCAAGGAGCAGCTACATACTAAAAAGAAGTCACACTTAGGTACAAAACAAAACTCAAATGGGTATTTGAAACTAGTCTTATGTAAGCAGACACAGTGTGCTTTCAGTTATTTAACACTGATTATCTAGTACATTTGGGTAATATAAGTCTAAATTGGACTTTGTTTCTGTCAGTTAACACAATTAATGTTTAAGTTGACTTTGTAAACAGAAACCAGTATTATAGTGTGAAGCAGGGTATGTTCTAAGTGAGAAAAAACTACAAGGCAGATAACAATATATGTACTATTAAAATATCACTGTAATCTCATCTGAAACAGCTTTCAAATAAGAAAGCTGGAGTAAATGATACTCAAGGCTATGAAAGGGATTATGAACAGAGTATTTACAATAATATTAAAATCTGTATGTCAAATCAATGTTTACATTTGCTTTTATTTCTTCACCTCTCCACTTTGGTTTCAAAAATAAAGATAACTTCTAAAAATAAAAACCAGGGGTGCCTGGGTGGCTGATTTGGTTAAGCGTCCCACTCTTGGTTTCGGCTCAGGTCATGATCTCATGGTCGTGAGTTCAAGTCCCAAGTCAGTCTGTCCCACCCCTGCTCATGCTCTCTCTCTCTCTCTCTCTGAAAATAAATAAATAAACTTAAAAAAATAATAAAAATAATAACTGAACCAAAATCACTAGAGTTGAAATGAGATAGGTTTTTCCTTTTAAAAACCTAACTTCTCTTTCCCTCATCTGCCCAGTATCTCTCCAAAACCAAAATCAAATTCAGACTTTTAAGGTATTATTCAAACCTCTTAATTCTTAGGAAACACTGAAGATCAGTAATGTTTTGTTCATAGGGAAAATCGTCCTAGCTTCCTTGACCAAAAGACATATTATAAAAGGTTAACAACCCACATATTAACCATAAGTACCAGAGAAAACTGTTAATTCACACTTATTCTCTTAGTACTCATTATCCAGTAGAATTGTTTACTAATTTTCATTTTAAAAGGAGAAACAGAGAACCCTGTAGAGCAGAATCTTTGATGTGACACTCTTTCTTTCTTCTACATTTGATAACCAGGGTTGTAAGGGATATTTATGTTATTTGTCTTCTAAGCCATTTTACAATTTATTAGTCTTTCTTGCATAGTAAACGTGAATGTTTAATATGTTTCATGTTTATTACTGCCACCAGTCTCCTCTTCCTACAATGAATTGCTTTGGTTTAAATGCCCATTGGTAAGTGACGTGCAAAGTATGTGTCCAATTAGATATACCAATTAGAGCTTTAATGGTTATTTATTACTATACTCAGGTTCAAGAGTCTATACTAGTAACCTCCCAATCTTTGGCCAAAGAGAGGTGCTTGTGATTCCATTAGGTGTCTTAAAACAACTCGGCCAAAAGTGAAGAATTCGTGGAAATCCATCACCTAACAGAAAATAACTTAAGTACAATGCACACAGATGATGAGTTAGTAGCATCTGAGTTATTCATTTTTCCCCAGATACATTTCATCTTAATGGACAAAAGGCTGATAAATCTGACACCACAGATAGATAAAAGCACTTGGGATAAGCAGCGTAAAGGTAAGAATATAGTTCTTCAGAAATGGCAGGCTTAAATTCTATGAAAACGAATAGGTTCAATGAATAAACAGACTAAGCAAAAGTATCCCTGACCAGTAAGTATTTACAATAATGCAAGAATAAAATACACGAACCCGGGGCGCCTGGGTGGCTCAGTCGGTTGAGCGTCCGACTTCGCTCAGGTCACGATCTCATGGTCCGTGAGTTCGAGCCCCGCATCAGGCTCTGTGCCGACAGCTCAGAGCCTGGAGCCTGCTTCGGATTCTGTGTCTCCCTCTCTCTCTGGCCCTCCCCCCATTCATGCTCTGTCTCTCTCTGTCTCAAAAATAAATAAATGTTAAAAAAAAAATTTTAAATACACGAACCCCCAGAATTATAAAATTATAAATTATAAAATTAAAATTACAAATGATAAAATATCAAATTAGGTGAAAAAGCAGATTTGGCTAATTTTTTTTTCTTCTAAAAAAGTGCTGTTAATAAGGATGGGATATGAATATCTTAGAAAAACAGGTCTTAAGTATATTGTTACCTGTAAAGAGAGATCAGGAGATAAAAAAATAATTAAATAAACTCTTTCTATAAGAAAGCTCTGACTTGGATGCAAAGCTTCTTTGTGAAGACCGAATGATCTAAAATGATATAAAAGTTGAGAGGGCGGTATGTCAAGGAGAGGATATCCACACTGAAATCTATCATCATGAAGTCTGCCAGAGGACACTAGCAGAATTGTGACTGCATTTTGGTGGATTTTCTTGGTAAATTCTGAGAAGCTTCCAATATTCATCAGTTGTCATAGGAAGGTTTTGTATGACTATGTGTATATACCTTTTAAATATTTTATATGCAATATCTTATCAGTATAGTTGAAAATAACAGAAGTGGATTTTTAAAGTCTAGATAGCAGAATTAATGAGATTAGTTATTAATTATTATTTAATAATAAATTTTCATGTCATGAAGATATTAATGAGATTCTAGGTATTAAACGAATTAAAGTTTCAGCCCTTATAGCAAATAATTCAACCTTTTTAAAAGTTCACAAAGTGAAAAAAAGGCATATCATGTTGCCACTTCTTCTCAAGGATATTTTTTAAATCAGTGAGGAGAATATATGTGCTGTCGTGTAAACAAAATCTACTGAATGCAATGACAGTTGTTACCGGATGTAAAGAAACACAGCCAAAATATGATGAGTCCCAAGTTCCTCAGCAGTCTAACAATGTTATTCAATAACTCTTTTAAACAATCATGTATGTCCCCACCACCCACCCCCAAAGAAAGTCTATGTGCCTTGACTAGTAGTAAGAATTAAAGGTGGAAAGGCAGAGGGAGAGATCCTCATGCTTACTCCTAACTAAGGCAGGCATGGTCCTTTCCATGGGGTCTTACTTCTAACGGCACGCTGTGAATACGCACTCAATTTCCAGACTCACTCTACATCTGCTATAACGTAATGAGTCATGGAAAAGAAACTGTCACCACTTGAGCTGCTGTTGGGTTGACATGTTAAGTAAAACGTGATTATGCTTGTAAAGAGTTGGGTGGGACACTGATAGGTTGACAAAAGAGAAATTCAAGGATGGAAAGTACTGAATGGGATGTAGGATAGGAACAAATTGATCTGGTTCCTATATATTTGAGCTTACTTCCATCATCCCAACCCTTGTTGGAAAAGATCTAGGCTCTGAAATAAGTTTGTCACCTACTGACTTAGCTTAATTTAATGAAACCATACCCAAGTTCTAGAAGCTAGATTTTTTTTTTCCTTTTAAGACATAAGTCCCTGAATAGTGTACCTACTTTATAAATCTAGGCCATGTATTTATTCATTGTTGGTTCTGTGACTAGGGAAATACTTAATTCTTCTGGTCTAGGCAAGACTGAATTCTATTTTCTTGATATCTATTCTGAAACTCTATCATGAAAAGCCTAAATGTTCTTTTATTTGGGCTATCTAGACAGAAAAAAACCTTCAATATCAACAAGGAAAAAAGTGTACATCTTTTATACATCACTATTATTTTACTATTATGACTGCTATTAACTTTACTATTGGCTTTATGAGACATTATCTTTCTGTGCCTGTCCTGGTTTCCTTGATGGCAACTTTACCTCTGTCCCTTATATTCAGGTGTTCTCTAGAGTTTTTGCATGCTCAAACTACATAATGTCTGTGAATGATATCACCTATTCACCGGCAAATTTAACTTTACATTAATGTTTGCTTCATCTGTATGTTCCTTCACCACTCTTGTGAGCACTAAATCTGTATAAGCAATCGCTTGCTGAACCATTTATTTATAGGCAAACTCGTTCCCAAATAAACTGATATGAGTAGTATAACTACCAAAAATACACTGAATTTTATTTAATAACCGTGCACTCTTTTTCCCTCAAAATAAATAAACTTAAAAAAAAACCCAGAAACGTAACATAGTTTTGCTATGAGGTTCTAGCCAGTTGCTATCTATATGTGGGCTAAAATTTTGGCCAGAAACTTTAAAGGAACGAGCTAGTTCTCCACTTGTAGGACAGTCCTTTTTTGTCTTAGTCAATTTCAATACAAAAACAGCTTATTTTCGAGTCAATGGCAAAAAATATACCTTTCCTACCATAGGGAAAACCTGAGGCATGTATTCTATCTTGAGAGGAATACATTATTACTTTTAGAACCTCTTTGTATTTATTGACAGAAGAACACTGGTGCATATCTGCTAGTATGAAATTTTTTTTTTTAATTTTTTTTTTCAATGTTTATTTATTTTTGGGACAGAGAGAGACAGAGCATGAACGGGGGAGGGGCAGAGAGAGAGGGAGACACAGAATCGGAAACAGGCTCCAGGCTCTGAGCCATCAGCCCAGAGCCCGACGCGAGGCTCGAACTCACGGACCGCGAGATCGTGACCTGGCTGAAGTCGGACGCTTAACCGACTGCGCCACCCAGGTGCCCCTGCTAGTATGAATTAACTCTGTAACTCATACTCTACATGTAAAACCTCACCTACACATGCATGTTACCCTAACATTAAATATTGGGGGAGGGGAGTGGGAAGTACACATTTACTTTCAGATCTCTAAACCAAAGTGGTACAAAACTTAAGGGCATATTATAAAGCATAGCGAACGGCATCAATCTACCTTAATCAGAATGGTCAGGCTCTCAGAGAGAAGAACTTGAACAAAAGAATAGTCATAAATGACACTACAAGAGGATCTCAGATACAATTTAGCACATCACTTTAAGACACTAACTAGATTGTCCCTAAGTGCTGCAAAAACCCGACATTGTTAGCAACCTCTAATTTACTTATTCATCAAATACTTCAGAGTTGTAGTAAGGTTTTTTTTTGTTTGTTTCTTTTTTGCTTTAATGAAATCAAAGTGCTAAAACTATTGCACATTTTTTACTCTTTAAAAAATATTTTTAAAGTTTATTTATTTATTTTGAGATGGGTGGGAGTAGGGGCAGAAAGAGAGGAGAGAGACAGAATCCCGAGCAGACTCTACACTGTCAGTGCAAAGCCCAGTGCAGGGCTCAAACCTACGAACAACGAAATCATGATCTGAGCCAATATCAAGAGTCAGATGCTTAACCTAGTGAGCCACCGAGGCACCCCTTGCACATTTTTTTTAAGGAACCTCACTATATTATCTTCAAAGAGTGCTAAAAAATACTCTCTCTAATGGTGATTATTTTATAGAGTATTAAAATCATTTTAGGGAAGAAGTTCTTTTCTCACTTTTTAGGGTGAGCCATTTGGTGTACTTATAAGACAAGTGTACTATCACTTTCTGACAGAGCCTTGGTTTCACACTTTTAAATGAACAGGAAATAGAAAATGAAGAATCAGTAACAATTATTAATACTTTACCACCACCACAGTCAGAATTACAAGTGTATTTATTTACTTGATTCTTAACTGTTGAAGTGATGACAGTAAGGAAAGGGGACAAACATATATTAATGGTATTGAAAATTGTGTTTATCTCCATCACAGTGTTTTAGAAATTCAATAGAAGACATCAAGTGCTTTTATTTGAGCTTTCAAAAGAGAAGTTTTTTTCTTAAAGCCAAAAAAATGCCTTTTCCTACATTATTGAATATCACATTTTCTGACAATTATAAATAGGTAATTTGCCAAATTATTAGGAGTATGGTAAAAATAAATCTTACTTCATTTGTGAATACTGAACATTATTTTTCAATTAAAAAAAAAAAAAAACAGGGATAGGGGCACCTGGGTGGCGCAGTCGGTTGGGCGTCCGACTTCAGCCAGGTCACGATCTCGCGGCCCGTGAGTTCGAGCCCCGCGTCGGGCTCTGGGCTGACGGCTCAGAGCCTGGAGCCTGTTTCCGATTCTGTGTCTCCCTCTCTCTCTGCCCCTCCCCCGTTCATGCTCTGTCTCTCTCTGTCCCCAAAATAAATAAACGTTGAAAAAAAAATTAAAAAAAAAAAAAAAAAAAAAAAAAAAAAAAAAAACAGGGATATACTTAAATAAAATGGGCTGCCTGTCTGGAGCATGAGACTCTGCTCTTGGGGCCAAGAGTTCAAACCCTACACTTACTTAAAAAATAAGATATTCAATAATTATTCATTAATAATTCAGCTGCAAAAATATTATCTACATATTTTCTTCCAGCTATTTTAAACTATGTACCAAATATGGCAGACTTCCTTAAAGGTTTATATTCTGACACTCATAGAACGGAACTCTTATAAGCTACCACTATGAAACTCATTTTAAGTCCTCTTAATATTGTCTTCATTGTCACTAAGCAGTTCTTGTTTAAAAATTTTTTTAATATTTATTTCTGAGAGAGACAGCAGGGGAGCGGCAGAGAAAGAGAGAGAGAGAGAGAGAGAGAGAGAGAGCAGGGGAGGGACAGAAAGAGGGGGAGACACAGAATCTGAAGTAGGCTCCAGGCTCTGAGCTGTCAGCACAGAGCCTGAGGTGGGGCTTGAACTCAGGAGCCATGAGATCATGACCTGAGCTCAAGTCAGACGCTCAACCGGCTGAGCCACCCAGGCGCCCCCAAAAGTGTTCTTGTTTAAATTGTCATTGTGGTGACTAAATAATTATAGGCTACCAGTATAATACAATTTAAAAATGGGGTTTCTACAGCTAGTTTTGGAATTAACACCTTATTTGCATTAAAACATCACAGACTGGATATTTTGATAACAAGGCTACAGAGAATAAGTCTATGCTTTCACTGATCTTAAATATCCCAAAACTCTGGTCCTTTTAAAAGTATTATTGGGGCTCCTGGGTGGCTCAGTCAAGTGTCTGACTCTTGGTTTCAGCTCTATTATAACTTGCAGTTCGTGGGTTCAAGCCCACCATCAGCCCCATGCTGACAGTGTGGAGACTGTTTGGAATTCTCTCTCTCCCCCCTCTCTCGCTGTCCCTCCTCTGCTCACTCTATCAAAATAAGTAAATAAAAACTTAAAAGAATTATAAAAAATGCAGTCCTGGTTTTATAACATCATGAAACAATGAAAATAACTTGCTATATTATCTTGTACATTTCCTACAATAGGTAATTATATTTAATAGATATAAGTGTGATAAGACATATATCTTGTTGGATACTGAATTATGTATTTAAATGTATAAATCCACAAAGATAAGTGACCAACAATGTATAATTCCTTAAGGCCAGCTTTTTCAGACCCTCTCTTTGTACCAACTCCACTGCTTTTTTGCCTGTCAATTTTGTAAAATCAAGTCATTTTATGTAATAATTCTTTACTTCCCATTTCTCTCTGGCCTACTTCTAGATGCTCATCTAATATCATTAAATTAAACAGTTCAATAATATAAAGAATGGATAAACAGTCAATTATTAGTGGCTGCCTTTATTGTCTTTCTAGCATGGGCAGTTCCCAACTTTTGATACAGTATGTGTAATGTAAACTGTTGTGTTACAATTTTAGGGGAGTACAGAATCCATTCTTCCAAGGAAGGTAAGTTACGTTTTGATTCAAAATACTGCATAATCCATAATGAAATTTGTTTTAAATTTAAAAAACCTTTCTCAAATGCCATTTATGCAAATAAGATTTTGTCTTAAGTTTTTAATAACAACACTTTAAGGAACTAAAAATAGAAACTTTTTAAAAAAGATTTTACGTACTTTTTTAAGTAATCTCTATACCCAATGTGGAGCTCAAAGTCACAGTTCTGAGATCAAGAGTCCCATGCTCTACTGACTGAGCCAGTCAGGCACCCCAAAAATAAAAACTATTTTGATGGAAATCTATCAAAAGTATTGTATATGTTCTCTGGTTTCTAAAAAGCATCTTGATCAGCATTAACATTAATGAAAAACTACTCATAATGTGCTATCAATAAAAAAATATGCTAATACATAGTCTCTGTGAAATCAGAGATTTTACAGCAATTTGTACCCATCTTACTATGGCATGGATTTTTTGTTAAATAGTTTTTTCATTTTTTTCTTCATCATCTCTTACCACCCCTTGATATTTTCATTTTCCCTACACTGACCAGACCCCAGTCTAGAAAATTTGCTATTCTACTTTAAGGTAGACTAATAAATAAGCCAGAAAACTAGACAGAATATTGAGTCCAGAGTGGGGAAAGAGGCAGGAGAAGAGGGTGAAAGCTTTGAATAGAAAGATGAAGGGTTTTCCTAGTAAACAAAATACAAAAGCAATAATGTATAATAAACTCTATGATACTTAAATGTTCCTTCAGAGAGTCTCTATGTTCCAAATAACTAGAATTGCTGGATACTATTGTACTAGTTTGGCCATAACTAACCACAATTTTAATATTTTATATGTAAGAGAATTTTGATTAAGATGCCAAGTGTAGCAAAAGTGAGGTAAAAAAAAAAAGAGAGAGACCAGGAGTTATGTGCTGTGTGTTAAGGCAGAGGAAAGGCAATACCTATTGTCAGCAGTGTTTTGGTATTCTATCTAGAGATAGGCAGGCAATTATCCTGTGAAGAGGTATCATTTATATATTTTAAATTTTATAATTCAAACACATCATTTCTAAAACACAGTATTAACCAATGAGATATATATATATGAAGGGGGGGTAGAGAGAGAGAGAAAGAGAGAAAGCCCAGTATATGCTTTCTTAACTTGAATCTGTTGTATTTTGTTTGTTTTTTAAAGCTAAGGATCAAGAGAATGAGAAGATAAACCACAGACTGACAGTAAATATTTGCAAAAGCCCTTTCTGATTAAGAATTGTTACCTAAAATGTATAAAGAACTCTTAAAACTCAACAATAAGAAAATGGACGGGGTGTCTGGGTGGCTCAGTTGGTTAAGCGTCCAACTCTCGTTTTTGGTTCCGGTCATGATCTCACAGTTGTGAGATGAACCCCACATCAATCCCTGTGCTGGGCCTGGCACCTGCTTAAGATTCTCTCTCTCCTCCCTCTTTCCCTCCCCTGCTCACTCTCTCGTGCACCCTCTCTCTCAGGAAAAAAAAAAAAAAAAAAAACAAAAAACAATCCAATTGGAAAATGAGCAGAACACCTGAACAACACCTCACCAATAAAGACAAACAGAAAATATGTAAGCATAGTAAAAGATGTTCAATATGAAATTTCATTAGGGAAATGTAAATCAAAACTATGAGATATCACTATACACCTATTACAATGGCAAAACTACTTTGCCTGATACCACAATGGTGGACACGTGCCATCATAAATTTGCGAAAACCCATAGAATACACCACACCAAGAATAAACCCTAATGTGAAGTATAAACTTTGGGTGATAATGAGGTGTCAGTGTGGGTTCATCTATTATAACAAATGTACCACTGTGATGTAAGATGTTGATAACTGGGGAGGTTGTGCCTGTGTAGCAATGGGACATAGTAACTCTCTGTACTTTCTCTGCCCATTTTTGCTGTAAAAAATATTAATTAAAAAATTAAAGACCTGGGGCACCTGGGTGTCTCAGTCAGGTAAGCATCCCACTCTTAATTTCTGCTCAGGTCGTGATCTCATGTTTCGTGAGATCGAGCCCCGAGTCACGCTCTGTGTTGGAATTCTCTTTTTCTCCATCACTCCCTGCCTCTCCCCGACTTGTGGGTGTGTATACTCGCTCTCTTTCTCTCTCACACAATAAATAAATAAACTTAAAAAAAAATTAAAGACCAACTATTGCCAAAGACCCAGTTAAACATTCTTGTTGTTAAAAAAATATTTCAAAACTCTACAGGCCCAAAAAACAAAATTACATTTGAAATATTCTTTTCTCTGTATCTTATGATATATAAAAATCAAAAGATGCATATTGCATATCCTTTCTGTTAAGTTAAGCTATATAAAAATGATACAGAGATTTAAATGTTGAAAGCTTAAAAGTAGAAATCAACAGTAGTAGGTAAAACCCTCACTCAGTTTAATAAATGGGCTGAGAACGGACTCTATTCATCTACTTTGGATGTAGTAGCTAAATCGGGATAATAACACAGAAGCATCTACCTTTGAGTCATAATTTTGAAGGCATCTGGGAGGTAGCAATCTGTATTCTCCATCTGAAATGGGTCAGCATCACAAATCTTGTCATCTGTCCGACCATAGTTAGCGCTCTCAATCATGATCACATCGCTGCCTGGACATCGCAGATCTATAGAATAACCTTCACAGGATAATTCTCGCCTAACTAACCCGAATGGTAAAGCTGCTCTGCTGAAACCTTAAAAGTGAAAAAAAGAAAGAAAGAAAATTAAAATTAAGACATGTATGAAATAAATTATTTTAATGAGGCATTTTCAAGTAATACAATTCATGTCTATATTCAAGAGATGTCACCAAAAGTATGTTTTTTAAGTCATCCATATATTTATTAAATAACTCCTTGATTCTTTACTATATGTCAAGAATTTTTTAGTTTTTTTAATATGTATCTTTGGCTGGACTCTTCACCTGTATAATAAAATTTAAACTATTCTAGCAAATACTATCTGTATAATCTATTCACGTATAATCTATTCACAATAAGAAACTAAGTGGCTCTTTTGAGTAAATCCAAAGAAAAAGGACAAATTTAGTCGATGGACTTATAAATGACAAGTTTTACAAATAGAGAATGTAACAACTAATCAAGAAACAATGTTCATTTAGGCAGTGGAATATAAGCTCTGATATACACTGACTTCACTTTCTCATTTAATGTAGACATATTCATTGCTGTTAGCATTATCTTAAAAAATATTTGTCTTAGCAGTCCCCCCCCCCAGAAAAAAACTAAGATCCTATGATAGTAATACACTTATGGTACAATAACTGATTTAGATTTATAGACACTTTATTTAAAACTGGTATAAATGGAAGCACGCAGCAGTGGGCCAGCGCTGCTCCAATCTAGTCCGACAAGTTGAAATAACCCGGGAAGGGCAAAATTTATCTAAGATTCACTTTTGTCGCCTACAGAGCAGAGATGAAACATGTATGATGTTACTTTTCCTACCTGTGTGACTCTAAAATGAGATAATGTACATAATGCTGCTCAATAATTAAAAGTGCTATATGAATTCAAGTGTGGTGTATTAGGAAGAGTGCAGAAAACGACCGTTCCTAAGTGCTGAAAAAAGATTCCCAGATGGAATAAAAAAATGAGAATTTTAAGTTTTCAGCCACTGGACCCATGAAGTAGTAACACAGCCTAGGACAAAGGGTAAACACACAGAAAGAAAGCCAAGAACAGCTGGGAGGAGCTATGTGAGCAAGAGGTCCACCTTCACTGTTGGGTGTTCTACCTATGGGTTAGCTACCATTCTCAAAAACTTCAACGCGGACTCAAGTTTTTTAATTCAATTCTCTAACCTGTCACCATCTCGCACATTACTCTTATAAAAGACCAGCACTAATTTCAGTATTTTTTTCCTTCTCTCTATCCTTTTAATTAATTACTCTGCATCACATAAACTATCCCCTATATGCCTTTTTATAGGGGGAAAAAACCACCCTAACATTCAGAACTAAACAGTTCCAAGTTATAAACTTCAAGTTGAAAAACTGGGTCATGTCCAGGTCACTGCAATGCCAAAACCTGTTCTCTTTAATGTTATTGTGCAATGCCTCTCACTAATTCAATGTAATAAAAACCCTGGTAAAACATGCACCTTCTTTCTAACACTCAAACAGTCCTCCAGAAGGGTGACTGGGTTACACTTTGATATGACTTAAAAATCACCAATTCTCAGACTTGGCTAAGCTCTCAGTTCTACTGAGAAAACTAAAGGTGTAACTGGAATGAAGAGAGCAGAAAAAGGCATAATTTAGAGCATAGAAATCTTCAGAGGATTGCGCCACACCCCAAACATCAGAGGTTTTCACTAAGAGGGTTTATGGTCTTATGAGGTTATTACAAGTATGTGGGAGGCACACCAGCAATGAAGAAGGAATACAGAAATGGAGCTGGACAAATGTCAAGACAGACAGTAAACAGGCCGACCTCTCAAAGTTTATTTGTGAAAGTTCATAAGTAAATAAACTTTTACACGTATTATTGCTTCTTCTGTTTCCTGATACTGTACCGTACTGCCCATACAAATAATTCAGTTTAAACTAATATTGTTATATTTGTTTTGATTGAAAAGATGCTTTAGAGCTTCATTTCAATAGCAAAAGCTGTGGAAATTTTTAATGGAAATTCAAACAAGCATCATAAAAAATTTGAAGTACAGAGTATTTTAAAGGCAGAGATACTTTGCAATTATAATTCCTTAATAAATGAGAATAAATTTATATTATTAGAAAATATTATGAATGTTAGAGCACATTATTAGAAGACTGGCTTGGAGCCATATTTCACAACTTTCACTACTTGTCAAAAATATAGGATATTATGAAGCACTGTGGTTTTTAAATTAAGCCCTTAATTTTTGTAGTTGTTGATATCTGCAGGATTACAGTTATGGTTCTAAGTGAATTTCCCCCTGCCTTTGAAAGATATTTAAGAAGTTGTGTCGTTGAGTGTCCTGCTGTTTTGGTAATTCGGAGAGGATTTTTAATCCTTAGGTACAATCATCCAAACAGGTAAAGTAAGAAAAAAGAAAAGGAAAAAGAGACGGAAAATCAACACATTTTAATAATTGAGATTTCTAACATAGAATCTTCTGGAGAAGAGAGATCATGGTACTTATACTTTCAATGCACAGAACTGAATGAGTTCTTAACAGTGAATATTGCTTTATTCAATGCTACAGTGTCTATGGTTTTGCATCGTACGTGTTCTCCTTTATAAAGTCTTGCTCTTTCCCGTTTCCATTGAACTTTATACACATCTTTACTAAAGTACTTATTATTACCCCATGGTACTATGCATATTCATTTTTTAATTTATATCTTCCTTGCTAACTATGATGATAGCATTCTTAGTTATAATTCCAATGCCTAGGTGGGTACAAGATACATAATTCCAGTAAGTATTTGTTGAACCAAAGCTAAAATGACTAGTATTTGTTAAAACCATATAGAATTGCATTTTTTGTGTGTCATATCTATTTTCCTTTGATGATGAAAATAAAAATAGTAAACATTAAGAAACAGATAAACCATTTACAATCAATGAAAATGATGTCATCCTCAAAAAAAGAAAAATATTTATATTTTGACAATTTATTATTTTCTAGGTCCTACTGGGGTTCATTAGTGTTTCTCACAAAGACAGATGAATTACATGTTTATGAACTTCCGTGTTTAAACCCTGTGTTTCCAATCAGAAATACAAAAACTCAAATAAGAAGACAGAAAAGTAAATCCCCGTAAAACTTTGGTTTGCAAGCGTAATCTGTTCCAGAAACATGCTGGTAATCCAAAGCACTTGTATGTATATCAAAGTGAATTTCAAAAACCATTGGCTCAGTTGAGATCCTGTAACAGTCAGCAACATGTACTCTTATTGCAAGACATCGCTTGTTTATCAAGTTAAAGTTTATTAGAAATGCTTGCTCGCCTTACAGAACATTCACAGAACAAGTTACAAACCAAGGTTTTACTGTATTATAACAGTTAACATTTACACAGCAATCAATATGTTCTGACACTGTGTTAAATGCTTTATATGGATCACTTTTTTTGTTTTAAGCAACATCATCAACAACAAAAAACAATGGAGTAGGTTATTATTATAAGAACAACTTTACAAAGTATGAAACTAACACATTAAATTCAGATTCTCCAGGATTACTAAGGGTTTGAATGTAACACACACGGTTGTCAGACTCCAGAGCCCGTGTTCTTATTAAAGGTCATGAATAGAAAAGTACCGTATGACTTTTCAAGCCCCTTAGTTGATAATAATTTTATAAGTTTTCATGCAATCTGAAATCCACCAATGAATGTTAGTCAACTTGACAGGAAACAACTACAGGAAATGTTCACAAAACATACACATGATGAAAATTATATTTTCGGAAATGTAGTGTTGTGTAAGACACATATACAAAGAGAGCATAGTCTACACTGCTCAAATATGTACATATGGAAAGATTACTGAGTACTAAAGTGTGTTGGTCAGCCTTGTGAACTTGGCTAAGTCATTTTACCTTTCCAGGTTTTAATTTCTTTTTCTGAAGAATCAGTTATTTCAAAGTTCACCAATTCACCAATCTGTGATTCTAAATAGTCAAGCTCCTTTTTATCAGGTAACACAGGATATTCTGACATTTTCAAGTGATCACTAAGTAATAAATTCCTTGCTCTATTTCTTTAAAATACAAACATACAGGAGAATGCAACTTGGATGTGTTGTGGCAGAGCCACGTGGATTATACAGTACTATCAAGATAATTATCAAAAGCACATGTGATGAACTAGGCAGGCAGTGTTCAGACAAATCACAGACAGACATCTTCCTAGATTAACTCTTTTAATCAAAGACAATGAAAGGGATAAAATAAACATGGGGCAATTATGGGATCAAAAGAAAAATTTGCATACTGTAAATTGCCATGCCTTCTTTGGCCACTTCACACTATTTCCCTGAAAACTTCAAGGGTTTTGGGTTCAACCTTTTCCACTCACAATGGTACTGCGAAGTTTGGAAAAGTCTAAAATACAACTGTTGCAATTAATATTAATTATTAAAATTCAACATTTTCACTAAGAAAATGTTACGAAAAGATGGTACAACTCTTATTTCTAAATACATTTATTTATTCCCTTATTTATAACACGTTAATAACTTGTTATATTGAATCATGGAAATAATCACAGGTATGGTCACTATTTCTTAACCACACTTTTTTCCTTTGTATCTGATGCAATTCTTAAGTGTTTCCAGTGGATATTTTAGGATTTTTTTTTTCAAAGTCACTTGCCAGGACTATATAATTGATTCCCAAACATGATTTTGTATCAGAGTCATCTGGTAAATGTTTTTAGAAAGACAGATCTTCGAGCCCTAATCCAGACCTACTGATTCAGAATCTCTGGGTTCAGATAAAATTCAGTATTTGGGGAGGAAATTGTTAATTTATTTGCAACACACTGATATAATAAGTAAGATGTGCCAAGAATTTCTCCAAGGCCTTTTTAAAATAGTTATTTGCCTATTGGGATCACATATTTATTAAATCACTGCCATCATATTTCCTCTTAATTCTCTAATATAGTTGTAGTTTTACTTTAATCTTTGAACATATTCATAATAGCCACTTTGAAATTTTTATCTGCTAAATCCAACATCTGGGCCCACATCAGCAGTAGTTTCTACTGAATGCTTTTCCTCCTGAGTATGGGTCAATTTCCTTGTTTCCCTGCATATCTTATATATTTTTTGTTATTGGAAAGTAGACATTTTAAATAATATTCTGCTAACAACTGCATACCCAGATTTCTTTCCCCTGAGAATTGCTGCTATTGTGATATTTTCTTTTTAGTATCTTGACGGGATTTAATCTACAGAATCTGCCTCCCCCAGAGTGTATGCTGCTGCTCTGCTCACTGTTCTTGTTTTAATTCTCATTTTTATTTTCTAGTCTGGCTTCCTAGGGATCACTCCTGACTCTGCATAGCTTAGTGATCAGCCAATGACTGGGAAGAGACGTGGCACAAACAGTATGAACCCATAAGAAGGCCTCCACCCTCTGCTGATTGAGCTGCATGTGTGTTAGGGAGAGTGTTCAAAGTTCATCAGACAGTTTTCAAGTCAGCCCTGGTTATTTACTTTCTGTGAACTTCTCTCACGTCTCTTCAGCACCTGTGTGTAGCTTCCCACTTAGTCAAGAATGCATAGAGAACTTTGTTTTTTTCATTTCAAAGATGTCCTGATTTTGTTTCAGACTGGCCTCCAGTCTCCCCAACAGGGACCACAACCTCGGGCTAGCAGAGCTGGGAGTCTTTCCCATCTGTTCACCACAGTGTTTACTACTTTCATTGGCAACACGGCCAGGCGCGGGTTTCCATCCTCCACTCCAAATCAAGCCAATTCTCTCTGGCAGCACTCACTGAATGAACTTCAAGGCCAGCCCTGCCCTAATGAAACCACCACACAGACTTAGCTAAGGAGTGGAGGGTGGAGGGTAGGAGCAGCCCCAGGCTAGAAGGCTTTGAACTTCCACTGCTTATACCAGAAATTCTAGTTTTTCATAAATAAATGCTTCCCAATTTCTCATTTGGCTCTGGTTAATTTCCAGAGCCCTCAAGAGTTGTTCACAATTTTGTTCAGTTTTATACCTGTTTTGGGAGAGGATTTGCTGCCCTCTTTACCCAGAAATCCCATCTCCAGAAATTCTTCTAAGGACTTTAGAACTATTTACTGACTAAAATCTTCAAGAAAACCCAAAAAACAAAAACACACTGAGACATTTTATAAAGGAGGAAACTGAGACACCGAAAAGTTACTTTTTCTATGATCATACCATCCACTACGAATGAAATCCAGTTTTGACATACGTTAATGCAGCTCCCAGGTTCATATTCAAGTGTTACTTTAATGCCTCTTCAAATGATAATAACAATTAGCAGCAGGTCTGCAGACCCCTGTTGCAGGGGAGCATAGTTAGTAGCATGTACTGGGTGCTTTCTAGGCTTAGGGGAAGAAGATCAAGAAAGGAAATTGCGTGTCTGTTTGTCAAGCTTTCAATGAAACTGTTCAATCAACATAATCAACACAAAGAAATTCCCCAAATTAAAGTCCTTTAATCACACTATTCCTATGACATGTATTCTAAGTTGTATTTTCAATCTATTTCTATTTCAACAAAGGGGGGGGTGAAGCATCCCAACAAGCAAAGTGTAATCCAATCCATCTTGCAACCCTGACAATCGAAGAAAAAACTTGTGGGAGGCCCTGTGAGCAAAAAAAAATCAATATTGTAGCTTTGTGCTGTGCAAATGTGAATACCGCCAAATAGCGGTGCTTAGAGTAAAATGAACTGTTTTGCTCCATTTTCTCCACTCTGAACAAATGATTTTGAAAAGACAGGTTTTTTCCCCCCAAGCTATAAAATGTCAAGCAATAACTCTCTGTGCTTTAGGCTAGTGATTGGAATAAATACCTCCCGGCAACAGGTGCAGTGACTTAGGACTGAAATCATTCACATTCAGTGGGTAATTCCTAATAAACAGATGCACTGCTATCAGATGGGAATTTGTACTACCAGAATTAGAATTGTTACTGGATTCTGCATCATCTGAGCATTTTTGCGAGACTATATACTACTCTGTATATGCAAATACACTCTAGTCCATAAGCTTGTATTTCTCATAAACGTTAGGCACTTGATCATGAACACTTGGCTTTTCTAACATTGTCTCCATTCAGCCTGCTCTTTATACATACGGCTGTAAAATCATACATTCCTATAAAAGTCTTCTTATTAAGCTGTAATATAAAAACATCAACTTTTCTGGTACTGTTTTGCTTAATTACTTTGAACTAAACCCTGTCATGGACACTACCGCTCATGTGGTCCAGGGTCCCAGTAAGCACCATGCCTTCTGATTATCAGGGACCTCGATGGGACTGAGGCTGTGACTTCAAGCTCTACTCAAACATTAACTCAAGCCACAGTCTACTACGAGTGCTGGCATATTGAAATCTGATTTATTTCTGTTTATATATGTTAATGAGATTTTTTTCCTAAAATGGAAATGAGAAAAATACTTAATGAAGAGGGGACATGATTTCAACCAGGCTGAACTACAGCTTATAAGCTTCCAGAAAACTTTTTTTCATTTTATTTTAGCTTAGATGAAAACATTAAAATTAAGTCAAAAAGATAAATTATTTCACTAATAACATTTTCCTTTCTCTCTGAAAACTCATGAGGTCATTAAAACAAAATTGTAAAACTCAAAAACTATCAAACTTTTCTTGGTCGGGACACCTGGCTATCTCAGTCAGTAAAGGTCAGTAAACCCTGAGACCTTTGATCTCAGGGTTGTAAGTTCAAGCTGACGTTGGGTACACAGATCACTTTAAAAATAAATAAATAAATGAGATTTAAAACCTTCTTTGTCTACGGAAAGGCAGTGTATCAAAAACTCATTTCATTAAGTTTACAGAATGTCACACTCTATTGTTTTATTCTATTAGTTCACTTACGAAATAATTTTATCAAAAACGAAAGAAGTAATTTTATCAATCAACTCCTAGAACATCTAATAACATTTAATATTGGTACGTTCACTAAAATATAATTGTTTTGGGGTGCCTGGGTGGCTCAGTGGGTTGAGCGTCTGACTTCAATTCAGCTAAGGTCATGATCTCACGATTTGTGAGTTCAAGCCCCACACCGGGCTTGTTGCTGTAGGTACAGAGCCTGGAGCCTGCTTCAGATCCTCTGTCCCCCTTTCTCTCTGCCCCTTCCCTGCTCACACTCTCTCAAAAATAAATAAACATTACATGTATATATTGTGTATGTATATATAATATATATAAATATAATATATATAACATATATATACACATATGTATATACATATATAAACATAACCTATCAGTCTTATGTGAGGAACCTAAAACTATGCCACGCAGAGAGTAAAAACAAACAAAAACTACTTTCATCTTTGAACTTGTTTTCATGCCAAGAATAAAGAAAATAAGGCAATGCAATGTCATTTTCTAGCATAAGCACACTGGCCTTGAAAATGTAGCAATTTTTGTGTAAGTAAACTTAGCATGAAACACAGATCTAATCCTTACAGAAATACCAAGTTCTTTCTTGTAAAAGAAAGTGTTCAAGTAATTTAAGACCATGAAACTACAAAATAATCATCTCACCATTTATGAATGATATGCCTTAGATTCTTGTGTCATTCTTGGCTTACAGGATGTGGGGGGTTTTTTGTTTGTTTGCTTTTAATTTTGAATAAATTTTAAATTATGAAGCATTTCAAACAAAAAAATTTAAGAAGAATATTTATAGTTTTCTTATTTATACCCAATTTATATACAAAAAACTATGATTTACATTGGAGTACAAACAAAAAATCCCAACAAATAAATGCAAGATGAAAAAACACTACCCAATTAAATCCAATTACACAAACAACCAAAGGGAAAAATAACTTATCTTTGAGGCTTGCTAACAGTAGCAAAATTCTGGACACTTTGTACACTCAAAGGTAAAAGTACCTTCCTAATGCCATCAGCTATTAGGTTAAATTATTACCACTTGTGAAAATCCTCTGGCTATTTTAAAAAGAAAATATGCGTTATAAGTATGTCCAAACATTTTGGGATTAAATTCCCCATTAGAAAGAAATTGATCTCTCCCACTTAAAAATTTGTAAATTCTCTTCCACTGATTATTAATTCACAAGTACCATTAAAGTACAGCAATTTAGAAGTTATATAATTCTATCAAAGTTTAATACAGCTCAAAAGAAAAATTCCTGATAAGCATGTCTATTAAAAACAATATATGCCACATAAAGAGATGCTTTTAATAGTTTTAGCAAAAAGTGTAACTTCTTCAATGTTTAGAAATACAGGATACTTTAATTCTGATCTACTTCTAAAAGAAATTAGTGAATTTTGTATTAAGTTTCAATATTACCGTTACTACTCAATGCATATGTTTAAACTATTCCCTTTGTATAGAATATTCTACTCATTTTTCTCTTAGGCAACAATTACTCTCTAAAACCCTATCAAGGCTTCTCCAACAACAGGCAAAGGAGAATATGAGCTCAGGTTTTGGGTCATCTATTTTTCTTTCTTCCAATAATAAATATTTACTGAGCACCTACTATGTGCTTAGCACTCTTATAGACACTGGGATAGAACAGTGAACAAAAATGACAATGGTCACTATGCCTGGGGTAATTTACATGGGGAGTGAGTTCTCGTTGAGGAAAGGTATCGTATTTATCTAGTCCATCATTATAATGCCCAAACCTAACAGTCAATTTACAGTGCTCTCTTATAGAGGGCATGAAATAAAGATATCTTCAGTAAATGGGTATATGAATGAACTAATAAGCAAATGAACAATTATGAGCTCCTCTGTCAGAGGAGGAAACGTGCTTCTAAAGGTCTCTACTTAATACTCCTCCCCTACTCAACTTGGAGCTACTCCACAGAAAGAAGTGAAGCCTATTTACTTTTGTATCCTTGGTTTTCAGCACAGTGCATAACACACCACAGGCATTCGACTTTTACTTAATTTTACTCTATGCTGGATTTTATGCTTTAATTCCTTTTACCAAAAAGATGTCAAATATACCCAGAAACTAAAACAAAGATGTTTTTATAAGGTAAAAAAAAAAAAAAAAAAGAAAAAACAACCACTCACCACAATTAAATCTTTTTTATATACGTTAAAATGTTTTAAAATTCAGATACCAGGAAATAAAAAATACAAATGTAACAAACATGGTATCTTCCCCAGATCAGTGGGCCTAAACTATGAAATGTACCCTTAAATGACAAAACATCTGCAGGAGTTCACAATCATCCAGGAATCCTGGTCATTGGTCATGTAAAAAGGATTACAAAACCAGAATAACAACTTTACCCCTCTCCTTTTTCTACCCCAGTAAATAGGAAACTCTTTACATTGATTATCTTTTGTAACTAGTTGAAACCAATTTAACATTAAGAAGTTACTTTCAGAGGGGCGCCTGGGTGGCTCAGTCAGTTAAAGCGTCTGACTTTGGCTCAGGTCATCATGATCTTGCTGCTTGTGGGTTCGCGCCCAGCGCTGGGCTCTGTGCTGACAGCTCAGAGCCTGGAGCCTGCTTCGGATTCTGTGTCTCCCTCTCTCTCTCTCTCTGCCCTTCCCCCACTCACACTCTGTCTCTCTCTCTCAAAAATAATAAACATTTAAAAAAATTTTAATAAAGAAAAAAAGAAATTACTATCAGAAATGCAATTTCTCAAGTCATTCACACTGCATTATCAAATTAAAATTCTTAAGTAATTCTGTATAATTTATTCACTGACAACAAAAAAACAGAGATACAGTCACAGAATAAGTAACAGCACAACAATTTCATCATCTCCTCAGGCACAATAGTTTATTTCTACTTCCACATTGATTAATATAATTTTCTAACAATTTTATTGCTTTCACTACTCTTCTGTTATCATAAATTCCATTAGCAACCCCACCCTAACCTCAGAGTGTTTGTTCTTAAAAGCAGTTAACCAAGAAGCAGAAATGCAAAACTGAGATTCGTTCCTTCATCCAGTGACTTAGGTAAAAAGCCATACTACCTAAAAGATTCTATTCCTTTCTTGTCACTGTATTAATCTGACAAATAAAACTAGTTGGGGGCAGAGCCCTCATTTAAAGTACTCCACAGCTAGATCTCCAGATCAAATAGTCAAAATGTGGATTCTAAGTCTTTTTGTTAATGTCTTATGTATTTAAGCATAAAACAACCAATATTTTTTTAAATACCAAAAAGACCCCAGGAGAAACTATCGGCCATAATTTCATTCTTGAGGAGGTACATTTAACTTGAATCAAAGAGGGAAACAATGTAAATGGATAGAAGATTTCCATGTCAATTACCTTTATTGGACAACAATAAAGTTGTGGAGAAGTTACTTGTGTAACAATTGGCTTCCTCATTAAAGGTATCTGTAAGGGAGGCCAAATTAATACTAATTCTAAAACTTATTTGAGTTAACTACATTGAAACTGCACTGAAACCACCCACTCATTTCTCTCAATCCCAAACAACCATCCAAAGGTGATCACATTTAACTGTTGACTAAAACAAGTGTCCTAGAAGAGAAAGGCATTGTATCTCCACACACATTCCCATGAAGTATTTATTTCTCACTTCAGTTAGGAAAGATTAACGCTGCCTGAAGCCAGTCTCAACTCTTATCTTGACTTTTTACAAACTGTCACCCACACTAACACTTCAATCATTTAAAAAGTGTCAGCTGTTTAACCTGTTTCCCACTGAAAAAAAGGGAGAAATTTCAGGTCTTTCCTCAACCTGCTGCAAAAGGCACTCTTCTTTTCCTAAAACCTGAAAGGACTTCTGAAAGTTAGAACTTCATTTATTTATTTTTTTACGAGCACAATACTATTGAAGATGATAGAAAGGCTTTTCGGTTAGGAGTGAGAAAGCATCTTCCAATAAAGTCCTGCAAGGGGGCTTGGGGGCTTCCGCGGAATGCTTACTGCAGTAACTTCCCACCTCAAAAAAGCTATGACACCAAAGTTGATTTTTTTTTAATGTTTTTGTTCAACGTTTATTTATTTTTGGGACAGAGAGAGACAGAGCATGAACGGGGGAGGGGCAGAGAGAGAGGGAGACACAGAATCGGAAACAGGCTCCAGGCTCTGAGCCATCAGCCCAGAGCCCGACGCGGGGCTCGAACTCACGGACCGCGAGATCGTGACCTGGCTGAAGTCGGACGCTTAACCGACTGCGCCACCCAGGCGCCCCCAAAGTTGATTTTTAAAATTTCCTTTTTTCTCTTTAATGATGCTTAAAATCTGATTCTAAATTATGCCACAAACATGAATTTCATTAACCCAAACTGTGGACTATCACTACTAACATGTAAGACTTTGTAACTGAAGGTTATTTGCATCTCATGAACAATTGGTAAAGATGCATTTCTAAAAGATATAAGGAGCTTATGAAAACAAGTAATCAAGTGGGTAAAATGATACATAAGAAATAAAATTACTCCAGTAAACACTGTACTATTACGCTATTACTTTTCTCAGTGAATGCTCCTGGACCAATTAAAAAGTGCAAAATGACAAAATGAGTGAAACTAGGAGATCCTGGTGGTATAATGAGTGAAAATTACGCAGTAGTGAGCCCATTTTGTGAACTTCGCTTTGAAACACAAACACAGGGTGCCTGGGTGGCGGGCTCAGTCAGTTAAGCGTCTGACTTCAGCTCAGTTCATAATCTCATGGTTTGTGAGTTCGAGCCCCACATCGGGCTCTGTGCTGACAGCTCAGAGCCTGGAGCTTGATTTGGATTCTGTGTCTCCCTCTCTCTCTGCCCATCCCCCACTCGTGCTCTGTCTCTGGCTCTCTCTCAAGAATAAACATTAAAAAAAACTTTTTTTTAAACCCACAAACTCAAAATAATCAAACCACCACTAAATGGAAAACAGCATTTCTAACATTATCTCTTACTAACATCTTTGGCAGCCTCACCCAAATACATTTATTGTTCATTCATTCATCCATTATGTATTTGTGTTTCCGGCACATTCAAATTCCTCCATCAGACTATTTTGGAGTAAGTCAAAGAAACTAACAACCCCTCAGGTTGCAGGCAATCCCGCTACTTCTACGAACTACAGAAGGCCCACACAGTGGCAAAAGTGCTCCTTGAAGTAAAGATGAGTAATGCAAGTACTCACTCCTCTACTAACTGTGATGAGTTAAAACGGAAACCGCTTCCCCAAATGCTTTGAAGGTTGTCAAATAATTCCTTAAATGACAGTACGGCTGAGTTCATGCTTGGTGTCAGTGCTGTTATTTTTGTTTTGGGCTGCTGAGGTCTGTTCAATTTTTAATGAAAGACGAGGTTTTAAAGAACACACAAAACTGCCGGCTAACTCAGTCATTAGAACATATGACTCTTAAAGAGCACACAAACTGTTCTCAAATATGGGTCACCAGAACACTCAGGGAGGGAGGCAAGGAGGCAGAGAGAGATAAGTTTAATCTTACATTGTAAAGTTATAAAACGTTGCCTTAAAAAAGAAACACTACTACTTTTCTGCAGAGGTAAAATTACATCTTTGCTCCTATTTAACTGCCAAACGAAACATCAAGGGAACTAAGGAACAGCATGGTAGCAGATCCACCAGCACAGGCCCTGCCCCTACATACACAGCCCATTGTTGTCTTTCACACTTGCTCCCTACGGGTACCGACAGTGCACAGACAACACAGCAGTTCCGACTTCTGGACTCAGACATTCTAACGAATTATAAGGAACTGTAGGAAAAAGGCTCTTAGGAACCCTGTTTGAACCAGTGTTGCTATGCCCTTGCGTACTACTCTGTTGCCCCTTCCCTGGTACTTAAAATGTTTATTTCCCTTTACAACCTCAACTACTTCTAATTTCACCCTTATGAAGCTGAGTTTTTCCCAGATTAAAAAAAAAAAACTCCCTTACTATTCAAGGCAAAAAAAAAAAAAAAAAAAAAAAGAAAGAAAAAAGAAAAACAATAGAAGAGCTTGATAAGAATCTCAAAAACAAGCAGTGCTTCTTATCAGAAAATGAGAGTAACTTTAGGTGAATCTGATTTATAATGACAACAGGAATGTTTCAGAAAATTTATCTCCCAAGATAAACTGTCTAAGCAAATAATCAAAGGTTAAATACTTTACATAAATCATAAGCATTGACTTCAAAGCAGGTAAAGAAAAAGAAAGAAAAATGAAATAAATGTAAGTATCAAACACTTACAATGGTGAATTTAATTGGTAAAAGCAAACAGGCAAAAAATTAAAAATTTCTCCTATAAATTACCAGACTTGTTATAGTATTATAAAACAGACAGCCTAATATATTTCTGAGGCTTTACAAACTGGTATAATCTTTCTAAAAAGGAGCCTTATAAAATTCCTTTTGTAAGAACATACTCTAAAAAGAACCCAAAAATTTGACAGAGATTTGTATATTCATAATAATGAAAAATTTGAGACAAACCAAAGGCTAAAATTAGGGAAATGATGTAAAAGTACACTGCTGAAACAGAATAGGATACAACCCTAAGCAACAATATTACAATATTATAAATATAATAAGTAACACTAAGTATTATAGATAATAAATAATAAACTTTGGGAATGCATTCCCAGAAAATTGTACAAAAGAATTATAAATCTACTTCAACATATACAGAGAGATAAATGCACAGGGTAAAAA
Source organism: Prionailurus viverrinus (assembly GCF_022837055.1). Taxonomy (NCBI): domain Eukaryota; kingdom Metazoa; phylum Chordata; class Mammalia; order Carnivora; family Felidae; genus Prionailurus; species Prionailurus viverrinus. Next base: position 145,638,709 of record NC_062568.1, read on the forward strand.
ACAGTCCAGGAAATAGAAACCCTTTGTGGCATAGCAGAGACCATCACCATAACCAACTGGGAACTGAAGAAAACTGGCCACCAACCCTGAGATACCGAGAGGCAGAACTTGGGTTAAAGTGAACAGGTGAACAAAGAAACACTCAGCCTAAGAGGCTAACAGAAATCCTGTTCTCCTTTATGAGAATGATCTGAAAATATACCATATCTCACCCTGACAATCAAAGTGCCTCCTTGACCTCCTTGGTTCTGAGTTACTGGACTGTGCACACCAGATGCCTGTGTGAACGTGGAGCTCCTGGTGGTTTTTCCCAACACACTGCATATGTCCCTCCCTCCCTATATCACAATTCCCTCACTGCATCTGAGATACTTTTTTCTTGGGAAATCCATGCCAGAGCACATTTATACAGTAAGAAATATTTTGTTCATGCAGGGACCTGTCTCCTAAAGACTGCATGGGTTTCTCCTACTCCCCACCTCTCCCAACTTATACTTTCTTCTGTTTTATAAAAATTATTTTTTTAACATTTATTTATTATTGAGAGACAGAGAGAGACAGAGCATGAGCATGGGAGGGGCAGGGAGAGGAGGAGACACAGAATCTGAAGGAGGCTCCAGGCTCTGAGCTGTTAGCATAGAGCCTGACGGGGGCTCAAACTCACAAACCCAGCGAGATCATGACCTGAGCCGAAGTCAGACGCTCAACCGACTGAGCCACCCAGGAGCCTCTATGCTTTCTTCTTGTTGTTTGTTCCAAATGTCCTGCAACTCAATCCAGACTTCCTCCAAGTACATCCCAGGGTGGCCAGTTCGCTGTTGTTTGTGTTAGTCTTTACATGCTGAAAGGTGGATGAATAATCTGTTTTTATGGAATTAACTATTCATGTAAAAGAAAGAAGCAAATAGTACTGGTGACATCAAGGTGCCATGTAGAAAATTCTAATAATTTACATATTCCATATAATGTAGTAAAATGTACAAAGTTAATCTGTTTACACTATGGAATTGAGTCTTAAATCTAGTATGTGCATTCCTGACTTTGTAACTTTGTTCATACAATTCACCCCACTTTGGAATTCCTTCCTATATGCTCAGGCCACCCCCTCTTTAGAGCTCAAGAGCTCCCTCCTTCTACAGTCTTTGCTAGCAGAAGATATGTTTTAAAGCCATCAGAACCTAACAGAAGGCACACCTAATTGAGAGATGGGATGACAAGTTTTGCATTTACACAATTTATGTTCACAAGACTCCCAAAATCACACTAATAAAGGAACAAGATCATTAAAGGAGGGGTCACTGGGTATCATAGTGCTCCACAGGCACCACTCTTATACACTGAGTCTTACTGAACAGGCAAAGAGTAGAGCCAGACATCCATATTCCTGAGGCTGCCCCAAGAATGCAGAGACAAAAAACCATTCCTGTCCTTTGGTAAGATGTTCTCTCCATCCCCCTGATGATGGGGACTTCTGACTTCAGTTTCTGCTCTGCAACAGTATTCGTCTGCAAGCCTGTCAACCATATTAACTTGTAAGAGAAGGATCCACTTACATCCCACAGGCTGGCTAACGGAGCTTGCTCCCTGTGTGCTTTAAAATCTAGTTGTCGGCTGCACATTTGTCTTTAAAGTTTTAGTCTTCTGGAACAAGAAGACTTCTGGGAACTTATTAATCATATGCTATTTTTCAGATGTACTGTATAGTCCAGCACAGATTGTCTAGATTTGAACTTAGGCTCCTGTTTACTAGTTGAATGATGTTGTTCAGATAGAAAAGTCTGTACTTCAGTTTCCCTATCTGCAAAACTGAGATAATAATAGCTCTTCTGTCTCAGAGGGTTCCGTGAGGGCTAAAGAAGTTACTACATGTATTCACAAACAGTGCCTGGCAACTCTAAGTGCTCAATTTTGCCAACACGCTTCTCTTAAAATGACACCTAGTCACAGGCTCTGGAGTGAACTAAGGAAATAGCATAACTAGTAAATTATAAACTAGAGATAATTGAATAACTCATTAGATGTAGATAATTTACGGATTATGAAATCATAATTATAGGTAATTAGAAATAAGCTAGTCCATGTTGTTCCCATTTCTCTTCCCTATACTTTCTTTGAGGCCACAAAGTTCATTTGCCAGTTGTGTGTGTGTGTGTGTGTGTGTGTGTGTGTGTGTGTGTGTGTGCGCGCGCGCGCGCGCGTGCAAATGCATGTGCATGCAAAGTACACTGGTAGACCGGTCAGGAAAAAGGACCCTGACTTGCAAGAACTTACATACATATTCTAGACACAGTATACATTATCTCACTTAATTATCACAATGACCTTGCTGCATCCACAGAGTATACTGGCTGTATAGTGAATTTTCACTCCTCCCTTTTTAACATTAGAAACAGAAATACCTCCTCTGAGGAGTCTTCTCTGACCATATAACCATGCCATCCCACTTCACCTCCTAACCTGTGTCATGATCTGACAAGGCATCCGTGGACATTCTCTGCACTTATCATATGGCTTCAAACTCATCTGTTTATCTGTTTATCCTTTAAGACTACAAATTCCTTGAAGGCATGAACACTTACTCCTATTTGTGTCCCAAGCATCTAGCAGAGTGCCTGGTTATAGTAAACACTTAATATAGATGTGATGTTAATTTTACAGCTCAGAAAATGGAGGCTCTGGGATATAGATCCAAGGTTACATTACTGCAAAGGAAATCTGATGACTGGCTTTAATCCTCCTCTCACTATACTATGGTACCCTGTCAAGTCCTACTATCAGTAGTTATTTTTTGAAATTCCAAGCCACTTTACTTCAACACCCTTTAAGCCTATTTTACCATGGTGATCGCTGCAATCCTAAGTCCCTAAAAACTTTTCCCAGACATTTAAATGAAATCCATCATTAAATGCACATTAAAGAGACACACTGATACTTTTTTTCAGATTTTCCATAGGTTATATTAAACTTGTTTTGTAAACTTTATGTTTGAATACATAACTCTCTCACCCAGTAACACTTTTGCGTATTATACAAATAGAATACTTATTTGGAAATCTGATAGGCAAAATCTCAAAGTCATCCAAAAGTTAATAGCAAACATTTTAATGATGAAAACTTCATTACACATAACATTATTACAATTTTTTTCTGAGCATTCAGATGTCAGCATTTCTTATTACCCAAACCAAATGATCAAAGACTATAAAACCTCTGCAGGATTCAAAGGCAACAGACTAAAAGGTTCTATATATCCTGGTCTATTGCCTTGTTCACCTTTGCTTTCATAGTGTCTAGCACAAAGTCAGTAAATTAATCATCTCACTAAAATTTCATTTCATTATTTCTGAGGAAATATGCCTGCTTACACATTACTTTGCAGAAATTATATATTGATAGTCTACAGAGATACGCCCTCTGTGGATATGAAAAGGAAAGGAAGCCACAGTTTTCCTAAGCCACACAAGCTTTAACAGAAGCCCACTGGAGTGTGCTTTCTGGAGTTGGAAAATATGTGCTTGGATTTTTATGGAGGCATTGTCACCTTGCCTGAGCCCCTGTATCTCAATCTCCTTTTCCACTAACAATCTCACCTGAACCAAAATAATCAGATGGCACCCACTATTTCTAAACAGTCTTACCATTCACTTTATCAGACTCAATATGTTAAATGTTATATGGTCTGCAAAAACAGGAGATACTGTGGTGTCAAACGCCTGAGGTCAGTAACTTCTACAAAAAAATTATGTAACTACCTTTAATAAGCAACTCCACTATTTTCTCAAGTATAATTAGGAATTTCTTTATGATATCTTCTCAGTGTCCGTCATGCTATAATTTGCATTCAGATGCTTTCTGACTAAAGATGAAAAAGAAAGTCTGTGTGAGGGTATATACAGTTTCTGTTCTCTTCACAATTATAATCACAGCACCTACATGGGTACTTAATAAGTACATGTTAACATGCCAACAGTAACCATCCTATGTCCGCATGTTTTTATATCAAATTTAAAATTTTAATTCCTTGAGATAACTCCATTTTTAATCTTTTAAATTTAATTTCCTGTTAATCACTCTAACTTTATTGCCTATTTCAATTTTGTTAGCTCAGTTATTCATCACTGAAACATTTATTGAGTGGTCACCATAAGCTATGCAAGATACACTACACTGAAATGAATTTTGCAGTTTCCATTTTTAGGCAGCTCAGTCTTAAAAGTATGAAGCCAGAGCACATCACACAGTGAGAGAAAGGTGAATGACTTCATAAAAGATAGACAACTATCTTGACAGAAGAGATATCAAGGACGGTTCCTTAGAAAAGGCAATGTTTTAAAAACCCCAATATCAACAATATACAAACTCAAACAGGGAAGGATCTGACTAGAAATGAAATGAAAGAAAGACCACATGAAGAGCATTTTTAACCTATTACTAATTTATATTTAAAACTAATTTTTCTCGCTAATATTTTTCGTTTACTCAACATAGGTAGCCTTGTACGTCATTCAAGATTTCATATATTCCCCTAGGTATTTTGCAAAGGTTTAGAAGACTGCTCCAGTATTTCCAAAATACTAAAATAAAACCCAACTGGCTGGGAAACTCAATAAAACTCAACTAGCATGTTGTAAAAAGATTTGTAAAATTAACTCATTTTACTCTTTATCAAAAAAGAAGTTCCTCACTGTCTACAGTGAGACATGTATTCATGAATTCATGAATACCCCTCCTGAAATTCTCCCATAACTCATCATCTCCATCTTTGAGTCTTTCTCTACTTCGGTTAAACAACCAAGCTGCTACCTTTTTCCTTCTAAAAGCAGATCTCATTCTAGCAGGTTTAATAGGCTTGGCAGCTCGCCTGGTCTCCATGATAGACTTCACATGCCTAAGTGTGGCATGCGATACCTCTTGGCTTTCTAGCCACATCCAAAGTGTCCAGACTCATCTCTTTCAATTCTCTACCTAAAATGAATCTAATCATACTCATCTTTCAAGGATATATTCTAATGTCATGAGGTATTTTCTGAGCCTGACAATCAGAATTAATCACTTGCTCACTATGCGCTCATAGCTTTTATACAGGGCCTAAATTATCACACTTAGTGATTAGGAATAATTACAATTTATATAGGTCCTACTCTTTCAGAATATCAACACTTCTATGCTTATTTATCCTTTTATTCCTAAAAGTATCTTCATATGATAAGTTACATTTTTTTTTTAAAAATCAATCTCAGAAAAACTTATACAATTAAAATTTCATCTGAGAATGTTAGAACTGGGACAGAATCACGCAGCCCCGTATGTATGTATGTATGTATGTATGTATTTATAAACTATATCCCACAGGCATGATACTGTCTATCAAAACATAATATACTTATTATGTTCACATACAATTAATAGAAATTTCATGAAAGATATTCTTCATATATAACCTATTTAATTTGCTTTTCTCTTTCACTCAAGTGCTTATCATACCCACCAAATACTGCATTCACAAACTGCAACCTATAATCTAAAAGGCACTAATCTAGTCTAAATCCTTAAATGAGAAAGTGGAACCTGGCAATCGTTACGTGAATTCCCCAAGGTTCCTGAACCTAGTTAATATTAGGCAATATGTCCTAAAGCACTGGGGCAACTGTTCTACACATTCTCAGTATGCGTATTTGTACATTCTATCTATCGATTGGTTCAGTAAGAAATCTGAAGCTTCCAATGAATACTCAAAGCTCTATTCTGACAAGTAATGATTCACCTCAAATCATATTTAATACCAGTTATAAATTTACTTATAACAATCCCTAATAAATATACAATATACACTCAGAAGGTCTATCTTTGGCTAATTACACTAGGGGGCACTTTTCAAAATCTCTAGACTTTAGGACTAAGTGCATCTTTCTGAGAAAAGTGTGTCACATTCCTGGAATTTCAGAGCTATGGTCTTTTAATCCATTACCAGTTTTCTATCAAGGGATTACTGTCTTGTTTTTCTTACATTAATTATATATAGAATCCTCAGGCAGAAATTCTGACAGAAAGAATGTAAACGAGCTAAGCAGATGCTATTTTAATTAAAAAGAGGACATGCAAATATTTCATTTTGCGTAGGAATTCAATAAAGATTTAGTTATTTTTATTTGGCAGGTTTTGTTGTTTAAATAAAAACCACATGTTAAAAAGGTTATCACATTTGATTATTAATAATGCAGAATAAGTATTCAACCAAGAGCTTCTTCTGTAAAGATAATAAGTATCTAAGGAATATTTGGGAGGGGAAAACACAGGAAATATAAAATTATCTATGGTTACCTTGTTCTAAGAAGCTGAACTTTTGCTTTCTGGCAAAAAATTATCTGATTACTACCAAATTTAAAAGACTATAATTTGGACAATATAAAAGGTATATAATTATGACTATAACTGCAAAGAAGTTAACTTGTAGTTTACATCTAAAACAATACACTGAAATACAAATCATGTACAAACTATTTAAAACTACTTTCAAGGAAAAAAGATAAAATTTACATGTTGCAACCATGCTCCTCTGGGGAGGTCATTACTAAGTTATTAGTGAGTGTTGACTAATATCACCTAATATAAGATCCATTTAATTTCAGTTAACTGTTATTTAAGTGACCTGCCTAGATTTTCACAAAGCTACAGGCTAAACCTAATTTGTCCCTGTTTTAGAGTAACATCAATTTGGAATTGTCTCAACGTACATTTCAACAATAGTAACAGGATATTCAAAGTTGGAAAAGACAGAATTTATGGAAATCCCAATGCTTAATTAAATCACAGAATGAGGTTTTGAAGTAGTAAATAATAAATCACAATGAATCCTCAATCTGGTTGTCAAGGAAACTACTTTGCCTCTGCCATAATTGCTGTGATCCCCATCTTGCCCTTTTTGACACCAAGCCTTATCATGCATTCTGGTCAGAGACTGAGAGTAGCTTTTCTATTCCTTTCAGGCAATCATGTAACATGCATTGAGCTTGACTGAACAGGGCCATGCGACCATACAAACACTGAATTCAAGGCCTTTTCCTTTTCTATCTAGAGACGGTAATTAACTGGTGAGCAGCAGTATATTCCTATCAAGCTTGGCATAAGAAATGGGACCAAGGCGCCTTGGCAGGTCTTAGCAGCTGTGTTTACAGGAAGTTTTCACTAATTTACTAATTTATTTTCAGAAGACCTATTTGTGAACTGGTAGTCATTAATATCTTAAATATCATTTTTTGATTCCTCTTCAAATAAAGATCAGATAATAGGTTTGAAAGATTTATGTGTGTGTGTGTGTCTGTGTGTGTGTGTGTGTATATATAATAAACACAAATACACCAAAACATTACATTTAATATTGGTAAACTGATTATTTTAGGTGAAACAGTAAAAGCAGTGCCAAGTAGGTATTACTGGCTCAAAATGGTTTACTTTACTTTCCTTCTATTTTTTTATATTGGTCATTTTAAAAATAGTAACTATTTTAAAATAAAATCCTGAAATAAATTCGCAGTTTTATGTCCTTAATTCCATACATTGCTTCTACTGTTTTCAATATTTTTTCTTCTCTTAGCAGTGTGTTTTCTAATATAATCCTATTCACTTTCAAAAGTACTCCTTTAGTTCATTTTGCTATGTTGTTTGGAATACGATTTTTTAGATCATTTGATTTTGAAGTTCTCTCTACTCACTTCAACCACTATATAGTATAAAAGCATTATTACCATTCTATCATTAAATTCTATCAGTCTACATTGAAAATCAAAATTATCTTCATCAGGAGGACAACTGCTATGATTCAATATCCTTATTCTTTTGTGTCTTATTAAACTCAATACGTTTCTCTAGAGCTGATCACTTATCTAGCAAGAAAGACAGTGACACTGACTATGTCATAAAAAGTGTTAACAGTTCCTGAGTATTGTATAAAAGAATGCATACAAGTGTTTAGTTCTGTTCAGTACATGTTTAGTCAGAAAGCATTCAGTAAATTTTAGCTTCCAACATCATTAGCAATTTTCCTATATTCAATTCAAAATTAAAATACCAGACAAGTAGGGGCACCTGGCTGGCTCAGTTGGTGGAGCATGTGACTCCTGATCTCGGGGTTGTAAGTTTGAGCCCCAAAGTGGGTGTAGAGATCACTTAAAAATAAAATCTTGAATTGCAAAATTCTACTCCTGAAACCAACACTACACTATATATTAACTAACTTGAACCTAAATAAAATAAAATAAAATCCTTAAAAAGCAAGAAAAAAAAATCTTGTCTTGCCTAAGTAGAGAAAGTAACTAGTTAAAACTAATTAAGAAAGTTTAATAATTATGGGAATTCAAGCAGAACTTTACAAATAGAAAAATAATAAAGTTGAACTGACTGATACTTGGAAGAAAGGATCTAGAATCAAAGTTTGGTACAATGTCAGGAAAAACCCAGCCCAAGTAGCCAGGATATAACAAATCATAGAGTATGAAATTTAATGCTTAAATATTTTCTCCCTGTTTTTATCTTAATTCAAATTAATGGATTTACTTATTTTCTTTTAGAATTAGTAACTACAAAGTGTCCTAGAAAATAGGAGGACCAGGAGGGTATTTACATTTCTTCAAAAATCTGCATCAAAGCAATACAGTCAAAGCTTAATCAATCATGCAAGTAGACATGACAAGAACATGATCCCAAATATTCCTATTGGTTCCACTATGTTAACACAACATCACAATGAATATTGGTATCTGATTTTCTCCGTGAGACCAATAAACTTAAAAAAAAATTAAAGTACTTTTTGTAGTACTTCAGTACACAGGTAGTGTTAGGGTATTACACATGATTCTTACTCTCTAAGTTCTCTCATATAAAATACACCATCCTGAAAATAAACTGCGTAACTTCTCAAACTAAATAAAGCAACATAAGATCCTGTCCCACTGAAACACACCATACCTTAACTAGGTAAGTTAATTATGTGCTTTGGTTTCACAAACAAACTGCTGTTGCCAGCTGCATTCTAAATAAGAGTAAACAGAAACAGTTTGAGCTGTCAACAAAAGACATAATTAAATAGAAAAAATGCTGTCAAATAAAACATGGCTACAATATTTAAAACAAATAAGGCCAACCAGATTTGGAATAGATTGTATATCAGTGCACCTTAACCATCTTAACCACTAGCCAGTTGGGTCAAATAAAAATAATCTAGAAGGAAAAAGCTCACAGAAACGTATTTGTGGGGAAATAAAGTTTTATGCAAATAAAGGTTAAAAGAAATTAAAAAAAAATTTTCAGCTTTTCTCAAGTAGAATTCCACAAGAGAATAAAGCCCTACATAAAATAATTGAAGGTCTATTTTCCCAATTCTGCTATTCTAGATGCACTGGCGAGTGCTAGATGTGTTAGGTCTTAATTACCTACCAGAAATAGCTGAAAGGGGCAAATAGAGCATCTTAAAAATTATGAGAACAGACTCCATACTCTTCAGTTTAAAAGATGCTACGGCTACAAAAGGCATTTAATCTCTCCTTCAGGAGTATCTTCTAACCATAAAGCTAGTTTATATGTTTACAATGTCCTAATTTTTCAAACTGCTTTCACATTTGCTCACTATGTCATTATCCATATAAACAACTCCAGTTATTTGAACATGCTTTGCAGGAAGCATGATATTTTACTGTAAAAAAAGTCTTTACTGTAATTTTTTAGATAATTAACTTGAAATGTAATGAATACTGAAAGGGCCAAGAAAATATGTGGGACATTTTAATTACTGGTAGTACATTCGGCATAATAGAAATCCTTCAATAGGTTTGCTAAAATTCAGTCTCTTAAGCTATATAGTAGAAACCAGTGAGCTCTGCAAACCACAAGGATTATGGAGGGAAAAACCACCTCTACCTATTTAGCACCAACCTAATTTTTGGATGTTTGGCCACATTTCTCACTTCTAGTTAGGATCATTTTTCTATCTTCATTTCCTGATACCTAAAATCAGAAAACAAAATGCACATATTCCATATAACCTAAAGGCTTCTACAGTACCTCTCTCTGTGTTGACATACCAGAAAAGCAGGGAGGTTAATTGAAATGGCAGATTCAGGAAAAAAAGGAGAAGATCGCTAAACAATTTTCACCCTTGATGAAAGAAAATGTGAATCAATCCAGTATCCATTGACCACCACTTAGATGCTTTAGCACAGTCTGAAGCTGACTTAGGACAAGATTAAGATAAGACATTGTCTTCACCTTGGATAATTTTGGGGAGCAGGAAACAGATCTATACTAGGAATATATATATATATATATATGATTATATATATAAAATTCTTGATTATATAATGAATAAATATTATGTGTTGAATATGTAATGAATATATATTATATATATTCAATTACATGGCACAGACTGTGTGGTGTAAAAATTGAGAGTAAAGAAACATTAAAGATGGGGCGCCTGGGTGGCTTAGTCGGTTAAGCGTCCGACTTCGGCTCAGATCATGACCTGATCTCACGGTTCGTGGGTTCGAGCCCTGTGTCGGGCTCTGTGCTGACAGCTCAGAGCCTGAAGCCTGCTTTGGATTCCGTGTCTCCTCCTCTCTCTCTACCCTCCCCTGCTCGTGTTCGTTCTCTCTCTCTCTCTCTCTCTCTCTCTCTCTCTCTCTCTCAAAACTAAATAAACATTGAAAAACTAAAAGAAACACTAATGATAACTAGAATAGTGAAGTAAGATGTTATGAAGGAGGGGAAATCTCATTTTCACCTTGAGAGATGAGCAGAGACAATACAGAGATGATGATGACCAGGATTAAGAACAATCTTAAAGGCAGCTTTCTTGGTTTGTTTGTTCGTTTGTTCCTTCCTCCCTTTCTCTCTCTCTCTTTCTTTTTTTCTCTATGTCTGTCTTTCTTATGTGCTGTTTGTAACAACATGAAAATAACAAAAGTGATTTGATAGGAAAAATGTAAACATTAGCATGAGGCTAATATTTAAAATACAGAGGAATTAATACCTTACCCAAAAGTTCTGTTACTCATTATTTTGAGCACCAGATCCATTACTCCTCATACCGTTTCATAACAATATATAGCTTCATATTTAGCACATAAACCGATTTATCCCATAATATACAATTTGAGTACACTAGTATTTCAAAGAAATTTATGAAGAAATTAAGTTGGAGGCCTAGGGGAGTAATACCACCACAATTTTAGAGACTGGCTAATTCAGGATTTGAAGGGATAAGACTAAGAGATCTTAAAATTGCTTTCTACAAAAAACCCTCAGTTACAAAAGAACTTAAGGTTGACTTAATCTTCCATCTGTAGAAATCAGAGAAGGTTGTTTCATGTGTTTTAACTCAGAGAAACAGGGAATGTCCGAGTACTTGACAAATAACTCCCCTGACAGTATCTGAGGCTTAAATAATGGGACAGAAAGCATTCTAACAAGGGCACCCACAATATGTTCAAAGGACCACTCTTTGAAAAGGAAAAAAAATAAAAAAAACAGAGAATTTCCTTAGACATAGTGCAACTTGGAAGTATTATTATCTTCAGTGTTCAGATGAAGAACCAAATCTCAGCATATTTATAGGGCTGTTTTTGCTCACAGTAATAGTAATTAGAATTGGAAATAAAATTCAGTTTGTTTTACATTTTAGCTTCCATAACACTAGAACCTTTTTATCACAGGTATGAAGAAGAGTCACTAAAAGAACTCCTTTATATTTCAGTACAGATATATCTGTCTCACTTGGGCAAATTCATTTTAAATATTTTATTCTGGTTGGGTAAATAATCACCAATCAAATAGTTATAAAGCTTTAAATAATGCCTTAAGAGTTGTCTAATCCAACTGGATAATGTTCTAGATAAGGAAATGATGTCCCAGAAATAATAAGTGTCTGCCCAAGGCTATGTTCAGTGGCAAATCAGTGGCAGGGAAAGGTCAAAACAAATGATTTACTTTCGACTGTGACAATTCTAGTTTCTCAAACTATGACTTCAGTCATAAGTATTTTGAGATTTTTCCCAAGTATGTTCAATAATTACTCTGTTATTTTAAAAACAGTTCCATTCTTCCAGATATGTCCTGATCAAACTGACCCTGAGTCTACATATCTATATGTTGCATTTCTTTTTTTTTTTTTTTTTTTTTTTTTTTTTTTTTTTTTAACGTTTATTTATTTCTGAGACAGAGAGAGACAGAGCATGAACGGGGGAGGGTCAGAGAGAGAGGGAGGCACAGAATCTGAAACAGGCTCCAGGCTCTGAGCCATCAGCCCAGAGCCTGACGTGGGGCTCGAACTCACGGACCGCGAGATCGTGACCTGGCTGAAGTCGGACGCTTAACCGACTGAGCCACCCAGGCGCCCCTATATGTTGCATTTCTAATCCTGCAAAGCTACAGATTCTCACAGTCTGGTCCTAGATTTGTAAATAATTCAATAGTCTCAAAACCAATCAGAGATACAGATCATTCCCTGAAGGGGTCCAGGTATGAGTAAAAGGAAGAAACACAAAAATTATTTTCATATTTAATTTCATTGTTAGGCTAATAAATTTAATTAAATGGTTTTAGGGGAAGTATCTTCTTTCAGAATGTGTATTTACATTTTAAAACTGCTAACTTTTTATATGAATCAATTATAGCATAGAACATGTTACCTTTTTAAGAAAATACTTCCTAGTATCTTTAAGAATCTATAAACTATAAACTATAAACCACATAGGCTTGTATTTATTTCAAGTTTCCCATAAGGCCATTTACTCTTAATTTTTAGCCTTTTACGTGATATTGAGCTATTTCATAATTATAGTTGGAAAGAATAACCTATTAATTTAAAAGGGACACATTACAACATTTCTCTCTGGTATTACAATATTTTAATTTCTTTTTTGGAGACAAACTCATTGGGAAGTGACCATCTGCTAGGGTGTTAGTATTATTCAGGCAAAGCAGTGAATAAATATGCTATGCTGTGAGAAGGAGACCATTAAATGAAAGAAATACAGAAAAAGCAGTGTGAAACCAACAGATTGATTCAATGCCATGGAAAAAGCATTTTTCGTTAATTACCTAATTTCCAAACACAATAATTTTTAAATGCATGCTTTAAAAATATAAAAAAATCTTTTAAAATCTATTTTTTATTCTAAGTCAAGAATATATTTACAAAATAAACAACAAAAAATCAAACTTCCTATCATTTCTTCTCATGTGATTTCTTCACCATCTATTCATACATAGTTAGGTTATGTCCCCAACATAAATATCGTCCAAATACAATTTTAAAAACATACACATAGTAACTTAAATTTCATTCACTGCTCTATTTTCATGTATTTTGAAACATTTTCCAAAAATTTATGTCATCAGTATTCAATGAGTGAGATAAAGTTTAATACTTTTTTTTAATGCTTTTTTTTAATGCTTATTTACTTCTGAGAGAAAGAGACAGAGGTGTGAGCAGGGGAGGGGCAGAAAGAGGAAGACACAGAATCCAAAGCAGGCTCTAGGCTGTCAGCACAGAGCCCAATGTGGGGCTTGAACTCACAGACCATGAGATCATGACCTGAGCTGAAGTCGGATGCTTAACCTACGGAGCCACCCAGGCACCCCGAGTTCAATACTTGTTTATTTAGGGGCACCTGGATGGTTCAGTTGGTTAAGTGACCAGCTGTGCCTCAGGTCCCGATCTCACAGTTCGGGAGTTCAAGCCCTGCATGGGGTTTCTCTGCTGTCAGCGCAGAGCCTGCTTCGGATTCTCTGTCCCCCTCTCTCTCTGCCTCACCCCTAATCATGCTTGCTCTCTCTCTCTCTCTCTCTCTCTCTCTCTCAAAAGTAAACATTAAGAAATTTTTAAAAATACTTTACTTATAAATGTAAGAATGTCAAATCAACTAATATCTAGATTTCTGATTTCTATTATAGTAATTTCTATGCATGTATAATGTGGGGCCTGTACAAGTATGTAAGATATATACTTAATGAGAAACTGAATCATATTAGGTTATGTTAGGGAAGAGCAGCAAAGTAAGTGGGCCACCATATATAGATAGGGCTTCCTGTGCCTAAGGTGTGGGCTTTAAACAAGAGATTTGCTCACTTGGACAACTATGGATTCCCTGAATCTCTAGGGAAGCATATCAGAGGAGAACAAACCACCCTCTATATTGTAGTACAAGTTTAGGACCAGGAACTGTAAATGCTTATTCAAACTACGTAATATTCTAATATAGTAAAACAAATGGAAAAGTATAGATTTTTATAACTACTCCCTCATAGTCTGTTTTTTACATCTGTAAACATGATTTACAGAGATTTTTCTTTCTTCCACACACAATTTAATTGCCTTGTCAAGCCCAACTCACGATTAACACCTGGTAAACATTTCAAATGATTTTGATTGCTATTAAGCAGCTAAGCCACTCTCAATAACTTCTAAGGGCAAGGTATCTCTATAGTTAATCTATTTACGCAAATAGCTACCTATTTAAGCCAGCAAAATTTCTTTTAAGATCTATCTCTAACTTCTTTCCCCAAAATACCAAGTTTTTTTTAAATAAAATGTCTTAGTGCTTTACAAATATGAAATTCTTTAATCCTCCTAACAGTATGGTAATAATCCTCATTTAAAGATAAGCAAAACCAGACAGAAAGAGGTTAAGTAAGCAGCCCAAGGTCATGAACAGGAGAGCACTCCTGTTTAAAACTGAAAGGCTGAGATTCACACTCAACCATGCTATGCTCTTCAGCACTGTGTCATGTCACCTTAGTCATGTCAATTACAGCGATAAATTTTGATGCACAGAGATAAAGGCAAACACTTTTTAGTTTGAAAGTCAATCCTGATAATCCACTTTATGTCATCTTAGAATGAGAATATCTACTACAACAAAATGTTGCTACTTCACTGGCACTCAAAACCAAACCAAACTAAACCAAAAAAAAAAAAAAGTGATTAGGGAGACAGGAATAGGAATTAAGTCCCAATATTCTCAAATGAGGGGTTGAGCAGGAGTCGTTAAGACGAATCAGGGAATCTTGTTTCAGAAAAGGAATTAATTCTACTTTCAATTCGACGACCTAAGAGACTGACTTGCTGATACACAACCCATACCAGTCCACAGCTTAGAAATGATGCTGAATTTTTGAAGCTGAGCTTCCATCAGTAGATGGAATGTGGGAAGTTTTTAGCACAAAGGCAGGGAGGGAATAACAATGAAAGTCAAGAACTTTTCTCTCAATTTGAGACTGCTACCTTGAGTCTACCACTAACTTACTATGTTATCCTGAACGAACATCGTCATAAAATATTCCTCTAAGAAACGAAGGGGTTGAATTAAATTTTCTCCAAAGTCCTTTTTAAATTCTACAGTCTTTAACTGAAGTTATTCAAGTTAAATAAGCATTTATTGCTAGTCAGGGAACTCTACTTGTTATTAAATGAAAAGCTCTGTTAAATGTAAATCAAGGATTTCTCTCGTGGTCCAAAATGGTGTAATAGAATCAATGGAAAAAAGTAATTTTTATAGCACATCTGAGTAAGTGCAAAAGGTCACATGTCCATTTCAGTATCATTAAGAGCTTTACAGGAAATAATGGAACACAATGTAACAAAGGTACAGCATTAACAAATGTTGGGATTCTTAAATATGATTTCATGGTAGAATGCATACAAAGTTTTGACAGGAGTAAAATGAAAAAAAAAAAAAAAGACCTGTATCTGCTTTAAAAAATATCTGAAGATCATATTCAAAGCATATGGTAAAACAAACGTGAATTCCTCTTTTGGCCAGGCATTAAAAACTTTTTATATTTTTGAATGACTTTATATCACATAAAGTCATATGTGAGAAGCATTTTGATAGTTTAGCTTCACATATTTAAAAAATTAGCTCAAATATGCTAACTTTTCGAAAATGTCAACTTTTTAAACTACCTACAACGTTCAGTGAAAGACACAAAAATGTGAAGATTTTCAAGGTCTAGATTCTTATTCAAATGAATACTTATTTCATAAGCACTTGATATACAGTATTCTCCTTTATGCACTTTAAGAAGTTGAACTACTATTGCAAATGCATAATTGATTTATGGGGGAAAAGTTCAAGTGAAGGACATATTACCAACTGTGCATTAAAGAGGCAGGGTAGAAGAAAATGTACAGCTCTAGAACATTTTAAAAGCAATATTTAAAAAATGCAAATGCCAGATACAGGCAATGCTCTCCATTTCACATCAGCACATACGTCACAATAAACCTAAAGTCCCCCTCCAAAAACAATCACCAAAAGGGAGAGTTTATATCAGAATGCAAATAAAAGGCAAATCTTTTTCCATGTGCACATAGTAAGAACGGTACTGTGCTCAATTACTCTTTTAAAGAATAAGATTTAACTGTTGTTAAATTTATAAAAGTGCATCAAGAATTTAATCACAACATGGTACAATATTAATAGATACAAATACATCATAGTTCAAATCCTATGTGACAAGGAACGGTGCAATTAAAAGTCTATGGAATGTATATTCGTAATGTATCTGTCATTCAAAAGCGTTATACAGGTGCTTTAATAAATCTCATTCCGTAATTCTTTATTTTTTGAAATTATAGAAATGGATCTTTATTTTCTTACCCATTTTCACTCCATTCCCTTAGGAATAACTACTCGAGCCAGTCAGTTTTTCAACCAAGAAGTAAAAGGTAAGTATTATTAGGGAAGTGGGCTGGCAGGTGGACAGTTGTTCACTCTGCCTGTCATATCCCTTTAATGCAACTCTGATTTGCCTTTGTTCTGACAGTAGCAAACAGCTGCTTGTAAATGAGCCACTGTCCCTGGGCTGCCTCCCATTATTCCCCACTTTTGTTTGACAAGGTCACTTGCTGCAGGGATTTTGGGAAGAAAGGATGTGCAACCTATAGAATTAAGAGTTTAGAACATAAGCAAGCTAGGTATTTTTCTTTTGGTAGCATGAGCAAATCAAGACTTGTACAAAAAAAGTTTTTTGCTCATTGAGCAAATCAAACATTTTTCCTAATTTCAAAAACCAAAAAGCTCTATCAAAAAAGCAAATGACTTTGCCATAAATCCTCTTTCCTTTAAGTTTACATGACAGTGGTATAAAAGGCAGACTTAATTACAAAATAATATTTACAAGCACGTATGAATAAATACTAAGATGTTGCTCGTCTGCTGTTTTACAATGAGTTCAAGATCTGGAAAGCAGCAACTGCAGGAACACTTTTGGAAAACTTGATGCTATAATCCTACAGTTCTTTATTTTAAATTTCAGTAAAAATTTCATTTATGACTAATTCCATTAAGGGTAGTAAATAAGGCAGGGACCTTCAAGATCAAAAGTTTCACGATTTCATTCCATATTGATTGTTACTTTTAATGAACTTTACACAATATATAAATTAATCTAGACTGAAACTTATTACTAAAATGTTTGATCAATATTCCACCAGTGATCCAAAAGGTATAATTGACACTATAAAGCAAGGCTCACCTTTAATTTGCAGCTTGACCTATGATCTTCAGAAGGGCTTAAAGCTACATTATGACAATCTCATGCAATTAAGTTGTTTCTAAAGAGAGGCAGGCAGAAAAAGTGGGATGGCAAGTTTTCCAAGCCATGGATGAGCATAAAGAGGGCATGCTGGAGCAGACACTCATCCAAAATGAATCATGATTTTGTGGTTCTGAAAGTTTATGAGTGGGAAAAGATCTAGGAAACTCTTTATGCATTCTTAGGATAAAGCCACATAAATGTCACACAGAAATCTAGACTTAATTATGCACAAATACAATTTCTCACTATTCCATCTTTTTACCTGCATCTAAAATTAGACGGTTTTGTACATTTTTCTCATTTTAATATACAACCATCAGAAGGAATGTGAACCTACAGTAAACTTTATCAACGCAAACAAAGCTGAAATTTTTTCCAGCAACACCAGCACTTTGGATGTGTTCACTGGTAAGAGGTTATTTACACATTGGGGGAAAATGAAGAATCATGTGATGATGTCAAGTTCCCTCATTCTCTACTCAAACATTACAAATCTGTTCACAGAATATACCATCCAACTTTTCAAAAAATCTCCAGGCTCTTGCCATCTAATATACTCAGAAAATTTTATCAGTCTTGTCTCATGTGGAAGGCATCTGAATTCTAAAAATAATTTGACTACCTTAGCCAGGCTGACTTTGTATACCTTGTAAAGGCTACTCCGTTTTCTCCCATTGTCAGCCATTACTCTGATGTATCATTTATGGAATTAAAATAAAATGGGTTTTCCTACATTTTAGTCAGGATATGTCAAAGCACCTTCACAAAATACCGCATTTAAAGACATGTTAAAAGTATTATAACTGAATTATATTTGGCTATCCAGTGTTAAAAAGTATTCACATAATAAAAAAAAATTAAAAGAAGCTAATGTTAATCCCTTATAACAGCCTTCACTCTTGCACAAAGATTTGAACACTCTAGTAGTTCACTATTAAGAGCATAGGACCGAAGATTTTCAGCTTCATTTATATTCAGAGGCAGGCAAATCACCAAAACTCATTTACATCCCTCCATTTTCCTTACAGCATGTTAACAGCAGGTGGTCTATCCATACCATCTTTGAAATAGGTAGGTGGCTTAAAATGCCTTTACATTTCAGTCAAGACCCTGAATTAAAAATAAACTTGAGCTTTAACTTCATCATTTTCTCTACAAGATTCAGTAATACAGAATAAACATAGTACTTAGTTTGTTCTTATTTTAATCTACATTCCACATTCTGGCTTCATACCATAAATTTGCTCATTTTAATCCTGCATGTTCTCCAACGAGTGAAGCATTTAAGCTAACGGAGCTGACAAAATGATCTAGTAAGAAACTATAAGTGTTTCTGATAGTCTTATTTTATTTTGTTTATTTTTGCACTCTATAGTCTTGCCAGCATTCCTTTTTAAAAATTTTTTTAATGTTTATTTTTGAGAGACAGAGACAGAGCATGAGTGGGGAAGGAGCAGAAAGAGAGGGAGACACAGAGTCTGAAGCAGGCTCCAGGCTCTGAGTTGTCAGCACAGAGCAGGACGTGGGGCTTGAACTCAGAAACAGTGAGATCATGACCTGAGCCAGTCATGCTTTGGTGCCCCATCAGCATTCCTTTTTACTGACGAACATTAGAAAACATTTTTAGGAGTGCCTGGGTGGCTCAATTGGTTAACTCTCCGACTTTGGCTTATGTCATGATCTCGTGGTTCAGGAGTTCAAGCCTCACATCAGACTCTGTGCGCACAGCTCTGAGCTGGAGCCTGTTTTGGATTCTGTGTTTCTCTCTCTCTCTCTCCCCATCCCCTAACTCACGCCGTCTCTCTCAAAAATAAATAAACATTAAAAAAAATTTTAACACTATCACAATAGGAAAATCATGATTATATTGGCTATGTGCTAGCCCTAAGATAAACAGAATATGTCTACATAGATGTTCATAAAAGTATTTTTTTTTCAAATGTTTATTTTTGAAAGAGCGAGAGAAAGAGAGAGAGAGAATGAGTGCAGAAGGGGCAGAGAGAGAGGGAGACAGAGGATTTGAAACAGGCTCCGTGCTGAGAGCAGAGCCTAATGCGGGGCTCTAACTCACAAGCCTTGAGGCCAGGACCCAAGTCGAAGGAGGACACTAAACCAACTGAGCCACCCAGGCATCCCTACAAAAGTGTCTTTGTGTCATCTACTCGCAACGATTTTTCAGAAATAAATGTACAAAATTCTCTAATTTCTAAGGACGTATGTCGCCTTCTACTTAATCTGACATGAGTATTAGAAGAGCCAGACTGAAACATAAAAGTCAAGGGGCCCCTGGGTGGCTCAGTGGGATAAGCATCTGACTCTTGGTTTGACTTCAGATCATGACCTCACAGTTTGTGAGTTCTAGCCCCACGTCGGGCTCCGCACTCTTAGATTGGGATTCTCTCATTCTGCCCTTCCCCTGCTCGCTCTCTCAAAATAAATAAAATTTTTTAAAAAAATGAAAAACAAAAAAACACTGAAACACAGAAGTCACTCAGCACCTATACTTAACAGGGTGAATAAATAAGTCTTTGTGAGAAGAGTATGTCAACACAAAAAGGTTACAGAGAACATTCAAATCATCAGCATTACAAGTGCCTTCACAATAAAAATATGGAAGATTTAAACCACATATTTTAAAAATTGGTTAAGAATCCTTTGAGGTAGGGGAGATGATTCTACTTGTAGTTTTTCAGACTAAAGTCAAGACTTCTAAGGAACTTTGCATATCCATGAAAACTCACAACTCAGAATGTTATGGCTGGACTTAATTCTGTTTTTCATTACTACTGTGGCCTCGTGCATTTCCTTGAGATTACAGAATAGGTACAGAACAAACCAATCTACACATTCATCTTTTTAAAAAGATGCTAAATTTAATCTCTAAGTAATTTAAATCTCTCTGGCTATCAGTGTCTAGTGACAAATTAATACTTAAAATATGATAAATGAAGTAAGATTTATTAAAACACTAATATTAGGACTTGAAAAGTAAAGTGTTAGAGGCACCCAGGTAACTCGGTCAGTTAAGCGCCCAGCTCTTGATTTTGGCTCAGGTCATGATCTCAAAGTTCACAAGTTCAAGCTCCACATCAGGTTCCATGATGATGGTATGGTGCTTGCTTTGGGATGCTCTCTCTCTACCCCTCCGTGGCTCATGCTCTCTCTCTCTCTCAAAAAATAAATAAACTTTAAAAGAAACGTACAGTTTTATTTTTCATTTTCCACCAATAACACAGTCATTTATATTTATGTTATACATTTCAGAACAAGACAATAAAAATATTGTCTCCAAAAGAGGCAGAAAAGATTATCATTTACCAATGCTTTAACTAGGTAATAACTTTAGGTAAAATGGAACAAAGCGTTTTAAAAAGTAGTTTTATATAAGTAAGTACCAACCAACATAAATGTAAAAATATTCATGAGCAGAAAAATGAAAAACTTAAAAAAATATGCTTTTGGTTATTTTAACTATGCTAACATGGAAATGAATTAAGTACAAATAGAAACAATTCCTGACAGTATAACACTGATAAAAATCAGAACCGTCATCATTTCATAACATTCTGCCTGCAAATAAATGTAAAAATGCTTTCATTAGGACTAGTTGTTCTGTCAACTTAAAATGTAGTTTATATTCCTACATCTTGAAAATAATTTCATTTAACCTGATTATAATCCTGGACACTTTCCAAAATATGAAGCTATTATTTGAAATTGGTAAGTCCCCGTATATCAACTTCTGTTTTACTTGAAAACTGATTCTTGCAATTAGAAATGTTACTGTATAAAGTCTTACTTTGTTAATATACCAAGATGTTTTAAGAAAGGATAAACAGGAGTATTTACTTCTTATTAGAGCATCTCAAATACAAATGAAAAAAAAAAACACTGGTTATTCCTTGTTTTTAGACTGAGTAGATGCACTAATAAGATCTAAGGAACCTATTCTAATTTAGATAATTAGAACTTTAAAAAAGTTTTATACAAGTCGTAAGCTTCACTAAATGTTAGGTTATCAAAAAATGTATTTTTAATAAATTCACCACATTTTATTCTTCTTTTATAAAACCTCATGAATATGTATAAAAAGTTTTAGGCGCAGATACCCAATGTGTATGAAATTCACTCTGAATAATTTTGTGGCACAAGCCAAGTCTCTAATTTCATACAACTCTCATAACAAGTGTTACTAATTTTTTATTGTTGCTTCATACAGGAAAATGTGCATTTCCTCCTTGTTCAGCTTTGACATGGTGTAACACTACAGTTTTCAAGATATGTAGCCATTACATTTGACAATGCAGCTCAAATGACTAACAAATGTCACATGGAGATATAAACACAAAATAAGTAAATACAAAAGAATTCAAAATTAAATCTGACCTCATGAAGACTGCATTTAAATCTCCCTTAAATAAAAAAGGCTAACATGTCAACCTAAATGAACAGATAGTATGATCTGAACATTTAATGTATCTTATCCAATTTTAAGAAGTCACCAATTGTATTTTACATTTCATAAACTTTTAATAAGTCAATGGTTTTGATGATCAATTTGACTGACATTCATCATTCTTCTCTACACATCAGTGAGAAATTACACTTCCTTGTAAATTATTAATAGTTAAAGTATTCAAAATATACCTATATAGTTTTATAGTAATTTTCTTTTATTTATTTTTTTAATGTTTACTTATTTTTGAGGGCGGGGGAAGGGGCACAAAGAGAGGGAGACATAGAATCCCAAGCAGGCTCCAGGCTCTGAGCTGTCAGCACAGAGCCCAACGGGGGGCCTGAACCCACGGACCGTGAGATCATGACCTGAGCTGAAGTTGGATGTTTAACCAACTGCGCCACCAGGAGCCCCAGTAATTTTCTATTCTAATATTTTTATATGTTTACTCAAGTATATTTAGCATGGTTGGAAGTCATTATACACAGTGATCTGTTGTTAATAACAAGGGTGGCCAATTTTTCTATGCCTATAGCCTTTGAAAACAGTGGAAAACACTTGGAAGATGAAAATGAAAGACAAAAAGAGACTGGCGAAAAAAACCAAGAAACGTATTTGTAACTGTAACTGGACACAATATGTTCCTTTTCTCAGTCAATAGCTGGTTATACCATCCAGAAACCCAGGAGTCGTCCATGACACCAGACATCTCCAAGTCTGGCTGATTTTAATGTATCCTTCTAATGCATTTCCTTTTGTCTCTACTTTTATTTATTTACTTTTTTAAGTTTATTTATTTATTTTGAGAGAGAGAGAGAAAGAGCAGAGGAGGGGCAGAGAGGGAGAGACAGAATCCCAAGTAGGGTCCACACCATCAGCACAGAGCCCAATGTGGGGCTCGAACCCATGAACCCACAAACTGTGAGATCACGACCTGAGCTGAAGTCAACAGTCAGACACTTCACCGAATGAGCCACCCTGGCACCCCACCCCCACCCCACCATGTTTCTACTTTTAGCAAGATAAGCCACCTACTGATCTTTGATTCCAATGCTGTCACAACATCTTTTCAAATCTCCCTGCCATATGTTTTAGTTCTTCTCTCCCCACTTCACAATCCTTTCTACTCATAGCAACTGTGACCTTTCAAACTCCATCAATCTCATCAGGCCAAGCTCCTGGTTACTATCAGCTCTTAATATAAAGATGAAATTCCTAAACATAGGCCACGGGGTCCCACCTGGTTTGAACACAAGATCCCTGAGCTCAGACACTACATTTTACTTCAATTAGTCAAATGTACAAGCACCTTTCAGTTCTCCACACAAGAATAACTTGACTCCCCTAATTTGGTCAAGTATTTGGACCTACACTCCAACTCTTCTTTTTATTTATTGAAGGATGACAGCATACAGTATGCAAGGAGCTGGCTAAAACAAAGATAGGATTACCAGCTACATGGAGCCAAAATTAGTGCAAATAATAGGTGCCCACCTCTCCCCCCAAAATGTAAAATCAACACACACATTCATGCTGTAGTAGGTACTAATAAAGAAATAGGTAAGGAACTAAAGTGCTGTATGTCTGGAAGTTGTGGGAGAAGAGGATGTTTTGATTGGGCAGGTTTTGTCTAAGACAAGAACATGCGAATTTTAATCTAAAAAGGATAAAAGAAGTAATTGTGAGTTGGGGAGAGGAAAATAATTCTGGGCAAAGAAACTACAGGTGTAAAGACCTTCAGATGTTTACAGGAACTAAAATAAGACTAGTAAGCCTGAAGGCAAGGGAGCCTGTCCAAGTGTGATTCCATGCAAAGCTGGAGAGAAAATCCTAAGTTAGATCACTTGGGGTTTACACCAATTGAGACCACCAAAGAGTTTTAATAGGAAAAGAAAGTGACCCAATTTATATTTTACAGAGCTCACTTTTGCTGACCTGTGGAGAATGAACGGAGAAAGAATGGGGAATTGGGGGCGGAAAGGATGAATGTGGCCACTACACCAAGAAACCATCATTTTAGAACCTCCCATTTATAATTTATTTAGTTAATGCATGTCTCCCCCAGATTTTAACTAAATGTAAGTTAAACCTTGTCTGTTTTTTCTTCAACAGTATCACCAGCGTCTGGGATACAGCAATGGCAAAGATGGGTATTATGAAAAAAACCCTTAAAGTGAAAAAGAAAAAAAATCAGCAAAACTTGTATATTACACACACACACACACACACACACACACACACACACACGATCTATCCAAAGTGGAGGTTTATAATTAAAAAGATTCTAAGGTTGTAAGACTTGGTGTCTGTATGAACCTTCATATGTACCTGGGAGTTATTGCCTAGCTTTTATCAGATTCTCCAGGGAGTCTACAAGCTCCAAAATTTTAAGAGCCACTGAAGCCTATATCTCACCATAATTCTAGAAGGTAGAGTTGTCACAGAACATAAAAAGAACAATCTAAAATAGAACAGGCAATGAAATACAATCTAAGTTCCTCACAGATGCAAAAGTTAACTCCTGATACTCAAATGAAGTGCAAATATCATAGGAATTAAAAGTTTTTAAAATATTACTTACTCTTGACTCTGCAATTAAGTATTTGGTTTTCCTTCATAACTGTATTTCATTTAAGTACTTAATTTATTAGCAATCCCAAGTAAGAAGAAGCAGTGTAAGAGCATGGCTTTTTTTCTAATGTCTGTGGATAAGAATTTATCTGTAGATAATCAAATATTGTTTTACACGTTATTTAACTAGTTACTTTCAAGTACAGAATTAAATACAAAACTCACTCACCTAATCAAATATTGTTTTACAGATTATTTAACTAGTTACTTTCAAGTAGAGAATTAAATACAAAACTCACTCACCAGCCTCAATTTTGTTTTCTCCCTTGTAGATCAGCAGACTACCTCCTACTCTCTGACTTTCTGAATCATATCTAAAAAGAGCTACATGGCACAGGCCCATGTGCACATAACAAAAGAAATCAGAACACTCCAGGGAAGCAGTCTGCTTTGTTTTTATAGACACTCTACACAGCACTCCCCTCTTCCCATAGGGCTTAGCAACAACACTACCTTGTCCACTAGTATCACAAAACACTATCATATCCAAACTATGTTTTGTTATTTTTGGAAAGTAGGCATTTCAAAACACTGAGATGGCAGTAGTCAACAAACACGAATCGTAATAGTAGCTTACTGCCAAAATCAAGTAAGATGCATAAGAACTTTGAGATATGAAAATACCGTAACTTTTATAGCAGAATCAAGTGGCTACTAGAATATCACTAGAAATTCTTTACCAAGTTAATTTTCTCCCCTCTATCCTGTCTAATTAATTGGACTAGAAAGGAATCATTCCTACTTTACTTAAGAAAAACTACTTAACTTAGTGGAGTTTTTTTCCCTGCTCTCCATAGTTTAAAAAGTAATCACTATGCTATATAACATAGATGTTAAATTCTTTTCGTTTGTTTTTAATTTTTTTTAATCTTTATTTATTTTTGAGAGAAAGAGAGACAGAGAGTGAGCAGGGGAGGAACAGACAGAGAAGGAGACACAGAATCCGAAGCAGGCTCCAGGCTCTGAGCTGTCAGCACAGAACCCGACATGGGGCTCGAACCCACAAACCGCGAGATCATGACCTGAGCCAAAGTCGGACGCTTAACCAACTGAGCCACCCAGGTGCCCCAATGTTAAATTCTTTTTGTAACCAAAGATAGCAATTTATATTCTAGCGATGAAAGCATTTACCTGCCACTTAGGATTCTGTATTTTGAGCTCACTTTTGGTTACTGTTTGTTAAGACTTGTGTAAGATTCTGATGCTAAACACAAGGTCTTGACAGTATCTATTTCATGCAAAAACTGAAACACATAAATCTCAAATATCAGTGAAAGATTACTTTCTTTTGTGTAAGATATACAATCAAGTTAATAACTCAATAATTAAAATATGCCTGCAGAAAAGGATCTTGTGTGGGAAATAAATGCAAGCTTACAAAATGTCTTATACTGGGAAAGCACAGTTTCAATAGGGATTTCTAGTAATTTTCATGGAAATGTACATATAACTTATTTCTTTCAAATAACTTTTGACTACCACAGTAACAACTAACAATTAAAACTGAAATGCAATTTTAATTATTTCTTTTAAAAAATCTGAGGAAATAGTACTTGCTTATCTCTATATATTTAAAAGGGAACCAAATACATAAAAAGTTGTACTTGTTCACTGAACCAAAAACTACTAAATATGCTAATATGTGCCAAGTACTGTTATGTGAGATAAAACTTGAAGAAACAAAAGGGAAAATGACAGGTCCCTGTCTTCATAGAACTTAGAGTGGAAGAGACACACAAATGAAAGTATTTACAGATACTACAACTGTTAAACAAGAAAATAAATAGGATGATGTAATTTGGGAGGTGCTTTCCATAAGATTGTTATGAAAACCCTCTCTGGGGTTGACATTAATTAGAGCCAAGACCTAAAGGATGAGAAAAAAATCAGTGATGTGACAAGCCGAGGAATGAGTTCCAGGCATAAGAAAAAGCCTGGCATGTTCCAGAAACAGAAGGAAGACAAGGGTATGAAATGTTAACATTTCTTCCCTCTTCCTCTAAGCTCAGAATGCCTTAACTGTAAGAACATGGACTCTGGAGCAAAGTCTGGATCTGACTCCAGGTATACTAACTTAGAAACTATGTGATTTTGGGCACTAAATTATCAAAGTATTTTTAGGCCCTTTTTTTCCTAATCTACTCAGTCTAGAGAATAAGATCCACATTTTATGACCATTAGCATAAAAAAATCTTTGGCAAAAAAAAAAAAAAAAGCCCAGTAAATTGTTCTTTCCTTATTCCAAAAGTGGTATCACTTTTATCTTTCTGAATTTTAAACAAATACCAATTGTTTCTTTTTGAATTTCACAATCTATACAGAACATTTTAAATAAAATTATTTTGAGCAAAATTTTCAATGCCCCTTAAAATAATTAAGTTTTCATGGAAAGTTGTGATGTAAACCTTTCTCCCTCCCTTTAGGGTGATGAACTGTCTCCCTGGAGTTCTGTTCTCAGTACTCTCTGTGGGGCACACAACAAAGGTTACTTTATAAAGGTCACTTCACTTCCATGGGTGTTTCTTAGAAGAAACAAACTACTGGCTTGAAACTAGTAACGAAAACTACCAATCCCACATTTGAGGAAATATAAGAAACTAGGAAGAATTAGAGATTACTTGCTAGAACAGGTAGCTCTTAATCTGTGGTGCTCAGAGGAAAGTGATCTCTTCATATTGGAAGAAAGTAGGGAAAGTTGAAGAAATTATAATCATGTAAGTAAGATACCATGTGAACATTCCATATCCCCAAATAAAAGTGATAAAAACCCGATAGCTACAATGTAGTAACGCTACTAAAATGTTTCCAGTTTTAATACTTCACATTTATCTTTGTATCAGTAAAGTCTAATTAGGGAATCAGATATGGCTTGCTCACCAGCTCTTAATATTTCAATATCTTATTTAGCTAGTAAGTCAGAAGTGAAAGACGGCATGCAAGTAACCGAAAACAATGTTGGCCAGTGCTTCAAAACTGGATTTGTCTACCAATTAAAACTAAATTAAATTTTGGAAAAAATGAGGTTACAGTTTTGGAAAACATATGGAACACTGAAATACAATGGAGCATGTTAGCTTAATTATCCTTTTAAAATAGTTTAGCCTGTTTGTTT
Source organism: Prionailurus viverrinus (assembly GCF_022837055.1). Lineage (NCBI taxonomy): Eukaryota > Metazoa > Chordata > Mammalia > Carnivora > Felidae > Prionailurus > Prionailurus viverrinus. Next base: position 145,666,503 of record NC_062568.1, read on the forward strand.
AGAGAAAATAGTAAATACAGAAAAAGGGTAGAGATGCTAACACATATGAAGGAATCTACCACCTGCAAAGCAGTATATGGGAGTTTTCACAAGCTTTAGAAATAAAGTAAAATGGACAATCAAATCCAAGAAGACGAGAAAATCTAATTTTACTTCACTGTATATTTAGAGTAACTGAAACTTTCATATTAAAAAATGCAAATGAGGCTGTCAAATTACATAGAAACCATGTAGTAATCATTTAATGTATATAATTTTTTTGAAGCTTTTTTTTAAGTTTATTTATTTTGAGAGAGAGACAGAGCACACACGGTGGGAAGGGGCAGAGAGAGAGGGAGAGACAGACAGAATCCCAAGCAGGCTCCGCACTGCCAGTGCAGAGCCCAATGCAGGACTCGAACCCACAAACTGTGAAATCATGACCTGAGCCGAAGTCACGAGCCAGAGGCTTAACTGACTGAGCCACCCAGATGCCCCAATATATACACATAATTTTAATCTTGTTAAGCCATTTGCTGATTCATTCTCTTGTGCAATATGGTACCTATTGTCAATGACTGCTATTTGGAGAAAAAGGAAAAAGATTTTTTCTATACACTGTCTCAGTGCTATGGGAAACACACTCAATTTCTTCCAAATCAAAAGGAGGTCCTGACTAAATATGTACACATTTGCCAAGAGATATGCCGCCTTCAGACACACCATTTGGCAATTAATTTTGCATACAACAAAATCTTCATACTTGATAGTTTTGAAACTCACACTGAGGACCTTATTCTTAGAAGAATATATGGAATTAAGCCATGAAATATATGTGAAAACTTAGTATTTTGGAATGTTTATGACTACTGCCATATCATCGTTGACCCATACTTACAGTTAGTAAGTGCATACTAAATATAAAATTAAAAGACCTGAAATGCTGAAAATGTAAATTTTCAGTTTTAGTGATGTCTAATGAAGAAAAATTTAATTCCAGCATTTTTAGCTCTTCCTCGACAATAGATCGCTACTTATATCAGAAAATTACAATTACTTTCTATCACTGTTTCTATAAATACTTAAAACAGTTTAAAAATAAAATATCTACTGCTATTCAGATCAATTTAATTCCCAGTTTAAGGAACTACACAAGTCTGGAGGTAATTTAATACTTGTGACACATAATTTAATAAGTTTGGGTCAAATGTATTAACTTCTAATCTTTTCTGACAACTTCATTATTTATTTTATATACAATGTATATAACTCAGCCACCAATCTTTCTGTGTGAGAAAACATACTCTTCTTCATTCTACAGCAGGCTCTCAATACGCCATACCAGGTTTCTTGGGTTTCCCCGTTAATTGGCTCTAATATGAACAATTAAATCTCATTTTACACTAAATCAAATGTAAATAACAGCAAGAGACTGAAATCCCCCCACCCCACCCAATCTGCTATCTTTCCATCTGCTCACTACAATCCACTCTGAGCAACTTAGGAATCATCATTGGAGAGAGCCACTGTTGTTTAGGGCTAACTGACACATTCTTGCAGGGAGAGGGTGGCAAGACTGGAGGAAAAACATGGTCAAACATGGTTGTAGATGATTCTCTCACTTTCCAGGGGAAGAGTCTTTCGGGGACTCTCATTTAAAAGCCCAGGCTCCTTGGGCATAAAGCAATACTTAGGAGGCAATAGGAAAATACTGTGACCAAGCAACTACCAAGTCACATCCAATGGTTACTGTGGTTTGGATACTTCAGAAGCTTGCAATACAATATGTAGATTGACATGAGCTATCCATCCTCAGTTCAAATGAACAGGGCCTAAAACCATAAAGGAAGCAACCCTACTGCAGGGCAAAGATCAACAGCCTGGGAATCATACCAACCAATTTCTAATTCTTGTTCTGACACCAGCTATCTCCAACTGCTGATCACAAACAAATCACCTAAATTAATTGCTCTGTTAAACTCCCATAAAATGGAAGCCCCTTCTCTTTATAAAAATCTGTACAGAATATTATCTATGAGAAAGTATAAACATGATACTTAAAATCGTTATTTCCAGCCTTCCAGTGTTTGCTGTGTGTGTGTGTGTGTGGTGTGTGTGACTGAGTACTTACATCATTTTTATATTATTTGGTTTCATGGAAATCACATCAAGGTCTGTCCCTTTTTTGTTTTTGTTTTTCTTTGTTTGCAATACTGTGAATAGAGAAGGGATCGTTCATTTATTCATTCCTCCAACAAATATTTACTTAGAATCTCCTTGTCATACACTGTCCTGGTTGTGTGGGAGACATCAGTAGATGTGACAGTGATAGGTATACTTATTTGGTCAAAGAATAAAAGTGCTATGAAAAATTGATATTCTTTCTCTAGAGTTTATAAAAGGTGAATCCAGTCCAAAAAAAAAAAATGAGAAGAAAAAGAAAATGAAAAAGAAAAAGAAAAAGAAAAAGAAAAAACAAAAAAGGCTGACTCATGTTCTGTTAATATAGTCATCTACCTGGAAATTCATTCATTCGTTCATTCACTCATTCACCAAATATTTATTTCATTTAAAAAATATCTGTTGTGCCTTGCACTTTCCAGGAATCATACCGGCAAAAGACATGATCCCTGCCCTCCTAAAGTTCAAATAAACCTAAGTAAAACTACCTTTCAATCAAGAACTATTTATTACTTGAAAAGAATAGTTACCTAGAGGCTGTCAGAGAGGAGTAGTGAAGCCCAGAAGAAGATTTAAAAAAAGCTGATAGAAGCTACTGGGTGCCTAAAACAAAGTTAAAAAATGAGTAAATAAAAGGGAAGCAAGAATTGCTAAAGGGGTGGCTCATTATGGGTCAGTTGATAGTTTTTGGTTTTTGGGGTTTTTTGGTGCATTACCAACAGGGATAATGTAAAAACATGGTTAATCTCTTCTAAAAAATATCAACTTTTCAAAACTTGAAGTTTTTTTCTCTCTCATCCACTATAGCCTCCCCCCTTTTTTAAATTCCTTGATAACCTGGTATAATAAGTACACATTACTAATTTTCTCTCAATTTGCAAATTTTGTGAGATTTAACTTCGGCAGGTGAAATAAAAATCCAGGATAAATGTAGGATTTCTTTGTTCACAAGCTGCCTTCTGCTATACCAATAATGACAAAACTGTACATAAATAGACGTTAAGTGTAAGATAAAAATACTAGGTCTTCATTCTTTTATGAAAAATACCACATAACAGAAAATGTTCAAAGTCTAAATCAAACACATCCTTGGGTTTGTTGACAAAGAACAATAACAACTGTTAAAAGGCATTTTTCAAGTGATACTGACAGAATCGATAAAATATAAAATAAACTAAATACATAAAATATAAACCAATAACATTTCTATTTCTCTGGTCAACAGTGCATAGTAACACCTCGCCATGACATTCTAACACCTCTTATCAAGTGGTAGATAGGTTTCTTAACCAACTTAATATTACTGAAAACATTAAAATCTTTGCAAAATGAACTATGGTAAAATACTTTATCATCCTACTGAAATGTCAGTGAGGTGTGCACATGGTCTAAAATAAACAAGGCTATGTAATGAAAATGAGTTAGGCCACAAGGAAGATAGCTGTATGCTTAAGAACCACCACCTGTCACACGGGCAGAAGTGGTATTATGCAACAAAATCACAAACGTTAATGAATTAAAAAGTATACTAAAGGCAAGCACATTTTTAAAGTTAAAAAGTATGCTGCTGTAGTAGACTTAACTTTATTTCAAAGTTTAGAGTCAGCATAGCTACTGGCCTCCTCCCAATTTAATTTGTTGACTTCTGATATTAGGAAATTTGGTCCAGAAAAATGAACTAACTAGACTCCAAGTTAGACCAAGGACCGAAATTGTGGATTCCTAGAAAATTTTTTTCCCCAAAGCCTTTCTTGTGTCATGTTACCATGGGACGTTTTTCCAGCTAACACACACCTAAGTAACTGAAACCATATAATATGTGGTTATAAAATTTGCTAGATATTATACACTTAACATGTTAATGTACACTAAAAAAATGTCTAAGGTAGGAACATATTATTTGTTTTTTAAATATATAAAACCGAGGTTTTTTTTTTAATTTTAAAAAATTCACTGAGAGATGTTCCAAGAAAACATTAGTTTCTTGATATCAGTATTTCAAATCCTTTTTTCTTTCTAATTTTTATGATGTTTAAATTTGCTAATAAAGTCATTAAAATATTTTACTATATATTTTTTAAAGCCTCACACAATATTACATACAGTTCAGATGACCAAAACACACACACACACACACACACACACACACACACACACACACACAAATGAGCATTTATCAAATAATATTTAAAATAATATTTAAATTGGTTTTTGGTCATTTTTGTTTAAGAGAATTTCAAATCATGTAGAGGTTGAAGAATGAAACATTTAAAAATACTACACAGGGGCACCTGGATGGCTCAGTTAGTTGAGTGTCAGACTTGATTTCGGCTCATGTCATGATCTCACAGTTCTTGAGTTTGAGCCCCAAGTCGGCACTGGGCCGATAACAGAGCCCTGTTTGGGATTTTCTGTCTTCCTCTCTCTCTCTGCTCCTCCCCTGCTACCTCTCTATTTCTCTTTCTCTCAAAATAAATAAATAAACATTTAAAACATATACTACACAACAGAGATGAAATACTGCTGAATTGACACAAATGATGTAAACAACACAATTTTTCATAAAAATTAAAGAACATTTATACACAATCATATCAGAATTAAAGTGGCAAAAAATTTAAAATTATGTGATGCTCAAGTTATTAAAATACTGTAAAACTCAGTCATTATAGTTTACTTCCTGTCTTAAACTGTGTTATTTTCAACTTTTATTGGTTGTATCTTCTCAATCCTTCCCACATAATTATTATTAAAATCTGAATGTTCATAGTTACTTGAATTCTGCACAATTAACTTCATAGAAGTGTGCACAGCAAAACTATTCAATCAACATTTTCCAATGTTGGAAAAATGAATGATGATGCACATTATGACTATAAACCCCATGGCACGTTAAAATAAAAACTATATAGCAAGCTGAAAATAAGCCATATCCAATAGAAAGTAAGCACTCTAAATAACAAACAGCATGCTTACTCTCTATTACATGGGAGAGGGAGGATGTTAAATGTGTCTACAGTTCATTTCATGTGCTTTTTGTTCTGTAAATGATTTTTCTTCAGGTCTTTGTACATTTGCTATCATTTTTAAAGGGGCCAACACCCAATCTAAGTAATCATCCCCAATTCTTATAATATAAGAAATAAGAATGCTAACTAAAATACTGACCCTGCTCTAATTCTCTAAAAATGTGAGAACATGTCATGCTTCAAAAGACAGCAAAGATTAGGAATATATGGTATTAAGTCTTAGCTCTAAACATTTTCATAATACATTTGTTCTCGCCTTAAGAGAAAGTTTATGGGTATTGGTAAAATGATGTTCATTCTTCTTGGTTTCAGTTCTTCATATCACACACACACAGAAAAAGCTGCACATAGTAAAAACTCAATAAATACATCATTTGCTGAATGAAATAACAAATGACTCTGAATAAACAGAGTCAAGGCATAGAGTACCGTTAGCTCAATGGCTCAATTATGTTTCCTTATTTCCCTATTGCAAACTAACCACCAATTTTAATTTCCAATTTGAGATAAAATGTTTCACCATTCCCATATGTTTTTAAAGGCCACTTCTCAAAATATCAATATAATAAGAGAGATTTAAATGACAGTACTGAGAGTGAAGATTAATTGCTACATAAGCACAAAAATAATTCTTCTAAGAGGTGATGGTTGTATCGATGGTATACGGCCTAAAATACTTTCTCTAAAAGGTCACAAAATGGGTTTTAAAAATTGCATTCACTTACTCAATTACTTATTTAAATACTGTTATATACCAAGATCCCACAAATTTAAAATATAGTGGCACATTCAAATCACAATATAATCTTTCAACTGTGTATGTATTGATTAGGAACAGAACCCTCTCTGCATAGAAGCTGTCAATGGATAGTGAATTCGAGAGAACTGCCACCAAAAGGAACCATCTGTGGGCTGATAGAGGCTTTTCCACTGATGTGTCGACACAATACCAAAATATGTAGTCAACACAGTTAAAAAATGAAGCTAAGTACGATGTCTGGCACCAGAGACAAAAAGCATATGTTGAATGCCTACATCTCCCACTTTCTCAATAGGCTGTCTGGCATCAAACAGACCTAGCCTGAATGTGAAGAGTGCATGTACATCAATGAACCTTTCAAAAGTCATTTCCTTTTTACACATAGGCATTGCTGAAATTACGAATAGCTAAATCATAGACACCACACTATATGCATCTAGAAACATTCCAAAACTGAAAATGCAAGTGGATTTTCATTATTATACAAATTAAAAATCATAAAGAATGTCGTGTCAGACAGTCCTGTGGACAAATTAATCTCAACTCTGCATTTATTGTTGATTTGATGCTGCCTAACTCACCTATCTGTGCATAAGTTTCTTCAGGTACAAAATTGAGAAAATAATACAAACCTCATAGAGCCATTCACAGCATTATCCAGGACAATGAAGAGAAAGAATCTAGTACAGTGTTTGATATCTAGTAGGATCCAAAGGGCAGCCATTGTTTTAGGTTTAAATGAAAAGTACAAATTAGAGAAATTAAAAACTAGCTGTTTCTGTACACCTACAATAAACATTTTCCAAACTTTACTCATATTTACTATTTAATGATTAAGGCAAGCTTCATATTATATGCTTATTATAAATCATGAAATATTAAAGCTCTAATAATATGTTTTTAATTCTGTATGTATGCCCCACTTGCACATTTATCTAAGTCTGAGCTTACTATTATTATGTTTTTAATGGTAGAAACTTCATTAAACTGACCACACAAATTACCAATCAAATCCACTTTTCTTTTTATATTTTCTCATCTTAGTGAATTCATGATCCACTGTGACTCCCCACATTCATCACTCACTACATCTGAATACTAGCTGCCATTTCTGCAGGCACTCAGTTCATTCTAACTAAAAATGCTCTGCTTATATGCACTGCTGAGAAGGCAAAGCCAAGCCGACTATGAGATCCTACCAGCAACCAGACACAGCTGATTGAAAAAGACTTGGTTCCTCAACGCAGGGGCAGTCAGTCTGCGATCCCGACAGCAATGCATGATCTGACTTGGTACAAAAGGAATGAGGTCCATGAGTTTCTCTCTGTCTCAGGAATCTGAATTAGGAAACTTGGGCAATTCCAGAATTAAGAAAAAGAGCTGAAGCTGTCAAGGTAGAACAAGGCTGGGTGGAGTACGCTAAAGTCATCCTTAGATCAAACTGTGAGGGGGAAGAAACCGTGGGCAATCAATGCAAAGGGAAGAAAGATCAGGAAAAGAGTAGAGAGGGGAAAAAAGCCAGTGAGTATCCTGAGATCTGGGAGCACAGCAAACAGATGCAAAGGGAACCTAGGACACGTAAACAGAGTCCCCCACACCCCTGCTGCTCCAGACATCTTGGATCTGTGCTGAATATGACCAGTTTCCTTGCCTCTTTCAACCTCCACAGGGCAAACCAGGCAGGATGAATCCCCCTGAATCTCTGGGAGAGTCCAGTTTATTTTATGCCCAAACATCCATTAGTGCCACTTCCTTACCACCAATAAACCTGAATAAATCACCATCAGTTCACCTTTTTATCGTATCTCACTGCAATTTTTTCCCAGTCTCTCATTCGTTCTCACCTAGACTGCTGTAAATGTCCTGGTTAAGAAAGAAGGTATAAAGGGCAGGCAACAGGATGATCCCTACTCACAGGTATATTCCATTTGCCACCCCCCCCCCCTCACCGTGTTTGAATTTGTGTTTTGAATTAGTTTCCAATGTTTCACACTGTGGAGATACATCATTCAAAATCAATTTCTGGGGTGCCTGGATGGCTCAGTCAGAATAGCTGCGAATTTTGATAGCAGGGTCACAGGTTCGAGCCCCAGGTTGGGTACAGAGATTGCTTAAAAAAATGAAATCTTAAAAAAAAATCAATTTCTGACTTCTATTGGGGAAAACATAATCAGATCAACTGACAACATCTTCACATTGACAAAACATAAAAAAATGACAAAATAATCACCTGGAGCTAAGTAACATCTGTCCACTTTAGACAAGCATGCATTTTTCTAGTTTTGTTTTATTTCTTTTTTTTAATTTTTTTTTCAACGTTTATTTATTTTTGGGACAGAGAGAGACAGAGCATGAACGGGGGAGGGGCAGAGAGAGAGGGAGACACAGAATCGGAAACAGGCTCCAGGCTCTGAGCCATCAGCCCAGAGCCTGACGCGGGGCTCGAACTCACGGACCGCGAGATGGTGACCTGGCTGAAGTCGGACGCTTAACCGACTGCGCCACCCAGGCGCCCCTTGTTTTATTTCTTTATACTCTGCATGCTTCACTTGTCTATGTTAACTGCCTGGCCCACAGGAACTGGTTCAACATTTTCTTTCTCTGATTTCAATAGTGAGCCCCATCTAACCCAAATAAATACTTCTAGAATAAAAATCTATAATCACCTTTGAAATTATTCAGTAATTATCCTGATACCAACATGACAGAATCCTAAACTCTTTTATAGGACCTGTCCTATACCACCCTCCCCCCACCTTGCACATGCACTGACCACCCACAGTTCCCTACAGTTTTTAGCGACAATGATCTTACATTCTAGTCCCTCTCCTGGAATGCCTCATTCTTCTTGAGCTGCCCAGTTCGTACTCATTCAAGTATCTCTGCCAGAAAATGTTTCTTAACATACTCAGTTTCAGCTGGGTGTGCTCCCTGTGCACCTCTCTCTAGTTCCCTCATAGATGTTGTAACATACTATAATTATTGTTCAGTACATTAAAGGCAAAAGCCATGCCTAGCACACAGCACAGTCCTAGCACTTGCCAGGTGTTCAATAATTACTGACAAATAAATGATTTTTTTAAACATCTCATTTCTAAGCGTCAACAGTCTGAAAAGTAGGGATTTTCCCAATTTTATAAAAATAAGAAAATGCAGGCTCAAGTTAAATAATTTGCACAAATTCACATAGCTGGTAAGTAAGAGTCAGAATCTGAACCAATGGACTTCACACCAAAACTTGCTGCCTCTCTCTCTCTCTCTCTCTTTATATATATATATATATATATATATATATATATATATATATATATACTCTTTCTCACTCCCATGGGAAACTCTGGTATGAATGTATTTTCACTACAGGATATGTCGATGAAAGGAAACAGAGACCAAGTCAATACAAAAGACAATAATGTCTAATCCTAAATCAAAGCTGACAAGAGAAATCCTGTGAAGTGTTCAGCAGTATCACTGCAATGTGCCCGGCTGTCAAAATGCCACGACAACTTTCACAGTCCTAGGCAAACTAGAGGAAACTTCACAAAATCTTCATACTTAGAGTATTTAGCACTTCATTATTTTACCATAATGAGAAATGATTAGAAAAGAAGAAAATAAAAAAGCAATCTCCAATGCAAAATTTATTAAGAAAATTCAATGCCCACCGGATAGGCAAAAGACAAATAACAAACTCTTTAAGAAGAATGTTTATGACTGCCAAGAAAACACAATTAACAGAACTAATTAAAGGATAATTTTGTGATTCAAATTGTTAAATTTCAAAAAAAGTAACACTATTATAAATGCTTCAAGCACACATTAATTTGAGCAGTACTTAAACAACTTGTGATATAAATTCATAAAGCATAAAAATTCTAAATTTTGGTTTTAAACATCATAGTCCTATACTGCACAAGAATTTTCTGAAAAAAAGAGAGAAAAACCCACAATGACATCATGTAGTAGTAAACTAAGATCAAAAAGCCTAAAGAAACAAAAAACTCATCTTTGATATTCCTTGTTTAATATTACATTTGCCCTCATTGTTTATAATCTTTGAAAACCTCACTGTGTATCCACACAGGTTACAGATCATAAAAATTTTTTAAAAGACTCAAAGTAAAGCCTAATTAAATGTTCTAGCGTTCTTAAAAACACTAACCCCCACATTTTTGCTCTCACAGTATCTCAGGGCCAACAAAATACTGACAACTATTGTTTTCAGTACATTAGAGAATAAAACCCTTGAAAGCAATAATCCTTTTTACACAGATGGATATAGATGTTTTCAGTGTTCTGTATGGCATCTTCTTGCCACATAAGCACCTGCAGTCTTGCATTGTCCTGCTCGGCATTCCTGAAAACACCTGGGCAAGCTGTTTACTAAAAAAACTAGACATTGGAAAAGATGAGGGATAATTAGCAAATAGAACTATTCCTGGCACTCTCTCAACATTAGCGCAGAACGGAGCTCCAAGCCGGCACCTGGTGAAGGGAACTGCTAGATGTGATAATTCCAATTTACACATTCAGCACAACATTCTGTCTGCCTGTCAATTTGAAACAGTTTCCTATTCAGTGATAACAGATACCCCAAAAGAATGCAGTGTCGAAATGCTGACATGAATTTTTTATGCACCAACTAGACCTTCTCTCCTCTGGACCAGCTGGATCTGCCTTCTTCACTCTTGGAATGGACTGACAGATGGGTACTTTTTTCAAGTAGTACACCAAATTTATAGAGTAAATTTTAAGTATCAGAGCTTCATGCAGAATAAATACCAATAAAATGTCCTTAAGCATAGGTAAGAAAAATAGTTTAATGAAGTTGTGAAAAATTCACTGTGTATCTTAATTTATATTGTGCAGTACTCCTCAGCTGCCAAAAATATGAAATATGTATTTCCACCAAATACAAAATTTACTAATTTTTTTTTTTCTAAATTGACATAAAGAGAACAAAAGCAAGCAAGAAAAAGAGACAGACACACAGAGACAGCATGGTATATCGAATATTCATTTGCAAATGCTAAATAAAAAATACAGAGAAATCTGAACCTAACTCCATGCAGGTTTATTTTCAGATATTTTCATATGATGATAATTTGAAAAACTACTATATAAAGATAATTAAGCCAAATGCTACATCCAGGAAATTATGAATTTTAGACTATTTTCTTATCCCTTCATATTTAAGTGACAAATACATGAACTACACTTACAAAGTTAGCTATTTTTCCCCACATGTATATCAGATTATATTCCAAAATATCTCTCCCCATCATAAACTATACCCTCTCCTTCCAGGTAGCCACCTGGAGGATTATTCATTTGTTCTAATAACGCAGCCACAGCTCAAGCATTTCTGGAATTCTATTCTTATATTTGCCGTATGAAATGGCAACGCATTCTTTTCAATTATTTTCAGTGACGCCAAACATTCATTTTAAGAATGAGCTGACTGAGACTTGTTAAAATAAATATAAATCACTCAGAAATTAAGTTGATAAAATAATGCTTCAATCTGAGAAGCACCATTATTGTTATAAAACAAGAGGTGGTAATAAGCTATTAGATGTGAGGCTCAGAAACTAGCACTTCAGAAACCTCAAATCAATGCTGAGCGTGTCAATGAAAATTTAAGTTTCCTGAGCAAACCTTTTAATTAGAGAGTACTTAATAGAAGTCCAGAATGTATTATTTTTAACTCACCATTCTAAGTGAAATGCTTTCTTCTTTAAAAGTAATGAATATAAAAAATATTTTCTCCAGTTGCACTATGCATTTACCTCAACTTCTACTAATAGACAATTTGTCATTTTTCTACATGAGAGAGACAGGAATAGGGGATAGACACAGACAGCATGTTAAATCAGACATCCATTTGCAAACGCTATTTAAATAAAGAGACAATAAGACATTTTGGTAATGTACAACACTATAGCTAACACTGTTGTATGATATATAGGGAAGTTGCTAAGACTAAATTCTGAGAGCTCTCATTGCAAGAAAAAAATTTTTTTTCTTTTTTCTTTTTACTGCATCTATATGAAAAGACGGGTGTTAGTTGAACCTACTGTGATAATCATTTCACAGTATATGTAAATCAAACCACCAAGCTGTATACCTAAAACTTGTAAGTAATATACATCAATTATTTTTCAATAAAACAGAAAAATTAAAGAAATTTGAATGCCAGTATACATATGCACACATATACGTCCACATAAACATATACATACACACATACATAAATATACATGTACATATAAACATATACACATATATAATTAAAAGGCATTTTATGAAGCCTCCCCCAGGAGAGCCATCAACTGTAATATTATAAGCCATAAACTCTTTAATAATAATTAAGAACATATTAACCAAAAAAGTAATAATTTTCAAGTGTGATGTGTAAGTCTATGTAAAATGTCATAATTAAACACCATTATCTATTATAATAATAAAATTCCCTTCTTCTTATAGCTACACTAAAATTAAATAATTTTCTAGTTACTAAAAGAAGAAATTCATGAGCCAAGATCCTAAGATTTCCTAAATTACTATAGAGATAGTCATTACTCATCATTTTAAGCTGATGCCTTCATAATTACTTATCCTCCAAAGCATTTTCTCAAACTATAGAAAGCAAATGGCAGTATCGGCTAGGTTCATCATTGGATTTCAAGAAAGAAGCTCTACTAGGTAACAGAAATCAACAATTAGCTAACTCAGATGTAGGTTATTACCATCCAGATCATTTAAAGAACTATCAAAATCACAGAAGAACTAAGGCTGCAGTCAGCAACTAGGGTTTGCTACCATTAAATTTGAAAGTATACTTAAACTCAGCTGTTAATCCCAAAGACTCCATTCCTGCATGCTACATTCTATGCATACACCTATACTGTATTTGTTTTCGATATTCACAAACTCATCACACTGTTTTTTGGGTGACAGTTAGTGAAACTGCTGTACCGTGAATATATATTTAAAACACTGCTTTGGCGCTAACACACATTAAATGCATTCCTCAACTAGTTCAAATATTTTTCTAAGCACCATAGCACTATGAAAAAATATAGAAATAAGCAAAACACCTTCCCTGACCTCAAAGAATTTACTAAAACATATAAAAGAGGTATAGGAAATGACTCCCTGCCCCCCCCCCAAAAAAAAACCCTAAGTGAAAAAAAGAAAACTAAAATACCTATGAATTTCTCTAGCCACTTGTGGCTACTTAAATTTAAAACAATTAATATAAAATAAAATAAAAATGTATGTGTTCAGTCTCATTAGCCATAGTTCAAGTGCTCAATAACCACCTGTGGCTGGTAACTGACCCTCCTGGACTGTGCTGCTATATAAATTCAAAGGATTCCTGTTTATATGAGAAAAAAACATCCTAAAGGTACGAACTTTTGAAATGTATCCTAAAGAACAAATAGGCACTGAACAGGTGGAAGCATGGATTTCTTGGCATTGTTCTTAAGAAACACTTGTTAACATAGCTTGGCTGGAGCAGTAAGAGCACTCTGAAGTCAAAGTTCAGGTCCTTGAATTTTATACGTTACGCCTTTCAGACTGAGTTTCACTCAGTGACAAACTGGTCACAGAACTGACATGATTAAAGGAAATAATGCATATATAAGTATGTAAAGACAATGACTAATATACAATACATGTTCAAAAACTGAAAGAAGGGGTAAAAAAAGGGGTAGGAGAGAGGAAGACGACAAAGAGGACCACAAAGTTGTTAACAAGAGAGAACAGAGCTGCTGGCTTTTAACTTCATTAACTGTATTAGACTAATATTAAACAGCTATAAGACTCTAGGGAAATGTTATGGTTAAGCCTCAAAGTGGTCTATTGATGCCAGCAAGTGCTTTTTTTTTTTTTTTTTTTGAGAGAGAGCGAGAGGGGGTAGGGGGGAGAGAGAAAGAGATCCTTAAGTAGGCTCCACGCTCAGCACGGAGCCTGATGTGGGACTCAATCGGAGAACTGTGACATTGTGACTCGCAGTCGATTCTCTTGCAAGAATCAAGAGTCGGACAATTAACTGACTTAGCCACCCAGGTGTCCCAGCAAGTGCTTTTTTTATACTTCTCTCCAGCACATAGATTAGTAAGGAACCAAAGTAGCATCCATCACAAACAATCATAACTTAAGTTTACGTTGGTAAAGGTGTTCAAAATTACGGTGGGCTCTGATAGCGGGGAGAAAGACTCTGACAGCGGGGAGAAAGGAACTGTGAGTTAAATACTGAGTTGTCTATTCACTGTAGCACAGTGTCAACCATATTGCATGTCCTGGTGCTTACTGGTATATCACATTTCAAATCAATAATTGAGTATCTGATCTGTGTTCAATTGAAATGCATTCCAAAACACCGAAGAGCTAGTCATTCAAATTATTTATATTTCTCTTCTAAAGCTATGTATTTGAAGATGTCAAAAATCATAAAGAATTATAAAACAGACATTGCTTATGAAGGTTTGTTTCTACTGTGACAAATTTATCTTTCATGTTTTACTAACACACATGATCTTAAGACATATTTATATATTTATCAGCATTACAATGAAGTAAATCTTCCCAAAGACCAAAATATTGTTTAAAATTAAACTCAGTTCAATCTTTTTTTTCTTCAGTTTTTAGCAAAACTACTAGAAAAATTTGTTTGGACCTTGTCGGAAGGGTTTCAATTTTACATCATTACGTTTTAACTTGACTAATCAGTTGAACAAAAGTACTTTATGTAAAATGATTCTTTTAGTTGCCTTAGCTACAAATCCCTGCAGGATACTATAATTGAAATCTACTCACGTAAGTTAGGAATAATTAGGGCCCCAAATTAAGCCAAACACAAAGTTAATTCAAATAGTCAGCTGCTGTCATTTAAATGGTTACGGAGTTTTATTGTTGCTTAACATTTCTGAATGCTTTTAAATGTACTTTGTTCTTCCAGTCTATATTTAGTATTTTAGTACAAATAGAAATGGGATCAAGAAGCAAAGATTCACCAGCCTGTAGACTAGAGTAACACCTATATCCAATCTTTGTCACTAAAGGTTTTCCACACAATTTTCGCTATCAGTCAATTAACAGCACAGTTGAAAGAATGGAGTGACAGCTCTCAAAGACAAGCTTTCTGGTAAATAAAGAGGGATCACAGAATGTACCCTGAGTGCCATTAATGCAGGAAAAGT
Organism: Prionailurus viverrinus; assembly: GCF_022837055.1. NCBI lineage: Eukaryota > Metazoa > Chordata > Mammalia > Carnivora > Felidae > Prionailurus > Prionailurus viverrinus. Next base: position 145,681,661 of record NC_062568.1, read on the forward strand.
AAGAGCTTTTGAAAGCTAACAAGGATAGTCTCTATTTGCCTAAACTCTGAAACAAAGCAATGGAATAAATAAGCTTCCTGTTATAAGCAAACAAAAGAGAAAAGATAATGTCTAAACCCCATACCTGCAGGAGGAATTCTGAAGGCATCCTTTCAGCTCTTTTAATGGTGACTGCTAATCAGTGTCAACTGATAAACTAAATATAGTAAAAGTTAAAATTATTCTTGTAATATTTCAGTTTTTCAGTGTTGTGGCAGTAAATCATTCTTAGCAAACAGTTTGTACTTCCCAAGAGAAACTGTGATTTTTAAAAAAATAGAGGCCTGTAGGTGTGTAACTTCTGAAGATCACCGGAAAGTTGCAGAGTTAGCATGACTTAATACTGTTTTTAATCTGCAATGGTAATGTAAAAAAAGCTGAAATACATTATTTTTTTCAATCAGCACCATTTAAGTTAAACGATGTTAAGCAATATATTTTAAAGTATATCTTAAATATTGTTGAGTGACAGCCTCATGAGTCAGGAAAATACACCAATGATCTGAAGCTATATATCAAGTTCTACAGAAAGAAAAATGGACTGGCAGGAAGTAGACCTTGGCAAAGGGATGATCTCTGCAGACTTTCTTAGTTTCTCCAGCTGTAAACTGAAAAACTTCTATAACTACTAACCTCCAGTTGTGCTTCTAAGTCTATAGTTCTTCAATTCTACCAAAAACTAAAAACAAAAATACTCTGACCTCTAAGATACCTACAGAAAACTCTTTGTTTAAAATTTGCTATTTACTTACTTTCTATCCAGCTTTAAAATGCTGAAGAATCTAATAAATTTCATGTAGAAATAAATGTGATTTGTGATCTGTATTATCATAAATCTAAAATAAATCACATCAGTAATCTATCTTTATCTCTGACAGGAAAAGTAAAAGCAGATTATGTCCACTACTAAAAATAAATAAAATCTTTGATTATGCATAATGCTACAAAGTAGAAAAATCATTAAATAACCTTAAGCAGATAAAACATCTTTAAGCTGTTTTTGATAACCAGTGTACATTCCAGTACTCTCGTCCTCTACTCTCTCAGGAGGCTAACATGTCAGGGTATTAATGGTAAAGTGAAAATTACAACTCTTAGTTTTTCTAAATATGTGGACTTTGAAAAATTGGGAAAATATAAACTTTTTCTAAATGGGTTAAGAAAATATACAACTTGGCCTTACATGATTTTATAATATTACTTTAAGTAGTAAAGTAATATTGTAGTAAAATGCTATTAAAAATAATGTTTCCATATAACACAGAATGAAAGTAGGACAGATCAGTGGGGAACAGAAGGAAATATTAGGGAGAAAGGGTCAGGCTGCACTGTTGCTCAGGGATTTTTCAAAACAAATCATCAGATAAAAGGTCAATCGAAAGCATATAAAATTGGATTAGAAGCATAACCAAATATAAAAATGTTCAGTAAAGTTTCAAGATAGCTCAGTTCCTTTTTTAAATAAAATAAGTTATAAAACTGAAATTGATGTTTTTCCGTATTTCAACTGTGCTGTTAAGGTTAGAAACAAACCCTTTTGCACGGGTAGAAAATCAGTCATGAAAAATCTGATTTTCTAGACTAAACATTTTAATAACCAAAACTCCTTGATTCAGATGTCCTCTCACAGGCCAGCAACCTCAGCATCACCTGGGAGTTTATTAGAAATGCGGACTCTTGAGGCCTATCCCAGATTACTGAGTCAGAATCTACATTTTAACAAGATCTCCAAGTGATTTACCTGTGCATTAAATTTCGAGGGGGCACTGCTCTACATAAACAAGATTAAAAACATCCAGCACGACTGCCTTAAATTTCTTCTTTTCCTGTATACATCTCTTCCTGACTCATCCTCTACCTGATCATACTGCACACTCTCCTTTCCTAGATAAGCATTCCTGTCCTTGTACTGGATCCCATTTCTGCCTGGAAACAAACTCACACATCCAACATATCTACTTAAAACAACAAAAAAAGAAAATCATAAAAAGTGCTTTCCTTAAACAATTCTCTTAAAATCCAAGATTGCTCTCTCCCCACTACCACCAGCAACAACCCCAGCCATCCTTTTTATTGTGTCTGACTAAGTTATGAAGCCCTGACTCTTTCTTATAAACTTATTATATTGCCTCTAATCAAAAGCTAAATATTAGATGTATCTACCACCTGGTTTATATTTTAATACTACAAAGAAAAAAAAGAAGAATCAGGAAGGGGAGAGAGAACTAATGATTAATACACACACACACACACCACACACACGCGCGCACATACACACACACACACACACACACACACACACACACACACACACACACAGAGATAGCTACAAAACAGTAGTAAGAAGCATTATATAAATACCCAGCAAAATAAATGAGAATTTTACTTCATCTCTTTTAGATTAAACCTATACACAAAACAAAACTCTGCTACCCTTGAATCCCTCTATTTTTTCCAGAAAACTTCTTGTGTTTCTTGACACTCTACAATTCCTAAAATTCAAACTTTATTTTTACTCTGGGTATTTTAATTGCTGCTGTCATGTTTTTTTACTCATCTCTCACAAAATTGTTATCCCTTAAAAATATAATTTATTAAATAGACTAGGTGCAAAAAAAATAAGCAGATAAGAGAACTATTACTGGAATCAGAATAATGACACTTAATCATAGTTCAATCTGTGTAGAAATAAGTTGTGTTCATTTCTTTTTCTTTTTGAACTTAGTGTCCATTATGCTTTTATATGGGTATGTCCTAATTTTACCTACTTTGTTAGTTAAATTGATTCACACCAAATGACTTAATATTAGTTCACTTAAATTAATTGAGAACTCTCAACTAATAACAAAGTCAACTCCTAATGGATTAAAAATTTAAATAAAAATTTAAGTAAAAACACGGAGTTACAGAGAAATGCCAAGTGAACAAATACTTAACCAATATCAAGAAATGGACTTTTAAGCATAAAAATAATGGAAGATCTCACAAAAGAAAATAAATATGCATCAAAAAGTAAGAAAAGAAGAAAAAGAAAAGCAAATGAAGTAAAATATTGATAACTGTTAAATTTGTGATTATTTTATAAATATCTATTTAAAATTTTCATTAAAAATTAACCAGAACGAAATGAATTATAAGGCAAGCAATTGTTTTTTATAATAAAAATGACAAAGGGATATTATCATAGAGTTTGAAGAATAAGAAAAACTGCACCAACATACAAAAAATTTCACATCATCCAAAACCAGTTTTGAAGATGTCCACATGCCTGATGTAATAATCAAAATTCTAAAATTCTAGTCTCAGGAAATAACCAAATATGAAAGAAAAGATTTAGATATTTACTATACTTATACTTGAAACAAATTAAGTTCAAATAGCCAATAAGTAGAGACAGGGGATTAAGTCATTTTTGACATATAAATAATAAATTACCATGCTGGTCTTAGAATCCATTATCTAAACATATAATGACATAGTAATACAGGTTATGATAATATAAATGAAAAACCAGAATAGAAAAGCATATGGACGTGAAGAACGTAATTTTGTTTCATAGATCATAATTTTGTTTTATCCATATCAAGAGTGTTGGGAAATAAAACAAAAAAGAAGTGTGCTGTGGTAATATCACGGTCCTAGAATTATGAGCAATTTTAAATGCTTATTCAACTTCCTAATTTTTTTATCTCTTCTCATGAGAACATATTACATTCAAAATCAGAAGGCGGGGGGAAGGGGGAAGTACTTTTAAGAAAAGAAAAGCCCTCCAAGCAAGAATAATGGCAGACATAAAAGTCAAACTCAGTAGAGTCCCATGCTGATAAGAAGGGATTATAAATGTTGTTTTTGCTTCCTGAAGCTCTGATATGGAATTCCCTTCTCAGTCTTACATTTTAGCCAAGAGATCCCAGGGCCGGGGCTAGGTATTCTCCTGGAATCACTTCTGTCAAGTTGACAAAAGGAGTTCAAGAACAGGGTTGAAAGATGTCATGAGATATTCACTAATCCACATTGATGTCTAATACATGTAGACCGCACGGCTGTCATATGTCATTCTCTGTCATGCAGGAGGTGAAAAGAAAATAAAGAGTACCACAGGGTACCAAGCATATGTTTCAGTAAAACATTCCCTTAGTAATGTGGCAGATAAATCGGTTCTTGGAGACATACCAGTTCTACATTAATACTCAGAAGTGCTCAATCATTTGTATCATCGTATTCTCTAATACCACAAACTAAATATACAGCATATAAAAAAGCGAAAAGGTATATTAATTCAAAAAATGAAGCAAAAGATTCATCAAAACTGAAATTACTCAGTAAGAAGTAATTAACACAATTATTGTTTGGCGAAATTAAGATGCTTTCCCTGTTTCCTGTGATTTTCATTAAGCTACTTTTAATGACACTGTTGATTCTTTCAAAACTATAACAATAACTGTGACAAATGCCTACTATGGATATAAAATCAATATTTCAAATATTTACTCTAGTATAGACAAGTTCATAACCTCTTTTAGCAAAGTATTATTTCATAACGACAGATTTATTTACTTAGTATTGGATACAGTCTTTTCTGTCAGAAAACAGAGGCTTGTAAGTAAAAATTAAACAGCCAAGCAATACAATGTTATTGAGGTCTATCGGGTGGCTATTGTGTGAGACATACTGATTTATAACACTTTTCTACCAGCAACAGAACTAGGAGTGCATCAACATAGACTGTGAATCAACAAACCTTTTCTGACACTGAAGAAGCAAAAGAGAATGAAATAGGGTAGAGAGTGGGAAGAAAAGTAGGAAAAAAGTCTCAACAACCAAGCACTGGAATTTAACCTTTAATATATGAAATATGGCATATGTTGACACTGAATATTGATACATACGATGACAAAAGTATATTCTAAACTAACTTTACTAAAAATGCCAGTTCCTCTTATTAATTTTAGTCTTATTTTTTCAATTTTGAGTCATATCCTGAACAAATATACCTTGTTCTTGAATCCTGGTAGTAACACTATAAGGCATTTGGTTTTTAGAAAATAAGAGGCAGTATTATATAATTTGTAAATGGCATTAATATTTATATTTTAAAAACAGAATTACATCACTACCTATGCAGAAGAAAGCTGCTGCAGTCAGATTACCTTACACTCATATAATACAATAAAGTATCTTAAGAGCAATATAGTTAGGTACTTTTTCAAGGAGTAAAATCACATTGACCTGCACTAAACATATAAATAAAAAATCATTATTAAAAAACAATGCATTGTTTTAAACCACTGTTAATTTACGTAACTTGTGAATTTAAAAACTAAGGTTACATTTGAAATGCAGACAACACAGATATGCTGCACAATTCCTATTAATTTAATGGGAGTTCTCACTCCCATTAAGTTTAATAGGAGTCATACGGCCAAATCTCCACATACCTGGCTGAAAATTTACCTCCTAGCTTTCAACTAATCAAAAATATCCTGAAGTGAACAAAAGTAGTCAATTTTGCTAGACTGGGAAATCCAAAGTCCCTACAGTAAGTTAATTCAGCATTTTCATAGCAATGGCCATGTAGTTATTCCCAACAAGAAAAAGAACAAGGTTATCACAATGAGAAGAGATAAACTGAAGCAAGGGTTTAGGAGCTCTGAAAATGTAACATTTACTCTTAACAGAAAAGATGTTCTGTTTTTTACAATCTGGAGCCAATTTTTCCATTTTTTTTTCCTTCTCAATATACTGGAGAGAGAGAGAGAGAGAGAGAGAGAGGGAGAGAGAGAGAAAATCCCTTTTTAGAGCCTAAAATTATGCCCAAGGAGCTTGATCACACGAATAAAAAGCCATATGAGAAGATTAAATAGTAACTCCCAGTAATCAACTGGTTACTACTTCTTAATCACAGTGAATTCATAATTTCTTTTCAAAAACTTTTTAAAAAGTGACTTCATATCCACACCCATGCACCCCTACACCTCACCTCAACCACCCACACAAAGACAATATGACAATGGTTAAGTGATACTAAGCAACATCAGCATCGTCCCTGAAAGTTGTCAGAAATGCAATGTTTGGGCCCCACTTCAGACCTTCTAGGTGATTCTGATATTCCTAAGAACCACTATTATACTTTATTCCACACCATACTGTTCTCCATTGATTTTTTTCTCCACCACCACGCTCACCACTGTCTTCACATAGCTTATTCAATTCATACTGAGTCAGCTCAAGCATCCTCACTTACAGCTAGAAGCCCTTCCTGGTATATATCCACTCATCCACCTACCCTTCATCCCAATGCTTCTGTGAATATCATCATCATGGCACTTACCACCCTGTTATTACAACAGTTTATTATCCTCTCTCTATTAAGACTATGACTCCCTGTAAAGATTTCCGTTATTTATGTAATGGATATAAAATGAGTACCTATTATAAACCAGGCATTGTTCTAGGCACTTGGGCACATTGATGAAATAAACAAACAAAAATGATTATTGCCCTTGTGATGCTGACACAGTGTGTGTATGAATATACATTTTATACATTTTTCATATATGTGTATGTAAATAAAAGAATGAATGAATAAAGGCCTGAATTATTTTCATCTTTCTTAAGTTTAGCCTTGCGATAAAAGCAATTATTCCTTCCAAATTATGGAACAGTCCGAAGGAAATACATACATGCCCAAAATAGTTTTTATTTCATATTTAACCCCTGGATCTACTTTTTTCTGCCACTCAACTAAGCAAAAAGACCCTACAGCCAAACATCATTTTTAGTAAGGTATCACTAATACAAAAGTCATTGTAAAATATGCTTAGAGAATTAAAAGTACAATTAAAATTGGTAAGACGCTATTTCTACAGCAGTATTCTTAAATTTTCTCGATACATGTCAATGAATAGGTGAAATTATATCTTGCATATCTAGCATTTTCCCAGGCATAACTTTCTTGAAATATGGATAAACAACAATGAAATTTAAACTAATTAACTAAAATTTTGACTAATGAAATCTAATTAAATACTCACTGTATAAACAATTCACCCTGAAATCCATTTTACTGACTTTGCTGAAGAACTGCCATTATTTGTAACTTGTCACTTGAGCAAGCCTTCACATGTCTGACTTAGGCTTGCCAGGGCTCCATTATATAGCATAATTTAATTCTCTAGGACACAAAAATTCAATTTACTTTCCTACTTACTGATACATGATTCCACAGTGGTTACTCTGCTTATAAAAATTGGCCAAAAGAATCAAAGCACATCAGTTTCTCAACAAAACTGGTTTTTGAAGGGTTTGAGATTAGTTCTCTAAGAATAAAATCAATTCTAAGAAAAACCTACAGAATATTTTCAAAGTCTGATCTTTTATAATCATTTTTTATTTGGAAATTCTAAACAATTTTCAAAAATACACCGGGGAGAGGAGTCTCTAAGAATAAATAAAGCGTTATTCTTATTTCGCAAAAACAAGTAAATTTAATGGGTGAGCCTTGATTCTTAAACACTAGTTGACAGAAGACAGAGATAAAGGGAGATAAGCTAATTCTAGCAATTAAACCTTTATATAATTAGGCTTTACCGTGGTAAAACTTAAAAAACAAAAATGTTTAGTGGTTTGCTTGCTCTTTAATATGTACAGAAAACATGACATATTTATAATGTTTGTCTGAATATAAAACAAATGAGTCCTTGCAAATGTGGAAATTTACCTCTCATACATATAGATGTAAAATAAATCCAAAATTGTTTGGCCTTTAAAATAATATACTAAGGTGAAACACTATTGTAAAGAGGAGGAAAAATAGAAGCCCTGAAAAGGCAGGCATATATAATACACAGGATTGTTTTTGTTTTAATCTTATTTAGGTACTATTGCTTAAAATCCAGGTCTGGTTTATATTGAAAAGCCAGAAGACAAGCAAAAGCAGGCTAAATACTGGAATGGCAATCATGGGTCCTCCGGCAAGCATTTTCCTGCCTACTGCAGACCTCCACTGGACAGCTGCACTCAGGTTACTTCCCCTCCTAGGCCCCCGTAGGTACTTGAGGTTTCCAGCCCTGCACAGTACCATGAGCTCCTCAAGAGCTTGAACTGTGCCTCCTGCACTGCAGAATCTTAAGCACCTGGCTCAATTTAGTCACTCAATGAATGAGAAAGAAAGGAAGAAACCATCTAGGAAACTATCTGAGTTTTATCTGTACGAATCCGGAAACAATACAAAAAGCGCTCATCTCTGTAAGATTTGAAAAGGGCTCTGAAGAAACTTAATGGCTGAATGGTTAAATTTGTAACTCCTTTCCTGCATTCTCATACCTAACTTTGATTGGGTTTCTCTATAGGTGTTCACAGAACATTATCTGCTTTCTGGCAATAAAGGACTATCATGTCATGTAAAACTTTTCTAAGACAAAACCATGTGATGCTGGATCAGTACTCTAACAGTGTGCATTAACTGCGTGTACTGTCACAGCTAGCCGTGTGGGCTCCTCCTAAGTTCTTTTTACCCGTAGGAGGGAACTGCTTCAAAAGCAACACCCCCTGGCCTGATGCGCCAAAAATGAAATTTCTCTTAACAGCAGATATGAATCTTGACCTGATAGGTGACACTAGAAATAAAACTGCAGTATCTCATGAAAAAGTCTCTCTTTGCTAGCCCCCCTGCTGAGTTAAGCTACTGTGCCAGCAAAGTGGTCTCTATCTTGATTGGAAAAATTTTCATTATGTGGACTAATGAGCCATTGGTCCACACCTGGAATCTTTTTTAAATGTATAAAAACATTCAAACATAACAGCAGGAATTCAGTTAGTGCACCCCCCCACCCCGAAAAAAAAAACGATGTAAAATTATGGACTATATACACAAGATTTTCATAACAATCCAAGCCAGAGATTCACATTATTAAACTCAGTTTCTGCTTGTTGCTTGTCATTATGGTACTATTCACTCAGACATACTACGTTTTACTGTTAGATTTGATGTATCCTTCAAAAAAAAAAAAAAGATTTGATGTATCTTTCAATTCTGATGCACAGAGCAGTATCTCCTAAAAACAGAATCTTAACCCTGTTGTAACTTCTGAGTGTGACTTAAATCCAAGTGAACATTATCTACTTTCTGAATATAGAATTTATTTTAAAATATTTCTAAATTTGTTATTTATTTGAATTGTATTATTAAGTTATGTCAACAGACTGAAAGTAGGGGACTGGGAGGGCAAGAAGAAAATGATGAGACATAATTTTGGAACAAATAATTCAAATAAAATTCTTTCAGCAAAATTAAATGTTAACACTTTGAAGCTCATCACAAAGATGTTGGAAAAATAAGCTTCTACTAGTTGACACCATGCCTCTTTTTCTCCACCCATCGTTTTGTTGGTAGGTATGAAGGTATCCCTTAAAAGTGCATATAAACCAATTTTAAAATTCTAAAATATTTTCTTCAATGATATTTAATTGGGACAAATAAAACCTATGCATGTCTCAGGGATTTTGTACTCTTCACAGATTTTACAAGATTAATCTATTTTCACGCTGAATACATAACTACCACTACTAAATAGCTATAAAATTAACATATCTTAGCTCTATATTAACTTCTGACCTGCGCTGTAAAAAGCACCTAAAAGGGTGTTATTTTCACATGAAAATAGTATGTAAGACTAAAGAAATAATGGATACCAGGAAATCCATATAGTAATTAATAAATGATGGTTCTGATTAATTAAGCCTCAAAAATATATTTACTTCTTTAAAAATCAGGTCCATCTTCAAAAAGATATAAATAAAATTCAAAATGAAGCACTACAAAAAATGCATATTCCAGAAGATATGAAAAAAAAACTAAGACTTTTAGACCTAAACTATAACTCTACTCAAGAAGCAAACAAAACATGAAGTGAAAAAGTTGACACAAAATATTTTCAATTTTACTGGCATAAATTTAGTCAGTGTAAAGTATATACCAAAGCAAAGCTTTCATTTTCTCAGGATTATTTACAATAATATTATACAAATGTAAGTGAAATATAAATTCAGACTACTAGCACTAGTTCTTCTGTACTACAACTGTGTGTAATGAAAATAATTCAACTAACAAAAAAAAGGAATTTGACTTTCGGGAAATCTTTTTAACAGCTACTTCTTAAAATAATAAAACTCATTCTAGCCACTTCTATGTAGAGAAGATTGCATAGTTTAAATTAAGTTCGCCCAGATTTAAAAAATAAAATTTAAATTGCATCTTACCTTCTGTATTCGGTAAGAAGCTGATTATAATGACAAACCACAGACTTCGCATTCTGCAACCAGAAGACACCATTATTGATCCCTTTAAATATTTTCTTTGTATTCCTTAATGAATCTAGTTATAAATGCCCAGCTTCATCGAACCCAGCAGTCTGCATCATTGATCGTCATATCTGAAAAACAAACAAATCCATCATTTACTCTTATGGTCCTGCTACGTCACAAAAAATAAATGCAAAAATAATAACAGCCAGCAACTCTCTGTCTCTCCCTCCCGTCTCCTCCTAATTATAAAAAGATAAATGGTATATATTTTGATTCTATATCCAATATGGGAGCTGCTCCTACATACCGGATATCTGAGCTTTACATAAAGAAAATGATCAAAGCTCAAAAAATCATTTATAGATAACCATGACCTATGAATTCATAGAATAGTTATGTAAATCCCTAATGACCGTTTTTCTCCGAAAAGCTTAGGAAGTCCTTCTAGAAAAATATACCTGTCTCCTTTGCCACATATCAGTCTTTTTATCAAATTACTAGCTTTAGCATATAAGCCTCTAATAAAATGTTATCAATACATAAATGTTTTTGTGTTTACTGATGATAACAGCAGTATTATCTACTATTTTATCCTGTTATATTGCGGGTCAGATTAAAGATATAATTAAGCAGGTTATTTTTCTATACAAGCATGTACAATTTTTAACACATGGGTGTACATTAATTTATATAATAATGGCATTCCAGAACCACATTCTTAAACACCACGTATCAAATTGCTATAGCTATTCACACGGGGACTAGTTTAATAAACAGTCTCTTAACTATTTCATTTTAACGTTTTAGATTTTCATATATATTTTTTATAGCACAATATATCTTACTAAGATTAAACCTATATCCTTGACTAGGTTGGTCCATCCACTGAACCCAAATAAAAACCTCAAGACCATGATGATTTTATCTCCAAGGTTGTCGCACATTTGTTTTTTAAATGGGAGAGAGGTAGGGGCGCCTGGGTGGCTCAGTCGGTTGAGCGGCCGACTTCGGCTCAGGTCATGATCTCACGGTCTGTGAGTTCAAGCCCCGCGTCGGGCTGTGTGCTGACAGCTCGGAGCCTGAAGCCTGTTTCAGATTCTGTGTCTCCCTCTCTCTGACCCTCCCCCGTTCATGCTCTGTCTCTCTCTGTCTCAAAAATAAATAAACGTTAAAAAAATTTAAAAAAAAATGGGAGAGAGGTAAATAATATAAAACCTGGAACCAAGTCTAATTCTGACTGGCCTTTAGAATCCAGTTCTTCAACTGGAAAGAATACAAAAACTTAAGGTGCATGACTTAATCAGTATTTCTCAGTTCCTAGGATCACATGAGACCAGGTTATTTGCTAATAGGTTCTACTGAAGTATTTCGCTTCTTTCTAGGGTAGCAAGAGGAATCAGAGTAAATACTAGCCTGACAATACACATAGAATGCAGACAGTTCTCAAATACATCCAGTCTCCTGGTCTTGCCCTGAGGGTGGAAAAATTACAAAATGTATTCTTTTAAAGAGATATCTTAACAGTTTCTTCATATTAACTTCCTGTAACTTTCTTCTAAGTAATACTCATACAAATTTTCTCAATCTACCCTTAATCTGCTGCAGATAAAGAGTTTTTAAGAGTGGAGTAGCATAGTAAGGGGAGTATCCCTTATTCTGAAGTTGTATCTATAAAAAAAATAAGTCTTACGTAATTTAGATGCTGACACTAAAGCATAAAGAAAATTTAGAAAACAAGTTTTCCTAGATAACAATGGAGTTCTCTTTCACATTATCTAAGCTACTCTGCATTTGCTACACATTTTACATATCATATGTGGTTCTATTAGCAGTTTACTATATTTGACTATCAGTTCACTATATTCTATTATCAGTTCACTATGATATAACTTCAATGCAAAAGCAGTCATATTCTAAATAGTTGGGAATACTTATCACACTACAAAGTCACTACCCTTGCGTTACCAATAACCACAACAAAAAGAATGTAAAAAATTAATCTGAAGCTCTTATCTAGTATTTAAATATAAAGATCCATAAAATCACAGATGAAATTAGCAAGGTATTTCCATAATAAGCATTTTGTTTTATCATGCCTACGATTTCAGAGATAAAACTGCTTCCCTATACATCCCTCCATGACCCAGAAGAGCCCAATTTTTTACCTCTCTATGAAACTACTGAAGACATTTAGGTATCATGACAAAGGGGGTCAGAAATGGCATTACCCAGTTCTGAGAACACTTCAGATGATTGTCCAAAGAAATAAGACAAAAACAAAGGAAAGAGCAAACTTCCTCTCCTGAATGCCAAAAATATAAAAAGAAGAATGACATATCAAAAATTAATCTGCTGGGGAAACATGGCACACAACTGTGTAGAAGTGGCTATCTCTCTATTCTTTTTTCACACAGAACTCCCAAAGACTATTCAAAAGACAAAACCAAAAGTAAACGTGTGGTTTACAACTGCTGTGGCAAAGTACCTGCCTTAAAACTGCAAGCTATTTTATACAAAGCATAAAGAGAAGTCAGAAAATTTCATGGCCCGTCACACTGAAAAGGCGAATCAAGGAACAATTTCTTATATCCTCCATATTGTTCAATGATCTGATCAAGCAATTAGAATGATTTTAATGTGTGGATGAGACACATTAATTAGTACAAGTAAAATGAAGTCAGCCTCTGGAATGCTCCTGATTTGAGCAAAAAGAACTCTAGCTGTCCAAGTTCTGCTTGTAATGAGCATTTTCATTTCAATGACATGCATACAGGCTGCTTGCCCACAAGCACAACTCTTGAACACATTTCCACTTTCTTAAAGTGATCCAAGATTAGTCTGTCTTCGGTCATCTGCTATTTGAAAGAGCCCTTGTTTGTGGGAAGAAAGGGAAGGAAGAAATCAGAGACTGATGACTGCCTTGTAGGAAACAGCTGCCAAGATAGGAAAACCTCTGTTAGTAAGGGGAAAACGAGGAGGAAACCGCACAACCAAGACCTCTTTTGTGGTCTTTGGCCAGGACAGATATTTCATGAACAGATTTTAACGATACTAAAATTTAAGTGTATTCTTAAGGTTTGAACGTGAAACACAATTTTAAGGTTTGAGAATGAGAAACACAATTCTAAAATTACACTGTAGTCAATTATGAGGCTTAGTATAAATGACTATTTCTAACAAACAGAAACCGGTTCTGGAATGCAATAAAATCATAGCTTCCTTTATGCAAATAAAGCTTATGTCCATCTGTCTGTGCAATAAGCAAAAACAGAATAAATTCTTTTTCATTCTATAAGCTATATCCAATCACTTTCCATCAAATAAAATCATTTACAAAAATTCAAGCTTTAAACGCAATTTTGAAAACTAAGTCAAAAGATTTTACTGCTGTGATCCAAATTAAAAACAACCTTCCATTAAAAAAAGTTAATGAAATTTGAAATACTTAACAAACCACAATCAGTTAAGGGTAGAATGAATAAATAATCAAACATGGTGAAACTAATCTTAGGAAAAGCATTGCTCCTCATCAAAGTGGAGGCATAGGACATTCACAGGCATACATGTAGCTACCAGACCCCTCCCTTCAAACTTCCTTTAACTACCTGCAAAATGAAGCTCAGTAAAACCTTCTAATGTAAAACAAAAACAAGGAACAAAATCAGAAGAAAGCTATTAAATTTCCTTTCAGAGAACAGAAAGATTAAGTAATTCTCCATATTAATAACCAGGTTTTCTTGGGATGCCTGGGTGGCTCCCTCAGTTAAGCGTCTGACATCGGCCCAGGTCATGATCTCAGGGTTTGTGAGTTCGAGCCCTGTGTCGGACTCTGTGCTGACGGCTCAGATCCCGGAGCCTGCTTCAGATTCTGTGTCTCCCTCTCTCCTCTGCCCCTTCCCGGCTCACACTGTGTGTGTGTGTGTGTGTGTGTGTCTCTTTCTCTCTCTTAAAAATAATAAACATTAAAAATATAATAACTAGTTTGTCCTTAGATTTTAGAAAACATTTTTCCAAGAACTCTGGTGAGGAATTGTGACTATAAAGGCAGCTCAAACTCCTCATAAAGCTAAGTAATGGTTCATTTCTTAATAAAACCCGAAACAAGGTAAACTATGATTTTTATGACCAAGATTTTTAAATATCCAACCCACTTCTAATGTACAATCTTGTTCTTACCCTTCAAATAAGAAGATTCAAACAATTTCATCCTAGTCCTATTGCTACCAAACCTAAGATTTTTTTTTTTTTTTTAGATCTACATGTCCTCCTACTCTGTCATGTAAAAAGTCAATTAAAGCATCGTTACTACTAACCCTTCCAAGGCCATACAAATGACTTCCAGGAATATGCCTCAGCATTGTTTATATTCCAATACTCCTCAATGTTTTATACACTACTTACTTATACACTATTTAAGTAAGTAAGGTGCGCTCTTTAAAACAGTAACCTGCTGGGGCGCCTAGGTGGCTCAGTTGGTTAAGCGTCCGACTTTGGCTCAGGTCATGATCTCGTGTGGTCCGTGAGTTCGAGCCCTGCGTCGGGCTCTGTGCTGACCGCTCAGAGCCTGAAGCCTGTTTCAGATTCTGTGTCTCCCTCTCTCTCTGACCCTCCCCCGTTCATGCTCTGTCTCTGTCTCAAAAATAAATAAACGTTAAAAAAGATTTTTTTAAACAGTAACCTGCTTATATTTATTAGCTGCATGAAACATCCCAGGCTTTAAACTGTCAACAAAATTAGGAAAATACTACTAATCAGTTTTAATATTCAGGTATATATGTTATAGTACCAGGAAGTAACATTTAACCTCGTATGTGATGATGCCTCTCTGGCAAAAATAGAAACAGTTTGTTTATAACTATCAGTGAAATAAGACGATTAATAAGAGAAAAAGATAATTTCAAATTTTCAAAAACTGGTTAATAAGGTTGATATTGTATTAAGAGTAAAGGTAACATAAAGATTCGTATCTTAAGCTTTGTCTTTGATTTCCATTCACGGACACTGAGGTATGGAGACCACTGGATGCTACACCCCAAACAACTAAAAGCACGAGGAGAACAGGGAAAGAAAAGCACCATCTAAGCATGAGACCTACCAAAGTCACCCATCCTTGTTATTATGACTAATGCCGTATACAATGAAACCTCAATGCTTCATTCCACGCACTAAATGTATGTCGGTGCTAAATGAAAGCCAAAGGAAGCTATACAAAATCAGTCTTTCTAATCTTATTTGTGCTATAAAATTATAATAATTATGGAACAGAATTTACGAGCAAAAGAGAGCTGTTCTTCTATATTTAGCCAAAACAAACAAAACAACAACAAAAAAGGATAATACTAACCCCACTGTCCCCCGTGCAAAGGCTTAGAAGATGAAAAATAAAACACAGTTTCATTTCAATTTAAACCTCATTCAGGGTGTTCACTTTCTAGAAATATCTTATGCGCAATCCTGACAGGCCAGAATTCCCCCTTCTCGTTAACATCGGACAAAACATCGACACTCTTGGGAGTTTTCTTTCAGTAAGTTGTCTAAGTAAACCCTCGCTATTGCTAATCGGTGAGCTTATTTTAGCTCTAGACATTCAACGTTCTTTTGCGTTGAAGTTTATTTTCCTTCCCTTCACAGAGATTGTTTGGGGCTGGGAATGCTCACAGAGATCCTAAAACCACGCGGCCAATCACTGGTCACCACCCTCTTTCTCCATTTCATTTCTGTGGACACTGAAATCAAGCCCAGAGTACTTTAATTAAACTATTTCTGCCAAAGTCCCCTTAACATGCATCTCTGGTCTTACCCTTTACTGAAACTTCTGCACTGTGAAGAAATAAATTCTTCTAAGAGAGGTCTTAGAATAGAAAGGAGAAGAGTTCGGGAATGCTCCTAGTAAATTACATCAGCAATCCGCTAGAACATCGACCAGCCATGCTGAGCATGCAAAAGAGGCCTGTAACTGTGGGCGCTGGAGACACAGCGCGGGGCAGTCCGCCATTCTCTTCATTAAAATCCTTCCAGTGGAAATAATAAAAACAAATTGCTGTCATTCTCAGACCAATGTAGGGGCCATATTATGACTGAACATAAACTTGCAAATTGAGTCTCAAAAGAAAAAAAAAACATGAAGTACATGCCCCATTCAAAGTATTACCATACAGATCATAAAAAGTTGATGGCTTCCCCAACTTTTCTACCAAAAAAAACCCCCTCATAAATATGTTTTTTAACATTTTGTATATATTGTTAAGTTATAATCCACCTACAATACGAGAAGTTAGCTTTTTCCCCATTTGCGGGAAAGGGAAAGCTATTTTTTTTCAAGTTTATTTATTTTTGAGAGAGACAGAGAGAGCATCGAGCTGGGGAGGGGGCAGAGACAGGGAGAGAGAGACAGAATTCCAAGCAGGCCCCATGCTGATAGGCTGACAGGGCCAGAGGAGGGGCTCTATCTCACCAACAGTGAAATCATGACTTGAGCCAAAATTAAGAGTCTGACACTCAACCAACTGAGCCACCCAGGCGCTCTGGGAAAGCTATTTTTAAATGGCGGCCATCTCCAACTTTAAGACATTTCCTTATAACTTTTAACTTCTAGTAGTCTAGAATTCTGATGCAAGTTTTTTAGTGAAATACAAATTATGGGTATTGCAACTGGCAATTATTTCTTGACTGCATACTAGGTATGAAAGAAACACTCTATTAGACAGGTGTCACTAATCTTTTATTAGGTCACTATTATAAAGATCAGAAATCTGATCTTCATAGTTGAAGTTATTCAGCTAGCAAGTGGCAGAGCTTGAATTTTTTTTTAATTCCTTTTTCTTTTTTGATGTTATTTTTCCATTTTGAGAGAGAGAGAAAGTGCACACATGAGCTGGGGAGGGGCAGACAGAGGGGGCAAGAGAATCCCAAGCAGGCTTTACACTATCAGTGCAGAGCCCGATGTGGGGCTCAAACTCATAAACCATGGGATCATGACCTGAGCCAAAACCAAGAGTCTATGCTTAAGAGACTGAGCCACCCAGGTACCCTGCAGAGCTTGAATTCTAATCAAGGCTAATTACAAAGCCAATCTTTCTGCTAATCACTAAACGATTCACTCAACAAATATTTACTAAGCATCTATTATGTGCTGGGTACTAAGGATCAAAAAAGATAAAACTCCTCACCCCTGGGAGATTACATTCTATTTCAAAAATAACCCTTTCTAATAAAAAGCTATACTTGCCTGGCACATAATTAGGCATAAACAGTTTACCTATATGACTTCAAGAAATCTTCACAACAACTTGAGGAAATATATATTATTATCTCCATTTTGCCTTGAAATGAGAATACTTAACCTGTTTTTAAAGACAGTAAGTCAATACCAGTGTTGGGATATAAACCCATATTTATAAAACCAGTGTTGGCAACAAACCAATTATTGCTACTAATTAAGAAGTTCAGAAAACTTACTTTATGTTTTATTACCTTTCCCTTTAAAAAAAATGGAAATATAACAAAAGCATTTTGGGACTGTGAAAATGATAAAATACCAAGAGAATAATGAGCTGATTTTCAAAATGTTTACATTAGTAAAACTAACATCCCTTAGGTAATGATAGCTAAAATTTAACTTAATTTTTAGTATTTCCAGTCAAGCTATCTTAATTTCATTCATTTACGGTACTATTTAAAATAAAAAATTATTCTAAACTGATAATTCTTATCAGCCAAAATACCAGAGAAGTCACTTGTAAGTTAAAACAATAAATTTAAGTATTTCCTCCAATTATAATTAACAATGAATCTTAAATAGTCCTGGAAAGAATGTTTTCACATTAACATCTATAATACTATAGACTAATCATTCATTGTTCACACAAATAGAAAAGAAAAAATCCACTGTTGCTCATGAGATTCAATCTTATGTTTGGCTCACTGCACTGGATCCTTTGTTCATAAATCATTGTTACTAGTCATTCCCTGGATCAATATTCAGATTCCCTCTTGGTCTATATATACAACCACTAAATGAAATAATAATGACCCAGGATCTGTCGTATATTAGATCATCAATATCATCAGAGGTTTCTTAGAGATAATTAGGTAATCTGAGCAAAATATGTCAAGTTATCTTAAAAATAAATATGAAAAATTACTATACACAGTTAAGAAGCGGAAGAAAATTTTGTGAAATATATAGCACAGAGCATTTTGTAATCAATAAATGATACAACTCATTTACAAGCTATGTCAATATATACAGTATCATCTAAACTTTCAATTTTTACTTCTAAAATAGATAATATTAACACTATAAATGCATGTCTGTCAATTTGTCAATGAGTATCTAGTGATTACAGACTAGATATTTTTGATATTGAGTACTGAAAGAAGTGCTACTTATTTGTTAATTATTTTCTCCTTATATATTATTAATTGGTCCTGTGTTAGGTTCAAAAAGAATTATAATATAGATTAAGATATGGTTGCTACCTTCAAAAAGTTAATAATCTTCTTAGAAGAATTAAAAATAGAAGAAAATAGTGCACCTGACTGGCTCAGTTGAAATAGCATGTGACTCTTGATCTCAGGGTCATGAGTTCGAGCACAACATTGGTTGTAGAGATTACTTAAATAAATATTTTTTAAAAAAGAGAAAAAAATGACTAAGACCCAAAATACGCACTAATAATTGCTACACTCCCCCAAAACTCAACGGTATTAAGTGTATTTCATACCAAAATAATGAGAGAAAAGGTAAATAAAAGCAGTTTCTGGACCTGTGTTTCCCTTCAGATATGTACCTAGATCGACCAGCATCATCTGGATGGAGAGTCCAAAATTGAGATCAGGAGCACATTCTGAAATCCTATCTTCACCTACCACTGCAAGGGTTGGGACAACTCACAAATATGTAGTCCTCAAGTTCAGCAACTTGAGCGGAGGAAGGCACAATGAATCTACTATTTCATCATTTTCCCAATTATTCCAATTATATGTTTACGGTCCTGATTCCATCTTAAGTAATCTTGAAGAAGATTTTTAAGAGCTACTGCAACACGTTTCACTAAGGGCTTGTCCTTTCTACCAAAACAGATCTCACCAATTATTCTAATAATTCATATTAAAAAAAATTACATCTAGGGGCGCCTGGGTGGCTCAGTTGGTTAAGTGTCTGACTTTGGCTCAGGTCATGATCTCATGTTTCATGGGTTCAAGCCCCACGTCGGGCTCTGTGGCTGACAGCTCAGAGCCTGGAGCCTGCCTCGGATTCTGTGTTTCCCTCTCTCTCTCTGCCCTTCCCCCACTCTCACTCTGTGTCTCTCTCTCTCTCTCTCTCTCAAAAATAAACATTAAAAAATTAAAAAAAAAAAACACCTAAAGGAGTTGCTATTTCAGAAAAACATTTTTGAAACCTGTTTATACATTATTACACTGGCAATCATAATAGTAATAACCTGAGACTTATGCAGCTCACATATTTCACACTCTGACTTCATGGGAAAACTACACATGATCTAAAAACAAGATGACATCAGGGATTTCTTCCAAAAAGAGCAAGTTCTTGTGCCTTAGCCAGGGTTGCTTTCCATCAAGCCCTATGTTCTAAACCATATCAATCTACGTCTCTAAGCAAAACGGATGATAACAGCATTTTATTGTGTTATAAAGAAAAGGAATATATCAATTATTTCTGAAGGTAAATTAATGAACAACATTAGAAATAAACTTGTAGTCTAAGTGAAAGAACCGAACCGACTCCTACTTCTGTTCTTAGATTGCATGGCTGGTATGGTTGACTCCTCTAAAAAGCATTAGGAGACTTAGGTGGGAAAGCAAGAGAAACAATCATGGACAAACTATTAAGAAATAGTAATGGACTGAGTTATTCTGAATGGTTGTTAAATATCAAAAAATTATAGCAAAAGCTTTATTAAGAAATTAAAATATATCAAGTTTTATGTGTTAGTGCTTTTTTGACTACTCAATCATGGAGTAGGGGTTTACAAAAGGTGGTTTTTAGAAAAGGGATTTGAAACTTTAAAGTATAATTTTATAGCCTCTATTAAAATTTCAAATAATATTAAAGTGGTAAGAAAAGAATGATGCTTAGTAAGAAATGTAGGGTATAAAAAGCTGAGAAAAACTGAGTAGAAGCTTGAATTGTTTGCCAAGACTCTGATTTGGTAAAACACTAATGTATTTTTGTAATATTTCAACATTTAAAAACTTTTTCCAATTCAGAGAACTTTGAGGAAAATACATCCGTTGTTGCTGGGCCATATATACAGAAAAGCAAAAAGCTGTACTTAGTAACTACCACTGATAATAACTAGTGAGTGAGTTCAAATCTTGTAAGCTAAATATTATCAATAATATTCCATTATGTATGGGAAGACTACAAGTAAGGGACTGTGTAGAACGATGTTACAGAGCAGAGATCAGAAAACTTTGCCTATAAATGACCAAACAGAAAATATGTTAGGCTCTAAGGACCCTATAGGCTCTGCCATTGTAGCATGAAACCTGCCATAGACAATGAGTAATGAATGAGCATGGCTGTGCGCCAATAAACTTTACTACAAAAACCAGACAGCCAGCTACAGTTTGCCAACGCCAGCTATGGATGAACGGGCACAGGATGAAGATAACTAAACGCAGTTCAGTCAAGTAATGAACTGACCAATAACTACCAATGTCTGCCAAAATAATCAAACCAATTTTAGTCTGTTATTTTACGAAATTAATTTAAATGTTAATGTAAAGGTAAATTAACCCTGCTGGAATGGGAAAAATAGAACAAAGCAACATTATACTGACCAAAACAAATTAGTGTTTCACTGTGTGCGTATAACAAAGCCATATGTACAGCTTACAGTGTCTGGGGAGAAACTACAGAAAAGAAAATAAAGGACATTGCCACAGTAACCTGTCTTGCTACTCTGTTTGGCAGGGGAGAATGTAAAACCAATCAAAACAGTAAGTAATGGAAGACTGAAAAGTAATGAGGTTTGGACAAGACCCCTGAGGTATTCTACCATTAGCATGATGGTTTCAAATAGCTGTTGGTGAAAGTGGCTTCAGACTCCTGAAATTTCTGTCACCATTGCTACTCGCCCATATGAAATACTGGATATATCCCAGTTCCACACTGTATTCAACAGGAAACTGCTAAATTTTAATTTGCTGAATTTCTGCTAGAAAGCTAACAATTGTACAAGGCCAAAATCACCCATCTGATTCCAAAAAAGTTATGAAGTCACAATAAATGCACACATTTCTTTTAGAACATAAGTATTTTTACAGCTTTCCAACTGACTATATCTAGGTTCTCCCCAACCAAAGTATCTTGAATGCTACTAATACAGTAAATATATGCATTTTCTGCAATTGGATGTTTCTTAAAATTGAATAGTCATGCTATAACGTACCAGAAGAATAACATTTTTCAGCTACAATTAATAGGTATCACATTAAAATACATGAAGGCTAAACTTTTCTATCAATACTATATATAAGACAAAAGAGTGGAGAAGGTTACAAATTTTTAATAAGAGCATTATATTATGGTAGTAATAATCTAGGTGTTTTACTGGAAGTGAAGTGGATTACTGTAAATGAAAATTTAAAATGTCCTTTCCATTTCACAGATAACACAAAATGACTTTTTTCATGTCTCTAGCGATAAGGATAAATTTGCCACACATTTAAATGGTGCCTTCACCCTTCCCACTCTGGCTCATGAATTAATAATTCAGTGACATTAATACAAGAAGATAAATGATAAAAAGGTGAAGGCGCATGGGCCAACCGTACACACATACTTCTTTTAGCACAGTTAATACTTCTCTGCCAATTATAGCTAAAACTTTTTAACAGTTTTCAATAGCATTCTTACAATCTAAGTAGCAGCTTATGCACACACAATTTCACACAATTCAGGCTTAATAAATCTCCTGCTGGCACCAAACAATCATTCTAGGGGATTAAAGTGCAACATCTGTTAACATTAATAATGTTTTATATAGTCATATGTATTAAAGAAGCCTCTACTCCATTATTAGTCTCCTAAAAAACCTTCCAGACCAATATACTGATTTAGCATGAATTATACATATATCCTTCAATTGGTGACTTACAACAATAAAGAAATATATTCGTATGAAATGGCAGAAGAAAAAAAACATCGCATTCCTTGTGTAGTAACAAATTTTTTTGAGCCAAAGTTACTAAATGTGTTCAAGTGTGCGTGGTCAGAGATATATGCATGCAAATGAAATCAGCTCAGTCTCTAATAGTTTTTAAAACCAAAATCCTCGGTAGCATTACTCACGGTAAATTTCGATGAACCAGTGTTCTGTAAATACAAAGCATACTTCAAATTTAAGGTGGCACACATTCACTCACTGTTGATTTGACTCTTTCTCTGAAATGTCTTAATCTTCTCTCATTGTTATTCCCAGGGCCCTAACCCCTTCTCTCTAAACTTGTGCAAAAATCACAGGTAATCCCTCACCTTCCATCCAGCTTGCTAACTTCCATTGGACTGATTTTCCTAATTTCACTCTCCAACATAAAAATGTGTAAAACTGGAACCAACCCCAGAGATTACTTCATACATGAGACAAAGAAAACACTTAGGAGTATGACTTGACAAAGGCAGTTCGCAGAACTGCTGATTTAAAAATTTTCCGTGAGTACGTGTATCATGATCTCGCTATAATTCAATTATCACAACAAAACTAGTATCTCTATTTAAACAATAGGGAAATTACAACTAGAGGCTGAAGAAGGGGTGATAAATGAAAAGTTTAACAAAACTAAAAGTGGCAAAAAGCACAACTAGGAGTAGAATCCAAATAGATCTAATTTCAAAAATACTTAATCAAAACGCTCTGCTTCTGTCCAATTTACTTGCTCAGTAACTCTGGATATGCTTTTCAAACTGACTTTTACCAAGGTACCCATATACAGAGCATTTCCCTCCTTTCCACCTAAGGAGTTTTATACAGATTTGATAAGTTTAAAAGCCACCTAAACCAGAAAGCCAACCTGATCACCTCAAAGTGGAAAATCCTTTCCTTCCACAAATTCCTCTGGCCGTCGTCATCTGCATCATTTGTAGAGTTGATGATCTTGGATCATCTTAGGACTCCTCTTCAATTAAGCTTTTAAACTGTTTTTAAAATCTCTTTTGTCCAAATTTTCAATATGTATCTTTCTTTAATATAAGTCTCCTCAAACCAAACCAATAAACTCCCAATATTCGTACTTTGTGCTAGGCACCTACTGCCAGCAATACAAAAATGCACAAGATAAGGAAATGAGACACAGGCACAAGTAACTGCAAATTACTTCAATGTGATTAAGAAGACTAAGTGCTCTTTGCAAACCATAGCTTTTGCCTATCACTTTAATTGAGTCTGATATGTAGCATAATAGCCTAGTGATTCATATAGTGAATATACAATAAACTAAACAGGTTTCTGGAAATTATGACTTCTTTAAATGTTTACTTATTTATTTATTTTGAGAAAGACAGAGAGAGAGAGAGAGAGAGAAGAGAGTGCAACTGGGAGGAGGGGCAAAGACAGAGAGGAGAGAGAAAATCCCAAGTTGGGCTCAACATGGGACTTGATCTCAGGAACCATGAGATCATGACCCGAGCCAAAATCAAGAGTCTGAGGCTCACCCAACTGAGCCACCAGGCACCCCTGGAAGTTATTTTTTTTAACGCTTATTTATTTTTGAGAAACAGGACACTAGCAGGGGAGGCGAAGAGAGAAAAAGGAGGACAGAGGATCTGAAGTGGGCTCCGCACTGACAGCGGCGAGCCTGATGCAGGGCTTGAACTCACGAACCATGAGATCATGAGCCAAAGTCTGACACTAAACTAACTGAGCCACCCAGGCGCCCCCAGAAATGATCACTTTTAATGGTTTTCTTTTATAGCAAACATCTAAGCTTGAGAATGACCATCCTTCGTTTATTTCCTGTTCTTCCTCTAAAAATTAGTGAGATTCAATTTTTGGACCATAAGAAGCTTACTTACCCTCATGTCTCTTTCCTGGCATACTTATGATGTTCCTTCTGCCTGGAATCCCCTCTGCAACCTGTTTCTTGGCCAACTACTATTCTTCTTCCAATACTCCGTTTAGGCCTATCACTGGACACACGAACTCCCTCCTCCCCCACCAATCCTCACCACACACACCAAAAGAGCATTGTCATTTGTGACCACAGTACAATGTGCTATATCACAGAGTATCTCAAGTATCATTTCAAATTATTGTGAGCTAACTGAAAACAGAACCCATGGCTTTCACATCTATAATCTCAGTGCTAGGCAGCCTTACATAATGTTTGGCAAATAGCACATAACGTTTTTGACAGAAAGAAAGGAACACAGGGAAGAAAGGAGAAAGCTATGAATGAATACATTGAACCACTGATGTGAAGTAAAGAACATGAATGGCAGAAAGGATAAAGAAAAGTGAATGGGATTCAGAAACTTAAGTGTGAAAGGAACTTTTTTTCTTTTTAAGTAGAAACAAACGTTAAGATCTCCCAGAATAGGGATTTTCAAGGATTTTTTTTTCTACACACAACTTTTTGTTTAATTAAATGTTTAATTAAATATTGAGAATGCCTATTGAAAAGACAAAATAAAAATGAATGTTTTTCAGAAAGTTTAATTTACCATTGTTGGGCATAAAATACCTTCTTATTTTGATCACATACAGAAGCCCAATAAACTGAACCTCCTCATGATAAAAGTGAAGCAGGAAGGTCACAGTTAGTGGGAAACTAAACCTGGCACTCAGCTCTAACCAAACTCCATTGAAATAATCCCTTGATGAAGTTTTTCTTTAAAATACTTAAAAATTTGGCTCAGTCAGTTAAGCGTCCAACTCTTGATCTCAGCTCAGGTCTTGATCTCACAGTCGTTGAGTTCAAGCCCCGCGCTGGTCTTCATGCTGGGTGTGAAGCCTACTGTCAAAAAATTAATGAATAATAAAATAAAATACTTAAAAATCTAATGGAATCTATGAAAACAATTTTTAATTTTAAATATTTTAAGCTTTTCAAATATCACAAAACATGAAGTCATATGAAAACCATGTTAAGTATGCCTGATAAATTTGCTTTTAAATAAAAACAAGACTGGGTAAATTTTTAAAAAAGGGACATTTATTTTCAAAGTACACTGAAAATAGAAGAAAATTTGTTTTTCTGTAAAACTTTTTGACAAGGTAGGCTTCCACAGCTACACATTTGCCCAGCAATATTTTGGATTTGGAGAAAATACTATTTCCATCCGTAAAAGTTCTCTTACAAGTGAAAGTTTTAAAATAGAGGGCAACACACTTTACCACTATTCTGAGCAATGAATGGAAAGATTAAAATCCACAACTCTTTTCTCCTCCAAAATTATGGGACTGACATTAGTACTCCAATTCAACACCAATTTGGGTGCTTATATCTCACCTCTAGATGAAAAGACTGTAAATTTCATATTGGGAATTACACTTCAGTCTCTCCTTGCAATTACGGTATCTGATATCACCTATAAAGCATGTGGCATTGTAGATTATTTTCTCTCTGATATTTATGTTTTACTGTAGTTGCTGAAAAACCATGGCAACTTCCAAATTCTAACCTTCCACCCTTATTCAGACCAGCATTTGCAATTTAATCGACTTTAATATACGGACCAAACATTGATAGTAAATCTAAGCAGCCTGTTTGCAGAAAGATATCTGAATATTAAATATGAAATTTAACAGGTTTTAATAATTAGACTCTGTAAATTGCATAATACATATATATATGTCCGTCCCAATTTGGGAAGATGCACTTCTCACATAACACTCGTCAAACTAAACACAAGAAATTGTTCTGGCATTCACTAAATTAAAATCTTGAAACCCTACAGCTACAATGTGCAAATGTAGATCTTATTAACACTCTAAATCAAGCCATAGTTTTTATTCAGTTTCATATAATGTAATTTACAGTAGTCTTCTGCTGTAAATGCAAGAACACAATGAGATTTTAATCAGATTCTACTGTTAGTCACTAGAAGACATTTTGGAAGGTAGACAACCACCACCCCCCCTAAAAAAAACTACCATTTCATAATTAAAAGATAAAAGTAATCCACCTGTGATTCCACTGAGGAAAGAACTGTGGAAGAATGGCTCCTTATGTACCAGAAAATGTTTCTAATGCTAAAATTTAGGATACCTTTAACAAAGCTTATACGAGATACTACATACTATTTTTTCACAGTTTGCTAAGTGACTAGATGGTTACAACATGGATTTGTTAAAATATCTTGTCACAGTAACAATTTTGCTTTAAATATTTTATCTCATGACCATTAAAATGTCTTTTTAAACATTTCTATTATTTTTTATGATTTCCTTTACCACCTAACAACAAAAATTCACACGATAGTATCAACACCAACATTTAATTAACTTCCCTTTATTTCCTGTTGATTACCTTATGCAAATCTATCTTCAGCATTACTGGTCAACCAGTGGAAAAAAGAAGCCAACCTTCATACCAGGACACAGTTCTGACAAGTCTCCTCTACCGACTTCCTTTTAAAACTGCCAATATATGGGAGGATCCTAATCTTTGCGATGACTTGGGGGCAGGAATTTTGAGCTGTGATTGTAGGTCAGGGAGAACTACAAAAAAGAATTCTACTTGCATGGTTTCCATATGGTAATTCAATCAAACATCAGATTATAAAAGTAAAATGAAGAAAATATTGATCTTTTTACTTAATCACACAGTAAAAGTGTAAAGATATTTTCAGGTGGGAGGGGGAGGCATCAACATTTCTTGTTTTCATTGTCAGAACACCAATATTGATAAAGACAAATCAGATCAATCACTGATTTATGTCCTAAAGAAGATAGCAACACAAATAGAAAACCCTGAGCAGAACTTTAAAAAAGTAGGAAGAGAGAAACTCCCAACAAAAGTAAGAAAAAATAAAACAGATCTAAAGAGTAAAAATGATGCCAAATAACACGAGCCACTTAAACATATGAACCAATGTGAACCAAATTTAATCCGTATCAATAAAGATAATATTAATAATAAGCATTTACTGAGAGCTTTCCATGTATGAAGCTCTATTAAATTCTATGATAACAGCATCACACAATTTTTCTCTATTATATGGAAGTAAGAACACTTTGATACCACTGAAAAATCAGTATTAACTCTTTTATTATTACCATTATCTTTCTTATGTCCATGAAAGGAATCTGAAACTGGTTAGGTTCTAGCCCAATTTATTGTGATCTTCATTATAATAAATGGTAACTGCTTATTCAAAAATATATTGAAAGCCTACTCTGGGTTAATAACTGATGATATATGCTGATAGGTGCGTCTGGTTGTTGTTCAGCCTTGTCACCCATAATTAACCACCTATAAAACCTAGAAGTTATTGCTGGGTTTAAAGAATTGAAAAGCTACTGTGGAAATGATTTCATTATTCTTAATAATAAATAAGATGTAGCTAGGAAATTTCCTAGGTACCAACAGAATAAATACATAAGTTCATGATAACAAAAGAGAAAGCCACAATAAAAACAAAAATTGTAATGAATTACAAAAACAAAACAAAAAACCTTTGAGGGTACAGAAACTCCTAAGCTTTCCAAAAAGAGACAAAGCTTGTATCTAAGGAAACCTAAGAATATCAAATTAGTTTGTAAAGAGTTGTTAAGAATGTTCCTAAAATGACTCTCAACAAAGAGAATATATCTCAACAAGTCTAATCATGAGAAAAGTATTCTTTCATAAAATAAAAGATTTCTCTCTAACCTGATTATAACAGCTGACTTTTATAGTCTTACCTTGTAAGAAACTTCACTTGAAATACAAACCAACTGGAAACCTAAACCTCATAGCCTCAAGTCCACATAATAAAATTCTTCACTTTAATCAGTATTTGAAGAAACACGAGTATTATTTAAAACATATACAAGTATATACTCAATATTTTTAGAAACTTCTGTAAAGTCTGTAAAATTATTATTTTTTCACAAATATCCATTAGAAATATGTATATCAACTTGAAGCAATTTTTTTTGGACCGCTGGTATTATTTAGGCATAATGCACGCATCTCAAAGTATGGGCAGAAAAATGGGCTCATTCCTTCTCCCTTGCTCGCAAGCAAGTAAATGGCAGGAATGAGTAAAGTCCAGAATCTACGTTTGATTCCAACTCTTCCTCTACCCCGCATTTAATCGGTTGCCAAATTCTACCATACTACAAAAGTTTTCCCATCTGTCTATGGCCATTGTCTTGCACCTAGACTGTCATCCACGCCTTCTAAGTAGGTTCTATTTCCTCCATTATTTCCCCTGCTCTAAGTTATTGTTTATGTCACCTTGAGAGTTAGCAGTTACATGTAACACTTAATCGAAAATATTAACACCTTTTTTGGCCCAAATGCAAAGTCTAATTTTAGCAGAGTAGGTTCTTTACAACCATGTCCCAAACTAACATCTCATTTTCATCTCCTTCCATCTGCTATGCAATTCATACCTTCCATACACATTCTCCTTAAGGCACCGTATTTCTTCCTTTATTTTCTAGAGCTTTTACCTCTGACCTGTCCTCCTCTCCAAAAGCCTGCATCTGCCGAAATCATTCTCTGCCTTTAGGTCTACCTAAATGAAGTCTCTTTTTTCCATACGACTCATTTTGAATTCACTCCACCCACCCTATTTTCCACAGCCTTTCCTCTACGCTTCACTTTGGCACGTCACTATAGTGCGCCTTATAATTATTTGTGAAAATGTCTTTTTCTCTCATGAGATTATAAGTACCTCTTAGAGAGCAGTCTTTACATAGCACATTTTCCCAGGCAGGGCCTTAATAAATGGCTGTTGATCCAAAGTGAATAGAATTAAAGCCCAGAAGTCAATGGATAACTAGATGAAGTGAACTTACAGATGAAACTGTTCTTATAAAGGATAAAACATAATCAATATTGTAAAACACAGACCTTAAGACCAATTCAAGCAAATGCATGCTTTTGGCCTGGCAATTTTGGCAAACTCGGTACTAGAAATTCTCACATTTTTAAAACCACATGTGCTGCCGTAATAACCTCCGTGGCATTGTAGGAAACCAAAAATAACATCTTATAAGTAAAAGCCAAAGCATTATAAATACCGTGAGTTATTAAAGTAAATCCAAGCCTTCACCTGTCACTTATACACATGCAACATTGTCAAGAATGATTGCTCTGAGCTACAGAAACATAATGTATTTAAGAGAATGTACCCACATATGAAATATCAGATGCTTCAAAAGATAATTTGGGTTTGACTTTTACTTTAATTGGACTCTCGAAAGAATTGTTTTATATAGTAAGACATTCTTAGTACTGTGTATCTTAAATACAATTTTATTTATCAAAATTGGGAGTGAGAAGTAGGACAGTGGAAATAACTGAAATGCTCTGGCTTGGTGATACCCTCTGGCTTGAGAAAAACTAAACTGGACAACACAGAAGGGTGACAGGCTGCCAAAAATTGAGATTTACTTCATCAAATTTACCTTTATGACCTTAGCTGTACCTTATAAATGTCCCTATAAATGAAACATCAGCTTAAGGGGGTGTAATTAGACTAATACACTCTTGAATACAGTGCCAAAGATGGAAACACCTGCCTTTCCACTAAACAACCAAATACACCAAATTCACTATATTCCGAAAGATAAAATTCTTACCACTATATTTAGAATTAAAGACAGCTTCAATTTTTTAAAATTTGTAATACTTACATATATTAAACCAAAACCACGCTGTTCAATTATTTTATCTGTAGCACAAAATCAATAAAACTCCAAGTCCATATAAATGAAGCTCACTACTAAAGATAGGGAGCTTTTAATTTGCACTGAATTGTTTGTTAAAATATTTTTCAGTCTATTCACACAAATCTTGCAATAGTTAAAAAAAATGGACTTAAGTCCTGCCGTTAAAGCTGTTTCTATACCACCATGACAGGTGATTTCAAAAAAATTTAACCTGGATGTTAAATACTTCGATTTCATCAATTTTTGATTGTATGTTAAAATGATGTAATATTGAAGCTTTAATTAGAATACTCCGCATTGAAGTCAATTTAATAAGTAAGAAATTAATTTTCAAATAGATAAGCGAAACTTTAGAAAGTCAGAATGGTATAGTTGTGATTCTGTCCAAAAGTGAACCTTTATAAGCTGTGTTAATGAAAATTTTAACTATTTAGCCAAAATTACATATTGTTTCCTGGAATCCTTCCTAATATATTTAGTCTGACTTTCCAACTACTTGAATTATTGATATGTGTTACAGTTCCTTACCTAAACACATACCCTTATAGAGGGCTGCATATACCTTTCACTCTTTTTAAATCTCTTTTATGCAACAAATATAATGTCAACAAATTCAAATGGCAAAATTACCATCAAAGTTTATTTAACTCTTAGGTTCTAAAAGTCAATAATAAGG
The DNA here is from genome assembly GCF_022837055.1 of Prionailurus viverrinus. Taxonomy (NCBI): domain Eukaryota; kingdom Metazoa; phylum Chordata; class Mammalia; order Carnivora; family Felidae; genus Prionailurus; species Prionailurus viverrinus. The sequence continues at coordinate 145,712,534 of NC_062568.1, forward strand.
AGAGAAAATTAATAAACACTTAGGTCTTACACATAATGCAGTCATTCTTAAGATAACAGACAGTGCCAAATCTTCAGCCAAAAAAATGAGATCAAGGCAACACTGAATCCTTGGCCAAGAACATACACGTATATTTGCCTTACCAGATTTTGGTTGAAACAAATATAAATGAAACAAAATAGAATGGCAGGCCAATCAAAACCATCAATTGTGCTATATAGGTGCCCACAGAAGTCCTTTTTTCTATACAAACTTTTTCTTTTAAAACCATTTTATTAACACAAATTTAATAACAGAATGGCAATAAATATAAATTTCTCAAGCTGTCATTTAGGATGCTTCAATGAAAATCTCCTACATTTTCTTTGAGAAAAAAAAGTACATGGAATAAAGTTTTTCTTTTGTAGGTTGAACAAAAGTAGGCAAGTATAAAAAATCACTCATATATCATATCATAATGAATGACGGATTATCAGACCAAACATTAAAAGAATATTTTACTAGAGTTAAGCAATGCCAAACATGAAGGTATGGCAATTACCCTTTCTTTAATTATGGAGGGCTTAATATATAGTAAGTCACATGGAAACAATCTGAACACCACCACCATACGATTCCACATTAAATCAAAAACTTATACATTGATACTAATCACTAAATTGATACCTTGCTCTTTTTTGGAGGTCAAACAGCATCTTACTTGGGAAGTCAATTTTTTAAAATGTGTGATTTAATATTTTTTTTTAAAAAAAGAGAAAGAGGGCCCATAGCCATCAATTCAGAAATGAATAATATCAAATTATTAAGGAAGAAAACATTCTATCAGAGGAAATATCAAAAATATTATAAAGCGATAAATGGAATACTAAAAACATGTTAAGTACAAAAAAACGCAGTACTAATTTTATAAATACATAGGAGTTGATTTATTCTTCATGAACAGGCAAAATCAATTTTAATAAAGTAAGCTAACAAATTAAGCCTATATTTTCGTTTATTTTCAATTAAAAGTTAACACTGTGGTGATTAAATTGCAACCTTCTTGGTAATGTTCTTGATTTTTACAGATTTAACAGGCAATATAAAGAATGAGGCTACTAATGTATGTAATCTACAAGAGTCTCAATATTCTTCAAATACACAAATAAAAAGGCTATTCAATTTAATATTGTTCTAAGGAGTTCTTATTCTCATATTTTAGGAATATTTTAAACTATTAAAAATCAATTCTAAATATTTTTAATGCAACTCTAGAAAATGTGAATTCTAATTTTCTTAAGATTTGCTTCTCGATTTTTTAATCATGTAACATTATTAGCTGAATAATAAATGTTTTAAAAAATATCTTTTCGCGTGTACTGAAACCAATTATAGGTTTCAGGCTGAAATGTCAGAATTTAAGCACTTCTTCACATATCAGTAACAGAAGAAAATTAGTTAAAAAAAATAAAAAACAAACAAAAAACAAATGGGAGGTACGAGAGAGTGACTACATTATTAAAATAGGCAAGGCATAAAAGTTACGTTTGACCATCAAGTTCATTATAATTCCATGTCACCATAATTCAATGAGATATTTTATAAGCACTAATCATGTATGAAGAGTACAAAGACAGAAAAGTGCTTTTAGAACATATTCTTAAATACCTTAATGTAGTGCAGCTGTTATCTGAATCCCATGTAGCAAGAGCTAAAACAAAGATTTTCTTGAAATGTAATTCAAATAATTTCAAAGGTCCAGGTACTTATTTTTTGTATTTGCCAACAGCTACTACGGGCCAGTAATTACTACTAAGAGATAACAAAGCATCTCTTACGATGCTCTGACAAGTAATAAAATACTGGGCTAAGCTATTTCCTTGAACCTAAATTTTTATGTCAGGCCTCTGATATGAGTATTAACAACTACTTTTCTGCTTTGAATTGTATTTGGTCAAAACAAAAATGCCTTTCAAATCAATATTCCGATTTAAAGAGCACTGAATATAAACTAATTTTTTAAAAACATAAATATTCAATGAGTAAATGGCCTTTCTTTTCCTTAACTGTAAATCTCAAAAAGACTGTTTAAATTTATTTTAAAATATGAAAAACATATAAATGAGACAAAATTATCCACGAACAAAAAGCATCAATGTTTTTATTTCCTTAAGATATGTGTTTATTTTTATATAAAGGTAATACAATCATGTTTAAATTACTGGAGAAAAAAATGTGCAATCTTATAATTTATTCTTTTTTAAAATTAATAGAAATTTGATATTCTACGATTTTAACATTTTCAATCTTCAGTGCAGCTTTGAATTGGCAATATCCTATGAATGCCAGAGAATCACATTATATAAAGTGTACATAATAAAATGTAGTCTTCTAAACCTTTGTTAGATTTCAATTTGATGAAATCTATGCCTTTGAGAAATATAAAAGCAAAGAAACTAATATTGTTTATCCATTTTTAGAATTGAAATGAAGGCATTTGTTTTTAAATTCTGGTAATAAGGCAATATAAATTTTTTGGTTTTTTCCAGCACAGCTATTAAAACATGCAGATTCATAGTTCTGAATTCCAGAGTCTTCATATAGGTACACATAAATTTTGAATAAATATTCTTTAGGGTTTTTTACATGTGTTGCTAACTTCCATTTAAAATGTTAGCATGTTAAAATATGTCTCTTGGTTCAAAGAGAATAAAACATAGCAAATTTTTTAACAGGAACTTCCATTTTTATAAAATGTATATTAAAAAAGATTATTTCAAATCTATATTCATAACGCATACTATCTTTATCTGGAGAATTATTCCTCATATTATATTCTACTCATAAAATAGCTTATTTTTTTAAAAGCCAATCTACTCAAATAGATACAGAAACAATACATACACATTTACTCAACATCTATACAAATGAGCAGAGAATATAATATTATAATTAATATTTTTATCATTCAATCAAGCATATTTGATTTCTATCAAATATTTCTATCAAATATTTGATTTCTCTGATAACTTACAAAGAACGTCAGGGCTATTTTAAACCGGTAAGCATTCATTGCCAATTAACTTCCCTGTCATTAGCATCACCAATCTAATACCAATAATACTTTTACAATCATAAATTAACTTTTCAATAACACATTTGCTTTGCAATGGATTCAAATTTCACGACTTTAAAAGCCACTCAGTAGTCTACCTCCAAATTTAAGACAAAACAAGTAGAACTTACCCTAGCTGTGCCTTTCCAATAACCTCACAGAAGTTATGCACTCTGTGACAGTTCCTGTTCCTCACGTAACAATTTTCCTGGAATGAATTCTCTAGTAACCCTTACCTCTCTGTGAAGGGAGGTGTGATATTTGAGGGAAAAGGGTAATGAACTGTAGTATCAGATTCCATTTTCCGGTGCCTATCATATTTAGCACCAACAATGATAAGATATCTTTGTTTATTTAAGACAATGAAGTTGGCAGTACAGGATTCCTATCAATAACTCTATGGAATAAGAGCATTTGTATACTTTTGTAAAAACATACCATCATTATCTTATTGAAGTGTATTTGCTGTTGCTAATATCTTTACCCTGGTATGAAAATGCTCTGCATAAACGTAGCATAGACTTGTTAAGATAATACATGACCACGCTGAGAGGTTAATACTTATATAAAAGCCCATGCCAGTACCATAAATCGCTTTATTAGACAACAGTTTCCTTGCTTAGAGGGTCATTCTGTGTAACAGTAACAATCTGACTTTTCACATTAGTAAAGCTTAGCTAATAAAACAGTCCCTAACAATGAATTTCATTAAGAAACAAAGCCTCTTAAAATACAAAATAAATATTTTTACTTGTCATGACATTCCTTGGTAAACTACGGGGAAAAATGAACTATTACATCTCTTTTCAAGGATGCGTAAAAGGATAACCCTTCTTTTTTTCCAACAAGCAAATTCTGAAATAACATTTTTACTAAAATGTAAAAATAAAAATAAATAAGCTCATTTTTAGTATAACTTCATATTCTATCCCATCCTTAAAATTCCTGGCACAATTACACATATGATATGAAAAATTTTGTTCACTGAAAAGAACCAAATGCCACTAAAGGCATTTGATTCATCCTGATTACCAAAACACCTGATCGCAAAACTCTCAAGTATTTGAGTATCTGGCTTATAATTTCTTAGAAATTTAGCTGACACAACGTTCATAAATATAATTCAGTTTTTTAAATTAAGTACTATCTCTCTTGCCTGCATTCATTTTTTTCCAAGTTAGTCAGCAATTTTCTAAACCATTTGATATTAGGTCCTTACTGGTAGTTTCCCTGTTTAAGTGTCACTGCACTAATCGGTCCATTATTGCAAGTAAAAGTCATTAATCCAAAGTGATCATTTTTGTTTCAGAAAACAGCATATACAACTCATCTAATTTGATCTCCTAATTAAATGTAGAGGAATAGAATTTACTACTTCCTATTCAGTGACCACTTTGTAACATTTTACATTAATCTGGAAAATTTTCTAAAAAATCCAGATGTCTCTTTCAACAATTATTAGGTATTTAAATAAGACCCAGTTCTACAGACATCCGGAGCTTTGGCCAATCATAAAAATAGTTATCACCTCAAAAATGAATCTGATTCATTATCTTTGTTACCTTTCAAGTTTCTACTAAATAAGGAAAGGTAAAAAGCACATTTGTGATCTGTGAATACAGGAAATGATAAATACTTGGGCATTTAGTATATTAAATTTCACTATAAATTTCACTACTTGGCTAATCCCAAATACTTTACTTTCCTTAGAACAATTTTTCTCAAAAATTTTAAGTATGTCAAAAATATAATTTTCAAAAAAACAGTACCAACTGATACTGCCTTGATTATTTTATCTCATATACAAGCTCCCTCTGCAGGTAATAACAAGGGTTAGCAAAAATATCTGAAACACGTAGCAGTTGCCTGGTACAGATGCAGGTCACCATTGTATAAAAATCTTATTATCGAGAGTCTCCTCCTTACCAATTATCTGATTAAAATAACTGCTTCTGAAAATTTGTGATTCAACATGATTATTCTTGTCCCTCAGCTTGGCTAGGAATGCAGCTTGAGAAGGCAGGATATACAAACTTTTCAAAGTCACCCAAGAGTCACTCTTACAAAGTGTATTTCAAGGAAAAGAAAACATTACCTTGCTTACACAGCACAAGCCTGAAATGATAGACCACCCAAAACAAAGCTGTTCAACACGTTTATCTGATGCATCTTCTGATCCCAAAGTAAACAATCAAAGGTGGTATTTTAGGATTGACTTCCATTGAAAGATAAAAGATGAATCTCAAATAAACGCAGTTAACTTCTACATTCTCTTCTTATTTAGAATAATTATAAAGCTTAAGTCAGGAAGTATTTACTTCTGAAAAAATAAATTTATTTTCATTAATTCAGTATAAAAAGAAAAAGAAAAACTGATTTGATTCGCAAAATGCAAATCCACTATATATCCCTTCCATAAATATCTCTTCCATTATATATTATTTTCAGAATCTGTTTTAGGTTTCCCCTTACACACTCTCCTTACTATATTCCTTTCTTCGGGTACACAGAGATAAGGTGCACCTCTGCAAAGGGAACGGGGTAAAAAGCCAAAGAAAGTTAAGAGTGGTTTCAAAGTCTTGGGGGCAGTGTATTACCAAAAAATTACTGTTGGACAATTTGATGTCTCCCTGATTTCTCTCTTCAAACATGTACACGCCACCTTTATAACATACAAGCAGTGATTAGAAATTTGAGGCATTCAGTCTGACTTCTCTATAAATGAACAGACAAGATGATGAAGTGTTTTTTTTAACTAAGATCCTTATCAAATAAATGTAAATTATAAAAGATGTGCTCACTTTCATGCTAAACATACAGAAGTATCAGTTAAATTTCTTTTCTACTTAAAGAAAACAAGGTTAAAAGGTTAAAGGGAAAGGCAACTTACAACAAGCAGCATTTGTAGTGAGTTTTGTACTTAGAAGAAAAATCTAATTTTTTCACTTATATTTTTAAATATTCAGACCTAGTTTAAAACCAAAGACAATATGAAAAGTGACTTCCAGCAGGGCTATGGGTACCACAACATTTGCAGCAGAAAAAAGGAAGGTGGGGGGAGAAATCACTATTTCTCATCTATAGAGCCATCCAGAGGAAGCACCTAATATCCAAATATTATCCTTCTCATGACATTCACGGAATTTTGAAAGGACAAAAACAGTTAAATGTCCTTAGTGAGAGTGAAAGGTCTAGGACATCACAATTCTAGTATAATTTTTATTTGTTGATGCCTATAAAGCAAAATGAAGTGTTTTAGAATTACGCCCACCTCTTTTAAAATGGAAAACAAGATGCATAGAGTGAATCAATTCTTCATTTAATATATTAAGCCTTTTTCAAATTCTTCAAAACTATGCACAATCACTGGGATACAAATGCATAAGCTTACATCACCAAAATTAATGCTTCCCAAACTGTCTTGGACATTACCCACAGCCAAGCCAGGAATTTTAAGAATTAAAACACATCATAAGCATCTCAAGATAAAGAGCACAAAGATGAGTGGAGAAAATATTGTGTAAAAATGTGTTCTGTAAGTTCTAATCAATAAACATAGTAATAAACAGTAAAAAATGGTAGGCTTTCAAGGCAGAGGAATAAAATTTCTGTGTGGAAAGTACCAATGGAATAAGGAAAATAGTAATTCCAAATAGAAACACGCTGCTTCAAAGTAAAGACACAGGGAAAATCATTTTTGACAGATTTTTAACCTTAATTGCAGTTGAGAATTGATTAACTAAATATAATCTACATAAAACAGAAATGTATCAACTAAAGACCTTATCTAAAATCTTACAATGATTCACTCATTATACAGAGAACGGCCGGAACAGTATTCCATTTTAAGAATAAATGTTTAAAATTAGAACTTTCTTTATAAACAAAACAGAAATCTCTTTTGCTCTCTTTATAGACGCTATTTACTATCCTTTACAAGAGGAAGCATTAGTCACAAGCAAGGTCACCTAGCCCACCCCCCCAAGCCCACCCCTGCAGCCTAGGACCATTTTTGACAGTAATTGGGGTTAGATTATTCTGTCATCGAAATCCAGGGCAATAATCTGTTTGAGGCACGAGCTGATGTAAAAATACCTACAAAATGAGACAAAGTGGGGGTAGCACAAGCATTTCATGATCCAAAGGCAGTAAATACCTTTGAGAACAAAATAGAGATTAACTAGGTCATATCATTTTCAAAATCAGTTTAAAAACAGATATTTTAATCGTACACAGAAAAAGGGTTAGTTTTGCTCTTTCAGTTATTAGATAATATACTTTAATTCCTTTCTTGATCAAATATATACACACATGTACATACATAAGCACAGAATTTATATTCTTTTCCTTTGTATATATATCAATAGCCAATAGCTGTCAATAAATGTTGATATATATACAAAGGAAAAGAATATAAATTCTGTGCTTATGTATGTACATGTGTGTATATATTTGATCAAGAAAGGAATTAAAGTATATTATCTAATAACTGAAAGAGCAAAACTAACCCTTTTTCTTTTATGAAGAACTTCATGGTGCATTTTTCATTATTACAATGGCTAAAGATATTATTATTCATCTAGAAAAAGATACAGGGTTGTGTCTGGTTTTGTTCGAGCAAAATAATATGCCTTTGAACTGACAGAGGTCTAAAGTTACCCACCTTTTCAACTTCTTCCATCTCTCTGGCCAAGAACTAACAATTCATTTTTATCTGTGTCTTTTTTCTACTATCAGATTAAAAAACAACAACAGCAACAACAACATTTTTGAAGTTACTTAATGCATCTTAAGCAGAATTAAGATTTGGTCATTATTTCCGAATGTTAACTTCTGCTTAACCTGCCTGCTTTGTAATATTTATATTTTTACTAAAATATTGAATCTATCCTTATAAAAAGTCTCCCAAAGTTTTTCTGTGTTTTTGGTTTTGGTTTTGGGGGGGTTGTTTTGTTTTGTTTGCTTTAGGCAGGCTTCTTTTAAGGCAACTAATTTCAATACTGAAATTCAGAGATTAAGGTGTAATCCCTGTGCGTGAATCTTAATGTTTATAACGTACTCCTCACAGATTGGAAAAATCAATGACAAGACCAACAGGGGCCCGTTTTGCTCAACATAGGTTTTCTTGTCAGGTAGTGATTAATGCTGTGCTCTGTAGAGGGAGACATTACATCCGGGCTAAAACAGACCTAAATTTTACCCTCAGGCAGAAATCTGATTTAAACATCTCTATTTAAAGTGACATTTGTCCTCCCTTTTCAACTGGTTTCCCCAGAAATTCCAGGAAGTTGACTTCATGACCTAAAAACAGCCGGGTGGCTGTGAGCAGCAGTTGTGCCTGTTCTCGCACTTCGGGAAATCTGGGTGCCAGAATGAATCAAGGTGGTCATAAAACAGGTGCCCCGCTATCCGCTAGGATGAATCCCATGCCACCTTACTGCTACAAGAATTTAAGACTTAAAATTCCTTACAGTTCTAGAGTCAGTGGTAAAAATTTTTCAAATGTGTTTTGTTGCTGATAATAACCTAGCTATTCGTACTGATGGACTAAGTTTCTTTCGATTCCTAAAATTACATCTCATATTTCATTACACTCATCTGAAAGATCAGCTGATTACAAATTCTCGAAATCCAGAAAAGCAACTACTACCAAAAAAAAAAAATCTCTAAAACAAAACAGAAGATGCAAGTAGAAACGGTTTCTTGTACATCATATAATACCTTCCATAAAAACAAAAAGGGAAAGCAAAAAAAAAAAAAATGTTCATATAACAAAAGTCACCAAGTAAACAAGACATATGCATATTAAAACAGGCACCAATATCCTTACACTGTGAAACATGGTAGCTTTTGATATTATTAAGCAATTTAGACACTGTTGGCAAGTTCCTACTAACCAAGGTAATCTAATTTCTGTTGCTTTTCAATGTAAATTGATTTTTTTTTCTTTTAGCCGTTCTGGTAATTGAACAAATTTATACAACTGTGATGGGATTTTACTTACCACTACACAGTGCATAAAATTCTCTAAGAAGACAAACTATATTACTTCATAAAACTGCATTTTTGTTGTAATTAAACAAATTGTATTTAAACTTGCTCTGTACTTCAAAGCAATCAATAGTATTTTGCTGTAAGCTGCACTTTATTTGCAGGTGTTAAGCACTAGGCTAGGTTCCTTTATTCCATCTACCTTTTTTTAAGATAATTTTTATTGGCAAAATAGGAGAGATTTTTTTCTTAAGAAATAAGTGTTTAAAAATCATTTCTTAAGAATATATTAGAAAGTATCTGGAGATTATTGCCTATATTTAGTCTATTAGATAAATGACCGAAAAAGATTATTTTAAAGTATATTTGGTTGATTAAGACTTTTTCTTATGACACAATGATCCACTTAAAAAACATCTACTTACATCAACATAGCATTAAGAGATCTTCAAAGTTTATAACATACACTTAACAAAACCTATACACTAAAGTCAAAATACCACATTGAAGTCCTGAAAAAAATTTAGGGATTCCAGACCCAGTTATATAGTGTCTCCTTTACAAGTTATTCACACTTAGGTCAAGAAAAATGTCATCATTTTAGGATTCTAATTCCCTAACTCCAACCATTAACTATCTCTGTGTTAAACAATCCATTTCTTAAGCGTTTTCTTACAGCATTAAAAAAAAAAAAAAATCACTACTTGACCAATGTTGACTAGCAAAAAGATTTCAGAGAACAGTCTCAATTTTTCTGATAACATCAAGTCTAATTACAGTAATCGGGGTGATTAAATACTTTTCAACCTTTCAACCTTCAATCAAGAATTATTTGAAGAGATGAATATTTAGGTGGGGCTATACACTAATTAGTGTTATGCAAGAGAGAAGTTAACTAAGCTATGATTTTAATCTATGTTTAAAATAGAAATGTTTTAACTTTCTTGAAAATAGTTACAAAACAGTTATCTATTTAGGTAATGTGAACTAATATTTAAACAAATTACCTTAGGAACTGATACGACCAAAACATAAACAGGATTTTGAGGCCTCTTGAGGTCTAGAAGCTAAACTTGCTTTTTTAACGCTTGATCAAAATCATCAGTTTGCAAAATTCTTTAGCTAGGTATTTCTGCAAATAATCTGATGAACCTTTTTTCATAATCCCACATTTCAATTTTTTAAATTTTGCTGGCTTGAAAAGAATTTCGCTTTAATTTTACGTGAACCTGTTCTGCAGAAGAGCAGACAGATATCAAATGCGTACCTCTCCTTCAAGACTCAAGATCAGATGTGGTGAACGTGAAGAGGCAAAGTGTACAGTCTTTGAGGAGACTTTTCGTAAAAATAGCAATCCTGAATTCTTCATTCACTACATTCTTCAAATTTCCAAAACTGTATTTCATTCCTGATCTAAATACAGTTAATCTGTGTTCCTAAATACCAGCAATTGGGCAAGTGTTATGGATTCTTATTAAAATGAAAACGATTTCTCTCAGGTAGGTATAGTGTGCGTAGCCCACACCTTAGACTACATTGTAATGTTCTCTTCATCTCATACTACATCTGTCAATAAACTAAGTGTGATTTGAGTATTTATCCACAAAAGTTAGGTCAAATAAATATTTTGATAGAAAATACCGCAATAACATTTTATTACTATGGTGTACAGATTTCCAGTTACCTCTTGACCTTCCCAACTTCTCAATCTTAGCTCACATATTCCTATGTTACTTAAGACATTAAAATATTATTTTAGATCTTTTAATAAAATACAGAAAGCCTCAATAATGATCAAATAAAGATCTAACCTTAAGTAAACCTTGGTTTTAATGCTCTCCTCTTGCTTACTTTAGGAAAGGAAACGCCCAGAAGCTTGGTGTTAACGTTTCTGCTGATTGTGAAAATTACAGCAATAAAAAACTCCAACTCCTTGCCTTAAGACTTTTAGTACTACTTCCATGTGAGATCCGTATATTTAGTATTAGTTTTTATAACATTTGGAAGTTTTGTTGTCTGCTTTGATGTTAGTCCATTAACAAAGCAGAGTGAAAAGCCTGAAAAAATTATATTTATTGGCAATTCTCAAATCAAAACCGGAAGTAATTGGTTTGTTCTACCCCCCCCCATGACTTAATACTCTGATTTCCCCAACTACCTGCTCCCAGAGCTATCTGCATTTCTAAATTCATTTTCTGTTGCCAACACATAGTAACCCACAATGATTGAAAATGGCAGCTGAAGTGCTCCTACAACACATTAATTTTTCTCTAAGTAGTCCAATTTTGTCATTGAAATGTTGAAAAATCTTTTCACTGCATTTTACACCTTTAGAGATTTGCTGAATTCAGGGTCGCCATCATATAAAATGAAGAGCAGTGTTTTCAAGACAATTTTTAGATTATCACTAATAGCTCTAAAGGATAATGTTTTCTTTATACCGCTCTGCATTCAAAGCAGACTAGTTAACAGCAACTTAAGTGCAATAATAGCAATTATATCAATGTGGGCATTTTTACCTCAAAAGTACTTCTTAGACAACTGAAGGGACCAGATAAATAATAAATAAACTATCATAAAATGATTTCAGGGGAATGATACAATTTGAATGCCACTAAAAAACCATCTGAATAAAGAATCTTATTAAACTAAAACCTAAAAATGTTAGGCAATTAATGATACTTTCCCCTCCAACACTGTTCATCACAGTTAATCTTCACTATTAGAATAAAACCAAGGAGTCCGAACATTAATTAAAAAAAAAAAAAGCCCTTCTCTAATGAAAGAATATAAATTCATGTTCAAAATCAACCAACCATCAAAGATAAAACTATAATAAATATGGGTTCCAAAACCTTCTCTGAGGTTCATTTTCATCTTAAAACCAGGCTTTAGGAAATCTTAAGCTAAATAAATAAAAGCAACGCTTGCCCAGAAGTTGATGAAAAAGTTATCCCTTGACCCATCTGCTTGCCATAAAATGACCCAAATGACCCAAGTACTTGTTCTCGTTTCTTCACTTACGGATACTGAGTTGTTAAAAGAAATTCAAAGAACATATCTCTCTGCAAATGTAAAAAAACATTAACCAATATGCTATAAATATTAGCAAAAATAAACCAACTTTAAGCTGAATTCTTGAGTTTACGGTGTTTGATAAAATACAAAATTTTGGAGACAAAACAATCAATATTCAAAAAGAATTACCTCTACTTAAATAGAATTCACAAATTATCTGAGTATCACCTAGGACCCTTTTTCAAATGCACACTTGCTGTAGAAGTTGCATTAACAAAGTTCATGCTGAGTTTTTAATATTCAAACTCTCCATTGATTTTTTTTCCCTTTAATTTAGCAAGTGTAATAAAAACTAAGTTTCCTAGGCATAAAAATGAGTGTCCCTTTATCACAAGATCTCTATTGTTTTATAGACTAATTAAAAGCCTTTCTTTCCCATTTTACTAATATTAACAAAGTATAGGCCCTAGAAAAGTATTAAGTTAGAAGGAAAAGCTTTCTCAGTCTCTTCCACTGAAGGGACCCCAAAAGACAGGCAACAGTGACTATCATAAAATAAAAGGTCACCCTTTTTCTAGGAACAAACCATTTATCAATAGAAAATAATTGTCTTGCCATTTGCAAGGGCTCCACAGCAATAGGCAATGTTTTTTGCTCACATAATTACAAAACAGTGAAAGTTCAGAAACACAGCCTGAATCCACCTCCCTATTTTTACCCTTTACAATTCTCATTGCCCTTTGGGCCTCTGCTTGGAAGCAAATGGAAGACAGGCTGAAGTTTTCTCAATTGAGCTGAAGCTAAGAAACCTTTGATATGCTAATAGTCCCCTTCAAACGGTAAGAATTCACACTTGCATTAATTCAAACAATTTGTGCAGAATGATGTGAAATGGCACCTCTTTTAGAGGCAAGCAACAAAAGGAGAGAATCGGAATGTCTGAAGGAACTAAACAACAGAACATTTGTTCTGCAGTATTCTCTCTATCATGCATAAATTTCCTGGAAAGTGGAGGGAGGGACAACAAAAAGTTCCACAACACACCTGAACAGAAGTGGATTTTCTTCCGTAAGGTTTTCCAAGTATCATAAAGAGGCTAAACTTAAAGTTTCAAAGTTACCTTCTTACCTAGGTCAAGAGTCCCATAACAACTTGGAATGTTGCTTAAGACGCTTCACAAACCATTCTATTTTTCTGCTATGGACGCATATTGCCTCTTTAGTACCCATCCTTTAAGGTTTGCCCAAGATCAGACTTGATTTAGTAAGAGACATCCCAACAGGCAATTATTTACCAAACGGATGTGACTTTTTTTCATTGTGCAACTCGACTTGAGCAAAGGGCAAACTCGGTGGGGCCCGTTCCAGACACAAACACTGACAAGGGAAATGAATGAACCAACAGCGCCCGTTAAATATACGCCTCTGGAAAGAGGAAGAGAGAAGTACACAAACTGTAAAGGCTGCAGAAGAAAATTTAAGAATTGGGGAGGGGGTGGGGAGAAGAGTGCCTTAGAACCCGGCCTTTGTAACGGAAACCATATGGTTGGTGGCTGCGGCTCAGACGCTCCCAGGCTGCTTGGAGGAGCTGCTAAGCAGCCTGACACCTTTCAAGAAACAGGAGGAAAACATTTCCTCGGTCTGAATCCGAGACGACACAGTTTGCATCAGGAAGAACGGAATGAGAGGGCCCGGGAAGGGGGGAAAGGATGAGGGGGGAGGAGTCCATAGAAGACCAGGAAAGTAGACGGACACCGCAGGACCTGTCCCTCCAACTGTGCTTTTAGAGGACGGAGTGAACAGAGGATTAAAAAGAAAAAAAAAAAAAAAATACGCGAAAGACATACGTTCCTTAGCCTCCGATCAGCGTCACTTTGGGCACAAAGTAAAGCTTCCAGCGATTTTCCCTAACCCCAGCCCCGCAGTTTGGCGAAAGGAACAAACTTTACTGATCCCAAGCGAACGAGTCCTGCAAGCGTGCCTCCCCACAGCTAGGACGCTTTTGTCGCTTTGCCCGCCCTCGCCTCCCTACCAGAGGGGTCGGGTCGCACCAGCCAATCAAGGAGCCCACGCTCGGTTAGCCCGGGGGGGTCTCCCCTTTCCTCGCGCTCCTCCCACGCCTCTTCCTCCCAGCGGATCCCCACTCGGCACCCCCATCCTACAAACCAAGCTTCCCGAGATTTCCAACCCAACAGCCACCCCAGGGGCCCACAGCCGGCAACTTCTCCCGCAGGCCCAGAGCGGCCCGCTGCTGCCCTCTCACTGCGGGTCCGGGAGGCTCTCTGCCCTCCCCAGGGCCCGCCGGGTGCCGGCCCCCGTCACCCGCCCGCCCCGCGGGGCCGCCCCTAATCGTTGCCAGCACCCGCGCCGGCCTGGACACATCTGGCTGCGCTTTGCTGTCATCCTCGCCTCTCCACACCACCTAACCACCGACGAGAAGAAACAACACCCCGCAACAACTGACCCGGTCCCTCCCCCCACCGCCCACTTCCCCCGAACTAGCTCCCGGCGCCCGGCCTGCGGGCTCCACTTACAGCCCGGGACAGGTCTGCAGCGGGCGGGGCGGTGGGGGGGACTGGGCCCCGCACCCCGAGCAGAGCGGCCCCGCAGAGGGCGCGCCCCACATCTCCCGCCCCAGACGGGCTGTAAAAGGGCGAGCGGCACCTCCCGACCCAAGCTTTCAGAAAATCAAAAAATGCATAAACCAATCCTACTCCCCTGACGCCCCCCTGCAAACAGACTGAAGCCTAGAGAGCGTTACAACACCTCCCCCGAGAAAAGGAGAGGCTGGCTGGACGGGACTGGAGTTCTGCGTATCGATTTCCGAGGAGAGGAGGTGGGGGGAGGGGGGAGCAGCAAGAGCGAGCGCGAGTCTCCCCCTCCGCCCGGCCGAACATAAACAAACAGCCGAGCCCCAACTCACCCGCGGCTCCCTCCACCTCCAGCATCCACCCCCGGGCAGGAGGCGCAAAGCAAACAGGTCTCCGAAGCCCGGCACAGAGGCACATTGTTCGCTCCTGCGGCTCTTACCTCGGTCTGCGAGCGCGCCCCGGGGGCGGGCCGTCTGGCGCGGGGGGCCGCGCGGGGAGAGGAGCAGAGGGCAGCGGCGACCCCGGCCGGTGAGGGCCGAGGCCGGCCGCGCGCGGGTCGCCGGCCGCCGAGTCCGCGCCGGAGGCAGCGCCGCGGCTCGCCGGCCGGACGCGGCGCCGCTGCTCGGCGCGTCCTCCTGCTCGGCCGCCGCCGCCGCCTCCTCCAGCCAAGCAGCCAGCGCCGGGCGGCTCCTGGGGTTAGGTCAACATTTTCCCGCAGTTTCCCACACGCCGCTCCGCGAGAGGGGTCCTTTACACACGCGCACACACCCCCAAACCGAACGCTCCCTTAGCAAAATCAAAAATTCGGCAATCAGAGCGAAAGGGGTGGCGGAGGTAAAAGCCCGACAGAGGTGCGCAGACTTGGGAGTCCCCTCGGAGCGGTAGCCGCGGGAGGGGCGGGCAGACGCCGGCGGCGCGAGGCCAACTCAGTTTGTCAGGCGAAGCCCCTCAGCCCGCCGGCCGCGCCGGCCGCACTGGCATCCCTCGCGCCGACCCTGCGGCCTGGGGCGGGAGGCAGCGGCGGCCCCTCCTCACATTTCGGGACTCCGGGCCGAGGCTGAGCGGTGGCCGCTGCCCCACGAAAAGCAGAAGGCGAGGACTCGGGCTCGGGGAAGCAGGGAGGTGCACGGAAGAGCCACGCCACGCACAGCTACGGAGGGGAGCTGCCCCCCAACAATCCCAAGGAATTCTCCGGTAAGCTCCCGATTTCGCTCCGGCACCTCTGCGAGTGTGTGTGTGAGCGGAGAGAGAGTGAGAGGGAGAGAGAGGGAGAGAGAGGGAGAGAGGGAGAGAGACGGGGGAGCGCGAAGTCCTGACACAGACTCTCGGCGAGGGCTGAACTGGAGTCACCTCCAGCCTCCTCCTCCTCCTCCTCCCCAAATCCCCACCTACCTACCCCCCCTCCCCGAGTCCGACTAATCATATAAACATATTAGCGTGTACAGCGGCAAAGGACAAATCTCTCCCTCCTGATTTTTCCAGCAAGGGGCTCAGGCAAACTCTAAAGAAGATTACAGGCAGCTAAGTACAAAACGTGGAGCAGATAATCTATAACTCATTGCCGCCCAATGGCCATTTTCCACTCCATTTGAGCAGCTGCGGCGGCGGTGCGCCCGAGGAGAGGGGGAGGGGAGCGAAAGGGGACACTCACGGGCTCGAGCTGTTCGAGTGGCGGCGGCGGTGGCCAAGCAGCCGCCAGAGCACAGGCCGGCCCCGGCTCCGCCGGCGGGGCGGCCGCAGGGCTGTCCGGGCAGCGGCGGCAAGGGACGCGCGCACTCGGCCTCGGAACGCGCCCTGGAGGCGGCCTGCGGCTGCTGGAGCCCCTCCTCTGCCTCCCCGTCGGCTCGCCACCCCCCCCCCCCCCGCCCTCAGTCCCGGGCCTCCGCATCCAGCCTCCCCCCGCCCCCCGCCCCGTCAACACACCCATTCAACCCCGACCCCCAAGCCCCCAAACTCCACTCACTGCGCGCTCGGTCCTCCGCGCGCTCCTCCGGCGCGCGCTCTCCATCCTGTCCACACACACGCACTTTAAAAACATTTATTTTATTTCTGGAACCGGGTGAAGGGTATTTGGGAGAGCGCGGCGGAGCGCGGCGCTCGGGTCTCCGAGGCAGGGCGCAGGGGGCTGGCCAGCGGCTCGAGGGGGGGGTGGGGGGGCCTCTCCTCTTCCCTGTAGGCCCCGGAGCTTTCTCCTTGCCTGCACTTCGGAGAGGCGCCCAGGATGCGTCTTTTACCCACCCCGTCTCCAGGTTTTCTCTTTTCTCCACGCAGCGAGCCGGAGGCTTCGAAACTTTTAGTTTCCGCAGCCCTCCTTTTGTGTGACTGCTCCGAGGAGAAAAGAACGTCTGTTCGCCGCGGTTGCCTCCGTCCGGCTGCGGCGCGCGGGGGACGCTCCAGGGTTAATGCGTCTTTGATACCTGAGATTTCCGGCGCGCTCGTTAATGAAAGTTACATTTTTAAAAATTGCGGTGACTTTTTCTTTGTAGTTACACAGACCTAGCCAAACTTTGACTTTATTGACTATATTTCACAAGAGCGTTTTGTTTGTTTTTGATTAAACCCACCAGGATAAGCAAAGGAAGGAAAGGAGACTACAAGGCTCTTTACTCGCAAGTACATTCATCGTGCTGTTAGGTCTGTTTCCCTCATTTCCTTACATTGAAACTGCTTTTGCTCTTGTCCTCTGACCACACTTCCTTGCCACTTCTCTGTTGGTAGTGTTGTCAGCAAACAGCCAGGCAGCTCCCACGATGGACCTGAGCTTAAGGGAACAAACCACGACGGGACAAATCACGCTTGAAAAATATTTTAAAGCCAGTTTAAGTGTCCTCTGCATACGATGAAAATCAAAACTGTTTTTTTTTTTCTTTTGAATTATAAAATCTCTAAGCTGAAAGCCATTAAGTTTTCAGATGTATTTCTCAGTCACTGATACTACTAATGAATGCAGCCATCAATTAAAGAAGCGTGTTTGCATTGGTTTTCAAGAAAAACTGATTCATCAAGATTTAAAACCTCTAGAAAATAGGATGAAACTTGAGCTTCTTTGCTTTCAGAAACTATGTACTTTTTGTTGCTGCGGGTATGTTGCAGTCATCATACTTCAGAAATCATTTCAAACAACAATGTTATTAAAATGTCAACAGCAGATCGTTCAAAAGACTTGAAGACTCTAAATACCTATCAGTATTTTGTCACAAAGCCAGATATTTGCAGTGCTAAAGTAAATCCAGCTATTGGTCAAGTTTGTTCTCAGCTTGTAAAAAATCATAAGTTAAAAGTACACATGTGCAAATAACTGAAACATACTCTTGGTTGATTCATTATACTTCTCAAAACAAGAATCCTTGATGATCAAATTTGTTTCTACTTAATGTATAGATGTTTAAATAATCTCACTATTCCAAAAGATAAGAGGAGCTACTCAGAGCATTTGTACTTTAAACTACATAAACACTCCCATTTGGAATTTCTTAGATAACATAATTCAAATATTATCGACGCAGGATACAAGCTAGTCTGGGGGGAAAAAAAACACATGCAGAGATGGTGTGAAACCTTACTATGTACCTAAGGTTTTTAAATCTGTCAAAATTATACATACAACAGACCTACCTAGGAAAATTAAACCAGGCTACTTTAGTTGAAAAGAGGCAGAATTACAAAATTCTCAGACCTCAGGGGTCATTTATATCATCTTCTCTGGAATTTAAAATTGTTTTATTCAAGATTATAAGCCAAGTATGTCAAGTTAATAATAATCCACATTTACTGAAAAATGTTAGCCCTTTCTTTTGTTCATCTGTGAAGGTTTTTCACTCATCTGGGCATGATTCACAAGAAGCCCCAATGAGTGCATAGATCAGTCTAATCCTATTTTCTTTTGGGAGGCAAAACCTGGACTGAAGTTTTTATTTAGTGAGCTTAGAAAGTAATCAATAGAATTTTTTGACTGAATCAAGCAGGCCATATGTTGGCTCATTTACTTATTTATTTAACTCTCTCAGAAGGAATTTCTGGAAGAACCCACTGTCTACATTTCATAGGTCTGACATTCTTTGATGCTTGGGACCTAAGTGAGTCACTCTCCACTATGTTTCTGAAGAGGCTACATCACAAAAACAAGGAGGGTGCATAGAAGGGGCAGAAATTTTCAGAACTATAGGGAGTGGAAAATGCGTCATACAGGTTTTTAATTTTAATTCAGTAGGACGTGTATTTTGTAGAGTTCAAAGGGTTCAGCGTTTTTCCTAAGAATATTATAAGCTGGCTATGTTTTTAAAATTACAGCTAAATGTATTCCTTCTCTAGGATGTTTTAAATATTAAAGAATTTTTAATTCTTTCCTTGCATTTTACACATAATAATGCTTCAACCTTCTTTGTATCCACAAAAAAGAATGGAAAAAGAGATTTTAATTGCATTGATATATTCAAGATTAAGCTGTTAGCCACAAACCTGCCATTACAAAGGAACACTTAAATGACACATACACATTCAGAAAACGTAATTTGCCTGACACTTCATGACAATCCAAAACATAATTTATAACAATACAGGTGCTATGGTAGAAAAAAAATGAAATGAGAAGCTTAATAATGTCTGCAGATGTTAGCAAGTTAAGGGAAGTCGGAGGATATTATGCATTCCCTAAAATCCAATCAATTTAACTACTCAATCTATATTATTATTTAAGTAATGGCAAAATCATTGACTTATTCATAATACAATACTTGCTAATTGTTTTAAAAAATAAATTCTGCAAAGGACAAAGGAAACACCCATTTCCATTTGTTTTATGTTAAATCAACATCTAACCACTCATGGTGATTTCATTCAAAGAAAACAGAAGGAACTCGTTAGCTTATGTGGTTAGAGAGATTGATGGGCTTCAAACATTTTAACCATATATGTTTTTTCCAACTGTAGAAACTCATGTTTTTAATTTAAGCAACTTTAAGAAACTAAAGATTATTTTATTCTATGTATTCACATACTTCTGATAGAGAAATTATGCTAATTTTTAAAGCTATTACCATCCAAGTACCTTTGTTTAAAGGAAAATGATGAGGTACTTGTCAAAAGACAAGTATGAATAACAAGTTTGGGTACCAAATTAGAGAATCTGAAGAAGTATGAAAATGGGCATTAGAATATTGTGGTGAGTACAAACCAGTAGAACACAGTAAGTTAACTTCTTCCGACCCCACTCGGCAAACTTGGATATAGATAAGGCAGTTCTAAAAAGGGCAACGTGGAGGTGGACTTGGGTGGACTGGGGGGGGGGGGGATTGGGGCCTTGATACTGGGCCCAAAACTGTAAGTTTGAGCTACACAGGAATAGAGAACTATTAATGAGAGTAGGCGTATTCGTTATGGGGAGTATGTTTTTGCCTGTGGTAAGAGCGCTGTGAGAGTTGTAAAACAAAACACGTAAGTAAACAACAGGTGAAACTGGTCTAACTTCTAATACAGGAACGGAAATAAAATTAGCTAGATTTCACCCTAAAGTTAACCAATTCCTGTTTATTTATCATTACTGTTCAGTGATGCTTAGTGCTGAAACTGGCTTTCCTACTCTAGAAAATAAATCTTTTAAAGGTCTAGAGCAGATCAAAGCCAATATGTGAATACCAAACTTAACTAGAACTGGTTGAAAGTTGCTGGCTTTGTTTTTCATTTTAACTTTGCCATGCATGTAGTCTGAAAAGAAATCAAAACTCATTTTCCATGAGAGCAGAAACATATGAAACCATTTGGCAAAGCCAATAAGTTTAACTATTCTCCCAGCTCTCTTCAGGCTGAGTAAATCTTTGTCCAAGAAACCCAACCTCCATCTAAAATGTAGAGATGCAGTTTCCAAACATTTCAACTATGGTATGCATCTG
The DNA here is from genome assembly GCF_022837055.1 of Prionailurus viverrinus. Taxonomy (NCBI): domain Eukaryota; kingdom Metazoa; phylum Chordata; class Mammalia; order Carnivora; family Felidae; genus Prionailurus; species Prionailurus viverrinus. The sequence goes on from NC_062568.1 coordinate 145,733,115, forward strand.
ATCATGTGTGGTAAACTGTGCTTAATGATATTATTTGGAAGTATATAATCACATATATTATTGAATACTTATCATTTTATAATTAATTTTTTTAAATCCACCAATACAACTGGTAGAATGACTCTGTGCACCTAGAGTGTTTATATGTATAATGGTATGTTAAAGTCTGTAAAAATTTTATGCTGTTGTCATTATGATACTCCAAAGTAAGCAAATTAAAAAAGATGTCCTACATAATCATTGTTTCACTGAATCTTACACAACTCTAAGTTAGTCTTTCTTTCCCATAGATTGTTCCCATAACTCTTGTTTATCTCTGCACTTTGAGGATTTTCTATAATTGGGTCTTATAGGCCTTCTTCTATCAATGTTTCTGTCAAACCTTGAAGTATACCGATAAGAGCATTCATTTTATACAAAAAAGTCTATAACTTCATGTAATAACTATTTTGTTCATCATACAACCAAATATTTTATTAAAGTCCACAGTTTAAAAATAGCCTCCCCAATCTCTTTTTAATACACGCAGAAAACCTCTATCAACAATATAGATGAAATTTCTTTAAATTAAAAAAACTATATATTGAAGTTAAACTAAGAGTAACCAAAATCACACCTCTGTTTTGAATGTAAGACATTTGAATGGGCAGTTCTTGGTGAAGCAAACATGCAGTGCTTGGGTGAGAACAAAAGCTAGGCAATGGTTAATAGTAGAGGCAACTCCACTCTCCTGAATCTAAACCCTCAAAGGTAACCAAATAGCAATTTCACCGAAGTCCAAATTGAATTTATAGTGTCTCTGAGAATGACTTTGATTATTCACGTCATAGTTCATTGTAGCACAGCAAACTTTAAAAAGGCTTTTAGGAGTCAGGAAACAAATTCACAAATGCCTTCTTGACATTTTAGAAAGTCAGTCGAAGATACAATTATATAACACTTCTAACATTTTCATATTAGAAAACATAATTATCTTAAAAAGCATGAAATAATAATAATTCTAATCTATGATCTTAGTACTTTTTAAGCATAAAAATTACTTTGTTTCAGTTTTGAAAAAATTTTATAGTGTAAAATTGTGTAATGTGAGATGTTTGACCTTGACTTTAGTTGATCCTCTGGTTGTATAATTACCTGTTACTAATATTTTTCATTATTTTGTTTTCTAATATGATAGTTATTTTTTTTAACTCCACTTACCTGCTTTATTTTTTAAAGGCCTCTCCTTGTTGCATATTATTTTAATAACCATAAATTTGTCTATGCACATGGAAAATAGAATAGCAATTTGCAAAGATTTTTCTTCTAAACCTAGCTTTCATCATAGTTTCTTGATAAGATAATAAAATGTTGCCATCTCTGTTTTCAAGAATAATTTAAATCTTTATAATTAAGTTTCAACTTATTGCAGCTCATTACAGTGCATTCTTAAGGTCACTATGAAATCAATCACTTAGGACCCAGACCAAACAATGATGTAATAGGCACATGTTTTTTGATAAGTAAAAGAGCATCAGAAAAGAATTCGTTTTCTTTAAAATTAGCATCCAAATTTAGAATCATACTAAAATGTCACTTACATCGCAAGGGGATACTGAAATGATTTGGAAATGATAAGGTCTTGTTGAGCTATATTCAATGAAAAATTTTTGTTTGAGGTTAAAAAATAAAAACACATAACCTCTCCAGCTATTCCACAATAAAAAGACATTGCTGAATGGTCACCTGGACAATATACTCTTTGAATGGTTTCGTTTCAATGATGGAGGTGTGTTGCTCTCAACCATCCACCTCCTATCCAACTGTCCTGGTTACCAAAATCACATATCTACAAATAACTCTTCTAGTGCATTAAAAGAGTGCCCCCCTTCATTATGGGAATGTAATTTATGACACCAATTTAATTAGAACTATGTCCTTACCACCTGAATTAATGACCCAAATTCAAACCACATATATTTCATTGTTCAGATAATGTAGAATACACTACAAGAAAAACTAATTTCCTGTTTATTATCTAATGATAATTGAAACACAATAATTCATTATAATACTGGATTACTGTTATATGTGAAGTAGCATGTCTCCAAGAAAGAGGTCATGGAAATAAACATGAAAAAATATTTATAATTGGTTAAAATAAAATTAGAGAAAGGTTGAGCAAGAATGCTAGCTATAAAACGTAAATGTTTGAGGATTCAAGAATGTAAACTATTTTTAAATAATATGGATCCCCAGAAGACAATCATTTATCATTTAAAAATAAACTATGGGTAATCAAATAAGGAATCTGAAAAATATTTAAAAGAATGAATTTTGACATTTCATATAATTACTCAATATTTACTTTCTCTCCAGTGCCCTCTTGTAAAATGAGTTAAGATATGATATATATAAATCAAAATATTTTATGCAGATGTAGATTTGAGATGATAATGCTAGCCTATTTGTTTATATTGAATATTCTTATATAGGAAGGAATCATGTAATGTCAAAAATAGATACTAGATTGAATATTTAGAAAATTACCTGTAACTACGTAGGTAAATTTATAGTTTATCAAAATTTGGAGGTAAAATATTACACCTTATAACTAACTAAGGGCAGTCTATCTTTACCTCAATTTTCCAGTTAATGAAAGAAGTGTTTAAATACTCTATAGTTAGATTATTAACTTCTACAAAACTGAAACAGATGTGTGTCTTAGTATGCCATTAAATTTATGATTTACATAGAACCCTTACATACAGCTGAGCAGAGGCCAATGATTCTAATTTGCTCTAGATTTATAATAACCTGATCTGGGTTTTGTAAGTATTGAAACACTTTAAACAAAATTAGAAAGCAGTTGTGCTTTGTGTGATTAAAGATGCAATTCTCTTTGGAGTAATGAGAAAAGTTAGAACATGTTTCTTTCTTTATGGATGTTTCTATTATAAACATGAGTGCTATACATTATATATTTTTGTTACTATGATTTTCTTGTTTTTAATTATAAAATAAACCAATTGAATTTCACTGGAGTCTCAAATTGAAACTATGCCAAAATTTAGCTGAAGAAAGTGGACTGGGCTTCATAAAAATCCTTAAAAATGCTTCCCAGGGTCTTAGGGTCTTATTATACAAATACTAGTTCACCATAATTTTCTAGAGTAAAGCATCTTTCTGATTAAGACCTGTGCAGCAAAAGGACATAAGTGCTAAATACATTGCAAACCCTAGAAAATGACATATATAAAATTGTTCTCATTACACAGATTATAACGTTTACACTATTTATTTAAACCTCCTTCTACTTTGCTTGGTGAATTATAATCTATCAGCTCCTAAAAATCAAATCTGTAAAAACACTTTATTTTAAACACTGTGAATACTATTTCCTTAAAAGTCAGAGATGTTGATGTTGATATGAAAAACAGTGTAAGCATCTGTGTGTATAGTTATGTATATAGAAAATAAGTACATGCAAAAGTATCAATTCATTAAAAGTTTATCTCTCATAAAACCTTTATTAGCCCTTGAAGTCTTTGCCACTTCATATAAAATGATTTATCTTTTGAATAACAAGGTTCCATTAATCTGTTTGACAAAGGAATTTTTAAATCATTTAAATAATTTATCTGAATGAATTATTTAAATTCTGTAAAATATATATGCACATGTATATGTATATATCTGTGTCTATATATTTGTGTTCTGGCACAATATCACAGAAGAAATACGAAAGGGAATTCAGAATACATTGTCCTTGACACCACCAGCGTGACTTGGTGTTGCTGCTGACGTGTTCTTTGATCATCTACTGTTTGCACGGGACCCCTGTTGGAGGGCCATTTGTGCTGCGTTTGGTACAACAGGGTGGTTTAATGTCAGAGAAATGTGCACATTATTTTTGATACTCGTTGTTAATTTGGCATTTTTACTGAGATTGCAGGCTGACATAGTTTTTCCAATGTGGGGATAATAAAGGCAATTATTCAACACTCCTAGAAAACTTCCTCAATTCAGTGCTCTAGGTGGTAGTGGAAAGGGGTAAACATGCTCCTTCCCCAGAGAAATAAATCATCTGTGGAAACAAAGGGCAAATACCCATGGAAAATAAATAAGAATATACACCAAAATGTATAAGCAAATACACAAAGCTAATTGGGACATAAAGGTTTATATTATATGCTTAATACGCACGGCATTCAGGAATTTTAACCAGAGACTATTTCTTCATAGACTATTACTTCACAAAATTTTTCTCTCAAATAGATCTTATTGTTCTTTTTTCCCCTGAAGATGCATTTCTTACTCACAAAAATAATGAAAGTGATGGAACATTTCCCCAGATTTGGTGAGGTTATAGAATAAGTTTATAAAAGTTTCTCCCCAAATTTATTTTTAAACATTCAGGAAAATAAGCTTTCACTTAACTATCTCCTACACAGAACAAAACAGGAGAGATATATGTGTGTTGTTTTTACTTTCTAGTCATCTTTCTTCTGGAAACTTCATCCAGTTTTTCCTTTGTGATACTGTACCCCTCTCCATTCTATTAGGTTTTGGTGAGTTCATTCAGGTTTTACTTCAATTTTGTGACCCGTCCTTTCAACAAATTTCTTTTAGCTTTATTTACCAGAGAGGTCCTAATTTTATGCATATTGAAATCTCAATCTATGTTTGTGGCACTTAGTAAAATGTGAAGTCTCTATCTTCTCCAGTCCTTTTCTTCCTTACCTGACCATCCATATACCCATCTATGATACTACGGTTTTATTCCCATCACCCACAAGACTCAAACCTTAGGAAGGAGGTATGCAAAGCTCTCAGTGGACTAATACAACTGTTAAAGGCCTTTGTTAGAACAACGTAGCATCATGAACTCTTGGGGAGACAACAGTCTTTTAAAAGTTCACTTATGCGGGAAGCCTGGGTGGCTCAGTGGGTTAGGCGTCCCCCTCTTGATTTTGGCTCAGGTCATGACCTCACAGTTCATGAGATCAAGCCTGAGGCTGAACTCTGTGCTGACAGCGTGGAGACTACTTGCGATTCTCTCTCTCCCTCTCTTTCTTCCCCTCCCCGATGTGTGCTCTCTTTCTTTCGCTTTCTCTCTCTCAAAATAAGTAAATAAACATTAAAAAATAAAATAAAAGTTCATTACATGACTAAAAGTCCTATCAGGAACATCCTCTCTGGAAGCATCTCTCTCCCTGCCCACATTCTTATATGGAGATGTATAAATGGCTTCCAAAATACCTCCAAATGTCTATATAGGAAGTAATATTATACTGTTCAGAATGGTACACACCAATCAGATGAAGTAATTTTTGAAACACTTTACCTAGTCTCAGATTTTTAAAGAACAGTGGCCCCTTCAGTGTCTGGCAAAGGATCTGAGCTGTAGTTGGTTATTAAAAAGTATTTATGGAATATATGAGTCAGAATCCTATAATCATGAATACTACTATAATATTTAGTTCAATAATAAGGCTACTTCTTATCCAAATATTCCACACTGCTTTGCTGATATGGATATTATAAGTCAAATAACCTAGAAATCTTATACAAATATACTTATTACAAGTATACATATAAACACACATACATAAATTTACTTAACACATTTGTTTAGTCAACTTACTGAAATATTTTTATAGACCATAGGTAAATATTTTACTATCTTGACAAATTAGTGACTACAATGAAAATTCGAGTGTTTTCAAAAAAATTAATTTAATAACAATGTGTGTGAGTGTGCTTTTAAGTAAAGAGAATCACAAATACAGACAAACTGTCCAGGGAGTATGTAGCACCATTATCTTCATGTGTGTGTGTGTTGGAGAGGTAAGAAACAGCTCAAGGAAGGCAGTAAATTAATGCTTTTGAATTTTTGAATTCAGAGATACTGAAAAATTGGCCGTCTGTTCCGTATTACCTAGAACAAGCTTTCTCCCTTCTACTTTCCTGTCCCAACAACTTATATAACCTAGGGAACTTCAGAAATTGGAATCAGTGGGACTTACATGAAGCCTTTCAAGAGTTATTATTTTATACCCTGGTATTTTGATTTTATTCAAACACAGAACGTCTGATATTTTATGCATTATAGTGAAAGTATCATATTTCCATCTGAGTTCATTTATGATTCACTAAGCAGTTAAAGACTGGAACCCTACATCCAAGAGCCAAAAAACATTTTAACCAATTTTTTTTCCTGCGAAATCACTAGCAAATTTTATTAATATTATCTTAAGGAGTAAATTAATCAAAATTTCCAAGGAGGATGTTCTCTTTTTCTGTTGAAATTCTATTTCTTTAAATTCTATTTCTTTTGTTTACATTCCTAGTTTTTTAAAACTCTTTTCAAAATGTGTGACTATATAGTACTTTGCCATCTAAGAAGATCATACTGAATATTATTTTCTCTTTCTTTGATGATATGCAATTTTTGAGTGTTGGAGAACCATAAAAATGAACATTGATTATCATAGCACTTATTACACATCATTGTATTTATTGATTTACTCCTCTCTCACTAGACAGTAAGCTCCTTAAAATCTCACTAAACATTATATGCCAGCTCTTAGCACAGCATACAAGAGGTCACGAACTACTGATCTGTATAAAATCTAGCCAACAAATGTAATTTATTGGCCTTACAGATGTTGAGTCATATAGTATTTTGTTTGTTTTTAATCTGTTTTTGTCAAGTTTTAAAAATTAGGAGGTTTCAGTCAAAACATGGATTTCCAGCTTCTGAAAAAAAAAATGGAAAGGTCCAACAACATTGGATGGATGTTACCTCATAGCAACATTCAGCCGGAGAGGCCTTCCCTTTTAATGAAAACATGTATCACATTCTCTACCATTCCCTGGGACCTCCTCAAAATCAAGGCAAAACATCATGTGCCATGAATCACCTAATCAGCAATAGTGTTTTGTGTTCTACTTTAATAGTGGCATTAAAGGAAAGTAAAATATATCTTCACCCACATCTTTGTTTTTGTTTTGTTTTTGTTTTTTAATTAATTAATCTCTACACCCAGTGTGGGGCTTGAACCCATGACCCTGAGATCAAGAGCTGCATGCTCCCCAAACTGAGCCCACGAGGTGACCCTTCACCCATATCTTTGTAAAGTGAGAAATAGAAAAACAGATCTAGAGAACTATATGTTCAACCCAACTGCCCTTCACTCACTTTTCTTCCTCATTCCTATAGACACTTAAATTTTTGAGTTCCAGTGGTCAATAACTTATATGTGAGTGAATGCTGAATTACACTGTCTATATACTTTGTAAGATATGAAGAAATGTATCGTGTAATAGTAATGGTGCTTTACTGCGTTCAAAGGATTTGCATATATGCTACCCCATCTGTGCACTTACCGCATAGCCCAATACTGAAATTAAGTGCTGCCCCCCCCTCATGCTCACCAGTTAGCTCAATCCTGTCTCTGCTTATATTTATTCACCAGTTTTCTCTTTTCCTCCTCACTTGACAGTACTTTCCACCACTCTTTCACTGATGTTTACTCTTCCATTTTCTTTGCTTTCTGTAACCTGTTCAGTTTCCCTACATGGCAAGGTAACTTGACAGTAGCAAATGATGATTTTGATTATTTTTGTATGACCTTATATCCCATAAGTGTAGTTCACCAAAGCAGGACACATAAAAGGAATCAGTCTTTTTCAACCCAAGAAAGGATGGAAGCAAATACCTTTTAAGTATTAATAGACATGGCTTAAAGGACTTATTAGTTAAAAAAAATAATTAAGACACACTAATACAGCAGAAACAGCTAAACACAAAAGCAAACAAGCTAACCCTTAACTAAAAAATACTGGAAGCAATTGATAGTCTCAGATATGTTCAAAAAGTAGTCTTTTTAAGGGTATATTTTTCAAAAGAGGGTATTTATTAAGAATTGAGATGATCTCCTTAACCCGAATTAGAAACATTTTTTTATTATCCCAAATTGTTATGTTTCTTATTTATGTTTATTTTTAGTACCATTATTATCATTCTTAATTTTATTTTATATTTTGTATTTTCATATACAAATTTTTTTGTGATTACAGGTGAAAACATTTTCCTTTATGAATATAACTCAATTTTATGCAAGTATGTCAACTGGGAAATATGATCATAATGAACTAACTCCACAAAGTGAGAATCACCTGTATTAAACATACTGGTTTTTAAAAATTCCTATAAATTATGCCATTTGCATAATATCCTTCATATCAGTGAAAAGTCCTGAGTAATACATATTTTCTGAAAAGAGCCTTTGTGCTTATTATAGTAGTCTTACTGAAATACTTCTGTCCTTATGTACATCTCTTGAAATTTTAAACTAACTGTTCTTAATTTTATTTCAGAGCAAACATCATTTTATTAAAGACTTACCTAAACAGCTTCACCATTAAATCTTTATTAGAACAATTATATATGTCAATTGTTGAGACAGACACCATTTAAAAGAAAATCACAAATAATTTCCCATGTCACCTAGAAACTGATATTGGTATGTATGATTGGATCTTCTTCATATTGGAAGTTTTCAATTTTTTTTTCACTAAGGAAAGCTCTTCTAAATAACAAAAGTAAAATTGTTTCTAGTAATCATAGTGTTTATTTTTCAAAAATTTTGTCGTCTTTCCCTTTTTAGTTTTCCTGCCAAATTGTAAGATAAAAGACATATTCAATTCATAAAACTGGATAATTAATTTGGCAAATTAACCCAAGTCTGTGTCCATACTAAAAGCATGAAACGTTTTTATTATTATTATTGACTCTTAACAGAACACAGGCATGGAGAAGTAGAATTTCTTTTCTTAATGCTTAATAACCATGAGGCTATACCTAGGTGAAATCATTTATATTCACTTCTTACTTAAAATTCTGCAATTTGGTACAGTCAAGAATTTGGTAAATACCATTTTAAATTACTTTGCTCTGCAAAAGTTGTTGAAACGCCACCACTGAAGCATTTGACATATCCTTTCAAAACAGCCACAGATGTTACTTTTTAAAAATAAAAACAATATTGAAGAAGAACCTTTTCTTCTACTTTATCTTGAAAAAGATCTGTTGAAAAAGATCTCTAAAGGCTCTCATAAAGTGTAGATTCACTTAACTTTAGTTAATGTTAATTTTAGGATGTTTGAAAAATTGTTTTAGAAAAGCAACATGAGCTAAAAGCTTAGAATTTGGATCAGACCACCAGAGCAGACCCTAGCTCCACCATGTTCAGGCTTCTATAATTTGAGCAAGTTATGGAAGTTCATCTTTAACTCTTTCTTTCCTTGTTTATAAAATGGGAATCATAGTTACATGTATCTTATAGTGTTGTTGTGAGGGCTGTATGAATTAATACAGGTAGTACGTAGCACGTAGTAAGTCAGCCCTCAAATATTTGCTATTATTTTGGTACCATTAATAGCATAAAACACTGACAACTTTCAAAATGCTGCCGCATAGATGCCTAAAACTGTGCAACCTGATGTGAAACAATTTTGAAAATTCCTACATATTCTCACATATTGGGTTGTATTCTAGCAAAAGATTTTAGAGCTACAATTTGAAATATATAGCTTTATATTGACTATAGCTTTATAAAATGAGAATATTTTATCACATATATGCCAGTGTTGTTGCTGTGGGTTTTTTTTTTAAGTCTATTTATTTTGAGACAGAAAGAGCGAGCATGGGGGAGGGGCAGAGAAAGGAGGAGAGAGAATTCCAAGCAGGCTCTTCACTGCCAATGCAGAGCCTGGGACTCTGTCTCACAAACCAAAGCGTGAGATCATGACCTGAGCGGAAATCAAGAGGTGAATGCTTAACCAGCAGAGCCACCCAGGCACCCAGTTGCTGGTAGTTTTGATTGTTTTATTTTAAGTTAACAGCTTAAAGAATCCATTCACTTTTATGTTCATAGCTTATGATTTTCACTCTTTTTTATTCAAAAGTGCTTAGTATTTTCCATAAATCCATAACATTAGAAGAGTATCTAGTTAAGCTTATTATACTCTGAAATAGCTAAACACAATTAAAGACACTTGTCTATTAGCACCCTAATTTTTACTTATTAGTTTATAATCCTTCATATTCCAAAAAGAATTTAAGGAGATTTACAATTAAATAGAAATAAAAGTGGTCAGAGTAACCAAGAATTATAAAGCAAAGAGAAAGTAAAGACTGAAAAGTAAAAAGCAGGAAAATCAGTACAGGCAAGGCATGCCTATATGCATGCTAGCTTCAAATTTGGCTTAGTCTAACAGCCACACAAAGATTAGCTGTTAACAAGATTCCTACTGCCCAGCAAATGCATGACCTGATGTTGAGACCTGAGAGAACCCCGACTAAATGGTGATACTGGTCAGTTACTTGTCATCCCATCTCATCTCTACTTCTGGCCCATCCCTCAGCCCTGTCTTCTCCACTACTGAAGCTGATACAATCCAGTTTTGCCTCTGCTACAAAGATGTCCTTCTTTCTTCCCTCTGTTGTGCCATTAACAAAACCTCCACAAAGGCTAGTTCAACTTTTTTCCTAAACTAAGTTACTTAAGGTATCCTGCACATACTTACCGTGGTTCGTTCTGGCAGATGCTTTTTTTTTTTTTTAATAGAATGTTTCTCCATTTATTGAGGTCTTCTTTAATTTCTCTCTGAGATATTTGCAGTTTTCAGTGTACAGGTCTTGCACATAGTTTGTTAAACTTATCCCTTAGTATTTCGTATCTCTTGACTCTCCTATCAATAATATTTTTTACATTTTCAATTTCAGTTGCTTATTGCCAGTTTATATAAGTAAAGTTATAATGCTTTTATAATGTATTTAACAGAATAAAAGTCACCCTTTTAAACAGTATAGTTCAGTGGTTTTAGTATGTTCACAAGGTTGTGAAATCATCACCCTTTATAACTTTATAACATCTTTGGCACCCCAAAAAGAAACCCCATAGCCATTAGTAGTCACTCCTCATTACCCTTCCTCCAGCCCCTGACAACCACTAATCTATTTCTATCTCTATGGATTTAGCTATAGAATTAATTTTATGCACTGACCTGACATCATGAGACCTTGCTAAACTCATTCTTTCTAGAGCTTTTTTATGAATTCCTCCAGGTTTTCTACATATATGTTCATATTGTCTAAGAAACTGAATATACAAATAGACAATACTCAAACCAAATACGACAATAGAACTTTGACCCACAACCTCTGCAGCAATCAACCCAGAGTGATCAGAACTAGATCGCCGACTGCCAGCTTCCCTGTGTTTTGATTCTGCTTCTAACTCAAGACCAACTAGAAAAAGACAAATGTGCTTCCCAAACCACCATATAAGACTCTCACTTCTAGTTAACCCACATCTAGCTTCTCCATGCCAGCAGCTTCCAATCAGTGCTTACTTGAAGCCTTCCCTTCTTTTCATTATAAAGCTTTCTTACCCCCTGCCTGACTTTGAGTCTGTCAAATGCAAGTGTTATTGACTAACTGTTATAGCAAACTCTGAATAGTCATTCTGGAATGTTCTTAAGAGGAAGGCAGCCATCGCAATCTCTGGGAGGACTTTGGGGAGCGGAGAAAAAGACCCAGGTGGTTTTGGTAGTGTTCTCCTTTTCCAATGCCAACCTCTGGAAAACATTGGCTTAAAGCAACTGATAGAATCTAACTAAATTTAATGAATTAACCATTCCTAGTAAGGAAAATGATAAAGGAGGAAAGAGACAATGGCCCCAATGTGTATAACTAAGATATAGTACTAGTTCACAGGTGGATTCTAACTTGGGGAATAGTTTACATTGGGGAATAGTTTACAATTATTATTTTTTTGAGAGAGAGAGAGAAAGCGAGAGAACATGCGCACACAAGAAGGGGAGAAGGGTAGAGGGAGGGAGGGAGGGAGAAAAAGAGAGAGTCGTAAGCAGGCTTCACACTCAGCACGGACCCCAATGCAGGACTCGATCCCATGACCTTAGAATCATGACCTGAGCCGAAATCAAGAGTCAAGCGCTGAACTGACTGAGCCATCCAGGATCCCTAGTACAATTTATTTTTTTAAAGTATATCCGTTTTTACTGTAGAGCACAGAATGAATTTTGGTATTATTGGTGTGAAGAGAAATTAATATATTAATTTATTATCTATTAATATGTTACATTCATAAAATAATAAACCTGACTTGTCTGGTTCTTTGGGGATATGTCTTCTTGGAGTTGCCATTTTGTTTTTACTGGATTTTGTTCAAGAGGAAGTTGTGAAGCAGGGTAGACGGGATTAACATTAATCAAGTACCATCTCTATGTGACAGATATCATGAAGACATTTTAATGGTCTTTCATTTCAGGGCTGGCATTCAGCTGGCAAGCACGGGCAAGGCTTGCTGGTAGTTTATGACCAGCATCTGTTCTGATCTATTAGTGCCCAAGCTCAACCATTTACACATTGCTAAATATTTTAGTGTTACCCTTACTTTATTTAATCTTCAAAATAAACCTCCAGAGAGACAGGAACACTGGAAGCTGGAGGCAGAGATACTATTCAGGGACCCTTGACCCTGACTTTTCCAGCTCTTCCCCATCTTGCCCAGAGGAGTTTTTCTTGTCCGTGCTAGTTTGGTTCTAGAACATGGGAGAACCAGTGTCTGTAAGAATTTTCTTACGTGGAAGTGCCTAGAGTATAAATGCTTCTAGGATAGTAAGTTTGAGTTTTAAAAGTTGTGTTTTTCAACCCTGGCAGTAGTGTCTCTGGCAGCTGTGTGGCCCATAGGGAACCAGAGGAAGAGGAAAGCCAAGCCAAGGTATGCTGTGTCTGCATGCACCTGCTTCTGATACAAATGGCCACCTGGATCCAGGTGGAATCCACTTTGGTATTCTTGGCTGAATATTGGGAAATGGCAGGTGTGCGTGTGATACCTTCCTGCCCATCTATAACCAACCTGAAATGCTACAAATTCTGTGAGAAATGAGGCACCTCTGACAAAGGGAGGTTAATTTGTAAAATAAGTATTAGAGGTGTCTTTGAGACTCTAAAGCCTACATATCTTCTTTCCACTTTCTTTTAGCTGAAAAACATTTTTGTCTAGAAACAATCTTGCATAGCAGCCCGATCGGTTAATAAGAAACAATTATGTATGCTCTGATTAAAGCAACATGAAGGCCAAGAGTTCACTCAGCTACACCCTGTCTACTTTGAGCAGTGCCCGAAGTACCTTCATGAAACTTAACATCACACTCTTTTAACAGTCGAGTTGGAAAAACACTGACTTCCAAAATGCTGCTGCCCTCAGACCCACTCTTGTTCACCTTGGTAAATAATTTATTCAACAAACATACTGTGTAGCTATTGAGTGCCAGACTCCAGGAATACAAAGATAAATAAGTACCGTCTGCCATCAAGAAGCTCATAGTCTGAAGGAGGAGAAAAATACAGGAAAACCAAATTAAAAAACAAACAAAAATAACCACTGATATCGAGCCCTTCTGTGTCAATTCTCACAACTTTAAGATATAGGAATGTTTAGCTCTTTAACAGATGAGAAAACTAAAGTCAGAGAAGTTAAGAGATGTATTGTCATGAATCCTCTGAGTGACAGAATAAGGATTATCATCCTGGTCCCAGGGCTGCCAAAAAACCCAGGCTCTCTCCTCTGTGGGATGCAGCCTGTAATTTGTTGTAAATCTTTGACAAAGTAAGCACATTTAACCACAGATTTAAATTTAAAATGCAAATCTCTTGAACAAGAAGGAGGGAAAAAAGCCCACAGAAACCAACAGATTAAATCATTAAAATCATTATCCTAATACCCCTTTACACAACCACTGTCATTACACACCTGTTAGCTCCTTCCCTCTCCCAACAACTCTGTGGGGTAGGAAAGGCAGATATTGCTTGGCTTTCACTGAGGGGAAATGGAAGGTAACCTGGTGGGGTGAAATGTACTGGCCTAAGGGAAAATCACCTTATCTTTCAATCACCATCTCTAAGTAGCTGTGAGACTGTGGGCAAGTCAGCTAACCGTGTTAGGTGACGTTTTGCTCTTCAGCAAAGTAGAGAGTCCAGATCTCCCATCTTTCAGGTAAGGGCCCTTCAGTTCTGATATCTGCAAGATAGTATGTGGCCTGGTCAAGAATAGACACTACCTTCTGTTCCAAAGTCTTCTATGATTTCATGCTGCTTGTTAATATTAAGCTGTAGGGAAACTTCCTGGTTTCCTAGGCATAGAATTTGGTCATGTAACAATTTTAATTTCTAATCTAATTTATTTTTAATTGTAATTAGACCAAGCTAATTAAAAAAATAGGTGAATAGTCCTTACTGGTTAGAAGCTGTGAACCTACATGAAAATTCAAGAACCTGTGGGTGGGAACACACTGGAGAATAATCTAGATGAATATAAAAGAAGAGACACAGAGAAGTGATAGCACTTTGTGACCGCACTACAGACTTCCTATACAGAAGGATGTTTTTCTAGTGCAGACCACAAAATTATCAGGGCAGCAACTTATCTTAGCACTAGGGATTTCAGTCTCAAAGTATCTGCAGAAACTTTCATTCCTCAGAAAGCAAAACACTGACAGTTTCTTGACCGACCTTGCCGATAATTTCATTTCCCAGAAGGCAAAGTAAGCAGTAAGGGGAACTCCTACTCTGGACCCAATTCTGACAGAAACCAGTAGGTAAGATGGAAATGATGGGAACCTTGGGGAAAAGTGGCCATGTGCTCTCAGAGCTTGATTTAAGCAGTGTTCTGCCTATGCAAACACAAATGATTCTAATGAGCAAGAGAATGGGGAGGAAACCAGAGAAACCAGTGTGCAGCACAGGGACCAACTGACAGGCTCTGAATTTAAAACAGTATGTGCAGAAAAAGGTAAAAGGGGGGCACATAATCAAGCACAAATATATGAAGATAGCATAGACCTATAAAAATAACATCAGCAAGACTAAAGCACAAAAAGAGCTGGGGCTTGTGAAAGATGCTAAAGAGAACAAAAACGATTTCCTTAGCATGAAATAAGGAAGAAGATCAATACAGGAATAGGCTCATTTTTTTTTAAGTTCAAGACATAAAATTTATTCATGAAAAAGAAAGGAAAGTATTTTTACTTCTTTATGTTTCTTCCCTGTTGGTTCATTCATATCTCTGTTCACATGCCATCTCTTCAGGATCTTGACCACACTTTATAAAATAATTCTCTCTAACATACTCTGATTCCTAAACTTTTCATTCTTCTAATCACTGACTGCCATTACTTCACATACTTATGTGTTTTTCTTCTGAACTACAGTGTAAGCACTATGAGTGCAAGGACTTTGATTTGTTCAGTACAGTATCTTGAGTACCTTGTATGTACCAAGTACTACTCAATATGTATTTGTGGAATGGATGAGGTCAAGGCCATTAGACATTGGCCAAAAATTGAAAGACAACGTAGCTAGATTGTTTCTAATGTAAATAACATTCATTGAGGACAGAGTAGGTATCATACACTGATATTTATTTGCATTTTTCATTTAATCATCCTAGCTATGAAACATGCATTATTATCAGACTGAATAATTTGTCCCAGATCATACAACTAGAGAAATGTATAGCTATGATTTGAGCCAAGATCGCTAAATTCATGGTTTGAGCACTTCACCCATGTGCCATACTTGGAGAATCTGACCGGTCTAGGTGCCAGTATGTCCCTGGACCTCTATGAGTTATTACTAGAGACCTTCTCAGTAAGATTATGGAGTATTTAGCTGGTTACCTTTGAGAAATAGAGTGAAAGGGTTAAGAGAAAAACACTTTATGTTAAAAAAAAATGGCAGTCTGCAAACTTCGAATCCATGAAAATAATGTTGCTGGGGGGAGAATAGCCTAGATTATATTTATAAAAGACCATTACAAATCGCAATCACAAAAGACAATTTTGTGAGCATTTTTTAAAAGTTGCTATTAGGAGAAAGTATAAATTCAACAAGAATAAGCTATGCAGCCCAATCTTATTTTTTTTTCTTTTTTTTTTTTCAACGTTTATTTATTTTTGGGACAGAGAGAGACAGAGCATGAACGGGGGAGGGGCAGAGAGAGAGGGAGACACAGAATCGGAAATAGGCTCCAGGCTCTGAGCCATCAGCCCTGAGCCTGACGCGGGGCTCGAACTCACGGACCGCGAGATCGTGACCTGGCTGAAGCCGGACGCTTAACCGACTGTGCCACCCAGGCGCCCCATCCTATCTATGGGTAGATACAAAGACCCACTGATTTACCCTTGAAGCTATTTTTTTTTAATTTAAAGTAAGAAAAGCAGTATGGTTTCTCTTCTTAGGGTATAAAGTTGTCCATTTTTGCCAAATAATAAGTACATAAATGCATTTATAATATGGAGGATGACATTAGAATTTGAGATCTTACTTCATCCTCTTCCTCCTCTTGGAATTTTTTAAAAAGTAATTTCTACCACCAACGTGGGGCTTGAATTCATGACCCTGATATCAAGAGTCACGTGCTTCACCAACTGAGCCAGCCAGGCACCTCTAGAGTTTTGGATTTCAACACAAGAATTTGGGGATGGGGGGCACAATTCATCCCTTGACACATAACTGGAAAAGAAATTGAAATGGGCCAACTGGGTCCTTAATATAGCATGAAATGCACAATAATTGTTACATTCTTCCCTTAAATTTCAGTCCCTTCCTCTTGAGGGGATGTAAACTCTCAAAAAGAAAACTGGAAAATAACATTACACCCAGGAAGGGCTTCTTGATGGAATTCCTTTAGGTACCAGAAATTTTAATTTTCAAAATATAGGGATCCTAAACCTTGTTATAAGGAATAACTTTAAGTAATCCTAACTTTGACCCTCAAGATTAAATCAGAGGGAAGAAGTACATTCTGGTCAAAGCAGGGCTTCAAAAGAACTTACCTCAGTCTCTTCCCCATTCTCTAACCTTGTGGTAGAAAAGGCATTAAAAGTATTATTCATCCATTGCCTTCTATTACTATCAGCATGCGGTGAAACCATCTCAGGATTTCATTTTCTTTATATAAGTGTAGTTATCAGGACCGTTTTGGTTGCAAGTTATGGAAATAATTCAAATAAGCTTCAGCAAAGCAATTTACTGGTTCATAGATCCCTAAAGTTTAATAACTGGAATTAAGGCTCAAAATCAGCCTTCCTTAGGGTCCATAAACCCATCAATTCTCCCTTTGCCTACAAGTTGGCTTTGGATTTCCAGTTTAAAAAATTACAAGGACAGACTATGTATGATTGGCTCATTTTTGGCGGAGTGTGCACCATAAGACCAATCAGGAGTTCAAGGTCAAGGAAGACCACAACTCCTTTCTAGAACTTTTCAAAAGACAAATGTAAAGATATTTGAAAGTGCTTGAGACTTTTGGGTGAAAATAACATGCTACATAAGTAAAGTATATTCTAATAACTTAGAATATACTTATCATTTTTGAGTATTTAGCTAAATGGAATCTGTCTACAAAAAGAAGTTTGAAAACTAGTTTTGTATAATAGCTATCAATGTATGTTTTGGTATTTTTAGTATAATACGATATTTACAATCTTACTGGTTTGTTTAAGCTGAACAGAAAAATACCGATTCTTATTTCTACTCTTTTTTGTTTCCTGAAGTTCTTATAGCTTGGTAAATAAATGTGATCAAATTCCATTTCAGTATAACCAGGTTTAGCTTGCAAGTTAAACTGACTATATCATTAATTTATTACATTAGAGAAAGGAAAGTTTATGTGTTATTCATGAGAAAATTAAATGTTAAAAAAAGAAAATATTTTTGAATTTAGTTTTATGTGCAACAATGAATGAGATAAAAAAGACAAAAAAGAATGAATGTGGTAATTCCAATATTTTATGTCTTTGTGGGTCTGATTCTGCTTTTTATCTTTTTTTCACCTAATTTTTGATTATTCGACTCTCACCACCACCCCCTTTTTAAATAGTGTGTTTGTGATTTCTAACTTATACCTATGGAATTCTATCTGTTAAAATTCTTGGAGTGATGAAATAAAGATGGGCTCTCTAGAGTGGATTTTTGTTTTTTAATTCTACTGAGCCCAAAAGGCACAGCTAGGGACCAGTTTAAATCCTTATCTTGGAATCTTTACACCACTGAGATTACGTGAATTTTTGCTGGAATAAAAATAAGGCTGTTTTATGATTATGAATTTTTAGAGGAGAATTTTTTTCTCCTTAGTTATACATTTAAGACTTAAAGTTTTTCTTGCAGTTTCCTCTATGAGATGATTGCTTTGTAGACCAGGTTAATGATAAGGATATATGCATTTTGGATCCCAGCACAAGCCTTGGGCTGTGTCACTTTTTCTAGTACCAGCAAGAACATGAAAAATAAAATTCTTGTTCACCCCATTCAGTAAACGTCCTTAAGGTAAGAGATACTTCAGTGGTTAGCAACCTTAGAAAAATCATGTTGTCCTCTAAATTAATGTAGAAAAAAACATGCTAAAATTTCATATCCATTAAAGATTTTTTAAAAGTCAAATCAAACTAAAAACAAAAAAAGGAAAATTTCTTAACTTGACAGAGGATATCTACAAATACTTATAACTTAATGGTGAAACTTTCATAGAATTCAGTTTTAAAAACAGGAAAAAAAGTTGTCTACTATCATCATGTCTGTGCAATACTAGGTTAGACTGGTCTATTGGTGGAGAACACGAAAATGAAATGGTGTAAAAACTGGAAAGGAAGAAATAAAGCTGAAAGTATTCACAGAAAAAGCACTGTGTTTATAGGAAATACAAGAGAAAATACAGATAAAGTACGAAAATTAATAAGGAAGTTGAGAAGATTTGCTGGATAAAATAAAAATACAAAAGTTATTTGTGTTTCCGTGTACCAGAAACAAACATTAGGAACTATCACTTTATTTTTTATTTTATTTTTTTTTTCAACGTTTATTTATTTTTGGGACAGAGAGAGACAGAGCATGAACGGGGGAGGGGCAGAGAGAGAGGGAGACACAGAATCGGAAACAGGCTCCAGGCTCTGAGCCATCAGCCCAGAGCCTGACGCGGGGCTCGAACTCACGGACCGCGAGATCGTGACCTGGCTGAAGTCGGACGCTTAACCGACTGCGCCACCCAGGCGCCCCTAGGAACTATCACTTTAAAAAAGAAATCATTAAAAACATATAATTAAAAATTTTAATAAAATGGTAGAGATATATCTAACAAGTTTATGAAATAAAACTTTTTTGAAAAATATTACATATAAAAATATACATATAACATTTATATAATATTGTATAAAATCTAAGATTTATATAGAAGAAAGAATGGTCTTAGGAGCCAAAATACTCTTGATAAAGATCACATAGAGGAACTTACCAGGTTTTTAAGTTAGCAGTGAAATATTGGTGAAGGGATAAACAAATTGAAAGAAAAAAACAGAGAGCTAAAAATTAGATCATAAAATATATGGAAACTTGATTCATGAAAAGCTAGCTTTGAAGATCATTTGGGAAAGTATAAACCATTCAATATATGGTGTAAAAACTATAATTTCTATTTTAAAAATTTATTTCTAACTCACACCGTACACAAAAATTTCAAATGGATTAAAGGCTTAAATGTGAAAAACAAAATGTTAAAAACACTGAGATCAAGTGAAAGATTTCTTATGTAGGAAAGATATAAGCAAAAATCGAAACTTTGTTAAGTTTAACCGCATTAAGATTCAGAATTCTGTCGTAAAAGGGCACCTTAATAAAGTGAAAGGATGGAGAGCACCCCAAACACTGTCAGTTTGATGCTGCCCTATTTGAACCCACATTTGGTCAAATACACGCTTTAAAAAAAAAATAAAGAAGTAAAAAGGCAATCCACTAGCTAGAAAAATACATTTATTACACAAATAAAGAACAATGGATTAATAAAGATATTGCCTAGAATTTTTAAATTTGTTTTTAAAAGATTTTACTTTATTTGTTTATTTTTAATGTTTATTTACCTTTGAGAGAGAGAGTGTGTGCAAGTGGGGGAGGAGCAGAAAGAGAGGGTGACACAGAATCGGAAGCAAGCTTCAGGCTCTGAGCTGTCAGCACAGAGACCCGACTCAGGTCTCTAACTCACAGACTGTGAGAACATGACTTGGGCCAAAGTAAGACACTCATCGGACTGAGCCCCTAGATTTTATTTTATTTTTAAAGTTTATTTATTTGTGTATTTATTTATTTATTTATTTACTTATTTATTTTTGAGATGGAAGGGGCAGGGGGCAGAGAGAGAGGAAGAGAGAGAATCCCAAGCAGGCTCTGTGCTTTCAGCACAAAGACCATCAAGGGGCTCCATCCCATGAACTGTGTGCTCATGACCTGAGCCGAAATCCAGAGTTGGACACTTAATGGACTCAGCCACCCAGGTGTCCTTAGAAGATTTTATTTTTAAGTAACCCCTACACCCAACATGGGGCTCAAACTTACAACCCTGAGATCAAGAGTCCTGTGTGCCACTGACTGAGCCAGCCAGGTGTCCCTACAATTCAATTTTTAAAAAATTGGTTAAAGAGAATCAATACCTCATAGAACAGAAAACCCTAATTGTTAATTAAGTGAGAAAAGATGCACAATATCATGAATAATCAAAGAATTGAAATTTGAAACTCTGAGGAGTTTTTATCTCCTATTCAGAAAAGTGATAAAAATTTTAAGGTACCTGACAACAAATAATAAGTGCTAACAAGGTTGTAGAACTATTGAAACATTTATCTTTACATAGTTGACAGGAATGTAAAATTGATACATTGTGCAAGTTAGGAATTTTCTAATAAATTTGAAACTTCATACTCTGTGACTCAGCAATTTCATTTTCAAGTATATATTCTAGAGCAATTTCACAACCTCACATTATTGGCATTTTAGTCCAGATAATTCTTTTTTGTGGTGACTGTTTTGTGCCTTAAAGGGTTTTTAGAGCATCCCTGGATTTTATCTATGAGAAACCAGTAGAATCCCCCAAGTTAGGACAACCAAAAATGTTTCCACACATTGCCAAACACTACCTGGGGGCAAAATCACTCCTGGTTAAGGACTGCTTGCCCTAGAGAAATTTTAGTACATACATTTATGCATGTTAAAGAATGTTATAGCAGCACCATGTAAACAGTAAAAAACAAAACCAAAAAATTGGAAGTAACCCAAATACCAATCAATGTTAAAGACAAATAAATTATGGCACATAATGGAATACTATACAACAGGTAAGCTAATGAATTATAGTTAGTGCAACAAAAGTTTGAAACTGAAGAACTTAATGTTGAATGGAAAAGTCACAGACAAATACGTACATTTTCACTTACATATTATTGCAAACATATCAACAAAATAATAATATGTTTAGGGGTGCAAATACATGCAATAAAATTATAAGGAAAATAAGGGATAGGGAAAATTTAGGATACTGTTTAGTTCTGAGGAAGACGGTTAAGGAATTATAGAAGGGCACAAAGAGAACTTGGAAGGTCACAGGGGACACAGGCATTCATGATTTATTTCTTATATGTGTATTGGACATTTTATTTTTTAGCTGCTAAATATTTAATTTTTTAAAAAGGAAGCAAGTATTTTAACCTTATAAACTGTGAAAAGCAATTCAATAACACAACAGAAATGTCTTTTTATTTATTTAATAATTTTGATTTGTATGTTTGAACTGAAATGGTAAAAACTCATTTCATAAGCCAACTTAGGTTATTGCTAATAAGTTCTGTGGTTAAAACAAAATGTATTAACCGTCCATCAAGAAGGACATCCTGTCTTCAAAGACAATGGCTATTAACAGATAACATATTCAACCAACTGCTCTAAAAGCAGAGCTTTATTATTATTATTTTTAAACAGAAGAATCTAGTGTCAGTAATCAGTGTATGGAGTGAATTTCCTCTTATAAAAAGCCCATCAACTGTTTTTTGCTAATTAAGATGAATATTATTCCTGTGAAATGAACCAAAAAGTTATATGAAACCGGAAATCCCAAAAGGGATCTATAATCTACAAGAATAATTGCTTGCAATTTTAATTGAAGGAAAAAGAGAGAACTGTTTTTAATCTTTCCTTTTCTCAAAATATTAAACTAATCAACCTGTTGGCCAATTAACAATTCTTTACTATTACTACATCTGACCTAAAAATTGACATTTGATATATTTGAAACCGTCGTGGAATTTTAAAAAATAAATTGCACAATGACTATTGGCTATACTTAACTCCAGTATGGAACTTTTGTCATTCATGAAATAAAGTAACAAATTTTTATTAATGCTCTCAGAAATAAAACATATTTTATTATTCATTGAAGACTAGATGCTGTGACTATTCACAGAAATATGAATTCAATCTTTGTTCATTAAGTACAGCCAGAATTGGGAATGAGAGGAAAGATCTGTTTTGCTGAAGAGCAGATTAATTACACTGAGAAATTTGCTTTATTTAAATAGTTGGCATTTGTCTCTAATCTATTAGAAAAACTTGTTAATTCTGAAGATTTATTCTGTTTTAAAGTTAGTTTGAATAGATACATGTGAAACAAAATATATATTTACTTTTCAATTTAGTTCACATAGTAATTCAGAAATTTAGCAGCTTGCTTAAATTTGCAGTTACAAATCAGAAAGAAATAGTTGGAATGAGCAGATGTTTTAGTTATCCAATAACTTGTTACACTGACCTGATCTTGGTTATGGGTGGGAGGTTAATTTTGTTTATCTTTTTTCTAAAATGTCATGATATGTCAGTTGTACTAAAGATAGAGTAGAAGCAAGAAGAGAATTAAGAATTAAAATTTTGATTCCCCAATAAATCAGATTAGCATCTTTGCAGCATAAACCTATTAGAAATATATACATCCATATACAAATAGATATGAATTTGGCTTCCCAGTCTTTAGAAAAGACTGATGCTAGATTTTTCCCTCACCTATTATTTACAGTGGTATTTAAAGCAAAGTGAGAAATTTCATTTAAAATTTTTAGGTACATTTAAAAAATAGCTATATGAAAAGAATATTATCAAAATGCACAATATATAGTCTCTCATTTATACAATGTAATTTGGATGAGACTTTCAATACAAGTGAATTTTGCAAACGAATGAAAATTACCCTTTTAATCATTAAAACCCTTTTAATCATTAAAACCTTTTCATTCTAATGACTCCAAATCTCACAATATTATCTTATGCTCTGTATAGTAAGTTTAAGGATGCATCATTTTATTGTAAAATTCTAGGGCTAGAAAGGAATTCAGATTTAATAAAAAATCTTCCAGTATAACTCTCTGATTTAAGAGATCAGAAATTTTAAACCCAAAGTATACGATATAGCTTCTCAAAATCTATCGTATAGTTAGTCTGTGGTCCCTCAATTCTTTCTTACAACTGATGAAAAGGTGGGAACAGCATCTGACTTTTCAATTCATTCCTCTTGCCCCTCTCGGTTTTTATAATATCCTTCCTGGTTTGTGAGCTAGACAATCAGAGAACAAATTCTGTTTTAGATTTATGTAAACTGAGAGCAAGTGGGATGTAAGTGAGAATTTGGGAAGTATTAATGTGAACATGAGTAAGATGCTGGCTAGAGCACCTTTTTTTTTTCTTCCCTAAATTTCCTCTAAAATTATGGCTTATGTCCAGATGAAGTTGTTGGATATTTGAGATATAACTGCAGCTCATACATTTATGCTGTATTTTCATATAATAAATTACTCCTGAGAAGAAATTTTTAATCTTGAAAATATTCTATTAGTTCTATTTATTATGTTTATTATTAATAAATGATTTTAAAATATTATTTAGATTTAAAAAAACCCTTGTGCTAACATATTCTTATAGTTACCTAGTTGTCTATTATACTTTATTACTCTCAATCTTGGATCTTAAAATAATTCTGTACATTAAACTTGTAAAGGTGATTATTGGTTGTAGGTGAGTAAATTACACAGATTTTACATCACAGTTTTCTGTTATTATTGAGGAGTTTGATTTACTGTCTTAAAAGTGTGAGCTTATTTTAAAAGTTTTACCTTCATGTTTTAGCCTGTTTCTAGCTAGACCTTTTCTTCTTTTTTAAAAACGATTTAATTAATTAATTTGTTAATTAATCAATTTATTTATAGAAGATTTTATTCTTAAGTAATCTGTATACCCTTTGTGGGGCTTGAACTTGCAACCCTGAGATCCAGAGTCACATGCTCTACTGACTGAGCCAGCCAGGCATCCCTATATTGGCTTTTCTTCTTAAAAATTTCATAAAATATCAAATTCTTATGAACTATACACCAATGTGAAACTGCAGATCTTTTCATTTCAATTTTAAAATGTTTATTTTTTCACACACATATACCTGAATTCTAGGAGTATTTTTGTATGGGAGTAAAATTAATAAAAGTGATAGCTTTAACCTCATTTTAAATTCTTCATTATCTTTTTTTTAATCCAATTAAACTTCAATTTATATTTTTGGTTCCTTCTGGGCTTAGCTGCAGTTTTTTGTTTGTTTGTTTTGTTTTTGCCTTTGCTCTTTTAAAATTGTGTAAGATCATTTTGATTATGCAATTGGCACAAGACTATTTCCTCTGTTACATATATTCACATTTCATTAATAATAAATATACTGTTTTAAATAGTCTAATATTCAAATAATGGTGTTGTTCTGATTATAAAAATATACATATTTATTATAGGAAATTCAGGAATTGAAGATGTAATGAAGACTATTAAACTACCCATTTTCCACTGTTTTGTGCACCTTTTTTTGAGGTTTTTTCCCAAGTCTACCATATGCTCTCAATTCTCTTTCCTCTTGATACACAAGCACACGTGTACACAATGTACAATGTATGTATTTTGTGCCCTGCATTTCCACTATTATTAATAGCAATTTTGATGATCAGTTTATTTCAAAGTGATTTTTTTCTACAGTGAGAAATTCCTTCTTTTTATAGGGAATATCCAAGACTACTGGGAAAAAAACATCATAGGAAGCAGTAATAACTTGCTGAGAAATATCATTTTACATTGACCTTTCCCATTCAATAAAATTAATTTTTATTGTTATTTGAATTGTAAAGAGGTTATGATTAAGACTAAAACTAAACATTACCTTTTGACATCATAAAAACATAAAGGCAAGGAAACTATGTGTTTAAACAAAATCATACAGTAGCTAGCTCGCTTAGGAGAAGTTATGATATATGCTCTTAGAAAACAAACATTTTTAAATTCACAGATGCTGCAAAGCCCTGGTCAAACATAAATTACAATCAGTTTTTATGTAACAGTAAAAATTCCAAAGGACTCTTACTCACCAACTCTCAATATGTATCACAGATATGCTTTTTCTTTATGCTCATAGAATATAAACCACATTTATTTCTATATCTGTGTATACTTTAAAATAAATTATCCCAGAAAACAAAATGTTGACTACACTGTGTTCAAATGCAATACAACAACAACAACAATAACAACAAAAACAACAAAACCCAGAAATCTTATACTCTGAAGAGCCTGTACATGGTGAGAATTTTGGAATGCTTATAGAATTTGAATGCAGTATCCATTTATTTCAAGAATATAAGCTGCTTTATAATTATCAGATCATTCAATACTTTTAGCAAATGCCACTCCATTTTTATTATAACAATTCACTCTTTCTTGTTCAAGTACTATCATATATAGAAAGAGCTCTTTACTTACCATTCTGGGAAAGATGAAATTTATCATTATGCCACAAATACCCTGGAAAGCAAAGAAAATATTATTATTTATTATACCTCCATCCACAGGGTTCTAACCGCCAAATGTAATGCATCAGCAGCAAAACAAAAATGAAGTAAATCTATTGCAGAAAACACAAATCAGTGTTCTAAGAATTCTTGAACATGTATTACATGATTTTGAACAGAGCTACTTTAGAATTAAGCAATTGTTGTGATAAGGAGTTTCAAAGTCAGAAATAGAACATTATATTTTCCCCAAACAAATATATTAGGATTAAGAGAATGTTGTCAATGAACTACTCTCCTTCTCCCCCTTTAGCTCAGTTGAAACTTTCATTTCTATAGATGCGACAGCTATACCCAAAACTCTTTAAGGGAAAATTGAGGGTCATTCTACTTTCTTGAGGTCAACATTAGTGACCATTTTTTTATACATTCTTTTTTTTTCAATATATGAAGTTTATTGTCAAACTGGTTTCCATACGACACCCAGTGCTCATCCCAAAAGGTGCCCTCCTCAATACCCATCACCCACCCTCCCCTCCTTCCCACCCCCCATCAACCCTCAGTTTGTTCTCAGTTTTTAAGAGTCTCTTATGCTTTGGCTCTCTCCCAATCTAACCTCTTTTTTTTTCTTCCCCTCCCCCATGGGTTCCTGTTAAGTTTCTCAGGATCCACATAAGAGTGAACACATATGGTATCTGTCTTTCAATGTATGGCTTATTTCACTTAGCATCACACTCTCCAGTTCCATCCATGTTGCTACAAAGGGCCATATTTCATTCTTTCTCATTGCCACATAGTACTCCATTGTGTATATAAACCACAATTTCTTTATCCATTCATCAGTTGATGGACATTTAGGCTCTTTCCATAATTTGGCTATTGTTGAGAGTGCTGCTATAAACATTGGGGTACAAGTGCCCCTATGCATCAGTACTCCTGTATCTCTTGGGTAAATTCCTAGCAGTGCTATTGCTGGGTCATAGGGTAGGTCTATTTTTAATTTTTTGAGGAACCTCCACACTGTTTTCCAGAGTGGCTGCACCAATTTGCATTCCCACCAACAGTGCAAGAGGGTTCCCATTTCTCCACATCTTCTCCAGCATCTGTAGTCTCCTGATTTGTTCATTTTGGCCACTCTGACTGGCGTGAGGTGATATCTGAGTGTGGTTTTGATTTGTATTTCCCTGATGAGGAGCGATGTTGAACATCTTTTCATGTGCCTGTTGGCCATCTGGATGAGTGACCATTTTTTTTTAATCCAAATTTATATATAAGTTATTTTCCTGTTTGGAATCTTGAACTGGAAATCTGATGTAGGAGGTGAGAAACAAAATTAGAAGTCTAAGCTCCAACTTTTCCACACTAAATAAATGATAACAAAGCATTATTTATTTTCTTACTGTTTTCTGTTCATTAAAAACAAGGTTTTGATTGCACCCATGATAAGAATTAGAACAAAATTATATTTGAAAAAGGAATTTTTTCTTGAATTTCTTGTGTTCTTTAGAATTTTGTAATTAAAACTTACTCTCACATTTAATAATTAGTACAAAATTACCTTTCTTAGTGTCAATAGTTCTAAAATAAAGAAACATGTCAGTATGTAAGAAAATATGCTTTTCTCATATCCTGATAGTGTTATTATGTATTGGTCATTTTCCGTTCCTTTATTTACTTATTTTTTAAATATCATAATTTAGAGAAAAACACACTGAGTCATTTCCCTCTACCTCCCCTACCAAAACTAGATGTCTAAGGAAATTTTAATAGAAAACATACTCAGAAAATGGTTTTTACTTGAGTTTTTGGATAATGACATTTCAGACCCTTCAAAGTTTTGTTTTGTTTTTAAGTTTATTTACTTATTTTGAGAGAGAGAGTGCACGCAAGCAGGGAAGCGGCAGAGACAGAGTGTGAGAGAGAATCCCAAGGAGGCTCTGTCTGCACAGAGCCCAAAGCAGGGCTCAATCTCACCAACTGGAGATCATGACCTGAGCTGAAATCAAGAGTTGATGCTTTAACCCAATGAGCCACCCAGGGGCCCCAAGGCTATTTTTGAATGAAATAATTTTGAATAATAATTGTCATGTGTTAATGTAATTTGAATCATTATTTCCAGTAAAGAAAATGTTTCTATAAATAAAAACTAGCTAAAAATTCAAACTTTATACACACACACACACACACACATATATATATGTATGTATATTTAAGTAAGCTCTATGCCCAACATGGGACTTGAACTCACGACCCTGGGATCAGAAGTCACATCCTCTACCTACTGAGGCAGCCAGGTGCCCCTGAAATGACAGATATTGATGTTCACAAAATTTACTGACTTTTTTTCTGGAGAATAAAATTAAGATTTGAAGTGTGTCCTACTTAGATTTTGACATAGAGGATATCTTAGTTTTTAAACATTTTTACTTTTAAAGAAACATTTGGGTAGTTTCTGTAGAAATTCTGTAATGATTCAGGAATTCTGCCAATGAGTATAGGAATAGTTTTAAGGAAACTTAAAATAGTTTCTTAAGTTTAAGGAAACTTAAAATAGTTCCTTTTAAGGAAACTATTTATATACTTAATTGTACATATTGACAATTTATTTCAAAATTTTGTATTTATTGATTTTTAATGAAATATTTTAATGGAAAAGACTTTTAACTTAGAAATATTTTATTGTATGTGGTGCTTATTCCCAAAGAATTATTAATACTATTTTTGATATTATAACTCATATTTATAATTTTTAAACTGCTCAAAAAAAAAAAGCAAAATAATTTTAAGCACCAGCTCCTGAAGAGGGCAGCACGTTCTAGATATTATTGAATTCCAAGCTCAAATATGACAGCTTTGGCTTCAGAATACTTTTTTCTAAGAACTTGAGAGAAAAAAATTGGATATTTTTTATAGATGTCTATTCCCATGATACAATAAACTAGCAGAAATTCTAGGCAGCTGCAGACCAAGGTCAAAACTGTATTTGATTATTAAAAGAGAACATTCAAATTAGACACCTAAAGCAATGTATTTAGAAAGGGAACAACAAAATACTAGTAAGGAGACTTTCCATAAGGAATGTGTTTTATCTTAATACTGTAGATAACTTTTCCTATTGGCAGTGCATTGACTGTCAAAACTACTAAAGGAGTTAGATTTAATTATCTCACTTCTTGCACATTTCATCTCAATTGCTATGGCAACATTCAGTTGCCTCAGCAGCAATGCACACTTTAATCAGATATTTCCTCCTTATTTCTCTATGAGCCAAAACTGTGTAGTCAAATTTACAACCAAGTCCTGATGAATCTGATAACACTTCCTACAATTTAATGGGCAACTTGCCTCCACCCACACATATAAATATTTTCAGAGAGGCTTGTAACTATTGGACAAGTGTAAGACTTGATAAGAATATACATTTGGACTTTCCTACTTCACTTTTTTTTCTCTTTCTGCCACCATTCCTTTATAGCAAATTAGTTTTTTGTGTGTTTTTGTGGTTTTTTTTGCCAATTTGAAACTCACTCCAGCAAGCCTCTACCATGGGTCATCTAACCTCAATAAAATAGCCAATGAATAAGGGAAACGACCTCTCACATTCTTCTTCCTTAAGAAGTCTATTGAATTATTTGCATTTTATCTGAATATACTCAGAATTGGCACATCAAAGAGCTTCTTTCTATTTCTTGAAAGCAGGTAAGAGAAGGAAGAAAAATAACTGAAGACAAAGTAAAACATGATATAAGAGGAAACCTGTAGAGTCTCAGACTTAAGTGGAGAGCCAAGCATGAAGAAAATTTAGCCAAGCTTCAGTAATAGCAATTTTAATGAGAAGAAAAAGCATGATGCATTAAATCACTGATGTCACTTGGGTGAATATTAACCATCTACATTGTTGGACAAATCATCATTTTATTTTGCAAAAGACTAGAGAAACTTTTGTGGGCATATAGGGAATATTCAAACTGTCTTCAATTCTGACTTAAAGGGTTAGCTTATTATAATTTCATAAATGCTTAGAATTTTTCAAATAGTAACTATTTCTTTTTTTTTTTTTAATTTTTTTTTTTTCAACGTTTATTTATTTTTGGGACAGAGAGAGACAGAGCATGAACGGGGGAGGGGCAGAGAGAGAGGGAGACACAGAATCAGAAACAGGCTCCAGGCTCCGAGCCATCAGCC
The DNA here is from genome assembly GCF_022837055.1 of Prionailurus viverrinus. Classification (NCBI taxonomy): domain Eukaryota; kingdom Metazoa; phylum Chordata; class Mammalia; order Carnivora; family Felidae; genus Prionailurus; species Prionailurus viverrinus. The sequence continues at coordinate 145,763,055 of NC_062568.1, forward strand.
CAGAGCCTGACGCGGGGCTCGAACTCACGGACCGCGAGATCGTGACCTGGCTGAAGTCGGACGCTTAACCGACTGCACCACCCAGGCGCCCCAAATAGTAACTATTTCAATTTGATACTTTTATAATAATTTTTTAAACTGTAATTAAGAAGCAAAGTGATCTTCAGTCTTCTTGACAATTTTAGTGCCTGCTAAAATTTGTATTTAGATAGCAAACATTTTATCCTGAAGTTGTGATAGTTCTCTGGTGAGAAATTTTACACCAGTAGCTAACAGTAATATTTCAGCATGATGTTTCAATCACCACTTAGTAGTGTCTGGTAACATTTTCATTAATGGAGGCGACCAAAAAGATGCTTTCTATAGCTGGGTTTACCAGTCTGACATTTTCATGGCAATTTCTAGATGGTATCTTAGGTATTACAAACCACCTAAATACAGCAATCAATGAAAACTTGACCAAACATAAAAAAGGTTATTTAAGGTACAGTTTGTATGTATTTTTAATTTTAATTGAGATAATCATTAAAAGACTATGTTCACCATATGGTTATTGAAAACTTAGCTTCTCATTAATGATGAAGTTTGGATGCCATATAACCTAGGGAGTAGCTGAAGGAATAGAAGTTTAATTAAAAAGAGAAACCTGCAGAAGAAGAGAAGCACGGAAACTATCTTCACATATTTGAAGGGCTTCTTATGTAAAGGAGACAGCGAGTATTTTAGAAAACCAAGACAAATGGCAAAAAGTTCCAGAGAAGTGGATTCCAGTTCCATATAAAGAAAATTTAAAAACAGAATTCCTCAAACAATGGCACGAGCTATGAAGCAATAAGTGCCTTGTCTAGGTGTATTTTATAAACCGTTTGCATATGAACTCTTTAATTTCTGTTGCTTGAATTCTGGGACGACATTGCAGAATCACTCTACAGATTTAGATCTGGGAGTTCAGATGAGTCACTTCTTAATGAATTTTTCAAGTACCAGTGCTTTATGTCAGTATGGAAACCTAGCAGTGATCTGCAAACAGCATATTCAGCAGCAAGTTTGCAAATCCTACTCTGGAGAAATGGTCTAAATGAGAAAAACAAACAGTTCTTAGAGTGAAGAGTTATCTAAAACCTCCAAGGAGACATGTAAATCGGTCCTAATTGGCATTCTTTCAAGAACCTCAGTAGATGCCAGGGAGTGACTAGGGGTGAAGAATGAGTTTCCCTTTCAGTCTTGACTTGGCTCTTCAACCTAAAGCTGGGGTGTTGCCAGACAATGTGTATGCCGCTGACTGTGTTAGACTTGTTCTCTGGATGAAAGGAAGATTTTGGCACTATCCTCAAACTCTATATTCACTTAAGAAATAGTAATTGCTCAATTAAGGGCCCAGAGCTTTTTTCCTGTACCCAGAGAAATTAAAAGTTGAAGAGAAAATTGCACATGATGTGGGAATGTTCACCTTCGCCAAGGTGGCTGATTAAGATAAGGGAAAGTTGTAAGTAATTAGAAGATTATAAATATAAGGAAATTGCTGATTCTTTAGTCAAAGTGATGGTCACTTTTTGTATAATACCAGATCCTATAGAGTTCCAGTTTATGTTAGTTGGAAGTCGTCTTTTTACTTAGTTCGGTTTTGACGTTTCCTTATGTTATCCTTCTCTCAAATCACATTGAAGGATACAAGGGGCTCACAAAAGGTCTTACATAATAATATCTAACCTTAATATACTCCAGTGCTGTTGTTTGGAGCATGAGATCTTTTGGAGAATGCCTGTCTACCAGAAGCATCTGTTTCTATCCAAGGAGCTGATGAGTAGTTTTGCAATAAGGAAAACTAACTTTAATTCTTACCCTCAAAGAATGTAGGATGTTACATACGTCACTTTACTCTTTCCTGCTCCTCCAGGCTTCTTCAAATCAAGCCTTTATATTAACTTATGTTGTTTAAAATTCTACCTGCTGAGGTTTTGCTGGCAAATGGTCTTGAAACTTGTTTCCGAAATGCTCACCCACAAAAGCTTTTACTAGCCAATTCCATTTGGTTGGCTATACTCCCAAAACAGTCTCTGGTGAATGAAAACATTAGCTGCAGAGAAACAGAAACTTCCATGGCACCCTGGAGGAACTTTTTGATCCAAAAGACACTCCTAGTAAACCAAAGTGTCATTGCAAATTCGTGAACATTTCCTTATGTCATGAAAAGCAGTAGGAGGAAAAGCTGCATTTGCACAATGGCCGTTCCATGTGTGTAAACCTGGTCTCCAACGTGAGATCAAAGACTGTCTTCAATCAACAAGTATTTATTTAGTGCATACCATGTTTGAGGCTTAAAGAGTCAGAAAAGGACAAATAGGAGCTATTTGAAAATTTCTGGTATTTGTTGAATGAATGAAGAAAGACATGTTGCTGTCCTACAAAAAATTAATCATCTACAGGATTATAAAATTAACATGAAACAAAGTACAATCTCTCTTTATCAGTTAAGACGTTTCATCTATTTTGTGCCACAGAAGGTTTTAATAAATTTCAACTTACTTCCTTCATTTAAGTAGTCCTAACAACAATAAAAAAGCACAAATCAGGTTGCTTTACCCAATATGGCCCTGCACCTGTACATCTACCCATTTGCACTTCTTGTCTGTGGAACTTAAGGTATCTCTACTGAACCTTGACTGCTCTGATTGTGAGCTTAATGAAGACAAGGAAGGTCTGCATTTTTGTTTTCTAACCAGTGCAACAGTGCCTGGTAAACAATAATAAGCATTCAGAAAATGATTATTTAATGGATAATAAATAAGAGCAATGAAATGGTATTGACATAAACGCAAGAATTTTTCAGCAAGGTTAGTGTGGCTTGAAATGGTGTTCGTTTGATGGAAGATAGAGGATTTTTCCACAGGGCCTTCAGGAATGGATGGGATTTAGATAGTCGAGGGGAAGGAAATAAGGTATTTCTAATGGTGTTATGAATATGAGCAAAGGGATTGTTTGGATACATAGATATTAATGAAAGGATTTCATTCTTCTTGATGGGACCATGGGCTGTGTTATGGGTGAGTGATTTTGTTTGCTTTAGATTAATGGATATTGTATAGCAGTGTTTCTCAACCTTTAATTTGCATTCCTGGGGATCTTGTTAAACTGCAGACTCTAATTTAGTGGGTCTGGATTGAGGTGTGAGATTATCTATTTCTAACAGGTTCCCAGGTGATGTTGGTGCTGGTGCTATACTCTGAAATGTGACTGTGGAGGATCCTTAAAGCTAGACACAGTCATTTGGGCTTGATGCAGCAGGCATTCGGGAACGAACACTATATTCTCCAACAGCTATAGCATGATGAAAACTGCATTTAAGAAGATTAGTGTGTCAACCTTATGAAAAGTATACTAAAGAAGACAGAGTGTGGATATAGGAAAATCAGCTGGGAGGCTGTCTTACACTTCATCTGCGTATTTCACAGATTTGGTTTTCAATTACCTGTTGATTGATTAGTTTGTGTGGACATGGTCAATTCAAAAGTACTTTCTCAGTGGAATAACTGTGGGCCCACTGATTTTTTTTAAAACAAGTCAAGTTTAGGTAAAACACATGGGGAATTCATGAATGCTATTCCCTTCCTCTCCATCTGGAAAAACTGCATTCCTTCCTAAAAATAATTGAAATGTTAGCTCTTCTGTTCTTATCATACTATAAAATTGTAATTATGCCCTCACATGTATGTCTCAGACTCTGATCTTATTATATCATAAAGATAATAATAATAATAATTAGCAATAGTAGTACAACTAGTGTTTTTTGAGTGCTTATTAGTAGTGGCAGGTAAATTGCTAAGTTTTATAATTAAATCCTTATAACAATGTTGTGAGGAATACCGCTATTATCACCCCCATTTCTACAGATGGAAAAAAAAAAAGAGTACTTGCATGCCTTAATATGGTGTTAGCTACATGGAAATAAATATATTTATTCAGAGAATGATCAGTCAAATGTCTTCTAAGAAATCACTGATTTCTTAGTGTAGCTTCCATTGTTGCTTGATATCTTTGTCTTAATTCCTTGATCTCAAATAATTATAATGACAGATAGGAATTAGTGAGTGTTTCCTATGTCCTAGGTACTACTTTAAGCAGTTTACATGTGCTGTCTCATTTAATGTTCATAATAATCCTATGATATAGGTGTTATTGTTACCCTCATTTACATATGAAGAAAATGAAGCACAAAGATTAAATAATTTGTCTAAGTTTCCATAGTTTTAGAGCAAAAGTTGTAGTTTGAATCCGCTGAACAGTGTTACTGATCTTAGCCTAACTTGTCCTCAGTAACATGGAATTCTGAGTGTTTTCCTAAGTGAACACCATAAATTTCTTCAAATCATATTTGTGAAAAGTTAATTTTTCATAAGAGAGAGCCCATGAAACGCAAGAAGGCTTATTGTTATATTTTTGCTTCTGTTAGCACATTGCAATGCCTGGCCAGGAGGAACTCCCCAAGGCTGGCAGATACTTAGATATGAGAAATTTTTTTCAGTGAAAGGACAGCAAATCTCAGATAACCTGGGGCCCCCATACATCATCTCTCTAGTCATACACCAAAACCCTCATACCCACAATTCAATTCCACAAAAGAATAAAGAGTACTCTTCAAAACAGGGAAAGGATTATTTAAAAGATAGTCAACACTGATAACAGTAAATAGCTTCAGCGACACCTGGGCAGCTCAGTTGGTTAAGCATCCGATTGCAGCTCAGGTCATGATCTCCCAGTTTGTGAATTCAAGCCCCGCATTGGTCTCTACGCTGACGGTGTGGCGTCTGCTTGGGATTCTCTCTCTCTCCCTCTCTCTGGCCCTGCCTGCTCTCTCTCTCTCAAACTAAATAAAGTTAAAATAAATAAATAGGCAAATAAATAAATAAATGGATGCAGTGATATCCTCCCTCTTAGGCTTCTCTTTATCCATGAGCTGCATGGCCAGTTCTTGCTAGAATTTACTTCAAGTTCATGCAGGGAGGGAACATTATAATCTATTATTTGACATATTATTTTAAAAGGTTGTATTATAGTAACGTAAGTAAATATACAAATGTTATCTGTACACATATTTCTACTAAGTTTTCTGCCCCTCAGGAAGAACCTTAATTTTCTAAGATAATATGCATTGATATTTTAATACCTATCATAGAGAATTGGTTCCTTCTTACTAAAATATATAAAGAGGCACTTAAGATTTAAACAAAAGAAAACAGAAAGCCATTACTACAACCATGAGTACCAAACATTTGGGAGGTTTTAATTGTTTTCAATGGAACTCCCACCAAGCATAATTGTCCTTTTTCATTATTATTCCACTTTATTTTTAAAGGGGATGGGGGGAACCCCCCTGCATTCTATACCTCCAATTGTATTATACAAATTCATGAAATATAAAATACTTTTCTATAACCTAAAAACTATTTTAGGATTATGACAAAATTTCATGGAAGGTGTTTAATTTGAATTTTTTAAAAGTTATTTTCTTACTTTGAAATATTGCAACTGCAATACAAGTCAAGTCTTTCCTGAATTATCTGTAATGACAACTCATTACTATGACTACTTGAACATATTTTTCAACAGAAACAAGCACATTTTCCTTTATAAATGAAATACACCCACCAACATCAGAATTGATTCATCACTACCATTCAACCCTCAGACTGCATTTAAGTTTTGCGATTTGTTTCAACAATGCTCTTTTTAGCAAAAGGATCCAGTCCAGAATTAAGGAGTGCATTTAGTTTTTAAACTCTTTAGTCTTTTTTAATCTAGAAGATTTCCTCAGTTTTCCCATTATTTTCATGGGTATGAAAATTTAAAAAAATTAAGAAATTTAAGAAACTAAAAAAATTACAATTTATTATTTTGTAATATGCTCCTCATTTTAGGCTTATCTTATCTGTCTTTGCAGCATCATGAAAGTGAGGGTGGATGGATATCATAGTGTCCTATCAGTTGGCACATCACTTGTGATGTTACTATTGATCTCATGATTAAGGTGATCATTGTAAGATTTTGTTTCTGTTTTTAGTAACTATATTGTGGAGAAGTACATTAAATTTCAATTTATTTATTTATTTACATATATATAATATAATAATAATATAATATTATATTTATATATATAGACTCATGGATATCCATTTTATCCAATAGGTTATAATCTGCTCTTATTATTATTCACTTTGATCTTCAAATAGTCTCAGATATGCACAGTGTGATCCTCTTTAGTCTGACCTCTTTCTTTGACATGTCCCTGGCATTGTTTTGAGTACTCCCATATATTTTTTAAATGTTTATTTTTGAGAGAGAGCATGAGCAGGGGAGGAGCAGGGAGAGGGGGTGGAGGATCTAAAGTGGGCTCTGCACTGGCAGCAGGGCTTGAACTCACAAACTCATGAACCATGAGATCACAACCTGAGCTGAAGTCAGACCTCAACTGACTGAGCCACCCAGGCACCCCAAGTACTTCCGTATTTGGGGCACAATAAGATACACTTTATTTTTATATTTTATATTAATTTATATATATATATATAAATTATATATATATAGGAAAATATGAATATTATTTATATTATATATATTATATATATATTATAAAATATGAATATATATTTATATTATATTATATTTTATATTAAAATATATATTTTATATTAACAATACACCCATTGTTTTGGGTGTGTCATTGTTCTCAGGATCTGGAACTAGGGAAATATATGCAGGAAAAAAAATCTGTCTATCTATCGGCTATTTGTACATGTATACACATATTGACGTATATTTGTATCTGTATCTATATCCATACATTAGGAGTTCACACTGATACCTCCATTTTAATTTAATTTATTTTTTAATTTAAAATCTAGTTAGTTAACATACAATGCAATATTGATTTTAGGAGTAGAATTCAGTGATTCATCACTTACATACAACACCCAGTGCTCATCATAACAAGTGCCCTCCTTAATACCCATCACCCTTCTAGCCCATCCCCCAGTCCCCTCCCTCTATCAACCCTCAGTTTGTTCTTTGTCATTGAGTATCTTATGGCTTGTTCCTCCCTTCTCTTTCCCCTCTTCCTATATGTTCATCTGTTTTGTTTCTTATATTTCACATATAAGTGAACTTACACGATACTTGTCTTTCTCTGACTGACTTATTTTGCTTAGCATAATATACTCTAGTTCCATCCATTTCATTGCAAATGGCAAGATTTCATTCTTTTTGATGGCTGAGTAATATTCCATTTTATAAACACACACACACACACACACACACACCATATATATATATATATATGACGTATATATATATGACGTCTTCTTTATCCATTCATTAGTTGATGGACATTAGGGCTCTCTCCATAGTTTGGCATTTTGGGGAATACTTTATACACATCAGGGTGCATTTACCCCTTCAAATCTGTATTTTTGCACACTGAAACCTCTATTTCTAAACCAATGCCACATGATCTAACATAGTTGCTCTCTTTTCATATTTTTAACTACCTTCTTCAACAATGAAAAAGCTATATCCCAATTATCCTTAATATATTTATTTGATCTATTTCCTCACATGTAACCAATATCCTATTGCTGTTAAACATCCCAGTCTCCACCCAGACATTCTTCTCATCCTTCGTGAGCTCCAACACTGCTCTTTAGGCTGTTGAGGCTTTCCCCGCCCACACTCCCTATGGATGCCAACCTAACTTGTCCCCACCTAATGAGTTTAGGGTTTGATTGTTCAGGAAAGGAAAAAAGGGAGGATAAGGGAAGAGGAAAAGGAAGGTAAAAAAGAAGAGAATAAGAAGAAATTGCAGTTCTTTTAAATTGTTGCCTGCTGTGTGGTTTCTAATGTTATTGCATATTATGTATTTAATCGAAAAGTTATCTTTTTATTAAGAAACTAAAACAAAATAACAAGTCTATCTTAACTAACTAGACTTCACATATTTGACAAATATTTATTGAGTACCTACTACTCTGTGCCAGTATAAATAAATTTTAGTAAAAACCCAATTAACTACAGTTCTCAATTAATCAATATATTTTACTTACTTGCCTTTCAGGGAAATTGGCCAATTATAAGAAATCACATCCAAACTGAAGATTTATTCAAAACAAGGTCAGTCATAAAGTCAGTATGGATTTTACTGTAACTCCCATGACTTATATATTATACTATATAACAAGTGATATTCAGAATTATGACCCTAAAAAGGAATATGAAACTCAATCACAATCTAAATACTGCCATGTTCACTACAGACATTTTAGAAATATTTTCAACAAATATACTTTCATTCAGTTAACCATAAAACTCTATTCCCCAGACAACCAATTTCTATTTTATTTATTCCTTCAACAAATATTTAGGAAACATCTATATGTGTCAGAGTCTGTTTAAGAAGATAAAAATCTATTAAGTTCTTGTTCTAATGGTGTTTAGCATCTAGTGAGGGGAAAAAAAGACAATAAACAGGCAATATGTGCTATTCCAGGTTATTATAAGTGCTAAGAAGAAAAATAAGGAAAGCTAGGGGAGCTGCCTTAGACAGGTGGTTAGTTTAGTTTTTTCTTGCCATCAGTTTGCCATTTACCCAGTGAAATTCTTTTCCTCAGGATGAGAATTATATTATTCTCTTATTTGTTTGCTGGCTTTCTTTAGTATGTTTGGGTCAAATTTACAATGAACTTTTAGTTGCATCTAAGTCATTTTGCACAGATTGGACCAATATCAATCAAGATGGCAAATTGGGGGCATGCCTGGGTGGCTCAGTTGGTTAAGCATCCGACTTTGGCTCAGGTCATGATCTTGCAGTTTGTGGGTTCAAACCCCACATCTGGCTCTGTGCTGACAGCTCACACTCTCTCTTTCTCTCAAAAATAAATAAACATTAAAAAAAAAGATGGTAAATTGAGGAAGGTAAAAGGGAAAGAAAGGGTTAGTTGGGGAAGCAGTCTGAGTGAATTTTTAAATTAAAAGAGAAACTTTATTATATTGCTTGGGTTTTCTACATCACTTACACTTTCTTCATAATGTGTAAAAGTTATTTTTGCTAAAAAATATTTTCACAGTAGCTGAATTCTACTTCAAACAGTGTAGTGATAAAGCTTATGTATCCTTGAGCAACAATGAATGGAAAATGAAGTGATTGAGGTAGACAAAAATCTGTAAATCTTTCTATTGTTCGTTAGCCACTTTCCAGATGTATATGTTTTACTAACTCGCACAAATGGCGACTTTATTTTAATAATTTAAATTATGGATATGGTCCCAAAGCCTTCTATTATTCTGAAACAATATTTGGTATTTTATTCCTTAGCTCAGTAGATATCTGTCTACTCTAATGGTACTGTTATGAATTTCAAGAATTTATAGTATATTAGTTTAAAAGAAAGATAAATAAGAAAACGAAAGTGGTTAAATTCTAGGATAGATTAGTCAATTGAAATTATTATCATCTATATGTAAAAGACAAGAATTTTGAGACCTGATTTGAAGTCTTCCCAGTCCTTGTTAGATAACTTTGGGCAAATAACTCCTACACTCTTATCTCCAGTCTTCTCTTTGGCAAAATGAAAATGATGCTAGTTTGTGTCTAAAGTCACCATTTAGAAACACGATCTTAGAATTAAAACAAACAAAGCCAATAAAAAAAATACCAGTGTTGTGTGTTTTGACACACACACACACACACACACGCTCTCTCTCTCTCTCTCACTACACACACACACACACACACACACACACACAGTATTAAAGGAAAAATTATTTTTCAGTCAAATAAGAGAATATGTTGAATACTCAATTATTAAAATTCCTATTCACTAAGATTACTGTTCTGTTCATTTCAATCCTTTCAAAAATTACAGTAATCCTCTCAAATGATTATATTTGAGAAAAAAGGATAGGAGAAATAGCTACATTATATTTCTCTTTTGATCCTTATTTTTGATAGGGTTCACAAAAGATGTCTACATCTTAATCATTTAGACGTTGCGTATGTGCAAAAATACATTTTATGAGAAAAATCCTGGCACATTCCACATTATTTCTCAAATAAATAATAATAATGTACAAGTTTGAATTAGTTTCTTAGAGAGAAGAGGACCCCAAATCACTATTATTCGATTTATATTATTAGAAAAAAATCCAATAATAAGTTTTGCTAACTATAATAATACATTGACTTTTATGTAGTATATTTATTCACAATAGAGAATTCTATACAAAATATTCATGTAACTTTTCTAGTTCATTCTCAAAATATAAAAATATTTTATATTTTATAAAATATAGATTAAATAATTTCAAGTTACTCATTTTGCCTCCATAATACTTAGCATTCTATACTTTCAATTATAATAAACTATTCCTCTTTAATATATACCTATTTAGTATATATATGTTATACACACATATTTGCAAAGGCACAATGTTCTTTGGCAAGGAGTTTATAATTGGTGTCTTAGAAATCAAAACCAAAATGAAAAACTTTCCATTATTTCCAAAATAATCAGAATATACAAATAATTCTGAACTTTGATTGTATTTATCACTGTGTATTATAATATTATATGTTTCTCTGCTTTTATAACCCTATCTAAGTCAATGAGCATGGGAATACTCATTTTTTTGGCATTAAGCCATTTTATAAGGTAAACGAAGTCACACGAGTATTTGTTGCAACCTCAGAACTAGTGAACCATCCAGTGGATGGCAAATTTGGATGCGAGGGAAAAGCAGTTTAGAGAACTTCTTGGCTGGCTGATACAATAGACAAACACTGGGCAGTCCAGAAAGCACAAGACAAAGGGTTACACTGCAGAAGTATTTGTTGTAAAGCTACGATCCCCCACCCTTGTAAATCCGTATATACTATTTACATTTTTTTCACATAAATTTATATCCACAGGTGGAACCCAATTATCTGTCACCGGGCTATTATAAGGATGAACTGAGACCATATTTATAAAATTAACATTGAGTTTGTACTAAGAGCTAGGCCCTTGTTTAAGTGTATTCATCTTCACAATAATACCGGAGGTATTATGTTGAACTACGTGAAACTGGCATTTCGGTAGGTGAAAAACTGTTGAATATCAGCAAAATTACATTTTGACCTGCTGAGGTAGGTCACAAATGAAGAAACTGAGGAACAGAGGGCTTAAGTAACTTGTCTAAGGAGAATCTCTGCTTCTCCCCATCTTACGATTGAGGAAGCTGATGTTTAAGAAAGAACAGGCAACTTTTCCAAGGATACACAGCTATCTGCGTTTCAGGGAGTTAGATCAAGAGAGATTATATCTGCTTATGCATTTTATAAATTTCATATTGCTAAAAATATTAATGTAAAATGTTAATATAAAATGCTGGTAATATAAAATCTTCTCTTCCTACCCTCATCCTGGGTCTTTCATTCTCCAGTAACCAAGGATTACCAGGAAAAGATGCATTTAGTGATCAGGATAAAAAGGCCTCCATCTTTACTGTCTTCTGAGAGCATCCCCTCCAAACCAACAGGGTGACTGCACTCATCCATCCCCAGCCTCTCCTGTGACCAACTCAATGCTAAATGATTAAGGTGCTAAAGTTCTTTGGTTTGTTCTCAAATTATTTTCAGTGATCTCCTTGGGACAAATGAGGTGCAAGGGCTATCAGAGATAACATTAAAAAATTCATGAAACGTTATCATTTCTCAAGTAGCACGCAAAATAAGTCTCAAACATAATTTCATGCGATTTAATTTGAGCTGGAACCAGGGACATTTTAGACTGTATACACAGCAGAAGAAAGAAGAACCCAAGTAGGAGTATCTTGTTGTTGTTTTTTTTCTTTTTCTTTTTCTTTTCTGCTCTATTTTCATCAATGCCTCAGACACTCCCTTGTAATCAGTTAGGCACTTTGACACATGAACTTTGAGCAGCATTTGGTGCACTGCAATAAGGCTAGGAGAGACCATCTTCATCCTTGGCATAGAGAACATGAACATTATTCTTAGCAACATGTGCTAGGTATGCTACTTCAATGAATTACATGAACACCAGTACTGGTTTCCTTGTAAAAATTGCAGCTGCCGCAGTAACAGTTTATCTTTCTGGTTCTCCTGCACACAGAAGATACAGTAGTTACCAGTGCCTGACTCCAGAGTCAGCCTGAGCATGAAACCAGACTCAACCTGTATTTGAAATCTCTACCACTTAACAACCTGTATGACTTTGGGCAAGCTTCTTTGTATCTCTATACACCAGTTTCTCATGTGTAAAATGAGGATTATATTAGTTCCTACCTACACAATTTAGAAATATTTTAAATGGGATCATGGTTGTAGTGTTTAGAACATTGCTAAGCGTGCTCTGTATTTTAATAAGTATTGATTTCTCGTGAAATTTTGAGCAGATCTTAATTTAACATTTAGAAACACAAGTGCTTTCATGTGTTCAGAGAATGCTTGACCTCCATCAGGAATTTAGGTTAATTTCCTTAAGAAATGATTCATCACACTCCTTGCATTTATCTTATTCTCACTTTATTTCCTAGATTTATCTTTAATATATCTTTTCCCACTTCCCAACATTTACATAACCATCTCAGTTTTCCCAGAACAAATACACTTCATCACCAGTTACATCTATCCTTGTCCTTTCCTTTCCTTCAGTGTTATGATGCATTTCATTGTTTGTTCTGATCGTTTACTGATAACTGCTGTATTACCAAAATAGACATCAGTTGCTAACACAGAGTAGCTATGCTGGGTGCTATTCAAAGCACAGAGAAATTTTTCCCTGAAATTGAAGCTGATGAACTAGAGGCACATAAAAAACAAATTAAGATCCACTCACTACTACATATATGGGGTTACAACAACAAAATATTGCATGTGACTATTATACATGGTAACAGAGAACTTGTACTGGGAGAAAAAAAAATAAAATGTGAGTTATAAATCACAGTAGGTTAATAGAAGACTGTTAGCTCTGATTTTCCTTTTTTCTTGTAGAACCTTTTAATTACTGCATTTCTAATGCACTTACATTTGCCAGTAGTTCTCGTTTTTATTCTTCTAATAATAGTTCCTAAGGTACATCCTATAAATTACACCTTTCCTTTTCCTCTCCCTCTTCTCTTTAAACAATTCTGAGAGAGAGAGAGAAAAAGAGCAAACTGTAATTTTAAGTAACTCCTTTGGATTAGTTCATGTGTTCCTTTAAAAACAAAAATCTCTAACTGTCATTAGCACTGTGCTTTCCTGCCCGCATTCTTATACATGCCAATTTATCATTACAGCATTGCTGCTGGCCTGCCGTTTTTCTATTAAGGCACCAACTCTAGACAAACAAGCCCTCTCCATTCACTCCCCACATTCTTTACTTTTTTAACTTGTTCTAATTCCAGGTTTCCTCTAAGGACCCTCAATTTCAAAACCCTTCATTAGGCTGGCCGAAAGTACTTCTGTTTCCTTTTACTCTATAAAAGGCTAGCTTTCTCCCCGAACTCATTTGTTCAGTTTTGTCTCTTAACCTCCTTACCTCTTACATCACTCTTTGCAAGGAGAGTGCCTTTTTTTTTAAGTTCTCTAAGCCTTGTTCCTCTATCTTTAAGATGTTTCTGGAAATCTCACTTCTACAATAAGTAGAGGAATAAGTGTTACCACTGAACTTGCCAAACAATTTAAGGGATGACTGTAGGTCCTACATTTGATAAAATGGGAACAAATCCTAATTTAAAAATCCTGGGAAAAGCAATTACTTGGAGACAGAGAAAAATTTGTGGTAAGAATGACTCCATGGCAAATAATTAGGTATAAGAAGAGTATAAATTATTTTTTTTCTTGCAAAGATAGAGACATTCATTCATATAATAAATATCCCAGATCCTCTACTGTGCTAGAGCCTGGAATGATAATAACAACCCTAGCAGTAAAATATCTGCTTTCTGGAGTATTCTTTTATGGAATGTTATTTTTTGTTACATTCTTTGCTTTCATTCTTCACTCTTCACATGATGCCATTCAGTGTCAAAAGGTACACATAAGGCATCAAATACTTGCTTTTAAGTATTGTATTCAATGGCATTTCCCTCAAAAGCTTCAACTAGAATAGTTTAAATTACGATAAGAAAGTGATAGATTTGAAAAGTCCTTTTCTGCTTTTTCTAGTAGCAGAAGAAAAGTCCAAGAGTGTGACGATTTGAAGAAGAGACAGAAAGCCATATATTGGATAACAAACATTTAGTGAGTGAAGTTCTGGGGTGCCTGGGTGACTCAGTCTGTTAAGCCTCTGACTTTGGCTCAGGTCATGATCTCGCAGTTCCTGTTCCAGGGTTTGAGCCCCTCGTCTGGCTCTGTGCTGACAGCTCAGAGCCTGGAGCCTGCTTCAGATTCTGTGCCTCCCTCTCTCTCTGCCATTCCCCCTCTCCCCTGCCCCTCCCTCCCCGCCCTCTCTCTCTGTGTCTCTCAAAAATAAATAAACATGACAAGAAAAAAAATTTTTAATATGGTACCTTCTCCAAAAAGCCTTCAAAAAAAAAAGATAGTGAGTGAAGTTGTTTATGACCCCTAAGGAAATTACACTTGAATAACGAAATTGTGTTTCGTATGTTTTTACGATTTGGTTTAAAGCTACCTTTCCATGTTCAACAAACTAGGTAGGGAACATATTACTCCCAGTTTAAAAGAGAAAAAAGTTGTATGCCAACTATATTACAATAAAAAATAAAGGTGTTTGTTCTTCACAGAAAAACAAAAAGAGAAGTTAAACAAGTGGCATAGCTAGTAGGACAAAAGCCGGATTGAGGCTAAAATGTAGGTTTTTCCAAATCCTGGTTCAATTTTTCTTTCATTGTAAGGCATACTTCTGCCTTTTAAAAATGCACATTCTAATGTAAACCAGCAGTCTTTTGTCATACAAATAGTAAAATATACACCACATTCACGGTTAGCTTATGTTTTATATATTTCATAGAAAATAAAATATTTGAAAACAAATTAAATTTTTATCAAAATCCTTGGTGAAGTTTGCACTTTCCTTTTGTATGTTCAATTTTTTGATAAAATTTTAATATATATATTTTATATTACAGTGGGAGAAACGTGTGTATACTTTGATTTCAAAGTGAAGTGAATTTTGAAATTCTGAGGCATGGCTCTGACATCAAAGATATTCAAATAATCACCACACTGATAACATTAACTTGATTGAATATTGCAGTCTTCTTGGTTAGATGTATTTAAAAGTTGTCTTCAGTTTCTGTTGCTTAGAAAATGCAGCTTCCAAGGAGAATTCAGTCAAGGGCATTAGTGTGTTAGTTATCAGAGAAAATATGATTAGGTTTGTGTAGAATTCACATGCACCTTTAAATTTTAAGTGCAGGGGCACTTGGTTGGTTAGTCAGTTGAGCATCCAACTCTTGATTTCGGCTCAGGTCATGATCCCAGGGTCATGGGATAGAGCCCTGTGTTGGGCTCCTTGCCGAGCACGGAGCCTAATTAAGATTCTGTCTGCTCCCTGCCCCATCCTGGCTTGTACTGTGAATAAGAAAATAAAATAAAATAAAATAAAATAAAATAAAATAAAATAAAATAAAATAAAAATAAATAAATTTTAAGTGCAAAATATCCCAAGTCTTGTGAGACATAAAGTTAATACTCAGTGGAATTTAATTGAATATATGTAATTATCCTGTTCTGAATATGATCATTCCTATGTCAAAGTTTCTTGAAGGATATGGATCTTGAGACGTAAAGACTACATCTCCCTAAACAAAGTTTCAGTATCTCAGTGGTCAGCACTCAAAAGGCTAAGATTTACTGCCCAAAAGATGTTTTCTGAAAGTAAGATGACTCTAAACTCAAAGGAAAGCATAAAATTATTTTTTGTATGCTTTTCTTTTCCTTATAATATACTTTTCTTTATCACTGCTTCCTCTTTTCCCATTTCCTATATCTATTTTGGCCCCAGTATCCAACTCATTTCACTCTAATTTTCTTTACCCTTATTCTATAACCTGTCACTTTTCTTAGAATTCCCTTGTTTCGTCTTCACCTGAGATTAGCCCCCGGCCTATAATACGCAAAAGGGGTGTAAGACCATTCTGTGTACTGAAAACATAACACTCCAGTTTATAATATATACTTTTTTCTATTTGAAGCCTTTCTTTCTCTAGTAATGGAAACCTTTCACCATGTCTTTCTCCATTCTGTTCTATAATCCATCACTCTGCTTTTCCACACTCAACTTGCAGGTTTTGACCCTCCTTCTCTATTACTCTCTTTGAGATCTGAACCTCTTTCATCCCTTTTGCTATATTGCATGTCTGTCTCCTCTCAAAAGCTCCCTCCTTCTGTTCATGGCAGCTGATCCTCTAGATATCTCATCTAAGGAGGGGATGTAGAGGAGCAAGCCCACCAAGTGGCTTCGCTTTCAAATACTAAATGTGATGGGGCGCCTGGATGGCGCAGTCGGTTAAGCGTCCGACTTCAGCCAGGTCACGATCTCGCGGTCCGTGAGTTCGAGCCCCGCGTCGGGCTCTGGGCTGATGGCTCAGAGCCTGGAGCCTGTTTCCGATTCTGTGTCTCCCTCTCTCTCTGCCCCTCCCCCGTTCATGCTCTGTCTCTCTCTGTCCCAAAAATAAATTTTAAAAAAGTTGAAAAAAAATAAAAAAAAAAACAACAAATACTAAATGTGAACATTGGCTGCAGCACCAAGTGGTAAGTCTATGCAGTACAAGCAGTAAGCACTACGGGGGCTCAAAACTTTTGTATTATTTCCCTGTGTGTGTCTGGACTCCATATCTGTGTCTGAATAATCATGTGCTTGTCTCAACTTTGTTAGGATTATTCAGTGCAGTCATTCAGACCAAAAGGCATGGCTGCTGTAACAGAAATACTGCCAAGCCAAAGAGTTTGACTTAGGTTCACAAAATAACAGAAAGTAAGATAACAAATAAATAAATAAATAAATAAATAAATAGGTTTTAAACTATATTGTGTGAATGGCAAATACTCGGAGCTCAAAAATAAAATGCCACTTCAAATGTGACCCTTAAATAGACCGGAAATCATATTCAAGGATGCCAGAAGCTCATTATGCTTTGTTTTGATTCAAATAACCCTTTTAAAGTCCACATCCAATAGTGCTATGTAGTAAGTAGGCATTTAATAAACCCTTGTTTAAATGGCCTGAAACTGAGGAATAAGAATTGTGTCAGAGAATTATTTGGAAGAAAGACACATAAACCTCACATTTTTATTTAAAGTGACCTCAACCCCAAGAGTTCCCCTGATGAGAAACACTGGGAGCATCATGGAGATTTTTTGGCATGCAGGATAGGTAAGTCTACGCTTGATATTTGTTGGGCCTCTGCTGAGGTGAGTATTAATCTCTCACTCCACTTGCCTACTTTATTTATCAATCAATATTTACCATCCATTATTAACAGGTTAGGCTCTTTTTCTACTTTACTCAGCCCATAGGGCTGGGCTGGGGCAGAAAGATGTTAGCTTACATTCTGTCCTAATATAAACAGCTAACAAGACCTTATCTTACCCTGGCTTCTTCTCAGTGTTCCAGGCCAGGGCATTTTCTTGAGTGAGCTGATGGTTTGGGGTCTAAGGGAGAGGAAATGGGTTGATGGACTCTATCAAACCACTAATAATTTATTGAGCACTAGCTATGTACCACCACTTTTGAAGATGTTTACATAAAGAATTTCATTTTCAGCCTCCCGACACATCTACCCACTTTTCACAGATGGAGAAACTGAGGCACTAAGTTAAAACAAAATGTCTAAGGTTATGCAGCAAGTGGTAGAGCCAGGGATGGAACCCGGCAATTTGACTTGAGAGACACATTCTCAAGGAGTAAGGCTGTCCTAGGATAACTGGGTCAATTAATTCAACTCTTGTGTGAGACTGTGGTTTTGTTTTGTGTTGTTTTCTGTCTGCCAGGCTTTCTCCACTGGGTTGGATCATGCTGAATAGATTGCCTTGTTTCGAGTTCCCAGCACAAAAGGTTTTATTGTTGTTTTGTCTTTTGTTTTTGTTGTTGTTGTTTTGTTTTGTTTTGTTTTGGGGGGAGGAGGTAAAGCTCTTTCTCTTGACCTGATTATTCCAAAAGCAGAACACCAGCATTATCAGGAGGACACTAGGCCACTGGTCCCTGGGGCAGCAGGTATAGAGAGGCATCCTGTGGAATGAGTGACACAAGTAGCCTGTATCTTGCTGGCTACAGCCCTATAATCAGGTTAATTATTGTGAAGATAGAATCTAGAGAAATGATCACTTAGGACACCAGGATAAGGGTCCTGGGTAAAGAACACAGAGTTCAGGGCATAAGATAAAACTAAGTAAGCATGGAGAAAATGACGTCAGAAACACAGGTGTTAGAGGGGCACTTGGGTGGCTCAGTTGATTAAGCATCTGACTTCGGCTCAGGTCATGATCTCACAGTTGGTGAGCTTGAGCCCTGAGTTGGGCTATGTGCTAACAGTTCAGACATTGGAGCCTGCTTTGGATTTTGTGTCTCCCTCTCTCTCAGCCCCTCCCCAACTTGTTCTCTCTCTCTCTCCCTCTCTCTCTCTCTCTCACTCACTCTCAAAAATAAACACTAACAAAATTAAAAAAAACAACAACAAAACAGAACAAGTGTTAGAATATCAGACTGTGTCAGGAAGACAGGGGCAGAAAAATCATACCACAGCTCAGACTCACTATGTAGAATGGGGAAAGGTCAAACTGCCAGATGACAGAACAAGCATAGCCCACTGCCCTTGGTGGGGTCTCTTCTGCATCTGTAGCTACTCTAGCACCCCCTTTGTGCCTAGCCTGTCTACTGTTTCTGTAAAGTCCTGGTGGTGAACACCATGAACATGATCTCTTACTTTTAGCTCAAGGTTCCTAAACTGGTGGAGCTATGTCTAGGAACGTGTGGAAATGTTTCATTTCCCACTCTGCTTTTTCATTGACCTTCCTTGTGTGGGGCTGTCCCTTCTGATGGAGAATCAGACTAAGACTGAAGAGCTTCTTCAACAGTTGCTGACTATCATACTAGAGACCACTATGCAAGAATAAGGGCTAGCTCAAAGAAGCTGTCATTCTTCTAGTCACGAGAGTTGGGACCTTGGATCAAGGAGATACTGGTTGATGTATTGCTTGTAAGTTAGTTCAGCATTCAATGTTGACCTAAACCCAGATCCTTCTAAACTACATGGCACCTTAAAGACATACTTAGGCAACATTGACCAATGTGCTGCATTGCAGGATACACAGCGTTTATTTCTTTATGACATAATTATTTAAATTTAGTTCTGAGGCCACCATGATCTGTCTTACCAGACGCTTTCAAATTTTGAATTATCACCTGGGTTTCAGTTTGTTCTCAAGTCTTTATTTATATCCAGTGAATCAAAGGATAGTTTGGTAACTTCAACAATAACATTTGATGGGTAAATAGATTTGGGGTTATGAAATTTAGCTATCTTCTATTTTGCAACTGTAAGTGCAAACAGATATACATTGTTTTAAATTTAAAGGTCAGACCTGAAAGGTTCCACTTGCCAGGATGACTCTAGAAGCTTCATTGCCAGTATCCTTCTCATTGTTTTGTCAACTTCTGTTTGTACACTCATATCATGCTGACAGTATCATAGGCTCTTGAAGAAATATAAAATAAATGTATTTCATGAATCCAAAGTATGTAAATATATGAAAATATCTGAGACACAGAAATATTTCCTTTCATGGTTCAGACTTTTTTTACTTTTTTATTTTTTATTTTAGAGACAGGGAGAGAGAGCTCATGAGTGGGGGAGAGGGGTAGAGGGAGAGAGAGAATCTTTTTTTTTAAGTTTTATTTATTTTGAGATAGAGTCAGAGGCAAAAAGAGAGAGAGAGAGAAGGAGCAGGGGAGGGACAGAGAGAGAAACAGAGAGATGGAGAGAGAGAATCCCAAGCAGGCTCGGCACTGTCAGTGCAGAGCCCAATGCAGGGCTCAAACTCATGAACTGTGAGATCGTAATCTGAGCTGAAGTCAGATGTTCAACTGACTGAGCCAATCAGGCACCCCAGAGGGAGAGAATCTTGAGCAGGCTCCACACTCAGCATGGAGCCCAACACAGGGCTCGATCCCTCAACCTTCGATCCCACAACCCTGGTATCATTGACCTAAGCCAAAATCAAGAGGTAGATGCTCATCCGACTAAGCCATGTAGGCACCCCTCAGACTTATAAGTTAGAAAAACTGGGTTCCATCAGCATAACAGAAGTTATTGTTTGGAGCCTGGTGAGGGGTTGGCACTGAGGGAGTCTTCCCAGGACTATCAATGGAGAAGAACAAAATCTTATAAATGGATGGGGCAAGAATGCTCACACAAAACTCTGCTTCTATCTCAATCTTTATTCCTGATTAACTTGTCCTCAGTGACTGCTTTTACTCTCTTCATGATATGCAGAGTCCAGAGCACTGAAAAAGAAACCAGGAATCAGATTGAGGTTATTAGGCACAGAAATCTGGGTCCAAGAGAAAGCCAAGATTGCAAACTGAATATGGCCTCTTAGATCCACAACAAGAAAGAGAACACTCCTGCCCAACAATGAACTGTAGGTGATATTGAGATCAGTAAAGCCTTGAGGGAGGAAATAAAGGAACCCCAATTGATATAGCATGGTTAGAAGAGAAGGTGACCTCTTTCCCTGCCATAGTTTTGGGATGATGCTGGGGCAAGGCATTCCCTACAATATTCTCTATCAGTATCAACTTCCTTCGTACCTCTTCTACCTGTCTCTTGCCCTTCTCTATATCTATCTCCATGGGTCACTGCCTACAGTCAATAAATTGAGACCTTTCAAAACAAAATATTTAATTCATTATAGTCTCAAGATACCCTTATCTGTCAGTTTGATACAGTATAGTGGAATGACCACAACAAGGAGTCAAACTGATATCAGTTTGAATTTGGCTTTGACATTTACTAGCTGTGCCTCCTGGGAAGTTTACTTATACTTCTGTAAGCCTCGGTGTCTTCATTGTAAAATGGGTAAAGCAGTAGCTACCTCACATAGATGATTAGAGGATTTAAGAGATAATATATACATAGTATAGGGCCTTCACATGGAAGTCATCAGTATATGGTAGTTTTGTTTATTATTTCTCCATACCAATATCTGTATTAATTTCCTCGGCTACTGCAACAAATCATCACAAGCTGAGTGCTTTAAAACAATAGAAATCTATTCTTTCACAGTTCTGGAGGTAAAAGTCCAAAATTAAGCTCTCAGCATGGTTGGTTTCTTCCGGAGACTCTGAGGGAGAATCCATTCCGTGTTTCTCTCCTAGCTTCTCTGGCTGCCAGCCAACATTGACTTGGAGACATATCACTCCAATTTCTGCCTCTGTTTTCATGTGGACTTCCTTTCTGTGTCTCTGTGTGTCTTCTCTTTTTCTGTTACTTATGAGGACATATGTCATTGTATTTGGAGCCCACCCTAATTCAGGACAATCTCATTTGGAGATCTTTACTTTAATTACATCTGCAAAATCCTTGTTCCAAATAAGGTTACATTCGGAGGTTCCAAGTGGACATGTCTATTGAAGGAACATTCTTCACCCCTCTACAAAACATGTGATTGGCTGAATTGTATCCCTCCAAGTTCATATGTTGA
Organism: Prionailurus viverrinus; assembly: GCF_022837055.1. NCBI lineage: Eukaryota > Metazoa > Chordata > Mammalia > Carnivora > Felidae > Prionailurus > Prionailurus viverrinus. The sequence continues at coordinate 145,784,752 of NC_062568.1, forward strand.
AGCCCTAATCCCCAGTACCTCAGAATGTGACTGTATTTGGTAGACAGGGCTCTAAAGAGGTAATCAAGTTAAAATGAGGTCATTAGTGTGAGCCCTAGTCTAGTCTGACTTGTGTTTTTATAACAAGAGGAACAAAGAGAGACACCAGGAATGCACATGCACGAAGGAAAGCACACTCTGTGTGAGGACACTGCAAAAAGTGGCCATCTGTAAGCCAAGGAAAAAGGCCTCAGATGACCAAACATGCTGACACCTTGAGCTTGTACTTGCAGCCTCCAGAACTGTGGGAGAAATTTCTGTTGATTCAGCCACTTAGTCTGTGGTATTGTGTTATGGCACCCCAGCAAACTAACACAATACATAAATGATTGACCTGCTTTCTTTAGTTTCTTTAGGGGTATAACAGTTTACATATGGAATCTGACTTCTTAGTGTGTTCATGAACCCCATATTTGCAGTAACCTTACAGTGTGAGGGAAGCTTGCTTCCCTCCTGCTCAGATATTACTTAATACACTAAGCAGTGTCACTTGGTCGAAATTCTCCATACCAATGGTTTGGTATGATTTGGTTTGATTTTGTAGCTGAATTGAATGAATACAATGAATATGGTTCAGTGCTTTATAACAAAAATTCTATAGTGTCATGGGCCATCATAATAAATATTATGGTTATTGTGAAATCTCAAAGGTATAGAGGATTTAGATTAAAGAGGACTAGAAGTTTCTAGTCCTTTCTAGAAGGACTAGAAGTTGATATTTCACCCCATTTCAACTCAAGAGCCATTTTACTTGTATATGAAGTACGTATTCTACTGTCATCCATTAGCAAATTCTAAAAATAGCCTTCATGAGCATGAAATTTTGCATCTTTTAATTTATGGGCTTGAAAAAAAAAACCTAAACTCCTAAGTGTTATCTTTTTTAACTAGCTTATGATTAGCGCAGCTGTTATTTTAGTTCATTGTTTTATTGTTTTTGTAAAGAGCTCTGGGATTTTTATGAAGGTGCTAAGCTTATAGTGTATTTTTAATCACCAATTCAGTTGTCATTATCTTTGTCATTAAAAACAGCACATCTGTAAGCCTATGCTGGAATTCAAATAATATACAAATATATACAAGCAATTAACAGTAAGTATTAATAATGATATCATCAACCTCTAAGACAGAAAGCCAGAGTTAAAGAATCATACATAGGTCTCTCAAGCTTTTCTCTGACAAGTATGATTTCAGATATAGTTATTGTTGAGATATTTTTCTGACGTATTACTTATGACTGGCATACCTAGAGGTTTTAGCGCAATACATCAACCAGTGCTCTGGGGGTGGATCTCACATTGTACTCTCTTAACAATAGTTGGCAGCAGGTAGCATTCCTTTCCTCTGTGTCTATTCTGACCTGCTCCAAGGTCAAGACAATGAATATGTGATCCACCACTCACTTCCCTTTGAAAATACATGGATTTCTCACAGTTAGTGTAATCTACATGTTTCTTCACTGCGTTAACATCAATAAATAGGTTACTGAGAAAAGCAAGGGAGACAGGGCTACTGATACTCTAGTCTCTATGGCTAACATGTGAGCATTGGAATGATACTGGAAAGCATCATGATTCAAGTGCTTTGAACAGACTTCTTGATGGAGACGGTAAGCTCTACTGAACGATTTCTCTCTTTTGTCATTATTGCCCAAGTGCTTCGCGCAGTGCCAGGCACCCAGGAGGTGATCAATAAATAATTGTTAACGGGTAAATTAGTGAATGAACAAACTGCAAAACGTATCACCACTCTTTATTAGGAAAAATATTATTAGTTGCTTAGTCAACAGTGATAAATGGTACTGAACTCCATATGGTGAAATCAAAACAAAAAACATAATACACATAGGCCATGTTGCCTCAGGCTCAAGCAAAGCATTATCAAGATGCAGAGAGAGGAGCAAACACAGGCACACATCTGTGAAATAAGGAAGTAACAGCAATTACATATATCGCAATCCATCAAGTAGTTCAAACAGAATATATAAACATGGTATCTATGCTGTGACCCCCCCCAGCCCCCCAAAGTTTAGGACATTTGAAATCTCAGGAAGTCTCTAGAGGAAATGCAAAATCTAATGGAGTAGATTGTGAAAAGCCCTCAGAGGAAACAAGTTTTCAGTCCACATTTGAGGAAAGTGTAAGCTCTCATTTGGTAAGAAGTACAAAACTGATAGATTAGGAAGCCACTGTAGGAACTTGAAAGGGGACAGAATAATGTGGACAAAATTTTTAATGAACTCATACAACATAGAAACAGGAAAACTTGATATAGTATATGTACCAACGTTCTAAGACTGTATTAAACATAATACAATGGTTCATTTCTGTAAATAATATCCTTGGGCCCGGGCAGGAGGGAGGCTGGCTCAGATAATGGCTTCCTGAAGTCAAATTGTTGTACTTGCCTACACAAGCCTAGTTAATAATCTTTCAAAATCTAACCACCTGTGAGTGAGACATTGAGGAAGTAGTAATAAATAAACTATTTTACTGCACCTTAGGGAAACACACTCATAATTTTACCCTACCTGAATCATGGGAGAGTAATTGTGATACCTTAGACATGGTTTTCTACAAAATCACAGGCTTTGGCTGTATACATTAGGTGAAGTAGAGAATCAAGTCAATCAATAATGTTGAGGAAAAAATAAAATGACAAAACAAAATCTCCCTCAGTTATCTGAATCATTAAGGTAAGAATGGGTTTTATAAAGAGTACATTTTCTAGATCAGTTGTTCTCATCTTGTTTAGAATAAGAGTAGCACTCTCTGTTGACTGAATAAATAGCATCTTTCATAGTTTTTTTGGAGTAGGTATAAGTGTTATGATACTTGGAAAATTAAAATTTCATTTACTAATATTTCTGACTTCAAATAGAGCACAAATACCACCTCTAGATGTGAGGGGTTGCTCCTCAGAGAAGAGTGGCTGGGTAAGACAGTACAAAACGTCTCAAAACGTGTTTGTTAACAATGTGCCTGGTTTGAGCCACTGTTTGCTTTTTTAAACAAAACTAAAAGTGGCACTCTTCAACAGCATTCTTCAAATACATTCTTCTAACTGGAAAAGGTTAGGGACCATCGAGCTAGACAATTGCTTGGATCTGTGCTGGCAGTTGTGACTCTAGGATCACAGGATTAAAGAGCATCTCAGCAGGTTTGACATCTTGGCTGTGCTTATGATCGATGCTCGTCACAGTGGCCAGAACCATGATGAGACTATCCCCATCAGTCATTAAGGAAGCCTGTCATTTCACGCATATTGCCATAATTTGAGGACGTGTCTGAGGAGTGGAAGCAATGAAACTGCAACATGGCCAATCCCGTAAATTTAGCCATTTATCACATATTACAAGATCTAGAGTTGATGGCCAGGGTGATGGATATTAATGATGAAGATGGCTTGATTTAAATAGTTTATTGTCCATAGGTATAACTTAAGTATAATTTATTTTCTCTTTCCTCAAAATAACTATGGTTAAGACTGGGAAGATTAACTGTCAGAAATTACTTAAATAAGAAAGAGAAAGTGATTTAGTTTACCCATAACAGATTTAAAGTACATCAGAATTGAAGGGGGGAAGATATAAAAATCATGACATGCCAAGAAAATGAAAATATGGAAGAAATACACACATCATCAAGTCACTAGTTCAGATGAATCATTTTGCTTAGTATAGAGAGCACAGTTAATAATGGATTATCTCCAAAAATGCTTGAAGTGTGGCATTGCAAAAGGAAATTCTGTTCATTTTTTTTTAATTTTTGCAAAGTCAGATAATTTTGAGAAAAACAGTACTGCAGAGAGTACCAAAGTTGCTAGACACAGCATCCCAGTTAAAAATAACTACAAATAGGAAGCCATCCTTGGTAGAACAAAAAATAAACCTGAAAAAAAAAAAAGTTTTGTTTCTAGGGAATCAAAGATCTCTAGCAGGGACAAATGACAAAACACTTAAGTTGAAAAATAAATGTAGGGGCGCCTGGGTGGCGCAGTCGGTTAAGCGTCCGACTTCAGCCAGGTCACGATCTCACGGCCCGTGAGTTCGAGCCCCGCGTCGGGCTCTGGGCTGATGGCTCAGAGCCTGGAGCCTGTTTCCGATTCTGTGTCTCCCTCTCTCTCTGCCCCTCCCCTGTTCATGCTCTGTCTCTCTCTGTCCCAAAAATAAATAAAAAACGTTGAAAAAAAAAATTAAAAAAAAAAAAAGAAAAATAAATGTAAAGAAGCTTGGGCATAGAATTGAAACTAGAATGAAAACAAAATAAAACCCTGATTACCATAAATGATTTTTTAAAAGGTGAGGTTGGAAGTATTTTTAAAATTATATATTTGGGGCACCTGGGTGGCTCAGTCGGTTGAGCATCCAATTCTTGATGTCAGCTCAGGTCATTATCTAAGGATCAAGCCCTGTGTCGCATTCTGTGCTGAAATTCTCTCTCTCTCTCTTTCTCTCTCTCCCTACCTTTGCCCCTTTCCCCAGGTCATGCTCTTTCTCGCTCGTTCAAAAAAATAATTAAAAAAAATTAAAAATAAATATTCAATTTAGAGTAGTAAATTATTACATAATACAGGCTACTTTCCACCTACATTTATAATCTCAGCATCTAGTAAGTGAAGGCACAAGGTGACATATACTTTTTAAGATGTTTACCAGTCCTAACCCTTTTTGAAAACGAGTTCCATTTCTATATTGGATGCTAGTCCCGTCTTTGAACTGGGTGATCCTTCCCTGTCATCATAGCAGATAGGACTAAGGACAGAGTGAGAGAGATCCGCCCTAAGATGGGTAGATCTGATTTTGTCTCTAGAGAATTTGGAACTGGAGCACAGTTAATTAAGTGCTGGAATAGAAAAGGGATGTGAAGCCAGTGCGAGGCCATGTTTGGGCTTGTGCATGTGCTGAAGCAGTGAAAATCACTTGAGAGAAAGGGAGGAAGAGAGAAAGAGATGCAGAGAGAGCCCGAGGGGCAAAAGCAGTGGAGGGAGGGGGTGAGCACAAGAGAAAACCAGATGCTCCGTGAGAGACAGCCCTCACGAAACTTTCTTTTCTGTATGGTTATGGTTTCACATGAGGTTTGACTGGAGTCCCCAACCTTGGTTTCTGCAAGTTTTCCCTACAGTTTTCATAATAAACTTCAACTGTGCTTAAGCATTAGGCTATGAGTTCAATTTAACGCATGGAGAAGAGGTAAGATTCTGCAGAAGTTAGGGGGAGAGATAAATATGAGACAGAGTCATCACATTTCTTTTAAGTTTCTCTATTTGGTAATTTATGAAACACAATACCTGCACGTATTGGCTCTTTATATGTTAACACATAACAATGGAATAAGTATGCTTAGTGACTTCTCTGGGTCGTATGGTTTCTTAGTGGACTAGCATATGATTTCCTAACACATACTCCCCCTATTAGATTTTGCTTAGTCAAAACTTGAACCGTTAGCCAAAATTAGGCTGCAAATTTCTTAGTTTTTATAATGTGTTTTTGCTTAAGTAAGCATGATTTAACATAATTTGTACTTCTGGTAGAAATACAGAAGTTGGAACAAACATTGTAATAAGATTTCATCTGTCTACAAAACAGAAAGAAAGAAGCTAGAGTTGGTGAGAACTTAGGGAGATGGGCCATCTCAATCCTGGCTGTGTGAATTGTAATAGGAATTATGCCAATACTCATTCATTACTTTTTAAATTCAAAAGAAATATATACTGAAACATTAATGGTAGTTGCCTCTGTATGATGACATTATAGATCATTTTAATTTTGCTCTTATTATGTCTCCATGTTGCTAAATTTTCTGTAACAAGCCTGTATTAATTTGATATCTTTTGCCTCACGTGTAAGATGCATGACGTTTCACATTTTCATATATTTAAAATTAAGAATTATGAGCTCAATGTGGGCAGGAATCTGTCTTGGAAACTTACTTGAATCAATGAATGTTATTGTCAAAAAGAAAATGTCCATACTTTAGGCAAAGGAGTACATTGTAGTATAATTGTCACTGTACATGTTTGACATTAATGATGTCTACAAGCTGACTAATACTTTTGTCACTCCAGTTGAGCTATGTCTGTAAAATGCCACATGAACTTTAACTTGTTTGGACCCATATATATCATTTAAAATATCTTTTGGAGGGGCGCCTGGGTGGCGCGGTCGGTTAAGCGTCCGACTTCAGCCGGGTCACGATCTCACAGTCCGTGAGTTCGAGCCCCGCGTCAGGCTCTGGGCTGATGGCTCAGAGCCTGGAGCCTGTTTCCGATTCTGTGTCTCCCTCTCTCTCTGCCCCTCCCCTGTTCATGCTCTGTCTCTCTCTGTCCCAAAAATAAATAAACGTTGAAAAAAAAAATTAAAAAAAAATAAATAAAATATCTTTTGGAAAGATGAGCACAGGGTACCTAAAAGGCAATTTAATTAAAGGTGGTGGATTCCTAACAATAGCTTCTCATTCAAGCTGGAAGAGCTCTGTGTCCAAAGTTCCCATTGTATGCGTTTTAATTAAGGAAAACAAACAAAACAATAGAAAATAGAAAAACTGCAAGTAATACAATACAAGCCATATATTATGAAATTAAACAGTCAGTCCAAAAGATGTTAATAAAAAGTTCAAGTTTTAGGGTTCAGTGTAGTGAACATCTGTCGTTTTTACCCCTTCACATCTGTATTTCCCACTCTGGAAAATAGGTAGGGTCTGCTGTCTACAAAAACCCTTCCTTTGGGGAACCCTTCTCAGCTCGTGTAATCTACCTGGGTTTGACGCACACACCAAACTCTGCAGCTCTGCTGTTCAGTGCAGTCGTGGCGATTAATTTAAATCTAAATTGTTTAAAATAAAACTTAAAATTTTGTTCCTCAGTTACAACAGTTCCTCAGTTACATTTCAAATAATCGTTAGCCACACATGACAAGTGGCTACCATGCTGGACAGTGTAGATGAGAGACATTTCCATCGTCACAGGAAGCTATCTTGAATCGTGCTGTGGAATTAAGTAACTCAGGAAATCCCATGTGACTGGCCATAGCGACACATGGCTATGTGTCAGAGGACACATGACCCAATCAGGTTAGTGAGTTCCAGGCCCAGGGCTTTTGTAAGGGTTGAAAGAGAAAGGCTCTCATGACTCTACTGGAATAAAAGAGAATATGAAATTGGAGCTAATGCAGTTCCCACAAGGGACAACCCGCTGAGGATGGAGACTGCACAGGAGAGAGAAATGAGATCATGGTGATGTTTTTTTGAGTCTATGAACCAACAGGGCCTAAAGACTATCTGCAGGTTTTTAAGTTGTAAAAGCCAATAATTTTCCATTTTGCTCAAAAGCATTTGGGCTATTTGGCTGTTTAGGTATATAACTGAAGGAGTACTGACCAAGCTATATAATCGAAGGTGAATTAACTGAAAAGTATCATGGTTGTCTCTGATGCCACCATCAAGGCTCAAAGGTGACTCCAAGGATATAAAAAAGATTCTGGGTCAAACTTTGCGATTCAAATGCAAGAGTGATATTTAATCATATAGATATATGTATTTGGTTGCCATTTAGCAAACTGAAGTCTTGTGTGTAAATTTTCATTTATTTTCTGAAACGCGATTACCAAATCGGTGGGAGTAGGCTCTTATAATGGATAGCCTCTTGGAATCTATGAATATGATATATATTTATGTTAATATAGAAAACTTCAGGACAATAATTTGCTTTCATATTCATCAGCTCATACATTCTCCAGATTTGCTTTACTGATGCATAGGTGTTTATGATCTTTCGTATACTGCTTGAAGGCGCTTGGGGTTCATTGTGGTGTGGCCCACTTTTGTGCAGTAACTGGATACATAGTCTTTTCATAGTTGGTAATAGTAATTATGATATAGAAAGAAATTTGTATAATTTATTGCTAAAATTTTGGTGTGTCATATTTAATTTTAGTTTTCTTTTTTCTTATTCCCTCCTCTAATTTATACCTACTACCACTGGCTTTGAAGGTCAGGAAAGTAGTTAAAAATAAGTTGCAAAAAATAGGTGAAGAAAATGTAAAGAGCCAGCTTTTTATCACTAAATGAAGAAAACTTTAATTTCAGTGCAGGCCTTTTCAACTATTTTTTTATTTTGTTTTGTTTTATCTTTTAAACATCTGTAATACAGAGAGGAGAATCATTGTGCACTATGTGGAGCTGAGTTCTCCACTTTTGCTCTGATGGCCTTAGCTGTAATTGGCTTATGTAGGCTTCCATTTCATTTTCATAATGAAATATAGTTAACAAAAATGAAAATGCCAAGAAAATGGATGTGCTCTAAAAATGGCAGGGGATTGGGTGGGGTGATAGGACACGTTTTCTAACAGCTTACAAAATTATGTTTTCTCTCATTTCCTATCCCTCAAATAGACTGACCCAGGTAGAAGATAGCCCATTTTCAGAAAGGCTCCCTCAGGAATCAGTGGAAATGTTCAAAACACTCCCTGAGTCAACACACTGACAGTGATCAGGAAAAAAAGAACAAACTCCACAAACTTCACTAGCTTTTGGGCTGTATACAAAGAACCATCATATCCCAGGCTTAGGGAATGATATATGATGCACCTGGAAAAGTGCATTCAGCTTGGATAAACTCAGTTCCAGAAATATGTAGAAGATTGGAGAGAGTTAAGAGGGAAAAAAATGATGAAGTGACTGGGGAGGTGAGGTTGGGAGGGGGCTTGGGAGGAAAGATTAAAGCAACCGACTAAGTAACTTTTAAGATCTGACATGATAAGAGCCAACACATATTTTAAAATAGCAAATACTATAGAGACAGAAAAATTATTTGGAATGGCCATAGGACCACAAAAAAAAAATAAGCAGTACTGACTATTCCAAAATTCTGGCTATGTATAGGGGAAAATGAAAAACAAACAAACAAAAATAGTAACTTTTAGAATATTCTCTTAACGAGAACATAGGAAACTTAACTCATGGCAAATTTACTAACAAAGAAAGCCATGGGTGTTAGAATTTGATTGTGAGGAAAGGGTGGTGGGCGATATGACTGGAGAGGTTCTTTCCTACTTAGTATTTCTACAAATCTATTATAATATGTGAATTCAAATTTACATTGAACAAGCGTATATTCCTTGCCACGCAGCGAGGTTTAAACCAAACTTTTAAAGAACCCATTATTACACAGTTTGCCCTGGGATCTCCGACCAACATAGGGGAGAAAACTGTTTTTAATCTGCAGTTTTCCAAAAACAATTCAATTAAAAATAATAAAAAATCTGAAATGCTGCCCACAAGGGTTAATAACTACAGAGGTGTCCAACAGATATTCAATCACAAAAATTTAAATGCTCTTTTCATTAAGCCTCTTGTGTCTTTTTCCATAGCTAAACCAAGATAATTGTTTTGGGGCTAATTTCTGAGGCTATTTAATAACACCTCCTGCTAGACTTCTTATGTAAACTCAGCAAGAAGAAGCATCCAGAGTAATAGAAAAATAGTTGTGCTCATTTTACAGCTCAAATTCATACTTTTCTTTATAAAAGAGATCCTGCTGTTTGAGTTTGGCAACTGCCTTTACCAACTGCATTGGGGAAGATTGGATTAGGAGGCAGCGCTGACTATGCAGTAAAGTCCCCACTCTCTAGCAGGATTTTTATGTAAATTCCATTACAGTTCATACTTTTGCAGATAATGAAATGGATACAAAACACTTCAAGGTTTCTAAGTCAGCAAAATAATGAACAGGATAGCCTGTAAACTGCTTTAATACATTTTTGACATTTGGTCACTCATAAAAATGGGCTTGGTATTTCTTCTTTCATATAGGTTTTCTTTTTTAATGCTACATTCTAACAGCTCGTAGCTCTACAGGTTATTGCTAACGTGTGAACATGAACTACAAAGAGTTCGTCATACTTTAAATTTCAGCAAGTGGCAAATTTTGCATTATGTTTCCATAAGAAAATATGGACATTTTTTTTCTACAAAATGTCATTCCTTTAGATTGAAAAAAGAAAAACAAAAAAAGCACACATACCTTATAGACTAATGGCAGTGCCAGAGGGATATGCTTTTGTAATTAACTCACCACAAAATTAAAATTATGTAGATTGATATATAATTATTCTTTTATATAATTTGTGATGACATGTATGGGCAAAAGTGTATTTTCAAATGACTAGCCCCTGGAGACAATATGTTTTCAGGTTTCCAAATGGGTCTTTTTTTAGCAATAGTCAATGACTATAACAGAAACAGTCAAGAAAAATATTACGTAGCACAATGTATAAAATGTATTCTTTACCTTCTGCTATTGTCATTTTAGTTCCATAGACTGTCTGTGCTTGAAGGTGAAATTCCCATTAGTGTCAATGGAGAATCCAGGCATGGGGTAAAGGAAATTCAAGACTTTGGCAACAATGACACAATTTTCCGAGTGAAGCAAGAATGTGAACAAAGTCCGCATTTCAAATATAAAGTATTCTGGTGATCCATTATCCCATTAGTGTAGCTGAACTTTTCAGGAAAGTATACTCATCTTTATTCTGGGATGACTAACACACATGCAGTATTCCCTTTGGTATATTCAATAGTTTCGGTCAAAATAGGAAGCCTATTGACATTTCACCTCATTGCCAAATCAAACAAGATTAGTCATATGAACTGAGTCTCACTGATAGATGATTTTTGATGGTGAAATGTCAAAACGTGATGCATGACCTTTGGCTTGTAGTTAGCCTTTTGGGAGCCACGCAGTAACTTTGTCCAAAGAAGAGAAGCCCAACCTTTGGTTCCTGTGGACCTATGCGGAGAATCATATCATGATTTACATTTTAGAATGTTTCACTCTCATGGAACTCTCAAATGCACTCAAGTGTTCTGGAAGTAAACAGTCCAGGACTATGCTTTGGGAAGTCCAGATGAGTTAGAGAAATAGATGAAAACAAGGAGACAATGTAACTAAGCAATGCTAAACAGAGGCAAGAGGTCGGTAAGCACTGGTAACAATACTGAGTGCTTACTTAGGCTTATACTGATTGATTTATATGCATTATTGCATATATACCTCACAACAGTCCTATAAGTAGGTCCCTATCTTATAGATGAGAAGGTTGAGGATAAAAACCATATAGCACACTGTTTTTCTGAAGATCAAATGCTATGTAATGGAATTGGATTTTAAGCATTCTTAACCACTTCAAATACCGTCTTTGCCTTCAATCCTCCCCATCACAACCACCAACACCAACACCAACACCAACAAAGTAATTTGCCCTCTATACATACTTTTTGGGATATGCATTGGTTTTTGTGGCTTCATTCTTTTATGCTGCTTTTGATGGTTGTTAGCCTGGTTTAATATAGGTCTTAGATTATGATTTTGTCGTGCATAGTAGTATGACTCTGGCCAATTACAGTTGTTTCTGCTCTTATTTGCCTCTAAGAGATTTTTCTTTAAAATTTCTGACCATATATGAAAGAGAAAATAGGGATTCCTCTGTTACTGGTCTACATGATTCTGGCAGTAACAAAATGTAGTTTCTGGGAATATGGTTATATTTTAAATGACAATAACAATAGCCAATGAATGTGCACACACTCGTATCAGGCCTTATGCTGGATGCTTTGGGTATAGAAACTCATTCACACTCAGAACAACACTGTGGAGTATTATTGCAACCATTTTACAGATAATGAAATGAAGCTCAAACGATCTAAGGAACTTGCTGAAGGTATGAAAAGTCTGCAGCAGAACTGATTCAACACAGATCTTTCTGCCTCCACGGACCTTGTGCTTTCCTTTACCACATTGCCTGCCATATCCAGGGATATTAACTCTTCTGAGCTACTTTCTTTTAGGCTGCAGATAAACTTTTAAGATCTGACAAACTCTGTTAGAGGCAAAGAGTAAAGATCATTAACATAAGATACGATGGCATAAATGCCTTTTTTTCCTCCCTTCTTATCACTTTCATCTTCCTTCTCTCTACTCCTTCCCATTTTTATGTGAAATGATATTATACATTTCAGTACTTTTGGATGTCTGGCGGCAGTTGCCATAGGTGAAGGGAAGAGACAAACGATCCCTAAGTCTAGAATTGCCGAGATTAACAGTGCCTGTGGAAACAGGACGCCTTGCCTACCTTGGTCTAGTTTGCCTCAATACTTCAGCTTTTAATTGTAATACCAGGTTCTACTAATGTGCACACGGGACCTAAGAATTCTGCTTCCTTTGACTTCTGTTCCTCATTACGTTGTGTGCCCTTGGTCTCCTAAAGAAACAATGAAAGAGAAAGCAGGGGGGATAAGAGATATTTCCCCTAGCACTTGGCAATCTGACATGTTTGCAGGTCTGTATTTATCTCTGTCTCATCCTTTTGAAGGTGAGCTTGTGGGGAGTACCATGCATGTCATGTTGCATTAAGTACTCAGCACACTCTTACTCAATGCTTAACGTAATAATTCTCGTATTCATTCAAGAGAAAAGCCTTCTTTTCTTATGTCTAGCCAACTGAAAAGATTCATAAGGATGATTTAAAAAGATTGAAAGGCTACTCTAAACACAAAAATTTACAAGACACAAACACAAACACACACACACACACACACACACACACACACACACAGAGCAAAATCTCTCAGTGGTAAAAGATAGTATTTGAGTTGTTGCCCTTTCTCTTTTTTAAGAGCTAATGTCTTGATAAAATGTTTGTTCAAAGCTGGTACATATTGTATCACTCAAGAATATATGCATGTCTCTTCAGAATTAAAAAAAGAAAAAAGAAAAACCGCTTTTGGACGAATCTGTGCTTTTGAGTGGCCTGTTTGGTTGAAAGTTTATAGTACTTATTTTACAAAAAAAAAAAAAAAAGGTTTTACTAAATTAGCTTCTTCTAGAAAATAAATCTGGATATGATCAGGAACAGCCAAAGCAAGAAGCAGTAAAATCCAAAAATAATATTATAAACAGCTTAAGTCACTTAACTTTATGTAAATGTACTGAGGAGGAAAAAAAATGAGAGCAGAAAAAAAGAGACTGAACAAAGCAGGTTAAAAACGGGGAGGAGAGAACTCTTGGATCAAAGGAAAAGAAACAAAAGAAATTATAAGCTATTCTTCTTTTACTAGAAAGAAATTAAGACTTGCACCTATGATACATCGGAGTAGAAGCAACTATAAAAGAAAAAACAAAAAACAAAAAACATGCCCAAACCTGTATTTGGATCAAGGTGGAGTAGCTACCTGCCACAATTACATAAAACCATCTCAAGTTATTGTTACAGGATTATTTCTGAAATAGGAAAATACTCAAGTATGCAACATCCTTCCCAGAATTTTCTCCCCTTAATCAGTAAGTTATAACATTTCAGAACACAGCAAGTGCCACATTCATTAACTTCTAATACTGAATTAGAGCTTTCTAAATCTTCTTTATCCCCTTTAGAGTTTTATGCCTGACTTCTGTTACGTTGTGTATAAAAATGTATCAACTATTACGCATATTTTTTACTCTCCTGTCATTTTTTAAATGGCTAGGTCAAAATTATTTCTCAGATATCAAGCATACACAAAAGTGTTTTCCCCTAAGCTATAAAAATTTGCTTAAGGTAGAATGATTAGTAAATATTTTAAAACAAAGGAATATCCAAATGCATTTATTTTTAAGAAGTTTGATACTATATAGCCCCTATGTTTGTCCAATAATAAGGTAACCATTTATCCCCCATCTGGGCAATCCCCATTGATGTCTCTTGCTCTGGCACAATTATTAATAGCATCCCTTTTCTTCTCAAAGGCATCCAAATTTAGATAAAAATTATATTGTTACCCTTACCTAATATCAAGGCAGCATGGCATGAAAAGTTCTGAGGCTTTTGAGACAAGCCCACAGGGGTCTGTGCTTATTTCCATCATTTACTTATTGTGTATACTCGGGCAATTACTTATCTGCTCTGAGACCAATTTTGTCGTCAGCAGCATATGGGTAATAATAGCTCATAGACTTGTTGGGATAACATGAATGCAACAGTATTATGTCTGGGTACATACACAAATGGGGATAATAAGATCACCTTATAAGATTGTTGTGCATTTAACTCAAGATGATGGATTTATGCATACTGCTTGGCACATGGTAGATACACCAAATACAGTTTTCGTCACACTCGTTCTCATGATCATCATTATCATCTGCCATTAGTGACTGTTTGTAAATATTAGAGTTAATTGCTTCTCTCCTAACGTCATCTTTTCTAGTACTCCTGTCACATCTGTGGAAGATGGTTAGAATTTTGCCTTGTACCCATAACAACCAGGAATTATGAGCTCTTTCCTAGCACTTTAGACTGCAATTGTGTTGAACACAGCCTGGGCAGCATTTGGTCAGTTATTAGGGAAAACACATTGGTTCGTTTGATATAAGAATGAATTCTCAGAGTGCATCTGAAAAGAATCCTCAAGGCAGAGGAGTATGAACTCTGACTTTGGAGACAATCCCTGATTCTCCCCTCCTGAGAGAAAATGTGTTAGAAGCCTCCATCTGATTCTTAATAATTCAAGCGGTTTCCATTATGTTTCATTACATATCTGTTTCTGTTTTGCATTTTAAAATGTTTTAATAATTTTCTACCAAGGCAAATTTGTGTGTTCTGAGGCTTATCTTCCTCCTGATACACTCCTGCCTGCTTCCACATTACCTGTGCACCAGTTTGAGAAAGAACAGAGATTCCCTTGTTGGGTACAGCTGGCTTAGAAACCAGTTCTGCATTTTATGCACCTTGTGGCCCTTGGCATACTGCTTAATTTCTCTGAACCTCAGTTTCTTGGTCTTAAAAATGGGGATACTATAAATATCTATCAAGTTGTTTGATATTTAAATGTGATCATGTCTGTAAGCCCACTAACTCACATACTAGGAATTCAATCTATGTCAGTTATTTTACATTCTTTTTTTGTTAGTGAAAAATGGTTAGTGATATCTAGCCAGGTCACACTGATGAGGACCAGTTGGAATTTATTTCTGTTGGGTCACAAAACCCAAAAGCACATAAAATAGATGACATCTGGCTTACCACATAAAAATGTCTATGCAATCCAACACGGAGTCTCATGCAACTATCCAGGTTCTCTCTTCCAAATTCCCATAGTAACTCAACCTTGAGTGGTAATGGCTTATTAATGACCTTACTTGACTAGGCATGCATGTTTTTTGGAATCCAGTTGCCATATAGGAACCATATGGTTGAGACTTCTTTAGACTTTACAAAGTGCATTAGTAAAATGAAAACAGAAATAATATTGTGAGGCACAGGATTCAGTCAGCCAAAGACTCCATTCTTTACCTGGCTGACACTTAGATGTCCTTCAAGATTCCAGTCAGACATAATCTCTTTTGGCAAATGCTCCTCAAAGACCCTGTGCTTTCCTCTATCATTGTACTTATTACAAACTGCAGAAAATTCGTGTTCATTTACCTATCTGCTCCCTTAACCTTTCAATCTCTAGAGTAACAGTTCTCCAAGTAAAATCAGCAGACTCCTCAAGGTCCCAGAGACCCTTTTAGGGGGGGTTGCAAAGTCAAACCTATTTTCAAAATAATACTAAGACATTACTTGTCTTTTCCACTCTATTGACATTTGCACTGATGACGGAAAAGCATTGGTGTGTAAAACTATTACTCTGAATTAAGGCAAGTGGTACCAGACTAGCTGCTGTACAGTTTGTTCATCAAGTTGTAGTATCATAGTCATTATATTCTTATTCACCTAACACTTGCAATGACACAAAAGCAAAACAACACTAAACAAAGAACAAACAAAAAATATACCAATTTCAGTTAAGGATGCCCTTTAAAAAACAATGAAAATTAATATTCACTTTATAAGCCCAAATTCCTGAATACACATCTTTAATATTCTGTGTGACAAAATGGGACGTATATAAAAAGCACTCCCACTGTAACTGAAGGATGATGATTGTCAAGTACTTGTGAGATAAATGTTTGGGTTGCAAGCTGAAATAGCTTCTCTTTTCATGGTTTTTACTTTAAAAAGCAACTGACAGACAAACCATGGTTATTCAGAGTCGGGTACTTCACAGATATGTTTCAAAAGATGAATGAAAGCAAGCAAGTCAATTCAAGGAAACAACCAATGGTATTTATTGCCAATGACAAAATTCAAACATTCCAGCAGAAATTATAATCTAAAGAATAATTTGTATCTGCCACTGTGTGCCTGACAACTTCCCAATGCTTAAAGACTTTTCTGATAAGCTTGGTGGTAATATTAACAGTGGCAATTAGAAAAATAAGTTTTATGACATATGTCGACTTTTAGGAAATCTGCATAATTCAGTAAAACAGTATTTTCCATCATGTTATAAAATCATGCAAGTAATGCATGGGGGAAAGAGCTATTCGTAGGGTGAGATAAACCAGGGGTGCCTGGCTAGCTCAGTTGGAGAAGCACGTGACTCTTAATCTTGAGGTTGTGAGTTCAAGCCCCCCCCATCAGGCATAGAGATTACTTTTAAAAATGTAAGGCAAACTAATGTACTTTAACACAACAGATTTTAAAATGTTCTTTGATTTGGTTTCAGATTCCACTTTGCAACTAACCTTTAATGAACTATTTTTTTTAATGTTTAGTTTAGTATCAAAGAAGAATATCGCATTTATCTGAAAAGGTTATTAAAATATTCGTTTTTGTTTCAATTAATATCTGTGT
The DNA here is from genome assembly GCF_022837055.1 of Prionailurus viverrinus. Taxonomy (NCBI): domain Eukaryota; kingdom Metazoa; phylum Chordata; class Mammalia; order Carnivora; family Felidae; genus Prionailurus; species Prionailurus viverrinus. Next base: position 145,801,502 of record NC_062568.1, read on the forward strand.
AAGGCTGATTTTTTTCATATACTTCAAACAAAACAATACATTGCAATAGATTGAAATACAAATAGATGTGAGAAATTGGCTGTTCTCTTTTAACACAGATATTAAAAATTTTGCAAAAAAATGTAAATAATGTCAATTTTTTTTAAATTTTTTTTTAAGTTTATTTATTTTTGAAACAGAGAGAGACAGAGCATGAACGGGGGAGGGTCAGAGAGAGAGGGAGACACAGAATCAGAAGCAGGCTCCAGGCTCTGAGCTGTTAGCACAGAGCCCGATGCGGGGCTCGAACTTACAGACCGCGAGATCGTGACCTGAGCTGAAGTTGTACGCTAAACCGACTGAGCCACCCAGGCGCCCCAATAATGTCAACTTTCAGAGGACGTTTTTGTTTTCAAAAATAGAGCTACTTTTCATAAAACTGTGTTTTTATGTTTATGTTTTATGTGTTATATGCAGTGAGTTTATTATTGCTATTTATAACTGAATATTAATTTGTTTCCATGTTAATTCTAATTTGATAAATATTGAGAGCTATAACTCATAAAAAAATCTTTTGTGATCCTCAATAATTTTTGAGAATGGAAAAGGTGCTGAGACCAAAAAATGTAAGAATCACTGCTAGAGAGGGTAACACCATTCATCTTTCTATCCAAAATGCCCATTATTCACTAGGTGGTTCATACATGTTTATGTAATGGGTGGATGGTTGATAAAGTAACTGAATATTGTATATAATGTCAGAAAAATCTTACACTATAATAAAAAATAGTTGATATGCAATATGTAAGGAATAAATTCAAATGCAATTTATTATTATTATTATTATTATTATTATTATTGTCTACCATTGTTTCTTGCCTCATAATGCCTATCTCCAAAACTGAGGTAAAGAAAAAGACTCTTTGGTAATAATTTATCATTTAATTAAATCACTCAAGAAACATCTGCTGGGAAAATACTATTTGCCTGGATCTAGATGAGATATTGGTGGTGACAAGAGGGACAGCAAAATAGTTTATTTTTCTTAAAGTTTATTATTTGACAATCAAATCAAAGAATTTACTTGTTTCATCATCAATTTGCGTATTTTACAACAAATGTGTTTGAGATAGACTAGTCTTAACACCTTTTGAAGGTTTTAACATGTTTTGGTTGACTGTTTTTTATATTGCTTTATCATTGTGCTTTAAGGAATATTTAGTATCCACCTCTTCTCCAGTTTCCTGTAATAAATGCTTGAGTGCCTGTTAGTCCTAGAATGATCTGGAGGGGGAGTTTTGATGGGCAGGAAAGCAGAAACCTGAAGGGACAAAGTGAGTGAGGACACAGTCTCAACTAGATTAATTTACAGACTGAAGTCTCACAGAAACATGAATCAAGTCAGAACTTTCTCAAAAATTCTAAACTCTAAGTGGTTTTTTTTTTTTTGTATTACTATTTTGCCTCCTTCAAGTCGAAGTCAACTCTGTTCTGAAAGAAAGAAAGAAAGAAAGAAAGAAAGAAGGAAAGAAAGAAAAGAAGCAAAAGAAAGAAAGAAAAGAAAAGAAATACAGAAAAGAAAAAAGAAAACATAGGAAAAGAAAAAAGTAAAAAGTATATTTGTGAGGGGATGGATACGCTAATTAACTCAATGGGAGAAATCTTTTCACAACGTAGACATGTATTAAATCATCACATCGTCCACTTTAAATAGCTTACAATTATACCTCAATAAAGTGAAAAAAAGACACAGTCAACTCTCTTAAAAGAGAGAATATCATCTTGATAAGTCTATGAATGAGGAAGAGTAGAAACAGTTTGGAAAAGACAGTATATATTTTTAGTTCCATTGAATGAAGGTGATAATAAATCTTCTCTTGCCAGGAAAGGAACGCCTTTGAGTTGTGCTGATGTAGTAAATAGACTATATCCAAGATCTAAAGCTCTGTAATTATTCCATATATACTATTTTACCCATTATGAGATGCATTTCCTCCCTTGTCTTAACATTTCTGAAATTGGGACAAGGCTGTTCAATCAATGAGATATCACAGTTTCATTGGCAGAGTTTTAAATTTTCTTTGTAGACTATAAAATATTGGTGTGTCTTACTACTGACAGCATTTGAAATTTAGTGAAATATAATATCCCAGAAAAACTGAATAAGACTTGATTCTACAGTTATATAGCGACACCGTAATCAGAATAGTGGTCCTTAATGCCTTGCCTTGAATTGGATCTATTTCCCTCTCCTGTCTCATTGGGAAATACTATTATTTTGTCATCTAATGAGCAAATAAGCTGATTTGCTTCAAAGCAATGTAAGCAAATTTGAATGACACTGTTTGATCCCTGAGAACTTCAGTTTGGTATAAAGTTTGCACAAGCCCAAAGGGAAAAAATTCCAGATGTTTATAGCTAATGTATAAATAAGATGTGATCACAAGACAGAGATTTCTATATAAAGAGTGTACCCTAATTTTTATGCTTCAAAATATTAAGCATATCCTCAGCTTACAATTGATTTTATATATTTTAATGCAAACAATGGCATATGTAATTTTCCTTTGCATTACCCTTCCCTTCTGAAGTGCCAAGGAAAATAAATGTGTGCAGAAAACATTTATACCCACGTCACTATCCGTACATTGGGTAAACAATCAAAAGTACTTCTACAGATGCACGTATGAAAATTAAGAGTATTCCCACTTCCTCAGTCAAGACAGTCATGCTGTTTTGGCCACACATACGCATAATGGAAACAAAATTGCTTTAAATAATCAAAATACACAAAGGCACATTTTTCTGAGTGATTGGAAATAACCCTGACAAATGCTCGCATTTGGTAAATTATGAGCTAGCCAAGGTACGTTTGCATAAATATAATGAAAAACATTTTTTAAAAATTTAGTAAGCATATAAAGCAAGGCATTCTCTTAGTAATGAATTTCCTTGGCAGATAAACCAACAACCATGCAGGGCAAGTTTATGAAGGTGCCTTCCTGAGTGCTTGACAGAGTATATGTGTGTGTGTGTGTGTGTGTGTGTGTGTGTGTGTGTACATGCACGTGTGTGCATATGTGTGTGTGTGTGTGTATATACATACATATATCGATGAAGAAAAATCCTTGGAATTATATGAGATGGAGATCTTCCTGCAACTAAAAATAAATATAGAAAAAGCCTAGACACATCACATAGCTACTTGTATTTTGAAAAGAACACAACTTTGTGCAGTGGAATACTATGATAATACTGCACACAAATAATTCGTATTTCCCATATGTAACTCTTTGGTAATGCAGAGATGGCCTTTTTGGTAAACACATGATTATATTCTCTTCTAACAATCTAGGCACCACACCTCAGCTGCACACTTAAATAGGCACCGGTCTATAGTTGAGAGGATTTGTGGGTGTCTCATAAAAAAAAAGTGTTTGAATAGGGCAAGAAATAATTTTCTACTCACAGAGAATATGGCACTATTTGTTACCAGTTTGCTTTGTGCGATGCATGGAAGTAAAAGCCAAGGAAAGATGTACATTCACTTAGGATTTTCTAGTTTAGCCTATTTCTTCTTCTTCTTCTTCTTCTTTTTAATGTTTATTATTTTTGAGAGAGAGAGCCTGAATGGGAGAGGGGCAGAGAAAGAGGGAGACACAGAATCTGAAGCAGGCTCCAGGCTCTGAGCTGTTGGCACAGAGCTCATCGCAGGACTCAAACTCAAGAAATGGGAGATCATGACCTGAATCAAAGTCAGATGTTTCACTGACTGAGCCATCCAGGTGTGCCTAGTTTAACCTCTTTCTTTCTTTCTTTCTTTCTTTCTTTCTTTCTTTCTTTCTTTCTCTCTTTCTTTCTTTCTTTCTTTTTCTTTCTCTCTCTCTCTCTTTCTCTCTTTCCCTTTCTTTCTTTCCCTCTTTCTCTTTCTTTCTTTCTTTCTTTCTTTCTTTCTTTCTTTCTTTCTCTTAACGTTTATTCATTTTTGAGAGGGAGAGAGACAGGGCGTGAGTAGGGGAGGGGCAGAGAGAAAGGGAGACACAGAATCCAAAGCAGGCTCCAGGCTCTGAGCTGTCAGCACAGAGCCCGACGCAGGGCTCAAACTCACGAACTGGGAGATCATGACCTGAGCTAAAGTCAGAGGCTTAACTGACTGAGACATCCAGGCGCTGCTAGTTTAGTGTATTTCTTAAACTAAACATAATAAGACAGGGAGACTTAACCACTGAATTTGCTACTTGGAGAACCAAACTATTTTGAGAATTCTGTAGCCTTTAGAAATCACTAGTACCTGAAGAACACACCTTTAAATGAAAGGGATGTTATCAAGGTCCTTTCAAATGGTCTTGCCACAAAAGATAAGCACACACATCTATGAGGGTAAACTGTGCTCAAAAAGATAAAATAAACCAAGGACAGGTTGGTGGAGTAGAGATGACTTTCTTGTGTGTGTACACACACACACACACACACACACACACACACACACACACACACAGGTAGGGGGTGGTGGTGGTGGATTCTTTTAATTCCTAAGCATGAATTATAGGAAAAGCCTGATTGTCTTTTACAGCCTTAGTCATCTTTGAACATCATCAGCTTTTCCCCATTAACTGCCACCCACCTTCACCTGACAACAGGAAGTAAGAGCTTGAGAGAAACCAGAATTACAAAAGGCCTCTGGTTGGGTAAAATGGTGCAGTCAACCAAGTTGAACTGCTGTCACTTGCCTGGCTCTTTGAGGTAGCTCTTATCCTTATCTCTTCTTCCTCTCATTTAAGAACAAACTCCTAGAAAGCTTAATGCTTTGCTTTAGTTTCAATATTCAGATACACTGAAGATGTTCGGTAAGAAGTTATCACTTAGCAATAGGATTTCTCTTCCCATAGTTTCACTGAAACCTCCCTCCTATTGGTCATCAATGACTAACTCATTGTGACATCCAGATTTCTCGTATTTCATCTTCCGCGTCTGTATCTCCTCCTTTTCACCTGACCATTCCCTTCTTTTGGAAACTTTCCACCCTTTCTCAATGGACATTCCTAGTTGTTTTTTTCCCCCCAACTGTGTGGCTGAAACTTTTGTCTCCCTCTTCAGGCTTTCATATACGTGATCTAAAAGTTTGTTTCTCAGCCCTCTTCTCTCTCCTTCCTGACAATCTTATCTACCAGTTGGGCCTTGACTGAGGGTGACCCTCCCCTCCCCCCATAGCTCTGTCATATCCTCAGAGTGCTGGACACCTGTATCCATCTGTACACCTCTCTTGTAGAGACAAAGATAGGTTCTGGCACCTTAAAAATTCATTACATCCAAAGTGAATTTAGTATCTTCCCTCTCACATTTCCGTATCCTCCTCATATCTCCTTTTTTTTTTAAGTTTTTATTTATTTATTTTGAGAGCGAGAGAGAGATTGAGAGAGTGTGTGCATGAGCAGGGGAGGGGTAGAGAGAGAGGGAGAGAGAGAATCCCAAGCAGACTGCACACTGTCAGCAAAGAACCCCATGCAGGGCTTGAACTCACAAACCGTGGAATCATGACCTGAGCCAAAACCAAGAACCAACTGAGCCACCTAGACGCCCCTCATGTTTCCTTTTTTAAATGTCATCACCAATATTTGAAATCTCAAAGTCAAGTATGACCACTTTCCTGTTCATTTCCATGATAATTTGTAAAACCCTGTCAATACTTCCTCTGAGATATTGTTGCCATTTCTACCTTCTTTTTCATCCATCCTATAGATTATCCTGATAGCCTCATAAATGATCTTTAGACTCTTCTGCATCCAAACCACTTTGTATGTTGCTGCCAGAAAAATCTCCTTGAAACAGAGGGTTTTTTTTTCCTGTTAATATACATTTCCTTATCTAAGTGCAATTGCTTCAGTCATTTGCTTTGCTAATATTTTTCTTTTCCTGCAGAAGAAATCTCTCCCTTGTTGGTGCCTCTATATCATTAAGTATTCTAGTCAAACAGGTTTGTCTTCTCATTTGATAGTGAGCTCCATACTTAAAGGGCCTGTTATGTCTGTCTTTAAATCTCCTACATACATTGCAGTGACTGACAGAAAGTAGACCCTGAAAAAGTCTTTGATTGGAGGGTTGGGTTTAGTATCATTATTTTATTTAAAAACCTTCAACGTTCCCTCTTTGTTACACGCTACAAACTCTTTTCCCTGGGCAACAAGACCCTTAGATTTGGGATCTGGGAAAGCTTGGCAAGAGGATAACAGAAGGCAGGGAAAGAGGCCCAGACAGAAAGGAAATTGAGACAAGCGGCTAGTGGCTGGCTGGAAGTGTTCTGAGACAATGTTTGTATTGTTCCTTTGCCTCCTGAGTGCTACCTGGTCCTTGGGGGCCCAGACATCCACATACCACAACCACCAATCTCTCCAGGAATCTCAGAATGCTCCGTGCCCCTGTTATACCACACCCAGGCCTGCCACTCCCAGGGGATGCCCTGTGTCCGTTGGCAGCTGCTCAATGACTGATGCGCTGTGCTTCTGTCTTCTGGCAGGAAAACTGGAACAGCCAGCTAAGCCTAAGAAGGCACTTGCCCTGAAATGTTAATGGTAATTCCAGACCATCAAGCAGAGAGCTAGACCATTGGGGCCCTCTCTCTCTTTGCCACGTGATACACGAGTACTGTATTAAACATAGGTTTTTAGAAGTCGCTGCCCTAATTTTGGTGCCTGAACCCTAAATTTAGTGCCTGAGCCAACAGGAATGTGGGTTATGTAGGTAAAAAGTGCTATGATAAAGGGAGACCTAGGCAGCCCCATACAGATGTTTTTTCTCCTCTGTTAAATAAATTCATTGACTGTCACCAGCAAGGATGCAGGAGAGCAGAGGGAAAGGGAAGCCCCAGAGAGATGGTATGTTTCTCCCCCAAAGACTAAGCTCTTTTGCACATAAATTGTCTCCTCTACTTTATGTGCAGGTATCTTGCCCAAAGTTCCCCTCTCATTGTGGAATACAAGAGTGCTACACTGTAAACAGCCATTGTAAGTGTACTGATATTGGAGAATGTAAACTTATAGACTGTTAGGTAATCACAAGTCCAGTCCCATTACTCACTTTACCTTGGGGTGAGTTAACGTGCAGCTTTTACAATGACCCTTTCCCATGTCTCCATTGTCTTTCGTTTCCTCACCTAATTTCATTGTCAATTATTTTGCTCTACCTTTTTTTTTTTTTTTTTTCCAGTAAGAAAGTAAAGTCATTGTCACGTCCATCCTTTCCTATGCCTTCTTAGGGGATGATCTCACTAATGTCTTCGCTAGATCAGAGGCATCTGGCACATAGTCTCCCAATCTCCTTCACCTCCACCATCGGTCACCATCTTCTTTTCCTCTTTTTCTTGGAGTGAGATTTTTTTTGCTTTGTTTTCTTTTGTTTTGTTTTTTAAATCTCTATAGGTAGCATAAGAACCTGGACTCTCCCCAGTTCCTGCCCCATTAAGGACACATTTCCCCTTGTACTTTCAATGTCTCCTGTTCCACCAGCTCTTTTTTCCCCCAGCAAGTATGGTCAAATCTCCACTTCCTAAAAAAATGTTCTTGCCTTACTTCTTTCTTTTCACTTTTTGAATAAAAATTCCACACATACTCTAATTCTAGTTATTATCACCTTCATTCTTCTCATGCCCTTGAAGTACATATTCTGCACCTATGAATCTGTGGAAACAGTTCTTGTTGATCTAACCATTGCTGAATCATTAGCTGCTGGAAGCCTATCTATGGTTCTCACTGTGCAATAATCAGCACAGTAGACCATTCTGAATCACCCTTGCATTGTGCTTTCTGTACTAGGTCGCAAGCTTTCTTGATGAGTGTTATAAGCTAGAGCTTCCTCATATTTCCTGAACACCTTTCATTTCCATAGTAAATCTTTTTTCTTCTCTACACATTTATTCTCCTTCCTTCCTACCCCATAAATTACTTACATTGCCCATGAATATAGGTCTTTTCATATGTTATCACAACCCCACACTAGAAGTCATTTTCTGAAGACAACATCCTCTAAGATTTGTTTTCTTTTGCTCTCCTTGGTAAAGATATCAATATATCCACATCCCAGATATATACACAGTAAAATCTTGGATTGCGAGTAACTTGTTCTACAAGTGTTCTACAAGATAAGCAAACATTTCTAACAAATTTTAACTTGATAAATGAGTGATGTCTTGCAATATGAGTAGTACATGATGCTGAACATCACATGATCACAACTGAGCCAATAGTTCTTAAAATTCACTTTGATATATGTGTGCTTTGGATTATAAGCATGTTTCTGGAATGACTTATGCTTGCAAACCAAGGTTTTACTGTACATTTAATATTTTGGTGCCAGCAGATAGAATTTTCTGAATGCATACATATTTTGGAAGTTTATTTTTGGCTTATTATTTTTTTCCTTTCTGATTGTGGGTATCTAATTTTTGCTTTCTGATTGTGGGTATCTGATCATATGGAGTTTTGAGGAAAAGGTGTTTGAGCTCAGGGTATTTGGAATTCATAGTTAGTCCGTAAAAACTGCTGTTTCCAAATTACCATGGATACATCATGGAGATACCCTTGGATTCTTGCGCTACTGGATTTTCTCCTTCCTTCCTTCCTTGCATATTTTTTATATGTAAGATGAGAGGTTTATGACCTCGCTGAAAGTGAAGTGGGGGTCCCAGTCTTGTGTGTGAATGTTTTTACTCTCACCTTTTTTCATCATACATAGCTGTAGGAAGTCTTTGGCAGTGGGATATTTGAACAGACTTTTTAGGAAGGGAGGAAGGGTCATACTGATGAACACTCTAGTCTGTGTTCCCCAGCATGTCATATACTGACTTGACTGCTTACTTTTGGGCAGATGAAATGGCATGAATTGTCCTATATCCATTCATGCGCTGTGTCCAACTTTCTTCTTTGAAAAATGACTATCCTCACAAATGTAGACTTTCAGAAAGGATATTGACAGCCTTCCTCTTCAATCTATTGTTATACAGATAGACTTTGGGACTTGCCTGATAGACTGTTTGGCATATCCTTCACAGTGTCCATTCAGCCCTGGGGGCAGAGGCAGCTCCCTTTATCTTACACAATAGGGTCAAAGAAAAGTCACAGAGGGAGTTAGTCTCCCAGAAAGGCCATGAGAACTGTGTTTATGGAAAGCCATTGACTCAGGTTTCAGCAATGTGGGCTTCTCCAAGGTAATAACTGCTAATAGCATATATTTCCCAGGGAAACTGAGTTAGGTTCCTTTGTACAACTCCTGAGAGAAGAGAGATGGCAAATGCAGGGACTATCTTGCTTGTCTATCTTGCTTACTGTTGTATATCCTCTGCTTCATGATGTCTGACAGAAAGAGGCGCTCCATAAATATTTGTAGAATTGAAAGGCATGAAATATTGCCAAGGAAATAGGTAGCATCCATAGTAGTACTAGGTTTTATGGAACTTTGGCAAATTCCTTATTTTCTTACACTATTTTCTTTTTATTTTTTTAACGTTTATTCATTTTTGAGAGAGAAAGGTACAGAACGTGAGAGGGGGAGGGGCAAAAAGAGAGGCAGACACAGAATCTGAAGCAGGATCTAGGCTCTAAGCCATCAGCACAGAGCCAGATGCGGGGCTCGAACCCACGAACCGCAAGATCATGACCTGAGCCAAAGTCGAACGCTTAACTGACTGAGCCACCCAGGCGCCCCTCTTATACTATTTTTTTAAAGAAAGTATCACATATTCCTGAGGTTGTGATTTAAGAGGATTTTTCCCTGAGGCATTGTCAGGGAAGTTGGGAATTTGGTTGAAATTGATCTCTGCTAAAAGATTCAGTGGTCAGATTGGAAAAATCTCACCTCAGTCCATTTTAGGGTTAGCTGCTTTCCTAAAGAAAGCAGTCCTTGACCTGAAGCCCGTAGCCCTAGCTGAAGCTGGCCAGAAGATAGTAGATACTAGCAGACAAGTAGATAATTCTACTGTGACCATTGTTTTATTCCTTCTGGGATTTAATTATAAATTTACCTTTTCTGAGTATAGCTTCACCAATTATGAAAAATGTCCATTTTGGATAATTACATAAATGTGAAATAGAACCTGTAACGGGTATAATAGTTACGAATCGACATTATAGCAATGTTCAGTGTACCGGCAGTTTTTTTTAAAAAACCCCAAACATTTTATTTTAATCAAGAAGAAAACAAGGTATGTCACAGATGAAAATGACACACATATTTTTGTGCTTATTATTTAAAGAAAGGAGAAACATCTGAAATCTGTTTGCTAACTACAGTATAATACAAATTAGCCTGCAGGCACTGTGTGCGCTCTACCCTGTCTGCTTGCCAGCCCTGCTTAGTCCCAACGTATTAATGAGCAAGTGCAAGTATTTGAACAATCAGCATTTCCGCATTTGCATGCAAACTCTCATGCTGTGTAATTATACACAGAGCTGGCACTCAAATTAATTAAAGCTGATTTCTCTGTAACTGCAAACTGGTCATATCCTCAGCTCTGCCTTCCTATGAAGTCATCACTCTACATTCAACGTGACACTTCTGTCCCTGGCATTCTTAGTAATGCTAATGTTCGACAACTGTGAATCCGGCAATATTTTAGATTGCAGCTGACAATGGCTGGGTGTTCTTGTGCTTTTCCTCTCCTCCCTATTTTTCTCCCTTCTGGTATAAAGATAAAGAACAGCTTTTGAACGCTTGCTTTGTAATTATCTCAAATAATAATGCAAACAAATTACATATATTGTTTCAGTTGGTTCCCTCCCTCTTTTATGACTCCACCCACTTGATTAGTGCTTACAAACAATTCATCAAACTTAAAAAATGTGTTTGTTTGATACTAGCACACAATTAGTTTTGATGGTTTTTGTCTTAATTTTGAAAAGGCTTTAACAAATGGTGTTTTATTTTAATAGATAAGGATCTCATAATTCAGGATCAGGAAGATTAGAAGAGAAAGAAGCAGGAATGACTGCTAGATTTGATTAAGACTTTTTGAATCCTCATCAAACACAGCAGTATTGCAATGGAGACTATTATTTGCCAAAGAGATCCATAAACTTTAACTTCTAGGGCAGAGGCTTTCCTCAGCTCTTCCGTAATAAAACCGTCACCCTTTGGTTTCTCAGTTCCTCTGAAGGAACTGTATCTGTGACAATTCCCTTGAAAAGACATCCTTAGAGCAATTAAGATATCATTATGATTCTCTTTTCATAAATTTAAATCTCTGAATACAGGTGGCTACTAAAAAGCATTGTCATGTAGGGCCCCGGGAGATGAGCTGCTTTGACACATTCCTCTGAAATCACTCCTTAACACTCAACCACTGCTCACCATCGTCCTCATTTCTCTGTATCCCATTAGCCAGAAACTGCACAGTTAACTATAGCACGGGCTGGATGTCTCTTTTTTAGAGCAGGCACCAAACAGTTCTATCTCTCAAGTTCAAGACCCTGAAATACACTGCCAAGAAGATTGCCCCAGTACTCTACATTTGAAAGGGAAGATGGAGCAGGGAAACCCTTTATAATCAATCTCTAGTGATCAAACCAAGAGATAATTGCCCTTACCTTATCAGTTGTACTTCTGGGTCCACACAGAACCTCAGTTAGCAAGCTCCCTTCAAATTCCAGTTGGCGTACAAGTGAGGAAGGAGTATTGAGTTTTTCCCGGAGAGGCTTCTGGGGAGATCACAGTCACTATTATTGTGATCCGAAGCCTGCCCTTCTGTCTTGTCATGAATTTCCTACGCAGACAGGTGTCATATTGGCATGAATTTCGTTGCCAAGTGCAGTTTAAGAGGTGGGCGTGGCTGTGATCATGTAGCCAGTTCCACCTGTCCCTAAACCCTCATAACCTCCATGGCTTTCAAAATTTCGCTCAGGTACCCAGTGACTTCATGAGTTACCCACGCACTGGGTTCGACTAACAGAGGTGTGGGAACAGTATCGAGTTAAGCAGCATCGTCATTGTAGTACACAATGCTCATTGCTACTGGCAAATACCTATTTGCTGAATCAGGATTGGGCTGCACTGAGCAGGACGAGGCAGTTCTACTGCTTTCTGTTTGTGTCCTTTTTAGAAACCATCCTCTTCTCATTAACCATGGAACAAAAATAGATTTGTTTTCATGTTCATTCCCTAAAAATATAGCTTTTATAAGCATAGAGAATTACTATATTTTAACCTTTTTTTTTGAAAGCAAGCACTTAGAAAACAAAAGGCAAAGGAAATTGGAGTTCCCCAATTAAAATGAACATGACTGAATATGTTGTAACTTTTTGCTCTTAAACTTTCTGATAGCAAATCAGATACATCTGGTAGTTATGATTCTTTTAGTTCTTCTTATGGGAGAACGATAATAGGAGAAATGTTCTGTAAACTTCTTAAGGAAAGGGGATCTTTCACACCTTAGGGACTAGTAGGCAGTTGGTACTCAATTTTTTTTTTTATTAATGGTGGTATTTAAAAAAGTTGATAGACTATATATCTCTATAGGTATATGTATAAATGGAATTCAAGTTTGCAAGTGGTAAGATAAGATTTTTGAAACATGCCAAATTATTTGTTTTATTAATTATTGTAAGTACAACATGATCAGAACAAAGTTTAGAAAATAATGGAGCTAAATACATGTAAATGGCGTGTCTTTGACTTACATTTTCTACCCATTTTATCAATGTACTCTGGAAGTGGTGGGATATTAATTTTTTCACTGACATTTAAATCAAGCAAACTCTTCTTTTTTGAAGGGGAAGGGGGTTGATGTAAACTCAAATATCAAAGTTTGGCCCGATATCCTACCCAAAGCAAAAACTCCTTATATAATATTGTCTTTTCCTCAACTTGCCCAACAGCTAGCACAAAACTGACATGTACATAATGATATTGAATACAGTTTTGCTAAGTAAATATTTAGCCGTACATTTAGAAGTGTGTATATGGACACTGTAAGTGATGTAACTAACCTGCAGATTCTGGAGGAGTTCCTTTTTAAACAGGGCTTATACAAGGTTTGCATATAAATGTGAATGGTAACATTTTCTAAATACAATGAAATTAAATGATTTTGAAGAGAATGCATTACTAAGTCTAAGACAATCCATTCTGATTTTAGATAGAGATCTTCCTCATTTTTGACCAATATCTCCCTGAATTGTCTATTCTTTGGTATGATTTTTTTCTGAAGCCTCATGAAACTTTGAGGATAAATTTAATCCCTATTCCACATGAAAGTTATTCAACTATTTGAAAAATGGCTATCATTTTTCCCTAAGTCTACTCTTTTTTCAGTCTGAACATTCCTTTAATCATTCTAATATGAGATGGCTTTTAAGGTTTCTCACCATATTGGATAGATTCCAGTTTGTCCATGTCTCTTCTAAATGTGGCAGCAGAACTGAATGCATTACTTGAGAAGTGGTCTAATTATGCAAAGTACGTGGGTACTGATGCCTGCCTTGTTCTGTACTCTATTTCTAATAATTTAGAGTTTTATGAAGGCAGGAAATGCACTCTGAGGAGAGGTTGGTATCATTAGCATATTGTTAGTTGTTGAACTTTTACAAAACTAAAATGTCTAAATATTTTTCACACCAAATTCTGTCTGGTCCAGTCTCTTGCAACGTGTTCTTTGCATGGAAATAGTAGACTTTATATTCATCGATATTAGAGCTCATTTTTGGTACTGGCCCATTGTTGTAATTATTTGTGGCATTTTTGAATCCTGATTTTGTTATCCAATGTCTTAATTACCATATTTTATTTTGTATCATTCTTGGAAAGACATCTGTGTGGCTATTATGGGTCAGGCACTATGTCAGGCAGTGACAGTACCCAAAGCCATGAGCCATGGTCACTTTCCTGAAAAAGCTCACAGCATAGCCAGGGGACTGTCAATATAATTATTATGCCTTCCATGTTTTCTTTCAAATCATTGGCCTAAATAAATAAATAAATAAATAAGTGATGGTACAATTCTCAAAGATTTATTTTTAGATTGACAATACTCAATCACACTTAGCTAATGAGAATAAAATATAATATCTATCATTTTTATTGAGTACTTATTTAAAGATAGGTAAAAAGCATTTCATATACATTATGTCATTTAAGAAGCACATCATCTTTGTGGCACAGGTAGTTTTAATCCCTCATTACAGTTGAGGATAATAAGGTTCAGGAAGTTTATGCAATTTCCCCAAATTTACATAGCTGATAAATTTCAGTTTGAACCACCAAAGCTCTGACTCCAAAATTCATTCCTAATCACTCTTAAAGAGTTAATGCTGCCATTTTTGGAAACTTTTTAACTACACTGTAAAGTAGCTCCAACTTATCTTCTAGGAATATATGAGTCTTTTGATTAAAAGACTTACCAAAATTAAGTTATCCTTTTTTTTTTCAAGGGTAAAAGTAATTTAGTTTACCTAGGGCTACTTTGTTCTTAGTGAACTCATAATGATCCTTAACAGTCGCTAACATTTTCTCAAAATGTTCATTTTTACTTTAATAATTTTGTCCAAATTTTGCTAGGGACAGATGTCAAAATCGTTGATTTCCCGTTCTCAGAACCTTTATTTCCTCTGAAATAAAATTAGATTACCATAGACTCATCTTCAGTTTTCTTTTGTTTATTTATTTTTAATAATTTATATATATTTTTGTTTCTTTTAAGTGTATTTATTTCTTTTGAAAGAGACAGAGAGAGAGAGAGAGAGCACGAGTATGAGCAGGGAAGGGGTGGAGAGAGAGAGAAAAAGACAGAGAGAGAGAGAGAATCCCAAGCAGACTCTGCACTGTGAGGATAGAGCCCAATGTGGGGCTCAAAACCACAAACCATGAGATCATGACCTGAGCCAAACTCAAGAGTTGGATGCTGAACTGACTGAGCCACCCAGGCATTTGTATTTTTTTTAATGTTTATTTATTTATTTATTTTGAGAGAGAGAGACAGTGTGTGTGTGTGTGTGTGTGTGTGTGTGTGTGTGTGTGTGTGTGCATGCGCAGGGTAGAGAGGCAGAGAGAGAGGTGGAGAGAGAGTACCAAGCGGGCTCAGCACTGTTAGTGCAGAGCCACACTTGGAACGTGATCTCATCATGACCTGAGCTGAAATCAAGAGTCTGATGTTCAACTGACTGAGCCACCCAGGTGCCGCCTCATCTTCAGTTTTCTTGATTCCGCCTCATTCTCCACATACCTCAGAAATAATTGGCAGAGATTCCATGAACACATGTGAAGTTCTTTCTATCCTGAGGACACCAAAACATATGTATGTAGCTATCTGCTTCAGATTCCTGGGATTCATTTCCTGTAATGTGAGTTATTGAAAGTAAAGATTGAATTGTTCTGCACCCAGTTTTACACATAGAACACACTTTTTAATATTTTTTTTTTAAAAATCAACATGATGGAGAGGAAAAGAAACCTTATAATCTTCTTTTATAAAAAAGAAAGAAGACCACTATTACTTGCCTTTTTGGCAGGAGCAACACTTCTATCACACATGAATGGTTCTTTTGTTAAGGGAAAAAAAACAACAACAGATAAATCTGGATGAGACGCTCAAGTTGAGAAAGTCAAGGTCCTTCTGGGCATAGCCTGATGGGCAACACTGGATAAAGGGAAGGCTCGATTTCTCTATAATAAATAATGAACAATGTATCAGTCTGGGACATAAGACTTGGACATGAGAAGAAGGGAAAAGATACGAAAAGGGCAATGGTGCCAGGTGCTGCCCAAGAGCATGGCAGAGGGCCTGGAACACAACGGAAGAACACAGACAGGGAAGCAATTCTGAAGCTGCTCTCACGCAAATCTCAAACTTCCCTGTGCTAGCCCAAGAGGTGATATGGAAACGATAATACAGGACAGGGTACTTTGTTTCCAGGTAGGAGATCATCCCAATTTTGTAAAATAAAAAATGCCTTTGAAAGAGGGAAGAGCCTCTATTTGGTAATGTTTATTATTTCAGTTTGAGTGGATATTAGAAAATAATAAAGCCCTGATCTCGTATAATATTCTACCGATGTAACTTTCCTTAATTGTACTTTTATTACACTGTGTTTTTTTTTCATGTTTATTTTTGAGAAAGCACGCACACACTAGCAGGGGAGGGGCAGAGAGAGAAGGGGAGAGAGGATCTGAAGTGGACTCTGCACTGATAGCAGTGAGCCAGAGAGCCAGATATAGGGCTCGAACTCCCGAATCATAAGATCATGACCTGAGCTGAAGGAGGTCACTTAACCAACTGAGCCACCGAGGCATCCCATTATTACACTGTATTTTTAAAAGCTGAATTAATTCTTTCATAGAATAGTATATATTTTTTACTACATAGAAAGGTCTAAGATTATTTCTGGTAGGTAAGCACAGAATGAAAGTAAAGTATGTTATCAAGAGAATGTAGATGGGGCGCCTGGGTGGCTCCTGTTGGCTAAGCATCCAACTCTTGATTTTTGCTCAGGCCACGATCTCATGGTTCCTGAGATCCAGCTGCGCATCAGGCTCTGTGCTGACAGTGCGGAGCCTGCTTGGGATTCTCTCTCTCCTTCTCTCTCTGCCCTCCCCTGCTTGTGCACTCGTGCTCTCTCTCTCTCTCTCTCTCTCTCTCTCTCTCTCTCTCAAAATAAATAAAAATAAGTAAACCTAGGGGCACCTGGGTGGCTCAGTCAGTTAAGTGTCTGGCTTAGGCTCAGGTCATGATCTTGCAGTTTGTGGGTTTGAGCTCGGCATCAGGCTCTACCAGAGCTGACAGCTCAGAGCCTAGAGTCTGCTTTGGATTCTGTGTCTCCCCCTCCCCCTGCCCCTCCCATGCTCATGCTCTGTCTCTCTCTGTCTCTCAATGATAGGTAAATGTTAAAAAAAAATTTTTTTAATAAAAAAAAACTAAAAGAAAATGTTGAGCCCTCCAATGTGAAAAACCTTTTAAATGTTATTTTACTCTATCTAGACAAGACTCAAGCCTCTGTTTAGTCTGAATTAAATGGGAATAACCAAAGAATTGGGAGGAAATAAAGGCTTTTTAAGACAGTTTTTTTCTCAGAAGAACATTGTGTGTGTACATTTATATGTTATTTTAATATTCATAAAATATTCTTAATAAAATACTATGCTTAATAATAGTAATTCTGATGGGGAGTATAAAATAATTAATATACTATATTACGAAAAAGATGTATAGATATATGTGTGGGTATGTAACAAAGAAAAAGAAAGACTCGCAATTTTTAATCAGTTTGAAAGTAAAAATTTGTTGCTGAGAATGTATCTCTTTGGAAATAGGCAGTATTGGAGGCATCAGCACAGTAGTATTATGCTAATGCATTACAGCTGGAAGATGAACCTTGCTGAAAAATTCAAGAAACTGAATACTGAACAGTTAGTTGCAGAAGGGCAATTATGAGACCTGGTCTGGTTTCATTAACTAAGATGAGTGAGAATAAAATGTAAAACTGAAACATAAGTGATGCAAGGCATATTAGATATTAGGTTTCTTTTTTTGTTTTAATTATCTAAGGTTTCATTAATAAGAGCTTTGAAATATATGATCTTTTCTTTGATGCTGGCTATTTCAAAGCAACGTGTTATATGGGCTTATACTATATCACATTCTAATAATTCTAATAGCTAACTTTTTTATTACCATGTGCCAGGTATTGTGCTAAACATTTTACATACGTTATCTCACTTATTGCCACGATTTATAAAGTAGGTAACATTATCATCTCCTTTTAAAAGAGGGAGCAACTGAAGCACAGAGATGTTAAGCAACTTGTCCGAGGTCACATTTTTAACAAGTAATTGAACCAGACCTGAAACTCTAGTAGCGTGTGGAGACTGTATACTGTATATTTATTCTGCATCTACTGTGCACTTTCTTTATGTACCCGCTATATTCTTAGGTGTTTTTCATATGCTGTACATCTTCACGAAGGAAAAGTCCATCTTCCCAAGTTATTTCGTAATACTAACCAGTCCTTAATATCCTATTCAAAGTGAATGCAAAATATACTGTATCTGTTGGGGTGCAGCTCAAGGATCAACTTATTTATGGATTTTGTTGATTTCATTGACTGCTGTCTCCTTTGTGTCCCCTATACCCTGTTCAGATGCCTGTATACACCCATAAGATCCATGGCTCTTATTTACTTACATATCTACTTATCTGCAGGGCCTAGCTTGGTGTTGAAACACAATAGCTGTTAAAAAATATCTGTGTAATGAATCAATAACTGGGGCTAGCCCTTATCTCTTCTGCATTATTTTTCGACACATAATTTTCCCTGCCGGGCACCAATTTGTCTCCTGCTGGGGGAAAGCAGAATACTGCCTTCTCCACAGTTTGAATTAATGTTTTCCCCGTTTACTAAAGTGGTAAGGAAACATGAGTTACTCTGCTCAAGCAAGGAGCGTTCTTGATAAATATATTAAAAATACTGAATCGACAAGCTTTATGTTGGCCCGCCTCGAAGAGAGGTTGCCCAAATTCGAACACAGTGCGTGTGATAGATGTGGCTCAATATCATTCTTCCCGAAATCTTTATTATTAAGTGAACGGAGCCACAGTTGAAACAGAGAAGGAAACTGTAATGTTTTCACCGCAACATAGACCTGGGAAGAAGAGGAAGTCAAGTGTGGACTAGTGCATTGGCATACTACTACTCTTTCCTTTTTTAATCTACTCATCGGATGCTTATTGAATAAACGAGAGGCTGAATAAATAATGAGATGGAGAGAGGTGGGAAGCTGCGGGTGGGCTCTGAGATGGCTGTAGAGAACAGAGAACAGGAGATCTTTGAGTGGAACACTAGAATAAAGTAAGGAGAGGGAGAGTGGCAAGCAGGCAGTATGAAAAACATAAGGAAGAGCACCAACCACATGGGGCCGTGGGGGCACCTGGCCTCTTGCATAAGTGTGAGAAGTTCAGTGGAACAGAAGGTTCTCGGAGTAGAGGAGAGAAGGTGGCGGTGGCCAGACAGTCCCGGTGTGAACATTTTGTGATTTAAAAAATGCAGCAGTAGAGCTGCACTTGAGGCCTCCCTCCGTCATGGCTTCAAGACATGGCCTTATAAAAGTTTTTCTACATTATGGGTGCAAAAATCATATGCCTAGAAAGGCCTGGTGAGTAAAGCTGAAGGAGTAAGGAGACTGGAAATAAGGCAACAGGAAATAGTGTACTATGTTGTCATGGAGCACATGGACCCAGGATTGTTCAGTGGTGGCAGAACTCTCAACTATCCTAGATAAGTCAGATACCGGTTTTTTAATGTGAAATCTCTGATTTTGGAAGTATGGACAACTAATTTAATGTTTTATTAAATATTATACTGGCAAAAACAATGCCTGTTACCACTCTACAACTCCTGATTTAAATTTCCTATTCTATGAAATGAGTTAATAATACTTGCTCTATATTCCTCAAAAGATGACTAGAAAGGTCAAATCACCTTGCAGATAAATACTTGGAAAATTATAATGTGCTATAGCAATGAAAATATCACTTATACTATTATGATGATGATGATGATGCCACCAATTCTCATTTTCCTAACAAGCCAATTTGTGTCTCGCTTACTCTTCCCCATCTTTATTTTAACCTAAGAGTAATCTACAAGGAAGCATGGCACACCAGGCCACCATAGCCTGGCATCAAAGGAGTGAATCCAACACTGTGGACTGCTGGGTGAAGATTGGTGAGTACCTGGGTCGTCCCACCTGATCCAAGTTAATGGAGTATCAGCTCTTCCTTCAGCAGTAGGGGGAGTATAATAAACACTTTTAAAATATGTCCTGGGACACCTGGGTGGCTCAGTCAGTTAAGCCTCTGACTTCGGTTCAGGTCATGAGCTCATGGTTCCTGAGTTTGAGCCCTCTTTGCTGTCAGCACAGAGCCCTCTTTGGATCCTGTCTCTCTCTCTCTCTCTGCCCCTCCCCCACTTGTGCACGTGCGTACTCCCTCTCTTCCTCTCTCTCAAAAATAAACATTAAAAAAACAGAAAAATAAAATATGTCCTTCAATTTGATTACAATACCTACATGCAAGCCATTTCGTCTCAGCCTATAGAACTCTGGATAATCAAAAATCTAAAAAAAGAAAACTAAGAGTAGACATTACCCACACATATTGGTATGAGCTATCAAAATATTCTCTATTTTTAAATTATTATTTCTTTTCTACAAAGTAGAGATCCTCATGTACTTACAGAGTTTTTGGCCAAAGTTTTGTTTATCCTTACCCAACTTGTAGGCTAAAAAATAAATAAATAAAAACCAAGCAGGGCTGGTACCAATAAATGCTAAAGACGGATGCTAGAACTAAAGATAACACTCAGATATGGGCAGGGCTCCCCAGTTGAAGTTACAGAGTCACTTTCTTTCATTTTAAGTCTTTAAACAGGATTTATCTCATTTGTCTACGATGATTTGAGTGTGGTCCTGCCAGACGGTGACCTCTCAAATTTTCTGTGCATGTCCTTGTGCTGGTTGAGACGTCTGTGCAATTTTCATAGAATATGTTCAGATTCTCTGCGGCATGTGTGCCCTTTTAAGAAACCAAAAATCTCGTAAGCATCCCATAAATTTTACCCTGCTGCTGATTGGAACTTCTTCAGAAGCAGCACCAGAACAACCAGGTCTCCTGTAAGTGTTTCTCTAAAGACTTTATTTCAGCGGCTGTGGTTGAGGCTTCCACTGCAGGCAGCACAGTAAGGTTTAGATTAAAAAACGGGAAATAACCCACTTGAAGTAGAATTCTGAATGTACCTACCAGCAAGAGTGAAATGAATCACATGTTTCCTGTAGGTGACATTTTACTCTATGACTTAAGGAATCTCAGCAGGAAAAGTGTAGGTTTGCCTAGAGAGGAGTGTAGGAAAAATTTACAAAGAAATGAAAAACCTAGAAATGAGGACGGCAGCTTGCCAATTCTATGATTTTTAACTAGGAATGTTCAAAAACTAAGCCTTCTGTATAGATAGTCCAAACAACCTTTTATAGTTTCTGGAAATAGGGCTGCAACTCCATTTCATCCTCTCCAAGATAGTCCTGGATTTCATGATGAATAGAAGCTGGGCACTGAATTTTACATTAGGAATGAGGCTAAAAGCAAATGGAATATTGAGAAGATCAAATCTATGGCATTTGTTATTGGTAGTCTGGGTCATAACTCCATTCCTCTCCATATCAACTCATTTCCCATTTTCTTTGTCTTCCTACTCCTGGGAATCAGTTGGAATCAAAGAAAAATTTGGGACAGAGTGAGAAGAGTCTCAGATGTCGGGGAATGGAAGAAACAGTAACAGCTAGATCTCATCCAAAGATTGGGTCTTATCGAGAAATTGGAAGGGCACCCTGCAATCTCTGGTGGGACTATCCTCAAGAGAGTTGTAAAATCACATTCTGATGGAGCTTT
The DNA here is from genome assembly GCF_022837055.1 of Prionailurus viverrinus. Lineage (NCBI taxonomy): Eukaryota > Metazoa > Chordata > Mammalia > Carnivora > Felidae > Prionailurus > Prionailurus viverrinus. Next base: position 145,822,896 of record NC_062568.1, read on the forward strand.
AGGGAATCTGTAAGATCAAATCAGTCAAACATAGTGTCTCAGCCTAAATCTCAAACAAGCTGGTTCCTTCTTGCCTTTTGATGACCCTTCCTCCCATTCCACTCATGGGAGCCACATCTAAAGTTCCATCCCTGCGTTCTGTCACCCACGAGCACCCCTCTCCAGCCAAATCTGCAAGTGGGCGGAATGCGGTGGCAGAACAAACAGGTTTGGGTGTGGTATGGTTCTTGTCAAAGGGTCACAGTCATTTGTTTTTAGCCCTTGTGTTTATATCATCAAAAGGAGGATATACAACATGCTTTGAAAATCTGAAGCCTCACATGTTTTCCCTTTTTACAAACATATCAGTTGGTTGAATTTCTTTTCTTAGTAGATTGTCTTGGCCAGAGGTCCAGGGACTTTTTTTTTTTTCCAATTTATTTTGAGAGAGAGAGAGAGCACAAGCTGGGGAGGGGCAGAGAGAGAGGGGGGGAGGGAGGGAGAGAGAGAATCCCAAGTGGGTTCCACACTGTCAGTACAGAGCTTGACCCCATGAACTGTGAGATCATGACCTGAGCTGAAACCAAGAGTCCTAAGCTTAACCTACTGAGCTACCCAGGCATGGCCTCCCCATCCCCCCAGAACTTCTTAAAGAGGGATACTTGGATATTTCTGAAATCTAGAAGTACCTTAAATGGGGCGCTTGGGTTGCTCAGTTGGTTAACTGACTAACTTTGGCTCAGGTCATGATCTCGTGGTTTGTGAGTTTGAGCCACATGTCGGGCTCTGTGCTGACAGCTCAGAGCCCGAGACCTACTTCAGATTCTGTGTCTTCCCCTCTCTCTACCCCTCTCCTGCTCATGCTCTGTGTCTCTCTGTCTCTCAATAATAAATAAACATTAACAAAATTAAAAAAAAATAGAAGTACCTTAAATGTAATAGGCTCTTAACAAATATATGTTGAATAAAGAAGCACATCTTAAAATTTTAAGAGCCTTTTAGATGCTCATTTAGCAGAGTTACAGGTTAAAGATAAGGAAAGAATGATGATATCCCAGGGAAAGGAACTAGGCAGACTCACAGTGTGAGCTTAGTTCTGATTCAGACTGAGATTCATTATATGAGGAGGGCTGACAAGTACTCTATTTTCATTAAAATCATTAGCCCAAGTAAACTGCTGTATTTCCTTCATATTAAATATTTCTATTTATTTGAAAATATTCTGTATAAGGCAATAGTTCTTAAGATTTTGGGGGTTATAAGTTCTTTTTGGGAATCCAAAAAAAGCTGCGGACTATCTCCTGAGACAAAAATGCACATTCAAAAAATTTACTAAAGAAAAAAAAACCACAAGAAACTCTGTTCATGAGTACTCTGAAGCTTATTCATGGACAAACCTGTATCCCAGGTTGAAAACTTTTATAAAGGTAAAGCCCTTGAACGGTGACCTGCAGGGTCCAGAAGAGGGCTTTTAACAAAAAAAAAAAAGTTTTATTTTAAGGTTCAGAACAATAGACTTCTATATAACATAATCACAAATTCCATCCATTCCAAGAGACTGAATAGAAAGAAAGAAGCTCGTGAAGCTGCCCCCTCTCTGTGGAGGTAATGGAATTTTCTTGCACACCCCACAGGGCAGAAGAATTCAAAGGCACTTGTTTAAGCCAGAGGACCTGGGAGCCGCAGCAGTATTATGGCCCTACTGCACTGTCCTAATATGCAAGGAAACACACACAGTAGGTTCACTGTGCTCGGACACATGAAACAAAGCAAAGGTATGGGGTCTGTGCCCTGGAAGTCTAACATACAGCTTAAGATATTTCCTAAACAAATTAAAAGAGAAATTACTGTCATTAATCACTCTCTGATTCCTTACAGTGTTTCTTCTTCGGACCTAAGGACCTAAAATTTAAGCTGATTACCAGTCCTTCCCTGAGATGCAAAGGCAGGGGGGAGGGGGAAACTTGGAAGAGAAAACAATCCACATCTCAGTTGCCCTTTCTGACCCCACATCTCCCCTCTTCTCAGCAACTGCTTCCTTTCCCTAATAGTCTCCTCCTCTCAATGGCAGGGGGGAAAAAAACTGAACTTTCTAACTGAGCCAGCTTCAAATTGCCAAACTAGAATCTGGAAGGTTGCATTTTGAAATGCTTTTGTAGCCAAACAGATGTATTTCTAAATTTTACTTCACTCCATTCACTGGCTTCTCCTCCACTATATTTAGGATTCAGTGCTCATTTTCTTATCATTTTCCATTTCATTGCTTTTGTTTCACATTTGAGTAACTATAGGTCAAATGTACTCCAGACTGTTCTGTTAAAGACATGTTAAAATCAAGTAGAAACTGTATGATTAAAGACATGAATCATCTGTTTTTTAAAAACAGGAAAGTAAACAAGTGCTTGGTGAAGCCCCACCTGCTTTGCTGCTGTTGTGGTGCGGAGCCTATCATGAGGAAAACAATTCCCCCTTCTCAAGGCTGAACTAAAATTAGGCTCCACCTGCAAGATGTTAATGAAAACTTACACAGCTGCATTCCAGAAACAAGTTACCCAGATTGCTTTTGGAAAGCTCTGTGTAAAAGCAAACTTGTTAGCTCTTTGCCTAATTCCCAAAATGTAGTATTAATTTTAATGGCAATTATTAGCACAATAACCAACTGATAAGTAACCTCAAAATAGATCCAATATTATCAAATAGGAAATATACTGTAATTTTATCACACATCCTGCTGGGTTTAACCCCTTAGTCACAAATGCATACTTCCTGTCTCTTTTGTGGCACTTTTGTGCTCAAACGGAAGACATGAGAAAAAGTGAAGTCACTGGAATGGTCTGCAAACACTTCCAGTTTGCACGGGGCGCCCCTTATCCGCACACCGCTTAATGGGAAGAAGAATGGGAAGCACACGCTTCTTTTGCCCGTGATTCGTTTTGCAGATTCTCAAGCTTTCTTTGGAAGAGAAGCCTCAGATCGAAACCACATCACATCAGACTCACAGTCACCCTTTTCTTGCAGATTGAGGATACGGTGGCAGCACATACATTCCCATCACAGAAGGTGATCTCCCCGTTTCATTTCCAGGTCAAGTCTTCATGACTCCGCCTTGTAGGCCAAAGAGCTCAGTTTTGATCTCCATTACTTTTCCAGATCATACTATGGTGCTTACCCTCAGAGAGAGAGATAAGGTTATAGTTTAATTATTTACTAAATTGTGCGTGTCAAAAATTAAAGAAGCTGTCATTTGGGGGATGGAGTGTCTCTGACTTTTAAAAATCCTTGCCTTCAAAGAAAATCCCTCTTCATCATTTACTTTACTTGCAATTTAGTCTTATCAAAGGAGCAGGAAATGCCTACAGTTGTTCTGATTTGAACCATGTTCCTGATGTTGCATGTGTCCTATAGATTCTTAATATGGTCACAATTATATACCTTCGTAAAGGCTCTTTGGAACAGTTTTTAAAGAGTTGTTTCGAAGTCAAATAGGCTCAATTAGACCTGGAGCAGCAGATTCAGTTTCTGTTAGAGGTTAAATAATGAAGAAAATAGCAATGCTAACAAGTAGGAGGCTGCCTTTCATTACTCTATCTGATTTCATTAGCCTAATTCACACTTATTAATTATTGGTTGGATGAGATCATCAGTGTAAGTATGCCAGCCTCATGATGGTTGCATTTGGGGAATAGTCAGTCGTTTTCAAGACTTCTCCATGGTCCTCAGCTGATCTTCCCATTTCATTTCCATTTCAGACTGCTGCCCTATTCGATAAATGTATCTGAACTGCCTATGAAAGCAACGCTGCCAGAATAAACATTTTGTTTACTACACAGCCCTGCTTACAACTGTCAACAGAGAAATATAAAAGGAGATTTAAGTCTTCATTCCTAGATAGTGAACTCCTGTGTGCGTCTACAATGCAGGTCATTACAGACTCGGCTGCCCCCTGAGATGGAGCAATTCTCGTGCACATTGTAACAAAGGGCCGCGGGTCTGGCAGCGTGGGAGTGGACTGGGCCACTTAGATAAGTTTCATTCACTGTAGGAGCCCAAGGGAACAGTGCATCAAGGCAGCTGCACCGCCTCAGTTCGTGGTGTAACTTTACACTATTTTCCCTTTAAGTCGCTACTAATCCCTTGGGTTTACATGTTTTTGGGGCTGCATCAGAGAAAAGCAGTGTGAAATTGCCTGAAAGCCTCCTTATAAATAAGACTTACGATATAGACCAGCTCTGTTGATGAAAAGACTGAGAGAATGCCCTTGAGGGCCCCAAGAGCCATTTTACAAGGCTCCCACTGTGATTTTTTTGGTCTCTATCTGACTGCTAAAAGAAATTACTAACTAGGTTAAAAATCTCACCGGCCCAAAATTCAGTTAGAAATGAAGCCTTAGCATTAACATAAATCCTGTCTACATATTTACTAACCAATATTGCTTGTTTAAATTTCATCTTCTTTTCTAAAAGATATCTTACCCCTTTTGACACACAGGAGAAAGAAAGAAAAAAGCAGGAAATTGGGATCAGAGATTAGAACACTAGCCTGAGTTTCCAAGAATTCTGGATTTGCTTCCTAAAGGAGGTACAAGGCACCAGTATGGGGCATTTACATGCTTCATCTTCTTAGGTGAATTCTTTGAAGTATTATTGTTCCATTTTGAAGATGAGGAAACTGAGGCTAGTAAAGACAAGACCATTCATTTAGCATGGGAGTGTCTTACTTTAAAATAATCATGCTTTTTCTCGTATTGCCGATCAGAGAAGCTAGAGGAAGTGTCCCTACTAGCAAAGAGGACATGGGGAGCCGATAGAAAAACCCTCTCCCCTCCTTGTTCCCTTGGGTTCTTCAGTATCACCAGTGGATCCCTCCTGTTTACTCTTATGCTTCTGGAAATCGGTCTGACTTCCTACCCTGCTCCTTTTACGAAAACACTAACTCCTCTTCCTCCTCCCATTTCCTAACACTCTGTCCTGTCCACCCCACCCTGCCTCCCTTTGGTTTTCCTACTCTCTAAATCCTCCTACAAATAGCCATTTGGAAACAATTTCAAGATCCACCTACTTTCCTGTGCATCTGTCTTTTGTAATTTAGAGGTTAGGGACTGTGTGTTTTCTACTTGTCATGTTTATGCCTCATACTCTGTGGGTATCTAATAAATGCTGAATAATAGCAGCTTTAAGACAGTGTAGAACCAGAAACACAGGTTCTCATGTTTAGCATTTCATCACCAGCAAGGAACATTTATTCACTGTCAGCACTATGCTGGGCACTAAAATGAAGTTAATTACTAGAGCTGGACTCCTCTTGTTGTACACCTTGGCATTTTAGTTTTCTATCTTATCGTCTTGACAAAAGGAGGGAAGGAAGGAAGGAAGGAAGAAAGAAAGAAAGTGAGGGAGAGAGGGGGTGGATGGGAGGGGAGGATGGAAGGAAAAGAAGGAAGACAGGAAGGGGGAGTGAGGAAGGGAGAGAGAGAGAAAGAGAGAGAGAGGAAAGGAGGAGAGGAAAGAAAGAAAGAAAGAAAGAAAGAAAGAAAGAGAAAAGAAAGAAAGAAAGAAAGAAAGAAAGAAAGAAAGGTCATCGAATCTTCTCATTAAAATCCACAGCATCCTAAAGATAGAGGTACTTTTTATTTTTTTAAAGACTATCCTTGATTGCAGTATTGGTTTATGGTAATTGCATGGAGAATACCAGTTTGGGGAAGAATTAAGTTTGCGGCTTAAAGAACTCAGACCCTCACCCAACAGAACAAAATTATACAATATTAAAAAGTATAGAAGCTCCCTGTACAGAAGGAACACTAGAAAACTCATGAATTTAATGACACCAACAGTGCGGATCCAAGAAAAAGGTTGCCAGACACATTTGTTGTCTCCATTGTTGATAAGGATGGTTTTTCATCTCAGCACAAGGTAAGCATTGTTTCTACACCAAGGTTTGAAGCCTAGACTTTCAGCCCAAATCGATGGTGGCCACTGGTCCTTGGAACTTTGAATTCTGCCCATGCTGCAGAATGGTTGACCATTCTCCTGGAAAATCGCCTCTACTTGGGCTGAGCTGCTGCTGCCACCAGCTTTAAGACTCCACAGTGCTGACCTCCATCCTTCAGCACTTCAGGACTCAAAACCTCAAGGCAGGCCAGTGCCCATCACTCGAATACGAATACTCAGCTGCTGGGGAGTGTGGTCACACACTGGCAACCCCTCATTAATTTGCAACCTGGGTGACTAGAGAAATTAAGGGTCACTGTTCAGACCAACTTACTTCAGGGCAGAGGTACTTTTTTTTTTTTTTTGTAGAAAGGGGAACCAGGGTGCAAAGTGTGCTGAATGAGAACTCTTTGAGACTCAGCGATGAATCCATATGTAAACGTCAGTTTGCTGTTGCACGTACGTCCCACTTCCCTTTGTGCCTGCACGCAAAGGCAGAGAATAGGCTATCTAAAATTTGTATTTTTCTAAGAAAAACAAAAATACCTCTGTGTTCATGCTGTGTCTAAACAAGCAGAGTAAATTGAGACATTTAAACTTGAGACAATTTAGGCTAAAGATACATTTGCTTGTAACATCAATATAATTGACTCAAAAGGTGTTTTTTTTTTGACTTCCCTAAATACTGATCTCAATTCCACTTCTGTGTGGACAGAAGCTACAAATATATAGTAAAAATAAAAAGGCACTTGCAAATTTGGGACTTTAGTTCATGGGCAGACCTATTGTAACATCAATTTTTTTTATTATTGTCCTCAATCATTAATTCAGTTAATATTTATCAAATATTATCTACCACATTCTTAGCTCTGTGCTGTGCAGTGGAGCTCATAGTCTAGTGTAGAGACAGACATGTAAACAAGCAATTAATAAAATATGGTGTGGTATAATGGAAATAAGTCCTACAGGAATGATAAATTCTTCTTGTGTGCTCTGGGAAGGCGACATGTGGGAGATGACATTTCAGCTGTGTCTTAAAGATGAATAGTTGTCCACTGTCAGAGGGTGGGAAATACATCACAGGTAAGGGGAACAGTGAGTGCAAAGATAGAAGTCCACGGAAAAGGATAGTGTAGTGGCCTTATTACATAGAGTATGTGATAAATAGAAGATGATGTTGAACTAACTAATTGTAAATGCCTTTTTTAATTCACTCTAGGGAAATTAAATTCTATTTATGGGCATCAGGAAGTCATAGTTTCAAGCAGAAAATAATATAATTATATTTATTCTACTAGAAAGAATTCTGCATAAAGAATGGGTTGGCAGTGGTTGAGTCTGTAGGTAAGAGTGAATTACATGGTCGTTATTTTAGTCAAGGCATAAGGAAATGAATGAGGGGATTTACTTGGGAAGTGGAAGGGAAGATAAAAAAGATACAATCGAGAGATATTTAGGAGGTAGAAATGAAGGACTTGATGACTGATACAACTGATACAACTAATGTGGGAGAGGAAGGTCAAGTTGAACAGTTGTCTCAATGGTGGTGCTCTTATGGAGAAAGGGTGTTAACAGTTCCTCCTCTTCAAATATTTCAGGAACTGTAATGAGTCATTTCCATATGTTAGTTTATTCAAATCTCCCAGTAACAATGGGACATAAACAATAGGGAGTTTTATCATTATTTTTTATGGAACTCAGGAAGGGTGAGACAGTTGTCTAGTATCACAACTGGAACACAGTCGTGCCAGGATTAGAATCGGAGTCATAAAAGCCAGTGTATTCTCCACACATTTCTGTAAGTGTAATAATTGTGTAAGTAGCATTAATGAAATTTCCCTGTGAAAACCCTGAAATTAATTTTGAATCAAAGTAAATCACACATTTGACTAATGAGTGTTATGACAAATTTGAGCCTTTCATTTTGAGTGAAATCATTTCTTTTTTCTAAAACCGAACTATTTTATTTTTTTTAATTCTTAAAAATTTTTAGATTTTTTTTTTTTTGCTGCTAAACAACAACATACCAGAAAATAAGTTTAAACTCCTATTAACTGGTTTGTAGTAAAAAAAAAAATTGACATCTCTTAGCTAAGTTTTGTTTTGTTTTTGTTTTTGTTTTTGCTGTAAAGGGTTCTGCTATACAGATAAGGCCTAATGCATGGGTAGAATAATAGGTTTTCAAATAGCTAGTCACTTGATTTCAACTCATTGGAGATTCGACTTTCAGTATTTCCATATTACTGATTCAAAAGAACTTAGGAAAATATATTATCAAATAAAAATATTTCTATAGTTAGCTGAGCAAAAGTTTCTTTTTTCCTAGCAAGCACAGTGGGCTTTTACTTGTTACATAATAGTTTATTAGATGGAAAAAAATAAGGTGTGCTTTTTCATGCAGTAGCCACTTAATTTTCCCTGATCATTTCTAGTTCTCAGTTAGGTTATCTCATTTTAAGTACGGAGGATGCTGTATTTTCCAGTATCTTCTTTTGCTTTTGTGGTGATTGGGAAGGTATTCCTTTGCATGAGCTACTCGCACCTGGCCCGAAATCTGTGAAAGAGAATACGATGGAAAAAAAAAATGACATGGCCTCCAGCACTTTCTTCTTTCTTTCTTTTTTATTTTATTTTATTTTTTATTTTTCATATGAAACATTTTCCTGCCAGGATCTTCTATATACAGTTGGAGGATGCTTTTGATATGTAGATCAAGCAAAATGGTAAATACAGAGCCCTCTCTTTTCAAACATTCCCTTATTCTACAATGTGCCTGTAGTGTCACTGTCTTTGATTTCCATGAGGCTTGCCCTTGGGTTTGTATTGTAACTTGGTATCTTTCCATTGTCCCCTACCACAAAAAAATTCCTTTTTAAGAAACTGAATTCAGAATGTAATCCATCAAGCTTTAGCTCCTCTTTCTCTTTCCTTCTGGAAGATTTAGTGACTAAGTCTTTGCTTTGATTTTCTTTCTCTGACTTTGAGGGGTCTCACTTTCTCTTCTAATTGCTACAATCTGGTAACTCCTTTTGCTTGGAGTAAACAAAAACAGAAACACTTGGTGAGGAGACAAACAGGCTCACAAGCTCACGTGCCTGACTAGCTGATGGATGGCAAGGTCTGGCTCTCAGGAAGAGATCTTTCCATGGCACCATGCAACGTCAGTTTCAGGATGGGCTCTCTGCCAGGCACAGTGGTAAGTGCTTTACATGGATTAGAATCCTCCAACCAACCTAGGGTAGGTAGGCCTTGTTATCATCTCCATTGTTCCTTATTAAGGAACTGAATCTAAAGCAGATGAAATATCTTTCTCAAGGTCATTCAACTAGCAAGTGGTAGAACTGGTTGGTAAACCCAAGTTTTTCTCACTTCAGTGCCTGAATTTAAATGACTAATTTATGTATTTTTTCATCTGAAAGCCTCTTAATGCCACTGTAAAGGGGTTCTCTGAACTGGAGGAGTAGATTGTCATTATGTTATTTCTTGAGTTCTAATACTCCAGAGAGTATATTTTCTTGATGCCTGTAGACTTGTTAACAATCTTCTAAAAATAGGGAAAATGGAAAAGTTGCCAGGGTCACCCATTAAAAGAAAAAGGAAAGCAGAAAAGAAAATATATAAATCTATATATTTTATTGCAATAAATGAAAAATTAAAACGTGAGCCAGGGGTTAAGCATTAATGTTGGCTCTGATTCTCTAGTGGCCTGTCTTATTTAGTTTCCTACAATAGTGAACAGTATACAGAAATGATCACTGGATGTGTTGTTTATTTATGTGTTAGTTTGAGTGGCACACTGTTTTGTAAACTACAAATAGTATTTTGAATACAAATGGAGTATCTTGAAATAACAGCAATAGAAATCCTATGAGCTATGCATTATATATACATGATTTTATTTATTTATTTATTTATTTATTTATTTATTTATTTATTTATGAGAGGTAAATGCTCCCTGAATTTTTAAAAATAAAACAACGTTAAATTTTAAAATTTCCATATTAAAGACACAAAACATATTTTAAAATGTGATTTTATTTTATCCAAATTGTGTTCAAATGTTAAATTTTGACGTATTGCCAGGGCTCTAATACTTTATAATAATCATTTACCATAGGTTATTTCTTAAAAAGTCAGTATGATGATTTGGTGATCTTAATTAATTCATCCACAATTCACTCATCTACGGTCATTGACAATCAGGAAGTTTCAATTCGAGCATTGTACAACATATGTTTATTATGAGAAAGCACTGGGGTTATGCTCTTTCGGAAAAATAACAACAAACATACACTTAAACAAATGTATTACACTTAAATTTAAATGAATTAAATACATTAAATAAAAAATAAGTAATGAATCATTATTTCTGTTTCCCAGGAGCTCACCTTCTAGTACCAAACGTATCTAGTTGCACTCCATAAAGATTATATAAAGGACTTATTCGTAAATGTGCATAATTCTGCTGCCAGAGTACAGGAGAGTGAGAGAGTAATTCTGACTAGAGGAATACAGATTTCCTGGAAGAGAAGGGATTTTCCTGGTCTTCCAAAATGGATAGGATTTTGAGAGGTAAGTATGACTCTGAAGACAAATATTGGTTACTTTAAGATCAAGTAGAATTCTTGTGTTTAAGCATGTTTTGTCTCATTGAACAACAAAACAGATAAATTTCTTGAAAAAGATAGGTATTTGTGTCTTGAAATGACATTTTAAATGGTGGATATCTTTTGTGTAAATGCCAGAAATAAGATATTTATTTTTTCTTTCTCATCATGTGAAATAAATAAGGGTAAAAGCTGGAAAATTATAAAAGTCACTTGATTAAATGAGGCAAGCAAATAAATGCTTTCTAAAGGTCTCAACTCAGTGTGCTCTTTCCCTGAGGCTAGTTGGAACTAATCCACAGTCACAATTGCTCCATCATATGGGTGGCCAGTCAATGTGGTGCCAGTAATAAAATGTGTAATCAACTTTCACATGTTTTTAGACATTCCCAAATCGCTTTGATCATGACTAACAAGAAAACTGCCATTTCAGTTAATAATCTATAAATTCTCAGGGGGAGGTTTGGTCCACTACCCAGCAGAATATTTCACATTTTATTTTAAAAATGCAGAATAACACAATCTAGAAATAGATTTATCCTTAAAACATTAGTCAATTTTCCATTACGTAATCTTCGTTAATGTCAACATTTTAAATTGCCATTTCTCATAAGCCCAGGGACCTTGATGATTGAGATTAAGCTGCTTCTGAAAACATATGTGCTTTAGATCGCATTTCCTCTAAGTCAAACGAAAGCTATCTGTCTGTGATAGTTTCAAGCCTGCTTTCAGCAGTGCGACCTGTGACATCATTGCCCTACTTCGTATAATTGAATTTTGTTTAATCCAAGGAAATAGAGTTATTGTGGCAAAGAAGATACCAGAGTAAATTTCTCTAAGCCAAGTGCCTTTTTAAGCTGGTGAAGATGTTCTAAAATATATATCAGCTCCATGTCACAGGTCCCAGTTAACATGAATAGTTAGAGGTGTACCAATCGCAGCATCCATCCAAGAAAGCAACATGTAAGAGCTTGTTGAAAGCAGAAGATGATTTAGAGAGGGAAATTTCAGAGATGACAGCTGTTTAAATCTAATCAAAATTTCTTTTCTGCACCAGGAGACGTTTAGTCTTCCACTGGCTCTAATATGTATCTTAGAAATCCGTAAGATTTTAGAAGGCTGTTGAAGCAACACTTGAGAGCCCAATTCAAGGATAAGACCTGGTGACATCACTGATACCGGATTCATACAGAGAAGGAATAGGTATGGAAGGCTGTTTGTCTGGGACACATCTGAAACAAGAATCTTAACAATGGTAAATCCAAAAGCTGGGTCTTCTAATCTCACGGTATCATGTGATTTTTCTTTCTTACATTCACTGTTAAAACTTCCCATCCCGAAGTAACAGCATGTTCACACACAAACACCCCCATAGACAACTGAAACCATTAATATTCGCATAGGCCTTGTGACTCAAAGTGTGGGCTCTAGACCCAGATCACCTGGGAGCTTGTAAGAAATGCAGAATCTGGAGCCCCACCCCAGATGGACTGACTCGAGATCTGCATTTTAACACGGTATCTGGATTATTCTCACGTACGTGAAGCCTGAGAAGCACTGACTTAAAAAGCAAGTTTTCGAAGTTGCACGGCCCTCTCATCCTTAAAACCCATGTATGTTCAATTTCAAACCACTATGTATTTCCCCATTATTTAAGGCAGTACAGTTTAGTGAGTAGTTAAGAACAAGTGTTTCCAGAAATTCCCTGTCCAAATGGCCTGAAGCCCACTTCCAGGGCCAATTTGGGCCTCTTCCCTGGGTCAGTCCTCCTAAGGGTGTAGCTGTCTGGAGTGGGGGCAGGCCAGAGATGGAGGCTGGACACATGCTGGGTAGGCCCCTGCCCTACAGAACGGAGCAGGGGGCGGGAAGGGAATAGGGTTGGTCCCAAGTTCAGGCTTCCATTTGTACCCTAGCCCAGGCCTTGCGTGTGTTAGCGAGTATGGTAATTATTAAAAATCTATCTGTGGCTGTAAGTTGACAATTTTGTGAAATAGAGAATCTAGCCTTGGAAAAAAAAAATGCTTGCAATTTCTTCCACCCCTCCTTCTACTGCTGTGGTTGGCAGGATAACAGGTACCAGTCCTGATGCCATGCCCTTCTTTTTCATCTAGTTTCTCTGCTTCCATTCACACTATTTCTAGTGTGGCACTGCAGAGAGGGACGTTTCCTTAGAGACTCACACATACACTCGGGCTTCCAGGCTCTGTGCCAGAGGAGTCTGACAGTGACACAGAGGGCAGTGTACTTTCCTAGATATACAGGCACAGCTCTCACTGCTGTCAGTGGGAGTTCTATGGTCAGATTGAGAGCCGAGTACAGTCTGGAATTAAAAATTTGTCCTCAAGGTAAGGCAGAAAAAGTGGCTGGTTACAGAAGAGCCATACTCCACAATTAAATAGCAAATGCCTCGAGATGGAGAGAAGAATACCTCTAAGGTCCAGAAGGAGAAGCAGGTGAAAGTAAGTTGAATTACAGCCAATCATCAAAGGAATTTTGAAAATTCCTTGAAAGAAATTATGTAGTAAACTACCTGTTTATTAAGAGGTCTTTAAAATTAACCATTTCACCTACTTAGAAGATTCTAGAAAGAAAGATTCTGTGAACACTACACAATATCCTTATATGCTATTTTCTTTATCTGGCACCCTTAATTCCACCCCTCTTCCAGGTCTCAGTTTAAAAGGAGCCTTGGGGCGCCTGGGTGGCGCAGTCGGTTGAGCGTCCGACTTCAGCCAGGTCACGATCTCGCGGTCCGTGAGTTCGAGCCCCGCGTCAGGCTCTGGGCTGATGGCTCAGAGGCTGGAGCCTGTTTCTGATTCTGTGTCTCCCTCTCTCTCTGCCCCTCCCCCGTTCATGCTCTGTCTCTCTCTGTCCCGAAAATAAATAAACGTTGAAAAAATAAATAAATAAATAAAAGGAAGCCTTCCTAGATTAGCTCAGGTGCCCTCTTGTAAGTGTGCTCAGAGCATCCTGCATTTCTTCTTCATAGCATCCATCCGGTCCAATTAAATATTTGGGTAATCATGTGGTTTATGTGCATCTCTCCAAGTAGACTGTAAGCTTTCTGAAGACAAGAGCTGTGTCTGTATAATTATGTGCCTGAAACACACTGGCCACTCAATAAATACTTGTTCAATGAGTTTACATTTGGTAGCCTGAATATAAACTCCAAAAAGTTTATACTGAAACACATCTGCCAAGATTTACAGACACCTACTGGATCCTCACCTGGACCTATTTCCTGTTCAGACACGATTAAGGGGATTGTTTATCTGTTTTCCTAAACCACAGCAGACCCAAGTAGTAAAGTAGAAAGAAAAAGAAGGGAGGAGAACAAAGAGGGCATGAAAAAAGCCAACTGGACTGACAGCTTCACAGAGCTAGAGGACAGAACACTTACCCATAAAAGAACTAAAAGAACTAAAAGAACAGAACGGCACCAACAAGAATATAACCACGTGGAGCCTCTATCAAGGGCAAGATATCGCAGAGGGTACCTTTGTAAAATTTCAGAATCCTACAATTACTGTTGATAATTAATTCATCTCCATTAAAAAATACAGGGCAAGAGGCACCTGGATGGCTCAGTCGGTTAAGCATCTGACTTCAGCTTAGGTCATGATACCATGATTCTGAGTTCGAACCCGCATTGGGCTATCTGCTGTCAGCTCAGAGCCCAGAGCCCCCTTCAGAGCCTCTGCACCGCCCCCACCCCTCCCCCAACCTCTCAAAAAGAAATAAACATTTTTTTTTAAATACAGGAAAATTTGTATTTCATATATGCCGCTTAAGAAGGCAGGAAAATAAATATTTTGGAAAGATTTTTACAAATCAATTATCTGAAAGCAAATTTGTAGAGGCACCTGGATGGCTCAGTCAGTTAAGCGTCTGATTCTTGATTTTGGCTCCCGTCATGATCTCATGGTTCGTGAATTTGAGCCTTGCATCAGGCTCTGCAATGATGGCACGGAGCCTGCTTGGGATTTCCTGTCTCCCTCTCTCTGCTCCTCCCCTGCTCATGCTCTCTCTCTCTCTCAAAATAAATAAACAAAAATGAAAAAAAAAAAGTAAAAGCAAGTTTGTAACATACTGAATATATAGATAGTATTCATTATAATACATTTTAACATTTATAAAGCACTTTTCTATATTTTGCCTCATTTGATTTTCATAAAATACAGGAGAGGGTAAACTGCAATTGTCAGAAAAATTTGCTTATGTGAAACATCATACTTCAGGGTGATGCTGATGAGTCAGGTGCTGCTATAATTTTCTCACCAAATACTATAAGGAGTATTTAGATGTAGATTTTTTTCAAAGAATTGTTCAAAAGAGATTTCACTATGATTTCAAAAAGTTTTTAAAATCCAACTTTTTTTTTCCCAATAATGATTTACTGAGAGTTAGACAGTATATTTAAATTAAGTCACCTAAATCTTACAACGGAGGTGCATAAATAATATAGACTAGATCTTATACATATGCAGTAGATGCAAATTTTATTATTTATAATATTTTTAAAGTAGATGTGTTCTGGACATTAACTTATTATTTTACATTCATTATGCCCCTGTATGTTGGCAGTGCTCTTTGTAGAATGCTGAATTTTACAGAAACCATACACACTCACACGCACTCTCCAAATCACACTTACTTTAAAGCATACTAGGAATGCAAAAATGCACTTTAATTTCCAAATGTTGCCAGTACTCAGCATTGTGTTTAATTTTTTTCCTTGAAATAAAGAATAATGGCAACCATGTAAAAAGTACAAAGTATGTCAGAGATGATAAGGAGAACTTGTTGACAGACAAAAGACAGTCCCAGGAAAGTTGTTCTGTCAATAGCAGCTGTTACATAGCAATATAAAACCGTCTTTATATAAAATGTTCACTTTATGGTTCCTTCTACAGGAGATCAAAAATTAAATATATGCAGGAACATAATTAGAGAATTAATGGCCAAGGACAGTGCACAAAGGGAGAGATTTCCAGGAAAAAAATGTGTTATAAGCAGTTTTTTAATGACCCTGCTTTAAAAACAAACCTGAATTATAACAACAATTGTTCTCTTGTTGTGTAGGAAAGGTCATATTAAATAATTCCTCTCTGATTTTATCCACCCAACAGCATCCACCCAAGCAGGGACAGGTTTTGCCTCTTTGATTTGCTAGTGCAGCGATTATAGCACAACCCTTTCTTTTTATGGTTATACAGGTAATCAGGGGCAAAAAATATCCAATCACTTATTTTTGCTGTTATACAGAAGCACGTAGGTATCTTTCATTTTGATTTCTGTGTGTGCACGGTTGTTACATACAACAGATATAGCTGCTTTCTAGCTCTTTCATTCTGGTCTTCAGACTTCTTTTTCGAAATCTCACCTAGTCAACATTTTGTTGTTGTTGTTGTTGTTGTTGTTGTTGTTGTCAAGGATACAGTACATACATGCTAAAAGCAAAGACTTGCTTTCTGCCACAATTAGAGGAGCGTTCAAATCCAATCCCTAGCATCAGGTCTGTTTAGCAAGATATTGGAGGGTGGTTGACCAGAAGGCCAATAGTTAGAGACAATTCTCGTGGCTTAGTCTGAACCAAGAATGGGATTCCGGGCCTCTGGGATTAAGCATGGTGAAGCGTTCCATGAGCTTCCAAACATTCTCTCTGGTAACAAGTAGTGACCTGCTTGAACTCCAACTGGGTTGTCGTATGTTTTATTCATGGCCCATCATAGGAGCCGCCAAACAGATTATCATGTTTACATCAGGCCTCCTTGGAGAGGGAAATTCTTTAATAGTTGAACTAGCAGGGTCAGTCAGTACAGAGATGCCTGTGGGCGACCAAATAATAAATAAATAAATAAAATAAGAGAAGAAGAAATGAAATCAAACGTTGAGAGTTTAACGATGTTCTTCAGCAGTCACCAATCGATAACGCTTTTTATCTCTTGCTGAAAAGGTTATATTAAGGTTCTGTCGTTTTAGTAGTTTTGCTCATTTGCTTATTTAGTTATTTGCTTACTTATTACAGGAGTGAGGAGATGCAGGGGGCATGGAAAAGTGCAGAGTGCACAGAAACCCCTTCATTGGAGTGGACAAACCGTTACCATGTCTATTTATGGTGTTGCATCTTTTTTAGCAATTCGGCCTTTTTCAGTAAGATAAGTGCCAAGTGGAGTTGTCCTATTGTTTCTGCTGGAAGTAAATGCACTTTAGCAGATGTGACATGAAGTAGCATTTCCTTTTCTTGAGAGTCTGATTTCAAAATTGACTTACAAAGACACATTACATTTTGGCAGGGCAGTAGCTTTCCTAGGTTGTGCTTGCTTCTTGGTTTAGGGATTTCCTACAACCTTGCCGTATTTAGCCCGGCCATTCAGCTTTAGGCAGGAAACTTGTTTTCTGACTAGACAAAACCCATGAGCTAACAGGTGAGGTCATTATTCATGGGAATTCTTTCCTTTTAGTTCGGCTGACTTTATGATGTGTCATAACGAGAGTTACACTGAGCGCTCAGAGTATCACAGGGTATCCTGGCGGAGGTTATTGACGTAAACTAGAACCTCTGTGGGTTCATAAGGCAATTAGTCAGTCGTGGTATCCTAGAAATGGAAGGCACTTTAAATATCTCCATGTAGAGGAATACCTGTACGGTTGTTAATATCGGGGGTTTCTAGATATGATATCTCATTCAGAGGTTTACAATTTATAACATCCGGAAGTTCCTATACAGAGACAATATATTTACTTAACATGTTTTTCAAAAGGAATATCAGCCTCCATTTCATAGACTGAGACTCATGGGGATGGAAGACGACCCAGTACCAACTCTGGCTACTTGTTTTGGTGACAAACATATTTGTATAAAAAATGACGTTTTAAATTTGGAGTTGGGATTAGTAATGCCTTCATGAGAATTTATTGCCTACATTACTGAATAAGAAATGAAGGGCATCTCAGCTTGGATATTAATTTACTTAAAGAGAATGGTCAAAAAGGATTAAATGTTTTATAATATGCATAGAAAGCACGTAGGACATACATTTCTAAAGGAAAATGCTACTTAAATATTAAGATAATTTCTCTGTGATTTCCAGATGCTTATCCCTATAATGCACCTTTGAATGTCTTCTATCTGGAATGGTCTTCATGAACTATGTTTACTTGGCTAACTCTAGTAATTCTTAAAGATTCAGTTTACTCATCTATCTCTGAAGATTTATTTTACAATTTCACACAATGTTCATTATGAATCACTTTCTTCTCTGTGTCATCACTGTGTCTTGATCAGCTCTTTCTTATTGTCTGAGCCACACAGTATTTATCTTAATTATTTATTGACATTCCTCCCCTCTCTGACTGTGGTATCCTTTTGGGAGGGACAATGTCAGGTTCATTTTTTACTGTATTTTCACATCAACTTCAGTACCTGGCACAACATAGTGACTCAATAAATACATATAAAATAAATGAGTATGGCCTGAACACCACATATATCAAATCAGTTTCAGACTAAAGTTCTACCCAGATAAATATAATAAACAAATTAAATGAGTTGAGGCAAAGATAAAATATTTATGAATACCTTAGGACTATAGAGGGACAGAGAGAAGGAAATGATAAGTTGATACTCCCATTCATAGACTAGAATAAAAGTAGTTTCTTAAATTGTCTCAATTATTTGTGCCCTCAGAAAGCTTGTCAGAGTCTAGAGGCTTAGTGTATGTTCTTTTTCAATCATTCTCTAGTAAGCGAGGCAATCACTGAGAAATTTCTTGAATCTATGCCTGGTTAGGGAAGCTCTTGAGAATTGAAAGAATTTGATTCACAAAAAGGTTTGGTACCATTCACAGAATGCATATTCTAATCACTACATGCTGGGTTTTTTTGTTTTTCCTTTTTTTAAAGGCACTGATTATTTCAGAAGGAAGCACATCAACATGACTATAGTGAAACCGGAGGGGAATTATAGGTTTTCCTGCTTGAAAATTTGTTATTGCTTTTATGAAAGGAATTCACATAGACATGCAGATCTTAATATATCCTTGAATTATGAGAAGATAAGCAAATATTTTTATTTTAAATCCAGGATATAGTTTACCTTATGGTATTATATATGTTAGAAATCTGAGATAACTGTGAAGATGTGAAGAATACTTTCATTTGTTCACTTGATAAACATTTCTTTGAGTATTAGTTATAAGGCATTATGTTGAGCCCTGGAAAGATTTCCTAGATATGGATAATTTAGAAGTACAAATTAAAAACAGAATGGTAAGTAAAAAGAAAAAAAATCCTCTTTATATTTTCCTCTGACAATTGAGATATTTTATAATCTGCAGTCATGCTTTAGGGTAGCAGGATATACAGTTCACCAATGACTCTTCTAGCTGTGTGAACATATGATTACCCAAAATCAAAACCATATTAATATTTAAGTTTAAATATTTTATTTTCAACTTTTATCTACCAAATTTAGTTGCCATACTTGAAAAAAATCTATAAATCAGTTACAGGAAGTACGATGAGAATAAAGAATCAATTCTTAAAGAACATATTCTCTTCTGTTTTCACATTTCTAAACTTGACTTTAACAATTAATATGGCTAGCAAATGTCTGGACCCTACAAATGGAACATTTAACAGCAAGACCAAATGGCCAAATGCTCACCACCTGCCCATGCCCTCTTGCAATCAATCAGGCCTAACTTAACAAAACAACCAAAATACAGTGATTAACTAAAAGAATTAGACCAGTGTACTCCTACCAAATGACTTGGAGATGATTTTGCCCCCAGTACTTGGAGAACATTTGAGCAGAC
The DNA here is from genome assembly GCF_022837055.1 of Prionailurus viverrinus. Classification (NCBI taxonomy): domain Eukaryota; kingdom Metazoa; phylum Chordata; class Mammalia; order Carnivora; family Felidae; genus Prionailurus; species Prionailurus viverrinus. The sequence continues at coordinate 145,842,228 of NC_062568.1, forward strand.
TGCATTCCTTCTTTTTCCTCCTCTATTCTGTCACGATGACACTTATCTGGGAGGTATTCAAGATTATGTACAGATGATGAGAAGACATACAGTGGGCAGTAAGAGTGAGTTAGGGAGGCACAATCCTGTTATTTTCAAACCAGTTTACCAGAATATGGTGAATAACTAGGGTGATCATATAATTTATTATTGAAACTTGGTGCTTTTCAAGTGAAAGGGGTGCTATTTTTAATTATGACAGACAATTGGTGTAAATTGGGACCATCCCAGGCAAAGTGGGATGTATGACCAGACTATGAATAATTAGCCATAACTAGACAATGTAAAATTAGTTAAGACAAATTGGCGAAGTTAGCTGTAGATAGTCTGTGTAAGGTAAGGCTTTTCTCTTTCTTTCTTTCTTTCTTCTTTCTTTCTTTCTTTCTTTCTTTATTTCTTTCTTTTTTTTTTTTTGAAAGCATGAGGGAGTATGGGGGAGAAGCAGAGAAGGAAGGAGAGAGAGAATCCCAAGCAGGCTTCATGCTGTCAGTGCAGAGCCCAATGCAGGGCTCGATCTCACAAACCATGAGATCATTACGTGAGCTGAAATCAAGAGCTGGATGCTTCACCGACTGAGCCATCCTTGTGCCCCTAAGTAAGGCTTTTTAAAGTTTGGTCCACAGGATTCTTGATCTTGGCTCAGGTCATGATCTCATGGTTCGTGGGGTTGAGCCCCACGTGCAGCCCTGTGCTCACAGCGCAGAACCTGCTTGGGATTCTGTGTGTGTGTGTGTGTGTGTGTGTGTGTGTGTGTGTCTCTCTCAAAATAAACAAATAAAACATTTAAAGTTTGGACCACATAATTGATTAGCTAGTCTTTGAAATTCATGTCACTGACTTAAAACATCTTTCTGCTCTGTATCTTCTCTGGTTTATTTTTATTTATTTTTTAAAAAATCTTTTTTTAATGTTTATTTATTTCTGAGACAGAGCACGAGTGGGGGAGGGGCAGAGAGAGAGGGAGACACAGAATCAGAAGCAGGCTCCAGGCTCTGAGCTGCCAGCACAGAGCCCAACGCGGGGCTCAAACTCACAAACTGTGAGATCATGGCCTGAGCCGAAGTCCATTGCTCAACCGACTGAGCCACCCAGGTGCCCCATTCTCTGGTTTAAATGACATGTATTTACATACTTTTATCCAAAGACTAGTTTGGGATTTCCACTTTTATTTTTCTAAAAACTTTCATCATTGAAAACTCTTTTAGTAATACAATTTCCTGGTCAACCAAAACCTCATAATGATTAATAAGCAAGATGTATAAAGCTTGAAGCCAAAGGAAGACACTATTTGACTGGGAGTCAAGGAACCTGGAATATTGTTTTGACTCTGAAACTAATACCAAGTAGAACTTACCCTCACTCTGCCTTAATTTTCTCACTGCTACAAAGGTGATAGCATTACTTATTAATTTCCTAGGAGGGCTTATGGAAATTACTTCAAACACCTCAAAGGTTTCAGTTTAAATACTTTATTTTCCAAGACCTTTGTAACAATAAAGAAGGCAAAAGAGGAGTAAAGAGTTAGAATACAGAATTAAATGTGGTGTTTAAGACAGTACAGAGAAATATATTTGAATAAAATGGAAGAAAAGTGGCTCTTTCTGACTGGAAAACTTTCAGCCCTTGATGATTTGCTAACACTTTCAGAAAGCCTTCCCAGAATCCTGTAACTTCCCCCTGAACTCCCTTCTGATGCTTAATTGTTATTGTTTATTTGTGTTCCCAGCTAGACTGTATATCTTGCAAGACCCAACTTGTTTTATCCATCATTAAATAACAGTGTATGAAATGGATACTCAATAACATTTTTTAACCAAATGTGTTAATGTTGATGACAAACAGACAGAATAAGACATCTCTGTTTGAATATTAATACTCTCTTTTAGGTTTCCGCCAGGTTCTCTTTTCCTTTGAATTTTATATTCAACTTTTTTCAAAGATCCCCTTTCCACTAAACCTCGAAAAGGAAGCCTATAAAACCTACTAAAAGTTCTATAAAGTTTCACCATAAGGTACCTCTCCACTGCCACACAGGAAGAGCTGGTTTGGAAATTGGATGTGAATATGGCTCGGTGCAAATTATCTATTTGCTTTCGGAGGTGTTATCTCAGTTGGTGAGAGGACAGGACTAATAAGGTAAGGGTGCAGGTTTTATTAGCTTTAGACAGAAAAAAACTGCCCCCGAGTCACAGATTGTACCTCCAAGCTCAGTGGGTTCTTCTGCGTCACAAAGAGAGTGCAGATTACTCAGTACAACCTATTAACAGTTCTGAAAACAAGCAGCTGATGGCAGATCTTATATACAAAAGATAGCACATTCTTACTTTGCAGAGTGCTAAAAAACATTGACTCCATCAAACAAGTGTCAATTTAAGAAGTGTCCTTTTGTCATCTGTACCCCTTTAGACCACAATACTAAAATGGGCATACTTGGTGAAGGAATCTTTAAACCCAAATTCTGAGAATTCTTCCAATTCATGATTGGGCTCTTTGCTTGGGTGGAAGAAAATATGGCCATGTGATATTGGTAAAAGCTTGTCAAAATGGTAAAAATCAATCTGAAAATCATTTGTAGTGATCGCATTAGGCATTTGCGGGGTGACAGATTCTGCAAATATTTGTATATTGAAATAATGGTCTTCTTTGCAAAACTGTGCTTTCCCACCCACAAAAGCACATTTTCATTGTATGTGGAGCTCTGTTTTTCTAATAAACATTGATTCATGGCTCACTACCTAAATGAATGCCAGAAAAAGGAAGTAACTTTGAATTTTTGTGTGTGTGTGATACATTCTGTTAAATTCAGTTGCAGGAACTCCTATTCAAGTGTGGTAAACCAGTTAGATGCTCTAAAAGGAAATGTGATGAAGAAGGTAACAGTGACATGTAACAACCATCTATTAGTCATTCAGCAATAGGAAATTATACCCATTAAGACCTGTTCCACATACGGCAATGTTCTAGGGTCACAGATGCTGCCCATTCTGTGGTCAATCCACTTTCTAATATCTATGTTGGGCTTTTTGTTTTTTGTTTTAGACGTGTATATATACCTACATATATATGTTTGTATGTATATATATACATATATATGTTTGTGTGTGTGTGTGTGTGTGTATATATATGTGTGTGTGTGTGTGTGTGTGTGTGTGTGTGTATATATATATATATATATTTTTTTTTTAAGAGAGAATGCGAGCGGGATAGGGGCAGAAAGAGAGGGAGACAGAAGATCCAAAGCGGGTTTCTTGCAGACAGCAGCAAGCCTGATGTGGGGCTCCAACTCACCAAACGAGATAACGACCTGAGCCAGAGTCAAAGTTGGACACTCAACTGACTGAGCCACTCAGGTGCCCCTGTAGTCAATCCATATTCATTCATTCATTCATTCATTCATTCATTTAAAGTTTATTTGTTTTTGAGAGAGAGAGAGAGAGAGACAGAGTGTGAGTGGGGGAGGGGCAGAGAGAGAGGGAGACACAGAATCCAAAGCAGACTCCAGGTCCTGCACTGTCAGCACAGAACCCGATGCGGGGCTGGAACTCACGTGAGATCATGACCTGAACCAAAGTCGGACACTTAACCGACTGACCCACCCAGATATCCTGGTCAATCCATTTTTTTTTTAATTTTTTTTTTAACGTTTATTTATTTTTGAGACAGAGAGAGACAGAGCATGAATGGGGAAGGGGCAGAGAGAGAGGGAGACACAGAATCGGAAGCAGGCTCCAGGCTCTGAGCCATCAGCCCAGAGCCCGATGTGGGGCTCGAACTCACAGACCACCGAGATGGTGACCTGAGCTGAAGTCGGATGCTTAACTGACTGAGCCACCCAGGCGCCCCTGGTCAATCCATTTTTAAAATGAGTATGTTCTTGAGGAGAGTTGATAAAAGGAACCAATTGTTTTGACTGGGTTCTCAGATAGGAAGAGAATCCAGATTTTGGAAGTGAAATACCTAGACAGGAAAAAAAACTTTATATAAACTCTTCTGCAAGATAGTTTCCTTCTGGTTCAGTGTTTACTTCTTTCATTCCCATTGCATGTTCTTTTGGGGAAACAAATATCCATCATTGTCTTCTCAAAATTGTAACCAATAACCATTCAATAAAGCAAATTTAATATTAGAAGCAAGCATTTAAAAATAGACAATGTGTAACTAATGTAACATTGTGTGTCAACTATACTAAGGAAAACCCAACCAACATTTACATACACAAATAAATAATGATACAATTAAACATTAATGTACTATATAATATGTGTTAAAACTATATGGCAGTGAACCTATCAAGAACATTCTCCTAGGTACAGATAAGCCTGTTGACTTGCCATTCTTTCTGTGTTTACACTTTATAAGTAAAAATATCCCATCCTCCTAACAGTGAAATAAAGACACACATGCATGAAGTATGCACACACACACACACACACACACACACACACACACGTTTTTCTCACAATTAACTGTTCTTCCTGGCAAGAGAATTGAGATTTGGGTACCTAGGGGCTTAGTAGGAAGAGAGCAGGACTGCTTCTTTTCTTAGGATATTTTAACCATGAAGGAATTCTTTTAGCAGACTAGATTTACCAGATCTCAAGTTGTGTTGTAAAACAGAAGTTGCTATATCACTGGTTCATACCACAGTCTTGAAGAGCGGCTTTCCCTGATAGAAACTGCGTGGCTCTCTGAACATTTTAAAATTACACAGGGTACATGACAGAATGTATCAGAAATGCTGCTCTTCAGGACCTGTTGCTGAGGAAGGTTCAGAGATGAAGATACTTGTGCTTTCCCAGAAAATGTTGTGGTGGATAGTACAGTGAAATAACATTAGCCAATTTTGGCCAAAAGCCAGGCATCTGGCATACAGAATCTAATCCTAGAAACAGTATTTAGAGGTACAGTTATGGTTGTTGTAAAGGTGAGATTCAGGAACATCCACTATCTTGCCAAGAGCCCAGAGCTAGTTAGAGATAGACAGGGATTGGAATCTTGGTCCATTCAAACTCAGAAACTGAGCCAGACAGGTCTTGGTTTGAACTCTCCTGCTACCACTCACTAGCTGTGTAAACTTGGGCAGATTTCTTAACTTTGGTGAGGCTAGTCTCCATTTGCACGTCTTTAAAATGGAGAGAAGGCCTACATTGCAGAACTGTCCAAAGGTTAAATATTTGACGCGGGCAGTGCTAAAGGGCTAAGCACAGAGTGTCTTCCCTCTGTGGACCTGCCTTGAATAAGCAGTCGGTCAAGGCCCTGAGCTACTTGCTGCTGGAGACACGTTATCCATAAGACTCTCTCCTCCCACAAAGTGTTGGAGATGTGGTGAGAGAGCGAAGACAATAACATATTATAAGATGTGTTTAGACATTTACCCCAATATGTGAAACAGATAAAAAGAGGACACTCTGTTTTGAAGGGTGTGGGTGTGTGTAAGGACACACACATCCTCCCACTCAGTCTTTCCCAGCTGCCTTCGGCAGTCCTGGACCATCCTCTTCTGAACCTCCTTTGAACCCTGGGGCTCTCAAAACAGCCATTAGGCAAGATGATCTCTGGGGGACTTTCAAACACAAAATCCTGGCTTCTATTGTAGGTACACAAATATCTGTAACAAAAGGCATGAATATGATAACAACCATAGCATCTATGTCCATTCAGCCAGAGACTGAGATCACACAGTTGCTCGTTTCATGGAAAAGGGCAGAAGAGGGTCAATGATGGTATCAGAGAGAAGGTGGCTTTCACAGGAATGGGTAGGATTTTAAGAGGCTGAGATCACCATTGAAGAGGAAGGAGAGGAATGAAATGCATTTTAATAGAAACATATCCGGAAGAAAGGCAAACCGTGAAAAGAAAGAAAAAGAAAGGAAAAAGTACAAAGCATCTTTGAGGCATGGAGTAAGCTGACTCAACTGGAACTTTGAGTACAGATGTGTAGGAAGTGGAAGAGATGGGTCTGGAAACCGGAGGCAATAAAACATTGTGTTAAGACATGGGTCTTGAAGCCAGACAGGTGTGGGCTTGAGTTCCTGTTCTGACAGTCAGTAGTTGTGTGAGGAGGAACAATCGACTTAACCTCTGTGAGCCTTAGTGTCCTCTTCTGGAAAATGGAGACACTAATATTAATCATCACATTAATGGTAATAGTAAATGGCCACAGTAACATTTACTGAGCAGTTACTCTGTACTAGGCATGGGTCTAAGCATTTTAAAGGTGTTCAGCACAGTCTTCAGGACAATCCTCTGAGGTGGCTACAATCATTGCCACATTTTGCAGGTGAGGAGACTGAGGCAAGAGAGGTTAACAAACTTGTCTAACAAGTCACTTGTTGATAAGATAGGGATTGGAATCCAGGCATTCTGGTTCTGGAATCCCCCTCATTATTAGAATTTCAGCCATCTACCTTGGAGAGTACAGCAAGCATTAAACGAAATAATACCTACAATAGGCCCAATGATGGGGCTCAGGACACGCTACTCCAAAATTGAATATATTAAGCTGAACGAGTTTGAGAAAATGGCAGAAGCAGGAAGATCAGAGTCTTCCTTCTCTCCCCTTTTCTCCTGAAACAGGCCAGAAAACCCTCATGTGAGAGGGGCCCTCCCTTTGCTCAGAGGAAAGGCGCATCCTTATCTCATAAGACAAAGAGATGCCAAGAAGAACCTTCCAATTAGGCCTTGCTAAGTTTCCCCCAGTTTATTACACTTACTTCATTCTCCTTAAACTATCATATTTGTACAAGACTGCCAACTATTTATCAAACCTAGCATAAATGTATTCAGGTCTGTTTCTTTGGGTCTTTAGTTCCTTATGAAGGCTCCCATGTCATGTAAAACTTAAATTAAATAAATGGTTAATCTGTCTCTGTCAGTTTAATATTCAGACCCAGCCAGAGACCCTAAAAGCGTTGAGGAGGACTTTTCGTCCTCTACACTAGTGAAGTATCAGACACAGGGTAAGGGTTCAGTTGAATAACTCTTAGCATAAGAAAAGGAGAGAGAGAGCTTGAAGCCAAGGCATATGAAGGCCCTTGAATATCATATTTAGGGATTGTTTTGACATTTTCCAGTGGGCAATTTATTTTATTTTATTTTTTATTTTAGAGAAAGTGGTGGAAATATATGAGAGAGAGAGAGACAAAGAGAGAGAGAGAGACTCTTAAGCAGGCTCTGAAGTGGGACTTGATCTAACGACCATGAGATCATGACCTGAGCCCAAATCAAGAATTGGATGCTTAATGAACTGAGCCACCTAGGTGCCCCTCCAGTTGACAATTTTTAATTATATATGGAGTTGCAACAGGTTTGTGATGTGATCAAAAACATGATTCAGAAAAACTAATCTTTTAGAATATATTAGCTTAAAATGAGAGAGAATGAGTATAGACCAATTAGGCATTTATTACAATAGTCATTAAGTGGGTCTGGAAAAGGGTGGCGGCAGTGGAGCTGGAAGGAGGAAACAGTCGTAAAAGCTATTGCAGCGACTGAGATGGAAAGGGCAGCGAACAAAAGATGACTCATGGTTTCCAGGCTGGGTGATGGGGAGGATGCAACTGACTTCATCAGTAGAAACAGATCACAAGGAGAAATTGGACCTTGAAGAAGAAAATGATGGTTGCTTTTTTTTTTTTTTTGACAGATTGAGTTTGTGATAACAAATCATTTAGGTGGAGACACACAATAGGCAATCAGCTTTGCAGGAACTCAGCTCCATGTAATAAACATACAACAGTATCTAAACTTTTTTTCTCAGAACATCCTTTTTTGATTAAATATTTTGAGCACATACCCATTTACATACATGTATATAAACATACATAGATGTATAGGTATATATGTATTATATAATTTATAGATATGTTTATTGATAAATTGTTTGCATATACTGTTATACATTATAAAAGATTCATGTGGAAAATAATAAGTAGAAATTCCAATATTTTCCCCATGCCCTGATGGATGTTTTTGAGTATTCTCTGACAGGTGTATACCCCATTTTAGAGAGCACTGCAATATCTTAGGCCCCTTCCCAGTGTTGGGGTCAAAGCAAAATGAACAAATGAACAAAACTATTCCTTCTCCTATGAATGAAAATCTCCCCTTTTCAGTGTCTCTTAGTGCCCACAGAAGAAAAAGGACTGAAGACCTCATTGCCCTATAAACTCTCACTTGTGTGCATAAAGGTGTGCATATAAGGATGTTCAATGTAGCAGTGTTGATAAAGATGAAGATAAGCTGAAGGTTTATCAGGAGGAGAAGATAATACAAATTATGATATATCATTTTATGAATAAAGAATTAAGGTAAAACAACGTGTATTGAGGGGGTAAGAATCTGCAAGACATATTAAGTAAAAGTAAATTGCAAGAAGACAAGGTCTTTATTAAGAATACGCCATAACCTATGAAGAATTCTGAATATGAGAAATACATGTATTTTATATATATTTGTTTTGCTATGACACTGAATCTGAATAAGCCTCTAGGTCAACTACCAATTAATAGAAATGACAGAGAACAGAGGAATGTATTGGAGAACACCAGGGAATGCAATCAATAAAATCCAAATTGGTTTGGGGGTGGGTGGGAATCTGTTTGGGATAAGTGATTAAATTATTTATTTTATTCAACAAATTTTAACCATAAAAAGAATGATAGAGAGCTGGAAGGGGAACTATGATTAAAGAGACTTTAAAAATTCAAAAAATGGCATAACTTAAATACTATCGGAGTTAAGGAACCACTGACTGATAAATTCCCCCCTCTATATTTCTTATTCTTTTTTACAGTGATATGTTCGTATGCTATTTGTGTAATTAAATATAACATTAAAAGATAAAAAAAATTGAAACAGTATACATGGGTGGGTTGGCAGAATGGAAGGTCTAGATGTATGTTAGATTGAGAATCCCACTTTTTTTTGTATTTTGTGTTTTTTAATTTTAGAAAGAGAGAGTGCAAGCAGGGGAGAGGGGCATAGAGAGAGGGAGAGTGAGAATCTTAAGCAGGCACCATGCTCAGCACAGAGCCCAACACGGGGCTCAGTCCCAGGACCCTGAAATCATGACCTGAGCTGAAATCAAGAGTCAGACACTCAACCCACTGAGCCACCCAGGTGCCCAAGAATCCCACTAATTAACAAAGCTGAATATGGATTTATAACTATAAGGACATTGTGTTCAGAGTTACATAATTGCATATGAAACTTGCTTGGAAACTTCTTGAAAACCATAGAAATGTAGTGTATTGCAGAACTTGTGAAATTGGTTACCTTGTAAGTTTGTTTTCTCTTACAATCCCAAGCATTCTTGCTTTTTTTCTGTTAGACTCCCAAATAGCACTGGTAATATTTTTTTTATTATTTGATATCTCTGATCCTTGGGTCTGGAGTTTAAGATAGTATGACAAAATGGGCATTAGCCATGTACAGGAAAGTTATTAACTATTGAAATGAAAATCTCTTGGTTGATATCAGGAACATTCTGTTATTCAAACTAATGCCAAAATATGACAAACTGATGCCAAATAGAATATGCCTTCAGTTCTAGACAATTGATTTCAGGAGTGAGGGAACTTAATAATGACTGAGGAAATTGGTATTGTTTGGTGTTCTTTTTCTCCATGTTTGCTTCAGATCCTTTAAATCATATCTTTAATTGGTTGCCTTGTGTAAGTTCACAGAAAATTTTGCTTACTGAAACATGATTATAAACAAGTGCCATTGTTTTATTAAGCTTATGGACCAGCAAGGAGTGTTTGATTTGTGAGTAAGAATTTGCTAATCCGTTAGCAAGGCTCTGTCCCAATCCACTTTTAGAAGCTGTTTTCAACATATTTTTGGTTTGATATTTAGATGTTAACAGAGATGATAGGAATTGTGCACTTTGATTTTTTTCTAATTCTGGTAACTAGTAGAGAACTCTAAACTGAAACGAAGAAAGAAAAAAATCCAGTGTGCATCTTTCCTTTTCCTACGACCAACAATTTCTAAGCTATTTTGCAAATATAGGACAGCTGCTTTATTGAGCTAAAAAAACACTACAAAATGTAATGATAGCACTTTGGACTCTATTCTGATCTCCCTTAAACTCCACACAGCTTGGAGTTTTCTGTAATTTTAATGAAAATGTGGCATGGCACATCTCTCTCATTTAAATTATGCACTGTCAGTATTTTCCTTCTTTGCAACTGAAGCACTTCTTGGGAAACATGCCAGGTACAAGAAGGGAGGGTGAAAGCCGAAAATAGAAAATGGTGGTGGGGGCGGGGAAAGGAACTGGACTAAACAAACACACTCTCCATATAGCCATGTTTTTAAAGACTTGCAAATAACTGGGAAATGGGGTACAGAAGTTCAAGTAGGATTAAGGTAGCTTTAGCAAGCCTAAATGGGGCTAAACACAGGTCAAAGTAGGGCTACAAGCCAAACCTTAAAAACCCCGTTGATTTGTTCAAAACTAACACAAGATCTCATTCATTTTAATGTGATATCAGAGTACATCTTGTTACTATTTAGCCACTTAGGGCTTGATACACATGTGTAAAAGTCAGTAGTGTTTCCTTATACCAGTGACCATTTCTCAATTAAGAAAACCTTCTTCCCTCACCTCTCATGCCCCTCTTTTGTTTTCCAAGCAAAAATCAAACACTTCTTTATTTAACAAGTATTTGTTGAAAACCTGAGTGAAGAACAAGACAGAGAGGGTCCCAGCACACAATCATCTATGTTCCAAGTCCACCTTTTGTAGAATTCACATACACAGAAATAATTTCCTTTGGGGAGAGGTGATTATTTTTTTTTAAAGAATAGGCATCATATTTATATCTGTGAGAATTTGGTAGCATTTTGTAAATCACTTTTCACATTTAATTCTCATTTTAGCCCAGCATGGTAAATATTGTTATCAGTCTGTTTTACAGATTAGAAAGCTTTAGGAAAGTTAAGGAAATTGGTGATTATCATTGCTTAATGGCAGAGCTACGACTAGAATTTGGGTCTTCTGACTGGAAGTTAGTATTTTTCTCACTGTGGTGCAGTGGTTGAGAACATGGGCTCTGGGAGACAAAGGATTTGAGTTTGACTCAGGTCTGCTCCGTGCCATGACCTTAGGTAAATTACTTAATGGTTCTAAGCCTGTTTTCTCTAAAATGGAGATCATGAAAGAATCTCCCTCAGAGGGTTGCAGGAAAGAGTAAATAATAAAACATTTGTGCTTAGTACAAAGACCAGACTCAGAAAGGGTTAACTAAGATAGATTAATCCATTCTCCCAGCAGGATCAGAAATACCTGAAATATCAGAATACGAAATTCACCATTAGTGTGTATCTTCCTGGTCAGAAACAGTGTTGGGAGTAGGGGTGTCCAAGAAATCTAGGATCTTAGCTCAAAAACACCTTTTCTACCTTTTAAGAGATTCCTTTATGGGGCGCCTGGGTGGCGCAGTCGGTTAAGCGTCCGACTTCAGCCAGGTCACGATCTCGCGGTCCGTGAGTTTGAGCCCCGCGTCGGGCTCTGGGCTGATGGCTTGGAGCCTGTTTCCCATTCTGTGTCTCCCTCTCTCTCTGCCCCTCCCCCGCTCATGCTCTGTCTCTCTCTGTCCCAAAAATAAATAAACGTTGAAAAAAAAAATTAAAAAAAAAAAAAAGAGATTCCTTTAGGATAAGTCAATGGATGTTTGAAAATGCAGATCTTTGGAGGGTAGGAGGAGCAAAGGGATAGTGTTTCTCAGTGATGACCCTGCTATAAATTATTTTACTCAGATAATATCTTATTTGAGATCTTCCTAAAGGAAGAGGGTTTTTGTACACTTTGGGTAGGGTAGATCTAGAAGAGATAGAAAAGGATAGAAAGTAGAATGCCTTTGGCCAGAATGGTGGAAGCCTGAGGGCCCCAGGTGCTTGGGTGATAAGAAAGGGGCATTCCAAAAGAGGGAAGAAGAGTCTAGAAAATGTGGGAGAGCTCCAAAATAAACTTCCTTTGTTTTGCAATTGAGGTTGGGATTGTTAACTGTTTGGTGTCAATAAAATCATCTCCTGTCTTGCCTTTGGCATCACTGACATGGCGCTGATGCCGGAGAGGGGATACTTGATCAGAGCAAACCTTTTAGTTCAACTCAGAACTCTGGTTCCAAGTGTCCAAGGATTGTGCAGGCAGACGCTTGTCCAGTAGGGATGAATCAGAATCCCTGGGAGTGCAGGGCTTATTTTCTCCCTGAAACCTGCTTGCATTCATTATTTAAATTATACCTTTACATATCGTCTCTGAAATATATCAAGCTAAGAAGCCCAGGAATACCTCCTCTCCACTACTTGGTTGTAATGAAACCAGAGGCTTATGGAAATGTCACTGTGTAACATGCATCCTGAGAGCTGTTTAAAGCCCCCAGCTAACCCATCCTTCAAGTAGGATCAGAAATTAGGCTCTCTTTAGAGCCTATTAACTCTTCATTCTCCTCTTCCCATCTACTGCAATCCCTCCTCGTGACATTACATTTTAACTGCCATTAACTGTGGCGTCTGTGCACGATCTCTGGGAGAAGGAAGATGTTGTTTTGCCTCAGTAAACAGAAAGGATTTATAAAGTGTTAAGCTACAGCATCAGTGGTGAAGAGCTTCAGCTAAGAGGGAGGTTGGTCAGCCAAAAGAAGCACATTGGGGCAAAGATCCCTAAATTGAGCCCCAAGTTCTGAGTTTGAATTCCAGCTGTGTCTCTTGTTCCAACTTTAGCTTCCTGATCTATAGAATGAAGGAGTCAGATTTGGTTAGCCTGTGGTTCTAATCCTTGGAGTTGGAAAGATCCAGTCATCCTTGCTATGAAGGTGGTTTTTAGTTTGGCTTTAAATTAGCAGCCACAGCCCTTTGGTTCTGATCTCACTGCCGGTCCTGAGATATCACAAGCATTTGCTCTGAAATCCCACTCTTTCAGCCTCTATTTAGTAGCAGAAACCCCCCCAGTGCTAACTTATTGACTGCTCTTATCATCCCCCACGTTTGGTTTGCTTTGCATTTTGCCACCCAGTGACCCACATCTAAATAGGTGGAGGTTGCACGACAAGAAAAAAGGCAGAAAGTTAAGTCATAGCTGAACTGTAGATCAATGGCTGCAATTTCACCCCAAAGCAGTCTGTGCTTCTGGAAGGACTAAGATTTATTGGTTTCAACACACGAAGATGTAAAATGTGCTGTTATCGCATCTCCCCAGAAAGTGTACTGGCACCAGCCTTGGGAAACTGTGGGGGAATTGCAACTTCCTAGCTGCTCTGTCAGTTCTACCATCCATTTTGCTAGTCTGAATTCCAGCACCTTACCCATGGATAGATGCCATTTTGTTGGAAGTGAGCCTTGATATTACACATTGTGAGTGATAGTGATATGACTAATACTATAACTGAGGTACCTGCATATTTAAATGAAGTGAAATCTTATGACATTCAGAACTCTGCATTTAAACACAATGTAGGGGCACCTGGGTGGCTCAGTTGGTTAAGCATCTGACTTCGGCTCAGGTCATGATCTCATGGTTCTTGAGTTGAGCCCCACTTTGGGCTGTGTGCTGACAGCTCAGAGCCTGGAGCCTGCTTCGGATTCTGTGTCTCCCTTGCTCTCTGCCCGCCCCCCCCCCACTCTCTCTCTGTCTCTCTCAAAAATCAATAAACCTTAAAAAATAAAAATAAAATAAAAATAGAAAATAAACACAATGTAAACTTTCATATATGTATTCACTTAAAATACAGTTACTCAACCTACTAGGTGTGATACACTGTAGAATGATGAAGGTAGATTATGTGCTGGGTAGTATCTATATTTTAGACTCAGAAAGATTTTATGTAAATTTTGTTGCTGGTGCTAAGTTTACTTAAATATGATATTCAATTTCTCTGAGATTCTACTTTCTTTTGGGAACGACAATATTTATCTCACCAGATCTTTGTGAACGTGAATGTCTCAGGCATGGGTAGGTATTCAAAAATACTGTTTTACTTGTTTATTTACCTAATAATAATTCCAGCCTCTATTTTACAGTTGATAAAAGTGCTTTCACATATTGCATAGCATTTTCATCTCTTACCCTCCTGTGAAGCTGGTAAGGCATTTTACCTTTATTTAAGAGAAATTTGAGGTCCAGAGAGCTTGGAGTCAGATGCTTCTTCAAACTGAATTCTAGACCCAAAGGCAGTCCTCAGAGGCAGCATATTTGCTATCAAAAAATTAGGAAGAGCTTTATTTATTTTTTTCAAAAATGATTTAATTAATTAATTAACTAATTTATTTATTTAAAGATTTTATTTTTAAGTAATCTCTACACCCAAAGTGGGGTTTGAATTCACAACCCCAAGATCAAGAGTTGCATGCTGCACCAACTGAGCCAGCCAGGCACCCCCAGAAGAGCTTTATTAAACCGAGAATGGACCTGCTGAGTGGTGGAAATGTTTGTCTCCTCTTATAAACTCGGAGGAAATATTTCTGATCTGTAATTATACAATCATGCTTCCATGAGGGTTCTGTTAATATAAATGAATCTTGTTGCAGAATTCTAGTATCTCATCTCCCCTCCATAGCCTTACCATGTTGCCTTTCAGAAGAGAGTTTAGTGCATTTGCTCCTTGGAGAATTCTCTCATATTGAGATGATCTGAATAGCAATTGGCATAAACAAGTGTTTTCTAACCAGAACATCACGATTTTACACAGATCAATAAGTCATTTCTAGTGGATCTGGTCCAGGACCTTTAATAGTGTGATTTCTAGAGCTATGAAAGCCCCCTCATCCAAGAAATAATTCTTCTCTTATATAATTCTTTAAATTGCTCCACAGTCTTTTATCCTGCAATTAGAGATGAAGCTTGAAATGCAAATATCCTTAAGAATAGTAACTAATTGAGTCACATTTGTACTAAGGCAAGTGATACCAGAGTCATTCCTGAGGAAAGAGTTACTGGAAGGGCACTGGCCAAACCCCTGTAGGGGAGTCGGGAGGGGCAGAGATCAGAAACTGTGATGAGAAGGTCTAGTATACAGAAAAGAATGATTGAAATCAAAGATGAGATAAGTTTTACCCCTTAGTTTGACTGGATTTTTTTGATGAAATCAAATATCGGCTAGGGTGTGGGGTTCCCTAAGACTCTACTGGTGAGAAGAGTAAATTGGTTCAGTGACTTTGGAGGATGAATTGGCAGCATATTAAAAATAAATTTTATCTTAATACCTAACCAAAGGAATACCATCCATATGATCAAAGACATCCATGCTAGGATGTCCAATGCCTCATTCTTTACTATAGGAAAAAAGAAAAGGAACAGTCTAACTGTCAAGCAAAGGAAAAAGAATTTTATGGGATAGAGTGCATTCATATTATGAAATACTAGGTAGTAGTTGTAGAGAATAAAGATGATCAATATATACTGATATAGAAAGATAGTTAATACATACTGTGAAGTTTAAAAAAAATGACACCTTTAAACCCTACTATATTTTTATATATATTTGTATATATATGGAAATGCACAGAAATATTCTGGAAGACATACTTAAAATGGATAATAGTGACGACCTCTAGGTTTAATATGGAGGAGGAGTAGTTGAAGCACATTTTAGAACTGTAATGCTGCAATTTTTTATTGGGATGTACTCACATATTAAAAAAAGAAAGAATGTGCTGTACATGTATTAATACCTAATTGATAGGTACTCTGAAAACTCAAAAGTATGTGATTGAATGTGAGAGCTACAAGGTGCTCAAAAGGTTTTAAGCACAAGCCACCTCTTTTTTTCTTAAGCCTAAAGACTTTGCTAAAGGTCATATTGCCTATTAGTGCTTCAAATGGACTACACCGTGGATCTCCTATCTTTGGTTCTTGCACCTCTTCTACAGGTTGGGGCTCACTCTTAGGATGTCAGTGTGTCTTGCTAAAATTCTCTGCCATGCAAATGCAAGATATTATTACTTTCACGGATATGGGGTGAGGGGTTAGGGCAAGGACAACTTTTGAGAATGGGTGACTTCAAGGACAAAATGCTGACAACCTGGTTCAGATCATATTTTGAGACTGGTTCAAAGAGTCTATTTTATACCTTCCTTTAAAATTTTCAACTGTAAGGGTGCTTGAGTGGCTTAGTCGGTTGAGTGTGGGACTCTTGCTTTTGGCTCAGGTCAAGATCCCAGGATCATGGGATCGAGCCCTGAGTCAGGCCCTGTGCTGAGCGTGGAGCTTGCTTGAGATGCTGTCTTTCTCTCCCCCTGTCTCTCCCCCGGCTTACACACTCTCTCTTTTTCTCTAAAAATAAAAATAATTTAAAAAAAGAAATCTTAAAAAAATTACAAAAAATAAAATTTCAAGTATAAGAGTAAGAACTTCTGAGAAGTATGGGAGATTAAGGCAAAAGAATGGCTCTTAGATGATTTCTTTATGACTTTTCTACTTTAATAATACCAGCCAAAGCTCAGATAGCAACGAAACGAAAATGGCTTTGCAAAAAAAAAAAATATCGAATTTTGTTTAATTAAACAACAAAAAGACATTCAATTGCAGTATAGTGGAATCTGCATTCCAGGTAAGGAAATCTGGGTTATATCCCAGTTTGCTCCTTAAAAGTTGCATGAAAAATCTGAATACAGTATGGAAAGAATGGTATTTTCTTATCCAGGTTGCTGGTAAAAATAAGTATGATAAAATGTTTGACAGAGCTGCCACATTGATAAAAGTGCTCAATAAATTCTTGTTGAATTGAACTCTATTATACCATTCCTTAGTACTCTGTTTGAGAACTCCTGCAAATTAAAAATAAAGAGGAAGGTGAGATACAGACAGGACAGCAGAGAAGATGTAGCATACTTTGGAGAAGTGAGTCAAAGAATCATAGACTCTTGGAAATTGTAGAGGTTTAGGTACACTTTTAGTGATGCAAACAGCCTCCTTTTACAAATAAGGAAATGGGGAGCCTGAGAGGTTAAATGACCAGCCTAAAGTCACTCACTTGGAGCCAGCCAGGTCTCCACAGTTTCACTCAGTTGCTTTCTTTTTTAGAGTGTTTAGTGATAGGTTCTTTTGAAAGGAAGAATGTAACCATTCTATTTGCTTCCCTAAAGGATGCCAGAAAATAATCAACTGTGAAACAGTGTATAAATGGCTACTCAGTGAGTGAGAGGATTGTATTGTTTACCCCAACAATGTGCTATCAACTCCTCAACCATTTGTTAGGTCATCAAATTGACCTATAGCTGTTATAGGGACAGGGATGTATCTAGCTCAAGGTCTCCTGGTATAAAAATATATGGAATGGAAGAAGAAAGGTAAAGACTTGGACATTGAACTTGGGCTGTTCAGTAATGTCACATAGCTTATTCTACAGTCAGAAAAACTGTCTTATTTAAAAAAATTATTTCTCAACTAATTGGGAAATAGGGTTGCCAGATGTCTACTCACCGGAAGTACACAGTCCTATATTTTTGCGGTCTGTCTGGTAAAATGGAAAAATAATCAGAGAGCATGTGAAAGCTTAAAAAATTATGTAGACTTTTTAAAAATTTGAATTAAAAACATGTATATGATATTAACTTTGGTATATAGACAAATGTTGTACCTTTTATAAGGTGCTTGCTTAGGCCAACAAACGATGTACACAAGTGTTGAGGAGGAAGAATTTCCTCAACCATTCAAGATCCTTCTAGCTGACTAAGAATCAAATTGACATGAGACAGATTAACAGGAGAAAATCAAATTTTTAGTTTGCATACAGGGGACCTGGGTGGCTCAGCTGGTTGAGTGTCTGACTTATGATTTCGGCTCAGATCATGATCTCACAGTTCATGGGTTCGAGCCCCATGTTGGGCTCTGCACTGACAGTGCAGAGCCTGCTTGGGATTCTTTGTCTCCCTCTGTCTCTGTTCCTTCCTCACTCACGCTCTCTCTCTCAAAAATAAATAAATAAACTTAAAAAAAAGAGAGAGAGTTTACATGCAGGGAATCCATATAGACATGGAAATTCCAAAGACAGTGAGGCAACATGATGCTTGTATGAGCTAGAAGAGGAGTAGAGATCTGAGGTTACAAAGAGGAGAATGACCATTAACAGAAAGATGAGAGGAGATGTTTGGAAAACAAAGATTGAGCTATTATGCAGATAAATTTATTAAGAGGAATTTCTATTGATAGTTCTCTTCTTGGTATAGGCAGGTGGTTGGTGGGGGCTGGGGTTAAAGAGCTTTTCCTGAATCTGTTAAGTTTTAGTTGCTTTTAAGTCAAAATAACATTCATGCCAAAGTGGCCTGTCTTGGGGTGGCCTGCCCTTGTCCCCTATACCAGCTATACTACTGTATGTTTAATTTTAAGTTAATATTTTCATAATTACTTTAGAAATCTGCATGATTTCACTCTTAAATACTTCCATAGGGAAAAAATTCAATTTTCAATGTATTGAACCATGTGTGGACTGATCATATAAAACAAATTCAAACTGAAATTTTGAGTTTTCTTCAAAATTCCACAAAATGGTTTAAAAATAATTATTTCTCGGAAGAATATATCATAAATAAATATTTTACAAACAGCAAATAAAAAACACCAGCTGAAATAAGCAGTAATTTTAAATTATTAAATTCTTATTCACCACCTCCCCTTTGCCAACTCCCTTATTTTTGAAGAGGACATCTGGAAATCCTATTCTTTAGCTTCAGCAGAAGCTCCTTCCAGCTCCTTTTCAGCTGTGTTAAATAGAAAGAGGGCTCTTGGAACCAGACCAACATGGTTTCAAATTCTTTCCCGACTACTTACTAGCTGTGGAACCTGGGTCAAATTATTTTACTTCTCAGTTTTCTCTTTAGAAACTGAAAATTATAATTCCTACCTTGAAGGGGTGTGTGTGTGTGTGTGTGTGTGTGTGTGTGTGTGTGTTTTTGAGGATTATAAGAAAGATAAATAATCACTCATTTACCTTATACATACACAAATTCATATGAAAAGTATTTAGCATGGTACCTGACGAGGCAATGTGCTCAGGATTTGAAATGCCATCCTCTTCCTCATAGGTCAGCACAGTGTTTCCCAATCTGATTTCAAAAAACTCTAAAAAGGATTTCAGGGTCAAGTAAGTTTGGGTGAAGGCCATATACGTGGTCCCTCTCTTTGGTGTAAGAAAATGCACATTAGTATATTAAAGGTTCTAAGGAGGCTTAATGTGGTGTTTTCCAATCTTCTTTGAGCACAGATTTTCTTTAATCTCTAGAGAACAGAAGTTAATGGTTCTAGGGAACTCAGTTTGGGGAAAACTGGGCCAGAAAATGGGGAAGTATGGGTAATGGCTTTAAGGCTCCTGAGAACAGGGGAAAAGCTTAGGAAAAAAAAATTAGGGATAGCTTGTGTAGCCGTCCATTCCCATTAGAGTTTCTTCCCTTTTTCCAATTAGAATGTGATTCCCTTAGAGGAAGGCTTTCAGACTTTCCCATCTAAGTACCCCTAAAGCAAGGGACATGAACACTCATTTTATCATGAAAGCCCATGAGAACCTCTCATGTTACTCCATAAGATATCTGTTTGTTTAAATATAACAATAAAATTTTTAATTATTGAAAAGTAAATGATTTAATGCTTTCTTACACACATACATACACATACTTTTTTCTGATCTAATTTATATTCCTGGAAGAAATGGCATATTTCATGCTTATTGGATATATAAACACAGATTCCCTGTTCAATAGTGAGCAGACATGGGAAGAGCACCTGTATTCCAGGGTGAGAAAGAAGGCCTTAGGTCAGTCAGACTACAGATACTGACGGATTTCTCTAGTCTGGGTACTGTTTTCAGGACTGAAGCAAGGAGGCAGAAAGAGTTTGTGCCTTTAAGGAATGCTTATGGCCTTGTGTGTCATGAATGTATGGGGGGCATTGTGTGCTGAACATGAGGAGGGAAGAAACGAGACAGCCAATAAACTCATGAAATGATAAAAGGATGACTTTTAACACCGATTAATGTTACGAAGAAGATGTGACATCAATGGCAGGACTGGTGGAGGCTATTTAAGTCAGACAGTCAGGGAGGCTCTTTAAGGATGAAACACTCAGATTGAAGCCCATTGATATAAGAAAGACGTTATGCAAAGGTTTGAGCTAAGAGCTTTCTAAGTTGAAGGCAGAGCACCTTGCAAAAGCCCAAGAATGGGAAGTAGCTTGATAGGTATTTTAGTTTGGGTTTCTCACAATGGACCCTGAGGTAAGGACAGGGTAGAAGTAGTTTATTTGGGAGGTCACCCAGGAAGCACCAGAGAGGAAATGGAGAAAGTGGACAAGGAGAAAGAAAAACCAATAAAGGCTGTGTTATTAGAGGTTCACTGCTATGGATAACGGGGGGCTTATTTCCTCTGGAGTGGAGTCCTTTAGAGAAACCATTTGGAATTCACCTCCCAATCATTCTAACCAGAGGGCTGGGAGGTTAGGCCTCCCAACTGCCTTCTCCCATTTCCCACTGGCTAAGTATTAACCTCAGGGTTTTACTCTCTTGCACTTTCAGGTTGTACCTGTGGAGGCCCAGAAAACTCCTGAAGAGCTAAAGAAAGTCCTCAGGCAAATAAAAGAGAAACATGGGTGCTAAAGATAGGAAACTGTCAGTATGCTGAAAACTCTTCAGCTGCAGGGAGGCTACGGTTGGGCATCAACAGTGTCTGTTTTCCGGAGTGGAAGTCAAGGCTAACTTGGTTGCAACATAGCAGGGATACTTTAAAGGGAAAGGAGTTCAAAAATGTAGGCAGAAGCGAGATGATGGATGACTTTGCCTGTTTTCAGTCCATTTGCAATGAGTTGTCGTTGGAGGATTTGTAGTGGGGAAATGATCTGATGAGATCAAGCTTTAGAGAAATAGCTGGCCTGTAAGTAGGCAAGTAGGCAAGACAAGAGGCAGGAAGATAGATTAAGAAGCCATTGCAGTAGTCCAGGCAGGTATCATAGTCGACTGGGTTCAGTGGTAGATTATTAGTCTTCATTTTACCTAATCTATAAACAGTATTTGACACAATTGATCACTTCCTTTTGAAACACTTTCTTGCCTTAGCTTCCAGAACACGTTTTTCTCTGGATTCTCCCACTACCTCTTTGGAACTCTTCCCCAGTCTCCTTTCTTGGAGTACTCAGTTTTGGAAGACTCAGTTCTGGGACATTTTCTCTGTCTTTAAATACTCCCTGGGTGATCTCATGTCATCTTACAGCTTTAAATATCACTGACACCCACAAGTTTTTCAAATGTATATCTTTAGACCAGACCTCTCTCTTGAATTCCATAGTCATTATGTCACTACCAGCTTCATCGCCATTTGGGGGTTCTGACTGATTCCTCAAACCTAACATGTCAAAAACTCAACCCTTGATTCTTCGCACCCCTGCAAGTGGTAGTAGGGCTTCAGGTTGTAGCAGTAGAGGTGGTGAAAGTGGTCGGCTCATGAAACATTATGAAGGTACAGCCCACGAGTCTTAATGATGGACTAGATATGAGGAATCGAAGAAGGCAACTCAGTTTTGACCTGAACAACTGGATATGCAATAGTGCAATTTACTGAAATGGATAAGAGTAGGTTTGTTAGAGGAAAATCGATGGCTCTGTTTTGACTGTATTAAGTTTGAGATGCCAGTTAGGTATGCAAATAGGATGTGTGAGGCATTGCAATATTCCACCTAAAGGAGAGGTTTCCTCATCCATATTTATATTTAGAAAGTGAAATGAGGATTTTACAAAGATGTAAAATAAAGGCTCTCTGCATCTCTCTGTATATTGGGACTACAGAATTGAAGAATAGTTGTCTAACCATTAAACACTTGGGAAAAAGTAAAAGATGATATGGGGTGATAAACACTCCCATGCATATTCATAGGCAACCAAAAACACTAGGGTATCTTTATCAAATGGATTTTGATGAAAAAAAAATCAATGATAGTCACATCAGTCCTATTTATTTATTTATTTATTTATTATTTTATTTTAAGTTCCTCCATCCCCTTTCCTTCCTCCCTTCTTCCTTTCTTTTCTTTCTTTTCTTTCTTTCTTTCTTTCTTTCTTTCTTTCTTTCTTTCTCTTCCTTCCCTCCCTCCCTCCCTCCCTCCCCCCTTTCCTTCCTTCCTTCCTTCCTTCCTTCCTTCCTCTCTCTCTCCATCTTTCTTTCTTTCTTTCTTTCTTTTCTTCTTTCTTTCTTTCTTTCTTTCTTTTTTTCTTTCTTTCTTTCTTTCTTTCATCTCTACACCCAACATGGGACTTGAACTCACAATCCCTAGATCAAGAATTGCAGGCTCCCCCAACTGAACCAGCCAGGTACCCCAAGTCAGTCCTTTTTAAAATCCTCTTCTCAAGTACCTCCAAAGACTTCACATTTTACTTACACCAAAGTCCTGACTTTATCTGATCTGATCATCTCTAATCTTGGCCCTTGTCCACCTATACCCTTCCTCCTGCACAGCCCCCTTACTCACTCAGCTACACCCACAATAGTCTTCTTACTCTGCCTTGAACACTCCAAATTGGCCACTCAGAGCTTTTCACCGTGTTGCTTCCCTCTGCCGACAGTCTTCTCCCTCCCAGATATGTGTGTGGTTTTTCCCCTAGCCTCATTGTGGTCTTGCTCAAATATTGCTTCCGTAGGAAATGATTCTTAGACCATCCTATGTGAAATATCAGACTCTGTCATTGTTTATCCATTTACTCTGTTTATTTTTCATAATTTTTATCACCACTTGAACTCAGTTTATTTGTATCTATTTGTTTATATTTTTAAGTTTATTTATTTATTTTGACAGAGAGAGTGAGCACGAGCAGGGGAGGGGCAGAGAGAGAAGGAGAGAGAGAATTCCAAGCAGGCTCTGTCGTCATCAGTGCCTGATGCAGGGCTTGTTCCCATGAACGACGAGACCAAGACCCATGCGGAAATCAAGAGTTGGTCCCTCAACGGATGGAGCCACCAAGGTGCCACTTTATTTGCTTATTATCTGTCTTTCTTATTAGTATGTAAGTGTCAATAGGCCAGGGGCTTTACTTGGTCTGTTTTGTTTAATTTTGCATCCTCGGATCCTAGAAAATTATCTGATACATGAGAGATACTTGGTAAGGATTTAATTGAATAAATAAATGATTCCTTTTTAAATTTCTGTCATCAAATATTTCTTATATGACTATGGAATATTATAGAATGCCACATAAAAAATATTGGATGGGTAGGAGAAATCTGCTGTGATAGGAAATCTCACAGTCTAGATTCAAAGATCTAGGCAGGCAGGCCCTATCATCAGCAAGTTTTAAAAATTTAGTGATTTTCAGGGAAAGAGCTCCAGTGTCTGATCCAAGAGTAGTGGTTGGGGAAGGAGAAAGTTAGAATGGCAATAATCATATTGTGTGGACTACTGAGACTAGATCTCAGGCAAAGTAGAATAATCAAGGACCTAATTATCAGAACTACGGTATATATTAGACTAGTTTGCTGTGCATTAGAATCAACTGGGGGAAATTTGATGATGAGGTTTCACCCCATTCCAATGAAGTCAGAATATCTGGGGATGGGACCCAGGTCCAGGGAGTGATTCCAAGGTGCAGACAAGTTTGAGAATTAGTATACGGGATGTTGCTCTTCCAAAAGCAGACTGGAAGCTCTGGTATTACCTGAAACTTGTTAGAAATGCAGAATTGCAGGCTGTACGTCTACCTACTCAAGTAAGAGTACATGGGGATGGACACTGAAATTTGAGAAGCACTAATATAGACCACAAGGTCAGAGTTAGGCAGGAAATAAGGTCATTAATCCTCAATTCCCTGAGGTGAATTAGGGGACCATAAATCCACTGTGTTCGCTATGCTTTTTGATTTAGGTCAGAGTTGGATTCAGAGCCTGGAAGTTAGGGTTGGGGTAGGGGTGATTCTAAAGGAGGACAAACGGCTTTAGTTCTTAGAGGAGGTCAGTTAAAAGAACAGGGACCCAGGCAGGGTTTAAGTCCAGTGTGAGATAACTGGTAGGGGACCAAAGGTATGTTGGTTCCAGACTGTAAAAGAGCCACAGATAGTGATAGTGTTGGAGTAGGTGAGTGACATAATTAAATCTATATTTTGGGCTCAGATTGACCAGCGAGGGAGAAATTCTTGAGGCATTGCTGAAAAAAACAGTAATGAAATAAAGATAGTATACGAATGAGAATAAGTGGTAACTTTTTCACTGTTCTTCAATATTACTGTATGTCCACAAGTCCCAGAATTAGGTTGTGTACCTTATTATTTTAATCATCCAAATATTAAAAATATCACCAAGAATCAGAGGAACATGTGGAAGCCAACAGTAGATTAGAAATTGTTTTGCTTGGTTAGCTTTGTTCAGATGTTGCTAAATTCTTTTCTTTAGAAATGTAACTTTTTAATTTCCATGTCAATAGCATAGTTGACATTTTTGTTTGTTTGTTTGTTTGTTTTTTGCCACTTCGTATAACTATTCTTACAACTGCAAACTTTAAAGTTGTAACACACTTTACATATTTTAAGGAAACATTGGTATTTGCAAAATTCCTCTAGGCTGTTAATCACACTTAATATATACCTTCACATTCATGTCACCTCATTCTAAATGCATGTGCTGGTTTCACTGAAAAGTGAGAGAAGTGCAGGAAACTTAAGAAGTGAGAGAAACGTGAGGATTATCCAAGGAATCTGATTTGTGGTGTGAATGGTCCTTTTTCTTAGTATAAAGTATCACATGTAGTCTATGTTTTTAAAAATTGCAATTGGGCGCTGACCTACTAAACTATAATCTCCATGAGGTGGGGTCAGATTCGAGAGTTTAACACCATTTGTGGCATGGAGCAGGTGCTCAGTAAGTAGGTGTTGAGGAAATGAATGGATAATCATCAGCTTTTAGTCTGGGAGGAGTCTGGCTTATCACTGCCCCCTTCTCTGGAGAGGGATTACCCTCGGCTGATGGGAACAGCCTTTCCTGGAGAAAAGTGGGCAGTTAGACTTCCGAAACCACAGCTTTGCTTTGCTTTCTCTCCACCTCCTTGTCCTGCTTCTCCCCCACCCTTATAGGTGTCTCCTAAAAACACTCTCCATATATCACTTGCCCAGGAACTCCTATCTCAGACTGCTTCTGGGAAACTGGATCTAAAACATTGTATATACGACTACCATGTATGTGTGTATGTATATATAACACATGTACATGTATGTGTGTATATATAACACATGTACATGTATGTGTGTATATATAACACACAATATTTTCCAAAATTTTTATCCTGCCCTACAATAAAAAGTACATTTTACATTTTGATCCAGTATAAAAGATTAATAAAAATCTATGTACCTACACACACATATTCATTCATATGGCAACAAATGTTTATCTATTGCCTAATATGTGCCAAGCACTATTCATTGTCTTATTTGATGGAGAAGTAGCAACAAATATGGAGTTTGCGTTAATAATATAAAATTTAACTTTACCATGTGTTATGCAGGCTGATGTGCTGTATTCTGTTCTAATATTTTCTTTTATAACCTATTGCATTCTGTTCCTTTTAAGAAAAATGCTATTCATGACCCACTAAATTGATTTAACAATGTGCTTGAGACTTGTAAACATCAGGTTGAAAATATTGCCTTAGATAGTGTCAAGTCTGATTTTATAAGGCTTAAGGATGTTTTTGTTAATACCTTCAGGCATTTAATATAATATATAATATTTAATCCCAAGGAAAAATATATAACTGACCTATGCACAGTATTATTATCTTCTTCCTTGAAGGCTTATATGATTCAACCTTTATTTTTATTAGTATTTTTCAAAATACCCTTTTCATCTTCTTCAACTAGAAGTCAATAAATGAAGCTTTTGCTCTCTGTCTAAACTGTCAAGGTCTCTAAGAGAAAATGTGCTTTAAAGCAGTAGGAGTTAATGGTCACTCTTGCACTATAAATTCTATTGGCAGATACTCTACTGGCTGGTAGATATAAGGATGACTTTCTCCTTGAAAACACTAATGAGACTTGGGAATAATATACAATCTGTGATTCAGGTACCATCCTCTAAATGTAAGAGCTTTTAAACAATCTTAAAACCTCATCGAAAATAAATCACATCATTTCTTGTTATTTCTTAGAGAAGTAAAGGTCATGATAGGTCATAAATATTTGTGAAGCAAAAGAACTTCAGTTTCTGAGTCTAAAAAAATCACTTTCTTCTTAAGAGGTTATGACATATGTTTGCACTTGATTGATTGATAAATGAGGGAGTACTGTGTTTTCCCCCAAATAATTCTTCTCGAAGAGGAACTTCCCGGAAAGGCCACGGCTGAAGCAGTTGTGAATAGTTGAAGAAGACCTTCTCCGTAGCATGACCTGGGTTTAAATACTAATTCTACCAAAGAAGTGTGTGGCAGAAGGCTTGCTTATGAATTTCAGTTCCCTTCTCTGTAAAATGGGATAACAATCCAAACTTCACAGGGTTGTTGTGAGAAAAATATATGATAATATATTGGATGTCTGGCTCCTTATCATTCAGTAGACATCAGTAAATGTTTATGTCGAGCAAGATCCATCAAGAGAGAACATTTAGTTTGCCTGGTAAGAAAAGTCAGTGGAATCAAAATTCTCTGATCAGGGCGCCTGGGTGGCTCCATCGGTTAAGCGTCCAACTTCAGATCAGGTCATGATCTTAAGGCTCATGAGTTTGATCCCCACACTGGGCTCTCTGCTGTCAGCACAAAGCCCACTTCAGATCCTTTGTCCCCCTCTCTCTCTGCCCGTCCCTTGCTCATGCACGCTATCTCTCTCTCTTTCAAAAATAAGTAAACGTTAGAAAGGAAAAAAAAAGATTCTCTGATTGTTTAACACACCCATTGAGAGTTGCATATCCAAACAGTGGTTCTGAGATGCCACATGTGGAGCCCAGTAATGATGCTCTCATTCTAAACATCTTCAAAACTCCACTTTGGGAATTGCCCTTAGAATAAATCATACTTTATGGTGAACTTTTTTTTTGTTGATAGTATTCAGAATTTACCCAGCTGTACCTTTTTCATCAGGCCTAGATCTCAATGATTTTAGGTGGTTCTAAAAGTCCAATTCAACCTTAAAAGGATAAGTTATGATTATTTTTTGAAATTGTGATGCAGGACCTGAAGGCAACCTGGAAAGAAGAGTTCCTAAAAATGCTGTGATTCTCTGCAACTAACATTATTGTTAGACTATCAGCGTGGCTTGGCAAGAAGCAAAGAAGATAGGAACTACTGATGGTGATCTTCATCAGTGGGCCAGGGACAGTCCCCAGCTGCTCAGAATCATACCACAGCTGCGGGCCAGGGCCAGGCTGTGGAGTCTTGTGGTGCACGGAGGCCAAGAACTTGAAACTTGAGGCTTGGGAGCCTGTGTAAATCTAGAGCTTCAAGGGACCTCTCAAGGCTCCATGATCGGAATTTGTCTTAGCTAACATATGGCTGGTCTTACAGTTCTCATCCAGTTCAAGCTTTCTGTCTTACTGTTTTAACTATGCTCTCGCTTCTCAGAGTCTGTTTTTATTCAGAATGAGGCAGTTCTGTGATGATCATGGGAAAAGTGGTTTAACCTTTCTGAGCCTAAAATTCTTTATGGAAAATGGAAGTAATAATGGTACATTCTAGTAGGGTTGTTGTGAAATTACATAAGAAAATGAAAATAGAGTGGTTAATGGGGCATCTGGCACACTGTAAATTCTTAATGAATTATAGCTGTCATTATTATCACCATTACTCATAGCAGCGCAATTTACCTCTGTGCCCAGCTCAATGCCTAGGAAACCCAGCTCAATTAGAGGCATATTATCCAAAAGGGAATCCTAGACAAGTATTCCTTGGGTGAGGAACCTTTTATAGAGTGTTCTGAGTTCATATTATAGGAGAAGAGAAAGCCATTAAGGGCACCAAGCTGGTTAGATAAATTGGATATATATATGACCATATATAAATGGTCATGTGCTTTTATAATCACATTTGCTATGGAAAGGCGGATTCCATTTTCATGACTTCTGAGCCCACTACCCATTTCTAGAATAATAATAACAGTAATAAGAATAATAGCTAACATTTCACTTTCCGATAATTATTAAGGGTGCTACAGAAACCCTTGGAGTTGTGTGTATTTCTGATTTGGCATCTCTCAAATGAATAAAATATCGAAGCAAAAAGAGCAGAGCTGCCCCTTCCCCCATCTTTTTACATGTTTTTATTTTTATTTCATTTCACTTTTTTTTTTTATTTTTTGAGAGAGGGAGAGTGAGAGAGAGAGAGAGAGAGAGAGAGAGAGAGAGAGAATCTTAGGCAGGCTCCATGCTCAGCCAGATGCAGGGCTTGATCTCACGATCGTGAGATCGTGACCAGAGCCCAAATCAAGAGTCAGATGCTTAACCGACTGAGACACCTAGGCGCCCCAGTTTTTACATGTTTTAAATGATGATAACACTTGTCTTATAGCTTTTATGAAAGTGTAGCATGTCAAG
Source organism: Prionailurus viverrinus (assembly GCF_022837055.1). Lineage (NCBI taxonomy): Eukaryota > Metazoa > Chordata > Mammalia > Carnivora > Felidae > Prionailurus > Prionailurus viverrinus. Next base: position 145,870,752 of record NC_062568.1, read on the forward strand.
AAACCAACAGTTCACTGACTGGTGGTGGCACTACCAGCTTTGTCGTTAGTGTTGTCACTCCTTGGTATTTAGTAGTCGAGAGGGGGAGAAGAAGGGAGTACCTCCAGGGAAGCACCACTAGAAAACCATGTTAGAAAGCCATCCATCACTGATGGGGCTTTGTGGCAGGATGTTTAAGCCACTGGGTTTTGGGTCTCAGGTTCCTGCAGCCTAACCCAATTTCCAAGCATTCGGGGGGGTGTATCACTTGGGATTGTTATTGTGTCATCGTGGAGAAAATATAGCTGAGATTGCTGCAGGCTAATCACCCTTCAAAGGCAAATGAAAGAATGAAAATTCCTCTCTGACAGCTTTTTAAACAAAGCACTTTTAACTATGTGTAATCCACAATTTAGCGCATGCAAGGCGTGCCATTATTTTTACGTGTAATTGCTCTTAAGATGGTTCTGCCAATACAAAGTTATGGTTGCTGGTGACCTGTGTGTGTTTTAGTACAAATTGTCCGATGGTGGTGGTTGTTTTTCAACTTTCAGGTAACAGCACCCCAAAGAATGCAACTATAGAAAGAAGGGGTAAAATTTTAATACTTTGTTGAGGCACATCAGGAATGTCTCTTTTGAAGGGGTAAGACAGCTTAAGAATTGACTCTTTCTAAAGAACAAAATGAGGCCCAACTCTCACGACATAGATTTGCCAGCTCTGTAGTTCCTTTCCATAAGTAAAATACCATTGATAGCTGCCCCAGTCCTCAAAGACTGGAGAAAACTGACAGCTTTACAGAAATGATAGAGGATCTAACATAACTATTCTTTATTCATTAACCCTAAGAAGGAAAACCTTTGAAATAACCAGGAAGAAAAATACCTATTTCCCTGATCACCCAACATGTCAATTATTTCTCTTTTGTTGAGTGTCAAATATTCTGTAGCCAAAATCTATTTTTACAAATAGGGGCAAGGTAATTTAGAGGAGAGAGGAAGGGAGGAGGGAGAAAAAGAGGCATGGAGGGAGGGAGGGTGGAAGAATGTGATGCGTCTCCTACCAGTATTTCTATGCTCTTTATATTGTCATTAGTTTTTCTCCTGATAAGCATTCTGCCTCATTCACACAATATATTACACCGAAGAACCTTTTTCATTTAACTCTCCCGTGTCTCGGTTTCTTTATCCTTTAAATGATGATAATGCTTGTTCTGTTTCATAGTGAAGGTGTTAGGATTAATAGTATATTATAGATAAAATGTTTTGAACTCCCCAGAAAGACACAATACAAAGTATTCCTATTGTCGTCATTATCACCAAACACACTCTGTACTCTCTTATTGCTTCTTAGCTTCCCAGTGTCTAGGCGAAGTAGTAGCTTAATGAGGGATGTAAAATAATAGAGCTGCAAAAGAACTCAAAGATTTTTGAATCCAGCCTTTTTTTTTATATACAGAATTGGATAGTGGGACTTAGAGACATTAAATGACTTTTTGGGGTTACCAGACTTCCCTGCTCAGTTTCCTCTACTGAGAGTGATTTTCAAGACTAGGCTGTCAATTCTTCTTTCTCTGTGCTTCTTTTCTTAGTGGCTTGAGCTATTTAAACGTGAACTATAATCTATATTCTAAAGTTTCTAAAATTGGCACCACTATCTCTGACAAGTGTGTTCTTCAATCTCATACTTCCATTTGTTTTCACACCTTAACAGTTAGATAACCTCATTAGTTTCCTAGAACTGCCATAGTAAATATCACAAACTGCATGGCTTAAAACAACAGAAAATATTCTCTTGTGGTTCTGAAGGTAGAAATCTGAAATCAATGTGTAGGAAGGGCAGCGTTCCCTCTGAAGTTTCTGGGAAAGTATCTTTCTTTGCCTCTTCCTAGCTTCTTATTATTGCTGACATTCCTTGGCTTGCAGCTTGTATCACTCCTGCCTTAACTCTGTTGTCACATGATCGAATTCCCTGTGCAGATCCATGTCTCTAACTCATCCTCTCCTTAGAAAGACACCTGTCATTGGAGTTTAGGCCCACCCTAATCTGGTATGACCTCATCTTAATTTGACTGCATCTGCGAACTCCCTCTTTCCAAATAAGATCATTTGCACAGGTACCCAGGGTTAGGACCACAGCATATCTTTTGGGGGGACACAGTTCAACCCACAACAATAAGCTACTCTTACATCCTATTCAAGATGGCCAAAATCAACTTCACCAGAGTCTTTTGAGATTGTCTTTGTTTGTGTGAAGAGTGTCTCTAATCTTGAAGTGTTTGGGGACAAGAAGCACATGATTTTAACGCTTCTCCCACACTTATGCTCTACATTCACTTTGTCATGAGGTTGTATTGTTTGTTCTTTTGAAATATTCATCAGCTTCTTTGACTGTCCATTGCCACTGTGTCTGCCCTGGGCCAGGCCTTTAATTACGAGTTAGTTATTGGTTCTAGTCTCTCCCTTACCCAGTCTCTTGCTACTCAAAGTGTGATTCAAGGACCAGGAGCATCAGTTTTATCTCCAAGCATGGTAGAAATAAGAACTTTGGCCTTACTCAGACCTGATTCTGAATCTAAATTAGAATCTCCATTCTAATGAGATCACCAGGTGAGGCTTTTTAAGTTTGACAATTTTGATGTGGTTCAGAGCAAAATTGATGCCCAATTAATATTTACCCAATCCCTCACCTGTTGGAAAATTTTATTTTTATTTTTTTATTTTATAAGTTTATTATTTATTTTTTTAGTAATCTCTACACTTGACGTGGGTCTTGAGCTCACAACCCAAAAATTAAGAGTTGCATGTTTTTCTGACTGAGCCAGCCAGACACCCCTGAAAAAATTAAAAATCCCTTCAAATTCTACCTCTATCCAGATTGGTTAAAAAAGTTAAATCAAACAGGTAAGATGGAATAGCATATAAAAAAATTATAAAACTAATGATGATGTCAAAGATTGTTAAATAACTTATAAAACATGCATGGTATAATGTTGATTAAAAATGCTGGTTCTAAAGGATACATGATGCCAATTTTGCATATATATAAATATAAAAGGACTGGTGGAATATTGGACAATATTAACAATGGAAATTGTTCACCCTTTTTTAAAATTTTTTAAAAATCTTTATTTATTTATTTTGAGAGAGAGAGTGCGCGCTCATGAGCAGGGGAGGGACAGAGAGAGAGAGAGAGAGAGAGCAAGGGAGAGACAGAATCCCAAGCCAGACATCCTCCGTGTTGTCAGCACAGTTCCTGAGATCAAGTCCTGAGCGGAAATCAAGAGTCAGACGGTTAACCCACTGAGCCACCCAGGCGCTCCTCATCCTATTGTTTTTTGTTTTTATTTATTTTGAGAGAAAAATAGAGAGCAGAGGAGGGGCCAAGAAAGAGGGAGAGAGAATCCCAAGCAGGCTCCCTGCTGCCAGCACAGAGCCCAATGCTCACAAACCATGAGAGCTCACAAACCAAATCAAGAGTCAGACACTTAACTGACAGAGCCACTCAGGTGCCCCCATTCTATTGTTTTAGATGATTCATCTCCTGTTATGATTTACTTCTTGCAGTGAAAACATTCTGTAATAAGGTGAAAAGTAGTTCTCAAAAATCTTATTTATCTAAATGTATGTTCCTCTAGTTTTTAAGATTTATTTGCATATTGGGAATAGTATAGATTTTTTTTTTAGTAAGACAGTGTTTAATAATTACATGTGCAATGAGATAGGTGATATACAAATATTTTGTATATATATATAGAGAGAGATAGTACAAAGGAGTTAATGCAAACAAAAGATCATGAAAGTAAGACACTTAAGCATATACCATTTTATTATGTGACAATAAAACTACCATTGCAATAAAGCGTTTTGCTTTTTTTAATGTTTTTTTAACTTTATCTTTTTATTTTTTTTAAATTTACACCCAAATTAGTTAGTATATAGTGAAGCAATGATTTCAGGACTAGATTCCTTAATGCCCCTTACCTATTTAGCCCATCCCCCCTCCCACAACCCCTCCAGCAACCTTCTGTTTGTTCTCCACATTTATGAGTCTCTTTTGTTTTGTATCCTTCCCTGTTTTTATATTATTTTTGTTTCCCTTCCTTTATGTTCATCTGTTTGGTCTCTTAAAGTCCTCATATGAGTGAAGTCATATGATTTTTGTCTTTCTCTGACTAATTTCACTTAGCATAATACCCTCCAGTTCCATCCATGTAATTGCAAATGGCAAGATTTCATTCTTTTTGATTGCCGAGTAATACTCAATTGTATATATATACCACATCTTCTTTATCCTTTCATCCATCGATAGACATTTGGGCTCTTTCCATACTTTGGCTATTGTTGATAGTGCTGCTATAAACATGGAGGTGCATGTGTCCCTTTGAAACAGCACAGCTGTATCCTGTGGATAAATGCCTAGTAGTGCAATTGATGGGTCATAGGGTAGTTCTATTTTTAGTTTTTTGAGGAACCTCCATACTGTTTTCCAGAGTGGATGTATCAGCTTGCATTCCCACCAACAATGCAAAAGAGATCCTCTTTCTCTGCATCCTCACCAACATCTGTTGTTGTCTGAGTTGTTAATGTTAGCCATTCTGACAGGTGTCAGGTGGTATCTCATTGTGGTTTTGATTTGTATTTCCCTGATGATGAGTGATGTTGAGCATTTTTTCATGTGTCTGTTGGCCTTCTGGATGTCTTCCTTGGAGAAGTGTCTGTTCATGTCTTTTGCCCATTTCTTCACTGGATTATTTGTTTTTTGGGTGTTGAGTTTGATAAGTTCTTTATAGATTTTGGATACTACCCCTTTATCTAATATGTCATTTGCAAATATCTTCTCTCATTCCGTCGGTTGCCTTTTAGTTTTGCTGATTGTTTCCTTCGCTGTGCAGAAGCTTTTTATTTTGATGAGGTCTCAGTAGTTCATTTTTGCTTTTGTTTCCCTTGCCTCTGGAGACATGTTGAGTAAGAAGTTGCTGCGGGCAAGATCAAAGAGGTTTGTGCCTGCTTTCTCCTCGAGGATTTTGATGGCTTCCTGTCTTACATTGGGGTCTTTCATCCATTTTGAGTTTGTTTTTGTGTATGGTGTAAGAAAGTGATCCAGTTTTGTGTATGGTGTAAGAAAGTGATCCAGTGATCCATGTCGCTGTCCAGTTTTCCCAGCACCACTTGCTGAAGAGACTGTCTTTATTCTATTGGATATTCTTTCTTGCTTTGTCAAAGATTAGTTGGCCATACGTTTGTGGGTCCATTTCTGGGTTCTCTATTCTGTTCCATTGATCTGAGTGTCTGTTCTTGTGCCAGTACTATACGTCTTGATGATTACAGCTTTGTAGTATAGCTTGAAGTCCGGGATTGTGATGCCTCCTGCTTTGGTTTTCTTTTCCAAGATCGCGTTGGCTATTCAGGGTCTTTACAAATATTCTGGTTCCAGACAAATTTTAGGATTATTTGTTCTAGCTCTGTGAAGAATGCTGGTGTTACTTTGATAGGGATTGCATTGAATATGTAGATTGCTTTGGGCAGTATCGACATTTTAACAATATTTGTTCTTCCTATCCAGGAGCATGGAATCTTTTTCCATTTCTTTGTGTCTTCTTCAATTTCTTTCATAAGCTTTCCATAATGTTCAGTGTATAGATTTTTCACCTCTTTGGTTAGATTTATTCCTAGGTATTTTATGGTTTTTGGTGCAACTGTAAATGGATCGATTCCTTGATTTCTCTTTCTGTCACTTCATTGTTGGTGTATAGGAATGCAACCGATTTCTGTGCATTGATTTTATATCCTGAAACTTTGCTGAACTCATGAATCAGTTATAGCAGTTTTTTGGTGGAATCTTTTGGGTTTTCCATATAGAGTATATGTCATCTGTGAAGAATGAAAGTTTGATCTCCTCCTGGCTGATTTGGATGCCTTTTATTTCTTTGTGTCGTCTGATTGAAGAGGTTAAGACTTCCAATACTATGTTGAATAATAGTGGCAAGAGTGGACATACTTGTCTTGTTCCTGACCTTAGGGGGAAAGTTCTCAGTTTTTCTCCATTGAGGATGATATTAGCATTGGGTTGCTCATATATGGCTTTTATCATCTCGAGGTATGATCCTTCTATTTCTACTTTCTTGAGGGTTTTTATCAAGAAAGGATGCTGTATTTTTTCAAACGCTTTCTCTGCATCTATTGAGAGGATCATATGGTTCTTGTCCTTTCTTTTATTGATGTGATGAATCACGTTAATTGTTTTGCGGATATTGAACCAGCCCTGCATCCCAGGTATAAATCCCACTTAGTTGTGGTGAATATTTTTTTTAATGTATTGTTGGATCTGGTTGGCTAATATCTTGTTGAGGATTTTTGCATCCATGTTCATCAGGGAAATTGGTCTATAGTTCTTTTTAGTGGGGTCTCTGTCTGGTTTTGGAATCAAGGTAATGCTGGCTTCATAGAAAGAGTTTGGAAGTTTTCCTTCCATTTCTATTTTTTGGAACAGTTTCAAGAGAATAGGTGTTAACTCTTCCTTAAATGTTTGGTAGAATTCCCCTGGAAAGCCATCTGGCCCTGGACTCTTGCTTTTTGGCAGATTTTTGATTACTAATTCGATTTCCTTACTGGTTATGGGTCTGTTCAAATTTTCTATTTCTTCCTGTTTCAGTTTTGGTAGTGTATATGTTTCTAGGAATTTGTCCATTTCTTCAAAATTGCCCATTTTATTGGCATATAATTGCTCATAATATTCTCTTATTATTGTTTTTAGGGAATGGTATAGATTTTAAAATGGTAACTGAAGAGGGAGAAGCTATTGACCTGTGATAGAACTACTCATTCTCTTTTCCTTAAATAAACTCTACACCAATGTAGGGCTTGAACTCATGACCTCAAGATCAAGAGTTGTGCAATCTACCAACTGAACCAGCCAGACATCCCAGAATTATTCATTCTTGCAAGTCACCAAAGGAAAAATGTAAATGAGTGCTGAACTACAACTAGTGGCAGAGGACAAAGTGAGGGAGTCAAGTGGTGTCTTCTATTCAGATACCACTGTGATTTTGCCCCTCCATTTGTTTAGGCTGAAGTCAGGTTGTTAATTTCCTGTTGCTACATAACAAATAACCACAAACTTTGAAACTTAAAACAGTACAGACGTCTCTGATCTCATATGTCCGTAGGTAATATGTAGATTAAGAGTCCAGGCACAGATTATTGGGATCCTCTTCTTAGGGTCTCACTAGGCTTTAATTTGGGTGTTGGCTAGGCTATACTCTCATCTGCAGGCTCAGTTAAAGGAGAATCTACTTCCAAGTTCATTTAGATTGTTGGAAAAATTCATTTCCTTGCAGCTATATGACTGAGGGCCCTGGCTTCTCACTAGCTGTCAGCTTGGTGCCCTTAGGCCTTAGGTACCACCTGCAGTTCCCTGCCACATGGCTGTCTCCAGAGGGAGCACACAGCATGGCTGTTTGCTTCTTTAAGGCTTATAGGAAAATCTCTTTTTCCAATCTGCAAAAGCAGAATGGTAGATAGGAGTGACATGCTATCAAGTTTACATATTTTATTAGCTAGAAGTAAGGCAGAGTCCTGCCCACACTCAAGGACAGACAGATCGTAACACCAGGGCACCGGGATCATGGGGCCACCTTAGAATTCTTCCTACCACACAAACCAAAGTACACTGAAAAGTCTCCAAGAAAAATAAGAGAAAGAGCAGGAAAGATGGACTTCACTGTAAAGCCCAGTCCCTTTCCTCCTCAGGCCTTTTCAGGCCTTTTCATACCTACTTTTCATGTAGGGGCTGCTCTTCTAGGCAGCCAAGGAGAAAAAGCTCTTCAGTCTTCAGAAGGCAGGAATAACCAGAAAGGGACCATAGCCAAGTATACAACAAAACCACCGGGGCTTAGGAGAAACAGACACACAGCATCCTGTGGCACTCCTTGGGAGGTTCTGACAGAAAAGTCTGGAGGGCAACGTTGGCATTTCTATTTGTTCAAAGTTCCATAGTTAGTACTGCTGAACTTCTCCATATTTCCTAACATGGGAAAGCCTTTCCTTTTCCATTCACATATTTAGAGCCTATACAAGCCCCACTCTGCTTCCATGTTCACATGAAGCCTTTTCTGATTGTTGCAACACATGCTAGTTTCTCTGTACCCCAAACTTCTATATTTGAATACTTACTTATAAATACTACCACATAGGCTAGTCACTTTGCAAGTTCTCTTTCACATCTTCTGGATTTTTCTCTGCAACCAAAGTATTCCCTCTTCAAGGACAGAGTTCTTATATTATTATAAAGCAGATTTCTGAGTGTATCTCAAGTATACAATTTAATTTAATTAATTGGCTAAACTCAGAAAGTAGGGGTGGAGCACAGGCACTTCCTTTCCATAGTGGTACTTAACTTGGAGTCTGAAAACTATTGTTTTGGAGGAGAATATAACAGTATGTGATAGTGGAGTATTCCTGAATTCAAGATATTCATGTACAATGAGTTAATTTTTTTAATATGAAATTTATTGTCAAATTAGTTTCCATACAACACCCAGTGCTCATCCCAACAGGTGCCCTCCTCAATACCCCTCCCCCCCCTCCCTTCCCTCCCCCCCCCCCATCAACCCTCAGTTTGTTCTCAGTTTTTAATAGTCTCTTATATTTTGGCTCCCTCCCTCTCTAACCTTTTTTTTTTCTTCCCCTCCCCCATGATCTTCTGTTAAGTTTCTCAGGATCCACATAGAAGTGAAAACATATCTGTCTTTCTCCGTATGACTTATTTCACTTAGCATCACACTCTCCAGTTCCATCCATGTTGCTACAAAGGGCCATATTTCATTCTTTCTCATTGCCATGTAGTATTCCATTGTGTATAGAAACCACAATTTCTTTATCCATTCATCAGTTGATGGACATTTAGGCTCTTTCCATAATTTGGCTATTGTTGAAAGTGCTGCTATAAACATTGGGGTACAAGTGCCCCTATGCATCAGCACTCCTGTATCCCTTGAGTTAATTTTTTGGCCATATTTGTATATTTTGTGTACTACATTTTACATAGTATTTTTCTTTAAATTGAATCTTACTTGACCTCAACCCAAACAACAGTACCATGAAACCATGTACTTCATATGCAACTTACACATTTTATATTTTTCAACATCACATGAAAGTATTTAATATTGAAATAAGGTATTACCCATGTACTGCCCACAGTTATTTCCTGTACCACCAATAGTGCCTGTGCGACTTGTGGGGAATTACTTGCATAGTGCAGAACATTCTATTCTCAGAATGTGGCTCTATTTCCTTTAGACCTTGGCCCTCAGAGCCATAAAATATAGGATAAGGACAATAATAGTAACGATTAATATTTCTTCTTAAGCACCATGTACCTGGTAGAACTCTAAGTATTTTATACATATTCATTAATTAAACCCGCCAAACAATCCTGTTATTATCCACCTTGTTTTTTTTTCAGACAAGGAAATGAAGGCACTGAGAAGTTAGGTAACTTGCTCAAGGTCACACACCTGGTAACAAGGATCAGGGATTTGAACCCAGACAGTCTGACACCAGAGTGTGTTCCCTTTACTTCGTGCACTGCTCCCCTGGTTTAATTGGTATTATGAAGATTAAATGCAAAGCAAAATACAACCACACACACACACACACACACACACACACACATACACACACACCCCTCATCTAGCACCAGACTTAACATGTGGGAAGAACTCAGTACAAATGATCTTTCTAGAAGATATATTTTGTTTCATCCTTACATAGGGATCTCACAATGATGTCCTATCAGTCTTTAAATCTCAGACTGGATAAGTCTGTTGCCTTCTCCTGGAGGCAACTCAAGAAACTTCAGACAACTTTCCAGCGGGGTTACAGAGCAGAAGTACATCTGATTTGAGGAATTTCACATTGATCCCTGACACAACAAAGGTGGCTTAAATTGACCTTCCTGAAAGTTTGCAGGTCATGAAGACCAATTAGTTGCTATGGTGTCAATAAGTGCAAATTGCTTTAGATTGTCGGTGAATGGGGAAATCTCCGCTGGGTCAGTGCCCAGGGCAATGAGGTACTAAAGGCTCTGCAGGTGGTTTGAAGGCAGACATTAAACAAAAATCCACAAATGTGCTGGGCTTTGGCGCCCACTCCTAAATGGTGATGTGCTCTGGTTTCTTCAGCCTGTACAAGGAAATCGAGGTGCTGATCTCAGCCTATCCATCACTGTGTGGCCGAGATCAATTTTATTTTAAGGATTATACTGTCTTTAGACATGGTCCAACAATTTGGAATAGACAGAAGTGTTTATTTTGTGGAACTTGTGATTATCAGTAAAACATCAAGATTTGACTAATTAATGATCCTTCCCCTCCAAACAGTCTTCATTTTTAAAGGCCTTCATTTAAATTAGTGGCAAAGAAAATATATAAATAAATGTCTGGTTGAAATGTGGAAACCAAATGTTCAGCCTTTAAGAAAAAAAACAAAACCTAATTCAGAACTCAACCTGGAATGCCATTATGTTACAATAACAGTTAAAAAAAAAAAAACAACCAAAAACTTCTCCAAATTAATGATGCATATACTGTCACAATAAACAGAGTTAACTGAGATAATTAAAAGTATTTTTATTCAGTTAATAAGATAAAATGTCACAGTTGAGAATGATTACCCTGAACTTCTGCAGATAGGGTAGGCAGAACACCTTGTCTTTGTAAAAACATAACTATATCCAACAATTGCAACATGTTTTATTCATATGGTGTTTATGTCTGGATATGTCCAAGCTATTTGCTAGGTGAACAGTCACACTTGATAGATCCAGGAGGGAATTTCTTGGTACAATGAACAAAAAGAGCTATTTTGTTCTTGTGCTCCAACCTCAGACCAAGGGAAAAAAAATCTGTCATAAATATATGGTCACCTTTCTGCCTTTAAAACTGCGCTGGGGCCTGGGGAAAGATTCTCAGAATGTAAAAAAAAATTGGTGACATTACATGGGAAACTTTCTGTTCTTCCTCTTGTAATAGTCAATCTTGTTTAGACAGTAGCCTCTGAGTGGCCTGGGAACAGTGTATTATGAGTGATAGCAAGGGATTCAGGGACAGGGGATCACAAAACTATTATACAGTGACCAAGAACTGAGTTTTCTACTAAAACTTTACTATTTAAGCTTTGTTTTTTGGATGCAGTGATATACTCAAATGTCAATGTCAAGTGCCATATTCCAAACTACCTATGATAAAAATAAATCATTTAATGTATCTACTTAAAGCTCTTTTACTCTCCTTGCCTTTCCTATGCTGCAAAGACAAAGATATAGTCTTTGTAATTGGAAGGGAAAACAAGCAACATGGCCTTTAACCATAAAGCTTTTTGTTATGTAGCTGTAAGAATTCAGCAATTGAAAGTAGAAGAGGTCCCTAACAGAGGGGAAGGTCCATAAGCAACTAAGGTTATGCTCTGGGGTGTTGCTCCCTTCCACATTTCAAGGGTAATATTAGGTCACAATCAGAAACAAGAGTGGGTGGAATTTTTTCGTTGTTCATTTTAGTTGCAATGACCGTGGCAAAGGGCTACTTACTGAAGTGTGTTTGTTTGTCGAGGTAACTCCACAGGGACTATCTTAGATTATGCTTCAGGAATGGAGTTTGCAATGAAAAACACCATTTAAAGAAACATTGACATAGCATCTGAGCCCTGCTACCTTCTTGGTACAACTCAGAAGCTAAGTGTGTTCTTGAAAAGGAAAAGGTTCTTTTGTGTAGACTGTGCACCCCATATCAACGACATACTTGTAAATCCATGGTTGTTCACATCCCAGGTAGAGATTAAGTACTCAAGAGCAAAACAGGAAATGAAAAACTAAGACTATTACCAAAAGCCAGTACAGAAAGTTGTTCTGCTGGTCGTTTGGGACATTTGCAGTAGGTAACCCAAGTGGAGGATGTCTGTGAGTGGTATTGCCTGTTATCTTTCCAACCGTTCTATAGACCGATGCTCAATGAACTTGACCACAGAAGTAAGTGTTTGACCTCTTCGAAAATGAGAATTGGGTACTAATGCGTAGGATCCTCAGAAAGTAAAAGGGTTCACAGTGCTAAAGACTTGGAAGGAGTAGTGTAATAAAATAGAGCACTTGAGGCAAATTGACCTTAAGGAGTGAACAACTACAAAAGTACAATTTCTCTGAAAAACCCTTCTACCCTCAGTGAGCTAAATGTGAAGGGACAGGACCTGAAAAGAAGAATATGAGCCCAGATAGGCAACCACAGACCAGAAATAGCCAGACTTTGCAAAATTCCAAATCTAGTAGATGAACTCAGACCTGCCTCTTGCTTAGGGCAACTGAGGGAGCTTCCTTGGGTCCTATGCTTCTTGTCTATTGGATGAGAGACGGAGGGAAGGGGAAGAATTATACTTTATTCCTCTTTCCTGAACTGCATTAAAATTCAGTTACAAATTTTCTGTTGGGGGAACTGTAGGAGTTGTCTACAGTGTGGCTTCCTCTGACATTTGATGATTTGGGGTAGGTGCCCTGTATTGGTTTAGATGCCCAGGTTCCAAACACTTCCAAAGGATGGCTTTGTAGGTGACTATGGCACCAGTGAGTAAGGCTGACTCTATTTCAGGTCTTGACTTCGGGTGGAGGTGGGGAATTATTAGGTGTGGATATGCAATAAGATAAGGTATGGGTTGTAGTGGAATGAATAATTGGCATATGCTATCTGAAGCTGTCTGCTTTGGAACTCCCAACTTCATTAGGCAAAAGCATGTCTAAAATAAAATCACTCTCTGAGATACCATTTTGGTTATGGGAAAAAATTTAAATGCACACACACACACACACACGCACACACACACACGCACAACTCTGGATTGCTTCTCCCTAGTCATTCTTCCTAACCAGACTTAGCTTCCTAAAGATAGAGACCAACTATTCTTCATTTTTCAATCTTGATTTTTCAATTTTTTTTGTGGTCCTTAGAGCACACACTAGGCCTAACACTTAGCTGGGGCCTCAAAAAATATTTGTTGAAGAACTGAATGGGAAGGCCAAATTTAGTGTCCAAGATAAGAATGATCTGCAATATTCTATGTTTATGTTTACTGCTTTTTTTACTTACTGAGATCTGTTTTTAAATTTTTTTTTAACGTTTATTTATTTTTGAGACTGAGAGAGACAGAGCATGAATGGGGGAGGGTCAGAGAGAGAGGGAGACACAGAATCTGAAACAGGCCCCGGGCTCTGAGCTGTCAGCACAGAGCCTGATGTGGGGCTCGAACTCACAGACTGTGAGATCATGACCCGAGCTGAAGTTGGATGCTCAACCGACTGAGCCACCCAGGCGCCCCTGAGATCTGTTTTTAGAATTGTCTCTTGCAATGGAGACAGCCTCTTCTCTTTCCTTACACCATTTCTTATGCCATTCTAGTATGCCCACAAACCCTGGCTCCAACTTCCTAAAGAACTAGAATCTACGAGTAGGACTGGAGGTGGACTTGAAAGATGTAGAGACAGTGGTGGCCGGAATGCTTAAGATGTCTGCAACTTATTTCTGCATTTCTAGATTTACATAAAAAAGATCTCTGGGCTGATGGGAAGAGTCTTGGCTTCTCTGCAAAGAAGAGCAGATTTTGATGCCATAAAATCTGGCTTCAGAAGCTCATGTCCCCAAACACAGACACAGACACACACACAGACACACAGACACACAGACACACACACACACACACACACACACACACACACACACACACTCCTCAATCATTGTCCTGTGGAATGAAGATATTGATTAGGTCTTTCCATTAGGACATTTTTATTGAAGATCATACCGGGTAAGAACCCATTGGTTTACATGTGCGTCATCAAGTAACGTCTTTTTTGGACTCCATATATGTGCGCTTGTTTGAGATTAAAGCAAGATGGCCAAAGCTCATAGGACCAAGCTGGAGGGCCCCAGCCTTGGCCTAGTTAAAGAGAAAATATCTGTCTATCTATCTTGTTCATAGATATGGACTAGAGTGTATGTACTAAGCAAGTTTCAAGGAGTTTAGAAGTATTATGTCAATAGCAATCAGCATATTGAACTAGGTGGAAATGTTCAGGGAGGGAAGTGCCAGAGGCAGTGATGGGTCTGGTTTTATTTAGCGCATTTAATAATGATCTGGAAGAGGGAGAAAACATTAAAATCACAGATTATACTAAATTGACAGGTGGTGTAAACACAAATGAGGGCAAACAAAAGGATATAAAGAATTTAGAACAGAAATGAGATTCCATCAGAAAAAAAAATGCGCTTTCACATCTGTGCAAAGTATCTTAAATCAGCAATGGAAATTGTTTTAAAAGTCATTTAGCTCAGAAAACGTTCATAGGCATTGCTCACATTTATAAGTGCTAAGCCCTCCCCACTCCTAAGCTATTTTTATTTCCCTGGATTATATTGTTTATTCTTATCATTTAAAATACAAATCTGATCATGTCATTCTTCTGGCGGAAATCTTTTAAAGGCTCTGGGTTTTCTATAGGAGGGAGTCAAAGCTCCTTAGCCTGTAGGAGACCCTTCCTTCACTATTTCTGTCCATCTTCCCAGCCACTTTCGCATGTCTGTCTGCTCTGCACTCCTTATTGCACCCAGGCTGAATTATTTGTAGCTCCCTGATTGCATCCCACCTTATTACTAACTGCACCATCTGCTCGACGCTCCACTCCTTTCTGTTTTCTGGGTTATCTCCATATGACCTTCAAGATTTAGTTTTGGCCTCTCCTCGTTCACAGGCTTTTATGCATAAAAACCGCTTCCACTCCTGAGTTTGGTTTGGTGCCTTCTTTGCCATTGCCATCACCCATGCTGCTCATTTCAGACGTAACATGTTGACAGTGACGATGGCTGTATTTACTGAGCACCTAATCATGTTCCATACCCAGTGCTATATATTTTCATGCATTGTCTTTGTAATCATCACTACCATCGTAGGAGGCAAATACAATGACCTCAGTTCCATACGTAAGAAAGTTACATATTTGGTTAAGTGACTTGCCGAAGATGGCATAGCCAGTAAGTGGTACAGCTGGGATTCAAACTGCTTCCCGAGTCTATACCTTAAAAAATTGTACTATTGGAATAATTTGGGTTTTTGTCTCTTTTCTCTACTTGCGTAAACTTCTTGGTGCCAGGGACCCTGTGATGATCACCTAGCAGCTATAGTACCTGGCATGGTACACACAGCTTAATAATAATACTGATGATAACATGGACAAGGATAATTAATACTTAATGAGTGCTGATTATGTGCTAAGGAGTTTGCATGTATTTTTATGGGCATTTTTCACAAACATTGCAGAATGAGTAAAATAAGTTTTAGCTTATATTGGAGAACCTGAGGCTTAGAGGGTTGAGAAACATTTTTAAGATTAGGGAGATCTGTCTTTAAAGTCCCCACTCTATTTTGATGTACCATTTTTCACTCTCATCTGACAGAAAATAGGCATAAAACAGTGGTAGGATTCTCCAACAATTGCCAGTAAACCCCAACTGAAATGCATGGGAGAGATCACGTACATGCACGCAGGTAGGCTCTCTGTCTAACTTTCGTTACACCCGTTGATCTACTTTACTTGAGCCCGTTCTGATTCACTTTAAGCTTTAGTCTCAGGGGTACTTGCCTATCTTTATGGTTAAATGAAACAGAGATCCGTGCACCAAAGAGAATTGGCTCTTACTATTGTTACTGCTCAAAGTTTTTGTTTGTTTGCTTTTTATTTAGAAGGATCAGCAAGACCCAGGCCATGCATGGTGCCCATGAGATGCAGTGGAAGGCATGTTGGTCTAGATTGGAAGAGAAGGCTCTCAATCCAATCATGTTATTGGGGTAGTCACTTTACTTGTCTTCATTTCAGTTTTCTCACCCATAAACCAGCTTCCCAAGTGTTAGATTGGCGGCCAGCTCTATCACCATCACCAAGGGAGTATTTGATAAATATTGAGCCCTGGGTTCCATTCACAGATTTGAACTCTGCAGGTTTATAGCATGTGTTTTTGAAAGCTCCCCAGGTGATTTTGCTGCAGTGAAGTTTTGTATACCACTGAAATAATGATTTTTGCTAAGATATAATGTCATTTATTATCTGGGCTCATTTCTTGGAGGCTCCGCAGAATATATTTTTGGTAACATTGGTAATTTATACATAGCAAAGGCGTATAAAGTGAGGGCTTTGGATGTAGTAGGTTCAGTGACAGAGTTGCATATTTATTACATTCACAAAGAGGCCTGTTATTTGAAATGTTCTTTTTTTTATAATAATAAAAGTAATGGCTAATATGATATAGAAGTTTTAAATTTTTTCACATACATTATTTTATTCAGTGCTCATTTCATAGATTATTTCCTTTTTACCAGTGAGAGAATGGACACTTCCAGGTGACTAATGTCATAGTGTAAATCAGGAGTATTGTCAGAATTTGATCTCGTATCTCCTGAACCCCAAGGTCAGCCATGATGAATTCAGTTCCTCAATAACTACTCTGTGGCCTATGACTGCTGCAGTAGTACTTCTAGTCTTCACAGGAAAAGGAACTACATTTCATTTTCACAAAGCTTTTAGATTTTTAGATAAGAAGGATAGGATTTTTGATTGCAAGACGGCTGAAAGGAATGGATGGCATAATGCTGCTGAAGGCTTTAGTATGCCTCTAGCAATTTCCACAAATCTAAAAAAAAATTTGCTAGGCTTAGTGGAAAAACGTGGCTTGAGAACCACTGGTTTAGAATATGTGCCCTTACAGGCAAATCCTGATCTACGTGTTGAGGATCTCATTCTATGATATTGATTCTGCTTCCCACCTGCTCCCCAAAAGATTGTATTTCTCCCTCAGCCCTTCCCATTTGAACAAATGGAACCACAAGCAGCCTAGTTGAACAGCCCCAAAACTAAGGTACTTGCTCATTTTACTTTCACTCTGGTTCCTAATTCCTATTAATCACTAAGTCCAATTGGCTCTAGGTCCAAATATATCCTGCATTTTTGCATTTCTCTCCACCTCCCACTCTCCATCTTCCCTAATCCCTCCTCAAATTAGACCTCCATAATCTCTTTCAGAAACTGCAAAAGTCACCTACTGTGGTCTCTCAGATTCTTCTTTGGCCCCCCTGCAGGCCATTCTCCTCACTTAGCACAGAGACCTCTTTTAAAATGTAAATCCCGTGTCTTTCCCCTACTTAAAACTCTGCCAACAATTCCCATTACATTTGGAATAAAGTCGAAATTCCTTAACATGTGGCCTTCCCAAATCCAGTTTCTCCTGGTCCTTCTGACCCCATGTCTCCTTCTGAACGGCATCTCACCATGCCAGGCAGCTTCCTGAATACACCGAGCTTTACTTCTGCATCGGGAACCTTCTACTCCTTTTACCTGTGCCTGGAATGCATTTCCCAAAGACCTTCTGAAGTCTGGCTGCTCTCCTCATTCAGATATTAATTTGAATATCTTTAGATATCACCTGTTCTCCTCCCAGAGACCTTTGCAAATAAACTCCAAGTCACTAATTTTTTTTCTTCTTTATAGGACAGAGAGAGGCCATGCTGTAATTTACACAAAATGTATTTGAATAGGTCTTGCGATCTAGGGTGAGTTACTGGAAGTTACACTTCAGGTGCAGAGAGCACTCTAATCAGGAAGTCCCTCCCCCCGAGGAGGGTAGGAGGCTGTTAGCTAGGGCTGTTCAGAAAGGCCACATTCCAACTGAGAACAAACTGAGGGTTGATGGGGGGTGGGAGGGAGGGAAGGGTGGCTGATGGGTATTGAGGAGGGCACCTTTTGGGATGAGCACTGGGTGTTGTATGGAAACCAATTTGACAATAAATTTCATATATTGAAAAAAAAAAAAAAAAAGGCCACATTCCAGAGGAGGCTAGTACCAGCACTCCATTATCTTTATCTATGCTAAAGATGGTTTGCTAATTAGCATAGTAAATGTAGGAAGGGGATTTTCATTGGTGAAATCAGTGCCTGTTATTTAGCATGATGAATGCTAGAAATGGACTCCCACCGGCAAAATTAAAAGTGCGTGTGTCAAAACCATTTGGGGTTCATGCCCCAGTCTGGCGTGGGCAAAGCATAGAAAACTAGAAACCACTTTCTTGGGATTGGAATGTAGAGCTTGATCTTGAAATTTCCCATGTCTAGCTATTGTCTTAGAAGACTTCATTGCCTGATGCTGATCATGAGGATGGCAGAATCCTACCTCTGAGATATTGCCAAATCCATCTTGAGGAAGCCTTTCATGTAAGATGGTGAAAGGAATACCTAAAAGGACAGAGGTGGCACTCCATCAGGCCGCAGAACAGGCTTCATTAACTGTGTGAAGCCTGTTTGCTACTACATTTTATTTAATAAAGTCCTTATTGTGTGGTAGAATTTAGAATGAATCTTGCTTTCATTTATAACCTAATAGCAAGGTTGTAGAGGGAGTAGCTCACACTTATCTATAGCAAAGCCTATGACAGTAATTGTTATCTATCAAAAAGAACCCAAGACATGTGCATACCAAATGGGCTTTGGCTTGATTTATAAGAATTAGTAGATAAAATACGCCTTGCATGTTTGCTTCCTTGTTTAGTATCTCCTCCATGCCCTCTGGTGACTCCAGTGTAAATCTCCCAAGAGCAGAGGTCTTATGTGATCTCTTCCCAGAACCTTGACCAGAACCTGGGATCTAGGAGGCACTATTTCAGTCACTCAGTACCTACTTTAAATTTCAAAAAATCGAATAAAGGAGAGGGAATAGGAACGGTAAAAAGAATTGAACAGAGAAACAGGGGTAAGGAAAACTGGGGAGAAGAATGAAGACTAGATGTATGGAGAGGACAAAAGAGTCCTTAGTCTTAACTAGGCAATGGACAAAAGTAGTAGGGCTATGCTTTCCAGCATGTGTTGGAAAACGGGCCCTATGAGTTGCAATGAAGAAAAGCATAGTTAGTAGTTAAACAAGATTGATAAGGACTACAAAAATCTCTCCTTCAAATATCCACAGTGCACAGGAGCATATTAAAGGCTCTGAAAGGCATTTTAGGGGACACACACACACACACACACAGAGATCAAAACACCTTGTTAACTTTGTTTTGCCCAGTATTTCCCAAACTTATTTGAACATGGGGTCTTTTTTCTCTGTGACATTTATTAACAAATTCTAAAAAAGGCTTTAGAAAAACATAAAGGTTGTGGATAGGAAATTGGCAAAGAAAATACCCATGCTTTCATTATGTTGTGAAGCTAGTTCTGGGGCAAGGGTCTAACCTTTCCTTCCCATGCGCCTCATGCGTGGAGGGCACCTGCAACTGGGTTCTGAAGCAGCCAGGGAAACAATTCTCAGTCTACTTCTACCTTCTGACCCACCCTTCACCCAGAGAAAGGAAGATGGGCTGCATGGCTGAACCCTCCTGAAGCAGGAATACTGAGAGATAACTAGGAGCAATCATGCACTGAAAATCGGATATGAACGTGCTACCCAGTGTAGCAGAAAAAATGAACCCGTGAGAGTTGCCAGTACAGTGAAACCCACTTACTACATCCTTTTAAAGATCAGTCTAATGCTCACACATGCTCAGTGCTTCCTTTTCTTGGCCCTGGGAGAAATATTATGAAGGTGTTTCACTTTAGTAGGGTTCATGAGTTTATGGCCTTGAGAATGCCCTTGAGAATAAACTCTAGGGATTGAGAGAGAGGAAAAGAAAAGCTACTTTTAATGGATTTTGTCTTTTCCATAATATTGCAACAAAAACATTTGAATTAAAATTTCTAAACTCAGTAAGTACCAAAAAAGAGATGACTGTTTTCCTTCTTTATTATCTTTAGTTAACTAAACATCAAGTCATGTCAGAGAATTAAGCAAATATATTTTGGGAGAGATTCCTAAAATATAAATACTTCAAAATGCATATAACTTCATCATTAAATGTTTGAATAACACAAGAGACATATGAATGTGTGCAAAGGTAAAACGATAACAAAGAGAAAGTGTTCTTTCATAGCCCCTGAACTTCATTTGTGCTTTTCTTTCAACTTGGAGCTCTTTGGTCTCATGTTGGCCTCACTAATTACCATTCATCCTTCAGTCCACAGTTTAGATGACATTTCCTTTGACAAGTCTTTCCTGAGCCAGCCACCTAGTCTAGAAGATTCTGGGCAGGTGTCTCCATTGTAACAACCCTTATCCCTTCATCCTCTATACAATTTACCATTTATAAACTCCATTTATCCATTTATAAACTCCAGAATTTCAGGGACCACATATATCTCATTCACTAGTTAGTCCCCAGAGCCTAATGAATTGTCTGGCAGAAAATAGATGCTTAATAAATTGGTTAACTAGACAGTTTTGGTTTAACTAGAATATAACCTACATTTTGATATTCAAAATTACATTTGGGGAGACTTACATCAGCATAAATATTAATTCCATGTTCATATATATACTAACAGAGAAAGATATATTCCTGGGATTGGCTCCAGGGTAATTTAACCAGAATTCAAAGAAAAGTTAAGTTTAAGAATGATAGAAATTAGAAATTAAAAACTTAAGAGATGAACTTTTTGAAGTAATCTTGAGGTTTGCAAGTTTGTAGAAATTTATTCACTTCATGAAAGCATTGCTTTTGGTTATAAAGTCTACAGATGATTGAAAGGCATTTTATTGTTTAAGATGTTTGCTTCATTGAAATGTACAAGAGTTTGCTTTGCAATTTTCTAGTCACATGATTGTAGAGGTCAAATACTTATGTGAAAGCTACAGAATGAATAGACAGATGAAAGATCTAGCTTACACACACACACACACACACACACACACACACACACGTTATTTTTCTTGAGACATTCATTTGCATGTGTGTTTCCATGGCTATGGTAGGGTGTATACAGAGGGATGAAAAGAAAGAGAAAGGCAGGAAGAAATAAAGAAAAGTAAAAATAAAGACATAGGCAGAGAGAGGAAAAAAATTAGGTTCATAGCCAAATTCTTGAGATCCAGGTATAAATAAATTAACCAAACAAAAGCAAATAGATATTTGATTAATATAGGCTACACCGGAGCCTCAGGAGTGTGTGTGTTTGTGTGTGTGTGTGTGTGTGTGTGTGTGTGAATTTATGCATATAGGAATCATTTCTTGGTAGTCTACTGTGTTCATTGGTCTATACATTGTGTCATAAGTCTGTAATCTTTGATAAAATTCTCCTCTATCCAGATAAAATAAATACTAAAGCAATTTGCTGATGACCAAAATTTGGTCGCACCTTGAAGAACAATCAAGTGAAATGAAATAGTTTGGAAATCTTACTGTAACTGGTTGCTATGTGGCAAATAAATATTTACCAGCCAATCAAGATTATACATACAGAATGGTTGTATAGTAGTGAAAAACTGAAAACAAAACCAAGGATACATAAAGTGGGAAAGTTGAAAGAAAGGGTAGGCTCCTATAGAATATGAATGATGCTGGGGCCAGAGAGAAGGAGCACAAACTATATTTTGGGGGAGAATACAAATTTTTGAAAGTCAAGTCTCAGAATGCTCCGCATGAGCATAGTACAAACTATCTTCACTCTATTCTAAAAAAAGCTGCTTGAGCATTTGGAGAGGTACAAAGAAGGAACAGAAAGATAGAGGAGCTCACGATGAGCTATAAATCTTGATGCTTAAATTGAGTGGGGGGAGTTGAGACAGTACAGTGCAGTACTTGTTAAAAAAAGTGACAAATGGTGTTTCCATTTGCGAAAGTCATTTACAATTGGCCATTAATAAAAGGGTTGGTTGGGATAGGGGGAGTCTCTTACAGAAGTTTTAAAATTTCAGTCATCAGATTTAGCCTATTTTATTTAATTCCATTTAACAGCTTCAAGTTGATTTTATTCAAATACGTATAAGGTCTCAAATGGAAAACACTTTGGTAATTTGCATGGCTATTTTCAAGACTGCAAAATCTAATCGTCACAGACAATAGAACCAGACTGTCGGCATTGGAAATAAGGGACAAAAATGACTGATGTAAATCAGCCCTTGAGAAGTTAGGTTTCTCCCAAGATAACCTAAATCAGTGCAATGTCCTTGCTCACAAAGTTGATGTTCACAGAAGTAGCTGATGACATTCCCAGAGAAACTGCAAGTCCTGCCTGGGGCCATGGTCTACTCACGACACAGTCTCCCTATGGTGCTGTCTTCTACTATGAGGAAATAAACCTTTTCATCTTGTTGAAGAAGGGTCTCGACATGTTTTATTAGTTGGGGTTTAGTTCAAACTCCTTTTCCTTTAAGTGTCTTTGGGGTGACTGTTAGATTCCTTGCTCTCCTGATATCCTGGAGATCCACTGGGTGCTATAATTATTATAATTGTGGGCCATAACTGTCTTGTTTTGGGGCCATCTGCTCTTCTCACTTGAATAATCTAGTTTGTCATTGGGCACACATAAATCACAGACAGGATAGTTTTCTCTCTTCCTGACTTGACAAACACCAAGCACATTTAGAATTCAGCCTTGTAATTAAGCAGAGCCCAATCTCCACAGGCAGGGCTGATACAAAAGGATTTGCAGCTTGGGGAAAGGCTCTTTGTGTTGACCTTGGATGGCAGACATTGTAGCATCAGAGGGAATTGCTGCCTCTACGCTGTCCTCATCAGTGACCCTAAATCATATCCCCAGGTTATGTGGTTAGTAGGACAGTGAGCACTAAATTTGGAGTGAAAAGACCTCCAACTGGTCTTTGGTGTGTGTGTGCATGTGCATGTGTGGTGTGGGATGGTATGTGCATTACAACACATTTACTTATTACTCATTACCAGTTATTATCAATTGGTGATAAGAATGAACACATTAA
This sequence comes from Prionailurus viverrinus, assembly GCF_022837055.1. Taxonomy (NCBI): domain Eukaryota; kingdom Metazoa; phylum Chordata; class Mammalia; order Carnivora; family Felidae; genus Prionailurus; species Prionailurus viverrinus. Next base: position 145,893,613 of record NC_062568.1, read on the forward strand.
ATCTTTCTCAGTGTATGGGTGTGTATTTGTATACCTGCCTTCTGTGTTGTGGTTTATAACAGGGGTACTTTTTTATTGTTTCCCCCATGCCTTTCTCCGTCAAAATCCTAGAGTTCTCCAATGCCAACCGCATATAGCTCAGCTGACTCCTAACGGGCTATGTTTTCTGGGGGAAGATGTTGCTGTTTCTACCCTCTCAACATCAGAGGACAAGAGTAGACTTGTTACCTGGGCTGTCACGGAGGGTCCCCTCATTAGGGGGATAAACTGTCTTGATTTGCCCAAGACTGTTCCAGTTTTAGCAATGGGTGTTTTTTATTCCCAAACCCACAGTCCTGGGCTTGATGGCTCCTCAGTTCCTAGTACTTGGTCATGAAAACGGGAACAGTGTGAGGTGGTTGCTTGCAGTTGGCACTCTTGCCTGGTGCTCTGACAATCTGCTTTGACCTTAACTATTTGATTCTGATTGGAATGCAACTTGTACTTGCCTTTGCGCTATGCTCTAACCTGAGGGTTTTCAAGCTGTACCTCGTTGCACTCCAGGAGTCTATGGAGAGCCCGGCCCACAGGAAGTCAAGGACAGAGAGCTCTAGATTTCCTCTATTTCAACCAAAGTAGCACTTCCACATTTCATGTAAAATATTGGGCTCTATGTAAGATTAACCAGCAAAAAGATGTTCCTTGGGGGGCCTTGCTGGCTCAGTTGGTTCAGCATGCAACTCTTGATCTCAGAGTTGTGAGTTCGAGCCCCACATTGGGTATAGAGATCACTTAAAAGTCTTTAAAAAATGTTCCTTAAACAAAGTTAAAAAAAAAACCATAGCACTAACCAAACTGCTTAATTTATTTAGACTTTAATAAATAAGCCAGACTGCCTTTAAGAAAAGTGAAGGAATAGGACTAGCCTTCAATAAAATAGCTTTTGCTTCCCCACCTTCTTTTGTTGGGTATAAAAAATACTGCACTTGTAGTCAAATGTTGGTAATTGTAAACTATTTTCCCCAACTGTTCTTTCTTCCTGAGTATCTTTCATTTTCTCTCTATAGCACAGGTTACCGTGTAATAGTCCACATGTTAGCATTCTTCAGAATGTCAGGGATTGATTAAGGGCTAGGCCTGTCAAATACAAGAAAACAGTTTTAAAAGCTTGTAATTTCAAAGTTCCTTTTAATATGTCAGAAATGAATGGTATCCTGTGGGTCAGACTGGGCATTGGCATTGTTATTATAGGTTGATTTATGAAAGGGCTTTATTGCATAGATAACACATCTGCATTTTCTGGAGAACAAGTAAACATGTTGTAATGCACATATCATTACCCAAACACACACACACACACACACACACACACACTATCTTTGAAGAGAACCAAACCTTGAGTTAGAACCTGTATTAGAAGCAGAACAAAGTGCTAGCTCAAAGAATAAATAGCCAACTGAGATTGGTGAGAATTTCTTGGGTTTGGGTTATGAGAGAAAAGCCTAAATTCAGCTTAGGTTCAGGTTTATTAAAAGACAGAAACTATATTTCAGGTCAAAGGAAATATATTCTAATGAAAACTCAAAGACATAGGAATAGCTATTAGAAACACAAGAGTGAGAGAGACCTAGCTCTAATTCATTGATTTGGTTTATTTTCCCATTCATTCATTAACTTCCCACCATCATGTGATGATATTGTAACACTAGCCTTCTTCACTTCACCACCAAGGCTTCCCATGCTCTGTCATTCAGCTGGTTTCCTTCTGTGTTGGTCACTTCATTTTCAATTTTTCAAACCTATATATTGGGAGATGTTGATTTGAAACATGAAAAGATGTAGGTGTTTATTTACATAGCATGGCTTCTAGATTGAAGTTAGAATTTGGGAATGGAAACTTGATGATGCTCTCTGCTTCTTCAGTCCTGTCATCCAGACACTCTTTCCTTATACATTATCTCTTGAACTGTTTCCTCTTCCTTTTTCTCTCCTGTTTCTTTTTTCCTCTGTGTGTATGCTTTTCTGGATCTCATGTTCACTAAATGGTTGCATAGCTCTCTCCTTACAGGCTGAAAACACAGGCAGCACAGTGAGGAATGATTTCTGAAGTAGGAGAGGGTCACTATCGTCACACGGTTGTGGAATGATGAGAAAACATCTGATGGAATCTGTGAAGTACATTATTAACTGGCAAGGGATCTACCACATTCCCAGATGAATCTAGAATATTCAGTGGCTTTCCTGGTGTTGTAATCTGTCAGTTTTTAAATTTTCTCTTTTATCTATTTTTTTTTTTCTTGCAAACCCAAAGAGTAGTCCCGGGCAAAAATAAAATGGCCTTTGTTAGGTTATGCTTCCAAAAGAACAGGGGGAAAAAGGGTTGTATGTGAGTGTGTTATGATTCTAAGTGCTTTCAAATCATTCTGTTTAATTCTCTTTGTGGCATGTAATTCCTGAGGGACGTGCACCAAATTGATAAGCTCAGTGCTAAAGTGAACTGTCTCATCTAGTCCCCAGGAGCCTCTGACTGAAGTGTCAAAATACAATCGTGCACCAGTGGCATTGCTGTCCCATAGAAGAAACACTGTTGACATCACAAGCAAATTAAAAGACTCACCAAAGTTAATATTCTCACATTATAACAACATCTCCTATAAATTATTAACGCCCACACGATTTATTACCCATGTTAGAAAAAAAAAAGCAAGTTGAATCACGAGCTGTGCTCCTTAATGATTTATTTTTTTGGTCTTCAATGTGTTGAGGTTTATAAATCATCCTGCTCAACTCTACACTGCACCAAGGAGAAAGCAGTTGTTAGTCAGGCCCTTCCCTCACCGATGATCACCTATGCACGGGGTGGTAGCATACTCATTATTTTAGCATCTATCATCAACCTCTGTGTTTCAGACTGGCTGTTCCTTTTCATTACTATAATGCTTAAGCCTGGCATTGAATGGATATGATTTAAGGCTTTAGATGATAGATCTAAGCCTTTTCAGAAATAAATATTAACCTCATTATTTAGGCAGGGAGGCCAAACTGACTTGTTCTATTCCGTCTCAAGGCTTCTAAGTAAATCAAGATTTACTTGGAAATCTTGTGCTCTTCAGTCTGGCCCACGAGCTTCACCCCTAGTCTGCCTTGATTATATTTCATGTTTTGAAACAAATAAATGTATTTTATTTCACTCTGAGTGGTGTATTTTATCTCTAGCTTTGCCATTGACTTGGGCAAGGCATAGAAGTTCTCAGAGAACTTCCTAATCTATTCAATGAGTGTATCGTTTTAAATAATCTCTAAGTTCTCTTTCAGACTTAAAATTCTGATAGTCATAGTGTATAACTAGAAATCGGGCAATGATTTCCCCGGCTGTTGGAGTTCCTGAGAGTCCTCTGAATATTTGCCTGAGGCATCTGTCTGCCTTTGCCCTAAATTAGCTCTAAGAGGCCTGGGGTCTATGCTCGGCCTGTCTGTCCCTAGTTGTCTGTGCTGGCCATAGAGCAGGAGAAAAATTTCAGGAGAACATGAATTTTACTTGAAAACAAAAAGTTACATATGGGTTAGGATGACTGAGGTTTTTCTAGAACTGTTGGGAAAAGGTTGTAAAAACTAAAAAAAATCTTTTGAGGTTAGTTGACAGTTGAGGCCTTTGGTGACCATTTAGCCTGACTTCTTTGCTTGTTGCACATGAACCCTTAATGAAGAGCCGCTAACCTTGGTATCTTCTCAGCCCAGCCTGGACACCCTTGGTGTGCAAGCACTGATCTGTGCTCCAGGAACAACACCTCATATTTTGAAAATAGTGTCACGTCATATCACTGTCCTAAAGTTAGCGGTAAAATAAATACTTGAGCGTAAACTAATAAGGCATGTAAATACAAGTTGTTTTAATAGTTTCTCTTTTAAAGGCAATTTGATACACATACTTCTTAGGAATTAAAATAATAGACATCAATAATGCATGGACTACACATTTAATTTGCTTTGCAGAAGTAAATAAACATGTCTGCATTTTTTTATGTGGCATCTTAAAACTTAGGAAACATAGTTTGAACCTCTAAAATGTGCTCTGTTCGATTATGTATGATAAGCTTGCATCAGTATCCCAGTTTCTGAGGTCACCTGCATGGAAGTCTGGCTTTTTTCCCATTTAAATATATAAATTTGGGACCATCACTTAAGCTTAATGACTCAGTTTTCTCATCTGAAAAATAGAGAGTAATCCTCAGTCACTTCATAGGGCTGATGTGCAAGGAAAAAGACCTCATATATTTGTGAAAGTTCTTAAAAAAACTGTATAGAAGGAAAAATTACTGTTCTGATTTTAATTAAAATGAATGATGACTACACCCAATGGAATTCTCCATCCCTAATCCAAGTAGAAAAGTGGTATTCTGGGGCACCTGAGTGGCTTACTTGGTTAAGCGTCCGACTCTTGACTTCAGCTCAGGTTATGATCTCATGTTTTGTGAGATCAAGCCTTGCATCAGGCTCTGTGACAGCACAGAGCCTGCTTGGGATTCTCCCTCTCCCTCTCTCCGTTTCCTGCTCATTCTGTCCCTCTATCTCAAAATAAATAAATAACCTTTAAAAAATACTAAAAAAAAAGAAAGGTGGTATTCCATTCATCTACCATGAACACCTATCTGAGATAACATTTCCGTATTTCTTTCCCTGCTTGAAAAGATTTTGGGGGTGGCTAAGGTAAAGGAGGGTCCTTGCTTTTACCTTTCATGGTTCATAAACTAATACAATGTTATAGAAAACTTAGATCATACGGTGGCCAAGGTTGATAGTTTTGCAACTTGCTTGTTGATTAAGTTCATTAAGCATTTATTGGGTTCCAACTATGTGCTATTCACACAGTCAGAGAGATGAGTGTACTAGGGATTTACCATGAAAACAATTTTCCTGTGTAGGTTATCTTTTTCCCAAGTGTTTGAGTGTTAGGATATGATGAGGATGGGATCTATCTATCATCTATCTATCTATCTATCTATCTATCTATCTATCTATATCTATCTATCTCTGTATCTATAGATATAGATATAGATATATATCTAGATAGATCTAGATATAGATCTGTATCTATAGATATAGAGATAGATATATAGATAGATAGATAGATAGATAGATATAGATATTTGGGAAAGTTAAGTTCAGACATTGCTTGTCTAAGATCTTTGTACAGACATTCGACTTATTGTAGGAGTTGTAGGATAATGCCCCATTGCAGAACAAAGGCTTCAGGAGGCTTTGCTAAAATGTAAGTTTCACTCTGCTGATTAGATAGGATCATTGAACCTTATGCTACCCCATATATATACAATGGAATCTATAAGCACCCTCCTAAGAGGGGAGGCATTTAGATGAGGTCTTTAAGACTTAGGTATTGTATACCATGAATGAACATGAAAGGCTGGTTGGCATAAATAGCCATTCATTCTGTCAACAACATTAATTGAAAACTCAGGGGTGCATAAAGCCCCATTCTGGTTTATTGAGTAAGCCGCAAGAATACCTTCACATCTGTATGCAAATATTTCACAACTGTGAAAACCCACTACTACCAGAGAGTGAGTGATGCTGGTGGGAAGAGGCTATCAAGTGGTGGCACATACGCGTTGGCCGTGACTTGTCTACATGATGTTTGTCATAATTTTCTGCAATATACATGTCCTTTAAATATATTATGGTGCTTGTAAATACTAAAATTGTTCCGCTGTCCTTGGCAAAATGCTTCAACTGGACTGAAAGCCTTGGCGATGTACTTTGGCAGGATATTAGCATGTTTGCTGTGTAAAGGATCGTGGATTGATATTTCTTTGCATTCTATAAAAGCTGCAGGTTTTGAATAATTTTACTATATCTACAGGGCAAATACATCTCCAATTACTGTAAGACCTTTTCAAAGAATACTTTTCCATGGTTTCATATATTCTCTCTTCTCTCTCCGAATGTATGCTTTGAGCACAAGGAATGCCATCTATTTTACTGTATCAGGGTACCTACCCGCTCCCTTCCTGGCCTTGCCTACATTAGATGTGTGACTTTGGATTGATGAGACCCACCATTGCTGAGGCTGGTCAGCCGACTTCATCTGGCCCGACCTACATTCACTCAGCATCCACCTCCGCACCTGAAGACTGACACCAGTGACTCTGGGGCTGAGGGCTTTTTTTTTTTTTTTTCTCTGAGAATAAGCTCACTTTGCAAATAAAGCAAGCCAGAAATGCCCTAGAATTGTTTTCTCTGGTGGCCAAGTTCAACCAAAGATGAATGGAGAGTTGGTAGATAGATACACCAGCTTGTTTGCCCCTTGGCTGGGCTGATACCAAGTTGTGTTCTGCACCATCTTTTAGGGGACCCCAGCAGGATTGAGCTCCAGTTGCCAAATTGGAACTGCCTTGAAAATGCACTTTTTACTCCCTTTTTTCCACTCCCTGTCTCATTTCTCGTGCCTTGCCATTGTTTCCTGGGATCGGCTCCCGAATAAATTACAATAGTCTCTCCTTATCTGGGTTTCCCTTTCCATGGTTTCAGTTGCCTGCAGTCAATGGCAATCTGGCAGCAGACATGGTTCTTTTGAGGTGTTGTCGGAAGGTCAGCAGTAGCCTAGCCCTTCGTCACCATGCCTACGTCATTCATTTCGCTTCATGTCATCATGGAAGCGTTTTATCTCACAGCTCCACAAGAAAAAGGGTGAATACAATATAACACAGTATTTTGAGAGAGAGAGAGAGAGACCACATTCACAGAACCTTCATTACAGCATCTTGTTTTGATTGTTCTATTTTATTATCAGTTGTTGTTGTTAATCTCTTGGTGTGCCTAATTCATAAGTTAAACTTTATCATAGGTGTGTGGTACGGGAAAAAAGTCTCTATAGGGTCTGGTACTACAATGGTTTTGGGCATCCACTGGGGATCTTGGAACATATCCTCTGCAGATAAGGGGGAATTACTGTGCCTTGTGTTAGAATATGCTTCTGAGGGAACCCAGTTAAAGTATTGAAGTTTCTCACATGTAAAAGAAAAACAATATACCTGCCCTACCTATCCACACAGTTACTGTGAGGATCAAATGAATATATATACATATACATATATATGTATATATATACATATATATATACATACATGTGTATATGTATATATACATACATACATATATATGTGTATATATACATATGTATATATATACATACATATGTATGTATATATATGCTTTGAAAATTGTGCAACACTAATAAATTCATACATTTTAATCGTTATTATTGTTGCTGCTATTGTGTTTTACAAACTTTAATTCAAGGGCGTAAGATATTTGCAAATAAAATTCTCTAGCTGTGAGCTAAAGAGAAAAATATCTGAAAATAATAATGTAAGATAGGAAGTTATTGACAAAGGGTAAAGAATTCGCACCACGAGGTGAAGAGAACTTTTCAACTGCTACTGTAATACCACCCAACACCCACATAACCCTCTCCCCAAAATGACAGATGTCAAAGACAAAGGATTAAAAAAGAGACGACTGGCTTTTCCCTATTGTCACTTACTTTTCTAGGGAAGAATATCTTTCCATCTTTTCTTTGTTTGGAAGGTGCCTTTTCATTCTATTATAAATTCACAGGGCAGGGACCGACTTTAAATCTTTATTTTGTAGAGTGCTTTTAAAAGTTGATCACATTATTCAAATATTCAAAAAGATTAAAAAAAAAATCTTGCTGACCCAAGCCAGACAGTTCGAAGACAGACAGGAAAGTTTAAGAAGCCGTAGTTTTAGATGGTAGTGTCCGCTTACCAACCAAAAAAGCAAGTTGAACATTGAGCAGAGAATTAAAGACTATTCAACCTTGTGTGATACCTCCCAAATAAAATGTGTGGGAAATTTTTCAGGAAAAAAAAATGGTTTTTTTCGCTTCCTACACTTTAACCTCCTTACTCAGAAACCTGTCTAGAAGAAAAAAAGTAAAACCTATGCATTCTGGGAGCAAAATGGAGGAAAAGATAAGTCAGATAAAGAACTGTGGTTGGCAATATATTTAACAGCCTAAAAAGATATGAAAGCAAATGCCAAAGCAATACATTCACATTGCAGGTTCGTGTAATTATATCTTGCCGACTAAATGAGTTTTATTAACTGAATGAAGAGCTGAGCATTTCACTTTTTGTCACACCATAATTTTCTTAGATATTAATCGATTGTGACCACATTTACTCCAGAACCGAATAGACCACAGTGCAAGTTTAGTTTTAGCATGTGGTTGACTCTGCCATGTTGGAATAATGATCTTTTGTAATTGCTAATGATTTCAGTGAAATTTAGCACATTCAGAGTTACAGGGATACTATTGCACAGAATGAGGTCTGTCATTAGAGTCACAATTGAGTTCCCATCAAAAAATTCCTGAGATGTTAAAATAGGGACAGTGCTCGCAATCTTGTGGCTCTTTAAATGATTTTACTCTCCCGCTTTTCCTGGGAGGTTACAGTTAAGTATTTTCCTGTCTGTTTGTTCCCAGGAAGGCTTTTGCTAATCTTCATTCATGTACTGGCCACTTTTTTTTTTTTTTTTGGTGATCTTTGGTTCTTAAAAGCTTCTTGTTGCATTTCCCAATTTTAAACTACATTTGGACAGTCACTTTTTCCCCTACTCCCATAATACTTAGCTGATGCTGCTAGTACAGCACTTGTCATACTGGATTATAGGTAGTTGGCACAGTGGCTGTCGCCTGCATTAGACTATGAATTCCCTGAAGGCAGTAACCACCGTTTCATTTTTGCATCGTTAGCACCTGTCACAGTCCCTGGCATTTAGGCGGTGCTCAATAAGTGTTTGGTGATTGAATCAAATAGACACAATGCAGTGTGTTGATGTTTAATGCATTTGTTGGCTCACATGACACCAGTTGTTCCTTATTATATTATACTTAAGTCCTCATGAAAAGAAGGAGTTTTTAAACCAGAAAGGCATAATCACGTTTGGGTTGAAATAATTTAGTTCTTTAGCTTAATTATCCTTCAAAAGTTGTTTGCCGTCCAATAGCTTATTGATTTTAAATATTTTCCTTCTGAAGAGCAGGATTTCAAAAAGATTTCTAATTTTTTAAGACAGACTTTTACATTGCCAAGGAAACGGCAAGTCCCCGTAATAGGTGAGACCAATCTTTCACCTGATAAGTGAATTCCTACTACATTATGATTCATTCTACTTAAGCCACTAATTTTAAATCGGAAAAGGAACTGAACAAATGTTTTTAAGAATCCCAACTGTTGAAAAGTTCTGTAATATAATCTAAAATAAATATACCAACTTAAATTTTCCTTATAAAAAGGAAGCTGGTTGGTTTAAAAACTATCTTCAGAATAAATATTTATGGAGCAGAATGACGACTTATCCACAGCATTGGCGTACATTTTCTTAGTTAATGTTTGATGAAGTACTTCCATTTACAATTCATCAGTGAATGAAAAGAAGAGTTTCATTAACTATTTTTGAAAGATAATGAGGCCATGATCCCTTTCCAGATGTTTCACTCGTCAAATAATTGTGATCTTTCTTCCAAATCTCCCTGTTGCTTGGTTCCTATTTTCTTGTTTATTGAGCAGTGCTTTATGAAGATGAAGAGAGGTACTGATTTATAAAGATGAAGAGAAGTAGAAATGCCAGACAGACGATGAAGACTGGGAAATGAAGGCATAATTTTACCTTCCCCAAATTGGAGGCTCTTGAAGTTTTATTACTAAAGGATAATTATCTCAGATGTGGAAAGAGAAAAAAAAATTTTTTTCTTGCTTTTCGTTTAGAAGCATAGGGACACTTCTGACTCTCTCCACAGAAGGGACTCAAGAATATGGCTCTTTGCAGAATTCCCTTGGGGGTTAAAAAAAAAAAAGAGACTTGGATTTTTGCTTGAGAGCAGACTAATCTATTTTCTAGCATTCTGAAGTGCAGGGAAAAGAAATAGGGCCCAAAACACACAGTGAAATTAGGGATACACTGCAAAAGTTACATGAATATTACAATAGGTAAGTTAGTGATCACAATCAATATAACACCACCAATAATTATAATAAAGCTAACATTTACTGAGTGTGTACTACGTACCAAGTACTGTTGTAAACACTGCATGTAATAGTTCAGTTATTCCCCTACAATGACCATATGTGCTAGGTAGTGGTATTAGCACCATTTTACAGATCGAAAGTGGAGGCAGGAAAATTTAGGTAACTTGTTCAAGCTCACACAGCTAGTATGGGATGGAGTGGGAGAGAAACTGAAGCAGCTGGTCTCCATGGTGATTGCCATTATGCTACGTGAAAGCGAACACAAGATGATATGAGAACTTTGAGCAATTTGTTTTGCATCTTGGTACTGCCCATGTTTTCCTTAATTGCTCCCCAAACCATCATTTCAATTTTATCCACGTTGACTATGTTGGTTGCAGTATGACAGAAGGCCAAGGAAAGTGATAATCAGCAACACCTATAGAATATATAACAAAAACTAACAGAAAGGATTTGCATCCCTTTAAGCATCGTTAATATTCTTTCTATTTCAACCACCCTGTTTGCATTTAGAAATTAATGAAAATGTTTTGCAGCTATTAAGAAGAGTTTAATTGGGGTAAAAGTTGCCCCACAGGAGGAATAGAGAAATACCCATTCTCCAGCTGTTGTAAGGGATGGTTACGGAAGGCTCACAGCTGCCTTTATCTTCTGAGAAGGAAGCTGCCTTGCTTGGAATGTACCCCCATGGGGGCAGCCAGCAGCCAATGATTAACTGATATATGTGGAGTATAAAAGGTGGATTGAAGGATGGATTGAACTCTCGTGCTCCAGAGGACAAGACTCTCACAGTTTTCAGCTGAGCACACATCCTTACTTGGCTTTTTCCCTTGCCCTCCTTTTTCTCCTCCCATTGACTTCTCCTAAGAGCACTACCTCAATAAATCCCTTTTATAAGAATCTTTTTCTTCAATTTTGCTTTTAGAGAACTGAAGCCAAGATGGATTGTATTAGAACAGTCCCAGGAGGCAGAGTCTAAGACGGAATCCCGGAGGAAGATGGCAGTGAGTCCTCTGTGTCACTGGTGGTAGGTACAATATTGTCAGTCCCTGGCATTCTGTAGCAGTGTGATTAAGAACAGAGGTCAGCAAACTATAACCTTTGGGCTAAACACAGCTCACTGCTTTTTGTAAATAAAGTTTTACTGGAACACATTCATTAGTATTGTATTATATCATTAGTATATGTATTGTCAGATAGAGCTGAGTTTTGAGACAGACACTATGTGGCCTGTAAAACCTAAAATATTTATTAGCAGTTCCTTTTTAGAAAAATCTTGCTAACTCCAGGCTAAAATTTTCATCCATGGTGGTAAGTTTGATTGAGATATAGGTAGAAGGGAAAGCTGTAGTTAGTTTAAGGTCTTTGTTTTGTGAGGTATAAAGAAATTGAAACTGTAAGGACTGTGCATTTGGGTGGCTGTGAGTACCATTCATGCACTGAAGAGAGAAAAAGACATGCTATTTGTTATTACTACTGTGTAACAAATTAGCACAAATTTAACAGCTTAAAACAACACATCCTGATTATTTCCCTGTTTCTATGGGTCAGGAGTTGAGGGATGGCTTACTGGGCCCTCTGCTATAGGGTCTTTTAGAAGGCTACGATCAATGTGTTATTTGGGGCACAGTCTCACCTGAAGGCTTGACTGGGAAAAATCTACTGGCAAGCTCCTGTAATTATTGACAAGATTCATTTCCTTGTGAGCTGTTGGCTGAAGGCCATCCTTAGTTCCTTGCACATGGGCCTCTCTAATATGTCCTATTAATTCATCAAAGCCAGCAAGAGAGGGATTCTGCTAGCAAGAAGAAAGTGACAATCTTATGTAGCCTAATCAAGGAAGTGACATCCCATCACCTTTGCCATATTCTGTTGGCTAAAAGCAAATCTGAAGGCCAGGCTATACTCAAGGGAGTAGATTATACAATGACGTAAATGCCAGGAGACAGGGCTCATTGGGAGCCATCTAAGAGTCTATCTGCCACATGGGCTCAGATCTATTATTCAGACTTTAAAGCAAACTGTGGGAATCAGAAAGATTCACTAGAAGCATTTAAAGAGACAAGTCTTTTAGGCCAAAGTCAGAGCCCTGAAAGAAAAGGAGTAACATCTTGAAGTTTGAGATAAGGGTATTTGGGTCGTTGAAAACCCTAAATCTATATGTTCTTCTGAACACTTTTGGTCTGTCTCAGTGGCTAGTAAGCTCTTTCTGTCTTGTTGGAAAAGAGATCCTCTGTGTTGAAGGCTATAATGAAGTCTCAGATGAGACAGGTTCCTTACCAAGCAATCTTCAGGATCTGTCTGTACTTTCCATCGCAGGGTTGCATGTCAACATCTCTCGACTAGGAAAGTAATGACCTACTAAGGGAGGAGAGGAGCTATATACCAAGGAAGTTCCAGGCATTGGCTGACATGTATGCCTGGGAGGGGACTCAGACGGAGCTGGATCAACATGGGCAGAATATAAGCGTATGGACTGTTCACAGATATGGGGTCACTGTGTTGTGACACAGAATTTAACACCATAGCAAGGTCCTGGATGATATGTCTAATATAAGACTGGGATAGCTCTTGGTTTTTTGGAAAAAGTGATGGTTCACATGAAACAAATTAGAGATCCCAGCACTGTAGTAGTAATAGATAGTGGAGGAAGGAAAAAACAGATAAGAAATAGAGATGAAAAATGGGCCCATTCAGTAAGACTGAAAAATCCATATTTGACTATGTTCCTCAGGAGGGCTTGCAGAACAGTCTGTTTATTAACATGGTGAAGAATCTGCTGATGAAGGGGATTCCAACACTAGAAAAATATAGTTCTTTTTAGACCAGGGATAGTTGGAGATGATGTTATAGGACTGGAGTCCATTGAATAGCAATGGGGATGGTAGGTTCCAGATTACAGGGCAACACTGACTATCAGAAGCAAAGTGGGTGCAATCACCACAAAGGGAAGCAAGGCTGGAATGGCTGTCCTCTGGGTGAGGGTGGAGGATGTTCCAAAGTACCTGTGCAAATGGTTACCTTATGAAAGAGAGATGAGCAGACAATCAGGGTATTATTTGTATATATAATCAACAGAGTTAAAAAAAATAGATGAGCAAAAGGCTGAAGATCAGGCCACTGAATGAAAATCTTAATCTCTTGCTCTGTCTTCAGACCTGAGCCAATTCTCAGACCTAGAACCCACTGACTGAAGGAAAGTCTGGGTCCCATGTGAAAGGACTGCAACATTATGGGAAGCATGATTCCCTAGTCCTTCCCCCAAAGGACAAGAGCTATTTACTCAGGACACTGTACACTAGGGGAAAAGGGATATCCAGATCTGTCTGGGACTATCAGATACAGGTATGAGCACCTAATGGATCCCTGTTAAAGTGGGGATATATGAATTTTGGGAAATAAACAGAGTCCTGACCCAGGTTCATTTCATGGTGGGTCTATTGGATCTACATGCTCACCAGTGGTCATTTACCTAGTCCTTGAATGTATAATTGAATGAATCTATTAGAAGGTGGTAGAATTGTACCATTGGTTTCTCAGTCAGCTATTGCATTAGCAAAAGCCATGTGGGAGTCCTTGAAACTAACTTCCTTGCCAAGTTAGTAAATCAAAATCAATGATTACATCCTAAGGAAAATTGCACAGATTAGTGCCATTATCATAGATTTAAAGAATGCAGGGATGAGGATCCCCATGCTTCCTCCATGTTATTCAACAGTCTAGATGATACACAAACTAGATGGATCATGGCAGATGACAGTGGAATACAGCCAAGTTAACCAAGTTGTAGTTTCAATTGCAGCTGCCCTGTGGTATGTGATATATGCACTAGGGTAAATCAACTGGATATAAGGTATGTGGCTATTGTTCTGGCAAATATGTTATATTCAATACCCATCAGGAGGGAGGATCAGAAGTTGCATTCATATGGATGAGCAACAGCAGTCTTGGTTCGTCTTAGTGTTTTTTAATTCTCCAGCTTAGTAAAAATATATAGTCTTCAGGGACTGGAACTATCTGGACATTCTGCATAATATCATGTGTGTGCACTCTATGTATAACATCATGTTAATTGGACCAAGGGACTCACGTTATGGCAAAGGAAGTATGGCAGTGGACAGATGAGCCTAAGATTCATTGGCCCTATTCTACTCTGGTACACTAAGGGACCAACACAGAGATGATCTCCTTTGAGGATGAGTACCATCTTTCAGGGTTTTGTATACACTTTACTTTTTTTTTTTATTTGAGAGAGAGAGAGAGGGAGAGAGAGAGAGAGTATGAGCTAGCTAGAGTAGCACAGAGAGAGAGAGAGAGAGAGAGAGCGCAAGAGAATCCCAAGCAGGCTCCATGCTCACCACGGAGCCCAACGAGGGTCTCGATCCCACAACACTGGGATCATGAACTGAGCTGAAATCAAGAGTCAGATACTCAACAGACTGAGCCACATAGGTGCCCTAGGTTTTGTATACACTTCAAACCAGTAGATATTATACAGTGCTCTATCCCCGATATGTATGTACTATATGAGTCCAGGAATCAAAGGGTATATATAAAATGAACCCACTCACTATCACTTCCAGTGAGCCATCTCTGCAACTTTGTTCTTGGGTCTTAGGTCCCAGTGGAGGGAAACTCCCACCAGGGGATAGAGCAAGAGTCTCAGTAAACATAAAGCTATTGCCATGTTACTTTGGGCTCTTTGTGCCAGTAGACCAGCTGGCACCACAAAAAATGTTACTATATTGGCAGAGAAACTGACCTGATTATGATGAGGAGGCATCAATGAGGCTGCATATCAGAGGCAAGCAGCAATGTGTTTGTCACTCAGGTGATCTGTTGGGATGTATTTTGGTGTTCCCATACTTTGTTTAACTGTAGTAGGCAAGTACAGCAACAACAACCTGATCAGAGCACAGTAAGCTGGAGCTCAGATACCTAGAGCTGATGACTTGGTTTACCTTTAAAGGCAATCTATGTAGACCTGCAGAAGCACCAGCCCATAAGGAGGAGTATTGAGAAAGGGGATGGAGGAGGACGATGATGATTACATCATAGCCTTGGAACAAACTGCAGTAGGGGAAGTGAAGCTTCTGCTACCTCTTCTTTTCTGCATCAGCCCAGAAAATGTGGCCAACCAGAATCTTGAAGCAGCCGTGCCTGGAAGCAGCAAACTTGATATAAGAAACAAGTGGGTCTGGGCAGCCTGAGGGATGGAGGGCAGGGTGGTTGTTGGTGTCTCTTCCATCCACTAGTGGCTGTGTTTGGCTGCTAACAGCTCATGGCTGTACTCTTGACAAAGCTTTGCCCTCAGTGGAACATTTCCAACTCAGCCGAGAGTTACCCTTCCTGGGAATGAGAGGCATTAACCCTGTGGTACAACTTATGTTCCAGAGTCCTCCAAGGGACCAGACCGAGCTAGTTTTCAGCAGAGACCACATCCTTCTTGGCTAAGTGCTTTTATACTATTCTCCTGCTCCTCTTGTGAAAACACTCCCCTAATAAATCATTTTCAGAAAAATTTCAATCTCAAGCCCTATTTCTAGGAATTCTGACTTAGGATACTATCTTCTACTATTAAGTATACTGGAAAAATCTTTTATTCACCCATATCATTGTGACCCAAATTTGATAGGATGCACTTGGAAAGTTGTATAGATTGAAGTTGCCACCTCCTAAGATCTCTCCTTAATTTATTACCATAGCAGAGGCTCTTACTCATTTCCAATGCTCAACCTTACTATAACTGACGACCATTATTCTATTCTTGTTACTCTCCAATACTTCTTCAGTACTGATGTCGACTATCTTTTCAGATACAATTCTGATCATGTTACTCCCCTGATTAAACATTTTGGTGACTCTCCACTGTTTCCTGGATAAAGTCTCAACCCTTTAGCATGGCATACAAGTTTTGTTTATTGGGCTGCAATTTTGAACTGAATTCCAGTAGACTCTTCCCCCACTCTACAGCCTATACACCATGTGCTGCAGTCAGACCAAACAACTTTTTATTTCCTGAATTAGGCATGCTCTGGTTTGAATCCATGCTATGCCTTCTGCCTGGGATGGCTCTTCTCACCTCTTCTGCTTGTGAATACCTCCTTCTACTTTGACACAGATTGTTTATCAACTTTTCTGTGAAGCTGTTATTGACCAACTTCTGAACTTTTTTCCAAACTCCAGGAAGAGTTAAGAACTCTTTTCTTTGTGCTCTTATGTCATTAAGTACTCACCTGTGCTATGATGTTTGTCTTATTTTTTGTGATTGTTTATTAACATGTCTTCTCCCCCAAACATAAATTAAAAATTTTCAAGGGCCATATAATTTGTTTTTGTATCAGCAATAGTGATCACATTGCCTATCATAGTTCCCTCTCTCTCTCTCTCTGGATATGTATATATGTCTGTCTATCTATCTATCTATCTATCTATCTATAAATTGATGAAGAACTTGGCATGTTCTTAGATAGCTCCTCAGTCTGACAGGCTGGTCAGTTCTATTCTAGTTCTTGCCTTCAATCATTTTCCTCTTGTTGGAGACGTAAACACTGAAGAGAGTCTTTGGACAACTGTCTGTTCACTTAAGCCAAATGACAGACCAACCTTTAGTCCAGTATCACGTGGGTTTATGTAAATTTACCTGCTATGAATTCACATCAGTTCATATTCCCTGTGATTTGCAGCAAACAGGGGCTAAGAAATAAGCTTTCAAGTGGCGATAGCAAGCCTGAAATTTAGCTCAGTGACACAAATGCAATCCTATGTTTGATCTCTCCTTGAGGGTGGTAACAAGCAAAGGAGAGTTGAGAGAAAACTGCTTTACCAGTGTAACCCCTGACCCCCTTCATAACTTCTCTACATTGTAGTCACTCTGGAGGCCAGTTTGTTGGGCTAGTGTTTCTGATTCAACTAGATTTTCATATAAGAAGGAAATGGTGTGTTCTAAGTTTTCAGATTTTTCTAAAAACATTTATTTATGTTTGTGAGGGGCTGGCTTGTGGATCCAGCCCTAGGAAGTTCAAATAAGTATACTTAAGAAAATCCCCAGTATACTATTAGAAATTGCATTAGTGATCTCGGAATAAACCAGAAGGTAAAAATGATAATAAAAGGTTCTGCTTTATGGGAAACTCGATGGTTAATGTGGCATAAAACCTGGTTATAAGAATCTGACCCGATAATATTCATTGTTTTCCTCCAGCCACATTTCTCAGCCTCAGCCGCTCCAGCTGCCTCTGACTTCAAAAGAAACTCTGAATGAAGAGGGAGGGCACACAATAGAAGAAGTGGTCTGATTATCCCCCTCTGTTTGGAAATGAGTAAAGATCATAGATATGTTTTCTTCTTTCTGTGCTTTAGACTATGTAATGTCAATTACCTCAAGCAAAACCCCCTGCCCAAGATAATGCACAGATTTGGATTATACCAAAATTGCATAAAATTGGAAACAAGATATTAATAATAATCCATAATAGTGTGACAAAGTGGAATACATGTTTACTTTTATTGGCTTTAGCTGGGACAATAAAAAAAGTAAATTGGTTTAGAGATTTAAATTTTATATTTATTACACCCTGACCTTTTTTGCTCTTCTCTCACCACTTTTATATTACGAATGAGGTGATTAAAAAGAGACTGCTTCTCTTTTGTTCCATTATGGCACATCTTTTGCCCCTTTAAATGTCTTTGTATGTTTGTGAGTGAGTGTGTGTGTGTGTGTGTGTGTGTGTGTGTACTGATTATTTTAACCAATGTTTGAAAATGAAGTTGGAGTGCTAGAGGTCAAGTGAGTGAGTTAGCCTGAGCTGGCAATTAAAAGACCATGTATGAAGTATTAACCAGAAGCCACTCTTGGACTTTCCATTCTCAACTCAAAATGAAACGGCAAGCATAATAATCCCATATCACCTGTGAAAATGATGTCAGGAAATGTTTTCTCAGAGTCAGCTACTGGTCAAGACTTACAAGTTAAACACAATAATGCAGGATCAAGATTCTGGAAAGGCCAAAAGTTCGAACAGGAGACCTTTAGCCTCTCTGCCTGCAATGCATAATAATACTTCCTGTTTGTTTGATAGGTGCGTACCATTCCCTGAAAACAAAAGCATTTATAACTTTTATGTTAGGAACTAAGTGTGTGCTCTGGTCCCATTCTTCCTGTTTAAGATTCCTTTCCACAGAAGTGAATTAATATAATTTGAACTACTAAATGAAAATAACAAACAACAACAATATCCCCATCGACTAAAAGCTGTCTTATTAAGCTTCCAGAATATTTGGGATCATCCAAACTATAAGAGAGTTATGTATAACTATGAATGAGTTTCATCAAGGTTGGCTTGCTGTTTAAATGTCTTCAATAAAGACTCTGTTTCCTTACAAGAGTCTAGATAGACCATACGGTTCTGTATTAGCCAATCAAACCTTATAGCAATAACAATAGTTGGGGATTTGACCTAAAAAGTGCTTCAATTTGAGCTATTTCTGCTCACAAATAGAGAAGATTGCAGGTAAGTAATGTGAAGTAATGTTCGTTACTAAAAGAGTTTAGAAATATATAAAATATAAAGGAGGCTTTTTAAGGAATTGAATGATTTAGTAAGCCCCAAGCTTTAGTGGTTAGTCATTTTTTTTAGCCAGTTTTTAGGTTTGACTGACCAATGCCCCAAGAAAGCAGAGCAAAAACTTGAATGCAAACCTTTCAACCAGGTGACTCTATAGTTTATAAGTGGCAGTGAATGACATTTCCTCAGGAAAATATTGGAAATTACCAGTGTTGCACATTTTATTAATCCATGTTTAACCTGAAGCCTAGAAACTAGCACCCCTTTCTTCCTGTCTTCAAAATTTCTATTACCAACTGTACTATGTTGAAGTTTATATGACAGGCTGTTTCAACACTTTTGTTTAGTTAAATGGAAGTGCATCACTTTTAAAGAAAAGCCCTATTGCCAAAAAATATAAACAGCCCTAACTTTGATTAATATAAATATTTAAAAACCAGAACATTCTGCTACATCTTGCAAAAACAATTCTGATGTTGCTGATGGGAAAGAAAAAGTGCTTTCATGCATTAGACGAATCCAACAAAATACAGCTGCAGAACAAAATTTTAAGTAAATATGAATTGTTTGCCTTTTCACAGGGCTATGGTATTTACCTAAATGGAGTTATTTTAGAACCTTTTATGTTTTATTGGTAAAAATGAAAGGTTTTTGTTTTTGTTTTTACAATTTTAGTTCTGAAGTATTTGATTTAAATTTGAAAGAGCTCTAATTAAAAAACACCACTAAAATTATTCCTCCCGCCCAGTTCAGGGTTTTGCTAATAAACCACCGGACAAGAGATGTGTGAAATGAATAGATGAAGAAAAACGTTGACAGCAAAAGCAGGGTCTGGGGGGTGAAGTTAGTTTATTAGGCCCCGTTTGTCACGAATGGGCCTGCTGCACATATAAAAGCAAATCCCTCTACCTTAGAAGATTAATTCTGAAGGAGGCACTCTTGGGTCAAAGTATACATAAGCGTGTGCCTAATCTCAGAGAAATCAGGCTATTTTCTCACAGCAATTAAGCAGAGGTCTGGGGTTTCACCCACAGTGTATTTAAACACAGGATACAATTAAACCCCAAAGTATTAATATCTTTGCTCTGCAAAATTGCCCAGGAAATAGATTTTGCTCTCTTTCAAATGAAAAGCAAGGCAAATGAAGAGAATAACTTGATTCTTAGCTAAGTTGCTGGAAATAAGAGTGTCGTATTTTCTTCTAATTGCCAATGTCTTATGTACATAAAGACAGTTCTTACTCTACAATAGGGCAAGCATTATAAGCTTTCTAGTTTCCTTCAGTCTGAATAATGAACCTTAGAAGTTTGCATGAAAATATATTGTTTTAAACTGTGATTAAATTTCTTATTTAGCATATGTTAAAAATCAACTTCTTATAAAAATCTAAGAGCTCATTGTTTACCACCAACAAAATGTCACAACTAGAGAGCTTTGCAACCTATGTAAAGAGTAAAAAAAGTAAATGTAATTCTAAAGCAATCAAGTGTTCAAAGGGATTGCTTTCTGCAGAGATTTTTCTTGAAGTTTGTTTTTATTCATATACTCATCTCAGGGCAAGAGCTGATCTTCTAGAGAAAAGTATTGCCAGTTTAAAACACTGCTTCGAAAATGCTAACTATAAAAACAACAAAATAACTTTTATTTCTTGTGCATCAGTTCCCTGAAGGCAAAGATTTTAATAGTACAAAGGCTATATTAAATAAACCACTACCTTTGTTCAGCTGTTAAAAAAAAACTGGTATTAAACAAATTTTACCCATATTATAATTATTGTTACTTCTCTTTTGTCTGCTTATGAGATTAATATTCCATTTCATTGCCAAACCCCATTCTCTTTGTCTTTTCAAAGGAAGGGTAGGGGAGGGAGGTTGCTCTTAGAATAGGAAAGGATAGAAATAGTTTTGCATTCGTGTAAGAGTTTCTAGCAAGACAGTTATTGGTATAGAACACAGTGAGAAATCTTATAATCCATGGCATATAGGCATGTTCTTAGAAATTAATAAAACTGAAAGAATGAAGCAAAATAGAATGAGTCAGGTGTGGAATGGGGTGTGTGTGTGTGTGTGTGTGTGTGTGTGTGTACTAACATATTTTCCCACTTAATACTTCTTTGTTACTTTTAAGAGGAGATGAGTACTTAAGGTAAAGTGCAGAAGGCAATGTTTCCTTGAAACCACATGATAAATAGCTTAGGCACTTTTTTGATGTGTGCTGGGCTCTGTGAGAAGGCATGCAATCTGAATTTTACGAAGGATTGTTTTAATAGGACCAATGACTTTAATAGTACTTCTTGCTGACATCACTGGCAAATTGGTCTACTCTGTAACCTTTAAAAGTGCAGCATATCCCAAAATGAGTTACTTATTAAACAAATGTTCTCTCTCTTTTTTTTTTTTTGAGTGCAACTGACCTTTAAATGATTATTTCTCAGCACTTGCAACATAGAGAATCTCGCCTATCACCTTTACACTTTTGATGCTACGGTGAGTAGATCCATAACCTTTTCACAACACTTACCGTGCCACACAACATGGGATTACAAACGCTAATGAGCACCTTTTCTTTCAAGGAGAAGTCCTATTACTTTATTAAATTGTTGCAGTACACAGAAGCCATGGAAAAGTATAACAATAAATCGTTATTTTGATCAATCTGCAACCATTTTGGAAAAGATAACTCCAAAGCACCAAAGAGTAATTGGCTGCTGATAACAGGTTCTACTGACGCTTTCTCTGTTCAGCTTAGGAGGGGTGTGGGTTTGGGGAAGGGAGGGGATGGGCGATTTAAGTAGTTGTATTTGATTAAAACATTGTCTTTAGGTTCAGGCCCTTATACAATTTTTGCAGGCAATTTGAACTAAACTTACAGACAACTAGCATAGTACCCCCTTTCACTAACTAGAAGGAAAAGCTTTGCAACTTCAGAAGTATTATGGATGGTTCAGATGATATAGATAGAGATATATAGATATAGATATATAGATATAGATATAGATATAGATAGATATCCTGCAGTGTTAGGGATTTTAAGACCATGCTATCCTCAGAAACAGGCACTTTTGTAAAGATATAATGGGTGTAATCAAGTTGTGGTTTTCTTTACTTAAACAGAGATCACATATTCAGAAGAGTTGATGTTTTCTGGGATCGCTTTACTAATGCAAGGAGTTCCATGTCCCTTTAAGTCCCGATGGTCTTTCCTTGAGCAAATCACCTATTTATCCTTTTGTAAAACTGCTGAATCTGATAACAGTTTCATTAATCTAAACATATTCCCCTCTTAAAAAGAAAAGCAATATTCCAATATTGAAAAAAAAAATCTGAGAAAAAGTTTTTTTTTATCTGAAGGATTTGAATCCTCGAACAAGCTAGTATATCCATACTTTATTTACCTATATTTTACCTGAATAGTAAGGCACAGGTAGTAACTTATGTTCACAAATAAGCTCTTTTTTTTCTTGCAAAACTGACCTTATTTATAAAAATACTGTTTTTAAAAGATGTTGGAGTCTTACGATTTTTAAATATCAGCCCTCCGTGGAATAAAAAGGCATTTTCACAAGTGTATTCTCTCTCCCTCCTCTCTCCCCACATTTCCTACAAAGTGAGCATATTGGGATGAATTACAGAGAAGTATGAGAAAATTTTTCCTAAATAGTGAAAAAGAACTGTTCTTGAAATAACATTCACTTACGGTTTTCTTTTCGGCTCTGACTTGGTAGTATTTCGTAAAGCATGAGGGGCACAGCCACAAGCCTTCGTCAGAGAAATCAAAGTTAATGTCCTTTGGAAACATTGGGCTCTGAAAAAAAAATAATAGCAGAAATAGGACTTATTTGGTCCCCCCAGTTTAATTTACGAGAAGGCAAATCAGTTATGTTATTGGCATGTAATCACAAAGAAAAAGACACAGACCGAAGACTAAACCGACTCATTGTCAGGGCTTCCAGGATCTTATTCATTAATTATGGTTGCTGCCAACAGACAACAGAGGAAAATCAACAATGCTGGATAAAATAATCATCAAGGGCTTCTATGTCTGTAAACTATTTAAATTCTTGAAATTGAATATTTATGATGAGTGATGCTTCTTTAATGTATACCATATTTCCATCAGTTCTCAGCTCTGACTGCATTCAGAAAGCCCAGACGCACCGTCTTTTTTTTTCACACCCACCTTTTCACTTGGCTTTGTCCCGGCCCCCTCTGCTAACACCCTTCCGTTAGAAACCTGGACGCCGGGAGTCACTTGCTGTTTCTCAAGTGCCTGCTCATTTTGTGATACCCCTCTCATCCTTAACAATGGTGCGGTTCAATATCCTATCCGCCTGTTCACAGGCGGCTCCCGTGTGAAATGATCGTGAAGTTTCTTTTGCACCCATCGATACGAGGCAAACCAGAGTGGGCTTCCCTCCTTGGGGTTAGTGAACCCAAGTTGTCTGTGAGCACAGACAGCACTATGGCCCCAGATGTGACTGGTTAACTGTACAAGCAGGGAGGATAAATCCACATAACAATACTTCATTCACCAAGGAAATCTGCAATGGATTACAGCTTCTCTATGGTTAAGTCTGGTCTTAATTTACTGCTTTTATTCAGTTTTCAACCACAAACGAGCCCCTTATGAGGCATTCACTATGCAGAATTGACAACTCTTTTTATCTACTTGAAAAATATTTTTGGATAATAATTTATGGTTACAAAATATGTTAAGCAGTTTCAATAGTTATATTATATTCTTTCAATGCTTAATGATGCAGTATCCCCTGTAAAAATGGAATGCCAGGAAATCTGGTAATTTTACATACAGTATTTATCACAACAGAGCAATTTGGCCATATAGAAACACAAATTTAAAAAAACCCTGCATATTTCATAGGAAGTCTTTTAAAGACATTTTTAAGCTCTTAAATCGTATCTCAGGAGAAAATCAGGGTTCAGAACAGTGTCTAAAGGCCCTATATATATGGGTAAAAAATTATTTTGGCAAGCTCTGTATTTTATTTATGGATTATTATGTTTAAAATAGCATATTTTGAACACCCTTCAGAAGGAAAAAAAAAAGCTGCAGCTCTCTCTGAGGACACAAGAGAGAGTTCATTTGCTATTTATATTTTATACATGAAACCAAAATGTGTGGGTAGGTTTGTACTTTTTCACCATCAAACGTATTCTCTTAATTTATATTCTGAATTAATGCCACCTTTTAAAAAAATCCATCTGAAGGTGCTCATTATTATTGGGCATAGAATGTTTTTCAAGGATTGATTGCCAGTCTCTGAAACTACTCTGGAAACCCCAAACAGGCCCAAAATCATCATATCCCTTTAATAAGTGGCAAGTGCCAGTAACAGAGTTTGTCAGTTAGGAGCACATCTCCTAATACTGCCAACCAGTGACTTTAGAACCGCAAACGGGACCGGCACAGATAGGAAGGTATTTTATAAATGGAGACAATGGAGACGATGTGAAGGATGTTCTCTGGGATGATAGCGTTCCTTTTCCATCGCTTTGGATTAATTTAAACCGCAGGTACACAAAGCTTTGCAACTTCCCTTTTGGCAGTATTTGAGCACTTTCAGACTCATTGATACTAAGGGATTCTTCCCATGGCAGAATGAACTCCCTGTAAGTAAACAAAGGAAAACATTCAACTGAGGTACTTGCCGTGTTTTCCTCATTAGTGGCTACACTGTCTTGAGCCTGGGGAAAAGCATCCTTGGCATTAACAGGAAAGGACATTGCTTTTACAAGGAAGAAAACTTTATGGTTTTCTAAAACATCTCTCCTCAAGTGCCATATGTAAATCATATTTAAAAAAAAACAGAATTGTATGTGCTTCAGGGGGTAAAACTACATAAACGTGCAATAGAAAATAATGAACTGTATCACTTTGGTTAGTTAAGCAATTATTGCTTCTTTATAGACCCAAATGCAGTTTGGTTTTCATCATAAAAATGGGGGGGGGGTGGTTTTGTTTATTGTTGGTGGTGGTTTGTGATTTTGCTCGAATGTTATCATTCTTGTTATTTTAGAACGTGGCATATTCAGCCTTTAATATGGTAGCTGGGTTTCACTGCTTTCATAGATGTTCTGGATGAAGGTGTAAAATAAAAGGTTAGAAAGGTGATAAATTAGACAATAGAAGCATGGGATTCAAATGGCACTTACTATAATTCCAAAATCATATATTAGAATAGTTTCATTAACAATATTATAGCTACTTCCTGCTGTTTATCTCAAACATATTAACATGTAGATAAGAACACATTCTGTAAACAGAATATAGAGCTTTGGATTTATGACAAACAACAGCAACGACCTAGCCTCATTAATCTGGGCAAAAATAGTTTCTGATCACCAACCATGGGTCAACAAGCACCAGATTCCGAGGAAGACTTTGGGGCATTCCCACCGATCTACTTAGTACACAGACCCATAATGTTCCTGCACCCTTTACATTATACCCTGTGTACCCGGATGCTAGTGGCCTTTCTCCTTCCTCTTCCTGCCAAGCATTATATGTGAAGTTAGAGTGGGAGGGTCATTTAACAATGAATTTCCCCATTGTATAACCATTACGAAGCTATCCAGGCTAAATAGCTTGTTGTTTTTTAAGTCACTGTGCAATTTCAAGGTTTTAATGGCCCTTAAAATATAATACCGTGTGTCATTTATTTCCTGAAGTAAAAGCTAGTGCCAGCCTTTGGAATTCATGTAAAACAAGTGGTTCAATATAGTTTGAGGAGAGAATGAAAACTTGATAAGCAATTAATCTACCCTGAATGCCTTCCTCATGGTTTGCGCCTTTTCTTACTGATTTTTTTAAAAAACCCAATGTATTCAACATTTATTTATTTTTGGGACAGAGAGAGACAGAGCATGAATGGGGGAGGGGCAGAGAGAGAGGGAGACACAGAATCGGAAACAGGCTCCAGGCTCTGAGCCATCGGCCCAGAGCCCGACGCGGGGCTCGAACTCACGGACCGCGAGATCGTGACCTGGCTGAAGTCGGACGCTTAACCGACTGCGCCACCCAGGCGCCCCAAACCCAATGTATTCAAAAGAAAATCAAATAAAATATACATCTAGATCTTTCTATAGTGCATTTGTTAGAATGAAACCCACACACAGGGAGGCAGGAAAGATTGAAGATTTAAATAATTCAAAAATAAAGGTGTTTCTGGTTGAGTGGTAGAAACTTGAATTTTTTTCCCCCTGTGCCTGGAGCTATGGGAGAAGGGAAAGATTTGAAATGGGAAACTGCATATATAAGCATAGAGAAGGGACTAATTTCCTAACAGGATAATCCTGCAAGTGACACCTGGTTGGGGAAAAGAACTTCTCCGAGTCTGGCTGCTAATTTGCAGAGGCCCAGGCTTAAGAGTTAAGGCAGGCCAGAGACTTCGAGATTCAAGACTCAACTAGAAAACAGAGCTGAGTCTGGTTGATGTGTCTGCCAGCCAGTGTATTCCGAAGGAGCATGCATGGTGAGACTACAGAGACTTGTCAGTGAAGTCATACTGCCTGAGATGCTGTATAGGCTGAGGAGACCCTTGTCAGAGGACCGTGTGTAGCAAACAGATTGAAGACCCAGGAATCCAAAAGGAGGAGGGAATGCATCTCAGTGGTTAGCGGGGCCAAGAGAATGGCACAAATTCATGCAGGGTGTCAATAGTTGAGGGCTGCAGGTGAAAAGATTATGACTTCTCCAACTCAGTAGAGAGTATGGTTTGCTCCCTTGGCAGCGTGGTACAGGGCAAAAATAGCAAATCCAAAGATATAGAGATCAATGAAAGGCTGAAGAGTTGCCTGAGCAAAATTAACAGGGACAGTAATAAAGTCAGAGAGCTTGATGCCACAAGTGTCTAGGAGCTTCGCAAGGTAGCATACTTCAGAAGATATTCCTTGTAGGGAAATGATAGCCATGCTTGAAAGGACAAGGACGGGATCCAACAAGATGGTGTGTATGTGCAGGACTGAGACTGAGACCATGCCTCTCTCTTAGTGAGGAAGTACCTGGAGGCTAAAGAACTCTATAATACCATACTTATTGTGTAAGTATGACGATCACCTATGTATCCATATTACATACATCCCTATACCTAAATTAACTGCCTGGTAAAACATATAGGCTTCACGCAAATTTTTGAGTTAATCACGAACAAGAGTACGGGTTGCCAAAGTCCCGAGGTATAGAACACTTATTCGGGCACCAGGTAGAAACACCCGCAACGTGGGTGTGCCGGACTAAGCATTCCATCATATTTTTGGCCCCTAGCAAAGACCGGCCTGGATGGAATCTGCACACATTCTGTAACCCGGATGAGTACTACATGCCTATCATCTGAATGGGGTTAGTCTCTGATTGGAGTATTGCCAAGTAACCCAATTTTAGAATAGCACAAATTTTAATTATATGTTTCATTTAGCTGACACCTGTCCTTGGAGGCTGTCATTAAAATCTAACAAGCTATGATGTGGGAACTATTATTATCTATGATTTATAGAGAGGCAAAAATAAATAAGGAGAGAAATAAGGAAAGGCTGGGAGGTTTCGAGAAGCGGTAGAATTTAAAAGGCTAGAGATTCCACTGGTGAAAAAGAGCATCGTATCAACTCCCTTGAAAATTTATAGAAAATGAAAACCCAGATCACTGAATTTCTCATGTTTGAGGCATGATTTCACTAAATATCCACCTCATCCATCATTTCACGTTGTGGATATAGTACACCGCTCTTTCCCTGGGTAAATTGGGGAAAAAAGTACATTTTAAGTAAAATGGTCGAAACTGAGAAGGCATCAGTTTTAAAAATAAGTTCTACCAATTGTAGCATCTCATACCATTTGTCTTGTACACCTAGTCTGCTCAGGAGGAAAATGTGGTGAGGGAAGGGTTGGGGTACAGATGAAACAAGAGACATAATATGCTGATAATCGTAGAATTTGGACAGTGAGTACATGGGGGTTTGTTATACTATTCTGCTCACTTTCGTGTAAATTTTGGAATTTTCCATAATAAAAATTCAAAAGAAATTCAACTTAGAGAGGTATTTAGATACTTGCACACATTTATTTGGGAAAATTAATTCATTTTATGCCCTGAAATTTGAGCGTAAACAGAAGAGCAGAACATCTTATATTAATTATATTACTATACTTATGTTAATGATCCCACGGTAACTCTACTATTCTCCTAAGAATGGAGAACGAAAGCTCTGTATACATTTTTCTACTCTCTGCATTCACAACCAATCTTTTTATAACAGCCCTGGGTTTCTAGACTGAATGCCAAATATGCTTCCCGTTTAGATCAAATTTAGCTTTAACTAAAATAATTAGCCCTTGGTCCTAATTCTAATGGAAATGTAAGACTCTTAATATTCAGTAATGGTAGCACTATTAGATACTGCTGCTAACAGTGATTTATATGAAATAATTAGCACACTGTTTCTGTTGTAGATACATGCAGAATTTGTCCTAAACCAAAGGCAAAACAATAATAAAAACTACTGCCTTTTAACCTTTCCATGAATTTAAATAAAAAACGAGTGCTGGAATTGCACATTAATAAGGCCTGTTAAGCTTGGAAGAATATTTTACATTCATCTGTAGTTCATCAGACAGGTTCATGACCTCAGAGGAATTGCTGTAGCTCCTGCAGGTCTTAAACCGGCATGGGAGAAGACACGAAATATTATTTTATGATTAGAAAATTCTACTAGAATTGACAGAAAAAAGGAAACACACTCCAATATTGAGTATATGCTCTGAAATGAGCACATAGAAAAATAAAGATATTGAATGGATTGACTTTTATTCCTCCAGGCACCTTAAAAAGAAGCAACTAAAAAGACCTTTGAACATAATGCCATAGTTTTATTCTTAATGCGGGAATTGTTAAGGGCCAGCCCCTACTGTGTGTCTGGAGGTACACGCGAAGGGGGATCACCGTCTTGTTTCCCGGTTTTCTAAGTTATACGATAATCACACACAAAAAATCATGTTTCTCATTAAAACTTTTTTTTGAATTCTCACCAAGTACATGTTTGGAAGTATCCTAGCGTTCGTTTATCCTGCCTTCCCTCGAATTTCCTGTTGAACGAACCGCGTTGTGTGAAAGCCATTGTCATTCGGCTACCACTGCTAGCAGAGGCCCCACTAGAAGCA
Organism: Prionailurus viverrinus; assembly: GCF_022837055.1. Taxonomy (NCBI): domain Eukaryota; kingdom Metazoa; phylum Chordata; class Mammalia; order Carnivora; family Felidae; genus Prionailurus; species Prionailurus viverrinus. The sequence continues at coordinate 145,922,405 of NC_062568.1, forward strand.
GTGGGGTTCGTGCAGTTGCATCCTCATCACTCAGCCTGAGAAAATCCCATCCACCGAGCTGATTCATGCTACTTCTTTGGATCTGCTACTGGCAGCACAATAAGGGATGAATGAAATAAGCACTCGGCAGCTGAATGCCCTTAAAGACCACTTGGGAACTTTATTTGGTGCCAGATAAAGTGACCTGCCAGTGTCAGCTGCGGGAAGCATATTGTACTGGGCTCTGCAGTCTGTCCCAGTTGCCTATTCATTTCTGAGGAAATTTTCAGGTATTGAATTTTAATCCATGATGCCCAATTATAATTTGGGACCCTTTTACATTAGAGACTGGGCTTCACCCCATTTGGCAATTAAGTCAGAGCTGCCTAATACATGATTTTAATTTCCGGAAAGCAGGTGCTTCCTTTGGTCAGTTACCAATCTCAGATTTTCCTTCATTCTTTAGCTCAAACTATTTTGATTTTCATACCCCCTGACCCCCCTTCTAGAAGTATTCACTGCATGTTAGATGATTTTCCTACTTAAGCCTGTAGGGATTCCCATAGGCTTCTTTTAAAAGTGTTTATGACTTTTTCAAAAATTCATTTTGTAGGTATCCATTTGATCTCCATTTTATAATAACTTGTTATATTGCCTTTTAAAGTAATCTGAATAAAGGTTTGTTTACATTGTCTAACGCTTGCAGTTATGAAGCAAGACTCCCCAGAAATAAGTATTGTCTGCATTAGCTTTCTTTGTCTTCTATTTTTACCAATTTAGTTAAAGGCTTCCCTAACAATTAAAAAATGATTTTTATTTGAGTTATTTTTACAACGATATGTCTTCTCCAAACAACGATTTATTGTTCAAAATAAATTCTTGAGAGAGCACCTTAAAATAGGAACAACTCAAATATCCAGTGCCAGATTTGGAGGCAAATGCTATATAAGTCAAATCCTATCTAAGAAGAAGTTCCCGACCCTCCACACACATACATGAAGATGGCGCAGTCTTATCCTCCAAAACTACTTTGTGCAAGATAGAGGTAGTACCAATAGAGCCGTAGAGAGGAGATTGGGAAGCCAGATACCAGTTTGTGCTGATAATGACAGCATTTTTATCCCTTCCGTTGCTATGAATGAGCTGCCTACTTCACTACTTGCTTTACTACATATGAATTATAAACTACTGTTGAACTATTGTTGCTGTGACGGCCATCATAGGGTTAAATTTAAACCTTTGGTGGCCATAGATGGACCTGTCCTTGGTAAGGGAAGTGAGTAAAACAAAACGAAGAAAAACAACAGAGTAGGAAAAGAAAGAAAAGAGACAAAGTAAGAAGGAGAGAGAAAGTTGGAAGAAAGGAAAGAAAAAGGGGACTTAAGATGGGGACACAGTTGAGTGCTACCATTGGTTGGCTTAATCTGCTCATCTTTTGGCTGTCCTCTGCAGGCTGAGAGCACAAATGCCTCCTACCTACAGGGACTCCCTTGAATACTGTTGCATAATTAGCTGAGGATTAGCAAAATTGATAGTCTTTAATGGGACCATGAGCAAATGTTTCTTTTAAAAAGAGCCAAGCACCCAAATTCTGGATCTGAAAGATGCAAAATTAGAGAGATTTGCAAAAACACTCGGTTACCTAACAAAAGTATTCATTTAATATTTCTCTTAAGGAATTAGCTCTCCCAGAATGTAATAAATGTGATTGGATTAAGACATGTGAAATGGTATGTGGTAGTGTTTCTCAAACTATGTTCTAAGAAACGTTAATGCCATGCTGGATACTAAGTGATGCTTCCTTAAAAAAAGCATGCCCTCATCAAATACATTTCAAGACATTAAACCATATTTGCTCTCTGAGTGGGTCACAATGCTTATTGCTGTATTATAGGCACTGAGAATTCCTGCAGTGCAGGGGCAGGGGGCGACCCATTTATGTTGAATCCAGCATTTTACAAAAACAAATTGGCTATGAAACTTTTTTTCTCCTTAAAACACTTAATGGTTTGCACTTTCTGGAACATCATTATAAAGCAGTACATTCCAGGAATCGTATTGCTTCGTTGTCGTTGCTTTTGTTTTGAAAGAGTAAAACTAGCTGAATTATAGGGTTAGTATTGACTTTGGGACTAAAATATTAAAGTTGAATACATCTGTTTAATGTGCAATTCATTAAGGTGGATATGAACCTTATACCTTATGTCATTGTTCTTACCATGCCCGTTTACTTTTCTGTATTCAGCCTCTAACCATATTAAGGCAGGACCCATGTTTTGTTTTCCATTGTATCTCTAAGAACTTGTGTAGTGTTTGGTACAGTGTACGTATTCAATACATATTTGTTTGAATAAATAAATGAACACTGTAGTAGACATCTTTTTAAGTTATAGATATAACCATAGTAGAATGTGGGTTTTAAAACAATAATTTGGACCTCAAAGTAAAAATAATAGAAGTAAAAGTCAGAATAACTAAACTTCCCTGGTCTTTAATAGCTTTGTCAGAGGCCAATAAATTCCTCACCAATTACTCTGTTGTCTGATGCTTCATTGCTCCTGTTAGCCGGTCTGTTTGAAGTCAATGTTCATTCTGTTCTATAATTTTCCAATTTGTTTTTAAGTCTTTATATCTTCAATTATATTCCAATAGCCATTTCTTACCGCCCTTTACTTTTTGTTGAATGAATTCTTAAAAGCAAACTAATACTGAACATCACATATCACAATGTGCTCTCAGAAACTTACTGAAGAGACAAGAAAAGGCAGTGAAGGCCTGGGGGTGAGGAGTGTGTGGTATAGAAGGGGTAAAAGATATAAGATGTTTAATTCATTCAACAAATATTTACTGAGTGCCTATTCTATGCTGGGCACAGTGTATAGTCTAGACAATTCAAAGTCAGACAAAAATATGAAATATTCATCAGACAGATATCACCAGAATTAAGAATTTTCAAAATTTCATCACCCCCCCAAGTCAGTTTATACTCTAGAATGACTTGATATTTTTAGAGCAATGATTTCATGTGCAAATTGTTTGTCTTATCTATTTTGTTCTGTTTTTACAGCGGTTCACCTTTTCTATCTTGACAATGCCAACTTGCCTGAAATTGTACAATATTTTATGGGCCAGGACAAACCACTTAATATGATTCTGTCGCATAAAATTTAAAGTCCTCTTAGTTACCTTCAATCAAAGTAGTAACCGTTCAAAAGTCTACTTCAAGAATGGTGTTGACCAATGGTTGGTAAACTATGTCCTGTGGGCCAAATATGTCCTATCAAGCACGTTTATAAGTAAAGTCTTATTGGAACACAGCTACACTTGCTTACATATTGTCTATGACTGCTGTTCTTTCGTTCAGTATTAACTATAGACATGAAAAGCTGGAATGTCTAAATTTTATGTCTAAGTTTTTACATTCTATGCTGGGATTATAGGGCTTGTCTCTGGAAGTATTATACATGAGTATAGATTGTAGGCAGGCTTCAAGCTGATCTATTTCCTGATATCCATTTTCTTGTGTTCCCATCCTACACAGAATAGGGCTGACTTGTATAATCAATAGGACATTGTGGAAATTATGGAGTGTGACTTTTGAGTCTGGGTCATGAAAGGCATTGTGATTTCTGTCTTGTTCTGAAAGAGCCAGCTATTATGTCTAGGGGACACTCGAGTAGCTCCCAGGAAAGTCCATGTGACAAGGAACTGAGCTATCTGCCAACAGCTGATGAGGAACGGAGGCAATCCATGAACACCCAGTGAGTGAGCCATCTTAGAAGCATACCCTCAAGTTGCAGTAAAACCTTTTGATGATGGCAGCTCCTGCTGACATCTCCACCACAACCTCCTAAGAGACCTGGAGCTGGAACCACTCAGGTGAGTCGGTCTTGAATTCCTGACCCTCAGAACTATGAGATAATAAATGTTTACTGTTTTAAAGCCACTAATTTTTGGGTAATTCATTATACAGCAATAGATAATTAACATGATGTAAGAGAACGTGGGCTCTGATGTCACACAACTTGTGTTTGCAACCTGGATCTACCACTTGCTAAGATGCATGACTTTGGGCAGATTATTAACTCTAGTACTTAGTCTTCTCGTCTAGAAACATGGGAATATTATTGCCCACATTTCACAGAATTGTTGTGAAGAATTCAAGGAAGTAATGAGTGAAAAGATTGTTACATAAATGTTAGTGATTGTTGCATAAATGTTAGCAGTTATTTTCTTTTCATTATTGTCAGAATGGACTCCAACTATCCACCTAAAGATTCTTCAAACCTCTTTTGTTTTTTGGCAACTAAGTGAATACATAGTAGAAGTTTGAAGGACTTTTATCCCATGTACTAGAATTCATACAACTTAGAATACCTCAATTGAATGTGGGGCGTCAGTAGAGCAAGTAATTAAGAGAAAAGGCTATTGTCAATATATTGGAAAACAAGACATATATCAGTACTGCATAATATTTCATATAAAAATAATAGAAGGTGAAGAACACGCTGCTACCCAAGAAAACAGGTAAAACTATATAGCCTAACCCCAGCCACACATTTTCAAAAACAAAATGACAAATGTAATTTTTGGCCTGATTTGCTAAAGCCTAAACTACACATATTGGTTTTTGGTAAAAAATAAAAGATAAATAGCCAAATACTATGATGCTTTGCAGGTTGCTTGAGTTATCTAACCCTTCTTTAATCCAAGGGATTATTGAACAAAACCGATGTTCATTCAAAAACACTTATGAAATCTGTTGTGGATTACCAATATCATCAGTTAAACCTGTTTCAAATTTATTGCTTTCATTCAGGTTAAATAATAAAAGGGTCCATTTGTCCCACCACATGTATATACACGCATTCAGCTTTCATCATTCCCTACAAGTTTAATCCAGTGATTTATGTTTTTTAACGCACGTTCAAGGAATCTGTTGAAGAAACTCATCCAGACAGACAGAAGAGTTAGATGGGATTAGTAGGGTGTGTATGCAGGATTTAAAGCTGGTTGATTCAGTTCAGAGTAAGTTAAAAAGAGAAAAAGAGTATAACACTGTAACCCTCCTTGAGGTTCTAATCATTTTAATGACTTTAGCAAAAAAAAAAAAAAAAACCAAAAAAAACAAAAAAAACAAAACAAAACAAAACAAAAAAAAAACCAAACAGACTAAGGTCAAGAAAGTTCAGAGACAAGGATCCCCGTTTCTAGAAATACATTACATGAAGAAAAGTCATTGCTTCAGCTGTTCCTTTTTTTCTGACAGTGAGAAACACTGCTATATTTTTCTTAGAAAAAGTCTGCCTTCTATATAAGTCATCATATTAATGATTAAATCTGAGGTTTCAGAATTCTTGATTTCCTTGGTGAAACCATTGTATTTCACGTAACACCACAACCAACAGCAAAAACTAAGAAAAAATTGGGCGTGCTGACTTTATTTTTAAATGTTTATAGCCAGGCAATGTATTACTTTTGAGATCCTCAGAGAGCAACTGCTCAAATACAAAAAAATACTATGACTTCATCTCATTATTGATGACTTGAACATTTAAAAACATTCAGTTTATGTCTTGCAAGAGCAAAAATATTGGAATATGAGGAGGAAAAATCTTCTGTTTTCCCCAGTAAAGCGAAGTCCATTCCACGCTTTCAGGTATTTTTTTTTTCAGTGATATTCTAATCTTTATACACATTAAGAACTTCCTTTGATAATATTGTTTCATTAGTGTAAAATGTATCTTAACAAATATGCCCTTTTCCATTAACTTCTTGCCAAACACAGAGGACAAATGGAGACTTGATAAGCATATTTTAGTGCTTCATTGACCCCGATATGTATTTCCAACCCTCATTTTGTTACAACTTTCATAGTTTAATGGAACACCTTGGGCCATGAAGTGTTTTGTGTTCATTAACTTTTAAAGAGGAAGAGATATGCTATCTGATTATTAGCATTTGGGACAGAATATCAAGTGCTCCTCATATTTTTCTGATTCTACCCACATCACAGACTAGATATAGGGACATGGCAAATGGGAAATAGAATTCGGTGTGTCCAACCGAACTTTGTGCGATGGGGAAATGTACTATACCTGTGGGGTCTTCACTGTAGCTGCCGCATGTGGCTGTTGCACGCTTGAAATGCCATTAATACAACAGAGGTGCTGGATTTTTAATTTTACTTGTACTAATTTGTTTAAATTTAAATAGCCACATGTTACTGGTGGCTGCCACCCTGGACAGCGCAGGATTCGATGGCTTATGGTCAGATTTTCAAGAAGAACAGCTGACTCCACAACAATTGATGATCTTAGTTTGTAGCTTTGGCCACTCTTATTCCTACATTGATAACGTCTAAAAAGATGAACCTTTGGTTGTTTTTAAATACCATAGACTTAAATTTGCTAGAGAATGTCTGCTCTTTGTAGAATTTTGCATATACAGACACCATGAGATTTAACTGCTTTCTATGAAGAGTTGCACTGCTCAGATAAAATTTATATTTAATTGTTTTCAATGTATTATTTATGAATACAAGTGGGGTTCTTTCTTGTTCAATATTATCGTTAGTTTAAAATTTCCTCAAATAGGGGCCCCTGGGTGGCTCAGTCAGTTAAGCGTTCGACTTCAGCTCGGGTCATGATCTCACAGCTCATGGGTTCAAGCCCCACATTGGGCTCTGTTATGACAGCTCAGAGCTTGGAGCCTGCTTTGGATTTTGTGTCTCCCTCTCTCTCTGCCCCTCCCCCGCTTGTGCTCTGTCTTTCAAAAATAAAAACAAACACTTAAAAAAAAGAAATTAAAAAAATAAAATTTCTTCAAACAATTTACAAGAATTATCTTCAGAATACATACAATGCTATCAGATCTTAATTTCCTACTTATATGAAGAGGTAAAATGTTTATCTCAGGCAAAATATGCCTGGAGATACCTAATATCATAATTATTTAAAATGTCATTTGCATGATGTCTTGAGTTCAAGTAAATTTGTTGAGTGAAAGGAAAGAATAAATATGAAAGTTTCAACAGACTCCTGCATTTTTGTAATGGGTTGGGGTTTGACTTATGTTAATATACCTTTGATCCTTATTACTTTATTTTTTTATTAATGTTTATTTATTTTTGAGAGTGAGAGAGACAGAGTGTGAGCGGGGGACAGGCAGATAGAGAGAGAAAGACATAGAATCTGAAGAGGCTCCAGGCTCTGAGCTGTCAGCACAGAGCCCAACGCAGGGCTCGAACTCACAAGCCGTGAGATCATGACCTGAGCTGAAGTCAGACACTTAACCGACTGAGCCACCCAGGTGCCCCTTATCCTTATTACTCTAGTTGTGAAATTTTTAAAACATCATTTATCTTTTGTTTTTAGTTTCTACAGTGATGTATTGCAAGATTATGGGCAGGGCATTCAGCTTTAAGTTTTTTGTGTATTTGATTTCACTTAAATGGGTAATGACATTATGATCTGCTGGCAAGTTATTTAAAAACTCTGATTGACCAAAACTAGCTAGGAATAACCTAATAGCAACCAATACATATTTGTGGGAGTAGGAATATTTTTTAAAGTTCATTGGAATACCCTGGAATTTCCTTTCTTGTATAGCTCTGTATGCAAAATCCTTTCTTCGTTTGTTTATTTCTTTGGATTTATATATGCAACCAAACTCACAGAGTATGCTGTATCTCAGTACTCTAAATTCCTTATTTTTCTTTCTCAATTTGTGTTATCTACAGAAAAGCTCTGTCCGTGTACCCCACAAAGGGCTGCAGTATCTTAACTATTCCAGCCCCCAATCTATTCTGCACTGTCAATCACATCACCTCCCAAGGTGCTTCACTGCACACAAATCAAGTTTGAGTCAAGTTTACTTCTAATCAATAGATCCTTATAGATTGTTTTAGTATACCTAAATCACTTCCCAGAAAATATCTTGCCATCTCATTTCTAATGGGAAAACATTAGATGAGATTTCAATCTGGGCCACTAAAGAAGAAAGGCTAATGTACTCTTCTGGTCCATCAGGGCCCTAAACTCCATGTAGTTCTTACATGAAATGGGAAAATGTTTTCTCTCAAGTCAAAGACACACACAACGGGAACATTGTAACTTGGGGGGCAGTGGAGAATGAAGAAAAGGGCTGAAGGAAGTGCCTGCTGCTAGATTGTTTCCACACTGTGGAAAGCTTATGCATTGCCTTGAAATCTGCAATGTGGTCAGGCACGCGAGTTCTAAAGTGAAAAAAAAATCTGGAAATCTTTTTTTTTTTCATTTTAGTAAATCAACAGCAAATGTAGCTACTGATGCTACTTTGAATGTGATAAAAACACAGTCCATTTATTATCCATATTCCAAAGATATTTATTGCTCTAATAAGACAGTTAAATAGTATGCTAAGCAGCTGTTCTTAACAATCTGTCCTGTTCTAGAGCTAAGGGGAGTACTGAGAAAATTTGTATTTAGATGTTGTGCTTTCCAGTTAACAAAATGCTCTCATACAGATCATCTTATTTAATCTTTGTAGCAGCACTGTGAGAGTTAGTATGTCCTTGAACCGCAGTCAGGAAACTGAGGCTCTCATAGACAGGGAGTTGCCTGTGTTCAAACAGCTGGCATTCTAGAGATGTATCTTTAAACATGCACAAAAGATCCCAGAAACTGCCTTCTTCTCATTATAATGTACCACAAAAATGGTTACTTATATTTACCATTTTACTTTTCTGATATTTTATTTTTTTTTTGTTAACGTTTATTTATTTTTGAGAGTGAGAGAGACAGAGTGAGTGGGAGAGGGGCAGAGAGAGAGAGAGAAGGAGACACAGAATCTGAAGCAGGCTCCAGGCTCTGAGCTGTCGGCACAGAACCCAATGCAGGGCTCAAACCCACGAACCATGAGATCATGACCTGAGCCGAAGTCAGATGCTCAACCCACTGAGCCACCCAGCCGCCCCTACTTTTCTGATATTTTAAATGAATATTTACTTCTGGAAAGAAAAAAAAAAGAGAGAATTTTGGTCTAGGGGACTCCTGGGCAGACCTACACTCTTTCCTACACTATGCTGGAGTTACTATGCTTCAATCTGCATAATGTTAAGTTCTGTGTGAATTAGGGTGGAGGCTACTGAAGGAAGTTCACTGCAGAGGTTTTGCTAGAGCTGGGATGTAGATCAAAGTCAACTGAGCCTTTAGTACTCCTCTGAGAACACTTGAGTATGGTGGGCCACTTCTAAGATGGCTCCCGGTGATGCCCTCCTCCTAGTATTCATGTAAAATCCCCTCCCCTGGAGTATGAGGAGGTACCTAGTGACTTGCTTCTTATGTGTCACTTCTGAGATTAGTTTACAAAGAGGTGACTTTGGTTTTGCCCACTCTCTGTTGCTTTTTTGCCTGCTCATCTTGATGGAAGCCAGCTGCCATTCTCCAGGCTGCCTTATGGGAGAGCCTATGTGGCAAGGAACTGAGGGAGGCACCAGCAAACAACTAGTGAGATACTGAGGCTTCCAGTCCAACAACACATGAGGAACTGAATCTTGTCACCAACCATTTGAGGGAGCCTCTTGTCGAATCTTGAGGTGACTGCAGCTCTGGTGATCACTTTGACTGCAGTCTTCTCAGGACCTGATCCAGAGGATCCAGTTAAGCTATGTCCCATTCCTGGCCCACAGTATTTGTTGCCTTACACTGCTAGGTTTGGGAAGTAATTTGTTACACAGCAATACATAACTAACACATGAACAGAATTGCTTTCCTACCCTTTAGGTACACAGTGCCCTTCCCACTATCGAGAATTAATTTTGGAAACGGATTTGATGTCAGTAAGTGAAAACTGCATAGTGGATAAAACCATTGCTTTGGGATTAGAAACATCTGGGCTGCGTCTGGATTTGCCATTTACTACTCTAAGACACTAGGGAAGTTATTTACTATCTCTGATCCTCCTTTTCCTTATTTGTAAAACTATCTATACTATCTACTTCGTAGGTGCTTCTTTAAGCGAGATCATGAAAACGAAACAAAAATATTTAGCATCTAATAGGCACCCAGAAAGTATTAGCTATTTTATGACAATTATTCCTTAATTTGAATTTAAATATATTAACTGCATCTACTCATTTGGTTTTGCATTCCTAATATTCTTATTCCTATGGAAAGGACCATCAATGCCATTTTTGTAAATACCAATGAACAAACATAAGCCATTCCTTTGGATAGGAGGAACCTAGGTAATCAAAAACTCCCACTAAAAATGGAAATCATAGTGTCCTAAACATCAGGAAACTGTCAAGGAATAACAATAAAAACCATTCTAAAATATTTTGCACGACACGGAAATAATGTAAGTGCATGATAATAACTGGCAGGTAATGTCTTAAAATAGAAGCCAAGCTACAATGATTTTCACTAGATGCTTCTCAAATCCTATGGGTGACATGAACCCATTTCTTCTGTCACATTTCTGAAGAGATAATTGCAGGCAACAGTGTAAACAGCTTAACATTCACAGGCCATATTGAGAAATGTTTATAGATATTGACAGCTAAATACAACATATCACAGCACCCCACACAATGTGGCATCTACCTAACAATGAACTTCCACAAATCAAAGTCAAAAAGTCAAGCTTTGCTTTGGTAAAAAGGAATATAGAATTATTTGTTGAATATGAATAGATGAATAATGAATGAAATGCTTTCCAGAATTATAGGTGTGTATGAAATATTACAGAAATAATATTAATGAAAAAAATAAAATTTTCTTTTATAATACTTAAATTTCTAGGCATTAACCCCTTGGATTTAGCAATTAAACAACAATTAACCCAAAATAAGAAAAACAAGTCTCCAAGCAATCTACTAGACAGGCAGTAAGCATAAAAAACATTTCCTAATATTCACAGAATGTTAGTATGAAATATTTTTTTTTAAACTGAAAAACTCAGAGTGCCTGGCTGGCTCAGTTTGTGGAGCACATGACTCGGATTGTGAGTTCGAGCCCCACATTGGGTGCAGAGATTACTTAAAAATAAAATCTAAAAAATAAACAAGAAAACTGACACACTCATACAATTTACAAAAAAAAATTAAAAATGAAATTTGCTAAAATCTTAAATAGAAATATCTACTTGGAAATGGCAAATAAACAAATTCTCATTTAAAATTACGTTTTCCAGCTGACAGTGTGTAATTTAATATTTGTGGCAAAGTGGAAACAGATAAAATTTACTTACATTTATTGGGCATGAGAAAAATTTAAGAGTAGGATATAGAGAAACATTTGCATTAGGAAAAAAGGGTTAGTTTCTCAATCTTTGTTAGTTATTTAGTATGTTAAACATACACAGTCTGGGTGTAATTGTTTCTAGTCTTTTAATGAAACTATGTGTGGGTGGAGTGGATATATTACACACACTTGAGAATGTATATACAGAAAAAGTTACTGGTATTTCTAATTATGTTATACTTCTTAACTACCTAAGAGCTTCAAAAATTTTAAATTACTGTATATCTTATTTACACACCCCCTCCTAAAGTTTCCGTATTCTGCTCATGTTTATCCTGTCTTCTACTCATTATTTGTTAAATTGTACTTTACTTTACAACCAGAAATACATATTGATGATTGTGAATGTTGATTAGTTTCTTCGGAAAGCCATTTATGCACTTGTTCTTGTACCTTGAAAAACTATGCATGGAAAAAAATGTATATTTTAGCTTCTTCAAGAAAGATTTGAATCAGGAGTATTTTTATATAGGTGCAAACTTTTTGTCTTTTGTGATTTTCCCAGAAAGGCATGAAGTTTGAACATAACAAAGCAAAGCAAAGGAAAATCTTGCTCTTCTAAGCTCTGAATGGTCTTTGCTCATATTAGAACCAGGCCAGGATACAGAATGTTAATTGTCTCATGGAAATCCTATAACCAAAGTAATATCAGGTGCAAAATGAAGATTTTTATTGGATTTCAACAGAAAGAAAAGACAATGACAAGAGAGAAGAGGATTTAAAAAAATGAGAAATCTTGCAACTAATATTTATTTGGCACCTATTATGGGTCAGGTACACCAGTTCTTTGGGTTATATCAGTGAATAAAATCAACAAAAAACTCTTCCCTCTTTAGGCTTACATTCTCATGGGGGGAGGGGTGCTTGGTGAAGGGAGAGAGACAGTAAGTAACAAACATAATAAATAAAGATGTGCCAAAGGTAAAAGAAAAAGTAGAGTTAGGGAAGAAAGTGTGTACGGAGGCAAGGTAAGGGTAGGGTTGACATAGGTGATATTATATAGGAGGGTGAGGGTACATAGGTCTTACTGAAAAAGTGACATTTGAGCAAAGACTTGAAGAAAGAAGGAAATTATCCCAAGCGATATCTGAAGAAAAAGCATCTGAAGCAGAGAACATAACTTCAACAAAAGTCTTAAGACAGGAGCGTGTGTGACATACTCAAGGAACAGCAGGAAGGTAAATATGGCTGGAACAGAGGGAGAGAGGGAGGATAGGTTTGTGGATAAAGTGCCTAGGAGACTATAGATAGGGTGGTGGTACACATCTTTGAGGAATTTGTAAGCCATTGTGAGGACTGACTTTGACTGACTCTTGACTGATCAATTTTTTGTCCTTGCCTTTTTTTCCCTCCTCATTCTCCTCCTCCTTCACCATGATCACTTTCTTTCTTTCTTTCTTTCTTTTTAATGTTTATTTTTGACAGAGAAAGAAAGTGCTAGTTGGGTGGTAGAGAGAGAAAGGGGGTAGAGGATCTGAAGCGGGCTATGCACTGAAAGCAGCAAGCCCAATACAGGGCTCGAACTCACGAACCGTGAGATCATGACCTGAGCCAAAGTTGGAGCTCAACTGACTGAGCCACTCAGGTGCCCCCACCGCGATCACTTTTATTGCCAAGGCATTTATTTACTGAATACTTGTCTTGATTTGAACAATAATAAGATTCTAAACTTTTAGGAGTGTTATTTCCACAATTTTCTCCTTCTCATCATTTCTATTCAATCCAAATATATGTGTTGGATTCCTAATATGGGCAAAATTGTGTATTAGGCACATTTTAAAAATAGACTGTAGGGCTGCCTGGGTGACTCAGTCGGTTGTGTGTCCAACTCTTGGTTTTGGCTCAGGTCATGATCTCATGGTTCTTGAGTTCAAGTCCCCAGGTGAGCTCTGTGCTCACAATGCAGAGCCTGCTCCCGCTACCCCCCCTTCCCCACTCCCCTTCCCCCCGCCTCATGCTTGCACGTGAGCACACACACACACTCTCTAAATAAATAAATAAATAAATAAATAAATAAATAAAGGACTATAGTCTATATACTCTGACTACAGAATATGGTCCTCTGGACCACTATTGCACACGACACAATCAATACTAAGTGTTTTATATGTGTTAACTCATTCAGTCCTCTCAGCAACCTATAAAATGGGTGCTATTATATTTTTCATTTCAAAGATGAGAAAAATAAATCACGGAGAGATTAAATAACTCATCCAAGATATGCAGACTGCAAGCTAAAGAACTAAAACTTGAACTCAGGTATTTTTGACTCCACAGTGTGTTCTTGACCGTTCACAATACTGCCTTCTATTGTTATAATCCTTTACAGTACTCGTACTCTTTGAAATGTTTTCTTTACCCACTTGTTCATTCACCAAGTATTTATTACAATTCTACTGTCTTCTCAGTGCTGTTCGGCATTGTGGAGATAGGGCAGCTACAAGCCTCTATGGTAGCTTTGTGTGAATTAGAAAAAAAACATGCCTATTCCTGAAGGCATTTTACTTTCTTCTGGCAGAAAATTACTGTAACACTCTGATCTTTGAAGAGCAAGATCTCTAACCATCATTGCTTGAAAATTGTCATAATAAATATACAAATTTATTTTCAGGTCTAAAGGTAGAATATATCTGAAAGCCAAAATATTAGAGGCGTTTATGATGTAAATAGTATCCCTTAGATATGATGCCCTTGTAAAGTGCACAACCTGAAGTGCTTACATGGCACCACCATATGAGCCAAATAAAAGAAAACATTGCTCCCCAGAGATGAAAAATAGAACACTCGTAGTAGGTCAGAAAACTCACTTCTTTTCTATAAGACCTTCTGGGGTCTTATTGATAGACTCTTTCAAAATCTTCCATAGGAACTCAAAAACTCAGCAAAGTTGCAAATTATGATTTGAACACTAATAAGACACTAAAGTTTTAAGGAGTGTATTCTGGCCGTTCTTTTAAAATCATCTCTGATTTTCATCAATTCTATTCAGTTAAAGAAACACATGTTGAATTCTGAACAAGTGCAGAACTGTCTGGTAGGCATATTTTTAAAAATATGGACCATAGCCTGTCGGGCACAGACCATATACTGTGATGCACCGGAGGGCTATTGAACCCCACATGATGCCAACTCTGTGTAGTATTTATATCCATCACAGCTGACATTAATCAGTTAGCTACTTAGAAGAGGATTTTCTCTCATCGAGATCAGAGCATACCTATGCCATTACTTTTATATTAATTAGCACTTATCCTCAAAAGATTTTAAAGTATGACTGGTTATTAATTGCATCTTCACAAATAATAAAAAAGGAGGTTTGGGGAGGCTAATAGTAGGGCCAGGTTCAGTCAGGAATTTCTGACTCCAAAGCCCACCGCGCAGACTGCCTGTCAGCATATGGTAGGAGGCTGACCAGCTCCCAGGCTCTTGCAGGTTGAGAGAAAAATCGCCAGTGAAGACGATGGAAGAGAGAGCACACAGATCTTACCTGTGCCAGTTTCCAGCTTGCTTACGCCTACCCAGACCACGCACAACTCCTATTGTTAAGCAGCCAATTCAGATGACTAAACCCTGAACTGTACTTTCAAATGCATGAAATAGTCCCAGAGTTTGCTGCAAGGTTTCTTACATCCCTTTTCTTCTCCATGTGTCTTGTTTTTAGGCTTAATACTGTGCTTCCGAAAGAGTAATTTGAAGATATCAGGGAGTATGAAATAAGAAAAGCAAACACACATTCAAAGTTAACCGGGTGCCAAATACTATTATGAGTACTTTGTTATATTCTCTTTTAAGAAGTGAGAATGAGGGGTGCCTGGGTGGCTCAAGTATTTGGGCGTCCGACTTCGGCTCAGGTCATGTTCTCACGGTTTGTGAGTTCGAGACTTGTGTTGGGCTCTGTGCTAACAGCTCAGAGCCTGGAGTCTGCTTTAGATTCTGTGTCTCCATCTCTCTCTGTCCCTTCCCTACTCATGCTCTCTCTCTCTCTCTTTCTCTCTCTCTCAAAAATTAAACGTTAAAAAAAATTAAACAACAACAACAAAAAATAAGTGAGAATCAGGTGTGGGTTTTTTTTTTTTCTTAAGAAGAAATGTTGAGAGCTTAAACTCAACTTGGAAATATATCTGGAGCTGAAAGTTTGGGTAAAGGAATTTGTACCTCAAACTCTCCCATGTAGCAACATGGCCCTGGAGGCATTGTCAACAAAGCAGTGGATGAAACATTTCAGCCACAGGAATCAGTGAAAACATGCTTATGAAATTTGTTATGACTTCATAGAATTCCTTCATTCAAATGGCCATTTAGTTTTTACTTATTCATGTAGTCTCTAAATGACTTGTTTGAGAAATAATCTTTTGGAGATATCATCACAAAGAAAGCAAGAGTTTCTCAAAACTGATAAAAATCACTTAATTTTTTTCTCAGCTCCTTTTCTTCTTTGTAAAAAAATCTGTGTCTATGCTCTGTTTTCCCTATCTTGTTGTCAGTCCCTACAGAACAAGGGCTAAGTTTTATACCTCTTTGAGACTTTTAGTATTTACCTTCTACTTTGCCACGGAAGACTTCATTCATTTACTCATTGATGATTTTTGTGAGCACCTACTATGTGCCAGGCAATGGATGGAGTGAGGGACAACAATGGCAAATAAGACACAGTTTTTACCAAAATTGTCACTGTTATAGAGAAGCCACACAATAAATTGGCGATTGCATTAGGTACAAATATAGTATGGGGCAATATAGTGCTCATCAAAATAGAGGGGTACTAAACTCAATCTAAGTTGGTCAGGGAGGACTTTCCACAGAAGGTGACAAATATTCTGAGATCATAAAGAAAGTAATAGTGGAGACGCAAAAGGGCAGGACAGGTGAAGGTCACTACAGGAGCCAAGGCCTTGAACCCACCAGCAAGAGCTCAGTCTGCTCTGGGACCTTTCAATAACTCCTTATGGTTAGAATGGTGAGCTCTTGCTTGATGGAGTGGCATGGCAAGCAGGAGACAGCTCACAAAGGGGATTCCACCAATATTTGTTTCCCGTGCTCCTGAGGCCTTTGGTAGGTGACACAATAACAGCTGCAATCCCTACAGGTGTGCCTAAAAAGCAGGTGTCTACACAGGCCAGTCATCACGACAAAGACCAAGTGCCACTCTCACAGAGGACAAAACAAAAGGTGTTCTCATTACCAGTTGAGTCAGAGAGCAGTGTGAAATGGGGGAAGAATCCAAGGCGTCATCTCTTTCTTAACCTGCATACTATAATTGAGTTTTAGAAGAAAAGTGACATCTACTCAGTAGATGGATATCTTTCAGATTCTCCAAACTTGTCTGGTTATCATGTCTGTGACCTTTAGATAAACATAACCTGAATCTTATAAACCACCTATGCCTGCATAAGCCAAATACTTTTGTTCTATCTGCATTTTGCAAATTAAGCATCATCTGAGGGGATATATTCCATCGCAAGTAACTTTTGCTTCTCTCAACCTTTCCTGGCTCTGAAAGCGTTTCTCCAATATGAGCTAGGTACTGAACTTTGAAGAAGAGTCCACTGTAATAACAGTAAAGTTTAATGATGCATAACTTTGAGAGACTGACAAATTTCCAGCCAAAGTATTGATTCTTACAGAATTTATGAAGCACATGCTGTATTCTGTGTCATTATGGTCCATTTTTGGCTGAAAGAATCATGTAAAATAGATTTTTAAATGAGTGGTAATAGCCAGACATAAAGAAGGTATTGATGTGTGTCATGAAGGGTGAAATAGCATGCCAGATTAAAGCATATAACAAATCAAAAACAACAGTACCTTCTACTACTACAAATATAAATTTGCTTTTCCTCTTAATCACCCCCTCCTGTGTACCACTTTGCACATTTACAATTTCCTTTCTTATAGACCTCTTCTGAAGAGCATTAAAAATGTGTAAAATTTTTGCATAGTTGCATATCTTGCTTCGTGGGATACTAAAAGTTCAGAGACCGGTTCCTCAAATTTGGCAAAGTAATTGCTCTTATATGTAAATACTGCCCTTTGCAAATAACGCTAAAAGCCTGTCATCTAATCCTTATTACATGCATATAAATGGAATATTTAGTAGATCAATATTTAAATACCTTTATCAATTCAACAATTTTAAAACAGTACTGGAAAATTTCATTTGTCTTTCAGAAGCATGAAAGTTTATTCTTCCTGTATAACTTCCAGCTAAGCTCCTTTTTGTCCTCAAAAGATCTCATGGATGACATCCCTACATCCAGCCTGTTTTGAAAAAGAATAAAATTTAGTCCTATGGTCCTCTGCCGCTTGTTTTTGCCCTGTTCATCTCAATGCCTGTTATGAATTAGCTTCTCAAGAAACAATTGAAATGCAAGTCTTATTTCCCCCCAGTGTACATTTTGTTTTGACATACCGGGGGAAAAAAAGTAGCTTTCAAAAAGAGTAATTTAAACTTTGATTTTACGCTTCACTTTGGAATACATGTTTATTAAATGCGTATCTCACCGACAGAGTAATCAATACAGATTGTGTAGTACATTAGGAGGAAACCATGTCTGAGATTATTAGAAAAATTAAATGCTTTTAGTTTTGCTTACTTGAGCAATATGTGAAAATTAACAGTTTAAACCCTTTCAGTCATCTGACCAGGCTTAGCTTTAGTCAGAACTTATGCTACTGTGGCTGAGCTGAGCACTTTCTTTCGTTTTTGTTTTGTTTTTTTTTCTTTTTCCCCCGTCTCCTCCCCTCGCTGCTCTCCCTTCCCCTGGCCTTCTCTTTTCTCTTTCCTTCTCTTTTCCTTTCTTTCTCTTAGCAAAGCTGCATTTACCCTATCAGGTTAGCATTCTCCTGGTGAACATCAAATTACTAAAAGCCTACTTTTAAAGACTAAGATTTATACGAAAATATCTGCATTGAGATGGGAGACAGAAAGAAAATTGATTGAGCGGCTATGACTCTCTGAGAGGTGGTGCTGTGTTTCCATCACATTCCAGAAACCTCGTTAGAGTCAGAAAGAGAGGTCGCACAGGTCTAACCGTGCTAGGGACCAGTGGGTTCCACTCACAAATATATCTCCCCCACCTCCAGAAACCCCATGAGAATAAGCTAAGTCCTTTCTTGAACAGCTGCTTTTCAACAATTCAGGAGTTTATCAGCCTAATAAAAAAGTAACTTGGCAGTAAGAAAAAGGCTGAAAGTCTCAATAGGCTCTCCTTCGGCCTAGTGGAGCCTGAAGAACTCTTCAAGGTCTTAGTCAACAGTGAACAGAGGAGTTTGAATGAGCACTCATCTATACCACAAACTAGCTGCTGAGACACCCAGAGAGAGGTCAGTCTTCACATAAACATTTTTCCCAGGCCACAGGCAAGTAAATTAAAAAAAAAAAAAAAATAGGCCAAGTCTAGATGGAGGATTAGAACAAAAGCTCCAGGAACAGGAAAGCGAGTCCCTTGCTCAGGACCATATCCCACAACAGTGCCCATTTATAAACTGCATTTGACCTGAGGTGTTTCAATTCATGATGTCTACATTCATAGCTTTTTCCACTGGACTTTCTTTTTTTTTTTTTAAAGAACAATTTCTAGTTTAATGGATTGATGTGCTAGGAGAACTAAAATTTTAGAAAGCTATGACTTTTGGAAGCATTGTTTTAAAAGGTAGCTATGACTATACTCAAAGGTATTTGAAACGTGGAGGTTGCTCTTCAAATTTGGATCTTTATTTCCTTTTTTTTTTTCAAACCCCTGCATTTGTTAGATACACCAGGCCGACTATAGACATATGACGTGTCCATAAGTGTATACCATTGCAGCATTTGGTTGTGACAAACTAGTTTTACTAAAATGGAAGGTTTAATAGATAAAGTGAGGAACTATGTCAATGTGATAGCATATTCGATTTTGCAAATGAGCTATTCCTAAGGCAACGTGAATTGGTTTGCTTTTATGTTTCCACAATCGTTCGTTTCATTTGACAACTAACATTCAGAATCCATCTTTGATCTTGGAGGACTTGTACAAATCAAAGTACGATAAATTCTTACACTAGGGAACGTAAAACGACACGGACAGAGTCCTTGGCCTACAGCACCTGCAGACCCACCCAAGACCTGAGGTCAGGACTAGCTTTAGGTAGGCTTGGGAGGTGCTCAAACTTGTCTTCAGGCCTTTCAACACTGCTCTCTGCCACATTTACCACCGAGCATCAGGGATTCCAAAATTCTACTCGTCAGTTATGGAGGATGTGTTATGTGCCATACATTTTCATTTATTGTTTCTGATGCTTACATCAACTTGCAGGATCAGTATGTTATTTCCATTTCACGGATATGAAAATGAGGCTCATTAAATCTAGCCACTTCCAAGGGGCAGAGCCGGATTTCAACCCCAGGTCCGACTTCAAAGCCCCTCCTTAAGCTCCTGACATCATTATGGCTCATCATGAGACCTGAGACTTCCAGGTGGAGTTCACACCCAAACTTGTTCTTCCTGTTTTGAGCTCCTTATTCCCTTTGGCTTTCGGGCTTTGGGGTTTTGGAATATAGACAGTAATGATTTTTTTTTTTTTTTTTTTTTTTTTTTTTTTTTTTTTTTGGTGGTGGAGGAGGGTGGGAAATGACTCCACTTCTATTAACTTTTATTACTAGAATTCTATTTAGTTCCTGACAGGGACCTTTGGAAATGATACCTTTACCCAGAGGACTTGTAACAGGATAAATTTAAAGCAGCATGGCATATTGTTGATCACGCAGACGACATGACTGCCAATTTAGCGTGCTGTTAAGATTAGCCATTTGTGTTGGCTCGACAATGTTGTGAAAACTCCTGTTAGCTTCTTGGAACTACAAAACATGTGATGAGAAATTTTTCTTATTTTGCTTTGTGACTATCTGCCATTTGATTTTCACTCTAAAACATAAACTGACATCTCTCGTGTTTGTAACAGAATTTTCCCTTTGTGAATAAGTCCCTCAAAACACACTTGGTTGGCAGAGCAGCCCATTGATCTGTTGAAAATCATCAGAAATCCATATTTCCATCAAAGACTCCCTCTCTGAAATTTACTGTGTGACTTTGGGCAAACCACTTAACCTCCCTAAACCTTCAAATATAAAGTGGTCATCATGAAGATCAAGGGAGATAATTTCTACATAAAAGGGCTTTACAAATGGTTAACTACTACACAAACGTAAGGGTATTTCTGGACATCATTCTCAACCTGATTCATTCCTTCCGAAGAAGCAGTCCTGCAATATAAGGCCTTGACTTGAGTCTTCCGTGTGTGATATCCTTTTGACCCTACCCTATAAAGGAAGAACCAAGACTCTTAGAATTCTCTCTGCAATTTACCACTGCTCTGCCGATAATCATATGTCATGAGCACTGAACATTTTCTCCTTGGATTTCCTAATCCTGATTAAATGGTAAATCCTCAAGTTATTAGGTAGCAAAGGCTCATTTATCAAATCCTTAGAAAGAAGCTACTCTTTTTGGAATTTTTCCCTTTCCTATCAGTTCGCAGTTTATCTTTTATAATCGCAGATTGCTGTCTAGGCAGTCTACTTGAGATAGAAGGCAGGGAGTAACAGAACTATATGAGGAATGATAAATGATATCTCTCTGTTCCTTTCTTCTCATTTGCCTCCTTACATTTGGGGTAACAGGTACCTCTCCTTCCCATTCATGATTCCTTCTCTAAAAGTACCTTAGTGCCCCCTGCAGGTTACATGAATTTCTCCTCCCACAGTCTTGTTTATCCTTTTTGTTTTTTTAACCCTCTCCTGAAACAGACTGGTGCTTCGTTTTTCTCAATGTGCTAGAATCTAGGACGGATGTCATTTATGGTATCCTCTGAAGTATTGAGAAAAATGACCCAACCGTGGTGGTTTTGATCTCATGTGCAATATGACTGTAATAATGGATCCCAAATATTGGGTATAACATTGGTCGCTATGAGACCATTGACAGGTGATAAGGTATGGAAGGCATTTCCAGGTGGGAAATCTGAGGTTTAAAAGGCTAAGTGACTCCATAGGGCTCCTCAAACTAGCTTAAGGTGGTTGCAGGGTGAGAGCTCAGGTCTTCCAGAGTTTACTCACTCTTTTCTTTACTGTGTTTCGAATAGTTCCTTTTCTGTATTTGCAAAAAGCATCTGTTTTGTCTTCCAGTTGTATATCTCAAAAACCTAACCCTAAGAGCTACTAATGTCATCCATCTTACTTCAGTAGATAACTGATGGAGTAGGGCTTCCAGTATGCCAAAGGATCTGCGTGGCAATGCTAATCCAATTTGGAACCACATCCTGGTGCTATTGCAAATGTCTCCGAGGTCAAAGATATAATTTAGTGAGAACTAGAAAGTGCAATAAACGTGGAGGAAGGCTCATTTCTTGATTTACTTGAAAGTTGCCTAAAGCAAAGTACTCCAACACACAACCTTTTAACGATCCTTCTACTGAAAAGAGAAATCTATTGGCTTTTTCTAGGTTTTATGATCTTGAACTTCTTGAACATTTTCTGAACCTTCTGTTTCCTGAGCTGTCACTCATTTGTCCCCAAATTATTAATTGGCATAATCAATTCTGTGTTTATCTTGCTTCTTCTAAGGGCAGAATGTCCATTGACTCAAATTATTTATCATCTAAGAATTTGGAGCTCAGGAAAGTCTGTCTCTTTTGAAACTTAACTATTTTGGGATTTTGAATACAATACTGAATTCTACAATACTGAATTAAAACGAATGCTACGTTTTAATCTAAATCCTTGGAAGAAAAAGTAAAATTCTGAGATATAATAATTAAGCCCTGTAGATCAAAATGAAGGGTGAAAATATCTAGATATAAGTTCTGAAGGCCAAATTAAGGAAGACTTGGTGAAAATGGTAAATGTTTAAACCACAAATCTATGTTTGTTCAGCTTCCGGATTTCCTCTTACTAAATAGTTTTAAAGCTACTTAACAGCATTTAATTGACATTTTACTCACTATTTTACTTGCTTTAAGTCTTTCATACTCAAGCTCTCCCAATTACGACATGTACACAAAAAATTACCTTCGCCTATTTCCAAATGGCTAAATGTAGTCTGATGTTATTTCTATTAGAATTCGGTAATATTGATACTGCAGGTGGTGCAGCAGCATTTGTCAAGTGTCAATTATGACTCTTCAGTGGGTCGTCAAATCAATTTTGTTCGTTGTGACCAGCATTAAAAAAAAAAAAAAAAAACAAGAAAGAAAGAAAATGAGAGAGAGAGGGAATTGCGTGGGATATAAGGAAAAGAGTGGATTGTAAGTATTGATTGTTATCTGAAACTCTGCTTTTGGTATGTGTGTACTTTGATTGTGAAATAAATTGTGTTTCTTACCTGAGTTGTAGTCAAACTGAGAAACTCTATTCTAGACCACAGTGGATGAGGGCAAGAACTCCTCACCCACTGCGTGAATCCTTCTGTGCTTTGGTTTTCTTCTCTGAAAATATGTGTGAAAGAACTGTCACAACAGGGTTGTTGTAAGAGTTAACTAAAAGATAATGTTGGTGCACAGTATCTGACATGGTAAGAACCAAATATTGTTGTTATTTTAGTAGGAGTTATCATATTTGAAATCATATTTGAATCATTTGAAAGAATAAATCAAAGTACTTACACTTCTCCCTCACATCAAGATCCCTTGCAAACTTCTACCTACTGAGCATATAGCCCCAGGAAAGAAGCTGGGCTTTCCCAAGGTTAGAACAAAGAAGCCATTGATCAGTTGTAGATCTCATAAACTGACTCTTCTGAAACAACAGTCATGAAATTTGGGTTGTAAGAAAGAAAAGAATTTTTGCAATTGCCTCCTGTCTTCTTTAACATACTGAGAGGCTGGCTGGACAAACAATAGTAGAGTGTCTTAAATGAGAAGAGGGTAGGCTAGGTTAGGAAGAAGGTAGGGAATGCCTGGCTTCTCCGTTACCATCGGATTCTGGGTAGAAGAAGGCATGGAGGCAGGGATAAAAGGATGGCTTCAATTTTTCTTCTCTTCACAAATTCCTGGAGGTGAGGGTTGAGTGAGAGATTGGAAGTATAGAGATATTCTACAGAGGTTGAGGGGAATGACAAGGAGAAAGTGGCTGCTGCCCTCCAAGAGACTATTGGAAGCTATTACCTTATAGGTTTCCGCTTAAACATGGGGGCTGTTAGACCAAATTCAATTCAATGGCCTAACATGGCTTTGTACACAAAGGTCTAAGTTTAAGGCTCTTAGAGTCTCCCTCAGCTCCTGTATGGTGTGAAGCTTTCCAGATGTTCCTGAGCATCCTGTGGAATGAACTAGAAGGATCTGGATCAAAGTAGTCGAAGGACCTGCCTGGCAACTTTGCCGAAGGTGGTTGCCTAAGAAGAATGAAGCCATCCATCACAGACCAAGGTCCAAGTGGAAGTCACAGTCCTGTGTCAGGGAATACGTATTGTCAGCGAAAGTGGAGATGGGGCCCAATCTCCAAGAGGAAATGGTGGCCCCTAGCGTTGTCAGAGTCGAGTGACCAAAATATGAATGATTATCGCTAAAGGCAGTTTTTAGCAATGGTGCATCAGAGTACCCAGGGTGTGACAAGTCCCTCCTGAGATATTACCAGCTCGGGGACTAGGCCAAACCAGGAGAACTTTGAAGATACCTCATGCACTCCAGAACTCCACCTCCCCTAAGATTACACATACCGCAGTCATTCTACAGATATCCAGGTGGAGAGGGCAAAACTCTGACAAGTGTTTCCCTGACTCATCTAAGCAGAAACTGGGTTACAGAAAGAGATGGGTTGAATTACCAAGTTAGACTGAATTGGCAATTTAATTAAAACAACTTTTCTAAACTACCTGGTGGGTGTGGGATTGTGAAGAGAACCCAATCGTTTACAAAGAAATAAAGAATGCTTATTTCTTTGCACATCTGAGCATAGTCTGTATACCTTTCTGATTTTTCTGATATATCATCATTATTGTGTTATGTCATTATATCTATGGGAATTGAATTTTTCTAAGTCTTTATTTGCTCCGCTCTTTGTGTCATAGAGTATTTTGAGTAAAACTCCTTTGACATGAATTAACATCTGATGTGGATGTCTCTACTCCAAACTGCCACTACAGAACCAACCACAAATGAATATTAAATTAGGAAAAAAGGAGGAGGCCAGTCTCTGGGTTTCCATAGAAAATGCTGCCCAGCCCTAGTATAATCCACAGTGCTGGACAGGAAAATAATGGTGAGAGTTTTTAAGTTTACAAAGGACTTTTCTGCTTTGGTAGTCAATTGATACTCAACTATAATTCTTGTATCTTAACCTTTAGAATTTAGTGTCTTCCCCACATCTGTAGGGGAAGGATGGTGGTGGAGATGGAGGGGATACAGTAAAAAGGACTTTCTATGTTCAGGGCACTGATCTGTCCAGAGCTACTTACTCCTCCTCTCCCATAACTGTCAGCATCAATGGCTGGCCAGGAGCCTTGACAGGCAGGGAGAGTAAAGGGCTCACTGACTTCCAAGGCCAACAGACCCTCATTCAGGTCAGAGCCAGGCCCCTATGTGTCCTTGCGGCCTCCGCTTTTCATAGCACAGGAGGCAAGGTGACAGCGGAAAGAAGTGGGGTTTATCGGTAATATGCAGGTAGGACTTCTGACCCTATTTAGATGGAATGGGCTGTAGTGATTAGAATCACCGTCTCCTAGCTGCATGAACTTAGAGAAATTAGGAAATCTTCCTAACTTTAGTCTCCTGTAAAATGGGGAAAAGAACTGAAGCTTCTCATGAGGCTGTTGGAATTGAATTGTGACAATTTATGTAAAGCGCACCTCACACTACCTGGAACTGAGAATGGGTTCATCAGCCAGTCTTATCTGCTTATCCTCTGGGGCAGCTGTAGGCATGAACCTCACTACCTAAGTGAAATTCTGTAGAATACTTACGTTTTTTGAACAAAGTTTCTCTCATTTGTAAAATGGGACTAACTTGCATTATGTGAGAGCATTCAGAGATTATGATAAGAAACACATGTCTTGCTAATGTCTTTCCCCTTCCTCCCTTGACCTGTGGCTTCTGGTCAGTGGGGGTAAGAAGTCCAGAAGACCCCAGCAGAGATGCAACGAGGATGTCTTTGAGCCTGTGTCTTTGTTGCATATCCAGACTCTTTTGGAGAACTAGTAGGTCTGGGACGTGAGTAGGTGGCCTCAGAGAAAACAGATGAGAAACGGGGAAAGAGCATCACAAGAAGGGAAACAGAGAGTTGGTGCAGAATTAGAAATGAGAATCACGCTGACCTCCAGGCCATTTGATACATCACTGTCAAGATACCTTTCTAGAAATTCAGAGGTTTTTAAAAATTCTCCAAATAGTGGGTCTCTATCGCTTCCCATAGAGAGTCTGATTGCCTCGAAGACCACCTATGATAAGGTTTCAGCCTGCTCTTCAGGATTATTGCCAGCTGTCCCCCTTCATGTGCCCTTCCTAGTAGGGAAGGAGGGCAGGAAATTAATGAGGAAGTTATTATTGAAATAGAGTTGGAAGGGCTTCACAACTTGGAAAAATTCATTTCAGGTGGAGGAAGGGGCATGCTGAAATTGGAGAAAGAAAAGTCATGAATGACAGTAAGCTGTTTCTTACCAGATATTAAATTAACTCTGGCTGCATTGAGTTCAAAAAATGCAACTGTCCCCTGATTTATATTCCCTAGAGTCTAAGATATAACTGACTGTAACATACATCGTAAATCCTATAACAGAAAAAAGAAAACATATCACTTATAGAACACATCTTGATTTTTTAAAAATACAGAAAATTCTCTTTTTTTCTTCATTCAACAAATATTTACTGAAAACCTAGTATATGTTAGTCCCTATTCTAGGAACTAAAAGTAAAATAAAAGTAAAAATTCCTGTCTAATGGAAGGAGTCAGAAAATAAATATAATAAATTGCGTAATTATGTACCTGATAAATACAATAGGTAAAAAAGCTGGATAAGGGGAATTAGGATTACCAAGTGGGTAAGGGTGGACATTGGTGTTTTAAATAGGTGAGTGAGGGGCACCTGGGTGGCACAGTCGGTTAAGTGGCCAACTCTTGGTTTTGGCTTAGGTCATCTCACGGTTCGTGAGTTCAAGCCCCCCATCAGGCTCTGTGCTCACTGTGTGGAGCCTGCTTCAGATCTTCTGTCTCCCTCTTTCTAGCCTTCTTCTGCTCACATACTTTCTCTCTCAAAAATAAATAAATGTCAAAATTTAAAAAATAAAATGAAAGAAATAGATGAGAATAGTCCCAGTGAGAGGGTACCATTTGAGCACATGACTGGAAGGGAGAGAACAAACCCAGTGGTCGTCAAGGAAAGACCCTTCCAAGCAGAGAGAATAACCAGTGCAAATACATGCCAATTATGGTACCATATATCCCAGGGTTCTGTAGTCACGTGAACTGGGGACAGATAGTCCTGCCTACCATATCTCCTTTCTTAGAGGCCAAAATAAGCATTAGCACATTATTTACGCATTGTGAAACAAAACAAAATGTTAACTTTATTTAACCCAGCATATCTCAAACTTGTTAGGCAACCTAAACTGTTGTGACAGACATCTAGGAAGATCTCCAAGGACACCAGTTTTTGAGTTAGAAAAGTATGCTTTCTCTAACGAGTGTTATTTTCTGAGAAATATCTACTATAAAATGTGAATAATCCATTGCTGATCTGAACACCCTTCATATTTTTTTGAGCTTTGGGGTATTGCTGTATGGTTATTAACTAGGCATTCAATAGCAATAATGGCATGATTCTATTTATTGAATTGATAATCAAAATAATAGGCCACTATATTCTTGGATTTTATACCTCTTCCAGGAGTAGAAATGTTATATAAGTGTTATTGACCCTACTGTTTTGAAAATGTCTTGCAAATTAGGACCTAAATGTTTAAATTATATCCTTGCCCTTGCACAGGTTTGAAAAGTTGGTTCTAGAGGAGAACACCCTTTTATTCACTGCTGAAGCAATACATGCTGGCTATAACCATGCCTCGCCTAACAGCAAAAGAATGTTCAGAAGCGTGCCCAGCTAATTG
The DNA here is from genome assembly GCF_022837055.1 of Prionailurus viverrinus. Classification (NCBI taxonomy): domain Eukaryota; kingdom Metazoa; phylum Chordata; class Mammalia; order Carnivora; family Felidae; genus Prionailurus; species Prionailurus viverrinus. The sequence continues at coordinate 145,949,740 of NC_062568.1, forward strand.
AAACTACAGGGGGCATTTAAGTAGGCAAAGTGTTATTACTCAGTTTCAAATGTTTCCAGGATATCAGAATTACCCTTCCCTACTCCTGCAAAAGGCATTCCAGAAATGGTAATGGTCACAAGTGTTAGACTTCTGGCTTCTTTTTATTTCTCTTATTCCAGTTGCTTCTGACAGAGTCAGAGGGCCATCCGTGAGAACTGGAATTATCATGAGGAAGGCAAAAGTCTGGTAGTTTCTGGACCCAGGCCACTGGCATGAGGCTATTGCCAGAACATCTCCGATGTCAGTAATTTTTGAAAATTTGCCTCAAAGATTAATTTAAGCAGCAAAAGGACATTTTCCATCTACGACCTTTGAGTCTGAGCCAAGTTACTCTCAGTTTCTTTCAAGATATTGCTCTGAAAGACATTCCTAATACAGCTCACTGATTATTTTAAATGAGACCATTTGGTACATTGGATCATCTTTGCTTATTTGAATTAAGTCAGTGTTTTATAATTTCTAGAAAGAAAATAGCTTATGTTGGCCATCAGTCTCCTAGTTAGGCAGAAGTATTTGCAAAAGTGGTCCTGTGAAGAAGCCAGAGTTCAGGATCTCTATATAGACAGGTGTGAGCGAGAGCTTGGAATATACTGGTAAAGTCTAGATTGTTCTTTTAATCTTCTCACCACCTGCTGCAATCTGGGACCTACCCCATGTCCAAGACCTGGTCTAAATGAGGAAAAATATGATATGTGAAAGGAGCAAAATAACCTATTTGGTCATTATTCGCATTCTGGTTATTGGCACAGGAAAATCAGGCTGTAAATACAATAAACAATAGCGATGATTTAACACAAAAACATTACCTTCAGATTTCTACATATTTTCCCTGTTAACCTAAAGAAATAACCATTTATTAGGTGTCAGAGGGTGGTTCTATGAGACTATTAATATAGTTTTTTATATGTTAGTTTTTCCTCCTAATAAATTATTAGTTCCCAGAAGGCAAGAACAACGCATCATATATCTTTACATTTCCATGCTGGACATGTGGTGGGACCTCAAAATATAATTATTTGTTGGTTGGTTGATTGTGTGTAGTATTAGGTATAGTTAAACATTACAATTGCACTTTGTAAAGATTTTTCACTCTCTTATTGCCACCTCTCTGTCCATTTCTGCCTAGATGACTGGTTTCTCTGCTTTCTCTTTTGTTTCTTTTCCACCAAAAGCAAAAATGAAGTTAAACTGAAAATTGACTCACATAATTCTGTTGTTTGAATCCCTTCAATGTCTCAACCCTTCCTTGGAAATAAACTGGAATACATCCAAATTTCTTACCAGGGCCTATTAGTATCTGTATGATCTGCTCCTTATTTATTTTTCCATTCTTGGGTCACTTTTCCTCTTCTTCACCCCTCACTAGTCTTGGGCCCTACTGGTCCTTCTTTCTATAGTCTCACTCCCTCCTCCTAAGTCTTATGACCTTAGCACAGGTTGTTCTCTCTGCCTGGAATGCGGTCCTTATCCCCACAATATGCATAGCCAGCTCCTTCTCATTTAAATGTCTCTGTTTAGGGGCACCTGGGTGGTGCAGTCGGTTAAGCATCCGACTTGGCTCGGGTCATGATCTCATGGTTCATGGGTTCGAGCCCCGTGTCAGGCTCTGTGCTGACAGCTCAGAACCTGGAGTCTGCTTCGGATTCTGTGTCTCCCTCTCTTTCTGCACCCCCCCCCCCCGCAATAATAAATAAACATTAAAAAATGTCTCTATTTGGCCTTTTGTGATTGCCCTATATAAAGCTGGTGACCTCTGTTAGTCTCTTGTTTAGACATTTTAACATTTCTTTCATTGCATTTCCTATAAACTCTAATTATTTTCTACCTACTTATCTGTATAAAGAAGAGGTTGTGCCGATCTTGCTCACTATTGTATCTCCTGTGTGTAACTTGGTGCCTGGCATATGGTAAGTGTTCAGTACATACTTATTTAAAAGAAAAGTGACAAAGAGAAAGTGAATTTTTTTGCTAAATTCTGTTACTCCCAGAAATAAACCCATGCATATGTGGTCAATTAATTTACAAGGGAGGCAGAAAATACAATAGGGAATGGGGCGCCTGGGTGGCTCAGTTGGTTAAGCGTCGGACTTCAGCTCAGGTCACGATCTCACGGTCCGTGAGTTCGGTCCGTGAGTTCGAGCCCCCCATCGGGCTCTGGGCTGATGGCTCGGAGCCTGGAGCCTGCTTCCGGTTCTGTGTCTCCCTCTCTCTCTGCCCCTCCCCCGTTCATGCTCTGTCTCTCTCTGTTTCAAAAATAAATAAACGTTAAAAAAATTTTTTTTTAAATAAAAAAAAAAAAGAAAATACAATAAGGAAAAGACAGTCTCTTCAATAGATGATGCTGGGAAAACTGGATAGCAATGGGCCCTATCTTACACCCTAAACAAAATGGACTCAAAATGGATTAAAGTCTTGAACGTAAGTTCTGAAACCATGAAACTCCTAGAAGAAAACATAGGTGATAAGCTTGTTATATAGGTCTTGGCGATGAGTTTTTTAATTTGATACCAAAAGCAAACACAACAAAAGCAAAAATAAGTGGGACTACGTTAAACTAAAAAGCTTCTGCACAGCAAAGGAAACTATCAACACAATGAAAAGCCAACCTATGGAATGGGAGAAAATATTTGCTAACCACATGTCTGATAAGGGTTAATATCTGAAATATGTAAAGAACTCACAAACTCAAAAGCAAAAAAACCCATACAATCTGATTTATTAAAATGGGCAGATCTGAATGGACATTTCCCCAGCAAGACATACAGATGGCCAACAGGTACGTGAAAAGATGCTTAGCATCATTAATCCTCAGGGAAATGCAAATCAAAACCACAGTGATGTATCACCTCACAGCTGTTAGAATGGCTATTATCAAAAAGATGTGTTGATGAGGATGTGGAGAAAAGGAAACCCTTGTGCACTGTTGGTGGGATTGTAAATTGGTGCAGCCACTGGAGAAAACAGTATGAAGTTTCCTCAAAAAATTAAAAATCAAACTACCATATGATCCAACAATTCTACTTCTGGGTATTTATCCAAAGAAAACGAAAACATGAATTCAGAAAGATACATGCACCCCCATGTTCATTACAGCAGTATTTACAATAGCCAAGATACAGAAACAACCTAAGTTTCCATTGATGGCTGAATGGATAAAGAAGACAAGGTATATAAATACAATGGAAAATTATTCAGCCATAAAAAAGAATGAAATCTTAGTATTTGTGACAATGTGGATGAACCTCAAGGGTATTATGCAAAGTGAAAGAAGTCAGACAGAGAAAGACAAATACTGTATGCTCTCTGTTATATGTGGAATCTAAAAAAAAAAAAAATACATGTGGGGGAATGGGCCAAATGGGTGAAACGGAGTGGGAGATACAAGCCTCCAGTTATGGAATGAATAAGCCACCGAGACGAAAATTACAGCATAGGGAATACAGTCCATAATATTGTAATAGCAATGTATGGTGACAGATGGCAGCTACATTTGTGGTGAGCACAGCATAAGGTGTAAACTTGTCAAATCACTATGTTGTACACATGAAACTAATGTAACATTGTGTGTCAAGTATACTTCAATAAAACAACACCAACAACAAAACAAGCCATTAGATAGGGAGAATGGATTGCTTGTTGCCAGAAGCAGGGGTGAGAGGTGAGATAAATGGGTAAAAAGGTAAAACGAAAAAAAAATATCATTTGGACACTTTGGGCAGTGTGTGTTAAGAAGATCCAAGAGTAGGAGCAGGAAATCAAATAGGAGATTAATGCAGCAACATAGAAAAGAGACAGTGGCCATTCCAACCAGGATTGTAATCGAAGAGAGAAGAGATTGAGTTTGGGAACAGGTCTAAAAAAACAAAAACATGCCCTCATTGGAGACAAATGGCAATTGTATGGTACAAACCTGTGATGACATCAAAGTGTATTTAGTAACCCCTTCAGCATATCAATGACCGATCAAAATGTTCTTGGTCAGTGGCCATTAAAAAGCTCAAAACTTCTGTGTTCCTGATATATTTCGTAAAACGACTTTTGAAAATACAAATCAATCCCCTGCAATGAATGGACTAGAAAATATTTAGGTAGGAAAATAAAGTTTTAAGACTGAGATGAGTCATAAGATGTCCTCTAAGCATTATAGTATACTCTAGCTTTTGGAAATTTGAAATAGCTTATTCAACTCCTCTATTTTCATTTTGCAGCTGAAGAAAGAATCATAGACGTTAAATGATCTGCCTGGGATCTCGAAGCTGGTAAGAAGCACAACCAGAATTAGAATGTCTAGTTTGGGGTACATTTCATCATGCCACCTGTCTGATAGAACAATATCTACTAGATGCTTAGAGTTACCAACAATTCATAGTTTTGGAATCTCAAAAGTAAAAATATTAAGTTTTGGGAAAAGCAGAAGTTGTCTGTATAGCTTTGGGGATTTGCCTTTGAAGGGAAGGATTATTTATGTCTTTTTTTCCTTTATCTTCTCCCTTTCACTGTTGGCATACAGATGTAATGGCTAGAGCTACAGCAGCCATGTTGGATCCATGAAATGAAATCCACTTATGTTGAAAATGGCATAGTAAAAAGAGAGCAGCATCCTGGATCCCCAAATAATGATTTAGCCATCCTGGCATGCCTGGGAAAACTTTTACATGAGAGGGAAATAAACATCTGTCCAGTTTAGGGTTCCTTTGTCTAGCAGCCTAAACTCATAACAAGTATATGATTTGGTACCTTTAAGCGGCATGCTGCCCTTAAAAAAAAAAAAAAGGCTTGAATGTGCAGCATTGAGGTGATGGGTGGAAATGATATTAATGGTTAGAAATTCAATGATCCTTCATTAGACCATTGCAAATATTTGGTAAAATTGTTATCTGTGATATGTTGGAAATTAGACCAGGCACCAACATAGCCTGTAGTTTTAGAATTGTCTACATGAGTTGTCCTGTTCCTGGGAGACATTTTGGAAAATTTTTGGAGCTGTTTTTGGTTGTCACAATAATTAGAGGAGGGAATTTTGTGGTCAGGGATGGTAAATTTCTTGCAATGTAGAGGAAAGCTAAAACAATAAGAACTGATCTACATCCCTCATGACATCCCTCATGATGGTTTTTTTTTTCCCAGAAATGCAAAGACACTGTAAATTGAGGGAGGCTTTTATTATCTTATTCCAAACTTTACTAAGAGTTGCATACCATTTTGAAAAATCACCCACTGTAATGCTGTCTCAACATAACTCAATATCTTGGCATGAGGCTGCATTTGTAGCTATTGTACAGAGATTCTGTGTATAGGTATGAGCATCTCAGTACTTCATAATGTCTTCTAGGGTGGTTGTGCCTGAACATGTGCTATGAATCATTTCAGAAGTTATATGTGAAAATTTCAGATTATGCCCTCCAAAGAAAGCATGAATTCCCTCTATCCTTTTCTCTTTTCCTTCTGGCTGAAGGTAAATATGATAGCTGGAGCTGGAGCAGCCATATTGGGTCAAGAGACAGAGCCACAGTTGAGGATGACAGAGTAATTAGAGACAGCCTGCGTCCCTGATACTATACAGCTGCCATACATCAACAGTCCTGCCCATCTAAATTGTCAGGTGAGAGAGAACAAAGTTTTATATTATTTGAGCCTCTGTGTTTTGGTCTTTTTCTTTTTCTTTTTTCATTATAGCAGCCTGAGTAGATTTTATCTAATATAGATGTGAAGAACAAAATATAAGCAAAATGGAGCACAAATCACACAACTTCTTGTTAAATAACCAATCCCAGAAATACTTTCAATGACAAATGAAAAAGCCAGCATAAACAGAATGCCAACAACTTGAAAAAAACATTAAATTAATTAATTTTCTTTTCACTGTAACCAAGAATACAGAACTGGCATAAAAAAACACTTGAGAATAGAAAAAATAACAGGTTTATTCAATTCATAATTTAAAAGGTGTAGACGTATGTGTTTTAGGCATAAGCATGATACTTTTGTTCTTTTTACATACATATATAAATATATGAATAGGCATCAAAAATTTCCAAATATATACGATATCATGCCAAGCTTCCAAATGTATACAGTAGATAAATTTCACAAATTTAAAAATAATAATTTGAAAACAGAATACAAGCAGGTTAAAGATTTGGAATTTTTAATGTGCTTAACAAGTATTTTAAAAAAATAAACTTCTTTTGTATTTAAAGTGCACGGTGATCTTTTTTTGGATCATTATCCTTAATTCATATAGTTTTGGCCTACTGGGAAGTTTCTATTTTCACATAATGACAGTTTCATAATTTTGTTGTGATTTAAGGACCAAATATATTTACGCAGTGCCTTGTTCAGTGACTTGCATTCAGTAAGCACTCACTGAATGTTTGGCTCCACGAATCTTCAATGATAATATTCCTGAATGATGTGCAATTCTATTGGCTCCCATTTTATCACTATATCAATTATAGAGCAGACCAATTAAAATATGCCAACAAAAGAACTCAAAGAATTCTATCTATAAGTCTGATCTCATCTGTTAGAAAAAAACAAAAAACAAAAAACAAAACAAAAGAACAACAACAACAACCAAAAAAAAAACACCAAAGGAAACAAAGAAAGAAATGAAAAAAACTGGAATCTTGGTAACCAAATGAGTTTCCAAGAGAGCCAATTCTGAAGACAGAGATGAGAATAGAAGTCGTGGCTGTTGATTCCCCATTTCAATGCTTCGTTTTAGCTGACCACACTTCCTCCCTCTGTAGAGAAAATCGATGCACAATGAAATTATCTGTACTCATCTCTGGTAAATAAATAGCAGAAATCTTCCTTGTTTCAAGACATCAATGTGAAACAATTGTTCACATGAAGAATTTGGTTTGTTTTCTTCAACAGCTCTTCAACTGTCCGTTTTGCCAATTAAAAAAAAAGTACCACTTTTTCATAAAGTGAACACACAGCAGCAACCACATAGATGCAATGCAACATTTAAAAATTAGTTAGAGGAGATTTCATTCAAATATGTTTGACATATATTACTGAGAAACAAAAAAATGTTTGCACGTTTATGCAAACTTGTAATTTAGAAAGGAATTTGGAAGGCTTTTAAAATGTAAGGTAGATGAGCAGTAAAGATAGCAATTATCAGGTGGGTGCCTGTATTTAGCAGCTAAACGTATCACCCTTAAATTGCATATCTAAGATCCATGTGCTTACATCTGTGAACAGATCAAATCTGTGAAAGTATGACTCTATTTACAGTGTTTGTATGTGTAGTTAAGGAATTTTACAAATTATGTCTGCAAGTACACTTAGAATGCCTATGATGATGTTTTTACATGTGTAGAGTGTTAGGCTTTTTCTGGGTATTTTATACTCTGCCTCTCCAATTTGTATTTGGATTTCAAACCTACTTTGCAGGAACTGTATCTAATTCAGTGTTCTTTGCACCATGGGCATACTACTTGTACTAAATAACTGTTTATCATCCTCGAGCGCCTTAAAGTAAACACAACACAATTTCATCTGCCAAAACCCTGCTATGCATTTATATGTTGCTTTTAAAAACACATAACCCCAAGTAAATCACTTAAACATGGTTTGCTGTACAATTTTGGTCTGCTGTCTGTTTCTTCGTATTATTATTCTTCCAATGTTACATATATTTTCATGTCATCTCCATCTTTATGTTGAGATCAAGGCATTTTTACTACAAATTCAATTCTTTGAAAAGATAAGAAATTTTTGGTCTCTCATAAACCTTTTGCCATTCAGAGAAAAGGCTGAAAGAAAATATAAAGAAAGGGAAGGGAAGGGAAGGGCAGGGCAGGGGAGGAAAGGAAAGGAAAGGAAAGGAAAAGAGACCCCCACACTTACACACTCACACACATGTACAGTAAAGAAGGGTCATCTCATTACAGAGCAACATTCCAAAGATAGAGGCATTTAGCTATGGAATGGTTAATAACAGAGCTTTAATTTGAAAGAGATTGGAAAACCAAAGAGATATTTAAAATATTTTAAAATCACTCTCACATCTTCCTTTGTTGCTTCTTTTCAGTTCTTTCAAAGAAACTTGACAGCTCTAGGAAAACAAAACCCTTCAACAATTCTTGAAGCTTAGAGTCCCAGGCCTTAGAAAAGAACTCTTTCTACGTAGTACACATTTAGAGCTGACTTGAACTGAAGTACTAAACAACAGATCCGTAGCAGCTATTTCAAATTACTGAGATTCATCCAGAAATGCCAAAAATCTTAGAACCAGCAAGCCCTGATTGTGGGTTGAGAAACAAACAAAGGGGGAAAGAGAGAGAGGGAAACTTCTCAAAAGTATGCTTTTGTCATTGAATTTTTTTAATCACAATTTTCACCCAGTATATGAAATAATAATCTTTACGATAGCTTACTGTTGATTCTTTAACCTTTGAAAACATTTTAAACAATAGTGGCATTTTTCTATTCTTACCAGACACCGAGTATTCTCAGGCATAAACCATGTAAAGAGTCTCCAAGATGGAACTGATCGTTAGAATCCTAGACTTATACAAATAGGGTCTGTGGCGTGTAGCCAGAAACTCATGAGTTCAAGAATCAGAAGACCTTGCTAGGTATCTGCCTCAAACACTAATTCAGTCTAACTTGGGTGAGCTATTTAATCTCTAACCTTACTTCTCTTATCTGAAAAATGGGTATAGTATTATTTGTCTTGTCTTAGCTCAGAGTTGTCGTGGAGGTCAAATGAGATAATGTATGTGAAAGTGCTTTGATGCTGCTAAAGCATGTTGTAGATGAAGACTATTCATCTACAGGTGACACCTACATGTCAATGCATGGCAGGAACAGAATTAGAACTTGGGTTTACCCAAGTTTGGGTCTGTAAAAGATTTTCCTCACATTTTCATAGCGAGGCTTTGCCTGAAAAGCCCATGACCTGAAAGTGCCTCATGTATTCCCCTTCTCTTCTGAGCTCATGTGACCATCTCTTAGGCTAGGAAGGAGTCAAGGCCTGCAGAAGGAGCAAAGACATTCTGCCCTCTGATTCTAAAGTGCCTAAAACGATGACTCCTCCTTGGTGTTCCTTAGACGCCTAGGGTGAAGTTAGGTGGGAGGAGGGATTGGACTCGGAGCTATTTCCAGAAGAATGTACGCCAGCCTTGGTAATGGAATATATTATACAGCTCACACACATTTCTATTGCAATGCTTCCAACGTGTGTAGCTGCTATTAAGATTATTCAGATAAAATTCATCTGAAAGCATTATGGAATTCAGAGTGGCTTCTGGTATTTTATATTTTTTAATTAAAGAATTAAAATATATACAACTACTCGAGAAAGGACAGCCCAGAGTTTAAAAAATTGGGAAAGTTTGGCCTAATCCATTTCTTCCTATGCCAGAATAATGTAATTAGTAGGTATTTGTTGGAAAACCAATTCAGGGGAACATATTTAAGGGCAAATGTATGTGAGAGCTCCTTCCAACAACAACAACAAAAAGTGTGTGAGTCCACTTTTCTTTAAAAGATGATTATGTAAATAAATCTAATCACTCTTCAGTTGGTCATTATTGTGAAACCAATTATACTCTTTTAAAAAATTTTTCATTTTTAGAGAGAGAGAGTGAGAGAGGGGGAGAGGGGCAGAGGGAGAAAGCAAGAGAGAGAATCTCAAGCACGCTCCACGCTGAGCACGGAGTCAGACGAGGGGCTCGATCCCATGACCCTGGGATCATGACCTGAGCTGAAATCAAGAGTTGGACACTCAAATGACTGAGCCACCCAGGAGCCCGTAAATGATACTCTTTTATTCATTTATTTCACATGGCTTTTTGGGGTTTCCAGATGGTAAGAAGGACCACTAAATTATTATCTGAATTTAGTTTTTGTTCAGGCTGAAAAATTCCTTGGAATAACTTGGTGAGATGATAAATACACAGGCCAAATTATTATTCATAACAGTTTAATGCTTAACCTTAGACTTACACTCAGTGGAGGTGGAGATGGCAAAAATTTTTAAAAAGGAAATATATGTTCTGAATTTGGTACATAGCTCTTGCAAATCAACATATCCAGAAACTCTCCGAGCAGGAGAACTTACAAAGTAAAGGAAAAGTTATAGTAGTCTTATTTAATAGGCTTCTGAGGATTTGTAACAAAATTTCAATTATGTATAAAATTTTAAATGGGAAATGGGAAAAATGAGGCTAAGAATCACTGGACTAATTAGTAATAATAATAGAGGTACAATTTATTGAACTCTTATGCACATTTAGGCTTTATAATAACCCTGAAGGGTCACAGTATTAGCACTAGTATTCCCATTTGCAGATGAGGAAATTGGAAAGAGTGGACCAAAGCCATGGAGTTTATAAATGGCATAACTGGAATTCAAACTCAGTTCTAACTCAACTCAAAGTCTAAGGTGTAAACTCCAGGTCTCTGGGATGAGGAAATGGCAATAGAGAAATTCAAATAGTTTTTTGTATCAGCTGAACCTAATATGTGGCTGTGGTTCAAAGATGAAGCTTATAAAAATTTAAGAAATTAGATGTAGGGGCTCATGAACGTGAGGGGTTCATTGACCTTCCTGATAAATCCATCTTGCAGTTGTTTCATTTCAGGAATTCAGCCAACACCTAACACAGGCCTTTCTTTCCAGTTAGGATTCTCCTTCTAACCTTAAATCAAAGATACCACTAAGCATTTGTGCTAGGCCTTAGGGTAGTGGTACTCAAATTATTATTATTATTATTATTATTATTAATTATTCTTTTGCTTTTTTCTGCTCTAACTTATTAAAGGATATAACAAAGTCCCTTCTGTAACAGTGGTTCATTAAGACATGGATTCCTGGCAGGAAATGTCATTGCTCTGAAGTGAGACTCACACTGACAGGATATGAGAGTGCTTTTCTTCTCAAAACTAGTACTGTGTATTATTTGTTCAACACCCTAATTCTTTATTGCCTGTCCACTATTTACTAAGTATGCTGCTAGTTCCTAGATTACAACAGAGAACCACAGAGATAACTCCTACCCTAAAGAAACATTTAATTCTTGGAATTTCTGTTCATTATATCACCTCCTCTCAAATACACAGGTTCAAAACCTTAGTGAGGCCCATGCCTCTTTTCTTTCCTTCTCCACATATCTAGTCTATTGTGTTGGCTTTTCCCCATGAAATGTCTTTTGATTCCATCCTAATTCTCCTCTTCTGCTAGTACAAGTCTTTGTTTCTTCAAACTCTGATGATCAGAACATCTTCTTTAAGTTTCCTTCTCATTGCAACAGATATTTATTGCATACCAGGTCTGCATCAGGGAAAGTGCTAGGTACTTATGCTTCTACACTCTGATCCATTCCATATGTTGAAAATATACTCCCCTTGGATCCCCTCTAGAGGTTTTGTCCCAGCATAATAAGACTGAACGCTGTGAGGCTGAGTGTGGTGAAGAAGATTGCAGGGATGTTTTTGAGGTGGTACCATCCAGGGAAAGGAGCAGCTTGAATGCATCTGAAATAAGGTGCTGGACCTCATCCGGGGCCCACACTGATATGAAAAGCTGAAGCCCAGGAGATGGGAGAGGGAGGCCCCTTCATTCTGAGTTCCTGGGCCTGTCTCTACTGGAAAGATGACTGGTGATCAGTGAGTATTTATTAATTGGTTGATTGCAGTGTGTGCTGAGTCACAACTCCGTTAGCCCTGCAGCAGTCACGCAGCCCCGATTTATACCTTCTGTCTCCTCTTCATTACTCACCCTCATGCAACAATCAGGCTGATCTTCCCACTTCCATTCCCTTCTGTGTAGGTGCCTATTCAACTTCTCTTGTAAGCCCTGTCTTTCTCCTTCCTGCCCTAAAACAAAATGCATGATACCACAGGTGTTCCTCAATTGTATCCAGTCTTCTGTCATCCATAGTGACTTCCATACATGGTGAGACTGTGGGCTTTGGGGTCACAACTGCTGGGATTTTATTCCTGACTCTATTATCTTCTGGCTTTGTTACAGTGGGAAAGTCAACCCACCACTGTAAGACATAGTTAAATATATATATACATATACATATATATACATATATGTATATATGTATATGTATATATATATATGTATGCATATATAATTTCCTACACCCAACATGGGGCCTGAACTCATAACCCTGACGTCAAGAGTCGCATGCTCTTCTAACTGAGCCAGTAAGGTGCCTCTTAATATTCCTAATATTCATCTTTATCAGTATCTTGAGGACAGCTATGCCATTGACTTACTTCCTTTATATTCCCCACGGCACCACGTACAGACTGGACAAAGAGTAAGCATCCAATAAATACTTAATTGTATCCAATATGTATTGGGTAGTTCATTTTAAAACATAATGCAGTTATTCTCAGAAGTGTGCCACCGGGCATCTGAAACACGCTGTCTATTCTTGCTACAGTCCATTATTAGCACCAACTTTATCCTGTCTTCCTGGCCCCTCATCCTCATGCCTCATGTTACAAGTCACTAAACATTCTGGATTCATACTTTAGCATCGCTCCCAAATCTCTTCCTCCCTTGTTGCTTCCCCTGCCCTTCACCTCTACACCAGCTGTTTTGCTGCATAGACCTCCCCCTGTGGATGCTTAGCTCCAGCTTCCTTCCTGGATTCCGTCCCCCCATCACTGCCAGGTTAACTCCCTAAAACAGCATTTTTCATCATGTCTTTCCTCCACTGCTCATTTACTTACCCAATAAAGCCCACACTCCTCCGCTTGGTTTTTAACGCTCTTCATAAATCTCTTTTCACCTTTCCTAGCAATGTTTACATTTACCTCCATGTGCTCTCAGTTCTAGTCTGGAAATCTTACTCACTGTCCTCGTAACACTCTCTTCTCGTTTTCTCTCCAGAGTTTGGCTCCTGATATTTTCCGCATTTGTAATATCCTTTCCTATTCTCCTCATCAAAACAGATCCTGCCATCCTTCAAGATGGAGTAAAAATTCTGTTTTGTCCATGGATTTTCTTTCTACATCAACCAATAATGAACGGCTGGTCACTGGAATCCTGCAACAGCTGAGTGCTCACTGTATGCGAGGCACTATGCTGAGTGCTTAAATTACCAATAAGAACAAGAGTCTGTTTCTATTCTAAAGAATCTTCTGTTCTAGGAGTGCCTGGGTGGCTCAGTCGGTTAGGCGTCCGACTTCGGCTCAGGCCATGATCTCTCAGTCCGTGAGTTCAAGCCCCATGTCGGGGCTCTGTGCTGACAGCTCAGAGCCTGGAGCCTGCTTGGGATTCTGTGTCTCCCTCTCTCTGCCTCTCCTCCGCTCATGCCTCTGTCTCTCCCTCTCTCTCAAAAGTAAATAAACATTAAAAAACTTAAAAAAGAAAAGAATCTTCTATTCTTAAAAAAAAATTTTTATTTCAACGTTTATTTTTGGGACAGAGAGAGACAAAGCATGAACAGGGGAGGGACAGAGAGAGAGAGGGAGACACAGAATCGGAAACAGGCTCCAGGCTCTGAGCCATCAGCCCAGAGCCTGACGCGGGGCTCCAACTCACGGACCGCGAGATCGTGACCTGGCTGAAGTCGGACGCTTAACCGACTGCGCCACCCAGGCGCCCCAAGAGTCTTCTATTCTAAAGAATTTCTAATCCCCATAGTACTCACTGGGTCATTCATTTTTGTATGCCCACGGCTTATTTTATCACGCTAACGCTGCTTTGAGATGAGGAAACTGAGGTTTAAGGAGGCTATATGGCTTGCTCAGGTTCATACAGCTGATAAATGATCAACTTCATCTTTGATGTTCCTAAAGGCAGATACATGTTGGCAATTTTTTGGTGACGCTAACCATATCTGGCAGATCAAACGCTCGCTCAATTTACATTTCTTGAATAAAAACATTTTGATTTTTATATATGGATTTTTGTTTTTGCTTTAGCAACTTTTACAGCTAGAAGTGATTTAAAGACCATTGGCTTTTGATTTTTTATACCCCTAAAACATATCCATTAACTTGGTTAGCCAGAGAAATGTCGCAATCGGGGTCATCTCAAAATGGTCAATACAACTCTTGCAAATAAGGTAAATATGCTTATCAAGCTGTCTAAACAGGTGGACTTGTATTTGCTTTGCCCCTAGGCAAACTCAGAGTTTTAAAAACAAATAGGGGAAAACAGTCTGATTTAATTTTTATTTCCCAAATATGGAGAATTTGTATATTTGAAATAGCTTCCCTTGGGGCAGTACTGATGCAGGTAATGGTAAGGTAGGCCATTTACATCAGCAGGAGCTGGTTTTGAAGCAGAAAAAAATATAAACACTTCCCCAAGACAGACAACATCTTTTCCTTCTTGAACATATATTCACCTCAGAGAAAAAGCTTAGTAGAAAGGAGTCCTAACTGGGGCTTATAAAAGTTTAACAGAATAATATTAAACATTACATTTCTTTTTTTACAATTCAAAGTAATTTTCCTTTGAAGATGCGTATGACATTTTGTTTTCTCTTTCATCATGTTTATTTTAAAAAGGTTAATTTTATTTTATGGCCACATATCTATTTGCAAGTAGTTTGCTACTTATCAAGCTATTCTATCTAGATAAATTTGTACAACTTCCACGTGAAGGGGGGCATTCTTGTAAGGAAAATATCTACAGTACATAAAGTGCAAAAGAGCTGACCAGGGTTTTTATTATCATAACTTGTATCATTTCTGGACCACTGTCACTAGACATTAATTCCCATAGGGTCAAAAGTTATTCTGCATGCCTATGTGCTGCAAAGTTGGTTTCAATTATTAATAAAACAAGCAAATATTAAATGAGATGCACTATATGATACAAGGAAACAAAATAAGCTTGCAAATCTGTTTAATTTTATCTCTTTAGCTTTTATATACTTGTTTAAAAATGAGACATAGAAAATTCTCTGTACATTTAAACTGGGAAGATACAGTCAAAGGTATCTCCATGGTCTCATCCTTTTCAATGGGTGCCACTGGTTGTACATCAAATTGAGGATATACTGCTCATTATTAGCTTGCCATGCTTATCTTTCCTTCTCATTCATCTCTTCTTAGCTTCACTGCCAAGTAAATATCAACCCATTTATTAGGAAAGGATGTCAAGTAACTTGAAAGTCAAAAAGAAATCATGGCAAGAGTTAGAATATTTGAGTCAGTGCTGTGCTGGGAACTGTCTAATCACTGGCTCCCCCCCCCCCCCCCGCAACCCCCACCCCCCGCTCCACGGTGCTAATAAAACCCTGGTTTGTAGTGTTCACTGATTTCCTTGGCGTAAATGTCTCCATCAGTCAATTGCAAGCTATCAACACAATGCCACTGAAATGTAGAGTTGGGATGACATTTTATAAATTACGTCAGAAAGTATACTTAGGGTGTCCATTTTGACATTTTTCCACATGTAGAATATTAGGCTCTTTCTGGGTGCTTTTTTTTTTAAGTTTATTTATTTTGAGAGAGACAGAGAGAGTATGAGCGGGGGAGGAGCAGAGAGAGAGGGAGAATCCTGAGCAGTCACCACACTGTCAGCTCAGAGCCGGATGCTGAGCTCGAACTCATGAAACTGTGAGATCATGACCTGAGCCAAGATTGAGAGTCGGATACTTACCTGACTGAGCCACCCAGGCACTCCTCTGGGTGCTTTTTAAACGTTGCTTCTCTAATTGGTATTTAGAGTCCAAGCCTACCTATTTGAAAGGAGCTGACTCCAACACACCATTAAGCCATTCTCCCCTTAATTAGAAAATACATGCTTGAAACCAGTCACAACTGTTAGTCACAAACTAAGGTATTTAAAGTTTGTTACAGTTCAATTTATTTTGAATACTAATACCCACAAAAGATTCTGATTCAAAAGATACAAAGGGTGTGAGAAGTCTATCATCCCTGTATCCTAGCCACCAAGTTTTTCTTCCTTGAAAATAAGCAATGTTGTCGGTTTCTGTATCTGTGTTGTGTATCTATACAAAAATATTCTATGCAGTGTACATATATCCCATCCCCTATTTTTAAAACATAAATGGTAATACACTATGCGTACTATTTCTCACCTTTTGTTGTTGTTGTTAATACATATTGATAAATGTTTTATATTTATATATGAAGATCTTCCTTATTCTTTTTAAAACTGTGTAAATATTACATTGCTGGATTGTTCCATTATCCATTTGAACTGTCTCTGATTGATGTGGATCTATTTAGTTATTTCCTGTTTTTTGCTTTTATACACATACGAAGTTCACATTATGGCATTTTATATGTGTGGTTTTCCACATGCATATGTATAGTCTTAAATACGTCCTCAGGTCAATTCCTAGAAGTGGAATTTCAGTTTCAGTATTACCAAACAGTTGTATCTTTGCTAATGTTATACATGGGGGAAAAAAATCTCCAGATGACTTTGATTTTTATTTCCCAGATAATGAGTGAGATTGACCATCTTTTATTTTATTTAAAAGAGCTTGCTTTTCTATGAAGTTTCTATATATTTCCTTTACCGTGCGTTATTGAGCAATTTTTAAATCTTGATATATGGTAAGGATAAGTTATGGATCCAAATTATTTTTCTTCGTATGACTATCCTACTCTTTCAATGTCCTTTATTAACTAATCATTCTTTTCCCCACTGGCCTGATGTGCATCTTTACGTATTAAATTCTTCTATGATTTTGTATCTTCATGGACTTTATAAGCTATTCTATTTATGTTTGTGCATGTTCATGTATTTGTGTAGTATATATGTACATGTCAATATTATATTGTTTTAGTTAGTAAAGCATTACAATACATTTTCATAACTGGAAAATGTAGTTCCCCATCATGATTTTTCTTTCTATGACTTTTCATGGTAGGGGGCACCTGGCTGGCTCAGTTGGTAGAGTGATGAGTTCGTGAGTTCTAGCCCCAAGTTGGACATAGAGCTTACATAAATACATACATACATACACACATACATACATAAATATATTTTAAGGACTTTTCACGGCTGTTTTTTGTGTATTTTTTGTAGGAATTCTGGCATCAGCTGATCTTGTTTCAAAGATACTTAGATTGATACTTTATATTAGGATCAATATTTATAGGTAAACTTAGAATAATGGACATATTTATGATGTATGTCTTCCTACCATGAACATTCGATTTTATGCTTCTCTACCTATTCAAGTCATTTCTGTTCCACAGAAGCTTTTAAAGTTTTATCCTAAAGTGTTTGCTCATTTTTTTGGTTAAAATTTTCCCCAGATATTTTTTTTCTGTTGCTGTTGAGAAGCCAAACTTCTATTGTCCTACAATTTACAGCTTTTGAATGACATAGTTGGAAAACTGAGAAGTAAGAAGCCTTCCTCAGAACATATTCAGAGACAAAATTTCTATGGAACCTTTGAATATAAAAAAAACGACTAGAAATGAGCCAAAGACTTCTTGTTGAATAAGAGGTTTGTCTACTCAGTTTATTGGACTCGAAAATGGCGACAAATCCCACGCAAATTAGCTTTATCACTCTTACAATTTAAGAGGTAAGATATTGATTTTACCTGTCTTCCCATAATTACATGGTAGCTCACTGGTTTCATCATTTTAAACGTTGAGTTTTTTCCTCAGACTTTTTGGTTTGAGATTCCTTTTTTTCCTCAAAAACTCAGCAAGCAAGCAAACACAAAAGATAACAAAATTACTGCTTACACTATGCATACCTCTCATTTTTGAGGTACGTCTCACTTATATTATAGGTCAGCCTGGGGATTCTATTCCTCCTTGATATGTACTGTTGGCCGCTCCTGCTACCACTGAAGCAGGCTTGGGTGTGTGCTCACTGTATGGAGACGAAGTTCTCTTGAATGGACATATTATATACATAGTGCTCCTCCAATAATGATTCTTCCTTCCCCGATTTCAACATGCTTCTTGATCACAACGAACCAGCCATTTTTTTTTTTGCCCCCTTTCCTTGAGATTCTTGGTCCTTACCACTCCACCAATTCCTAGCATTGATTTTATTAAATCAGCACATAGTTTATTTAAAAAAAAAAGTTTGTATCTCATCTCAATGCCGATGACAATGTCTTCTCAACACTGCCCACGGCAGACAGAGGTTAATACACTCAGGGGAAAGACTACTAAATCATAGTGCATATTTTGTATACTCAGCCAAAAGAAAAGAAGAATTTAATTCCTCCACATCATCTTTTCTTATGTCTCAGTAGCCTGACACCTTCCTCAATCACCTAACTAATGTGCGGAAAGAATGAAAACTCTTTGAGAAATCAGTGACCCAGAAAGTTACAAACCAAAAATTATGAAGCATCAAATGACATGCTATTTATCATTTTTCTTCTTCATAAAATTCACCACTTAGACACTCTGCTTGGTGGTTATATATAAAAATGTTCTCTGACTGTGTGGTTCATATGATTTTAATATGGTATATACACATAAGTGTAAGATCTTTTTATTATAAAAGTATTACTAGCTTATTAAAGGAGCCTTAAAAACAGAGAAGTGTAGGAACAAATCCCGGATTCATTCGTGTTCCTAAATTCAAACACAACCTCTCCTTCAAATATTTTGAAAGCATGATTTTACCCATATATATTCTATGTAAAACTTTATCCTGCATAACACATTAAAAGCATTTTTCTTTTTATAGTGTATTTGAATGGCAAAATAGTTTTAAAATAAAGTAATATGGGGGTGTCTGGGTGGCTCAGTTGGTTAATTGTCTGACTTCAGCTCAGGTCATGATCTCGTGGTTTGTGGGTTCCAGCCCCGCATCCGGCTCTGTGCTGACAGCTCAGAGCTTGGAGCCTGCTTGTGATTCTGTGTCTCCCTCGCTCTCTGCCCCTCCCCCACTCGTGCTCACTCTCTCTCTGTCTCTCTCAAAAATAAATCAACACTAAAGATATTTTTTTAAATACAGTAATATGACAGACTTCTCCCATCGTTATATAGTCTAATTAGCTGTAAGAGACAGTAGAATATAGCAGTAAGTGCATGGCTTTGGAGTCAGACAGATGTGGGTTCATCAACCATATGTGTCTTCCTCTCTATATTCTTCACTTTTCCCCCAAGGATTGAATTGCTGATTTTTGGCTGAGAGTATGACCTCCCAGGATGAAGATGTCATGTCCTTGGCTTCTTACAGCTAGTTGTTCTATCCAATGTGATGTGAGTGAAATGGTGTATGAAACTTCCTGGCTTTATCTTGAAAGTAAGGGAATATGCTCTTCCTTGCCCCTTCCTCCTTTTTGCTGGCTGGAATGCAGATATGAAAGCTGGAGCTCAAGCAGTCATCTTGATCCCAATGGCAAAAGCACACTCCTGGGATGAAGCAATGGAAAGCTAGAAAAGCTTGGTTCTCCAAGGACTTTGTGGAATGCCATATTCGCCCCAAACTGTCTACTATCATGGGTTTTTAGGAGAGACAATTTTATACATGTGATTTTTTAAAAGTCTATTTATTTTGAGAGAGAGAAAGCATGAGCAGGGTAAGGCAGAGAGAGGAGGAAGAGAAAGAATCCCAAGCAGGCTCCATCCACGCTGTTAGTGCAAAACCCGATGCAGGGCTCAAATTCACTAACACCGAGATCATGACCTGAGCCAAAATCAAGTGTCAGATGGTTAACTGACTGAGCCATACAGGTGCCCCAAGACTTTTATACATGTTTAAGTCTCAGTTAAGTTGGGGAAATTCTAAGTCACTCACAGCTTTATCTAATTCTAACTAATACAATTCTGTTAGTACCAAATATAGATGAATGGTGGTTTCTGCCAAAAGGGTGTGTATTCTTTTTCCATAAAAACAAAATAAAACAAACAAAAAGTCCTCAAAGGCAGGCAATACGAGGGTAACTTGGCGGCTCACTGCAATGGTCGGGAACCTAGATTATTTTCCTTGTTTACTTTGTCATTGTCACTTTTTTCTCTAACCCCTTCATGATCCCCAAATGGCTCTTTCAGCCTCTAGCATCATCTTCTTACATAAAAATGTATAAAGGCGAGAAGAAAGGGAGCAGGAAAAGAGAAAAAGAAAGGTTGTAGGAAGCTATTTTCAAGAAACCCCCAGCATATTTATTCTTAAATCTCATTGAATTATATCATATTCCCATCCCTAGGCTTACGAGTTGCAAAGGAGGTTGGGAGGTTGAACTACCCTAATCAGTTTAGACTGACCTTGATTCATCTCTTGGAGCTGTTTACCTTTCTCCTCAAACAAAATCAGAGCTCCATTAGCAATAAAGAAACTAGAATGCCAGAAACATGAGTCATTAGCTGTATCTGTCACACTTGCCGTATGACCTTGACTTTGTGGCATTATCTGTGCAATGGGGTGACAACGATACCCAACTCTTAGGAAATCAGAAGAGATGCTATTTGAAAGGAGCTAGCATTGCTCATACTGTTTGTTCCATATATGGTAGGTACCATGACTATTACTATTCCCTTGAGTTGATGTATCTGACCCTATGCCAAGGACATTTCGGGTTAGTTTTTGCTTTTTTTTTGGCTATTATATATAACTTTAAAATTAATATCCTTTATACAAGGTTTTCCCCCCTCTCTCTGCTTAGGATTCTTTTCTTGGGTACATTCAAGAAGTGTAATTACTGGGTCATTCAATATTAGTGGAATAAATTATGGCCCTTCTGGGATACCACAAAAATTGCATAGAAATCAGGAAGCCACGCACTCCTTATACCTTCCTTGGCAAGGATATTGGGCTACACATAAAGAACACTCAGTTTTTGGAACACATTTAATACACACAAACAGAATCAATCCTGAGACATGTTTATTTTGTTATGGTTCTGACCTTCCTCACCCCCCCCCTTTTTTTTTCCAAATAGAAATCAATGTTCATTAAACTTGTCTTCAAATTTCTGGGTTGAACTTTCTACCTTGTCATTTTCTGTGTGACCTTGGGCATGAGAATAATATCTGTGACTCCATTCACTCACCTGTAAGATGGGGATAATAAAAACAGCCTACCTATCTGCAACTGAGTAAATGCATAAGGGAGCACTTTGGAAACTATAAAGGACTCTAGCTATATATATGATTATTAGTATCTTTGGAAAAGTTTGAAGATTAAAAAAAAAGAATGCTGTCAACTTAATAAAGCAAGTACTTTTGTGTTCCAGACATAGTTCTTAGTACTCAAATTATATTGCCCCATTTAATCATCACCGTACCCTTAGGAGATAAACACCATTATTATGGGCACTTTTATGGAGAAACTGAGGTGCAGAGAAGTGAAATACCTTTCCCAAGTCACTCTAGATTTGAACCCAGGCAGTTTGATGCTGGAAAGCCTAAGCTGAACCACAATGCTACACTGTTTCTGCGTGTTTTTAAAAAACACTAAGATGGGGGCATTTGGGTGGCTCAGTCAGTTAAGCTCCTGACTCTTGATCTCTGCTCAGGTCATGATCTCACAGTTTGCAGGATGGAGCCCTGCATTAGGCTCTGCGCATTAGGCCCTCCCTGCTTGGGATTCTCTCTCTCCTACTCTCTCTGCCCCTCTCCTGCTCGCGCTCTCTATATTTAACATCAGATTGGAAGACTTCTGCCTGAGTAACAGCCTGTGTAGCCAACACTTCCCCTTCCGCTAGATAGATGGTCCTGAGTACAGCCACGTCAGGTTACGCGTAATACGAACTTGAAGCAGGAGCTAACAGGATATCTGACTCAAGTTGGGCTACTTCTCTTCTTGTGGGTGATCAGACATATTCACAGGTGCTGAGGACTAAAGAGAAAAGAGCAATCAATCTATCCCTAGAACCATTGGTGGAGAAGGTGACATTTGTGTTTGATGTGCTTCTCTAATATTTTATAACCGCACGACTCCCTCTGTGTCTTCATATCTCCCTCCCTGCTCTTCATTTTCTCTTACCTGTTCTACGCCTGCCCGGCTAGTGCCTGTTGCTCAGAGCTAAGCTTTCCATCT
Source organism: Prionailurus viverrinus (assembly GCF_022837055.1). Lineage (NCBI taxonomy): Eukaryota > Metazoa > Chordata > Mammalia > Carnivora > Felidae > Prionailurus > Prionailurus viverrinus. Next base: position 145,971,716 of record NC_062568.1, read on the forward strand.
TTCAGCTAAAAACCCAGTTTCAATTAATTTCTTCTTTAAAGGAGTCTAATCAATGAACTTCTGGACTAAGGTGTTAATAACAGAAATGAAGCAACGTGCTGATTTTCTTTCCAGAGAGAAATGCATTTGAACATATAAGGGTGATAGCTGAATTCGGAGATGATAACAGGGCATTAACAGCACCTGGTGGGTGAGGAAGGGACTATTGGGTGGGATTTGGAGTACCTTTCAACTCATGCAACTGGACCTACTCTGTCTCAGACAGGAAACAAGTAAAAGAAAGCTAGGGTAAAAAAAAAAAAAAGGAGCAGAAGGTGGAGGGGAGAGACATCTCTGGCAGGCAGAAGATTATTGTGGTTTTCTTTAGGAAAGCAAATGCCCGGTCTTCAAACCTCCCTTGCAGTGAGGAGTGACAATGGCCAATGAAATATTCACAGTCTGCTCTGGATTTCTCACGTGGGTGCTTCACCTCCCTCCTGGTCACTTCCTCCTTCTTTTCAGAAACGAGGACATGGGATTAAAGAAGCAGCAGCAGCCATATGTTGATGGCTGAAGGAAAAGGCTAAATTAATCCCAAACAGCTTGGTTCTGACATCCTTAAGCCACTAATCAACACCAACAAGGCCTACCCCTGAGTGTGGGATTATGTGGGGAAGAATAAGTTCCTTATTTATTTAAGTTACTCGTTTTCTATTATTTGTAGCAGAACACAATTCTTAATCAATATGACCTCTGGCTGAAATGGGCTAAAGGCATTGAAAGTGGCCTTCAATGACTACCTTGCACCTTCCCTAACTATATCTAAAGGATCTACTATTGATTAAGCACTCACAGAGCACAAGGTGTTTTGCTAGCACCACTGACTTCTTATACGACAGCATGAGGGTGATATTATTAGCGTCTGACAGAGGATGCTGAAACTCAAAGTCACATAGTGAGTAAATGGAGGGTAGATGGGAAACACTGGGTCTTTTTCTGAAAGGTATATGTATTTTTCCACTTCTCTCTCCTGTCCTGTCTCCTAAGCAGGGATAGAGTGACCGCATTCCCTAGTCACTTCATTCCTATTCTTCCACAGTGATGTCACAGAGGATTATGCCCCCAAATAGAAGCTGGTCAATGCTGGCCTTATAAGAATTTTTATGAACACTGAAAACGTTCCTTACAATTAACTTACTTTATCAAACCATCAGGGTTTGCTATAAAAATGATCTGTATTCATGGAAAACACATTGGGCTCATGGGTAGGCTTAAAATAGACCCTAAAGGTCAGGTAATACTTTGAAGGAGTGATAATGGTCTTGAGTAAGATAAAGGAAAATAATAATGCAGGAAGATCAAGGAAGGAAATACCAGAATCTAAATATGAAGAAAGAGTGTTGGAACAACACCATTTTAGCCCCTTTGGACTTATGAGCCTACTTTTCTTTCATGGCTACCCACCACATGCTAACTTCCCAACCTTCTGGCTGTCTTGCCAAGGTGGCTGACTGGTCCTGACAAGCATCAGATGAAGTCATGAAGACAGAGCCCCACATCCATCGTTATTTTAAAAGAAAAAGAATTTAATGTGCGTGCTATTTTTGTAAATATGCTTCATAAGGCTTCCCATTTTGACTGATCATTTCAGTTCTGGACATTTATCCTAAGGAAATAATTACTGAGATGGGCAAAGATTTTAAGTTAAGATGATTATTTGTCGTATTGCTTATGTAACCAATATATCGGGACAACCTGAAAACTAGTATTTTGAATCATCAAATTTGAATGATTATATTTGAATGTTTGGATGATCAAATAGTTCATTCCAACAGTGCAACGTCACAGAGCCATTTAAAATACAGCAGAATCTTCTATTACTCTGTGCTGCCAGTGAATAAGGCGGTATGCACTATGTGCTACCATTTTTGTAAAAAATAGAGTGCATGAATGTTTATGCACCGAAAATACAATAGAGGGACATATATATGGCAAATGTAAATGAGTTATTTGGGGAAGAGAGGTTGCAGGAATTTTTATTTTCTTCTGGTTGCATACATTTTATTTTTCCACATTGAAAAATTATTTTTCTACATACCAGTTGTGCTCTAAGAGAGGAAACATTGAACGTAAAAATAGTGAAACTATGAAAGATGGTGCCCATGTAGATCACACAACAAACAAAGCGAATGGTCCACTCCTACACTGTCTGTAGACACTGCCATCAGGAAACACCAGGAGATTGTTATTTTCTGCTAACAGAAAACACCCCCCACCCCCCACCCCCAGGTGCTTGGCTCCTCAGAAACATAATGCCTCTCTCCAAACAGAATCTGGTTGGGAGACACCACTGTCATGTTCTAAGCAGAGGCAGAACCACATTATTAGCCATGAATAAAGGGAAGCAATCATTTTAGAAGCCCTTAAAATAGCACTAACAGCCACAAATGCAGATTCTTTTAGACTCCCTTCCTTAAGACACTGATGCTGCAGTTTCAATTATTTATTTTCATTCTTGCCTCTCCTCCTCTGGCTGTTGTCTGTCTGGTGATGGGGAGGGACACCACTGACCAGAAAATAGAGCCTCTTCTGCACACTAGCAATCAGAGACCGAAGGAAGCTTGTTGGAAGGATGAAGAAAATTAGTTAGAGACTGTCACCACGCATACTGTTTGCATCAGATGAGAAAGGATATACTGTTAATACTTAAATCGGGAAGGAATAGCAGAATAAAAAAAATATTCGACCCTGTTTCTTTTCCTTGTCCCACTTTCTTTTCACCACGCCAGTATCAAAAGTCTATCTATATGCTGCATATTCCCAGGAATATCTGGCAATATCTGCAAGGGCACAACTTTGTAGACATGGCAAGACAAATGCTTTATTAAATGTTATGCCTGATGCCGAATTCTAAGTTTGTTCTTTTCCACCCAAATTTAATATTTGGAGGTTTTGGTACATATAAGCTTGACAAATCAACTTTCTGTTCTTGAGTTAAAGGCAAATAAAAAGCATTCAGAAAACTTCATGAACATCAAATGTCAATTGCAGCACAAGATTTTGATACGACTGTACGTAAATCTGAAACATATGGATTGAATTTTCCTTGCAACATTCTAGTGTTTGGAAGGAAAATCTGTGCAAAAATGTGTTGCGGGTTTTCTGAAACCCCCAAAGTTGAAAAAACATTTTGATTTATTTAGATTTAGAAATGGGATAACCATTTTGCACCCCAGGAAACTTAATTAGGTACCACATTCAGTTCTGCACTGCATGGCACAGGGGCCTGAATGAGTGATCCCCGCTTTTCAGTTGTATTGAACGGTTTTAAGTACATTTGAAGTATGGAATCTAATCAGTGGAGGAGCCAAGAGGTTTCCTTGTGGGGCTCTAACTACCCCATATAATCTCCATCAGCTTCCCCTCAAGTCACCTCCAATAAACATACAATAAATAAACAATAAACAAACAGAAGATGCAAACCCAAACAACCACACCACTTAAGTAAAAACTGCAAGGTTGTTACACAAACTAAGCCTCCAGACAAGTTTCCCTAGCCTACAGAAAATTCCTGTGTCTCCACTGCCTGAAGTACGGAGAAACACTGACGACCACCCTGATTTTGCTTGGCTTTTTCGGATCTTGTCTCAGACTTGAATCCTTTAGCCTGACTTAACCGCATTCCTCTCCAACCCTCAGCAAAGTTCCAACCAGGAGCCCATGTCCCAGCAGGTCACACCATTCTGTTACTCTGCTGGGTCACGGGGATTAACAAAAGGTACCAGGAAGAAGCCGGCTAACATAACGTTTACAGGAAGGTTGCGCTGCCACGGACTGCTCTACCAGATCAGGATGCGGGTTGTCCTTCAAAGACATTGATTTGCAACTGCATTTTAGAAATGTCTCCTTTTCCAGGTTAGAAATCTTTTCCAAATTAGAGATTCAGTAAATGGAATTGGGTTAAGACTTCCTTTTGCTTGCCTTTCTAAAGGTGTAAGAACGTTACACATAAACACAAAAACCAACACACAAGGAAACAGCGTAAGCTTTTGATTCAGGAAGTTTTGCACAAAGTAGAAGTTCAATTAATGTTACTTCTTCCTTCTTATTTCCCTGAATATTCTAATAACCATATTGCCTGGAATTTTGGTTCAAATCATCAAATAAATAACCAAAGCCAAACAAAATAGAAATCAAATTATCAAAAACAATACCCACAGTCTGTTAACAAAGTTCTCAGCTTTTTTTGATGCCCAGGGATACAGAGATACTCCAAATTTCCACTCCGAAGTCGTGACCAGTTGTGCAGGTTTGTCCTCAGCAAACTGAGAGACTGTTCAGGATTAATTACAAAATGGAAGGTCTCTCTCTCTCTCTCTCTTTTTCTAAAATCGATAAGCACTAAAAAGAGAAAATGACCCAATAGAAAAATTTAAGGAAGATAGATATTTTAATTTTTCACACAAAAATATACATTTTTCTAAGACCACAATTACATTACAAAAGGTAAATATTCATGTTTTTTTTTTCCTCTGTCAGTTATCAAACACTGGCTTGAGAGATATTTGCTGTTACCAGGCATTGGGGAGTAGGTAAAAAAAAATTAGCCAAGAGAAAGCAATGATTCTGATTAAGTAAATTCCATTGAACTCTTTCTAGTAAACATTATTCAGGTCATGAATGCTAATTTGTCCTGCAGGGGGCTGTGGGTAATTACCCAGAAAAACTATCAGCTTTATTGAGTTGCTACAAAACAGTATAACTGCATGGTACACTGTAAAAGAAGACAACCTTGATGTGTACTCACAGAAGTGGGTATTTTTCCCCCCCACTAGGAAGATTTTATAGCCGAGAGAGAAATGATAATAAATGGCATTTCGCTTAGAAAAATAGAGCCACGTCAGCGTCACTTCCTGTTTAATAGTCAAATAAAATTCCTGACATGCATAGACATGTATCTGAGAAGTGCCACCAAAACACCCAAACACTTTTAGCTTTCTGCATATTTAAAATTGCATAGAATCAGAACCGTCTTAAAAAATGAAGCAAATATGGCACATTGGCCGCGTTCCAGCAACTACACAGAACTGCTGACATTACTAAAATCTAGATAATTTAGTCCCATATGGGAATCCATACCACAATTATGTTGTCCCTGCTCCGACACAGCCCTGATTTTGCACTTCTTTAAGCCTGGCTTTTTATAATCTTAATTCCCTTCACCAATAAAGCAATTTGCATTCACATAGTCTTCCTGGCTAAGACAGAAAGAAGAAGAAATCTGTTACATGACCTTGGTCTCTTTACAGTTGATTACAAGGAAACAAAGTCTTCAACTAACCCGTTCTCTCATCTTTTTTTAATTGATGTGAAACATCACACTATAAACTGTTGAAGGCTACCCGCAGCAGGCTGGAGACTCACATATTAAGATGTAGGAGGCTCACATGTTTAAAATGACTTGGTTTGCTCATTTAGCACGATGAGGTAAAACTCATGCTAAGTTCACGCAGATGTGCATCACGGACAAACACCTACATATTAAAGAGATGGCATTCCTCTATGAAAAAAGGCACGGAGCTATTACCAAATGTTGAGATTTAAAAAGTTGTTTTTACAACTCTCCATCCTTTACTGAAATCATTTGAAAAATGTGCTTGCTTGGTTCACTAAGGCCTATCCTGACACTTCATAAGTTTAACAAAAAATAATCATTTCCAGAACATTGTTTTCTCTGTAATTTGGTCCAAATAGTGTCAAAGTCAAATATTCACATGAAATGTGTTTTTCTTTTTGCCTCACCTTGCCTGCCTTAAAAGACGAAGCAGCACAGAAGAACCATGTGGCAAGTATAATCATATCAAACAATTAAACTTCGATGGGAAAAGTGAGATTACTAATTAAAAAAAAAAAAAACTCTTGGGGCGCCTGGGTGGCTCAGTCAGCTAAGCGTCCGACTTCAGCTCAGGTCACCATCTCGCAGTCCGTGAGTTCGAGCCCCGCATCTGGCTCTGGGTTGATGGCTCGGAGCCTGGAGCCTGCTTCAGATTCTGTGTCTCCCTGTCTCTCTGCCCCTCCCCCATTCATGCTCTGTCTCTCTCTGTCTCAAAAATAAAACGTTAAAAAAAAAAACTCTTTTGGTCACCCTTTTTCCCTACACAAAGAAAATAAGAGGTGCAGGTTACCTATACTTATTAACAGCAATGCTTTTGGAGGACTAAAATATTAAAGGAACAATCCTAAAGGTCCCTAGTCATCTGTGTATCGAGGAGTCTGTGATCTTCTTTAGTTGTGGTCTTAGTTAAAACGGCGACAACATCCCTTGAGGTACCAGTAGGTACCGTTGATTGCCAATGATGATTTATTTGGGAAGGATGTTACCCCACATTCAAAACAGTTGAGTGACAGTTGTATCTGGCTGTCGCTACCTGAGATATTTCATATTATTTTAGATTTAATATAATGTTTACTCTGAAGGGTAGGGATCTATTTTGTTTATTAAAAAAAATTTTTTTTGGTCCAAGATCAGGAACTATTTCCATATGGTCTTTAACGTTCACATTAAGCACCAAGATGTAGTTAAAAATGTGAAGCTTTGATTGTGTCCCTTGTTAATATGATTAAGCTTGCAGGGCATGCTCTTCATTTACTTTCTTGTGAAAACTTGTATATACTCACGTATCACACCCAGAAAGCTATTTTTTCCTTGTCAAATAGTTTTTTAAAAGGAGCCTGAAAAAGGCACTGACTATGAAAAAAGACAACCCAATAATGGAGAGTTCAAACTGTTCATGTGTACTAATAATGAAATCCACCAAAGTATTTTTCATTCTTTCTACACCTTGACAGTGACAAAAAGGAGCCAACATAACTTTTCCCCCCCAGCGGATTAAAAGCAGCTCTCGGTTTTCACTGTAACTATAACCTATGTCTAGTAATGGCCTTTCAGTAGAATTAAAAAAAAAAAAATCAATATTATCACCAATGCATATCTTCTCTGGTTCTAGCCTTGAGAATATAAAATTGTTTTTTATCATGGCTCATTTTAAGGGAAAATGAGTACCATATGTATTTCATATATAGTATTAAAGAGTTTGAATGAGTGTGTTTGTCAGGTTAACACTTCTGGTTTTAATAAGGAATTTTGTTTTTCAGCCCTCTTTTCATTGCTCACCTAGGACCTAATCTGCCATCCATACTCTGAAAAAATTCCCTCCAGACTGCAAACTCGGGCCGCATGAGGACTTGTCGAATGTGCGTTCAACTGGAGGATAGACACCTGAGAAGTATTATTATATTCAGCTTTCACATTATCGTTATCACGCCCAACACAGCTAGCCCTGTAAGTAATAATTATTAACATGAATGTTAGTTCAGTCTAATTTAGTTCATTAGCAGGATAACTCCTTTGATTTCCAAAGAGGCATCAGGACACTTGAATCAGTGGGTGGTACCGGTGTGTTTATTACCATCATTCATTTAACTTTTGCTCCTGACGGTGGTGTTTGTTGAGTGAACAGACGCTGAATATGTAGCAAAGCTCCACAAACTTCCTTTTCTGGACTTGAACGTGTGCAGAGAAAGCCTCGGGGTCTTCCTTCATCTGTCACCCTGGAATTCCCTCTGTCGGGCGGACTTGCAAGGATTAAGAAAGTTGTCCCCAGCATGTATTTCACTAAATCCTCACATCCCATTCAGCACGGCTGCTGCCCGAACAAGTTCCTCCTGTTTGCACACAAGAAATGGCTGGTGCAAACAACTCAATAGAGAGCCTGCCTGGCACAGTGAGGCAGGTGTCAGTTCAGCTTGGTGCCAGTTGTTAATCCATTTGCTTTACATAAAAGATGGAAAAATAGGGCTTTGTTACTTGAACTAGTTCTTCAGGCTCTGTGTAAAGGAGGCTTTTATCATTCATGGTTTTTTTTTTTTTTTTTAACAGTTTCCAACATCATAATGCTTCTTGTTAGGAATCTGGTAATATGATTTCTTCCACAATGCAGACAGGCACCAGGTTTACAGTAAATTCATACGAACTGTCTGTCAAAAGCCTGTCTATTCCACTTGGGTTACAAAGCACGTACGTGAATAGGGCAGGAGGTCAAAACAGTGTAGGATGGCAGATAGAGTGCTAAAGAATGAGCCGGGAAGCAGCTTTTTGTTTCTTACTAATATCGGCGGCATCGTTTTTGGCATGTCACTGATGTGTTTTTTTCTAAGTGATTTCCCACGAAAAAAAGACAGTACACCTTGAGCTGAACGAGAGCTGTATTGTCCCCAAGAGAAGCAAAGGCCACTAGACCCTAAGATGCAGTTAATGGGGTATCAGAATTACGAGCGGGCCTGTTGGCTTTGTGTGTTGTTGTGCATTGATCTCCGATTCATTTTGGCAGTTGTGCTACTCCATTACTCTAGATTTTAATCATTCTGCAAGACAGGGATTTGATGGGCGAGGAATGTGGCAGTGGTTGAAAGAAAGGAGGAAGCAAAGGGCGACTTTAATCAAAATGCGATTTTAGCATGAGAAGAGGGCAAGAGGAGCTATGATATTGCATTAAAAGATGGAAGAACAGTTCCTCTAGTGGATCACACACTTCTTGAATGGAGCCTACAGAAAAAGGGCACATGGGCTGGGAGCAGTTTGAGCTTAGTTGTTCAAACTAAGTCCTGAAGCTATTTTCAAACTAATATTTAATATATATTCTTGGTGAATATTTCACCTTCTAAAGGTTATGTCAGAGGTAGATCTGGAAAATAAATGAAGGAACAGAGTTTGTAACATTTCTTGGGAGATGGCAATACCTCATCTATGGTCCCCACTTTGTGCTGTATAAAGGTGATATCCCGCATACAACCCGGGCACAGGGCCTCAGGATTTAATGCTCTGCTGCCACAGTCTTGAAATTCCTATTTTTCAATAATTGTGGAGTATGCTTTATTATGAGCCGTATAATCAGATGGATATCATGTGACACCAGCCAGTGAAAGTCTTGTATTGAAACAACTTCTTTCTTCTCCCTTTCTTTAATCCAGATTTGATGCTGTTAACCAATTCCGTTATTTAAATTGACTAGTAAGATTGGAATCAATTTGATTTATCAGACTATGTTTCCCACTAATTAGGCCTTCTTTTTAGCCTCTTTCTGTGAATTTCATTCCTCCCCCCAGTTTTTCCTGATACATAATTGACACAGAACACTGTGTGAGTTTACGATGTACAATGTGATCATCTGATTTGTCTACATTGTGGAATGATTATCACAATAAGGTTCGTTAACACATCCATCACCTCACATAATTGTACTTTTGTGTGTGGTAAGAACATTTAAAACCCATTCTCTTCGCAACTTTCAAGTACAGAATAGAGTACTCTTAACTATAATCATCATGCTGAATATTAGATCCCTAGGACTCATTCATCTTATAAATGGAAATTTGTACCCTTGTCCAACGTCTCCCCATTTTTTCCACCCTTCCAGCCCATTCAGTCCATTTTATTCTCTATTTCTTTTTTTTTTTAAATTTTTTCAACGTTTATTTGTTTTTGGGACAGAGAGAGACAGAGCATGAATGGGGGAGGGGCAGAGAGAGAGGGAGACACAGAATCAGAAACAGGCTCCAGGCTCCGAGCCATCAGCCCAGAGCCCGACGCGGGGCTCGAACTCACGGACCGCGAGATCGTGACCTGGCTGAAGTCGGACGCTTAACAGACTGCGCCACCTAGGCGCCCCTTAGTCTCTATTTCTATCAGCTTGGCTTTTTTTTTTTTTTTTTTTTTTTTTAGATTCCACATATAAGTGAGATCATACAGTATTTGTCTTTCTCTGCCTAACAAAGTTCACTTAGTATCATGCTTTCAAGGTCCATCCCTGTTGTTGCAAATGGCAGGATTGTATTCTTTTTTTATGGGTGAATAATATTCCATTATATATTCCAGAAGTGGAGTTGCTAGATCATGTGGCAGCTCTCTTTTGAATTTTCTGAGGAACCTCCATACTGTTTTACATGATATATGTACCAATTCAGATTCCTATGAACAGTGCACAATGGTTCGCTTTTCTTATATCCTCATGAACACTTGGTGTCTCCTGGCTTTGTTTTGTTTTGTTTTTTTGAGAATTGCCTAGAATTCTAACAGGTGTGAGGTGATATTTCATGATGGTTTTGATTTTCATTTCCTTGATCATTAACAATGTTGAACATCTTTTCTTGTCCTCTTGGCATTTGTGTGTCTCCTTTGGAAAAATGTCTAGTCGGGTTTCCTGTCCATCTTTTACTTAGATGATGATGATAATGACCATGATTGCTATTGAGTCACATGAGTTCCATATATATTGTGGATATTAACCCCTTACTGACATATTGTTTATAAATATTTTCTTTCATTCCCTAGGTTGTCTCTTCATTCTGTGAATTACTTCTTTTGCTGTGCAGAAACTTTTTAGTTTGATGTATGACATTCTTAATATTTTTATCTTTGGATTTGTGTTGTATGAAGTCTAACAGAATGATGGAGCATGGACAAAAACCAAGGAGATACATGCAATACATGTGTCTCTTGTTCCTTATCTCCCATGAACAGAGAGCATCTGTGGTACCCAATGAGCACTGAATTCCAGTGGACCCATCACGTGTGTGTGGAAGCTCACTGAGTTTCAAAGTGAGCACAAGGGAAATGGGTTATGTCTGTTACTGAGGTGGTGGTGATATGATGACATAGAAGGCAAAATGTAGGGCGACACCTAGGTCTTTCCTGTTCAGCCTTCCTACTCTTCTGTGAGGTGGAGAGTGATGGTAGAATGTGCATAAATGAAGAAGTGAAATAAAGCCAACCGAGTTAGCTCTGTGTCATCTTTCCACTATTCTGGTAAGAATAAAATGCATATACATATCTAAGATACAAAATAGGAGTTGTGTGATTTCAGTGATTCCGTGTGACTTAAATGCTCTTATAAAAATGGGCATTGCATGATATAAAATTGGCAAAATTCACGCTGAGAGCTTAAAATTTACTTAGTACGGCATGAAGTAGCAAATAAACACCAACATAAGTCACGAGAATGAGACTATGTACAAGAGGAAAAGAAATCTGTGTATTTTAGGACCTTTAATACCATCCCCCCCCCTCACTTTTTGAACAATATGACCCATATTTTAATTCTGCACTGAACTCCACAAACTACGTAGCTGGCTGTGCAACTAGGAAATATTTCTACCAAGGAAGTAGAAAGTGGGATGGGTCCCCAAGTACCATAAGGTAAACTTTCCAGCTTTCTAAATGATTTTACCTTTGAAGGAGTCATTCAGTATTGATCACAACAATAGTAAACGGAACCCCTTCTTGTGATATCGAGAATCAACTCAGGCAGCAAACCTGTCAGTCCCCTGTCATTGCTCCACTCATCACGACTCAGCAACTTGGTAGCTACCTTTCTGGTTATGACAAATAGTGTATGACCAGTTCCTACCGGTCATGCTGCCTTCTCATCAAGGAGCAAGATAAATGGCCATCATACAATTTGAAATGGAGGACTTGAAAGTAGCACATTTCCATAATACGTGGCCATGGAGGAGAATGCCACTAATTAGAACCCAAGGAGCACACAATTTATAAATTAATTAGTAAATGAACAATCCCCTAGAAGCCCCAAATAGTTCATTTGCTACTAGAAGATGAGCCATTTGCCCATCCACACGAGTAGAGTCAATCCCTTATTAGAATTGCTTAATGCTAGTGTGTCTATGCAGAACTTTGCTATCAACGTCAGCCTTCTTCAGTCGAAGAGAGAGTGCTGAGAGGCTCCCTCTCAAGGGGAGTGTTAGCTCTCACATTCCCCTGGTGCTGCCATTGGTCTGCCAGCAGCTGATCAAATCAGCACATGTCATCGGTGCCTCCTGTCATCTAAACCCAGACCATTTTCTCTAAAACAGCAACGCTCTCCCCTTGCTATTTGAAATGTTTTCTTCAGTTGCGCTTAACTCTTTCTGACACATTATGTACAGCGCTGTCTTCTCATTGTCTGTCTTCTCTTAATCATACAGTTGGCCAAAGAAAGTCTTTTTTTTTTTTTTTTTCACTGCCATGTCCCCAGGGCCTAGAACACTGCCTGGCTGGAGTGGGCCCTCTGTGAACACTTGTTAGATTGATGAATGGGGGTGGGGAGAGAGAAGGAGTGGTTGAAGGTCACAAACAAGTTTGGGAAAGACTGGATTAAACGAAACTCAACTATCTTCTTTATCACTGGACTTAACAGGCCTTTGATAATAGCTCAGTGTTGCTTGTCAATCTCCAACACAGATCTAAAGTAGCAGTCAGTTGGACCTTGGGACTCTACCCCCCTCCTCCCCACCCCCCCACCCCCCTGCTTAGAATAAGTATTCTTTGGAACACATTTTGGGAAATGTCATCTTAAGTGGTAATTTATTGACCTCACAGAATTTTAAATGAACCTTTTACCAGAGTAAATCCACCTCTTTCCTTCAAGTTCTTAATATTTTATGAAACAGCCTTTCTTGGGCTAATTAGAAAGGTGCTGCCATTTGGGTCCTGCTCTTTCCAGACTCATCATATTCTTGGATTTCACACTAAAAGAAGTTTGCTCTTAACCTGTATTTGATGCAAGTGCCACAGTGTTGGTTACTTTGCCCTACTGGTTTCTGCATTCCCTCTAATTCTGTGTGCTCATCAGTCTGTGTCTCTCAGAATAAGAGCAGAAATTCCTCCAGGCAGAAGGAAAGGACCCAATTCACTGGTCATGATCTTTAGCACAACATTCAGGCCCCTCTTGTGTATAATGTGGTGCTTTCTAAATGATACTAACGAAAATGGTGTAATGATATTGATCCCACATCAAAAACTGAGGTAGATGTAAGAAAGTAAAAACAAAACAGAATAGAAAGTCAGGTGTTTCTCAATTCCTGGTTTCAGGATCCTGCTGTTGTAATTGATGTTAATGTTGAAACAGAGACACGCTCTGTACCTAGATGAGTGAACCAGAATACACACATGATCAGGCATAAAGCACACTTTCAAAACTGGGTGTAGACTATTACTAAACAGGATGTCAAGTTACAGCAGCCGAAATAAGTTGTACTGCACCCCGAATACACACAGAAGCTGGCCCAGACAGCTAGTAAAATCTCAGAGCAGGGGCACCTGGGTGGCTCAGTCAGTTAAGCATCTGACTTCGGCTCAGGTCATGATCTCATAGTTTGTGAGTTTAAGCCCCACATTGGGCTCTGTGCTGACAGCTCAGAGCCTGGAGCCTGCTTCAGATTCTGTGTCTCCTTCTCTCTCTGTCCCTCTGCCACTCACGCTCTGTTTGTCTCTCTCAAAAATAAACATTAAAAAAAAGGGAAAAAATTACAGAGCAGAAATATTCCAGAACAGTCTACCAATACATTATCAGGAGGTACTTCTGGACAAATCATCAGATGTCCTTGGTAAAGCTCATAAAAGTTTACTCATAATTTGAGCACCAAAATGCTGTGTTTGTATAAAGAAGCTAACCGAGTAAATTTTATAAATGTAAACACTTTCCTACCGGCATTTTTTTTAATACGGGCATCGAATCTATCGTTACACAATGAACTTTGCAACAGCAGTGAACTTTGCCCCAGAAACTAAGGGTACTGATGAGCACCTCGGGTCTCTATACCAAAGGGTATCTATATAATACATAGGAATTTTTGACCTAGCTTGAACATGTGACATCAGTTTAAAACCCACGACTTTGAGGTTTTACTGTAACTGAAGTTAGTACATTTATATTTGTCCTTTCTGATAGAGTTAAATTATTAGTTCTGGATATCATCTAGCTTTGGGGGAGTGGATAAGGACTTTATTTTTTTAAGACACTTTTTTATTGTGGTAAAATATATATAACAGGGGCACCTAGGTGGCTCAGTCGGTTAAGCATCCAACTTCGGCTCAGGTCATGATCTCACAGTTCGTGAGTTCGAGCCCCGCATTGGGCTCTGTGCTGACAGCTCGGAGCCTGGAGCTTGCCTCGCATTCTGTCTCTGTCTCTCTGCCCCTCCCCTACTCGCTCGCTGTCTCTCTGTCTCTCTCTCAAATATAAAAAGTAAAACATAAAAAAATTAAACATATATATATATATATATATACACACATAACATAAGATTTACCATTTTAGCCATTTTTAAGTGTGCAATTCAGTGACATTAAATACTCTCACTGTTTTGCAACTATTGCCACTAACCATCTCAAGAACTTTTTTCATCATCCCAAACTGAAATTCTGCACTCATTAAACTATAATTCCTCATTCACCACTCTTCCCAGCCCCTGGTAACCACTATTCTACTCTTTGTCTTTATGAACTGATTATTCCAGTCACCTTACATAAATGGACGCATACAATGTTTGTCCTTTTGTGTCTTGTTTATTTCACTGAGCATAATGTCTTCAAGGTTATCTGTGTTGCAGCTTGTGTCAGAATTTTATTCTTTTTGAAGGCTGAATAATACTCCACTTTATGTGTATACCACATTTTGTACATTTCTCTGTAGATGAACATTTGAGTTATTTGCATCTTTTTGTTATTGTGAATAATACTACTATGAACAATGGTGTACAAATATCTATTCAAGTTCCTGCTTTCAATTCTCTTGGGTATGTACTGAGAAGTGGGATTGCTAGATCATATGGTAATATAGATTTAATTTTTGAGGACTGCTATACTGTTTCCACTGTGGTACGTCGTTTTACGTTCCCATCAGCAATGTACAGGGCTTCAATTTCTCCACATCGCTGCCACCACTTGCTTTCTGTTGTTTGATAATAGGGAAAATTTGCTTTACCTATATGTTTCAGTAATATTTTTTCTTCATTTTTTTGAAGCTCTAGTGATATGATTTCTAAGTTACTGAATTGAGATTTTTTTTTTCAGTCCACAAATATATTATTCCTTCTTACTCACCAGATCTATTAGTTTTTCCTTTTTAAAAAATTTTTTTAATGTTTATTTATTTTTGATAGAGAAAAGGAGAGAGAGAGAGAGAGAGAGAGAGAGAGAATAAGAAGGGGAGGGACAGAGAGAGAGGGAGACACAGAATCTGAAGCAGGCTCCAGCTCCGAGCTGTCAGCATAGAGCCTGACGCAGGGCTTGGACTCATAAACCCCAAGATCATGACCTGAGCTGAAGTCGGATACTTAACTGACTGAGCCACCCAGGTGTCGCTAGTTTTTTCAAGACAGCGTTGTAATATTCTATGTATTTGTAATGGAGATTATGTACATACGTGTGTGAATATATATGATAGATATATCATATATATAATAAACATATAATTTATTACTATCATGTTATTTGTTTTTGGTATATCATCAATACTTACTGCCATAGAATGATGAAAGTGAATACAAAACTCCTAGCAGAATTATAAAAACAATAGTACGAATACTTTCCTTTGACAGTTGATTTTGTATGTATTTGTAGAAGTGGTGGGTTTTTGTTTTGGGACTTGCTACTGATGTCATTAATATATCTCTTTTTAACTTTTTGCGTTCAGGTCAACATTATGCTGCCTCACACAAGCTTCATAAATACAGATGCTTTCTGCCTGAGAGGTTCTCACAAGGGCATAGATTCTAGGCTCCAATGATGAAACATTACTTTTGTTAGAACCAATACCAGCAAGATGCTCCTATTAAATAAGACAAACAGGTAGCTTGACGTTTTGTGATAATTTTAACAATCGGGTTCAAGTCCATTCCCTCTTCTAAATTAAGTGCAAAGAGATTCATCACCTGGGCCAATAATTTCATGGCAGGTTGTGCAGACCTCACCATATAGGCTCCTGTGATCACGTGTGTGAATCATAGCATTTATGCCGCCTAAGGCACTGGCGTATGAAAGCGCAGCCTAGACCCAGCTGATTAAGCTGTAGCATAAAACAACACTTCAGTAGTCAGGAGCATGACAGCCCACAATGGTTTATTGGACCAAAGAGTATAACATTGTAATTTACTTCTCTAATACATGTCATGTTCTCTCTTATTGTTTCCCCTTATGGAGTGAAATATGTAGGTAAGAGATTGCTGTACAAGCTTCATGTGTTATGCCCCTCCAAAATTAGAGGGTAACAAACTGTCTTTATTATCCTGTGCCTTTGGTAAGCTGCCACAAATCACAGAAACCACTGCAGGTGAGCATCGAGTGGTTTAAAAAGTCAAGGCAAACTAAAAGACTTCATGTCTCTGCCTGAAGCTATTTTTGAACACTCCAGTACAAGCTAGACACAATTATTATACTTCCTGGCCCTTCTTTTTTATTGTACGTTCCGAACCATTTTTTTTTCTTTCTTATTGACAGGAAACCAGGATTTATGAAATCTGGCTCAATGCAAATATTTAAAGACTTAATTTTTTTTTCCTCTCCCCAAACATAACAATGTAAGTTGAATGGTGTTTTAGTGAGTTTATTTTTCTTTTTAAACTGGAATTCATGGCTGTTCTCCAGCTGAAAACGGCACTAGTCACAGATAATTTAAAGAGAATAGCTTGCTTGTTTGTCAAGCAAACATGTGTAATCTGATGAAATTATTAATGTCATAGTGTTAACTCTCTTCTCATAAATACAGTTAACAGTGCTGACACTGCAATTATGCTCCAATGTTCCGGCTCTTTGCTTATTCGCTCAATCTGTCAGTCCAGTATGGGGAAGACAAATTGTGGTGGGCACTTGACAATGCACAAAAGAGATATAAACCTCTTCTGATTAAACCTTGATGAAAGATTAAATGGTTCTGAATGCTTGCCAGATTCTTGTGATATGACATTTTTAACCAGTGGTAATAAAGTTCTATTCAACAGAGGTTTTTGAAAAAAGATTATAAAGATGACATATATACATACGTCCATATATATATCATACGTACATATGCATATGTTAGAGTAAGAAACAGCACAGTCATCTCCTACTCTGGATTCAGACTTTACAAACAAGATGATATCAATTCTGATACTGGGCAGATTTTTATAGCCTTCTTTTTTTTTTTTTCCTAACAGAAAAGAAACAACACATACTTGAACATTACCAGTGTTATTGTCCTCTAACCATCAAATTGAGTGGTCCCTACTTTTATTCTGTAAAATTCTCATTAGAATTTTTACCATTCCTATTCTGTTAGCAGTCAAGAATGAATAAGATTTAGTGTATGCACTAAAACTTAGTTCACATCTTTACATTTTTGGCTTTGGATCAAATGAAAATGGGCCAGTTCATAATAATGACTAACAATTATATAGCACTTACTATGTCCCACTAGGGGTCTAGGACTTTATAGACTTCAAATCATTTAATCTTTGTATGATGTAGCTACTGGTATTTTCCTCTTTTTTAGATGAGGAGACTGAGGCACAGAAAGGTTAAACAACTTGCCTGAAGTCACACAACTAATCACAAGTAGAGCTGGAAATTGAATACAGATATATTACAACATAAACTTGTGATAAACCTGTAGATTGATTCATTAAATTCATAAAATAATTGTAGCGCATATTTTAAAAACCTATAGCATCATGGACTGATCATTGTTAGTATTCATATTAAAAAGTACGCTCAATCAAAGGTCTCTTTAAATAAAAAACAAAAGAAAAGCTCTTGCATTTCAACACTCTAGTGCCTGGAATAAATGCATGCATTAAACGTGAAAGAAATGGGGAACCCAGACAAGTTGAACCTGGCTACCTAGACCTTTTGGTTGACTTACTTGGAGCAGATAAATTGAAATAATAAAGAAAACTGGCAGCTTTCTACACTGTGTTATTGCCGAAAACCTTGTTTCAAATTCAGAAGGAACCTATGCGTATCATTCCTGGCCCTTTTGTTTCTGTGTTTGTGACAGAAATAGCGTGGTTGTGCTTTCTCTTTTCCACTATGCACAACATACTGCAAAACTCGTTTGAGAAAGGATCACTTTAGGAGGATGGAGAGGGTTTTAAAGACAGTTAATAGAGGAAAAAAAAAAACTTTGTGTCAGGTAGAAAGGCAAAGGGGGGAGAATCGTTTTCTTTTTTAATTGTGCTAAACAGTTGTTTCCCTCTCTGAAAGTTCATTATATTTATTTGTCATCAGGGTAATTGAGCTACACTTGTTGCTAAGTCTGTTGCTTGCCTTCTGATGAACGGATTCATTAAGTTCATTTCTAATCTCTGTCTTCTAAATTCAATAAGCACTATAAAATTTCTTTCCTTGTATGGGAATTCTAAGGTCTTTTTTTTCCTCAACAGCTTGAATTCCTGTATTCTGATTAAGATAGATGAAGTATTTGCATTCTATCCATATTCATAATCCTCTTTCAGAGTCAACCTAAAATACCACATTTGTTGCCCAGGCAGACACAGGCAATGTGTTCTGATTGCTCTGTAGCTTTTTGTTTAGATGGATAAGGACCTATCCCTTTTCAAATTCAACAGAAGAGGTGGTCACTAGGTGAATTCAGGCTGTTAAGAAACCAGAACAATCACTGTTTCTTTTGAGTGTGACAGAAACTGTAATTAATGATTTCCCCCCTTTTTTGCTAAAGAAAAAAAAAGAGAGATGTGCAGTTGACAGACATTTTATTAATAGTTTCTGCCAACTTGCCATGCATAAAAGGTTTTATTGGTTGCAATGCCAGTGTAAGAAAAGTTCTTTTTGATGAAACGTTCAAGATGGTTGTTTTATGGATGAAAAATGAAGGCAATCTGTCTACTGCCAGTGAAATTTGGGTTTCAATAATAAAATTAAAACTATTGTGACATTTCCTATTGTGTTATTTAACCATCTGCCTCCTACTGGTCCAATCAATGATAACATTACCTGGGTCCTCTCTTTTTAACAAGAAGACCTGCCAATATTGTGTCTCATGGTTAATTTACGAGGAGATTTATTATTGATTAAGGTGTTTATATATTTGGTGACTGCTGTTCTTCCTATAAAGGGGAAATACTTTAGTCTCATGGTTGAGGGTTAAATATTCAACCTCGACAAAATGGATGTTTGTGTCCCTTCAGGAACTAGAAGTGTAGGAACCATACAAGAGGGCAACAAGAGATGTATGCCGATGACAAACTCTCATCAGGTGTGTAATATATGACTCTAAGTCATTATTTTCTCGTTCAACATTTAATTTAAAACACATCTTCCAAAATGTTTTCTCAGTATTGACACATTAAATTCGTAGTTACCTGTATTAGAATTTTTCCCCTTTTGAAATTGTTTCGTGCAAGTTTTTATTTAGAGTAGTCGGGTTGTTTCAGTGATTTCTGCTCATCAATCAAGAGGGGGAAAAACACATTTTACCACATGGATTCACGATAAAGCAATGAAGGTGCCTCACTGTGACTTATTTAATCTTCCATTACAGTGGAGTGAGAAGAAAAGGGATATTCAATATTTTAATAAGTCTTTGGACTTTGTTGCAGCCCAAGTAGAATTTGATCAAGAAATGTGAAGGATAAGATACTAAAGCATTCTAATCATTGACCACTTGCAAATATACCTGTTTTATTTTGCTTATAACAACCATCATTATTAATTTAAACAACACTCAGTATTTGCCCATATCTTTTACAAACTTTAATTTTTAAAAGTCTTAAATAGCTCACATTTTAGAAGAAGGCAGGCAGCTGGAAATGTGCTCTTTGCACATTGATCTTCAAGCAGTCATTCCTTTTCTCTGGGAATTTTTATGTAAGCTGCCTTATTGGGAATATGCTAATGACATCCGCCATGATTACTGATTTTCTTTGAATCGTTATTCCTCTGTGGGCAAAGCAATCAGAAAGGGAGAACAGGAGATTTCCTTCTTGCTTGTGTGCCTTCTTCAACCATCTGCTCTATCCTGATTCATTTGAATACGATCTGCAGTTTTTAGATCCTTTGCTCCAACATTTCTGAGGCATTTGAAAGCTTAAAAGGAGTTAATAGTTATCTTTCTATGTCACAAATGTGGTTCTCTGTTGTGTTCTAAGTGCCAACATGCCTACCCAGGGTTTACATGGGCAGACTAATTTTGTTAAGTAAAAAATGGTAGTGTAGATTAGCAGTTTCGTTATATGGAATGTGTAGTTCTGAACACTTTTGCTATTGATGGCCTTGAGCACAGGCATTGAAAAAAAAAAAGGTAACTAATGTATTAAAACAAAGTATTCCAGGAACAGAATTGTTAATTCTAACTCTCAAGATGAAGAAAAACTAAAACTGGAGAACTAGAGAGAGAGAGAGAGAGAGAGAGAGAGAGAAGAAGGAGAGGAAATTTGTAAAAGAGAAGTTGTGATGTACACTTTTTAGAGTAACGTTTGTAAATATTCAGATAAGAATTCTGGATTAAGGATGAAAACTTCTGGGTGCCAGCCCATACCCCACCACCAAAGTGTGATTTACTCTCTCTTAGGAAAGTTACTTAATTTCTCTGAGCTTCTGTTTCCTCTGCGGTGACAAGAAATGAATGTCATGTTCCTCTGCGGTGACATGAAATAAATGTCATAGGTGATATTTAAGGTTTTCTCCACCAGGAAAATTGTGTGACCATATTATTTATTCCCATGAAACACATTGCAGATGATGGGGAAGTTACTTTATGGATTTGGTTTGCGCATGGGCATTTGATCTTGCCCAGGGAAAAGCCATTTCAAAAGTAAATCATCCACCTTTAGAAGAGGGGCTCAGAGCCTCCAGATTACACTTTTAAAAACGATGAGTATACACAAAATTTTAAAAATGGGACACCATATCTTGCTTCAGTTTACACGGAACGGATAAATTGCTAAGGATGTTGCTGATTGATAGAAGCAAGTCTTCCACATCAGTGAGTGAAAATCAGCAAGATTCTGACACCCTAGCAAAACAGAGCTAACTTAATATGCAGAACTGCCATTTAGGCAAGAGAGTTTGCAAAACTTGATGCTATTAGGTCAGGGAACATTGTCAAAACACGAAGGAGACGTGAGTTGGGGAATGTTGACACTCCCTTTTGCTATTCAGCTCATTTAAAAGTGAAGAGAGCTATTAATGTAAAATTGCTTCAGAAAGTGCCTCCATCTTGTCCTTCGCACCCAGTAATTCCTATTTTCTTCACATCAAGAACCGGATTGAGAACAACCCACCCAGCTGCCACCATCTTTTACACAATTGTGAGATTTTTGAACAAGTACATAGCATCTACCGACCCTAACTTCTGATGAGGCTGCTGGCTTGTGCTGTGAAAGACCACTGACCACTCCCTCCACCTTATAAATGTAATTCTTCTGATGTTCTGTGTCTTCTCTGGCAACCATTAGGGATTTGTGTTCTGATTTCCGTGGGATACTTCTGGCTTATTACAAACTGAGTGGCAAAGCCAAGACTTAAATGGAAATTACTTCACTGCTGTGTTTCAGCTGACCAGAGACAAACTCACGCCCAAAATAACTTCCACTCCCTTCCTTCCACATATCCCAACAAAGGGAAGAAACACACAGCCACTGTCTTCTTTTTTGATGTATTATACAAATAGAACACTTTTGAGAAACAGGCCTAAAAATAGCAGAGAACAAGCGTATCTTAATATTTCATGAGATAAAATTTCAAAAGCCCTGAAATTACAGATAGGCAGGTAGCCAGTGATATATGGAGAGAAGTATTTATTGCAACCATCAGCCTACGTTTGATAGACAGCAAATACTCTTTCACTAGAAGTTTAGCCAGTGGTTTAGTAATACACTGTCCTGTGTTGTGACATCCAGGGAAACCTGATACTTCATCTGCTTGGCTATTGCATTTATTTTTTTTTTAGGATTTTGTTTGTTTGCTTGCTCCTGAAATATAGTTCGCAGATCTCCTTGAGGTTCAATGGCTTTGCCTCTTGTAATGGTTAGAGGAGCATATAACAATTAGATGTGGGTGTTTCTCACTAGTATTAGTGTCATATATATATATATGTGTGTGTATACACACACACACAGACACACACACACACACACACACATATATATATAGTTTAAAAAGAATTTTTATTTTTTTGCAGGCTGTATCACTTACATATATTTTCTGTTTCTTTCTAGATTAAAAAATATGCATTACATGCTCGATGTCCGAAGAGATCATAATCCAAGTAAGTCATTTCGTACTACTCGCACGCATACTCTTCGGTCCCCCCAGCCCCACAAATGACCTTCCTGTTCTGTTTCTGGATGGGGAAGAAATCCAGAAAGGAAGTGTGCTCACCGGCTCCCGCCTCAGCACATTTCGGATCTACGTGCACTCAGACATCAGAGCAGTATCTGGATGGCAGCATTAAATGCCTTGCTGTTTAAAACGTCTTTGTGAACTCAGATTATTGAACATTATATCCAATTTTGAGGACGATTTTGTTCACATGAGATCAGTTTTTCCAAGTTTAGAAATGCAGCATTCTTAGTTTAAATATTGCACGGTGATGATTTTCAATGATTAGAAACACATTCATACTATAGCACGTCTGGGCCCAAGAATCCCTCATTTATAGCCCATTTTTCTCTAGCAACAATCTAAGTATTTCTAGGTTGTATTACATTTCTCATTCTCATGCGCTCTCGGTCAATAGACTGTCATTATCAGAATAAAGTTCTTTACATTTAACTGAATTTTGAACTTATGAAACATACACAAATCTACTTGAAAATTGATATGAAAAAAGTGAATGGAATTTAAAGTGTTCTTCACTTCTTTGGTCATTTAACAGAGACATTTATGTAAAAATGCCTTTTATGTGTGTTCCACATTTACCTTTTTCTTTTCTTTTCTCTTTCTTTCTTTCTTTTTTTAATTAGTGCAAACCACCTGTGCAAAGTCATGGGAGTTTTCAACCTATTAGATAAATATAATCAAAATATTAGATTAGAAAAAAAATGAAAGGAATATCACTGGAGATTGGCAGTTTTTTTCCCCCTGGAAACAAAAAAAACACACATACTCTTTACTGAACTATTGCACTGCATTGAATAAAGATATTACCATGTGTAGCTAAAACAACAACAACAACAACAACAACAACAAAACCCCAGCAGTTTCTAAGTATTTGTGAGGAAACATACTTTAGACTGACATTTGTGTACATTTTTCTGTATCTCCTCCTCAGCCTGTCCATTCTTCCAGTAAATGTGTATTTGGATAACCTCTGCCTCAAACTCTGGAACATAACTGAATGCTCGTGGGAGTTGACAATGTTATTGAGTATACAACTTTAGTTCCTTTGTACTTCAGCAACATTCCCCATTTTAGTTTTTTATGTTTTTTTAAAAATCTATTTTGAGAGAGAGAGAGAGACAGAGTATGGAGGAGGGAGAGAGAGAATCCTAAGCACTGTCAGCATAGAGCCTGCTGGGGGGCTTGATCTCAGGAACTGTGAGATCACGACCTGAGCGAAAATCAAGAGTCAGAAGCTTAACTGACAGAGCCACCCAGGCGCCCGTCCCCATTTTCAAATATATCTTTAAATGGACTTTTACTGCTAGAACTTCAGTGTGATTAGACCCTTTTCTTTTCTTGACTTTAAACTGATACAACCATTAGCCTGCCTGTTCCTTCTATCTGGTAGTCTTATCACTTCCTGCCTCCTTTGTAAAGTCTTAAGACATTTTCAAACAGGTGTACATTTTGGTGCAGTTACTGTTCCCCTGTTGAATCAATAATCACAAACTAGAATTAGAAATTAAATGAGAATTAGAAATGGAATTAGAAATTTCTCATTCATAAATCTGCCAAATGTGAGGTAGATTTTCCAACTCACATATGCAGAGCATGAGAAATACACTTTCATGTGTTCTCCAAATGAACAAAAGGCATGAAGGAAGGTTTCTTTAACTCTGGAAGCGAGAGATGAGTTCAGAGTTATACATGCCACTCGGGGAGAAAAAAAAAAGACATAAGGATATATAACATGACATCCATTTTAAAGAATTTGCATCTATCAGCACTGTATTGAAATTTTGTCAATTTATAGTAGATATTCTGCATTGACCTATACATAAAGGGATTTAGCTTTTAAATTTCAGAACATGTATGTTTTTTTCATCCAAATAGTTAATGCTTAACACAAAGATATTCATGTTTTATGATTCTCTTTTGGAATAATACCTTCAGAAGCAATTTATGGACCATACAAAAAAAAATGAGTTCTTTTCAACCAATGAGCAATGTGCTAGGAGTTGAAATAGAATGATGGCAATAGCTTGATTCCTGACCTTGAGAAGCTTGTGGTCTAGTGGGAAGATCAGCCTTATAAACAGATGATGTCACTAAAGTGCGGTGAAGGCCAAGGGAGTGCACACATGGGTTTTGATCACATGTGGACTGTTTGGTTTGTTTACTCATCTGAGTCACTGAACAAGGCTACAAATAACTCAAGCCTGTTTTCAAAACCAAACTCTTCTCAGAAATTACAATTTCCTGTTGAGGATGTTCAAAGGAAAGATTTAGGCACGTTTTCATGAGAAAGCTAGCTCAGTGGCTTAAATATAGAAGGTATTAGAAAACTACTGATGCTGTACTGCACACAAAGCATGAGGAGGGGTGTTGTAAGGAGGGCAGAGGCGCTGGCTCAGTAGATGTCTAATCTCACGTGGAGGTTAACTCTGAGTCTTTACTTTTACGTGCTGATGGTCTTTGATCTTCAGTCGCTCACTTGATTCATCATTTATACATGATTCATTGATAGGTGAATCAGGCTGGACTGCTAATCAATGTTTCCTTGAGTGGATCTGATTCTCTCTTTCCCAAATGTTTGTTTATTCTTCACGGAGGCAGGGGCAGTGTTCCTCAGCAACCTTCTAATGCGGAAAGGTCACAAGACTCTTTGGTACGTGTTGATACCTGTGTGTACTTTATAGCAATGTCATCTAAAAACTTATCATTTCCCTAGGGGACTTGTGTTCATTGATCTTGAGGCATCCTAGAAACTTATTTTTAAAAATAAAACATTGCATTTAAAGCAAGGCACAGACATAGCATTTAGACCATATCAAGGAACATTTCAATGTTTTCATTCTGCTTTGATATCAAATACACTTCAAAGTATACCATTTTAATAGGTGACAGAAAACTTTTATCATAAACACATTTCTAAAATCACTTAAAATCTTAGAACAGGAGCAACATGGAGACTCCAGGCTTTTTATTTGGGTTAATTATGACTTTTCACACAACCGTTTCTTGTAGACCTTTATCTTTTTCCTCTAAATTCTTCTGATATTGAAAATCCCCTAATGATTTTGATTTTTCCCCCAGTTTCTAATTATTGTACGCCACAAAGGTAGGTAACCTTATTTTCGCTCTTCAAGTATATTTTCCCTCATTTCAATTCCTTGCTTTTCTTCCTTAGACTCAAGTTCTCGGTCTACGCTGAACTAATACTGTTTTATAGAGAGACATTTGAATATTATAGTTTGTCATATCATTCAAGGCATATTGTATATTTAGTGTTCTGTGAGGCTTTTTGTTTTCTTTCTGAATTTGTCGTCTAAATCTGGTTTCTGGCATAATTTCTTTAAAAAAATGTTTTTTATGTTTATTTTTAAGAGAGAGAGGGAGAGACAGAGGGTTAGCAGGGGAGGGACAGAGGGAGAGAGAGAGAGACACAGAATCCAAAGCAGGCTCCAGGCTCTGAGCTGTCAGCACAGAGCCCGACGCGGGGCTCGAACTCACAGACTGTGAGATCATGACCTGAGCTGAAGTCGGACGCTCAGCTGACTGAGCCACCCAGGCACCCCTGGCATTATTCTAAAGTAAAATAAAACTGGATTTTTCAGGCATTTTCTGGGTATAATCTGTTATATGCTTATACTAACTTTACTCAGATTTCTGTTATGGAAAGGGTATCTGAGATCAGCAAGCTTTCTAGTTTTAAAGAACAAATAAATGATATTTAGGCGTTTCACAGTTTCTTCCTTTGTATAGTACATGGAAAGATGGAAATATCTTTGTAACAGAATACATTTTCTAAGGTGGCTATTTTTTTTCCTTTTAAAGAGGCTTTGTGCCAAAGCCTCTTTTTTGTGAAGTAAAAGGCTTTGTGCCAAAGCCTCTTTTTTGTGTTTGTGAAGTAAAGAAAGAAAATGCTACCTACACTGTGGACAAGATAACCTACTGTACAGAGTTCAGAATGGAAATAAAACTGAACCACATCATTGTTTAAGGAAGAAAACTAAAAGTGGCTCTTCCTGCTACTGGTTTTATCCAGCAGTTTAAAGAGAAATCCCTGCACGTGTTGTTTACACAGTACGAAATCCTTATAAAGTCATAGTGGAACAAGTCTGCTATCTGACCCAGCCTTTAGGGCTCCTTAAACACCTGTGGATTTATGGAGTTCAGATGTCTACAAAGGCATGTATGGAAGTTCATTCAGAAACCTGGAGCCCAAATAAAATGATCTGTTGACGTGGGCAAGCTGTTTTGCTCCTCTGTGGTCCAATCAGTCTTTTGAACTAGAAAAGAGATTAAGATTTAAGCAAGTGCTATTTAAAAAAAAAAAAAAAAAAAAAAGGAAAGAAAGAAAGAAAGAAAGAAAGAAAAGAAAGAGAGAAAGAAAAAAAAGAATGCTCTTTAAATAATTAGGTTTCACAAGGCTAACAAGGAAATGCAGGTGTATTTTTTGAATTTTGTTATGTGACTTAGATCACTTAGTCTTCAAATTTATTTTTTCAACGTTTTTTTTTATTTTTTATTTTTGGGACAGAGAGAGACAGAGCATGAACGGGGGAGGGGCAGACAGAGAGGGAGACACAGAATCGGAAACAGGCTCCAGGCTCTGAGCCATCAGCCCAGAGCCCGACGCGGGGGCTCAAACTCACGGACCGTGAGATCGTGACCTGGCTGAAGTCGGACGCTTAACTGACTGTGCCACCCAGGCGCCCCCAAATTTATTTTTAAATTTAAATTTATAACAGCCAGATCATCAGGGGATTTATTCCCCTACATTATGCGTGTATAAGTAGCCCCTGGCAGGTATACAAAAACATCTGGTATGGGGAACTGGCCCTTTCATAGTGAAGACCCACACAATTTAAAACATGAAAACCTATACCCTTTAGAAACTTATACTCCTTAAAAATGATCAAATATAGCCACAAAGTTGTCTTAATTAACTCCATCACAATTGCTTTCTTTGGGGGATTTGATTTAGTCTTTTGAAAATCAGAGACACCATGATTTAGAAAACTTCAGTCTTATTCTAAAGAGTTTCAAATGAACTTATCTTATAATTGTTAAACATGTGTCTCCATTTCCATATGTCTTTTAAACGTTTTATGAAAGGAAATATGCTTGAAAATACCTTGTTTAAACTCAAACTTCAAGTTACATCCAATGTAAAAAATAACCTGGTCAACATCTCTTGTATTTTTGCACTCTAATCATCCTGTGATTGAGAGTATGTGTGTGGAAATGTGGGTAAAACTTCACCATGCCTGGCTTCTTGATTCTATTTATACATTGCTAAAACTTATTTTTTTCTTCTGGAAAAGAATATATATTCCTATGCAGGTTTGGGTTTTATTTAGGGTTATCACTAAAAGAATGGACTATCCTTAAATCGAAATAGTTACATAGGTAACAGTTGGCATATATATATATATATATATATATATATTTCTGCTCTTCCCCCACTTTTAAATTTACCCCAGGAATATTCTGTTATTTGTCAATATACTTCAATGTTTCTAAATGCACAAAGGTGCTTGAGCATTTTTTTTTGGCTGCTTTTTACTCTTCCTGACTGATTCATTTATTCTATCATGTTAAGATGTAACAACCATGATTTAAAAAAAAATGAGTTAAAGAAGATTGAATATGAAAGGCACTGATTACTCCTAATTTGAACTTAAAGGTCTAAAGAATGTTCCACAGGAGAACAGAAAGTTGGCATAGTTTTAGGAGTAACTCTATGCCATTCCCATTAGATTTGTGTTCAGGTTTCTTAAAACACCTGATGGAGGGGCATCTGGGTGTCTCATTCAGGTAAGCCTCTGCTTGAGCTCAGTTCATGATCTCATGGTTCCATTCGTGAATTACAGTCCCACATCTGGCTCTCTGCAGTCAGCACAGAGCCTGCTTTGGATCCTCTGTTCCCCCCTCTCTCTGCCCCTCTTGCTTGCTCTCTCTCATTTTCTCTGTCTCTCAAAATAAATAAATTTAAGCATTAAACACACACACACACACACACACACGCATACACACACCTGATGAGAGTTGTTTTATTGGTGAGTCCAGGTCCTGGGCACAGTCTGTTCCTCCTTGTGGTGTCACATGATAATCAACTTTCTATAGTAAGTTTGGAGACAAGCCAAATAAGAAGAATAACCCACAAACTTAGGTAAATTCAAACATAGATAGAAATAGAAACAGAAACAGAAATATATATATATACATATATATATATATAATGATTAATTTAGATAAAAAGAGAGTGGTATATAATAAGTCTCCATGTGCTTAATATAAAAGACAAGGTTGTGTATGATGTAGGTGGTAGGTGTAAGGCTTA
The DNA here is from genome assembly GCF_022837055.1 of Prionailurus viverrinus. Lineage (NCBI taxonomy): Eukaryota > Metazoa > Chordata > Mammalia > Carnivora > Felidae > Prionailurus > Prionailurus viverrinus. Next base: position 146,000,197 of record NC_062568.1, read on the forward strand.
AAATGATAATTAATAGGAAGGAATTACTTATATCACATCTAGAAAGAAAACACTAGCTAATATCTGCTGTGCTCATAAATATGAAGCAAAAATGTATTCATCAGTTTTATAATTGCTATTATTCTACTAGCATAAAGCACTGACAGTGATAGAAACATGAGTTTAGGGGTGCCTGGGTGGCTCAGTCGGTTGAGTGTCCGACTTCAGCTCAGGTCATGATCTCACGGTCCATGAGTTCGAGCCCCACGTCAGGTTCTGTGCTGACAGCTCAGAGTCTGGAGCCTGCTTTGCATTCTGTGTCTTGCTCTCTCTCTGCCCCTAACCCACTCATGCTCTGTCTCTCTCTGTCTAAACAAAATAATAATAAATATATAAAAATAAAAAAAATAAAAAAAAGAAACATGAGTTTAAAGGAGCAGAAACTAATATAACATTGCATGTTAACTATACTTCAATAATAAATTTGTTGAAAAGTAAAGGGAAAATACTCAGTGAATTCTTACAGTGCAAAGTGGAGATTTCTGGCTAATTCAGGCACTTTGGGTTCATCTTCAGAATCAAGCACACCAAACAAGGTATAAATAGCTATTTGCCTCATTTCTTTCTAATAATTACTATGTGCAAGTTCAAAACAAGAAAAAAAAAAGATAGTGATTATGTAATTTTGAATTATTTTTTCTCTCTAATAAACATGTATTACTTGGGTAGTAAAAGAAGAATATACATTTTTAAGGACATACTGCAACAAATCCTCCATTAGCATTTTTCCAAGGGAAGACAAGGCAGAAACATGCAATGCTTCATTCCAACTTTTTGTTTGTTTAGCGCAAGCCGTGTTCTGTTCTTTATGTCAGAAATAACCAGTACCTGTTTCTACCAAAGCCCAAATAATTAATGCACTCATAGCACTGCTAAAATATCAAACAGCTTGATATTTTTAAATAATACAAGCAGTATGTTGGTTGGATTTTTTTTTTCCCAAAGCAACATTTAACCTTGTGCGGATACAGTCTTTGCAGGCCAAAGGAGGGATTAGCAAGGACTGTTAGGAGGCAAAGAACTGCAGAAAACAGAAGTGTGGACACTGTGTGTCTGGAAGCATCACGGGACACATCGATGTGGGAGGGTCCTAAAAATGTGCTGATAATTGGCTTGGAAAGATGGGAAGTGGATATGGGTGAGATGGAAGGAAGAAACAGGGAAGGACTAAATATCTAAGGTGGAGGGTGGAGTTAAGGAGGAGGAGAACAAGAATCTACATAAGCGTAACTATGAAGTAGTTGGATGCAATCTGCCTTTTTCAAAGTGTTTTCTGACCCTCTGAAAACCAGTCCATACTGTAAATGGGGCCAAAAGTGGGTTAGGGAACACTGTAACCTCATTTCACCTTATTTAGCTATGTGCCAGAGATCTCAGCAGGCAGTTCAATTAACTCCCACTAGTTAAATGAGAAGAAAATGAGGTTACCCAGATTAACAAAACACAACTGTTGGTCCTCCTCCAACTCAGGGGGAGGAAGGCTCCAGGCTGACAGAGTTGGTGCAGCCCCAGGCAATTGCCCATTTGCCCAGGGACTTCTGAGCTAAGAGCCGCGGCACACCCTGCAACCTCAACCAATGACAGTAGAAACAACGTCAAAGGGAAGACTAGAGTATTAAAGATGATGTTGAGGGGCTTCTGGGTGGCTCAGTTGGTTAGGTGTCCAATTTCAGTTCAGGTAATGATCTCATGGATCATGGGTTCAAGCCCCCATCAGGCTCTGGGCTGACAGCTCAGAGCCTGGAGCCTGCTACAGATTCTGCCCCTCATTCCCTCCCCCTCACATTGTGTGTGTGTCTCTCTGTCTCAAACATAAACATTAAAAAAAATAAAGGTGATATTGAATATTGTGTTCTTTCGATTTCTTTCTCTCTCTTTATGGAATTAATGCATAACCTTCATAGGGAAAATATTTCTCATGGAATAATCTCATGGGATTTTACATTTCACAGAGTTTGAATTGGAAAGTTTTGTTTTCTAAAGCTTGACTTTTGTGAAATTATTTCCTTGCTGACAGTTTGTTGGGTTTCCTAGTTTAGAAGTCTCAATTAGCTCCTTTATTATCTTAACAAATTATTTGCCAATATCTACAGTTATTTTTAACATGTTTAAAATAATTGTCACCAGACACTGATAGAAATAACTGGAAAATACTTAATGAACAAATATTTTTAGTGTTATCCAAAGTTCAAATTAAATGTCTTCAATTTGTATCTATTTTCAACTTTAATGAGTAGTTTTATTGACAATGACTGATTTTTAACAAGTAAAGACAGGACATAAATGCTGAAATACACAAAAGTTCTAATCTGGGAATACAGAAGTTCAGAGCATCTCTTCATTACTGTAATCTGTATGTTGACAAATAGTTACTCTTGGAAGTGATAGTTAATTTATTTTAAGGCAATATATTGCCCTGGTTGCATGTGAACATTATCAACAGACTGGTATAAATTTCTTCACTGGATGGCCTTGACTCTGTGCCTCAGTTTCCTCATCTGCAAAATTGGTTTAATAAAAACTATACATCAGATAATTTTATTGTGAAGATAAAATAATTTTATTAAAAAACCCTTAGTTGTTATGTAATAAGGGTTAGCTATTACTTCTAGCCTATCATTTTCATTATGAATTATGTAAAGTTTTAAAAACTGCATACTTCCTTTCCCCAATATGTTTACCTAGACCTTCTTCTCTTTAGAAAAATATTTCTCATCTGTTTTATACAGAGGTAGGGTAGTCTTACACTATATGTTGTAAAATAAAACTTATATTTGAAATAGTATTCTGCTTCAGGACGAATTGTCAAGTTCAACATCATATAGTTCTTAACTGAACAACTGAGACTATTTCAGCCTCACCTAGTAACATTAGGTCAGGCATCTAGATTTCCAGTATAAATGAGAAATGAAGTTAACGAGCAGTTACCAAGCTACATATTTGCCCTCTTATGCGAGTGCGGTATGACTTTGTATGTTTTACAAATACTAAACTAGAGTTGGAGAAGTTCAATTTCTAGGCCAAGGTGTCATGGTTGATAATGTCTGGGGCCCTTGCTAATGCCTAAGGGTTCCTAGTTGCCTTTGTTGGTGGTTTACTAGGCAAGAAATTCTGGATGAAGGTAAGTAGGTCAGTCTAGAGCCGCTTAGTGGGTTTCAGCCTCGTGTCGTAGAACAGGCACTGGGCTTGGGATCTGACAACTCTTTCATCAGCTGGGTGACCCCAGCCCACAACTTAGCTTGTGTGAATTTCAGTTTCCTTGCCTATAAAGTTTAGAATTGTCATGAGAACCAAATAAAGATAATGTCCAGAAAATACCATGCATACAATTTAAGGTATTATTAGGACACATAATGATAATTTTAAAAGGGTAATCTTGAAGTTGAGAGAATCAATAAAGATATCTGGTAGGTTGCGCAGAATATTATAGAAAAATGAAGTAATTTTAATTTGAGCTACTTCATTCCTAATCTCCCAATTTTACTTACCAGATGCCTAAAGACCATATAATGAAATTTATGAAGAAATCAAAGAAAAGACAAATACTTTCATCAACAATTCCAACCCTGGGGACCAAGGCCAAGAGATATACAAATTGGTTATAAAATAGATAAAGATGTTATTTATATAATAACTTTCAAGCACAATGCACATCCAGATAATTTATAAAGAAATGAGTTAAATACTGATAGTGGGTACTGGTTAGAAACACAGCAGACATGAAGTTCTTGCATGTTCATTGTGCAGCCTTAGATATGAGCACCTGTGTTATTGAAGAAGAACTGCAATAAAATGGAATGCATCTAGTAAGTCTCCCATTTTTGTCCCATTGAAACGAGGAAAAAACAACCTCAAATAAATGCATGCAGATGCCAGTATTTTTCTCATACCTTGCACTGATCAACAAGCACCACCAAAGATGCTAAAAGCAATCAGCACAAACTTTAAACCACAGAGAAACAGTGATGGCCATGTAGAGACTTCCTTGAGGTGCATATCATTAAGGAGAATCTGAACACTGCTACTATTAATAAGACTACAAATTGTAGTTGATCAAACCAGAAGGAGCCTTGAATGTATTTGCTGGGAATTGCTTAAGGCTTAAACACCAGGGACTTGAAACAAACTGTTCTTATCACCTTTTTCCAAACAGAGATTTAAATTTACAATGAAAGTGCCAGCACCAGCTGCACTTGAAGAAAGCACCACATGTCTCCAAAAGCCCCAAGAAAATGGAATGGAGCCCAGTTCAAGCTGGAGGTGTCATCTTGCTCTAGCCAGCTGGGTGACACCAAGCTGCAAGTGATGAGGTGCTAATTAAAGGGGATGAACAGTCTTATTGTAGGCACCTGCCAGTGGCCTCCACAGAATCAGCTAGAGCCCTGGGCATATCGCCCAGCCTGCCTGGCCACAGGCTGGAATTCTGGCATTTCTTATGTAGTCCCTCACTTTTCTTATTTTCCCCACTATGGTTTTAGTTGGACATGACGACTCCTCTTGCCCCTTGCCCCTATTTACCAGTTCTCCTGAGTAATAATTACCACATGATTCGAAGTATTAAGCATAGACCCTTTCCAAAAGCAGAGATTAAAACAATAAAAACTAGATGAAAGTCTGTCTTAAACAACAAAAACAAACGAAAACCCAAACTATGTAAAATGCGGATGTACTGCACCTGTGGGGAAAAAAGCAAAAATCATACCCAGAGATACAAGAAATGTTCTCTTCAATTTCACATCACAGTGTCAGATTTATTACACTGACCCTTTTCACCCCTCTTCCTGTTGAAACCACACCACATGATGCTATACAGCTAGAACTACATTACAGGGATGGGTCATTTACAAATATTTGCAGCAGTCGTGGTAGCTGTTTTTCAAAGACAGAGAGCAGGACATGACCTAAAGCAGCTGAACCACTGAAATAAGAAAAGAACACACCTTTTTTCCTATTTAAAATGGTAGCTTTACCTACGTTTTCACGACTTGAGACTGTTCAGTTCACAGTCCGTTGGTAATCCAATAGGCAGTATATTTATTAAACGTTCTGTGTGTATCTGTTTAGTCTTTCGTGTGATTAAGAAGCAGACTATTGAATTTATTATCCAAATGAGGCAGTTCTAGGGAATATTATTTTTTTTGAACTTTAGGAGTTTTTGTGATCTAAATTTCCTCCCTATCCAAAAGAGTTTTCTGCAACAGTCCTGCGTCTAAAGCCATTAGTTTGCCTGGAAACTTCTCTCCACAATGCCACTTTTAAAGAAGTTTTTTGACAAATTCGTTGAAATCTGGATTCACAGTGTCCATTCATTGTTCCAGTTCTGCCCTCTGTAGAAACAGAATAAACCTACCTCTCCTCATCCATGTTTCTTTAAGATCACACAAAAATGTGATTGTCTCTCAAGACAGTTAGATGTCAGTAGGAATTCTGACACTACAAATTAATAGCCTAGTGTTTTTTTTGGAACAAGAAACTTAACCTCTTAGTGCCTCCATTTCCTCATCTGCAGAAAGGGCATCACAATCCATCTCATAGGGTTGTTGTGCCCATTATATGTCACACATAAACCTTAGTAAAATGTATGGTGGGTACAGAATATTGGTTCAAGAGCAGGTCACCAGGAATGGCTGACCAATCTAGAGAACAAAAGGAAAATCATGTCTGTGAACACAGAACATATATTTTATTTTGGAAAAATTGAAGTATGTGTAAGACAACCATGGTTATTTCTAGTGGGTAGCTGGAACCCAAGGTCAACATTTAGGTGGTCCGGGCTAGGCAGGTAGATTTGAGTATTGGTGACCAAAAAATATAGTTTAATTCATGGTTGTCATGAATGTTTCTGAGGTCAAACATTTGGAATGAGGACAGAATCTAGGAGAATACTTATAGTCAGAACAGGAGAGGCCAGATGAGGAGCTTGAGGAAGATATAGGATAACTACCAGAAAGTATATGGTCTCATACATTAAAGTAACATGATGTCACCTGAAAGAAAGTGTAATGAAAGATGTTGAATGATGCACTGCAAACTGGACATTTAGCAATTCTTTGAGTAGGAACTTTGTAAGATTCCAGGGGAATTAAATGGAATCACTGTAAGGAATTAAGAAGCATAGAAGAAGAAAAATGGAAGGTAAATGGTCATACTATTCTTTCAGTAAATTTGTCTTGTGAGAGAAGAAGGAAGGATCTTGGCATGCATGACAAGAGGGAGCATAGGTGGAAGTTTTCACTTTGGAGAGGAGAAAAGCCATTGCTTCCATGGTAAATACAATTTATCTTTTCCTCCTCTTTTTGAGTGCTGGAAGAATATTTGCCTTATTCCTAGATTTCTAACACTTTTTGTACTCTCCATAATTCTTTTTTTTTTAACTTAGAGTACCCCACCAATCATCTATACAATCTCTCTTAGTAGTTTAAGATATAATAATGAATGGGGTGCCTGGGTGCCTCAGTCAGTTGAGCGTCCAACTTCGGCTCAGGTCATGATCTCACGGTTTGTGAGTTCGAGCCTCGCTTCGGGCTCTGTGCTGACAACTCAGAGCCTGGAGCCTGCTTCGGATTCTGTGTCTCCTCCTCTCTCTGTCTCTCCCTCCCATGCTCATGCTCCCTCTCTATCTCTCAATAGTAAATAAACGTTAACAAATTTAAAAAAATAATAATGGAGACCTCAAAGATGTAAGTGAATCTGAAATAGTCAAATGATCTTCTTCTCCTCCTTTCTTCTTCTCTTCCCTCTGCTCCCCTCTTCCGCCTCATCCTCCTTTTCCTCCTCTTTCTTCTCCCCCCCCTCTCCGCCCCCCCCCCCCGCTCCTTCTGGCTTATGTTCTTTCCAAACTATAGATTTGCTTTAAACTTAACTGCATAGGGGGAAGAGTTTTCTTTTCTCAGTGGAAAAAAATAAGTTTTGAGCTAGTTCTTCAGTGTTGACATAGCTAGGATTCTCTGACATTGGTGGTGAATCTGAGAACACACTGAGGGTTGATGGGGAGTGGGGGAGAGGGGAAAGTGGGTGATGGGCATGAGGAGGGCACCTGTTGGGATGAGTACTGGGTGTTATATGGAAACCAATTTGATAATAAATTATATATATATAATTATATATATAAATATAAATATTATACATATATAATTATATATATAATTTTATATACATATATAATTATATATATAATTTTATATATGTATATATATATATACATATATAAAATTAAACTATGTGGGTTCTGTGCGTATCCATGCACCATGATCACAGCACTCTTTCCTATATAGGTTGTAATAGTCTTAAAATTTTTCTAAGCAATCTGCTTCAGGAAAGCCACTATTAATCCAGGTTGACAACAATCTGATACCCCTACATTTTGTTCCTCTTTTATCCATTTGAATCTACTTGTCCCAGTCTTCATCCCTTACTGCTTTCCTTGTCTTTTGCATTTCTCCGCCCATCTCTTCTCATAGAGTACCCTTTCTAGCATGACAGATTCTTGTTGTTTTTCTCCTTAAGAAAGATGAAATCATTTCCAAAATTATTACAGGTTGCAACATTCTTTTCCCACCACCCATGAAATGATGGAAATTAGAAACAATTGCTCATATTTTTATTTTAAGGAATAGAAAAATAGAGAGTCCTAATTCCCTTTCATAAAATATTCTAAAATATGCACAAATGCTTTAAAAATCTTTTGAGAAAGATCTCATATAGAACTTAAAGGCGAGTAGTCACCTTTTAACAAAGATGTCAGGCAACGAAGAAAGAGAAAGAGGTGTCAGGACATGGACCAAAGTGACGGAAACCATGATGGTCCACCTGTGTTCAGGTGAGGGACGGATAGTGCATATAATCTTAGCTGATTTAGCTAGGTACACATACCCAGATAAAATAATCATCACCATCTTCTAACATACTTTGAAATAGAGAAGTCACGAATATGACATGAGTATATACTTTTATTATGTTTGTTTGTTTGTTTGTTTGTTTTGAGAGAAAAAGAGAGAGAGCAAGCAGAGGACAGGTGGCGGCGGGGGAGCGGGGGAGAATCTCAAGCAGACTCTGCGCTGTCAGCACAGAGCCCAACTCAGGGCTCGATCTCACGAACCATGAGATCCTGACCTGAGCCGAGATCAAGAGTCGGACCCTCAACCGGCTGAGCCACTCAGGTGCCCAGACATGAGTAGATTGTTATGGCCATGAGTGCATTTTTGAAAAATGTTCAGGCACAAACTTTTCTAAACTGGAAGTGTAACATTTTGTCATACCCTGTTTGACTTTGAGATACAAAAAGCAATGTCGATAAGCTCTAGGAAACTAAAGAGATAGAGCACTAAAGACTTAGAAACCTAAGAACCAAGCATGCTGACTCAGATTGCTTTTGGGCCCTCGGTCTTCGGTGCAGCAGTCTCATACCACCTACTAAGGTGTTTTGTCAGAGAAGGTTAGGAACTGTGCAGATGGGAGCACATACCTTTGTCAAAGTTACAATCTTTCTCGCTGTTCCTTGAATCTACATAAAATAATGATGAAAAGTGTTCATCACATTCAAAACTCAATCTCAAACAAAATGACCAGTAATTGAAAAAACAAAGGTAATTGGCCATGAATGATGGAAGAAATTTCACTAAGGATCTTACTGACTGAAAGAAGTTCAATAACTCTAAAACACTGGAAATCTTTTAAGCACCACAAACCTTAATATGAGACTGTTGGCAAGGAAAATTTAAAAGAGTTCTTGATAGTAGAGCATCATGCGGTGATTTGACTCTACTCTATAATTTCTAAGATGGACTGCATTTGCTGACCTGACCAGCAATCCCTCACCTTATCTACCAGCCACTTCATGTTCATTAAATGACTTAGGCATTGCTTTCCCTAACACAAGTGTCAAGTTTATTGAATGTGCTAGACCATAAAGGTACAAAAGGAAGCATTTTCTCTCCAGTTACTGCCTTTAGTCATATTATGTCAGATTCATATATTCATCCATTCGACCGATATTTATTGCATACCTACTATGTGCCAAGTACTATTTTACGCTACTTACATTATGCAGGTGAAAATAAAACAGACAAAACAACTCTGCCTTCTTGGAGCTTAAATTCTAATGGGGGGAGACAGACAAGAAATGTAAAAGATCTTTTCCTCCCTCTGAACTCAGACGTATTCCATAGATTTTTTTTTTGGTCTGTTACATGTATTAGATGTGTCATTTTCAGCTATTAAAAAGTACAGTTGGATGCAAACCAAAATGTTCCTTTCTTTTTTTATTTTTTTTCAATGTTTATTTTTGAGACACAGAGAGACAGAGCACGAGTGGGGGAGGGGCAGAGAGAGAGGGAGAGAGAATCCCAAGCAGGCTCCGCAACATCAGCACAGTCCCCTACTCGGGGCTCAAACCTACCAGGCTGAGATCGTGATCTGAGCCCAAGTCAGAAGCCTAACAGACTGAGTCACCCACACGCCCCCACAGTGTTCCTTTCACATCCAACTCAAGTTCCTTTCTCTTCCCCAATTCAAGCCTGCGCATGTGAGGACCTCCACGAGAGACAGAACTAATCTCTTCCTTCTACCTCTTTGCTATCCCTTCTCCCCCACCACTAATTCAGCTTTTGACTTCCTCCAACTGTGAGAAGCCCAGGTGGTTTTTCTGAGAGCCCTCAAACCACCGCCAGCTCCATGTACCAGGGAGACAGTTGCCTAAGAGTTTCAGCAACCCTAGCATGAGGTGTTGGTCTCCATCTGAACAAAGGGTTCTTTTTTGAAACTCTTTGCTTGACTTGATGTCGGGAAAAAGCACATCCCTTGCTCGATGGAAGGAAGATGCCACAGTGCTATTCTTGACAGGCCTAAATTTCTCCTTTACAAACCATTTTTCACTTTCTAATTGGTCTTACAATATTAAGATGGAGATAATGATAGTGTAAGGGTCACAGGACCATTTTTGATCTCTGTTAGCAAGGCCCTCCTGGGTGGGGTAGTGCCCTGCTGTCCAGTGGAAATACAACGCAAGCCGCATACGTAATTTTAAATCTTCTGCTAGCCACATTTAAAAAGTCAAAAGAAGGAAGTGAAATTAATTTTACTAATACATTTTTTATTTATCCAAATAAATCCAAAATTTTATTTCAAGGCATAATCAATACAAAAATATTGATGAGATCGTTCATATTTTTTCCAGACCACATCTTTGAACATTGGTGTGCATTTAATACACGGCACATCTCAGCTCAACTAGGCATACTCCCAGTGCTCCATAGGCTCATGCACCTACTACCTACCGCACTGAGCAACCAGGGGCTAGTCCCCCCTTGAAAGTGTGGTGACACTTTTTATTCTCACCTTTTGAACCACAGCTGAAAGTCTGGGGGCAATTAGACAGGTCAGTTCAACATTCCGAACCTACACAAATCTTTCTCGCCTACGTGCCATTCCCTCTGTCACTCCCTCCACCTTCCACATCAACATTTCTTCCTCCTTTCCGTGTCTGATTTACTTACACCAACCCATCACATAACAGGCACTGGGGTCCTAATTGTAAAGAGAATTTTCATAAAATGTTTGGGAAATTAATGAGTGGATCTCAGATAGACCCTCTTGACCTCAGTTTCCTTCCTCCCTCTCCACTATTTTTTACCCTCTCTTTCTTCCTAAAATATTTAGTATTAAATTATAATCTTATGTAAAATATTGCCAACCTGCAGTGTAGATGGGGAAAGGCAGGCAATGAAAAATAGAAACTTCCTGATATTGTCCTAAAATTTCAGTTTCTGTCTTAAAATGTTATTACAATGCAGTTTTGTTTAGGGTTGGGGGTTAGCAATGTAGGATACTACCAGAACACATAACAAGAGATATTTTGATTAAAGATTAGACTAAAAATTTCTTTTAGAGTAGTAGATTTTCCAACTTTTCTTGGTAGCTTTTTTTTTTTTTTGGGCTAAAATGAACAGATAGGTTATATGACACATATTGAGAGAAAAAAACATATAAAAATGTTTTTTTTTACAAAGACGAGGCAAAAATACATTTAATAATTTTCCCAGATAAAGACAATATGGTTCCTTTTCTTCTTTGCTTGATTTTTTTTATATTTTGTTTCGAGGTCCTTTTCTCTCAATTTCACATATAAGTCATGACACTCTAATGTCAAAGGAAAGGAGATTTGAATTACATTTCTCTACATCAGTAAGAGGCTCCAAAAATAATAGTTATTTAGTATGTTCAGGGAAAAGTTATTGACTATAATTTGAGGGTTAAAGATTGAAGAGTAAATACTCAAGCCTTCCAAAGCTGAGTTTTGACAGGAATTTAAATTATCTTTAGCCAGATCATTAGTAAAATAGCCAATATCCTGAAGGAAATGAGTGTAAAAATACCTTAGATTATTTCCTCTCTCAGAATTACTATTGTACCTATGAAAAGTTAAGATGCTACCTTTAAAGTGAAATATAAAATGTAGGTCTTATCCACTTATGAATAATAAGGATCTCATTGTGTTTCTACAAGTAAAGTACCTGGAGAAAATCCAATTAGGGCAATTATATTCTGCCTATGTACATTTTTCTTAGCAATTTTAATTTGATTTGGGCTTAAAACTGTTTCTATTCAACAACTGTTTACAACTGGATGAAGTGAAGCGTTTCAGTTGTTAGTGGAGTCAATTCCATAAATATTATGGTGAAATGTTCTGAAACCCTTCAATATTACAATATCTTGCAAAAGGAATACATTACTTAATCATTAAACAGGATACTAATGAGTCTTTATTAAACTTCCCAGATAAACATTGTATTGACATCTAGTGGCTATAGAGGCTGATAACAGATATACTATACTGAAAGCACATGGAGTATTAATGTTCTCCATTTAAAATTTTTCTTATATGAAAAATGAGCAAAATATACATAATACTGAATAATGCTGAGGTATTGATTTAAGAAAGATTATAAAATCTCTTTGTGTTGGTATGTTAAAAGCCAGGATGGATCTGGAGTGGTCTGAAAAAAGAATCGCAGCATAGCTGCTGAAGGAATATAAGAAAGATACCTACATATTTGGTAAGAGATATACTAAGGCACATTGGTAGTAACAGGGTCAATAACCATTACAGAGTTCCTCCTGTGTCTCAACCCTGCAATGTGTTTAACAGGTCTTCTGTCACTTAGACCTCAAAAATATCCTCCAAATGAGATAAGATTTACACCTCTATGTTACCAATGAGGAAACAGACCATGAAGAGTTAAATTGCTTGCTGAAGCTTATACCACTAACATAACTGCAGTAAGGAACTGAAACAAATCTACCCAATTCCCAAGTCTGAACTCAGAGAAACCACTCTTCTCTCTATTAAGACACACACAACTCTGCATGTTCAGGACTTCATTTAAAATTGACAAATTAGGGGCGCCTGGGTGGCGCAGTCGGTTAAGCGTCCGATTTCAGCCAGGTCATGATCTCGCGGTCTGTGAGTTTGAGCCCCGCGTCGGGCTCTGGGCTGATGGCTCAGAGCCTGGAGCCTGCTTCCGATTCTGTGTCTCCCTCTCTCTCTGCCCCTCCCCTGTTCATGCTCTGTCTCTCTCTGTCCCAAATAAATAAATAAACGTTGAAAAAAAATTGACAAATTAAAAATAACCGTACTAGTTTTTGAAGTCACTTTTTTAAAAAACTCACCGTGATACTTGTTAACTCATTTTGTGACAACTGAATCTTGCTTACTGATTCTTGAGCAGTTATCATTCTTGTGTGTTACTTTGAGCTTGTTTTTCCATCCGGGATTGACGTATATAATCATGTGACACATATGCATTAAATAACTTAGAAATGCAGTGCATCCAGAAAGAAGGTAGGGTTCTCTTCACTGGTATATATTTCCTTGACTTAAAAAAAAAAAAAAAACAAACTTTTTTGGGACACCTGGATGGCTCAGTCAGTTAAGCATCAGACTTCAGCTCAGGTCATGATCTCATGGCTCGTAGGTTCGAGAGTTCGAGCCCCGCATCAGGCTTTGTGCTGACAGCTCAGAGCTTGGAGCCTACTTTGGATTCTGTGTCTCCCTCTCTCTCTGCCTTCCCCTGTTCACGCTCTGTCTCTCTCTTTGTCAAAAATAAGTAAACATTAAAAATTTTTTTAAACCTTTTTGTTTCTTTTCCTCTGAAAGAAGACTTATTTGAAAAGCTATCATAGAAAAGTGTCAAGGCAAGAAGTGAATTTGTAAGAGGGAGTTGAGAAAAAAACAAGGTGGCAGTGACTTTGCTAAATGAGAATGTAGAACTTGAAACAGGATAATGGAGACAAGAAAGGGAAGAGGGAGGCCAGGGAGAAGCTTGAGTATAGAATCTGATGAGCCAGGCAGTAGTGCGTTCGGAGCCTTGGGGGTTAGAACCAGGATGATGATGGATTTTACAGAGCTCAGTTTATTTGGGAAACAGACCTTTAGGTGGAATGCAAAATGGCATCCATTCCTTTTACGGTTTTTCAAACAAGTCTACAATTTGCATAATCTGACAAAGAATAGAACACAGACATAGATGTATGTAACTATCAGTTCTGTGTACTCCTTCCTGACCCTTTGGATGATCCTGGCTCAGTGTCAGCTGTAGGAATCTGGATAAAATGAGTTGAGGAAAGGAAGGAGAACAGGGGTGAGGAACAAATGCATTTCTCAGGCTTACAGGACTTCTAGGAAATCGAGAGAGGCTCTTGGTCATCGTGGAACCGTCCTCTGTGCACATTCATTCGGTATACAAGCATGTAGGAAGGGTTGCTATCAATTCTCTAGGCATACTCGCAGCCACACCTGTAATTCTGGGGTTAGCTTCGAACTGAAGGAGGTTCTGGGAAAAGAGAATAGGGAGACAAATTGGATATGATGCGTTTAAGAAACACACTGGCGACGTGTTCATAATGAGCAGGGGAAATGACAAGAAGTCTGACAGTAGCATTTCCTACAGACCCCAATGAGCCTTTTGGGAGGAGACAGAAACCAGAGTGTGAAACAGAGAAGTCCACTCTAATGAGATAAAAAATCACTAAGAGTCGTAACTTAGTTCTTGAATGAAGATTCAAGGAAGGAGTAGAGCCTGCCTGTGGGTTTTCGGATAACGAGAAAGAAATAGGTAACACTGAAAAGGAAACTTTTTCATGCTTAGACTGGCGATAAGATACCAAAGAGAGCTAAAGATAGGAAATTGGATAAGAACTGAAAACTCCAAGGGGTAATGGTTGGTCTGTAGTAGTTTAGGGGATGAAAGAGTATAAAAAGGAAAATAAGGAAGAAGTTGAGAGCAGATGAGAGGCAGTAAGCGAGCTTGCCAGAAGCACTGAGTACGGGGATGTGATCCTTCTCAGAAGACAGCAGATCAAGGAGCTGTGTGTCTGAAATCAACTGCAAGACGGAGAAGCATTTCTTTTAACTATGTGTAAGAGAGGACATCCGTGTCTCTTCCGACCAAATTAGAAAAAACCGAGGCAGAAACCATCACAGCCACGTTTCCCAAATTTTGCTGCACGTTAGAATCTCCTGCAGAGCTTAGAAAAATCTCTTGATGCCTAGGTTGTGCCCCACACCAAGAAATCAGAGTGTGTGGGGAAGGAGCCACGCCTCTGCATTTTTTAAAGATGCGCAGGTGATTCCGATTTGCAGCAAAGTGTGAAAACCCCTTATTTATAGAGCGTGCCTTAAAATTTGGGAGGGAAATTGTAGAGCAGATGGTGGGTCAATTGGTTAAGAAAGAATGGCCGAAATCATCTTGTGCTGTGGAAGTGTGCATTATTAAGGACGCACACAAATCCTAACACCAGCCACTTACTGGCTTGTGCTTCTTTTCTTGACCCCTCACTTCCGTCGAGGCCCCCTGACAGTTTATTTCTGTGATCGGGATGCTTGCATCTTCCCTTACCATCTCAGTGTATTAACATACTGAGCACACAAATTACAGAACTTTGTATGTCAATTGAAAAATGAAAAATGCTAGGTTGATGAAAACTTGGCATAAATTAGTCACAACATATTCAAAAAATGCAGCTTGAATGTTGAGCTGCACCCTGGATATGCATAAAAATCTGATGCAATGATTATTTTGTGCACAGGGTATTGAATTTATGCTATCGTCCTTTAAATATTAACAGTTTATGAGGTATTGGAAATGCTTCTAGTCAGATCTGTGAGGTGACTCCGAGTCACGCATTTGGCTCTGATTTGGTTCTGCTTTTTTCAAAACACAGTTTGTGTGCATTTTTGTCCCGGGAAACTTCTTTTCCCACGAGAAGTCCACTCTTACCAAAACATCCTGAGTAATGACGGTGCTCATCTTAGTTTTCTTCTTTGATTAGGCTTGTTTAATTCTGTATTATCTGCCTTTGCTTTGATACCAAACAAGATTAAATTTTCAAGTATAGTATGCTACATTTATAAGGCGAGTTTAAAACAAAATTACTTATAAGAAACCAACATCAGCACCTAGGGACGAGGCTGCGCTATTAGCATAATTTACACCAGTAAATATATTCTACCCTAATTATTTGTGGCCAATTATCAATTACTGGTCAATGCTAGAATCATTCACCATAATTATTTCCCTAAGGAATCTTCCCTGGATATACTGGACAGCTTCATCATATTTCTTTTCTTAGAAAAACAATACTTATTCTTTTGTTGACAAGATTTTTCACCTATGAGAAAACCAAATCAAAACCTTTGCAACTGAGGATTTCTCTAAAATTTTAGATCCTTGGGTCTTAAATATCTAAAGCAAAGAGCTAAATGCATCCCTGGCCGGCATTAGTAATCTCTAGAAAGAACGCCCAAAATATTGCTATTTTATCTCCTTATTGTTTTTGATTAATTTCAATTCTGAAAAACTTTTTTGAAATTGAAAAGATTAATTTATACCTCATAAGTTAACTTTTGCAACATTAACCCCTTTCCTTACATATAGTTTTGTTTCTATTAAAATCAGTTGCAAAGCCTGCAAACACTAACCTTACATTTGAATTCCTAATGACTCCTCCTATTGTCTCATTTCTGTTTGAACCTGTCAATCAATGGTGAAAAGTGCTAATCACTCCCAGAAACCCCAATCTTGCTCACAAAAGTACCAGTCACTGAAAAATAATACCGATTGGTCATGGATGGGCAGGAAATCTCACTAGGGATCTAACCGCACAATGGAGTTTATTAAGTCCATTTTGCTCAAATCCAGCTCTCCCTCCATGCAAGGGTTTGGAACTTTAATTTCAAAGTCAGCTAAAACCAGCTAAGGTAACTTATATTCATTAGCCTAGCTCTGACTGAAGCGCTGTGAAATCTCTTGGTTAGTGCTTTTGGCTCTCCGTAATAGCAGCAGCATTTATTTTTACTCTTTATGTCTCTCCCCTTCTTTTGAAAGAGGGGAAAGAGACGTAGTTGGATGCTGGTTGTTTTAAATTCTTAATTGGCCCATGTTCTTATTCAGCTGCTTATTATTTTCGAACTTCATTCTTTTAAGTGACTAAACATCCACAAGAAAGATATTTCCCATTAATTCTCCCTAGGCAGCAGTGTCCTCTCAAAGCCATGGCCACATTTATTACTGAAAAGCAGTTATGATGTGTACATACAGCATGGGCCATAAAGTATTGCAGCCTCGGGTCACAGAAGGGGATGAAGGTCAGCAGGCTTATTGTTCACATTATGCAGAACACCAACTTTCAGCCTTTTTTTTTTCTCCAACTGTAACTTATTTGCTTTCTGTGAGGTGGCAGCTGCAGGGGGCTGGTGTGAAGGAAGAAGAGGGAGACGGTACTATCATTAAAGAATAAACAGTAATTACCTTGTAGAAATCTCTGGAGTGATTGATTACCTCTCCAGCTTATAAGAATAGACCTGGGAATATACAATAATTGATTTCTATTACTTATGTGTGTTTTCCTTTTAACTTTTCCAAAGAAGCGACGTAGCTTAATTGACTTTAATTTCAGATTATGTATTTTTATGACTTCTTCTGGAGTTGGCTAGGAATGAATAGAGTTCCTGGCCCCATGAGTCTGTTATCCATCGGAAGTAGGAAGACGTGGTATTTGTGTGTGTATGTGTGTTTGCGTGTGTGACGTTGTATGTTATGTGTCATCACATATCTTGCACGTATCACTGGGCTGCCTTTGTCTTTTCATGTAGGTACTTGTTTAGGTCTAGATTGGCTCAGAGGAATTCCAGGGTTTATCAAAATTCGAGAGCGGGCGGTGGTTTTAGCAACGTCAGCATAGGCACAATGGGAACAAAACCTCTTCAAGGCGAAACTGACATATGTTGTGGGACAGTTCCTTGAGCAGGATCGAGCTGGGCACCACCAGACATTAAATCGTGCTGTCCCTGTGGTGATACCACGGGTCCGGTCACGTCCCTCTGAAATCGCAGGGAACTGAAATTGTTTAAACTACACCTTCGACTTCTACTTTGACATTGTGAAAATCAGACATGTTTTGGAATAACTGTGTGCCTTTTGCTGGCTGGGAAATTGAGGCATAGATTGCTACATAATGCATCCAGGAGAAAAGGAATCAAATTATAACCAGACCTTGCATTTTACAACACTGACAGTGGCTCGGGCTAGATAAAATTTTGCCATTAGACGAAGTAGAGAGGACGGTATGCTCTGAAACATCGTGTCTCCTGGCTTCTTGGCAAATTAAATTACTTTTGCCTTCTCTGACAATTTACACATTTTTGTACACTATATATTCACACACACACACACACACACATACATATAGTGTATATATATCATATACATAGCACCTTTCACAACAAGTTGTAAATATGGTCAATTGACCTCTGTCCCCCTTTTTAAAAATGATTGTTCTCATTTCATATTTTTGTTTCCATTGCTTTAGCCCTGTATCTAGCATACTTTAGGTGACCGAAACGTGTGTTGGGAGTCCATGACTGACTCCTGAAGGGTGGATTATATCACTTGGGCAGATGCTGAGATGCCCATTTTTCTTTGTTTGGACAAAAGTGATTAGGATAATATTTATTCTTTGGTACTGTAAACAAAGCAATGTTACAAAATAACAAAAGACAGCAGAGGGAAACAATACCTGCGACACTTCTCTCATTTCAATGATGCAAAAGAACTGCAGATAACCGGTACAAGGATGCAAAGTCCCTAGGAGCTGCTGCATCAGTATTGGTGGGGTCTAAAGAAGTTTTTTAGTTCTTAATATTATTGTGAACTATGATTCCATACTGAAAAATCTACCAGATTAGCAAGCATCATGGTAGCTTAAAAGATTGCGGGTTGTTTTGAATGACTTGTTCTGAATTTTTCCCTTCTTCTAAACGTGGAGCAAAATTAATTATTTTAATGTGACAGGCATACATGATAGGAGTTAATTTCCATTATCTTACTAATACATTGCCTTACAGAAATAAAACCATGTGCCACATATCCAAAGTACTAATTCTGATATCTAATTTATTCGTTTCCCTAAAAATAACACAGAAGTATTTTCCAAATTCAAATGTAAAGATTTAAGCTCAGTAAGTTCTCTATGACACCACCAAGTAGCTCTCTGTTTAAGGAATTATTGCTCTTACGCTGTGTGAAATATTTGCAACTCCAGGACATCAGATTGCAGAATTTGAAGCTGTCACCTTAATAGTGACTGATTTCACAAACAATACGGTGGATCTAAACAATGCAGCTGAAATATGTGGCCACAGACATCAGGGTATCAGTTGGACAATGCCACCAATAGCATGAGTGACACTTGAGGGTAGAAGAGTGGGCGACTGGTACTTAGTGGTCTTGCGCTTTGTCAAGTATTCCTTTTTCTTTTCTTCTCTTTTCTCTCCCTGGTGGCTATTTGCTATTCTCCGAAGACTACAGACTTCCCTTCCCCTGGACCTTTTTGAACTCTGCTGTCTTTGAACATCATGGATATTGCAAAAGAAACTATTTACTAGGCAGTAATTATATGCCACCCCTCGTGTAAAGGTAAATGATAATGAGGTATTGCGAAGAATAGGCAGGCCTGTCAAAGGGAAAAAGAGCGGCTTTTAAAACTTAGAGCCATACAAAATGCCTTATAGACTTGTTCTGGAGTAACTGTATCAATTAACCACGCTAAAAGCTCTAACTCAGATGGGCACTGCACACAGCATGTCTACTAGTGTTTTATTATCAAGTCCATTATGAT
The DNA here is from genome assembly GCF_022837055.1 of Prionailurus viverrinus. Classification (NCBI taxonomy): domain Eukaryota; kingdom Metazoa; phylum Chordata; class Mammalia; order Carnivora; family Felidae; genus Prionailurus; species Prionailurus viverrinus. The sequence goes on from NC_062568.1 coordinate 146,019,409, forward strand.
GAGTTCTTGTCCTAGACAAAGGGAGAACAGAAAAAGAATTCAGGCTGACAAATTAGACTTGAAATCAGTTTCATTTACATAACGACTGGAAGTTCATTAATAACAGAGTTTTAATTATTCATGCTCTTGTTTCACTAGATACAGCAGTTTTCCCCCTGCTGTGCGGGATGTCTGGATTAGCTAAAATGAACCTTAGCAAACTGATAGGCTGCCCAGATCCTCAGATGCTTTTCTATTTCCACACCGCTAGAGATGGGGGGTGGGGATGGGGGACCGTGGAGTGTGTGTACAAATTGGGGCTGGGTAATGAGGGGAGGTAGACAGAAGGGGAAGACTCTGAATAGAGAGAGAGAGAGAGAAAGGAAGCTGGCTAGCAGGTTTGCGGAAAAGAAAGAGAAGGGAAAAATGCAATTGTATAAATTTGTATTTGATGGGAGCTTTTCCACTTCCACCTGAGCTGATAATACTTTAAATATCAATCATTTTAAGATTTCCTGATGGAGCATACTACTAATAGGATTGTGTGTGTGCGTGCGTGCGTGCGTGTGCAACTCTTTTCCTTTGGATATAGGAGCACTAATAGGGTTTCTCTGGGTATGCTTGCATTAAAAGAAGAAGAAGAAGAAGAAGAAGAAGAAGAAGAAGGAGAAGAAGGAAAGAAGAAACTTTTTTTCTCCAATTCCATATTATTTGGACAAATCTGAGAAACAGGCTTAAAGTGGGCTTCAATACGAATTTCTTTAATTAGAGCAGTGGTGATATTTTCATTCCTGTGAGTAATAAATAATGACACCAAGGATACTTTCCGGCAAAGAATGTGAACTGTTTTCACACACATCAATCTCCTGATACAGTCTCAGTGCCACCTCATGAAGTGGTTCAGGGCTGATCGGGCAGGGGATTATGGCATTTCTGGTTCATTTGCTGTCTGTATATTTTACTGGCTAATTTAGGTAACGATCTCGCAAAAAGAGAATCCATGACAAATAAAAACAAGACTCAGTTGTTCCCAATACCCCTCGAGCTCAGCGAGGTGGGGAAAGAGGCCAGAGGAGAACCTCTCTTCATTTTGAGATCACACAACAGCTGCCGGTTCGGGTTTCCAGGGCTGTCTTTGGAACAGCTTTGTAACGAAAGTTCTCAGTTTGGGGAACCACTGTTTATAACAAACAGAAATATTTTGAAGCACAAAAATTTAGTAAGGAGAAATGACATTTAACAAGAGCCAACCCAGTACCAAGCGCTTTGTCTGTGTTCTGTGTGACTTAACCTTCACAAAAATTATTATATCCGTTTTACTGAGGACAAAATTAAGCCTCGGAGAGAGCAAGAATGCAGCTAGCAAAGGAGGGGGTAAGAATTCAATCTATGCCTGTCTGACACCAACTCTCCCTGCTCCTACATATGTATCAGAAGACAATGGCTATTAATATTTTTATACAAAGTTGATACAATTTGTTTTGTTTTTCTATGTTTAATGCTTTGCCCTCCCACTGATTAATGATTGTCTACAAAATAAATATAACAGCCTTATTTTCAGAATATAGATAGCTTTCTTAGATCGTGACTAACCAGAAAGCCATAAAAATCAAATATTTAAACAGTTAATACAGGAACAAGGTGCTAATATGAACAAGGCCTATTTCTAGTAACAGAATAATTGAGTAAGAATTAGACAGACTACTCTACCTGATAACTTTAAGTCAAATGCCACATTTGTAGATCACATAGGGAAAAAATTAATCACCAGAAGCTGCCACCTCTCATTACTTTAAGTTTCCTTCTAAGTGTGCATTTTGTCCACATACTGTGAAGGGCAATCATGGACTAATAAAGCTACCTTTTTCTTTCTCTCTCCTTTCACTTATTTGCTGCTTTCTTTTTCTTTCTGTTCCTTCCTTCCTCCTTCTCTCCCTCCCTCCTTCCCTCCCTCCTTCTCTCTTCTTTCTTTCTTTCTTTCTTTCTTTCTTTCTTTCTTTCTCTTCTCCCCATTTCCTCCTCCCCTCCCTACCTCCCTTTCTTCTTCATTTTCCTCTCTTTTCTTCTTCTTCTTCTTCTTCTTCTCTCTCTCTCTCTCTCTCTCTCGGTAGGACAATGAGCTCTTCATTTATGCTTTGAAGAATTTATGTTAACTGGCTATTTTTATTTATTCCTTTTCCTGGGCAAGTCCATCCCCCAACCCTGTTTTGGCCTGTTTTACAAAGCGATCTTCATATCAGAGATTTTGAATGATTAATTACTGCTTCAGAGAGATCGGAAGCTCTCAACACATTTACCATATTTTATCTTTTTATCTCTCTGAAATATTATAGAAATATTAAGGAACAAAGAGGTCCCATGACACCCCTAAGGGGGGAAAAGTATTTTGAAAAGATAAAACACGATCCTTTACTAGTGAGCTACCCCAAGCAACACACTAGATTTCAGAGTAAAATGCAATAAATGGATAGTCATAATATGTAAACATTAGAATCTGAGCAGGTGGCTGGGACATTATTGACATTCAGTGACATCCAAAATGGCACTTTCACAAAAGTTGCCTTAGCAATCTGAAAACTAAGCGATGAAGGATTCTCTTCTTCTAAATCTTTGACCAAGGATTACTACAAAAATCTGATGCTTCTGAAAAAGAGAATGAAAACAAACCTTTTAAAAAGCGCAAACAACTAATTTTTCAAGAAAGCCTTAACTGCTCAATGGGTGGTATGTTTGTTAGGCTTTCAACGCATATTTGTTTCGATTATCTGGGCTCTTTTACTCCTTTAGAAACTTAGAAATGTTGCCAAAGGACAAAGAAAACAATAGAAGGTTGCATGGGAAGAGGACGAGGAGATGGAAGAGACATCTGGATTGCATTTGACCTGCCAGCTCTCTCTCTGCCCCGTTAGGCGGCTGCTGCCCTGGGCAAGCGAGAGGGGGCTGCCTGTGCTGATATTTGATTTCCAGGTGCAACTATGTACTCATCTAAATCCTGACCATATGCTGTCATACATCTGCCTAAGTACTGCTGTTTCCTTTTGAACTAGATATAAAACGTACACCTGACCGAGGCGTGCAAGATAGATGGTCCTCAAGCAGCGAAAATTCCAGCAGTTTTGCAGGGGAGATTTAAGCCACGGAAATGTGTCAAATAGCTTGTGTCCTGACATGTCTTTTGCCTGGTTAGAGTGGCATCCAGAGGCAAGTGGGTAGGAGCCAGGGGATAAAACGCTTCTAGCCCTGTTTTGGGCCAATGTGTTCCATCATTTAGAAAGTGAAAGGGGTGACTCTTCAACTCCTTAGAGGCAAATCCAACCCACTGAGGGAGGCGTGTGAAATACACCAGTCCTGCTGCTAAGATGCCATTAAGCACATTGAGAAAGTTCTAGATTTGCTGTGCAGCCTTGTGCCTGTAAGTTGACCATGCTGTATGGTACACTTAAAAATATGTTAAGAAGCGAGATCTCATGTTAAACGTTTTTAGCACAATAAATAAAACAATATGAAACAAAACCATTTGTTATATAACCTAATAATAACCTAATCATTGTAAACTGCCATTTTGCAGGACATTGTTATTTGCCAAACAGAACGGAAAGTTTTTGTGGAATGATTATTGATTTTGTGCATTTGGGCAACATTGGTTTATTTATCCAATTCTCAGTTGTCTCATCTGTAAAATGAAGGTGATAATATTCCTCATATCAGGTCTTTGCTAGAATTCAAGACAATACGAGTAAAAGCATCACAGTTCCTTAAAATGTGGCAATTATTCTAACTATGTGACTGGAAGTTAGGATGCCAGTTTTGTCCATTGGGCATTCGATTTATAACTGGAATTTACATACATTCCACAGTGACAAGTTGAAAGGCATGTGTGATATGCTTTCAAGCCTAGGGTCAATGATGATCGCAAAGGTGGCTCCCATTTCTAGAGCGTAACAAGTACTGAGCTGTGATCAGACAAAGAAAGCCCTTAAAAGGGAGCACTTTGAAAGTGTCCAACTTTTTTATTTCATCTCTGGGCCATTTTATATACAGGCCCAATATTTTTTAAAAAATTCACTTGGCTGGAAATCTCAACTCTGTTGTATTGGTTGTTTGGGGGGGGGTGGTTTTTATAATTATTACAAAGGAATTTAATAAGAAGGAAAAACTAGAAATACATATTTTTGCCAGTGGCTTTTTACTATATTCCAATTATTTGATTATTGGTCAAGAATCAAATACTGTTAATAGTATTATTGTATTAATAAACACAAGCTTAATTCCCTAACAATGGTAAGGAATAGATAATACTACTTTTAAAAAGGAATGAAAAATTTTCAGAAATAATAAGCTGGTAAGTATTGAATGCCTTTTTTTCTAGTGTATTAGAAGTAGTGACCTATGCTTTCCTCTTGTAATATTTTAATGTTTTTAAAAATAAGAAAATGGAAAATCACTTATTCATGTTCCATATTAACTTACTATTAAGCAAAAGCATTTTTTTTTTCTGTATTGAGGACTACAGAGACCTTTAATTTTTGTTACACTGCAGGAAAAAATAAAAGATAAAGGTTAAGGAAAGAAGAAATTTCTCAGTACTTGGAAAGGTATCCTTACTGCATTTTGCAGCATCTGAATTTCGTAGAATTCTTGTTCCTTTTCATGCATTAATCCTTTCTTGTGACAGATGGAAAATGAGTTTAGCAGCATACTGGGAGACTCCTTGGATTGTTGTTCAAGGTATCCAAAGGATAAATAAAATGTGAATCAAACTTACAATTCTGTGCATTGGGTTTCAGTTCATGTAATAACCTAACAAGGTCAAGAGGAAGGGAGGACAGCAGAAGAGACAGAAATGAAATGGGATAAAAGCAGTGCTGACAGAGAAAAGGTCAAAGATAGCAAAGAAAAGGCAGGGAAGGGAGCAGAAAGGAAGAAAATAAAAGGCAGAAGAAGGAGGCAGCAAATGGGATGAATTCTTTGGGAAACTGTAAAGTTGGGAACTGTTTTGTGGGAAGGCAACTTTAAAGGCGGTTGGACAACAATGAAATAAAACATCTGTAAGGAAACTGCTTAAAAAAAAATTTTTTTTAACGTTTATTTATTTTTGGGACAGAGAGAGACAGCATGAACGGGGGAGGGGCAGAGAGAGAGGGAGACACAGAATCGGAAACAGGCTCCAGGGTCCGAGCCATCAGCCCAGAGCCTGACGCGGGGCTCGAACTCACGGACCGCGAGATCGTGACCTGGCTGAAGTCGGACGCCCAACCGACTGCGCCACCCAGGCGCCCCAGGAAACTGCTTGAAAATGTGTTACTCTCCTAAGTTGCAAGTTGTAGCTTGTTTGGGAAAGAGGTGCGATGAAAGTGCAGACTGAATTTCATCCACAAATGAGTATTTATGGACTAGAGACAGGACTAAATTCTGTGAAGCAAGTAACTATGCAGCAGGAATAACGACTTGAGTAGAAAAACGATTTGTATTATAGAAGCATTTGTTTTTTCTTTATGTATCTTATCCTACTTATATTGTAAATCCACCCTTATATTGTAAATGTAACACTTTGAAGATAACCTGGGCGCTAAGTTCTATCAGTGCATTGATGCCGAAATCAGTTGCATAGACCCTTACATATTTATTATTTTGTTTGTGAGATTTTTAGGCTGCATTTTGAAAATGAGAAACTTTGAAACGCATGACTCTAATTTCTGGAGACCTACCTAAAAATTATGTGAATCCCAAGGTTCAAGTACCTACATGCCACACATCAAAAAGTCACCATGACCTTTGTAAAATCTCGCTATGGCTTCCGTCCTTGACTCAGCCCTTTATCTTCCCAGTCTCTGTAAAGCCTGGACTCTAATTTCAAATGTCTTAAAAATTCCAAATTCCCTTCAGTGTTTGATGCTACATCTATAATGCTGAAATAACTTATATGTTTAACTCTTTGTTCTAAACTTTGCCAGAAAAGAAGAACACATACAATTTTTAAAGTTGATCTCTCTTTTCTACCTTCTCTTAAAGGACTTCAAGTCCCACACAAAAGGAAAGCAAAAACACTCGCTTCTTCTTTCGTCGTTTTCTAATAGGTAGCATGCCTTTGAGGTGCATGGATGATATGCCTCATACTCAGCCTTGTATGCACTGTCACCTTTTATTCTCATGCAGAAGAAAGTTTTTTTAATGTTTATTTATTTTGAGAGAGAGAGAGAGATTGAGGAAATCCCAAGCAGGCTCCACGCTGTCGGCACAGAGCCCGACGTGGGGCTCCAACTCATGAACTGTGAGCTCTTGACCTGACCTGAAATCAAGAGTTGGAAGCTTGACCAACTAAGCCACCCAGGTGCCTCAAGAAACATTTAACTGTCGCCATTTTTTCAGGGAGGCAGCAAGTGTCACACAGCACAATGTTGGAGGTGTAACAGAATTCAGGTGTGGCCAATTCCAAAGCTACGTTCTTATGCATCTTGCCTTCTAGTTAGTTACCAAATGTCTCTCAGTCTGCTTCCACCTTCCACCCACAGACTTCTGAAAGCAAGGTTCTCTAGGGCAGGGACCAGGTTATACTTATCTGTGCTTTGATATACTGAATGGCATGGTTCACACACAAAATTTTTTTTTTTTTGCAAGAATACAGTGACTCCAGTTCCAACTTTATAATCAAACTACCTTTAAGCTTTGCAGAAAGTGCCTGCTTCTTCCTGTTAGGTGTCTGATGACCTAAAGCTGATCTGCATGGTCTCTACACAAGGAGCACTAGAAGACATCCCTGGTCATATGCTGGTGTCCAGACTTACAGGCCCAATACCAGAAGTCCTAAATTTCTTGCCTAGGGGAATTTACACAAACAGGATGTTCCTTCTAAGTTTCTGCAGAGAATCCCTTCTATTATTAAACCGGGAAATTATCAAATCCCAGAGTGGTGGGAGCTTTAGACTAACGAGGACTTTTCTTTCCCAGAAACATATAAGCCAACCTGGCTCTGTGGAGCCAGAGGTGAGAGGAAGGGAAAGCAAGAAGCATGCCCACGATTAGGACCCCAGATGAAGGGACTGCTCTTCATTTCTGAATGTTAAGTAACATTTTCAAGTTTGTAGTCCACTTATTGCTATGTTCTTGCATGCTCTCACCAGGTGTTTTTCAACGAAGCACTAAACTTCCCCTGGTCGACTCCAAAAGGAAACCTTCAGGTAGGTTTAATGCAGAAGATTAAGACTGCATTAAGATTAAGTCTGAAATGTTCTGCTACCAATTAGCCCTCTAGTATTTCTGTAAGCCTTGAATTTTTGATGCGATCAATGACACCAGCGGAGCCATCTTCTGTGGAGTGGTTATTAAAGATATAAAAATCAATACAAAGATGATACTTGGAAATCTATATCACAAGATAATGAATCACCATGAGAGCCGACTAAGAATGTCAGCAAACCAAACAGAAGGTTTGTGCATAACAAAGTGTTTCATGCTAGTAGAGTTTAAGCTAAATTTTGCATGAGACAGAAGTCTTCAGGCTACACTTATGATACATTTGCATGGCAGGGTTTTAATAAGATGAAAACACAAGCCCAACCTAGCAAAGGACTCCTGGTAACATTTGGAAAAGGAAAGAAAAAAAAAAAGGAGTGGGGATTGAGATGTTCACGACTGAGCCAATAACGGCATGATTTAACTTTAACTAGTGATAAAATAGCATTAAAACTTTCTCTGTCAGTAATCCTCATTCAATTTCTTTTAAATGAAACATTATTTGCCTGCATTTTAAGTCCATAAGTACTGATTGTTATTGGAGCTGTGTATTGGAGCTTCACAGAATAGTCCAAATTTAATTTGAACTGGGGATTGATTTCGTTTCCTTCAAAGAAGATTTTTTTTTCCTTCCAAAATTGAGCTGGTGCATGACTTTGCAAGTTCATTTTGGTTTTCTCCTTGACACAATTGTAAGTGACAAGAGAACATTTATGTGTTTTGTCCTTAAGGGACATCACAACGTTGCTAATGAAGCCACAAATGACTGGGAGCTATTCTTTGGCTTTAGAGATATGGATTCCCTATGATCTTGTGTCATCGCTGACAGAAAAAAGCACAAGTAAGGAAGGCTGCCCCATCTCTAGTCCACTAAACCGTTGTATGTTTAATAGATATAGAGTTTTATGCTTAGGATTTTCCAATTTACAGCTACATAAATAAACCTTTATAGACAGGGATTCGTGAGGATGTGTTTTTGTGTATGTGGGTGGTACAAAAGTCATAAATGTTTCTATCTCCTTCTCTCTCCAGGCACATATAGGAGTGGCAGCCATTATGGAAAGATGTGCTCATAACCAACTGAGCATCCAGTCCTTCATAGCAAAGCCTGGCTCTTCATTAATCAGCAAACTTATTGATTTACAGAGTGATGTCTTTGTTTTCCTCGAACTCTTTTCATCCACTTCTCATCCTAATGCCAACACAATTTCCAGAAAATTAACTTGTTAATGCTACCGTGTATTACGTATGGTTGTCTCTGTGTTTTCATTGCAGGTTTCAAAGGTTGACTTGATCAGTCAGGGTAGATGTCCCACAGACTTTTTTTTTTTTTTCTCCTAACATACCATGTAACAATAAGAGAGCTAGATACACCTTGTGTAGTCTTAAAAAGTATTTGCAGTTTTGAATTAGTGTATTTCCCTCCCCTTTACCCCCTGAGGGTCCCACAGCAAATAAACCATTCAGTAGCATGAAACAAGTGGAATTAGTTTAGATTCCAGTAAAACACCAACCTCATGTGGGCAGTATCTGCCCTGATGCTGAACGTGTGCAAATTAAAATATTATGGTGTCTTGATTGTCCTGACAACTCACAATTGTCCCCTTGAACCCCCACTCCCTGGGGCACCTCAACACCCATAGCTGTTCGCTTCTCAGACTCATCGTTGGTGTTGATACCTTGGCTTCTTTATCTTTGTCTGTAAAATCTTCACTACAGAGACATGAATATATTTAGCAGTTTCTCAATACTTTTAGACTCAGGGTTTAAGTTGGGTAGTCCACTTTTAGGTGGCGTAAGGGGGAAAAAAGGTGTGAGAAATGCTTTTCTCATGGGCAAGAGGGTTATAGTTGACATTAAGGAAATAGATTTTTTGGAACAAAAGTTTTTGCATCTCATCCAAGCTATGAAAACCTTTAGCCTTCATTACCTTTGTCCTGTTAGCTTGGGGATGAGTTTTGATGCCTTGAAGGATGTTATGTATTTGTTTACAAATAGCTGATGGTGGTATATACTATGTGCTAATTGCTAAGGATACACATTGTATCAGGGGAATTGTGAGGAGAAATGTTCAGTGAGACTGCAAAGTTATTTCTCCTATGAGGTCACATTTAATGCTTTTTTGGGGAAATGTTAGTTAATGTCTTTAGATGTTTAGTTAGCAAACAAATCCAAACCAGGTAAGTGTCTAAACCTGGGCAGAATAATCAAACATTATTTTGCATAGGTGGAAGAAATGAGATGCTTAGCAATTATGTAAGAGCGAAGTCCTTCTTAATGAGTTAAATGATAAAAATCTGAACCCCAAACTTGGGCAGGTAAGGCACGTGGAAAAAGTTAAGTTTTCAAATGTCTGTTCACCAGATGAAAACTGATGAATCACGCTTGATAAAATGAGCTTGGGGGGGATAAAAAGGTTAGGTATCTGAACAAGAAAATTTCATCTTCCATGTAGTTAAGATGGGCCTACAGGCAGGAGATAAAACCCACAGAGGGCATTTACAATGTCACATGGACACAAAATAGTTCTTTGATCTTTAATTTCATTTAGAAATCAAGAAGACAGATGTATTATTTTATAATACCGTGTCTTATATAATATTAATATATTTTCCTAGCTTCTGTGAAATAAAAAGAGTACTTTCAATTAACAAGAAATTAGCACATGACTGGTCACTTGGCTTTTATTAATCCAGAGAACTGGATGAATCCAAATTTAAGTTCTAATTTCGGGAGAAACAAAGCAGGATCGAAATATATTAAGACGGAGAATTGATGTTAAAATACAACTAAATGTGTTAAAAAAAAAAAAACTCCAAAGAAAGAAATATAATATAATGTTAACAATGTTTTCCTCAGGGTGTTGGCATTAACAATGGCTTTTATTTTCTTCCTTATGTGTTTTGATATTTATAAATTTTCAACAATAGCATTTCTATTCTAACCAGAAAAAATAGATCAATGAAAAGTACAACCTAATGGTTGAAATTACTGTTATATACAAAACGAATACATTTTCCCACTGGTAATGCCTTTGGCTATAGAGGAAAGATGGTTTCCATGGAAGGATTACAATGTTTTATATCTAATTAGTTGGGAAAGCTTTAGGCAAAATCAGAACTACAGATCCTGGAAACTGAATACAGTGAGGACTTAATAGACACGAAGAAGAAAAGGTAAGATAAATGGAAGACCTTCCAGACGGTGAGAACAGTCAGTTAGAGAGTGGGCAAGAACATGAAGAGTATGAAAAGAAGACAAAGAAAGTTTTACATGAAAGTGAATAATAAATGAGAAGAGATTAAAAAGTAAACTGGCCTTAAATCTGAAAGTAAAGAGCCAAAGAGCCATGACGGTACTCTGTATTTTGAATGTCAAAATTAAGGAACTCCATTGGGAAATAAGTTTATGGAATGAGCAAAATCAACCTTAGAGTCAGATTGATTTCTACTTTGAGGGGGTGGGGGCTCGAAGTCATTAGCATTGGGTCTGTTTTATTAACACCATGGCTTTCCCTTTACTTCCAAGAAAAAGCACATATGATGCTTTTACTCTTCATAATTCACTTGCTTAGTCAAATACTCATTGATTTTTCTGAATCTGTAGCCCATCTGCCTGCAAAACATTCATTGACTTCATGGGACTAAATAATAAGTATTGGTTGATGTTAATGTACATACATGCAATAAAACTGTCAACTTAGTCATCTTACTGGTATACCTGAGTATATAAGAAAAGCATCATTAGACAGTGAGGCAGCACTGTCTGAGAGGTAGTGTACATAATGGAAAGAGCATGCCCTTTGCCCTCAGAAAGACACTGGTTCAAGTCTTGGCTCTGCTACTTGCTACTTGTTAAATTTGATCCAGTTAAATTTTTTGAGCCTCATTTCTTTATCTTTAAACCAGGGACAAAACCTTTTCCCTCTTTATAAATGTTGTGAGGATTAAATGATATATATATATATATATATATATATATAAGTTAAAGCATATGACAGAATGCCATGCATGCAATCAGCTCGCAATCCATGGTAGCTACGATCGCCACTGTCATCAGCATACTTACAGTTTACTTTCACAACACAGTGCAACTTAGACTTTCAGGAATAGTGTCTGATTTTAATTTTGTGTGAGTCAAGTTTCGGATTATTAATATAAATGATCTCATTTTTTCCTTAGATGGCAAATGGTTAATTCATAGAACTAATTCAGGGACTCACCTTCTATATTCTCAAATCGAAATAAGCTTTGTACCCAAGCCCAGCATTCTTTCTGAGAGGAATGATTCTCTCCACTCATGATGGAATCTTCACTGTTGCAATGTGAGGGGCCAGACTCATATCCCAGGTAAGCATGGGATTTGGGTGGGATGTCTATTCTCGATTTCACTGGGCATGGAAGAGTGAAAGATCTGTTTGGTGGGACCTACCTGGCCCCTTCAACTGACTGCTCCTTCGCTTTGTGTTTAGTGGTCAAATAGCTCATTACATAGACCCTGGATAATATAAATCCAGGACCACTGGTTATTTGGCCCAGAAAAGAACTACATATCCTGCTGTATTCATTATTAAAGTCCCATCTTGGATCCTACCACTTCCATCAGAACTCTTATAGAAGTTATAATTTATAACATTGAGATGAACACATATATTTTTGTGATGATAATATTTATTTTGTATATGCTGATTTTGCTTTCATATGTACACTGTGGAAAGTAGGGGTCACACTTTATACTCTTTTTTAATACATCCTTTCTGAGGTGGAACAGCTTTGGATATATTAGAGACCCCCAATAAAATTAATTAAATAACTTTAAAAAAAGAAGTTTCTAAATAGTCAGTGAACCTAAAAAATACACACATTTAGCTTGTACTTTTTTGTGATTTTAAAGTTTCTAGTGACCATGAACAGGACGCATTTTAAACTAACCAACCATTTCATTCGTGAAATGATGGAATCAGTGCACAAGAGGAAGAGGCAGGTAAGTTGCAGGAAAGACTGACAGCAGAATGTGGATTTGGCTCATGTTAGAATTCGCTAAATGTTTTTGTTGCTTGAAAGTTTTTCTTAAAAATCAGCTTTCATTTTTGAGACTCCTTTATTTATTTCTTCAAATTTTATACCAAAAATTTTAGTTACATGGTTGCTAATTGCTCAAGATCACTCAGAAAATTCCGTTGCAGATTTGGGACTAGAACTCAAAAACGCTATCCCAGCCATGTCTTTTTAACAATGACACTTACCTGTGATGATGGTTATAGGGAACAGACATTATCCATTCACATTTCTTACATTACCATAGCAATCAAAGTTTATTTATAGCATAAAGACCCCAGAAAAATTATGCTGGAATATTTTAACATAAAACAATTTAAAATTTTTGAAGTATGACACTAAAGTATTGTCTTAATAGCTAATATTATCCCTTCCACCATAACTATTGCTTACTTATTTTCAATATTATAGTGGTGTGCTCTTATTCAAGATTATATTGAGACAATAATATTTGCATGATACTATTCAAGATTATTTTAGGACAATGGTATTGGTGTGATTATTATTCAAGACTATATTATGATCTACTATATTTAAAGGATATACTTTGAAAATAGGAAAATGAGAGAAATATTCACACAAACATGTGAGTAAAAATTGTGATGGGGAATGGTATTTATTATTTTAGTAAGAAATTTTCTCTTCCAATAAACAACCTATTATTAACACCTGTTCTTTAAAAGATACGGCATTATTTCCACTTTGCCAAATATTGCCCATTTGAATGATTGTAACACTGTATCACTGTTAACTAAATATTATAACAGTATGGTTAATTAAAAAAAAGATTCTAACTTCAGTTTATTTCTTACATCTTACTCAAGTTAATAGTCTTTAAATGGCTCAGCAGATAACTAGTTTAAAACTTATAATTGCCGTTTTCTGCATTTGGTTATTAAAATAAAAATCTAGCCATAATCAATGATGTCATTTGTAAGAAATATCTAAATTGGGTAAAATAAACCATACCTATACATGTCTTAAAAGATCAGTTTCAGGTATTTTTATTTTTAAAGTTAATGTTAGAAATCAAACCGTGATCAGTTGCATTTTGGAGATGAGAAAACTAGGTCAGAGAGCAGTTGATGACCCAGAATTAAACCTAGGTGTTCCAAGGATCTATAAACCATACAGTGGTGTTATTTATTTTCTTTTCTCTGTTGCATTCCTTTCAGTCCTGAAACAGAGGGATGGGAGATTTGAGAAATACGCTTTTGCTAATGGAAGAAGGAGAAATCCAGTGACTTGTTCTGACCAGCTAGCGGGATGGTAATGTTTATTAGAAGAGAAGGATGGATAGCAGTGGAAACACAGACTACTGGCAAATCTACTGGAGAGATGAAGTCATTAGCCATATATAGGCTCATTAAGCTCTAATGGTGATCACGATCATCCTTTCGTGATTTGGAAGAACCGTGCTTCCCTCCATCCCTTTGAAAGGCTTTTTGTTTTGTAGATCCCTTTTTATTCTGCTTCCTGAAACTCGATGCCAATTGATGTTTGCATGTTTCTGAAATGGCCCTGAGTCTTCTAATTGATTCTCCCACTACACTGTGCTGCTGAGCTGGCAGGCACCCCGCTTTCAGGTCACTTTAGACGTCACACCACCTAGGGCTAGCCAGGGACCCATTCAAAGGGCAATGGGATGCCAATTATTTCCCTTCCTGGCATTTACATGAAAGGTATAATATATCTCCTTTAGGAGGAAGGCTGCTAAGAGGGAATTGGGAGTTTGCTTCCCTTAATAATTCCCACAACCACCAAGTTTCTGGATTAAAGGTAAATTGAGAACCTGAAACAAAGTGAGGAGGTAGAATGAAAGCCCTTTAGTTAATCAGTGAATTTAGTGTTTTCTAGGTACTAGGCAATACTTGAAGTGCTTTGCATCTGCCCATCTGTTTATATACCATGCCACAGCCCTTGCAAGTGAGTACTATTATTTCTCCCACTTTATAGATGAGAAAATTGAAGGCCACGGTGTCATTGCTGGCAAATTTGAATTTAGGTAGGCTCTGAAGCCTAGGCTTTTCACCATTTTGCTATAGGGGATATCAAAGATCCTGTATGTACCTTCACATAGATTGGCAGCCTCTAGAAATAAATAATTATTTTAACAAGCAGGAAAGCGAATGATGACTGTGATTTAGAGAAACAGAAAAACGAGGCCATCGTCTCTCAGTTTCTGTGCCGCACGCTTCCTCATCCGACGTCACTTGCGGCAGAGGTAGCCTTCATGGGATGTTTTGTACCTCCTCCTACCTCCACAACGGAATGCATCCTAGTAACTTTGGGCTTGGTGTGTGACAATAAAGGCTTTAATCACTCCACTTGACAGTGGGATTTGTGATGTGCTGGCATGCCCCAGGGCAGGAGCCTCCTAAGATCACAAGAATACTTACTTGAAAAAATCGAGGTAGGTAGCCAGCCTTATGCAACATACAACAGATAATCTGATTCTGAAGACAGCCAACCCACAGATGCAGTTTATTGTTCCCACAGCGCCACCCAGGATCATGATTCTGCCTTCTACTAAAGGACCACCCAGCATCTTAACTTAGCAAGTCTCCAGCAGACAAATGAAGAACAACACGTTTCCACAGTGCTGGAATTCATTCCGTAATTGAATCCATTATGTTATATTTTGAAAGTAATCATTTACCTTATGAATCTATGTGGGCTCCATCTTCTTCAGAACGAGTTGTGTGGTTTAGGGTGAGTTGTCTGAGTCCTAAAAGGAAGACAAACAGACCCAGAGTTCAAATTCAGCATGAAAAGAATATCAATAGGATTGTAGATAAATTCTCGGTGTACGTTAAATATTGTTTTGAGTTAGATGCAAATTACAAAGGTATTTACTAGTTTGGAGTTTCAGAGAAAATAGAATTTGGATGCCGTGGAATATCTTCTGTGTTTGTTACCCCTGTGCTTTAAGAACCAGCTCAGACTAGGGGTACCTGGGTGGCTCCCTCGGTTAAGGGCCACTTAGGCTCAGGTCATGCTCTCGAGGTTCATGAGTTCCAACCCCCACATCGGGCTCTGTGCTGACAGCTCAGAGCCTGGAGCCTGCTTCGGATTCTCCCTCTCTCTCTGCTCTCCCCTGTCTCTGCTCCTTCCCCACTCGTGCTCTGTCTCTCTCTGTCTCTCAAAAATAAACATTAAACAAACAAAAAAAAGAACCAGCTCAGACAAAAAAAAGTGAAAGGGTCTAAAATGTTCCTGAAATGAAGCAGTGTATCTGAGCCCAGGAGGGAGGAGCAGGCTGCCCCCCCCACCTGGGGACACGGGTTAATAAAAAGATCAATTGCACTCTTATCTTGTTAGTCATTAGACAGCCCATTGATGCCACCTGCTTACTTTAAATGTGAAAGTACGGGCCAGCCATTGGAAAGCTGCCACCATCACTTGGGAACCCCCTTTCTTTCTGCTGTGGCGATAGAAGGGAAAAGGCCAAAGTCGGACCCTTAGAAGCTGAGCATCTGTTCCTTCGGTAAGCACAGATGTGAGTGAGGGCAAATCTGAAAGCAAGTCTTTACCCAGGGAAGGGAGGGTGTGTGGTTTTTCTCTTCAATGATTATAGCACGGTATGAGGAGGTCATAAAGTTAATATTAATGTGAATACAAGAAACATTTTAAATGTAAAAACTAAAATGGCTCAGAGGAATTTTCTTCTTTCTTTGGGTAATTGTATCCCTCAGATCTGATGTGGCCATAGCTTAAAAACACACAGATTACACAAACTTTTTGTTTGCTTTAATGTTCTTTAGGGATCGCTGCCTCTTTTTCAGCTGTCGATGATTCTTTCCCAAAAGCAGAAGGAAAGATTTACCTGTCTCACTTTTGTATCCATTGACAAGGATTCAAGTTTCAAAAGAAACATTATACAATTCCGAACGCAAAGAAAGTGCCTACTTACCATTGGTAGACAGAGAAGAAACTTTAATTTTTTATATTGGTAATCAGAAGCCAGTGTCTACCTCTCTCGGCTTCTGCAAACAGCAGCCATAAACGGGCCTCCTGTTTTCTCACCCCCTGATGCTACACTTAAGCAGACATCATTCGCATGATGGGCGGACTCCAGACTTCCACCTTCGTAGCAGATAAGTCAGTAGTCATTTCTCTCTTCATAAAATGAGTAGATTTAATTTACGTTGTATATATTTGATGGAATGCGTATTTATTATTTATCGATTATTACTACTCAAGCAGTTAGTATTTCTTTTGCTACCAGTAATCGCTTTCTCTCTCTGTTGGACATTCCAGTTCCAGTCAAAACCATTTTGCAAGTAGAGAAATGGTGCGAAGTAGCAGTAAGCTACAATTTCTCGAAGCACTGAGATGGTAAAGCCAACTCGTGGCCTGTTAATCACTACTTTCTCTTATGCTCACTTCAGTCTCTAACAGTCAAGCTTACTATATGTAGGCTCTGAATACTTAAAATTCATTCCCAATCAAGCAGTATGTAGATGGATGGATTTTCCATCAAGTGAGTCATACCCACAAGAGACAATCAAGCAGTGTCTCTGGCCTAAAGCCGACATAGTTTAATCAAGGGAATGGACTAAGAAATGACTGCCTATTAAAAAAGTATTATTTGGTGAATTTTAAAACAATAGAATTCCAAGATGGGCTGACTGTCATACATTTTGGAGGCTAGACGAGTTATTACTTGTTGCCTGAATATAAAGGATTTATAATTATATCATTCATATCCTTGATGGAAGTATGTTGTGAAGAATATGGCTCTTTTATGGTTTTGCGTGTACAAATTACTAGTAAGGGAGCAAGAAACTAAGTTTTTGGAGAGCAGTAATTTTTAGTTTCTCAGCAAACTCTAAGTTTGTTGTGAAATGGGGCAGGATTTTTTTTGTTTGTGAATACAGAGGCTTTGATCAGACTGCTAGAGTGAGGCTGCAAAACTTGACCTTAAAATGGTTGATGAAAAATGGACATACGTCCTTTTTCCATGTGATCTTGCATCAAAATGACAGTCCTGGGATGCAGTTCAACTAGGTCTAATACTGAATTTAGCACCATGTTTTATGATGAGGGTCCAACATAACCATAAGGGTTCAATGATGAGTGATGAAGGAAAGTTTGCCAGATAGACTCATCCCAGGTTTCACACTGCCCTTGGTGAAGTCCACTTACAGATGGACATAATATCTTAGATTATAGTTGAAAAAGCTAAGGGAATAAAGTAGCACTTGAGGTTTTTTCTTGCCAATTTCTTCATCTCCTGGTTAACTAATAGATATGAGATTAACACAGAAATAATGGGCATCTCATTATGTAATTTTGTAAAAAAGGAATATTTTCATCTGTAATAAGGAAGCTCATTTTAGGGGCGCCTGGCTGGATCAGTCAGTGAGCATGTGACTCTTGATCTCAGGGTTGTGAGTTCAAGCCTCACACTGGGTGTGGGAGATTACTTACAAATAAAATCTTTAAAAGAAAAAAGAAGCTCATTTTGTAGGATGAATTAATATTGGCTATCAGACTACGCTGCTATCTTTAAGAGATCAAAGGTAACTGAGTAATTGTTGACATTTGTAATAATGAGTATAGCTTTTGAACTGATAGCCAGACTCTTTTTAAAGAAATTTTTTTTAATGTTTATTTATTTTTTAGAGGGAGGGAGCGACAGAGCGAGAGCAGGGGAGGGGCAGAGAGAGGGGGAGACACAGTATCTGAAGCAGGGTCCAGGACCTGAGCTGGCAGCACAGAGCCCAATGCGGGGTTCGAACCCACGAGCTGTGAGATCATGACCTGAGCCGAAGTCGGACACTTAACCGACTGAGACACCCAGGCACCCCAAGACTCTTATTTTCTTAATAGGCATTTATATTTGAAAATGCAGGTTCAAAAAATTTTCAATTATTTCTTGACAGTTTAGGCACATGGTTTAGAGATTCAATGCATGCCATATCAGATCATTTAGAACATTACAGGAATATAATTAATTTTTATATATGTCTTTTACATGCAGAACGTACGTACTAACTTTGTGAACAAACCTAATGACAGCATTAACCAAGTGTAGTCAAACGTACAAAATAAGCTATTTTTGCTAAACTTTGAGATTGCCTTATTTATCGGAATGGGACTTGCTGGTCACCTTTGAATACAACCTTTATTACCGTTGTTGAATAAAAACTTCTCTCTTCCTCGAAAAGAGTTACTCCTTGTGTCATTTCTTCAAACTTTGAAGTCGGTTTCTTGGGGAAATTTTCCGATATGAAAACAATAGGATCTAAAGAACTCAGATGTCTGAGCAACATTTAGTCCTGATGTGCTGGTGCTATCAATATTTAAAAATGCAAGGCCAGGACTTTAACAATCAATTTAGAATGAGTATTGTTTAAACCGTAACTTAGGGGAAAATCTATGAGATTCAAGAAAAAATAAATTCCAAGTGATATGAAAGCAACATTTTAATCATCAAGATGCAAATGAAGAAGCTATAATTATGAGTATATACTGAGAAAAGAGTACATAATTCAATACGAAAAAAAAGCTCAAGAATGAAAAGAAGCCAGCTTAGAGAAAAAGTGCATCCAGTGATATGTCATCTCGAGAAAAAAGGCAAAGTGAAATGAATTTAAGTAAAACAGAGGAGAATTCCGGTATCATCTTATATTATCTTTCACATCTAAGACAGACAAAATTATTTTGAAAAGTTTGGAGGGAACTCCGCAGGCTTAATATTCTGTTATTGAAAGAGGTACATCTCTTCTCCACGGTTCATGCTGGAATGACTATGATAAACTCTTCACTGAACCTTCTGTTTCAGAAGCAAGTGTAATCATCAGGGAAAGATTAACTTTTCTCCTTTCTCTGTTGCCCTGCATGATACAAGCTGAGGAGGCTTTTGAAGTCACAACTAATATTATCATTTCCCTAATTAAAACAACAACAACTCGGAAGAGTCTGAGTGCAATGGAGCTTTCACAGAGGCGAGCCTGGCCTCTTAATTGGAGCCTCATATTCCAGGATGGGGACATTAGACAGTAGGCAATCAATTGGGAAGGGCTGAGGATGTTTGAGCAAGAGAGTGAATTAACCAGAAATCCAATTTAAGTAGATGAAGTGTGTGTACTATAGATCAAAGCAAGGACAGAAAACAGATTTATTCAATAATTAACCCAACAAATAGTTTTAGCAGTATTTAACATTCAATGGTGCTATTTGAATAATAACTTTCAATGTTAATAATATAGTATGTTAATACTGTGATAATATTTAATAATAGTAGCACTAAGCAAATAGTTCTTTCTGGTGTTACTAGGTACTGAGGATACAGACGTGAACTAGTTGGCCAAGGTCTCTGCTTTCACAGACGGAAGACAGGCATAAAATATCACATAATTGAGAGAGAAGTGGGGAGGGAGGGAGAGGAACATGTGTTTTGAGACTGTCTAATTCTGGAAGAATGCTCTTGTTATGTTAAGCTGAGTCTAAGGCTATGAAGATTGGATAGTAGGCTATTGTTATAGTCCAGACAAGAAAGAGATTAATGAGAACCTAGACTAGGTGGGAGCAAGGCGAATTAAAAGGAAGAAAAAAGATGCAAGAGGTATTTCAGAGACAATCAATAGAAACAGGCAACTGCTGAGATGTGCAGTACAGGAGAGAGGAGAGACATAGATGAATTAGAAACTTGGAGCCTCACTGAAGAAATCGGGTTGCTATGAACAGATACACAGATGTCAAAAGGCCGAACTAGTCTGATGGGGTAATGATGGATTCGGGTGTGGTATATTGTGTTTTCTGTGTCAGAAAGTCTCATGGAGGTGACAGTACGTAGCTGGAACTGTAAGATTATAAATTAGGGGAGAAACTAAGAGAGAGTTGGGTGTCATTCTGATGGACAGTTAAAGCTGTGGGGTGGGGCCTCTGTAGAACTGGGGGTTCTGGGAAATGATGCAATTGGGGGAAAGGAAAGAGGTAAGGTGAGTAGAAATAAGATCAGACAGTTAAAACACCGATTCCCACGCCATCAACACTGAGCACTTTACAGGGGTCAATTCACTTCATTTTCACAACAACCCCTAGAGAGCAAATTTTGTTATTAACGCTGTTTCATAAGTTAGGAAAGGGAGCTACAGAGAGGTTGCTGAGGCCACACAGCTCATAAGAGTTAAGAGTTTTGGAGCCCTTGTCCTTAACACTGTGCTGGAGCTTCTTAGGTGGAATAAGTGATTTTGAAAAGAGGGTTGCTCTTTACTAAAACAGGTATCCTACAGATTAAATTTAAGTGGTTAGGAGGCGCCTGGGTGGTTCAGTCGGTTGAGTGTCCGACTTCAGCTCAAGTCATGATCTCACGGTTCGTGAGTTCCAGCCCTGCATCGGGCTCTGCGCTGACGGCTCAGAGTCTGGAGCCTGCTTCAGATTCTGTGTCTCCCTCTCTCTCCGCCCCTCCCCCACTTGTGCTCTGTCTCTCTCTGTCTCTCAAAAGTAAATAAATGTGAAAAAAAAAAAATTAAAAAAAAATTTAACTGGTTAGGTTACCAAAGTGTAGAGCTGAACCTGAGAGTTAAAGCAACATGCATGACAAACACGGGCGAAAGAGGGGGCTTTGGTATGAAACAAATGACTACGTGCAAAATAGTTCTGTTCCACTTTTGACAGGTGCTGTGAGGACAAGTTCAGACTTCTATGCAAGTCTATCCTAAGGGGTCCTAACCTATTTTGTGGGAGGTACAGGGGATTGCTATCATGGAAGTCTACCTTGAGAAAGTGACATTTAAACTGAGACATACATCATGGGTAGGAGAGGAAAGAGAAGGGCATTCCAGATGTGAGGGCCTTGAGACAGGAGGAGTGTTTAGGATTTAAGGAGTAAAGGAATCTGGGGCAAAGATAAGGGAAAGGAGGCCCTGAGGATTCTGGACTTTATCCTAAGAGTTATGGGAAGCTATTGACGGATATTAAGCAGGAGAGTGACAAATTAAGGCTCAGAGAATTTAAGTAAACTGCCTGAGATCATACAGCTGTTAATTGAGCCCAAAGGAAACCCAGATCATCCCAGCTCCAAGGTCCTCCTTCTCACAAAACTATATTACTGTCCAGGGCTGGACGGCAAAATGCTTAACAACCAGCTCTCTGGGGGAAAAGCAATGATTTGCAGCATTTTTTGGTATTAGTGGTGTAATTACCATCACAGATTTTAAGCTACTCATGTGTCCCAAGTTACCGGCAGAATTGGAAAGAGATGCTCCCTATCACACCAGGATATGATATTTTTAACATTCAAATGCAAGAAGCAGAAATACCCTCAAGAACGCAGAAAACAGTACAGTGTACTACAATAATTAGGAAGTGATGAGTTCTGTGTATTTATTGACTTTGTTTTTAGTATAATGTCCTTAAATCAAAATTTATACAATTAATTTTTAATAGTGGCCTTCTGGGGGAACAGACAGCCTGCCAAATTCCTGAAGCTTTAATAATAGGATCTCCTGAGCAGGTACAAGCTGGCAGCTCCTCAAAGATCCACGTCTTGGGTGCAAATTTTTATTTTCTTACTTCTGTTTTGGGAGATGGCTCCTGGAATCTTAGAAAAAATGTCACTCATGTCTTTGCATTTATCTCCTTGTGTGGATCATGGAGCATATTCAATGAGAAGAAGACATTTTTGTCCCCAAAAAAGAGTAGAAGAAGGGCACTGAGGGGAGGCAGAGCTGTGCAATGTCCTCCGAGAGGACACCGGGTGACTAAGAGCAAACATTTCTGGCTGACTTCTCACTTTCACTCTCCAACAGCCAGGAGAGAAAGCCTCTGGTTTCAAATACAAATTTATAACTGTTGCATTGAAGCTAAACTTACATTCTCTGTATCCATTATCATTCAGTCCTATTATTGTCATGCAACCTCCTCTTTAGGAAAACCACTGGACCCTAAAATAAAATGGTCAGAAACATGCAAATGAAAATGGTTTAAACTCTCAGACTTTGGCAGTGTTACTTGAGTTGCTGTGGCCTCAGAAGGGACAATCATAATATTTTTCTGGCTGTCTTGTCTTGATTTATAATTTGAATCTCCATAAATGATAATAGAGAGGGCAATTATCAAAGAAATGGAAAGGGCAATTATCATTAAATTGAAAACACATCACACATCCAACAGGATGAATGACTGAGCTAAAAACAGATTTTGTGGATCTTGCAACTGTTCCAAAAGAACTTAATGGAAGCAACTTCATCTCCCCACCTCCTCCAATTAACCAGATGACTTTGGATATATTTTCCTTTTTTTTTTCCCTTGGATGATAACACAAGGCCTGTTAAACTAATCTGCCTGAATACTGACACTACTTAGGAGATGTAAATTTATGAGAATAAACCAGTTGCTGTTTGCCTAGTGTGAAAAAAAAGCTTTCCTTTTTTTTTTGGTAAAAACAGTAGAGAAAAATTAGTTCCCTTGTTTGTACATTTGTGTGAGGATACCCATCTCATCTGCTCTGAACTCTTGCAATGAATCTTTTTCAGTGAGGCAGCATGGTGCTGTGTTCATGAGGTTAAATAATAGACGAGACACTGAAATTTCCCTAAAGGGCTTTTGTCTTGGTTGGATAAATTGGACAGGGTGTAATCCAAAGTATAGGTTATTAGTTATTGTTACTATAAATATGGAAGTAAGAGGTAAATGTTTATGAATGCCCTTTATGGAAAATTCTTACCATTTGGATTTACTGTTTTAAAGAGTAGAATTCTAGGCATTCTCTGGAAGGGGTGAAATGTGGAAGGAGATAAAAACAAAATACAAAAATTGCCTTCGTTGGCACATCTGTATAGTAAAAATTGTGGTGGTATGAATCTCAATATTTGCCTATGTGTGAAGCCTTATATAATTGGATCCAATCAGATCTTGATAGAGAATAACTAGGGTTCCCCCTTTTGTATTAAGTTCTGGCATACTTATCTTTGTAATATATGGGTCATGAAGAAACCAAATATGGAACGATGGAAACCCTAGGATGAATTTAATTTGTTTCTTTCATCTGGGTTTCTACTTTCCCCGTATTGGTGTTTGACAGAACCATTGGTCCTTGACCTGCCATTGGTTAATGCTTAACCACCATCAGGTATATTTACTTGAGAACAAAGAACCATAAGATGATACCAGCCCATGTGGCTATACTCTGAGTTACAGAGCTCAGACATTACGGTAATAGATGAAAACGAATATATAGTTCTAAAGAAAGATGGAAAGAAAACTAAACTAAAACCTGTTATTTGTCAGATATGTTAAATACATGTAATTTTAACGTTGCCACTCTCTGGTTGCACCAAACCTGTCAGTGAGTCCTGTATTTGTACATCCCTCCCCTGCCCAAACAAAAAGAAATCGATTAAATGTTACTGTGCTATCCTGTGACATTTGTAAGTACCTTCCCCTTCACGTTGGAGGACCTCGCTGTGCCTGCTATGTGCACGCTCTGATGTCTTGTTGTGTTGCTTGGAGAACAGAATATATGCTGTCCTGTCTAGCTGCCAGCCATATACAACATCAGTGCTGAATATTTTCCTTTTAAACACATATGATTCTCTGCCAAGTCTTTTTTTTTTCTAGCTTCTACCTTTCACATATTCTAGAGCAGTTTGTGCAATGTTAGAAATATTTGAGAGCTCTCCCCAAACAATAAAACAGAAAAAAAATGTGTCCAGTTTACTCACTATGAGTTTACATAAAAATGTGTGTATATCCATAAACTGTCCATCCTGAGTTGATTTTGTGTGTGTGTGTGTGTGTGTGTGTGTGTGTGTGTGTGTTGAGGAAAGAAAATTGTTACATTCATCAGTTTATCTTGGTCAGTACATTTATTTTTAAATACTAAGTACACTAAAAAACAGGAAGTGGTTTCCTTTTCAAAAATACCCCAAAGTTCTGAGCACTTTGAATTTGTTGAACTCTAAACCCACCCCATCTGTTGATAAAGTAATCGACTTTTGGACATTCTCACGAAGGGTCTGGGGTGGGGAATCCCCCTTGAATTCTAGGAAGTTGTTCTTTGGACATGATATTTACTTCCTTTGAGGTCACAATTTTTCTTGATAAATGTAAATATTTAACTATTTATTTGTAACATGGTTGTTAAACTTATTCAATATCCTGTTTCAATTCCTGTGTCAAATCCTGGTGGAGTAGAAAGGTCAATTTATGGATCCATATGGTCACAGAGTAAATACTGAATTAGTAAGAAGTGAACTTAATATTATTTTAATATTTTAAAATGTGTCCAGAACATAAGAGGAGTTTTTGAAACAAAGAAATTGAAAAGCCATCCACTCCAAGGTAGAGTATCTTAATAGTCATATCGATAGCTTCTTTATCATTAATATGTTTGGGAATTGGTACATGTTTATCAACTGTGTCCAGACCTTTTGTTGAAATCTTTTGTGGACTGAATTTAATTGTCATAGGAACCCCATGAGGTATGCCTCGTTGCCTGACTTCACAGATTTTGCAACTCAGAGAAGTTTAAAAAAAAACTTTTCGTGTCAGTAAGCAAGCAAACAGCAAAGCAGGGCCTTAAACCCGGACCTGTCAGATTCTAAGGCCGTGAATAGCAAAAGGCAGTTTTCAAATTGTGCCTAATGTCAACTATTCTGGAGGTAAAGTAGGACTTGTTCATATAGTTGTGCGTCTTAAGAGAGTTACAGTTAAAAGCTTCTCCAGATAACAGATGATATCCTAATTTTTAAAACATGTAAATAAATCAGAATGTCAGTTCTTTCTGGGTCTCTCTGCTCACACTATTCCCCCAACCCCAATCACAGTCCCATTTTCCACAGCCAAACATCCAAGTTCTATATTCACTAGGGGTTCATTCACTTATTCACTCAACAAATATTCGTGGTACTCTCATTATATACCAGACATTTTTCCAAGCCCTGAAGAAAAAAAAAAAGTCCCTATGGTTGTAAAGTTTATATTTTGGATAGGAGAGAGAAAATAAACACATGTGTACATATACAGAAACATAATGACAAGTAAGTTCAAATGGCAATAAATGCAAAGAAGAAGAATAAAAGGAACTTAGAGCATAATAAAAACTAGATCAGGACCTAGAACATGATAAAAACCGATTTTTATTGAAAATATGTTACAAGTGTCAGACACTGGTCTGGGCACATTACACAGGTCAATTATTTAATCCTCACAAGACTCTATGTGGTGGATATTTTATCTGTGGTGGATTGAAGATGGAGGCAAATTATCAACTACTCTTCAAACTGAGAGGCAGGGTTTAAGTTCTCTCCCTCTGAATCTGAGCTCACTTGCTCAGTGACTTGCTTGATGAATAAAATGAGGCAGAAGAGACCACGGACTAGGTCTGGACTTCTGCCTTGCTCCTTTGAAACCTCGAGCTGCCATGGAAGAAGTCAGACTAGGGCCTCCATGCTGTGAGAAAGCCTGAGGGGTCAGGTATAAAGTGATCCTCAAGGGAACCAGACTACAATGTGACCGAAGCATGTTGGACGGCCAGCCCCAACAAGGCTACTATTCAGCTGGGACCCGACCCCACCAGCATGACAAACCCCAAATGGGAACCACCCAATAGGGCCTAGTCATTCACAGAAAAGTGAAAGATAATAATAAATAGTTGGTTTAAACCATTAAGTTTTGGGATATTTTGTTATGCAGCAATGAATAATTGGAACAATTATAATCTTCCTTTTATACAGGAGAAAAGCAGGGGAAAGAAAGGCTGAGTGATTTGCTTGCCAAATGGTAGAATCTGGATTCAAACCCTTTCAGGCTTACCCCCGGGCACCGCTCTACCCCTGGAGGGAAATCAGCATTCTCAGCGTGCCCCTGACTCAAGTCGGTAGTTACCATCTAGTTTACATTTCATTTTCGCCATTGAATCACAATGGTTAAGACTCAGAGCACACTGCCATTGGAATATGATTGCTCTGGACAGCCGCTGGGGTGCTTTTGCAAAGAGACCTTGTGGTGTCCTTGACCCGGAAGTATTATGTGGTCCAAGACCTTTTGTGGATTGGAATCTTAAGAAAAATAAGGAGAATATGGAGGAGATTGACCTGTGCTAATCTATAATCCTTTCATTGTGTTGTAAAATTATGGGACTTATTCGAGTGAAATAGGAAATTGCATGGCATTTTGATTAAAGAAAAGGAGCATGAAGTAATTTTGTTAAAATAAAGGGCAAATAATTGTCACCAAATCAGGTATCTTGGCATACAAATATGTTACATCCCTTGTCTAATACACAGAACTGATATTTGGATGGAAAAGAAGTTACCGGATGTCTGTAGCATGATAGCATTAACCGGCGAGTGTCTGAGCCAGATGTTCCTTCCTCAGCAAGGAAGGACAGATAAAAAAGTACAATGTTTCCAAGCAAGCCTACTGTACATATTTCCAAAGATGTTTTTCCTTAGAGCATTTACAGTTTAGTTTAGCTGTTTCCATTCTGAAGACTTTGAATACACAACAATAGAACAGCTCATGATAGCTCAAAGGAAAGAACTTCATAGGTGCTGCACATTTACCTCCAGCCTTCCAGGGGAAACTCCTGGTGCTCTTGATACTTTCCTGTCAGACTATTATACAATCCAGTGCCTTTTCCAAGCAGGAAATATGATGTTCCAAAGACAACTTGACCTCCTGTTTGAAAATGGTGGGGGTGGGGGTGCGTGAGGTGGGGAGGCAAACCAGGCATAGTCTAAGTATACTTAATTCACAGACCCACTCACAAATACAAACAAGTTAATTTTGTTAAGAACACAAGATAACGTTTCACTCAAGACAAAATCCCAATCATTTATTCTCCTCTGGAGTACTTCTCATGCATCCTTGAGTTTTTAAAAGTTCAAGTGTTGCATAAAAAATCAACATAATTACAGAAAGCAGTCCTTAAACAAGAATATCCTGTTTTGTTTCCTGCATACTCACTGGGGTGGCGCATCTGAATCCTTGACAACATCCAACTCCAAGAAGAAAACATCAAGACTGCTTGCTGATCTTGGTTTTTACATAGAGCTCCTCAGCAGTAGGGCTATTGGCCCCAATGTGTAAGCCGACAATCACCCTATTGTTTACTTTCCAGTCAGAAAAGCTATGCTGCTTTTCTTCACTCTGTATGGTCTCTATAATCCTAACAGTCATGTTCACTCAGCAGTAAGCCCGAATATATGTTTCCCAGAGGAGTTTCAAATACATGAGATAGATTAGCATCTCTGTGGCTTGATGCAATCTGTGACAGATTCGACAGTAATAAACATTTTAAAGTGTGGTCAGAACTAAATTATTTGCCGAAGAACAATTTTGTTCCTGAGGTAGAAAAAAATTAGCAATAACTTTTGGGGCAGTAAATACATTGGCCGAGGGATAATACAACACCCTCAACCTCTTGCCCTCTCGGCATTTCATCCCGTGCAAAGGGAGGAAAAAAAGCCCAATTGTGTGCTGATGAATTAGAAAACTTCATGAACATTCAAGAAAGACACATGCCACTACAAATTAACCATTGGCAGGGCAAGGTATTCATCCTTTCTGTCAGATTCTGTGGGAAGTATGCCTTATTAGCATGGAAACCCAAAGAAGTAATAGATCAGCCCATGTTCACTTATCCTGCACAAAGAAGAGGCGATCTCAGTTCTGGAAAAATAAATAGCGTGGATCTTTCTACCCCCATTTCAATCCTAAAATTGAAAATCACTAAATGAAATCCCACTTCCCTTCAGCTTCCAGTGTGTGTCTGTGCTTACAATGGAACTCGGTTTTGCATTTTAAATCAGTTCCATCATAACCCTGAAAGTGATCACAGGGCTGCTAAGTCTCTGTCTCCCGCTTCCACCCCCACCGCCCTTCGCGACTTTGAATTTGAATGGGACCAGAAGATTCTCCGGGGGTCATGTTTGTGGCCCCTGAGAAGCAGTCTCCCTACTGCTTTCAGCTGATTTCCTGGCATGTTTCGTGGGGATTTGTGGTGAGTGGCAGCTGTGGAATCACTTTTCATTCTGTCAGGTTGTGGTTAGGCTTAGCGGGGTTTCTTTGTTATACTGGCCACTACTAGTCATTTCCCTTGAAAATATCTGGTTTTCTCTTTTCCCTTTAAAGAAAAAAGAGGGGGTGGAAAAGCGGTTCCAAACTCTCCACCTTACCCCCAAAACACAAGCACAAAACAAACATGGGTATCCCTTGGAAATCCTGGCGGGGGGGATGGAGTAGGAGGAGAGGCCCAGACGTTCTGAACACCCCCATTTAATTTTGATGTCAGACAATCAAGGATCTTGGGAGGGCCCCATCTCCCGTACCTGTTCTGCTGACATGCTGTTTTATGAGAGAATCGGGCATAAATGTTACTATCGCTTTTTCATGTTAAAAACAAACTAAAATAAACAAACATACACATTGTGAATTTTTGAATGTTTCTCTTTCTTTCAGAATAAGCCTGGAAAATAAGAAGTAAGTACGAATATTAGTTAAATACAACAAACACTAAGGAGCCCGTTAAGATGGAGTTTTCCATGGACACGGCGTGGGGGGGACGGTGGGGGCGGATTTGGCGCTTTAAGTCCATGTCGTCTTAAGCCAGAGCTTAACAGAGTTTTGTATTTCATGAATCAGTTTGGGGGAAGGCAAGAAAAAGAGAATAACGTAAGGTTGCCAACATTTTATATTGCCAAGTTAGGCTATTAAAAACAAAAGAAAACAAAGCAACAATGCCCAACCAACATTGAAATCTTACATCACTTCTTTAAAGAAAGGACATGTTAACATCAGTGGGGGGTGGGAGGAAGGAGGAAAGCCATCATCGTAGAATAAATACGAGGCCGCCTTGACAAGAATGAAGCCTTGGCAGCTTTTACACCAACATGCCACAAAAGCCTTCAGAAACAGCCAGCTCTTGAAACATGCCAAGCCCCTTCCCACCTTCTTGCCTTCGCACCAGCCTTTCCTCTGCCTGGAAATCTATTCCCTGGGACATTGACAGAGCTCTCCACTCAAATGGAACCACAAGAGGAGGGCTTCTCTAACCACACTGTTTAAAGCCCCTCTCCCCAGACCCCGCGCAGACAAGCTCTCCTCCCGACTTCCATTCCTCTCTGTTTCATCGCTTTGCTTTCATTTTTGTCTAGCATTTGTCACCACCTGGCCATATACTGGTTGCCTATTATCGATCTCTCCCGTTAACAATATAAAATACCCCAGGTCATAGGCTTCAAATCATTTGTTCACCTCTTTTTCTCCACTTCCCAAAACATTGCCTGGCACCTGTGAGGCACTCAGTAGTTATTTGTCCCATTTATATGTGGGTATAATTTCACAGTCCTTATATTTCTCATATGAGAAAACATGTCTGCAGTGCTTGCACCAGTTGGTGTGTGGAAACCGTTGTTTCAAGAAA
Source organism: Prionailurus viverrinus (assembly GCF_022837055.1). Taxonomy (NCBI): domain Eukaryota; kingdom Metazoa; phylum Chordata; class Mammalia; order Carnivora; family Felidae; genus Prionailurus; species Prionailurus viverrinus. The sequence goes on from NC_062568.1 coordinate 146,049,058, forward strand.
GAGATCGAAGGGTGCTTTAGGCATAGACTAGGGTGCAGCTGAAGAAGTACACATTTGGTGAATGCATTCTTTACTGCAAATGATTTGAAAAGCAGGAGTGAGGGCTGTTCTTAGGACAGGTGACAAACTGATGGTAGGCTGAGACCATGTTCTGCTACTGATTTAGGGATAAGGAATATTCTTTAAGCAGATTTAGGCTGTATTTATACCCTCTTCTTCCCTAAATTATATTGTTTAGTCATGGCTCCTGAGCACCTCTTGGATTATGCATGCAATTTTTTTTTAAACAAGAGAATGTTTACCAACAACCAGAGACTATTAGAGTGTAAATATCTGTGGGATTTAAAAAAAAAAAAAAAAAGAAGCAACAGTAGCATCCAGGTGACAGTGCATTTAGCTGTTATCTCTCACCATTATTCACCATGAAGTAGTGGAACCTGGAAGTCAGGTTCAGGGACAGGCCTTACTACCAAGAATACTGGGTCATTGTAGAAAAAGCTGCTTTTGGAATGCATTATGGAGAATTCACAAATATAGATAGGAGGCTTCAAAAGTGTATTTTCTAAGTTTCTGTGCTATCTGGGATCCTGGGTAGGTGGCTCAGATTTTTTTTTTTTGAAAAATATCACTTAAGGGCATGTGGGGCTCATTTTGGCATGCAGATTCCCCCCCCCCACACACCCCGAAAAATAGATAACGAGTCCAAATGCACCTAATGCAAGTTTTGCACAGATTCTTTTTTTTTTTTTAATTTGTGTACAATATCTGCTCTTGGTGCCACACTCCTGAGTAGCAGTAACAGGTAGTAACATGATGATATACAAGTAAGTGGGATCCGGCAATTGGTGAAAGAGATGAGAGTGTAGAGTACATAACGTGAGTGTGTGTGTGCATGTGTGCTGGTGTTGTGTACAGATGTGATAGCGTTAACATATATTGCTTATTATAATAATGATGGGATTAATGGAAAGTGGAAACGTGTTGATCTTTTGGAGTTCCCTTCATTCTCTCTGTCTTTCTCTCCGTGTCTCTCTTTCTTCTATGTTATGGAATGGGATGGAGCAGGGGATTTCAGAAAGCCTCTGTTGATTAATCCATCATATTCTGACAACTGAATTCCCAGAAACAGAGTATTAGACTTTCGCATAACGTGACGTTTTGACTGGAATCTTTCAAGTTCAAGCCTATGAAGTCCTCAGAGGAATTCTGCCCCATAGTGGGGCCTCAAATAATGGTAGCTTCTAGTGTTGTTATTAATTGCCCCCATTAAGAAGTCAAGGATTTGAATGTCTCACCAGCCAATACCACCTCAACCGCTGTGTCAGAGAATGTCTTGTAAGAAGCAAAGACTGAAGATAATTGGACTTTTACACTGAAGGATAAGAATAAAAACATTAAACGTTTTTTTTTTAAAAAATCAGGAAAGCAAGATTGGGGCCATCACCCGGCCAGTGAACTTATTTTAGGATTATATATCTCAAAGATTAAAAATAAAACCAGAACTTTGCTTCGCCGATATTTGAAATAAAAATGTTCATTTACTTTTCAAAACTGCCCCGGCACCACGAGAGAGGCAATTATTTTTGGTAAAAGTGGATTGTGGACAGAGTAGCTGGTGAAAATGCTCTTAAGTGTTCACGTAGGACGAAAACCTTCCTGGCACTAAGAAGTCTCAGTTGGTTTTTCAGCTGCACTGTGGTTTATTGTGTGCTTTAAATCAACTCTAAGACTACACTACATACCATTGTGTCTGTTAGAAAATCATTATGGGGCAATTAAAAGCAGTGTTGTTTCACAGATGAACATGGAATTTTCCTCTGTGTCTGACTGCTGGGCACTTCCTTCATGCCTCTTGCGATTATCTACATTTGTGATGGTCAAGAGATACAGCTGTCGGGAAAACGCTCAACAGATGGCAGTTGCGAGTGATGCTTCATCGCTTCTTGGATGCTCTCTGACACCCAAGCTTGGGCTTTCCGTAAATGCTGGTGTGAAACTGACTCCTTTTAAGCAACATGGGTCTGGACTGCTCAGTGACAAAATTCATCTTCTCCAAAAATGAAAAGAAATTGAGGTGTCCTCATGAAATGAAATGTGCACTAGCATCCTAAAATGTACTGTCCTTGGAAACTTTGTAACCAGTACAGATAAGAGCGAGTGACTATACAGAGAGCCGGATACATTGGTAGATAGATAGATCACTTTTCTTTCAGGAGGAGAGGGAGGCGAGATCAATCAGTTCTTTCATTTTTGTAAAGCTCTTTAAAGATTGGCTTTCTATTTTTTTAGAAAGAGCAATTTAACCTTGGCTTCCGTAATGACGTGACTTGTTGAATGACTTAATCTCTGATGAAATTAGTCTAAGTGGTTTAAGAATGAATTAAGTGGTTTCTTTTTACATTTCAGGTAGCATTTTGTCATGAAATACTTACGCTTCCGTCTTCGTTATTCATACAGCACATATATGTGCATAGCATTATTACGGGGATGAGAAAATAAGAGGAAGTTGATTGACAAAATTTCGAAACACTGCACTGAACAATTCTTGTAGTTGTGCTAGATTATTCAGTATCCAGAATCTGAGTTACGAATTCCATTATAAATTGTGAGTCACTCGTGTGCCTTGCTCTCAGGTACACAAACCCTTACAGGTTCTAGGGCCTCATTTCTGCCCAATGAACATTCTGGGTTGTCTGGATGGATATATTTTAACACAATGACAAGACAGACAGTATTGAATAATAAGTATATGTCCTGCTTCTGTCCTCTAGATGATGTCCTGGACATGCCTGCCTCCCCCTCAATCCCTCTCCAATGCTGCTAAATAATACTCGGTTATCTTGAGTTTGACCTGAATATGGGTGTAGGCCAATAGTATCTTAAAGGCAGCTAACATGAGGATAACCAGGTCCCATAGGGTTAAGTTTAATTTTGTCAAAATTGTTGTCTTTTCTCTTTCGTGTTAGCAAAATGATGTCTAGCGGTTCATGAAGATTTCTATTTCTTCGAAAACATGACACTGTGACATTAGTGACATTTTCTGTTTGTCTATTTATGTCCCAGAAGAGGTAGCCAGCCACATGCCATGTGTGTTTTCCGTTAATATATTTGCAAGTTGGTCTCACCGGTTGGTCTCTGAAAGATTTCCAGTGGATAAAACACGTGGCATGAGAAGCTATAAAAAGGAGTCTTTTTAGTAAATGCACAGCAGAGTAGGGAATGGGCAGAAACTGTAGGAAACGTGGTAAACTACCTAGTAAAGTTTTGAGACACCTTACATATGCTTTGGAACAAAAAACACATTTCACTTATTCTAAGAGTTTAATATGTGCCAGGTATTATGACAAGCACTTATTCCATTATTTTATTTTCACACATGCGTGAGGTTGGCATTATTATTGCCGCTATTCTAACAAGAAAATGGTGACAAACAGCTGATAAATATTTTCCTAAGGTCACACAATAAGATGACCTTCCAGGCCTTATAATTTGTTACAAGAGTATGATTGTTTCTTTCCTAAACAAAATGTGACATTGTGCATATGAGATATTCCATGATATTTTTACCGGAGGTCGGTGCTCATTAATACAGCAATGAAAAGATAGATTTTTTACGATGAAATACGCCTTTCTAATGTATAAAATAATACAGTTCCTACCAAAAAAAAAAAAGTTTGATGGATATAAAAATGTGTATCCTTTTAAAGTTTCAGGTGTTTTAAAAATAAGTAGGGTGTTAGTGAACAATTTTTTCCTCAACATTTCATTTGTGTTATAACTGGTATAAAAATAATTTTATGACATCTTTTTTATCGAAATGAAAAGAAAATTCTTCCTTTCATCTGTTGAGTGAAATGAGTCTGTACGTGTAACTACTAAGGGCATTTTAGAGACCCTCTTCCTACCTTCTATAGAAAGTAATCTGTTTCCAGCAGAGATGAGTGTGGCAACGACAGGACAGGATACTTTTGCCAAATAAGCATATCGTAAAACTGATTGGCAGACTGTATATTCAGGGGAGGTGAGAAGAATATGTAGCTGAGGATGCTCCAGTATCTTGCCATGACACTGGCATCTGGTCTGACACTGGAGTGATAGCCCCAACATTTATGCGGAGAAGACAAGCCCATGGTGGAGCAAAGCATCATGAAAGCACATGCAGCATAAAGATAAAGAAAGACCATGTCTTGTGACACGGCTTGTAGTAGTGAGTGTCCAGCTAGGAAGCTGAGCCACGCAGGGAATGGGATGTTACAGCTATAATTGCCATCGGGGATTATTCTGCCGCCGCAATCAGGTGGGTGAGAAGGGTCTAATTTTTGTAACAGTCCCGAAACCTTACTTTATGGCATCCATTATTGTACAGTGTTAGTTTCGAATAAGTATGAGTATCTCTGGTTGTGATGTTCACATCCCCATAAGTAAAAAGAGGATCAATAGTAAAAGGAAACCAGCAAATTGTAGGCTTTGCAGTAAATCTAAGGTATTAGGTGGACATAATTTAAACAGTTGTTTTTCTTTTCCTGGAGAATAAACACAGAAGAGGAGAAGAAAATGAGGCCCTAAAGGGATTATGCATTCCTAAATATTTTATAGCTGTGTGAAATGCAATGTTGTGCTTCAGCTCCATGGCTGAATATTTGCTCATGATCATTTCCTCGCCAACTGAAAACCCAAAAGATGCCATTTGCGGTTTTTTGTGTGGTTTCAGCCTTGGCCTTCTGTCAGTGTTCCACTGTGTGATTGTGAAGAGCGACTTTTCACGTAAGAAGGCAGAGGCTGGTGGTTGAAGCAGGGACTGCACCACAGTGCTTTTACTCAGCTGATATTTAATGATTTACCATTTAATGTAGTTCATCTTCCATAACCCTGAGTTCAAACAGAAGCAGCTGCTATTAGGGATGCAATAATATTGAACTTCCCAACAACAACCTAGGAGAGCTTCTTCTGTAGTTTTAGCTACTGGACCCATCTGGCCTCCACTAAGCACGACAACTGAAGGAGAATAATAGTTTACTTCCTGTCAGTGGAGTCCTGGACAGAAAGTATAATTATGCCGGATAAAGATTCTCAAATGAAAACTCCTTGTGTTCACATCGCTGCAACGTTGGAGGACAAAACAATGCACTTTATTTCATGATCAAAAGAACACTGAGAAAACTCAGAAAACACATGGAAAAATCATGCTGAGCTGAAATCAGTTAAAAGGGAGGAGGGTGTCACCTGTTTCAAACCTGGAAGATAAACTCAATTTTCTTATAATTCTGATTTGCTTTTATCAGTGTGGGAACTTTTTGGTAAGGTATTTGAAAAGACTTCCTTCCTCTGATTTTAGAAGGTATCTAGATAAATATAGAGTTATAGACATTTGGATATGTAGTTCATCTTCCATAACCCTGAGTTCAAACAGAAGCAGCTGCTATTAGGGATGCAATAATATTGAACTTCCCAACAACAACCTAGGAGAGCTTCTTCTGTAGTTTTAGCTACCGGACCCATCTGGCCTCCACTAAGGCGGATGGATTGTTGATAGATGACAGATAGATAAATACAAACAAACAAAAAAAGCCTTCATAAACACTGAAGTGTAAGAGATAGACATCTAATGATATTGAAGTCTTCTGGAGGAAGGATAATACTCAATATGTTGATGAGAATTATGGTACGAATGTTTTCAAATAGAGTGCTTTAAATACATTTTTCCTATCCAAAGCATTATCTAATTTAATAATCTGTTTTCACTTTGGCATTATTGGTAAGTGATTATAAGAAGTAGATTATAAGCTAGTTTGCTCCCCCCCTCTTTTTTTTTTGCCTTTCTGTTTTTCTTTCCTTGTTTTTATATAATTCTGCATCTGTAAGTTAGGATTTACAAGAAAAGAAAAGAGCTCTGAGCTTTCGTTACAATTACAAGCCCACCAGGCAAAAGCTGTCGCCTACTTATGACTATATCTAATTTCTTGACTGCTTATGGTAGACCTAGAATACTTTTCCTTTTCCAATAACACATTTCTAAAAGACAGTGAAGGTAGGTCAACCTTCACCATGAGATATTTTCACTGTGAGAAACATACTTTAGTGGTGTCCTCTCTGATGGGATAAGATGGACTAAAACCACCGGATGGATCCCCTCTACCTCATGGCAACATTTTTCATTCATAAAGGGAGTCAGGCCTCTCCTCAAGGGATTTTCCTACTTTAAGATTTTTTTAAAGCGTTGCCCATGATTCAAAAGGCATTTGTATTTACCTCTATGCATCATTTGAAAATACTGTCCTACAGATATTTGTGTATTTTCTAAAGTTTGATGATGCTTAGTATTTTGGAATTTTCGTTCAGCTAGTAATAGATAATTTGCATAGCATTTACAATTATGCAGTTATGACATTTAAAAAGATAAAGAAAACTTTCTGTACGAGGTTGCTGAAAAGGAAACAGTCAAAAGTGTAAATGTGTTCTACTTTACATTTTATCGTTGTAAAGTTGTTGATAAAAAGTTCCTTTGTCCATTTTTTTTAAGTTTATTTATTTATTTTGGGAGAGAGACAGAGTGAGCGGGGGAGGGGCAAAGAGAGAGACAGAATCCCAAGCAGCCTCCGTGCACAGAGCCTGGTGTGGGGCTTGAACTCAAAACCATCAGATCCTGACCTGAGCTGAAACCAAGAGTCAGACACTTAACTGACTGAGCCACCCAGGTGCCCCTCCTTTGCCCATTTTGAGGCTGAGTTCCATTGCGCGGTCTGTCACTGGTCCACAGCGCATTGGATTCCTGGATTCTCAGCCTTGCTATTATTTGTGGAGAAAACCTTTCAATTGTTTTTTATTTGTAGCTTCTAACAGAACCCCATGTGGGGAAATGGTTACATTAGTGTAGGTAATTGAGCCAAAATTATCATGATTTCATTTAAAAAGGAAAGATCAAAGTCTACATTCTATTTTAACTTGGAACTGTTTAGGTAAATTGCCACAGATTGCCACAGATTGAAAAACAGGTATAACATCAACTTCAACAAGTTAGAAAGTTTGATTTGGAATCCTATCCAAATTCATTTTTTTCAGCTTGAATACAGACAGGTATTTTATGAGATTTTTATTTCCCTATTTGCTCAATTCCAAGATTTATAGGAATTCTAATTGGAACCATGGCAGAAATGCCACCACAAAAACAGTGGGGGGTTTTCCCCACAAAATTTTATTATAATTGTTTCCAGGCCCAAGGGCATATTATCATGTGGAAATATATATTTTAAAGCAGCGTTTCAAATTTATTTAGTCTTTTAAATTTTCAAAATAAAAATCCATTTTTTATTTCATTTTGGAGGGGGAGCTATTATGGTTCATTTTGTTTTGATTAGCCCTAACGTCTTTGTTGGACAGGTAGGTGTTGGGCACTATGTTTTCACAAATAGCTAGACTAGATTTCGGTCTTTAGTGAGCTGGATTATTCAAGTGAATGTGCTTAGAGCATTTAAAGAAACTGAACATTTGAAAATGGTCTACTATGACCTGTTTCCAAGTGAGCCTCTTAAAAAAGATTTTTTTTAAAGGGAAAGAAAAATAAAAGTAAATGTGGTACTGTTATGCAAAACAAGTGTCTAAATGGTGCCACATTTGACTGGAGGTTGTCCTTAGGGCTAATAGCAACTGAAATCTCATAAGGCAGCTTGGGGATTATTGATTTCTCTAAAAAGAAAGTCGCAAGGAAGACAAACAAAAGAACAGACTCTGAACTGTAGGGAACAAACTGATAGTTACTGGAGGTGAGGTGTGTGGGGGGATGAGCGAAATAGGCGATGGGGATTAAGGAGTGCACTTGTCCTGATGAGCCCTGAGTGATGTACAGAATTAGTGAATCACTATTGTACACGTGAAATTAATACAACACTGTAAGTTAATTAAATTTAAATGAAAAAAATAAAAATGTCACCAGATCACGCAATGGCAATATTCAAATTAGAAAAGGTTAGAAATATATCCAACTTTCTTAAAGAAATGACCTATCAACCTTAGTAGCAAGAAAACCATGTCTGGAACTCAAATTATGAAATAAGAAGCCAACATTTCTAAGGGAGAATGGTAGACCCTAATACAAGAAGTAGAGGCTAGTCACAGATTTTTCTATCTATTCTGACCTTAAATAATGTCATTGTGTTCACAACCTATGACATTGCCATATTACGGAAGGGCTTATGGAGAGAAATAATCCATTCAAAGAGTTTGAGGTAAGGTATTATTGACATAGGAAGCAGAATAGATCTTACTCCTCTCACTTGCTTCCAAGGGACTGAGGAAAAATTCATATTAGGACCCAATGGAATATTTTAAGGGAAAATTACAAAAGAAAGCATAAAAGAAAAGCACCTAGTGGAAACTTGTGAAAATTATTTTGCAAAATGATAGTCAAAGTGAATGATTAAAAATCCATAATTTTCATCATAACGAATTACTAACTTAGAGTTGAACCATGGTAGTTAAAGTGTTTTTCATCTCAAAATGTGACTTTTTAAAAAAAATCGCATTTAATACTCCTCATTAACCCCTATCCATTTTAGAAGGATGAAAAATACTGTAGTAGTCCTCGTGGGTCACAACAGATTTTTCTGTAATTATAAAGTACAATTCAGGAACATTTAAATCATGTTTTATAGGAAGCATATAATGAGGAAGGAAAAGAAGATGTGTGTTGTACCTAGAATGAAGCATGGCATGAAAAGAAAAAAAAATCTCTTTAATTTGTAAAACAGTGATTCTCAATGCATGTTCTGAAGACCACTTGCCTGAGAATTACCTGAGAAGCTTGTTAGAAATGCCACAGATTTCTGGGCTCTGTGCCAAATCTACTGAGCCTGATTCCAGGGGAATGAAATTCAGAACCTGTTTTACTATACATAGTCACAGATGCTTCCTAAGTATGGACAACTTTCAGAACCACTCTCGTAAAGGCCCAGCTTTAGCCTGTATGATCACTTAAGATCCCTGGCCAAATCAAAGTAAACCAGTGGCATTAGGTGACATCTGAAACACAAGAAATAAAGAGAAGTTGAATATTTCCTGTTGCATCCTTGAATTTTGGTAGGTTATCTTACATATGGTAGGCACTCAACTGACATATGTGAAATGAATGGATAAATGGAATTTTATACAGTAGATACAAATTATACGCGTTAGATTTAAAAATCACAATTAGAAATGTTTGAAGGAAAGTGATTGTTTTATCTACAACAAATATATAATAATATTTGGAATGTAGAAGATAAATAATTTAAGTTCTAGAAAAGGTAACAAGAGAGAGAGAAGGGGACAAACTCAAGTGTAATTATAAACTCTTTAGAAAGTTCCTGCTAATGTAAGAGATGTTGAATTTGCTATTATTTTTTTTAACTTTTAATACTTTTAAGCAGGAAGGTTGTTTAGGGTAGCACAGTATAGTTTCTGTATTTAGGGATAAATTTATTACACTCGAAAAAATCAAGAACATGAATGTTCTTGCCCTTACATAGTTACTAAAAGTAAGATTACCTCCATTTTAGCAATGAGAAAAATGAGAAATTCAGTTTAATGTGTTTATTCATTTACCTATTCATTCAGTAAATACTTACTGATTGACTTCTCTGTTCATAGTTAAATATGTTCCATGGCCATGAAAAGCACATTGCTCGAATATTGAGAGGAATGGCTAAATCACATTACAAAGGAATAAGGGCAAGTATAGGTCTATAAACATGTTGGGTCATATTTTGTGGATGATTAGCCGTGTATCAGGGACTACACTTTTCTTTCTTAAACCTCTTTGATGAGTCTGTTTGGAGACCACATCATTTAGTAGGTAAATACATACTTGAAGGTGAAAATCAAGGACTAGCTGCAGGAACACTGTCTCCACTGGTATTTCAGGGCTCGTCCAGAAGGAAACATTCCCTTTTCATCACAGATGGCTACCCACTGAAGTCGGATGCTCTGATTTGGGTCAGACTCACTGGGAGTATTTGTGAGCAAAAGGCATTAGCATGTACATCTAATTCTGTCTTTGTTGAAGTGAGCTGTCACGGGCTTAATAAACATGAACTCAAGTGTTTACAGACCGTCGTTAAGAGTTGCAGTGATGTTTCCCCTTTCTCTTATCATATCTTTGTTGGGGACATCTCCTTCCCCACTATTGTTAAACTGGGTGTGTCTATATCCTGCTACTTTTGTAATAATCTGTTTAACCTCTGTAAGAGTTTTGTCTACCTGATTAATGGACTGGCCCCTAACTACTGAGGCCACTATTGCATAATTTTAACAAAGAGATTATATAAATACACACACTGGCGTCTCTCAATTAAGAATGGGACGGTTAGATGAAGGTATTTGGCAATAATTGAAATCAGTAAGTCATTAAAATTTCTTCCGTGATACTACTAATTTGTTTGTAATAGCCTTCTAATTGCAGCATATTAAACAAAGACAAATGTGGGTTGGACTACATGTAAAAAGTATCAATCTTCTCTTTTCTGGCGAGCGCAATTATAATTTTGGCTTCTGGTACAGTTGAAATAAGGAAGAAGGATAGAAAGCTATATCCCGTGCCTTTGGCTGACAAGCTTCTAATGTTCAGGTGCCTTTTCTGAAAGGTGGCCTTCCTTTATAAAATGTTTGTTGTCAGTCGGTAACATTGTGTAGTCTAGGAGAAATCACAGACTTGCAGGTGCCTTATGAATAACCAGATGGGAAATGGAAGATGATCAAACTTCCTTCTAGACCCTATGAGTCAAATAGGAATGACAAAAGATTTTCCTTTGAAAGGTGAAGAGAGTGAAACTGAATTTCAAAACGTCTTGTATACAAATGACGATAATGCCTTGCATAAGCCCCTTTCTTAAAGACACGAAACCTGTTTTCTAGAGCTTTTCCCATCACCAAAATACAGCCAGAGTCTGCGATTAGACTCAGCAGCTGGTTAACAGTGCCAGAAACACTTACGAACTTCCACAATGTTTCCTTCAAGCAAAATAACATCCTCCAAAGAGCACGCTTCGAATTCATTCACCACTGACTCAGAGGGAAGAGTGCCACCTATTGAATGATGACCTCAGTATTCACAGCACCTGATGGGTCCTTCCCAGGCTCCCTTCCACTGACCCACTAGCACATCCTGTTTCCCTCAGAGAGCTGGATATAATAATGCTCTGAGGTGGTCTGAAGTTCACGTGTAAGTGTGCTCATATCATGCTCTATAATTTGAGGAAAACACATGAATTTTAATCAGTTTTTAAAACAACCAGGCCTCTCTTCTCATTTACTAGAATGGAAAAAATTCACTTTTATTACCTTAAAGATGCCAAACAGTGCCATTTTATTACTGTGGGAAGCTGGAAGTCATTTCCGAACTCTTTTGGCAAGGGTGCTATGGAGAGCATCCAATTCAGTTCTTTAAGTGTCTTCTGAGAACCACCACACAAACTGTGATTTACTGTCTTCAGGAGTTAAAGGGACTCTTTCTACCCTACAAACCGAAGAAAGAAAGGTGAAATGTGTTAAAGAAGCATCCCATGAGACTTGCAAGACTATGAGTCAGCACAGAGCAGGCCAGACATAAAGAATGTTTTGATAACCCACAAATATTTTCCAACTTGTAATTTTTAATTTGGTTTAAGAGATTATGTTGGTGAACTTTAAAAATTGCAATGACTTTTGTATATGAATCCATTGGTTTTTCAGGCCACTTGGACAAACTTCTTATACTTAGTGGCTCAGTTTCCTTGTCGTTTGCATCCCGGATAGGTTTAGGTATACTTCTATGAATACAGTATCATAGTTAAAAAACTAAAAAAAAAAAAAAAATATATATATATATATATATATATATATAATATACATACACACACACACACACACAACTCCCATACTGTGGTAGTGCCTCAATTTTACACACAAGTATTTGGCTAAAACAAGAATTGAATGGAGATTTTTCATACTTTCTAATTTACATAACCAGAAAATGGCAAGATTCCAGTTTCCCTTTTTGCCTTTCAGTAGCAACCGACAACAATTTGAATTTATCTATTCTTTAGCTGACTTAAATCTCTAAGAGTTTAACATTATGTAAGCCGGGAGGCTGCTATTACTATTAATTAAAATAAACTGGCACACATGTATATTTTGCCCCCCATGTTATTTCGTTTGTAGATTTTGACCGGCTGGTTTGTGTAGTCATAAACGCTAGGTCATTGAGGGCAAAAACACAGTGAGAGAGAAACAAGATATTTAACCACTAGTCAGAAAATACATTACACTGTAGTGCCTGACAAAGGGTGGGCTCTCTATCAATATCTGAAGAAATAATTAAAGGGATAAATTATACCACTGTGGAAAATAATTAGTCTATCAGATCAAAAATGAGAAGCTGTTTGATAGTGTAAAAGGAAATCCAGTGAACTCTTTTTCTTGACAAAAATCAGTGAACTATTGACTTCAAGTAAAAGGCCAATCTTTACATGCCTTTATATCTTTAAGCTTTGACTAGTAATTGTCCAAAGCAACTCTCAAAGCGGTGGATAATATTTCTCTGGTTATAAACAACCCCAAATCCTTCATGGAGAAATGTTTCTCTGGTAATTGCATTCTTAACAGAGTATTATATTCATAAATGGTATCATAGAGGCACCCATGATGGTAGCCTGAAATTTCTGTGGGTTTTTTTTAGGTGAAATTAATGTTTTCTTACAATGTATGGTTATTAATGAAGAAAACATTCTTTTTATTCTTGCTCTGACAGGTAGGTAAATATAATCTGCCATTTGGAATGGCATCATATTAAAATATTGGAAATATTATGTGGTTTATTCCTTGTTAGGACCAGGATGAAAAATCTGTTCTGAAGTAGAAGATTCACACTTGGCAGTAGGTTTAGGATTTCTTGCTATTTTCATTGCTAACATCTAGGAGGGTGTACCAGAGGCCAAATCTCCAAGTAGCACCTGCCAGGCAAATGATGGAAAGAAATGGAGGGCTTCAGCTAGGGAGCCAGAGAATATGATGCAGTATCTCCATCCAAAGGCATCTAGGATGTCTGACTTAAGAGGAATGAGATCAAGCTTAAAAGCTTAGATACACATATTGCAAACAAGTAGAGAAATTTTCCAAGAGCAAATTTACCACTAATTTGATGAATCATAATTAATGGCTACTGAAAGGCAGCAATGGAAGAAAGAATGGTATTTAAAGATAAGGTAGGAAAATGAGTCCATTAAATATTGTTTCTTTTTAAAGAAATATGTCCAAGAATTTCTGTTCATCTAAAGTTGGGGGGTTCCTGGGTGGCTCAGTCGGTTAAGCATCCGACTTCAGCTCAGGTCATGATCTCGCAGCTTGTGAGTTCGAGCCCCGTATCAGGCTCTGTGCTGACAGCTCAGAGCCTGGAGCCTGCTTCAGATTCTGTGTCTCCCTCTCTCTCTGCCCCTCCCCCACTCACACTCTGTCTATCTCTCTCTCTCTCTCTATCTCAAAAGTAAATGAAAATTAAAAAAACATAAGGTTGGTACATACATTGGACTGATGCATGTATTCCCTGTATGTATATGGCAGTTATCCTTTTATATCTCCATCCATCATCCATCTTGCATCCAATCATCTACTCCAACAAAGTATTTACACATCATTTTATTTTTTTATTCATTCATCAACCCAAGTTATTTGGGGGCACCTGCCACATGACAAGCACTATTACTAGTGATATAATAAAGTCATACAAGATGGAGTTCCTTCTTCCCTCAAGAGGCTTAGAGTCCAGCTGGAGAAAAAGTTAAGTACAGCAATACTGCACGATGTAAAAGATGCCATTACAGCCCTCCTGTGAGGACAGAAGGGCTTGTAAAGCACACTGATGAATCCCAGAAGGCTAATGTTAAAGCTGGATTTTAAAAGATAAGTAAGAAGAATTAGGTAGATAATGAAGAGAAAAGGTAGTTTTAGACAAAAGCCGTGCATATGTAAAACATGTCCTTAATAATTGGTATTCATTTATATTCACAACATAATCATTTAACAAAACTCCACTCCTTTACATACGATGTGATATAATGAATCAGTTAACAATGACCTGGGGAGCTGGAGGTTAAACATACTGTCTCTAGAACCAGGCTTCCCTGGCCTAAATCCTGGCACTTCTCCTTTCTAGCTGACAACCTGGGGGAAATTGCTCAACATCTCTCTGACTCAATTTCTCTTTCTTCAAATTGGGAATAATACGATATCCCTTATAGTGAGTATTATATTATTTTATGCAAGAAAAACACATATATCTGTCTTTAAATAATATCTCAGGATATGCTAGTTAGGATAATATTTTTCCTTTCTTAAAATTATCTTACTGATAATAAGAATACTGATAATAACCGTTTTTTTTTTATCTTTAACGTACATCTGAGGGCTCTCACAAGCTCTCCAAGCTGAGATTTACTACATTCAGAAACCCAAAGAGATCTTGCCTTTTTTAAAACTTAAAACTGCTTGCAGCAAGGTGGAGAAACCAGTAGAGCTTCATTCAGATGCCCTGAGTTCAAATTTTGTCCCTGCTACCTTCTAAGGTCTTGGGCAAGTTGCTTAATGCTTGTGTCTCAATTTCTTATCATAGGAGGAGACGCTAAAGACACTAAGATCTTCCTCAGGGGCTCCTGGGAGGATTAAATGGGATAACGTGCAAATGTGGCTAGCACCACCCAAAGATTTCTTTCATCGTTCCCAAACCCCCTTTAAAATGCTTAGAAAATACATAATGGCTAATCTAAGGATTGTGAAAAATATCTTTCCCAAAATACTTTCTATAGTTTGAGAGATCACATATAAATATTCTCATCTGCATTCGCTAACTCTGGAAAACACTCTTGAATGCTATTGCTGACTTTGATAGGCTGCCTTGCAGCTTTGCCAGAACTTGCTCTGGGTTGCAGCTATTCATAGAATGCCCTTGGATAATGTGATAGGTTGAATTCGAATTACTCCTCCAATCACTTCAGAGGCAGTAATAATGGCACCTAAAATGGTCATCTGGAGAATGAACTGAGCGTGGACATCTAATAAAATCTCTCTCTCTCTTCTTTTGTCCTTAGCATAACCCAAAACCCGGTAGTATAAAGAAGCATTAAACATGCTAACATAAACGGACTTTTCTTGGAGACAGATACTATATGCTTTAGGAGACCACTAATCTCAGGTATAATACAAGTACAAAACAGCTTTTTTTTTTCTTTCAAAATCTAAGTGCTAGGCAAGCAGATATCACACTAGATTTTCCCTGGAATTATCTTTAGTTGCTAATATTGTTTTTAGGCTGAGAACCCACCCTGCCCAAGCAGCATAGACAGACTAGCTTTAAATAAATTCAGCATATCATCATGTTGCTAATACTGTTAAAATCTTTGGTCTCTCAAACATCTTTTCTGCTTTTCTCCCCGCATCCCTATTACTGAATACTGTCACATCTAAGGCCAGGGCTCCTTAGTCTGCCTGAAGGAATACAGAAGTACCAGGCTGGCATAGCTTCTATTTTATTAAATTTTTTTTTCTTGCCTGCAACCTGATTTCTTCTGGGTCTGACCTAATTCCTTTGATGCCTGGGGCTTGGAGGCCTGTGCTAATCTGCATCAGGGATGTGTGGAGAAAAGCGAGACAATTGAAAGAAAAGTAAACGAAGAAAAGAACAGCACCTAGGCAAGAGGGCTCTTCAAAATCAAAATAAGCATTTTGGAAGCAGGACATTTCTGTTCTACCCCATCCTTTAAAGAGGAACCTACATTTAATGCATGGCTTCACTACGCATTTCCCCCTCTTTCTGGTTCTCTAAAGCGTTTCACGACCAGGACAAAAAAGGCAATGGCGGAATGCTAATTTTTTAGCATCGTGCAATAAATTACGATGTCAGAAAAATACTTGAAGTTTATGAAAGAGAAGTTATGTTCTAAAAGTCATAATGAAAGAAAATGTTAGAGCTGACGTTGATGGAGAGATCATGGAATAGTCTCAGCTTTGTTACTAAGCTCTGGAACGTGCTGATGTTGAGAGCTCTTGAGACCTGTCCACTAACTTATTGCTCCTCTGGGTCTGTTCCCACTTCTTTTTCCTTTTGGGAAGCGGTTCTTCTAACTGCTCAAATAAGCATTCAACATCTTGTAGTCATTAATATACCAAAAGCAGGGGTAAAGAAGCAGATTTTCAAGGTATCTCCCTGCTCCACCTGATTCTGTGTTACAATGAATCTTGGAGAAGTGGGAAGGTGAAATGTATCTTCCTTGGTAACAAATCACCAGTTTTTTTCTTTGAGATATTAAGAAGTTGTGAGTTTGTATGGATTTACCAAAAAAGTGTGTGTGTGTGTGTCTGTGTGTGTGTGTGTGTGTGTGTGTGTACATGTGTCTGCGCGGGGGGGAGGGGGGCGAGGGCGTTGGGTCCATTTGCGATTTGATTAATTACAGTTCACAAAGCCTTTAGTACCTGCTCCCACCAAAAGAGATGCACTTTATCTAAAGCAGAAAAAATGATCAGTAACAGTAATTGTTTGCGATACAGTAGCATGCCTTGGTTCAGGGATATTTTCACTTCACAGATGTTTAAAGTCACTTGGCACTCAGCCTTCAAACTTGTTATTCATTTGGCATCCAAATTCATGTTTCATAGCCATGTGACTATCTAACGTGCCATAAATAGAAACACTCCTCTGAATTCCAGAGCTCTACCCTTGGCCTTCCCTCGCTGCCTAACCTACGCAGCTTCTGTGTTTCAGGATATATTTGCAGATTCAAAATCCTTACTTTGGTGTTATTGTTGAAACCCATTTATTTATCAGAGATCTAGAGCTGCTAATCAATATAAAATCTGCATGCTTTTTGTGTTCCTCTCCAGGGTGATGGGTGTCTTCTTTATAGTGTCCTTTGAGTTGCACTTGCATTTTGGTAGTGGATACACCAGTGAGCAGAATGACCCTACCCAGGTGCTTCCGAGGAAAGAAAAAGAAAAGGAGTTTGGAACGCAGATAACTCACAACCTGGAAAACTAACATGCCACAGTCAATAATAAATAGAATATTTTCATATCAGTTTAAGTCATTAGGAATGATCACTTGTGTGTATTTGTGCTTCTGTGTGTGTATGTGTGCACTACTGTTTTAACACAAGCCCGTGGAATCAGCATTTTTCACCCTGATGAAAAAATTTTGCAGTTAAATCTGAACACTGTTCCTAACTGAGCTGGAAAAGCCTTTTCAAAACAGTGTTTGCCACATTATTTCCTATTTGATACAAAGAAACAGAAAGTCACACGGTGGTTCCAGATATTGCTACTTTATTTCATTGGCCCCTTCCCACATAAACTAATCAACATCTGAGAGCAGAAAATCCAGCTATAATTTAGGATCCCAAACTATGCATTGTGGTTTTTCTTTGGCAGAACTATCTAAAACACTCACATTTAGTAGTTTATATTGTTCAATTTTGAAATATATTGTAGTTTGAACATTGGGCAGATAAAAGATTAATTTGCCTTTGTAAAACTGCACACCCTTGGGGGCGGTTGTATTTTATGCACAGGTGAACAAGAATTTTTTAGCAGCAAATCTACCGAGCTGACACTTTTAATGCTTTCTACCGTTTTTTTTTTTTAAAGCACAAGTCTAAGCATATGAATAGCAGATTCCCAATTTTAAACTGCTTGTTGAACTCATCTTTTGGTCTAATGTTATAATTTATGTGGGTCATAAACCAACCTTAGGTGTAAACTTTGTGTGTGTATACATACACATGCTTCTCTCAGACACAAACATTTTTATTACCAAGTATAGGGATGATCTATTTCTACTGTAATTAACACATACGACCCATTTCGCAAAGGACGCTACCTATTATACTGAAATAAGAAGAAAACATTTAAAAATAAGCATTGTCATCCTACAGTGCATCTAGGAGAGATTGCCTATTTTCTTGCTATATTTTTACAAAAATGAAAAATTATCACGAATATCAATTTTATAAGGTTTCTAAAAGAAAGGTTTTCATAAACCCTTTTATAAGGTTTACCCCTTCAAAATTCCCTTGCACACACTTTTATTTTCATGAAATTCTGATGAAAGATGTGTGATGCTGAATTCCTCAAGCAAGTTGCTCTGAATCCTTATCATAATCATCAGAGCAATTATAAGCACAATAGACGTACGTTGCCCCAAATGAGATCTGAGCTCCTGATAAAAGGAAAACTGGGCCTCTTCCTTTTTCCTGTGTGTGCTTGTGTAACTGCCTCATTGTCTATAACTAATAGATAAAAAATGCAAAGAGGTGATTCTGTAATACAATATACAGTGAAATAGAAACCGAATTGCTTGCATTTCTACTTGCTATGCTAACCCTTTTCTCAGATGATCTTGGCAGCTTTGCCTTTCTCTAATTTTGCTAACATCTCACAGATACAAAAGTGCGCACCCCCAACCCTCTGGCTCCTAACCCCTCCCTTCTTTTCTCCTTCCCGCTGTTTCATTACATTTTCTTATGTGCATACCATCAAGTCCTCTTGGACACATAATAAGATTTGTGCCAGACTATGTTTCTTGGCTTTAATGGTTAGTTAGCTTTCCAGAATACACATGCTGCTTTATACATGCTTTTATTACTGACATCATGAGAATGCATCTCTCCTATGTTTACAATTGGGTGTTCACCCTTAAATAAAAGCAATGAGATCAGGTTGTTTAAGAGAATCTTTGAAAAGCAGAATAAAAACAGCTGTTATCTGCTTGAACCATTTCATTCTCTTTCATGATCTGAATGATAATGATGTGTAGCAGTGGGCAGTCTCCAGCTCTCATTATACACCACACATCAGAGCCTCTTTCAGGTTGGAATTGGGTCTCTGTCCCGGAGTTCCAACAGGATCGTTTCAACCTCACTTCTAACAGGTGTTGGTGTTTGCGGGAGGGGGTGATGGGAGGATAAAACACCTTTGCTTGTTCCCCACTGACCTCTGGATTCAGGAGGCTGGTTTTCATTGGCAACGTGGGTTTGGAAGTCAAGCCAGGTCCTTGCTGAAATCTCTCTCACCGGGAACAGATTACAAATATTTCCACATGTCAAACAAATGAACAATAGGGTGGTCCTTATTAATCAAAGCTCTCCTAAACCAAGTGCAGATGGTAGCAATGAACTTCTCTTCCATGAAGATTTCTGGAAACGGGGGGGGGGGGGGGGGGGGGAACTATGTCTCACAGAAACGCACATTTCTTCAAGTAACACCAGACGAGGAATAAAGAGCTTAAGCCAAATGTAACCAAACCCCAAACACGACAAAACAATAATAAATAAATACAATTTAAAAAAAATCCCAGCGTTCTCAATGATCCAAACCGGAAGGTTGATTGAGCTTATTTCCATTCAACACGCCCTCGTCACAAGCTGTTTCTGAAGATTCTGCGGCATTTGCCTAGAGACTGACAAGCTTAAATTGGTTTTAACCTCTGGAGTCCCCTTTCATATCGCAGATGTTGCTGATTGGGGCACAGAGTTCTGCTTTCCCCAAAGTCAGTGATTTTCAGGCTCTGGTGGCATCTACCATGGAGAGCATAACTCCTCTCAGACAACAATGCCGTTTGTTATTTTTAATTAACAGAAAAATATCGATAGGAATAGTTGGAATTGCATTGTAGCCAAAACTTGAGCGTGAGGAGAGTCAGAGAAGCAGTGCTATTTAAAGAACAGCCCAGAGACTGGACCCATGGCTGCTCTTCTCTGACCGGAGCCGTGTTACTGAAGCCTCTCCAGTAGCAGAAAACTGGGTTGGGGAATCTCCTGGGAACAAAGACTCCTTGGGACTTTCTGCATGACCAGGTGTTACTATTTAGGAAGAGTGTGTTTCAGATGTTTTAGCAAAATCGGTTCCACTTCTCTACTCAAGATTGGTGCTATTATGGTCCCGAGCAGTTCTTCAAGGTGAGGGATCAAAAGATGCTAAGATGTCACTCGGTTCACGCCTTATCTCAAAACAGTGTGAAAGCTAAATTGTATTTGAAAGGTGAAAATTCTATTGTGAAGCCCTTAACACAGAGGGTCTGTGATTTCCACCGATAAAAAAATTCCGTGATGTAAAAACTACCAGAGGCCATTTCTCTCACTAGCCCCAATCTTTTATACTGCAGCTAAGAGTGTACTTCCTCTTGGTCTGTTCTCACTAAAAGAGCAATATTCAAAATTGTTTAATGCATGGGTAAAGATTTTTTAAAGGCTCCTCTCAAACTTTTTCAACATAATTACAGTAGAGGTAGAACATTTTTCTACTAATAGATTAAATATGTGTCTGAAACCTCAGATTAATTATAGTCTTTTTCAAGAGGACTAAAATTTTATAACTTTTCATGAGGAGATAACATTTTATTGGATTTTAAAAGGAAATGAAATAAAAGTGTTATATATAAGAACAATCCCCTTACATGCCATAGTCGTGATTCCACAATGACATTTTTGGGGGAGGTGAGGAGATTGCCCAACTGATTTTTAACATATTGGAAAGTTGCAAAACGCCTTAGGAAAATAGTCTCTATTATCATTGTGACAATGTGATGTATTTTGTTTAAGGTATGAAATAGTATATTTCAATATTCCAAATAGTTCCCCGAATGCATGGAAGGAGACTTAAGTCTGGATTTTGTCCTGTCCAGAATAGTTCATCCAACTTTAAGTTCACACACAGTCATCGGCAAACACTGAAAGAAGACTTCATTCTTCCAATTTTCTTGTGGTGTTGCATAAGTGATAATATGGCAATGAAATCTAATTTTGAGCATGCCTCCCCTGCTTCCGCCTGACGGGCATTCCTCAGAAAATACTCGTAACACCGGTAGGCTTGTCACTGAACCATCACAAATTTCAGTGGAATTTTTGTGCTCTGTGGCATAAACTAACCTAAGAATTTCTATGTTGAGAAGACAATGAGCGATGAGAGCAGGTTTTGAAATCTCAACACCACTGAGCATCTGAAAACTTGTCTTAGAATGTAATCATGGGCTTTTAGAATCTTTGCTAAATAAGCCTTGTTTACATTCAATTCAGGTATTATACACGTCGGCAAATATTTTATAGTCCTCTTGGCTTGTTTATTAGTCTATTATAATATGATTAAAAATAAGGAGAGGTCACATATCTGTGCATTAAAGGAATTCATGAGAGTGCACATGAGAGGGAAGAAGAGAGAAAGAGAATGATAATTTTGTTGGAAGAATAAGGGTGGGAAGTGAAAGAAAAGGAAGAGGAAGTCTAAATCTGCATTTAGAGCATAGGAGTAGTCTGGGCAAAGTTGGAATGACTACTCATGAGAACATGGATATGTAGATTGCCAGCAAAAAAAAAAAAAACAGTAATTCACATTTTTCATGTGAATACACATAAAGCACTTTCACCCAGTGTTTTAGTGTATTCAGAGCCTCTGTGTGAATGGTGAAGAGAGTAAGTTCTGGGTTTGATGGTGAGCCTTGCCTTTTGCTAGTTGTATGACCTTGGCCAGGTCACAGGTAAATGTGATAACATGTCCTAATAGGACCTTCCTTATTGGTATGTTATGAGAAGGAGTTGAATAAATACTGGGAAAGTTCTTGGAACTGTGTTTGAGGCATACTAACCCACCATCCAAATGTTTATTAAAACGTATTCTCATTTAATTCTCACATAAACTCTTTGATGAAAAAACCACATTATTTTCCTTTTAAAGCATTGACAGCTGAGGTCCCTCAAACTGATGTAATTTGCCTGAAAACTAGTAGGTGGTGGAGAAGGGGTCGGTATTCTCTACTTTTGATTCCAGGGGCCAGGAGCTTCCCTGTGCTGTAGGGCAAGCTAATAGGGCATGAGGTCTATCCATGAACTTTTAACTACAAATAAGATATAACCATCAGATCTTTTGATAAAAACCAAGACACTGACTTTCTCTGTGTACAATCTCTGACATTTTACAAAGGAGAGGTAGATAATGACCAAAATATAGAAACACATAAACTGCAAATATGCATGTAAATGTGTTTTCTTTTCCTGGTAACTATTATTTTTCCTTTCTAAGAGTATAGACTTACTGAATTCTCTGACAAAACACTACTTTTGATATGGGAACTGGAGGTATTATCTTAAAGAAAAGTGTCATGCAAATTCCAGTAGCTGTTTTATTGTTGCTATTCTGGAATTAATTGCTTGTTACCAAGGTTGTCTCATCAAGAACATCTTCCCAGATTCCTCAGTAGATTATACCTGTTGGTTAGAGGGTCTCTCAACTGCATGAACCTTTCATTTTTATACAAGTTTTATACAATTTTTATCACACATTTTTATGATTTTTTAAGAAGTTTTTATTTATTTATTTTGAGAGAGACAGAGAGAGTGCGAGCAGGGGAGGGGCAGGGAGAGAGGAAGAATCCTGAGCAGGGTGTATGCTGGCAGCGCAGAGCCCAAGGGAGGGCTCAAACTCACGCACCTCGAGATCATGACCTGAGTGGATGCTCAACTGACTGAGACACCCAGGCACCACTTTGTCACACATTAAAAAAAAAAAATGATTGAGAAATGAATGTCTTCTCCACTCCATTGAGAGTCCCATGAGTGCAAGAATTATTTCTGGTTTGCTTATTCTTTTATCTCTGGTACCGAGAATAATATCCAGTGTAGAATGGGATAAGTGCTCAGTAACCATTCGCCAAATGAATAAACAGAAGCCACTGGCCTCTGACAAGGCTGTTTGGGGCGGTGGTGGTGGTGGTGAGTAGTTCAGATAAAGACTGGTTGCATATCCGTGAGCTGGTGGAAACCGTGTGAATAAGAACGCTCTGTGAACAAAACCATTTCATGGTTGTTTTAGGCAGTATATATGGGAAGAGAGTACTAAGGAAAATGAAGAAAATCGAGAAAGCAAGATCTGCCAAGAGGAAAAACATGAGTTCTTTTGTTCCAGAGGAGGATAGGGAATTTTTAAAGTTTTCCCAGGATTTTTTGCAGTTTCGAGCGGAGTCCCTTTCTGTAATCTTATTAACACAAGCTGGCTGTGGCTAGAACCTACAGGTTGGAACAATGTATACCAGAAGGGTTGATGGCAGCAGTAATATCAGCTTTATATGGTGGATTCTCTTGCTATGTATCAAGGAATCATCACCCAGTGACCCCTGGGTGCAAGAACCCGTATGTGATTAATCAAGGAAGCACTTTCTTTGTTGAACTCTGGAGAGAAGTTTCTGTACCCAGCAGGTGAAATAACATACTAGGGAGCCTGGCAGGCAGAGTGGCATATTCCCTCCTGACCTCAATTTCCCAAAGACACTGTGTAGTCTGTTTGTGGATGACATACTCAATGGGAAAAGCACCAGGCTAAGAAAACAGTGAGAATCCTATCATAACCTTATGGTATAGGGAGATAATTATCTTCTCGTTTAATCAAGAAAAGAGGCCAGATTTCACTGGTATTTGAGAATGAAGAAAGATAAACTAATTTGGTTACAGAGGAACTATGTTTTCAAAGAAACCATGTCATCTATCAAGTCTTTTGTTGCCAATTCATATCCGTTCAGTTTACTACTCTTGGAATTGTGAGGGAAAAAAAATCTGCTTCTAATCCTTTAGAGAGAAAGCCTGGTTATCATATTATTTCTTCTCTATGGTTGGGTGAGCGATTACCTTTAAGGGGAGGATGTTTCTAGGGATTTAAGCATAATGTATATTTGTACTTACTTTATTTTAAATTTAAAAGTTAAAAATGGGACATAATTATGTGGGTTTTATTTCCCTAAATAGGCAATCCACTAAGGCACAGTGAGTTCAAGCAGGTAGCTGAAAATGATGCCGCTTAATTACTTCATGGATGACTAAGAAGTTTCCTGAAGTTGATTAAAAAAAAAATTCTGGAAAATCAAGCACTCCCTTTCTATAAACACTCTCAAATGAGCAGGATAGTGGCATAGCATAAAAGGTATTCAATTATTAATTGGTTGGTTGACGCATGTCTATTTTATGAAGTGGATTGTCTGTTATCCTCATGTATCCATTCGGCACAGTCCTCCTCAATAGGAAGCTTTGGTCAGGTGATCGTGTAAGGGATTTTACATGATGGAGGTGGCAATACATTGCCTCCCTACCTTTGAAATCACATAGGCCTCTCATTGGTGTTTCATCTTCCCTGCTACATTAAAACAGGGAGTAGCAACTTGTAGAGTCTTTTTTTCTTGCCAAAGTTAAGTTGGAATAGATGTCACTTGGAGAGCAATAGGGACAGGAACTGGTTAATTATCAAGGCCCTCACCTACAAAATGATCGGTGCTTACTTTATCAATGTTCTTGAACTTCAAGAGAATACCTTTTATGAAATTCTACATATGTGCAATGATTTTTCTGGGGCACGCAATTCTGTGTTTTATCTGAACTTTCTGCATCCCCAGGTTGTAATCACTGATCTCCCCACCTCAAAATGATAGAGACAACTGGGAATATTTACATATTTCTTGCTGAGAATTTTTGATTTGTTAAAAATATAATTGCTAATAAAATTTTTACCATACAATTTATCTCTTCTGTAATGAGAGGCTAGGGAACTAGTTATATATATATTTTTTTCTTCCCCTTTTCCTTTGTAATGTTAGATCTCGGCTGGAGAGAAAAGGACTAACAGCTGGAACTTATAACTATTTGGAAACATCAACAATGTTGAAATTTACACTCCCATGTGCAGATGTTATCAGACAATCAAAAAAATGTGTACAAACAATGAAAGAGGAAAGCAATTTTATTGAAGCGTGATTTGGTTGGATGGGGCACAAAAAGTTACACTTGTCCCTTTTCAGAAAAACGTTGTGAATCAATAAGATGAGATAGATTATACTAGAGCAACATTTTGCAAAAGATTTTCTAAGTCTGTGATAGGTATGGTCTATACTAGATGACTGACTTTATGAAACATAAAGTTTTAGCCTCACTATGTTATATAAGCAAGAGAGGCTGAACTAATAAAGGAAACTGTGCCAGTTGGCACTCTTTCCCACTGGATTTCAAGATTGTAGTCAAACACGTTTCTCCCTAATGCTATTGGGCATGGTCTCTTAATAATATGCTTCCAGCAGAGAGGTTGGGCCAAGTCTTCCATTGCTAATTTATATCCTGCTTATCTAAGAGAGATTGGTTAATCCAAGTATGGTATTTTGGGATGTGGGATTAGGCTAATACTACTCTAATATAGATAATTTTTTTTTTGCTTCCTTGGGGCTTTATCTGTCAAGCTAGCTTCTTTGTTAGCATTAGCTTGCTCTTCCAGCATAATTTAGTAGAAACTGGTAAAAATCGATGAGACTTTAGTATCCATAAAGACCTTTGGGCAACAAAGTAACATGGGAAGGTAGGTATAAAACTTAAATATCTCAAGTATATTCAAAACTTTGCTCCTAACATAAACTTTATTTCTATTCATTGCATCCAGGCAAGAAGTGTCTGCTTAAACCCAGGAAATGTTGCTTTTTTTGCATGGAGGTGGGTTGGGGTCAAGGGTGAGAAGTCTGCATTTAGTGCTTTTACACATGATTTAGAAATATCAATACCATCCAGATTTGAAAAAAAAAAACTTTCATTGTGGAGGTATTGTGTAGTAGTTGAAAGTATGCACAGGGAATTAGACAGACCTGGCTTTAAATCTTGGCTCTGCAGTTTGCGTGTTACGTGACTTCGTGAGTCACCTGGTTTTCCTTGCCTCATGCTTCTCATGAGTACATTAGAGGAAATGATGCTATGAAAATCAAGTAAGATGACAGAGTGCTTAGTACAGTATGTAAAGCAGTATCGCAGTGATAAGGATTTAATAAATGGTAGCTGTTATTGTTTATATTATTATTGTTGTTATTTGAGATGCATGCCAAAGCCTCGCTGACCACAGTAAAATACTTATTCCTAGGAGGTGTCTATTTCTTCTTTCTACAAAAGGAATCCAAACAGGCACCTTCTGATCAAAGACGCTATGTAGCATATGCTGTGTCATAGGTTTGAATAGAGGGTGAAGGCTACATTGTCAAGCATTAGGCTGAATTTACCATAGACAGACTTCTGCAAGGATAAAGTTCTGCAGCGTTCAAAGGGCATATAAAGATACATACAGGAGCAGAGGACTTGCTAGAGAGGTAAGAGTAGATAGATAAATCCCTCCTTCATTTCAGAGGAGAAAATATGGCAGCCACAGACAGGAAGTGATTGCGAAGTACACGAAAACTGAAGCGTGTTTGCCAGATTCCCGGTTTGTTTTGTTGCTCTCTTCTACAGAGAACATTGAGCAGCTACTGAAAATGCCTGAAGAGTGACCGCATGCATGGGTAGAGAGAGTAGCGGCTCTAGTCCATCATTTTCAGCGTTCACATTAAAAGAGCAAAATCACAGGGCAGCTCTTCGGACAACGCTTGCTACCTTGTCCCGCAATTTACGTTAACACCACCGTCTCTCCCACAAGTGCTACAAGCGCGGGGCCATCTCTGATTCGTGTATCACCAATTCCGGGCACAGAATAGGTGCTCAAAAAATGAGTTTGCTGCATCAATGAATCGATTTCGGCCGGTCCCAGATAAGGGCATTCATTTATCTCATTTGTTAACAAACTTGATTGCCTGTTATACTTCAGAACAGCATATGCTAACCCAAAGCTCAAAATGAATTTCTAACGCAGTAGTTAGCAAATGATTTGCGCATGAAGATTTCCTTTAAGCGTCAAAAATTTTCATGAGTATTTGTACTTGAATTATCTCTTGATTGAGAGAATACATGACCTAGCATCCAAAGCAGCTCCCACATGTATCCAGAGCTGGTGGCATAAGGGGTGTTTGCCGCAGTATCTTTGTAATAGCAAGGCAACTGAAGACAGGTTATAAAAACATAATAAACGTCCGTCCATAGCGGACTGGTTAAATAAATTATGCGACACTCACGCAGTGAAATACTTCACATACTAAAAAAGAAGATGGTAGATCAATATGTCCTGATACAGAAAAATGTCTAAGGTATATTAAGAGACAACATCAAATTGCAGCCTGGAATGTACAGTATCATTTCCTTTGTGTATGAAAAACTGCACAAGTCTGTGGGGAAGAGTATGGACAGTTTCTGGAAGCATAGAGGATACGTTGAAATGAGTGTGATAGTAAAGGGGCATTTACTTTTCACATTTCAACTTATAGTATTTGAATTTTCTCCTCATGAGCATGAATTATTTGTATTTTTAAAACTTAAAATAGCATATCTATGTATGTAGTATTTCTCTATTGTATTTATCTATCTATCTGTTGACTTACATGTATAGATGTATAGATTTATTCCCCTTTAGCTTTAGACCTATATGTTCTGCCAATGGCTGATGTTTGGGACATGCCTGCATGTGGAAACCCTTTGTGATAATTCTGCAGTTCCCCCTTAGTTCTTTCATCACCAAAATGAAAACTGGCCTTACACAGTTCTTATAACTCTTTTACCTTTTCAACAACAAAAAAATCAATAAACAAACAAACCAGCAGGTTTTCAAATGTTTGCTAGCCGCACCGTTCTTTGTTCATGCTCAGGAAATAGTACAGAAAAGCCCAGTATTAGAATGGATAAAGCAGACTCTTGTGTGGATTTCAGAGCGAAGCTTCGGAACTTCCCTCCTCCCACCTTGTGGGCAGCCTGAGGTGCGAGTGAGAGGTGCACAGGTGGGAGAGAGAATCCACAGAACACTTAAGGTTCCAGGAAGCCCAGTGTGAAAACCGCCACCTCAATCCACACGACCAGATCGTCTGGTTGGCTCAAGGTCAAACTACGGAGTTGAGATTTGAAATCAGATTAGCAGACGTGAAATTGTATACATAACAGGCTGTTTTATTTTTAAGGTTTATATTAGCTTCATATTGCAGAAGGTACAGGAACCATGCTTTGCCCACCTTCACATTCACTTTCTATGGCCATCTCCATCCAGCGCCAAGCAGAGTGTCTTGCATTTATAGACAACCAAACACTGTGCAGTTAATTAGGGGTTGAATTATACTGATAGGTTAGGTGACTTCTTCAAGATCATTATTAAGGAGGTAAATGACGCATGGCTCAATCCCTGAAGCCTCATTGCCAATCCAGGCCTCTTACTATTATACCCTAAATCATACTTTGCCTAAGTCATTCATTACAAGGCATTTAACTGGGTAATTAATTGCTTTTAATTTATATATATTTTTTATTTTTTTTAATGAAAAAGTAGGCTCCATGCTGGGCGTGCTTGGACTTACAACCCTGAGGTCAAGATCTGAGCTGACATCAAGAGTTGGACACTTAACGAACTGAGCCACTGGGACGCCCCGACAAGGCATTTAATTTAATTGCAACTTCCATAAAATCTTAAATTCCTTTCTAGATTATCGTTGGTTTTCCAAGTTCCCTTGAATTTAAGAAAAGCCATAAGCATGCATACAATATCCCCTCCTCTGCACCCCTCCATTATTATCTATATCAATTCATTGTGTATTGTCTTCATACTTCTTATCCTAACTCAGAATCACTTGATTTGCCTTTTTATATCTTCTTGGTACAATTCTTTGACTAGAGTACAACCTCTGTTAGGAAAAAGACCTTGTCCCGTTATTTATAGGGCTTCTCTTTTCAATAATGTCTATGTTGTTGAATGTTGAATGGTGACATTATTCAGAGAAATCTTGCTGAAAACAATCTGTATTAAAAAAGGTTTGCTGAAGAGCGCCTGGGTGACTCAGTCAGTTAAGCGTCTGACACTTGGTTTCAGCTCAGGTCATGATCTCACAGTTCGTGAGATCGGGCCCTGTGTTGGGCACTGTGCCCACAGTGTGGAGCCTGCTTGGGATTCTGTCTCCCTCTGTCTGTCCCTCCCCTGCTTGTGCTCTCTCTCTCTCTCTCAAAATAAACACACACACACAAAAGGAAGATTTGCCCAAAAGCATCTAAGAGGTGAAAAGATAAGGTCTATAGGACAGAATTGAAGAGAACATGGGGATATAGAAAAGCAAGTAAAACATGGAGTGTTTAAGTTGCCTGTGCTCCAAGGATATTTTTATATTGTGTCAAATAAAAGCTATAGTTTTGGCAGACTCTTTGAGGGTCTCCCAGTAAGGGAGTGCAAAAGGATATTCTACTTATGCTGAGCTGAGGCCCCAAAGGGTCCCAGTCCACAAAGGACAAGGAATCCTGCAATAGCAATGTCCCTACATTTCCATCTTCTGCTCCTAAAGGATTGCAGTGAGGATTGATTTGGCATATCACTGAGCAAGCAAGAAATGGAAAGAGAAAAATAACCTGTCCTAGAGAACCTGTTGTGATTATTTTTATAGATTTGCAGCCTGCACCATGCATGGCTTGGGTGGTCCGGAAATCTTCAATCTATGAGTCTTTGATTTGAGATAGTTCCAAACAATTAGTGCCTCTCTATATCTGGAAGAAATCAACATATTTGTCTGGAGGAAGGCACCTCCACGCTAGACCTCAGAGAATCCCCATGACTAAATACACCAGGAAACAAGGCACTCTGAGTAGATACCAGGAGAAACATCAATCGGAAGGGACAGGTCTATAGACTTCAGACACTGGAATTATAAGTCAGAGAGACTCAACAATTGCCACAATTGAGGAAGTTAAAGGCAAGTCGGAGGACAGCTGCAGGGAATAGGAAATATGGAAAGTGACATAAAAGATTTGAAAAGAGTGTCACCTTAAATTTTTTTAGAATTTAAATTTAGAAGAGAAAACTTCAAAAACCAAGACCAAAATCCAATGGACAGATTTAACAAGACATAAAACCCCAATGATGTAGATCCAGAAAATTATTCAGAACAAAGCATCGAGAAATCAAAAGATGGGAAATGCAGAGGAAAAGGCAACGATGGAGGGCATGGGCTGAAGCATTCCAGGATACGTTAGACTCCGAGAGGGCAGCTGAACGGATAGCACAGGCCTTATTTGGAGACAAAAGGGGCTGAGAATTTTTTCTCACTTGAAGAAAGAAAGATACTAATCCACAGGCTTGAAACAGCCTCTATTCCCAGACAGGATACATAGAAAGAAAGGCATACTACCCACATCATCGTGAAACTGCAGACTCCAAAAGCACAGTGCCTAGAATATAGCAGTTAGTGAACAAGTAACTTTAGATAAATGAACTGATTTATCCTTAAGACTGAAGGCTTTCAGGCTAGACTGCCTTTTCCATCATATGACTTAGGCCAAGTCACTCAGCCTCTCCAAACTTAGGTTCCTCTTCTGTCATTGAAAGAGAATAATGCTAGTAGTGGCTCATATGATTGTACAAAGAATTAAAGAAGTATTTAAAGCATGTGAAATAGCACCTTATTTGGAGAACACAAAATAAATGCAAATTACCTTTGTTGTTATCATAGAAAAATAAAAAGACTGTATGATGAAGCATTTATGTGTGAAAAAATTTATTTAATTATTATTATCATTGTTATTTTAAATATTTATTTTTGAGAGGGAGGGAACACACGTGAGTGGAGAAAGGGCAGAGACAGGGAGACAGAGGATCTGAAGTGGGCTCCACGCTGTCAGCACAGAGCCCTGTGAGGGGCTTGAACTCACAACCATGAGATCATGACCTGAACTGAAGTCGGATTATTAACTGACTGAGCCACTCAGCTGGCCCTGAAAATTTTCTTAATTTATTTTCCCTATTTTTTTTAAAGTTTAGCTTTACAAATGTTTTAGACATGTTTTAGTATAATCTGCTTGTCTATGATTTTGAATTATTTTAGTAAAATATTGGTGAACAAAATATTCTACAATTATGGAAAATACTGTGAGAGAAGGCATGATGGAGGCCAGCAAAAACCCAGTTCAATTACCACCTTCCCACACACCAAGGACTGCTAGTCACCTTTAAAACCAAGGCCAGGGGCGCCTGGGTGGCGCAGTCGGTTAAGCGTCCGACTTCAGCCAGGTCACGATCTCGCGGTCCGTGAGTTCGAGCCCCGCGTCGGGCTCTGGGCTGATGGCTCGGAGCCTGGAGCCTGTTTCCGATTCTGTGTCTCCCTCTCTCTCTGCCCCTCCCCCGTTCATGCTCTGTCTCTCTCTGTCCCAAAAATAAATAAACGTTGGAAAAAAAAAAATTTAAAAAAAAAAAAAAAAAAAAAAAAAAATAAAACCAAGGCCAAATCAACTAAACTAAATGAAATGGTTTCCTGCTTACTAGGTTTATTCTATTAGGTCCTTTATAAAAGAGCCTGTGTCTGTTTTATTTCATTTAGGTAGAAGAATAGGCAGACATGCCATTAGATTACCTTTGAATTTGACCTTGTACTTGTCATTTTTTATGGTAAAGAATAGGACTTTTTTCAGGAAAAAGAAATAAAATTCTTTCAAGTTAGAGACATTGAAGCCTAATAGATTGTGCTATTTAAACAGAAAACAAATTAAGATTGCTCTGGAGCCTTTTTTTTTTTTTTTTTTTTTTGTAATTAGCCACAAGTTCCTAAAGGACACCAGACAATTATAGAAACACACTGAGCTATGTGGTCTCAGACTTCAAGTTAACACTTATTTTTCTGGTTTCTGAAGACCTTTCATTTTCTTTAGTACTTATTTTGGGGATCATTCCTTTTTGCTTCTGAGCAAATCTTTATGCTAACTTAGTGGCAATTTTAGATTAGACAAGTAGAATTATATCCTTAGGTTCCCCCCCCCCCCCCAGGGAACTGTCTTGATATACATATTGCAGATACTTTTTAGTTTTTATTTCAGTTATTAATTACACAAAGCCCATATTTCAGCATCAACACCATTCTTAACTTATTTTCCACTTGTCTTAAATGGTCGCCATAACTTTCTCTACTTCTAGGGGCAGGTATTCCAGACTCACTGAGTAATATCTCAGGACTTTTTCCTTGTCATTCTCTCCAAACAATGTTTAATAGCTCTACGTATCAGGGAATATTTCTATATGTCTTGCCTAAATCAGTCTTGTGTTTATTCTTTCTCATTGGTATGACACTTCATCTGCCTTTCCCCTTGGATTTAATGTACTTGACATCAACCAGTTATTGTGAATAGATCAGATTTTCATAAATTTTCACATTTCACAAATGTAGTCATATGACATCTTTCTAGCTCTCATTTCAGGCAGCCTTTGGAACATATTTCAACTTGGGGAAATAAAGCCAGTTTGAAAACTGTATTTTCATGCCAGGCTTATATTCACATGGCTTTATGATTTTCCAGTACTCACCCAAACCCCCAAAGCTGTATCTCACTAAAGAAAAATAGTGGGTTTTAAATAAATTTATAGGACCATCACTTTTATATGGCCATATAATAAAAGAATATGTGGAAATAGTATTGATAAAATTTAAGTATTCTCTTCAGGTATAGCAGAAGAACAAAGGAATGGAATACTATGTCCCCTTTTTATATATTTATCAAAGACTACCTGACTGTAGGCAGCATGTGTGGAACTAACCACAACTTGATATCTTGTTGGACAACTGTGGAGCTTAGGGTAGCAATGGGGTTATGGTGCTTAACGTAAATAGGAGGAAGATAAAATCATTATTTCATAAACATTAGCAATCAGTAGAGAAGACAATACGCATCTGAAAAATATTTGTAAAACCTCCTGCACTTCAAGTGAATGGGTCAAATTGGTAACATAGCTATTTCTTTTACCCTAATCTATTGCCAGGTATATTATGAAATAGCCTTTTTAAACCACATTTTCTTTTTTTAAATATGTTTTTAATGTTTATTTATTTTTTGAGAGAGAGAGAGAGAACATGCGTGGGAGAGGGGCAAAGAGAGAGGGAGACACAGAATCCAAAGCAGGCTCCAGGCTCTGAGTTGTCAGCACAAAGTCCAATGTGGGACTCGAACTCACCAACTCACCAACTGAGATCATGACCTGAGCTGAAGTCGGAGGCTTAACTGACTGAGCCACCCAGGTGCCCCTAAGCCACATTTTCAAATATATTAGTTGTCATTGATACATTGTCACTTACAGTGTTTTAAAAATTCAGAAGGTGTATGGATGGAATTATGTCCCCCTCAAATTCATACGTTGAAGCCCTAACCCTCAATGTAACTGAATTCAGTGATAAGACCTTAAAGGAGGTAATTAAGTTGAAATAAGGTGATTTGGGTAGGACCTTACTCCAGCAGGACTGGTGCTTTTATCAGAATGAGAAGACGCCAGAGATCTCTCTTTTCCTGCCACACTCAGGACACAGTGAGAAGGCAACCATCTGCAAGCCAGGAAAAGTCTTACCAGAAATGAACCCCACTGGTACCTTGCTCTTGGACTTCCACCTTCCAGGACTGTGAGAAAATAAAGTTGTCTAAGCCACCTAGTCTGTGGCATTTCGTTATGACAGCCCCACCAGAATAATACAGAAGACATTTGAATGTGTCAGATCGCATGTCAGTAAACCTTCAAAAATATATCACGTATAGAATTATAGTGACAGTGGTGGAAATAGTACCTCCTGATTTCACGTCTGTTATAAACTTGTTATTTTATACAGCTCAAAAGGTGAACTAAATAATTCGTTATTTAAAGATTAATTTAAAATGCTAAAAAAAAAAGAAACAATATGAAGAGGGACAAAATAAAAGAATCGTCTCCACCTTCTCAGAACTGCCCACTCTCTTTCGCTAGGTCACCAGTTTTAAGAATCTCTTAAATATTTTTATGGTAACTTTCTACTCTTTTATACATACGTACATACACATGCAGACACACACACATACACACATCCATCTTTTTTCTGTGAATATGAGATTGTGCTATACCTCAACAACTACTTTTAATTACTTTTAAAGACATATTTCCCAACATATAGATCTTTTTCATTTTTTAAAAATCATTGTTTTATTTTATTTTATTTTATTTTATTTTATTTTATTTTATTTTATTTTACCTAAGTTTATATCTTTGAGACAAAGAGAGAGAGAGAGAGAGAATAAGGGGGGAGGATCAGAGAGAGGGAGAGACAGAGGATCCAAAGCGGGCTCTGCACTGACAGCTGAGAGCCCGATGTGGGCCTTGAACTCACAAACTGTGAGATCGTGACCTGAGGTGAAGTCAGATGCTTCACAAACTGAAACACCCAGGTACCCCTCTGTTTCATTTTTTAAACATGTTTATTTATTTATTTTGAGAGAGAGAGAGTACATGAGTGGGGGAGAGGTAGAGAGAGAAGGGGGGAGAAAATCCCATGACTTTGAGATCCCACTGGGCTCGATACCATGACTGCGAGATCATGAACAGAGCTGATATCAAGACTGTCGCTGAACTGACTAAACCACCCAAGCACCCCAGATTTTTTCATTTCTAAAGGCTCTATAACATGCCATGGTATGAGTATACCCTAATTTATCTTACCAGTTCCCAACTGAAGGGTATTTGATTGTTTCTACTTGTTTTCTATGATAAACAAAGCAATAGCATACATTGTGGCTTATATCTTTGCACATCTATATGAGACTTTTCGTGGAAAAAAAAATTCCCAGAAGAAGAGTAACTGAAAATGTTGGTACAATTTTTGGTTTATTTTTAGTGTTGATAGACATTGTTAAATTTCCCTTTGAAAATGCTACGCCACATTGCTCTCCCATAACAGTCCACACTCTGCTTTCCTAAGCCTTGATCAAGATTGAGTAATATAAAAGCCTTTAGATTTTTATAAAAGCTATCATTTGCATTTCTTTTGCTATCAGCGAAGTCGTACATCTTTGACAAACCCTTGTCTGGAGGAGAATAGACATTAACGTTGCTTTTTAAAAAGCGAAAAATCTAGCCAGTGCCCTGTGATTGAAAACAGTTCCTTTTTATCTTAGGTGTGCGTGGGTCATCAGGTATACACTATGACTAACACGTGGTTAACTCACAACAGCCACCCCTATTGTGTGTTAGACCTTCATGGGCACTCAGATTGCCATTGTTTTAAACTCAAATAGCAATAGTAGTTTTGATAATAATAGGATAATGAAAAATCCCATATGTTGAATCTGGGCGATTTTTAAATTTTAATCAGGCAGAGAACAAAACCTGCATTGTAACAATGAATGTTGATGTGATTTGGTTTGAGAGTGAAGGGTGAACAGCAGAATAACCGCCCTGGGAAAGTACCATGTAATGATGACTATGTCATGGATGCCATGCTATGCTGAGCCTGACTTAGAAGATTAAAGCGCAGAAGGGTTCAGTTGGACCATTGCTTGAGAAGAATACCTACAAAATTCTTTTATGTCGAAAATTAGTGAAACATAGAAACAAATATCAAGGGAGAAAAACTAAACCGCAATTGGACAAAAGAGTCATGACCAATGAAGGGCACGACCTTCCTCAGCACAAATCAGGCCAGACAAGCTTAATCATTTTTTTTATAGGATTACCGAATTGGTGGATAAAGGAAGGCAAGTGGGGTTATAAGAGCAGGACTTTAGGGAAATGTTTGATACAATAATTATTATTTGTTTAAATTCTTGGGTTATAAGCCCATCATTGGAGTGTTGTGAAAAATAATTTACCACAGCCACGTGAGGTTTAGTCTCAGGAGGGGAAGCCTGATTCAGTATTATAAAATCTATTCATAGAGATACCAAATTAATGCATTATAAGGAAATGATATGTTTATGTGAAAAGGTGCTGAAAAGGAATGTCCGTGGACATTCTTCATGAAAACACTAAAAGGAGTAGGAGACTTTCCTTGAACATGATAGTCACTCTTTAAAACCAACAGCCAGTATTTATTTAATGGTTAAACCTGGAAATAAGATAACAGTCACCATTACCATCATGAATTTTTATTACTATTTGGGGATTTCTGATTAACCAGTGTAACATGAAACCAAATATGGAGTATAAATATTGGACACTTATAATCCCCAAAGATTTATATGGACTTAAAATATAATTGTGTTTAATATAAAGCTAGGAATATGATTAAAAGAAGAAATCACAGTCAAAACATCAGTAAAAGATATTAGTAATCTAGGATAATCTTCAAAAGAAATATCTAAATCATATGTGAATAAAATTATAAATATAGCTGTAATCTATCCATAAGTAAAATTTATACTAAAAACTTTATTGAAATCTTTAAGGCTAAAAAAACGTGATTCTAGAAGAGATGATTGACCCTCATTTATTTATATGTGTAATAAAATTGCCACATTTCTTTATGTTTTACGTAAGTGAAATAGGAGTTCTTGGGGAAACTTAAAACATTTCTTTTTCTAATGTAGCATTCATGTAGAAAGAGTAAACGGGCGAGATTATCAAGGTAAATTGGAAACCAATACCACTGCCACTGCCAAACACATTATAAACTTATAATAAATACATTTGTGGTTTTGGTATAAAAATAGACAGCTGAATGGAAAAGAATAAATAGCCCAGAAATAATTGTTACTTTTTGTAAAAATGCCATGTATAATAAAGTCATTGTAAACCGGTACAATGGGGAAGAGAAGGCTTAATCAAAAGTGGTGGATGATAAATAGAAATTCAGAAGATGCCATATATTCCTTACCTTACATGTTATTCCAAACTAAATTCCAGATGGATTAAAATGTTAAGATGAAAAAAAAAATCAAACGATTGTTAAGGTAGGAAAAAAGTGAATAAGATAAATAATTAGATTTTTTGATAGAAGCTTCTGAATTTATAAATGATTAAAAAGTAACCATAAAAAAATCAATAAATTATTTTGTAAATACAAAATAATCCTTATTTCACAAAGAATACTTCACTCTCCATTTGACAAAGGGTTAATAACTTTGCAATTAAAAAGAAAAACCCATAGAAATTCATAAGTACCAGGCATAGGACAGGAACAGACAATTCACCAAAGAGGAAATACAACTAGTAAACAAACATATGGGAAAATGCTCACCTCATTAGTAGTCAAAGAAATGCAAATTCAACTTAGATTGGGAAAAGTTACAGTTTGTTTTTGTAACTTGGGCTTCGGCAGAAAAGAAGGGGAGTAGAAATAGTTTGAGTCCTGGGATTTCTGTGTGGCAGGGACAGTGTGAGATGTGAACAAGCAGGAGAAAACCATATCATAGAATCCCCTGCGTCTTGCAGTTCTTTCCTGAAGGTGTCCTGGGCACAGGTTGCTGGCCCGTAGGGAAAGTATAGAGGAGGGAAGCTTGAATGGAGAAGAAATACGCAAGCACGGTATTATTTCCTTTAGTTAAGTTGCAGTAAGAATGTTCATAAACAGCTAAGAGTAATAGTAACCAATGTGAAATATGACATTATCTTTTGATGACCACATCAGCAACAAACTAAGAAAAAATATATTCACTGATAGGAAGGGTGGTGCGAACCTACAATTTTGCTACCTATAACATCATTTATAATATTGCATGAGTAGACATTAACAACCATTGAGAGCTGGCTAAAAGATTAGGGATGACTCTCAAACATTAGAATGCATAATGTTTATCGAGTTCTGTGCTCCGGGCATTTCAGAAAGCACCTTACGTGGATTCTCTAATTTAGTTTTCACAATGAGGTATGCATTGTCATTGTTGCTACTATTCCTTCTTTTTTACCTAAGGAGAAGTGGAGTCTTGCGGAGGTCAGAAGACTTGTAAAGATTGCATTGCTAATACACAACAGGGTTGCAATTTTGAACGCAGACATTCTGATGACAAAATCCACTCTCGATCACCACAATCTATGAACGTGAAACACCATGCTATGATATATGCACATTATTATGACTCTAAAAAGTGTGTTCAAATCAAAATGAAATGCACAAGGCTACTGAGAGATGTTGTCTTAAAGTGGTGGGCTAGATAATACATCATTTTTCTCTTTTTTGAGGTTTTTTAAAAAAAATTAAGGCATAACACTTAAAGATATTTTTTTAAAAGAAGAACAACTGTCAGGCAATTAAAAATATTCACACATATTTTGCCAGCACAAATGTGTCACGCCAACAGGAAGCCTAACGACCAACTTACACTTAAGCTGCTGACGAGTATAACATGGTCCCTTCAGGAATCTCCGAGGTAGTATAAACCTTGACCAATCTGTTCCTACCTAAAATGCTTTTGGAATAATACCTCTCCTGCTGTCTTAGAATGAGTATACACCAAACAATGCCCAGCTAATATCTGAATACGATCTTAACTAAAACAGTGTCTACCTTAAGATGTTGCTAATTTCGATATGGACAATAAGTAAGGCATGAGGCATGCGATAATGATGACGATAACACCATTTACCAAGCATTTATTAAATTCCAGACAATGCACTGAATATTTTTCTTCTGTTTTTCCTTGTGCATTCAGCTCTCAGAGTAACCTTACAATAATACCTTTATTTCATATACTTGTGAATGACTGATTTTTTTTCTGAAAATCTATTGATTTCTTTGTTCCAGTTTGGTTGTTTTTGATAAATAGAAAAAGTCATGCATTTACTTTCTTGACCAAGCCCTGTGCTTTCATTGTTGGCAAATACTGCCTGACCACACTACAATGCCAACAGTCATAGCCCGTGTTTGGTCTGGGGGGGGGGGTGGTGTTCTCAATGAAGAGCACCTGGGGTCCTCATCCTCTTCCAACATACATCAGTAGAGTGGACCTCATGCCAGATCACAAAATGTTGGGCTGTAGATAATTAAGAGGAGACATGGAAGAATGAGGGGAGGAGCCCAGGAATGCAGACAGGAAAGGGAGGAAGGTAGAACGGAATCAGAGGGAGTCGGGAGGAAGTCAGGATAGAAGGGAAATGGCGTGACTCTTATTAACAAGTTATAACATACAATTGCGTGAAATCACTATAGGCTTCGTCAAGCCAGTCAGGTATTTTGAGAACGCTATGGTGTTTGCACTGCTTCCATAAAGCAGGCTGGAAAAATTCCCAGATTACCAAGCCACTGGGCAGTGTGTTCTTGGTTGGCAGTATTCTGCTGTTCCCTTCTCAGCAATGGAAAAGTGTGAAAAGTGAAAGTTATCCCACAGGCAGCTGGGTAAATGCCTAATGGTTCTCTGGAATAGGTTAGCAATAAACCAGTACGTCCAGCTTTGGACTTCACAGGTTTGAGCTGAACAAAATGGATTTTTAAAAACATGGTAAACTGACTTGTGAAGAGAGGCTAAAGATTTCTGTTATTCAGCCAAGCCAAAGGAAGAGAGAACAAGGCCAATGCCAGGAGTGGCAGTGGCCAATCCCCCAGAAAGTAGAAGCTGGTATTTACTGCTATCTTGGTAATGGTGTTGTTATTATGGTATTTAAAAAACAAATTCATTAATTTTATTGAACATGATAAGCATAGGACCCAACATCGGTGTCTTTATTCTAATTAACAGAATGTCAAAGGATGTTTTCTTGCTTTTAAAAATAGCATCAAGGATAGCATTTTGGGGAAAAAAAGTCCAAGTGATGAAACAGAGCTGTATTTATCCCTGAGACCACCACTACATTATAGAATGAATCTAGTACAAGTCTCCCTGAAAGGGGTTCCAGAAATCCCATCTACTAAGG
The DNA here is from genome assembly GCF_022837055.1 of Prionailurus viverrinus. Taxonomy (NCBI): domain Eukaryota; kingdom Metazoa; phylum Chordata; class Mammalia; order Carnivora; family Felidae; genus Prionailurus; species Prionailurus viverrinus. The sequence continues at coordinate 146,088,562 of NC_062568.1, forward strand.
GACTACTTTTAACCATAGTCATGGAGTCATCCGAGACAGAATGCTAAGGAAATAATGTGAAATTGATCCAAGCACTAACATCCTTGCAACATTCCACTTCAACATTCCTGAATCTCAGAACCAGTAGTAGAATGTTAGAAGCATCTAAAAATGGCCGAGTTTCCAATAGGTTTGTAAGCAGTAACAGGTTCTTTCTATTTGTACGAATGTTTCTGACCACCACTGAGTTCATTCATAGCCTCTGAATAAAATTTCTCTTCTTGCTGCTGTTTGGTGTCTTGAATACTTTTGATACATATCAGGGTCCTACATAATCTTGTCTTTCTTAACTGTCCAGCTTTATCTTCTGGCTTTTCAATGGTGAAATCCGATCACTCATCTTTTAGCAAATACCTATTCATCTTTTCATTTTGAGCTTCCGTAAGAAGACTTCCTTGGTTCCCCAAGCTGGACTTAAGTGGCCAATCCTACTGCCATTACACTTACTCACATCTCATTTGACTCTAACCTCTTGAAGACAGAGACAATATCTTTTTATCTTGGTGGGCTAGGTACCTAGCATGTTGTCTGGAACAAAGCTCCATGATCACTGGCCTCCACGGAAGCCCTAAAGCAGACAGAACATGATTGGTGCTAGGCATGGTCTTCTATGCATCCCTGCTTTCAAAGAGGGATGACTGGAAAAGGAGGAATATACTGTACTCAGGAAGTGGGAGACAAAGAACGGATCTTCATGACTCAGTTCTCTCTCATCTTACGTACCTGCATGGAGACCAATGAAATGGGTGCCAAATAATCAAGAAATGCCTGAAATAGCTGTGGTTGTGCTGAAATTCCCAATAAATACCAGGATCCTGGATGGATGTGGTAGCCAGTGTGGACAAGAGTGGGTATGTAAGCTGGAGTGGGCAGTTGCCACCATGGCTGGGACTTGCACATGTCTGAATTGCATGCCAAGATCCCCAGAATTGCCAGTGGATTCGCTGGCAGCTTTGTCCTACTTATTTCTTTAGTCTCCTAACAAGGCAATTTTGCATTTTATGGAATTCAACATTTAAAAAAATTTTTTGTTTTAGTTCCAGTTTGTTAACGTACGGTGTTGTATTAGTTTCAGGTGTACGATATAGTAATCAAATATGTCCATACATCACTGAGAGCTCATCACAAGTGCACTTCTAACCCCCCATCATCTATTTCACCCATCTCCCACCTGCCTGCCCTCTGGTAACCATCAGTTTGTTCTGTGTAGTTAAGAATCTGTTTCTTGGTTTCTCTCTCTCTTTCTCTTATCCTTTTCCTTTGCTTTTTTGTTTTGTTTCTTAAATTCCACATATGAGTGAAATTATATCGTATTTATCTTTCTCTAACTTACGTAGCTTAGCATTATACTCTCTAGCTCCATCTTTGATGGAATTCAACATTTTTATCCCCCTCACTGTGTTATGTTGGGGTATGTTGTGTGTTTTTTTTTTTAATTTTTTTTTTCAACGTTTATTTATTTTTGGGACAGAGAGAGACAGAGCATGAACGGGGGAGGAGAACGGGGGAGGGGCAGAGAGAGAGGGAGACACAGAATCAGAAACAGGCTCCAGGCTCTGAGCCATCATCAGCCCAGAGCCCGACGCGGGGCTCGAACTCCCAGACCGCGAGATCGTGACCTGGCTGAAGTCGGAGGCTTAATCGACTGCGCCACCCAGGCGCCCCTGTTGTGTGTTTTAATAAGTGGTTTTGAATCAATAACTGGATAAAATGATGGGATTAAGTAGTCGGATTAGTCTGATTAATCTCAGTACTTTAAAAAAGTACCCAGGGGCGCCTGGGTGGCACAGTCGGTTAAGCGTCCGACTTCAGCCAGGTCACGATCTCGCGGTCTGGGAGTTCGGGCCCTGCGTCGGGCTCTGGGCTGATGGCTCGGAGCCTGGAGCCTGTTTCCGATTCTGTGTCTCCCTCTCTCTCTGCCCCTCCCCCGTTCATGCTCTGTCTCTCTCTGTCCCAAAAATAAATTAAAAAAAAAAAAAATTTTAAAAAAGGTACCCATTATCCTACTCATTCTCATATTACTCTCTCTCTCTTTCTAAATATATATATGTAATATAATATATTATAGATGTCTACTTATATGTGCAACTGTATATTTATATGTATGTTTATATTCGTGTATTTAAAGGTGGTCACAACATACTGTTGGCTCCTGTTGACATATTGCTAATTATCAGCCTTTCTCATACATGGTGTATTGAATCTAAGGTTTATGTATTTGATCTTTGGACCTACTACATTTCCAGACAGTCCAATTTATTAAGTGCAATCTTTGCTTCAGTTAATTGCCCCAGCTTGTCTGGATACTGCCAGGTTCATATTCTGTCTCCTAAATCACTGATTTTCCCTCCAACTATGAATTGTCTGCAATTCTGATGACTTGCGCACCATGTCATAACCAAAATGCTTAACAAAATCAAGGTTAAGGAATGATGTGCTGCATCTATGCCACACCACTAGAGATCATTTTCTAGGCTGTATATTCATCCAGGTCCTTATTAATTAATCTACATAATTTTTTAGACATCTAACTTACTTTTCCACATTGTACTTGACAAGTAAGGCCTTTCTGTTGTAGCAGATACCTTATGGCTATTGTACATCCTATTGTACCCTGTAAGTAACTTTGCTAAGGAAAAAAAATGCTTCCGGTCAGCTTTGGCATGTTATTGAGAAACTCAAAATGAGTACAAATAACAATTCAAAAGGATTCTTTTGATTGCTACTTCCCTTTCTACGTTTCCACAGCCCATCCCTTCAGAAACATGTTTTGAATCTTGCCAAGGATTTATGTGGAGCCCATTTGTCTGTTATTGAGGAAACCGAAGACTGAAGTGTTATTTGACATTTCTACTAGTAGGTTTTTGGCTTTCACTATGGTCTTGCCCTCAAGCTCATCCCACTTAGGGTTTTTCAAATGCCAACATTTTGGGTGAGATCTTTCCACCTTAGAAAACTAAACCAGGTACAATTATTCATTCATTTATTTAATGTTTTCAACATTGATTAAGCACTTTCTAAAAAGCTCTGTACAGATGTAAGACTTGGTTACAACCACTATTTAGATAGTTACCAGGTACTGGGTAAGACAGCGGTTCTTAAAGTATGATCCCCAAATTAGTAGCATCAGCATCATATGAAGATTTTTAGGCATGCTTTGGAGCTCCAGACCAGATAGGCTGAATCAGAAACTCTGGGAAGCCATGTTTTTGCTTTTAATTTTTTTAATGTTTATTCATGTCTGAGAAAGAGACAGAACAGAGAATGAGTTGGGGAGGAGCAGAGAGAGAGAGGACACACAGAATCTGAAGCAAGCTTCAGGCTCTGGGCCATCAGCACAGAGCCCGAGGTGGGGCTCAAACTCATGAACCATGAGATGGTGACCTGAGTGGAAGTCAGATGCTTAACCGACTGAGCCACCCAGAGGCCCTGGAAGCCATGTTTTAATAAACCTTGTCCCCTGTGTAATTACGGTGATAGACATCACTCTTTAGAACTACTAGAATAAGGGTCGCCTTATTAAGCATCCAACTCTTAAGCATATCACCTTAGATGGTGATCTCAAGGTCGTGAGATAGAGTCCTGTGTGTGTCAGCCTCAGCACTGAGCATGGAGCCTACTTGGGATTCTCTCTCTCTCTCTCTCTCTCTCTCTCTCTATTTCTCCACCCCCCCCACCTTCCTCTGCTGCTCATGCTTTCTCTCTCAAAATAAATAAACATTTAAAAAAAGAACTAACAGAATGAGACATATGGGTAAGAAAATAGAGCCTTGTACTTCTGTTGTTGTCAACGTGCTTCTGGAGGATAGAAGAGTTACTAATCAAAATGATATGACTGTGCATCATAAAGCTGTAGGTTTTAGTTGTATGTACAGGTGGACACCTATACTTCAAGGATTTCTTTGGAAAGATGGAAAGATGGAAAAAAAACATCTCTCTACCTACTGATGAGGTGCATTGTCTCAAGATGGGACAAAGTCTATTATTAAGCCATCAGAAAATAAATCACCTCGAAAACGTTTTGGGAATGACATGGGGGTAACAAACAACAACTTCATCAACTAATTACAGAGTGCTAAGCACTGGAAGCCAAAATCTGATGTGGCAACATACTAAAACTTGGAGTAAATTATAATCAGTCAGTCTAGCAACAGGTAAGATTTCTAGGTTGTACAGGAGATAGCAAATGAAGGCACGTAGGGTACAAATGAGAAAAGAAAATTTGACCGCACTGATATTTCTCCCTTCCCTTTATGTATTGCCTTACATAAGGTGAGAGTGTTCAGCCTTACCAGCCACCATCATATCTTAGAGGGACATGGTTCCTTAGCTCTATGATGCACTAGCATCCTTTGAATAATTTATGAAGATTTTTGTTCAATTTTATCTAAATAGAGTTTGAGTTTATTCATCTTTATTCTCAAATTTTCATTAATTGAAGTATTGCTGTAATAATTTCTAGGTGTTTTTTTTTTCTTAATTGATTGATGCACAGTGCACAAAGTCTTACTGACATCGCAGATTCAAGGATGACCTGCCTTTTCACATGAACAATAGACAGGTTATTTGTTTCACACTCGTGTGTCGTATCTGAGATCTTTATGCCACAGCTTACTACTGGGGGAGACAGAGACCCCAGTGTTCTAGATCTCCTATGCTGACGCTTCTCACATGACTGCCCTTCAGCTGTACCTATCACAGACCTCCATGCCAGCCCTTGTTCCTTTTTTCTTTGTTTATCTGTTTATATATCTGTCACCTCCGTTGCAATTTGAACATACTGGGGTTTCTGTTCATTTCTGTGCCCAGTAATTAATACTATGCTCGAGAGATGATTTGTTCCATAAGTATTTATTGGATATGTGAGTGAATGGTTGGATGACGAAGTACATGATTTTTCTTGTTCAAAATCATGGCACACTTTCTGAAAGAGGGCCTCTACATTTCTTAATAAATAATTGCAGTAGAAACTGACACAGAGATGTAAGTCTGTACCTTTATCTTGTGTTTCAGGTGGCGTCTTGCATATGATAGAACATTTCATGTATAAAGAACAAAAGTGATTAATTATGGAATGCATAACCTGTGTTGTGCTGTTTTACAAGTCTTTTCTTACTTTCTCTTCAAAACAAGCAAATATGTAGAAGTGAGAATCTTAGTAAACATACTTAATGATTTCAATGGAAGCATTAGTCTTGAAGATCCAGGTTTAATTCTGCCAACTCATCCTTTCCATTTATACTCTTCTTTCATCTTTATCCTGTTCTCCATCTTTTAATTGCCTTTCTCCAACTCCAGTTAACTTTTCTGCCTTCTGTTATTTCAACCTAACTTGATATGTGAAAGTAGAATTTGCAGAAATAACTATCTCGATTTGTGCAGAACACTAAGGTTTCATCCCTATGGCTGTGGTCCAAACAGGCAGAAAAGGGAGCAGTGGTTGCCTCCAGTTGCCTTTGTTCATGTAATGGTTGTGTGGGTGGTGGAGACCCCAAAGATGCTGCTTTCCCACTCAAGGCCAATTTTAATGAACTCCAGAAAATGAGAACTTATTCCACTTTTTAGTAGCATCTGCGTCACTTGGGTACCCATGGCCTAAATAGATAGATTTTAAAAGTATTTTATTAGCATACTGAAATTTCCCCTTTAAATGCTAGACTACAGGACTCACTAAGTCACACACTGTATTGAAAACTGTCCTTCATGAGACTTCAAAGGGTAGACCTAATGCATTTTTCTCATCTCTAATATCAATGATTCTATTATACTTAGTGTAACTTAATTCTTTGGGTATTTCCAAATGAAAATTTATTACATAAAGTGACGTGTTTTTTTTTAAAGCACAGGGGGTAAAATCGTATTTAATGAGGGATGAGATAGATTTTAAGTGCTGCAGTGTATTTCTAAAAGAACTGGAATCGTTCAAAATTTCTGAAGTACTCTGCCCTAAGCATTCTGATGGTAACTGTCTTCAGGGCTTAGTATCTGAAATGTATTATTTTTTGGCAAAGAGAACATTCTGAGAGTGAGACACACAAGTATCTTTAGGATGCTTATATTTAGTTGTACAAATAATTTTGTGACTATAGTAATTTCCGTGCAGAAACAAGAGCAATTATTTCAGTTTCTTTGGTACACAGTATGGTTTTAATAAATCACCCTCTTTAGAATTTTGTCTCAGGTAAAACGGACAAAAGCAGATAAAATTAGGATTGTTTTTTGTTAACAACAAGTGTGCTATTTTATGAAAGGGGAAATAAAAAAATGCCCCCCAGCAATTATTTAATAGTTTTGGATTTTTTTTAAGTTTTATATCTTTTCTTTAAAATTCTGGGTCAAGGCCAATGTTCAATTTCTACTATACCAGTTGTATTCCATAAAAAAGGTAAAAATCAATTAAAGTCATATATTCTGGAAGAGCACCTAAATGTATGGAAACGTTATTAAGTTAAAGCCTTTTTTTTTGGTTGTTTTTTCTGGCAGTTCTCCTCCAAATTGTGTCCAAACCACTTTGTTTCACTGTGGAATAAAGGAAGCTGTGTGTTTTCTTTTCTTGGCAGGTGAAGGTAGAACTAATCCAGAGAGGAACTTCTTTGGTAGTATATGGCGTGACAGAAACTGGCTAACCGATGACGTTAGCCCATAAGGAAGAAACTCTCAAGGCTATTCCACTAGCTTTGGAAATCAGTAAAAGCTGCTGTCCATTTTGCAGTACCAACAAGCTTAGTAATAATGAAAAATAAAGAAGGAAAAATACCTAATCCCAGTACCAAAACAGTCTAGCTCTTCCTGTAAGATTACAAGTGCTTCATGCAGATTAATGTTCAAATCAATGACGCCTTGTTTTACGTAACATGTTTTTCTGCTATGGCTTTTCTGAGCTCAAGGTTTTTTTTTTTCTGTTGGTTTGTTTTTTGTTTCTTTGTTTTTTGTTTTTAATGTTCATAGGAACTATAAATTGATGTAGTCTAGTTTTCCCTTGCTCATGGGAAAGAAAACGTATATATGGCCTTTCAAATGAGCCAGTCACTTCAGAAAAAGGTCATCCATTCAACTGAAGCAAGATTGCTATTAGAAACAGAACAACAGCCTTGTATAAGGAGGCATGCATTTTGCCAGAAGTAGGCTCTATCTGAATGCTTTATGCTAAATCCTTTAACCTTAACTCAAATGAAAAACAACCCTGGAAATGTTGTATTGTGCCAAGTGGCTACTAGTCTCAGACAATGTATGTATGTATGTGTATGTGTGTGTGTGTGTGTGTAAACATACATATTTACACACACATATGTATACAGTTATATTTAAATGTATATGTGTATATATATACACAAACGCATACATTCTTTATTTTATCCCTGATATATCTAGCTTGATGGAAGAATAAGCATACCTATATATCACCATATATTAGCTCTCATTTATCAAAAATGCTTGCAGTTAAACATATTGTAGCATTTGCTTGAAGGGAAAATACATTTAAGAAATCTACTTAGCAAAACATAAACCACACCTAAGCTATCAGTATATGAACTGATATCTTTATACTGCTACTGATTATAAATATTTAAGGATTTTCTTTTGGCGAATGCTTAGAATATATTATTTCAAAGGTAAACAATAGCCCTAACTGCAAATGTTTTTTAAATGTTTATTTATTTATTTTGAAATAGAGAGAGAGAGAGAGAGTGCACACACATGAGCGGGAGAGGTGCAGAGAGACAGGGAGAGAGAGAATTCCAAGGAGGCTCCATACTGTCAGCACAGAGCCCAGTGTGGGGCTCAAACTCACCAACTGCAAGACCATGACCTGAACTGAAACCAAGAGTAGGATGCTCAACTGACTAAGCCACCCAGGCGCTACCAAACTGCAGATATTTTATTCTTGTTGCCAAATACTATAGTTATTGAATCCCAGAATATATATTTGTGCATTTTCTCTTTCTGTCCTCATTTCTTGTGTTCTGTCTGTGTTACCTTTTGTTAACTTGTTATCTCTGTTTCTGAAATACACACACACACACACGTATACACACACACACACTCTCTTAGAAACATTAATTTAATATAAACATTAATATAATATATATATTAGATGTAATAATGAAAATATATAGTGGGAATGCAAGCTGGTGCAGCCACTCTGGAAAACAGTATGGAGGTTCCCCAAAAAACTAAAAATAGAACTACCCTACAACCCAGCAATTGCACTACTAGGTATTTATCAAAGGGATACAGGTGTGCTGTTTTGAAGGGCCACCCAGGTGCCCCAACAGAGATGGTTTTATGTGGGAGTTATGCCCAAAAAGTTATGCCTTATTATTCTTAGAATAATAAGAATGAGCTCGGGCACCTGGGTGGCTCAGTCGGTTGAGCATCCAACTTCAACTCAGGTCATGATCTCACAGCTTATGAGTTCGAGCCCCATGTCAGGCTCTGTGCTGACAGCTCGGAGCCTGGAGCCTGCTTCACATTCTGTGCCTCCCCCTTTCTCTGCCCCAACCCACTCACATTCTGTCTCTGTCTCTCTCAAAAATAAATAAACATTAAAAAAAAAAAGAATGAGCTCAAGTGGATGGGCATGTAGAGATGTCAGTGAACACATTTCGTGCATCAGTAAAGTACATTCAATGAGATAGAGGGATACAAAACAGTGGTATGGTGGGAAAGTGAGGGCACAAATGTAGTGGGACAGACTGCTAGCAGTTCAGTATTATAGGAGTGTAAATTTTGAAGAAGAGACATTAAAGACGCATGTTGAGTGGCTCCTGGGTAGCTCAGTCAGTCAAGCATCTGACTCTTAGTTTCAGCTTAGGTCATGATCTCATTGTTTCCTAAGTTCAAGCCCATGTCAGACTCTGCGCTGACTGTGGGGAGACTGCTTTGGGTTCTCTGTCTTCCTCTCTCTGTGCCCCTCTCCTCACTCATACTGTCTCTGTCTCTCTCAAAATAAGTAAATAAACTTAAAAAAAATAAAGACACATGTTGAAATCCTTAAGGATCAAATAGTAAAGGTCTTTGCATGCCATTGATGTAGTTTTGGCTTTATCTTATGTGAAAGTTATTAAAAGATTTCAAACATTGGATTGACAGATCAAGACGTATGTTTACATTCATCACTCTGGAAGACGTGTGGTGAGTGGGATGGGCCAAGAATGGGGTATGGAGGGGACACGCATGGGGCAAGGAGACATGGAGGCTCTAACTACAGAAGTGCCAAGGGAGGTAGAGATAGCTGAAATTTTTGAGACATTAAGGAGACAAAACTGATAAGACTTGGGAAATAATTAGATAAGGAGGAAGGAAAAACGGGTTAAAAACTTGTTGCCTAGTTACAGGTTTGTTCAAGTATATGGAAATTTGTGACACCAAGATAAGAGATACACGAGGAAGAAGCAGGGCAGGTAGGAAAGTTGCTAGACATTTAAAAAACTTAACTAATTAATTATTTTATTTGAGTATAGTTGACATACAATGTTTCATTAGTTTCAGGTCTATAACCTAGTGATGTGACAAGTTGGTACATTATGCTGTGTTCACCACAAGTATAGCTACCATCTGTCCCATTACATTGTTCTTAAAGTATCATTGACTGCATTCCCTATGCAGTGCTTTTTATCCTTGTGACTTACTCATTCCATTACTGGAGGCCTGTATCTCCCACTTCCCTTCACCCATTTGGCCCAACCCTCCATGCTCCTCCACTCTGGATCATCAGTTTGTTCTCTATGTTTATAGTTCTGATCCTGGTTTCAAAAATTTTTTTTAATGTTTCTTTCTTTTTGAGAGAGAGAGACAGAGACAGAGACAGAGACTGAGTCGAGGAGGGAGAGAGAGAGAGAGGAAGGCACAAAATCTGAGGCAGGCTCCAGACTCCAACCTGTCAGCACAGAGCCCGACGCGGGGCTCAAACTCATGAATCACGAGACAATGACCAGAGCCGAAGTTGGACACTTACCCAACTAAGCCACCCATGTGCCCCTGATTCTGCTTTTTATTTGTTTCTTCATTTTATTAGATTTAATTTATGAGTGGAATAATATGGTATTTGTCTTTCTCAGTCTGACGTATTTCACTTAGCATGGTATCTTCTAGGTCCATCCATGTTGTCTCGAATGTCATTTTCTCATCCTTTTGTATGGCTCTGTAATATTCCACTGTACACATATACCACATTTTCCTTATCCATTTGTCTATTGACATTTTGCATTTCTGTGACTATAAGATAGTTAGTTGGCTGTCTGGGTCTAGAACTCAGGAGAACTTAATGGTAGGAGAATTTATAAATCGTAAGCATTCAGAAAGTGATTAAAATCATCTCAGGAAAGTAAGTAGAATAAAAAAGAGAAAAAAACTTATGATAAATCACTGGAGATACAACACTTAAGGATAGATAGGAGAAGAGGAGGGATGGAAATGGTCAAAGAAATAGAAGAAGAGTCTTATAGAATCCAATGGATGCGAGGCTTTCAAGAACCATAGACTTGAAGAAGTAACTAAAATTCACTAGAGAGACTAAAAAGATATATAAGCATAAACTTAAAGGATTGAGGCACTTCATATCGTTTTATTTCAAAGGAATCTTGGTTGAATCCATAGTGCAACTGTGGAATTCAGGTTACTGCAAAGTATTTCTGCGTTAAATCGGAGGCCAGAGAGTTTAAGAAATTGCAGAGAAATATCTTCTTGATATGTATTAAAAGGATACGTGATCCTGGGCCAGTGAAAAGCATAAAGACAGCAACAGTGAAGCAAGAAAACTAGTTTGAAAACCTAGAATCTGCATAAAATATGCTCTACATTTCATCTTACAATCTTTTGTTTTACTACTGCGGTTTTGTAGGATTCCTGGCATGTTCCTATAAATATTTGAGCATTGAACCTGCTTCTTTAAATAACTGTGATAAAAAAAAAACCTCACACCATGCCAAATTGGATTTTCTATTTCTTTTTCTGGAGCCATATGTATCATATCCAGGCATATTCCCTCGTAAAGAGCCCATGAAGATGATGGAGATGCGTGAGTTTCCTTTTGCCTACATGACTTATCTTAAACATTACTGTAGTAACCAGTTCACTTGTTATTCAGAAGTAGGAAAACATAGGGCATTTATGATGACTGAAAGAGCCAGGTTAAAGATTTTCATAAATATTTTCAACAGGAATGAGTGACAAAACTTGTTGAAAATCAACATAGAATCCTTCATGTCTCCATTATTCAGCAGAAGAGGAGGAAAATCTTTGAGCAGCAGAGAAGAGAAAGAAACCAGTATTCTTTAAGAACCTATGGGAGTCATGCCCTGTGCTGATGTGTCCATATATGTTAATAGACACATTTGGCTTTTTAAAAAATTGTTTTGTGGGGCGCCTGGGTGGCTCAGTTGGTTAAGCGTCCGACTGCAGCTCAGGTCATGATCTCACAGCTCATGAGTTTGAGCCCTGTGTAGGGCTCTGTGCTGATAACTTGGAGCCTAAAGCCTGCTTCAGCTTCTGTCTGTCTGTCTGTCTCTCTCTCTCTGCCCCTCCCCCACTTGCGCTCTCTCTCTCTCTCTCTCTCTCTCTCTCTCGCTCTCTATCTCTCAAAAATAAACATTAAAATTTTTTTTTTTTAATTTTTTTTTTTCAACGTTTATTTATTTTTGAGACAGAGAGAGACAGAGCATGAAGGGGGGAGGGGCAGAGAGAGAAGGAGACACAGTATCAGAAACAGGCTCCAGGCTCTGAGCCATCAGCCCAGAGCCCGACGCGGGGCTCGAACTCACGGACCACGAGATCGTGACCTGGCTGAAGTCGGACGCTTACCGACTGCGCCACCCAGGCGCCCCAAACATTAAAATTTTTTTAAAAAATGTTTTGAGATAATTTACCCCATTTGCCAATGAAGAAACCTGACCATGGGAAAATCAGGTACTGTGTTGAAAATCATATAGTCAGTAATAGAGCTATCATTTGCAATCAAACTACCCAATGTCAGTGGTATGGTTTAAAATCCAACAGATTTCAAATAAAGGTGAATAAGTGCAAAAGTTGAACCAGGGAAGTAAAATGTAGATTTCATTGCAATCATGCTTATGGATATTGTAGTCATCAAACGAAGATTTTCCATTATTATTCCCAACCAATGATTCAGTGCCATGAAGAGATGTCTTTTATGGCACAAAGGTAGAGGGTCTCACTTCTTTTGATAAGAGAAGACAGAAAACATTTGATTTTCTTTAGTCTTGATAGAAATAAACATCAAGGAAGTGGGGATAGCCGTGAGATAAACAAAGAGGGCAGCATATATAATCCTTGTTTATTTTCATTTTGAAGGAGAGTGTAAGATATTATTTGTGGATGGAAGTGAAAGTGAAAGTTTAGTGTTGATAAATTCCATTCATTACTTTCCCTATATTTTGAGAACTTTTTACTTCATGTCTACATTCTATGCCACCAGTCTTTGCTTTGGTCTCCACCTTAGTTCAGTGGGACTTATTATCTAAACCACCACTTTGTCTTCTTTTTTAAAATTATTTATTTATTTATTTATTTGAGAGAGAGAGAGAGAGAGAGAGAGAGCGCATAAACAGGGGAGGGGCAGAGAGAGAGGGAGAGAGAGAATTCCAAGCAGGATCCACGCTTGAGCTGACATGGAGCTCAAACTCACGAACCATGAGATCATGACCTGTGTCAAAATCAAAAGTTGGACGCTCAACTGTCTGAGCCACCCAAGTGCCCCTCGCCACTTCATCTTCTAATTCATGATCTGCTGCTTCGCTTCTGACCTGAAACTGACCACATACAAATGGACTTTTTGTTAAAGTTTTACACTGATCTTAGGTAGATGTCCCAGTGGGAAGCCCAGTAAATCTTGGTCCAATATATCTCCAACTGAGCTCCAGGCTCAGGTAGATCAGCTGCCAGATAGGATGGAGAAGCAAATAAAATCAAATAAACAATGGTTATCACAATCCAAGTATAAGTCACAGATTCAAAACGTTCATTACCAGTGTCTCATTGTTCCTGACATGAAGAATTCTAGTGATTGATTACCAGAGTACTGCTTAGAATTTTGTAGTTTTTACTAATTGTTTCACTCTTTCCTGACCACAGTAATGCAGCTAATAAAAGGTGTAGTCTTAGCCTTTCAAGTACTCAATTATTTCATTACATTTCATGTTAAGAATGGTTAGGTCTAGAGAGCAGAGCTGAACATCCATATCTGCCAAGCTAATTGTCCTACACTTGGGTCCATCACATTAAAAATGATTAATTTTCAACTCCTTTTGTGTCTTTATTTTCCTGTGTTTTTACTCATGGAGTAAATACATAAGTTAAATCTTTGGTTGCAAAGAGGACCCATGAAGAACTGAACTTGGAATAGGGAAATGGGCCAAAATACAATTGGTGGATTTCCAATCCAATGTATATATGAAAGAAAACATGCTCCTGGACCAAGGCAAAGCCATAAAAACAATAAAAATAGAAAAATTTCAGGGCTCATCCTTTCTTTGTTCTAGTAAAATATTCACTTTCTCCCCTCACCGTGTTTTCTTTTCTGTCTGGCTTTCTGTTGGTTTTTAGAGTAATGGGAGGTAGAGGCAGAGTGAGAGGAAAAAGAGAGCTGGAATAATAGATTATTAAAACAAAAACACAGCAGAAACAAGCACTGAGGCATGAGTTAAGTCCTCTACAGATACTGAATGTAAAAACGATTCACCCTCACAAAGAAACAGAGGTCTTTCAACAGCATTAAACGTTCTTAGAAAAGTCATTTACAACACAGTTTAATTGAAGTGTTTGTTCATTTCACATTAGAAATAGGGATGTATTAATAGAGTAGACATTTTCAGAGGAAAATATCATGGTGTAAGTATTTATAGGTTTCCATTGTTAGGCTATTGTTTCCTCAGTATAATATATGGAGGCATTAATTTATATTCCAATGTGTATTTCAGAAAATTGCTTAACTTGGCAAGTAAGAAACCTACCCCTCTGGACTGAGAAAAAAATAAACAAATAAAATACAAGTCTCTTACAACATTGTTGATACACAGAGATAACATTTAAATGGCTTGATTCGTTAGCTGTATACTGGACGACTTTTGTTATTTATTTGACCAAATGAACCAATTGTTGATGCCTAGGGTTAACATAGTTTTAAGCTCCCTGGTGGCTACTCCTATGTGAGAATTCTATCCAGTTGGTAGCCTGAAGTCCCTCAGAGGAAGGCTAATTCTGTAGAACACATTTTTTTTAGTTGTCAAACTTTATGGAAAATTTGTTATGTATAGACATCTCTAGAGAAAAAATTATTCAGTTGGATTACCATAGGATTGACTCATTAATAGCTTAATTTGAATAATGACTAGGTTACCCTTTAGCATGCTTGACTGTAGCAAGGAGATTATTAAAATATCACAGAAAGCTTCTTTTTCCAAGATTAAATCAAAGTTTCCTGTTCTTGATCTTATAGCTGTCAGGAATACTACACATTACTAAATTTTGTCCTCTAATTGCAATATATTTTTTTCATGTCCATAATTACATCCAAATACTTAAATGACTCAGGATATTCATTCTGCTTAATAAATTTCTACCACTATGTAAATACATATAGCAAGGGCATAGATGCTAATAAATGAGACAAGAATCCAATGTAGTGAACATAAGAAAATGTATGTATATCTGGAATAATCTAACAAGAAAAGTGGCAGAAAGTCCTACAGGTTGACAATACCAAAACATAACAGGGTTACAATGATTAAAAAACAGGCTATAGCCTGCATCATTAAGATGTTAGGATCGGTTAAGTAAAGTAGACATATCCACTGAATGGAATATCACTTGATCATTTGAGAAGAGGCTGTAATAACATGAGAAAGGCTTCATAGCTCAACAGATTTTAAGGAGATGTAACAAAATATTAGCCATATCAGATCATTTGATGATCAAAGCAGGGGCTTTCTTGTGCCACTTCTTTCAGTTAAAAAATAAAAAGGAAAAATACAAAGACAATAAATGCTATGAAGACTGATACTTTTTGATCTGTACTCATCACCACTCTATTCCCTCAAAAGTTGAAAAGCCTATATATATATATATATATGTATACATATATACATATATATATGTATACATATATGTATATATATGTGTATATATATACATATATATACATATATATGTATATATATATGTATATATATATATTTTTTAATTAGCTCTGACTAAACATTTTTTACATATAAATTTGGTGACCCCTATTGTCTTATCTTGCAGAGAAATTAGCATAATATTAGAAGGACAGTGGAATCCATGTGATAACTAAAGTTTGGTTGGATTTCCAAATCTAAGCTTTTGTTAGTCAAAAAAATTAAAAAAGCAGCTGCAAAAGTTATAAGATTAATATAATGAACATAATGAACATTTTGGACACAATAAAAATAATTCTTTGGGAGAAGTAAGGATTTACCTCAGTCTTAGTTTTGAAAAATCTTCTCATGTGACACTTCATAGAGAGAGGAGACACAGAGTAATATAATGAAAGAAAAATCATGCTGAAAAAACTTCCCTGTATTAAATGTCAAGGTGAGAGTTCTATAGCGTTTTACTATACGACCTCTTAATGAAAGCCTAGGACACCATACCAAAGTATCTTGGAGAAAGCAATGGGCCAAATAAGTATCATTCAATGTTCAGCTTCTTGGGATACTATAAGCCAGACACAGTGTCTATTAAAGCTTGAAGGAAGAATGGACACTATCTCCTTCATTAGGCATAGACAGGAAAACAAAGGGCTTTCCAGAATGGGAGGGCAGCATTAACAGGGAATTTGTTTTTGGAAAAAATTATTGTGAACTTTTCGAGAGCAAGGAATTATTGTAGGGAAGGCAGGAAACATTTCTAAAGATAGGTAGAGGTCTTACAGGGTTGTCTGTGAACAGGTCTTCTTAGAGGGCAGAAGACATCTTAATTGCTTCGTGTTTATTCCAATGCCTTGCGTTTAACAGGTGGTTAATAAGTGTGTGCTGTATTTTAAAAAATCAGGGAAAAGAAAGTATTTATACCTTTGAAGCTTCTAAAGGAAGTTTCTATTTCACTCTTGGGTACCGGAAGTGGAAAAACCAGATTGACTGGGCGGACTGCTCATTTTTCTTACTAAGAAAGTAGAAATTAATATTGATATATTTATTCATTCATTTATTTATTCAACAAACATTTATTGAGTGCCTCGAATGTACCAGTCCCCATTGTGATATCGTGATTTGTAACATAGAGTCTTTGTCCTTAGGAATCACTTAAAAAATTTTTTTTAATGTTTATTTTCGAGAGATAGAGACAGAGCATGAGCAGGGCAGAGGCAGAGATAGAGGAAGACACAGAATCCAAAGCAGTCTTTGGCTCTGAGCTGTCAATTCAAAGCCCAACGTGGGGCTTGAACTCATGAACTATGAGATCATGACCTGAGCTGAAGTCAGACGCTTTACCCACCGAGCCACTCCGGCACCCCAGGAGTTTGTTAAAGCTTCACACCACCCTGTGTAGAATCAGTGAAATCTTAGGGAAGAACTCTGAACTGTCAAATTTAAAGGGCTAAAAGTAAATGGTAAGAGCAGAGAGAGCCATCTTCTCTTAGCAAGAATGTAGCCCAAATCCCAATCACGGTAAGTTTGGGTATTATTGAGAGACTACTTTTCTAAAAGGCACATTAGAGTATCTCAAATGGCATTATAATATTTGCATTCAGCGGACTCCAAAATGGCAGCTTGGAGACTTTTAAATCAATGGAGCTCTACTCAGGGAATAATCACACTGTGAGAACGTAGCCCTGTGTATCATCTACTGAATGATACCCAACAGAATAAACATGCATGTGAATTGTCATTGTGGTGTGTTGTCTTTCTTTTTCCTTTTTAAAAAATAAAACTAAAGATAATGCAACTAACACTGCTCAGCAGTGCAAGATGAGGTCGTTCTTTTTTCTTTGTTTCTGTTTCTCTTGTCATTTGCATTCCTGTTATATCCACAGATTTACTACTTAGTTTTTAAAATGTAGATATTAGATAAGTAGACTTTTTCCCCAGGGTGCATTAAAATGTTTTTGGAATGCTTTGGGAGAAATATTTCCTTGCTTATATTATATCTAGACTGAAGAGTGATAATGAAAGATAAGGGGTGTCAATGTGGTTTTATCGGGTGCACTGGCTGTGTATTTTCTTTTTTCCATCATTTGTTCATTCGTTTGTCATTTGTTCTTTCTTTTCTTTCTCCCTTCCTTTTCACAAATATTTATAAATCACTTTTCCAGGAATGGGAAATATAAGCACGTAAAAGATAGGTATGATTCCTGTCCTTGTAAAATTTATATTTACTTGGAATAGACAGAAAGTAAGCACATTTACAAAAAGATAGTAAGAACAACATAGAGAATAAAACTACATATAATTATAGGGAATGATTTGTATGAACAAAATACTATGTCATATTTGCTACTGGGAAAAATACACTTGATGAGTTAATACTAGAACTGACAAATGACTAACATGCAAGAAGCAAAGATCTGGGGGCACAGAGTTCCAAGCAGAGGAAACAGCAAATTCAATACCATGTTTAATTTGTTCAAGCAATAGTAAAATAGCTCCCATGAGTGAAGATTATAACAAAAAAGGAAAGCATCATATGAGAAGAAGTGGGAGAACTAGGCAAAAAGTAGATAATAGAGAGTCTTGGAGACCTCATCAAATGTCCAGATTTTATTCAAATGGGAAGTGATTAAAGAATTTTAAGTTAAGGTGTGATCACCCTGCACGGCATGTGGAGAAAGGACTGTTATTTACTGTAGTGGTGAGGAATGATTGTGAAGATAGGTTCTGGGTAAATTTTAGATATAGAGCTCAAAAACCTTGCTAATGGATTGGATGTTGGAAGGCAAGAGGGGGTAGAGAAGAAGTTAGATTGACTCATAAGTTTTTGGCTGGAAAAAGTAGATGATAGTTTCTCTCACTGAGTGTGGAAAGCCAGGAGAGAAGCAGGTTGGGAATAAAAGGGCTGGTGAGGGCACATAAAAATTTCTGCTCGTGGGTATGTTGAGTTTGAGGTTCCAAATAGATATTTAGGTCAAGATGACAAGGATGCAGGTGGACATACAATGCTGGGGCTCAGGGGCAAGATCAAGGCTGAAAACAGAAACTTTTATCATAAGTTCATGAGACTGGTCATGATTCATCTTCTCATCTACCACTTGGGGGAAGTGGCATACGTATATACTCCTCATCCTATCCCTTTTATGATTAGTGGAAGAGGATTAGAGAAAACATTAAGAATGCAGCCTAAAATTTCATAACCAAACAAAGCAATCAATACTTTCAAATGACCATGACTTGATGAGTGCCATATTAATTATTAATGCCTTGCTTTAGCTATTCACACAGCAGAAGTCACTTGTGAATTCCCCAAAGAGTTCCTATCACAGTTTCTGGGAACTTACACCCAGATCTCTGTAGATAACTGTAATCTGGTGGGGGGAAAATGGGCAAAGCAATGATAAGTCTTCAGATATGTTTTCTAAAGTTCTTTTTAATGTCTTTTTTTTTTTTTGAGAGAGAGAGAGACACAGAGTGCAAACAGGGGAGGGGCAGAGAAAGAGGGAAACACAGAATCTGAAGCAGGCTCCAGGCTCCTAGCTGTCAACATAGAACCCAACATGGGGCTCAAACCCATGAACTGTGAGATCATGACATGAGCCGAAGTCGGACACAACCAACTGAACCACTCAAGCACCCCAAGTCTTCAGATATGTTTAAATGAGATCTATGAACAAATTTAGACTAAAATGTCTAGCTCGGTAAATCATTCTCCCATGTACACACATCTGGACTTGTAAAATTATACCTCAATTAATCAAGAATTTTGTTTTTGAATTGGTCCATATAGCGGAATAATCTGTTTATAAAGAGATGGTTTATGAAGTTTCTTTTCGAAAGGGCAACCAAAAATGTATTTTATTTTTTAAAGAGTCATTAGTTTTTCCAGAATGGAGGACATGAAATGAATGAATAAATGAATAAATGAATGAATGAATGAAATGTAATATCCAAACAGCTACTATTGAAATTTGGGATTTAAATCAAAACCTGGAGTTCCTTCTTCTTTGAAAAACATAGGTAACCAATGACAGATTGGATCTATAGACTGTACGCTTTATGTGGACAGAAGCCATTTTTATATTGTTTAGTGCCTTAGGTCTACTCAGCCTTTTGTAATATAATGCTTCACAATGGCTGGAGCTCAATAAATAGATCAGACATTAAGTAATCAAGTGTAAATAATAAGCTAACAGTCATTTAAAAGCCTGCATATTTGTTGTTCATAGTCAAGAAAGTGTGTTTAAGAATTATCTAGCCTCGGGGCATCTGGGTAGCCTAGTCAGTTAAGCATCCCACTTCAGCTAGGGTCATGATCTTGGGGTTCCTGGGTTCAAGCTCTGCATGGGGCTCTCTGCTGTCATCATGGAGCCCACTTTGGAGCCTCTGTTCCCCTCTTTCTCTGTCCATCCCCCACTCTCTCTCTCCTTCTCAAAATACATATAAACATTAATTTCTTTAAAAAAAAGGATTATCTAGCCTCAAAATCAAAAACACCAGAAACAAGTGTTGGCAAGAATGTGGAGATAAAGGAACCCTCTTGCACTGTTGGTGCAAATGCAAACTGATGTAGCCACTGTGGAAACAGTATTGAGTTCCACCAAAAAGTTAAAAATAGAACTTTCCTATGATCCAGTAACTGTACTACTGGGTATTTATCCAAAAACTACGAAACACTAATTCAAAGGGATACATGTACCCCTATTTTTATAGCATTCTTTACAATAGCCAAATTATGGAAGAAGTCCAAGCGTCCATTGATAAATGAATAGATAAAGAACATGTGGGATGGAATATCATTCAACCATAAAAAGAATGAAATTGTGCCATTTGCAACGACTATGGAACTAGATGGAACTAGGGGTATAATGCTAAGTGAAATAAGTTAGAGAAAGACAAATATCATATGATTTCACTCACATGTGGAATTTAAGAAACAAAACAAATGAGCAAAGGAAAACACACAGAGAGAGAGAGAGAGAGAGAGAGAGAGAGAGAAACCAAGAAGCAGACTCTTAACTAACTGAACAAACTGATGGTTACCAGAGGAGAGGTGGGGGGATGGATGAAGTAGGTGACGGGATTTAAGGAGTGCATTTGTTCTGATGAGCCCTGGGTGATGTACGGAATTGTTGGATCACTATATTGTACACTGAAACTAACATAACACTGATGCTAACTATACTGGAATTCAAATTTAAAAATTATAAAAATAATGATCTCATCTCCATTCAACTACACAGTTTTATTTATTGATTTACTTATTTTATCTTTTTGGGGGAACCAAAGTCCTTTCCACATCAGGCTTTTACCATCGGTTTCCCTTTTTCTGAATCCTTTCCTTCTTCCTGCTCCTCTACCCTCTTTCTCTAATTAATGCTGGGCAATTTGTTAGACCTCAGCTCAAGCACTCAAGCATCACTTCTTCAGTGGATTTTCCTCTATCTCACTAAGTATATCTCTCTTCTATCACTTGATAATGCTCCTCTGGAGGAGTTATTAAAATTTCCAGTTATACATCGGGTAACTGTTTAACTGATATCTTACTTGTCCATTATAACAGAAACAGTCCTGTCTTGCTCACCATTGTATCTAGGTGGGGACAACAGTAGGCAGTTAATACAAATCAAATACCTTCACGATTTTCAAAGTGACAAGTATCGTGGAATCTCTAAAATGCAACCCCAAAACAAGTCTGTTTTATTCAGGCTGACATCTTACGATTCCAATAGAAATTAATAAAACTATCCGTGAGATTTTCACCAGAGAGAAAATTTCATATATATCATATATTTGAAGAAATTAAAGAACACAAAAGCAACATTTCCATATATCTGTTTTTAAATTGGATTATTCAAAGATTCAAACTGAATTTAATGCAACAAAAATCTAGGACACCATCAGTTTCTGAAAAATCTAGATTCAGTGCGTGTATTTTACCCTGAGCACAGAGGGCATGAAATGGCATCTTCGAGTTAGTCATCAAGGCACATTCATTTCAAGAGAGGCGAGGTCACTGCTTTCTCTCACTGCACCTTATTCACATGATGTGGGAAAAATATTCTCATACCTGCTTATGAAAAATCTGTCTTTCCCCACATTGCCTTGGAAATTCACCCTCTGCCACACAGGCTTAAAGGTATAAAATTTATCCTGTTTCCATAAATTAGCTTTTGTGATTTTTTTTAGATTATGTTGAAAAGGGAATTAGAGGTCTAATTTCCATACTTGGGGGCTTCGTTCTTCTAAGTAAAAATGGCTAATTAATAAGTACCTTTTAGTTTAATGCGTATAATAACTTATAGGAAAATGATTGTTACTCTGCATTTGCTAATTTACTTTATTATTACTCCATATTTTTATAACATTTTAATGTTTACCCAGCACTTTCGCTTCTTTGATTTTCACAAGAGCATTCTGAGCTATGCAGAGATTAATATCCTCATTTTGAAAATGAATGAATTAGGGCTTAAGGAGTTTAAATAACTCCAGAGGCATAAGAGTTTAGTGAAAAGGGTATGCACATTAGAGTCAGGAGAGCTAAATTTGTATATGGATTTTATTAGTTACTGGCTCTAGGACCTTAGGCAACTTACTTATAAACTCCCTGTCACTCCCCGCTCCTGCCAAGCTTCATTTATTTCACCTGGAAAATGGTAGTGTTATTCATTTCATATCATTGTTGTACAGAACAAATAACAAGACATGTCTGAAATAAAAAAATATGTATTAAAGTGGTGCTAAGAAGTTGTTTTTTTTTTTAACCAACTACCCATGGGTTCAGTGCTAGTATTTTTTTCCATAACGTCATGCTATGGAACAAGAGGTAAAACAAACAAACAACAACAACAACATCAACAACAACAAATGTTGGAGTTATATCCTGGCAAATACACTGGAGACTTTGAAGGAAACAGCTAGTAAAGGAGTAAAGATGAATGGCTTTAGTAGATCTAGCCATCACATGAATGTGAAGGAGATAGAATTAAAACTTACAGGGTTGGGGTGGGGTGGGGGGTTGCTGGCATTGTATTTTCAGATGTAGGATGTTTACAACCTGAGAACTGAAGACAGAAGGAATCTGGGGGCCTGATCACAAATATTAGTCTTTCCTAGCCTATGAATATAAAGCACAAGACAAACAATAAGGCAGAACGAGAACAAGGCCCAAAGGCCCAGTGTTCTTCCTTCTGGCTAAAAAAGGGGTCAACCTGGGAAGACAAACCTTGCTGTGTTTACACTTTCTCAGAAGCTTTTTGGATGTCAGTAACTATTATGTAGGCATCTCTTGGACAGATGAGCTTTAAATACCTGGTACCTGAGATGAAAGGAGATCTGTGACTCTTAACGGGCTTCAAAAAGATAACTTCTTAATGCTCCCTTGAAGACAGACTGAAGTATCCCACTGAGATGTTTACGAGGCTTCTGTCAGAAGAGAATGCCGTGTACCTCGTTCCATAATGCGGAGAAAATAACCAGAGATTCCCTCACAGAGAATTGGATGGGACCCTCTCACTTCTTTCTCCTTACTCTTTTTTGCTTTCTAATTTCTTCAGTTCCCCCTTCAACAAAAATTAATTTTAAATTTGGTAAATGTGTTCGAGGTCATATAGTAAGCAGAGGAGAGGGAAGTTGAATCCATGCCTGGCAAAAATCCCATATTATTTTCATTGATCCACACCTTTTTTTTTTAAATATGATCTGAAATATTTTCTTTCCCCTGAAAGCAGATAGCATTTTGCAAGGTATAACCTAAGCCTCAGTGAAATTTTAGGTTGAATTCAGCATGCTTAATTTTTTAACATTCCTTTTAGAGATGACACCATTTCCCTTAGTTCATTTGAAATCTAATTGAGGAAAGCCATTGTATAAATATTAGGGGTGGGAGAGAGGAAAACATTTGAGAATTGTCCTGGAGGGCTATCTCAGGTGCTTCTATTTCTACCCACTGGCAAGCTGTTACCTAATAGAATAATTTCATATCAATTGGTAGGTGTTTTCTGTTAGCATTCCTCTAGCAAACAATGTTCACATCCTACCCAAGATAATAACAGGAGAGAAAGATACGTAATGGTGGCAGTGAGACAACATTTTCCTAATTTTGTACACAATGAGGCTCTTAGGCAGTTGTCAATGTTATCTGTATAAATGCAGAGCAATAGTCTGATCCAGGGGTTACAAAGACAGAGACAAGGTCAGGCCCAGAGGGAGTGGGTCACCATTCACTGGGTAATGGCAGATAAAAAGAGGCCCTTACTTTTCACAAAACACCTGTGAGAATTCAGAATCTGTGTGTGAGAGCTGGCAAAGCTGAGGGACCCAGGGAACGTGCTTCTAATCTTGTTTTCCATGAATGTTCTACAAGTTGTCTGTGGTGCCCTTTCTGGGACTGCAATGCATTCTTGCCCAAATGCCAACAGACGTTATGTCCCCCGTAGGGACAACGAAAGCCCTTCACTTTCATCATAGTCAACTAGGCACCCGAAGAACTTGATAATTTACTTTTTGGACCACGCATCCAAACAAGTTTATAGATGAAGAGAAAGCATACATGCATGTTTGAAACTAAAAATTGTATGCCAAGTTTCAACTAAATATAACTTGAAATGCAGAAGACATGAAAACTGCAAATTGGGGTTTATTAAGGCATAGCAAAAGATTGTCTGCTCTAACAGCAAGTAGCAAAGAACATTACAGAGGGTAACTGTGGATGTCTGGCACGTATTTTTTTTCCTATACAGTTCCTTCTCCTAAAATCTGTATTTTGTATCTTTAGAATCTTTCTCAAAAAGAGAAAGGGAGTGTAGTGGTATTTGTGAAACAGCCATGGGATAAGTGCTATTTAATATTCTGATTTTAACCAGTTAAATCAATAAGCAGGCAATTCCTAAGACCTATCTGGTAAAAGACATGGGGCTGGTTGACCTGAAGGATGCAGAAGTACACCAAGTTCCTTGCAAAGTTCGCAGCCTGCTTTTGAAACAAGATGGAAGAATTCAGAAAGGGAACTGATTACAAGACAAGATAGAATACATTCTAGGTGAGTGGCACACACAGATGTTGTATGGGTATAGGAGAAGGAGGCCTATCTTTGGATGAAGCTGATGTGAGGGCTTTATGGTATAAATGTGAGACTGGTGACATGCTGGTTTCTAGAAAGATTAGTGGGAAAGTATTCTGAGAGGGGCCAAAGAGAGGAGAGGAAAGACACCAGTTACACTCCAATCCTTATTCTTTCCTTCATTCACTCAATGTTTATTGAGGACCTACTCTGTTTCTGGTGGTGTATTAGGTGCAAGGAAATACAATGTTCAACAAGATCCACATCCGGCATCTGAAGTATGAATTTATAGAGATAGTTTAGTATATAATTAGGAGTTTAGGCTCTGGGAGAAGAAGTGGCATCCCAGAGCTTCATCGTCAGCTAGTTAAGTGACCTTGAGGAAGGTCCTCATTCTAATATTTATTTCCCCTATCAGTGAGATACGACTGGTAATTGTAGCTTCCTTGTATGGTTATTTGTGAAGATTAAATGAAATAATGTATATAAAGTACTGGCTTAAAGTAGTTGCCCAGTAAGTTCAAATCCAGTCTGCTGGACTCCAAAGTCCCTTTGCCATCATGTTATATTACACCCACACTCTCATTCTATCTTTCTTTGGTGCTATTTCTCCCTTTTTCAACCCTACAGCATTTCCAACACTCCTCAGATTACTCATTTTATACTCATGCATTAAATGCTACATGGGTTCATGTTTGACCCTCTTCTCTTACTCCATATATTTTATTCTAGGACACACTCTTCCATTCACGATGGTTTTAACCACCATCAGTTCACTGGTGATTACCAACTGCTCATCTGTAACTTTATCCAAAGCTTCCCTTGTGACTGCCAGAACCACAACATCCTTGACATGTCCACACGGTCATCCCAAAGCACTTAAAATGCACCACATTCATCCTTTTCTCCCTCTTGGGTTCTCTGATTGTTTGAAGACGTTCTTCAAATGAGCTTTTAGGCACCAGCCGTAGAGTCAGCATAGAGTTTTTCTTCATCCTCATCTTTCCACCTCCAATCAATCATCATATCCTGTTAAATTATTTTTTTGCATATTTCTTTTCAAATTCACTTCCCTTTCTCTCGTGTTCTTGCCACTTCACTTATTAAGTCTCTGATCATCTCAGAAATTGTGATTTCTAGGTGTGATGTGAAGCCCAAGAATCTGCACCTTTCTAAATTCAGGTGTGTTCGGTGGCCCAGCCATTAGAACGTCTAACCTAGACTGTGGTCCCTCTCCTTCTAAACTTGCCCCTCATCAGTCTGTCCTTGTTTTGGATAACAAATCTGATCATGACATTCATCTACTCAAAAATCTTCAAAGTCTCCTTAATATTTACAGAATTAAAGGGCCCAGTTTAAACTTTCCAGCACGCCAATAACCAGTTCTTGAGACTCTCTCCGTTCCCCTGAAGTTCAGTGCCAAACATTGCTATTGACAGGATGGGTGATGCCTAAGTGCCAGGGTCTGGAGGAGGGAACACCTGGGTACAAATTCGGACAAGTAAAGTGAGGTTAATAATAACACCCAGCCATCAGGTTCTTGTGATGATTAATTCATACACACACACACACACGCACGCACGCACACATAATATTGCCCACTGTGTAGCAAACATTCATTACATGTTGGCTATCAATACTTCTTCCAACCCTCCTTGCAACCCCCAATGCTCAATTTATGTTCACCCACTACTATCTCTGAATATTCTGAAAGCATTTGTTTATCTTTCTATCCCTAACCCACTCCCTAACCTGATTTGTTTACCTGGCTAAATCCTTCTATTCCTATTAAACACTAATTTAAATGTCATCTCATTTTTGAAACCTTTCTTGACTTACCCAGTCAAATGTAAACACTCTTTCCTTTCACTTCCATTGCCGCTGCTTTAAGGCCACTAAATTGTATGTATTTCTCTTTTTTTTTCCTACATGGAAAATGTCTAGATGACTAAACGAAATGGCTGTGAACTAGACAGGTACATAAGCTTCACCAAAGGAGCTTTAAAAAAACACTTTCTCACATGGCAATCTTAAATCGGGAGGAAGAGCATACAGCAGTAACATACAACGGTATTTAACCACCGTTGACTTTAAGAATTTAAGTTAAAGATATAAAGTGCAACAGAAGTTTTCAAGTTTTCCAAGTTTCTCTTGTTTGGCCTACCCCCACTGGGCACTCTAGTATTCCCTGGACCCTCCAGAACTAGCACACTGCCTGACTTACAACTCAAACTATTCTTCATAGTGTTTTGGTTGTTCAATCTCAGTTTTTACTGCTAGGGCTCAAGCTTGCTGTGCAAAGTCAGATTTCAACTGTATTAGGTGACAAGGAGAAATAGTCTTACCTGCATGCATTTTGCTAGCTCTTGTGTCTTTCCAATGGATATGTTGGAGGCAACTAAACTGCAAGAAGATTTCAGAAACCGAAACTCAGCTATGGTCTATCAGAATGTTCACTGGTGTACCGACATATTGTCCATCATATATTTGGGATGATACAAATACTGCTCCGTGGCCAGCAACTTCACACTGGCATCCAGGCACCCACAATGTGGCACCCAGGTCCAAGAGTTTAGTTAAGAAATGGCGATCAGTGAGAGTGAATCAGGGCAAGCCAGAACCCGGTCCACATACATGCACCTAGTGCAGATCTTTGCTGTGACTCTTTTGTCTATGCAACCTATTGAGGCTGTGCCTGTCAGGTTAGAAGCAGCACAAGCCTTTGGAAAATATGTGTGTATGCCTGTTTGACATCTCTGCTGCCATTCTCTGACTTTTGTATTTTGGCTACCTGCCACTGAAATGAATGGCTTTCAAATTGCTTCAAAAGTGAAATGGCACTTTTGTATAATTTCACAACAAGGGAGCCACTCTTAATCTTTTTAAACTGACTTAGACACTTGTCAGTTATTTGAAGGGGCTTATAACTTTGTCACCTATGTAGTCATTCAGGTTCTTAAAAAGTGAGTACAGTTGATAAGAGGAATACTTTTTTTTTTTTTTTGGCAGAAAATGGAAGCACTAAAAACACTACTTAACGTGTACTTGATTCTGAACATTCAGCACCTTTCCTCTAGGTAGAGGATCCAAACCTCCTTCCACCAATTTGAAGGTTGTATATGCTGGATAAGGACATCAAAGACTTTTCTACAATTAATCTGAACTCAATTTCTTTCCCTTTGTGCATTTGTCAAATACCTGTCTATTCGGTAGAATTTCATTCGGTTTAATATTATCAGATTGCTGCTTATCATTGGTCTTAAACATTCATTTTTATTTCTCATTTTTATTGTAATACATAAAATAATACTGGAATCGGTGGGTTTACTTTCATCATGGGGTAGGGAGCAGATCCCTACATATTATCATATTTTTAAATAAAAATATTTATGGCTCTGGTGCAGAAAAATAAAAAAGCTTTAAGTTTTTAGTTTTTGTGTACTTTGCAAGTTACCAGCAGTTTTAGCAACACTTTTAGTAAAACAGGAAAGAAAAGAAAGGGTAAAAAGGAAAAAAAATCGCTAGTAAATAAAAAACATCTGGTCTGACAACTTGTATAAGTTCCAGACTCCTGCAACTTTAAACTGCCAAGCATTAAGCCTCTGAAAGTTGAGATTTGTAATGGAAATGCTAAGTGACCCTTAAAAGGCTTAAAGGGACACTGTCAAATAATTTAGGGTCAATTTTGACCAAGTTTTAAATTGTCATAATCTAGTGGGAAATCTGTCCCAGATTTTAAATATTTTATTTTTGTAATTTTGCATTTAATCATAGAATCAATGAAAACACAGTGGACATTTTTATTTAGAACCATCCTTTTGAGTCATAAGTCAGAAAAAATGAGCATATTTTTCCTTTCCATGATCAGAGATATACTGATAGAAAATTCATGCTATTGCTACAAAAACGACACATAAGTCGTCCTCGAATGCTCCATCACAATCAAGATATACATGTGTGCGTGTGAACAAAAACGCTTACATGTAAAAAACCTAAACTTTTTAAATCACAGCATTGTCAGATACCATCATCCTGTTTTATCGTCATTAAATTTTGCTCCTGAAAGATCTTACTTAGGTCGACTATGCTTCTGTGCTTTCTTTGTATTTCCATGCAGTCTGTCCCCAAAATTTTGTTAATGAAGTCCAAACTATGTTGTTATGAAAGAAATTCTATATTCAAGTGTTTTCAACAGCTTTCTTCAATATTTGATGTTGTTACATTGGCTTCTTTACTGATTATTCTTTAGATTCAAATCTTGGCAATTCTTTTTAAATTGCCTCCAAAGTAATTTTCAGTAGTTTTTACTGAAATCCTTGAAGATCCAGTTTAATCTTGGTTTACAAGACAAAAATGTTTTACAAAAATTCACTTGAATCGATGTCAGACATCTTCGCACATTGTTTCATGCAAATTTCTGATAGCGACAAGCACATGGATTCTTGTCAGAATATTCTCAGGCAGGGTAAATACTACATCATTTAATACAGTACATCCTATGGATATGGCGAGTGGTAAAATTATACCTATGCACCAAGAAAATCAAAGAGAGTTATTTGTCGCTTAGTATTTTTTCTCAGAAATTAATTCCTAAAAATACAATCAAATTTTCAACAGAGGTAAATCTTAACACAAAGGAAATGAAAGAAAGGCATGTAATAAATTGTAAGGTTGCCAAAATATTTCATGGAATACTCAAATGATATTTGCAATAATAATTATTATTATTTTAAATTTGATATGGGACAGGAAGGTATGGGGCGGGGGGGGAGGAACATGAAAATAGAAGATTGTAAAGTATTATCCTGACTAGGGAAGGAGTATCTAAAGTGTGTTTAAAGAAAGTATTTATTTATTTTGTTTGACCACACCCCCCCTAGCCTGCTACCTCCATATGAAGCATCAGAAACTGGTCACCCCCACAGGCATGGTACAGAAATAGATAAAAGTGTGGTCTTATCTGATTTGGCAAATTGGTTGTTCCTATAGTTTCTTTGTATCTGCTTCCAGCCAAGCATGGGTATGCTGAGGAGAGAATGCTTGGATTTACTGAGTGAATGAACGCCGGTGTGTGTGTACAGCTTGCAAAGCACGTCCCTGTTTAGCATCTCTTTCTTGCATTTTTGGAGAGACTGGTACGAGGAGTGTGTGTGTGTATGTGTGTGTGTGTGTGTGTGTGTGTGTGTGTGTAAGGGAGAGAAAGAAAATGCGAGAGATGGAAGCTTGTGAAGAGTTCAAAATTCAGAGCGCTAATATCCCTCCTTCTCTGCCATTCTTGTCGTCACTTAGTTCCTGGGTTTCCCGGTGTCCTAAGATTCTCTGGCTCCCAGGTCAAAAAGAAATGAAAACAAACAAGGAAGTTGACACCACAAGACATGAATAGAAAGATCAGTGTGTGACTGAGTACCATATAAACAAAGAAATTCCCTGATAAGAACAACCACCCATCACAGCATTTGTCCAGCAGTACCTGGTTACAAGCAGACACCCCTTTAGTGGCTGTGGACTGAAGTCTGTGGAGGAGCCTGGAGCCAAGCTTTCTGCCATGGTAAATGGCTTTGCTTGCATTGATTTAAGACTAACCCTAGCTGTTGGGAGGCAATTTTGCTCGGGTGCCATGATTCTTTCCCAAACAATCAATAGTTATGAATACACAATCATAAAACTTTTTCAATGAAGAAAAAAAAATAGATATGGTTTAAAATGTAATCAAAAATCACTGTGACCGTTTGAATCTCTCTGAGTATTACTGCATATTACTTCCATTGGTGCAACAAAAGGTCAGGCAGTTATATATTGCCTTTAAAAATCAGTGAATGCATAATAGTTTTTGCTACTCCGAACGAGAATCATTAAACAAATTCATAAATCAATGGAGCATACAGATGCATTACTTTAATTATCATTTCTGCTCAGATGGTTGGTTTATATAATGTAATTGTTTACTGTTTCCCAGTATTACACTGGAAAGGCTTGGTTGGGCCACCTCATATTTCATACTGTCCTCATTTAAAAACTTCTTTATTTTCAATGACAGCAAGGAAGCACAGTCTTTGAAAGCTATTCACCGTGAACCCTTTCCGTTGTTACTGTTTCTGTTGTTACTCTTGGGCTTTCTTTTCTTCTTTGATGCTTCTAAAATCTGGCTCTCAAACTCAAGAATTTGCTTCTCAGTTCATAATCCTTTTAGCCAGGTTCAGGGAAACCATCCCAAGTTTTTAATAAAGTTGTCCTTGCTGGAGACCTCATGTCTCCATTGTACCTTTTGTGGTCAGAGAAGTGGAGCAGATGTAAAGGACAGACAACTTGTATGAAGTTAGATTCTGCACAGCACTTAGAAACATTGTAGTCACAGAGGATGCTTCTGCCATGATCCTCTTCTAAAACACCAGGAGCAGGTGAATTAAGTCTGTGATGACTATGTGTTTGGTAGCAGAGGCAGCGGGTGTGTGTTTTAGAATCTTAGCTACAGAAGAAGCTAAAATCTGTTAGATTTGAAGGCTATAATCCTCTTTGGTGCTATGCTATGCTCTCCAGACCCAAGGTGGGAGCAGTGTTCCCCCGCCCCCGGCTCTGCAGGGTAACCCTACCTGTTTGGTTCTGCAGTGGGTGTGGTGGCATGAATGATCTCTGAATGCTTCAGGGCTGTTTCTACTTTGTCTCGAAAAATAGCACATTCTGCAGCCAAATAGCTCCATAGTCTGGTCCTGTAGGATCCAAGAAGTCCAACAGCCTTCCTGCCTCCTGTCCTGCTTTCTCAGGTCCCTTTATTTCCAACTTGCAGTGTCTCTGTTGGTGTAATCTCTATGCCTGGCATCTGCCGAGATGGCTGAAAGTCACGATTTGCACCCATGATCTCTGTATCGAGTGGCTGTTCAGCCACACACTCAGTGTTTTTTTTAAGCATGAAGTGAGAAAAATGAGAACAAATGAGAAAAGTGAGAACAAGCTTTCTTGTTTCTTTCTTTCGTTCTTTTTTTCCCCTGCAATATGGATGAGTTGAGAATTTTCCAAATCTTCCCAGTTCGGTTCCTCTTGCTTAACAATTCCTTCTTTGATTCATCTTTTTCCTCTCGCATTTTTCTATAAGCATAAAGAGAATCCAGGGCTTATCTTCAATACGTTCCCTAGAAATCTCCTCTGCTAAATATTCAACTTCACCACTCTCATGTTCTACCTCCCATGAAATACTAGAACATCCTATAATGAGGATCACTCCAGTAACCAATCATCCAGTTTCCAATCACCTGTTCCTCATTTCCATCTGAAACCTCACCAGAATGGCCACGAAGGTGCATGTTTCTACCAACATTCTGTTTCTGATTATGTCTGCATTCTCTAAGAATATGGAGCCTTTTCCTCCAGCTCTCTTCTCCTTTTTGAGCCTTCACCTCACCTTTAATGTCCATTTTCCTGCCAATAATCCCTTCACAGACATCTCAACTTTTTCTGGTGTGCACCTCAAAACTTTTCCAGCATCCACCCACTACCCTATTCCAAAGCCACTTCCACATTTTTAGGTATGTTATAGCGACACCTCACTTCGCAATAACAACATCTGTCTTTGTCACCTCAGGCAGTCATAACAGAATACCACACACTGGGTGGCTTAAACAACAGAAATTTCTTGCAGTTCTAGAAGCTCTAAGGTCTGATAGCACGGTGCTGGCCAATTTGGTTTATGGTAAGACCTCTCTGGTTTATAGATGGCTCCTTTTGAGCTATGTGCCTCACATAGCTCGAAGAGAAAGAGGGGAGTCCGGAGACAGGGAGAGGGTTCTTTCTTTTCTTATTGGCCACAGACTTTCCAATTGGATTAGAGATCCTTATGACTTCATTTAACCGTAATTACTTCCTGAAGATTCTATCTCCAGATATGGTCACATTGAGTAGTACAGCTCCAACATGTGAATTTTAGGGGGACAAAATTCAGTCCACAGCAGTCTCAGATGCTGTTGTAATGGAATCTGGAATGTGCAACATGTAGTTTGAATAAAGATCATATCCTTGGAGTAAAGGTGGTTTGCCAAATTGTTCCTTCTGATTACGAGATGATAATGCCACAAATGTGGTATGGGTGTTTACAGATGTCCAAAGGATTATAACAACTGCAGAAATGTGTGACCTATTTCTACATAAATATGATGGATAACTTTCATTTTGCAGGTATTTTGCAAGCCTGAGTAAGAAGCATTATATTCCCAGGTGAGTATCCCCCACTCCATCCCCTTTATCTCCCTATCCCCCAAATACCTGTCACATTTCTCAGTGTGCAATTTAGCTTTGGGTTAACAGACAATACTTTTATAAACTTGCTGCAGAAACTGTTATGGAAAAGCAAAGTATTACTGTTGCTGTATTATATCTTGTCACAGAAAATCAAATGTGAAACAATAGAGGCTAGAACTATAAAAAATTATTTATTCATAAAATTCAGAATCTGAGAGCAGATCCAACAAAAGCTCAAATCCTTTGAAATGGTACTGAGGTAAGTGAATAGAATATATAATGAATATTCCAAACTTCGTAATCTCAATTGAATATCTAGATTTTTACTAACAAATTTTAGAACAGGATTAAAAAATTCCTTAAGCATTAAATTTTACATCATTATACAGTTTCTTTCTTCCTATGTTCTTTTTTGCCTTTCCCTCTCTTTCTCATTTTTTAATTAAATAATTCTGAATCTAGGACAGTTATGGCTAGTAGGCCAAAAGCAGTTCACCTAAATTTTCCAGGTGCTGTATAGATTCTCTGGCATTAATATTTATAAAAAGAAAAGTGTCCTATATATGTATTTTTCATTTTGGCATTAATGGATAATTTACTTATCATTTCTCTTTCTGATATTTTAGCAAAATACTATTAGTCTTCTCATTACTTCCGGAAAAGTGTTTTGCGAGGATAGGAATAGATGGGACAATGTAGTAGGATACATGGCTTTCAAACTTATTGGGCTAAAGTGGTTCCTTAAAAACAATTATGCACTGGGGCGCCCGAGTGGCTCGGTCAGTTAAGCGCCGAATCTTTGAATCTTTGGGCTAATGTGATGATCTCACATCTGGCTCCCCACTGGGTGTAGAACCAGCTTGAGATTCTCTCTCTGTCCCTCCCTGTCCCTGCCCATCCCCCGCTCATGCACACCCTCTCCCTCTCTCTCCCAAAATAAATAAATAAACCTTAAAAATATATATATATAAACGATTATGCATTGATGTAATGCTGATAGCTATTCTTGGATAAGAGTAAAAGAGAGATTTTTCTCCTTCCCTTGGATGAGGCCTTGGCTTAGTGACTGACTTAGTCTGTTTGGGCTGCTATAGCAAAAATACCATAAAGTGGGTGACTTATAAACAACAGAAATTTACTCCCCGCCGTTCTGGTGGCTGAGAAGTCTGAGACCAAAGCACAGGGTGATTTGGAGTCTGGCTCATAGCCAGCCATCTCCTCACTGTAACCTTATGTGATGGAAGTGGCCAAGGAACCTCTTTAATAAGGTTCCAGACTTTTTACAAAGCTCCACTCTCATAACCTAAGTGCCTCAAAGGCCTCACTTCCTAATGCCTTCACACTGTAAGTGAAGTCTTCAATATATGAAGGAAGGGGGGGAGTGGGACACAGACATCCAATCCAGCAATATCAGTGACTCTCATCTAATCAACCATTCTTTGACAACAGTCCTAGATTTAGATTTGTTTCAAGAGAGAGGATGCCATGTGAGTTCTAAGGCTAGGTGGTGAAAAGGGTTTAGTTTCCATCTGGCTCTTCCTCTCCTGTTTTACTCCCTCTGGTGGAAGCCAGATGCATGTTGAGCAACCCTGTGGAGAGGCCACATGGAGACAAACTGAGGCCTCATGTCAACAACCAGCATCAGCTTCCCAGCTTGGTGAGTGAGCCACATAGGAAGTTCAATCAGTTCAATGGTATGTTGGTAAATGGTTTTCTGTTCTCTGAAAAAGCGTGCATGTATCTTTATTTCAACACATGAATATCCCCACATTAGTTTATTATAAAGGATCTATAGGATAGAGTTTACCGACAATAATAAAATATACAATATTCTTTACTACAAACTCCATATACCTATACTTCAGGTGATCAGTCTTATTTCTCGAAAATTTTATTACCAGTTTTTTTAATTTATCTCCAACAAGAGTCACAAGATCGGATTTTGGATAAATTGATCACTAGTCAATTCAGCAAAGAAAACGTTCATGTCGTTGATGAACAAGGGTAGTTTTGAAGTGAATGCTGGTTGATATCTTTGTTTACATTAATGAATAAAGCAAAAGTTGAAGAATAAACACATAAGCTGGAACTTCACTTGTTCATCAATGGCTTGAATGACTTCTCTGTTGAATTAGAAAATAGTTTTTGGAGACTGGAAAAATACTTCCTCAATTTTTTTTTTTATGCGATTGATGATGCGACAGCTATGGACACAACACACATTAAAATACAATCTGCATTATGAACAGCTTGTGCAGCACTTTCTTAAGTCTGGCCAATGAATAGAATGATAAATCAAGTCCCAATTTATAAGGTCTACCCATTTCTGCTGTATAAATACACAACGGCCAACTTCAACCTACCAATTTATGTCACAAAATGTGGACTAGGAAGAGGTGCACAGTAGCACAAAACTCTATAGTATTTCCATCATATAGATATAAAAGAACTAATAAACTTCTGGGGCACCTGGGTGGCTCAGTCAGTTAAGCATCCAACTTCAGGTAGGGTCATGACCTCATAGTTCTTGAGTTCTGGCCTCGCGCATGGGCTCTCTGCTGTCAGCACAGAGCCCGCTTCAGGAAACTGTCCCCTTCCCTCTCTGCCACTCACACACGCTCTCTTTCTCCCAGTATCTCTCTCCCAAATAAATAAACATTACATCTTTTTTTAAAAGAACGAATAAACTTTAAAAGCATTGATTGCAGTAAAACAGTAAAACTTTTAGAAAGTGATTAGTTTTGATTATATACTACCTTTGATTTGGGTATAATTTATTTCTATGTACTTAAAAATACTGTAATGGTGAATTTCATTATAAATTTTAACTTAGTACATACATAACGTAACATAACTTCAATAACTTTAATATAACCTTAATATAATTTAATTGTTAATAATGGCTACTTAACATTTAGCTTGCAGAATTTCAGAGAATGTGAGAACCCTCTTTTGTAAGTCATGTGAGGAGGTTCCAGCCCACCACTGTTGCTGGCCCACTCTGGGCTTTGGATGACTAAGACCCTACTGGACACTTCGACAGCAACCCTCTGAGGGAGCCTGAGTCAGAATCACCTAGCTAAGCCACTCCCAGACTCCTGACCCATAAACCCCGAGAGAGACAAAAATGCTTACTGTTGTTACAAGCCGCTCTGTCTTGAGATAATTTGTTATGCAGCAAAAGATAACTCATATACATATAAACGTTATATTGGCCACAAGCTCTCAGTAAAACATTAAAAAATCATCTTATCTTCTTAGAGATAAAACAACAAATCTTATCCCGATAAGATAAAAAAGAAAGCCTAATTAATGTTGCATTTGGGGGGAAAATTTCACACGCAAGAAAAAATGATCTTTTTCAATGAGAAAGTGATTACAAAAACATCATTTAGCTGTTTGATATGAGTACTGAGTGTTAAGGGAAAGAAAATCACTAATTACATGATCTGCACAGTGAATTTGGATGATGCAAAAATAATTGTTTCATGTAGAAAAATTGCTTTATGATTTTTAAGAGTTTAAAAGCTAAATTTGCTGATTTTTATTTTGACTTGTTCCAATTTTCATTATTTGATTCAGACACAATATTCTTTTCATTTAAATTATTCTACCAATCACAAATCAATGGGAAACATTTATGTTCTACAATTAACCTAGGATAAAAATTAACTCAAAAATACTTATTGAAGTTATAAGACAAAATATATAATACACTCCATAAATGAACATGGGGATTAGTTGATGAAGGCTGTTTAGGCTTCAGTATGAACATTGAAGACCATCCTTTTGTGAATCAGATGATGTCCCCTTTGAATTTTGGGTTTCCTGGTATGGCAAAAAGGTTTTTTTTTTCCTCCTCTTCCCCCCCTCCCTTCCCTACAACTTTCCTTACCTTAGGCACACAAGATTGGATCAATCATAAATCACACCAGTTATAACTCTTGACTCACCCTCATCATTAATCCATGAATGTCCTTTATTTATTATTATTATTATTATTATTATTATTATTTTACTTTTCTTTGTAATATAATGACCCCAGGTCAATCTGTCACTAAACTCCAAAACTAGACTATTGACAATAATTTGCATTTTCTTGTGTTTTACTCCCCTAAACTATCACATAATTATTTTCCACTGAGGCATTATGGAATGAATGGTGGTGAACTCCCCCAATTCATATGTTGAAGCCCTAACCCTCCATGTGAAGGTACTAGGAAGTGAAGCCTCTGAGAGGTAATTAGGATTAGAAGTGGTCATGAGGGTGGAGCCCCCATGAAGGATTAGTGCCCCCTTGTAAAAAAAGAAATGAAGAGCTATCTAAGCTTACTGTCTCCACCACATTGAAGATACAGTGAGAAGGTAGCCACATGCAAACCAGGAAGAATGCCCTTGCCAAGAACAGAATTTTCCGGCATCTCTTCATCTTGGACTTCTTAGCTTCCAGAACTATAAGAGATCAATGTTTGTTGTTTACGATACCCAGTCTATGCTATTTTATTATAGAAGCCTGAGCTGACTAAGACAGGAAGAAACTATAGTTCTGAATTTTATTAATTCTTTACTGGCTTTTAAAACAATATTATTTTATATGCTTACAACTGTAACAAATAACTTCTTGTGAAAGGAAGATTGTTGTACAGTAACAATCAAAAGCATGTAGTTATTACTGTCTTTACATATACCTCATTTTTTATTTTAG
Organism: Prionailurus viverrinus; assembly: GCF_022837055.1. Taxonomy (NCBI): domain Eukaryota; kingdom Metazoa; phylum Chordata; class Mammalia; order Carnivora; family Felidae; genus Prionailurus; species Prionailurus viverrinus. Next base: position 146,125,721 of record NC_062568.1, read on the forward strand.
GAAAAAATATTACTTGCATTTTTTTTTCTCAGAACACACACAGTGCCTGTTAACATTTTTAGAAAAAGAGAGTACAATTTGTAAAGCACTGATGTGATAAAAAGCCAGACTCTGCAAACAGAAAGAGCTAAGCTCAAATCAAAATCCCACAACTTTAGTAAGCTGTATGTCAGAGAAAAAGTTGGCTAACATTGTGGGCCTATAGATTTTTTCATCTATAATGTGGGGGACAATAATACTGACTTCGTTAGGCTGTTATAAAGATAAAATAAGATAGTAAATGCATACTTAACACATGCATTAAGAACTCAATTAAGAAAAATAAAGTTACTTAATGGAAAATTAGAATTACTGATTATTTTGACTTTTTTTTAAGTCTTAAAGGAAAGTTGAAGTTTACTGACATTCTATCTAAAAGTATATCCAAATTGCCAGATGGAAACTTTTTCCACCTATCATTTGTTGTAAAATGGTGAATTGACCCATGAATCATAGTGAAGGCATAGCTTGATATCATTTAATAGAATAGCCAAATTCAGACAAGGCCAATCAATTTCTTTCAAAATCATTATAAAATGAACAGAAAATTGTTGAAAGCCATGTGATAAATTAGAATACAGATCTAATTTGGCTTGATCAATCCCAGTGTAACTCCATATTTCTCAATATTGGTTGTAATTTCTACAGACTCTTAACATAAGGAACTATAACATATGGATATTTAAGTGTTTTTTTTAGTGGATTAACTTGGGCATTTATAATGAGATTTTTATTAGGGAGAAAACTGCAGGAAATTTTAGTTGTTCTTAGAATTGTCTATTCTTAAGTACTTGCACTTGGTATCTTAAAGTTCCAGCCTTGTAATGGGGTATAAAACAATCCTTGTTTTGCAAGTGCTGTGTCCAGGAAACTAACTGCCACTAACTCAGAAAGGCCTGTTGCACTCACAGAGACAGTCAGCAGCACTGTTTGAGTGGAACACATTTGCCTAAACCCCACTAACCGCTACTTAGCTTCTTCCCCCCGCCCCCCACCCCTCAGGAAGTAACTAATGAACTAATTTTCATGTGATTCACACTTTTCTCCAGGAAACTGTAGAAAATTAAAATTTGAATCTGCATTTGTTTTAGGTTAAATTCTGATCCAAAACACATACAATTACTAACATTTACTATAAGTAATTGGTACCAAATTCTCCATTAGTTGTGATGGGTTTTAGCAGATAGTTACATAATGGATGCATAAATGTATATAACTCCCAGTGAGCTCCACACACATATTTTTATGGAAATACAGAATCATCTAGCAACGCGATCACATGAAAGTAACACAAGAATCACTTGCATTAAAATGCTTAAGCATCAGAATAAAATAAATAGTAAACTGTTACTTCAAACCTGACAAGAACCTGCTTTTACAAGGAGAATATAAATGCTCACTTGGTAGAGAAAACTGACGTCTGAAGGAAAAAGATGCTTAAGTGTTTAAATGCCAGGCAATAAAATAAAAGTATAAAAATAGGCCCATATAAGAAACAAATCACAGTTCTCTAAAAGGAGTATCGCCCAGCTGATAAATCATTTTTGTTCTGTCTGGCCTTGTGTGAATAGGCCAAAGAGATGATAAGTCTTTCACATAAATCTAGGCCCCTCTCTCATTTAAACTATCTTTGCTGCTATATTTATTCCAGCAACGAAAATAGTCCCGTGACCTTTCAAAAAAACATTTTTACTCTTAAAAGAATCAATTTGAGTTTCCTGTTAAATCTAACATTTTAATTTTATTTCTTCTACAGGCATAGGGTTGAGCACAATTTTTAAGTCAGGCTGTGTACTTTTGGAATATCTTAAAGCCTGCATTTTACCTCAGCTCCATGTTATTTCAGGGATACATTATCAAGAAATTATCTTTTGCACCAATCATTGTAACCACCTGTTACCCTAAAAATGTAAACAGGTTTCAAATAGATGCTTAGGACAATGATGAAAATAAATTAAGTAGAACCGTACATGCTTATTGGCAAGGTGAAGAATGGGCTTGTTTTGGAGAAGGTTTCTCCTTTAAGACCTTCAGGATTTCATTTAGAAAGACCTTTGCTCCTTAAAAACTTCCCATGAGAATGCCTGGGTGATTTGAACTTATCAGGCACCAAGCTAAATAAGGTTTGTTCTAGAATGAAGTTCTGTATAGACCATCTCACATTGGAGCACACATTTCCTCTCCTTTTCTCCCTGGGTATGCCTCTAAATTCTAAAACGCCACCGAGAAAGCCACTTTCTTATCTGGTGTGCCACAGACTTGTACCATCGATTTAATTTGGTCTTCACATTTTTATTGTCATAGAAATGCTGCCAAACTGCCTCTTCTTTCTTTCTTTTAATTTTAATCATAAATGAGTGTCAGAGATGGTTTTGGCCATAGATAATGTGTGAATGCTTCTTAGAATGAGTAATTTCCTTTGACACTGCAATTTAATTCCCTTCCTATTCAGCCAGGACCATGGGAAGTCCAATCAGATGACCCTGCTACCTTAGAAGAGAGAAAAGATTGCTTCTGTACCAGAAGCATTGATGTGGACTCGTGACCCAGGGCAAGTACAAGTTGGGCAAAAGGATTTTGACTCTTCAAAGAGCAGAGGCTTGGATACTAGTGATAAGGTTAATGTGTCCTCCTATTGTTAATTATATATTGAAAAAGCATGAAAAAGAATAAAATATCAATCTTCTTACATTAAATCTATATTTTAAAGTAAGGGTTAATAACACATTATTTGTTTGTAACTGCATCTTGAAATTACTCTTATTGTAAAATGACAAAACACTAACCCATAACTTTCCGATAAAAAGCATCCTCTTGTAAAGACAATGTTATTCAAAATAGATTCTTCAGATTTCTCACGTATTCATTGACTAAATGATATTTTTGAACATACTTTACGTGACACATTCTTCCAGGCACTGAGATACTGACATAAACAAGCACAGTTCCTTTCCATCATCTCCCAGGGGGAAGAGATACAGGTAAACATATAATTATAACGACACAAATCATGAGTCCTGCTATCATAGAAACATGAATCCAAAATACAGAGGAAAGGATGCATGAACCCAACAAAGCTCCAGGGTAAGCTGAATCCAGAATAACTTGGAGTTTGCAAGTCAGAGAAAGGAAAGAAAGGCAGACATCAGTATTACCACTGTGAGTGAAGGAATCATAAGTATGTAGGTGGGAGCTAAGGCCACAACAGTGAATCTCACTTAGGGTGAAAAGACCTTATGAGAACTGAAGCCCTGGCAAACACCATGAAATAAGTATCAGGGGGGGACTAAGGGGAAAAAGGAGGGAACCAATGAGGAAGAACCAGAGAAATTTACAGCAGATAGAATTTCAAGCTATATTTATTTGCTATGCACTGTGGGAGGAATTGGGGATACAAAATCAAATAAGTCATGGCTCTGACTCTCAGGGTGCTTTCAGTAAAGGTGAAAAACACAATGGAGCAAATATTATGATTATAATTGTGTGTGTGTGTGTGTGTGTGTAGCACATATATGGAAATATGGTGAAGGCATTTAGAATCAGGTTATCTGAGTTTGAATCGTTATTGTTTCAGTTATGATTAATTGATTAATTACAATCTTAAGCAAATCCTTTACTTATTGGTGTACTTCAATATTCTTTCTGTGAAATGGAGTGCCTTCCCTACAGGGATGTTGCAAAGATGGGACCAAATAATCCATGGAAAGGCATTCATGCTTGGCACATATTAATGCTCAATAAACATTAGTTATTATACACACACATTCACAAGATATAATAGGAACACAGAGGAGACTACATCTATATTAGACTAAAGATTCAAGGAAGAGAGTAAACTATGAGTTGAGTTTTGTAGGATGAGCAAGTTTAGTGCCACAGAGAAGATGGGGAGAAAAACATTCCAGATACTAATGTAGTGTAATGAGATGACAGAATAAAAAAAGAGTGAAATTCTCAAAACAAGAGAAAGAAGGGGGCATTTAAAAACCCAGAGATCAAGAGCAGAGTTCAATGAGGGGCTATACTGTGTGCATGTTAGAAGCTTGACATGGGAGTCAGACTTCCGGGGTTCAATTTCTAGCTCTGCCATTTGGAAGTTATCTGAATTTAGTCAAGTGACATATCATTCTGTGGCTCAATTTCCTCATGTGCAAAACAGAGATACCAATATTTCCTACGCATGGAGTAGGAATTATACAGAACGTTGTCGTGGTGCATGCTGAATGTTATGGAATTATTAAGTATTATTAAATTCCTGGGTTTGTGGTGGAGTTAGCCCCAAGTAACATCTGCAAGTGTGTGCCCTGAGCATTCTTTGCCTGTTATTGGGTAAGTCATTTAATTTCTATCACTCTGAACTCAGTTAGCCACTATGTAGTCATTAACCATTGTACTATCAGTATATTAGTGTTTGGTATAGACTAGGTGCCAAAAAAAGTTTATTGACTGTACACTAAGAGGAGTGTTAATTGTAGTAAATCAACACTCCTTCAGGGTAGACAATTTCTAAAATGATTATGTAACTAAATATGTACATTATTTTTCTTACTTAGAGAAGGTTATTGAAAAAAAGTAGGAATGGAAATTTGAGTCAGATTTCACAGACTTAAGAACTCTGGCCATATTTTGATCTCCATTTGCAAATTATCTGACTGAAGACTTGAACAGATGCACAGAATTATAATGCACATGATGGAGCCTCCAATGATTGGAAATGACAGTCCAATGTTCTAAAAATTACTCTGAACAAAGGAATATGCCAGCATATAAAATGTATGGTAACTGTTGCTAGCATTTTTTTGTTTGTTTGTTTTCAACCAAAACCCAATAGACCAATAGCGATCTTAAAAAAAAAAAAAATAGTAGATCTGGACAGTGGACTAACTTACTGATGAACTTGAAAGAAGACTGTATATTAGCAGCTACACAAGCACAGGGATGGCTCAGTCTCCTCTGGTCTAAAGCAAATGATATTTGTCTGAGAGATCTTGTAATGCTAGGATGACACATGCAAAAGTTTATGAACTCCTTCCAGAAGGATCAGATCAAGACACCTCAAATGAGAATGTCATCTCCCCACTCACGAGGATTATGGTATTTACAGAATAACCTTGTGCATTGACAGCCATAGATATATAGGCCCAGCTGCACTTCATATTAACAATCCTCAGGGACCTGGGCAATGAGCACAAGAAAATTACCAAGGCAATGAACATGTATTCCCAACTCAGACAGAACATCAAGGGGATGGATAAAATTAACTGGCTCCAATGAAGATTCACAATCTCACCTGGCTGTGTGTCTGACTAATATTTGAAGGTAGAAAATGATTTCTACTGAGCATTAAGAGTGAAATAAATAAGAGGTTGCAATAACTCACTGTATAACTATTCCTTTTTCCAATCCTTGGTTAGTATCAGAGTCACATTCCTATTTTTATCAGTATATTTATTTTTTAAAAAGTAGCATTATTACAGCTTGCACCAACAATTCTCAGAAATCCAGTTCTGAATGTTACAGTCAAGAAAGGGAGGTGAAACAGTTCTGGAAGCGACAGATTGGCATAGGAGAGGAGAAAGTCTGACAAGGCCACTGAACGTTAACCAGGAATGAAAGGAGTGATAAAGTGAAGGTCATCACAATGGGACAAGGATAGTAATCGCTCTTGTCTTGCAAACAGCCACACTTAAAGCAGCCTTGCACTTAAAACAGGGACTTGCTGAAGAGAAGGAAGTGTTAGGAAATTTTGATATCTAGACTCCAATTGTAGTATTTACTGAACTAAAAGTTTTCCATTAAACATTGTTAAGAATTGGCAGACTCCCTGAGTGAGAAAGGTGGTGTCTATCTTAACATTGTAGCCCCAGGGCTTGGTTCAGGAGTGTGGCTATTAGTAGGATATAATAAATGTAGAATGGAGGAAGGAAGGAATCTCAAAAATCAGTGAAAACCGAGACAGATGGTGGGAAAAAATGCATGCATTATATTCCTTCTTCTAAAATTGATTTTGAATGACCAATATTAGGGGGAAAATAGAGGTGGAGGGACTGTGGAGGGGCAATTGGAATTATGCATGTAAATTATATTTAATCCTGTATTTGCTCATCTTGTCTATGGAAGGGATCTTAAGTTCTTTTGTACACGCACATTTTATTTCTTACACTAAATTGTATGTTTTTGTAAACAAGAATTATAGTTCTTGGTTTGGGGGTGAGGGGTTGGTTTATGTGGACTTCATTTTGTATTTTGAGTGTGCAATCAATTAATGAATGAAAACAGGTTGGTGTACTAGAAAGATACTGGACTAAGTCAGAAATTGTGGGTTCAAGATGCAGCTCTATGTGATATTAAATTACTTCCACACTCTGAGCTTTGCAATTTCATCTGTAAATTGGAATAATGATATTTGACAGGTTTTCTTTTTCTTTTACTTTTCGTCTTCTTTTTTTATAGGGATCAGGTAAAATGATTTCCAGAAAGTTTTTTTTAATATAAAATCACATGCAAGTATTAAAAACATTTTTTAAAAAATGTTTCTTTATTTTTTAGAGAGAGAGAGAGAGAGAGAGAAAGTGGGCGAGGGGCAGAGAGATTGGGAGACAGAATCTGAAACAGCCTCCAGACTCTGAGCTGTCAGCAGCACAGAGCTGGAAGTAGAGTTCGAACTCACAAACCACGAGATCATGATCTGAGCTGAAGTTGGATGCTTAACTGATGGAGCCACCCAGGTGCCCCACATGAAAGTAATTTTTTTTAATGCTTATTTATTTTTGAGACAGAGAGAGACGCAGACCAAGAGTGGGGGAGGGGCAGAGACAAAGGGAGACACAGAATCCGAAGCAGGCTCCAGGCTCCGAGCTGTCAGCACACAGCCCCACGCGGGGCTCTAACCCACAAACCTTGAGATCATGACCTGAGCCGAAGTCCGACGCTTAACCGACTGAGCCACCCACGCACCCTAAAAGTATTTTTAATGTATCTTTAGGGGTGCCTGGGTGGCTCAGGCTTTAGGGGTGCCTGGGTGGTTAAGCGTCCGACTTCGGCTCAGGCCGTGATCTCACGGTTCGAGCCCCCATGTCGGGCTCTGTGCTGCCGGCTTGGAGCCTGGAACCTGTATCTCCCTCTGTCTCTGCCCCTTCCCTGCTCTCTCTCTCTCTCTCTCTCTCTCTCAAATATAAATAAACATTAAAAATTATTTTTAATGTAGCTTTGTCTTGCTATTACTGCATTCATAAGGCTTTGGATTCAAACTCACTTGGCTTCACATTTTGGCTCTTCCTTGGCAGTCCTTGACATACCCTACTTCCTTTAATTCCCACCCTTGACCTTTTTCTTTTCCTTTTCCTGGGATGCTTTTCCCTGCTCCTCAGCCTCTGCTATCGTCCTCACATCCATCCTGCAAGAATTCGTACCATCTCTGACTGGCAACTAATCCTTCTAAGGTGTTGACTGATAATCAATGTGTGATAATGACTTCAAGCAGAGGTGAACAACCATTTTTTACAAATGCCAATTCTAGGAAAATAAATGTGTTAATAGGCCATATAAAAACAAAAAGAATACAATAAAAGTCATCTGAAATCCTAGTACTCACTGATGGCTCCATTTAAATGTTAGCAAAGTACTTTGTTTTTTGTTTGTTTGTTTGTTTTATTAAGACTTTAGGGGCGCCTGGGTGGCTCAGTCGGTTAAGCATCCTACTTCGGCTCAGGTCATGATCTCACGGTCCGCGGGTTCGAGCCCCGCATCGGGCTCTGTGCTGACAGCTCAGAGCGTGGAGCCTGCTTCAGATTCTGTGTCTCCCTCTCTCTCTGACCCTCCTCCCCTGTTCATGCTCTGTCTCCCTCTGTCTCAAAAATAAATAAAAAACATTTTAAAAAATTAAAAAAAAAGACTTTAGAGGAAAATATATTCATGTAACTTATCAATGTACTGGCCAGAAAATCATAACTGTAAAACCGGCATTTTTTAAAACCATGGTAATATCTGGATAAAATTGGGGAGGTTGCAACATGTAAATCAATTTCTAGCCCTTCCATCCTAAAATTAGCAGTGCTTACAAGGAATGAAATTAGTATGGTGGAAAGACTGGATCATGGGTCATAATAATAGCTAACATTGTTGAGAATTTATTTTATGTAAAAAAACTATAACCTATACTTATATGCACTATTAACGAAAGCTCACGTGATTGCTAAAATGTAGGTATTGTTTTTAGAGAGGAAGAAACCAAGACAGAGGGGAGATGAGCAATGTGCACAGTCTCACAGCTGGCAAGTGGTGGAACCAGATTGAAACCTAGGCTGGCTGGCTCCAGAACCTGTGCTTTTAACCGTATGCTATTCTGAGATATTGGGAAAGGATCCATATCTGCTGCTCCTTAAATCCTGTCGTGAAAGTTAGCTCTGGAGGCTGGGATTGCAAGCAAATTCATATCCAAGCAAAATTGGATGGGGGTTACTAATAATGCATTGCGTATTCTTCTCGTGACCAGAATCTAGTATAAAGGATTCATGTTTTCATATTTTACTGTATAAATAGAGATAGTGAAACCATTTTGTAGTTTGGTTAAATTACCACACAGATCTTGCTGAACTTTTTTCAGTGAAAGATATCTTGAAAAAAAGAAAATTGGAGATCACCGCCACCGCCATGGTGGCATCACAACCGCATGATCACGGTCAGAATTATAATGATGTATTACTATGATTGTCGAGTGCTTATTGTGAGTGAGGTGGCGGGTTAGGCTCTTTACATTCACTAGGTCATTCGACACGCAGGAGATTTGTGAGGAGTAGTTACGATGGCTTCCGTTCCACTGAGGGAAATCGAAGCTCGGAGAGGTTTAGCGACTTGCCCAGGGTCTCTCCATTAGAAAGAAGTAGAGCAGAGATGTGAAGCAAAATGTGGTCACATCTGGCTTTGGCTACTTTCCTACACTGATTTCTCCACCTATCACATCTTGTTGAGCAGGTCTTGTGCTACACCACTCTCTGAACTCATGTGCTAATACATGTCCTTCCTTGATCACTGAGCACCAGGCATGTGGATCTTCTCTCTGTTCTCCAAGGGCTGTTTCTGTGGCTGCTCCTCTGAATGAGCTCTTCCTGTGTTTGCTCCTCCTCGTCACTGACATCTCGGCTCAAGGTCATCTCTTCAGAGAGGCCTTCCCAATCACCTGAGAGAGGCGCCTCACTCCACCTGAGTCGCTCTCCCTCACGTTACCTCCAAAAACTGTCCTCTAGGCACTTACTATCTAATATTAACTGGTTTATTTATGAGTTTCCCTGATTATTGAATGTCTCCACCATTTAGAATGTTTGTAAGGGCAAAGAATTGTTGATATCCCATAATATCACAGGAAGCATTTATTGCCTGAATGAAGGGACAGTGGATAAGTGAGGGTTAGAAGCTCACATCTTTTCCAGGTCTGTCTGTCTGCATTCCTGACCATATTACTGGCCAACCTACCTCACACCACCGTGATCCTTGAAAACCATTGTGTTTAAGGAAGATGGTAAGGCCAGCATTTAGCCATCCTCTGCATGTGACTTTTGAGGGGAAGTGGAGCCTTATTCAATGCCCATAGTAAATTCAATTTCTTTATTGGGAGAGGTGCTGTCAAAGGCAGGAAATTTGCCAATATTTATTGAGTGCCAAAAAAATGCCAAACCTAGATTATGTTTTCATCTACTTAAAGAAAAAAAAAAGTCATATTCCATCTGGCCCTTATGCTCTGTTCTCGTGTCAAATAAGTCAAGAAGATAATCATTTTTATGGAAATTGGAGAAACACAATGTGTAGGGTAGGAGGCTGTGTAGTATTAAAGAGTATGGATTATGGAGTCAAGGCTGCATCAGGTCAAATATGCTATAGGAGATCCTGTGAGGAAAGTCTCCTATGATCTGCAATTCACAGATGGGGAAAGTGAGGTTTAGTGAAATCAAGTAACTCGCTCAGTTAGACAGGTGATAAATGGCAAAGCTGAGACAAGGACACAGACTGATTCTAGAGCCGTGTATCTAATCATTCTGCTCTAATTTTGATGTGCCTCACGATGCCATTAGAATTGAAAATATTGAGAAACGTCTATCCCAACTTATATTACTCAAATGGATCCCTGGAACATAAAGTATATAGGAAAATTCCTGATAGATTTCAGAGTTAAAATGTACCAAGGTATGGACTATCACAGAACAATATCCTATCACTTTCCATTCAGATTGGAAATGACATCTTTTTGCAGTGGAGGGGGCTGGCAAGGGGAACACTTAGCTCTGGAAGGTTAGGAAAGTAAGGGAAGTGCCTGGGGGTAAAGGCAGCTAAAAGGCTGGGTCTTCTGGTCTGATGCTGGCTTAGGCTCCAAGAATGAAACAAAAAAGGGCTCCTTGGTATTTCTCCACTTTTTCAGGCTGCCTTCTCCAAATAGGAGAGTGGGATTCATGACAGGAGCCCCAGTTGGTAATAAAAACTATGCATTTAGGTTATTTCTCTTTGAGTCCTCTATGTAGCTGGGAGATGTTAAGCAAAACCCTAACATAATAAATACCACTAAATAATTTATTCCAATATCCCTCCTTTACAACATCATAAACAATGTCTACAGGGTCTAGAGAGGTTTCCCAACTTGCCCCAAACTATACACCTAGATGATGGTATAATTCTTTTTAGAAACTAGTTTCTTAATTCTCAGTCCACTGTTCTTTCTAGTGTTGGACTCTGAGGTCACTTCATTGTGAAATATTACAATCTCATGATGGTTCGTTTTTCTCTGAGGAAAAAAACAAAACAAAACTAGAGACATGCAGTTTTATGAAATAAAACAACAAAACAAGGCCTTCTGAATTCAGTGTTTTCAAATGTCATATATAAGTCCACCTCCCTCTCTCTTTTTAAAGCAAACTTTCTTGCTTTGATGTTTTACTAGAGAAAATAAGGCAAAAGGCACTTATGTTATGGTTTTTGGTTCAATTGTGTATGAAGTATTATTGTTATGCATTTAAAAATATCATTCCTCAGGGGTCCCTGAGTGGCTCAGTTGGTTGAGCGTCTGACTTCAGCTCAGGTCACGATTTCACGGTTTGTGGGTTCGAGCCCGCATCGGGCTCTGTACTAAACTCTTGCTCAGAGCCTGGAGCCTGCTTCAGATTCTGTGTCTCCTTCTCTCTCTGCCCCTCCCCTGCTCACTCTGTCTCTCAAAAATAAATAAAAGTTAAAAAAAATTTTTTTAAATATCATTCCTTAGAGGAGTTTAACATTTTGTGTACATTTCAAGCTTGTATAAGTTTCAAAGTCCGTGTAGCCATTCAGGTAATGGCAAACAAAAACATTCACCTGGGGTTAAACTGTATTTTCATAAGTAGGTTTGAATTTAATGTTTTTTTTAAGTTCTTGGAATATGGATATCACTAAATCTGTCTGATGAATATAAATCGATTTGGCCCCATGAGTACTTATGACCACTTGACTGGCATATGAAAGACTATGAAAACTCTTATCAGGATTTTTATGTTTTTTACTCCCTAATCTCTGCAAAACTCTTTATTTTACTGATCAAATATACTGATAATTAAACAGGAGACTTCAGGGGTGCCTGGGTGGCTCAGTCGGTTGAGCATCCGACTTCAGCTCAGGTCATGATCTCATGGTTTGTGAGTACGAGCCCCAGGTCAGCTCTGCGCTGACAGCTCAGAGGCTGGAGCCTGCTTCGGATTCTGTGTCTCATTATCTCTCTGCCCCTCCTCCGCTTGTGATCTGCTCTCTCTGTCTCTCAAAAATAAGTAAATGTAAAAAAAAAATTTTTTTTTTTTTTACACAAGAGACTTCAGAATTGGGGCAAAAATTATGTTATCTATCAGGAAAAAGAAAGGAGTTTGTGAGAGGAATGATTCTAGAACCTTGGATGTATATATTTATTTTGACCTCTCCCATAATAGTTCTGATACAAATTGCATGTTGTGATTTTGTGCTTAAACGAAAGGTGTGGAGTTGGACAATTTTTTTTCCTTTCAGCTGGAAAGCTGCTACCATGACATCTATTGCAGTAAGCACCCCTGTGAACTGCAGAATCCATTTGTCACATTGAAATATCCAGCCTAACTTGGGCCCATGGAAATTACGTGCGCATGTGGGTGTAATAAGGATTTCACTTGTACCTAGGTCAACAGCTACAACTTAACTGGACATAAGCGACTTAGCTAATTTTGTTTGTGTGTGTATTTTCTAAAATTAAATGGCCAGTTTAATTTATATTCCAATCTGATGTCCAATCAATTGGTGAATTTACCCTGGTTAAAATGTTGTCATATAATCTTCAGGGAAGTGATATTAGGTTTTTCATCATACTGCATACTAAGCACTCACTGTTTCAACTTTTTTTTATATTTAGTAAATGTCAATAAATCTATGGCACGTAAAAGGGCACTGCTAACATGGCAGCTATTTGATTTCTATACTTTGTCAAATATATGTACCTCTTAATTCAATAATCCTTAAAGGCAATGCTCATTGTGGTTTCCTATTCATGATACCTGACCTTTCCTTAATGTCAAACATCATTTTCCACTAGCAAGGGAATAAAGTATATTATTTATATAAAACTAATAATTATTTGGGGAAAATAAATATAACATAGAGGCAATAATGGTGAAAAAGATGAGCACTTATTCACTGCTCTATTATGCCTGTGACTTGATATATTCTCGCCTATATTTTTACAGCCTGGATACCAAGGTCTCAAAATATAAAGAAAAGATATACCCACAAATGGTCAAGATTTACCCAATCATTATTTCAGAGCTGAATTAGTAACATGAGTTAATTCCAAAACCATCCCCTTTACTTACAAATGTAAAAACTCTCTCTAACTTATTTATTGTCATTAGCATTCTTGGATATTTCTTATTATTCAGGACAGTTCCATACTACTTGATTTTTTAAAAGAAATTAAATGAGAAATGAGTATAGGGACATTAAGGGATCTAAATGTCAAAAATCTTTTTTAACTGATGTTTTGGTTTGGTGTAGATGTAAGGTAAAATACTCATGTCATCAAATATTAATTGAGAGCATACAGTTTACCAGGCCCTGTGCCAGGCACTATGGGACATGCAAATAAGTTTAAAACATGGTTCCAGCATTCATGAAATGTAGGACTTAGTCATGTACTTACTTATCAACAAAATTAATCTATGTTGTGAAACTTAAAAAAAATTTTTTAATGTTTTATTTATTTTTGAGACAGAGAGAGACAGAGCATGAACAGGGGAGGGGCAGAGAGAGAGGGAGACACAGAATCTGAAACGGGCTCTGGGCTCTGAACTGTCAGCACAGAGCCGGACGCGGGCTTCAAACTCACAAACTGAGAGACCATGACCTTAACCCAGGGCTTAATCATGACATGAGCTGAAATCACAAGTCGGACACTCAACTGACTGAGCCACCCAGGCGCCCCTATATTATTTTCTAATCATAAAAGTAATACAAACTTATTTTAGAAAATATAAAAACTAGGTAGAGCCACCACTCAAAGGCAAACATTCTAGAGTATTTCCTCCAAAACTTTATTTATTTATTTATTTATTTATTTATTTATTTATTTATTTTTGAGACAGAGAGAGACAGAGCATGAACAGGGGAGGGCCAGAGAGAGAGGGAGACACAGAATCTGAAACGGGCTCCAGGCTCTGAGCAGTCAGCACAGAGGCCGACGCAGGGCTCGAACTCACGGACCGCCAGACCATGACCTGAGCCGAAGTCGGACGCTTTAACCGACTGAGCCACCCAAGCGCCCCTATGTTGTGAAACTTTAAAACGTTACCAGTAACAGTTAGGAACATGTGTTCTCAGTTCCGTAAGAACACCCTTTGAGCAACCCTTACGTGTTTTCTCAGATGCACATAGCAAGTAGTAATAAATGTAGACTTTACACACTGCTACATGGTGCAGATGTCAGCCTTCAAAGGTGTGAAACCGTTCTTTCCAGGACACGATTAGAATACATTTGTTGTTGACTGATACATCTGTTGGCAGCGGGTAGCGATGATGATCAGGTATGCCATGTGTTAACAGCTTCTGTGTACTTTAATGATAATGGCGTGGTATACTAGGAAAGATCCATTAATTTTACTGAATTTTAAAGATATCCCAGCTTAAAATAACATTTGACCGAAGTACATCCAAACTCTCCAGATGACTAACCCCTGCAGTGTTCCCTGGCTCTGATCAAGTAAGATACCTCAGATATTTTTGGATTACGTTAATCGATAAATTAGAGTTGCATTCTTTGTATGTTCCTCAGCAGGGGAATGTTCTCCAAGGAAGTGTGCAAATATGTTAACATAAAAGCGTGTGACCTCTCTTTTTTTAATCGCCTACAACCAACGGATGCCATAGACCAGGCAGCGTATCACATGTGCTTCATTCAATGGCATGTGACAGTTTTAGAAATCTCTTTGAATTAATCCTTATTGGGTCAGTATTTGAGATTATCTTCTGACCCTATTTTTCTGTAAAACATCAGCATATTTCAGATATTTTTGGTCATCCTCATCATAATGATGGATGCTAAACATGGTCAGGAAAATCCATATTTTAATAGTCTCTAATCTTGTGATGCTCTAGTTTATTAGCTTATGGCAAATACCAGCTAGAAAGCTTTTTGGATGACCAAAATCATTGCCGTTTACTTAGGAGCAATTTAATCAAAATGAGTTTTGTTTCTATTTCACCTTAACTCAAATTAAAAACTAACCATCAGAAAAGTGAAAAACAAAAGAAGGAAATCTGCGCTAGTAGACTTCTCAGATGACAATCCGTGAAGAGCAATAAAATAATGTGCTGGTAACCATCATATTTCAGGTGAAACGGAATAAAAACGTAATGTGAAACCAACAGTTTTTCTATCTGACTCTCTTAAGCTTTGAAAATAAAAGTTACCTAAACCACAGATGCCTATCACCTCAAAGTTTCACAAGTAAAAACTAAGATGACACCTAAAAAAAATAGTTGGTGGTTTGAACTGTTTAGATGAAATCAAATTATTTTAAGATTGCAGTTTATATCTAGAGATTTTACTTCTAAAATCCAATGCTGCTCAAGCAGGCAGATAAAGCTAAAAGATCTTAGCTAACAGAATCTCCACCTGCTTTGGGGGGAAATATTTTGCTTTAGATTTGGGGTTACAGGTCCCCAAATAAGTCACCTCGAAAGCATATTTAAAGGAGCAAATTTCAAGACTGTGTGGCAACAGTCAAACAATTACCTGCCCGCCTTATACATATCATCCTTCTCTTCTTAAGTAAGAGAATCCCTATATTGTTGGGAACAGCAATGTCTGTGTCCACAAAACTACCTTCCAGCCTCTTTTCAAAATGAGGGTAGATAATGAGATATAAATATGAGTTTTAGGCATGTGATGGTAGGGGTGATCTGAGAGGAATGCACTAGGATGATCCTATAGGTCCTTTTCCCCTTGCCCTTTTGGTGTTTGGAAAAAAGAATATAATGGAGAAAGCATTAGTGCTCCATTGCGAACAGGAGAGAAACTTAAAGAAAGAAAGCCAGCATGCAGCCTGGCAGTGCAGAAACAACAGGAACATGGGTGACTTGTAAATGGAGCCACCAAACTACTCATGGGCAGACTAACTCCAGACTCTTTTTGCATGAAAAAATATATATTAGCTGGCTAAAGCCACTATTAATTTGGTTTTACATTATAAGCAACTAGACCCAATCCTAATATAGATTGATAGATCCTCTATAGATCACGTAAAATGTCATTTACTAGCAAATAAGAAAGGAAATAAAAACCTTATTTAAATAGTCCAGGTAAAGGGCAGACTATAAAATGATAATTAAGTACGTCTGTACCCTGTGATGTTTTGAGTCAATGCTGTCAAATAGCATCTTTTCTGTGTGTGAGAAGCACAGAGGGTGGCCAGAGATAGCTTATTGTTGAATTTGGTAGATATAGATATTGAAATTGCGGTGATCTTTATCCCTGGGTAGCTAGCCATGTAAAGTATTGAAGTTTTGTTCTCTTCTGTTATCTGAGTGGAAAGATGTGATGTTTACCTTGGCTGATTACTAAATTATGTCTTTATGGTATGCCTAACCAATACAGTTTGAATACCATGAATTCACTCCATAGTAAGTTTTCCAAGATAGTATACAGATTTATTAAATAGAAACTGTAGTTCATGAAACTAGACATTATCAGGGTAGAGTAGACCAAAAAAAGGAAACGTCATTCAGCTTCCAATCTCACACTAAGGCTTCATTGTTACCTTTTTTGGGGGGTGGGGGGGTGGGGGGGTGAGAAGTTGACTTTCGTGTTTACAAACCTCTGAGATTTAAGATTAAATCAGGTTTCCTTTTCAGGGGGGTAACAAAATATTTCCTTTATGCTTTAATGGTAGAATTCTTCTGGCGTCAATGAAGATCTTAACATTTGAGTTTCTCAGAAGTCTTCCATCCAATGAAAAATATGAGTTCACTTTTCTTTGGATTAAGATTATAGCCACTTAACATGAGGCCATGGAGCGTGCGGTTGACAGGGAGTCTTCTCCTTTGACGTTTACTGGGAAGAAATGTTGGTGCTAAGTCTCTTTTGAAAATGAAGACTTGAAAGCTGTGATATCCTAAAAATGCTCTCTACGTTCAGTGCAAGATAGTAAGCTTGTTCTCTGGGACACAACTTTATGAAAGCCTTTTTGTTTTTTGTGAAGTGTGTAGATGTTGCAAAAAAGGGCTTTTATTTTATTTATTTATTTTTTAAATGTTTTATTTATTCTTGAGAGAAAGAGAGACAGAGCATGAGTGAGGGAAGGGCAGAGCAAGAGAGGGACACAGATTCAGAAACAGGCTCCAGGCTCTGAGCTGTCAGCACAGAGCCCGACGTGGGGCCCGAACTCATGAGCTGAGCTCTGAGATCATGACCTGAGTCAAAGTCGGACGCTCAACTGACTGAGCCACCCAGGCGCCCTGCAAAAAAGTGATTTTAGCCACCGTGGTGCAAGGTCAACTGGGGACCATCAAACTACTTCCCTGGGTTATTCAAATCTAACACCGAGCAAGATAATAGCTCAAGAAGCAACTAATGAGCCTTGTCCACAGTACTGAGATCGTGTATCAGGATGACCCATACATTTTAAGCAGCCTTTGTATTGATTCACAACTCTTTCAAAGTTTAAAACCGGGCTACGTTGTATACAAGAGCAAAGTCATAGAACAATGATCGTTTAACATACAGAGGGCATGACATTTGATTATATCTAAGCTTCTTCAAATGCCAAGAAGAATCTGGAGAAAGATATTTGATATTGACTTTTAAAAGGTCCACATAGATAAAATTAATAAATCTTATTAAAGTTTATTTTAGAGATATTGATTTTAAAGTAGAAATGCACCCACAAAGAAAGTCCCATGATAAAGGCTAATGTGTAAATTCCTTTAAAACCCGTAGTTACTGTAATTATATGGAGCATTTTACAAGCAACCAGGGACTTCTTTGGATAGATGACTGAAATTTAATCAGTTTCTGGCACAGGCTGCTTTTCTTTCCCACCTCAGATTTCTAAAGCACTATTTCTAGGGCAGACCTGTTCAGATAGTGAACCTTTATTATCACATTTGATCTGTCTTTGAGCACTTTCCAAAAGAAAGTCTTCCACAGATCTCCTAGAAGATAAAGCCACGGGATGATTTTTCTCAGTAGCGCATGTTCTTCCTCCCGCCCTATTCCATTCTCAGAAAACTTAATTCACCTCTACAGTCTGGATTTGATAATCACGTGGAGTATTATGTATGAAATGCATAAAACATCGATGTGCTAATGTCGCCACCGGAGACTATCAGATGAAGAAATAGGCATATCCCTTTGTACTCCTGGACATAAGTGTTTGCCCTCAACCTTTTTAAAAAACAGCTCATTTCATTTCTAAGCATTTTAGGTTTTATTTATATCAAGTGGCCTAGACCTGCCAGTCTGCTGAAGGGAAATCAGAGTTTGATAGTTTTTTTTTAGGCAAAGAGGAACCGGAAGAATAATCACAAACGCTAAACGTGAAAATTAGGCTGCCTCTAGAGTTTATGTTTTACAAGTATGAAATCACTCAGTTTATCTCCCAGATGATTTAAACATATCTGATTATTTCTGATGGTTCAAGGTGTAATGGTCTGAAAGTCTAAATAGGATTCTTAGACTCACCTTTATTAAAACCTGAGGATCTGAAGATATAACTGTCTGGATTGATTACTATATTTCTGCTGTGGAGAAAAATAACAGCCCTGAGTCACTGCTTGTTGTTCACATCTTCATTAATGCGCTTAATACATTTCTGTCCTTAGAGCAAATTAATTTGTTTTTACTTCTTTTATATTATAGTTCACTTAAACTTAGATTCTTTGAACGTAGCTGGACTGCAGTGTGACATCTGAGTTCTAGAGATCAATTGATAGTTGTTAAAGATCATGAAGAATGGCCCATTAAAACAGTTAGTATATGACAAATAACAACGTTTGTGTTTAGTGTGGAAATTTATCAACTAGACAGAGCACTTATTCCTGAGAACCGAACGAAAGTCTACTTGAACCAACTTATTAATCAGTCAGTGCCCTAGTCTTAACAGACTGTCTTATTAAAGAGCTCTAGATATATTAAAATTGAACTCTAATGTGATAGGTACTATCCCTGAACCACAATCACAAAGTACACAATTATTACTGAAGGCTAAAGTCTATGAAAAAGAAAAATAAGCGCTTGTGCCCCCTACCCCCCCCCCCCCACCCGAGGACTGAGATGTTTTGCAATCTCTGGCTCTGCTTAGGTACAGTGTCTATCATGGGATTCTGGCTATGTGGCCAATTCGTTCCCTCACTCTCCACATAATGCAGGATCACACAGCAAGTTATTCTGACAAACCTATTGACAGTGTGATCTTTCTACCTGTATATATATACATATATATATATACAGACCACACTGCGGAATGGTCTTAAGTTTACAAAGCTTTTTCAGAAGGGAGAATAAATGAAGCATACTGATGGGGGCAGGGGGAGAAGAGATTGTTCCGGCTGCCAAATGGCATTCATTCTCTAGGTGAGAGCCCTAGAAGAAATCATCATAGCTTCTCATTCCCTGGGGAGTCTGTGAGGGTAGATGCCCATAGGAGCTGTGAGTCATCGGGTTGAGTACTCATGACAACTGGGTGGATACCATCTCAAATGACAATGCCAGTCAGAAGGTATTGATTGTCTGGGAGGGCTGGGTGGAAAAGGACGCTTGAGGCTAAGAGTAAGTACAGCAAGAAAGCAAGCCATAATAAATTAGTGACATTTGCATAAGGAGGATTTAGGATCATCACAGAAGAGAAGTCTCAGATTCTAACCTTTGCAGTACACTTCTGGCATGGCGCTGACCTTCACTTACCCAAAAGGGAAAGTGTGTGCACTTCAGTTAACAGCCAATGGCTGCTCGATGCAATCAATAACCCTTCTGGTAGGAAGGTGCCAGGTACATGCCCAATAGCAATCAGCAATGAAATGGTTTACTAAACACCTGCAGTGACCTAAGTGAGAATCCTCTTTGTTTTCTTCTCAAGGTTTTAAAACCTGATTCCTGGAATTGAACACAACAGTATTGAAAGAGACCAAAGTCCTGTAGACATTTCCTGTAGAGTTTGGTCTCTGCCAGTATAGCTACTGTGAAGGGCAACTTATCTCATTCCAAGACAGTCTTCACTTTTTTAGATAGTCTAGTTCTTAAAAATTGTTCTTTCATGGACTGAGTTGAAACTGACCTTCTGGCAAATCTGACATTGTGGTTGCAGATCTGTTTTTTTGAAGGAAACAAAATAATTCTGCTCTCTCTTCTGCCTGACAATTCACCAGAGATTCACCCAATTAATATGAAAATTGTCTTTATGGTTTTTGTTGATGTTGTTGTTTAACAATTGATCCTGCTTCTCAAACTTACTGTTCCCAAGCCAAGGCACTTGAACTTCAGCTTTAAAGTTTCTTCACTTCTCAGTAATTAATCTACTTACTCATATCGGACAGTAGGGATCTTCCTCAGTACCACATTTTGTTTTCTGTGCCCACATTCAATCCATCATCAAATTCACTTGATATTACCTCCAAAATGTCTCTGAATCTCTCTTTGTTATTCAGTCTTCTTTTCTGGTGAAAGTCAAATGACCTTGATCTCTTGCCTCTTCCACTGCAATAGCCTCTGAAGTAGATCCTTTACCACCTTTAGCCCCTCCCCAGTACATTATCCACACAAAGCCAGAGTGATCTTTATGAAAGGCAAATCTCCTTACCTTAGTCTTGTGGCAATCTTTCCATAACTACCCCTGGCACATGGAATAGAAGACTTAATGTGTCTTCAAAGGGCTACAAGCTGGCCCCTCTTTCTTCTCACACTGTTCTTCCTTCTTTATTCATATATTCTAATCACCCTTTCCTCTTTCCATTCCTCAATTTTGCTAAGTTCTTTTCCTCCCTGGGGCTTTGATTATGAGACTTTGCCTACGCCATTATCATTGTTTGGAAGGAAGACTTCCCTCCCTCCTCCCCCACCTTTATTTATGTGATTTAAATGTCACGTCTTCAGAGAGTCTTCCCAATTAGATCAGTTTATTTATTTTTTCATTGTTGCTTTTCCTTTCCTTTCTTATCACTATTTGCTATCTAATGTTCATTTGTATGACTATTTAAAGTCTTGTCACCTCCTCTTGATTTTAAAGTCCATTAATTAAGGGATAAAAATAAAAGATCAGTTCCTTGTTAATTTTCTCTATTTACCTTACACTTAAGCACAGTATTTGTAACAGGGTGTCAATAAATATTTGTTGAAAGATATCTTTATCAACGATTTCTTACATTTTCCTTAGTCTTCTCTTTTCTGGCCAAACATTTTGGGTCCTTACAATCTCTCATATGACATAGTTTTCAAACTCCATTTCATCTTGGACACATTTTTTGACACATTGTGTTCTTCAATTTTCTGCTTTAAATATGGAGGACTAATTGCAATATGTTAGATGTGATCTAATAATTAGAGAATTTAATGGAACTATTCTTTCCAATGTCCTTTTTACAATGCCCATTAATTTAGCCTAAGGTGGTGGTATGCTTTTTTAGCAGCCGGATCTCACCATTGGTGCATATTAAACTTGTGATTAACTAAAATCCATACATCTTTTTCTCCCTAAGGTTCCTAGCTAGAAAGCTTCATTTTAAGTTGTTCATTTAATGTTTTTAACTGATGTTCAGAATGATCATTTATTTATCTTGTGCTAAGTTATGTTTATTGTCACATAGGGTGCTGATTAGCCTTTTCAGGTTAGTCTCATGTGTAGTCTGAATAAGCATATTTTATTTGTTCACGATCAATGTAGAAAAAGGAAGCTTTGTGTTTTAGCCCTTCCTCATCCCATGTGGGGGTCAAGGATGTCACTATTTGATTTATTATATATTAAAATTATATATATATTAGTTCATTAAAGAAAAATATATTAAAAATATATATAATATATGTACATAAAATTATGTAATATAGGGGCACCTGGGTGGCTTAGTCAGTTAAGTGTCTGACTTCAGCTCAGGTCATGATCTCGCATTTTGTGAGTCTGAGCCCTGCATCAGGCTCTGTGCTAACAGCTCAGAGCCTGGAGCCTGCTTTGGAATCTGTGTCTCCCTCTCTCTTTGGCCCTCCCTCGCTCTCTCTTGAGTGCAAGGACGCACACGCGCTCTCTTTCTCTCTCTCTCTCCCTGTCTCAAAAATAAATAAACATTAAAAAAATAAAAACATTATGTAATATGTATCATGGACATATGTAACATAATTCATACTTCTTCATGTTTTTAAGTAGGCTCCATACACAGTGTAGAGCCTAATGTGGGGCTTGAATTCATGACCCCAAGATCGAGACCTGAGCTGAGATCAAGAGTCAGATGCCCAACCGACTGAGCTATCCAGGCTCCCCAATTCATATAAATTTTAATAAACTTATTTTAAGTTTTAAAAAAATTTTAGCATTTGCTTTTTAAAATACAATGGTGAAAGGGTAGTAGTCCATTCAAATATATAGGCAAAATCATTTTATTTCTTTAAGTTTTGAAACAAGTGTTATGCCTCAATTATTTTAAAATTAATTAAAAACAAAAAGTTAAAATTGTTAAAGGCTAACCATAACTACATCCTATGAAGAAGTTCAGCTATGTATGTTTATATAAAGATTAAAAGAATAATTCCAAGAAAAATTTGACCTAGAAGGCCCAGAAGACAA
Organism: Prionailurus viverrinus; assembly: GCF_022837055.1. Taxonomy (NCBI): domain Eukaryota; kingdom Metazoa; phylum Chordata; class Mammalia; order Carnivora; family Felidae; genus Prionailurus; species Prionailurus viverrinus. Next base: position 146,148,052 of record NC_062568.1, read on the forward strand.
AATGGTACATAGGTCTTATTTTCCTCTTTAACTATTACCTTATTCCAAGAAATAAAATTAATGATTTCAATAAAAACTCGTGATAATTGGACTCATGATTATTTTAGCCTCTATAGAACCACTCCCTAGAAACATTCATTATTCCAGTTCCATTCAAAAACATTTGCTGAGCTCAAACTCTATGATCAGCCTTGTAGAAATGCTATTCTCAGATACTCTGGCCTGTCGGGGTCAGAGGAGGGGAAATAGATGACATTCTCCTAGTTTGACGAGAAACTTGCATATTTCACAGCCTCTCTCTCTCTCTCTCTCTCTCTTTTAATGTTTATTTTTCATTTTTGAGGAAGAGAGGGACAGTGGGGGAGGGGCAGAGACAAGGGGAACAGAGGATCTGAAGTGGGCTCAATGCTGACAGTCCCCTGCCTGATGGGAATGGGGCTTGAGCTCAAGAACCGCAAGATCATGACCTGAGCCAAAGTCAGAAGCTCAACTGACTGAGCCACCCAGGTGCCCCTTTACAGCCTCTCTTAAATGTGATGCCCCTCATTAGAAAACAAACAAACAAACAAACAAACAAACAAAAAGCTGGGTTTTTTATTTACAATTAAGTTCTTCTGGTGTGCCATGTGAAGACACGGAGGTGTAGAACAAAATGCCGTTGGATTTACTAGAGAAGCACAAGTCTGGAACTCACTCTTAAAAATTCTTTCAAACATACTTGCAAACAACAACTTAACATTGATAGGGGATAAAATGAATGTTCGATGCAACAGAAGAATGGAAGTAGGAGAGAGCAGATAGGTAACATTAGAGAATGAATTATGACCACAGCAAAGAAAAACACTAAGAGAATCTCTTTCATAAAATTTTTCTAATATAAATCCATTTTTAAGTTGCAGAAGTGTTATTAGGTATATTTCCCAGATTATAAAAGAAATCCTGGATTTATAGTGCCCTACCATTGCTGTTATTAGGAGTGTGGTTACTTCTATAACTACTACTTTTGTTGGTAATAGACATCATTTATTGAGCTGACTTCTTGTGTCTAAGGGCACATAAAAATTCTTTTTTTTAATATTTCACTTATCTACACAACAATCATGTGAGGTGTTAGTAGATGTTAGTATTGTTCTCATTCTACAGATGAACAAAACTTGCTGAAGGTCTTAAGTTTCTACATGGCAGAGCCAGAAATGGAACATAAATCTTTCTGGGTCTAAAGGCTCTTAATCTTTAAGCTCTATGAAAGTAGATTTTTTGTAACGTATCCAAATTAGCTGCTTGGGCTGACATTTATTAATCAGAGAATTACTAGATTTTGACTTCACTCTTTTTCTCTTTGTGAAATAATAAAAGTGCACAGGATTGCCAAATGCAGAGTTATCAATATTACTTTTGAAAGATGTAACAATTGATGTAAAGGCAGTTCTGGATTCTCATTGATTAATGTTAATCAATGTTAACCGATCACTTAATATTCACTTGTACAGATGTATCTTTATAATTTGATACTGTTATTGACCATGTTTATAACGCAAAACACAGAGATCAAGACAAAAACATAAGACAGAGAATGGTGAAGCAAAAGCATCCATGTTATTTAGATGTGGACAGTGGTCTTCCCTATTTTATTGCAAGTATAGTATTTGGCATATTAAGTACAAATAGTCATTAGAGCTTGGGAAATTTACTAAAGGGAATTTACAAGTGTGCTTCACTTACATATGTGTATATATATGATAGTGTATTGGAGTGCCTTCATTAAAATGTATCCCTTATTGAAAAAAATATTTATACTTGCAACCATGCCATGTTTCATACATACATGATTGTGTTTTAAAACACATCCAGCTATATATAGCTGGATATAATATGAATAATTACACAGGCAAGATATTTTTAAAAAAGAGTTATGCTTTTAAGCCAACAACTACAATTTATATATTTAATCCACAACTCCTGAAATAGTATCTTTGGTGCTATTTAAGCTAAACCCAAAGGCCCTGTACAGTATTGTTTCTAGAGATAAGCTTAATTTCACACAACAACAAGTCTTAATAGGACAGTTATGTTCCTTCCACAAACCATGCTGGATGTTAGCAATAAAAAACAGTATAATTTTCAAGAGATTTATAGTCGAGGATGGGATACAGAAAAACATATTAATCAAGTTTAGAGGGCTATAGCAGTGTGATGACAAACCAGCAGAGCTTATCAGAATGCAGTGACTGACCCGAGGGTTCTGAGGGATGAAGAGAAGTTAGCCAGATGCAGGTCAGGATGATGTAGTGTTGGGGTATGGGAAATGAGATACTATAGAGTTGAGAAACATAATGAAGAAACATCTCCCTCTTCCTTACAAGAGAGGGCTTTTCATCCTCAAGGCTATTGACATTTGGGACAGGATATTCTTTTGTTGTGGAAGGCTATCCTGTGCATTTAGCAGCATGCCTGACCTCTACAGGCTAGATGTTAGTAATACCAACATCCACCTCTCTCCACCAACCCCGAAGAAACATGTGTCCAGACAGTACCAGATGTCTCTTGGGAAGTAAAATCATCCCTCGTGGAGAACTCCTTCTGTAAGCAAAAAGAGAGATAACTGTCTTTGGGCACTAGATGAACTTGCTAATCCACACTGACAGAAAAAGGGCAAATCATATTTGCATTTTCCCAATTTGCTCTCTAGATGCCCTAAATTAGGGTGGGTGAGAGACAGTTATCTGGTTTTCTTATTTACTACTCAACAACCTGGGACCTAGTATTTACAATTTAGGGACTGACTATTTCTAGGTATGAGTGTAGGTATATACACATACGTACACTACAGAGACATAAATTGGAGCATTTCTGATTTGGCCCTGATTTTTAATGACTATCTAGCTTTCATTCTTATATCTTATCAGAAAAAAGAAACAACTGAATATACTTACAAGAATACATTATATGTATTCTGGCATAAATAAGAGTTGAATCAACTCTACAGATACCATGATACTACATGAATTACAAGAGTCTCCTTAAAGGTTGAACATCTGTTTAGTGAAGTTTGATTACACTCCTCTTTAAAGAAAGAATAAGCCATGAAAATGATAAAATTTGATTGGCTTAAAACACAATATATCCAACTTTAATCATTTTCTAAATCCAAAGATATTTTTAGATGAAAGCAAAGGAGGTCATTTCCAAATCATTTTGTGAAACTTAAGCCTACCCAGAGGAAAGGTAATTTTGTTTGATCCTGAACATCAAGTGAATTTGTTCACCAAACCATTTGTTCCAAAAGGTAATTAAAATAATGTAAAATTGATCCAATATATGTTTAACAAAATTAACTAATTATAATCTGCTTAAGCCATTTAACCTTTATAGTTCCTATAAAAATGTTTGATTTTCCTTGGAAAAATAAACAACGTGCTTTAAAGAGGTGGTGTCTCCTTGTCTATCTTTCTTTCTTCTTCTTCTTCTTCCTTTTTTTTTTTTTTTGATGTATGATCTTCTGTTAAGATGCCAATATAGCAAATGGAGTAGACAAATAAGGGAGGGGGATTAAGATTTCCTCTTAAGTCAAGAGCACAGGCAAAAAGAGAAAGAAATATTTTAAGATGATCAATTCAGACTCTTCACTTTTCGGTAGTAAGTTCTGTTACACTAAGCGTTGATGTTAACACCTCAGTACTCAACGTCAAATTTCCAAACATATATGAAAAGTCTACCAATTTTTCCTCCTTCAGGTGTTCAGATTGATTTATGGGCCAAACAAATATCTACCTGCATCTTAGCATTTGTTTGTTCTCAACTACTTTCCATTTATTCAAGTCATTGTCAAACTACCTTAAAAGGTTCACCAAATTGACAAAGCCTAATTGTCTGCCCCTGGCTACACTTATTTTATACATATCCATTCTAATCACAGACGGAAACACCGAGTAGATGTCAAGATGTGGAAGGGTTTAGAGGGACTCTTAAGTGTTCTGTGAGAGGTATAAAATAGTTATGTAAGAGAAGAAATGTGCTGTGACAGCTCCATCTTTTAAAAAGGGTGGAAGAACGAGGAACTAGCTTGGGGAAAAATGGTAGAGTAACCATAGGTCCTCAGGGACTTCCTAATCCACAGCTGTCTATTATTAATTCATTATAATGTACTCCTTTATTTTGGAGATAAAATTGTCATTTATGTCACTCCTAAAACCAAATGACATTATAAAAGACACCTAATGGTAAAAGTAGTAGCAGAAGGAACTGTCACTGCTACGCAGAGACAAACAAGTTAGACATTGGGGGAAAAAAATCTGTGAATATTTTCGATCACAGTGAAGCAAGTCGCCCATTATACTGAGGTTAATTTGTTGACTCATGATTTCCACTTAGCCAATGATATTGCATCACATGAACAAACCTCTACATCTAATCAGATTTTTTTTATTGAATTGTGACCTTTAATCCACCTTCTTCTTGATTATGAATGACAGTGACCTTTATCTAATTTAAAACAGACACTCTGATGCAAAAATATGCAAACTACACATGTAAATTCTGAATCAAACTGAAGGTGTGCATAATCTACAGGGGAGAAATTATTTCAGAAGACATTTATATTAAGGACGAATGAGGTATTTGAGAGTTAAGTGAATTAGTCAGCATATGAATGATTGGTCAGAAGAGTTGCAAAGACCAAAATGCTGTTTATATTTTCTCAGCTTCTATTTAGAAAACTAAAATGTCAATATACATATCAATTTTTATTATTCTACTCAGCATTCTATGGCATTCAGGAAATGATCACATGTAATAAAGTCAGACAGAATTAGTTTTCAGAGGGGTCGGCACACTGTGCCTGAATATTCAATCCATTTTCATTTCGATTCATTTTCTGCTGCACAAAAACCTGGTGAAATTCAGACGTGGCATGTGAGGCACGTTGACTTCCTCATACTGTTTCATCTCATTAAACAAAAACTTTGTGCCCAATAGCAGCTGGCAGTCAGTGGCATTTGTAGGATATATTTAGAAACTACTACCTCAAGGATAAAAGTGAAAAGAATAAAAGAAGCATGTATGCATCGAGAATTGGTCAACATCCTATACCAGACCTATTTCCTTGATTCCCCTTCTTCGCACCGGCTCTTTCCTTTTTTCTGGGGATTAATGCAAACGGTTCCAAGCCGACACGAATGAGGGCAAACCCCGTCCTGGACACAAACTAAAACGCAGGCTAATCCTGTAACCCACTCTCCCCTCTCTTGAACTTGTCAATTTACATTTTTGTTTTCTACATGTACAAAAACACCAGAATGTAAGCATATCGCATATGCCTAAAACACATGATCCACATGTCTGCATTTTATTACACAGATACACATGTATATGGGTTTACATACAATGAAGCTTATGCCACAGCAGGAGGCCATGGAGAGCATTTTGCTGTCAAACCCACCAAACTGTACCTGGAACGAGAATGTACTTTCCCGGATAACACCAGGGGGTTGTCAGATTGCTATATCTCAAATAAACAGATTTACCTTGACAGATAATCAGCATTTTGCACTGCCTAATACGTGTTTATCTTCCACTATTGACATAATTACACTAAAAGTGCACTTAATATAATCTTTCATAGGAAATTAAACAGGTTTTAATGATATACTTATAATGGATTGGGACAGAGTTGAGGGAGAGAAATATCGATACTAGATGTTTTGGGAGAACACATACATGAAGCAATGACGAGGGGATCAATGAACATCAGGAAAAATCAATGACAGTCTGTGTTTAAGGAATTCATTTACATAGTTTCCAAAGAAATCAGAAAATCCTACAAAGCTGTGAAACGTCCTCCTGATTTTCTCATGTCCCCGTGCTTTTTCTTTTCTTTTTTTTCTGACGTGGGCTCTCTGCCCATCTCACACGCACGCACAAAGAGCTAAAAATCGGAGTCCTCTTAGGAGGGATTTTATATTAGACTAATCCCTATTCAATCCTTCCAAAAGTTCTCAATCTGGCTTTTGAATGTTGGTACTGGAAATTCAGAGTGACGCACAGAACCTACTCAGAAGGAATTCAGCAAACTTTGCTGCGAGTGCCAATTACAGAAATGCCTGGGAGCACTGACCTGCCGGCCACTTAAAAAGCTGTAGAAATTAACACATGTTGGTCATTAGGCATCAGGCCTTCAGGACATTGTCAGGACCCGAGAAGCAGAAGTAGGCGAAAATAGAAATTTTAATCAAAATTACAGATATAACCCCTAGCATAAGAAGCATCTTTCTTTGAGCATTTGCTATTCATGGTTATGACTGGCCTCACTGCCATAAGACAAGACCTGAGAATTTTAAGTATCATGATCTTCAGATACTATGTTAGTAACAATATCAGTGCTTTGCTGTCCCATGAATCTCTTTTCTTTTTTTTCAGCTACAGATTAACATTAAGCCATTAAACATCCAAACGCTTATGTCCATGCGAGGGATCCAGGGTAATGTAAGTTTGATTTTGGGCAGAAAACAAACTGAATATGGGGAAGTCTTGTCAAAAGTCTTCCATAAGCTCAGCATTGTTTGGGGTATATGGCAGACATTATTTAGTTTTTTTACTATAAAACTGAGAAACATGAAAGTGCATTTTTTTTTAATTTCTAGTTTACAGATAAGGAAGCTGTAACTTAGAGAAATTAAATACTATTGCCAATCGCTGGGGTTCCAACCTAGGACTGTCTGTCTGAAGCTAGTGCTCTTTCTGTTTCATTACGCTTCCTCTCTAAATTCAGTTCACAAGATTTTAAATGCTTTTGTTTTTTGTCTTCCAATAAGGATGTTGACTCTAAAATGTGGTCCTCTATCTTCTTCATTAATTAGAAAAACGCATGTACATTCACCTTCACCGAGTCCAACAAAATCCCGGGGGCCAGCATGCAATGGCTTTTCATTTGCTAACAGAAGAAGCTCACAAATAGTCTTTACCATCTCCATGGCTAAGAGCAGAAAAATGAAATGACCAAGTGCTGAGACCACCACATGCCCGTAGCATGAGTCCAGAGTACCCGGGTCAGTGAGGAGGGGCGGCCATGTGGTTAGAGCCGTCACAGAGAATCTTCTGAAGAACTGGGAGATTTTTATTTCCCCTGCATTTTGGGACCCAGAAGCGGATAGACGGGGAACCTGCTTTCTCCGCAGGTTGGTGAACCCCAAACTGCTTCTCCTGTTTCACTTCTAGCAGCACTGCTTCCTGAAACCTGTGTCTAAGTCCACGTATTCCAGCCTTTTTCTAGGAGCATGCTGGCTGACAATCGCACCTTTGAAGCTGCCCGCTCCTCTGACAGGCTCCGTCCTCACCCTGCTTAGGTGTTGATGTCTGTCTGCCTGAGTAATACCGGATTTTGCCAAATTCCTTCCAGAATTTGATTTATGGTTGTAAACTCTCTGTGTGGGATTTCTTATTGGATTGACTGTTTTGCAGTCTGCCTTAAAACCCACCTTATATCTTCTGTGCTTTCATACTTACTTAGGACCCCAACCCCGCTTAGTATATCATTCGGAGGGAGACAAACTTCAGGTCAATGAATAATTTCTCTTCGAGATTAATCACTTTTTTCTAGTCCTCTTATAGTGTATGGAGATTTAGCGATAGGAGTTACAAAGCTGTAAACTGTCGTCAGTTTAGAAACGTCGTCAGTGAGAAACTGTCGTCAGTGAGAAACGTCAAGGTCTGAATTCTTTAAAATCTTCAAAACCCTTCCCTCCTCATGGATCAAGACGTGTCTCCCTTCCTCATTCTTTCACCATCTTTTGCCCTATTTCTCTTTGTCTTTTTCATTTGTCTCCTGCTTTCACCTTTCACCTTACTTCTCCCATCATTTGCCTTCACCTTTAAGTTCCAAACTTAGAAATCATATATATATATATATATATATATATATATCATATATATGCCATATATCATGTATGTATAGATATAGGTATAATTTTTATCTACTGAAATAATCTCTTTTCCAGTAGCTATTCTTTAAACCTGAGCACATGTAAACTGTCATATGCAGTCACAGCATGGGTCTGGTGTCTGGAATATAGCAAAGTCTTAAGAAATGTTTTGAATGGATAGATGTTCCTTGTCTTGCCCTTGAGACAAATTAATGTATATATATATATATATATATATAGATGTATATATCCTAAGCTAACTAGATATTAAAAAATTCAATCCATCATTCAAATATTAATCAAGACTACTCTCTGGCCCTCACACTGAGCCAAGTTCTACAAAGGACACAGAATACATATGATTTTTACCCTTAAGTAGTTTATAAGCTACTCAGCATATAAGAGTATGACCCATAAACAACCAGGGAAATATGAGAAAGAACGCAGAGGCTGACTTGTGTAATGTATACAGTAGGTGCTGTGACGATACAAAGAAGAGGTCTCAGGGACTGTGGGTAGGGCACTTAATTAATATTTCTGGAAGAAGATTGATAGAAAAGTAATGTATGTAACAGCAGCTGTAAGTAAACAGACTTTCCAATCCTAGTTTAAGGCTTTTTACAGGTATTGGCTTTGTTTTCCAAACTATAGATCTTATTCGCCCATGAAGTTTTGTTTTTGAGCTTGGATATGTGGCTAACTGTCCAGTTAACACATTTGAGGGTTAATTTATCTGGGTATTTTTTGCTCATATCACAAGCTTTCCACAGTGAGCAAAATCTTTGGATTTTAATTTCAGAAAAGTGACATCTTTTTAGATAGGAAATTGAATTATGACGCTGAAGAATTTAGCAACAAGGGACACATTCTTCAAATGGTTTTAGGTCAGTTTTAACTTCTTTGACTGTTTATATCAACACGTAGCTCATAGCCACCAAGCTCTGTTCTCCTCCTGCCCCCTCTTTTTCTTTCAAAGTAGGAATATCATCCGAGTAATGGAGAAATCGAATCTGAAAGGAATGTCTCGCAGGCTAAGGAACTCACTCAGCAAGAGATGATGGGAGGGTAAGCTCAAATTTAAATTAATTCCCAACCTTTCCTGTACCAATGGTCGATGTTGAACTTAGCTAATCCGGGCAAAACTGATATATTAAAATAACTTTAAAGATAGGTTCTCAGCCTTTCTGCCTGCCAGCAGATAGGGGTTCTGGATATATAGGGCAGTCCATCTGCCTGATACTTCAAATAAGATCTAAAAAGAATGCTGGTATCACAGAATGGCATCAAAATTGTTTTTCATTTGTTACTAGAGAAATGTGTAGTTTGCTCAATTGCTACTGACCCATGTTCCCCACATTTCTGCCACTTGATTATGTGTTGGTGCTGTTCAGACTTTTGTTTACATTACATACTGGATATTCGAAGGTCAAATGAACACAGTCTTTGAATTGGATTCCTGTGAGTTACATGTATAATAGTTCATCTTTTCACACCGCACAGAAAAACAGTGGGAGACAGTTCAAGCTATCCCAAATAAACAGACAGAAGTAAAGCCACAAATGCTCCCCTGTATGGGCCTGTTCTTGTTCATTTCTCCTTAAGGAGGTGACACCTTCTAACACAAGGACAGATAACTATTTCAGTGTTTCAGAGTCCGACTGTTTAAAGCTGCATTTTCACTTCAGTATTTTTTCCATTTGTTTTCTTTATCTGCTTTTCTAATGTGCTGGTACATTTCAACTTGGGAAATTTTCATTCACATGCACCCAATAGAAAGAAAGGCAAGGGAGAAGGCTTCCTTTCACTACCCAGGAGATTTTGAAGAATGATATGACAAGACAGAAGAATGTATTTTTTTTTCTGATGGGAACAGTTGTTTGCATGAAAATTTTAATTGTTACCAGAACTTCAATGGAGTTGCAAGGAAAGGTAGTTAGATAAAGCCTCAGGTTAATTTCCATCGTTACCAAGCACTTTACACCACTGAAGAATTCCAAACGTGTAAAGAGACGTCAATCTTGTTCTTTAGACAGAAAAAATAAATAAAATAAAAAGTAAAGGTGGGGGCAGCGCTTCTAAGGCTGTCAGTAGACAAGTCAGTCAATTACAGACCTGATTTAGTTCTTAACTCCTTGAGGTAAGTGGCAAATGTTCTGTAGGGTTCTTGATATGCATTAAATGAAACAACTAAGGAACAAAAACAAAACAAAAGAAAAAAACCCTCTGCTACAATGGTACTACAGATAAAGTAAAGAGCTATGATGAGAGTTGAAAAATCAGAATCGGACGTGTCAATCAAGACCACAAATGGGTAAATACAAACACTTTGGCTACTGGTGGGGAGTATCCTTATTACATACAGTTATCTGAGCTTGTTAGCCAGGGAGGCATTGTTGTGTGATGTTTTGAAGCCAGTATCCGAATAAATGGATGCAAATCCCAGTCCTACGACAACTGTGCAGCCTTGACTGACTTACCGGACCTCCCTATACCTTGATGTCTTGATCTGCGAAATGAAGATGATGGTTCTCTAGACCTCACAGTGTCGTGCAGATTACATTAATACAGATAAACCAATTAGTATCTGCTGAGTTTTCACTTAAAATTATGATCACGCCACACAGAGCAATAAGTTTCAAGATTTAGAAAATATGTATGGCATGCTACACGCCTTCTTGAGAAATTTTGCATGTCTACAGATGATATAGGCATTGAATGTCTGCTGATGAAGCACATCATTTTCCCTCAAGCAGGGACGCAAGTTTCTCTGGCACCTCTGAACACTCCTGAAGTTAGAGAACTTATTAACACCCTCCATGGCATCCCTTTAAGATGATAATTTATCTTTTTAACTGCGCTCAGTAAAACCAGCAGAAAAGAGCCAGGTGGGAATAACAACATGGTATTATATACAGCTACAAGGTTTACCAGTTCTATAGATTCTGCTGCAAGGCACACTAAAATGGAGTAAAATGTAACTTATCTTGAACAGTTGCTTGAATGAGTTACTAGAGGAACGGCAAGTTTACAGATGAAGCAAAAGAAACCCAGAGTTAAAGGCTGTGACCATTTTATTTAGGATGCACAGTAAAAGCTAACTCAAGGCATACAGGTTATTGGGTCTTCGGAGAGTTTCCTAGGAGGTTGACAAACAAATGGGAAAGTCTATAAGATATGTGATTTTGAAATAACTGTGAAATGATGGGTTGATATTCCGTGGGGGAAATGCCGTCATACCTATCAGCGGCTGGTAATTTGGCTGAAAAGGGAATGCCTAGTAGTTTGCATTTTCCCTCTCCCCAAAAGATCTCCCTGGCCACTTTTTATATCTATCCTCAGCTTGACTGCTGACAGAGTACTGCATGGCGTTCCTTTGTTCTGAAAGGGCATCCTTCGGTTTCGCACTAGTGTGAAGTTCCCACAACCAGGCGATCTCACACACCTTTCCATCTGTTAAGGTTTTCCTGTGTCGGGTGCCCTTCTCAAACTCGTTTTGAATATGAAAGAATCACCCTCTACCATTAGTGAGGAATCCATTTCTTTCCCTGCAATGCTGAAGATGTGAATGGAATCCTCCAGTGAGACAGTGTCTGGGAAGAAGATATTCATGGGCAACTACATGATTCGAATAGATACATTCAATTAGCCCTTCCTGGGAAGCCTCAGTTTACTTTACCACTCAGTATTTCAAAGAGTTTTAAGGAAATTCTAATTACTGCATAAAAAAGAGGTCCAATTCTTCTTCTCTCACTGCGTAGGGCTTTTATTACCCACTGCTATAAAACATATATCCTTTTTTTTTTTCTGTTGCTATCCTAGCAGACTAGCCTGCATACCAATAGGATCACTAAAATGCCACGAAGCAGAACATATTCATCTGTTAAATTCTATGTACAGTAACCTAACAAATGCCAGAGACAGAAAGATTGCCCTCTGCACAGTAATACTTGTGTAGATGTCTTCTTTATGCTAACAATGACAGGGCTTCATGCCTTGTACTGTACTCAAAAATCAGAGTGCATTTTTTTTTTTCAGTAGAGGAGTCTGTATCAAAAAGAAAAAGAACTGCACATTTCTGGCACTGAGATATTTTATGTGGATAATAAATTTTTTCCCTTGAACTCCACTAACTACAAGTATCTACCTGGAAGATGAAATCTAAGATTTATGTCATCAGAACTATTCAGTATACCAGAGGATCATTTTTTCTTCTTTTCAGGACTGTCAACTTTGTTTACTGTTTATGTTCAATTCTATGCCATACAAGAGATTAAATAGTCTTGTCGTAGCTACAAGTCAAAGCTTCGTAGAAAAATAAGGTAATAAATGTAAAATTATATTAATAAGGAGGGCGTTCAAAGACATATTACATTATTGAAAACTAAATTGTAACTGGAATGTTATAATTATATTTGTACTAATCAAAAAGAGATTTTTGAGTCTATGATTTTATGACATGTAGTATGTTTTAAGATTGAAATGACGAAGGAATGATTAAAGTATTATTACGAGTAACTTCAAGGAAACACATATGAAGTAATGTAAGCCCAGAAATTGCCTTCATAAATCAGCATGTATATTGTCAAATCTGTTAGCCTCTTACGTGCATTTTTAATCTAAACGTAACCATTTGGCTATCAAAATCAGTCTTAAAAAATGACATCAAACAGTGTTATACAAACATAAGCTTTTTTGTTAGGCTTGCAACATTAAACTTTTTTATAATCTAATTTTAACCTCAAAACAATAAATAATCGCCTGTACAATCACAGTAACTGAATCCTAACTAATTATAATACTTCTGCATAGCCTAGTAACAATTTGTAAATTGTGAAGAATAAATCTATTTGACAGGCCTGTTAGCAATAAGGCCCTCAGCTTCTTGCTTTGCAGCAGAATGAGGTAAGATCTATCCTTCTCTTGCTGTTGTTAAAAACATTTCAACAGTTAGTTCTTTTTCCCAGAAAACGCTGCAGGTTGGTTCCAGGTTAAAAAGCAAAAATTACCACGATTGAATTTTACACTTGACTATGCTTTGGCCAGGATGCATGATAAGTTAAAGCATACTGAGAGACTATTTTTTTTTTTAAGAGGGAAAACTTGATAGAGGATTGTATTTCTAGATTAGAGAGTGGGCACTGTAATCTTTCTGACATTGTAAACCTGGAGCTGGCTGCAGGGAAAATAAACATTACAACACCCGACACTTAAACAATTGTACCTATTCGGTTAAGTAACAAAAGCGTGAGGCACCTGGAATCAGCAGCATTTGTGCCTAATGCCAGCAACAATATAAAGCATTCAAGTGACATTTGATAATGAGCAGACAGTGGAGGCATTACACACGTCTTTAGAAGAATCAGACTTCCTACCTTGAAAAGACAGATGGAGGTAAGTTCCTTTATAAAAAAAAGTTGTGAGTAAAGCCAGGCAGCAGTTGCAGTAAATTGAGTCCTTTCAGTCACTGTATACATACAGCAGTTCTGCAATAAGGGGAAAAATATAATGGGAGGAGCGGCTGGGAGCGAGTGACCTCCTCAAGCTGAGTCCTCTCTGTGAACCAAGCACTGAGAACCACTGCTCCTGATTTGCATGGATTATCTCCACTTGAACAGATACAGAGCAGATACATTTAAATTGAGCTGGCACAATGGCAAAAAGATGGAAGAGTGAATGAATGAGGGACAGCGCAAGAGAGGGAGAGAGAGAAAGAGAAACAGACACGAGATCGGAGAGCGTGTATAAGCTGGTTCTTGCAGAACTGTGTCTCAGAAGAGCTACAGCTCCCTCTTCATGTCACAGTTGTAAGATAAGAAATGTTGTCATTAAGAACTGGTTAATCAGAGGGAAAAATATACCCAGATTAGCTGATGCTCCGGCTGATCCGATTTTTGTGAACGTGTTATGAGTCCTTCTGTTTTGTCATCAGGATTTTAGAGGGTAGGCAGAAAATCTCTTTAGTTGCCAGGTAAACACATTTGGATAAAACTCGGAGTTTTGAATGAGAGCAGAGCTGTGACTTGATTGACGAACGTGCCAGTGAAGGAACGTGGACAATTTGTTAAGTAGAATATTTATTTTGAAAGAGAATTAATCCCTGTTAACTTTTAAAGAGGTAGTGGTGTATATTGCAGTGCAAAAAGAAAACAGCATTAATTAATTAATTAATTAATTCCTCGAAAGGACCCAAATATACAACTGAAAGGAAATGTGTTGTTTTGTAATCTCCTTAGGCTGCTAATTGGGTTCTTTCCCCACTTCATGTTGTCTTTTGCTGGCATTTCAGAAGAGAAGAAATCCTTCTTTCACTACAATGCAGATGTGTCTTTAAACATACAGTGATTACTTGCCTTTCCCTTTAGTATCATCAGAGCTTTATATATTCTTATTCCCATTTTTAAAATGAGAAGGAGGGAGCACAATATGATTGTAACTCTTGCCAACAGTCATTCAGTAAGTCGTGGCAGATCTCAGGAGAAAAGAATAACCCTCATTTAGCAAGTTAACGGGAAGCCTGCCTTCTCTTTGTGTAAAGGTGTCTGCGGATGCCCAAACAGCCAGGCAATTAGGTCAATTCAAAGGAAAAATCAGTCAAACCAGCTGGTTGACTGAATTGATCATAGCCTTGGGGAAGCCATTATTAACTTGGTGTGAACCAAATGACATTGGTTAAATATATTTCAACAAATGACATTAAAACTCTCAACATACACATGTGTGGGATATTTGCAGAGAGTAGTAAGGAGACCGGTCAGATGTTTGCTGCTTTTGGGAATCCGCATCCTGTCAGGAAAGAGAAAGAATTTCAACACACTACACTTACAGGAACTCTGACTTGATGGACAGAAGTAATACTTTAAAGGAAATCTAAAGGAAAATGCCAACACACATTTTCATGAGATCTAGTGAAGATCTGGAATTTCTGAAGTGTGCAGATTTAGTGACTATAACAGTGTTTAGGAAACAATTGCTTGAAAGTAACAGGGTGAAGACAATAGTTATTTTATGTCTCTGACATCCAATGGTCTGATTGCTCTCTGAGGGGACGGGTGAGTTCTCAGGTTTCTGATATCAGTTTGGACACAGTTTGCACACAGGCTGGAGTTGGAATGTTATTGAGGTCTTAATGTGACTTTTCAGATTGTAAAACTCTTTGGAGTCAGGGACCAAATACCCTCTTTTAAAATCTCTCCCCAAATATTTTGAAAGCGCCCTTTACATATTTTAGATCTTTCATAAATGTGTGTGAAAATACATTGGAAATAATAGTAAAGAACTTATATTCTCTATATCTGTTGTTTGAAGTAAAAAATGGACCCATAAACTGTAACGTCTTCCGTACCTTCATGAAATAAAAGGAGGTGAAATAAACATAATGTAAATGTCTTGTCATATATGGGACTATAATGACAGTTCAGGTAGTGCTAGGTTGTATATTGACATGTAAGTTTAATTAGGTGTCCCCTTCCTCATACCAGGGGATAGCTTCCAGAGGATTTGAGTCACAACTTTCTAGGCACCAGTGCTGACTCGGGCAATTTTCAGCTTTGTGTCCATGGACAAATTGCTGAACTTGTGTGCAAAATGGAGATAAAAAATGACTTTTATTATACAGTTGATGTAAGGAATAGAAGAAAGGGCTCAGCAGAGCAACTGGGTAAATACCTAATCAGTATAAGCTTTTCTTGTTTAATTATTATAAACCTGTTTCCATTGAACTTGATTGTCTCTCTCTGAACTGGGAAGTGTTATTGTGGTTTCTATTGGATGCAGGGAAAAAAAAAAAAAAGATGACTTCTTTGTTCTTGGTTTTTCTTGCCATTACATGAGGAAGGCTCCTTCCTGGTCTCTGACAACCAGAAGGGCTAGTGCTTCTACCTTTTTATAAAAGACAGAAATAGAAGTACTATTCTCAGGAGAGCTAGAGAGTGTTGTAGCAAGCAGATCCAACCTTCTGTACAGGAACAGGAAATGGCTTGTGTGGTACAAAGTGAAGGGCATCCAGAAGCTCCTTGTCCAGAAATATCTTCCCATCTGTCCTCTCCTATTTCCTGAAATGCCACCATTAGAAGTTTATTTCTATGTTTTACTGGCTTCCCATTCTTTTTTTCAATGCACATACTATTGGCAGCATTCACACATTAACAAGTTTACACTTAGAGTAACACAGGAATTCATAGTTGTTTTAACTATTCTATCTGAAATACTTTCTTCCAGTAACTAGAGGAAGGCCAGCAATGCCAAGGGAAAGCCAGATTTCAATGACGGTGGAGAGAAAGCTCGTTAGGGATACACCAGACAGCGTGTGGAGATGCATATATACAGCACTTGCGTGCACTTGGATCTTCCAGTATGTGAGACATCTTGTGGCAGGCACTCAGAGAGCAATGCGCAGGTGCTTGCCCCTGGTGCACTGGAACAAGGAACAAGGCTTCATTCATTCATTCAACAGACATTCACCAAGCGCTTTGTGGGCAAGAACCTAGGGCTACCCATTTCAAAATAGATGATGCTTGTTCTCGTTTCTGTTGGGGATGATGGACACAAGTGTGTAAACAGATTGAGTCTGGTACTGGACATCTGTCCAAAGGAAAAGGGTACAGAGGAAAGAGGGCAAGGAAGGCAAAGCACAGCTGGAGTAATTGAGAAGGCCTTTACGAACGAGGCGATGCCGGATGTGACTCTTGAAGGCAGAATGGGCCCCGATGGACACGTAAGGGAAGCTGGCGAGGCTGCGGGGGTGCGCCAGGTGGAGTGAACATGGGTACAGAGGCGGGGCGGCATGAGAGAGACAACCGGCTGAGACCATCAGTTGAGTATGTTCAGAGCACAGGAGGAGTGGGAAATGGGGAAAGATGCGACTAGAATGTTAGAAAGAACTGAGGAGCAGCTCACGGAAGGCAGACGTGGGGCACAAGCTCGACAGATCCTGCGTACCTCCGGGCGTCAGCCTCGGATCTTCATCCCCCTCTGCCTCTGCACCCCTCGCGCTAGCATTCGTCTAGGTTTCCCAGCCCTGGGGACACAAACATAGGGCAATGTTTAAATGACAAGGAGTGCTATCCCCAGTGAGAAAAGAAGGATGTAGTTGCCAAAGATTGGATTGGAGATTTAAGTCTTTAGGGGGCTGAAATATTCCAAAATTGTTTGTGAGTTTCTGCCACCCCATTCCCTAACCGAAAGTGCTGAATGGCATATTCATCTATGAATTAAAATTAATTGTGTTTGGAGACTTTGGGATGTAGCAAATCAGGGTGGGAATCACTGCTGGAGCCCTGGAACTCATTTAGCATATAAAAAAATACAGCACTTTGAAATCCTTAGCGAGACAGATTACCAGCATTAATGCCATTAATACTAATGATGGTTAATAATTGGAAAATCATATTTATAAAAACAATAACGATAACGGACTCAAACCAGATAGCAAACCTCCCAGCTCTAATATAAAATGCTGTATTATAAGCTTCCTGTTCTCTTCTGTTGCTTGAATCTTAGTTATTTTGACACATTTATCCAAGAAAATATCGAAGTTTCTATACTTAACCCAAGAATGACAAATTGCTTCTTGTAAATATTACACTTACAGTAAAATTCACTGTAAGATAAATGATTACATAGATATTGGACCCAGTAGTGGGAAATATATTTGAATTCTAATAAGGACTGGTTCAAGCTTGAAAACAATTAATAACTGTCAATTTCCCATAAACACAATGACATGTAAAACCTCCAAAAAGGGCACGCAAACCGCAATGATTAAAAAATAATGCTGATTAACAGAATGACTGAATACATTAGGATTCTTTTAAATTATCTTTCGATTGCCATCTTCCCACTGTCTGCCTCCTGCCCAGTGGGGGTGACAGGGTTCGGGTTAGCCCAGCATTTAGTCCCCAATATTTTAAGAGCACTTCCAGTTCTTTGGCAGCCAAGAAGGTGCACCATATGGATCTCCCTTCTAGGAAAACCTTGGGGTTCAGCACGAAGAGATGAAGGGAAGTGACAGCCACCAGCCAGCAGCACTGTCACAATTGCCTTCTTCAGCCTCCTCTTAGACAATGACTAAGCATAATGGGGGCTCTTAAGGCCTGTCTGTGTTGCCCAGGGCAGGACACCTTGGATGCTTTCCCTGCCCAACCCTGCCTCTCCCAGCATTTGACTTTCATAGGCTTGGACTCCTCACAGAAGTCTTAGACCCCTAACTCCTCTCAGCGCTTGCTTCCAAGCAGACGCAAGTTCCTAATGGTCAACAATCTATTTACTCGATGCAGAGCCCACTTTTCTTTCTTCTTTCTGATGCCTTCCCTCCAATTTCTAAGGAACCGAACTCTTAGTCTTCATTTATCAATAGGGCTCCTAGAAAGCTCCTCACCGTGTTTTTACTTCCCAAAAGTTTTTGTTCTTGAAAAAAAAAAAAAAAAGAAGAGTCTTTGGAGAGCTAAAGGTTCTCTGGGAGCTGCTCTCACTGAATGGCTTCTCAGATTACTACCGTGTTTCCACATCTCTGATGTAGGGAGTACAAAACACAAGCACACGACCAAGCACAGAATTGAACAGTCCAATAGACTCATTAGACTAACTGCAGCAGACAGACAATCAGCACAAACAACATGTTGATGTCCTTAGATCAATAAGGCTCTGGAAGACATTCAGGTTTAGTGCCGAAAGAAGTTCGTATCAATGATGGTTTGAACCATGAAAAGAGTCTAAAAGGAGTTAACTGGTAGGTAGGGGAGGAGAGGAAAATCTTTCCCTTTTTCTCTTCTAGATTCTTTGGATGGTCCAATAATTAAATTGTTACAAAGCAGATTAACCAAATTTAATTTCCTACATATGGAAGCCCCATAAAAATGTGAGTCCTAAAGGCAGTCAGGCGATTGAAGCTTATACAACCCCCTGATATAAGGGGTATGGGCTTGGGACTACAAAGAGAAGGAAGGCCAGAGGAAGGAAGAGGAGACATTTGGAGAGCAAAGGTTGCCCTGTTACAATGACAAGTTTCTTAGGTAAAAAGGTGTCTCTGGTGATGGCTCTTTCCTGGCACAGGCCCTTCTCCAATGTAAATTTAGGCAGTTGGAGTAAAGAGCTCTTCCTGTGTTTGATTGCCTTTAGCCCAAAGTAATCCTCATGCCAAGAAATATTTGGGGGTGGCATAATCTGCTCTCCTTCAATAATTCTTCCTGATGCATGGAGTAACAACAGAAAAATAGATGGGGCTTTGGAAATGACGTCATTAGTGAAAATGATTGAGCACTGAGATTTTAATTTTGGTTCTTATCTCTGTCACCAAGGCACTTATAAGTTTCCTCTGCAAAAAGGATAACAACTTGCCTCTGTATTCCATTTGTAAAACACTTGGAGTTTCCCAGACAATAGCATTGTTTAACAAGGAAGGCATATCACCATTAATGAATCCTTTGAATTTTAGATTTTAAGATGAACATCAGTGAAAAACAAAAGAATACTTTCAAAAGACTTTAGTTTCTGCAAGGCATTCCAAAGGAGACCCATGTGATTCATGCAAAAAAGAGAGTTACCTGACCTCTAAACCTTGAAGAAAAATGGGTCTGTATAACACCTGCTACAAACTCAAGATGTAAGTATATTGTTAACTTGCATATACAAATACAACTATTCCAAAAAAAATCTAAAATAATTTATTATTCTAGGTTAACATAAAACAATGAATATCTAGCTGCTTTAAGAAGTTATTCCAAATATTTATGTTTAAACAATTCTTAGAAATACTTATTTTGACCATTTCTTGCAAATGTCCACATTCATTCAGATTTTTTATTTGAAGCAATAATTTACCTTACCTGCAAATACAGGTTACAGATATTGAGTATATGAAGATTCTTCTTTTCAAAAAATTTTTAATGTTTTTATTTATTTTTGAGAGATAGAGAGACAGAGCATGAGCATGGAAGGGGTAGAGAGAGAGGGAAACACAGATTCTGAAACAGGCTCCAGGCTCTGAGCTGTCACACAGAGCCAATGTGGACTTGAATCCACGGACCATGAGATCATGACCTGAGCTTACCAACTGAGCCACCCAGGTACCCCAAACATGAAGATTCTGATGTAGATTCAAGAGAATGAAGATAGATCAAGTGATCATGACATTTGCAGACTGACTTGCATTTCAGTTCATCTACTGCCTGATTCTTTCACTCATTCATTTCTTTAAAAAACAAATGTGTTGGGGCGCCTGGGTGGCGCAGTCGGTTAAGCGTCCGACTTCAGCCAGGTCACGATCTCGCGGTCCGTGAGTTCGAGCCCCGCGTCAGGCTCTGGGCTGATGGCTCAGAGCCTGGAGCCTGTTTCCGATTCTGTGTCTCCCTCTCTCTCTGCCCCTCCCCCATTCATGCTCTGTCTCTCTCTGTCCCAAAAATAAATAAAAAACGTTGAAAAAAAAATTTTAAAAAACAAATGTGTATTCAATGTCTATTGTTTCAGGATACAGTAGTGAACAGGAGAACCTTTGTCCCTGCTTATGGGGTGGTTAGCAGAGAAGACAGACACAAAAATAAGCAATTATATTAAATGATGCTATAGATTGCAAAATCACAACAATACTTGGTAACTTCTCCTATAGATAGATGGATTCCAGCTCTTCATCCTTTGATTCTGGACTGGTTTTGTGACTTGCTTTGACTAATAACAGAGGAGAAATTGTGCCAGTTCTGAACATAGGCTTCCAGAGGTCTTGAAGCTTCTGCTCTTACACTCTTGGAACACTTTGACTGCTCTAAACAAACTCAGGCCATCCTGTGGGGGATGAGAGACCATAGAGAGACCCCAGCCATCATAGCCATCTCACCTGAGGCCATTGTGAGTCAGGCAGCTGCTGCTGACCCACTAGATAATTGCAGATGCCTGATCAAGTCCAGACCAGAGCAAGAAGTCCATGGCCCAGACCAGACCAGCAGCACAGTCAAGAGAAGCCAATTGTCAATCTGCAAAACCATGAGCTAGAGACATGTTTTTGTTTGTTTTAAGACACTAATTTCTGGGGTAGTTTGCAAAAGCAAACTAAAACAAATGACCAAAGAAACCAAAACCAAAACCAAAAACAAAAACAAAAAAACAACCCAAAAGGTTATAATAGGGATGACCTTGACCTTAGGGTGCAGAGCATAGAGACATATTGATCTAATCTACTGAAGTCAGAGAAAGCTGTTGGAGGGAAATGACATCCATCGTGAGACCCGCTGGGCGAAAACTAGCGGCAAGCTAATGACCTTAATACCCCAAATATACGAGCTTTATAGAAAAGGAGGCATTCCTACCATATACATCAAAAGTAACTCACAAATATTTAAGCCCCTAAACCTTGGATTCACCCTTGACTCTACCTTTTCTTTTACATTTCACCTAAAATCTTTTGTAATTCTGTCCTCTACTTTTAAAATGTGTCTAGAATCCAACCCCTTTTCACCACCTCCATACTACTGCTCGGGTACAGGCCACGTACTCACCCAAATTATTGCTTTGTGTTCTACGGTCTGTTGGAGTCCCTCGGACAGTTGTCCTGCTTCCCTATAGTCCATTTCCACCACAGGAACTGGAATGAACCTGCTCAAACACAAGTCAGATCTTGCTGCTTGTCTCCTCAGAACTCCATGTAACAGATTGAATGTGGATTCAAAGAAGATGTGATCACACGCTAATGTCCAGAGACTGTGAATGTGACTTTACTGGAAAAAACAAACAAACAAACAAACAAACAAAAGTTGTCTAGATATAATTAAGTTAAAGATATTGAGATGTGGGGTGCCTGGCTGGCTCAGTCAGTTAAGCATCCAGTTTTGGCTCAGGTCATGATCTCACAGTTCGTGAGTTTGAGCCCCTCATTGGGCCCTCTACTGTCAGTGCACAGCCTGCTTCCGATCATCTTTCCCTCTCTCTCTGTCCCTCCCCTGTTCTCTGCTTGCTCTCTCTGTCTCTTTCAGAAATAGTGGCTCAGAGATGATCACATGAACAGTGAGGCAGAGATCCTGTTGATATAGTCCCAAGCTAAGGAACACCTAGAGCCACCAAAGGCAGGAAGAGGCAAGGAAGGAGTCTCCTATAGAATTTCTGGAAGTGGCATGGTCCTGCCAATACCTTGATTTTGGATTTTTGACCTCCATAACTAAGAAAGAATAAATATCTCTTGTTTTAAGCCACTTGGTTTGTGGTCATTTGCTAAGGTAGTCCTAGGAAACTGACACACCTCCAAAGGCTTCATGTGTCATTCAGGTTAAACCATAACTGCCAAAGTCCTTGCACTGACCGACAAGCCCCTGCCTGGACTCTTTCCCCCTCCTTCTGACCTTTCTGACATCATATCCTACACTTTCTCCCTACCTTCTTCACTTGGACCTTTGGCCTTCTTGCTGTGCCTCCAACACACAAAGCAGGCACCCTTTTCAAGTCCTTTGATTCATTGTCCCCTCTATCTAGCATGCCCTTCCCCAGATACCTTGCCTGCATGACTCAAGACTTTTATGAAATGTCTTTTATGTAGTGAGGGCTTCCCTGGTCACTCTATTAAAATTCCATTTACTGCCTAACGTTCCCACTCCCAGCTCAGTCCTGTCCTCCTTTCCTGCCTTACTTCTCCCTACAGCTCTTGCCATCCTCTGAACTAATATACATTGTACTTACTCATTTGTTTGTTAACTATCTTCCCAACTAGAATGTGAGCTCCACAAGAGAGACATTTTTTGAACTTCTCTCATTGCTTTTTGCCCAGCACTTAGGGGAAATGGCCAGTGAACAATCTCTCAGCCTAACAAATGGTATGTTTATGTGTTGAGAAAAGTATATGGGGAATCCAAGAACACCCTACTTCTGCTACTTCTGGGGAACATTTCCAAATCTCTCTAGAAGTCCCATTAGCTGTCGAATAGCATTCATACTGCTAATTCTCTGAAGTAGAAGAGCATAGAATCTCTAATTTTGCAGGACAATGACACTATTCTGTTATGGCAAGACGATCATATACAATTTGTACTTCGCAACCCTTTGGTTTTCACTTGTCACTTTATATTTGACTTCATACCAGGTTCCAGAACTCCCAGCGAAATAGTAATGAGGGTATAGCAGTGGTGCTAACAACAGGTAATGCAAGTTAAAATTGAGGGGCTTAAAGAAGGTTTGAAGGGAACAGGATCAAAAGGTGAATACTTATGTGAAGCAGTCTTGGGACGAGGGACAGAGAACATGTGTCCTTTGCTGATTTTCTTTGATGGGATTTCAAAGAATTTAGGGCATATTCTTACAGAACGGTAGTTTCTATGCATCAACTACATATATACTTGGTTGTATAAACACAGAGTTTGCACTAATCTTGCCTGTTCATGCTTCCTACATAGGGGACTATGAACTTAAATGCCAACATTTGAATTGTTATATATATAAATATGTATATATGTGTGTGTATATTCCTTTCTTCAAAATGTATAGGAAAATATAAATAAAGTGTCACAAGACATCTTTTGCACCATCTTGCCATCAGAGGAAGAAAAATGGAGAAGACAGTTTCCAGAAGTTTCTGTTACCATACCTGTATTATCTGTCTTTAGTAATTTTGCTTTCTTTATGTAACTCTAGAGATGTTTGCATAGCAACAAAAACTGGGACAATACTTCTATCCTTTGAAAAACAATGGGGGGCTGAAATGAAAATATAAGCAATCAGCAGGAACGTAAATGAAAGGCTGTATTCCAGAAGTGGAATTAGTTCAACTAAACCAATGTCTAACATAGTCAAGGAGTTAACAATGTTGTGGTATTTTAATTAGGGTTGGAATTTGGGTTTGGTTCAGATAAAAATCCTCAACTGCTTATCCCTGGCATACCAGGACTGCCCAAACATCTTGGTCTGCAAAATTAGGCTGGGAATAGCGCCCAAATAGGATTTCTGAAAAGATTTTTGGGATTTTCTTCTTTGACTAAGGCTTGAAATTCTGCAAGGATTGCAAGAATAGTCTTTTTTTAATGTTTTGGCTAGAATCTGGGAGTGAAATAACACAAGAAAAATGTTTATGTGTACTTGCAATGCAAAGTTACCTATGTTGCTTATATATATAAACAATGTTTGAGTGGAATTGTTTTATTTATTTTTATTTCGCTCAAGACATCGACAATAGAGAAGCAGACTTAACTATCTGCCTCACTTTGATGACAGACTAAATGGATATCTATTTAAATAAAAATTCCAGCATCTAGAAATTGGCCATATATGGGAATTATAGCATTTGAAAAATGCCCTGCAATATTGTTTTCTAGTGCTTTGCAGTGAAAAGGAGTGGATGAGATGTTATCTTTTCCAAATCTTTTGCACCTAGAAAAAAGTGGTCAGAGGAAGGAATTTTTAGACTCCTAAGTTAAATAAGTTGGAAATATATGGAAATTAGTTACATAAATTCCAAGGAAAATGACCAAAAAAAGGAAAGTGTATCTCATTCTTTTAAACAATTTTTCATGTTTATTTATTTATTTTGAGAGACAGAATGCATGCAAGTGGGGGAGGGGCAGAGAGAGAGGGAGAGAGAATCCTAAGCCACTACATGCTGTCAGCACAGAGCTGGATGTGGGGCTCGAACTCATGAATTGTGAAATCATGACCTGAGCCATAATCAGGAGTTGGACGCTTAACCGATTGAGCCACCCAGGTGCCCCAAGTGTATTTCATTCTTTCAACAAAAATTCATTGAGCACTTTGATGTAGAGGTTACAGTGGATGTAAGAGACCCCATGGAGGTTGCAGTGTAATGGTCTAATAGGGGAGACAAAGAATAAACAACTAAATAACAGCAACTTATCTGTCTACAGTTTGGTCTATTTCCCTACCTACCTATCTATCATGTATCATCATCATTTATTTAATTACAGGCTGCAATATGTTTTATGAAGGATGCAAATTAGGCACTATGCTATAAATAAGTGGAGGACTCTTTGGCTTCTATAGAGAAGGGTCTGGAGCAAGACATAGTGGAGGTGGAAAAACCCAGGAGGAAATCATTGTCATAGTGAGTCTGTACCATGAAGGTGGCTTTGACTAGGGTGCGAGTAAAGGAAATAGGAATGGACAGATCCCAAATGCAACCTAGAGGTGGAAAAATTAAAGGACTTGCTGATGGGGGATAAGGAAAATGGAAGACTTGAGAATGGCTTCCAAGTGTCTGGAGTTAGCAGTGGGTAGGTGGTCACGTCACTCACTGTCAGAAATGGCAAAGATTAGGGGAGGGGCTAGATTAGAAAGAAATCAATATTGAATTTTTTTATTTGCAAGATTTGTGATACCTCTAAGAAGAGAAGTAAATAATATAGGCTGTTGGATATATGAATCAGATGCTCAGTGGAAAGGCCTGGTCTAGGGATACAAATGAGGGAATATAATTACAATCAAGTATCTCTTCTGCTTAAACACCCTCAGGGTATTCCCATTGCTATATAGCATGCAATTCAATGTCTTTAAGATGTCATCGAAGCCCATCTACTATCTTACCTTTACAACCTTATAGGATTTGTGATACATGAAATTATTTTTTCCTGGATGCTAGTATGAGTTAAAATGTAAAGTGACAAGTGAAAAGTGAGGTGCTCAATTCTGCATGGGATCTTCCTTCAGAAAGATAGTGTCCTCTGTGTATTCACAGTTTATTTTTACCTCAGTAATAACACCTAATAGACTACATCACTATATACCTATTTATAGTTCTGTCTACTCTACTAGAACATGCATTCATCAAGGAAAGAATAGTTTTTATGAATCTTGTTATAACCAAGGCCTAATATCCAGAGCCCAGAGTGCTTGACACATAGTACATGCTTAATAAATCTAACTGGTAATGCATATTAAACGGGGCAAATAAAAATTAAATTTGCCTGGAAGATTTTATAGACCCTATGAGCTCAATTCTAGAGTATTATTGAGCCAGTGCAAGGAATCTCATGAGGACAAACTAAATGTTAATAAGTGACATTTTGATCTTCCATGAAATGTTAAATTGGGGTGTATAGTGGATTCTGTGCATGGTAGTGAAAGTTCTGAACTCCACTGACATGCTTGGTACTCAAGAAGGAAGCTGAATGGAGGGAAACTTGTAAGAAAAAGAAACCCGAGGTTCTTTTCCCCACCAACTTGGCTCTTACAGATGTCATTATCAGAACAAAGAGTGTATAGTTTTCTTTCCACTTCTAAACATGCCTAGTCTGCTTCTGGGATATTTCTTTCCTTCTTCAAGTCTATATTGGAAGTGAATTTTCGGCTGTTTTTTCTATAGCAGTATGTTGTGGAGTAAATTTTAGGATACACTATGGCTGACCTCCTCATTCCCTGGGGATGACTTTGTCTACTTATGAGTCCTTTTCCAGTTTTGCCCAGATCTTCTTCAAGAGAAATTTAAAAGGTCTGGGGCACCTGGGTGGCTCAATCAGTTAAGCATCTGACTCTTAATTTTGGCTCAAGTCATGATCTCACATGGGAATGAGCCCCATGTTGACTCCATGCTGACAGCACAGAACCTGCTTGGGTTTCTCTCTCTCCCTCTCTCTCTCTCTCTCTCTCTCTCTCTCTCTGACCCTCCCGTGCTTGTGTTCTGTCTCAAAATAAATAAATATGCTTTAAAAAAAAAAAAGGAAATTTAAAAGATCTTTAGAATCATTCTGGTCTCTAGTTGGCAATAAACTCAAGATCTTCTGGTATGTCTAGTTTTTAGGCCTAAACTATTCTGAGTGACACAGCAAATCCCAGAAGACTTGGAAGTTTTAGAACTATTTTACAATTCAGAATGTGAGCATGACAATGTCTGAGGAAAACTGCTGCATTGAAAGAAAAAAAATGAAACATAAAGGGTAGCAACTTGAGCTTGTGTATTTTTTTTAATTATTAATGTTTATTTATTTTAGGCAGTGAGAGAGAGAGAGGCAGAGAGAGAGAGGGGGACAGAGGATCTAAAGCAGGCTCTGTGGTGATAGCAGAGAGCTGGATGCAGGGCTTGAACCCACGGACTATGAGATCATGACCTGAACTGAAGCCGGACACTTAACCAACTGAGCCACCCAGGCACCTTGAGCTTGGGTTTTAAGAATGGTTTCCTATTATGTGATTAAAGACAGAAACTGTCTGGAATAAGGGACACAATTTCAAATGCCAGCAGGGGCCAGATAGGTAGAGTGAATGATCAGGCAGAAAATCAATAAGGAGGAATGCCTGAATGGCTCAGTTGGTTGAGCATCTGACTCTTGATTTCAGCTCAGGTCATATTCTCACAATCATGAGATTGAATCCTAAGTTAGGCTCCACACAGAGCTTGAAGCCTGCTTGAGACTCTCTCTCTCTCTCTGCCCCTGCTCATCTCTCACTTTCTCTCTCTCTCAAAAATAATTAAATAAACATTTAAAAAAAATCAATAAGGAAACATAGACTTTAAATGATACATGAACTAGATAAACTTGATAGATATACACAGAGCATTCCATCCAAAAGCAGCAGAATACACATTCTCCTCAAGAGCACATGGAATTATCTAGGGTAGATCACATATTACGACACAAAAGAAGTCTCAATAAATTTAAGAGGATTGAAATCATATCAATCATCTTCTCTAATCACAATGGTATGAAGTTAGAAATCAATTAAGAAGGCAACTGGAAAAAAACGCAAATATGTGGAGACTAAACAGCATGCTACCGGATAAACAATGAGTCAATGAAGAAATCAAAAGGGAAATTAAAAAAAAAAGTTACAAACAAATTAAAATGGAAATGCAACTTATCTAAAATCTACGGGATACAGCAAAAACAGAAGAGGAAAGTCTCAGATGAATACAATTAGAAATGAAAGGGAAGTTAAAACTAATACCACAGAAATACAAAGGATCATAAAGGACCACTATGAACAATTATATGTCAAAAAATTGGACAACATAGAAAAAATGGATAAATTTCTAGAAACATACCATCTTCCAATACTAAATCACGAAGAAATAGAAAATCTGAACAGATCATTTATGAGTAAGAAGTTTCAGTATTCAAAAACCTCCAAAAAACAAAAGTACAGAAGCAAATGGCTTCTCTGATGAACTCTACCAAACATTCAAAGGAGATTTAATAGCTAGCCTTCCCAAACTCCTACAAAACATTGAAGAGGAGAAAATGCTTCCCAACTTATTTTATAAGACCATCATTACCCTGACACCAAAACCAGACAAGGACACCCCCAAAAAAGAAAATTATAGGCCAGTATCCCTGATGAACATAGATACAAAAATACTCAACAAAAATAATAGTAAATGAAATTAAATGATACGTTAAAAGGATCATACACCATGATCAAGTGGAATTTATTCCAGAGATGCAAGGATGGTTCAGCATCACACATCAATCTACATGATATACCACATTAATAAAATAAAGGATAAAATCATAGAATCATCTAAATAGATGCAGAAAATGTATTTAATGAAAGTTCAACATTAATTTATGATAAAAAAAACTCTCAAAAAAGTGGGTCTAGAGGAATGTACCTCAATATAATAAAAACCATGTATGACAAAACCACATGAGCATCATTACTGCATGGTGAAAACCTGAAAGCTTTCCCTTTAAGATCACGAACAAGACAAAGATGCTCACTCTCACCACTTTTATCCAACATTGTATTAAAAAGTCCTAGCTGCAGCAATTAGGCAAGAGAAAGAAATAAAAGTCATCCAAATTGAAAAGGAAGAAATATTTACAGATGACATGATATTACATATAGAAAACCCTGCAGACTTTGCCAAAAAAACGTTAGCATTAATAAACGAGTTTAGTAAAGTTACAGTATTCAAAATTAATATAAAGAAGTTGCTTGCATTTCTACACACTAATAACAAACTAAAAAAAGAAAAATTCAGAAAGCACTTCCATTTACAATTACATAAAAAAGAATAAGATACCTAGGAGTAAAATTAACCAAGGAGTTGAAAGACCTATACACTGAAAATTATAGAACACTGATAAAAAATTTGAAGAAGACACAAATAAATGAACAAGCTTTCTATGTTCATGGATTGGAAGAACTAAATTATTAAAATGTCCATATTACCCAAAGCAATCTACAGATTCAACCCCTATCAACATTCCAATGACATTTTTCACAGAACTAGAACAAAGAATTATAAAATTTGTACAGAACCACGAAAGAGCCCAAGTTGCCACAGCAATCTTGAGAAAGAACAAACTGGAGTTATTACACTCTCGGCCTTCAAACTGTACAACAAAGGTATAGTAATCAAAATAGTATGGTATTGGCATAAAAACAGACACATAGATGAATAGAACAGAATAGAGATCTCAGAAATAAACCCACACATATACAGGCAATTAATTTATGACCAAAAAAAGCCAAGAACATACAATGGGGAGAAGGACAGTTCTTTGATAAATGGTGTTGAGAAAACTGGGCAGCCACAGGCAAAAGAATGAAACTGGACCTTTATCTTACACTATACATAAAAATTAACTCAGAATGGATTAAAGACTTGAATGTGGGACCTGAAACCATAAAGCTCCTAGAAGAAAGCATGGCAGTAAGCTCCCTGATATCAGTCTTGGCATTGAATTTTTGGATCTGACCAAAACCAAAGGCAACAAAAGCGAAAATCAACAAGAGGGACTGTGTCAAACCAGAAAGCTTCTGCACAATTAAGGAAACCATCAACAAAATGAAAAGACAACCTACTTCATGGGAGAAAATATTTGCAAATCACACATCTAATAAGGAGTAAATATACAAATTATATAAAGAACTCAAACAATTCAACAGCAAAAACAAACAAACACTGTGATTAAGAAATGGGCGGAGGATCTAAATGGTCATTTTTCCAAAGAAAGCATACAGAGAGGCAACAGGCACATGAAAAGATGTTCAATAGCAGTAATTATCAGGGAAATGCAAATCAAAACCACAATGAAATATCACCTCACACCTGTTAGAATGGATATTAGCAAAAGGACCAGCAAAAGGACACAGAAAAGGACTTATGTGTGAAATATAAAAACCTAAACAAACAAAACAAAGCTCTGATACAGAGAACCGATTGGTAATTTTCAGAGGAGTGGGAGTGGGAGAAATGAGGGAAGGGGATCAATTGTATGGTGTTGGATGGTAACTAGACTTATTGTGGTGATCACTTTGTAGTGGATACAAATATTGAATTATTATGTTCTGAAACTAATATAAACCTGTACACCAATTTTACCTCAATAAAATAAAAAAAGAAGGAAAGTGAATGAGTGAAGCATGCCTAGACATCATCATATACACATCATCATATACCACAAGCATCATCATATACCATAGCCAATTGGACAGTGCATGCCCTGCCCAATCTCACAACACACATAGTAATTAAAAAACACAAACAAAAAACCAAATGTGAGTGGCACCTGGGTGGCTCAGTCAGTTAACCGTCTGACTCTTGATTTTGGCTCAGGTCATGATCTCACAGTTCATGAGTTCGAGCCCTGCATGGGGCTCTGTGCTGACTGCAGAGCCTGCTTGGGATTCTCTCTCTCCCTCTCTCTGACCCTCCCTCCCCTGAAAATAAATAAATAAACATTTAAAAAAGAAAAAAACCCCACCAAGTGTGAGAGAGTCAACATGAAAAACATGTGTCAGATCATGCTACTCTTCTGCTTAGAACTCTCCTATTATCCTCTTCTTTCTCTCCCCGAGTAGAACGCAAGGCCCTTCCATTGCCTCTGTGAGACACTACCTCACCTGTACCTCTGTACCTTGAGTTTACTCAAGCACCCTCTGCTCTTTCCAGCTATTCCAGCCCCTCGGCCCCCTCACTGATCCTGGAACACAACCAGCATGCCCAGGTCTCAGGCCTTTGTTGCATCCTCTGCCTGCATTGATCTTCCCCCAAACTGAAAATGCAGTCCATCAATTTGGCAGTTCTCTATTCAAATGGTGCCTTGGTATAGATGATCACGTGATAGCATGATGCCTCTGTCACTGTCTAGCACTCTTATTCTGTCATATCTTTATAATATTTATCACAAGCAGACATTTTAATATTTCTTAAAACATTCGATGTGAACATACAATGTCACTTCAGTAGACTCTTTTCACACACACACACACACACACATATATATATATATATATATGCGTGTGTGTATATATATGTGTTTATGTATATGTATATATGTATGGATACATAATATATCTATTTACCAGCATATCGTGGTTTAATCCTGATTAGACATCTCAATGTATGTGTGCATTGAAGGGGCTGGATTTAGTTGGGTTTGAAGTAGCATACAGTTTTATTATTTTTCTCAATTTCTCTTTCAATATACTCTGTTGAATTATTTTTTCCTGCCCCAATATGAACTTGCCAGTGTAGCAAAAGCCCTACACCTCAAAGAAATGCAAAATGAGCCATTAATCCTCAAAAAATATGCTATAGAGATGAGTGGAATCATGTAAAATATTGATGTGTATATTTGAGCGATTGATGTGTATTTTTTATTTATATGAATGCAACATATACATTTAATAGTTATTTATTGTGGAGGAAGATCGATGGCAATATCTGCTAATATATTTGAAATTCCATTATAGTGAGGACATTACTCTAAGAGAAAAATACAGCGGAATGAGTTTAAGAAAATTGAGACAAGATTATCTGCAAATCTTCTCAACAATTTGTCTGTAATGACACAGGATTTGTGAACAGTATCAAAGAGAATAAAGGAATCTTTACGTTTTTGCAATAAATAACCTTTTATTCCCTCCCCCTTATAAAACAAAGAGAAACACTTTTAGGGAGAATGATGGTGAAGCATTATGAAAGTAATGGGAAATGCTAAGGAACTATTTCTGTGTCTCATTATACAGCTTGAATTGCTATTCCAGTATCCTACATTTGCTTAAACAGTTAACTACTGCCAAACATAGCAGTAGTCGACTCTCTGGAAAAGAGACCGTGATTGTACTGTCTGCCTGTGGAACATGGAACACACCGATGCTGATGGGCTCGCAGACAGTATGGAGGCCTGGCCCAGACTGAGCCACATGGTTGGTGTTGGAGCCCTTGCGGAATCTTGCCTTTGAACAGTAGAAATGTGAATTAACCCAACTTGGCAGTGAAGTCAAAACTCCCATCTTCAAACGAAGGGAGGATAGTAAAATCAAGGGAACCGAAATGCACAAACAGTGCAAGCTGTAAAATAGTACAGGATTTTTGTTCTCCTTTGACTGTCGCTCCTACATAAAAAAGCAGGCTTCTTCAGAAAGTTCAGGCTGTCTGAATTATCGAGGCCTTCTTCTTTTCCAGACATTGAGAAAAAAACAAAAACAAAAACAAAAACAAAAACAAAACACTGGGTATAAATCCCCCAGTGACTCATCTTTAGAGTAACAGTTTAACCAGTTGGTAAAAAGTGGAGAAAGGGAGGGGTTCTGCTCTCCCCGCATTGAGATTTTCTTTCCAGGATTGAAACACTGTAACAGGCTAAAACTATTAGTGACCTGTTCATTTGGAACAGATTTAATATATCACAATATGAAAGTGATTCTAGAGGGAAGGAGAAGCACATGTATATTTAGATCATATACATTATTAATAATAAATAAACTTTTTTCTGGCTCAGTCTTGGGCTTTCCTTATAAATTGAAAAGTAGGAAATTGCTGAAAAAACACAAATTTCACATTTCCTCACAGTCACTAGGTGGTTATCTTTCATTCAGGCAAACACACAATACTAAGGTCAAATCTCTGAAATCAACGTGAATTACCAAACATTGAAATGAATATCTGAAGAAATGAAGACAAACTATGACCTTTGCTTTAATTATCTCAATAGCTCTACCCAAAGTATTGTGTACTGTACATGAATCTAGAGACACAGTGGGGGACATGGGAACATGTCTCTGAGGACAGAGATCAAAGAATATTTAGATCTATGAGAACTGCAGTTCAGAAGCTATAAAAAAGAAGACCACTATCTCAAGGCTATATAGTAAGGTTATTTCTCCTTATGGTGTTTTCTCTCTCTCTCTCTCTCTCTCTCTCTCTCTCTTTCCACCCCAACCCCATAGATTCCCAGTTCTATAGCTAAATAATCAAGAGAAGTCTAGTAGAATTAAGCTTTGGATCTGTCTTTATTTTACATCTACATGATGGGGGAATTTAATTAATGTCTCCAAATTTCAGAATTTTCATCAGTTATACAAGGATATAAACAGCACCTATCAACAGGTTAAATAGGGATGTGAGGTCAAGGTTTAGAATAGATAGTGGGTGACAAACATTCAGCATAGTGTCTGACATAGGGTAAGTATTCGACATTTGTTAGCCGTTGTTACTCCTCCTTTCCTGCCACTAATGTTTGTCCTATGGCAGTTTACCGAAATTTAGAGATTATGTAGTTTTTGAGCGTAATTCTTCAGAGCTAACTACCTCAGTGTCTTTGATGTCCCATTCCAAATTCCCAAAAGAGGAATTTGATTAGCTTGGACCACAAAGTCACCACCATGCTTATGAACTGCCTGCCTTTTCATGGATGTCCATCCCTGGCCGAATCAGCTGTGCCAGGGGGACATAAGAGAAAAACTGGAATCAAGTGGACTACCCTTCATATAGCAGGAGTTATTCATAAAGATGTATTCTCTAAGATGCATGTGCAGGTTGAGGAGGCACGACAGAAATTCCTGGTAAACCATGGTTCCCCATTTTGCTGATATGATATACATCTAATCACACTATCGGCATGTCACGTAGCTCATTTAGGTCTCCAAATCTGATTGAAGAATTTTCTGAATTTTCAGGTTTCCACCACTGACCAAGGATATTGGACGATTTTCATCTCTTCCCTTCCCTCCGATGACATGAGGTAGAGTCTGCATCTGAACATGAGAAATAACTGGTTGTCTATGTAGCTGAATTGGTCAGTATTGTTTGTCACAGCGGGTCCTCACAATCAATCCAGAAGTGCCACGGTCCTGCCGCAATCAGGATTGATTATTATGAAAGCCAGCTGTGGCTCATCTATTTCACTGCAGATGGCCACAGCCTTTGATTCCATTGAGAAAAGTAATTTGTCACCAAAAACTCAAATGCCGCCTTCACAGTATTTTACTTTCAAAGACATAGGGAGGATAAATGACCATATGGACCTGAATGTGGATTTGTCAGACCTGTGACTGAGTCTTTTTCTGTGCTGCATCTGATGAAATGGGGGCTGCTGGTTCCCACTTCTAAAGTCCCTTTGCATAAACAAATTACAGCGGGTTCAACTGGACATAATTTTTGGTTCTGTGGCTTGCACAGACATGACATGTCTGGGTTCACCGCTTAAAAAAATCCATGTAACTCCCTGTGAAAAGACAAATGTATCACTCTAGTCATAATAATATAATATAATAATATATGAAGCTTCTAACAAATGGCTTTATTGTTGTACTTATTGCTTCCCAATTTTGATAAGCATTTAAGTTTCCATACAAAATTACTTTATTCATTTCAGTAATAAAGAAAGAAATAGATGAAATAGAAGTTTGATTTAAAAGTCTCTGTTTTGCTCAAGATAAGCTGGTAAAAAGACATTTGTTGAAGTTACTAAGGACCAATTTTCAAAAGCTCACTGCTAATTTGAACCCTATCAAAAGAACACACATATGTGCACCCATTTTTCAGTATAAATCAGGAAATATGAATAATTGAAGTGCTTTGTGCTCTAAATTTTCATTAAATATAACTCGGATGTTGGTCCCAGGACTCAGTCTTGTGTCAGGTTTACTTTAGCAAAATAAATTAGAGAAAAAATGGACCAGATAAAGCTTTCTATTAAAAAATCCACACAAACTGAATTAAAAAAAAATGTTTAGGAAAAGCAATGGATTTGTAATGAATTTCTTAGATTCCTGTAAATGTATTCTTTTATTTTTTTTAAGGGTGTTATTGTTTTGGTCATTCAAAGAGCTGATCTTCACTACCCAGATGAAATCAGATTGCTATCCAGTGTAATGAATTCCCTAAAGAATGGAAAGACACTTTTCCAGGGGAGAAATCAGGATATCTTGCTTAATAAATTACTGCTAAAACTTGGAAAAAATACAAAAAGAAAATAAATGGCTG
Source organism: Prionailurus viverrinus (assembly GCF_022837055.1). Classification (NCBI taxonomy): domain Eukaryota; kingdom Metazoa; phylum Chordata; class Mammalia; order Carnivora; family Felidae; genus Prionailurus; species Prionailurus viverrinus. Next base: position 146,183,101 of record NC_062568.1, read on the forward strand.
TAGATCTTTGTGAAACAGGCCAAGTATACTTTCAGTATGTTATTCGATAACTTATAAAGCATGTTAAATCACATGTCATATGCTGGGTAAAATAATGTGTATTATGTTATTGTACTCATTCTAGATTTGCATTGAAAAGAACATATTATCAGCTTGAATGTTGCAAATAAACTAAAACGTAAGCCTTCAGGATAGCTTGAGGAATTTATGTAGTTAGACAGCCTTGGATTCTGAATCTTTCTTTAGCCATGTCCAGTCATCAGATATCTAAAGGTTTGCTATTGTTTTGTCCTTCACCTACAAAAAAAGATGCGATGGTGTTTATCTGCAACTCTTATAGCGGATGGAAGAGTAGCAAAGATCAATAGGTTAATACTTATAAACCACAATTCAGGTGACAAAAAGTCTGCAGATGCATAAAATAAACATTATGCTAATGATAGACTATTGATCATAAAAAAATTACTCTGCTCCAGGGTAACACCTTTCTTTTTCTTTTGTTCTGTGGGTTGTACGTGTGTTAGTCTTAGATAGATAGTAAGTAATAGTTATAATTATCATTTAATAACCCCAAGACTGATGTGAAGGCCAGAGGTCTCAATATTCTTTCTACAAGGATTTTTTTTATTACCAAAGTTGTATACCTGAGACATGAATAAATTAAAACCTTTCACACTTTGTCAGATAAAGCAAAACATATACTAAGATGACAATAAACTCTGTTGTTTTAGCTTTTTGCTTAGGAATCTACTAAATAAAATCATTTTGAAAATAATTTATACTTTGTGTAGTGTTTTTAACTTTTTCAAAGAATTTCCTATTTTTGTATATTTATGTTCATTTGCTGCATATGAGAATGTGGATATGTAGGAAGGTCAGAAAGGAATTACAATTCTTCATTCCAGTTGATTATGATTTTTCTAGTCATCCAGACTCATAACTTCAGTTTAATCTCTATTTTTTCTCTTTGCTCATGACCTTGAGTCACTTGTCAGTCTTATATATTCCTGTACCAAACTATCTCTTGCACTGTCATTGCCACCTGGCTTAGGTATCATATCTTTTCATCTGTATCAGTGTCACAATCTTCAAATTGGTCCTCCCATCCATGGCTTTACCCTTCTTAATTCATTCTTCACTTTGAAAATCTGCTTTGCTACTATCTCTGCTCATAACCTTCCATGATTCCCTACTGCACCTACACTAAACACAAATTCTGTACTCGGATTTCCCTTTTCAGTCCCAAATTCTGGTTAAAGAGACACACTTTGGAATTGGCTTGAATTGAGTTTAAATCTTGATTCTAACCCTTGCTCTTTGTATAACCTTGCAAATATTATTTAAGATCTTTGAGCCCATCAGAAGGTTCATGTGAGGTATAAATTACATAATTAATTAATTGATTGATTGATCAGACAAATACTTATGAAATGTCTGTTATGTGCCAGACATTGTTCTAACACTAGTAATAAAGCAGTGAACAAGAATTTCTAGGAAAATGGACAATAATCAAACAGTACACACACAACTTTTTTTAAAATAAATTTTTATTTTAGATTATTTTAAATTTATAGAAAAATTATTAACTACAGAGAGCTTTTTTATACCTAACTTTGCCGATTACTGACATCTTACATATTAATATATTATAAAACTTAAAGTCATAGTTTATTGAGATTTCCTTAGTTTTTACCTAGTGTCCCAGAATTCCATCCAAGATACCACATTATATTCAGGTGTCAGGTCTCCTTAGGGTCCTCTTGGCTGTGACATTTTTTCAGATGTTTCTTATTTCTGATGACCTTGACAGTTATTTTAATGTTGGGTGGAGACAACTAATAGGAAGACAATAGGCTGGATAAATGGTTACAGAGTAGAGTAAAGAGGGTTGTTATTTCAGATAGCATGGCTAGGCAAGCCACCTTTTTAGGAGATGACAGTTGAAAAGAAACTAGACTATATCAAGACATTAAGCAATAGAACTGTCTACAGGAAAAAAAATTTCTAGACCCAGAAAATGCCAGTTACCCTGAAGTGAGGCCTTGGCGAGTTGAAAAAGTACAAAAAAAGAAAAAAAAAACTAGTATAAATGATATTAAGTGGGTGAGAGAGAAAAAGTAGTTACTGAATTCATTGCGGCAGCATTGGGGATCGTGTGGAAAGATCTTGGATTTATTCTGAGTGAAATGGAAAGACCTTGAAGCATTCTGAGCAGGGGGCTAACATAACTTGATACATATGCTTTTATTTTTTGTTTTTATTTATTTATTTATTTTGAGAGAGAGAGAGAGAGAGAGAGAGAGCATGTGAGTGGGGAAGAGGGGCAGAGGGAGGGAGAGACTCTTAAGTAGGCTCCAAGGGACCATGACCTGAGGTGAAATCAAGAGTCAACTCGGGGCGCCTGGGTGGCGCAGTCGGTTAAGCGGCCGACTTCAGCCAGGTCACGATCTCGCGGTCCGGGAGTTTGAGCCCCGCGTCAGGCTCTGGGCTGATGGCTCAGAGCCTGGAGCCTGTTTCCGATTCTGTGTCTCTCTCCCTCTCTCTCTGCCCTTCCCTCGTTCATGCTCTGTCTCTCTCTGTCCCAAAAATAAATAAACGTTGAAAAAAAAAAAAAATTTAAAAAAAAAAAAAAAAGAGTCAACTGACTGAGTTGTCCAGGTACCCTGACACATATGTTTTCAAAATAGCAAAAGTATGTAAATAATTTTGCATCATGTTCATATGATAATATTTTTTGATTACTAGTCATATACCAAAACTATAGGTCACATGGATTACTATTAACCCAATCATTCTCCAAGCTCCCCAATTGCTGGCCTGTATTCTTCCCTTTGCTAACCGTGTTTCTGTCTTATCTCTCTTTCAGAATCCTGTCTGATCTCAAGATCTATCTCAAATATCACCACTTTCAGAAAACTATTTCCAATCCTTCCCTCTAGGATATTTTCTCTCTCATGTGTAATTACCCTGGGAAACATGATTGTGTAGAAATATCGTAAGACTTAAAATTGGACAAGTTCTTGTTTGAATCCAGGATTGATCTACAGATTATTAGGTTAGCTGAATTTGAACTCTTTTTATACAAAATAAAGATATTTCACTGTCTTACATGTTTGTGTCACCAACTAGATGCCAAGACTGGACCTTTACTACCCACCTGCTTGTACTCACCCACGTTTGTCCTACATTTTCCCTTGAGCTCTTCTTTCCAGCTTATCTCTTATCTCAGGCAAATGGAAAACAAAACTGCCCCTTGAGCAATAGGGACTGCCTTGACAAGACCTCCAGCTGCCTAGACCACCCAGACCAGTTTGAGCTTAACCCCTGACTAACCTCTAGAATGACTAATGATGACCTTTACCTCATTATACTACTAAAATCTCCAGCTGAGGAGGAGCTCAAGCCTCATTTGCATAGCACACAATGTATGTCTAGGCATGTTTCCTTAAGACTCACATGTGAACATATGCCCACTTCTGCATCTGATGACCAGGCTTTCTTATTTAAATATTCATCCTAACACTAAATAAAAAGATCCCATCCACCCTTGCTCAGGGAGATACAGCTTTGTCAGCCATTCCCTGTGATCTCCTCATATGCTCCAAATAAAGTTTTCTTTGTGTGACAACTCAACTTGGTTTAGTTTCTGACTCACCAAGGAACCAACTCATGTTGGTTTGATTACAGTTGTCTTGTGAGGTAACACATTAGAAGTTTAATAAGCTCCAGTTATTCAGAGTAAATTTCTTAAACTTCTATTATGACATTTACCCAATCCCCTTTGATAATAGCTATTAATTTTTTTATCCTTATAATTTCACCTAGTGTCTGCTATGTCTAACTGCTTTGCCAATGCTATGGGTGAGAATGGGAAGTAAATGTGTGTGTGTGTGTGTGTGTGTGTGTGTGTGTATGTATATTATCATAGAGTCCTTGCACTCAAAGGAACTTACTTCAGTGGGGGACCAGATATGGACACATATATTACACATGTATATACACATATATTACAAAGGAATGAATGGGAGGAGGATAAATGTGAAGAAATGGGTTGAAAGTAGAAGGAAGCAACCTCAAGATTCAAAAAATACACCACTGGTATGAGGTTCTATGCTGCCATCAAAGGCATCCTAAGTCACCATCTCTTCCCTGCACAGTTTCTTGATTGTAGTAGGTGCTTGGTAAATGTTACTTGAAAGAGAAGCCTAATTTTACAGAGGAGAACACAGGCATGCCTGGGTAAGCCCATGTTCACAGTGCCACCTAGAAAAGGTAGGGCTAAAGAGAGCTTTACTGATGCTCAGCTCTATACTCACAGTCATCTGGCAAAAAGGCAAGGGGGCCACTTGTGATCACAAATGTGTTCATATTTTTAAGCAGAATCTTCATCAAACCTGTGGACCTTAAGCATTTCTTCATAAATAAAATGACATAAGAAGTGAAGATTATATTTGGCTATGAGAAACCTAATATAAGGTCTGAATATAGTTTGATCTGGGGAAGTAAGCCCATTATTTTCCTAAATCTCAATATGCAATGAAAAAAAAAAGACATTATAATTGATATTTGGTAATGACCTGGCTTGACAACAACTGCAAATGCCCCCAAATTTATGGCCTAATTGGCATGAATATCAACCAATCAGTTGGCAGGCAGTCATTGAGTGAATCCCTGTGCTAGTATCCTGCTAATACCAGATGCTTCCTTCTAAAGCACTTATATTACTTAAAATAATCGTTCAGACTTTTAACTTGCCCCAAATAAGGTATTCACAAAAAGATGGCCCATAACCTTATGGGTAAATGCCATGATGGTTTTTCTTTTTTTTTTTTTTTTTTTTTTTTTGAGGTGGGGGGAGACAGAGAGAGAGAGAGAGAGAGAGAGAGAGAGAGAGGGAAGAGAGAGAATTTTCAGCAGGCTCCACACTCAGTGTGAAGCCCAACTCTGGGCTCAATCCCACAACCCTGGGAATTATGACCTGAGCTGAAATCCGAAATCAAGAGTTAGACCCTCCACTTACTGAGCTGCCCAGGCTCCATTCTTTATTGAGCCTGGCCTGTCACTACCTGAGTTAATCATAGGGGTGATGACTTATCACTTACAAAGTGCTTTTGTATGGATTTTTAAATGTGTTTCTTACAAGGGCGTGGGGGGGGGGGGTTCTCAGTTGGTTAAGCGTCAGATTTGGGCTCAGGTCAGGATCTCACAGCTTGGCTAGAGAGAGTTTGTGAGTTCGAGCTGGGCTCTGTGCTGACAGCTCAGAGCTTGGAGCCTGCTTCAGATTCCGTGTCTCCCTCTCTCTCTGTTCATGCTCTGTCTCTCTTAAAAATAAACATTAAAAAAAATTTTTTTAATGTATTCCTTACAATAGTTCTGAGGTAGCTTTTTCTATTAATTTTATTTTATAAATTAGCCCAAGTGAGTTTTTAAAAGAGCTCATTTCACAAGTGGTTTACACAGGAGTTGAACCTAGATATTCTGATGCTAAAGTCCATCCTCTAGAATAATAATGAAAGAATACTAAAATAAAACAATACTAAAATGCAGTCCTTTGACTGTTGGTAGAGGGATGTGATCAAGTAGCACAGAAGACAAAGTTTTGCTTCAACAGTATTATTTTCCTTCCTACATCTCTGACTCATAGCGAAGTGCCCTTTATCTTATCTGTAACCTCAGAGACTCAAGGTCCTCATGCTTTCCAGTTGACCAACCTCTCTGTAGTCTTTCACTCAGCTCTGCCCTGCAATCGAAATGCCTGAAATACTTTGATCTTTTCCTTTCCTCATGAAAGCAGCTCCTTGGTGCTGCTGATCCTGGCATGGTCTTAGGAGGAAAGAAAGCTCAGGAACCCAATTCAGTAATGACCGTTAATTTCTATTCTTTACCAAGTGACTTTCACCCTGAAGGGAATTCTCTTTACTTATTAATTCATCCAACCTTTCACTTAATCAATAACTATTTATTTGGCAACTAGTAATGCAGTCAGTACTGTGCTAATTTCTGGAGATAAAATGGCGAACAAAGGAGACATAGATCTTGCCTTCGTGATTTTTTTTCTACCAGCAACTACTTCTGTGACAAATTAAGTGTAATTGTAATTAATGCAATGATAGACATGTACAAGATGTTATGAACACTGATAACCTTTTTGAGTCTGGGAAGTTAAAGAAGGTTTCTTGAGGAAATGATTTGTAAGGTGAGATCTGAAGATGAATAGAAGTTTGCAAGATGAAACAAATATTGATTACACAATGAGAAAGTACAGAAATAGACTTAGTAAAGAACTCAAAGATAAATCAGACTCAAATTCTTCACCCAAGGAATTTTAAATATAAAAAGATTAGATTAGATTTATCTATAAATATAGTAGAAGATAGAAAGTGTCATAAGAAATATATAGCAAAGTTCAGTGAGAGTTCAGAAGAAAAATAAGGATATTTCCATCTTAGGAGAACAAAGATGGAATTTGATGGAGATTGTCAGAGGTAGTGTAGTGAATGCTGTGTTGTACCATCCAAACCTCTCACGATCAAGATGTTCGTTCCTCAAAATCCTGTGAGTATTATGTGCTAAGAGCTCATAGCCTTGTCCTTCTCCAATAATTGCTTTTGACTGAAAGGAACCCATCACTCCCAGGTTTATACCACCTCCCAGGATAAAGAGGAGTTCTCAACCAGGGACTGGTTACTGTGGCATTACAAAGATCTGGTCCCCTTACCTGGATTGAGATAATCTCTAAACAATCATCTCAGTTTCAGAGCTTCTAAGAGGATAATTATTTGCAATTATATCATATTTGCAATTATATCACACTTCTACATCCCCTGTCTGCCCAATTCTACTTACCTTTCTCCTTCTTTTTTTCATAATTTTTTTTCATTTTTTAAAAGTTTTATTTATTTTTGAGAGAGATACAGAGTGTGAGCAGGGGAGGAGCAGAGAGAGAGGGAGACACAGAATCCGAAGCAGGCTCCAGGCCATGAGCTGTCAGCACAGAACCCGATGCAGGGCTCGAACTCACAAACCGTGAGATCATGACCTGAACTGAAGTCGGTCGCTCAACCAACTGAGCCACCCAGGCGCCCCATCCTTTCTCTTCCTTTATAGGGGTTCTCAAAAACACTGCCCAATAAACCTCAGCACACAAATCTTAGAATCTCAGTGTCTGTTTCCCAGGCAACCCAACTTGAATCAGTTGGTTTGGGAAGTAGTCCTAGAAAGTAGACCATAAAATGGAATTTGGGAGCTGGACAGACTAGCTTAGCCATGCGGATTCCATCACCAGTGGGGATTGGAATATGGATAGCTCTTGACATTCTCTAGCAGGGCAATCGTTAATTCTTTCAACAATCTAACAGTGAATTGGATTTGGAACAAGATATTGATGGAAAGGAATGCAATAGTGGTGCAATATTTCAGGTGTTTTAGAGGCTTAAGGGAAATTGTAAGTATAAGTACCATGGCATTTGATGGCTGTTGCTTGGGGGAATCTATACATTGGAGTAAGCCAATGGAAGGCTAAGAATAATCACCAGTTAAGTGTAAAAATCAGAGGCCCTGCTTCAACAGCGTAAAAAAGACTTGTCTCCTGTTGTTGGAAGGCTGAATAAGCTGTGAGTCAGCCTAGGGCTTAATTATGAATAACAGATCTCCAGAAGAAGCTGAATTCTCCATATTAGCAAACTTGCTATGCCACGGTGAGAAATGGGTTAAGAACATTTAAGTTTCTCTTCTACAATTCTTGAGTCTTTAGATTCTCTCAATTCTTTGGGAGTACAAAAGTGGTTCACTGCTCCCAGTTAAAGGCATTACGTAAACATGAATCAGAGATCTCTGCTTTGCAAGACAGTATGTATACTCTTTGGATCTAACCCTACCTTCCCTCTTGGTCACCAGAATGATAAATCAGGTCAAATCACAATAATAAATCCAGTAGATAAGTGCTAAGCCTGCTAATAAGCAAAAAGAACTATATGCTGACAACAAAGGACATGGAAAGATCCCCAAATATTAGACATTTTGAAAGCAAGATAAAATGTGATGCAAGTAAGGTTGGAGTTGTAACCAGGATGTGGGGAGATGTCGACTTGCTGAAAGCAATGGAACTCATTAATAGATAATGTTATTTCTAGGCATGTGGGCAGCCATGAAGGGTGTTATCTATTTGTGCAATTTTTTTTAAAAAAGAATTGATAACTAGGAGGACAAGGGCAGCTTCCATAAATAAATCATATTTCTTGCTCTATTTCTATGACAGTCTGTTTTCAGATCTGGAATTATCAATGACTAAAAAAGAGGTCACAAGAAAAAAGACCCTGCAATACTATAACAAGTAAATGCAATAACTAATACCCTAGTTCTTTTAACTGAAGCATCTATGCCACACTGGGAAAAGAGGATTATCAGACATTTTGAGGACTGTTCGATACAAGGTCTCAGCTGATCTTGACATCCAGGGTACCTGTCAGAGTGGAATTTATGAGATCCAAAAAGAGACATACTTGGTAGTTGGCAAAACTCTCACATTGATTCCTTTACTCTATGAAATAAGAACTATCACAGGGAAGGCCAAGCAGAAGCTTCTCAAACTATTCCCTCAAAACCCTAATTAAGATACTTGATCAAAAACAATACTGCATCCTGAAAAGAATGGCAGATATTTGTGCCACCATTAAAGTCTTCGGGGATATAGGATGATGGCCCTCACAATACCCTCCTTTTAATTCATCAGCCTAATTTCTATGGAAACAGATGAAGCCTAGAAAATGAAAAAAGACTTCTGCAGATTCAACCAAATAGTGACACCAACTGAAACTGTTATGTCAAATGTACTGTCTTTGACTGAAAGATTAACATGGCCTCAGGCATGTGGTTTATTACCACTGAATTAGATCATGTATTCTTTTCCATATCCATCAGGAGAGCGGACCAGAAGCAAGGTGAATTCTCATAAGGTGGACAAGAGTACTTATTTACTGTCTTGCTCCAAGTCTTGTGCTTTCTATGAAAATATATTCAGAAGGGATCTAGATTTATCTATGCCACTGATACATGCCACATGACAGCACATTGGACTACTGTATTGACAATACCGTGTTAATCAGATCAGCTGAGCAAGGAGTGGCAAGTACATTGAAGACCTTAGTAAATATGTAAACTCTGAAAGATTGGAGGTAAATCCAACGAAGAGTCAGAGAACTACCTTATTAGTGAATGTTTTCAGGGACTAGTGTATGCCAGGGCATCTCTTCTAAAATAATGGGAAATGATTGCATCTCATACTCCCAACACTAGAAGTAAATATGGTATCTGCTAAGCTTCTTCAGGTTCTGGAGGCAGCATATTCACATGTGGGAATATCCAACCCATTTACCGAGTGATATGGAAGGCTGCCACCTTTAAAGAATACACTCTGTGCAATCCAAGCTGCAATTCAAGCAGCCTTGCCACTTAGACTATACAATCTGTTCCATCCTCTGGTGTCTGTGGTGGGTAAAATTCCAAAGAGAATCACAATACAGGCATGCAGTTATCTGTTGCATCATGCCATCTATAGCACAGTACTAAACACTATTCACATAAACAACTCCTATGGGCTGCTGAATTCTGTTAGACGTGGAGAATCTGACTATGAATCATCAAATGTTCATGGGTCCAGAGATGCCCATTGTGAGCTGGGTTCTGGCAGATCCACTGAGTCGTAAGTTTGGGCAGGCCAAACAGAAATCATCCTAAGATGGAAGTGGTTCATCCAGAATGAGCCATGAGGAGAGCCATGGGGTACAAGTAAGAGGCTTGAACAGGTTGCCCAGGACCCCATATCATCTATCATAGTTGCACTGTCACCTTTTCCTTACCTTACTTACACCTATGTCTACAAGAAGGGGTATTCATTATGACCAGGTGATGGAAGAGAAAAAAGGGCTGAGTATGTTTCACAGTTGGATTGACTTGGAATACGATTACAAGTGCACTAGAGGTCCACTCAGGATGCTCCCAACAGAGTGTGTTAAGGGAAATTCTCCAATTAAGCACAGCTTTGGTCAGTGTACCTAGTTAAGCAGTGTACCTAGTTATGTGGAAGGGGAAGTGGCCCTGGCTAAGAATATATATGGACTTGGGGACAGTGTCAAATGGCTTAGATCACTGGGTAGGTGGCTTGAAAAGAGAAAGAAAGGAATATTCAAATAAGGAAGTCTAGTATGTGACTAGACCTATGTGCATGGGCACAAAATGTGGCAATCTTTGCATTACATGTTAATTTCTACCAAAGACCACCCACTATGGAAACGTTACTAAATAACTAAGTAGACTGCAGCACTCAGCCAGTTCACATCTGTCAGTCTTTTGTTACCAGCTACCCAAAAACTGCCAAAATGGCTTATGAACAGAATAGCCATGGTAGAATGGGTGGTGCTCTAACATGGTGAGTACCTACTCACCAAGACTAATCTAACTACTATTGCTACTTAGAGTCTAACATGTTGACAAGTCAATAATGAGCCCCAGATATGGTACCATTTCTTCAGGGAACCGACCACCAACTTGATGGCAAGTTGATTTCACAGGATTACTTTTACTCCAGAAGAAGCTATGATTGATACGTCTAAAATCATAAGCTATTCCAAGTATGGGTTTCTATGTCCAGCTTGCAGAAGCTCAGCAAACACCACTACCTGAGAGTATATGATCCATGACCATAGAATCCTGCCTAACATTTTCTTGGATCAAAGAAGCTTCTTTAAAGCAATGGAGGTATGACAGTGGGCACATGGTCATGGGATACACTGGTCCTGTCACATTCTGCATCAACCAGTCATTGCCAGTTGAACAGTCTCTTGAAAGCACAACAGAGGTGCCAATTTGCTGATGATACTTGGTGTGGATAAGTACATCCCATAGGATGTAATATTCAATTAAATAAATGATCGTTAAAGGGTGCTTTAACACCAATATGTGGAATACATAAGTCTGTAGAAATATCAAGAGGCAGAAATGTAAGTGGTCTTACTTCCCATTGTTCACAGGGACCTATTTGGGGAGTTTGTGAGCCACACATCTATCACTTCAGGCTCTGTATGTCTAGAAATGCTAGTTCTTAGAATGGGAACAGTTACCTCAGGGGACATCTCATGAATTCCATTAAGTTTTTATGTGATGGCTCCTGCCCAGTCACATCAGAGTCTTTTTGCCAAGAGAACACGGACAAGGGAGAACAATAATGTTGTAGGTTAATTGATCCTTATAACCAGGAGGAGGTAGGGCTGCTATTACACAATGGGAGCAAGGAAAAATAGATTAGGCACCCAGGGGACCCACTGGGGCATTTCTTGGAACTCCCCGTATACAACTTAATGGTAAAAGGAAAAGGTGAATCAGCCCTGGTCTGAGAAATTTATTGTGACCAGGGAACCAGACTCTTTAGGGAGTTCACCCTACATGGTAACCTACTTAAACCAGCAGAGGTGCTGGACTAGATGTTGGGGAATCTACAGCAGATATTGGAGGAAGGACAATGAATATTAGATGCAATCTTGGGCTCTACTTTTTCCCACTAACCTGCATCTCCTGAGTTGCCCCAGGAAAAAAGACCAACCAGAATTCTAGAGTTTTTCCTAAGTAGGACGAACGGCTCCATGAAGCAAGTAGATCTGAGTGGCACAAGGAACAGGTCGCCTGAAGTGGGTGTGTTGTCTTGTGCACATCTGCTTTTAGGATCTACCTGATTACTGGCCACTGACTATTTACACGTAGCTCCATCCCACTCTCTTCCTCTCAGCTGAAGGAAGCTGCCTTGCTAAAGTCTATGTCCCATGTCCAGGGCTGCCTGCATCCAATGATTGGTGAATACAGTGTTACAAATGCCTGCCTGGTTCCTGTACCTAGACTGGGGACATGTCTGTAAAGTATCCCCAGAATCTTAGTTCTCAGTAAGATTTGCTGAGTCCCCTGTTGTAATATTATCCAACTTTAACTTCAACCTCTACCCAAACGGCCCTAATTTCCCTCGATCTTTTACAGTTACCGTTCCAGAGAGCACTTTCCAATTAGACCTCTATCTATTCGTTTCAGAATCTCAAAGCCTGTTTCTGAGAGAATCTGTCCTATGACACTTGGGTAGGAGGAGAGACTATTTCCTTTTAAGGAAATAGCTTGTACAAATTCACAGAGGTGGAAAAGTGATAAGTATGAACACTTAGTAATTTACTGTTGGAGTTTAGATGTATTGGGGAACATGCTTGGGAAGAGAGATTGAAGCCAGATCATAAAAGACTTTGAATGTCAGGAAGGTTGTCTTGAATACCTAATTTAATTGGCAATCTGGAACATTCATGGCTCTCAGAGCAGGCAACTAAAGTAAACTGCACTTTGTTGTGGTAATATTGCAAGGTATGTAAATTGCTTTATAATCCAGGAAGGGTTCACATTAAAGAACCATTGGAGGGATTATCTTCAGTTCCTGAGGGAGAAATCTTTTTTTTTTTTTTTTTTTTTTTTTTTTTTTGCCATGGTTAGTGACAGTGGAAATGGTGAGGAGAGTTCCCAGGCAAGAGTTTCGAGGTAAACAGGGCTTGGGCTTTGATTTGATGTGAGGACAAGTGAGAGCTGGCAAAATGTGATATTTCTGGAAGTTTGAGAAAGGCGTTTTGGGGCCTTTCAAACTCTTTAGAAGAACCAGGAAGTGCCATTTCACTGGGTTTCTTTGGAGATAATATTGTAGAAATCTTCAAAGGGCGTGGGGAAGTTTTTTGTTCAGCAGTTCCCAACTAAAATCCTCCCAGCTGATTACAGAAATGTTTCCTAATCTCTGTGCCCATTTTCTCCCTAGGTCCAGCCTCCTCCATTCATTTTATGTCTTTGTTCTTTTGGGGATTAGCCGAGACAAACTGTGACTAGGCCACATAGCTGCTTCTCTGTACCACAAACTAGGACACTATTGTACAAGCCCCTTTTAAGAGCAAAGTTTTTTAATGACCCTAAGCCTTGACTTAATTATTCTTATTATAGTATTACTTAAATACGTTTAAACATAAAAATAGGTATAAACCCTGCATGCTTTTTGGCTTTATATAACTATGCATAAGAAAAACCATTTTATAAGTTCAAGTCAATAAAAACTACAAAACCAATAAAATTTAAATTAAGATCATTAATTTAATGGAGAGATGAAGTTGTTTCGTGGAACTTAAATTGCTGCTCACAACCTAAATGACAATCAGGCTCTTCTGAGTTTGGAATGCCAGTGCTATCTTATCACTTATTCCGACTTCATTTGCTCACCATTTTCCATAGTCAAACTACAGAAAAATCTTTGTGAGGATTTCAAATGAAATTGGTTGGCCTTTTCTGGGCAATATTCCTCATTTATCTACGATGTGCAGTTCTCATTAGCCTTAGACAATTAAAGGGGTGCAACTTGATCCCGTGATATCCTGAACACAAATGTGTATTTGGAAGCCAAAAGCAAATTATAGTTTTCATCCAAATGATTTACAATATGATTACTGACAAATTTTTAGGTTACCATACCAAACATAGATCTAAATCTTGAGGAGCTCAGGAATCCAGCCTATTAAAAAAAAAAAAAAAAAGAAGTTTCTTGGTCCACCACTGGTCTGTGAGCTGCTACAAGCATTCTGAATTCTTTCTTTTGTTCTTTTGGGGCTATGACAAGCAATTCTATAGAATTTCATCTTAATGTATAGTTGAAGCCTAGTTACCAGTAAAGTACTATGCAAATTCTTCAGGGGGACCATGATTTAGTGTTTATAAGCCAAAATTTGTATAATCCTAGATTTGCTGAAGTAATTTCTTTGCTAAGTAGTTTGGTTGCCACACCAGCTTGGAGATTCTGAGAAGGTCCTAGAGATGAGTGGCCTTCTATCATCCGCGGGAAGGCTGCTTGTATAAATGCTGTGAAGCCTGTCTTGTGTTGGTGATGATTTTCAATTATCATTCTTGGCTTTTCTGTGTAAGTTCCTTTGGGTTTAGGCTCATCATGATCTACCTTGTTGTGTATTTATTTAATTGTACTCTATAGTGGTAGCAAAGTATAATTTTACCACTAATTTTCTGTCCTCTAATCTTATAATAACTTGACTCTAAGGTATATACTGTGAATCATCTATGAATCATCTATATCACTTAATCCTAACCTCCTCTTCCAAATTTAATTGTACAGTGAGCGATATTTCACTGCCATCATGGAGCCATATTTTCAATGAAAATAAAGAACAGGAAGATTAAGTGAGTTTCAGGGCCATTTGCCTTGTTGAAATGAACGCAGGTCAAAACAGTTTGAGAGCTACTATTCTAATTAGCAGGACACCTCAAACTAGGTTATTTGTCTTTGTCTCTGGCTCTCCTCTAGCAGAATCACACTTAGTAACGTGTTCTGTAAGTTATCTTTGTGTAAACTTATTTTTCATAATTTGCTGCTTTAAATCCTTGATGATTGGATCATAATTTAAATAAGAAACAATGTGGAATGGACCCTTAGTGTAATTCTAGCCCTAATAGGTCAGATTTGGTATAAAACTTGTACATGCTGGATCAAATCCAGATGGCTTTATTACCAAATGAACCAGAAGGATCTCATTATAACACTTTTACATCGAACATGGTCCTCCCATAGAATGGATTTCAAAGATAGCATAGTGAGAATGTAGTGCAAATGAAAACGAGATGGATAGCTCTTTTGATGGATGAGAAATGTAGGTAGAACAGGGGATAGAAGAAATGTCTTGGGGAACACAGATGAAGATGATATAGGGAACCTGAATCTGGAGTTATTTTAAGCATTGGCCTTGGGGTATGAAAGGCAAAGGAAACAAAAAGCAAAGTCTATGAAATTTACTTGAACGTCAGACAAGTGCCTGGCTGAAAACATTTGAAACTGTTATACTCAAATCAGTTCAATATGTTCAGTATTATTATTATTTTTATAACTAATTTATTTATTTTAATACTGTTGAGCACTGTAATAAACCACACTTCTCCGAATTTTTTCTGGCACCTTTCTACAATAGAGCCTCACACATTTTCTGTTCTCTGGGTTATTTAAAGCATTCAGTTGTCTACTAATTTCCCTAGGTATCTTAAGTACAAAAATATGAATTTAAAACAATAAGGGAAAGGCCTACATTTTAATTAAAAGAAAGTTGCTGAGGCTTATGGGTAGCCCAAATAGAACTTTGCTATGTTGTATTTCATTTCGTATTTTCATTGCATTTCTTTACTATTTACATACAATTAAAGCTCCTTCCCATGAGATATAAAGGCTTGGGTAAATACAATCAATGGCAGCACTTTTGGAAGAAAGCTTCGTGGTTAGTTGGTGGTGGCGGGATTTGCAGAAGCTCTGGAATTTAAAAGATGGTTTTTATTGCTTAGCTCTTTCTACGGAGTGAAACAGATGACGTGGACAAGGACGCATGTAAATCCAACACTCTTCCTTGAAAAAAGTTACCAAAATTACCAAGGTAGTCTGTCTATACAAACCTATTTCTGCATCTAATTTCTCAAATTCTCTTGAAGACACAACTGGTGGGTTTCTGTTTCTCAAGTTACTTATTTTTCTGTCGAAGTCTGCATGTGAATAAAAATCTCAAAGTGAATATCTGGAGTTGCATTAAATAGTTTTTTGAGGGGTGCCTGGGTGGCGCAGTCGATTGAGCGTCCGACTTCAGCCAGGTCACGATCTCGCCGTCTGTGAGTTCGAGCCCAGCGTTGGGCTCTGGGCTGACGGCTCAGAGCCTGGAGCCTGTTTCTGATTCTGTGTCTCCCTCTCTCTCTGCCCCTCCCCCGTTCATGCTCTGTCTCTCTCTGTCCCAAAAATAAATAAAAACGTTGAAAAAAAAATTTTTTTAAATAGTTTTTTGATTCCCTGGCATCTTGACCAAACCTCTGCTTCTTGATTTTTGCCTCTGCCTAAGAATATACATCTTAAATGATGTTTCCTTAAACTTGTAGTGTAAGGATACTTATTTAGGCAAAAGCTTTCTAATAAATTCGGTGAATGAAACTCATACTCTGCTTTAATCTCTGCACTTTTCCAAAGCTGCATGGTAACAGCTACATCTGGAATATTGAAATTCCAGAAAACCAGGATGAATGATGCACAGATTTCTTAGAACTAGGGGTTTTCTGGTTTCAGAACAGTTCTGTCTTCTCCCAGTTTGTATAATCCCCACGTACTCCTTCATCCATGCAAAACTGTTCCCACACACTTTTTGCCTCTGGGGTCTTTTCTGTTTATGCCCTGTCAACCACCTCTTCCATAGCTTGCCAAATATGTCCTCCCATTGGTCTCTTTTTCCACAAGGAGCTATTTTGTTCTTTCTGTGGCTGCACAGATTGAAGGAAAGGAGACAATATTGAACAAGGATATACTTACGTATTTCCTCCTAAAAATTAGAAAACTTTTATCTCCCCCGTATTTAAATTTCTTCACATTGTACATAGTAATAAAGTCATATACAACTGCATTATCTTTGTGTGTGTAAACAACTTTCTTGAACTCATCCAGGTCTTTAAAAAGGACTATGTCAGGGAACCTGAGTGGCTGGGTCGGTGAAGTGTTTGACTTCGGCTCAGGTCGTGATCTTGTGGTTTACGGGTTCCAGCCCCGTGTCAGGCTCTGTGCTGACAGTTCAGAGCCTGGGGCCTGCTTGGGATTCTGTATCTCCCTCTCTCTGCCCCTCCCCTACTCACGCTCGGTCTGTCTGTCTGTCTAAAAAATAAATAAACATTTAAAAAAATTTTTTAAGGACTTATCTCTATATAATGCCCAAACATCCTGCTGAAAAATTCAGTCAAATCATTCAGTTGTTTGGTTGATAAGACACCATATATTTGAATATGTTTAATCAGAAGATATCCAGCAACTATTTCTTAATGTCTGGATGAATGGGTATTGTTTAAATAGTGATATATATGTGTGTGTGTGTATATATATATATATTTTTTTTTTTCAGTTAACTATTCTGGTTTCAGTGGTCACAATTTGCTATTAATACCTAGAGAGAGAAATTTATTTGCTGTGACCACATTGTTGATATTTTTTTTTAATATATTTTTTTAATGTTTATTTATTTTTGAGACAGAGAGACAAAGCATGAACGGGGGAGGGTCAGGGAGAGGGAGACACAGAATCTGAAACAGGCTTCAGGCTCTGAGCTGTCAGCACAGAGCCCGACGTGGGGCTCGAACCCACAGACGGCAAAATCATGACCTGAGCGGAAGTCAGCCGCCTAACCGACTGAGCCACCCAGGCGCCCCGCTGATATTTTTTAATAATCAGACCCATTCTAAGAAAAAAAAATTCATTTCAGTTGATCACACAGATTCTTTTTCACACAGATTTCTTTTTATTCTAAATGTCACATAAGAAGTCTTTACATATATATTTATATATGTACTTATATGTCTTTATGTATATAAAGTAATAGAGACATTCATAAAACTCACTTTTAACAAATGAAGCATTATTTTATTTTATTATGCAGTAATGTATAAAAGTAGCAACTGTAAAATTCATTTTTTATTCCCTTATAAAATGTGCAAAATAGGGGCTCTTGGGTGGCTCAGTCCGCTAAGCGTCTGATTCCGGCTCAGGTCATGATCTCGTGGTCCGTGAGTTTGAGCCCCGCGTCGGGCTCTGAGCTGACAGCTCGGAGCCTGGAGCCTACTTTGGATTCTGTGTCTCTCTCTCTCTCCCTGCCCCTCCCCTGCACACTTGCTCGCGCGCACTCTCTCTCTCTCTCTCTCTCTCTCTCTCAAAAATAAATAAACATTTAAAAAAATAATAAATAAAATTTGCAAAATAAAGGATTTAGACAAGAAGGGGGAGACCATAAAAAAGTTACTTAGTCTTATATTGGTGTGAATATAAGTATTCTTTATCAAGAAACGTTACTGTTTATTACATCATTGGTATCAACACACTATTTTCAGTAAGTGAATATTTATTTTTTTGTTTAATCAATCTTTAAATTTCCTTCCTTTTTTAACTTCTTAAGTATTCACACAGTTCTTATCTTGAGTAGGCATTTTATACTTAATTTACCTGGAAATATTTCCATATTGCAGTGTGAATTTGGTTTTCTTATTTGGATTTGATTGTTTCTAAAATTTTCTGAACTTGGGTCTACACACACACACACACACACACACACACACACATACACTATTATATGGAATAAAACCAATGACGAAATCAGTCAATTCTTTGAGGTATTAACCAGATTTTTCTGACATAATAATGGAATTTCTTGGTCAGAATAAATTAAATAATTTATTGATTTGTTTTCCTTTAATGTAATTTAACAAGTGTTTATTAAGCATCCATTTTATACTTGAAATTAAATGCATACATAAGAGCTGTTTGGGTTAGCTACAAGTTTCAGTGCATTCAAAGTAAATATATTGATTTAAAAATACAGAAATGACATTTATACTTTTTGTTTTTGTAATCTGGTTGTACTTCTCCACTCAACCTTACCCCTATACTGTCTAAAATAAACTATTATGCAAGTTCTTATTTGTTGAAAATTTAAAATTTAAAAATAATAATTAGTTAGTAGTTCTGTGGATAACACAAACAAACATCTTAAAATTGTGACTTCACTAAACAATTTGGAAATTTATTTAATAATAATAATTCCTCTGTCCTGTTAATAATTCTTCTCTCATTTCTATCCAAGTCCCATATTATGTGCATATCATAATATTTGATAGTCACTTTATTAATTTATACTAAATTATTGTAATGACTTCCGTGTGAATTTATATTGTCTATTTCTTTACAGAAGCAGCAAAATTTATTATCAGAAATATAATTTCTGTAACTGTGTATAGTTATTGTGATAAAATTGGCTGTAACTGTGACAAGCCTTTGAAAGTAAAGTTTAAAACTGGAATCTAGAGTAGCAATGATTGATTCACAGAACATTTATTCAAGGCCTAAATTTAGCTTTCTCTTTGGTGCCGAATGTCAAAATACTTATATATAGTGTGTGTACACACACATTAACAAACACATAAACATTCATATACGAGTACTTGAAACTTTTGGTCATTTTCATTATTTAAGTAGTAACAGAACCAAAATGGAAAAACACTTTTCTAAAATTACATAGAAATAATTTCCTCAAATAATAGTTTTAGAAGAATAAAATAATGATGAAAAAGTTACTGTGGCAAATAATTTTGGAAAGTTTCCTCTGTAGCAAAAATAATAAGATACACATCTCTTAATAAAATGGGAACGAGACAAATAGTATGAAATATCTACCCAAAGTGAATGGCTTAAATGAGCACATATTGGTTAATAAAAATGAAATGAAGAATTCAAACACAAAAAATCACTACTACTGCTGAAGAAAGACATTATGTGATCTTCTATCTTTAGGACTTCAGTCAGCAGGAGCTTGAACGTGGCTTCCCACTGTCAGTGCTAAAGAGATTAGTGATGTAATTGTCATTGAATCTGATGTCCTTCTAAAAAAAAGACCTGAATTTGAAATGCAAATAAGAATTTATTGAATCTTTTATGACACAGTAGAAGAAATAAAGAACTCAGTTTATGATGAGTAGAAAAGATTGACAACTAGATAAGAGCTATGTTTTCAGCAAAGTAACAAAACAAAAGAAACAATGACATCAGACATTTTGGTGGTTTCATTTTAATCTGCAAACAGATTTTATACTAACATGAAGACAATTAAAATATTTAAAAAATCATCTTCTAGGCATCTAATCGTTGAAACAACTACTTTCCCTTCACCCAAGCCATTTAATGGGCTCAAATGAAATCCGTATGTAAATCTTAAATACTTGAAATCCCCATTGTTGGTAACAAGCATTGCATGTATTAGACACTATGCCCAATAGTTGTAACCCTGAACTGTGTCAGTAATAGTGGACATATCTGTTTTGGCTTCAGGGAATTGAAGGAGCCTGATAGACATATCCAAGAATCTCTATTTATATTCTGTAATGCAACAAAAGATGTATAAGCTGTTGTGGAAATTCTTCATTATAGAGGGAAACTGTATAATCTTGGGCTTTGTTGGACTCAATCCAAAGAATTTTAGTGTATAAGAATGTGTTTTGTAGTCCAAAGGCTGATATGGAGTTGCCATTAAAGGAACATGAGTTATTGTGAAAAAAGAAAAACAAAAAACAAAAAAACAAAAAAAAACCCACAAAAAAACAAAAAAACAAAAAACAAAAACAAAAAACAAGCTAGATCTCTGTTAATACAATGTGGTTCTCTAACTTGACCAGGAAAAATTACCGATGTCATAAACGGTGGCTAGTTAATTCTTTGAATCCTGATGGTATTAATTGTGACATGGTTACAGAGCATGTGTTATATGTCAGATTTAGGCACAAGAAACATAGCAAGTGTTCCCTTTTTAAATCAGTTTGCACTTCTTTTGTGGACTTAAGGAGTGTTTAGAGAGTAACACATAGCTTAAACTGTGATTTGGGAGAGAGGGTCAACATGAGTTCTGAGAAGAGAGAGGTCATTGGACCAGTGCTTGGCTGAGGCATGAAGAAAATATTTAATTTACAAAGACAAGGCAGGAAGAGGAGATCATGTCAGGCATGGAGTGTAACATGCTAAAAGTGAAAAGCTTAAATAACAATATTAGGTTGAATGATAATATTAGTAATAGCAAAAAACATTTACTGATTGCTTGTGGGAGTCTCTGTTCTAAGCACTTTCATCTGCTACTTTACTTCATTGTCACTCTTTTTGCTTATAAATAAAGAAACAAGATTCACAGACAAGTGTGTGACTTCCAATGGGAGGAGCTGAGGTCAAGATGCAGGTCATCTCAGCAGCTGGTTTAATTGGTTGAAATGACCAGATGTAAAACTTGTTTATTGTGGGAAAGAATCAACTTAGTGCTGACCTGGTATAGACATCTTAGTTGGTGTTATTAACTAATGTCAGATATGACATATTTTATTTTAAAATCAGGTTATTGCATTTGTCTATCTTCAATCATAGAAAACTCCAATTCCAATATTTGTGAAGAAGTTACTGGTCATATAGCTAAAAGTGAATGGTAAGTACATAGCAAAAGAGAAGCATTATTATGTAGTAACTTTTAGTTTGTCTATTTACTGAGTTTCTTTACCACCCCAAAGCAAGTTAAGTTGTTCAAGTCAGAAAAAAAAAAAAACAACAAAAACCTTAAAAGAACCTTTAAAAAACCTTTAAAAACCCTTAAAAAAAAACCCTTAAAAAAAAGTTTGAAATGACCAGTTGTTCAAATAGAAAAATGGAAAAAAAAATCCTAATTTCTGGACAGTCTAAATGTGGAAAAACCATTAAACACTAAAACATGAGGCAAACTTACAAATTCTCTTCCTAAATTAAAATCAAAATTAATATTACAAAGTCATTACACTATAGAGCTGGATATAAATGTAATTAATTGATGTTAGAAATATCATACAATTTAATAGAACTATTTTGCTAATAGATTTTCAATTGAGACTCCTGACTATAAAATAAGTCACTTTGATGGACTTTTCTGGAGAATCCTAATAGACACAGTTAATATACATTATTTATGCTCAGCAGTGTTTTTTATTAGACACATGTGCCCAAAGGCTTCGGCAATGGACAAAGATTTTTTTTTAAATAAATTGAAAGAATAAATAAATGAAATGAAATGAAAGCCACATGTCACATTTTGGGGGGGGGGGGTAATATTCATGTGACTGTTGGCTACTCCATATGTTAAGCTTGAGTCTGGTTTCAGGTAATCTTATGATTAAAGGCCTATTCCCTAAATAGTCTAGGGCAGTTTCTAGTGACACGCAGAGAAAGCAATGGATCTAGACTCAAGTTCAGCACATCCTCAAGAATCTTAAGCACAATTCATGCAGTCTTTGATATAACTGTGAGACATCTGGGCAATTTAAAGAGACACATTCTCCTAACTAGGTAACTTTGAAGAGGTGTTCAATACAATATTGGATAGTTTAGATCATCAGACGTGGACTTACTTGAACTTCTTCACAACCCAATACCTGAAAAAAAAAAAAAAGACCAACTAGAATTCTCATCTTTCTCAAGAGATTGTCTGGAAAAGGGATCAGGAGAAACAATGAACTTCTCTACCTTTCTCTTGATCATTAAAACTAGGAAAGAATGGAGAAAGGAGATGTCTGGAATGCAACGTGAGATTTGTTTAAAAAATCTGCTATTATGGATTTACTTCTAATCATTCCTTGACTATATGATTATGTATTATGACAATGTCATAATACCAACTTTTTGATGGGATGTCAGAAACATTTTACAAGTCTGTGGTTCCCTGAAAACTCAAATGCTTTTATAACTCCATAAAGTTACTATAATAGGCTTTATTATTTCTTTTAAATGACTGTCAGAGGGACCTGCCATTACCTTGACACTTATATTTGAGAAACTCTTGCTCAAGTTCTTATACACCTTCATGGCAACGCTCAGAGTCTAGGCTTTTTTGTGGCTTCCTCTTTCTGCTTCTCATTATGTCTAACCAGCGGAATGTTTTGTCTCTTTTGATCAGTAAGGTTAGAAGTGAACCAGATTCTGAATATTTTTTACACTGTTTTCAGTTCTGTTTAAGAAATATTTACTGAAGCAGTGGACCCATAAAAATGAAGTTGATTTTGAGATTTTATTGATGTAATGGAAGAGGAAGTATTGCCCATTGTTAATATATCCAAAACATTCCAGAAGTACAAGCAGAGAACTATGTCTCTATCATCAGAATTTAACATGAAATCATGTTCTTCTTCTGTCATACAGAAAATTTGTCATAGGTTTTATCTGCAATAAAAGCTATGTCAATGGTGCCACATAATACATTTGTAAAGGTTAGAGATATTTTAACCCTCATCTGTGACCAGAATAATAATTGTAAGTAACCCACTGAAACACCCATAGCCGATTGTTAAGAGTGTAAAAATTTTCTGCACATATTAATGAAAACAGCATAGAATCCACACGCAGTGGGGTCATTTCAAATAATGTCCTTGAAATGATACATTTATTACATAAATAAAAAATACATAATTACTAATTTTATCAATCTTATGTCCTTGTCATGGATTTGTGTTATTAAAGTCCAGAGAGATTATGCTGTTGTGTTGGTTCAAATTCCCACAAAGGCCTGTGAAAACATAACAGCCACATTACTTTAATGACTTTACTTTTTGAAATGTGTCTTGTTACAAACCCTGAATAATGAACAGAATATTCTCAGGAATACAAGTTTTGCTTATCTGGATTTCAATTTCAAAAATTTATATGATTGTCTATTTTAACTTCTGCTAATTAGGAAAAGAAATATAGGAGTAAATATTTGTACATGGATCAACTTACTCCTTAGAAAATTAAAGTTGCTGACATTTGCTTCTGTGAAATTGTAATATCTCTTGTTTTCTTCCTATTTATATTTCCTAGTGTGACTTTCCAAACAGAATTTACTTTCTCTTTTAATTGCACATTATATTTTTATATTAAAAGCCGAATTTCAGGTGTCACAACTTCTTTATCATCAGTTGAACAATTGCTAAGCAGCCACAGGACATGTATTTACGTCCCTACAGCCGAAATTGAGTTGCAACATAACCACAATTCAGAACTAGCTAGAAAAATAAAATGCATTCTTAGATTTTACTTTTTCACTGAATGTACACAAGAAACAGAAGTTTTAATTTAGAAAAATCCAAGTAAACCTCATTTTCTTCTCCTTCTTCTTCTCCTTCTTCTTCTTTTTAAACTCAGACATTGGATTTATCTAAGCAACTGAGTTCCTTTCTTAAGACTCACACTGACTTCTGGTTATTTTATTCTGAAGTGCAGAATGTATTTTGAATACAAGATGATTTGATTTAGTTGGTTTAATCCACAGTTTCAACTTTTGCCTTTTCTTTTAAAATAAGTTCCATAAAAGCATCCACAGAAGCCTTGTTTTGATTACCCTTTATCCTTCAGCCTTAGATCAGTATCAGTTTTTTCCCCTTGCTCACAATCCATTATAGAAAATACTGTAGATTTCTACAGCATGACCAAAACTCACATTATGTTTGCAATTTTCCGTAAGATTTGTATAGTATAAAGTAAAAATGTTTGCTTTAAGAGACATCTGCTATAAATAAAATGACAGTGTAAATTTTCAAGAGAGCTGCACGATTGTTGTAAAGGTTCAAAACATGAGCCTTCTAGAGTGGGTTCCAGCACTTAGCGATTTTCCAGAGGGTCAACAGTGTTCACCTCGATGTTCTTGAACCCTCACCCACCTCCTGGTCTCCCAGCCTCCCTCCCAGCTCCCAAAATTGCAATGAAATTAGCCTGTAATGCTTTCAACGCCCTTGCAGATCAGCTTTTGTTCTCAGGGAAACATGGGAATGGCATTAAAATATGCTTCCCACTCTTACAAAATATTTCCCCGAAATACCTTAAAAACTCAAACCAGTTACTTCAGATTCTGATAGTATCTTTATTGAATAGAATCAGCCAGCTTGAAAGGGTCAGCCATTCTGGTCAGTGACATACATTGTCTAAGAAGTTTCTAGAACTACTCATTAAAGCTCTGCCTCAGGAGAAATTTGTTAGGGAGAACGGAGACAAACTGGCATTACTTTTTCCCAATTTTCCTCTTAGTTTTCTTTAAAAACAAATAAGAGTTCTCATAATATGCTTTTGGAACGACAGAATCTTTTGTTTCCTAAACTGAAGATTTCTGTAGTGGCTGTGGTCAGAAACTGAGTTGAGAGAAATCACTGAGTAACAATGATAATCACCAGTCAAAAATACACTGTAGTTCAGAAGAAGACAGAGCCACCTTACTGAACATGGTCATTGAAGAATATTTTTTAAACATTTAAAAACTCCTTAATGTTGCCACTTACATATTTTAGTATAGAAGGTGAAGTCAGAGCCTCAAATAGAACTTTAAAATTCAAAACATAAAATTCTATAGAATGGCAAATATGTTATATTCAAGGTTTGACCTTCATAAAGGCTTCAGGGGTTGATGGAGACATGCGTAAATTAAGGCTTATTATTTTTCCGATAAAAAGAAAGGAAGTAGCAACTTGTGTAAATATTTCACCTAGTGTGAAAATACTTTTTGGTATTTATAGGAATATATTTTAAATTGCTTTTTCATTATGTTACCCCAAAGGCAAAATTATTTTATTGGAAAATTGATTTGCTATCAAATAAAATAAAGAGTTTAAAAGGTCCAAACAAGTCAAATGATAGAAATTTTGCTCACAAACGTTACCGAATGTGTTACAATAGTTTCGTGCGTGCACGCGTGTGTGTGCGTATTTTCAAAGCTTTCCATATTTATTATTCTCAAAAATTACTTTTTGTAGCAATGGGGAAATGTTAGGCTGCCACTTCTCAGACAGCAAGCGCCTAATGCACACAGAAATTACATAAATTGTTATGACTATCAAAACCACTTGCCAAAATTTTTTTACAAAATACTTCCCCCTCTTATAAATGGTTTAATTTTCCCCTATCTCTTTGAGTCCTTTATCTTCTTCAATGTCCTACCCTGCAATATGTGTGAAATTTTATCAAAAGCTTTCTGATATTACCATAAATTACTGTGTAAGCAGAGCTATTGCTTATCTGTCAAGGGGGCTTTTTTTCTCTTTCTTTAGCAATTTTCTCCATTTCTGTATGTGTGAAAGGTTTTCCTTGCTATTTCTCACCAAGGACTGTACCTTAACGTCTTTGACTTTTGGTAAGGAGATCCAGGAGAAAGTTGTTCTTAGAATAACCTGGTGACACCACAAAGGGGCAAGGAAAGCATTTTTTTTCATATGTTCTTTCTTTAACAAGTATTTAGGGAAACTAATTTCTAGATGACAGGACATATTCCTATGTTAAATACAGAGACTATATTTCTTTATATTTAATGCATTTTTCTACCATTTTAGTTCATTTGGGTTGTATATTTTGCATGCAATGACTATTTACCATTTTTCCAATTATTTATTTTAAAATCTCTTACAATACGTTTCATTAGTACAACATGGTAAATGTTAATCTTTTGATAGGAATTATTTTACTGGTTCTATTGTACCTGGTTAGTCATAATTTTTGACAACTATGCAATTATCTTTTCTATTGTGAGCTTTCTTTAAAAATATTCAAGGTTAATTGGATGGATATTATACTTTGGAAAGAAGTTATGATGATATCCTATTATAAACTGTATAATCTGGAAAGAGGCTGAATATCAGGGTTGTTTTATTACTGCCACAGGCAGAGATGGAGTGAAATTTCTATTTTGGGCAGTGCAGGGAAAAGGTCACTTTGAAGATCCAGACTTTGAGAACGATTGTCATGATAACAGGATATCTAGAAACTGCTTTAAAGAAGAATAACATAAAGCCCTCAGCGATGTGCCTGCGGGGCCCATCAGCCAACTGGAATTCTGTTTCACACTCAATGACTCATCCTGCCATGTTTTTAATTTTACATAAATGTCCCCTCAGGTATATTAAAAAAATCCTTTACAAAAATTAGATAACCCATCCTTCCCTCTATAGCAGACACATGTTAGGTCCACTGATGAATTAAAAAGCAAACTAGAAAAGATGTATCTCTGAATCTGTTTGTATTGAGATCTATGCAGTAATATAGAAAATGTTCATATTTATCATCAAAAGACTGTGTGCATCAACAGTGATCAAATTGTTTTCAAAAGCAATAGCAGAGATAATAAGCAATGACAACAAACCATCAGACTTCCTTCCTGAATGGCAATGTCCTTCTCGGCACAGCTACTATGTACAGATGCCTTCATTCTCTGACCACAAGGAACAGACCATCTTTGCACATGTGGTGGAAATATACCTCAGTGTCCATGTCTGACTCCAGCTCTTCTTTTACCACTATATTTCTCTTGTATATTTAGTGCCTTTGGTGAGAGTAAAATCGGGAATGCTGCTTCTCGAGATGATCCATTCTGGATTCCACATGTATGGCTCCCAAGAACTAGCCACATGAGCTTGGACAAGAGTCCAAGTTAATCTACTTGTCTATTACCAAATTGGGAACTAAAAGTATTGACTAAAAATAAAGTTATTTCCTTTTTTTTTTTTTAATGTTTATTTATTTTTCTGAGAGAGAGACAGAGCGTGAGCAGGGAAGGGGCAGAGAGAGAGAGGGAGACACTGAATCTGAAATAGGCTCCAGGCTCTGAGCTGTCAGCACAGAACCCCAACACGGGGCTCAAACTCGGAATGGTGAGATCATGACCTGAGCCAAAGTTGGACACTTAACCCACTGAGCCACCCAGGAGCCCCAAAATAAAGGTATTTATGTAACTTTATAAAGTTTTTTTTTTTTTTAGCAAGTTTAGGTTTACCAAAAAATTGTGCAGGACATACAGAGAGTTCCCATGTACTTGCTACTCCCAGTCCCCTCTTAATAACATCTTGCATTAGTGTGGTACATTTGTTATGACTGACAAGCCAATATTGGCACATTATTAACTGAAGCCCATAATTCACATAAGGATTCATTCTTTGGGTTAATACCATTCTATGGATTTTCACAAATATCTAATGCCAAGTATTCACCAATACAATATGGTACAGAATAGTTTCATTGCCCTAAAATTTTCCTGTGCTCTACCCTTTCATCCTTACCTCCCTCCACAAAAGCCCTGGCAACTATTGGTATTTTTATTTTCTCCATACTTTTACCTTTTCCAGAATGTTACATAGTTGGAATCATATAGTATGTAGCCTTTTCAGACTTGCTTATTTCACTTAGCAACATATATTTAAGATGTTTTTCCCATGACTTTTTGTGACCTGACAACGCATGTATTTCTATCACTAATATTCCATCATGTTGATGTGCTATAGTTTGTTTATTCATTCACTTATTGAACAACATCTTGGCTGTTTTAGTGATTATGAGTAAAGCCACTATAAACAGTCTTGTGTAGGTTTTGTGCGGACATGTTTTCAACTCCCTTGGATAAAAGCACCATTGCTGGATCAGACAGTAAGAGTCTGTTTGGCCTCGTAAGAAAATGCCAAACTGTCTTCCAAAATGGCGGTGCCATTTTGCATTCCCACTAGCTATGAATGAGTGATATTTTGCTTCACATCCTTGCCATCCTTATGTCAGTGTTTTGGATTTTATCCATTTAAGTACATAGGTAAAGAATCTTATTATTGTTTTATATGTATATATATATATACACACACACACACACATATATATATATATATATATATATATATATTTAACAAATATTTATTAGCTATTTTGTACCAGCCCCTGTTCTAAGGACTGGGGTTATAAGAGTGAATAAAACAGACAAAAAAGCCCCCCATGGAGTCTGTATTCTAGTCTATAGAGGCTGGAAACAAAGAAATTAGTAGTAAATGTATATGGAGGTTGGTGATAAGTTCTAGCATGGAAGGAACTTGAGGGCAGAAAAAAAATATTGGGGTGGGGACTGCCATTTGTAAACTGTGTGGTCAGAAAAGGTGTCCGTGAGAGGATGACATTTTAGCAAAGTACTGAAGGAAGAAAAAATAAGTCGTCATGCAAACATCTGGAGGAAGTGTTCTGGGCAGAGAGAATACCAAGTAGCAAGACCCAGGAGAAGGAGGATGCCAGGAAAGTTTAGAAGGAGCACAGAAGCCAGCCTGAGCAAGGAGATGATATCAGGGAGGTCCTGGGGGCTGCCTTACATAGGATCTAGTAGGACATGATAGGGTTTTTCATGTTACTGTAAGAGAAGTAGAAAGTCATCAAAGCAGCAAAGTTTTGAGCAGGAAAGCAATATGGTATGGCTTATTCTTTAAAGCATCTTTGGGCAGCTATACTGAAAATAGGTTGTAGGAGTCAAGGGCAGTAGCCGATAGACAAGGTGGTGAAGCTCTCACAAATGTCCACATAAGAGACAGTGCTGCTGGAGTCAAATTTCAAGAGAGTGATTATAAAATGCTTGTAACATTCCCTGTCACATGGTATTATAGTTAGTGTTACCTTCTTTATTAATTTTCATCACAAATATAAAAATATAAAATATCCACATTTCCTACACCATGTTTCCAATTATTAGGACATATTCTGATGTTAATTATTCAACTGTTTTCAGTAAAATTATTTATAACAGTGCTTATAGGTCTTTAAAAAAATCCAAACTCTTTTACTTAGAAAAGCTGAAAAAGTTCTTATTGGATTAGAGTTGCATGATATTGCTAGGATATGTCTTTTAAATATTTTTCACCTATTAGAATATATTTAGCTCATTTGAGATATAATTCAGTTCCAATCTGCAATCCTTCTATCTACCAAGTCAAAGTGTCATATGAAATAAAGACAGAGGCTTGTTAAAGTTTTTGGTTCCTAAACATCGAGTTTTTTTCTTCCCCAGGAACAGCAAAATTAAGGGATGGAGTGTGGTTACAATAGTTGTCATTCAAAATTATGAATAGGGGTCCTTGGTTGGAGATTCAAATCTCTTAGAGTGGTCTGGGGTGGGTAGATTGTGAGGAGATAGCTTTTTTTTTTTTTTTTTTTTAAATAAACGATTAAATCAGGAAACCTAATTGTCCGGCTAGCTGGGGATGAGGGAAATTGAAATCAGACCTCCTGTCTTCCTGGTTTCATGCTAGATTCCAATATGGTCACTGGGTCTCTGGAGCCTAGGAAAATCAAGTGTATTACAAATGAGTAAGAATTCTAGAGAAACTCTCCAGTAATTTGCTACCTGAATGTGGCATTAAGCAGTTATCTAAATCAATCCCAACAATGACCTAAGTGAAGGTGTAAATATAGCCATCATTCACTTAAGAAATATTTGCTGAGGGGCACCTGGGTGGCTCAGTTGGTTGAGCACCCGACCTCGACTCAGGTCATGATCTCACGGTTCATGAGTTCGAGTCCTGCATCGGGCTCTCTGCTGTCAGCACAGAGCCACTTTCACATCCTCTGTCCTCCTCTCTCCAAAAAAAAAAAACATTAAAAAAAATATTCACTGGACATGTCCTGTATCCAAGAAACTCTTTTAGGAACTAGGACTACAGAGATAAATTAAAAAGTCCCTGCCTCATAGAATTTACATTGTAGTTGGGGGAGACAGCTGATTAACTTTAAAGGAATTGAATATACAATATAATGTTACGTAGTGACAAGGGCTAGGCAGAAAAACGTGATGTGGGGTAAAGGAATGAAGTGTGATAGAATGTGCATTTGCGATAGGCTGTTTAGGAAAGAGATCTCTGAGGAAGTGTCATAAGAATGAGACACAAATGCAGCGAAGATGTAAGCTGCAGTCCTGGGGAAAGCATTCCAGGCAGAGAAAAGTCCAAGTGTAAAGGCTCGAGGTGGGAGCATTTCTGGTGTGTTCTAGAACAGCAAGGAGGCCATTTGACCCCCTCGAATGAGGGAGTGGGGAGAGCAAGGGTAGGAGATGAGGCTGTTGGGGAAGGATGTGGGTTTCTGTGTCATGGGTCATTGAGACCATCAAAGTGTTATGATCTGATTTTCATTTTGGAAAGATCGCTCTATGGGGCAGAGAGAATAAGGAAGCACAGAAATAGAAGGTCAAGGAGGCTCTGGGTGGCTCAGTCAGTTAAGCGTCTGACTTCCATTCAGGTCATGATCTCATGATTTGTGAGTTCCAGCCCCTCATCGTGTTCTATGCTGACAGCTCAGAGCCTGGAGCCTGCTTCAGATTCTGTGTCTCCCTCTCTCTCTGCCCCTCCTCTGCTTGTGCTCTGCCTCTCTCTCTCTCAAAAATAAATAAATATGAAAAAAAAATAGAAGGTCAAGGGGTCTGGGTGGTTCAGTTAAGCCTACAACTCTTGATTTTGGATCAGGTCATGATCTCATGGTTTGTGAGACTGAGCCCTGAGTGGGGCTGTGTTGAGAGCGTGGGGGCCTGCTTGGGGTTCTCTCTCTCCCTCTCTCTCTACCTGTCCTCTGCTCAAGCTTACTCTCACTCTCTCTTTCTCTTTCAAAATAAGTAAAACTTAAAAACAAAAAAAGAAAAATAGAAGGTCTAATCAGGCAGCTGTTGAAAGCACCCAGGGGAGACCAGGGCTTAGATAATGTGGTAGTGAATAAATCCGAGATACATCTATAGGTAGAGGTGACAGCATTTGCTTATATGAGAGAAAGAAAGAAGAGAGATTTGGTGCATGAATATCTGTAGTAAATGGTGATATTTCTCCAAATGAAGAATGCAAAGTTGGGAGAGAACAGCTGCAGTGCAATGGGACATTTTTCAAAATTGGAAGATATGTTATCTTCTTGTGCTCCCCATAAAGCCCATGGTGCTTTTGAAACATAAAAAGCAATGTCTATTGTTTTTTTAAAAAATAGTATAACTTGAGATGAAAAGGAGGGGGGCTGTTCAACTTTACTTCCTTGAGATAAGCATAAATATAGTCTATTGCAATGATTCTTGAAGAATGTTCTGTGGCCCGTTGGTCAGCTTTAAGGGACTTCCCAAAATGCCTGGAACTGATCAAAATGTACAGGTGGTCCTTCTCGTCAGTAATGAAAAATAAAGCTTCATTCCATAGACCTATCTTACCTTTACTTATAACTAAGAAATTTTTGTTTTGTTTTACTAGTAACCTATGATACTAACACTTGGTATTTATATACCCGAAATACCAAGTTGCTAGAGTGTCCTGAAGACATATTTAGTTTTTTACTCATAAGGGTTGGCAATGCTTGACAATATTCCCTCCATTTAAGGGGAAGATAATTTGTTGTAAGTGAACCCGAGATGTCTAGATTTGGCCAGGATTTTAAGATTTGTAAAAGAGTGGTGCCTGGGTGGCTCAGTCAGTTAAGTGTCCAAGTGTTTGAATTTGGCTCTCAGGTCATGATCTCACAGATGATGAGTTTGAGCCCCACACTGAGCTGTCAGCTCAGAGCCTGCTTCGGATCCTCTCTCCCTCTCTCTCTGCTCCTCCCCCTGCTCATTCTCTCTCTCTGTCTCTCTCTCTCAAAAATAAATAAACATTAAAAAAAAATAAATGTAAAATCTGCAAAAGAGTGAAAGAGCCTCAGAGTCAATAGTTGTCAACATGCCATGGAGTGTTTTCCTTATGGGGGGATTCACATATGGGGGAAACATCACTCTTTGAAGGGGAAAATTGGGCAGCTATTGAATAAGTTAGTATCCTACTGTAATAAGTTTCAAAGGTGCTCAAGGTATTATAGAATTTGGTAAAAAAAAGAGCTTTCAGTGTTTTGAGTTTGGGAGAAATGATTATATCAGGAACCAAGGTGAGGCCTTCTAAGGAGGCTAGTTATAAATTCAATTCAAAAATCATAAGCTGGAAGTTGTTGGTGAAACTTGGCCCAGGGACTAGGAGGTTAGGCTCTGAGGGTAAGCTTAAAGACATTTAGCCACCAGTGTAAAAAAGCCATTTTCTTTCTTTAAGAATTTCATTTAGCATAAGGAAACATTAAAAAGGGACCTGGGTGGCTCAGTCAGTTAAGCATCCAAATTGCAGTCCATGAGTTCGAGCCCCATGATGGGCTCTGTGCTGATAGCTTGGAGTTCAGAGCCTAGAGCCTGCTTCAAATTCTGTGTCTCCCTCTCTCTCTGCCCCTCCCCTGCTTGCACCCTGTCTCTCTCTCAAAAATAAATAAACATTAAAAAAAAAGAAAGAAAAGAAAACATGAAAGAGATTTAAGAAAGTTTGTTCCCACAGCTGTAATAAATGTAATCACAATTGTGGAAAATCAGTCCCAGCAACACCTAAAATGGTTGGTTTCGTGATGCTCCCAGAGCCTGTCTTATCCGGGGAAGGTTTAGAAAATGGCTGGGATCCTGACAATGCTGCTCATATGGGGGAGGAAAGAGCACTGCTACAACCCTGACAGTATATTCCTGAACTTCTGCCTGAGTCCTGATCCCCCTGATTCCTAGTCTAGGGATGCAGCAAGTCCAGAAGGACACTGGGAGGACACTTATGAAGCAATTGAGTTTATATAGTTCCTTTTTTCTTGTTTTAACCATAGTTCAGTTCCCATGACTTTTTCATGCAAAGCGTTTTTCATTATTCTCCACAGTAATGTTTTTGTATACCTCTTGTTTCCTGTGATTTGTTTCTTGAAGAGACAGCCTAACAGATGGTCTAAAAGTACTTACCTTACTAGGGTACTTTCCAAGGGGCAGCTACCCCAAAAGTAAACTTTTAATAAAAGGCAAAATTTCACCCCTAATTCATGAGATCGTGAAGTCCTAAAAATGTGAAGGGTCTCATGACAGTGAAGTCCCTAATTGAAAGAGGGGAGAAATGCCACCATGTTTTATTACCACTGGGAATCCCGGTATACCACCACCGAGAGTGAAGTGAAGGGCCCCAGGGCAGGCTGTCCCCAAACGTACCATAATGGCATATCGACTACTTTGAATTAAAGCTTGGGAAGCAACCAGTCCAAGGAGACTCCAAGCCTCCCCTGTCCACCCTGAAAGCAGGAAACAAATCTCCCATGTGAAAAATACCCTGTCTGGCCTAAAAAGTAAAAAGACATCCTTATTACCAGAGACAGAAAGCTGTAGAAATCAACTGTTACCTTATTTTTTACTAATCTACGACTTCAGCCCAAATTCCGCTTACAATTTCTTATTGATTAAAGTTTCCTCATCAGGAGGATGAAGACCATAATGGAATCAACCAAATAGGGTAGATTACAAGACTCAATATGTGGAAAACACTTAGGAAAGCGCCCAATGTCTCAACTTCGTAAATAGTATGAAAGCATTAGCTTTAGTAGAATTCTTTAATATAGTATAGTTCTTTAAGACTAGAGCTTATGTTCTACTGGGTCAGTTATGACCTGAAAATTACTAAATTGCTTCTCTCTGAGGTAAGACTTCTATAAAATATGAAGATAATAGGACCCAAGCTGTAGGCTTAGTATGATAGTCCCGTGTGAGTGTGTGGGGGCTGGGGTTGGGGTGGGGGGAGGAAGGGGCTTAAATCCAAATAGGTTCTTGTCATTGTTTTCATCACTGTTATTTCATTGCAATCTCAAAGCATGCTACTTAGTTTTTTTTTTTCTTTTCTTTTAGGGATATAAAAAGAGTGACTATTTTAATTCTCAGTACCATTTAAGGAATGAATTCACACATTTGTTTACTCTGGAAAGCATGCAATTGTGTTTACTAAAACATATGGATGTTTACTATAAATGCTTCATTCCTAAGATCTGCTTTCACATGTGCACATCAGGCATAATGATAATATTTGAACCCTGGTAAAGTATTGCATGCTATATAAATGTGGATAATGTGCTTCGCAGGATCATTTTCATCCTCATGTTAATTATTTGAGCAAAATGCAAATATTTAATTGAATGTAAAAACTGATCCTATACATATTTATTTGCTCTATCTATTCTCAGAGTAAATTCAGTATGATTACTATGAGCATAATTTCAACTGACTTCTATGAAGAAGATTTCACAGTCACCTGAAGTAACAGCCTGCAGCCCTTATTATGGAAAGCCCCCAAAAGGAGCTTGCAGAATCTTGGGAGGATTTCTTAAATCTTATAAAAAAAAATAGGAAGAAAGTAAAAGAAGATTTCTCCTTAAAAAGAAATCTGAAAATGCAGCATGAGAAACCAAAGAGTTCTTAATCTATTGACATATCAAACTTACTACCCAGATTTCTCTCTCATTGTTCACTTTACATTATTATGTGTCTCATTTTTACAGTACTTGAAAATTGCTGCATATTCTTAAGTCACAAAAACAGATGAAAATTGAGATGTAAATTTTTGTACTTTAAAAGTAGTTACAAAATTATTTCTTTAAAGTGATCCCACACTGACAGGGGATAAAATCGATGCATTAAGAGAAGCTAGAATAAAATATAGTGTGGTTCACCACTGGAAAATATAAGCAAGTTTACTTGATTTTATTTCTATCAAAATGAATCTTGAAAACCACTGATTATACGTCTCCTGTTTTCAACGTATTGTTTAGAGGATAGAGGAAAGGACAGAAGTACTGATGAAAAATAAATGGACCGAGACGGGTTTGTGAATCCCAGATCTTGCTGTTAGTATGTTCATAAACAATATGTGAATGTTACAGTCCAACAATTTTTTGCCCTCTTTAGAATACTGTAAGCCAAAATACTTTACATAAAATGCATGGTTTTTTTTCTTGCCTTGTTTTTCTGCTTTGTTACCTTCAAGTTATACCGTTCTTTATATTATAGCAACTCAGAGTTTGCACCACTAAATGTGACTCTATAAAGGGCCTCTGATACTGTACTTTGTTATATTTATGTTTTTAAAATATAAAAACAATATACCCTTGAGGATAAACAAAAACTCAGAATTGCACAATTTCAACTCATTTGCAATGTGGCTCGTTCAACATTACATATAGTGCGCTTACATCACTCATAAAATAGAGTATTTCCAACTCTTATACTGCTTCTAGAATCTCAAAAGTTTTAGGACTTTCATTTCCTGACATCTTAATAAAACATGTAGCCTTAATG
Organism: Prionailurus viverrinus; assembly: GCF_022837055.1. NCBI lineage: Eukaryota > Metazoa > Chordata > Mammalia > Carnivora > Felidae > Prionailurus > Prionailurus viverrinus. Next base: position 146,218,650 of record NC_062568.1, read on the forward strand.
GCTACCTAACTGAACCTGGGATTTTCATGTAATTAAAAAAATTCTGGACAAAGACAAGTGAACGAATTGACTTGAGAAGTGACTTAACATGTGAGACTCTCATTGCTTTTTTTTTTGAAGAGTGCCCCATACTTATCTGTAAAAATAATCAGAAATGATTCTTTTTCTTTTTTTTTAACATTTATTTATTTTCGAGAGAGAGACAGAGACAGAATACATACAGGGGAGGGGCAGACAGAGGAGACACAGAATCCCAAGCAGGCTCCAGGCTCTGAACTGTCAGCACAGAGCCCAACACAGGGCTCAAACTCACAAACCACAAGATCATGACCAAAGTCTAATGCCCAAGAAACTGAGCCACCCAGGAGGCCCAGAAATGATTCTATAATATTATTTATAAACTTTCTTATAATAATCTTTATTTGCAATTCCCCCCCCCAAATCTCTTTTTAAATCTTTATTCTTGGGTCCTATTTTGGACCCCCTTCAGGGGGTGGTGGTTATTCCTGCATCCAGCATCAAAGTATACGCACACCCTCACAGACAAACATGCACAGTCACAGACAAACAAAACAAACTGGGAAACGTGACAAGAGTAGTGTAAGTGACTGTACATGTGGAAAATGTCTGAAAGATAAAGGAAACTAGAAAAAGAATGACTCACACAGCTGTGGCAGACCTTCCCATAGTTTCCATGGACTCTCCTATCTATCCGTATTCAGCATTAGCTGAAAATCATCATTTCATAAAATCTCAAAATCCAAATTATTCTGTTTCTCATATGTGAATCTCCAGTCTTCACTCTCTTGTTTCTACATTCAGAACATGAGTTTTATTTGTGGTGCTACCTAACTTTCTGTGTAGCTTGAGGAAAGCCACTTAACCTCTCTGAACTATACTGCTTCTTAATATGAAAATTTGGACTAAAATATCAGACACTGTCTATTCAGAGGATTGCTGTGAAGATCAACATGAAGATTACATCAACTATAAACATGTATACATAGTTTAGATAAGCAGTGTTAACCTAGACACATATTAGATCCAAATAATTTTAATTCTTAGTAGTAATCTGTGGCTTTTCAGCCACAGATTTAATGTATTTATTCTGCAAACCTTTGTTGAACATCCCCATTCTGAGCATTGAGCACTCAGCCAAGGTGTCCATAAGGGAGTGTTTCAGGTGCGACGTCTGGAAAGAATAGGTTTTGGGGTCTTACTTTCTGTAGATGCCCTTGCTGTTGAATTGCCTGGAGCCTAATCAATGGCTGTAACATGTGGCTGTTCAAGGGACGCTGGCTCCAGGTGCCTGGTGGCGGGAGGGATGAAATCCAGGTTCCTCTCTGCTCCTCAGGAAGTATGCCCTAGAAAAAGAGGAACCTTCTTACACTATTGGTGGGAATGCAAACTGGTGTGGCCACTCTGGAGAAGAGTATGAAGGTTCTCAAAAAGCTAAAAATAGAACTCTCCTACAATCCAGCAATTACACTACTAAGTATTTATCCAAAGGATACAAAAATACTAATTTGAAAGGGTGCATACACCCTGATGTTTACGGCAGCGTTATCAACAATAGCCAAACTATGGAACAAGCCCAAATGTCCACCAACTGACAAATGGGGTAAAGAAGATGTGGTTTATCTTATGGAACACTACTCAGCCATAAAAAGAAAGAAACCTTGCCATTTACAGTGATGTGGATGGAGCTAGAGAGTATTATGCTAAGCAAAATAGGTCAGTCAGAGAAAGACAAATACTATGTGATTTCACTCACATGTGGAATTTAAGAAACAAATGAATATAGGGTGGGGGGGGTGGTAAAGAGAGGCAAACTGAGAAACAGACTCTCAACTATAGAGAACAAACTGCTGGAGAGGAGGTGGGTGGGGGAAATGGGCTAAACAGGTAATGGGGATTAAGGAGGGCACTTGTTGGGATGAGCACCGAGTGTTGTATGTAAGTGATGAATCACTACATAGACACCAGAAACTAATATTGCACTGTATGTTAACTAGCTGGAATTTAAATAAAAACTTGGAGATAAATAAATAAGTCAGGAAGAAAGAAAGAAAGAAAGAAAGAAAGAAAGAAAGAAAGAAAGAAAAAGAAAGAAAGAAAAGAAGAAAATATCCCCTAGAGAGGGAGCTGCTGAGTCTGGCTGGAGTTGAGGGCTCTTTTTTCCAGTCTTCAAAAGCCAAAGAATGGGCTAAGTCTGCGACTCTCTCCCTTTGGGATCACCACTCATCTCTTCAGGCTGAATAGAACATCATTCTTGGCCGACTAAGAAATGCCAGGGTTGGGGTGCCTGGGTGGCTCAGTCGGTTGAGCGTCCGACTTCGACTCAGGTCATGATCTCACAGTTCATGAGTCTGAGTCCCACATCAGGCTCTGTGCTGACAGCTCAGAGCCTGGGGCCTGCTTCAGATTCTCCGTCGTCTCCCTCTCTCTCTGCCCCTTCCCCACATGCGCTCTCTCTTTGCCTCTCGAAAAATAAAGAAAATTAATTTTAAAAAATAAAAAAAAAGAAATGCCAGGGTCCTCAAGACATATTTTAGATAGTTTTCCTCTAGGTCCTCACCATTTCTCAGGCTATCCTACAGGACCTGTGCCTGATCGTGTTGTTGTAACACCCCCACAAATTCCACCCCTTCTTAGAACTGCAACAGGGACAAAACTCTATCAACAAGACAGAACATAGTGCCGGTAGAAGATGATCCAACATGTTGTTCATCTTTTTGTGGACAATGCCCTTAAGCCCTCAGGGTCAAAAGATTACACCCATTTCATAAACTTTTCTCTCGCCATTATTACAGTTTCTCTGTATGCTATTTGGGTTGAAATTCTGTGCCATTTCTGCAAACATCAACATAATTAGTGTTCTGAAAGTATGCTATTGATATGGTTTGGAAAGTTTTAAATCTTGGACCGTACACAGAGAAAAGTTAAAGTTTTCAATATAAATGTCCAATTAATCTACAAAGCGATCTTTAAATATTCTCATATATTCTGTCCTCAAAAATCCTTATTTTCCATTCATGTAAAATCATGTCATAATCCAAGAATATAGAATTATTAAAGCATATAAATTCTAAAACTTGTGGCTTGTTCCTGGAAATAATTACATTGATTGAGGCACTGTGAATTTGAAGTAGAATGTTTTTGTGAGTTGCTGCAGGAGAAAACTCTTAAGCTTCATAAATCTAAATTGAGTGACTGAGAAAAAAGAAAAGGTCTATAAAGCTATGAATACCTATTCTAGTAAAGGATGCAAAAAATTTCAATAAAGAAATAATTGGTAATCTTGAATTCAGTGACAGAAAATTATAAATCTGTCTCTTTTATGAAGTCTCTTGTGTGAAATATGGATGAGTTGAGGTTATAAAAAAACATGTTTACCAGCAGGAGCCTAAATCAACAGCTTTGAACATGATAGTTCAGAAAGTAGCAGGGAGCCACTGTTCCTGACATGGGCAACATTGACATTTATTTAATTTTTTACTTTCCCACAGTAGCCATTTCTTCTCCTGCCCTGTCTCTGCCTACCTTTGTCCTTGGTTAAAATAAACCATTGCAGCATTAAATCTGTCTCCCACAGTTAATTACTGCAGTTATGTGTGAAAGCATTTAGTTGCAAAACCTTCTCGATGGGTTTTAAAGACACAGTTTAATATTAGTTTGTATGGTGGTTGCTGTACATCTTCAAACCATAGAGACCATGTCAAGTGCTCCAAGGAATAATGAAATATTAATTTTGAGACAAAAAATTAAGTGGCTTAAAGAAGAAGCTGTTGTCTATCCCACGAATGGCTTTTAAGACATTGATATCTATGCTTTGAACATATCTATTCTTAGCCGTTCAAACCGCATGTAATGAGCCCTAAGTAACTGTCTGCCTTCAGTTATGTAGCACAGATTGAAACCACCAATCCCTTCTTTCTGTCAGAGCACAGCTATGAAGAAAAGGCACCCTTTTCTTATCTACAGTCTTGTATTTTTTGACAACATTATGCCAATATAGAAGACCTGTTACTATCTTGTAAACACTGGAGGAAAAAAAAGTACCCCTAATGCTTAAATAAATACTAACGTCCAAGTATTTTGTGGTATGTATACACGTGGATTTGGTAATGCTTTTCCATACTTATTTCATTAAATACTTTACTTGTGAAAAGAAAACCCCCAAAGCCAAATGGAAAAGTTTTCCTTATTCATTCCTACAATAAATGACCATAGAGCATCTTTTGTGTATTAGGGTTGATACATAAGGTTGATCTTCTTTATCCAAAATGTTAAAAATGATGAAGATAAAAATGGGTAGAAGTAAGTGATTGTTACAAGAAATGACTTAAATACCACTGGCACCCAATGGATATTGAGCACTAAGAAAGTAGTATTGGGAAGTAAAAAAAAAATAACAACAACTTATTTTGGGCTTTTTTTACCATTGGCCTTGAATTAAAAAAAAATTAACATTTGTTTATTTTTGAAAGCCAAAGTGAGACAGAGAGTGAGCAGGGGAAGGGGAGAGACAGAGAGGGAGAGGGACACAGATTCGAAGCAGGCTCCAGGCTCTGAGCTATCAGCACAAAGCCTGATGCGGGGCTCCAACCCATGAACCGTGAGATCATGACATGAGCCAAAGTCAGTTGCTTAACTGACTGAGCCACCCAGGTGCCCCTGTTGGCCTTGAAATTGAAAGCTCCATCAGAAATGTTATAATGGAATAATGACGGCTTCAGCTTTTCTAATGTGCGGCCAATTTTCCTCCAAAGCAGGAATATTATGAGTGCTTAATTAACTCTTAAATAACAATTTTTTGTAAATGGTTTGTGGGACTAGGGTAAGATGGGAAAGTGTACAGAGGCAAGACCACTGGAGGCAATCACAATGAGGACTAGCTGAAGCTTTAGGACAATCCTTGACGAAGATGCTCGTGGATAAGCTTACTAGATCCATGAACCAGCAAGCACTTAGAAAAGCCTCAAAGCAACAAGATAAGACAATTGTGGAGAGACTCCATTTAAAGAGGAAAGCCTTAAAGGAATCTCTTTTCCCATCAATAATTTTATAAAATATACATGGCCTACATGGAGTATATGCACACATTATGTTGAGGGACATGATGTCATGAGAATATCTTTTCTGTTAATGTTCCCAGAACTCTTTGATAGAATCAATGCTCATAGTCTTGATTCACTCAAATATATATCTGTCTCCGATATAATGAAAGCTTATGGAACCCAAGTTTTTAAGGCTATCCTATTTAATATTCAAGACCTGGATGAACAAATAGGATAGATGGTATTCTGCGGATTCATTAGCAAGCTCTTGCAACACACTGTATTTAATGCTCCGAATCGGTATCCGTACTGGAATTGCTGTTAGATCCCCCAAACAAAAAGCATGTTTATAGTCTCATGATAGTCTGAAAACACCCAGGCTATCCAAGAATGTATTACCTCTAATACCATCTCTTTCACATGCTTCATTCCACTCTTAAGTATGCTCTTTATTTTGTTGCTGTCATATATTGAGATCTGTATATGGCTTAAAAACTGGTTTATTTTTTCCTAAGATGATACAATTTCATTTTAATTTCTCTGTGCAGGTTCCATTTAATAGTCCCACTTGGAAGCAGATTGACAAAGCAGGATTGAGCGTTGACCGATTACATCTGGAATTTTGTCCACCCACAGGTAGAAGCAATTGCCGATAGCAGAAGGAGGAGAAGGCTCAACATGGCTGTATTGGATCCACAATGTTCATCTCTAGCCAGGCACTCAGTTTCTATCTAAAAACCAACTAGTGTGTTTCCTGGCACCTTTTCCAAGTTGTTGCTTTTAGCATCCTCTCTGTATCATGCACTGAATACAGTATACCCTCAGTAACTCATTTTTTTTTAATTTTTTTTTAATGTTTATTTATTTTTGAGACAGAGACAGAGCATGAACGGGGGAGGGTCAGAGAGAGAGGGAGACACAGAATCGGAAACAGGCTCCAGGCTCCGAGCCATCAGCCCAGAGCCTGACGCGGGGCTCGAACTCACGGACCGCGAGATCGTGACCTGGCTGATGTCGGACGCTTAACCAACTGCGCCACCCAGGCGCCCCCCTCAGTAACTCATTTAATGTCACAAATTTAGCAGCACTCAAAGAATTATTCATCTCTTGGAATAATGCACCTCAGCAAGGCTTGAAACTGAGCTAAAATGGGATTTTTTTTTAACCCAGATTATCAGTGGATGTAATACCCAAGAGTTGTCTCTTTTCACTAACAAATAGAAAAGTAAATTGCAAGAAATGTACCACTCTAGTGTATAATGTTGATAGTGAGGGAGGCTGTGAGTGGGTAGGGGGAAGGGGGTTATGGGAACTCTGTGTACTTTCTGCTCAGTTTTGCTCTTAACCTAAAACTACTTTAAAAAATAAAGTCTACTTAAAATGGAGGGGGGATTAATAATCCATTTATATAAACAGAGATGACATATTTGCATTTTTAAAGAGATATTTGGTTTTGTGATTCAGGTCGATTTTATATTTGCCACGGTTTACTCTGTAAGGTGCACTTATTAGTGAATTTAAAAGTCTTAAGACAACTTTTTTCATCGTTGTTTGCCGAATGCAACTTTCTCTGAAGTTGTAATCACCATGCAGAAAATTGTAAGCACCTTATACATTATTTTTCAGCCGGAACAACAGCATGAATAACTTTAATTGGTAATATTTTGAATTATAAAACTGGCAGTGTAGGGCACTATGTGGCTCAGTCAGTTAAGTGTCCGACTCTTGATTTCGGCTCAGGTCATGATCTCACAATTTGTGAGTTCAAGCCCTGCGTGGGGGCTCTGTGCTGACAGTGTGGAACCTGTTTGGGATTCTCTCTCTCCCTCTCTCTGCACCTCCCCTGCTTGTGCTCTTTCTCTCAAAGTAATTAAATAAACATTTGAAAATATTGGGGCACCTTGGTGGCTCAGTCGGTTAAGAGTCTGACTTTGGCTCAAGTCATGATCTCCCGGTTCATGGGTTCAAGCCCCATGTCAGGCTCTGCACTGACAACTCAGAACCTGGAGCCTGCTTGGGATTCTTTGTCTCTCTCTCTCTCTGCCCTTCCCCTACTCATGCTCTCTCTCTCTCAGTCTCTCAAAAATAAATAAAATGGTGAAAATTTTTTAAATAAATAAAAATGGCAAAGTAGAAATATAAAATTCTGCCTTTGATATTTTTTATGCGTATAGTATAATATGGATGAGAAATGACTTGAAGAGAAAAGTGTATGAGGAAGGAGAGCACTGGAATAAGTGAGAGATCAACCTTATCGAAAAACAAACTCGACATTGAAGACTGTCGGTTTTCTCTTTCTTGCATGTTCATTGATCTATGCCTGTGTTTTATTCACTATTTTGTTAACGAATCCATAATCTTCCTTCAGTCATATCATGATCTAGAAGACACTAAATTTAAATCAGAAATGATATGCAGTGTTAGAACCTTAGACTGTACATAATGTCAAAAGTATATTTGATAAAACGCAAACCAAAGAATTGAACTCACTCATCAGAAAAAAAATGAGCATGGATATACTTAAGTCACACTCAAAAAATAAACACCTTAGAAGGAGTAAGAACTTATACAGACAATCTTTCTAATCTTCATTCCACATACATATTGCATTCAACCACTCAGGATTTAGAAACCAGAAAACGGAATTCACAGTGTGAGACTTGGTGTTCAGAATGTTGAACAAAGAACTTGACACTGTTCCTTGCTTCACAAACGGAATTTTCAGAATCCCAGACAGCCAAAGTCTCCTATTCTATGTAGAATGATATGCTTGGATCTGAGAGAAGAAATTCAACAGCCCTGACACTGTCTTGATGCTATACAGTCCTACGTGGCAAATGGATTTGTTTTCCAAAGAGAAAAAAAAAAAGAGTTTTGTTTTCCTACACTATAGACTTCTTTTAAATCTACTTAAAATATGAAGGTTTGTTTGCTTGTTTGTTTGTTTGATTTTGGTATCAGGTTTGTTTTTGTAGGGGAAAGTGATTCAATCACTCAGAGACTCTAGGTCAGCATGGGGTATTCTTAAGTGCTGGAAGGTGATAACTTGCCTCTTGTGCAGTTCCAGATTCACAGAGAAAATTAAATTCTCTCACACTAGAGCAAAGGTATTAGCTCTACACAACTAAAGTGTAGGGCAGTTTCTCTCTTCTCCCTGGCTCCTTTTCAAATAGGTTAGCAGTAAAGGTTGTGTACATGAAAAAAGAACAGATGACAGCAAATTCAGACTGCACTGGACTCTTCAGTGGATTGGAGCAACTGCCTGATTTCCTTCATATTTACAATACTAAAGGAATCTGAGAAATAATTCAGACGGTCTAAAAAACAGTCTTCGACAGATTTAAAACTGGCTGCCTGTCACTGAAGAAGAGAAGAAAGCTTGGGATGTTTATACACACACAGATGGAAACAGATGACCCTAGTCAGAGATAGCACATGAAACCACAAAGAAACAGAAAAAGAGGGATAAAGTGGGAATCAATACGGAACAGGGCAAAAAAGAAAAGTTTGAATTTAAATCTAAGCTGCTAAATACTGGATGAGCAGGTTCATTGTTCTCTTGGAAAAGAAATCGCTACTTCAGCATCAAGAAAGCCCCTTCAGGCTTTGACTATTTTCACACTACCCAATTAAACCAAACCAATGCATACTAATGAAAGTAAACATGAAGGCGGGTGGGGGGAGGGCGAGGTGGGGGCAATGAGGGTTGGGGGGTGGGTAGAGAGCAGGATCAAGCCTCTAGGTTACCAATGACTCATTTCTTTTTTGAAGAGTTTAGGATTTAAAGTTTCTGAACAGCATTCTCAAACCACTAAAGGATTCAGTTTTATTTTGTGGTTTTTTTTTTTTTTCTAATTTTACTAACAGTATCAGTAGTCCTAGCAGAAGTCTCGGAGTGGGAGTTTAAATAGGAACTAAGAAGGTCAGAGGGAAAAAACACCAACAGACCAACACAAATCAAGACCAACACAAACATGCTATCTTAATCAATCAAGGTGAGCTTGTCTGCATGATTCCAACTTCTCTATGACAGTCAGGTTCTCACTGCAGCTGCTTTTCTCAACTGCCTGTGGCATTAACTTTTACAACTTTAATTTTCCAGTCAGATGCCAAGCATACCTGAGCTCCCTTATGATGGGCACGATTAGCCATGCTCCTTAGCCATAGCAACCATGGCGTCTTTCCCGCAATGAGAAATGAAACTTTAAAAAGTTATTCTGATTTACAACTACACAAATTCTCGCAACGTGGTAATAAAGAGGCTACATGATGAAACCTGACAGGATGTTAAGCTTCCTGCACAAGTGTGGACAGCTGAAGAGGCAAGAAATAATACAGTCGTCACCGGGCTGTTTCACCTCAACACGGAGCAAACAAAAAGAGCGTTGTTAATCAGTTCAACTCTTCGCCTGGGTAATCCTAAACCAGTAATTGATAAATGGGAAAACCATACGGCCTCAGCTCTGTGATTCATAAAGCACATGAATATTCATACCATCTCCTTTGGTCAAGAGGCATTCTACATGCTCCTGGGCAGGCTTGGAAAGAGGAATACAAATAGTTTCTTCCTCAGCAGTAAAATACTGCTTCCCTTTTAAGGCCTATTTTCTCCTATTAAAAGTGAAGTTTAGCAATACTCGGAGGACAGTAAACACAGTGAATGTAGGTAAATGACAAATGGTTCCACAGGAAATGCTGTACTTTAGCTTTTTCATACAGCTACGCTTGGAAAAATATTAAATCTTTAAAGAAAATGGAATACGCACACTGCCAGAGAAAGCAGCAGTACCACATTTTCACCCTGGAAATACTTCATCTCTGCGTTGTAAGAATAACTTATTTTTCAATAAAATCTTAACATCGGAATTTCTGATATGCTGGAGACAAATAGTTTAGCTTGTGGATGGAATTAAAATAATTTCAGCATGATGTTGATATAAAATACACTGAAGCTCATTCTTAACAAAATCAGCTTAAAAAGTACTTAAAAGGAAAGTTTATGGTATTTGTACCAATTAATTTCACTTTTAGAAAAGTTTGTCTAAATTATAACGAAATAAACTCAACATACATCTTAACAAAATTGTGGGTACTATGATGTATACATTAAAATGCTATGAATACAAGTACACTTTAAGCACATCTGTAGTTAGAGAACTTAGGGGAAACCATTCATATAAAATGAGGAATTTGTTCACAGTTTGATCTTTTATAGAAATTGATTTTCATATGTGACTTTTCCCTAACTCAGAGCACCTGTTGCTAGATCTCATCTTTGGCATAAAAATCATCCATTATCCCAGACCCCAAAGATAAAAGAAAAGGAAGAAACAAAAATAAATGAAAAGAGCAGATTTATCTATGCAAAAATATCAAAATATTCAATCCAAGAATATTTTACAACATTATTTAGAATACTAGCTAATTGCTGACCAAACACAGCCATCCACAAAATAAGCATTAATGAAATTGGATATGCCCACATGACTGAACTTCAGGGGACAATTAAAAGTCATAGCTTTAAGAATAGTTAATAAGCGCAAGTTTTCATGTTATATATTTGTAGAAAAACTCGGTTAACATTGCTTATGCAGCATGATCCTGATGTGTGTGTGTGTGTGTGTGTGTGTGTGTGTGTGTGTGTGTGTGTGTAAATGACTAATCTACATGTTTGGAAAGATTTTTGAGTTCCCAGACTCTTCCCTGTAGTTTCTTCCAATACATTGATTCTGTCTAACCACTCCATTCAAATCCCTTTCTCTGAATTTCTGTTTGAGAGTTTCATTTAAAAATTTCTTTTCTTTAATATGTTAGTTTTGTCTCCTCAACTAATTCATATGCGATTTGAAGATAGGGAAACATCATAAGCATACATAATATAAAATACTTATACATAAATATATAAAATATCCAACAAGATACTGCACATAATAGAGTGTCAACATACTCTATTTGTGGTTGCTCTTTGACTTTTCTATTATGTGGATCCTAATGAAATTTAAAAGGTAATTCCTCTGGCACAACACATGGGAAGAAAGAACCTTTCCAACATCAGTGACATTATTTTTCTTTTCACTCTCCATCAAAGGGAAACAGAATTTTAAAGCGGTTCAGTGATCCAGTTTCTGTTTCACTGATAACTTTTTTCTACAAATTTTATTTTACATATAAAATAGAAATAACCTCCCCTAATAGATAGCACAAGCTTTTGCACAAAATAGAAAAATTCAGAGGAACGGAAAGTCTCATAGCAATAACTACTGCTAGTGGTTTGATGTATGATTTTAGACTGTATTTAATTATATCTAAAGCTTCCCCCACTCAACATTTTATTATGAAAGTTTTTAAACATCCAGAAAAGTAGAAAGTATTGTAAACACACATATACCCACTACTTGGATTCTGCAAGTGAATTTTACTGTTGTATCTTAAGCTTTTAATGTGTAAAAAATATTATGTGTTTTATTTCTTAACCAGTAAATGCTTTTTATTTTACAGATATGCATGTAATGCAAAGGATATGTATGTAATTACAGAAAAGTATGTAATGCAAAGGAATCCTCCCACAAGAAGAAAAGTGTCATTTGTATGTTTTCCTGGTTCTCTGAAGACTTCAGCCTTGTAGTGAATGGAACCTAAAGAAAGCTTGACAGAAAATGAAATGTGTATCCTGTCTACTTAATGAAACCTCCAACCCAAACCAAAGGAACAGAAAACTTTATATGCGCTCTTAAATAAAATAGGTATTAGTGGATTGCCTTACTCAGTGCTTGCATTTCCATAAATGTTGCCTATATCTACTGCTATCCCCTAGGTGCAGCCCTCTAAGGATGGTTTATAAGTATGTGATACATCCAATTCTATCCCAGTCAGGACCAGAAAGCAGTTACAGTTTTCTGCAATTGCTCATTTATGCATTTGCTGTCATAGGACTGTCTACAAGTTGGGTAACAAATCTTTAAGCAAACTCCAGGACAAACATTCTAGAATTGTAGAATGAAAACTGGGTAGCTCTTAATTTAGCAATGATAGAGAGTTAAATAGAGTGGGCAGAGAAATGGCAAATTAAAAGAAAAAGTCTTTGTGTTTTTAGCACAACGTAGTGCGTTGAGCCTACAGTAGCCGTCCCCTCAGTTTTCTATCTACAAAATGTACTTCATATGACACTTCTCGGGGCACCTGAGTGGCTCAGTCGGTTAAGCGTCCGACTTCGGCTCAGGTCATGAACTCACGGTTCGTGAGTTCGAGCCTTGCATCGGGCTCTGGGCTGACAGCTCAGAGCCTGGAGCCCGCCTCAGATTCTGTGTCTCCCTCTGTCTGCCCCTCCGCTGCTTGCACTCTGTCTCTCGCATTGTCTCAAAAATAAATAAACATTAAAGTTTTTTTTAAAAATATGATACTTCTCACAAACATATTTTCAGGTCAAAATGAGATAACATTTAAAGCCTGTAATATAGTGACTGTCATATAATAAATAATCAATACACATTAGTATTGGCATCCTAGTGTCATTCTCATTTCTCAGATAGTAACAATTTTGCTGTAATTATACTATATTATTAATAACTAACTAGCCATATGGGTTATACTATATATATATAAATGTATGTATATAAATATATATAAATGTATGTAAATGTATACTATATATATATATAAATGTATGTTAAAATCATTTCATCAAAATATATAAGTATTCCTTCCAGTTAAACTACCATATATTTCAAGAGCTCTAAACTATGTTTACTAGTAGAGTATATACTGGGATTCAATGTCAAAAATTTGTGTTGCTCTTGAGGAAGAGAGAGAGGGAGGGAGACTCACATATAAACATATTATCCCTTCATTCAGCAAGGAAAGTGGTTCATATTCTGTCTACTAAGGCATTACATGTGGCAGGTTTATGAACAGGGTAAGATGCCTCAGAGGTGAGGGTTTATCACACATCATGAGAGTTGTATTCTACTTTTCAGGGTTAGCAGGACCTAGTAAATTTAGAATCTTTAGAAGAAAATACATATATATATGTATTTATATATGTATTTATATATATACATATATATACATATATATGTGTATTTATACATGTATATTTATATACATGTATATATATATATATAGTATGCTTACTTATGAATATGAGTTTTAGTCCAATTTGACATTTTGGTCCAATATCTCAGTGAATCACAGCACTTTTTCCTCTTTAACAATCTCTCTCAATGATTGTTTTATGCGACTTAAATTTTTTTGTTTGTTTTAATCCTTTAATTTTTGTTACATTTGAAATTTGCTTATTCTTTCTTATTTAATTGGTTTAGGAGTGAACATAACCCCCTGGAGTTTGAGAAAATTACAAGGACTCTCCCAGCAATGCTTATGAACCCATTGAGACTATGCTTAACTTTTACTGACAAGGATTTAAATAAGTTTGGAAAGAGATTTAGGTACATAACAGAGAGAAAGCTCTAATACTGAACTTTCAGACATTTACTTACTAAAATTATAACAGACATTATTAACTGGCATTTAATGTGAATAGCTCTGGGCGGATCCAGACTCAACCTATTTTTGTCCGTCAACACTTTGCTGACAGATTTAATGGACACCTTTGTAAATTATTTTAACTGGTATTAACAATACTGATCCTTAAGCCTCCTCAAACCTTATCCCACAGATTGACTCCTAATGGATTAACTGAATTCAACAGACAAGAGCTGCCAAAGCATTAGCATTTCTTTACATTTCAGTTTTGGCTTTATGCTAAGATGTCAATGTTTACTTTAAAACTAAATCCAGTCTCTGAAAAATATTTATACTTTTTGTGCCAATAACATTGTCTCACCCTATGGCACAGGTAATTATAACTAATGGAAATCGGCAGTGATAAACTTGCTTTATAATCATCTCAGAGGCGCTAGCCATATACAGAACACATGCTTTTTCAATCCATTATTAAAAACATCTGATACATCTGTGAGAACTGGAGTTTCTCTTTTTCCCTCTCTAGTGTTCTGAATACTGGGAACAGTTACAACTACAACATTTTAAGAGGCTGGTTTTTTTTCTCTTCTTCACACACACACACAAAACCATGAAAGAAGCTTTTACAGGAAGTAACAAATACTCCTAAATGACATTTCATTAAAAATGTGTTCCCTTGGAAAGCGGACAGAACTAAAAGCCATGCTTTTACTTGGCAGAAAAAAAGTAGTGCAGCAGGCAATGTGTGAAGCTAAGGAGCATCAAAATCTACTTTGCCATGGATGTGAGCAGCATTCTGACCTAGAAAATAAAAAGGCAAAGGAATTTTACATGTGCTTTGATATGTGTTAGAGTAAAAATTCAATAGAATTCCCATCTCAAGAAGAGAACAAACAGAAAATGCAGACAATTGTATAAACTGTGTTAGTACAAAGCTACCAGATATATTCTTGGTTTCTTTTTTTAAAACTCTACATTCTGACCATAAAACTAAGTTTTTTGGTTTGTTTTTTGTTTTTTGTTTTAAAGAAAAAGTGGTTTTGCATTTACATTAAATATGTCAATTCTCGACTCTGGATAGATCAAGGATATTATTTAATTCTTTTCCTTGTGTACTTTCTTCTTCTCTCTCTTTTTTTTCTATATTGGATTTTGTTGACACTTCCAAATGTTAACTGCTTCTGTGATTAATTGGAAAATAATAACTTTAAAATTGTAAGCACAGTGGCCAAAATAATTACTATTTTGGGTCACTCTTGCTTAAGACATCTGCTTTTGACTATTACCCGAAGGACAAATGATTAGTCGGAGTCGTTTCCTTCTCTTCTAGATAGAAGCATGCCCACGTCATCCTTCCTCTGGCCCCCTCCTAAATCCTTAAAAGGAAGATTAAAATTGTCATTGAAAAATCTTCTGTCTGTGACAAGCTTTAACATACTCCGTAAACGAGTTCGCAAAGCTGAGTTAAAACTCTACTGGGAATGGCATTGCCAAGTTGTTTTTCAAGGTTACTTTCTCTTCATTAAAAAAACTTTGTAAAATAATAATGAAGAAGAAACGGCTTCCCATTAAGGAAAGAATAAGATTACTTGTCGGTTTTACTGCTCCCCTACTCAAACTTTCTCTTGGTTTGAGGGTAATGCCAGCTCATGTTCTGTAAGAATTCTTTGCTTCACATTCACTGTAAACAGAAAAGAGCCATAATTACACATTTGATCCATATCAAAGCAACTGATCCATGTATCGATTTACATAAAGTAAAGCTCATAAAACATTTTTGCTTTTCACCCTTACTTCACCACTTTCTAAGGAAAGTTTCCTTTTGCATACTTCATTTGAATACAAAACCCTCCCGTTGAAATTTGTGATGTTAAACAAACCATACCAGTCATTCAACTTTTTAATTAAGGATTCAGTGTTCCATCCCTTTTCAGACATTAAAATTCAGGTGCAGTCATTAATCTTTCTAAACGAATTCACCTGTGGCTAATACTGATGTATTTTCTATGAGGCTTGTCATGGGCTGCGTGCGGCATGCATAACCACTCTACAGTTAATTACACAAGGGATTATCGTTAGTGTCATAAAGATAAAGCCTTGCTAGCAGCATTATAGAGAAGGTCTTTTTCTTTCCTTCTCCTCCCTTCCTTTGGAGCAATGCCCTATTTCATTTGTTAACATTCACAAAAGTATTTAAGAATAATATGTTGTGTTTACCCCCATGGCTGACTGTAGACACAAGTCAGGAAGTCAGTAGATAGGCATGAAGGGATACCTATTTTAGAGTTCTGCTATCACAAACTAATTTGCAAGATATTGCCCAAACCCAAAGAAATAAGAAGATAAATGAAATGTAACTTTCAGTTTTAGGCATCTTGATTAAATCTAGGAAATAGATTTTTTTTTTCTGAATTTGTGAATTGAATGATAGCTCATATACCTGCATTTAGAAAACCAAAATGAAAAGATTTGTCAGCTTTACTAAAAATCCCCTTGATATATGTAACGAGTAGAAGTTGCTCAAAAGTTTAAAAAACAAAACAAAACTAGGTAGCTTTTAGAGGCTACCTATTAACAACAATAAAAACAAAAAATACTGCAAAACAGAAACAAAAGATAAAAACTAGTACAGCAAGTTAGATAAATGTATTTTATTTCAATGACTTAGACCAAGCATTGATACACCCACACTTTGGTAGAAATAAAATCAAAATGATTCTTTTTTTTGTAGGCACATATCGAAACTTAAATATGTATACTCTAGTTGTAATTGCGAATTTTCTTTGAACTTGTTATCTATGGTATAGTTGTACATTCCCAGAAAATAGGGAAAAATACGTAGATATAAATATGGGTGATATTACATGAAAATACAGGAAGTACATCGGCTTCGGCTTAAAATAGTTTAAAATTAGCTTAATTGAAATTAGCTTAATCAACAAGAAATCAAAGTTTTTAAGGAGTCTAAAATGCAATCCAGTATATAAAAATAAGGGGAAAAGTAAGAAAGAGAAATTTTAAAAATAGTAAGTTATCATCAAATGGATTAAAAATGTGAGGGTTTTTTTTTCAATCTGTTTAATGTAGATTAACAGATTTTAATTTTAATAAAATATGAAAAAATAATCTTTGGTGTATCTTTTTGTTATACCTTTGTATTTAGAAATAAGAACTAGTTACTCCTGTCAGATATTTGGGTATTTCCAAAAGGTAGGCAATTGTTTGAATATTTTTCCTATTTTCATCTATGGCCAGCAGCAAATAGGTATAGCCACATTGTTTCTCTAGTTTGAGATAATGAAATGAAACATTTATTTTTTACCCGTTTGGCAGATGATCAGTTTGGCATTGGTTTTTCACCAAATAAATAGATCCACTCATATTGAGCAGATACAGACTGATAGCCAAAATTAAAAAGATAACTTACGAAATTTAAATTATGTTCCAACTATTCACCACGAAGTTTCCGGTTTCTCCAAATTAAGAACATAAAGTGGAACATGTGACCATCTTGGTTTTTCAGGCTGATACCTACCCACCTGAAAACTACGATCAAACTTTGCTCTTTCGTTATTTTAGCTCTAACCATATGTTTCTGTAAAAAATAAAGTAGCTCGTTAGATTGATGCGTGTAATTTGATTTAAATGGCTTATAACAGTATTGGAGTAATGTTGTAAACACGGAGCCTGTCAGTAGACAGTCTCTTACTAATACCACTCCCTTTGTCTTGAATGATCTAAAATGGAACCAAATTTGTCAGAGGCCATGTATGTCTCATCCAAGAGTATGGTCACTGAAGTCTTCAGTGCAGCTTTCTCCCCCACACAGACATACTTGTGAACAAGCACGCTGGAGGATATGACTATGGTTCTATAGTCATATAGATATGGTGATAATTTCACTGGATCCTTTTCTATGAATCCCTTATGTTTCCTAATGTTTTACATTCATGTATTCTGAAGAATATCTGATGTGTTCATTCTTTAATGCCATAACATGCTAACAAAATTAATAATATAAGCACCTATGAATATACGAAAACTTTGTTGAGGAAGAACTAAATTATTCTTACCCACCCAACTTTTTAAAAATCTTTCAAACTTAAAAATTATGGAACATATCTTTAAAAAGATTTCTGGGGGCGCCTGGGTGGCGCAGTCGGTTAAGCGTCCGACTTCAGCCAGGTCACGATCTCGCGGTCCGTGAGTTCGAGCCCCGCATCAGGCTCTGGGCTGATGGCTCAGAGCCTGGAGCCTGTTTCCGATTCTGTGTCTCCCTCTCTCTCTGCCCCTCCCCCATTCATGCTCTGTCTCTCTATGTCCCAAAAATAAATAAATGTTGAAAAAAAAATTTTTTTTAAAGATTTCTGTCCAAGCTATAGAAGTATATTCCTAAAGTCCTGATATGACTTTTAAAATCATTCCTGGCATGGAAGTCATTTACACCTTTGGAATATTACTTTATACCAGTTGATTTTATCAATTTTTTCAGAAATGTTTTCCTCGAAGCAATCTTTATAAAAGAGAAGGTTTTGCTTTTCATCTTCAGACTTTAATATAAAAGTTATTAAATTCATGGCAAACCTTAAATTTGAATTAATCTAACCTGGAAAGTGGAGTATATGAAGATAAACGTATTTGGATAGGAAAATTTTCAAATTTTGTGGTATTTACTGTTTTCTTACCCCAAAGAGATCCTACTGATTGTAGCCATACCTTTAAAACACTGGTTTTATTTTTGCTTTAACTTAGATTATCTCAAGTTTTACAAACTTGGGGCTCAGTCTGTTGGGCATCTGCCTGTTAACCTCAGCTTAAGGTCATTAGCTCATGGTTTGTGAGACTGAGCTTCACTTCAGGCTGCACTGATAGCATGGAGGCTGCTTAGGATTCTCTCTCTCTCTCTCTCTCTCTCTCTCTCTCTTTCTCTCTCTCTCTTTCTCTCTCTCTGTCCCTCCCCTGCTCATGCTCTCTCTCTCTCTCTCAAAATAAATAAATAAACTTAAAAAAATAAAGTTATACAAACTTTATAATACCTTGCTTTATTTTAAAACTTCTTTCGAGGGGCGCCTGGGTGGCGCAGTCGGTTGAGCGTCCGACTTCAGCCAGGTCACGATCTCGCGCTCTGTGAGTTTGAGCCCCGCGTCGGGCTCTGGGCTGATGGCTCAGAGCCTGGAGCCTGTTTCCGATTCTGTGTCTCCCTCTCTCTCTGCCCCTCCCGCGTTCATGCTCTGTCTCTCTCTATCCCATAAATAAATAAACGTTGAAAAAAAAAATTTTTTTTTAAAAAAATAAAACTTCTTTTGAATTTTTAATACTTCTCACCCCCACCTGCCTGTTTAAAACTGCATTCGTATGATCCTTTATATGTACATTCTTCCCCTCTCTCAAAACTGTTAAGAATGTAATGATGTAACAATATACTGACAAGCAAGTTAGAATATAAAGCTGACAAACCTTTAATTTTAATGCATTAGTCTATATAAGATATATTGTAGCTCAACTAGTGTGAATGTTTTTAGGGATGCATATGTAGGTTTCTGAAGTTCTTAGGTAAAGCAAAGTTAATAATTAAATTAATCAAGCTTAAATATACACTTAATCTTTTTAAGTGCGTTTTAATAGTTGGACCTTAAAAGAATGTGTTATGTGTTAAATGCGATAGTAAATTTTATATGTAGTGAATATATTTTGGCAATTTTTAAAACTACATTTATAGTTTCTGTTAGTTGGACAGATGATTGGGGGAAAAAAACCTAAATCCATGTATGATTAATATAACTTCTTACCAAACATCTGGGTCAGTAGACGTCATACTGATCTATAATATCGCAAACCACCATAAAGCTTTGAATATCTTCCTATGCATTAGAGAGCCGATTGGCTCTCTTATGATTTGTTTAGCAATGTTGACAAATATCTGTATCTTTATATATATATGTCTATATCAAATGTCTATATCTATAAGGACAAAGTTAACATTTTTAAAAATATTAGTTTGCAATATGTATTCAGTTTCATTTGTCTTTATTGCTTACAATTTAATCCTAAATGCCAGTAACATTAAATATTATACATATAACATTAAATATATATACATATATATGTATGTATGTATGTATGTATGTATAATAGAGATGTGTTGTACAATTTGAAAAGAGAAAAAGTATAATGAGGTAAAATCAGTGTAAATAATACTTGAAGATACTCCTATAAATTCTGATTTCAAAATTTAGAAAGTAAAATATTGATTTAAGATATTTTCCTTTTTTAGTGGAAAATATTTTATTTTTCAGTGTTTTATATTAAATGAGCAATAGATAACACTCTGCTAGAAGATAAATTTTGTAAATACACAATTTTCCATGTAAATATCCCTTAATACCTTAACTAAAGAAGTAGAAAAGCCTCTCATTTAAAAAATCTGTTCCATTCATTGGGTTAGAATCAATAATTGAAATACTAAGCATAAATTCTAGTAATTTATTCTCAAGCATTATTTTAAAATGATTTTCAGGCTATGACCTTTTTTTCTTTCCCTCCTTCCCTTCCTTCCTTCCTTCCTTCCTTCCTTCCTTCCTTCCTTCTTTTCTTCCTTCCTTTTCTTAATTCCAGAGCCTGGCTAAATGTCTTGTTTCAGTGGGCTGCCAGTTATCAAATTCGAAAACATTTAATATGAATTCAAGCTCATACTGTGAAAACAATATCCTGGAAGACAAAGATGAAATTCAGCGTTGTGAGCTGAGATCACCATTGACCTCACAGCATTTTTCTTTATTATCAATATTTCTAATCTTCCAATTCAGGATTTTGAATTTCCTTGTTTATCAGTATCTCTACTCAAACTGAAAAGATATTTCTTAGCCTAACTTTTGTACCGATAGAAGGAAAAGAACATTCCATCTACCTTTCACACTGGTTACACAACGTAGACATATGCTACACCCCTAATAGTCCCATACCATGACTTCGGTTTTATGGCAGACAGCTTGCAAACCTACTGACAGGATACAGTATAAACACACCAGGCTTTATGGAATTAGTCGATGCACTTGCAAGGTTAATGTAGCATCTGTGATGCAAATCTGTGACCATTCTAATAGCTCTATTGGTAGACCGATGCCATTTCTCAGATCTGCTCTTGAGTTCCATTAAGCAGTTTCCCAGTCACCATTAACTTCAAGTATCATTTACGCAGTAAATATATGATTCTATGGAAAGGAATACCAGAAGTGCAACCCATTTACACACCACAGGATACTGTTGAATTACAGAAGCACCAACCACATTTAGAATATTCTGGACTGACAGCACATTCTGAAGCGTCACTTTGCATTTCTGGACACATGTTCAATTTCTGCTCATGAGTAAGCTGGTCACTGGGCTGATACATTTGCTATGAAAGGCTTCATTTTTCTCATTTAGAGGTTCAGCAACATGTCTTGCTGAGGATATTTACAAGATGTCATATTCTCACAAGCATCGGATAGACTCTGGAGTCGGGAGCAAATTTCACACAGGACAGGCTTTCTTTTTTATCCGAGAGCACTGGGGCTGAGAGCCCAGCAGGATTCATCTAGTCCACAAAAGCTCTTCACCCTGCACACAGTGTGTGCTTAGCCAGAACACCCACACTTTGTGCTTTCTTACCAAATGACATTTTCTGGCTGCTCACTTCATATTTGTCACTTGTATACAACGTGTAATGTCTAAAGAAAGCATGATCAGCTTGGGCATCACTAATCTCATTACTGTAATAGCTCTGAAAACATGCGACAAAAAGTAACCGGTAAGCCACTGCACATACACATGCCATGCTCAGCATGCCCCTCATTGAAACATGCAATTCACCGGCTGCTAAGAAAGGCAGCAGTCAGCAGTGCCAATTTGACTCCTCACTCCCTGCGGCAAATGAAGAATAACTACTCAGACCTAAATGAAAGGAGTGCTGACAGGCCTATCTACCTTAAAGGGCTGTCAAGTACAAGGGTGCAGCATAAAACCCACTAACCTTTCAAATCTGATTGAACATTTCTCTTTTTGGAGACAGGAGCGAGGGAGCTCTGTCTGTCCATTTGAAGTTTTCTTATTGTCATTTAGTCTCCCTTTCATTAGAATATGACTCCTTAGACTTCAACTTGAGGTCTATTGAGACCAGATTACATCATTACCGTTATGTGGTATGTTACACACTAATCATAACCATTACCACTTACAAGTCTGCAGCTTCATTCAATTAGCTGCCTGACATGGATTTTGCAGTTAATTCATGGTGAAGGTCAGCAGTGGTCAGAGTGGCAGGTGCATTCTGCTACCTTTTTGAATGCCAATTATCAGTCTTGGATAATTAGAGTGACTCATAGACAAGTTAATCAGATCAAAACCTAAGGTAAGAGGCTTATGGAACTGTCCAATACTATTAAAAATCATAAAGGATAATCTATGAATTTAAATAAATATTTATCTCTTAATTTACTTAAAATCTATATATTTATGCTTATCTCCTTTATTCTTACTACCAAAGAAAATGTTTGTATACCATGGACATAGGGGTATATGTGGTGTTTTAATAGATATATGTTTGATTTCCATTAATAGGAAATACAATAAATCATACGATTTCAAAAATGTCATCAAAATAATTTTAAATATTTTTTGTATAATGCTTGTGGGTGAAATCACATTTATAGTTTAAGGACTCCCCCACCCCCTTCCAAAGCTGTTTTTCTTGAAAAATTGCAATCTTTCTTTCCGATAGTTAGAATTCTACATCATATGGAACTCCTTTGTGCTGTGGTTATCAAAAAACTTGGAGCTTATTACGGCATTCATTTAAGGTATTTACATTAGCCACATACTTAGCATATGGTTCACTTTCATGATCCATGGACTTCGATTATTTTAGATATCTTTTAGGTAAGTGATCTCAATACATATATATCATAATGTATTATATATTAATAGTCTAATACATTATATATTATATATTGAATAATTAAATATTTTACATTTAATATTTATATGTACTTTTGATACAGTTTACTTCTTGTCTTAAATATATGTATGTTTACATTTGAGCATACATATACACAGACACATGCACACAAATAGGCATATACACTTAAATCATTGTAAGGGGATAAAAAATGTAAATCAGTCACTAATTAAAAGCTAGTTAGTCACCATAAATTGTTTTGAATATCAGTTATATCAAGGGTATATTTCCTAGGCTCTTCCTAGTGTGAATGTAAGGATCTGAATCCATGTAGTGTTTAGTGAAGGTACCCTGTGCCAGACACTGGGCTGGCCAGGCAGTAAGCATAAGTAGTAAATTAGATAGACGTGGTCCTACTCACCATTGAAGTTAGAATCCAGGGTAATACAGACATATACCTCATCAGTTCCAACATAGTGATAAAAACCATGATATGAAGAATGGCAGAATGATAACTGTTTATCTAGTTGACAGCTACATGAGGGTTCATTATACCATTCCTGCCTCTTTGATATTTTTGAAAGAAATTAAATCCATTCTTTAAAGGTCAGTGTCCTTTTGTGGAGGAAATTCCTTATCATCTTAGATGGAGTGTAGTGGAATCAGCCAAGAGAAGGGATGTGAGGGGATCAGCGGGGTTGGCTAAGTCTGTACTGTCTCATTCACAAAAGATGGTATTCTCAACCATTGGAAGTGAGGAGACACATCATACCTTCTGGGCAATGAGCAGAATGTAGTTCAAGGTGAAGTCATGAGAGATGAGCCTAACAAGGAAAACAAAATCCAAATCACTAAGCGTTTCCAAATCATGTTTTTTAGATTTTATTCTGAAAATAATTTATTGTCTAAGACCGAAGTTTCTAAAGCCCTATATAGGTAGCAATGTATTTTAAGAATAACGTCACTTTTTCAAGGAGTTAAATCAATACCTTGGGATATTTTTTTTCTATGTGAAATATAATCAGAGGCTTTCAAAACACGATACAAGAATACAATAAGTTGATACTTTATAAGAAGGCTGGACAAAGAGTTTAAACTGGTTTCCTTAAATGCATACTTTTAAAGCCAACATTTTAATCTTTAATTTAGTAGAGAGAGTCATAGTATGACATAAAGAGAGTCACATCTCAGAAAGGTTTCTTGAGGCAGAATGAATGCTGATTGAGGTAGTCAGTTTGTCCCATATGTGAAAGGCCATGTAAATGGTGTGGAAGTTGTCTATGTTGGAACACTTCTGTAAAGACAACTGTAGCCAGAGACAATCAGCTATTCAATAGGACTTATTTGCTTGAGTCTATACTAAACGTAAACTAAGAGTCATGAAAAACAGGATAAAAGAAGTGTTAACTTATTAAGTGACTAACAGTTTGTGGAGTCCTTCAACTTTTCAGATTTTTTGTTGTTGTTGTTTATACCAGTCATTGCTGCATTTTATTGATTCTCACATTTCCCTTCACTTGTATTAACATTCTACCATCTCAAATCTCTTAAAATGTTAATCTAAACAATGGTAATGAAAATCCAATGGCGACTGTTAAAAGCACTAACTTTACAATTGTAACTTTATAGCCTCATTCCCAAAAGTTATGAAAAGTATCCAGACATTCAGAAAAGTAAATTTGCATGCAACGCCTTTTTTCTTTCTCTAAGATTTTTACTATCAGCACAGAATACTTCAGAAAATAACATTACAACTTGTAGAAAGTAATGCTATACCCGGAAAAATATTGATTTTTAAATTTGTTAAGATGGTGAGAGAGAAAAAAAAGACAAATCTCATGTCTGGATTAAGTCAAAGACTCAACATGAAAAGTTGGTAATCAGTTCTGACTTTCCTGTCCTTTGCAATAAGAAAATGACATCCTATTCAATAATGGGACAGAGACAAGTATAGATATTTACATTCATAAATACCAGATGATTGCAGAAATGTGACTCTAAAAGGATCACCCTGATTTAGTTTTTCCTCTAAAAATTAATGCTCTTTATTTACATTGATTGTAGATCTCCTTCATCTGAAAATATAAATTACCCATCAAATGTCAAGGACAATATATCACTGCTGTAGTTTGGTGGGTCATTTAAA
The DNA here is from genome assembly GCF_022837055.1 of Prionailurus viverrinus. NCBI lineage: Eukaryota > Metazoa > Chordata > Mammalia > Carnivora > Felidae > Prionailurus > Prionailurus viverrinus. The sequence goes on from NC_062568.1 coordinate 146,243,272, forward strand.
ATAAATTGTTAAAGAACTTTTAGCGTTTTATTTCTCTGGGAAGAAGTAGAATGAATTTAATAATCATAACATTGTGCCAATTATCATTATGTTCAGTTTTGAATGTATTGTGTTATTTTACTAAATACTTAAAAGTTCAATAAAGTGTCTTTATCAAAACATTTAAAACATGATAAAGTATCTGGATAAAAGATAGTATGCTCTAAGACACTCTGAGAAAGAATATAAATGATATTATCTTTGATAAATAGTATTTAAAAAGGAGATTTGAAGAAAAACCAGTGACTACTGGCTATAAAAGGAACATCTTTTAACTCACACATTAATTAGCATCCTATTTTTGTGAAGTAATTTGTGGGCTTGTAATTAGAAGTTTACGAGTAGAATTTGAGTTCCATCCAACTATGAGATGCATAAAATTTAAATAGAGTTTTGGTATATAGAAACTATTAAAACATATTCACAGTTATATGAAGAAAATATGTTTGCTCACAGTAAAGAAAAAAAAAAGATGAATAGTTTGCAATACAAACAGGATTCCAGTTACATGTATTAATTTTTCTTTACTCAAAACACCAGCCCCTTTTTGATTTTTACCAATAGTACATAATATTTGGATTAAGTTGAAGACTTAACATGAAATCTAGATAGTTACCTCTGACTTTCATGTCTTTGGCAATAAAAAAAAGAATGTTCTATTCAGCAATGGCACATAGATGAGTATAGACACTTAGGTTACAAATGCCTAACGTTTGAAGAAATTTGACTCTAAAGGATTATATTGATTCTAAATATATATGGATTTTTATAGTGGCATTAAAGGAGAGTTTATGGAGATGTAGAATTGACTCTTGGCATTTCTTGAGAAAATATTATACACAATGAAGTAATAGTGAATAACATTTCATAGATTTAAGAAAAGAGAAAATATGTGTGTAATGGAATGTATTAGAATTTTGCTTTCACCTTTCAAAGATAGTGATTTGCTTCAGAACCATTTTTCATGGGAAGTACTTTGATCTGAACTTACCTGCAAAGGGTATGAACTTGAACTGTTTTTAACTGATTTATTATTTTAGAAGTTTTTAAATGAGAAGCTTATTAAGAAACGTTAGTTGCTTGCTTCACTTCTAAAATGTCGCTTTTTCATTTTCAAACCTCATTTAAGATTACATTAGAATCAAAAGTGACTGTCTACCTACAGACTTTTCTATGTATCTAGGTTCCAATGAAATTAATAGTCACATATACTCAATGCATACTGATTATTTACTATATGTGAGGCAGTGCACTGAGTGCGAGGCTACAAGGATAAAGATGTATACTGGAAGATTTTTCTGTATCACATCTGCAATTAACAAATGAAAATTCAACTTTTTAATTTTACTTATTTTTTATTCCTCACTGTGGCAAAAGCGCATACAGTGCTTAGACATAAGAAGCAAAAGTTTCATTTATAAGACAGCCTGATCTTTAGAATTCACTAATGAAGTTCACTAAATTAAGAAGTTAAATGGAAGGTGAAAGGAGCTGCCATAACTCGCGACGGTGGGTATTAGGTGAACAAACTCAGGTTAATTCTGCACACTGAAATAGTGACATAAGAGGTAGCAAAAGTAATCCGACAAGGATTAAATTTTCAGTGTTATGAATAAAGTCTTTTTCTTTTCCCACCAAACCGAAGATAAGCTGAAATGCATTTTGATTGGTTTTTAGAATATTTAAAAAATCTTCCTCTGACACGTGGAGGTGACAAATATTGCCAGTGAAGGTGTCAAATGACCAATTGTTTGTTGTGATTAAAAAAATCGTAAGTGATAAAGTCTATTTAATTATGATCATTGTATATAAATCTTTTTGAATTATGACACGTGTCATACACATACGAGAAAAGTAACAGCGCAACTCACAAAATTAAACAAAAAGGCCAATCGTTTTGTTATATGCATTTATTATAGAACTAAATATATAAATGAAATGACACAGTGGTAATATATTTACAAAATGTATATTACAAAATGTATATTATGTATTATAAAAATGTAATTAGAAAATGCATATTTATACATTCATAAATAAATAATATGTATTATGTAAGACGAAATGTTAGGGCTGTGTGTGTGTGTGTGTATGTGTGTGTGTCAAAACAGCCAAATGCTTTACAGAAATACAACTTAAATGCTTTCACAAATTGCTCCCAATTTACTGATATGCATAACAACTAATTTACACAAGTAATCCAGAATAATGAACATGTTTCATGTGTTTCTTCAAATTTTACTTAATAACCTTAAATATTAAATAACCTTAAATATAACCTTAATAACCTCAAATACTTTATAACCTTAAACCTTAAATTAAAGGTTTACTAAATAACCTTAAATATAAATATATAAAAAACCTTAAATATAAAATTTGTTCAATATGGATGCTAATATGTTTGAGCAACTTAGATCATAATTTCTTCTACCATAATTTATCTGTATCTGTTTCACCTCTAAAGAACAATTTTTAACTTTGCAATATGTATTTGCTTTCACATAAGTTTTATAAATATATATAAATCTGACATTGTGGCCACATTGTGTGCACAAAGCAAATGGCATGCATTATAGAGAAATCCTTCAATTTGCTTTATAACAGTTTAGTACTTTTGCTTACTATTATTTTTGATTTTCAAATAAGTTAAGGAGAAAGCCAAGAACAACTGAATAAGGAATCGAATTTTTATTTGTTTAAAAAATATTTATTTATTTATTTTTAAGAGAGAGAGAGAGAGAGGGAGAGAGAGAAAGCACAAGCATGGGGAGGGGCAAAGAGAGAGAAGACACAGAATCCAAAGCAGGCTCCAGGCTCTGATCTGTCTGCGCAGAGCTGGACGTGGGGCTCCAACTCATGAACCATGAGATCATTACTTACGCCAAAGTCCGACACTAAGCCACCCAGGTGCCCCAATTTTTATTTGTTTAAGTATCAAAAAATTCCTTCTTCAGAGGAAGGCAATGTCGAGTCAGTGGGCTTGTTATAGGTTCTTAGCTCTAACAATGCTAGTCTTGTCATCTTGGACAAACGACTTCTCTTTGCCTCTTTTGGTATCATTTGTAAAGTGGGAGGTTTATAATACAACCCACACCAAAGGATACAAAGAAAAAAATTAATCCACAGCAAATGCTGGTAGAAACAATTGGTAAACATTTAGCGTTATTAGTTGGTGTTATGCATTTTGAGTATGTGCACATGTTTTTCATCATCATGATTTCATACATGTGATTTTATTCTCAACTTGGCAATATTTTGGAGAAAGACAAGTGGATGAACAATAAATGTTCTTTAGCCCACAGTTTCTCTGAAAATTATTATTTTACTTTTTGGTACAAGTTGCCAAAACTGAGTGGTACTAAAGATTTAAAACATGACAAAATCTAATGAACATGCAAATTATACTACACAGACCAAAACATTAGAAGGACAAGTCAGCAAGTTTGTTTTTCTCTTAACTGTGCCCTATGAACTGAGAGGGTATAACAAAGTAATTTTTTAATCTCTAAAAAGAATTATTTTATTCAATTTTTATGTCATACCAAAATTATTTAATTAACATTAAATTAAATTATTAAACATTTAATTTACATTTGGGAAATAAAAGCAGAAAATGCCATTATAATTAAAAAGCATATATTAAGCAATTCTATATTCTTGGTATATTACTATGTGTTTTTCATTGCAAAATTAAACTATTGGTCCTTATCTCTTAAAGTGTAGAAGCCTAGAGCAATACTGATCATACAAATATCTAAAGGACTTGGAAACAACTGAAAAAATAAGGAACTAATGCCAGTGAAACTAGGTTCTTATTTGAAGTACACATTGGTGGGATTAGACCCTATTTGCTTTGAGAACTGTGATTGTATTACCTGCAGAATTGGGCGGGTGGGTATTATTGTATGCTTTGTATACTAGCACAGTTCAAAAGTTCACCCACCCTCTTTTCACCCAGGGTTAGGTCTGCGTGTTTGGATTTTCCTTCAACCTCCCTCTCCCCTTATCCTACACACAGACACACACACAGACACACACTCACACACACACCTTGTAGTGTCTCCTTGACTTGTTACATGTACCTTGTAACTTGTTCTTTGTTTATCTCCCCAGAGCTGCACTTGGATGTTACCTCTGAAACATAGATTAGCTGTGACCCTGACTGAGCCGTTATCTAAACTCCATGAGCCTCAGCTGACTGTGTCCATTAATACATTATAATTCTTACAATTTTTTGTCAATGATCAGTAAGTAGGTAAAATATTGGTTAAGCTAATTTTATGAGAGTCACATCTTTGCTTTAAGATACTTCTAGTAATCCAATAAACCTATATCTTCCTATCAACAAAGTTCAGATAAAAAGGATTCCTATAAAGTACCCCAAATGTGAGATTTTCGAAAGCTTTATTTTACAAATACATGTTATAAAATGCTTCCATCAAAGAAAAAATATTGCTTCGAAAGAAAACTTTGAAGCCAGTAAAGATTTGCTTAGAGGCAACTTCTTTGGGATACTACCTGGTTGCAGAGGTGACACTAATTTTCTTCTCACTCTCAGAAATTTGACAACACTACTTAAATATCTTCTGTTTCCCCACGTCTCAGAACTCTCTTGGCTCATACTTTATATGCTTTCTTTGTCTTGTCTTTCCAGACAACAAAGCCCCTCGTACCTGAAAACTCTTTCCCTTTGGATCTGCCAAATCAAGGCCTCTGCACATTCTCCCTTCATGCCTGCTTTTCTGACGTGTGCAATATGCACTAGATAGAACATCAGTAGGACAATCAGCACCCCAGAAACAGCCTGATAAATAATAGATGGAAAGACAGAGCGACGGTAAAAGTTATTAACTATTTTCTTCCATAGCTTAAAAAAAGAGTGACAAATGAGCAGGAAAGATGAACAGGGAAAGGAATAAAATTGGCCAAACCTTTAACCCTTGAGCCTTTCCTTACAATTCATTAATGCACATATCGTAAATAACAGCCAAGAAATATTTCTTTTATTATGTGGAGTAAATATATAAATAACACTAAGATTATTAAATAGAGCGTTTCAACTAAGCATAAATGGTCACTTAATAAGATGTTAGTATTAAAAGTAAATGAATTCGATGTCACTATTTACCACTTCTGAAGATCTATGCCTCCTGACAAAATTGATAATATTTATACAGTGTTTCTATGTCCTAGGCAAACTAACAAATTTTACATAGATCAACTTATTTCATTTATACCAAAAAAAAAAAATCCCCAAAACTTGAAGAAGATACTGAAGTTCAAGGAGGTTAGAGACCTTTATTTTGTTTTCATTTTAATTTTTTAAACATTTTTTATTTTATTTTATTTTATTTTATTTTATTTATTTTTAATTATTTTTAATGTTTATTTATTTTTGAGAGAGAGAGAGAGAGCACGGGGGAGGGGCAGAGATTCCAAAGCAGGCTCCACACTGACAGCAAAGAGCTGGATACACGGCTTGAACTCACAAACCGCAAGATCATGACCTGAGCTGCAGTTAGATGCTTAACTGACTGAACCTACCCGGGGGTCCCCAGACCTTTATAATAGGATAAAGAACTTGACTGAGTTTATTCTGTTTAGAAGGAGAAGAGTCCAGCTATGGACGGTGATCATTTGATGCCTCCAGAACCAACGTTCCAAGCCATTTATGCCCAAAGACCTAAAAAGGTGGGCATGAACAGGAAGACTTACTTTGCAAAAAGACAACATAACTTCTGATTTGAAGGGCATCACTTTATGTTAGAACATAATTAGCTGAATAGAATGTTTGTTAAATTGTTTCTGAATCAGATTTTTTCCCATGTCCAAGAGAGGTTTTAATACAAGATATTTCCTTGCTGGCATGCAGACAACTTACAGAATAAATATATTTTGTATAGTCTGTTAGTAGACATTTCAACAGAGAATTTTGTCTCATGTATGTCCAACAACATTTATTTCATCTCTGAAAAATAAGGCAAAGGCTTACATATTTCACTAAGAAATACTTTTCTAAAAATTGCCCTTAATTCCAATGTATTCATTTGCCCATTCATATGTGCATTTGAAAAAGGTTTCCTTCTAGATTGTCAGTTTAAAAGAAGCGAGATTTTTTTTTTACATTCATCTTTATGTATTCCCCCAGTACACTGTATTCTTATACTGTGAGGTTATGAAATAATTATTTTGTGATTTCGTGTTTTAAAATATAGATATATCTGCATTTGTACTAGCTCAGTGAGAATTTTTTTTCTTCACATGTGGGTGATTGGGGCAAAATTAAGTAATGTTTTTATTCTACTGAAAAGTCTTATTTAGGAAATGACCTTTTGATATAATTCAGTCTCAATTTTTTATTCTTAAAATGTCAGATTGTGTTTTGCAAACTGATCTTTTAATGTGTATTATTGTCTTTTTCTATATCACTAGTAAAAGTCATTCTTAAGAAAGAGAATTAAAATTGAAATTGAATATACATATATTACATACAAGATTGTAATATTATAAATTTAGATTAAAACAGATGTCAGTAGATACTGACTACTAAAATTGAACTTTCCTGAGTTCAAATTTCCTATCCAAGTGAAAGGAATTTATTCTAAGGGAGAATTTTGGAAATTTATCCCAAGGAGAAAGAAAGTTTTGTTTATATGATTTATACACAGATCTTATTAGTGCTACTGTAAAGATTTAAGAATATTTTAATTACTTCAAGAAACTAGAAAAGGAAGAACAAACTAAGCCCAAAGGTAGCAAAAGGAAGGAAATAATTAGATAGGAGCCGAAATAAACAGGAGACTAGAAAGACAACAGAAAAGATCAACAAAGCTTCAAGTTGTGTTTTTGAAAGGAAAAACAAAGAAAAAACGGACAAATCTTTAGGTAAACTAAGAAAAAAATAGATAAGATGCAAGTTAATTAAATGATAAACATAAGAAGAGCTATTACAACTGATACCACAGAAAAATAAAGGATCATAAGAGACTACTGCAAACAACTATATACCAACAAAAGTAACTTAGAAGAACTGGATAGGTTTCTAGAAAAACATAGTTTACAAAGACTGACTCATGAAATAATAGAAAATAATGAGCAAGGAGATTGAATAGGTAATCCAAAATCTCTTAACAAGTAAAAGTCAGGATCAGATGGTTTCACAGGTGAATTCTACCAAACATTTAAAAAATTAATACGTATTCTTCTCAAAATTTTCCAAAAAATTGAAGAGGAAGGAACCCTTCCAAACTCATCTTATGGGACCAGCATGACCCTGTTACCCAAACCAGACAAGGATATTACAGGGAAAGAAAATTACAAGCCAATATCTCTGAGGAACGTAAATGCAAAAAACTCAATAAAATACTTTCAAATGAATTTCAAGGGCACATTAAAAGAGTCATACACCACAATCAAGTGGGATTCATCCCTGGTATGCAAGGATGGACCAACATATACAAATAAAAAAAAATGCGGTACACCACATTAACAAAATGAAGAATAAAAATCATACAATCATTTCAATAGATGCAGAAAAAGCATTTGACAAATTTCAATACTGTTTCATGATAAAAATTATCAACAAATCAGGTGTAGAAAAATGTTCCTCAAACATAGTGAAGGCCGTATTTGACTAGTCCACAGCTAACATATCATACTCAATGATGAATAGTTAAAGCCTTTCCTCTAAGATCAGGAACAAGACAACGACGCCTACTCTTGCCATTTCTATTCAACATAGCATTGGAAGTCTTAGCCAGAATTTATGCAAGAGAAAGAAATAAAAGACATATGAGTTGGAAAAAAATAGTAAAATTATATAGAAAACCCTAAAGAATACTCCAAAACATTGTTAGCACTAATAAATGAATTTAGTAGTTTCCAATACAAAATCAACATACAGAAACCAGTTGCATTTCTATACACTAATAATGAATTATCAGAAAGAGAAATTAAGAAAGAAATCTCATATATAATATTATTAAAAACAATAACATACTTACGAATAATTTAACCAAAGAGGTGAAAGACCCGTATGCTGAAAACTATATAATGCTGAGGAAAAAAGGTTAAAGAAGACACAAATAAATGGAAAGATACCCCGTGTTCTTGGAGTGGAAGAATTAATACTGTGAAAATGTCCATATTATCAAAGCAATCTACAGATTTAATTCAATCTGTGTCAAAATTCCAATGGCAGTTTTCACAGATAAGAAAATACTATCCTAAAATTTGTATGAAACCACAAAAAAACCCTGAATAGCCAAAACAATCCTGAGAAAGAAGAACAAACGTGGAGACATCACACTGACTGATTTCAAGCTATATTACAAAGCTTCAGTAGTCCAAACATCATGGGACTGGCCAAAAAATAGACACATAAACCAGTGGAACAGAGTAGAGAACCCAGACATAAACTCATACATATATGATCTATGATTTTTTGATAAAAGCCTCAAGAACACACAATTGAAAAGGGTAGTCTCTTTAATCAATGGCATTGGAAAAAACTGGATATCCACATATAAAAGAAATTTGGACCCCTATCTTACACCATCACAAAAATGACCTTGAAATGGATCAAACACTTAAATGTAAGTAAGACCAGAAACTGTAAAACTCAAAAAAATAGTGAAAAAGATTCTTGACATTGGTCTTAACTATAATTTCTTGGAGAAGACAAGCAGAAGCATGGCAATAAAATCTAATAAAATAAACAAGTAGGACTACATCAACCTAAGGAGCTACTGCACATCAAACAATATAATAAATGAGAATGAAAGGAAAATATTTGCAAACTATATAACTGATAAGGGGTTAATATCCAAAATATATAAAGAACTCATACAACTTAACAGCAAAAAACAAACAAACAAACAAATCCCCCAAATAATCCAATTAAATAATGGGAGAAGGATCTGAATAGATGTTTTTCTAAAGAAAACAATACCAATGGCCAACAGGTACATGGAAATGTACACAACATTACTAACAATCAGGGAAATGAAAATCAAAACCACAATGAGGGGCACCTCGGTGGCTCAGTCGGTTAAGCGTCCAACTTCGGCCCATGTCACGATCTCACAGTTCGGTTCCTGAGTTGAGTTGGAGCCTTGCGTCAGGCTCTGTGCTGACAGCTCAGAGCCTGGAGCCTGCTTCGGATTCTGTGTCTCCCTCTCTGCCGCTCCCTAGCTCGCGCTCGCATTGTCTCTATCTCTCTCTCTCTGTTAAAAATAAATAAACTTAAAAAAAAAACCACAGTGAGATTTCACTTCACACCTGTTAGAAAAGCCATAATTAAAAATAGACAAAAGATAAAGGTTGGTAAGGTTGAGAAAAGGGAGCCCTAATACACTGTTGGTGGGAATACAAATTGGTACAGCCATTGTGGAAAACAGTATGGTGGTTCCTCAAAAAATTAAAAATTGAGGGGCGCCTGGGTGGTTCAGTCAGTTAAGGGTCCTACTCTTGATTTTGGCTCAGGTTATTATCTCATGTTTGTCAGTTTGAGCCCCACGTTAGGCTCTGTGCTAACAACATGGGGCCTGCCTGGGATTCCCTCTCTCCCTCTCTCTGTCCCTCCCCTGCTCTCTCTCTCTTAAAAAATAAATAGACTAATTAAAAAAAATGTTTAAATAATAGAAAAAAATTAATACTTGAACTACCATAGGATCCAGAATCCCTCTCCTGGTATATATCTGAAGAAACTAAAATCAGTATCTCAGAGAGATATCTGCACACCCATGCTTGTTGCAGCATTATTTCCAAGGCAAGATATGGAAACAACCTAAATGTCCTTTAGCAGATGAATGATAAAGAAAATGTGGCATACATTTACACTTTGGAATATTATTCAGCCAATCAAAAAGAAAGAAATCTTGCTTTTACAACAGGGATGCAACTGGAGGGCATGATACTGAGTGAAATAAGGCAGACAAAGAAAGACAAAATACTGTATGACATCACTTATATGTGAAGTCTTTTAAAAAAGCTGATTTCATAGAAACATGGAGTAGAAGTGTGGGGGGACAGGAGCAGGGGGACACGGGGTGATATAGGTCAAAGAGTACAAATTTTCTGTTATATGACGAATAAGTTTGAGGATCTCATGCACAGGTTGGTGACTATGGTTAGTAATATAGTATTGTATATTTGAAAGTTGCTAAAAGCAGATCTTAAGCATTCTGACCACACTCACAAAAGTTTACTATGTGTGGTGATGTATTAATTATCTTGGACTTGGTTATCATTCCACAATGTTATGTACAACAAATCATCACGTAGTACAATTGAAATATATGCAATTATATTTGTCAGTTATTCCTCGATCGAGTTTAAAAACCAACATTCATGTTAACTTTTAAAATCTAGTTTGGGGAAAAAAGGAGGAACACTTTACTGCTTTCTGTTTTCACAGTGTTCAGTTAGTAGTAATCCAACTCCCCTTCCTGACATATACATGCATACTTGAAAGCATACTCCAAATAAAAATCTGAAGACAACTGTGTATTATAAAATAACTTCTAATTTAGCAAAAGCCACAGGCAACTAGGATTCTCTCATGAATGTTACCTGGCATACTTGATATGCAAGAAATGCCATGCTTGTCAAATTCTGCTGGAAAAACATGGAGGTTCCCAATCCCTAAAGTCTCTTTTGGAGTCCTTAACCAAAGCTGAATTTCAGATATGAAGAATATTAGTCTCCAAAGGATATGCCCTGCTGACTTCTTTCCCTGTTAACAGTATTAAATCATCTTTGAACAGAAACCCTTTATAGTTTATCATAGCCTGGCAGCCCAAAGATACAGGCAACTTTTATTTGTGGTCATTCAGGTGGGGCACCTCAAGTCACTGATATATATCTATTTCTGTAATATAGTTTTGAAAGAAAAGATTATCTGTTTTCTTTTTGTTCTTAATGTAAATGTATCCCCTCCTCTGCTTTCTGCCCAGAGACTCTCTCCCACCTCGCGGAGAAATTTTATATACCCTGAAATACATACACACAAAACAAAGCAAAACAAAATAAAGCAAACCCAGGAAGCTGAAAGCTATCGATTTAAAACCAAAAACAAAACCAGAAATGCAAATTGAAGGAGAGCTTCTGAATGCTTTAATTTTCTTCCTGCATTGCATTACATCTATCACCAAATTAGATTGTCTGTGTTGTAAAGATCTATTAGTGTTAGCCAGATAGTTAATGTAACGCACTGTCACTAAGACTTCTACAGGAGCACCGGGACACAGCTGAGCACTCTACTTTATAGTCAAGCAAGGCAGATTTCATATATCTTTTGATAAATACCTCCACTGTGTACCTAGTGAGGTCAGTTGTTTACCTCCCAGTTATTTCAAGCCTCAAACCGGACTAAGCCAAGAAAATATATCAGTCACTTGCATTTGTTTGTTTGAAAACAGAGAAGAACCCAGAGAAAATGGCAATTTTACAAGTTTGGTGACCAACCAAGTAGCAGACAGTTACATGACCATGGGAGATGATAGAAGAGTACAAAATTTTATTCTTATCGGGAAGATACTTTACATTAATTTAAAGATGACTAAAATTGAATGAAAATAATTTTTAAGGTCTGGGAGAATTGTCCAGTAATTTAAAATTTATCATTGGCCAAATGGTATTTAACTCATGACTTTGTTAAACAGCAAATTAAAATTTATCTTTGCCATCCATCAGGAGGTGATAAACTAGATAACCAAAAAAAAAAAAAAAAGATTTTGGATATAAAACAAGGAGAGTAGAGAAAATAAGAACTATGTTTTCAATATAATGAAAAAGGAGATATCTGATATGGATTTAATGAAATGAAACTCTGACTTTCAACATATAGAATATTTTGCTCATTATTTTCTGAATTTTGTTTACATTTCAAAATCAACAACAGTGGAATAATCTAGAATATGCTTTTTGGCAAGAATTAAAAGGAGTATTTTTTTTTTAATTTTTTTTTTTTAACGTTTATTTATTTTGGGACAGAGAGAGACAGAGCATGAACGGGGGAGGGGCAGAGAGAGAGGGAGACACAGAATCGGAAACAGGCTCCAGGCTCCGAGCCATCAGCCCAGAGCCTGACGTGGGGCTCGAACTCACGGACCGCGAGATCGTGACCTGGCTGAAGTCGGACGCTTAACCGACTGCGCCACCCAGGCGCCCCTAAAAGGAGTATTTTTAATGAAGGAGAGTTTCCATATTTGAAGTGAATAAAGCTAAAACAATATTGTTTCTTATTTTAGCTGAAGCCATTATAAAAGAGATTCATTGCCTCTTTTGAATTGAAGCAATCATCTGTACTGTAACCTAAAAGGTACTAATTTGAAATTAGATTTTATTCTGCTGTTCATATTACAGCTTTAAATGTATTTTTTTAAAACAGCACTTTATTACTTAGAACAGCAAAAAATGGAATTTAAGTAAAAATACAAATTGTTTTAAGATTTTAAAGGTCATATATCCATAAACAGACTGGAATTTAAATGCTGTCTCAGCCGCTTCTAGCTTTTTGTGAATTTAGGCAAAATAGGTAAACTCTGAATCTCATTTTCTTCATCTTCAAGATAGAGAAAGTATCCATCTCACAAGACACTTGTAGTGATTAAATGGGATTCTTTTTATGTACAAGGCCTAATTGGGTATGTGAGACCTCTACAAATAGTAGCAGTAGTAGTCTATAGAAAGTAAAAAACAGAAAATTACGAAGATAATTCGGACATAGCTTACAACTGCAAGGGAAAAGAAAAGCAGCAATATACAAAATAGTACATGATTCTTCCTCTTCTTTTCCATCCCCTCCTCTTTCCCTATCTCTCACCCTTCCCTTCTTCCTCCTCCCCCTCCTCCGCATTTCCTCATCATCCGCTTTCCTTTCCTTTTCCCTCTCCTCCTCCTCCTTTGCCTCCTCCCTCTCTTCTTCCTCCTCCTCTTCTTCTTTTCAGATGCTTAATCCCATCAATCATACTGTTAAGTGCATTTATTTAATTTGAAACTCAGGGCACCCCTATGAAATTTGCATTTTTTTTCTTTAAAATTTTTTTTTCTTTTTAAAATTTTCAGCCCATATAAACAACATTTATTCTAGGTAAAAAGCATATGTGTTTTCTCTAGATCTTTCGTTTTGGAATTGTCTAACGATTGTTTAATTTAGCTTTATTGCTTTTTCTGATGATAAAGCTATGTAACATTGCAAAAAATCTGAAAACATAGGAGCGCAAAATGCAATAAAATCATGACAACAACCAGGAATAACTAAATGTGTATTAACTCTCTTTGGGGCGCCTGGGTGGCGCAGTCGGTTAAGCGTCCGACTTCAGCCAGGTCACCATCTCGCGGTCCGGGAGTTTGAGCCCCGCTTCAGGCTCTGGGCTGATGGCTCGGAGCCTGGAGCCTGTTTCCGATTCTGTGTCTCCCTCTCTCTCTGCCCCTCCCCCGTTCAAGCTCTGTCTCTCTCTGTCCCAAAAATAAATAAACGTTGAAAAAAAAAAAATTTAACTCTCTTTGACTTTGTAGGTGTAGATGTGGAGTAAATAGGAAGGAAGGAAGGAAGGAAGGAAGGAAGGAAGGAAGGAAGGAAGGAAGGAAAGAAGAAAAACAATGGGTATAATTAGAATATAGAATATACTTATGTTTTTTTTCCCTCTGTTCTACCCCTATTCCTCAATTTAACTCAATGGATAGTATGACAAAAGCCCATAGATGATTTAGGTGTTAATCATATTTTTCTTTCTGAAGGTCATCTCAGTTTTTAGGTCTTTTATTCTCACTCTATAGGTTATAAGAGGCTGTATCTTTCCATTACATGGATGAGATGAAGGATTATCTAATAGAAATAGTTATATTGATGATTAAAACTTGTTTGTTGAAAATATCACCAACTACCTGTTCATAAGAACATATAAGATTATTTTCTTATTGGTTTAGAATTACCCGTGCCAAATTTATGAAATATTTTCTTGTTCAATTGTTCCTAAAAATAATATCTACTTTAAAATAAAGTTTTTAAAATATTTATTTATTTTTGAAAGACAGAGAGTCAGAGCACGAATGGGGGAGGGGCAGAGAGAGAGGGAGACACTGAATCTGAAGCAGGCTCCAGGCTCTGAGCGGTTAGCACAGAGCCTGATGTGGGGCTCAAACCCATGAACAGTGAGATCATGTCCTGAGCCAATCAGATGCTTAACCAAATGAGTCACCCACGTGCCCTGAAAGAATACTTCCTTTTATTGACAGTGAGAATTGGTTTAGTTTATTAATGTCTACTGGAACGCAAACGTAAATAAGTGAGCCTATTTGTACTTTTTCACACCATAGGTTAAATACTATTGTAGGTACTTTTTGTAACAAAGACTGAAGAACAAAGGAGAGTTTCAAATCATGTGTGAACTACTAAACAATTAAATATCTTTGAAGATGCTGTTGGTAAAATCTGTTGTAGTTGGTGAAAGAAAAGTTCCTTAAATAGGTCATATTAAAATGTGAAGCATTTTCCTCTTGGGTACCTTCCTTGATGGTGCTGCTTTCTTTGGTTAGTTTTACTTTGTGTATGAGAAATGTTGAAAATAGTAATACAGTCAAAGGTGATAGTAATAGAGTCAATAGAGTCTATGATTTTCATAGACATTGGCAGCCAACAAAAATTTTCTAATAACAATAAAGTTATATATATGCAATTATAAAAAATATTTTTAAGTGCTAGATTCTTAATGACAAAAATATTTTAAATACTGGTTAGTGTAATCCTTAAGTATAAATTCCAAGTCCACGCAATATTTCCATTTTCTTCTCTTGTGATAAGCTTTTTTAATCCGGGCAAAAACAAACAAACAAACAAAAAACAACAACACTGTTTAGCAGTGAACTCTCACCAGAAAGACAGGTGGTTTTCTGGAAACATTTGTATAGTGAAAATTAAATATATAGTGAGAAGAAAAATGTGTTCCTTTAGAGAAAAGAGATATCATAAAAGGGGTATTAAAGTGGTTTTCAAAAACTGCCAGTGGAAACATGCTCTTTACCAATAGCCCTTTAACTCAGATTCTTTTCTTTGAAGCATTTGGATCTAACTTCTGAACATTTCCAGAGGTTGTGGATTTTAGCATTGTCATGGGTGATAGAAGCAAAAGGAGAGCAAGCAGTTGCTTTTGTGACACACAACAGTAGAAGAGTGAACATTAATGTCCCTTATGAAGAAACACACCATTGGATTTCACCAAGAAAAACAATATCATTGTATATGAATTCATATTAGAATTCTATTAAAACTCTTGTGCTTGAATGACCTTCAGAAAAATGTGGGCAAGCAATGTGGGTGGTATCTTTGCCACTTATCTGGCAGAAAGAATGGAACAGAAAGTAGGAGTCAAAAATATTTCATTTGTTATAGGATCCTAGTCTTATCTCCATTCTGACAGCATCTCATTTTACTTGCTAAAATAAAAATAGCAATCCCCCCATTTTAATATAGTTCAAAGGGACTGTGTCAAAATGAAGCTATCTCCTTGGTTTATGCTTTTTTTTCTGCTTTAGATCCACCTATGAAATCATGAAATCTCTTAGTTATATTATTCTCGAAGTTAGTATTAACTAACTGACCCAGCAATCCATAAGACACATGTGTATTCTAGAGGAAATTTTTTCAACGTACATGCTGATAATAATAGTTAAGTAGTTCCTAAAATTTCTTTTAGAAAGCAATCTTCAGACTTGGAAACATTAAAGATTAATCGAAAGCTGGAAAAACTCAGATACAAGTCACTGTTTTGATAAATCACAACTGCATTTGGGCAGGCCTATTTCTTTGAATATGTAAAACTGTGTAGTACATTGGGGAAACACAGTCGTTGACTCGAGATCCATGTATTCTTTTATCATCAAAATCTTTATGAGAGCCAATTCATATGTAATGACAACACTAATCTTTTCTATTGGAAATCTTTCCTTTCCTTTAAGTATTTTTTCAACAACTAGCAAATAGCATGTCCTTAATAAATTTAAACACAAAAGTGTTCAATTATTCTGTAATCCAAGAGTTTAAGGAACAGAATTATATTTCTTAAGAGGTTTTTTTATGAAGTGACACAAAGATATCAAACCCATTGTGATATCGATTGCATGTGCCACTTTGAATCAAACAAAAATATTTTGTCTGAAAGAAATTTGGGGCAATAGTGGCTGAAACAAACTGAGGTTTATTTTTCTCCCATGTCAAGAACACCAAAACTACTGGAACTGGTGGAGTGGCTAAGGGACAGTGATATGCCCCGATTCGAGAGACCCCCCAAAAACAAACCACCAGAGTCCAGAGCCAAAGCCAAGCGGCAAGGGTCGTTTATTGTAGGTTCGAACCTGGTCCTCCTCGAACTCGTTGCCGGTGACGGCAAGAGGCCCGGAGCAAGGATCTTACAGCTTCTTTTATAGACAGGCACAAACAAGTTAGGGATTTTTTTGAGGTTACAGAGTTGTTATAGGTTGACATTTAAATTTGAACGCTCAGCAGAACTTGATTGGTTCCCGCCTTTCTGTTAGACTACCACCGGGCGCGCCCTGGCTGGTTTCGGGAACGGCGGGGGAGGGGAAAGATCTTTTCTTTGCAGTTGTGAGTACACCTGGTAATTTTTCTCTTAGCCTCTCAATAGCAAGGCCCGAATTAGACTTTCTGTCATGGTTCTTAGATAGGGGTTCCAATTCAGACATGAAGTTTCCACTCAAAGCTGGAAAAACAGGATAACCAAGTAGGGGTTAAGAGACTACCAATAATCATCTGTCACTTTTAGCAGGAAGGCCCATGTTTTCTCAGATATACCAGCAGATGTCTGCTTATATCTTATTATCCAAGCTTTGCTGCTTGGTCATTGTTCTCTGTTGAGGCGGCTAGAGAAGTAAGGGTTTTGCGATTGGATCCTTTAGCCTTTAAAGTGAAGGCAAACGAGAGGAAAAGTTGGCAATGAATGTTGGGTTAACTTTACATGGGGCTTGCCCTGTTGATTTTATTCTCTCCTCTGTAGAACAAAATAATAAAATAATAAAACACTGCCAAAATGTCAATGGAATATTAAAAAGTCACACATTTCAATATCAGCATTGTGATTATCATTTTATCTGTTTCATTCTAATTTTATATTCACACTTTAAAAACTCTAGTTATCATCATACTATGCTACAATGTGCAGCCTCCTTTTCTTTTACAATGGATCATAAGGCTTTTCAACACTTCTAGTCTTTAAAAAAAAACAACAGTATATTTAATGGCTATCCACTAGGTAGATTTATCCCTGTTTTCTTAGTAATCCCATATTACCAATGCATGATATCTTTACATTTCTTCACTTTCAGGTTGCTATTGTTAACAAAATTTCAATTTAAAGCATATTAGAGATTTCCTGAGGATTGTCCTATAGATGTCAGGGAGCAAATACGGCACAAAGCCAGATGAGTTATTGTTAAGCTAACGCAGACTGCACCTCAGTTAAACGCTGAAAAGGATTTCTGAAAAATAAGGGTTGTAAACATTAAAGTATGTTATCATGGATGGAGAAGTGTCACCTTTACAGAATGTTCTCTAGAGAAGAGTCATATTGGGTGATTTAATTTCTGTTCAGAATAAAGTTGGAAGAATAAACATCATGGCCTCTCAAAGTTCCTTTAACGTCTATGGTCATGCTTCATTTTTTAATGACTCCTGTTCTTAAGCTATAAGTACCTTTTAGAGAAAGTGATTCCCTTACATTGGAGATTTCTTAGAAGTTGTTAATATTATGATTTAATACAGATTTTATGTTAAAATAATTGTTTTTTGATAATTCCTTTTGAGCTTTCAGTTATAAAAGAAAATAAACTATCATCTGTGTCTAAGCTTATAAAGCATCCATAAAAGGAGGCATAATAAAAAGTATTAAAAAATACGTACTGAAATTAAACACAGTTCTTCCAAAATTACACACCAAAGGATTTCACTAACTTGAGAGTTACAAAAGAGAAGTCATGAATAGAATGTAACAACTTGATAGTATTTGAAATAATTCCTACTTTAAATAATAGGCTAGATGAAGCCGTCAAATGGCATTGTATGCTACCCAGTGGGAAGGTTTTCTATAATTCAGCTCTAAGATTAGATATAAATGGAGCTATTACCATGGTAACTATTTTTGAGGCTAATAAAAGTGTAACAAATATGGACTAAAAAAAATGCCTACAAAACCCCACCCAGACAGTAAATTTTCCCTGCTTAGTAAAGAAGTCATTGAAAAAAGTAAAAGCCCTCAGACATATAGAGTCCTTTGTTGTGTAGAGAGCACTTGTTTTCAGCTGGTTCCTTCTTTTTTTGTGGAATGTAAAGCTTCCCTTCAGGGTAAAGATTTATCCTGCTGCATAAAGGGAGGGAAGGGTTTAGCAAAAGTGAAATTTGTGGAATGCACACACTTTTAAAATATAGTTTTCTTCTTAACCTCAGCATAAATCATAGTTTATAAGCATGTCCTATTGTTCCCTCCTTTCTTTTAAAGCAGACAAGGCTATAATGCAGTATTGGTAATTTATAGCTGCTCAGAAAAAAAAAAAAAATCTTCTGTAGTTCTTTTTTTTTTGAAAGTTTTCTGAAAATTATTTTTTTTAATTTTTTTATTTTTTTTACTTTTGGAGGTAAAATATATTTTATTTATGATGCCATTTAAAATTAGTGTTAATTTTCAAACTAGCTATAGGAGTATAGATGAGGATTTGCCCTGGAAGGCAAATTTTATAAATAGTTTTCAAAAAAAATGTTTTTGAACCTCAGTCCACTGAATTCATAGCTCCTATCTCTTGAGAAATATGACTAATCAAATATTGTTTCACAAAATGGAAAATAATATTCTGAGTAAAGTAAAGGGAATAAAGGCTAAATACAAGATAATTCAGTTCTGATTCATCAATAGACTATTTCTAAAAAATTACTTGAGGATGATGAGGTTTTGGAGTGATGGTGGGATTCATGGGGTTTGGAGCTGAGGACCAAGAAAGAATTCTTGAAGTCTTTGGTGCAAAAAGGTGATCTTATTAAAGCACAAGACCTACCCATGGGCAGGAAGAGCTGCATTGCCAAGTTGTGGGGGGGGGTGATCATTTTTTGGAGTCGGGAGAGATAAGTCAAAAGGGAGTTTCCAAAGCGACTTTCATATGCTAAAGACTTACTGCAGGCTTAGCTATTGTCAAGCTAAGGTTCTTTCACCCTCTAGCAAATTATTAACATTAAGACCATAGGGAGTTTCTGGAGAAAAGTTATACTCTGTATTTGCCTCAAGTATTTGTCAATGGGCTGTAGGTTATAAGGAAATTTAATTTTACCTGCCATTTCCTTCTTACCTTTGTTCCCCACATCATTATGGAAGAGTGATGTTGGGACTCCAGGAAACTGAGTCTACAGGTTTCTGAAAATTAGGCTATTGATAAGATTGCCTCTTTTCCTGTAATTTACTAAGATGTTTGTAAACTGATGGAAACTATCAGTTTAACCATTTGTTTTCTGTCCTTTCCTTTGTCTTTAGACAGCCAGGAGTGCCTGAGGAATGTTAAACATATCCCATCTGGCAGGGGTAGGTGGGGAGGGGGGGGGGGGGGAAGGGTGGTAGGGGGGTGGTAATGCTAGCTTGTGCTTGGCCCTCAGCTTGCCCTGTGCTTCTTCATCAGAGTCTACTGAGCTGTAGCAGTTCCCATCCATTGGTGAGTTCGCAGACATCAACATTTAGTCTCTCAGACATTTTCATCAGCAAACAAGTATTTTTCTGCTTTGCTGTAAAAGTTTCCTAGCACCAAGCAGGTGATGCTTGACCAGGCTATTTAGAACAACATGCAGTATAATTCAGATTAAAATGATCCATTGGGATGGCTCTCGCAGAGTGTGATTAATCACTGGGTTTTCCAAGCACAACGGGCAGAAGAAACACAAGGATATTGATAGTCTATCTTCAAGCCCAAGTTGTGACATTGGTACAAACTGCCTGAAAATGATACCAGTGAGTTCAGTCTGAAGTACAATACACAAAGTGACGGGATCACTCATTTTTAGTCAAAAATAATGAAGCAAAGGGCCTGTATAGTGGCAGAGGCTATGTAATAAGAAAATTATAGAAAGGAAAAATACCTCAGGCTGTGTGCTTCGTCTTCATACTGCTTGGGAAAAAAATGCTAGAATCCATGACATCACATTCATTGACACATATTTTTTAAGCACCAGTTTCTATCCATTGGAGATGCAATGATGAATAATACAAAGTTCCTGCCTTCAAGGGGTATACAGTTTCTGAAAGAAAATCCCGTTAAGTGAAAATAAATGATTCACTTCATATGTTAGGAATTGAATAAAGAAATTATTACGTACTTTGTCATTTAATCATAACAATTCACACAATTGTACTTATCTGTTCAGGCTGCTATAAGAAAGTACCATAGACTGTCTAGTATAAACAACAGAAATTGATTTCTTATAGTGCAGAGGCTGGAAGTCTAAGATCAGGGTGCCAGCATGGTCCAGTTCTGCTGAGGGACCTCTTCTGGTTTTGATAGGAAAAAAATCTGTTATAAGATGGCTGACAGGACTGATAAGAGAACTCTAGTGCCTGCCTGAAGACTCCCCTTCCAGGTTCTTCTTCTCACTGTGCTTGCCGCTCCCGCCAAATTACTACGAATGAGGAATGTGGAAGTAACAGACTATAAATTGTCCCCTCTGTTGATGTTCTGGGCTCAGACCTCTGGAGAATGATCTCCTCTGAGCCCATTGGTGTAAAGTTAACCTCCTGCCTTCCAAGATCTCTGAGTGCCGCTTGGTTCTTCTGCCTGGTGATCCAGACCAGTTTCCATAACAGTTTGCAGAGCGACAACTTCTTGGATCCTCACGTGGCTACAAGAGCCGCGAGCTCGCGCCTCTTACAAAAGCACTAAAGCTACTATGACAGCTCCTGTCATAAACAAATCTGATCCTAATTACCTCTCAAAATCCCCACCTCCTAATACCATCACATTGGGGAGTAGGCTTTCAATATATGAATTTAGGGGACATAAAGACATTCAGTCCATAACAAAGATACCATCAATATTACCATTTGAACAGTTAGTCAGAAGTCTGTGTAAAACAGAGTTAGAATTAGAACTTATTTTATATAACACCATAAAACCACCACACTCTATAGAGTATACTATCTTTCTATCTATCTATCTATCTATCTATCTATCATCTATCTGTCTAACATTTTTGCCAGTATTTTTCAAGAATATTTCTTTGCCTCTAATGAGAAAACATATAAACAGAAACTATGTGATTACTAATGGCTATGTTAACAACTTCAAGTATAAGTTGTTATACTTCAGCTATAAAAGATATTCAGGAATGATCCAAAGGGGGCTGGACAAGTCAGAAAAGGTTTCTTGGAGAGATGACTGAGTACCTTTTTTTTCTTGAGGTATAGTTGACATACAATGTTGGATTAATTTCAGATGTACAACATGGAGATTTGAGAATTCTGTACATCAAGCTATGCTCACCATAGGATAAGAGAAATTTTCATGTCACCATACAACATTATCACAATATTATTGATTACATTCTTCATGCTGTAATTTTCATCTCCAATACTTGTCTATTTTATAACTGGAAGTCTGTACTTCTTAATCCCCTTCACCTATTTGACCCCCCTCCCCTCTGGCAACCACCAGTTTGTTCTCTGTTTTTATGGGCCTGTTTCTCCTTGTTTTGTTTTTCATATTCCATATATAACTGAAATCACATGGTGTTTGTCTTTCTCTGTCTAAATTATTTCACTTAGCACAATACCCTAGGTAGGTCCATCCATGTTGTAACAAATGGTCCATCCATGTTGTCCATCTAGGTCCATCCATGTTGTAACAAATGGCAAGATCTCATTCTTTTTATGGTTAAGTAATATTCCATTATATATATACACCACATCTTTTTTAAAGTTTTATTTAAATTCCAGTTAGTTAACTTACAATGTTATATTAGTATCAGGTGTTTGGTAGAATTAGCCTGGGAAGCCATCTGATCCTAGACTTTTGTTTGTTGGGAATTTTTTGATTACTGAATCAATTTCTTGCTGGTTAGTGGTCTGTTCAAGTTTTCTATTTCTTCTTGTTTCAGTTTTGGTAGTTTATATATTTATAGGAATTTATGCATTTCTCCCAAATTTTCTAATTTGTTGACTTACAGTTTTTCATATTATCTTATATTCATATTATCTTATAATTATATTTCCGTGATGCTGGTTGTTACCTATCCTGTTTCACTTGTGATTTTATCTGTTTGGGTCTTTTCTCTTTTCTTTTTGATAAGTCTGGCCAGAGGTTTACTAATTTTATTAATTTTTTTAAAGAATCAGCTCCTGGTTTCATTGATCTGTTCTATTGTGGTTCTTTCTTTCTTTCTTTCTTTCTTCCTTTCTTTCTTTCTTTCTTTCTTTTAGTTTCTATATCATTTATTTTTGCTCTAATCTTTATTATTTCCTTACTTCTGGCTTTAGGCTTGTTTGTAGTTTCTTTTAGGTGTAAGGTTAGGTGGTTTGTTTGAGATTTTTCTTGCTTCTTGAGGTAAACCAGTATTGCTATCCACTTCCCTCATAGGACCACTTTTACTGCATCCCACAGGTTTTGGACCTTTCTGTTTTCATTTTCATTTATTTCCATGTATTTTTAAAAATTTCTTCTTTGATGTCCTGGTTGACCCATTCATTGTTTAGTAGCATGTCATTTAATCTTTATGTATCTGTGGTCTTTCCAAATTGTTTCTTGTGCTTAACTTCTAGTTTCATAGTGTTGTAGTCAGAAAAGGTATATGGTATGATTTCAATCTTTTTGTTGAGGACTGTTTTGTGACCTAATATGTGATCTGTTCGGGAGAATGTTTCACGTGCCTTTGAGAAGAATGTGTATTCTGCAGTTTTAGGATGGAATGTTCTGAGTATCTCTAAGTCCATCTGTTCCAGTGTGTCAATCAAAACCATTGTTTCCTTGTTAATTTTCTGCATAGACAATCTTTCTATTGATATAAGTGGGGTGTTACAGTCCCCTACTATTATTGTATTATTATCAATGAGCTCTTTTATGCTTGTTATTGTTTCATACATCTGAGTGCTCCAATCTTGGGTGCATAAGTATTTACAGTTGTTATATGTTCTTGTTGAGTAGTACCCTTTATGATTATATAGTGCCCTTCTTTGTGTCTTGTTACAGTCTTTCTTTTTAAGTCTAGTTTGTCTGATATTAAGTATGGCTACTCCGGTTTTCTTTTGATGTCCATTTGCATTCTCCACCCTCTCTCTTTCAATCTGCAATTGTCTTTAGATCTAAAATAAGTCTCTTGTAGGCAACATATAGATGGGTCTTATTTCTTTATCCATTCTGACATCCTATGTCTTTTGATTGGAGCATTTGGTCCATTTACATTCAAAATAATTATCAATAGATGTGTATTTATTGCCATTTTATTACTTATTTTCTTGTTGTTTCTGGAGATTTTTTCTGATCCTTTCTTGTCTGTCACTTTTGGTCTCTCCTCTGCATTCAAAGAATCCTCTTTAATATTTCTTGTAGGGCTGGTTTTTGGTCACAAACTTCTTTAGTTTTTGTTTGTCTGGGAAACTCTTTGTCTCTCCTATTCTGAATGGTAGCCTTGCTGGATAGAGGAATCTTGGTTGTAGATTTTTCCCATTCATAACTTCAAATACATCATGCCACTCCCTTCTGGCTTGTCAAGTTTCTGTTGTGAAATCTCCAGCTATCTTTGTGGGTTTTCCCTTGTAAGTTAAGGACTTTTTTTGCCTTGCTCTTTTTAAGATTTTTTTCTTTATCACTATATTTTGCAAATATAATTACAGTATGTTTTGGTGTTGGTTTGCTTTTGTTGATTTTGATGGGAATTTTCTGTTCCTCCCAGATCTAGATGTCTGTTTCCTTCTCCAGACTAGGGAGATTTTCTGCTATTATTTATTGCAATAAATTTTCTGTCCCCTTTTCTCTCTCTTCTTCTGGAATTTTTATAATAAGAATGTTGTTACATTTGATGGACTTACTGAGCTCTTTGAGTCTATTCTCATGTTGCATAATTATTCTTTCTCTCTTTTGTTCAGCTTCATTATTTTCTATCATTTTGTCTTCTAGGTCTTTAATTCATTCCTTGGCTCTTTTTTCAGGCTGCTGTGGAAATATGAGTCATATGGTATTTCTATTTTTAGTTATTGAGGAAACTGCATACTGCTTTCCACAGTGGCTGTACCAATTCCACAGGGACAGTGACTGTCCCTTCAACAGTGCTCAAAGTTTCCTTTCCTCTACATACTCAACAACATTTGTTATTTTTTTGTTTTTGAGTTCATCCATTTTGACAGGTATGAGGTGATATCTCATTGTGGTTTGGAATTGCAATTCCTTGGTGATGAGTGATATTGAGCATCTTTTCATGTGTCTGTTGGCTACCTGTATGTCTTCTTTGAAAAGTATCTATCCAGGTCCTCTGCCCCTTTAAAATTTAATTATTATTATTATCATTATTATTATTATTTATTTTTGTGGGTGTTTTGTTTTGGTGTTGAGTCGTGTAAATATATTTTGGATATTAATCGCTTATCTAATATATGATTTTCAAGTATCTTCTCCCATTCAGTAGATTGTCTTTTTGTGTTGTTCATGGGTTTCTTTTTTGCTGTGCAAAACCTTTTTATTTTGGTATAGTCCCAATAGTGTATTTTTGCTTTTGTTTCAGTTGCCTGAAGAGACATATCTAGAAAAACTTTGCTAAGGCCAGTGTCCAAGACATTACTGCCAATGTTTTCTTCTAAGAGTTTTATAGTTTCAGGTCTCACATTTAGGTCTTTAACTCATTTTGAGTTTATTTTTGTGTATGACATAAGGAAGTGGTTCAGGGGTGCCTGGGTGGCTCAGTCAGTTAAGCGTCCGACTTTGGCTCAGGTCATGATCTCACAGTTTGTGAGTTTGAGGCCTGCGTCGGGCTCTGTGCTGTCAGTTCAGGGCCTGGAGCCTGCTTTGGATTCTGTGTCTCCCTCTCTCTCTGCCCCTCCCCCCCCCCCCACTAATGCTCTCTCTCAGTCTCTCAAAAAATGAATCAATGTTAAAAAAATTAAAAATAAAAAGAAAGTGGTTCAGTGTTATTCCTTTGCATGTAACTGTCAGGTTTCCCCAACACCATTTATTGAAGAAACTGTCTTTTCTCCATTGACTTTATAGATTAATTGACTATATAAGGGTGGGTTTATTTCTGGAATCTTCATCCTGTTCAATTGATCTGTGCTACAGCAATCAAAACAGTATGGTACTGGCACAATAATAGACACATAGATCAATGGGAAATTCTTATTATTGTCACCTCTTAGAACTTACTCATAACTTATACTATCTTCATAGTAATTTTGAAATCAAGAGCATATGATAAATTCAACATTTTCATTGTTATTTACATGCTCAAACAAAATTGAAACTATCTGGGGCGCCTGGGTGGCGCAGTCGGTTAAGCGTCCGACTTCAGCCAGGTCACGATCTCGCGGTCCGTGAGTTCGAGCCCCGCGTCAGGCTCTGGGCTGATGGCTCAGAGCCTGGAGCCTGTTTCCAATTCTGTGTCTCCCTCTCTCTCTGCCCCTCCCCCATTCATGCTCTGTCTCTCTCTGTCCCAAAAATAAATAAACGTTAAAAAAAAAAAATTAAAAAAAAAAAACAAAATTGAAACTATCCTAGTTTTGGGGCACCTGGGTGGCTCAGTCGGCTAAGCGTCCGACTTCAGCTCAGGTCATGATCTCATAGTTCGTGAGTTCAAGCCCCGCATCGGGCTCTGTGCTGACAGCTCAGAGCCTGGAGCCTACTTCACATTCTGTGTCTCCCTCTCTCTCTGCCCCTTCCCTGCTCATGCAGTGTCTCTCTCTGTCTCAAGAATAAATAAACATAAAAAAAAAATAAAAAAATAAAAAGAAACTATCCTAGTTTTGCATATGGAGTTTTGTCAGGTTAGGACAATAATAGCAATTATTTCTGTGCACTTACCATGTCAAAGCACTACCCTAGCTACTTAACATTCAGTCCTTCTATCAACCAAATGAATCTGTTATTATTATTAACCATTTTCCACATATAAGTTAACTAAAGCTTAAATAAGTAAGGTAACTTGTTTAAGCACAGAAGCTGGGGTACCAACCTGGATCTCTTTACTCATACTTTAGCTATATTATGCATTACTTACCCCTTTCTACTGCCTCATAATCAAATGTAAGCAATTTCATTTATGACATGGATGAGAACTAAAAATATTTTAACTAAAACTACAGATTTATTGGTTTTGGGTAGACTGGATAGATGCAGACTTGATGGCCTTACATGTTAGATTTTCTTTCCCCAAGATCTGAAAAATCTTTTCCCACTGGGCAAACAAATTATCTTTTTCTTTTATATAGTAGAGACTAGGAGTTACCCCCCACCCTGTCCCCACTCCAGCTACTGGCCACCAGTACTAGGATATATTGGGGACTGGAGACAGCATGGAAGACAGGACAACTTATATATACTCTAACTATCCTGATTGGAAAGATTACAGAGTTGAAAATAGGTCAAATCTCTACTCCCCTTCTACTACAAAAAACAAATTCACCAATTTTAAATAGTTTCATAGGCCAAAATAGATGACATTTTCCAATAGCCTTTGAAATTAGATGTGGGCTTGTGTTTAAGCTCTGCCACAGATTCGCTGTGTGTGTAATTAGTATGCCACTTCTGGGTCTTGACCTTAGAGAGAAAGAACATGCAATTACACCCCTACCCCTGCCACGCGCGCGCGCACACACACACACACACACACACACACACACCTTTTCCTCTCCTGCTTGTGAGAATGTGGTTATGAGCCATTTTGTACAATGTGGACCAGAGCTTAAAGGTAGTTGAGAGAAAAATCAGCAGAACCTATGATCCTGACTCTGTGGTACCAACATCATAGGTCTGACCTGCTTTCACTTTGACAATTACATGGAAGAGAAATAAACTTCTTTTAGAAGTAACTTAATTGGGATCTTCTACATAAAGTCACCCTTTTACCCCACCTGCTCAAGCACATAGCTCTAGCAATCCTTTTCTCCTTCCTATATGATCAAGTTTTAACTCTCTCCTGGAATTTCCCTGTCATTATACAAACATACTGTTAGTCCTACTACCTTTAGAAAGAAATCTTTTCATGAACCTCCTTCTTCCTTCAACTGTCACTTCTCTCCTGTCCTTCGTAGATAAACTCTTTTTATCTCTACTGCATGTTTCCATGCCAGTCAGGATACTCCTATCAATCCACCAAAATTGCTCTTATCAAGGTTTCCAGTGACTGCCATGTTGCTAAATCCAAGATTCAACTTATGCTTCTGCTTGAGGACATTTGCTTTTAATTTTTCTCCTTTCTTTGAACAGTTCTCCTCCAGATATCACTCCAGTGTTTTCTCCAATGTCACCTTCCCTGTGAAGCTTTCTTTAACTGTCTTATTTAAAGTCCTCAATCAGCTACAAACTCTACGCCACTTTATTGACTTATTTTTGTCTATAGCATTTGCTACTATCTATCGTATGGTATCCATATTTATTTTATTTATTGCTCAGCCCAACCCACAACCTAACCTCCACTAACAACATTTTATCTTTCATGTTTGCTATTGTATCCCTAAGCCTAGAACACTACCTGCCATTTAGTATGTGTTGAACAAATGAATGAATGAACAGATACTTATTGAGTATTTATTAGGTGTCATTCACCTTGCTAAGTACTGCAATGACAATGTGAACATGATAGATATGGTCTCCTCTTTAAATATCCCTATGATTGGGGCACTGGGGTGGCTCAGTCAGTTGGGCCTCTGACTTCAGCTCAGGTCATGATCTCACGGTTCATGAGTTCAAGCCCCATGCCGGGCTCTGTGATGACAGCTCAGAGCCTGGAGCCTACTTCAGATTCTGTGTCTCCCTCTCTCCCTGCCCCTCCCCCGCTAACACTCTGTCTCTTTCCATCTCTCAAAAATGAATAAATGTTAACAAAAATTAAAAATTCCTAGGATCTAGATTGGAATAGAGATATTATTTAATTCAATTTCTATACTCCATGAAAAATACTGCTAGAGTATAATGGAAACATGCAGAAGAACTACAGAACCTAAAATGAAGGCATCAAGAGGGCAGTATTATCAAACCAATGAAGAAAGTGAACTTTAGAACCTTAAAGACCAGTAGAAGCCATCCCTGAGAAATGAATGGCAGGAGAAGGAGGGTGGCAGGGAGGGTATAAATCTAGGCAGAAGGGACAAAGAGTATAAAATAGAAGGGAAGAAGTAGTATTATATAGAAAGTTTAAAGTGCAAAAAAACCAAGTGCTTGAATTTGAAGCTTCACTGTTCCACTTACACATTATCGTGTAAAGGCAAGTTATTTAATCTCTCTGTGCTTCAGTTTACTTACGTGTGAAATGGAAAAATTGTATCTCACTTGGTGTTCTGGTTATTAAGTGATGTATAAATTTAAAGAATGTAGCATAGAGTTCTGTAAATAATAAGTCCTTAGAAAATGCTGCTTATATTGTGGTTGTTCAACTTGTAATCAGGGAAGTGATCACTATGGTTCTTGAAGGTCATGTCCAGGAACTAGATAACCCATCCACTTCCAACAACCTTTGAGACATTGAGTATTGCTAGTTTAATCATTTTGTGATTTTATCATTATTATTTTTTTTAATGTTCATTTATTTTTGAGAGAGAGAGAGAAAAAAAGAAAACACGAGCAGGGGAAGGGCAGAGAGAGAGGGAGACACAGAATCCAAAGCAGGCTCCAGGCTCTGAGCTGTCAGCACAGAGCTCAATGTGGGACTCAAACTCATGAACGGCAAGATCATGACTTGAGACAAAGTCAGATGCCCAACTGACTGAGCCACCAAGGCGGCCCGTTATCATTATTATTATGAATAAATACTTTTCCTACATTCTAGAATCATTTCCATGGTATTAAATAGAAGATTGATGTGCTGGCTTCATGTTAGCTCAAGGAGAAGTGGGGGTGGACTGGGGGCAGGGAATTGTGCACTATCCTAATTAAAGTTCTTGTAAAACATAGTTCATTTTATCCATAGAGTTGTATTTTATTTTATTTTATTTTATTTTATTTTATTTTATTTTATTTTTTATTTTTTTTAAATTTATATCCAAATTTGTTAGCATATAGTGCAACAATGATTTCCGGAGGAGATTCCTTAGTGCCCCTTACCCATTTAGCCCATCCACCCTCCCACAACCCCTCCAGTAACCTTCAGTTTGTTCTCCATATTTATGAGTCTCTTCTGTTTTGTATCCCTCCCTGTTTTTATAGTATTTTTGTTTCTCTCCCTTATGTTCATCTGTTTTGTCTCTTAAGGTCCTCATATGAGTGAAGTCATATGATTTTTGTCTTTATCTGACTGACTAATTTCGCTTAGCATAATACCCTCCAGTTCCATCCATGTAGTTGCAAATGGCAAGATTTCATTCTTTTTGATTGCTGAGTAATACTCCACTGTATATATATGTACCACATCTTCTTTATCCGTTCATCCATCAATGGACATTTGGGCTCTTCCCATACTTTGGCTATTGTTGATAGTGCTGCTATAAACATGGGGGTGCATGTGTCCCTTCGAAACAGCACACCCGTATCCCATGGAGAAATGTCTAGTCGTGCAATTGCTGGGTCATAGGGTAGTCCATTTTTAATTTTTTGAGGAACCTCCATACTGTTTTCCAGAGTGGCTGCATCAGCTTGCATTCTCACCAACAATGCAAAAGAGATCCTCTTTCTCCACATCCTCGCCAATATCTGTTGTTGCCTGAGTTGTTCATGTTAGCAATTCTGACAGGTATTCGGTTGTATCTAATTGTGGTTTTGATTTGTGTTTGCCTAATGATAAGTGATGTTGAGCAGTTTTTCATGTGTTTGTTGGCCATCTAGATGTGTTCTTTGGAGAAGGGTCTATTTCTGCCTTTTGCCCATTTCTTTACTGGGTGTTATTTGTTTTTTGGGTGTTGAGTTTAATAAGTTCTTTATACATTTTGGATATTAACCCTTTATCGGATATGTTATTTGCAAATACCTTCTCCCATTCTGTTGGTTGCCTTTTAGTTTTGCTGATTGTTACCTTTGCTGTACAGAAGCTTTTTATTTTGATGAGGTCCCAGTAGTTCATTTTTGCTTTTGTTTCCCTTGCCTCCTGAGATGTGTTGAGTAAGAAGTTGCTGCAGCCAAGGTCAAAGAGGTTTTTGCCTGCTTTCTCCTCGAGGATTTTGACAGCTTCCTGCCTTACATTTAGGTCTTTCGTCCATTTTGAGTTTATTTTTGTGGATGGTGTAAGAAAGTGGTCCAGGTTCATTCTTCTGCATGTCGCTGTCCAGTTTTCCCAGCACCACTTGCTGAAGAGACTGCCTTTATTCCATTGCATATTCTTTCCTGCTTTGTCAAAGATTAGTTGGCCATATGTTTGTGGGTCAATTTCTGGATTCTCTATTCTGTGCCATTGATCTGAGTGTCTGTTCTTGTGCCAGTACCATACTGTCTTGACGATTACAGCTTTGTAGTATAGCTTGAAGTCCGGGATTGTGATGCCTCCTGCTTTGGTTTTCTTTTCCAAGACTGCTTTGGCTATTCGGGGTCTTTTCTGGTTCCATACAAATTTTAGCATTATTTGTTCTAGCTCTGTGTAGAATGATGGTTTTATTTTGATAGGGATTGTATTGAATATGTAGATTGCTTTGGGTAGTATCCACATTTTAACAATATTTGTTCTTCCTATCCAGGAGCATGGAATCTTTTTCCATTTTTTTGTGTCTTTTTCAATTTCTTTCATAAGCTTTCTATAGTTCTCAGCATATAGATTTTTCACCTCTTTGGTTAGATTTATTCCTAGGTATTTTATGTTTTTTTGTGCAACTGTAAATGGATCGATTCCTTGATTTCTCTTTCTGTCGCTTCATTGTTGGTGTATAGGAATGCAACTGATTTCTGTGCATTGATTTTATATTCTGCAACTTTGCTGAATTCATGAATCA
Source organism: Prionailurus viverrinus (assembly GCF_022837055.1). Classification (NCBI taxonomy): domain Eukaryota; kingdom Metazoa; phylum Chordata; class Mammalia; order Carnivora; family Felidae; genus Prionailurus; species Prionailurus viverrinus. The sequence goes on from NC_062568.1 coordinate 146,274,402, forward strand.
GTTCTAGCAGTTTTTTGGTGGAATCTTTTGGGTTTTCCATATAGAGTATCATGTCATCTGTAAAGAGTGAAAGTTTGACCTCCTCCTGGCCGATTTGGATGCATTTTATTTCTTTATGTTGTCTGATTGCAGAGGCTAAGACTTCCAATACTATGTTGAATAACAGTGACAAGAGTGGACATCCCTGTCTTGTTCCTGAGCTTTGGGGGAAAGCTGTCAGTTTTTCCCCATTGAGGATGATATTAGCGTTGGGTCGTTCATATATAGATTTTATGATCTCAAGGTATGCTCCTTCTATCCCTACTTTCTTCAGGGTTTTTATCAAGAAAGGATGCTGTATTTTGTCAATTGCTTTCTCTTCATCTATTGAGAGGATCATATGGTTCTTGTCCTTTCTTTTATTTATGTGATGAATCACATTAATTGTTTTGCAGATATTAAACCAGCCCTGCATCCCAGGCATAAATCCCACTTGGTCATGGTGAATAATTTTTTTAATGTATTGTTGGAGGCAGTTAGCTAATATCTTGTAGAGATATCATCAGGGAAATTGGTCTATAGTTCTCCTTTTTTAGTGGGGTCTCTGTCTGGTTTTGAAATCAGATATCTAATATCTTGTAGAGATATCATCAGGGAAATTGGTCTATAGTTCTCCTTTTTTAGTGGGGTCTCTGTCTGGTTTTGAAATCAAGGTAATGCCAGCTTCATAGAAAGAGTTTGGAAGTTTTCCTTCCATGTCTATTTTTTGGAACACCTTCCGGAGAATAGATGTTAACTCTTCCTTAAATGTTTGGTAGAATTCCCCTGGAAAGACTTCTGGCCCTGGATTCCTGTTTTTTGGCAGATTTTTTATTACTAATTTGATTTCCTTACTGGTTATGGGTCTGTTCAAATTTTCTATTTCTTGTGTTTCTTGTGTCTATTTCTTGTGTTTCAGTTTTGGTAGTGTATATGTTTCTAGGAATTTGTCCATTTCTTCCAGATTGCCCATTTTATTGTCATAAAATTGTTCACAATATTCTTTTATCATTGTTTTTATTTCTGCTGTGTTGGTGTGATCTCTACTCTTTCATTCTTGATTTTATTTATTTGGGTCTTTCCTTTTTCTTTCTGATCAAACTGGCTAGTGGTTTATCAATTTTGTTAATTCTTTCAAAGAACCAGCTTCTGGTTTCATTGATCTGTTCTACTGTTTTTTTTTGTTTTGTTTTGTTTTTGGTTTCAATAGCATTAATTTCTGCTCTAATCTTTTTTATTTCCTGTCTTCTGCTGGTTTGGGGTTTAATTTGCTGTTCTTTTTCCAGCTCCTTAAGGAGTAAGGTTAGGTTGTGTATCTGAGATCTTTCTTCTTTCTTTAGGAAGGCCTGGATTGCTATATACTTTCCTCTTATGACAGCCTTTGCTGCGTTCCAGAGGTTTTGGGTTGTGGTGTTATCATTTTCATTGGCTTCCATATACTTTTTAATTTCCTCTTTAACTTCTTGGTTAGCCCATTCATTCTTTAGTAGGATGGTCTTTAGTCTCCAAGTATTTGTTACCTTTCCAAAATTTTTCTTGTGGTTGATTTCAAGTTTCATAGCGTTGTGGTCTGAAAATATGCACGGTATGATCTCAATCTTTTTGTACTTACTTAGGGCTGATTTGTGTCCCAGTATATGGTCTATTCTGGAGAACATTCCATGTGCTCTAGAGAAGAATGTATATTCTGTTGCTTTAGGATGAAATGTTCTGAATATATCTATTAAGTCCATCTGGTCCAATGTGACATTCAAAGCCATTGTTTCCTTGTTGATTTTTTGATTAGATGATCTGTCCATTGCTGTGAGTGGAGTGTTGAAGTCTCCTACTATTATGGTATTACTATTGATGAGTTTCTTTATGTTTGTGATTAACTGATGTATATATTTGGGTGCTTCTACTTTTGGCGCATAAATGTTTACAATTATTAGGTCTTCTTGGTGGATAGACCCCTTGATTATGATATAATGCCCTTCTACATCTCTTGATACAGTCTTTATTTTAAAGTGTAGATTATCTGATATAAATATGGCTACCCCGGCTTTCTTTTGTTGACTATTAGCATGACAGGTGGTTTTCCATCCCCTTATTTTCAATCTGAAGGTGTCTTTAGGTCTAAAGTGGGTCTCTTATAAATAGCATATAGATGGATCTTGTTTTGTTATCCATTGTGTTACCCTATGTCTTTTGATTGGAGCATTGAGTCCATTGACATTCAGAGTAAGTACTGAAAGATAGGAATTTATTGCCATTATGATGCTTGTAGAGTTGGAGTTTCTGGTGGTATTTTCTGGTCCTTTGTCATCTTTGTTGCTTTTGGAATTAATTAATTAATTAATTAATTAATTAATTCATCTTTTCTCCCTTCAGAGAGTCCCCCTTAAAATTTCTTGCAGGGCTGGTTTAGTGGTCACAAACTCCTTTAATTTTTGTTTGTCTGGGAAACTTTTTATCTCTCCTTGCGTTTTGAATGACAGCCTTGCTGGATAAAAAATTCTTGGCTGCATATCTTTCTGATTCAGCACACTGAATATATCCTGCCACTCCTTTCTGGCCTGCCAAGTTTCTGTGGATAGGTCTGCTGCGGATCTGTCTTCCCTTGTAGGTTAGGGACTTTTTCCCTTGCTGCTTTCATGATTCTCTCCTTGCCTGAGTATTTTGTGAATTTGACTATGATATGCCTTGTTGATGGTCGGTTTTTGTTGAATCTAATGGGCGTCCTCTGTGCTTCCTGGATTTTGATGTCTGTGCCTTTCCCCAGGTTAGGAAATTTTTCTGCTATGATTTACTCACATAACCCTTCTACCCCTATTTCTCTCTTTTCCTCTTCTGGGACCCCTATGATTCTGATATTCTTTTTTAATGGGTCACTGATTTCTCTAATTCTTAAATCGTGCTCTTTTGCCTTAATCTCCCTCTTTTTTCCTGCTTCATTATTCTCTATAAGTTTGTCCTCTATGTCGCTGATTCTCTGTTCTGCCTCATCCATCCTTGCTGCCGCTGCATCCATCTGTGATTGCAGTTCAGTTATAACATTTTTAATTTCATTCTTTCTATTTTTTATTTCTTTTATCTCTGCAGAAAGGGATTCTAATCTACTTTTGGCTCCAGCTAGTATTCTTATTATCGTGATTCTAAATTCTGGCTCAGATTCTAAATTCTGCTTGCATCTGTATTGGTTAAATCCCTGGCTGTCGTTTCTTTGTGCTCTTTCTTTTGGGGTGAATTCCTTCATTTTACCATTTTGAAAGGAGAAAAGGAATTATGAGGTAGAAAAATTAAAATTAAAATTTTTTAAAATTAAAATTTAAAAAATTAAACACACACACACAAATCAAATAAATAATGCTAGATCCTAGGTGTGTTTATGATCTGGGTGTTGAAAGTGGTTTGACAGATTAAAGAAAATAAAAGGGGGGGGGGAGAAAAAGAAGGAAATCATTTGAGAATTTGAAAAAATGGATACACTGAAGTAGACTAAAATGAGATGATGGAAGTAAAATAGAATTTGAAAAAATATACACAAAAGTAAAGAATATAGTAGAATATATTAAAAAAAATTTGTAATAAAAATTAATAAAAATGAATTTTTATTTTTCTTTATTCAAGAAAAAGAAACAAAAAAGAGAAAAAGGAAAAAGAAAAAAAGGAAATCATTTGAAAATTTGAGGAAGTTAATACACTGTAGCAGACTAAAATAAAATGATGGAAGTAAAATAGAATTTGAAAAAAATTTACATAAAAGCAAAAAGTATAGTAAAAAAATTAAAGAAAATATTCTTAATAGAAATTGAAAGTAAAAATGAAGTTTTTCTCTTTCTGCATTCAAGAAAAAGAAATGAAAAAGAGGAAAAAAAAAAAAAAAGGAGATCGTTTGAAAATTTGAAAAGGTGAATACCCTGAAGTAGACTAAAATAAAATGATGGAAGTAAAATAGAATTTGAAAAAAATTACACAAAAGTAAAAAATATAGTAATAAAAATTAAAGAAAAATATTTTTATTAAAAATTGAAAATGAAAATGAATTTTTTCTCTCTGTATTCAAAAAAACGAAGCGTTAAAGAGAAAAAAAAAGAAAGAAAATTGTATAGATGAACGTGCTAACAGATTGAAGTAGGGCTGAAATTGCTTCGTTTTTTCCCTAGAAGTCAGTCTATGTAGCGCTTTATAGTCCGTAAACTAAGCCGGCGGTGAGACTTGTGCTCTTGGAGAGTGAAGTTGGCCCAGTTGGGCAGGACTCAGTGTAACAGCTCTGCTCACCACTAGATGGCGCTGCTAGCCTACTGGGGTGGATTGTTGCGGGGCTCATAGTTGCCTGTGCGCATGCACGGGAGTGGTGAAATGGCGCCCCCCAGCTAACCAGTCTGTTCTCCCAGATGGCGCACTCGTCCTCAGCTTTCATCCATTCCCCGCTTTTTCACTTTCCGTGATCAGGCCTCAGGCAGTACCTCTCTCTCGAGTTTTGTCTCAGATGTGCCTGTTTCCCCCGGCCCCTTACTTTGGAAGGACTGCGGACCCGTCCCACTCCTGGGCAGGAGGGTCTCACCGAGAAATGGCCGAGTGAGCAATGGCCGAATGTTGGCTGTACCCAGGAATGCTTGCTGGACCCTGCTGCTGCCGGTGCCCTGAGACTATGGCCAGGTGCCAGCCCGCCCCAGAAAACGTTCACGAGATAGTGTAGCAGCAGCGTTTCAGGGATTATGGAAAATCGCAACACGTATCTGGCACCAGGCTTCACCCTTAACGACTTTGTTCCAGCACCAGTGCATGTGCCGTTTTCTGGGGTCTGCTGGGACCAGGTGGCTTCAACAGTCTCTACCAAGTGTCCTTCCAGCAGTGGAACCACTTTTCCTCATGTGGCCCGAGAACCTCCCGGACCCAACTCTGTTCCTGGGGATTTTCCCTTCCCACCAGAGCATCACCAGGTATCAAGCTGCGGAGTTGCAGCCTTTGCGCTCCCCTTGTTTACAGTCTTAATGGAATTTAAACCTTGTCCTTTCTCCTTTCTCCCTTTTTAGTTTAGTCCCTGCGGCTGTTTCCAATTTTCCACTTTCTCTCCAGCTGGTTTCCCGTATTTTCCCTTCCCCCCCCAGTCTCCGTCCTCTCTCCGCTCTCAAAAGCACCTCCCTTCCTGCGCCTTGTCGCTCCCCAGGTTCACTTCTCCACATTGCGTACCTGCTGAATTCTGTAGTCCTGGTTGTGCCGATTGTTGTGTTAATCCTCCTGTTGGTTTTCTAGGCATGTAGTGTTGGTCTGGCTGTATTTCATGGACGGGAGACACACAAAAAACTTCCATGCTGTTCTGCCATCCTCCCCATAGAGTTGTATTTTAAGAGTGTGCTTGTGACAAAACACACAACAAAACTCAACAAATCACAGGCAATTGAAATACTACAAATAATGAATATAATCATAAATAGTCATATTTTACTATTATATTTAAATTATATATATAAGTATATATAAATATATAAATATATATTTATTTTTATATTTATATATAAACATCAGGTTAAATATTTATATATAATAAATTTTATATATATAATAATTTATATATACAAATTATATAATATATAATAAATTATATATATACACATATGTATATATACATATATATATGTGTGTGTGTGTGTGTATATATATATATATATATAACCTGATGTTTTTTAAAGTTAAAATCCGGGACAATGTTACAATGTATTTCCCTCACATCCCCATCTAGTAGCTTTAACCTATTCCAGGAAAGAGACAATGCAAGTTTTTTGGTGCATATAGGAGCCTAGATAATTGGAATAATTACTTCAAATCTCCAGTAAAAGAAAGCTATCTTAAAAGGGATCTTCTTTCATTGAGATGTGTCTGTATTTGTTAGAAAAGAGATAGACAAAAGAGGTATTTAATGTAATTATTGACTTACACTGCATGACACAATATGGGGCATTAAGGACCCAAATCCTGGAGATGTAGGACACCTGAATGCAAACTCTTTTCTGGCCACTTAGAAGGCTATCCTCAATTACTGTTAATTAAATGTCAACTTTGCAAGTAAGTAATCAGCAGTGAAATTGAGCATCTATTTCTAAGAGGGTGAGAAGGGTTATTTTTAAGCTTCGTTAAATTCTTTGTGCTTTCTCGTGTTCGTTTGTAGTATTGTCTGCTTTTGGCACAAAAGTGTCAACAGGTGTGACAAAGTTTAAATGGATGCGTGATGCCAACTGCCCCTCTAACTCTGGCATGAGGAAGGACCTCCTGTAAGAAGAGCTGCCTCCTGAAGCATTTTGTTAGCTGTCATTGGCTGGAACTCGTGTCATAGTACAAGAGGCCAGCCAGCTTATGAGTAGGCAACCTGCCATTTAAACAGATGGGCATTGGTCTGGCAGCCAAGAGGCCAAAGATGTGCACTGAACGTAGGTATCAAGGCTTCATTTCCAACTGAGATTACTAAGATGTCTCTCTGTTCGGATATCATATAAGCTGCTGCAATGGGTTTGATCAGTTGTTTTAAGTCACACGTGACATTAAATACTTCTTATAATAAACATTTCAACACTTTTACTTTGATTGATTATTAAAACTTATTAAGAAAAGGCATTTTTTTCTGAGAAAGGCATTTAAAAAGGCATTTTTAAAAGAAATTTAAGTTTATAAAACTTGAGGTATGTACTGATACACTATATTTTCATGTGATGAAGCTAAACCTCATGACAACTTCATATTGCCCCCTTAGACAGCAAGTATTTTGAGGGCAGGAAACATTTTCAGGGTATGTTTGTGACAAAACAAACAATGCTCAGTATATTATAGGCAATTAAATCAGTACAAATAATGCATATTAGTCTCTAAATAAAAACTGTATGAGGGAAGCAGCCTTGTAAGTCTTACTGCTGCTTTTTCTCTCAGTGCTTAATAAATGCTTATGGAATGAAAGTATAATAATATAAATCTCTGGTTACTATGTAATGTGTTTATCATATTTCAAATAAATTCAGTGTAATGGAATATTAAAACATTAGAGAAGAGTGAACTTGATGAAATCTCTGATGACTCAGAAGGTGCTTAAAAAAACTCATGGTCTAAATGTGCAGATATTTGAATGAAATCTGTGCTGACTTCAAATTTACATTTGGAAATTTTGTCAGTGTCAAATAAGGTTGACCTCATGTTTATTTTCAATAGACGCAGACAGATAAATACAGAAATAATTATATCCATGGGCTGGTGCATATCTTTCCTAACTCTGTTCCCTAAGTTGTACTCAAAACATTTTACTATATTTGAGGTGCTAGTGACACGTACTATCAATAAGCACCCAGATCTTGGTTTCTAAATACCATTTCCAATGGAAGGAAGCAAGTTTCCTTGGAGAAATGACTGATTCTAGGACTGGACCAGGAAATAAAAATGAGCCTGGAGCAGTAAGGGAGTGTTTAAGAAAAAGAAAATAAAGAAAAAAAGTATGGGATCATTTTTAAAAGGACATTAGAGTCAACTTAGAAGAGTCACCTATGGCCAAATCTGCATCATTTTGAGCAATAAAATGAGTAATAATCATATTGGATTATAAGGCAAGGATAAAATTAAGTACTCATGGATCCACACTGATATAAATGATTAATAAATAAATGAATGCTGGAGAAAGGCTACATTTTCCTCACAGAATTCCAAGTAATAAATGTACAAGGAATGAGGGAAATAGAAAATCATAATTAGAATACAGCAGTAATAACTGCAGCAGGCAAATCGACTGATGAATGCTAAAATTGGGTGAAACATTAAGGAGAAACACTATGTTTGGGTAGCCTCAAAGTAGCTTTCCCTAAATATTTGTTGTTACAAACCGTTTCTTCTCTAGGGTCAGGGAGGGATGGTATTTAGTTCCCCATCCCTTGAATATAGGCTGGACTTAGTAACTTGCTTCCAAAAAAATAGAATTTGGAAAGGGAAAACTAGCAGAGAAAGCAGGCAGACAAGCAATAAAGATTAACGTCACCAGCAGTAAGTCACGTTGATATACACATCCTCATAGGGTGTGAGGTGAAAAGGACACTTTACCGCTGTGACGTTCTTCTCCAAATCTGTAAGTTCAGTTTAATTATGAGAAGACATCAGGCAAACCCAAATAGGGCATTCTACAAAACCTGACCAGCATCTTTAGAAATGTCAAGGTAGTGAAACACAGGAAAAGGATCGAGAATTATCACAGCTCAGGGGTACCATAGAAGACTTAAATACAGCATGGTATGCTAGATTAGCGCCAGTCTCATTTAAATCTTACAACAGCCCAAAGGGGATTTGTCCTACTTCATCCCACTCTACAGGAAAGTTTAGTACCTTTCCCAATATCAACACCCTTTTTAGAAGAATAGCTGGGACTGACTCCTGGTAGTCTAGTCCCATGAACATGTCAGGCCATTAGTGGAAAACCTGGTGAAGTCTGAATAAAGTCTCTGCTCTGCCAACAGTATCATATTATTGTTAATTTCTTAGCCTTGAAAAATGTTCCATGATAAGGTAAGATGTTAACATTAGAGGAAACTGGGAAAAGGGTAAACAAGAACTTTCTTTACTGTTTGTACAGCTTTTCTGTAAATCTAAATTTAATTTTTAACTAAAAGCTAAAAAAATTACATGAAAAATATCTATTTACTTATTGGTTAACTTAGATTTAGAAACAGAGGGTAACACATAAATGCAATTTTGTTTATATGATTTATTGTTTTGAAACAAAAATCTCTGTACTGTTATAAGTATTACGGAATAAATTTAAAATGCCTTGCTAAAAACTTTGTTATTGAATTTAGGTATTTATTAGAAGCCATAATTAGGATTATCATATTCAGACCAAGCTGTAATAATAGAAATATGGCTACTATATATTTTTCATTCTTTGAGAATAATCTACTTTGCAGACTTCAATATTACCCACAAACTGTTACAGATGATCTTGTGAGGGTCACTGTTTTCTTCTCTGTATATAAAATACACAAAAATCTGAAGGAGACATTGAAAACTAATTGAATTTTGAAAAGTTCCCCCCAAATTAACATTAAACATACCTACTTAAAGTGGAATATCTTTTTACAGCTAATTAAAACTGCCTAATAGTTTTTTGGTTTTTTTTTTAAATAGCATGGTAAAATTCTAAAATCCTCTCCAGGTCCCAACTTTGAGCCTACATGAATAAAATATCCAAGGAATAATGCATTGCTATAGAGCACTTAACTCAAAAACCTCAGGGGGGTGGGGAGGTGGGGGTTAAAAAACAAAAAAAAAAAACCCACAATACTGCATAAAACTTGAGTTTCTTATATTTGTTTAGAAACAAAAGTTATATGGGATTTCTTGCATAATGCAGATTAGGCAATAATCACATAAAAAAAAGTCTGTGGTGGTCTTGGTTTAAGTTCCCCTAATTCTAAGCATATTGAAAATTATAGGAAATCCTAAACAAATTTCCCAGATTCAAATTGCATTTGGAAAGAGCAAAAGACATGGAAATAAATATTTGCTGTAATTTTTTAAAGTTTTTCTATTTCACTACCTTTCATCAAATTGGAAATTTGGGGAAAGTAGGAGAGTTAGTGTACATGATTGAATTCTGGGAAATGGGTTGATTGAGGGAAGAAGATCAAAAAAGAAGGAAATCTCAGTGTTTTGAATTCACATTTCTGAGCCTAGTATTTGAGATGTTTCTTGTGTGACCCAAGTTTATTTTTGAAGTCATTCAGGTCAGGAAGTATTTGGCTGCAGGAAAAATAGGACAGTTGAAACTAACTCAAACAAACAAGGATGGTTTTTTGTTTGTTTGTTTGTTTGTTTGTTTGTTTGTTTTTTGAGGGGTGAATTTTTAAGAACAGAGGGATCCACGTGTGGGAAATATAGGCAGGACTGAAAAATAATAATAATGGTCGACATTGCCTACTGTGTGCCCAGTGCTGTTCTAAACACTTTGTGTATATTATCTCATTTTTAAAGTTTTATTTTACCCATTTTGAGAGAGAGAGAGAGAGAGAGTGTCACAATTTCCAAATTTCCAGAACAGATAATCCGGTTCATCCAGCCTGTGCCAAGTATCTAACCATGATCCAATCAGGTGAGGGAGAGACAGAGAGAAGGAGGAAGAAAGGTATATTTGGGTTACCTTATGCAAACATGCTAGACATCTGTTTAGATTCTAGATTCTCAGAAGGGGTACAAGAATTTAGATACAATGGCTACCATCTTCCTCCACCTACCTTCCCATCCTTTTTTTAAAATCCTACTCTACAAATCCTTTGCGATAGCCTGCCAGATACATTCAATGGTCTCTGAAGACATCTAAAGCATTCCTACATTGGTGCTTTTGCTCACTGTATTTTTCTGACTTGGAGTTTAATCTGTCCTTATGACTCAAACCCTCTGATTATTTTCAGTGCTTCAAGGCCCAAACCATGTAGTACTTCCCACCTCTGAACTCCCACAGACCTTGTCTCATCACACACTTGGAGCCTTATCAGATACTCTCTTGCATTGTCATTTATGGTTTTATTAGTATGCCTTTTCTCCCCAGCTATGCCAATTAATCAAGCAGAAGTTTCTTGAGATCACAACCTATGTATTTAAATTTGTATTCCAACCACAACCGTAGAAATGTTGTACATTGATCGATGTACCTATTGATTGATGAAAGGAAGGAAGGAAGGCTCCAAAAGGCACAATTAGAACAGAAGGTGGAGGCTGTTGGATTGAGGGGAATCTGAAGATATTTAAAAGCTGAGTTTTCATTTCATTTTGCCTCAGTTTTGTAATCCTTTACAGAAATGATAACAGGATTTAAATTCCTGGCGAATGATTTTCCCTTTACTCTTTAAGCCTCATCTAGTTTCAGGTAAATGTTGGCTATTGGTTGATATTTCAGTGTCTGACTAACTGGTGAATAAGTTGTGTTAAGTTCTTTTGAATATTCCAATGCCAGCTGTATACCTAGTAAAAAATCGTTTTAATTTGAGAATATAATATAAAACAGGAAATATATTAATTCTATATCTTAAACTTGAATTATGTTTTAATCTGTGACTCTCTTAGGCCAAATCTTAAAAGTTATTAATCATTACAATATAATATTTGCTTTGTTATTTCCATTTCTGCTTGAAATCCTTCATTATTTCACCGGGTTAGAATATATATTGACTTATTTAAAAAATCAATTTCAGATAATTTGAACTTGTTTCCCTAATTCAGTTCCTGGAAGTTATTTTCTGTCAGTGGCTGTTGCCTTTCCAGTCTGAGAACTAGTCAAGACTAGAGTTGAAGAGCTGCAGACCCCAAGGCAGTATGTCTGTCAGTCCTGCTGATTAGATTTAACCTGTTCTAGTAGTCACTTGGGTTGAGTTAGTTCTGGGTTCTATTTGAAGTAACCCTAGAGATTTTAGGCAAAATAGGATTTTCCAGGGTTATAGCCATCCTGTTACTCAACAAAGACCCAGCACCTGCTTTGGGTCATCTTTCCAGGTTTGGCTCAGAACAAAATTGTCACGTAAGTGGTGCTTGACATTGTTCATTTTACCACCTCCCTCTTGGTATGAATCCACTCAGGGCTCCAGTGCTGCGTCCTGTGGGACCTAGGTCCATACACAGCACCTCCCCTTGGCCTCCTCCTCTTTGGAAGAGTGCTGGAACCATTCTCCTTGGTTAGACAACTCATTTATTTTTTCACAAGGAATTGTCAATGATGTAATACCTCCTCCTGGTAAGGTTTTTTAAGACTTTAAGTACCTCCGCTCAAAGGAAGAAATCTATTTTATCTTGTGACCTAATAAGAACCTGTGTGTATGTCAAATGAATGCTTTTTGCAACAATACTTACACGTAAGGGTGCAGCAAAAATCACAGTTAATTCTGAATATGATTTTATTAGTAATGAAGTATGAGTTTATATTTGATTTCATTTCCTTAAACGACCAGTCAGAAGCTACTAAATTTACCTCAAGACCTACTAAACGGTCACAAACAGGAGTGACTTTATTGTAGGGTGTTGCTGGCCTGAAAATGGCTTATATGCACACGTCAAACTATACAAAGTGGGGGCCTGCTGCTCTATAATATTCATTCACATTTTCCTGGCACTTCTGCTTTTCTGTAAGTTTGGGGAAAAGTGAAAGAGCCAGCTGAGAAAAGCATATATTCTTAGGGGGCCCTTTAATTCTCTTTTTATCACTTAGACTCACAGAATTCTTGAAGGCTTCATTGAACAATTAAACACTGAGACATTCATATGTGTATCCAAATTTAATGCAATTTTGCCTCCAGATACAGTTCTTGTCTCTTCCTTTCTCCAGTAAAATGAGTGTATGCTTTGTGAGTGTGTCCCACAGTGTTTTCAAGTTGAAATAGTCATCATACGCAGAAGTTATTTTTTCCATGCTCATGAGGGTTGTATAACATCTAATGTGATCAGACTCCTTACTGAGTAATGAATATGGAAATTAGATAATCGAACTATAGTAGAAGGTTAAAATGAACTCCAAGAACATAAATTACTAAAGCTGAAGTATGTGGGTAACTTTGTGTCTCTGAGTGAGAGTGTGTGGGAATACTTTTTGTAAGGGATGTGTTTGTTTGTTTGTTTTAACCCAGTTATTCAGAAAACAATTGTTTTGGCCTCTTATAACTGAGTACCACTATGAATAGCTTTTAACATAATGACCTGAGACCTTGGACTTGATGAAAAAGCTTCTGCATTTTACTTAGAAATCTTAAGCAGCTATACTTCCAATTAAGGAGAAGTGTGTGTATGTGTGTGGGTGTGGGGGTGGGTGTGGCTGTGGGTGTGGGTGGGTGTGTCTGTGTTTGAATGTCTGTTAAAATGGGGGGCCAGCCAAGGTATTTCATACTGTATGATTACGTCCTTTCAATTTTAAATCTACTGAACCAACAAGCCATGCTTAGTCAACCCATGAACAATACTTGTTACTCTGCTGTGGGCACTTTCCCTTGTCTTCTTCTTCTATCTTTTAAATTTCTAGGCTTTTTAATTTATTATTATTTGATTTTGTGCATACGGTCACCTCTGGTTATGGTTGTGTAAGTGAGAGACCATAAGGCAACAGATACTATACGTGTCTTTTTCATTACATAGTAAGTTTCCTAAGGAGAAAGAGGAAATCTACTACTTCTTTCCTAGTGATCTGCAGCCTCTGTTCCATTCATAAACTTGTTCCATGCTCAATAAATACTGTTTCTATGCTGACCAGCTTCTTGTACATGAAATATTTAGATTCTTCCTAGTAGAGTTCAAAAAGATCAAAATTAAGTTAACTTTGCTCTAAAACCATTCCAATGAACCCAAACTTGAATTCTGATTCAAGTCAGGTACTCAGGAGTAGAAGGAAGTCTCATTCAAGGCATTATGCAAGCCAACCAGTCAAAGCCACTGTACTTTGATATCAAATATTTGGGTTCAGTAGCTATATCTCGTTGATAAGTACAAGCACAGAAAACTTAGATCTGATGATATATTGCATTTAGTAACAGATTCAAATTTAGTTTAAAATTAGCAGAAGGTGTGGCATAGAAATGTCCATGCTCTGATCAGTCTAAGTGCTATGCTTAGGGACACATTTTAATATTTTAATGGCCAACTTCTATGTCATAGGACATAATCTCAATTTCTTATTATTAAAGGAACCAAAATAAAATGCCCCCATCTCTCTCTTTCTATTTCTCTCTCTCTCTCTCTCTCTCTCTCTCTCTCTCTCTGTGTGTGTGTGTGTGTGTGTGTGTGTGTGTGTGTCTAACATATTCTGCTTCTGAGGAATTTAAAAATTGTTAAATAAGAAAACATACTTATTCTTTGGCATTCGCCTAATAACTAGGCTAAAAACTCTTTTTCTGCTTCTTTTGGTAATTAAGTAGCTGTAAGACAGATAGCATTGCTAAATTTAAAATTTTAAAAAGTAAAGAAAAAAAAAGCATTCTATTTCCTTTAACTGAAAGTATAACCTTTATACCATACCAGAAATGTCCCATATTCTTCTGTATCCCATCCCCCCAGAATCTTCCCTTGTGGGCAGTTATGCTCTTTGTGCCTGGGCTGGGAAATGGGGAGAGAACCCTGTCAATATTTCATGAGGGCAAAGGAGAAAGTCTCTAAGAATAAGGCTTGGCTTCTCTCTTTATGTGAGCTCTTAAGGGAAAGTGCCTCTCATTCTTTAAAAAACTAGAGAAATAATTGCTTATTTGGCAAAACAAAAAATTTAAATATGAAAAATTAAATTAGAATAATAGAATAAAATAATGTTGGTGTCCTTTATATTAATTCTATCTACCCATGATTTCAAGCTTGGAAATTGTTGTTTTTACCCACTTCTTCCTTTGTAGCTACAGTACATCGGTAAGCTCTGCTTTTACCTTCAAAATGAACATCTATAGTTTGCTTTCCATTTCTACGACCATTTTCTGTCCTAGGCTGAGCCATCAATAGTCTGTATTTGAAATATAGCCTAATAGTATGTCTTTCTACTTCCACTCTTGCCCGCTTTTTTTTTTAATTAAAAATTTTTTTTTAAAAATATGTGTTTATTTTTGAGACAGAGAGAGACACAGCATGAACCGGGGAGGGTCAGAGAGAGAGGGAGACACAGAATCTGAAGCAGGCTCCAGGCTCTGAGCTGTCAGCACAGAGCCTGATGTGGGGCTGGAACTCATGGACCATGAGATCATGACCTGAGCCAAAGTCCGACGCTCAACCGACTAAGCCACCCAGGTGCCCCTACTCTTGCCCACTTTTAATCCATTACTGGCATAACAGCTGGTGTGGTCTTTGAAGAACCTCTATCAGGTGGTGCCACATCCTTGGTTTCTCTTACATTTGGAGGCAAGCATATGAAAATGCCCACATGTCTTAATCAGACATGATCTGGCTCTTATTCTCCAACCTCATCTCATTCCTCCTGTCATCTCCCTCCTGACACAACTGTGATTTTCAACTCCCTGAATTCACCAAGTCCTGAATCATTGCAGGGGCTGGACCAACGGCCTACATTTCTTTCCTCCTCCCCCAATTCTTCATTTGACTGAGTCCTTATTTTTCAGATCTCAGTTTAATTTCCCCTTCCCAGAGAAATCTTCCTAGATCACCCAATCTGAAGTAAGTCATCCTTTTTATTGTCTCCACTGAATTTTCTTCTTTTCTTCCTTCCACTTTTCAGAATTTGCAGTTGCACATGTTTATTTGTTTGTTTGCATGCCTTCTCAAACTGTGAACTCCAAGAGGGCAAAGATTGTGTCCCAACATTGTATCCAACACCCAGTATAGTTGCTGAAGCTCAGCGGGCACTTACACAATATCTGTTGAATTAATTCATTAATTAGCTGTTATATTTAAAAACAACTGAATTAATTCATTAAGCCACATTAATAAATTATAGCATATGGTCTGAACATAATTTTTTTTAAATGTTTACTTATTTTTAAGAGAGGGAGACTGGGTAGGGGGAAGGCAAAGAGAGGGAGACAGAGGATCCCAACCAGGCTTTGCGTTTACAGCAGAAAGCCAGATCCGGGGCTCGAACTCATGGGCTTTGAGATCATGACCTGAACCAAAATCAGATGTTTAACTGACTGAGCCACCCGGGAGCCCCAGATATAAATTTTTAAGTCTCTTCACTTAAGGAATTAAAATAGGACCTTACACATTTTTATGGGATAAATTGGATTACTCTTTCTCCCAGTGTTAAAAAAAAATGTTTTGTGGTCTTAACTTGTTAACCCTAAAATGATGTTTTTAATCTTTCAACTCCCAGTGCTCTGTCTTGCCTGGTCTACAATGATCAGCAGTCTCCACCTGATCATAACTGCAAGGGGATATTTTAAACTTCTTTTGGAAAGAAATTTCTCTCTGAAGAGAATCTGAAGGGAAAACAATCCATCCATTGGTGAGAAAGATGAACAAGCAACTTTTAACATCAAACATTAAACATCAGTTTCTTCAGCCTGAGCAGCGAATTCTCAATATTCTACCTAACATCAGACCTGACCAGAGCCTGATAGAAACAAATGTTTGAACAACTTTTTTGTGCTCTGTCCCATCAGCAATGCCTCGTATATGAGATTCAACTGCCTTCAAAATGACTGAATGATTCCTGAACCAGCAGCCTTCCAATCCATGTAACTGGAATTACTTAACAGCCAACTGGCAAGTTGAGTTCCATCTCTGGTTTCTGGAACAACTTCTTCTCAGGGAGAGAGAATTTATGTTATTTAGTCTAATGGCACAGGGGAGTTTGGCAAACTTTTCCAGTCTAATGGCAAAGGCAGTTTGCAGCTAGTCCTCCTTTAATATTGGTCTGCTTTTTATAATCTGTCTTGAAACTTCTGACCAAATCTCCTGATCTAGATCCATTTCACAGAGATGTAGGAATTGCTTTCTGCCTTGGAATCTTCTCTGGGATAACATTTCCTCCACTAGGAGCTCTTTTCCTGATAGATAGCATTTCAGAGTGTATAAATGTGGTGGTTTATTGCACAAATTATGTAACCTCTCTAAATCTTAATTTTGTCATCTGTATGGAGATTATAAAGGTAGCAGTTTTCTCATAGGAATATTGTGGAAATTGTGATTAGCATGGAATGTGCTTAGTACTGCTTTCAAAGTAGTGAAAGTTCTACCCCTAGAAACTATCAAGCAGCGGCCAGTGGTTCACGTCTATATCATCCTTAGATTGCAGAGACCATCCTTGTGTCAGGAGGCAGAACTCTTAATTTTCCCATCTTCCTAAACCTACCCTTCCCTGTTGTTTTTTATGCCAGTTGATGGGGCTATCATTTCCCAAATTGCTCAGGACGTGTGCTTAATTCTTTCCCTCATTCCTTATACACAATCCATCAGCAGGTAGTTTGGGCTCAATCTCAAAGCTTTCCTGAACTGTACTACTTCTCATATTTTTTTCTCTTAACCAGTCAAGTTCAAATTACTATCGTCTCTTATCTGGACCATTGTAGTAGCTACCTGATCTTTCTTTTAGCCTCATTTCCCTCAGATCCCCTTTCCACATCAGTGACAAAAGGATATTTTAAAGATATAAACCCTACCATAGCACTCCTTTGCTTAAAACCATACACAAGCTTTTGATTTTAGGTTATAGTAAAATGCGATCATTTTGCCATGGTTTTCAAGACCTTCCTAATCTGGCCTTCAACTATCTCTTGGACTTCATTTCCTCCATGTCTTGCACTGGCTCAATTTTCTTACTATGTCTTTTCCTCACATGCCAAATTTGTTATTACCTCTGAGCCTTTGCACTTGTAGTTTCCTATGTCAGAAACACACTTTCCCTAGGTCTTTGGCTGACTGTCTCAATTTCATTATTCAGATATCAGCCTCAATATTATCTCTTCAGAGTTGTCTTGTCTGCTGCCCTTTCTTAAGTAGAGCTCCCCCACAACACAGTCCCACTCTATCCTGCTCCAGGTGTCTCTTTTCTCCACAGCAGTGGTTACTATCTGCAATAATTTTATATTCCATCTTGCCTCCTCATTTCTCTCCAGGTTTTCACTCTATAATCTTGAGAATCCCTATTCCCCATTGTATCCCCAATCTATAGAACAGTGAAGGCACATGGTAGATCCTTAATAAACACTTGATACATCTTACCCAATGAATGAGATTCAGGAGTTTGCACTTCTTTGCTCTTCTAATTGGTACTAGAAACAATGTGGGGAGAAAAACATACAAAGAAGAGTTTATTCTACAAAAGACCCTTGCTACCTTTTCAACAATAAGAACCACAAAAGAAAAACAATAGGTCCTGTAGACCTGACCTTTTCAAGGTGCACCTAGAGCTGTAAGGGCATACTTCATTTTCTTTCTACCACACCCATCTGCATACTTAAAACAACAATGAACAGTAAAAGCAGCACCACAAAAACAAAAGGCAAGAATAGTTCCCTCAACATTTATACCTTTATTTTTAGAAGTGTCAATGACGCATGTTTCTTTCTCTTAAAGACATATGTTTCTTTCTCTTAAAGAAGATTTAATAATTTTTTGAAAACTAAAAATAGATGCTGGTAGTGAACACAATCATGGAGTTTCTTCACGGGTTTTCTTCTAATCTCCATTGTCTCTCTTTAGGGTTTGCATTTCAAATGAATTACATTGTGTGCTTAATTAAGGAAGATTATTTGGTTATCATAGCTTATTTAGGTATATTCCCCCCCGTCAACCCCAATACCCCAGAAAAGGAAGTCATTCACATAACTGTTCTATGTTACTGTAATTAGATGTTTGGATATTCACCATAAAGAAGAAAGATACTATAAGTCAGTAGGGGAACTTTGAACAGTGGTGCACAGTAGAGACTCACATCAATACATATTGCTCCCAAGGTTCTGACATTCAATTTTGAATAGCTATGGAGCAAGGACAGTATTGATCACAAACAAAACCTGAAGAGTATATACAAATATGACACTTAGTTTTTGTAAATATAAGAGATTAGATATGAATAGACAAAACAGAGCAGAAACTTAATATTGACTAATGAATGTGGGCAATAAGGACATTGCAGTTTGTCCTAGAACATATGATTTCCTCAAAAACAAACTTTTCAAATATCTTTGCCTATGTTTCTGTCTTTGTGTCCAGAAAAAATATGGCAATAATAATTGGATACTAAAAACATTTTTTTCCTTTTTTTTTTTAATGTTTATTTATTTTTGAGACAGAGAAAGAGAGAGCATGAACAGGGGAAGGTCAGAGAGAGGGAGACACAGAATCTGAAGCAGGCTCCAGGCTCCGAGCTGTCAGCACAGAGCCCGACGCGGGGCTCGAACCCAAGGAGTGTGAGATCATGACCTGAGCCGAAGTCGGATGCTTAACTGACTGAGCCACCCAGGCGCCCCAATAAAAACATTTTATTATCTGTTTGGAAGATAGTACATTTTTACAAACCTTTAAGACCTTGAGCTAACAAAGCAAGGACATATGAAAAGATTTATAGAACAAAACTTACAATAAAAAAAAGAAAAAATGGAAGTGGACAATGGATTAATTTATTAACACTTTTTTTTGTTTTTTTTTAAGATTCCACACATAAGTGATACCATGCTGTATTTGTCTTTGTCTGAGTGAGACACAGCATAATGCCCTCCAGTTTAATCCATGTTGTCTCACATGGAAGGACTTCCACAACTTTCTTTGTCAATTATATCTCAGTTGAGCTAGAAAAAAAAAATGGAACTTACATTGCATTTTAAAGAAAAGACTTTTAGTGAATATGTAAAACATGTGTGGAGATCTTTTTATACATATCTGTAAATGTGTGGATTTTTACATAAGAATCAGAACTCGCACCTAGAGAGATGGTTTCATGGCAACACAAAAGTTGGAAGTACAAATTACCAGCCAATACTATTTCTCAATTGTACGACTATAAGGCAGAGGAATGGTGAACTTGACATAGATAATGTGGTTAATATGCTTTAGGCCCGGGGCATGTGCTGAATGTGCAAGCTACTTAAAATGTCCTTAATGACTTCCACATGCTATGTTCTTAGTCTTGTGTAGGAAGCTTATGAGACAGTTTTCTAGATGGTGAGTTGTAGCATCAAGGTGGAGATAGGTGAGTGATTAGGGAAAGCTACTCTGTGGTTGAGTGCAGACTGGGAAAAAGAAGGAAGAAGACTAAAGTAGCTTTAAAGTAGTATTTTGAAGACTGATGAAGATAACCAATATATGTGACATAATCGATATTCAAATATGACAATAAAAACACACTTGCTGAGAAGACACTCGGTCTGCAATCTGGATGTTGAGAGAAGCACAGTCAAACTGAAACATATTTAAGTCTCCAAATTAGATGTCTTAAGAGTCTGAACACTCAATCTTATTCTTTTTTAAAAAAAATTTTTTTTAACATTTATTTATTTTTGAGACAGAGAGAGACAGAGCTTGAACAGGGGAGGGGCAGAGAGAGAGGGAGACACAGAATCGGAAACAGGCTCCAGGCTCTGAGCTGTCAGCACAGAGCCCGACGCGGGGCTCGAACTCACGGACCGTGAGATCATGACCTGAGCCGAAGTCGGCCGCTTAACCGACTGAGCCACCTAGGCGCCCCACACTCAATCTTATTCATTTACTATGTAAAAAATTCCCTGACGTCCTGACAAAAGGATTATGAAATCTATAAAAGTATGTGTATATATACATACCTATACATATATGTATGTGTAATTTGTTATTATTTAATATAATACTTTAGAAGATTAAAAGTAACCCCTTTTAGAGGTAAACTCAATGCCCCGTGTACACTGTGACTTGGGTAGTATGGGGGAAATCAGAACGATCTGAGATGTGTATCAAATAATTCTGTGAGGTCTTTGAGCTCTAAGTCGTATTTTGGACCCATTTAGCACGTGACCACACAGCTTTATACACTTCCTTAAAATAAATGGAAGTATCTCTTAAAGATTTCCATTGTAGGGACACCCGGGTGGCTCAGTCTGTTAAGCGTCCGACTTCGGCTCAGGTCATGATCTCGCGGTTCATGAGTTTGAGCCCCACAAGGGGCTCTGTGTTCCCAGATTCTGTGTCTCCCCACCCCCTCTCAATGTTCCTTCCCCACTTCTCTCTCTCTCTCTCTCTCTCTCTCTCTCTCTCTCTCAGAAATAAACATTAAAACATTTCCATTCTGTTCAACAACTTTTGAGTTTCTTGAGGCAAAGACTGAGTCTTCATAATTACAGTCCCAGTGTTAGTATAGTAGCTGGCACCTAACAGGAGTTCAATAAAAGCCTTGCTGTTCTTGCTGTTGAATGATGGAGTTTATACTTCAGGCTCTAGGGAGCATATATTTCTTCTCTTTGTATATCTTTTCATCTGACTATTGACTACCTCATACTTGGAAGTCTTCAGTGGACATCTTTATGTTGATCCCAGTCATTAGTGACAAACGTATTGCTAATAAGATATTACATGGCTTTTCTCTAAGTAGTAGTTTCTTAAAGAGGGTACACCATGTGGCTTGAACATACAGTAATTTTCTGCATAACCTTGGACAATTCATTTAACCTCTTTATGACACAGATTTCCCATCTGTGAAATGAGAATACTACTACCTACTTCACAGGAATAGTATGTCCACACCTGAGGTAATGGCTGCACATCACTTGGAGCTCACTGGAGAAAAGCCCTGTTTAACTACAATTGTTATTATTTCCTACACGGAGTTAATGATGATGTGGGAAAGAAGAGATGTCATCCAAGTTAAGTATAAGTGCATCTAGGGTAGGAAAAGAAAAACAGGAAAAAGAACATAACTAAAATTCTGCCAAAGTAAAGCCAACTGAATTATTTTTACTCTGGACTACCCCCATATTAGAATATTTTCTTCTAAAGAGGCAAAAAGAAATGGTAAAATAGAAAGTGAGAGTAAGAAATTTTTTTTTATGATTTTTATCTGAACAGGGATAAAGAATTAAAAAATAGAAAAAATTAGCTAGAAAGCAAAGTTTTAATAAGATTTCTAGTTCACTTTTTAGAGACAAGTGCCTCTTGGTTATATGTTTGTGGCTTATCCACTTTCTGAATTATCTAGGTTACATCTGCACCCCTGGGCAGACTTCTCCCTTGTCTGCAAGTTTCTGGGTCAAGTCCCTCTTTCTGTGACCTCTCCCTGAGGCAGTTTTTATGTCAAGGAATGCAAACCAATTTTAATATTAGCCTAAGGTAAACATAATTAGAAGGGTAAATTCTCTTCCAAAAGGGCGGGGGTTGGGGGGTGGGGGTGGGGGGGTATCATGCAATGCATTTCAAACTCAAATGTAATTTTTGTAAAAATTACTTCTCCAAAATACATATCAAAGAAGCCCAGGGTTAGATATCATCCATAAATGATTACCACTTGTCCAATGAGGAGACTATCTTTGAAAATAATTTTTAACATGTCGCTAAACCTTCATTTTCTTGCAAAATATTCAACAAATCCCCTCCAAGTTAACCAATAAATAACAGCACCATAGGTAAATATGTAGAGCTCCATAAATATTTAATATCTATACAAATCATTTCAAGTAATTAAAAAATAAGAAAGAATAAGGGAAATGTGGGGAAAAGATAAATAGGGAGAATAATTATCATTTAACAGTGGCGTAGATTAATGAATAAGAATAGAAAAGTGGGTATTGAGAGTGTAGGTATGAGCTATTTGGGGACAGAAATGGATTCCCATTTTCATCATCGTATTCCCCCAACAAATAGAGGAAAGTCTAGGTAAATCATTGGAGAGTGAAGGGTAGGTCAGAGTAGGCAAGGACTAAAGCCTGAGTTCAGTACAGGAGAAAATAAAAAAAGGTAAAGGGCTGGCAAAAAAAAAAAAAAAAAAAAAAAGCATAACTAATGAAAAAAATTTATTTAACTTTAAAAAAACACTTGATTTTTTTCATTTCTATAGATAAACTTTCGGGTCATTGTGATTTTCACGGTTTTTTTTTCTACTTTAGGTTGTTTGCTTTTTTTTTTTTTTTCTATTTTCTAGTGTTTTCTAGTCCAGCTAGTTTCTATCTGTGGGTCTTCCTCTGCAATTCATATACTAGTATATGCTTTTAGTTTTGAAATTTACACATAGGAGAGAGGAATAATTTTCTAGTTAGCAATAGAAGGATGACCAACCTGGATGGCAGTTTGGTTTCTTAACAAGAGCGTGCCAAACAAGGGTGATTTGATTCATGGCTTCCAGGAAGAAGGTTTTTTTTTTTGCCCAACACCCTTCTGTGCCAGAGGGGAACATAGGACAAAAGATGGGAATTCTGAAACAGAGAATGCTCACAGCACAACAAGAGTTGATAAATTCTACACACATCTTAAAGCATTTCCATCTCGTGTTTTCTCTTCTTGGTATTGGCTCTCTTGTAAGTAGTTTTGAACATGAATCCCACTCCCGCTGCTGGTTAATCTTAAAGTATTTATGATACAGCTTTGATCCTTCCTTCAATTTGAGGAACTTTTATCTCATTTCTTTCACTGACTTAGCACCGAAGAGCTTTCTAAGGCAACCAGAAAAGAGAGTCAACACTAAAGAACAATTTTATGTTTTACTTTCAGAGCTCACAATCTGTTTTCTGAGACACACAAACTTGGGTAGTTTAGAAGGAATTTGGCCTAGTGTCTGTCTATTTATTTATTTATTTATTTATTTATGTTTAAGTATTTGATACACAAGTTTACATTAGTTTCAGGTTACAACATAGTAATTTGTCACATTTACACATTATGCTGTGATG
The DNA here is from genome assembly GCF_022837055.1 of Prionailurus viverrinus. Classification (NCBI taxonomy): domain Eukaryota; kingdom Metazoa; phylum Chordata; class Mammalia; order Carnivora; family Felidae; genus Prionailurus; species Prionailurus viverrinus. Next base: position 146,297,681 of record NC_062568.1, read on the forward strand.
ATGTTCCTTATGTCATGCTTTTTATCCCCATGACCTATTTATTCCACAGCCTAGTGCCCTCTTTAAAAAAATTTTTTTAATCTTTATTTACTTTTGAGAGATAAAGACAGATGGAGTGCTAGTGGAAGAGGGGCAGAGAGAGAGACAGAGGGAGACACAGAATCTGAAGCAAGCTCCAGGCTCTGAGCTGTCAGCACAGAGCCTGACATGAGGCTCGAACCCACAAACCGTGATATCGTGAACTGAGCCAAAGTTGGAGGCTCAACTGGTTGAGCCACCCAGGTGCCCCTAGTGCCTTTTTTAATCCATAGCCTTTCTTTAAAAACAACAAAAAAAATCTGTTTAAGAGAGCAGCTCAGGTGTTTCAGTGATCTGAAGTTGCAAAACTGGGGTCTACAGAGAGTAAGGGTAGCACACAACTTTCTGACCTTCCCTGTGAAACAGCACAGCAGCTGTGGCTTCTGCCTCTGGGTGCTTCTCTGGGGGTGGAGAGTAAATTGCAAAAGCAATTTCTGGAGGAACAAATTATCTCCACAGCAGAAGTTTAAAAACAGCAACTAAAAATAGGCAAACCTCCTGCATGAGAATTCAGTACTGGACACTTTGACCTTAGTCCTCTTTTAAAAATGGATCTGTGCTTCTAATGGAGGTTTTATGGATATTAAGCATGAAGAAACCAACCTACACAGTGAATTGAGGGAATAAGTTGCATATTTCTGTGGTCTTTGAAGACGAGAAAAGGTGGTCAATAGGCTGATCTTGCCCATCTATGATTATTAATGGTGTTCCAGTTTTCAGAGCTTGGCAGTATATTGTTCCCGGCGTTTCATATCATTCTGTCTCTGTTGATATCTCCTGGTAGACACACACTCCACTTTAAATGAGAAGCTCTTCCTACGATACAGCTGCCAAGAGTTCTATTTATGCACACAAGACTTGAAATAAGACATATCCTAACCTTTAATTATGAATTACTACCTAAGTTTCAAGGAGTGTGAAACAGGGTGAAAAAGCAATGAGAAAATCATGTGGATTTTTTTTTTAAGATGACAAAATCTTCAAGTTGATTTAACAGGGTTTCTTTGACTTTAAAAGTCATATGCTGAAAGCCCTTATATGAAAAAAGATTGCACAGGTCACACTGCCAAGGATAAACAATCATTCTTAAGTCCTTTGTTTCAGGCCACAGTGAAACTCAATCCCTGAGGTGTTCCTGTCTGTCCATGCATGCATGTGGATCTTGCCATTTCTCTAGTCTTGGTGCCTGCTTTCAAGCACAGAGTTCCTGACTGGAAGGCATTTGATTTCTGGTAATTAATCAGCTCATCAGACCCGCTGTGCTTTTCCCCCAGGCCCAGCTCAAGTGAGTGATCCAAATCTGGCTTCAGGAAAAAAGAAAGCATTTATACTCTGAGTGCACAGAATGAAACACTGATAAACAGTTCTTGGTAAAACATTGGATTCAGATGGCATTATTTTCCCTTTTAAGCCATAAGTCGTCTTAAGAAAATACACATAGCAAAAACCCAAAACCAAAACAAAAGCCAAACAAAAACATGCTGGATGCCCTTTAAACAGAAAGCATTTTGTCCTAATAAAAAGAGTTATCAAGATTTGCTGGTGTTTGCGAGTCTGGTGCCACAGCCTTTTAAAGTGTTTGCCTAGAATGTTAATGTTCATTTTTTAAACACCTTTTTGTTTGAATCTTTATACACAGTACTTTATCTCAGAATTCTTGTTTGGCTTGTCTCTGTAATAACCCAGTTACTACTAATTTTATCAGTTGTTGTGAGCAATCTGAACTTGTATTAGTAATTCTTCATGCCTAGAGATTGGGCAACGTTCATTCTTTTCAATTGCTTACTTGTCTGCCTCAACAGCCAATTGTAAAGTAAGGTTTTGTTATTAGAACTGAGAATACCCTCGTATACTTGTCTTGCAGGTAATTTTGAGCCCTTTTGTTTCTATAAATAATGTAGTCCTATAATGGGTTCCCTTTTCTTGCCAATTATTCTGCTCAAAACTGAGATTAATCAATCAATCAGTTGTCAAAAGCATTTCTGAATTGGCTGTATTTGATTTATAGAAGTTACACATGAACATTAAGCAGCGGGAAACACGGTGCATCAAAACTATAATAAACTTTAATGATTTGGAAGGCAGCATGAGTTTCAAGTAATGCCAACTCACATAATCTTCTCCAAGCCTGATGATATTACTCATTGCCATCATGATACCATCTTATCTCAAGGGATTATTTCTTCTACACATTTGACATACAGTCTTTTACAATGATAGGTTTCATCAGAGATTCTCAAGATTTTGTTTCCCAGGAGACACTTGACAATTCTGGAGACACTTTGATTGTCCCACCGGGAGAAGAAAGATTCTACTACCATCTAACAGGTAGAGGTCAAGAATGCTTCTAAATATTCCACAGTGCACAGGACAACCCCAAAAACAAAGACATAAGAGGTCTAAAATGTCAACATTGCTGAGATTAAGAACACATTGGTTACATATATATTTATATATTTATTTTTCATTTAAAAACAGAAGGATGGAGAAAGTATATATATCACAAATGCACAAATTTCAAAAATTGAATACAACTATGTCAATAACAACAAGATCAAGTAAAACAAGATGATCAGCATGTCAGAAGCCACCTCATGCTTCCTTCCAACCCCCCCTCCCCGCCCCGCAACAAGGATGACCACTGTCCTGATTTCTAAGAGCATCTAAATGGAATCACAGTGTAGCTTACATATATACATTGTATACACTATATAGACACATTTCTCTCTTTCCATTTGAATCCTAAAGGCCTCTGAATCCTACAAATTAGAGATTGGACTTCTTCTGACCCCAGGGGAAATTGGGGGACTTTGAGTTTACAATGAATTTGTTGAGGGTTGCCATTTATTATCACTGAAGCATTGAAAGAGAAGGCAGTTATTTCCACTGCATACCGTTTACCCACCTTCACCCTACCTCACTTCCTACCACTTTACCATGAAGGGAAAAAGAGACCCAGATTCGTAAAAGAAAGCAGACAAGGGCTGGTCTGTAAAATAAAATGAAGAAGTGTTCTCTGAGCTTTTGTTTGTTTTACTTCAAAAGGACTCACATGCAAAGAGAGAGCCCTTGAAGCCACAAGTAAATGATGCAGACGCTTAGCCAAATGGGGAAAAGTGCCTTATATGTCATGTCTTGCGCCCTTCTGCTGTTTCCAATTTTTCCTGCTTCTTAGTTCTAAGCATACCATCCACATAAGTGAAATAAACCACATTGGGCAAGAGCTTAAGTTAAATATAAAAATCACTGCATGCTGACCGTGAAAACTCACTCACGCTGAACATTTGTGGGTTATCAGGATCAAAGAAGACTTCGATATTTATCAAAAAATTTAGCCCACCGTGGTTTAGCCTTCATTAACTTGGTATGTATTTGAAGAATTCAATAGAGTTAATGCAGGCCAAGCCTGCCCTGAAAATTTTTTTTAACTTAGGAAAACGCTTATCCTCTTGAAGAGATAGGTATCAGTTTTTAAATATTGAGAAAGGGCAGAATAACATAAGGTTCACACATGCTTTGGTTGTCTGAATGCAATGAGCTCTCTGCAGGACTGAATTATGCTTTGTTCATGAAGAGACACAAGAACAAATTTGTCTTTTATATAATGCCTCTAATACTGATTTGAAGTACTATGGGAAATCAAACTGAGTCTAGACAACACAAGTTTTCTGGTTCAGATCCAAAATTATTTTAAATGAGGACAAGCCCAGTTGCAAAATCATGGGCTGTTACAGATATCAGAATAAACAATGAGACTCCCCCTACAAATTTTACTTACAAATCTATTCCCTGGGGAGAAGTCTGAATGATGGGGTGCTCCCGAATCAGAGACAAAGATAAGTCTACTTTAGAAAAAAAGACCTCCTCATTTATGGTATCACTATCTTGCTGCATACAAAGTGGTAAGATAGTCCATTATTTTATTTAAAAATTTCAACATTGTGATCACTGGTGTGTCTATTGCCACTTAACATTTCAGTGTATTTCTTACTCAGAGACAGAGATATTTCACTCACTGTACCTAAGTTTAGTCTGGGGAATAAAGCTATTGTTAGTGAGGGTTAGGAGGAGGTTGGGGGCACAGATCAAAAAGAAAGTAATCAGTTGCATCAAAATGCTAAAGAGATCGTCTAGATGATTTCTTGGTATAAGAGAAATGCTCTGAATCAGAGAAGGATAGACAGAGACAGAAAGAGAAAATCACAAATTTAAATCAAGAATCTAAAAACTTCCCAGGCAAATATGTAGCATAGCACCTGTTATTGCATGATTTTTAATATGCCATTTTATTTAACGTGGAGATAAAACATAACAAATCTTTTTTTCTAGAAAAGATGCTTACGAAAAAAATCATTTGCTTTCATCACTTTGCTTCTTTTATGAAGTATCCATTATTCCTATAACAAAAATAGAGATTTGCCATTTTCCCCTTAAGTGTAGTTATAATTCAGTGCTGTATTACTTTCAAGGTCAGTTTCTTTTCTACAACTCTAAGAAACACTGTTTTGGTAATAGAGTTGCCTGTGCATAATAAGTATGCAAAGCTATAATTATTTCAAAATATCACTTTATTTCTGTAACTATAGAATCAATGTCATGCAGGTTGCCCCTATGTTTTTTCTGTTAGTGCAAGGCATTCCTTACATTCCTAAGTATAACATAGCTGCAAACATTCACAGGTATCCATTAATGAGGAAGTTTCACATTCATCTTAAAGCAATGTTTTCCTAAGTGTGGTCTGGGAATTATCTGCTTCAGATTCCTTGGAAAGCAGAGGATGTTTGGCAAAACATAAATCTATCATCCCTACTATAGTTCTATTAAATCAGAAGGTCTGAGGGTTGTGCCTACCAAAATGCATTTGAATTCACTTGTGAGCAATATTAGGTGAAGTCTGAGATTCACTGCTTTAGAAAAGGTGGATATGCTTAAATCATCCTCAAAACTATAATTTCTCCAAGAAAATGAGAAATATTAAAGAAAATCTATTTGGAAACCATTCAGCAATAAACAGCTTTGATAAAAAATATCTAGATGTGAAATCATTGCAGAAATAAATTTTGCGCCTTGTTTATATTGTTCAAGTTTTAATCTTAACATGTAACAGATATCTGAATTTTAAAAAATGATTTTTATTCATATAGCTAAGCTAACATATCCATATAGTTAAGATAACTATGAAGTAGGGACTATTATTATTCATTTTTGCAATTGAGGAAACTTAAGCTCAGCGATATTGTGACTCAGTCAAGGTCACATGAATCATAAATTGTGGAGCAATTTAATGCTACTTTACATAGTGTCTCAAGCATTTTTCCTATTTAAAGTTTTTTTTTAATTTTTTATTTAAAAAAATTAACGTTTTTATTCATTTTTGAGAGACAGAGAGCGACAGATCGTGAGCGGGGGAGGGACAGACAGAGAGAGGGAGACACAGGATCCGAAGCAGACTCCAGGCTCTGAGCTGTCAGCACAGAATCTGACAGGGGGCTCAAACTCACAAACCGTGTGATCATGACCTGAGCCAAAGTCGGACGCTTCACCGACTGAGCCACCCAGGTGCCCCTTTCCTATTTAAATATTATAGGATGTTATCCGGATGGCCAACAGGCACATGAAAAATGCTCAACGTCGCTCCTTATCAGGGAAATACAAATCAAAACCACACTCAGATATCACCTCACGCCAGTCAGAGTGGCCAAAATGAACAAATCAGGAGACTATAGATGCTGGAGAGGATGTGGAGAAACGGGAACCCTCTTGCACTGTTGGTGGGAATGCAAACTGGTGCAGCCGCTCTGGAAAACAGTGTGGAGGTTCCTCAGAAAATTAAAAATAGACCTACCCTATGACCCAGCAATAGCACTGCTAGGAATTTACCCAAGGGATACAGGAGTACTGATGCATAGGGGCACTTGTACCCCAATGTTTATAGCAGCACTCTCAACAATAGCCAAATTATGGAGAGAGCCTAAATGTCCACCAACTGATGAATGGATAAAGAAATTGTGGTTTATATACACAATGGAGTACTACATGGCAATGAGAAAGAACGAAATATGGTCCTTTGTAGCAACGTGGATGGAACTGGAGAGTGTGATGCTAAGTGAAATAAGCCATACAGAGAAAGACAGATACCATATGTTTTCACTCTTATGTGGATCCTGAGAAAATTAACAGAAACCCATGGGGGAGGGGAAGGAAAAAAAAAAAGAGGTTAGAGTAGGAGAGAGCCAAAGCATAAGAGACTGTTAAAAACTGAGAACAAACTGAGGGTTGATGGGAGGTGGGAGGGAGGGGAGGGTGGGTGATGGGTATTGAGGAGGGCACCTGTTGGGATGAGCACTGGGTGTTGTATGGAAACCAATTTGACAATAAATTTCATATATTGAAAACAAATAAATAAAAGAGCAAAAAATAAATAAATAAATATTATAGGATGTTAAATCTGATTTTTACCTTGGCTAATGCAAAAGCTGAAAAGAAAAATTCTAGGTAACTCTTTATTCCAACTCAGAGCCTGTTACCACTGTCTGATTGGCAAGGGTACTAGTACTTGAAATTGTTTTGAGTCTAGGACATCGCAGAAGGTAACTGATCCAAGAGACATTACTGGTCCTCCACCTAAAAACAGAGGTTGCCCCATCCTGGATGTGGAGATAACTCTTGCTTAGAAGCTGAAGACTTGAGCTTGATTCTGAGTATTAGCAGAGTACTGAGGAAGCACCATAGACAGCCTAAACTGTATACTTGTAGCCCACAGAGGTCAGTATTCCAACAGTGATGATACAGAGGGCATTGCCGGTCAGTACTAGTCAAAAAAGCCAGCAACACTCTTGCCCTGTTACAAACCCAAGATGTTTGTCTTCTTTCCCTCATCTCTCTTCCCTAAACCAACATCAAAAATGGAGATGGAAGGGAGATGTGTACAGTGTAATGGATGCTTCTATCTCCACTCTTGTTCCACATGCCCAAAAGCTCAGTCTCTGTTGGGAGAAGAAGAGCTTTATGATGCTGACACGTGACTGAAGTTTAAGCCAACTTGAACCGAGTTTTAATTGTCAAAATCATCCTGAGATTTCAAGGATATCCCATTCTCTTTAAGGGTTAAGGTATCAAAATTTAATACAGATTTATAGCAGTGGTTGAGGGAAAATCATATTTATACTGCCCTCCCCTCAATTAAGGCTTCTCAACAAGCTGTTTATGTAAACTACATATTTCAAGTAGAATTTCTTGACCATGATACCCAAACTTGTACTGACAGTTTATACTAAATGTAGTAAGGTCTTGTAAGGACCTCCTGAAATTTTCTAAGGACTAGAATACAGGGAAAGAGATCAAGTACATATGCCCTCATACGTAGGAACATAATGTGGCATTGAGAATCTGAAGATATGCTTTGGTTTCAAAATTGGAACAAATATTTATGGACTTAAAAAAATTCAATCATTTTGATGCTAGTTATCCATTACATACATGTAGGCTTGCTAATGATTATTTACCTCAGGAAATGGGTCCCGGAACCAAAGCCTCTCTGTGACAGACTTACTTCTTTTAGTCTAGCAATAAACTCTTTTTTTCTTTTTTAATTTTAGTATAGTCCACACACAACATTACACAGTTACAGGTATACGACATAGTAATTCAACTTCTCTATACCTTATGCTATGCTGACCATAGTCAGCTGACCAAGTGTAGCTGCCATCAGTCACCAAACAACACTATTAATTACAGTACCATTGACTATATTCCCTATTCTGTACCTTTTATTCACATGACTTATTCAGTTCCTAACTAGAAGCCTGTATCTCCCACTCCTTTCACCCATTCTTCCTCTCCCCTAAACTCCCTCTCTTCTGGCAACCATCACTTTGTTCTCTGTACTTATAGGTCTGTCTGTACTTTTTTGTTCATTTGTTTATTAATTTTTCAGATTCCATATATAAGTGAAATCATATGGTATTTTTTTTCTTTGACTTATTTTACTTAGCATTATACCCTCAAGGTCCATCCATGTTGTTGCAAATGGCAAGACCTCATCCTTTTTTATAGCTGAGTAATATTCCATTGTATATATATAACCACATTGTCCATTCATCTGTTGATGGACACTTGGACTGATTTCATACCTTGGCTATCATAAATAATGTTGCAATAAACACAGGGATGTATATATCTTTTTGAATTAGTGGTTTTGTTTTTGAGGGTTAAATATCCAGTATAAGAATTATAGGATAATATAGTATTTTTATCTTTACTTTCTTGAGGAACTTCCATAATGTTTTCCACAGGGGCTGTACCAGCAATAAACTATATCAAGCCAAGGGGTCAAGATTATAATTCTTTTCGTGTGGCACAGCTAGTAATCTAATCTTTACCTACTGGCGAGGCTAATGTCTCATTAACCACATAGAAAAGAAACTAGGTGCCTATAGCTTTATTAATAACCAGAAGTGAGGGCACACATCTTTAGAACCATCCATTTTGAATGCTTCTGACACAACTCTATACTTTGACTATTCCTGCTTGGCTTTCTAGAAGCTTTCTCCAAGAGTATAGCATTGTTACTGCAAGAACATGAAAATGGGTGTACCCGTGGTGCCACATGAAATGGCAAACACGAGTTGTTCAGTGAATCATTCAGGCTTGGAATGGGAACACAGCGCAGCTTATCTGTGCGTTAATGCTGCCACTTAATTCAGTTGCTAGTGAGAAAGTTCATAACGTTTACGCTGATAGCTGCCTCAAATTTTAATACTCTAGGATAAAAAAAGAGAGAGGGAGTACCCTATGACCCTATGAAGTGTGCAAAGAATGGGAATGCTTGATGTAGAGCCAGTGGAAGAACCTCCAATTTATATCGCCATAAGCACTTCATACACACGTATAACTAAACTGCTGCTTACCTATTATTTACAGCACACAGCACAGTTCCGGTATGAAGCAGCAGCAGGCCACCTATCTTTATTGAAAATGACACATTGGAATGTATCTGCAGTTGTTTGAATTGGGAGAGTGAGCCAAATTATTTTACCAGGAATTCTCTCTTTGGGGCAGAATGTTTGCACATGTATATTGTTACAGCACTCAGGGATTGACAGAACACTTCACTATTGTTGGGGACCTGTCTCATCATTCAAAGAATGTCTCTGGCTGGCCATCTGGGACATCTCATCACTTTATGGAAGACTTACTCTAAAATGAAACAACAGATCTGAGTGAGATCTTGTTGATTCACTTCACTTCTTGCTATCCCAGTTTTCTTTGGTATTTTTCATTTTAGAAGTCAGTAGACACAATTGTTACTGATAAGCTTAGAAGGGAACAAATTTTTGACCCAGTAATCTACAGCGTATTATTGAGATGCACATGCAAGGAAATAGAACACAAGTGAGTGAAGTACCATCAAGAGCCTCATAAACTTTTGTCTATTAATAGGAGAGAAATAAAAATGCAATAATGAAGTTTTGGGGGAGACTATCACATAAATGCTGTGAATTGTTAAATATGAAGGCACAGATTGGCAACAATGGCATAGCAATGTGTCACTACTAATGTGTTTGGTAAACTTGGCAAGCTTTGGTGATAACCTTCATAGACATTTTGGTGTGGCATATCTTTCTGAACATTTTAAGAGGCAAGATACCATATTTTGCTTCGTGATCAAATTCATTTGATATTTTGCCCTATTTAGAAATATTTCCTCTACCAAGGGACCTACCGTCCTAGGTTTCCATGGGCACATTCATTTAAAAGCAGTTAGTTAATGTAATCACAGAAGGTCAAACTAGTTAATCATCTAGCCAGTCTATGATTTGGCTTGTGATGCTCATCAAGGTAGATTTTGAGGCTTTCAGACATGCTTGGCATACCATCACTTTCAAAAAAATCCCAAGCATTTCCCATTTTCTTAAAATACCCAAAATGTATTTTAAACACTTTTAGAACCCATTTATATATGAACTATATCTTTTAGAGATAATGTTATTTTAAATGTTGGGGAGCTTCAAGACGTTTCTAGAGCACAGCTGCCGAGTCCTTGTCATACTGGGCTCTTCTTTTCTTTCTTGCTGCAAGCTGGCAAGATTCAGCCAGTTTTCCTCTTTTTGATTAGCTTCTGTCCCCCCACTCTATCTTTTGGGGTTTTGTTATCCACCAAAAAGGAAGGCAGAGGCCTATGAAGTCAGGCCAGCTTGACCCTTTATTTACCTAACTTTGACAGAATCACACCGCCTTCTTTTGTTCTAAGGATTTTCCTGCTAATTCCCCTGGGAAAAATATTGAAGAGATAAAAATAACAAACGTGGGAAAGTGATGAAGGTTACAGACACTTACAAAGTTCTTAAAGTTTTATTCCCTTGGTTACAGTTCTCGACTCTCTTCTGAAGACAGGAATTGAAAACTTCCCTTTGAATTCTGTCCTGTGATTTTATTTCTAAGAGCAGGGATAATCCAATGTCATTCCCCCCCTGACCCATCCATGGAGTAGGTGATGCACAATCTTTTCTCCATGAGGCTCTTTGCTCACCATAGGGAAGGCTTGAGGCAGATGTTGGTTTTTAGACTTTTCCCCCATTAAAATGGTCTTTATTCACACAGAATTACACCTTTCAGACACTTTCTCAGAGTACGTTACATTGGACTATCTAAAATCATGATTCCTTACCCATGCCAAATAATGCATGCTGCCTTTATTTCAAGCTTCAAGGTGTGCTCCCTTGTTCTAATTTCATATTTCCGTTGTAGCCCCACTCTCACGGTTTTTATCTCTTCTCAGATGTAACCACATTTATCTTAAGTTTTCCTCTTCTTAGAGATTTTCTTGCAGTGTGATATCTAGGAATACAAATGATTCCATCTTAGTATAAGGTCAGATTCCTCCATTTAGCAAACATGTATTTATCAGCTAATGAGTGCCAGAAACTCCTGTAGCTATTGAGGATACAGCTGCACATAAAACCAACCAACAAATAAACAAACAAACAAAACCTTTGCCCTCATGAAGGTTACATTTTAGTGGGTGTACACAGACACTAAACAAAGAAGTTAGGCACATAATTATGTTAACCGCTGGTAAGTGCTTTAGAGACTATAAGGCAGGGAAGGAGTGGGAAATGCTGGCTTGTAAGGGAGTGTTAATAATTTTAGGTAGAGTGGCAGGGAAAACCTCATAGAAAAGAGATATTTGAGTGAAGGCTTTAAAAAGGTTAGGAAGAGAACCATGTGGACATCTAGAGGAACAAAACCTAAGAGCATTAACAATCCAGCTATCTACAAGGTGGAAGGACGAGCCTTTCCTTTCAAAGGAAAGGCTCATAGATGGGAACATGCCTGGCATATTTGAGGAAGAGCAAGAGGTTTACTGAGGGTGGTATAGATGAAGTGAGAGGGAAAAAAGCTGAATAAGTCAGAAGAATCAGAGATAATATTTTTCCCCACTACGGTTGCTGTTCTTCCTAATATACCCGGTGTTATATAGGACCTTTTGACAATAACAGATATACTACAATGTGTTTAAATATAACTTTCAAGGACATCAGTCCAGAGATTTATTGCTCAGTCTTTGGTTATCAGCAATGCTATTTCTGGGTGAAACATTCCAATAAGATATAAAAATGCTTAGACATTTGTCCAATGCTTGCATTTCTTCTTGGCAATCACACCAGAAAACATAACAACATAATAAAAAACCTGAAAAAAAAATATTGGCAAAACAGCTAACTAATGGATCCTTTGTGGGTAAGCAGCTGAGTCCCAGTGAGATCCAGGGATCTTAAAATATTTGCCAGGAACACCTGGGACTGAGGACAACTCATTTTGTTAGTGCATTCTCATGGTTTCAAAGGTAAGAACTTTAGGTCACATTCACATTAGGAACTTACAGCAATCAGAAATCTGTTCTTCCTAAGTAAACAAAATCCAAATTCAACTGGCTTAAATAATAAAAGGAAATTTATTGGTTCACATGTAACCGAAAGGACTGGAGGATTCCAGTTTCAGAGGTGGCTTAATAACAGAAATTTAGTGGTAACACCAAGGATTTTTTTCTTGTAATTATTTTCCATCTGAATGCTCTGGCATCTATGGGGTTGGTTTCATCCTCAGGTTAGCCGTCCTCAAAATGGAAATTTGTCTGCTGGGAGCTCTGACGATTTTATATTCACACGCTGCCACCTAGCATGAGACCATCAATGTTCTTGCCCCAGAAATCTCAGTAAACTTCTGAGCTTCAATGTGATTGGTAGGATTAATTCATCCACTGATCTCCAAACAAATTATTTTAGCCAGAGAGACGCCGATCTGATGGAAGCCAGGAAATGAAGCCAGAGTCTTCTGGCTTCTTCATAACCTAAGAGTGAAGAGCAGGCCATGGTTTCCCCAAACGATATTGAGGGAATCTTGCCCCAGGAAGGAAGAAGATGACAGGAAGTAAGAAATGAGAATGTCCCCACAGTGATATAATACAAATAAATTGTCTTTTTCATCCTCAGGGCTTTGTACTGTCTGGTATACAGTACGTACTTATGTTGATCAACTTAATAAATGTTTACTGAGTGAATAAACATACCTGATTAGGAATATGCATGACAAAACATAATAATCTTTGCTTTTGTATATTTTGTAGGAAATTTTTTATTCTAAAATCCATGTTGAAACCCGTATATCTCAGCTATATTATTTCTAAGGAATGATCTTACCTGATTTTACCTTTAAAACTCTCAATAGAATAATTTGGAGGATAAAACATGAATCTGGTTTGGAATAGAATTAAGGTTCTCTGAGAGGAAAGAAGAATTTCACATCCAGACAAGTATAATAAAGTTCAGGCAAATGTTATTTGCATTTAAAAAAAAATAGACAACTTTTCTTGCCTTTTCCTCAAAGTTCTAAGTCAAGTTTCACTTTCAAGGAAACTCTCCTCTTTTGCAAATATCTCAGCTCATCAGGGAATCAGAGGGCATTTAGAAGTTATGTCTTTGCACATTGCTAGATAGCTTAGGCACATCATTTAATTTAATTCTCACGTAAGTCTCACCAGGCAGTATAGGAAAGAGGTTAAGAATCCAGATATAAAGTTTCCCACTGCCTGGGGTCAAATCCTGGCTCCTTCACCTGCTAGCTTTGTGACCTTGGGTCTTATTTAATTCTCTATGCCTCAATTTCATCATCTATAAATGGGAAGACAATATTTACCTCTTAAGTTTGTTAAAAGGAATAACTGAGTTAGAATATGCACAGTATTAAAGAGCATGCTTGGAACATGGTAAGCATTCAATTAATATCATCTATTGTGATAACGCTGCTGCTGCTCCTTCTTTTCATATATGGAAAACTGGGGCTCTGGAAATCTCAGTAACACTATCAGAGTTCCAGAGTTGGAATGTCATAAAGCTAGATTCAGTTACAGGTGTGTTTGACTTTGATGCCATAGCTCTTTGTATCAAACCCTTACCCCTCCAACACTTGTATTTTTACTGGCATATACATACAGCTTTCTTGATAGTAAATTGTCATCTCAGTGAAAGCCAGACTTTGAGTATTCTTCATAAGTACCACAGGATCCTCACACAAGGTTTGACACCCTGTGGGAGTTCAATGTCTACTGTTAATGTGTTCAGAGATGTCCTGCAGGGAACCCTCACTACAAGTTGGCAATACAAAGGATACGAGCACTAGACTGGCATCCTTGAAACTGCATATCTTCACCTAGGGTGATGGAGCACATTGGCCGTCTTCATCAGCTTTCTCTCATAAAGATCACGCCACAAAGTGGTTTATCAGATCAATTGCTTAAGCAAATTGGAAGGGCATGGAAAATCAGATTAACAACAATTAAATAACAAAAGAACAGTTATCGGTTCACATGTAACTAGAAAAAAAATGGGAGACTCAAATTTCAGGGGTGGTTTAATATAGCAAATTTCATGATAACATCAAGGATTGTTTTTGTTTTGATTTTTTTCCATCTGTACCCTTAACAGGACAAGACTAGAAAAGGTATATCATTATATGTGAACAGGGACCATAATGTTTACCAGGTTTGATTAAAGATGGTACAGAAATAAGGAACAGGTTAGCTATGAGGCACCAAAACTTATGCAGGGAGACTTAAAGCTTCTCTTATAGGTGAGGATTTTTATTCTTTTGTTATGTGCTCAGAATAATTGTAAATAAAGTCAGATAAAAACTGTTTTAGAATGCAATGGATGGAAGAAAACACTCCAAAATTGTCAAAAGTAATAGAGGTGGGATTTTAACTATTAAATATTTTCTTTTTTTCATATTTTCTTTTGTAATGAAGATATTAGTGTATATTACAATGATTTATGTGTAAGAAGTCTGGTAACATTGACCTTTCTACCCAACTTAAATAAGCTAGAATTATTGAAAAATTTCAACTTAAGAATTCACGTTTATTTTGGCCAATGTTGAGTTAATGAGGGTTTCTGAGGAGTTACATTGGCATAAAATTGCACAAACAATGATGTTATACAAGTAGGAACAATTCTCAAGAACTGTAAGATGCATATTTAGTGGGGAGACAGAACACACACACACACACACACACACACACACACACACACACATCAAACACACCACCAACATACAAAACAAAATCCAACAAACTCAAATTCCCAGGCACTTGCCAAAGAAAGTAATATATCAATATATCATACCTATTATATAGAAAAAAATTCAGGTCAAATTGAGTCATCTAACAGTTAAAATGTAACATGTTGAAAGCATTGTTATACTTGCAATCTTAAGACTTTTTTTTTTAAACCAGAAGAAAAAGTTATTTGGTGTGTGTGTGTGTGTGTGTGTACACTATTATGTGATTATCCAAAGCATATTTAACAACATGCCACAAGACTGAGGGCTAATTACATTTCTAAGAATACATTTGATCTCTCAGTCCATATATTTTCAGTCTCCAACGTTTAAAAGAAAGTTTAAAGATAAAGACATGTCAAAAGATACTCCTTGTGGGTGCAATTGTCAGAGGAATCCTGCAATTTAGTAGGATCTAGAACATTTTGCAGTAAATGATCCAAAAGGAGAAAGCCAGATTAGTCTGATCTCTCACTGTGCTAAGCCTGATCAAATTAAGCTGCATAACTAACCCAAAATAGCTAGCAAGGGAGATGGGCAACAGGGTAAAAGTCAGAAAAGAATAAAGAATTTCCACAAGAAAAAAAAATATGACCTTTTGTCTTTGGAAGTAGGGCACTTGCCAAAAAGGAGACTGCTTTTGAGTCAAATTTAATTCAAAGCATTGAGCTCCATAAAATCCCTTTGTCAGCACATTAGCACTTTATCTATTTTGTCTATAAACAAAGAGAGAATGGAACACTTTAATGTTTTTCTAACACTATTCCAATATGTAAGAATTATTTTTACTTATTTTTATTTGGGAAACAATTAATTATACTGGATAAATTATGAAAAAAAAACACTAAAGCAGATAATTTGGTTAAACCTATTTTCTTTGTCTTCTGCATTCTTAGATATATAATAATTCTATTTTTAATCCTTAGGAACTTTGGTCCCTGGTGCATTACTCTTGTAATTCTCATGCTCTAGTTTTTCTTTAGTCTGTATAACTCTCTAATTTTACTGAAAATAATGAAATATATTGATATTTATAAATGCTTAGTGTTGTAGAAGTTCAGAATAAGTTGCTCCAAGATGTGCCACTTTGGCTTGAATAATTAATTAATTAATTAGTAAATTTAATTAATTTTTAATTAAATTTAACTTGAATAATTTCAAGCTAAAAACAAAGGTCAAAAGACTCAGGAAGAAACTTTGATCTTCCCCTGACTTCCTGAAAGGATTTGGTTAAAGCATCTACTCCAGGAAGGGAGCTATCACCATAGATAGCTACATTATAATGTAAAGCAGGGGTAGCAGACAAGGAGAAATTTGAGAGTCTGTTTTTTAAAATTCCTCTCTAGATCCCATTGTTTCTGAATGACCCAGCAAATATTTGTTTACCAAATATGTACTCTTCTTCATCTTCCTGTGAATTGATATCCTTTTCTCTGAAGTCCTGGACCCCTAATCTCTTCTGTTTAGTTCAAGATGACATATATACCCCATTTTGCCTGACTGTCTTTGGAATCTAATGTTTATGTGGATTCCCTGTGCACATATAATTAAATATTATTTTCTCCTGTTAATCTATCTCATGTCAATTTAATTCTTAGACCAGGCAGAAGAAACTTGACTGGTACAGGAAAATGTTTCTTCCCCAACAGTGTTCACTCAGGATGCAAACAACAGAGCTTATGAGAGAGGAGAAATCCCACATAGGTAGATATATATCCCAGGATTTCTTATGGCCGTTGGCACAAACTCTCAGGATCCATTCTCAGGTCCTCTAGTTGGTAGAGCTCCTGGGAAATGGGGGTCTTGGAGCATCCAGAGAGGAAATGACTTCTAGTCTGTGACAAATCTAGTTCAATTCTTACTGGGAATGAATTTTGGAAAACACAACTATATGTCTTATTCTGAGCAAATTTCACTTCTTGTTTTACTTCTTTAAGTTGAATCAGAACCATGAGGTACCTTGAAATGGAATCCCTAAGACCTGTGTCACTTAAGCTGTCCTGGAACTGTACCACATTGTGAGTGACTTCTGCTGGAGAGTAGTATGAAAAAGCTGAGGTTTGAATTAATATCTTACCAGTTATAAACTTGCTCTGGGATTTAGAGATACAGACTTCATTTTGTCTTGTGTGTATTGAAATAGTCTAGAAACTCTGTGCCTCCATTGCTCTGAGCCTGGGTTGTCATCATCATCATGCAACAGGAGTTGCTAGAATGACACAAAGGCAATTATACACAAAATAATTATATTCATGTCTGTTTTGTTTAGTTTTGTTTGGGGCCTGGTGAAAAATATGAAACAACCAATAAGCAGGATAAGCCAACACACTTATTGTGAACTAGAGTAGCAAATCAATATTCAGTATTTGCAATATTCAGTACTCCTATCTATTCAGTTCTCAGCTCTGTGTCTCTCTTTTGCATGGTTATAGCTTTATTTATTTAGTTAGTTGTTTACAGCTACTTTATCTTCAGATTTTTCTTATTCAAGACAAATTGCATTTAAATGTACTCAGCTAATCACTAAATGTACTTTATGGAAAAGAAAGCCCAAGCAGGCACATCTGAGGCAGTGACAGCAAAACAATCCAATCATTTATTTAAATGAATTAACCTAAATGTTTTATGCATAAAAAGTTCAATAAGTTATAAATCTCAGAAGTTAGCCTGTGTTTATCAGAATTTTAAGAGCCTTTTATCCTCTGCAAAATATTTCTATCTAAATCATGGTCATGACATTTTATTTAAAATAAAAGGAAGACTGAAAAATCCCCACAATTTCCCTATTTGTAATCAGGAATACTGATTAACACAAGTTCAGTTTTCCATTACAGGGTAATACAATGATAAGATAAAGCTTCAATTTCAAGGTTGAAATAATACTGCTTAATTCTACTGTGTGTTTTCACCTTGAATATTTTTTTTTAAACTGGAGTAGTTATGTTCCAAGTAATTAAGATGCTGCAACTCTCTTTGAAGCCCCAAGAATCTAATCACTTATACAAAAAAGGTTTTATTCCCATAAGTTAACTGCTGCCAATTGCAGATGTTTTGGAGCAATTTTACATTCCAGACTTCTGCCACACCTCCTGACTAAAGAATAGGATGAACTTTGCTACTTAGTGTCATCCACAATTTTGTTAAAGAAAACCAATTCACTTTTAACTTCCCCTAGATTTTAGCCCCTTTCACCAAAGCAGGATATAATAAAATGATTTTTATTGATTTTTCCATAGAAAAACAAAGCTTTCTAAACATCAAGCTCCATTTTCTTTGTAAGAAAACATTCAGGATTTGTAGCTAGCCCCACTTAGACTTGTTAGCCCAGATAATTTTCCGTTTACACTCTTCTTTCAAATCCCTCAACGGACAAGTTGCAAAACAGAAGCCCATAAGCAATCTTTCCTCCAGTATTCTGTAATACCGTCTTGATTTTTTTTTTATACTCAGCCAGATGGGATTTCTTTATTTTGGACAGAAAGTCAACAATTTAACCTCCTTGAATTTATACAATGGAAGCATTTTCATCTGTGACAAATGGATAGTACCAATTAACAACCAAAAAGGGCAGAGAATGATTAAAAAGCAGTTTTACTGTTGATACCTGAAATGACTTGGGAGCAAGATGGCAGTCAAAATTTATAATACATGGGACCATTTCTCACACATTCCAGAAATAACTGAGGGACATTTTGAGGTAGAATTTGAGGGTCATCTGACATCACACAGGAGGGAGTTGCCCAAGTCAACAGATTGTAAAATATAATCTTATATCAAAACAGGTATAACTCTTATAAGGATTGTATACAGACTATTTATGGTCATGCTATGACATTTAATCTTTGGCCATCGCTTGACACTATAGAGATTTTGGAGAAACTTTTTTCTACTATTCAAAAACATACTGTACACAGGGGATTTGTATTTGACAGCTAATATGGATGGAAGGAGATTCAAAACCAAATCATCTGCCTCATGCATGGCGTGGGGTCAGAAAAATGACTTGCCCTTTCCTCTTCTAGGTTCTTGGCTGAGACATGCCTGTAATTCAGACAGATTACCAGGAGAAAAGTAAACATGTGTTTAATAACATGTGTACCTTCTGTGTACATGAAAGATACCCAAGAAAACTGAGTAACTCCCCCAAATGGCCAAAGCCATCACTTTATTTTTTTTTAATTTTTTTTTTTTAACGTTTATTTATTTTTGAGACAGAGAGAGACAGAGCATGAACGGGGGAGGGTCAGAGAGAGGGAGACACAGAATCTGAAACAGGCTCCAGGCTCTGAGCTGTAAGCATAGAGCCCGACGCAGGGCTTGAAGTCACGGACCACGAGCTCATGACCTGAGCCGAAGTCGGAGGCTTAACCGACTAAGCCACCCAGGCGCCCCTAAAGCCATCACTTTAAATATCATCTCTAGCTAAAGACAAAGGATGGTGGGGGTGGGGTAGCCAGTTATGAGAGGTTACCAAGAAAATATACAGTAAACACGGGTAACGTTGTTATGCAGATTTAGATCTTTGCCTTCTCTATTGATAAATTTCTAGAGATTTAGTCACTCTTCTCTTCCTGTTACAGAGAGTGATTTCTCTTACAATTGAAAATATCCCTTACAAAGAGGTAACTTCTACTTTGTTTTCAGAGCTTCTTCTGCTGTTTCTTAAAACTAATTATTGTGCCAGAGAGGCATATTTTGGTGTGACAAAATGTGATCCCCTTCAGTGGGCATATTTAATGCATTATTGCAACGGGCACATTACAAAATACTATCAATATTTTGTTGACCTGGAAATTACTGATGAGCTCAACAATGAAATAGTGTGTTTTTAATGATATCCACTTATAATAGCCTTCAGATATATTATTAGTGTGACAAGCAGACAAAACAAAACAAAAAAAAAGTCAAGTCAAATTAAAAATAATTCTTTGATGGAAATAAGATTCAGGCCTTCCAAGCACCTGAGAAATTACATGATTTTCTGAAATTATAATATTTTCATAGGTTAGTTCTGATTACCTAAAGTCTAAAGTAGCAAACAAAAAAAAGGAACATAAGCTTGTCATGAAATTTCAGTCTTCTATTGAAACAAAAGTCTCTTTATTTACCAGAATAGATGAATATGTAATGTATTTGTTGAATGCAAATATATGTTGATTGAATGCATGAGTGACTGAATGAATGAATTAGATATGTAGAGGAAGAAAATTTGTCCTCTACCCTTCTAGGTTCTTTTGACTGTCTTATTAATTAAATTGACATAAGACAGATTAACAGGAGAAAAACAAATTTAATTGCGTATGCACAGGAGCCCCACAAAGGCATGAGAGGCTCAGAGACAGTCAGGCAGTTGAGGCTTATATGCCATCCTGAGCTGAGGAGAAGGGGATAGGGATCTGGGACTTCCAAGGGAAGGAAGAATTCACAGGAAGATGCGAAAAGCAAATATTTGGTAAACAAATGTTTGTCATGCCATGCAGAGATAATGGGACACAGAGAAGAATTTGAACAAACAGGCCCTGCTGAGCTCCCCACAGTTTACCTCATCTAGCTCATACGGTTTGTAGCTGCCCTTTATCTAAATGCTTAGAAGCAGTTAAGGGGGAGGTAAGAAGCTCTTCCTAAGTCTTTTGGGCCTTGATTATTTTTAGTTCCAAGTAATCCACATGCCAAAGTGGCACATTCTGGGGATGCTCATGCCTGAACCACTTCAGATACCTTATTATTATTCCTATGAACATTGTCTATACTATTCAATCGAGGACATTCTATTATTACCAATGGGAAATCAGAACAATGTCGCCCCCAAACTCTAAGTAGCAAAACTGTATGAAATGTTTTTTTTTTTATATTATGTTTATTCCCAAAAGACCTGTGAAAGCTTTCCTTCTACTTGAAGATTGCTGGAAGAATGAAATTTGAGGAATTATTACTCCTGTAACAACGACCCAAGTGAGAGTAAACCCCAGATTTCACCAACCCTAGAATTCACCTCATTTGACCTGTCTTTGACCTTCATTCTTATATGTATGGCTCAATTGGTTGAAGGTTCTCAAAGACAAAAGATTTCAGTGAGTTCACAAGGCACAAGGCAAAGAGAAAATAATTGGCCTCTAGAATACTGTCTTAGAGACTTTTTAATAAATATCATCTTACAAAAGCAAAAGTGGAGCAAGTATAACACTAAAAGGAAAATAGGGGAGGTGGTTAGGAGTTTCAGTTTCAAATTCTGAGTATTTTGGTCCCATAACAAAACTAAATCCACATTTTATCAGAAGAGTCTTGAGAATAACACTGAGAAGAAAATCTGTATTTTCAACATTGATTTATGTAAATGTTTGAAACAATATTTTAAAATATATTGGAATTATTCAGCACACTCTTGGTTGTGGACTCATGATTTTGGACTGGCTGGCAGAAAGGATGAGCTGGCTATCTTGGATATGATTCTGCTTTAGATAATAATCTTTGTGAGAAGTTGAAGTAGAAGCAGAGTGTGCAGTTTATTTCTGCTGTTATCTCCATGAATAACTTGGCTTTGATGCTGGGACGTTGAAGAACAATCCTCCAATTGTTCTGCATAACTAAAAATATCTTCCAGACATTGAGGATCATGGCCATTAAGTTGTTGAAAGTGGTTGGTTGGCCAAATGTCACCTGAGTTGGCAAGGAAAGATTTACCCCAAACTGAAAATATCAGATAAGCATAAAATTTAGCCTCTGAAATTTGTACTGATTTTCTTCTAAACTGTACCTAAATGGTACCTTGCAGACATTGTGTCATTAACACAAATACACCCCCAACACGTCTCCAGTTAAGTACAGACAAGGGGGAAGCCTCCTTTCCTTCATTTATTATGTTGAGATTTGAATATCACTGTCAGCTTGCCTAATTACTTTGATCAGAGGCATCATAGAAATAATTAGACGAATAGATGGAAAAGTAGATTGAGTTAAGTGTTCACCAAGTTTCTCTCTGTTATTGAGGATCCATTAACCACCAGGTTTCTATTTAAGCTTTTTCATTGTGTTAAAAGCCTCCATATTTTTTGGTTATTGGCTATCATCTTCCAGGCCCAAGACATCACTATTTCAACTAGAAGACAGTAAAACATTTTTGAGCCAAAAGAATAGTGAAGACTACCATGTAATGGATCCCTATTTATTTTTAAAGTAATCAATAATTGTTTGCAAGTAATTGCACAGTATAATCTGTAAGTAAGGTCAAACTGAAAACACACATCTAAGTTATGAGGTGGTCTAATCTTTTCAAATTAGGGGATAAATTACAAATACTCCTGAGACACCTGGTTTTGGTAAATTATTGTGACTCTTGCAAGGCTAATTTTGTACTATATATTCCTTGTGAATTTCAAAGGAGGAGTAAACTTCCTTGAACTACTGAACTACTGTAATGATTGAAGTTAAGTACTACATTTCTATAGAAATCAATGAGGCTAATCACACAAGCACAGTTCAACGTTTCCCATTCAGCAGTCTAGAAAATACTTGAATATCATAATTGGTCTGCAGCTGAGCACATTTGGTCTTCAGATCCAAGGGGGATGAAGTATCCTTCTCAATTCACCAGGCACAAGTAAATAATGTCAGATTTAAACCACAGAGTGGTGTGGTTGTTGTTGTTAAAAAGACTACTCTTGAAATGGTTGCAGGGGGCTAAAGTCTCTTGTCCCTACTCTTTTTTAAACGAGTAGTACTGAGCACTGCAAATATGCTAATTATTTCCAAGCATACAATGCATTTAAAACTAGAGCTTTATCTTTTTGGAAAAGAAGAAATGTCTTTTATCACTAAAAGGACCTCAAGAATAATAACTAATGGTATTGAAAGACATCATAGATCAAGGCATTGTCCTAAACACTTAATCCAGCATGTGCTCTGAAAACGATAGTTATCTTATGAAGAAGGTGTTATTGTTGTCTCTGTTTTGCAGAGTAGAAAATTCGAGAGTTCAGGCACTTATCTCAGTGTACAGTCAGAGTTGTCTGGATCCTGTAGACTTGAGTTTAGACATGCAATCCCTACTTTAAACTGGCCAAACAGAATTATCAGTGTGGCAAGTGTTCTGTTTGTAAGAGGGTAGGAAAGGTGTATCCTTTGTGCATTGCTGCTTATGGGCAAAGCATGTGCATAAAGTGTCAGTGGGCAAAGCAGCAAACCTTGATTTTAGTCAGCATCCAAGTTAGATGCTGATATATGCCTCAAATAACAATAGTATCGCTAATGTAAGCATATCTCTTAACTTTCGTCCCTTTCTTTGTTTTTAATCTACAAAGTCAAGATGATATCTAGCTTCTATATGTTACAAGAATATTGAGAATATTTCTTGCATTTAAATAACATATGAATGCATGACTTTGACTATTTCAAGACAGTTGCTTCTCGGGCACCTGGCTGGTTCAGTCGGTTAAGTGGCCAACTTTGGCTCAGGTCATGATCCTGCGGTTCATGAGTTTGAGTCCTGCTATCAGGCTCTGTGTTGATAGCTCAGAGCCTGGAGCCTGCTTCGGATTCTGTGTGTGTGTGTCTCTCTCTCTGCCCCTCCCCCCGCTCATGCTTTCTAAACAAACAAACAAACAAACATTAAAAAATTAAAAAAAAAAAGACAGTTGCTTCTCAAATGAGGATCCCAATGCTTCTCCCTATGACGGTCTTTGCAGTGATGTTATCAGGGTATCCAGAGTCATGAAAAATGGTCATTCGGGCATGTTTTGGGGGAAGAAGAAAGGAGGGAAAATGTGATAATTCTTATAAAATGTAAGGTAAGCCCCATGACCCCAGTAGCTCAAATCAATGTTTCAGTTATGGCTGCAGAAGATAGAGTATTTGGTGAGTTACACACTGCCACCAACAAAATCAGTTATACCTGCTGTCTGTCCTTTTAGAGAGAGAAATGCTCTACCTTTTTGGAATGCTGGGTTTTCTGTCCACAACTAAAATTCAGCATGGACATTTTTCACAGCTTGTGAAGACTGAAACAAGGCAAATAAATTGCATTTTTATTTATTTTTTTTTTTTTGGTATAAGTTCATGTAGTTACAAACACAAGACGTGTCTGCTCTAATATACTTTCTGTCAATTCCTATTATCTCTGCAAATCAACTGCTTCCTGAGTGGCCCAAATCCTGTAGTGGCATTTCCACTTTCCACTCACCAAGGCTCAGTAAACTAATTCACTTCTCAACAAATATTTATTGAATGCCATTGTCTCTTTCCTCTCACTTGCCCCACATTTTCAATCAATTGTTAGGTCAGCTATCTCAAATCCTTTTTGGAATGAAATTACATATAAATAAATTACAAAACAAACGGACAACATCAAATCACACAATCTTAGTGAATCATCCTCTCCAACTATATTACAGACCCTGGTTTCTTTTAATTTCTGAATAAAAATGAAATTTATGAAGAAAGTCTTACAGTTCTTAGAAAGTTCTTCCTGAGACACAGTTCTCAATAAGCTTTTTAAAGTAAATTCTTCCTCTCACCCCACTTATCACATCCCTGTGTTGACTCATCCCTTTTCCATAAACTCAATGCAATCAACCATGTGAGCTTTTAAGACATAACTATTTCCATGAAGCTTTCCTCAATTTCCTCAACTGAGGTAATTCTTCCTTTTTCTTAGTGTCATTATCTCTACTTACCGTATGATAGTTTTATTTTCCTACTTGTAACAAATTACACAATTGCCTTACTATAGATTTGTAAGATTCTTAATGAGCATTTTTTTACAGAATCCCAAAGATTATAGTATATAGTAGGAGTTTAATAAATATTTTTAAATTAATTTTTTCCATTTAATAATTCTCTGTTAAAATTGAAAAAAAAGTAGAGGTGCCTGGGTAGCTCAGTCAGTTGAGCATCCCCATTCAATTTTGGTTTGGTTCAGGAGATCTGCTGTCAGCACACAACCTGCTTGGGATTCTCTCTCTCCCTCTCTCTTTCTGCCCCTTCCCTTGTGCACTCTCTCTCTGTCAGGCTCAATAAATTAATAAACATTAAAAAAACTGGAAAAAAAGTAAATTCTAATATGTAGATGACTTAAAATAATCCTCCTGGAAGTGCTTGAATTTAAAGAACTACAGTAGACATTTGTTGTTTGTCTTCAAGTATGTGTTTTCCTTCTTATGATAATGGCATTTAAATTTATGTGGGAAAATCTCAGTTCTCTTTGATTATTCTTTTGAGTGGAGCTTATTCCTACTAATTCTGTTCCAGTGTAGGGCATAATGCACAAATCTGATAAATAGGACATTTTTTATTATTTTGGACCAATAATAGTCATGTGATCAAACCACAGCCAATAACATTTATTGGAGCTTTTGCTGAGGTTGCTAAAGAGGCAGGTGGCCATGACCATAAGACTCCAATTGGAGAAGATGAGAAGCTAGGCTTCCAAAACCATTTTCCACCATACCTGAGAATTCAGTCAAGTTAATAAATGGTAAAGCAGAAAGTGGCACTGGGTTATGTTGATCTACCCTGGACCTACCCTGTCTAAAGTCACACTTAGGCCTGGATATTTAAGTTATGTCAGCCAATAGATTCTCCTTACGGCTCAGTGTAGCTGGAGTCAATATACTGATTAATGTTCAGTACAGGAAATGGAAACCACAACGTATTTTAAGCATTAAAAAAAAGAATGAATTAAATGCTTACAAAATGATTGGAAATCCCAGAGTATTGGGCCTCTAGAAAAAACTTCCAGAACACTGCAGAATTGTCCTGTCAGAGAATCTGAGTGTGGAGCAGGGAGAACTCTTAGTTGAAGATGCAGGAGTTACAAATCCGGGAATAGGTACGAGGATCAATAAGCCCCTCACTGCAGAAACTTCTTTTGATGTCACCAAAACTAGAGCCTGCGTGCTGGAGTATGGTACTTGCTGTCCATTCTGTCATCACTGCCACCCAACACTCACAGGGCTTGAGGTAACACAATGGAAGGCTGATGCAGAAGAATTCTACGTCTTCATGACTTTGCTGACCAACAAAAATAATACACATGAATAGTACATAGCTCTGCATCCTTCCCCTCTTCTTGTTGTCTTTTCAGTGTGTTTAATTGAAAAGAAAGTGTAGTTTTTAGCTTTTCAATCCTTACCATAGGATAAGGTACACCAGAAAGAGGTGGAAACCGAAAATGAATGCCAATTCATCCCGAAGAGTTTGAGAAGGGTTTCATTCACTTGAGATCAAAAGATTCTTGACTAATATAGGAAGCTCTGGTGAACTTAGGTGAATTTCTAAATGATGGCATTTCAAGCAGTATAACCCAATGCAAACACTTCTGCAAGATAGAAAAAAATGTGAATTATCTGGCATTAATTTCCTAAAATACAGTGTCAGGCACATCATAAGCTCTTGGATAAATACTGTTGAGATTTTCAAAGAATGAAGACTCTCTTGTTTCTTTCATGGTATCTCCTTTTCCTATGGTTATAAATTCACAGATTTTTTTTCAGTTTTGAGTTTTTCCCTAAGTCTCTTAAGGCAGGAAAGGTAATACATAAATTAAACATTTAGTATCATTTTTAAAGGTGTTAGTCCATGCCATTTGCTTCATACCTTTTCCAATACAACACCTTGTAAACACTAAGAAACTTTTGGACACCCATGTGATTGCAGAAATACTTTTAGTAACATTTGATTGAGAATGTACTATAATACAAAGGTTAATGCAATAACATTTTTGTTGAAGCTTAAAAAATATAACACAATAGATGCTATATATATTTTGCAGATAAAAACACACATAATGAGAAAAAGAGTTTAAGACACTTTATTCAGTATGACATTATCTGGAACATACACAGCATAAAGGGCAGAAATCATTAATCTATACTAGAGAAGAATACTGATTGCTATAAAGATACTATTGGAGTATCTGTTAACTGGAAGAGTTAATGAAAATTTTGAAGTGTTGAAAAATTTGGATAAAATCTAGTAATCTAGGTATTTGGTCCTCAGGCCATGGAATTTCACAGAAGGTAGGACCGTACCTAATAGAGACATCATCCAGTCTATACTGGGTAATTTGATATGCTCTACATTTACAAATATTTCATCAATGGTATTACCTGCTTTAGAGTTGAGAAAGAAAAATAGAATTTATATATGAAGTGTTTATGGATATCTGAAAAATTTTGAACTAATAGCCTACATGAGTGAAAAATATTTTAGTTGAATATGAAGAACTGACCAAAGAAATGAGTAATAATGTGTCATTTATGGCTAGCTTATGCTTTTCTAGATAAAATAAACTGCAAAATGACTGAAATACAGAAAACCTGTATAGAAATGTAAACTGCCAAATAAAAAGTTGATACCCTGGTATAGTACCTTAGTGAAATCTTACAACATTAATTATGTAGCAATGAGAAATGATTTTCCCTGCTTTCCCTGCAAATATATTTTAATATGCTATAATTTGTTTAATTTCTTATTCTTATGTTGTAAAGTATTATAATGTTATAAAATGAAAATGCAAACCACTTCTGTCACTTATAATCATGTTTGGTTAGTGAGTAGACACAATCTGACACGACACTTCAACTTAAGAATGTCTTTCACTATGTTAATGTTTTACTTAATAAAGTGGAAAAACAACATTTTATTCATCAAAGGCTTATTTTCAATGGAAAGTGGAATAAGTGGATCTATGAAACATGCATAAATATGAAATTCACACTAGATAAATAGCACGTCAGAATCTGTGGAAATAAACTTTGTGAGCAAGTGATTGCCTGGAGAATCTGAAGATTCTAATAAGGTACTACTCATGACTGACTTTTATACTTCCTCTGTCCTACAAATATTTGAGTGTCACCACAGTGATTTTCATTCATGAAGACACTGTGTTTCACCTTGGGGTTATAGCAGATTAAAAAGGCTTCTTACTTTCTTCTTTTTTTTTTTTTTCCTTCCAATCATAGTGAACATTTTCCTTGTGTAGATTCCTCCATGTATTAGTCCCCAACTTATCTGAAGTTTCACTTCCTATTATTTCTTTTACCTGTGGCCAGCATGGTCTGGAAGCAGATGATCCACTTTTTGATGTATAGTCAGAAAGTCAATAGTAGCTTAACGCTACATCACCATGCTTCCATCATTCACCTCACTTCATGTTATCCCATAAGCATCTTATCATCTCACATCATCACAAGAAGTAGGGTGAATATGGTACAATGAAATATTTTGAAAGAAAGAGACCACATTCACATTACATTAATTACAGTATGTTGTTATAACTATTGTATTTTGTTTTTAGTTATTGTTGTTCATCTTTAACTGTGCCTAATTTGTAACATAAACTTTATCACAGGTATGTACGTATAGGAAAAAAGAGTATATATCGAGTTCAGTACTCTTCATGATTTCAGGCACCCACCGAGGGTCTTGGAAGTATCCCCCACAGATAAAGGTGGGGGGAACTATTGTACACCCAGAATTCCTTTAGATAAATGGGTTCGATGTTGCAGGGATGATAATGATGATGGATGATATTTTTAACTTATGCCATAGTGCAAGCATAGTTAAATTATGAAAGATGTTTGGGGTTTCAAGTGTTTGATAAAGAGCCTCATTGTTCAGCAACAGAATTCTAAACCATTTAAAAAAGAAGATAAAAGAGGGAGACAAATGGGAAACAAAAATATCAACCTTACTATTCATATTGCTCTCATTGGCCAATCTAGCTCCTAGCTGACAATAAACCAGCGTCCCGATATTGAAACTCAAAATTAGTTAGAATTTTGAAGAGTCAACAACTTCCACCATGAGAACAGGATTTTTCATGGCCAAGTTCACTATTTGAGCATCGTAATTGGGAACCCATACTCTTTATGGCTAGGTCTACTCTTGAAAACAAGAAATATGACTTGGCCTAACAAGACCAGTTTTCATTCCAAACTTTTCTATCTGATTTAAGAATTCACGTGTGAAGAGAATTGGATAAGAAAATGGAAAGGACAGGAACTCACACAAGTAGAGCTTCCTTCACATGGAAGAAAGCATCAGGATGGGGGAAAAATGTTTCCTCTTAACAAAGAATACTGAAAGAATTTTATACCAAAAATCTAAAAATCATTTAATCTTAAAATAGGGTACAAATAGATATATTTCCAGGATTGAATCTCACTTAAAAATAAACGCAAACTCAAGTCATTAATTCATGTAGTCATTACATCTTTATTGAGTGATAGGTGCTGGTTATACACAAATTAAATTTAAGTTTTCTGCCTTGAAGGTATTTATAATGCAATAGGGAGACAGATATTTGAACAAACCGATTGAGCATAACGTTGCCAAAGTTGAAATATGTATAATATAAAGTTGAAACTTCAGAGAACTAATTCCTTAGTCTAAATTGCAAAGTCAGGGGGGATTTCTCAGAGAAAGCAGTGTTTGAGTTGAGGTTGGAAAGGTATGTAGGAATTTGCCAATTGGATAAGTTAGGGAAAAGTGTTTTACACAGAAGAATCTGATGTTCAGAGACATGAATGCATGAGTTGGAGAGGTTGGGGAAAGGCATATAATTAGATTATAAACTGAAATGAATAATTATATGCCAAAACCTACTTTGCACTGGGCAGTTTGCTTTGTGTGGATGGTCTAATTTCTCTCCATTACAACTCTAGGAATTAGTTAATATTACCGCCCCCATTTTACTAATGGGGAAGTTGAGGCTTAAAAGAAATTAAGCAACGTGTCCAGGGTTGGTGATGAGACTGAGATTCACACTCAGGTAACTTGCCTCCAGGGCATGTGCTGTAGCTACCATACTCTTTAGCCTCTGACATGAGGACTGATAAGAGGTGAAAGTAGACATGCAGGTGGAGACACTTTCCTAAAATGACTTGGGGCTCCTTGTTAGGGATTTAGATTTTATCCTGTGATCAACATGGATAATTTGCCATTATGATGGACAAAATCTTTACAGAAAATAGAAGCTTATCCTATAAAGATGGCAAATATTTCTTGAGCAGCTAATATGTTTCAGGCACTGTTCTAGGCAGTGGGGAACACAGTAGTAAATAAAAAAACAAAAATCCCTGTCTTCATGGAGCTTACATTCTATCGGAACAAGATAATAAAAACATAGAAATATATAAAATATGTAGGATGGAAAATGATAAGTGATAGGGAGAAAATAAACAGGATGAGGTGCATAGGAAAGGCTGGAGGGTTAAAATTCTAAATATGGTGGTCAGAGAAGTCCTCATTGAGAAGTTGTCATTTGAGCAAAGATGAAGGAGATGAGGGAGTGAGCCATGTGACCCATGTGGCCAGCATTCTAGGCACAGGGAACACCAAGTATGAAAGTCATATGGAAGACAAGCTGTGGTCATTTGCCTCAAGGAGTTCATAAGACTAATTAATGCATGCTAATAATTGATTACAAGGTTGCATAAAAAGCAATAAAATGTAGTGTGATGAAAACAAGCTCTGGTGACTAGTTATCTTGGTTTGAATCCTAGTTCTTCTTCTCACCCCTCATTTTAACTTGGACAAGTCATTTAGCATTTCCGTTTTATTATTTGTAAATAATAATACCAACCATAATGTTGGTATAGGTTAGGCAGAACATTGTGTGGCATAAGTTCACAGAAAATGCTGGTTGTTTAGAAAAAAAATGTGATCCTATGTTACATTCAAAGAATATCTCAGTATTTTCAGAGTACTTTTTCAGACATGATCTTACATGATTTTGCAGTTGGCTTATGGAAGGCAGTTATTATTAAACCCACTTTTTGAATAAGGAGACAGAGAACCAGAGGGTTGAGTGACTCAATCAAGGTCATGCTATTATTATGTATTAGTGCTGGAACTAAAACCCTTGTCCTTTTTCCTGGTTTCTAGACTTTATTTTCCACTCTAGCACCACACTTCTCAGTCCACTGTCTGTAAGAAATATGCAGTTGCAGAAAAATTCTTCCAGAGCAAGTAGAATTTGGAAGGTGGACACAATAAAGATAGAGGGTTAAGGGGAGAGGGAGAAGGAAAGTGGTCATTTCAAGCAAAAGGAAGAGAATTAATACCCAGAAAATTCAGAGGAGATTTTATTTGGGGCTGTGGAAATATGATGATGGGAGTAACAGTGATTAGACCAATTTGACTAGGAGACGAGGCAGAAGCCATAGGCAAGTTGAGGCCAGATGGTAAAGAACTTGAAATGTCAAGCTAAGGCATGTGAGCTTTATTTTTGGCATCAAGGAAACCATTGATGGTTTTTAAGTAGAGGAGTGATATGGAAAAAAAAAACTGTACATTTTAGGGGGAAAAAAATCTGATAGAATGGATAGGAGGTAGGGAGGAAATAAAGTAATGAAGATCAATTCTGAGAATATTAGAAGTAATCCACAGGGAGGATGAAATATTCAGATGGCCCGTATTAGGATAAATTAGTCCATCTAAAATTAAATTCATTTCAACACAGAAGCTTCCTACTCTGTTAAGGAAAACTCAACCTATGTTTGGAAGTTCAGTTATTTCCAGGTGCTTCAGGTGGAACGCATGCATGCAATAGACTTGCTGGAACGTTTTGCCTGTGTGCTGTTCTGTTTCAGATGGTGACAGTTTGAGTGTGATATGTTGCACATGCTGCTTTGGAAACATATGAAGAAACATCAAATGCACGTGTCACGCAATGCATAACTTAGAATAAGACTTGTTTTTTCTTCTGCTGCTTAGCAGCTGCAGTTAACACTTTTCTGGAATATCAAATGCCCCCAGTATCTCTTCTACTGGCTGCAGTAGCAGTAACAGCAGCAGCTCCAGGAAAGTACTATTGCAGCTGGCCGCGTAATCCCCAGGTTTCATCTAAGGAATGCAAAACTACTTGATGGAAGCAAGGGGGAAATAGTTCACTGGGGAGCAGGGCCTGGGTGAGGAGAGAACTAATAACCAAAACCAGTATGACCTATGACATCGGAGACTTAGCCCCAACCCTCTCGTTTTCTTGCTAGTTTATTTTTTTTTATTTTTTTTTTCAACGTTTATTTATTTTTGGGACAGAGAGAGACAGAACATGAACGGGGGAGGGGCAGAGAGAGAGGGAGACACAGAATCGGAAACAGGCTCCAGGCTCTGAGCCATCAGCCCAGAGCCTGACGCGGGGCTCGAACTCCCGGACCGCGAGATCGTGACCTGGTTGAAGTCGGACGCTTAACCGACTGCGCCACCCAGGCGCCCCTTCTTGCTAGTTTATTAACAGTTTAAAACAAAACAACAGTAAAAAAGGAATCACATATTTGGGGCCAAGCGAGTGGACTCACCAGCTATCCCTGATCATTTCTTGGTACGTGTGCCCTACTGCCAAATAATTGAATGAGGTATTGTTTACAAGGGCAACTAGAGAAATAAATTCTTATTTTACTGGACTCATGGAAAATGCCTGTTAATTAGCTTGGGGAGAAAAAAAAGTATTTTTCAGGCCTGCAGCCATTCCTTGTCAGGTCAGTCTCATTAGCCCTCCTGAGCTAAGTAGGGTCTAAGCTTCCAGCACAGCCAGGGAAATCTCAGAGGCTTCCTCGTGCAGCATTGGGGACAAAAGACTTTCCTTCTGTTCTTTGTAATGATGGACTCTGAATTGCTGAAGGTATCACTGTGGCCCCTTTCATAAGGAGGTTCATACTGTGGTAAATATCAAACATAATTCTCTGTACACATTGTCTGTTACTTCTTAACTCAATAAAATCTTTCTCTTATGGATAGATAAATATTTTCTGCAGATCTGAGTTTCTTTTAATGATATGAAGTTGGGCTCAGGATCATGGCAAGGTATGCAGTTTCACATGAAACTGGATAATGATTTTTCCCCAAAAGCAACTGATGGAATTTCAAAATCTCAGACGCCACTTCATTCTAAAATTATGCACAAATGGTAGGGCTAGGGAGCAATTATCTGGAACACAACTTGTTGGATAATGCAGTGGACAAATGTGGATTTTCCTGACTGGCTTTTGATGTAATAGGCAGTGCATTTGCTTTTGGGGCATAGGGAAAGTAAGAAAAAAGAAAGCATCCAGTAGGTAAGAAAAAGAAGACAGAGGGCAGATATAGCCAAACAAGAAAAATATATGTGTATAGAGAGAGGCAGACAGGCCAGGAAACAAGAGGAGGTGAGAAAAGAGTAGAAAAGAGGCAGAGAAGAAGGGCTTATTCCAGGTGGAAATATTGCTTTGTATCCTAGCCTACTGACTCAATCTTCCTATTCTTAGAGTTTAAGTGGCTGCATGGCTTTCCTCTCATAATAGCTAGTGAACAACAAATGGTCATCAGGTTTCTTTATTCTGGATAGCAGAAGTCATTTGGCACTTCCACTGGAGATGATTTAAAACTAGTGGAGAACAGCAGGGTAGAGTGTTGTCCTTTGCCTTGATGAATTATTTAAAAATAAGGTGGAACACACAAGTTGATTGAAACCTTGTAATATTTACTTCCATTCTTCTGATAAAAGTCTCCTCAATGACTTCCTGGGGATAAGACCTGTTGGAATTTCTTTCTCTGACTCTCCTAGCCATCAGAACATCCCATCAGGATGCCTGAGAGAGGGCTCTGTGGGTCAAATTGTACTTTGGTCCACTCATGGAGTTGTCGCGGTCAATGGAACTGTCCCCAGGATGACAGCCAGAGAACTTGCCTAGGCCAAGATAAATGCATTAGAAAGCAAAAGAGGAATGCGGCTCAATGGGCAGTGAAAATCAATGAGAGCAAATTGGCCCATTTTTGCCTCACTGACTTGTACTGTCCATTAAGCCCTATTTGCTGGTTCATGGTTGTTCACTTCATTTACTTTCTAATCCTTCTTTTGCCAGCTTGGCGCATCTCCAGGTTAGTGCAATCCTGTTAATTGCATCGCCTGCTACCGACTAACTGTGACACAGGCCTTATCACCTCGTTACAGGGATTGGACATGAAACTCTGCACATGAAACCCAGCATGAGCCCGCTTTGTTTAGGATTGGGACTTAAATCAGACATGATCTCACAGCTTCTTGGGAATGGAGACTTTCCATGTCCTCATATCTCCAAAGGAGTTGGGATTTGCTATAGCTTACTTGACATTTACAGCCTCACTGCCACTATGATCAATGCAATGCTTTAGACAAGAAAGTTGGAAAAGTAGAATATTCTATGGCGGGACAAAGTTTTGGGGAATTTCCTTTTCCTATAGAATCCATGTCCTCCTAAGAACTAGGGCTGTGTTAGTGTATTTATTAAACTGTGTCAGAACTGCCCGTCTGTGTGTTTTTTTCACTAGAGAGTGAGCTTCTCAATGGCAAGGAAGTTAGGTATTTTCATTTTTTTGTTCCTACCAGCTAGCCCAGTGCTTGCCAATAATAATTTGCCCATTGAGTACACCATACAGCATTATTGTGAATGTAGCACCTACCACAAGCTGGCTCATTTTCAAAATAATTCTATGGAGCTAAATATTATTATTTCAATACTCTTAATGAAGGAACTGGAAGTCAAAGAAGTTCAACTTCACGTCTGTGATTGGCAAAGCTAGAATGCAAGCTCCGGGTGCCTGACGTTAAAACCCCTAGCTTTTTTTCCATGTCTTATGTTAAAGAGACTTAATAGATTTGATTTTATAATGAGACCATTAGAAGTCGACCACATGCATCACAGCATCTCTCGGTAAACTGAAGATGAATTACAAAGTTTTTGCCGAACTTCATAAAATTGCTAAACATGTTGACATTTTGAAAAATACACGTAGTCTACGGCCACACCACCCTGAACATGCCCGATCTCGTCTGAAAAATACGTATAAACCTTAGTTTATAGAATATCTCATTTTTAC
This sequence comes from Prionailurus viverrinus, assembly GCF_022837055.1. Classification (NCBI taxonomy): domain Eukaryota; kingdom Metazoa; phylum Chordata; class Mammalia; order Carnivora; family Felidae; genus Prionailurus; species Prionailurus viverrinus. The sequence continues at coordinate 146,332,208 of NC_062568.1, forward strand.
TGAAGTATCTAGTAATACAAAATAGGAAAAAGAATCTACTCTTTTGAGAACAATTTATTTTAATCCTTTTTTTAACCTCATGCAGTATGCCTGATTGTTCAAAGAGAAATTAGCTTGGGTTTGTCTTGATAGTCAGTAAGAAAATCTGATCTCTCAAAAAGGGTCTAGTCACTTCATTTTATGAGTGCCAGTCACTATCGGATGACTTTCTTTTAGTTACTGAGTAGGGTTTGGGACTGTAATAGTCTGTCATTTAGTTTCTGAGTCAAAATGTAGTAGACTGCAGAATGACCTCCTGGTTGGAATTACACAGTGTTGGCCTTCCCCAGTACTTGTGCACGTGTGCGTGACTCCATGATCCCACACAAAGGCTTGTGTCTGTTTTCTCCAAACGCCACGTGATGTGCTCCACATGGCTCCTGTTCCAGCCTCGTATTCTGGATTGACTTCAATTTGAGTAATTATTTTCTCACCTCAGTTCCCCCTACAGTTTTAACTGGATACATTCCTCTCTTTAACGTGGGGTTTTGAACTCTTGAATAGTTTTATTTTACAGCATTTGAGAACTATTTTTATGTGATTTTGTTTTTCAACTTCAATAATCAAAATATGCACTTTTTCATTCTGTAATAAGTGTGAAGTCTTGAACTCAAAAAAGAAGACTCAACTGGCAGTACATTTTTTTTTGTATTTGCATAAACTTGGTGCACCAAATTTATATGTTAACAAATATTTCCTATTCTTTCTATTTTCACTTTCCTTCAAACTCACTTTCTAACCTATTGTCTTATTCATCATTCAACTCCACACCAAATTCCCAATGGTGAGAAAATTCCTGTTATTTTCAAAAAATGTGATTATTTTTCATTTTAATTCTATTTCTGTCTGCCTTTAAGCTTGTTATTCAAAGTTATGTAAGATGTCTCTACTTTTTTTTCCCTTTCCCCCCTTTCTTTCCTTCCTTCCTTCCTTCCTTCCTTCCTTCCTTCCTTCCTTCCTTCTTTCCTCCCTTCCTCCCTCCCTCACTCTTTCTTTCTTTCTTTCTTTCTTTCTTTCTTTCTTTCTTTCCTTGGTCCCACTGATAAATATCTAACTTCCCAGGGGCAAAACAACAGTCGGCAATGTTTGCCCTACAATCCTCTACTTTACATCAGACTTCCACAATCACTTTTTTGTCTTTGTTGCACAGAATTCAATTGAGAATTTTGAACAACTTCCTTTTGCTTTTACAAAGAAAGAAAGAAAGAAAGAAAGAAAGAAAGAAAGAAAGAGAAAGAAACCCTAGTGTTATATATTAAAGATGCACATAAAAATCTGGTAATTTTAGCACTTATGCCTTTGCACAGTTAGGAGCTTTGTGAGCCTATGGTCTCCCTCTTCCTTGCTACACCCTCCATCTCTAGGTACTGGGTTTTTCCAACAGTGACAGTGTGAAGACAGCAGGGACAAACATCCTGTATGAGTCAAACATTACCTGATCTGACCTTAAGTATTTATTTGCCTATTTATTCAACAAACATTTATTGAGCTTCTACTAATGCCAGCCTGTCCATGGGGATTTCTTGGTAAACATCAGTTTTTCAGACCATTGATGTCTGATTTTTGAATTAATAACTCATTGTTTGGTCTACCCATTTAGATAACCTATGTTACCACCTGAGCTAAACCTGAATTTCAGGAGGCTCTCTTCCTGAAAACTCTCTTGACTTTCCCTAAAGACTACAGTTCTTATATTCAGATAGTAGTAAGATTTTCATCTGAATATAACATAAAGGAACTGTTTTAATGATATCTACACTATCTGATACAGTGGTCTGAGCTCAGACAGCCAACTTTTGCAAGCACTGTTACAATTTGAAGTCACAGATCTGTGACAACTTTTTATTCAGCCAAAATACATATATAATGCTTAAACTAGAGCAGGCCTTCTAAAATGAAATGGAAGCAAGTTTTGTTGCTAAGCAAATGCTGTACTGTCAACCATATAACTAGCTCTCCTATTAAAACCAAATAAAAAGTTGGATTTCTACTATATAAGTTGTACATTGAGATATAGAACTCCAGGCCTAACTTCTGAATATATGATTTTATGTTGTTTTAAACAAAACTATTATAGCTAAGTGTGCAACTAGTGAACTGTAATGTTAGTATACAAAAACATGTATATTTATATGGTATGAGGAGAGATATAGACATGACTTAAAATTTTAAATTATAATATTTAGAAGCAAATGCTCTCCTTATAAGCAGAACTGTCCAAATATATATATATTTATATATATATAAATATATCCTGGATATATTTATATATATATAAATATATATATCTTAGATATATATATCTAGGATATATATATATATATATATATATATATATACTTTTCATCATTACATGTATATAATGATGAAAAGTAGATGCAGAGAGATCCTCAAGGGAAATACTATTATTCTTGATATATTTTAGTTCACAAATATATATTAAAATGAAAATAATATTGTTGGAGTAGATCTCAAAACAATTTTTGTAAATCAACAACATTTTATTTTGATTTTGTAGCTAGAGGACTATTTATTTTATTCCACTTCAGATAACTTTTACACAAAAATGCCAGTGAGAGAAATCGCAAGTAAGGGAATCTAATAATTTATCTCCCCCTTATTGTTTCTGGGCAAACACAAGAAAATGATCTTGGTCACTAGACCTGGATAGTTTCACACACAATTCCCACCCTTTTATTTCATTGTAATGGCAATCTCAGAATTCTAAAAGATCAGTTCAAGAGCATGACACCTAAACCTAAGGAGTGAGGACAGTCTCATCTATTGGAAGCTTGTGCAATAAAACAAAATCTCAGTATCACCAACCAGGATATCCTTACTTAAATACTCACAAAGGAATGAAGAATAAAATGAAGATATAAAGACATGGTACTTTCCACAGCTTTTAAAAAAAACTTTTCTTGTAACTGCAAGGTTAAAAAAATCAAAAATTCTAAACACATGCCACTATAATTTTTATAAATGTGCTTATGAATACATTTAAAGCTTTAATTACAACATACATAACACATAAACAGGTTGCTAAATACTTTCTTGAGTTCGGTAAATCCAAGAATTAAAATTAAAGCTTAAAGCTGCTTCATAATAATTAATTTGGTTGAATTCAGATATTTTGTACATTGTAATCTTCAAGTAAGGAGCTTTTAGATTTTAAACTTACTTTCTCAAAAATTATTATTATATTTAGTAAATTTGATCTTTAAGATTTTTGGTATTTTTTAAAATGTATGCATAAAAGGAATGATTTTATTATTTAAAAGTCTATACTTAGCTCAGTAGGCATTGGGAAGTTAGGACTAATGAACCATGATATTTTGTGACATTTCATTAATAAGGTTTTTTTTCCTCTGTTCTTAAATGGTTTTTGTATACTTAGCACTTTTCTGCCAGGTTATGATCAACTAGTGACTAATTTCTTCTATCTATTCAAGAAACGTGAATGAAATGTCTTTGTGTCATAACCAAGAATGGTCTTTTGGTAACTTCTTTAACAATACTCTCAGTTCTTACATGATTAGGTGGAGAAATAGGACAAAAATATCCTGGATAAATTGTTCTAAATATTTGTGACACAATATTTTGTGGGATAACACTAAAAGCTAAGGGACAGTCCATATACAAACTCCAATCAAGAACATTATGTTCTACTATGTTTAAGACCCTTCTTGACAATGCCATTGCTAAAAAGCTTTTCTCTTAACAACTCAATACTTCAATCTTGGAGCTCTTGGTCAAAACTTGAGTAATCTGCACTTAAACTTTATTGGAAATCATTGACATAAATTTGCATATTCCATAAATTGCATCTCTATCTTGACTTGTAGATGCTAACATTACCTACTTTACTATATTGGAATCAAGCTACCGGTTTTAAGGTTCTTTCTGCCACTTACTCCCATATCTGCTAGTGGTCAATTTTATGATATCTTATATAACTTAGGTATATGATAAATATAAGCACTTGATAAATGTTTGACTAGTTTATCATGGTTGGCTAGTTTACCATGGTTGGAAGAAGCATTATCATGGTTTAATTTACCATGGTTGGAAGCATTTTTCCCATTTTCTTTATAAAAAAAAAAAGTTTAAAGAAGATAAACATATTAAAAGTTGATGTTGAAGAAAGGGTCAGAACCATGGGCAATGCTAAAACTTGAAATTGGGGTTTCTGAAATTCTAAAATTGGGGTTTCTGAAATTCTGAAATTGTGGCCACAATGCCACAACTGACTCGGAATGCAGTAAGTAGATAAATCCACATGGAATAAGGCAGGTTGGTGCACTTCTGACTGTGAAGCTCAAATAATTTGGACCAGGTCTACTTATCTACCAGAACACATTTGCCTAAGCTTTGTCAGTTGTTTAGAGCTTCCTATTGATGAAACAGAACCCTTTTTTGACTGGTCAGTCTGGCGCTCTATTAATTGTTAAATATGTTTTGAAGATTATTTCTATATGTAGAGGGATTCAATGGACAAGATATTAAATGTCTGGAGATCTCAAGAGAAATTATTAGAGGCAGAAAGGGAAAGGAAAATGCTATTTGCCTCGTATTACTATGCGTCCATTCCTGATTAGGACTTTTTATACCTTTATAGAATACCCATTACATAGGTGAGGAATTTGAAACCCAGAGTTCGAGATGAAATAAAATAACAAAAGTAATATGCTTAGAGCAACTCTTCTACTATTCATATCCGTTCAAAAATTTATGAGCACTGAGTGTTGTATGTAAGTGATGCATCACTAAACTATACACCTGAAACTAATATTACAATGTATGTTAACTAACTGAATTTAAATAAAAACTTGAGGGGCCCCTGGGTGGCTCAGTGGGTTAAGCAGCCAACTTCAACTCAGGTCATGATCTCACGGTCCGTGAGTTCGAGCCCCGCGTCGGGCTCTGTGCTGACAGCTCGGAGCCTGGAGCCTGTTTCAGATTCTGTGTCTCCCCCTCTCTGACCCTCCCCCGTTCATGCTCTGTCTCTCTCTGTCTCAAAAATAAATAAACGTTAAAAAAATTTTTTTTAAATAAAAAAAAACTTGAACAAAATTTTAACAGATTCATAAACCTGTGCTTTCTGAAGTGAAATCTGTTGTAATATGCAAATACTTTAAACCATTTTTTTTCCTAAATACCACTGATTTACACATATGAACTGTGCTATCAAAGATTGACTTTCTTAGAGGATAGGGACAGATTGTTATGGTGAAAGTCAGCTTTCTGATTACATAAAGTAACCTTTTGGCTTTTGAGAAGCTGTGAAGTAATGTAACAGAAATTTTATGACTTTCCCAATCTTGGTATTGGCAAAGTCAAAATTACAAATTTGAATGTACTAAAACCCTGTTCTTATGTCTTTACACCATTCCATATTGCTTCTAAATTGGAATTTTGTAAGCTACTTGAAATTGAGACCATGTTTTCTAATTTTTTCTATTTCCATGTCATTAACTCTTTAGTGTCGGTACATGTTTAGTACAAACGTGTGATTTGGTCACTATTTGGTTGACTCATTCATTCAGAAAATATTTTGAAAATCCTTTTATATAATACATATTGTATTGGAAAAATATAAGTAAAATTATGCTTGTTCTTGAGGTTACATAATATATAATACATAATACATAGGTAGATGGACAAGGATGGAAATTCTCATTAGGTCAGGTGTGGTGGTGAGAGGGGACATGTCAGCTAAAGGGAGAAAAAGACTGGGCCAAATTTTGGTTTTGTACATATTGTTTCTTGCACAAGTTACTCAGTCTTACTGAATGTCTATTTCCTTACCTGTAACACAGGTACTACTTAATAAGCTTGTTTTAAGGACTTGGTTCATACGAGGCACATAAGACATGATATTACTTTTAAGTATATTATTAGTAGTATTAGTATTAGTATTTGTAAACCACCATAATTCTTCCTATGTGTTAATGAAAGACACTGTTAAAGTGGAATTATTAGAAGGGATTTTGAAGTATAAACAGAAAAGTATCAAATGAATAAGAAAGTATTATAAGCACAGTGAGTGATCAGTAGAAACACAGACTCACTTTATCAAGTGTAAAAGATTAAATTGCACGTTTGGGTGGGTGGCAAGTTTGTTAGTTTTGTACAGAAACTCACTGTACAAACTCAGTGACTCACTGATTCACCTTGAGAAGGAAAGTACGCAGATGTGTGTGTGTGTGTGTGTGTGTGTGTGTGTGTGCATGTGGATGTACGTGTGTTTAGCATGTAGCTTTGAACTTGTTTGAACCTGGTCTTTCCAAAAAAATAGGAAGAATGTTTTTTTATGATCTAGAGGCTGTATTCTGTCACAGATCCATTAAAGCCCAATGTGAGGCCATTCTCATGTAACAGGCAGTGACAGTGGACATTTTGCTTCACTTGCACCAAAAAAATAAAATAAAATAAAATAAAATAAATAAACTTCCTAAATTCTAACATTTTATGAGTATCTTGAGTAACAAATTAGGAAAAGCACTTACTGGAGCCAGAGAAATCTAACTGATTCATCTTCATCCTTAAAGTTGGTGGTTGATAAGGTGAACATAGATATGGGGAGCTTTTGATTCTGGGTATGTCCACTCTGACTCAGAGCAGTGAACATTCAGAGGCAGCTGACATAGGACACGAGTGGACATCAGAAGATTCAGGGAAATGAAACAACAAAAAAAGACCTGGCCAGACTAGGACTAGTCATGTCACAGTATGGCGAAGGTACTATAATCATCCCTACTTTACAGAATAAGGCTAAGAGACAGAGAGACATTAAATAACGCCCAAAGTTACAGCTAGTAAGTGAAAGAATTGGGCTCCAGGGACTATCTTCTTTTTTTATTATTATTAAATTTATTTTAATTCACATTATTTAAATACAGTGTAACATTGGTTTCAGGAGTAGAACCAAGTGATTCAACACTTACATATAATACCTAGTGCTCATTCCAAGTGCACTCCTTAATGCCCATCACCCATTTAGCCCACCCCCCCATGGACCTCCCTTCTAGCAACCCCCCATCTATTCTCTGCATTTTAGAGTTTCTTATGGTTTGCCACCCTCTCTGTTTTTATCTTATTTTTCCTTCCCTTCCCCTATGTTTCTGTTGTGTTTCTTAAATTTCACATATGAGTGTAATCATGTGATATTTGTCTTTTTCTGCAGAGGACATGTTCTTAATCACTGCTTACCTAGGATGAGATCAGTTTGGAGTACATTGTGTTTGATATCTAGATTTGGTGTCCAGATTTATTGAGATAGAAGGAGATGGAAATCCAACTCTGGAAGTCAGGATAGAGATAGTAACTGGATATAGATTTGGAAACATGAACACAGATGAGCTCACCCAAAAGAAAGAGTATCTAAAAGGTTATACCTTTGACTGAAATAGGACACACCAGAAAGGAAACGTGCTGTCATTAGTACAGACAGCACCAGTGGTAGGAGATTGAATTGCTCAGGGATATAATGAAGTGCAGAAGCATCTGCATCAAATGCAGAAGCATTTGAAATCAAGTGACTAGGTTGAGATAGAAATGAAAAGGATGAAATGTGTTAAATGGAACAGAGAAGTGGAGGAAAACCAGAAAAATTAGCATTTCAGAAGTCAATATTCAGAAAAGAGTATCGAGAAGATAGATGAAAGTGGTTGACTGTGTGAAATATAGCCCAAAGCAGAGAGGTCTACAAAGGAGCCATTGAGATTTAATAATGAGTTGTCATTGGTAAGCTTGGGTGAGGTGACAGACTGAAGTCAGATTATAGTAGGTTGAAGAGTGGACTGAAGTGAGTGAAGAAATTAAATAAAAACAGACTTTAGTCACCTATCTGGCAGTTATCACACCACCCAGATGTATTTCCATTGTTTTTTTTCAACATTAAGGTAAGAATTTCATGTCAACCTGATAATGCTCCCATATGGACATCAGTCTATTTTTACTCATAGGTTAGAAGGCTCAGTAAAGAGCCAGCCGAACAGGTTTAGAGTAGAAACCACGGAGCTCTACAGTTCTCATTTTCTCATCTCAATCCATCCACATACACCAAGCGTGTCAATGGAGAGTGCTTGACCAGGAGGAGTGGGAGAGGGAGCAACTCTGAGTTTGATCCCAGCTTTGTATCTTCAAAACTTTGTGGCCTGGGGCACATTTCTTAAGTTCTAAATCTCAGGCTTCTGATCTCTAAAATGGAGGTATTGACAGTGCTCATTTCACAAGTTGTTCAGATGATCAAACGCATTATTATAAGCAAAGTATTTATCATTGTGTCTCAAGTCATTAAGTGCCTAATAAATGATAGCTGCTATAATTATTATTTATTATTATCATTATCATCTGTACTTTACTTTAATTCCTTGTGACTAAGCATAGTGACTTGTCTGGGAAACTGCCTGACTTCCTTTATGGATATCATCCAGCCATCAATCCAGATCATGGGATTTGGGGGAAAATAGATAAACTCTTGAGTGTAGTTACATTGATTTCTAACTGTTTCATCCCTGGAAAATGTCTTATTTGTCCTATTTGTAATTTCTACATATGTACAATTATAAAAAAATACTTTCCTTATAGAATCATTGTAAAAATTGGATGAAACATTTACTTAAAAAGTGTTTTGTACTGGCACTTACTAAGTTCAATATAAAGGTATGTTTGAATTCATTTATTTTCAGGATTAAACATGAAAAATGGAGTCAGGTTATTTCTTTTCGTTTTTTCATTTGACATTTTTTTTGGTTTGAGATACTTTGCTCTATTTTTCCTTCCCTATGAAAGGCTGCTAGATCCAAGGGTCGGTATCTGCAAAGATCTAGCCTGTCTCATGAAAATATAGAAGTACAAACAACAAAATCATTTCAAGAAGCTTTTATGTTGGACATGGGAAAAGATAACAGCTCTAAATAGATGAGCCATGTGTTCACCATCAGGGTCGGCACTGCCACTGAGAACTCATGGGATCTGGTAGATTCAACATGCTCTTATTCTCCTACGTTTTAACCCAAAACCAAATTTCTGCTTCAATCTTTGATAATCTCATTTACTTAGTGCAGCAACTGCTGTATACCCAATGTGGCTAGGTTCCCCTCAATAGTCCCTCTTTTATGACTCTAGTACTTGCTAGACTTTCACTTTTAAATAAAATGGTTAATAATTCCTCTGGTGTATTTGAGATTTTTTAAAGTATTTTTTCAATCTAGTTTAATCTGTGTTTAATTTAATATATTAAATCTTAATTTAATATTTTATAATTTGAGCTAATATATTTAAAATGCATTACATCTTAATTTTATATATTCAATCACAGTTTAATAAAGTTTCCTTTTAACATCTTGATTAAAAGGACTGTTGCACGGTACTTATGCCTTTCAATTAAACTCCAAGCACTGTTGTCTCAGTGGGCTTCAGTATTCCATCAAGGGCTAGAAGCCTGAAGTCCAAACAAGGAGGAAGAAATGCCAGTAGAAAAATATAGAAACCTTAGTATTGACCTATCCTTCTGACCTACTGACTTCTTTATTGGTAAGAGTGATGCTGGTTGCTGTAACAGGCAAATTTCTAAGTTTCAGTGGCTTAGAACAATGGAAATTATCCACATCATCTATCAAACTAATGTTCCTGGTCCATGTGTTGTTCTCCAAATGGTGATTCTGGTACCCAGTGTCATTCCATCCTATTGATCTGTTATCTTCAACACTGGTCACAAAAAGGTGAAAGAAATGTTGAGGATCATGTGGATGGGTTTGAATGAGCCAGATCTGGAGGTGACACGTGTTATGTATCTTCCTGTTCAGTTGGTTAGAACTCAAGTCGCATGATTTCTAACTCCAAGGGATAACTGGGATTGAATTGAGCTAATGTGCAAAGGAGAAAGAGGAAATGGGATTGTTTGTATTTAAGATGTTATTATTTGTATCCCAAAGTACATAGAACATTAATAATTTTATTCCTAGAATAACTTCTTTGCACCTAGCATGAAATTCAGTATCTCTGAGGAAATTAAAAATCTCTAACTAAAAGACAAAACAAAATAATACAAAAACAAACAAACAAAAACCCTGCTGTTTGAGAAAGAATGCCAACAAATGGAAAGTCAACATGGAAAACGTCATTACTTCTGTATGTTTGTGAACCATAGTCTGCCTTCAATCAGTAAGCTTCTATACCAAAGTAAACAAACAAACAAACAAAACTAAGCAGTAACAACCAGAAAAATACTTTGAGGGGTACACCCAGGTCCTTCTATGTTTGTATATCTGTACTTTCGAAGGTGTCAAAGAGAAGGGTGTACTAGGTATTCAACTATTTAATAAAGAGGCAAATACTGATGAGTAGAAACAGAAAACACAGAGGTCCTGACTCACCTTCCCTCAAAAAAGATAAGAAATTGTGACAGAGCCACAGATTTTCATTATGAATATAGCATTGAAATTTTGCTAACAAGCGTATTTTGAGCAATCCATTAAAAGCTCATGATATATGAATGGTAAATAGGGACATGAAAAAACTCTAAATATTATTAGTTATTTGGGAAAGGCAAAGTGAAACCACAATGAGATACCACTGCACAGATTTTAGAATGGCTAAAATTTAAAATTCTGGCCTCATCAAGTGCTGACGAGGAAGTAGACAAAGTGGATTTCTGATTAAATGCTGATGGATGTAAAAATCATTCAAACACTTTGCTGGTCGTTAAAGCATAAACCGCTTTGGAAAAATATTTGGCAATTTCTTAAAGAATTAAACATACACCTACCATATGATCGAGCTATTACATGCCAAAGTATTTTCCCAAGAGAAATAAAAACATATGTCCACACAAAGACATGTGCATGAATGTTCATAGCAGCTTTATTTGTAATAGTCAAAAGCTGGAAACAACCCAAATGTCCATTAACAAGTGCCAACAACTGTGGTATACCATGCAATAGAATACTTCTTAAAAATAAGGAATAAATATTGATACATGCTACAACATGGATGCATCTCAAAATAATTATGCCAACTGAAAGAAGCCAGACAAAAATATAGTGCATTTAAATAAAATTTAAATAAAATTCTAAAATATATAAACTAATCTATAGTGACAGCAGATCAGTTGTTGTCTGGGGAGGGAGGAGAAGGGCTATAGAGAGAGATAAAGTCTTCAAGCTACTTTTGGGAGAGCTATTGATGTGTTCATTATCTGGATTGTAGTAACAGTATACATATAGGTCGAATCTTTTCAAATTGTATACTATGAGCAGTTAACTGCCTTTTAATTATACCTCAATAAAGTTGTCTTTAAAAACTAATAGTATCCAATGAGAAGAATTCACCATCACTTCTGGATATCCCTGTCAAAAATATATAACCAGAATTTAAATCTAAATTAAAGGACATTCTACAAAATAACTGACCTGCAATCTTTAAAAGTGTCAAAGTCCAAAAATCTAAGTAATAGTGAAGAAATGTCGCAGACTGAAGGTAACTAAAAAGTTTCTATGTGTGATTCTGAACTGGATTTTTATGCTTTGTGAACAATCGGCAAAAATTGGAACAATTTTTTGGAAAAATTGGCAAAACTTGACTGGTGTTTGACTGTTAAATGGCAATAATATATAATGTTAATTTCCTGAATATGATGGTTATATTATGTTTATATAAGGAAATCTCCTGCTTATAGAAAATACACATTGGGGCGGTAGGAGACAATGGAGCATTGGATTAACAAATTACTCGCAAATGGTTGTGGACCACTGCATCTTTGTGTACTTCCTCAAAGTGGTGTTTAATTATAGTTTGTAATCATTTCAAAACTAACAATTTTGGGAACAATTGTCTTAATAATAAGAAAAACAAAAAGCTCAAATAAAAAATGGGCAAAGAATTTGAACAGATATTTCATGAAAATTGAAGTATGGGTGGCAAAGAAGCATATAGAAAGATGTTCGACATCATTAGTCATTAGGGAAATGCAAACCAAAATCATATGGAAATATCAGAAAACATGTATTAAAATGGGCAAGACTGATAATATCATGTGTTGGATGACCAAGTATAGATAGTTGAACTCTCATTCAGTGCTTTTGAGAATATGGCATGGTATAACCACTTTGGAAAAATAGTTTTGTATTTTTCTAAAAAAATAAATATATATCTATCATGTGATACCATCATTCCAATCAGAGGTATTTACCCAAGAGAAATGAAAGCATATATTCATACAAAGGTTATATACAATTGCCATAGAAGATCTATTAGTAATATTAAAGAAACTAGAAACAATCCACGTGTTCATCAACAGGTGAATGCATAAACCATGTAATGGAATACAGCTCAGCAAGAAAAAAGAATCAACCACCAATACACATAATGACACAGATAAATCTCAAAATAATTATGCTGAGTAAAAGAAGTCAGACAAAAGAAAGAGTATAGAGAAAGGGAGAGTCAGGAAAGGTAAAAAAGGGGCACCAGAAAACTTTTGGGGGTGATGGATATGATACGTTTTTTTCTGATTGTGTAGATGGTTTCACTGGTGTTTATAGAAGTCAAAACACATCGAAATGTGTATTTTAAATATGTGTAGTTTATTATTATATGTAAGTTATAGCTCAACAGAGCTGGTAAAAAAGAAAGAAGAAAGAAGGAAAGAAAGAAAGAAAGAAAGAAAGAAAGAAAGAAAGAAGAGAAAAGAAAGAAAGAAAGAAAGAAAGAAAGAAAGAAAGAGGAAGAGAAAGAAGAAAGAGAGAAGAAAGGAAGGAAGGAAAGAGGGGAGGGAGGGAGGAAGGAAGGGAGGGAGGGAGGGAGAAAGTCAGAAAGGAAAACATTTAGCTGAGTTCTTGGTAACTTTAAATAGCACAGGTTTTTACCTTGGTAAGAGTCTGAACTATAGCATAGTTCGATGTTGCCAGGTGAAGGTAGACATTTCTGCCTAATAGACAGTGAATTTGAGATTATAGTTAACATTTTCTTTTTGAAATCTGAGAAGGTGAACAGAATGCTTGGGGTGGACCAAGGAATTCCCTCGAGCAAAGTGAAGGCAAAGAACTTGTTTTCAATCTGATCCACCTGGCAAGTGAATGATTTATAGTAGTTTTTTGATTTTCTGGTGTGGAAGTATTTCACAGAGAAGCAGAAGTCCAAAGATGCCAGGAAAATGGCAGATAAAGTTGGTTTTCCCCCAGGAAGTATCAGAGACAGTGCCACTAAATGCTTTGTCTCTACCAGCATTAGGAAATATGCTGGGGTGAGTCAGTCATGGGATTGCTTTTGTGCAAGTGTCAGGAAGGACATTAATACCAACATGAGCCTGTATTTTCTAACTAATCAGAATCCAAGGCAGAAAGGTGAATGCCATGATCTTCTCTCTCCTTCCTTGGCTCAGCAGGCATTTGTCATCTAGCTTTCCCTCAAGGACTGATCCCTCAGGCAAAGTTGCTGGAAAGAAACCATGTATTTGAAGCTCAATGAAGCAGTCCACAAAAATCTTACAGAAAGCCAGTCATGGAGTGCTAGGGCAATCATAAAGGTTTTAATCAAAATATTTCTGGTTCCTCTTCCTTTAGGACACATGTAGAATTGTATTTACTGTCATTGGCACACAGCTCCCTTCCCCGCTGTTCCCTGGTCTATGACTTCTTCTTCTTCTTCTTCTTCTTCTTCTTCTTTTAATGTTTATTTTTTGAGAGAGAGAGAGAGAGAGAGAGAGAGAGACAGAGTGTGAGCAGGGGAGGGGCAGAGAGAGAGAGGGAGACACAGAATCCGAAGCAGGCTCCAGGCTCCGAGCTGTCAGCACAGAGCCCGATTCGGGGTTTGAACTCACAAGCTGTGAGATCATGACCTGAGCCAAAGTCAGATACCTAACTGAGCCACCTAGGCGCCCCTCTATGACTACTTCTAACCAATCAGTAGTAAATGTGTCATTTCTGGGCTAGCACATCTTAATTGCTCCCTGGCAGAGTTCTTTTTACTTTGGCTCAGAAATTGGCAATGCCAGAAATGGTGGCTTCTCACTTAGCCTGTTTCTGTATTGAGTGTAATGAGCAAGGTATTTCTTGCCTGCTTCCAATGACCATGTAGCATGAGCAAGAAAGAAGCTTTTATTATTTGAAGACACTGAGATTTTAGAGCCATTTATTAACACACCACAATTTTAGCTATACTGGCTCATTGTTTTAAAAGAACTTACATTTGATAAATTACAGACACTGATTTTCTTTCTCAAAGGTCATTTGTAGTAAGACATAGACTGAAGTAGAAGTAATGATCGATAGAAGCAAATTGATCCCATGTCCACAGACAGCATCCAGGATTTTCCACTGCATTAATTAGTTTGGAAAATGGAGAACTATTTCATTCATACATAATATAATTCACAGTTACCCCATGACTGTATTTGCATTAAATTCTACATCTTAAGCCACAGAAGCCACAGGTTTTACTAGAACTAAGATTTGGTCAAGAAACAGGTATGAACAAAATGATGTGGGCTGCTGAGGAGTAGACCCTGAAAAAGTTTAATGCTTTAAACTTATGAGTAAGGAAAATAATGATGGGGGAGGTGCCCAAATCTTCACTGGTAATGTGAGATGAATTTTTGAGCAGGTAAAGTTTTCCCCTAAGGTGACCCACCTACTTCGGAGGATGACTGGGAGTCATGATCAGCCTGTCCCCCTTTAAAACTGAAAGAGTAGACTGGTATGAAGGTAATCCATGAGACTGAGAAGGAAAAAAACAAACAATGAAAACAAAACAAAACATGCAAAGTTTACATCTGTTACATATAGGCTGACATGAACTGAATTGCCTGTAGCTAAAATTAAAACAAAGTGAGTGTTTGATGATCTGGACTCAATCTCAAGAATAAAGTAGTTGTCTCAAGAAAGGAAGAAGACTAATATGACAGTGGCCCAAGCAAATCTCAACACATCTTTTAAATTTTACCATTATTGGCATTGGCCCATTCAAATGTATTATTTAATTCTAAAGACACAAAATAGTTCAGAAAGATAGCCTGAAGATTTTCTTTTTCTTTTCTTTTTTTTCTTTCTATTCTTCCCTGAGACATGATGTTACGAATGCTCCTTTCAATAATTTGATAGATTCAAGCTCTGAGCCAGAGAGAGCATCTGTTAGAAAACATGGCAATATTCTTTCTATTTATGGCTCCTTCGGTCCAAACCACCACGACATCATTTCTGTTGTGAACCCCCATCCCTTGAAAACACAAATCACAATGATAAGGATTTGGAAGAAAGGAATTATGAAAATCACCCAACGCCTCCCAGCAATGAGAAATAACTCCTTCTGTTTACTAAATCCAGAGATTTTTCTTTATAAATAGTTCTATGAGAGTTAACCCTCAACATGGCTCAGCCAAAGTGGGAAACTAAAACACCCAGTCAGAAATGACATTAAGGAACACATATAAGATGAGCCACTGCATTTAGAGCACATTTAATAACCAGAGAAGTTACTAACTGAAGCCAAACCTCTAAGTCTTCCACCTCAGAAAGATTAAAAGCTGGCAACAAAAGTGATGTTCCAGAAATTAGATTGACATATATGGTAAGGACAGAAAACTAAACAGAAGACCATGCATGTTTCTAATCCTCTTAATGTTACTCAGCTCCCAGCAGCCAATAACTTGGGGTATGGGAGGGAATCAAAAGAAATTTTTGGATTTTTGGCTTTTTCAGAGCTTAAGGAATTTCCATGTTCATGAAGTGGGTTTTCTCATCAACTGTAGTTTAAGAATTTAAGATGGCTAAGCTAACAAGAGGCAAAAATGAAGTAGATCTACCTATTATCTAAGACTACTGGATCATAGATATGCTTACGAATATTTAGCAATTTCTGGGAAATAGTGGGCAGCTTATTTCAATACTGTCATCATTTGGACATCAGGATGGCAACTCTGAACTCTGAGTGCAATTACATGTTCTGGTGGCTTTACTGGAAAGAGAATTCTGTCCATTCCTCTGCACAGAGAGTCAGAGGAGGAGCCTGAATGTAGGAAACAAAAGTGACTTCATGACATATCTTAGGCAAAGAGAAAAAGAGACCAAGAAATAAGGGGCCCACAAATTATGGACTCAAGTCAAAGGCCAAGAAGAAAAGTGAATGAACATAGAGTTTGGACGACGTTTTTTTTTTTTTTTTAATGGAAAGACCCAAGAGATCTAGAAAGGGATCCAGGCTACAAGCTATTGTGCTGTTCTAAATGATTCCCTGCTTTCACTCTCTCCTACTCTATCACCCTGGCCCAAAATACAGTCTACACTCAGCAACCAAAACAATCTCTTACAAGTATATATTATATCACATTACTCCTCAGCTGAAAATTTTCCAGTGGCTTCCAACTAAAACACAATGGAACTTACCTTATAATACTAGAATATGGTGATTAATTTCACCCCCAGATATTGTCCTTCCTCATTTCTTATCACTCTTACCTTTATTCATTATGCTCCCATTACAATGACTTTCTTTCCAATCCCGGAACACATCAAACTGGTCCCTTTCTTGGGCTGTTGTCCTTGTCATTCACTCTGGTAGCAGAGTGTCCCTCCCAAATTCACATGTATTGCTTCATCTTTTTCATCAGTAAGTTCTTAGCTCAAATCTTATCTCTTCAGAGGGGGCTCTCTGCATGTTATATGCCACCTAGTCATTCCCTGTTGCATAAATCTTTTCATTTTCTTCATCATAACTATCATTATATTTAACTTTTATTAGTTAGTCTGTCTTAATCTGTCCTCACCCCAGCTCTAAAGTCAAAGTCCTGTCACAGGAGAAATCTGGATTGCCATTTACTATTACCCAGCTCATAAGAAAGAGCGTCTCACACCATAGACACACAATAATTTTTTGAATTAATCCAAACATCTTTTGCTCAAGTTGTGTTTGGGGAAAACTACTAAAATCTAGATCAGCATAAAATGAAGTTGGGAAATTAATGAAACAGCAAACCAAGGAAATAGAACATTTCATTAGGGAAAAGTAATTGTCTTTCTTGTTTCAGCTTGGTTACATGTGAGATTTTCTGTTTCATGTTTTCCCTGTTTGAAAATCAAAAAATTAAATACATATAAGATAAAACAAATTGACAGCTTTTTAAAAAAAAAAAATTGCCTTTGCAGTGAGTGACAAGCTGAAAAAAAAATTATACCAAGCAGAATTCTAATTCAAATGCTGTAACTCATATTTATAAAGTGTTTCCACTCTGCATTTTTCTAAAGACTTTCCAGCCTCACCAGAAACGCCACTTATTCATTTAAGCAAATGGTATGTGGTGATAGGGTTGGGAGCAGAGAACTTGACATTTGAGTACTAGTGAGGCCACAGCTGGAGTCTCCTTTAATTTCACCCAGAGTAAAAGCTCTTTGTCTTGGCCAGAGGTACAGCCCTTGAATCTTGGCTAGCTGTGTACAAAAGGCATCTCCTTCTCACAGAGCAGGGATCAAGCCAAGGAAGGCAGTTGAGTCTTTAGTGATCTATCACACAGACACAGACAATTTATTGTGCTGATAAATTGGTATCATGTTCTTAGACAAAAGTCAGAATTTGTGTTGTGTTATTTGCAAAGACAAATAGATATTACTTTACACAGTAGATGTAGAGTCTTAGAAGAGTACACACTTTTGTAAATAATGCTGTATTTTAAAAGTGTTAAAGGAAACACTGACAGGAAACTTTCTGGGAATTCTTTTCCAAAAGGAATACATACTTTGTAAAATGAATAAGGTTGCTTAAAATACCCCAGACTGGGTCAGTTTCGCTCAGAAATTAGGTAAGGTGATACTGGAATCAGAGCCTGCCCGTGGATAAAAGTGAGAACAGATAACCTTAAAAGATGATCTTTTAAGTTGATCTAGGTTTTATAACTAATATACACAAATATATGAATGTTATTTATGTAATGGATGCCCATGTGCTCTAAAACTCTATACTTTATTTGGACTTAGCACCCTTAGACCATGGGTGAGGGTCCTTCTTTCCTACATCATATGTTTAGAAAGCCTCATTTTGGCCTTCATCTTGTACCCCCACCCCCACAGGCGAGTGGTCTTAAGCTCCAAAGGTATGTGCCCATCCATAGCCCACATAACCCCTTCTAGACAATCCTATAGGTTCCACGGCCCCTGGATTTCCAGCCCAAATATTACTGACATTGTTTTCAATGCCTGCCTGGGTCTTTCCTCAAATCTGCCTTCCTGAAAACAGACCAAGCTGTTGCTGGTGAATGCAACCCTAGATGTGGGGATGTGGATAAAGCATGGAAAGGCTGCCTGGAATATGCAGAGGGCAGGAGGGTGAAAAGAAAAGGTCCATCAAAGTGGGCCCGTGTCCTGGGATTGGGCAGATTCTCTTTGTTTTGTCATGCTCTGATGAGGATCTGGCATTTTCAATCTTATTTAGGATTTATTTGGAAAGGTAGAGCATATTTTATGTAGTAGCTTCATAGCATGTCATGACTTGGAAATATTTACATATATAATATGGGAACTTCCATTTATATTCTTGCCTTAGGCCCTGCAAATGTTAGGAGGAGGGCTCTTAGTGTTACTACCTTTGAAACTATATTAGATACTGAACTGGAAGAGGGAGGTCTGCCACCAGGTGGCTGTGTATCTTTCTGCACATCTAGGAACTCTACCCTAGTGTGTCAATGCAGATACAACTGAGGGCAGCCCCAGTGTCCTCCTCACCTTGCCCACATGTGAAAAATGCATGTGGCTGCCTGAGAGAGATATAATATACCAGGAAATATATCTGGGGGGCCCAAAGAGACTGCGGTAGTTTATAATATTTAAAAAAAAATTGCTGCTTCTCCCAGGTAGAATCTTATCCTTTCCCACACCATTAAAATCACACTTGGACATGTGACTTCTTCTGGTCAATGAGATGTAACTGGTAGTGATGTAAGCACTTTCTAGCAGAAGCTTTATGACCTACTACCTGGTGCCATGATCTTTTCCTTCTACTGTGAGGTTGGCCAAATCTTTGATAGGAGTTGCTCTTCAGACTGTGTCCTGGAATAAAGACTGACCTTGAATGAATACTGCTACTGACCTTTAATGAATATGTAGTCCCAGGAAGAGTGGATCTTTGCTGTTATAAGTCGTCGTGATTTGGGTTTTTTTGCTGTTGTTGTTGCTACCATTGCATAATTTAGCCCATCAATAGAAGTGAGTACAAAGAAGATGCACTATCTGAACTTCTTGACCAGAGGACACAAAGGTCATGAATGTCACCAGCAGATCCCAGTGCACAGTGAGTGCCAGGATTAACGTGTTATATGAGATCATGGAGCAGCAAGGATAGAGAATGGCAGGTGGGCATGTGGACCAAATATCTCTGACCTGATGCCTGGACCCTAAGTAGTACCAGGGAGGAAAAAAGGCAAAGGGACCAGATGTAAAAAACTTAATTGGGTCAAAACCTCAGCTGGAGTCATTTTTAAACTGGAGGGCCTATTACCTTGAATTGCTAAGAACTTTGCCAGTCGCTGGAATAAAGGCTACAGAGCTATATTACTTTTAATTTTTTAAGGAAATAAATATTACATTTTTGCAAATACATCGCTGAAACTGAAAATTTGAACCCATTATAATAATAGTTTATGGCTACTATTTCTAAGCACTCAGTAGTCACAGGAACTTAATGAAGAGGTTCTATCATCATCTCCATTTCATCAAGGAGTAAACTGAGGTGCATTGTGAGTATTACATGCCCCTAAGTCTCACAGTTCATGCTCACAAGCACAGCAGTATCGTGCCTCACACCTACACCTGAAAGCTATGTCTTTAACCTACCGAACCCCAAGCATAGCCCTTGTGAGGTCAGACAACTGGAATGTAATGTCCCTGCCATCCAGTTGGCTGAATTTGTCACATGGGAATGAAGATAGAGGTGGAGAGAGACCATAATAATCACCTCTTACATTTGAATAGTGCTCTAATCTTGTCTCATTTAATAAGAATGCACAGTTACGTGGTAAGCAAGGTAGAGATTACTATTCACACATTCTAAATTTAGAAAGAGCTGAGTGACTAGAGTTCAGAGTGTTGTTCCTAAGAACCAAGTAACCCCCAAGCTTCAAGTTACTTGAGAAAGGGAAAATATTTTCTCTATTTTAAGGTCACAGACAATATTCACTGAACTATGAGACATTATATAATGGCCATTTTAAATGGAGTTAAAATCCTACTAAGGAATGTGTGGGCAGCTCTATAATAAATTCATTGACTGAGGACATTTTATTATAGAGTCCTGAAGATAGGATTGGCAGCAATTAGTACCGGTACAGACTTTAACTGGACCACTATTGAGATGATTCCTGAATCTGCTTACTCTCATCTTTCTCCAGAGTGTGAGATCTGCATTTCCAAACGTTTTCCCTGAAACTCCATGTGGACACCTTGTCAGCCCTGAAAATCAACTCTGCTCCTCTTTCCACAACTGGCTCCTGTTTCTCATTTCCTGGGTTCTGTAATAGTGGCAGAATTCTCTCTTTGATATTGCCTCACACAACTAAGTACCTGTCTTTAGATTCTACCTCTTCTATTTAAAAAACAAAACAGGGGCGTCTGGGTGGCGCAGTCGTTTAAGCGTCCGACTTCAGCCAGGTCACGATCTCGCAGGTCTGTGAGTTCGGGCCCCGCGTCGGGCTCTGGGCTGATGGCTCAGAGCCTGGAGCCTGTTTCCGATTCTGTGTCTCCCTCTCTCTCTGCCCCTTGCCTGTTCGTCCTCTGTCTCTCTCTGTCCCAAAAATGAATAAACGTTGAAAAAATAAAAAAATAAAAAAAAAAATAGAAAACAAAACAAAAAACTCCTCACTTTTTTTTTCTCCATCCCTCTGACACAAGGTTAGTTCAGGCTCTCATTATTTCTCTTTTGAATCATTAAAATAATCTCTTGGCAGTTTTGAGACCTGAACCTCTTCACTCTATAAAAGTATATTTGCTATTATTGGTCTACTTTTGTTTCTAACCACAGCTCTAATTCCACCATGCTTTTTTTTCTTTTTTGACAGAAAGAGAGAGAGAGAGAGAGAGTGAGATTGAGCATGAGTAGGGGAGGAGTGGAGGGAAGGAGAGAGAGAATCTTAAGCAGGTTTCATGGTTTCATGCCCAATGCAGAGCCTGATGTGGGCGCAATATCATGACCCTGGGATCATGACCTGAACTGAAATCAAGTGAGACGCTCAACTGACTGAACCACCCAGGTGCCTAACCATGCTCTCTTTCAAACTGAACTGGATTCTCGTTGTCAATGGAATTAAATGTGATTTTTTTTTGTTTCCAAATTTGAAATCAAGATTTCATATTTCTTTCATGTTACATGGAAATCTCTTTTTTCTTATTGCTCTGCTGTATGTACTATCATCTCTCATTAAACTGAATTGCTTATTTTATAAGATGCCCTGGACTTTCCTAGTTCTTTTGTTTTTGCTCTTTTTTCTATATTTGAAATCCCTTTTCCATGTCTACTTCAAATGACTCTACCTTCATGAAGGCATCCCTGCTAGGGAAGATTAAATATTATCTTTAAGCAATCATGAAAGATTATATTTTCATAAATCATCTTCTTCACATAATCATGACTGATGTATAATAAGTTTGACTTTAAATCAAGCGTGTGAAATTTACCAATAAATACAGCATGCATTCTAACCTTGCTGTACTACCTAGAATGTTGTTAGGTTCTAGGGAAGACAGATAGCTTTTATTTGACCTTTTATTCCATGTAATGTATTGCACCTAGATTGTATATGGGAGACACTTACAAACTATTTATTGAGACGAATTCAAAAACATTAACCTAAAACGGTGGTATACTTTCTAATTGCCCCTCAAATACTTGGAACTATTATTATGTTGTCTACTGCCAATAAAAACATGAAGTCAGAGACTGGAACTATTGAGGAATAAAACTACTCTATTTTATTATGTTAAAAAATGTGTATTCTACATTAATAATAAAAGACAATATTGATTTTGGATATAATCATATAAGGAGAATGGTTAGGAATTATAGAAGCTTGTTGTTCTTGTTGCTTTCCTATGACTCTCATGAAAATTTGAAACAGTGTTTTATTATCCTCAAATCATTTTCAGAGGCCTCCATAAAAACTGAGACTGGGGCCCTGCCCAACATAACACCAAGATCAAAAGCTTATTTTCTAGTAAATTAGAATCAAAATTTTATATCACAAGTTTACAGACTTATGGAAGTTTAAGCCATGAAATATTCTGTCACCTGGTCTTTGCATTTCAACACTGAAAAACTGTAAGTGGGTAAAAAAGAAAGTTAATTAGGATGTCAAAAAAAATAGAACTATGAGGGACATTCAAAATACATTAAGACTTTGGTTATGCTTACTGAGTGAGCAGTAACTGTCCATAAAATTCTGTTTAAGGAAGCAGCATATTCTTTAGGCTATTCCTGAGTTTAAAGTCCACAATATTTAATGAATATGTTGTCAAAATTAACCGATGCTTCAAATGGTAAAGAGGAAAAAGGTTTATATAACATTGAGGCCCAATAGGAACAAAAGTAAAAATCTGATTGCCTCCGGGGGACATAAAGAACAGGGAGGTCAGTAACTGTTCAAATGAGGATATAACACTCACGTCCAACCTGGGAATGGCACCCTGGATGAGATAGCATCAGGTACTATTCAGCAACTGTGCCTGTACTGAGTGATTATCGTTGCTAGCTTGCATAGTATTCTTTTAATCTTTTAATTCCCTCCAAAAAATCCATGGAAAATTCTAGAATTGGAAAATGTTCCATTTACACAAAACACTGGAGGCTAAGATGTAATTGCCAATAAAAAAATTCATAAACAGAATTTAAACTATTGTAGAAAGAAGAGTCTCTAGACCTGATCCTGTTGGTTTTCTCGATTTGTTGTTAGCCATAGATTGCTACATATATAAGAAAACCTTTGATATAGTTTTAAAATCTTCAGATGTGCTTTTCTATTTGTTGTAATATTCATAACATTACAGCAAAAATATCTTCTTTCATTAGAAAAGACGATTTTTTGTAAAAATTTATAATTTGCAAATGCTTGTTTTGTAATAGAAATAAATGTTTCATTTAGCATCAAAGTAATTAGGATACGCAAAACTTTTTAAAAAAAAAAAGTGAGTGCTGGGGCACCTGGGTGGTGCAGTCGGTTAAGCGTCTGACTTCGGCCAGGTCACGATCTCACGGTCTGGGAGTTGGAGCCCCGCATCAGGCTCTGGGCTGATGGCTCAGAGCCTGGAGCCTGTTTCCGATTCTGTGTCTCCCTCTCTCTCTGTCCCTCCCCTGCTCATGCTCTGTCTCTCTCTGTCCCAAAAATAAATAAAAGTTGAAAAAAAAAATTAAAAAAAAAAAAGTGAGTGCTTCTTTGTGAAAACTTGCTTAAAATTCATTTGTGTCAGTTAATAATTGCTTTCCAATAGAGTGAACATCTTTGGAGATGCTGATGGCTAAGCTATAGGGAGTGGAGAGGGAGATGTACTATTTGCATTTGCTATTTGCATATAACAAAAATAAAGACCAGTACATTGTTCAATGAGATATATGGCCTTATTAAAAGAGTGAAAGTTATTTCTACTATGTTGATGAAACTGGAAAACACCAATTCCATACAACACCATACAATTTCGAACAGAGAGCTATCTAACCGCATCAAGAGATGTCCTTGGTGAAATTGAGTATAGGATGCTTTAATGTTACTTAGCCAATGAGTGGAATTCAAGAAGAATGATTTATTTAAAAAAGACCATAGTAACTTAAGAATAAAATGTCATTCAGAAATTGAATACCAATGGTACACATCCTTCAAAACCCAACTTCTCAATAAAGCCTTCCATGACATGACAAGCCTTCAAAGACTACATGAGATGGAAAAAAAAAATTATTCTAAAACAAGATGTCAATAGTTGCAAGTAATTTCCTACTAATATCAAAAAACAAGAAAGGTCAAAAATGATATGCTTTAAGAAGAAAAAGATTATTATGGAGACTTAAAGTTATTTCTATACTGACAATGCTCTCATTCAATAACATGTTGATAACTCTACTACAGCTCCCGCCCTAAAAATGTTTTTTTGGATGTCTTAGTGAGTGAACTAGGAGTTGGTTTTCACCCACAATGCTTATTAATTAATCACCAGGGTGACCTGGTGAAAGTCACTGTGTGTTGCACGGTTGAAAAGAAACAGAAAAGCTGGGCTGGGCAGTTTTTGTTTGTCAAGGTAAGCTACTTCTCAATTACATTGCAAATTCTTTCAGGGAGAGAACCATACCTTTCATTTATTTAAGTATCAATTATAGTGCGAGGCACATAGTAGTCTCTTAAGAAACAATAGAGCCAGATCAGCTAATGGAGTGACTTGTTAATTACTACTGGAAAAGCTGAATTACAAATAACCTATTTTTTTTTCAAACCTGCGGGGGAAATTGTGTAAATACTAGAAATACTAGAAAATAACAGGAGGTGCTAAAATCTAAGAAAAGTTTCTGGGATTTTAGGAAAGAAATAGAAATGTAAATGTGTTGAATAATTATAAAATGCAAATTGGTAATACAAGTTTCCAAAAAAATAAGTTCACAGAAAATATTTAGGCTAAAACTCTAGATTATTTTTAAGAGTAATGGTGATTATTTGCGACATATATATTTTTACAGTATAATGTAAAAATACCTATTTATGTAAAAACCAAAGATGGATCGACTGAGACTGCATGAAGCAGTGGAGTGTAGCAGATAATGGCATGAACTGCAAAGGCCAATAGCCGGGATGTGAAACCCAGTTCACTTCCCTTCTGTGTGACCAAGGGTTAAACTACGGTGACTCATTTCTCCTCAAGGGTAAAATGGTAATAATAATAGGCTTTAGCTCATTGGGGTGTTGTGATATTCTTGTTAGTTGATAAATAAGAAAGCACATAGATAAGTGGTTGGTATATATTAAACTCTAGAGAGAATGTTTGTTGTTATGAATATTATGTTATTCTTCACTTAGCATTATATCAGTGACTGAAAGAGTCAACAAGTGCATACACACACCTACACACACACACACACACACACACCACACATGCACATGCACATATAAACATATATTAATCATGATATCTCAATTAGATGAAATGATAATACAAAGCATGTGTTTAAAAGTCTTGTGTGAAAAATCATTGCTGATAAGACAAAACACTGAATTTCATTTCACTTGATGCACAGTGTGTCAAAAATGTAAGAAAAGAAAATGCTATTTTGATTGAATATTATTTTGATTATCACCTTCTTTTGATTTTAGAGATATACTCTTCTTTAAAATGTTTCGGAAAATAACATTGTTTATTTTAGAATGTTTATTTTCACCTTAACTATCACCTTTTAAATTGAGTATGTGGTCTAAACAGTAAATCTTCCTTTTCTCCCAAATCACCTCCTAGGGAAATTGGTAAATGTTAACATAAGTGTGCCTGCATGTGTGTCTGTTTACATTTATTCCAAAATATACATTCACACAAGTCATCTTAGGACAGCCACCAAAGTATTAGCAGTGGTTAACCCTTAGAGAGGGGATTAAAAATGATTTACTTTTGGGGCCCCTGCTTGGCTCAGTTGGTTGAGCATGCCAGTCTTGATTTTGGCTAAGGTTATGATCCCAGGGTTGTGGGATCCAGCCCCATGTCCAGCTCTGTGATGTGATCACGGCTCATGAGGCTGTGATGAACCTGTTTAAGATTCTCGCTCTCTCTCAAATAAAAAAATAAAAAAAAAAAAAGATTTACTTTCTGTTTTGGAATTCCTTTTGTTTTTCTTTGTATTTCTAAATATGTATTATAATCTTGGATTTTTTGCATAAGATAAACAAAATGTTATATCTTAGAGATAGTTGTTGTCAAACCTGTAGTTCATTTAATCTAAGATCTTCAGAAAACATAGATATAGCTGCAAAGCTTGATCAACAACAAAGAGAAATATTTTCACAAATTCTTAATTTTACTTACTATGTTTCACATCATGCATTTATTCAAACATTTTGATAAATAACATATTTTTTGAACCATGCTTCAACTTATTCAATGTCAATCTATGAACAAGACACGTATTTTTTTCCCCCGTGAAGTGAGATCACTTTCAATCTGCCATAACATGTGCCCACACATCTTCACTCTGAAAATGTAGCTAGCATTCAGGATCCGTAAGGGTGTTATGGAACTTGGTCTGCAGCACCCGGTTCTTGAAGAAACCGGCAGCACTTGGAGATCATGGAAGGCAGGGGGTTTATCTTAACACCAGCGGGCTCAGAGGAGATCACTCTCCAGAGGTCTGAGACCTCTGGAGCGTGACCAGGGGAAACTATTTATAGTCTGTTACTTCCACATTCTGCGTTAGTAGTATTGGCGCTCATGGCAAGCGGGATAGGAACAAGAACCCGGAAGGGGAGTCTTTGGTTGGGGGGGACTGGAATTTCCCTATCCAGTCTTGTCAGATATCTTATAACAGATTTTTCCCTATCAAGGGCAGATTATTCCTTTTTCACTTTCATAATTTTTATGCTGCTCCCAGAAGTCTTCTCGGCATTTGCTTTGAATTCTGCCTTCAGTGCATCTGTCACTTGTACAGATCTGGGAGTAGTAGAGGTGGCTGAGTCCACCTGTTGGCGGTACTCGCATAGATGTCTGGGAAGCGGAGCACCTCAGCATCATCAATGTCAGCTCCGCACACAGCCCATCTTGGGATGATATTTTTATGTTGCGTTAATACTCAAATATACAAAATAAAGGATATAAAGGACTTCTAAAATTTTAGACTGTTAACTTCATGTTGTACTTTCTTGTTTAATATTAGTAATGAATTCCATTGACTTCATAAGCATGCTACCAATCAGGTCAAGAGATCTGATTTGTTTGAAACTTCCTGCACACTTTATTCTCCACATTTTGGTATTCCAAGATTTGGTGATGTTATAGAAATTAGACAAAACCCTTAAAGACAGCTTCCTTCTAGATGGGAGAGTCCCCAGCCTATCAATTGGTCTTCTTGACTGTTAATTCTCCTGGGGGCTGGAACTGTGTTTTGTTCACTTCTACGTACTCATCAGCTGTTAAGGTGCAGGGCATTTGGTAACCATTCAATAGATAGAAGTTTCCATGGGCTGGCTTTCCTCATGTGTGTCCTTCAGACCCTGCTCCACCCCAAATCTTCCACATGTCAGTTAATAGCACTTCCATCCTATAGTCTCTTGGGCTAAAACCTGTAGATTTATCTTTAGTTCTGATCTTTCCTTCACATCCCCGATCCAATCCATTAAAAAATACCTACTCTACCGCCAAACAGAATTAAACTCCTTCTCATTACATTCACTGTGGTGTCAGCCTCATCCACTCTCATTTGGATTACATCCACTGTACCCTGACTTCCTACTTCATTCCTGCCTTCTGCATTCCATTCCCAACAGTACAGCCAGAATCATTGTCTTAATATTGAAATTAGTTCATGCCCTCATTTTACCAAACCGTTAAAGCTTCTATTTCACTCAAAGTAAAAAGCCAGTGGTATATGAAAGTCTACCTGATTATGCCCTGTACCTCTCTGACCTTTGAATCTACTACTCTCTCCAAGTTCCTCCTTTCCAGCCATCTGCCATCCTTGCTCTCAGTGAATGCTGCAGGAGCCTGAGAGCCTCTGCACTCTGTCTGAATATCTTTATGACTGAATTCCTCATCCAAGCCACCTTCTCTCTCAATGGGGCTTAATGTATCACCCTATTCAAAATTTCAACCTCTACTTCCTTGCTTACTCTCTTGGTTCCCCTTTCTCTGCTCTTTTTTTATTTCCTACAGAATTGTTAACCTTCCAGAATATTATATGTATGCGTGTTTGTGTATATACATGTATATACGTGTGTGTGTGTGTGTGTGTGTATATATATATATATATATATATATACAAAATTTATTGTCAGTCTTGAAAGTTAAACTATAAATTCCAAATCAAGAATTTTGTTCTCTTTTTATTTCCCTACTGACTTATCCCAAGTGTCTAGTGTGGTTGCCGGAAACTGTTTGTTGAATGCATGAATGACTAAATGAACTGTATTTATTTGATTATGTAAAGTGTTCTTTCCTCTATTATTTGTAGTTTGAGTATATTTTTTATTAAGGCGCAATTGCCACCCTAGTTCATATATGCATGTATTTTATTTCCATTTTAATGCAAACTGTCATTGACCTTATTTATTTATTAAATATTTATGCAACCTCACTGCATCTTTGCTTCATAATAAAGAATATGCTGGTTAGGAGAGTCAGAGGAATATGAATGTTGAGACTAAGCCCGGATACTGAAAGCAATCATTGAAGAGGCTCTAAAAATAGTTCTGATAGCAATGTGTTTAATGATCTAATGACTGTATAATTGGTAAAATGAGATTCGAGGTTCTTAGCATTTCATTGAAAGAATCTGCTTTTAAGGTTAACTAATCAGGCAAGGATTACTGAAACTGCTTTAAATTCACTTTGTGCATGCTAAAGAGACTTTAAACACACTGTCTATCACAAAAATAAACTGTATTACCATCAAAATTAATTTAATTAGTAAATTTGACCCTAAACAAGGTAAATATGCATAATGGTTGATTTGTACAAACAATTAAACAAATACATAAAATAACAAAAAAAATTGCCCTTTTGCAGAATGCCTTTTACAGAAAGGGCATATAATATTCGATGGTGATAACATTTGCTTTTTGTAATTATAATATAACAGAGATGTTAAATACATATACTACCTAACTTTAGCAAAAGGTATAGCACAGGTTTTAATCCATTTTCAGGTGAGGAAATTAAAGATTTCTGTAAATTATCTCATTAATGAACAGGAGAAATCTGCATGCCCTTTGTTTCCCCTTCATTCTTTCAAATTTACCAGTATCTTTCAGTAACTCTTTTTTACTGTCCTTTCTCTAATGAAATAATCTATTTTCATTTGCAATATTTTCTGATTTTTCAGCCATCATTCTACTTCATCTGATCAATTTTGTCGTCACAATACTTAAATATATTTTTCTTGTCCAATCCAGACCTTGTCGTGATCTCTACAACTATAGCGTTTAAGTTAATAATTAACTAACATTCTTAATAGAGTTTCTTTTTCTTATTATGAATTTATCATGTATACTTGACCTACATTAGAATGCACATACTATGTATAAAAAGTATTCTTGATAACTTTTAGCATGGACATATATAGCATAAATTTCATGAGAAAATTTATTTGATAAATTTTAGTATACATATATACATGTATATGTATATGTACATGTATATGCATACCTGTGAAACCATCACCACAATCAAGGCAATGAGCATGTTCATCCACCTCAGAAATTTCCTTGCACCTCTTGGCAATTCCATTCCCCCCTCCTTCCCTACCTCCCTCAGCCGAGATAATCATTGATCTATAACTATAGAACAATTTGCATTTTCTAGACCTTTATATAAATTGAATCATACAATAGGTATTCTTTTTTGGTGTAGTTCTTGCTCAATATAATTACTTTGAGCTTCATTTATGCTGTGGCGTATATCAATAGTTCATTCCATTTTATTGCTGAGTATTATTTCAATGTGTGGATACAGGACACTTTGTCTTCCATTCACCTGTGGGTGGACATTTGGTTATTTTCAATTTGGGACTATTACAAATAAAGCTGCCATGAACATTCATGTATAAGTCTTTGTGTGGATATAAGCTTTTATTTTCTTGGATAAATACATAGCCTGGATCATTGAATCAGGTATGTTTAGTGTTTCAAGAAACTACTAAGCTATTTCTCCGAAGTGTTTGAGCCATTTTGTATTTCAACTGGCAGGTCATGAAAGTGCCATTTGCATCACTTTGTTTAGTATTAGCCATGTTAGTGAATGTATGGTGATATCTAATGGTTTACATTTGCATTTTCCTGTTGACAGTGATACAGAGCATTTTTCATGTACTTGTCACTTGTACATATTTTTTGGCAAAGTTTCTGCTCAGCAATTTGCTCATGCTTTATTGTATTGTCTTCTTAATGAAATGTAAGAGTTCTTTACATATTCTAGCTGCAAACCTTCTGTTGGGTATATGTTTTGCCAACATTTTCTAGTGTTTGGCTTGATTTTTCCCTTTCTTAACCATGTCTTTTATTTAAATTTTTTTTCAACGTTTATTTATTTTTTTTGGGACAGAGAGAGACAGAGCATGAACGGGGGAGGGGCAGAGAGAGAGGGAGACACAGAATCGGAAACAGGCTCCAGGCTCTGAGCCATCAGCCCAGAGCCCGACGCGGGGGGCTCGAACTCACGGACCGCGAGATCGTGACCTGGCTGAAGTCGGACACTTAACCGACTGCGCCACCCAGGCGCCCCAACCATGTCTTTTAAAGTGCAAAAGTGTTTCATTGTGATAATTTCTATTTATTGATTTTTTTCTTTTATAGTAAATGTTTGGTATCTAGGAAATCCTTACCAAATCCACATCGCTAAGATATTCTCCTATGTTTCCTTCTAGAAGTTTTATAGTTTCAGTTTTTACGTTGTTTATGAGCATTCCAGTTTAATGTTCTGTATGACACAAGACTAGGGTCAATGAATTTTGGGTTTTTTGTTGCATACCACTCACAATTTGTTCCAGCATCATTTCCTTTTTTTAAAAAATTTTTTTTCGTGTTTATTTATTTTTGAGAGAAAGAGAGACAGAGCGTGAGTGGGGGAGAGGCAGAGAGAGAAGGAACACAGAATCCGTAGCAGGCTCTAGGCTCTAAGCTGTCAGCACAGAGCCTGTCGTGGGCCTGGAACTCATGAATGGCCAGATAATGACCTGAGCAGAAGTTTCTACACTTCACCGACTAAGCTACCTAGGCACCTCCAGTAACACTTAAAATGATTTTCTTTTCACATAGAATTGCTTTGACTCTTTTACAAATAAACAATCGAATATATACCTGTGGGTCTCCTTTTGGACTTGATTCTGTTCCTTTGACCTATTTATCTATCTTTCTGCCAACACCCCATTGTCTCTATTACTATCCGGCTTTAGAAGTTCTTGAAATCACACATTGCCTGTCCTTCACTTTAGGAAACTGATCCTTTTGAAGCTTACTTTTTAGCTTAGAATGGTTAAAACAGAGTAAGCGTAAACTGTGGCTACTTGAGGCAGATTTCTGAGGCAATCTCCTAACTATGCCACCATATACAATGTGAATTATGTTACTTTTTTTTTTTTTTTTTAATGTTTATTGGGGCACCTGGGTGGCTCAGTCAGTTAAGCTTCCAATTCTTGATTTAGGCTCAGGTCATGATCTCATGGTTCATGAGTTCAAGCCCGGCATCGAGCTCTGTGCTGACAGTGGGGAGGCTGCTTGGGATTCTCTCTCTCTCTGTCTCTGTCTCTGTCTCTGTCTCTCTCTCTCTCTACCCCTCCCCTGCTCATGCTGTCTTTGTCTCTCTCAAAATAAATAAATGAACTTTAAAAAAACAAAGTAAATTGCATGAATACATTTACCACGTTTAAATATTCTTTTATTTCTGGGATTAACCCCATTTGGTCAGGATTCAGTATTATTGCTATTGTTTTTCAATTTATGATTTTATACCCTAAATCTTATTTATGATTTTAAAGCTATACATAAGTATGATTCTTTTATAATTTTAGTATTATTCCCCAGTTGAATTTCAGGTTTATTTTACTTCATCAAATGGATCGGTTGATTTTCCTATTTTTCTTTCTTTTGAAACACTTCCATAAGCTGAGAAAATCTATTCCTTGAAATTTGGCAAACCTTCTTTTCAAGGCAATTTATGTTTTACTGTTGTTGAGAATTGGATTAGTGACGTTATATCACTAGTATAATATCTTTACTGGTTTATACTGGTTTTCTATTTATTCTCTGTGAATTTTTAAATTTATATATTGTATAAAATTGTCCAGTTTGTCTTTGTTTTCATTTTTTAACTTAGGTTTAAATGCAATTTTCTTTTATGAAATTATATATTTGCTGTTATGTTTTCTCCTATATTCCCAATAATGTTGTTTGTGACTTCTATTTTATAAAATCAGTTTTGCTAGAAATTCCTCTCTCTTATGGCCCTTCCAAGAATCAGCTTTTGGTGTTACTGATCATCTCCCTTCTTCTCTATTTTCTATTTATTTTTTTATAGTACCTTTATTGTTTTATTCTTTTGCCTTTCCAGTACTACTTTATTATAATTTTTCTAGATTTGGAGTTGAATACCTTACTCAGTTGTTTTTCTGCTTTTTTTTTTTTTTTTGGTTGGAAAAAAACAAACTAGATCTCCAGCTTTTAGACTATCCTAGCTTCATCCTACAAGTTTTAATACATACTGCATTGTGTTGTCCACGTCTAAATATTTGATAACTTCCAGACATATGGTTTCTTTAGACTATTTTTTAATTATTGATTTCAAATGTAATTTTATTGTGGTCAGAAGTGTGGTGTTTGTCATATTGATCCTTGGAATTTTTTGAGACTTCTTTTGTGACTTACTAAGTGGTCAAATTTTGTAAATATTTTATTAGTACCTAAAATATTTGCTTGCTGCATTAGTTTTTGATAAAGGTTTGTTAAAATCTCCAGGTCCAAATCTAGTGATGAATTGGTTAATATTTATTTTTTAATCACTAAGTTTTTACATTTCTTCTTTAAATACCTATCTTTTTATGACTATTCAAGTTCATAATTGTTATTCCTTGTTGATGGATTATTGCAGTTTTCAATATTTAGCATACCACTTTATTTCTGTCAGTGATTTTACCCTTAAATTGTGTTTTGTCTAATATTAACACTATAGTTTAGACTGGCTTTTTGATTAGTATTTTCATCAAGAATTTTTACATCTCTTTATTTTCTGTTTTGTTTTTTCCAGTATATTTTTTTAATTTTTTTTTTAACGCTTATTTATTTTTGAGACAGAGAGAGAGACAGAGCATGAACGGGGGAGGGTCAAAGAGAGAGGGAGACACAGAATCTGAAACAGGCTCCAGGCTCTGAGCTGTTAGCACAGAGCCCAACGCGGGGCTCGAACTCATGGACCGCGAGATCATGACCTGAGCCGAAGTCGGACGCTTAACCGACTGAGCCACCCAGGTGCCCCTCTGTTGTGTTTTAATGAGGGATATAACTTGATTAAACACACACATACACCAAAACAACCTCTTTGACTTTTCATGTATAAATTTAGTCTATAAAAATTCACTGTGATTACTTAATTCTATCATCTTAGTTAATGCTTTTTAATTTGCTTCTTTGGGCTTTGTTCTTTCTTTCCTTTAATTCCAAAGCTAACAGTTATTTTATTCTCATTTTCCTTTATTTGTTTAGAAAAAAAATAATCACTCTTATTCTAACATACATATTTATCTATATAGAATTTAATAGACTTGAAAGTAGAAGTTATTATTCTCTTATCTTCCTTGTTAGTGTAATCTAGCATGATAGGCAAATTATTTCCGAATCAATTGAAAATTACCTTTTCCTATGATTTACTTAACAGAATGTTTTACTAAAATCTTAGCTCACACACCCCAATTTTTTCCATCTAGATTTACCCATTTTTTCTTACTGCTTAAATACAATGAAGTAATGTATTTTATCAACTCTCAGAAGTTTGCTAT
The DNA here is from genome assembly GCF_022837055.1 of Prionailurus viverrinus. Taxonomy (NCBI): domain Eukaryota; kingdom Metazoa; phylum Chordata; class Mammalia; order Carnivora; family Felidae; genus Prionailurus; species Prionailurus viverrinus. The sequence continues at coordinate 146,365,940 of NC_062568.1, forward strand.
TAGCACAACTACTATTTATTTGTAGAAAATACATACCATTCCTTGATAGCTTTGGATGAATCTACTTTTATTTGCTGATCAAACTTTGCAATGCCCTTTAAGTTGAATACACTTTTCCTATAGTTCTGAAAAATATCTTAGCCTTTATATTTCAAATATTACTGGTCTGACATTTATTTATTTTCTACTTCTAAAATTGCCATAAAAATAATATCTACTGTTTATTGCATACTTAATATTTGCCAAAAAGTTTTTCTAAAATTTCTCTAAGAATGTTTCAACTACAGTTGACCCTTCAACAGCAGCAGGGGTTTGAATTGCATGGGTCCACCTGTGCAAAAAAAAAAAAAATACAGATTTGTTTTTTCAATAAATACAGCACAATATTGTACTAATTAAATGTATTTTCTTTAAGATTTCTCTTCTCTAGCTTACTTTATTGTAAGAATACAGTATATGTGTTAACTGATTGTGCTATTGGTAAGGTTTCTGGTCATCAGTCAGCTATTAAAAGTTCATTTCTTGGGAAGGTCAAAAGTTATATATGGATTTTCAACTGTGCAGGGTATGGATGCCTCGAACTCCCATGTTGTTTGGGGGTCAGCTATAATTCAATCTCACAATTACAACAAGTGCACTCCTTAATCCCCATCACCAAATTAGCCCTGCCCCCCACCTAACTCCCTTCTGGTAGCCATCAGTTTGTTCTCTAAAGTTAAGCAAAGTCTCTGCATATTTTATATTTCTGTAGTTTTTATCCTTTTTACCAAGTTGGGTTAGAGTACAGGTTACACTCCCATCCAGTGTAAATCGTCTTTAATATTTTAAATATTAAATTTTAAATATTTAAAAAATATTTAAATAAAATTTAACAAAATTTTTCCTGGTGAAAAAATCCCTAAGTTTATATTTGTCTAAAAATTGTGCTATTCAGGAGCTCCTGGTCAGCTCAGTCAGCAGAACATGCAACTCTTGATCTCAGGGTTGTGAGTTCAGGCCCCAAGTTGGGTACAGAGGTTACTTAAAAATAAAATCTTAAGATTACTTAAAAATAAATCATATTTTCATATTTAAAGAACATTTTTGTGGATCTTCATTTCTACTTGATATGTTGTTAGTTCCTTTTTTTCTCATCTTCAATACTTTACCCTTATCCACTGTCTTCAAGCTTGCATCATTGCCTTTTTTTTTAAGTTCATCTATTTATTTATTTTGTGAGAGAACATGAGCAGGGGAGGGGCAGAGAGAAAGAGGGAGGGAGAGAGAGAATCCCAAGCAGGCTCTGTGCTGTCAGAGCAGAACCTGACACAGGTCTCAATCCAGAGTCGGAAGCTCAACCTACCGAGCCACCTAGGTGCCCCATGGCTTGCATCATTTCTTTTTTTATATATTAAATATAATGTAGTGACAGATTGGTTTCGATACAACACCCAGTGCTCATTCCAACAGGTGCCCTCCTCAATGCCCATCACCCACTTTCTCATCTCCCCCACCTCCCATCAACCCTCAGTTTGTTCTCAGTATTTAAGTCTCTTATGGTTTGCCTCCTTCCCTCTCTGTAACTTTTTTCCCCCTCCCCCTCCTCCATGGTCTTCTGTTAAGTTTCTCAGGATCCACATATGAGTGAAAACATATGGTAACTCTTTCTCTGCCTGACTTATTTCACTTAGCATAATACCCTCCAGTTCCATCCACGTTGCTACAAAAGGCCATATTTCATTCTTTCTCATTGCCAAGTAATATTCCATTGTATATATAAACCACAACTTCTTTTTTTTTTTTTTTTTTTTTTTTTTTTTTTTTTTTTTCAACGTTTATTTATTTTTGGGACAGAGAGAGACAGAGCATGAACGGGGGAGGGGCAGAGAGAGAGGGAGACACAGAATCGGAAACAGGCTCCAGGCTCTGAGCCATCAGCCCAGAGCCCGACGCGGGGCTCGAACTCACGGACCGCGAGATCGTGACCTGGCTGAAGTCGGACGCTTAACCGACTGCGCCACCCAGGCGCCCCATAAACCACAACTTCTTTATCCATTCATCAGTTGATGGACATTTAGGCTCTTTCCATAATTTGGCTAGTTGCAAGTGCTGCTATAAACATTGGGGTACAAGTGCTCCTATGCATCAGCACTCCTGTATCCCTTGGGTAAATTCCTAGCAGTGCTATAGGGTAGATCAATTTTAATTTTTTGAGGAACCTCCACACTGTTTTCCAGAGCGGCTGCACCAGTTTGCATTCCCACCAACATGCAAGAGGGTTCCCGTTTCTCCATATCCTCACCAGCATCTATAGTCTCCTGATTTGTTCATTTTAGCCACTCTGACCGGCTTGAGATGGTATCTCAGTGTGGTTTTGATTTGTATTTCCCTGATGAGGAGTGACACTGAGCATCTTTTCATGTGTCTTTTGGCCATCTGGATGTCTTCATTTCTAACCAGAACTCAATTGCCATTTTTGTTGTTCCCTTGAAAGTAATGTGTGTTTTTCTTTGGATGCTTTTAAGACTTTCTCTTTGACTTTGTTTTCAGTGACTACCTTATGCCTACAGTTACTCTTCTTTGCATCTCAATTTCCCTGAATTTCTAGGAAATATGGTTTTATATCTTTTAGTAATTTTGAAAAATTTCAGCCATTTACTCATAAATATTTTCCTCTACATTACATTCCTCTCCTCTTGTCCTGAGACTTAAGTGAATATTAGATTATTTCATATTATCCCACAATTCTCATACACCTAAAATTTTTTTTTCACAAGGGTAGTCTTTGATCTGCCTTAAAGTACATGTATTCTTCCTTCTGTTGTGTTCTACAACACACATGATGCCACAGTGGAAGGAAATTTCTATCCAGTCTCATCGCACTTATTTTTTTTCTATGTACCTCTGTTATTTTTTAACTCAACTATAAATACTAACTTCTAACTGACCTCAATTCTTTACCAACCGTGCAAACAACAACACATTACTCCTTCTGATGAATAGTTTACTTCATGACATCTCCTTGACCAAAAGCTTCCAATGAGCTCCTATTGTCTACCAAATTTTGTATCAACTCCTTAGCCTTGTTTGAACGTTTTTCATAATATGGTCCCAATTTATGATATTCTGGATTATCTCCTATTATTTATTTAAGAATTCAACAGATATTTATTGAGTGCTTACCAAGTGTCAAGCACCATATTAGGCACTGCTGACCAAATAGTGAGCAAAACAAGTATAGTCCCTCCTCAAGAATGCCATTAACTCTGGTGATTGGAGTCTACATTAATATAATGATCACACTAAAAAATCATAAAATTACAATTCTAATTTTAGTAGCAGAGTTTCATGGTGCACTGAAATAATACAATAGTACATTATGACTAGATTAAGAGGGTTGAAAGCTCTTCTCTCATAAAGCAATGATTCATGATGAAAAATGAAAATGAATATAAGGTGAATTCAATGAAGAGAAAGAAAAAAAAAGAACATTTTCAAAATCTCTGTGGCAGAATGTAGACTGGACCATGTAAGGAACTAAAAACCGTGCTGTTTGAATGTGGAGAATAAAGGGTTCCAATTCTGAGATGAAATTAGATAAGTAGACTGGGAACCAGGTATGCAGTGCCTTGTAGGATTTCAGACTTCACTTCAAGATCAGTGGAAATTCATTGAAGGTTTTCAAGTAGAGAGGTGACATGCTCAGACTTGTATTTAGGGAAAAAAAGATTATGATGGCTGCTATGGAAAATAGATTTGAAAGAAACAAGGACAGATATGTGTAGAGTGGTGCAGTTAGGAAGCTACCGCAGCTCAGGCTAGAGATGATGGGTTTGTACTAGAGTAGTTGCTATGGTTATGTAGTTGCTATGGTTATAGAGAGAAATAAATAGACTCGAGAAACATGTAGATAAAATCAACAAGTCTTGGTGGTAGCTTTGATATGGTGGGTGGGTTATGCAAAATCAAGAGTGATTCTTAGGGGTTTGGCTTATTTAATTTGGTGGAAGATAAAACCATTAATTATTAAACAGTGGGGGGAAAAGTCCATCTCTGGGTTTGTTTTGGAAATATGAATTTTAAGATGGCTTTGATTTATCCAAACGGAGCTTGGAAGAATTCAGTAGGAGGTATAGGTCCACAATTGAAAGTAATGGGCTACGTTGGTGGTATAAATTTTGGAGTCATCTGAATATTAGTGATAAATAAAGATAGATGTAGATGAGATCATCTAGGAAGATTACATAAAATGAGGAAAGAATAGGACTACAGAAAAGTCTTAGGTTTGCTCTATATTTTGTCACTGGTTGGAGAAAGATCAGTCTGAAACAGTAAAGAGCTGGACAAACCAAATAGGTCAGAAAAAAAGCTTAAAAAAAAACTGTTAGTCTGGAAGTCAAGGGAAAGATACTAATTCCAAAAGGAGACGAAAATGCTTATCAAATTAGACAAAAATCAAATATTGTTCCATTAAATTTGGTGGTGTTAAAGATATCATAATAATATTTAAATCTGTCTCAGTGGAATATATGGTGATATATGCCAGGCTGCAGGAGGTTGTGTGTTTAAAAGAGTTAAAAAGAACTGGAGAAAAAAAAAATAAGAGGAGAGAGAAAAAAAGAACAGTGTGGAAATATTTAAAATCTCTGAATAAACCCTATAAAAAAAGAAAGAGATTACATATCTATACATGCATTTCATAAAATCTTTTCTAAAATAGAAGAATTGTACCTACATAAGAAAGGAACATACCACCTTGTGGGGAATTGAGTGAAATTAGATCTTAATAGGGAAATACCTTAAAACGGGAAACAGAAACTGGCTTTCTAAGATTAAAAAATAATAATAATAAAATAAGTTTATAGGGCAAACATGGCAAAAAAAATCATAACTTGTCTTGTGCCCAACATAATCAGAATTGAAGTAAAACTCACATACTGAAAAACCCAGAGATTTTATGTGTACTACTTGATTTTTGACAAGTGAATTGCCATGTAGTCACTAACTGAAGACAGATGCAAAATATTACCACCTAAAGTTTCCCGATGCCTCTTTCTAGTCATTATCATCTACCATAATCAATTTTCTTATTTCTATCATCATCTTATTTCCATCCATCTTATTCATTCATATAATGTAACTACACAGCATATACTACTTTGTGACAGGTTTTTTTCTTTCCTTCAACATAATATTCTGGAGGTTTATCCATGTTGTATCATTGCTGAGTGGTATTCCATTGTATGAATATACCAAATTAGTTTATTTGCTTTTCCATTGTCAGTTGGTGTATTCGGTCACTTTTTATTTTAAGAATTTAATATTTTTATTGTCAATTACTAGAAGTACACTATTTAATTAAAAAATGAATGCCCATTTAAAATTCATACCGGTTTTTTTTTTTAATTTTTTTTTCAACGTTTATTTATTTTTTGGGGGACAGAGAGAGACAGAGCATGAACGGGGGAGGGGCAGAGAGGGAGACACCGAATGGGAAATAGGCTCCAGGCTCCGAGCCATCAGCCCAGAGCCCGACGCGGGGCTCGAACTCACTGACCGCGAGATCATGACCTAGCTGAAGTCGGACGCTTAACCGACTGCGCCACCCAGGCGCCCCATATACCAGTTTTTTAAATTAGGTATATTTTTTATTGTAGTAAAGTATATATAACATAAAATTTATCCTTGCAACCATTTTTAAATGGACAGTTCAGTATCATTAAATACATTCACATTGTTATGCAGTCATCCCCACCATCCATCCCCAGAACTTCTTCTATGTTGCAGACTGAAACATTGTACTCATCAAACAATAAATCCCCCTTTACCCCTTTTGCCCTACCCCTGGCAACCATCATTGACTTTTCTCTATATTTTTGACTATTCTAGGTAACTCATATAAATGGAATCATATTGTTTTTGTCCTTTTGTGGTTGGCATATCTCATTTATCTCAATGTCGTCAAGGTTCATCCTGGTTGTAGCATATGTCAGAACTTCGTTCCTTTTTAAGACCAAATATTTCACTCTGTGCATATTTTATTTTATTTTATTTTATGCATATTTTATTTATCTATTCATCTGTCAATGAATACTTTTGTTGCTTCTACCTTTTGGCTATTGTGAATAATGCTGCTAGGAACATAGGTATATATATGTCTGCTTGAGTCTTGGCTTTCAATTCTTTAGGGTACATACCCAGAGCTGAATTGCTGGATCATGTGATAATTAGTTTTCAAATTTTTTGAGGAACAACCATATTGTTTTCCATAGCAGCTGCACCATTTTACATTCTCATCGGCAATGTAAAAGTGTTCCAATTTCTTCACAACCTTAATGACACTTAATAGTTGTAGCAGTAGTATTTTATAACAGCCATTCTGATGGTATGAAGTTGCATTTAATTGTGGTTTTGACATTTATTTCCCTGGTGATTGGTGACAGTAATTTTTTCATGTACTTATCGGCCATTTGTATATCTTCTTTGAAGAAATACAGATTTAAGTTCTCTGCCCATTCTTAATCAGGTTTGTTTGTTTTTTCTTATTGAGTTATAGGAGTTCTTTATAATATTAGGGATATTAACTCCTTTTCAGATATACAGTTGGCAAATATTTGTCAAGTAACTTTGAAGGATAAAAAATCAGGTTGGCCTGAGATTTCTACAAAAGAACACATGGTGCAGTAGAAAAACAGAGTGAAATACCCAGGACAATGTAGGACAGAAAGTATGAGCCATGGATTTTTGGCCTGACAAGATGCTTTCAAGTGTATAAGCTATAGAAAAACCAGTATTAAGTACTCAAGAACTCAGAAAATAGCATTTCCTCCAAAAAAATGTCATAAAGAATTTATCAGTGTATTAATCTCAGTCAACCAATGTGTGTGGTGAGCACAGGATATAGAATACAATATACCATTATTATATTCTGAGATTAAAATAAATATGGACATTAGAATAAAAAAGAATGGTAAAGCTGTATATTGTTTCAAGGTAGGAATTTTATAACCTATAAAAAATTAAACATTAGTGGGAAAAACGGTAGGAAAGGTAATAGTTACACTGATGACATTATTCCTAAGACTCAGCAGACAAACGACCTAATTTCAAGTTCAAACCATGTTCAAAAGAGTAGGAGTATATTTAAATGTACAAAAGTAAACAGTTGGGAAGTTAATACTTTCAGAGGAGTGCTATAAATTGATTAACATTTCAATATTCATTGTATGCTGACTTAGATGAAAGATCAAAGCTTTATGTTAAGACTAGGAATGCAGAGATTGCAAGAAAGGAGAAAAACAATGTAGGCATTTAGAATAAATAACAACAAAACAGCATTTGGCATGTGAGTGAATTGAGAGGTAAAGTGGAAGAAGAGAAAATAATTCTGAGGGCTTTCCTTGGAAGGTTGATGAAAGAATAGTGATGCTTTCTGAGTTCAGGAAGATTAGCATAAGAGAATAGTTAAAAGGACATGTGAGCATTTCTGCTTTTCTATGTTGATGTTGATTTAGCTGGATTATCACCTGGCCTACTGGCTATGTCAATTTCAATTCCAGGTGACTCAGAGGAATAGTGCAATACTCAATTGAAAGGACAAATTCAAGGGACAGATATTGATCAACTTTGTCTTCTGTTTACTCATGAAAAGAAACAATATAGATACGTCTCAGGAAAATAAACATGACTATAGGAATTCCAAGACAATGGGGGGCATGATAGTCGTGGGTAGGATGTCAGGAGGATGAACCTGAGTCCTGATGCCTCTATTTCTGAAAAACCAGCAAGGGGTTGCAGCTACAAGGGGACTTCATTTGTCTATTAAGAAACACAGATGCTCTCTTTTGTCAACACTAAAATAAAGAGTACATCTCAGAGAAGATATATCACAACATATCAAGAACTATTCTTAAGCTATGAGAATGAAATTAATAAAGCTAATAATATGTTGTAAAATAAATCTGAATTGATATAAGGAAACATGGTTAAGAAACGTAGAAATAAGAGTTGCTATTAACATCTACTCAAAATGAAATGCATATGACATAATATTAAGCAGGAATATGTCTACATGTAATTGTCAATATATAATAACAACTAGTTACACATGATGAGAAAGAACAGGGATGTTGCATTCTTGAAGTGTTTTTATTAAATAGGAAAACTACATCCAGACTTGCAAATGTATTTTTGGAGCTACTACGAAGATACACAAATTTTTAAAAAGGGAAGTAGCTCTTTTATATGACTAAGATTTAAAAAAATTGAGAGAAGAGGCATAACTTACAGAAAGATAAAAACTACAGGCAGAGCAATGAGTAGATGTTCTCCTTATGAGAAAAAAACAAGAGAAAATAGACCAATGTATTTAAATTTTGTGTAAGTTAAAACTTCCTAACTAGGGGCACCTGCGTGTCTCAGTTGTTTAAGTGTCTGACTTCAACTCAGGTCAAAATCTCATGGTTCGTGGGTTCAAACCCTGAGTGGGGCCCTGTACTGACAGCTCAGGGTCTGGAGCTTGCCTGGGATTATGTGTCTCCCTCTCTCTCTGTCCCTCCCCCACTCTCTGTCTCTGTCTCTGTCTCTCTCTCAAAAAGAAATAAACATTAAAGAAAAAAACAAACAAAAACACAACTTCCTAACAAAAAGAGCTTTGAGATACTGGTTGGGACCTTTTTTTGGTTTTGTTTTCAGAAATATTAAGTTTAAGTCTTGACTCTCATTTGTGTTTTTAGCAATGCCAAAGTCACATAAGACTCTGCATAAGCTTGTTCTCACACTCTTAATACTGGTGTTGAAATATGTAAAGATTCTTTATGCCAAGAATGCTGACCAGCTTATCTCTATCAATTTTAAACAATAGAGCAAATGATCTTTAATTGTATCAGGAGAATTTGGTTAACTATAGGGAAGAATTTCCTGCTGGAGAGGAATGTTAAGCATGGACATGAAATCCTATGGGACCAGGTAATAATAATAAACACAGGGAGATGAAGCACAGCTGGATGATGGTTGCATAGGAATTCACTGCTGAGCTTGTCAGCCAGGTGTGCCCAGAGAGGCTGATTCAAACACCGATCACCATAGGAGAGGAGGGCAAACGAGAGAGTGGGGTCTTATGGTATGAAAAATGGCTTGGGATCACTTCAGATCTTTCAAGCCCATGAAACTTGAACCAGTCCAGGGCTAATGCCGTTGTGTTCACTTTGTACAGATCTCCCTCCAAATCTGGAAGACTTCTAGGACAGGTGAGTAATTGACCTCACTGTTATTAAGTGCTAAGTAACAACTTTACAAGCATTATCTTATTTAATAATTACAAGGAACTTGATAAGGAAAACAAAGAAGGTATTACTTCAGTTTGCATTTTACAAGAGGCTATTAGAACTTTACCCAAATTCCCATAGCAGGTAAAGTATGTCAGTCTTACATATTCTCAGTCAAGAATATACATACTCACAGGGGCACCAGGGTGGCTCAGTCGGTTGAGTGTCCAACTTCTGTGCGGGTCATGATCTCGCGATTTGTGAGTTCGAGCCCCACCTCAGGCTCTGTGCTGACAGCTCAAAGCCTGGAGCCTGCTTCAGATTCTGTGTCTCCCTCTCTCTGCCCCTTCCCTGCTGTGCTCTCTCTCTCTCTCTCTCTCTCTCTCTCTCAAAAATAAAAATTTTAAAAAAAGAGAGAGAATATACATACCATACACAGATTCAATTTTATTTTGAAAATACAGCAGATTTCAATAAGTATGGATTAAACAAGACTAAACTATTAGACTTTGTTAATTTGTTTACTGAGTTACCGATTTAGTTAGAAAATTATAAATGCTTAGAGAAATGTAATTTCTCATTAATAAATTATTACGTGTAGTTACTGATAAAATGTCTCATTTCCTTTTTATGTTAAGCTATTTTCAGATTTTTATAAACCCTATTAAAATGCATCTATTATTTGCTAGAGTTAAAAGATTAGTTGCTCCCCCCCCATGCATGAGAAAATGGAATAATCCTCATTTCTGACAATTTTTGAAGAAACTGTGCTCTGAAGGAAAAACAAATTTCAATCATATACGATTTGCCTTTCAATAACACATTTATGTCCTTTATTTGGCCTCCAGTAAAATATGATTATGTTAGATCACATTTCCTTAGATATATACAAATTAGGCATATTGCACAATGGATAGGAATTACTTTCCTAATGTTTCACAATAGCTAGAATTAATTGAAATCCTTTAGGGTATATGAGGCCGGAAGTGTGTCGTGTTCATGGTATAGTAGGAAATAATTAGATCTGTAGTGAAGAGACACTCCCAATTAAATCTTTATGGGGAAATGATTCTGAAATTAGCTCTAAGGAAATTGAATGGAAGCAAATCATAGGCAGAATGCAATACTCATGCATAGTATTAACAAGTATATTTTATATGTTTGCATGGAACTATATTATCTCCCTTTGAGTCAGAATATAATTTGTGTGATGTATTAGAGAAAGTTAGGTCTACACCAGATGAACTGAAAAAAAAACAAAGAAAAAAACATGGAAACATTTTTGTCACAATGGGAAGTAAAGTTAATAGCCACAGTCAAAATCTCACTTGTAATCATCAAATTACATCAAATTCATATATAAACCTTAATAAGAGAAATTATGAAAGTAGTTAATATTCTAGAGTGCATATGAAACAGATACAGATTGCTACAGAAATTTCTTTTTTATTTCGGTTTTATTGAGATATAATAGAAATACAGCACTACATAAATTTAATGTGTCCAGCATAATGACTTGACCTACATATGCTGTAAAATGATTACCACAATAAGTTTAGGGAACAACAGAAAAATCTCAAGTTTTAGATTCCAGAAGTTGTCTCTAGATCTCTGTTATTAAATGTATTTAATTAATACAGTATTTACTAGGCCACATGAGCAATACTGTATAAGATCTTCTATTTCTAAGGTAATTGGTAAGATTTATAAAATAAAACTGTCTTGATTTCACATGAAACTGGGTAAATTGTGAAAAAGTCTGAAGTGCATGTATATGAATGCCCCAATTCTTGTTTTATTGCCTTATCTTGCAAGTTGTAGTATAACATCTCCTGTTATACTATACTATACTATACTATACTATACTATACTATACTATACTATATTATACTATACTATACTATACTATACTATACTATACTATACTATACTATACTCCTGTTTCATTTATTTCCAAAAGCATTTAAATAATGGGGCGCCTGGGTGGCGCAGTCGGTTAAGCGTCCGACTTCAGCCAGGTCACGATCTCGCGGTCCGTGAGTTCGAGCCCCGCGTCGGGCTCTGGGCTGATGGCTCAGAGCCTGGAGCCTGTTTCCGATTCTGTGTCTCCCTCTCTCTCTGCCCCTCCCCCGTTCATGCTTTGTCTCCTTCTGTCCCAAAAATAAATAAACGTTGAAAAAAGCATTTAAATAACACAATTTCAAAGTATGAAATGTTGGGATGCCTGGGTGGCTCAGTCAGTTGAGCGTCTGACTCTTGATTTCAGCTCAGGTCATGATCCCGGGGTCATCAAATCAAGTCCCATATCAGTCTCCTCACTGGGAGTGGAGCAGGCTTAAGATTCTCTCTCTCCCTCTCTCTCTGTCTGTCTGTCTGTCTCTCTCTCTCTCTCTCTCTCTGCTCCTCTCCCTCTGCCCCTCTCCCTGCCCAGGTGCTCTCTCTCTCTTTCTATAAAAATAAAAAAAAATAAAAAACAAAGTATGAAATGTTTATATAACTCTTCATGTAACTGAAGCATTTTACATTTGGGAGGGGCTATACAATTTTATAAATAAGAACATTTAGATTCACAGAGGTTATAGAACTGGTCGCCTTTACGAAGTCTGGTTGCTTGCTACACCTCTGCAGCTTGAAGGGAGTCCAATACTTCCAGTCTTAGGTCTTTAGTTTGAACATGGAAAGGAAATGCCTCTAGTGGGTAGCTGCTTGCTCGTATTTGTCGATCCTTAGACAAACGTTCAGTGCATATTGAAAAGAAACACTTCTTAAAAGTTAAATTTGAGGACATTTATGCTCATGCTGAGGTGCAGCTTTAAATGTTTTCCTGGATCATTATTGACATTCAATTATCGTGTGGAAAGATTGTGGCCTCCAGGTTTTTGCCATAATATTCCAATTATAATTTACATAGTGCTTCCAGTGATTGGCAAGAAGGAGACTGCGGTGTTATTCACATGTGGAATTTCAGTCTTCGATGAGTAAGCTATTATGTATAAAAGGAAGCATTTTAAGCAAATTGATTTTCTGTGTAGAGCTTTAGCCCAAAAGGACTTCTCTGCACAAAAATCAAGATCAATAGTTCTAAGCAAAGCTAAATTGAATCATGTCACTGCTTCAATTTTATAATAGTTTTAATGTAAGATAAATAATAAACTTGCTTTGGAATCTTTCTTGTTGGTTGTCCTAATTTCAATAACAATCAGTGTGTATTTCATTACACCACTTGCTGTTGACATCAGAGCCATAAGTAAATTTACAGTAGAGGAGGCCCATGTTATGCATGTCAACCAAGGGCAGCATGTCTCACATGCCTTGTCATCTATTTAACCGAAACACTGGTAGAACTCAACTCTATTATCATTAAACTCTGAATTTATGGATGTCATGTGAAAGAATAAAAATGAAGAGAGCAATTGCTGCTACCATGGGGGAGTTGAGGTTAATATTTGGGTAGCTTTATGTTAATGTGTTAAATTATGACAAATGATAATATTTTTAACATAGGAGGCGTGGTTTCTCCAAAGAGAAAGGGCTGTTTGGGTTTAGGTAATTATTCTGACAATTCAAGCTTATAATGCACATTTGTTCTGATAACAGAACTATTTGGGGAGAGACAGACTGATGCAATTAATTAACTGGTAGAAGGAAAGGGAAGTAGCATTTGTTGGGTGCCCTCTGTATGCAGACAGCGTATGTGTTATCCTTCACATCCACCAAACTAATAAAACAAGTGTTTTAATTTTTTCAAATTTTTATTTATTTTTGAGAGAGAGACAGAGAGAGACAGAGCGTGAGTGGGGGAGGAGCAGAGAGAGGGATACTCAGAATCTGAAGCAGGCTCCAGGCTCCGAGCTGTCAGCAGTGAGCCTGATGCAGGGCTTGAACTCACCAACCGTGAGATCGTGACTGAGCCAAAGTCCAATGCTTAACGGACTGAGCCACCCAGGCACCTCTAAAACAAGTACTTTTAAACTCCTACTATGCTAGGAGTCAGATCTATAATGTTGGACCAGAAAGATATAGTTGATGCCTTTATAGAGCTTACAATAACCTTGCAATGGTTGTCTAGCCCCAAATTATGATTAAGCAAACAAGAGCCAAGAGAAGTGAAATAGCTCGCTCAAAGTCACACTTTAGGAAGGGGCAAGGACAAGATCCAAACTCAAGACCGTCTGTCTTCAAAGCCTGACATATTCCATATCACAGTGCCACAAACAAAGTCAGGTGCATAATATCTGCTCAAGTATGTAATAACGCACGTGCCTACATGTATTCCTTTGGCAAACTTCTAGGCCCCTGGATTTCTCCCGGTTTAAAAAAAAAAAAGAAAGAAAAAAAGCAGTTCATTTTTCAAATCTTGGCAGGTGCTTATGTCTGGGCCTGAGTACATTTCATTACATTTCACTGTCACACAGAAAAGCTTTTTTTAAACTGTAATTTGCACATATTTTTGAAAATTAATTTAATAAAATATTCACTGAAAACAAAGATTAATTACTCCAGGTTTGTCAGCCAACACAACCGAGTGATGACTGTGGTTTTCTTTTTTGAAACAGTTGTTACTTAGACACAAATTATGATGCATTTTTGGAAGCAGATAATTCCTAAATTCATATTAACTGCTTCATAAATCATAGGCCAACTGAAAAATTAATGAAAACGCACTAACATGTAGGTGTGTGTAAAAGGAGGCAAATATAAGGCTAAAAACTAATACAACCCTCAGGCCTTTTATTTCTTCAGAAATTAGTTAACTTTACCGTCGATCTCATTAGGAAATAAATTTTTAGTAAGAAATTTCTGAAATATTTAGTATTTTTAGTCACGGGAAGTTGTCTAATTATCTTCTTTTTTAAAAAGCCAGTTTGAAAAGATTTAAGCCTGAAATATTTAGTATTTTTTTAGTCATAGAAAACTGTATAATTAACTCTTCCTTTTTCAAAATACTTTGAGAAAAAATTGAAGCATGTAGACTATGCTTAGTTTGTGTTTGGAAATGGATGTGTTAAGGATATTTGAATGACACCATCTGCACGTGGTCCCTGATCATTGCAAGTGCAAAATTTCTTCCCTGCAACATTACCTCCTGATCACTATGTTATACAACTATGATTGGCCTTTGCTATGTCCCAGGCGTAAGTTCATGCATTTGGGACGTTTTTTCAGGTACTTAGTGAATACAGCAGGAAAGAAAAAAAAATAGCAAGCCCGGCCCTCATGATGCTCACATGTTCCTCTTCTTGCCAGGTTTCTGCAAATATATTCTTTCCTACCTTATGATAATTACTCCCCTTCTTTCAAATACTCCTTCAGTGCTAATGTTCCCTGAGGCTTTAATAACATCCTTCTCTCCATATATGATTTTCATGTGTAACATTCAACAATCCCCTAGAGTTTGCTCTGAAATCTGTACCTTCCTACCCTTGACCTCTCTTGCACTCCCAAGTCAATATGCCCAGGTGCTTACACGAGTCCATTTGGAAATCTCAAAGTCACTTCACACACAATATGTCCTGAATGAAAGCACTATTCCCCTTCCCTTCTAAAGACACCTTTTCTTTTTTTTTTTAATTTTTTTTCAACGTTTTTTAAATTTATTTTTGGGACAGAGAGAGACAGAGCATGAACGGGGGAGGGGCAGAGAGAGAGGGAGACACAGAATCGGAAACAGGCTCCAGGCTCCGAGCCATCAGCCCAGAGCCGGACTCGGGGCTCGAACTCGCGGACCGCGAGAACGTGACCTGGCTGAAGTCGGACGCTTAATCGACTGCACCACCCAGACGCCCCAAAAGACACCTTTTCTTTACGTAGTGCCCCTTTCATTCTCTATTAACATCATCATTGACCAAGAAGTCCCCCAATATAAATGTCTGTAGTCCGAGTGATTAATAGCTCAGATTTCCAGACCCTGGCAGTCTGTGTTTCTATTCCAACTTTGCCAATAATTAGCTTAGTAATATTGGCAACTGACTTAACCTATTGGAGCCATAATTTGCTTATCTGTAACGTGAGGATTAAGGGTGCTAGAAAGATTGACAGAGGTAATGTGATTAAGAGTTCAGCACCTAGGAAGATATAAATAAAAAGTAGCTTTTGGTATTATCATATTTTTGTACTTATCACGACTCAGTCATTTCTTTTTTTTTTTTTTTAATATTTTTTTAACGTTTATTTATTTTTGAGACAGAGAGAGACGGAGCATGAACGGGGGAGGGGCACAGAGAGAGGGAGACACAGAATCGGAAGCAGGCTCCAGGCTCTGGGCCATCAGCCCAGAGCCCGATGCGGGGCTCGAACCCACGGACCGCGAGATCGTGACCTGAGCTGAAGTCGGACGCTTAACCGACTGAGCCACCCAGGCGCCCCAGGACTCAGTCGTTTCTAAGTGTGCTTGGCAAAGTCCTTGGGTATTGCAAAGCCTTCGGGGGCTTCTTCTTGCTTTGAGTGGGTCTGAGCACCAGGGCCTCCAAATGCTCTCTAAAGTAATATCAGCCCGAGCCCCTCTGATGTCAGGTGATTTATATAATAGAGTTTAGCTGTGAATTTTGATGGAAATGGATTCCACTCTTGAACACAATTTTACAAATCAGTGATGTACTCCTAGCGATGTTCCTTTGTTTTTCTATTCAAACCTAGTTTTTCAAATACTACACTTGAAAAGCCAAATTTCCCACTTGTCCCTGAGTTTTTTCTGAGCTCAAATCTTTAAGGGTGTGCATTTGGCTCAGAACTGCTATCCTGCAGGATGAATTCTCCTGGGAAAAAAAATCTACCTTTTGTGAAAGGTAGACATGCTGTGGTATGTAAGGAGGGGGGACATTCCTGTCTCTCCCTGATACTGCTCTAGTTAGATGAGTTAGAGCTGTGCCATTAATTAACAGGAAGCTCCTTGGGGCACCTGGGGGTGGCTCAATTGGTTGGGCTTTCAAGTCTTGCTTTCGGCTCAGGTCATGATCCCCAGGTCATGGAATGGAGCCCTGAGTAGTGCTCTGTTCCAACAGCATGGAGCCTGCTTGGAATTCCCTCTCTCTTTCTTTCTCTCTCTCTCTCTCTGTCCCTCTCCTGCTCATGCACTCTCCCTCTCTTTCTCTCTCTCTCTCTCAAAATAAATAAACTTAAATTTTTTTTAAATAAATAAAAGGAGGTTCCTTTCCTCTTGAACACATTGCCTACATCTGCAAAGCTACTGGTTTCCAACTGCAAAGCACCCCCCCCCACCCCTACCCCCAAAAACTGTGTGAAGAACGAGCCATGAATAATTACTAGCTTTTGATATATCAGTTTCTAATGAATGTGTTATTTATTTTTAAATGCCAGTGGCATGTCTATTAAATGAAAATCTCCAATGTTGTTTCTAGCATTCCTATAATATCTCACTGTGCAGAAATGAGGCATACAGAACCAAAATTTACATGCTATATTGAATGTGAATTCATGGATAAGTTTAATAGTTAAAATGAGTTATAGGCAGTAACTGATATTCATATATATATTAATTATAAATTTCAGTCAAAATATACGTATGTGAAATTAAAATTTCACTTGTTTCTGTTACTAAATGTAAGTTTTAACTTGAGTCCCTATTTATGACTCACTCAAGCTTCCACTAAGTAAACTCAAATTAGTGTTAGCCCTTTCTGGTTTTCACTAAAACAAAGGATGTCCCTCTCTCCCTTGTTCTCGAGTTACATCTAAATTAGAAGGTTTATGTCATCCACATGATTAGGATGGCATGCCGATGGTGATAATATAGGCGCCTTCTTGACTGTGAGTAACCCTGGGCCTCTTCTAGACTCGGAAGAGACGTAGATCATGACGTCAGGTCTTTGATCATCGGTCTCATCTTCTACAGCCTCAACTACTTCCATCCACAGCTGATGTTGGCCCTCACTTCTATGATTCATACCACATACATTGACGGTGTTCCTCTAGGCACCACAAAGAGACATCGTCTTACCTGGCATCCGATCTCTCCTCTACTTTGGTCTCATCTGTCTCTCTAGAAGCCCTGGGAAATATTCAGAGAGATTACTAATGTTTTCTAGAACTATGGAAAACTTGGGGATTCATTTCAGGTCCTCTTTTCCTAGACACATCTCTTATTTTCTGCTTTTTGATGAAGGCTCCTATTGGTACAGGGACCTTTCTTCTCTCTATTTCTTTCTTCTTGACTTTCTGGTTCACCCGCTCTTACTATTCTCAGGGGTGGAAAACTTGGTTTATTGCTCCCTAGCCCATGACACATTATCATCATTGACCCATGCAAAACACTTTTATGTATACTTGATTTTTCTCTTTTATCCCAGATTCTCATGCCTATTAATAGTGTTTGATATGTATCCTTATATATGTATATATCCTGTTAATATATGTTAATATGTACTGTATTCTTGTATATATGTTTTTGATTTATATAAGAGGCATTATGCTATAAATCTCATCCTATGTATCTTCATGTTCCTGTAGGAAGACTTAATATTTTTGTTTGTTTCTACTTACTTGATAATTAGTATATATCCATGAAATTTTAGTAGGTTGAGCTGTATGAAACTGATATTTTCTTAGAGTAAAAATGGTCAAATATTAGCAATTTCATATGGTTCAACTTAAACTTACCCATCCCCCTAGGGACAGACAACCAGACTGTGGCCAATTTTCTGCTAACACAGGCAGTGCATTGATTAGCAAGCTTGTGTACCTGTCATATATGGCAAGAAATGAGACCTTTGGGTAGTGCTCACTTAATTTCATTAAGAACTGTTAAATTGTTTTCCAGAATGGCTATCCCACTTCTCTGGAAGTCATAGTATAGTGCCATCTCAGACATCACCAGGGTGGCAAGAAATAAATCCCTTTTACTCTTGGACCTCTACAAACCCATTTGGTGTATTTCTCCTTCCCTCTAAACCAGGGCTCAGCCGAAAGGAAGGATGCTCTGTTCTTTGTTGATGACAGGAGGTGTGTGCATTGGCAATAATGATACAAAAAGAAAACTTGGTTAATATTCCTAAATTACATCTCTTATGTGTGGCTTCACTTAGAAGTCTTTCAGTTCTCGTGACAAAATCCCAGCTTGAATTATTTTAGTCAAAAGAAGGATTGACTGTTGAAACCACAGAGCATGGATGCTTTGGAAATAAAAAAAAAATATCAGGGGCTCCAAAAGTAACAGGACTTTTTTTTTCTTCTCCAGTCCTTGTCACTTCCTATCATCTTAATTCTCTTTTACTATAGAATGTTTTTTTTTTAATGTATTGGAAAACAGGTTGACAGCTTCTGAGTTTTACCCCACAATTTTTTTTGTTTGTTTTTTTTTTTTTGCCACCTGAGAGGGTTTACCTTTGTCAGTCAGACTCATTTTGAAAAATCCTGGGGAGTTCTCTGAGATTCCTAGTTTAGATCAGTGTTCATTTCTGGATCACTCGACTTTAGTCAGGGTAGATATAGGGTTATGTATGAACATTTCAGTTTTGAGGGTGTTTTGTGAAGGGAAGAAGAAGTTCCAGGAGACAAGATAGGCGATTACTTAGCCTACATAGATGCTGAGGAGGAAACAACAATGTAAGGGATATAGTGTGTGCTCCCACACTGTTGGGGGAACATTCACAAGGCCATCACTACTGGAATGAAGATTCTGCAATCCGTTTCTTTTGGTCTACGCTTATACCACCTAACACAGCTGTGGGGCTTCTTCGGGAAGGTTAGGACTCTCTCCTAATACATAAGTGTCTAATTAAAACCGAATTCAGCCAGAAAGGGGACCTCTGGACCTTGATGCTGCTCAAGCCATTGTTGAAAAGGAAATCCAAAGTATCACTTTATATTCCTGAGCTTTCCAGAAGCTCAGAGTCATGCAATGACCCTGCATGTCAGAAATTGTTTTCTTGAGGAGATGGGAGGAATATCTATTTTCTAATCAACAGATGAACTTTAAACTGGAGAAATCCTGTTAATGCTGAAGTAAGATATACTAATCCTTAAGACACATTTGGGAGTGAAAGTAACTGGGTGGGGAGGGGTGAGGCAGGCATTAACCATCAGTGACTACACAGGTTCAATCCCTGTCTATAGTTAATGGCACAGGTGTAGAAAAGAATTGTATATTTTTCTGTATGTCTTTTTTTTTTCTCTCTCTCAGGTTCTCTTTTTAAGTGGCTCAGAATAACCTCCTGTGGCCAATTGTGGGTTGAAGATAATTAGCCTTTAATTATCACCAGTTACATTTTCACCTGTTCCACTTGCAAATCCCCCAGAACTTCTAGTTTTCCAATTAGCGTATTCATCCTCCAACAAGCAAGTGTGGGGAAACAGCCTCTCCCTTTGGGAACTAACCCCTTCCCCACTAACCTTTCAAGCTATATTTTAGCTAGTGTAAGAACACCCTTGAGAGGATCGACTTATTTTTATTTGCAATATCTGTCTGCAGAATCTCAGATCAAATGTGTGCCCTCAGTGCAAGTAGCTGAATCCAGGCAGACATTGGGAATACCATCTCTGGGGAGATCCGAATAATGAATATTACTCCAGAGAAGAACAGAAGAATTAGAATTCACTCAAATAGGCAAAACCTTATTTGCAATCTAAAGAAGAGTATTCCTTTCTGTTTGCATATGGATAAAAGTCAAATGCAAAACATGGGAGTGGGGAAAAAATTTTGACTTAGATGTTTTTTTCATCTTCTATCAGGGGACTGAGTCTTTATGTCATTCAAGCAAGAGACAGAAAGGGCCACTGGTGCACAGTGAGGAAGGTGACGGTGGTGTAAGTTTGGAAGAAGTAAAGAAAGATATAAATGGGTGAAACACTTACACAGTTGAGAAGAACTCGTTAGCAACAAGCAGGCAAATGAAAAATAAAACATTCACTAATGCTCCAAAAGAATATTGCAAAAGAAAAAAAAGGATAGCTCACTTCACAGACCTTTTGAGGTTCTATGTTTTTGTTATCATACGGTGCCATATACACCTGATAAGAAAACTATAGAGAAACCTTTACAAAGGCTCTTTGGGGGAATACATACTCATTGGCATGCTAATCATTTATCAGGATGCAAATAATTTAACGATAATGTAGCCAGAGTCCCCAGAGTAAATAATTTCCATTTCCATTACTGTGTATGACAGAAATACCCATAATATTTTCCTTGAAAATTACAGTACTTATTTAATACACTTTGATCCCACTGCAAGTTTTGTCTTATTAATCTTCACTTTAAAGCAGGTAAGTGGAAGATGTTATTTTGCCAACTCACAGATGAAGAAATAATAGACAAGGGGTCAGCCTGGTCACAGAATGAGTTTAATACATATGGTATCTCGGGTTTCTAAACTACTGATTTGGCTTACTCTTCATGAGTTCTTAACGTGAATTTTAATTAACTTGTCACACTTCATTCTAATTGTAGGAAATTAAAAAATATATGTATATATACTTAAAGTGCTATTTGGCCCAGTATCAAGTAATGTAGTTTAAAATTTCATGTCATAAATAAATAAACAAATCTTGCACCTTGAAGTATGCAAGGTACTGAGACAAATGTCTTGAGAAACTCATGTGCAAAGAGTTATGTGTGATGTTCCTTTTGAAACAGGATTTGCAAGTTGCACAAAGCAAATTCGGCGACATAATGTAATCCTCCAGTTCTCAGCATTTTTATTCCCAAATTAGAGGGAAGGAATGACTTTAAAGGAAGGAAGGAATAGGGGGAACAGAAAGAACCAAAAGAAGAAGGAAGAATTAGTAACACCTATTAGTAGTGGCTTGAATTACTTGCTATGCCCATATAACCTGTTGGCTTCAAATGAGAGAGTAATTTGCCTATGTGAGGAAATAGGAAGTGAAGGTAATGAGTTCCTATAGGGTTTTATTATTTATATTTAAAAATGCTGCTAAGGGGATTACATTTTTGTAGGCCTGAATGTCTCTGTTTTCTATAGTACTTTCTACAGGGGCTACATGTACTTCTGACCTGGATGAGAGCAAGTTTGTCCCTTATAACAACCCTGCATCCTTGGCCACCACTCTGGGCTTCACTGCTTATGCCATACTCTCTCACTGATGGACCAACCTTTTTCTCATTGCTACATTTCCCACTGGTTGGGTCTTCTGATGCTTTTGCTTCCCAGAAGCCAATGGCTTTGTTGTCTGACACAATCTTTTTAGCCAGTCTTCAAAACTGTGGTTTCCATGCTTCTTTGGAAATGGTCTAATTTATCTAATATATCAGGAAATGTCTTGAAGTTCTCCAAGCAGTGACCTTGGCAAGTACAGACTTCTGTTTCTCTACATCTCACTGCTCCAAAGAAATTGACCTTTGGTTCACATTAAGCATCTAATATGCGATCTTAAAGCCTTTTGGGTGAGATAGACTTTTATTTCCTGGAGTCATTAAACATTAAGTATTTGGACAACTGAGACATCTTGTCTAGTTGACCGCAGCAAGAATTTAGCTTGGAAAAACAAAAGCGTGGCCTCCAGTTCCTGATGTTAGGAGAGACTCATTATCTGAGAAAGAGGTTGGTCAATGAGCTTATGCGCAACATACCATGGTTGAGGGAAACATCATTCACCCTGAATAGAGAGTAGGTAGGGCTTCTGGTGTTTTATTGTACTGGGACAACCTACACTCAAACTCAGTTGTGGAAAATATAAACAGGGCAAGTGAGAATTAAAACACTGTTAGGAATTCTGTCTTTCTAATGGGAGAGTAATTGCAGAATGGCAAATCCAGCCCTGAAATAGTAAATCCTTGAATATGGACTCATTGAAGGCTACAAGTGTTCATTACATTTATACATTTCCCTTCTCAAGCCCCTCAAAAGTGCCAGGCAAGCAGGCACACTTGTGAGTAAGGCATTATGATAAAATTCTTAGTGGTGAAGTGGCTTATGGTAGTTTTATCTTTGTGGTGTGGTATTTTTAAAATTGGGATGTAATTAACACACAACATTTTAGTTTCAGGTGTACAACATATTGATCTGATATTTGTATATAGTGAAATGTAGCATTCTATTCTGATTTGTCAAATCAGCTCCCAGAAGCTGCTTTCGCTTTTACAAGGCCATGTATCCGTATGTGTGTGTGTGAGGCATGGATTCCATTAAATATTATGTTTCTATTTTGACACTATGTATTACTCATGACACAGAATAAGGAACAGCATATTTCCTATTCTCAGAGATTGAAATTATTTGATTATGGAGAGACATTCATGAAATTGTGTCCAAAAATTGAGATCTATGCTACTAATAATAACATCTACAATTAATTGCTGACCTGTTATATGTTAGCTACTGGCACTTATTATTTACATTTATTATCTCTTTTTTATTATCGTAACATAGCTGGAAGTTACGGCTGTGAGTCCCGAATGGCAGGTCAAGGCACACTCACAAAGGCAAAGGGCAATGATTCTCTAAAAAAATACAGTGACATCAGTTAGTCCCTGTACAAACCAGTATCCCAAGATAGTTCACTGTTTTTTTTTTCATTTTTTTTTTAATGTTTATCTATTTTAGAGAGACAGAGGCAAACAAGGGAGGGGCAGAGAGAGAGGAAGATGAAGAATCCAATGCAGGCTCCAGGCTCTGAGTTGTTAGCACAGAGCCCCATGTGGGGCTTGAACTCATGAACTGCGAGTTCATGACCTGAGCCAAAGTCGGATGTTTAACTGACTGAGCCATCCAGATGCCCTGATAGTTCACTGTTTTGACATTAGTTTGCTACAGTGACATCATATCTTTCACTGACATCATATCTTTGTAAAGCTGGGTTTTCAGTGGTTACTATAATGAAAATAAAATGCTATGCAAAATGTCATGTGGAACAAGAAATGATGGTGGCAGTTTGTATAATCTTTGGAATCAAACTTTTGATTCCAAGTTTGAGAAGTTGCGCTATGCCCGTAAGTACTGAACTGTTAAGATGTAAATGCATATTAAATTTTTGGATTTACCAGCTAATAAATAGAACCTTTTAGATGCCTCTTTTGGCCTAAGGGTACTGTGATAATATTAGTAAGACACTAAGTGTGCCTTAAATGAAGAATGTTTGTATTACTATATCACTTAGGACTTCATTGGGTATATAAGTAACTGACTGAATTATGGTTATTAAAAACTAAGTTATTTCTCCCACATAACTTGAAATCTAAAGGTAAGCAGTTCAGTGCTATTGCAGCAGTTCGATAAGATAATAAATGCTGGTTGTTTTTTTTTTTCTGGCATTCTATTCTGCCCCCATCCCTAGCAAGCTATCTCATGAACACTTGGTCAGAATATAGTTGCTTTTGCCCAGGTATCACATCCATGTTCAAGGCAAGAATAAAAGAGGGTGAGAGAGGCCAAGGACATCAATCTCTAGGAAAAAGGGAACAAACGTCTTCCCATGAGCTACCAAGCAGATTTCTGTTTGTATCTTATTGACCAGAACCATTTGTATGGCCACTCCTTGCTGCAAAGGTGTCTGGGAAAGATAGTGCTTACCATTTCTAGCATCATGCAGTGAAGACAGCTGAGGGGATTGAGCATGGTGTTTTCTTACTTAGCAACAGTATCTGCTTCAATTAAGTACTGCCATCTTTAGGGTTATCATGTCTTATTTAGAAGGGGTTAACCCTGCTAAATGGTTGAGCTAGGATTATGTTCAAATGTCTCTGTTTCCTAAGGGCATGTTTTGACAATTATGGTTAGGTACCATGTCTACTTTCTTTGTCTTTTCCCTTCCATATCAGGCTCCTCTGCCTAAACTTCATGACCCATTCCTGGGGCACTGAAGCATTCCACGGGAGTAAGGGAAGGGCTACCGTAGATAAAAGCACAAGAGTTCTGAAAACTGAAGAGAACTTGGGTTCTGTGTAACAGGAGAGAGGAAGAGATGATGTTTCCTGAAGTGAACACTGCTGTAATAAGATAAGTGTACAAGAAAAGTCAAACTGGGAATAGTTTGACTGTTGTCATTAACATGTGTACATCATTGCTTTGAGGCTATCTCGGCACACCCATTGTGCTCGGATTCCTCAAATGCTTTGTTACTCTGCTGGCAGAAACATGAGATTAGTATGATGAATTTTTGTTTCGTTTCCTCTGTCATTAGGATGGAAGACATTTCTTGAAGCGTCTTCTATGAATTCAAACCATAATGATAAAATGTGGTTACTCACAGGCAAAGACTTGATGTGGAAATGGTAAATGATTCTCTTCAGATTCTTCTTATAAGAATCTGAGGCGTAGGATTTGCGAGATATGAGGGAGAAGAGAAACAGTTGAGACCTGTTAAAAACAAAAACAGTTTTGTTACCAACTTTTGAGCAATGTTTCATTCCAAATATAGTGACATTAGACTCCCATCAAGCGTAGGATGTGGGATTGCACTTGTTCAAGTATTTCATTTGGCAGCAGCAGAGGAGAATATAATTTGCCAAGAAACGCTTCACTCTGTCTCCCTTAGTAAATGGAGAATTCATTATCAATAAGAAGCGGTACAGGAGATCTATTCACTTGGTGACTGGGAGGAGGGTGCCCCAGTTTTTATTATATGCCCTTCTTTTGCCAGGTTTTGAATTCAGTCATAAAAGTTGGATAAACTATAAAAATTGGACAAACAAAGATGTTTTTGTCTCATAAATCCATAACTTGAAATGACCTGCATTTTTCCAGCAAGGAACAGTCTGTGGCTTAGAACTCTTTCTGCTTTAAGGAAACCCATTTAGATGACAAGGGATAATATGACAACGTGTAAGCTTCTTATGTAGGGCAGCAATCCATTACTGTTAGCCCTTCTGATTGATTAATAAATTATTGTTTATTAAGTGTTCCCCATGACGTTATGTTGTGCTGTACAGCACTTGTTTGATTGATTATACTTATAACATTCATAAAACAATATGTTTCCTTTGTGAAACATACCTTAATTAAAGACAATGATATTTAAAAATGCAAAGCATAGTAATTATACACAGCCATGCTGCTTTTGAAAAAATCAAGCTTACTGTTTTCAAATTTATGGCTGCTGGCATTTTTTTTTGGTCACAGCATCGTATTGCCCAGCAGCACCTTGCAAAGCAGTTGATTACTCTTCTTTGTATACAAAAACCCTGTACACAAGCCTCGGAAGAGAAAGGAGGATCCATGGGTACAGGTATTTCTTCTGTAAGAGACACAGACCAGCATCGCTTACATTCAAAATTGGCCATTTTGATGAGTGGCACCAGATGAGACATAGGGTCTTCTAAGAACTAAAGCAAGAATTGAAATAAATGTTGCTCATAATATTAAATTACATAAAAAGTCTAGCTATTTCAGAAAGCATGATTAGTATGAATGATTCTCCAAATTGACAAAACCTTATGATTCATTCAAGTAAGATTATTTTGTGTTTACTTTAAGCCAAGTATTGTACAACTTGCTGAAAAGAGCATGGTGAAGAAGGCTGACATAATCTCTGTCTGTCATGGGCTTAGAGTATATAGTACAGGGAATGAAATATAAAAAATATTATGACAAGGGGAAGCATGAAGAAGTTAGGAAACATAAAAAGAGACAGTAATCTGTCTAGAGTAGTCTAGAGGAATTTATGGAGGGCAGTAAAATCTTTGAGGATAAATGGAAGCCTAAATCCAGATTTAGCTGACTGAAGTGTGTGTGTGTGTATGTGTGTGTGTATGCGTGTGTGTGTGTGTGTGTGTGTGTGTGTGTGTGTGTGTATGTTTTGGGTAGGAAGATGTGAGTAGGTGTGGGGAAAAAAAGTATATGCTGTAATATGCTGTATATACTGATTCATGAATACTGCCAAGATTGACAATATTGGACAAAGAGAACATTAGTTGGCTTTTGAAATAATTCATATCAGAGATTGAGATGACCTGAGGTATGATGAGAACTCGAAACATATTCTGATAAATTAGATACAAAAGGCAAGAGAAAGCCATTATGAAACCTTAGCTGATGACTCAACTAACTCAGTGGTACCCATCAGTGAGACCAAAGACACAGAGCGGGTTGGAGAGTAGATCAGACGGTATGCTTAATTGTGTGTTTTTGTTGAATTTTAGAAACCTAGAAAATAATCTAGTAGAAGAATCTTCGTAGTAGTTACATGTTTCTGAAGCTCAGAAGAGATGGGAGTTATCAACCTATAGATCAGCTAGTATGTGAAGATCCTACACATGCAGATGGAATCTTTCAGAGACTATGTAGATGAAGAAGATGATAGAAACCAGGGTATAACCTGGATGAACATGAACATTTAAAAGATCTAGTAAAAAGTGAAACCTAGTAAGGAGACAAGTTACAGTAGCTAAAGAGAGACTTTTTTTTTAAGTGTGAAATATAGCAGAGGTTATCAAACTTCTTCTGCAAAAAGCCAGATAGTAAATATTTCAGGCTTTGTGAGTCATATGGTCTTTGTCCCAACTACTCAACTCTGAGATTAGTCAATGTTTCCAGATGGTGCCCAGGGATGAAGTAGTATGAGGATTGAGAAGGATCCATAAAGTTTAGTGTAACCAGTTGGTGGTAATTCTGGTGAAAGCACACTCTCTGTGGAGCGTTGCAGTATCGGGAGGAATGAATGGGAAGTGAGAAAGGGGAGGCAGCACACAGATGACAACTATGTGGAAACATTTACAGGAGAGAAGTAGAATTGTAGCTGGGGGAACTTGAGGTAGAGGAAGATCTTTATTTTATTTATTTTATTTATTATTTTATTTATTTATTTATTTTATTTATTAAAAAATTGCTTTTTTTGTGTGTTTAAGATGAGAGAGTCCTCAGTATATTTAAATGCCAAAGTGTAGAAGTTAGTAGAATGGGTGAAGGGGTTCAGTTTTCTAAGAAGGCCAGAAGGGTGGATATTGGAAGCAGATATAGAGAGGTTATTTTTCAACTCAAGGGAGGACATACCCTTATTTGTAATAGAAGGGAAGGAAGAAAAGAATGTTTGTAGTTTGGCAATGATATGTAGGCAGAGTTCCCTAGTACTGATTTCTATGGAGAAGAATCTATTCATCTGTCAAAATAGGGAGCAAGATCATGGGCCCAAATATTTGAGGAGAGTGGAGAAGAAGTAAGAAAGTTGAAGTAAGAAAATATAAAAAGAAGTCCTACAAGAGTCCGGTGGCAATTTAATTAAAATGACACCAATCAGCTTGATTGTATGATTCCAGCCCCACCCCCAATCCTCACCATCCAGGATACAGATATGGATAAACTGGACAGCTGGATTGAAATAGAAAAGATTTTCTCAAGGCAGATGTGATTTTAAAAAATCCTGAGATGTGATGAAACAAATGAAAGATACTGGAAAGAAATTAAAGAGATGTTGAAGAAGTGGACTAAGGAATCTAGATAGGGGGAAGAAGACTGGCAGTTTATAAATTAGATACACAGACATGCTTATTAGGAAGATGATCATGTGAAAGAGTACCTCATCTCTAAGAATTCAAAATAAATATATGCAATCAGTAATATCAGTTAACCTCTCTGCTTAACCATTATCCAGACACTAATGCTATCTGCAAGGGCTTTTCAAGCTCAGCTTTCACCAGTACTGCCCAGTTAATGGCGGTACACGTGTGGTTCATCAGTTATATCATGAATAAGAATGTACCTTTGTTAAAATTTCTGTGCCCTTATTGGAACATCAGGAACCATGATAAGAAAAGAGACAAAGAGAAAGTCATGCAGTAGATTATAGAAGAAATAAGTAGAAAATAGTTGAAAGTAGTTGTCACTACCTGTGAGAATACTGCAAAGCAATTCATTATACTTTAGAAAAAGCTAACATATCAACTATACAGTTGTGCAAAAGACATAATCACAAATAAGTGTTTTGGGGAATCTGCGAGATTTCAGTCTCTAGTAGACAAAACATGAAAAAGTCAAATTCTGGCATTTCAGGAAAATAAGCAATTTAAGGCAAAAACACAGGCAGATAGGGACACCTGGGTGGCTTGGTCAGTTAAGTGTTCACCTTTGGCTCAGGTCATGATCTCAGGTTGATCTTCGTGAGTTTGAGCCCCGTGTTGGGCTCTGTGCTGACAGCTCAGAGCCTGGAGCCTGCTTCTGATTCTGTGTCTCCCTCTCTCTCTGCCCCTCCCCTGCTTGTGCTCTATCTCTGTCTTTGTCTCTCTCTCTCAATAAATAAATAAATATTGGAAAAAAACAAACGAACCACAGGCAAGTATAAATTAAATCATATCTAAGAACATTTTGTTTTTTAAATTTATTTATTTAATTTTGAGAAAGAGCACACAAACATAGGGGCAGAGAGAGGGAGAGAGAATCCTAAGCAAGTTCCACACTGTCAGCACAGAGCCCCATGTGGTGCTTGAACTCACGAACCCTGAGATCATGACCTGAACTGAAACAAAGAATTGGACACTTAACCAACTGAGCCACCCAGGTGCCCCTATCTAAAATTATTTTAAAAGAAACTGATATGAAGGCATTTGATAAATTTCTACTAATAATGTCTATTTGAATTGTTCCCCTCCTTTGTGTCAGTAAATGAGTCCTTTTTCTCATTCTAATTTATAGTATTGCATTGCCTTCTTGACTGTTTTAATACCTTATCTTGTAATTATTTGATTCCCAAGCACTATAAGAGTATTAGCAGAGGGTTGAAAATGTCGCTCTAAAGTGTTTAAAAATCATTAACATTTGCAATGTTTCAGATAAGAAAACAATGACAAATTAACTCTCCTTCTCAAATCACACAAAGAGGGACTATGTTGCACATGTGTATGTATGTGTGTATATATACACGTGTGTATATATACACATATATACACATGTATATACACATGTATAGGTACATGTGTATACGTACACATATATGTGTATGCACGTACATGTGTGTATATATACACATACACACATATACATATACACATATACACACATACATATATGTATACCAATATATATATGTGTGTGTGTGTGTGTGTATGTGTATATATATATATATATATATATATATATATATATATTTGTTTGTTTTTCCAAGTGTTAAGAATGTTTTCCTCTGGCCGGGAAAGGATCATATTTTATTAGGTCCTCAGCTCATTTTAGCTCACTTTTTTTTTTTTTTTTTTTTTTTTTACCTTTCATACCTTTTTAAAGTTTAAGGTACAATTTAACTCTAAGTCACAATGGAATAAGTTAATTGAAATTATTTGAGGACATCCAAATCCTTTTAAAAATAGTTAATATGAAGGCAGAACATTCAAAAATACCAACACGAGTTCCTAGCAGCAGTTGCTTCTATCAAACACGTCACGTGTGAAACAGTGACTGCCGAGGGGAGCCTTAGCGGTCCTGCTCCTTTCTACGCAGATGATTGATAGGGTGACTTCGTTCAGGACAGGAGAAAGACAATTTACTGGCTGACAAAACGTCTGCTTCTATATTTACATTTCCTCAGTATGAAAAGCAGCTATAGCACTTAGGAATTTAGTTTCTAGTTTATTAACGTGCTGCATTTCACATGAAAATATTTTCAATTGCCAATTATTTGTAATAACATGCAGTCTTCTTTTAAGAACAAAGTTTAACTGCTTTTAGCACAAGTTCATCACCTAAATTTTATTTAAAATATAAGCTTCTGTGTTAATTTGAGATAGGGTCTGTTTTATTTATTTAATTATTTAAGAACTATTGCAACCCCATGTTAACAGTTTATTTCTTTCCAAAAACCCTAAAAGCATACTTATTTTGAAAGTGCATGAGAAAAGCACATTAATGTTGAAGGTAATAATTAAGCGGCCTTTAGTCTATCTACAAGCTCAGCCTCATTATAAATAAAGACAAACAAGCACAACATAAAGAACATTTATTCCTTTTTAATGGACTTTTAAGTTAGTTTCTCAAATTGTTGATGAATGTAATAAAATTAAATTAAATTAAAAGAAATGTCAAGAAGAAAACAAATTTAAAAATTAACAAAGCCCACAATAAATTTGCAATTTAATTTGTCCATTAAAGGTTTTAAAGGGGGTTAATCTTGGCAAAAAGAAAAAAAAATTGACACTATTGGAGCTTTAACAGGAACAATTATTATCATTGCAAATTACTTAAACTATTAAGCTGAGAATAATTCAGAAATATCATTAGCAGTCAAATTACTGGGAAAAAAAACAAAACTTGTTTTCTTTCCCTCTTTGTTTAATTTAAACTTAATGTCTGCTTATTCTCACACAAGCAGAAAATGCTGATAAATAATTCCAGAGCATGCCTAAACATCTCCCTTCACAGCTAGCTTCTAATTTGATCTCTGGAGACCCTTCTCGGTAGCTGAATAAAATATTTTCATTTATTCTAGGAGAGCCTCCACCACCATACGTTTCTAATCTCGAGCTGCTTGGTAATGCCTCTAGATGAGGTCCTCAGCAAATCATTAAACTTGTTCAATAACAACGTTACAAAACACAGGAGATTTGCCGTTAGTGAAACAAAGGAGTTTTTCAAACAGGGGGAAAAAAAACTTTAATAAGCCAACTTGAGTTTCTAGGGCAAGTTTGAGAGATTATTTAACATTTTAAATTTTCTGGCAAGTCACAGTACACAGAGACTTTCAAATTCGAGGCGTCAGAATGTTTCACAAGGGCTACTCTTTCAAGTTGCAGAAATCCAGCCTGCGAGGATTGCTTTGCTGATAGAAATGTAGTGTCCACTCTAGTCTGCCAGCTGCTCCGTGCCTACAAAGTGAGCACAGGACCTCAGCTCTGCAAATACACAAAATGCTGAAGTATAAATTTGTTTGTTTGTTTTTTTTAATGAAAATAAATGTTCTGATGATCAGATAATGGAAATTGCTTTACCCAAACCTGTCTTGGACCATCAAGATACAATTCAATGAAACAAAATGTGACTTGTTAATTTTTCCTTGTAGGCTGGGAATTCATGATAAGCAGTGATCATTTGTGTCATGCAAGACACATTACCAATTAAGAAGAAATGTTAGGAGAAAGAAACAACTTTTTAATACATTAAGGGATCAGTTTCCACACCAGGATGGGGATGGCATCTGACTGCTTGGATGGAAACAGACTCTGGAGAAAGTTTAAGGGTTTTAAATCCCAGCAGCAGGAGGAGGTGGAGGAAGAGACAGTCATGTCCTCCGACAGCTCATCAGTCTTGCTGTGTTGTTGAATTATTGTGCTTTTATATTAAAAAAAAAAAAAATCTTAGTCTGTAAAAAAGTTTATGGAGCTGGTTGTTCAGTATCAGAGTTTTCTTGTACCGAAGGAAGTACAAATAAACAAGAGTATAGAGAAAGAGAAGGTGTTCCCTATAAATTTTTTACTTTCCCACTCTAAATTCCAGGGTTATGAAGTTTCCCTTACAACAGATCACCCAGTGGCAAAAAAAAAAAAAAAAAAAAAGTGTAGTAGTTAATCCTATTGTTTTAATTTCATGTTCACATGATTTCTTCTGCTACTAGATCACCCCCAGTTCTTGAATCGCAGAGTTAATTACATGTTTTTTTTTCTTTCACCAACTCTTATCATCTTTACTTTCAGCTGTTTTTGTCAGTTTGCCTTAACAACTTCCTTATCTTCCTTCTTCATATGGAATAGAGTTCTCAGAAGATTAACGTGTAGTAGAGACAATGAGAAGCACAGAGGGGAGTCCATTGGGTAGCAATACTTAGTTTAGGAAGCCAAGAGGAACTCATAGAGGTCTGTTCTCATGCATGTTACTTGAGTGAACTTGGCAATGAAGCACACAGAGCTATTGTTACAACTAAAACAAAAGCTACATTTACATGTTCAAAAAAACCCCAAAAAACCCAAAACATATTTAGACTGAAAGAAGGCATCATATGTTAGTAGTAATGGGGAATTTGCGTATTACCTTTAACAAAGTTCAATTAATTAATTGTAGCTTTTTTTTCTTATAATGGTTACTATGTAGATATAGAAATTAGAAGAAGGATCCATAAAAATTGTACTAGGGTACATGTATATATATATATGTATGTACATGTAGCATGTGTGGGTGTGTATATAGGCAATTCATACCAACTCCAGGGCTATTGTTTGGAAAAATATCTTTTAATACAAAGGGGCTATGATTCCATCTCCTTCAGAACCTAGATAAATGCAAACATTTTCCTAGTTAATACTTGAACTACAAAACATTACTCTCTTTTTTAATTTTTTTTTTTTAAGTTTACTTAGTTTGAGAGAGAGAGAGAGCACAATGGAGGAGGGGCAGAGAGAAGGAGTGACAGAATTCCAAGCCGACTCCCTACCATCAGCACAGAGACTGATGGGATGCCTCACAAGCTGTGAGATCATGACCTGAGCCAATATTAAGAGTCAGATGCTTAACAGACTTCACCACCCAGGCACCCCAGAGCATTATTCTCTTTATGATTGCTTTCTAGGAGTTCACTTCCATACCTGAAAATGCTTACAGTTTCATTCACATTATATTTTTTTCCCTACTAGTTGAGATATTTTCATGTATTTTTTTTTAAGTTTACTTATTTTGGGGTGGGGGCGGAGAGAAAGGGAGACAATCCCAAGCAGGCTCTGTGCTGTCAGTGCAGGCCCTGATGTGGGGCTCGAACTCATGAATCCATGAGATCGTGACCTGAGCCAAAACCAAGAGTCAGGCACTTAACCGAGTGAGCCACCCAGGTGCCCCAATATTTTCATGTATTTTGAATTAAAACATATCACAGAGAATTATTTTCACAGACATTAATTAAAGTCCGTGTTTACTGAGGTGAGAACTGTGCGCTGACTTCATGGTTTTGATGCCTAGAGACAAGGGTCTCAGACCCCCTGGGGCTCATGATCATGACCATGCAGGTTAGGGGTATAGGGTGTTGGCTTACAGACTCCTGGGAGGTTGCCTGGGTTTGGGCACAAATCTTCCACCCCTGCTAGCTGTGGGACCTTGGGCAAATTACTTAATTCCCCTTTATCTCAGTTTCCTCCTTTGAAAAATGGTGAGAAGTGTCCTATTCTAGGTTGTTGTGTTAATTCACTGAAGAAGAACACAAAAACACTTCTTAGGCACCTGAAACATTGTAAGCACGCAATTGTGATTTATTATTATTGTGGCTATTATGGCATGAAGATCAAGGTGCAACTAGATGGAATCTGTCGATGATTGTTTAATTTTTGTTTCACATACTGCTGCAAAATATTGTATTATTTACCTACCAAAGTGTTCCAATCATACATAATCTAAGTCGACTATTTTCATACTTTTTTTTTATTGACTCGGCTTCCTTGCATAGGTAGCTTAGTTTGTTGGAGGGTATGCACTGAGATCAGACAGAGACGAATGTGCAAATGGGTGTTCTAGCTCCTTTGCTTACTGGGCAGAGTAACAAAGTGCTTATGCACGAGGACTCTGACTCTACCACCTACTGGGAATACTGTGTAAGCTGGAGATAATAATACATACCCCCTCACCCTGCTGCAAGAGTTAAGTTACTTTCTATTTGTAAATACCTTAGAACAGTAGCTAGGGCACAGTAGTGTTATATGTTTGTTTTTAAAACGTGTCTACCAGTGGGACCTGGAGTCTTCTTGAGCCTCAGTTTCTGTACTTGTAAGATCAAAATACTGTCATTCCTTCCTCATAGGTTTATGGAAGGGTTTAGTGAAATAATGCGT
Source organism: Prionailurus viverrinus (assembly GCF_022837055.1). NCBI lineage: Eukaryota > Metazoa > Chordata > Mammalia > Carnivora > Felidae > Prionailurus > Prionailurus viverrinus. The sequence goes on from NC_062568.1 coordinate 146,399,819, forward strand.
ATACAATGCTTATTAATTCTCTTAATTCTCTCTCATGATTTTTAGCACTCCTTAAACAAGTCCTCTGAAGACAGTCTCCTAAAATTTTCTTCTGCTAATGATTTTTTTAGCCATGCCTTTAAGCAATGCCTTCTTTGCTACCTATGGAGTATCTATATTTGCAAGACTAGCTTCATTTCCATTTCCTGCAGTCCACATATAACATTCTAACACGTTCCTTGCTGAATATGCTATTCAAAGGGGTACATCTAACATAGTGGTGTTTATCAATATTGGTTCCTACTTGGGCATAATAGTACAGTGGAAAGATCATAAACTATATCATCAGAAAAACCTAAACTTTAAGTCATGATATACTACATGAACCACTCAGGTGGGAAAAATACTTTGTATCTCTAAAGCTTAGTTTATTCAAACATAAAACCTATGTTCTATGTTATTGTCAGCACTCATCTATCTAATATATCTTGTCGCGGGTGGTAGCAGATTGGTTTGACCAAAAGTGGCAGCAATGTCCAAACGAAGTCCAAATCAGTTGGTAGGGCCCAGGACTGCCTAAGTCAAACAACAGAATGTGTCAAATTTATAATAACATCATTATAATAACATAATAATAATTTATCATGTGTTTTATACATTTGAATTGACAGATCACCTTAAGAAATATGTAATGCTCGTTTTCTAGATGGAACACTGTGGCTTTGGAAAGTTACCAAGTTCTGTAAGATTGCTCAGCTAATTATTATTTACTGCTACTTTTACTTTATCTTGCTACCTCACATTATGTGAAGAGCAGCCCGAAGCATGAATGAAAAGAGAAGAGGTATCCCATCATTTGGTCTGGGGTGAAACAGGGAAAGTGCTAATTAAATTTAACCCAGCACAAACTAAGCCATTTCATTTTGTCCTAAGTTTCTACATTCATGTGTCGTGTTTACCTCTAGCAGCAGAAGACCACTACATCGATTTGCTGTATCCCAGGGGACAGCTTTGGACATCATAAACAAGGTCTATTCTTTTTCCTTAACGTTACCCTTCAAACCCCTCTGACCACTCTATAAAGTGTTTGCCTGTCCTCCCCTCCTGTCATATAACTGAGATTTTATTTTCCTATCTTCTAGGATTCTCAACAGCAATTGCCATTCACTAGTCTCTAGGCACAATGGTAATTATTCAAAAAGATCTTTACAGTTCTTTCCTTTGTTTTACCACTGGAGGTAGCAATCTTTGCCTGCCCACCCCACCCCACTCCCCCCCCCCCCCCGTTAAACCTCCCACCCCCATTTCCCATTTGCTCCACAGGGCCAGATTCTAAGAACATTTCTATAGGAAGATTGAGCCATAACGTGTTGCAATGTATCACCTAGTTTGGATAATGGCAATCATGATCTATTTCTCTTCAATAACACATTTCCCTTGATGTCATTGGTGATATTTACTATTGCTGAAAGATGGTAAGAGTGATCATCTCAAATCAAAACTACAGCTTCCGTTTATCACTTGTAGTGACTCTATTTCTTCTGCTGATGCCTGTATCATTTATACCTCTTTTCTTAGTTCAGGTGAGAAAACTCCAAATAAATCAGCTAGGCTCCAGATGTTCAAAATTGTTTACAAACATTTCCCTAGGGGCACCTGGGTGGCTTGGTCAGCGAAGCCTCTGACTTCGGCTCGAGTCATGATCTCACGATTGGTGAGTTTGAGCTGCACGTCAGGCTCTGTGCTGACAGCTCAGTCTGGAGCTTGCTTCAGATTGTGTCTTTCTCTCTCTCTGCCCCTCCCCTGCTCATGCTGTATCTCTGTTTAATGTTTAAGTAAACATTAAAACAACAACAATAACAACAACAACAAAAAAAAACCCCACATTTTCCTAAACTTGTCCTATGGAATTTTAGCAAGTTTTAGAAAAATAATAAGCATTTATCTTTATGGTAGTAAGTATCAGAGCCTTTACTGTGCTTATGCTCATTGTAAATCTTCTAGCACTGCACTCTTAAGTATACAGCATCTCAGCATCTCCCTGTATTTACTACTATGTTTTTCTTTCTCTTTAAAAATTTTTAAAAATGTTTATTTATTTTTGAGAGAGAGAAAGAGACAGAGCATGAGTGGGAGAGGAGCAGAGAGAGAGGGAGACACAATCCAAAGCAGGCTCCAGGCTCTGAGCTGTCAGCACAGAGCCTGACGTGGGGCTCAAACTCACGAACCATGAGATCATGACCTGAGCCTAAGTCTGATGCTCAACTGACTGAGCTACCCAGGTGCCCCATCTTTTTTTTTTTTCTTTTTAGCAAAAGCATCACATGAGCCATGAAATACACTCTGAAAAACAGTATCATATATATCTTATATATAAGATATATATGATATATACAGTATGATATCATATCATATATATGATACTGTTTCCTTTCAGATGAACTTCTAGCAAGAAGTAGACTCTATTAAAATGAAAATTGACTGAAAAAAGTAATAAAATGTATTCATTTATTGAATATTTGATACATCATATCTAAGTAATTATCTTTCCTTTGAAATTCAGAAAAATTGAGTAAGTTTTTTAAATTCAATTGAATTTATGATTCAGAAATTTGAAGACAGCTGTCTTTTGCTTCCACATTTCATAGGTTCTCACTATAGCTGAGATTTGTAGCTGCTCTGATACATTTATCTCCAGAGATTTGAGAGGATCAGTCTGTAAGTTATCATCACAAGTCCATGCAGGACAAAAAAATAAGGTCATAAAAACAAGTCATAGATTGGGGGTGGCAAAGGGGACCTGAACAATTATATTAGAAAAAGTTTTCTTACCTAGTGAAAATCATGAGATCAGAGAGAGAGATTTATTGATTTTTCTAATTTGTTACTTAAATTAGAGAATTTGTCATTTTCCTTTGAAGAGTCAGAGGATTCTTCTGAATCAATTGTCTGTCTGGGGGTGCCAGGGTGATTATAACTCTGAAATCTCAGTATGGAGGAGAAAAAAAGTTGTCTAGTCTTGGCTCCAGATACAGTATAATTTGCCTATGGAAAGGAAAAATAATAAGTAGATATATAAATAAATAATAAAGAGAGACAAAGCATTCTTTTAATGTCTGTATTTATCAGTCAATTTGTATTTGCTTACATTAGCACTATCTTTCAAATGGTAATTTTAGCTTTTTCACAAATTTTAAAACAATATCTTAGCATAAAAATATGGTTTCATAGGGGTTTTTCTGGAGTACTGATAACTATACTGAGTAGTTATCTATATGACTATCAGTGTCCCATAAGAAGTCAACACTGCCACTTAAATATGACTAGAAGGCAAGCTCTCTTAACCATTTCCATTATCCCTCTTGCCAGATTTATCAACATTCTCTGATAGCTCTGTAAATCAACTAACTCATGCTCATAAACATTATGGTAGGCACAATTCTGGGATGATTTCCGAGATTCTGACCCCCTATTGTACATGTTCTGTATAATCCCCTTCCCCATTCTCTATGGGTGGGACTGTGACTATGCTAAATTTCACTTTAGTGAGTAGGTTATGGCATATGACAAAGGTGATGTGATTTTGCATATATAGGTGAGGTCCCAAATCAGTTGAATTTTGGTGAGTCAAAATTTTGCTAGGTGGGCCTGACCTAATCAAGTGAGCCCTTAAGAAAAATTGGACTTTCCTAAAGGGAGAGATTCAAAGCCGAAGAGAGTATTTTGCTGGCTTTAAAGGAGCAAAGAGCCATGCTTTGAAATGTCTATGTGGACAGCCAAGGGGCAAGGGACTCCATGTGGCCTCTAGCTGTTGGAAGCAATAGCTGGCTGACAGCTAGCAGGAAAACAGTGATTTCAATCATACAGCCACAAGAAAATGAGTTCTGCTATTACTCAATGAGCCTGAAGTTGGACCTTTCTCTTGTGAGCCTCCAAATGAGGATGTGGCTGGCCAATGTTTTAATTTTGGCTTTGTGAGACCCTGAGCAGAAGACTTACTTGACCTGTCCCAGACCCCTGACCCACAAGCTCTGTGAGATAACAAGCATATGCTGTTTTAATCGGCTTTGTGGCACTTTGTTACACAGCAGTAGAAAACTAATACAGCCACCAGACTGCATGCAGGTAAGTCCATGTGATCATTCTGCCTCCGGCTAAGCTGTAGGAGTGACAAGGGTCAGTTACACTTGTTTCCCAAGCCTTTTATGTTTTTTGCATTTTGTATAAAAATCAAAGATATATGAGAGCATAAATTACAAAAGAGTTGTTTCTATTAACACTATATCAACCGACTATTTGGGACAAAACCTTGATTTTAGGAAAAATGACTTCAGGTAAAATTTTTAATAAAAACTTTATTGAAGGTAAAATTTAGGCTGAAAGAAAGGAATTTCTGTCAAATTAGTTCCAAGGAGTCAGTCGTAAAGATTAGGATAGGAGAAAATACCCCAAGTCTAGAAAGAATCTATAATGAGACTGGTTTTCTTTATATTTAAGTCTTCTTTGCATTTTAAAGAGGTGTTTAGATAGACACAGATGTTGATATCTAGAATACACACACACACATACACACACACACACACACACACACACACACACTTATATATAACTTTTTATGTATCCCCATGAAGCATTGGTATATTGGGGACCAATCAGGAAAATAAGAATTTCTCAACATATCTCAAAAAAAATTTTTTTTGTTATATTTATTTATTTACTTAGAAAGCACAAACAGGGGGAGGGGCAGAGAGAGAGGGAGAGAGAGAATTCCAAGCAAGCTCCATGCTTGTCCAACAAAAAGCCCAACATGGGGCTCAATCTCACGAACTGTAAGATCATGACGTGAGCCAAAATCAAGAGACAGATGCTCAACAACTGAGCCATGCAGGCACCCCTCAAAAGGAAAGAATTTAATGTAGGAAACTGATTACATAAATCATAGAAGGACAAGAAACTATCCCCAACTCTAGAGGTCACACAGAGATGGTAACTTTGTTTGGATCTGGGGCCACCTTGGAGGAGGTAGAACCTCAGTGGGTCTGCCCTATGGGTGCCCATTGAGTGAGTGGCTATCCAAATAGGACCTTGAAGCATGGGATCTGATGGAGATTCCCCATGAAGCACATGAACCTTCCACAATGAACCTTTCTGAGAGAAGGGCAGAACCATACCATGCTCTTTCTTCTCATTCTGTCCTCTGGTCTTCTACAGTTCCTCCCAATGGCTGCACTTGCCCAGAAACCAACAAGCAGGGAAGCATTCCCTGCAATAGAAAAGAGGAATAAGGGCAGAGCAAGAAATAAATCTGAGAGCTTATAGGCAAATGGCTCACAGAAATGGTTATTAATTCAGTTTTGCAAAGTTAGGTACTGGATGGCAGAGTTGGGACTTGAAGCAGGGAACTCACTCACCAGATTCTGGCTCTCCACTACACTACAATGAAAATAGAAATGACTACCAATTCAGTAATAACTGAAAATATTCCAGAAGAATTCATGGAAAGAACATATTATACACTTCAAATATCGAGATCCAGCTGGCATCTAGAAATATATAATTAATGGTCTACACTAGTTAAAAAGGCTGAATTTTATTTATTTATTTATTTAAAAAAAATTTTTTTTTCAACGTTTATTTATTTTTGGGACAGAGAGAGACAGAGCATGAACAGGGGAGGGTCAGAGAGAGAGGGAGACACAGAATCGAAAACAGGCTCCAGGCTCTGAGCCGTCAGCCCAGAGCGCGACGCGGGGCTCAAACTCACGGACCGCGAGATCGTGACCTGGCTGAAGTCTGACGCTTAACCGACTGCGCCACCCAGGCACCCCAAAAGGCTGAATTTTAGATTGCCTTTATGTTTGGTCCACTCATCTTGGCCTGTTTACAAAGAGACAGGTGCAAATTCCCATGGTGGCTATAATATAAACAGGTAGTGAGCAGAACCTATGACAGTAGATGGCATGTGATAGTAATCAGGGGTACAGCCACCACGATCTGTATTTCTCACACTTAGATGCACTGTCTATAGAAACATTGGTGGGTGTTAATTCTGATGAATGGGCGTTGCACTGTTAGCACACCTTATAATTGTTAAGATAATTGGCCTTGCTCCCTCTGAATTACTTTGTAAGAGTAATTATGTGAGACCATGTTGTAGCAGTTTGGTCCTGCAAGAGAATTTGTTTTTGTGTACCACTTAAAATAAACCTGGCTTGTCGAGCTGTTGTTTTACCCATCCCTCTTGCTCTCTTTCAATTTAGAGAGAACTCTCAGAGGTAAACCACAGGAAGACTCACACATGAAAATTCCCTGAGGTCAAAGCTAGTAGCTGTGCCAAGTTGGAGACTCTAGGCATATGACAGCTCTTTGGGAGTTAGTTTTCACATTGCCTGCCAAATGGGAATTTGAGATAAGCAAGGCGAACACTGGGCTTCTTGCAACTTTACTTGTGAAGGTGAAAAATGAAGACGCTTCTAATTAGCAAAAAAATGGTTTGTAACAACAGTTTGAATTCCAAATCCTGTGGTTGGTAAAGCATACATATGGAGGTATAGTTAGGTTCAGTTGCCAAAATTTACAACCCATTTCCTTTCTGCAATATTTGAATCCATATGGGTATTAGAGAGATCCAATTATTGTCAAAGCGGCTTCCATATTTATAGGACAAGATAGTTAAGCTTGGGCACCTTTTAAAGATATGTTCAGGTTTAGTTTCAAAGTCCATAATCCACTTAGTTAAGGCCAAATGCTAATAGATGACTGCCTCAAGGTGAATCTTTTTTTTTCCTCTCTTAAAATACGATAAAAATTACATGTTGGAGTACCTTAAAGCAACGTGAGAATGAAATTTTTAGGTGCTCAAGAGGAAGCAAATTTTAACATTATTTTAAAATGTTGGTCATCCTTTGACCAAAAGAAAATAAATAATCCAGAGAAATAGAGATTACCTTTATGTCTTTTTTATAATAAACGTGTGTGGATTTGTTTAAGCAAGAAGACAGCAGCAATAATTACACTAGTGTGTGTCCTTATAGGTGAAAGTTTAAACTGTGAATCTTAACTAATTGTATTAATGTAAATTAGTTTTTATACATATAAAGTATGAGACGAACAGTAGTAACATATTTGAAAAAAACAGTATAAGCATGCCTTAATTTCCTTAGGGATTTTTGGCGGCATATATGCATATATATAAACATATATATATATGTGTGTGTATACATATATATAATATATACTATTTCATTATCCACCATAATTTTCAATACTGAATATTGTTTCAAAAACACAAGACACTTCATGATGAGTACATATTACTGCAACAATTTATATAGTTCTGCGTGCATATTAGTAAACATAGTAAATGAAGATATCTGTATTTATCTTTACTTTTCAAATATTTCAATCATTGAGAACTTACAGTAGCCTCCAGAATTTAGAACAATCAAGGAAGAATATTTAGTGCTTTGCACATATTTTGAAATTCAATTAGAAATTTAGGTTTAAACCGTTATTTTTGGAGAGAGTTATTTTTCCTCAATACTATTCAATTGCTAATAAATAATCTGACTACAAAGGAAGATATCATAAGCAATTATAGCTTTATGGTTTTATTTGTTAAAATATTATTGATTACTTTCAGTATATTGCCATGAACATCAGCTAGTATCCTTATCTGTTTAGTTCGATTTAGGATAGAATGTATAAAGACAACCCTCAAAAAGTGCTAAACTTTGTAATTACCTCTTGTAACCCCTTAGGAAACATATTCTTTTGGGCCAGTTAAGCTTTGTGAACTTACTGTCATATTTGAAGTACATACTGAATTGTTGAATGGTAAACATAATTAGTAATTAAGAAAAATAATAGGTCTATGTATGTCATAGGTAGGTTTTCGTGGGAAGCAGATTCTGAGTTAAATACTGGTGTACAGGTTTGTTAGGTTATGATTTGGGGAACCCATCTATGAAAGCAAAATGAAGGAAGTAGGATTAGGCATTGAGGAAGCAGAGCTACAGTGCAGTCTCAACAAAGGTCTCAGCTGACCTCACAATGAGGTCTAAAGTTAAGGTGGTTGGGGGAGGGGACTGAACCTTTATCACCTTACGTTCATTGGTCACTGGATATGGGCTGCCTAGGACAGAGAGCATTATCTTGTGTCAAGCAAATCTCTTTAGACAAGATAAGCCAATACAGAGAAGGCCTATAGTTGAGGGCTATCACAGAACTGCATGTTGTGGGGGTAGGGGGAGTATACGTTCATCAGTCTTAAAGGGAAGTCTTCTGTAAACTTTCTGTAGCCTTCATCAATGAAATACGAAGTATTGGAAGTTGATCTATAATTCATTTACTCCTTGATTCATTCGCCAAAACTTTATTAAGTGTTTTCCATTCTTTAACTCAATACTTGGCACAGGGTAAGACCTTCAATATGTATTGAATAAACTCATGAATATGTAATGAACACTTTGAAGGAAAGAAACATTGTGCTAAGACTTGCTCAAATAGGTATGAAGTGCTGTTTTCCCTTCATTGGTACTAAAGTTTGTTAAAAAATGATCTCAATTGATTTTGATGATTTCCATTCCTATCACCTCCTTTGTATACTTTAAGAAGGCAGTAACTGTCTTTTCCTCTTTATAACCACAGGATCTAGCAAAGTTTCTTGCTTATAGAAAACATGCAATAATATTTGTTGCATCAATGAAATAGCTTTATGATGCTCCTTAAGCGTGGTGGCAATAGATGTGATTTGTATATTTAAAGACCATGAAAGGCTCACCATTAAAACATAAATTAAGCTTGTAACTTCAACCATTTGAAGGTCGCGGAAGCAGTGTGGAAAAGGAATATCAGAACTCAGGTCAAAATGAGTCTGATTGCTAGGTTATTACGAGAATTCAGGCAGGAACGGAAGGTCTGAGTAAAGGCCATTAAAGTGGGGATGGGGTGGGAAGGCTTCAGTTGTTCATTGGTAAAAGATTGGATGCATGTGCAAAGGAAGAGGATATGGGGGCAAAGTGGAGGGAAGTTTTAGCGCCTGGTAGAATTAAACACCTTGATAGGTAAGCGGGAAGCAACTAGTACCAGATTACAAACAAACAACTTCTGTGTAACTTCCGTGTAATGACTAAGTTATCACTATTTGGGTTAGAAATTGTTGTAACTTCCTGTCCCACTCTGTTCATCTATTACTCTTCCTGTAATTTTCAGAATTAATAGGGTATCTTCAGTAAAGTTTAAAGAATCAGCATGTGTGTGATAAGAAGGAACTAAAATTTATTCAATGATTATTTTTCTGGAATTTTCAAATCCAAGAGTCACCACTTCAGTGCCTCTGCTTTTTTAAGGCATAGTGTTTCAAAGAATGATGTGATCAGCTTCCTACACAAACAAAATTAGATTATTTTGTGGTTCTCCTTCCTTTCCTCCCCCCACACTTCTTTCCTCTTTCTAAACCTTCTTTCCTTCTTTCTCTGCTTTCCCCCTTCTTTCACCAAAGAAATTGGGGTTTGATATCCTTCGTTCCTTTTCCATTAAAATGTAAATAGTGCCCCATTCTAAAGCAGACAAAGAAATTATGGTCCAGATTAACTGAAGATTTATTTTCCCAGCAAGCAATGCTTAAGAGTATACATTCATTAAGACATAAATAATATGAGAAAACAATGGGCAATAAATAGTAATGATAAGAAGGAGGAGGAGGAATAAAATAAGAAATCAAATTTAACTTTCCATTTAAATCAAGTCTACAGTGTGATATCCTAATTGCTTGGTTCATTGCTACAATATATATGTTATAATATATATATTTGTGGTGTACTTTTGTTTTATCTAGATCTATTTCTTTTTTTTTTTTTAATTTTTTTTTTCAATGTTTATTTATTTTTGGGACAGAGAGAGACAGAGCATGAACAGGGGAGGGGCAGAGAGAGAGGGAGACACAGAATCGGAAACAGGCTCCAGGCTCTGAGCCATCAGCCCAGAGCCCGACGCGGGGCTCGAACTCACGGACTACGAGATCGTGACCTGGCTGAAGTCAGACGCTTAACCGACTGGCGCCACCCAGGCGCCCCTATTTAGATCTATTTCTATTAGTGGAAATAAATACACTCAAGGAATATGGGTTTAGGGGAAATTCAATGTTTGCTGCATTTGGCCCACTAATTCCCATATGAAAATATGGTTGTAAATAAAATATCTCATTTTATATTAATTAATTCATATGTAACAAATGTATACCTATGATGTTTCCTTGGTGGCAATCATTGGGCTGCAAACGCTTCTGTAAAATTTTTATGAATTATCAAGCAGGGAATGAAATTTTGGCTCACAGGAAATACCAGATGTGATGATGTAGCGAAGTGTAAAGTTAAAAAAACAAAAACAAAACCAAAGTTGTACATCAGGCTGGTTGGTTTGTTTATTTGTTTAACCATCAAACTTTGAATCCCCTTGGGTTGTTAAAATTATTTCACAGGTCCAGGAAAATAAAACTTTAAATTCCCTACTTCTGTGTGTGTGTGTGCGTGTGTGTGTGTGTGTGTGTGTGTGAGAGAGAGAGAGAGAGAGAGAGAGAGATACCAAGGATGTGCAACAGATGAGTGGTCTAAGTTCCAGCCTCTGACTGGCACTGTAGTAGCCCAGAGAAGAGAGCAAATGGATAAGTTGAGCATGCATGCTATCTGGAGTTGAACTATTTCATACTCATTGTAAGTGCTAAAAATATGTTCTTTTTGTTTTTTAAACAAAGAAACTTTCTGGTTTGATTGTCTCCCCATAGCTATCCTTGAGCAGGAAATAAGGATATGGTTGTAGGCCTGCTCATTTTTTTTTTGGTTTGTTTATTTTAAGCAGGATATTTTCTGAAGTAAGATTTTATAGAAAACAAATGTTATTTTGCATGCACTTCTCATCTCTTTAATGTCAAGTTATCAGAAGGCATTTCATGGAAAGGAAAGTTATACCATATTCAATCTGTCCATTTTCATGTTGATCTCTCTGACTTAGGATAAAAGAATCAGAAGTCTAGGATTTCACACCACTGCAACCAATCATCTTTACCAATCATAATTTAAAAAGTGAGAGAATTTGGGGCGCCCGGGTGGCGCAGTCGGTTAAGCGTCCGACTTCAGTCAGGTCACGATCTCGCGGTCCGTGAGTTCGAGCCCCGCGTCAGGCTCTGGGCTGATGGCTCGGAGCCTGGAGCCTGTTTCCGGTTCTGTGTCTCCCTCTCTCTCTGCCCCTCCCCCGTTCATGCTCTGTCTCTCTCTGTCCCCAAAATAAATAGAAAACGTTGAAAGAAAAAAAAATTAAAAAAAAAAGTGAGAGAATTCTAAAATTTTACTTGTATTTGGTATTCTGAATAGAAATTTGATACATCCAGCCTGGGTATTTAATATTAAATGTTGTTCAAATTACAGAAGTTAATGTGAACAATACATATCACAATTAAACTATTACTCAAATATTCTAATAATAGTCTATAAATGGCTCAGCACACTCCTTTTGCCTGTTATCATCACAGAAACCTTTTCATAATAATTTTATAAAATGATTTTTAACCAATATTTAATATTTTTATTAAACTATGCTTTTTGTAAATTTAAATACTGACAATCCTGGTAACCATCTCTAAAAGCATATAAAAGCAAGTTAGCAAGCTAAGTGTTCATGTACTGTGAACATTCAGAGTTTATTTCTTTAGTCAAGTTCTCTACTCATTCTCTAAGCAGCTTGTATTTGCTCCCAACTCAAGTCCCCTGTGTTCCTGATGCCCCACTTTTCCAACCAAAGACTACCAATAACTCAAAGTTTAGCTCCAGTCCCACCTAAATTTCCTTCCCCATTGTTTCAGCTCACATTTTATTTCCCCTATCATTCAACTTGCTTTGCAATTTTTATCCATAACTTATTTTGGTCCTTAAAAATTATTATCTTAAGGAGCAATAATAATGATAGCTGTGGTGTATTCAGGGCCAACTGTGGGGCAAGAATTGAACTAGTTGTTCTCATAACTAATTCTAAAATATAGAACAATCCTGCAAGGTAAGAGTTATTGTTCTCTGTTTTACAGTTGAGGAAACTAAATTTCAGAGAGTTAAGTGTAAGCTGTGTCCACAGCTCACAGGGTTAGTGAGTGTTAGAACCAGTGCTCAACAACAGGTCTGGCTCTATAGTCCATGTTCTTTCCATTAAAAATTTAAAATATCATGTATTTGTCAACTCAAATAGACTGTAAAATACTGCCATCCAGAACCCAAGTTTTAATTAAAAAAAAAAAAGTCCTCTAACTTTCCTGGTATACTATTTTATTATTCGCTTTTAACCCAGAGAAGGATGACATTATTTATTTATTTTTGAAGGGAGGGCAATGTATATTTCATCATTCTATTCCCACAGATGAATACAATTCTTTTTTTTAAGTTTTTATTTAAATTCCAGTTAGTTAACATACAGTGTAATATTAGTTTCATGTGCACAATACAGTGATTCAACACTTCCATACATCACCCAGTGCTTGTCACAACAAGTGAACAACTTAATCCCCATCACCTGTTTAGCCTGCCACCTGTGCCCCCCACCTCCCCTTTGGTAACCATCAGTGTGTTCTCTAGAGTTAAGAGTCTGTTTCTTAGATTGCAGAAAAGGCAGACTTTAAATCAACAAACTTCAGTAATTCTATCATTTTGCCCAATATAATGTATCATTAGCAGAAAAGCACCGAAATGAAGGAGTAACATGGAGGTTTATGATTTCCCTCTGTTAGGCCAGTGATTTGGGCTAATTTGGGGATAGCTGTGAAGATTCATGCTTTCAAATTTTCCTTTGTGTTCTCAAATGCTTTATGAACTGTTTCATGGGGTAAAGTTCAGGTAAAAATGGTGGTGGATACATATAAGTAATTTACATTTGAAATTACATGTGAATAATATATTTGATATTTTTATGATTTATACTGAAAAATAAACCTGAATAAAAGAACACAATTAAAATAATAGGAACACTTCCTAGTTTTCTGTTTTTGAGCTCTAGTAATGCAGGTCATGATGAAAGTCAAAAATTCTCTTTGTTCTTTGAATGAAGCCCCAGTGTGAAGGCTCTGTATCAGCTCTCCCTCTAGCAGGGAATGCTTAAATATTAGGGAGAGACTAATGCTCACCGCTACATTATCTACTTCCTCTTTCCCTGGTGCCTTTTTAATTACATTTCACGCAGGTAGGGCCAAATGACTACTTTTGGCCGATGGAATATAACTAACTGACAGTGTTAGAGGCCACCTCCAGTTCTGATCTCTAAAATCCCCCACAAATGTTTTACACTTTTCTTTCCTCGTCTTTAGGACATAGTGAATGGCAGGTCTACTAAGTAGAAGAGACTAGGGTGCTGAATGACTGCATGAAGCAAACCGTATCTCAGCTCCCCAACCTGCATTCACTGTTTACCATGAGTGGAAAGTTAAAAACCCAAAATCAAAATCCTTGTTAGTCTTAATTTAATGAAAATTTGGAGATGCTCATCATAGTTAGCTTACCTCGACTAATGAAAACGGAATTACAAAGTTATAATTAATTGGGTCTATTGATTGATAACAAATATGTAAATAGAATTTTTATGTACTTATTTTCAATGCACAAAATGATATTTATTACAAGTAGATCAATGTTTACTATTTGGAAATAATTACTATAGATTTTACTAGCTAAGGGACATTAAATATAACTTTGATTTTTACTTAGCCAGAAAGAAATTGGACCAACTGATCATTAAGATACTGGCCAGTTTATCATTTCTATTTTATCCATTTAAAAAATACCTTTTGAGGGGTGCCTGGATAGATCAGTTGGTTAACTGTCTGCCTTTGGCTCAGGTCATATTCTCACAGTTCATGAGTTTGAGCCCCACATCGGGCTCTCTGCTGTCCACATCAAGCCCGCTTCAGATCCTCTGTCCCCCCTCTGTCTCTGTCCCTTCCCCACTTGCATGCTGTCTCTCTCTCTTTCTATCTCTCAAAAATAAATAAATAAAACTTTAAAAATACTAAATAAATAAATATTTTTTGAGCATCTACTATGTGCTAGGTGTGATTCTAAGGCTATAAAGTTACATCAGTGAGCCACACAGATGACCATCCCTATCTTCATGGAGTTTACCTATTACTAGAGAAGGACCATCAGCAACATAAAAATTGATCAGTTACTATTACAAGTGATAAAGTGCGATAGGAGAAAATGAAACAAGTTATATGGGATTAAGAGTGAGAGAGTAAGAGTGAAGGAGGTGATGCACTTTTAATGGAAGTGGTCAAAGGCAGCTCCTTCCACTGAGGAAGTAACATTTGAGTAAGACTTAAAAGAAGTAAGGGAGGGAGAACAGAACATTTAAGGTAGAGGAAACAATCAGTTCAAAGGTCCTAAGAAGGGAACATGTCTAGTGTATTCAAAGTAAAGAAAAAAGTATTTGTTACTAGAAAAAGAGAGTGTTATAGTTCGTTATGGCTGCCGTAACAAAATACCATAGACTACTAGGTGGCTTTAACAACACAAATTTATTTTCTCATGGTTTTGGAGGTTAGAAGTCCAAAATCAAGGTGTTGACAGATTTGGATTTTTCTGAGGCTTCTCTCCTTGGTTTGAAGATGGCCACCTTCTCACTGTGTTCTCATATGGTTGTCCCTCAATCTGTGTTGTCTGTGTCCTAATCTCCTCTCCTTGTAAAGACACCAGTCCTATTGGGTTAGGGGCCACTCTAACAACCTATTTTAAATTAAACCTCTTTAAAAGCCCTATCTCCAAATACAGTCACATTCTGAGAACACTGGAGTTTAGGACTTTAACATACGAATTTGGGGATCTAGGGGACACAGTTCAGGCCATAACAGAGAGATACTGTATGCTGTTCATATAAGTCTTTAAGAAATGGGGTTTTAGTCACTGGAGTAAAATGGAAAACCAAACCTCTCTTTGAGCAGAGAAGTGACATACTTGACTTATGTCTTAACAGTAGCATGTGTTAAGGGGCAAGGACAATAGGAAGCTATTGACTTAGTCCAAGCAAGAGATTAGGCAGTTAGATTCATCTATGAGCTGCTCAATATTGGTATATCTGAACCAGGTATAAGGAAATAATTTTGTCAAATTTAGAATCTTTAAGTTTGACAATAAAACACAGAAAAAATGTATTTATTTTTGCAGATGGGAAAACTGAGGCCTCGATTAAAACACTTTTCTAAGTTTTCATAACTTCTCAAAGATAAAGCAGCTTTTGGGTCACTCATCTTTTCATTACTCTTTCCATCAGTCTCAAATTCAACTTTGTTAAAGCAAATTATATGTTCAAGAACATTTAAATTTTCACCCAGTTATGTGTATGATGTGTTCATTGCCTTCAGGTGTCAATTCAAAGGCACCTTTAGAGAAGATTTCATATAAACATCCTTCACCCCTGCCTGCCCACATCCATTTACCCTGCAGTATTTTTCTTCATCTTGCTGCTATACCATATATAACTTTATTTCATTTATTTGTTTATTGTTCACATGTCTCCTCTACAGTATTAACTGTATAAAGTCAAGGGCATTTTTAGTGATATACATATATCTATATTTTAGTGTTATATATATACACATATATATACACACACATATACATATGTATATATAAAACTATGTAGTTATATATAACTAAATATATATATATGTATGTATACACATATATTATATATGTAGTATCCTTCAAGTTTAATTGTTTTCATTTTGAAAACGTAGATTTTAGAAGGTATACAGTATATTTAGGTTTTTAAAATAGTGTTTTATCTTCCAAGTGATGTTTCCAGTGAAAAATTTTAACACAATTATTTTGTCAACAGCTCCTTCTTTTTTTTGGAAACAAGCTTTTCCCATCCTTCTCTCCTCCTACCCCAGCTCCTTTTGGGGACTGCTATCCAACTTCTGTTTTTCCTCTAACCATGTAGTTCAAGGGGAATCAGTTATTTTTCTCATCCCATAGCTCATTGGTTAGCAGGTAACAAACCCAAGTTGGACCATTTCCAGTTTTTTAAAACTAGAAATGAAAGTGATGTCTTTTCTAATGATAACAATAAGAAGCACACCTTGGAAAAATTTGGTCTGCTGTAAGAAAAAATGAGGAAGATACTTGGAGACTGTGACATGAGGGTACCCCCCCTTTTTTAAAGTTTATTTATTTATTTTGAGAGAGAGAGAGAGAGAGAGAGAGAGAGAGAGAGAGAGAGAGAGAGAGAGAATCCTATGCAGGCTCCATGCTGTCAGTGCTGAGCCTGACATGGGGCTTGAACTGACAAATCCTGAGATCATGACCTGGGCCAAAACCAAGAATCCGACACTTAACCAAGATCTGACGCTTAACCAACTGAGCCGCCCAGACTCTCCTGACATGAGGGT
Organism: Prionailurus viverrinus; assembly: GCF_022837055.1. NCBI lineage: Eukaryota > Metazoa > Chordata > Mammalia > Carnivora > Felidae > Prionailurus > Prionailurus viverrinus. The sequence continues at coordinate 146,416,218 of NC_062568.1, forward strand.
ATTCTGATGGGATTCAATTCCTGGACTCCAGTTGTATCCATAGCTACCTCCTTTATGTAGTTTGATTGTTCAACTTTGACTTTGTATTGTGGAACTAATAAAGTTTTCTCTTGTCACTTTAGTTTGTTTTAGGTTTTTTTTTTTTTAATAGCAAATACATGATTTCAGGTTAATATATTATATATGATAAATACCTACCTAAGCCTTATCAAAGTTGTTATAATTCTTTGCTAATACATTTTCAGCATTTCTTATCATATCTAATAAGGAGATGTGGAGATATATGTGAAAGAAAACCATCCATGGCTTTTCTTTCTTTCTTTCTTTCTTTCTTTCTTTCTTTCTTTCTTTCTTCCTTCCTTTCTTTCTTCCTTCCTTTCTTTCTTTCTTTCCTATTAACACCTCTAGAAGGGATGTTACTATTATCTTCCTCAAAGTACAAGAAAATAAATTATCCTTTTGGGATGGGCCATCACACCTGTGTAATCCTAGGAAGGATCAGGCACTTGTCACCATGGCTTATCACACATAGTTGAACAAGAGTCCTAAAGAAGGGCTCAATTGGTAGAGATAGAACCTTTTTATGAATCTGACCTTTGAAACCAACATAGTGGGCAATAACCATTAACAGATCAAATATGAGAAATGTCAGGTGTGGAATAAACCCTGACAGGAAATATTTCATCAGCTTAGGCATTGGAACAATCACTGACAGACCTTAGAGGCCATTCTGTGGGCACGCTCTCCCTACACTCAGTGACAAGGATGATGCGTGGCTTCTTTTAACACTGCCCTCCTTAGCTCAACATTCAGCTAAAAAGATATTAAACTGACTCAAGTGTACCATAATTCTGAGAAAATTACCATTGTGAGGTGACTGTTTTTTTCATGATTGCTATAGAGAGGGAGTCCTGATAGAGAAGTAAACTTAATATCTTTAAGTCCACAGTCCAGTATTTTTCTAGGCTATGTGTAGTGGGTAACAGCATTGCATATTCTTTTAGCCAGAGGCATCTTCAAGCCAGGCTCCCCAAATCTACTTTTCCAATTGTTAAGTACATCTCACACCTTCAGGTTTAAGGTTGCTGTGGAGCTGGTAACCGGGAGGCAGATAAAAATAGTTACTGGTGTGGTAGGCACAGAATTGCTATTCTGATGCTTTTCACCGACCGCATTTTGACTTACACCTCTGTCACTTTCTTCTGAGGCAGCCGCCAATTAACCAGTCTGGTTATGAAAGAATAGCGGTAGGCCTACTAATACAATTAAAAAAATAAATACCACGAAGGCCTTTAGCACTAGCAAAGTAGTTTCTTGGACTGTGTTTATTTCCTGACTGGTGACTATATCCGCTAAAGATCTGGTTGTGGCTGAAATTAGAAATCCCATTAGTGACACATTTGGGAGTGTCTCTAATATGGTCCTTGTTTCTGAACTGTGGGAGGAAAATCACTGGAAATTGCTCTGTCTGTGGCAATGATCCCTGAGCTCTTTTGGTAAACAATCCATCAGCATCCGCAGTTCGGAGGGGAACATAAATTGCATGCATCATCTAGCACCCAATAAACACTAACAAGTAATAATAAGAAAAGTTGAAGTGCAGGTCTGTAACTACAGGGAAATAAGACTGGGTACTAAAAGGGAAGGAAACATTTGAGTTTTCTTCATAACAGCTACTTCTGTCTTCTTACTTACGAAGTTTTATTTCCTTTGCACTCTTGTACTTTCATCCTGATGACATGGCTATTATTTTATAGCAGTTTCAAGCAGTTAATTAATGAACTGCACACAAGTGACATGATACCACCTTGCCCAATTATCTCTAGCATCTATTTTTACAGTACAAAGCACTGCCGCTTTGTGAATTGTCTCCGTTCGCAAATTGGCTCAGGAGGCAGTTACTTTAATAGCCAAAACAATGCAACGGTAGTGCCACACTGGTGACACAGAGTAATTGTAAATCACCATGTGAGATCTCATAAAGCTCACCATAAAAGCCTGGTGATATCATGTAATAAAAGTGCTCTTTTCTACTGAGTTAAGCAGCTATTGCTCAATTTACCGTGTAATCTCATGAGCCCCAGGCTCATTAGCCCATCTAGAACGGGATGTGGCATGAGGAGATGGTGACCACATAGAACCAAAGAATCGTGGAGATTTTTTTTTCCTTTTTCCCTTGGTGTGATTTATAAAATAGAGAAACCTACCCTGTCAGGTAGTTATATTTCAAATTTGTTCAAGCAGCTTCATCAACACTCCGCTTTTTCTCCCTGATTTGCCCTTTTCCTCTGGTTACCAGTGTTCTTGAACTTCTGTCATGCTCACACACACAATGTGATGTTCAGTTTGCATGTCCCTATGACTACATCGATTTTCTTTCACAGTTTGTCACAGCAGTCTTTGTTTAATTAAGAATCATCTTGGGGCACCTGGGTGGCTCAGTCGGTTAAGCGTCCGACTTCGGCTCAGGTCATGATCTCGCGGTCTGTGGGTTCAAGCCCCGCGTCGGGCTCTGTGCTGACAGCTCAGAGCCTGGAGCCTGTTTCAGATTCTGTGTCTCCCTCTTTCTCTGACCCTCCCCTGTTCATGCTCTCTCTCTGTCTCAAAAATAAATAAATGTTAAAAAAAAATTAAAAAAAAAAGAATCAGCTTAAGTATAAAATACTATCAGTGTGTGTCCAAAAACAGAAATGTTAGCTTTGAGTAAACCAAGAGTATATTTTACAATTTACTGTTTGCACAAGCCAAATTCACCATGGTGACGATATACTTTCCCGACATAAATAACAAAAAGGCATAGGTATGCTCTGTGCTTGACATATTTAATAGAATATGTTTACATAGTTTACACTGTTCGTCTGTAAGGATGTCCATTCTGTCATAGGTAGCATTAAGAATCTGAAATGTCAGGGTGCCTGGTTGGCTCAGTCAGTTAAGCATCCGACTTCAGCTCAGGTCATGATCTCATGCTCTGTGACTTAGAAACACGCATTGGGCTCTGTGTTGAGAGCTCAGAGCGTGGGGCCTGATTCAGATTCTGCATCTCCCTCTCTCTGTCCCTCCCCTGCTCAGGCTCTGTCTCTGTTTCAAAAAGAAATAAATATTTTAAAAAAAAAGAATCTCAAGTGTTATCACCAAAAAATATACAAACAGTAATATTTGTATAGTCTATGTCATTTGTGACACAGTTTTAAACTACACATATTTCTCCATAAAGTCATATCTGTAAGACTAAAATATTATATATATATATACATATATATACATATATATATATATCATTAATATTATTCTCTATGAAGCAGAATTGTTTACAAAATAGGAAGCCTGGGATATAATTTTCTGCCATCTACCAGACTATTGGCCAAAATAAACAAAGCCTCACATGTCCTGTTTGGTTCAAAATACCCAGGCTCTCTATTATTTTCTTTCTTTCTTTCTTTCTTTCTTTCTTTCTTTCTTTCTTTCTTTCTTTTAAATTATTTGTAAATATCTTTTCCTCTTCTCTAGTAAGCTCCTTTGAGGGACTTTTCTACTTTTTTTTTTTTTGGCAAACTTTACCTGTCTACCACAGTTTATTTTTAATTCATAATAAGTATTTAATAAATATTTATTAAGAGTCTTTCACAAGCAGAGGTACCAAAATTTGCTTTCTAAATGCTATTTGCACTTACAAGGAGTCACCTCAAGAGACTACATATGCCTGTAATATTACTGGGAATTTTTGAAACACCTTTCTGGAACTCATCCTTTTTTTTTTTTTTTAATGTTTCTTTATTTTGAGAAAGAGAAAGAGAATGAGCAGGGGAGGGGCAGAGAGAAGGAGAGAATCCCAAGCAGGTTCCATGCTGGCAACAAAGAGGCTGTATGCAAGGCTCAACCCCATAAATTGGGAGATCATGACCTGAGCTGAAATCAAGAGTCAGATGCTTAACTGACTGAGCCACCCAGGGGCCCCTGGAACTCATCTTTAGAACAGTTTTTAAGACACACGGAAGACCATGCTTAGCTTTTATTTTATTTTTAAATTAAAACAAATATTAAATGCCTGAATCCTTCAGATATTCATTAAGTCCTAAGGATTCTGGCTAATTCTAAAATCTAACCTACTGGCAAAACAACCGAGGTTGTATATGTGAATGTGCCAAAGATTCTGATGGTCAATCCAAAGTGGCATTGAAATAACAACCACATTGAAATAAACCAGTGGCTTAGTAAGATAAAGGCTTTGGGATATGTCATTTTCCATTTCAGTTTCAAGACAGTTAAACTTTCTCAAGAATCATTATTTTATGGCAATACTTTGAATAACTATTCCATCGTGAAGCATTGTTATATTTTAGTTACTTGATTAAAGGAAACAAGTAAATGTAAGGCTACATTTGCGTAGGTTATAGAATAACCAAATATAAAACAATTCACACTTAAAGCATTATGTGATGTGTTTTATTCACTGAGAAGCCATTAGGAACAAAGTAGCAAAACATGCATTACATGCTACATAATTTAACACAGAATTCTGAATCTATGGTATTGTGCAAAAATGTGACATTTTCTCACTGGCTATATATGATGTGTCTAACCTTTGTTCTTATGGCATAAGTTAATTACATCCTAAGTGAATATAGGTGTGTGTATTTTAACTTTGCTGACCTTTATTATCTTAACTTATACATAAATAAAGAATTGCTATTTTTTAATATATTTTTCCAGAAAGTTTTTGGTGGTAGTAGATGCTAGCTTAGGTTGAAAATAATTTGCTGATTTATTAGGCCAAAGCTGCCTCTAGTATCAATCTACTTGGCCAATACAAAGGTCAGAGAAGATAAGCACCTAATTTGATTAAATAAATTGACAACTGATTATTTATTAAAGGGGGATAGACTGCAGGTATGGGATTCATAAACACCAACATCATCTTACACATGTTCAGAATCTGATACAGGTAAATTTCTATATCACACTACATTCTTTGTATTGCCCTTGGGGAAAAAAAAATATTACAAGAACGATGATGCCATGGAATGTTGAATGGAAGTCCTGTAACTATCAAGGATGGTGCAAATTACCTGTGATTTACACATTGCTTGAAGCAGAAATAACATATTTGTTATTATCAGTCATAAAAAACAAAAGTAAGGTCACAAAGTAGGTCTGTGTATCAGAAAATCCATATGAGTCTACAATTCCCAGAGTTTAAAACATTGAAACTGGACATTCAAGCAGGTAGTAGGGAAGGACCCTAGGCAGGTTACAAGTTTTTAACTCACCTACTAGAGGTTGCCAGGAAGAAGCAAGATGGGAAGACAATGGAGAGCGGAGACCTGTATTTACATAGCTTTGCTGAGAGCTGTGTGTGCCTATCCTGCTGACTCCTCCCAATAGCTCTCTGATTAGGTTAATTCAGCAGATATTTTAGTCTATGGCAGGCAATGTTCTAGCTTGTGGGGATTCAATAGGCACTTAGGGCTGCTCTTCTTATGGATTTGTGTCAAGGTTTCTCAACCTTGGCACTATTGACATTTTGGGCAAGATAATTTTTTGTTGTGGGGCTACCTTATACATTTCTGGGATGTTTAACTGTCTCCCTGACCTCTACACAATAGATACCAGTAGCACCCATGCATTTTTGATCAACAAAAAATGTCCACACATTTCCAGATGTCCCCTGGGAAACCAAATTGCCCCTATTGAGAGCCACCGACTTACATAATAGTGGGGGGATGCTGAGCAGTGAATCATTTAACAAATAAATAATGCAGTTTCAAATAGTGAGAAACCCAATAATGGGGTAGAAAGTTACTAGGGGTGGTGGGAGAGAGGGTAAGAGGATTTGTACAGAATATTCCAGCTATTGGAAAGCGCTCTCAAGAGGGAAGTCTCAAGAAGATGCTAAATGATGTAAAGCTCTAAGAAAAGACGTTAGGAACAAAGAATGAATAGCAAATGCAAAAGTCTGAGTTATGAAGAATCTTAGCCTACAAAAGTTTCTCCATTTGCTCAAGGTCGTGTAGAACCAGGATACAAGTCAAATCTGTCTGCTTCCTGATCCTGTGTCATTTGCATACCCCTTCTATCACCTAGCTTTAAATCAAGACAACTGTCCTTTAAGCATCCTAGAGTAGAAATGTGGTAAGTTCTGCTGGTGGAAGAATGATCTGAACTCATAGCTAAAACACACTAGTGACTGCTCATGGTTAGAGAATCTGGGGAGAGAAAAGAGTTGATGATATTAGCAGACAAGTTTCATCAGGAAACATAAATTTTTCACAGTAATAACAAGAACATTAATATGTAAAATATCAATATGATGACCCATGTCCCTTTTCCCTTTTCCTTTCTTCCTCACAGTATAAGTTCTCAGAGACATATTTTTTTTCTAAAGAATAAGTTTTACAACAAACCACACTGGGTGGCATAGTAATATGAAATTAGAAAGACTTTTTATCTGATAATAATTCATCCTAAAATATAGGGTATCTCTGACACCACGAATTAAAATATATGTTGACAAAGAGATATTGCCTTTTATACCAGGTAATATACTTGTTATGGATTTATGGTTTGTACATAATATTAAGTGGCCCGGACAGAGAGATTTCATTGAACTCTTGGGAAAGACTGTAACTTATATTTCCTGCTGACTTCTGTTTTGCATGGTACCTTATTAAGATTTATGGAATATTTAGTCTTTGATTCTTTAATTATAATTGGCAGGTGTCCCTGAAGTTGTAAAGCAATTAGGAAGCTGTTTTCTTACAACAGCAGTGCTGGTGGACTTGATTTTTCTAGAGTGTTTATCATGCCCTATTTCCTCTCATTTATCATTCCAGATTGAGTCTCTCAAGGACGGCAACCTAGCCGTGACCAATACCTCAGGGCACAGATGAAGATAAGGAGCCTGGAGAATATACAAGTAAGTTTACTGCACATGAGATTTGACCATAAGTTGTAATGTTTAACACCTTACAATATGAACTTTATATATTGTCTCTGAAAGTAGAGGCCTCCTTGTTTTAAAAAATACTACGAATTTTCACTCTGTTAATACTTGAGGTCTTTATTCATCCAGAGACAGTAAAATGTTACACAGTTTAAAAGTCCTTTAAGTAATAAAATTGTTCTTCCTAGTTTACAGAATAGAATTTTAAGACATCTTTAAAACAAACAAGAACAAATGTGTTTCCTTGACTAACTCTACAAAGACCCTTTAAATCTGTTTTATTTTAATTCAGGAGGGACTTTTATATTCTTCAAAATGTTATATGCTTTTCTTTCTGGAAGGGAAAGATAGCTCAATTTATCTTTTAAGTATTTGCTATTTGAGTCACTATTTTAAACTGGGTAATAATATGTTATATGGTAAATATTCTCAATGACGTATCCGTTTCTTCAATAAAAATATTTATTGCTCTACTTTCTATGCGCCAGGTAGTTGATACATTGGTGAAAGAAAAAAAAAAAAAACAACATATGGTTCCTTTCCTCATTCAGTTTATTGTCTAGGAGGGGAAGTTTTATTTATTTATTTATTTATTTATTTATTTATTTATTTAGGTATGTGTGTATTTATTTATTTATTCAATAAATATTTGTTTTATCAGACTTCCTTTTTTGTACAAAGGTAAAGAAGACAGCCAAAGTCCTGAATTCAAGAAGTATATATTCAGTTGAGAGGCATTAAAAAGTAATCAAATAAATATATTATGTAATGAAAGAATAAATCAAAGAAAACAGATTATGGCATGCAGCTTGAGGTGTGTACTTCTATAGCTGTTACTTTTCTGTATGTTTAAATACTGAAAAACTCATTCTAAAGAATAAATGGGAAATACGGGAGTTGAAATAATTTGTCTCTAATATTTTGAACTGCTTGACTGGGAAGAGATCAAAGTGATAGAGAAATCCAGAAGGTAGATATATGGGGTCAGAGGAAACATTTTAAAGATGGAAGAGCATCAAACACGTTTGAATATGAATAAGAATGAGGCAGGAGGGAAAGGGAAATTGAAATAAAAGCAGAGGAGATTCCTAGAGGACCCAGTCCTTGGGAATGCAGGAGCTCACAGATATCTTACAGAGCATTCGTGCGGGAGACATTTCTTTCATCCATTTATTAATTCTTCTATTCATTTATTTAGTCACACCTTTTACTCAATTATGCATTGTAAAATATGAAAAAAATAAACACTCTCTCTACCGTGAAGATCTTATATATCTATGACCAGAAAATAACTCTACATGAAAACACAAATTGTAATGGCAACTATTACCATGGGAATTCAGAAGAAAAGATCACTATGAACTCAAGTTTTAATCCATATTAAGTGCTCATACTTGATGAGTGGGGCCCCTAGTCATTACTCATGGAGGAAGCTGTACTTGATTTAGGGGTTGAAGAAGAAGTGTGCAAACATGCAGAAAGGGTAAAGGGCTTTCAAGACAGGGGAAATAGCATGAGCAAATGCAGAAGTGGAAATGATATTTTCTGTCTTACATGTTATGTGTTAAATTGTGTCCCCACAAAAAATATATCGAAGTCCTAACCCCTGTACAACAGAATGTGATCTATTTAAAAATAGTCACTGCAGGGGTGTCTGGGTGACTCAGTCTGTTCAGCGTCAGACTCTTGATTTCAGCTCAGGTCATGATCTCGTGGTCATGAGACTGAGCCCTGTATTGGGCTTCCATGCTGGGCATGGAGTCTGCTTAAGACTTCTCTCTCCCTCTCCCACTGCCCCTCCTCCACTCACTTGCCCTCTCTCTCTCAAAAGAAAAAAACAAACAAAAGAACCCAAAAAGAACAAAAACAGTCACTACAGATGTAATTCAGATTAGATGACACTAGAGTGGGCCCTTAATACAATATGACTAGTGTCCTTACAATAAAAGGAGAGAAAGATACACAGGGAGAAGACGGCCATGTGCCAGCAGGCAGATTAATGTCATGCCAGGGATTGCCAGCGATACTAGAAGCTAGGAGGGGAAGGAAGAATTGTTATTTACAGGTTTCACAGAGAACATGGCCCCACTATCACTTTGATTTCAGGCTTTTAGCCTCCAGAACTCTGAGATAATATATTTTTGTTGCCTAAGCTACTGGGTACTTTGTTATAGCAGCGATATGAAACTAATACACATGGTATGTACTATAATGTAGGTATTTCTTTAATGGTAAAATATGGTAATTTTGGCTTGTTTCTGCATTTTTACATTTCATATGGAAATATATTCTATCTGAATAATAGGAAGACATTTTTGTAAATGTTAATTGTATCACATTTTATCCTACTAACAACAAAAAAAAGTATTCTTAAATTCAATTCTCAAATTCAAGAATTATTCTTAAATTATCATGATAGCCTTTTAAAGCCATGTTTACAGGAAATATTTTTAAATATTGGAAAACACTTACAGTGTAATATTAAATGATAAAGGCACACATAAAAGTGTACACATCAACTGGGCTTAACATATATGCCCGTCCCCACATATATATGCAAGATTGGAAATGACTGAACCAGGGGAAAAACTAAAACAAACTAGAGCAAAATAATTATAATAGCTATGGCTAGATTTGCCTTTTATTCTTAGAAACAAATCTAAGAGTCATTTTGCCTTTCTTGAGAATAAGAAACTTTTTGCCCATTTAGAAACAAAAAGTTAACTCTTGTTTGTCTACTACCACGATTGACGTGTATATGCCAAAACGGAGCTGATCCCGTGAAGACTGCTGAAATGTGCATATCGCTTTTGACCTTGTGTATGTTACACTCAGTAACACTTCGATTAGCATTGGTCTTCTGAGAAAAACAACTTGCTTTTACCCAGTCAACTTGAGTTCAGAAGTGCAAAGAGCCTTGGGGAGGTTCTGGTATCGGAGTTGGTTCTCAGTCACCCAACTATAGGGAGGGATCGATTCAAAGCTAAACTGTTGAGATATCCAGGAGACAGTCATTTGCTGACTTACTCCCTAATTATGGGCCTCTAGCTACTTTCACAGGCAACTTGAGAAAGGTGTTGGTAGGAGAACCCAACTCATGATGAGGTGATTATAAAAGGATCTTGCTTACTGTACCTGCAGTGCTTTTTTATGTTGTTTTTCCTACTTTTCTATGCTATTTCTCACTGTATGAAGGAGGTTTATGAGAATAACATTTTACCGAAATGTGTGGTAACACTCTAGATACAGCAAGGCTAGACATTAACCTGTTCATTCCAGAAAAAAAAAAAATGCTAATTTTGGCTAATTTGGCTAATTTGGCTAATTTGGCTAATGCTGGTTTTGGCTAATTTCAAGTGAGGCCTCCCTATACCTAGCTGGCTGAGTAGTGCATTTTGGCCTAAATAGTAGGTTACTATGAATTGAGAACAAGCCAGCACTAAAATGATTATAGTTCTATGTTAAATTTATATTTGTTTATTTATTTATTAAATGTTTGTTTGTTTATTTTTTAGAGAGAGAGCATGAGCAGGGGAGGGGCAGGGGGGAAGGAGGATAGAGGACCCGAGGCGAGCTCCACATTGACAGCAGAGAGCCCGATGCGGGCCTTGAACTCACCAATTGTGAAATCCTGACCTGAGCCTAAGTCTGATGCTTGACCGACTGAGCCACCCAGGCGCTCTTCTATGTTAAATTTAAACTGCACTCAAAGAATAATTGGGTTTCAGAGCGTGAAAGGATGGGAGCTTTGAATTATCTGGTGGACTCTATTTCATACGTGATATACTGGAGGCGAAGTAACTCCTTAAGTTTCCTTAGAAAGTTTGTGTCAGATCCAGATGGAACAAAGGCCTTCTGACTCTCAGGTGACGGGCTCCTTCCATTATATCATGCTCTGCTATGATGATCTGTCAGAGATATTCAAGCACAGGCACAATGCTGTCAGTCAACCTGAACATAATCCACTAAGTTATGCTAATTCCCATAAAAACTAAGATGACACACAGCTGAAGGAATCCCCACTAGGATTTCGTTCATATAAATTTGCCCATTTATGGCAAATTCATCCTACTCTTTGGAATCTTTTTGTTCTCTTTATGCTGTCTCTATTGTCATAAACCCAGATGTTGCTAGGATTAAAGGAAGACAAAACGAGGAAAAATGAAACAGAAAGGAGAGTGGCGTTCTTTTCTACCTAAGCTAGTATTTCTGTGATGAGTACCTGTAACAAATGAAATGGGGAAGACGTGAGGTGGCCAGACCTGGCATCCAGTAAGTTTCATCAATATCAGGTGCTAAACAGAGGAAGGGCCTGTGCTTAAATAGAAGGTTGGAGGAAAAGGAAATTTGCATGTAGTGATAGGATTCTAGCAACAAGGGCTTTTAGTAGTCTAAAATAATTTAGCAAATGCAAGATTATCATGAACTCAATGAGGCTTTAAATGTAATTAAAGGATGAAAAAAATCCACTGTTTTGAATATCCAATAGCTGTTATTACTATTACTTTCAGTTTTAATTTGTTAAAAATGCTTAAAAATATTCAAAGGAGATGAATATCCCTGACTCCTTTAGGAAAACTGGGTTTTTGTTTAGTGAAGGTAATACCAAGGAGAAAAATTCTGTGGGAAGAAGCCGCTATCAAATTGCTGGCTGGGATGGCTGGATTAGTAAGGACTTTTGTTTACTAATCAGAAGCCCAAATTTAGGAGTGAAAGAAGACAGGCTATGTTAATCCCTTGTGGAAGATGATCTTTAGAGTGTTTTGTTTTGTTTTTTGGGTTTTGGTTTTTATTTTTACCTCAGTCAGGAAACTAAACAAGATGTGGGATCATTTTCTTCTAAGCCATCTTTCAAATTTCTGCCAGGGTTATTGTTTCCCTAATTTGGAAATTTCGTTATCTCATGTCACCATTTGAAATTTAAAATACAATTCTGTGATTCTCCATTCAAATTTAAAATAAAATATATTTACAATTTTAAAATGTCAGTGTGCTATTCCAGACCCTTTCTACCAACCAAGACTTCTCTCCCATGGTAATCTAACATTTACATTTTATGAACATTAAACTCCTTGTCACCCCCTTAGACACAAAGTACTTCCTTGGTCAGGCATCTCCAGGTATCTTTCTGCCTAGTGACCCTTCTTCAAAGCCCCTTTCAGTTGTCTACTGTAGAGTCTTCCCTAACCCATTCTGAAAAGTCTTTCTTCCTCTGTGCATTTGCAGCATTTACACATGAGTCTGTGGACAGATCTTATGACAGGGGACTTCAGTTATGTCCATGTGAGTGTAGAATTTATGTTTTGGTCAACTTCCCATCTCTAGCATCAGCTCAGTGCTTGACACATAATGTGTGGTCAACGGATGCTTTAAGAATGAGCGTGTGAAAGAATGCATACATCTGTTGAAGGCCAATCCAAGCACAGAAAAATGTGCAGGAGCAAGAGAATGCTGTGTGCTTGTCCTACAGACATTTATAGATCGATGAATGCTATTAAGCTAAAAGCAACATCAAAGACAGGTCTAAAAGCAGAAAGAAGTCACACCTGGAGAGAGTATAAAAAAATAGAAATAGCTTTCTCACATCTTGTATGAAGCATTATTCCATGTATACAGCTTATGGGCTGACTATGTATTTAAACCTCAGGCCTTTTTAAAATAAAGACATTTTCCAAAGCAGTTGGGATAACTACCTTCTTCTGGCCCTTATGCTTCTTCTTCATGCCAATATGGCTTTGATCTTTTCTAGATTAGTTGGTTTCAATTATTCTTTTCTAAATATGCTCTACCTGTGGAGATACATAGTTGACCCAAGTACAGTGATTCTTCGAGAATAGATAACACGGTTAGATCCAATATCTCAAAGTCTTTCTTTATATATATATATATATATATATATATATATATATATATATATATATTATTTATTTTTGATAGACAGAGAGAAACAGAGCACAAGTGGGAGAGGGGCAGAGAGAGAAGGAGACACAGAATCTGAAGCAGGCTCCAGGCTCTGAGCTGTCAGCACAGAGCCCCACACAGGGCTCGAACTCACAAACTGCAAGATCATGACCTGAGCCGAAGTCAGATGCTCAACTGACTAAGCCACCCAGACTTAAAGTCTTTCTTACCAGACAAGAAAATAGAATTGTTTTCTTCTGAGGAGTGTCTCAAATACTGCAATTAAATACCATCATTTGGATGCTTTTTGCTTTAAGTAACAGACAACCCACCTAAAAGTCTTTTTAATAAATGGGGCTTTACTTATATATTAAAAGAGTTCAGAAGGAAAGCATTGGTTTATCTCTTCAAAGATGTCAGAGGCCAAGGCTGTCCCCTACTTTCCCTTTTCTGTCTTCCGGATGTAGGCTTTTCATCGTGGCCTAGTTGTTTCATTATCTCAAGAAACTCCTTCAGGTATCATGACAACTTTGAAAAGCAGAAAACTGGAACCATCATTTGTCTCTGGTAGAAATAAAGTCTACTTAGTGTTCCTAGCTACATTAACAGACCGCAGTGTTGTCATTTACCAGCAGCTTCCAGAATTATAGGTGTAACCCTTGACAGACATACAGTCTTTTATAGAATGTAACCTGTTTCCATTATGGCTGTTGTAACAAAACAAGACACAGCAATCTGTGCTTTTCATACATCAACTAACATAGGGCCTTAGAGGGTGTAAGTCTATGAGAAATATTTTTAGATGTTAGTTTTGCAACCTTGAAAGATAATGATGGTAATTGTATGGACAAGGGGTGAGTTAAATTTTTAAACAAGCTAACATTATTATCAGGACAGACTTATTTATAAAACAAAGACAAGGCCTGAGTCACCTGTGTTATAATAAAATTAATAGAAATTTTGCTTTAATCACATTTTCTAAAAATTGGTTTCTCTCTCTCTTTATTTAAAAATCTCCAAAATATTTTTGTGATGAAAAGCTAAAGCCACTAGTTATAATGAACAGAAATAAATCAATGAAAGATGTGCAATAAATTAGTGCTTAAATTTTTAAAATGTACTCTCTTTGCTTATATTTAAGGGAAGTTTCTGGGAAGACTAACCAAGACTGGAGAAAATTCTTTTAATTTCCCCCAGTGTAAATACTAGGCCTTACTTTTCTCTTTCCCCTTTACTCTAAGAAGGCATGTTTGTTTTTTTCTTCCTGCAGAGACAAGACTTAAAGTAACTGCTGTTCACAGCTTGAAAGAACAAGACCTTCACTACTTTTTAAGTCTTTCCTCCCCAGAGGTAGCCTCTTGCTTTAATAAATTGAGGCTTTAACCCTAATGATTTTTTTTTTGTAAATTTGGTTCAAGGGTAAAGGGTAGAAAGGCAAAACCCAACAGGCTATATTATTTCTTTGTTATGTAAGACATTTATCATCATAAACATATACTGCACTAATAAGTTGTTCTATTCCCTACACGCAAAATCATAAAAAGAAAATGATAGCAAATATCATATGGTACGTATTGGTTGCAAAATTTTTTTAACATTTTTTGTTAAGAAAGCTAAAAAGGATGCTTTTATAATCACAAACTATCAGACATTTTAAGAACATGTGGTCTCCAACTCTTCGCTTGCATCTGGACTAGCCTTAGTGATTTGTCGGTAACTCAAATAATGTTACAGGAGTGATGGTGGGTGGCTCTCAGAGTGGGATCAGGAGACATAATGCAACTTCTGCCTAGTTCTCTGAGAATGGTTGCTCTGGAGAAAGCCAGCTGCCATGTAAGAAATTCAGCTCTAGGGGCGCCTGGGTGGCGCAGTCGGTTAAGCCTCCGACTTCAGCCAGGTCACGATCTCGTGGTCCGTGAGTTCGAGCCCCGTGTCGGGCTCTGGGCTGATGGCTCAGAGCCTGGAGCCTGTTTCCGATTCTGTGTCTCCCTCTCTCTCTGCCCCTCCCCCGTTCATGCTCTGTCTCTCTCGGTCCCAAAAATAAATAAACGTTGAAAAAAAAAATTAAAAAAAAAAAAAGAAAAGAAAAGAAATTCAGCTCTAGAAATGACCCTGCTGGAGTGGTCTCGTGTGGGCACTCTGATCAGCATGAACTGCAGCCCTGCGAAGGAACCGCCTGGGCATTCAGCCCAGCGGAGACTTGGGATGACAGCAGCACCAAGGGACAGGTGACATGCCACCACAGGAGGAACTTGACTCAAGGATTGTCTGGATCATTCCTTCCTGAGTTCATGACTCATCTCTCCAGACCATTCAAATGCTTGCCTTAAGCTACTAGTTTTAGAGTAATTAGGCAATAATATCATTACAAATTTTAGTTAAAATTATTTAAAATCAGCTTTCTTAAAATAAGGACAGATTACTAAAAAAAATTTTTTTTGTCCAAAATATATGTTTTTCGGTGAACAACAGCAGCTCACGGGGGCTCTAATTTATTTTTTGCTTTTACTTTAGCTTGTTTTGGGGAAGAGGAATCTGTGACTGACATTTTTTCTTCTGGATGGACAGTTTCATTTTGGGGGGATGTTAAATCTTCAAACTGGTTGTAATATAGTCATAAGAAAGGACACTTCTGCTTTCCTGAGTATTTCCTACATGAGATAAGACAGTTAAACATAAACATGAGCTTTTTTAAAAAAGAGATTCTCCTATTATTTTAAAGTAAATTTATGTAACCTGTTTTTGAAATTCCTAATAATTTGACTAACTTCAGATACCATCAGAAAAAAACACAAAATGATGGGGTACCTGGGTGGCTCAGTCAGTTAAGCATCTGACTTCAGCTCAGGTCATGATCTTGCAGTTGGTGGGTTCAAGCCCCATGTCGGGCTCTGTGCTGACAGCTTGGAGCCTGGAGCCTGCTTCGGATTCTGTGTCTCCCTTTCTCTCTGCCCCTCCCCCATGCTCTCTCTCTATCTCTCTGTCTCAAAAATAAATAAACATTAAAAAAAATTTTTAAATAAAAAAACACAAAAATGAGCTTAAATATTTGAAAAAGAATGAAAAGGGAATGAATGAAATGAAACCTTCTAGGTTCTGGGAAGTTTCAATCACTGATCATAGGAAGAAAGGAAAGGAGAGATACACAAGTAGTTGGAAAGGGAGAGATCAGTAGTAATGATTTTGTAAATTATCAGAAAAAAAAAAGGTAGAAAGCCATAAAATTCTCCAAAGAAGTAAATGGAAATATATAGAGGAAAGTAGGTTATGATCAGTCAATATAAATACGTATAAATAGACTTCCAATATATATTGGTTTTAAGGCACCAAAGATTGAAGAGAGCTCTGGAAAAAAACCAGGCAATGTTTAGACAACTTTTTTTTTTTTTTTTTTGCTACTAAACATCACTCTTTCCTTGTTTTCCCTTGCCTCATTACATGTCCTTATCACTTTTTCTGAATTTCTTTCTTTACACCTGTTCCCTCCTGTTTTACACTCTCTCCTCTCCCTCAGTCTTTTGTTTGACTTCTTTTTCTCTCAAATAACAAAACTGGGAAATCAGGCTAGAGCAACATCTCTGTAGTGTCCCCAGAAAGGTACAGGTTCCTTCCATCTTCCTGCTCTACTATCCTTAGCATTTGACTTTCAGCCTCATGATCATAAGATAGCATTTCATTTAGAGACATGATTATATCACTGTTCCTGTTAGGGGGAAAGCAGAAGGTGAAATGTGAAGGGCAAATGTACAAAGAGAACATCGTCTGCTAAGTTAAATCTCTTTAAAAAGCATTCTTAAATCCTATCCAGAAGACTCTTGCTTACAGAACTTGGCCATAAAGATACCCCTAGTTGCAAGAGTCTTAGAAGGGAAGTAATATCGGGACACAAAATCATCCTTTCCAAATTAGAATTCTACAGGTGAAGAAGAAGATGAAAAATGATAGTGGCAGGCTAAGAGCAGAGTCTCCTTTATCTCCCAAGAGTCAATCTCATATTCTCAATCTTCTTGAAATCATTCTTCGGGACTGTGTCTCAATGCATCATTTACTTAACAAGTTTTATCAATCTCCTATCAAATCTGCCATTCTCTACTTTCTCCTTCCATTGTACTGTTCTAGTAGGTTGAATGGTAGTCACACCCTAATTGCTGGAAACTATGAATGTTTACCTTTTTTGGAAAATGGGTCTTTGCGGATGTAATTAGCAATCTTGAGATGAAGAGATCATCCTGGATTATCCAGGTGAGCCCTAAATCCAATGATCCAGATAACCATACAACAGATACACAGGGGAAATCTGACAGACAGAAGAGAAGTCCATGTGAAGACAAAGGCAGAGATTGGAGTTATAAGTCCATGACCATGGAATGGCAGTAGTCACAGAAGCTGGAAGAGGCAAGAAATTGGATCTCCCACAGAGTCTCTGGAAGGAGTGTAGCCCTACAAACATCTTGATTTCAATTCCTGGTCTCCAAAATTGTGACAGAGTGTATTTTTGTTATTTTCAGCCATAAGCATGTGGTAATTGGTTGCAGCAGCTTCAGGAAATGAAGCTGCCTTAATCTGCTTTTTTTTTTTTTCTTTTGCCTGGATTGTCACAACTGTGCTAAATTGTCTTCCTCCCTTCATTCTTGCCCTAGTCCTATCTATGCAGTCACTAGATAGTCTTCTTAACACAAATCTGATTACTACTTTGTCTTAAAACTTTTCAGTGGCTCCCCGTTGAGTAAGGCTAATGTTTAAATCCCTTTGTAGGTCACACAAATGCCTTTACAATGAAGCCCCTATCCATACAAATTTAGCTTCTTACACTTTTAACTTGAATCATACATGATTTCCTGTAGTGCTGTGAATTCCCCTGGTATATCATGCTTCAATTCCTTTGTATGCATTCTTTTCTCTGCCCAGAACACTCTCCCTCCTTCTCTATCCGTTAAGCTTCTTCTCTTTGTGTGCAGATAAGTGCTTCTATGACCCCTGGTATACAATGCTTTAATTTTTTAACCCAGTTTGTCAGACTTAAATGTGAACCCCTCAAGGGTCTAGCACTCTTTGTATTTCTCCAGTCTAGGGAGTAGCAGCTGCATAATAAGCACTTAACAAAAATTTAGTCAAATAATAAAGAAGTGATCATTAGAATTGGAGGCTGCAAAGAGTGGGAGTCCATTGAAGAGAAAGGAAAGGCCATTGGCTTCAGCTAAAAGTAAATGATTAGATTCCTTAGGGATAGTAATTTGGATGCTGATGGCTGATTGCTGGGAATTAAAAAGTAGCAGGTGTTTAGGAAGTAAATAGAGTGACTATAGATTCTGAGTTCCAGAAATCTGACTTCAGAAGAAAGGGAAATTATATGTGTCTAGCATTTTAATTAGCTTCTGATATTATATTGTTTTTAAAAAGAGTATAGATTATGATTTATGGTATTAGACTGCTGCTATCTTTTTTTTTTTTTTTTGGCCTAATATCTATTGCCCTTGCCTTTGCTAAGCACATCCTGATTTTATTTAGTAGAATTGCTTCTCCCTCATTTTACGGTCTTAATGAGACTGCAAATCAAGATGTCTTGACTTATACTAGTTGAGGTATGATATGTGATCCAATCTTGGCCAATTGTTTCTCATTGTTCATATTTTGACTCTTGAAGGAATCAATGGATAAAATAGTATAAGTTCATTCATTCCAATGGGGAAACTTGAGATATCTGAGTGGTTCTTGACACTTAAACTTTCACAGTTGATCTTGTTCCTATCTCTCCCCCCCCCCCCCCACAACCTGGTTTATCTTTCCTTTGATTCTTGGAACTACCTGTTATTCTTCCAAGTTTTTCTGCTTAAGTTACCCACAGTCAACTTCTGTAAGTTACAAACGAAGAATCCAAATGGCCCTAACTGATAAACTTGGGATTTATATTGATTGATTGATAGTAATAAATGGGAAACACCCTTAGAGAAAGAAAGAAGAAGAAGGCGGAAGAGGAGGTGGGGGAGAAGGAGGGAGAGAAGGAAGAGGAGAAGAAATTCTTTAGTGGAGGCAAAAGCTAATGTTGCCTGTAGCTACTATTCTTATACTCCTCAGTTGCTCATATTAAGAAGGAAAAATGTTGTCTTTTTCTGGAGGAATTGAAAGAGTAAGTTTGAAAGACAATTTTAGAAGTCTTCATAAAAATTTAAATCGCACAGGTTCCAGATTATTTAAATTCACACAGAGAGTTACATAGAAGAGATGAACTAGGTAAAAACTGAGATGTTTGTCATTTCTAATTTCAGTAATCAAGTGCGGCTTGCTTTTTACTTGAAAAGGCCTCTATGGGATGATATTAATGGCATAATGGAGAGTCAAAGAAAAAAATCAAACTGATATGAAAAAGAATGATATTGAAAAATTCATGAGCTGGAACCTTCAGAAAAGGAGAGTGTTTATGGTGATAGATGGTTAGGGTTACTGGAATGGTATGTGGTCTTTTGTCCTGAAGGACGTGCCACTTCTTTTAGTCCTAAAATCTATATAATGCATTAGAAACCTTCTCATCAGGAAGACTATCGTCAAGTGCTTTAACTGAAGTTCTTCCATTAAAATCCCACTAGTTAATGAGTATTTCTTCCCAGTGATGCTTGCTTGATTTCTGTTATAAGGTGATTGGTTTTGACAGAGTCTGTGTGCTCATTACGGCTAAAAGTGTTAATTCTTTATTATTTTTGAGAATGAGAAAAGTCTCCTGCTTGGGCCTTAGGGATGTGACCCTAACAAGCAACAGTTATCGTTTGCCTGTATTACTCTGATTGTCTGCCTTCACCTGCTCAGGCATCAATATTCTGACTAGCGACTCTATTCAGCCTTTGTGACAGGGACATCTAGAACAGAAGAAGGCAGGAAGGTCTGAGAAGGATTTCAAAGAAAGACAATTTGGAGAAACTGACTTTGAGCCCTAGGAAATCAAGTAATTGTATGACCTTAATCAAAATACTTAACTTCTTTATTTCTCAGTTTCTTTATCTCTGAAATGGAGATTATTGTACCTAATCTTCTTATCTCATGGAATTGCTGTGAGGGAAAGGAATAACATGTGTGGAAAACTTTAACTAAAACATTTCTATGGAAATAAAATATATACTTTTAATTGAGACACATATCCATGTCATGTTATAAAATAATTTAGATGAATGTGCTTCACCACAAATAGTAAAGCACATGAATTTGTTAAAAATGATAAGTTAGATAAAAAAATAAAATAAAAATATATTCAAATGCTGGGGCGCCTCAGTGGCTCAGTCGGTTGAGCATCCGACTTCAGCTCAGGTCATGAGCTCAAGGTTTGTGAGTTCAAGTCCCGCATCAGGCTCTGTGCTGACAGCTCAGAGCCTGGAGTCTGTTTCGGATTCTGTGTCTCTCTCTCTCTGCTCCTCCCCCACTTGTGCTCTGTCTCTCTCTCTCAAAAATAAATAGACATTAAATATATATATATATATATATATATATATATATATATGTATATATAGTCAAATGCAATAAAACATATAGAACTTAAAAAACTATTATATAGGAGCATCTGGGTGGTTTAGTCAGTTAAGCAGCCGACTCTTGATTTTGGCTCAGGTCATGCTCTCATGGTTCATGGGCTCAAGACCCACGTCAGGGTCTTCACTCTTAACATGGAGACTGCTTGGGATACTCTCTCTCTGCCCCTCCCCTGTTCATGCTTTTACTCTCTCTCTCTCAAAAATAAAGAAATAAACTTAAAAAAAATTTTTTTTTAAGTTTTTTTATTTTTGAGACAGGGAGAGACAGAGCATGAACAGGGGAGGGTCAGAAAGAGGGAGACATGGAATCTGAAACAGGCTCCACGCTCTGAGCTGTCAGCACAGAGCCCGACGCGGGGCTCGAACTCACGGACTGTGAGATCATGACCTGAGCCGAAGTCGGCTGCTCAACCGACTGAGCCACCCAGGCACCCCAAGAAATAAACTTTTTTAAAAAGCTATTATATAAACATACTTTCAAAGAAAAGCAAAATGCGTCTAAATTGTATGTCCTGGCTATTTCTTTTTATTTTATTTATTTTATTTTTTGAGAGAGAGAGAGAGAGAGAGAGAGAGAGAGAGAGAGAGAGAGAGATTCTTAAGTAGGCTGCATGCTCAGCTCAGAGCCCGATGCAGGGCCCGATCCCACAATCCTGGGATCATGACCTGAGCTGAAATCAAGTCGGATGCCCAACCAACTGAGCAACCCAAGAGCCCCATGGCTAATTCTTTTTTAAAAAGACAGTATCTCTAGCAGTATTGGTAACAATATGCCGTAAGATGTTTATCCTTTTTAAACTTGATTGTGATATTTGCCTTGTGTCTCCGGCCTATATTATCATTGGCTTTTACTCCTAATAAACACTGATTCATTGCTTTTAGTCATCTTGCAGGTGCTGTCATATAAAACCTGGAGTTTTTTAATTTTTTTTTTCAACGTTTATTTATTTTTGGGACAGAGAGAGACAGAGCATGAACGGGGGAGGGGCAGAGAGAGAGGGAGACTCAGAATCGGAAACAGGCTCCAGGCTCTGAGCCATCAGCCCAGAGCCTGACGCGGGGCTCGAACTCACAGACCGCGAGATCGTGACCTGGCTGAAGTCGGACACTTAACTGACTGCGTCACCCAGGCGCCCCTAAAACCTGGAGTTTTTATATAAAGATCCTAGCATATAAAACCTAGCATTTTCTCTTCTTACTTTATAGCAAGTGGTAATGCCGAAGGTACAATACCATCTTTTTGTAAGTGTATACTTATCAAGACATGCCATGCATTAAAAAACTTCCTGTGGTAGGTTATATTGGCTGATTCCGAATGTTTACAAAATATGGCCTATATTTTTTATAATTACATTTTAATTGAGCCATAGATAGCATAAAAGATAACTGCATGTGTATTATCTACTTGAATAATATTTCAAGGTACATCTTTTAATTTTACTGCTTTTATTGATACCGTTACAGTTTGTGATTTCCCCACAGCTGTTTTTATTTCGTGAAAATCATTCATCCCCTGAGCATGACTATAGCTCTAAGCATTTTATAATAAATTGTTATGATCATTAAACACATGTAGTTAAGGACTTCTTTGCATCCATTCTCTTGTTCTTAGTTTTAATTTTTCATCATCTTTATTAATTTTATATATCAAATATAATTTTTAAATCCCCCAATTAACAAGCTACATATGCTGTGTCTCTGCACTGAGAGCTGCCTTCCCACATCGTTTCCACACACAGTGTGCATCTCCTCCCTGGTACCGACTTCCCAGCAGCGCATTGGCTCTCTTCCTGCTCGTGTTGCCGATTGCCTCCCATTCCTGCCATATTCCGTGGGCCTCGGTGATTCCCGTCCTCCTGCTACAGCTTCTCCTCTTCTGGTCTCCCAAACAATCATCCAATTACTCCTCCTTCTCTGTAGCTCCCCTGATAATCTCTTCGTCTTGCTCCTGCTGTCTTTTCGATGTAATGCCTCTGTTGATCACTTTCACACTTGGCACTGGCTGTTGTTCATTCATTCATTATTCACTCAATCCACAAGAATCTCTTTAGGGCCAGCTCCTTATCAACATGATGCCAAGGACCAGGTTACAGAGATGAGCACGACACAGTCACTCACTTCAAGGAATTGAGAGTTCAGTGTTCTACAGGGGAGAAGTCAGAATTCGAAGGCCCTAAGCCATGTTCTCTATTTTAAAAATTGGTCTCCAAGCAAAATTTGCTCCGAAAAATGTCTATTAAGGGATTCATTTTCTTTCCATGAATTCTTAAGTGATATAAAGCTTGCTTTGGGTGAGAGACAAACTTCATAAACCTTCAGTTTAAGGCTGTATTACTGATCTGCAGCGACCTGTGAGTAAATATTAGCGACTACTTTTGCATTGTACGTTGAACCCTTGGGAAAATCAATTCTTCATAAATAATGAAAATGATGATCAAATTTTTGTAGTGAAGAAACCACCATAGTTTGTGCTATATTTGTGTCAGTAATTTGCAAAATGAGTTCTTGGCTTTACCTGACACCAGACTATGAAGCTGTATAGAATTCAGATTTCTTAAAAATCTTGCACAATTTCTCTGTGCTTGGTGTCCCCCAGGACAACATTTCTGAGGCAATTGCAGAAGATGCTAGACCCCCAGGAACTATGAAGGTATGTATACTCAGCCCAACATAAACAAAATATAAAATCTAGACTAAACAACACAATCCACAAACAATAACAATAGCAAGCTTGCTCTGAATTTCCAGAAGGTTTTGGGGGAAGCTTCTCTTCTTCCGAATCAATTTACCTTTATAAAAATAAAATTCTACTTCATAGATTGTATTTTATATGCAGTGATCCCAGAGTTCCTATAAAGTGTACACATTGAGCCAGTATTCAGTAAGTGGAACAATGTCACTCAACATCTGAGTAAGATTCCTACTTAAAATGGTTTTTTAAAAAGGCCAGATGGGAAACATTTTCCATGATATTAATGAGGAAATTCTATCCTTGCTGGGGTGGGAGGGTGGGAGGGAGTTCTTTAGATTGTAAATGTCTAATTAAGCTGGAGAGAAGTCAAATTATAAGAATCTGACAGAAATGCCACAACGGTGGACCTCAGAATATAACAAGGAGCTAAAAAATTACTGCAAATGTAGACAGCAGGAACAGAAACACAGTGTTCAAAACAAGAAAACTAATAGTCCCAATGAACAGGGCTGTACGATTTTAAGTTTTGGCTGCCACGATTTCTGATAGACTTTGAGTAACTAGAATGCATCCAGGGGAAGACAGCCAGAATGGCAACAAGTCTGAAAATCTCATTTCTTAAAGGAGCAAAGAATTGTTAGTTTGGAAAAAGAAAACATCATAAGGGAATTTCAAGAGCTGTCTTAAAATATTTGAAGGATTGTAATCTTTAAGAGTGTAGACTTCTTTTTTTCCCCCTACATGGTAAAAAAGAAGGAAATCAGTAGAAAATTTTATTGAGGCAGATTCCGGTTCACTGTTAAGAAAATCTCAACTGTTAGAGTCATCAACAAGAGTCTTTGGAAGGCGGATCCTGTTGCAGGAGACGCCAGTGGCTCCTGGGGACATTGCCAGTTTGGACCTGAATGCTCAAAGGCCAAGACAAGCATTGACATATGAGGCTGTGTTAAGTAGATTATTATCTGTCTGGCTAAAATAGAGAAAGCTAAAGATTAGGGGCAATGTACTAAGTAAGTATTAAAAGCTTTAGTTAACAGACAGGTGAGAGTTTCTTTTTTAAACTTAGAAACTCTTTTTCCTGTTTCTTTCCCTCCTGTAATTAGGATAAATATTTTGTGTACCTATATTAAGCAGTTCGAAATAAACTCATATCCTAATATCATTGTATATCACTGATGTGTTTAACATAAGAAATTTCCAGGAGGCTATCAATTAATCAATCAACCAAGGAAAGAGCCAGGGAATCAACCTAGTAGGCATTAAGCTCTCCACGTATATGATCAAGTTCTTGCCTTTGAGAATCTTATTGCAGAAAACTCTTAAACTCATAAAGCAATACGAGGTCACTATAAGATGTTAAACTCTATAGACAAGACTAGGGGTTTCAGTTTGCTTGTTTGTATTTAAGAAATTTATGTGGAAGTGTTTGCGAGTTGGGTTTTCCAGCAGCAGATACTGAGCACGGAGAGGAAGCTTGGAATGTAGCGTATTTATGAGAGGTTAACAATATTTGGGGAAGGGAGAAAGAAGAAGCAAGCAAAAGAAGAAGCTCAATTATGACCTACAATGTACGACAGACAAAGCCTTGCCCAAACCTAGGAGAAGCTCTGCAGCATATGTGGCCTGATTAAATTGTCCTTCAGTGAGTGGGTGACATGGAGAGGCCCTTGTAGCCCTGTTCTGATTAGCCATGAGATATACTCCTGGGAAGGATATGACTTTGGCCAAGGTACCTTTTGCAACTGAGGCAAATTTTGAAACCCTGATCGAGACTTGTGTCCACCAAAGAAGTCAATAAATAAACTGATAAAACCAGAGCTTCTTTGGATAAAGCTGGGGTAAGAGGCCTCTAACCTGACAGCTATCAAGAATATTCAAAAAAACCTTTAGAATTCTATAGCACATAGTGACAGAATAATAATAGCTTATAGTTAGGGGTGCCTGGGTGGCTCAGTTGGTTAAGCGTCTGACTCTTGGTTTCGGCTCAGGCCACGATCTCACAGTTTTGTGGGTTCGAGACTCTCATTGGGCTCTGCACTGACAGTGTGGAGCCTGCTTGGGATTTTCTCTTCCTCTCTCTCTGCCCCTTCCTCACTCATGCTGTCTCTGTCTCTCTCAAATAAACAATTAATTAAAAAATAATAATAATAGCTTACAGTTATATAGTGGTTGATAAGAGCTACACACTCTCCTAAGCATTTTGTATGCATACCTCTTTTGATCCTCCCATTATCTTTGCAACATACATGCCACTTACTCCATTTTACAGGCAAGGAAACAGGCACATAGAAGTTAAGTAATCTGCACAAGGTTACCCAGATCGTTTGGTTCCAGAGTCTGCACTCTCAGCCGCTATGCTGCTCAGCATATATAAGACTTTGTGTGAAGTTTTATGGATAAGGCTTCAGGTAAAGTTTAAGGAAGGAGGTATGTCAAAGGATGTGCCTGGAAGACTTGTGGTGTTAGACTTGACATGATCTTCATTATGTTGGAGACAGTAGTTATGTACTCTGCTGCAGGAGACCTGAACAGTGAATGTTCAAGGCTGTCACAATCCATTTCTTCTTAATGTGCTTTTGGCTGGAGTAAATTCCTCTGCCTCCCTTGTTGTTAGGAATGGCAACTGAGCTTTTATCAGGTGAATATCAGCATCACTGAGGTGCAACTTCCAGGTATGGCCAATAAGAATTTACCACTTGAAGTCCCTCATTTCTTCTTCCACGTGATTGGCAGAGACACTCCGCCCAGGGCAACCTTGAAAACCATGTACAAAAGATGACGCAATCTTTGTTGTCACAGATATCAGAATGACTGCATGAAGCAAAGCAGCCTGACCAACAGAACTGATTTTGAGTGAGAAATGCATTTCTCTTATACTTAGATCATTATGTTTGGTTGACTTGGTATTACAATCCAACCTGCCTTAATTTAGATATTCTTCCTATGCAGAGAGTTTTTAAAATGTCTCTAATATCATTAGTACGTGCAGAGTATGCTGCTCGTATACAAGCTGGGGCAGAGGCTCTTCCTTTGCATGCTGACTTATCATTAACACTTACGCTTTGGCAAGGAGAGAATCCAAATTGTATCGGCTCATATATATAGTATTATAGTTCATGTGGTAGGCATGTATTTGGGAGATACAACACATCAGACTCTGAAAAAGATAAGGCTGAAATCTTGCACCAATATGGGGGTACAGGTTGCAGGGGATGTACAGGAAGGGAGAGTGTGAGAGGGTAAAATGAAAATAGGCCCAGCAGTGTTGACAACGCTTCAAAAATGTCCTAGAAAAGGGCTAGTATCCAAAATCTATAAAGAACTCACCAAACTCCATACTAGAAAAACAAAGAATCCAGTGAAGAAATGGGCAGAAAACATGAATAGACACTTCTCTAAAGAAGACATCCAGATGGCCAACAGGTACATGAAAAGATGCTCAATGTCACTCCTCAGCAGGGAAATACAAATCAAAGCCCACTGAGATACCACCTCAAGCTGGTCAGAGTGGCTAAAATGAACAAATCAGGAGACTATAGATGCTGGAGAGGATGTGGAGAAATGGGAACCCTCTTGCACTATTGGTGGGAAGGCAAACTGGTGCAGCCACTCTGGAAAACAGTGTGGAGGTTCCTCAAAAAATTAAAAATAGATCTACCCTATGACCCAGCAATAGCACTGCTAGGAATTTACCCAAGGGATACAGGAGTGCTGATGCATAGGGGCATTTGTTCCCCAATGTTTATAGCAGCACTTTGGACAATAGTCAAACTATGGAAAGAGCCTAAATGTCCATCAACGGATGAATGGATAAAGAAATTGTGGTTTATATACACAATGGAATACTACGTGGCAGTGAGAAAGAATGAAATATGGCCTTTTGTAGCAATGTGGATGGAATTGGAGAGTGTGATGCTAAGTGAAATAAGTCGTACAGAGAAAGACAGATACCATATATTTTCACTCATATGTGGATCCTGAGAAACTTAACAGAAGACCATGAGGGAGGGGGAGGGAAAAAAAAAAGTTAGAGAGGGAGGGAGGCAAACCATAAGAGACTTAAAAACTGAGAATAAACTGAGGGTTGATGGGGGGGTGGGAGGGAGGGGAAAGTGAAGGATAGTCATTGAGGAGGGCACCTGTTGGGATGAGCACTGGGTGTTGTCTGGAAACCAATTTTACAATAAATTTCATATTTAAAAAAAAATGTCCTAGGCAGGGGTGCCTGGGTGGCTCAGTCAGTTAAGCGTCTGACTTCAGCTCAGGTCATGATCTTGCAGTCTGTGAGTTCGAGCCCCACATCGGGATCCGTGATGACAGCTTGGAGTCTGGAGCCTGCTTCAGATTCTGTGTCTCCCTCTCTCTCTGTCTCTCCCTGCTCTCTCTCTCTTTCTCTCTCTCTCTCTCTCTCTCTCTCTCTCTCTCTCTCTCTCTCTCAAAAATAAATAAACATTAAAAAAATTCTAAACAAAAATGTCCTAGACAGCTGGCCACTAGGTTCATGCTAGCTGCTCTGAGGGCTATGGAGAGATGAGTATAAGAGTAAGTGTCACACTGGTCAGCTCGGCCAGGCTCCTCCTGCCAGCGGTGCTTTGGGATTGGTGAAGTTTCAAAAGTGTTTTACAAATGATAGTTGCCCCCGTTGGCTCTAGGTCCAATTGAACAACTCAAAATCCTTTTCACTGAGTACTTACTACAAATCAATAAGATGATTCTATTGTTAATATTGGGCTATAATTAATGACCATATGTTTATTCAAAAAATATTTATTGAGTTCTTACACCGTGCCAAGCACTGTTCTGGGCACTGGGGCTGCGGCAGTGAACAAAGCAGAACAAAAATCCCCGATTATTCAGTTCTGTTCGGAACTGAAATCCGAGAGGGTCATAATAGTAGTGATGATTGTCATTCCTAGATCACTAAATAGGCTGCAGTCTCCCTGATCTAAGATTTAGAATTTCAGAATGGGTAAAAACAGGAATGAAGCAAACATTCAATACACCTCTCTGGAAATGCTCTATATTACAGCAGTTTCAAATATGTACCCTGGAGCTGAGTGCCAATCTGGAACTACTGAGAAGTGTAGTTACAGAATCAAGGCTTCATTATGCCTCATTAGGCAGATTTTTTTTTAATCATAAATAAAATTTAAGAAAGAGCTGAGATATACAAAAAGAAAAAAATATATACAGGTACTTAAAAGATAATGCCTTGAATATTTGGCTTGAAACAGAAAACAGGCAAAACATGTTAAGGAAAAAAAAATAACATTTAAAAAAACAGACTGTTAAGTACATTGCAAATGACTTGTAGAAATTCTAATGAAAACATCATAAAACACATTACATAATTTATAATAGAAGTATATTTTCAAATATATGCATATGCACAGACTAAACTTCAGATATGTGGCCCAATTCACAAATCTGGTTTCTCAGTAATATAACAATTAGTATGACTCTTGAAAATTTGTCTGTAAATATTACTTGTGTTGAGTATCACTGTAAGATCAAACTCCTCACAAATGGAAATCCTGCCAACCTGAGTATGTGAAAATACACATGGCCCATGTATGTTGCTGATTCACTTCACACATTCACAAACCTGATTCTTCACACTTTGCTGTATGAATAAATCTAATTCAAACGGAAATGAGAAGATGAACTTTTATGCCTTCTCCTTGATGCATCTGTAAATGACACAAGGGGAAAAATGGCTTTTTTATAGAAGGGCTTATTTCTACTCTGAACGACTGTACTCCTTATCACACTTGTTTAATTTAGCTTTACCTACCTAAATTTGAAATTAATAATGATTAGCACTTGGATCATTCTTCCTGCACCAGTAAAAACAAAAAAGTCTCCATGAATCATCTTGTTAAAACTTGAAAACTCGCTGGGGCACCTGGGTGGCTCAGCCGGTTGAGCATCCAACTTCAGCTCAGGTCATGATCTCATAGTCCATGAGTTTGAGCCCCGCATCGGGCTCTGTGCTGACAACCCAGAGCCTGGAGCCTGCTTTGGATTCTGTGTCTCCCTCTCTCTCTCTACTCCTTCCCCCCTCATGCTCTGTCTCTCTCTCTCTCCTTCAAAAATAAATAAATACATTTTTAAAAATTAAAAAAAAACAAAAACTTGAAAACTCCTGATCAAATGGAATGCTTTGTTCCCTGCTACTTTTGCTGCCCTACAAGCAACTCCTAACAAGACTGGAGGCAGTGAGGAGTTGTACAATATTTTTCACTCAGGTTGAATTTACTCTTCTTTAATTTGATCTGGAAAAAACAATAGTGAAAATTCTACAGAGACAGATTAATTCAGAGGTCAAACAATAACAAAATGGGGAAGAGAAGTTAATGAATCTTTACTGTGTGAGGCAATGCACAGAAGGTCCTGGAGAATCCATAAGCCTAGTGAGAAAAGCATGAGTAGTTTGTTAATGACACAGGGGCTTTGAAATTGAATTTATCTTGTATACTCAGCTGTTTGGGGAGTACATCATTTATAAGACATTCTTGTTATTAATATTTTCCATTCCATAGACACTCTTGACAAACTATATACTTTTTCACCACATTAATTTTACATTTAAAATGAACATCTGGTAACTGCATTTATTCATCCAATTTTCAACCATCCTACTCTCTCTTGCCTTTCTACATAGCTGAAGAGAACCTGAATTTGGTCATTGTAGATTTAAAATCATCAAATGTCTGATGTTCAGATTAGAAGGATGATACCTCCCTCCTTTAATCATTCAGTCAATCCACATGTGTTCTGCTGACCATACGTTTAGTTCAAAGACAATTTGCTTATCTCATTCCAGTCTCAAGGGGCCCTCTTCTGTTCCCAGAGCACTGTTCATTGTTTTGTTTTGAATTTACCAAAAGCAGAGGCTGAGACAGGACTTGATGCAGGTAGTTTATTTGTGAAGAGAGAAGGGAAAAAGAGAGTTGGTCACGGAAGGAAGAAAGCCTATGTAAGTGAGCATCCTTGAGGTTGCCACAGAGAACAGGAACTCAGCTGTCTTTGAACCTTTGAGAAGCAAGCACAATGTTTCCCAGAGTTGTCCATCTAAACCATGGAGGCTGGAACATGTATTCCCTGCCTGCCTTCCCTCATTGGTTGAGAGTTGCCCCTAGAGGCATTAATTCCCCTAAATATTTAGGCAGAGGCTTCTCTCGTGTTGGAGAAGTTCTGAGAGCAAAAAGCAGGAAGATGGGTGGCAGGAGACTGAGGTGGATCCCTGCCATGGCAATGTGAGTCTGAGGTCACATGGAAACTTCTGCAGTAGCTGAGGCTGAATTCAGAAGGCAAGGGGTGGGATGGTGCTCAAGGGAAGTGAAGGTGGGATAGCAAGGGAGTTGGTAACACTTTACAGTGTATCACATCACTTATCTCCAAAGTGCACTTGTCCGTCACTTTCACCAGACAGAATGATTAAAGTGGAGGTCATATTTTCTTCCCCATTGCCAGAAATGTGCCTGGTTTATAGCAAATTTCCCCAAATTCTTGTTGAATAAAGAATGAAACCATACTTCCCCATTCCACTGTACAGTGGAGCTGATTGCTTTCATAGTGTTACCTTTCTGACAACTAAAATAAAATTCATGTTTAGTCACTTAAATATAGTATATTATTCATATATATGCATTCAGTTATTTATGTATTGAAGTATGGAAGGCCAGTTCCAGGAAAAAAAATCAAAGCTACATACCCTTTGTTCTTAATTATCCATTGCTGCATGGCCAACCACCACAAAACTTAGTGGCTTAAATGGCAATAGTGTATCATTTTCACAATTCTGTGGGTTGCCTACTCAGTTATTGTGATTCATGTGCTATTTTCTGGGATAGTGGGATGACTGGAAGTTCAAAATGGCCAAAACTCATGATGATCCAACTCATGCACGTGGGCAACAGTTGAGGCAAGCTTCTAAGTGACAGTTCAATGGGTCTATTAATTAGAAACCTGTTTTCTTCTCTGGGGCCTCTGCACTTAGCTATTTGAACTTCCTTAAAAAAATGAGTGCTTTCCACAACAGAGTATCACAAACAGATACTTAAAGACTGGCCTTGAGGATCACCTAGCCTCATGTTCTTCACATATTTTTGGTCAGAATACCTCATAGGGCAAGGATTCAAAGAGGGAAAATCAACTGTACATCTTTATGGGAGTGACAATATCCCATTACCAAAGAACACGTAAGATAGGAGATACTGCGATCATCTTTGGGAACATAAACTACCCTAACCAATGTATACTGAGATGCATTCAGGCACGTTTGTACTAAATGGAAAAACATTTGAGAGCAGAGTCCACATCCAATTTATTTGTTTTCCTAGAAACTAACACAAGATCTGACAGTTACTTGTATATAATAAATGCTTGTTGGATAGAAATTTGGATGTTAAAAAATAGAAGCATAGCAAAAAATTAGTCTTTGGCTGTGAGTACATTGGGACTGAAACGATTTCTCCCTTTAGGTACCGGTTTTCCACAGTCCCTTGGTACTAACCGGTGTTTAAGAACTATGTCTTACCCTCTCAGACTATACACTGGAGAAGAAAGGAGGCCTCCTTGTGAGGAAAGAGTTTGAAAGGAAAAACTTGAGGCAGGAATGTAGGTTGGGATGAAAAGAGAAGCCCATTCAAAATTTTGGCTTTGGATCTTCCTCCTTTGGTTCATGTGGAGGGGAGACTACAGGGGAGCAGGGATAGGAGTCAGGAGGGCAGAAACAAGAAAGAAAGACTGATTTTTGAAGTTTGACAACGGCTCTGCAACGTTTTGTTTTTTATTAGTGTTGCTCTACAACATAGGATTCCCAAGGCCTTCATATGTTTTCCTTGTGGAAATGCTGAGAAAATGACAAACTAGGGCAAGAGTGGGAGCACTACATTGGAGAATCTCGGAGCCAGAAAGATGAACAAGAGCTCCACAGACAAGCCTGTTCCTCATTGGTTCAAGAAAATATATTTTTTTATTCTTATGGAAAAAAATAAAAGGGCTATGACCCTTCAGATGTGTCAACAAAATATAGCCCAGATGGACCACTGTCATACTATTAATGTGGTGGCTAACTTCCACCACTCCTCTCTTTCCTTTCTTCCATCAAACATTTCTGCAGGACAAAGATACCTTGTGCCTTAATATAGGTTTGTTTAATGCATGAATATTGCTTTAAAGACTGCCTTTCTGAAACTCATCTATTTTGCATATGGAAAGATCTCTACTGCACTTAGGAGAGAGAGTATTAACAACTCCTGCATCTCACATCAAGCATATAGGTGGCTCTAAGCAAAATCTATGCAATTTTTGGAAAACTTGTTTTGTCTACAAACTTTTGAATCATATTGAAAGAAATAAGTGCCGAAGTGATAATGAAATGTTACCATTTGAAAAATCACAAGCAATAGAAAGTCTTGAGAAATCTTGCTTTTTAAAGTTCATTGACCTCTTCCAAACAAGGGGACTGTATTTATTAATATGCCTGAAGCTAAGATCCTACTCTTTGCGTGTTAGTCATTTGTAGGTATTTTGTTTGTTTTAAAGAAATTGCTCCTTATTTTGACACCACGCTGACATCACAGCTGATTGTTTTGCTTTCCATCTGAATTGTTCTTTTAGCCTTAGATTTTCTCTCACCCAGCAGCCCTCTGTGTTTGTTAGTCTCTTTTCTGAATGATCTGGGGATAGTCTTAGGTAGGTCCTGGACTAGATAATAATAACTTAATGGATAAATCATCTATCACTTGCCTTTAAATAATAACTTGGTCCAAAGACTCCAAAGGTGGAACTCTTTAGAGGCAAACGGTGGCATTTTTCAATTTATGCTATATCAATACCTATCTCATCTACATGAGAAAGGCATCTTGTGGTGTGATACATAGCATAGACTCTGAGAGACAAACCTGTGTGATTTTGCAGTACATTTTTCATTTTCTCTGAGATTCAGTTTTTTTTGGAGATATGGAGATAATCGTAGGGTTTTGTACTGACTTTATAAATTATATATATATAAGATTTTTAAAACTTAATTTATTTTTTTAATTTATATCCAAGTTAGTTAGCATACAGTGCAACGATGATTTCAGGAGTAGATTCCTTAATGCCCCTTATCCATTTGGCCCATCCACCCCCCACACCCCCTCCAGTAATCCTCTGTTCTCCATATTTAAGAGTCTCTTATGTTTTGTCCCCCTCCCTGTTTTTATATTATTTTTGCTTCCCTTCCTATATATAAAAGATTTAATACAGTTCTAGGTATAATGAAAATTTGAAAACATGAACTATTAATATTATTGTTATTAGGTCAAACAATGACTCAGAACATGGTTCTTTCTGGATAATCTTGCAGAAAATGAAATCTCGTAGGTTCTTGAATTTAAATATGCATTTTAATTTGATCAATTCCTGGAAAGCTCCCTATGGCAAGTGATTTGCTACCTCTTAGTTTCGGTTTCCTTATCTTCAAAATGGTAAAAATAATATCTCCTAAGTCTGTTTTAAAAAGTAAGGAAGATAATATAATAAAATATTTAATCATCACTTGAGCACACAAACAATGAAAATTGTCACTGTTACTATTATGTAGTGATGGTCACTAGCAGCAGTAATACAGAATTTGGACAAATTCAGAACTTTTAGAATACCACTGGTTAAAAATTCTAGTATTTTCTCAAAAGGCTTCAGATGCATGGCATACTAAATTAAATTTTAAAAGACAAATTACAATTTGGACAGTTATTACTCAATGTTGTTTCCTTTAATGACAAGAAAGATAAACTCAAGTCTTAATAAAGGTTGAAATTAACAAAGCAATCTCTAGTCCATTAATTGTTATTTGCTCCACAATCCACAAAGTTTTAAGGTTTATGTTCCTTTTGCCCCTATGGGGGGAAAAAAGAACAGAAATAGTGTGTATGTGAATGTGTGTGTGTGAGAAAGGCGGCGGGGGTGGGGGTGGGGGGAGGGAAGAGGGAGAGAGAGAGAGAGAGAAATTTTAAGTCAGAGAATTGTTTTTCAAATCTTTGAGAGTGTGGTATTTTTTTTCCCTATTGGAATATCTGCCCTGCAACCCCTCACCCACCTCCCCACCGCCCCCTAAAAACAAAAAAACAAAAAAACAAAAACCAAACCAGTGGTAATGGAATGAATTATTCATTTTCTTGCTCAGTGCACTAAAAGCCATTTAGAAAACAGAGGAGGGGTGCTGGGGTGATTCAGTGAGTTAAGAGGCCTATTCTTCATTTCGGCTCAGGTCCTGATCCCTGGGTCATGGGATCTGTGCTAACAGCAAGGAACCTGCTCGGGATTCTCTCTCTCTCTCTCTCTCTCTCTCTCCTCTCTCTCTCTCTCTCTCTCCCCCCCCACCCCGACCCTCCCCCACTCACGTGTGAGGGGGCTGTCTCTCTCTCAAAAAAAAAAAAAAAAAAGAAATAGAGAGTGGGAGGAAGGAAACAAACAGAGGAGACACCCATTACTCTGAATTATCCTAAGCATCACTAACTCACAGAAACACTGACATGGCCTGGCAAGGTAAACTTTATATGGGAAAATACTATTGCTTTGCTCTCCTTCCTCTCTTCCTCCCTCCCTTCCTCCCTTCCTTCCTTCCTTGCTTCCTTTTCTTGCTTGCTTTCTCAGTGTTACTAATTCATCTGAATTTGTAGGTCCTGTACTTCATTTCTGTTTGTTGTATCTTCAATATGTGTTAGTCACGCATTCTACTTCCTTTAAGAACTTGTTTCCAAAAATTTGAGACCAGCATTTTAATAGCAAGTTAACTTTAATTAGCTCTGAAAAAAAGCAAATTGAAAATGAGTTTTATAATGCCTTTAATTATTGTATAAAGGCCCTGTGTTAAAACATTTTCACCTGGGATCACACTTAACCCTCACCACAGGGTTTGGATTTAAGCTCCATTACAAGATGCATTTTAGTTCTGAATACAATGAGGCTCAGAGTTGAAGCCATATTCTCAGTCCCTCATCAGAGAAGGTGTATTGAGGATATAAACATAGGCTTGGTTATGATCAGAACTTTTTACCCCTTGCACTGTGGGGTTATGATTTTAGGGAATTCTCTTTCAGAGATTTATTTAAAAAGAAGAAGAAAATTCACTTGTTATTCAAAAACATATATAAATTCTGCCCAGAACTTATTAACAACTGAAATTCCACTATTCCAGAATATTGAAAAATTGTTGCTCAGATACACATTTATCCAAGAATATGTTGTTGTGGAACATGCTTTAGTTTAAACTTCTTAAAAGTTGGGAGACAAGGAACATCTCATTCAAACACCATAACTGACGGCAACCCCCAAATCATCAAAGGATTTTAAATCAAAACAAAACACAGACAACAGAAATTGGAGTCCTATGTTAACAAATGGGATTTTTTTTGAATGTCAAATAGTATAATATTTTGATTGAAAAACTTTTACCTAATCATAAATCTATCTCAGACAAATTCCTCTCCAAATCTCAATGGCTGCTACATCCATCACCCCTTCACTAAGAGCCAATTAAGGGAAAAGGTAGATAAGCTATCCTGTTAACGTGTCCCAGGGTTTTACTGAGAACACACCATCTCCAGAAGGGGACTTGGCTTCTTCAGATAATTTTCTTAAGTGGGATGTTGTTGTTGTTGTTGTCTTAATTTTCACATGTACTCCATTAGGAGGTTTCCTTTATTTATGTGAGTCATCTATCTGTTTTGTACTGGCTCCTAGTTAGCTCCTAAGTGCACGCTGGTTGCATTGAAATATTGATTTAAAGTCCTGTATGGTTTGGGTATTGTCTGCCTTCACTAATTTTCCTTCCTAGAAGCTGAAGTAGAGTAGAGAGAGTTGTCTACTCTTCTTTCTATCCATCTATCTATCTATCTATCTATCATCATCTATCTATCTATCATCATCTATCTAATCTATGTACCTACCCTAGAGGCAGGGGTAGATCCAGGTTTTGTGGGCCTAAGGTTATGCACTGTGTGGAGCCCTCTAAAAGAAAATACCATTAAATTATATATGAAATTGGGAAAGAAATCATGAAAACCTGTAAAATTTTAAAAAGTGAACCACAAATATCATGGAATCCAAAGAAATAGCAATATTTTAAATTTATAAATTCCCCAAGACATTTCTATTACATATTTTACCTACTTTCTTTCTTGAAATTTTGCTTCATGCTCTCTGGTTATAACTTCACTCGACAACATTTTAGACTATTATTTCCTTAGAAATAATAGTAAGATAATTCAATCTTATCTCAGATAATTCAATCTTCTATTGTTAGCTTTAGAAAAGTTTGTTTTGGCTTCACACCTTATTACTGGTAATATCAAATACATTTTTAGGATTATTGTCAAATTTGGCAAACCATCTCTCAAGATTCTTTCATATATAAGGCTCTTGTTGACTAATGTTAAATATTCTTTGAAGGAAACTCATGAGCTGTTAGTCATGTCCTGCTGATGTCAGATATCATAGGATACCTTCACACAGCTTTCCAACCTCTGACCTTGCAAGGTCAGTCACAATTCCAGTGGCTCAGTGGTGGTTTTCCTGAAAGCCATTTCTGAATCTGAGTGGGTAACAAGCAACCTTTGAACTATATACAGAAGTGACTATAAACTACCAAACCCAAACATGCCTGTCTCCTCCTCACCTTACTATGCCTGTTCCACACCAAAGCTACAAGACAAGAGGGGATGGGCAACTAAAATTGGGGATACGGGAATGAAAGATGATAGCAGATAAAATTGTGGTAACATAACACCGTTTCAAATTTTACAAAAATAGATAACCCTGTGAACACATTCTTAGAGCCCATGTCCTGGCCTCAGAAGTACGTGACTCAGATGAGGGTCCACCTATGCCTAGGGTACCCATGACCAAAAAGCTCTTTAAAAATATTACCTCCCCCCATTAATGGAATTGATTTCACATTCAAACATAGATTCAGGCTATTTTAGACTTCGATAGATCTTGAGATTTTACTTAAACGTTGAGTAAAATAGCTCTGTTTTCATTTAAAATTTTTTGCAATATATTCTAAGAGAAAAGAAGCATCCTGAAAGAGTCGGAGCTATGGTGATTTCAAACGGGTATCCTTTGGGACAATATTTTCCATATCTTTGGTCTTGCTTGAGCCCTTGTATAAACTCCTTTGAATAATTTCAATAGAGTCCAGACTAGAAGAACTAAGTGATAGAGTTTGTGAAAGATCAGCCAATGCTTTTCTGCTACCAGACATCTAAAATAGAAAAGTAAGAGCTCCTTCTCATCTATGAGTATGGTCCTGAATACTAGTCTAGTAATCTAGACTTGTTTGGTGGTATAAGTTAAACATGTGAAGTGGTCTTATTTGTTTTGTTTTGAATGACTGTTCGAGTAAGAGTTAGACATTTTGCATATTCAATATGAGTTTCCCATTCTTTACCTTATCAGTGTTTGGAAAGGAAGACATTTGGAAAGAACAAAAAAAACACACAACAAAGAAAATAGGTACATCCATCTGCTTTTCCTAAAATGGCGATTGCAGCCTAAATCCTATCCATTTCTTACCTGAAATTGGAACTCTTGAGAGCAGGATAAATGAGTTCCTAGAGCATTTCAGACAACAGCTGGCATGAGTCAGGACAGATGTGAAAAATCATGGCCCAAGGTTTAGAGCAGTGCAGAGAGATGTGACAGCAGTAGGACAGCAGACTGTGCTGGGTGGCTAAAGATTCAGGTAGCCAAGGTGCAAAGCCAAGCCAGAAAGATTATGTGAAAACTGAAATCACCAACCTGTTTTGCTACTCATGAATGGGACTCAGTACAAGTCAAGGGGCCCACTGAAGCCTGGTCTTACAAGCCCTGTGGTCTTAGAAGAAAAATATTCTTAAGGGAGTGAGGCTAAGAGAATTATAAAAAAGCTTTGGGAAGCGCAGAACTTTGGTTAATGCAGCAAGCAAAAGTGAGTCTAGCAGAGATTAATGCTGGAGGCACCAATCATAATGTACAACAGAGTAAAAAGAAGTCTTATGTTTTTCTGATTAGTCTGAGAAGAGAGTCTCCTGGTATGCATCATCATGCATATACAAATATGTAAATCTGCATAGAATAGACAAATGATAAAGAACGGTACCAATAGTTACTTCAGAAAGTCTGCTGCATTAGATATTAAACTTAAGAGTGCAGAGGGGGAAAATGTTACATAAATAAATATTTAAGTAATAGACTGTTCAATAGGCTTTTCCCATTTAAAGCACTGAGGCATTTGCCCTCCCCTCTCTTTGGAGGACGAAAGGGAGATGCTACTGCACAAATCATACCAGAGAGGAAGCTAGAAAACCACTCGGAGGATAGTAAACTGCTTACCAGAAAGGAAAATTGACATCCTTACTCCACTGGGATACTTTTCATTCTTTGGAGGCTCATAGATCCTTCTCATGATGCCACCAGAGCAAAGCATGGTGAGGGAGATCTTTGAAGAACCGACCTTCATCTAAAGTTTGCTGTATATGGAAAGTGTCCTTGACTCTTACTTTAAAAAGCTGAAAGAAAAGGCTTGTCTGACCATGCCTCTGAAGACAATGAAAATGGCCCATATTCCTAAGCTTTGGTGGGTAAATGTTCCTGTGGGTCAGTGGTCAGTACAGAAAGCAGTCAAGCCTAGCCTTCTGGAGTGGAACATATTCCACGGGATAGCTGTGATGGGGACTCATCCTAGCAACAAAGGGCCTATCACAGAAGTAAGAATTAAGGTGCTAGAAGACACTGGCACTTCAGGGCTTGTCCTGTTTTTACTCCTTTGAAACTGACAGGTGAAGCAATCTGGACGAGTTTAATGGCATACGAGAAAGCAAATGGCCCTATCACCTGCACAGCCCCAGCCAACAGCCCGCACCAGCCACTAGACATGTAAGTGACATGATCTTCAATCATTCAATTCAATTGAGCTGCCAGATGAGGGCAGCCACATGAGTGATCTCAGCTGAGACCAGCAGAAGAATTTTTTAGCTGAGCCCAGCTCACATTACTGACTTGTGGGATTGTGACCAAATGTAATTAGCACTTTAAGCCATTAGGTTTTATTTTCATTTTCATTTTTTCATAGCAAATGATAACTGAAAGCACTAGTGTATTTTTTATCTTGTAGTAGTATTGCTGTTCTATTTAATTTCTTTCAGCAAGTTATAAGCCAACAAACCTCAATGATTTGATATCAAGTATGCGCAACTGCCCCTCAGGTATGATGCGTACCCCCCCCCGCCCCCCGCCCCCCCCCCCCGTGGACTGTACCTGGTTGAGTCCTTCTATTGAGGCTGCCTGTAGAGGCATGCAAATGACAAGCGCATGGGAACTTTTCTTGATTTGAGTCTGCAGGCCACTGGTGCACAAATAGTGTATATAGGAAGCCTGCCGAGGCGAGCCAGAGATACAAGAGTATTTCAGGAATTATCAACGATTAAAGAAAGGAAGGTTAATTTGTAGAGTTGATGACAGACAATTCTTGCAAGTTTTATGAGTAACAATTCTTGAAAGAGCATCGTTAAAAATGAGGAAATTCTTTCCAGACATAACAGTAAAACTTTTTTCTGAAGTCTTCTACTTGTGCACATACAATGATTCAGGAGGATGGTGGGAACTGAAATTTTGAAGCATATCCAGGTGGTATAGTTGTCTGCATTTTGGTCTCTCTCGAGGAAATTGCCATTCAGATCACAAACAATCTTTTCTTTAAGTTAAACATTTCATTCTCCTGGGTGTTTGTTGCTAATGGAGACAGAAATACCACTCTCATCTGGATTTAATACATTTCACACACATATCCATCAAGCGAACTATTTTCTCAACAGAAGTAGAATTTTAACGGTTTTTTGTGACTTTTGACACATCATCACTTACAAGGGGCCTTCCTTCGGGGGACTATGTAGAGAGACCCGGTACAAAATATGGCTATGTCTTGTTCACAAATGAATAAACAGATGTCATTTATAGATTTTTACCAACAAAAGCCAAATGACATCATGCAAAAGAACTGTCACAGCAAAGTTTCTCTTGTTTGTTCTCTATGCTGATTATGTTATATTTGACTTACCCACATATCAGAATGTGCCTACTACATCCTAACATTCTGCCAATAAATACATGTATTTATATATTTTGGGACAATTGTATCCTTCATAATGCAAAGCACTATTTAGAAAGGATTAGTAAGCCTATCAATTGCTGTACTACCCCCACAACCTCACCCTGGGATTTGTTTTTCTGAGTTTTAATACATGAACTCACTTGAGAGGAAAGGCGAGTATGAGAAGAGCTGACAAATTAAGGCACAACCATTTGGAGGTTCTGTAGACTTTATTATGAAAACGTTTTGTGATATGGTAAAAAAAAAAACAGGCTTTGGAGCCAGACAAACTTGGGTTTGGCTCTATAAGTGGGTTTTCCTTCTAAATCAAGCTCAGTAGGTAGTTCTGAACAGGTGACTTAGGCTCTTTGACCCCTCCTTTTTTTTTTTTTAATCCAAATGATGGAGGAGGGTCACCTACGTACTTTGAAGGTTTGCTTATGAGAATTAGAGTCTGTAACAAAGAAAAAGCATGTCTGGCATTTAGTATATAATCAGGAAATGTCAATTA
This sequence comes from Prionailurus viverrinus, assembly GCF_022837055.1. Lineage (NCBI taxonomy): Eukaryota > Metazoa > Chordata > Mammalia > Carnivora > Felidae > Prionailurus > Prionailurus viverrinus. Next base: position 146,456,904 of record NC_062568.1, read on the forward strand.
CCTTTAGTACTTTGAAAACAAACCATTGCTTAATATTAACAAATAATACTAAAAATGATTATTAACATTCTCTCTATAAGCATAAATTATATAACTCCAAGAAAATATTCATCAATGATTACAATTAATTTTACACTGATACATCTCTATTTGTCTTTCTGCCACAACCAGCATGTTCTCCTAATACTTAGTTTCTGTTAACCATCCTGAATATCTCCCAGCAGCTTGAAAGTATTTGGGCCAGAGTTGGGTCTGCTGTATAGTATACCCTTTTTGTAAACATGTAGTAAAGGGGGGGATAAACCAAATACATATAGAGAGGCTATTGAATGGCAGGGGCTAACCTTGGAATTTCCATATTCCTAATCTCCTTTAGTCCTTGAAATAATAATAGGTAGTCAATGTTAATCCCCACTTGTAGTTGAAGACAATAAGTTTCCAAGAGGTTAAACAACTTACTCATTAACACATAGAGCCTGTTTCAAAACTCAGTTTTCTAAATTATTCTTTTGCTCACAGAAGCAGGGGTGTATTTAACAAAGCTTCCAATAAGCAAATTATTCCTGGGGATTAACATTTTCTGTTTCTCCGCATCATGGTGCATTAGATTTTGAAATAATTTTAGAAATTGTCCATTTTATCCTATCATTGTTGAGTAGTAATATATGAGACAGTATATAAGAACTAGCTCAGGGTTATACCAGAGCTAGAGCTCAAGTCTCAAAAGTCCCAGAGAAACTAGAAGAAAAACTAAGCATATAAATTTTCACCTTTCTTAATTTTACTTTGTTTTATTTATTTATTATTGACAGGAGGATCTCTAATATTTTGACCCCATTTTGAATTATAGTTAACAGAATGAGAACTATGCTGTGATAGAGCTTTGGTGGTTATTTAATCTAGGTGTTCACATTTTATAGATGTGAAATAGAAGGAGTTCTAGTAAGGAGAAGTCACTTGTTTGTCATCAGCTAGGAAGGAGCAGTATCATGAAGATAATAATACCTTTTAATTTCTAGTCCAGTGCTGTTTATACTATACTCTCACTGCTTTCATTAAGCCTTGGTATTTGGCCTATAATACAATTTCAAAGTAGCTGAAATCAAATATATGAAAGCATTTTCTTCAACTCAACAAGCTCTGATAATCTTGAAGGAAAACAAATGTTGAAAAGCTGGAAGATGTCCCTTACATTTGTAACTCTTCCACTGCATTAATTCAAGCATGATATGCAAATGTAACAGATCAAGATGCATAATGGCTCAAATGTAATAGAAATATATTTCTTTCCATTTAGTAGTCCAAGATGTTTATTTCTTTTCATTAATAGTTCAAGGGGCATGGTAGAGAAAGAACGCAAGGAGGGACTCAGTCCTAAGTCAGATATCTAGGTTAACAGCATCTCTGCTGTCTTTAACACAGAGCTACCGTGGTCATCATAAATCACACCTCCACCCTATTCAGCCAGAGCAGAAAGTCACATAGGATGTCACTATGGGCAAAGCATGGAGACGGAACTCATTACCTTCTCCCTTTCCATTGTCTAGAACTGTCACACGATCACATCTGCAAGCAAGACTGGAAATATTGTCTGTGTTTCCAGAACAGGAGGAAACAGATTTTGATGAACATTGATTTCCCTCCTGTAGGAATTTTGAATCCATTTTTTGGATCTGAGTATGTCTCTTTCTTTCCTTTCTTTCTGAATATATTTATTTCTCTGAATGTTTATAGGTCTCTCTGTATGTACGTGACTTGCTCTATTTATGGGTGCCTTTCTTGATATATGTTTGAATCTTTTTCAGGGTACTTTTCTCAGTATGTATGCACTGATTTTTCTCTGTGCCTGTCTTAATATGTGAACACAACTCATTTTGATATATATGCTTTCTTCAATTTGGAAAATAGGCTTTTGTTAAATACGGGAAGCTATAGGGATTAAATGATTGTTAAACAGTAACTGAATCTCTAATAATACCTAACCACCATTTATGGACTGTTGAAGCATATCACAGATTGCTTTCCTACATTTGTGGAATTTTAAGCATTACAAAACCTGTCTTTTGCTAATAAGAACTTATCAGCTCAGCTTATTTGCATAGTAAAACTAAATATGCAGTTAATTTGCACATTTAAAAATGTTAAAAAAAAAAACATTTCCCTTGCACACTAGGGGGGCTCTAAGTTGCACAAATAAGAAACTTTAGCTCAAAGACAACCAGAAAAGCCCATGGATATACAAATAGGACTAATTGGTATTTGGTTTATAGCTACATGCTGACAACGATTAAGCTAATTATAAGGCGCATGGTGCTAAATTACTATCTTTTTCATACATTTTCTGAAATAGCAAGAACTTCAGAGAGGTTCTGGTTCAAAGTCTAGTCATTCTAAACAAGATGGAGTTGAGATTATTTTTCAGTTAACCAGTTAGCAGACTCCAACACAATTAATGCAATATTCAGTAAAACATTACATTTTATAATAAGGAAATCAAATAAGGATATATTTAGTTGGGTAAACACTAATAAAGTTTCAAATGTTTGTTTCCATGCTTTGGTCTTGAAATTTGAGATGTTAATAATGAGTTCTAAGACAATGTTTTGAGAGAAGACAAGAGAAAGTTTGTTCTGGAAGCAAAAGGGTATCTACTGGCCATGTAGGAGAAAAATAGGAAATGATGCCAAAGACCTTTCATTCTTTCAAACAGAGCTGGGCCAAAAAACGAATTGTTGTAGAAGAAGATTGTTTGTAAATTAAAACATTGTGTTACAATGTAGATAAAATCATCCTTTGAGCTCCAGAGAGTAAGACTGAATGCCACCAAGATTCCTGTTAACTTTCAGACTACAAGTGGTTCATTCCAAAGTCATTAATGAATCCATTTCATTCTGTCCTATTATTTAAATTTATTGAAACCATGTGTAAATTCTAATCTAGTCAAACTACTGAAATTTACCGGAAGTGGAAATTTACCAGAAGAGGAAGAATCCTTTCTCTAATGCTTTGGGAGATGAATGTTTTTTACAAATTGAGTTGCAAGCTTTACCACACAGTGACTTCCCCCAGTGTATATGCAGAACAGGGCCTTTTCAGTATTGTGTAAATGTCTGAGAATCAAGACTTTAGTTATGCAATGATTATTGTGAATAGGTGGCATTACTGATATTTGGGTTTAGGAATGTAATTGAAAGGTGCTATAAAATTCAATCTTGGAGAAAGATTCAAAGAATTTGTCAATTTTATAGCCTTTCACTAACTCCTAACATGCTTTTTTAGACACCAAAGGATCATTTATTTGACAGCAAAGAAATTCAGAGGTTAAGGAAAGATGTGTAAAAGGATTAAATTAGACATGATAGAGAGCCCTTAGTCACCCTAACCTTTTACCCTTAGCTTCTTCCATTTTCTCCCTTCCTTTTCCACCCCGCCCACTTTTTGCCCCTGACCATCCACCTCCTAAACCTTAACCAACCAACATATCAAGCACAATGCTTACAAATAACAGCTCGCAAAAGAAGTATGCTGGCAGTTATCGGGATGGAGTTGTACCAATGATACCAAGAAAGAGGCAGGAAAAAGCAGAATGACCTCCAGCTGTTGTAACCACAATTTTAGGAGCAGTTAGAAACAGAAAGTGTAATCTGAGCCAAGCCACAAAGGCATGTATTCCTCTCTTCCTCTGACCCTATGAAACTCCAATTTTGCTTTAACTTGGAAGAGTTAGCTGGTGTTCAGGTGTTCTCTTGTGAACATTAGCCAAATAAAGCCTTCATCTTCTCTTTGATGATCTTAAATTTTCTTTAGACAGATGGTTGGGCTAAGAGGAGACTGAGGGCATTTTTCCCCCATTTTTTTTTCCTTTTCCTTTGACCCTTGCCCTACTGTATTTAAGCCTTGGGGCTCTACAAAATTGTATGGTTAGCATTATTAATTTATAATCCAGTTTTAAACTTAAGAGTTCTTGTAATGATCAAATCATGCATATTGAGAAAGTACTGAAGTGTAATTTACCTATAGAAGAATGGCAGACGATAAATGTGATCATGAGAATTAGCTTATTATTTCTCTAATGTTCTCGGATCATTAATTATTTATTTAAAAATTTCAAAATTGCAAATACACCGTCAGAAAGAAAAATCTAGATTACAAAAACAAAAAAATAAGACTCGTGATCTCTTTTATGTCATGAGTAAAACAAACAAAAAAGTAACCCATTTCATTCAGAACTAAATCTGAATTTACGGAACACGGGACATGGGAAAATATACAGCTAAACTTAGGAGCAATGCAATGTTAGCACTATATTTGCTGCTTGGAGAAGCAAAGAGAAGCAAGAGTCGAGGAAAGGGACTTGAGCAAACTTTATTTTGCACACATAAAGTTCTATCCCTTAAGCTATTGGAAATGTGCCCCATCATTTTATACTCTTCAGTTTGGACCAATTTAATAATGGTTAGAGAGGGTCATCAGTGGTTACCAGGTGAAACATATTTAGTGATATTTAACATCTCCTTTATTCTAAAGGTTATGGACAAATCAAAAGCCAAAACTCATAGTGACTTACAAGTGAAAACTCTGTATCACACACAGATAATGACTTATAATTGTAAACTTGTCCACATAAACACATTGGTCTTTGGAGCACAATGGAAGTGATAGATTAGATTATTATTATTATCCCATTTGAGGGATGATACAATTGAGAGAAAGGGGATTGTGAGTGGATTGCCCAAGTTCCCCACAGTCTACAGAGGAATTAATACTACAAGTCAGATTTTCTGACAATATAACAGACATAAGATTCAGCTCTTGTAACTGAAAATATAGTATGAGAAAACATAGTCTTAATAATGGAGACATTTGTTTAAATTATGTAACTTCTTAACTAGGATGGTTTTGATATTTAAATCTATTACAAGTACTGGAATATAAAGGATGGATGCTCTACAAAAAGAACAACCAACTTGGATATACTCTTAATAAAATTTACTGTATTTGGAAAGTTTGGGGGAGGAAATATTCCCTAAACATAACATAAGGTTCACATGCTATCTGCTGGTATTACTGAGAATATGGTTTGACAAAATATACTACTGTTAATATAGATGAAAATCATAGAATATAGTCTATTTTCTTTTTATATTCAACCACTTGTATTGGGCTCCAGTGCACCATGGAGAGCCACTAATAGAAGAGTCCCCATTTGGGAGTGTGTTCAGTTGACATGCTAGTCAAGAGTATATCTGAGTTAGAACACCTGGCAAACCCAAGTAGCTTCTAAAGCATCCCTCTAAGGCATACTTACATCTCAGAGCAAATAATTGCAAGCTTCAATTCCCCAGAATGCATTCTTTGGGTGGCTGAATCATTTCTATTGCAATTTGCTTAAGCAAAATTAAATTAAACCTCAAAATTTTAATGATGGTGAAGGTGAAAAAAAAAAGAGATTTAAGAAAGAATTATAATTAATTAAAAAAACTTACTCATACAAACACTTTTACCCAATTTCTCAGGAATACATACTAGTATGGCTTTAGGTGTCTCAGAAAGATTCCACGAGAAGAGGCTATAGTGAATTGAATAATAAGATCCTCAAATTGCCTATTAATTACAGCAAAATCTTTTAGTTTCTATTTTTCTGTGTTCTACTGTATAAGCATACTTTAAGCAGAAAATTAAAATTGGTATTAGACAACTAGCAAATAGAATATAATATTTCATGTGTTTTTAACAATGGCCAAAGCACTGCTTTTATAGATATAAGCAAATCTTATCAGTTATTTTGAAAACAGCCCTTAGGAAAAGTAGGTTCTAGTTTAAAGAGGCTGGAACCTAATTCAAGTGTAAAATTCATTAACAGGATTGTCATGGCTAGTAGGAACAGGGCAAAGTAGCCCTTGGAAGTTTCAAATGTCTGGGATTTGTCATTGTTTATATATTTTCTAGGCTTGGTGGGAGAGTTTGGTAATCCTTTTGTATTCTTCCCACCGCTGAAGGTAGTTGGGTATAAAGTATTAAGTTCCCTGCCCTTCCATATTAACCAGGAGAGCACATGGTAAAAGCTTATATATATCTCTTTTATGGTGCAGGTAGGCCCATTGGGGTGGGGCAGGAAAGAAATCAAATGCTCCTCCACTAATCGGGAGCCATTGACTCAAAGAGCAGACAGCCTCCTTACTAATTGGAAGAAAAAAAAAAGAGTTTTCCTTTTTCAATATGGATTTAGACTGTAGCCAAAAGATAAGTTAAAGTCTATCCCTGATAGATGTCCTTACTTTAATAGTTCCGTTTACTAAGGGAAATAGCAGAACAGAGTCATACAGGTGAGAATTTGGATTAGGAAATACTAATTGTATGCTGTACTTAATTCATCCATGGGGCTGATAAACCCTTGGCATTGAGTACTGATGGATATCATTGTCATTTGGGTAACCCTGAGAAAGCTTCTTGAGACCACAAGACTTTGACAAGGAGCAATACATATTAATAATAACAACAACAAAAACAACAAACATATTTTGTGCTTCTTACATGACTGGCACTTTTTTTTAATGTTTATTTATTTATTTTGAAAGAGAGAGAGCACAAGGGAGCGCGGGAGGAGTAGAGAGAGAAAGAGGAAGAGAGAATACCAAGTAGGTTCCACACTGTCAGATCCCAACTCAGGGCTGATCTCAGGAACCCATGAGATCATGACCTGAGGTGAAGCAAAGAGCTGAAGCCAGCTTAACTGACTGAGACACCCAAGTGCCCCAACAAGCACTCTTTAAACATTTGTACATAACAATCTGTTTAACCTCCACACTATCTAATAAGTACTATTACTATACTCATTTCACAGATAAAGAAATGTGGGCATAGGGAGATTTTAAAAAATTTCCCATAACCACAAAAGAGCAAATCCAGGATATTCACCTAAGCAGTTAAAAACCTGAATCTATGCTCTTAATGCTCTGCTTTGTAAAATTATAATAATGGTGATGAATGGGATTAAGATTTGGAGGGAATCATCTGAAGCAAGATGATTTGAGAAGGTATATTTACCTACAAGAAGAGAAGAAATTGAAGATTTGAAGAGATACCCATGGAAGAGTTACTTTCTTTCTTTTTTTAAACTGACGTATAATTAACATACAATGTTATATTAGTTTCAAGTATACAACATATTGATTCAACAGTTCTATACATTACTCACTGCTCGCCATGATAAGCGTAGTCACCATCTGTCACCATATAATTTCACTTACAGGTGGAATCTAAAAAAAACAAAACAGATGAACAAACAAAACCAAACAGACTCTTTTCTACAGAGAATAAACTGGTGGTTGCCAGAGGGGAGGTGGGTGGGGGGATGGGCAAAATATATCAAAGGGATTAAGGGGTACAAATTTCCAGTTATAAAATAAATCAGTCATGGAGATGAAAAGTATATCATATGGAGTATAGTCAATAATATTGTAATAATGTTGTATGGAAGGCTTCTGTTTTTATGGAAGTCTCCACTATTCAGATTTCTTCCATATTTAGACTCACAGAAAATTTAAGATTTCCTTGTGGCTAGAACTTAAGGATTTTCCAGTGTGTATGGAAATTCTCTCCTGAAATTATCTTAATGCTTCAGTAAAAAGAAAGAAAGAAGGAAAGAAAGAAAGAAAGAAAGAAAGAAGAAAGAAAGAAAGAAAGAAAGTAAAGAAAGAAAGAAAATGTACATATGTAACAAAATCTCATGTACTGGACTTAGGGGAAAAAAAGGGACAGTAAGCTCTACTCTAAATCTTTCCCAAATAAAGCAGAGTGGGATAGCAGCTCATCATGTGGACCATGACATGAGTTTCCACTGGGAATGGACAGTAAGTAGCAAATGATAGTCCACTAAAAACCTAGGGGATATAGAATAGAATTGTAATATTGGTGAACAAACAATGAGAGGCAATGACACCAAAACTTTTACTTTTCCCAAAAGATTTGAGAAACAGAAGGAGCTCAGTAGAAATCTGGGCTGAGCATATTAGGTAAATGTGTTACATAATATTTTTGTTAATTAAACCATACCACATGAGGCACCAGTAAGTGAGCACATCCTGCATTTTCCGTATCTTTAGGACCCCTGGTAAATAAAAAGAAATGCACAATCTAGAAATGCTCTCTGAAATTAATTACCAAGACCCATTTATAAAACATTTTCTGGACACATTTTTATATAATTCATTAATTCTTTACTGCATGCTAATTGTAAAGAATCCTATATATGCTACCTGCTTCACAGAGTTGGACTGAAATTCGTGTCATTTAGTTTAATTTAGTTTTAATTTGTTGAGAATAAAATAAGATGCTATAGGTATTAGGTATATAAATGTAAATATAAATAAGAATTAACTTCTTATTTACTGAAGAGAATACTTCAGAGATCATTTTATTGCTCTTCATTGGTAAGTATTGATATATTCACTTCAAACCTAAACCCAAGAATTTTCTGCTTTGAACCAAGGTTATTCGGGATGTAAGAATTAGAATATCACCTTAGTTAGCCACAAGAAGGTCAATTAATTGGAAGGGTTCTAGGTCATCTCACAGAACCCAAGAAGGGCTAGGCTTCAGAGAAGAGAGTATCAAGAACCAAAAACTCCAGGAACAAAGTCAAGTCCCTTCTCTCTTTGAAGTTTCTCTGCTGTTTCACCCCTCTCTTTGAAGCTAGCTTTGCTGTACATGGCTACCCCCAATAGTACAAGGTCCTTCCTCAGAGGACCAACCTCAATTGAACAATGCCTTTTACATTTAATTACAAATGTCCCAGAGAATCATTTGATTGACCCATATTGGAAGAGGTTTTATCCCTTGGTCAATCAAACACGATGAGCAGGAAGGTAGAGGTTGGGCATTGTGTAGGGTGCTGAAGGAGAAACGACGTAGAGACCATGACTATGTAGGTCATGGATTGCAAGTCTTCTAAGGGATAGCAATATAATCTAGAAATTATTTCTAAATAAATCTCTTTCTCTCTTTACATGCCACACACACATACATATACTCACACACATGCACACGATCGGTGAACAAGCATGGGGTCAATGCCATTAAAAATAGCTAAATTCTTTATTTTACTATCTGACTAGACATGCTTCCTTTGTACTAGGCACTAGACATCTATTAATGTAGCCTCAGTTTATCATTGCATTTAAAATAATAACAGCTGACTACAGTCAATTAAAACTTTATTCGGCAAATATTCACTCTATCCTAATTTACCTCCATTGGAAGAACCTATTTCCTATTCCATTGATATTGGGCTTGGCCATGTGACTTCTCTTGCAATGGGTGTTAACAGACAACATGTGAACTGGGGCTTGACATATGCTTGTGCAGGTGGCCATGTTCACTTGTGCTCCTGCTTTTGACAGAAAGAAGCTTCTGCTTTGGTGCCTAATGGTTCAATGTGATGAAAGACATGTAGAAAAGATTTGGACCCATCCCACATCTTGGAATCAAACTCAGAGGAGGCCAGTTTAGACCAGTTGTGCTACAGACATGTGAGTAAGAAATAAATGTTTGTTATTGAATGCTACTGAAATTGTGTGTTGTTTGTTATTCAGCGAAAAATAATTGATACACAGCTGCTTGCCATGTATTAGGCATCTTATTTCATTTTATTAACTACCTACCTTACACTATGGACTCATATTAAGTTTGTATTAAGTTAAATACCCTATATTTTTATCATAAAACATCTACTATGTTGGGTTTTAATTTATGTATTGTAAAAATTGCATGCATTCAACTTATCTGCATTAAATGTATTATTTACATTTTTACTATGCCTCTTTTTTCCCCCCTTCTTCACCTTTTAGGTTGTCTAAAAGCCACTCTGAGTTCACATTCTTAACTCTAAAAATTGGGGTTTACTGTGTTTGTAGCTGAATATGAACTCAGAATTCAGATATACTTTTCCACATCGATTTCAAATACTGAAAATTTTAAACAGTTATGGGTAAGGTTTATAAATAATGGAAAAGAATAAAAATATGGTAGGTAAAAGCAACTCAAACACCTTTCTAGTCGTCCTTTTTTTTTTTTTTTTACTTACTGCTTTTTAGGTCATGACTTCCTTCAGTGGTTGACTCAGGTTTGCCTGGTAGTCAAAGAACTTCAAAGTCAGAACAACCGATTCACAAATGTTATATTTGTGAATACTTTTAAAATTACTTTAAAATTACTTTAAAATTTTAAAAATACTTTTAAGATTACTTTAAAATTACTTTTAAATGTCTCTCTGAGGAAAATAACTTCCCAAATCAACTGCATTAAAGAAAATAATTTCATGGAAAGATTTTATATATACAAATAATACGTTGCATCTAGTTGACCAAGTGTAACTAACCCATTTTTGGCTATCCTGAATTTTTGCCTAGCAAAGTCCCAATTTAAAGCATTGTCTAGAGTAACTAGGTAATTCTGATGGTATTTTAATCCAACAACTTCTTGACAGTTGAACAAGGAGAGTAATAATAACAATGAATCATTTTTCACAAAAATCATGTGCTTCTGCAATAGACTTCAAGTGACCTCACTGAGCTTTCTCTATACCTGAAGCACAATTTTCTTGAGCTAGATGTTTGGAAATCTTTAAAGAAAATCACTCAATTTGGGTATTCAAAAAATAATATGACTTGCTTCATAAAAGGAAAATACAGCCCAGTTCTTTTTTTTAAATTTAAGGATAATACTAACGTAGAAAAGGTAAATGTAGGAAAAAATCAGGAAAAGTGCTTTGCAATTAAGTATCATTGATAATGGACACACTCTGTTTTAAATGCAATCAGGAGAAACAATGATATTTTCATTTATTCATTTACACGCTCACCCAACCACACATAAAGCTATACGGATACATGTGTCTGAAAGATCAATTCTTAACATCTGTGTCTTTCCAACAATATCTGACCATTAGGGAGCTACAACTCCCTTGTAGTTGCTGGGGAAACAATGACAGAACTCAAGCCAGGAATCAATTAAACTAAGGAGACTGTTCCATATCTTTGTTTTCTGGGAAGAGAACAGGTGTTTAATAATTTACATAAATTATGCAAAATCTAAAGCATTTACAGTAACTAGACACTTAGCAACAGACATGAATGAAGAGGTAAATTGGCTGATAATGTTGGGTATTATAGCGGCGCCTGCTAGCACTGCGATTGTTATGGGTCTGTCAGCATTTCCATTATAAACGCTATTTTTCAGGATTTATATTTCAGTCCTAAAATCTGCCTTAGTGTTGTGCTTTTTTTTTTTTTTTTTGATACCATACTAGATATGGTCCTTGACTGGTAATGTATCTCACTTGTCAACTGAATATTTTGTGTATGTGGAAAATTATTGGAATTATATTTAAGTTATTGAAACAAGATAGTAATAGAATTTAAACTCTTTTGTTTAGCCAATATTCAGAAATGACTGCAATTGAAAAATCTGCTTTAAAGATCATCTGCAGTGTGAATTTGAATCTTTGGATAATATGGGAACCAACTCGGGGACTTTATCCATCCAAAATAGTAAAGTCGATAATTTCAATTGATGAAGAGTTTTTTTTTGTTTATTTGTCTGTTTTATTTTGTTTGTTTTGTTTTTTGTTTTTGAGAATTTTTCATGTGCTGTGTCATATGCTAAGTTCAGTGGGGAATACAAAGAATAAAACACAGTATCTGCCTAAAATAAACAGTCACCCTAGTTGCGAAATAAAACATAGACACTTCTAACAATAAATGGAAATGACAGCAGTATAAATAACTACATTTTATGCTGACACAACAATAGAATGTTGAATTCTTTGTCATAGTAAAATGTACTATTTCCGTATAGTTTCTCCCCCTTGTAAATAACTTTCAATTAGTTGGTCAATACACAAACTTTTAAATCTCAACTTCACAATTAGAATATGCTGCTGAATTCTTGCCAGACAAGTGGGAGCCTTAAACATCCTTAGGTAAATAAGCCCTTAGGAATAAGACACTTTTGTTTCCTGATATGATACCCAAGAGGTTTAAAATTCCTTTCACTTTACATGTTTTAGACAAGTTAAACATAGCCTATGTGCCCTGGGAATTTTAAACTCATTTGGCAAAAGCAAAACCGTACTTAAGCTCAACTCTTCACCACTCTGTACCTGTACCTGTACCTGTACCTGTGCAGTTAGCCAGAGCTGGAGGAAAATACTCAACCCTGATGACTGGTCTCATTTCAAATTCATGACTGTGAGCCTCAGGAGGGAATTTAATACAGCCAGTCATCGTACATTATGTCCCAAGTCTCCTATTTTTCCCACTCTGATGACTATTTCCAATTCTCTTTCTTAGCCTCAATACCTCCTCCCTCATCTTCACGCTCAGGTAGGATCTTACTTCCTTCTTCATTAAAAAAATTAAAACATTCAGATAATTATATCCCTGCCCTCCACAACTAACCTACATTGTTTCTGCACTCACTCTGCCTTCATACCTGGTTCTGTAAATGAATAGCATCATATCTACTTGAGATAATCCCTCCCTGTGGATACTAGATTCATCCCTCTCCTCCTTTCTTAAAGAAATAGCTCTAGCAATTGTCCCTTCTAGCTCCTACTTCATTGCATTTTTCACACTCTATTGGAAATGGCCATTACAATATACATAAAATTATTTCTGCCATAAAAATCCAAACCTTTCGCTTGATTTCTTATTCACCACTAGCTCCTTTTGCAGCAACACTTAAGAATTGTCTCCGGTTATCACCATATAGACCCTTTTCTTGATTCTCTATATTCTCTATTAAATGTTATTGAAAGAGTGTTTGGAGTTCACTACTCCAACCAAATTTGCTGTCATCCCCTTCATTATGGCCTTCTTGCTGTCAATTCCAATAGTCAATTCTTGTCCTAGTTACAATCCTCAGGGCATTTGATGCAGTTAATAATCTCCTGTTTTTTGATACACTTTCTTCATCTGGTGTTAGTATGCCACACTCTCTTGGATTTCCCCTACTTTAATTCTTTGTCATCATTGCTGGTTCTTCCTCTTTTTCCTTACCTCTCAGTGTGGACTGAGCAGTGCTTGATCACTTCCCTGTCTGTCCTTGCTCCTTTGCCGACCTTATCCAGTCTTCAAATAAGATCTAAATGTGCATAATGCTTAAATTTATATCTCCATCCCAGACCTCTGTCCTAGACCCTAGACTCATATATTCAATTTCCCATTCGATTTTTCCATCTACTTATATAACAGACAACTCAAATTCATCATGTCCAGAATGAAACTTCTGATCTTCCTCCAATAATTGAAACCCTCACTTTCCAGTTGCTGGTAACTCCTTCCTTCTGCTTATTCAACTGAAAATTATGAAATCACATTTGATCCCCATGTTTCACACCTCGCTAAAAATCAATTTCATTCTGTCTTCAAAATGTCTTCATAGTCTGATCACTTTTCACCACTACTACATTTCCACTGCTATCACTGTGGGTCAAGCTGCCATTTTTCCTTAACTGGATTACGGCACTAGCTTCCTAACAGGCTTCTATGTTTGCCCATTTAAATCAATTCATAGCACACAGCAAACAGATTTTTTTTTTAATGTAAGTCAGATGATGTCATTCTTCTGCTGGAAACACTGCGAGAATTCTCATTTGATTTAGAGCAAGGCCAAAGTCCTTAAAGTGGCCTGAGGTGCTACATGATTAGCCCCTCAAAACCATCTACTTTTCCCCCTTTTTCTCACTCTTCTCCAGCCAACAAGCCAATGTGTGATTCCTGAAAAATGCTAACAGTTCCCTTGTAGTAGGGCCTTTGCGTTGACTGTTTCTTCTGTTTGGACTGCTCTTTTATAGTTATTCATACAACTCCCTCCCTCTTCTGCAGCCTTTGCTCAAATTTCCCCCTCTCAAAGGGGCCTGCCTGACCTCTAATTAATACTACCAACTGGTCTCTGTCCTTAACATTCTTGATCCCCAACTTTACTTTGTCTCCAAAGATGGATCTTAACATCTTTTTTTTTTTTTTTAATGTTTATTTATTTTTGAGAGAGAGAGAGAGAGCATGAGCTGGAGAGGGACAGAGATAGAGGGAGACACAGAATCCAGGCAAGTTCCAGGCTCTGAGCTGTCAGCATAAAGCCCGACTCGGGGCTGGAACTCACAAACCATGAGATCATGACCTGAGCCAAAGTCTACACTTAACCAACTGAACCACCCATGTGCCCTATGGGTTATCATCTATTAATATATTATGTAATCACCTCATTTATTTTTATTATTACAAATCTGTCTCCCCCAATAGAATGTAAGCTTTATGAGGATGGAGGTATTTGTTGTATTTACTGGTGCCATCCAAATTTCTAGATATAGTATCCAGTCACATAGATACCAAATAGATGTGTATATGAATTATGGAACTGGCCAAGACACTGGCCTAAGTTTGGGATCTGACATAGTGAGACTCAAGTAGCCTAGAAATGCTCAAAAGCATTCTTCTCATTCTTTCTTCTCTCAAGAAGGAGCTTGCTAAGAAAAATGCCCACATGGGAGAAAGCTAAAACAGGAAACATGCTTCTGGTGGCATAAATGTGAGCACGGTCATCCAACTGAACAAAAAGCCAGGAATCTCGAGGGTGAATTGAGTGAAGTGAGGCTCTAAAAACTTGACCTTTTCACCTTCATCTTATTCTTATTGCCCTCCTCCCATTCTTCTTCCTTCTCTCCTCTTTGGCTTCTTCTTGTTCTTCTTTTAGCTTGAGATAAATTCTGGTACTTCTGTTAAAAGATAACTGTCAAAAAAGGTAAAATCATGACTATTACAGAAATAGAAAAATAAACGCATATGAATTATTTTATTTAACTTATTAATGAGAAAGCTGCTGAGGCATTACAACAAATTCAAAGGAGAATCCAAAGAACAAACACAACTGTAGATCAGGAATTTTGAAATCAGTATGTAAATGGACACAAAACCAACTTCTTTCATGGTAGGGGAGGGAAATCAATTAAACCTGCACTGGACAGAACTGGATTTACATGTGCACAGGCAAGAATTATCTCATATTTTTATTCGTTATCTCCAGTTTAGAGTTGGAAACTAGCTCCCATAGACTCAGAATCAGATAATCCAGTGGAATGTGCAGTAGACAATGAAGTTTTCTATTGAAGCACAAATTTTTCCTACACTCCTAAAAATATTTTAAAATACCTTTCACACTGATAACACAAATGAATTTTACAATAAAAATCATGGACTAACACTTAGTTTTTTATTGCTGTTGTAACAAATTAGGGTAAATTTAGTGATTTGAAACAACACACATTTATTATTGTGCAGTTCCAAGAGTCAGAATTCTAAAGTGGCTCTCATTAGGCTAAAATCAAGGTGTTTTCAGGCCTGCGTTGTGTGTGTGTGTGTGTGTGTGTGTGTGTGTGTATGTGTTCATGTGTTGTTTTACGTTTTTCTGAAAACTGTAAGGAAGAATCTGTTTCCCCGACTGTTCTAGACTTTATTATTTATTTATTTATTTTAAGAAAGTATTTAAAAAAAAATTTTTTTTTAACGTTTATTTATTTTTGAGACAGGGAGAGACAGAGCATGAACAGGGGAGGGTCGGAGAGAGGGAGACACAGAATCTGAAGCAGGCTCCAGGCTCTGAGCTGTCGGCACAGAGCCCGACGCGAAGCTAAAACTCACGGACCGCGAGATCATGACCTGAGCCGAAGTCGGCTGCTTAACCGACTGAGCCACCCAGGCGCCCCAAGACTTTAGAAGCTGCCTGTACTCGTTGGCTTGTGGCCTCTTCCTTCATTTTCAAAGCCAGCATAGAATCTTTAAGTCTCTCAATGGGGCACCTGGGTGGCTCAGTCAGTTAAGCATCCAACTTCAGCTCAGGTCATGATCTTGTGGTTCATGAGTTCAAGCCCTGCGTTGGGATCTGTGCAAACAGCTTGGAGCCTGGAGCCTCCTTCAGATTCTGTGTCTCCCTACCTTTCTGCCCCTCCCTCACTCGCACTCTGTCACCCAATCTCTCTCTTTCTCTCAAAAATAAGTAAACATGAAAAAAAATTCTTTTTTTTTTTAACAATCTCTCAAGGATTCTGACCTTCTCTCCTGCCTCACTTTTCCACTTTAAAGTACTCTTGTGATTACATTGGGCTCACCTATATAATCCAGGTCATCTGATTAGCAATATTAATTCCATGTTCAACCTTAATGCCCCTTGCTATGCAATGTAATATATGGCAGATTTGGGGCATTAGGAATTGAACATTTGTGGGAGCCATTATTCTACATACCACAAGACTAGATGAGAAATATTTAATCTTTAGAGATTTTATCTAGTTAGGATCAGAAACATTAATAGTTCATTATGATCATATATAATTTTGTGCTCTTCAAAAGTAATCCTGAAAATGAGAAAAGAAATGCACAGACTATGAACTGTTTAAGAACAAATCTTAAGGCGTCTATAGTGCCTGCTGTATTGGTGTCCATAAAACATAGGTATACAATTTTGCTTCTGCTGCTTTGAGGAAAAGAGCCCACTTTGTTGTTGTTGTTGTTGTTGTTTTTTAAATATATGAAATTTATTGTCAAATTGGTTTCCATACAACACCCAGTGCTCATCCCAAAAGATGCCCTCTTCAATACCCATCACCCCCCTCCCCCTCCCTCCCACCCCCCATCAGCCCTCAGTTTGTTCTCATTTTTTAAGAGTCTGAAAAGAGCCCACTTTGTTTGTGCTCTTGTGGCATACA
The DNA here is from genome assembly GCF_022837055.1 of Prionailurus viverrinus. Taxonomy (NCBI): domain Eukaryota; kingdom Metazoa; phylum Chordata; class Mammalia; order Carnivora; family Felidae; genus Prionailurus; species Prionailurus viverrinus. The sequence goes on from NC_062568.1 coordinate 146,473,666, forward strand.
CAGAAAAAATCACTTCAGATAGTAATAATCTAAGATATTTTTCCTCCTCTTCTTCAAAAATAAAAATGCTTTCATTCTTTAAATCCCTAGTGCAATCCTTTTTTTTTTTTTTTTCCAACTTATTTATTTTTAAGAGAGAGAGAGAGGACAAGTTGGGGAGGGACAGAGAGAAAGGAGGACCAGGATCTGAAGCAGGCCCTGTGGGGACAGCAGAGAGCCCCATGTGGGGCTTGAACCCACGAACGGTGAGTTAATGACCTGAGCCGAAGGCAGCTGCTTAACCAACTGAGCCACCCGGGCACCCTCCTAGTTCAATCCTTTGGATTAAAATACAAAACAAACCAGTTTTCCAGCTGAAAATTCCATGTAGTACTTCTCATTTCTCTTGTAATGGTGCAAGAAGATGTGTATGCAAACACCCTTTGGCAGTTTTAGGAATCTTCTCAAGGTTTTCTGAAATAAGCTGTGTGAGTTGGAGGCACTTTTGTTATCCAAAAAGCTTCAAGGATTCACAGACCATTCAATCAAGTAGGTAGGTCTACGATAGGTAGAATAAACACTGTGGATGCTCGAAACAATCAATTTCACATGCAGGGCTATCATGAAAGGAGAAAAGAGAAAATATGATACTTTCCCACAATTCTAAATGTGGCCCTTCAGGTAGGATTTGTGACAGATGAAGCAGTTTATTCCTCAAAACCTAATCACATCCATAATGGAGATTTTTCTGATAACCTTTAGCAATTTCTGACCGTGACATCATAACTGCTGGTCCTAAAGCAAATTGTGGTCTGCATGCTCTCTACTATGCCCATGTCTGCTTCCTGTCTGCAGCTGGAAAGTTCCTCCAAGGCCTTAAAAACAGTTGAAGAGTAAGCAGCATAAGGAAAGAAAGAAAGAAAGAAAGAAAGAAAGAAAGAAAGAAAGAGAAAAGGGGAGGAAGGGAGGAAGGAAGAAAGGGAGAGAGAGAAGAGGGAGGAAGGAAGGAAGGAAGAAGGAAAGAAAGACCCATGAGATGAACAGCATCAGTTGTTTGTCTTGCATATATTTTTAAAATGTCATTTTTAAATTTATCATGCTCTGCCATTTCTGACCACATGAGTGGACCTTGAGTGCATTATGTTAAATGAAATAGCCAAGACAGCATAAGACAAATACCACATCATCTCACTTTTGGGTGGAACAATCAATCAATCAGTCAATCAATAAATCCAACTCATAGACACAGAGAACAGATTGATGGTTGCCAGAGATGGGTGTGGGAGGGAGGTGGGTGAAATGGATGAATGTGGTCAAAAGGTTCGAATTTCCGGTTATAAAAGAAATAAGTCCTAGAGGATATAATGTACAGTATGACTATAATTAATAATATGTACTGTATGTTTGAAAGTTGCTATGAGAATAGATCTTAAGAGGTCTCACTGTAAGAAAAAAAAATAGGTGATTATGTGTGGTGATGGACGTTAACTAATTTTACTGTGGTGCTCATTTTGTAGTATATACATGTACTGAATCATTATGTTGAAACTAAGACCTGAAACCAATATGATGTTGTAGTTCATTACCTCGATAAAAATAATAAATAAAATTTTAAAAAGAACAGGAAAAATGTAGTTTTAATAATTTTTTTTTTTTTGGCCAAGGCTAGAAAATATTTTCTCTTCATCTTAAAGATCAAAAATGAAATGTAGAAATATTTCATACTTGGTTTCTGCTGAAACTTTAGCCTCTTCTTCCTAAATTTCCAACATATCAAAAACATCCCCTGGGAAACGTGTTTAGAGTCCAAACAAATTTTTTTCCTTTCTCCAGAAAAACAAAAACAAAACCAAAAACACACACACAACATGCCTTTTGATGATATAAGCATAGTAAATTAAAAAAAATTATATATATATATATATATATATATATAATACAAATGTAAGAGAAGAAAACTTCATTTCACCAAATTGACTTTTAGATTAAAGTGATCAGGAAATTTGGAATTAGTTGTCAGTGCATTAACACTATCTTCTCTCCTTATTTCTTTTTCTCTTTACTGGTTTTATTATGAAGAATTCTCTCAGTAGGACTGCTGCAAGAATGGAACAGGAGAATATGAACTTTGAACTCTGTAGGTAGTCAATATCAACTCTGTTCAGGCTTTTCAGATCCTTTCTGGCATAAGGCAGGGTATAAATAAATGGTTAACAGTAAAAGAAAAAATCAAACAAAAATAAAAACAAAAAAAAGCCCTCCTATCTTCTTCAATAAGGAAGAATGGCAGTGAGAGCAAATGGTAACTTATTTAAGACCCTTGCCCAAGGAAGGAGAAATAATCAAGACTATGTTATTTTGTAGCATTCTCAAGAATGTATCGTGCTGTGTGAACCAGCCTAAGGCATCTTGGACAAATCTACCTTGATGACTGCTCTATGACCTAAAAGCTGGAGCACAGATCCTGGGCACCTCTCTTTCTATTCTTTTTGTTTAAAAAAAAAAAAAATTTTTTTTAACATTTATTTTTGAGAGAGCGAGACAGAGCACGAGTTGGGGAGGGGCAGACAGAGAGAGGGGACACAGAATCCAAAGCAGGCTCCAGGCTCTGAGCTGTCAGCACGGGCCTCAAAGGCACGGACCAGGAGAGCATGACCTGAGCCAAAGTCGGCTTGCCACCCAGGCGCCCCTCTTTTTTTTTTTTTTAATTTTTTAAATGTTTATTATTTGAGAGAGAGAGAGAGAGAGAGACACGGAGAGCAAGCCGGGGAGGGGCAGAGAGGGAGACACTGAAAGCAGGCTCCAGGCCCTGAGCTGTCAGCACAGAGCCGGATGCGGGGCTCAAACCCACAGCCTGTGAGATCATGATCTGAGCTGAAGTCTGCAGCTCAACGGACTGAGCCACCCAGGCCCCCCACCCCTCTTTTTGTTTAACCACACCCTTAAGTACACCCTGGGAGTACAGTGTCATTGATCTGTTCTGGAGATGACTAGGGTTTTCCAACCTGTCACCAGCTAGACTCCAAGAGGTGACGTTCCTTTTTGCCAGCTTGAACCCATCAACCTTTGTCCTACATTTCCTTTAAGCTCTTATCTCTTAACTCAAGCAACAGACCCTGCAGGCATAGCAGTGAGGAAACTGAAACTATGCCTCTGGCAATACTGACTGCCCAGACCCAGAGCTCCAGCAGCCTAAACCAGTTTGACCTAAATCCCCACTTGTGCCTGTGCAGATGGACCAGGGAGTGACCCGAAATTACCTTTACCTCATTATAATGCTAAAATCTCTGCTCAATGAGAAGCTCAAGCCTCATTTACATAACACACATTTTAAGTATAGAAATGTTTCCTTTTGTGCCTCTTTGCCTATACGGACTAGTCTTCCCTATAGATAAATATTCATCCTAACCCTAAATAAAAGGAACCTGTTCACCCTTGCTGGGGTAGTCACAGCTTTGGAAGTTATTCCTGGAGATCTCCTTATTTGCTCCAATTAAAGTTTACTTTGTGCCGCGGTTCACCTGGTGTGGTTTCCCTCTGCAACTCACCAAAAAGCAGTCTCACGCTGGTTGGTTACATTTCCTCCCAGGTGGCCTACCAGCAAATGCTCCCCAGCCTAGGGGGCCGTAAAAGCAGCTCCTAATAGAAGCTGGGCTTGCAGAGATCTGCTCTTGCAGCTGCCCGTGACACGCTTCTATCCGTAAGTCCCTTAGTACGCCATTTTTTTTTTGTTAAGCTGGACTTGTCAGTCTTTTTGTTCAGTTTCACTGCTCCTTCGGCCTTTGGAGTTCGTTTTGCCTATAGGGTACCTTCTTTTTACAGAACAATTGGCCAGCCAGCCAGGAGGAGCCTAGAGACCTAAGAAGGAGCAAGGGGAATGAGGCTTCTGTGGGTGAAATCCCCAAGTGGCCAAGCATCTTGGTGTGGGGAGGCATGATCATTTATTTGCTTGATTCCCGTAGACCACTGCATGAGGAGGGGATGCCCGAAAAAGTGGTGCAGGTTAAAGTAGCTGCTATTAGAAAGTCACGTGACCCACCGGAGTAAGGAGGACTGTGGAGTAATATCCTTGCTGAGTTGGCCTCTCTTCTGGACCCCTCCGCTGACCACTGATGCCCAGCTAGCAGCAGCAACAAAAGTAAGGCAGGTGGAGGAAGAATTATCATTGGAGAAGAACATGAGACTATCCACAGCCCTTTGGGCTTTTAACTTGGCAGATGAGATCAAAACTCAGGATGCACAGATTGAGACCTTCATGTGTTGTCCCTCTGTGCACTTGGGGGGCCTAAAATGTAGTGACTTCACTCTGAGCTGTCACTAGGAAACCAGACTGGGACGCTAAAACACCAACATAGTATGCTTGGAAAGTAGGATGTGTTTTCTCAGTAAGAGGAGCTAGGAGAAATGGAGATGGATTTTGTTGTTGTTGTTGAGAGGAAAGAAAGTTAATTTTGCCCTTAAAAAGTTGTTTTAAGAGAAAAAGACATAGGGCAAAATTGAAATATAGAAAATAAAGTTGCAGAAGTTTTGTGAAAAAGGAATTTTATGTGTGATCAAGTTGGCTAAGATTAAAATGAAACATTTTTTGAAGTTTATTTATTTTGAGTGAGAGAGGGAGAGCATGAGCCAGGGAGGGGCAGACAGAGAGGGAGAGAGAGAATCCCCAGCAGGTTCCACAGAGCCCCACACAGATACCAGTCTCATGAACCATGAGATCACGACCTGAGCTGAAATCCAGAGTCGGATGCTTAACTGACTGAGCCACCCAGATGCCCCTAAAATGAATTTATTTAAAAATGAATTTTCATGTTGTGGTGCCTGGGTGGTTCAGTCGGTTAAGCATCTGACTGCAGCTCAGGTCACGATCTCACGGTTTGTGGGTTTTAGCCCACGTTGAGCACCCACTCCTCAGAGCTTGGAGCTTGCTTCCAACTCTGTGTTTCCCTCTCTCTCTGTCCCTCCCCTGCTGGTGCTCTGCCTCTCTTTCAAAAATAAATAAACATTAAAAAAAGGAGTTATAGGAGCACCTGGGTGGCCCAGTTGATTAAGCGTCCGACTTGGGGTCAGGTCATGATCTCACAGTTCGTGAGTTTGAGCCCTGAGTCGGGCTCTGTGTTGACAGCTCAGAGCCTGGAGCCTGCTTCGGATTCTTTGTCTCCCTCTTTCTCTGCCCCTTCCCCACTCATGGCTCTGTCTCTCTCTATCTCTCAAAACTAAATAAACATTAAAAAAATTTTTAAAAAAGGAGTTATAAAGAAATGAATTTTAATGTCAAAAGTAAGCTGGTGTAAAATTGGAATCTGGTTTTCTCTCTGTTAGAAGGACCTACAACTTGGGATACCTGGCTAGCTCAGTTGGTAGAGAATGTGACCCTTAATTTCAGGGTCTTGAATTCAAGCCCCACCTTGGGGGTGAAATGCAGTTTAAAAAATAAAAAAATAAAAATAAAAAAAAAGAGGACATTCAAATTTTAAGTGTCTTCTTCAAATATAAGTGGAGAACCATCTCGACAGGTACACTTAGCTCATCTCCCAGAAAACAAATCCAGATCCAACTTTTATAACGAGTGACTTTTGTCCCTATTTCATGGCAGCGATTTAAAACAGAAGCTATCAAGTCTCTGCATCTTTCTGTGGATATAGCCTCTTTGAACTCCTTCTAGTGTTTATGTGTTAGGATAACACTGGGGCTTTCCAGGAGGCCCTAATGCAGTTAGCAGGTAGGATTCTTAGGGAAGATGCCAACCACCTTGCTATTTGTTGTACTGGCAGTCTGTCAATTCCATGAAAGCAGGGCACCAATGGTTCTGTTGACTGTGGTTTCTCTGGCACCTTTTGCTTAGCATGTGACTTTTGGGTTTATGAATTAGGTGACTTGTCAAAGCTGTAAGATGTTGGGAAAGTTTTTCAACACCTTCATTTGTAAAGTGAGGTAATGGTACCTACCTGGAGAGGTTGTCGCAAGGCTCCAATAGGATATCATAGGCAAAATGCTTGGCATAAGACGCAATAGTAGGTTCGCAGTAAACATGTTTCCTTCCTACCCAACTTACAAAGTTGCATCTAAAAGACGTAATGATATCATTTTTAAAGTTAATTAAAATGTGGGAGACACAAGAGCATTCCTGTAAGTATGGAAGTATTTTTGTTTGTTTCTTAAAAACTCCAGGGCTCCCTGGTGAATTTTAGTATTAAAAAAACAGAAATATCTGAGTGGTAAGCACCATATGCTCTGTTGGCTTTTATTTTATTTTATTTTTTCAAAAGATATCTCTTATCACATTAGTGCAAAGCCCATTTCAAAATGCTACACAGAGCCTTTTGCAGTCTGTAATGAATTGTTAAAAAAAAAAAAGGTTTAAATGAGCGATTAAAAACAGGAGTTTGTTGAGTTGAATAAAAGCTATCCTTAGAAATGTGGTTTCAACTGAAAAAAAAAAATCTACATGGAAGTGTTTACTCATAAAGCTTGTTTGATTATCCCCACCTGATGTGTCTCACCCTATAGTCCCTGCAGGATAGATTATATAATGTACACTCGTTTTGAAAACATATAATCTATTCTCCTTTACCTCAGTGCTTGTATTTCATGCTGACACATTCAGCTGAAACCCTGTCTGATATATCAAGCCCTTTATGTTGGCTTACTTGATGGTCTGGAAAAAGAAAAAGGACATTAGTGTCTCCTTTTTTGCTCTTTTGGATACCTTTTAGAGTAATCTCTTTTCAGTAATGGACAAGTAACTTTAAATATATATGTGTGTGTATGTGTGTGTGTAACAAACACATCTTTTTTGTCTTTTATATCTATCCCAGGGAGTATCCAATTAATGAAACAGTGTGCTGTATTCTCTCATAAGGAATGAGGTATGTATTTGCTCTTATCAAAAATAATACCTGATTGCTATCATTCCTAAATCTTCACTCGTGTTTGCTTTCCAGCTCTCCACCTGGGTAGAAACTCAGTCCTTTACTGATCTTGCATTTGTCCACGATACTATTTTTTCAGGGACTTACCGATTCATGTTGTTCATTATACTAAAATAAAGGTTTAATATTCTGGAACGTGTACAGCAGAATCAATTAAATTGCCATTCAGCCAGTTAGAATATATCTGAGCATGTCATTAATTGTTCAGGATCATGGTAATATTGATTCAGTTTTGGCAGCTCATGCCAATTGGAAAAGTTATAGATATGGCTGTCAGAGATATGATTCAGTCTTATTCAGTGATTTTACAGACATGACCAAAAAAGAGTAAGTTATAGGACAATAAAAACTGCAGCGTCAAACTAACTGAATCGAGTCATGGATCTGGAAAGAAAGTATATTTATTTGGAGGCTCCAGCAAGAGAACTCATCTCCTTATATAGCCTTATTTTTTTTTTTTTTTTCAACGTTTATTTATTTTTGGGACTGAGAGAGACAGAGCATGAACGGGGGAGGGGCAGAGAGAGAGGGAGACACAGAATCGGAAACAGGCTCCAGGCTCTGAGCCATCAGCCCAGAGCCCGACGCGGGGCTCGAACTCACGGACCGCGAGATCGGGACCTGGCTGAAGTCGGACGCTTAACCGACTGCGCCACCCAGGCGCCCCTATAGCCTATTTTAAGAATGGTTTACCTTTTCCTGGAAATTGATTGAGAATTGCAGCTTTAGTTTGACATACATGAAATGATTAAGTAGCAAAGGGATGCCTATGGGCTCTATCAACCATGGTGATCAATGGGGCTAAGACGTCACAGGCAGATCCTACTCATTTCTGGAATTTATTCCAAGCGTTGAGCAACTACTTGGGAAGAGAACAAGGCACTATTTACACTTGAGGGAAAGTGTCCCGTGCCTGCCATTTTCACATAGGAAATTTTGCCAAAGTCATCTCCTCAATCTGCTTTGGGAATAAAGACAATGACGTATTTGATAACATATTCATGGGTTAGTCTCTTAGATTACCTAAACTTCTTTTCAAAAGAGAAGTTTCCATGCAAAGCATATTGCTTTGAGATTGGTAGAGATGAGGGCTGCTTGTGTTGTTTATTTCATTTGTTACTAGATTTTATGATTTTCTGTTCTCTTTCTCCTGACAGTGTGTTAGCCTGTATATCCTTCCTATTGGATGTAAAGTAAATTTGAGGATAAGTACTTTATCAATTATCTTCTTTGTGTTTTCTTTCCTTCCTTCTCCAGATTAGCACAGTGCTCCATATAAAATAGATTCACGAAATGTTGTTCACTGTATGAATCTATTCTGTTTAGATAGACATAACTTTGCAAGTTTGAAACTGTCAAATACTACTTGTAAAGGTCCTCATTTTCACATTGACTGTTGCATCCTCCAGCCAGGAAAGGTTTATTTTAAACATTAGGAAGTTCTTCATGCTTGATGAGTATAATTATGATGTGCCGAAGATGTTAGTTTTGGGAGTTTGGCATCCATTCCTACGAACGTCCTCTTTTTTAGTATTATTTTTAAAGACTGTGTTACATAGTTATGCACCGCATTCATGTCCATAGTCCCCGTAGACTTCATATTGTGCGCTTTATGAGCGTTTGTGCAGTAAGACCTATCACTTAAATACAATACCAGACTTTTCCGGCATAGTCAAGCATATCACAGATGACTTTTATGTGAGTTCCTGTAGCTGTATTTTTTTTTTTTGTATAATTCTTAACTACAGAGTGCAAATTTTATATGAACTTTGTGCGAAAACATAGAGAGCTTCAAATTTCTAATTCTTTTCGTTTAGAAAGAGGTTCTGTCAATATTCATTCAAGTTGGAAGAGACAGAATATGAACAGATGGCTGTGGCAAACAGCACATTGCAATTGGGAAGCAGCGAACAGGTACTAGTGAATATGACATTTGGTATTCCATAATAGTCTTGAAAATTAATTTTAAATCAGGCTTCAAAATCATAATAAAGAGCAACTCATATATTATTCATTTCTTTATTCCAAAGGCTAATGTTCAGAGTGTTAAGTACAATATATGCTGGAAGAAGGTAAAGGAAATGTGATTTTCAATTAAACACGTAAAGTGTGTTTAAAAACTGCTGGCATGACCTTAGTTATTTTTCTAGGATCACTGAATAACTTTTTCAGTACCCTGAGACTTTTAGCTCCAAGGACTATTTACAATTAAAAGAGAATATCAAGTTAAAGAATGTAAGGGAACTATTTTAAAAGTTTTAATTTTATATTTTATGCAGACTCTGGTTGAATTTTTGAAGGTAATTAGTTGGTCGGATGCCAGAAGTGGTAAATATTTTATACTTGCTCATGGAAACAGGTAGCTGGAATGTCAAATTCGTACACATCATCAAAAAGCAGGCAATTATCATGTATGCTAATGTATAGATGGCTGCCTCCAAGGTTCACAGGTAATCAGACCTTTTCTGAAGAGTTCAGCATATATTTCTATTTCTATTTAAAATAAATATTGCCATCTGAGTAAAACTTTTGATTTTTTTTTGGAGCAGCTGCTTGGGGAATGATGATGTTATGATGGGAAGGGTGGCTTGTTACAATATTATTCCTTTGGGTTACCAGTTCTGATTATCTTTGTGATATTGCAAGCAGAGCGTTCTTTAAAGTAACAGAAACTTTTCTGAATAAAACATTTCAAATTACATCTATTTTTTTTCAAGAGATGATAATTATGTAAAGCAAAGAAATTAGAAAATGAGAAATAGCTCCATGAACAAAGAGATTTCGGCCCAGACCTGTATTATTTTCAAGGCATTCATTAATATATGTGGATCTATATGTGGGGTGTGCATGTGTGTGTGTGTGTGTGTGTGTGTGTGTGTGTGTTTGCATTTAAAATTTAAAACAAATTTGAATTGTTGGGGGCATGTTTTGCTATCGTGAGGCCATAGTGGGTGTGTTTTCTGCCCTGAGAATATCCCTGAGATAATTATATATCAAATAGGAGAAAGACTTCATAGTGGAAGTGATGTGGATACTGGTTTCCTGTAGACCATATGCTGGATTCTTTCTCTGGCACTTACCCGTTAGGAAACTTTGTAACCAGTTATATGACCTCTCTAATCCTCAGGTGTGAAATAGGTACAGCAAAAATAGAGAAGTCACAGTGTCATTGTAGGGATTATTTAAGTATTATACACAAATAACATGATTAAGATGTTTTACCTATTTTTATTGTTATACTTTTATGTGTCAGTAGTGACACACATATTAAATGTTAAAATTGAGGGACTTGATTTTAATCAGGGGAGTTTTAAGGGAAATCTACTTTGCATAAGGTATCGTGATCAACAGTGAAAAGACTTTTTTCAATATGGTAGAATTTTTGTAGGGTTCTGACATGGATTATCTTGTTGGAGTCTCACGAGATCCCTGAAATGAAAAAGCTGAGAAAAGTCAAAACAGCTTGGCTGAAAGTGAAGACAACCTCTTCATGGCAGATCAAGGATTACTGACCTGGGGGAGTCTTTCTTCGTTCCTTTGTTTGTTTGTTTTTAAAGTAAGCTCTACACCCAACGTGGGTCTTGAACTCACAACCCCAAGATCAAGAGTCTGATGCTCTACCGACTGAAGCATGTAGGCACCCCAGGAGTCTTTTCACAATACCCCTTTACCTCCCAATGAAAGTGAAAATTCTCTGCTTCTAATTGAAAGTAAAAATTGTTTTACATTCTCCCACTGTCTAAAAATTCTCTCATCTATTTTCATCACTAAGTCCTCTGCAATAAACACATTAACATGTTAATGACATCCTACTAGTTTGACTCCTTCCTATTGATTCTGTCAAATTAAAGGCTAAACTTCACATGGGGAAAATCAAGTGTGTGAAACATAATTTAATTAAAGGAGACAGACATTTATTAGATGCTTTTGCACTGTGCAAAGAAACTACATGGTGCGTTGTCCGTAAACGTGCATGCATGTGTAACACCTAGGTTGTACTCATCGTGTCTAGGAAAGGAAGCAGTTCTCCTCTGTCACCAGCAAGAAGTCAGTGTCACTATTAGCTGATTACATGCACACATGCAGTCCAAAGGCTGTTGCAAAAGCATTCACTACATTTCAGACTCGAGCACAGCATAGTTGTGATGAGTGTCTACAAGACCCATCACAAGGGGCTCTTTCCTTCTCTCATCCCTCTGTGTTCCCTCCATCTTCTCTCGCTCTGTCTCCATCCTGGAAGCAGACGGCTGTGTCTTCCTCTGCTAATGATGGCAATATGTGACCTAGAACTTGCAGATTTTTAAAAGAGGACTATTTAATAATCAAACACACCTTTGTCTTATAAATAATGACAGCATCTGAAACCATAATCCTATTACTAAAGAAAAGAAAGTCTTTTTTAGGCAGTAATTGTTAAGAAATGAAGAAGGGCTAAAATATGATTAATTTGAATCGTGGCTCTGTCACTATGAACTGTGTGACCATAGCAGGTTACAATCTCTTTGAGTCTCTGCTCCTTATCTACAACATAGATATAATAATAGGGCCTTGCTCTTGTGCTTGCTGGGAGGGTTATATGAGTTAATGTAAGTGTGAGGCTCGTAGGTTATTGCCTGATGCTTAAGAATTGCTTGGTGCATTGGTGGTGTTAATATTATGGTTTTTTAATTTGTATATTTTACCATAAACTTATTACCGTGTTGAGAAGCAAAGAGTGAGGGGGGGAAGTGAAACCTAGCCTCTAATACATACATACACTAATTGCTTAATTAAAGGATTGAGCCAAGTTTTTGTTTATTTAGAAATATTTCAGTTTTGAACCCTTTCTCACCTATGACTCTCACATATCACACACAGGTATATACACATGCAGACAACACAGAGTCCCTGGAGATGTCAAGGAGAATATGCATTTTCTTACCTTAATTTTTTTAACTTTTTAATATTTTATCACATGTATGCATAGATATGATAGAATGACTAATTTTGTTTGTTGTAAGGGGTAATGGAAAACATTTGAGTCTTGATCTTAAAGGATGAATAGGAATTTGTCAGATTGGAAAGGAGAATTTCAAGCTGAGAAATGAAAACAGCGTAAGTGAAACCACAGGGATGTGAAACACCTCTGCTACAGAATGGGTGTCACTAAACCAGTGTAGGTGTGGTTTCTAGTTTGAGTTCTCTGGAAATAGAGTCTGAAACCGGGGGTTGCGTGTGGAGGCTTATTGGAGAGTATTTTCAGAAGTGATACCTGTAAGGAAGGGAGGAAGACACGACTGGGTGGAAAAAAGAACTGACTTTCAAAGCAATGGCAATGGAGTCCTCAACCTATCTGGTGCTGGTCCAGCCTTCAGAGTTTTCTCTAACTGAGGTGAGAGGGCCAGATATTTATGTCCCTGCGTCACCGGTCTCAGCCAGGAGCTGCCTTTAGAAGGGGGAGCCTTGGACAAGACCCCTTCTCTGTCCTAGAGCAGAGCTGCTGTGAGCCATACCACCTCTGTCACAACCACTGCACATTTGTGATGTATTACAAAGCTGGGTATACACAATACGTAAATAAATGGCACGGCTGTGTTCCAGTGAAGCTTCATGTACTAAAGCAGGCAGCCAACCACAGGTCATAGTTTGCCGACCCCCGGCCTAGAGTAATTCTCACTGAGGGACGTGGCTTGGAGACATCAGCCGTTAATACTGCCAGAAGCTGGGGAATGGGTGCTTGGCCCTCGAGAGGGCATTTGGGCCCGGCACCATAGTGCACTATGGTTCACCCCCTGCATCTTTCAGATCTACATGCTGCTTATGGCAAGTCTGCCCCATCTATTCTCCATCATCTAAGACACTTCTACGTTTCTCCTTCAATTAAAGTAGGTCATCACTTTTTGTAAGCTTCCAACGATTATCATCACAGCACGTTAGCGCCATCTCATTGTCAGGGCTTTTCTACAGTGGGAAAAAGCTCCCATGTCAATAAACTCTCCCTTAGCCAGTTTGATGTTTCACCTCCCACCACTCCCACTTCCTTGGGTTAGCATCTTGAGGATGCAAAGCCTCCTGGCTCATGCTGGTACCTGTCAGTTAGGTTCTGCAGCTCCTTTGGCATTTATTCCCTCCTCTTCCATGCCAGGCCCAGCACATCGGCAGTCAAAGCTGTGCTGAGATTTGTTATTGGTCTGATTGCTAGAGGGGGAAGTGGGGACAGACCAGGAGAGGGGCAAGCGTCAGGGTCCCGAGGAGAAAGTTAAACTTGGTTCATGTTGCCTGCCTGTAGCTCAAATGTACCCCTACCCACCAATTTCTTAGATTACACCGGCAGATTTCTTAGTCGGATAAATAGCATAGCAAGAGGCAGTGGAGCAGCCACTATGGCACAAGTCTGAAAATAACTCATCAATAGAAAATACGGTCATTGTGGGGCACTTGGGTGGCTTAGTCAGTTAAGCATCTCGCTCTTGATTTTGGCTCAGGTCATGATCTTCTGTTTTGTGGGTTCAAGCCCCATATCTGGCTGTGTGCTGACAGCATGAAGCCTGCTTGGGATTCTCTTTCTCCCCCTCACTCTCTCGTGGGCATGCACTCTCTCTTTCCCTCTCTCTCAAAATAAATAAACGTAAAAAAAAAAAAAAAGAAGAAAATGTGGTCATTGTGTCTTTCTTTTTAATATCCCTATGCTAGAATCACGGGGGCTCTGGGGCCAAATGATAGTAGGAGATTTTGCATATAAAGGAGGAAATCTCAAACAAGATCTTCTGTAACAAATACTGCTAATGCCTTCCTGATATCGTTGTTCTTCCTTAGTAAAATAATCCTCATTTTTATCCTAACAAGTTGCCACCGAGGATAGAGACATTTAACAGCCTCCTTTGCAGCTCTATTAGCCTACATGACTAAATTCTGGCCAAGGAATTGTAAATAAAAGTGACATATGATGCTTCCAGAATTCTTCAAAAAAGATTGAGAGGGGAGGCTCTGTTTCACTTCTTCTCCTACTTGGAACACAGAATTAATGACTAGAGCTCTAGCAACTATCTTGCAAGGGAATTTGATCTTTGGGCTTGAATTTTGTGCTGGAAATTTGATAATTACAGAGGTCTTTATATTCAAATTTGACATTTTATCTCTAAAATATCTTAACATTGATAATTGCTATTGCATTCTCCTTGTGTTTTCATTTGATCTTATTACAGACTCTTTGGTCTGCTTATTTTTGACAACATGGTTGGGCATGAGAAATAGAATACATTTTCACCTTTTGGTATAATTGGCCTTTGACGTTGATGTGCTTAATGTACTATGGAATCATTTTCAAATAAAAATCAGTGTAGCCCCCAAATCAATCTGGATTCACGTCTTTACTGCTCACCAGTGGTATCAAGAGGACCCTCACAGGGGATGGTATTGGAAGAATGGTTTCATGAAAGTGGGGACAGGACTGTCTTGATGTGCTGATTTACACTCCTAAGTGGAATGGTTACAGAAGCCGAGAGTCCTTAGTTTAATGGTTAAGATCAATGATTTAAAACAGCCAAAACTTCAGGAACAGTATTGGGTACCATGGCAAGGCTTACTCTCCACTCCTGATGTCCCCTTTTACGCTGATGAAGCTCTATGAACATATTGCTTCTGGGGCTCTCTTTCCTCCTCCTCACTCTCCCCCTGCCTCCCCACCCCCCAGGGGAAGTGAAGTGATTAATCTGACTATGGAGAGGAGAGGAAAAGGACATGCATAGACCAGCCTATGCTCTCTCTCTTGTGAATGAGCTGTCTAGAGAATGCACATGTCTTTATCAGTTCTGTATGTGGTAGTTCAGCCCTCCCTCTGCCTGCTAAGGTAGGTGGGAGGTTCACTTTTGGGAAGCCCACTTGCCTACCATGTAAGACAATGCCCATATAAAATGTGCATTCAAAAAAGTGCCTAATACGTAAAGATTGTACTGAATAATTAAGCAAACACCTGTGTAATGATCACCAGCTCAAGAAATAGAACATTGTTAACACTCCTGTGTGTCCTTTTTGGATCTCACCTCCATCCAATAACTAGAGGTATTGTTACGTATATTTTATGTATGTTTTCCTTTCTAGTTTTATCATAAATGTATATGACCCCCTAACCCTAACCCTAACCCTAACCCTAACCCTAACCCTAACCCTAACCCCTAAACCCTAAACCCTAACCCTACCCTAACTGTAGTTTTGCCTATTTCTGGATTTTATAAAATTAAATCTGTTATGGGTTGAATTGTATTCTTGCTAAAATTTATATGTTTTGAAGTACTAACCCCTAATACCTCAAAATGTTATTTGGAAATAGGGTAATAAAGTTAAAATGAGGTTCTTAAGGTGTGCCCTAATCCAGTATGACTGGTATCCTTATAAAAGGAAACTTGGACAGATACCTATAGAAGGAGCTGATATGAAGACACATGGAAAAGACAGCCATCTACAAGCCACAGGGAAAGGCCTAGAACAGATTCTCCCTCACAGTTGTCCAAAGGAACCAACAGTGCCAACCTCTTGATCTCCCACTTATAGCCTCCAGAACTGTGAGACAATACATTTTTGTTTAAGCCATCCGCTCTTTGGTACTTTGTCTCAGCAGCCCTAGAAAACTAGTATAGATTTATATAGTATGTATCCTTTGCTCTCTGACTTCTCAATTTGGTGAGATTCATCCATGTTTTTGAAGTGTAGCAGTAGTTCATGGTCATAGCTGTACTATACCTCATGGTATAAATATTATAAATGTTATCCATCAATTTTACACATTTTGGTATTGATGGATATTTCTTTTCCATGCCCTCAAGCAGCCAGTCAGACCATTTTCCACGGACCATAAGTCCATGTACGCTATAGGCTTGGGTCACTTCTTTTTACACTCAAAGTAGATGACTAGATTCACTGTTTGGAGATCTGCCCATCGGGAGAATTTTCTCTCACCGTTGTCTTTCAAGACCATCTGAGTGAAGCTGTTCTATAGATGCCATCCTTGTTCAGCTTGCACCCACCATCTGAGCCAACAAATCTGTATTAATCAGAGTTCCCCAGTGTCCAAAAACATGTTCCTCATTTCCATCTGAGATCTCATCAGAAGTACCTTTAACATCTTTATATATATATGTTTATATTTTTCCTTTAACATTTATATATCTACCAACATCCTCTTTATGATGATACACTAAGATGAGAGAAGCTTTCTCTCTAGCTCCCCTCTTTTCTTTTTGAGCTCTTACCAGAATTGCCTTTAACATCTGTATTTCCACCAACATTCTTTCCAAGGAATTCTATCAACACACTCAACTTCTTCCAGCCTCTGTACAATGCCCAGTTCCAAAGCCCGTTCCCCATTTTTGGGTGTATTTTTACAGCAGAAAACCACTTCTTATTACCAAAACCTATTCATTTGTTGGGGTTGTCATAGCAAAGTACCATAGACTGGGAGCAATTTATTTTCTCACGGTTGTAGAGGCTAGAACTCTGAGATCAAGGTGCCAGCAAGTTTGTCTTCCTCTGAGGCCTCTCCTTTGCTGGTGGATGGCTGGCCATCCTCTGTTATCTTCATACCCTCTGTACCGGTCTATGTCTTAATCTCCTCTTCTTATGATGACACCAGTCATATTAGATTAGGGCCCATCCTAGTAACTTCACTTTGCTTAAATTACCTCTTTAAAGACCCTATGTCCACGTATATACACCTCTTGGGGTATTGGGAGTTAGGACTTCAACATCTGAATTTCAGGGGGACATAATTCCCCAGCCTACAACACCATCCATGAATCAAGTTCAGAGATTTTCCTCCTCCTTTAACTGATCATCAGGATTCCCCTTATGACTGTAAGCTGGGAGAAGTTTTCTAAACCAAGGCCAGTAACTGCTTTCGTTGGGCATTCAAATCTCTCTGAAGTTCAGCTCCTCTATTAAATGCTAGGCTTGAGCCTGGGTTTTCTTCAATCCTACCAAGAGAGCTGATGAGAGCTTCTTTGCACACAACCCAAAAGGCCCTCAGGGTTTTACATCTGGCTTTGTATTGCCAGTTCTTTGCCCAGAGCTATTTATTATCTTTTTGTAGCTTGCTAATGGTGTTTAGTAATAGTTAGTCCATAGCTAGTAGCTACTGTTTTCTCCAAACTTCCTCAAAGCCTGAAACAGGTGCACTCACTTTTACCAGCCCACCCTCCCAATTTACTGCCCATTAAAGTTACAATATGATCAACACCTGTGCGCCGGAGGCTGCCTGTGTACCACCTATCACTCTTGGACTTTCCACTGCCAGTTGTTCAGTGAATGAGCTAGCCTCAAATCCTAACTTGTCAGCAACTTTCACAAGACCATTCTTAACACCAACTGTCACACGTCGATTTCTCCAGAAGCATTTGCTGAGATGGAACTTAGGGTACGCAGTGCTTTTTAGGAAACAACGCCCCTAAAGGCAAGGGGGTTGCGGCAGGACCGGGTAGAGAAAGAAGCTGAACCGAGATATAAGCCTGGCAGTGTCTTGGCAAACCTGGAAAACCTGGAAGGCAAGTCTGCAGTGAGTACATAAGGCCAAAGGGCCAGGCCTTAAGAACCTGCCTCGCTCAGTTAACCAGGTGTGGATGTGAGCTGCTGCCCCGGGAGGGGCGTGACCTCAGGTAATGAGCTCTCTGCAGCTGAAGTATATAATGAGGTTGCCGAGAGCTGGAGGCCGCTTGCAGATTTCAGTGGATGCCTCTGGCAGCGGCTCCTTTCTTGAAGAGGATCCTGGCGGGAACCTCCAAGTCCAGCAAAGGTACATGTGTGTTTCCTGAGTGTATACCTTAGAAGTGGAATTGCTGAGGGATAGAATACGTGCAGCTCCGGCTTCAGCGCGTAACGCCAAACTCTCTTCCAAAGTAGTTGTTCTATTTGCACCCGCATGAAGATATCCGAGAGTTTTTAGTTACCTCATTTCTTTCTTAACACTTGGTATGGTCCGTTGTTTTTCTTTTAGTTGCTTTGGTGGGTCTGTAATGGTGTTATAATTTGGTATTAATTTGTCTACCAACATGGATAAAGTCTTGGTGAAGTGGCTATTTAAGAATTTTGTCCATTTAAAGGAAATCGTGTTGTATTTGGTCTATAAGCCCTTTGTTGGATATGTGTGTGTGTGTGTGTGTGTGTGTGTGTGTGTATATAAAACTATCCTTTTTTTTCTTTTACTCAGGATGATTGAATGGTATATATTGATCAAGATAAGTTTTAATTTTTATGGAATTCGATTTATTGGTCTATAAAGATAATCCTTGTGTTTCATTTAGAAAGGCTTTTCTATCCTACTGTCATAAATATATTTTCGTATATCATCTGCTAGTTCTATGGACCTGCAACTCACTTAGAATTAATTTTTGTGTATTATAGGAGTATAAAAGAGTGTATAAAAGTGTTTCTAAAAATTCTTATCCATATGGAGCTACTTTTATCCCAGCACAATTAGCTGAAAAGACTGGGTTATTTCCGTACTACTCTATAATGCAAACTCCTATTTAGAAAGGCTAGGTTTTACTATAGAAACAAATAATTCCCAAATCTTTGAAGCTTTAAGCCTCAAAGTTTATTTCTGATACTCATTGTCTGTCATGGCTGGGCTGTGGCTTCATGCTACAACCTCTATCTGAAACCTAGCTGGTCTTTGTGGCAGAGGAGAGAGGATGAGGGAAACACAGATTGATTTTTAAACCATATTTCCTGAAGTGATGCTAACCTCCTATTCCATTGACCCTAGCTAGAATGTGTCCGACAGGTCGACAACTTTGTGTACATATTACTTTCTGCAGGGAGGGCCTGCAAATTTAGTGAATACTAATGCATGAAACCACACACCATTGCAATAAAACAAGTATCTATGAACCTTACAGCTTCTTCTCTATTTCCTAGTCAATATTTGAACCAATATCACACTCTTAATCACTAGAACTTTATAAGTTTCCATAATCAGTACAATGGTCTTCTCACCTTGTTCAGGAATGTCTTGTCTATTCTTGACCTATTGCATATGTGTGTGTGTGTGTTTTAATATTTGACAAGTGTCACAGGAAAAACGGGTTGCAGTTTGGGGTTTTATTGGCTTTATGACTTTATGAAGTGAAATTATTCATTGTTTCAGTTTGGGGAGAATCATGAACTTTGTCTACTCACAAAGTTAGCACATTCTAAAAATACACTTTTGTTTATTACCACATAGAAGTACTGAGGTTTACAATTAACACGGGATCCCATCCTTCTTAGATATCAGAGGATTGAGGAAAAAGTTGTAAGAGTTTGTCAGTAGTTCAGAGCACAGGGTATGATGGAAGACTATAGCAAATTACCTGTTTGAGTCCAAAAATATTATTCATCATGTACTCAAAACATTTTGCTATGTATTCTAGGAAGTATCAGTGTTGAATTTTAAACTCTAGAAGGAACAGAATATAATGCACCAAGTGGTAAATGCTTTGAAGAAGCAACAGATGTAGTTCTAAAAGAAGTCGAGTGGGAAATAATGCTTGCACTATTGAAATCAAAGAAGCCGTCGTAGAGGAACTAGGGTTTGATGAGGGGCCTGAAGCAAAATTAATAATTGGGTAGAAAGGCATTCGAGGTCTTACACGGTAATGATGCCTCATCACTACTTCTCATTGATTCATTGGGCTTCTTTCAGAAGTTCTATATACTATTCTGATAGTCTGGCCCTTTAAATTTCAGGTTTTATTTTTATTTCAGGTGACATTCTGGAAAAGGGAAAAGGATAACAGCTGCATTTTATTATAATGAGAACAAGTTCATAAAAGGATACATAATTAGGCATTTACAATTTTGTTCACTGAATTTCAAATCCTACTCAGAAAACCCATTAGAAGTGAATTAGGAATTTAAAATTTTTTGCAGAGTTTTTTTTTGTTGTTGTTTATTTACTCTTTGCTTTGGGAATTAATTGCAAAGTCTTATATTAATAGAACATTAAGGGCAAGTTTTCTAAATGTGTAAGTCAAAAAATTCCAAGTTATGTTTCCTTCAGTAACTGTAACTAATCTCTTTGTGCAAATAATAAAGCAACAAAATTAATATGATACACCGTTGTGCAAAATGAATATAAAAGCTGATTTATAGTCAAAGTATGGTGAACATGATTGCATTTTAAAATCTGGTGTTTTTAAAGTCCTGACTTAAAATTTGAATGACTGGGGAATTTTATAGTGTATTTTCGTATGTAAATCACTTTGTTTAACCTATTTAAAAATCACCTGTTTATTTCAATATCACCTCAGTAGATTTTAGGTGTCTCTGAAATTTGTCATTGAATATTTAAACAACTATTTGCTCTTTTATCTAAACATAATTTTAGCATGATAAAATCAGTTTTTACATTGGTCATAATGTTTTGAGATTATATTTGAGGTCTGTTGATAGTTCTCTTTATAACATAGGTATAAAAAACCCTCTTCTTTAATATTTATTTATTTTGGAGCGTGAGAATGAACACAAAAGAGGGAGGGGCAGAGAAAGAGGGGGACAGAGGATCTGAAGCAGGCTCTATGCTGAGAGCAGAGAGCCCAATGTGAGGCTTGACCTCATGAACCGTGAGATCATGACCTGAGCTGAAGTCAGATGCCTAACTGATTGAGCCAGCCAGGTGCTCCAAAAAAAAAATAAAAATAAATAATAATAATAAAAATAAAACAAACATCTTGACTCAAAACCAGATTATCTACACCTAGGAGGACAGATTGAATCAAGTTTTTTGGTAATATTATAGGTTTAGTTTCCATACATGCTAACTGGAGTGTTTTTGTTTTTGTAGGGTTTTTTTTTCTTCCTGAGTGTTTTGATTTAATAACCATGTTTTACACAACTATTCTGGTGAAATATTTTATCAGTGTCTGCTATTGATTTTAATAGAAACTAGCAAGAGATTGTAAAAAATTCAGTAAAGGGGTGCCTAAGTGGCCCAGTAGGTTTGAGCTTCTGACTCTTGACTTTTGGCTCAAGTCATGATCCCAGGGTCCTGGAATCAAGCTCCACTTTGGGCTCCTACTGAGTGTGATGTCTGCTTGAGATTCTCTCCCTCTCTCTCTGCCCCTCTCCCCCACTCATATGTGTGTTCTCTTTCTAAAATTTAAAAAGAAAATCCTGTTAAAAAAAAAAATATATATATATATACATACATACATATATATATTACTAAGCAAAACCTAATAAAGTATATGCCTAACAAAATTATAAATAGATCATTCTTAAATACAAAATTCCTGATTAATAATGCAAAATATTAGTAAACATAGGGGGTGGGCACAAAAAAAGGATCCATCAGGCTGAAAGATGTGAGGCAATAATCTCTTGCTTAAAAATAATTAATCGTGGCTTTCTTGTCCCCTGGCAAGAACCTTGCCTGGTTTTGGTATTGGGTAATTTATATTTTTAACTTCCTTTGGTTATTTATCTGCATTTTGTTTCTACTTTCACCATTAAATATTCTACGTCTAGCTTTTTTCATGATGTTCTTAAGTTGATGTTCTTTTGTAGTTTGAGAATTTAAATCATAAATGGGTGTTAAACTTTCTTTAATGCTTTTTCTTCATCTATTGAAATGATTGGATATATTGGTTCTTTATTAAGGTATTAAATTCTCAGATTTTTTTTTTTTAAATTTTAGAGAGTGTGAGTAGGGGAGAGGGGCAGAGGGAGAAGAGAATCTTAAGCAGACTCCAGGCTCAGCTGGAGCCTATGGTGCCCAATGTGAGGCTCGATCCCATGGCCTTGAGATCATGACCTGAGCTGAAACCAAGAGTTGGATAGTCAACCAACTGAGCCACCCAGGTGCCCCTAAATTTTCAGATGTTAAACCAATCTTGCATCCTAGAGATAACTCCCACTTAATCATAATGTATAATACTTCTTAATATGTTGCTGAATTTATATGTTGTTACATTTTGATGTCCATATTCATGAATAATATTGATCTCTAATTTTTTTCATGAATTCTTTGGCTGGCTTTTGTATCAGGGTAATACTGAATTCATAGAATGAACTAGACAGTGTTTCCTCCTCTACTTTTTGGGAAGAGTTTATGAAGGATTGGTATTATTTCTTTCTTTTTTTTTCCCCCAACGTTTATTTATTTATTTATTTTTTGGGACAGAGAGAGACAGAGCATGAACGGGGGAGGGGCAGAGAGAGAGGGAGACACAGAATCAGAAACAGGCTCCAGGCTCTGAGCCATCAGCCCAGAGCCTGACGCGGGGCTCGAACTCCGGGACCGTGAGATAGTGATCTGGCTGAAGTCGGACGCTTAACTGACTGCGCCTCCCAGGCGCCCCTTGGATTGGTATTTCTAAGTTCTTGATAGAATTCCCTACTCAAGCCATTTGGTCTTGAGCTTTTCTTTGTGAGATTTGTAATTAATAATTCAGTCTTACTTATTTTATTTATTAAAAGTGTATTTAGGCTTCTTCTGCCTGAATCAATGTAAGAGAATATCTAGTTCATTGAAGCTGTCTAATTTTTTGACAAAGTTATAACATCCCATCCCTTACAATTCTTTTAATTTCTGTAAGCTGTGAAATGATGTTTCCTTTCATTTCCAGTTTTGATAATTTTTATCTTTTATTTTTCCTTTGGTTTGTGTAGTAGGAGGTTTGTCAGATTTTTTTTTATTTCAAAAAAAATTCTTGGTGTAATCAATTCAAATGTTCTGTTTTATATTCTATTGGTTTCCACATTAATATTATTTCCTTCTGATGTGTTAGGCTTAGTTATTTTTCTTCTAGATTTTTGAAGTAGAGTCTTAGGTTATAAGATTTTTTTTTTTTTTCCTGGGATATAATTCACAGAACAAAACTCATTATTTTAAGGTGTATGATTTAGCAGGTTTTATTTAACATCTTCACTATTGTATGTAATCATCAGTACTATCTAATTCCAGAACACTTCCTTTGGCCCAAAAAGAAGCACCAAATCTATTAGTCGCAATTTTTCCCTCTTCACAAATTCCTGAAAAATCACTTATCTACTGTCTAGGTCTCTGGATTTTCCCATTTTATACATTTTTATATAAACGGAATTATACAATATGTGGCCTTCTGTGTCTGGCTTTCTTTCACTTGGCATAATGCTTTCAAGGTTTATCCATAATGCACATATCTGTAATTTATTTATCTTTATGGCTTCATATTCCATTGTATAGATATCACATTTTGTATATCCGTGCATCATTTGGATATTTGGGTGGTTTCTATCACTGGCTGTTATGAGTAATGCTACTATGAATATTCATGTTAAAATTTTTGTGTGAACATCTATTTTCAACTCACTTGGGTATACATCTAGGAATGGGATTGCTGTGTCCTGTATTAATCCTATGTTTAAAGTTCGGAGGAATGGAGAAACTGTCTTCACCATGGCAGGTTATTTTTTTCGTCTATTGGCATTTAAAGACCTTAAGTTTTCCTAAACGCTGCTTTAGTTGCAGTGTTTAGTGTTTGGTATCATAATGATACACTTTCATTTTTCCTCCCTTTAAAAAAAAAAAAAAACTTTCTCATTTTTTTCATGGGTCCATGGGTTCTTTATAAGTGTCCTTTAATATTTGTGGTTATCCAATCTCTTTCTACTGCTGGTACCTAATATGTTTACATTATAGTTAAAGTATATACTTGGCACTTTAATCCTTTAAATATGGACTTGTTTTAAAAATGTACTTTAAAAAAAACAAGGACTTGTTTTCTGGTCTATCATATTGTTTACCTTGGGACATGTATATTTGTGCTTTAAAAGATGTGTAGTTTATTGTTGGATGAAGTGTGCAATAGACAACCTGGTCCTACTTGTTGATAATCTTGAAGTCTTCTGTATCTTTGATCTTTCTAAGCATTCTATCATTTGAGAATGAGTCTTGAAGTCTTTATTACTGTTAAAGTGTCTATTTCTCTCTCATTTTGTCAGTTTTTGCTTATTTTAGAGTTGTATTGTTGGATGTGTATATATTCATAATTCTTATATTTTTGATCTGTTATAAACTGTGGCCTTTTGTCTCTAGAAACAATTCAGTCTTTAAACTTATCTGACGTTAGCTTAGCCACTTAATCTGCTATAGTTACTGTTTGTAAGGTATATCTTCTTTCAACCTGTTCATATGATTGAATCTGAAGAGCATCTCTTACAGACAGCATGTAACTCTTTATTATATTTTATCCAATCTGGCGATCTCTGCCTTTTTTGGAATGTTTAATTCACATTTATTATAATCCTTGATATGGTTATGTCTGTCATTTTGCTATTTGTCTTCTATATGTTCCATATCTTTTTGTTTACTGTCCTGTTATGTGTTATAATAGATATTTACTAATATACTGTTTAAATTTTTTTTGTTGTATACTATTCAATTATTAGTGGTTTCTGTAGGAGTCAGAATACGAATCTTGTTAATCCATAGCAGAATGTAATACTTGTTTAATTCCAGTACAACATAGAAACTTTAACATAGTTATATATTCTCTTCTGTTGTTCATGATGACTTTGTCCTATATATTACATATTTATATTTATAGGCACAAAGCACTGTTTCTCAATATTGTCTTAGATGATTAAGAACTAATTTAAGAAAGAAGATTGCTATCAATCTTATGGTTCCTCTCCATGTGATCAAATCATTTTCCTCTTGCTGCTTTTAAGATTTTCTTTTTTTGACTTTGAACAGTTCGATTTCATGTGTGTAAGTATGGTTTTTTTTGTTTCTGTTTTTTAATTTCTCCAACCTAGAGTCTTTTGACCTTCTTGGGTTTATAAGTTAATGGTTTTCATCAAACATGGGGAGTTTTTTTGATATTATTACTTCAAATATTCCTTCTGGCCCTTTCTGTTTCACTTTTCTTTCTGTGACTCCCATTTTTCACATGTTGGTGTGTTTGGTGGTGTTGCACAGGTTTTGGAGGCTGTTTTTTTTTTTTTTTTTTTTTGTCTTTCTTGTTTTTCAGATTAATTTTTCTTGGTCTATCTTCAAGTTTATTTCTTCTTCCACCAAACCTATACTCTTGACCTCTGTAGTGATTTTTCATTTTGACTATTGCACTTTTCAATTAGACTTTAAATTGGTTCAACTGACGTTTTCTATTGGTGCCATTATCATCAAGCTTTCTTTAGTTCTTTTGAACATATTTGGAATAAGTTCAACATCCCGGCCCCCTCAGAGACCATTTCTGTTGACTTTTTTTTTTTTTTTTTTCCTGTGCATGTATCACACTTCCTGTTTCTTTATGGGTCTCGCATTTTTGCAAACTTGAAAACCACATTGCAGCAGATCTAGATTCTGAATCCCCCTCTTCTCAGCGGTGACTGTTATGGGTTTTCTTTTCTTTTTTAAATTTGTCTTGTTTAGTACCTTGCACTGCCTAATCATAAAGAGTGTCTCTCTTCCTCAGTGTGTAGCTACTGATGCCTCTGTTCAGGTTTCTCTTTTATGTCCAAGCCTGACATCCTAGAGATGAATCATCATAGCTCAGTGAGGAGACCATGACTGATCAAGTAAATCTTGAGTCAATAAATCTTCTATCTTTTGTCAGTGGATTTGTGTGTGGATCAGGGTTTGCATTCAAAGTTCAGGCAGTTTATGAGGGTACCTAGCTTTTACTTTTTGCTTGGCCATCTCCTTTATCCTCTCTGGAGTAGGCCTTACATTCAGTCATAGATAAATAGCTCAGAACTTCTCTGGTGTCTCCTGAGCATGTATACACTCTTGGGTATATGCATCTCCAGACCACAGAGATGAGTGAATGCATTACAAAACTTTCTCTCTGGATATATACCTCTTAAATTCCTGGCTAGTGTGATGGTTTTTGCTTGACATAGTGATATCAAAGCCTCTGAATGGTTGTGATGTTGGTGCCTCTTGAATCAACACCACTGAGATTGCTATTGTTTCAACAAGCCCTCTGGGGATGTCTTTTGCTCCAAGTCAAAAAGCACCTCTGGCAGCAAAAGTGTTTTCACAGCTTTCTTCAACTACTGAGCTGATAGAACTAGGATTGGGGTGGGATGAGACAAATTTTAGTTTCAGGCTAAAACACCACAGAGTGCCACTGTTTTTTAATCTGAGTTTCGGTTGTTTTCTCTTGAATTAAAGTTTCTGATTTGTTGTAGGCCTTTGGTTGATTCTCAGAACTGAAATTTTTGTTTTTGATAGTTGTGTCAAGTTTTACCATGACTTTTTGGAGAGAATTTGCTGAATATCTTAGCTATTCTAGGAGTCCTGCCTCTTTATCAGAAAAAACAAGTTTTCCCCAGCAGCCTATTGGAACTTCTAATTCTACATCATTGAATAAATCTGTGTCATGTGGCTCTTCTTGGTGCAAGGGAAACTAGAGAGTAAAGGTAATTATTATTATTTTTAATTTATTTTGAGAGAGCACAAGTGGAAGGGCAGAGAGAGGGGAAGAATCCCAAGCAGGATCTACACTGTCAGTGCAAACCCTGATGTGGGGCTTGAACTCACGACCTGTGAGATAATGACCTGAGCTGAAATCAGGAGTCAGACATCCAACTGACTGAGCCACCCACATGCCGGACAGGTAATTGGTTTTGGTAGCCTCTAGAGTGAAGACTGACAGTGAGAAAATGTGTATTTAAAATGGGATTGGGGGCACCTGGGTAACTCATTTGGTTAAGATTTCGGCTCAGGTCATGATCTCCTGGCTTGCGAGTTCAAGCCCCAAGTTGGGCTCCATGCTGACACTGCAGACCCTTATAAGATTCTCTTTATGTTCACCTCTCTCTGCTCCCCCATGACTCACTCACTCACTCACTCACTCACTCACTCACTCACTCTCACTCTCTCTCTCTCTCTCTCTCTCTCTCTCTTTCTCTCTCTCAAAATAAACTTACAAAATGCATTAAATTAGGGTTGGACTTAGACAATAGTATCTGTCACCCCAGTATAATTGCTGTTACCTTAAGTAGGAATTATTCTTTTTAAACTTTTATAGCAAAGGCAATTGGGTATCAATTTCTTTAGGAATCAAGCGCAGATATTTAGAGACAAAGGAAGTCTATTTTGTAAGGCATACATACTGGGATATTAAAGTACATTGGTTTTAATTTTTTTTAATGTTTATTTTTTAGAGTAAGCGTGCATGAGTGCAAGCACACAGGGGAAGGGCAGAGAGAGAGAGAGAGAGAGAGAGAGAGAGAGAGAGACACAGAATGTGAAGCAGGCTCCAGGCTCTGAGCTGTCAGCACAGGGCTGTCATGGGCTCAAACCCATGAACTGTGAGACCATGACCTGAGCTGAAGTAGGACGCTCAACCGACTGAGCCACCCAGATGCCCCTAAACTATGTTGGTTTTACATTGGGTTTACCGTCTGCTAGTGTTGTAACTTTGGGTAAGCTACTTAACCTCTCTATTCTTCCATTTCTTCATATGTCAAACATGGGTAATAATTACTTATTCAAGAATTGTAACAAGAATTAAGTGCCTGTAAATTACCTTGCCTGGTGTCTGACTCACAGCTAGTGTTTAACAAATGTTTGTGCCTTGTGAATATAGGAAACTTTTTTAGAAAACCAAACCCAAGTTAAAATGGAATTGTTTCTTTGTTCCCACAGAATATTTTCTAGTGATGATAAAATTGGAAGGGAGAATGCCTTAATTCTATATCAGCCATGGAGTTCTCTAAGGACTGGTTATATAGGCTATTCCACGTAGATCAATACTTGGCTTATGTACGACACTGAAACTGGGAAAGCTACCAACTGATGATTTAGCTAAAGCGCTTTCCTTCTGGGACTGAGTCATGGAACCAACAACTATGGCTTGGAGCTGAAGGACGGCATTGTCTGAAGGCTGGAGAAATCACAGTGGATTACTTACTATTTAAAGT
Source organism: Prionailurus viverrinus (assembly GCF_022837055.1). Classification (NCBI taxonomy): domain Eukaryota; kingdom Metazoa; phylum Chordata; class Mammalia; order Carnivora; family Felidae; genus Prionailurus; species Prionailurus viverrinus. Next base: position 146,501,436 of record NC_062568.1, read on the forward strand.
AGAAAAGAACAATAGGGATGTATTCAGCAGAAAACATTAATTAAAAAACATTGGCGGCTTTAGTTACTATATGTGTATGTACATATACATATATGGTATACATTTCTCATGGTGATAAAACACTAAATAGATTTCTGATATTACAAAATGAGAGTTCACTTATGGATAATTGGAAAGGAAATGAAAAAATAAATGAGATTTCATGAATATACTGAGAATAACTTGCAGTCAGAAAAATAAATCGGCATGTAGATATATATGCCATAATGCAATTTCATTTTCAATCAGCCAAAAGTAATTGATAAAATTAGTTATAGTGAAAGTAAGTCTTAATGATAATACCCTTTGTATTCACAATGAATTAATGATCACTGGAGATATCTACAGGTAATTCTGAAGACTTTCATAATATGTAGCAAAAATTTTGGTCATGTTTTAGAAATGAAAAAAAAAAAAGTGACAGAGTATACTCAAGAAAACTTCCACAATGAACCAGAGCTTTTGGTGATGAATCAGGAATAGAAATAAACTTTACTTCCAGTACAGCTTCATTTAAACATGAAGCAATGGGAACCATCTTCTGTTATGAATACTGCAGTTACTATAGTTCTTGCCAAATTTTTCACCCATTGCTTATCTCATTTTTCCAGAGAAGTGATGGCGGAACAGATCATTGTTGATGGTACAGATGGTGTGAATAAGTTTGCTCTTCTAAGGGGGTAGGAAGGGATAGGGACAGATGTACTTTGTGTACAATGACTAGCTCTTCATTGGGATGACGGCGATGGTATTCTTACAAGTGGCCTCCTCCGCAATTTAGGTCATTGTTAATATTCTATATCTCTTGCATTCTCCTTGTTTCATTCCTGAAAACTGCTGACCACCTTTCCATTGCTTCCTTCCTACCTCCTAATAGCGGAACTGTAACTGCTCTGTTTTCTGATTACCTGAAACTGAGATCAGGATTGGTACCTAATAAATCCTCAAGCTCTGTACCAGCACTGTGTAGCCATATGGCAATTTCAGAAAAGCTAGTCAAAACCTATGAGAGGTAAAAAGGTACAGACTTTTCAGCAAAACTCATTACAAGGAAAAAGTCCTTAGTAAGACACATATCAATTGTGTCATGTTGCTGCAATTCCATTGTGTGGGTAAGGCAGAAGTATAATTCTCTCTCAGGTTGAGTGGGGAATTGAGAAAGGTCCTATTCACTCTTCAGTGACCCTTTAAGACTTACAGGGGGTACACAGAGGCTATAAAGAAAAAGCAAAGAGATGACAACTGGTGCTGAAGTACAGAATGTAATAGGAATAATGAAAATGATAGTCTGAGAAACCGAATTTCTTAGATGTGTAGATGGTATTATACTTCACAGGATGTGTCATTTGGTAAAATGCCTCATGTCAAAGCATCTTGTAATGCTGTGAAATTCTTAGATATTAAGACCTTTGCATGTAGGGACACTTGGGGATTGAATTCATTTGCAAATTTGTGCTATCCTGTGAATTCTGCATAAGTGTGTATTTTAGGATTTGAACTCAAGGTAAAGGGATGGCTTAAAGATTCTTTGTTCTCTGTATGTATAGACTACAGATACTCCAGAGCCCACAACACACTAAGGACAAACAGAATGTTTCTAAGTTGACGAGCCCTGGAGGTAAACTATGTTTGAATTTCAGCTTCATCCCTTACTAGTTGTGCGATCTCTGGGTCATTCAGTTGGCCTCTTTCTGCTTCAGTGGCCTCGTTGTCCATTTAGGAATAATACGCAGCATCATTGACCTAGGATGTGCTAGGTCTCTAGTCCCAAACTTTAAAAACTACAAATAACCCTAGAAAGTATTCTGATATGTTCAATAGGCAGGAAATAAATTTGTCAGGAATGTGAAATATGATAGATTCAATTTGAAGCCAGTGTCTACATCTAGATTAATCAACAGGGCAGTGGGATGGCCTATAAATGCTTGGTGGCTCTAAATCAACTCCCAAGGTTAGGATGGGGAAGTATTCTCCATACGGATTGGAGTGCTGATCCCCTTATTGGATGGAAAATAGGAGTTTCTACTCTAAGGCTTTGGTAGGATTAATTTGAATGTTTTAAAGACAAGTACATTCTCTGTGCATCAAATTTCTGAGGTGAGCCTAGACATTTGGGTGGCTGAAGAGCCAGTCAGTGGTAGTCCTTATCTTAAGATTATCATTCTCTTCAGCAGACATCATTTGCTTCCTTCCTCTTTTGCTTACTAAAAATACAAGTATGAAGTGAATTTGGGAATGAAATAATCACTTTTGTCAAGTTGTTCTTTTGTTAGCTCTCTCAACACAATAGCCTAATGTTAGATGTAGATCTGTGTTTAGCACAAAAAAATGCTATTTTAATTGAATGTTTGACTTTACAGACTCCATGTAAATAGTAGTTTCTACAAAGATTCATAATCCTTGACAAACTAAACTTCGAAGTGCATTATTGTAAAGTTGATTGCATTTGCCTGTAGACGTAGTGTGTTATAAGTTGTTAAGGGCTTAGCAAAAATATGTATTAAAATATAGCTAATTATTTAAATATAGCAGTTTATTGCCTTTCAAATAACCCAGTTTTCACGGAGTGGGCCTTTTTTATCCATTCATTGAATATCGGAGATAGTAGTATATATGTGTGCATACACAAACACAACTAAAGCAAATTGTATCACAATTGTGACTTAAAACTAACATACCATCTAATATAATGTCAACTTACCCGTAAGTTATAATTTAGTTTCATCTTAAATTTAATAAATTTGTTCATTTTTGAGACCTGTGTAGTGTGACTGCTAAGTTTCAGATACTTTTTAGGGTACTTGAAGGAATAAAATGAAAAACATCCTTTCCTATACTAGAGGAACTCAGACAAACATATAAGCTAAAGTAAAATCCAGAGACTGGATATCAGCCATAATCAAAGACTTTATAATTATGTGTATGATCATATATGTGTGTACGTTTTGAAATTTTAAATGCAAATGAATGTGTGGACACACACCTATACTTTTTTTTTTTTTTTTTTTTTTTTGGCAGGGGGAAGTTAAACTAGTGTCTTTAAACAAACAAGGTTGACAATGTCCAGCTCATTTTCTTAATATTCTCATGATAAATGCATTTATCTCACTGATTTAAGAAATATTACAGTTCTGTAAGTTTGTCATTTTGTTCACAGCTTTCATAGCTCTTAATACTCAACAAAAACTCACAAAAATACTTGCTGTCATTAGCATAGACCTATAATACAAAAGCTCCAGAATATTTCCAATAGCATGGCTAATGCAAACAAAACATAGAATGCATCTGAGTCTTTGTGAGCTAGGGAATTAAAGGATAAGCAGAAAGATTAAAAAGGGACACCTGAGATACTGATATTAATAAATATATAAATGGAAGAGAGAATTTGAGCCTCTATTTTTATCTCTGAAAGGATTAATTTGTAAATAATTTCTACAGAGAATTTTATTTTCATGGCTCACCACAGTATCATGCCTTTTTTTTTTTTTTTCTCCCATAATTAGATCAAAGCCTAAATGCCCATGGATGGGCCTTGTAGGAGGAAATGAAGATTGTAATTGCTATATTATTAGCCTATTCTGCTATCATGCATCATTTTAAATTAGGAAAAATGCAATATTGACATTAGCTGTTTTAAATTGTATGCATTTAAAAAATTACAAATATCAATATTATGTGTTCAATAATCAAATTACACAGGTGGTTTTATACATGGGTAGACACATTTCAGATCATTGAACATAATCAGTGTAAGCAGAAGGCTGTAGGTGTAAGTGACCACTCAGTATGTAGGCCAGACTTTCTGTGTAGGCACTTGAGGGCAGTTATGTTTCCAGTTTGCCATTTGGTGTTTAAAAACAAACACAGCATTGCCAGGCGTGATGCTGAATGAGAATCTTTAAAGGAGTAATGAATAATTCAATTAAGCAGGACATGGCATGTAGATTTTTAAAAGCAATATTCAAATTAACATTATCTCTTCAGAAACATTTTTGCAGCTAAAACTTGCTAGATTTTTCTACCAGCATGAATCATAAAATCTCACCATTCATTGAGCAAGCTTTTATTGAATGCTTATTATGTCCCTTGTACCCAAATGGCTCCTCATTAGAGATGAAAAGAAAAGAGACTGTTCTTCTCCTTAAAGGCTTTACATTCAGTATGGTGTAACAGAATGAATATATATCCTTACTGTCACCTTTCATGAGTTCCCTGAGGCATTTGGTTTTCTGGACATTTTCTGTACCATTTAATGCTATTCCCTTATCGGACTCTCGTCCTGTCACTCCTTTCTTTCACATTACTGGCAAGCTGTTGACAAGTATTTCTATACAAAGCTGTAATAAACATTTATAGAAAATATTTGTCTTCCAAGAAAAAGGTTTCTGAGTGTAGGTGGCTTGTTGCTCCCATATTCCACTGCATGTGCATGGACAAAACTTTGGAGAAGGCCAGGCAGACACTTTCAGCTCTACCTTGGGCTAATAGCTCTCCTGCTTCTCTGTTGGCAGAGTTCCCACCTCCAGCAGCTCAGGCTGAGATGGTTTTATTTTCTCTTTTCCAGAAGAACAGAGGCCTCCCAGCAACCTGCTTGGCACAGTCTCCACTCAATGTGCACACACAGCAGGAATCCATTCTGATTTTGTCAGGGAGAGAGGAACTGAGTCACATCATGTACATCAGCCTTAGTATTTCCTTCTCTGTATAACTTTTTGTTTCTTGGCTAGAAAGTAGCTCTCCCACTGGGTCCTGCAAAGGCCACTCATGTCTTTCAGATTATCTTACTATCATACTTCCACCTGTCATATTAAATCTCTAATTTTTAGACCTCTGGTAACTAATACATTTACAGAGCAGTGCATCTCAAACTTTAGTGAACATGGAAATGTGGAGAACGTATTAGGACACTAAGTCTTGATTTCCACCCCAGAGACTCTGATTCAGTATATCAGAAGGGGATCAAGGGTTGAATTGGATTTCTAAGAACCTTCCAGGTCATGCTTTTCCATGGACTGCTCATTCAGCAGCACTGTATGGAGTGATTAAGATGTTAGAATACAAATATTTTGTGAGGCCCGAAAGAAGTGATGAGTTTTACCTATTGCTTTCAGAATACAGTCAGAGAAGAATAGGTACTTAAGCTGAGTGATGAGCAATGATGAGCTATTCTTCAGGCCTAGCATAGAAAAGTGGACATGTGCAGGAGAAGGGCCTTCCAGTAGGTTGAGCAGGGTAGGCATGGGTATAAATGGGTAAATTAAGGAGATGAAAAGAACTTTGCATGGCTGGAGGGTAGAACATATGTGAATAGAGGTGGGGCCAGATCATGAATGATACTCAGTTATATTTTAAATGTTTTTTTAGGTAACATGTAGGCAATGAAATATTACCTTTTAGAAAGATTTACAGTAGTATATAAGCTGCATCAAGATGGTACAAGACTGGATGCAGGAGGAACAGAAGAAAAATAATTACAGTAATCCAGGTAGAGGATGGTGAGGACTTGAATAAGAATAGTAAACTGCAGGGAAGGAGTCAATAAACCAGAGAGGAAAACCATTCAGGTGACTGATTAGATGAAGACAGTTTGGTATAGAATGTGTACCTGATCTTGAAGAATATTGGCACAGTTAACCGACAAGGTAATTGTTGTAGGAGAAATCATAGGTTTAATGGCAAGTGGGGAGGGAAAGTTGAACTGATGGAGTTTGTTTTGGAGATGCAGAGTCTAAGCTTCCTGGGCATATGTAGATCTAGAACTCAAAGTAATTTGAGCTAAAGATACAAATTTTGGGCTCATAATTTAGACATTAGATAGCTGCTTTTGGAATCATGGGATTAAGTGAGATAACCTTAGAAGAACATGGAAAATAGGGCAGGTTATTAGGAGAGAAAAATCTACGGTACTTCCATAGTTATAAAAATTAGAAAAAGGGGGGCACTGAGAAAGAGGATCTCACCATGGATACAGAGAAGGTTTAATTAAAGAGATAAAAGGAGAACTGGGGAAACAGTAACACGTAAGCTAAAGAAAGAAGCTCAGAGATGAGATGCAAATGGCTCAGACACCAAATACAATGGGTATTGAAAGGAGTCTTGGATTTTGCAATTAGGAGATCATTGGTAACTCTAGTGAGGGTTCTATCAGAAGTGATAGACATGGAAATATCATCTAAGTAACCAAAAGACTTAATAAAAGTGAATTTGACAGAGTCCCAACTTTTCTTTCTAGATGAGGGCTTGAGCTTGATTAGAAAGCAAAGAAAGTAGATGTATTTCCTTGATTGAATACCTTCAATCAGCACCTTGAATCGGCATAATAACCTGTAAGTTGAATCCATTAGGTAACCAAGATTGGTGACAAATCAGAGGTTAAAAAAAAAAAAACCACCATGAGTCTGATGTAGAAGGTTCACAGGAAGACCTAAATCACAAAGGAGGAGGGGATGGCTGTCAGGGAGATGGAGAGGAACCCCCAGTAAGCAATGACTACTTCCAAACACTTCCAGCTAAAAATATGTGATCAAAGCTTCTGAGAACCCTGTCTCAGAAGCCTGATTTTTGTAACCAAAACTTGGTAATTAGTAGTTGAAAACCACATTCATTGTCTGAAAACCACCCACGAGTACTTTGACATTTATTATACATAGGAGAATATACAACCTTGATCTAAACCGAAATGAAAAGGAAACAACAGCCATTTGCAACAGTTTCAATCAAGTTTCTCCAAACATCACACTACTGAGGGATATAGCCAAGTCCAATAAATAGTCTCTTGAATAAAAGTTTGTTGCATTAAGAAAAAAATCTGTTCCTGATTTTATATGCATGAAACCAGTGTTCCTAACTGCTTAAAATGGCTTTCCTTCATTGTACTTCCCATGAGAAGAATACTTAAACTATTTTTTTTATAGTTGCTTCTTAGAAATTATCCTTTATAAGATATAATGGATAAGAAAGTGACATTAGAATGACTTGATGTATTGAGTGCTGGTCTGATAAATGGGTGATGGCACATCATCAAGAGAAATAGATGGAAGACCTACCTAACCTAGTGAAAAAAAAATTGAAGAAAGTATCCTATCTGTACTGAGGAATATTACATTCTTATTGAGAATATAATTAGCCTTTATTGAGGGGGAAAAATATGGAGAGACTTGCTTTGATCGTGCCATCCATACCTAGCTTTGATCGTGCCATCCATACCCTGGTTCAACAATTCATCGACTCCATTACCCACAGCTCTTTCTTAAACTGAATGTCTCAGTAGCGTTTCAGGTGTTAACAGAGCTTTCTTAAAAAGGGAGATTCTGTATAACTTAATCCCTGTGTATTAGTTTGCTAGTGTTGCTGTAACAAAGTACCACAGATTGGGTGGTTGAAACAATGGAAACGTACTTTCTCACAGTTCTGGAGGCTGGAAGCCTGAAATCAAGGTTTTGGTAGGTTGGTTCTCTCCAAGACTTCTCTGATCTTCCTTCCTTATGTACTTCTGTCCACATATCCTGTTCTAATTAGGACACAAGTCATATTGGATCATGGCCTACCCTAATGACCTCACTGGAACTCTACCTCCAAATATCACATTTTGAGGTGCTGCATAATAGGAGTTCAGCATATGTACTTTTGGGGAGAACACAACTCATCCTCTAACATACTTTATTAATTATTACTTCATAACAATATTACGACAAACCTTGAGATTTAAAATAACACATTATCTCACAGTTTGTATGGATTGGAAATCTGGGCATAGTTCAGCTGGGTCATCTATAGACTGCGATCAGATTATCATTCAGGGATGGGTCTCCTCTCTAGGCTCTCCTGGGGAGGGATCTGCTTCCAAGCTCATGTAGTGGTTGGCAGAATTCAGTTTCTTGTGGCCCGTTGGACTCTGCTGTCTCCAGAGGTGACTTTCATTACCTTGCCACAGAAGTATCCCCGAAGTGGTCAGTTGGCTTCTTCAAAACCAAAAGGATATCCCCTAGCAAGACTTATGTTACAGTCTTATTGTGTAAAGGAACCATGGTAGTGCCATCCCATCACCTTTGCCAAATTACAATGGTTAAAAGCAAGTCACTTACTTTGCTTACCCTCAACAGGAGAGAGTTACGCAAGGATTTGAATACCAGGAGGTGAGGACCATGGGGGCCACTTTAGATTCTTTCTACTGCAGCCCTTCCTTTAGAGAGTTAAAATGTTTAACACACATTAAAGGCTTTGGAGACACCATATGGGAATAGTCTATTAGACTTTCAGGGTACAATGTACTCCTTATCTCTGCACGTAAGACCTTCAACAATTTGCTTCCAACCTACTTTCTCTCTCTACTTACACACTCCTTATATAGGCATATCTCATTTTATTGTACTTGGCTTTATTACATTTTGCAGATATCATGTTTTTTTTTTTAATTAAAAGTTTATGGCAATTCAGCATCAAACAAATTTATTGGCACCATATTTTTGACATCATTTTCTCACTTTGTGTGTCTTACAATTTGGTAATTCTTGCAGTAGTTGAGGTTTTTTATATGTTTTATGGTGATCTGTAGTGAGTGACTATGACTTGCTGAAAGCTTAGGTGATGGTTAGCATCTTTTAATAGTATTTTTTTAAAAGTTTATTTCTTTTGAGAGAGAATGAGTGGGGGATGGGCAGAGAGAGAGGGAGAGGGTGAATCTCAAGCAGGCTCAGAGCTGTCAGCACAGAGCCTGACATGGACCATGAGATAATGACCTGAGCCTAAATCAGGGTCAGATTCTGAACCAACTGAGCCAACAAGGTACCCCGAGTACACTATTATTTTAAATTAAGGTATGTACATTGTTTTTTCAGACACACCGTTATTGTACACTTAATAGACTACTATATAGTGTAAGCATAACTTTTATATGCACTGAGAAACCAAAAAAATTCATTTGACTTGCTTTATTGCAATATTTGCTTTATTGCAGTGGTCTGGAACCAAACCCGCAATATCTCTGAGGTAAGCCTATATACCATATAACTCAGTATACTAATCTAGCTCGCTTGCTCTTTTTATATATGCCCTAGATTTTCCATTTGAACTTTGATTTCCTTTTTTTTTTTTTTTTACATTCTTCAAGGCTTATTTCAAAATTCACTAGCTCCATGAACATTTTCTTGAACATTCCCTTGGTTTGAATATTCATTTATTTATTCCTTCAACAAGTAATTATTTTAGAATATGCTAGGATGTTAGGCATCAAATCTATAGCAATGAAGAGTTCAGATATGGTTCCTGTTCTGTTGGAATTTTACTTCTACAAGAGAAGATGGACATAAAAGTGTAAAGAAACAAGTATATAACTGCAGATAACAATGTGGTCTATGCAGGAAGATAGCAGTGTGCTCTTGACAAAATAGTAGGAAACTAATCTTATTGGGAAGCTCAGAAAAGACCCAGAAGAAGGGACTCTGAGCCTTCAGAGGTAAAAGAAAAGCATGATGAGGATTCGTGGCAGAGAAGAGCCTGTGTAGATTTCCAGAGTTGAGCCACAGCTTGTCATTCAGGGAGACGAAGTAAGGCTGATGCAGCTGGAATGTAATGAACATGCAGTAAATGTGAAGAGGTCACTAGTGCCCAGATGGTTGCAGGCCTTGAAGGCCACCTAACGGTTTTGTTTTGATGCTAAGTGCAATGAGCAGCCAGTAAAGGACTTTAAGGAGGAAAGCAACACGATCAGATTTATGTTAGCAAAATACCACCCATGTTCTTCTTTGTGAATGGATTGACTCTGGATGAAGAACTAGAGATCAGATAACATAAAGCTTTTAGTGTCTCTCTAGAAATCAGTTGATGGTAGCATGGTCTAGACCAAAAGTCGGTAACCTACAGCCTGTGGATTGAAACCTATCTGTGACCTGCTTTGTATGGCCCATAGTTAGATTTCTTTTTTTATGTTCTTAAAGGTTAGAAGAAATAGGTGGAAGACTGTATGTGGTCCACAAAGCCTAAAACACTTACTATATGGAATACTTGATGACTCCTGATCTAGACAAATAGTAGTAGTAGAAATGCAGAGAAGTGGAAGGAGTTGAAATATGTCTGGATGGGCAGAATTTGGTAATGGATTAGATGTGGGTGTAAAGAAGGGGATTTAAAGGCAAATGTCTAAATTCTAACTAGAACAACTAAGTGGATGGAAATGCCGTTACATAAAATGTAAAAGACTAAAGGTGGAGTGATTTGTGGGGAGGAAAAATGAAGAGCTCTGTTTCGGATACTGCAGTATACAATATGTCTTGTCTCTGTGTGCTCAGTACCTTTCACCACCATTGCTATGTTCAGGGAAGTTTTCTGACTTATAAACTGTGTCTTCCCAAGATAGAAGTCAAATGTGTGTGTGTGTGTGTGTGTGTGTGTGTGTGTGTGTGTGTGTATGTGTATATGTGTATACACTCCTCCCAGCTTTCCTTGAAACTCGATGTTCATGAATTATGTAAGTTCATGCAAGAGGTTGATTGGTTCTTGATGATCCATTCTGCTATTGGACTCCATTAGCTTCAGCTGTCAGAGTTCAGGGGCAGTGGCTGCAAGACCAGCTTGGGTTAGGATGTCCATGCTGGTGGTCAGTTGCAGAAAACTTTACGTTTATGGCAGCCACGCGAACAGTAGCTTCCGGGGTTTGGTGACAGCAGCAGCTGCAGTAGTCTTCTCGACAGGCCAGTCCTCTTGTGTGTTTTGATGATTTCCCCCTAGAAATTTAGCCTTGAATTTGGTTTCCTAGCCCTCCTAGCAATTCTGTAAGCGTCTCAATCTCCTTTTAAAAATTCCTTTTTGATTTCTCAGCCAGAGTCCATTTCTGTTGCTTGTAACTAAGAACTATGACTGATAGAGACATTTAATTTGTTACGCCTGTGAGACATTCAAGTGAAGACATTAAATAGAGAGTTAGCTCTACAAGTCTGAAGCTCAGAGGAGATGTCTTGGCTGGAAACAGAAATTTGGGAATTGTTGGACTATAAGTGTTATTTAAAACTACAGGAATGGATAAGATTGTTTAGGAATAGAGTGTAAAGTGAAGACTTAGGACTGAAAATGGAGGAAATTCAACATCTAGGTGTTGGGTTGAGAAAGAAGCTTAATATTTCTTCTGAGGTTCCCCAGCATTTTATGCCTCCCATACCAAATACATTTTGCTTCATAGTTATTTGTTTACCTTTATGAAAATAATTTACCTGATTTTCAGTTCCTTGAGGGAAATGACTGTAGTTTCTTCATGTTTCCTCCAGGAGAAGCTATAATGCTTTATGTGCAATAGGCACTATTTTTCCCACTTGAAATTAATTTTTCAACCTCAATTGATCCCACCTTGGGCTTTTAAACATGTATATTCAGGAGCATCCTAATTTTGAAGCAACTGCTTTCTGTATTTTTTGAGTTGGCTTTGGTCTGTTGGCAAAAACTCTAAGGAAAAAAAAATTTTTTTTCTCCCTTGGGGCATTTCCTAGACCGTAGGATGGACAATTATTGGACTATTTTTTATTTTCAGAGTGCTCTCTAGAAGGCTTGGGAAATCTTTGACACAGCCTTTTGAAATCTATCATATACATATAATCACCTCTTGTTTTTTCTAGAAAAATGCCAGGAAATGGACAATATTCCAAGGTATGAAAGATCTTAAACTGATGATTGGTTGGAGAGTTAAGTTAAATTCATTTTAAAGAGGCACATTGAGTTTAATGTCACTCATATTTAAAATTTCTATTGAAAATGGTAAACTTTTTGCGGATTAGTTCCTGTTCTTAGGTATGATATTGGAAACATTATGTTCTTTTTAGTTCGTTTAGTATTTGCAATACTTCAATGCATTTGTCGGAAAGCTGTCTTAAATATTAACTTGCTTAAAATCCATTATATAGCTACCATTAGCCAGGCATGGTAAAGTTTTAGGAATACAGAGATAAATAAACTTTTTTAAAAAGGTCCACAAAGAATTCAGTCAATGTAAAGAGCACTGGATATTATTATTAAATTTTCTAACTTAACCTCTTGTCACCTCTCATAGTCCTATTTATGAAATATATTTTTTAAAGGTTCAATTGTGTCCCCTTTGTTATGAATTTATATGTGGAGAAATAACATTTTCTAACTTTCATGAAACTCCACATTATTCTACTAGAGAAAAATGGTCAGCTGAGCTTTGGAAGGACACTGTAAAAGAGGCATTCACTTTAGACAAAAAATTTGTTGCCATTCCTAGGGCCTGATCTCCTTTACAATTTTTTTTTTTAATTAAAAAAAAAAATTTAATGTTTATTTTGAAGGGGAGAGAGAGAGAGACAGAGCGTGAGTGGGGGAGGGGCACAGGTAGAGAGGGACAGAGAGAGGAGGAGGGAGACACAGAATCCGAAGCAGACTCCAGGCTCCAAGCTGTCAGCACAGAGCCCGATGTGGGGCTTGAACTCATGAGCTATGAGCTCATGACCTGAGCTGAGTTTGGATGCTTAACCTTCTGAGCCACCTACGTTCCTCTCTCCTTTACAATTTTCTGTACCTTTGGTCCTTTATGGCTTCTATCCAGTCAAAGCAGGGAGTTAAGTCCTTGTTTGGTAAATCCTTTTGTTCACCTATGCTTACATTTTGTCAAAGAACTTTCATATTTTCAGTCTCCTATGATATTGGCAACATCTGTAACAGGCCAGATAGATTCTATTATCCTAACTAACAATCTCAAGGTGACCAGGCTAGTAACTTGCTTTGCTAGGAATAGAAATACTATCTTTGGATTTTCATTCTTTTTTCCCATCTATGTTCCATAAACCAAATAGAGTAAAAGAAAATAAATATGCCAAGGGGTTAGTAGCTATTGATGGCTTTAGCTGTGACACGAAACCAGAAATTTTGGGCTGGGAAATTCCTTTGACATCCTTTAATTTCTGGACATGAAGTTTGGATCATTTGTTAATGTATGTTTACTGTGTTTTTTCAAATTACTGGATTAAGTGTACAGGGGAAATAAACGATACATGTAGAAATTTTGAGAAGTGTTGGAGATTGATTCAAATAACATTTTTAAAGGGTGCCTCCTTGCTGTTGGAGAGAGGACTATGCCAACAGTATTTTATATATCTAAGTATAGAGTTGTATAGGGTGAAACACAGATCAGACAAGTGATTTGTCTGTTTAAAATCCTTAGATGGCTCCTGTTCCCTCTTTAGATTTCCCTAATATACTTAAAGATATGATAAAATCTTTGGATCAGTACTTGTGGCTGACTTTAGTGAAGTTCTGTGCAGAGAGGAAGAGGGTGACCTGCTTCATGTGTCATGTCACATCCTCTCTTGAGAACCACTGGTCTGGTCTGTCAGGTAGTGTTTAAATTCCTTAAGAGCTGTTTTGACTGATAGCACCTGGTCCATACTGTCACTTAAGCCTCATGTCCTGACGTTTTCCTTTAAGGTTTTTATGCTTTTGCCACACCTGACTATTTGCTCTTTCCTAAATATATAGCTCAGATGAACTTCAGCCGCTTCTATTCCATCAGGACTCACCGTTACCACCCGTGTGAGATCTTGCCCCACTGCTCTTTTCCAGAACCTTGAATTTATATCTCCTTCTCCTGTATCCCTAAAATCTTTCATTATGCCTAACAGTAGATAGGCCAATGAATGAATGGATGAATGAATGAATCTGACTGAGGTCAGAATGCTAGTTAATTTCTACTGGAAAGAAAAACCAGTTAGGGAGTTCACTGCTTTTGTCCTTGCTTATACCTGGCATCTCTTGCCTAAGAGATTTTGGCTTGATGGCAGACCATGAAAGCTGTCTGCATGTTACAATTCTATTTATTTAAAAGTTTATTTATTTTGAGAGAGTGAGCAAGAGAACAAGCACGAGTAAGGGAGGGGCGGAGAGAGAGAGAAAATCCCAAGCAGGCTCTGCACTGTCAGCATGGAGCTTGATGTGATTCGGGGCTTCAACTCACAAACCATGAGATCATGACCCAAACTGAAGGTGGGCGCTTAACTGACTGAGCCACCCAGGTGCCCTTAAAAGCCTTATTTAAAAAAACCTTGCATTTTGTTCCAGGTAGCCAAGACCATGAAATAGCCTAATGATATGGGGTTTGGGGAACATGCTTGTTAAACACTTTTCTTAGAGAATGAACATTTCCTAATCTCTGTACACTGTTGAGAAGATAATCCATTGTGTGAAACTTTCCCTTGCTTGTGTGTTCAAACTCCCAATATTCCACCCCAAAGAATAGGATGGACTACATTATTACCATCTATTCAGGAGCTGTTCAAGTGAACCATTTACCATGTCTAAGTCAAAATCTTGCCTTCTAGGTTCAAAATGCAATTAACTTCTGGCTCTTTAGGGAGAGCAGATAAATAAATAAATAAACCTGTTCCCTACATAATTATGCTACCCAAAGAGTCAAACTACTCTCTACCCTTTACACATAGGTCAACTGGAATAATTATTAGTAATAATGCTTGATATTATGTGTTTCCATGCCTTTCCCTCAGGAGATCAAATTGCTTTACACACATTATCTCATTAATCCCTACTCCCATTTTGTGAAATAGAAAGAAGTGGACTCCTCTTTTTGCTCCTATTAAAGTGTTTTTCCTGCTCTCAGATGTAGCAACTCAGACCCAAGGAGGTTAAGCAACTTGCCCAAGGTCATACGCTATGTCAAGTGCTGATTTAGATCTTTTTATTCTTCACTCCTGTATTTTCTCCTCTAAACCACACTGCCTTCAGAAATGGTCCCTTCAGGCTTCATTGCCTAGTATACTGACCCATATCAGGGTTGAATTTTATTAAGTAGCACAAGGTTAAGCCCTCTACAAAAGAGGTCCTGAATCAACAGGGAGTGTGTTGCATCTCTGTTTTGTCCAAGGTATTCTCCATATAAATAAACTGTCAGAATAATTTCATAATTCATTGTTTTTTTTCAGATTTGCAAATGGCATTCCCCTACTTACTGGTGACCAGCAAATACACAAATTTTGCAAAGCTATAGCAATGAAAAAAAACAAGATCCTACTTTGAGCAGAATTGATTCCCCATCTCCCCGCCCCCCCCTCCCCCATGCATTACTATACTACTCTAATGGTCTGTGACTTTGATGCTAAGAATGTAAATGAAAGGGAACAAAATCTAAGCCTTTTGAATCTTCTAAATCAATAGCAAACATTATTTGAATATTACATTGAACAGCTGTAATACTAGTGTAACTTTTCAGCCCTGGGGCTGCAGCCATTAAACCTAAAGAATGACAGTTCTAAGCCAAAACAGTATTTTGAAAGACATTTCACTGTCAGTCTCTTTCAAAAAGTATTACTTAGTCTGATGAAATTTAATATAAATTGATGAAAGAATTAAATTCTCATCTGTAATGGAGAAGCCAAGGACAGGCATACTGTAGGGATATTTTTGTTTCCTTTTGAACCAAAAAATTGATCTTTAGCTGGGGGCTAGCTTAAAAAAAGCAAAAACAAAAACAACAGCAAAAAAACCCTACGACATGATTCCAGAACATTTTTAGGGATAATAAGGCAACGTTGCTTGAATATGACTTCAGCCAAAGGTTGGGTAAAATATAATAGGAAAGAGGTTCTCACCATGGAGTCTGTTTCTCAGCATTG
The DNA here is from genome assembly GCF_022837055.1 of Prionailurus viverrinus. Taxonomy (NCBI): domain Eukaryota; kingdom Metazoa; phylum Chordata; class Mammalia; order Carnivora; family Felidae; genus Prionailurus; species Prionailurus viverrinus. Next base: position 146,517,101 of record NC_062568.1, read on the forward strand.
TAACTCTACAGGAAAGCTTCCTGAAATCTCTCATTCTGCTCCAAGCAATCTTTGACTCCTTGGGTAATTAATTCTTTTCACTGAAATATGCTGTTCAAGCCCTGCTATATATTTTTGCCTGCATCTAGATCTCCTGGAGAGTAACAGAGAATAAGGCGCTGTCCCAATGGTGAGAGCCACTCTTCAAAGATAAATATCTCCTCTGTTTTATGTTTTGTTTAAATTGGAAGAGAACGGTCCAACAAAGCCCTGCACAGTGTCAGTGTTTAAGATCGAGTTGTTATGCTATTTACAAAAAAAAAAAAGTGGAGGAAGAAAAAATCATGCACAGCAGAAACCATGAACCTTATTATATGACTGCCTCCTATTTTACCAACTGACTTAAAGCCTTTTTAAAAGCATGTATTTTTAGAACTTTGAAGCTCAATACAAATTGTAAGTAGATTGTAATGAACTTCTGAAATCCAAAGCCTTTAACAAAAATATCACCTGACTCTAAAATCCTACATCATAAGTTTTTAAGTTTCACCCTGGTAGGAAATCTAGGAATCCTAAGAAAAGAGTATGAGGATACAAATTATGACATGTTAAAGTGTCAGTACGTTATTTTCATTTATAGTCTTCTGATATTTTTTCTGATTCTTCTATACCTTTTTCCTATAACTATATAACTTTCTTAAAAGTTCAATCAGGTATTTTTCTTTGCTTCTTTAGATTCCATCTTTATACTACCTAAGGCTTTGTAAGCTATCTTTATATAGTTTTACCAAATGGAAATTATTTCTAGATTAAGTGTAACTATCTCTTAATCAGAAGTTTTTTATAAGTTACAGTGGTTAAGGGTATTGACAGCATTTAGGACTTGGCTAAGTTATAAAAGCACTCTGTGCTTCTGTTTCCTCATTTGTATGATGGGGATAATAACCAAACTTGTCTTACAGAGTTGTGTTGGAAATTAAATGAGTTTGTATGGGACAAATGCTCTGTGCTTTGGCCCATTATAAGCATCATATAAGCTTTTACTTACAGTATTTGGTATTCTCACTTTTTTTCAAGCTTTCTCTTTTATAAGCCTCTTCTTATTTAGTTTGTTTGTTTTTAATCTAGCTCTCTAAATGTATGTTAGTAGTAGAATGCGTACTGGTCTCAAGTCAGGGAAATTATGTTCTATGCACTAGTTTTGCATATGTTGCTTACTTGTTAAGATTGCTCGGGAACTGTGTGTTGTCACTTCAGGTTTTAAAATTTCCTTATTTACAATGAAGGTACTAAAAATGATAGTAATAATGATAATTAAATAAATAAATAAAATGAAGGTACTAAATTAGATTTACATTTTCAAGACATTTGGATATCCACTTACAAATCAGTAAGGACCAACATAGTGGTCAAATCTTTATCAAGGAAGTATTTACAAAAAGAACATAGTGCACTCTCACTAGGATTTTATATGTATAAAAAACACAAACCCTTTTCACATTTTCACACCACAAAAAAAGAAGACAGACGTAATCTTGAAGTGAAGTCCTTTACATTAAATAAATTTAACTTTATGAAAAACTCATGTGATAGAATAATGGAAATATTTTAGTATCAGTTTCAGCTGAGGATTCAAGACAATTGATGCCACATTACAAGTTGAGTTGTGAGACCACCATGAAGGATTTGCAAAAGAAATTATGGAGACCAATTTTGGGAATCGAAACATTCTCGGCCATTTTGCAAATATGAAATTATTAAAAGTGGAGATAAAGGGATTTTTGGGAAAAGCGGTGCTGTTAAGTCCCACTCCAGTTCCTTGGGGGAGGTTTTTGGGAGTGTGGGGTGTCTGGCCCCCATTTTACACATTGGGAAAAACATTCAACTGAACCGCTTAGAGTTTAAAATGTATACCTTAGTGCTTGGGAAACATAGTGTACTGCCAACGATGGATGCCTGAGACATCAAAAGAATAGCAGAACAAGAGAGAAATGGCCTAACTGGGCAACATGCATCCCCTGGGGGATAAATGAAGTATAAGCATTTCCATGGACCAGACACAGGCGAGGTAAGTACACCAGCACGGATATGAAAGGCAGCCCACACGGGGCTCTCATAAGTTCTATGTAGGGGCTGTCTGTGATCCCAGCATTACAGAAGGTAGGCAAGAGGCTGAAGAAAGAACTAAAAGGAACAGGAAGTGACAGGTTTGTACTCCTGGAGAGAACTGCCGGAAAAATTTGTTAGGGATGGGAGTGTCTCCACTAATTTGTGCCTGTTAGATAAAGTGGTCAGTTTAAATATCTGATTTGTCCAGAGAGCCTGACCCCCTATATGGATCATGGCAGATTTAACAAGACAGAGTTTTCTTCCCTTTCCTCTTTTCCTCCTCCCCATGAGAGTTAGAAAACATCTTGGGGCGCCTGGGTGGCTCAGTCGGTTGAGTGTCCGATGGCTCAGGTCATGATCTCACGGTCTGTGAGTTCGAGGCCCCTGCCGGGCTCTGTGCTGACAGCTCAGAGCCTGGAGCCTGCTTCTGATTCTGTCTCCCTCTCTCTCTGCCCCTCCCCTGCTCATGCTCTGTCAAAATAAATCTGTCTCTGTCAAAAATAAACATTAAAAAACTAAAAAAAAAAAAAAAAAGGTTAGGAAATATCAGTGAGCAAAATGGAGGAAGAGGGGTGAAGTCACAAATTAGGGATGGGGAAAGGGCATGCCAGTTACTCTATTCTCTCAGTGCAGGTGCTTAGCATGAGTCTGGTCCAAGACAGCAAGGGGAGAGGACCTCTTTGAACAGCAAGTAAAGTTTTTATAATTACAAGTATAGATCAAATTACTGAATATAGGTGGTTGTCCCTGACTGAGACTAAGCAGAAAATCATGGGACTTACCCCAAATTTCATTGATGAACAAGAAAACAAGGCCCAGAGAATAAATGCTAAAAGAATAAAGGGTTGAGAATAAAATGGCTTAAGACTTCTCACAAATCTTACATTTCAACCTAACTTTTATACTAACTGCAATACCCTCATTAGTTATTATTTTTGTTTTGTTTTGCTGTCAGCCTCACAGTTGAATATTAGTGAGCTAGGGAACCAGTAGATTAGATGAGATTTGTGATCACTTTATCAGACATACTTACGGGAAAAAAAATGTCAAAATACCCACTTGTAAATTCTAATTCACCTTCTGAAACTAAGCTATCACCATTTATCCTTTTATTAGACCACAGAATAGTGACAATAATCAAATAATTTTTATTGAGAAATGTTAGTAAAATAAGCTATTTAGTATTTATATTAATATAATTTAGCTAGAGCATTACGAAACATTTCATGAAACTCACCTTTGCTGTGTTTTCATAAATTCTCCTAAAAACTGTGACATCAGGAATACAGTTTGAATTCTGCACATGAGAGAGATTTAGAGGAAGGAAGCTGTGCTTCCCCTGATGGGTTCTAGACTTAAGTTAGCCTAAGAATTAGCAAAGGAAACAAATATTAAATGATTACTGGGTCCTAGGAGGTATGTTAAATGTTTTATGTATGAAACTTTAGGTAAGACAAAGAAATCTGGGAATGGGAATTATTACCCTGATTAATAAAAAGAGGGCAATTGACACTGGTATATGTAAGTTAAAATTCCCAAGGTCCTAGAGTTTCTGAATAGCAGAACTAGCATTTTAAATTCAGTTTCACCTACTCCAAAATCTACTCCCTTTCCACTGTACCCAGTGAATATTCTACCTATTTATTAAAATTCAAATTGGATACATTATATGTGATTATATAAAACATTTCATCAAATGGAAGCACTGGTTTCATACAGTTTTTTGTCACATCTTTGGACTTTAGTTTCAAGCCTTGTAGAGATCTTTATGCTTACTAGCAGGTTTTTAAAGGGTCACCTGGGGCACCTGTGTGGCTCATTTGGTTGAGCGTCCGACTTTGGCTCAGGTCATGATCTCATGGTTTGTGGGTTTGAGCCCTGCATCTGGCTCTGTGCTGACAGCGCAGAGCCTGGAGCCTGCTTCAGATTCTGTGTCTCCCTCTCTCTCTGCCCGTCCCCCACTCATGCGCTGTCTCTCTCTGGCAAAAAGTAAACATTAAAACTAAAGGGTAGTTGTGCATATTTAAGTCTAGACTAAACTAAGGCAGTGACTGCCTTATTCACTTTGTGTCCCATGGCCTCGCAGAGTGCCTGGAAACTGGTAGGTCCTCTGTAAATGTTTCTCAATTTTATAAATAATAGTGAATAATATTTTCGTTCATTTAGTTAATGCCTATTAAGTTCCTATTAAGTACTATGTTCTAAACACTGGCAATTCCACCAATGGAGAGCAAGATAGAGATAGTTCCTGCCAAGTGGATTTTGTAGTCTAGTGGGGAAGATGGAGTTAAGCAAAAACAATGAAGGATGTTCCGTATTCCCAGTGGAGAAACTGAGTGCTGTTGGAACATGGAGCAGGAGTCTTTAGCATGCTCTGGGTGCTTATGAATCGAGAGTGGGACATGGTCTGGTGCATTTAACGTTTTAATGTGGTTCTATGTTGAGGCAGCATTTATCTCCTGCCTCTTAAATGGAGAAGCAAAAACATACATATAGAACTCACTGAAAATGGGACCAGTGCCACTCAAGTTTCATCTAGAACCAGAAAAAAAAAATATTGTAGAAGTAGTTAATAGTTTAGGTGGTAGAGCCATGGAGGCAACTCTCGTTAAAAGAATCTACCCAGGGGCACCGGGGTGGCTCTGTTGGTTGAGCATCTGAGTCTTGATTTCAGCTGAGATCATGATCCCAAGATCATGGGATCCAGCCCATGTTGGGCTCTGTGCTGAACATGGAACCTGCTTAACATTCTCTCTCTCTGTCTCCCCTCACCCCCCTCTCTTTCTAAAACTGAAAGAAATCTACCTACAGTCCCAAGGATGTACCTTCCTTTCCTTATACCATCCTCTTCTGTGCTTTTGCTGGCCTGCGTCCTTTGTTAAGAAGGATGCCCTCCTTTCATGTGGTCACTCAAGCATTGTGTCCTGTGTGGAAAGCACTCTTGTCTGGCTTCTCCAGACAGAGCTGTTGTTTCTTTTATGAATTGGCTGCATCTTGTACCTTCCTTTTAGCACTGACTACATGGAGCTGAATTTGCATTCTTCTGGTACTGTATCTTTTTGAAGGTAACAGTAATTTTCTTTGTGTCCCCCATACCTAGCACAGTACTTGCATTGCAGTAATTTGTGTATTAAGTGTTGAAGTTTTTCAATATCAAACATCCCAAATGAAAGCTAAACATTTCTATTGCTTATCCAAATCTTTTACCTACATGGCATCAGACGTGGGGATACTTGAGTTATAGAACTTCCCACATTTTTATCTGGCTATGTGGGACCATATATAAAAAAGTTACTTTTTATCTCTTAAAGAATCCTAGTATTTTGAAAAACTAGTAATGTGGATTCTTGAATTAGACTGCTGGGGTCTGATTCTAAGCTTTGTCCCTTGTAGACTTCATGGTTGTAACTTCTCTGTTCTGCTTGCTTCATCTACAAAATGAATCTAAATTGTAGCTAATAGGGTGGCAGCGTTTAAATAAATGATGGGGAGATAATAGAAAGTGCTCTGTACTATCCTTTAAATAGAGTACAATGAGTATTTAAAAGTAGTGAGTATGAAATTACAATTTCCATTTCATATTCTCGTGTTTCTAAGCTTCAGGTGACAACTTTTATGGGTTGAAGTCTCTGGATGCAGTGGCTAAAGTGGAGGTTGAGTGGAGAATATATTTATTAGATTCCCTTCTGAAGAGAGGAGGAGGAGGAAGCAATTTGGGGCAGAGGAAAAAACGGAGCTACACTACAGGCCAACAAAGTCTTTCCCATCCTGGAGGGGAACCTGGAAGTGAATATTGTGAGGCAATGTCCACCTTTGGGCAGAACTGGTGGGTGGTTATACCCTACCTCACTCAGTACCAGATTCAGGCCCTGAAAAGAAGGGTGGGACCTTAGGCTGGGCGGTTTTTCTCAGAAGACCCTGAAATTGCTGACAGCCAGGGGCTACCTGCTGCCCTCATTCCCTGGAGCCCATCTTGAAGGATCTGAGAAACTGGTAGTAGATGGCTCTCCATCTCTTACCCCGCTCTATGTGCTGTACTATGAATGAACACACGTTGCACTTAGACGATGAATTTCCAAATTCTTTTAATCTGTTGAAACAAATTCCAGTCCTTTATTCATGCCCCTCACCCTGTCTTCCCCTGATATTTCTAGCTGTATTGATACTGATATAGGTCTTTCTAAAATCTCTTCCCTTTCTTTACAAAAATAATCATTTACAGTTGAGAATCTAAAGAATGTTTCTCACGTGTATCACTATCTGTGATGATATATGAAGTACGTTCAGTGAACAAATTCCCCCGAATTAGCATTTTATTTCACTTATTTTGCTTTTTTTCCTTGTTTCCTTTTCATTCTTCTCCTTCCTTTCACTTTTTTCTCCTACCTTCTTTCTTTTCCTTCTTTCTTTCCCTGTCCCCTTCGTTGTAATTCTATTTTAACTACTTTCCAAAATCTATACATTCTTATGGTTTATTTTCTCACAGAAAAAAATACCAGAATGGTTCATATTTGTTCCTGAGTTATGTTATTCTCAGTAAAACTGTATTTGTGTGTCCATTTTCTTCATTTACTATGAATGTTTGTCATGGTCCTGCTTCAAGTGACCTTGAGGCTTGTAGTAAACTAATTTGTTGTAAGGTTCCTTTTAACAGCAGCAATGATTTCCCCCGAAAATAAAAAGAAAGACTAGGTACCCAGAAATTAACAGATAGCTTTTGGGGACCAAATATTTTTCTATTTGTTCCTGGTGTTTTGGAAAGTTCAGGGTAAACTACTCAAGGTTGCTTTCTACTCAGATCTAATTTTTTTTAATGTAGTCAAGGTTTTAGTGAATTTTTCTATAAACAGTGTCCAAAGAATGTATTTTTAAAGGCTTTATGTGGATGTATGGTTTTGATTGGATTGCATAGATTAAATCTAGAAACTGTTTTTTAGGGAAGAAATATGAAAGCGATTGCATTACCCCCAGAGGCTATATATATACATATATATACACACACACACATATACACACACACATATACATATATATATTTAATACTTGCAAGCTGAAAGTAAACTGCTAGCACATCCTTACCCTGATTTTAATGCTCTTCTCTGAAAACATGGTAGTATTTAGTGTATTTCTTTTGTAAACCAGACATATGAGGCACGATTTATAAACATTTTTTAAAAACTGAAATGAAGATTTAAAAAGGAAATACCAGAAACTCAGAAGGAAATGTATAAAACCCCCTTCTCCCAAAAGAGCTGCAAAAAATTACTCCTTGAAACATTGGACTACAAGAAACATTTGCATTTAGTAAGCTGCATTATTTATAGAGGTGGAAAGGCAACCTCTCATCCCTGTCTCCTAGTTTATTTTAAATCTATAAGATTTACAAAACAAAAGTAAGAGAAACATGTGTTGAGCAATAAATAAATACTAGTGAGCTTCTGTATTCTTTTAGCATTACACTATTTTCATCATTTTTGACACAAAGATGTGTTTTGCAGGGAGGGAAAAAGCACATTTTGAAATAACTTGTTAAGCAGGGGATGAAAAACTGGTAACAAAAAGAAGGGAAATGGTTTTGATTTTCATTATGCTTAAGGTCATACACAGGTCATGTTTAACACAGATTCCATTTTCATATATTTTAATAAAATCTGTGTATGAAATTTAAGTAACAGCTGTGGAAAGAATTTGATCTAAAGAAGCAAAAACTAAGTGTCACTTTAATATTAACCTTCCAGTGATGAATAAGCAAACATAAGAAAAAGAGGATGCCATCTTCAAATCAGAAGGCAGAAGCATTTGCTCCCTAGCTACTGATGTGAAAGAAATATTTGATGGTGGTGGCCTTGTAACAAGACATCCTGGGGTTGCCATTACACCAAGGGTAGTAAATTAAATACCAATACATGTATTTTACTTAGGAATGCTCAGCCTAACTGGGGAGAAAGAGTTAAATGTCAGGTTGTCTTGTCCTTGAAAAAAAAAAAATTACTATATATATATTTTTTTTAACACCGTGGCAAGAATTGAAGTACTGCTCACTTCCCATTTCTCCTCTTCTTTTTGTACTTTCCCGGAGAGATGGATCCAGCGCTTTATAACGTTGCTGTCATTCATAGACTAGAAGGCTGGTCTTGGCCTTACTTACAATGTGGTCCCCTGTCCTTGTGCTTTTTAAAGACCTGTATTGCATCTCTTCTAATACCTTAGCTTGCCAGTAAGAGTATAATTGCAACTTCAAGCCTGATTTCAGTCTTCAAAAATGAAATTGCTCACATTTTACTTAGACATAGCGTTAAGAATCAGCTATTTTCCCCCCCATGGGTGGTATTCTGCTTATTTCTCTAATTAACACAACTATTTTCTTTTGTGTCGTGTGAAATGGAGAATAATTCAGAAAAGGTTTTGAGTGAACAGCAGAATGTCTGCAGCCTAGCCGCATGAGTCAGTCTGTAATAATTGGCCTGAATATATAGATAGGCCATTATGGGACTTGTTAAGGTTTGTGTCAGGCCCCTGCAATAATTATTGAAGGCCTAATTCAGACCAGCTTTCCTCCACAAAATTAAATAAAAGGGGTACTGGATACACCATGCATCGGAGGGATTAGTCAATTCTCTTTGCACAGCAGTGACCTTTGTATCCCCTCTATTAACGAGTGGGAAAGATTTAACTGCGCTGCACGTGGCCTTGTATTTTCCGGCCATTATTTAAAACATGTCAAAATGAGTTCGGTAACTCTTCAGTCATTTTTAACCTCACCTGTTCCTCAATCAAGCATTTCAGGCCCCACCTTTTCTTTCTTTCTGTTTTTTAATCAAACCCAGAGCTTATTTGGAGTTTTTATCCTACATAATTCTGTAGGAGTCTTAGAACTGCGTACCGGTTGAAGTTCTATAAAATAACTGTACTGCTTGTCAACTAGGAAGTGAATATATACACTGATACTTGCCACAGAGGTCACACTATGTCTAGGATTTTGTGATTTAATTGCACACCGAACGTAGGCTTGAGTCTGTTAGAAAAAAAGACGGATGCAGACTTGATGAGGTAATCTTTTACCCTCCACATCATATTTCACTTAAGTGGTAGTCAACATGCAGCCCTAATTGGCAGTCAAATCAGAACCCTGTTGACTGTAGCTAAATGCATATTGCCTAATTGTACAATTCACATAACTTCATGTAAAATTCAAGGTATGAATGTACTTTCTAAAGATGGCCTTGCCAAGCATAAATCAATGACTTTTTCTTTCAATCTTGAAAAGTTCATTTATTCATTGGCTTGTGATTTCATGGGTCAGTTAATTACTAGATTTCAGAGTTAATTAGGTTAATGGACATGTACACAGTGTAACAGATATAGAACCAGTTATCTCAATGTTTCATAAATGTAGCTGCTTTTGGTTTGTTTTCCAAAGTTACAAATGATTAAAAGTACATTGCTTGCGTGAATCTAAGGTTTATTTATTCTTGTCTTTACATTGACTTGCTGACCTCATTTGCACTGAGACAATTAGTAAATACTTGTAAACTATGTTTATCTTTGAAATTTTCAATTGGGATGAGTATTTACTGCATAAAGTCTTTAAATTATGTTTCACTAGATTCATTGAAACTTAGTGTTCAAAGAATTACTGGATATTCTCTAACTGAATTTCTTATTCTAAAGGAAAATTCTCCCTTTACAACACTCTTACTACCTAATCTGAACCTCCCAGTTCATAGGAACTCACTGTTTTTCTAGGCAAGTCTGTTTATTGTCGTTTCTAAAAGTTGTCATGTAAAGTTCTTCCTATTAAGTCAATGTCTGCCTCTCCTCATTTTCTCTCCATTGGTATAATTCTGTCATTGAGAATCTCAGAGGCTAAATCGAACATCTTTCAAACGACAGTCATTCGTTTGTCGACAAATTCTTGCCGTCACATGTCATGTTCTTTCTATCTTTGGTTCTTCAAACTAAACAACCTCAGTTTTTTGGCTGAGCTATAGAATATGTACATTTATAGAGCTCTCATGATACTGGCTGCCCTTCCTTGGAAAATTCTAGTTCTGTTTAGAGGCTTCCAAGACCGAACAAACTGCTCCAAGTGCAGTGTGGAGAAGATAAAGTACACTGAATCTATAATATTATAGGCTAATGAGAGTTTAATTAATCCAGGCTACTACTTGTTAGTTGGTTTAGCAACTTAATGTAAAACTGGCCAATTCTAATGTAAAAATAAATCACTTTAAGACATGTCTCCTAGAATTCACTGACTGTACTGTTCAAAACTTAGGACTAATTGGTTCATGAAAATTTCAAACTCTAATTTCAACCCATTGAGTTCTTTTGAATCTTGATTCTGACATAGGATCTACAGCAATTTCTTTCAACTTTATATTTATAAATCTGATAAATTTCAAGCTAATCACATGTGGGTGTGTGTTTATTAGTGTGTATGAGTAAATGTTCTGTATGCAATGATATAAGGAAATAGTAACAAACTATATCTCCCCTTTCCATCTTATCCCCAAGTTACTCACAGAGAATTTGTTATGTACACAAGGATTCTTGTGAAATGCAGATGGAAATACAGTCTATGACAAGAATTCTAAGCATGGTGAAAATTTCACAGGAGGAAAGGAAAGGGACAGGTTTTCTAATCCTTTTTAAATGTATTACCTCATATAATAAACAACTTTTAAAAGAGGGGTTGTTTCTGTTTTACAAATATGGAAAAATAGGGCCCAGAGAATGAAAGAGCTTGCCAGTAATTGCATACTTTTAAAATGATGAATATGGAATTAAAGCATCGCTGTCCAAAGGTCAGGCATAATCTACTGCACCAAGACTTTTATGAGTGTGTTAAGAGTAAGGTTTTGATAAATCAGAATGAGTTAAAAGAAACTCAAGACAAAGAATATGGTAGAATGGCAAAAGAAGCAAAGTGTGTATTCTAACAATGGAGGATCTACTGAGATTCTCTTGCATGTCTTGTTTAATGCTTTTCTCTAGGGATAAAAAAGAGGCAATTGCTAGGTCATATTCTATTGAAGAGGGACAGAGATGGAGGAAGCCTGCTAATTTAAATGCAATGTGGGGGGCACCTGGGTGGCTCAGTCGGTTGACCAGCCGTCTCCAGCTCAGGTCATGATCTCAGTTCGTGAGTTTGAGCCCCGCGTCGGGCTCTGTGCTGACAGCTCAGAGCCTGGAGTCTGCTTCAGATTCTGTGTCCCCCACTCTCTCTGCCCCACCCCTGCTTATGCTCTCTCTGCCTTTCAAAAATGAATAAACACTAAAATTTAAAATAAATAAATAAATACAATGTGGTATCCATTACAAAATGTTTATGTACAGGGGTGCTGGGTGGCTCAGTCGGTTAAACGTCTGACTCTTGGTTTTGTCTCAGGTCATGATGTCACATTTCGTGATTTTGAGTCCCACGTCAGGCTCTGTGCTAACAGCACAGAACCTACTTCAGATCCTCTGTCTCCTTTCTGCCCCTCCCTTGCTCATGCTCGCGCGTTCTCTCTCTCTCTTGAAAATAAACTTAAAAAACAAAAAAAAGTCTATGTACAGATGATAGGAAAGAGCTAAATTCAGCTACACATGAACAGTGTTTTGCACATGAATAAAATCATCTGGAAGAGAAAATTAAACATTTTGGTAATCGTGAACAGTAGGAGCGAAAGCACACTGTGGTGAAAGAGCATATTCTAAGGCAGTGTTGCCTGAGTACGAATTATGAGGGGAAAGGGAGGAAGGAGTAATAAGAGTCTGGAGAGCCACACGGAGGTCAGATCTCAGAAGACATGCTTAGGAACTTACACCGCCTTTCGCTAATATGGGGAGAGAATAAAGCAGGGGAACAGCTTAGAGTAGGTGTATTACTTGACATCACACTATCTGTGTTGGATATTGGGAGTGAGAGAGCAGGGAATGCCAAACCAGTGAATATACCCTGGGTAGACCTATTTGGTTGTAAGAAACAAAGGTAATGGGGTTTCTTACCTGTGTTCACATGTAAGAACAGGAACTGTAATAGACACTGTACTAGACCTTAGTGTCAAGACTTCACAGAAGTATGTCCCTAATAATGTAACTCAACTCTAATGTTTTATTCCATGTGCATCTCAGTAGGTCTAATCTTGCCTCCAGAGATTTTTTTGTCACCTTCTGCTTTATCCTCTGCCTCCTGCTTTCTCCGCACTTGTAACATTGGCCTCCTTGTAACTTTAGCTTAATAATAGTCCATTATGTCCTCTTAGGTTGTTTCTACATTGGCAGTCCTTTTATTTCCTGCCCCCCTAGTTTACTGGATGATTCTCTTCATATTCTACAATGCCTTTACATGAGAAATCTGGGTAACCCAACTTAAACGTAGCTCTTCACATCAGACTCTGAAGGTGTTTTTTTTTTTTTTTTAATTTTGTTTTTCAACGTTTTTTTATTTATTTTTGGGACAGAGCGAGACAGAGCATGAACGGGGGAGGGGCAGAGAGAGAGGGAGACACAGAATCGGAAACAGGCTCCAGGCTCTGAGCCATCAGCCCAGAGCCCGACGTGGGGCTCGAACCCACGGACCGTGAGATCGTGACCTGGCTGAAGTCGGACGCTTAACCGACTGCGCCACCCAGGCACCCCTGAAGGTGTTTTTTGACATTAGGTTGTATACTCCACACCCAAGTCAAATCATAAGCAGAGGAAACAGGGTTATATACATCACTACACGGAGCTGCCCCTTTTATAAGCACAGTTTCCCTTAGGAAAAGTGATGGATATGATAAATATTATAATTAACTTCTAGGGAATATATTGTGATAATGCAAGTAACAGAGGACAATATCAGGGAAATGGTAATGGAGATGTAGTCAAGCACTATTTAGAAGATGAATCTCTAAGTCTTTAATTAGTTTGAGAGGAAAAGAATCAATGACTCCAGTGATTCTGACTGGATCGACTTATGACAGTAGGCAAACAGTGGAGATGCAAAAGGGTAGAGGAAAGGCAATTTTATGAGAGAGCATAGGGAAAATCATGAATACAAGTTTTGAACATATTAAACTTTTATTGCCTATGGGTCATAGAGCTAGATGAAATGAAGTTAAAATTCTTCTATGAAGTCAGTTCTAGAAAGATTTGGGTGCATAAACAGATGGGACAGACTATTGCTCAAAGTAGGAGTGTGAATGACCTTGCTGCTGGAGAAGAAAACCTGTGCAGATGTAACACAGGCAGGCAGAGAAGGAATACAATACAAGACCTACAAAGGAGTGGTTAGGGATACTAAAATACAACAAAAATAACGGAGAGCATGGCGTCAGCAAAATCTAAACAGTCTTAAGATTGTGCGGCCTGTCAAAGAACCAAAAATCAATGAATAAAATGGACACGTGTCCATTTTACTTGGCAATTAGATGTCCTTGATGGTGTTGGAGGAAGACTTTTAGAGCTATGTTGTGGTCAGACTGTTGTTGAGTAGTGGCTGGTGATGGTATGGGAACTTAAATGTGGGCAACTCTTGAGAAAGAAGGAGGATGATAATTAGATGTGCTATGAAGACCTAACATTTTTTGTTTTGCATATTTACCTTTCGGATGAGTGAAATTTGGACGTAGCCTGAGATCTTTTATAAGAAAGATCCAGGTGCCGAGAACAATTCAAGCGACCAAACTAGGTTAGAAAAACTGTGAGGCCTAGAAAGGCTTGGGGGAAGAAAGGGTCACAGAGCAGAGAAGGAGATAGAACCAGTAGGAGAATGTATTATCGGGTTGGCTCTATTACTGGCGAATAATTCCTCAATTCTGTGCGAGAGTGTGAGAATCTGTGTGAAATGCATCTTAGGACCAGGTAGGATGTATTTGTCAATTTGCTCCTGTAGGCCAGTGGTCAGTGTTTTGCCTCCAATGGTGTTAATCCTCTGAAATTCTGGGTTGTGCCTGTGGGAGTGCCAAATGAATGTTCAGGGTGGAGTCCGCAGAAAAATCCCATGGTGGGAGGTGCGAATGCAAGCCACAGACCCAAGTGGAGCTGTATGTATGGTGCTCGTCATTACATCCATTGCTGGAGGGAGAAACGGATGAAGTCAGGAAATTCGAAGTCATGCATTGTAAGCAGAGGATGAAGATAGGAAGACCATAAAGTTTCAGCTGTCATAGTCCTTGATGGCAGTTGTCATATGGCCCCCAAGTCTTTTTTAACTTATCATTTCTTACATTATTCTTAGAGATAATAGATTGTTTGAAGGCAAAATATTCTCTAGTATTCACTGTATTATCTGCTAGTAACCCTGTCAAAAAGGAAATGGTGTTTAACTTAGTTTGACTTAATCTTCTGGATGTCCCTGATTTTTATGAATCCCCTCTTTATACTGTTAGTGTATGCAAAGCATTTGCTTAATTACTGTATCACACAGTTTTTCCACAGAAATATAGTTAGTGCCCATAGTTTTAAGAATCTTGTATTTTCCCCTTGTTTTGAAAAATTGGACCTCTGCTTTTCTATATTGTTTATAATATTTTCATTCTCTGATTCCAAGATTCTCTGCAGTAGTTCTGAATAACCCTTGCTAAGTCTAAGTCTCCTGGAAGTTTTTCTGAATCTGACAAGTAAACTAATTTAAAATCAGTAGGTACTTTATTTCTATCTTCCTGTCTGGGGTCCAATGGCTCCTCAAGCATCTTTGTGGACTATGGATTACAAAATAAATGATAGTAGCTGAGTTAAGCCTCACATAATGTCTTAATTTTAATCTTGATTCTAAATTAGTTTTTATTTTACTAGTGTTGATGACAAATGTATTAATTTTTTGTACTAAAATATATGCTTTTAAACTAAACCCATGAAGGCTAATTAATACATATTAGTCATAGTGTAGTACAAATTTATTGGTTGAAAAAATAAGGAATAATGTTAATTCAATATAGCCTTAGTTTTATCTTCAAAATTGTCTCGTCCTGATAAGTCTTCCTGAGACTCTTCCAAGAGCTATACTTCAAATGACTAACTTGGAGTGGTGACTTTAATATTCCTAAACCAGCTAAGTTGTCTATGTGGGATCTACTTTCTATTCAGAGACAGTAAAGAAGTGCAGATTTTCTTTCCAGTTCCGTTATCTTTAAAGAGTGCGGATTCGGGGCGCCTGGGTGGCGCAGTCAGTTGAGCGTCCGACTTCAGCCAGGTCACGATCTCACGGTCCGGGAGTTCGAGCCCCGCGTCGGGCTCTGGGCTGATGGCTAAGAGCCTGGAGCCTGTTTCCGATTCTGTGTCTCCCTCTCTCTCTGCCCCTCCCCCGTTCATGCTCTGTCTCTCTCTGTCCCAAAATAAATAAACGTTGAAAAAAAAAAATTAAAAAAAAAAAAAAAAGTGTGGATTCACCCAAGCCCACTGTAGAAGCTGCCAATAAATGCAGTTCAAATGAAAGGAAAGTAAGTGGGCTAGAGTAAAATTGCAATTCAACTAGCATTGTCTGAGCAAATCCGATGGGTGTTGAAGTATGTCCATCTATCCACTCTTTGGGAAGAGACTGTGGCCACTTTAGGACCAGGGGATTGCTGAGAAGCAAATTCTTAAAAGTACATCTTGGTTCACAGAGGACTGCAAATTAGAATAAGTTGGTAAATGATGTCTTAAGTTTAAATTCATATTCCAAAGCAGAGTCAGCAGTCAGCATGTTTTATAATATGAGCATTTAGGTACTAGCCGGTTTAGATTTATAACTCATCCCATTGTCGGCTGCAAAGACTGAGCGAATTGATGAAGCTATTTTATTAGCGGTGCTACATATTGAGTGCTCTTCCGAAGCCTCCTTTTATCACACTTTAAAAATCATTCTCTAATTTAACAACGATATTAAGAGAGCTCTTTTATTCAGTCCAATTATGTGGAAGCACACTCATTTTTTTTTAAGGGGTTAATCTTTAGGGATGAAACAGATTATCAGCTTTTGAACCAATTTAAGTAGAATTTCCAGAAACAAAGCCAGGACAAATAATTATTGGCAGTTCACAGAAGGCATTCTGTGCCCACTGCGCTGCTGGATTCCGTTAAAGTCAGCTTGCTTGTCTTAATGGGAAACACCTGTGGTCCGGAACGTAAGAAGACAAATCAAACTAACTGTGCTTTGAGACACTCAAACTAAATTATGGAAATAAAAATCTCCTCGTCTCAGCATCGCCAATGTCCCTCTTTCCCTTGAAACAGATATTAAAGAGAGGCTGTTTTGAAAGTATTTATTTCCCCGAGGCATTCCGGAACTCTAAACATTGTCGATGAACACGTCAGCCAGAAGACAAGTCCCCCAGACTCCATGGCCATTATTTCAGTGGCCCATTAAATAATTTAAAAAGAGCAAGCTTGTAGAAGTAAATGCAAACTCTTTTCTTTTCAAACTTGGGAAAATGATTAGTATGTCAAAAAGGGGTAGAAGGTACCTTCTTTTCCACTTGTCTTAAGTAAGACGTTTTGGATAACATAACTTTTTTTTTTTTTTTTTTTTTTAAAGGACAAGTTTGCTTATTTTTGGAGGGGCTAGAGAAGTGTTCAGGTCGGGAGTGTGATCTGATGGAAAGGTGTCATCTGAGAAATACTTTACAATAAATACGATCAAAATGAAAAGTTTCTGCATTAATAGGTGCTCACAGGGAGACTCCAAGGATAAAAAGGAGATCTTTGAAAAAGGATGTGTAGAATCTCTCCTTTGGTCCTCTGAATGGCCAAAGGCTATTCCATAGCATGGGCTAACGTGGCTTAATAAACTGTTCCCAATGACACTGCAAAGAACTGACTTCTACATGTATCCCAGAAAACATGTTTAGTATTACTGATAGATTTTAGTATTACTGACAGCAAAAATATTTCTGGTAAAGATAATACACTTAAAAAAAATAGTTTTAATGTTTATTTTTTGAGAGAGAGACAGAGTGCAAGTCAGGGAACAGCAGAGAGAGGGAGACACAGAATCCAAAGAAGCTCCAGGCTTTGAGCCATAAGCACAGAGTCCTATGCTGCACTCGAACCCACAATCTGCGAGATCGTGACCTGAGCCAAAGTCCAGACACTCAACCGACTAAGCTACCCAGATGCCCCAAAGATAATACACTTTTAAAATTGCAATGAATAATGCATAATAGCATCAAAAGAGATTAATGACACTCCAATATATGGTGACCTACGCCATACATATAGATGTTATCCATACTGTAAAACTTCCCAATCTAACGCAGTAAAAATGAAATTTTATTTTTTTGACTTCCAGTAAGATTTAATATCATTTTCCATGTAAAATTGATTATTAGAGTTTGTAAGAATTGGAAAAAAAAAAAAAACTAACATAGTGACCACTAGAAATCCATGAATCTTCACCGAACTTTTGTGATAAGATTGCTGACTTGCAAAATCAAGGAAATGGGAAATACATTTCTAAGCATTTAATTTTTTTTTTACAGTGTCTATGTTGAATTTAATGCTAATGGAGTGTGATTTGAATGAGAATATGTTTCACTGCATAGGCAGCTGCTAGTGCAAAACCAAACCAAAGAAAACCCCATTCTAGTGGTTACAAGACCTGATCAAAATAGTAATTACTGGTAACATTAGTTAGTATTTGTTTCACATAGTGCCAAAAAAAAAAGGGTGTTTAAGGTTTATTTTGCAATAGTGAAAAAACATTGAATACATTTTCAGTATAAGAAGTAAGCGTTAAAACAGAACGTGAAACAAATTAAATGATGTATTCCCCTTTAAAACAATTTTAGGGGCTTCTGGGTGGGTCAGTTGGTTAAGCATCCTACTCGTGGACTTTTGATTTCGGCTCAGGTGATGATCTTACAGTTTCATGGGTTTGAGCCCTTCATTGGGTTCTGCGCTGGCAGTGTGGAGCCTGCTTAGGATTCTGTCTCCCTCTCTCTCTGCCCCTCCCCTGCTTACACTGTCTCTGCCTCTCTCAAAATAAATAAACATTAAAAAAAAACCACCCAATTTTAATAGACAATAAATACTAATGTATTAAAGAAACTAAATACTTCATAAACAAAATTTAGCCTTACTGAAAAATTGAAAAATTATTGAACTTTATTTTACACTTGATCTTTGTCATAATCTTATTTTAAAAAGACTTTGACTACACAAAGTGCATTCCTGGTATTATCATTGATTTCCCAAATAGACTTTTGTGCAAATTTTTCATGCTGTTGATAAACTGTTTCCAAGTCTATACCTGCCTTGAGAATGTGAAGGGACATGTATGATGTAACTGCAAATAGTTTCTTTTGACTTCTTCATCTTGAAATAATCCCATCTCTTATTAGATAACAATGATAAATCCTTTTGAAAGGCCTGCTTTGTTTTTTGTTTTTGTTTTGTTTTTAGGAGATAGTAAACTATAGTTTTTGTTTCAAATAAATCATTTCTAGTTTGTCCCAATCTTCTTTAGTGTTATGACATAGATGTGAAATTCTGATGAAGAGTTATTTGTATCATTTTCAGCACTGTCCTGTTGTATTCCACCTGTTTAGGAAGTCTTTGAAACATAGAACTATACTTGGCACATAAGCTTTGCTTTGTTTATTGTCGTTTTCTTCCACTTCTTAAGGATTTTGAACTACAGAAGAGATCCTCTACTTAAAAAAAAAAAAATGCAGTGGATACACCTCTGATAATGTCTCGGGACATAAATGATGCAATCTTTTTTCAAAAATGTTATGTTAGAGACACACAGAGCATGAGAAGGAGAGGGGCAGAGAGAGAAGGAAACACAGAATCTGAAGCCAGCTCCAGGCTCTGAGCTGTCAGCACAGAGCCCGACGTGGGGCTCGAACCCACAAACCACAAGATCATGACCTGAGCCGAAGTCGGACCCTTAACTGACTGAGCCACCCAGGTGCCCCAATGATTCAATCTTCTGATTTTAAAAATCACATGAGTGTTTTATACCTATTAATATCTATAAATATTTTCTTCACTTTTGAATAGCTGGGTTTTCTTCTGATAGATGGGTGTTACACTGGACAGAAGCCTTAAATTGTTGTGCCAGATCATGTTTTGTCCTGCCCTGGTAAACATTAAAAGAAAATCAGGGTTTTATATAAGAACATTGACATCTACTTGTTAAAATTGCAATAATCCATATCTGGGAAAAGGAATAAATACATATAATGTCTCTGAATTGATTTTAAATGTATCCCTCTAGGTTAGGGTTTAAGTCCCAAACTACTAGCAAGAAGAATTTTAGGTGTAAATTATTAGGTACTTGAGTTTAAAAATCAGTTTCATGAGCGCATAATGGTGTCAGCAATTGACATAAAAAAAATATTGAGCAAACTGCATCAGGATCAAACTAATCCAACAACTATTTAGTTATTGGAATATCATGGCCAATTATAGAGTACAGAATGCCATTGTCTTCTTTACTAATCAGGTTACATCATCTTGTTTTATGTTGTCATTGCCAACACCAAGATCTACCACGCTGGCAACTTCCTAGACAGCCAGTCTAGGAGAGGTGTTAAAAATCCATTCTTTGGAAATAGCCAGAAACATGGTTGTAGTTAACTCTGGTTTGCACCAGCAACTGCTAACATAACTGTCAAAAGGAAAATGATCCAGCACCAGAGCATGTAAGAAATCTCTTCTTTGAATCTGAACCTGTGACAGAAAAAGGGTTATTTATGGTCTCCCATTTCTTTCTAAGACGGGTGAGCTGTACTAACTATAGACTCTTTGGTTTGCTGAGCACTCACACACAAAATCGTCATCATCATTGTAATGGTCTCTGGCACTCTTAAAAACAGTAGTGCAGGGGGTGGTGTGTGGGGTGTTGGAGATTGAAGTAAGACAGTACTAAATTACTCTGACGAAAAATGGGAGAGGGATTTTGGGAGTAGGAGGGATGAATGAAAAATCAGAGGTGGGAGAAAAATGGCAATAGCTAAGAAAGTGAATAAAGTTAGCAGGGAGAGAGAGGAAAACTGATGTCAGCATGGCCAATAAAAGACCTGTCTAATTGGGGAATTGTAAAGGAAATGCTGTGATAAATTCAACTTCTGTTCTTTCACTTTAAGAAATCTTTGGGAAATTAAATACCACTCTAAATGGAGCTTATTTGGGGGAGGGCTCAAGGAAAAAAGTCAAGGGGGATCACTGACATTTCTAAATATCACGAAAAAATAATTTATAATAATTGATACTAAGTTTCTCTCTCACTAAATAAAGGTTGAATAGAACTTAAAAACAAAAACAACAACAAAAACATGACAAATGCTAGTTGTCATTAGAACAGTTTTTTTTAAAATTATTTTAATGTTTGTTTATTTTTGAGAGAGTGAGAGTGCAAGCAGGGGAGAGGCAGAGAGAGAGAGGGAGACACAGAATCTAAAGCAGGCTGCAGGCTCCCTAGCATTCAGCACAGAGCCGGACATGGATGGGACTTGAACTCGCAAATGGTGAGATCATGACCTGAGCCGAAGTCAAACACCTAACTGACTGAGCCACCTAGGCATCCCAGTAAATGAACAGGTTCTGATGGTCACATGGCAACAGATAGAAAATTAATAAACTAGAACACTCTCAAAAGAAGCCTACCGCTATAGTAGGGTGTCTTAAAATCATGACAGATGAGGAAATCTTGAGGCAAAAACACTTCAGGCTTGAGATGAAGAAACGGAAGTTTACATTTGGGAAAAGAGGGTCCATGCTGGCTTTGCAGCACCCCGTGTTGCTGTGAAAGGTACAACTGGGACTAGCAGAGGTTAGAGGTAGGAAAGTGAGACTGGTTTTTTTTTTTTTCAACGTTTATTTATTTTTGGGACAGAGAGAGACAGAGCATGAACGGGGGAGGGACAGAGAGAGAGGGAGACACAGAATCGGAAACAGGCTCCAGGCTCTGAGCCATCAGCCCAGAGCCCGACGCGGGGCTTGAACTCACGGACCGAGAGATCGTGACCTGGCTGAAGTCGGACGCTTAACCGACTGCGCCACCCAGGCGCCCCGAGACTGGTTTTAATGTAAGAAATAATTTGCTAACAACTGAATATGGTCAACAATAGAAGTTACTTTGGGAGGTGGCTGCAACCAAGTAGATATGGAGTATTCATTTCTTGATTGCTGTATTAGACCTGTCTGGACCCCATAGCCTGCGAGTAGTTAGAATTCTATGATCTTACCTCTGGTTGTCCTTTTATTACATAGTGTGTGTGATCCATTCCTTCAGAGTATGCTTCAATTTAGAGAAAATAAACCACGTATCATTCATTGGGTTCTATAAAAGAAAAAAATAGATTCTTCCATTTCAGCCAGTTATTTTAGCATCACTTTGCTAATTATACATTTCTAAAGTTTAACTCCTCGCTCACATGATTAATACAAGTAATTCACAATCAAATATAAATGAAGCTGATTTAATTAACCATTGACCAGCATAACTAAAATGAAGGGATCAAGAATTTTATTTTGAAATAGAACTCTGGAGTTTTGAAAACCGAGTTTATTCTTAGAAATCTATGTGAGGGAGAAAACCACGAAAGAAAGTAAGGGAAAAAGAAAAGGACGGAAGAGAGGGAAAAAGAGGGGAGAAGAGGTAAAGGGAGAAAGGTGGGTTCAAGTGTGAATATGTGTGTGTGCAGTTTCCCATCCCAGTGCCTTTCAACAGGAGGACTAGAAGAGCAGTGAGAAAAAAGATTTATTTTTTAAACATGGCACTATTATGAAGAAAAGGCCACGACATGCCAAAATGTTGAAAAAAAGCAGCCCCTGAACTCTGGCTAGGAGGATTATGAAATTCCAAAAATATACTAGACTGTGAGAACTACCACCTACATTTGAAATGTTTTACAAGTTAAAAATGTCACAGCGCATAAAAATAGTTTTTTTCACCCCTATGGACTGGCGGTTGGTGGTTTAACTTGAGAACCAGATTGCTGTGGTAGTATGAATAGCCTGAATATTCATTCACAGCATGGAAATAAAATGAAAAATGGCTTTCATCAGATTTTCCTTGTGTCCAGGAAACATATTTAGTCTTCTGTTTCCCTCAAAGCCTTTTTGGGGAGAAAAAGGAAAACAGCTCTGTTTTCAGAAATGCTTGTAATCAATCCTCTCAAATCCAGAGTGATTGTGTCATTTTTTTGTCATGATAACATAAAGTGTTTTTTTTTGTGATTTTATTATTTTTTAACTAAGCTGGCTAGGAAAAGTAAAATATGAAACAATGCCATACAATTTCTTAAGAGTAGGCTGATTCCTCAAGATACACTGTGTAACCTGAACAGGCTTACTTGAAAGGGTTTAGTTTTCTGTGTTCAGCACGGTAGCTCACTGTTGAAAAGCTTCCAGCCTTGATCACTTGCCCACAAACAAAAGGGGCTCTCTTCCAATCTTCTCGCATTCTCTGTTCAGAGTCCGTGTGTTTTCTCTTGTGGATCTTCTGCTTCACAGTCCTGGGGCATTAGTAAACACCAAAGGTGTCCCCAACATATGGCTAGCCACAAGGTTTCCATGTGGGGTCTGGCTTTGAGTGTATTCGATGATTACACACTTCAAATAGAAACCCAGCTGGTGATTCCCTGAGCCTAGCTGGTCTCCATTTGCCTCCAAATGATCTGGGAGTGGATTTTCCTGTTTGAGGATTACCCGTTTCTGTAATGGCCCAGCTTCTGTTCCTTTGACCCTTTGGTCACCTCTGCATCCTAGGGATCAAACTACAGTGATCTTTCATTCCATTGTTCAAGAGCTGCAGCAGACAACCAAGGCCAGTTGGGCCCGCAGGAACAGGTGAAAATGACCTATTAGTAGAAACAGAAACATATTTTTTAAATAGGCTCATATGTTCAATTCACCCTTGAAGGCTTTTATTTCCTCCTTGAACTTTTTTTTTTTGTGGTTTTCCTTTTAACCCTGACGTTGGTTCACATAATCACAAAATTATTGATAATGGAGAGTTGAAGGACCCATTTTTTATTTTGCATTTTATCAGAGGGAAAAGCTAAAAAACTCTTTGAAGTCTTTCAAACATCTGGGGTAGCATAAATGTTTCCACATAGCGTAACTTAGTAACAAGTTATCTTTCTTTATCCCTCTTCCCCCACCCCCCACTTTGTCTTTGAAGATCTATTTCTTTCTGCCAGGAACATTCTTCCACTCCTTCTTTTGCTAAATCGCTTGGAAAAGCCTATCAAAACAGATAAGCAAGAGTTGATTGTGTCCCTTTTATATGCTTTCATAGATCCTTGTGCTTTTAATACATAGATTCTCTTACAACTGTAACTAATTAATTATTGTGGCTATAATAATGAAGCTGGGGTTATCTATTGACCATGTGTCTTCTCCGCTTGGCAGTACTTTGAACCTGCTGAAATGGGTCAAAAATCTTTTTCAGTGTGGATTAGTCATTAGCACAGTCCCTGGACCATGTTGGAGGCACTCAATAAATATTAGTTGAATAAAAAAAAAAAAATTATTGGCTATGTGAATGGAAACCCCAGGAATGGGATTCTCAACTTTCTAGATCATTTTTCTAAGTGATTTTCTAGATGAATGCAATAAACTTTATTTTCCTTAGGTGGGTTGGGCGATCGACACATCAAATCAGGAGACATCTGGTCTTATTCCTCTCGGACTTTCTTCTTTTCCCCACGTGTCAATAAGCACTGTGTCCCTGCTTAGTCTTTAACTTTTACATTGGGAGCTCTGAGTAAGCAGGAAAGAGGAAAATCAAAAGAGACTACAGTGGCAATTAGGAGAAGAGCTTCAGGGCTAGAAGAGAGTGGAAAGTGAACAGGGGTGGCTTTCAAGGTTGAACAGCTAGGCTTGGCTTTAAAGAAGTTGGAACTGGTTGAAGTAGACCTTTTACTCTCCCCATTTTCAACAAATGTCTCCTCTCTGTGGGACTTTTCCTTTCTATAAGGCTCTCTATGTAAACTTCCAGCTCCCATGCTTGCCTGGGATCCTTCCTAAAAAAGCACTTCATCCTCTGGGTTATTGTTCCATCAAAACATGTCTGCTATGTGCTTGAATACCAAAGGGTCTGCTCTTTCTAGAGGGCATAGGGAGAAGGACTTGGGCTCTAGAATCTGAGCATCTGGATTTGAGTCTCTGCCTATTTGGTAAATTACTACGGATCTTGTGCCTCTGTTTTCCTTTCTCTGAATGCCCCCTATCCATTTCAGTGTGTGTGTGGGGGGGTGGGGATGAGGTAGGTATTGAAACACTTTATAGATCTCTACACACATCTGCTTTTCCTTCTAATGACTCATCTGATTAATAAATAAGTCCTATAATATTACTGAGTGGTTATGTTACATGCCATCCATCCACAGCCTTCTACAGGCAAAGCTTTAGAACTCAATTACTTAAAAAAAATTTTTTTTAACGTTTATTTATTATTATTTTAAAAAAAAATTTTTTTTTTCAACGTTTATTTATTTTTGGGACAGAGAGAGACAGAGCATGAACGGGGGAGGGGCAGAGAGAGAGGGAGACACAGAATCAGAAACAGGCTCCAGGCTCTGAGCCATCAGCCCAGAGCCCGACGCGGGGCTCGAACTCACGGACCGCGAGATCGTGACCTGGCTGAAGTCGGACGCTTAACCGACTGCGCCACCCAGGCGCCCCCGTTTATTTATTATTGAGAGAGCGTGAACAGGGAAGAGGCAGAGAGAGAGAGAGAGATGCAGAATTGGAAGCAGGCTCCAGGCTCTGAGCTGCCAGCACAGAGCCCAACGCAGAGCTCGAACTCACAAACCACAAGATCATGACCTGAGCCGAAGTCGGACATTTAACCGACTGAGCCACCCAGGGGCCCCCAAAACTCAATTACTTTTAACAATAAAATAATAGAAGCTACTGTTTACTAAGTGCCTGCTGTGGCCAGGTGACTTAAATAGTATTAATTAAATTGAAATAATTGAATAGAATTTTTATTTTATAGATTTGGAAACAGAGACTCAAAGGTCATTTGGCTGAATTTCAAACCCAGATCTTACTATAAACACCATCTTCTTACATCTCTGTCCAAAATAAAATCTCACTATTTTAAAAACATTGATTTGTTAAAAATTTTAGACCCTTTAACAGTCTTATGGGAGAAATATTAAAAGACACGTGAGTCTTGTGTACAGGCTTCCAAAAAGATTTGTTGTTGTTGTTTTTTAACTTTAGACCCTTGTTTTAAAAGCTTCACATATGAACAAAATTTGCATGTAATTTCACGGGTTTTATGAACTGCCTTAAGCCAATCCATGCAACTTTGGCTTAATAACCCTGCATTAAGGTATTATGAGCCCCATGACATAAAATTCCTTTCCAATACACAGCTTGCTCGGGCCTCCCTGGTCAGACAAAAGGCAGCCCAATGGGGCTCATGTACAGCTAACCAGGGTTTTTCATCGGTAGCAATTGTTGACATTTTAAAGCCGTATAATCCTTTGTTGTTGGGTCTATCCCATGTGTTGTAGGTTGCCAGCATCCATGGCCCCTCCACCCACTGGATGCCAGTAATTACCACCCCTCGCTTGTGAAACTATAAAGTCTCCAGAATTGCTAATGTTCCCTGGGGCCAAAATCTCCCCATGTTGAAAATAACTGAGCTAAACTCACCTGGCTTTCTAAGGCAGGATGATTAACCAGGAGTCCTCACCACTGATGTTCAGAGTTTCTGGATTTATGAATGTTTGTGTTTGTTGAGCCTTTAAAACCTCTCTTGTCAGAGATGTGGGTCCTTGGCAGCTGCCAAGCTGACTAGTTTTGTTTTTTCTCCCCAGTGGCAGAGGAGGTAAGGATGAGTAGGGGTTTGGGAGCAACTGTGCTCATAAATGCTTTCAGCTCACATCTTACCACTTAGAGGTCAATTTTAGTTAACAAAATCCTCCCTTAGAAGGTGGTTTAATCTTCCGTTGGTCAGGGAGTTGCATTCATACCTAATGGTGATTTTAACAAGGGCCTGAAAAAACACACTGAGTCTTTGAAAGCACTGGGTTTTGACTTAAACCTTGAAGGAAAGAGTTGGGTGTGTTGTATTCTGTAATCTCTAAAGTCATCAGGTGTCTGAGAGGTTGAGATCTGAGAGGCCACTGAGGTAGATGTCACTTATTTTACAGTTGTGGGCAGTGTCCTGCCTAAACAAATAGCGATTAGTTCCACCCTCTCTTTTCCCCTTCACCCCTCAGTTTTCTATTCCTTCTAAGGAGAGAACGAGGATTTGGGGAGGTGGGGGGGAGGTATAGACCAAAATAGGAGTGCACAGTAGAAATAACTAAGGGTATCACATGAATTAATCTCATTTGCAGCTCATCACAGCCCTTGAAGTGAAATTTTCATTTTATAGTTCAACATAGAGAGTCTCAGAGATGTTACAGACTTTAATTTCAAACATTCACTAACGGTTAAACTCAGGACTTGAACCGAGGTCTGGAGCTATGGAATCAGGAATCCTACCTGTCGCACTCTTCTTGCTCCTTTTCTCCATCCTCCTCTCCTCTTCTACCTTCTTCTTTCTCTTATTCCGTGCTTGAAAGTGTTTGTGAAGGGTACTACTCAATAGATAAAAAGTATGAACATAAAACATAAAATGTAATAACTAACTAAATCCCTATGATCTACCACTCAATAATTAAGGTGTTACCAAGGCATTGTAGGTACTGCTGTGATCTTCCCTTTTTCTACGTCTCCTCTAGAGATACTATTAGTGTAATTTAGTGCTTTATCATTGCCTTGCCTTTAGTATATATAACATATACATCTGAACAACATATAATCAAAAACAGCTAGAGGTCTTGGGCAGGTGGAGTTAAAGGAATTACCAGCTCCCTTTAAGTGAAATTTGCTCAGCCCTAAGTCAGGTTCCCATCCCAAGCAAGTGTCAGAAAACATGCAAGATGATCCCATTTTGTGTTTTTAAAGAAGCTCCCAGGCAAGAAAACTCAGTGTGTTTCTAGGAGTCACTCAGGTTTACTATCAGCTAAGGGACATTCATTGTTACTGTTCTAAGGTATACTATCCTTTGAATATGCCGTAATATCCATTTTTCCCATCAGTGGATAATTGTGTCCTTTTCACTTTTTTCCATTCACTTTTCTCTGTTATGGAGAATGCTGGTACACTGTGTGTACATGTTTCTTGGTTCAAGAAATATACACCGAGGCCTGTCTCCTAGTATACAGGACTTAGGCCTAGAAGGGGGATTGCTGGGTCATAGAGTATAAGAAAGTATAGCTCTACAAGATGCTGCCAACTGCGTTTCCCGAGGATTTTTCCAAATTCTACTCTACCAAGAATAAATGTCTTTATTGATGTTCATCCTCTTCTACACTTAGTGTTTCAGACCCTCTGCCAATCCAGTGGGTGTAAAGTGGTGTCTCATTATGCTCTTAGTTTGGAGTTTTCTGATTACTAATGAAGCTGAGTGTCTATCCGTACATTTATTTGCCGTTTGAGTTCCCTTTTTTCTGTGAAATGACTTCCTATATTTTTAGCCATTCCTAGTTTTATTATTGATTTTTAGGAGCTTTAATATTTTAGATTCTAATACTTTGGTTTTACAAGTATCTTATCCCAATTTGTGGCTTGTCTTTAGTTCTACATAGTGCCCAGGACTCCTGCTTTTCACACTACATCTTAGCTTCTCAGGAAGAGTAGCATTTTTGTTCAAATTCATCTTGTCCAGTCTTTTCATCTCAATCTTTAATTATAGAACACTGATTAGTGTATTCCTCTGTGCGTTTTTCTAATTTTCTCTGATGCTCAGCTATAATCTTCAGTAAGTATAGAAACTATTGTAAAGGAGTTGGCAATAAAGATGTGCTGAAAATAGGAGCGTTTCAGAGAAAGCAAAGTGGAGGGTGGGGTGAGAACCAGCCAGGTGGCAGCAAATGGACAATTAACTTTTGGAGGCAAAGCCGGATGTATGAGGTAGAAAATTGGTCTCTTTTGAGAATGAGACTTACAATAGGTAAGTTGTTTGCCCCTGGTTCTACAACTCCTTCTTTCAGAGACCAAATCAACTAGATTTATCTCCCCCAAATCTGTTTCTCTCCCCCCACCGTGCTGGAATTCTAATAATTCAAAATTGATTAGGGTTGGTAAACAAAACCCCCAGGTACCAGTTTTTGTGGTCTTTGCTTACTTCTAAGCACCAGGTCTAAAGGAAAGAGTCTGTTCCAATTAATTTCTACCTTAGGGACTGGGGCTTTATTTGGAGGTTGGAGAATTCCACTTAAATGTTGGAGAGTGGCTTCTGGGAAGGAAAGAAGCAACATTTTGTACTCCCAACCAGATGGAAAAGGTAGTTCTAGCTACTACTGATTCTTTGAAGGAACGGAGGTGCGTGGGTCTTTGAAATTTGAACAAACTGCTTGTTCTGTCCAACTACTCCTGTTTTCCTTCAGATTGGGCTAAGAATACCTTGGCAAAATAAATGTGATTATAGTCATTTACATGCCTGTTCAACATTTGTCTAATAACCATGTAGCAGAAAAATGAGTCATGTTGTTAAGCATGTATCAGATTATCTTGCTGTTTCATTTGGGTATGATATTAATGTGTGAGCAGTGTGTTTGACCTTTGGTTGAGCCAGGTGGTTTGGGTGAATGCTCACAGGCAGTGCAGCAGAATTGAAAAACCTTAGATATCGGGGGGAAAAATATTTTTTTGACTTTTTTTTAAATGTTTATTTTTGACAGAGAGAGAGAGAGAGAGACAGAGCATGAGCAGGGGAGGGGCAGAGAGAGAGGGAGACAGAATCTAAAGCAGGCTCCAGGCTCTGAGCTGTCAGCACAGAGCCTGACACGGGGCTCGAACTCACAGACCTCGAGATCATGACCTGAACCGAAGTCGGATGCTCAACCGACTGAGCCACCCAGGAGCCCCTGGGGGAAATATATTAACTGCATGGTAAGAAAAAAACTGGTTTCTAAACTGGACTGAGACAATCTCCAGCTTTGTTACTAGGTGAAAATTCTTTTGAGAACCCATTCTGTTTTAAAATGGGTGTAATATTCAACTTCCAGTAGTGCTGTGAGGATAAGCAGAGATTTGTATATAAAGGCTGATACCAAGTGTATCCTCAAAATGGTAATTAAAATTTATCTATTACTGATATTCTTTTTTTTTTTAATCAAAAATATTCAGGGTGTGTGTGTGTCTTTTGTTTTTTTGATTTTTGCTTTTTTTCCTTCATTAAATAAAGCTGTAACCATCTAATCCCCTTGCCCTGATTATAAGAAGGAGGCAATTTTCAGATGAACCTGTAGATCATTTTAAAGCTAGGATGGGATTATAGCTCTTTAAAATACAAAATAACTTTTTTTTTCTTCTGCTAGTCTCTGTGGGAAACATTAGTGAGAGGATGTGCTGAGGAAAAAGAAAGCATTTTTTAAATAGAAGCTTTAAGGTTTATAGAAATGATTAATGATTGTTTAATTGCTAAATCTTAGAGAATTAGCTAGAATATATTACTATCAATCATTTAACCAAACATTTATTGAAATACAATGGAAAGAACATTAGGCTTTGGGCCCAGGACTGAGTTTGAATCCTGGCTCTTTTATTTTCTGTTTGTTCAAGCTTAAACATATTATTTCACCCTCTGAGTCCCATTTTCCTAGCCTGTGACATGAAATCTGAGAATTTTTTTAAATAATGCATGTGAAATTCATGGTATAAAACTTGGAAAAATGTAGGCTCTCTACATGATAGATGCCATGAGAATACTAATGATAGTTGGTTAAATGTGGAGGTATAGTATTAGGATAGAGATAAATAAAATACAACAGTTTTCCTCAAGCAATTTGACATATTATTGCAGTAGAGAAATAAAGTATCATTGAGCATGTGCTAGAATAAGCCTATGTGTCTATGTGCAGAATGTTGTAAAGTCATGCAGAAATATAAATTATAAAATTATAAACTGATGAATTGGGTATAAAAAGAATGATAATTTGGGCAGAAAGCAGGAAGGATATCGACAGTAGAATTGAATTTTTTAAAGTGGGTAAGGCAAGGAATAGTAAGTTCAAGCAACAGCAAGCCACTTAATATGGCTTAGCAAACTCTAGAATTTTACCTTTCAAAATTTAGTGTAAAAATTACCTGGAAAAATTCTAAAGAATGCAATTTTCTGGCTGCCTCCTCAGAATTTATTTAGTCTTGTGTGAAGTAGCCTCAAATCTACATTTCAAAAAACATTTTTGTAATGTTTTTGAGAGAGAGCCTACATGAGTGGGGAGGGGGCAGAAAGAGAGGCAGCTAGAGGATCTGAAGTGGGCTCTGTGCTGGCAACAAAGAGCCCAATGTGAGGCTCGAACTCACAAGCTTTGAGATCATGATTTGAGCCCAAATCAAAGGTGGATACTTGACCAACTGAGCCACCCAGCACCCTACCTTTTTTTTTTTTTTTTTAAGCACCCAAGTGTTCTTAATATAGATGGTCTTCTGACAATCCTTTGTAAATGCAAGAACCTAACAAGGTGGAAACCACGAATTGGAGATATTTGAGTTAGGGAATCAAATTAGGACATTATGAGCAGTGTCCCAGTGACAGAAAGTCAGAGTGAGCTTGAAAAGGCTTTTATAAGCTATTAAGAGTATAGAAAATAAGGGGCGCCTGGGTGGCTCAGTCGGTTGAGCATCCGACTTCGGCTCAGGTCATGATCTCGCGGTCTGTGGGTTCGAGCCCCGGATCGGGCTCTGTGCTGACAGCTCAGACCCTGGAGCCTGCTTCGGATTCTGTGTCTCCCTCTCTCTCTGACCCTCCCCGCTCATGCTCTGTCTCTCTGTGTCAAAAATAAATAAAACATTAAAAAAAATTTAAAAAAATATAGAAAAATAAGAAAATCTGGTGGCATGTTGGCTATAGAAAATGAGGGAAAATTCAGCCTTGAGTAAAACTCTTCTTTCCTGTCAAACCTACCATTTTCAAGGGAGAGCCTGGTCCTAGGTATCCATTCATACATCTAACCTTCCATCCATTTATAGTTTTCTAAATTAGTGTTTATTCATTTGGTCCAATGTGGGGAAAAAAAAAATGATGGCAATCTCAATTATCATCTATATTAACTAAGAAAGACTAGAGAGAGTTAGTATTAATTTCCTTACAGAGAAATGATCATCATTTTGAATGCACAGTAAAACCTTGGTTTGTGAGCATCATTTGTTCTGGAAACATGTTTGTAATCCAAAGCACTCGTATATCAAAGCGAATTGCAAGAACTATTGGCTCCATTGTGATTATGTGAAATTCAGTGTCAGGTACAACTTTATTGCAAAACATCACTTGTTTATCAAGTTAAAATGTATTAGAAGTGTTCATCTTGCAGAACAAGTTCTTCACAGTCCAAGGTTCTACTGTTTTTAACATTCTATTGTATACAGGCTTATTGCAGTGAGTAGGAGAAGTCAGCAGTCGTCATGGCTAATCCTTGTCTCCTATTTGTTTTAATGTAGGTCTCAACACTTTTCTTCTCTACCTCTTATTCTCTTATTGGGGAAGGTCTACACTTACTACATTGATGCTTTCACACAGAGAAATGCTTTGGTAGCGTTTCATTTCTGTGGGTCATTCTTTTTGAGATGCAAATATAACTACAAATGATGCTATGTTAAAGATTCATTATCAGTTCATACCTGTGTTTGATGAATCTATAAAATCCTTTCCTGTTGGCTATCCAGGTGAAGCAACTCCCTACCTTTAGTGTATGGTAAGGACTTTCTGGGAGTGGGGGGAGGTAAATGAGGGTTTAGAGTTGTTCTTTATTGAGGAAGGGGAGGGGTGGAAATTCTGCTAGTCTTCTGTCTGGGGCTATAGTGTCATTACCACTAGAGACATGGTGGCCATTAAACATATTAAAAATATACTAACCGTTCTTGTTAGATAAAAGCAAACTGAAGCAATAGCATACCATTTTATAAAAATCAAACACCCCAGGTATGCAAAAGTGAGCAGTACTGATATATTTCCAGTGCTATTAAGAGGAGGAACATGAAAGCTGCTTAAATAGAGCTGGTGGGAACATGGAGTGCTACAACCATTTTAGAAAGTAAGTCCTCAGCCTCCATTACAATGTAAATGTGAGCCTAGTTGTGAAACAGCACTCTTCTAGGAATTAATAAAATGTAAAATCACCAATATGGAAGATTCTGTGTATAAATAGATGATACCTTATCGGTTCTAGTGACTCTCAAACTGGAAGCATCTTGAGTGTCTGTTGATAGGAGAATGGTTAAGAGTTACAGTGCCTGTTCATGAAGAAATATTACTCAGCTATTAAAAGAATGAGTTGGATCTATATCAACTCAGGAATGTCCATGATGTATTATAAGTGAAAAGAGGAAGATGCAGCATTCAGGAGATGGAACGTTGTGATCTTTGTGATAAACAAGGTTTGGAAAGACAGTGATCAAGCTCTCATAACTTTGGTTACCTCAGAGTGGAGAGATTGAGAGTGTATATGTGTACCATTTATATATATTTTTTGGCAACCGTATATTGCTAAGTTTAATATGAAAACATACAACTCAGTGTACCACAGAGGATGAGTTTTGGTAAAGAAGGTAGAAACTACCTGATGATCAAGTTCAATATAGGCAACCTATTACAGATGACCTGCATATGCAAAATGACGACTTAAAAGCTGGCAGTTTTTTTTAAATTTTTTTTTCAACGTTTATTTATTTTTGGGACAGAGAGAGACAGAGCATGAACGGGGGAGGGGCAGAGAGAGAGGGAGACACAGAATCAGAAACAGGCTCCAGGCTCTGAGCCATCAGCCCAGAGCCCGACACGGGGCTCGAACTCACGGACCACGAGATCGTGACCTGGCTGAAGTCGGACGCTTAACCGACTGCGCCACCCAGGCGCCCCAAAAGCTGGCAGTTTTGACATGAACAATATTTGATGCCAAGAACTAGAAATATATTTTGATCAATTTCTTGCACGATTTGTTTTTATTTAAAAGTAAAGCCTTTCTTACAAAAATAAGGGATCATTGCCAAGAGACTTGAAATTTTGAACAGAAATTCTGGGAAGCCAGAAGTCTCTGGGTAATGTATGAGTCAGAGGGAAGGAATCTATCACTATCTGGACAAAGCTTTTCTCTAAAAACATAAGCAGGCCAATAGGTCATGGATGGTCGATTACTTTATTTGCAATGACATAAGTAAATATTAACAGGACTACTCTCTTCAGAATAATTGATGACTAGTTAAAAAGAAATAATTGTACATTTATTATTCAGAGTGTTAAGGGGTTGATTTTACCTTCCTCTTTTATTCTTCTTGCACCATTTCTTTCTCAGATGTAGATCTTTAGAAAAGACTTTCTGGGAAATCAAGGAAGTGAGAAGCTTTCTAATGAAGACTTATTTTTCCCCAGGGAAGGGATAGCTACTTTGCACTGATAAGCTCTCATTTTTATCATTTAATTTTGTAATAACTCAACACTTAGAATCATTCCTCATCAAATCCAAATGATATAACTTTACATTACTTTTGCTTGATCATCATGTCATACTTTTTTGCTCATTTATATATTCACGTTTGTTTTTAAAGTTTATTTATTTGGAGAGAGAGTGCAATTGGGGGAAAGGCAGAGAGAGAGGGGGATAGAGCATTCAAAGTGGGCTCTGTGCTGACAGCAAACAGCCCTGTGTGGGGCTCAAACTCACCAACTGTGAGATCACGACCTGAGGTGAAGTCAGACGCTTAATTGACTGAGCCATCCAGGTGCTCCTACATTCAGTACACATTTATAGGTCACCATATTTAGGAAAAGGGAAGGGTCTGAGGGTACAATAAAGAACAAAACCAAGTCTTGCCCTCATGGAACTTGCCTTTTATCAAAGTGATTATCCAACTGAGTGCTGTCTCTGTCACGTGACCTCTACACTCAGACTCAAAGACTTGGCTTCAGAACGTCACTATATTGCTTCCATCTAGATGACATTTTAGATTTTATACCACATTGAATATAATTTGTAATCTGGAATTTTCACTTTATAATACCTCATGTGATGCTTTATCTGCTGATTTATTTTTTAAATTCCTGTTTGCTAATAAAGAAACTAAAGCTTAGATGCGTTAAATACAAAACTTATTTATTCACTCAGGCGAAAAATGTGTGCTTACTGAGTCCACTGTTGCTGGGTATTGGAATGGTAACAGAACAAAAAAAGCAAAGCAGTAGTTCCATGCTATGCTACAGATAGGGCTGGCTTCACGGAGAAGCAAGCTGTGTCGTCAGACGGGGTACTATGTTTAGAAGACCCTGCACTTGATTTAATGCTCTGCTCTCACTGCCTAGATACTCAGTTTTAATTTTGAACTTGTGTTTTGTAACTGAAGTGCATTGAAACAATGACGGATGCCTATGAGAGTAGGAGATACGCACAATGTTCATGACCACCATCATTCCTTGCCTCCATGTTGGCATATGGTGTTTGTGACTCCCCATGAGAACTGAATTCTAGCGGGTCCTTTATGCTCCAGGTGACATGGAGTAAGAGATACAACTGTGCCACATTCCGACTCTGGGAGGACACCTAGAGTCCTCTGCATGGCCACGTTTTCTGTTCAATAAGAACTTGTTTCAAACACAGAAAGAAGGCAGCGATGTTCTAAAGAAACACAGTTCTGAGGGCCCTATCATATTTCTTTACTCCCGTATTACTTCCCTGTATTAGCCAATCACTTGCTTCAATGTGAGGACACAAAAGTAAAAGGACAGACAGGGAAACTCCTGGTTCCTTTTCCTGTCATCCTTCCTTACTCATCAGTAAATGGAGGTAGAGAGTATTAGTGGAATTGGTGTATATCAAAAAGTGTAATGAAAAACTGGGATAGTTTTGTGTGGTATTTCCATTGTTCTGTTAAGAACAAAATACAGCGGGCACCTGAGTGGCTCAGTTGGTTAAGTGTCTGATTTTGGCTCAGGTCATGATCTCATGGTTCATGAATTTGAGCCCCCTGTTGGGCTCTGTGCTGACAGCTTGGAGATTGTAGCCTGCTTTGGATTCTGTGTCCCCTTTCTCTCTGCCCCTCCCCACCTCTCTTACTGTCTCCCTCTCTTTCCTTCTCTCTCAAAGATAAACATTAAATATTAAAAACATTTTCTCTCTGTCTCCCCCTCTCTCTCTGTCTCCCTCTATCTCTCTCTCTCAAAATAAATAAACTTAAAAAAAAAAACCCAAAATACATAAACATGTACAGGCTGTGAAATACAACATGTGTAATCTGTGATTCTGAAGGAGTTAAGTCCTCCCAAATTGTACAACATGAAGAATGCTATAATTCATGCTAATAAGTTAATTTTTTTATATTTTAAAAATTAGAATAATATTAAGCAGCAAATTAAAACACCATGAGGAGTTTAGACAGAACATGGAATAAAGGGGGGAAAAACCCTTAATTTTTGTACCTTTAGTGGCAATGATTTCCTGTTTTCTGGACAAGTGGTCCCACATTTTTATATTTTACTGGGTCCCACAAATTAAGTCTCAGACTTGGATAGAGGAAGTACATGGTTGACATTTTCTTGATGACACTCAGCCAGAGGGGCAGAGCTGGTATTCAAGTCTAGATGGAGTTAATGTCCTTGCCTTTAACCACTGCAATATATTACACATAAGCTTAGCCATGTGCTTATGGTGGTGCTGGGGACCAAAATGAGGGAGAGAATGAAGTGAGTCATACGTTATAAAGGAGGATGCCTATTTTCCCCCTTTGGCAACACTGTGCAAAGCTGACACTAGACAAATGGCATTGGGGCATCTGACTGTTGGCATTCCCTTTCACTATCTCCCACGTGACTGCTTTACATGGTCCTGTGGCAGGAGAGACCTGTTTGGATATTAAACCACTTGTTTCTTAAACCACATCTTTCAGGCCATCCTCTCATTCTGTTTGCAAATAAATCAGATTCTACATGATGATCATGGTTTATATTCTGGATTGATCATCTGTTGATAATTCTTTTATAATGTATAATATTCCATAAAAATATAGAAAGTATATAAATATTAACAGGAAACTTCAGGATACTTTATTTCCTTTACCTTTCCTTGAAGGAAACTATTATGAACTTGATTTACACTTTTTTTTTTAACCACTACAATTTTGCCTATAGCACTAAGAGAAAAGATGCATGCTGTCATACCTGTGGCATGACATAAACAAAAGTAGACATGGAGAAAACAGTGGTTTGAACACAATATAGAATCTGGAATTTATATGCAAAGTCAGAGAAGAGAGAAAATGCTATTCCAACATGACTTGAAGAAAAGGTAAATTATGAGGCATATAGTTTAAATCTTGTGCGTGCGTTTCATAACCACATTGTTTTCCTTCAACCTCCCCAAATTGTAGCACATTGAAAAAGACAGCCCCTCCTACAGTCCTAGATACTATCCCAACATCAGAATCACAAGGTGTACTGTTTTCAGATATTAAGGTTATACAGCTTTTCACAACTCTAATTGCATTTTATTAGTTTTACATAAGCTAATAATATATACACTACAGAGCATGAAATACTCAAACCATACCTGAATTATTTTCTTGTTAACTGTTCTTCCAAAATTCCTAATGCTCAGGAAAAAAAAAAAGAAATAATATATAATTAGGAATGGAAGTAGAACATTCATACAATACTATCTTACCTCTAGAATGACTGAAACACTTAAGAATGACTTGTCTGCTGAATCAGGAAACAAAATACCAAAACCCAAAACTTTGCTTCTAAAGGCATGTATTTTGATAGATGTATCAGATTGGAAGGTCAGAGAGAGGCTAGAGATTGGACAATATCTCACATATTGTTTTCTAAACATGACACTGGTAGGAGACTGTTGATAAAACAAATGGTTGAAATTAGTACCTGGTTAAGTTGTGCTCCCAAGAGACTGGTGAACACATAGATGTCAGCTTTTAAAGACTTTAGTGGTGCAGCATGACCACTGTGTGCAGACTCTGGTGATACGCTATTTGAGGGACTAACAGAAGACAGTCAAAGCTGAAAGAGCTCTCAACAGGCTGAAAGAATGGATTGAAGTGGAGATAAAACCCCACAGGGGGATAATTGTAAAATCTCT
Source organism: Prionailurus viverrinus (assembly GCF_022837055.1). Taxonomy (NCBI): domain Eukaryota; kingdom Metazoa; phylum Chordata; class Mammalia; order Carnivora; family Felidae; genus Prionailurus; species Prionailurus viverrinus. The sequence goes on from NC_062568.1 coordinate 146,554,240, forward strand.
CGTTTCAAAATATTGTCTAAGTGTAGGATAAAAGAAGAAATGTTCCACAATGTCATACTTTGTGGCTTCGTTGAGTGTGAACTTAAATATTTGTCAATGGTGTGTCGTTACCGCCGAAAAGACAATCCAGTCATGAGCTGCATTAATTTAAGTAGAGAATCTGGGACACTTGGGTGGCTCAGTCGGTTAAGCGTCCGACTTTGGCTCAGGTCATGATCTTGAGGTTTGTGGGTTTCAGCCCCGCATCAAGCTCTGTGCTGGCAGCTTAGAACCTGGAGCCTGCTTTGGATTCTGTGTGTGTGTGTGTGTGTGTGTGTGTGTGTGTGTGTGTGTGTGTGTGTCTGCCCCTCCCCCACTCACATTCTGTCTCTTCCTCAAAAAACAAACATTTAAAAAATTAAAAAATTAACCTAAAACAAGGGGGAGGGATTATTCCAGGATATCAGAGAGCTGTGGGGCTGAGTACACTAATTACACTACATGGGAAACGTATTTAAAAACACACAAAATAAATATTTGAAGAAAATTAGAATATTTTGTCTCTAGAAAGATATTAGGGGTACATGATAGCTGCCTTAGCTGTTTAAAGGGATCATATATGGAAGATGGATAAAATGTATTCTTTGTGACCAAGTAGCTGGAGGACTTCTGAAAAGAAGTCAAGGAGAGGCCACTTTTGATCCAATAGAAGGAATACATTAATTGGAACTCTTAAGAGGCAGGCTGGATACTTTTCCAGGCAGTGAATTCACTTGCACTGAAAGTGTATAAGAAGATACTGGAAATTCAAGTTACCTTTGTAAAAGAGTCCTTCACTGAGGGACAGGTTGTACTAGATAACCTCTCAGCTTTCTTCCAAGTCAGGCTATATTTCAAGTATCAAATTAAAAGTAGGAATTAAGCACCATGTGAATGAAGTCTACATAGCTAATGAGGCAATATCTTTGCCATAATTCAAGCTTTATCACCTAAATTTACCATTGGAATATGCCTTCTTGTCTGCCATGGCACCTAAGACTATCACTCATTGTTTACCATGTATTTTAATCATGGGACACTTATTTGGGATAAGCCGGATTCATAATAAAAATCTTTGTTTACAGAATAGTTGAAACATGTACATAGATGTTATGATTAAATGGGTTCCTTCCCAAATATTAATACCTATAATTTGTCTTTATTTGTAGTCCCAACATTATTTTATATCATAAAAATATGCCTTTAATTAAAAAGTTTGAAGTATAAGTGTTTAATTGGGAAAATAATAACAAGGTAAAATGCTTTTTCCTCCTTTTTTTTTTCTCTTTATAGTTTGCTAGTATGCTGTGATATTAGACTCTGGGATAAATGCTAAAGCTGGCTGGATTTGATCAAAGCCCTTTCTGTCATTTTCATCTCTTAAACTCAAGAAACAGATATGGTCAAAGATGAGGCAACCGAGTTTATCTCTCATGTTCCAGCATCTTTTGTACAGAAAGCTTTATGCTTTCAAAGTCAAATAGAATAGAAAACGAGAACATGATGCATTGTAGTGGAAATATAATTTTGATATGCAGTATCTAATATGAGAAACTATAAATCATAGATATATTCGGTCAAATTGGATCAAATTATAAAGTAAACTTTAATTTTAAATGGGGATGCTAAATTCATCCTCTCTCTAAAGCTTATGAACCAGTTCTAGGCAGATATGTGAATGTGGGTACTAATCCAGGAACAAAACAGCAAAGCAAAACAAACAAACAAAAACCTGAGAAAAACTTCATCAAGTGGAGTCTATGCTACATTATGCTTGGTGCTTCATAATTGTAAACCACAGTAATGCATGTGCCTATGTGTGATTACCAAGTTTTATTTTTCTCAAATGACGAGTTATAAGAAATATCTGTGCAAGGCAGTTAACTCTTTCCAACAGAGGCAGGATATGGAGGTAACTAGTGGAATGAAAGCATTTGGCTTGAGGCCTAGTGCCATTGGTAAACCACAATTTCTTGCACTGCCACTATAATTTAAATTAAGTAGAAGCCAGGCTTATAAACTCACATTATGACCCAAACTTTATGGCCTTTTTATATCTCCTGGGTTCTGATCACAATGAAACTTTCTCCATCTGAAGCAATTTAATGCAAACATTCCTTTGGCAGACTATAAAATGTGATTTTTCAGTCAACCTTTTATAGGTATGTTGGGTGCATATTGTGTGCCCAGTTGGAAAAGGGAAAAAAAAAAAAGAAGAAACAATGACAATGTAAGCATTGAAACATATGTGTTGTGCTCCTATAAAACAGATTTACACATGAAAAAATACTAAGATCTTGCTAGCCCAATTTTGGTTTTTCTCTGCAGAAGGCAGATGAACAAATTTTCAGCTGAACATATTAGTCTGTTAAAGAGCAACACTTTTTAAAAAGCTCGGCAATTAGAAATTTTCCAGCACTCAAATTCAAATTATATACTATCTCCTTCCCAGTCCCAACAAGACCGTTTCTCTTTGCAAGTAGAAAATTCCTCTTTTGCTGGGAGCCTGATGCTAAACAATAACCCACGAACATTTAAGTTGAATAAAAAACCAGAAAATAGCAAAGCTATCACCTCATAATTTTATTATAATAGGTAAGCTGAAAATAATGCCAGATGTTTTAAGAGACTTCTACCCTTAAGAATATGCCGGGGAAATAGTATTGAAAATAGGTTGTTAAAATATGGTGGAGACAGGTGCAGGATTTGAACAGGAAGAATTTGGCTAGAAGGAAAAGTATGGGTTCCATATTTACTGTGTAAACACCCAGAAATATGCATTCATGATGAAATTGTTAGACATCGAAGGTATTAAATGTGATGGCCAGTTGGCTTTTGAGTGGTTGTGTACTAATGCCACTATCAGTTATAGTCTTTCAAATGATGTATTTCAAATAATTTGTAATGGCTCCAGAGAGAATGAAATTGCCAGTCAATTCAACTTTCTCCAGTTCTTCCCCCACTCTTCTCAAAGATCGGATCGTAAGGAGACAGATTGTATTTGCACATGTGATAAAGATAATGAATTACTTTGAAACTAAAATTGGGAGGCAAAGGTGCCAATTATAGTGATTGGAGCACTCGTTGGCATCTTAGTGCTTGGGATATTTTTAAAGTGAGGAGTCAGTTACTACAGGGGAAAAAATGTTTAAAAATGAGACCTTTAATATGGAGAGAGAGAGAAAAAAAAAAAGGGAAACCAACTAAGCTGATGCAGAACTTTGACTAGTAAGACGAACAAGGTGTCCAGTGCCTAGGGTGCGAGGAGACTGACTGATGGAGTAGATACAGAATTCCATCCTGAATTTGGTCTGCTAAATACATTCATAATCACTTTGTTCCATTTGTCTTCCACTGTAGCTGCTCTGTCACTAATGGCTTTTCTACACGTAGAGTGGTTACAGCATGTGTTCATAATTGTACTCGGTGACACTGGACCCAAACTCGAGATTTATGGAGGGCCCCTTGCAGAATGGCCTTTCATAGAGTGCCCCATTGAGGGCCCATTCAGAACTGAGTTGTGGTGCCTAAGCATTGCTAATATAGCAGTGTTGCTCTGGTATTTGTAAATGTCAGCTGTACTTGAATAAAAATATTTTTCATTTCTTTCAAGTAAACACACACACACACACACACACACACACACACACACACACACACAAAACCTCATACCCTTTTTTTCCCCTCAAGTTTCTAGAAGAAGAAAATGAGTGGAGAAAAGGCAGTAGGAATAGCTAAAATGAAGAGCTCCATGACTAAGGTTAAATGAATATTTGGCCACAGCATTTAAGCTCTTCTATGATCTTATCACTTTAAAAATCAAAGTTATTATACTCTAACATTGCTAGTGTGTGGTTTACTTGAGCCTCTTCCCTTAGTGCACCAAATCTATTTGTAGTATCTTACTCTACATCCCGTCATTGAACATTTACAGACTGGTAGCTACACATTGACAATGAATCCTGATGTTTCAACAGCATTGAATATGTATACTAATTTCCTTTTTAACAAGAAACACTTCAGTTTTCAGTTACTTTTACTAAGAAATTATCCAACTGCTACTGAGTCCAAGTAATTAGCCTTTGCTTTTTCCAGAAAAAACTATGATGAAAAATTATAATTTTTCTCATAATGGTGCTCCTGAAACTACCTCTCTACAGTGCTCCCAACTGATGCTTAATGTTGTGTTTTATGATTGAAAAGCATGAATTGTTGCAATTCCATAAAATAATTAGGTTGAAAAATATCCACAGCACTCAAAATTGATTTACAAGAAAATGTCTACTCTCTCCATTTTCAAGTTACACAAGAAAGAAATACCTTAGCACTGGAATTCAATTTGGAAACAAAATGGAAAAGCAAAATAAAATTGAAAAATAAGTCAATAGACTCCCTCCCCCCCCCCCCCCCAACTAAGCATATTTCCAAAAAGTACCACTTGGGGAACTGTGTAATTTCAAAAGTGTTTTCCAGAGGGAGCGACAGATTCTTTTGCCTTCCAGGTTGGCACAACTACTTTTGAGTTTTCTGGGTTACTGGAAAAGTGTCAGGCATTCAAATATATTTGGACATATCCTCCTGAAATTTAATTTACACCAAATTAATGCCTTGATGATGTTGTGTTAGCACATCAGATGTTAATGACATGATATCCACAATAGTAAGCAGAGGACGTAAATTATCTGAAAAAATGGCCATCATAAGGATGACAGCTATAGATCTGATGTAGTTTTAAGAACATGGCACACACATTACAGAGTTCGATATTTGTCCTATTCTCATCTAAAGGATGGCCATTGGCCAGTACTTAATCCAACCTTTTAAAGTGTCCAATAGGATGGTAATTTACATAGTGTAAGGTAATACTCTAATTAAATTGGTGGGGCCATTTCTTTTTACACGATCCATTTTCTTCCAAATTATGCCTAAAAGGATGGAGAAAAAAATAGGAAATTCAGGGATGAAGTCCCAGAGAAACTTCTGTATGAGACAAAGTAGGTTATAGAATGATTGTTTTCTACATAGATTTCCTTTGTCATATTTGTAGGATTTTTTTTGCTGTTAGTTGAGTACTTTTTTGTAATTTGTTCATAATGATTAAAATAATACTTACTATTTTCATTTAGCAACAAAATAAAGATTCCAGAAAATTTAGAATGGAGAAAAGTGTAAAGACAACAATCAATGACATCTTGTAAAAATATTTTATCATAAAAAATTTAGATTTAGTTTACTTTATGCAAAGTATTGTGCAAAGCACCTTAAAAGTTGTAACTTTTTTTCTTGGGAAAGCTTTTTGGCCTGTACTATTTTTATTCCCAAGAAACAAAAAATGTTACCATTTTGGAATAAAACTTCACAGATTTTCCTCAGTGCATGTCAGTTTATACACATATAGAAGCATACTCAAATTTTGTCACAATTAGCATACTTTCCATCATGTTTTGTAACTTCTCAAAACAAATATTTTGTAAATATTTTCCCTTGTTATTAAATATTTTACCACATAACCTTTAGTGTTTGGCTTTCTCTTAATACCATAATTTTGAAAAACTAATTGTTATTTGGCACCTCATTTTCCCCTATGACAAATAAGATAATGAATTATGTAATTATATCTGGATTCATAAATACATTTCAAAATTCTCCACTTTTTTATGGCAAGCAACACTTTAAATTGTGTACAAGACTACTTGTTCTTTGAAATATGTAAACATTTTTTTTTACTTTTTTCATCAGACAGTTGTTCTTTTACTAGCTTATAATTGGTTTCGTATCTGTGGGGTTCTTTGACCATATGTATTTTTTTACTTTTATTTATATTGTGAGAGAGAGATGAGGGAGGGACAAGATGGGAGGGAGGGAGAGAGATAATCCCAAGCAGGCTCCACACCATCAGCACAGAGCCCCACTTGGGGCTCAAACTCACAAACTGAGATGATGACCTGAGCCCAAACCAAAAGTTAGATGTTTAATTGACTAAGCCACCCAGGCAATACTCTTTGACCATATTTTTAAAAATTTTTAGTCAATTGTGAAAAATGTTTCCAGAGAACTGTTTTATATAAACTGAAAAAAAAATATTTTCTTGAATTATATAGTAAAACACTCTATTTCTTAAAGACCTCTAAGGTTGACCTCTTATATCCAACTTTGTAAGATACAGTAAGTAGCCATCTTCTTAAGGTTTTTTAGGAATAAAATAAAAAGTTGTTTTATTCCTTTAACAATTTTTGTTTTAACATTTTTTTTTGTTTCTCTGATTCCTAGTGACTATGGACAAATGCAAAGAGCAGTTATTGACTGTTACTGACCAATGCAGACTGTTACCTGTTTATAGTAATGGAGGGAAACAGTGGTACTTGTGTGAACAATGGTTGTCACCACAGAACTGGTTCTGATCAAAATTATCGCCTAGGTCCTAATCCATTGAGAGCAATAGAGAATATGGCTGTGCCTGGAGATCTCAACTCATTCACCCCATCTGTGAGAGGAATAGAATTAACTTTCCCCCTATATTTAATATCTTTGGGAAGGCTAAAGTGTAGACTGTTGTTCTGTTAGTATATATTTTACTGAGAATTTTAATAACTGTTTCTAACCAGGAAATCCATTGAGACCTTAGCTAATTGTGAATTTAGCTTAGATAATTAACTTACACATCAAACATTTTTTGAGTATCTTCTGTGTACCAAATATTGACATATTTGTTGGGAACATTAAGGTGAAGACAATATCATTTGCTTTCAAGAAGCCTATAGTCCAATGGGGAGGATAGGCATAGATATTTATAATGCAATGTGTTAAGAGTTACAGTTGGAATGTATACAAAATGCTATGGAAGCACAAAAAAATAATCTTAGAGAAGTCACAGAAGAGTTTGCAGAAGTAGGGAAGCAAATTAGGTGAGGAGCTATTACCAGGTGCAAACTTGAAACGCGGCACTTAAAGGGGCCAAAGTTATAGAGAATCTAAAGATCTGGGTGTATATGCAGACTGTACTGACAGATATAATAGACTCTATTCTTGGAAGGGCATGTAAAGGGCCGGGTTCCCATATTTGTACTGTATCACGTGTGTAAAGGCAAGACAGAAGAGACCTAAGCTTCAGATTCCTGTCCAGAATGAGGAGTCTAAGGTCAGGAACTTGGTCCTCCTTGTCCCTTGTCAACATCCTCAAAGAAAAAGGCATATATTAGGCATGTTAATACATAAATGTTGACTGAATGAAGTTCAATTAAGGGCCAAGATCTAAAGACAAAATACCACAAGGTATGAGCAGTTTGCAATATCTGATAGGTTTCAGTGTTCAAACAGATACACAGAGGAACCAACAGCCTTTGGTTTTAGAATGATTCCCATAAATTATATTCACAATCCACATCACATAGTAAATTATTCTTTTCTCAAGGGAATCAATAAAAGCCATTGAAGAATTTATTACACTACACATTACTATGGCCTTATAAAGAGCTTTTAAAAGTATGGACTAATGTTTCAATGTGTCCATGAATTAATAAGTTACATACAATCTCCCACTACATGGATAAATAGGAACATGTTAATGAAGATCTTGGCAGTCAAAGTTAACAAGAGAAAGATTTTATAAATGGGGTTACTAACTCTCCTCTTTTGGTTGTGGAATCCCAAATAACTAGAAAAACAACATGATCATCTTTAGCTTGCATATATTTCCCTGCTTGTATGAGAAAGATTAAAAAGTAATTTATATTATTTATTTAGGTAACTGACCTTTTAGCAGATATATATGGATTAATCCTCTTCAGTGATGATACAGTAGAATAATAGGGTACTTCAGGTTTATGATGGGGATGCAAAAAATGTCTGAAATTGTAGCTGAATCATAAAAAATAGGGAAACTAGTTTGTGGTTGCATGTATGTTTCTTATAATCAAATTCTTTGAAAAATAATGCTGAATACATGTTCAATATATATATGTTATATATATATTATACATCTACTTAAATATTCCATTACAGAGACATCATCATTCCTTGATCCGTCTTGTATAGGCAAAAACAGATCTAGTGTCTCAGCATATTTTTACATGTTTTTATGAGGCAGGGAGTAAGTGGGGAGACACAGGGGTGGCATGAAAGAAATGGAATGGTCTACAGTGGAGACCAGTTTGTTTATTTTAATTAGGTGGTGGGGAGAGTTATTTTATTTTAGATTTAATAAGGAGTTAGGAGGTTATTTTGAAATTTATCCTTACCCCACTCCCCAGATCATTAGTCTTCATTTTTCTTTACAAAACCACACAGATTTATAGCTCATAAATTATATTTTCTCTCAGATTTATTGTCAAATGCTTTTTTAATCCTGAAGAGAAAAGTAAGGTGATATGCATTTTAAATAAAATAAAAATTTGTCTTCAGGCTAACTTGCAGGTTAGTAATTCAGGAGACGATAAAAAGAAAATACATAGCTGTGGTTTACGTGAGCAAACCAATCTGTTTCCTGAGTGGATATGCAACTGTTCAAACTGTAGCTCAGTGCATTAAATAATGTTTGGAAAAGGCCCCCTGGTTATTTGCAAACCATGTTTAGATTTAAACTTAATATTTTGAGCCCAAGAGAAGGGGATCACCATAAACTCGCCTCATCTGTCAAACACACAATACACAAGAGGATTCTGGTAGGATAGGATTTAGAACCAGCTGCCAAAGGTGATAAGAACTAAAGCAGATTTGGAGAAATTTAAATATGGCTTAATTTAACATTTAAAGTCATTAGTAAAGTGCAAACGTCACTGATAGGCTATAAAAAAATAGAGAACGAAGGTTCTGAATACTTTATGTGGTTTGCTGTAGGTAATATCTGAAAGAAGCTTGTACTACATTTTTATGTGTAGTGCTACAAATTTGCAAATAGCAATGCCAGTACAAATGGGATTTTGCCAATGTTTTGACTTTCAAAAATCCCAATTAAGATAACTAATTAAATAGGAGTATAATTTCTCAAGCACATCTGCAGTAGTGACTTGAGTCATTGCATATGAGAGTGTGTGTAGTAACTAAAAGCAATATTAAAACTGAGGTAAGACATTTTAACCAAAATCCAACAAATGCTAATTAAATATATAATCAGATGCCAGTGTGAGATGTAAGAAGTCATGATACTTTTTAATATAAATACATGCTGCATTTACACAAACTCAGAGCAAAGGCATTGACGTGTTTCATTCTGAGTTACTTGAATCACAGAATCTTAGTTAGGAGCTGCCACCAGGGATCACCTAATCTAGGGTCCTGACTGTCTTAAGGGATGAATTTTTGCCAATTCTTTGCTAATAGTTCTCCTGGGAGAATAAATCCATCTATTGCTTTATCATTCTTATAGCTACAAATAACTCACTATTTCCAAATCATACTTAACCTAAATTTCTTAACCAGTTTAAAAATTAACAGGAACTTTTTCCTTTCAAAAAAAATTTTTTTTTTGTGAGAGCAGGAAGGGGGGAAAGAATCCCAAGCAGGCTCCACACTATTAGCTCAGAGCCCGATGAGCGGCTCGATCCCATGAGCTGTGAGATCATGACCTGACTCGAAATCAAAAGTTGGAGCCTCAATGACTGAGCCACCCAGGTACCTCTGTGGTTTGCTGGAGGTGATTTCTGAAAGAAGCTTGTACTACAAGCTTTTATGTGTAGTGCTGCAATATGTACTTTAAGTACCGAGTGAATACATACTTTCAGTAATGAATGTCTCTATGGAGGTATTTCAGTGACCAAGAGAATAAGTATAGCTGGGTAAAGAAAATGGAAGGAAAAAAAAGTTCCCTTCACTCTGGAACGTTAGGATCAAATAGATCTCTCAGTTTGCACACGTTAGATTTAGGTATGTAATAAAAATTTCATGTATGGCAAAAGGGAATAGAAAAATAATGTAGCCTAATAAAAATAGCTAATATTTATAAAAATAATACTCCAGACACTGTTTTAAGCTCTGTCGATAAACTAACTTATTTCACCTTTAGAAACCCCTGGGAGAAAGCTAGATGTTCTGCTTCATACTGGTGAAGAGACTGTGGTCCAGAGATGTCAACTGCTCAAATCACCACAGCTATCAAGCAGTGGGGTCAAGTTTCTAATCCAGTGTCTGAGTCGTGAGCTCCTTCTTTGACCACCTAATCTACCTCTAACCTACCATTCTCCAGGAGTCTGGGGAGAAATCAATTAGGTTATCTCTATTAAGTCCAAAGGGAAAAAAGCCTCTTGTAGAACAGATGTTCCAAAAATATTAATTTATACGGTGACAATGATGTGATGATTAGAGCTTGTGATCTCTTGTACATTCCATCTTTAGGTAGTGTGACTTATAAACCCAGAGATTTCAAGAATATGTATAATACGTTTGGTCACATTTGGCAGTCAATTTGGGTTCGCTTTTTTTCTTCCTGTAAGACTCTCCTATGCTAATAAGTCAACAGCTTTTATGGAGCATCTGTATTATGTGTAAAGTATTCTCACACAAAATGCTTTGCCTTAGAGAAACTTGTATCTGACTTGATAAGTCAGAATATTCTACTTGCATGAAAGATTGAATACTTTAAAATCAACATAAAACAATTGCAAATTAATTTAGTGCCAACTGCACATACGTAATAATTCACATTTGTATTGCTTGCCTGACGGTACATACGTAGAACTCACATTTGCATGATGCTTTATAGTCTTCAAAATACTGTAACATTCATAATCTCATTTGATCCCTAACCATCTTTAGCTACTTAAATCTCTGTTGAATTGCAGACACATATTTTCAACTGCTTCTAGACATGTCTACTTGAAAACTTCATATACTACTATTTCTCAATCTTTCCAAAATCAGGCAGCTTACTTTCCTGCTGAAACTCAGCACTTTTTCCTTCACTTTCTGTCTCAACTGCAAAATGATGACCTTACTTATTATTACCTATAAAGTTTACATATGTATTCCATTTTGTTGGGAAGACCAGTAGTATCTTTACTAGGTGTGAGGACGCAGGTATATTAACGTGCCTAGCTCATAGTAGGTACTTGAAAAAATACTGGTAGAATAAATACATTCTAATTTTATAGAAGAAACTGAGGCTTGGGAAATTGCCTAGTGTGTTAAAACAAAGTAATTTAAAAGTGTGAACAGAGAAAGTAAGGAAAAGAGTAGTACAATGTTCGTTTTATCCTGAAAATGTATCTGAGACCCACACAAACCAACATGGAACGTATTCTCCATCACTGCCACGCCTCCTTCTCTACGTTTTGTCAAGATGCCCATCATATAGTAATGCCCGCCCTGCTCAGGGTGCTTAGAACCTACTGTCACCATGTTTTCAAGGCTTTAGAAAAATGAAAAATATACTTGTTTTTAATACTTCAAGATAGCTGTTCTAAATGGAAACAGAACTAGTTAGGTAACCCATCTTCAACTCTTTACCCACATCTCTACTTGAAAATACAGTGTTGGATTATAGATTATAAGCACCACAGAAGATATACTTCAGTAAGTTTTGACGAAAACACTGAGATTTACTTTGGCATTGACCCTGAAAAACTTTATAGAGAAATGTCAAGTTCCTGTTTTGCTAAAGGGAGATCAGGGGAATTTTTCCTGAAACTCTTTGCTGGGCTTTACTACCAAATGGGAATATGAATTACATTTAAGAGTTTCTACAACTGGGTTTAATCCCTAACTAGAGGGATGCATGCATGAGTGCATGTGTGTGTTTCCACCTCAAGCAGGGATCTATTATTCCTTCCCCTAATGAGACAGATTTCATCTTGCCCTGGGTTACATAGAAACAGAAGCCCTGGCATAAAACTTTCACACTTTGATAAGAGAAGATATATTTCTAGGTAATAAAGTTTTCTTAAGAGCAAATCAAATGTCTGTGTCAGTGTTCTTGAGTTTCTGGATATTTTGGAAAACCCCGACAACTCCCCAGAAAACTCACAATATCTTTCTAACTTTTGGCTTCATGCCCATAATCTGCAACTGGGACTTTTTGAGCTGTTATATCAGATGATGTAACCTGACCTTTGGGATTGAGAAAAAAGTAGTTTATCCCATCCCGTGTGCATGGGAACTTAGTGCCATTCCTCATATCTCTGGGCATTTTTGTGGAGAGGGTTATCTCCTATTGTTCCAGGTCTATACTCTGAGTATATGTGCTGAAATATTGCTGTTACAGATCGAGTCTTAGAGAATGTGCTATGCTGTTTTCTCATTCTTTGGCCCTGAACTGTGAAAATGGTCACTTACTTTCTTCCCAAAACATCATTCACACCAGAAATGTGTGTATCTTACACACAAAGGCTTGAGGTGATAGAATTTACAGCATAGTACTAAATAGCATTAAAGTGCATATTGAACATTAGATAATGTCTTTCGCAAAGCTTGTGTCTTGTTTCCAGTAAGCTTCTGGACATCACTATCTTTCTGTTTCTCAGAATCTGTGATGGTTAATTTTATGTCTCAACATGGCTAGGCTATGGTGACATTTTAAGGTCAAACACTAGTCCAGATGTTGCTGTGATGGTATTTTATAAATGTAACTAATATATAAAAATCCTCTGATTTTATGGAGATTATCCTTGAAGGGAGGGTGGTCCTCATTCAATCAGTTGAAAGCCCTACTAGCAAAAATCCAGGTTTCCTGGAGAAGGAATTCTGCCCCAACACTATACCATAGAAATCCTGCCTGAGTTTCTAGCTTTGCTGGCCTGCCCTACAGATTCTAGACTCCAGACTGCAACTTGAATTGAGTGTCCAGGCCTATGGATTTTGGACTTGCCAGCCCTCCAATTATGTGAGCTAATTCCGTAAAATAAATTTTTCTACATGTGTGTATAGATATTCTATTTTTTCTGGTTCTCTGTCAGAGTTCAAGCAATGCATCCTCCCTCCTACAACTCTTTCTCCACACATACCTCAATTTTCCTTACTTTTCATTAGTATAAAATGTTTTTGTAATTCCTAATCTGCTCGTTGCCTACTCTTGCATATAAACAAAACAAAACTCATTGTTGGGACACCTGAGTGGCTCAGTTGGTTAAGTGTCCATTGGTTCAGGTCATGATCTCAAGGTTCATGAATTTGAGCCCTACATCGGGCTCTGTGCTGACAGCTCAGAGCCCTGGAGCCTGTTTTGGATTCTGTGTCTCCCCCTCTTTCTGCCCCTCCCCCACTCACTCTCTGTCTCTCTTGCTCTCAAAAATATTTTTTTTTAACTCATTGTTTTCTGCTTGCCAGTGAGCCATTGACTGCAGGACTCAGTTTAGTGACAAGGATTAACTGAAAGAATTTGATACCTCCTCTTTGTCTTCCTTATGCCTCCAAGTCTCTGTGGGCTCTCTGTAGGGAGCTCTATGGAGCTTGTTCATCTATGACTTGAGTTATGCCACCTGCCTCAAAAAGGTGAATGTATCAATAGTCAAATTTGAATTGAAATAATATTTTTATCACATATATAGATAGCCACCTATAAAAATTTTTGTAAAGCAACTAAGCCCAGTATTTTGTCCTGCCTTAGTCGTAATTCCTTATTTGTCATTTCTTCAAAACAAGGTCATTATAACCTAAAAAATTTGATATATACTGAAAACATAGGTTTTAGAATTAGGTAGAGACGGCAGAAATTGTAATTCTCTTTTGAAATCTTGGTAATATTACTTAACCTCTATATACCTTTTTCCTGCATTTTCCAAATAGGGATGATAATGTTGCATTTGCCAAATGGGGATAATAATGCTGCATGCTGGGTTTATAGAATTTTTCAGAGCACTAGGTAAATAACATTGAAGAATCTTGCCTATCTTCTTCTTTTTTTAATGTTTGTTTTTTGAAAGAGACAGAGAGACAGACAGAGAGACAGAGACAGAGAGAGAGACAGAGCATGAGCAGAGAAGCAGCAGAAAGACAGGGAGACACAGAATCCAAAGCAGGCTCCAGGCTCTAAGCTATCAGCACAGAGCCCATCATGGAGCTCAAACTCAGGAACTGCAAGATCATGACCTGAGCCAAAGTTGAACGCTTAACCGACTGAGCCACCTAGGTACCCTGCATCTTGCCTATCTTCTAACACTAAGTAAATACTTCACAGATTTTTTTTTTAATGTTTTTTTTTGTTTTTGTTTTGTTTTTTTTTTTTTTGAGAGAGAGTAAGTAGACAGGGGCAGAGAGAGAGGGAGACACAGAATCCAAAGCAAGCTCCAGGCTCTGAGCAGTGAGAACTGTGAGATCATGACCTGCGCTGAAGTCGGACGCTTAACCGACTGAGCCACCCAGGTGCCCCAATACTTCACAAATTTTAAAGTTGGATGCTTAACTGACAGAGCCACCCAGGTGTTGCAAAATAAACATTAAAAAAATTTTACGTATATAACATTGTATTATAAATATTATTAACTGTAGGTGTTGTGATGTATAGCAGATCTCTAGAATTTATTCATCTTGTGTAAGTTAGGACTTGACATCCATTGAATGGCAACTCCCCATTTTGCCCTTCCTTCAGCACCTGTGAAGCACCATTCTTCTCTCCTTCTGTGGGTTTAACTATTTTAAATACCTTGTGTTAGTGAAGTCCTTCATTATTTGGCCTTTGGTGACTTATTAAACTTAGTATAATTTCCTCAAAGTTCCATCCATGTTACATGTTACAGGATTTCATTCTTTGAGTATGAATTTTATTTCACTATATTTATATACCACATTTACTTTATTCATTCTTTGATAGACATTTAGATTGTTTGCACATCTTGGCTATTGTGAATAACATTGCAATGAACATGGGAGTGCTAATACCTCTTTGAGGTCCAGATTTCAGTGTTTGGGTAAATACACAGAAGTGTGATTGCTGAATCATATGGTAGTTGTGTTTTTTTTTCATTTTTTGAGGAACCTCTAAACTATTTTCCATAGTGGCTGTGTCATTTTGCATTCACACCAACAATGTGGGAATCATCCTCGCCATCACTTGTCTTTTTTTTTTTTTTTTTTTTTCTAACCGCCCTCCTAACGGGGTGAGATGATATCTCATTGTGGTTTTGATTTGCATTTCCCTGATTAGTGAGTTTGAACATCTTTTCATATACCTGTTGGCCACTTCTATGTTTTCTTTAAAGAAATGGCTCAGTTCTTAGCCAATTTTTTAATCATTGTTAGGTTTTTGTTTGCTTATTTTGCTCTCGAGTATTGAGTTGTAGGGATTTCTTAGATATTTTGGAAATTAACCCTTTATCAGATAGCAGGGTTTTTCACTTGATCTACACTGGACCTGGAAAAAGGGTTGCAGCAAGTGCTTATATGCTAGTTCAAACACCATGTTTGCTTTCAGTAGCCTTTAGCCTTCTAGAATATGTCAGGCCCTGTCAGTGCTTCAAGATGGGTGAGACAAACTAGTCAGTCCCTCAAGCAGTCCTCAGATAAGTTGGAACATTTGACATGTGTCATCCAACTCTTTCTTTCCCTAGGGAAAGCTTGAACGGGGTGTTTTCCCCCAATTGTATGATATATGGGTTGGGATTGTGAAGAGAGGGTGTCTGAAATTTACCAACCAATTTTGTGTGGCTGGTTTTGCACTTGCTCGGGGGTACAAAAGCTTCTCAACTTATTTCTGGGTTTCTTACAGAGGGAATTAATCTGTGTATTGTGAATCGGCATGTCCACCGGGAGTCAGAAATTCCAGAGATTACGATGACACCATTTTGCTGACTTCACTTAATCCAATTCTTTTCCTTTATGGTCATTGCTTTTTGTGTCCTAAGAAATCTTTGCTCACACTCAGATTGTGAAGAAATTCTGTGATTTTCTCTAAAAGCTTTTTAGTTTTAGATTTTATGTTTAGGTTTATGATACATCTCACAAAAATTTTTTAATGCTGCGTGAGGTAGTCATAGACGTTTGTCTTTTCTTCTGGATATCCAGTCATAGTGGCTTCATTTGTTGAAAAAGTTTCTTCTCTAAATTGTTATTCATCACTTTGAAAATCGACTATATGTCAGATAGGTTTTGATTGATTTTTGTCTACCCCCCCGCTGTTTTAATTATTGTATTATGGTTAAGTCATCAAATCAGTGTATTAGTTTTCTATAGCTGCATAGCAAATTACCATATGCTTAAGAGATTTAAAACAACAGCCATGATTATGTCACAGTTAGAAGATGAGAAGTATTACATGGATGGGTTCTCCATTCAGGTTCCCGGATGCTGGAAATCAAAGGAGTAGTTGGCTATATTCTCACCTAGAGCTTGGATCCTCTTCCAAGTTTATTAAATTTGTTAGCAGATTTCAGTTGTCATTGTAGGACTTAGGATTCATCTTCTTGCTTGCTGTCAGGGGCCAATCTCTATTCCTAGATGCTACCCACACTGCTTCCCATAAGGCCCTTCCATCTTCAAAGCCAACAATGGAAATTTCCCTTTAGTTGAATTCTTCTATGTTTCAAATACCTGATCTCTTTTGTCTCTGACCTCTACACTTAGATTTGCAAGTCTTTAGTTCAGTATCACTCAGATAATCTCCCTTTCCTTAAAGTCAACTGTACCATATAATATAAACCAATTACTAGAATAAAACTCATCATGTTCTTAATCCCCGAGTGTGTACATCAAGGGGAGACAATCTTGGGGGGCATTGTAGACTTCTGCCTGACACAGGTATTAGAGGTCCATCCTTCAGGCTAGTCCTTTTTTTTTTTTTTTTTTTTTTTTTTTTAAGATTATTTTGACTATTCTAGGGCCTTTGCATTTTTATGACTGTTTTAGAAATAGCTTGTCAATTTCTATAAAACAAAAAACTGATACTGCCCAACTGAGACTGTAGATCATTTTAGGGAAATTTGATGTCTTAATGTTTGTTCAGTCTTCCAACTGGTGACCTTGACATGCAAATTGCTCAGCATTTTTTTTTTTTTAGTGAAGTTTTAAATGACTTTTATTATTTTATTCCTAAATATTAACTTTTTGTTGCTATTATAACATTTTTTGATTTTCTACCGCTGGTGTATTAAAATAAATTTCTGTATATTATAGTTTTTGGAGAGATTGCTAACTTCATTTGTTATTTTTGGGAGTATTATTTGATTCTTTAGGAATTTATATATACACAATTATGTTGTGTGAATAGGGATTACACATTTTCCTTTAAAATTTTAATGTCTTATTTTAGAAAGTCATTGCCATTTGTATTATTGTTCCTCTACATTTAATGTGTATTTTTTTGCCTTGCTACTAAATATTTTTTTTTTTTTTTTTTTTTTTTTTTTGAGAGAGAGTGTGTACATGGGGGCAGGGGCAGAGAGAGGGAGAAACAGAATCCAAAGCAGGCTCCAAGGTCTGAACTGTCAGCACAGAGCCTAACATGGGGCTCGAACCCACAAACTGAGATCATGACCTGAGCTGGAGTCAGACACTTAACCTACTGAATCACCCAGGCATTCCTTGCCTTGCTACTTTAAAGATCATCATTTTATCTTTGGATTTTAGCAGTAGGGCAATGATTTACTTAGTTATGATTTTTGTTGTTGTTGTTATCCTGTTTGGCTTTTGTTGAGTGTTTGGTTATATTAGTTGATGCTTTTCCAAATTTGGGATGTTTTGAGCCATTATTTTTTTTCTTCCAATTTTCTCCTTCCTTACTAACAGTCTGTTTACACAGATATTAAATGGCTAGTTATTTTCTCTTGGATTCCTCTAATTTTATTCATTTAAAGATTAAAAAATTTTAATGTTTATTTACTTCTGAGAGAGAGAGAGAGAGAGAGAGAGAGAGAGAGAGAGAGAGAGGCGCAGAGTGCAAGTGTAGGGGAGGGGCAGAGAGAGAAGGAGACACAGAATCTGAAGCAGGCTCCAGGTTCTGAGCTGTCAGCACATGAACTGTGTGATCATGACCTGAGCCAAAGTTGGATGCTTAACTGTCTGAGCTACCCAGGTGCCCCTAATTTTTTTTTAATCTCCATTCTTCAGACTGGATAATTGCTACTGATAGATTTTCAAATTCACTCTTTCAGTTTTTTCTAATATTTTGATAAGCCTATAGAGTAACTTTTAAATTTTTCAAATATTGTAGTTTTTAGTTCTGGAATTTATTTTTGAGATATAACATATTGGTTTCTGATATACAACATAATGTTTCAATATTTGTATATATACCAAAATTATCACAATAAGTCTAGTTAATATCCATCACCATATATGGACCATTTTTTTCTTTTTTTTTTTTTTTAATTTTTTTTTTCAACGTTTTTTATTTATTTTTGGGACAGAGAGAGACAGAGCATGAGCGGGGGAGGGGCAGAGAGAGAGGGAGACACAGAATCGGAAACAGGCTCCAGGCTCTGAGCCATCAGCCCAGAGCCCGACGCGGGGCTCGAATTCACGGACCGCGAGATCGTGACCTGGCTGAAGTCGGACGCTTAACCGACTGTGCCACCCAGGCGCCCCAAGGACCATTTTTTTCTTATGAGAACTTTAAAAATCTACTCTTTTAGCAACTTTCCAATATACAATGCAGTATTAACTGAAGGATTTCTGTTTTGTTCTTTTTTATGATTTTTCTGGTGTGATTCTCCATCCTTTGTTGTATATTATTTTCCTATGAATTTACAACATGTTTACTGTAGCTGCTTGTAATCTTTGCTAGTTGCAGTATGTAGGGCCTCTTAGGGAGATTTTCTATTGATGCTTTGAAAGAGGATGCAGATACTATTTTTTTTTTTCTTTTATTTTTTTTGGCATATCTGATGAGTTTTAATTGCATTCTAGACATCATGAATGAATCATTGTAGAGTTTCTAGATTCTGTTAAGTCATTCTTCAAAGAAACATATCTACCATGTTAACCTGGCTGGACTGAAACTGTAATCTTTCTCCCCTGAATATGCAACAGCTTAAATCGATCCTAATTTATTGCAGCTTTTAATGGTGCTTTATTTATTTATTTATTTAGTCAGTCATGACCCTGACTGAGGTCTTTATTATGACTAAATCATTTTAGTGATCTGACAAAGATTTATGTAGATTTTATATGCAGATGTTGGGGCCTATCCCTTCCTTCCTGGATTTGCTCCTGACTTTTTGGCTGTCCTGCCATCTCAACCACTCTTTTATGACTCCGTAAGTCATTAAGGCTGCAACATTCCACTTTTGGAATTAAGTGAAGATTTAGGCTGACCCCATACAAAAGGCCACTTCAAACTCTCACATCTTCCAGTTGCTGATTGTCTTTGATAGTAGAATTCTTTCCAGCCTCTAGATGTTTTTAGTCCATTTCTGGTGCCATCTAATAATTATCTTTTATTTTGTTCAGATCTCATAAAGCAGGATGAGGGTCACTCTGACTAACCTTCTTAAACATAATGGGAAATAGGAAGCTTAAATTAAATGGTTTTGAAAGTTAATTCACAAAATGGCCTCAAAAAGCAAATATTCTATTGCCATTTGATACATAAAATTAAGACTTGGAAATACTATAGCAGGTTACTTTAATATTACTTTACTAAACTGGGCAGTGCAAAGAGTATGATACACTGAAAAACTTGGAATCAGGATGTAAAGCTGGAAAGAGGGTGACTTGTGACTTGCTCACAGCGCTGCTGTCACATAACGGCCTGCAGTCTGTTAGCATCCCCACTTTTTCAGATGAGTGGCCAAACCTGCAAAGAAATGTGCTTTAGTTTCATTCAGGCAGAAATGAGATCTTTTTCAGTTAAAACATTCACAAAGGCTGTTAGGAAAGAAAGTGATATTCGTGTACTCACAGGCTATGGGATCGGTATTCCCAGGATCTGAATGGAATTTGAAGATACCAAGAATCTGGGGCTTCCACTAGGGAGAAGGTGTCAGGAAAACCGTGGTTGTACTAACATTGATTATCACGTGCATGGTACCCAGAATATGGGAGGGTCTTGGGAAGGAAGGAATAGATGACACACACTCCCCAACTATGTATAATTAGTGATAGAGGCAGACACAGGAGTGGACAATTACTATATGGTGTGATAAATGCTGTATGGAAGTGTTAGCTGGGTGCTACTTGAGAACAGAAGATGGACATCTAATCTAGAATATGTGGCTAAAAAAGGATTTGCAGTAATACCTGTGCTATGACTTGAAGGAAGTATCAGATATTATGGGCGATAAAATAGGAAATGAAATATTTTAAATTGTGGAAGGATCCGGTGGGAAGGCTTAGAGGTATAAAATCTCTGGAGAATGGAAAGAATTTCTGGATAGCAGATGATAATGCAGGATGAGGGTAGTGATAAGAGATAAGAAAGTAGAGACCTTAGAGGGCCTGTCATGCCAAACTAAGGTGTTTGAACTTTTCTGAAGGACTCTGGGATTTATCAAAGTGACTTGATTGGATTTGACTTTTTAAAAAAGATCACTCTACTTGCTGTGTAGGGCAGAGATGAGAGGGTGAGAAGATTGCAGAAAAGGAGATTTGTTTATAGGTGTTTTTAGTAACTTAGGCAAGCAATGGTGGGAACTGGTCTAAGGAAGTTGTGTTGGGACTGGGTAGGAGATGGACTTTGGAGATAGTGCATACAAATCATAGATGTGGGGAAGTTTAGGGAGAGAAAACAAGGCAGTAGGATGACTGAAATTAACTATATTGCCCAACTTAAGCTTCACATTTAAATTATCTTTCACGTGAAAAATTGAATCTCTTCAGTTCTTCAGCCATAGCTATTACACTCTCACAGTAGCTGGCAAGTGATTTGTGTTCTTAGTGTCTAAACAGAGTGATCTGAAAATTCTTTATGTGCATACATGTGTGTGCTTGTGTGCACACATATATATAAACATGTGTGGTATTGTATTAAGCGTGGTAGATTTGGGCGTGGGACTCACAAAGTAGGATTTGGCTCCATTACAGTGTGCAGTTATTACAGCAAATAATTTTGAGAAACACAAAGCAAATACAAAATTTAAATAATTGAAAACCAAGGAGACCTACCCAAAGAATTAGCACTCACTGTTTTGCCGATCCTTTGGAGGGCAGACTCAATGGAATGAGTAAGTAAATGGAATTGTAAAGAGGCAAATCGTACTTCCAGCTTTGCTAAAGCTAAGCTTGTAATGTTTAAGCAGGTGACATTAATTTATAGAACACAGTTCGTCTACCCATGAAATAATGAGGTTAGAGTAGATGGTTTTTTAAGACTAACTCCTGCTTTAAAAGTTCCTCTAAGGGTTTTCTGAATAAATGGATTTACTGGTGCCACCATCACCCTAAATACCAGAAGAGGGTCAAATATTTCTGGCATTAACATGTACAAAAATTGGCATTACATGTCATTATGTGAAAAATATTTTATATAATTATATACAAAATGAATGTAATTTAGATAAAGAACAAGGGTTTTCATAGTTAGACTTGAGGTACAGAAAAACCTTTTAGTACACATTGATCTGTCTGTCCAATCCTTAGCATTCATTTAGAACTATTTTATAAGGTAATTTGAAGCTCTCAATTTTAAGCTTAAAAATTCTTGCATTCTTGACTTTAAACAATAACAGACATGAGCACATGAGACCTACACAAATTAGAAACATATGTCAAATGACAAAATTCAGATAAAAAAATGTACTCATTAAATGGTATAAATAGTAATACTATATATGACCTCTTGCATAATTTTATGAGGGGAAAATCAATAATATATAATCAAATATAGAGTACTATATTTAGGTAATTTTATTAGCTTTCAAATTCTGAAATCTTAGTCCTACATCCATGTACATAGGCATAGGATTAAATTAGATGCAAACATATGTGCTATACCCATAGCATATAGAGATTATTCACCATAATTCTCATTAAAACAGGGAAAAAAAGTAATTAGACACTTACAGAAAAAACTTTAACAAGCCAAGCTATATAACTGGTTGATGGCAGTGGGTTTCAATAAAGTAGAAATTTGGGTCCTAGTTCAATATCTTACCAGTTTAGATAATCTTTGACAAATCATTTTATCTTTATGGCCTATTTCTACCTGTACAATGAGGATAATGACCTCTATCTCTGAAGTTTGTTGTAAAGGTTTAATTATATAATTTGCAGAAAATATTGTATTACACAGCTCTTTATTGCAATTAAAACCCACTCAAAGTGGCTTAAAACTTAAAAAAAAAATCTAATTTCAAACAATTGGAAAGTACAATAGGGTAAATGATTCTGGTAGTCTCCGTTATAGAATCTCTTTGGTCTCATGCTTGTTTTTTTTTGTTTGTTTTGTTTTTTCCTGTTTTGCCTCTATGCTTTGTCAGCCTCTCTCCATGAAGTGGCAGAAGAGGATATCCACGATCAGCTCCAGACATAATTTTTATAGCTAACAATCCTAATGAAAATAAATTTCTATTTTCTCCAATAATTTCAGCAGATTCTTGGAGCTAACTTGATTGAGCAAGGGCCAACCACCAGTTACTGACTCATGTGATTGGTTGGACAGATAGATGCATGTACCGAGAATGAGTGGGAGTGGTGTGTTGGTGATAATACTTTGTAGACTTCTTTCCTATTCCAGGGAGTATAATTAATCAGTCTTCAGCTGCTATGCTTTGAAATCCATCGCTGAATTTGCACAGAAGCTAAACCTCTCAAAGGCTGCTCCTAGTCAGTGACTGAATATGGTAGGGATCCAAAGACAAATCCATGCCTCTTGTGTTGGCTGAGGATGGTTCAGGGACTCTCCCACAGCTTGGTCGAATCTGCCCTTACATAACCGACTGTGACACTTGTACTCCACACGTTTTCCCTCTTCACTCTGTTCAGACTTGCATAGCAATCCAATGACTCATTCAGTCATTCCTACTCTTATTATTTGCTTCACACAGGTATTTTCCTTAATAAAATCTGCACATTTAACTCTGTTTTGGCATCTGTTTCTCAGAGTACCCGGACTTACATAGGTGGTTACAGAATGGGAAAGAGTGGGGTTCCATTTCATTCTTAGGTAGTATATATTTGGAGAAGCCAAATCAATACAAGGTATTGCCTATAAGGGTGTTGTAAACTATATACTAATCAATGATAAAAATTTTCATTTTTGAGAGTTTAACTCTATTTATTACATAATTGAAAGTTATCGGAAGGATGTGGAACCAAAGATTAAAAAAATAAAATACATATTGACTGAATTAGCAGTAGAATTCATTGCAATGATTCTGATTAGTATTGATGAATACATTTGGTCTATCCTTGATAAGAACTACCATCATTCCATCTCCGAATTCATCTAATACTATTGTAAACATCTTCAGTGATGAGTGAGTAGAGTGGTTCTCAGACCAGCGAGTACCTGTGAGCTACCTGAGAATTTTCCAGAAAGCAGATTGTATCTAGACCTACTGAGTCAAATTTCTTAGAAATGGTACACCTTTACACAGATGGTGAAGCTCTACCCCTGGCTACTGTCACCACACATAGGCTCACCCAACACGTGCTTCTGCAGACCCGAAGACACCAGTCTGTAGAGCATGGTGACTCTGTGGCTGTGCCCACTATTACCGCTGCCCTTGTTCTGGCCCAGCTTGCCTGTATGTGGATTTTTTAAATAAATATAAGTACAGCACTATAAACATATTTTCTCTTTATGAGTTTCTTAATAACATTTTCTTTTCACTGGCTTTATTGTAAGAATACAGTATCTAATATATATAACACACACACAATATGTGTTAATTGACTGTTAATGGTCAGGCTTTCAGTCAACCGGAGGCTATTAGTGGTTAATATTTGGGGGAGTCAAGTTATATGTGGGGTTCAGCACCCCAACCCCCAAGTTGTTCAAGGATCAACTGTGTATCTCAAAGGGACAAAAAAAGGCATTTAAA
Organism: Prionailurus viverrinus; assembly: GCF_022837055.1. Classification (NCBI taxonomy): domain Eukaryota; kingdom Metazoa; phylum Chordata; class Mammalia; order Carnivora; family Felidae; genus Prionailurus; species Prionailurus viverrinus. The sequence goes on from NC_062568.1 coordinate 146,578,098, forward strand.
ATTGCAAGCTTCCTAAATAAATAAACTTTTTTTTTTCTCTCAAGCTTATTAATTTTTGAGAGAGAGAGTGCACACATGCATGGTGGAGGAGCAGAAAGAATCCCACGCAGGCTCTGGGATGTACGCACAGAGCATGATTTGTGAGATTCTGACCCGAGCTGAAATCAAGAGTCTGATGCTTAACCCACTGAGCCACTCGGGCACCTCCAAATGTACTTTTTAAAGAGGAGGTTCAGGGGCTTGTTTTCAGGTTTAGGTGGGGACGAATTCCTTTGGCGATGTTGAGCTGTCTCTGATGTTTTAAAAGGGGCTGGGTTTACCCTAGGGACAAAGCCTCAATCTCACAAACTATGCTTGTGTTTATACCAGTCCCTGAGTGTGGGGGGTGGTGATGGGCAAAATCATCTGCTCTGAGAGTTTCAGTTCTTATAAGACCAGCTTGAGGCCCAGTTGAGAAGACGGCTTAGAGGAGCCTGACTGGAATTAGATAAAGGACAGTCTTTGTCACTTGTGTTGCCTTGGATATCCATAGTTTAAAGAGCTGAAGGTAGAAGCTGCAGTAATAAAAAGTTGAAGTTAATGCTAAAGTTTCCAGAATTACACCTGACAATTAAGACACCTTAGCCTGGTAAGGTGGTATGAAGTATTAAACCTCTCAAAAAGATAATTACAAAATACTTGCTGTGTGTATGAGGCAAAATTTATTTTAAAAGATCTGCTTCCTCTACAGTTAGTAACACAATGAGAGATAGTTAAAATTAAAGTGTTAGGTAAGTAGTAAGTCCCTTTGGCAAATAAATAATTCTTACGACTTAACTGATATTTAATATTTCTGTAAGTTACGTAGAAATCGCTTTAGAGAGGAAGGATATTTAATAGGATACTCCAAACCAGAAAACTTCTGAAATGCCTTAAAAAAAAGGGCAAAGCAAATCTCTACAGTATTAATATCTCTAACCATAAAAAGGAGGATGCTTATGAATCCATTATGTATCCTCAGATTTGAGGAAAATATTAAAATATTTTTAGACTTTTATTGAATTGATAAATAAGATATTTGTAATGCTCCCTTTTGACATAAAAAGCAAATGTCACATGAAATAATGTAAACACAAGTAATGATTTATAATCAAATATGATGCATACAGATATTTACCAAGATTTAATGTATTCCCCCTTTAAAACCAAATTCCAATAATTTCACTGGAACTCTTGATCCACTTCCATCCCACTTTTTAAAAGTCATGCATCTCATTGTTCAATCTTTTGTCCACTTTCTATGCTTTTTGGTTTTCTTCTACATGGAATTCAAGTATATTTCAGTACTTTCGTGCTCTATTAGAGCAATTGGTAAATTCTAGCAACATTTTCTCCTTTTATTATCTTTTCATTTGTTCCTCAAACTTGAGCAAATACAAACATTTAAAGTAGCTGAGCCTGCGTGGCTCAGTTGGTTAGGCATCTGACTTAGGCTCAGGTCATTATCTCATGGTTTGTGGATTCGAGTCCCCCACTGGGCTCTGTGAGGACAGCTCAGAGCCTGGAGCCTGCTTCGGATTCTGGGTCTTGTTCTCATTCTGCCCTTCCCCCATATGTGCTCTGTCTGTCAAAAATAGAAAGTGTAAAAAAAAAATTGAAAAAAAATTTTTAAATAGCTTGGCCGATTTCTTATGGTTATTTTTTGCCAGGTGATGATAACTTGGCTATTATGAACAACTAGTTTATCTTCACTTGGACTCTGTGTATTCAGTGGATATAGTAGAGCCATTATTTTCCTTCCCAAAATATCCAGCTCAGGAAAATACAAAGTACTGTGAATTCTAATCTATCCCTCTGGAGAAGAAATTTTTATTGTGTTTTCTGGTAATTCCATCTAGACATAGATTGCCTTTTTTTTTTCTTCTGCATTTATGAGCAGTATAATTTATGTGCTTCAAAAATATTCTTGATTCCTGGTGTTCTTCTTGGATGACTTTCATCTGGTTTTACAAATTTCAGTTACTTCAAGGGGTATTTCAGAATTAAAATAATCTTAAGTAGAGCTTAGCTTATGTTCAACTATCTGTTTCTAGAATTGTCTTATTCATGTTCATAAAACCAGGGCTGAAAATAGTTCCTGACCTATATTTGGAGGTTAATATTTGTTAGTAAATGAATAACTGGAAGAAACATAAATAGTTTAACAGTGGTCATGAAATCAAACATATACAGTCTAACGATTCTTAAAAAAAATTACAGTATAAAGATTCTTATATGTTAAAAATGATCTGAATATAGGGGCACCTGGGCGGTTGGTTGAGTGTCTGATTCTTGATTTCAGCTCAGGTCATGATCCCAGGGTCATACTATCAAGTCCTATATCAGGCTCTGCATTGAGTGTGGAACCTGCTTGAGATATTCTTTCATATTCTCTCTCCCTCCCTCCCTCCCTCTCTCTCTCTCTCTCTCTCTCTCTCTCTCTCTCTCTCTCTCTCTCTCACACACACACACACACACACACACACACACACACACACACACACGTGTACACACACTCCCTCCCTCTGCCCCCTCCCCAGCTCACACTCCCTATTTCTCTAAAATTAAAAAAAATAAATGATCTGAACATAAACTTCTACTCATCCTGTACATTGTGCTTTAGATGGTTTTTCTCTCTTCCTCTATTCTCTTGTTCTGCTCATAGCTGCAATCTATGAGCATCCATTTTGTCCAGAGAGATTTATGGGATTTACCAAGCCATATTGCTCATAGAACCACATCTATACTAATTCTAATGTCTAATAATTTAGATAATAAAATAATTCATTAGAGCTATACTAAATCCCACAGTTTGGAGAGCAAACATGATTAACTTAATCACCTGGATTTCAACCCCAGTTCTGAAAATCACTAGCCATGAGATTTTTGAATAAATCCCTTAATATTTCTGAACACTGCTTTCTAAATCTCTAAAATGGGAATAATAAAACCTGTTCCATCTCAGATACTCAAATGAGGACATGCATGCAAGGGAATAAAACAAGTATCAAGTTACCTTCTAAAACTGAAGCATTCTTCTCCAGTGACTGTATCAGTTTCTTCTGACCATATATTTCCACATATCTCTTTTTTTCTTTCATGTTTGCTTGTTTATTTTGAAAGAGAAATCTCGAGTGGGGGAGGAACAGAGAGAGAGAGAGAGAGAGAGAGAGAGAGAGAGAGAGAGAGAGAGAGTCTTAAGCAGCCTCCATGCTGAGCATGGAGCCCCTTGTGGGGCTCCAGTGCACAAACCGTGAGATCATGACCTGAGCTGATATCAAGAGTCAGATGCTTAACTGACTGAGCCTCCCAGGCACCCCTCCACATTTCTTGTTTTCTTCCATTTCTTCTCATCCCTATTACCTCAATTACAATGAATCTTTATTTCAGGCCTTTGTCTTACATTATTTGTATCACTACAATATACAACCCATATTACTCCATGTACAGAATTTTCCCTGTTAGTATAATGTTACCCTGTCTCTCACCTCCTCTAAATCCTTTAGTAACTTTGTGGGCAATATAGGCTGGTTGACCCAACGCCCATTCTGATCTTCAGTCTAACTACTTGCCTCCACTATAAAGATGGTAGGAGTTTAGTACACACAGCACAGCATACTGGGTAGATGTTGGGAAAGTCTTTGCTTTCTTCACAGAAGGAAAGTGAGATGATATAAAAAGGAAGAGGGCTGACACTGCTCCCAGTTTTCCTCTTTCTGCTTCTTCCTCTGGCGACAGATATTTGGAGACTCCATAGTCCTCATATGATCATGAGGAAAACCAAGAGCAGTCAGGGACATGGTGTTGATATAGGTAAACTGTTGAACCAATGCCAGCAACTGGACTACCTGTGGAATTTGGTAAAAATAATAAGCTCATATTTGTTGAACTTTGGCCTTTGAATGTTTCTTCCAGTTCTAATTGGTAATATTCTCTACTGCCTTCGTGATAAAATTCAAACTTTTTTGTTTGATGTTCAAAATCTTTTATGGGTATTTCTAGTATATACTTTCCAGCATCTTAAGTTACATCCTCCGTGCTAGGATCCTTGCTTCACTCCAGGTTCTTGAACATAACTATGCCTTTGAAAATTCTCTTGGCAAATGTACTTTTCTTTGGAAGATTGTCTTTTTTTTCCCAGGATTTGTTTTTAATTTTTATTTATTTTTCAAGTGCCACTTACTCACCTTCAAGATTTTGGTCATCCATTGTCCTCTATTTTGTTTTTTGAGAACTAGTCACACACACAGAAACCTTAGGTGAGCATACTTTCATGAGATAACTGAAAGGAAATGAGGGAAGTGAGTTGGGTGGAAAGAGAAGTGGTTTCTCAAAACAAGTGCAGCTTAGGGGCACCCGGGTAGCTCAGTCGGTTGAGTGTCCGACTTTTGGTCTTGGCTCAGGTCATGATCTCTGGTACAGGAGTTTGAGCCCCACATCCAGCTCTGCACTGACAGCGTGGAGCCTACTTGGGATTCTGTCTCCATTCCTCTCTACCCCTCCCTTGCTTGCTCTCTGTATCTTTCTCAAAATAAATAAAAATAAACTTAAAAACCCACGTGCAGCTAAGCCCTCAGGCAATCCGATGATAAGTCTGAGATGGCCTTTCAGAATTATCCCAGATGGAAAGTAGGAGGTCACATGTTTGATCCCACATAGCCTTTGGTTAAACAGTTCGATGTATCTGAGGTCATTTCTCTGTGATGGAGGCAGCTATGAGTGATTCTTCAATCACCACATATCCTAGCAGCTAGAAACTAGGTGGCTTTGACTTGAAGGCATCTGGGTAGAGGGGCAAGTTATGCGCTGCCCAGCTTTTCTGTGGGCAGATATGCTAATCAATGTAAAAGTTCACTTAATGGTTTCTCCTCTCTTTGTGGGCTCCTTGAGAGAAGAGGTCATTACTCATTTTCCGTATACCTTCTGATTTCAAAACAAAGCCAGGTGTGTGGAAAGCATGTCAATTGAATGAAAATATTATCCTATAAAAGTAGACAGGATTATTATTTTGTGGAAGAAATTTTAACAGTTTAAAGAGGAATGAGGAATAAATAACAATGATGAATAAAGATGAAATATTTATCAGTATTATCCTCAAATGTGACGTAAATCTCACTTTAATAAAAAATCAAAGGCACAACAGATACTTTTCATGAATATGTCATCACTATGGTTAAAAAAGATTATTAATACTTTATTGTGTAGTAACTATGATTTTAGGGAAGAATTACATCCTATATCTAAGATGGCAACCATCTTAAACCAAATTGTGGTATTAATGCCCTACAGTTAGATCAGAAAAGGTTTTGATATACTCATGAAGTTGGTTTATTTTTATTTAATTGACATATCCATTACTTTTGTCTGCCAATAATAAATTACCTAAGAATGGGTCAGACAGCCATAGGGTTATTTCTATCCGACAAGCAGTAGATTTCAACAGTAGATTTCTGGGTGCTTTCTATCCCCTACCTGCCAATCGTAGTGATTATCTTTTTTTTTTTTTTTTTTTTTTGCCTCATGAGGCTACAACTCCCAGTATCATGTTCACATTCAAGGTTGGAAGATGGGTGATTGAGGTTTTTTTGTTGTTGTTTGTTTGTTTGTTTTTGTTTTTGTTTTTTTTCCTCTTTTATGAGAAAGGGAATCCTTTCCCACAGTTTCCCGTACTTGCCCCCCCTCCCTGCCCCCCATCACTTTTACCAGGTTTCTGCTGACATTTCTCTGGCTGGCTCTAGCTTGTAAGAGAGACTGATGTGATGAGTCCAGTATTTACACTGAGACATAAATAACAATGGAAGAGGGGGTTGGTGATGGGCATTGGTCTACTCAATAAACAGAATCCACAATACTTGGAAAACTACTGTTTGCATAACTCAAGTGATGAGCTTTTCTGAGAGCAGTGGAGGGAAGAGGTGGGATTAGAAAAGACTAAAAGTGCCTAGAAGGCTGAAATACTTTGTGTTCATCTCTGCAGCCCCATTGTCTATCACCGTGCCTTGAATTTAAGAGACACTTAATAAATGCTTGATGAATTAATTATCAGTAATCATACCATCCTTGTAAATGTTGATGATAGATGTTACAGGCACATATGTTCTGATAACTTTCTTATTATCATATATGATATGAAGGGCTAGATGCAAGTATAAAATCACTTCAACTGTAAGGTTATTGAGATTCAGTTTAATGCTCCAAAGAGAAACTCGGCAGCACAGATTTAAGGAAGTCGCTATTTAGAACTGGAATTAAAAAATAAAAAGGAATGAAATAAATGTTGAAGACTAGTAATATGCTTTATGAATGTCATAGTATTTGTTAAAATTCCACATAAGTATTTCAGTAGTGGAGTGACAGTTCACCAAATGAATTAGAGCACCATATAATTATCCTTAAGTAATGCAAACTAAGATTCCATATGACTAGTGATAGTGGCATATAATGATAGTGTCATCTCTCCATTTAGGGTACAACATGCCATCAGAGAAGATGAGATGAATCCTAAATGGGTGGGTAATGCTCCATATTACAAACTGAACAGATTATGATATCAAGCTGACACCCAATCCATCTGTTAGCTGTGGAGGACAGAGGCCGTATTGTTAGGGTGATCGGGCCAGGTGGTACTTCATTTGATATCACAGCTGTGCTAAACTTGCACTCAGAAACCTAACACCATGTGAAACTTTCCTTGTTTGGGGTCACACTGAAAAGAAAGAGCAGCAGCTGGGGTATATTCTTAATAAGTTCCGTGCAGAGATTCTTTAGTTGAAATTAAAAATAAAAACCTTTGCAATATGTCATGAGGAATAAAGATTTAAAGCCTAGGTTCTGCTGTTGCTGTTTGCTTTCGGATTCTTCTGTGGTGTAATTTTTGAATTTCTGATCAATTCATTCAGTCACGCAAAGCCAACGACAGTTGTGGCATATGTAGAATCTGTTATTCAACAAAATATTGAAATGATTCATACGAAGAATGTATTTCAGTTCCTGGGACACAGTATGCTCTTAATACATGTTAGCTATTAATTCCACCATCCTTCAATGCTGTGAATTTCCAATTTCTGAATCTCCTGCCCACAGTATGTCCCATGTTTAGTTATTTAATTTTGCTTTTCTGAAAATAGCTGTATGTCCTATGTTTTCATTATGTCTGCATTTTCATATTTATTGCTATATATGAATCAAGAAACCTCTTCAGCCAGATTTTGCCTTCTGATTCAGAGGTGTAATGAGGCTGCCCTTGCTTTGATAAGATGTACCACATTAATGGAAACCACAGTTCATCCAAAAGGTGACTTTGTGTGATTTTAATTGTGGTATAATTGGTACACAATGTTACACTAGTTTCAGGTGTACAACATGGTGATTTGACAAATCTATACATTATGCTATGTTCACCACAAGTATAGCTACCATCGGTCACCATATAAAGCTACTACAATACCACTATGTTCCCTAGGTAGTACCTTTCATTCCTGTCACTTATTCCATAACCGCAGGCTTGTACTCCCCACTCCCTTCACCCATTTTGCCCATTCCGTCCATCCCCTACCCCATTTTGCTCCGGCAACCATCAGTTCTTTGTATTTATGGGTCTGCTTTTTTATTCACTTGTTGTCCCTTTAGGGTCCACATATGAGTGAGATCATAGGGTATTTATCTTTCTCTGACTTATTTCACTTAACATACTACCCTCAAGGTCCATCCATATTGTTGCAAATGGCATGATCTCATTTTTTATGACTAATATTCCATCATGTGTGGGTGGGTGTGTACACGCACACAACATCTTCTTTATCCATATATCTATCGATGGAAATTTAGGTTGCTTCCATATCTTGGCTACTGTAAATAATAAACATAGGGGTGCATATAGGTTTTTGAATTAGTGTTTTCAATTTCTATGGGTAAATACCCAGTAATTGAATTACTGGATTGTATGGTATTTCTATTTTTAATTTTTTGAGGAGCCTCAATACTGGTTTCCAAAGTGGCTGTACCAATTACATGAATTTTTAATACGTTACTCCCTAAAGAGGTATGAAACCTCCTGGGTCTCAGGCTTGAAAAGGGGTATATGGGTTAGATTTCAGCATCTCCTCAGCCTGTGGAAGACAGCTTTAGATAAAGCCCAACCTGTATTTCTTTACTTGATGCTACTTGTTAATGCAATAAACTGCCTGCCTGAAGCATATATACAAACATGAAAGCCAGAAGTCAGTGGTAAATTTCTTATGGTAAAGGAATATGGAGACTAGAAGTGCCAAATCGATGGAAACTCGAACGGTTTGATTTGTTTATTTACATAGACATGTTAAGTGTGAGGGGCCTCTTCTAACAGCCTCTTCTACTTTAGGTCTGTATCCTGAAAGAGATGTTGTATTCAAGCATTCCATATTTAATAAAGAGCACCTTTTAAGTTATTTTAAAGATGAGAAAGGGAAGAACTACTTACCAATGGTATGGCCTACCCCCAAATTTATAAGACTTTCTTTGCACAATTCACAAGTAATCCTGCAGATTCAAAACATGAAGTCAATTGTAATTTTGCTGAGACCCTTTAGAACTGATGGCTGAGACCAGTCAAGCACGCTCATCTTCACATGGCTTCTTGGTATTTTCCCTGTTGGTGAAAGAATTCTCATAAGATGACAAAAACAGAGTATTCTCTCTTTTCCTGTTTGTGTGAGAAAGATTTTGTTCTAATAAAAAGCAAATTCAAACTGTTAATGGTCTAAAAATTGAATTAACTTACAAAAGCAATGTTAGTGTTGAGAAAAATTATCTAAAACTTTAACATGAGGCATGAGTTTGACTGCATAGCCTTCAAAGTCATGCTAGCATGTTGTCTAACAGGGCTTTTCAAGGACTATTTGTGTTATCCTTTAGGAGACTGTGCCTTTGTTTGATCTGTTGATTAGGAGCTAAATGTTATATTTTATTCAAACTTGTAGATTTTGTCCAGTAGAAATGAATATAATTTCTGCCATGTATAGAAATGGATATGTGCTTAATGTTGCATTGTCCCTTAGGACATTAACCGATTTTATCTTTGACTTAGCAAACATTACAGTATAATTTTCCTCATTAGCTGTATATAACTCTATTTCTCAAATACTCTTTGAATTGGCTTTACCATCTTGATGTTTCCTCATTAATAAGTTAAATAAGTCATTTGGCATGTACGAGAGTCATGTTTAAACTTTTTGGAAAATTAGGCTTTGACACTAAAGATATCCTTTGTGGGAGGAAAAAAAGAAGATGAATACTTCTCCCTGCTGCATGATTCTCTATCGTGCTGTTAAATACAATATTATAAAGTACATTGAATTTTACATCCTCGATGCTTAACTTTAAAACGGTGAAATTCCAGCATTTTTACACAGCCTTAAATCCATTAATTAGTATTTCAAATGTGAGCTATGCAAATTCTTAACATTTAAGTGTCCCTCCCACCCCCACCTCCCCTCCCTGCAACCGGTTTTGACAGTCATCTTGAAATAAGCTTTATTTCTGCTCTCCAGTGGACTAAACAACAACATGATGCATTTACAATGTACACAATAATGTGTTTTGTAGGGAGAATAAATTCAGAATTGATAGATCTTCAATAAATTTGTAAAGCCAACTTGTAGCCTTCATGCTCCAAACCAGGAGAATTAGGAGGATGGTGGTCACTGGCAAACAGATGAAACAATTTCATTATGAAGTTTATAAAGTAACATTTCTAATTTGATTTGAATGTTAAATCCAACTGGAATACATTTTGCTATGCGACAAGTGATATTTTTTAAAATGAAGTTCTGAAATGTCATCGGCAGTTTTATAATCCTGATGAATAGTTTTTGAAATCCTGTTCCAGTGTTTCTTCTTTTAAAAAATAAAGAGAACTTGTTCTTTGCTAGTAAAAAAAAAAAAATCAGCTTCAGTAATGTCTTTCAACCTGCACTTAAAATCACCAAAAACCTAAAATCACTAATTATTGTTAGTAACTCTTTACTCTGTTTTATTGAGTGTGTTCTGATAGTGGTATTCATAAGTTAGATAATTAACAATTTTCTTAGTAATGTCGGCTCCCTACTCTGTGGGAAAAATGCTCAAGGAAGCCTCCCGAGGAGCTGGAGTTTACAGTGGTCTACCATGCCTTTGTGATGCTCCATGAAGGAAGTGAGACATGAGCTGGGCCTTGAAAGATGGAAATGATTTGAGTGGACACAATGTAGGAGGAGGACACCTTAAAGGTGGAAAAGGGAGCAAAGGTATGTTAGCAGTAATAGGTAGAATTGTGTTGGAGAGAAAGGAGGACAGAAATGGTTAAAATTAAATGTTTATGTAGGGCAGAATTGGCCAGTATACTTCACCTTGTTTTTGAATTCCAAATAATTGTTGGCAACTGCCTGAACTTGTGTTAAGAAGGGGGCTGAGAAGGAAGAAGTGTGACTTCCTATGGACATCTGCCATTAGCCCAAGAACTGAGTTCCAGAGTGAGGGAGGTGGGGGTGAGGATGGAGGGGGCTATGGTTCAAGTTGGCATGTTTTGGTCTGTCTTGTGTAGGGCAAACTGACAGGTTCTATCCACAGTGGAAGTTAAAGACAGTAGTTCTGGGATAATCTCAAATTCAGCTTCCCAAATTCCATTAGTTCCATGTGTGATAATAGCAGATTATTAGCAAAACTACCAGTTCAAAGTCTGTTCTGTCTTTTCAGATGGCCGTAAATTTTTCTCTTGCTTTTTGAAAAGTAGGTAATTTTAAATATTGTGCATAGACCTTTTCCTCTGAAGCTTTAAGTTAGATTGTTAATGTGACAGCACTGAAGTTACCTAGAAACATCCTAAGGGCTTTTCATTTGTAGAAACAAGTATCTGCAATAGGGGTTGGTGTCTTAAGAGACCAAAAAGAAAGTCTTATAGAGAGCAGTGACTTTTATAACTCAACATGTATGAAATGATCAACCTTTTAGGGGACGAATTCTGAAGCCCTGACTTTGAAACAGGCATAATCATATTGTAGGAAAAACAAACAAACAAACAAAAAACTTTCCTAAAATAATTTTACATACGTTGCTAGTAATTGAATGATCTGGTAAATATCTCAAAATGACCATTTCTTAGAAGGAGTTCAAATGAGCCTACTTATTTAACTGCTGTCTCAGTCTCCTAGGTTATCATTAGTGTTGCTAATACTGTTCTTCAGATTTCAAATAAAACCACTGTATATTCTCATTATAATGAGTTTGAAGTATCCCAAAGAAATTTCTGCTTTCTGCTTTTGCCACAGTAGAAAGTAATGGCTTTGTTTTAACTGATGAAAGGGGATAAAATTTATCAATATAAAAATTAATATCCAATTTAGATCTGTAGATAGAAATGTTTTAGCAATAACTGAATTTATACTGCACACAGAAAATTTAATGCTCATTCAAAAAATAATCTCAGTAGTTTTTTTCTTACAGAACCAGGGTTAGTTAGTATAGATTTAGGTCTTTAAAATAAACCCTGACTTTGCAATTGAGAAATGCTGGAAGTAGGGGTACCTGGGTGGCTCAGTCTGTTAAGTGTCCGACTTCAGTTCAGGTCATGATCTCACGGTTTGTGACTTCGAACCCCACACCCACCTATTGGGCTCCGTGCACTGGCAGTGTGGAGCCTGCTTGGGATTCTCTCTCTCTCTCTCTCTCTCTCTCTCTCTCTCTCTCTCTCCCTATCTCTGTCTCTCTCTGCCTCTCCTCAGCTCGTGCTTGTGTGCTGGCTCGCGCTCTCACTCAAACATTAAAAAAGAAAAAAAAATGCAGGAAATAAAATTTAACAGAGTATGAAATAAATGAGGTGTTCTCTAGTACCCGGTCACTGTAGTAAGGATATACACTCTTTCATAAACACACTCACATATGTTACATACACACCTCTACATGTTTCATCATTAAGAAATGGGCTGTGCTCTGCATATTTGTCTACAACTTGCTTTTTACAGTGAGCAATATATTGAAGACATGTTTCAAGGTTAGTATTTATATATCAATCTCATTAATTTTAATGGCCACATACTGTTTATTTATTGATGTACTTTTATTTATTTAAACATTCCCCAAATGATAGGCTTTTGCCTCGTTTCTCATTCTTTGGCATGGCAGTCAGTGCTGCGATGAACATTTTTCTATGTGTGTCTTTGCAGAAACATGTAATTGGTTATCTATAATAGAAACGAGAAGGGGAGTTTCTGGATTCAGCAATGACAACCAAATTTCTCTCAAGGCAAAAGCCATTTTAACCAAAACTACAGGACAGAATTCATTTCCCTATACATTGGCCAATACAAGGTATTATCACACTTTTTATATTTTTCAAATCTGGTTAAAAAAATATTGTTTACAATAGCATTCCTTGAATATTAGAGAGCTGGAAATATACTTAGGAAATATTTATCTACATTGTCTTTTTTATTTATTTTTATTTTTTTAAATGTTTGTTTTTGAGAGAGAGAGAGAGTGTGGGTGAGGGAGGGGCAGAAAGAGAGAGGGAAATACAGAATCTGAAACAGGCTTCAGGCCCTGAGCTGTCAGCACAGAACCCAGTGCGGGGCTCAAACTCACAAACCATGAGATCATGACCTAAGCTGAAGTTGGATGCTTCACAGACTGAGCCATCCAGGTGCCCCTTATCTATGTTCTCTTAAACTTCTTAATGTGTGGTCATACAGCACTATTAAAATATTCAGTGGATGGATGTATGAATTTTTCCTTTATATATTTGTATCTTTTTCCTTTTGTATCTCTTTTAAGACCTCCTCTACTAAAAATTATAAATATACTCAATTTTATATTAAGTATTTAGAGCTTAAGTTTGTACATTTAGTTCAAATGCCTCTGAGGAAAATTTTCTGTATATGTGTGTGTATTTCACAGATGGTTCATCACTGTCACAAAAGAGGTTGATCCCCAAGAAGTGGTTTTTGAAGGAGCAACTTTATAATCTGTAAGTGGGACTTTTTCTTCAGTTCTATTCTACTCTTGTCTATTTTCTAATTTCACCAGTACTAAAATTACTTTATGGAATATTTTTTAACAGATAAAAAGGAGACCTTCCTCGTATTCTTTTAAAATAATTTCCATGCCATTCTTATTTCATATTCCAGACAATATTACCATTAGTTTGTCAAACTTGGAGAACAGTTTTTTAGAGTTTTGCTTGGGATTGCATTGAATTAGTAGATCATTTTGATAATCTGTTATCTCTCTAAAATTACATCTTTCCTTCCAAGACTGTGTTTCTCCTTTTATCTAGGTTTTATAGATTTCTTCATTTAGTTTTATTCAACTTTAGTAGATTAAATTCTGGATATATTGTATTTTTGTTTGATTGTGAATTAAATTGTTTTTTTATTTGTTTTTTGGATAGTAGCTGTAGCAGGAGGCTTACTGTCTTGTTTGTAAGAATGCTTTTTGGTGGATTATTCTTAGCGATTCATTTTACTTCATGTCCTACCAAATTGCTTTTAAAAATGTATTTTATTGTCCCTTTGTGTGTGCATGTGTTTATGTATGCATCTGTGCATATGGAAAAGGCATGTGTTGGGTTTTAGTTTGAAATGACATTTTGATTTTATCAGTGCATTAAAAAATTGTTTCTTAATGTTTATTTTTGAGACAGCGAGAGCATGAGTGGGAGAGGGACAGAGAGAGAGGGAGACACAGAATCTGAAGCAAGTTCCAGGCTCTGAGCTGTCAGCATAGAGCCTGACTTGGGGCTCAAATCCATGAACTGTGAGATCATGATGTGAACCAAGCTGGAGGCTTAACCAAATGAGCCACCCAAGTGCCCCTTATCAGTGCATTTTTTACTTTTTAATTTTTACTTGTATTTTAAAAGTTTGTTTATTTTGAGAGAGAGAGAGAGAGAGAGAGCGAGAGCGAGAAAGAGAGAGAAAGAGAGAGTGCCTGCGAGTGGGGGAGGGGTAGAGAGGATGGAAAGAGAGAATCCCAAGCAGGCTCCATACTGTCAGCACAGAGCCTGACATGGGGCTCAATTCCATAAACCACGAGATCATGACATGAGTCGAAACCAAGAGTCACACACTTAACTGACTGAGCCACTCAGGCACCCTTATCAATGCATTTTTTTAAAAAGAACACTTTATTGAGTTTTGGTCAATTAAAAAAAACACACTTATTTAAATGGTCATATCCTGTTAACACCTTTAAACTCTGAATTAAAACTTTAAATGTTGGGGCACCTGGGTCGCTCAGTCAGTTGGGCATCAGACTTCAGCTCAGGTCATGGTCTTGCGGTTCACAAGTTCAAGCCCCACGTCAGGCTCTGTGCGGACAGCTCAGAGCCTGGAGCCTGCTTTGGATTCTGTGTCTGCCTCTCTCTCTCTCTCTCTCTGCCCCTCCCCTCACACTTTGTCTCTCTATGTCAAAAATAAAAAAAATGTTAAAGAAAAAATTAAAAAAAAAAACTTTTAATGTTGAGCAATGTTGAGCCCTCATATGTTATGATATAAATATTTGGTCATGATCAGTTAATATTTTATTATACTACTGTAGTTAATTTTCTAGTATTCAAAATTTTTATATATATCATTATATGTTAGGTTTATTTAGATTTTGTGTTTGTGTATAAACTTTTAATTCAGTTTGATGTTGGTATTAAGCTAGTTTTAAAGCATGCATGGTAAATCTTTGGTTTCTTCGTCTGCTCTGAATGGGTGTTTGATATATATGAGTCCATTTTAGTGAATTTACATTTTCCTATTAAATTTCCATTTAATTTGGATTTTTCAAATTTATATGTATTAAGAAGTATGTAATATAGCTTCAATTTTATGATCAAGCCCCCTTCTGTTCAGTGTTTCAAGTTCAATCTTATGTCTTTATTTTTTTCCTTCCACTTTTTTGAGTTAATTTGGCTATTTTCACAGTTTTTTGAATTAACAGCTTATTTTGACTTTTTTTTTTTCTTTCTTGTTTCCTAAACAATGCATTTATGATTACACAGTTGCCTCTGAGAAACGTTCTGGGTGCCTTGATGGGTTTTGATGAGTGCTCTCATTTTTGGTTATTTCTAAATAGGGTATAACTTCATTTATATTTTATCTTTGATCTCAGAGTTATTTAAGTAGTCTTTTTTTTCCCCCTTGGTTTCCAAATGTATTCAGTTGTTATTTTACATGCTTTCCTTTTTTTGGTCAACATCTATTATATTCATATTATTTAAGGAATGTGGCCCTATGATTTCTAGGTTTCAGAATTTACTGAGGATTTTTCCCCTGCAACATGGTTTAAATTTGTTTATCATTTTTCCTGAAAAAAATGTGTAGACTCTCTTAGCTATATGACATAAACTAAGTTATATATTTTAAATCCTTGGTATTCTTATATCTTTCAATCTAATATTTTATTGTGGTCAGAGGTTTGTTAGTCTTTCATTATGACTGCAGATTTGTCAGTTCCTTCTAAAATGTGTATTTTTTTTTTAAATTTTTTTTTCAACATTTTTTATTTATTTTTGGGACAGAGAGAGACAGAGCATGAACGGGGGAGGGGCAGAGAGAGAGGGAGACACAGAATCGGAAACAGGCTCCAGGCTCTGAGCCATCAGCCCAGAGCCCGACGCGGGGCTCGAACTCACGGACCGCGAGATCGTGACCTGGCTGAAGTCGGACGCTTAACCGACTGCGCCACCCAGGCGCCCCTAAAATGTATATTTTTATTGTGATTGCTTACTTCCTTGCACTCTTTACCTTGTGGCCTTCTGCTTACTCCCAATCATCAGATGAAATAAACACCCTAGTCATATGACTTGTCTTTGCAGTGGACTTTTAGGGGATGGGCACAAACAGAGGAAATAAAAATACTTGTATAACTAGGCTTGGAATCCTGTACATCTGCTCTCTGTCTGAGGCCATCTTGCTCCAGATGGACCCCTTGTTTGAAAGTCCGTGATATTTGGTGATGGGGCGGATATTTTATGCAGCATTATTGTGGCAGAAATATGTGTAAAACCAAAACTAGTTACAGGATTGGGTTGCTAATATAATGAAAACTGAAAATTCATGGAATAGGCTTTGGGTAAGAATAGGAGACTGTGATGAAACTATTGTAGGGGGGATTGTGAACTTTGTTATACGATGGTGAAGCCTATAGAATTATCACCTATGATGATCTGTAAGGCAAAAAATGGATATGATGACCTTACAGTGTTAGACAAAGAGGTTTCATGGCCAGATGTTGATAGCATGATCTGGTTGTTATGAAATGCATTTTAAAAGGTGTTTCAAAAAAAAATGCGGTATGGATTATGGCATATGGAGTTGATTAGAAACAAATCTGTATTTTTTAAAAATCTTAAACTTTTAACAGAGTTCTATTACTATTCTGGATTAAGAGTTTGTGATTTTGAAGAGTGAAAAAAAAACATACACCCTCACCTTTAGCCAGGCACAAAGCTGACTAGGAAAACTCCTCTGTTGACAGGAAGGACATAGTCTCCCTTAAACTTTTCATATGTGGCCAAGGAAGGATGATAAGGGATGTTGCAAAGAGAACAGAATGAAGATCTATATCCAAGAAAAAAAGTAGGCCTATTAAGGGAACATTCTTTACCCCAAGTAGAAGGATCTGAGTGTATTTTCACAGCGAGATTACTGAATTGTCATGAACTAGTTACTTGTGTGCACCTTCCAGTTTCTTCTCCTTTTCAATTTCTTGTTTTTAAGCTGGTCTGGTCTCAACAATGGACGTTGAATATATAGAGGGCGGGTTATTTGTTTTAGTTCATACTTTCCTGGATCAAGGGGAGATGGATTTGGATTTGACTTAGATTGTAAGGTATTGGATTTTGAGCCAGTTGTCATAATCTGACACATTCGGGGCATCCCAGGGCAACGCAGGTATAGTTTGTGAGTGAGAGATAAGTGAATAATTATGGAGAAATGACTTACTAATCATAGATCCATAATTTTATAGTAATTTTATCTATAGACAGAAAATTCCACTTGACAGTGAAATATGGCAAAGGTAATTGACCTATCAAATAATGTATATTCAATTCTTCTTAAGCCCAAGGCCTATTTATGTGCACATAAATGTATTGCAGAAATATTAGCTTAAGATGATTAGTAAGTGATACACATTTGTAAAGTGAAAGAATAGGAGGGGATTAACATACTCCTGTAAAGACAAACTGAATGGAAACTTAGTAGAATTGGAAATACCTATTTTCCGATGAGAATTTTATAAATATTAGATCCATCTGAAGAAGATGATCCCACTATAAATACAAAAGAATATCACTTTATTACCTGCTTGTGAAGGCTGGTGACCAGTTTAAAGAATAAAAAAAATTTTTTTATCTAACAAATCTTCAAGAGTGGTTGGTTATCATTTTGCATTATGAAAAACTACTTTCTTTAGGCCTTAAGATTGTTATTTACAAAGGGTGGTATGTACTTCCTTTGCTTTATTTCTTTGTCACAGATTTCTTTCCATATAAGTACTTACTTGTGTACTGACATTTATTTAAAAGTGAATTCTCAAAAACTTGTAGAATAATCACAATGAGAAAAGTGCGGAACAATTTTACGAGGCAATAATCCAGTTCTCTTATTGCAAAACACTCTAACCAGCCTTCAGCCTTATAGTGTATCCACGCGGGAACCAGATTATTGCCTCATAAAACAGCTCGGTGCTCCTATTATGGCTTAAATATAATTGTGTTTAAAGACCTTGTTGATTCCATTTAGTAAAATTAGTTTTTATCTTATTTCATGATAACAATGGCTTCTAATAACCTTGATGATATTTTGATGTGTGCCCAATTATGTTTTCAAGAATAGTTTTGTTAAGTAAGATTTCAGTGAATTTCTAATCTTTCTTAGTTTATTGTTATAATTAATCACCGTTTTTCCTGAGATAATTTAACATAAGTTAATTATTTCCTTATTTTGACTCCTATAAAAAAAAATCAAAGATAATTTTTCCCTCTTGCACATTCATCAGCGATGATGAGTTGGGTCTCAGTGTCATGCATTTACTGTTATACATCTGAATGCTACACAGTTTGGGATCTGAATCCAGGTTTTAGCACTTTTAAGATGTGTGGCCATGATCAAGTTGCTAATCCACAGTTTCTTCACTTACTTTAAAAATGGGGATATTGCAACAAATATAGAGCTATCTCATAGGACATTTAATGAGAATTATATGGCCTAAGTGCTCAATTACATTTTACTGTTGTGTTTATGAATCTTAGTTTTACCTTATTTTTATATATAAAAATGTACGTATTATAGAGTTCATACATGCATATAAAAGAAAGATTATACATAAAGAAAATCAGAATATAAATCTGGTCAGAAGATATTTTTGTAGCAATTAAGGATTGTGGGCTACAGAACAGGAATACAAGAAATCATCTTCATAGGATAAATTTCAACATTTTTTTCTAACAAGAAAAGAGATAATTTGAGACTGAGTCAAAAATCACCACAGAGTATAGAGATGATGATTGGATGTCCTCCAATATCCCTTAGCCAATTTATAGATAATCTAATTTTTGAGGCCCAGAAAATGTACTTTTCTGTCACATGTTACTATTCGAAAGCATTGTTTTTATTCATGAAGATTATTTTATTACAATATTAGCAATGGCTTTGGATTTTATAAAAGACTATTTGGGTCATTTTTCTTTCCTGTGAACCATGAAATATTCCCTGGGCACCAATTTAGTGATTGCCTGCCCCTTTCTTTACTTGATAATCACAACTGTAACTCGTGTGATTCATACTTCTTTTGTACTCGAGTATGTTTTTTTAAATTAAATTTAAATACAGAGAATTGTGTCAGTTCTATTTTTCCACAAGAACCTATGTATCATTCAGAAACCAATCTTAAACATCTTCTTTAAAGTTAAAGTTGTAGATTCTACTAATTTAACAAAAATTATTCACCTAACACTCAGTATGAAGTGACCATTTGAATTCTGGAAACATAAGTAACATTAATTATCAACTTACCTTATTTATTAAAGGCATGTTGGATATCTGGAGTGTTTTGTGTAGTCTAATAACTTTAGTCCAGTTAATAAATACTTTAAAAAATTCCCGGTATATGGTAAGTATTGAGTTAGGAAGATTAAGTATGAAAGGTCTTGCTATGTTAGTCATTTTCACTAACATTGATTTTCAGTTATATTCAATAACTTAGTCACTACATATTCAGCTTAATTTTTCCCCAAACTTTTCAAGGAAGCACATATTTCTGGGAGATATTTGTAAAGGTGGACTAGTATCTACTTCTTAATCTGGAGAGTTGGGAGAGGAGAAAGATTAGTGGTCATGACTACCATCACCAGTGAAACAAAGAGAAGAAAATAGGAAATGGATTATTTTACCCCCAACTAATTAATTTTGTACCATTTTCAGAAAATCCTGTTGATTATAAACAAAGAAGAAACCAGAGTGAAATCTGCTTAATTATTTTACACATTCCTTTTAGGACCAAGCACTGCTAAGACTCTGAGGTTTTATGTGTTAATGTTTTTGTGGTCCCTTGAAAAATGACCTCAGTGAAATTCACAGAACTTGTTGCCATCTCCTTCATAGGGGTATTGTGAAAATGCCCATTAACATTTATAGAGTGCTTTGAGCTCCTAAAAGAAAGACATTATACCTGGGGCGCCTGGGTGGCGCAGTCGGTTAAGCGTCCGACTTCAGCCAGGTCACGATCTCGCGGTCCGTGAGTTCGAGCCCCGCGTCAGGCTCTGGGCTGATGGCTCAGAGCCTGGAGCCTGTTTCCGATTCTGTGTCTCCCTCTCTCTCTGCCCCTCGCCCGTTCATGCTCTGTCTCTCTCTGTCCCAAAAATAAATAAACGTTGAAAAAAAAAAAAAAGACATTATACCTAAGAACAAAATAAATAATTTTAAAAGTAACATTTGAATAATTTGATTGTAAATGAATCAAACACACATGCATTAAACTTACATAAATACAGGTATGAAATTAAGCAATGAAGTACCTGGCCAAACCTGCTTTAGGTTTTATGAAATGGAAACATTTTGAACGTGGTTTGATAGATTTTGTAAACCTAATATGTAGACAAGTTTGCCGGTCCTTGATAATACAAATAAATATTTCATTATGAGTATTCAAAAGAACTCCCATTTCTCATAATCTGACAAATTCTCAAGAGAAACTCATAATGTTAAAGAGATACTTATTTCAAATAAAAAATTATTGCTTTTTTTTATTAAATATTGATTACAAAGATAAGTCTCATGTTCTATCCATTCAACTGATATTTGATTACAGATAATGGTAGACTTTATTATACCTCTTAGACACGCAACAAGTATTTATTGAATAAGTTTTTGGAGTATGAATGCTGAAACAAATTACAGGTTGGCTCAAATATCAGTAAAGTCCATGTCTAGCCTTGGAACCTCAAACATAATACTTAATGGGCCTCAGAAGACTGAATTCATGTATGAAAATACAGTGATTACGAAGTCTTGGCAGAATCCATCATTAATGAACCTATGTAGAGACTCAATTTATGTTACCAGACAATTATGCCTTTTAAATGGAAATCATTTTTTCTTACCTAAATTTATAAGAGCTAGAACAAGACTATACATAAAAGATAAATTGCATTGTATTCTTTGTCCTCTCAACACTGCTCAAAATTATTTGAGTTTATTTAAGAAATACTGCTTTGAAAATTCAGATTCTTGTTCTGAATTGACAAAAGTCAGTTTGATTCTAAATAATGTATGTCATTTTGGCTACTTCAAAGTAGTATTTTTATTCCTAAGGTCATTAAATTGTCAAGTTTAGTACCTTGTCTTTGAAGGCCTTCGCATAAAATAGAGAGTTCCATAAGTAATAATTATCATAACTTACGATGAAGGTAAAAAGTAAGAAAAATGATTGAGTACTAACCATGTGCCAGGCCCTATGCTTTATGGATATTATCTTACTAAATCATAGAAACCATCTAGTGAAGATATCCCTACCATTTCACAAAAAGGGAAATTAAGTCTCTAACAGTTTGAATAACTTGCTTAAGATTACTTACACAGCAAATAAGAGACAGACCTGGAATTCAAACCCAGGCCTCTGTGGCTCCAAATCTAATGCTATTCTCCATATATTATACTTCCTACCATGATAATCCATTTTCATGGCTTTTCATAGTAGTTACCGTAGCTACAAAGGTTGTCCCAGAAGTTATTATTTTGGCAATCACTGAAGAAACTATGGATTTCTTCACAAAGAACTTATGTCCATATGTTAACTGACTACCTTGTCAGAAAGGAGGAATGGTTTAATTATAGTGTGACAGGGATAAGTTAATTGGGCCCGATTTTATGTAGAGATTTTCCTGACTTAGGGGAATTCCAAGTCTTTATATTAGGCTTGTTTCTATGGAATGTATTAGAAAAAGTAGAAGGGAGGGCACCTGGGTGGCTCAGTTGGGTAAGTGTCCGACTTTGGCTCAGGTCATGATCCCACGGTTCGTGGGTTAGAGCCCTGCATCAGGCTCTGGAGCCTGCTTCAGATTCTGTGTCTCCCTTTCTTTCTGCCCCTCCCCTGCTCATGCTCTGTCTCTCAAAAACAAATGTTTAAAAAAAAAAAAAAAAAGTAAGAGAAAGAACATGTAATAAATCCACAAAGTATTTTCATCCATAGTATAACTCCAATAAAAACAAAATAGTTCTCAGAACAGAAAAAGCGAAAAATGCAGCTTTTATAGTAGACCTTGGGAATACATGCATGTTCATCCCACTCCGCCTTCAAGATGAAATCAAAGATGAAAAGAAGTCTTCAGTGATACAACCAAACAAATCTTGAATTAAGCAGAGGTTGTAGGGTGAGGAGCAAAAATCTATACATAAAACTGGATTGGGTGAGTTCACGGTTCATTTTCACATGTAATGTTCTCATGTAATCACCTCATTCCATTTTCTTCAATATTATTGGGATAAAGGGCTAAAGAAGAGATCACTTGATTGAAACAGCCTTTTTAAATTTTTCATTATGTACAGAGTATGTTTCATTTCTTTGATAAATGCTTTACATACTATTGTATTTCTTGTTTCAACAATCCAGTGACCGATTTTATAATCCTTATTTTACTGAGGAGGAAATAGGCTCTGACCTTAATAGGCCTAAGGTTAATCAACTAGAGGGTGGCAGGTCCTGGATTTCAGCCCCGTTAGTCTTCATTCCCAACCTATGCTCTTGACTTCTATGGTAATTCTAATTTGGGTAAAAGTTTCTAACCCAGGATTTGATTTAAAGTGGTTAAAGCAGTATTCTAGTATTACTTCTAAATAGGAATTTAGAAGTAAAGGCCAACAAAACAAAACAAAAAACAAACCCAACAGCATTGTATGCCCTCTGGCAGGTAGCTCTTAGAATTTGTAAAGTGGTAAATAGCAGGATAGAGTTCACAAACTCCTATAGGCTGATTATTTTGTGTTACGATAGTACTGCCAGTTTTATTCGTAAATGACAGCAGTGAGGCCCAGAAAATTCTCACCACATGCTGTAATATGGGACTACCCACAGTCATCTTCTTGTTTGACTTTTTTTGATCACAATATTGAAAATTTATCACTTAATATTTATCCCAATAAATATCCCTCTTCTGATTGGGAAAAGAGTTAGCTGTCATCTTCCTTATCTTTCTGTCTTTGTAAGCAAGCAAGAAATCAGTTAACAGGTAACAAATGTTAATAGGACAGATGAAAGAAAGTTAGAAGTTTCTATTAGAACTTTATCTTTCAAAGTAGGACTCTAGTTTAACCTTCTTTACTCTGGTCTTTTTGTTTTATCCAAGGTATAGGCTCAAATTGAATGAGAAAGATGGAACAAATAGATGAGCATGTATCTATATATATTTATAGATTGTTGTATGCTGGAAGACAGTAGACATAGGGTGAAAATTATTTTAAAATTATCCCAGGTTGTCTTCAGGTAAGAATGGGGATTTCAGAAACTACTTAAAATACCAAATAAAGGTATCATAAAAGATATGTGACAAAGACATTCCATTTTAAATTTGAGTATCCAAGGACAATTAGAAAATCTGTATATTAACAACAAAAAAAGTAGGTATGCCTGAGTGGCTCAGTTGGTTAAGCATCGGACTCTTTGGGCTCAGGTCAGGATTTCAAGGTGCACAAGTTCAAGTCCCTCGCTGGGCTCCTCGCTCACGATGTGGAACCGGCTTAGGATTCTCTCTCTGCCCCTCCCCTGCACTTTCTCTCTCTCTCTCTCTCTCTCTCTCTCTCTCTCTCTCTCAAAATAAATAAACTTATTTTTTTTTTAAAAAAAGGAAAAATATCCGGGCAAGAGCAAATGTTAAAAGAGCAAAAAAGATTGAGAAAATTTTGATGGTAGATGAATCCTTGGTGTAGTACTTTATAAAGTAACTTGGAGGAAGGAAGGAAGAAAAAAAAAAGTTAGGGTAGGAGCCAAAACATAAGAGACTCTTAAAAACTGAGAACAAACTGAGGGTTGATGGGGGGTGGGAACAACGGGAGAGTGTGTGATGGGCATTGAGGAGGGCACCTGTTGGGATGAGCACTGGGTGTTGTATGGAAACCAATTTGACAATAAATTTCATATTAAAAAAAATAAATAGATCCCAAAAGAAAAAAAAAGAAAAAAAAAAGAAGTAACTTGTATAATGGACAAACCTCAGTAGGAATGATAGTGACATCAAGAGATAACAAAGACCTAAACAGCATCACTTACTGTTACCCAGTTGCTAGGTGGATTGGAGTAGCAAGTACTACTTCACCTTGGTGATGAGGACATTTTATTCAGAAACTGGAGATTAGCAGGAATAACTTTTATTCATTGAATAGACAATATTTGAGTGTTCCTCGGTGTCAGACATTGTTCTAGGTGCTGGAGACACAGCAGTCAACAAAACAGATGATAATCTTGGCCCTTAAGGAAGAAGATCTGTATTAAGTATGAAGCCCATGGAAGTGTGGAATTGCTATCAAAGCATACTGGTTGTATCATTTCTTAGGTCTTAATAAAATGTGTCCTTAATTTTAAAATCTATTCTTCTAAAATCAGTTATTCTCATCTTCTCCCAGCAAATCAAGTGTTTTGTTTATTATTTTGAGATTTCTCAAGCAACTGTAGGTTTATTCTAGGTCTATATATGCTATCTAATAAAATCAGACCACATCCATAATACCTGACCTGAACTCTCTAGATCAGAACAAATGATGATTCTAGAAGGAAAATAAACCCACAGAATAGTAAACTTGCAATTATCCATAAGCCTTTAACTCTTATAAATTTCTCACATTTTAAGGCAATTTTTTAAACTAGGTATTGTTTGTAGTTTTCATTTGTTTTTGTTTTTAAGACTGTGAGTCTTTTTTTGAAATGTGATGTTTTGTGAACCTGCTTTGGATGTAACTTTTTGAAAAGGCCAAAGAGAAATTCTAAACTCCTTTTTGCGATATATTCTTGTTCCCATCAGTGACCTCTTCATTGAGGAGAGAGAGAGGAAGGAAGAAAGAAAATGAGGTTTTCTCTGACGACAAGTCAATTTAAGAGAACTCTCTGATCAATGACTGTGCTTGGCCAAGGCAAGAGGTTTCTGGTTTCTTTTAAGGGAAAAAAATGCCAACACATCACTGATAGCTTGTAATCTTTGAAAGTGGGAATACGTGTTCTCAATAAGGCATAGGAAAGTTAAGCTTGATTTTGCATAAGGACTTCATTTGCAGAGTATAAAAATATCTTCAGTTAATGGCCAGGAGAGAGGAAGTGATGCTCAAAAGTTATATTTGAAAAAAACAATTCATTAGAAAAGACCTAATAATGAACTTTGTCTTAATAAACAAATGCTGACTTAAATTAATGGCTCAACATTTTTTTTTTAAATACGCATGATGCTATCTATTTCTTCATTGAACCATTGGAATACTGATGTTGAAATTATGCTATATTGTGGGACTTATAAGCCTGTTGCCTCTCCTGAGTTTAGAAGCCACAACATGAAGGAGACTCAAATATGAACTGGTTATGACACAGAATACTAAAAAAACCAAACTTTTTTTTTTTTTTTAAATTTCACACAGGAACCCAAATTGCCTGTTAGATTCAGCCTAGAGATGGGTGTGGAGGCACATCACGTAGGAACTGTCCTGTCTCAGTCAGTGGCAACTGCTGGTAGAAATGAAATTGTTTACTCCGAGAAATTTGACTAGCGATTTCCTATATTCCTTATCTAGCTTGCAGTGAGCTCATACTGTTCTTTGTTCACGATGTTTTGCAATCAGCTAAATGAGTAACAGTAATAATTTGCTTTAATATGGTACTTCTCATCAAAGTATTTTATTTTTTTTTTATTTATTTTTTTTTTTTTTTAAATTTTTTTTTTCAACGTTTATTTATTTTTTTGGGACAGAGAGAGACAGAGCATGAACGGGGGAGGGGCAGAGAGAGAGGGAGACACAGAATCGGAAACAGGCTCCAGGCTCTGAGCCATCAGCCCAGAGCCCGACGCGGGGCTCGAACTCCCGGACCGCGAGATCGTGACCTGGCTGAAGTCGGACGCTTAACCGACTGCGCCACCCAGGCGCCCCTCATCAAAGTATTTTAAAGTGCTTTTGCAAAGAATTAAACTGTACAAGATCCAGTAATGCAGATGCTATGTTGTTACTCACATTGTAAAGTGAAGATATAAAGAGCTTAAGTGGCTCTTCCCAGATCTATGGAAAAATCAGTCAAAGATTCATGAATTAATTGTAGGAATCCTGGCTCCTACTTCATTGATCTGAAGCTGGACCTCATATTTATTAGACAGACATATTTGTCTTTAAAGGCTAACCAGAAGCATGCATTTCTCACAGCTCTAATTTTCTCAGCTTAGTAATGAATAATAAAAAGAATTGCCAGGCTAGGGTGAAGTTGAAATGCTAGATTTGTAGCAAGTCTATTATTTTTAAATATGATATACTTGAAACAAGGTCTTTGTGTTTGTATCCCCTTTCTCGATTCATATGTTTCATAACCTGCTTTGTTCATAACATAATTTGCCTGTCAGTGAACAAAAGAGAGGTCATTCTTTTTCCTATCTAAAACTTTAGATTCTGAAAAAATAGATAAATGATGAACTTCTCTGCTGCAAAACAGGATTTTTTTTTTTTTTTTTGCCACTATTCCATTTAAGGATAAAATGAAGTGTTTGCCTGTGAACACTTCTCTGAGAAGAAAATAGTCATTAAGGACCTCATGTAAACATATGTAGATCTCTTTGCAGAATTTTTATATATACATATATAAATACAAACCATTTTTGATTGGTTGTCATACATCAAAATGGCTTCTTGGAATATAATCAACTCAGGTACTTTAGCTGCATATTAATTTTAGATGAATAGACAATCTTGTATAGTTTATTAAATCTAGAAAATTTATCATATACAAGACTGAAAGTAATCTGACTATCAAGCCTAAGTGATCTTTCCTGCTGTGCTACACATCTGTTCAGAACATACCCTTGCTGGTATAAATGTTGAAAACTTAAAGGCCATGAGTCAGCAATAATATTCCATGGTATTTACCCACGGGATTTGAAAACTTATGTCCACATAGAAACCAGCACACAGATGTGTATAGCAACTTTATCCATAACTGTCCCATATAGAAAACAACCAGAGGTCCTTCAGTAGGTGAATGGATACATAAACTATAGTACATCCAGATAATGGAATATTACTTAGCATTAAAAAGAGATCTTCTATCAAGCTGTAAAAAGACACAGAGGGGTCTTAAATGTGTATTATTAAGTGAAAGAAGTCAATATGGAAAGACTATATACTGTACAATTTGAACTATATGGTACTGTGGAAAAGACCAGCTATGGAGCCAGTAAAAAGATCAGTGGTTGCTGGGGTGGTGGTGGGGAGAGGTGGGGAGAGATGAGTAAGCAGAGTACATAGGATTTTCAGAGTAGTAAAAACGCTCTGTTAAATACCATAATGATGGCTATATGCCATTACCCATTTGTCCAAACTCATAACATGTGCAACACCAAGAGATTATGATGTGTTAATGTAGGTTCATCCTTAGTAACAAATACGTTATTTTGGTAAGTGATGTTGATAATAGGGGAGGCAATGCATGTGTTGGGGTAGGGTGCATATTTGAGATCTGTACCCTCCTTTCAATTTTGTTGTAAACCTAAAGCTGCTCTAAAAATCTTGATAAAAAAGAAAACCCTCAAAGACCCAGGTTGTCTTTAAATTTTGGATATTTTTATTTGGGGCATCCAAAATGAATATTTCGGAATGTCTGAGGTGAGTCTAAGTGTAGTTCTTTGAGGATATTTTTCCTCCTATGATGAACCCTGTTCAGGATATTCTAAAATAGACCTGAGAGGAGAAGAGTCTTCCTCTGAAACAAATTGCAGTCAACAGTTTAATCATTTTTTCTAAAGAACAGGGAATTTGGTAGATACCTGGATTCTACGTATTTTTTTGAGGCCACTAGACTATGATAAACTTTGCTCCTACAACATTTACTAATTTAATCCAAGGGTTTCTTGTTTGTCTATTATGTGAGCTATGGTGGGGGGGGGGTTGGCATATAAAGATAAATAGCACCTGGTTTCTTCTCCCAAAGAATCTAAAGCTTGGGCACAAAGATCACATAGGATTCAAGGTGGAAATCTGCATGCCATGAAATAGAACGTCCATCATATTTAGGATGGAGGGTCAAAGATAAAATCACGTCATCTAGAAGGACTCTGTGGGTATATGGTACAGTTTGAAAAAATAAATGTGTCAGTGAGGCAAACAAAGACATGGCAAGTAAAATTTACTAATTAAGACCTGTTTAAAATTAGTCATTCAAAAGTATTTATTGGGTGCCTGTAATGTGTCTGATACTATTCTAGGACACTAGATGGAATGATAGGCATGCCCCTTAGGATGAAATTTGGAGGAGTGGTCAGAGATGAGTGTTATAAAAGTTGCTCTTCAATCCCAGTCATCACTGAAACGAAGGTCACCTATAGGTTAAGATTGTACATGACAAGGATACCTGAGGTAGTGTGGGGAAACACAGAAAGCTTCACAGAATGCCACATTTAGGCTGGGATGAGAAAGGTTTGAAGGTTTTGAAAGGAGTTTTGTATTTTGAGGGTTTTAAAGAAGGCCGAAGCACAAGCATGTCACCAACCCAGAGGAGAGGAAGAGGTGATGAGACCAAGGAGGAGGGAAATAAGGAGCCAGACCATGCAACCAACACTTTACTAAACTTGCACACAGGTCTTTCTTCAAAGAACACTGAGAAACAAGTGAAAACTTCTAAGCGGAAGAACAAGATGATCATATTCCAGTTTTTAAGAAAACTACTCTGGCTGCTCTTTAGATTAGAAATGACTAAGAATGGATACGGCAGAACATTTAAAGACTATCAGCAGTTCAGAAAAGGATGGCAGCTTGTATTAACATTCGCAGTGACATGGGTTCTGGGCTATCATTGATCTCTTCTGTTGTTAGTATCAGCTTCCACAATAAAGTAAAATATACTTGTTTAATAGCAAACAAAGTCTCCTGAAGAGACCTAAATAGGAAGCCTCTATATTATCCAAATGTGTACTCGTCATGTATTGACTGTCAGTCGGTACAGAGTCCTGCCTGTCTGGGGTTTTTGTAATGGTCCAGGTAGGGCCTAAAGATCTCATGAATTGACTCCCAGTGAGTCAGATAATGATCTTATGCCCTAAAAAAGAACGTGACATTAACGTATGACTACAACCTTTGAACTTTTTCAGTAAGGTGAATCTTTCAAAGCTTTTTAAACAACGTATTTATTTTGTATTTCTAATGTTGGGAATAAAGCTTTGACTCTAAACCTAGCAGGTACATATGTAGGTGAACTGGAAAAAAAAAAACCACAACACATTTTTCATTTTACATCTCAAAGCATACATAAAATATATGTACTGTGCTTCCAATTATATTTTAATTAAAATCACAATAAAATTTCTTCTAGAAAATTATTTAGCAATGTAATGGCGTATCTTTCAAAGAAGCACTGCTATTCTATTTTTATGAGAAATTCTTGCATTTCAAACAAATTTAATATTGTTACAAATATCTCTGAGTTTATCAAGCAACATTACGATTGATTAGAGAATGGTTTAACTATGGCAACAATATGAATCAGCTTAACATTTCTCCTCCCCTTCATTCATCTTGGAATGAGATAATGAGGCAAGACTACTCTAGTAGAGATATCACTTTTAGCCGAATAATTCATCTGTGAATAGCCCCAGATTGCAAAAATTACAGCATCATTTAAGCATTATTTATGGTTAGTATGAGGTTAAAACTTTGGCACTATTTCACAGTGCATGGAGGGAAACTATTCATGGCAGCATATTTACACATTTTATAGAAATGGATCAAGATGATTCATCTCTATAAAGTTAATAGGACCTATTGAATATTATTACTAAATAGTTTTTAGGTCAATGAATTTTTTTAAATTAGGCACACATTATCTACTAAATGAAAATATCCTAAAGCTATCTAATCCATCCCCCATCTGCTAACAGTATTCCTATGTAGCCCTGGCACCTATATTCCATTTTAAAATCTAAACATCTATAATTACTAAGTAGCAGAAGTGAATTTTACAGTGCAACCTTTCCAGTTCCAAATGTCATCCTATCTATGGGACACCTTCATGCAAATAGTCTGCTGTGCTTAATAGTAAGTAATTGCATATAATATAGTAACAGCTGTGGAGATTAAAAAACAAAGTGCTTGGTTAAATACGAAAGATACAGAATTTAGACACATGAAACATTCATGTAAATGAAAAACAAATGCACAGACTCCTGTAAGGTTGAATTAAATTGCAACACAGACAGAAAAATTCCGAAAATGTCTTCTTTCATTCGTCTGTCTCCCTAGAGTCCTATTCATCACAGTATTGGTAACTGCCCTTGGTCATTTTTCCTCCTTCCACTGATTAAAACGAAAACAAAAACAGAAACCATACACGCTCACAGAACAACTATGATGATGTATCATCTACTGAAGAAATTAGACAAACCATAAACAACAGATAAATGCTTACTGCCACCTAAGATTTAGAAAAACAACGTCTGGGGAATCATTTGTTTGCAAGAAAAACTAATCAAATTAAAAAGAAAAATATGTATTCCTACCTATTGACAGCCTTGAAATTCCATACTAGGAGTTGAGTCTATTTCTGAAGGCTAAAATAGTCCACAAGTATTATAGGCAGAGGTACAAATTGGTGTTTCAGTTTCTAAGTTTAATATATAGCTGTAAATTTGTTTTTGTAATCGCACAAATGTGTATCCACAGTAGACAAATTTGAAAGTACAATTCAGAAAAAATAGAAAAAAACATAACCTTTTGGTTAGCCATTGTGTGCCATCTTGCTCTGAGACCCTGGGGTAGGTTCATTGCAGCCCTGGAAAGGTAGAACACATACTATGCATGGTCATATAGCAGGAATCTCCTCAGAGATCCTATAATGGAGCCATGAGTGCTGACATTGTCCCTAATCCTCAAGCTTAGCCAACTGCTCCAAATATCTCTTTGGCACAGGACAAAGGGAAGTGCTGAGGGCCACATCCATGCTTACATTCTTGGTCATGAAGATAGTCTTTGTACCACTTTTCTGCTTGTTTGGAAATGATGCACAGTGAAAGCAAACTGAGGAGTCCTCATTCCTGTCAGTTTTGATCTGAAGGCCAGCTGAGCTCAAGTATTTAAAGTCCATTTCCTAGGTTAGGTGAATTTGAAGAACTGTGGTCTGGATCTTAGTCTTATTAGTTGGAGTCCTCCAGAGAAACAGAACTAATAGTGTATGTGTGTACACATATGTATGAAATATTTATATAATCACACATACATGGATGTTTATATAAAGAAATTTATTGTAAGCTATTGGCTCATGTGCTTGTGGAGACTGACAAGTCCCAAGATGTGCAGCTGGAGACCTGAGAGAGCTGATGGTATAGTATACTTCTGGTCCCAGTTTGAAGGCTGAGAACCAGAAGACCTGAGGTTACAAGTCCAGTTGTAAAGTCAGTGGGCTTGAGACCTGGGAAGAGATAAGAGCTGATATTTCAGTTCAAATCTGAAGGCAGACAAGAGCTGATGGCCCAGTTCAAAGACAGTGAAGCAGGAGCAATTTTCTTACTCGGGGAAGAATCAGTCCTTCGGTCTACTCAGGTCTTCAATTGATTGAATGTTGCCCACCCACGTAGGGAGAATAATCTGCTTTATTAAGTTTACTGATTTAAATGTTAATCTCATCCAAAACACCCAGAATATTGTTTGGCCAAATATCTGGGCACCCCATGGCCCAATCTACTTAAAAATAAAATGAACCATCCCCTTGGTTGTCTAGTGTTGAATATAGACTTTTTCCCTAATTTCTCCTCTTCTATGTGGTCAATTATATATTCTCCTCTGATCTTTGCCATTAGCATATAAGTATATTTTAATGTTCACCACCTTCTAAAAAACCAGAATTGTCCCCAGTATCTTCCTCAGGCTGTTGTACTACTTCTCGGCTCCTATAAAAGTTCAGAAAGAATTGGCCTTATTCATGCTCTCACTCCCATTTTTGTCTCTGCCCATCACAGTTGATCTTTCTTTTGACATTCTACTGTAATAATCACTATCAATTTGCAGTTCCATCTGTTTTTTTATTCTTCATCTTTTCATGACTTCCCAGGAGCACTTGATGTGGTTAGTATTTGTCTCTTGGAATCATGTTCTTCTCTTGGCTTCCTTGACATCTCTCCTTCCTTGTTTTCTTCCTCTTCGGTGTGGCTGGCTACCTCACGGGTATTTTGTTGCCTTTTCTTCCTCTGTCAGACTTGCAATTTTCAAAGTGATACAGGGTTCAGTTCTCAGTCCTGATTTTTCTATCTATACATTTTCTTGAGTGCTTGAGTGATCTTCAGACTATAGGTTTTAAATGCCATTTGAGCAGATTAGCACAGTGGCTTTATAATGCTTTTATCTTAGGACTTTTGCAAAACTTCTTTGTGCTTCAGTATGTTCATCTGTGTATTCAACATAATAACAACTAACTTGGCAGAGTTTTGTATGGATTAAATAGATTAATACGTGCAAGTATCGAAAACCATGCCTAGTACAAAATAAGCACAAAATAACAGTAAATGTATATGAATATTATGTGTCTATGTTTTCATTCACTTGTAGGATAGTAAACCTCAGTTGTTCTGCCTTCCAAATTCTCTAGTGGATCTTTCCTCCTTTCTGTCTCAGTGGATTTATTTATACATTGACGTTGAAACTGACAAGCAGTGCACTATCATGGAAAGGAACATAATCTGGAATCAAACATCAAACGTTCCAAGCAGATATTCACAATCAATAAAGTGTGAGAACTTGTGCAGGTTACTCTTTTGGAGCCTCAGTTGCCTCATCTGTGCAGGGGGGTTAAAATGATAGTAATGCCTATTTTATGGCATGATGGAAATTCAATTCTTTAATATGTATAAAGCACTTAGAACAGTGTCCATGTGGAGTAAACATTGTGTAAAATAGAATTATTTTATCATTAAATGTGGTGAATTACATGCCCTTATATTTTATATTAATAAAGAAGTTTGTGGTTATTCTGTTTTCCCACTGGATTATAACCTCATTGAATTCTAAGCCATATCAATTATCAAGTTATATATGTAGTTGATATAAATAATCTTAGTAATTTTTCTTAATAGGTAATCTGCCAGTAAGATCTTAGAAATACATCTTTCATTTTTGTAAACAAATGTATGATTTCATCACAGAATTATCTTATAAATAGAAACTTATAATTGAAAGGTAACCAATGCCTCTGAGTACAATGACTAAGTTGGAGAATAGAATTCTTTTTAAATTTGTACATAGCAAACATTTATGATATAAAATATAATTGCATGAAGATAGGTTAGAAAATTAGGACAAAAAGTTGATGAGTGTGTTTGTCAGAAACGAAAAAAAAAAAACAACCCAAGATTATGAAATCAGTGTGTACTAAATGCTTTCAAGCGCTTATGCTGACTACTTTAATGAATGTGAACCCTAAGTAGCAATTACTGTGGGCATACAAACCGGATTCTTTCTCATGTCATTTCTAATTTTTCTTTGCTGCCATAGAGATTAATTCTAGCTTGTTTTGAAGCCATGGCCTAAGTTCAACTGTAATTAGTGTCCAAAGAGATATTAGAAATTTTGCAATTAGAGGAGTGTTTCTATTTCTCCTTCTCAAAGAAAAGAATATTTTGTTTTAACTAAGAGGAATTAATGCCTCTGAGTAAAAATAAAAAAAAATTGTTTCAGTGTACTCTCAGTCAATATTGATATAAATAATAAGAGGATATGTTAGGGTTTTCTTGAAAATGATTATTTTCTATAGCATGAGTACAATCACAATCTTACCTATGGTATAAACACAGTGTTTTGTTTCATAACGTTTTGGTAGAGTTTTTGTGATTAATAATAGGAAATAGAATTCACCTCTTTTAAGTACATATAGAAATATGTATAGTTCTTAAAATTTGCTGTGCATGTAATTGTCTATGATAAATATCACAACTACAGCCTGAAGGTGCACTTAAAAAGATAGCAAATAACTGGGGTACAAACCTACCTACTTTCTCTCTCTCTCTTCTCTCTCTCTCTCTCTATATATATATATATATATTTACATATAAATATCAAAACAAATATTTATTCATCAGCTGTTATGTGCAAGACATTTAATTCAGGTCCTGTGTGTTGTAACATCACTTTTAAGATGACCAATAGATAGGGGCTCCTGGGTGGCTCAGTCGGTTAAGCGGCCGACTTTGGCTCAGGTCATGATCTCGCGGTCTGTGAGTTCGAGCCTTGCGTCGGGCTCTGTGCTGACAGCTCAGAGCCTGGAGCATGTTTCAGATTCTGTGTCTCCCTCTCTCTGACCCTCCCCCGTTCATACTCTGTCTCTCTCCGTCTCAAAAATAAATAAACGTTAAAAAAAATTAAAAAAAATATGACCAATAGATATTTTCAGAGTTCAAGTATATTTCTATCACTGTTCTAGGTACAGGCGTTATTGAAGATAAAATCTCTGTCCTTAGGTTGCTTGCATACTAGGAGTGGGGCAGATACATGATAAGTTCATACATACAGAAAGCTGAATCAAATAAATGATTCAGGGGCAATAAATAGTATGAAGAAAGTGAAATGATTTTATGCACTTCAGAAAGACTGTATATATAGAAGAATTCTTTACATTAGGCAGTCAGGAGGACCCCAGTGCTTTGGAGCTTTTCAAATATCTCTGTGAAGAGCATTCCAAGGAAAAGCATAGGTATGAATGATACGAGACTGGAATGCAATGCCACAGGGTGTATTCCAGAGACCTAAAAGGGCTACATGCCTGGGCGAGGAAGGAAGGAGAAGAGTAGGGGGAGAGGACATTAAGACCAGATCTTGCAGAGTCTTCTTGTCTTGGCAAGAAATCCAATCTTATTTTCTTGCAGCGGGAATCTATTGGTAGTAATCTGCTTGCATTTAAAAGACTAGAAATATAATTCTGGCTGCTGGATGGGTGATAGGAGACCAAGAGTGGGAAGCAGGCAGACAGCAAGTCATTTGGCAGCTGATGTAAATTGGGTAGAGATGATGGTGAGTTAGACTAAGGTTGTAGTTACTAAAAGGTGGTTAGATTTGGAATATATATATTGAGGGGTCTTCCTGATGGATGAGATAGGAGAGAGTGAAGAAGATGAGTCAAGTAGGACTATTCAGTTTTGGTCATTTTCCCTGGGGAAAGATGTTGCTACCCTTTGTGAAGATGGGGAAGGCTTGGAAATAGGCAATGTAAATATCTGGGTAGGATGTAATAAGTTGTTCTGTTCAGGCTGCATTCACTTTGAGATGCCTATAGATACCACAGTAAAGGTATCAAAAAGGAAACCAAACACATGCATTAGGAGGTAAAGGAAGAAGGCAAACCTGGAGAGAGAAATTTATGAGCTGTCAACGCATCAAAAAATATATACATAAAGTCATGGGCATCTATAAGATAATCTAGGGAGAAAGTACACTGGACAAGAGAAGAAAGCTAAAAATGAAGACCGCTGTCATCTAACATTTGGTGGTCTAGAAAAGAAGAAAAACCTGTAAAAAACACTATGAAGAAGAGACTAGAGAAATATAGGCAAACCAGGAGATTGGGCAATTGGGCAAGTCTAGCAACATTATTTTGAGAAGGAACACATGGCAAATCATGCCAAGTGGTGTAAGAGGTTGCATGAGCCTGGGTCTGGGATGGCACAGGGTGTGCTGGCCTCACCTAGAACATTGGGGAGGAAAAACCTAATTGGAAATGATTAAGAAACTATTGAAGGTTAGGATATAGAAACAGTAGAGGCAAGTCTTAGAAGTTTTTTTTGTTTGTTTTTTTGTTTATTTTTGAGAGAGAGAGAGAGACAGAGACAGAGAGACAGACAGAATGGGAGCATCAGAGGGGCAGAGAGAGAGGGAGACACAGAATCTGAAGTAGGCTCCAGGCTCTGAGATGTCAGCACAGAACCAGATGCAGGGCTCGAACTCACAAACCCTGAGATCATGAACTGAACCGAAGTCAGACACTTAACCGACGGAACCACCCAGGCACCCCTAGAAGTTTGGGTTTGAAAGAGAGCAGAGAAATGGCCAAGAAGGGGGACATCATTCATGTCATTCAAAAGGTAAAACCTGGAAGTTCTCTTTGAAAGCAACATCTGTCAGGATATTTATCTTCAGGATTGGTTCAGGTAACCTAGAGGTATAGGTAAATGGCATTTTCTGCAAGTCTTATTCTTTAATAGATGTCTTGAAACTATAATCTTGGTGAAGGTGGCCTTCCCAGATGAGTAAACCTTGTCTTCTAAGGAACTTGAATAGCTGCATTTTCTTTGTAGGACTTGTAGTCAAGCACAGAGTTCACACTGTATAATGATAACTACACTGTGTTTTGGAGAGTCTAAAGTAAAAATATATAGCCTCCATCATTAACAATCTGGTAGCCTAGTTACCCCTCATTAAATTCTGACTCTGTCTTATTTTGGGGGGTTGTGAAATTTAGTGCCAAATTGTGTTACTACCTTTTGGGGAAAAATAGGTCATTTGTTCTAGATAGATAAAAATGAATTTCCTGTCATAGTTACTTTGGAATTAAAATTAAAAGTCCATCAAAAATAACTTTCACATTCAACTTTTCTGGAGAAAAGTATAAAGGACAAAAGCATCTGCACTGTGTATAAATTGGCAAGTATCCTTGTCTGGCACTTTCCAAATTGTTTTAGCAACGTTTGGCAAGAATCTATCACAAATTATGGATGATTATAATTTTGCAGTATGTGAAAGCAGATGGAGAAGATGAATTGACAGGGAGAGTGTTTCTTCCTAGGAAACTGATTGGTAATAATAATTATCTTTGAAGAAGATAAAAAGTAAGAATTACCCACTGACTTTTACATACATATTTGAGAAAAAGCCCTTAACTTATACAATATTCAAAACTGATAGAAAGATCTAAAAATTATTCCATGCACACAGTGTACAAACTGAAAAATATTCTGTCTATTATATTTAATTAAATTGACAGTTAATTGAAGAAAGAGCACATAGTTGATAATGGCTTATTTTTCTTAGAGGTGAAGTTTCTATGCTCCTAACAAATGAGATCATTTTTCAATCTTTCTTTTTTAGCTCATGAGTAATCATATGGAAAATCATGGTAACTTTATAGAATGGCCACATTTTAGAGGAAGGAAACTGAAAATAAGCAAGCTGTTATTATTGAATAATTTGTAATGGTAATTTGTGCTTTATAACAATGTACTTCTTAGGGGAGCTGAGCCTTAAAGTCAGAATATCGAGGGTCAGATCTTGGGCCATTTAATCCTTGGGAATGACTTATCCCTTTACTACTTCAGGTCCCATCAGTATGCAACCACTTTTCACCGCCACCTCCACTGCAACCCTGGCTCATGCTGTCGTCATTTTCACTGGGATTATTCAAATAATCTCCTAATTGGTTTCTCTGATTTGAATTTTGCTTTCTTCTCACAGTTCTGAAAATGGTGGTCAGAGAGAGCCTGTTGAATGTTAGAACATGAGGCTCTTCTGGTCAGAAGACCTTCCATGGCTTTAGGACCCATTTGCGTTCTGTTCCTCTATTTCTGTCCCTCCCTTCCTCCCTTCCTTCCTTCCTTTTTTAAGGTTTATTCATTTATTTTGAGATAGAGAGTGAGGGTAGGGGCAGAAAGGAAGGAGAGAGATAATTCCAAGCAGGCTCCACACTGTCAGCCCAGAGCCCAATGTGGGGCTGGAACTCAAAAACCATAAGATCATGCATGACCTGAGCCCAAATCAAGAGTCAGACCCTTAACCGACTAAGCCGCCCAGGTGCCTCCCCATCTCTTTCTTAACCCTCTGATCACAGCTTTTGCACTTTCTTCCTTGCTCCTGTTTCTCCACACATGCTGGTCTCCTCACTGTTCTCTGAACACACAAGGCAGGCTGTAGGCTCTAGTCCTTTCTATGTGCTGCTTCAACTGTGGGACTCTCTGATCTCCCATTTTTTTCATGACCGTTCCCCTCATTTTCTTGGGATTTTCCTTCAGGAAAGCTTCCTTGAATGTCCTATTTCAGGCTGAAAACTTCCCTGGACACATCCCTATCACCGTTTGGCAAAAAATGATAGCAAACCCTGTCATTCTTTTTTTTTTTTTTCTTTTTCTATAGGACCAATCGTATCTATGAACTTTAGTTATTTGTATCGTTTGTTTGTTGTGCCTCACTAGAATGTAAGATACAGGCCAACCGGGATTTTCACCTCTATTGTTTAGTGACCTGACACAAGATAGGAACAACAAATATTTTTAAGTGAATTAATAAATTGCAGTTATTATTATCATGGTAGGGAATTCATTTTCTGGTTCTTGCCTCAGACATTTACTGACAGGAAATCACTTAATATTGCCTCACCTAAAATGAGGCTGAAAACTCTGGCTTCAATAGGCTGTTATGGGGATTAAACAAGATAAAAATATCTACCTTATAGGCTGCTCTGAGGGTTAAATAGAACATTTACATGAAAGTACCTAGCACAGCGCTTGGCAGATAAAAGGTGATGAATTAATGTTAATAGAATTTGCATCAGAATGAATAGATAATGTTATGCAAATCTAGACATCATTTATTTGGGCCCTGATTTTGTATTGAGGGGAAAAAAATATGGATTATTTTTCATGGGAAGTTTTATAGAGAACAGAATCTTACCCAATTATGTATTTGTGCCTAAACTCCTTTTTCAAACATATTTAGATAGTTCTATTTTTTACTCATAAAATACGTATCATAGAGTATGCACGGATATCTTACTAAGGTCTCACGCCCACAGACCATCAGGAGCACTTCTGTGGTCAGAGTTGGATTTATTGTGTATTGCTTTGAGGGAGATAGTAGACCATGTTCCATGGGAACCGTGGCATACTTATCCCAGTAAGAGGTCATTAGAAGGAACTCACAGGTAATGGGCTTGTGGTAGGTCATTTCAGGAGGGGGGGGGTTAAGAAAATGGTACTTGGGGCGGGGTGCCTTTCGGAAGCTGAGTCGATTCTGTGACTGAGCATTTTAGTTTTTATCTAGACGGTAGGAGGAAACAGGTGGAACTAAAATGGTACCAGGAAAAGTAGTAGTAATGGCTCGTGTTTGTGGAGGGTGGTGGATGTTTGGTAATTGTGTGTGTAGTTGGCACAGCGAACTTGCTGCTGTTTGTGCTCAGTCATGACTAAATGGCCTTGTCTCACTTCATCATGGTCACATAGTGACCTTGTCTGGTGTTGGTGACATCGGAGATTCTTTATGATCAGAACACCATGACCTCCTGCTGAGTACTGAGTTAGTGCCTAGCAACCCTAAGGCCTAGTTCCCAAAAGTCATGGGCTATACCTGTCCCTTTCTCAGGCTTTGTACACACATGCATATGTACTAGAACTTACTTTTGATGATTTCGACACCATTTTTTTCCCAAGTGCTAAGCCACCAATATTT
Source organism: Prionailurus viverrinus (assembly GCF_022837055.1). NCBI lineage: Eukaryota > Metazoa > Chordata > Mammalia > Carnivora > Felidae > Prionailurus > Prionailurus viverrinus. The sequence goes on from NC_062568.1 coordinate 146,617,253, forward strand.
AGATGACTCATTCTTAAGATAAATAATTCTTAGGAAAAACTGTCAGTATAATTTTATATCCAAATTAATCCTTATTGATTTGTAATAGTTTTAGTAGAAATTGATACTCAGCCTTTCTTAGGCTAAATATATATAAATATCCAAACATAGCTTAAGTAAATAATATTTTGGAACAAACAAGTTTTGCCAGACATATCTGTAATGTATGTATCGTTTCCTAAGAATAATTTATCACAATTAAAAATAGCATTTGTAATAAAAGTAAACAGAAATAAAAATTGTAAGGCAAAAACATTCTTGTAATTGAATCATGAAGAAACATCCAATTTCCTCAAGTGCCTTTTAAATATTATTATAGCTTGCATAAATTCATACCACTCATTTTTTTGGTTCTCTGTTAGAATATTTGCATTTAAAAGTTTTTTTTTATTATTTATGAATATCTCACTAAAAAAAAAAAAACTTGTACCAATTCATTTAAATATTAGTCAACTGTTGATGCCCAGGATGGTAGCTATTACATTAAAGTAAAACCTCTCACTGCAGCGTCTTGGTGGCTCAGTCGGTTAAGCGTCCAACTTTGGCTCAGGTCATGATCTCGTGGTTCATGGGTTTGAGCCCTGCGTGGGGCTCTGTGCTGACAGCTCAGAGCTTGGAACCTTCTTCAGATTCTGTCTCTCTCTCTCTCTCTCTCTCTCTCTCTCTCTCTCTCTCTCTCAATCTCTGCCCTATCTGCCACTCATGCTCTCTATCAAAAATAAAATAAACATTAAAAAAAATTTTTTTTAAAGTAAAACCCTTCAGCATTGTGTTTTTAAATTTTATTAGATTAAGTCATGATTAGGCTAATAAGTGGCTCTCACATTACCCACACACAGATAAATAGATAAAAAGATTATAGATGACTTTATGGATTTATAGACACTCAGTTCTGAATGATGATCTAGTCAAATCTCTTTTTTTGTAAGGAAAATGAGACCTACGGACAGATGTTAAATTACATACTAAGACGTGTAGAGCAGAAATGAACTAGAGTTTTTTTTGACTTCAGAGTCAAGCCTTTTCCACTATGACACTTGTCTTTATCTCTTTGGGTTAAGTTGAAAATCTGTGGATTGGTCTTTCTTTTATGGCAATTCACATAAAGTCAACATTTATTATTTGAGGGACCCAGGAAGAATGGCGAATAAAATCATCAGGCTCCTTCGACTTCATCATATGTTGTTAGTCTGAAAAAAAATCACACTTGGTCACAAAATGCTCCAATAAAGGCGGACAGAGGTGGCTTTTTATTGCATGGTATAGAGCAAGAGCTTAAAAAATGATGTAGTCTTCTGTTGACAAGCCCTAATCAGTCTATGGGTTTTTGTAAATCTATAAATTGTTATTTCATTCTTGCTCAAATTGACACACAAATCATGAATTTTGGAACCTCACTAACCTTTGATTAAAAATCTTGGCTCTTTTAAGTTGAAACACTGTAAATGAGCAGTTCAGTGCATTGCTTACTCTTGGAGAAGCATGTATATGCTTAACAGTTAAAGAGCTCTAGTTCTATGAAATCCAGTTCCACAGCGTGTTTCATTGTTTCATAAGGTGGGATTTGGGGGGATAATTGAAAGTGGATTTAGACTAGAAAACACTATCTTTAAAGTTCTATTTTATGCTACAAAGGACTTCTTAACAAGAATTCTTCCGACAAATCTGAAAACAAACACAACAAAATTCTGATGGATTTCACCATAATTTTAAGTTTTGTCATCTCTTTTCCTTTTAACAACTTTTTTTTTTACAAGAGCTTTTGGACTCATAAATTTAGTTAGCGATTTCACGTGTTCTCCCAAATCCCTTTTTTAAAATCCCACAAACTAGTCCATGTGTATGCGTGATACACTTTGCTAAATGAAACACTCATTTATAGGACTGTGTTTGCTGTATGCCAATTTAGTCAATGTTTTTGCATTGGTGAGGCCATCCTTACTTAACGCCTCATAAAAAGAAAAGCCAGCCTCTTCCAAAAGAACTAATTTATTGTACACCAGGGATCTGTGCTTTAAAAAGTTCTCCTACTGTAATGCAAGGTAGGTCTAACGCTTGTTGAGTACCTAAGTACTACAGATGCCATATACCTTGTAAATAAAGATGCAAATCACAAAACAATAAATTCCAGGTTTGTAACAAACACCCTGAAGAAACTTTAACAAATCATAACTGTCAGTGAAGATAGATGATCAAAGTTTGTGTCATGCCAAGGAATACAAATCTTTGTGCTGTTGCAAGCATTTCTTTCTCTCCCACGCCCTCTCTTCCCCTCTCTTCCCTTCTCTTTCTCTTCCCCTCTCTTTCTCTCCCCCACCCCCTCTCTCTTTCTCTCTTTGGTTGCAGGCACATCATCAACCTTAATGATAAAAGCCTTCCACAAAAATAATTCTTAAGCCTCAGGAACAAACACCTCTTTGGCACCCTGAGAGAATATTCCACAAACATCATCAATCTCCTTCGGATCATGATTTACAACCTTTCCTTTTGGCCGACTTGAGCCATTTGTGAGCATGCCCCGGCAGCGTCACACTGGGATTTTCCTCCACTTTGCCCTCTAAACACATAGCAACATAACCGTGTGTGCTCCTGCCAGTTTGGAAGCTCATGCTTGACAAAGGAATCAAGTACACACTACAGATATTAGGCTGTAAAAGCACTTACCAAAGCGGCTGCCTATTAGTGCCTGGACTCTCCAGAAAAGTGGAGAGAGGGGATAGATCTTTCTATGTAGGTTCAGGAGCTAATTTGTTGTGTTTCATATGTTAATTGTCAGTGGTATTTAGAAAGCCAAGAAATGATAACTTCAGGGCATGAAATCTGGGTTTTTCAAAAGAAAAAAAAAATCAAAGGCAGTGAAATAATTTGCATGGGTGTATATTTCTCAGAACAAAACTTGTATCTTAAGAATAGTTAACAGTTGTCTGATAAATGCCATCTTTCTGGATGTTTTCCTTGAAACGCGGGAGATGGGGCTGTACCACAGCTGAATTCATTTAGTATGTGCCTAAACCCACTCTTACTCTGTGTGCTCACTAAAACAGATGCACATACATTATTAATTGTTGACTAACTCGCAATCATCATCAAGGGTAGAAAAACTACCCCCATCAGGAAAGCACACAAACATTATGATTACTTGAAAACATAGGCAGATCTTTAAGCTGTCTATATTGAGTGAAATAGTAGCTACTGACATATCTAGCAATATTTATAAAGGAAGTTTTGCAAAGCAATATGTTTACCATAACCAAGCGGTGCAAACCAGAGGAATTTCTGAAGCTGGGTACTTGATAGAGAAGTCAGGATTCTTATTCTCCCTCTCTACGCCCTCCCCACCCCCCCCCCCCATAACGTGTGTATATACATACAGAGTGAGAGAGAATGCAACAGTGACACATAAATTTAGTCTTAATTGTAAGGGTTAGGTTTGTTGTTGTTTTTAATTGTTGGATTACATTATAGGAAGTGATGGTTCACAAACCCAATCACTCAGGTGGTCTGGTGAAGAGCAATTAGATCATAGGGGAACATGTGTATTAGGAAAATCAAATTCATGTTAATTACAGAGGCAAAGTGGTTCATACTTTTGTTTTCCTCTTGCCTTGGCTTTTTATATGTTCTCTGGTACGGGCTGGGATGTTTTCAGCTTTCAGTGTCAAGTTGCTGAGGCAGAAGCAGCTATAGGTTTGGAAAATACACTCCTTCCTACACTGCTAGTAGGATTATAAATTGAAAAATTTTGGAAGGCAATATTTAAATAGTTTTACACTGCTTTAAAAATATCCATATACTTTGACAGAGTAATTTCACCTTTCTGAATTTATCCCAAGGACATAATCTGAAATTCATATAAAGATTTTTATAGAGAGATTCACTGTGTTATAACTAAACATTTTAGACAAATACTCAATGGTAGGAACAGTTAACTAAATTATGGTACATATGCTGGGATATTATGGAGCCATTAAAATTATATACATAACATATTCAATTATATGTTATATAATGAGAAATGCATATTAAAATGCTAAGTAATAAATAAAAAGCTACCCAAAACTTTTCATACAATGCAATCTTTATTAGAAAAATGTATATGTAGAAAAATATGGAAAACTACATTGAAATGTTAATGATGATTTCTTTCAGGGTGGGATTAGAGTTGATCCTAAGTTATTTACTTTTTTTTTTTTTACTGTTCTGTATGTTTTACTTATAAAACTACAGACCCCTTTAGAATTGGTGGTGATAGAGGAGAAAATACAGTTTTTTAGCCAAACTATTTTATTTTCCTGGACTCAGAAAGAAACTGCATTTCCTAGCCCCCATGTATCAAGTGGAAGCTATGGTTTTGGTTCTCATCAATGGCAGGTAGACAGAAGTGATGGATCATTTCCAGTCCATGGCTGTCAAGTGTGGGTGTGCCTTTTTTAAGTGCACGCCCTTTTGTCTTCTAGACTGGAGATGAAAGATTCCAGGATGGTCATGCAGCCTAGGTTCCTTAGTCTCCACTTGGATAAGAGCTAAAAGAGTGGGCCATGTCATCCTCATCAACATTTTTATGATGATTGAGATTTTTCAGGTTATTTGTTCCTTGAGCATAGCTGAGCAATGATCAGCCGCTTTACTGTGATACAAGTCTCTTGCTTGTTTTCTTAATGATGTAAGTCCCAAATATGCAAGCAATGAAAAATAGGAGTATGTAAGATGTGGCTGCTTTTATGTGCCCTGGTTATTTTATATAGGTCTGCCTAAAGCTGTTAAAAGAAAGTTATGATTGGGGATTCCTAGCCTGGTTGTTTGTCTGCTTCTGTTGGGAGTGGTGGATTTCCAGATTTTATATTAATGGCAAAACCGTAAGAAATATGACAAATATGTAGATGTCACTTCTGTAAGGTGCTTTCTTCAGTTTAGAAAATGGTTTCACACTGATAGACTTTTTTACTGACTGTTCCTTCAGCCCATAGTTTCTCCTTTTCTGCATGACCAATGCCTTCTTTACCACCAAACTCAAATACTATGCCTCAATAAAGCCTTGTTCAACCCAGTCCTCAATATGTATGGACATTTTGCACAAGCTCGAGGTGTGGACACAATGATTGAAAATAGTTACGCTCCCATGTCTTAGCAAAGAGATTAGCATAATAAACATAATCATCAAATTTGATATTGTTTCCAAATGTTTTACTTATAGTATCCTAGGTTTATCCTACTGTAACAAGTGGCAGAAACATGAGTGTTTCCCATGACCTCTTTGTCACTCCTACCTGAGTCATCATAAAGCTCTTTACCTGGAGATACTTTTGATTCTGCAGTTTTAATTCTATTTTTTTATTTCAGTAACTAAATTTTTAAAAGAAACCAACCTTGCTCTTCACCTTTTCTAATGGTTTAAAGTTAACTTTAATGTCACATTTTTATTTTTTTATTTTATTTTATTTTTTTTAATTTTTTTTAACGTTTTTATTTATTTTTGGGACAGAGAGAGACAGAGCATGAACGGGGTAGGGGCACAGAGAGAGGGAGACACAGAATCGGAAACAGGCTCCAGGCTCTGAGCCATCAGCCCAGAGCCTGACGCGGGGCTTGAACCCACGGACCGCGAGATCGTGACCTGGCTGAAGTCGGACGCTCAACCGACTGCGCCACCCAGGCGCCCCAGATGTCACATTTTTAAATGTTATTAAGTAACAACTTTAATTCATTTTTTTTAAACTAGGTGAATCTGCTAGTATAGAAATGGTAGCTTGTGTGATTTATGAACTACTATGCAGTCATTAAAAAGAATGTAGTAAATCTACATGGTAGTAAATCTAGTTATACTACCTATAAAACTTCTCATTATATATTTGAGAGTCAAATATAGTAAGTGGCAATATTCTGTGTAGGTTATGGACTTTTGCTTCCATTTAGGATATAGAAAACCTCAGCAGTAGATTGCTCTCACCCTAATGACACAAACTCTAGATAACCCATAAAATCATAGCTTTTATTTATCTTACTCAGAATGCTGAGTTCACAGGGCAATCAGGCAAACTGAATTCCAAACCCCTCTGAGGAGAAGAATAGTTTCTTTTACATTGGTAGAACATAGAGGAAGAGGCAAGCACAATAAAACTGGGAAAGAAGAAAATGCTTAGGATGTTAACATACGTTTTTTAAAGGCCAAGTGAAGGTTAACATGAAAACTTGGAATCTCTAGGAGCCTCAGACACAGAGAAGTCTGCTCTCACTCCAAAGCTCTTTTGCATGGGCCTCCATCCAGTAATTATGATAAAGACTGGGGAAAGAGCAAGGGAGTTGAGAAAGTCCCCCTTTCTCAAGGGCGGACAGGAGTAAAACCCTTCTCACTTCTCCAGACCCTTCCTTAGATCAGACAAGGCTGTTTGCCTCCCAGGGAGAGGAAGGGAAATCCCCTGTCCCCACCACAACCATTCTGTCAAGTATCTCAGCTTGACCTGCTGTAGACAAAATACCACTGACTAAGTGGCTTGAGAAACATGTATTTCTCACAGTTGTACAGGGTGGGAAGTCTGAGGTCAAGGTACCAGCAGTGTCAGAGTTCTAGGTAAGGGCCTTTCCTGACCTTCTCGTGACTGCTTTCTTTGTTCTTTCCTCACATGGTGCAGAGAAGAAGCTCTGATCTCTCTTCCTCTTCTTTGTAAGGGCACTAATACCATCATAGGGGTCATGACCTCCTCTAAATCTATACCTTCATGACCTCCTCTAAATCTATACCTTCCAACGTTTCCTCTTCCTAATGCCATCACACTGGGTGGTTAAGGCTTCAGCATATGTATTCGGGGCAAGAAGAGCACAAACATTCGGGCTGTAACACCAAGTAACAAAGACAGTAGTCTACTGCAAAAGGGCAGGAAACCCTCTGCTGCTGGCCCTGAGTAAAAGATATTCTGTTCTGCCAGGAGGAGTGGAAGACAAAGCTTCCACTCGGAAACCCACTTGAGTACAGGATTTAAAACTGATAGAAAGTACATGTCTGTTGCTACTAAGGGGCAAGAAATTCTCTACCACCCAAGACCATCAACAGATACAAGGCAAAGTTAGGCTGCTAAGTTTGAGAGAGAAACAAGAGTGCTAGGATAGTCCTAAACTTGAATCCCAGGTTCACAGAACCTGCCCAAGACTGCTATTGGCCCAAGATGACCAAGGACCTCCCACCCATCCTCTACATGAAGCCTCATGTGGAGAATCCTGCAACAGAGCTCCACTGTATAAATGTGTCCCCATGGAGAGAAACCCTGCTCTGGGGTGTGGGTGTTCAGGGCCTTCTAAAACAGCAGAGCAGAGTCAGTGAGAAAACGGTCCAGCACATTAAGTCCCACACCAAGCACAAGTGGGCAGCAGCCCATCAATGCATGAATAAATAGACTGTTTACACTGTGTTCATTCCCTACTACACATACCCACACACAGCCTGACAGAGAGGGTTGCCCATCTTCGCGCATAAATGCTAACTTACCTCAGTCTCTACTATTCTACCAAATGTCTAGCATTGAGAAAATGAAGACATGCAACATAAAAGGAAACAACACATTGTCAGGAGATTAAGCTGTCCATGGTCAAGACTTTGTTGGCTTAGAAATGTTGGCTTAGAAACTTTAAAATAACTATAATCCATGTTTAAAGGATCTAACACTTGTAAAGCATAACACAATGCCAATATAATTTGAGTTAAAAAATGAAATATCTGTATCTGGATGTATAAATAGATAGATGTATTTTGGAAATTCTTTCAGTAAGGTAATTGAGATTGGGTAAGATTTTAATGTCTTGAATTAGCAGAGGAAAGACATCAGAGAGATACGTTGTTCTGAATTGAAAACAATTGGGTATTTAGGCATACGAGATACCTAAAAGGCAAGAGAAACAAAGGACTGTTTGGAAACATGGCTGTGTCTAAAGAGTGAGTGTTGAGTATTTAACTGTAGGTAGAACCAGTTCTATGATAATATGACACCTTCCCCACAATCCCGTCTCAAACTTCTATGAAGTTGACTCTACACACAATAGCTTTGTATGGTGTTTGGGGTGACATAAGTTGTGAAATAAAGAACTAGTAGAAGGAGCCATAGTTGAGGGAAAAAGTGAATAGAGTCACAAAGAAATTTACTGATAACCAAGGGAACTCACAGGGTTCTGGAGTATAGCTTTGTACAGTCTACAGCACTTCTCTGATATTAAGGGCAGAGAGATTCCCACCTAATATCTAAGTTACATGGCTATGCCTAGAGAGAGGACAAATGTCCATCCATGAGTAACATGTATTTGTACTGGCAGGTGGCTGCGCAGGATGGCATTCTGCAAAGCTCAGGAAGGAAAGTGACAGAATGTGAGAATAATGATGAGGGCCTCCAGGCCTCCATTTTCTGCATGCTTTCAGGGCTGAGGAGAATATGACTTTAGGGTGGATTTCACTGGAGGAAAATACATTATAATACTTTTCTCCAGAATATTTTGTTACAGAAAGAGTACTTTCTTTTAGTGTTTCTTTTTTTTTTTTTTCCTTTTTTTTTTTTTTTTTACCATAAGCTCTCTTTTTGCAAAAGGAATTAAGGGTCTTAAGTATGATACGTGTTCATAGTAAAATCACTCTTGGTTGAATGAGTGTGAAACTCACTTTTCAGTTGCATATTCCCATTTTATTGTTAAAAGGGTGTGTATTATTTTCATATTAAGAAATAATATAAAATAGTAGATATTTAAATATAAATCAAAGTGTTTAAAGTGTTATTACAAATTAGTGTTTTTTTACCTTAACTTTTTTTATCTTCTCCCAAATAATTTCTATCATTTTTGAAAATTCCTTGATTTTTGTTCTATGTAGGCTGTAAAATAATTATCACTATATAGAAGTATTTTTAGGCTGCTAGTTTTCACATGCCTGTCCATTATAAGTTTTTCTGCGGGTTATATATTCCTCAGAGTCATGATGTTTAATAACCTTAAAATATTTTGATTGGAAAGTGCACTATAATATGTATAAGTATTCTATTCTAAGGTCACTAGGCATTTTTTTTCTTTTTCTCTGTAATGGAACAGTGTATTTTTAATTAAGGTCCTTTGGTTGCACATAACAGAAACCAAATTGACTTAGCTAATGCACACTTAAAAAAAAAAAAAGAAACTGAATAGGTAGAGATGCCCTTTACTATTCAAGCAAAAGGTGAGAAAAGTTTTCAGTTAGGTTTGAGACTGCAACACGTCTGAGGCTCTTCATAGGAAAAGGTTTTATGTTTTCTCTTCCTCCATTCAGCTTTTGACATAAAATCTCCCAGCTCCCAACCTCTGTGTTCTTCAGTTCAAATTGCAAGAAGAAAAGAAAAAAAAATCTGATGCACTTGAATTGGGTCCATTGTCTGCAAACTCTAATCAGCAATACACAAACATGGCAGCTAGGGAAAGACTCCCCCCCTCTTGTGAACCTGGACAAATAGTAAGAAAAGGGCTGTGCAGATATCCCAATAACTGTCTCTGAGCGTGTGATGAACATTTTTGGGCATCGAGCTTTTTTCTGGATTTAGGATTATTTCCTTTAAATAAATTTCTATGTATAGATTTTCTCATAAAAGGGTATAAATCTTTGAAAAAATTCCTTTAAAGATTGATATCTTTATTTCCCTTTGTATTGCGTGTTATAAACAATCTCCTTTGCTGACTTCATCTAAACTAGTGCCTTCCACTACTACTTACAAGTAAATAATCTTCCAACCATTACCTGGAGCTCCAGTCCTACTCCTGAGCCCCGGATTCATATATCCAAGCTGCTTGTTTATAAGCTTCCACAGAAATTGTCACTGGCACTTTCGAACCACCAGACCTAAAATTAAACTCATAATTTTTCAGCCCAAACCTACTTCTTTTCCTGTTACCTGAATTAAAATAATACTTAATTAAAATTGTCAATGGTTCTCCAAAAATGTAAGGTAAATTCCTTCTCCCTACCCAGAGTGTCTTCATGGTCAGACTCTAGTCTGTTTTTATTGCTTCAGCGTATGTTGTCTTTCCTGCCACCACCAACCGCATGTGTGTGTGTCTCACTGTGCTGCAGCCATAAAAGCGCAAGCTCTCATTTCTCTTCTGTTCTCTCTGCAAAGCTCTTCTTTACCTCGCTAAGTAACTTCAACCCAGCTCATGTTAATTTTTCAAAATTTTCCCAACTCATTAGTTAATTGACCCAATATCTACTCCAGTAGCACCTTGTGTATAATTTTATCATAGTATTTGTTGAATGGATAATAATTTTGGGATCGCATGGATTTATTCCCACCTAAGAGATCTCCATTTAGATAGGACTGTGTCTATCTCATTACATTGTCAGTCCTTACTGCCCAAAAGTGTTTGATGTACAGAAGTCACCCACTGCATGCTGTCTGATATATTTGGATTCATATTCTAAATTTCTTCCAGAAAATGCTATGTCCTCTAATTATGCTGTTCCCTACTGCCCCCTTCTGAAAAGTGCTATAACTACAGAGAGAAACACATTCTGCTAATAAGGACAGGAGTCTGAACCAGAGACAAAGCAATGTAGAAGACTGAGCAATGTTTTGCCAGTACAAAAATATCATCTTAACTTAGAGAATTTGAAGAAGAGAAAAAGACAGAAATGGGTTATGAGAGAATGGCTGAAACCACTACGCTCTGGCAAAATTGAATGGGTGGATACATAACACAGATATAATTTCAAATATATTCAAATAATTAAAAATAATGCCAAAGTGAAGCCATTATTTTCAATTATTTGAAATATCAATACAGTTTTTTCCCTCTTTTGAGAATTTAAAGGGTGGGAGGCTCTACCTCTACACCTTGGCCAACCTCCCTTGGATATTACTATACTTATGGGAAAGACAGTGGCCAACTGTCTCAGATTTTAATAATTTCTGGAGCAAGTCAATATGGATTCTAACAAAAGCCTCACCATTTTTCTTAAGCCTGCATAACAATTTTAAATCCGGGTAGTTGACAACAAAAATGGACTCTGTTTAACATGAACAAAAATGAATAGGTTGAAAGGATACTAGGGATTCAGAAAAATTATAGGAGGTAAAAGGTCCACATGTGAGATTTAAGTGAACTCTAGAAGGCTAATTAAGATCTCTAATCTAATTCTAGGAGGCTAATAAGGCCATTAAGTTCTCAGGGAACCCTAGAAGGCTAATAAGCAGAACTCTGTTAGGAATGATGGGGTATTCAAGGGGAAGAGGTTATAAACTGTACCCACAATAATTTTCTTACCTAGCAGAAATCTTAGGTAGTATATCAGTGGGGACAGACAGGCTGTCCTTTTGCCTAAATCTAGTTGAAACTTAGGAAAATAATTTCCCGTCAGTGTTCAACTAGTAAAATCTATACACAATAAATTTAGAGGGAAGGAAATTAATTGCTTTTAAATGAATAATTGAAGACCCTGTAAGACTTATTGTTTCTGTATTGCTCTGATTATTAAGTGATGGCATATACAACCAGAAAGAGAGAGTGTATGTGAATGAGTTTTGTGGTAGCTCAGAGTCATGAGAAATGTTATTAATTACACTTTGAAGTGAGAGAAAATGTCAAGGGAGGCTTCACTTTTGAGGTTGAGACTTGAAATTTGAAGAAAGAATTGGACTTTGCTGCAAGGTGGGGATGGGAAACGTGATTCAGGACAGAGATAACATGTACGAATGCCTGCCTGTGGACACACGAGTTCCAAGCACACTAAAAGGCCCTACTTTAGTGCATTGTGTTTTGGTTGAATAGATGGCATCGGGGAGAAGTAACCTTAGCTCAGGACAAAAAAAAATGGTAGAGCCACCTAGGAAAGCTGTGAATGCTAAGGGATTGGACTTGGTCGCGTAGTTCATGGGTTGTTGTAGAAAGCTTTTGAAGAAAAAAGTTAGATGATCAAATTTTCAATTCAGAAAGGTTCCTCTGCCATCAATGAAGCAAACAGGAATAAGGAGTGGATAATGGGAGGGAGCTGAAATGAGAATAACTGTCAGTATTTCATGGAAAAACAACTAAAAATGATTTCAAGTATTGTAATGTAAAAAGTACTAGAATGCAAACATATTAAAACATGTAAGTGAAGAGTGTCAATCATCCTTTTAAAATATTTGAGTCAGCTTGTAAGTATTTGCAGGTAGACTTTTTTTTTAAATCATGCCCTTTATTAAAACATCTAAAACACTTTAAGCAACCATCATATAAAACCTTCTTAAATCATGTTATGCTTCATTAATGGTAGCTTGGAGTGTATTCATAGCATAACAATATTTAATTTCTCTCTAGAAATTAAACCAATTCTTCTTCTGTATTGGAGTAATAATTCTAGGTATTATTAATATCATAACAAGCCCAGGGCTAGTCAGTTTTCCAGACTACCTAGGGTCAAATTTTGATAAACACAATATTTTAAGGTAATAAAGATCTATAAACATTTCATTTTCTTCAGCAAATTCAAGCTCCCCTAATTAATATGTTACACTGTAATTCTGCAATAATACATTATATCCCAGGAACTGCTATTGTGGTTCAGATGCTGCCTGCTTTGTTAAAAATATCAACTGTAGGCATTTAATGTCTGAACACAAACTTGATGTCTGAATGTTAAATTTGTATAATATTTATCAGGTGCAAGATTGTTCTACACTCTATTCTAAAGATGTAATGCTTTCAAAATTCCAGAAGAAACTTCACTAATTTACTCAAAATGGAGTACTAAATTATTAAATAAATTGTTTGTTGTCATGAAGCCAGTGCAGTGGTTTTACCTGTAAAAGTTTTGGAAAATTACAATCCACTTGGCTTTTCTCCCTCTTTCATTCAGTGCTGGGCATGTATTTTATGTGAAAACTCCATATAGTTTTAAGTGTTCTTTTATATCACATCTTCCTCTCCATCAGTATGGAAATGATTCCTTGGTTTGCCTTCTCACCTCCCTTTTCTTTCTCACGTATACTAAAAATAAGTGTTACTTCTTGAGAAAGTGGATATGTAGCCACGAGGGCAGTTACCAGGACTGTTAATGGTACAGGTTCCTCAGTGAGATTGTGACTATGCAGTGCTTAGAAATATACCATGAGGCAATAGACAATCCCATCTTCTGATAGTCCAATAGGAAAGATAAATGTTTTATTATCATAAAAACATTCAATGAAACAGGAAATAGGCATTTACTATCTATTCTGAGTCTAGAACTTTTTAGTTTTGTCTAGAAATATTTAGTTGAGAATCTACAAAGGCATAGTCCCAATGGAGGTTAGAATGGGTGAGCAGGAAACACACACGCACACACACGCACACACACGTAGCTAAAACCTATTCGTTTATGGTGAATCTTAAAGTGAATGGGCCTATCATAAACACAACAAGAATTTGAAGAAACCAGAGTTTACAAACTGTGAGGAATAAGTTATTCACAGAATAACATGTGAATATTCAGAAAAATATTAAAGAAAGTCTCATATCAAACTGGGTGTCAGTGTATTATGTAAGAAATCACTGGATGACAATACCAGGAAATTTGGAAGACCTGGCACATGTGGAAATGTAATTTCAGCACAGTATTTGACTTTGCATGATGTACTGGTGAAGAACTTGGGGAGGGCAGGCTGCAATCAGACCTAGTAACTATCTAAACAGAATATCTCTAAGATACAAATAATGAATTGACATCACTGTAGGAAGTTTCTAGTAATTTACCATGGGTATTATTTGACTTGTCTGGGTCACTATTTTTCATTAATGTAGTTGATGAATATTCAGAGGGCATTCTCACCAAGTTTATAATTGACACAGATATCAAAGGGATGTTATAACCAGGATCTAAAAACAAATCATAGTAGGCTCTATTATTTTTTGCAAGCCATCTTTTTGTTATATGTTCAACTCACAAGTTATATTAGACATACTATAAATGTTAAATTTTCATAAAAATATCTAAATACTCTCTTTTTGTATTCATTTTGTTGTGGTCAAATAATACATAGTCCATGGACCAGCATTATTTTAGGGAATTATATTACTATTTCTATTTTCCATGAGTAATATAACACCCTGTAGGTCTTAGCAGGTTATTAGTTAATAGATTTTGATTACTGTATATGGTAGCAAGGCCTTTTTTTTTTTTCAGCCTGTATTTTATAAGATGAAATTTACCAAGTGTGAATCAAACATCCTGCACAGGAACCCTAAAGCCAATTATATAACTACAGGATGAAAGACCTATCATTGCAGCTTCAGTAAAAATATGTAAGAGTTTGGCTTATAATGAGATCAACAGAAGTCATTGTGAGTCCAGAGGAATCAATAATCAAATGGAAGTTAGGTTTCTTCAGATTATCTTCACTGTAGTATTGTGTTTGGTTGTGTGTACTTTACAAAGAAAGAAATAAAGACCCCTAAGGGAGAAAAACTCTAGGCTCCTACAGAACTGAATAGGGTTTCAGAATTTTGTAGCATAAGATGCACGGATGGCTCTGTGGGGAAAATGTGGCTAGAGACTAGAAGCCAGAGCAGAGTAAGAAAGTCAGAGGGAGCCAACAATGTGTTTAAAATAAAAGAAAAACATGATCAGTTTTAAATTATCTTAGATCAATTACTCGTGCAGCACTCGGCAGCAAGCACCCAAGAGGTGAGACCAGCCTGCAGTCAGAGAGATGTGGAGGAAGTAACACTGGGAATGGGCATGAGAAGACAGACAGATCTGACAGTAAGAAAAAGGCAAAATCCATAGGACTTGGGGACTAACTAGATTTCAAATAAGGGTTACACTTGATTGTTCTCTCCCCACCCAACCCCCCCCCCCACCCCCCAGGAAGGAAAACAAGAAAAGATGTCAATGGGCAACTGCTAGAGGAGGAAATGCAACTGGCTACTAATTACATTTATTTAATATACTTAACCTTACTTTTAGTAGTAAGATTTGCAAACTGAAACAGGGTACCAGTTTTGTCAGCTGCGTGAGTTCAGCCAAGTACTGGGTTCTGGTTAAATCTTAACCTTTGAATGAGAGTATTAAGTGGGGACATGGGAAGTGTCTGCTGACCAGTACATATAACCCCCTTAAGTTACTTAGAAAAGGCACATACCAACCCTGGCTTGCTTGCTTTCCTTCGTTATTGCTAAAGTACCGCCCAAGATTTGTTAGTATATGGTAAGCTTGAGAGGAACTGCGCTACAAAGGTTGGAAAGCCTGCCTCATCTAGAGACCATCTGGACTGAAAGTAACATGCTATTGAAGAGAAATAAATTCTCGATCACTAGAAGCATCTGGGGGAAATTTCAAACTTAGCTTCTAATGGACTTCAGATGGACAATTTGGAACCTGGGTACATGATGTATTATTCCTGGGGACAGACAACCTTCAGCGGTAGATTATTCCTGGCCTCAGACTGAGGAAACCTTGACAGATGTTGACTCTTTGACCCCATTTCTTAAAAATGATAATAATGCATGCTGGGCAGGTGTAGGGAGATGAGCATTCATGCACACTGATGAAACAAGTAAAGATTCAAAACACCTTTCTGGGAAGTACTATTGAAATATATGGGCCTTAAGAACAATGTTCATTCTCTTAGTGTAAGGAATTCCTCTTCTGACAAATCTATCTTATGGAAATAAACAGGAATGCAGTGATCAATGTTCGGAGACATTCATTGGAGTTTCATTTATGATTACAGCTAAATATAAGAAATAGTCTAAAGAACCAGCAATTGAGAAATGGTTACCATGCTTACAATAAGGGAATGATCACAATAAAATACCATGTGGCTAAAATGTCACGTCTACAAAAAGCAAGTTGCCAAACAGAATATACATAAATATGCATCTATTTTTAAGACTTGAATATAATACATTGAAATAGCAATGATTATCCCTTGGCTATAGGAATATTAATGTTCTTAAATTTTTAAGTTTTTTTTTTTTAGTGTTTCATAACAATGAGAATTTGTGGATAGAATCA
Organism: Prionailurus viverrinus; assembly: GCF_022837055.1. Taxonomy (NCBI): domain Eukaryota; kingdom Metazoa; phylum Chordata; class Mammalia; order Carnivora; family Felidae; genus Prionailurus; species Prionailurus viverrinus. The sequence continues at coordinate 146,633,262 of NC_062568.1, forward strand.
AGGGAAACATTTAAAAAAACTCAGATCAAGCTTTATTATTTTAATTTTTTTAATGTTTATTTTTGAAGGAGAGAGAGACAGAGTGTGAGTGGGGGAGGGGCAGAGGGAGAGGGAGACACAGAATCTGAAGCAGGCTCTAGGCTCTGAGCTCTCCGCACACAGCTTGATGTGAGGTTTGAACCCACAGACCCGAGATCATGACATGAGCAGAAGTCATGACATCAGCAGTGGCTCAACTGACTGAGCCACCCAGGCGCCCCAAGCTTTATTATTTTTGACTGATTTTCTGTTTACCAAAGTAACTTTATGTTTTCCAATTTAAAATCTTAATTTTGAGTAGAGGAGGTAGAGAGATTTGATAAATTTAGACTTAACGTTGTTATTTGTTAATACAGCAGAATCTGCTCACAGCACAATAGGGCTTCTCTTGTACTAAGTGGCCCTGGTAGCTAGTGAGAAAGAGAAACATCGCAGGGGAAAAATCAACCTGATTTGTATCACTTGCCAATTTCCATGTCATAAATGTTCCCACCGTGGCTGATCTTAACTATCCGCATTTTTGCATCCATCTTTCAAATGATCTGATATTTAACAGTTAGCCCTCCCCCAGCAGCCCTAACCAGTTCCAGCTCTTCACTAACAGATTCTCAATCCAGTTTGTTGAGCTAAATGAATAAGGTTGTAGTTGCCTTTTTCCTATGTTAAAAGTTTTGTTCCTTGTGGGGTTAGCTTTCTTCACGCTATCAATTACTACTTTATGGGATTTTTAAGATTTGTCTTTAGGTATGGGCCCTTTCCTTCAATCTTTTGAACATGCACTTTTATTTTCACCCATATGAGTTGGATTATTTAAGGAGACTATCTTTCCATAGGTTTATTTATGGATGAACTATTAATAACCTTCTTCCCTCCTTTTAAGTCATTGGTTGTGAGATCATGCCTAAGCATTTTATAATTTGAAATCTATTTGTCAAAAGTTTAAGGTATATTCTGCCCGTTCCACTATTGATTTATAATTTTTATTGAAAAATACTATTTGGGGCTATTTCTAACTCTTGTTGAGTGGCCACTTTCTCCAGTTTCCTTCTCTGTCATCGAGCATTTCTTTTTGGTCAGTTCTACACTAAAGGAATGTTCCACTTGTCTTTTTAATTATTCACCTCCCCTTTGAATATTTTCTACTGCATAAATTTATTCTTCCTGGTGATTTGATGCCTATTAACTTCTTTATGATTATGTAAAAGACAGTGTTTCATTAAGCATGCTTATCATTGCTTGGTGCTCATGGACTTGAGTATTGCAAGTCTGCTTCTTATAAATTATTTTCCAGTATTCCAATACCTGCCTGGTAAGGAAAAGAGTGATGGCATTTTTTACATTCTTCATTATCTCTTAACTGTTTACATTTTCTTTTGTTCATTTATTCTTTCTGTTGAAGTCTGATAAAAGGAAGAAGTTCAATAACTCAATTGCATTACAACATCCTTAATTTTATTCCTCTACTTATTATTAGAGAATCTATTTTTTTGCTCTCTTATTTGTCTTTCAGTTCATATATTTGTAAAAAACCATTTAATTTTAATTAACTTCCTTAGCTATAATTATCTCATTTATATATTTTTGCTTGTCCTCTTTTCTCTATAGAGATTAACTGAAAAATTACTTTTTTCTCTTCATTTCAAAACATAATCTTCTTACTATTAGTTTTTAAAGGCAATCACTCTAGCTGTATTAAAGTTGGCATATTTTAAAAGTGATTCTTTTAAAGAAGAATAGCCAAGAGTAATCAGCCCATGATCCCTGTGCCAAAAGTTACATGCAAAGTGTTTTTTATTATCTATATAAAGGGGACAGAGGATGAAGGGGTGGGGGAAGAGTTGAGTTTGCTGAAAAATTCAGGTTCTTTAATTCTTGAGAACAATTTCCTTGAATACCATTCCTTGCAAAAATATATGACACTTTGGATTTATTTTCAGAAAGGTTGCCAGTTCCTTATTAGAACCACATTTTACTCACATTTATAAAAATAATATCTACATCTAATGGATAAAAGTGGTATTTCCTTTGGAGGTGTCTTCCAATTTCCACTTCATTGGAAGGTAATTCTCCATTGATCTTTCTTATTTCTGTATACCTTGCAGGAAGATGAAATGATTGCCCTCTTAGATAATAGAGATAGTATCTTCTTCTGGAGCAAATGATGGAAAGGAATTCTTTCTGTCCAGTACAAAACATTTGGGTTCCCTGCACTTAGTGTTCTTCTCCTGTAATGAAACCCACTACATGTGCAGGTAACATGTGTCCCTCCTGGTATCTCCCCATGAGAACTGGAGCTCAGATAACCAACACAAAAATGCTGTCAATAGTTTTACTGCTATTGCTGTGAATAACCAAAGGTTTTTTTGTCTCTGACCTAGGAATCTTGTGTCTTTCACCAGCATCCTTGAAACCGTAACAGGTCAACTTTGTAACTTGCAAGTAGGGTAAAATATCAGACCTTTTGCTTTTCTTCACAAAAATAATAAACCATCACTGGCTTTGGAATTAAACAGTTCATTGCATCAAAATTCCAAACTTCCTGAAGTCATGTGATCATGTCCTGATCACTTTGTCCCTGTTCCATGAATACCCACATTTTATTTTAACCATGAAGCATGAAGAAAAGATAGAGACACTAAAAACTAATTGCAGAGCAAGGTGATCAGGTAAATGCTGGCTTGATAAACACAAAAACAAATGATGTAAGGGGAAACTAAAGTCTCAGCTGTGTTGCTCTAGGAAATAAAAGCAGTACACAGACACCAGTGGTAATTCATAAACCAGAAATGGGGTGACTCCTTTGACCTAAGATGCAGAGTGTATATAAGGCTAAGAAGCATTGCTGTACTTCTATGGATGAGAATGATAATGTAGACAGAACTGAGGCAATATTAAACCCTGGGTGAATTTTAAAAATGCCACTCATCGGGACATCTGGGTGGCTCAGTTAGTTAGGCATCTGACTTCGGCTCAGGTCATGATCTCATGGTTTGTGAGTTCAAGCCCCACACTGGGCTCTCTGCTGTCAGCACAGAGCCGACTTCAGATTCTCTGTCTCCTCTCTCTGTCCCTCCCCTGCTCGCATTCTCTTTCTCTCCTTCAAAAATAAACAAACATTAAAAAGATTTTAAAAAATGCTACTGATCTATGCATATGCAGCCCACTAGTTTGGAGAGCTGAGAATGCCTCTGTGCAGGAATTGAACCCTGCTCCAGGGCCCAAGATTTGTGAGTGGAACTGGGTGCTTTCAGAACTTAGGCAATCCCCCAGTAGAACATCTTAGGGAAGATCACACAAACCCCACGGTCTCAAGCAGCAGCCATATACTCTTTGATTTATTTATTTATTTATTTTATTTTTCTTTATTTTTGAGAGAGAAACACAGATTGTGAGTGGTGGAGGGGCAGAGAGAGGAAGACACAGAATCCAAGGCAGGCTCCAGGCTATGAGCTGTCAGCACAGAGCCCAATGCGGGCTCAAACCCACGAACCATGAGATCATGACCTGAGCGGAAGTCAGATGCTCAACCAACTGAGCCACCCAGGTGCCCCATGTAGTCTTTGATTTTATGTGTGCCTGTGACTCATTATTAATAAGAATAGTTTCTATTTAAAATATGCCGTGTGCCTGGTACTGTGCTACTTTAAATGAACTATCTAATTTTATCCTTGAAACGACTGTGTGAAAGAAGTATTTTTAACCTCATTTTGCCAAGGAAGAAAATGAGGTTTAGAAAGACCATTTAGAGTGTAAATAGCAAAGGCAGGACCTAAACTAAGATCCTAGACCCAAACCACACACATTAACCATCACACTGTTGCCTCTGCTACTGTCATCATCCAAGCAGAAAGGAAAAAGATGGTGAAGCTTTTTCATGACCTTTGTTCCCCTCCCCTTTCTCGTACTCCCACACTTCTCTTCAATTGATTCACACTCATAAAGTAGTTCTGCTTCTTGTTATCAACGTGATGATGTTAGAAACTAAATGCCAGAGTTTAACTTCAGTGTTAATCCCTTTGTATTGTGCTGTTTGCTTTCTTATGCCTTTATTCCACTAGAAGGAAAACGTTGGCCTATTCTGAAATTTAACAGGTTTACAATCTTCCAGAGTTCCTTTTGATGTGCTATAACCACCTAGTATTTTGAAAAGAAGAAAAAAAATTATCCCATGTATACATTTGGATATTCTTAGTTGTATAGTGTATTTTGCTGATCTTTTTCTGTGCAAAGCATTCCCGACTTTTTATAATCAAACCAAATTGACTCAATTAATTCTTCTGATTTTTTATTCTCCTGTCTAGAGCAACATATCTTTTTGAATTCTCTGCTTCCCAGATTTCAGCAAAAGCTCATTAATTTTTTGGTCTCTTGAATAAGAAATTAATAATAACTTGGAAATTAAATAGACTCAAATGATCTATATTTTAAAGTTAGGGCATGTGTCATGGGTGCAACTTGGTTCTCCTAAATCCACTGAGTTTTTCCTTATCTTCTCTTTTTTTCATCCACTTGCTTCTGTGAAAGAGAATAAGGACATCTTTTGAGAGAGTTTGCCCAAAGTAGCTCCTTCTGTAGCTAAGGAGAATTCAACTTCTGAGGAACAAACCAAGCCTAGACAGATAGAAGAGCTGAAACTCTACCTTGGGAATCTCAAGGCACACATCTGTTTTATGTTTGTCAATAGTCAGTCTTACTTTGGGACACCTGGGTGGCTCAGTCGGTTAAGCAGCTAACTTTGGCTCAGGTCATGATCTCTCTATTTGTGAGTTCAAGCCCCGCTTTGGGCTCTGTGTTGACAGCTCAGAGCCTGGAGCCTGCTTCAGACTCTGTGTCTCCCTTTCTTTCTCTCTGCCCCTCTGCTGCTCACACTCTGTCTCTCTCACTCTCTTTCTCTCTCAAAAATAAGCATTAAAAAAATAGACTTGCTCATTTTTTTTTGTTTGGTTTTGTTTTTTGTAAGAAGAATCCTCTTTTCTTTTGGCATTGAGTTTTGCCAGCTCCCAAAGCAAAACAATGTGTATAAATTATTAGGACATTGTAATTAATGAAATTACTTTCACTTAAAAATTCACTTGGAAAAAAACAATTTTTGAATAATGAGCTCCTAATTGAAACTTTTGTATCTCCAGTGATTGATTCATATTCCAAACAATACCTTTTTTTATTCTTACTAATTTTGGGGTTGTTATTAATAGACTATGGGAAAATTCAAGAATGAAATGCTATGGGCAAAATTTTAATCAAACAACAGAAGTCAAGCATTAATATCTATTGCTGTCATAACATTAAATTTAATGATGAAATAAGCCATGTTTTTCCTTATTTGCATTTAGATTCTTATTATTCTTGACTGCCTAAATTTTATTTACAGTGACTGCTTTCAGTGCTATTTCATCAATATCTGAGTATTATTTCACTCAGTGCTCTTGGTATGATATATAAAAATAGGATGTTATATGAATACTTTAAAATATGAAGTTTTAATAGTAGCAGTACAATTATTAAGTCCTCACACTCAAGATATTTACTTCTGTATCAAGTTCCATTGGCTAGATATCTTAATAAAATTACCTTGTTTTGTGAGAAAGATTTATAGAAAATAAGTCTCAGAAGACTTTCATGTGTAAAGGATGCCAAAATTTGATTCACATTTATTAATTTTATATGGCATAATAATATCTAATGGTACAGGAAACCAAAAATATGCAATATTGCCATGGAGTTAAAGAATCTTCCAGTTGTGACAGCAACTGACTTAACGAGCCGATTCCAGCAATAATTGAGTTTCTGTGCTTTTCTTTTAATTTCACTACCTGATGATACCTGAGAGCAGTAGACTTTATTTCAGAATCCCATTAGGTACCATTATGAGATCCTATTTCCTGGGGTTTTAAAATCTAATTGTCAGTCAATGTGTTACAGTAAGCCTAGCTTCCTTTGATTCTCATGGCTCTACGCAGTGGGAAAAAAACAAAAGAAGTATGTTCCATCATCCTGTCAAGGAGGTTTCTTAACAAATTACCTTTCCCCTCAAAAGAAAACACAGAGAGACTTTTTTGTTGCCTTAACAATTCTCATAGTTCATATCTTCTTTTCTGAGCTATTAAAGGGAACAAAAACTGGAAACCCATAGAGCACAGACATCCTGACAACTGATGTTCTTAAGATTTATGGAGAAATTTAAGTATTTAATAACTGCATAAGAGTAAGTTGTATTTCTTAAAGATATTTCAGATCTGATCATAAAGCTCTGCCTTGTATAAGGAAAAAAAAATACTATCCAACATGTATTTCATTTGACCTACAAGAACATTTGACTTAATTTGAAAATTATTTCCTTTCCTTTAGCTATTTTGTAATGAAAGATGTCCTCTACATCAAATTTCCTTTTTTTTCCGTAAGACTTCGTAACAAGTTTTTAGTTTTAACCTATTGCTGGATTTTCTTTTATATTTTTAAACCTCACTTTTTCAGCACAAATTAATACTGGATGTCCTTGAATCTCACCATTGCTACCACTCCAGAGTGAACCACCCAAAGCCAGAGAAAGATTAAGTTACATATTGAATTAGCTAGATATTTTGGAAACTCTAGATAGATGTACTTAGGCTAGAATGACTTCACATCAAAATCATTTTGACAAATTTATCTGTGGCCTGGTTCAATTCCTAGATTTCTTACTATTTTTTCATTATTTTTAGGAACACTTCTCCAATTGTTTTGTTTTTTTTTTAAACACTTAGCAAGGATCACAGAAAAAACATACTCCTGCTTAAACATTATGACAAGATTGCTTATATGTCATATTTCCTGTTGGACTAAGGAAGAAGACACAAAGGCATGGCCATCTGTTTTTCAAAATTGTAAAGATCTTGGTCATTTGCTTTCATTTTGAATTAGGAGAGTAAATGTACAACTGACCTCTATTTCACTTGTCAAAACACCCTAAAGAAGTGCTGTTCCTGGTCTAGGACAGTGGGGCATGTCTATTTCTGCCTGCCATGTATGCAGCAGGCTTGCTGGGATTTTTCTAGGTTTCACTAAATGCATTAGGTTATATAACTATGAGCTCAGCACTCAATTCCCCTCAGACAGTCTGTCATAGACTATCCTGATCTACAGTTACATCCTTCCCCTCTAGCAACAGTATAGCAAGAGCAGCACATAAAATCAAGATATGATGTGCATTCTGGTCAAGAGCTAGCCATAACAGAGGATCTTTGCTCCCTCCCTTTTTGTGCTTCCCATTTATCCATACAGACTTCTAAAAACCATTGAACCGCTTAGATCAATGATTTTTGTTTTCCTAATGAAAATAAAAATGTGAATGCAAAGCTAAAAAGAAGGAAAAATAAATAAAAAGGTACATCATCAGTAGAACAGCCCGTTGGAAAGGGGAAGTCTGGTGTGAAATCTCCACCAGAGAAACCCTTAAATTAACTCTACATCCTTTCAATAATTCTTACAAATGGGGGATGAGATTTAGTCACTAAAAAAAGTGTTGATTCATACCAATAATATATTTTTGAACAATCATTTCTGTCAAGCACTGTGTTTGGTATTGTGCATTTTTTTTCATTAAGTACTCACAGTAGTCTAATAAAGAGGACACGACCTACTCCACTTTACAAATTAAAAAAATGACATTGCCAGAGATTTTCAAGGTCACCTAGTTAGTAAATAGCAAAAGTGGCTTTTTTCCTCAAGTCTTTGAGTCCAAAGTCGATTCTATAGTTCACTGAAACCATACTCTTATGTCAATGAAAAAGCATAAGTAAAATAAATTCTAGGAAAAGAAAATCAGAAATTTTGGTTTTGTTATATGGTTTCTTTTGATTTTAAGACATCATTGCTTAAAGTATCTTTCATTGACTTGTTTGACTCCAAAGGCATTGATAAGTGCCTAACCACAAGCATTTTATTTTGCATACTTTGCCGAGCTGATTCCACTTCGGGCTGATGCCTTTGAAATATGAATAAAGTATAAATAGAATCAAAATATGCCATGAGTTCCTACTATACAAAGATTTAGAACATCAGCATAGTATGTTACAGGGGAAAAACAGACACAAATATCAGATCAGACACTCTCCTTTGAAAGGCAGAAGGCAAATTGGTTTAGCCACACTTTAGTCATTAGCCCAAATATAAGAAGTCATGGTAAGATGGTACATTTTCATTAACTCTTGTTGGTTTATGTCTACAAATTTAATTTTATCTTGATGGTAGGGAGTATACACATAAAGAGGCAGTTTTGTCATTCAGCAATTATTTATTAATATCTTGGTCAGAAAATTCATTGTTTGAGCTGGGATACCTTTGTTTGCCTGGGTGGCTCAGTCAGTTAAGTGTCTGCGTCGGGTTCGGCTCAGATCATGATCTCACAGTTCATGGGTTATAGCCCCAAATTGGGCTCTGCGCTCACAGCACAGAGCCTGCTTGGGATTTTCTGTGTTTCTCTTTCTCTGCTCCTTCCCTACTTGTGCGCTCGCGCGCTCTCTCTCTTTCTTTCTCTCTCTCTCTCTCTCTCTCTCTCTCTCTCTCACACACACACACACACACACACACACACACACAATAAATAATAAATTTAAAAAAGTAATAGGTAAATTAATAGTATTCTGAAACAAGAAACATAAAAGGGAATGTGCCGGGAAAATTGTGGTGTATACTTAACTCCAATTGTGAAATGTCTATTTTGTGCTTAGGATTGTTTTAGGTACTAGGAAAGACAATGAAATTGGAAGAGGACCTCAAAAGTTGACAATATAGTTAAAGGAATAATGTTTACCCATGGTGTCACTGGAAGATAAGAGGACATATGATTAACTACTAAACATGAAGTACTTTCTAAATGTGCTATTGTAATTTTAATGAAGGAAATTTCCTTGTGGGAAGCCTTTGTGCAGAAGAAATAAATTTTGCTGAGTATAGGAATCTGGATTAATATTGAAGAGGAAAAGCTAAAATCTAAGTAACATTGGTTGGTGACTTTCAACCACTTTTTTTACCCCCCACTACCCAATTAATAATTCCTCTAATAAACACAAGGGTAATGAACAGATTAAAAAAAGGTGAAGGTTTTTGGAGAAGTCTGGATTATTACCCATGGTTGAAAATACCTTGTACTTAAATTAGAGAACAGATTGATGTCTTTCAACATTGTATCATGATGACTGAGTAAATATGAAAAGAAACATGTTGATGAATTTATTTAATTTCCCCTAGCAGAATCCTATCAAAACCTATCGCCACACCATACTGCTACACGTTGCCCCCAAAATCAGTTCTGGCAACAAGAATATATTCTCATATATATAGGCACAAGCCTATTGGGTGACAGTGTTTCAGCCGATCTCCCAGCATTGGCTGGGAATGCCTGCTTTGGGCTGTATATTGGCTATACTTGCATCCAGGCTGTGGTTCGGTTCAGTTTTCTTCCATTTTGCTTGTTCTGGAACAAGCTACCTCAGGCATACTATTTGCAAAGTCATGTGTTGTAACACAAGCATGAAGAGAACACATGTGCATATTTAAAGCTTTTATATGTATTATGTCCACTAAAATCACACTGGGAAAAGCCAGTTATATAGGCGAATCCAGCATCACTAGGATAGAGAAATATATCCGACCTACATGGGAGTGTGAATATTGTTTTGAACAATAGTGTAAGCTGTCGAAGAAATTATCCACAAAGCAATCCTTTCCATTTAGGTTGCCTTTATTTATTTATTTAAAAAAAATATTTTTTTTTTTCAACGTTTATTTATTTTTGGGACAGAGAGAGACAGAGCATGAACGGGGGAGGGGCAGAGAGAGAGGGAGACACAGAATCAGAAACAGGCTCCAGGCTCTGAGCCATCAGCCCAGAGCCCGACGCGGGGCTCGAACTCACGGACCGCGAGATCGTGACCTGGCTGAAGTCGGACGCTTAACCGACTGCGCCACCCAGGTGCCCCCATTTAGGTTGCCTTTAAATGGATTTTCCACATTGCCGTTTCTGATTCCGCTGTTCTTTAGAATTACTCTACCTACCTCATGGTTATATGAAGGTAAGAAGGGTATCAGTTTGCTGTTACATCTTTAAAGACGTTTTTCATTTGGAGAAAAAAAAGTAAAACAATAACATGCTATATTCATCATAGTACAGCTTCAAATTAAAATCTGCAGAAATAAATTTCCCTCCAGTTTAGTAAAAAAATATTGTTTATTCATTCAAAAGGTTTTCTTTGAGCATCTACTCTACTAATCTATGCTGGGCCCTGTTACTACAAGCTGTAAGAACAAAGACTCAAATCTTCCCCTGGAGCAGCCCACAGTTTATGTTAGGAGACCATGTGCGAACAAGTACGTTGTGATGCAAGTTTAGCTTAGCTCTGGTGCTACTGATAACTTTAAGCATAACTGCAGATCTGCAGGCAGATGACTGGAGAACCTGATAATTCCTGGAACTGAAGGGAAGGAGTTGGGTACCAGTGACTTTGGCCACACATTGGTATTAGGCAGTCTCCTTAACAGTATCTCAAGACCCTCCTCTTTCCTGCTTGCTTTTCAGGCACAGTGTCCACTTGAAAGAACTGTAGAATTGTTTAATAATAGAATTCAATCTGGAGAGCTACCTTCCAAATACATTTTTCTTCTTGTTTAAATGATTTGTTCAGCATCCAGTGGTTTTGGATAGAGGTGATCGCTTTCACATCAATATTTTTACATAAAGGGGTTGAATAATTTAGGACAGTGGTTGTCAATCAGGTAGCTCATGAAAGGAAATCTCCAGGTCTATGTGGCAAATGTTCTACATTCCAAGTATTATGGGATGAGGCCCGGGAGATAGCATTATTAACAATCAACCTCACTGTACTCAATCCCCGGGTAATTCTGAGGGGAAAAAAATTGTTTAGAATGTGAATACATTACTTTATTCCAAATTATCATTGTTAATACTGGCAATGGGCTTTGCAAATGTCTGGCTTATGATTATCCCACTTAATGCTTCAGAAGCAGATATTTGGTTTTGTTAATGGAGATTCGGTTTCATGGGGTCAGGAGTGCCCATTAAAGGTTGAATGAAAGGGGGAAAAAAAAAGACTGTTTTCTCAAAGCAAGCAGTCTTCTTAACAGCATATGTCTAACCTCTGCTGTTGAAATATATTTGAAAGCAATTAAAAGAAACGAAAATATATAAACACAAGGTAAGGAAATTTGACATATTTTAAACATAAATGTTAAAAAAAAGTAAAGGCAAATAGTATAAATTTTAATAAAAGATAAAATAGTTAAGAAAGAGAGGATCTAAATCAACTAAAAATAAAACTAAACACCATAAGACTTAAACTGGTAAAATTTTTAGGAAGATAACTGATAAAAGTTATGTGTGAATCGGGGGCACCTGGTGGCTCAGTCGGTTAAGCTTCTGACTCTCGATTTCGGTGCAGGGCATGATTTTGCAATTTGTGAGATGGAGCTCCACACTGGGCTCTGTGCTCATGGTGCAGAGCCTGCTTGGGATTCTCTCTCTGCACCTCTTTCTCTTTCTCAAAATAAATAAACTTAAAGTTATGTATGAATCTAAGAATAAAGGAAGAAAAGACAACAGGAAGATATTACCAAGAAAAGACAAACTAAGCAAAGAATTTTTTTGAAACAGTGAAACAGATAAAACGATCAAATAAGTAAAAAGCAAAACAAAAACTACACAAAAAACCCCAAAGCAGAATTACTGAGGAATTAAAAGGACATAAGAAGAAAAGGAACTAAAATAATAAAAGGGAATATAAAATACAATTGAATGCAAAAGAGAACAAAGCTTAAGGAGGAAGAAGTGAAAGCTAAGAAAATGCTTGATACTAAGTCTAACACCTAACATTTCTATGAAGCAGCAACAGGGCCTTGCTACCAGCTGAAGCTCCGTTTTTGATCCAGTATGTGGAATTTGTACAAATATGTCTTCAGGGTCATGGGGTACACAAGAAAAATTCCTGGCTCTTCATATTTTCCCTCACACTGCTCTCAACTAGTCAACTAGTTGACTAGGGATGAGGACAAAACTAAACATTGTTTGGCCACAGTTTTTTAACTCCCTAAAACAACACCACACGTGCCCTTCCCCAGCAAGCAGCGTGCTGACTTGACAAACTCATTTTGCTTTGTGTGCAAAATGGCCCCAATCCCTACCTACCTTTGTTGAGAAAAATGGGAGAATAGTACTTTACTCTGCTAAATGGGTAACATACTCTACTTAGTACTACATAGGGTTTGTTTGCCTCTGGAAAAAGAAGTGCCTTTTTGAATATCAGGAAATAGTCGTAAACTTTTGGGCAAAGATTCTAAATGATAATTGATAATGCAATATTTACTAAGAGCCCATGTGTATCTCAGATAATCTCTGATAAGAATTTAGGTATAGAGGGGGCCTGGGTGGCTTAGTCTGTTAAGCGTCCTACTTCAGCTCAGGTCATGATCTCTCAGTTTGTGAGTTCCAGCCCCACATCGGGTTTTACAATGTCAGTGCAAACCCCGTTTCGAATCCTCTGTCTTCCTCTCTTTTTGCCCCTCCCCCATACTCTCACCCTGTCTCAAAAATAAATAATAATAATAATAATGATAATAATAAAGAATATGAGTATAGAGATTTCCTTGTCCTTTTGTCACCTGGAGTTATTTAGCTACTTAGACATTGCTACTAATAAATATTAGGGGTTTTATTTCTCCTTCTGTTCCCTTTATGTGTTGATTGGCTTTACAAATATGTACTGAGCACCAGTAATATGTAAGGAGATATACTAGGTGCTGAGATCAGTGCTAACCAGGATGAACCGGGTGATTGTTTTTTTTTTTTTTTTTTTTTTTTCCAACGTTTATTTATTTTTGGGACAGAGAGAGACAGAGCATGAACGGGGGAGGGGCAGAGAGAGAGGGAGACACAGAATCGGAAACAGGCTCCAGGCTCCGAGCCATCAGCCCAGAGCCCGACGCGGGGCTCGAACTCACGGACCGCGAGATCGTGACCTGGCTGAAGTCGGACGCTTAACCGACTGCGCCACCCAGGCACCCCCGGGTGATTGTTTTGATGACACTTACGTCTTGACAGAAGATTCAAAGAAGAATAAAATATAGACAGTCAAAATATCACGTGATGATATGTGCTATTATGTTGGTATGCTAGTGTTTAGCTACTCTACTAGAAGTTTCAGGGTAGACTTGTCTGAAGATAAGATTTTGAAGCTAAACTATCAATCTTGCAAGTATGCAAGTATGTTATCCATTCGTTTGTTTTGTTTTGTTTTGTTTTGTTTTAAAGACATTGTAGGAGAAGCCCTAAAAAGCAAATGGGCTTGGCACATTCTGGAAACCAGAGGATAGCCAATGTGTCAGGGGCAGAGTGGAAAAAGAGTAGTATGTGATGAAAGTGGCAAAGTATAAAGAGGCCAGATCCAAGAGGGATTCTTGAATGTGGTGAGAAGGTTGTGTTTTATTCTAGGTACAATAGGAAGTTATTGGAGGGTTTTAAAGAGGAGACTGACATGACCTGATTCACGTCTTAAGAAGATCTCTCATGCTGCTATGTGGGAATGGGTCAGATAAGGCAAGAATAGAAGCAGATAAGTTCAGTTCAAAGACAGCAGTTCAAATCAATGAAGTATGAGGAGAGGTGGAAGGATCTAGATATGGTTTAGACAGCAAAGTCAGTAGAGTTTGCTGACGTAGAGAAAGAGTAACTTAAAGTGTGTTTTCAAACAACCAGATGGAGGATTGATGTTCTTGACTGGGGAGAACTGGGGAAGAGAGGACTTGGTGGAGGGCACAGTGGAATATACAGGAAACCTCTCTTGGACAGATTATATCTAACATATCTATGTAGTAATTGGAAGCTCTAGGAATGGAGATATCAGACCTTGATTTAAAGATTTGGGATTCCTGATGTACTGATTCTGTAAAAGCTGTAGTTACTTGTCCAGCAACTTTGTGGTTATTGTTGTCATTAGTGTTCTCTAAGTCATTTCTTTGTGGTAGTCTTTACAAAGAGGCCAGACCTATATATCTACACTATAATGATCTAACTTCCTTAGTCATCATTAGGTCTGCTTCTCCCTCTGACCCTCCAGTACATATCCAACTGCTCTATGTGACTTGTGATCCCAGAAGACTGGTTCTTTTATTATTTAATGAATACTCTCTGCCTTGCCTATTCATCCCCACTGTTTGCTTCTTCCTTGTCTGGGAAGGCTTTTGGGTCCCTGAAAGCTTCAGTCCTTGGTGATGGGTCCCTTCTCTGGAATCTAAACCCAACAGTAAATTTTCTATCACTGTTTCTCCATTTCTAAAAACGTAATACAATTACTATTGGTGTCTTAGGGTTCCTAAGAAATTGATATTTAAAAATTTTTTTTTTCAACGTTTATTTATTTTTGGGACAGAGAGAGACAGAGCATGAACGGGGGAGGGGCAGAGAGAGAGGCAGACACAGAATTGGAAACAGGCTCCAGGCTCTGAGCCATCAGCCCAGAGCCTGACGCGGGGCTCAAACTCCCAGACCGCGAGATCGTGACCTGGCTGAAGTCGGACGCTTAACCGACTGCGCCACCCAGGCGCCCCTGAAATTGATATTTTAAATGAGCCATTGATATACGCAGATTACTATATTCAATATTGTTACTGCCAAAACAGATTTATCTGTCCATTTTTTTCAAAATAGGGCAAATAAAACATGAATGATATTAAGAGCTTCACTTAGAAGGAAGTAATCATGTGTTTGTATTTACCTTGGTGGGAGATTATTTTGGTTAGCTCACCTTAGCAAGAAGTAATTTAATGACAGAATATTTAGGGCTTTTAAAGAATTGACAGCAGCTTGGGAGACTGATCTCAGGGGTAGAAAAACTCAAGGTGGCTCTAGTGGGAAGAAGACTTGGATAGGAAGCTCAGTAACTATCCTGAAGCAAATTGAGCCTCTGTCTTAACCGCTGTTCTTGTGCCGAATGAGTACTTCAAGGGTATTTGCTTGTCCTATTTCAGTTAGGTCAACCTCTAAAATTCTGGAAGAGAGTACTTCTTGGCTGAGTTCCTCTGGGGTGTAGGACAGAGAGTTATGACTCCTTTGGTCGCTTTCAACAGTATAGGCAAAGGGTAAGTAATTGCTACTAGGAGAGTGTTATTGAAGAGGGAGGAATTAGATTACTAAAACTAAGTACTATTGCAGCTTTTTACAGATAAGTTCCTTCTCCCCAAATAAATGATCAGTCGTTTGGAAATTTACATATATATAAACACATACATATGTAACTATATATTTAAATATATACAATATGTTATATATATAGCACACATATGACATTTATATATATATTACCTATAAATCCTGGACTTTGAATTTTGAAAGAGATGGGTTTGAGTCTTCTTCTTTTGATTCTTACTAATAAACATTGTTGTATTATTGCAAGATTTTAGTGAAATCACACCAGTAAAATACTAGTACAGTGTTTGGAAGGTGTTCCATAAACATAGATAATGATTATCGATGTTATCATTAACATGAATGTAAGACAAGCCGTTTAGCTCCTCAATCTAAGGAAAGTGAAATATATGTAATTTGTTTTAGATCATATAACTGCCTAGCCCCAACATTAAAAAAAAAAAAAAAAACACCAAAAAACCCAAAACAGATCTCATGAGCATTGTGAATCTGCTCTCCTTCCAATACACATTTGTTCAAATATGTAGAAATCAGTTTTTAACAATCCATTTGTTTTTAAAGAGCCAAAGATCTGAAATATAATTTGAAACATTGGCTCAAAGTGCAATAGTTCATTTCACTGTAGTAACTCCTTCTCCTAGTGATTGCATTTTTATTTTAATACATTGTCCGTATTATACTGTTCTCACAATCTCCCAAGCTAATCAATGTTCAGAAGGTTGCACCCACCATTATTAATCAACAAAAGTTTCTGTCAATCTCAGCCCTCAAATGTTAAATTGTATTCTCTCCAGCAAGCCACAAAGCCCTTTTTGATATTAAAATATCTTTAATCTCATCAAGGTCTATTGCCCAGTCCATTCCTTTAAGCTATTAATCTCATTATATAACCTCCCTGGCCAAGTCACTCACTTTAAAAGGACTTCCCTTTTACCATCATTGTAAAGACCAAAGGAAAAGAAGATTGCTCTTTCCAAGCCTCAAAAGGGAAGGAAGTGATCTATTCTTTATTACACTTTATTATGTCCTTTTGAAAATCTTATCATGTATTAGCAGTAATATTCATGACACTGGAGTACACTTACAATAGTCAGCTCTCATGGTTATCAAAAAGCTTCACTTTAGCATTTAATCAACTCTAAAAGCCATTCATTGCCTTGGATATTCCCAGTGCAACGAACATTATCCATAAGCAATTTTTTTTTTCATAGAGAAGCAAGATGGCACAGAGGATGGAATATAGCTTTAGTAGGGATTTATCCGATTTTTAAAAGGGCATTTTAATTTCCATAATATCTTCTCCAAGGAGCCTGCTGAGTGGTCATGTAATCTACCAAGTATAGAAAAAAACTTGAAAGCATTGTCTTGCTTTCTGGTGAGGACTCCTTTCAGGAAATGAGTGGGTATCCTGGGGTAGCTTCAAGAAAAGCAGCCCATGAAGGAGGGAAGATGTAGTTGTAGTGGAAGCTTCTTCCTTGTGTGGTGGATACTGGGACGTGAAAAGTTCTGTCAAATTCAAACTACCTCTTTCTGTGGTGATAGTGCCACTGTTCTTTCTAATGGGATGACTTCTTAGAAGCATTCCCATTAAATACAGGCTAAGAGATGTGAATTTCTGAAAGTGAAGGAAGCCCTTGAACTCCTTCCATTACTCTTATCTTGAAAAATATTATCTCCGAGGACCTTGAGGAGCAGTTAAGCTATTACTATCATCTCATTATTATTACTATATTATTATGAGCCTGACATAAGTAGGGGCTCAATCAGCCTGGAGCTAACAATGCTGAAGGAAAAGGATTCTCTGATCTCTAAGTAACTCAACCAATATCCAGAGATTGGTATTTTTAATTTTTTTTATATTTAGCCTGTATGATACCTAGGATGAATTTGACACTTGATCAAATCTATCCTTAACTCTTTTATTTCCTATGTTCTTCTACGTTTGCGACCACTCATTACCTACTTTACCAATTCCTTTTAGTCCTTCTGAGATTTGTTTTATGGGATGTTCACTACCCTCACAGCCTCAAAAACAACAAAAATGAGAAAAACTGTTCTTTCTCTCCATACTTCAAATACCGCTTTTATGCCTGAAAAAGAGGGGCTTCCCCAACATGTTGGCGTTGGATATGGTCCAAGTGCCTGCCTCCACTGGAGGATAGGCACATTAAAAGTGGCTAAGGCTGACAGGGTGCCTGGTGGCTCAGTCAATTAAGTGTCTGACTTTGGCTCAGGTCATGATCTCACAGTTTGTTGGTTTGAGCCCCACGTCGGGCTCTGTGTTGACAGCCTCTTCAGATTCCATCTGTGCTCTGTCTCTCAAAAGTAAACATTAAAATTTTTTTTTTTTTTTTTACATCCCACAGTGCTGATTTCTCCAGCACTGTGGGATGTATGTTCAGAGTCAAAATTAATATTTACAGAAAATCAAGGTGTGCATTATTTTTACATATCTGGTTAAATTTGGCAGGATGAAGTTTCTATATTTTCCCCTTTACTGTAGTTTTAAATTATAAAAGTTAACTTTTACATGTCTCTAAATTTGCGGCAAAGTATTGCAAAATGAATTTTCTTTTGTATTAAAATTTGCAAATTCAAAGGTTTAATTTAAAATAAAAGATTAGGGGTGCCTGGGTGGCTCAGTCGGTTGGGCATCCGACTTTGGCTCAGGTCATGATCTCCCAGTTTGTGGGTTTGATCCCTGCATCCAGCTCTTTGCTGACAGCTCAGAGCCTGGAAACTGCTTCGGATTCTGTGTCTCATTCTCTCTCTGCCCCTTCCTCACTTGTGCTCTGTTTCTCTCTGTCTCTCAAAAATAAATAAACGTAAAAAAATTTTTTTAAATAAAAGATTAAAAGTTTTCTTCTCCTTAACACTTTGTTTTTCTGGGATAGGGGCTGACAAGCAAAAATGAGAAGCTGTGTTCTCTAAAGAAGGTAGACATGCAAGCATTTAACTTCATTTAAATTTCTGAGTGATTTGATGCTTGAATTTCCCAACAGTAAAGTTGCACCTAAAATTGATCATCTTCAGTGTCACCAACAAATGTCCCTAAAACTTTTAGCAACTAATGGATTGTTTAAAGGACCTTAATAGCTCATTTGTCTAGTCAAAACCCCATCAACTCAACCTCTGAAAACCATACTTGCCTGTCATTAGAAAATTGAGTCCATTGTCCTTTAATTTTGAAATGACACGTATTTCAAATCAATTAAGGCAGAAAGACCAATAATCTGGTGAATCTCTGACAACCAGAGTGTTTTTGAATAGCTGATGAGAAAGGTAGCGACAGTACAGCAGGCTGTGTACTGATGAATCAGGTAGAGGCCCCCCGCCCCCCCAAAAATATATATGCAATCTTAATATAAGTATGTTAGTTCCCAAAGGCTATTAAGTAAGATGTGTGTCTTCTTCCAATGGCTCCCAGTGGTTTTTAATAATGAAAGCTTATATTTAAAGGCTTCTATCTTTTCTATACCTCTTTGAGGTGTTTGGAAATATTCATGGCTTAAAAGTTCTCAGTTGTATCTTATTAAACACTTTTATCTCTTTTTTCTCATCTTCTATAGCCATGGTTATAATCTACAATTTGTTCTATAATTGAAACGTAACCAATTCCATTTGTAAAAATGGTTCTTAGAGAAAAAATGAGGTGTTTTCTCCTCATGTTTCTATATTATGTATAATGGTAGCATCTGATCCAAATTATGGTCAGATAAATGCACACGGCTATGCAAATTTTCAGTTTGCAATTTTTCAAAAGGCTATAGTCATGGGATGTTAATGCATTTTTAATTGTCCTAGCATTGCTGAAAACGTAGCCAAAATTAGCAAGTTACAAATAATAGCTTTGCTGTAACTCATGAAAACAGTTACATAAATAAAAAAAAATGTGGTGAGGAAGCATATCTGGACATGTACAAAATATTCCAATGATAATATAGTATTGATTTTTACTCTATAATAAACATTTCTTTATTTTTGCTCATATTGACTTCATTGAACATATTCAATGAGGGCAAAAAAACCCCACAAACTTGGAACTTGGAATTTTTTACCTGGAAATTAATTGCCTTGCACTATCATAGAGATAAGTGAAGAATGTTCTAGATTTGATTCAATACAGCCAAGTTATTGAACTTTTAATTGAGCTGTTATTTAGAAGGGACTAATTTAAATGTCAGTCTCTAAGGGAAGGCCTTACCGAATACAAGGGTTTTCCCCCATTTTTAAAAATTAATTTTTAATTTTTTTAAAAGTTAAAGTATGATTTATGTAAGTGGTAGTGGTAATCTTTTTATTGTACAGTTATGCAAGTTTCAGCAAGTGCATATGGGTGTATAACATCGTTAAGATGACAGATCTGGAACACTTTCATTACACCACAAATTTTCCTCAAGTCACTTTGTACTTATCCACTACTCTTACTCTCAGCCCCAAGAGACACTAATTTGGGATCTTTCAGTTTAGTTTTTCTAGCTGGCATTATAAATGGAATTATCGGGGCGCCTGGGTGGCCCACTGGGTAAAGCGTCCGACTTCGGCTCAGGTCATGATCTCACAGTTCTTCATGAGTTCGAGCCCCGCGTCAGGCTCTGTGCTGACAGCTCGGAGACTGGAGCCTGCTTCAGATTCTGTATCTCCCTCTCTCTCTCTGTCTCTCTCTGTCTGCCCTTTCCCTGCTCACACTTTGCCTCTCCTCTCAAAAATAAAAATGAACACTTAAAAAAAATAGAAAAATAAATGGATTTACTATGCTATTATATAGCATTTGGAGTCTTACTTCCTTCATAATGCATCATGCATTTTTTTATTATCATCGCTGTTGTGTGTACCAGTAGTTCATTTCTCTTTATTGCTGAGTAGCATTCCATTTTATGGATGTTTGTTCAACCATTCCCCAGTAGAGGGACTGTTAGGTTGTTTCCCAGTAGGGACAGTTATGAATAAAGCTGCTCTAAATATTCAAATAGAGGTCTTTGTGGGAACATAGGTTTGAATTTTTCTTCTTATATACGTGGGAGAAAGGTTGTAGGGTCATATGGTAAGTGTATGTTTAATTTAAGAGACAGCCAAGCTGTTTGCAAAGTGGCTGTGCAGTCTGTCATTTTATACAAGTGATGTGTGAAAGTTCCAGTTGCTCTGCCTCTTTTCCAGTTCTTGGTATTGTCAGATAGGTCTGTTGTGGTGTCTGGCTGTAGTTTTAATTTATAATTCCCTAATGGTTAATGACGTTGGACATCTTTTCATATGATGATTTGTCATGCTTTTGTGGAATGTGCTTACATCTTTTATCTTTTTTCCTTCTTCCTTTTTCTGTTTTGGTTGTTAGTTTTCTTACTGAATTTTAGACTTTATATACACACATATGTATATGTACGTATATATATGTATATGTATATATACTCTGGATATACATGCTTTATGTTATGTATTTCGAATATATTTTCTCCCAGTCTGTCACTTTTAATTTTCTTAACTGTGTCTTTCCAAGAGCAAATATGTCCTTAATATTGATGAAGTCCAATTTATTACTTTTCTTTTTCTTTTACAATTCATCCTTTGGTGTGGTGCCCAATAAATTTCACCCAACCCAGGCTCACAATGATTTTCTCTTGTGTTTTCTTCCATATGTTTTATATTTTACGTATTGCATTTAGGTCTGTGATGGATTCTGAATTAATTCTTTTGTGTGGTGAGATAAGAATAACAATTCACTCTTGTACCTGTGGACATATACTTGTTCTATCATCATTTATTGAAAAGACTGTTCCTTCCTCATTGAATTGCCATTGTACCTTTGTAAAACATCAGTTGACCATTTTTTTGTGGGTTTATTTATAGATTCCCAGTTTTGTTCCATGATTTGTGTGTCCATCATTGGTTCAAAAACATATGGTCTTGATTCCCATGGTTTTATAATAAGGCCTGAATTTAGGCAGTGTGAGTCCTTCAACTTTGCTCTTCCGTTTTGTTTATTCTAGATCCTTTGCATGTTCATATACATTTTAGAATCAGCTTATTAATTTCTACACACAAAAACCTGTTTGAATTTGCATCAGAATTTTATTGAGTCTATAGAATGGTTTACAAAGAATTGACAATAATATGGAGTCTTCCAATCCATGAGCATAGTAAATTTTTCCATTAGTTGAGGTCTTTTTTATTTGTTTAATCCATATTTTATAGTTTCCAGCAGATAGGTCTTACATATATTTTATGAGATTTATGTACAAGTATGTCTTGTATTTTGTTTCTATTATAAATAATCCTTTAAAATTTTGAATTCATAATTTTCTTTTATATTGATATATAATTTATTTTTATATATCGACCTTGTATGATGTGACTCTGCTACACTTACTATTCTACTATATTCCTATTGTTTTTTTTTTTTTTTTTTGTAGATTCCTTAGGATTTTCTACATAGACAGTCTTGCTTTCCAATCTGTATACATCCTATTTCTTGTGGCTTTCTTGAACTCAATGCAGCCTCTGATAAAATGTTGAATAAGAATGGTAAAGTGAGGGGCACCTGGGTGGCTCAGTTGGTTAAGCGTCCGACTTCGGCTCAGGTCATGATCTCGCGGTCTGTGAGTTCGAGCCCCGCGTCGGGCTCTGGGCTGATGGCTCAGAGCCTGGAGCCTGTTTCAGATTCTGTGTCTCCCTCTCTCTGACCCTCCCCCGTTCATGCTCTGTCTCTCTCTGTCTCAAAAATAAATAAAATGTTAAAAAAAAAAAGAATGGTAAAGTGAAACTCCTTGCTTTATTTCTGATCTTATATCATTCAGCAGTAAGTATGATGCCAACTGTAGGTATTTTGTAGATCAATTTCATTGACTTGGAATGTTTCCTTCTCTTCCTAGTTTACTACTAAGACTTTTTATCATGAGTGGATGCTGAGATTTGTGCTTTTTTAATTATTGCATATATTGAAATGAATGTATAATTTACTTTCTTCTTTTGTCAATATGGTGAATTATACTGATTGCTTTACTATATTAAATGAATCTTGCATTCCTAGAGTAAACTGTATTTTGTAAGGATATATTATCCTTTTTATGTATTGTTGAATTCATTTTGCTAGTATTTTGTTGAGAATGTACCTTCCTAAGTTTATGAGAGATATAGGACCTTAGGGTTTTGTTTGTTTGTTTGTTTTTAATGTATTTAATCCTTAATGTCCTTGGTCTTTATATCAATAGTGCTGACCCATGCAATGACTTAGAAAGTATTATGTTTTCTTTAATAATCTGGAAGAATTGGTATGAAATCAAATTATTTCATCCTGAAATGTCTGATAGAATTCACCTGCAAAGTCACATGCCCCTGGGTTTTTATTGTTTGTAATGTTTTTAATTGTAAATACAATTTCTTTAATACATATAGAAATATTCAGATTATATATTTCTTCTAAAGTGAGCTTTACCAGCTTCTGTCTTTCAAGGAATTTGTCTATTCATCTATCAACTTTATGAGTATACAACTAGTGTGGAATTTTACTGCTATCTTTTTTATGTTTGTAGGGTCTGTACTAGAGTGATATCTGCTCTTTCTAAAATTGGTAGCCTCTATTTCTCTCTTTCCTTTCTCTCTTTCCTTTCTCTCGCTGTTTCTCCTCTCTCACACACCCAAACACACATGCACACTTTTTATCTTTTTGATAAGTCTGGCTAGAAGCTGATCAACTGTATTAATCTTCACCAAAAGCCAGCTTTTCATTTTTTTAATTTTACTGATTATTTTTCTGTTAATCTTAATTTTACTAATTTTTGGTTGTTTTTTCTTTCCGGTTTCTTTGGGTTTAACTTACTCTCTTTTTCCTAATTCTGTAAACTTAGATAATTCACTTTCAATCTATCTTCTTTTTTAATATAAGCATATAATCCTATAAATTTCCTTCTTAATACTGCTTTAGCAGCAGCCCCCAATTTTTCATATATATTTATTCAGTTAAACATATTCTCTGATTTCACTTTTAATTTTCTCTCCAGCCATGGGTTGTTTAGAAATGTGTTGTTTAATTTCCAAGAATGTGGAGACTCTGCAGATACCTTTTTCGTATTGATAACTAGTTTATTTTGTCATGGGCTAAGAACACATAGGGTATAATTCTTTCAAATTTATTAAAGTTTGTTTTATGTTCCAAATATGCCCTATTTTGGTAAAAGTTACATGCATGATTGAAAAAATGTTTTGTAGTTTGGTGGAATGTTTCATAAATCACAATTAGGTCAAATCATATTATTTTCAGGTCCACAGTGATTTCTATCCACAGTTTTATCATTTACTGAAATAAGCATGAAAAATTCTCCAACACTAATTATAGATTTGCCTGTTTCCTCTTTTAGCTCTACCAATGTTCATTCATCTAATTGGAAGTTCTGTTGGTAGGTACATACTTCTTTAGGATTGTTATCAAGTCCTTGTGAACTGATGCCTTTGTCATTATTCAGTTTCCCTATGTATCATTTGCAATATTCCTGATTCTAAAGTCTACATTTTCTTCTGTCTTTTTTAATGTGTATTTATTGGGGGGGGGGGGAGAGAGAGAGAGAAAGAAGGAGGGTCGGCGGGGGGGGGGGGGGGGCGGGGCAGAGTGAAAGAGAATCCCTAGCAGTCTCCATACTTAGCAAGGAGCCCAAAGCGGGGATCAATCTCACAACCCTGAGATCATGATTTGAGCTGAAATCAAGAGTCAGATGGTTAACCCACGAGCCCTGAAGTCTACATTATAGCCACTTGAGCTTAATTTTGGAAATAATACCTTTTTCCTCTTCTTTCCTCTAAACTATCAATGTTTTTCTCTTTTGCATGTTTTGTATTGTTTTGGCTTTTAGGACAGCTTATGGGTGGGCCTTGCTTTGTTTTGTACTTGGACCATCTGTCTTTTAAAATGTGTATTTAGACCACTTACATTTATTGATGCTGATATGATTAAAGCCTATATCTTGTTTATTTCTAATTGTTCCATATATTTTTGCTTCTTTTTAAATCTTTTCTTGCCATTAAGTGAATAATTTTGGATTATGTATTTTTTACAAATCCATTTTATTTCCACTCTTGACTTATTATGTATACCCGATATTAAAAAAAAAATTGATTATTGTCCCAGACTTCACCATTTGTGTCTTTTTGTTTGTTTGTTTGTTTGTTTTTCCCTTAGTAATCTCTACACCCAATTTGGGCTCAAACTCTCGACCTTGAGATCAAGACTAACATGTTCTTCTGACAGAGCCAGGCAGGCTCCCCTACCATATGCCTCTTTAATCACAATTTGCCTTAAGATAATATTGTACCACTTCCTATATATTCAACATATCATATGACAGTTTCTCTCTGCCATCCATTGTGCTACTTTGTCACACATTTTACTTTTATGTATGCTATAAACATGTAGTACTTTACAACTATTTTTGTTTTAAGTAGTCAATTATCTGCTAAGCAATTACATGGCAAATTATATATTTATCTTTATTTTCAACATTCTTGAACTTGTGTAGATACCAGTTTTTGCCTGGTATTTTTTATAGATGAAAAGCTTTCTTTACAATTTGTTGTATTTATGTCTTTAAGTAAAGTACTCTCTGCTTTTCTGTGTCTGGAAAAAAAAGTATTTCTCCTTTATTTTTGAAAGTATCTTCACTGAGTATAGAATTATGGGTTAAGTTTTTTTTTTTAAAGCATTATCCAGATGTCATTTTATTGTCTTGTCAGTGACAAGAATTCTGATGCGAATTTTACTTTTGTTTCCTCTGTATAATTTGTTATGTTTTCTGGTTGCCTTCAAGATTTTCTCTTTATCTTACATTTTTAACTGTTTGAATAATATATGTGATTTTTAAAAATCATCCTGCTTGTTCTCTGAGCTTCTAGAGACAGTGTTTTTATTTTAAACTTCTTCTACATTATCATCTTTGAATGTTTTTTCTGCCCCATTGTTTCACTCTCCTTTTTATATGGATTTATTTGCGTGTATGTTAGATTTATATTTTCCCACTGTCCTTAGCTGCTGTCTACTCTGTTCTTATTATTACTATTATTATTCATTGGCGTATCAGTTTAGGTAATTTCACTTGATGTATCTTCAGTTCACTGATTCTTCCCTCACCTATATCACCTACAATGAGACCATCGGAAACATTCTTCACCTCTGTACTGTGAATTTCATCTCTAGCATTTTTATTTTTATTTTTTTTATAGAATGCCATATGATCATGCATGTTGTCCACTGTTTCCACTGTAACCTTCAACTTATTAACTATATTTAAAATTCCATGTCTGAATCTGGTTTTATTGATTGCTTTGTCTCTTGACCACGTATTATTTGTCTTCCTTCCTATTGTATCTTGTAATTTGAGGATGAAATCCAGTATCTTCTGTAGCATGGTAAAAATTTAGGTAAATAATAGTGATGCTTGCGAAAGCACACATCCTCTTTTTTCTGAGTTGTTCGTGTCAGAGGCTGAATCAGTCTAGTCAGGAGTTGGGCTAGGTTTGATTTGTTGTTGCTGTGGCTTCCCTCAGTGCACCACAGGCTACAAATGCCTCTTAGTTATCTTGTGTTTAGGCTGGAGACTGATCTCCCAGAGAGTTTTCCCATTTTGTTTTTCCTACCCTTATCTTTAGGTCTGAACATTGCACCTAACTTCAGGGAAGGTTTCTCTTTCTGGATGACTTTAAGCAGGATTAGACTGCCATTACTTCTTATATAACACTTACTAGGCTGGTAGAGGTGAGTAGTGGAGGGAATCTCTACCATTCTGGTCCAAGCCCAATCTTAAAGAAGTGCAATGTCCCTGCTTTTTAGGAAGGAAGACTTTTCAATGATCCTACTCCTCTTCCAGGTAGGGAGATTCATGGTCTGGGTTCATGGTGTATTTCTGTCCCTACTTCAGGAGTAGAGGTTGTTATATTTTTTTTAATTTTTAAATTTTATTTTTTATTCCTCTTTACTTAGCTGTACTGGATTTTCACATATATCCTGAGGGTGATGGTGTTTTCTTATAGCTCCCTTAGAAGCTTTAGGCTTTTGGTCTATGGGAGATATAAGAGAGAAGGGTCCCAGTGGGAATTTGCAATAGCTATTTTTCCCCTCCTCCAGGCTTCCATTGGAAATGAGGTTTTCTCTCTATTCTTGTCCACTAACCAGTTTTTCTTGTGAGCATATAGTGAAGTCTGTGGAAAAGAACTTTCAAGTGGGTGTGAATTCCTCTTGTATCTGTTGCATCCCAAGTTTCTACACTTTCTTGTAAATTATCACACCCAGCCTTTAGCTGAGTCTTAAAGTTTCAGCTGAATTCTTATTATTGGCACCTATGGCAGTATGGTGTTTGACATCTGCCACAGGTAAGCAAGCGCTCCCATCCAGTTTCTCCTTAGGGATTCCTGACCTTCAAGTTTTGGGCTGAGTGTCATGTAGCCTCACGTATCTGGTGAATCCAGTAAAAGACATAGTCTTTAAAACCTAACTATCATTTCTGGGTTAATATTGCGGGAGAAGTGATGCCTTTTCCAGCTTTCTACAGTCAAGCCAAAGCCAGTAGTGACAATTGAATGAATTTTGTAACTATGAGTAATATCTAAGTTAGAAATATGAGTGAAGTAACATAAATATGTCAAGACAATTGAAAGAATTGGGTGAATGTAATTAGTTATTTTATTTTGGGCTGTTATGTCTTTCTGTGTGTACATGCAAATAAGTACATGAGTATCCATGTTTAAATGTAGGAAGTATTTGGACTTAGGAAATCAGAAAATAATGATCTCTTTTTATTATAAAAGAGAGGCAACCAAATTACCTTTCATCTGGCCCACAACGCTCCAGTTTACATACCAGGACAACAATTTCCTTAAAATACAAAAACAGGGGGTTTCAGCGTATTAAACAGTAAACATTTGTAGTTGATGGGAACATGAGCTTTTGGGAAATTTTAAGTGATAATCACTATGGAAATCCTAATCTTGATAACCATAATGCACCATATACTGATATGTTGAGATGGTTTCTGTGTGTGGACTATTATGTTTTTCCCCATAATTTTTACAAAAGAAGGTCCACTTGGTGGTTCTGAGAAATTCAGTATAAAATTTCCATTAGAAAATATGCATAACATTTTCCAAGATGGGTCTTTGCTTTAAATATTTAACAATATTTTTAAAGGCTGCAAGACTGGAAAAATTAATGCATTTCTATCATAATAATGAAAGATTATATGTTCTGATTATGTTGAAAAGACTGATGACAGGAATGATTTGAGGCACACGTGTTGGGCCTGCTTTCTTGACATGGGTGGTTCTAATAAAAAATATTTAAATCTGAACCTTCTGGTTTTTATACCAGAAATGGAAATATCAGAATTAAATAGCTTGTACTCCCTCCCTCTGTTATATAATACAAGATGTATATAATGGGACACAGCTTGGATTGGAATTTTTGTCTATTAATAAAAACACAACCTCATTATTCAAAGAGAAAATATATGCAATAGCATAAAAGAGAGCTATATTATACAATGAATATATGGATGCTGCGATAAAAAAATAAAACCTTTTTTTCTCTACTCTTTTAAAAAACTTACTATTGAAGTGCAATCAACATTTAGAAAGGATCATCTATCATGAGTGTACAGCTTGATGAATTTTCACAGCTAAATGGCCTAGTCTAAACAGCTCTGAGATAAAATCCAAAGACAAAGTAAACAAACATATACCCCAGATCATTACCAACACTACAGATGCTTCTTTCTCTTCCTTGCAGCCTCTATCTCTGTGAGAGTAACTGTTACCCTGTGTTCTGCATAAATTAGCTTTGTATGCTTCTGTACTTCACATGAATGGAATCTTGGTGTATGTATTCCTTCTGAATTCTTTTGCTCAACGTTACGTATCAGATGTATCCAGAGTCTTCTGTGTAGTTGAAAATCGTCCATTCTCCTTGTAGTATGGCATTTCATTTTGGGAATATAGCATACTTTAATCAACAATAAGAATTTGGGTCATCACAAGTTTGGGGAGATTATGAATGTGGCTATGAGTATTATAATACATATATTTGGCAAACATGTACAATGTATTAGGTAGAAACCTAGGAGTATAATTATTGAGTTATCAGTCAGGCATGTTTTTGCTCTGATATCAAGCTCTGATTTCAATTTACATTTTCCTGATACACAGTGAAGATAAATATCTTGACATATATTTATTGGTAATTTAGATATCCTCTCGTTAAATGTCCTCTTAAATCTTTTGTCCATCTATTGGATAAGCTGTAAATTTTGTTACTGATTTATTAGAGAACTTGATATATTCCAGAAACTAGTCCTTTTTCAGTTGTGTATAATAAATATCCTCTCTCATACTGTGAATTTCTTTCCATACTAGAAGGGGTGAATTCTGATAAACAGAAGTTCTTAAGTTTAAGATCATCTAATATTTTTTTCTTTTATAATTAGCACTTTTTGTGCCCCTTTTGGGACTATTTGCCTACCTCATATATTTGTTTCTATTTATTTTCCTAATGGTTTTATTGATTTACTTTCACATTTAGATGTGCTATTGATTTGTAGCTGATTTTTGGTTAATTGTAGGGTAGAAATCCAGGTACTTTTTTTCATATAAAGGAACTAGCACCATTTATTGAAATGACCCTTCCTGTCTTCAAGCACTGGGGTTACCTTTGTCATAGCTAGCTGAGTATTTATGTGTGGGTCTATTTTTTAACTCTCTGTTCTATTCAAATGGTAGACATGTCTAATGTTGCATCAGTATTGCATTGGACTTTACAGTGTCGCCATGGAGATGGCATCCCTCAAAAGAATTCCTTTTTTTTTAGCTTGTGGAGCTTTAGATTGATAATTCTGCCATTTTCATTTCATTTCCCGAAAGTCAGGATCAGCTTGTGAAAAGTTGTTAAGCAACATACTAAATGTGAAATGTCAACCCTCACTCTAAACTTTCCCTGTTCAGAGCATCAAATGAAGACTTCATTGGGTTTTATAGTGGCTTTCTGATCTTGGTAGTCCATTGAAGAAGGGAGTTTGAAAGTTGTTGTATACTGTTAATGATTGTCTCCCCATGTCCTGCCTGAAATACCATGATTGTTTATGAAAAGTATCTTTAATAAAGCTGGAGACAGTTTGGCTTGGGGAAAAAAACAAACAAACAAACAAGACAACTTTGTCTTAGCTATTGATGAATGGAGTAAGTTTGTTAGTTATGTCTGACTTCTTCAAGATTGCCTTGTCTTATGCTTAGCAATTTTTATTTCTATCTGGCTCTTGGAATCTAGTTGTCCATTTGCACACATGTATATACACACATCCTTGCTGGTATTTTAATTGTAAATGCATGAAATCTATAGATTAATTTGGGCAGGGTAGACATGTTTATAAATTTGAATTCCCAACCCATAGACCTGTATACCTATTCACTTATATTTTCTTTAATTTCTTTTATGCTCTTTGGAGTTTCTAGTGTAGAGCTATTTCATTTACAGTTTTTGTTAGATTAACTTAAACACTGGATACATTTTGTTGCTAAGGTTATTAACATTTTAAATTTCAATTTTATCTATGTTGATAACCTATAGAAATACAGTTTATTTGTGTGCTCTCTACACAGCCTTCTTGCTAAAATCATTTATTCTAAAAATGTATCGATTCTTCTGAATTTTCAGTATAAACAATTGTCTTCAGATGATGCCAGTTTCATTTCTTTTATCTAAAAATGCCATTTCTTTGTCCACTTTTCTCCAGAACAACCATATTGTTCTGGTTGGTTACAGAATAAATAAAACGTTGAATAGAAGCGAGGATACTTGCATCTTTGTCTCATACCCAAGTCTAGGGAGTTTACAGGAATTGAGTGTGATGATTGCAGTTATACTTTCTGTAACCTCCCTTTCTTTTGCTACATATTTTTATTTAATCAGGAGACATTTAAATGTTGAGTGCGTCCACTAGTTCAAAGGTGAAAAGAAGAAAGTAGATCAGGAGAAAATGGACAAAGGGATGATAAGGGTTTATTTCACTAGTTTTTATCCTGCCTGTCTAGAGAATAGGAATGTTTAAAGAAAACTGGAAAGCAGAAACGTATTCAAAGAGGAGCAGAATTCTGAGTAGTCATTGACATCCTCTCAGAACTGCAGCATTGAGTGTGAAAGCAGGTAACAAAGAAGACTTGATTCTGTGACTTCCCCATATCCCAAACACTTCACTTTTGAAGCAGCATCTATAATTGTTGTTAAAAATTACAATCAAGAAGTTCAATATGCTATACAGAGATGCCATACTTTAAATGGTCTGTGTCTATTATGATGTGAAATCATTCTCTAAATCCCATAATTATATTTATAACCTTACTTTGATACATATCACCATTGAAACTGTTAAGGCATGTATTACTATGTTGAGATTTTTGTTTCTCTTCTCAAGGTTTAATTAATCCAAAATTGGGATTCCATACATTCATTAGAAAAAGTGCAGTAGTTTTTGGTTGTTGTGGTATGATCCATGGATTAGATTATGGTGTAACCAAAAGATGAGTATTCTTTAATAGAAAATATTTACTGATGTATGTTAGGTTCATAAAAACTGTGATGGTAGATTCAAACACAAAGATAAAGCACCTCAGGGAATTATTTATCTGGAGGTTACTTTGTGACATAGGCATCATGAGGTAATTTCATCATGTTATCAAGGAGTTGTCACAAAGGAGTCAAGCAATGTTGTACTAGTAAATATTTAACAATTGGTTTCCTGGAGACAAAACCCCAAATATGTAGCATCTACTAATTACCATAGTGTAAATACTCGTTTCATAGTCAGCTAAAAGATGCCAATGGTTTAACAGCTTGCTCACAAAATTCCTAAAAATTTAAAAGTTGGCTCCTTCAAGTCATATGAATTGGCTTCAGTACATTACTTGATTTAAGGAATAACAAAAAGCCACAAAAGAAGAAGAAGCACTAACTTAGGGTAAGGCCCAAGAATAGTACACAGGCTTTTGTCCCTGGATCTTGTTGTACATTGTATTTTAGAAATACTATGTGATGTAGTAGGAAGTGCTATGGCAGATCTTACAGAAAGAAGCTACATTAGATTTTAAGTAGTTAATATATCCTTACCCAAACTAGGTCTTTTCTTCATGGGTTAGATTATATTGAAGATATTTGGGGTATAAAGTTTTAGACTGGAGCTCTTTCCATTATGTCAACTTTATTCATTTTTTAATAAAAGTCCTTTGGGCAGGATTTACATACTAATTCTAGGCTTCTGAGCTGTAAAAACTCTAAAGTATAACCTGTCCACAGACTTTGCTGAAACAGGTATATAGTGAGAAATATTTGCTGGCCTAATGGAGAAGTGTTGAAACAAACAAAAACTTTCATTTAATAACTACCTGCTCTGGGTGTGTTATATACAGAATGGCAGGCAAAATGACAAGATTTGCCACTCACATAGGAAATCAGATACGTTGTTTTTTTCATGTCATTCTTTATATATAGATATATAGATAGATATCTATCTATATATATAGTGTGTATATATAGGCAATTGCCATAAAGTACAATGCCAATTAATAGGAAAATAGAGTAATAAGGGAAATCATAACCCAGAAGCCTAACACAGGAGGTGGGGTTTAGGAATCTAGTTAATAAACTTTATTCATTCTTTTTTCTAATCTACATTATGGGTTTAGCATATGCTGGGCAAAATGAAAACAGTAATAAAAAAAAACAAATATAGTTCTTGTGGTCATAAATTTAGAGTCCAATCTTTTGAGGGAGGGAAAACTGAGGCAAAAAATTAAACAAATAAATGTATACTTTCAAAATGTATAAAATATTGTAAAAGAAATATGAAATATGCCTTAGTTGAATGTAAGTAACAGAGTACATCTAATCTGTGGGTCAGAAAAGACTTTTCTAAGAAAGGGTCTTTTGAGTTAATATCAGAAGAATGTGTATGAATTAACTAACTAAAGAATGGTGGTGGGAGCATCCCAGCATAGATACAAGCACTTGAAGGCTGTGAAGGCAAAAAACAAAAACAAAAACATGTTATTTTAGATGGTCATTTTGGCAGAAACAAAAGAAACAAGGGAGAAGGAAGGATGAGATGAGACTTGGAAAGGTGGACAAGGGTTTCTGAGACATATCAACAAACCTAAACTTTACCCCAACAGCTATGAGTAGTTCTTGAAGGATTTGGGAAGGGAAATGATGGGGAAAAAATATTAATCTATGTTCCAGATTTCTAACATAACCTACTGATACCTTTAGGAAAAGAAAGTTTTTTACGTTAGTCAATGGTTGAGTCTGCTCCACTGGAATTTGCTATTTAATGCAGATTTTTGTAGGTTGAGTTTTAAGAGAATCACTGTACCTTACTCTATCATTTCTAAATGGTTCACACTGGGGTGCCTGGGTGGTCAGTCAGTTAAGCATCCGACTTCGGTGCAGGTCATGATCTCACGGCTC
This sequence comes from Prionailurus viverrinus, assembly GCF_022837055.1. Classification (NCBI taxonomy): domain Eukaryota; kingdom Metazoa; phylum Chordata; class Mammalia; order Carnivora; family Felidae; genus Prionailurus; species Prionailurus viverrinus. The sequence continues at coordinate 146,665,976 of NC_062568.1, forward strand.
CTGAGTGTGAGCCCCGCGTCGTGTTCTGTGCTGACAGTTCAGATCCTCGAATCTGCTTCAGATTCTGTGTCTCCTTCTCTCTCTGCCCCTCCCCTGCTCGTGCTCTGTCTCTCTCCTTCAAAAATAAATAAATATTAAATTAAAAAACTAAAACTAAAAATGTTTCACACTAATATACGTGGTCAAAAAACAGATAAAAAAAATGATCTGTTCACCTGAAGTTTGGTTTTACCTTCAAGGCCAGTTTGTAAACACATCTACCACTCTGGTTTTTTTTGTCTCGTTTGTTGGTTTTCCTCTCTAAGAGCTCATGGCTAAGTCAAACAAGAATTATGGCTGCAGATTGAATCACAGCATCTTTGAGTAAAATAAGAGGTTTAAGAGGATTTTGAAGGGAGAGAACGTTCTTTGGCCTTATTAGGTGCTTCCTTTAAGCAGATGCGGTCTGCCAGACAGATGGGAAGAGGTGGGAGAAAAGAATCTGTGTCTAGTGCTGATATCTACTGATATTCACACTGGTATTTTCTGAATTCTTGAGTTCTACGTCTTATAAAGTAGTCATTTGTTCTTTCAGTACCTAGTGCTTACTATATGCCAGATGCTTTATCAGTGAACAAATCAGACAAACACCTCAGTCCTCACTGACTTCAATGATCAAGAGAGGGAAACGTATGATAAACAAGAGGCATTATAAGGAAATACAGACATATTAAAAAATGATAACTTAGTGTGATGAAAGATAGTAATGGAATACAAAGAAAAAAGAACAGAGTAAGGTGACTTGAAAGTGTTAGGAGGGAAGGGTGCGAGGAAGGATAGGAGTGTTAAATAAGTGGTTAGGACACACCTTTTTCAAAAGAGGAGATATGATCCAGGACTTGAGTGAGGTAAGGGAATGAGCAAAAACAGTGTCCGGAGAAAGAATATTCCGGGAAGAGGGAGCAACTAAAGCAAATGTCCTAAAGCAGAAGTATACTTGGTATTTTCTAGGGCCTTTTAGGCTATTGTAAGGAATCTTGCCTTTACTTTCAGTGTAAGGTGGATCCATTGAAGGGAGGTTTATTTGTTTGGTTTGGTTTGTTTTTTTCTTTTTTGTTTTTGTTTGTTTGTTGGTTTTTTCAGTGTTTGTTTCTTAAATGCAACATTCTGGCTATCCTGTTCAGAAGACTTTAGAAAAGTAAGGATAAAGTCAAGGAGAACACTGAAGTAACCCAGTTAAGAGAGGAGAAGAGATGGTAGCCTAGAACAAATGGTTATGATAACTGCTGAAGAAAGAGAGTCTGGATATATTTTGAAAGGAGACCCGGAAGTATTTGTGTTATGGATGTGGCTCAAAAAGAAGGGTCAAGGATGACTTTTTGCCGCCCCCCTCCCCACACCCAAACAACTGGAAAGTTGCCATTAACTCAGATGAGGATGGCTACTGGTAGAGCAGATTTTGAGAAAAGATTATCAAGACATTAAACATATCAGCAGAGGTATCACGAAGGGCAGTTGAATATATAAGTTTGGAATTTAGAAGAGTCTAATTGGTGGTATTATTTTGGAAGTAATTAACATAAATATTATTTAAAGCCATTAAGCTAAATAATACAGTCACTAAGGGAGGGAGCATAGAGAGAAGAGGACAAAATACTGAACTTGGGTCAGTTCAATATTAAGAGGTTGGGGAGAAAATGAGAAAGCAGTAAAGGATGTTGAGAAAGAGTGACCTTAGAGGAAGTTAGAAATCAACAATGTACAGTATCCTGATATTAAAGTAAATTATTTAAGAAGGTGAGTAATGGGGGCACCTGAGTGACTCAGTTGGTTAAGCAACTGACTCTTGATTTCAGCTCAGGTCATAATCTCACAGTCGTGGGATCAATCCCCGCATTGGTCTCGATGCTGACAGTGCCAAGCCTTGGGATTCTGTCTGTCTGTCTGTCTGTCTCTCGCCCTCTCTCTGCCCCTCTCCTGCTTGCGTGCGCTCACATTCTCTCTCTCTCTCAAAATAAATAACATAAAAAGAAGTGAGCAACAAACTATGTCAACTTTTGCTGATGGGTCAATTAAATGACTAAAATGTAACCACTGGATTTAACAATGTGGGTCATTATTGGCCATAACAAGAGGAGCTTCAGGGTAAAAGCCACTTCAGTGGGTTTCAGGGTTAATAGTAGAGTTTCTGGAAAGAGTATTAGAATCACATGGTGTTTTTATATAACAAGAAAAAAAATGAGGTGCCTGGGTGGCTCAGTGGGTTTAGTATCTGGGTCTTGATTTTGGTTCAGGATATGATCTCAGACTTTGTGAGTTTCAAGCCCCACATTGGGCTCTACACTGACAGTGTAAATTCTGTTTGGGATTCTCTCTCTCCGCCTCTCTTCCCTTCCCTGCTGTCTGTCTGTCTGTCTGTCTCTCTCTCTGTCTCTCTAAATAAATAAACAAACACTAAAAAAATAACTGTGGTAGTAGCTAGAAGGCGAAGGGAGAGCAAAAAAAAGAACATTTTATGACAGGGAAGATAATAGTATATTGATGTGTTGAGAGCAGCAGTACAATAAAAAAGGAAACATTGATGATTTGGAAGAAATGGTAGAGAAGAGCTAGAGAGAAATGCTTGAGCAGGTGAATTGCATAAATGCAGGATTTGGGGAAAGACTGGTTTATATGGAAAAATGGAAATTGATATATGGGTAACAGAAATGGGGGCATATGCTATAGGTACAAGTGCTGCAAATGGTGTTGGCAATCTGTGAACCTTCTCTTCTGATTGCTAGGGTTTTCTTGGTAAGATCAAAGGCCATCAGCTGAAAGGAAAAGGGAGAGAATGTGTGTGGAGTACAAGGATAGAAGGTTATAAAACATTGCTCAATAACAGTGAGAAAAGATATAGACTGTGTTCTTTTTTTTAAATTTTTTTATGTTTATTCATTTTTGAGAGACTGAGAGAGACACAGCATGAGAGAGGAAAGGGCAGAGAGAGAGGGAAACACAGCATCCAAAGCAGGCTCCAGGCTCTGAGCTGTCAGCACAGAGCCCAACACGGGCTCACGAACTGTGAGATCATGACCTGAGCTGAAGTTGGATGCCCAACCAACTGAACCATCCAGGCGCCCCTGATAGAGACTGTGTTCTTATAATGTGCTTGGTCTCAGCCAATGAGAGTCACTGGTAGAAGATCAATGGAAGGATAGAGAGGTCAGAAATTTTAGTCCCCCAGCTTCCTGCTGCCGGGCTGAAGGTTGACAGAGATCGTGCTCCCATTGGGAAGCCTTTCCTATAGATACAGGTCTCCCCAGAATTCAGTAATTGCTTCTTTATCTTACCACTTCCAGCCTAAAGATGGTGGTAACTTACTACTGCCTGCTAGCTCTGGAGTGCTTCATAATTCCCTGTTGATTTACTTAAAGCAAAAAAAAAAAAAAAGTCTCTACATTTTTTCCTTTTTTTTTTTTTTAATATGAAATTTATTGTCAAATTGGTTTCCATACAACACCTAGTGCTCAACCCAACAGGTGCCCTCCTCAGTGCCCATCACCCACTTTCCCCTCCCTCCCACCCCCCACAAACCTTCAATTTGTTCTTAGTATTTAAGAGTCTCTTATGGTTTGCCTCCTTCCCTCTCTGTAACTTTTTTTTCCCTTTTCCCCTCCCCCATGGTCTTCTGTTAACTTTCTCAGGATCCACATAAGAGTGAAGACCTATGGTATCTTTCTCTGTATGACTTATTTCACTTAGCATAACACTCTCTAGTTCCATATATGTTGCTACAAAAGGCCATATTTCATTCTTTCATATTGACAAGTAGTACTTCATTGTATATATAAACCACAACTTCTTTATCCATTCATCAATTGATGGACATTTAGGCTTTTTCCATAATTTGGCTATTGTTGAAAGTGCTGCTATAAACATTGGGGTACAAGTGCCCCTATGCATCAGTACTCCTGTATCCCTTGGGTAACTTCCTAGCCGTGCTATTGCTGGGTCATAGGGTAGATCTATTTTTAATTTTTTGAGGAACCTCCACACTGTTTTCCAGAGTGGCTGCACCAGTTTGCATTCCCACCAACAGTGCAAGAGGGTTCCCGTTTCTCCACATCCTCGCCAGCATCTATAGTCTCCTGATTTGTTCATTTTAGCCACGCTGACTGGCGTGAGGTGATATCTGAGTGTGGTTTTGATTTGTATTTCCCTGGTGAGGAGTGATGTTGAGCATCTTTTCATGTGTCTTTTGGCCATCCGGATGTCTTCTTTAGAGAAGTGTCTATTAATGTCTTCTGCCCATTTCTTCACTGGATTCTTTGTTTTTTGGTGTGGAGTTCGGTGAGTTCTTTATAGAATTTGGATACTAGCCCTTTGTCTGATATGTCATTTGCAAATATCTTTTCCCATTCCATTGGTTGCCTTTTAGTTTTGTTGATTGTTTCCTTTGCAGTGCAAAGAGAAGAAGCTTCATGAGGTCCCAATAGTTCATTTTTGCTTTTAATTCCCTTGCCTTTGGAGATGTGTCAAGTAAGAAATTGCTGTGGCTGAGGTCAGAGAGATTTTTCCCTGCTTTCTCCTCCAGGGTTTTGATGGTTTCCTGTCTCACATTCAGGTCCTTTATCCATTTTGAGTTTATTTTTGTGAATGGTGTAAGAAATGGTCTAGTTTCATTCTTCTGCATGTTGCTGTCCAGTTCTCCCAGTACCATTTTCCCCAGTAGGGGATTTCATCTGTTTTCTGACTAAAAAAATAACTGGTCCCAGGAGTAGCCCCAGGAAGGAATCCTTAAAGTTAAGATTCTGAGATTTGGTTGTTTACATATTTTAGAAGCACATGTATACTCTTCTTATAGAGTGGGGATGATAATAGGCAGGTATTGGCATCTCATTTCCAAAAAATGATCACGAGCAAAGAAATGGGAAGAAAGTACCAATGGACAGTGATGCTTGATGATCAAGTGTCTGTGCCACTTAGCTATGGTGAAAATAGGTGTTACAAAGATTATAACATAGGGTAACTCCTCTGAAGGTCCCAGAAACCCAACCAAGAGAAAATGAAAAGCTGATGGCCTCGGATGCTAATCACCGTGTTCAGATGCAAATTTTTTAAAAAGCTGAGAAGTTTGAATTCCCAAACATCCCTACAACAGTCTTGTTAATGCAAGCAGTACCTCTCTACATAAGCTGGAGCAATTGCCTCTCAATGGAATGCTGGTTATGTCAGCTCTAATTCCCAGTCCTCTCGTGGCCTGCAGGTGTAGGAGGAACTAGGTGCCAACATAATTGAAATGGAGAAGTACAAGTGCTAATCTGAAAGGAAGTAGCCTGTTCACTGAAAGAGTTGTAGGATCGTGCCAGTTTATATCATAAGGAGTCCGACGAGCATGAGTGAAATACATTCTAGGTTGTGAGACCAAGTAGCATGAAATGCAAGACTAGTATGGGTTGAATATTTTGAAATGAATGTACTTAGCGTTCATGATTTGTGTTGGTTTAAGAATGGAAGTAAACATTACTAGTAGGCTAGGATGATGAATTAGAGGCAGGCCTATAATCAGTGAACTTGAGATGCCAGAATTAGCAGAGCACACTCAACAGAAAAGGTGCCCAAAGGCTCAAAGAGTGCATGTGTAATCCTCATTACCAATTTCTAGCTTCAACCCTAGGAGGGCCTAGGGTTGAAAAGTGGGGACATGCTTTTCTCCACACCTTAGAAACTCTGGTGACTGAAGATGGTGGTGAGAGGTGATGTAATGGTATCAGGCTCTCCAGTATCCAGGGGACTCAGGAAGTCCTGACATCCTGGAGTAACAGAGGCTTACCTTGTAGCAGAAAGACAGGGACAGAGTGTTGTCCATGCAGAAATATGTACCTAATTGATCACAGGATCTTTAGGAATAAAATAAATGGGGGGACTATTAAGATGCTGTCATAAGTGGGAAAATCCTAGATTAGAAAAGTAGAAGCCAGTTTCAAACTGCTGTAGGGAATCTATGGTTTCCTAAGTTCTAGATCTAAGCCATCTTGCAGAATTCAAGCTACTTGTTTATGGAGGAAGCCATGTCTCTTGGAGGAAACATTCTTCAGTGCGGCCACAAGTAAATGTTTCTCCACAGTTTCTCCCAGAGAGACACAGAGCAATTTATGAAAGTATGTACAGGGAAAGAGTAAAACCCAATCCTTGGGTTTTGTGGATACTGGCTCTAGATCCATGTTAACCTTCGGTGACTTGAAATACAGTAGACAGCTTTGGAACCTATAGAGATTATAAAACAAGTAGAGTCTTAGTCCAAGTCCAACTCGTGCTGATTGTTTTCTTGGGCCCAAAACAAATAGTAAGAATAGTTATGTTTAATACATAACAAAATACCCATGTTAGTTCCTTCATTGGTGAAATGTGTACTATCACGATAGAAACTGCTTATCAGAAGCTACTGGAACATCCCACCTTCTCATAATATACTTAACGCAATACTGTGTTCCTAGGAAATTTTCGGAGATTAGTGCCACTATAAAAGTTGAAAAAAGCAGAAGTAACAGTTCCTATTACATTCTCATTTACCTCTTGTTTTTGACTGGTGCAAAAACCAGATAGATAGGTCTTAAAACATGACTGGATTTTGCAAATTTAAGAAGGAGTCTTGCCAAAAAGAGCTGCAGTTCAGATGTTGTATCCAGTAGCTGGCCCTAGCATGCAACCTTAGATATAGCTTTTCTTCCCCCTCCTTCTAATTTCTACCAGTAAATGTAATCACAAGTCATTTGCCTTTACTTGAAAACACACTTTCACTGTCTTATCTGAAGATTATTTCTGATCTCTTGCTCTCTATCATTAGAGACCAGAGATACTTTGATTTTCTGACTATCCTACATGCCAACACCTTTGGCTCTTAATGATATAATATGTGATAACTGAACATACCAGGCAGGAAGTAGCAAGAACCTTAATTGTCTTACTAAGATACATGAGGATGGAACACAACCCCCCCCAAACCACCTGCTGAATCCAGTGTCCATTATATCTCAATAAAACTGGGGAAAAAATAAAATAAAAAAATAAGGCACCAATTGATACTCAAAAAAAAAAAAGCCTCTGTGAGGAGGCAGATAAATTGCTGAGCCATTTAGAGCTCACAAGGAAAGTGATGCTTGATGAAACTGTGGATGTTGAAGACCACACACATCACATCCAGATGTGCAGCTCCAACTTGTTTGCTAAGTAATTCCGAAGGTAGGTTTAAATTGGGAGCAAAGAAACAAAGGTTCTGTACCACCTCAAGGTTGTAGTGTATGCAGCCCTATACATAGACCTCATACCCAGAAAATCCAAGTATTAAAAAAGTGTCTGTGGCAGAGAGAAATACTGGGTAGAGCTCCTGGCAAGCTTCAATGGAAGATTCTATTGCAACTGTTCTCCATTAGAAAAGGAGATTTTAGATTTCTGCTAGGCCCTGATAGTCTTTAAACACTTGAACATGGGGCACCAAATACTTATGTGACTTGAAAGTTTCATTATGAAAATTTAGTGAAAAGAATCCATAAAGCTGATCTGCACCACAGCATCCCATGCTGTTTCAAGCATGTCTGAAAGTATAATTGCATAACCAATGGCTCAGACTCCCATGATCTGTGCTTCTAGCAAGTGCGATAGCCTTACTCAGGGGTGACCTAAAAGTCAATGGTAAAAAAAAATTCTTCCCCTTGAGAAGGGACAGAATATCTGGTTATCCAAAACAAACTGGAGGAGACAAGTCCAAAGTACACTGAGTTACTTGCAGGGGCCCATGGGTCGGCTAGGAAGAACAAGACTGGAAGCATAATGACAAGAAGGTCTGATGATGAACATGTGAATGAAACTTTCCAAAATGGGCAGAGTGTGAGGATATTCCCATGGAAATCTCCTCATTGAGTGTCAACTGTGGGGCAACTTCTCAATAATTTGATAGACAGTATGACTCTTCCTCTAGATGCCAATCAGCTTTCTCTTCCCACTCCCCTTACTTGTTCACTAGGTCCATATTCAAAGTGACAAATATTGATATTATACACTATTTCAACAATATAAACAGTATAGACTTCTTCTTACAATGGCTGGTAACCAATTCTATTGCCCAGTCTGCCAACAGCACAGGCTGATGCTGAGCCTCTGATACAACATCTTTTCTCTGGCATGTCAGCCAGCTACCTGGTGGAAGTGTGGAGGCTTTGTATCATGGAGGAGACAGTAATTTCTCATCATAAAAACAGATATATTTTCACATGTGATATGCTGTCCCTTAACAGAATATTTGTCTATGCCACCTTATGTGACCCTAGAGAATGATTTTGCTATTGCCATGGTTTTTACACATCATTGCTTCTAACAAAACAAAACAGAACAAAAACACACCTCATTTTGTAACACACTAAGTACAGCAGTAGCTCGTGCCTGCAAATTTATAGATTCTACCACAGGTCCTAAGACAATTAGCATTTAGTGTATACAACACTGGAATGGTCTGCTGAAAGGTCAGTTAAGGTACCAGTTGAAAGAGTGTTCTGCAAAGCTATGGAGCTTTTCCATAGGATGTATCGTATATATGAAACCAGAGGCCAGGAGATGGGGCTGCCTTCTTCACAGTCGGCAGTCACTCGTCTAGGAATCAATGGGTAGAGGTAAAATGGGACTTACCTTGCTATTATACCTAGTAACTGGATCAAGGGGTGCTATGTACTGAATTGTGTCCCTTCCCCAAGTTAACACATTGAAACCCAACCCCTGAATGATTATATTTGGAGAGAGGACTTTTAGGAGATAATTAAAGTGAAATTAAATCATAATGGTGGGATTCTAATCTGATAGGATTGGTGGCCTTCTGAGAGGAGGAAGGGTCTCTTGTCCCTCCCTTTCATCTCGCTCACTTTCCCTCTCTTACTATGTGCATGTTTCAAGGTCATGTGTGTCCTCAGCTAGAAGGCAGCCATCTGCACAGCAGGAAGAGAGTCCTCACTGGAAACTGCTTATGCTAGCACCATGATCTCAGATTTCCAGCCTTCACAACTGAGAAAATAAACTTCTCTTAAGACACCCAGTCTGGTATTTTGTTGGCAGTAGCACAGGCAAATTAATACCGGGATATTTTGCTCCCATCCATAATCTTAGGCTATGTGCACTTAGAAGTATTAGTGCTTATGTTAGAACACAGTCCCTAGGGAAACTGAAACTCCCCTTTTACCATTTTGAATGCCACGGTCTTCTGAACAACAGGCAGAGAAAAGGTTCATTCTAAGGATAGTTGAAAATGGGGTTGATTCTACAAGATGCGAGCCAGGAGAGTACTGAACCCAAAGGATACCCTGGGGTGGTTCTTAGTACATTTTCTATGATCAAGTCTGTGGGGAAAAGAAGAAAAATAGTTATGACCACATAAATACTTGGATTCTTCGTGAATCAAAAGTTGGGTCATCTCACCAGGTAAAGAACCCTTGAAAGTGAGGTGTCGGCAGAGAGCAAAATGGATATAGAATTCGAGGGGGACAAAAGCATCAATGATACCTACTTGGGTTTGCTTAATGGCCAGCTACTAATGCCAGGACTAAATTAAATATGTTATTTAATTATTTCTTTTCATCTTTTTCCTTGCTGTCTTAAAGAAGAAAGAATAAAAATAATAGGTAATGTCTTAGGTTTCAGGTGTTAGTGTGACTAAATTGATAACCTGTCATGCCAACCAGATAAGACAGTGCATTCTTTATTTGTGGGACATGAGGAAGAAAGAGAAGGGTAGGGTCTGAGGGACAAAGAGGTAGATTTTGTTATTTGTCTTCAATTTTAACTTCTCTTTCCATTATGCACCCCCTCCTCACTTAGTGTTTAACCTGGAAGGCTCACCCATATGGACTGGGCTTCCATGACCTTTGGTTACTGATTGGGATTGATCAATCAGGAACCTTAGCAGAACATCAGAGGAGAGAGAAAAGTGATGTCAGGGATGCCTGGGTGGCTCAGTTGGTTAAGTATCCAACTTAGGCTCAGGTCATGATCTCATGGTTTGTGAGTTCGAGCCCTGTGTTGGGCTCTCTGCTGTCCATCAGGAGCCCACTTCAGACCCTCTTTCCATGCCCTCTCTCTACATGTCCCCTGTTCAAGCATGCGTGCATTTGTCCTTGCTCAAGTATGAGCATGCATATTCATTCTCTCTCTCTCTCTCTCTCTCTCTCTCTCTCTCTCTTTGTCTCTCTCTCTCTCTCTCTCTCTCTCTCTCTCTCAAAAATAAACATTTAGAACAAAAGGTATGGGGATCCTGGGTGGCTCCAGTGGTTACACATCCAACTCTTGATTTTGGCTCAGGTCGTGATCTTATGGTTCGTGGGATCAGATCCCCACATCAGACTCTGCCAACAGCACAGAGCCTGCTTGGGATACTTCCTCCCTCTCTGCCCCTCTCTGGTTCATGTTCTCTCCCTCCCTCTCTCTGTCTCCCTCCCTCCCTCTCTCCCTCTCAATCAATGGATCAATTAATAAATCTAAAAAAATTATGTCAGAAACTTCAAGTTTTGGCTCCCACCACCTCCTTTTTGCACTTTGGTAAGTGCCTGGCATGCTGAATGCCCTGCCATGTGATATCTGTGCCTATTCATGTAATATCCCCTGAACTTCCCTCCCCCACCTTTTTTTCCCTTGGGAAATGGTTATTATTCAGAATATATTCAAGTGTAGCCCTTTCTATATAGCCCTCCCTGATTCTTCAGGTTAGTCTTGCTACTCCTCCTTGGCACTTCTGTTTTATTGTTGTGTACATCATGATCACTGTCCTAAACATGTAACATTATAACTGCCAGTCTATAAAGCTTTCTCTTCCCTGAGACTGCTGACTGTATTTTATTCATATTTGTATTCTAAGATATAAAAACAGTACCTACCATTTAGTAGGTTCTCAGTAATACTTGTTAAATCGAAGTGGCAATACTAAGCAGAAGAAAAAGGGGTGAAGCATGGCATTGGGAGGTATAGCTGCTGGAAGGCAGGAACAATTGAGATTCCTGGTCTCAGGGGTTCTCAGGGTCCTGGTATGATGGTGGTAGGAGCAAGGACAGCCATGCAATGAAAATGGTGAAAGCAGGTCTCACGAGTTCTGCTTTCTCTGTAAAGGAGTTCTAATGCAAAGCTTTGACGCAATGGTGGATTCAGTACATTCAGCAATAGAGGGTTAGCAGAATGGAGAGAATGAGACTATGTTTACAAGAAACAACATCCCAGAAACGCCAATATAGATTCAACACACGTTTCCCAGCTGTGCCTGTTCCTAGGTATTTCAAAGCCTAGAGCAAAACTGTTTTTCAAGGCCTACTCCCAGTTTTAAGTGCCCCAGCTGAATGCTGAAGGCAGTTTAAAATTGAGCAATTAAGGACTCCAGAGAAATCCTCATAAACACTTTAAGACACTTACTGGCTGAACTGTCCCTGTTTCTGTTAAACTCCTAATCTGGTCTGTTCCTATGTGTAGCTATGAGTGTAACTCTTAGTCCACTACATCTTTTGGGGGAACCAGGCACAGTTAGTTATCCTGACTTGTCATTACGTAACAATTTAAATTCCGTTATATGAATTTGTCTCTGAAAAATTAAGAGACATTTGTAGGGAAGCCTTTTTTTCCCCCTCAAGATGGTTTGACTGTGATCATCTAATTTTCAAAAAAAAAAAATTTTAATGTTCATTTCTGAGAGAGAGAGACAGAGTGTGATGGGGGAGGGGTAGAGAGAGAGGGAGACCCAGAGTCTGAAGCAGGCTCCAGGCTCTGAGCTGTCAGCACAGAGCCCCACTTGGGGCTGGAACTCCTGAATGGCGAGTTTATGACCTGAGCCGAAGTCAAAAGCTTAACTGACAGAGCCACCCAAGAGCTCCTGTGGTAATGTAATTCAATAAAAACTCACAAAATAGTAGAATTTAGAGAAAAACATCTGAAATAGAACATATAGATTCTAAAAAAAAATGCATCAGAGAACAAACTCAGGGTTGCTGGAAGGGATGGGCTAAATGGCTGATGGGCATTAAAGAAGGCACTTGTTGGGGTGAGTACTGGGTGTTACACATAAGTGATGAATCACGAGATTCTACTATTGAAACCATTATTACACTATGTATTAACCAGCTTGGATTTAAATAAAATTAAAAAATAAGGGTGCTGGGGTGGCTCAGTTGGTTAAGCATCCACTTCAGCTCATGTCATGATTTCATAGTTTGTGGGTTTGAGCCCTGCGATGAGCTCTGTGCTGATAGCTCAGAGCCTGGAACCTGCTTCAGATTCTGTCTCCTTCTCTCTCTGCCCCTCCCCCATTCCCTCTCTCTCTCTCTCTCTCTGTCTCTCTCTCTCTCCCTCTCCCTCTCCCTCTCTCTCTCAAAAATAAATTAAAAAAGTAAAAAAAAAGTAAATAATAATAGTATAAAAAATAAAAATAAATGCGTATCTTAACACCTAGCATATAGGAGACATTCGGTAAATATTGAGTGTATAAATCTTGGTTTAAATTCAGTGAAATTGGAAACTAACGGAACTGTCACTACTAACAAATCAGAGTCTTTGCTCATTCCCTGCTTTCTTCAGGTGTCCACAGCAGTGCATGGTGACATTCATGCACGGCAGCTAAATATGCGGTTGGAGGCACTCCCTGCAATCAGCTGTGAATAGATCATTTGTGTGCACCCTTCAGGTGTTTTTAGACACTCCCTCTCTAGATCTGTGTACAGACCTGGCAGGCTTTTTAGCTAACGTGCTGAATTGGCTGTGCCCTTGGATTGGTATCTTCTCGAGAGTTTTTCTTCTGCTCTGCTTTAAAGTAAACATACCGTTATGAGAAATATGGTGAGAAATGTTTCTTGGGAAACATTATCCACTTATCTTATTCCAAAGGATAATGAGTCATTCATGGCCTTTAATTTTGACAACATCTATAACTGGGTAAGCAAAATTGTACCTGCAGACAAATTCAGTATGTACATAAAAAAAAAAATATATATATTTTAAAACATAGGGTGGCTCAGTCGGTTAAGCATCCAACTCTTGGTTTCAGCTCAGGTCGTGATCTCATAGTTGATGAGTTCGATCCCTGTTTCGGGCTCTGTGCTGACAGCATGGAGCCTGCTTGAGATTCTCTGTCTCCCTCTCTCTCTGCCCCTCACCCACTATCTCTTTCTCTCAAAACTAATATATAAACAATAAAAAAGATATGTAATTGATATGTGGGTCAGCAAAAGATGTGCGTTTTTATTCACATTTTCAGTGACTTCTTGAAAATCATGATGTCAGGTAAAAATATGTTTTATTTCCATATAAAGAAGGTATATGGAAATACCTTTCTAACCTTTTCTCCATCAAAACCAGATTTTAAAATTGTCAGGCCATAGCAGGTGTGATGAGGAGATGGAATAAATAAGATGAAAAGCAAAGTGGAAGTTTAAATGTATCCATTTATCTCATTAACCTTTTCTTCTCTATAGTCTTGTTCATTCCCACAGAGACTGTGAAATTTTCAAAGTAGCTGTTTGAAACACTTTTTGAAATTTCAATTTCAAAAAGTGTTTATAAATTGCCTGGTAATATTTACTGTATACTAGGGAGCAAAAGGAATGCAGAAAAAAATAGAAGGAACAAGGGAAACAATATATTTGCTAGTTTTATATAAAATGTTCAGTTTTTGAATAGGAAAGTGGCCCTTTTGAAAACTTTTATAAATTAGGAAATATGTGCAGAGTCCCTTTTAAATTTTAATTTTTCTTTTTCAACGTTTTATTTATTTTTGGGACAGAGAGAGACAGAGCATGAACGGGGGAGGGGCAGAGAGAGAGGGAGACAAAGAATCGGAAACAGGCTCCAGGCTCTGAGCCATCAGCCCAGAGCCCGACGCCGGGCTCGAACCCACGGACCGCGAGATCATGACCTGGCTGAAGTCGGACGCTTAACCGACTGCGCCACCCAGGCACCCCTGCAGAGTCCCTTTTAAATGTTCGGGTCAAGGGGCGCCTGGGTGGCTCAGTTGGTTAAACACCCAACTCTTGATTTCGGTTCAAGTCATGATCTCAGGGTCGTGAGATCCAGTCCCTTGTCAGGCTCAGGGTGGAGCCTGCTTAGGATTCTCTTTCTCTCTCTCTCTCTCTCCCTTTCTCCCTCTCCTCCTAGCCCCCCAAATAAATAAGCTTAAAAAAATAAATGTTCTGATCAACATGAAGTAAAAATGTTCTGACCAAAGTGATGAATTATTTACAGAAATAATTATTAACACTAACCGATACCTTCGGGTGTATACTTCTTCTGAGTTTACAGAGCACTCAGAGTTCACAAAGGCCCATCAAATCAACCTTCACTTTAACTCCTAGACATACATGGCAACTCATAGCCTTATTTTACAAATGGCAAAGCTGAAACTGGAAGAGGACAAATGACCTTACCACAGCCACCCCATTAAAAAGTGGCAAGGTGAGGTCATAACTCTGATTATGTTCAGTCTTGGTCTGGTTTTAGGATTATATCATGCACTTCTTAATTAGCACATGCTCTAGTTAAAGCGTTCAAATGATAGTTTGTACACTTACAAATCCATGTTTGTTTCTCTCCATCTCATTAAAAATATCATCTAAGGGGCGCCTGGGTGGCGCAGTCGGTTAAGCGTCCGACTTCAGCCAGGTCACGATCTCGTGCTCCGTGAGTTCGAGCCCCACGTCGGGCTCTGGGCTGATGGCTCAGAGCCTGGAGCCTGTTTCCGATTCTGTGTCTCCCTCTCTCTCTGCCCCTCCCCCGTTCATGCTCTCTCTCTGTCCCAAAAATAAATAAACGTTGAAAGAAAAAAATTTAAAAAAAATATCATCTAAGTGAAATTTGATAATATTTAACACATTATTTTAGCAGAAAGGGAGAATTCTTTTCTTAGAACATTAAATCTGTGGACTCATTTATAGGTTTTCCAGGAAAAAAAAAAGATGTTAACCCCATATTACTAAAAACATAAGCCCCTTATGTGGTAAAGTTTCAAATAGTTTTAACATCACCATGATACTAATAAAAAATTATAGTATTTTGGAGCAACTCTATTTCAGGAAAATTTCCTGAAGGGAATCCTGGTAGCATTGGACAATTACAAACCAAAGATTAGAGATACAAATGGGAGAAGATGGAAGGGGTAATGAGAAGCCCTGGAAGAAGCTTCTTTGACTTATTAGTTCAAGGGAATGCAGGCTTCAAATTGGGTTCTTGGCAGGGAGGAAAAGGCATAAATACCCGTTAATTTCCATGATGCTATTGTGACACTGGCTAATGTATCTGTATTACAACGAAATGCAATATGTCAAAGGTACGTGGTACATTGTTTGAAGTCGATGGAAGAATTGTCTAATACGGAAAAGAAATCTGTTTAAAAATTCTTAACACAAAAAGAATTTTTTTCATCACTACTTTCTCCCTTCCCCCATCATATCTTCACACAGTGACAGGTGCTGAGTTACACAGTAGCTATAATTTCATCTGAGGTCAGATGATCATTCTGGGGCACTAGTTACAAGTAAGAGCCATGGTGGAGATGGCATGAAGCAAACACAGTCTGGCACTTTATCAATATCAGCCCAAATGGAAGTTTCCCACTTTCTCCTTGATCAGGACCTGGTTGAAACACTGGCACATGGTTAACACTGAACAAATGGTAGCAGTTATGGCTATTACACACTCTTCCTAAATGAGAGGTTTGTCAGTTTGGCACTTCACACGGTTTCTTTAACTCGTCTGTAGTCCCCTACTTTGTGACACCTTCAGTTTCACATACCCTGGAAAAGAATCCTTTCAGAACTGGACCAAGCACGTGGCAAATAGAAAAACGCCATCCTAGCAGTTAAGGAGAAAGATTTGTGACATAGTTCACCTTATAAAGCTTAGGGACAATTGACAGAAGATTTGCTAGCTTAGAAAGGATTACTAGCCAAATCTTAAATCTCTAACATTATTTCTCTAAATACCTTAGAGATTTTATTATTTAACTTTAGTTACTATTTAGCACAGGCCTTTATATCACAACATCATAGAGTATTTAAAACTACACATTTTCTGCTAAAAACATAATATTCTTTAAAATAATTTCTCTAAAAATAAGCTCTCCCTAGTTCATATGGCATTCAGGCAGGAAATGATGGATCTAGGTTCTCAGTGCCTTATGTCTGATGGCTTGTTTGTTCAGCATTTCCCATATTGGCCTGCTACAGTATTAAAAACGGTGATCCATTTTCAAATTATTTTGAGAATGGTTTCTTAAGCAAAACACATTTCCTTTTTTGAAAGTTTTTAAAAAATTTTTAATGTTTATATATATGTATATATATATGTATATATATATACATATACATATGTATAATACATTCAAAAGAAATGAAATCTTTCTATGTCAGGTGCTACTTTAAAAATTTTTAGGGGTCTGCACAAGTGAGGGTGTTCATTAATCTTATAAACAATGCAACCAACCCAAGTTTTAAATGGTCAGTTTAACAGTGGAACATTTGGTGAAGCAGATAGGGGAAGAGTTATGATAAAGAGGAACAACAATAGCAGTGATCACCTTTAATGTGTGTTTTGCAGTACAGGGCAATGAACACACAGTTTTAGCATCATACAGATTTGATTTCTAATCCTGCTTTATTCACTTATAGTCATTTTATTTTTATTTATTTTTCTTTTTTTAGCTTTCTATTTAAATTCCAGTCAATTACCTTATAGTGTGATATTAATTTCAGGAGGAGAATTCAGTGATTCATCCCCTACATACAATACCCAGTGTTCTTCACAAATGCCCTCCTTAATATCCATCACCCATCTAGCCCATCTTCTATCTACCTCCTCAGTTTGTTCTCTATAGTTAAGAGTTTATGGTTTGTCTATCTCTATTTCTTTCCCCATGTTCATCTGTTTAGTTTCTTAAATTCCACATATGAGTGAAGTCATATGGTATTTGTCTTTCTCTGACTGACTTGTTTTGCTTAGCACAATATACTCTGGCTCCATTCACATCATTGTAAATGGCAAGATTTCATTCTTTTTCTTGGCTGGGTAATATTCCAGTGTGTGTGTGTGTGTGTGTGTGTGTGTGTGTGTGTGTGTGTGTGTGTGTACACACACATAAACATACAGATAACACATTTTCTTTATCCATTCATCAGTTGATGGGCATATGAGCTCTTTCCATAATCTGCCTATTGTTGATAGCACTGCTATAACCATTGTGCATGTGTCCCTTCGAATCAGTATTTTTGTATCCTTTGGGTAAATACCTACTGGTATAATTGCTGGTACTGTTTTCCAGAGTGTCTATACCAGTTTGCATTCCCACCAACAGTGTTAAGGGGAGTCCCGTTTCTCCGCATCTCTGCCAACATCTTGTGTTGTTAATTTTAGCCATTCTGACAGGTGTGAGGTGGTATCTCATTATGGTTTGATTTTAATTTCTCTGATAAAGAGTGATGGTAAGCATTTTTTCATGTGTCTATTAGCCATCTTTAGGTATTCTTTGGAAAAATACCTATTCATATCTTCTGTCCATTTCTTGACTGGATTATTTGGGGTGTTTTGGGGTGTTGAGTTTCATGAGTTATTTTTTTAAAGTTTATTTTGGGAGAGAGAGAAAGCACGAATGATGGAGGAACAGAAAGAGAGGGAGAGAGAGAGAATATCAAACAGGCTCCATGTCATCAGCACAGAGGTGGATATGGGGCTCCATTTCAGGAACCGTAAGATCATGACCTGAGCTGAAATAAAAAGGAGGATGTTAACTGACTGAGCCACCAGGGGATCCTGATGAGTTCTTTATAGGTTTTGAATACTAATCCTTTATCAGGCATGTCATTTGCAAATATCTTCTCTCTCTGAATGGTACCTTTTAGTTTTGTTGATTGTCTCCTTTGTTGTGCAGAAGATTTTATCCTTATGAAGTCCCAGTAGTTCATTTCTGCTTCTGTTTCCCTTGCCTCCGGAGAAATACCTAGTAAGAAGTTTGCTCCACCCATGTTAAAGAGGTTGCTGCCTGTATTCTCCTCTAGGATTTTAATGGTTTCCTTTCTCACATTTAGGTCTTTCATCCCTTTTGAATTTGTGTATGGTGTAAGAAAGTCATCTAGTTTTATTCTTTGGCATGTTACTGGTGAGTCTTCCCAGCACCATTGTTGAAGAGATTGTCTTTTTTCCCATTGGATATTCTTTCCTGCTTTGTCAAAGATTGTTTGACTGTATTCACTTACTCATACTTACTTTAGAAGGATACATTATCACTGTGAGCTACTACTTCTTCATATACAAAATGTGGCTAGTGTATACTTTTCATAGGGTTATTGGAAGAATTAAATATACAGTAGGTGAAGTTCTGGCGACTAATAGTACTGTTTATTGATAGTCTATGTTTTAAAACTAATTTTGGAGATAAGTTAATGGAGACTTAGAAAAAAAACAAGATGTACAAATAGAAAAGAAACCTGAGATCTGAATCCAGCTCTCCTGACTTACCACTCGGTCCCTAACTACTACTCCAGAGTAACTTCTCCCCATCTTTTACAGTTCATCACAATTTCACATTTCTTTTGTTGAGAATTTATTATGCTTTAACCTGTCTTCTTATATTTTTATGTATTACCTTTACTTATAAATTATAAGCTTTTTAAAAGCTCATGCATATTTATCTCTCTCATTTTATTGCAAAAATGATTTAAATATCATAGATGTTCCAAAATGCCTATTGAATGAATAAATTAATGAATTAGAAAAGAATGGCTGCAATAATTAGATTCCCTTTCAATGGCTCCAAGAACTCAGCTAATTCTAAATTCTTCTTTGGTGAATGCTACATTGATATGAGGTTGCAGTGTTTAAAAATTAGTATAAATATCCCAACTTTACCTTCTGGCAAACCCTACTGAGTATGTAATCATAATGCTAATTTGAACTTTACATTTAATGCTTCCCAATAATTTTATTGCCATTGATACTAGCACTAATTTTCTACAATACTTGAAAGTTTAAAACTATTGTGATTAGAGAATAACAGAAAAAATTCAGTTCCATATATTAAGGAACACGTCATACAGTGAGTTAATAAAATGCTGAAAAGTACACTAAATGCCATTTTGAAGCAAAAATAAAAGGAATTCCTCTGTGGACACATATTGTACGTTTTAAGGTCTAATTGAGGTATGTAAAGTTTATCATTAAATTGCGGTAGGAAGAAAAAGTCCTCCCTGGTTAATAAATAGATTACTTTTCTAAGGGAGTTGGAAATCATAATGTGGTCTTATGCTAGGAAAGAGAGATTATATGATTCAAATAACAGTGTTGAGAAACAAACATTAGAATCTTGGAGTACTATTTTAAATAAAGGAAAGAAAACAAAAAGTTTTCTCCTGATGTTTTCAAAGCTGCAAAATCCAAGGGAAGGAATAAGGCTCCATCATTTCTCTAACCTACAATCTAAGACCAATGGGCAGCAGCTGAGTGATGATTACTCTGAAGAGATGACACCAAATGAAATGGAGACATCTGAAAGTACTCAAGCTCACACCATAAAATGGTGGCATATGTAAATTCTCCTGGAGTCTTTGAAAGCTTATGATTAAGTGCTCAAACAGCACAGTAGCAAATGTTTTCCTCTCATACAATCCACATTGAAATCTTCACGTTAATTAGTGTTAGGGGCAAATGTCACATATGGATTTAACTGGAAATTTCTAAAGGATATAAAATACAGATCCTGTATTTCATTGAAAATAGTTGAAGAGAAGCACAGGGGGAGAAATCACCCTGTATGGAGATTGTTAAGACAAAATCAATAGCTCTTTGGGGGGACCTTATTAATTTAATTTTATCCAGGTTCATGTATAACACCTGGCATTTTTGTGAAACTGCAGTCCTAACAACATAGAACCAGTCAGAATATGTGGGTGGATACATCCTGTTGGGGAGATCAAGGAAGGTTAACAGACTTGGTCATAACCAAACTCTCACTAAGGGAATCAGTGTACATATGATTGTTTTTTGTTTGTTTTTTTTTTTAGTTGCCTTCATTATCCTTATATATCCCTATGTGTGTTTAAGTTCCTTCAATTACAGAAAGTATTCAGTAATTGGTCTGTTTTTAACTAGTACTTTTCATTTTTGGCAGAAATAACTTATAGGTGTTCATGAAAGGTATTGACAATAACCCATGAATATCAGAATCAATGATATTTATTTAATCCATGTACAAGTATTGTATAGTCAACAAAATGCTCTATATTAGAAATTGTGTGAATCTGAAAGACATTTAATGTGAGGTTTGTGAACATAAAGTGCTTGCAATTTAGTTGGGTGTATAAGATAAAATGAGTCTTCCGTCTACCAGCTCTAGTCAATTATCTTATATACTTATGCCTTTCATTCATTCTATTAGGAAGTGCTCTTGGCATGACCTCCAAAATCTATTTCAATCTTTTCATATCTTTGCAAACATTCCACTCTAAGTTTCCATCATTCTCTCCAGGAATAATGCCAAAGCTTTCTAAAAGATATCTATGTCAACCGACTCCCTCTTTGTTGCACCCCTCCTCCACCTAATCCAGCCTCTGAAAAGAGGATGGGTAAATTTTTCAAGCTAAAATCTTCCTCTGCTGAAAATCTATCAGTGATTTTTCTACCAAACTTGGAATAAACCCAAACTCATAGCCATGATCTTTATAGCTTTAAATAAATTGACCTCTTCTTATCAACCTCACTTCATACCATTTTGACTTTCTTTCAGTGTATGAACTATATAAACCTTCTTTCTCGTTCTGAATCCGATGTATTAGCAATTCCTCTAGGATCTTTATATTAGTTATATGCTTTATCTAGAAGCCTCTTGATGTCTCCTTCACATATATCTCACCTTAAACATTTTCTCCTTAGGTAAATTGCACTATTTAAATGTTGCTGTGTAACAATTTATATAATAACTTAGTCACTTAAAACAAATGCTTATTATATCACAGTTTCTATGGGTCAGAAATGGCTCAGGGTGGCTTAGTTGAGTGCCTCTGGCTTGGGGTCTCTCACAAAGGATCACCCAGGGCTACAATTCAATTCAAAGCCTGACTAGGGGAGGATTCACTTCCACTCTCTCATGTGGCTATTGGCAGGCTTCAGGTACTCATTAGATACTGGCAAGAGACATTAGTTTTTTTCATTACATGGGCTGCTTCACAGGGCTTTTTAAAACATGGCAGCTGGTTTCCATCAGAGTGAGTCAACGGAGAGGGAGATCTTCTCTTCCAGCCCAAGAAGGAAGCCATCTTTTTTTTTAACTTAATTTTGGAGAAATGACATCTTATTTCTTCTTCTGTATTCTAGTCATTAGAATCTAGTCAATAAGTCTAACCCACAAACAAGGAGAAGGTTTTATAGAAGAGTGGAACACTGGAAAATGATGTTCGTTTTGGGCCACTTCGAAGCTGCCTACATCATTCTGTTTTAAGGCCCTCAAGGATTCATATCTCACCCACATACAAAACACACCCCATCCCAAGGGTTCCAAAAGTATCACAGCAAGAGATCAAAAATCCAAAATCCCATCATTTAAATCTGGGTAGTTGTGGATGAAAGTCCCTAAGAATAACTATTTGAGTTTGGTACCTCTTGATCTGTGGAACCATGAAACTAAAGGGACAGTATATACTCTCTCTGTGCGCGTGCACACACACACATACAATACAACACAATAACATACAATACAATATAATAGTGGGACAAAAACAGGATATCTGCTATAGATATTCATTTTCAAAATGAGGCTCAAGTCACTGGTCCATTCAGGTAAATGGTGAAAGTTCTTTGATTAATTTTCAGACAGAAAATAATTCTTTAGCTTCTCAGCACCACAGTCTGAGCTCCTGGTTCTACCATCTGAGTATGTGTTCTTTTTCATAAAAGGTAGAAATGGGTTTTTTTTGCAGTTTAGTAGGTTTCTCGGCCTACCTCCTGCTAGTAGATTTGCCTCTTTATATTGTATCTTTCTCTGTCTCCTTCACTCCACTAATAGTATTTCTGCTGACTTAATTCTTTTGTGTATGGGGAGGGAAGGTTTCATCTTTAAAAAATTAATTCCAGAGTAATTAACATACTGTAACATACTGTTTTATTAGTTTCAGGTGTACAATATAGTGATTCAAGAATACGATACATTACCCAGTGTTCATCATGGTAAGTGTACTCTTAATCCCCTTCACCTATTTCACCCATCCCCCCATCTACCTCCCCTCTGGTAACCATGTTTGTTGTCTATAATTAAGAGTCTGTTTTTTTGGTTTGTCTCTTTTTTATTTGTTCATGTGTTTCTTAAATTCTACATATAAGTGAAATCATATGGTATTTGTCTTTCTCTGACTGACATTTCACTTAGCATTATCTAGAGCCATCCATGTTGCTGCAAATGGCAAGAGTTCATTCTTTTTTATGACTCAGTAATATTCCAAGTATATGCATACCACCTCTTTTTTTATCCATTCATCTATTGATGGACACTTGGGTAGCATCCATATTTTGGCTATTGTAAATAATGCTACAAGAAACATATGGGTGTGCACATCTTTTCAAATTAGTGTTTTTGTATTCTTTGAATAAATACCAAGTAGCAGAATTACTGGATCATATGGTAATTCTATTTTTAACATTTTGAAGAAGTTCCAGACTGTTTTCCACAGTAGCTGCACCATTTACATTCCTGTCAACAGTGCATCTGATTCCATTTTCTCTATGTCCTTGCTGACACTTGTTTCTTGTGTTTTTTATTTTAGCCGTTCTGACAAGTGTGAGGTGATATCTCATTGTGGTTTTGATTTGCATTTGCCTGATGATAAGTGATGTGGAGTATCTTTTCATGTGTCTTTTGGCCATCTGTATGCCATTGGAGAAATGTCTGTTCATGTCTTCTGCCCATTTTTAATTGGATTATTTGGATTCTTTTGAGTTGCATAAGCTCTTTATCTTTGAAACTAACCATTTATCAGATATGTCATTTGCAAATATATTCTCTCATTCACTAGGTTGCCTTTTGTTTTCCTTGTATATGCAGATCTTATTTTGATGTTGTCCCAATAGTTTATGTTTGCTTTTGTGTCTCTTGCCTCAGGAGACATATCTGGAAAAATGTTGCTACAGTTGATGTCAGAGAAATTTCTATCTGTGCTCTCTTCTAGGATTTTTATGGTTTCAGGTCTCATGTTTAGGTCTTTAATTCATTTTGAGTTTATTTTTGTGTACGGTATAAGAAAGTGGTCCATTTTTATTCTTTTGCATTCTCAACACCATTTGTTGAAGAGACTATCTTTTTTCTCATTGCATAGTCTTGCCTTTTTTTGCCAAAGATTAATTGATCATATAATTGTGAGTTCATTTCTGGGTTTTCTATTCTGTTCTGTTGGTCTAGGTATATATTTTTGTGCCAGTACCATACTGTTTTGATAATTACAGTTTTGAAGTATATCTTGAAATCTGGGATTTTGATACCTCCAGTTTGTTTTTCTATTTCAAGGTTTCTTTGGCTATTTGGGGTCTTTTGTGGTTCCATACAAATTTTAGAATTATTTGTTTGAGTACTGTAAAAAATGTTGCTATTTTGATAAGGATTGTGTTAAATCTGTAGATTGCTTTTGCATAGTACAGACATTTTAACAATATTAATTCTTCCAGCAGATGAGCATGGAATGTCTTTCCATTTGTTTGTGTCATCTTCAATTTCTTTTATCAGTGTTGTATGGTTTTCAAAGTATGGGTATTTTACCTCCTTGGTTAAGTTCATTCCTAGGTATTTTATTATTTTTGGTATAATTGTAAATGAGACAGTTTTCTTAATTTCTCTTTCTGCTACTTCATTATTAGTGTATGGAAATGTAACATATTTCTGTATATTGATTTTGTGTTCTGTGACCTTACTGAGTTCATTTATCAGTTCTAGTAGTTTTTGGTGGTCTTTAGAGTTTTCTATATATACTACCATGTCACCTGCAAATAATCTAAGTTTTACTTCTTACCAATTTGGATGCCTTACCCTGTCTGACTGCTGTGGCTATGTTGAATACAAGTGATGAGAGTGGATATCCTTGTCTTATTTCTGACCTTAGAATTACTCACCATTGAGTATGCTGTTAGCTCTAAGGTTTTCATATATGCCTTGACTCTGTAGTGGTATTACCTCTAAACCTACTTTGATGATTTTTTTTTAATCATAAATGAATGTTGTACTTTGTCAAGTGTTTTTTCTTCATCTGTTGAAATTTTCATATGACTTTTATTCTTTATCTTGTTGATGTAATGTATCATGTTGATTTGTGAATATTGAACCACCATTGCTTCACAGGAATAGATCTACTTGTTCACTGTGAATGATTTTTTTTTTAATATATCATTGGATTCAGTGCTAATATTGTGTTGAGAATTTTTTTATTTAAAAAATGTTTTTTAATGTTTATTTATTCTTGAGAGAAAGAGAGAAACAGAGTGCAAGCAGGAGAGGAACAGATAGAGAGGGAGACATAGAATCTGAAGTAGGCTCCAAGCTCTGAGCTGTCAGCATGGAGCCTGATGTAGGGCTCAAACTCATGAACTATGAGATCATGACCTGAGCCAAAGTCAGATGCTTAACTGATTGAGCCACCCAGGCACCCCTTTTGTTGAGGAATTTTGTGTCTGTGTTCATCAGAGATAGTGGCCTGTAGTTTTTGTTTGTTTGTTTTGTTTGTTTTTATTTCTGTATTATCCTTATCTGGTTTTGTATAAGGGTAATACTGGCCTCATAGTATAAATTTGGAAGGTTTCCTTTGTCTTTTGGAATAGTTTGAGAAGAATAGGTATTAACTTTTCTTTACATATTTGGTAGAATTCACCTGTGAAGCCATCTGATTCTGGACTTTTGTTTGCTGGAAGTTTTTTAATTACTGATTCAATTTCATTGCTGGTAATCATTCTGTTCAAATTTTCTATTTCTTCCTGATTCACTTTTGGGAGGTTATAATTTTTTATAATATTCTCTTCTAATACTTTGTATTTCTGTGGTGTCAGTTATTATACCTTCTCTTTTGTTTTTTTTTTATTTTTTATTCTCAAGTTAGTTAATATACAGTGTAGTTTTGAATTTAGGAGTAGAACCCAGTGATTCATCATTTACGTATAACACCCAGTGCTCATCCCGAGTGCCCTCCTTAATGCCTATCACCCATTTATCCCACCCCCAACCCCATCAACCCTTAGTTCATTCTCTGAATTGAAGAGTCTCTTATTGTTTGCCTCCCTCTCTGTTTTGCACAACATGGATGGAACTGGAGGGTATTATGCTAAGGGAAATAAGTCAGTCAGAGAAAGATATCATATGATTTCATTCATATGTGGAATTTGAGAAACTTAACAGATGAACACAGGGGAAGGGAAGGAAAAATGAGATAAAAAACAGAGAGGCAAATCCTATTTCATTTCTGATTTTGTTTATTTGAGCCTTTTTTGTCTCTTATTTTTTATAACTCTGACTAAAGGTTTCTCAATTTTGTTGACTTTTTTTTTTCAGAGAATGAACCAGCTCCTGGTTTCATTGATCTCTTTTATTTTTTAGTTTCTATTTCATTTGTTTCTGCTCTAATCTGTACTCTTTTCTTCCTTGTACTGGTTTTGGGTTTTGTTTGTTCTTTTTCTAAAAAGCCCCGTTAGGTGTAAGGTTAGGTTATTTATTTGAAATATTTCTTCCTTCTTGAGGTAAGTCTGTATTGCTATAAACTTCCTTTTTAGTACAGCTTTTGATATGTCCCAAAGAGTTTGGACTATTGCATTTCCATTTTCTTTTATCTCCATGTATCGTTGTATTTCCTCTTTGATTTCTTGGTTGACCCATTCATCGTTTTGTAGTATGTTATTTCCAGATTTTTTTCTTGTGGTTGATTTCTAGTTTCATTTTGTTTTGGTTGGACAAGATATAGGGTAGGACTTTAATCTGTTTGAATTTATTGAGATTTGCTTGGGCTAATATATGATCTGTTCTGGAGTATGTTCCATGTGCAATTGAAAGGAATGTAAATTTTACTATTTTAGGATGGAATGTTCTGAATATATCTGTAAATCCATCTAGTCCAGTGTGTCATTCAAAGCCATTCTTTTATTGTTAAATATCTATTTGGGTGATTTATCCATTGCAAGTGGAGAGTTAAAGTCCTTTACTATTGTTATATTACTATTGATTACTTTATGTTTGTTATAAGCTGCTTTATGTATTTGGGTGCTCCAATGTTGGGTAGATAATATTTACAATTGTAAATTGTTTATTTTTGTTTTTGCAGTATGATTACATAGTATCTTTCTTTGTCTCTTGTTATAGTCTTTGTTTAAAGTCTATTTTGTCTAATAAAAGTATTACTACCTCAGCTTTCTTTTCACTTTCATTTCCATGGTAAATGCTTTTTCATCCCTTCACTTTCAATCTGCATGTGTCTTTTAAGTCTGAAATGAATCTCTTGCAGACGGCATGTAGATGGTCTAGCTCTTTATCCATTCTGTCACCCTCTATCTTTTGAGTGGAACATTTAGTCCATTTGCATTCAAAGTAATTACTGATAGGTAAGTGGTGTACTTGTTGCCATTTTGTTATTTGTATCATGGTTGTTTTTGTAGTTCTTCTCTGTACCTTTCTTCTCTCGCTCTCTCCTCTCACAGTTTGCTTTCTTGAGTGATATACTTGAATTCCTTTCTCTTTATTTCTTGCATATTTATTACTGGTTTTTGATTTGTGGTTACCAGTAGATTTATAAATAACATCTTCTGCATATAGCAGTCTATATTAAGTTGATGGTCACTTAAGTTTGAACCCATTCTAAAAGCACTAAATTTTCACTCCTCTCCCCACCATGTTTTAAGTATATGGTATCATGCTTACATCCTTTTTACTTTGCGAATCCCTTGACTGACTTTTATAGTTGTACTTAATTTTAATGCTTTTGTGCTTCCTGCTATTCTTATTTCTGCTTATGGTCTTTTCTTTCCACTCTAGGAGTCCCCTTTACCATTTCTTATAGGACTGATTTGGTGGTGATGAATTCCTTTAACTTTTGTTTGGGAAACTCTTTATCTCTCCTATTCTAACCTTTATCTCTCCTATTCTAAACCTTGCTATATGGAGTATTCTTGGTTGCAGATTTTTTGTTTTTCTTTCAGTACTTTGCTGATTCAATTCTTTCAAAAACTGTGGGCTACCTGTGAATCTCATTGGAGTTTACTCTGAAGCCACATATGCAGAACTCTTCTGGACATCCCTTCCCTACCTCCAAGTCTTCCTGAAATGACTGCTGGACAACACTCTTCGATTTCTTAAAGACTCTTTCGCTTAATTGATTCTGTGAGGCACATCTTAAATCTCCTGTGACTGACTAGGGTACTGTGACAAAATCTTTGATTTTGCACAGTTATTAACAACACCACCACCGAGTTTCATAGTCACACCACCACCACCTTTTCTAGACCGCGTTTTTCAGGCACTACCCTGGATTTGTTCTTTCCCTAGGCATGCATTTATTTGTGTTATTATTTGCTGCGTGGAGAGGCCAAGAATTCTCAAACCATCAAGCCCTGATTCTTTTTGTTTACCAGTCCTTCCATTTATCTCTCTTACCTTTCATTTTACTATAAGCAGCAAGAAGAAACATATTACGTAGCATCTTAGAACAAGAAACAATGATCACCTCTAGTTTCTGTGGATCAGGAATCCAGGGACAGCTAACTAGGTGACTGTCTCAGTGTCTCTCATGACTACAATCAAACTGCCAGCCAAGACTGTGGTCAGTCATTCAGTGTTTGACTAGAACAGCTCTCTCTTCAAGCTCTCTTATGTGGTTGTTGTCAGGTGTTAGGTTCTCACAGGTTGTTGGCCAGAAACGTGACTTCCTTGGCATGTGCACTCCCGAGAGTGAGCCCTAGACAGAACTATAGTCTTTTTGTAACCTAGGCTGAGAGGTCGTACCTCATCACTTTTGCTTTATTCTTTATTAGATGTGAATCAATACATCCAGTCTTCATTTCAGGAGGGTTGTTTATATACGAAGGGTATGAAGACCAGGATGTGGTGGTCACTGGAGGACATCCGAGTGGCTACTCACTACAGGGGTAAGCTGTGACAACCGTATGTGAAGAAACCACTCATTCCTTGTATTATTTTATGTTAATTCTCTCCATTTTATGTTTTTTCCGATCTCTTTGATTTTTAAAAAATTATATCTGCACTCCTTGTCACACATTAGAGTTGTAGCACAGGCTAAGACTACAAAAATAGACAAAAGCAAGATAATGCCAAACTTTAGAAAGGATGTCAAGGGGAATAATACAATGAGATCTGCATTTTAGGCTCAGAAGTAGGGCTAATAACAAACAGAATGTAGCTTAGAGCCAACACCCATTAAAGGTAAGGTTTGGCCTAAAAGATAGGAATTAATTCATCCTTCATGAATGTGGCTATCTAGATTTTGGAAGGCATAGAGGTAGAAGAACATTTTAGATGGAGCAAATAAAATGACAGAAGTTTGGAGAAGAAAATGTCTATTCTAGGAATTGTAAAGAGTTCGACAGAAGCAGGGAGAATATTGAGAGACAAGATGCTTAAATACAAAATTGATGCAGTAAGTCTTAATAGAGAGGTAGGATGAATTTTTAACAAAAATGATTAGCCCACCTGTTCTCTTTAAAGCTACTCTGACGCGTTGACTCCAATTATGAACTGGGACTTTATTATCTTGGATTAGAGATTCTTCTTAATATTCTCAAGGGCAAAGGCCTAAGACAGGTCCTGGAAATGAAGCAGCCTGTGGGGTTTATCCAGTGTGGTCTACCTTTGGGAAGTGTATCCTAGAGAGTTTGGAGGTATTAGGACAAGACTCTCAAACACAATAAAAGAAGAAAGCCCATTATTTCAAGTAACTGTAGAGTACCTTATGAATTTTGGAAAATATGGACAGGTAATCACGTTTAAAACCATGGAAAGGGAGCAAACCTTCATCCAGAGCTCAATTTCCCACCCGAGAGGAGCTGTATACAACATGTTCTCAACAATACCACATTCTCTTAATTTGTTAATACTAAGATATCAGCACACATGTGTCAGACGTAATTGTGTTATGCCTCTAGTTTTGTAACTAACTCCTCAGTGTGACTGTAACGATCCTGCTTGGTGCTTATGAGTTAGTCTGACATGTGCCATGGCATGCAGGGTTAATGGTAGCCTTTGTGCTCAGTATTGGGGGAGAGCAGGACATTGTAAATTACCCTATAGCTTTCTGTGTACTCATACCGCTGGACTAAATGATAGCTCTTCCTTTTTTCTATGGCCCACAACACTTTGTCATTATAATAATTTTGCATGAGATATTGAGATTATAAAGTTCATGCTTTTTTAATCTCTTAAATCGCTTTAAATTTAACATTTTTAATCTGTAGAGTAAAAAAAAATCAAAATATTGCTTTGGCAATACTTGTCACCCCATGTTTATTACCACATATTTATAACATGTTAAAATTCAAAATTCATTCAAAGCACCTATGCTGAGTGAAGAATATGAGCAATAAATAAATGAAGCATGTATCTATTTTTAGTGGTGTTATTTTGAGACAGGAAATAAAATTAATATTTCATTCAGGCCTTAAAGGTATCAGTATTTTAAGTACTGATTAAAATTTATATGTATACATTTATAACAAGTATTCCATTGAGGAAGCATATTTTACCTTCCAAGTCTAGTACTTTTTAGGAAATTAAAATCATATATATTGTATTTTAAACATGTTCTGTAAATTGACTAAAATAAGCTTACAAATGATTTCAAATTAAGACTCCATGGGAAGTGTAGTTAACTAAGATAAAAATCAAAGGAAATAATACCCTAAGACATATGTGTTAAAAATATGAATAAGCAAAAGCTTATCATAAAAATAGATGTTTTTCAGACCCTAAGTATTTTGTAGAGATGAGAGAGGTTTTTTTTAAGTAAAATTGTATAAAATCATTTGATATCTTTTTTCTAAAATTATAAAAATTAAGAACTTTTAATGTGAGTTATTTATTACTTCAAAATAGTTTTTCCAAGCAGAACAGAAGATAGATATATACATTAGTACATTTCAATTTAGCAGATATGATTATAATTATATCCACATTGGTAAATAGTAGGTAACTGGGTTGCCAATACACTCCTTATTACTGTGTCTTTGCTAAAAGTAAAAATACTTATTTTTTAAACCACAGTATATTGGACAAGGACATGTCATATTGACTCATATGCTTACTTTCCCCACACTGTGATCTGAGTTGTGTTAATATCATCTTGCTTACAGAAAATTCTCTTATTATATATAGGCTTCAAACTCAGAGTTATAATAAATCTAAAGAAATAACATAAACCAAAAGCATTTTGTGCTGCTTTTTTATGCCATTCATTTTTTTGAGTTTCAAATACAACTTGAGCAGTGTAAAATATCACTCACAAGATTTGGGCAAAGACCCCAATGGGTCCTATTCTCTCACAGCCAAAGGAATCATGAGCGATCTTTGCTGACACTTCACTACTCTGGCTTTTTCTTCTCCAAACTACCTGTAAATCTCACTCCATCTGAATCACCCCACCCCCCACCGCCTTCTGAACCTTTAGCTGGCAGGCTCTGTCCATGTTTACGATGAATTTATAAGTGATGTGTTGGCATGATCCTAACAAAAACTCTGTTGTAGCAAAGGACACACTAGGAAGGAAAAAAAAAGGAGTTTCTTTGTTCAAAACAGAACAAATCTGATGGTATTACAAACTACAGAAGGTAAATAATATGTCATTGATTTCAACGTGAATAATAAAGGTGTTCAGGGACTGCTCTCATGTATGAGGTTTCAGTTTCCATATCTAGCAATCTGGATACTTGCCATGGTAATAATTATTTCATGTAGGTCACAAACCGCTTCAAAGTAAAGAAACAGTATAATGGAAAATACTTTCAAGAATAGTTCATGAAACTGAATAAATGGAGCATAAATTCATATTTTATTACATCAAATATCATGTTTGTTATTAACATCACAATTGTAGTGGATTGCACACTTCTGGTTTAAACATGTCTTCTGAAATTTCTAGTGAATATTAGTCTCCACCATAATTATTTGTTGGATTGTCACTCAAGTATACTTAAGTGGAAGTGTTTGAAATTACCCATGAAGCACATTTGAATAGTTTATATAACAATGAATCATACTCTTTATTGCAGATATCTTTTTTTTAAGTTTATTTACTTATTTACAGAGAGAGAGACAGAGAGAGAGAGAGACAGAGAGAGAGAGAAAGTAAAGTAGGGGAGGCCAGAGAAAGAGGGAGAGAGAATCCTAAGCAGGCTCTGCACTGATAGCATGGATACCGATGTGGGGCTCAAACTCACAAACCAGGAGATCATGACCTGAACCGAGACCAAGAGTCAGTAGCTTAACTGAGCCACCCAGGCACCTCTATCTTAAGCCAAAAGTGTTAAAGCATTATTATTTTCTTCCTTCTGGGAACAATTCAGTTTAGAGTCCATCCTTAGTTGAAATACCCCAGAGAAAACAATGCTATCATTTTCTTTATAGAATTCTTTCAGTGCTTGTACTATCCACAGAATTAAACCCTTGCCAATATCCAACTGGGTAGCATTTCATTAGTTTGATTACATATCCTGTCCTCAACAAAGTGTGATCATATAGGTTACTTAAATGAGCAGAGCAGGCTAAGCATGTTGGAATATAGAAATTCTAACAACACATGTCTTACCTAAAGGAAATTCAATTTAATATCAAACAAAAAACAAAAATCCTGGATAGTGAAATGGACTCAATCCAGAAATTGAGTTGGGGGAGGAGAGTGGTCATCAAATTTTAACTCCTTATTTACATGAAAACCATTTATTATGGATTTGACAGCAGAGGACATCATGAATAACTATTCCTTATTTATCATACACTTGAAGAAATGATATATTTTCCAATAGTTTTTTTTTCCTAATGTTTTAGTTGAAATATGGGCTGCTATTATTTCTCTACAATATTCTCAGCTGTCTTGTTTCTCAACTCTCTGCCTGGAATTTATTATAATACTTATGACCACAAATTGGAGAGTTGTGAAGATCACCTCTATTCTGTTTTTTATTATAGTCGGGAAGTTAAATGCCAGTTAGACAAGATTCAAAGTTTCTTAATTCAGGCATAGTACATGAATATAGGTCAAGAATAAACACAAAACTGGTACATGTTATATGTTCATGTATCACAATCAGAATATATCTCTCACTTGTGATTGTGCCTTACTTTTTGTTTTAACTGCATTCTACATTAAGCCTGGGTGATATTTATCAGGCATTGGCATAAATGAATTCTATGAGGTCAAGATTGTGCTAACCTGAGATATGTAGTGATTTCTACAATCTAGCTTTGACCATACAGTTACCTCACTTTTTCTTTTTACTTTTTACTATCAAACTGTTTAAATATTCAGAACATAAAAGATGTTTTCAAACAAAACAAAAAATCCAAACAGGTGCTACGAAAAAGGAATTATTCATTTTTTATAAAATTAGTCCTGCATAAAGCAGGTACAGCCGGAGAGAGGCATAGTAATGGGGCATATCTCTTTTAAAAGCACTTCAGAGACTCTGAAAGTGAAAAAGAAAGGGAGTTATGAATGTTTGTAGTCCCATTGGACAAACAAGATGGTCTGAGAGTTGATACTATCTCTTGGTGTTCAGAACAGCAGAGAGGTGTTAAGGTGGAAAATAACACATTTAGCTGAGATAACAGGCTGTTCACTCCAACAGATGCTCCAGAAATCCTGAAAATTACCTATGGAAGCTTGTATGTGTCAGGGAATATAAGCCAGTATTTATAGAAGTAGGACTTAAACACGTAAATCAAATCATGATGTAATTGAAAAACCATGAAACATTAAGTACTCAAGTTCTGACTTTGCCTTGGGCCTCTGATTCCTCATCTGAAAAATGGCAACAATAGCAGAAGTTATGTGTGTTAGGGAGAACTCTGAGAATGACCCCTGAAGACTTTCATCCTTCTAAAATGTCTTCTCCTTTGAGAGTGGGTGGAACCGATAGATAGGATGCGATTTGTGATTATGTTAAATTATATGGAAAAAGGGAGATTAGCTGGGTAGGCCTAACCTAATTGTGTGAGACCCTTATAAAAACTAATAGCTTTCTTCTGTTTGTGGTAGAAGAGGAAATGAGAGATTCTTGGCATGAGGGGGATTTGAGGTACCATTGTTGGTTTTGGAGATGGAGAAAGACATATGCCAGGGATTATTGACCTTTAGGAGCTGAGGGTGGCCACAGCTGATAGCCGGCAAGAAAAGGGGAACCTCAGTGCTACAAGCCCAAGAACAAAATCTGTGAAACCTGAAGGAGCTGGGAAGTGAATTCCTATTCCAGAGTCTCCAGATAAGAGCCAACCCTTGATTTTTGTCTCTGAAACACTGAGCAGAGAATCTACATCAACCATCCTCCCCTCCTGCTATTCAGGACAGTGAGATAATCATTTTTTTTTTAATTTATTTATTTTGAGAAAGAGACAACATGAGTGGGGGAGGGGAAGAGAGCGTGGGAGAGAGAAAATCCCACGTACACTCCGTGTTGTCAGCACAGAGCCCAATGCGGGGCTCGCACTCACGAAACCATGAGAATCATGACCTCAGCCGAAACCGAGAGTTGGACACTTAATGGACTGAGCCACTCAGGTGTCCCAGGACAGTGAGACAATAAGTGAATATTGTTTTAAGCTGCTAAATTTGTGGTAATTTGTTATGCAGCAATAGGAAAATAATGTACTATATCATAGGGTTGATGTGTGGGTTAAGTGTGATCTTATCTTTAGAATTATTAGAAAATGTCAGATTATAACCACTCAATACATATTTTATTTTTTATTGTTAGCTATGTAATTCTGAGTAAACCATAGACTCCAGGAATCTCAGGCTTCTATCTATAAGAGAACAATAGACGACCCATACAGTTCTTATGAACACTAAATGATAGTGCACAATTATTCATGTGCTAGCACAAATTCATGTGGTAGTCTAGTCCCCAAAGAATGTTATCTCCCTAATTTTAGAATAATTATCCGTTATAATAGTGTACAAAGGGAAGTTTTAACTGAAGAACCAAGACATGGACCTGGCAGTTTGGG
This sequence comes from Prionailurus viverrinus, assembly GCF_022837055.1. Classification (NCBI taxonomy): domain Eukaryota; kingdom Metazoa; phylum Chordata; class Mammalia; order Carnivora; family Felidae; genus Prionailurus; species Prionailurus viverrinus. The sequence continues at coordinate 146,700,171 of NC_062568.1, forward strand.
TTTAAAGAAAATCACTTGGGGGAGAATACGTGGGGAACCAGATGAATCAAGGCCTAAAAACAATATGGGCATCTCATTTTTCCTCATGTCAGTGAGGAGAATGGCTGCATTGAACCAAAGCTTTCTTTATCACTGCTATTATTTACCCTAGGACTTCTCATATTGATTGTAACATGCTGATCAGCATTGTTAATCTCCAACTGGAAGTGGAGGCAGTTTGTGAAACTTATTTGATTATGGTACTCACGCGATCTCTCTCTCTGGCCCTCCCTCCCCCCCTCCCTTCTTCTCCCCCTCCCCCCCCCCCCTTTTAAATGCATCTCTCCTGGTTTCTGCATGAAAGAAGCATGGTAGTCACTACTCCATCCTAACAATAAGTAAAAAGCTGAACAAGTTTAACGACCTGAAAAATCAACATTTTACATTCATAAGAGAAGTGAAATCACAGGGCAAGTCACCGCTCCGAAATTGGAGACAGGCAGACACACACGTTCAAAATATTGCAGGAAGAGAAACCTCCATGACAATCAGTGCTGGAGTAGGAAAACCTGAATTCGAATTGATGGATTGCTGGAAGATTGATGTGGACCAGTCTGAGTGAAAAACTCCAAGGGGACCCAGTCATTGGGGTGGGGGGGCACCTTTGTGAGGTTTGCCTGCAGGAACTTGACTATGTTCTCGCAGTAAATAGCAGACAAAATCCCCTTACACATCTGGCAAACGTAGGAGAAAAGCAAAGATTTCGAATGTGGAGGAGCACTAGGTTTTCCTGAACAAGGTGTGCCTTTAGGAGAAGATAGTTAACCAGAGTCTAACATATTAGGTTTCAGTAGAGCCTAACTGGCCTCTGGGAAAGGAAATACCCAACTGTAGCCTGCTCTGCCTTTCCCTGTGAGGTAGGGTATATACCCAGCTACAGGTCACTCTGGCCATCCTATCCCACCTAAGTGGGCAGGTCCAGAGAAACATTTGTGAAGTTCACAGTCCAGAGGCAGAGGTTCCCTACTCATAGGAACTTTAGACTACTTCTCCGGCCCCACACTTCACCACACATTATGAAAGCCCTATTTAGAGCAGTTTCTTCCACTAAGTACATCATATCTGGCTATTAGGAAAAAAAATTGCAAGGCACACCAAAATGCAAAAAAACAGAACAAAACAAAACAAAACACAAAAGCCCAATCTTTGAAAAAACAGTGTAAGCATCAGTCCCAGACATGACAGACATGTTGCAATTATCAGGCTGGGAATTTACAAATACTATGAGTAATAATGCTAATAATGATGGATAAAGTGGACAGCGTACAAGGTCAAATGGGCACTGTAAGTCGATGACAATCTTAAGAATCCAGAAGAAATGCTAGAGATCACGAATACTGTAATAAAAATGAAAAATGCCTTATTAGTGGACTGGACTCAGCTGAGGAAAGAATATCTGAGATAGAGTGTATTTCATAGAAACCTCCAAAACTGCAAAGAGAACAAAGGCTGAAAACAAATATCCAAAGAAAGTAGGGGTACCTACAAGAAGTTTAGCATACATACATGCAATGGGAACCACAAGAAAAAGAGAGAAAGGAAGAAGGAAAATATTTGAAACAATAACAGCTGAGAATTCTTCCAAATTATGTCAGACACAAAACCACAGATACAGGAAGCTAAGAGAACACAAAGCAGGATAAATGCCAAAAACAAGCAAACAAACAAAAACTACACCTATATCATTTTCAAAATACAAAATGAAAGATAAAGAATAAAAATATCAAAGAAGCCAGAGGACAAAAATACCTCACTTATAGAGGAATAAATATAAGAATTACATCTGACTTTTCAGAAAACATGCAAGCAAATAGCAGGAGGATTTAAAGTGTTGAGGAAAAAAATAAGCACACTCCAACCTAGAACTGTTATCCTGTGAAATTCTCCTTGAAAAAAGAAAAAGAAATCCCTTCTCAGACAAACAGAAATGGGGATAATTTGTTATGGATAGACTTGCCTTGCCAAAAAATGTTAAAGGAAGTTCTTTAGAGAGAAGGGAAATAATTTGTCATATATAAAGACTTTTTTTCATATTTGAATCTAACGGATAACCGTGTATTCAAAATAATGGTTGTAACAGTGTATTAGATTATATATGCTTATATATAAGTGAAATGAAAGCATTTATACACGGGACAGGAGAGAGCAATTAGGATTATTTTGTTATAAGGTACTCACGCTGCCTGTAAAATGGCACGGTGTTATTTGAAAGTGTACTTGGATTAGTGTAAACGTGTATTGCAAACTCTAGGGCAATCATTGAAAAAGGTAAAAAAAAAAACTATATAGGTATAGATATTTATATCTGATGTGCTAAGAAAGAAGAAAAATAGAATCATAAAATGCTCAATGACAGCCATGAAAGAAAAAGAATGCAAGACAAAAATAGGAACAAAGGAAAAGCAACAAATAGAATAGTAACAAGTATGTTATATATATTAATGCAACGATATCAGTAGTCCTCTTGAATATCAGTTGTCTAAGTGCACTGGTTAAAAGACAGAGGTTGATAGATAAAGTGACCCAAAGACCAGATCCAACTGTATGTTGTCTACAGGAAACTCTTTTTAAAGTAGAACAATGCTGGGGTGCCTGGGTGGCGCAGTCGGTTAAGCGTCCGACTTCAGCCAGGTCACGATCTCGCGCTCCGTGAGTTCGAGCCCCGCGTCAGGCTCTGGGCTGATGGCTCGGAGCCTGGAGCCTGTTTCCGATTCTGTGTCTCCCTCTCTCTCTGCCCCTCCCCCGTTCATGCTCTGTCTCTCTCTGTCCCAAAAATAAATAAACGTTGAAAAAAAAATTAAAAAAAAAAAAAAGTAGAACAATGCATACGGATGAAAAGTAAATAGATGAGAAACATATACCATGATATATTAATCAAAAGAAAGCAGGAGTACCTATATCAATTCTAAACCAAGGAATGTTATCAGGGATAAAGAGGGGTATTACATAATGATAAAGGGGTCAGTCCCCCAAAAATGATAATTCTGAATGTTTATGTGTCTAATAAGAGAGCATCAAATACATGAGCCAAAACTGAAAGAACTGAGAGGGGAGATAGATGAATCTACTCTCATTTGGAGGCTTCAACACCCCTCTATCAGATATTGATGGGCCCAACAGGCAGAAAATCAGGGATGACATATTTTACCTCAACCACACCATCAATCAATTAAATACAATGAATATATATGGAATATACACACTTTCTTGTGAAGCTCACAGGGAACATTCACCAAAATAGACTATATCGTAAGCTGTAAAGCAGGCCTTAACAAATTTAATAAATTGGAAATTGCGCAATGACTGTTCCAATATTACAATGGATTTAAACTAGAAATCAACAACTGAAAGATAATTGGAGGGGTGCCAGAGTGGCTCAGTCGGTTAAGCGTCTGATATTTGGTTTCGGCTCGGATCATGATCTCCTGGTTTGTGAGATCTAGCCCCTCGTCAGGCTCCACACTAATAGTGCCAAGCCTGCTTCGGATTCTCTCTCCCCCCCACCCCCTCTCTGCCCCTCACCCACTCATGTAAGCATGCAAACTCTCTCTCTCTCAAAATAAATGAACATTGAAAGAAGAGAATGATAGCTGGAAAACCCCCCAAATATTAAACCATGCATTTCAAAAGACACATGAATCAAAGTAGAAATGTTGAGAAAAATTTTGTAAATATATTAAACTAAATGAAAGTGAAAACACAAATTATCAAAATTTGTGAGATTCAGCAAAAGCAATGCATAAGGGGAAATGTATAGCATTAAATGTATTTATTAAAAAAGAAAGACCTAAACTCATTGAACTCTAAGTTTTAACCTTAGGAAACTAGAGAAAGAACAAAAATCAAAATTTGAAGTATTAAGTACAATTTAAATCCAAGTAAGCAAAAGAAAAGAAATAAAGATTTGAACATACATCAATGAAACTGAAAACAGGAAATCAATAGACAAAAGCTGGTTCTTTGAAAAAATCAATAACATTGACGTGTTCAGACAAAGAAATAAGAGAGAGGACATGAATTACTAATATTAGAAATGAAAGGGACATCACTACATATCCCATGGACATTAAAGGACAATAAAGGAATAATATGAACAACTCTATAACCACAGATTTGATAAGCTATTTGAAATGGACCAATTACTTTAAAGATTATCTGCGAAAGCACACACAAGGAGAAAAAGACAAGTTGAATAGAATCACATCTATTAATTAAAAATTAATAATCTTCCAAAACAGCACCAGGCCCAGATGAGATCACTGACAAATTCTACCAAACATTAAATGAAGATTTTATACCAATTATCTAAAATCTCTGTAACTGAGGGAATACTTTCTAACTCATTTTATGAGCTCACTATCACCTTGTTACCAAAACCAGACAAAGACATTACAAGAAAATAAAACCATGACCACTACCTCTCATAAATGTAAATTCAGACATCCCCAACAAAATATTAGTAAAGAGAACCCAACAAAATATAAAAAGAATTGTACACCATAGTCAAGTAGGATTTATTCCCGATTTGCAAAGCTCGTTCAATGTAACCCGTTACTTCAATGGGCTAAAAAAGAAAAATCACAATCGTATCACGAGATGCAGAGAAAGCATTTGAGAAAATTCAGTATACATCACGATATAAAAATATTCTGAAATGTGGAAGAGAGGGGAATTTCCTCAACTTGACAAAAAATATCTTTATTAAAAAAATCAACTTTTAACATCATACTTAATGGGAAGCTGCTAGCTTTTCTACTAAGATGAGGAACAAGGAAAGGATGTCCCCACTCGCCACTGCTTTTCAATGTTGCACCTATTTTAAAGCAATAAGAAAAAATGCAATAAAGTATACTAATTGGGAAAGAGGAAATAAAACTTTGCTCACATGTGGCATGATTGTTTACATAGACACTCTGAAGAATTGACATACATACTTAAGTACAAACATACAAGCAACCCCTCCTGGGACTAAAGTGATTATAGAAAGGTTGCAGGATACCAAGTTAACATATAAAAGTTAATTGCTTTCCTATATACCAGTAATAAGCAAGTGACATTTGAATTAAAATCACAATATTTATATTAGTAATCTCCAGAAGTAAAGTCTACAATGAATGAAGTCATGAAGAACTAAATATTGGAGAGATATTTCATGTTCATAGATGGGAATACACCAGGTTGTCAAAATGTTGGTTTTCCCCCACTCCTTCTATTTATTCAGTGTAATCCCCATCAGGTTATTTTGAAGACATTGAAAGACTGATTCTAAAATCTGTATGAGGAGAAAAAAGACTTAGAATAACCAACAAAATGTTGGAGAGAAACAAAGTTAAAAGACTGATACCACCAGAAGTCAAGATGTAGTATAAATCAACCTTAATGAGACAGCATGGGATTGGCAAAAGATTAGACAAATCAGTGGAACAGGATAGGCAGCCCAGAAATAGAACCCTATATATATAGTTAACTCATGTTTGACCGAAGAGCAAAATGGCATTACAATGGAGAAAAGATAAACTCTTCAAGAAATGCTAGAAAAACTAGGCATCTGTATGTAAAAAGAATAAAGTCCAGGGGTGCCTGAGTAGCTGGGTCAGTTAAGCATCTGACTCTTGATGTCAGTTCAGGTCATGATCTCATCATTCATGGGATCAAGCCGCCTGTTGGCCTTTGCTCTGGCAGTGTGGAGCCTGCTTGGGATTCTTTCTTCCTCTCTCTCTCTGCCCCTCCCGCACTCATGCTCATGCTCACTCATGCTCTCTCTCTCTCTCTCTCTCTCTCTCTCTCTCTCTCTTTCTCTCTCTCTCTTTCTCTCTCTTTCTCTCTCTCTCTCTCTCTTTCTCTCTTGCTTCCCCCTGAAAAAGAAAACTCTAAAAAAAAAATCTAGACACCCAACTTACACAAATTAACTCAAAATTCACCACACCTAAATGCAAAAACACAAAACTGTAAAGCTCCCTGAAGATAACATAGAATATTTAAATGGCTTTTTATATACAATATAAGGACACTATCCATGAAGGAAAAACTTATAAATTTCATTAAAATTAAAAATTCTGGGAAAGACATTGTCAGGAAAATGGAAAGACAAACACAGACTGGGAGAAAATACTTGCAAAAGAGACATCTGATAAAGGGCTATTTTCCAAAGTATACAAAGAATTCTTAAAACTCAGTAAGAAAACAATCCAATTAAAAAAATGGTCGAAAGGCCTTATCTGACATATACAGATACAAAGAAGATATACAGATGACAAATAATCATGTGAAAAGTTGCTCTACGTATGTCATCAGAGAAATGCAAATTAAAACAACAGCTAGCCACCGTTGCACATCTATTAGAATGACCCAAATCCAGAACACTGACAATATCAAAATGCTGGTGAGAATGTGTCACAACAGAAACTCTCATTCATTTCTGGTATGAACAGAAAATAGTAGAGCCACTTTAGAAGACAGTTTGGTGTTTCCTTAGAAAATTAGACATGCTTTTATCACATGATTCAGCAACTGCACCCTTTGGTATTTACCCAAATGAGTTAAAAACATATGTCTACACAAAAACCCGCACACGGATGTTTACAGCACCTTTACTCAAAATTGCTAAAACTTGAAAGCAGCCAAATTGTCCTTTATAAGGTGAATAGGTAAATAGTGTTATATTCAGACAATGGATATTATTTCATGCCAAGAGGAAATGAACTATCAGGTCACAATGACGTATGGTGAACTTAAATGCATATTACTAAATGAAAGAAACAAATCTGAAAATATACCTACTGCATGATTCCTTTATATGACATTCTATAGAAGGTTAATTAGGGAGACAGTAAAAAGATCAGTAGTTATCCAGGATTAGTGGGAAGAGAGGGATGAACCAGCAGAACATGGGACTTACAAGGTAGTGAAAATATTCTCTATGATACTATAATGGTGGATACATTCCATTATAAACTTATCCAAACTCATAGAATGTACAAAACCAAGGGTGAACCCTAAAGTAAACTATGTATTTCGAGTGATAAACACTGGCAAGACCTAAGTTTGTTTATTGTAACAAATGTGTCACTTTGGTGTGGGATATTGATAATGGGAAAATTGATGCATGTGTAAGGGCAAAAGTATATGTGATATCATTGTAACATCCTCCCAATTGTACTGTGAACCTAAAAGTGTACTAAAAAATAGTCTAAAAAATCTCATTGGCTTTATTCATTCAATTAGCATATATTTATATTTATACGATTTATATTTATATTTATATTTATATTTATATTTATATTTATATTTATATTTATATTTATATTTATATCCATGATGTTTTAGGCTCTGTGCCAGAGCTGGAGATAGAGTAGCATTCAGGATAGACATAATTCCTGCCTTAATGAGAATAGAGATATTATTCCTGCTAAGTAGGAATGGGTCAGGTGGTCTCTATTGTTTTTCATTTTTTTTTTCTAGCTCTTCAAGTTTATTTTCTTCTTGTTTTAAAACTCTGCAAGGCTTACTCTTTGTCTTAAGCTTTTAGCTGCATTAGAATGTTTAACGAGGTTTATAGTCTTCTAAGTCCCTGTGACACTATTAGCATTAATGAGAGATAGGGACTATTTTTTCTGACGTTTGAGAAGTTTTCTCAGTAAGCTTATCCATGTGGAATACCTTAATATTCTGGATGTAAGTAATGAGTTTTATAGTCAGCAGTGTGTGTTTTCTAGAACACAACTATACATGACTATCCTTCAGTGGTTGTAGGAGGCACATATATCTGCTATGAGTTTCAGTGACTAGAAGTAACAGCAATCAAAAAGGAAAGTGGCAGGGCACCCGGGTGGCTCAGTCGGTTAAGCGTCCAACTTCAGCTCAGGTCATGATCTCAGAGTTCATGGTTTGAGCACCACATCCAGCTCTGTGCTGACAGCTCTCAGCCTGGAGCCTGCTTCCGATTCTGTGTCTCCCTCTCTCTCTGGCCCTCCCCTGCTCATGCTCTGTCTCACTCACTCTCAAAAATAAATAAACATTAAAAAAAAAGTGGCTAGTTTTCTCCTGTCCAGTTGAAAATGTGTCAGTTTATGAGCTTTATCAATAAAAGAATTCATTGGAGAAAAATTATTTTTCTTGTAAGGCATGCATATACTCTGAACTAAGAATTGTTCCTAAGTGTTCCTAGAAGGACTTAGCTTTTTATTTTGACTTTCTGATCAAATTAATTCTACAAATTTCATTTAGCAGTATCTGTGCTGCACAATACTATAAAACTTAAAGTATTAGTTACAGAAAAATGTTGAAACTTATGAAATAATTTCTGGACACAATTTTAAAAAAGCCTCTGGCCTGAATTCTCTTTCTATATGACTTCAAAATTCCTGACAGACATAGTGATTGTGAATGATGGTGCCCCTAAGCTGTGTTTATGGCCTCTTAATTTCAATGATGTTTCACCATAATAACAATATTTGTGATCATTTTAGTTGCAGTTGGATAAGAGCTTTTCTTTGAAAAACTGAGGATGGGGTGCCTGGGTATCTCAGTCAGTTAGGCACCCACCTTCGCCTCAGGTCATGATCTCATGGTTCGTGGGTTCGAGCCCCACGTCAGGCTCTGTGCTGACAGCTCAGAGCCTGGGCCCTGCTTTGGATTCTGTGTCTCCCTCTCTCTGCTCCTCCCCGACTCATGCTCTGTCTCTATCTCTCTCAAAAATAAATAAACTTTAAAAAAATGAAAAAAAGTGAAAAACTGAGGAGGATATCATTAAACATGTTAGGAGTAGGATACTTCTAGGATTAAAAAAAATTAAAGCCTCTAACAAGATTTTATAGGCTTTCATTTATATAATAACAAATTAATAATTTTGATTGAAAAATATTTATTAAAGAATTTCTTTTGGGGTGTCTGGGTAGCTCAGACAGTTAAGTGTCCGACTTTAGCTCAGGTCATGGTCTCGTGCTTTGTGAGTTTGAGCCCCACATTGGGCTCTGTGCTGACAGCTCAGAGCCTGGAGCCTACTTCAGATTCTGTGTCTCCCTCTCTCTGCCCTTCCCCTGATCATGCTCTGTCTCTCAAAAATAAATAAACATTAAAAAAAATTAAAAAAAAGAATTTCTTTCAAGAACTTATTAGCAAATTTATCATTTTTCAAGCTATAAATTTTTACTGAGAGTAAAACTAAAGATTTTTACTATATTCTGTGGTTCTTAACAGTCATTGAGCACTGGTTATAAGGCAGACATTGAGTAAAAATCAATAGGAAATACAGGAGGAAGATTCTGAATGTTCAATTAGGAAAAGAAATCTAAATATCACAGTACTAACTAAATGAAACCAAAGGTGATGGGTGCTTAGTTATACCAAGGAAGTGGTAAAGTGAAAATAAATATTTAGGAAAACAATGTCACAATCAAGGTGAATCCCAAAAGAGGATATCTATTGTAAAATGTGATGTTTCATAATTTTTAGAAAGGTAATATAGTATGTGATGCATTTGATAAGAATCAATGAAATACCAATTTGTAGCATCTCCTGAAGCTGAGATTTTCATTAAGATTGTTGTAGACCCTGTTATACTCCATGACTTGGAATGGATCCTCAGATCTAGTTGATTTTTACCTGTGATACATCTTCAGATTCTGTTCATTAATGTCTACTGTCTCTGCCAACTAGCCATATGATGTCTGTCTCACCTAGAATATTGTAATAGCCTTCTTCTGAGTTTTTACTTCCCTTCCATGCCAGGTCAAGGAAACCTATATAATATAGTGTTAAATTGTGGCCCTTGGTCAGGAAAGCCTGGTGTTACACCCTGTTTCTATTATTAGTTTGGTGATATTGGGCAAATTACTTAGTGTCTCTGAAAATTGAGGATTAAAAAAATCACATACTTTATATAGTTATGAATATCAAATGCATTAATGCAGGTAGAATGCTTAGTGCCTGGCATGTAATAACAGTGATTTATTCACTACGACTACGTCATAAACATGAGAAGATATTAGATACATCTGAGCAGAAAAGTGACAAAGTCAGTGCTGTTCCTGGAATATCTGCTTATAGAATCCTAAATAGGTTGATATAAAGAAGAGGCCTAGTTATAATCCCTGTACAAAAGGTGATGTAATATTCCAAGCAGAAGGTGATCATTTTAGCTCTGGCTGCCATAGCAAAATACCAGAGACGGATGGCTTAAACAGTACACATTTGTCTTTCCATAATTCTGGAGGCTGGAAGTCTGAGATCAGAGTGCTAATATGGTCACTTTCTGGTGAGAATGCTCTTCCTGGCCTGCAGGTGACTGTCATCTTGCTGTATGCTCACATGACCTCTTCTTTTTTCTCTGAGAGAAAGTTGGAGGGAGAGAGGGAGAGGCAGCCTTCTCTGCTGTCTCTTCTTTGATCAGGGCCAATACCCATGACCCCATTTAATCTTATTTATCTCCTTACAAACCCTATCTCCAAATACAGTTACATTGGGGTTAGGGCTTCAACACCTACCTTTGGGGCGGGAGGAACACAGTTCAGTCCACAGCATTAATGAAGGCCGAAAATAGGCAGTGGGAATGAGATAAAATAAATGGGAGCAATGACTCAGTTTTGTTAAAGATCGACACAATCTGACATCTGTCTGGCAAAGGGAGGAAGATAGGCATCAAATTGAAGATGACTTCAAGATTGCTGGGGCGCCTGGGTGGCTCAGTCGGTTAAGCATCCGACTTCAGCTCAGGTCACGATCTCGCGGTCTGTGAGTTCGAGCCCTGCGTCAGACTCTGGGCTGATGGCTCAGAGCCTGGAGCCCACTTCTGATTCTGTGTCTCCCTCTCTCTCTGCCCCTCCCCCATTCATGCTCTGTCTCTCTCTGTCTCAAAATTAAATAAACTTTAAAAAAAAAGCTGCTGAGGATTCAACTCAGTTTTAAAAAAAAGATTGCTAACACAGGTGACTTGTAGAAAGTGGTGGACTCACAAGAATTAAAGTGGAAGAGAAGCAATTTGGTGCAGGAAGGTGATGGTTTTAATTGTCACTTTACAGAAGGCAGTTAAAAATTCAGTCACTAATGTTGTGTGTACTAAGCATTCTACTGGGACCTTAAAAATGAGCAGTGAATAGAGGTGATTCTCTCTTCAAGGGATTCATAGTCTAGTGAAATGTTGGACTAGAACTTAGTGCAAAAGTCAAGGCCGGAGTTTTGGGACTCACACACCTTGAGGTGTTAGTGGAAATCAGATGTTTGGCAAAGAACCAGGATGATATATGGAGTATGCCTTAATTGTTCCAAATATTACTGTTCCACAGTAATTACTGCATAAGAACTGCATAGGGGTATAAATGAAACATTGAAAAAATATTTTTAAGAAAAATTTGAAAACAACTGTATTTGGAAGTCAGTGCAGATATTTCATGCCTAGTGAAATGAAGCAAAAATTGAATCCTGATTAACATTTGTTTTTACAGGGTGACTATGACTGTCACATGCTTCAGGTGTGTCGTGCAAGTAGTTAATATCTGATGAGACACAAATCCAGTTAATACTCTTTTCCCTCTTTTCTACACATAGTTCTTCATCTTTATCCCACAAAGGTGAAATTCACGAAGGAAACTCTTGCAATAGACGTGAAACGACAGTGTTTTCCAGAGTGGTCCCAGGAAACCTTGGTTAGTTCTTTACACAAAGCAGCAGACATTCACAGTAGTTCATGGAGATGTTAGGTTTTACTTAGGTTTCCAATAAAATTCTTTGTGACCCAGGGTGAAAGTTGGAAGTAAGCTGGGATTTTATAGCAAAGGACTTAGGGAGAGCAGGTCATAACTTGTGTTTAAAATGAACTTGTCAATGGCGAGGGGCAGTTTGTACAGCTGCAGGAGAGGCTGTGGGAAAGTGTCTAGCAAGTTAATAAACGTATTGTCTTCATTCACAACTTAAAGTTGGAGAATGGTTATAAAACACTCCGTCCTCATTCTCTTCATCGTCACATGAATGGGTTAATAGAAGAAAGGATCATCATTCATGGGTCTGTGAAAATTTTCTTTTTGTCAAGAAAGAAAACTATAGACAATCCTTCTCCATCCTCTTCGTATAAACAATGAAGGAGAAGATATTAAATATTTTTTTATTAAAGACTTTATTTTGTACTAAAAATGTATAATTTCCATTTCAGTAGGTTCTTGTGGATGCTAAGGAGTATTTTGTTAACAGAAAATTCAAGCAAAACTTTAGGGAAAATTAAAAAAATCTATTCCAGGTGTCTTGCCCATTAACAGGCAGAGTCAATTCCAAAAGGTCTCAGTCCTGTTTTATGTGTGTATATGTTTCAAATAATAAAAGGGTTTATTGGCAACTTAAAATACATATATTGTACATTATGTGATAAAAAGTTCACAATACTCTGAGTACTATAGATCTGTGCTGTCCAATACACTAACCACTAGTCATATGTGACTATTTATATATAAAATAATGTTCTTAAAAATTAAAAATTTAGTGGCACCTGGGTAGCTCTATCCATTGAGAGTCCAACTCTTGATTTTGGCTCAGGTCATGATCTCACAGTTCCTGAGGCTGACCCGTGTAGGATTCTGCGCTGACAGCACAGAGGCTGCTTGGGATTCTCTCTCTCCTTCTCTCTCTGTACCTCCCCTGCACCTCTGTGCTCTCTCTCTCTCAAGTAAATAAACTCACAAAACATTAAAAATTTAGTTCTTCATTTGCTTTAGCTGCATTTCATGTTCTCACTAGTCACACAGTCTTGTGGTTACCATGTGGGACAGCATGGTAGAATTTATAGAACATTTTCGTCAGTGCAGAGAGTTCTACAGAATAGTGTAGTGATTGTCCAAAATTTATTTTAGGCCAAGTGCCTGCCCTGAGTATACCATTTAATGTGGAAAACTGAGATTAACTAATTAATTAGAAGTTTTATTAAAAACTTTAAGATAAGGCTAGGTTCTAGAAATAGAGTAGAACATGAGAAAAGTAAGTTGTCTTCTGTGATAGAGTTTACAGTTCTCAAAATAAATATTTTTCTAAATATCTGACTCTTCTAGGAATCATTTCTTCCTTAGGAATCAGACTGGCATATAAATTTTAACCTTGTTAAACTATGAGCTTGGTACATAGGACTCCACATAATCACGTTAACCCTTTAGGGTGGTTCCTCTAAATATAACCAAGAAATCATGTCCAAGTAATTGTCAAGCAACAAGTCTTGTGATAGGCATTGTCTTCTGTTTCCAAACTGTTACACTGAATGCTTTCATGAGCCATAGATGAAACTAAGGGGGAAGGTGAAATGATCCACACGTTGTGACCAACTGGGAACTCTGGACTCCATGTCTTGTTTATTGTGCCACTAATAAAGTATTATCAGAAATGGATCCTGTAGATTTTCAAGTCCTTGAGGCCAGAGGAGTTGCTATAAAGTAAACTGCAACTGGATGGACAGAAGAAATACTAACATGCTGCAGTGCAGCTCTCCGCAGTTCTGAATTTGCCAGCAGTAGACAGATTCACCTGGCATCTAACAGGACAACATCAGGTGGCTCTGTTTGAGGTAAGGCTCCATGCAGCCAGAGAGATGAAGAGACTAAGCCACAGAATGTGACGAGTCTTAAATATGAGTGTCCCTGGCCAAGCTTGTATTTGTTGGCACAAGGATTACCTGTCACACCCAGGGAGTTTAGTTCCACCTTTACATATGCATCGTGATGCTGTCAATGACATTTAGGGACAAATTATGAACACTCAAGAAAGAGTGTACTTCATTAACTGTCGGATGGAATCATTTTCATTGTCCTTTAGTTTTTATTTTACAGACTGCGGGAATAATGTGGACGATTATAAAGGGTTACAATGAAGATTTAATTCTCTTCATTTGCTTCTCTTTATTTGGTTCAGCGTCCATGTGTGAATGGAATTTACACAATTATCTGAATCTTTATTATGATTTCAGGAACGCTTTACCCACAGAGAACTGTTAACCATTTGTGAATGCCCCATGCTGTTTACACCTCCAAGATTTTACTCACCATACGTTTCTGGGATATCCTCTACTTGGGCAACATTTTTAGTCATCCTTCATAATCAGGATCAAATTCTTTCATTCATGCACTCCAAAAATGTCTATTGGATGCTCACTACGTTCCAAGCACATTTCCCAACTTAGGGAGAAACGAATGAAAATAAGAAAGCTTTGCCCTCATGAGAAGCTTACTGTCTTTGGAAGAAGCAATAAAAATAAATATACACAATTTTAAAGGCATGACTGTGTTACATGAAGAAAGCTGATAGAGGGTAGAGAATATGAGTGAGTTACCTTAGGTAAGTGTCAGAGAGGCACTTTGAGGAAGGGATAGTTGAGAAAGCTTCCAAATGGGGTAATAGAGTGAGCCACGGCAAATGTAAAGCTTCTAAGTTAGCACAAAAAGACAAGAGTAGTAAAAGCAAAAGTGGTGAGGAGGGCAGGAGTGAGAGAGGAACTCAGAGAGTGAGGCAGAAGCCAGATGAAGTAGGGCATTTTGAGATCATGGCATTGAGTTTACACTTCATGTGCCTGGAAGTCATTGGAAATGTTGAGACAGGAAGTGATATGATCTGTTTTAAGATTTAGAAAGGTCACTTGGATGCCAAGTGGGGATAGATTAAAGGGTCAGAAATGGAAGTCAGGAGACCAGTGGGGAGATTATCGAAGTATGAAAGGTGATGAGGACTTAGTTATGGAAACTAATCAAATTCAGGATGAATTCAAAAGCTAGAGGTTATGTTACTTGCTGATATATTGGGTATGGCATGTAAAGAAAAGATAGGAGCAAAAGATAAATTTTTGTCCTGAGCAATTTGATGAATGCATTCAACTAGGGTAGGAGCAGATTGTGTGTAGAGGTGTCCTATATAGAGAGTTATGCTTTAGCCATCATCATAAAGCCTTGAGATGCCTACAGGTAGAACTGTCACATAGATAGATGGATACATGCATTGGGAGGTTGGGAGTCAGGAGTGTATTGATGACTCTTAAAAGCCAAAAGATTGATTGAGATTACCTAGGGAGAGTGTAAATAGAGAAGAGGGGGAGGTTCAAGGACTAAATTCATGGACCCTATATCATATACAAATAGGAAAGAAAAGGAGCTGACAAAAAAGTAATCACTTCCTCCAATGAACTACCAAAAGCCCAATAATTCTATTATATATATCCCATATGTAGGATATATATTCTATAATATATATAGGTCCTACGACATAGGAATCAGTAACATTATACTGTGGTTATTTTATTTTATTCTTAATGTCTTCCTAATAGGTTTCCTATTTTTCTACCAAGAGTGTCCCTTCCTAAGCTTACCACATAGTAAACACTCAATAAATGTTTGCATAATAAAGGTATGGCTAAATAAATTTTTTTGTGACTTGGCCAAGAAAATTTTCATAATATATTTATGGGGAAAAATGATATAAAATAACATAGATCTATTACTGAAAGACAACGATAATGTATTTCTCTGTCAACATTTAATGCTCTTCTATGAATTCCCTTTATGTATTATTGACATGTCACCAACTTTCATTTTGTTTTTATCTCGTCCATACAGATAACTCCTTTTCATTGTTACTACTTTTCTTTAGAGACCAAGCACTTTTTCCATCACGCAATTTATTTCTGTCACTGGCCATGCCTTTGCCACCCATTTCAAATACAGGTCAGTTTCCACAAGGATGCACAGTCACTGTCCATTGCTTCCATGGGTCAGACTTTCTGTGATACACAGCATATGAGGCTAAACACTACAGACTTAAGAGTGTACAGGCTTTCTGATAACACACCTTTGCCCGTGGGCAGGTATCTGCAGATGATTGGCTTCAGGTGTTTGCCTGCAGGAGCTCATTGAAAGTCAATGCAAATGAGGCCATTTTGCCTAGCAGAAGACATTAACCTGCAGGAACCTTGTAGGCACAGGTGTATTTTAGGCCCACAACAGTGTACTTCTTAAACACATGTATGACATTATACATTAATCATAAATACTAGGTCAACAAAGTGAGAGACACTCAATAAAGTAAGTGAAGGAGGAGATGTGTCAAAAAGCAGAATCTTACAATTACAGGGAGTGTTTTTTGTGTCCTTATTTTGTATCCTTCATCTCTGCCCCCATTCTAGCTCTCATTCCACCATGATTGTAAGGAGAGATCATTTGAAAACTAACCTTAAGGCATGTTGATAAGCAGAAAACATAACTAAACCTAAAGTAACTTATTTGAAATTCTATTGTGTTTTAAATACAAGAAATTCATTAAATTTTTTTAAAAAGACACATAGGGTTCAAAGGCATTTTTCTATTTCTGAATTATATCAAGTATTATACCAAGTACTAAAGTTTAACAATTCAAGGCCACATTGAGCTGCAAATCTGGGTAGTAATTGAAAGGCTGTTCTAGGTTTTCTGCTTTTTAAAATTGTTAGCACTTTTAGATATATTTTATCAGTGAAAGTATTAAAAAAAAAAACAGACACAAAAACAAAAACCTCACCTCCTTCCTCACCAACCACCTCATGGTGATCCTTTCCTAACCAAGAAGCCCTTCAGGGCTTTCTTAGTCTGCAATTCATGGACATACTCATGCCTAAATGTTGCCTTAGGAACTAACCATTTCACATATGTATGTTCTTTCCCCCCTTCCTCATTTACAACTTTCCTCCAACTAGTGAATGTATTCTCTATTTTCTATAGAACTTTTCATCCCGGCCTCTACAACATGAACCTGTTTCGAATTGAATTGTATAGAAAATTCTTAAAAATAAAAGGTTGCCTTAATGTACAATGGAGTTTAATGTATGTAGTGTTCTTGAGATTCAAGACTGTATCGGAGAGGGTCGAAAGGAAGTTACATTGCTTTATGCATATTATGCAGCACACAAATTAAAACATATATTTGACATTTGCAAGGGATTTAGACTGCCATAACTTCATACGCAGGTGGATGCTTAATAAATAATTTTTGGTGATAAGCCAAGAATATGCTGTATATAGGATTTGAGCATATGCTCCCTGATATTAATGATAAAACATATGTTTAAAAACATTTTCATCCAAGCCTGGGACATATTGCCTCCATCTTTTACTGAACATCTCCTCCAAAAAGGCCTTCTCATCTTGAAATAAAAACGTTTTAAAATCTAAGAACATTCCTTTGGTCTAGTTCTTCTTCCTGCTTGCCAATAGCATAACCTTCAAAAATATATGTCTGATAGTGCCTGTCGTGCTTAAAAACGTTCCAAGTCTATAACATGGCACCTGGGACCCTGCACACATTTACAATCTGAACTTAATCTGTGCTTTCCCTGTCTTGTTTTTAGTTCCGTTTCTCCACCCACCCTATTATACAGCTATCTTGTTCACTGTTCTCTGAACACATGATGAAGTTTCACACTCCATGCTCTTTTTAGTACTATTTAATCAGGCTTGAATGTGTTTTCCAACCCTGTCTGTTTGGTGAGCTCTTCTTAAGTTTTCTGCTCGGAGATCTCTTCCCACTTTCTTGACCCTTCTCTGCCCTGTCCTACTTCATCTACCAGCTTACATGTGTCAGGTTGGCTGCTCCCTTATTTGCATCCCACATTCACCTTGGCCTATCTTTATGAAGTGTAGGCTGTAGCACAGGTGACGGGGATAACCATGGGTGAGCAACATTCTTTTGGAGATTCTTCACATTTATTCTGCTCATTTTGAATGCTGCATTTATTCTATTTTGAAAATAGATTTTAAATGTCAGAAGTAACATGTTTTTGTGCGAAGAATGTAAGCATTAAAGTTGTACGTGATGAAGCTATGGGGAAAATGTGTAGAGAAAGTAGAAAACTATTCAATTACATCAGTTCCCAAATGCTGAAGTAAACATTTTAAACATCCTGATGTATATTCTATCAGTGTTTTCTTTTTACATACTTTCTCATATATAGAAAGCCAGATATATTTTTTAAGAAAAATTTTATCTTTATAATGTGCAGCTTGATTTTATTCACTTGTTCTCTTTATACATCTAAACAGCCAGATTGACCTTAAACCTTTATGTCTTATTTTATACCCTATACCTTAAACTTTTAATGTTGCCGTAGGTGGCTGTCAATTACTTACTTATTGTTTTTATTGGTATTTAGTCTGTTTCCACTTGTTTAGTGTAGTAAACAATGCAATGGTGTATTTCCTAGAATACATATTTTTTTCCCATTTAGGATACCCAAAACTAGGGACCACCTTGATCAGACTTCTGTCCATAGGAATAACAGATTAATTAATCCAGAAAAAAATTATAAAAAAGGGAATAGTAGAAGGACGCCTGGGTGACTCACTCAGTTAAGCACTCAATTTTTGATTTCAGCTCAGGTCACGGTCTCACAGTTTGTGAAACTGAGCCTCGCTTGGGGCTCTGGACTGGCATCATGGTGCCTGCTTGGGATTCTCTCTCTCCCTCTCTCTCTGCCCTTCCCCTGCTTACACACGCACGCTCTCTCTCAAAATAAACAAACATTGAGAAAAGGAAATAGGAGAGACTGATTAAATACAAACTGTGAAACACAAATTGCATATGTGGCTTCCTTATTCAAGCATGATTATAGGTAGCAAACCATAAATACTAATTAGCAGAGTGCTCATATTATTTTCCAATCCTCCTCCTCATATTTAACCTTTGAAGCCTTTAGTGTGTGGCTAAAGAAACTGCCTATATGCCGATCTGATTTGGAATATATCTTTTCTTCAACAGTCAACATTCTTCTTTCTTATTCTTCTTTCTTTCTTTCTTTCTTTCTTTCTTTCTTTCTTTCTTCTTTTTTTCTTCTTCTCTCTTCTTCTTCCCGTGAAGTACTTTGTTCACACTCAGTCTTTTTTTTTTTTTTTTGTCTTTGCATTCTTAGTACTAATTAAAGATTGTTTCCAATCACTGAGGTCCAGTCCCTATTGTCCAGGGGCTAAATATTGTCCAGTCTCTGTTAATTATTTTTTTTAATGTTCATTTAATTTTGAGACAGAGACAGAGCGTGAGTGGGGGAGGGGCGGAGAGAGAGGGAGACACAGAATCTGAAGCAGGTTCCAGGCTCTCAGCTGTCAGCATGGAACCCAACGCAGGGCTCAAACCTATCAACGGCGAGATCATGACCTGAACCGAAGTCAGATGCTTAACAGAGTGAGCCAACCAGGCACCCCTGTCCAGTCTCTGTTTATAATAGGAGTTACTTTTCTTTAAAATGTGGGAAATGTCTATTTTTTTTTCCATCAGATTGTGTAGATCATTACTACTTGCAGGGCTCTGAGGAATTCTGCTATCTATATTATTTTAGCTATATTTATGTCTCTGACCAGTTGTACCTTTGGATAGGAAGCTACTTTTAATTTCTTTTCATGCTGCTATTTGCTACTCTTCAGGCAGAGAAAAGAGTGCTACTTTTCAGAAAGAAAAACTTCTAGAGCTGGGGTGGTCTATTAGGTAGATCTTGTGGAAAAGCATTACTCTATATCTCTCAGACCACAGAAGCCTGTGTTTTTACCATTTAACCATCTCCCACCACCATGTTGGAGGCTGTGATGACATCTGTGTTCACATATTATTGTGCCTATTTGTATATGTGTCTTTCCAGAAGGAATGTGAACTACTTGTATGAAGAACATCTTCCTATTATCCTTCTGTGCTCAGCAGAATACCTGACTCAAATTAATTGCTCAATCAATTTTTGGTGAAAGAGTTACTGTAGGTGTAAATAAATTTTCTCTTTGTTAGAGATGGAGTTATAAAGTCAGTGCATTTTAAATGTATTTAATGATATTGATTGATTCAGTTGAAATTGTATGTGTTGTTTGAAAAGAAAAAAGATAGCCATAGCTCAGAATTCTTATTCCCAAGTAAAGTTTGAAAATTTTCATAAGGGCTTGAACAGCCTCTTCTTTTGGGTATAGCTGTTTTAAAAATAAGGAAGAGAAGGAAGATCTGGAAAACATTTTTGTTACGAAGCATTGAAATCCAATGGCCATTTTTAATGTCTTGCACAAAAGCAGGACCCCCCCCCCAGCCCAGGGAAAAAAGTGGCTGAAAGAAAAGTTACAGGGCAACTAATATTTAGAGAAAATAATGCTTATTTGGGAAGTGGAGACTGCTTATGCTTCAACTTGAGGAATAATTTCCCCTCATCATAATTAGAGCTTATTCTTTATGGTTATTTTCTTCATCTTTCTCTTAGAAGACAAATTAGAAGGCAGCTAGAAAGGGCACTCTACAATTTTGTCACAACTGACTCTGTTCATTCATGTTCTCTGTGAATATGTTGACCATCTGATGATAGAATGAACACATAATGGAGGTAGCAAACTACCCGTGCTGTTTAAACCCTTCATTTTCATTTATGCTAGTTGCCTCCACCATACTTCTGCAAATCATTATATTTCTTTGTAGGAACAATTTTGACTGTCATTGCTCCTAGCAGATTTCTTTAAATGTGCTCTTTGAAAAATCTGGCTAGAAATGTTTTCTAAAACCAGATATGCAGTGCTTTTACCCCAGAGCCTGAATGTACTTTGCCTCTCTTGAATGGAAGTAGGAACGAGGGAATACAATCTGCCCTGAATTCAGTCTCCTGTGTAACATGGGGTGATCCGTGTTTTGCTTTCTAGAACATATTGCCTGGTCACTGATAGTGGCTTCTATTATAACAGAATTCTTTACATACCCACTGAGCTTTGCAGCTATATCCTCTCTGATCATTTTGTATATTCTAACAATTTCTATTGAGTATAATGTGCCCTACTCTGGTTTTGTCCAACCAGAGATTAGTTTTCTCTCCCAATCCTCTCTTGTGTACTTTCTCAATCTCCTTCTTCAGTAAGTGAACTGTAGAAATAGAAACATCAGCCTCCAAATCATTTCAAAATATTACATGTGAAGTTCTATTTAGGATGTATTTGTCCAGAGGACTATATATATATAATACATAGGGGTGTGTGTGTGTGTGTGTGTGTGTGTGTGTGTGCGTGTGTGTGTGTATTGTGCTTTGAATTGTTTCCTCACCATGCTAATTGTGAGTGCAGCCAGAACCCTTCATGCCTGCTTCAAGACCTGTAGCCCTGAAGTTCATAATCCAGTGTGTTGGGCGTTTCATATTGATCTGTGTCTTTACAAAGTGTTTGGCTTTTGCAGTCTCCTTCCATAGTGGAGAAAACGAGCAAATATAGGAGTATAATATATTCACTGCATAGTAGTAACTTTAAAAATATCTAAATCACACACAATGTTTTTAGTCTTTCACATAAGCATTGTATCAATATGCAGGAATCTTCAAGATACAAGGCAATTATGCACCTTTACTGAAACATTTTTTTTCTTGACTAAAAATACCCACCCAGAAGTCTCAAAACCCCATGGAATTATACCAAACTCGTACTAGGCATCCAATTGTCAATTTTAGTTGACATATTAATCCATCTCTCCCTTGGCTATGCTTTGGTAAGTCAACTGCATTGTATTAATCAGAAGGCTAGTGGATGGAATTGGATAACAATATTGTACAAGGGGAAGAATGTGGGGAAAATACATAAATTCATATCTGGCCTAGCACTGAAGTAGAAAATTCTAAATCTTCGAGTTAGCTGTCAATTTATATGCACTAAAATCAGAAAGCAGCAACCGCCAAAGATACTAGCTGATTTAAATGAATATAATTTTCAAAGAATTTGGAGGGATAGTAGAACTTATTTCTTACAAGCAGACATTTCAAACTATGGGCAGTCTTATGCACACCATAAAAACAGTAAGACTGCACTGTACCTTAATCCATCAAGGTGGTGATTCTGACCCTGTTCAGGAATTCTAAGTTAACTCCAAACTCTGCTTGATGTTTATTATTAAATGATGTCTGGAAATGTAATTCCTAGCCAGTTTTTTTTTTTTATTTTCTGGTTTATGGTGTATATCTTGAGGATGAATAACACTTTTCAAGTCATTATTAATTCAAAATATATTCATTATTCTAATAAAGAATTTAGTAGTGCTTTCATTAGCTCTGCCTCTGTAACTCCCCAAAGAGTTGCATTGTATGGATTTATCAAGTCAGTGTATTTTTATGACATATTTGATTAGAAGTGATAGAACATTCAAATTATATGACCAAAGTGAGAAATAATTTTCCTATTTTCGAGTTCTGATATATCGGGAGAATAAAAGGAAGCTTCCTTCTTATTCGTCTTCCAAGTAGCCTTAAAATATTTGGCCAAGTTAAAATAATAAATGAAAATTCACACCATATTTTATCTCTAGTAACAACCTAGAGTCAGGAATGAATTGGGGATAAATATGAAAAGACATAAGAATAGGGGAATATGGCACACTAATGGGAATTCACAATTATAATTGTTCCTCACAGAGGTACCTTTAAATTATTTTGTATGTTTGAAATCTAAATTTTACCACCTAAGTAGTTTTCATTCAGATGACAGAAAACAGCTTAACTTATAATTATAACTAAGTAGGAGACATTTAGCCATTTTCATTTTCCAGGTGAGTTTTCCAGGATGGCTGTATAGAATCTCCTGATATGTCTGTAAATATTAAGAAGAAAAAAGAAAAAGTATAGTCCATTTCTTAGTGACTTATAAGCTATATTTGTCACCATGTAATAAAATACTTCTCATCTATGTTTCAGTCTCAGTGTCACTTCTTCTCTCTCTCTCTCTCTCTTTCTTTTTTTTTGGGGGGGGGTAATTGTTAATAACAAAACATCTGGATTTTAGGCATGGAAATAAAAGGAAAATATTGTGTACATAGCATGGAATGTCTCTCCAAACCATGTCCACTAAAATGTACATATACTGCTCGAATTCTAAGAATGCTGCTTTGTAGTTTATGGTCTAATAAAATTATGGATAAATTCTAGAATAAGGTTTTAAAAATAGCAAGCTTATACTTGTAGAGTCTGAAAGCTGTGTTTACAGACACAGAGTTTGTGGATTTCAACGTGACAGTAGGAAAAGCTTTTCAGCAACAAAGTAATGGTGGATGGAAACAGTCTAGTTCATTAACAGCCAGTTCTTCAAGACCCCAGGGAGGGGATAGTTAGAGCCAATTCTTCATAGATAGCAGAGTATCTCTTAAAGACATAGCTGTAAAATTAATGCGAACTTATATATGGATGCCAAAGGCTGTAGTATCATCTTGCAAATCCCGCATGTCTTTAGGACACTGATATTTTACAGTGAACAAACAATTCACAATTTAGGTAGATAAAAAGAGATATACCTAAGCTGTTTTCATACTTGAAGGAGAATTAAAAAAAAATCTTGATGCTAAATTCTTTGTATCTATGTGCAGGACTGTAAGGACTATAATATATTCCCTTGCTTGAGATAAAACATTAACATCAATCCAAATCACTAAAGAAAGTCCAATTTTCAACAGGAATTTTGGATAATTTGAGATCATCATAAAGATAAGCCCATATTCAACAGTGCACCTGATGTGTTTGGAGTGATTGCCTTGGATGCTTGCATAGTAGCTGTGCCCTAACTTCTGAATATGAAATGTTTTGCAATATATCAACACTAAAAATATGCCCAATCCAAAATAAAATTGTACTCAGTTCTTTTGTTCTTTCTACCATATAACTTTAAATCATTTCTTAGAAATGATTGGCAGCTTGATTTCCAATTTCACAGATTTTAGAGGGAAATCAAATTCCTTCTTGTTGAACCATGCATTTTGCATGAACTTACGCATTTAATTTGTTCTACCATTTTCTTGTTGCTGGGACACATATTCAGCAGGATTTTGTCTGGTTGTTTGTCTATTTTTAGCATTGCTTTGATTTTTGTTTGTTTGTTTGTCTCAACTACTGACATATAATGATAGGACAACTAACACCATTGGCAAGAGCTAGGGAATTTGTTATAACCTCAGATGGTGGCTTTTTTAAAGGCAAAATCAGTAAAGAGAATGCTGGAGGTACATCCAGAAATTACAGAAAAATCAAAGTGAATGACATTAGACATTTATAGCACATAATATACAAACCTTAAAATGTTGCCTTTCAAATATCCATACTTCATTTCTCAGGAAGGAAAAGAAAATAGATGCCATGCAGTTAGAAAGGCAAGTCTTGTGATTATAGAAGTGCATATGTTTTTATATTTTCAGGCTACTCAGATCTTGTCATACTGATGATTGCCAGTCTACTTAGGGAGAGAGAGAGAGAGAGAGAGAGAATGAGAGACCAAAAAGCAAGACTTTGCTTCCTATACTGTGCTTATCTCAGGGGACTTCAGGGTTTTCTTTGTACGTTTTACCCTTGCTACTCTCAGAATGTTGGCTGTCTAAGCTCTGCTCAGTTACAAACCTAATTTATAAGTCAACAACTTAAAGACAAAATCAGTGCTAAGTAGGAATTTTTAAGAATTACTTGTGAGCTTATCTGAACCAAGTAATTCATAGTTTATAAAATCTTACTTTAAAAGTTTACCTTTTAGCTACTTCAACATAGCAATTAAATTAGATAACACAAAAAACAGTAGTTAAATTAGATAACACACAAAAAATAGAAGTGTTTTCGTAAAGCCATCAAACTAAAAAGCTAGCTCTCATTGTGTTATGAAAATCAAATTGTATTCCTGCTAATTTTCTTTGTTCTTATTTATTCACTGGCTACATTGTCCTATCCAGGCTTCTTTATTGTGTCATTAATTATTTATAAATGAATGCTGTTACAGTAACCTTTTTGCAA
This sequence comes from Prionailurus viverrinus, assembly GCF_022837055.1. Lineage (NCBI taxonomy): Eukaryota > Metazoa > Chordata > Mammalia > Carnivora > Felidae > Prionailurus > Prionailurus viverrinus. The sequence goes on from NC_062568.1 coordinate 146,724,943, forward strand.
CATCCAACTAAAATGCCTAAGAAAAGATGTATTCTGGGACTAAATTGACAAAGAGTTGGTAAAGGTATTGCTGAATCAGCTAAACATAGCATACTGCTTAGAGTAAGCATTTAGGGTTCACACACACAAATCTAGTTTTCTTTTCCCAAGTTACTGTCAGTTTTGTAAAATGGCAGGTTAAACTGATGTTTCTGCTCTTTCATAAATGTTTATTTGAAAACGATTGGGTACTGTCAATTGAAGTCATGCAGAAGAAAAGAGTAAACCAATGAGAGACTCTATCTTGTTAATTACTACCTAACATTTGAAGGTCTTATATTATCAAGTATGTTTAAAGATTTGCTTGTGACAGACGATCATTGTAATGAATGTGCCTGGCACCGTATAGACTTTAGTCGAGTAAGTTTACTGTGGTTGTAAAAATGGGCTTTGATTTCTGCCCACTTTGACCTCTTTCATTGGAGATAATCACTAGATAAGGATAACCTGGAATTTATTTATTATAATGGATTTGAATGTAGCTCCAAAGTGTGTGCCATTTCCTACTGTGTCCCATTTGACTTCCTCCCCAGCTTTCCCTCTTCCAATCTCATTCTCTCTCAGTTTAAATTTTTAGGCTAATCCTGTGGATTCTCCCTTTTCTCCTGCCTGTTCCATCTCTGCTTTATTTCCCCAAATTTCCAAAGTTGTATTCTGCACATTAAAGTCATTCAGCAGATCAGGTACTCCTGAAAAGAAAACCATCCCACTTGTTTCTGTCCCTTTAACTCTGTCATATTCAATAAGAAACATGGAACTTGCTAAATTTTCTATCAGGACTTCTATTGTGGTGCTTAATATTTTAATACTGCATCTAAAGTTCCTGACATTTTAATTCCATTTGTTTCACAAAGTTTAGGTGATTTCTGCTTTAAGAGATTTGAAATATCACATCTATAGATAAAATAGGATTGGAACAATCTAAAATTTGAGAAACCACTGACTTTGAAGTATGTCAAATCTATAGCACCTAGCAATATTGGGTGTCTACTTAAGATAATTTGTTATATCAGGTTCATATTTATAATTATTTATGTTACAAATAATATGAATCTGCATATATTAGCATAATATAGAATAGAAGGCTATTTATACCTTTAAATTATTAAAAATATTCACTAGAGGGGCGCCTGGGTGGCGCAGTCGGTTAAGCGTCCGACTTCAGCCAGGTCACGATCTCGCGGTCCGTGAGTTCGAGCCCCGCGTCAGGCTCTGGGCTGATGGCTCAGAGCCTGGAGCCTGTTTCCAATTCTGTGTCTCCCTCTCTCTCTGCCCCTCCCCCGTTCATGCTCTGTCTCTCTCTGTCCCAAAAATAAATAAAAAACATTGAAAAAAATTAAAAAAAAAATATTCACTAGAGTTACTTAAAAACCAGAGAAAATAGAAAAGATACAAAGAAACAGAAAAGTGATTATTACTAATAAGCTAGTACCCATTTACACAATTATGTTCAGTCTTTCCTTTATGTATGTTTTCTATCACAAGGTAATCCTGAACATGCAAGTTAGTATCCTGCTTTTGAAAACATTTAGTCGTGTCGTTTCTGATCACAAGCACTTTCTAATGACATTTACACAGTGATTAGAACATAGACTCTGGAGTCCGTCTTCCTCGGTTTTACTCCTGCCTTTGCCACTTACTCACTCTATGTGAAGTTATTCAATGCCTGTCATGTAATTTGTGCTGTATAAGGGTAAGCTATTCTTTTGTTTTTAATTTTTTAGATGTTTATTTATTTTGAGAGAAAGCAGGCAGAGGAGGGGCAGAGACAGAGAGAGAGACAGACAGACAGAATCCCAAGCAGGCTCTGCACTGTCAGTGCAGGGATGTGGGGCTCGAACTCACAAACCATGAGATCATGACCTGAGCTGAAATCAAGAGTTGGAGGCTTAACTGACTGAGCTAAGCTATTCTTTATAAATATTTTAGACCACTTAGTATTCCATTATAAATTGTAGTATATCTTATTAATGCTTTTCATACTGTTTGATAGGTTATATTTAGTTTTTGCTATTATAAATAATTCTGCAAGGAACATCTTAAAAAGTTACCTTTCGTTTCCTCCCCAAATTTATGCCTGTTTCCCTGAAGAGAGATTCATAGATGGGGAATTACTGGGTCAATAGGAATTGCTATTTAAATGTGCCTGCTACATATTGACAAATTAATTTCCATAAATGTCACCACATTATTTTTAAGCCATCTATGAAGAAGCCATATTCACTTCATCCATGTCACATGATATCCTTTTGAAATGATGCTCCTTTTAGTCTCTTTATTGACACAAATTTTTCTCCCCAGATTTAGGGAGGGTTTATAGTTCTGGAAATGATTATGCTAGTGTAGACGTGCAGTGTGCCCTTTACTAGGCTTGCATCTGAAACTTCTCCGGTAAACCGGAATTGTTTTCCAGAATATAAGAAAGATTTTTGTCATATTCTATTCATTTGTTTGTTTGTTTGTTCATTAATTCATTCATTCTGCTTATTTACATGAATAAAGAATATATACTTCTGCATCAGAGCCACTCCAAGTTATGCTGGCCAATGGTTCTGCCCAAATACCCATTTTACGATAATACATGTAATGGTTAATGGTTTTTCTTGACAAACTTGATTCATCTCCCTTATACATCATGAGTAAACTTTACTAAACACTATATGCTCAGGATTCTTTGTGTGTGTGTGTGTGTGTGTGTGTGTGTGTGTGTGTGTGTGTGTGAACTTGTTTTGTGGTTGTGAGCCCCTGTCAACTAGCCTCTCTACTAGAAAGCAAACTCCTCACAAGCAGATATGGGATAGCCTTTGTTTTAAATTAAAAACAAAACAAAACAAAACAAAAAACATGTTAAGGTGGGGAGCCTGGGTGGCTCAGTTGGTTAAGCGCCTGACTCTTGGTTTCAGTTCAGGTCATGATCTCACGGTTTGTGGGATTGAGCCCCACATCAGGCTTTACACTAGCAGAGCAGATCCTGATTGGGATTCTCTCTCTCCCTCTCTCTGTCTCTCCCCTGCTTGCTCTTTCTCTTTCTCTCTCTCTCAAAAAAAATTTTTTTTTAATTGAAACAAAAAAAAAACATGTTAAGGAAAAAAAGCATAGGTGTGTATAAGTGAGTATGGAGTAACGTAGATACTTTTAAATTCTCAATATGCACTGAAACACGCTGATGGGTAATTAGTTGTCTCAAGAATTATCTGAAGAGTTGGTAGGCATTTGAAACTAAAAAAGATTAAGGCCTGTGAAGTATGCTTTGACCTCAGGTAAGGTGTTCTTTTTCTGAATTTATTCCTCTGATTTCCTCCTCCAGGGTTTTAAAGACTGTCACTTCTTTAAGTGTTCAAACAAACAAACAAACAAAACCTTGCAAGAAGTGTAAACACAAGGGTGGGTTTGAGACTGTAAAAATTAACTTGGGTCTAATTTCTTTAGTTTGGGTTTGTAAAGTATATTTCTAGAAATAAATTGCTGCTAATGAAGTTTCATATTCCTCCCCAGTTTTTGTTCCTTTCAGTAAAACTTTATGTAGAAAACTCACATTTTAAAGTAGCCTTATCCTTATACTCATAGGCCAAATGTTATCAGCTTAGAAATTCTCGAAGTTCAGCAGGTTTCTTTTTTTCATAGATTACAAAAAGTCCCAAAGTAGAATTTACTTTTTAAAATAAATTAATTTAATATTTTGGATTATCTGAGATCACTAAATAACATGAGCTGCATATTCTAACTTTGTAGGGAATTTAAAATTTTTGGAGAGAGTTGCTATAAGGGGAAGATAACCATGTATTTTCACACCTCATTTTACTTAATTTTTCTAGCTTCTACATATTTAAAAAACTTAAATTTATTTATTTTGAAAGAGAGAGAACAAGCAAGCGTAAGCTAGGGAGGGGCAGAAAGAGAGGGAGAGAGAGAATCCTAAGCAGGCTCCGTGCTGTCAGCACAGAGCCTGAGGTGGGGCTCAATCCCATGAAATATGAGATCATGACCCCAGCTGGACGCATAACTGACTGGGCCACTCAGGTGCCCATCTGTTGCATATTTCTAACCTACCTGCTTTACCACTTGAAAATTAACCTTAGTTTTCTCATCTACATTCTTAATAAGGGACCTCATGGCATTGTTGAGGGACAACTAAAAAAAAGTCTAGATGCAATGTTTGATATTGTGTTTGAAACCTAAAACACACTAAGTAATATTAGCTACTATCATTATTACTCACAGTGACTTGTTTCCTAATTAAAATAATGATATACATTATGAACAATACAGTAAAAGAAATTACCAAGATTCTTTTACTCAAAAGATAGTTTGCTTAGTGTTGAGTAGTCTGACATCATTTAGCTCTGTATTTCCTCATAGAAGACTGCTTTCACATCCCCAACTTCATTGTGGGTGGACATTTGATTTGCTCCTATTAGAGAGGAATGGCAACTGTGTTCTCAAACTTTCTAGGTTGGTGATGCTTTTGGTGTTTCCATAGTTATTGCATGGCACTGTGAGGTCAAATAAATGCCCGAGTTTTATTTAGTAAGAAGTAGTTAGGTCCAAAGTATTTAATAAGAGTTTGAAAAAAATGCATAGGAACTAAAAGGAAGACTTATTTTCAAATACATATTGTTACATCTGTTACATATGGAAATGTCTGTGCCTGCTGAGTACTGTTCACTTCGGTAGTATAAGCCAATCTGATACCACCATCTTAATTTCCTGTCACATAGTGCTTTTTGCTGGGACTTGCTTCTTATCATAGCAATTGCCAAAGAAAAAGATGACATCAAGAGGAAAGTAAAAATCTAATATTGGAACTATGAAGTACCTCAGGCTAGCAGTTGGTATGGTATTCAATAGATTTGAGGTAGAGGAATACCTCAAAATTTTTAAATATTTCACAAGGGTTCTGTGAGTTTCTTACAGTGGTCTAGGGTACCTTCGTGCAGGTTAGAATCTGGGAGACTATATGCGCTGGTCTTCAAGCCACATTATTCATGTCTGAGTTGTCCTCTCTCATCCTGGAAGAGAATTCTCTGGAATTGACATTTTTATTTAGGTACTTCCAATTGTAGCTGAGAAAAAAAAAAGTTACACAGATTTGTCACTAAAATTTGACTCTATCATAAATTTCTGACTGTTTCTTATCTGATTAAGAGAGAGGAGGAAGCAATAATACTGACCTATATGGGTTATTATAAGTTCTCAAATAGATTCATTCTTACTCCTTCTGACATTAACAGCCATAAAACCTTGGGAAATCACTTTGCTCTGTGGCCTTAAATTTCCTCATGGATGAAATGAGGGTATTGAGCTAGGTAGTCTCTGCATAAAGTTCCAAGACAGATTTTGTTTGTTTGTTTCCATGACACTAAGTAGGTAGAAGATCTCTTTTGTTCTGTTTCCTCAGCACAAAGTACCTTGCTAGCTAGTATACTGTAGATATTGGCATTTACTAGTAATTTAAATCACACACACGAAGCTGATTTGTATTATCATATCTTATTTCTAGATATGCTTGTTTTCAGTTTTCCTTTCTTTGCAATTTCCTTGATTGAAATTAAATCACAGGCAGCAGATTTTTTTCTTTCTTTTTTTATCTTGTGAACTGCTATACACACAAAAATCTATCAAAATCTTCAATAATGGAAAAGTCAGCAGTTTGGAACTATGATTTTCTTTCACAGTAAGTTATGTAGGTCAAATTTCTTTTAGAGAAAAAGGATTTCAGTATCTAGTGTTAATTCATATGTGAGTATAACATCAGACATTTAGTCATCAAAATTTTGGTTCTTTTTTGACTATATTTTCCTTAGAACACTTAAAAAGGAACAAATGAGAAACAGAATCTCAATCTATTTCATTGAACAAAGGAAGACAAAGAAGAGTGGATATCTCTAAGGAGGATGGGTTATAACACATTATAATCTAGCCCAACCAAAGTTGGAAGAAGGAAGTTTAATTTATACACACACACACACACACACACACACACACACACACACAGATATATATATGTATACATATATATGGGTGCCTGGGTGGCTCATTCGGTTGGGCGTCCGGCTTCGGCTCAGGTCATGATCTCACAGTCCATGGGTGGGTTCGAGCCCCATGTCGGGCTCTGTGCTGACCGCTCAGAGCCTGGAGCCTGTTTTGGATTCTGTGTCTCCCTCTCTCTCTGCCCCTCCCCTGTTCACATTCTGTCTCTGTCTCAAGAATAAACATTAAAAAAATTTTTTATATATATTGTATGTATATATATATATATGTATGTATACATACACACACACATATATATATATATATATGAAGTTTATATATTCATGAGTATCAGTTACCCATTGAAAAATACAAATTTTGGAAATTTGCTAAAACCTGTTGATCAATTTAGAATGAGGAACATGCTTAAAAGGGAAATTTGCTCATACAAAGTTAAATATTCTTTAAAAATATGCTTTGGGTTTTCTAAAGTTCATTAAGTAGTGGGTAAAAAGAAGTCTAAGACGTAATTCAGATATTTCTGACTTTCTTCAAAATCTCACCTAGTATTGTGTAAAAGTCCTCAAGAGCATCTCAGTGGCCTAAAGCACTCTTTTATCATCCTTATTCACTTCTCTTCTCCCCATTACTTTTTAATATTTTAGAAACCACTTGGATGTGGTTCCCAACTGTTGCAAAAATCATTGGTGCTATGTGAAATCTACTGTGATAAATAGCAATGAGGAGATTGGCATTGCTTAAAATGCCAGAAAGTCACCATCTCCAATTTTTAAATATTTGACTCTAAAATATGCATTTATAACCTTGGCTTCAATTTTGATCTCAGGATTTAAAAAATCTGTGGGGCATCTTTGGCTAGATCTTATATATGTTCTTCCAGTGAAGCAAATTAGAACTCAGTAAATTTCCTATGAGATCTGCTTGGCCCTTGTACTTCCTTCCCATTGTAGCTACTGGCATCATCATGCCTCCAATAATTCAATTAGAAAATGGGAAGCCATTTTCAAGTCCAACTTTTCATCAACTTTTACATTCAACAGGAAACTGGGCCCTGTTGATTTTTTCTCTATGGTATCTATGATATCTATCTGCTACTCTTAGGAATCTTCCTCCTATGGTGCTAACCTCATTAGTTGTCTTCATATTCTTCTCTCATGTTTATTTTAACCTATATACTAGCTCTATAATTTTTCTTATGTAATTGAAGTCTGTCACTCTTTGTTGCCTACAAAAACAAATAACAGCAACTAAAAACCCTTTAAACTTCCTTTGCACTTAATTCTCAATACAATCTGATCTCTATACTACTTTCTTAAATTTATTTCCTGAGATCTCCCTTTCATAATCTAAGTTTTTTTAGTTATGGACAGAATCACCATCCATCTGTATTTGTCTGACAGCCCCTATGCCCAGACACAGAATTCTCCTATCTTAACCTGAAATGCTAAGAAACTCTTCCTTACTACCTTAAATGCCTTCTTCAAATTTTGTTCATTTTTTCTATTTAAGACTCAGTGTTTAAGGAATCTTACCCAATACCAAACAGAATTAATTCCTTTTAAGTTCCTGTAGCATTTAATTTTTAGTTCCATAATATTATAGTCTGACATGTCATGGTGACCATCTCTCCCATAAGATTGTGATTTCCTTGAACAAAAGACTAAGTATCTTCTTCTTTGTACTAAAATGCAATTTTGCATGAGATGCATGCAGAATAAATAGTTGTTACACTGAATTATATTGTATATTGAACAAACAGAATTATTATAAGGACTGAGTGATTTGGTCGAGCTCGGAATGGAGAGAGAATTCTCCAATTCCACAAATCACAATGCCTCTCATATCAGCAGTAAGGGTGCCACCGCCATTTTAAGAATTCACCGAATCTGGAGGCTGCAGACTATTGAACCTCACTGTCTTCGACCCAGTGGGGAATACTGTCCACACCACTGCAGGGAGTCCTCTAATTAGGATCCTTGATGCTTCTTCTATAAACCTTATCGTCAAAATGGATGCATCATATTTGGCACCCCTTGCCACATAACTCAGTTCCAAATCTGACACAACATGCACTTGGTAGAAACTAAATTACAACAGAGCTCTAGATATGAGCAGACTTAGAAATGGAATTTTTCTTTTTTCCATCCTGTGTAGTACAAGAGAGTACAAGAGAGTAAAGCATATTTGAAGCCAAGGTTGCGTGCCAGTGCGTGTTACCTAAAAGTCCTTGCATCCATAGAAACTGTTAATCCTAAATCGAAATTTCAGAACAAGAACAACCAGAACTACAACATGATCCTAGCTAACAGGATGCAACTGCCCCTCTATAGATGAAAATAACTCCTATCAAGCGCTGTTTCCATCTCTGTGTGATCATTTCTAATTCAGTCCCAGCCCTACCTTAATATTGTAAACCACGGGTACAAATATAAAATTAACCACCATCCACAATGAATATAAAATTATGGGATAAAGGAAGAGATAGAGGAAAATGTAGTTAACAGAAAAACACACATCACAGAACAAGGAAGAATATGTGATTATCTACTGAAGACCTCATTTGTGCAGTTGGTAGTGATGCCGTGGTTGTTACTGATAGTCTCCCTCCTCTTTCAAGTCCGTGTTTCCTTTGGTTCTCATCCAGAGCCTCATAGCATTCTTTATTTGGGAAGGAGACTCAAACATTCATACCTGGAGGGTCAGAACTGTCAGAAGTCCTCCTTATGTTGAGGTGCTATAGTTTTTCCATTAACTTTTTAGCAGAAGATAGGACAGTTCTGTCAGAACCACCAGATGATTCACTGGGTTCCAAATCTTTTCTATGTCCTAATATGCAGCGGCCACCCTCTTTCCCAAGATTGATGAGGATTGATCACCATAGCCCACCATAACCTTCTTTTTGTTCATGTTGATTAAATGTCACGAGACTGTAGCGTGGCCAGGTGGCAGGCTCCACTCTCAGTCCAACAGAGGTATCATTATGTTCCCTTGTGGAAGAATTTCTTCCCTGGGGACTAAAATCGATAGCCAGGAGAGGCCAAGATCACAGGGATTAGAAGTGACATTTTTTAAAGGGGTTGTAAAGTGGAATACTGACAAATGTAACTCCTATTCTTACAGGTGCTTCCCAGACCCACGAATTTATTACTGCTGTGGCAAAAACAGCACCATGATACCGGTGGTTGGTTAACATTATCATACATCACCAAATCTTATAAGGCTATTTTTCAGGTGGTACCATTACTGAGTAGTAAATACGGTCTTCATTATTTTGTAAGGCTCACAGTCTCTGGATGATGGAGCACGTGGTAAGACTATCGAATTGTGTGATAACTAACCCCTTGCTCTGCTTCTTTTGCTATAAAGTGAGAGTCTTGGTCACCAGCAATAATGTGTGGGGTATATTAGAGTGAAGAAGGCATTTAGTAAGTTTATGGATATTGTTTGCAGAATTGTTGTGGGCAGGAATGACAAATCTGTATGCAGAATAAGTGTATGTTACAATGTGGGCAAATTGCTACTCATTCTGTTATCAAAGAGGTAACATTTTGCCAGGTGGTAGGCCTTTTTTTCCCAGTTATGGTGCCATATTAGAGGCCCACCATTACTTTTTTTTCTCTGCTGACAGAGCACTGAGGCTAGAAAATACAACATTTATCCCAGATGTCTCTGTGGCCAGCTCGAAACCAAGAATTCTATTACTAAGGAAGCTGTCAGAAAGCAACTTGTAGGCTCTGTGGCAATACTTAGTCCAGTGATACATATTTAAATCTAGTCTCAGTTTAAATGCAAATTATTTTAACAATAGAAGTGAAATTTATAAAGCATTTTAAATTAAATGTTTATATGGGACATCTGGGTGGCTCAGTCAGTTAAGCCTCAGTTCAGGTCATGATCTTACAGTTCATGGATTCAAGCACCCTATCGGGCTCTTCGCTGACAAAGCCTGCTTGGGATTCTGTCTCTTTGCCTCCCTCCTGTTAGCTCTCTCTCTCAAAATAAATAAACTTAAAAAAAAGTTAAATGCTCATATAACTTTATGGAGCAATGGTGTTAGATCATTTCACACAGAGTCTCACTGGATTTTCAAAATAGTCCATAAGATTAGTTTTAATATAGTCATCTAAATCTTTGTTTTAATATAGTAATTTAGGGGCGCCTGGGTGGCGCAGTCGGTTAAGCGTCCGACTTCAGCCAGGTCACGATCTCGCGGTCCGTGAGTTCGAGCCCCGCGTCGGGCTCTGTGCTGACGGCTCAGAGCCTGGAGCCTGTTTCCGATTCTGTGTCTCCCTCTCTCTCTGCCCCTCCCCCGTTCATGCTCTGTCTCTCTCTGTCCCAAAAATAAATAAACGTTGAAAAAAAAAATTAAAAAAAAAAATAATATAGTAATTTAATATAGGCATTTAAAAAGTTAAGGGATTTTAAATATTTTGCCTATGATCAGAGGGTCACAACTAGAAAACAAACTCAGTACTTTTCAAACTCTACCACTGTTTCTTTTTTTTCTTAAATGTTTATTTTTGAGACAGAGAGTGACAGTGGGAGAAGGGCAGACAGAGAGGGAGGGAGAGAATCCCAAGCAGGCTCTGCGCAATCAGCACAGAGCCCGATGCAGAGCTCGAATTTATGAGTTGTGAGATTATGACCTGAGCTGGGACCAAGAGTTGGACACGTAACCAACTGGGCCACCCAGGCACCCCACTCCTACTGTTTATTAAGCAGAGATACTGTTTAACTTATTATGTGATTGCTTCCAGTGGCTGAAATTTGTTTACAGTATTTATAATGTACCAGGCACTAGGTTAGCATATAGTTTCTCATTTAATCCTCTTATTGACCACAGGAAATACACATGCTGTCTCCATTAAAAAATTTTTTTTAAATGTTTATTTATTTTTGAGAGAGAGAGAGTGTGAACGGGAGAGGGCAGAGAGAGAAGGAGACACAGATTCCAAAGCAGGCTCCAGGCTCCAAGCTCCAAGCTGTCAGCACAGAGCCCGATGTGGGGCTTAAACTCATGAACTGAGATCATGACCTGAGCCAAAGTTGGATGCTTAACTCACTGAGCCACCCAGGAGCCCTGCTATCTCCATTTTGTACTTGATAATATTGAAGCTTAAAGAATTTAAACAACTTACCCAAATTCATGGAATTAATAAGCAGGATTCAGTGCAAGGCCATAAGACATCAAGGCACAGACTACTGAATACAGACAATGCTGACTTTGGAAGTAATGTGGGATGAGAACCAGGTTAACAGCTTAGATGATAGTAATTTATGTTAAGAGTTAGGGAATGTAAATTAAAGAGACTACTTTAAAGAAATACCCATTTCTACATGAGAGTTTTATGCACAGTATAAAAAATAGTGTAAATAAAAATTCAACATAATTTATATTTTATAAATATATTGAAGTGTGAATATCAATAAATTCCTTTTAAATCTAATTTATTGGGCCTCAGTTTATAGGTGGCTCAGTTGGTTGAACATCTGACTCTTGATTTTGGCTCAAGTTGTGATCCCAGGGTTGTGGGATCAAGTCCCGCATCGGGCTTTATGCTGAACATGGAGCCCGCTTAAGATTCCCTCTCTCTCTGTCACTCTCTCTCTCACTGTCTCTCATTCCCTCTGCCCCTCTTACCCACTTGTGCTCTCTTAGTAAAGTAAAATAAATAAAAAATACATATTATTTTTAGAACCTAATTTATTGTGGAAAACAAGCATCGCACACATGTGTATTGTCACTTTAAAGACAGTTATTCAACTTTATGTAAATATATCTTTAAAAAAGTCTTTTTAATAGTCATTTTATGGTCTAGATTTATGCTTCATAAATGAGAATCGACATTTAAATCAGACATTTTATTGGGAATTATAATTTTTAAAAATAATCCAACATTTCTATGAAATTAAAGTTTAAATGTTCTGACATATTTTAGGAGTTTTTAAGTGAAGAAAATCTTCAAGTATCTTACTGTGCTCTAAATGTAGGAAAGGTTCATGTACAATACAGATCAAATACTTTATCCAAAGGGGAGGAAAAAAAAGCAGCACTCTGAGAATAGTAAAATGCTTAGTTTCCATGGAATGTGTTTGACAGTAAGATTTTTAAAAGATCTAAGGGGCTGACCTTTCTCCCCCACAAACTAAGTAGACTTTTTAAAAATGAGCACATCTGGTTTATGTTCCTAAACCTCTGGCCTTTAAAAGCTTTGTTCCCAATTCACACAAAACACTATTCAGGATTGCTTGACATAGTGACCCTTCCCTGTAGGTGGTTAGGTGAATAAAATGATTAAATACAATCAGGAATTCAATATGTACATATATAGTAAAGTTAACATTTGCATCCTGAAATCACTGGTAAACAGTTGCTGTTCATGGGCATGATCTTCAGCACTTTTACTTTTTGGAAGTTCCAATTATAAAATATTATTTTGCAAGAAGCAAATTCGTCTTTTTTTGTAAATAATTACACCAGAACTACTACCTAGCAATTTAGAACAAAGCCCATGGTGTTAAAAGCAGAAGGTTTTTTGTTTTATTTCAAAGCTCAAATGCTGTCACTAGGGGAAAAAAGGAAAAAAAGAAAAAAAAACACCCAAAGGGTAGTCAGGTTGGATCCATAAATCCAGATGGCCGTTCAACATTTAACAAACTCTTTGGTACTCAATTGAGTTAAACATTAAATGGTGCATTGGCAAGGACGATTTCATTTCTATGAGGCCCACTAATAAAATGCTCAGAGTTATTTGTGTAGAGTGTAATTCCTTGTGACTTTGCCTTCCATTTGCCTTGAGGACATACCAGTTTAAAAGTGTTCAGCACAGTACACCATGCATAACAGGTAATCTGCCTAATTAAGTCCTATAAGGATGTTCTAAGTAAAATGCTGAAGAGCTTCCATAACCCCTGCTTCACCCTCCCCATGCACCAGAGCTTCTGAGATTGAGAAACCCCAGCCATTAACTCAAGTGTTTACACTTGAAGCTGAAATTCTACTTTGCCAGAATGGCTCATTTCACATTTTACAAATCTGTTTTCTCATTTGTAGGCAGAAAGAATCTGTCAATTTTTTATATTATAATTCTCAACTTGTTCTGATAGTGAATGATCTAACATATAACTGCAATTCGTATTGCAAAAATCACACTGGGACTGGGACTGCTATATTCAGAGACCTAATAAGATTTACATCCATATTTTGAGTGCATTCATTTGGTATATTTCAATGAATTATTAATTATGACCAACAATAAAATATTATTTTGCTCAGATGCACAGCAATAGGAAAGATGCCCAAGAGAAATTTATCTGACAGCTCAAAACAGAATGGCCAAAATCCACTCATAGGTTACTCATCCAACACAGCATGAAGCGTATTTGCCCATCAAATGCACTCAGTGAATGTTTTTCTCAGCTTGTCAATGTTTTATCAAGAGAATAAAAGCCAAACTTTGGGATTCAGATAAGAAACCCAAATTTAATGATTAAAAATAAAATATGGTAGGTGAATAATAAGCTTCTTGGAAAGCTCAATTATTGTAGAAATTGATAACAATGATTTTTATTCAACTCCCATCAATATAGCTAGAATGATTATACTACATAGTCAAACTGCGTGTTATATATTACTTAATCTACTTCTATTGACACAAAATACTCAGTGCTTTTATCACTCCTTTATGATCATCCTTTCCGTTCTACTCAGTAAACCTAAAAGAGAAGCATATTAATTACTGACTCCTTATTTTCTTTTACTGCACACATTGGACTGATTGCCAAATCAGTTGTACTTCTTCATTCTATATACATCTTTTAAGTTTGTTCCTTCTTAATTTGTCCTCAGGTAGACTGCTCCAAATGGGCTTCTGGCAGCATTTTTTTCCTCAACTATACAAATAGTTCAGTAATAAGTCCTCTTCTGTTACCTGGCAGCTGTCTTAGAGACATCCTCAGAGGTGTCGACTAGGGTAACTGCTAGTTACTAATAGGATCCTCAGGCCATTTCAGTTGCATCATGTCTAATGGCTGGTTGCTAGTTTCCCAGTCCCAGAAAGAAGTTAATTGTGAACACCTAGAGATGACGAGCTCCATGAATAGCCAATAGGAGTCAGCTGAACACACACATACCCAATGTTAGACCCAAATAACTGGAGAGCAACTTTGTAGTTCACAACTGGAGTTGATTTACTTACCATGTGAGCACCTTGGGGAAAGTTATTTAATTTCTATGCCTAAGTTTTCTGATCTGAAATAATAATTCTTACTATGTAGGTCCATTCAGAAGATTGAAAAAACAATATTGTGGAACGTTTACAAAGCTAGGCACATAGACACAGTGCTAACAAAGAGTAGTTAATATAATTAGATTAAACCTTGCAGTTCTAAAATCAACCTTTTATGTCAAAATAGTTTTTTCTTGTAACTGCTTCAGCTATATCTGCTGCCATTATTCCTTCCTTAAATTTGCATAAACCACTCATGATCTTCAAGCGTGTGCTTCAAAACAGATATGTTGGATTTTTTACTTACCTCCAACTGTAGCTTTTAATTTTACCGTTCCCCTTCATTTTAATAATCTTTAATAAAAGTTTTAGAACAGGAATCAGAGACTGCCAGTTGACATGGGATTTTTTTTATTCAACTGTGTTTTTTTTCTTTTTTTTGGAATTATTTGCTATTTTAAAAGAAAATTACTTTTCTTTTTAATATCTTATTTATTTACTTTGAGAGAGAGAGAGAGAGAGAGAGAGAGAGAGAGAGAGAGAGAGAGAGAACACGCATCCAAGCAGGCTCCATACTGTCAGTGTGGAGCCCAATGTGGGGCTCAAACTCATCAACCATGAGATCATGACCTGAGCTGAAATCAAGAGTTGGATACTTAAACTGACTGAGCCACCCAGGCATCCCAAAAGAAAATGAGTTTTCATAGAAAAATCTGGATTTTTCCTTCTCTTAAAAAGTCCAAAGTCAGGTAGTTTGGGGCTCATATTAGTCCATGGCCAAACCAGTTGGGCCTGGATAATGGCTTCACTTTTTTAGCAGTTTATCCATCATAAATCAACCTGCTTCCCACATATCTGTGAACTGTGTGCTCCTTACACGCTTTTAACCTTGTGTTCTCTGCCTTAGAATCTTAAGGCTAAATACTGAGTCTAAAATGCTTGTGTATTATGTTTTACTTTTCTTTTTTCCTGCTTATTTTGAAAAGATATTTTAGCATCACTAAATTTAGTCCTATCTAGACATGAAACTTTTACATCTAAAATGTCTTAACTTTCTATTTGGTTCTTTATTTTAGCCTCTATGTTTCTAATAACATGATATGTGTTATATATACATAACTATATGTACATATATATTTAAAATTCAATTAAAACCAACAGACATTAAGTGCCAGCTATGAATACATGACTGTTAGGAGTTTATAAAAGGTGACACAATGTAAAGAAAGACCAATACAACACAAGACTTAGTCTTAACGGGGAGAGAGGCAAATAAAATTCTAATACGTGGCTAAGTATAATGTGATATAATAGTGTTGCAAACAAAAGCACTAGAGGCCCAGAGGAAAATCCTCATGAGTAGCATGCGAGAAGGTCCTTGGAGACAGTGACATTTGAGCTATGCCTTGAAAAGTGGCATTGATTTGAAGAAGAGGAAATATGTGTGCAGGGCAAGAGGAATGACAGGATAAATGAATGGAAAGGCACACATAGGATGTGATTGCTATTTTAGAGTTCAAGATGTGATGAGGAAGCAGGTGGAAGATAGTGGAAGATAACTACGTTAAGAATATTGCAACCAAAATGGCCATTTGCTTGACTTCTGAGCCAAAGACTTAGGACTTTATTTTGAAGGTAATGGGTAAACCACTTAAGACAGTTTTTTAAAAAAAAAATTTTTAATGTTTATTTATTTTTGACAGAGAGAGAGAGAGAGCGTGAGCATGAGCGGGGGAGGGGCAGAGAGAGAGAGGGAGACCCAGAATCTGAAGCAGGCTCCAGCCTCTACGCTGTCAGCACAGAGCCCGACGTGGGGCTCGAACCCACAGACCGTGAGATCATGACCTGAGCTGAAGTCGGACGTTCAACTGACTGAGCCACCCAGGCACCCCCCACTTAGGACAGTTTAAAAAAAAAATAGTCACATTATGTGTTCCAATAAGATCCCACAAGCATAAGGTACCAAGGAACACACTGAAGGTAATGGAATATTGTCCAATACAAATTTCCACTGACTTAGGGTTAAACCTTTACCACCATTATTGACAAGATGGGCATCCCTCTCTAGCTCTGAGGAACTGAAAAAGGTCAGAAAGTTTGGAATGTCAGGGACAGGCATAATATGAAAGGTTGGTTTTCAGTATTGTTCTGTCATTTGCAAGATCCATAATGAGCATCCATTTTAATGTTAATTCTGGACAAAAGTGCCCCACGGTC
This sequence comes from Prionailurus viverrinus, assembly GCF_022837055.1. Classification (NCBI taxonomy): domain Eukaryota; kingdom Metazoa; phylum Chordata; class Mammalia; order Carnivora; family Felidae; genus Prionailurus; species Prionailurus viverrinus. The sequence goes on from NC_062568.1 coordinate 146,741,418, forward strand.
CAGTTCCAGATTAAATGCAAGTCATCCTCTGCTACACAAGAGCAGATGTGGCTCTTTAGCAAACCCTGTCCAAAACTGGTCATTTGTCTTCTGTTTTTACTGTTAATTATCTGACTTCCAATTCATCCTGTTTACCAAAACTTTTAAAACGCTGTGATAATATATTAATGTGCATTTTTTATTATGTTAAAACCATCTCCTTTTTCAAGATCACAGAAAATATTATTATTCATACATTTTTATCTCTCTGGGATTAAAATTTGCAGGATCAACATGACTAATGAATATTCCACTAAAAATAAACAGACTTCCCTTCTTTCAAGGTTACTGTAAGAGGTGTTTTCCTACTTGCTGTGAACAAATAATACTAGCACCAACTGGGTTTTATTGCTTTTTTATTATAAGTGAAGAAGACTAAAGAGAAAAACTGGGATGTGAGCTGTTCTGAAAGTAGTTTGTATGTATGGCTCTAGATGTCTTTATTATCCTTGACTTAAATCTGTTTTTTTTTATTTCTAATATCAGAATGTAAAACAATTTTTATTTTTCCTATTACTTAAAAATAATCACATGCACTTGATTGTTTAATGTCATCCTTGTAATCCATGCATCACTTCTACTTTATATGTGGGATTATTTTATAATAAATCTTTATGATTGGCATCTTGAAAAGATTCACCTTATATCAACATTTTAGAGAAAAGGGGATGATGATTCCTTTATAATTTGAAATATTAAGATAATTTGATCTTTTCATTCTGATCCCCACAATTGACAGTTAACATAAACCTGTCCAAAGCACAGTTAGCATAGTTAACGCTACTGTCATTGTGTAAAGAGTAAATTAATAATAAATCAGGACATATCAATAATCAGTATAACCCAATAATTATTCAGCTGTGTTGGACCCCTGAAAGGCACACTTGTCCTATGTTATATAAATACTCCATAAAATGAAAAAATACATAAATACTCCATAAAATGTATATGCTTCTCAGGACACAATGAAATTCTTTCCATCTGGAAAGTAGTCACCATTCTTTATCAAAACATGTGGACACCTTTAGGTCATCTAGGTTGCCTTGTCTGTTGCCTTCTTTCTTCGTCTTGGCATGTAAGTTTTCAGTTATCTGCTCTTAGTTGATATGCATGATCTTTGACTTGTAATCTGTAGCAAGACACAGTCATTGTTTAGTACATATCACCTTGATATCACAGTGTTTTAAAGATCACACACATTTAGATCCAGGTCATCGCTAGATTATTAGCCTCAGGAATGAGAGCCATGATCTCTCTTGTTCACTACTGTATCTTCAGCATTTTAGCTGGCTTTCTTTGATGCTGCTCCAGCAAAAGAAGAGGCCATGTTGCCTCATTTCTTCCATGAGTGTATAAAAACCAGATTCCTCATTCACCTTCCAGTGATAACTGAAACCTTTCATGACACCGCACTGGAGGAGGGATTGGGGTACCTTGTTATAGCATGGAGAGAGTAGAATTCTCAGCTCATCACTCAGTGTTGGCTGGCATGGGTGAGGGTAGGGCAATATTTTTTCTGCAGTGTTTGAATGGAATAGAGTGGTCTAAAATTATTACCTTGCTAGGCTGCCCATTTCCTGGTCATTTGGTTAGAACATACTTTCCTTGTTGCTGTTTTTTTGTTTGATCTCCCTAGTGTGGCTAGGTTGCTAACCTCTTTTGCTCTAAGTCTGGAATATATGAAGTGAGAAGAAAACAGAACAAACTCACCACTGTATTGTTCTTTGGGTCCCAAAGTCCCTATCTGTCTTCTACCTTCTTTCAGAATTCTCTTATGTTTGTTTTATATATAATGCTCAGAGCTTCCAGTTGTACTTGGGAGGAGGAATAGGAAAAAAAAAGTATATCTTCTCCATTTTTCAAACACTTGGGAACTAAAGAATATACTTCTAAGCAATCCACAGGACAAAGTGGAAATTTTAAAATAAAAAATGCATTAAGACAGAAATCATCACGGAGAATTACAGTTTGAATACAGAATGGAAGATGATGTAACAATTTCTCTCTTGAAGAATGTCTCCATTGTCTCCTGGATAGCCACAATAGATTAGCTATTGATGATTTTTTGGTCTGTTTTGGTATGCCTTTTGCTGAAGAGAAACATACTCTTGTAAGTGTTTCAGGCTCCATGTTAAATATAACACTTGGAAGTACACACACACACACTCACACACACATACTTCCAAGTGTTATATATACACACCTAGATACAAATATGTGTGTGTATATAAATATATATATATATATGCATAAATCGAAGGCCCAGAATTCAGTGTTCTGAATGACTACACATTGAAAGATTAATATACAAGTAATAAAATATTTTTGTTTTATATAAAGTGTTTTTTTTAATATATTTCATGTTTTACTTTTTTCTTTAAAGTTAATTCATGAGTTCTAAGTCTGCAATGTATAGATTATTATTTAAAGGAATTTCTCAATTAATATACCTTTGAACTTTCTTTCCTATCGATTCACATACTACAAAGGAGTCTATCATACTCTAGGTTTCAGAAATGTACTGAACTGTTCTGGAGGAAAGCTGCCTTGCCCAAAGTTCTGCAGACTACAGCAACTCTAGATAGCTCTTTATATGCTTTGTGTACCAAATCGTTCTTTCCCCAGCCATTACTCTTTGGACTAAGAATAGAAATTGATTGACTGAAATAGGAAATTTGATGGTTTGTGACTTCTAAACTAGCAGGAGATAAGGTTTAATTGCTTGAGAATATAATTTTCTGGATGATATAGTAACAGAAAATTGTCAATATATTAAGCTGCTATTGGATTTCAAGAACCATCACTGTGCCGTGATGGCATTATTCACTATTCATCTTTCTTTGGAAAGGTCTAAACCCCAGAGCTGATGGTCAGGAAAGGGCAGTGACTGTTGGGATCACTACAATTCCACGACAGAAGGAAGAAAAGCCTCTGCCTATTCTCCCAGTTTTTAGTTTCTTCCATGCAACTAAGTAAATAGATAAGACAAATGGAATTATAATGACATGAATTATTAACTATATTGACCTGTCCAGAGCCAGCCAATGGAAAAAGACTTTTGCAATATCTCCAAAGTTGTCAAGTACTTATGTGTGAATTTGGGCATTTATGTAAAATACAAAGCCATGACTTTATATTCCCTTTTCACTTATACCTATATTTCCTCTTGTTACTTCTCTTTTTTTCATGACACCACACTGGAGGAGAGATTGGGGTAACTTGTTATAGCATGGAGAGGGTAGAATTCTCAGGTCATCATTCAGCCTTTGCTTGCATGGGTGATGGTGGTGCCATATTTTTTCTGCAGTGTTTGAATGGAATAGAGTGGTCTAAAATTATTGCCTTGCTAGGCTGTCCATTTCCTGGTCATTTGGTTCCAAGCAGGTTCCATGTTGTCAGCACAGAGCCTGACATGGGGCTCAATCCCATGAACCGTGAGATCATGGCCTGAGCCGATATCGAGAAGCAGATGCTTAACCAACTGAGCCACCCAGCTGTCCCTCCTCTTATTATTTCTCTTGAGAAGGTCAGTAGCACCTCTGGGTCACCTACAGCACTGATTACTTCCATACCTAAGTTTGGCTTATACATGGTATAATCATAACATCAAAAGAGAGGGGATAGAGAGATGTCCTGGGTCATCTTGTTTGGCTCTTACTTTTTTGCTACTTGCTTAGTGATAACCCGAAAGCTCCTTGAATCTATTTTCAAATATGTGCAAATCATATCATACTGCTTATGTAAAGAAGCAGGTTTTTACTTTCTCTTATATTTTATGGAGAGCAATGAAGTTAAATTGACCTATTTTTGTCTTTCATTGTTTTTGTACTGTTGATTTTATTTCAGGTTTACACCTGTTTTCCTTCAAAAAGTCACTAATTTTTCTAATGCTATTTATATGTCAACATACTAGTGTATTTTATTATCAACTTTATTACCTATTAGAGGTATTAAGGAGTTCATACAATGTAAATAAAAATTATGTGTATGTTATGAAAAGTAAATATTAGACCACTTCCTTAGCTTTCCTTTCCAAGCAGATATCCTGTAGAAAGCCCCCGCTGTAAGGAAATTCTGAAGATCATTGCAATAACACTTCATTACTTGAGGTAACCTAAGTGAGGCCTTTGTTTCTTGCATCCAGAAATGATTAACTCATGCAATTCTTAGTGCTATAAAGATACATCTATCTTTTTTTGTTAGGACTTTACTATACTCTTTATGAAACTAGCAGACTTTCTGTGGGAGATTGTACTAGTAAAACTCTTCATTCATAATACTTACATCTTTACAAATGTAACACTAATGCCTGCCTTTACTGTATCTAGTATTTAGTATCTAGTATTTAGAATACTGTATCTAGCATCTAGTATTCCATTTAGATATGGAATAATTCATGTTGTTTCTCACTGAATTAGATAATTAAAACTTTAAAAAAATTTTTAATGTTTATTCATTTTTGAGAGATAGAGACAGAGTGTGAGTGGGGAGGGGCAGAGAGAGAGAGAGAGAGAGAGAGAGAGAGAGAGAGAGAGACAGAATCCGAAGCAGGCTCCAGGCTCTGAGCTGTCAGCACAGGGCCCGACGTGGGGCTCGAACGCACGAACTGTGAGATCATGACCTGAGTTGAAGTCAGACGCTTAACCTACTGAGCCACCCAGGCGCCCTGATAATTAAAATTTTTAACGCAGCCTATTTTTTTAAACTTTCCAAATATTGATTCTCTACGTATGACTGGATGGTATTTTGAAGTATTAATTTGTGCTCTTCTGAGTGAATTTTTCTTTGTCCCTTTATTAAAGTAGTTGGCATGGTGCTTCATTTCTCAGAATGGGTATGTAGAAACATTGAATGCATTAGTCACCTAGAAAATGTCCTGGAATTTGTTTTCTAATAATCTCAGCATATGGAAAAATATAGGATCTGAGGGAAAAAGAGGTCTAAGGAAGCGGGAGACATAAAAGGTCTCCATAAGGCTCAGAGACACTCCCCTAGCTGTTGAGAGGAAAGACATGTACAGGCTCTGGAATGGTAGTAACCGGGGTCCTATTTTCTGATGGTTTCCTGGTGGAAGCAATGAGACCTTAGAAAGGTAAACCCACAGAACGCATCTGTGGATATATTAACAAGGGCATCAACAACTGTCTCTCACATATGATCACCATACACCAGCTGACACCATATGAAGTCAACAAATCTCCCAGACCTGATGGTCAAACACAAATAGGTAAATGGCATATCTCTACAATCAAGTTTATAGAGTGTGATTGATGACCAGAGAGCCTGCCTCACCCCATCCAGCTGCATGGACCCATTGTAAGGATCAAGAATCTTGAACACGATGTCGGCTTGAGGATTGGGAAGTTCCAATAGTGACTAAGATTAAATTTGTTCTAATTTAATGGGATATAAATTAGATAACAGAACTCAATTTAGAAAATGCGGTGCCCTGGATGGCGCAGGCGGTTGAGTGTCCAACTCTTGATTTCAGCTGAGGTCATAATCCAAGAATCATGGGATTGAGTCCTGGGTCCAGCTGCAGCCTGTGCTTGGAGCCTGCTTAAGTTTCTCTCTCTCCCTTTGCCCTGCTCTCACACTTGCTCACTTGCTCTCTCTCTCTCTCTCTCTCTCTCTCTCTCTCTCAGTCTCTATCTCTCTCTCTGTCTCTCTCTCCCAAGTAAATAAATAAATAAATGATAAAACATAAAATAAAATGCATTTTCCACATATCTTACTGTTTTTAACTGAGAGTTTTACTTTTTATAAAACCAGTCATATTCATACCATAAAGTATTACCCTACTTTAAAATATATTGTACTTTTTAGATTTTTTAATATGTAATTTAATCATGTTTTTGATAAGGATGGTAGGAAGTATTTAAACCATATTCGCATTTTCTGTCCATGTTCGCAGGGATGTTACCATGTTAAAGATGACAAACATACCTCAAGCCTAGAGTATTGTTTTGTTACACAGTATGTGCTAATACAAAGCCTGGAATTAAGGCCTAAAGACATGAATTAATTTTTAAAAAATGAGATCTTACAAAAGACCTCATTACACTTAGAATGTCTAAAGATTGCAAGGAGCATCTTAGATTCTACAGTCTTTCCTAGATTTCAAAGATTCAACAGTTTATAGTCTCCTGTATTCCTTTCCTCTCATGAGACCAAATGCTTTGGAGAAATGACCTCCTAATGTAGTAAATTGAGATCTAACTACTAATTACTAATTGTTATTGCAATTCTTGACCTGATCTCCAGAGCTGGAAATCAAATCCTTGTCCCTGGAGTGTAACCAGATCTAATAGGCAGCTTCTGAGTTGACGCAGAAAGAAGGTATTAGCAAATGAGTGACTTCTAAAGTGTTACCTTAATGAACAGCATTTGATGTAATGTGTTTTGAAGCTCAAACTAGGTGAATGTACCTTCCTTTTCACTGATAGTAGTTAAGTACAAAATTTCTCTATTCCTTTATTTAGAATGAAGAAGGATATTAGTGAAAAATGTATAAGAAAGTTCCCTATTGGTACATTTTTAATAGCTTCAAGCTGTTAGCAGTTACATTGTCCCTAGGTATGGGGTGGCACATGTTATGGTTAACTGATGAGCACAGAGCCTCTTTTGACATACAGACATTTTTCTGTTACTGGTATCAGCCCTGAAAATGTATTTCCAAGCAATTAAGCCTTAACTCCTGCTGGTTTGGAAGCCATGAACCTTCAAATTCCCATTCAAATTATTCAACACCTACCACTGGTGGGAAAAAAAAAATACAACTTCATTAGTAAAAGCCACACAGAAATCTATTGATAAGTTTTTAAAGTTTCTTTAAAATGGGAAAAATGCAAAAGTGTTCAGATTGTAAATTAGCCACACAACTCCAAAATGACCTCACTTTCTTTTTTTCATAACTGCAAGGATTTACTTTATGGGGTCTTAGGTTTAACAACATAGTTCGCAAAGAATGTGGACACCAAAATAAATATGTGAAAAGGTTATATGTAGGGAAGCAGGGAGAAAGCCAGGGCAAAGGAAGTAGGATTATTTCAAAACTGTGTAGTTTCAACTTTTTTCAAAATTCTGTACGTACTAGATATTCTCTTGGCAATTCTAAAATTAGAACAAGGATAGTGGAATTTTCCAAGTAATTCCCATCATGTTTATGGACTATTTATTCTTCCCCTTCTCATTTTCCCTGAAGTGTTGTGGAGACGTTCGTACATGAAACTGTTTTTTTCTCTCCAAAAAGAATAGCACAGGAAAGTAATGTGAGGTGGGAACGGAAAGGAACTCTCATCAGTAATAGTTTTGCATAGTATTGGGGGATATCATAAGGATATATTTTTATTCTAGGGAATTGTATTATTTTCACTCCCTACCACATCAATTTGTTCCAATATCACATAAGCAGATTTTCCTCTACAAAGGTAGCATTATATTTTGAAAACATATGATGTGAACTAGACTTCATAACATAATAGTGAGAACTGGGGGTGTAACTTTACCGAATTATTGATGGTGAAATGCTCTGCTAATGGTCTCCATTATATCTTCTGTTTATATTATACTCCTTGATGGAAGTTTGATATTTTTGTTTCGTATGTAAACCTAAAAAGTTTCTTTTTTTTTGTTTGTTTTATTTTTGGGACAGAGAGAGACAGAGCATGAACGGGGGAGGGGCAGAGAGAGAGGGAGACACAGAATCGGAAACAGGCTCCAGGCTCCGAGCCATCAGCCCAGAGCCCGACGCGGGGCTCGAACTCACGGACCGTGAGATCGTGACCTGGCTGAAGTCGGATGCTTAACCGACTGCGCCACCCAGGCGCCCCGATTTAACTTTCTTTAAAAATGAAACTTTTTAGGGGCGCCTGGGTGGCGCAGTCGGTTAAGCATCCGACTTCAGCCAGGTCACGATCTCACGGTCCGGGAGTTCGAGCCCCGCGTCGGGCTCTGGGCTGATGGCTCGGAGCCTGGAGCCTGTTTCCGATTCTGTGTCTCCCTCTCTCTCTGCCCCTCCCCCGTTCATGCTCTGTCTCTCTCTGTCCCAAAAAAATAAATAAACGTTGAAAAAAAATTTTTTTTAAAGAAAGTTAAATCATTGTAATGTGAAGTTCTGCCTAGGTAGATGTCCTTCTCTTTCTCTTTTTTCTTTTTAATGCTTTAAAAGCTCTGCAGTTGCTAGATGATCTAGGTCCATTGTGTTAAACATTCTCTCATTTAGGCTTTAACTTCGGACTTTGAGTTGTTAGTCTTTCATTCTCACAATAATAGCATATTACCATATTTTTAGCTCTTCAGGTGGAAGTTAATATAAATATACTACTGAATTATCTTGATAACTTCCTGGGTAAATCTTTTAAGGATAAGAAAGGAGAATGAGCCAAGTAGAATATCTATGACAAAGCAGTGGAATATATCCCATTAGAATAAATCTCTATTTTAAGTGTATTATCTCAATCAGCTACCAGGAATTATCTTTATGGCATCAGCATGGAAATGAGCCTCACTGGTGAGTTAACTGATATTTATAAGGGTTGATCAGAGCAGATTTGGAAAGTAGCAAATGTTTGTCATCTGTTGCCACTTTCCCCACTGTTGCTTTTATCCATGGCCTTTTAAATGTTCTATAAAACTTTTTATTAAAGTTTACCAAGGGTCCTCTGCAGAACTGAAAAATAACAAATGAGTGATAACTCCTCTCCAGAAACTTAGAGTCTCCTCAGGGAGATAAAACAAGCAGTAGTAGTAGCAGTCGGGACAGTACCCACATAAAGGAAGAGAGACTTCATTTATATATCAGTTGTTGCAGTAAAGCTTCAGAGAGGAAGTGGGATTTAAAGTGGGTACTGCATGATGGCTGGAACTGCCCCTGAGATGGATTAATTGTATCTGTGGGGAAGGTAGTTAGGTGCAGAGGGATTACTCAAGATTCATTGCTAGAGTCATAAAGGAGAAGTTCATTGAAGCCTGACTGTGAAGGGCACTGAATATCAGTTTAGAGTGTTTCATTTTTTTTTTCTTAGAAACAAAGTAGAATATTTAATTATGTTGAGTCTAGATTAACATGACAAATACTTTGCCCCACAAGTTTAATCTTCCAGGGGAGACATTTTGCCGGAGAGATAGCGGAAGTAGAAAATCTGTGAAAGTATTCTAGGTATGAGATGCTAAGGCTCTGAACAAGCACAGTGGCAGAGGGGATGGAAAAGAGGAGAGGGGACCTTTTAGAGGGGACCTTAGAAGAGTGTAAAATACTTGGTTATTGATCCTATAGACAAGTTAGAGAAACTAACCAACATGAATCTTTGCAACTGAGAGAACAATAATACCCTCAGAGACGTTGCATATGATAGGGTGTTACATTACGATTGAAGTTTCAACAAACACAGAGATATAATGGATGATATGTACAATATCAGTGAATCTGATACACATAATGATATATGGAAGAAGTCAGCCCTGAAAGAGTACGTATGATATCACTCCATTTACATGGAGTTCAAAAGGAATCTAAGTGAATCTGTGGTGAAAACAGACTACGTGTTAATCTTGGTGGGTACTGACCAAAATGGGTAACAGGGAACCTTCTGAGGTTCTGAAAATGTGCATTTTGCTCTGGGTTGTGGTTATGTAGGTATAGATCCAAGTAAAAATTTATCAAGCTGTACCTTTAAGGCTTGTGCATTTTACTGTATGGAAGTGTTCAGCCAAAAATACATGCAAAAAATTTATAAAGAAATGTCAGGAAATTAATACAAATATTATTTTTCTGAATTTTGTAATATTTGAATTATTTGCCATCATTTACTTTTTTTTGAATTTTACAATTTGTAATTTCTCATTTATACTAAATACTTTCGAATCTAAATTAACAATGCATAATAGATATAAAATGCCAAAGGGAAGTGTCAAACCTTTACTTGCAGATATTCAAAGGAAATCTGTGAAAACCATTTCCGTGACCCTTGGACCCTTCAGTTAAAGTCAGGATATAGAAAGGAAGGATATATAGATGATAAAAACACTTTTGAAATTTTTTTTTATATACAGAGCTGTTGCCATTCTCTGAATGTCTGTTCCTCCAAATTTGGGTGGAGGTTGGGGGGAGGCACCTACCTCCTTTATGCAAACTTAATTAGAAAATTGGCAAAGAAAATGCACAGGCATTTCACTAAAGAGGATATACAGTTAGTAGATAAGCACATGAAAATACGCTCAACATCATTAGCATTAAGTAAGTGCAAATTAAAACCAAGTGAGATTTTACTACAAACCCTCAAGAAATAGGAAACAAAAGAAGAAACCACCAAAGGAGACCAAGAAAGACAAGTAGTAAGAAGAGTGCTGTGTAGCCATATGAAGAAAGTGCATTAATGGCATTGACTGTCCAGAATGCTGCTGAGGGGTCAAGTAAGAACTGAGACTTAACCAATGGATATGATCTGCTTCTGTATTACACTGCCCAGCAATGCCTCAATACATTAACGCACAGGGCAGCAGATAGAATCTCTAGAAATACAGGCTTGTTGGGAGGTGGAAATACAGTGCTCCACTTTAATATTTTGACTTATAATAAGAATGTATATTTTATCTTAGTTGCCATTTCTAGCAGAGTTACTAAAATCTTTGGAATGTCCTCAATGATGAGTGACAACAGGTGTCTTTTTTATGTTAATGAAGGGGACATTTAGAAAGCATCTAAAGGCTGGTGGAGTGAGGAGCCAACCATATGAAAAGAGGGTTGGAGTTTTCAGTCTCACCCCAGATTTCTGCCCCAGACCTCTGAGGAGGGGAAAGGGGCTAGAGAAGGAGTTCAATCACTAATGACGAATGGTTTAAACAATCATGATGATGCAATGCAGCCTTCATGAAAACACAAAAGAATGGGTTTCAGAGGGCTTCTGGTGAATACCTGGTGGAGGTGCTGAGAGAGTGCATACTTGAGGAGGGCATTGAACCTTCAGGCCCATTCCCCATATCTTTTTTTTATGTATTTCTTTAATTTGGCTCTTCCTGAATGATATCATTTTATAATAACCTAATAATCTAGTAAGTAGGGTGTTTCTCTGGGTTTTGTGAGCTGCTCTCAAAAATTAATTGAACCCAAGGAAGTAGGTCATGGGAATCTTCCACCTACAGACAGTTGATCAGAAGCACAAATGGCAACCTAAGCTTGTGAATGGTATCTGACCTACAGGGTGGGCAATAGTCTTATGGGACGGAGCCCTTAACCTATGGGATCTGATGCTCTATCTGGGTAGTGTCAGAATCAAGTTGAATTGTAGGACATCCATCAAATCAAAAATTACTTGATGGTGTAGGAAAACTCACCTGCCAACACACTGGAATTGGACCCAGATTTTTTAACCAGTATCCCAGGAAATGCAACGTAACAACGGACTATATGTATGGGGTGGGGGTGGGATGTCCACTCAGCTTCTTGCCATGACCTGTTTCAAGTTACTGAGATGATTTAATTGAACCTGGAATTGGGGAGAGATGTGCCTTGGCTCCAGCACACTAACTCCAGCACACAATGTAGAAAGATGTGAAGACCTCAGTCATCGTGTATGCTAATAAAAACAGCACATTAGTTTAAGCAGAAGTTCAAGGTAATGCTTTCCTATGGTCCTCTCAGGGAGTAGATATATGTCACACCTACTGACAAACATTTCCATTTCATAATGAACATTAGCTCTATTCATATGTGATAATAAACAATGCTCTATTTCTTTCTCAAATGTAAACTTTCATTTGCATCTGTTAATGTTAAAACTGTCGGTTATTTTACCAGTAAAAATGGGATTATTTGGGAATAGCACAGAATTACAATTTGGTATATGCAAACTATTGTAAAACTACAGGCAGGTCCAGAGAACAATGGTGAGGAATGCTACTTCATAGGGGAATGGGGGATTTGGGAGTGTTTCTTATAAACAAGTTCATTGGAATAAACTGTTCAAAGAATAGTGGCTTTTCATTGGCTGAGTTGTGGCAATTTGTCATTGGCTTCTTGTCAGGCAAGAAGATCTTTCTTCTTCCTGCTAGGGTAGTACAGGTAGTACGGTAGATTTCTTCCTGTTGGGAATGTAGGGTATACCACATCTTCTTTATTCATCCATCCATCTGTTGATGGACACTTGGGTTGCTTTCATATTTTGGCTATTGTAAATAGTGCTGCCATAAACACAGGGATGCATATATGTTTTTGAATTAGTGGGTTTTTTTAAATTCTTTTGGTAAATACCCAGTAGCAGACTTACTGGATCATATGGTAATTCCATTTTTAATTTTCTTTGAGGAAACTCCATACATACAATTTTCCACAGTTGCTGCACCAGTTTGCAGTCCCACCAACAGTGCATGAGGGTTTCTTTTTTCTCCACATCCTCACCGACACTTGTTTGTGTTTTTGATTTTAGCCTTTCTGACAAGTGTGAGATGATATCTTGTGGTTTTGATTTACATTTCCATGATGATGAGTGATGTTGAGCATTTTTTCATGTGTCTGTTGGTCATCTTTATGTCTTCTTTGGAGAAATGCCTATTTGTGTCTTCTGCCAATTTTTAACTGGATTAGGTTTTTGTGTGTTGAGTTGCATTCTTTATACATTTTGGATACTCTTTATTGGATATGTCATTTGTAAATACTTTCTCCCATTCAGTAGGTTGTCTTTGAGCATTGGTAATTGTTTCCTTCTCTGTGCAGAAGTTTTTTCGTTTTGATGTAGTCCCAATACTTTATTTTTGCTTTTGTTTCCCTTGCCTGAGGAGACACATCCAGAAAAATGTTCCATGGCCGATATCAGGGAAATGATTGTCCTTGCTCTCTTCAAGGATGTTTACAGTTTCAGGTCTCACATTCAGGTCTGTCATCCATTTTGGGTTTATTTTTGCATATAGTGTGAGAAAGTGATCCAGTTTCATTCTTTTGCATGTAGCTGTCCAGTTTTCCCAACACTGTTTGTTTAAGAGGCTGTCTCTTTCCACTGTATATTCTTGCCTCTTGTCAAAGATTAGTTGACCACAGAATCATGAGTTTATTTCTGGGCTCTCTATCCTGTTTCACTGTTCTATGTGTCTATTTTGTGTCAGTACCATACTGTTTTGATTACTCCAGCTTTGTAGTATATCTTGAAGTCTGAGTTTGTGATACTTTCAGTTTGTTCATTTTCAAGATTGCTTTGGCTTTTGGGGGTCTTTGTGATTCCATACAAATTTTAGGATTGTTTGTTCTAGTACTGTGAAAAATGCTGTTGGTATTTTGATAGAGATTGCATTAAATCTATAGGTTGCTTTGCATAGTGGACATTTTAAACCCATGGACGTCTTCAAACCCATGGACTAGAATATCTTTTGTTTGTCATCTCCAACTTCTTTTATCAGTGCTTTATAATTTTCAGAGTACAGGTCTTTCACTTTCTCAGTTAAGTTTATTCTTAGGTATTTTATTATTTTTGGTGCAATGTAAGTGGGAGTGTTCTCTTAAGCTCTGTTATTTCATTATTGTATAGAAATGAAATGTAACTCCGTATATTGATTTTGCATCCTGTGATCTTACTGAATTCATTTATCAATTCTAGTAGTTCTGGTGGTCTTTAGGATTTTGTATATAGTATCATGTCATCTGCAAATAGTGAAAGTTTTACTTCTTCCTTACCAGTCTGGATGCCTTTTATTTCTTTTTGTTGTCTAATTGGTGTGGCTAGGATTTCCACTACTCTGTTGAATAAAAGTGGTGAAAATGGCCATCCTTGTCTAGTTCCCAACCTTAGGGGAAAAGCTCTCAGTTTTTCACCACTGAGTATGATGTTAGCTGTGGGCTTTTCATATATGGCCTTTATTATGTAGAGATATGTTACCTCTAAACCTACTTTGCTTAGGATTTTTGTCATAAATGGATGTTGTGCTTTGTCAAATGCTTTTTCTGTGTCTATTGAAATGACAATACGATTTTTATCCTTTCACTTGTTGATATGATGTGTCACATTGATTGATTCGTGAACATTCACCACCTTTACATCATAGGAATAAATCCCACTTGATCATGGTGAATGATTTTTCAATGTATTAGGTTTGCTAATATTTTGTTGAGGATATTTGCGTCTATGTTCATCAGAGATATTTTGCCTTTAGTTCTCTTATTTTGTAGTGTCGTCTGGTTTAAGTATCAGGGCAATGTTGGCTTCATAGTATGAATTTGGAAGCTTTCCTCCTTCTATTTTTTAGAACAATTTGAGAAGAATTGTTATTAACTTTTTTTAAATGTTTGATATTATTTGCCTGTGCAATTATCTGGCCCTAGACTTTTTGTTTGTTGGGAGATTTTGATGACTGATTTAATTTCATTACTGGTAACTGGTCTGTTCAAATTTTCTGGTTTTTCCTGATTCTATTTTAGGAAATTATGGAATTTATTTATCAATTTCTTCTACATTGTCCATTTGTTGGCGTATTATTATTCATAATACTCTTTTATAATCAATTGTTTGGCTCCTTTCTACATTTCTGTCATCCCTGCCCTCTTCAGTGTGTCCTCTTCTTCACATTTTGCTGTGGAGAGTCTATTCTGCAAGTCTTTAGATCGTTTTGTGGGCTATTTACACTTTTGAAAGTGTTATGTAGTTGTATCTGTGGGACAAGGTGAGCCTAGGATCCTTCTACTCTGCCATCTTCCTTGGAAGTCTTCCCCTTCTGATTCCATTTTAAATTAGGTTTCCTTTTATTAAGTTTTGCTATATATGTAAAATATTCATATATTTATTACAATATATATTGGCATTATGTTATATGTATATTTATATATTGGTTATACAATGCATTTGTTATATATACATAATATATATTATATATATTATATTATATATATACATATACATAATATATATGTATTATATACATATATACATAATATATGTATTATATATTATATAATATATGTATTATATATTATAATATATATGTGTATATATACATATATATATTATATGTATATATAATATGTATATGTATATATATAATATATAATACATATATATTATATATATTATATATTATGTAATTATATAATTAATATATATTTATATATTAAGTAAATATATTATAAGTATATATATTATGCAATTATAGAATTAATTTGGAACTGCTATTTTCTTTTTTTGTTTGTTTGTTTATTTTTGAGAGAGAGATAAAGTGTGAGCAAAAGGGGGGCAGAGAGAGAGGGAGACACAGAATCCAAACCAGGCTCCAGGATCTGGGCTATTAGCACAGAGCCTGAAGCGGGCTGGAACTCACTGACCCTGTGATCATGACCTGAGCAGAAGGTGGATGCTGAACGAGCTGAGCCACCCAAGTGCCCCAAGGAACTGCTATTTTCGTACATACATCTGCAAGAAAAAAAGTTTTATGTTGGTGAGGCTTATTTTTGAACCAGTTTTATCATGTCTTTTGGAAAGCAAAATCCTACCATCATTACTACAGCAATGAAAGTAGGAGAGTACGTATAGGTACCCTTTTATTTATGAAGGGCATCATGAAGTTGAATTTGGAATCTCAGGAAAGTAATCTTTAAGAACAATTTCACAGCCTCTTTTTATAGGCCATTTCTCTTTTGGAAAATGATCACAGTATTACAAAGTGTCTTACAGAAATAGATTTGAAAATGTTGAGCATTCAACAAAATGTTGGGCAACTGCTTTTGTATACCTTTCTCAATTTCTATACATTCCTTGGAAATATCTTATAGTATCCAGCATTCCCAACCCCCTTATGAAAACTGAAAGCTAAAAATTCCATAAGAGGTAGAGAAAGTGTGACATAGGCCTCTTTGACTCAACTATCTAAAACGGTTTCGGGTTAGAATTTGTGGAAGCAATTAATCATCTGGTTGCTCACATGTTTTTTAAGTTATGAGAAACTAGTGTGATTGGTAAAGCAGAAATTTCACTTGAATTTTAAAAATACAAGTCAAAATATACATATTTAAAAAAATTATTTTCTAAATTTTACTATTTAACCTGGGTTAAATATTTGTCCAAGGAGAGAGAATAGTTTATCAGGTACTAGCAGTTTTCCAGGACAAAAAGAAAAAAAGTAAAAGAAAAGAAAAAAACACTCTGCAAGACAATATAACATAAATGGAATATATGTTTACTCATTCGTGGTTCTGGAAGGAAATAGAAAAAAAGAAGTTTTTCCAGTGTTTATTCCTACAATGATTCCATCTTAGCATTTCATTAGCAAGAGTCACTTTTGGTACTCAGATTTAGAAATGAAATATTTTGTCATAAAATTGATTATTTCTTCCTCCTTTATATTCTTGCTGAGAAGTTTCTAAGCTTCCTGGAATTTCTATTAAGTATTTTAGATATTCCCATAAAATTCTGAATTGCTAAAGCTTCTGATGATAAAGTGAGCTTGAGTTAAATAGGTAGTAGCCTAAACCATTTCAAAATTTCCATTTGGTTTATGTGCTTCGTCTTTAAGTGTCATGCACACACTGCCTTTCTTCTGTGAATATTTTAATTTCCTTTCTTTTCTAAAATGGGCTATATAACCAAATTTCCCTAATAGGCTTTGGTGAGACAGCTGATGAGATAAGACAGTATAGTGCTGTGCAACTGCTTAATACTAATATTTTTGTTATTAAGACATCTATATTGAATTCTCTTTAATGTTCAAGGATCCTTGCCTCATTCTGTCAAACTATTCCCCACTAGCCTCATTATTTCTCACAGCAACCCAATGAGATTTTAAAGTGGCAACCACTACTGTTTTATTTCAGTAATGGGAGAAACTGAGGCAAAAAGTGCATAAATGCATCGCACTGCCAGTGGCAGTCGTGGGAACAAAATCAGTGTTTCTAATTTTCCTGCCAAAAGCTTACTCCAGAAAACTCAAGGAATTTCTTTGTTTAAAAAAAAAAAAGGCAGGGGGGGGGACATACATTAGTATAATATTATAATTACTGTATGTTCTGAGGCATAATTTGTGTTTCTGAAAAATGTCTATAAGGTATATTACTTCTAATAATACATTTATTATTTAACAACTGTGTAGAGAATTTCTAATGATTACATGTAGAATAACTACAAAACAACACATTATAAGAAAAAGCACATATAGAATGAACACATTATTTTGAATTAATCTTTATATTTCAAAGTATAAATTATCACTTTGTAAAGTAGTTATATTATTTTCCTCAACCCCTCTGACACATACATCTACACACTCCTAATTCTTTTGCTCAAAAGGACTTTAAAATACAACTTTAATTGTTAATTAATTCTAAACAAATAAGCAGAAAGACATCACCGTAAACTGACCAACAGATAGTAGTGCATAAGCTTAATACAGTTTCTGTTTAAGTGTGAAATATAATGTCTTAACTGTCTAAAATACAGAGTTTGGGTTTATTGAGCTATGTGACTGCCTTTTTGAAGATTTCATCTTGACTAATGAGACATTAAAGCATTGTGGACTCTTCGCTTAATTGAAATTACCTTGTCCTGCTGGACATTAATAACATGTATGACTTATAAGTTGACTTCAACCCCCTTTTCTAGACAGTTAAATCACTTGTATTTTCCATATTTTCCAGGTGTGAAATCCCCATAGCTGATAAGCGTATAATATGACTATAGAAGTTTATTGTAGGAACTTTTGACAATAAACATACTCAATTATGTCCAATTTAATTCTACTTTATTTATGCAAAATTTAATCTTGGTTTTTCAGAATCTCCTGGTTTCATTTCCTCGTCCTTGAAAAGCAGTTATACTTTATTTAATCAGCATTACTGAAGAATTGTTAATTCTCTTACTCTTGTTATTCTGCTATGGGACTCTGTTTTTAGCATATCAAATAATTGTTTCTTATAAGCTTAGCATTTTAAATCCTATCAAATATTTTATTATCTATGGATTTGGAAATATGATAGAATACGTTATTTTTAGCACAATATTTTATATTATTTATACAAATGGGGGTTGCCTTTCCTTAGTTTTTATGGTATCATCTGATAGGAATTCTTGCTGAGATTTCACATTCAATTTTAATTTCTATATGCTCATTTAAAAATTAGAAATAATTTCATTTATGTGCACATCTTTATTTCCCTTTTTCATGCCACAGTAATTTTTTATTGTGATTTAAAAAAAATCACACATAACATGAGCTCTACCCTCTTAATGTATTTTTAAGTGCATAATACAAAATTATTAACTGCTAGCATAATATTATACAACAGATATGTCGAAATTTTTCATCTTTCATGACTCAAACTTTTTCCCTACTGAACAGCAATTCCTCTTCCCCCTGTTCTCTAGTGGTTGCCATCTTATCCCGTCTCTCTTTTATGTCATTTCTTTTATTTATTTATTTTTATTTCTTTTGTGGCAGGCCCCCAGTGGCTTTTATATCCTTCAGTCTTCCAATGCTTGCACCATGTTTTATTTGTGTGACATAATTAAGGGAATAGTGTTATCATGTAGTAAAATATCCATAAATATTGGTGCATAAATGGTCACAGTGTCTTCTCATGTGCGAGACACCCTCTCTTGTCCTCCAACTTTAATCCCTCCTACTACCACCATGATTCTAAGAGGGATTTGTCAAGTCCTGTTTCTCTTGGATACTGTTTTAAAGATGAAGGTTAATGAGTGAGAACAAGAACCAGAAGAGCTGAAAATCTGAATTGGCACTGTAAAGAACAATTGAGAAATGTAGATCTAGAAAGAGTTGGAAAATTTATCAGGAACATTAAGAGGCAATGTGTACTTGATGAAAGGTGGGGCTTTTAAGAGTTTTAGATTTTTGAAATGTGAGTTGAAAATATTTTGCAATGCACAGTGAATCCACTCCTCTCTGAAATTTTTCTGGGAAGACAAATTAAGATTAAAATTGCTTCTATTGGGTTTTGGTTGATAAACTATTGTTTATTGAATTTGAAAAGCTATGCATTTGGAGGGGTAGTTGATTAGGATTTTACACATAAGGTAATTTACTGTACATCCTGCATGTATACATGAGCCAAAACCTTGACCACCAGTGACTAATGAAAGAAAGGGTACATGCATGAAAAGTGATCATGCTTCTTGTAATATAACAGCATTGTCAGAGGAAATTTCACAAACTTCTCTGAATTATACCATTGGAGGACAAATGTATTTGCAGGAATGGGATGGCCCAAAAAGAGAACTAAATGTATGAAGTTTCCTAAATTAAAGAAACCCAAGACAATCCCTTACAAAAATGTAAAATGGACATCAGTTTTATTTCATTCTTAACAGACTCTCATTTTCATAGAAGGTAGAATCCTATTGGATGGAAATAAATGAAACTTAGTTGCTTCTATCCAACATTCCTACACAGAGCTGATACCTTGAGTTTTTAGGTGCTGTTGTTAGGATTAACTAATTTCAACCCAAAGAGGGATGTTGTCAGAAGATTAAAAAGGAAAAAGTGATGGTAAGGAAAAAGAAAAATTTGGTCAATACTAGAGTGCTGGATATATATACATGTTTCACCTCTCTTATAAACATACACACACACACGTTTGGCAGAATTAATTAAGTTGCTCTGTTAATGAATCTGTGCAACTGAACTTTTATCTTGTCTGTATCTTTCAAGTCATGATCTCAAGGTTCGTGAGTTTAAGCCCTGCGTCAGGCTCTGTGCTGACAACTCAGAGCCTGGAGCCTGCTTCAGATTCTGTCTCTCCGTCTCTCTCTGCCCCTCCCCCACTCACACTCTGTCTCTCAAAAATGAATAAACTTCAAAAAAAATTTAAAAAATCAATTAGCTTGAAGTCAATAAGGAGAGATAATCTATAAAAACTTCTTGAGTTTGATCTCAATTCTCCTTCGGTTTTGGAGACTCCTGGATGAACAGTCATTACCTCTTGAAAAAAGAACTTGGTAATCAGAAACATGATCCCCTTAAACCATCCCCCTTCTAACTTACATATGGAATACCCTTGCCATTGGCAGAGATTCTGGCTCTTTAATAGAAACAAACTAATAGAGGATGGAGACTTGCCTAGCAATAATTGCTAGAGCCAGCTTAGCTTTGAGAACTTCTCAGTCAAGAATATGCCTCATTCACTTTTGTGAATGAATAAACAAATCAAAGAATCTGTTATTCTCAAGATTTTTACCTCGTAGATACAATCTTATAGCAGTTCTTCTCTCAAAATCAATGAAATCTGAAAGTTAGACTGTGCTCTGAGGTATATTGCTAGGTAGTTGCTCATTTGTTTATAGAAATTACTAGACTATTAGAGGTAGATAAAATTAAATACCAGAGCCTCACATTCTAAATTGGGGTGTTTTGCAGAGAGTTGAACCCTATCCTCTACTCCTTTTCTTAATTACAAGTTATAAATCCGTGCAATGAAAGCAGTGTTTCCATTTATCTATTTGGTGTACTTAGGTAGTTGAATTGAAAGATATAAGGTGAGATAAGAAAGAAGTGAAGAGAATTGCAGACGGAGGCAGATACAGAAGATTGCCTGGGGAGTTGCAGGATATTCTGATTCGAGTTGGAGAGGAGAATGGAGGGAATAGGGTACATATAACTTACACATTTTGACCAGAGTTTGGGGTAAGTGTAGAAAAGTAGTGGAAGATCAATACTGAATGTTCTCTAACAGAAACATTATAGGCAACTAAAAGTGATGTAAGACCTGGGGAATAAGTGTAAAGCCTTGAGCAGGAGAGGAGAATGATTTAACAAGAATTATATTGAGAAGCTCATTTCCGCTGTTTGCTATAACATGAGTTTATGTAGAGTAAAATGGGAGGCACTGCGACCCTTTGGCAGATCATGGTAGCTGTCCAGCTGGGAGGGCAGATGTAGTGATGGTATCGAGAATGGAAATAAAAGTGACAGATGCTATGGAATTTGGAAATTTTCAGATGAAGGCAAAAGGAGAGCGATAGAAGAATTTACGATGACTTCTAGGCTTCTAGGTTTGAATACAGTGCCTTTATTAAACAAAAATCAGAAAGAATTACTTTTAAAAGTCAATGATTAAGTCTGATTTAGTATCAACAATGTTTATGGTGGTGATAAAATATCTGAAGTTAGGTGTTTATCTGGCCTTTAAAGACCCAGGATAATGAGTAAATAGAATGGTTCAGCTAGGTTTACAAATAAGATACACATTAGCTTAGAATTGATAAATTAATTTTTAATTGATAATTTGAAGACAGGGTAGAAAGAAGAAAAGAAACTCTGAAAAATGTTATTTTAGGCAGGAGACCATTTCTTTGTCCTGTCTTTTGATAGAGGCAGAGTCTTATAAAACCTTATGTCACTGAACACTAAACAAAAGTTGTAATTTCTGGTGACAAAATATTTCATTGGTCAAATTCAGTGAGATTCCATTGGAGGATACATTACTCACAGAAACTAAATGTGATAGTGAAACTGCTTTAAAGGATATTGCACATAATCATTTTTGCATGGGAAAAGGAAATCAGATTAGTGGCTGAGGTTTGAAACAAATTTGAAGCATCATAAAAATCTGTATAATCAAAGCTATAAATTAATCTCTCCCTTTATTTTTGGAAGCCTGATAAACTCTATTATGTAAGGCAGTAGTTGTGTGGGTGGCGTGGGGTAGGGAGTGGTTTACTTAGCAGTTATAGCAGAATATGTTCTTCAGCAATCTGATGTCTTCGTATCTAGAGCTAGTCATACAAAATACAGTTTCACAAAAAATCAGGCCACTTGGCACTCAGAGTGGATATCCTAAGGCCAGTCGCAGAGGTTGGTTTAACTAATTTAATCAACACGTGTTCTCTACTTAAACACTTACCATATCCCTTAGAGGCAATACACATTAATTCTCAAACTTTTGTTCATGGAAATATCACCTGCCTAACTTGTTGAAAATTCAGATGTACCGTATAAATATTATTCTTAGGCCCAGAAATTTTTAGTTGTAAACCAGAGTGATACCCATAATTTTTACATTTTTAGTGTGTGTCCCTGGGTGATTCTGACGCAGGTCTTCTACAGAAGACACCTAAGAACATGAAAGGAAATAAGGCTCAGGCTCTGCCTCCAGTACTTAATATGGAAAAAGCAAACCTGCAGACTATACTAAGTGTTATAGAATGTGATTGTTTAGAAATATATTTAGAGAGAGGTAGGTGAGTTGTGTGAATGGAAATATACATAATCTGTTTTCAGTAGAGGCAAAGGGAAGGCATTACCAACTATATTCATTATAATCACAGAAGTGACTCATGTTTGTCTTTTATATGCATACCTACCCTGATGGTTAAAGAGAAAGATACACAGTGAGGAGAAAGAGCACAGTGAGGAGAATGACAAAAAGCATGGAAATAAAAATCTGTACAGTATGTTGCTAATATACTAGTCACTAAAAATCTATGGCATGGTTTTAATTTGGGCTGTGACAACAGATGAGAGCTGCTATTTTAGGAAGTTTAGATTGGTGCAGTATTGTGTGCATGGGGAGCAACCAAAGGATGGGAGGAGGTGAAGTAGTGATATTAGTGAGGTCTGTGTTTCTGAAAGCTCATTGGCAGTAAACTGGAAGAAGATGCACTGGAAGGCAGGGAAGTGACTTGAGTAAGTCATATACACAAGAAGCGATGCAATCTGAAATTAGAGTATGTTTAGTTCTTGCTGAGAATGAACATATGGCTGTAAGTATCCGTATGTCTACTAAAAGATAAATGATTTAGTTTAGCAATTTCGATGAGGACTATGCTCTTCAAGTGTATTTAAAAATTTGTTTTTAAGCAACAGCTTTTTCCCAATAAAACCTTATATAGAACCACTAAAGTTAGAACAGTAGAGGGCCACCTGGGTGGCTCAGTCGATTAAGTGTCTGAGTCTTGATTTCAGCTCAGTGCATGCATCTCGCGGTTTATGGATTCTAGCCCCTCATCGGGGTCTGCGATGGCAGTGCAGAGCCTGCTTGGGATTCTCTCTCTATCCCTCTCTCTCTCTGTGCCTCCCCTACTTGTGTTCTCTCTCTCTCTCTCAAAATAAATAAATAAACTTAAAAGAGAGGATAGTAGAGATGTTCCGCTTCCAGTGGATGTGGCAAGAAGCACAGGATAGACTCTTTTGGCATGGCCTTCTCTTCATATGGCCTCTTGACACAAGTTTTAAGAAACTTTGTATAATCTTAGCGCTGTGAAAAGTTTGAAAATGACCAGATGAGAGCATTTTGTAGGCATTTGAAGTTTTTAAATTTAGATTATGAGTTAGGCTATGAATTAAGAGGACTATAGGCACATTGTGTTAAGAATGAAACCTTAATGGGTACCTGGGTGGTCGTCAGTTAAGGCACTGACTCTTGATTTCAGCTCAAGTCATGGTCTCATGGTGGTAACATTGAGCCCCATCTTGGGTTCTGTGCTGATAATGCTGAGCCTGCTGGGATTCTCTCTCTTGAAAATAAATACATTAAAAATAAGGGGGGGGATGAAACCTTAAAGCCGTATGCAAGAGAAACCCATTGTGTATATATGTGTGTGTGTGTGTGTGTGTGTGTGTGTGTGTGTGTATGTACATATATATGGAATGTATGTGCATATTCCATACAAGACATAAGATGCAAAGTTGATTAAAAAAAAAAGGCAGGGGTGGGATATTACTAAATAATTTTCATGGGATTAGACATAACAATTTTCAGACCAACTCATTTTTTATATTTAAAAAGGACTGAATTGTGAGAAAAATATTCTATTTCCATGTCTTTATGTATTTAATAAATATGGATTCCCCTCGCTACAGTCGCAGAAACAAATCACTACTATTTTCTTTTAAGCCTTAGTCTTTTTGTCTTTTCTGTGTAACACTTTACAATAATAGCCTAATCATTCTCAACTCCTTTGGTATTTATTGCAAAGACATTAATTCTGATGGGCTCATTTAGTATTAATGTGGATGTCATAAGTACTTCAGTAGGAATAGGATTTCTACTGGAATTCAGCATTAATTAGCCAGGTCATTACTTCAAAGTGTTACTCTTTCCTTTCAGAACAGCTGCACTTCAGCTTACTCCTTCCTGCAAAGTACATCAAGGCACTTTCTCGTAGAGGGGGCACTTCCAAGTACTTGAATCTATTGAGAGAAAGTTGTAGAAGCGAACAGGATACAATAGATAAGGTGTGGTAATTACCAGACAACTGATTAATAGAAAGCTGATGTTTTAATTGAGTTTCTGTAGTCCCTACAATAGCTTGAATTGAATAAGGGACTTGACTGCATTTTAAATTTTTGTGGAGGATAAAGAAGCAATAGTATTAAATAAAAGGTTCAAATAACTCCAATTTTTCATGGAAAGGTAAAAAGAAAAAGACATATGCACATTAGAAACCATAGCAATAGGGGCATTAATCAGAGATTAGAAATGCTTGTATGTTCATAACTGAAGGTATTTTTTAATGCAAAAAATATGGTTTTGAATTCTGTGGTACTTGTCTGAGCAAATGTATATTTCTTATGTTACTGTAGTGCTATTGTATTAATCTAAGTGTTTCTCGGTATCTTGGAATATTTTTATGTGCATTTATTTTGCCAAGATTAGCCTATTATTCATTAAAATAACTAGGAAGTTTACTGTCTTACCTACCTAAGTGGAATGTCAGCTATATCATATATCTTTATGAAAAGATTTGATAAAATGGAAAATTATTTTAGGGTTACATAAATGGGAGGGGGAATTCACTTTTTCCTCCAGTGACTTTTTGGTAATTAACTCTCTAAGCATTACAGCATTGTAGCAAATGACTTTTAAAAATTCGGAGTCTTATTCAAAACAAGGGTCGCTTTTCATCACCCCCTAAGAATGATATTTTGATGCTTAACTTTAGGGATTACAGATTAATTTCAAAGTAATTCCAGGTTGTTGTTGTTTGTTTGTTTGTTTGTTTTTGTTTTTTTTTTTTTTACAAAAACATCTACATTAGACCTACCTTCAAGTTTTCTATGACCTATCAATGTCCATGGTTAAAGGAATTCATTAACTATAACAAGTAGCTTATTATTTATTTAATGCCACAAAATAACCAAAACAAATTTCTAAATCAAATGAAGGCAGAATTTGTGAACTTCCAAGCAAATTTCCTAATAGGTAAACAAACAAAAAAAGATGTTATTTAACACAAAATAAATAAATATCTTGATTTTGAAATACTTTCAGTTTAGAAACAGAGTTTTGATGGTATAGGAAAAAAAAAAACTACACAGGGTACCAGAATTGCTACATTCTAACTCTCAATCTACCACTAATTGCTTAAATTTGAGGAAGGTCGTCATTAACCAGGATTAAGCCTCCTATCTCCTCTTGGTAACAGGGAGAGGACCAAGATCCTAGATCTCTTCAGTTCTAAAATGTTGTAACAAACATTACCAATGACAAGCTCATATTGATACATTGATGTTTATAAATATGAAACCTTGAATGACATATGTTTCTCCATAATTGGAATTGGAACATTTCATTTGCATCTTAAAAATGTGGAAGGACTTGCCCATAAAACCAGTACAATCCAACGCCTTTTTGAAGAGGTAATTCTTTGACAACATTTTTGCTTTGGTTTGGCTATTGATTTGTTAGGTTTTTACTTGGATCATTTTTTTCTCTCCTACCTCTAAATAACTGCCCCAGTTCTCTTTCTGAGGACCTGATCTCTTGTCACATTCCCTTCTGAGATAATATCATCTGCTCCAAAGGAATTGATAACATTTCCATATTGACAGTAACCAAATAGATTTCTCAAACCTTAAACTTTTCTAGAACTTGCTTCACATCCAACAGCCTTCTTTACTTCTCCAGCTGAATTGCTTTAATAAGGCATCCCAAACTGACATGACTCAAACCAAACACATAATTCCTCTTGCCCCAACCAAACTAGTTCCACTCGTGTTTTCTCTGTCTCTTTAAGTGACACTTCCATTTATTACAGTTACACCTTTGATCTCATACCAAACGTCCAATCCATCATCAGATACAAGAAGGAAGTAATAGCCGGCAAGGGACCAACACCAAGGCTGACAACACCTAAAAAATTGAGATAACTTTTTAAAGCCATACTTTAGAATCCTTTTGATATATTTTGAAGAAAGAAGAATTGGATGGGTAACTTTCTGAACAAAGAAGAGCTATTTCAAGATATGTAGGTGATTATCTCTGGATGTTTTTCCTCTGGGGTCATTTGCTTGATTCTATGGATAGGGCTTAGCCCAAGCAGAGGACTTTCATGGTGTGTATGTGGGTGGAGCAAGAAAGGTAAAGAATACTGGGAAACCAGAGGGGCTTTTACGAGTCCTTCAAGACAGGTATGATAAGATTAGAGAACTGAAAAGGCTTTGGACACATTGCTAATATTTCCTGTAGAACATTTGCTGAAATCTGAGACGATGCATGGATTATAGAGTCAGACTGAACATGTCCAAAAGTCAGAAAAATGTACCCCAAAGTCTCATGCTGTTTAAGATGAAAATACCCATCATGGAGAGGTGGCTTTTTAAATGAAGCAGACAGTTAATGAAAGCCCTAAAAGGAGTAATAAATCACAAGACCTGTGTCCACTTTTTACCAGGGCACTTACAGCATTTGGTACAGCTAAGAGTGAGTATCTGTGCTTGGCTCTTGTAGAAAACCTTCTAGGAACAGATAAGCTAAGAATGACTGCCATTCACACGAGGCTGGAATAACCCTGAAAGAGCTTAAATCATATGACTTATCTCTCATCAATAAATTAGCAAAGTTTAAAACTTTGTGGGGCAGAAAGATAGAGATGAGGTTAAAGCCTCTAAAAGACAGAAGTAAATATCCTATAATCATTTAGGACTAAAGAGCTAAAGAAAAAAGGCCACAACATAGAGGTCAAGCTCCAGGGGGGAGGAAAAAGCAAACTAGACATAGATTGAATTTTAGCCAACTTCCATCCATCCCCAATTAGACTTTAAGAAGAGGCCCTCTACTCTATAAATCTTACTAAAGATAAAAGCAACCCTCTGTTGCAAAAGACACATCATCTGGAAGATCTACAGCCTTTTATTCACAGTATATAAGATTCAATCATTGGTAGATTCAATTAATGATTAAATCATTAGTAGTTTGTTTTATAGCTAACTATTGTAGGAGAAGTAAATAAAAAGAAACCAAATATATAGTAGAAGAAAATCAATAGGTGCAATATATTGTTCTTTAAAAAGATAAATAAAACTGATTAACCCTAAGTAAGAGTAAATAATAAAAAGAAGTAAAATCATAAATTTTCAATATCAAGAATGGCAGGAGAATATTGTTACAAAGCCTGTAGGCATTAAGAAGATAATAAGGCATTATGAACAATTTTAGAAATTTAGGTACGGGGCATCTGGGTGGCTCAGTCGGTTAAGCCTCCAACTTGGGTGGAGGTCATGATCATGAGGTCATGATCTCATAGTTTGTGAGTTCAAGCCCCGTGTCGGCTGTGTGCTGGTAGTTTGGAGCCTGGAGCTGCTTCAGATTCTGTGTCTCCCTCTCCCTTGCCCATGCTCTGCCTCTCTCTCTCTCTCAAAAATAAACATTAAAAAAAAATAAATTTAGATATTTGTAAGGTTAACAAATTCACTTTAATAAAATTGATAATGTATATATAATGGATAAATTCTTTGAAAATACATCTTAACAAAAACTAAAAGAATAAGTACACATTGGAATAGTTTAACTTTTAAAAAATGTGAGCCCTTTATTAAAATCTTCCCACAAATACAGCAGGACCAGTGGTCTTCACTAAGTGTCTTTCAAAAAGTTAGGGAATAAATGAACAGCTTTACACATGTTTCTCTATAGCAAGAAAAGAGTGAAGACTTTTCAGTTTGCATTGTGAGACACATAAAAAGGCCAACATAACATTGTAGAAGTAGAAAATTATACATCAACCTCTTATGCACGATTCTATACAAAAACAATTAGGAAATTGAATCCAGTAATATAGAAAAAAAGTTATATAAAAAAAGTGGAGGTTAATCTAAGAATATGAGTGGTTTAATATTTAAATGTAATTAATATAACTAACCACATTATTGGAACAAAAGAGAAAATTATTTGATCATCTTGATAAATATAAAGGATTTGGTAAAATACAAAACCCATTTATGAAAATCTCTCTTAGCAAACTTGGAACAGAATAGAACTTGTTAACCTGATGAAGGGTGTCACCATATACCTATATGTAAAAACTTTCTTAATGAATGTTTCCACCTGAATCTGGACATCTGCTATCATCATTTCTACTCAACATTATACTCACAGTCCTAGGTAGCACAATTAAGTAAAAAAATAAAGACAAAAATTTTAATGAGAGAAATTTTCACTGTTCAGTGATGATATGACACTATGTATAGGAAATACCAAATACAGAAAAACTCCTAGATGTATTAAGTTTATTAAGCCCACTGTTCAATATAAATGTTAAATAGCATATTTATATACGTGCAATAAATAGAAAATAAACTTTTAAAAATATAACTTAGAATTAAAATCCTTAAAATGCCAAGAAATAAATCTGACAAAAATGTGTTCAGGCCTCTACATTGAAAACTGAAAATTATAAGAGAAACTAAATATATGTAGAAATACACTATATACATGGATTGAAACACTATACAGAAAACTTGTCAGGTAAATTTCCCTATATTAGTCTACAGATTCAGTGCAATTGCAGAGGGTGGAGTCACAAATCAAAGATCATATTCCCCAGGCTTTGAAGTCTAACGTATGGCTGGATTTTGAAATTGCTTGGAACCAATGACTATTCCCCACCCCCCCTTCACTTTCTCTGCTCTTAAATGGGAAATACAAATAACTGTAATCCTATGCATATTTCACCATTGTGCTTGGGGGATCAAATACCTTACTTCTTGAGGATCACAGGTCCATAGACAGAAAAAAATTTCCAGGTTCTTCTGTCATACACCAAGACCTGATTTATATGATGAAATTTGGGACTCTTGAGTTGACGTCCTTATTCATTTCAATTAAATTCATTTTAATTTGATATTTGTATATGTTGTAAGGTAGGATCCTAGTTTCATTCTTTTGTTTATGGCCATCCATTTTCGCAGCACAATTTATTAAAGAGATTATCCTTTTTCCATTGTATATACTAGTCTCCTTTGTCAAATTTAATTGCCCATATATATGTGGGTTTATTTCTAGGTTCACTATTTGGCTCCATTGATCTATGTGTCTGTTCTTATGCTAATACTATACTGTTTTGAATATTTTAGTCTTGTAGTAAAGTTTGAAGTTAGGAAGTGTGATGTCTCCAGCTTTTTAGTTCTTTCTCAAAATTGCTGTGGTTATTTGGGTCTTTTGAGGTTTCATACAAATTTTAGAATTGCTTTTTCTATTTCTGTCAAAAATATCATTAGAATTTTGCTAGAAATTGCATTGAATCTATAGATTTCTTTGGATAGTATGGATATTTGTACAGTATTAGTCTTCCAATCTGAGCATGGAATATTTTCCATTTATTTGTACCTTCTTCAATTTATTTCATCAGTGTTTTATAGTTTCCATGTAGAGATCTTTTAGTTCCTTGTTTAAATTTATTCAAAAAATATTTCATTCTTTTTGACACTATTGTAAATGGTAATGCTTTCTTAATTTCTATATCTGATAGTTATTAATGTATAGAAACAACTGATTTTTATATATTGATATTGTATCCTCCAACTTTACTGAATTTGTTTATTGGTCCAACAGTTTTTCGGTGGAGTCTTTAGGATTTCCTTTATATAATATTATCTGAAAACAAAGACAGTTATCCTTTTTTCTTTCCAGGTTGGATATGTTTTCTTTTTCTTGCCTAATTGCTTTGGCTATAACTTCCAACTACTATACTGATTAAAAGTGGTGAAAGTGGGTACTCTTGTTTTGTTCTTGATCTTAAAAGAAAACTTTGAGCCCTATCCCACCGAATATGATGTCAGATGTAGGCTTGTCATATATGGCCTTTATTTTGTTGAGGTACATCTTTTATATACCCAATATGTTTAGAATCTTTATCATTAAAGGATTTGAATTTTGTCAAATACTTTTCTGCATCTATTGAGATGATCATATGATTTATTTTCCCCTTAATTTTGTTAACGTGGTGTATCACATCAGATTTGCAAATGTTGAACCTTCCTTATATCCCTGAAATAACTCCCACTGGATCATGGTGTATAATCTTTTTATTTATTTATTTGTATTATTTATTTATTTTTATTTTTTGTTGTATGATCTTTTTAATGTACTATCAAATTCAGTTTGCTAATATTTTGGTGAAAATTTTTGCATCTATGTTCATTAGGGATATTGGCCTGTAATTTTCTTATAGTGTCTTTGTCTGGTTTTGGTATAAGGGTGATATTTGTAAAATGATATTGGAAGTATTTCTCCCCTCTTCTATTTTTTTTTTCCTTTTGAAGAGTTTGAGAAAGAATTGGTATTAATTCTTCAAATGTTTGGTAGAATTCACCAGTGAAGACATCTGACCCTAGACTTTTGTTTTTTGGGAGATTTTGGAATACTGAGTCAATCTCCTAACTAGTAATTGCTCCATTCAGATATTCTATTTCTTCATAGTTCAGTTTTAGTAACATGTAAATGATTAGGAACTTACTCATTTCTTCCAGGTGGTACCATTTGTTGGCATATAATTATTCATAGTAGTCACGTTTGATATACTTTCTATTCCTGTGGTATCAGTTATAATGTCTTTTTCATTATTTCTAAATTTGTTTATTTGAATCCTTTTTTTTTTCTTGGTGAATCTAGCTAAAGACTTGTCTGTTATGTTTTCTTAAAAAAAAAAACAAACAATTCTTAGTTCCAGTGATCTATTGTTTTTTAGTCCTTTCTCATTTATTTCTGCTCAGATCACTGTTGTTTCCTTCTGCTAACTTTGGGCTTAGTTTGTTGTTGTTTTCCTTTTTTTCTAATTGCTTGAGGTGTAACATTAGACTATTTGAGATCTTTCATTTTTCTTACTGTATGATATTCGACTATTTGAAATCTTTCATTTTTCTTACTATAACCACTTATCGCTATAAATTTCTCTCAGAACTACTCTTGATGCTTAGATAAAACACATTTAAATTGATTTTAAGTTGATAATGACAACTTCAAATACATACCAAAGCTTTATCTTTAAACACTCTCCCCCAAATTTTATGCTTTTGATATCACAATTTACTTCTTTTTGTATATATTCATTTAAAAATATTTTATAGTTGTTTTTAATACTTCTAACTTTCATACAAGTGTTAGAAGTGATATACCACCATAATATGACAATATTTGAGTATTCTGAATATAAGTAAAACTTTCACCTGTGAATTTTATATTTTCACATTTCTCCTGTAACTAATTAGAGTCCTTTCATTATAGCTTGGAGAACTCCTATTAACATTTTTGTTGTTGTTGTTATTCTTCTAAGCTTTTATACAAAGTCCAGTTTGTTAACATATAGTATATTATTAGTTTCAGGTGTAGGATTTAGTGGTTCCTCACTTACATACAACACCCAGTGCTCATCACAAAAGTGCACTCTTTAATCTCCTTCACCTGTATAATGCATTGCCCTGCCCACCCACCTTCCCTCCAGCAACCCTCAGGTTGTTTTCTATAGTTAAGAGTCATTTCTTAAGACCAGTCTCGTGGTGACGAACTCCTTAATCTTTGATTGTCTGCAGAACTCTTTATCTCTCTTTTAATTTTGAAGGACAAATTTGTTGGGCAGAGTGTTCTAGGTTGGCAGGTTTTTTTTGTTTGTTTTTGTTTTTTGTTTTTTCCTCCAATACTTTGAATCATTCCACACTATTCTGGCCTGAAATATTTTTCCTGAAATATCTGTTCTACTGTTATGGGAGTTCCCTTGTGTGTAGCAAATTACTTTTCTCTTACTGCTTTTCAGATTGTCCTATTGTTTTTAACTTTTGACAATTTAATTACAATATGTATTTGTGGAGATCCTCTTTGAATTTCATCTTATTTGGTACTTATGGGTATCTTGGATCTGGATGTCTATATTCTTTCCTCTGATTAGGGAAATTTCCTCCCATTATTTATTTGAATAAGCTTTTAGCCCCCTGTCTTTTCTTCTAGGATCCCTATAATGCACGTTTTTTGTTTTTTGTTTCTTTTTTTGGTATTAGATGTCCCATAAGCTATGTGTACTCTCTTTTCTTTTCTTTTCTTTTTTCCTTTTTTCCCCCCTTGACTGGATGAATTGAATTGCTGTGTCTTCAAGTTCATTGATCCTTTTTTTTCCTACTTGATCCTCTCTATTGTTGAATGCCTCTGTTGAATTTTTAAGTCCAATTATATTCTTTAGTTCTCTGATTTCTGTTTGGTACTTTTTAAATGTTTTCTGTCTCCTTATTGAAATTTTCGCTTTGTTTATGCATTGGTTTTCTGTCTTTGGTAAACATCTTTATAACTGTTATTTTGAACTCTTTATCAGGTAAATTGCTTATCTGCATTTCTATAAAATGTGTTTCTGGAGATTTATCTTGTGCTTTTTTGGAACATATTCCTTTTTCTCTTCATTCTCCTTTGACTTTTGTTGGCTTCTACACACTAAGTAAAACAGCCACCTCTCCCAGTCTTGATGGAATGGTTTTGCGAAGGAGATGAACTTCATCAATCAGCCCAGTCTGAGCTCCTGGTCATCTCTCACACCTTTGTGGTTGTGCAAGCCGCTGCCTTTGTTCTTAGTGGACCCAATAGTTGAGGTTGTGCCATTACTCCTCACTGCCCCCCAAAAGGAGGGTTGCAGTCAGTAGCTAGATACCATTTGATTAGAAGCTGGATCCCCATGCAGCAGCTTAGAAAGTGTGTAGGTGAGCCCCTTCCAGGGGTAAATAGGAGGTGAGTACTCTGGCCTACTCCTTCTCTACCGATCCCAGGTGTACACCCATGGAATGGTGCTTTGACACCTGTGTAAAAACTATTCTTTGCTCGACATAGTCCTGTGAGACTGATAAATCAATCATTGTTGGTTACCAGAACAAGTTGATTTGGGGGACTGTCCATAGGCAGCAGTTGCAAAGCTGAGGTACCAGACATGTGGACAAGCTCTTTTTAGGGAGATGCTGGCAACTTGGTACTCCCATTATGTGTATTTTGGATCATTTGATGTTATCTCATGAGCCTTTAGGCTTTCTTCATGTTTTATTTATTTATTCTTAAGGTTTACTCTTTTTTCTTCTGCTTGATCAAGTCTATATTGAATCCATTTGGTGATTTCTTTTCAGTTATTTTCCTCAGCTCCAAAAGTGTTTTTTTCGTGTAACCTTTCTCTGTTAAAATTTTTGTTTTTCTAAGACATCATTTTCCTGAGCTTGTTGAGCATTTTTACTATGGCTATTTTGCTTTTTTTTTTTTTTTTTTTTTTTTTGACATGTAATTCATTTGCCTCCATTTCTTTCAGGGTAGATTTCTGGAGATTTATTTTTTTCCTTTTATTGGGCCATGTTTCCTTGTTTCTTTGAGTTCCATATAGCTTATCACTGATATCTGTGCATTTGAAGAAACACCCACTCCTCCAGTCTTTATGGATTGGATTGGCATAAGACCCTAACCAATTAGCTCAATTGAAGATTTGGTTTTCTGAAGCCTTTTCTGTTGATACATGTTCTCTGAGCTTGTGCATATAAATTCCTAATGATCCAGTTTTCTCTCTCTTTTTGGGGGGTTGGGTGGGGAGTTAGAAGCTTTTAATCTCTTGGTTCCTCTTCTGTCTGTCTGCTGTACTGCAGTTCCTCTAAAACATTAGGATGCCATCCAGGTCTTTTTTTGTTCTCAACAGTCCCTTAGCATCTAGGTTGTGCCACATCTTATCAACTTACCAAGTCAGGAATGACAGAAACCAGTCCTTTGGGCAGTCCCCCAAAAAGTTGGAATGTTTGATGTACACTCTACTTCTGTCCCTCTCTCTCAGAAGAGAATCCTCAAGCTGTGTGGCTTTTCCAGTTGCACAAAGCCATGCCAGGCACAGCAAATGACTTGCTATTTCCCTTTGTTCTCAGGAACCTCCATGCCTCCAAACAATGTCCATTTAGTCAGTGCTCCAAGTGAGGCAATACAAGAATCTGTACCTTGGGCAGTTTCAGATGACCAGGAGGTTGAACTCCTGCTCTCCTCTCTCTCTTTCCCTCTGAGGAAGAAGTCACAGGCCAGATAGGACATTCTTGACACTGAGCTTAGCTGGCACGGAGGTGGGACAGATGCAAGGGAACTGAAATTGCTCTTCTTACTTTTCAATGTGTCTGTTCTCATCTTTGCATTTGTCTAGGGACTGTAACTTTCTAACTTAGATTCTGGAATTCACATATAAGTATTTTGGTCAATATATCATTGTTAAATCTGTGTTTCTGTGCGGAAATGAGGGTTACTGGGACTATTCTGCCACCTCAATGATGTCATTCTCAAAGTTACGTTGTTTTAAACAATTAAGTTTGTGGTACTTTGTTATAACAGCAAGAGGAAATTAATACTTAGAAGGTTTCATATATTAAATATTAATACATGTCATAAATATTTATGATTAGCAAGACAGTATAGAATCAATACAATAAATATGAAAATAGATCACTGAACTGATCACGGAGTCCAAAAATGGACCATATATGCCCACCTGGTATATGAGAAAAGTACTGCTGTATTGCAATGGGGAAAAGAATGATCTTTTTCAATAAATTGTGTAGGATAAATAAAGTATCTACTAGAAAAACGTCTTGACCCCTACTTCACACCATACACAAAAATCAATTCCAGATATATAACAGACACAAACGTAAATGGTAAAACAATATTATAAAAGGAAACATTGGAAAGCATCTTTGCAATTTAGGAATAGACAAATATTTCTTAATCAGGCATAGAATGGTTAAATATGACTGAAAATTGATAATAAGACTATATTAAAATAGAAACCTCTATTCATTAAAGTACATCATCAAGGGAGTTAAAGGGCAACTTACCTAATGGAAGAAGACATTTTCAACATACAAAGCCAGCAAAGGATGAACAATCTAGTAAAGCTTTTATAAATCACTAAGAAAAGGCAAGCAACACACTTTTTAAAATAGGTAAAATACTTAAATAGACATTTCACAAAAGATAACATATAAAAAGCCACTAAAGGGGCACCTGGGTGGCTCAATTGGCTAAGTGTCTGACTTCAGCTCAGGTCATGATCCCACAGTTCGTGAATTAGAGCCTCACATCAGGCTCTGTGCTGACAGTTCAGAGCCGGTAGCCTGCTTTGAATTCTGTGTCTCCCTCGTTCCCTGCCCCTCCCTCACTTGTACTCTGTCTCTCTCTCAAAATAAATAAAAACATTAAAAAAATTAAAAGGCCACTAAACGTATGCAAAGTTGTCCCATAAAACTAGTTTCAGGGAAATACAAATTAAAACCAGAATGTGACATTATACTTCCATAACAATGGTTAAAGTGCAAAGGATGAAAAATACCAAGTATAAGCATGGATATGGCAGCTCATGCTGGGCTAGTGTGATATGAAATGTTACATCCACCTCAGAAAAGTATTTGGCAGTATCTACTAAGACTGAACCTCTATCTACTCTGTGAGTCAGCTATTCCACTCTGTGGTATGTGCCCTTCCCCCTGCCAAATTGCATTCATATGTTCTCCCAAATACATGCATTAGAATCTTCATGCCAGCACTATTCCCAGAAAATCCTTCCTTTCCTTAATCCTGAAGGTGGCATGTCCTAGATAAGAGTCACTCCTTTCTGTAAGACTCACAATTAATAAAAAGGGAAGACCAGCAGCCAAACGTGATGAATTGAACATGACAAAGACTTTGTTGTCATAAGACATAGGTATTTGGAGTTTGTTACCATAGCCTAATCTGATAAAGATATTTTTTAGTAAGAATACTAGTGGTATTACTACTTATTACTATTACGATTATTATTGTGTTGGGCGTATTTGTAATCATGAGTTATCTTAAAGTGTAATCATTATGTTCTATTCAAAAGCAAGTAGTAAGAGGTGTTTTTACTAGTTGAGAAAGCTAATTTGTTTACTAGGGCCATCAACAATCAGAAAGCATCTACTAAAGGAAAATTGATGCTTGGCCTTAGTAAAATTCAAGCTTTGGTTATAATCTCATGTTAAATTTAAAGCATAAATCAAATCCAAATGTGATCTTAAATACTGTGATTGTACATATCTGGAGAACTCAATGAATCCTTAAAACTGCATTTTTCTTTTATAGAACTTTACATTTAAATTTTCAGGTATCACTAAAATAACTTTTATTTATGAATACAGTTAGATGGAGATTAATGCTGTTTAGTGATATCTCTATCAGGACACTTTAGTGCTTGGCAAAAAAGGTTTTTAAATTATATATTCAATAATAAATATTATCATTGCTGGATAATTTAAGTCTTGTAAATTCTACAGAACTTTCAGGCTAAGCCTCAGGCAGCTCTAAGGAAGGAGACATCATAAATGAGCTCTTGATGAGAGTTTGATGAAGGGCAGAAGGATATGCAACCCCAAAATATGCCACTTTGGCATGTGGGCAATTTTGAGCTGAAGTCAAGCAAGACCCAGCATACCCCAAAAAACATTTACTTCTCCCTTATGTACCTGGGAGAATTTAGATATGGGACCTGGCCCAGAAAGAGAGTTATTATCAGAGATAACATGTTATCTAAAAGATCTATTTGTATGGCAGGGCAAACATTAAAACAGAGAGAGTGATGGAAACACTATACGTAATTATTTATTATTTTTATTTTATGCAAAATATGAGAGTTGGTTGTAACGGACTGTGCCAGGGATCCAAGAGACAAAGGATATCCTAGCCTTGGGAATGAGTTGGAAGCTTCAATTTGAACTTGACACGTCTTTCTGCCACTCACGTTTGCTCTTCTCTTTTTTAAGACTTACATTTTTTTTTTCACAACAGTTTTAGGTTCACACAAAATTAAGAAGGTCCCCACACAAGCATAGCATCCCCTAGTATCAACATCACTCTCCAGATTGGTACATTTGTTACCAAAGAAGAACCTTCATTGACACATCATAATCACCCAGAGTGTTTACATTACGGTTTACTCTTCATGTTGTATATTCTGTAGGTTTGGACAAATGTATAATCACTTGTATCTACCTTTATAATATGATACAGAGTATTCTCACTGTAGTAATAACTCTCTGTGCCCTGTTTATCCCTTTCCACCCCACTTCATTCTGGAATTTCCAACAGAAAACCTTTTTGAGAAAATCTTCTTTATGGCAGGCCCTGAACTCTCAACCTTTTACTCATTCCTTTGAGAATGTTTAATTTCCTAATATCCTCACTTAAGAGTACTCCCCAGCTGGCTGGCCTCTTATGAGGCATAACTTAGAAATCAGTGAATCCCTCAGGAGTAAAAGCACAAAATATTGGACTTACCATTCTATAGTATCTTTTCCTATAGGAATTTTTATAAACACTTCATTTTTTAGAGAAATTTTAGGTTCACAATAAAATTGAGAGGAAGGTTCAGAGTTTTCCCATAAATCCTCTGTCCCCTCATATGTATAGCCTCTCCCATTGTCAATATCTTTTACAAGAATGGTACATTTTTTATAAGGGATGAACTTATGTCGACAGATCATAATCACCCAAAGCCAACAGTTTACCTTAGGGTTCACTCTTGACACTGTGCATTCTATGGGCTTATACAAATGTATCATGACATATATCCTTTATTACAACAACATACAGAGTAATTTCACTGCCCTAAAAACCCTCTGTGCTCTGCCTATTCATTGTCCTCCCATCCTGTCCACCAATAACTTTTTATTGTCTCCATAGTGTTGTCTTCTCGAGAATGTCATATAGTTGGAATCATACAGTATGCAGCTTTTTCAGAGTGGCTTTTTTTTCACGTAGTTATATGCATTTGCATTCTTTCATGTCTTTACATGGCTTGATAACTCATTTCTTTTCAGCACTGAATAATATTCTGTTGTCTGGATGAGCTACATTTCATTTTCTGTCACCTTCTGAAGGACTTCTTGGTTGCTGTCAAGTTTTGGAACTTACAAATAAAGCTGCTATAATCTATGTGCATGCTTCTATGTGGACATAAGTTTTCAACACCTTTGGGTAAATACCAAGGTGAACAATTGATGGATCATATAATAAGAGTATGTTTAATTTTATAAGAAACTACTGAATTGTTTTCTAAAGTGCCTATAACATCTTGCATTCCTATACTAGCAATGAATGAGAGTAGCTGTTGTTCTGCATCTTCCCTAGTATTTTTTTAAATTATTTAAATTCCAGGTTTTTAAAAATTATTTAAATTCAAGTTAGTTAACAGGCTATGTAGCATTGGTTTCAGGAGTAGAACCCAGCAATTCATCACTTCCATGTAATGCCCAGTGCTCATCCCATCAATGCCCTCCTTAATGCCCTTCACCCATTTAGCGCATCCCCCCACTGACCTCCCCTCCAGCAGCCCTCAGTTTGTTCTCTGTATTTAAGAGTCTCTTATGGTTTGCCTCCTTCTCTGATTTTGGCCATTCTAAGAGGTGTGTAATGGTATCTTGTTATTGACATGTGGAGCATCTTTTCATACGTTTATTTGCCATCTGTATTCCTAGGAAGTGTCTGTTAAGGTCTTTGCCCACCGCCCCCCCCCTTTTTTTTAAATCACATTATTCCTTAATGTTGAGGGTTAAGAGTTCTTTGTAGAGTTTGAATAACAGTCCTTTATCAGTTGTGTCTTTTGCAAATATTTCTTCCTTTTCTGTGACTTGTCTCATTCTTTTGACATTGTTTTTTGCAAGGATGTTTTTAATTTTAATGAAGTCCAGCTTATCAATTATTTATTTCATGTATCGTGTCCTCAATGTTGTATATAAAAAGGCATCACACCTGCAGTCATCTAGAATTTCCCTTATGTTATCTTCAGGCGTTTTACAGTTTTGCATATTCCATTTAAGTCTGATCCATTTTGAGTTAACATTTGTGAAGGGTGTAAGGTCTCTGTCTAGATTTTTTTTTTCTTTTTGGCACATGAATGTCAGTTGTTCCAGAACCATTTGTCGAAAAGCCTAGTGTTCACTGTGTTGATCCACTGTGTTCTTTTGGCTGCTTTGTCAAGGATCAGTTGACTGTATTTATGAGCGTCTGTTTCTGGGCCCTCTATTCTGTTCTATTGAGATGTTTGTCTACTCTTGTTGATACCACCAGCTTGATTACTCGCGTTTCATAGTGAGTCTTGAAGTTGGGCAGCACCTGTCCTCTAGCCTTGTTCTTTTCCTTCGGTATTTATTGTGTTGCGTATTTCTGGGTCTTTTGTCTCTCCATATAAACTTGAGAATCACTTTGTTGATAGCTGCAAAATAACTTGTGGGGACTTTGATTATATTACTTTTTAACTAAATGAGAACTCCATTGTGGTGTCCCCCCAAAATGCCTTTTCCATTCCTCTCAGATTTGGGTTAATGAGAGGGACGCTGCCTTAACTGAAAACTGATGTGGGTCCACATTTGGTGCTTCTCTTTTCTGAAACAAAAGTGATGGAAAGTATGAGCATGTACTCCCTGGTATCCCCAGTGGTAAGGGGTATGTGTCATGATGGAATAGCAATGACATGTGGGATTTCTTTTAATCAACTATTTTTCATAAAAAAAATAAAGGCATCTGGTTTATATATTTAGCACCTTCATTAATAGATATCAGATTGTTTTGTTTTATTTATTAGGTTTAAAAAATTAAAATGACATCTCCAACAAGTACAGCATAAATAATTAAACCTAATTAAGAACAATTTTAAGGGTTAGTATATCTAGCTTTTCAAAAGTTTAATACAGGACTAGAACAATCTCAGAAAATCTTAGGAGAAAAATGATGGCACTCTGGGACATTAATAACCATTGTCTACTTCTGTAACTAACACTATGTAAAAATGACACCTAGAAAGCATTTTCTGAACTCCACAGAGAAGCATATGCTAAATGTTGGACAGTATCTATCTGCCCATCTGTCTTTGCAAAATGGCATCTTTAGAGGCCTTGGCTTGCTCCAGAAAGCCCACTGTTCAGCTGCTGAATGTTCAACTGGGAATGTTTGTAGGGTTGTTGACCTGAAATCCATTTATCAGAACAACTCCCTGAAGAATTATTTTTATCTATTTAGTTGTAATTTTTCTTTCAATTGTAGAAAATAAAGGTAGATAGCCAGGTGTTTTTTATATTAGTTAGAATAAAGGCTAACATTTATGTTTTTGCTACAGAAGGACTAGTTTTTTTCAAAGAGTTATATAAAACTAAAAACCTTTTAAAAATCTACTCCCTTTTTCTATTTCCCATCCTATCATCTTCTTCATATAGAACTCCATCATGAATTGATTGTGTATTCTTCTTACCTGTATTTTTTTATTTCAGTGCATATCTATTATCCATGAATAAGATCTAACATTAATGTGTTTTTAAAGGTTATTGCAAATGCTATCATACTGAATTATCTAGGACAGATCCATGGACAACTCTCATGTTTAATTGAATGAATCTTTGTGACAGGTATGGGAGAACCATAAAGTTCTTGAGAATTTCATATCAGCAGAAACACTGAGGTTAGACTGAAAGAGAAAGAAAAGACATAAAGTGAATTTTAAAAGTACTGGATTCCCCAACGTCTAGTGGCAAGGAACAAGCTAAATAAAACTACTCAGCTGCGAAGACCTGTTACCTTTTATGAAAAAGTAGGGTGATTCAGAGAACAGAGCCTTGAACCAGAGGGCAGAGATGCAAAGACAGAGAGAGGACTATTCCTAGGCCTTAAACCTAATTGAATTTGTGTGACTAAATTTCAAAATTGCATGAGATCAGTGTCTCCACTTTCCTTCCATTTTATTGTATTTTGAGTTGATATATTGACTCTTATCTTATTCCTCTTATACCATTGGATTCTGGCAGCATATGGCACGCTCCTTTAGTTTTGCAAGTCAACAGGTGGAGAGGGATTGTGTTGGAGGGTGGATTATACTGAGACTCACTCATACCCAGTGTACATGATTTAGGTGATGAGATTTGGGACTTCTGAGATGATGAAATTTCAGGGAGAATATTGGACTTTTAGTTGATCGTATAATGGATTGGAGACATTGGAATGGGGATAATTATATTCGGGATGGATGTAAACCTTTGAGGTCCAGAGGTTGGATTATACTGCAGTCAGGATAATGGCCTCCAATACGTCCATGCCCTAGTCATTGAAACCTGTGAATATGTTAACATACTGGAGCCAAAGGGATTTTTCAGTTCTCGCTAAGGTTAAGGATTCTGGTGATAGAGAGATTATTCTTGGCTACTTGGGTGGGCATGATATAATCACACGGATCCTTAAAATTAAAGAACATTTCCTGGCTTTGGTCAGAGAGATTCAATGACAAAAGGCAACAGGGTGAATCTTAAGATAATGCTATGGGGCGCCTGGGTGGATCAGTTGGTTAAGACTTGACTTAAGCTCAGGTCATGATCTTGTGGTCTGTTGAGTTTGAGCCCTGTGTCGGGCTCTGTGCTGAGAACGCAGAACCTGGGGCCTGCTTTGGATTCTGTGTCTCCCTCTCTTTCTGCCCCTCCTCAGCTTGT
This sequence comes from Prionailurus viverrinus, assembly GCF_022837055.1. Lineage (NCBI taxonomy): Eukaryota > Metazoa > Chordata > Mammalia > Carnivora > Felidae > Prionailurus > Prionailurus viverrinus. The sequence continues at coordinate 146,783,127 of NC_062568.1, forward strand.
GCGCTCTCTCTCTTGCTCTCTCGCTCCCTCTCTCTCTCTCCCTCTCTCAAAATAAACTTTAAAAAAATTAAAAAATAAAAAGTCCTACAAGCACAGGCATCTGGGTGGCACAGTCGGTTAAGTGTCCGACTCTTGATTTCTGCTCAGGTTATGATCTCAATGGTTGTGGGATTGTGGGTCCACACTGGGTGTAGAGTCTGCTTGGGATTCTCTCCCTCTTTCCCTCCCACCTGCCCTCCCTCCCTCTCTCCCTCTGCCTCTCCCCACTCATTGCCTCTCCCTTTCTCTTGAAGGAAACAAAACAAAAGATAGTTCTACAACTACATGGAAGTGAATTTTGCCAGAGCATAAATACTTAAAATAATTCTCCGCTAGAGTCTACAGAAAGGAAGACAGCACTAACACCATGTTGATCTTAGCCTAATGAGACCTATGTCAGATTCCTGACCTAAAGAACTATAATGTAATGCATTTATCTTGTTTAAGCTACTATGTTTGTGGTAATCTTTTATGGTAGCATAGAAAACCAAAAAAACTAAGGCTGACTCAATAGTGTATTTTTAGGTCTATCTAAGAGTACATTCCCAGGTAAAGTTTATTCATTTTAATTGTAATATTTTAACATACAATTAAGTCATACTTTATCCATTTTTGTCCAGATATTGTTTCCAGTTTGTCTCTATAACCAACAATGCAAGAATAAACAAACACCTTCTTCCTTGGGTCTGTTAGCACTCAATGCAAAAATTTCTAGACTAGATATAAAAGTATTCTAGACTAAAAGTTTCTAGACTAGATATAAAAGTATAATGATGCATATCTGAAACATTATTAGATATTTCCAATGCATTCTAGAGTGGCTATACCAATTTTAACTTATGGTAACTATTTTTTTTTTTGGAATGTTTATTTTTGAGAGCAAGCACGAGTAGGAGAGGGGGCAGAGAGAGAGGGAGACACAGAATCTGAAGCAGTCTACAGACTTTGAGCTGTCAGCACAAAGCGCAGTGTGGGTGGGGCTTGAACTCATGAACCATGAGATCATGACCTGAGCCAAAGTCGGACTCTCAACTGACTGGGCCACCCTGGCGCCCCGGCTGTTGATATATTTGATAACCTCCCTCCCAATTCTTTTCCTACTTTTGTTGAATTGGTCCAGTTTTTATTTACCCCACTCCTCCCATCTAACTTTTTCTATTTTATGTTTTTTTTACTTTTGAGAGAGACAGAGCAAGCACACGTGAGTGCATGAGCAGGGGAAGGGCAGAGAGAGAGAGACAGAGAATCCTAAGCAGACTCCACACTGACAGCAATGAGCCACATAGGGAGTTGGAACTTAAGAACCTCGAGACCATGACCTGAGCAGAAGTTGGACGCTTGGTGGACTGAGCCACCCAGGTGCCCTCTCCCTTCCAACTTTAGAAATTTTGCATTTTTTATTCAGTCATTTAGAGTTACCCAAAAATTTTAACATACATGAATAGTTTAATTAAAAAAATCTCATTTTTTCCCCAAACTTCTTTCAAATACAAGAAAATTAGCTCACTTTAAATCTGCCCTCCCCCATTCTATTTCCCTATAATTTACTTTTAGTTTCATACTGTTTTTAAGCACTCTGTTGGTCATTAATATAAAATTTTCAGTTAGTTTTTATTTAAACATACTAGCATTTTATAATTTATTAATCATTAATTCTTACTGGAACCTACTTTTCTGTTTTTTTTTCCTTCTTAAAATTCAATTACCTTCTTCCTAAAGGACATCCTTCAATAATGCTCTAAGGGATGGTCTGTGAATAGTTTCTTTGAAATGGACATCTCTTTTCCTCAATATTTTGAGGTCATTATCCACTATCTTGACACTTATTTTTTCTAATGTGAAGTCTGATGTAAATCTAATTATTTTTTAATAAGAAATCTTTCTTTTAGTAGATTTTTAAAGTTTGTGATGCTTGCAAACTCACCACTGTGTATTAAAGAGTAGAATATTTTGGATCTTTTTAATTCTATTAGGACTTTGATGGGCTTCTTCATTCTAAGAATTCATGTATTCCTTTAACTCTGAAGAGAAAATAGCTACCATTATCACTTATGACTCTGCTTTCTTTATCTTTATCTCCACTTTCTCCTCCCGAAATGTCTATTAACATGCAGGATCTTCCCATTATGCATGTCATGTTAAATTTACCTTTTATATTTTGCACCTCTTTATTATTTTCTCACTGCATTCTAGGTGATTTCCTTAGATCTATATTTAAGTTCTTAAATCTTTTTCTCTAACGGAGAAAAATTTGGTTTTTTTAAAAATAAAATTCTCTTATTCCATTCCATTCTATTATTCATTCCCAGAGGTGTTTTTCTCTTTTTTGTACTTTGCTAAATTCTCCTGTTGTTTTGTTTTGTTTTATTTTGTTTTTTATACTGATCTTATGTTTAGCAAGTGGCATCTGTTGCCTATTATCAGAGTAGAGGTATAAACACTTCTGCCCACTGATCTTGGTATCAGACTTGCCAAGGAGAAGACATCAGTTAAGTACTGGATGGAACAATGCTTTGCTCCCGTAGAAGAGGCAGAGCAAGATCAGTTTCAGTGGTGTGTGCCAGCAGGATCCATGGCCTGCAGATCCCTCCTGGCAGCCAAAGCAGGGCAACTGGCCTGCGTGTACTCCTTTTGTGCTCAGTCGGAAGAACCCCACCTCCCCTCCGTGGGGGACAAATATAGTAGTGGGATTGGCCAGGCGCCATATGCCACACATGCCCAGGCAGGACAAAGGAGTACACGCTGAGTCTGAAACTGGGAAAGATATTCCCTCACAAGGTGACAAGTCCAGTGCAAGCTGTAAGGACCCTTTATCTCTTGGTAAAGAAATGTTCTGGGCCCCAAATGGGGGTTAAAAAAACTGTGCACATAATACTACCTTTCTCAATATCTCATATTTTCTATTCCTTCCTTTTCCTTTCTGATAATCGTAAGCACACTTCTTTGAAAGCCTTTATTAAAACTAGTTTATTTCCTCTTATAGTTTATAAAATATCAGTGTAGGTTTATTTTCCTGTGACATTTGTTTTCCATAGAGTCCTGTGGTGTAGAGTTGTCTCCATAAGGTAAGTTTGTAAGACCCTATGTCTTTGGTTGCAAACTTGATTTTAATTTCTTTTTTTTTTTTATTGTTTATTTTGAGAGAGAGAGAAAGACAAAGTAAGAGCAGGGGAGGGGCAGAGAGAGAGGGAGACAGAGTCCGAGGCAGGCTCCACGCTCTGAACTGTCAGCACAGAGCCCGACTGGGGCTTGAACTCAGGCACCGTGAGATTATGACCTGAGCTGAAGTCAGATGCTTAATCGACTGAGCCATCCATGTGCCCCTTATTTTCTTTTCTTTTTTCTTTTTAAACTTATTTATTTATTTGAGAAAAAGAGCAGCGCAAGGATAGAGAGAGATGGGGAGAGGAATCCCAAGCAGGCTCCACACTGTCAGTGTAGAGCCCGATGTGGACCTCAAACCCAAAAAATGTGAGATGAGGACCTTACCTGAATCAAGAGTTGGATGCTTCACTGACTCAACCACCCAGGTGCCCCTTGATTTTAATTTAACTTCGGGTTTCTGCATCATGCTTGCATAGTAATGTATATCCTTTATATATGAGTAAAAATGGACTGAATTTTTATAATTTTTCTCATCAGGCCCTAGGTGATGAGAAAATTTTCTCACTGCTTCCAAAGGCTCGTATCTAGAGCTTGTATCCTGAACCCATTCTAGAAGTGAATGTTAGAGTATCAGACTCATCATTAGAGTTTGTATTTCACTCTGATACTCCTGACTCTTTCAGAAACCTCCCCTACTTATTCTTTTAATTTCCAATTTTCTTCTTATTTCTGGAATTTCTCTTCCTTTGATGTAAGTTTAGCTATGAATTTAATGTATTATTCCTTTGTATTGGGCTTGAAGTCAAGCCTTTCAAAGTCAGATTGGCCTGCCATATTCTTTGCCTTTAACTTTAATGTGTGTATCAGCGGTAAAATATAGTCAACCACCAGCTGTGAGCTGGTTTTTGCATATTATCTTGCTTTTCTCTTACAGACAATGATAAAGGAGAAGAGACTTTAAAAATAAATATCTTGCTGTCTATTTCTCCCTTTCAAATTGTTCATTTGGAAGAGAAGCTGATTCTGGCGTTTCAACACCCTGAGCGGCTGGTGCATATCTAGATAGCTGTGCCAAATGGCAGCAAACCAGAAATATTGGTACCACCGCTGGCATCCATTAAGGGTGATGGGGTATTTGGGTCTGGAACGTATTCAAGTATTCCCACACAGAACATCTCCTGTGCACGATCATGGGGAAGAAATGGCGAGTTTCAGGAACAAACATGAAATGACTATACAGTTTATGAAGGCAAAAGAAAGCAGAACAAATAGTAATTTTAGATGGCGATGCAGTAGGCTATTTCAGGGTTAAAATAAATACAATATAGAATTTCTATGATTTTTGCCTCTCGTGCATATTGCACAAACGGTTGTACTTCCGACCATTTCTTCCCAGCTAGTTTGTAGGTTTCTTAGGGGGTGACTTACATGTACCATTGAGCTGTTCTCCTTGATCGCCACATGGTTGCTAGCATTTCCGTATGCTCCTTTTGGGGCTTGCTGTGATGCTATCTCCTCATGCTGCTGGTGTGAAGTTACCGGTGCCAGCAAGGCCCACTAAAGGCATAAGAATTAACAGATGCAGAATATCCCCTTCTGCTTTTCCACTTTCCAGATGTAGGTGGGTCCAGCTTCCAGCTTAGTCTGGTTATATATATATATATATATATATATATATATATATATATATATATATATATACACACACACACACACACACACACACACACGCGTGCGCGCGCGCAACTTCTGTTTATGTGTATAAATATATCTTCTAGCAACAACAGGAATAACTTAACTAATATTTGTTATAACCTTAATATGTGCCAAGTATATAAGTGTATACATGTATTATCCACACAGAGCTGATGTAGGTAGATACTTTTATTATCTGCTTTTTTTTTCTTTTTTGCATTTGAGGAAAGATAAATACCGAAGTTTTGCAAAGCCTTCCCAAGGTCTCTCAGCCAGTATGTAGTAAATCCTAAGCAGACAATCAAATATACCTGAAAACAGACCTCAAGCTCTTAAGTAACATACCTTCTTATATATTTATAAAGCATTTTTGAAAGCTTGTTTGTGGTTGCCACTGTGCTAATGTTTCCTATACTGTATTGCATTTTTCCTTGAAAGTAAACAAACAAAAAGACTATTCATGTTTTAATCCCAATTTAGAAGTCAGCTAAGCTTCACAGATGTCATTTACCCATGATCACAAACAGTAAAGCAGTAAAAGGTGGTTTAAAGCAAAATCTGTCTAGTGTTCAGTCTTAACTATTACTTTGTTACACATCCTAAAAATAATAGTGCATTAAAATCTCAGTAACTTATGAAATTTTAAATCAATTTTTTGCATTATCATCTGTGTTCTAGTTTAGGCTCTTCTTCCAAGACTGAAGCTGAGAGAAAAACATTGGTTCTGTATTTAAAATCAATCTTTCTTATTTATACTTATTCTAAACCCCTAAATTCAAATTTTATTCTTGATAAATTTTTAAAAGAGTAAATAATTTACTTTAGAATAATGTAAGATAGATCACCACTGTGCTTAGCATCAAAATCCAAAGATGGCCACAGTTGGGGTTCAACTCAGTCTCTTAGGGAAAAATCAAGTCCTTCTTTTTAGCATAATACTTGAGAATAAAAACAGAAGTTACATGTGTGCATTAAGAGATCTCTTAACTTCACAGCGAAAACAGCAAATATATTTTATATACTTTGTTTCTTTTTGAAGCAATAAAACTTCATGTCTTTTCTAGTGCCACCTTAAATAACAGCTCAAATCATAATATCTTCCATATGTTTTTATTTCAGGTGGCTTACACTGTTTCTAAGAAAATAAGTTGGGAGAACCTAATTTCCATGATGTAATATAGGGATAGAAAACTAGAATATGATAAACTGATCATTTAAAGAAATGCTGATTTGAATAGGTTTTGTTATTAATGCTTTTCTTTTTGCTTTTATCAATGTAGATGTTGTTTCAAAAATGCAAAAATAAGTTTACTAAGTCAAAAATATTCTGAGTAATACTAAGTCCAAAGTATTATCCCTCAAATGTAATTAAAGCCAAGTAACAGGGCAAGATTTTTCCTTTTTTTTTTTTCCTTACCCCACTACTCTACAATATAGCACTAACAAAAAAAAAAAAATCCCTGGAGGAAGTTATAAATGTTTCCAACAAACAAAATGAAGAGAAACATTAGTCAGTTTCAAGCCTCATTTACTCAATGATGGGCGGTAACAATGTCATAAATCACTGACTACCTTTTAAGTCATATGATCTTTTGTGCTATAGGCTTTTCAATAATCTTTTTCTTTAACCAACATGAGAATATTTGAAAAATAAATATTTTTAAGAGCTCAAGAACATGAAATGTGAACAACATATTAATGTTGAGTTCTCAGGAACAATGCAAGGGCAGTTGGAGGCAGCAGTTCATAAATGTCATTTATTAATGAGATTTGGGCAAATCATCTTTATAAGGAAAAATCTGAGAGAAGTGCAAATTTAATAACAAAAATACAGGCTGAAGTGCCTTTAAGAGATAATTTCAGTATTTCCAAAGTGAAATACACCTTCATTTTGACTAAGCAGTGTTCCACTATTGCTTAGCTAATTAACTACATATGCTTCCCATCATATCTTGAGGATCTGTTTTAATATTTAGGATGGAAACAAGACATTTTAATGGAAGTTTAAGATTATGAACAATAGTTTATACTTCAAACCTAAACCATGTAATGAGGGAACATATTTTGAATAGTACAACCCTATTTAAATACCAGATTTGTAACTGTAAATCATATGCAATTTATTTAAAGCTTAGATTCATTCCTCATTTTAAAATGTTACTTCCTTTTATTAATGGGGAACAATATTTAAAAGCCAAAGGCATTGCTGAAAGAAAATGGCATGTCTAGAAAAATCGTAAATAACTCTAAGCACTTTACATGTTAAATCTACCAGAAATGCAAAATAATTCCAGACAAGCACTGTTTAATGAACATCATACCTTTGAACAGTCTATTGACACTTTTGAAAACTTTGAAACAGATCTATGAAAATTCTATATCATTTTGTGCCCAGTATCCATTATCAATTATAAATTCATGCTTGCATTTTAAAGTAGTTCTTAAAACTTTATCAACATATTCACATACTTTGTGGCTTATACTTAAACATAAGGTATACAAGTATCTCCTTTGTATATAATTCTTGGTTACATTTTTTCCCCTATACTTTAATAGTAAAGACTCTCATTTTCTTACTGGCTTTGTTGCCCAGAATATATCCTCCAATGTGGGCCTTACAAGTGCAGAAAAGGATGAAAATTTGGCTCCTTTGAAGATGTTACAGCAGTAATATCTTTCATTGCAAAAGGAGGTTTTAGACTTTCTGAATGTCTTTGGCAGAGTCTATTGCAATGGGTTTCATACTTTGGTAACATTGAATTCAGAGAACAAATGACTGCGCTTTTGTAGGAAATGTTCACTTGTCCTTTTCTTCTGCCTTCTGAGGATGGAATGAAAAAAAAAAAAAAGAAATGCTATAGAAACTAACCTCTCTGGTCTTTGTTAAATGTGGATACACTCCTTTTTTTTTTTTTCCTTCTGTATAACCAATTTACTCAATTCAAAAATCTAAAACTATGGATTGCTTAAAAAATGCTTCAATTCTTATTTTTTTTAAGTTATCATAAAGCTTTGCAAGTTCCTTTTCAAAGATAGTCCCATAAAACTTTCTAATATAGCAAGCCGTTTGCAATTTCTCTGATGCAATAGAAAATATAAATGGGCATATAAATTACCATTTTATTAAGATAAATATTTTTATATTGACATCCTATTTCTCTTATTACACTTATAAAACATAATATTGCTAGCAGAATAAGTGTTTAGTGACAATTAGCATCAAGGCTCAAATTAAAGTTTGAATTTGAAAAATAAGACGTAGCTGTTTTATGGTCTGCATTGTCACTTATAGTGAGTGCTCTAGAAACTGAAAGGAAAAAGGTTTTTTTTTTTTTTTTTTAAATTTTTTTTTTTCAACGTTTTTTATTTATTTTTGGGACAGAGAGAGACAGAGCATGAACGGGGGAGGGGCAGAGAGAGAGGGAGACACAGAATCGGAAACAGGCTCCAGGCTCTGAGCCATCAGCCCAGAGCCTGACGCGGGGCTCGAACTCACGGGCCGCGAGATCGTGACCTGGCTGAAGTCGGACGCTTAACCGACTGCGCCACCCAGGCGCCCCGGAAAAAGGTTTTTAAAAAATCAAATGAAAATAATTGCTTTTGCTACGCGACTACAAATATGTAGTACAAAAGTTAGAAAGTTAGAAACAGGTTGAGCACGTCATTTTTACCCATTTCCCATCATCAGCACCATCAAGGTCATTATCACCAGCCAAAACAAAAACAACTCCCTTTAGAGAATTTACTTAGTTATATATAAGACAATTGTTCAATTCTCTTTTGGAAGTAGATAATTTGGAGTTCAAATTCCTACTTTGTCTTTTGAATTATTTGAGTAAGTTGGACCATCTACTTAATTTCTCATTTTATGTTGAGTAAGATTGTTAAGACACTGCTTCATAGATGATGAACAATTAATAAATACTATCATTATGACTTTGACTATTATTAATGATACTGTACTATAATGATATAATTATTTCTTTTTTGTAGATACAGAAACTTAATTTTTTTTCTTTTTTTTAAAATATATATATTTTTAAGTTTATTCATTTATTTTGAGAGAGAGCGAGAGAGGGAGTGTGTATGCATGCGGGGAAAGAACAGAGAGAGAAGAGAAGAGAAAATGCTAAGCAGGCTCCGAGCTGTCAGCACAGAGCCCACTTCCGGGGTTTAAACTCACAAACCACGAGATCATGACCTGAGAAATCAAGAGTCGGACGCTTAACTGACTGAACCACTGAGGTGCCCCTTTAAATTTTTTTCTTAGGTAATGTATCTAGAATAAGTCAGGAATCTAAACATAGACAATCAGTTGAATCCAGATCCCAAGCTACATAAATGTACTGCCTAAATGTAAAAATAATGCTAATTTATCTCTAAGTGGACAGTAAGCTCACTCAAAGACTGGATTTGTGTCTGAAAAATGGAATGTTGTCAGTATATATGTACTGAATAAACAACTTCTTATAAAGCATATGGTGTACGCAAGTGCACTGCAAGTATACAAACAAATCTGGTTAAAACGAAGCATATTTGGTTAACACAAGATGAAGTTAAACAAATTTATAAAGAAAACCTGATCAAAATATATTTTGGGAAAAAATGCTCATGTTTCCAATATTAGTCCTTTTCCCCCTAAAAACATTTAGATATAAACAAATCTAGCCACCAATGAAAACCAGAGGCAACTTGAGGGAAATGAATCACCTATCCTCATCTGCATTAGTGGCAACCAATATAGCAAAACTTCCCATCAGATCAGGAATAATAAACATTTCAGCCTGAGTTTTAAAGAAAACTAAATAAGGAAATAAGAATCAGGAGCATTCACTCATAAAAAAAAGTTACCATCTAGCCCTATGGATGATTAAAACAAAACAAAATTTACAGGCAAATCTCCTGGTAAATATTCTTCTAGAAAAAGAACAGAAGTATAACTGAGATTTAGTGGTAGACAACAGATAAAATACTAACATGTCCATTGCAAATTCTGGGAAAGGACTTGTCCACATGAATTGAGAATTAGAGCGTGAAGGCACAAAGGGCTGTATTTTATCAGCCCAGTCATACAGGCCTAAGGTATGTTCTGAGGTAGAGGGCTGCGGGCTATTATCTAGGATATTTTTAAATTGAATAATTTCACAGGACCACCCACCCCATCCCCTGCAAAATATGATTCACTACATATGTTGTGATCCAAAATGTAACTTAAAAAGTGAAAATAAATATAACTAGCTCTCTAATTTATTGAAGTAAAATTTCTCTAGATACACAAATTGGATACCTTGAATGAATGAATACCTTGAATACCTAATGAATAAATCCATTTTGATTAAGAGAGATGCTGCACTGAGAATTAGAAGAATATCTTGCTAAAATAGTAAAGAAATCTTGGTCGTATACATTTGCATTAAATGTCAATTTTACAGAAAATTCTTACTAAGGATCTAAATGCATTAAATTTTACAAAGTTTAATTTTAAAGTTGCATAGAATATTTTAGTAAAGTTAAAAAAAATAGTGAAGACAATAAACACAGCTTTATAGAGTAGGGAAAAAATGGTAGTTACTAGTTTTAAGCGTCCATAAAATAAATGATACAATAAAACACTGTATGATTACTGTTTATACCATTGGAAAATATCTATCTAAATACTTTCCAAAAGTATGGATAAATATAAGGTAATCATTGTCTTCATTGGATTGCCCAGTGGATAAGGTCAAGGGCAGTTTTGAACTCAATGATATTCCACTTTGAAGACATTGATTAAATTATGTGGTTCCCTACCTAATGTTCTAGATACTTCTTCAACAGTCCCTAGAGTTGTCTAGCCACTCAAATCAACTTTCTTGGTATAGAACATTGGTGAGTCTTCCTGACCAGCTCCATCTGATTATCACTGCACATAAGTTCAAATCGAATGCAGATATAAATAGATAATTTTGTCAGATCTCAAAACAAAGTTTATTAACAGAATAAGAGTAAGACATACATGGGAGTGGGGGTGGGCGGTGGAGGTTGGGGAGTTGGGGGGGATATTGAGGAGGAGAGAGGGACCAAAAAAACAAAAACAAACCCAAACACCCCTCATGAGGGGCAGGCAGCTGAGAAGAGGAGGGAGGGACTACATGCATCACAAATGGCTACATGAAGTCACTACATGGCTTGCAGTCCATCTCCCATTTTTTGTCTGTGTGCCAGAGTCCATTAACACATAGCTTTAATCAGTGTATGGAATGCTTTATCTATAAATATAGTTTGGTTTTGGAACATTCTCATTCCAGTGTCTTTTTTTTCAGCCAAATTCCTTTTAGTCAGTAATTTAAAAATACCCTCAAAGGGGGCACCTGGGTGGCTCAGTTGGTTAAGTGTCTGACTTTGGCTCAGGTTATGATATCACAGTCCGTGGGTTTAAGCCCCGCATTGGGCTCTGTGCCAACAGCTCAGAGCCTCGAGCCTGCTTAGATTCTGTGTCTGCCTCTCTCTGCCCCTCCCCACCACCCCCCCTCAAAAATAAATAATAAAAAAAATTTTTTTAAGGGAATATCCTCAAATACATTAAAGGAAAAAATAGTTTTACATGAGCTGCTAACCCATTGTTTCTCTTTGACTAATATGACAATATAACATGGCAAAAATTATTGGATTTTTTTTATTGTGTATTATATATCCCTCTAGGCCAACATATTCTGTATCACATTACTCTTGAATTTTTGTAACTAATAGTTATTTTGGAAGTTTTTTTTTCCCCCTTCATACTATAATATAAATCCCTTTATTTCTGTTATACAGATTTGTTTTTTCCTAATTCAAGCATGTGATTTAATTACAAAGATTCACTAGTCAATAGATTCTGTATATTTAGATTGTATGTTTGGGTTTCTTCTCTAGGCAATGAGGAGCCATTGAGAGCTTTGAAGTCCCCAGGTGACATGATTAAGTATGTGTTTTGGTATGATTCATTTGGCCTGTATATGTAGAACGGATTAAATGATGTATGTTTGAAAAATTATAAAGACATCTAAAAGACTTATTTGATGAGAGTGACACACATTACATATATTAATTGTTGTTCCTTCTGCTTAGAGCACTCATTCACCAGATCTTCACAAGACTGCCTCCCTAATTGAATTCCAACTTCTGCTGAATTGTCACCTCCTCAAGGAGGCTGTTCCTGACTACCTTTCTTTCTGAGACATTTCTTCACTCACGGTCTTGCTTTCCTTTATTCTTCCTAGTCCTTACTGCTATTTATGTGTTTAACTTTCTTAATCTGTTTTTCATACTAGAATCCAACCCTAAGAGGACACTGACTTTGTCTATCTTGTAACTCTAGCCTAGAAGAGTTTCTGGAATATGGGAAACCAAATATTTTCATTAAAATGAATAAATGACTTGAAGAGTAAGAATGCAGATCAAGGCAATTGTGTCATTAACAGAAACTGGGCACTAAGAATATTATACTAGGAAGTATAAAAAATATACCATTTCATCTTACCCTTACTCAGCCTAAAACATCTTAGGAGATCTACATATATTCAAATGTATTTGAAAATAATAACAAAATTTAGGAACACCATCTCCCAAACATATCCCTACTTGATCCCAACCTGTTTTCATCTTGGTCTACCAGCTTTGAATCTGTTCCTTCCTCAGCCCCAAATTTAATCTACTGCCCTCATTCTGGTTTGGTCTGCGTCCTGACTCCTACTTGAAATTTAGATCGAAGAGGGCATGAGTGTTCCTTGCTCCAAGTTTTCTTCCCCCAAACTCAAACTTCTTTCTAACCTCCAGATAACCCTCCCAAAGTAGGGGTAATTTGGATTGAAAAATGAACTATCAACTTTCTGATTCAAGAAAGTGCATGGTGGTCGTGATGTCATTCCCACCCACCTTCCCAATGAAAATTCCAATGTTTATTCTTCTTTCAAAAAGTATTTAATTAGTACCTACCATCAATAAATCTGGCCAACTGAGACTTCAAATGAAAATGCATCTTTCAAATTAAGATCAGGTAAAATTTAATACTATCTGTTTTGATTTGAGGGGTGGGTTCAGTCAAAAGTAAGGAATAAAAGTCTGACTTAGAAACCAGAAGGTTATACTATATTACAAGAAGCCCCCATGTGTCGAAGTGTTCATGTTTATGCAGTATGCCAATATAAATTTAATCAATACATTCAAAATATGTAGCCTATATTGCTTTGCAGATTTTTTAGTGTCATTATGGAAAAATTGGGACCGTTCTTTTTATTTTCTAGTATAGCTATGAAGCATATTCTTTTTTTAATTAATTAATTTATTTATTTTTGGGACAGAGAGAGACAGAGCATGAACGGGGGAGGGGCAGAGAGAGAGGGAGACACAGAATTGGAAACAGGCTCCAGGCTCCGAGCCATCAGCCCAGAGCGTGACGCGGGGCTCGAACTCATGGACCGCGAGATCGTGACCTGGCTGAAGTCGGACGCTTAACCAACTGCGCCACCCAGGTGCCCCTGCTATGAAGCATATTCTTAGCTACATATAATGATCAAAATTACACAGTGATCCTAATAACTTTGTCTCATTCATAGTTTTAAATCACAAGGTGGCTCTTTGTGTTCAAGGAAACAAATACAAGCTATTAGGTTCATAAAATGCATTTATTTTGATATAACAATAAAATAAAATAATTGTTAACTAATATGTTTGTTTCCATAGTAAATGTTAGGATTAGAAACAGTAAGACAAAATTATTATCTAGGTAAGGCATGTTCATTAATATGATGAAAGCAAAATGCAACTTCTTTTGTATTGCTCAAAGTTATTTTTACCATAGATTTTAGATTCCAGTGCTGCAAACTGTCTGTGATAGCTGAAAAACTTATTAAACAAGGAGGAAATTTGATCTAAGGAAAGCATTCTCATCTCTTTCATATCTTGCAAATCCCAAAGTAAGAGATGAGAAAGGCTTAAGCAGTAAGCCCAGATTTTGAAGCATTCATTTATTCTTATTTTTATTTATTTATTTATTTTTTGCTATTAAAAAAAAATACCTGTGGATAAAAAGGCAAGAAAGCTTTTAGTGTCAATAGCCTCTACTTCTCATGAATAACTGAACCTCAAGGGATCATTCTATTATTGGACAATATCTTCTTTTGGGATCTTCCAAATACTTCAATAGTGAAAAGGCTTATGTGTCCCTGACGTAAATCTTTTGGTAAAAAAATGGAATTTAGCACCTGTTCTACATAGTTACAGGCTTTTAAAAATTTTTTATTTCCTGAATAAAATGATTTTTTAAATTGGAAATTTTTATATTCTGAGGATAGCTCCATGTAGCCCAGCCTTTCATTTACTGTAATTATATAATAATCATATAGATATCTTAAGTAATCTTAGCTTGAGTTATCTAAAACTATATGATAACATAGTGTAACAATCTTAACATAATCATAGTATAGTTATCTTACTGATACTTAGCTTACTGTGGTTCATTAGAGGAGTCAATTAGCTCCAGTCATTAGCTGATTTATATGGTGAAGCCTAGAACAGAATGAGAGAGAATAAATAATTATTTTCTTTAAAAAGTAAAGTAACTCATCTCCACATTATACTAAAAACTACTTGTTTGAATCTTTCTCCCTGGACTTTAAGATTCCTAGTAACCATATTATGTACTTTTTTCAGCTTTTGGTCCAGTGCATAGCACAGAGCATGGCATATGATAGTTGATTATTGAATGAGATTTAAACAAGTGTAGCAACCACACATCAGAAAAAAATTGCTTGGAAGTAGTAGAAAAGTTTCATATGAGGAAGTAAAATGTAAGGGTTTTCATGATTTTCTTCAAATGTTTCAAGTTCATTTATCACAGTCAATCTCATCTCCCTCATTAACCCTGTGGAATTGATATGTGTTTCTACTGTACAGATAAGTAAACTGAGGTCTAAACAGATTATGGAGTTTTCCCATTTCTATAAAGTTAGCAAGTAGCTACTGATGGGCCTGGAATATATACTGAGGTCTAGGTCCAAAGCGCAAACTCTTTATGACTATACTGCTTCTGTTGCTACGTAGATGAGTAACTAAACCAGACTTGGTTTAGTGTTATCGAATAGGAAACCACCTAGTGCCTCTTGTCTCTGTTGGCATAAAATTAACTTTTCTTCTACCAGATTTTTTTCTTTATTTCTTCCTTATGATCTATTTTCCACAACTAGAATATCAGCTCCTCAAGAGCGAGGAACTTGTCATTTTACCCATTACATGCTGCACCTAGAAGTGGATTCAGAGTATCTGCCTTAGTCCATTCAGGCTGCTATATAACACAGTACCACACACTGAGTGGCTTCTAAAACAACAAAATTTTATTTCTCACAGTTGTAGTGCTGGGAAGTCTAAAATCAAGGCACTGGCATGGTTGTGTTCTGGTGAATGCCCTCTTCCATGCTAAAGACTATTTATTGACTTCTGTGTCCTCATGCACTAGAAAATCTAGGGAGCTCTTCAGGGTAAGAGCACTACTCCTAATCACGAGAGCTCTGCCCTTATGACCTAATTGCCTCCCAGAGGACTTCCTCCTAACACCACCACTTTGCAGTGTCCTTGAATTTTGGAGAGACCCAACAGTCAAACTATAGAAACATTGCACTAAAATTGTATTCAGTAAGAGCTTAATAAATCTGTACTGAATTAATGTGTGGCAATAAAAGAAATGAATGTCAGTAAAAAACCTTAAATTCATTGTTTAATTGTGACAGAAATATTAAAACAGTGCTTCTCAGCTACTGGTTTAAGACAAAGTGTGATATTACAGTGCAGTTAAAATAGAGAACGACTACAAAAAACTTGTACTCTTAACACATTTAATATTTAAAAAGCCAAACAAATGCCGATGGCTTAGTTATGAGGCAGTTCTCTGTTGTGTAATGCAGTCAAGAAGTCGAATAACCTTGGTTCAAAATAGAGCTGAAACATGTATTAATTGTGGACTCTTCAATAAATCACTTAATCCCATCTGTAAATGTCAATAATAATAGTATCTGACTCTTAGATTTGTTATGAGACTAATAATGTTGTTAGAAAATAAAGCCCTTAACTCAGTGCTTAGCATATAATAATCATTTAAAAGAATTGTTATTAGTGTTTAAAACTGTAGCTTTCATTTATATTCAATTACTTTATAAAACCTTTTTTGAGAAACTAAAGATAATTTACATATTCAGTCACATGCTTTTAACCTTTTTTATAGCTAACAGAAGCTTTTGTTTTGTTACTTCTAAGAGAGTGATTTGCATATTTTTGGTTAATTCTTCCATATTGGGCAATGCTAAATTACTAAATGTAGACTGTTCCATTTATAAATTGAACTTCAGTAGTACTAATATGTATATGAATAATTGCATAAAACTGCTAATCCAAGTAATAGAAAACCACATTATTGCAACTGGTTTTTAGTCATGTTTATTATAACTTATTTTTTGAAGATTTTTGTTTGGATTTCTGCTTATCTGGGCAGAAAATAGCTATGCAAAGATACCTAGCATACCAAAGGAAGCTTAGAGAGGAAAAAACAAACAAACTTTATTTCTTTAAACCATTTGTTTAATGTATTACCAGAGTTATCAAAGCTATCTCTTTTATTAATTCTAACTAAAGCAATCCAAGGCATTAACATACATAACTTGTTTCAAGGATCTAGAAATTAGTTAATTCTATTAGTTTCTTAAGTATATTTCTTCATTGTACACTTTTATTGGATAAATGAAGGAAAATTATTAATTTAGTTTCTAAATCATTATTTCCCAATTCCATCATATTAATTTTCAAATTTCAAAATAGTTCTTATTTTTTTGTGCAAAGTTTTCTTTACAGTTTTATTTTTTAATAAGTGGTTCTAGATTGTGTACTTACTAATTTCTTTACAGTTTTATTTTTTAATAAGTGGTTCTAGATTGTGTACTTACTAATTAAAATGAAAAAATAGATTGTATTAATTCATCACCGCTGTTGACTGGTATTCCTGTAGAATTTACCAATGGCCCATTGAAGGCTTTCAAGAATTCAGTAATGGTTAAAGTCTAAAGAGATACCTACCATTGGAAAGATATGTCTTATCAAATACTTTTGGTAATTTTGTTTTCTCTATGATCTCATCATCAATTCACTTGGAAGTGGAGGTCTTAAACTTCCTTATCACATTTTTGTCAACAGCAGAAAAAAGAAATCTTTGGAGACCTTTGGTTCTATGTATTTCTGCCAATCAAGGTAATCCAGGAGATAAATGAACAATAAAAAAAAAAACCCTATTCCTTTGTTCACCACTAATTCATCACACTTTTCACAGCTGGATCTCAACTGAAGCAACACAGATTTGACCTTTAAATCTTAGCTTGGCTGCATTTGATCCTATCTGCCACATGTATAACTTCATGGAATTCAGTACTTCCATTGCCCTTTTTCCATAATTTGACTTTGATTTATCTTTTAGCTATCAGCAGTCAACACTAACAAACTAAACCATAGGTGTGAAAATCAAGTGGTGTACTTTATCAGGCCTGTAATCCTATATATCTATCCCATGCCATTCTATTAACTTTGAAGCAAAAATACAATGTGATTTTATTGATTTACCAACAGAACAAATTTGCACAATTAGTTATCTCCTGCTATAACTACTTTATCTGCCTTGGGATTTTGAGATTGAGGTACATTTATAGGCAAAATATATAAAGTCATTAATGAGGTCAAAATACAGCAATAATTCAGGTACAATATTGAGTTATTCTTATGGTTTCACATAAAATATTTTTATTGATGCATTTCTCTATTTTTTCCACCTCCAACAGTCATTTGGTGCATTCTAAAGCTACATTCAAAGTTAATTCAAGACAGTTTACTGAACAATAAAAACTTAAATCCGTAAAGACTACTTTTTCCTAATAATTGTTTCTTTTACACTGGTATAAACCTACCTGACCCTCCAGTAATTTTTTTACTTCTAAGCAACTGAAAGTTAATGAACCACAAATTATACTGAGGAACAGAATTGGCTTTTTACAAGGAGCTGGAATGTGTTGAATGTGGTGAGAACATTAACAAATCTGTCAATTAGCCTGGAAGGTATTTTGACTTTTATGTCTTCTGTTTGCTTGCTCAATATATCAAATGAATTCCCTTCATTTTATTTAGTATAATTTCTAATAACAATATCCAAACAGCCTTTTTCTCAATCTATAATTTATCTTTCATGACAGTCCTCTCTCCCAAGTTTCAGAGACCTAAATACAAACTTTTCAGATTCATGGTGTAATTGTTACATTTGTGGCCCTTAGTCCACTAATCTTTGGGGGAGAATATAGTTATTTCTCCATAAGTTCTTTTATCAGTTTATGCTAGTAACCAACTGATTTGATTTTGATCCAGGGTCTTAACCATACCTTCTCTTAAAGGAAAGGTAAGACATTACAGCATTTCCTCAAACTTTCAAAGGCATTTTACTGATAAGTCTATTCTAGTGTCTCATAACATTATCTATTCATTAATGATATGATAGATTATTAATTTTGTAGAGATTCATAGTGTTAAGAATTTTCACAAGTGCAAACAGAAGAAAATCTGTTAATACTATTAGCTACTTTTTTTTAAAACAAATTTTTTTTTCAACGTTTATTTAATTTTGGGACAGAGAGAGACAGAGCATGAACGGGGGAGGGGCAGAGAGAGAGGGAGACACAGAATCGGAAACAGGCTCCAGGCTCTGAGCCATCAGCCCAGAGCCCGACGCGGGGCTTGAACTCCCGGACCGCGAGATCGTGACCTGGCTGAAGTCGGACGCTTAACCGACTGCGCCACCCAGGCGCCCCAATTAGCTACTTTTTTAAGGCAATGGTTTTGAAAACTTGGTAAACCTGAAAGACTAAATTCAAAACAAACATAAACAATTAAGATAGGCTTAAACACACACACACACAACGGAAAAACAAAAAAGCAAAGATACATTGCTAAAACGGAACAGAACCCTCATTTTGATCTGTTTAACTTTCAGGGCTCAATAATTAAAAACAAACCAATGATCACAATATAGACTATCATAAAGCACCACATAAAAATTATTGTCCCATCTTTGCAGAAGTAATTATAATTTGAAGTATCAATATTCTTGTTTTTTACTATAGGTAAATACGATTTTGAGGAGATTTATGATTATTAAGTTTTTCTTCTAGAATTTCCTTAATTGCTTTCTATCAGGTTTCAGGTCTTGGAATAATATGTAAGAAAGTAAGAGTATAGCTACTTTATAATATAAAAGAAGATAATCCTTAGGATTAGAAATCTGCTAGTGAACCAACCTCAGGTGACTGTAAGGGAACTATATTATACTTGCTTTTAATATTCTAAATATCCAGTATAGACTTCACTATTATAACATGCAGAGAATGATACTTTACTGCTTTATAAATTCAGTTGGTAAAATTATGTAGAAAACATTTTATTGGCCGAATTGAGACTTATGATGATTATTGAAATCACAGATGTGTGCTATATGTAGTAACATACATTTTAGAGGAGATAGTTTTTGTTTTGTTCACTATAAAGTATCCCACTGGTAAACAGAACAGGGAAAAATAAAGCTGCCAAATACTTCTGTTTTATAAATAATCCTTTAAAGGCTCTACATTCTGCTGCCAGTATTCTGAGAATTCCATTTACTTGTAATACTGTAATTAAACACATATTCCATAAAAATATGCTCCTCTTCATTGAAGATTTTAAAAATAATTGCCCAAGAGAGCAATGCTACTGCAGAGCTTGATGCTTAGATAATTTTTGAATTTGAATTGACATTGCTTGGGTTGGTGAATTATTCTGTTTGTCTACATAATTCATAGTATATGAAATTTCAATTCGTAAATAATAAATTATTTTCTGAAATGGAAACAAATTATATTCCCTTTTCTATTCTCTTTTTTCCCCCACAAGTAGGCACTAAGTCATCAATCAAGAGGCCAACCCAAAAAAAGATTTTTATATGATAACAGATCACGCAGTTAAGTTAAACTGAGTGAGCAAAATTCAGGCTTCGGATACTCAGACATCCAACTTTTCTAATACATTCTTGAATTTTACATTCTAGAGATAAAGAACAGCCAACTTCCATGCATGTTAAAAAGTATTTATGAATATACTAGCTCATAATAGATTAAAATTATAAAAAGCAAATACACAAAACCTCTTATTAATCTTTGACTCTTCCCTCTCATTTCAACGTAACAGTTATCTGTTGAAAAAATAATGTTGAAAAAACGCATAAAATTTCATAAGCACACAACATCCATTTATTCTCTAAAGCCAATTGTCTGAACGATTCTGTGCTCTGTGCCAGGTTTGATTAATCTTCTAGGATTATACATGAGGCCACAAGAAGGTGGCAGTTCAGTTAGGAGTCTATTTTAAGATGACCCCGGCTGATACTACTCAATTATGCACTACTTATTTGTCATCCTCCTGTAAGCTAGCTTAGGCTTGTTCCATGGTGGGTCGTTGTGTTTCAAGATAGGAAGTGGAAATGAGAAAGCACTTCTCAAGTCTGCACTTGTATCAGGTTTGCTACTATCTTGGTGGGCAAAGAAAGTCATATGGCTGATCTCAGAGTTAGTCTGTAAAAACAGACACCACCTCTTGATGGAAGTGGTTGCAATGCCAAACTGTAAAGAACTTAGATATTTGTATAGATAGAATGCTGCTAGAGCTTTTGCCAACAACCCATTACAGTCAACATCTAGTTGGCTATCAGCTCTTTCTGAATACAAAACCATATGGCTTTGTGCTTCCTTTCTGACCTGTTTCTAATATTACCACCCTATTGTAAAATCTTGTTAAAACTCACGTGAACTATGACACTGATCTTATAACTGGATTTCATCTCTTCTAAATCTAGCTTCTCCTCAGTATTACCTATAGACATTTCAGGTATTTCAGAGGTTTTTGTTTGTTTGTTTGTTTTGCTCATCTTCTGTACTGTATTTAATGACACTAATTTGAACATGGGATAGCGATGTGTTCATTTTTAAACCTTCCACAGTATTTGCACCTAATAGTGGACACAAAATACACTGGTTCTTTATTAGGTAAATAAATGAATAAAAGAAAATAAATCACAGAATAATCAAATCTAAAAAATCAACTTCAAATATTTTCAGTTATAATTATTTCCTGAGGATTCCTATGAATTCAGGTCACCTTTCCAAACCCTTATAAGTATGACTGTACTTGGGGTGCCTGGCTGGCTCCATTGTAGAGCAAGCATGCAATTCTTGATCTCAGGATTGTGAGTTCAAGCCCCATGGCGGGGTGTAGAGATCACATAAAAATCTTAAAAAATATATGACTTAAGTCTTACATTATTGACCGTTAGATACCAGTTGCCACAGATGTGGCATTCTAAAAGTTTCTAAATACAGTTATGCTCACCTCCTTATGCAGTACTGTCTCTTAAGTCTATGAAATAAAATGAGATATTTATACTAGAGGCAGTGGTATGTTTCACGTTATATTTGAGTTTGTAGAATTTGTAGTCCTGAGAGAATTATTATGGTAGCAAAGAAGTAACATTAAAACAAATGCTCAATTCCCTCTTTGATTGATTGTTATCATAATTATTGTTCCAGATCCTCTCAGTATGTAAATCACCCTTGAGGAGTAAATTAGTCCTTTGGGAAGTTCATCAACTCCTCAAAGTACATACTTCATGCAATTATTGTTTTAAGGAACCGATTGATACCAATGTGGCTTAAAGATTTTTATGATGTTTCCCAAAGGCTTAACTATGTCAGCTAATATGCATCTATTACTTTATGACTCATTGCAGGTTCTGAATGTATTGTTTGTGTCAGGGAATCCAGGAAAGACCATCTTTTTCTCCAAATGTGTCTATATTATGAAAGATCAGACACCAGTAGTGTTAAGTAATTAAACAAGGAGGCCATTAGACAGGTGACTCTAATTGCTTGGTACCCTACATAAGCAAATAAAAGCCTACGCCACAGTCTGTTCCTGTAATTGCCAATGGGTAGGAAGAACAACCAATCACAAACAGCCAACTAAGCTATGTCAAATAAGGCAACCAGTTTAGCCATAGCCAATCAAATAATTCCCTTGCTTTGCTTCTGCATCTTTTCTATAAAAATCTTGCTCCTAGCTCATCAATAGAACACTCCTAAACACTTCTGGTTTAATTCTGCCCAATTGGAATTGATTTTGCTTCATGTAAACTCAAAATCTGTAATATGTCTCAATTCATCTTTTAAAAGTAAGGTGACCATGTAATTGTCCAAACAAGGATGCTATTAAGAGTGAAAGGAGGGGGATCCTGGGAAGATGGCAGCGTAGGGGGACGCTGGGCTCACCGCACGTCCTGCTGATCACTTAGATCCCACCTACACCTGCCTAAATAACGCAGAAAACCGCCAGAAGACTAGCAGAACGGAGTCCCCAGAGCCAAACGCACACGAGAGGCCCACGGAAGAGGGTAGGAAGGGCGGAGAGGCGGTACGCACTCCACAGACTGGCGGGAGGGAGCAGGGGCCAGAGGGGCAGCCCGCCGGCCAAGCAGAGCCCCCGAGTCTGGCTTGCAAAAGCGGACGGGCCAGACGGAGTGTGTTCCAACAGCAAGTGGGACTTGACATCTGGAAGGTTATTAGCTAACAGCTCTGCTCAGAGAACGGGAGGGCTGGAGGACAACGGGAGGAAGAGTTTTTGAGCCCTGGACGACAGAGCTCAGCTTGGCGGGGAACAAAGGCGCTCACCAGCACCATCTCCCTCGCCCACCCCCCAGCCAAAATCCCAAAGGGAACCTGTTCCTGCCAGGGAACTTGCTTGCACCAAGTAAACACCCAACGTTGTGCTTCTGTGGATCCATCCCTCCGGCGGTCTGATTGCTCCCGGTGCCGCAGGGCCCCGCCTGAAGCGGACAACCGAAGGAAAAGTGAGCTGAGCCTGCCCCTCCTGCCCCCGTGCACCTTGCTGATCCACCCCAGCTAATACACCAGATCCCCAGCACCACAAGCCTGGCAGTGTGCAAGTAGCCCAGACGGGCCATGCCACCCCACAGTGAATCCCGCCCCTAGGAGAGGGGAAGAGAAAGTACACACCAGTCTGACTGTGGCCCCAGCGGTGGGCTGGGAGCAGACATCAGGTCTGACTGTGGCCCCACCCACCAACACGAGTTATTCAAGACAGCACAGGGGAAGTGCCCTGCAGTTCTGCACCACTCCAGGAACTACCCAAAAGACGAAACGGAAGAATTCCCCTCAGAAAAATGTCCAGGAAATAACAACAGCTAACGAAGTGATCAAAAATGATTTAAACAATATAACAGAAAGTGAAATTAGAATAGTCATAAAATTAATCACTGGGCTTGAAAACAGTATAAAGGACAGCAGAGAATCTCTTGCTACAGAGATCAAGGGACTAAGGAACAGCCAGGAGGAGCTAAAAAATGCTATCTACGAGTTGCAAAATAAAATGGAGACAACTACGGCTCGGACTGAAGAGGCAGAGGAGAGAATAGGTGAACTAGAAGATAAAATTATGGAAAAAGAAGAAGCTGAGAAAAAGAGAGATAAAAAAAATCCAAGAGTGTGAGGGAAAATTAGAGAACTAAGTGATGCACTAAAGAGAAATAATCTACGCATAATTGGTATTCCAGAGGAGGAAGAGAGAGGGAAAGGTGCTGAAGGTGTACTTGAAGAAATAATAGCTGAGAACTTCCCTGAACTGGGGAAGGAAAAAGGCATTGAAATCCAAGAGGCACAGAGAACTCCCTTCAGATGTAACTTGAATCGATCTTCTGCATGACATATCATAGTGAAACTGGCAAAATACAAGGATAAAAGAGCAAATTCTGAAAGCAGCTAGAGATAAACATGTTCTAACATATAAAGGGAGACCTATAAGACTCGTGACTGATCTCTCTACTGAAACTTGGCAGGCCAGAAAGGAATGGCAGGAGATCTTCAATGTGATGAACAGAAAAAATATGCAGCCGAGAATTCTTTATCCAGCAAGTCTGTCATTTGGAATAGAAGGAGAGAGAAAGGTCTTCCCAAACAAACAAAAACTGAAGGAATTCCTCACCACTAAACCAGCCCTACAAGAGATCCTAAGGGGGATCCTGTGAGACAAAGTACCAGAGACATTGCTACAAGCATGAAACATACAGACATCACAATGACTCTAAACCCATATCTTTCTATAATAGCACTGAATGTAAATGGACTAAATGAGCCAACCAAAAGACATAGGGTATTGGAATGGATAAAAAAAACAAGACCCATCTATTTGCTGTCTACAAGAGACTCATTTTAGACCTGAGGACACCTTCAGATTGAGAATGAGGAGATGGAGAACTATTTATCATGCCAATGGAAGTCAAAAGAAAGCTGGAGTAGCCATACTTATACCAGACAAACTAGACTTTAAATTAAAGGCTGTAACAAGAGATGAAGAAGGGCATTATATAATAATCACAGGGTCTATCCATCAGGAAGAGCTAACAATTATAAATGTCTATGCGCCGAATACCGGAGCCCCCAAATATATAAAACAATTACTCACAAACATAAGCAACCTTATTGATAATAATGTGGTAATTGCAGGGGACTTTAACACACCACTTACAGAAATGGATAGATCATCTAGACACATGGTCAATAAAGAAACAAGGGCCCTGAATGAGACATTGGATCAGATGGACTTGATAGATATATTTAGAACTCTGCATCCCAAAGCAACAGAATGTACTTTCTTCTTGAGTGCACATGGAACATTCTCCAAGACAGATCACATACTGGGTCACAAAACAGCCCTTCATAAGTACACAAGAATTGAAATCATACCATGCATATTTTCAGACCACAATGCTATCAAGCTTGAAATCAACCACAGGGAAAAGTCTGGAAAACCTCCAAAAGCATGGAGGTTAAAGAACACCCTACTAAAGAATGAATTGTTCAACCAGGCAATTAGAGAAGAAATTAAAAAATATATGGAAACAAATGAAAATGAAAATACAACAATCCAAACGCTTTGGGATGCAGCAAAGGCAGTCCTGAGAGGAAAATACATTGCAATCCAGGCCTATCTCAAGAAACAAGAAAAATCCCAAATACAAAATCTAACAGCACACCTAAAGGAACTAGAAGCAGAACAGCAAAGACAGCCTAAATCCAGCAGAAGAAGAGAAATAATAAAGATCAGAGCAGAAATAAACAATACAGAATCTAAAAAAACTGTAGAGCACATCAACGAAACCAAGAGTTCGTTTTTTTGAAAAAATAAACAAAATTGATAAACCTCTAGCCAGGTTTCTCAAAAAGAAAAGGGAGATGACCCACATAGATAAAATCATGAATGAAAATGGAATTATTACAACCAATCCCTCAGAGATACAAGCAATTATCAGGGGATACTATGAAAAATTATATGCCAACAAACTGGACAACCTGGAAGAAATGGACAAATTCCTAAACACCCACACTCTTCCAAAACTCAATCATGAGGAAATAGAAAGCTTGAACAGACCCATAACCAGCGAAGAAATTCAATCAGTCATCAAAAATCTCCCAACAAATAAGAGTCCAGGACCAGATGGCTTCCCAGGGGAGTTCTACCAGATGTTTAAAGCAGAGATAATACCTATCCTTCTCAAGCTATTCCAAAAAATAGAAAGGGAAGGAAAACTTCCAGACTCATTTTATGAAGCCAGTATTACTTTGACTCCTATACCACACAGAGACCCAGTAAAAACAGAGAACTACAGGCCAATATCCCTGATGAATATAGATGCAAAAATTCTCAATAAGATACTAGCAAATCGAATTCAACGGCATATAAAAAGAATTATTCACCATGATCAAGTGGGATTCATTCCTGGGATGCAGGGCTGGTTCAACATTCGCAAATCAATCAACGTGATACATCACATTAATAAAAGAAAAGAGAAGAACCATATGATCCTGTCAATCGATGCAGAAAAGGCCTTTGAGAAAATTCAGCAACCTTTCTTAATAAAAACCCTCGAGAAAGTCGGGATAGAAGGAACATACTTAAAGATCATCAAAGCCATTTATGAAAAGCCCACAGCTAACATCATCCTCAATGGGGAAAAACTGAGAGCTTTTTTCCTGAGATCAGGCACACAACAGGGATCCACTCTCACCGCTGTTGTTTAACATAGTGTTGGAAGTTCTAGCATCAGCAATCAGACAACAAAAGGAAATCAAAGGCATCAAAATTGGCAAAGATGAATTTAAGCTTTCACTTTTGCAGATGACAGGATATTATACATGGAAAATCCGATAGACTCCACCAGAAGTCTGCTAGAACTGAAACGTGAATTTAGCAAAGTTGCAGGATACAAAATCAATGTACAGAAATCAGTTGCATTCTTATACACTAATAATGAGGCAACAGAAAGACAAATAAAGAAACTGATCCCATTCACAATTGCACCAAGAAGCATAAAATACCTAGGAATAAATCTAACCAAAGATGTACAAGATCTGTATGCTGCAAAGTATAGAAAGCTTATGAAGGTAATTGAAGAAGATATTAAGAAATGGAAAAACATTCTGTGCTCATGGATTGGAAGAATAAATTTTGTCAAAATGTCAACACTACCCAAAGCTATCTACACATTCAATGCAATCCCAATCAAAATTGCACCAGCATTCTTCTCGAAACTAGAACAAGCCATCCTAAAATTCATATGGAACCACAAAAGGCCCCGAATAGCCCAAGTAATTTTGAAGAAGAAGACCAAAGCAGGAGGCATCACAATCCCAGACTTTAGCCTCTACTACAAAGCTGTAATCATCAAGACAGCATGGTATTGGCCCAAAAACAGACACATAGACCAATGGAATAGAATAGAAACCCCACAACTAGACCCACAAACATATGGCCAACTCATCTTTGACAAAGCAGGAAAGAATATCCAATGGAAAAAAGACAGTCTCTTTAACAAATGGTGCTGGGAGAACTGGACAGCAACATGCAGAAGATTGAAACTAGACCACTGTCTCACACCATTCACAAAAATAAACTCAAAATGGATAAAGGACCTGAATGTGAGACAGGAAACCATCAAAACCCTAGAGGAGAAAGCAGGAAAAGACCTCTCTGACCTGAGCCGTAGCAATTTCCTACTTGACACATCCCCAAAGGCAAGGGAATTAAAAGTAAAAATGAACTACTGGGACCTTATGAAGATAAAAAGCTTCTGCACAGCAAAGGAAACAACCAACAAAACTAAAAGGCAACCAACGGAATGGGAAAAGATATTCGCAAATGACATATCGGACAAAGGGCTAGTATCCAAAATCTATAAAGAGCTCACCAAACTCCACACCTGAAAAACAAATAACCCAGTGAAGAAATGGGAAGAAAACATGAATAAACAGTTCTCTATAGAAGACATCCAGGTGGCCAACAGGCACATGAAAAGATGCTCAACGTCGCTCCTCATCAGGGAAATACAAATCAAAACCACACTCAGATATCACCTCACGCCAGTCAGAGTGGCCAAAATGAACAAATCAGGAGACTGTAGGTGCTGGCGAGGATGTGGAGAAACGGGAACCCTCTTGCCCTGTTTGTGGGAATGCAAACTGGTGCAGCCACTCTGGAAAGCAGTGTGGAGGTTCCTCAAAAAATTAAAAATAGACCTACCCTATGACTCAGCAATAGCACTGCTAGGAATTTACTTAAGGGATACAGGAGTACTGATGCATAGGGGTACCTGTACCCCAATGTTTATAGCAGCACTCTCAACAATAGCCAAAGTATGGAAAGAGCCTAAATGTCCATCAACTGATGAATGGATAAAAAAATTGTGGTTTATATACACAATGGAATACTACGTGGCAATGAGAAAGAATGAAATATGGCCCTTTGTAGCAACATGGATGGAACTGGAGAGTGTTATACTAAGTGAAATAAGCCATACAGAGAAAGACAGATACCATAGGTCTTCACTCTTATGTGGATCCTGAGAAACTTAACAGAAACCCATGGGGGAGGCGAAGGAAAAAAAAAGGAGGTTAGAGTGGAAGAGAGCCAAAGCATAAGAGACTCTTAAAAACTGAGAACAAACTGAGGGTTGATGGGGGATAGGATGGAGGGGAGGGTGGGGATGGGTATTGAGGAGGGCACCTTTTGGGATGAGCACTGGGTGTTGTATGGAAACCAATTTGACAATAAACTTCATATACTGAAAAAAAAAAGAGTGAAAGGAGTGCTATTAATACCTATAGCAGAATATATGGGACTTTCTAGGCAAAATGAAACATATGGCCACCATGTATATCAGCAACCCTTTAAAATAAGATTCCCAGACCAAACTGGAGTGTGCAATGTGCACGTGTCTTGGTGTGATTATTTTAGGAGAGATCTTGAGAACTTGTGGTATCAAAGGAAACCAGAACCAGATAGTAGTTAAAGCAGTAAGAATGAATTCCATTTAAGAACTACTGCAACAGGGGAAAAGAGATCTCAGTATAGACCTGGGCTCAATTCTGAGTACAGCAAGGACAGGTGGGAATTATAGCCAAGGAGAAGGATGAAAGATCAGTGGATGAAAAATTACTAAAAGGAGACATCAAGGAAGGGTAGAGGAATTGTTGTTAAACTCCCCTAACATTATTCTTCCTGAAGGCAGGCCAGAGTGATCAGATACCAAGGGTGGGAGGTGAAAAATGTTATCAGATACTGAGAAGGATCAGATATCAAGAGTGGGGAATTCTCTCTCAACTGACTATATGGGATTCTTGCTGAAATTGGGCTGTGTAAGCTAGCAAGAAGTGGGGGACTAAGGTTGCAGCCTAACTGAGAAGAAGGCTCAGAGAAGCCAGACGAAAGTTTGGTCAAGGAGAGAGAGTCTTTGTCACTGGGCACATTTTGCCATCCTCACGGAATGTACTGGTAGACCCTGAAGACTAGGCTATGGGCATAGAATGAAATAAGAGGAAGAGTGGAATATTCACTGTTGCAGAATAAGTGGCTAGTTGGCTAACAGCTACAGCTTCCTTCTCATTTTCTTACTCACTTCCTTTTTCAAAAATTATTTATTAAGCAGGCTATGAGGGGTGTAATAATAATCAATATATGATTACTTTCTGCCCTTAAGGAATTCACATTTTCTTGGGTAGGTGTTTGCCAAATGAAAATTACACAATTGAAATTTAGTTACTTTTAAATGTACTTTTACAGAGAACTACAAACGATGCTAGACCTGATTGGATCCTTCCCAAACCTACGGGTTCAGTTTCCTATCAGGAAATCATTTTCTGAACAATTGAGGTTTATACTGTGATCTATCAGATAATCAGAATTCAGATACTCAAAAGAAGGAGGAAAAGATTTTCAGCTAAAGGACTCAGATAAAGCTACTGATATGAGAAAGAAAAACAATAAATATTAAAAAAAAGTCAGAATGACTAGGGATAATAGCCAAGAGGATATTGAGAAATGAGGGAAGGGTTCAGGTTGCTGAGAGCAATTTAGGCCATTTTGATGATTTTAATTTGATACAAAGATCATGGTAAGTTAGGGTAAGTGAGAGAAGATAAATTCCAATATTTCTTTTTTAATGTTTGTTTATTTTTGAGAGCGTATGAGTGGGGGAGAGGGGGTCAGAGCATCTGAAGCAGGCTCTGAACCTGCTTTATTAGCACAGAACCCAATGAGGGGCTCAAACTCATGAATTGTGAGATCATGACTGAAGCCAAAGTTGGACGCTTAACTGACTGAGCCACCCAGGCACCCAAATTCCAATATTTCAATGACAACATAAATAGTATTTTTATATGATATCAGAATCCTATATGTGATTGGTAAGTATTGGAACATCATGTTGAGAGTGAGGAGGAAGTGGGAGGTAGCAGGTCTGCTCTATGAAGTCATTAAAGAACTCAGTCTCCTTGCCTCATTGCAGTTGAAACTCCAGATGTTGCCATAGGTATCAGTGTCCGGTCATGAAATGAGGGACAACTGAGTGCCTGGAGATTTTTGCAGGATATTCTATAGGTCAGTGTATATTTTTGTCCCAATTCCATTGGCCAGAACTCAATTACTTGCCCCTACCTAACTAAAGATGAAGCTAAGAATTATAGTTTAGCATGTTTCCAGGGTATATGAGAAAAATAAGTTTGGTGGATATATAGCATTCCTTGTGAGGACTGAAACAGTCTATCCCTGCATTCAGTCTGGACACTAAGAACAGAAACCATATCTCCTGTCTACATTAACATGACTTTGATAGTCCACTGTATTCACTAACATTTCTTTATTTTTCCAGGAATTTCTTGCTTAGCAAGTGGTTTGCTTTTTTATTATAGGAACTTTCTAAAAGATAGATCAATTCTTTAATAGAAAGCATTTATAAACAGTTGTGCTGTTCTTTGAATTTCTCACCTCATCATCCTCACTTTGTTGTTTCCATCAATCCTGCACTATTTAAAAAGTTATTCTTACCAATACCCAGTCTATTTTCTGCTTAAAAATCCACCTTAAACCAAACCTCCAATTTTTAATTAATTCTGACCTTAACTTTTGCTTTCTAGGATACTACCGTAGCTCTAAAAAGGTAGTGTTCTCTCCTTTACTCTATAAAGAGTAAAGTCTGTCTTGTGTTATCAACAGTTTGTGTTGGTATTATCTGAAGAGGCTAGCATTCAACATTTTTTAAAGTATGTATACATGTATGCATTTTTAACTTATTTATTTATAGTATAAAATGATGTGGTCTGACTTGTATTTGCTGAGAAGCCCTGATAGCTTATTTTCTAAAAGAATTTTACCAATTTACACATAGTGATGTAACCTATAATAACTATTAAGTAAATAACCAAACTCTAGGAGACTATAACCAAACCATTGGGAGTTACATATAGTGGGATAATTTATAATGTTAAATAAGGGGCATTGTATAGTCAAAATGTTAAGTTGTAGGGGAGAGAACGTATTTTCAGATTATTCTAAATCTGGCATTTACAAAATGCTTCCATTTCATAAGAATTCGTTGTAGACAAATTAAAGCCATTTTATAACTCAAGTGAATTTCAGAACTGAGGTAGAACTCAAATACCAAACATAAAACCAAACAAGCAAAAGCCCAGAGACATACAGCATTAAGTAGACAGAATATATTTCTTGAGACAGTTTCCTGGGAAATTACACATAAAGAAGGGCACTTTACTGAAGAACTGTAAGCTATTTTCCAAAGCTGCATAGATCTCTATAGCAATTGTGTAGCGAGGACCACCAAAACTCTAGAAATAATACTGTCGATGAGTCTAGGTCAGATTCCCAATTTTGAGTCAAGATAGGTGTTGAAGCTGGGATGACTTTATAGGTATTTCTTCAAAGAATTGACCAGTCTGTACAAACCATTGAAAACAGCAGTGTTGAACATTATGTAGATCTAGCTATATGCTGTCTATGGGAGACCCATTTTTAGATCTAAGGACACACAAGACTGAAAGTGAAATGAGGGGCAAAGATATTCCACGAGAGTAGCAAACAAAGCAGAGCAGGAGTGGTTATACTAATATGAGACACAGTAGACATTATATAATTGTCATACGGGAGACAAAGGATGATATTATATAATGATAA
Source organism: Prionailurus viverrinus (assembly GCF_022837055.1). Lineage (NCBI taxonomy): Eukaryota > Metazoa > Chordata > Mammalia > Carnivora > Felidae > Prionailurus > Prionailurus viverrinus. The sequence continues at coordinate 146,814,627 of NC_062568.1, forward strand.
AAATGTCAATTCACCAAAAAGATATAAATTATATATGTATATATATGCACCAAACATCAGAGTTTCTAAATATGTAAAACAAATATTGATAGAATTGAAGAAAGAAATAGGCAGATCTATAATAACAGTAGGAGGTATTTCAATACCTGACTTTAAATAATAGAACAACCAGACAGAAGATCAATAAGGAAATAGAGGACTTAACAGTATAGATCAATTGAACATAACAAACATATATAAAATACTACACACAACAGCAGCAGCATATACATTCTTCTCAAATGTACATGGAGCGTTCTACAGGATAGGCCACATGTTAAACCACAAAAGAAATAAGAATAAGTTTACTAGGATTAAAATAATACACAGTATCTTTTCCAATCATATCGTCAAGAAACCAGAAATCAATAGGTAAGGAAAAGCTGGAAAATCCACAAATGTGTGGAAATTAAACATTGTACTCTTATGCAATGAATGTGTCAGAGGAAATCACGAAGGAAATGAGAAAACATCGCAAGACAAATAAAAATAACAACATGCCAAAATTAATGGGATACAGTAAAAATAGTGCCTAAAGGGAAACTTATAGTTGTAACGGTTCACATTAAAAAACAAGAAAGATTTCATATCAACAACCTAACTTCACACCTTAAGGAATTAGAAAAAGAACAAACTAAACGCAAAGCTAGCAGAAGGAAGGACATAATAAAGATTAGAGTAGAGATAAATGAAATGGAGAATAGAAAAATAAAGAAAATCAATGAAACCAAGAGTTGGTTCTTGGAAAAGATCAATAAAATCGACATAGTTAAGCTAATTGAACATTATATATATACCCTGTTGTTTGAGCTATAGGATTTAGAAGTATTGCACTTATCCAGAAACATTCATTTGCAGTTGGCTCTGAATTTAGCAGAATTGTTTATCACCTTTCACAATTATTAGAATGTACAAATTTAAATATTTTTCTAATACAAAAAAGGGTATTTTTACTCTGGCCTTTCTCAAATCACCAGTTAAAATGCAATGATAAGAAAATATTTCACTGAAATAAAAATCATATCTAAGTTTGAATTTCCCCTAAACAGAATATGAGACACAAACTTAGTGGTCAGTACTCTTGGGGGAGATGACCCATCTTATGAAATAGAAGTGAGGCATTGAACCAAGTGAGACTGGAAAAGGAGTAAACCCAGGAAAGTGTGCTGAGGGTTACTGCTGAGGGCTGGGGTTCAACCCTACTGGAACCTTCTAAGGAAAAGTGCAGACTGCATATCAGAATTTTCTCACCAATCCATGGGAAGGCTGCTATCCTTATCCACAATTATTGTGCCCCATAAAGTGAGGGTTGTCCTGAGGAACATTAACTCACTCACACTTTTGTCACACCTATATAGGGTTAAGTGACTTACTTCTGTTTTGAGGAAAGCAAACTAAGGTATTCAGAGGTGTGTGCTTGATTATTTGATGTAGGACATTGGCGACAATGTACTGAAATTGTCCACTATAAGACTGTTGCAAATAGGTGACAACCAGAATATGGCCCTGTGTGCCAAACATATCTGCTAAAGTCCAACCTCAGTTCCCCTCAGATTTGGTTTTGCTGTACACAATTCTTCTTTATCACTGCCTCTTTAAAGAGGTCACAATAGCAGAGAACTTAAATACTTAATTATCTTTTTTTTTTCTTGGAGAGAGAGGGAAAGAGGGAGAGGGAGAGAGAGAGAGAGCGCGCGCACAGAGGGGAGAGGGGAGAGGGAGAGAGAATCCTAAGCAGGTTCCGTGCTCAGCAGAGAGTTCGACATGGGGGTTGATCCCACAACGCTGCGATCATAACCTCAGCTAAAATCAAAAGTTGTACGTTCAACCAACTGAGCCACCCAGGCACCCCAATATGTAATTCTCTTTAACAAGAGAGTTCATTAATATACATCAATTATAATCTATTTTAATATTGATAATTTAGACATAGCAGGAAAATGTATAATTTTCCTCAAAAATAGTCCTAAAATTAAGTAAAAGTTTCACTGTTCTAGTAAAGTATTATATAAAGTATATATTTCTTTAATAGAAGCTCAGAAAGTGGCACTATAGCTATGGCAACTTTAAAGCTTTTAAGATGATTTAGAAAATTGACAGATTAAAAATAGACAATTTATTCTTTAAGTGTATTCACTATGTGGGTAGGATGAGTTACAATAACTTTAGTGGAAATATTTATCTCCTTTTTCTTTCCTCATATTAAAAAAAACCCACAAAACATGGATAAGCTAAAAGTAACCTAAAATTCCAAGTGGCTCCCTTTTGAGGAACAGAGATTTCCTGGCACATAAAAACAGATTTTAAAACCTTTCTGTAGTATGCATAAAATTATTCTTTAATATTTTAGACTTCTTAATTTCTCATTTATACGTCACCTACATTACAAGCTGATTTGAAGCTATTATTACTAAACTGAGAGTTTTTTTAAAAATAGAAGAATGACTTTTTCCATTGATGCTTTAAGTATTTGACACCAACTGAAATCATGCCATCTCAGTATCATGAGAAGTGTTTTTGGAAGATGTCTCCTTTTTGTTTCATGGTATATTACAACTTTAAATATTTGTAAATAAAATTCAGAAGAAAGATGTGAGTTAACAATTTTTAATTATCTAAGAAACTAAAGGAATTTGAGAAAAAAAGTTTTCCGTCTTTCAGTAAATCTGTATCTTTTCAACTCAAAAGCAGATGCAGCCAATACTGTCTGAATTAGAACTCCAAGTCAATAACAAATGAGAAAACAACAGTAGTAATCAAAAGAGCAAAAATAAAAACAAATCACTTGGGGGGCACTGGGTGGCTCTGTCGAGTGTCCAACTCTTGGCTTCAGTTCTCATGGTTTGTGAGTTGGAGCACTGCATTGGGCTCTGTGCTAACAGCAAGGAGCCTGCTTGGGATCTCTCTCTCCCTCTCCCTCTGCCCCTCCCCTGCTCACACCCTCGAGCATATGCATTCTCTCTCTCTCTCTCTCTCTCTCTCTCTCAAAATAAGCATTAAAAAATATTCAGTACAGCATCTACTTATTAAAGAAAATGGCTGAAAGGATACTTTAATACATTGCTAGGGAGATGGTAAATTTAACACTATTTTGTGAACTAATTTTATAATACGTATAAACAAATTGTACATATCCTTTGAATTGTCATTTAATCTTTCAGTAATTTATACTAATGAATAATGAGACAAATGTGCTAAAATTTACACATATGCTTATTAGGGCTTGGTGTATAATAGTAAAACATGAAAAATGTAATAAATGTCTAACAATAATGCATTAACAATATGAAACATTATAATTTTATATGCAGTCATTTCAATTTAGGTTTCAATTTATAACTGTAGAAAATGGAAATGTATATATTTTTTGCATACCAAGTAGTACATGCTACACTAAAGGATATAAAATATACTTACTGTATTGTCTGGAAACACGTACACCAAAATCATAAACAGCTCTCTTTCGTGGGATAATTTACTTTTTATCTTCTACCTTGTTGGTATATTTAAGTAAAAGAAGGAAAGATAGAAATTGCTTTTTGTTATGGAATAGAGGAAAGCAAAAGGTGATGTGGATACAACCCACTCAACAGATGCAGTATGGAGTAAGTTGGAGTGTTAGGATAAGGATATAAAACCCAATACTTCCTGAACCTAAATACTATTCATTGAATAAAAGCCATATCAGCCAGCATTTTGTATAGCACAATAAAAGAAAACTGCTTATTTGAAAGCACAGTTATATTAATAGGTGACCTTTGAAAATTGCTAGATAGAAAAATATTTTCTGCAATTAGTACTAAGCAACTATATATAAAGAATATTTTATTATCATAATAAGTCATGAGACATAGATGAGGTCAGTATAAGAAACCCTATATAAGAACCTGAGAGAGACTTATAGTTGGTGAGTAGGATGTGGAAATGATTCTATTAATATTACACTAGCACTACAACTTTTTTTGTCTTTGTAGTTATTCTTAACTAGTTGAAAAGGATTTTTCACTTTTTATTATTTTTAAAAATTTTTTAAATGTTTATTTTTTGAGAGAGAGAGAGAGCAGAGGACAGGGCAGAGAGTGAGGGAGACACAGAATCCAAAGCAGGCTCCAGGCTCTGAGCTGTCAGCACAGAGTGCGATGCAAGGCTTGAACTCATGAACTATGAGATCATGACCTGAGCCAAAGTTGGACGCTTAACTGACTAAGCCACAGAGGTGTCCCTACTTTCGTATTTTAAGTACAGATTTCTGTATTAGGCTTTCTACTCTCTCAATGTATTTCTTGCTATTATCAACTATTAGATCTCTGAAGCCAAAATTATCAAGGCCTGGATGGAGGCTGCTCCATCCAATGGACTATTTGACATTAATTCAATAATAACTTTAATGAATAGTTTTGAGCACCTACTATATGCCATTTATGTCTCCAAAGCCCTCACCATGCCCTCAAAATGAACTCATGATCTTCCTCCACAAAGGGGGTCTTACACATACAATTGTGAAACAGAGAAATATGTTCAGGAACCTTGCACCATTACCCAAACACCACGTTCTTGGCTTCATCTGCGTTTCTCTGATGCCAAGGTCACTGTCATGGTTCCAGCCTATCTGTGTCCTTTCACTTCTAGTCAATTGTAATGTCTTCCTACTGGTTTTCCCTTCTTTCCCTGTTGCTTTTCTCTCAGCTATTTCTTACCTTGTCAGTATATTTGAAAGAAAGATACTATCATGTTAGTCTCTTGTTTCCACTTAAAATTCTAGAATGGCTTTCTCTTTATCTTATAAATAGAAAAACCTTAAAAAGGCCCTTTACAGCCTTCCTAATTCTCCAGACTTTTCTCCCTTCACTTGTTGCCTCCTGCTCTGTGCTCCAGGCCTTGTTTCTTAAGTTTCACTTCTAACATTTACCAAAATTTATATTGATACATTTTTAGTATATTTATCAAATACCCACTTTTCACATTAGACAATAAGCTGCTTGAGGGTCAAACAAATACGTATTTTTACTTGGTAATATTCTAAGCATGTACTCCATTCATAGTACTTAGTAAGCATGCTGTATTTATTGTTACTTAATGAAGCCACACACACACACACACACACACACACACACACACACACACCATACCTTTTATAGCAGTATCTTTTTTCTACTGGTATATAAAACACACACCATAAATTCCACCACTTAAAGTGTACAATTCAGCAATTTTTAGTATATTCACAAAGTTCTGCCATTGTCATCACTATCTAACTTCAGGACATTTTTACCACCCCCCCCCCCCAAAGACTCATTCCCATTGCACCATACCATTAGTCCCTTGAAAATAATAATTTACTTTCTGACTCTATGAATTTGTCCATTTTGGACATTTCGTAGACTAGAATAATATGTGGCTTTTCTATTTGGTGTCTTTCACTCAGTATCATGTTTCCAATGTCCACCCATATTGCAACATGTATCAATACTTCATTCCTGTTAATAGGAAAATATTTCATTGTATCACTATACTACATTTTGTCTATTCTTTTGTCAACTGGTGGACAGCATGGTGTGTTTCTGGTCTTTGGCAGTTATGAATAATTCCATGCTAACAAATGTGTACATTTGTGTGGACTGAATTTTTCATTTCTTTTTGTTTAAAAATTTTTTTTAACATTTATTCATTTCTGAGAGAGAGACAGAGCATGAGCAGTGGAGGGGCAGAGAGAGAGGGAGACACAGAATCCAAAGCAGGCTCCAGGCTCCGAGCTATCAGCACAGAGCTCGACCTGGGACTCGAACTCATGGACTTTGAGATCATGACCTGAGCCAAAGCTGGACGCTCAACCGACTGAATCACCCAGGTGCCCCTGAATTTTTCATTTCTTTTGGGTACATATGTAGGGGTATCATTTCTGGGTTATATGATAACTGAATTTTTAAATTTGTAAGTAATTGCCAAACTTTTCCAAAGCAGCTACACCATTTACATTCCCATAAGCAATTTTTGAGTATTCTATTTCTCCACATCCTTGGCTACATCCCTCTTTTTTTTTTTTTTTTAATATAGTCAACCCTAGTAGGTGTGAAGTGGTATTTCATTGTGATTTTGACTTGTATTTCTCTAAAGATTAATTACACTGAGTTCTTTCCAGATGCTTATTGGTCATTTGTCTGTCTTCTTTGGAAAAATGTCTGTTCAAATCCTTTGTCAATTTTTAATTGAGTCAGATTTCTTTTTATTATTGAATTGTAACAGTTCTTTATTTAATCTCAATACTAGTCCCTTATGAGACATGTTTTTTTCCATTCAATGATCATTTTCTCATTTTTTGCCCATAATAGTATCCCCTGAAATACAGAAGGTTTTAATTTTGATAAGGTATAATTTCTTTTTTTCTTTTTTTCTGTGTGCTTTTGGTGCATTGCTTATTCTGAAATCAGAGATTTATCCCTATATTTTCTTCTAAAAGCTTATAGTTTTAGCTCTTACATTTGGATTTTTAATCTGTTATGAATTATTCTTTGCGTGTGTGAGGTAAGTTTCCGACTTCATTCTTTTACATTTGGATATCCAGTTGTCCCTGGACTATTTGTTGGAAAGACTATTTTCCTGATTGTCTTGAAACTCTTGTTAAAAATCTATTGGCCAGACGTAAGGGCTATTTCTGGACTCTCAATTTTATTCCATTGGTATATATACCTATTCTTATGCCAGTAACTACAATATCTTGATTACTATACATTTATAATAAGTATAGAGATTAGAAAGTATGAATCCTTGAACTTTATTTGTCTTCAAGTTTGTTTTGGTTACCCGGGTCCCTTGTATTTCCATATAAGTGTTAGAATTAGTTCCTGCTAATTCCTGAAAAACAGAAGTTGACATTTGATAAAGGTTGTGCTGAATCTATACATCAATTTGAGGGTTATTAATATTTTGATAATGCAGATCTTCCAATCCATGAACATGGAATATCTTTCCCCTTTTTGTAGGTTTTCTTTAAAGTTTTTTCAATAGTTTTTATTGCTTTCAGTATATAATACTTATTTTATTTTTTCAATTTTTTAAATGTTTATTGTATTTTTAAGAGAGACAGAGACAGAATGCAAACAGGGAAGGGGAAGAGAGAGAGGGAGACACAGAACCTAAAGCAGGCTCCAGGTTCTGAGCTATCAGCACATAGCCTGATGCGGGGCTCAGACCCACAAATCATGAGATCATGACCTAAGCCAGAAGTCAGACAGTCAACTGGCTGAGCCACCCAGGCTCCCCTATAATACACTTTTTAAAAAAAATTAAATTTATTCCTATTTATTCTGTTTAGTGCAGTTATAAATAAAATTGTTTTTCTTAATCTGGTTTTTGATTGTTTTATTGTTAGTGCATTAGATATACAACTGATTTTTTTTAATATTTATCTTGTACCCTATAACCTTGCTGAACTAGTTTATTAGCTCATTTTTGGTGGATTTATGAATATTTTTAATTCATAACATCATGGCATCTACAAATAGAGATACTTCTTCCTTTCCAATATGATGCCTTTTATTTATTTTTCCTGCCTGACCACCCGTTAGAACCTCCAACCCAATGCTGAATGTAAGTGGCAAAAGTGTACATCCTTGCTTTGTTCCTTATCTTAGGGGGAAAGTTTCAGTTTTTCACCATTAAGTATGACATTAATTCTGTGTTTTCATACATGCCCCTATTAGGTTGAAGAAGTTCCTTTCTATTCCTACTTTGTTGAGTGTTTTTATACATACTTGCATTGCTTCTACCCTCCTTTATGCTATTATTTTCATAAATAACATCTTTATACGTTGTAAGTTCAGCCCATATTTGTAATTATCATTTTATGCAGTTGTCTTTTAAATCATATATTTTAAAAAGAGTTTAAAACACATAAAATACGCTTATACTGTTTTTTTTCATATGTCCCTATGTAGTTACATTTACTGGTACTCTTTAATTTTTTATGTGAATTAGAATTACTGTCTAGTCATCTTATTTCATGCTGAAGGATTTCCTTCAATTATTTTTTGTAGTGTCAGTCTGCTAGTGAAAAATACTGTACTTATCTAAAAAACATTTTAATTCATCCTTTATTTCTGATGAGTGGTTTTGTTGGATATAATATGTTTGGTTGACAGTCTTTTCCTTTCAGCACTTTTTAATATGTTATCCCACTGCCTTCTGGCCTCTTTGTTTCTGATTAGAAATCAGCTGTTAACTTATTGATGATCCTGTGTACATGATGCGTTGCTTCTTTCTTGCTGCTTCCAAGATACATTTCTCTTTTGCTTTTGACAGTTTGATTAGGATGTGCCTAGATGTGGATTTTCAAAAAATTTATTCTAGTTTATTGAGCTTCTTGGATTTGTAGATTAATGCTTTTCATCAAATTTGGAAGTTTTAAACCAGTGTTTCTTCAATACATTTTATGTCCCTTTCTCTCTTTCCTTTCCTTCTGAGACTCTCATTATATGTATCTTGGTATGTTTGATGTTCTTTCATGGTTCTCTGAGGCCCTGTTCATTTTTCTTCATCCTTTTTGTTTCTGTTCCAATGACTGGGTGATCCTAACTGATGTATCTTCAAGTTTGTGCTGCTTTCTTCTGCCAGCTCAAATCTTTTGAGCCCTTCTAGTAAATTTTAATTTCAATTACTGGACTTTCAACTCTAGAATTTTTACTTGGTTAGTATCTTTTTTAAAAACAAATCTACCCCTTTATTGGTATTCTTTATGTGGTGAGCCATCGTTTCATATTTTTCTTTGGTTCTTTTTACATGGTTTACTTAGGTCTTTGGGTATATTTAAAATACATTATTTAAGTGTATATTATTTAAAACTTTGGTTTACCATGGCCATTGGGCTTTTGCAGGGACATGTTCTACTGACTGTTCTCACCTAGTGTATGTGCCCTACTCTGTATGAAATATACATACATACGTATATGTATTTAAATTTGGAGATTTTCTTTTATTTAAAAAATAATGTTTATTTTTGAAAGAGAGAGAGAGAGAGTGGGAGAAAGGTAGAGAGAGAGAGGGAGACACAGAATCTGAAGCAGGCTCCAGGCTGAGCTGTCAGCATAGAGCCCGATGCAGGGCTCAAACCCACAAACCATGAAATCATGACCAGAGCCAAAGTAGGTCGCTTAACCGACTGAGCCACCCAGGCAGCCCTGGAGATTTTATATAATATAGTGTGGCTACTCTGGTAATCAGATCCTCCCCTTTACCCAGGGATTGCTGTTGTTGCTGTTGTTACTTTTCTTTATTTAGTGACTGCTGAAATAATTCTGTAAAGGCTGTAGTCACAATAATGTGTGGCCATTGAAGAGTCTGTTTGATTACCTTAGTATTCAGCTAATTGTTAGATTTACTTAAGTGACTGAAACAAATATGGTCTCCTAGCTTTTGTCAAGGGGTCCTATGTGTGTATTGGTGCATCCCTTCAACACTCAGGCAGTTTACAACTCTGCCTTAATCTTCATTTTCTGCTTGCACAGAGCCCTAAGGTCAGCCAGAGGTGAGAACACAGGACTTTCTCAGTTCTTTCCTGGGAATGTGCAGAGTTATATGACTAAATGTGGTCTTTAAGATTCCCAGAAATATGTCAGAGCTTTTCAAATCCCCCTATGGATATCTTATTCCCCAGTTTTTCCTTTTAAGTTTTTGGTCACTTTCTTGTTGGCCTCAACTCCAAGCACTGCCTCAGGTGTGTGTGATGTTAAACAATTGCTGCTGATGGTCTTTGACAATTGCCCCCAAGGAAAAGACTGATTTCCCTGGGAAGACGCTTGAGTCAGGTCACACAAAGACAGGCCTTGTGAGTTAGGCTTTCCAGAGAATTTCCAGAGAGGTCAAAAATGACAATTTTCTGAAAATGATGCTTAGGGGGTTACATGTCTGTTTTGTGTTCATAGTGGCAGCCAGGTTAGTTCTTAATAGTTCTGTAGAGCTAGAAAGAGGGGGATTAAAACAGACCAAGTTAAATTGCCACAAAGCTCACTCTTTTAAACACAGTTAAGCTGCTTTTGTTAAATGACCCCTGGATTGTTGCATGTCTAAGGTTAATTTCTAGTGTCCTAAAAAGTTGATTTTGACAAGTTTTGCAGTGCTCTCATTGCTTTTACGGGAAGAAAGGGTTTTTGGAGACATTGGAGATCTTCATTCTACAATTCCCACTCATATCACTCTTAACAATGGTTCCTAATCTTTGCTGAATCACCTGCATTTGTGGGAAATCTAATAGTCATTCCTCCTAATCTGCCAACTATTACATTTCCTCATACCTGTAAATCAAATTACTGACTTATGATGCTGATGCTGATAAACATTTATCATGCGCTTACTATGTGCTCATCATTGCCTAACACTTTACATGTCTTAAGTCAGTTAATTTCTTACCAATTTTATTTTCACGTTGATATAACTGAGCCACAAAGAGATTAAGCAATGTCATGAAAGAAGTTTGAAATGCATATTCCAGGGTATCTCAATAAATACAAATCCATAAAATTTACATGGAATACACAAGGTATTAGGGATTCCTGGAGCCTCTTAAGGAGCCAAAGATTGAGCTGCACTGAATTACAAATGCTATTTTACCAAAGATTTCTATAATTTTTGCTGAATATTAAACATTAATGGATTTAGGCGGCAGATGCAAAATTTTATGTTAATGTGTACCAGAGAAAAAGCTTTTAGTGAAGACCTACTGTGTCAGACACAAAGCTATGTCCTACACATCAAGCACTGAACAAAATAGACATGCTAATGAAAACATATTGCATATTATTGAACTTTCAAGGTCACTTTGCATATTGATAGAGTGAAAATTTGAACCTAAAGAACATTTGATTCAACATGCCTTATTGTTCTGTGCTGCACCTAAGATCTTAACCATTTTTTGAGTTAATGATTACGTCAATAATGCCACATGTCAACACCCATTTCCAGGCATACAAATAGAGTTAGATCTACAATGATAGGAGTAACTTAAATGCTTTTGGTAAGTAAAATGTTGAGTAAATTTTCAAAGGTATTTTTTACTTAGGTAAAGAGAGAAATTCAGTACTGATTATAAGGCTTAACTCATCCATTTAAAACCATAGAGCAGAGTCCAGGAAAATGTGGACTGATTCCATCTGTTCCTTCACCACTTTCCACACCATCTCTCACCTATTCAGTTGCTTCTAACATACCTCAAGAATGTAGTTCCAAAGCCATACCATGGTTTGGTGCACTAATTTAAAAGTTAATAATGTGTCCATATTCTGATAGTTCACACCGTAACATGGGCAAAGAAAATACAAAACATATTGAATACCTACTTTTTCAAACTTTACACTTTCTTTTTTTATTATTTATAAAAGTTGCTTTTCCATTTACTTCAGTTTAATTGTTTTGGAGTATTAGTTTTACTTCTTAAACGTAAGTTAGTTGGGAAGTACACTTAGCTTTTATGTTAAGTCCCTTGGTTCTGTAAATCTTGGAGTTATATTTTATTGTGCTAGTCACAGAACATTGCAGTTAATTATGTTGCATTGCACTGTCCTTGGCAAATGTTAACTTCAGAACTTCTGGCATTTACTTACAGGAAACACAGAGCCTATTATAGTTTAGAAACTACAATAGGCAATCACCTGTTCAGGTTCCACAGTACATTGAAATCACATTGTACACATTACAGCTAGGAGCAATATAATATGTTTGGTATTTATTTTTCAAATGCTAGAATATATTTATTTGTTTTTCCTAAAAAATGTTATTTATTTTGGCATTTTTTAAAAATTTCACAGAACTTACTTTAGGTTTTGATATCTTTAAAAAAAATGTTTATTCACGGAGTTCCTATTAGTTATTCCAGAGGATGAACTGGGTAAATATGAGCTTCTTACATATTGTGCAATTTCATTTAAATTCCATTAGAAATATGTTAATATATTTACAGTTCCCTTTCATGGAAATAAATAAATAATTTTCAATTGCTTCACGGCATGGTAACAATTATTCATAGGTGACGTGAGATGTACTTTGTGAGCAGTCCTTTGTTTTGATGAATATTAAAGCATACATTTATAATAGTTAACAACTATTTTTAGATTACTATTGTAATGACTTAGGATGGGTATTACCAAGATAGCTAGTGCCTGAACTGAAAGAATTAATATTTGGCTTCATTATAAAGAGTGCAGTATTGAGCTCATGAGTACTTTTGTTTCATATCATCTTCTCAACACAAGCTTAATTATGACATTACAGAATAAATTCGATTGCACACTGTTTATCACTATCTGTGGGTAGCAGAGAGGTTTTATTAGGAAAATGTCACCATTTTCCTAGACTGTTACTGATTTAATAATCAAGTTAAATTGCTACATCACAATAATCATACAACACATAAAAAGCTGTGCCACTATAATAACTTTGATGTCTTAATGAATTAGTCTGCCAACCATATCTCATATGGCACCATTATATTTCAATAATATTCTAGTTACATATTAGTAAAATGTATTTTACTGTAAGTAAATGTGGTCATAAAAACTTATTATGTTAGTGATTGAGACATCCAAGGTTTTTTCCATGGTTAGTCCTCTAATAGGGATTAATTGACTGACACTGTTGACTTCCTATAGGGTTAATGATGACCAATGACCATCACATTAATAAATCACAATTTAAATACCAAGGATAGCTTTGAAGTTTTCATAGATATGATGCCGTAACATGGATAGTGTCTGCGACTTAATCCTTTATAATTTGAGAACTGACAAACCCAACATTTGCTGATGTAACCCTCTGTGGCTCAAGTATTATTGAATTGCCAGATTTTTGCCACTGATGCTCTCTCCATTTGCACATAATTAATTAGTAATAAGTGTGGAAATTGTATTATGACCTAGTTATAGATCTCTGTGGACATCTGTGTATTTAGAGAAAATGATAGTTCTAGATAGAATGCACGAAACTAATTTAAAATGTCATTCAAATAGTGCTTTTCACTTATAAATGTACTTCTGGGTGAGATGTATCTCACTGGAACTTTTAAAAGCCGTTGTTCTTGAACACGCTTTAAGCACTATGGAACATACTGACATTTTGAACTTATAACGCAGTATCTTTGGATGTGAACTATCACCTCTGATGAGATTATTATTGATACAAACAGCATCTAAAGCCACTTGGATGTTTGGAAAAATCAGCTTTTGTTGTTGTGTTTTTTGTTTTGTTTTGTTTTTGCTTACATTTTCTACTTTCATATGTGTTAAACCTACTGGAAGTCTCTAAACCACATACCTTAAGTAAAATTTTAGGATTGGATTATATGATCCTTCCAGGTAAGCTAACTGACTAAATTTGTGAGCTCAGTAGGTACCCTACATCATTCTTTGTGGATGATATTTGGTAAATTTGTCTGATGGAATTTCATGCAGAGACACATAAGAAAACCAAAGTATTCATCACTGAAATATTTTAAAAAGTGACACTTTACATAAAGGTTGTTAGAAATATGACTGTTCATATGTGTCCATTTTAATTTATTGCATGTAAACAAATGGTTATGATTTTATTTGAAGATGATTTCACTGAGTTTTCCATGGAGAGGTAGCTTATGCCAAAATCCTTTGGAGAAGTAGGGACTAAAATAATGCTAGTAAACAAAATCATTTCCACTTTTATATTAGCCCAATGCCTGGATTTTCAGGCACAGAAAGGCCCATGCAGTTTATGAACTATATTCATTTCATTAAATACCTATTCCTTAGGTTAAGAGTGTGCTCTCAGTGTCTTTTCTTTATATTCATCTAAAAATATTTCAGGAATTAAACCTGTGATTACTCTATAATTCTAACTCTATAGTACTTGGCATTCTTCAAGATACCCCAGTTTCCTAGGCCATCTCATGACAGGTGTACTGAAAGCGACCCACTTATTTTATTTAACTTTTTTAAAAGAGAATTTTACTGAATGTCAACATAAAGAGCTTCTGAGAAAAAACAATAGAAGCTATTCTTAATGAAACTTCTTGCTTAGTAGTAAATACTAAACAAAAGATGATCAACATATTTAGTTTTTAATGGCACACTCAATTTTAGTACTCATCATTGTCCATGTATTTACAAGATATTTCTTGAGTGTTTACAAGTGCTAGTTTCTTTGCTTATTGCTGAGGATATAGGGAAAAGAGGTCCCTGCTCTCTTAGAATGCCCAGTCTGGTAGGGCATTGCACATAAAACAAATCATAACCTTCCAAAATATTTAATTATAATGGTCATATTTGTTAGGAACCTGATATAGAAGGTGCTACAAAAACACATAAAAAAGAAACTTTCCAGGTCTGTGGAGAGGGTTCAGAAAGAGACTTCCCTGAAAAAAACTACATTTAAACTTAAATTTGATAAATAATAGTCATTCAGGCAAGAAGAATAAGGAGAGGAGTGTTCCAGCAACAGTAAATGGAAGGCTTGTCAGGACCCTTCTCCCACTACATATCAGGAAGAGGCATAGTATATTAAAAATAAACAAGTACCACTTTATGATTAGTTTAACTTATACAAGAAAATTTTATAATATACAAGAAGATTTTATAACAACTGTAATGGCATATAATTTATTCATCTTTTAAATAACTGGATTCAAAGAGTATCTTTAACATATTTCCCATACAAACACACATTCAGTTGTGGGACAATACATACGTATTACTCAGTGTTCAAAATTCAGAACTTCATTGCAAATTCCAAACTGTATGACTCATAAATACATCTATTAAAACAAAACAAAAAAACAAAAAACCTTATTCCCTGCTCCATGGGATGTCATTTATGATAGAGCAGAATGAACACTTGACATCAAGTTAGAAAACTCAGGATCTAGTTTCAGTCTTCCTGTGACTAGCCTGAACTTGTTTCCTTTTGTATAATAGGGAATACTATTATAGTGACACTGTGAGAGTCAAATTTGATAATATCTGTTATGCACTTTGAAAACCAGTATAAACTATATAGTTCCAGTGTTTTATCTTTTTTTTCTTTTTTTCTGAGCACTCCATGCATATTTGGATTTTTCTTATCTTTGATCAAATATGTTCCCTTTGCTGGAATTTTTTCAAGTGTTCTTTTTTTTCCCCTCCCTAAAGGCCCAATTCAAATCCCATTACTTCTTTGAGGGTTTTTCCCACTGTAGAAGTTATTTGTTTCTCCAATGTCTAATCTCCCTTAGCACTTATGAGTTATTCGGTGACTGGCATTTATCGACTTGTACAGTTATTTTAATGTGCATTTCAAAAGCATAGTATTTTGATGTTGAAAGGGAAATTAAAGTTCATTTGGTTCACCAGATTTCAGAGGTTGGGATCTCCTCTGAATCACTTCAACCTACTTGTCAAATAAATTTTGCTTGAACAGCTCCACTGACAGATAGCTTGGTATCTTTTGATGAAGTATATTTTACTTCTTGACATCTCTAAGAGAAAGTTATTCCATAAATTTAGAATAAATATGTCAACTTGCTTTCATACTAGTAACTATTTCCTGATACTCTCTACCAACTTCTTCCTTTTCCCTGGCAAAGCAAGATTTTAGTTACCTTAGTTGTATTCATCATTATTTTCTTAAGATATTCTAGTGTGTGTGTGTACATGTGTGTTTGTGTGGTATATATATGTGTATATATATAGTGTACCTATATGTGTATATAGTGTATGTGTGTATATAGTATATATATATATGTATATATATACATATATTTATTATATATATATATTTCTCTTAAAATAGAGCATTCAGAACTAAACGTATTATTCAACTATATTAAGGCAACTGGTTTATTTTAAATATATAATTCTGATATTGCAGCCTAAAACTCCATTATACATTTGATAGCTATACCTAGTTGAGCTTACCTTAAATTAAATCATGTCTTATTCACATGTGATTCTGCTAAATCATATACCCATATCTTCCCCATCAAATCACTGAAAACTATTTTTTATATTTGTTTATATATTAATATTATTTGCAGGAAGCTAAAATACACTGTTAGTTCTAGTAATAGATACTAGGTAGTAAGCCAGCAAAATACAAAAGAGAAAAAATATGTATATTTCTTCTTTTTAAACACACTTCAAAGAGCATATGGGAAGCCTATTTGCTTTTTCATCTTAACTCCATTACATAATGAAGTTTATATAATGAGGTTCATTAAACTCCTTTATTTAATGAGGTGTTCAATAAACTTCTAAGAAAAATATGATAATTTGTTTATGTATACTTTTTATTATACGTACAGGTATATATGTGTGAGTATAGTTGCATATTCCTTGTCAAAATGAATAGAATTTTAGAGTAAACGGTGACCTGATGAAGAGCATCTCATTTACATGTGTGTGAAGTCACATTTGGTACACATTTGTAGCGCTGAGAAATAGTAAGACATGCCCCATTACTCCATAAGAGTTATATAAACATGACATTCCTTACTCTCTCATTTTCTAAATAGCAAGGGACACATGACTATTTGAGTTACTAACAGGAACTGAGCTGAAAGAGTCCACCATATTGTGGAACCCTTTAAATTTAAATTTCCAGCATAATAGCATATTATAACCTGAATATAATATAGTGAACTGATCATACATTTGCTACACTTCCTTCTTTCTAAACTCATGTTTACTCTTCTCATGATAAATCGCACTGAGACCTACTTTGTCATGTGTTCCTGTCAACCCTTAGTTTTAAACCTTTCTCTTTTCCAAATCAGCAAACAAAATGACAGGGTAAAACATGCAATGCTCCTTTATGCTAAATAGGGTTGAACCAATCTAATGCATTTCTGCTGTAATAAAGCTGACTTTCTTCTGTCTTGGTAGAGGATGAATTTAAATAATATAAGTACTCAGTGGTGTTTTCTGTGTTAGCATATTCCCTAAATTGTGAATCATGTTCAGAACTTAAAGATTAAGCCATATTTTGGGGCACCTGGGTGGTTTAGTCAGGTAAGCATCCAACTCTTGATTTTGGCTCAGGTCCTGACCTCATAGTTTGTGAGATCAAGCCCCACATCAGGTCCGTGCTGACAGTACTGTCTGCTTAGATTGTCTCTCTCCCCTGCTCTTTGCCCCTTCCCCTTCTCCTGCTCATGCTCCCTTTCTCTCTCTCAAAAATAAACTTTACAAAAGGTTCAAGCCATATTTTGACAGATAACCAATGCAATCTTCTGTACTTTAATAAAAAGAAATCTAGAAATTAAAGGCAAGATGGCGGCTTAGGAGGACGCTGGGCTCACCGCACGTCCTGCTGATCACTTAGATTCCATCTACACCTGCCTAAATAACCCAGAAAACCGCCAGAGGATTAGCAGAATGGAGTCGCCGGAGCCAAAAGCAGATGAGAGGCCCACGGAAGAGGGTAGGAAGGGCGGCGAGGCGGTGCGCGCTCCACGGACTGGCGGGAGGGAGCCGGGGCGGAGGGGCGGCTCGCCGGCCAAGCAGAGCCCCCGAGTCTGGCTTGTAAAAGCGGAGGGGCCGGGCGGACTGTGTTCCCACAACAAGCGCGACTTAGCGTCTGGGAGGTCATAAGTTAACAGCTCTGCTCGGAAAGCGGGAAGGCTGGAGGACAACCAGAGGGAGAGCTGCTGAGCCCCCTGACAACAGAGCTCAGTTTGGTGGGGAACAAAGGCGCTCGCCAGCGCCATCTCCCCCGCCCATCCCCCAGCCGAAATCCCAAAGGGAACCGGTTCCTGCCAGGGAACTTGCTCGCTCCGAGCAAACACCCAACTCTGCGCTTCGGCGGAGCCAAACCTCCGGCAGCGGATCTGACTCCCTCCCGCTGCCACAGGGCCCCTCCTGAAGTGGATCACCTAAGGAGAAGCGATCTAAGCCTGCCCCTCCTGCCCCCGAGCACCTTGCCTACCCACCCCAGCTAATACGCCAGATCCCCAGCATCACAAGCCTGGCAGGGTGCAAGTAGCCCAGACGAGCCACACCACCCCACAGTGAATCCCACCCTTAGGAGAGGGGAAGAGAAGGCACACACCAGTCTGACTGTGGCCCCAGCGGTGGGCTGGGGGCAGACATCAGGTCTGACTGCGGCCCCGCCCACCAACTCCAGTTATACACCACAGCACAGGGGAAGTGCCCTGCAGGTCCTCACCATGCCAGGGACTATCCAAAATGACCAAGTGGAAGAATTCCCCTCAGAAGAATCTCCAGGAAATAACAACAGCTAATGAGCTGATCAAAAAGGACTTAAATAACATAACAGAAAGTGAATTTAGAATAATAGTCATAAAATTAATCACTGGGCTTGAAAACAGTATACAGGACAGCAGAGAATCTCTTGCTACAGAGATCAAGGGACTAAGGAACAGTCACGAGGAGCTGAAAAATGCTTTAAACGAAATGCATAATAAAATGGAAACCACCACAGCTCGGCTTGAAGAGGCAGAGGAGAGAATAGGTGAACTAGAAGATAAAGTTATGGAAAAAGAGGAAGCTGAGAAAAAGAGAGATAAAAAAATCCAGGAGTATGAGGGGAAAATTAGAGAACTAAGTGATACACTAAAAAGAAATAATATACGCATAATTGGTATCCCAGAGGAGGAAGAGAGAGGGAAAGGTGCTGAAGGGGTACTTGAAGAAATAATAGCTGAGAACTTCCCTGAACTGGGGAAGGAAAAAGGCATTGAAATCCAAGAGGCACAGAGAACTCCCTTCAGACGTAACTTGAATCGATCTTCTGCACGACATATCATAGTGAAACTGGCAAAATACAAGGATAAAGAGAAAATTCTGAAAGCAGCGAGGGGTAAACGTGCCCTCACATATAAAGGGAGACCTATAAGACTCGTGACTGATCTCTCTTTTGAAACTTGGCAGGCCAGAAAGAATTGGCACGAGATTTTCAGGGTGCTAGACAGAAAAAATATGCAGCCAAGAATCCTCTATCCAGCAAGTCTGTCATTTAGAATAGAAGGAGAGATAAAGGTCTTCCCAAACAAACAAAAACTGAAGGAATTTGTCACCACTAAACCAGCCCTACAAGAGATCCTAAGGGGGACCCTGTGAGACAAAGTCCCAGAGACATCACTACAAGCATAAAACATACAGACATCACAATGACTCTAAACCCGTATCTTTCTATAATAACACTGAATGTAAATGGATTAAATGCGCCAACCAAAAGACATAGGGTATCAGAATGGATAAAGAAACAAGACCCATCGATTTGCTGTCTACAAGAGACTCATTTTAGACCTGAGGACACCTTTAGATTGAGAGTGAGGGGATGGAGAACTATTTATCATGCTACTGGAAGCCAAAAGAAAGCTGGAGTAGCCATACTTATATCAGACAAACTAGACTTTAAATTAAAGGCTGTAACAAGAGATGAAGAAGGACATTATATAATAGTTACAGGGTCTATCCATCAGGAAGAGCTAACAATTATAAATGTCTATGCGCCGAATACCGGAGCCCCCAAATATATAAAACAATTACTCATAAACATAAGCAACCTTATTGATAAGAATGTGGTAATTGCAGGGGACTTTAACACCCCACTTACAGAAATGGATAGATCATCTAGACACACGGTCAATAAAGAAACAAGGGCCCTGAATGAGACATTGGATCAGATGGACTTGACAGATATATTTAGAACTCTGCATCCCAAAGCAACAGAATATACTTTCTTCTCGAGTGCACATGGAACATTCTCCAAGATAGATCATATACTGGGTCACAAAACAGCCCTTCATAAGTTTACCAGAATTGAAATTATACCATGCATACTTTCAGACCACAATGGTATGAAGCTTGAAATCAACCACAGAAAAAAGTCTGGAAAACCTCCAAAAGCATGGAGGTTAAAGAACACCCTACTAACGAATGAATGGGTCAACCAGGCAATTAGAGAGGAAATTAAAAAATATATGGAAACAAACGAAAATGAAAATACAACAATCCAAACGCTTTGGGACGCAGCAAAGGCAGTCCTGAGAGGAAAATACATTGCAATCCAGGCCTATCTCAAGAAACAAGAAAAATCCCAAATACAAAATCTAACAGCACACCTAAAGGAACTAGAAGCAGAACAGCAAAGGCAGCCTAAGCCCAGCAGAAGAAGAGAAATAATAAAGATCAGAGCAGAAATAAACAATATAGAAACTAAAAAAACTGTAGAGCAGATCAACGAAACCAAGAGTTGGTTTTTTGAAAAAATAAACAAAATTGACAAACCTCTAGCCAGGCTTCTCAAAAAGAAAAGGGAGATGACCCAAATAGATAAAATCATGAATGAAAATGGAATTATTACAACCAATCCCTCAGAGATACAAACAATTATCAGGGAATACTATGAAAAATTATATGCCAACAAATTGGACAACCTGGAAGAAATGGACAAATTCCTGAACACCCACACTCTTCCAAAACTCAATCAGGAGGAAATAGAAAGCTTGAACAGACCCATAACCAGTGAAGAAATTGAATCGGTTATCAAAAATCTCCCAACAAATAAGAGTCCAGGACCAGATGGCTTCCCAGGGGAGTTCTACCAGACGTTTAAAGCAAAGATAATACCTATCCTTCTCAAGCTATTCCAAGAAATAGAAAGGGAAGGAAAACTGCCAGACTCATTCTATGAAGCCAGTATTACTTTGATTCCTAAACCAGACAGAGACCCAGTAAAAAAAGAGAACTACAGGCCAATATCCCTGATGAATATGGATGCAAAAATTCTCAATAAGATACTAGCAACTCGAATTCAACAGCATATAAAAAGAATTATTCACCATGATCAAGTGGGATTCATTCCTGGGATGCAGGGCTGGTTCAACATTCGCAAATCAATCAACGTGATACATCACATTAACAAAAAAAAAGAGAAGAACCATATGATCCTGTCAATCGATGCAGAAAAGGCCTTCGACAAAATCCAGCACCCTTTCTTAATAAAAACGCTTGAGAAAGTTGGGATAGAAGGAACATACTTAAAGATCATAAAAGCCATTTATGAAAAGCCCACAGCTAACATCATCCTCAACGGGGAAAAACTGAGAGCTTTTTCCCTGAGATCAGGAACACGACAAGGATGCCCACTCTCACCGCTGCTGTTTAACATAGTGCTGGAAGTTCTAGCATCAGCAATCAGACAACAAAAGGAAATCAAAGGCATCAAAATTGGCAAAGATGAAGTCAAGCTTTCGCTTTTTGCAGATGACATGATATTATACATGGAAAATCCGATAGACTCCACCAAAAGTCTGCTAGAACTGATACAGGAATTCAGCAAAGTTGCAGGATACAAAATCAATGTACAGAAATCAGTTGCATTCTTATACACTAACAATGAGGCAACAGAAAGACAAATAAAGAAACTGATCCCATTCACAATTGCACCAAGAAGCATAAAATACCTAGGAATAAATCTAACCAAAGATGTAAAGGATCTGTATGCTGAAAACTATAGAAAGCTTATGAAGGAAATTGAAGAAGATTTAAAGAAATGGAAAGACATTCCCTGCTCATGGATTGGAAAAATAAATATTGTCAAAATGTCAATACTACCCAAAGCTATCTACACATTCAATGCAATCCCAATCAAAATTGCACCAGCATTCTTCTCGAAACTAGAACAAGCAATCCTAAAATTCATATGGAACCACAAAAGGCCCCGAATAGCCAAAGGAATTTTGAAGAAGAAGACCAAAGCAGGAGGCATCACAATCCCAGACTTCAGCCTCTACTACAAAGCTGTCATCATCAAGACAGCATGGTATTGGCACCAAAACAGACACATAGACCAATGGAATAGAATAGAAACCCCAGAACTAGACCCACAAACATATGGCCAACTCATCTTTGACAAAGCAGGAAAGAACATCCAATGGAAAAAAGACAGCCTCTTTAACAAATGGTGCTGGGAGAACTGGACAGCAACATGCAGAAGGTTGAAACTAGACCACTTTCTCACACCATTCACAAAAATAAACTCAAAATGGATAAAGGACCTAAATGTGAGACAGGAAACCATCAAAACCTTAGAGGAGAAAGCAGGAAAAGACCTCTCTGACCTCAGCCGTAGCAATCTCTTACTCGACACATCCCCAAAGGCAAGGGAATTAAAAGCAAAAGTGAATTACTGGGACCTTATGAAGATAAAAAGCTTCTGCACAGCAAAGGAAACAACCAACAAAACTAAAAGGCAACCAACGGAATGGGAAAAGATATTCGCAAATGACATATCGGACAAAGGGCTAGTATCCAAAATCTATAAAGAGCTCACCAAACTCCACACCCGAAAAACAAATAACCCAGTGAAGAAATGGGCAGAAAACATGAATAGACACTTCTCTAAAGAAGACATCCGGATGGCCAACAGGCACATGAAAAGATGTTCAGCGTCGCTCCTTATCAGGGAAATACAAATCAAAACCACACTCAGGTATCACCTCACGCCAGTCAGAGTGGCCAAAATGAACAAATCAGGAGACTATAGATGCTGGAGAGGATGTGGAGAAACGGGAACCCTCTTGCACTGTTGGTGGGAATGCAAATTGGTGCAGCCGCTCTGGAAAGCAGTGTGGAGGTTCCTCAGAAAATTAAAAATAGACCTACCCTATGACCCAGCAATAGCACTGCTAGGAATTTATCCAAGGGATACAGGAGCACTGATGCATAGGGCACTTGTACCCCAATGTTCATAGCAGCACTCTCAACAATAGCCAAATTATGGAAAGAGCCTAAATGTCCATCAACTGATGAATGGATAAAGAAATTGTGGTTTATATACACAATGGAATATTACGTGGCAATGAGAAAAAATGAAATATGGCCTTTTGTAGCAACGTGGATGGAACTGGAGAGTGTGATGCTAAGTGAAATAAGCCATACAGAGAAAGACAGATACCATATGGTTTCACTCTTATGTGGATCCTGAGAAACTTCACAGGAACCCATGGGGGAGGGGAAGGAAAAAAAAAAAAAAGAGGTTAGAATGGGAGAGAGCCAAAGCATAAGAGACTGTTAAAAACTGAGAACAAACTGAGGGTTGATGGGGGGTGGGAGGGAGGAGAGGGTGGGTGATGGGTATTGAGGAGGGCACCTTTTGGGATGAGCACTGGGTGTTGTATGGAAACCAATTTGTCAATAAATTTCATAAAAAAAAAAAAAGAAATCTAAAAATTACACCAACTGCTTCAGTTAGCAGTTGGGTACTGAGAAGAAAATCTGCTCTAGTTTAAAGAGAAAGGAATTTTTCCCAGTCTGTTCCTAACAAAACCACACATCAGAACTTGACCACCAAGGAAACTGTTGCCTGCGCCATGATTAGCAAGTTGTATACTTTGAAAGCTAAGCGCAGAATTTAGAAGCTGCCACTCTGTATCTGGTACTCCAGAATCATACACCTCTTCCATAATCCTATAAGCTAAATGGACACCTTCTCTTCCAGCCTTCATCCCATGAAGCTCCAAATTGAAATCTTATCCTCAGGACCCTACTTACAGAGGAAAATGAGCAATAGATTCTCTCTTAAGCTTTCTAGCCTCTCCATCACAGGAAAACACACTAGAATGGAACTGGAGTAGATGTTAAGCAGGCAGATCTCTCATATAAATCAATCACATTAACATTTATCTTCAAATTCCTATGCTGACTGATATTGAAAATAATACTTTATGTTAATAAAAGTCTATAATAATTTAAATCTAGATTATTAAAATTAAGTGTTTGCAACTCCAAACTTATGTATTTCCAAATTACCATTCCTGTTTTCCTTTCCTATTGTGAGAGAAAAAGTGAGTCCTGGAGGGGAGGCATGCAGCATTCAATGGCACTGGATAAGTCAATGGATAAGAGTGAACAACTAGAAAATTAAAAAAAAAAAAGTGATGGCAGAAAAGTGCTATGGAGCTAGGTGGGTAGCATCTTGTCATTGGAAGAAATTTATCTTTGACTCTAAAATAGGAAGCCTTTGGGGTTTTGAGCAAAGAAATGGCACTATCTGCCTTATCTTTAACTTACCTTCTTCTGACTTCCATGTTGAGAACAGACAGCAAGGAATGAATCAGGGCAGAGTAAGGCAGCTAGTTAGCAGTGATCTTGGGATGTATCAGATTGCTACTAACAGAGGTGTTAAGAAGTGTAAGTGGATGCTTGATATAATGTGAAATTGGAGACAACAGGATTTGCTGATGAACTAACTGGTGTGAAAGAAAGAGATGACTCCAGTGTTCGTGAGCAACTGGAAGAATGGTGTTGTTATTAATTGAAATCGACAAGTGCTCAGTCCACTTGGGCTACTAGATCAAAGTACCATAGACCGTGTTACTTACAAACAACAAATTTATTTCTCACAGTTCTGGAAGCTGGAAGTCTGGTATCAGGGTGTCAGCATGGTCCATTTCTGGTGACAACTTTCTTCTGGGTTTTAGACAACCAACTTCTTGTATCCCCACATGGCAAAAAAAAAGATCTAGCCAGTTCTTTGTCCTCTTCTTATAGACAGTAATCTTGTTCATAAGGGCTTCAGCATCATGATTGAATTACCTCCCAAAGGCCTCTACTTCTCACTATCACATTAGGATTAAGGTTTTAAAATATGAATTTTGAAGAGGCATAAACATCAATTCCTTAACACCAAGGTAACAAAAATAACAATTTTTGATGATTAACTCAATTTTGGATTGAACATCTAGGGAAGTCTAAAGAAAAAAAAATGTTTCAAGGAGGGTAAGTCTGACATATAATGTTGACAGGTAAAACAAATGAGAATTAGAAATAACCATTGGATTTACCATCATGAAGTACATTAATGACCTTGAGAATGATAATTTCAGTGAAACATTTGGGAGTGAAAGCCTGTTTGGAAGAGGTTGAGTAAAGAATGGGACTGCAAGAACTTAGGGTGAATACAGATAACTATTTTAAGAAGTTTTACTATAAAATTAATAAAATTAGTATGGCAATTTTGGGAGAGGAAAGTGACACATGAGATAATTTTCTTTTGTTATTATTTAGAATGGGGAAAAACCAACATTGCTGTTGCCAACGTAAACTATACTTTGCAAATCACTGTCATGAAATGTTGAGAGTGATTTACAAAAGCTCTGTGATACTTAGGGAAAAAAAGATGGAACAAATATATGCATCCATAAATACCAATATCACTTAAGTCTTCTGCCATCCAGAAACAGGAGGTTCCTATATGATGTCAAATGCAGTTTGATTTAAGTTATTGAAAGAATAAAACTAATTTAAAAAATGGAAAAAATAAATATCCTTACTACATGAACCACATTTTACTTAAATTTGGCACTCTAAGAAATTGGCTCAAAGTACATAGGATTACAAGTGTGTTAGATGTCAAGAAAGCAAGTTATTATGAATCAGAAATAATGTCAGATAGAAATCCTATTACTGAAGAAGGCAGGTATAGCCTAGGATAATCCTACTAATTAAAGCATAACAGATTACATTCCCTCTTTAAAAAAAAGGGATTTGAAAATGAAATAACTTTATGAGATACTGCTCAATAAGTGGAGGTAATAGAAAGTCAGTGTAGAAAGAAAAGATCTGTAGAAGAAACCAATTAAAAACAAGCAGCTAAAGTTTGCAAGGACAAGTCTGAAGGTTTCTAAAATAATCATAGCAAACGAAATTCAAGAAAATAATGGGGCGCCTGGGTGGCGCAGTCGGTTAAGCGTCCGACTTCAGCCAGGTCACGATCTCGCGGTCCGTGAGTTCGAGCCCCGCGTCAGGCTCTGGGCTGATGGCTCAGAGCCTGGAGCCTGTTTCTGATTCTGTGTCTCCCTCTCTGCCCCTCCCCCGTTCATGCTCTGTCTCTCTCTGTCCCAAAAATAAAATAAAACGTTGAAAAAAAAAATTAAAAAAAAAAAAAAAAAAAAGAAAATAGTACAGGAAGGCAGTCCTTAATGCACAATGGTTCACCTTACAATTTTTTTTTGTTTGTTTTACTTTATGGTGGTGTGAAAGTGGTGCACTTCCAGTAGAAACTGCACTTCAGATTTTGAATTTTGACCTTTTCCTAGGCTAGCCATATGCAATAAGATCCTCTGTGCTGATGAAGGCCAGTGGCAGTGAGCCACAGCTCCCAGTCATCCCCATGATCTCGAGGGTAAACAACTGATACATTTACAACCATTCTATACCTACAAAACTGTTATGTTTGTCACTTTCAGTATGGTATTCAATAAATTACATGAGATACTCAACACTTTATTATAAAGTAGGCTTTGTGTTAGATGATGTTGCCCAACTATAGGCTAATATAAGTGTTTTGAGCACATTTAAGATAGGCTAGGCTAAGGGGAGCCTGGGTGGCTCAGTTGGTTAAGCATCTGACTCTTGGTTTTGGCTCAAGTCATGATCTCACTGTTTGTGAGTTCGAGCTCTGCATCGGGCTCTGCAACTGACAGCAAGAAGCCTGCTTGGTATTATCTCTTTCCCTCTCTCGGTAAATAAGAGAATGAGCTTGCTCTCTCTCAAAATAAATTAAAAAAAAAAGACTTTTAAGATAGGCTAGCTTAAGCTTTGATGTACTGTTAGGAGTATTAAATGCATTTTTTTTTAAGTTTATTTATTTTTGAGACAGAGAGAGACAGAGCATGAACGGGGGAGGGGCAGAGAGAGAGGGAGACACAGAATCGGAAGCAGGCTCCAGGCTCCGAGCCATCAGCCCAGAGCCCGACGCGGGGCTCGAACTCACGGACCGTGAGATCGTGACCTGAGCTGAAGTCGGACGCTTAACCGACTGAGCCACCCAGGTGCCCCTTAAATGCATTTTTGACTTACAGTATTTTCAACATACAGGTTTCTCAGGACATAACCCCACTGTAAGTCATGGAAGATTTGTATATATAATATGTAATTTATATTATATATATTCTCAATGTAAATTGAGAAAAGATAAATAATTTTTCTAATGAACACATAAATGTTATTATTTGTAGTAACTTGAAAATGATTAAGATAGTACATTTATATAAAGTTTCCTTTCTAAAAAGAAAATCAAGAAAAAATATGGCACAATGAAGATCTTATAGAAATAACTAATGCATAAAAGGCAGTATAAGAAATGTAAGTAATATTTAGTAATTAGATAGACTGAACAATTGCTTTCAAAATAAATTGTCAGGGACTTAAACTGGTAGTTAACACAATGTCAAGTACATGACTTCCATATCTTAACTAGGTATTGGACTTGAAGCAATGTGGTCAACTTGCAACTGCTGTTTTCTCATCTATAAAGTGATGGTTGAAATAGCATTTACCTCTTGGACTTGTGGTATGAACTAGTGTATGCAAGTGTTTAGAACAGTCTGTGGCACTTAGGGAAGATTTGATAAATGTTAAATATCATCATAGTTATCAGTATTCTAAATTATTACTTTATAACTAAGCACAGTGTAACATACCAGAAATTGCTTCTGCACTGTATATTATGTATAGTCAGAATTGGATTTATAACCTTACTGTCTACCTCCATTATTTGAGACCCCATGCTAAGTGCTGAGATAACCACAATGAACAGGATAGATGCTGTCTTACTCTCTTCAGGACCGTCTGGCTTGGGACATATGGAATTCAGTGAGTTGAAGTGGGAAAAAAAATACATGTTCCAAAACAGTCAAGTGTGTATAAAAGTGCTTTAAGAACTAAGTCCTTTCAAGCAGTACTTTTAGTGACTTGGCCTGGTATTTGTAAAATCAAGAAGCTTTCATTAAGTGCTAGAAGTCTCAGTTACTGCCAATTCCTTAATCCAATTAAGTCTAAGCATAATTTGAAAAAGTGGCTAGATAGTAATGAATTATGATAGGAAAAATAAGGCTGTGGAAGAACCTAATAGGTTCTTCAAAAAAAAAATGTTCTGGGAAGAAAGAATGGGGTTTAATTAAATGTTCTTTAGACCTGTCATAAGAATGCTAAAATATACCTTTTAAAGCCAATAATAAGGAGGTGGGAAGGCTGGCAAACCAGACTGGAGGATGTAAATAGAAAAAATTAGGGTGGGATAACTCTTATTTAAGCTGCATTTGACACAAACCAGGAAACATTTTTAGGAAAAATGGTGGAGGAAAAATTGTAATTTTAGTATCCAGAATACCACAATAATGTCTATCTCAAATTTTTCCCATAAACTCCATTTTTAGGATTTCCGTCTGCCATTCCTATAAATACATTTGTTCTCCTCATTCCCCCATTCCCACTTTTCTGTAAAAGGAAGCATGTGGTCAGGATGTGAGAAATGACCAAGAAACGAAGAGGAAATCTCTGGTGTCTACATGGGGTGTGTCTCCTGATCAGAGGACGGCCTCAATTGTGGGGTGACTGATCAGGTGGAAGCCAATGCTGGTGGTGAAAGAATTCACCTGAGGCAGAACAAAGGAGAGAGAAGTTTATTGAATATACCACAAGGGAGTGGTGGGCAGGACAGCAGAGGAGCGGCTGTCTGCCATGAGGCAGTGGGTAGGGGCTGTTTTTAAAGGGGGAAGATGAAGAAGTACGGCACCATATGGAATTCTCTCTTTGTTTTGTAGCTGTGCCTGGTTGTTAGTAGCCCATGGGTCCATTAGGGCCTACGAGTATTTAGGGGAGGGTTGCCTTGTGGGCCTGTGTGTATTCAGCCAGGTGGTCACTGTGGCCCTTTCTGCATTCCATTGCTCAATCCTGTTTGCCTAAAAACGGCCTCTACAAAATCAACTCATGAAACCCACAGAGTAAAGGTCTTGAACACAAGCACAGTAGAAACTGAAAAGCATACAGAACCCGTTTTACAGGAAACCCTTTATGTTGACCAGTATTGTCAGTAAACACACATTTTCCATCCCTATTCCTCCACCCTATTCCTCGAGGAGAATGGAGAGCATTATCCTAGTAAACCTCAAAATCATCTGGGAGATAATTTCAATATTCAAAAAAACTATAGCTTAGCTGTAGTTTATTTAAAGCTCAGTCTTAAAAATAACTGGAAGAAAACAATAAAAAATAAAAATTAGAAAAATGACTGGCAGAAAGCTAAATATAATGTGTCAAGTATATGCACACATAAGATGTTATTGTTGAAGTCCCTCCCATTAACCTTTCACCTCCTGGTGTTTAGACAACTTATTCATTAAACCATCAACTCTCTTTCCAGCAGGATTTGCCTATGAATTTTTAAGTGGGGCCAAATCTCCAGATGTCTTCCTCCTCCAACTGAATCCTTGCCATTTCTTTTCTACCAAGCTTAAGGGTTCACCTCTTACTTCCCATGTTGAATTAGTTAACATCTAAGAGAGCCCAGCCTGTATCACTTCTCAACTAAATATGATCTCATCCTGTAAGTTCAGTATTCTTTAGAACTATAAAAATATTTTATGCTCTATGCATGATGTATTATAGGCTCATATTTACTGATTTTTGCCTCCATTCTAATAATCCTGTGTTTCAAGGTACTGAAGTTGAGTAAAATGTTCTCTTAATACCCATCTGTAATTCTGGTTCCTTTTATGTTCAAATCCCCTAACCAGGCTCACACTGAACTTTTCATAACCTCTAAGACAAGATCTAAGGGAGAGAACTGTGAAATCAAAGACCAATTACCAGACTCTTATGTGAGTCATTTTGCCTGATACAGTGACTGTTTATTACTTAATTTTACTGTCTAGTGTCAGAATCTGACTTTGAGTATTCTGTATAGTGTCTAGCACATTTTGACACTTTTTAAATAATATTTCTGATAAGTGTTTTCCGTGTGTGTGTGTGTGTGTGTGTGTGTGTGAAACTAATTCTCAGCTTGATGATAGGGCAACTATTTTAGCTATAATTTTTATCTCTTGGATGCATGTAAATGGAATATTTTAAACACGTGTGACCGTTAATAAAGCCAGGTGTGTGTGTGTGGCAAGAGTAAGAGTTTAATCTAGGTGTTAACCCTAGGGTCTTGGAAAAGTTCCCATTTGAGTAAGTGAATTTTTATTAACTCACTTCCTCTTGAAGGTATTCTCCATTTAATGTAGTACACTGTTCTGTATTATTTCTAGCTGTTAAGCTGTTGCTGCATTTCTCCCTGCGGTGACTACATTTCATCAATGAATACAGCATTCATGGGTAAACAAAATCATTTTATTTTAATAAATGTACTTTGGAATCATCCCTCCTTTTAAAACAGATACTGGATTGGGGGAGGCGGGGGTGGAGAGATGATAGAAACATAGGTAGAAGAAATCAAGATATTTGGGGGGATTCTTATTGTTTAAAAAATAGTGTATATTTTATTTCAGAATCATCTTCTACTTGTGTAGATTTTTGCTCTAGAAAATAATGGAAGTCAATGGTTTCACTTTTTTATATGTGGTCCATTTAGGGAATCTGTGGGAAACAATAGAATGGGTTTAAAAAACAAAATGTAGTAAGAGACAGGGTTTTTTTTTTCTCTCCTCTGAATAATGGCTGGTGACAACACAGATGTTAAACACGAAATATTACAGGGATTAATTCATAGTGCTCTAGTTTGCATCCAAGGTCATGTGCAGTGCAAACAATAAGTTACAGCCAGGCAGTCTGTAGTGGCAATTAAGGACCACCTAGGGTGGGGGTGAAGCTGAAGGTGGCTCCAACCCTAGGAGGTCTGCAGTCACTTCAGTGTACCTCCTTGGAATGCCTTCTTGTTCATATAAATTAAACAAAAGTGAATTTTCTCCCCTTTAGGGAACAAACAATCCATGGCTCAGATCCTGCAGCCTAAGCATTTCCTCCTTTAGAACTGCAACTGAATCTCCTCTAAACAGCAATTTGCATTTTAATAGTATTAATAACATTCGTGATTTTAACAATCTGAAGCTTTCTGCTTTTTATTGATGTCTTTTGTTGCAATTTTGTCTAATAGTGTGCCCAGGGTAGCAAAACATAACCAATTAAAACATTTGCCAAACAGCAAGGAATCTGGATAGTTTCAGTGCTACTCAAGTAAACATAGAAATGGTCGTATGAAAATAACATTTCTGGCCAGCAAGACTAGGAGCCTGGAAATGTAAGCTGGGCAATCCCCTTACCTTATATTCTGTATCAAAACTAAAATGACTTGATCAGTGTTGTACAGCTAGTGTCAGAAAGATCAACACTGGCAATTTCACAGAGAGCTCCTTGAATCCTAAAATCCTTATTCTTTACTGAAAGCATAAATATACAGAGAACTGGATAGTTTTAGTTCAATACCAGGTTGCACTATTTATCTAGGAATATCTCTCTAAATCTAAATTAAATTAGATTTCCTTATTATATATATTCTCTTAGCACCTTGCATTTTTCTTTCAAGTAACTCTGTATGCTTTTCTATACAATGACAATAGAGGAACTAAGTAACATTCATTGAGCACTTACTATATGCTAGGCATTAAGCCAAAAATGTAACATGATTCATTTCTTTTCATCTTCACAACAATCTTTATTTCTGGGGTCTGTTATTTTTTTTGTTTGTTTTTTATTTTTAATACAGACACCAAAGCTTAAATTATTTGTCCAAAGTCAAAAGCTAGTAAATAATAGAGCAAGGATTCAAAACCAGGTTCCCTTGCTTACAGAGTCCATATCTGACATTATATTGCCTCCCTGTTGTGTGTTGTTTTTTTTTTTGGGGGGGGGCAATAGTGGAAGAGTGTTGTTTTATTTATTTTTATAAAACATCTGCCTCGATTATTAGACTCTAAAATCTCTGAGGGTAAGAATTGTTTCTTTTTACTTTATTCCTTTCCCTCTAAATTAGCATGGTGCTTTGTATAAAGCAAGGGATTGATAGGTCTTTTTTCAATAAATGAATGAGGGTAGATGTGCTTTGTCTAATCAGATTGTCATATGGCTTTTGTTCTCTTGCATAGTGTGATTTAGGTCCTCTGTGTTTCTGATTCCTAAAGGAAGCATACAAAAGTTTGAGTAATTACTGGTGCTCCATCTTCTTGCTAATGTTCATTTTTCTCTAGGTCTGTGCGTTTAATTACATGAATAATGTTATATCCTGTATTGCTTTCAAAAAGGAACTTAAGTGATCATACCTTTTGGTAGTCTTCATGTGCTGGTGCACACACATGCACATGTGTTTGCTGGGAAGGAAACAGTAGTCATGAAGATTGATTTTGGAGCACTTGACTGTTACTATGACCTAATTCAGCTGATGATATTATTACATAAAGTTTTTAGGCTATTAGAAACTAGTGGTATTCTATTAAATATGAAAAAATATAAATACTCAGGGATAACCAGATGAGTAATAAAGTCAGAATAATTTATCCAAAAAATGTCAACAAAATTCAGGAAATAGAGGAATGGATGATAAATTGGGGAAAGCAAGAACTTTCCCAAATGGCCGAGTAAATTCTTATGACCTTATACCCTCTGACAGCCATGCTTCTCAAATTCAAGGATGAGTATCACCTAGAGATCTTGTTAAAACACAAATTTTTGGGCCCATATACCAAAGATTCTGGTTCAGTCTAGGTTGGGAGTTGAGAATTAGCATTTCTAACAAATTCCCAGGTGATGCTGCAAGACTACACTTTAAGTAGCTCTGAACCAGAGTGCATTAAAGTGACAAGGAGCGAAGTCAGATAGCAAGAGAGGAGTCATAGTGATGCTTCTGATTCTCTGTCACATGGTGTCTTAGCCTCAGTAGATAAAACTGCTGGATGCCTGTCAAGCAGTGTGATACTCTTATATGTCTCTCCTGAAAGTAAATGTGGATTAAGAAAAAAAAGAGAGAGCATCTCTCTTCTTTTCTTTTCCCTGATTCCAATTCAAATACTTGTATTAGCCCTCTTAGATTTTGACTCAATCATACAACCATGATTTTCTCCTGTACCACTAACACTGGTTTCCTTCTGAAGTTTGATCGTCCCCAGTGGTAGTTAAAAGGCATGTGTGGTGAAGCAGACTGACATTGATATTGATCTCTTTTTCCTCATTAATAATATAGGGAGAATAATAGTACCTATCACATGGTAGTGTTGTTAATGCATGGTAAACATGAAACAAATATGTTCTTACTATTATCTTAGCAAATGGCTAATTAATCTTTTTATAAAGTTTCCTATTCATGGTGGTTGTTCTTGCTAAGCAAGAACTCTGCCAACCATGACTCCCTCTTCGATTTTCAGGCATTCTTTTATTTTTGCCTTTGTAAATATCATCAGGAACTTCTGGCACAAATGACATTTCAATCTATGGCCACTTGTATCTGAGTGGTGAAAGTTCTAATTTGGTTCATCCCTAGACCATAACTCATAGTCCAAAGAGTCAAATGAAAATAAAAGCAAACAAGAGTGATGTCTCTCCATGTTGATTCAATCTGCATAGGAAGAAAGAGGGAGGGGAACCTGGTTCCTATAATTTCTTTAGGAAAAGTATTTAATTAGCATAACATCATCATAGTATTTACTTTTTACTATTAATACTACTTATTTATTGACTCCTTCACTTGACAGGAAGCACTTTGATGGAGAAAAACTATTATTTTTTTATCACTGTATCTCTAGTGCATAGCACAGAATTGAGCACATTGTATAGGTGCTAAATCTGTTACCTGAATCTACCAAACTCCTTCCTTGAAAGTCAATACACTTGTATTCCAACCCTTTTTTTAATCAATTTATTTTTTATTTTAGAGAGAGGGAAAGAGAGAAAGAGAGGGAGTATGTGCATCCCAGCACGTGGTTGGGGGTGGGGGAAGGGTCAGAGGGAGAGAGAAAGAGAATCCCAAGCAGGTGCCGTGCTGTTAGGGTAGAGCCAGATGCAGGGCTCGATCTCATGACCGGGGGTTCATGACCTGAGCCAAAAGCAAGAGCCAGACGCTCAACTGCCTGAGCCATCCAGTCACTCTAACGGGGTTTTTTTTTTTTTGACATGAGACTTGAACAACCCCAAATTTCATCAAGTGAAGACTTGGTGGAACAGAAATAATAAATTCTCTTTTAGGTTCAAATTCTCCACATTTTATGTGAAAACTTAAATGACATATTGCTTTAAAAATATTTAGCTATTCACAGTAATTTTCATCAATATAAAACTCAAAAATAATTTTGTTGCCCATGCAGATTTTGACACAAGGTTTCCTTTTACTATTTTAATCTAAGGTTTCCTTAATGAACTTAAGACATACATTTCTTGTTGTTGCATGAAGTATTAGGGATTCTAAGTTTTACATACTTCACATCTAGCTTTTGCTAGCTAGGGAGCTCATTAGCAGTTACTTTTTGTGTGAATAAACTGTCCTTTGAGATATTAGAACTCCTCAATTCACAAGTTCTCATTCTTCTAAGGCATCTCTTCACCTTCGAAGTCAATTACAGCATATTAACAATTCTCTGCTTCTGCGGATGATTCTTTCAGGTACGGAGTTGTAACTGTTTAAAGCATGACCAGAAATGCAGGCTGTGTGGCTCAGGTCTGTCTGAAAAGGCAGGGGTAAATTAGTTTCAAATGAAATGCAAGGTATCAGGGGAAATACCTCACAGTTATTTTGACTGCTGTAGCATCAATATTCAAAATAATATCTGGAAATGATGAAAAAATAACAGTAATGAAATTATTCTTTTTTATTAAGTTAATGCAATCGTTGTGGGAAGTGAGAGATTGACAGTCCAGGCATCTGAAGTATTCTTTTCAAAGAACAGATAACATATTCAGAGCAGAGAACTAAATTTCCTCTCTCTTTACACTATGTCTTAGGCCTTTTAAGAGTGAAGTGATGAGGAGGGTGCTCATCTGGGGATAGTGTTGTTGCACATTCATATGAGCCCTCAAAAAATTACTGATGATAAATATGGTACATATGGTGGAGATTCAGACCTAGGCATGAGCCACACACATTAATACCTCAATTCTGAATTAATCCTTCACATTTCCAGAGGGTCACTGAATGTGAGCCATTTCCAGTATAGATTCTTGAACAATATAAAATAAGCCTCAACAACATCAGTGTTAATTAGAAAAGAAATGTGCGAGGTAGGTGAACCTTCACTACATTTATCTAGCAATGTGGGGAGATAAAAGATTTGTATGAAGTTACCAATCCTCTGAGCCACACAGGGTAGCATATTTTGACTAGTGTGATTCTGAAACTTCTAGTAATGTTGGAATCACACAAGTTTTTTTATGCATCAGAGAATATGATTCATGTAATGAAATTTCATTTATAATGCAATTGAAATATCACTCTAAATAAAAAATAGTTTAGGACATGGTTATTATTTTTAATATTAGAATGTTAAATAATGTGTCAATAAAAACCATTTAAATTTCACAAAATCACACCATGCCTGATACTATGTTGTCAGCCGCATGTTCTATAGTTCGTTGAGGTTCTGAGATTTTATTAACTTTGAGTGTTGTTATTTAATTATTTGTTTTCAATTTAAAACATTCACAGAGTAGTGCTGAGTGCTTTGGAAGGTGTTTAAGAAATATTGTGAACTGATGCCCCCACACCAAATGTTGCCATTTTTACTTCAAGTTGTGACTTTATATGTCTCTATATTGCTATATTAAGTAGTTTTAGTTTATGTTCTAAAAATAATGGAAAGCAAGAGCCTTGCCACCTTAAAAATGTACCCAGAGACAGGGACTCCACATATGGCTGTAGTGACCAGGTCAGAGAACCTGGCTGAGGCAGCAAATCTGCTTCTTTGCAAAGGGAAAAAGATTGTATTATGCTCTATACTTGTGATGCTGTGAAAATTTATGCTCTATACTACCTTTGTGGGTTATGTGATTGTAAAGTCAATCAGGAGATAAGGTAATAACCTGCGATATTTCTTTCTGGAAAAGAAATCATTCCGTGTTGCTTTCTGCATTTTTCCCCACAATGAAACTTTCTCTTGGACTTTTTATTAGACAATCAAGGGACCCATAATTCCTTTATAAAATATATTTTTCCATCTACAATTCTCCGTTTCTAGCACAAATAAGGTTCACAACCTGCATAAGTATGATATTCTTCTATTAAAGCACCAGTGTGGTAATGATTGGTGTCAGTGCTTAATTGTTAGATATTTTGGAGATCATCCTTGTAATGTAACTATGGGGATTCATAGGCATGAATAGGCCATGGCATTGCTCTTGCTAAGGAGTACCATGTTAAAAAAATTATTATCTTTAAGGATAATTTGCCCAGCCCTAGAATTGACATGAAACATGGTGATGGTGATTAGAGATCCAGTAAAGCCTGGATTCTGCCATGCATTAATCTATATCACATATACACACAATCTGTAGTATCTCTCCAGGGCAAAACTGAAAAGAAACCTAAAGGATAAGAACACGGAAAATCGAAACGTCCTCCAGTTTTTTCCATTGGTCAAAACCATTGCACTGGTGATAATGACGCTAGTTTGCTGACAGAGTCATCACATAATTATATCACCAATAAACCATTTTTGTTATAAAAAATGAGTGAAGAAAGACCAATAATTAACTGAAAACTACTTGAATAGTGCGAACTTCTTGAATATATACATTTGATGTGAGCTTTGTCACAGATCAGGATTTATATAATAAAATTATGATTCTGTACATCCAAACGCTCTTCTCATTTAGCCTTTTCAAATTTTAAGAAATGAAGAAGTTATTGAAATATTTAGCTTTCTAAAGCATTTGTATCCATTTTTGCTCATCAAAGTGTTTTAAAGCAGTAGACAAGCTCAGCAGTGCTCAAACTCAATTTACTAAAGAATATGTAAATTCATGAGCAAAATAAGCATTGTCTTTAATGATTATAAGGATTATTTATTTGAGATAATAATATTTATATTATGTTTGTTATTGAAAAGGAAATGATAATCCATGGTCAGAAGCCTATCCTACAAGTTTCTACAGTCTCAGAATAATATTTTTCAGACATTATCGACCGAAGATGAAAATATTATTGCTCTTGCATGTTTTTTTAACAGTATCTTGAAGTACAGTAACCAATGTTTTACTGGTAAAATAAAGGATAAAAAAATATTGGAAATCCAATCATCATTCTGCTACTCTTAATTTTTTAAACTCTTAATATTTTAGCTTCTTTGTTGACCTAGTGGGAATTAAACAAAAATACTATGCACATAGTGACAATAAGTAAATTAATTATTTATTATTTAGAAAGAGCTTTGAATCATTATGAATCTCTTAGGTATTAGTACTTACTATTAAAATGTCATTCACTAAATTAATGCATGAGATAAATGTCGAGTCACAATGGACTTAATACTAAATTATTTTTTCAACATGAAAAAGCATATTCCTCTATTATTTTGATCAAAGTATTGTTTTAATAATGGTCTCTTTTATTTATCCTTGTCTCATTTGAGCTTTGAAATAAAGGAATCTATTTTTAATAACCTTCACTTCTTCAACTGGAATTATTTTTCAAGTGAATAAAAAGATGATAATATTCACATATAGACAAAATCATTAACAGACAATCTTAGTATTTATTTTCCCAATATGACAGCTAAGAGCCAAAGTTCCTTAAATCAGAATGAGTCTTTCCAACCCATGTTCTCTGATGGTGATTAAAGAGTAGAATTTTTAGAGGCTGACAGATCACAGAAAGAAATATCAAAAGCCAAGGTTGATGTCAAATCAATGCCTAGGTTTAGTTGACTTTTGCTATATTTGGATTCAACATTGATCTAATCTAGAAAGTGCTGAGCTCACTATGAGCTCCTAACAATGTGCTTTTTATGTAGTGGTGTGTTTGATAAAAGTAAAATAGAACACAAACAAAATGCAAAACAAAATACCAGCAAAATAAATATAAATAAAAAATGTATCTTCTTTAGTATTTAAAAAGATGGTAGAAAAATCACTTTTTCTGTTTTTTTCTGTACATAGTGCTTAACACTGAACGCTAGTCATTTGCCTTCTTTATTTCAGAGACTGATATCAAGATACATAAAAATTGAAGGTCATGTTTTCCAAAGCACAACACTGATCTACTCTTTAGACCAACATTGTAGCTGCCCACTTATGACTTATTATTGCCCTGAGCTATGTACTGCTGTCTTCTAGTCCTATATTTCTTGAAAATTTGACATAGAAATCTGTGACACAAACTGTCAGCTTGGTGTGGAAAAAATCTCAAGTTCTCTCATTAATATTAAACTTCCGAGGGAAAATGTGTTGCTGAAACAAGCATTTCTTTTAAGGATGATGAGATTCATATATTACTATTGACATGATAATTGAAATCATATTCAGCAAAATGAATGATGAAATTATACGCATGCATCCTAAAAGAAGGGACGAAGATGGATCAGAAGAAGTAAAAAGTGTGTTATCACAAAATATGCAAGGACTCAGACATCCTTATCAAAATGATGAAACAACGGAAAGAAAAGTTACTGTGACCATCTATTACTGTTTCTAATGAGCATCAAAGAGATTGTGATAAAAAAAATATCGTCAGTCATTGCAACAGAATATAGCTGAATAGCTACATCTTTTTATGACAATGCAGGCAAGTATAATTTGGATGTAAATCATGCCTCTTGTCC
Source organism: Prionailurus viverrinus (assembly GCF_022837055.1). NCBI lineage: Eukaryota > Metazoa > Chordata > Mammalia > Carnivora > Felidae > Prionailurus > Prionailurus viverrinus. The sequence continues at coordinate 146,853,196 of NC_062568.1, forward strand.
CCATGTTATAATGGACTTTCATTATACTTTATACAAAATTCAGAGATGAGAAGACACATAAAGTCAGATACTTGTTTCTGCTTTCCCCTCTCAGGACTCCTTCCTTAGGCAGAACTCCTAGTGACTTCCGACGACAGTAAAAATTCTGGACAGTGTGAGATCTACTCTTGGGAGCTAAAGAGAAATGGAACTCCCCTTTCTGCCTCTTTTTTTTTTCCCCCCGATGTGGTATATAAACTAGAGGCAATTTTCATTTCTTTTTATACCTCAACTCCAAGGTATTCCTTTGAAGTCAAATACTGGTGTAGGTTTTTATTTTTATTTTAATGTGCCAGATTTTTCTTCTTCTTTTCCCCTTTGGATATATTCTGTTCATTTGAAGTAAGAGGAATTTTATTTGGAAATAAATCATTTGGGTGTGAAAGAATGAAACCTTAATATTGTTGGGCAAATGGGTGAAGGAATCAAACTTTCCTGTGTTGCCATACCATCACTCCTTTAAAAAGAAAGTCATGGGGCGCCTGGGTGGCGCAGTCGGTTGAGCGTCCGACTTCAGCCAGGTCATGATCTCGCACTCCGTGAGTTCGAGCCCTGCGTCAGGCTCTGGGCTGATGGCTCAGAGCCTGGAGCCTGTTTCTGATTCTGTGTCTCCCTCCTTCTCTGCCCCTCCCCCGTTCATGCTCTGTCTCTCTCTGTCCCAAAAATAAATAAACGTTGAAAAAAAATTTTTTTAAAAAAAAGAAAGTCATATAGCAGTCAAAACAATCTTATCTCATAAAGCCAACCCATTTAATAGTAACTATTATTTAAAATCACTTTAAGGTTAGCAAAACATATTAATGTATATTGCTTCCTGTGATAATAACAATGTGTTAAGAATGATATTTTGTTGTCACTTTAAAGATAAGAAAAGTGAGTTTCACAGACATTCAATTAACTTAGTTTCATGCACCTCTAGGAGCAGAGCTGTCTTATGTCTTAAACACAGGATTTCTCATTTAAATCCTGAGTTCCTTCCACTATATCATATAACCTCAACTGATTTTTTCATGTCATAGTAGATCTAAATTACCATGTTAGACAAGAATTAAAATTTTGGTGATTGCCAGTATTTTTCTAGGGCCAAGTAATTACCTAAAATATGAATATTACATATATATAATATTAATATTTTAGGTAACTACTATATATTTATCATATAGAATATGAAAATTATAAACTATATAAACATATACATTTATATATTATATTAATATATTTAAATACATTTATATATTTATAGTATATAAATATATATAAACATATAAAATTACGTATTATATAATGTGAAATTATATATAAGTCATATATATAGAATTTATATATAATTATATATACACACACACACACACATGCACACATACACACACATACTTAGCTGGGGTGCTTATTAAGAATGTATAATCCTTGTTATAACTCCTCAAAGATTCTGATTCAGTACATATAATTGAAACTCTACAATCTGAGGTTTTTTTTTAGTTTTTTAATTTTTTTAAAGCTTATTTATTTTGAGAGAAAGAGCAAGTGTGAGTGGGGAGGAGAGAGAGAAAGAGAGAGAGAGAGAGAGAGAAAGAAAGAAAGAAAGAAAGAAAGAAAGAAAGAAAGAAAGAAAGAGAATCCCAAGCAGGCTCTGCAGTCAGCACAGAGCCTGATGAGGGGCTGGAACTCATGAACTGTGAAATCGTGACTGAGCCGAAACCAAGAGCTGGACGCTCAAATGACTGAGCCACCCAAGTTTATTTTGAGAGAGAGAGAGAGAGAGAGAGAGAGAGAGAGAGAGAGAACAGCAGAGAAGGGGCAGAGAGAAAGGGAGAGAGGGAGAGATCCAAACAGGCTCCATTCTGCTCCATTCTGTCAGTGTGGAGCCCAATAAGCATGCGGCTTGAACTCATGAACCATGACATGATGACCTGAGCCAAAAGCAAGAGTCAGATGCTTAACCGGCTGAGACACCCAGGCATCCCTATAATCTGAGTTTTAAATAAAAACTACACTTGGGGGCACCTGGTTGGCTCAGTCTGTTAAGCGTCCAACTTCGGCTCAGTCCTGGCTCACTGTTTGTGAGTTCGAGCCCCGCATTGGGCTCTGTGCCAACAGCTCAGAGCCTGGAGCCTGCTTCAGATTCTGTGTGTGTCTCTCTCTCTGTCCCTTCCCCGTTCTCACTCTCTTTTTCTCTCTCAAAAATAAACAAACATTAAAAAATTAAAAAAAAAAAAACCAACAACAACCCTACATTTGGAAAAACTCTGCTGTAGAACAGTGGTTGATAACTTAATGTATTAGTTCATACCCTATTTTTGGAATCTACAGGCAACACATTTGTTTTATTTTCTCTTTTCCTTTCTCCTTTTCTCTCTCTCTCTCTCTCTCTCTCTCTCTCTCTCTCTCTCTCTCCCCCCACAACCTCCCGACTCTCTTTCTTTTTATATCATTAAACTGATGTTCTTCAATTTTACTGTCTCTCTTACCTTCCAAGAAAATTATTTAGATTGCTTAATAGGTACATAAAACAAATGCATAATATGTCCAATATTCTTTAAGTAGTTAGTTATTTCATGGATCATTACTTAATTCCTTAGTGCAAGTGGACATATATTTTTTTGGAATAAGGGAGACAACTGGCAAGGGTCTAAAGTCAGGTAAAATGGGTTCAAATATTCTTTGTTATGGATACATAGCTGAACTTTTTTATCTTTTTCTCAATTTCCTCATCTGTAAAATTGGAATAGTGGCATTTTATGTCACAGAGATTTTATAAATATTAAATAAGGTCACTGTTAACCTTTATCCAATGCATAGCCCAAAATATTGAGGCTCAATAGAAGTAGCTATTGTTATAGTTTTTACTGAAATTATTACATTAGCCAATTTTATCACTAGGAAAAAAAATGATAGTCCCACAGACCATTTGTTTCTGATTTTTGGAACATCTCCCAGAAACAATTAAATGAATTAATTTTCAGAATAGAGTTGATAGGACTATTGGGTTTTTGGAGAATGATGACCACAGGCAAGGATTTTCCTTTCGTACAGTCACTCTTGACACATCCTTCCTAGTTAGCTATCATGATTAGTCACATATTGAACAATTCCTGGGTCACTGTACGTATGCGTGTGTATGTATGTGTGTATAATCCTTATATTATTTGATGATTTTATTTTTGTGGTTATTGATTTTGCTGGTAAGCAATTTATATAAATTCTTTGTTATATATGCCTGTAAAATTTAAACATTTGAAGTGTAGTTAGTACTTAACGATAGGGAAGGAAATCTACCTAAAATATGATTATATATGAGATTCTCAGATATATTTTCTCAAGGGACTGTTAGACTCTACTTTCATGTGGTAATCTTAATACATGTGAAAGTATGCAGTGGCTGCATAAAAATATCATCCATTAATGTTAAAAAGTTAACATTTACATGTGTCACATGGGCAGGCAACAGATAATTTTAAGAATTCTGTCTCAGAATTTGCTTTCTTAATTTTTATAAAATTAAACTACTATATATACTATTAAACTAGTGATATCTATTTTGAATGCATACAAAAAGAATTGTAACCTCCTCAGCACATTCATTTACTGAGCCAATATTTTAAGGTATTTAAAGCAAGTATTTCTTTCAAAAGTTTAAAAGTTCAGGAAGTAGAAAACTGTCTGAATCAAGCTGTATACTATGAGAACCCTTACAGGAAATGCAAACAAGCATTAGAAAAGAAGGGTTAAATGGAAGAAGATAGAGAACGTTGAAGAAAGAAAAAAAAACTGTTAGAAATGAAAATTAATAAAATGCCGTAAGAAAAGAAGGATAGTATATTGGGTTAAAGAAATCAACTTATCGCATTCTTCAGGCTACTTGTACTTGCCTTTGCATCCTCTTAAATTGTATTTTGTTTAAATAAATTCATGATTTGCTTCTTAATTACACATCTCAGCTCAGATGTTGTCTGTTAAAAGAGATTTTTCTTGACCGTGTCACTAGTAGCAACACAAATTCCCCATCGCTATCTCGTTATTTTTCTCTTCTATACTAAAAATATCTTCTTCATTAAATGTAAGCAACATAAGGACTGATTAGTTTACCACCAATCAACGTGGGAGAGCACAGCATTCACACACACACACACGCTGCTTGAGCATCACAAATCAGGGTATCGAGAAGTATAAAACATCAAATAAATATGCTATATATTGACGCCATAGCATGATGGAACAATTTCACTTGACTTATTCTCCGAAACATCTCCTCTATCATGAGAACTGCTATTTACAGGGAACACAGTAAACTGAAAACATAAAGAATTAACTAGAAGTGAAACCAGGGGATTCTGTTTTGATTCTTGGTCCACTAAATGTCTTTAAGAGGAACAGTATTGTTTTTAATGTGGTTAAGCTATATACATATATATTTATATATTATTCAGTAGTATTAGATGACACATAATCTATAATATTTTATTATATACAACATCATAATTTTATGATTTATATATTATATAGATTATGTATAACAATATTTAATAATATATAATAATAGGATATTGGTCTTTGTAGTTTACATGGATTTTCTCATTTAATTTTCAAACTGTCCCATGAAGCAAAGAGAGTAATGTATCTGTTGTAATGTGTTGAGTAGGCTGAATTCCAGAATTCCCTTCCAGGTATGCTTCCTGTAAGTGGGAGTCCACAAGAGAGATTCTTATGCAAGTTTTGGAGGAAAAAATATCAAACAGCAGCCACTTAGTAACTCACACGTGTGGTTTATCCGATGACTTATCCCTGAGGTATGAGGCAATAGAGTGTCTGCAGGTGTTCCACTTTCCCTAGATCCTCCTTTAGTTTCTCTGCTACTGGATCAGTGCATGTTTAGCTCTATAACGAAAGATGCCAGAGTCTTCTGTGAGCGTGAATACAATCAGAATGAGGTAACAAGAGTTGCCAGCTCTTGATAGTGGATTCAAGCTTGTCCTTGCTCCCCCTATTTTATATCCATCTCTCCTTCTTGACCGCCTGTTCTGAGGTTTGGAAACTTAGGCACTAAGCTTCCAGGTGTGAAAACAACCTTGCAGACACTTTTTAACCAGTTCTCACAATTGAGTGAGGTCACATCCCTATAACAAGTCTATTTATCTATCATCTGTCTGTCTATCTATCTATCTAGCTATCATCTCATGGTCCACCTTTCTGTCTCACTATCATCTGTCTATATCATGTATGACGTAGTTGTTCTGTATCTGATTGTTACATATAAGGAAAGTGAGATACAGAACAGTTAAGTAACTTGTCTGAGATCATTCGAATGTAAAAGTTGCCAAACTGGGATTTGAACTTAGAGTGTCTGGCTCCAGAGTTCATACTTTCTTCCTAATATGAGCAGTTAAGCTATAATTTTTCTTCCAAGTTCTACTTCATTCATGGGGACAGGATAAAATGACATTCAGATAGAGACCTAAGGAAGTGAAGAAGAGGATATATGGATATATGGGTGAAGAGCATTGTAGACAAGAAGAATATTCAAATACTTCAGGAGGAAGCTTTGCTTGACCTGCTTTGGAAGTTTGAGAGATCAAGGAAAACAGTATATCAGAACATAGGAAGTTAGAATGTTAGAAGATATGTTCATAGAGATAGAAGGGGAACAGATCATATAGACCCATATAAAGAGAGTGATACATATCCTAGTTTGTCCAAGATACTCCATTTCCAATCCAGTCTTGACATAATTATTAATAGTTCTCCCTTTACTAAAAAAAAAAAAATTGTCCAAGTTTGGATTATAAATCACAGGGCCACTTTTTTTATAGGCCATTGAAAAGACTTTTTTTTTTAACCTAATGAGATAGAAGTTAACTCCTGTTGTTCTGTTGACAATAAAATATAGGAGGGTCAGGGAAAAACATAGATACCAATTACAAAGCAATATTTCAGGGACACCTCAGTGCCTCAGGTGGTTAAGCCATCCAACTTTGGCTCAGGTCATGATCTCACAGTTCATGAATTCGAGACCTGCATCAGGCTCTGTGCTGTCAGCACAGTCTCCCTCTTTCTCTGTCCCTCCCCCACTTGCACTCCATCTCTCAAAAATAAACATTTTTAAAACATCAATATTTCAGGCGAAAGAATTAACAGCAGTTTAGACCAGAGTAGTTGTAGTGAACAAATTGAGCAATGGTAAGATGCTGTGTATTTTGGAAGGTCAAAGCAGTAAACATGTTGATGAATTGCGGGCTGGGTACAAGATAAATTGAAATCAGGAATGACTGTAATGTTTAGGCATAAGTAACTCAAAGTTTTAAGCTACTATGTAATAATAGTAAATAGTAAATAATAAAAGATGACAGACTGAGGGAGGAGCTGGATCAAGGAAAGGAATCTGAATTTAGTTTTACATGTGTAAAATTTAAGATATTTAATAGATACCTAAGTAGTGATGTTGAGTTATAGATCTCTAGAGTTCCTGAGAGAGATATAGAGTAGGGTTTATGTGTGAAAGCTAGTAGATAATAGGTGATATTTAAAGTCACAAGGTAGGATGACTTCACCTTGAGAGTATTAACGGTGTGAATTAACTCTCAAAGTTTTATTACATTTTCTAAGCAAGTGGTAATTGATGGAGGAGATATCTAAACAGATGGTTTAGATATTACCATTACTATTGGGGTCTAAGAGATTAGAGAAAGCCTATATAGGGGTGATGGGGAATTAGGGGAGTCCTGATATAGCAAGGTGGATATATAGTACCAGATCAACATGTCAAGCTCTACAGGAAACCTCTGCAGATGCCCACAGATTGTATTGCATGAAACTTGTTTTTCTCACACTCTATTTCTATCACTAGGGTTTCAGATTATAATTATGTGTCTCCTTTACCAGAATTTCAGTTCCTTCAGATCAAGAACTATGATTTATCCTTCTTTGAAGACCCAGGAATGTTATACTGTCATGCCCATTTAACATGGAAAATATTCAGTTGTCTTTTAACATATAAAACAGGAATTTCATATGGTTTGACCTACTAGATACATAATCACTAGTAGTTCAATAATGAAATGAATGGAGGAAAAGACAGAAGCTCAATTATTAAAGTAGAGCATAAGATATTAAGACCCACTGATATTATTAATAGGCCCTGAGACAAAAGAATTGTCTACATACTGAGTGGGATTTGTAGAACATCCATTTTGATGATGGTCCAGTTAAAAATTAAGAATCTGGAAATATCCTCAAGTTTTGTTCAGAATTGTTTCCACTTTAATGGTCGGGAGGAATTGACACATTGAAGGGAAGAGGTCTAATAACTAAGGGAAAGAAGAGCAATAAATTAAACAGATTATATACCCTGTACTCTTCTAAGTTTTAAATATTCATTAAATTAGACTTAAAATCAAATCTATTAAATTCATGCAGTTACAAACAAGTTATTAGGATACATTAAAAATGTTTACTTTTTATAACTGTTAAATAGCAAACAGAACTAATGTCCTTGTCTTCTATGAGAAGAAAATTATTAATGTAAATTTTTTTAATGTTTATTTATTTTTGAGAAAGAGACAAAGCATGAACCAGGAGGGGCAGAGAGAGAGAGGGAGACACAAAATCCAAACCAGGCTCCAGGCTCCGAGCTGTCAGCACTGAGCCCAACGTGGAGCTGGAACCCACAAACTGTGAGATCATGACCTGAGCCAAAGTCAGACCCTTAACCCACTGAGCCACACGGGTGCCCCGAGAAAAAAAATCATTTTTTATTTCAAATACCACCCTTAGGCTAATTATGTCAACACGTTATCTAAATTATAAACATTTTAAAACAGTACAGGCATTTTATAAGATTATGTATATGTACTCAATATGTAAAATAAGTTTATACAGGTAGTTTATAAGTATTTTAGTGAAATGTTTTCTTCTGCCTTATTATCTTTTAATTTTATAATCTAAGATATTTTGGGGTGTGCTGTGGATTGAATGCGTATGTCCCCTCCAAAGCTCAAGTGTGAAATCCTAAACCCCAAGGGAATTATTTTGGAGGTGGAGCCTTTGGGACGTTATTAGGTCATGAGAGTGGAACTTTAATGAATGGGATTTGTGCCCTTATAAAGAGATCCCAGATAACTTACCGAAGTTCCTACCATGTCAGATTATAGCAAAAAAACAGCTGTTTAGGAACTGGGTTCTCACCACACACTGAATCAGCCAGCACCTCGATCTTGGGCTTCCCAACCTCCAGAACTGTGAGAAATAAATTTCTTTTCTTTATATGCTGCTCAGTGTCTGGTATTTTGTTACAGCAGCCGTGAACGGACTAAGGCAAGTGTCTATCCTCAAATATTTTCAGATATTCATTTTAATATATTTATTTTTCTGGGTTATCAACTGTTGACAAAATAATATATCCTTTGCATTCAAGCCTAAATGAAGAGGCCTTAAAAAAACCTATGTTAGTATTTCTAGGAAAACATACTGTATGTGTGCATAACAATGATATTCAGTATTTATAGTGAATATACAGTACAGAAATTATAGCACGGCATGTGAGTTATTTTAAACACATGATAACCTTGAAAAATAATAGTAGCTTGGAAAAAATTACTTGACTTCATGAAGATCAAGCCCTGACTAAATCAATCTTCTCCAGAGTAAAAGAATCATCAGACTGAGTAAATTAAAGAGAAATAATAGACATAATCCATCTTGACTTTGAGTTTTGTCTGGCATAACTTAATTTTCTTAACACTAAACAGAAATACAGTTCTGATAATGTAAATATTAAGGAGTGATCATCTTAATTGGTTTCCATGTCCCTTACAGTTATTAACGTATCACAGTTAACTTAAAGGGGCATAATTTACACATTGATTCCTTTTATAAATATGTATTGAATACCTATGTAAGGGAACAGCCTTCCTTATTAAAAAGAGACTCCTCCAAGATTAGAGTGGAAAATTGTTTCAGAAAGACAACATCCAGCTGGGAAGGAGATGGGGATTACTTTAACCCTGGCCTGATGTTCTCTCATACTGACTTCCACTTCAGCAGAGGGCAAAATATTCCCCCTGAATATGAGAACAGAAAAGACAAATCAGGGGCGCCTGGGTGGCTTGGTCGGTTAAGTGTCCGACTTCGGCTCAGGTCATGATCTCACGGTCCATGAGTTCGAGCCCTGCGTCGGGCTCTGTGCTGACAGCTCAGAGCCTGGAGCCTGTTTCGGATTCTGTGTCTCCCTCTCTCTCTGCTCCTCCCCTGTTCATGCTCTCTCTCTGTCTCAAAAATAAATAAACGTTAAAAAAAATTAAAAAAAAAGACAAATCAGTCTTTTTTTCTCCTTTTGACACATTTATAGATATGGGGTAAAAGCAAAAGTTAAAGTTCCTGCCCTATTGAGTGCATATTCTAGCCCTAAAGTTATTAGACACACACAAGCCATTAACAGACAAGGCAAACTGGTATTGCCGTAACAGGAAAACATACAGAACACTCTGAATGGCAGAAGAGAACAAGTTAGTACTATTTGGGGCTACAGAATGATAAGGAAGTAGACACAACAGGTTTGGGGATGAGGTAGTTTTGAATTGTTCTTAAAATATGGGTTTGGCTTTATGTGGACAACTGTAAGATGGTAGTCACTGCAGGCAGTGGAAATATCGTGACCAAATACTTGGAGATGGGAATATGTGGGATATCTGTTGAGAACTCCAACAGATGCAAATTCAATATAAGTAGTGGGTAGGGTACCTGAAAGATTAGAGTGGGAGGTAAAGATTACAAAAATCATCTATGATTCTTAAATATCACTCTAAGGTAAAAATGCATGTTATTTTGTAAAGATGGAGGGGTGAACGGTATTTTTTCACATTAAAAAGTTATTGAAATTAAATGTATCTGTAGGGGCAGAAAAAAGATATGCCAGGCCTTTCTGTATGAAAAGAAAAAAAACACATTGATTTACTGAATGCTTTATTCTGGATCCAGAATTTAACATGATAACTCATTTCATCCTCACATTTGATGAGGCAGGGGATGTAATATTCATTTTATATGTGAAAACACTGACTCCAGAAGATGTGATAGAACTTGCCTTATGTAATGTAACACGGTATCTTTGCTGGCATTTAAACCGAGTTCCTAACCCTGGGTGCTCATTAGAATCATCTAGAGAACTTCTTAATCACTATTTGAAAATAGTGAGGCTTACACCCATGCTGAGAGTTTGTAATTTAACTGACCAGTAGTCTAGACCATAGCTTGTCACAAAGATAAGGTTAAAACTCATTGATTTTCTTAATTGAAGGAGCGGTCAGGAATAAAAATAGAGTTATTCAATAAAGTTGAGTAAAGAGTAATAGAGATTGGAATTTAAAAGAAAAATCAAAACTCTGACAAAATAATTAGAAGACTGCTTTTCAAGGTCCCCCAAATATAAATTGTACATAGAAACAAAATTTCTACTTGAAAATATTTATATTGGAAAATCTGTATGCACATACACATACAGTTGATCCTCATTATTCGTGGATTTTATATTTGCAAACTTGTCTACTAGCTAAAATTTATTTGTAATCACAAAATCAATGCTCATGATGGTTTTGTAATCATTCACAGACATGCAGAATAGGGGCAAAAATTTAAGCTGTCCAACATGTACATTTCCAGTTTAGATCCAATCTCACCTTAAACTAAACAAGGGGACATTCTGCCTCCTTGTTTCCTCTTTCATACTGTAAACAATTTTTGCAATTTCTTTAATGCCATGCTGTTTTCACAATTCTGTGGTTTTGTTGATTTTGCTGTTTAAAATGACCCCCAAGCGTAATGCTGAAGTGTTGTGTAGTGTTTCCAAGCACAAGAAGGCTGTGATGTGCCTTACACAGGAAGATATGTGTGTGTTAACTAACCATTCTTCAGGCATGAGTCATAGAGATATTGCTCCTGAGTTCATGGTTAATGAATCAGCAGTATATATAAAATAAGGTGACTACACAGAAACAGACAAAAGATGAGTATTTTAACTGATTGGTTGACAAAGATGCTGTGACCAAAGGCTGGGAGGAACCTAACGCTGCATTCCCCCTAAGAGCAATATGTTTGCTAATTCAGTATTTCCGGTATAGAACAATATCGAGAATAACAAGAACCAATTGTACATACAATCGTAAATGACATATTTGTCAAATGGGCCCTAATACAGATCATTATGATTGTATTTGTTCAATGAATATTTCTTGAATTTACTACGTCAGGGCATTGCACTTCGCTGAGGATTCAGGGCTAGGTGAGAAAGAATCAGTTTCCACACTCACAGTTTATCAGTTCATTCACCTCCTATGAGTCGCTGCCACCAACTCCTTAACTGGTTATCCACGGGCTCCAAAAGGCAGTAATACGCCTACTCAGTTTACGCACCTCTCTATAATCTTTCTGCTTTACAGACCCTGCCTCTGGCTGAGAAAAGAGACACAGGCCACGTTGCTGTGAATTCAGCCAATACCACAGCCTTCCACAAGGGGAGGGCGGGCCTCTTCTGCACTTACACTCATGGTGCAAGTACAACCTGACCCTCAGAAGTTCTGCCCTGCCCTCACTGAATTTAGCCTTGAATGGTGCCAATGGGAAAAGGTCTGGCTGCTGCCGCCTCTAGGGCACAACAGGCAAGGTCTTTGGAGTCAAAGCAAATTGTCCAGTGAGAATTAAGGGGAAAGGAGGAGGAGAGAGAATAAACTCCTCTTCTTCCTCTCTGCCTCTAAAAGAACTGATCCCACATAGAGCACTTGGGCAAGGCCATTTTCAGAGATCTTGCCCAGGACCAAAGATAGTTATGCTGTCTTGTGAACTTGTAGCCAGCTCAGCAATTACCATTTTGCATTCATTTTCTTTCCTTTTTGGTTTTTTTCTCCTTATTCTTGTATGTTATTGGCATTGCTCTTCCTAATAAAATCATACTATGTAAGCTTTGTCTTAGGCTCTGTTTTCTACAGAATCTAGACCAAAACCTGGTTTTTCAAGTTATAATTTGATCCAGTTTACCCTTTATATAATAGATTTATTTCTCCTTTCCTTACTAACTTTCTTTCTGACACTCACTAAATATTTATAGAAAATGCTTGGAATAATACAAGAGGAAAAACAAACTTGACTATGTTCCCAGGAGGTTATTTCCTGTAGCTATGTTTCTTCACACTTTAAATGAGGATAACAGAATCCGTCTCATAGCATGGTTGTAAGGATTAAATGTGATAATGCATGTATGATGCTCAGCACAGTAGTGTTACATGCTCAGTAGATGTGTATAGTACTTATTATTGTCATTATTATCATTACTGAAGTTTACTGAGCATATTGTTTGATCAACAGATGGACTGGCTAGGAAACAGCTAAGATAGTTTCCTCTACAATATAAAGCTGAGACCTGGACTGGAAAGAGACTACAAGTATCATAATAAAAGTAATTTAGAATCACCTTATAGAGAAAGCATGTGGGTTACTTTTTAAAAATAATTTCTAATTATTATGTAGAGGCTAGTGATTATGTAGAGTCTAGTGGTAGTCTCTGTTTTCACTGGGTTTATAAATAACACAGGCCAAGAGGTTTCAACAAGAGCATTTGTAGTTCACTCTACCGAGAAAAAATAAAAATGTTAAATCTCTATAATTGAGACTTAAGTATTCACCCTAGGATGTCTTTTTTAAATAATTTATTACTCATAATTGAGAATGTTTTGAACATGTATACTACTTGAAGATAGGAAAACTCAATAGTTTCCAGAGGTTCATCCAAGCATTTGACCTTAGAGACTCCAAAATTTGTATTTATGTGTTGTGTATTTGTTGTATATGGACATTAAATATAAGATAAAGCAACTGAGTAATTATGGGATAGTCAAATTATATCATTCTCTGTGTACTTGAGAACGAGATCCTCAATTTAGAAGAAAGGAAACACATGTAATATACATTCAATAAAATTATGTAGTCCAGAATTATAATTAACTATCAATAGGCATTTATGAGGTACTTTCTCTTCATAGTCTATCTGGCGAAAGAGACTAGAAACAACGACCAAGTTAGTAACAATGACTGGACTTTAAATCCTGATTGTGTCATCAGGATATGTCATTTTAATATGTTATTTTTCTGTCATAAGAAAGGATTCAGGACATCTCAGAGAATAACTGACCTCAGGACTTGCACAAGAAATGTACAAGAAAGCCTGGAACCAACCTTGTCATTATGATCTGCAAGACTATCAAAGACTAATAGAGCCCATTTTTCCCAAAGGGGCAGTATGAGCTTTAATAAAGTGAAGCATTTTAATAGATTAAAATCATTAACCAGTTTAAATCCATGAGTTCATATTTGGTTATTTGTCTCCCAGTTTCAAGGCTCTATTGGAACAGGAACAGTTTTCAAGTTCACTCACATGCTCACATGACTATTGACAGCCCTTAATTAAGGTCCTTACTGGCTATTGGCTGAAGACGTCAGATCTTCACCACATTGTCTCTCCTTAGGCAGCTCACAACATGGCAGCTGGCTCCAGTCACAACTATTGAGAGTGAGAGAAGGACTATGTGAGAAAGACAGAAGACACAGTCTTTCTGAAACCTGATCTCACATATGGCATCCAAATTTGGCCATATTCTGTTAATTAAAAGTAAGTCAGTAAGTCCAGCCCACGTTCACATGAGAGTATTAAATAAGGGAGGAATCACTGGAAGCTATTTTAGAAGCTTCTTTCCATGAACAGAATCAATTCATCATCTTAGAGTGGGGCAAACACATCAAGCCTTTGTGGAAAAAATTTCAAGAAAGATTAGTTGCTAACTTTGCAGTATAGCTTTTCTCCTGGTATCATCACTGGGTTTTTGTTTCCTGGTGTGTGTATGTATCTATCTATATATCTATTTATCTATATATCCATATCTATATCTATGTTACATGAAATGTCTCAAGTTTTCTGAATCATTCTTTGAGAATTATGGCAGGTTTATATTGTCCAAAAAGTGTCCTCAATGATAACTTCTATGCTACATGCACTTCTGCAATAAGATCTTGTCCCCTCATCAAGAGATGGAGTCCAGTCCTCTTTACTGTCTTCCTCTTCTGACTGAGTAGCTTGGATTATTCACTATTGGGACACTTCTTGGAACCCAACAGTCATAGTGTAAAAGGCCCGAGCCACACCGTAAGGCTACATGTAGGCATTTGGCAAAGTTCAGCTGAATTCTCAGCCAACGGCTAGCATGAGTTGCCAGTCATGTGAGTGAGCCATCTTGACATGCCAGACTAATTGAGCCCCCATTTGTCTGCAGCCTCATGCAACAGGGCACAAAATAGAAGAATCACCAACTTAAGCCCAGTTATCATAAGAACAGTAAAAGATAATAGTTCTAAACCACTAAATTTTGGGTTTATTTATTACGTTGCAATAGATACCAGGCACAGGAATAAATGGGGGTAATTCAAGGATCTACTATTCAAGATACTCTTTGTACCGCATAGCAGAGTTCAGTCAAAAGAATATGCTATTGCCTTGACTTTTTTGTTTGTTTGTTTAGCAGTCCAACAAAGAATGTTTAAAAATGTAATCATTTTAAGAAATGTAATCAATCACATGGGAAGCTTGGGTGGCTCAGTTGGTAAAGTGTCCAACTCTTCATTTTAGCCCAGGTGGTGGTCTCATGGTTCTTGAGATTAAACCCTGTGACCAGCTTTGTGCTCATAGCGCAGAGCCTACTTGGGATTCTCCCTCTCTCTCTGCCCCTCCCCTGCTCACTCTCTCTTCCTCTCAAAATAAACATTTAAAAAATGTAATCAATCACATTTGTGTTACACATACCTTGAAAGCAAAATTATACTCTTGTTTTGATATAATGATAAATGTATATAGTAGTCCTTTCTGTGAATGGTCTAATTCATGACAGAGAGTTCACTCTTCTCTATTTTCCATGTTTTTTTTCCATTTCTCATGTTTTTGAAGAAACACTTCAACTATTGCCTAAACATCTGTAACCATTTTATTTCTATTTTTTTTTCTGATATGGAGTAGTGCTGGTTAAATAGAAAGATAGAGAATTATTAACATTTTCATTACATCATTTTCCCTGAAAGATCTTTTCAGTTCCTACATTTCACCAGTATTTCCTGCTGCTGCATGGCTACTTAATGCTCAGGTTATGTTTAAACCATGTTTTGCCCCAGAAATGTGGAATTTGTACCAAAATTTAACTAGTTATCAATTGAAATTATATCTAAAATATTTGTTTTGTTTGGTAGTTGCCAAGAAATAGCAGCTCAGTGAACTGAAACACTTTAAACACCACAAAATTGAAACAATTGATGAATTTGCAACTAAAAGTTTCCATAAAAGAACTTCCCTATGTTTACTTTGGTCTACTTCTATCTCAAACTTTATTCCTTTAATTATATACCAAGCCAGTCAAATACCAGTATCTAAATTGATTTGTTTATGATCAGTATAAACAAATGTATAGCCAAGTGAGACATCTGGGGAAGTCTTCAAATGTTAACCACAACATTTTCACAAAACGCATTTTGAAATTTTTTATTGTTGTTGCAATCTTTGCCGTAGAGATGGACTAAGGTTATGCCCTTTCCTTTTCTTATAATCTTTGACTCAAAAAGAGGAAGGATAATTAATGGTTGGTATAGTCTGGGAAATGCTATCAGCTTTTAGCAGACTTATTAAAGCATGTTTAGTTTTTAAGAACATACTGTGTGTTTTAACTGGCTGTCTATTGAAACTCTCACGAGTTCATGAGGTCATATAAACATAGGAGGATGTAAATACTCTGAAAATCAAAGTGAAGAAAATGAAGAAGATCAAAGTGATCTAGTTTACAGCTTTCCTGGAATGTGAGGCCAGATTTTGAATTCTTTCCCCAATGATACTAACCATGTACTTTGTAGACCAAGCATGTATGTGGCACGTTACTGAAAATGCTGTTTAACTTATTGACTTATAGGCACTTTCCATTTTTCTTAAACGGAAGTGAAAAAATACAACTGGAACAAATTAAGAATATTAGAATAACATGGAAACTTCAAATAGAGTTTAGAAGTATTTGGAGGGAGGGATGTTAAGAAATAACAGGTAGATTCTTTCAACATCTCCTTCACAATTGGGCATAAATGTAGTTTTCTCCACAAAAACAATAGATTGTTACTCTGAAATCAATATTAATTATAAAACTGTAAGTGGACAGGACGTTTAAAAGGTTATATATTGCTTATGACAATTAGAAATATTTTAAAAAGAAATCAAAACATTTACAAAATCAAGATACTGCTTAAAAAAATATTTTAGTCTCTATACAGAGACTTTTCATGTGTATCACAGTGAACATAGTAGATGAGGGCACATAGTGAACACAGTGGACAGGAGGACATGTGACTGGGTGAGATGCCCCTTTACTGCAGTCCTATCATTTTTCCTTCACCTCCCCAGCTCCACGGTCTACCTTGTTCTTAGGGGGTTTGAGGATTTTAGGAGTAGCTCCTCCCATTTTAAATTTCTACTTAGGAGCTCTGCTAGTGGCATGCCCACTGTGTTGTTTTCTTACAGTGTGGTCTCAGAGTTGAGAGAAGAAAAAGAGTGAAAGGGGTCATTTCAAGTAGAAGAATGCATTACACCTCAATTTGCCTCTCTTTTCCTCCAATGCCTGTTCCCTTCCTGTCCCTTCTTCCATCACAATACCTCTCTCATGCATGCACTCTATTTAATCTTTGGCAGTTTTGGGGCGCCTGGGTGGCGCAGTCGGTTAAGCGTCCGACTTCAGCCAGGTCACGATCTCGCGGTCTGTGAGTTCGAGCCCCGCGTCAGGCTCTGGGCTGATGGCTCAGAGCCTGGAGCCTGTTTCCGATTCTGTGTCTCCCTCTCTCTCTGCCCCTCCCCCGTTCGTGCTCTGTCTCTCTCTGTCCCAAAAATAAATAAACGTTAAAAAAAAAAAATTAATCTTTGGCAGTTTGCAGCTAGATGTATTCAAGTGACTAAATTCTTAAATGGGGGTGTTTCAAGAAAGAGTGTTCTAGAGAAGCCTCCAGAAATCTTCCTTAAGGGTCAGTTGGCCCATGCACTTGGCCCTTTTTCTTTGCCCCCCTCCTTCCATATGCCCCCTGCATAAATACCAGCTTGCTCCATGGGGAGAAAGGACACACCCTAGAGATGATGAATGCTCGTGAACTGGAAGGAACCCAAAGTTCCTAAGGACTTGTTAAAATAGAGCTATTGACCTAATTCTAGACAACTATGGGACTAACTATGGGACCTAATTCTAGAAGCTATGGGACTTCATGGAGAAAAATATATTTCTATCTCATGTAAGCCATTTTTTTTTTGAGTAGTGGCATTTCTTTCCCCAACTAAACATAATTCCAATGACTATAGTTAAAATCAGAGTTTTCAACCTGTCTGTGGATTTATGATTATATTTAGCCTTTGATTTGAGGTTTACATTCTGGACCAAATACCATTTAAAATATATCAAGAAATTATTGAACATTTATCGTATGTAAAGTACTTTTGTCCAAAGAATGGTGAGCTGATCTCTATGAAAACAAAAACTTATTGGCAGTTGTCTGTACCCTGTAGGCAAAGGCAGCAGCCCAAGGAAAAGTGACTTTGTAACTTTATTAAAAAAGCAAAAACAAAAAGCAAAACAAAAATAAATGTAAATCTATGCATCTTCATCCCCCTTTCCCCCATTCTTCCTATCAACTAAAAAGCCACGAAAACCATTTTAACCTTGCTAATAAATGTGGCATTTACCACAATGTTTTCTCCCATTTTTACCTACACTAACCTTGTCAAAGGAGGACGACGAATGTTAAAATCAGCACTGAGAACTTCGCACCTGGCACGGTTTATTGGCCTCGGGCGTGTGGGCAGACTTGCTTTGGGCAAAAATTCCAAGTGGTTGTTAACGTATAAATCCTTCCAAGCAATACAGTTTTAGAACCTAATGCCCTTTACAGATTCTTTTGTGTCCCTCGATACAATGCGCTAAGTTCCAAAGACCGTGCAGTATTTTTGCAGGAAGCAAGGTAGAAGGGTAACCTAGAGGTCAGATACCAAAAGTGAACCAACCTCGGCGCGTTCTCTCTTTCGCGGGCGCGATTTTGGTCTCCTTTCCTCAGAGCAGCTTCCCTGGGAACACTGCTCCGCCCTCAAGATGGCGGCCAGGTGGAACCTTCCACGGAGAGCGTGGGTCAGCCTCTCCACAGGATTTGGTTTGGAACCTGAGCTAAGTCGCCCCGCTAGGCCCACAAGCAGCCTGCCCGTTCTCCGCAGCAGGATCTGGCGGAGAGGCAGAGGTTGCTAACACTGTGTGCGGGGCGCGCCCCGCAGCTCCCTGGATGCAACAAGGAGGTGAGATCGATGTGCAAAAGGAACCGTCTGGTGGAAGCACAGGGCCAGGTTGTCTCTTTAAGATTTTTTCTGTGAAACATTTCTGTGAACTCAGGGGGGAAAAAAAAACCAAACCAACAGCACAGATTGAGTAGGATTTTACAGCAGGGAGTATCGATGATGTTAGAGTTGATTTTCCCTTTCATCTTTTATTTCATATTTGACAGCGTCTGCTTATGTATTTGTAAGATGACTCTCTCCGAACAAACCTGAGAAGATGCCCTACAAGGTTAAAGGAAATAGGGGCGAAATAATTTCCCAGTTTTTATTACAATGTTTAAGTAGTGTTCTACAGGGGAATGAATCTGTCTTTAAAATACATCTTTCTCTGTGCTGTTTCCTTTTCTGAGGAAAAAAAAAAGGCAACAAAACCGTCATTTTAGCAAGTTTTAATGACTATATTTTAAAGGATTTAAAATAGTTTTCAAAAAGACCGTGACTTAGGAAAACCGAAAGGATACTCATCCCCGTTTTCTAGCGTACCCTGTACTCTCGTGGGGTGTTCTTACAAGATCTGAGATACAGTTTTATTCATATCCTTAACAGATTGAGGAACTGCCTTTTCCCAGCCAATGCGTCCTATTACATCTGAGAAAGTCTGCTAGAGACTGCAAGCTATTTTTCAATTTATTCCCAATTTGATGACCATATTTCTTTGAAAGAAAATTATTTTCAGGGAAAATTAATGGACTATCTGAAGCAAAATTAAGAAAGAGGGGGCAAAGATTGAGAATGAGATGAATAAACTACAGAATAACAAGATTTTGTTTTTTTTTTCCAAAAGGAGAAAATTTACAATAGTTACCTTTCCTCCCCTAACTTCCCCCAATTCTCCTCCACTTTTTCTTCAAATCCCTTACCTTTCAGTTCTGAACACACACACACACACACACACACACACACACACACACACACACACACACACACGTTCCTTCAGGCCAATGCTCAGTTCCCTTACCTGTTTTGACAAGAAATGCATACTGCAGTCACACGCCAGAGGCCATGGTTATACCAAAGTCACAGGTCAATAAAGATCACTTACATTTCTTATGAGCCTTTTTATCTTCCTTTTCTCCCATGTGGGCAGGGCCAGCAGAAAGGGAAAGACAGAAATGTCAAGGGGTCTGGCTGTCAAAGAAACCCCTACTCCCTCCAAATAACTTGATGGCCCTTAAACTTTTGCTACCTTGCCTTAGGAAAAATGGCCTTTTCTCTTCTCCTCCTCCTCACAAGGTGTTCTTCTCCCTTTCAAAATGAAGTTAAAGCCTTGACCCCGCTTTCTTGATGATATACAATATAAAGTAAAAAGAAAAGATTGGTAGATTTTCCTTAAAATTGTCCTTTAAAAGGAACAATTTTACAACTACATCGTATTTTAGTTTAACATATTTGACATATGTTCTGTGAGTTCATACATGTTTTTTTGAAGGTCATAAAGGTAGGCTTTGCACAATTAAGTGGACTTCACATTGGGAAGTTTTAGCTACCTTTTCTAATGTATTCTTTATTGCTAGTATTTACATGATCATTTTTCTTCTGTGAGCATATGCATAATTGGAGAGTATGACTAGAAATAGTATTATCATTATGAAACCCATGCTATCCAGATAATACTGAACATAAAAGAAACAGTTAACCTTCTAGCCATTCCTTTTTTTCTCTGTTTTGGAAATTTAAAAAAATTGTAAAAATACTGAAGTTTTATTTCTCAAGTTTCTGATTCAACAGTATACCAAACAAACACATTCTTTAAAAGTATCCATGATCAGAAGGTGATTCAGGGGCCTCAGTAATTTTCAAGGAATGACCTAAAGTTGATCAATAATAGCATATTGTTAGGTCAAAATTATTATTAGAAATAGAATTTAGATCCTGATTCCCATGTAAGTGTTTAAAGTCAGATCATGTTTATGTATACATGCTGGTATATATATATATATATATATATATATATACACACACATAATACATATACCTACATATATACACATACATATATATACACGTATATACACACATGTACGTGTATATATATGTATGTGTATATATGTAGGTATATGTATATATATGTATATATATATATTTGTTTTTGTCTTGAAATTGTACATGAGAGAGGGAGAACTGGTTTTCAATGTTTAATGGACAGTGGAATCTTTAGGAAAAATTACTAATTGTAATAAAAACACAAGATTTGAGTACACATCTCCTTTCTGTCTTTTCAATGAATGAAACAAGATTTTCCAAAATTAACTGGAAGGTTAATAGAAAAAACAAGTTACTATCTAATTAGGTAGGCAAAGGCAAACAGATTGTTCAAGAAAACATTCCTTTCAGGGACAATTAGGACATATTGAGTAAGATAAAAAAAATGTAACCATCATTAATAAATTAGACTATTGAAACAGTTTAAAAGATTCAGGTTTTTCATTTGTGAGATAAATGTAGATGTGTCTAATAGTATGTATAAAATTGATTATAAGCTAGGACTCTGAACCTCTGGCCTGGACTTGTCTCACCAAATTTAATGGATGAAAATTGGAAATTGTTAGACTCCCTACTTATGGTCCCATAATTATAAGCTTATAAGCAATAGGATAAAGATTGGTATTTTGTTCTCCTGCTGATCTACATTTAGTCAGTCTTAATTGAAGAACTGCTATGTATTTATTTACAAATCCAATTTATAGAATTGAATACAATTAAGAAATAAAACAGTGATTGGATATTATATTTACAAACGTGGGGAGACTTTTGGGGAACTTCAGTCATTAATGATATTTGCTTAATTTTATGAAGATTATATATACTTCAATAACTCATTCTCCTCCCATGGTAGTCTTTTTTTTTTTTTTTTGGCAAAGAACATTTAGTATTGTATAAGTTACCTATTTGTATTAATTGTCTTCACTTGTCACCTAGTAAAATACACTGCATCAATTCAAAAAGAGATTTGAGGGGAACCCTGGTGGCTCAGTTGGTTAGGTGTCCAACTCTTGGTTTTAGTTCAGGTCATGATCTCACAGTTCTTGAATTTGAGTCCCTTATCAGGCTCTGCACTGGCAGCACAGAGCCTGCTTGAGATTCTTCCTCTCTCTGTGCCTCTCCCCCTCTTGTGCTGTCTCTCTCTCTCTCTCAAAAAAAAAAAAAAGATGTGAGTTGGAAAAACTTTAGTTTTCTTAAAAATACATATCTCATATCGTATCAAAGGGATTTTTCCACAATATGTTTACATTTGATCATGTGTAATACTTCTCAAGAATAGGTTTAGTTGGGGCTCCTGGGTGGCTTAGTCAGTTAAGCATCTGACTCGATTTCAGCTCAGATCTTGATCTCATGGTTTGTGAGATTGAGCCCTACATTGGGCTCTGTGCTGATATAGTGGAGCCTGCTTGAGATTGTCTCTCTCTTTTTTCCTCTCTCTCTCTCTCTGCCTCCCCCCAGCCAGCTTGTGCACGCTCTCTCTCTCAAAAATAAATAAACATTAAAAAAAAAGGTTTAGTCATGATTTAATGTGTTATCAAAGATGATTCTGTTCCATAGAAAGTGTTTTTAAATAGTGTAAGAATTTATTTTCAAAACCTAAAATTATTGATCCTTTAGTTAAAGGAAAATAGGTAGTTTTATGATCAGCATATTTGTTGTAATAATGAAATGCATATTCACTTAGCCTAGGAATATGGCTCAGAAAATAAATTAGCAAGCTGTTTCAAACTTCTTGTCACCTGATTTATCTTCAGACTTTCCCTATAGCGGTGCTTTAAAAATCATGAGAGAAAAGCCTATTTATTCATGACTTATTTCAAGGTGTTTTTGCAGTGCTGGGATCTTTATTTTAAATTGATTTTTATAAATATATTCATAATTGCCCTCACTTGGCCATACTTAGCATTGACTGCTTCCCTTTTGAATCAAGATAGATTAAAAAAAATAGACAAATCACGTTTAAAAGTACAAAGGGTCATGCTTAATTTCAAACCACAAACTGTCAAAACCCTGTATTCTCCTCACCCGGTCATTTTATACCTGATAAGTAAACCCACTTGAGGAATGTTTATATGCCCTAACGCTTTTGGACAAGTTCACTGACAGAACACATTCTTTGAAGAAATATATCACAACTGCTTATCTCCCTGAGTGTTACCCCAAACCCTGTCAGTGCTAATGATATCAGGACATGATTTAAATAAATTCTTTTGAGAGTGGCTATGGGTATTCCTGCATTCAAATCACAAATATGGGAATTTTGGCTGTGAACATGGGCAACAGATACTTCAACCTGCACAGCATTCTGTTCACATATGAGAAGCTTTAATAGAGAAGTGCTGTGGAGAAGCATTGCTGTCACTCTGGGGTTTAAGATACAACTTCTGCCTTCCCTAAGCAGGAAAAAAAGGGGGGGGCAGTATACTTCTGTGTAGATTGCATATATGTATATCACGGTTCTATCAGAGTGAAGGAGAAAAAAATAATGCAGTTATTTTTAACGTGATAAATATATAGGTAATGTTGGTTCTCTACGTGGTAGCAGTGAGTGCAAATTGTGTGTCCCTCCCATCTTCTGTTTTCTCATATCATAAATGAGGTATTTTTTTTTCCTTTCTCTGATGGAATCAAGCCATTAAAATCTATATGAATGATGCTGTGAATTCTGGGACTAAATCTGTATCTTAATTTTCAGCACAATGACGTCTCTTCTTTCAATGGAAATTATTCTTCAAGGAATTTCCATTTTTCAACATTATTTCTCCACATGTAAGTAATCTTTTAATTTATTTTAATATCAAAATAAATACTTTGGAACAATAATTTATATGCGTTTTTGCATCCAGAGGCTTTTGTGATAGTGATTCTTATGTTACGACCTTTCCATGTAGTTCATTTGTTTAGTTAGCAAAATGATTATTGAATGTCCATAGGTGGCAAAGTAGCATCAAAAGTTACTGCATTTAATGTGTAGATTAAATTTGACAAGTAATTAGAAGTGGTTTAGTCCTAAACAACAAATGAACTTCTTTTTATTTATAATGGCTTTAAATTTTTTTTAAGTTTACTTATTTATTTTGAGAGAGACAGAGACAGCACAAGTGGGACAGGGGCAGAGAGAGAGAGAGGGAGGGAGAGAAAGAACCCCAAGCAGGCTCAGCGCTGCCAGCTGCAGAGCTGGACGCAGGGCTCAAAGTCACGAACTGTGAGATCATGAGCTGAGCTGAAACCACGAGTCGGCCACTTAACCGATTGAGCCACCCAGGTGCCTCTCTAGTGGCTTTTAATATAAAGGTATCTTTTGGGGCGCCTGGGTGGCTCTGTCGGTTGAGCGTCCGACTTCGGCTCAGGTCACGATCTCACAGTCCGTGAGTTCGAGCCCCGCATCGGGCTCTGGGCTGATGGCTCAGAGCCTGGAGCCTGCTTCCCATTCTGCGTCTCCCTCTCTCTCTGACCCTCCCCGTTCATGCTCTGTCTCTCTCTGTCTCAAAAATAAATAAACGTTAAAAAAAATTAAAAAAAAAAATAATATAAAGGTATCTTTTGACTTTTACTGCTCAATGTTTTGAAAAAGTAAAATATGACATATGAAACAAATTCTCCCAGTTGTTATGTATTCTGGAATAGTTTAGTGTGTTGGAACCTCTTTTTAAAAATCCATAGAAAATACGTATTTCACCTATTTTCAAGGTCACCACATTAATTTATTAATTTTTATTTTTTATTTTGAGTTTTTAGGCCTTTTTAGTTGAGGTAAAATTGGTATATGACATTTTATTAGTTTTAGAGGCATACCATAATAATTCAATATTTGTATGCACTACCAATAGATTACCATTGTCTAGTTGCTGTATGTCACCATGAAGTTGACCCTGTTCATATTTTGCCCACCCTCCAACTCTCCTTCTCACAATATGTATATATACACACACATACGGATAAAGAAGCCATTACATGTGTAATGTCTAAGTATCTATCCAATGATGGATACTTAGAAGGTTGTTTCCATATGTTGGCTATTGTAAGTAATGCTGCAGTGAATGTAGGGGTGCATATTTTCTTTTCATTCTGTTTTCATTTTTGTCAGAGAAATACCCAGAAGCAAAATTGCTGGATGACATAGTAGACCATTGTTAATTTGGGGGGAAATTATATCTTGTTTTCCATAGTGTGTGCATCAATTTCATTCCCACCAATAGTGTACAAGGGTTGCTTTGTCTCCATATCCTCTCCAACACTTGTTATTTCTTGTCTTTTTGATAATGGCTATTATAATAGGTGTGAAGTGATACTCATTATGGTTTTTGATTTGCATTTCCCTGATAATTAGGATGATAATGAACATCATTTAATATGCCTTTTGGCCATCCATATGTCTTCTTTGAAAAAATAACTATTTACATTGTCCATTTTTAATTGGATTGTTTGTGTTTAATTGTTTTGTTTGTATTGAGTTGAGTTCTTTATATATTTTGGAGATTAACCCTTTATCAGATATATGATTTGCAAACATTTTCTCCTTTTCAGTAGGGTGCCCTTTCATTTTGTCAATAGTTTGCTTTGTGGAAGTTTTTACTAATTTTTATTTTTGCTCTTATTGCTTCACTTTTTGAGTCACATTCAAAAATTCAATGCCAAGACCAATATCAAGGTGCTCACTGCCTAGGTTTTCTTCTAGGTGTTTTTCTGGTTCCATTTAAGTCTTTAATCCACTTTGAGTTAATTTTTACATTTGGTGTAAAATAGTGGCCTAGTTACATTCTTTTGGCTATGGTTGTCCAGGTTTCCCAGTACCCTTTATTGAAGAGACCATCCATGCTTCATTGTATATTCTTGGCTTCTTTTTCATAAATTAATTGACATATATATGTGGTATTATTCCTGGGCTTCTGTTCGGTTCATGTATCTGTTTTTAGGCCAATACCATCGATTTTGATTATGTAGCTTTACTACTATAGTTTAAAATCAGGGAGCATGATACCTCCAGTTTTAGTCCTCTTTCTCAAGATTGCTTTGGGTATTTGGGGTCTTGTCTGGTTTTAAAGAAATTTTAGAATTTGTTCTATTACATTGAAAACTGTCATTGGAGCGGGGAGGTGCAGAACAGTAAAAAAGAAAAAGAAAAAAAAAGAAAAATGTCATTGGACTGTAGATTGTGTGAGCATTTTAACAATGTTATGTTTCAATCATGAGGACGGAATATTTATCATTCCCATTTATTTAAGTCTTCTTCAGTTTTTTTTCATCAGTGTCTTATAGTTTTTAGTGCACAATTCTTTCACCTCATTGGTTACGTTTATTCCTACCTGTTTTACTGGTTGATTTTTTTGAAGCATTTATAAATTGGATTGTTTTCTTAATTTGTTTTTTTTTTGATAATTATTGTATAGACATTGTATTACATTGCTATTAGTATACAGAAATGTAATAGATTTTTGTATATTGATTTTTTACCCTGCAACTTTACTGAATTCATTTATTTCAACAGTTTTTGGCATAGATTTTAAAGTTTTCTATACATAATATGTCCACTGTGAATAATGATAGCTTTACTTCTTTCTTTCCAATTTGGATACCTTTTATTTTCTGCCTAAATGCCACAGCTATGATTTCTAATACTGTGTTGAATAAAGGTGGAGAGAATGGGCATCTCTGTCTAGTTCCCAATCTTAGGAGAAAAATGTATAGCCTTTCAGTTGAGTGTGATACTTGCTGTGGGTTTGTCATATATGATTTTTATTATGTTGAGATATGCATTCTCTACCTTTACCTTGTTGAGAGTTTTTATCAGAAATGAATATTGAATTTTATTCCTTTTTTTTCTGCATCTATTGAGAATGATCATGTGATCTTTTTACTTCATTTTTTTAATATGGTGTATCACATTGATTAGTTTGCAGATGTTGAATCATCCTTGCTTCCCTGAAATAATGTGGGGTATGATTCTTTTAACGTATTGTTGAATTCGGTTTACTAACGTTTTGTTGAGGATTTTTTGCATCTATGTTCATGAGGAGGGATATTGGCCTGTAATTTTCTTTTCTTTTCTTTTCTTTCTTTTTCTTTCTTTCTTTCTTTCTTTCTTTCTTTCTTTCTTTCTTTCTTTCTTTCTTTCCTTCTTTTTTTCTTTCTTTCTTTCTTTCTTTCTTTCTTTCTTTCTTTCTTTCTTATCTTTTCTGCTTTTGGTATCAGGGTAATACTAGCCTAGTAAAATGAATTTGAAAAAAAACAAGCAAACAAATAAAAAAAAATCCAACAAGGGGCACCTGGCTGGCTCAGTCAGGAAAGCACATGAGTCTTGATCTTGGGGTTATACATTCATGCCCAGCATTGGATGCAGAGATTACTTTTAAAAAATGAGTTTGGGAATGTTCCCTCCTCTTCAATTTTTAGGAGTGTTGGAGAAGGATGGACATTAAATCTTCTTTGAATGTTTGGTAGATTCACCAGTGAAGCCATCTGGTCCTAGACTTTTGTTTATTGGTAGGTTTTTGATTACTGGTTCAATCTCCTTACTAGTAATCAGTCTATTTAGATGTTCTGTTTCTTCATGATTCAGCCTAAGAAGATTGTGTGTGTTATATTTAGATGACTCTCTCACTGTCTTTTGTGTATCTACTATAGATTTTCATTTTGTGGTTACCATGAGGCTTCCATATAACAGTACATGTGTGTTTGTGTATGTGTGTGTGTATACGTATGTAAACACATACATGCGTATATGTGTTGATAGTTTAAATTTGAGCATATTCTAAAACCTCTACATTTTTACCCCCCCACCATCCAGCATTTTATGTTTAATGTCATGTTTTATATTGTTATTATTTTGTGTACCCCTTAATGTGTTACTGTAATTAAAGTTAATTTTATGCCTTTTGTCTTTTAATCATCAGAGTATCTTTGTAAGTGATTAACTTTTACTATATATTTGCTCTTACCAGTGAGATTTTTACTTTTATATGTTTTGCAGTTAGTGCCTTTTCTTTTCTATTCATAGAAGTCCTTTTAACATTTTTTGTAAGACTAGTTTAGTGGTGATGAACTCCTTTTGCTTTTGCACATCTGGAAAACTCTTTATCTCTTCTTCTATTCTTCTACTTTGAATAATAACTTTTCTGGGCATAGAATTCATGGTTGGAAGTTTTCTTCATTTTTGCACTTTATACCATGCTACTGCCTTCTGGCCTGCGAAGTTTCTGGTGAAAAATCAGCTGACAGACTAATGGGGTTTCCCTTATATGTAGTAAGTTTTTTCTTGCTGCTCTTAAGAGTCTCTCTTTACCTTTTACCTTTTGACATTTTAATTATAATGTGTCTTATTGTGGATTTCTTTGGGTTCATCTTTTTTGAAATTCTTTGCTTTCCAGACCTGGATATCTGTTTCCTTCCTCAGGTTAGGGAAGTTTTTAGCTATTATTTCTTCAAATAAAATTCTTGCCCCCATCTCTCTTCTCTTTCTGGGACCCATATAATACAGAATGTTAGTACACTTGATATTGTCCCATAGGTCTTGTAAACTATCTTCAATTTTTTAAAATTATTTTTTATTTGATGCTCTGTTTGGGTGAGTTCCACTGCCTTGTTTTCCAGATCAATCCATTTTTCTGCTTCATTTAGTCTGCTGTTGAACCCTTATAGTGTATTTTTCAATTTAAGTTATTACATTCTTCAGCTCTGTGACTTCTGTTTGGTACTTTCTTATATTTTCTACCTCTGAAGTTCTCACCCTGTTCATCCATTCTTATCCCCTATTCAGTGAGCATCTTTATGACCATTGCTTTGAACTCTTTATCAGACAGATTACTTATGTCTGTTTAACTGAGGTCTTTTTCTGAAGTTTTGTCTTGTCCTTTGTTTGGAACATATTCCTCTGTGTCCTCATTTTGCTTGACTCTCTGTGCTGTTTCTATGAATTATGCAAACTACCTCTCTCGGACGTGAAGGAATGGCCTTTTTAGGAGATAGGCCTTATTGTTCAAACTTGTCCTAGCTCTTATTTGCCTTTCAGAACTTTGTGATTATTTTTTAAGTAGGCTGATTTATTCTTGATAGGTCCCAATTGTTGAGTGTGTGCCAAGAACTGTCAGTGTTCCAAAGGGAGGGATCTCAGTCAGCACTTGATTTCAGGTTGACTGGAGTCTAGGTCCTTAGGCTATAGCTTTCAACTTATGTAAATATGTGTGTGTGTGTGTATATATATTCCTATGGGATGTCAATCTAGACCTTGCTGACCTCCAGACTAAGAGATCTGGAGGTGTCCCCTGGGTGGCAGTTGTAAACATTGGGGCTTCAGATGAGCATATAAGCTTCTTTCTCGGAGGTACTCGTGAGATCAAGAAAGGGCAGGAAGGTGGTGTCTCCCTGCCTGTGTTCCCAGAGAGCACCTTTGTAGCCTGTATATATGTAGCAAACCTGAAGTCTTTCCCTCAGAGTGAAGCTCTAGGACAAATAAATAGGCCTTTTCCTTGTGCAGAGGATGTTTTACATTGTACTCTCTGTGCAGTGTCCTGGATGTGATATTCTACCCAGTAGTGCCTTTCTATAGTTAAAGTCCCATGGGGCCCAGGATTGTAAACTGCCCTGGCCACCAGAGATAGGTGATCAGGAGGTGGCCCCTGTGTGAACTTTGCTTGCCTGTTGGCAGGCCACCTTTAATAAGGCTGAAAGAGTGTTTAGGATGGGCCATGTCCTCAGCTGTGTAAGAGAAGAGTGCTGGGAGCAGGGCATGTCTGTGGCTTTCTTAATGCAGCAAGAATTTTGGGGATAAGGCATAGCTGTGGTGTTAGCAAAGTTCCATTCACGTGTGCCCAATTGTACTAGAAAGGTAGAGGGAGTGTGCAAAAATGGTGCTCACCTGTGCTTTGTTCCTGAAGACAGTCCCAGCTGGTCTCTGGCCTTCAGAAGATGCTTTAAGAATAGCAAATGAATCACCGTCCCATATTTTCCAGTCACATATCAAACTGCGGCCTTTGCCTTGTGTCTTGGGATAAATGAATCTGTGCATGAGCCCATTCAGAAGGAGTATCCCAGATTCTCACAGCTCTCAGGGTATAAGCCTGGATGTAAGCCCCATTGGTTTCCAGAGCCAGGTATCTTTGGTGTCTTTATCTCCTTGTGCAGGTCTCAAGGGTTGGGGTGCTCAATGTGGGTTACAAAGCCCTCACTCCTTTGGGAGAAGCTCTGCACCAGTGAGATCTCTCCTCATTATGTATTGCCAAATGTGGGGGTTTTTGCTGAGACTACATCTCTGCCTCTCCTACCCATCTTGATGTGGTTCTTTTATCTCTTGTTGTGGAGGGAGCTCTTCATTTAGTTGTCAGTTTGTTTTGAGTGGAAATTCACATCTTGCTGTAGATTTCAGGTGTCAGTGTGAAGTGAGTTCAGGGTTTTCGTATGTTGCCATCTTGGACCCAAACATATACTTATTTGTGTATTACTCAAATGACTTTTTTTTCTGACTACAAAGTCAGATATTATTTATTTATTATTGGCATGGCAAATAAAACTATTTTTAAAATTATTTTTGTATTGCCTACCTAAAATATGATGAAAAAGTTTATTTCTTAAAGTCCAGGAAAAAGAATAACATTGTATTGATTTGAGAATTAATCTTAATAATTGAGTGATAATGAAACACTTAAGATTATTCAGTGTTAATAGCAATTTTGTTAGCAGTTTGCAAAGCTTTAATGAGAAAAGTCCTGAATAAAGAAATTCAAAATCAAGTAATTGGAATAATGTAGTCTTCTCTGTAGACTTCTTTTATGTCTGATCTTTTTAAACATAATGTGAATAAAGATCTTCTTTATGTACTATTCCATAATTGCCAGTAAGTGTAAGAGCCAATTAATTTTTAGAATCAGTTGACCCTTTATATCTAATATATACATTCTAATATTATATTTAATATTATGAATAATCTTTCAGGATAAAATAATCCACAGAAAAGTTGAATAGTGGTTGCATATGTAGATAAAATCAAATAAAAATGCGTATAAAATATTTTGAAAAATATTTACACATGTATAGTTAAAACATGTACATGGCATTGTAATTGCAACTCTAAGTCACTGTTTTCAGTCTCTTCCCTACAGCTTCTATCAGTATTTATAAAATGAACAAGAAAAGCCCACTATAGACAGCTGTATAACAGCCCATTAAACCAGAGCTGCTCCAGTGCTGTAACTGACTCTTTGAAACAGATGTGGCATAGACAGTAGCAGGCTTCAGTGAAAAAAGGAATTTCAAAAGCAGTTGTATTATTTATTTATTTATTTATTTATTTATTTATCTATTTATTTATTTATTGTTTATTGGTATCCATTCTATTCAGAACTAAGTTCTGAACAGAAGAAAAGAAAGTTGAACAAAAAGCATTTTTCTTTTTGATTGTTAGCTTCATCTCAAACCATGTAAGTTTCAGAGAGACAGTAGAGCTGCTAAACTACAGTTTAAAAGAGTGGTGTGGGGTTACTTGCTGAATGCTGTGTTTTTTATCCTATAGACTATCCAAACCCCACAGAGTTTAAATGTTTCATCATAGAAGAAATACTCTGTTATTCAATTGAAAGTAAATAAATGAAAAAAAATTCTAGAAGGGAAAATAGCAACTGAAATGTGTCAGTATGCATGTCTCTTATGAGAAATTGACATTCTTGTGTTCACTTATTTCCTATCATAACAGACACCTGTAATATGCCTTTTATTCTAATATCCAATATAGTTACTTTACATATTATCATGTATATATATTTAGATAAAAATGACCACTGTATGCATATGTAGGTAATATGAGACATATATATATATATATATATATATATATAATACTGGTTCTTTCTAATTTAAATTCCTATACATTACCACATGTTTTTCATACTCTATTTCTTCTCTTCTAGTACATCTGGTAACATTCTTATGAGAAAGATTATTTAAAGACCATTTTAAAATACCACCTTCTCTCTTAATGCATTTCATGGAGTATGGCATAATGCATAAAACCTTTAAAATAACCCTTTTACTAATTATTTTTTAAAAATAATTCAGTTTGTATGTATTATATCCAGAGTTTAGTTTAACATATAATTGCATATTATTATTTTCATAAGAGATTCTTCTGTTAAGGCCTGTGATATCTTTTGCTCATTGAAATTAGAAAAATATTATATTTTATTACATCAAAATTTAACTGAAATATAGAAGTTAAAAATGATTCTGTAGTTGCATTTTGTCTGTGTAGTTAAAATTACTTTTAATAAAAACTTTAAGAACACTCATCTTATATTTTCATTTACTTATTATTATAAGGTAGCCAGTAAAACTTATTTCCTTATCTAATTTGTTAGAAATGTCTTAAACAAATATGGTATGTTTGCCTCAAACAAATGTTCGTATGTTTATCATTAAATGATATAAAAAAAAAGGATGATTAGTTGGCTAAGGTAGCAAGTCTAAATGATTTCTGATATACCTTCTAAAATGACTCTAACTAAGAAATCTAAAATATCCCAGTGTACTTCCAAAAGTCATTATACAGGCCAAAATTTCAAATTAACTTTCTCTGAAGTCCTACACTCAGTTTCATTTATAACAAAACCAACCAACCAGCCAACCAGCCAACCAAACTCTCATTGCTTTCGTTGCTTTCTTGATACTTTCAGTTTAATCTCTGAATAAAGCTTTAGGTCTTCTAATACTTGTTACTTTGGCTTAACCAAGATAATTCTATGAGAATGAAGGACTTGATTCACAAATATAATAACTTAATGTGCAGATATTCACACAAATTTCTGAATCAATGGCATTTGTTGTGTCTATAACACAAAGTTTCTATTTTAGAAAATTATAATAATAATCTACTTTCTTTTTGAAAAAAATAAGAATTCATTACAGATTTGTCAGTAAAGATTTCTAATCACAGAAGAGCTAGTTTAGTATAACCAATTTTCTTCCACTTCTGATATGTCAGTGTAGCTCCAAGATGGGAAACATATACACAATACTGTAGGAATAATTAAGCAAAAATATTTTGTGCCTCCAATTCAGTTAATTTTGTGATTCAGATATTATTTTCTATATAGTATGCCCTGTTAGTAGACTCTTTTTGTTTGTTTTTTTAATAATTTTTTTAAGTTTATTTATTTTTGAGAGAGACAGAGAGAGTGTGAGTCAGGAAGGGGCAGAGAGAGAGGGAAAGAAAGAATCCCAAGCGGCTCTGCACTGTAAGCACAGATCTCAGTGTGGGGTTCAAACTCATGAAACCTGAACTCATGAAGCCATGAGATCGTGACCTGAGCTGAAACCGAGTCAGACGCTTAACCGACTGAGCCACCCAAGCGCCCCTCCCTGTTAGTGGACCCCTAATGATTAGGCTCTCTTCAATTTAACAGACTTTAAACTGCTCAAATACAAACCTTACAGATCAAATGGGACTGAACTTCTTTGCATCAACTGTGAATTGGTACTGTTGTTACACAATAGAGTTTAAGATTTCCTTTTCTTATTTTAAAGTTCTGTTCTTTTGCTATCTCTGCAATTTATAATCATTGTTTTCCATGTCAATATTAGTATATGATGAACTATTCAGAAAGTAATTATGCATCCGTGAATAACTTTTTTGGAACGTGTTGTACACATATATCAAGCAAACTCAAGATCATAGATTTTTTTTTTTAATTTTCATGTCACAATGTCTTGGATTTTTCAAGGCTTTGACTTACATTCTGACTTAACAATTGCTATAGGGTACAGGTAATAAAAGACTCTGAGATGGACATATATGCAAAAAAGTCTTGACATAACAGCACATTTCTGCATTAACTTTAATGATTACTCATGGAAATCATATGAGAATATTTAAATAAATGCAGCCAGTTTGAGTTCCATATCATCCATTCTGATGAATATGCATCGATTCAAAGGTTTGAACAATCACATCATTCCCTTTACCTCATTTTTCATGTGAAAAGCAAGGACATTCTATTTGAAAATAACATTAACACAATGTCATGATTGAGTATTTAAATGAACAAAAGTCAGGAAAATCATTTTCTCATTTGTCTAGAGCTGTAGCTTGGCAACATAGTATATATCTTGAAGAATAAAACTGCTAAAAAAGCATGAGATATTCCTAAATAAAACAACCATTTATTTCATTTTCCTTGCTAAACATTTTTAAAGAGGAAAAAAGGTAATTTCAAGTCATTGACAAGCTAGTATTAACAATGCAGCAAACTAAATGAAAAATCCTTAAATTCTTCTAGTCAATTCAATAAAGCTTTGCCCACGGCATGTAAAAATATGGATGATTGCAAACGAAAATAAGTAAGCCACATGGGCGAAGGGAAAATAATTGTAATCTGATGACCCACCTGTTCTCTCGAAGTGAATTATTTGTATTCAATATTTAGCACAGATTGCCTGGAATTTTCCCATGAACATTCAATATTTCTAAACCAAGCCCATACTTACTGAAAACTAATACAATGATTGAAGTGGAAAAACTCTTTAAGTTTTTCTATTCAGTTAATTATCCCTCTGACTTGCTTAAATCCTCTACAACATAATTCAGAGTGACACCAAACAATTCCACTTCTCCCCAACTAGGAGTTTCTCTTTGTCACCTGGATTTCTTCAGAAAAGGGGGGAAAAAAGGAGAAGGAGAAGAATGAATTCTAATTTTCATGATCTTGTGTGACTATTTTATCTCAAAGTATATGTGATTACTTCTTCTCACTGGAATCAATAGAAGAATTAATGGTCAGGAAACCATTGGATGAGAAAGATTGAAATCAGAACTTTGAACCACTTTGATTCTGGTCAAGTTGTATTACTGATGCACTATGAAAAGTGGCAGTATAAATAAATAATGGTGACTCAGAAAGACTGTCTTGAGCTTAAACCAAGACAATTGTGCTATACTCTTACACATAAGTTTTTCTGCATAGAGATAACCAAGTCAAGACTGTATGACATAAGTATTGGAGATGGAAATATTTGATCACAGTATTTTGAGAAAAATTAAAAAGGGGAATTTGAAATAAAAAAAAATGGTAAGTGAAATGGATGAAGTAGAATTAAGTCAGTACATACACTGTGAATACATGGGTTCTATGATTTAAAAAAAGTCTCTATATTAAATAGTATTTCATTTTGTTCTGAGAATAACAATATGAAGTATATTTCAGATCCTGGGTAATTTTCCAGTACTGTAAAACATTTAACTAGATTTTATTATAGTACCATATTTCACATTATTTGATGTTGGAAACATTTTTTGAAGAAATAGCTAATGCTATATCAGGATATGTTTTTTGGTCAGAACATGATTTGGAAAAAAATAGTTATAAAATTAAGGGCACAGTGACCATTATTGGAAAAGTACATAAATCAAGATGGCTAAATAATAGCATGATTAGACCAAGAAATGTGGGAAAGGAGCCTAGAGAAGTAAATAGAGAAAAAGGTCTTGAATATTATTGCTAAGGAATTTATACATTATCCATAGTCTCTGAGGCTATGAGGAGTTGTTAGGCATCTGATATGATCAGATTTATATTTTAAAGATCCTTGATATGAGTATATAGAATATAATTGGGGGAAAAAAGAATAGGACTGATAACACTGAAGTCAAAGACACCACTTAAAAATCCACTGCAAAAAGAAGAGAAAAATAAAAACCTAAAATGTTGTTGTGGAGATGGGAATAAATTGGGAGATATTAAAGATGTAGAATTAATAAGATTAGGTGGCTAAATTAAATGTAGGAGATTAGTAAAATTTAAAAACCTGGAATGAATTCCAAGTTAATATGGAAATGTCAGGAAGAATGGTAGCTTAGAGATCCAGGGAAGAGCAGTGGTACAATTTTTAAATTGTCTTTGTGATGACTTTTTAATCTAAATCTTCTTGACTGAAACTTCTTGATGAGAAGACATTGGAAAGTTTTATGGACCAGTTAAGGTTTCCTGTGCTTCATTAAATAAAGATTATTATAGAGGAGCATATTCCTTCCCTGTTATGACTTAGTAGGAGAATTCAAACTCCTTTATAGTTACACCATAGACATGAATGAGAATTTCTTTCATGCTACAGCCATGTGCCCAACACTCTACTTTTATTTGGTGGGATTGGGACTCCTAGATGGGTTATTCATATAGGAAAGTGTTAAATCATGCAGTTAGATGAAATCTCTGGCTATGGATAAGTATTATTATGCTTTGAGAAAACAATGGGTAGTAAGTTGACTTTCAAGGATTAAGCCCTTACTAGAGCAGAAAGAGTAAGAAAATTTGGGCACTGACTCAGGTTTTCTAAAGCTTCCTGGCACTGATTACACTTCCTCATGGCTTCTTAATTTCACCCTGTCCTGTCAGATGGTAACCCTCAAGTCTTTTCCCTTAGGTTCTTGTTTCAAGAGAATCTTAGGCAACAACATGGCCTCAGGAGCAAGGGTGAGAAAGAAATTCGGGTCTGTTCTGTCATCATTTTCAGTGCCTTTTAGCTTCTCAGTCCCATCTTAGCCTGTTTTTTCAGTCCACATATTCTGTATCCTCACTTTTCCAACTAAAGTTTTTGTTCACTCTCATCTACTTTTTCTAAGGAAAGAGAACACTTTTATGCTCTTCTATGCTCTTCTTGGAAACCTGGTGGAAGAATGTTAGATCCTGTCAGTGTCTAATCAGGGTACCACAGTCTACTCTCGTCAGCCACTCTGACTCATGTTTTTGTATGGTCTGTGAACTAAGAATCATTTCCACAGTTTTAAATGGTTGAAAACCATGAAGAATACTATTTTGTGATATATTGAAATTTATGCAACTTGAATTTCAGTTTCTGTAAAAAAGTTTTCTTTTTTCTTTTATCTATTTTCCATGATTGTTTCCTCACTAAAAGGGGACAGTTATAAAAAGTTGTGGTAGAGATTATGTGGCCCATTAATTCTAAAATATTTACTATCTGTCCCATTATAGAAAGAGTTTGCCAACCGCTGGTCTAGACCATTCCTTCTTTCATTAATACTGTACTATTCCAGCAGCATTCAGGGCATGGACCCTTTTTCTATGGGGCTTACACTCCTGGAGGTTGAGACAGCAATAGTCTTTATTTTGATAATTTTCTAGACTTCTATGGAGGTCTTTCATCCTTCAGACTCATCCATAGAGAAAGATGAAAGCAGCAGCTGACTCACCCACCATGTTTTAACCCTCTTTTAGCCTTCTCTCCCTTTCTTTAAGTCCCTTACCCCAGCGTAAAGATTTTTGTGTCTCCTCTTTATACCACTGCTCTTAGCCTTTTGAAGAAAACAAAGCAGCTTTCTCTGTCACCAAGAAATCCAGCTCTTATGATGGAAATCCTATTTACTAAAGCTATTATCTCTGCTATGAATTTATAAATTCAGTTTTAGAGCTCAAAATTTGCTTTTATGTAAACATTATCTTGAGGACAAGTGTTTGTAGAAAGTAGTTGGTTACATGTGAATTGTGAGTGAAGAAGCATGAGTGTGTAGAAGCCAGAGGGAATTTTCCGAATTTCCTTTTATTACCATTTATTGGACACTAATTGTTTGTCTCTGCTTACTTTTTTTTTTTCAGGTACTGTAATACAGGGTTTACCTGTGTTTTACTTTACTTGATTATAACAACAATACTATAAGTGAGATTCTGTTATTATACAGTTTCTTAAAGGAGGGAGTAGAGATACAGAGACATTAAGTAAATTGCCAGAAATGCTTAGTTAATAAATGATGGAGGCAAAACTTGAGCCCTTGTTGATATGACTCCATGTGTGACAGAGAGACAGACAGAGATGCTCCGGGAACCTTGTTTAAAATCCGAAAAGGCAGACTGTTACACCAATCCTGGATAAAATTTTTGCTCGCATTGCTATTCTAACGTGTATTGGGTGTATAAAGCAAAAGTATCTATCCAGCACTTTAAAGCATAGTTCTCAATGCCTTCATAGTCATTATAATTGTGAAACAGTTGAGGATCATTTGTTAAAAGCCATAATTATTCTCCAGTTATTACTGATATGTGCAATCGTGAATTGAAAGTTTGAACACTTCAATTTAGTGTATACTGTAACGCATAATTGTCATGGTGATGTATGGATGGTAGTGGCATAGTCAGAAATGGCAGAAGGGAAATGTGGTAAAATGTATACCCAAGGAGAGTTTCTCATAACCCTGTTTACTAAGTATGCATTTACATTTAATCTATGTGAGGCTTTCCCTTCATGTAGATGGGTTTTCGAAAATATTTTCCTTTCATACACGAAGCTGATTTTTAAATTTTAACATTTTAGAGGGAGCATTTTTGGAAATGCTTTGATATTAGATGGTTTCAACAGCTACCTAGGCTGAACCTAGCATAAAATATTTTCAAAGCATAATTTTCTTGAATTTATAGTTCACAATTTTGATGCTTTTAGAGAAAATGTGAATAAAGCATTTTTAAACTTTAAACAAATATCTGTGTCTACAAATTGGGCTGAAAATATGATCTGCACGTAATAGGTGATGCAAATTACCCTTTGATACATGTAGGGCCTAGTGACATGTACATATAAGAATAACAAAAAATAAAAGACACACTGATTAAAAGGGGAAAAAATGCCGTCCCTATTAGTGTTTGTCATTGCTAAGAATAGTTTCCTGGATCATATGTGAGAAATAGCAAGACTTTCATATTATAAATGGAAAATAACTGAGAAATTAAAAACGTAATTACTCATTGTGGTTTAATTTGCTTTCCTACACTGGCATAAAATATTTGGGGCACACTGCATTCAAGAAAATACCATTGTTATTAATTTCCTAGGGCTGCCATAACAAAATACCATAAACATGGTGGTTTAAAGGAACAAAAATTTATTCTCTCACGGTTCTGCAGGCTAGAAGTACAAAGTCAAATTATTGGCAGGGCTATGCTCTTTCTGAAGGTTTGGGTTGGAATACAGGGAGATCCTTCCTTGCCTATCCCAGCTTCTGGTTGTTGCTGCAATCCCTTGGCAATTCTTTTTTCTTCTTTTAATTTAAAAAAAATATTTGTTTATTTTTGAGAGAGAGAGAGAGAGAGAGGGCACAAGCAGAGGAGGGGCAGAGAGAGAGAGAGAGAGAGGGAAACACAGACTCTGAAGCAGTTTCCAGGCTCTGAGCTGCAGCACAGAGCCTGATGTGGGACTTGAGCTCACGATCATGACCTGCTGAAATCGGATGCTTTACTGACTGAGCCACCCAGGCGCCCTCCTTGGCAATTCTTGGATAACAGACACATCAATCTGCTCTACGGTTACATAATAATATTACTGTGTGTGTCTTTGTCACTGTGTAGAAATATCCCCTCTTCTTATAAAGACACCAATCACTAGATTAGGGCCCACACTAATTCAGTATGACCTCATCCTAACTTTATTACATCTGCCAAAGACCCTATTTCCGAATAAGGTCACAGTCACAGATGCCAGGGGTTAAGACTTCAACATGTTTTTGGAGCAGAATACAATACAATTCAATCTGCAACATACATAATACTTTAACATTATTTCAACCTAATAATTAAAGGGATGGTGGACATTAAGTTGAATATGCTATCTGAATAGCAAATGTAATTCAAATGCATTTACATCACCGTTCATTAGAAATTCAGATGCCTTACTTTTCTTATTGAAATTTTTATTAAGATAATTTTAGGTAATTATTTTAAAATATTTTCTTTTAATTAAAGTTATTTGCAAAAATAATGCAGAGAGATCTCATGTACCCTTTATGCAGTTTCTGCTAGTGATATCTCACAAAATATAATGAAATATCACAGCCAAGGATTTGACATTGATGTAATCTACCCATTTTATTCAGATTTCCCTAGTACTTGATTTGTACTCAAATTTGTGTGTCTATTTTGTTCTATTCAATTTTATAACATGAGTCTGTGTATCCACCATCATAGTTAAGGTATGGGACAGCTCTATCATGAGTATCCCTTGTGCTGCACGTTTAAATCGTAATCATATAAATTATATAATCTTTTCCCGCCCCTACCTTCCCACTCTTAACCCCTGGCAGTTACTAATCAGTTCTCCATTCCTAAAATGTTTTCATCTTTTAAAATTATACAAATGGAATACATAGTATGAAACCTTTTGAGACTGGCTTTTGTTTCGTTAGCATGATTCCTGCAGTTCCATCCAAGTTCTTGCCTGTTATCAAAAGTTCATTCATTTTTACTGCTGAATAACATTCCATGGTATGTATGTATCAGTTTGTGTAACCATTCCGGCTCTCCTATTTTTAAAAGTAAAATTTTATTTGCCTTAACTGTTTAGATAGACATAACTTTTCTGAGTTCATTCCAAATATTTTTTATCTTTCTTTTCCAAAGTTCCTAAGTCATTTTGTTACAGAGTTCAGTGTAAGAATTTTGAATTGGTTCTTAGGATTTTTGTGATGGGTTTGAGTGAGGACTGTTTGAAATTATAGATTGCTAAACCATAAAAGAATGAAGAGCAGACCTTTGGGTATTGTTCAGTTTCCTTCTCCTTCCCCCTTCCAGGTTTTCCTGGGATGAATTATTAAATGTAAAGAGTATAATGTTAAGTCTTCTTCCCCTTTCAAAATGGGGAGAGTGGATATGTGTTAGATAGATGTTTATATTATTTTTTATAAGTACGAGAAAAAGATATATTAGTTAATATTACATGAAAATTTGCCTCATCATGTAGAACTTGAAAAACAATGGTAGTCATTCAGATTTCTCCCATATGCAAAAGAAGGGCTTATACTATTAAAATTGGAGAAATAACCAAGATGTTTTGTCAAAAATGATTCTCCAGGGGGGCACCTGAGTTGAGCGTCCAACTTCGGCTCAGGTCATGATCCTGCGATTTGTGAGTTTGAGCCCCATGTCAGGCTCTGTGCTGACAGCTTAGCCTGCTTCGGATTGTGTCTCCCTCTCTCTCTGCCCCTCCCCCACTCACACTCTGTCTCTCTCTCCTTCAAAAATTAAATTAAAATTAATTTAAAAATTAATTTAAAAAATTAAAAAAAAAAAGATTCTCCAGGGGACCTGGGTGGCTCAGTTGGTTGGGCATCCGACTTCAGCTCAGGTCATGACCTCACTGTTTGTGAGTTTGAGGCTCGCATCAGGCTGGCTGCTCTCAGTGTGGAGCCTGCTTGGGATCCTCTCTCCCCATCTCTCTCTGTCTCTCCCCTGCTCATGCTCGCTCTCTCTCTCTCTCTGTCTCTCTCTCTCAAAAATAAAATAAACATTATAAAAAGTGATGCTCCAATAAAATACTTGTTATAGCTTATTCTTTTTCACATTATTTTTGGCATCAAACTTAATCATTGGTTTATGAGAACATAAAAGGAGAAATTATAATCTATTCTGTTAATTCTATATCATAATTCTTTACCAACATGGTTTTCTAGCTAGTCTTCACAGAATCTCTATGAGAAAATCACTTTGTTTAATTTTACAGATCTTAAAATGTAAGTTCAGAACGAGTATAAAACACAAAGATGATTAAAAGCACAGATTTTGAATTAGCCACATCTGGATTCAAACTTGGTTTTGCTACTGACTAATAAAACATATGCAAGTTGCATAAACTCTCTTGAACTCCAGTTTTCTCATCTATATCATGGAGCTAATAATACCTACCTATCATATTTTTCATAGATAAATTAATCAATGTATATAAAACACACTCAAGATACTGCCTGGCATGGACTCAGTTCCTAGAACTTAAAATAATTATTTAACAGCATTAATATTTTATATTAAGTTAAAATTGACAATATTTAAAAGATAATAGCTGGAAAATTACAGAGGACTTAGATGTGTATCAGTTTCACTGAGCTAGGTTTTGTTGCAGTAACAAATTACTCTCAATCTTGATAGAAATAACAAAGGATTGTTTCCTAGTATTGCTACACATCCATCTTATGTAAGTGGTTTCTGCTCATAAAGTCACTTTGAAGCATAGTTTAATGATACCTACAACATTTTTTTCTTTTCTTTTTTTTGAGAGAGAGAGAGTGAGAGTGTGAGTGGAGAAAAAAGATAGAGGGAGAGAGAGAGAATCCTAAGTAGGCTTCATTCCCAAAGCAAAGCCTGATGACGTGGGGCTTTCATGACTTGAGCTGAAATCAAGAGTCAGGCGCTCAACTGCCTGAGCCTCCCAGGTGCCCCTTCTATAACATTTTGAATGTTGTTAGTCACTGTACCAGAGAAAAAATAATTTTATGAAGTACCCATTGTCTCCTAAGACTATGTACTCGTGACTCCTCGCTTTTGATCATGGGTCATTGGTAATAGCAAATTACATGACCACATCTGAAATCAAGGGACAGAGAAATTCTTACTATATTGTCATATACCTAGCATGTGAAACAGCCCCAGAAGTTTTGTTAACAGAAATAATACTCTTTTCCATTGTACTGTAATAGCTCCAAATTATATTTCTCTATTTTTCAGCCTACTGGCAACACAAAGATGTGAAAAATTTCTAATTCCCATATGGAACATTTTCTGGAAACTAATAAAAGTGATGGGGAAGATGACTTCTAAAAAAGGAATAAAATGGAGGTGCCTGGGTGGCTCAGTCGGTTAAGCATCTGACTCTTGGTTTCAGCTCAGGTCATATTCCCTCAGCTTTGTGGGTTCGAGCCCGTGTTGGGCTCTGTGCTGGCAGTGCAGAAGCTGCTTGGGAATCTCTCTCTCTCTCTCTCTCTCCCTCTCTCTCTGCCCTTTTCCCACTCAACGCTGTCTCTCTCAAAATATATAAGTAAAACTTTAAAAAAAAAAGGAATAAAATGGCATTTTCCTTCCTTACCTCAACATATCCACATATTCATAATTTTTTTTTAATTTTTTTTTCAACGTTTATTTTATTTTTGGGACAGAGAGAGACAGAGCATGAACGGGGGAGGGGCAGAAAGAGAGGGAGACACAGAATTGGAAACAGGCTCCAGGCTCTGAGCCATCAGCCCAGAGCCTGATGCGGGGCTTGAACTCACGGACCGCAAGATCGTGACCTGGCTGAAGTCGGACGCCCAACTGACTGCGCCACCCAGGCGCCCCATCCACATATTCATTCTTAAAACCAAGTTTAAGCCTCTAATATGTGGTGGGCATTCACTAGATCACTCATCATTCTCATGTTGTAAATCATTGGAGATACTATTTATTGTACCACCAGGTAGAAAAGAAGAAATAAAAACTGGAATCAGATCCCCAGTGAAACAAGTGGCAGAAAACAAAACCCAAAACGTGAAAACAAAAAGTAGTTGTGCTTAGCCAACTCAAGTGATGGGAAATGAAAAAAAAAAAAATTAAAAAGTACTCACTGTTGTCTAACCTGTTCATCATTTGAAAATGATATTTCCTTGAAAATGATATTTCCATGTCAGGCTTCCTGACAATAAAACATAGAGTTTGTAAATGGAATCTTGCATAAAACTCTGCAGCTATATCTATCTATCTATCTATCTATCTATCTATCTATCTATCTATCTCAGTGGAAAATAAATGAGGTTGGATTTTAGAGATATGTGAATACAGTTTTGTGTCACACATACTTATATAAATATTCCTTATCTCACACCTTTGAGTCACTAATAGAAGTTGTTATTCTGATTTGCCACTTGTACTTGATAAATGGAGATAAAATGTGCTCATGTAAAAGAATCCATTTTTAATGTAAATATATATGCCTAGTTATAGCAACTAGTGTTAAGTATGTATGTAAAATGTGAAACCTATTCAATGCACACAGGCTGTACTTGATTACCTCCAAGGGCTTATAAATATGAGATTTGAATTACTTGATTGGCAAAGGTGTTGAACACCAGGAAGAAAAGATAAAGCACATGGGGCTAGGAGTAATAGCACAGGTTTTCTCTTGCTGGCTGAACATTTTGGGTTCCTATACACAATCACTAACAAATACAAAAAGACCCTAGGCTGAGGATGCGTCTGAGACCACTCTCCATTGACTTTCCAATCACAGATACTTAGTGATTACTCCTAGTCTTTCACTTTATATGTATTTTTAATCATTCCCAAAACTCTATGAAATATTAATATCCCAGGTGTAAGGAAGAGCTGCACTCAGAGAAGTTAAGAAACTTATTCAAGGTCTGAAATAAGTAGTAATTTGAATTTGAGTTCTCATACATGCTTTAATCATGCTAGACTTTGTTTGGTTTCAGGGATGTTCTCAGCCCTTTGCTCTTTCAGAGCTCAGAATTTTTATACATGCAGCACTATCCTTCTTTCCTGGGACGTGGCAAACTCATTTTTTTCCCAATGTGCAGCTTAACTGTAGCCCTAATTATGTCCGTGGACCCCTTGATGGCTGTTAAAAAAACCATAGTGTAGTAGAGAGAATAAAGGCCCCCAAAGACAAACACATTCTATACCTCAGAAACTGTGGATGTGTTACCTTACATGGCAAAAGGGATTTTGCAGATGTGTTTTGGTTAAGGATTATTTGATAGAAGATTGTTATCTTGGTGGGTCTAATTTAAGACACAAGTATCCTTATAAGAGGAAGGTGGGAAGGTCAGAGAGAGGGGGGGACATGGAAACAGAAGCAGACATTGGAATGGTAAGCTTTGAAGATGGGTGAAGGGGTCATGAGTCAAGCATTTCAGGTGACTCCTGAAGCTGGAAATGGACTCTCTTCTAAAGCCTTCAGAAAGAATTCAGCTTGCTGACAAGTTGATTTTAGCCCATAATAGACCTCTGGACTCTGACTTCCAGAACTGTGAGATAGTACATTTGTGTTGTTTTAAGACACCAGGCTTGGGGCAATTTGCTATTTCAGCAATAGGAAACTAACACAAGTAGCTCATCAAAGTCTCAACTGGTCCCTTAAGCCTTAACTTAATGTCCTCCATCCTCAAAAAGATGCTCATAAGTAAAATTGAGGACAACACGGTGAGGTCAAGTTTTAGAAGCATGGTGTTGTGAAGTAAGAAAACAGTCCTTATAAG
Organism: Prionailurus viverrinus; assembly: GCF_022837055.1. NCBI lineage: Eukaryota > Metazoa > Chordata > Mammalia > Carnivora > Felidae > Prionailurus > Prionailurus viverrinus. Next base: position 146,897,637 of record NC_062568.1, read on the forward strand.
TGTAATATGGACCTTTACTTGAACCTGTCTTATCTATTATGCCTTTCTTTCCACCTGTAATATCTATATGCCATGGGGAAGAGAAAGCAACTTGATATAATTAAAAGAAGATTGCAGCTTTGAGTTTCATTTTTTCTATGGTGAGAACCCTCTAGAAAAAATTAAACCCTGAAGAAGTAGGTTTTTTTTTTGTTTCTGTTTTTTTTGTTTTGTTTTGTTTTGTTTTTTAGTATCACCTAGAGATCAAATCAAATCAACAGAGAGAGTAAAGAATTTCCTAAAAGAGAAGATGACAAAGATTTCCTAGAGGGCACTGGAGACATCTATCAAAACAACGTAACCACATAGGTTACATTTGTACATCAATGTAGAGTTTAATTATTTTAACTTTCAAGAGTTTTCAGTACCATCATATATATAATGGTACTATATATATATTTACATATATATGTGTATATATATGTGTGTGTGTGTGTGTGTGTGTGTGTGTGTGTGTATTTGTCTTCACTTTAATAAATAACCTTTACAGTCTTATGATGAATAGTACTCGAACCAGGGCACATTATAATCCAATGACATGTATAAATTCTCATGTCTCCTAGGTGGTGAACATGAGATTTAAATTTAGTACTAGTTGATTCCAAAGCCCTTATTCTTAACCACCAATGGGAAAAGAACTTAGACATTTGACTGTAATGTCTATGTAGAAAATCTTTTCATTGTTTGACAACAGAAATGCCTATGGGCGCCTGGGTGGCTCAGTCCGTTGGGCACCTGACTGTGTCTCAGGTCATGATCTCATGGTTTGTGAGTTCAAACCCCACGTTGAGCTCTGTGCTGACAGCTCAGAGCCTGGAACCTTCTTCAGGTTCTGTGTCTCCCTCTCTCTCCTCCCCTCCCCCTCCTATGCTCTGTCTCTATTTCTCTCTTAGAAATAAATATTAAAGAAAATTTTTTAATTAAAAAAATGCCTACTAGGGTGGTCCTGCACTACCACAAAAGAATTCATGAAACCTGAAATGGAAAAATCTGACAGTCAAAGGAAGGTTTCAGACGGGGACCTCTTAAAGTCTGTCTTGGGAAGAATCAGGTCTTTGTTTTTTTGCTTTAATTTTTTTTATTTATTTATTTTTTTCAATCTTTTGTAAGACCAATGCTTTGTAAAACACTGTAAAAATAAATTTCAGATTTGGGGCTTTCATTGTTGTTTATTGTTTAAAAAATTTGATGACAGATACTAGTTTGTGCACCCTCTTCATGTAGCAATGATTTAGACAGCACAGTGATCCACATAATATATTTTCAAAATGTATCAGTTTAACACAAAATAACAGGTGTCTCAGATGGCTACATCAGTGTCCATTCAAATGTGCATTCAAATGAATAGCACTTTGCTGCTAGAACCCTTGCTAAATATTACAGATGCCTACAATTTCCTGGGGTGAAGTTCAATGACTCAGAACTCCACATAGGAGGTTTCCTAAAATTTCTATTCAAACTTTTGTCCTAATCTTCAATTATTCCAACTTACAGCAACAGATAAAATATCTTCTTTTATCTACCAGTGCCACACTCCCTTTACAAATAACTTTTACATCACCCTGCATCACCTCTGTCCCTAAAATTTTTTTCAGCCCCACCAGTTGACAGTAGAAGGCTAATTTTACAGGCCTAAGAATTTGGTGAATTTGCAGCTTCCAGTCCAGGCTAATGCATTTTTCTCTATTCCTCAGTCTTTCCATCTGGGAAAAATAATAGATAGATAGATAGATAGATAGATAGATAGATAGATACATACATACATACATACATACATACATATCATTTTAACTGTATTTACCTAATAAGGTTATTACCAACTTTAATATGTACTGTATTTGGCATAAGACAAATGCTTTCTAAGTGTCATAATATTATTATTTCTCATAAAGTGAAGCCCAAGTGTTTGCCTTAGAAGTATAGTTTATTATATTTAAAATGTGTTTTAGGGTACCTGGGTGGCTCAATCGGTTGAGCGTCCTACTTAAGCTTGGGTCATCATTTCACGGTTTGTGGTTTTGGGCCCTGTGTCAGGCTCTGTGCTGACAGCTCAGAGCCTGGAGACTGTTTCTGATTCCGTGTCTCCCTCTTTCTCTGCCTTTACTCTGTCTCTGTCTCTCTCTCAAAAATAAATGTTAAAAAAATAAAATGAGTTTTAAAAAGTTCTTTTTTATTTGAAGCTTAAAATCTGTCTTTTCATTGAAGGTATTTAGATTATTGACCTTTAATGTAATTGTTGGAATGTTTGATTTTAAGTCTACCATATTGTCTTTGTTTTCTAATTATCTCAATTATTTGTTTCATATTCCCCTTAATATGCCTTCTTTTAGATTAATTGGGTATTTTTCTATAACTCTTTGTTGTGATAATTTAGTGGTTGTATTAGGGTTTATAGTATACATTTGTAACCTCTCTGATAGATGGTATCTTCATTGCTGGTTTTTTTTTCTTCTTCTTCTTAACATATTCTGCTTATTTTTTTTAGTTGGTTTAGACAGAAGGGTAAATCTGACCCTTATTATTCCATCTTGCTTGGAGCAAAAGTTCTATTGAATATAATTTTATCTTACTATTCCTCTTCTGGAATTCTCATATATATACATGATATATATGTATGATATACATACATATGATATATATACATATATGTATGATATACATACATATCATACATATATATGATACTCCACTGCATTATATTATATAAAGTAAAAACATAGAAAACAAAATTGAAACTTCTATCCTCTACTCATATACTTAAAAAAATATAGAACCTGTTTAAATAATCAGATATTGACATTATAAGGGGAAAAAAGGACCAAAAATGTTTCCTTAATATTTTTTCATGTTGAATACCTGCCTAAATGATAACTTTTTGATACACTGGGTTAAGTAAGTTATCTTATAAATTTTTCACATTTTACTTTTTACTTTTTGATGTAGTTACTGGAAAGTTTAAAATCACATAGAACCTGTTATTATATTTCTGTTGAACTAGTGTTGATAGTAGTAATTATGTTTTGATGTGTACATCAGATATTTAATTTATTAAGAAATGGTTTGAAAAGTCAGTATATTCTATGGGCATAAGCTTAGAGGATTGAAAATATCATAGACACTCTATTATAAAAGAAGTCCTACATACTAAGAATTTTACTGGAAAGGCAGATCTGAAACCTGTCACTGAATTTTGCTACTTAGGCATTCACTTTTAAATGATGAATTAATCACCATAAATCAAAGAAATTAAAAAATGAGACAACCGGTCTGTCTTTTGGGAAACAGACAGAGAAAGAGAAGAAGGGCCAAAGTGTCATCAAGGCTCTAGACATTGCTAACCAGCAGTTTAATGTTTGACAATTTATTCGGACCCTGAGTCCTCAGACAATTTAACAAGGTGAAAAACTCCTTTCTACATTAAAATCATAAATATGAAAAGAAATAAGTCAACAGACATATTATCACTATGCAAAACCCAGATTTTTAAGTGTGTGGTTAGGTAAGTAAGATTTAAACAGAACAATTTGTGAACAAATGCATTAGATACGATAGAGATTCCTTGAAACATAATGAGATAGCCCTGAATTTGACTTTTGAGAAATGTTTGAAGGTAAAGGCTAAGCTACTTTAACAAAATAAATGAAATAGAAGCTTATCTCCTTTCTAAATTGTGTCTAGTCTATCCAGGCTTTCAGAGAGAATGCTACTAACCACTGTTATTTAGTGGCTTAGGCTAATTCTATATATCGTATGATTCCCTACGGTGTTGATATTGTCTACATAGTTAAATCTAGGTTGCTGCAGTATCCTTATGCTGATTCATGAGAAGAAGGGAAAATAAATCCGGGGCAATTTACTTTTAAGCAAGTCATATTGAAGTTGCCCATATTACTTCTGCTTACATACCATGAATAGGAATTTAGTGACATGACCACACAAGCTACAAGGGACGCCAGAAAATATATTCCCAAATGGGCAGTTATATGCTCAGCTAAAATTATTTTATTGTGCAACAATGGGAATAATGAAGCCTACTAGAGATAAAGAAACCTGGCTGTGATTGATTATCTAAATGTATGGACTTATGCTTTAACACATGTGCACACTGGCACAGCCAAATTTTAATAACAAATGTGGATTTTTTTTAGTTGTGTAATCTTTGTTAGAAATGTTTAAGGAAGATATAATTAATTGTAGGGAGAGTAATCTTAAGGGGAATTGCAGAATTATGAGAAATTCTGATACTTTTCAATGTGGTTGCATCATCATTTGTCATTACATTACATCTACAGAGATTTTTGGGAAAAAGGGAGAACAAGTTTTTGACAACAATTTGCAAATTTTATTTCTGCCTTCATCATTTCAAAAAGTCTTTTAACTGAGTGAATTTTTTAGTTTCTGAGTTTCACCTTTCCTATATGTAAAAATGAAAGAAGAGAACATATTTCCAATTATTTTGAGGGGTTAAATGAGAAAATATATGTGAAACTACCTAGAATATGGTTAAAATTCAGTATTTACTATGTGTTAAATAAATCAAGGGAAAATGAAAATCTTTAGTAGGATTTATCTCATATACTATAATGACCATAAGTATATTTTGCATTAAGAACTTCAGTGAAGAGTGTTTGGAAGAAATCAGATCATAGGTCTTACAGGCCATGATAATGATTTTGAATTTATCTTTGGAGCATTGAGAAGCCATTAAATAGGTTAAAGGAAGACAATTACAGGGTTAAATTTTCATATTCTACAAGGATCACTCTAGCTGCTATGTGTAGAGAAATTGTAAAAACTGTATATCTTGAATTAAAATGAAAAATGCAACTTAACAAAATTTGTGGGATATAGCAAAAGCAGTGCTTAAAAGGAAATGTGTGGCATCGAATGTATATATTAGAAGAAATAGCTAAAATTAATAATCTAAGAGTTCACCTCATGAAATTAGAAAAAGGAAAGCAGGGCATACCAAAAATAAGCAGAAGAAAATAAATAATGAGAAACAGAGCAGAAAGCAATAAAATTGAAAATAGGAAATCTATAGAAAAAAAATCAGTAAAACCAAAAGCTGGTTCTTTGAAAAGATCAAAAGAGTCGATAAGCCTCTAGCCCAGACTAACTAGGAAGAAAAGAGAGAGGATTCAAATCACTAATATCAGAAATGTAAGAGGGGATATCACTTTAGATCTCATGAAAATTAAAATGATAATAAATACTATGAATAAACCCATTCTGACAAATTAGATAACCTGGATGAAATGGACCAATTCCTAAAATATGCAATCTGCCAAAACTCATTCCATAAGAAATAATCTGAATATTCCTGTATCTATTAAAGGCATAAAATCAATACTTGATAATCTTTGAAGACAGGGAAAAAAAAGACCCAGATGTGTTGACTGGTGAGTTCTACCAAACATTTAAAGAAGAAATTACACCAATTCTCTACAGTCTTTTGTGGAGAAGGAATTATTTCCTATCTTTGTAGGATAGGAAGCAGAGGAAATATTCCTAACTCATTCCATGAGGCCAGCATTACCCTAATTCCAAAACCAGGAAAAGACATTCCAAAGAAAGAAACTAAACCAATGTCTCTCATGAATAATTATATAAAAATCATCAACAAAATATCAGCAAATCAAATCTAACAATGTATAAAGAGAATTTTACACCACAACCAAGTGAGATTTGTCTCAGATATGCAAGGCTGATTTAACATGTGAAACTCAGTTACTGATATTTGTCATATCAGTAGGCTAAAAAAGAAAAGCCATGTGATCATATTAATAGTTGAAGAAAAAGCACTTGGCAACATCCTTTATCCACTCATAATAAAAACCCTCAATAAAATAGGAATAGCAGGGAACTTTCTCAACTTGATCAGGAATATCTAAAAGGACCTATATATAACATTCTACTTAATAGTGAGAAACTTGATGCTTTCCCACTAAGATCAGGAACAAGGCAAGGATGTTCTCTCACCACCTCTTTTCAACATTGTGCTGGAAGTTCTAGCTAATGTAGTAAGATAGGAAAAGGAAAAATGTAGACAGATTGGGAGAAAATAAATCTTTTTTTTTTTGCACATGAAATAATCATCTATATATAAATCTGAATTTTCAACAAATCTTCTGGAACTAATAAGCGATTATTATAAGGTTGCTGGATATAAGGTTAATTGACAAAAGTCAATTACTTTATCATATCCCACAATAGACAGTGAAATTTGAAATTAAAATTGCAATAATATTTACATTGGCACCCTTCCAAAATGAAATAGGTATAAATCTAGCAAAATCTGTGTAGGACCTATATGAAGACAACTACAAAACTCTGATTAATGAAATTAAAGAACTAAATGAGTCATCTTCCATGTTCATGTTCATGGATAGAAAGACTGTTGTCAAGATGTCATTTCTTCCCAAATTGATTTATTGATTCAATGAAATCCGAATCAAAATCCCAGCAAGTTATTTTGTGGCTATTGGCAAACGGTTTCTAAAGTTTATATGGAGAAGGAAAAGATGCAGAATAGCAAACACAACATGAAGGGAGAACAAAATTGGAGGATTGATAACATTCATCTTCAAGACTTATTATAAAACTAAGGTACTCAAAACAGTGTGGTATTTGCGATATGACAGACAGATCAGTGTAATTGAATAGAGAGCTCAGAAATAGATTCACATATATATAGTCAACAGATCTTTGACCAAGGAGAAAAGCAAAACAATGGAGCAAAGAAGCTTCTTAACAAATGAATCTGGAACAACTGGATATCTGCATGCAACAAACAAGCAAACAAAAACCACACCAAACCAAAACAAACAAAAACTAGACATGGGCCTTATGCCATTCACAAAAATGAAATCAGAAATCATTGATCTAAATGTAAAATGTAAAACTTTAAAACTTCTGAGAGACAACCTAGATGACCTTAACTATGGCAATGACATTTTAGATACAAAACTAAAGGCACAATCTGTAAAAGAAAAATTGTTGAGCTAGAATTCATTAAAATTAAAAACTCTACTCTGGAAAAGACAACATCAAGAGAATGAGAAGACCAGCCACCAACTGGGAGAAAATATTTGCAAATAACACATCTAATAAAGGACTGTTAGCCAAAAGATGCAAAGATCTTAATAATAAGGAAACAATCCAATTAAGAAATGGTCCAATGACCTTAACAGCAGCTTCACCAAGGAAGATACGCCGATGGCAAATAAGCATGTGAAAAGGTGTTCAACATCATACATCATCAGGGAAATGCAAATTAAAACAGCATTGGCATACCATTATGCGCAATTAGAATGGCCAAAATCTGAAACACTGACAACATCAAATGCAGATGAAAATGTGGAACAACAGGAACTATCCTACATTGCTGGAGGAAATGCAAAATTGTACAGATACTTTGGAAGACAGTTTGGCAGATTGCCTACAAAACTAAACATACTATTTCCATATAATCCAGCAATCCCATTCCTGATGTTTATCCAAAGGAGTTGAAAACTTATGTCAACACAAAAATCTATACCTGGATTTTTATGGAAACTTTATTCATAATGGCTTATACTTGGAAGCAACCAAGATGTCCCTGAGTAGGTGAACAGAAAATAAACTGTGGTACAACCAGACAATGCAAAATTATTCAGTACTCAAATGATCTATCAAGCTATGGAAAAACATGGGGAAACTTAAGTGCTTATTATTAAGTGAAAAAGGAACTCTGAGAAGGCTACATACTCTATGGTTCCAATAATATGATATTCTGGAAAAGGCAGAATTGAGGAGACAGAAAAAAGATCAGTGATTGCCAGAAGTTGGGAGAGGGCAGGGTGGGGTTAGGTGTTGCACAGAGGATTTGGGGGGCAGAGAAAATATTCTGTATGATACTATAATGGTAGATATTTGTCATTATACATTTGTTAATACCTACAGAATGTACAACACCAAGAGTCAACCCTAACATAAACTATGGACTCTGTTGATAGGTTCATCATTTATAGGAAATGAACTGCTCCGGTTCATTTGAGTGGGGAGGCTTTACATGTATAGAGTCAGGGGTATATGGGAAATCTCTGTACCTTCCTCTCACCTTTACTATAAATCTAAAACCACCGTAGAAAAATTGTCTTCTAAGTGTCATGTGTGCCATACAATTTCATTTATATGAAGTTCAAAACTATTTATGGCATTACAAAATGCTATTGGTTACCTTTTGTGAAGAGGACTGGGACAGTGGTTGGGAAGGATCACAGGGGATCTTCTTGGGTACAAATTATGTGTTATTTCTTGACCTTGCTGGTAGTTTCCTGAGTTTGTTCATTCCATGAGGATTCATGGGGCTTTTCCTTTAGTATATTTGCACTTCAATTAAAAACAAAAAAGACAGGAAAAAAAAAGAAATATCTAACCTAGAGCACCTGTTCTTATTTTACTCTTTCCATGTAGAAACTGTTGTTTAACTCTTAAAAATTCATAGTTTAAATTTAGAATGTGGCTAAATGGAGTGGAAAGCTTTGAGTGAGAGATCCATGCTAAAATCAAGGTCACAGGATACGAAAGAAATGTAAGTGAACTAAATGATTGTTATCTTGGGCCAAAAATCAATGTATACATAGGAAAATATACTTATTTTAATGTATAGTGAATCTGGAAAATGTGGCATCACAAGCAATTTAAGGTATACAGGATATTACTTATCACAGTCACACTCCCACTACAATAATTTTTATTGAAGAACATGAGTTTATATAATTTCTTTTGGAAAAAGAGTTTAATTGTAATGAGAGAAAATAATGTTCGTATTCACTTGAATGTGTGAACATTTAATATTGACCACACAGAATTTTCAGTGGGGATTTAAAATGTGATATAGAAGGAATTTTAAGCGCAGTAAATTTAATAAAATGAAAGTTCTCTGTTTAACTAGCAAGAACTACATTTTCTTCATCTATACAACATACTTAACAGTATTAATGTTCTTTTCTACGTCTGCAAATAATCTTCAGAAAAAACTGGATAAAATGCCTCATCATATTCACTCTAATACTGACACTTATGTAGTTAAGTATGGCTATGTGCCTTTTAATGACTCATTTCATGGAAAAATAATCATTCTCTGAAGCTTCCTGGAGAAAGTACAGAATTTCTTCTATTGCAGGGAAAGAGAAATCTATGCAAGGCCCATTATGTTAAAGGGGGGTGAGGGAGAATAAAAGGACCCTTGACAATTTTCACCTCTGAAGAAGCTATCTATTGTTTGACATTTTCTTGACAGTCAATTATTGAGCTATAATCTGGAACCTTGGCAAATGATGCATATATAGATTTTTTTTTCTTTTTTTTTTTCAATTGAACTTCACACTTTGTGTCAAACAGCTGGAACCTGGAAGAAGGATATAAGTCTGATGTGACTTTCACTGTTAGGCTCTATAAAATAGCAAAATAATGAGTTATTATAGGCAATAGAGGGGAATAATCGTTATTAAAAGAAGGAAATTCCTTTTATCTGGTCTATACTTGCTTTAATTCTGGAAAAGCATTTTGCCGTGCCATGTATAGCAAGAAGTCCTATGGAGACTTAAATCATAGAACCTGATCATAATTGTTAAGGTATAGTTCTAAGATATGTCTATTTTGTCAAGTAAAAATAGATATTCTAAATATTTATTTAAGAATACGCAGGCATCTGGGTGCCTCACTTGAGGCATCCGACTTTTGATATCAGCTCAGGTCATGGTCCCAGGGTTGTGGGAACAGGCCTGTGTCAGGCTTTGTGTTGAGTGTTGAGCCTGCTTGAGATTCTCTCTCTCCTTTCAAATAAGTAAGAAATTTAAAAAATTGAAAAAAAAGAATCTCCCATTTTCCCACAGTTGCCTCTTGTTTATAATGAACAAGGATGCCCTTAAAGTTTCCATTAGGAGCTTCTAGCAATCAGCCACTGTATTCACCTATAGCCCATTATATATATAACCTATAAGGAGGAAACTAGAAGCATTCATCTTCACCTGTTACCTTCCCAACCTTTGCCATCAGTTGAATTTTCCAGCCTCATTTACTGTCATGACTCTAACCTAATATAATATCATTTTGCAGTCGACTTTTTAAACAATAGACTGCTGTAAAACTTATGCAAGCTAGATTTTAACTTGTAGGTAAGGAGACTGAAGATCATATTTTACATATTGGGATTGCAAGTGACACAGTGGAAAAATACATGATTTGATACAAGGTTTACCTTATTCCAGAGTTAATATTTATGCACTATTTGACTCCTATGCCCTTCTCCTTTAGGAAAACAAAAACAAACAAAAAATTCATAAACCTCTTACCAACTGCTAGTAGCACACATCAATTTTGTTCCTTTTGTGACTCGTGTCATCTGTCTGTGACATGTTTAATCTTACAAGCTTTTGGTGGTCACAAACTCATTATTTAGGTTCATGCTATTGCAGGAATCTTTACCTCAAAACTCAGTGTTCACTGTCTCACTGCTTTGAAGAATGAAGAGGTGGACACAAAATGAGCAGTAGGCAAAAGTTTATTAGAGTATAAGACCAGAAAAGAATAGTAGAAAAGCTCTCTTGAGAGAGGGGGCATTTGAAAATGAATACCCACAACTGTAGGCAAGGGTCCTTGTTTTATAAGGTTCTGGTCCCCCTCTCCTAGCCTTTCCCCTGTTACTTCTCAGGTCCTACTCTTACTGGCTTGATACTCTACGTGCTGGGTTGTCTATTCCTCCTTCTCACTGTATGAGAGATGGTCTATGGCCACATCATTCCACGTGGGACATACATTTTATGGTCTACTACTTATTTGTAGTCAGATCTTTTGTTAAATCTCAGGGAAACCTGAGGGGGAGTAGATGTGTCTGCTACATTCTTAAAAGGAAGCTTATGCCCGAGGGGGTTTGCTGTAGTCAAATACTCCCAGCATTGTTCCAAAATGTGTGTTTTCCTAACCTTTTCCTCTCTGTCTACTGAATCCTATCTTTTCCTATAAGAATGCCTGACAAGTAAATGACCAGCCTCTGAAGACAGTGACTCAAGATGGCACTCCCACTGTGGTTTTGGGAGTAAAAGTCCCTTGTGTTGGAAGAACACAAAGAACACCAAAAAAAAAAAAAAAAAAAAAGAGTAGGATGGGTAGGCTAGGGTGTAGACAATGAGGGACATTACACTTACACAATGGACAGACAATCCAAGTGGGCCTCTGTTAGAAGGAGGGGCAATAAAGTATGCTCCAAACTGAGAAGCCACTTTAAGATGGAAAAATGAAGGAGGCTACTCCACACCATTTACAAAGAGTTTTATTCGAGCTAACTGACAGAGGAATCTGGTAGATGATGATCTAGATGCTGCACAGGTATTCTTCCCCATGTGCAGACCTTAATCCACAGATTTTACAAAACAAGGGGATGTGCAGGATGGTGCAGGATGTGCAGAGGTCACAGTGGTGAGGTTAAGGGGTTTAACATTTAGCAGACCTCATGGTGCCATCTGTGCACCAGAGCGGAGGGAGGGGAAGAAACTCAGTTATGTCTACTAATTATCTAAACAACTTTAGGGAAGATCAGAACAAGCCTTTCTGCATTCTGGTCATGGCGCACATTAACCACCAAGAGGCCTGGAACATGTGGCCCTCAAGGGAAATCACTGCATAGTCATGAACAAGATGGAGGGCCAAAGATGGAGTCAGTATTATTAGCATTCCTATAAACTCCAAGAAGAATTTATGAAAACCTAATATATAGCCTTAAATAGAATGTGGACCTAAATAACGAGAAGCAACTCCACTTCCCCTTTAAGATGTGTAACAATAATTAATATGCATGGAGTTGGTAATTCTAATCGTGTAGAAACTTGAGAGCCATATCAGGGATAGCAAAATGGCAGAATTCATATAGCACCAAAGTTGTTCTAAACAGCTTCAGCACCTAATAATGTTGAAAGAAAAAATAAAACTCTCAGCCACATGAAGAACAGTGTTACAGCAATTAGTCAAAAGTAAAAAGCACAGGCCCACCCCTCCCCCTCTATTTGGTTTAATCAGTCTCCCATTTTCCACTTGAGTAAATCTAGATACGTCTTGTAGACCTTAAAGTACTGGAAAGGAAACTCCCATTAAACACAATTTATCTTAAGGTACTCTAAATATACTAATACTTTGTCTATTTGAAAAGTATAAATTGTGCTGTAGCAAAACCTGTCAAGTGTGACTACTGTCCACTTTGAACTTCTAGAATCAAGAAAATAGATTTAAATTAATTTCCATCGTAACCTGTGGGGCAGATTTAACTCCACTATGAAAAGATGCACCATACAATTATTATGCTGATGGTATGGCCTGGGGTCTCCGCTTTCTCTTCCATCACCTCCCCCTGCCTGTCTCCTTTCTTGCAACAGCCCTTCAGCTTGGGGTTGCATGTTAGATGTGAATGTTTCAGGTCTCAACCTGGGAGGCTGCTGTTGTGTATATGGGGGTGGTTTCTTGAACCTCTGGTTTCTTTCTTTCTTTGTTTTCATTCTTTTTTTTTAAGTTTTAAACTATGCCTACCTTACAAACCATTGTCCTTTCCCTACCCACCTCCAGTACCACTCTTGATTGAAGCATACGTTTTACCCCCTCTCTTCTAAAATTGGTTTTTGGTGAGGAATTCAGGGCTTTTCCCATATCTTCTCTCTCCTCCCGTTATACAGGAGTGCTTCTTTTTCTTTCCTGCTCCTCAGGTGCCTTTCTGCAACGTCGTCAGTAACATTTTCTTTGACGCTTCATCACTTTCACCAGAGGCCATCAGATGAAGTTACAAAGAGTCTATGACCACCCTCATTTAGTTTTAGAACATTTACTTACTCTCTACCAGGCTGAGAAATGAATATTAGATCCTTAGCCCTACTATACTCTGCTGTCATCATTTGCTGATACCTTTTTTTTCTGGCTCACCTTTTGATATGTTAAAATAGTCACCAACCTCCTAAAGTCCTAGTAGGTAAATATGGAGAAAGGCCTCATGAAGATACTTGTAAGGACAAACAATCCCTCTGAATTTTCTTTTCCTATAATTGTTTTCTTTTAAAAAATTAAGGAAGTTTTAAGTTGTTCTTCGGTTGTAAACAACAGGGCTCTCATTTGGACAACCTTGGAATCCATTTGGGTCTAGTTTGGAAACTGACAACTGGAATAAAAACAAACAACAACAACAGCAAAAACAAAAAACAAAAAACAAAAAAATCCCTTGAATTCTGAGCATGTTTTGCTTTGGTGCTACTGTTCTCATGATTCTCAGCAGGGATTAAGAAAGAACTAAGTATGCATGTCAGATACCCAAAATTGGAAGGCTTGACTTCCTGGAAAATTGCTATTTTTTTTCATTTTTCTAATAAGAACTACTAAATGTTGAAAATGTGGATGCATGCTGAATTAAAAGCAATTCATTGTGTTCTAACACACACACACACACTACCATAAAAAGAAAGACATTTGGTCTTTGTCCTCAATTACTGGCACATAGCTTTAAAGCCCTTGTAATTTCCTGAGATGTAAGAGTGATAAGATTGTCTTTTGTTCTAATGAGGTGACTCTTAGGTAGGTCCCTAGGTATCTTCAGGATGAGGGATGGTCACTAGAATGTGTCTTGATTAGAATTTTGTAACTTTCAGCCCCATCCACCAACACTTTGGGAGAGGAGAGGGACTAGAATTTGAGGTAATTACCAATGGCCAAAGACATAATCAATTATGCCTATGCAATGCAACCTCCATAAAAATCTTTAAATGATGGGGCTTGGGGTGCTTCCAAATTGGCTAACATCCATATGCTGGGAAAATGGCACATCTGAACCTTATGGAAACCGAAGATCCTGCTCTGGGGATCCTCCTGGACTTTGCCCTGTCTAAATTTTCAATTGGCTATTTATTTGATCCTTTATGATCAATTGTTAAAGTGTCTCCCTGAGTTCTGAGAATCGTTCTAACAAGTTCTCTAAGGGGGTTGTGGGAACCTTGTTTTATAGCTGGCCAGTCAAAAGTACAGGTGACCTGATACTTGTGATTGACATCTAAAGTGAAGATGGTCTTGGGGAACAAGCTCTAAACCTGTGGAGTCTGACACTAACTCCAAGTATTTAGTATTAGAATTGAATTGAATGATACAATACTTAGGTTGTATCAGAGCATTGGAGTTGGAGAAGTAGCATTCAAAAAGATACCATATATTTGGTACCAGGAGGGAAAAGAAACCTCACAATCAAATAACCATTCTAGGCACAAAGGAGAAATATATAGTCAAAATCTTTATCTCCATGTGCCTATTTACTGAAAGGTGCTTTCCATCCTTAACCCTTGATTTTTAATACTAAGTCTGACATAATGCTAAGTCTGACATAACACTTAATCATATAGCAATAAATTCATTGAACAGTGAAAGAATAAATTTATCTTCAGGTACTGTGACTATTACCAATTTGGTAAGTCTTGATTATTTGCATCGGTTTATAAAAAATCATCATCCTGCCCTTGCAGTGATAATTTTATTAGATAAGCTAAATTCCTTCAAACAATTATAATGTTACCTAATAATGTGGCAAAGCAACTACAAAGTGAAATGGGCACATGCAGTTTAGGAAACTTACTCAAGTTTAGGGACTTAGAGAAGCACTTAATCAGAGACCAAATAAATGAATACAGATTATATACATTAGAGGGTGATGTATGGGAGAAAAAAGAGTAAGCACAAGTGGAATTTTAAGTATTTTGTTTGTAAGTAAGATATTATATGAGCAAAGACCTGAAAGAGAAACAATAATTATCCAAGAAAGCGTGTGGATGAAGAGGATTGCCGGAAGATCGAATGGCCATGCAAATGCCTGAGGGCTAAAGCATTTTGGAGGTTTTGAAGGAACCTCAAGGAGGCTGGTATGGCTGCAGCAGGGTGAGCAGGGGTGAGGACAGTGGAGATGAAGTCAGAGGAGAGACAGGGCTTAGGCCGTAATGGCATTAGGTTTTCTTTTCTGAATGTAAGTTTCTTGCAGGGTACTGAGCTGAGGGACGGTATCCTCTCTGATAGCAGTGCTGGAAATGAAGGGGAGAGGAAGGTGAAAGAAAACAGGAGGGCCAGTGGGGGAGCTTTGGTAGAAACTCTGGGGCGAGGATTGGTGACCATCCTCACTGTGGTTACAGCAGCAGAGGTGGGGAGGAATGAGCGAATTCTGGGTATATTTTAAAAGGAGGAGAACATCTTGTTATCACACGTTAGTGACCTAGAGAACCAAGTTGTTTTTGTTCTTCATCTTTGCTATTTCAGTGCATTGATCAGCCCTTGGAGTATGGGGATAGTATAAGAATGGGAAAATGTAGCCATTGGTTGTGAGAAGTTGTTTGTGAGCCATCTCCTGGGGGCTTTCAACAATAAATGAGAGACATTCTGAAAAACAAGGGTGCTACAGTAGTAAATAACAGGTGGAAAGTGTTACTTCTGTGTCTCTAATCCCTAATTAGATTTATTTAATATATAAAGGAATGAATGAATCAATCAGAACAGCTACTAAGCCAATATGCTAATGGTCAGCTCACTTTTAACATGTAAATGGAAACTAACAAGATGGATGCCTCAGGTTTGATACCCATTTGTATACATAGATATTACAAAATAATTATTTTACATTATTTTCTTCAACTATAATAATTTTATAATTTTTCAATTTTTTTATTTGAAAGTTATATATGCAGATAATTTCTTCTTAAAAATCCGTAAAAGTTATATAATTTATTGGCACAAACAAAATATTTGGTTGTGTTTATCTTAATATAGTGTTTTGGCCATCATGAATTTTTAATATCCAAAATATATCAGAATATATAACAGCTAAGTTTTGCATGAGTGATTAATGATATATGATTCATAGCAACCACCAAGTATATAGTGGGATATTTAAATAGGATATATAAGCCAAACCAATTTTATGCCAGGTCTACAATTTCCATAATTCTCATGAGTGTCTCCTGTAATCTCAATAGTACACTCTGACACGTCTGGGACAAAGTCATATGGGAAGTTTTCCTACACCCCGAAATTCTTCCACACCAGTTGGGTATCCTAAAACTCAACTCAGTTCTGACACTATCTAACCAGAGTTAGCATCCATGCCACGTGTTAAGGGCTCTGTCACACAAAACTACCTTCACCCACCACCTCAGATGCCAATTGCAAGTCCAGGTTATTACCTGTGCTTCTGACCCATTGACTATAAATCAGAGGTTCCTGAGACACTCTCTTCAATTTTTTCCTAGAGCTGCTCATAGAACTCAGGAAAATGGTTTGCTTACTAGATTAGGAGATGATTATAAAAAGATAATTCCAGGGGTGCCTGCGTGGCTCAGTTGGTTGGGTGTCTGACTTTGGCTCAGGTCATGATCTCACAGCCCGTTGCGTTCGAGCCCCGCGTTCGGCTCTGTGCTGACAGCTCAGAGCCTGGAGCCAGCTTTGCATTCTGTGTCTCCCTCTCTCCCCTGCTCATGCTCTGTCTCTCTCTGTCTCAAAAATAAAATAAAAACATTAAAAAATTAAAAAAAAAGATAATTCCATCAGGAACAGCCAGATGGAAGAGATGCTGAGGGCAAGGTGTGTGCCCTCCAGAGTGTGTCACTCTCTTAGTACTTCTGCATATTCACCAACCTGGAGGCTCTGTAAGCCCTGTCCTGGGGTTCTTATGGAGGCTTTATTAAAAAACCAATATTGAGTAACTCATTAGTCATTGGTGATGAAGTCAATCACCAGTTCCTATCCCCTCCCTGGAGGTAGAGGGGGGTTAGAGTGACAGTCCCAGCTCTCTAATCACCTGACAACCAGCCTTCATCCTTAGGGGTTTTTCCAAGTTACCTCATTAATATAAACTCAGGTGTGGTTGAAAGGGGCTTGGTATGAATAACAAAAGATACCTTTATTGCTCTTATCACTTAGGAAATTCCAAAGGTTTTAGGAGCTCTGTTCCAGGACCTGCTACGAAAATTAAAATATATTTCTTATTGTAAATCACCGTATCACAACCATACAAACGTTATTCTAGGTTTACAATTTCTATCAATCTTTTATGGTCATATTCTTAAAATCAGAAATCCTCTACTTAGTGTTTTATTTTATGAATCCTTGAAAGCGATTTTTCCCCATAGGTAAATTTTGAAATTCTAGAATTACTTAGACTAGTTAAGTGATTTGAAATGCAGGAACCATTTCTTTTACTTTTGTATTTGGCATTCTCAATACACCAAAGTAAAATAATCCATTAATTGTACACTAAATAGTCTTAAACTGGTCTAACAAGTCTTAAGGAAATTTGCACACATCAATACATGGTGAAAGTGTTTAAAAAATATGGTGGGGGTGCCTGGGTGGCTCAGTCGGTTCAGCATCTGACTTCAGCTCAGGTCACGATCTCATAGCTTGTGGGTTTGAGCCCTGCATTGGGCTCTGTGCTGACAGCTCAGACCCTGGAGCCTGCTTTGGATTCTGTGCCTCCCCCACTCTCTACCCCCCCTCCACTGCTCACACTCTGTCTCTGTCGTTAAAAGTACATAAATGCTGAAAAAAAAATGGTGGTACTCCACCTAATAATATTAGGTGGTCTTCAGAATGCCTAATATGATTGGCGAGTAAAACTTTCTAGGAGAGATTATATGAGAAATAGGATTCTGTGGTTATTTCTTGAGATGTTTTCAAGTACCTTTCAATTGTACTAAGGGAACCTGTTAATTTTACTTACATGAAGAAAGCAGGTTTTTCAGTGGTTCAGATGTGCTAATATCAGATAATTCAGTTTTTATTTCGGGAGTGTTGTAGAAAGGAAATAAACTACAGCATAAATATGGTCAAGAACATTTTGAGGGTCCAAATGGGTACAGTAGTCTGCATTAAGTATTGAGTGTAGGGAAGAGGTGGAAACAACTATCAAGGAGTGCCCTTTGGTAACTGCCAAAAACATAGAATAAATTATGCAAAATATACTTTTAGCCGAGTCATATAACTACAGCAAAAAGAATCAAAACATATTATGGATGTTAATTTATATTAAGCTTGTACTTATTTGAGACTAAAATATTGTATTTGACAATGAAAGTTCTGGTGATTTTTAATAAGATATATGAGTTTATAAAATAAGTAATCTATTTATACAAATAGTGAATTCTGGTGTCTTCTAATAAATCAACAAGGATTCAACTGATAATCCAGACTTATTTAATATTTCTGGAATTTCTCAGGAAATTCTTTATACCTTAAAGCAAAAAACAAAATTTGTTTTCAGTCTCGTGCACAAGTAAGATGCAAGAAAATTGTAGGTTTGGTGGTAGTGTTTCAAAGGTTTCTGAAGTTGTGGAAAACAGAAACAAAACGTGTTGTGGGAATATGCCCGACAAGCTATAAATAAGTAATTGTATTTTTCACATTTGATCTACAAAAGTTTTGTCGTCCTTTTACTCAGCCCAAGCACACTTTATGGCTTATTGTATTTTATACTGACTTTGAGTGGTTTGTTATGGTGAATTTACGCATAGAAAAATACGTATGCTTTACTACCGGTTTTTTCCAGACCAATTAATCAACAAAATTCAAGTCAGAGAGGGGCTATTGGTCATCTAAATAAGGGGATAAATTTTAACTTTGAAGAAATGTACGTGCCTGAAGGAATTCTCCTTCACAACAACTATCATTTCACAAATCCGTTCAGATAGGAGACATTTAATGGCCCTGACAATCAGTCCTCATGTAGCTGACTGTTTGTCGGGCTTTACTTTCTTGTCAGAACCAATCAATGCCCTTGAGAACAAAAACTCAGTAGTGGTGAAGCTGGGAGAAAGGATGAGGGGCATTTTGCGGTCCAGAACGCATTTCAATAAGCTTAAACTCTAAGTGACAGATGAGGAATTTAAGCTGCTCGGTATAATTCTACAAATGAGGTGTGTGTGAGAGGTTTTCATTAAAATGAGTCTCACTTCACACAGGCTTATGAGTCTTCCTGATGTGTTCTCAGGCTCTCATTAAGGGACTTGCAAAGTGTAAAACTTCTCCAATGTAGTTTTTCACACTCACTCCTTGTATGTTTATGTATATGTGATATATGAATTTCACCAGGAAAACATCTTGAAAGAGTATTTGAACTGAAAAGTATATTCATAACATGAATTAAACAAGAGTTCTGTTTGATCTTTCCTTGAGAGAAGTGCATTTACATTTTCAAATGTGATCATTTATTAAAGTGCCATAGTTTGTGCTAGACATCACAGAAAAGATCATGCTTGCTTGCCAGGGCACAGCTTTGGCTATGAGTGAACAGATTCACAAATGAAGTCTTAGGGTACGTTTTTATCATTCAATGAATCTTTTAATTCCTCGTAAATGTTATAATCATTGGAAACATGTTTTTGATGAATATCTCCAGGGCTTAGATAAAATAAGTGAAAATCAGTATTTAGAAAGTCTAGATTAATATACCGTCAGGTTATTTAAAATTTTTAAAAAAATGGAATACTCATGATCAGATTCCTCGTGTGGCTTCCTTTGTTCTTATTATTTTCAAAACATTTGTTTTTACCCTTTGTAAATAAGCATACGTGTGTGCACAAACTATTTTTACAACAACAGCAAAATGTTTAAGGTCTGGGTATTTACACTTCAAGAAAAATAAGACTTTTTAAGAGAAAACTGACATTTAAAGACTTAGTAGTATTATCACAAAATTCTTTTTTATTGTGATAAATTAATAGAGTATGTTGTTTTATATTTGCATAATGAAATAATTACTCTTGTATTGCTATTTTTATGTAAATGAACTCTACATGCCTTTTTAAAAATTCAATTTATATAATAGAAAACTAAATGACACTGAGATTGCCATGACTTACCTTGGTGACTTTTACAAGCTGGAAGTTTTAGTCTTGTGATTTATGTTTAATAATTTAACACATTAATAATATTTTAGATGTGGATTGTTGAACATAAGCATGCAGATTATTTAAATGAATATTTAATTTTTATTCACCTTGCCAGAAGACAGAACATGCATTTAATTGCCTGATATGAAAAATGGAAAAAAAGATCAGTAAAAATGGTAATGTCAAAAAAAAGTTTAAAATAAAATATGTATATCTCTCACTTTTGGGGGCCACAAAATAAATAATAATTGGCTTGGCGTTTTACATTATATAATAAAAATTATAGTACAATTCCACCCTTTCAACTGGAAAAAGATGGGATCTATATGAGGCACATACTCAAAATGTACATTTTAATTTGGACCTACTTTTTAAATTCTGAATATCTTAAATAACATTATGAATATTTTACATAATGGGTCTAACACCGTGCATAGAATGGACATCTGATGAATAATACTTCTTTTGAACTTTCCTTCTATGTTGATTGCAAAAAAAACCCAAAATACAAACAAAAAAAAACACTCTAGAGAACCACTCTTAAGGCAGGGTAGAACACTAACCACCCCCAATAGACAGTCAGAGTGTTGCTGTGAGCAACACTCCAAATATTGCAGAAATGAATATTTCTGCACTAAATTTTTAGTAAGATTGAAATTTATGTCACTTAAGTAAGGTGAAATTTATGGTGGAACTAAAGTCAAAAATGCACAATTTACATTTCTATATCCTAGATATTTTCCTTTCTTCTCGGGAGTAAATTGGCAATTTAGGGAACAGTATATTACACCCACACACGCACACACACGCACACACACACATACACACACAACTTTGCTATAACCATATTCTAGAGACTTATACAGGGTGAATTATAATGATTTACTTTTGCAAACTCAAATTCTTTGACTTTGGCTCACATGCTGAATTCTGCTCTATTGCAAATTCTGCTTAAGGACCCTCCAGTGCACTTATAGTACTTAATGTAGCAGACTGATTGGTGAGAGTTGGTAAGGGAATAGCTACATGTGAGAATTTGCAAATCAAGCTGTAGCCTTACCCTTGATGTCCTTTTTCACCCATGTTCTTCAGTTTTTTTTTCTTTAGGCTCTTTTTCCATTCTCATCCTTTTTTGCTTTATAAAACTAAAATTGTGGGTGAGGGCATAATCGAGACGAAGAGTATTATTACTATTGTAGTTACTTCTTTTCCCTGGCTGCCCCACATTTCACCACACCAATCTTGTCCTATCCCCACTTCCAACCACCATTCTTTGGTACATAGGACTTGATTTAAATTGTCCCTATTGTGAAGGCACACTATAAGTAAAGAAAAGTCTACCCTTCTACAGTAGGCTGTAATTTAAAGAAGGGAAGATACTCAGTATAATACCTTTATTGTGTGTGTATAGAAATGGGGATACATTCCTTTAAATTATTGGGCTGCAATTATCCCTGTAACCTCATCTACAATTTTCTCTGATTGGGAGAATTATTTCTATCCTATTTCATTCAGCTATAGACAAACATTCAGTTTCAAGAACTGAAATTTGAGAACATTGGAATGGTTCACGAGCTAACCGCTACATTTTGCTGTATTATGAATCAACATATATATTTTTTTAATATTTATTTCTTTTGAGAAAGAGACAGAGAGAGAGAGAAGGGGGGGAGGGAAGAGAGAGAGGGAGAAGGGAAAAATCCCAAGCAGGGTCTGTGCTGACAGTGCAGAATGAAACTGACTTGGAGCTAGATCTCATTGGGCTTGAACTCAGGAACCATGAGATCATGACCTGAGCCAAAATCTGGAGTCAGATGCTTAACTTACTGAGCCACCCAGGTGCCCTGAATCAACATGTATTTAATTAAAGGGAAGAGCATTATAGTCATAAAAAGAATAAATGTCTTTCTTTACATAGTTTAGTTAACTTATTCTAGGCACCCAGGTTGTTGTTGTTTCTAAAAACGCACTATTTATTACTCTTCTACTTAAAAGTGCTGAACCCTGATTTCTTTGTTAGTTTCCTTCCTTCCTTCCTTCCTTCCTTCCTTCCTTCCTCCCTCCCTCCCTCCCTCCCTCCCTCTCTTCTACCTTCTTTTCTCTTTCTAGTGCACACATCTCCATGGAAGAAAACATAAAGAAAAACTCCCCATAAAAAGTCTATAACCAGATGGACCGAGAGTTTTTCCCAAGTCCAATCCAAGTCTCAGGCTCCCTTGAAACTTTCACAGCAATATGGCATATAACATCTGAGTTAGCTCTTTGAGGCACTTACTGCTTGGAAACTTTTCCACTTAGGATTCACAAGTACACCAAATTAGTTCTCATTTTTAGGAACTTGGTGAAAATAAGAAATACCAGTGTTTTTCAGTTACTGTTCTTTTTTTTTTAATATGAGAGAAAATTTAGATATCATGATGAGAGGCACTGTTGAGTGTTATACTCAGATCATTAGTGATATTTTTACTTTAAACAAATATGCAAACTGAAAGTCAGTGAGCCAGGAGCTTCTGAGTTCTGATCCCAGAGCTGTCATTAGTTTTCTGTGCTGCAATGGATATGTCATCTGAGCCCTGTCTGTCTCCATCTTCTTATCAGTAATACCAGAATGAGACTGTGGTACTTACTGACCTCAGAGGGGTAAAATAACAAGTATTTTAATGTAAGAAAAATACATTTTAAATGCCTGGGAAAATTGCCTAGCAATATATGTATATATATATGTATATATATATGTATGTACACACACACACACACACGTACACACATACACATACATACACACACTAGAGAAATAGTTTAGGTATATTCATCATTAAAAAAATTAAATACAAAACGCCTATTGTACTCATGATAAAAGACAAGGCATGTCTTTGTGGGCTAAAAGAAAGAACTGAAATACTGCTTTGAGTTTCTTGGCTTCCAACACAAAGACTTTAGAATGCAACCTGACTCTCATATTATTAGATGTTTCCAGATATTCATGAGGTTTTCATTCCATGAAATAAATTGCCACTATCATTCTCTAATGATTCTCTAAAATGGTAAAATTTTGTGCTTGTCTTGAAATATAGAAGCTGTAGTGTTAAAAAATAATTTATTTAAACACAAAACAAGTAACTAATTTTAACAAAGCTAATATAACCAGTAAGAAAGACTACAGAAAACAACACTTGAAACCACTAATTGCATAAGGGGCCTCAAAATTCGTTAGGCTATACCACTTTCTCTTGCTAAATGGTATTGGCCCTTTAGAAATGTATCTTATCCAATATCTGCTACCATAACTCCTGTTAGGGATTGTGAGAATTCAAGCTGTTCCTCCTGTGACATTCACTCCTTTATAGCTTAGAGCCAAAGTGAATTAATTCTTCCCACACAAAGAAAATATCAAATTTCAAGTAACACAAGTTTAGGGTTCACATATAGTCATATAAAACACTCTTTGAGTTAAAGATATTTGCTGTGTTTAAGTAATCTCTTGCTTAAATCAAACATTTAACCCTTAAAGTGTCATGCCTAAAATCTTAGGTCTGCACTTGGTAAAGGAATATTATGTGCTTTTCTCAATATAGCTCATGTAGTTATGGATGAATCAAATGTCCTTGAAATTTGAAATTGGTCTCTTAAAGATGTGAACTCAGACTTGAAAGTCCCTTTGTATATACAGGAGAATAAACAGAGCATATTGATTAAGTTGGATAAGGTTTTAAAGGTTATCTGAATTTTCTGTGGTTGTATAAATTTATTATTTTTGTAAATGATATTAAATGTATACGGGATTTGTAAGATGACATTAAATGTATACATATACATGTATATGTATAAAATACATATTCTATTAATTTATGAATCTTAACATAAAGTGTGAATTAATGACAGAAATTGTTGAGGGTAGGGACCCTGGCTTATTGACTCTTTTTAGCCTTAACACCAGCTATTTTATGGTATTATTAATTATCTATAATACTTCTGTTGAATGAATGAATTATTCATTTTGGATTATGTGTATCAGTTAATATTGGAAGGTTTAAACTACATATGAATACAATATAGGTTCCATAAAACAGAGGGAGAGCCACATTGATAATTCAAAAGCCTAAAATATATTAAACAGTTCATATTCAGGAATAATTTCAACCTCCACAAAAATTAAACTTCAACCAGAGTGGAAGGCAGTTTTCTTTTTAACAGGACAAAGCAAACTGCAAAACAGAGAGAGAGGGTCAGAAACCTTTAAATCCTAATCTCTATTTCTTTTATTTCCATTTACTGTGTGGCTTCAGGCAAGGCACTGGACCTCTCATTTTATTCAGTTGTGGGATAATAATACTAACTTACTTTATATGGTTATTGTGTGTGTTAATTAAATAATGATTGCAAAGCTCTCTGAAGACTATAAGATGGGCCATAAATACTGAGCCAAATTCCTCCACTCAATATCTCCCATTGGGTTATAAACACAAAGAATTCCATATATATTGGAAAAATGTGTGAGGAATAACTGTTAATGAGATTTTGAGGGAATTTTTGGTGAGCAGAATGTTATTATGCGATTAAGAAGGTATTGTGTGCCCAGTATTTAGAGCTAATGTTTTTCGGTTGCTGAGACAAGCCTTGGGGCTTCTAACCATTAACAAATGGTTATGAGATCCAGTTTAAATACTGTGTCTTATGGTAACAAACTGATACATATAGAATGAATTTAAAATATGTTTAACAAGTATATTTGCTGTTAGTATTAGAATCAGTTGTGAGTTTCAGATAACCCCAAACTACAGTATCTTAAATAAAGCACATTTCTCTAGGATAATTACCGACAGTTCATTGGTCTAGGGCTGGTATGGACTGTCATGGTCTCAGATGCAGTTCTTCTGTCTCCTGGTTTGCCCATGCTCAATATGTGGCTACCACAACTAGTTTAAGGTGATTTACCCAGCTCCAACAATCATCTTCCCTTTACAGATAGAAAAAGAAAAAGAAAATGGATAGCAGACAGAAAGGAGCAACGCAAGTGCAATCTTTAAACAATCTTACAGAAGCTTCCCTCTTGACTCTGCATATATCCTATTGAACAGGACTACTCAGTCACGTGACTGTACCTAGTAATGGAGTTCAGGACACACTACCCTGAAATATGGCATGTTGGTGTGTTAAATGTGTTAAGCTAGAGGAATTTTTTTTAAAGGTAAAAGAAAGAAGGTCATTCTGACTACCCCCTCGCCCCCACCGACTCTTCCCTGAAACAAGTCCTAAAATTCCATGCGGCATATTTCCTCCCTGTATCAGGAGGAGGGAAGGCATCCTTATCACTAGAGACAGGAAATTTAGGGTTAGGAAATCTACACGAACAAACCTTGTTAAACTAACTTTTCTCTTCCTGGTTACTTCTTCACCATTTACTACCTCTAGGCCAAACCCCTTTCTCTCGACAGTCCTTCACAAATGTACTGTTTTTATTTGTTTGTTTGTTTGTATAAAAGGTATAAAAGCTTCCTGTTCTGGTCACTTCTTCAGGTCTACATTTTCTTGTGAAGGTTCCCATGCATATGTGAAAATTTAATAGTGTGTTTTTTTCTCCTGTTAATCTGTCTTTGCAAGCTTAATTTTCATACTCAGCCAGGGACCCTCAGAGAGTCAATATGAACTCTTTCCTCCCTTACAATAGCTACAAAGGAAGCACTTTTTCTGAGTGCCATGTGCCAAGCTACAAATTCTATTACTCTGAAAGGAGATATTTTATGGTATAACTTACAGTCCTGTAGTATACCCTTTGTTTACAGGTAGTTTCAGATTATTAAAATATATAGCTCTGTCTCAAGATGTAAAAAGCCACAGAGCATCTATAAAAGGAAAGAAATTAAAGATAGATTTTTTTTTGTATAGTGTTAAATGTGTGTCATGTGGTCGATTAAAAATATATATAATAAAATATAAATATTTATAAAATATACATAGTGTATATATGTATAATATATATAGTACATATGTATATATACTATATATATGTAAATATATATAATACATATATATATATATAAAATATATATATAGTAAAGCAGATTTGTATATTTTTACTGAATCCCTTACTCAAAAGGGTGCTGTGGTTCTAGAGAGATGAAGGTAGGAGTCTAGGTTAGAAAATGACTAAAAGAAGAATCATAATTTAAATCCACTGGAATGATTATAATTTCATATTTTGTTGGGTGTTGTATGGTGTTTTTGAGGATAAGGTAGAAGTGTAATTCTTATATCAGGAAGTAACTGAAATAGGTTCATGGATCTAGATAGCACTCTAGACTTTGGAAGTTTGTATTAGAAACATGTTTTTGTGTTAAACAGATGAACTGAATAGAGACACTGGATGAGACCATGAAAAGTTCATTGCCTTCACTAGGAAAAGAGCTCAAAGTCTTATTGAAGTTAAATAAAAGTGGGTCAAGAGACAAAGTCTAATATCCCTTGTGCAGCTACTATGTACCATACATGCTGGGTACCTCTTCACATGTCCATTTATTCATGACAACACACTTCTGAGATACATATTATAATATTCATTTTTCCAACTAAATATTTGGAAGTACAGAGAGTTTGAATTATCTGATTAAAATCTGACAGCATATTGAATCACAAACCTACAATTAGACTCTTAAGTCTAATTGTACATTAGACTCTCAATGAGTGTTCCTTCTGTTACCGTGATACATCCTCAAAGAGGTCCAGGAATGGCATCTTTACGTTTGAAGACATATTGGAGATGTCAGTGGATAACATACGTATTTTGCGGATCAAAATTTAAAAATACTATAAATTCATTATAATTATCTGTATATCATCAGTTAACACAGTGGGTCAAGAATCGTCCCTTTCTTTTGCCAAATGTATATAATTATTTTGTTTGATTTAGGCCCAATAGAGTGGTTTTCTAAAGTTGAGTTAAAAGGAGGCATTAAACCTAAGTAAAAATATTTAAACTCAATATACATTAATATATAATTGTTTATCTTTGAAATTGTAATATATTTATTTCAAAAGTATTTATGCTCTGGCTTGGGGAAATTGCCTGAGAGTAGACCCTACCGTGGTATGAGTAGGAGGGTAAATTAATACTACCTTTTAGAAGAGAAGGTTAGCAATGTAGCAAGAGTGTTCAAAATTTTCCTACCCTTTGATCATGCCCCTTAAATTTTATTCTGGGAAACTACTACATAACAAATAATCAGAGATTAGGACACAGATTTATATACAAGGATGTTCATTTCAGGAGTATGTAAATCAGTAAATAGAATGAAACTTACATTTCCAAAGAAGGTAAATACCATCTAAACTATAGCACAGTAATGTTTTAGGATATTATACCATCAAAATTATGCTTTAATAGTATTTGATAACCTGCGAAATGTGGCTCAGTGAATTAGAGAGCAAACCAGGGTCTTACAGTTAATTTGGGAGCTCTGTTTACAATGCCAACAATTCACTATCGTTTTACACAGAAGATGGGGTTTCTAATTCATATTGCTGGACTTTAATCAAAGGAAGCGTAATTAAAATATATACATATATTTTCTCCCTTTCAGAAAATCTGGATGCATCAGATCAGAAAGGGTCTTTAAAATAACGTAGTGTTTTGTTTTTGCCTAAAAATAGTTTGGCTACTATTGTATTCTGAGTATACTTACTACTATAGTAAGGATGTGTCAAGAGTTTGAAATTCATAAAAATATAGTTTCTACATTTTGCAGTTGATGCAGTTTTAGAATAACTTGACCATATAATTTCATTTTTCCCTTTACCTTGGTTTCCATGTTACAAGACAAAGACATCAATGATAAACTACTTCCCAGGGATGTTTTTGAGCATTAGTTAATGTTTGTAAAGCCTCCACAGAGACCAGAGGATGAATAATGAAATAGACTCTCAAAGTAGTATTATCACTCTCGTCTTTCTCATTAGTCTCTAAGAGGCTTCATGCCAACTGTTAGCATTTCAGCTGCCAGAATGAGGGGTTTCTATTTTAATTTTGCCTAGAAAAGTGAACGTTCCTTGAACATCTGGGGTTCACCTCGGCATAATTCCAATAATGCTTCTATGGAATCAGGTATGTGAAGTGTGATGACCAGCACCACAAAGGAATTCATATCTAATTTTAGACCTGCTGTTTCAATTTATAATTTAGCTTACATTTTAAACCTATTAGGAAAAGCAGTATCTAAGTAATACATTTGAGATTTATTTGAGGTTTTTATGGAAGAAAATTTTGCTTTAAATTAAATTACATTAAAACCTTGTCTATGGGGAGTAGGCAAACAGAATGGGATTAGAATTTTGGCCAGCTACTTTCACCGTATTTTTCTATATATATTGTATCATGGCTAAGACATGAAAAAATGAATTCAAATGAAAAAAAAAATTCACTCATTCAAACATATGTCTTAGAGGTATGGTATTGTGTGCAAAATGGTGCTAGGGATAGAAGGGTGACAAAAACAATGAAAATCCTACCCCCATGGAGGACACTTTGTTATAGCACCTACAAGACACAGGATGATCTGACTATATTTTTATATATTCCATGAGCCTATGATATTATCTGTCACAAGTAGTCAGTGCAAGTTCGAGGAAAGAATGCATGGATGGGTGAACAATCAAGCACACCACAGTTGTGTAGAGACAGCCAAGAACATTTGCATTAACTAATTTCTGGGGACTTGTTGGCACTGAACCATATATGGGCCAATAAGAATTAAATATTTAATTTTACAACGTAGTTGTTGTTTTTACAAGTAAGGTGCTTTCATTAATGGAATAAATTCTGGGCACGTAAATATGGGTTGATGAGCCTAACTGAGTTTTTCTGAGGATCCAGGACATTAATTTGCAAAACTGGCAACGAAAGAAGAAGAGTGGGAATAAAGTAGCATCAAACCACATTTTATACGTTCAAAGAATACAGACAATAATCACAGTATCTATGACTCAAATTGCTCTTTAGGTCAGTGTTGTAGAAACTATATCTGATTTTTGAGGTTTAGTTAAAGTCCAGAACAATGCTACCCAATAAAATTGTCTACAACGATGGCAATGTTATGTATATCTGCAATATGGTAGCCGCAAGCCATAGGGAGCTACTGAGCACTTAAAATGTAGCTACTGCAAATGAAAAGCTGAATTTTAAAATTAATTTAAGTTTAAATAGCCACATGTCCATGCCATTTTGGATAGGGGAGCTCTAGAAGGAGGAGGAGGAGGAGGAGGAGGAGGAGGAGGAGGGGGAGGGGGACAGCAACAACAGCAACAGCAACAACAGAAGAGTCATGGTGATAAGAACTGTTTTTGCTAAAATTTCTTTTTTTTTTCAATATATGAAGTTTATGATGAACAGAAAAAAATAAAATTTCGATGTAACAGTTGGAGCACATGCATCAGATTATGGTAGTAACCATAACCTGGTAACAGGTTG
The DNA here is from genome assembly GCF_022837055.1 of Prionailurus viverrinus. Taxonomy (NCBI): domain Eukaryota; kingdom Metazoa; phylum Chordata; class Mammalia; order Carnivora; family Felidae; genus Prionailurus; species Prionailurus viverrinus. The sequence continues at coordinate 146,927,067 of NC_062568.1, forward strand.
TCCCTTAGCAGTTGGGAGTTGGGAAGGCAAAGAGCAGAGAGTAGCACAGCCTGTGTCTAAAAGCTCCAACTAAGGAATGAGACAGACCTGGGTTTAAATTCTGATTTTAAAACTTAGAGCAGTGAAACTTTAGGCAGAATGATAAGATCAAACTCAACCATGATGCATAGATAAAAATATCTATATTCATATCATAAGGTCATGAGAATTAGAATAAAGCAGGTATAGTGCCTGGCATTCTGTCAGTGTGCAGCATATGATTGTAATTGTTGTTGTTGTACTATTATTTTCCAATCTGAAGTCGTCTTAAATGATTTGTGTATATAGGAAATAGCATGTTACAATGATGTTACTTGTTTTGATATCCATTCAGCCTGAATGTCCATTACCTTCTGTCTCTTTTCCCTAGTGAAAAATTATTTATTTCATCAAGTCTTTATGAAAATCACTTACACTACAGGTTTATCTGAAAACCATACAGGAAAGTGTAATCCTTTTTCAGAGTAGAAGAGGGTAGTGCCTACATGCTACTTTATGGTACTTTGTTCTTTCCATGCTGTTTTCTTTCTTCCATGCTGTTTAAGATCTAGTATTTAGGATTTTTAGATGGTTAACTTCTGTATAGTTTTTACTCCTATTTTACAAACAAGGATATGCAGGCTTAGAGAATTTTTCATTGCAGAACTATTAATACTTTGGCTATCATTATTAGCCCCTGGTAGGTAGAATATAATCCAGAAATTTGACATTCTAATTCTTAAAGATGGAATACCCTACTTTGTCCGAGAGTTGGTGATGCTGTAGTCACTTTATAAACATCCAAGAGGAGTGGTTTCAGCTATGCATGTTTAGCAGGAGGCCAGCAGGACAGATGGCATTGGCCAGTGTACCCTATACAGTGTATATTCTAAGAGGTCAGATGGCCAGAGTGAGTTACCTTAGAGCTAACGGTTGTGAAATCAGTTATTCGTGACCAGCATTTTACAAATGAAATATGTTAAAACAATTAGAACACATGACACAAAGGTAAACCCTTTTCACAAAACTTTTCATTACATAAACATGTATGTGTGCACATGCTTGAGTCTTACTAAATTATGATGCCTAAAATATTTTTAATTTGGCTCACATCAAAAATAAAAAAAAGTCTGAAGGCTTATCGTTGAGGATTTCATGTTCCAAACTGTATTTTTAGGAAATATGTGGTTAATAAGTGAGTGAATGCAGGCCTCAGATGATTGTGCTAAGAAAGTAGACAGTATTTAAGGGTAGCACAGTACTGTATGCTGCACGGAGGTTCAGAGAGATTAAAATGATAATTTAGGATTGAAAATAAAAAGAAAATTGGAAATAAATTATGATAGAAAAGAAGGAAAAAGTAAAGGGAAAAATAAAGTCACCTCTTTAGTCTAAAAACAAACAAAAGATTTGTGGCGAGGTTTGCAAATTTTCACGGTCATAACTGGACTGAAAGATGCAGAGAAAAAATCGGAGTGCCTGCAGAAGCAAATGTATTATTTTGCTTCCTAGCACCAGGAGTTCACTCCTCACCTCCCCAAATTCACCTTTCTGCTCCTGCCCCACCTCTTCTGGGAACTGTTCCTCATATTTCTACAAATATTTCACTCCCAGGGAAGCAGTCGTTATCCTGTGTGACCTTCCCCAAGAAACCCTTGATTCATCTTGAGTTGGGTGTATGACTAAACCAAGTGGAATTTTTTAATTGAAACTGAGAAAGGGTTACTCTCCTGTGATGGATTTCTAAGATGTAAAAACAATGCTTCCCGACCTATTTGGGCAGCTGTTCTGTAGCAAGAAGCAAAGATGAGAATTAGAGACAGTTCTGGTGGATTTGGAGCCATTTCTTCCTGAGGCCCAGCTGTATCTCTGCCCTTCCCAAAGTTTTGGCATCTAATCCTTTTTGGGTTCTGAGAGCCAACAAATCTCTTTCTAAATTTCAAGTGTGAGAAGAGATACTATTATTTGACTAATAAAGTTATGGACAGTACTACCAACAGGGATGGTCGTAAAAGAGAAGACATTGTAGGACACGTGAAAACAGGAGCAAAGATCAACAGACTAAGACACACGAAAACAATAATGAAATACAGAAACAGCACACCTAGGCTAATATGATTGATAAGTGAATGAGAAAGTTTGGTGGCCAAAATGAGAAATCTGAAGAGACATTTTAGTTTGGATCATATATGGAGAGAAATAAGAATGCATATATGATAAGTGTATCAAAAGTGTTTAATAAACCTGTTGTTTGGAAAGCTGTGGCTGAGAATGTTATTATTTGCTTACCAAACTCTGTTTCCTTTGTCGTCCAGTCTCATCACTATGCAACCTTTTCAAGTCCTTCTTGCAGTTTGCATTTGTCATAGGATCGAGTTCTGACCTGTGGAATGTGTTCCTTGTGATGTGTGCAGATTAGAAGCCTGGACCTTAGAAACCTCCCTAAAGTGGGGTGCCTGGGTGGCTCAGTCAGTTGAGTGTTGGACTTCAGTTTAGGTTATGATCTCATGGTTCGTGAGTTTGAGGGTTCTTGAGTTCGAGAGTTCGTGAGTTTGAGTCCTGCATCGGGGTTGCTGCTGTCAGCACAGAGCCTGCTCTGGAGCCTCTGTCTCCCTCTCTCTCTACCCCTCCCCTGCTTGCACTGTTTCTCAAAAATAAAATAAAAACATTAAAAAACAAAACAAAACAAAAAAAGAAGCCTCACTAAAGTGACTCACATTTTCTTTTCCCAACTGTACAGAGGAGTTTGGTGATGGAGGAGAGGAGAACCATGATACAAAAGAGCCTGGGACACCAGGGGCCACATGGAAGGCTGCCTAAGTGGGAACAAGTGCTTGGACTAGAATGTGGGATAAAAATACACCTAGGGGCACTTGATTTAGGACAGGATGGGTTATCTGCTCCGGAAGCCAGTGGTGGCTTATAGAATACAGTGGTGGCTTATAGAATACAGTGGTGTTCAGTTATTTTGAAATAATCTATTTGTACATAGTGTTTTAACAAAGGATGAAACAGGATACTGTTAAGGCTAGCAATGGCTGAATGACTGGATCCTACCCATTAGCAAGAGGGTGACAGTGGATAGCGTATGTGAGATTATGTTTCCATCCCTGCTTCAATTTGCTCAGCCTCATTAGACCATAAAGAATAGCCTATACTCAACTGGTTGTAGAAAAATTTAATTTTAAGCCTGAAATATTTCCATATCTGCAAGGAATTTCTGGATATACTTCACATTTGTAACATGATTCCATTGATTCTCATACATCATGTTATTGGCAAACAAAGGTACCTAAGGGATAGATACCGTTTGATAGTTTCAGCCATCGATGACTATGTGAGAGCTGCTGAGAATTTCAAGGTTATACTTAAACAGATATGGGCATGTCCTGAGAGCTTTGTGCTTCTTCGTAAAATTATCTGCAGAGGTGATCTTTGAAGAATATAGGAATCTTAATAAATTTCTAAAAGCATCTATTAAATGTTATGTGATTTCTCCTTGTTGAAAAAAGCAATCTACTTTCAAATTTATTTTATTCATTCCAGTTGCTGAACTGTAGGACAGTCAGCTAAAGAAAATGAGTAATTTAGGAAGTATATGTAGGTGCCCATATATTTTATTGTAAAAATAAAACATCGTAGAGGCTTAATAGAGACGAGGAAGCCATAATTTTGCCTCACACTTAGACTACCAATGCTTGCATGAGAACTGATGTCAACTGATGGAATAAAGTTATTTGCTTTGCTTTGTGTGTTTTAGATAAAAGGAGACTTTTATATAAATCCAGGTAATTTTTTTAAATTTTGCAGTTATCTTCAAATTTAGTGACCAGTCTTTATCTCTTTATTGTCCTTGTCAACTCTAAACCCAATATTCTATCAAATGCCAAATAGTGGATTTCATTCATGTTATCTCTGACATTGTATTTTCTTTATCCATTAGGTCTACAGAATTGTATTAAGTTGTATCTCTATGGTCTGCACATTTCCATTTTATCAGAAATCGTGATACCAATTCATCTTTCCACTATGTAAATTGATGTTTTAACGGTGTTAATTTTATACATATTAATACCTTTACTTGGGGGGGGCTGGTATTGCATAACAGTAAGGCAAAGCGTAGTACGAAGTCAGATTGGCTGGGTTAAAATCAACCATGTTCTACTTTTGTAACCTTGGACAAGCTACTTAGCCTCTCTGGGCCTCAGCTCCTTTATCTATAAAATGGCAATAGTAATGATGCATACCTCAGAATCGTATTGTGGAGGTAATATGAGTAAGTGTATGCTGTGTGCTTAGAACAGTCCCTTAATAGACGCTAATGCTTGCTGATTTTTTTTTTTTGTGGTTACTGTGGTATAGTGCATTAAAATGGGTAATGTGGATGGGAAAAGAGATAAACCCCTGCCCTTAAATGCTTTGGATTGCAGTGGAGAAAACGTATGTACACATAAATAATTATAGAATGTGATATAGGTGCATATAAAGTGCTTTAAGATTTTGGAAAAGGAAGCGACTAGCTATTTTGGGATGTCAGAAATTTTACAGGGAGTTACATTTGGTTTAAACTTAAAGAAGTGTGCTAGAGAAAGGTAGGAAACCATTGAAAGAACAGAAAACAGAATGGGCAAAGCACCAGGAGTGAAACATGGTGAACATGTTCAGGAAATAAAAAGTAATTCATTAATTGAAAAATGGTTCATCGTTCATTGAAATTAGAGTCTTGATTCTCAACAGGTAGCGGTTTTGTTTCTTCCAGGAAGTGTATGGCAGTGTCTTTATTCTCACAACAGGGAGGCACTGATGTCATTGAGCATTTAAAAACCAGGCCTGCTGCTAAACAGCTCCCAGAACAAGACTTCTGTGGCCTGAGGTATCAGTTGTGCTAAAGACAAGAAGCCCCGGACTAAAGAGTTGGGCAGGCAGAGAGGAGTGGACTACAGGTAGGAATTTGGTTGGGATTCACTTTAAAAGAGCCTTCTGTGCAATTAGAAAGACGCTGCCTTATAATGGCTGCCTGAACTCTGATCTGTTAACTCCCTGAGGTTCCAGAACATTTGCCATCTGATAATTGATATGTTAACAGTCCGTCTCCTGTCAGCTTTATTTAGAGTGTCTTCACTTTAGGCAAGTAAATTCCACATTTTCTTCAGCCTTCTGCTCTTCTTAGTCATTGAAACCAGCCTTAACATCATTTAAGGTAAAAATGCTGTCTGTCCTCAGAAGTGCCAATCCATCTCCCTCTCAGGCCTTGCTTAAAATGTGTATCAAAACCATAGTGTCCATTCACTGTTTCCTTCCTTCACAATTGTTTTCTGCATATTTTTAGTGGGCTCTTTCACTTACCTTTCTCCCTACTGCAGATGCTCCCTGAACTCTGTGATATTCCACTTTCGTGATTGTTGTTAGTCTTGGAAAAACATAGAAGAGTCTTTTTTCATATACTTTTGTTTGTCTTTTCAGGTAATCGAAGGTACAAAGAGAAAGAGGGGAAGGAATAGATGTGAAAGGATCAGAGTAAACAATCACTTTGAAGGCTTTAGCTTTTTAGTAAATAGGTTTCTCTACCAACCCAGTGCCGTATGACTAAAGGAATTCAGGAGCATTTAGACAAGAGGAACAACAAAACTACATCGTTTGCTGCTTTTCCAGAAGAAAATCAAAGTATTGCTGAGGGTCTTCTACTTCCTGCTGATTTTGTTTTTCTAAAAATGTGTATTGATTTCTTCCACCTCAGAGATTCATAAATGTTATTAAAAATGAATGGCAGGTCTGATTTAAATTAAATGTCAGGTGGTTGATAGGTTTCATAATACTTTTTTTAAATTTTAATGACATTCTTACTTGATTTTGTATTAGAGGCATGCAAAACATAGAATACCAAAATCCACAATAGTATATGCTAAATGAATGCATGAATAATGAAGCCCTTGCTTTTTAAAAATAAAAAGGAACAGTATATATATATTTGTTATGGCTTGTTCCAAAGCCACGTAGGCTAAATAACACCAAGGTTCTACTCATTAGATGAGACAGAAACCCCACCTTCGACTTACTTGCTCCTATTCTTGTCTTTTAAGCATGGTAATTACTCAAGTAATAGCAAATTCCTTGTTCATTTGGAAAGCACTGCCAGATATCAGTATGTAAAAAAGTAGGACGAAGGGTTGCATTTTATTATAGTCTATTATAATGTCTTTGGGGTGAATGTCAACCTTTCATAATGCCACATTGTATAAGACTCTGAAAAAATTCCTTTTATTTGCCCAAAATGGCTTGTCATATGTTCTAAAAGTCTGGAGAGTAAACACATGCTTTCTATGTATATAGAGGCAATTTCTTTTCCACTCTCTTCTTTTGCCCAAGTGAGTGTTTCCTGGCCATAACCACTTAGACATTATACATTTCCAAATGTTTTATCTTCAGACACTTGATTACTCTAAATATAACCCCTGTATTCAGTATCACCCCCACCTAAAAGGCATTCAATTGACCAGAAGGAAGAAGCAGGCTGTTGTGAAACCAGTACTCCAGGAACTTGACTAGTTTATCACAGGTAGACAATTTGTGTTATTTTCTCTTTGTGGAGTTCACCCCACGCTGCTCCTTACAATCCAAAGTAGCACTTTCCTTTTTCTGATAGTGCTCCCAGCGGATGCTGAAACACTCTGCCACCTCCACTTTACTGATGTGTGCATTTCGCCCCCCTGTGAATTACCTCTGTTGAATTTTCTTTTGCTTTTTCTCAGGCTCCTGCTGACAAAGCCTGCAGACAGCAATGTACATCCTTAACAGACAGAGTACCCTGCTCCCAGCAGGGCAACCCAGGCATTCACAGCTCACACACGTTGTTGATCAAGTGCTCCACAGAAAAAGCTGTCTGTCTGCCACAGGCAGAGGGTGAAAAATCTTTGACGATTCTCAGAGGACCCACCCACTCAACCCTGCCTATTTTTTTCAAAATCGGAAAGAGCATCAAGTCCATTATATTGAATATAAAGATTTTTTTTTCCTATTCCTTGCTTCCTTGGCTTGAAATAATTTCTGTTCTGGGGTCAGGCGTTAAGAAATGAAAAGGCTCAATAGAGTGTAAATTCGAGTTCGTAGTTTATTGCATCCCATTCTATCATTCATTCATTTAACAAATATTTTTGAATCCCTGCCATCTGTCAGACACCATTCTACCCCTAATCTGTCTTTAATGTTTGCCCCATTGCCTCTAGTTTTAAACATGTTGATTTTTCTCCCCTGTCACCACAGACATCTCCAGAAAAACAAATGTAACTGATCACATGTGCTATTTGTTGTGGCATGGCCCCTCTTATCGGGGAACGTGGAGCTCTCTGACTTTTCCAGCAGGAGTTTTCAAATCAGGAGTTCTACATAGGATTGTGATGCTGAGTAGACTCATTTCAAATATCCATCACCTGCTGTGTCTTATTTTAGTGTCACCTTAACTCTCCCAGTCTACAGAAATGGTGCGGAAATTATCTAATAGACCTTACAGAGGCAGAAATAACTCTTTGTGTTCGTTCAAAGATTGTTTATATAGATTTATTTGAAGATGATTGCATTTTAATGCAAAGAATAATACACTTCTGGCAAAAATTATGATTACAATTTGTTATCTTCTTTTTAAAGTTTAGTTCAAATGCTAAGAGTGTTTTCTGTTGCAGAAATTTTTATGTGGCCTATGTTTATCATAATGCCTCTCTTTATATAACAGCAAAAGTGTCAATTCGTTGGGGAAAAGACAGATAAAACAAATCTTTGCTATGACATTTCTTTAAAAAGCTATTTAAACCTTTTTTGATTTCACATGAGAATTTGAAAAATCTACTAAAGTAGTACAGCAAAAGGACCAGATTGTAGTACAATAAGTCAATGAAGAATAGTCTTTTAATACTGCAGAAAGAACTCGGACTTTGACTTCAAAATCACACAGAACTGCTGGAGTACATAGCCCAGTCCTAGAGATTATTAAATCTATTGCTTTATTCTTTCAGAGTGTATTTCCTTGTTTTTCATGTTCATTTAATGTATCTCCTGCCAGGGTGTCTGAAGTTTGAATGAGATATCATAGGTGGAATGAACAAATCCCAGGTCCACTCATACTGGAGGCACTAGAAAACACTTTTTTTCATGAGCTTGTTTTAGAAATAACTGTCATCTTTACCAGTGTGTGTGTGTGTGTGTGTGTGTGTGTGTGTGTGTGTGTGTGCACGTGCGCGTGTGTGTGTGTGTGTGTGTGTGTTTACTTGTTTATTTTCCTCCTTCCAAGTAGACTATGGGTTTCTTGATAATAGTGTTGATGTCTCACATTTTATTAGCACTGTCTCCAAGTACCTAGCAGAGTCTCAGACATGATTACTTTCCAGCTAGTAACAAAATAGCAGATAACGATTGGAATTAATTCAGGTGAAACCTTTTTGACAGTACCAATGGGATTCATAAAGATGCAAACTTCCTGGTTTGCTCCATGGTTGAAGGATATGTTCTTTCACACAGAGGCTATGACTCTTATTAACAAATAAAAAAAGAACTAACTTGCTTTGTTTGAGGTCTAATTTTATCACCGGTGTCAATCACAAAGACTAAATTGACTGAGTTATAATTCACATTTATTCAGATGATATAAGTAAATTAAGCAATTAAACATGTGTTCAATCATCCTTGAACGAATGATCTCAATATTTAAAAGTAGCAAAACTTGGAGAGTGATGAAAGCTATAAATGATTCAATTCAATTCAATTTCGCAAATAACCAGTTCAGAAAATGGTGGGGAATATAGGTGTTGAACAACTTTAGAATTAGAGTCCTGATTTTTGCTACATAGTCCTTTTGTTTTGTGTTTAAAGTTTTTATTTAAATTCCAGTTAATATACATTGTAATATTAGTTTCAGGTGTAGAATTTAGTGATTTATAACTTACATACAGACTCAGTGCTTATCACAAGTGCCCTCCTTAATACCCATCACCCATTTAGCCCATCCCCCTGCCAACCTCCCCTTCTGGTAACCCTTAGTTCTCTATAATTTAAGAGTCTGTTCCCTAATTTCTCTCTCTCTCTTTTTTCTTTTTGCTCCTTTGTTTTGTTTCTTAAATTCCACATATGAGTGAAATAATATATTTGTCTTTCTCTGACTTGTTTCACTTAGCATAGTACACCCTAGCTCCATCATTGAAAATGGCAAGATTTCATTCTTTTTGTTGGCCGAGTAATATTCTATTGTATACCACATCTTCTTTATCCCTTCATCAGTCAATGGACATTTGGACTCTTTCCATAATTTGGCTATTGTTGAGAATGCTGCTATAGACATTGGGGTGCATATGTCCCTTCAAATCAGTATTTTTGTGTCCTTTGGGTAAATACCTGGTAATTTTGTATCCTTTGGGTAAATAGCAGGTAATATCTGCTTTAGTGCAATGGCTGGATCATAGGGTAGTTCTATTTTTAACTTTTTGAGAACCCTCCATACTATTTTCCAGAGTGGTTGCATCAGCTTGGTGGTTTTCACCAATAGTGTAAGAGGTTCCCCTTTCTCTGCCTTCTTGCCAACATCTGTTGTTTCCTGTGTTGTTAATTATAGCCATTCTGACAGGTGTGAGGCAATATCTCATTGTATTTTTGATTTGTATTTCCCGGATGATGAATGATGCCGAGCATCTTTTCATGTGTCTGTTAGCCATTTCTATGTCTTCTTTGGGAAAATGTGTATTCATCTCATTTTTAATTGGATTATTTATTTTTGGGCGTTGAGCTTGATAAATTCTTTATATATTTTGGATACTATTTATCATATATGTCATTTGCAAATATATTCTCCCATTCTGAAGGTTGCCTTTTAGTTTTATCGTTTCCTTTGCTGTGCAAGAGCTTTTTATCTTGATGAAATCCCAATAGTTCATTTTGCTTTTGCTTCCCTCGCATCAGGAGATAGATCTATCAAGAAGTTGGTGCAGCTGAAATCAAAGAAGTTGCTGCCTGTGTTTTCCTCTAGGATTTTGATGGCTTCCTGTCTCACATTTAGGTCTTTCATCTATTTTGAATTTATTTTTGTGTATGATTTAAGAAAGTGGTTCAATTTCATTCTTTTGCATGTTGCTCTCTTGTTTTCCCAGAACCATTTGTTGAAGAGACTGTCTTTTTTCCATTGGACATTTCCTGCTTTGTCAAAGATTAGTTGACCATGTAGTTGTGGGTCCATTTCTGGATTTTCTGTTCTGTTCCATTGATCTATGTACCTTTTTTTGTGCCAGTACTATACCGTCTTGATGACTACAGCCTTGTAATATAGCCTGAAGTTTGGAATTGTAATGCCTTCAGCTTTGCTTTTCTTTTTCAAGATTTTTTTGGCTATTTGGGGTCTTTTGAGGTTCTATACAGATTGTAGGATTGCTTCTTCTAGCTCTGTCAAAAAAATGATGGTATTTTGATTGTATTAAATGTGTAGATTGCTTTGTGTAGTATAGATGCTTTAACAATATTTGTTCTTCTGGGGAGCTTGGGTGGCTCAGTTGGTTAAGTGTCCAACTCTTGATCTCAACTCAGGTCTTAATCTCACGGTTTGTGAGTTTGGGCCCTGTATAGGGCTCTGTGCTAATGGTGCACGTCCTGTTTGATTCTGTCTCTCCTTCTTTTCTTCCCTTGTGCTTGTGCTCGCTCTGAAAATAAATAAATAAACTTAAAAAAAAGCCAATATTTATTCTTCCAATCCATGAACATGGGATGCTTTTCCATTTATTTCTTTTGTTTTGTTTCCTGAGAGAGAACAGGGGAGAGGTGGAGGGAGAAGAAGAGAGAGAATCTTAAGATCTTAAACAGTCCCCATGCTTAGTGTGGAGCCCTACATGGGGGCTCAGTCTCACTACTGTGAGATCATGATCTGGGCCAAAATCAAGAGTTGGATGCTCAACTGACTGAGCCACCCACTCGCCCCTGTTTTTCCATTTCTTTGTGTGTCATCTTCAATTTCTTTCATAAGCGTTCTGTCGTTTTCAGAGTACAGATCCTTTATGTCTTTGGTTAGGTTTATTCCTAGGTAACCTATGGATTTTAATGCAATTGTATATGGGATACCTTCCTTGATTTCTCTTTCTGCTGATTCATTATTTGTGCATAGAAATGCAACAAATCTTCTGTATGTTGATCTTGTATCCTGTGACTTTACTGAACTTGTGTATCAGTTCTGGCAAGTTTTTGGTGGAGTCTTTCAGGTTTTCTACGTAGAGTATCATGTCATCTGCAAATAGTGAAAGTTTGACTTCTTCCTTGATGATTTCGATGCCTTTTATTTCTTTTTGTTTTCTGGTTCCTGAGAGTAGGACTTCTAGTACTATGTTAAATAACAGTAGTGAGAATGGACATCCCTGTCTTGTTCCTGACCATAAAGAAAAAGCTCTCTGTTTTCCCCATTGAGGATGATATTAGCTGTGTTTTTTTCATATATGGCCTTTTTGATGTTGAGGTATGTTCTATCTGTCCCTACCATGTTGAGAGTATTTATCAAGAATGGATGTTGTCCTTTATCAAGTTCTTTTTCTTCATCTATTGAGAGGATCATATGGTTCTTATCCTTTCTTTTATTAATGTGATATATCATGTTGATTGATTTGCAACTATGTAACACTCTTGCACCCAAGAATAACTCCCACTTGCTTGTAGTGAATAATTTTTTAAATGTGTTGTTGGATTCAGTTTGCTAGTATTTTACTGAGAACTTTTGCATACATGTTCATCAGGAATATTGGCCTGTGGTTCTCTTTTCAGTGGAGTCTCATCTGGGTTTGGTATCAAGGTATTCTGGCATCATAGAATGAATTTGGAAGTTTTTCTTCCTTTTCTTTTTTTCCTTTTAGATTTGTTTGAGAAGAATAATATTGACTCTTTGTTTGGTCTACCAAACTCTATGTTTGGTAGAGTTCACCTGTGAAGCCACCCAGCCCTGGACTCCTGTTGTGGGATGTTTTTTGATTACTGATTCAGTTTCATTGCTAATTATCAGTCTCTTCAAGCTTTCTATGTCTTCTTGTTTCAGTTTTGGTAGTTATATGTTTGTAGGAATTTATCCATTTTTTCCCAGTTGTCCAATTTGTTGGCATATGATTTTTCATTATATTCTCTTATAAATGTATTTCTATAGCATTGGTAGTTATTTATCTTTTCTCATCTGTGATTTTATTTATTTGGGTACTTTCTGTTTTCTTTTTGATAAGTCTGCCTAGAGGCTTATCAATTTTATTAATTTTTTCAAAGAACCAGCTCCTGGTTTCATTGATCTGTTCTATTGTACTTTTAGTTTTTATATAATCTACTTCTGCTGTAATCTTTATTATTTCCTTCCTTCTGCTGGCAGTAAGCATCTTTTGTTGTCTTTTTTCTAGCTTCTTTAGGTATAAGGTTAGGGTGTTTATTTGAGATTTTTCTTTCCTTTTATGTGGGCCCATATTGCCATATACTTCTCTCTTAGGACCACTTTTGCTGCATTCCATTGGTTTTGGACCTTTGTGTTTTCATTTTCATTTGTTTTCATGTGTTTTTTTAAAATTTCTTTTTTGATTTCCTGCTTGACCCATTCATTGTTTGGGAGCATGTATTTTTGGTCTTTCCAAATTTTTTTTTCTTGTGGTTGACTTCTAGTTTCATAGCGTTGTGGTCAGAAAAGGTACTTGGTATGATTTCAATCCTTTTGTTATTTGTTGAGGCCTGTTGTGACCTAACATGTGATCTATTCTGAAGAATGTTCCATGTACTCTAAAAAAGAATGTGTATTCTGTTGTTTTAGGGTGGAATGCTCTAAATATATCTGTTAAGTCCATCCAGTCCAGTGTGTCATTTAAAGACATTATTTTATTGTTTATTTTCTGTTTAGATAATCTCTCCATTGATGTCAGTGGGGTGTTACAGTCCCCACTATTACTGTGTTATTATCAATTAGTTCTTTTATGTGTGTTACTAATTGTTTTGTATATTTGGTTGCTCTCCTGTTGGGTGCATAAATATTTAAAATTGTTATATGTTTTTGTGGATTGCCTCCTTTATGATTATATAATGCCCTTTGTCTCTTTTTACAGTCTTAAAGTCTAGCTTGTCCTATATAAGTATTGCTATTCTAGCTTTCTTTTGACACTCATTTGCATGAAAAGTGTTTCTCCACCCCCTCTCTTTCAATCTGCAAGTATCTTTAGGTCTAAAATGAATCTCTTGAAGGGAACATATAGATGGACTTTGTTTTTGTTTTTTTATCCATTCTTTTTTTTTTTTTCAACGTTTATTTATTTTTGGGACAGAGAGAGACAGAGCATGAATGGGGGAGGGGCAGAGAGAGAGGGAGACACAGAATCGGAAACAGGCTCCAGGCTCTGAGCCATCAGCCCAGAGCCTGACGTGGGGCTCGAACTCACGGACCACGAGATCGTGACCTGGCTGAAGTCGGATGCTTAACCGACTGCGCCACCCAGGCGCCCCTTTTTATCCATTCTGATATCCAATATCTTTTGATTGAGCATTTAGTCCATTTACATTCAAAGTAATTATTGACAGATGTGTATTTATTGCCATTTTATTACTTGTTTTGTCATTGTTCTGGCGATTTTCTCTGATCCTTTTTTGTCTTTGTCACTGTTGATTACTCCTTTGCACTCAGAATCCCCTTTAATATTTCTTGCAGGGCTGGTTTAATGGTCACAAACTCCTTTTAGTTTTTGTTCATTTGGGAAACTCTTTATCTCTCCTTATCTTCTGAATGATAGCCTTGCTTGATAGAGGAATCTTGGCTGCAGAGTTTTCCCATTCATCACTTTGAATATATCATGCCACTCCCTTCCAGTTTGCCAAGGTTCTGTTGAGAAATCTCCAGCTAACCTTATGGGTTTCCCTTCATAAATTAAGGACTTCTTTTGTCTTGCTGGTTTTAAGATTTTTTTCTTTATCCCTATATTTTGTAAATTTAATTACAATATGTCTTGGTGTTGCCTGCTGCTTTTGCTGATTTTCATGAGAGTTCCTTGTGCCTCTTGAATCTGGATGTCTGTCCTCAGATTAGGGAAGTTTTCTGCTATTACCTATTTAAATAAATAAATTTTCTATCCCTTCTTCTCTTCTTCTTCTGAGACTCCTATAATATAAATGTTAACTTCTTTTGATGGAGTCACTGAGTTTCCTAAGTCTATTCTCGTGTTGCATAATTCTTCTTTCTCCTTTTTTTTTCAGCTCCATTATTTTCCATTATTTTGTCTTCTAGGCCATGAATTATTTCCTCTGCTTTTCCAGCCTGCTTTTCATTGCATCAAGCCTATTTCCAATCTCGCTTATTGTATTCTTCATCTCTGATTGATCTTTTTTTTTTTAATTCTTTTATACCTGTGGTAAGGATCTCACTTACATCTTCTTTTCTCAAGCCTAGTGAGTATCTTTATAATTGTTGCTTTAAATTCTCCATCAGACATGTTACTTATATCTGTTTTGCTTAGATTCTGGCCATAGCCTTATCTTGTTCTTTCATTTGGGTTAAAATATACTGTTTTGTCATGTATCTCTGTCCTTGCTTTCTTCTCTGTGTTAGCAAAGCCAGTTATGTCTCCTGTTCCTGAAAGTAATGGCCTTATCAAAAAGAGGTCATGTATTGCCCAGAGCCTGGAACTTCAGGGAGTGTCTCATGTGTGTGCTGCTTGCTCTTTGCTGTTGTGTTTTGGCTCTTCTGTTTTTAGACCAGTTGTCTGCAGAAGCTCTCCTTGTCTGCTGTGGGCAATATTTGGTCCCTGGCCTGAATGTGGTGAGTTATAACCAGGTGTGCTCTGGTCTACTTATAAAATGAGACCTGACACTACTTGCACCAGAGCTGAGGCCCTGCAGAACTCTCTGATCAAGACATGGTGTGACATAAGTGTGTGCTGATCTTCTGAGGGAGGGGCCTACCATGCGGAGACTGAGACAGGCTTGACTGAGAAGGACAATGCTGCCAGACTGTAGGAGGATAGGGCTTAGTGTAAGCAAGTTAGGCTGCCAGTGTCAATCCCATGCTCCTTCCTACAGGTGGCTCTGTGTTTATGCTGTAGGGTGGGGGATAGAAGTGGCACCAGTCAGCTCCTTTGTTCCCAGAGAGGTGTCTCTGTGAATGCTGCCTCTCAAGGATGTGCTCCCAGAAGACCAAATAATCTCTTCCCATTTGCTCCAGGTGTTTCGGAGGTCACTGTTCCCATGCTAGACCATGCTTCCCCTGGGTTGTCTGCCTGGCTCTTCTTCAGGAGCAGCACAGTGTCCTTCAGGATCTATCCCAGCCAAGCTTGCTGACCTTTAAAACTCCAGGCTTTAAGCCACACGGTTTGCAAGAACTCATGAAATTCAGCCCCTTTCGTTTTCCAAGCCAGTGGCTTTTGGGGAAATGTTCTCCTTTTGTTTCCCCTGTATGCTCTTTTCTTTTTCTGTCTCTCTCTGTCTTTCTCTCTCTGTCTTTCTCTCTCTCTCCCTCCCCCTCCCTCCTCCTGTCCCCCTTTTCCAGGACCCTGGGTCCCTTTCCTCAGCACCTGTGATCCATTACTCCCCTGACACATATCTCTGTATTCCTACTTTCTTTAGTATGATCTCACCATTTAGTTGTAGAGTGTATTCTTTCAGTCTTTAGGTTGATTTCTAGACAAGCATATTTCAAAATAGACCTCCATTCTTATTTTGATTGTCCTGTTCTATCATTTCCATATATTAAACGGAGAAATAGTCATGATTTTTAAATTACATTGTTCATTCCCACCAATGATTGAAAGATCGTGGCATGCCATCTATAATAGCTCAAATATGCCTCAGGCTAAAGTGAATACCACAAAAAATAGTATTTACTTTTAAAGTACATTTATAAATTCAGTACAATTCTATGTTAATAAACTGCACTCATTGCAAACTGTGAAAACATTGCTTTAAACTTACTCTAAGAAGAGGAATTGGCATTTGCATTCAAGTCATTTGCATTAAGGGGATCTTTAAATGCCTAAACAGAAGCACTGAAGAGTATTTCAAAAAGGTAGCACTGTTCAGCCACAGGATTGGATCTAGAAATGGGTTTTTTTCTTTAAGGATCAGTGTATGCATTAAACAATTAAAGAGCTTAACACTAAAGCATTATAAAATCTCCTAACACTAGGACAAATTCTCAGATGTTAGTTTGCTCTAGAATTACCTTAAGATGATGTCATTATTGTCCATGGTAGTGGCGTTGAGGGTGGAAGTCTGAATCCCCATAACATAGGAGTGGAAAGCAGAACTGTTACTGTGTTAACATTTGTTGAGTTGTATATGGTGTGTATCCTATATATCGAGATGTCAAATTAGAAGAATTTAGAGAAATTGTGAATGTATATAACATAAATAATAATGGAGGGAATCAGAGTATTTGGCTCAGAGTGAAAAAGAAAACAAAGCTTTTGTTTGCAGTTTAATTCAAACATTTAAAGGATTATCATGAGGAAGCAATAAATGTTCTTAGTACTTCCACAGGATGATGCATAAACATTCTAAACAAGGCAGATTTGGAGTCGACATAAGTCCCAGCTTTTAATTAAATGTATCCAGTCATGAATGTTGGGATTTTATATGTGATATTTTGGCATACAGCGGTAGATTCATTGTGAAGCTAATGAAGCTTATGCTTTACTCATCTTAACCTCACCAGTGGGTTCAAAGGACCTGAGGTTAATTTTGTAATTCTAGTTTTATATTATTTTTCTTAACATGATTCTTCAAATATCAACATTTTGGGCTCAACAGAAACTTTAATCTTTCTCTTCTTGGGTGGCAATAGGCCTCCATATTTTGTATCATCCTTTCCACTTGTAAGACTCTGCATTCTTAAAAATTTGCTACTCTTTTTTCATTGACTTCTTTTATTATATATAATGTATTGACCAGACACCCTCTATTATACCTGGGTTTGTGAGAATTAGCACTGTAAGCATAATTTGCCTCCCATTCATCATAGAGCATGCCATACCCAGTGACAGTAAATATTGGGGTACAATTTGACACTTCTTTTCCCTCTCAAATGGTGTATCTGAGTACACATGAATAATTAGGGATATAATTTAAATATCTGGTTTAATCTAGAATTTTAGACAACTGTAAAAATAGGGAAGAATAAAACATTGGGTACTCTAATGCTTAAGTATAATCACACATGCATATGCATTGTTTACCTGTAAAACATGAAAGAAAAAATATTTGTTTTCATTAATTTTAGTGCATTTGACAGCTTTCTTTTGTATGAATATATTTTTCTGTAATTTTAGAAGGAAAATACTGACAAATACTGCAAACACAAATGTTATTCTCTTCCAAATATCATGTTTTCCTAATGTTAACAAAAAAAAATACACAATTATACTTTGGAAATTAAGGGGCATAGGGTTCCTTTTAACTATGTCTGGGAAGTTCCAATGACTAATTCATTAGGTTCAGAAATGATTGATTAAGAGATGGATAAAATGGCTAGTTGAGTTCATAGCATAAGGGATCAATATAGAAAAATAATACAGTGGAACTTTTTAGAAAAAAAAATGGCATTGAGGAAGAGAACAGTAAAATCAAGGCTGTATAGTGAAGAACTCTGTATAGTGCTTTATAGTGGAAGAAAAACACATTTTCACAAACATTTGGTAATAACAAATAAATTAGAAATGAACTCCAGTTGCAAGGGATGTGATTTGTGAACCCACATTTTAAATCCTTTCTTACTGTAAATCTCAACATAATGGACAACGTGGACATGTGACATCTCTAATAATGAACAGAATGCCGTGCCAAATTGATTCGTTTTAGGACAATGCTATAAAAAAAGCAGCAGCAATAAGAAAGTATGATGAGTGATCCATAAGTCTGAAAACTTTAGATTTAATCGTTTCATGATTAGAAGCAATGACTACGGTTCTGCCAAACATTGTTTTGAACTGGTAGTATATCCATGAAAAACATTTCTAGTGAGATAAAAGTATGGTATAATTGATTCAGAAGTATAACTGAATAGCATAAAAGTAAGTAGAGGATTAACAATGCCCATCTCCTTAAAAATGTTTTAAAATGTTTTGCAAAACAAACAAACACAAAAAACTAATGGCAAATCCATCGATGAGGAATATTTAGTTATCATAATGGATATTTAGTTATCTATGAAATAGGGAGTAGGGATCATTGAAGGGAAAACATTTCCCATTTAAACTGCCAAGATCTAACATTAAAAGACTTTTTGAGGGAATTCTTGCATATTAAATCAATAATAAAAGTTTTCAAGACAGCTGAGCCTAATTTTGAATGGATTTCAGAAGTATTTAGAAAATTAAATACGCTGGTTATTGTTGCAAAAGATTTACCATGAAAAGAAGCATCCTCTATTTCATCCAAAGGAGAAAATTTCTCTAAAAAAGATCACTTATTGGGGACCACTGAGTTATTCAGACAGGCAAATCACATCCTCCCCCAGGAACCAATGTGTCACCTGACCTTCTTGATCCTCCAGAGCCTGCCTCCAACAAGTCCCTGGTTATTCACCCTGTTTCCAGATACAACTTCTGCATTGCCCTTCACAGCTTTCGGTGTCCTCTTGGACTGTGAGTATATGTGAATAATAAACTGCTATCAGTAACATCTGTCCAGTGTCAGGTGTCGTGTGTTTGGGCCACCTCTGTAGCCATAGGGTAGAAATCTCTCCTCACCAGTGGTATGAAAAGAAGGCAATAAGAGCAAATAAAAAGTATTGGTGCTTTTATGATATGAAATTTATTTCAGGTACAGAATCTCACTGACATTACATATACAGGAAATAATATTTCAGCTTGTTTTATAATTTGTGATCCCTTTCCAGAAACTTAGAAAGTAGATTCTAAGTCGTAGGGCATACTTTATAAGTGATGTACTGAAACTCAGTTAATATATGAGGTGGAGTCACTTGCAGAATAAATTATCCAGAAGGGTATAGATTACAGGTCTTCTCACTTCAGAGCCTGTTTTCTTTCTGTCATGCTGAATTGCCAGAATAATACAGGGATCTTACTATAATGTAAAAATCCATTTTCAGGAATAATCTAACACCAAACATGTATTTCACATGTTTCTTTATTTTGCACTAAATTCCTTCCCTTTGGACTTTCTCACCATTATCCACAGCAAAGTCAGTTGGAGTCTTGTTTTAGTCAAGAACGCCTGCCTGCTACATAGAATTTTCTCTGAGACGGTAATCAAAGAGAACCTTGAGATGACTCTTCCTTTAGTCCACCATCTCTCTGGTATGGTTCTACAGAAATATCATTTATTTTTCTCATATTCAACCAAGATACAAATACAATTCAAGTGCATACAATTGCTAATCTTCATTCTGTTCCCATTCTCATTAAAATTTCTGATCTTGCAGTGTTCCAGATTCTGGTTATTTGAAGGGTAGAAAAACTAGAAATGTAGCCTATCTTCATGATAAAGCAAATTAGTATTGAAAACTGAGTATACTTGATCTCTAAATAAAAAGTTTGAAATGTCTTTCATTTCCTTTTAAATGGGGCATTTGTTTTTTGCTTCTTTTGTTATTAGTATTTATATACTGTCATGAAAGTTAGGGTAGAAAAATGAGTAATTAAAAAAGACCAGCCAACAATTAAGCAAAATGTAACTACTTTTGACCTATCTTTAAAAAACAAAATCTATCTTTATGATTGGACAGCATTATGGATTATTTTCTTTTAATTTTATTTTGTATTTTTTAAAATTTACATCCAAATTAGTTAGCATATAGTACAAAATGATTTCAGGAGCAGATTCCTTAGTGGCCCTTACCCATTTAGCCCACGCCCCCTCCCACAAACACTCCAGTAACCCTCAGTTTGTTCTCCATATTTATGAGTCTCTTCCGTTTTGTCCCCCTCCCTGTTTTTATATTATTTTTGTTTCCCTTCCCTTATATTCATCTGTTTTATCTCTTAAAGTCTTCATATGAGTGAAGTCATATGATATTTGTCTGTCTCTGACTAATTTCACATAGCATAATACCCTCCAGTTCCATCCACGTAGTTGCAAATGGCAAAATTTCATTCTTTTTGAAAGCCGAGTAATACTCCATTGTATATATATACCACATATTCTTTATTCGTTCATCCATTGATGGACATTTGGGCTCTTTCCATACTTTGGCTATTGTTGATAGTGCTGCTATAAACATGGGGGTGCATGTGTCCCTTCGAGACAGCATACCTGTGTCCCTTGGATAAATGCCTAATAGTGCAATTGGTGGGTCGTAGGGTAGTTCTATTTTTAGTTTTTTGAGGAACCTCTATACTGTTTTCCAGAGTGGCTGCACCAGCTTGCATTCCCAAGGATTTCATTCTTTTTGATTGCCGAGTAATACTCCATTGTATATATATACCACATCTTCTTTATCCATTCTGGATTATTTTCAATGTATGTCTTTCTGAAATATTTATTTTATTATGGATGCCAATGGTTGATTTCACTATGATATATTATAAACCACCTTAGTGAGATATAAATTAATGGGGTATAAATTATTTTGAATTTTTAAGGGATATTATTACTGAAGTTAGCCATAAAATTGCATGATTATGGTATGTTGATGAAAATGAATTATTCACTTGATATAGTGGTGTACCCCTCATGAGCCTCAAAATACAAAAATAAAAATTTGTTTGATTTTCTTATAAATGTGTTTTTTTAAAGGGTTATACAAATTTGCTTATGTTCTGTCTTCTTAACTATGTACCCATCGAATTCAGTTTCACGTTTGCTTTCCTGACTGTTGACTAGGTCCTGCAGTTCCATCTAGGTATGGTCATTTTCCACCCTTATCAGCTCTGACCTGTCCCATTTTGGTCATGTTGTTACCTCCACCTTAAGTTTATTGGCTTAGTGCTCACTAGGAGAGTTAAGGGCAAATTTTGAGGATTTTGAGGAGGGGTATATCTTATGAATGTTCTGGCAATTGCACTGGTACCTGTACTTGGGGTTATGTTGCCCTCACCTCCAGTGATGGGATGGAGGTTTTGTTACCAGCCAGATGGCGGACAATGCATTTCTCAAATCCCATTCCATCATCTCCATTTTCAGACACTGCCTGGGCACACACCGCTATTGGGTTGGAGTCCCTGGAATAGCGGGATTAGGAAGCAGGAAGTGTTTTAGGGAGTACACTCAGGCTTAATCCTTGTGAAGGTGAAGACAGGACAATGGGGATGCGGAAGAGTAGTGATTCAGTTTTAAGAGGCCCCAACCAACCCGACTAAGAAATCAGAAGCTGATGTAACTCTTTACACATGTCTTGAGTTGGAACTAAGAATCCAAGCCATTATACTCTTGCATAGGTCTGTCATTGGTTTCTAGATTTGAAGTTGGATGAGGCAGTTCTCTTCAGTTGATGCATTCCCTCAGCTTCCTTGAAGGAAGCTGACAGCTGCATGCTTTCCCTTGGCAGTGTTTCCTGTAGCTGAGGGACTGAAAGTCCTTCATTCTTTAGGGTGATGTGGGCAGTGCCTCATGTCATAGTCCACATGGGTTATTAAATGTTTGTCCATATAATGGGTTTTACTGAAACCTATATTTCATCATGTTCATCATTTTTAAAAATTATTTATTGACCATTCAAGGGTTCTTTGAATTGTAGTTTGGAAATAATTGCACATTTTATATTGGATTCTTTTATTTTTGTGTTAAAATGAAGGACCACATACTACCTATAGCTATATACAGTCTTATTTTTCCTAATATTAAAGAGAGGCTTCTGACATATCAATGTTAAGTATGATGTGGATGTCAATTTTGGTAGAAGCCATTTAAGGAGATTGCCTTTTATTACTAAAAATAGCAGGATGTCTTATTATGAATATTATTAAGTTTCACTGGAAGATTTTTGTATACCTATTAAAATCACAATATGTGTTTTCTACTTTAATCTGATGTTATGGTGAATTACATTTATTGATCTCTTAGTGGTAAACTACCTTAACATTTCTGGGATAGTTGTTCATGATTAGTTTTTTCAAAATATAGTAATGTCTTAAATTTTGCTTATACTCTCTTTAGAATTTTAGAATCTTTTATTATTGAAATTAAAAGATATTCTTTTTTTTTTCTTCAAGGATTATAAATGTTTGGCATTCAATAGATATCTCTTACAAAATTTTCTGGGCCTGATGGATTTTGCAGGGTATAGAGTAGAGTTGTATTCCTACTGTTTCTATTGATTCAATTTTGTAGTGGTTAAAGGTCTACTCAAATTTTTCTTTTTTTTTTCCCTTGAGACACTTTGTAGTAATTGTATGTATGTGTGCATGTTGGGGGGCAGGAGTGGAATGTTGCTTCTAATTTAACAATTTCTTTACCTGAAGTTGTCCATAGGATTCTTTCATCATTTAGAAATCCTCAAATGGATCTGTGTTATGATCTCCTTTTAGCTTCTAAAACTATTATTTTATCTTTCTCTATATTTTTCTTGATCAGTCCTAAAATATTTTTTTTCATTTTATTGGTCCTTACAAATTACTAAATATAGGCTTTATTGATCCTTTCTATTTTGTTTTCATTCTCACTATTCTCTGTTATCTTTATATTTTATTTCTTCATATAGTATTTAGGTCTATTCTATTTTTTCTAACATCTTAAGTGGGATGCTAGGCTTATTAAGGGGCAATCTTTCTCTTTTGCTATAAACATTTAATGTTGATAATATCTCTATAGTGTATATTATCTTGTAAACTTCTTTGTGGTGAATTTAAAATTTTTGTTTTCAACGTTTATTTATTTTTGGGACAGAGAGAGACAGAGCATGAACAGGGGAGGGGCAGAGAGAGAGGGAGACACAGAATCGGAAACAGGCTCCAGGCTCCGAGCCATCAGCCCAGAGCCTGACGCGGGGCTCGAACTCACGGACCGTGAGATCGTGACCTGGCTGAAGTCGGATGCTTAACCGACTGCGCCACCCAGGCGCCCCTTTGTGGTGAATTTTAATCTTTATCAATATATAGTGACTACTCCTATGCCTAAAAATTCCATTGTGCCTTAACAAAGCCATACCAGCATTTGCTTACTAGGTCTTTGCCCGCTCTTTTTGCCTCTATCCATCCTTTTACTTGCCAGACCTCTGCATTTTGCTATGTTAGATTGCTTACTAACAGCATAAAACTGGATTTTGTTTTGTCTTTTAAATCTGTTGTGAAATATGCCAGTGAAATACAGTTTTTTCATTTGTATTTACATTTCATTTAAACTCCCAATTCAACATATTTGAATTTTATATTTCCCTCTTATCCTCCCTTTTCAATACTTATTTTTCTTTCTTTTTAATTTTCTTATGTTGTCACATAAGAAACATTTTTATTTTTAACTCTGCATTTTCCTGCTACTTGATTATTTTTAATCTTTTAGTGATTACCCATTGGATTTTTATATTTATTTGATCTACTTCTGTCTCAAGATAATTTCTCTATTCCTTCCCCAAACATACAGGACTTGAGAACAATGCTTCTCAAGCTGTCCGTGGTAAATAATTTTTTTTTTCAAATTTTCCAATTCTTCATGGACTGATAGATCAGTAAAATAAAATGGGCACATGTTACTAGAAGAGTGAAATGATAAAATGTACACTAAATGCAAGCCTATCTTTTGATTGCTACTAGATTTAACAGACATAAAATTATTCTGTCAAAATGCTTTTAAAGTTTCTAAACTCTTACTCTCAATTTCAGTGTATTTCTTGTCACAGATCAGTACAAGACAGTTTGTGGACTGGTACTAATCGTGTAATGTAGTTTCAATGTAACTGGCTTAGAATATTTTAATTGGAATCTGTTCCTTCTCCTTCTTTTATTTATTTTTTTTATTTTAAAAAAGTTTTTAAAAATGTTTTTATTTATTTTTGAGACAGAGAGAGACAGAGCATGAGCAGGGGAGGGGCAGAGAGAGAGGGAGACACAGAATCCAAAGCAGGTTCCAGGCTCTGAGCTGTCAGCACAGAGCCCAATGCGGGACTCAAACTCACAGACTGTGAGATCATGACCTGAGCTGAAGTCGGGGCGCTTAACTGACTGAGCCACCTAGGCACCCTGTTCCTTCTCCTTCTTATAGAATTATTGTCAGGTATGAGATATAATTTTAGTCCACCTTGATTTATTATCCTCATATTACTATTATTTAAACTATATCGTATAGTCAGCATTTCTTTAGTTATTCATATATTTCTCAATTTCATAGCCTACCTTTTTTTCTTTCTTTTTTTAATCTCAGATTTTCCTTTTCTGATCCAATTTATCATTGTGAAATAATCTTGTAAGATTTCCTTCAGTGAGGATAGGTTAGTGGCAAGTTCTTTGTTTGTCTCAAATGTCTTAATTTCTTCTAAAATCTTTAGTGATAGTTTAGCTTGGTATCTAATCCTAATTTGATAGCTTTCTTCTCCCACCACCCTTTTCTCAGGACCTTGAGGATATTATTATTCCACTGTCTACTTATATTCATTGTGATGTTGCAGATTTTGTAAGTAATTTTTCTTTTTAGCTACTTTTAAGTTTTTCTTCCTGCACTTGATATTTTAAAATATGTTTATAATGTATCTAGGTGTGGATTTCCTATTGTTTATTTTTCATGGAAGGACATGTATTTCCTGAGCCAAAGTATTCTTTTTCATCAATTCTGTCAAATTCTCATTCACTGTATTTGCCAGTATTGTCCTCTTATTTTCTATTGTCTTCTGTGAATCATATTAGAAAAATTTGAGACATTTCTATTCTATCCTCCTTGTCTTATAGCTTCTGTCTTTTCTTTTGAATTTGAATCTTTTGGATTTCTGTGATGCTGAATAGCACTTGTGGTGCCACTTTTATTAAACTTTTATGACTTTGGACTGTGAGTTCAGTTTTGGTGGTCTTTATCTGTGAAAATCATAAAGGACTATGTATTTCAGCTATATTTTCAAAAATAATATTTTAGGGGTGCCTGGGTGGCTCAGTTGGGTTAGCATCTGACTTTGGCTCAGGTCATGATATCTCAGTTTGTGAGTCCAAGCCCCAAATCGGGCTCTGTGCTGACAGCTCGGAGCCTGGAGCCTGCTTCGGATTCTGTGTCTCCTTGTCTCTCTGCCCTCCCCCTGTTCACGCTCTCTCTGACTCTCTCTCTCAAAAATAAACATTGAAAAACTAAAAATAATTAAAAATACTATTTAAAATCTAGGGGTGTTTCTTGCAGTTAGGTGACTTTCTTTCATGTGGTGTTTCAGATACTTGGGCTCCTTCCCACCCAGGGGCCGGCCAACCATGGAAAAGAAATGATACACACCATTTTCATCAAACTCCTTCGTTGGGAGTTAGGCCCATAACCACATGTGGATGCAAAAGAAGCCTAAGAAACACTCCCTTTCCAGTCAGGGCTATATCTAATGAAGATTGCACATTACAGTAGGGGAAACTGTCATTGTTGATATACGGATACTTATCTCTGTGACAGATGTTTTATACATGATATTGCCTGTGCCGGGACGTTTTCCCTCACTTAGGCTCTCTATCTCACACGGTTTTGTGTTTTTTCACCCAATCACAATCTAGAAGAGCCTTTCCAGATTAAGTGAGGGCCTGGTTTCATAAAAATAACCTAATAAATCTTTCATCCCTTCTTAGCACTTATAAAATTGTAATTGATTTAATGTCTATGAAATTGTTTCCTCAACCTCTAATTCCCTTACTTAAAACAAACTCTGTAAAGGAAGAGCTCATATCTCTCCCTCTCCTGTACCCTTTTCCCCCATCATGATATTACTAGTTCTTTAGTGTCTGGCAAGTTGTGAACAGACAATAACCATGTGTGAATGAATGAATGAATGAATGAATGAATGAATAAAAAAGGTTTGTATAAAATAATCAACCATGTATAGTGGAAACCATAACATTGAATATCATCAAGCCCTTAAATGCTTAGTGTGTATAAGTAAGTTAATCCACAAGGTATTTATGAAGATTGGCTCAACAGAGAAGGTTCTGTGACAAAGCCAAATACATATTCTTTATCATTAGGCATCTCATATCTACTGGAAGAGTGAGGGCGTGAGGCATTCCTAGGTTAGAATATTAAAACTCTCCTATAAAAAAATTAAAATTAGTAAATATAGGTTATGAGTATGCCAAGATATGTCAGCTGTGATGATGCCACAAATATTATTTTAGTCTTCAAATTAGAGACATACATGATTTCTTATACCTGGGAACATTTCCTGCCTTATCGAAAGAGTAAAACTCATTCCATTTGGATGGCCCACAAATGAAATATCATACAATTAAATATGCATTTGGTTCTACATTTATTAGTATCTAAACTGTTAAATGGAGGGTTTTTATGTGATCATTCATTCTCTCCCATTTCAAGTATTTTGAGATCAAAGGTGTTTATTTTTCCCCTTTGAAATATAATAAAATAAAATGATGTACTTCTTAAAGCAGATAAAATGAGTATCAAGGTATAGTTGCACTAAAGATAGTAATATGTCAAATATGTGTTAGTATATTTTCTTCAAAAATGTTTAAAAAGCCCTGATACCTAATACTTTTATAATCTTTTATTTTTACTTCCTTTTTAAAGTTTTTCCGTCATTGTTTTTTTCAATAGGTTTCCTGGCTTCTCTTCAGAGCTCCTGACATTCATGCTGCTAGATTCCTCCTGACCAGGTAAAAAGAAGTCAGTGAACTTATTTGAACTTTTGAGATAGAAACTTATTTTTGTTGAAATATATGCATGCATTCTATCTGGACTCCTTAACATACATATATCATTATTCATCAGTGTTGTATTCTTCATCTTAAGTTAGTCGTTGATAAATGGCTGCTTATTGCTGCTTCGTTTTTTCACTTTTGTGGTTTTGCTTTATTTATTTTTTTTTCCTTAACCATTCAGGTTGGCTGTGAATTATATCAGGAGAGCAGCCTTTTAGTAATCAAGGTCAATAGGAATCTCTACTTCTAATAAGTCATATAAAGCCTTTGCTGTGTGCTATTCCACAGGGCAGAGTAGAAGCTGTTTTATTGACCAGCCTTTCCTAAGGGGGCCTTGTAGCATTTGCAATTTTTGCCCTCAGGGGCTGGTAGAAGAGACCTCTGATACTCTTTTAATCAGTACCAGAATCAGCAATTAACCTATAACTGTAGCTGGTGTCCTAGAAATGAGGCAGTGTAATCTTTTCTCATTACTTCTTATGGGAAAATTGCTTTTGACATATGTGCTTTAAGGTTGCTCACACTTTTCAAGAAATATCCCTTTAGCCTATGTCAATCAGTACACATATTACCTCTTCCATAGATGGTCACATTTCAGCTTATCTGACCTAAACTGTTCCGCATTGTATCTCGCCTTTATGCTTTTAAGGGTGCCCTGTGCATATTTCTATCAGAATACTTCTCACAGTGTTATATAATCATCATTTTACTCCCTTGACTGTAAATCTTTTGAGATTAGAGAGCATTTATCTTGATAATTCATTTCCTAGGAAAGTGATTGGTTATTCATTAATAATGGCATTTCAGATCAAACTTAGTAACCAAAATAGTCTCTGTACAATGAAGAGTGCCTAGCACATAGTTATCTCTCAGTAAATATTTTTTGAATATGATTCTCAATAATAACCTAATGTACAATACTTCTTTTATGATGGGCACAGTTCCAAGTGTATTTATATTAATTCAAGTAACCCTCAAAACTACCTTAACAGGAACAGCTATTATTTTCTCCATTTTACAGATGGGTAACTGATGCAGGAAAGGGTGAGTAGATTTCCAAATGGCACACAGCCAGGAAGTGAATGTGCCATAAGTCAAATCTGGTCAGTCTGGCTCCCAAGTCCATCCCCTTAACATTGCTGTAGGATAAAGCTTCCCCAGAAAGAAATGACTTGCTAAGGAAACATTTTCACATATGAGAGGAAGAAATATTTATACTTACACAAAAGACTGATGCTAAGTATAAATATATGCTTCTATAGGTTATATAAGAGGTAAAGGGAAATGTATTATTTGCATTCATTTACATTTTCTATGAAACAAAACTGTATATCATTTTTCCAGAGAACACTGTGAATAAAATTAAGCCTCTTTACATTTTATATCTGGAATTAAAAAACCTAGTGTATAATTAGAAGTGATGAAAAGACTTTCAATTCTTAATGTTGGACTATTATAAGTTTTGGGTAGTATCTAAATTAATATTACCATGATAATAAAATACTATAAGAGAATGAAGATATGCATCATCAAAATTTTCTCATTAATGAATAGTGTTTTAAGCTCTCATACTAATGAAATGGGGCTTAGGATAAAAACACATCAGGAAATAGTCAGTATACTTTTGATAATTAAATAAAAGATCTATGTAATAGTAGACTGTGATACATTTTGTAATTCACTTTAAAACCTTTTATTTTCATAAGGCCTTGAGATACAATTCCAATTGCATTAGGAAACATTTACAAAATTTAGTTTAAAATATGTTACCTTAAAGTTTGTAATATACCTCAAAAAATGGAAGAAAGCTTATAGAGACACCCAAAAACTGAGTTTGAGATATGTGTTAATCTGGCATGTGTATGTTCCTGGGATATATATTCTGGTTAAAAACTGGGTTTATTGCATAAACTCATTCACTGCATAGAATTCTAAAGAAAAAAAATCAGCCTTTAAATTTGGCTTTAGGAATTATTTCAGGAGGATTCATGGTGCCATTAATATTGTTCTCCTGCTGAAATTTAAATTTTTGTGTGCAATTATCTGAGTTCTCTAAATTTGAAGATAAAACTACTTGAAGCTGATTCCTAATTTTACACATGGTGTTTGTTTTAAAATTTTACTGAAATTGGCAACTTATTTTACATTAAACTACCTTATTTCATTATAGGCAAACGTAAGTAGATGTACTCTTAATATAAAATTAGAATGATGTATTTATTCAGATGTAGGACATTATTCCTGTCTTTCCTACACGCTAGCTAGCTTCAAGTAATTCTCTTTCCCTCTCTCTTCTACCCTCTCTCTGTATTATTTCAAGCTTGTATTTTAGATTTATGGAAAGTTTCATTAAATTACTTGGATTATTTTCATTTTGTTTTTTTTGTGTGTGTGGGGGGTATATATTTGAGTTTAAGATACAAAGAGTGATCCCACTCTTTGAGTACCTCTAGTGAGGTACCACTAACACTACCACTTTTAGATTTCACTTTGAATTACAGGTTCAAAAACTTACAGGTGGGAACCAATCTATATCTTCTTTCCTAAGAATTACAGACTCTGGGCTTTCCCAGAGAGAATTTTTAATGCCACAAGATACCATAAGCCCTTAAATTACAAATATTTTTTTTTCCACTGTCACTGAAGGACATGTGTTTCTGGGCTATTGCACATTTTCCAAGTGTTTTTGCAGACTCCTCATAGATTAGCCAGTGAAGTAGAATAGATAGTTTTCAATTTGACAGTTATGGGATTGTAGTGCTACTGTTCGGTAATGTAAGGGTAATTTACAATCTCATTTACACCATGTTCTTTTCCTTATGACTCGTGTATTCTTAGTTCCTATAAACAAGGTAAACAAGGTATACCTGTATATGTTACTTCCTGAAAACTCAGTTTCTATTGTGATGACACTCTTGGAACCTCTCCATGTAGAATTTCTCATGGTCTTTAGGAATATTTATTATTAGACCACTAGAATGTTTTAAACTCTTATCTTTATGGAAATTGTGTGAATTAAACATAAATACCAGAAGTTTACCTACTTTGATTCATTGGATACTCTCTTCAAAGACTTTAAAGAGAATTGTTATGGCATGAGTTGGGGACATGTGATAATTCTCCACAGATAAAAAAACATTTGTAATTTAAGAAACCATTCATCTAAATAATAGTAGTTATTTGGATTCCTTAGAAACCAAAGAACTGAGTTGAGGTGTTCTCTCAGGGGTATTAAATATAATGCCTTTGCACATAAACCAAGTCTATGATTAAATTCCATACACTACATAAGAATTTTCATTATAATCTACTCAAAATTGCAGAGGATAAACAGACAAGGTCAATGGTGTGTATATTTGTTCTTCAAACTTTTCTATCGTTTTGGGAATAACAAATAAAAATGTAACAAGTATCATACCTATTACAAATTAGTATAAGCAATAAAGTAATTATGAGTAAAATCTATATAGCTATAATTTATGAGTGTGAGTTTAAGAGCCCCATAACTACTTGGTAACTGTATGACTTTCAGCAAAATAGATGGATCTCTAGGCCTTGTTTTGCTTATCCGTTAAAACAGTAAGAGTATCTCCTTCATTGGATTTTTCTAATATTCTAATAGTATTATTAAGACAACTGTGAATATTAAATGAAATATTGCCTATAAATCACCAAGCAGAGTAGCTAACATTTGGTCAATAATTACTTGTTGTGATTATAATGATTTATGTATACATTTATAATTTATCAGTTGTGTATAGTTTACATCATTGAATTTTCTTAATGGGTTAGGTAGCCCAAATCTTTTATTTATTTTACAGTGTAGGATATTTAAGTCCAAAAAATTGAGTCAGGTGTACAATCGTGTAATTAGCTGATAGAACTGTGACTTAAACCCATTATTTATGAATTTAAGGACAAATGCATTACATTATTTTTAAAATTGTCTTTTATAAAATATATCACAAAACAATCTTACAAAAATCCAGTTTAACTTCTTTTGCATGCTTCATCTTATTCAGAATTATATATAAAGATGATAAGTTATCTGAGGTAGTGATGTCCAATTTATTCAAGTTGTATTTTGTTGCCTGGATAAGTTTTGGAGAGTTTTCTATGGGCTCCTCACAGACCTGGTTTTGAGTCCTGGCTCTATCAGTTACAGGCCATTTGTGTGCTGGGGATACTTAGAGAATGAGGCAGAGTCTGGCAGAGTAGAGATTATAAACCACGATTACTGGTATCACTAGAATATTTCAGTTGTTGAAGTGCAGATTGTGTTAATTTCTAATTGTTTTTTAATATCAAGGTGAATTTTATGTTTAATGACTACATATTCAGTATGTAAATACTGTATAAGTTAGGAAGTATATCCATTTAATAGTTTCATTTTTCTTGTAATATAAGTAGCATGCATGGATGAGATCATCTAACTCAGCCTCTAGCACTTTAAATTTTTACATCTAACAATTTGGAACTGTCTCAGTGACTCAAAGCTAACTCATCAACTTCTTATTCCAATCCTTGTTGTTGTATGCGTAGGACCAAATGGGTACCCCCATGGCTTTTTTTAGGCTGTGCATGCAAAAAGTGTCTATTCCTCTTTTAATTTTCTATTTTCCAAGATAAGTATCCTTGATTTAATCAACTATTTTTAATATGACCTATTCTGAGAACTATCCCATGATGTTTAGTCTTTTTCTAAAAGTGCTTCGGTTTGTCTATGAGAGGTCTACCCCCAGTCACCAGCCTCTGAGCCATGGGGCAGCTGTGACAATGGAAGTAGACTCCTAACATTTTCTGATTCCTAAATAGCAGTAGCAAATTTCTGACCTCAGGATAGGATTTAAAGAAGAATGACTTAAATGCTAGTGGCAGAGTCCCTGACTTCTCCTTTTCCAGGCTGATCATTGCTCCAATAAGCCCTTAAATTCTTGAAATGCCTTTTTCTTTTCTTTCACTGAACCCTGAATTATCAAGCTATGAAATGTGTATAGAGTCCAAATCATAGGGCATAGCACTTAGTACATTAAATGTGAGTACTTTAAAAGTTTAATTTCACTTAATTTCCTTTGACAAGCATCCCTTTTACAAATCATTTAAAAAATAGAGTTTGTTTTTAATATGCTTGATCAGAGCAAATAAATTCAAGAACAACACCTTCTCACATGTAAAATCATTGAACACATATTTATTGAGGTTCTATTATGTTCTGAAAATTGTGAACATGATGGTTAATAAATAGACACAGTTCAGGTCTTCATATATTCCATTTCAATGGAAAATGCACTCCACAGAAACAAATAAATGGATTAGGGACAGATTTTTCCTTTTGGAACAGGCTTACATTTCTCATGAGCTGGAAAATCTAATGAACCTTCTTTGGTTTTGATAGGAATGCCCAAATGGGCCTTTTTGTACGTGTGCTCAGTTACTGATTCAGTCACAGCTATCTTTCCTATTGTAGATGTAGTGAGTCACCGTCATACTGGCAACTGTGGGCTTTGCAGAAACATTCCCTTTTTGACAACACATCTACAACTTCGTATTTCACAAATTTAAAGATGACCTGTTATGTTTTAATGAAGTCTCTTTGCCGTCTCTATCTACACATGATCATTCAGCACTATTGATGATGCGTCCTCTGATTTCCTGATAATGTTTTCATGGATTTCTTATTCTGTTTTTTATTTGAGAGCCAAAGAAGCTGGTATTCATTCTTGTTCCCAGTCTCCTGTTCTCCTGGAACAATACCACTTGTCTTGCAGGCTACCCAGTGGCTAGAGATTCTTTCAACTTGTCTTCAACCAAGTGCATAAATCCACTTACCCTTCCATTAAAAATCAGTGCTTTGGTTTAGGGTCAGAGAGAATCTAGGTTCCTCAATACTTGGGATTCATAATTTATCGTGCTGACAAGATGGACTATTTAATTTTTTTTAATATTTATTTTTGAGAAAGAGAGAGACAGAGACAGAAAGACACAGAGAGAGAGAGAGAGAGAGAGAGAGAGAGAGAGAGAGAGAGGGCAAAAGCGGGGGAAAGGCAGAGAGAGAGGGAGACAGAATCTGAAACAGGCTCCAGGCTCTGAGCTATCAGCACAGAGCCTGATGTGGGGCTCAAACCCGTGAACTGTGAGATCATGACCTGAGATGAAGTGGGATACTTAACCAACTGAGCCACCCAGGTGCCACACAAGATGGAATATTTAAAGGTCAGGCCCACTCTGAGGTATTACAAATGTCAAAATTTAAATCAACTCTTGTGGCCTGGCCTCAAGACCAATAACATTTTTGCCTTTACTCTAGTGTAGAAGTGTGTTTTGAGAT
The DNA here is from genome assembly GCF_022837055.1 of Prionailurus viverrinus. NCBI lineage: Eukaryota > Metazoa > Chordata > Mammalia > Carnivora > Felidae > Prionailurus > Prionailurus viverrinus. The sequence goes on from NC_062568.1 coordinate 146,960,151, forward strand.
TTAAAAAGAATAAAACAAAGTAAAAATATACTGAAAGATATTTTCAGGTGAAATATTTTTGGTGTTTGACTACTTTTTAAATTAGATATTGTAAGTTTATCTAAAATGATTTCTCTGAATTTAATGGAGTTAAGAGGCAGACCAATTTGTATAGTCTATGGTCCCAAGTAAAACTATCTCAAATTAAACTAATGCCGAGATAAATGGGGATAGAGCGGTTATGTCTCTATGGAGAAAACTATACCAGAACATTGAATGGCAAGCAATAGAAACCAACGATTTGATTATTTTCTGAAACATACATAGTTTGAGATTATTTGATCTCGTATATTTAGTCTTGCTTCTAAGAGGTATCCTTTTTTCAAATCTGCCATCTGAATCATTAAATTCTCCCCCTTTCTCAGGAATAATTTCCCTACCTCTCCTACTTAAGTGGAGCCTCTGATTTGTGTATAAACCTGACTGCACAGGGAGTTGAATATCAGTGTTTGAGGATAGAATTGGGCCCATAATGGGTATTGAAATAAAAAGAATAATGAATTGAAAACCTGTGTACTTAAATGTGTGTTTTCCATTTCTGACTCAAAATGCTGCTCAAATGAAAGCCAATTTTCTTTTTATGAACTGAACTCATAATTAGGAAATTGAATTATAATAGTCATAGAAATGGTAGTTATAATATAGACATATTACATTTGATTAGATTTTGCACAGGGGAAATTCTCCTTTGTATTAACTGGGCATTTAATTCCAACTCCACAGAAGGCAACTATGAAATTGCAGGCTGTGGACTGTGCCATGCAAGCACTCTGGCTGTCATGACAGCCCACGGAATATGAGGACCAGCCACTAAAGACTGACTCGAAAATCGTCATTTCAGTTTTTCTGGGTTTCATTTTAAATTCTTTAATAGTGCGGTTCCATTGTCCATGGCATAAATCTGGGGGCAGGATTTGCATTTAGAATGCTATAAAAATACACTGTTCCTTCGGGTATACTAAGGAGGGTACCCTATACCAATTCACATAAATCAAGATAAGAATACTAAAAGCAATGCAATTTGATTAGGCACTAAATTCAAAACATTACAAGATTGTGGTCTAACAGCCACTAGGAACTTCAGTCATCCTGCATCTATAGCATTGTCTAGTGTAGAAAATTAAAATGACAGTTTTAAGAGATAAAGGCAATCTTATTCCTATTGAGCTTTAGGGTTCATGCCAGTTTATCTTGGTTATGAGGTGTAATGTAATATTATATACACATCTACTATAAACATTCAGACTTTTATTGACATGTCAAAAGGGTACCACTTGATGTAAAATAAAATAAATTACAACCTTGTAAAAAGTTCCATGATTTACGTTACCATAGGTACACTCTTTCTCTACCCTTTCTGCCATCTTAAATCCCCAGGAGAAACTGAAGAGAAACGACTGTAAATTTTACTTTAAGAGTTATCAGAGCAATAATGTGTAGGTTTCCAGTGTCAGGGATCAAAATCTACCTTTGCTTTTATTATGAGATAATAACATCAAAGTTTATGTAT